>NC_140412.1:19685000-24485000 GCF_965140295.1 Lepidochelys olivacea | reverse complement strand
CCAGTGAGTGTACCTTTTAAAATACTGTACATGGTTTAAAAGCAAGCATGTGAAAGGATTAATTTGCCCTGGCATTCACGGCTCTCCTGGATGTACTCCCAAAGCCTTTGCAAAAGGTTTCTGGGGAGGGCAGCCTTATTGCGTCCTCCATGGTAGGACACTTTACCACTCCAGGCCAGTAACACGTACTCGGGAATCATTGTACAACAAAGCATTGCAGTGTATGTTTGCTGGCGTTCAAACAACATCCGTTCTTTATCTCTCTGTGTTATCCTCAGGAGAGTGAGATATCATTCATGGTCACCTGGTTGAAATAGGGTGCTTTTCTTCAGGGGACACTCAGAGGTACCCGTTCCTGCTGGGATGTTTGCCTGTGGCTAAACAGAAATATTCCCCGCTGTTAGCCACGGGGAGGGGGGAGGGTTGAGGGCACAGCCACATGGTGGGGGGAGGCAAAATGCGACCTTGTAACGAAAGCACATGTGCTATGTATGTAACGTTAACAGCAAGGTTTACCCTGAAAGAGTGTAGCCACTGTTTTATAAAATGTGTCTTTTTAAATACCACTGTCCCTTTTTTTTTCCTCCACCAGCTGGATGTGTTTCAATGATCACAGGATCTTCTCCTTCCCAGAGGCTAGTGAAGATTAGAAAGAAAAAAAATGTTCTCGTGATGAAATGTTCTCTGAGCTCATGCTGTCCTCCCACACTGACAGAGCACGGACGAATGCGTGGAGGCAAATAATGTCAGAGTGCAGGAAAGCACAAAATGACCGGGAGGAGAGGTGGCGGGCTGAAGAGAGTAAGTGGCGGGCTGAAGAGAGGGCTGAAGCTCAAATGTGGCGGCAGCGTGATGAGAGGAGGCAGGATTCAATGCTGAGGCTGCTGGAGGATCAAACCAGTATGCTCCAGTGTATGGCTGAGCTGCAGCAAAGGCAGCTGGAGCACAGACTGCCACTACAGCCCCTGTGTAACCAACCGCCCTCCTCCCCAAGTTCCATAGCCTCCTCACCCAGACGCCCAAGAACGTGGTGCGGGGGCCTCCGGCCAACCAGCCACTCCACCACAGAGGACTGCCCAAAAAACAGAAGGCTGGCATTCAATAGTTTAAAGTTGTAAACTTCTAAAGTGCTGTGTGGCATTTTCCTTCCCTCCTCCACCACCCCTCCTGGGCTACCTTGGTAGTCATCCCCCTATTTGTGTGATGAATGAATAAAGAATGCATGAATGTGAAGAACCATGACTTTATTGCCTCTGCAAGCGGTGATAGAAGGGAGGAGGGGAGGGTGGTTAGCTTACAGGGAAGTAGAGTGAACCAAGGGGTGGGGGGTTTCATCAAGGAGAAACAAACAGAACTTTCACACCAAAGCCTGGCCAGTCATGAAACTGGTTTTCAAAGCTTGTCTGATGCGTACCGCGCCCTCCTGTGCTCTTCTAACCACCCTGGTGTCTGGCTGCACGTAACCAGCAGCCAGGCAATTTGCCTCAACCTCCCACCCCGCCATAAACGTCTCCCCCCTTACTCTCACAGATATTGTGGAGCGCACAACAAGCAGTAATAACACTGGGAATATTGGGTTTCGCTGAGGTCTAAGCGAGTCAGTAAACTGCGCCAGCGCACCTTTAAACATCCAAATGCACATTCTACCACCATTCTGCACTTGCTCAGCCTGTAGTTGAACAGCTCCTGACTACTGTCCAGGCTGCCTGTGTACGGCTTCATGAGCCATGGCATTAAGGGGTAGGCTGGGTCCCCAAGGATAACGTTTGGCATTTCAACATCCCCAACAGTTATTTTCTTGTCTGGGAATAAAGTCCCTTCCTGCAGCTTTTGAAACAGACCAGAGTTCCTGAAGATGTGAGCATCATGTACCTTTCCCAGCCATCCCACGTTGATGTTGGTGAAACGTCCCTTGTGATCCACCAGAGCTTGCAGCACTATTGAAAAGTACCCCTCGCGGTTTATGTACTCGCCAGCTTGGTGCTCCGGTGCCAAGATAGGGATATGGGTTCCGTCTATGGCTCCACCACAGTTAGGGAATCCCATTGCAGCAAAGCCATCCACTGTGACCTGCAAATTTCCAAGGGTCACTACCCTTGGGAACAGCAGATCTTTGATTGCGTGGGCTACTTGCATCACAGCAGCCCCCACAGTAGATTTACCCACTCCAAATTGATTCCCAACTGACCGGTAGCTGTCTGGCATTGCAAGCTTCCACAGGGCTATCGCCACTCGCTTCTCAACTGTGAGGGCTGTTCTCATCTTGGTATTCATGCGCTTCAGGGCAGGGGAAAGCAAGTCACAAAGTTCCATGAAAGTGCCCTTACGCATGTGAAAGTTTCACAGCCACTGGGAATCGTCCCAGACCTGCAACGCTATGCGGTCCCACCAGCCTGTGCTTGTTTCCTGAGCCCAGAATCGGCGTTCCACAGCATGAACCTGCCCCATTAGCACCATGATGCATGTGTTGGCAGTGCCCATGCTTTCAGAGAAATCTGTGTCCATGTCCTGATCACTCATGTGACTGTGCCTCCTCGCCCGGTATCGCTCTGCCAGGTTCTGATGCTGCGTATACTGCTGGATAATGCGTGTGGTGTTTAATGTGCTCCTAATTGCCAAAGTGAGCTGAGCGGCCTCCATGCTTGTCTTGGTATGGCATCTGCACAGAAAAAAGGAGCGGAACGATTGTCTACTGTTGCTCTGACGGAGGGAGGGGCGACTGACGACGTGGCTTACAAGGTTGGCTTACAGGGAATTAAAATCAACAAAGGGGGTGGCTTTACATCAATGAGTATTTCAGGCAGGACTTCACGGAGGGTTCCAATAAGAAATGGTGCACCTAAGTAAATTGTTCTTATTGGAACAAGCAGGTTGGTCTGGCCTCTGATTGATACATGGCTAGATTTACCTCGCTGCACCTTCTCTGTGAGTGACTGCAGTGTGACCTAGAGGAATGAGTCCCCTAGACGAGGGGGGGTGGGGGGGAGCAAATGAGTACAAAACAAATCTGGTCTATTTCTTGTTTTGATCCACTCCATCTATCTTTTACATCTTTGGCTGGCAGCAGACGGTGCAGAAGGACTGCAAGCCATCCACATCTCATGGCTGCTGAGCAGAAGATGGTGCAGTAGGACTGCTAACGATCCTCATGTCTTGCCTGCCTGGCAGAAGATGGTACAGTAGGACTGCTAGCAATCCATATTGCCTGTCTGCTCACCATAAGATGTTCAATAGGACTGATTGCAGGACTACACTTCTAATGTAGTCCCTGCACCAATGTGTGGCCAGGCGCTCCTGGCCGATGTGGCCAGGAGCACCTCGGACATGACGATGACGGCTACCAGTCCTACTGCACCGTCTGCTGCCACAAGGCAAGGGGTTGCTGCTGCTGTGTAGCAATGCCATACCGCGTCTGCCAGCACCCAGGAGACATACGGCGACGGTTACCTGAGCAGGCTCCATGCTTGCCGTGGTATGGCGTCTGCACAGGTAACTCAAGAAAAAAGGCGCAAAACGATTGTCTGCTGCTGCTTTCACGGAGGGAGGGAGTGAACGGGGGCCTGACGATATGTACCCAGAACCACCCGCGACAATGTTTTAGCCCTATCAGGCATTGGGATCTCAACCCAGAATTCCAATGGGCAGCAGAGACTGCGGGACCGGTGGGATAGCAATGCACAGTGCAACACTCCGGAAGTCGACTCTAGCCTCGGTAGTGTGGAAGCGCTCCGCTGAGTTAATGCACTTAGAGCATTTTCTGTGGGGACACGCACACTCGAATATATAAAACCGATTTCTAAAAAACCAACTTCTATAAATTCGACCTAATTTCGTAGTGTAGACATACCCATAGGTACTGAGGACCAGGGCTAACTCTATGGTTAAGACAGACCCTGAGATATGAATTCAAAGAGCATAAGGGCCAGTGTTTTGCACCAAACATCAGGTGCTTTAAATGTAAGGTGATCAAAGCAAGGTAAAAAACTGGCAAAAGAGAAACAAAGACTAAACAGAAGTGACTAAATTTATAACATTACAGTATTATTGCCCTAAGAACTCTGGTGAAAGGTCAACAATGGGAACAAATGCTTTGCTACTGAAATTTTTGCTACCCATCTTTCCCCATGGTAAATGATCACTCCTTCCTTACATAAATATGGGCCCTGCTCTGCCATCTGAGCATCTTGAGCATAAAACTTGTGGAGATTCTCTTTTCCAGCTCTTGACAGGTAGTCAAAGAAACGGAACTCAACTGTCCATCTGGAGGAGAGTGAAGTGAAACCTCAGCTCCTCCTTTCAAACGCCAAGTAGAATTCTCCACATGGCAACAATAAAATAATGTTCTTAGATCCTAAGGTGAATAAAAAGTTTCCCCTTTAGTTAAAAATAAAGGAATCTATTTCTTTATTCAGGAAGAAGCAGAGAGATTTAGCACTCTGAAGTGAATTTTAAGAGGAAAAGGCAGGGTAATCCCATCACCCACCCCCTAAAACATCTTATCCAAAAGGAATCAGCAAGACTTCTTTATTACAAAACTATCACAGCTCTTCCAATATGAAGGGATTTTTTTTAATTGATATTTGTTAGATCCAGAGGCACTAGAGTCTGGAATCAGTCAAGAGAGCCACATAAAAGGAAGAAGAATAGCTATAGAAGCATGAAAGAGATTTGCTGGCTAGATCAGAAAGGAAAAGAAACAAACACTCTCCCAGGTACAGCAAGTACAATTTCTCATTTACCTTTACTTCTCTTCTTTATTCTCTCTTTTCCCCCCCTGACTTCATGGCATCCATCCCACAATAGAGCAGTCTAATTAGAAAGGGGATACTTCATCCTCTCCGTAACCTCATCAGACAAAAGCCATGGAAAAATATGGGGATTTGACTATAACAAGAATTAAGATAAGCTTAAGTAGAGTGCATGAATGCCGGCACTGTGCCCAATGCTCTTGAAGCATTTTCAGAATGCCAGCACAATGTACTTTTCAGCTGGCACTAGGCCGAACACTCTTCAGGGACATTTGGAAGGTAGCCTGAAGCCCAGGACCTGACGGATTTGTAGCTTTCTATAGACTCGCCTGCTTATTTGACTGTCTGTATTTGTCTGAAGTGTCTTAACCAAAGACCTTGACGAAAACATATTCCATTCTAGGATCCCAACCCTGAAAAGGGGCTCACGCCGGCCAACCCTTTTGTTCACGAGTGTTCTGTAGGGTCGGGGCCCAAGATGCATTCTGGAAAGTTTTAGGAAGAACTCACAAGGGTTCTTCAACTGTTTG
Source organism: Lepidochelys olivacea (assembly GCF_965140295.1). Lineage (NCBI taxonomy): Eukaryota > Metazoa > Chordata > Testudines > Cheloniidae > Lepidochelys > Lepidochelys olivacea. Next base: position 24,479,722 of record NC_140412.1, on the reverse strand, counting down.
CCAACAATGTCACAGCAAAAAAAAAAAAAAAAAAAAAAAAAACCTAAATAAAGGACGATTTGCACTACTTTTTATTATATTCTAACAATTTGTATAGTTGTAATATGCACTATCTAGCCATCTGCTAATACCAGATATCAAGATTCTGGGTATGGCATCATGCTTATACTTGACTGAGACTTAAAGCTTCAAATATCTTGATAACATGCGAAAGCAACAGAGGGGAAAAAAACAACTGCTGAAATAAAATAAAACTAAGTACAGCATCCTGTTGCCCCATTGAAATCAATGGGAGTTTGGGGTCTTTACTAGAACACTCTTATAAACTGAAGGGAGAAGCTGTGATGAGTACTTGTTAGTCAGATAAAGTACTTTACGCTTACACAGCATCTGATTTCTGATGATCTCTAAGCACTTAGCAAACATTAAGGACCCACTCATAAGCCACATACCATGCTTGTACAGGAAAGTAATGGGGTATTAGGTATTTCCTAGCTCCCCTGCACTGGCACAGAGAGAGAGAGTGTGTGTGTGTGTAAAGCATACTCACCCTCTTGTGCGGTGGCCACAACAACCCTCCCTTGTCCTCCCGCAACACGAAACCAAGGGGGAAGTGAGGAGTGCCAGAAAAAGAACTGGCTCAGATCACTTCCCCTACTTTGGGGCAGAGACCAAACTGTAATTGAGGTCCTCTCTATACATGGAGTTATTCCTGATTATCTCCACAAGTGAACATACTCAATCCAGAATAAAAGAGTGTCCATACATGGGGTTATTCTGGAATACCGACTGTGCTTTAAATTTACACCCTATCTTAAACTATATTAACTTTCAAGTGTAGACAAGCCTTAGATCTCAAGTCAGTCTCTGCTGAGCTCCTGGAGCAGTACAACTATGGGCCTAGGTCACACTGCCAGATGCCCATCCAGCCCTAGCAAATCAAGCCTCAACACCTGAAAGAGATAGGTGCTAGTATCCTCATTTTACTGATGGGGATACTGAGGCACAGCAGGATGTCTGTAGTGACAGAATTGGGAATAGACCCTCAGATTTCCTGACTCCCAATCATGCATGTCAACCACAAGACCTATCTTTCCTGTTATCACAACAAACCTATGTTATGTCCAGGCTGGGCAGTTTCTGAAGAATTCCATTAAAGTTTTATGTTACTGTTTTATGCAGTAACACATGGTTATATTAAACCTGGGTTGTGTGTGCACTGAATCAGATTACAGATGAGGAGCATCATTTAACTGACGGCTGACAATTCACAGTAGAAATTCAGGCTTCTCACCTAAAATATTAGCACTCTCATACGAGATCCCTGACAACAGCATAGTTTAAAATATTGGACAAAATCCTGGCCCCATTGAATCAATGGGAGATTCACCATTGACTTCAATGGGGCTGGGATTTCACCCAATGCGTATTGATAGCATAGCATGGTAAGAGCTTTAAAGACTGGCCACAACATAGACATTCCCAAATAGGTAGAAATTTGGAAATATTAAAAACATGATGTGGCTATGCAGTCTACCCCTTAAAGGCAGCAACACCTGGTGGTCTGCACATCCTGCCACGTGGCATGGCCTTTACATAGGACCTTTCAAACTCGTAAAGACCTAAGGGGGATATGGATGGAAAGGAAATGGCTCCAGGAATGAATGGTGTGTGGGAGAAAATTCTGTTACTGTTTCTTTAAAGGCGCAGGTGCCGCCTTGCCAAGGGGGTGGGGCCAGGCTCTCCTCTCCCCCAACCAATCAGGAATGAGCTGAGAAGGAGACCAGCATAAATTCTGACTCCTCTCTCATAGCAGAGTAGACAGAAGCAGGCTGCCAAACCCTCTGATCCTGAGGATTAAGTGGGCCCAACTGAGGTAGTAGCTGGCTAAGGCTGTACAGCAAGCTAAATTACAACCCTGCTCCCGGAGGAGAGCTGGGGCTCCTGCTGATTTAAAAAGGACAATAATTACCTGAATTACACAGCTCCAGGAGCAGGCTGGGGCTCCTGTTGTAAGCCGAGACAGAGTGACTGAGAGGACACCCTAAGAGGACTGGAAACAAGGCCCAGCGGGCAGGCCTTCAGAGAAACCCAGAAAGCCAGAAGAATCTTTTATCTCAGATTTTTGTTATGGACTTATTTTGCACAAGATTTTATAATAAACCAGCCCCAAGGAGGATACTGTTGAGTCAGGAGGACCTGAAATGGAGTTACTGGGTTCCTGAGAGGGGAAAATGAAGCAGGGAATGCCTGGAACGCCACTCTTAGCCGGTAGAAGGCACTCTAGGGCAGTCACATCCTGTGACACTTTGCATAAATAGTTATTTTAATATTTCTTTAGACTAAGCTAAGCATTGACATCTCTCAAAATTTTATCATGAGCCTTGCAATATATGGTGTTTTTCTTTAAACCCCAGCTCCTGAGGTCAGGTGATTATGTGAGAATTTCAGTTTTCCTTAAAAAAAAAAATAGTTTTTAGCCCTCACGGTTGCAGAGAGCAGCTTGAAAATGTGAACCCTCAAGGCTCAAAAACCAGAAGGCAATAAAAAGAACTCACAATTTATGTTTAAAAAATTCATGAGTTTTTCTTGGGGGAGGGTAACAAGGGGGGGAATCTGACTAATGATGTTTGAATACTTGGGGTTGGCAATACTGTAAAAGTGAGAGGAAACTTTCAAAGAAATGAACACCTAAATGTATAAAATAAAAAGGAAGGAGTTAGCCTCTCTTTCAATAAAATGCACTAAAGACTGTTTTTGACATTGTCCTTTTAAGAACATACACTACATCTCAAACAACTCCCCCTAATAAAGAGGTCTAAATGACTTTTTTTACGAATGCAGCCCAAAACCTAGATTAGTGTTTCATTTCACACGGAATCCAGTTCGCACTTATGTTAAACATTGTGCCTATGTGCATTGTGACAGGGTTGGGCCAGATGGCTATAGGAAAGTAACAGAAGCCAGATATATTAGCTGCAGGCTAAGTAGGTCCCCTTTCCCTAGGTAAGGTAACAGGGGCGGTTCCAGAACAATCAGGAACCTTCTGGAGACCATTAAGACAGGCTGATTAGAACACCTGCAGCAAATCAAGAAGCTGCTAGAATCAATTAAGGCAGGCTAATCAGGGCACCTGGGTTTTAAAAAGGAGCTCACTTCAGTTTGTGGTGTGCATGTGAGGAGCTGGGAGCACGAGGCACTGGGAGCTGAGAGTGAGAACGCGGACTGTTGGAGGACTGAGGTGTACAAGCATTATCAGACATCAGGAGGAAGGTCCTATAGTGAGGATAAAGAAGGTGTTGGGAGGAGGCCATGGGGAAGTAGCCCAGGGAGTTGTAGCTGTCACACAGCTGTTCCAGGAGGCATTCTAGACAGCTGTAGTCCACAGGGCCCTGGGCTGGAACCCGGAGTAGAGGGCGGGCCCAGGTTCCCCCCAAACCTCCCAACCCTCCTGGTCAGACACAGGAGGAGTTGACCTGGACTGTGAATTCAGAAAAACGGCCAAGCTGAGGAGTGAAGCTCCAAGGCGAGCAAATCCGCCAATAAGCTCAAGACCCACCAAGGTAGAGCAGGAACTTTGTCACAGCATGTATCACAGTTACTCAAGAGGTCAGAAAAGTCAAAATATTATTAGATCTCTCTTGCTGCATGTTCTTCTGCGCATTAAAGTACAGATATCCTAATAATGGGGCTGTTAAAAAGCGGTATGCCTGTTCTTAGAAGATCAAATTTTATACTTTCTTTGGACGGATTTTTGGTGTGTTTGACAAAATGAAATATTTAATCATTAAGAAATGATACCACACTCTTTTAATGCACAATCCAGCTACAAGATCCACTACCATGGACCTATGAGGAGTCCCATTGATTGACTTCAACCCATTAACTACAAACAGTAGAAACACCTCAGGCTAAAAAACCTGGAGCTTCCCTGCCGTCTTTGGTGTGGGGAAATTATTTGCTGGCCATTTTTCCTCCTCCTGAGACTCCACCACAGAACAAACTATTAGAAAACCAAATAAGCTGCTACACATGAAATCAGCTACAAAATTCTTACAGCACATGGGATGTATGCTGGAGACCCAGTAACAGGACACAGCCATGCCACACTGTGAATGCTCAGAATGTCATCCACACCCTGAATACCAAAGGACCTTGAGTGCTTTCTTCCACCACCCCTCCCTCAAAAGCACAAATATCAAAAATATCACAATCAGGATTTTTTGTAAAGCTAACAAAATTTAAAGGCCATGAATCACGCAACTTCACTTAACTTGGTTTACTGGAGTCTAGCTCAATCTGCAATGACAGGCCAGTGGAAGAAGGTAGTCTTTGGAACAAACCCCTGAATTTGGGAGGGGGTGTGTGTGAAAATAATGGGCTTTGGCTCCAGCACAAAGCCTCTTAAGCATCAGCTTTCTAATTAGTGTCAGTAGACACTTGATAGTGCTCTCTATTTTACTGGGCAACCATTGTTAGGTTCCCCTCACATCGGACTACTTCTTCAGTTGAGTGATGCAATTTAAAAAAAAAAAAAAAAAAGCCCTTGAGGCTAGATCCTGCTATAAGTGTGCTCCTGTGCACCAACTCTGATTACTCTATCGGCCATGTGCTGTTTTCTTAGGGTGGAAGATCCATGGCACAATCAGGAAACATTTAGTCAGACAGTGGTACCCCCTTAGTACACAGAGCAATAAAAGCACTGTCCCCAGTGCAAACATTCCACACTTTATTACAGACTGCTTCAACTTGCATACTGTCCCCAATTTGCTACATGCCAACTAAAATCGTGAAGATATACAGCGCTAGGGGAGGATTCCAGGAATTCCACCTGATGCAAAGGCACTGAAGAATGTTTCTCAGTATCAGCAAGTTGTAGGCGGTTTCCTCCTGCTTCTCCCAAGTGCAGCTGAGATATGCTGTAATTCAGAGGTGTCCAGAGTGTGATACGCAGATGAAAAATTGCCAAAGAACCTGGCAGCACAGGCCTCAACTCCCTATCATTAAAGATATGAGTGGCTGTAATCTGTGTCATTTTATACAAATTATGTGCTGCTCTTGGGTTCCTGACAAGTGGTCTATGTGGCTCTTAATGGGGCCAAATCTGGGCACCCCTGAATAACATGAATTAAAATACTGAGCACTTTACATTTTCGAAGCACTGTAAAAAAAAAAAAAAAAAAAAAAGGCCCAGTACTGCTCCTATTGACATCAATAGCAGATTTGACATTGAATGCAGTGGGAGGATGACTGGGCTTTCTACTTCTGAGCTACGTTCCCTGCTCCATATTCTTCTCTTATGTTGCTTCTAAATTTATTTCTCTTTCCAAACATCCAACAATGAACACAATCTGCCTGATTCTCTTCTCGTACATTGGCATAACAATAGCATCTTGTGTGGAACAAAAACCAGACCGGAGTTCAAAGTCCAGCTAGCCATTTTCAGAATTAGGTTCAAAACAGAGACCAAACAACTCAGATTTGTTTGTTTACTTTCCGTATATGAGGGAGGTTGAATTACCCCATTGCCCATCATATGGAAGCACTGGTGTGTACCTTCCTGCTCCCCCACCCCAATACCTGGGATTCATTAAGGAGGTATTTCCACTAAATCATTGCAAAAGAGCAAAACTGTGCAAGGAAAAAGTTTGGAACAAACAAAAGCAGCTTTGCAAGGCAACACAGTGCTGCTGCTCTATAAGCCAGTCTTCCATAAAACAGCAATCAAATTCAGGGAACCAATTCTGAGTCTCTAATCAGAGAGCAAAATCTTAGTAATTAAAGTGCCCTGTACAGTCTTGTGACACAGCTGAGGTATTTTATGGCTTATGTTAAACTTTGGCTAATATACATTTACTCAGATTAATTACTTGGTGGATAGTTCACTCAGGAGCATTTTTAAGCTGATTGAGGGAAAAGACACTTGTATCCCTTTTATGATGGGCAAACCACAAACATGTTACTGCTTCGGTTTAGAATCCATTTTTCCCAATTCCCATGAAAGAAGGCCAGTAACATAATTCTGTTTGTGTACTGTATAAACAAAGCCATTTTGTTTCAGACTTGTTCTTCTGGGCAGCTCTGGATCACAAATTTTATACTGACAGAGTTAAAATATAGCTGATCTCACATTTTTCAAAAAAATTGTAATGACATAACAGATTTTTAACCATTAGACCCCCTTCATCAAACATACGTAACCCAATTGGATACTGTGGGGAAACTCATATGCATAAGTTTGTAGGATCTGAGTCTAAATTCGTACATTCTGCAATACTGCTCTTGTTTTGAAACAAGTTTGAAGTTTCTACATTTTGTTTTCTGATGTTACTTTTCCACTGGCACATACCTTTTATTTGCTTGTTTGGTTTTGGTATACTTGGATGGAAAGGGAAAGAAGGGAGCAGGAATGTTAATGAAAAAGCTTAATACTTTTTATTCTCACCTTGGGCTTGTTAGAGTATTATTCACCATCGGTTTCTCCAAAAGTGAGACATTTTAGACAGTTGAATGAACTCATGTGCACACAGAGGAAAAACAAAATCTGGGCCTGATCCCGCAAACACTTCCCCACGTGAGTAACTCTACACACGTAATAAATTCCACTGAAATATATGAGTCTACTCAGGGTGCGTAAAGTTACTCAAGTGTGTAAGTGTTTTGCAAGACCAGGGACTAGGCAAAGAAACAGACTTCAGCTGTACTAGCAGCATAGGGGTTTACGATAAACAGTGATTATATATATGTTAAAATTAAACATATTTTAATTCTCTACTTTATGGTTAAGTCCCTCTTTTAATTGTAGGTGGCAGCATTGCAACTCTAAAAGAAACAAGATAAAGAAGCATGTCAACTCTGGCATTTAGCCAAAAGGACATCACCAAACGACGAGAGCTCTCCCTGTCTTAGGATACCACTCAACGCTAGTGAATGTCTGTGCAGTTCCAGGGAGGTGTACAAAGCATTTAACAGGAGGAAATCATCAAGTTTAACACTTCACTCATGCAATTGTTTATTTAGCTGTAAATGCAGTTTCTTGTACAAGACTATTTTGATAATCAGCCTGAGAAGCATCTGGCTGTTTTTAACATTACCGAATGTTATAATCAATACACAGAAAGGCAGACTGACTTATGTTTGTGACAGTCACATAGCAGCAAGTTTGCAGTTCACTGGAAACCAGAGATGAGTCAAATGCAATCTCCACAGTGAAGGGGCTTCTAGAACGGATTGTCTGCCCTGTAATCTTACATCTTGAAGTACAACCCGCCAGAAAGAAAAGGAGTACTAGTGGCACCTTAGAGACTAACCAATTTATTTGAGCATAAGCTTTCGTGAGCTACAGCTCACTTCATCGGAGTGAGCTGTAGCTCACGAAAGCTTATGCTCAAATAAATTGGCTAGTCTCTAAGGTGCCACTAGGACTCCTTTTCTTTTTGCGAATACAGACTAACACGGCTGTTACTCTGAAACCCTCCAGAAGACACTAAAGTTGGCCTGATCGGAAAACCAGAATTTTTCTTGCAGAACTGTCCACAATTTCTCCTGATTGTATCCTAGGGAGAGCACATGGGTATCTAGTATATCTACTGCTATACAGGGAACATGAATTTCTGCTAGCCATGACTATTTGGAGGAAATATGACTCCCCAAAACCAAACCAAACCAGAAACTAAAATTTTGGCGTTTCAAAAAAAAAAAAAGAAACAAAACAGACAACCAAAACAAAAACTCCTGTGGCTATTTCTCCCTATCCCCAATATAATATTTTATTTTTGTGTCTCTCTACTGTTCCAGTGCTTCTTCTGGGCCAGAAGAAGAAAGTGATGAAATGCTGCTTGGAAACCTGTTCATGTAGCACAGGGGGCGGCAACCTTTCAGAAGTGGTGGGCCAAGTCTTCATTTACTCACTCGGATTTAAGGTTTCGCGTGCCAGTAATACATTTTAATGTTTTTAGAAGGGCTCTTTCTATAAGTCTATAATCTATAACTAAACTATTGCTGTCTGTAAAGTAAATAAGGTTTTTAAAATGTTTAAGAAGTTTCATTTCAAATTAAATTAAAATGCAGAGCCCCCCGGAACCGGTGGCCAGGACCCGGGCAGTGTGAGTGCCGCTGAAAATCCGCTCGCATGCCGCCTTTGGCGCGCATGCTATAGGTTGCCTACCTTTGAAGGAGCATTTCCTGCCGTATCGCATACAAGAAGCATCCAACGTTTTTGATACTCATCTGAATCTGGACTCTATCCCTTCTGAGATTTTCCCATCATTAATAACTATATCTGGAGTCTAGGATTTCAGTGCAAGTCAAATCACTTTGCTTTATAAAGGTACCGTGACAAAGTGGGAATTTTTTGTAATATTTTTATGAAGCCTATGTGTGCTTCAGTTGCCCTGTGTATGCTGCAGTTACCTAGTGCAGCGGTTCTCAACAGGGGGTCTGCGAACACTTTCAGGGGGGCCACAGGGCCCCGCAATTAAAACCCAGAGCCCAAGCCCCAGCACCTCCTGCAGGGCTGAAGTCAGGAATCACAGGGTTGAAGCCCCAAACCCCTGCACCCCCCACCAAGTTGAAGCTGGAAGCAGCTGGGCTGAATTCCAGAGCCCTGAGCCCCAGTGGGGCAGAAGCCTTGAGCCCATGGGCAGAGTCAGGGGTCACGAGGGTGTTTCCCCCTCCCAAAACTATAGTGCAAAGGAAGGGCAGTCCTGGGGCAGCTCCACCTCCGCCCCCCCTCCCCACACACACACAGCTACTTCTCTCCCCACCCCCTGGCCAGGTCAGAGGCAGGAAGCCAGAGTCAGGCAGCATAGAACAGCTGCTGCTCTGGCTGGTGCCATGGAGCAGGCAGCCACGGCGTTCCCTCGTCTCCTGCTGGTGCAGGGGGTTGAAGCTGCCCCTCAGCTCCCAGACCCTTTGCTCACACAGCTAGTAAGAGCCGCCTGGGAAGGGAGACCCAGCTCCATGGCTGGCAGAGCCCTCGGGGAACAGGGATCACAGGGGAGCCCTCCAGACACACAGCCACTAGCTACCCCCATCCCTGCACAGAGCTACCCCCTCCCTGCACCTTGAGCTACCCCCCTGCCTGCATACAGCCCCTAGCTACTCCTCTCTCTGCACCCTGAGCTACCCCTCTGCCCACATACAGCCCCTAGCTACCGCCCTCCCTGCACGGAGCTACCCCTGTGCCTAAATAAAGACCCTAGCTACCCCTCTCCCTATACCCTGAGCTACCCTGCCTGCACACAGCCCCGAGCCACCCTTCTCCCTGCCCCCTGTGCTGTTTTCAAACTTTTTGAGCTGAGCCCCCCAACTTTGCCACCCCTCCCCCAACCCAACCCAGACAGGCAGGTGGCCTGTTGAGGTGAGTCAGAGGGTGGAGGTGGTGCTCCCTCCATGGACTCCGCCGTGCGGAGCTAGCTCAAGCCCCGCTGACCCCTGTCCACCCACAACAGAAGTCAAACTATACCTATGCCTGAATCCCCACCCCCCCCTTCCCCTACTGGGCCCCTGGAGTTTTTAATAGCAAGTTGTGGCGGGGCCTCAGAAAGAAAAAGGTTGAGAACCTCTGACCTAGTGGATGGAAAAGGACGATTGGGACAAGTTAAGAGACAGGTGTGAATGGTGCCTCACCTCCCTGTCCCATATCAAGAGAATATAATGACAGATCCAACTGCCTGGTCATTGACACCTAGAAAACTATGACCATAGATTGCCCCACCCCTCCCATCTCTGGAGCAAAGAACTGGAGAGGTGGGGGTTGAGTGTGGGCTGCAGGAAGCAGGCAGGCACACCTGGGAGTCTGACAAAGAAGGTCAGATGGAGGGAGGGAGATGGAGCTTGAACTATGGGATTCACTACAGCTTGGCTGGGCTCTGAGCAAACCAGAGTGGACTACGCTTTAACCTTCATTCCTCTATGCTAACCTAAGGACTTCCTTTGCTGTGTTCCAGATAACTAATAAACCCTACTGTTTTGACAACACAGTGCGAGTGTAACTGCAAATGCTTGGAGAGGTGCGTTGATCCCTAAAAAGGATACAAATCTCATCAGGGGTCTGTCTCAGCTGGACTTGCTGAATGGAGTTTCATAGTTTGAAGCAGCAGCACCACAGACCCAGAAGTCCAGTCTAGAGAGGCGGTGAAGCCAGGTGGCTGAGCCTAGAGGAACAGTGAAACCCCTAAGGGGTCTAGTACACTGGAGGAGTCCCTCTTAGAGACTGTTCCAAAGCTGGGGCCATAGCCCTGACTCTGTGGTGCCGGTCATAGACCCAAATTCCAACCCATAACTGATTGTATGAATAATTCACTCTCTTTGGTTAACACTGAACATTAGGTTAAGAAGTAACTAGTGTTTAAAGAACTATCAATGACCAGCACAGAAATGAGCTCAGAGGCTGAACTGGTGTCATGTCTATTCTATTATCTATTTTCTTCTTAAAAAAAATTCTGGAAAGCAGAAACTCTCTCTTCAATAGGAGGTAGAATAGCTTTACTACCAGAGGATACAGAAACTGGAAGGCAGCTTGCTCCCCTAGGACACGATCCTGCAATAAGCTTTGCGCAAGTAGATCCTTGTGCTCATACAGTCCTGAGGAAGTCAGTCAGGCTCCATCAGGGAGTGGGGTTTACCCATATAGAGTTCATCACAGAATCAGGGTCACATGAACAATAGACTAATAAAGTCAGGATATAACCACATCAAATCTTCCTTCACCTCCGTAAACTCCACTTAACACACAATATATATACGTGTGTGTTTTTCACCCTACTAAATTTGTGCGTTGATGAACAGAGAAAGAGGGAAGAAAAGAATGAAGTACTATTGCCTCAAGTCCCTCCACAAGAAGCTCATCTTCTGTAAGTCTGTGAACCCTTCTCCCTAATTAGCTAGAATAGATACCTCTACATGTAAGTCTTTAATAAAACAAAAGTTAAAGGTGTTATGACTCCAGGTGAAGCAGAACTGAAGTTGCAGCTGTAACAAGGAGTAGTTGAAAAGTTGTGCATAGAAAAGGTACTTGGCAATTTTTAGAGGCTTCAGAAATTTATTTAAAATTTCTCTGTTTCTTCAGGTCTTTGCTGTGAATATCCTGGTATTAAGGAAACTTACCATCTTACAGGTAAGAGTATCTGAAAAATACCAATTTGAAAAATTAAAATTTTCATCATAGATTTGTAAAACAGTTTCCTGTAAAACAGGCAACACATGAGGGACACACCGTGGCAAAGTATAAAGATTTTATGAGAACTCACATTTCGTAGTATGACAGGTTTCAGAGTAACAGCCATGTTAGTCTGTATTCGCAAAAAGAAAAGGAGTACTTGTGGCATCTTAGAGACTAACCAATTTATTTGAGCATAAGCTTTCGTGATGAAGTGAGCTGTAGCTCACGAAAGCTCATGCTCAAATAAATTGGTTAGTCTCTAAGGTGCCACAAGTCCTCCTTTTCTTATTTCGTAGTATGTCATTCACAGCTTCACTACTCATTAGTAATGCAGCCATCTCAGCTCAGGACAATACAACCCCAATACCACACCACAGCACCATAAAATGCATGAAGGTATATCATAGAATCATAGAATATCAGGGTTGGAAGGGACCCCAGAAGGTCATCTAGTCCAACCCCCTGCTCGAAGCAGGACCAATTCCCAGTTAAACCATCCCAGCCAGGGCTTTGTCAAGCCTGACCTTAAAAACCTCTAAGGAAGGAGATTCTACCAGATTCTACTATGTAATAGGGAACAGAACAGAAACCAGTTAAGAGGGATAACATGTCCAAAAGCTTTGTCGGAAAGTTATAAAAAATACAGATGCTTGGGTATATAATGAACTACATAATTATGATACTCGTTATTTCAGAACTACTGTGTAGAGATGTCCAACATCTTCTGGCCAAATAGTTTTCCCATTTGAAAATGTCACTTTATCAACATTTCCACAAGGAAAATGTCAATTAAGAAAATGTTTTGATTTTCTGATCAGAAAATTCAAAATAAATCTTTTCATTTTGAATTGACATTTTGAAACTAATCCACTTTAAAAAAAAATAGAAATGTCATTTCAAATCAAAATGAAATAAAAAATCCCATGGAGACCGTGGAATTTTTCCCAGTCAAAACATTTCAAAGTGGTATTTATTTTTTCCAGAAACCTTTTTACTAGAAAAATGTGGGGTTTCTGACAAGTCCTATTAGTATGTAAAACTATGTTCTCATGAAAATATGATGATCTTGCAGGTTTTAAATAGCAAAACCAGACATTTCAATTAACCTACAATGGCCCTGATCCAGTGTTCCTCACACAAGCAAATCTCAGCAGGAGTTTGCTCTGTTTTGGTGGGATGAGGATTGCCATATGTTCAGGCCCCGTATTTATTTCATCTAGGCTTTACGGATTAATTCTGCTATTTTGACAGTCCATTCTACACCTTTTTTAAACTACAAGCATAACAGGTGGTGAAAGGAAAATGTAATGGACTTTGAACCATTTTTGAGTTTTAGGAATCTTTGTAAATGATCTTTTTAGAATCTGTATTTATAGCCTTTCCTTAATCAGGTCTTTGAAGGTTGATTTTATTGTATGTGAAGTGGAAACATCAATAATTTGTTCCTTATATGTTTCCTTTATGGCCTACCCCCATGAAACATATGGGCACAATTTACTTACCCAGACAGCTATTTGTGAATGGATTGTGAACAGATTTTAACGTAATTGCTTTCACTAGCATTTTTACCACATGAGGATCCTGTATTTTTCCAATGCTTTTTTTGGCTGGACACCTCTCTCCAGAGCTAGAAGACTGAAGTTCTTGGTGACCTTCAGTACTTGCCATTCAGTTTCTAACACAGGAAACTGGACTTACAATGCAGGCTCTTCTCTAGCCAGTATGAGGAAGTGTCCCTGAAGTGGCTAAGGACTGCATGGCAGAAACAATGGATTAGCAGCAGCCTCTATAATACCAGCAGAAGTTTTGTAGGCAAGCTTTATGTTGTTTTGCTCTCTCTCCTGACAGCATGCTCAACACTACTTCAGTTGTTTAAAGAACTGGAGTTGTGTTAACATTTTGTCAGGCCATTTACTTGGCAATATCCAGACTCTTCTGTTTAGAAATGTGCTACATGAACTTAACTTTCGCAAACTGCAGTAATTACGTCTGGATGCTTCATGAGGAGTATACAATTAACCAGTTCATTCTGGTTTTCAGTTGATACCCTTTCTAGTTCTACTCATGTAAATACAGTTAGGAAGACATGTTTGTTTTCAGAGAGTTAAAGTCAGCTGAATTCTGCTGCTATAGACCCTGGATGAGACCTCTAGTGGCAGAATACACAGAAATCACTACTCTGCTGGGGTAGGAGGGAAAAATGGGCCAGCACTGCCCTCAACACTGAAATAAGGTTCACCACGGAAATAAGTTTTAAGTTGCCTATTATATACATATCCTCCAGGAATGTGCTCTTCTGTTACTGGTTCTGAGGAGGACCCCACCACCACCACTATGCATCCTGGATAAATGTCACACATACCAGGAAAATCAGTAATTGTGTAAGATTAGCTGGTACGAATGAGGTAAGAGCAGTGGACATTTAGAGAGGATAAAACGTTCTTTGGAAAGGCACAGCAAGTTAAAACTTTACACAACCCCCCTCAGATTAGGGGGGGAATGAACGAATAAAACTCAATTAGTTCAAGCAGCAGCAGTGTTGAAAACAAAGCTTGCTCATCTTATTCATGCAAAATACTCATTAAGTCCAGGTGTTAAATTCCCCCCCCCCCCCGGGAGTTTCAAGCAAATGGGAGTTTTGCATGAATAAAGCAAACAGGATGTAGCCCACTATGAGGAATCAGGTCTGCAACAGCATTTTCCATTACCTACTTGTTATTCCCTTTAAGGCCTCAATCCTGCTCCCACTGAAGTCAATGAGACTTTTGCTATTGACGCCAGTGGAAGAAAATAGACACCACCCAGGCTGGGGAGAGGGACTTTTTGCAGTGACTGAACCTGGGACCTCTCTCTGGATGTAAAACATGAGTCCCTATTACTCAAGCTAAAACACCAGGACCATCCACTGAGAGGCAGTAGCAGACTCAAATGTCTCTGTGTGACCTAGCCACTAGAAGAGGAAGGCAAAGTACCACATAGTTAGAGTGGGTTATGCTAAATCCCTCCTGAATACCTTGAATACCAAATTCACTTTACTTTTACTCCAATAAAAAGAAGAAAATTGCACCAGCAATGAATTTGACCCCTCAACTTCAGAACCTTGTAGAATCAAACCCAATGTCAGTTAGCAGATAAAACAGTTCTGATTATCTTAATTAACCAAATCTCATCAAATATCTCTCTCACCTACTGATCAATATTCACAAGTATTCATTACATTAATGGTATAAAGTGAAAATTGCTTTTGTACCACTGAACACACTAACAACAACAGAGCAATAAACTTATTTAAATGTCACATTACTCTTAAAAGAGACATAGGTCTGACTGAAATATCCGCCTCATGAGTATGACCCACAAACTGTAGGGTCAAATTTTTTGCTGGTGTAAACAATCAAAACTCCACTGAAGTCAACAGAACCCTTTTACACCAGCAGAAAATTTGGACCCTACTTTTTTTTTCTAAAGGTTTTATATTCTGATGTTCAAACACTGAATATGCTTTAAAATGGAGAATTAAAACAAGTGGCAGGTGGAAGGGGAGAAATACTGCTCTCCTAGGACCCAATCCTACTATTGGGCATTTCTTCAATAAGCAACCTTAATTACACTAGTTGGGGCCTTTGATGTGAACAAAAACCTACTAACAAGAACAAAGTTACTCATGTGTATTAGTGTTTCCAGAAGTAAGGTCTGACTTTATTATTATTATTATTGAAATTATTATTACTGTGCTTAACTTTAATAAAAACAACACATAAAATGTCCCTAAACTATGAGGAAATAAAAAATGTATTCAAAGCCCTATTTTGGATTGGGCTTTATTAGTTCTGCCAATATAGTAACCTCCAGTAGCTCAGCAAAAGGCTACATAACATTTTAATCAGGAGTATACTGTATGTTAATCATTTCAAATCAGAGACAGTCTCTCCCGTCTACTGTTCTGGCTCATTTCCTTACAATTAAGAACTACATCTTACTCAAGTGCTACAATACAGATATATGACTTCAGATGTGACATACGGTGCAGTGCCCTATCCAAGTACAAATTTAGAGATTACTTAACCCTTTCAGTACTTGGAATTGTAGACAGAATAATTAAACAGACCAAAATGAAAGTGTACAGCAGCGGCTAGTAAATCTAGCTTGCCAGACAGTTAGCCAAAAATTAGGCTTCTTGATTTCATTAACTTTAAAAAGAATACAGCAATGTAACGAACAGAACATCAATCCGAACTCTGTGTGCAAAGCAAACCTGAGGGACCTGTTCACAAAGTATATGCTTAATTGCATTCTACGAGATAAGGGAGAATAGACTTCACAGCTAAAACTCCATAGCAAAACAAAACTCATAAAATACATATAGTCACTCACATGGACAATCCCAGATGATTGATGAGTTGATGCCATCCTTGATACCTTTATGCCGATATTTCAGGCAGTTTTGTTGTTCCATTTGATGCATTGGATTATAGGTGATATGCATCAATGTTTAAATGAAAAAAGTTATACCTCCTTGTAGACAAGCTTGCTAACACTTCTGTTTTGGCCAGATTTAAATTTGAAGTAATCAGAATGTAGTTGACCAACTTCAACTCAGTAATTACTCAATTCCCCCTGCAGGTGCTGTTGGAGAAGTTACTTTGTGTCCCAATTTATTATATTGTGCTGCTATGCTCCGTGATCCTGCAAGATGCTGGGCACCCTCATTCCAATAAACTCCCCTCTTCACAGGCACACAAGGCACAAAATGCAGTGGAAATATCACCTTTCCACTAGGCATGGAGGCCAAGCCACAGAGACCCATGCAGAGGCACTCTGAGTTGCCAAGGAACAGTGCTCTGCAGAAGGCACCTACACAAGACTGTGAAACGGATGGGGAGCAGTAGGTATATGACTCAGGGCCCAACACACAGCGTGATCCACAGCCCCAAATGCTGGGTGAGGGGCAGGGAGGAGCTGTGCAAAGGGCAGCAGCCATTAATCCTGCCAACAGATTCTCACAGCTGACATGACCTGGCTGTGTGTTCCTTCTGAGTTACTCGAAAGCCTCTCCAGCCTTGAATAATTTTGTCTCTGGAATTTTTTCATATGCACTGTTCATCCCATTTCCTGCTCTCTGGTAAACAGATTAGATACCAGCCCTTGGACAGAACTGTAGACCACTTCCCCACTCAGTACAGAACTTTGGGGCACTGCTGAGAACTGATTATTGGTCCCTCACTCTTTGTTGTGTCTCTTAGCCAGTTTCCAATCCATGACAACACCTTCTCTCTCCCTGCATGACTACAGAGTTTCCTTAATACCCTCTGGTGAAAAGTTTTTTAAATGTCCAAATAAATTACATCTACCAATCTTCTTTATCTACTTGTGACACTTCCTCAGGGCATCCACAACCATAGGCCACCATGTTACCTCCTGGCTCAGCACAAGAGACATGTTGGTGCTAAACTGTGTATCAGTTCCCTGCCCCCACAGCAAACTTCTCAAGATCCTGCCAACCTTTATTTTGCCTTGCAAGTTAATACTTTGTGTACCCTAGTCCCCGAACTACCCAGAAGCATCTCCCTGTAGTGTCCAACCCGTCACTCGACATTCACACTAATTAGCAGGTAAGCTGTCCCCAAACAGACAGTGTACACAAAGCTGGAAGGTTACTTCTCAGGATCAGGTCCTTTATAACATAAGAACAGCCACACTGGGCCAGACCAAAGGTCCATCCAGCCCAGCATCCTGTCCTCCGACAGCGGCCAACACCAGGCTCCCCAGAGGGAATGAACAGAACAGGTAATCATCAAGTGATCCATCCCGTCACACAGCACTGTAATCTATGGTGAAAACAAATATAAATCCATTAACAAAGAGCAAAGATTCACAGATTCAAGTGAGTGCTGAGTAAGAATAATGGAAACAGAAATGGTTATGGTTATAAATAAACCAAAAGTATATCACGTTTTCCAGAGACTAAAACTTAACAGGCTACAGCCCTAGTTTCTCACCCTCTATATCTATCCAGGACCCATTTCTTCAGAATCAACCCCCTTTATAGATCATCGATTAGATTAAAGTGTTCCCTCTCAATTCAAAACTAAGCTTCAAAACCTTTACCATAATTTTCAGTCAAACGTAATTATCAGGACTCAGATTATCGCACAGTCCTTGGAAGTGGTGTAACTGAGACTAAGATTATATAACTTTCTTCTTTACCTTGTGATTTGATATTCAAATAAAGGTGTTTAAAAGATATCGAGGACACCCATTAAGCACGATCCAGCTTCTAGATGATAACAGAGGCATTTGTTCAATTAGATATTTGCTGGTATAAAAGGAAGTGATTAGACTATTTTACATATTTGCTGTAGGTATAAGGAGTAGGTTTATCAGTGAGGAACAATACATGTGAGTAGCAATCTCAATTTTAGCTCTACGTTCCCGGGGCCAAAGCATACATAGATTTAGTTAGTGGCTACAGTGTAATATATAGGTCAGCAAGGACATATTTTGTGCCCTATATCTCTCTTACTATTTTCACATTCTTGCAGGAGATGGGCATTGTTTCACAAGTAATGTCTTTTGCGATCCCCTAAAAGTAACTTGTTGCCAGGGCACTGCTGTAGGAAACACATGGCAACATAGGTAAGTGAGAACAGTTTTTCAGTAGCCAACAAGTAGCCTTTGGCCATTTTGCTTTATGTGAAGTAGACTGCTGTTTTATAAGGGTTGAATTATTTTTCTTTTTCAAGAGAAGATTAAGAAAAGGGAAATTTATTATAGTAGTTGTTTTTCACACGTTGCTTTAGTTCACACTTTAAATGTATATGATGTCAGTATTTTCAACTCCTAGAAGTACTGTATATAAATACCGCTGGGGAAATATTACACCGTATCATAGTACAGAGCAACAATATGCTTCCATTTACTCTAATAAGCAGAAAATTGCTCCTATATGACTATTATTCTAGTCTAATTGAGAATCACAAAAAATGCTGAGTGAAATACATACAAACTTTAAGAACCCCTATGAAGATCCATTCTGTGTTTAATGCTCTGCTGCTTGCTCACCTCCATCATGTCCATCTCCATATCAGCATGTTAGAAAGTGATATGGTTCAGAGGTGTATCCGAATCCTTCTGACATAAACAGATACATTGGTTAGATTATTTTCCTCTACCTCAGACCAGTGAATTAGCGGGCAGAGGCAATCCCGCCTGAAACCAGCACAAATTATGTTTTGTTTTTTAACTTTATTGTAGGAACATAAAAAGGGAATCTGTACAACACAATCTGTTTGGCCTGTTAGTACCTACAGAAAGTGCCATGATGTAGCGATCACTCTTAGATGCTTTTTAATACTCTTGTGATTCAAAAAACAAGGTATCTATCTACTTGAACATAAGTACGTCGCATTGCACAATCTCGGAGATCACTAGGTTTTCTGTGGTGTCTGCTGTGAGGGGACCAAGTTTAATAGAACTGGAGGGAAAATATAAATTATACACACACATTTTTTAAGCAGTAGCTATTAGTGTAATTTGGGCAGCATTCCAGGCCCATAGGTAAACAGTTCACATTTTATAAAGAGATATTCTCGTCTCCCATCTAAACAGCAGCTAAGTGCATATATGGTTAAACACAAACTGGAGGATGACAATCCAACCTCAGCTCCAGTGCTATCCCCACTCCCTCTGCTTACCAGCCTGCTCCCTTCCCCCATCACATGATTTTCCTGTTGTGGGTCTAAGCAGGGACTAAAGTAAGGGGGCTCGGAAGGAAGCACATCTCCCCCTCCTCAGGGAAGATGACAGGGGAGCTGTCCCTCTTCTACCTGGCAGCATTCCCTACAGTTCTCCCCCCTCCTTCAGGGACAGCTCCCCTTCCTTTTTCCAAGCTTCTTTAAAGCAACTGGGTGTGAGCCCCTTCCACCTAAAGTCCCGAAACAGCATCCTCGCTGCCTCAATTACTTTCTGTTTTCAAATTTCTGTAACAGACTCATCCTCTGGGGATCAGGCACTGAGGGGGACACAGCACATGCTGATCAGCAGGTTACACAAACGTCTTTCTTGAAATATACACTCTAAACTGGTCTTGCTTTGCTTTCATGTTAAAGGGGTTAGAGATTGTGGGTGTGCCACAAGCCATAGCAAGGCGCAGGGCATCGTTCTGTTGCCCAAGGAGCAGAAATAAGCTGAGCTATCCCTATACTGGTGCAGATTACATCCCCTTGCACCAGCTCCAATACATTGGCTGATGCAGTTGGGGAGAAGGGGTTAGAGTTAAGGCTCATCCCTATTGCACCCCCATTCCCCACACCCACCCATGTAGGAGGGGAAGCAGCAGCTCGCCCCATATATGCAGCTCTCTCTCATGTTAGTACCTGCAATGCAAGTGGCAAGCACGGGGGATAAGGGGGTGCCTTCCATTGCCTGAGTTCTCTGTGCTGGCATGTGCCACAATTTGACTCTCACTTTGTCAATACATCATTTAGCTGGTCAAGCATTTTGGCATAGTGTTTCTATGGAGGATACCATACAAAATGAGGGCCCCTCTACTGTGAGGTGCTGGGTGCCTTCAAGCCTCACCCACTTAAATTGGGAACGCAGCCAGCATCTTTCAGGATCAGGCCCTTATAACTCCATTGCACTGAACTTGCCCCTTCAGATGTTGTTGCCCAACAGGCATGAGTAAATTCCATTATTTCCCCAACAATATAAGCATAACGTATCATGACACAAGAACTCATGTGTTAGCACAGCAGCTGGCAATGTTCCTCTGCCCTGCCAATTGTTTTTAATGGGGGAGAATTCCTGGAGGATTGTCTCTTGCACACCTGTGTGTTTTTTCCTGCAAAGCTCATGGTTTTTAATACCGAGCTCTCTAGGAGGCTAGGGCTAGGGCACTGTAAGTAAATCATATAGGGGCATAAGCTTGTTCCCACCGCAGGCAACAGCAAAACCCCCATCGACTGCAATAGGCAAGCAGGAACAGTCCAGCTGTGTCAGCCTCTTTAAAAAACAAAAAGTTTAAAGAACCTTTGAACTTCCTTTGTTCAGCCATAAAAGGACTGTTTTAAATGGCATCACTGAAGAGTGATCTGCAAAGTGGGAAACTAGCTCTCTTGTTTTAAGCAGCCTTTCCTTCGTAGATTCCCTGTCAACTGAATAGCAGGTTCTGGGAAACACTATGGTAGATTCTGATTTCAGCTTCTCCAGTGGACCTGGCCCAATGTAAGTATTTCATCATCAGTCATCCATTGGAGTGACTATTAAAATACACCACTGAATGATGAGTACTACTCTATTGCAGAAATAAGGCATCAGCATTCACTTCAAAGGAGGAAAGAGCTGAAGGCAGCAGCTGCAACAGGGTTTAAAAATGGGGGATGGAGGGGCACAGGAGCAGACTGATCCCTGGTCAAACTGCCTGGTCTTTGCTCCTATAGGGAACACCACCCACTCTTTTATAAGTGTTGCACAGCTTCTGCATGTCCAGTTTTGTGTATTATGCATAGGGGAAAATAGTTAAGAAAATTATGCAGTATTTGCTATGTTAATCATTAGACAACACCAAAGGTCAGATTCTGTCCATACATAGGTAACCTCTTACCAAAGATGGAATTTGGCCTCAGTAACCTCTCCCTTTCTGCTCTCTGACCTAGTAGACCTTCATGAACTATTTCACTGCTGGGTGAAGAAAAGGGGCAATTAGATAAGAACACCCTGACAAACAAGTACCCAATTACTTCTGGGTGATGTGGTCCCGTTGTTATAAGATGCAACATTGATCAGTTCCTCACTTTCACAGCCAGAGTCAGATGAAATTTTCTTCCTTGTCTTTTACCTAACCGCAGACTCTATGTGGTTTTAAACCAAGGATTTTCATCCCCTTTCCATACCATAAACCCATATTCAGCTATTTACAACTGATCCTCAAATGCACCCCATAATCCATAGCACCGGTTCCCACGGCTCCTCCAAGAGGCGTTACAGTTCTTCAGTGACTCAAGAGAGGCACATCAGATATTGTACTGTTGTTTAGTAGAACCAGAGGGAGGACAAGTTGCAAATGACTGAGGAAATCCATTTCAAACTAAGATAGAAGACATGAAATGGCAGCAGGTTCACCACCTCATTCCACAAATGCTAATGACTCTAAGGTCAAGAACCGCTGGTTAAATGAACTTATGTACAAACAAACAAGCACTTTATCAAACACACACATACACACCAAGGGCATTTTCTTTTTAACACACACTAGTTTCTTTCTGCTGAACCTTTTCACAGGTCTAGCAACTAAATTATACCTCAAGGAAAAGACACTTATAAAAGATTTTTAAAAAAAAAAGCTTTCAACTCAAGGCTTGTTTGAGAGGGGAGATCTATGGAACTTTTTTTCTGGTCTTTAACTTATCCTCTCTCTTGGTTTTATCTCTCTTCCCCCAGCCCCATTTGCCTTCTTTTTTGGTCTTTTATATCCTCTGTGCCAGAACTAACTCATTTAGAGTGAGATTCACTTCTTTTGCATTCAGTTTTTAAGGTGGCTTCTAAAAGATCATCTCACTGCTGCTTGGGAATCAAAGTCTCTTTTTTCCCCCTGCAAATGTTTCAATGAGATATTTGCCAATTTCGGTCAGATTTGTTCCCTTTCTCCCTTGCTATGAACTGGGGGAGGGGTAAATTTCAATAATTTCAAGTCACAAGACACTGGTTGGCATAGCTCTGTGTGATCTGATCTGCTTGTTTCTCTCCCCTTTTGCAGAGCGAAAGTAGTAGTCAAACTCTCCGCCTTGTGGATCTGAGGTCTGCTTCCCCCCCCCTTCACCCTGTCATGTGTTATCTCAGCTGTTTAGGATGGTTTTCCTAACCACTTCTCCTTGCAGAAAGAAGGGCTGCAAAGCCCCAGGCTGGCGATCCTCGAGATACTTTTCACTTAACCCAGTCAATGTGTGTGATCTCAGTGGTTCAGGGAGTTTTGTCACACTTCTTTCCCCCAGTGTTGGAGAGTTTCAAATCCTTCAGCTGTGTGGCCAGAGACATGCAGTTGCTTTATATCCTGCTCGGGTTTGCACTGTAGTGTAGTTTGTGTTCTGATCTGGCTGGTGAGGCTTTCCTACTCTCTCTCTCTTTTTTTTTTTTTTTTTGGTCTTTTTTTTTTTTTAAACGTGCACGCAGAGAAACTTGCAAAGCCGGCAGCTTTGCAGCTGGGGTTCCTGGAGTTCCTTAAATCAAATTAACTCCTAACGTTCCCTAGCCATAGACTGGAACCTCTCTGCTAGCGTACGATCCGATCTGCTTTCCTTATACCGAGTTGCAAAGTCCTGAGCTGCGCGCCTGGGGATCTCAGCGCTGCTTTACACAAATTAACTCTTTACTTTCCAGTCACAGACTAGCACAGCCCTGGAGTTCGTGATCTGAGCGCTCCGGTGAGGACAGCTCCCTCCCCCGCCATAAACACGCCTGAGAACAGGTAGCAAAAATGCCCAGCTTTGCAGGCTCCGTCACCCCTTACCTACCGCTGTCCCCTAGGCACCAGCAAAGCCCTGATCCGCGAGTCTCTCTCACGGGTGCAGGGAAAGTGGCTGGGGCATACCGGAGTCACGGTGTCTTTCCCCCCCGATCATCCCCTACCTGCCCCGCTGGGCGACCCTGGCCTCCCCTTGCAGAAAGGGCGGGTGTGCGCGGCTGGGGAAAGGGGGGTGGGGGAAGCTGCCGGGCCCATTTTAACCCCTTACCTTCCAGCAGCACCTCCTTGCCGGCCCGCTTGAGCGCCTGCACCGCCTCGTCGTGGGTGGCGTCCCGCAGGTCCGTCCCGTTCACGGCCAGGATGGCATCGCCCACGTAGAGGGCCTGGGTCTGGTCGGCCGCCAGCCCCTTGAAGATCTTGCTGATGAGGATGGGCATCTTGTTCTCCTTGCCGCCCTTGATGCTGATGCCCAGCCCGCCCAGCTCCTGCTTCTGCACCTTCACGCACCGCTTCTTGTTGGAGATGGCGTCGGGCACTTGCTCGGGGAGCTCGGTGAAGGCGGTGCGCACCCCGGGGCCACCCCCCGCCTTGGGGCTGCCGCCGCTGCCCGCGGGCTCGGCCGCCCCGCCGGGGTTGCCAGCGGCGCCCGGCTGGCTCCCGCGTCCAGCGGCAGCCCCTCGGCAGGGCGCCCCGTTGCCGCTGGCCCCGACGCCGTTGTGGGCTGCGCCGTCGGCGCGCTCCTCGCAGCTCAGCACCAGGGCATCGTCGGCCAAGTTGGCCAGGACTTTGTGCCAGCGGTCCCGCACCAGGACTTCCAGCCAGCCGCTCCGCTGCTGCGCCCGGCCGCCGCCGGCTCCGGCTGCCGCTACCGCCATCTTTGGAGCATTCTTAGCGCACCATGTGATTGCACAGCCCGACCGGCAGCCCGCCGCGCACAGGACAGGGCTGCGCCCCGGGAGCGCCCCGAGCGCCGCCAGCTGCGCCGGCGGGGCGGGGCGGAGCAAAGCCCGCGGTTCGCCTGGCGCCCCGGGCGGCGGCAGCCGGTCAGCCGCTCACCTGATCCCGGGCGCCACCTCCCGCCCGCCCGCCGGCCGCTCACCTGCTGCGGGCGGCACGTGGAGGGGAGGCGGGGGGGCGCCCCCTGCAAGGCACAAGCGGGGCAGCAGCCCACCTGCTGCAGGCCCTCGTCAG
Source organism: Lepidochelys olivacea (assembly GCF_965140295.1). Classification (NCBI taxonomy): domain Eukaryota; kingdom Metazoa; phylum Chordata; order Testudines; family Cheloniidae; genus Lepidochelys; species Lepidochelys olivacea. The sequence goes on along the minus strand of NC_140412.1, from coordinate 24,455,906 downwards.
CTCCTGCAGGTTCCCGGCCACCTCCCGCCTACAGGAGGGTCCATGGCAGGAGGCGCCCGGAGGGCAACTCACCTGCTCCGCGCACCACTTAATCCCTCTCCACCCCCACCTCGCAGCAGCGAGCGCAGATGCGTCAGTAGACGGCCCTCCCCGAACCAAGCGCGAGCTGAAATCTACCCAAATCCGCTCGCAACCCCATTGCTCCCGGCCGTTTACCTTCCATTTCTTCCTGGGGGCAGTCTCTCCACTCTCCTCCCCCGATCTTGGAAGACAGCGGGCTAGGTCCCTTCCCTTACCTGATCTCTCCACTTTTGCCTGTCTTTCCCTTTACAGTCTGGCTAAGAAGGGACTCCCACTCCAGCTGAGCCAGTGTCACTAACCACAATAGCACAGACTCAGAAGGGTTTGGGGACAGAACATGAACATCAGATTGGCCATACTGGATCAGACCATTTGGCCCAGTCGCCTGTCTGCTGCCAGATGCTTCAGAGGAAATGAGCAGAACAGGACAGTTATTGAGTGATCCATCCCCTGTTATCCAGTCCCAGCTTCTGGCAGCCAATGTTTAGGGACACGCAGAGCATGGGGTTGCATCCCTGACATGGGCAGCATGTATTGTAGGCTGCGCCTCCCCAAACAGTCCGGGCAGGGCCCTGTCCACACTCTGCCTGAAAGGCTCCCTCCTGCTTTCCTTTCCCCCTTGGCCCCAGCCCAGGCAGGCTGGCTGCTCCTCTTCAGGGAAGTGGGATGGGGCTGAGGATGGGGCTAGGGCTGGCCTGTGGCTGGGACTTGGGGTGGCTGGGGCTGCCCAGTGCTGGGGGGCCCTTGGGCTCTGGGGCACACCACGCAGCGCTTGGAGGGTGGGCTACCTGCCCTGTGTTCGGAGGAGCCTGGGGGCGCTGGGGCTGGGAACCATGTGCCTCCCACCTGCCCACTTGGGGGGGGGGGCTGCGTGCCGCCCACCTGGCACTTGGGGACTGGGGGGGGCCGCCCGCATGCCTGAGGCTTGGGGGTCCACAGCCCACCCACCCCATGCTTAGGGGCTGGCGGCCACAGGGAAGGGGGGCTCTGGGCTCCAGTGGGAGAAGGTAGATGAGAGGGGCGGGGCCTCAGACAGGAGGGGTGAGGCCTGCTGGGGGGGGGTAGCCTCCCTGAGTTGGCAGGTCACCTGCCACCCATGATCCCTGACCATCCTGGCTAATAGCCATCGATGGACCTATCCTCCATGAACTTATCTAATTCTTTTTTGAATTGGGCTTTTTGGCAACGAGTCCACAGGGTGACTGTGCATTGTGTGAAGAAATACTTCCTTCTGTCTGTTTTAAACCTGCTGCCTATTAATTTCATTGGGCGACCCCTGGTTCTTGTATTATGAGAAGGAGTAAATAACACTTCCTTATTCACTTTCTCCACGCCATTTATGATTTTATACTCCTCTATCATATCTCCCTTTAGTTGTCTCTTTTCTCAGCTGAACGTCTCAGTCTTTTTAATCTCTTATAAGGAAGCTGTTCCATCCCCCTAATCATTTTTGTTGCCCGTCTCTGTGCTTTGTCCTATTCCAATATGTCTTCTTTGAAATGGAGCAACCAGAGCTGCACGCAGTATTCAAGGTGTGGGCATACCATGGATTTATATAGTGGCAAGTGAACCCAGTGCTGACTTGGGCTTTCATACCTAGCACTCTGTCACATAAGGGTCTCTGAGTAGCCTGTTGACCGAGACAGAAGCAGGACCAAGGAGGTCCTGTTACACAGCATTATGTACTTTCTGTCTTATTATCTATCCCTTTCCTCATGGTTCCTAAGGGCATATCTTCACTAGCAAGGTTCAAGCGCTGCCATGGCACCAGCCCTGGGAGAGAGCTCTCCCAGCACTATAAAAAACCCACCTCTATGAGGGGAGTGGCTCTCAGCACTGGTGTACTGTCTACACTGGCTCTTTATAGCGCTGAAACTTTCTGTGCTCAGAGGGGTGTTTTTTCTCACCCCGGAGTGAGAAAGTTGCAGTGCTGTAAAATGCCAGTGTAGACAAGGCCTAACATTCTGTTCGCTTTTTTTGACTGCTGCTGCACATTGAGTAGATGTTTTCAGAGAACTATCCACAATGACTCCAACATCTCTTTCTTGAGTGGTAACAGTCATAGGCGACTTGTGCCTCTTGATACTGGGCCTTGGGGGGGACACAATGTAAAGGAGGGCACACGTGACCACCCCACATGTCACCTCTGGGAGGAACTTGCAGCCACACCTACCTGGGCCAGGGCAGCCAATCCCACTGGCTCCTGGGGCTTCATCCCTGTGGGGCGAACCAGGACTCAAGGCCTCAGCCCTGCGGGAGGTGCCAGGGCTAAGGGCTTCAGCCCTGCGGGTTTGAAAATATTTACCAGAGCTCCACTCTGGACAGATCTAGCTGAATTTAAATCCAGGCTTTAGGACCCTTTGGAGTGGGAGGGTCCTAGAACCCCAGGCTCCAGCCCAAGCCCAAAAGTCTACACAGCAGTGAAACAGCCCCACAGTTCAAGCCCTGCAAGCCCAAGTCGACTGGTCCAGGCCAGCTGTGGATTTTTCTTTGCTGTGTAGACATACTTGTAAGCAAGGTCTGAATGAATGCTTCCCAGACAGCTAGTGGGGAGGGGAGAGACTTTGGGTGTGTTTATGTAAATACAATTTGCTCTTTCTCTGCTTACATATTCAGCAGACTTTGGCTGGTGTTGGGTTACAAATCACCTTAGTACTGAATGCAGGGGTAGTGAAATATGGTTACCAATGTTGTAATTATTGTAGGAATACAGGAAAGCAGGACTGTGCTTAACCTATCCCAAATGGGGTGGGGGTCACCCTCAGTTGAAAGAACCTTGGTAAATCAGGGGCTCGAATACCAGAGCCTTGTAAAAATAAGAGAGGGATAGATATTCTAGTAAGGAGACTGCAAACTGTTACCAGGGGTTCTTTTCTACCCTGGTTTAACCTGTTTTTCCCCACTGTTCAAAGAATAGAGTTAAGTAGGCTTTATGAGAACCTTGTTTGTTATTTTTATTGCTCAATCAGAACTGAAACCAGTGATTATAGGACTGTGTTCTACCCAGCCTGCTAAGAGCTAAAAATGATTGAGAGTTGAAATCATGTGAGATGGGGTTATGTTAGCGCACAGGTGACTGATAAGTGGCTGGTGAGGTAGAAAGGCATAGTGGCCGGTTGGGCAGCTGAAAGGGAGTAAGGAGCCTCTTTATCCCCTCCACCCAGGGTGGGAGGTGAACTCTGCAGATGCACCTCTGAACTCTGGGTCTGCACTGACCAAGGACAGCAACTGTGAGTGGGGTGCAGAGAAGGGTCAGGCACACGAAAGGGACTTTTGGGTTGCTAGACTTAAGAACCTGAGGGGAAAAGGACACTGCCCAGCCTACTTGGGGGTGGGTCTTTTGCTCATGGTTTATGTTTATTAATCCTGTTTGCAGTGTTTTCCCAAATTAATGCCAAGTCACTTCCCTCCTTTTATTAAAATGTTTCTTTTCTACACTCAGACTCTGTGATTGTGAGTGGGGACGTATTGCCTCTAGAGGCACCCAGGGGTGGTGTGTAATTTCCCCAGGTTACTGGAGCTTGAGCCAGTTCTGTGGTGTATCAATGGAAAGGAACCCCTAGGTATTGAACCCAGCCCTGGTTGCTGCTGGCTTCGCCTGGCAGAAGGGTTACATACTCATAGTGAGACACAGCCCCTGCCCCAAAGAGCTTTCAGTCTAGTTTTACAAAGTGTAATAAGGGGCTGAAACAAATAACTGGTAGGGAAGTAGGTTTGGCAACGTTGGTGAGGACGGGATAGCTGAAATACAAGCTTATTTTTTCATAGACTAAGCTGTACAGACACAATTAAACAACACAATGGAAATTATTCTTTTTAAGGGATGAATGGATTTAAATAAATACAGTAGCACTAATGTATAGTGAATACAGTGAAACTTCACTTATCACAAAGTAGAAGGAATGTTCCAGGCTGTTTCCATGCAGTCCAAGGTGCACATGGGAAGTGGTTCCTGTTAGGGAATCTTTGCTCTAAGCCCTGTATCTGTTGAAGAAGCATGGTAGTATCCTAGGCCAGTGGCTCTCAACTGGACTGGGCCTACCGTGCACAGCACCCTTTGGGACAGAACCAGTTATGCCTCTCTGCCTCTTACTACATGAGCCTATTACTTCATGTTTGACTTCCAGTTCAAATACCGCTAGATCAGTGGCTCTCAGCCTCTCTAGACTACTGTATCCTTTTTAGGACTCTGATTTGTCTTGCCTACCCCAAGTTTCACCTCACTTAAAAACTACCTGCTTACTAAATCAGACATAAAAATACAAAAGTGTCACAGCACACTATTACTGGAAAATTGCTTTTCTCATTTTTACCATATAATTATAAAATAAATCAATTGGAATATAAATATTGTACTTACATTTCAGTCTATAGAATATAGAGCAGTATAAACAAGTCATTGACTGTATGAAATTTTAGTTTGTAGTGACTTCGCTAATGCTTTTTATAAAGCCTGTTGTAAAAGTAGGCAAATATCTAGATGAGTTGATGTACCTCCTGGAAGACCTCTGCGTACCCCTTGGGGTACGAGTACCCTGGGTTGAGAACCACTGTCCTAGGCTGTGCAAGCTTCTCCTCTGGGCCCTGCCAGTATGCCCCACTGCTGTGTTAACGGGAACATATCAACATGAAAGTAGTCTCTGCGCTTATTCTGTTTTTGAAATATCTGCTGAGACTGCCAGCTGATGGCAGTTATGCTCTGTGGCTAAACAGCACACAGTCTTGCCATCCCCAGTGTTCAAAAGTCATGAGACTGTCTTAAAAATCATGACATGCAAAATAATACATTTTCATGTTCGTTTATTTGACCTGTGGCTTTTCAGCCTTTAGGGTGCACTCATGTGACATTTACAAGCTTTCTTTGCAGCTATGAGAGCTAGAAAATTACCTTGTTAGTGAAAGCTGACGTTCTCCTGCAATCACCTAACTCAGGGGTGGTCAACCTGAGCCTGAGAAGGAGCCAAAATTTACCAATGTACATTGCCAAAGAGCCACAGTAATACGTCAGCAGCCTCCACATCAGCTCCCCATCCCACTCCCAGCACCTCCCACCCACCGGCAGGCCCGCCAAACAACGCCTCCCCCTCCTTCCCCACACCTCCCGATCAGCTGTTTCGTGGCATGCAGGAGGTTCTGGGGGGAAGGGAGGAGGAGCGAAGGCACTGCAGGTTCAGGGGAGGGGGCAGGAAGGGGTGGAGTGGGGGCAGGGCCTGTGGCAGAGCCAGGGGTTGAGCAGTGAGCACCCCCCCCCCCCGGCACACTGGAAAGTTGATGCCTTAGCTCCAGCCCCGGAGTCGGTGCCTAGACAAGGAGCCACATGTTAACTTCTGAAGAGCCACATGTGGCTCTGGAGCCACAGGTTGGCCACCCTGACCTAACTGTAGGAGCTGAGGCTTTGAGAAAAATATCAAAAATTGCAAGAGTTGGCAACACTGACAATGGACTGAGGCTATTTGGGCATTTCACAGAGGCCTTTGCACAGCCATTACCAAATCTATATTCAAGAGGTATTGAAAGGACCATTGTCTTAATAACAAGCCCACAAACTATCACTCCTTTCTATTATTTGTCTTTCAAGTTATGTGGTGATTCAAGATCTTTCACTTACAACTGAGCAAGCATTGTATGGAAGGGACCGTAAAGTTAACAAGGAGTTTGGAAACTCTAAATTTCTATGATTACGAAAGATGAATAATACTTTTCCCTCTTCTAGCTTCCTTTTCCCAAAGATCTCAAAGTACTGTACAAACATTAATTAATTAAGCCCCACAATGAGGCAAGTATTGTTATAGCCATTTTATAGATGGGGAAGAAGAAGCATGGAATGAGAAATGGCTGGATCCACAAAAAGGACTCAGGCATTGTGATTCTGAGTGTCACAACACCTAACTTTTAAGTGCCTATCAAATTATAGGAGAACAACAGTGCAATGCATAACACCTGAGTTAGGTGCCTAGACTCCTATACAACGAATGGGGAGAGATACGTGCCTTTGAATGCAATCCACAAAACCAGCAGGTCAGGGAGCCGCCAAGGGTAGCCAGTGGGAGATGCTGAGGAGAGGAGTGTATCCTAAGCCCCTCCCCTCTTTCATAATTCGGTGCCAAAATCTGGGTTCAGGGAGGTGCATATTTCTGCTTGTGATTCACAAATGGGGGGAAGATGGTCATTTAGCTGCCTAAATTGTGTGAGGGGCCTGATCAGAAGCCCCCTAACTCCACAGGAAGCAGCCAGGGTGAGGGGCAGCAGATAGGGGTGCTGGCCTAGAACCTAGCAGTTGGGCAAGGGTATTAATCCAAGCAAGGGGGGAGCCCTAGTTCAAGTTCCCCTTCTACCTCTGAGGAAGGCTTTGAACAGGGATCTGCCACCTCTCAGGTGAATGGCCCAGCCATCAGGCTACGGAATAGTCTGATGTGGGGCTTCTTCAATCCCTCCTATTGAAGTTCCACTTTAAGTAGTAATTAAACATTATCTGGGCCAGAGAAAGCATTATCGTCTAGTGGTTAGGACACTCATCTGAGAGATGGCAGATTCCCTATCCAAAACTCTTCTATTCAGACAGTGGGGGGACTTGACCCAGAAGTGTCTCACATCCCAGAGGAGCACCCTAACCATTGGGCTAAACATTATAAGGGTGGTGGTTGTTTTTCTGCTCCTGCTCCTCCTCTCCCTACCCCCACACCCCCAGCTCTTTTGCGTGGGGTTAGGTAGTCTCTGAGCACACCAACTGGACCAGGCCCTGCATGTGACTTAGATAGCTGAATACCTGTCCTTCCCCTGGTTCATGAATCGCTCAGGGCTTAGGTGGGAGATAGGCACCTAGACAGACCAGTGATGCAGCAGTGCACTTGCCCAGAGGCAGAAGTATAGGCACCTAGGGATCTGTTACTGTAAAAAGTTAAGCAACAAAGGACAGAAATTTGATGCTAAGTATTTTTCAAACTTTAGAAACTTTATAAGCAAACAAACAAACAAAACCCCACCACCAATAGTTTAATGATTTTTGCCCTTTTTATAGAAAAGCCAAGGTTTAAATTTTACAAAAAATAAAATGAACGTTATTTAATTAATCCATCACACGAAGGTTACTATATGCATGGCACATGTTTGTGCCATTTCAGAACTCCTTCGTGGTTCCCACTGAAATACCTGTAGTTTATTGGCAACTGCACTGTATGCAATCAAGACTTGTCTTGTTCCCAACTTAATTAAATTCTTCTCCATTTCCTTTCCCCATTCCAGCAGAGGTAAATAATAAGGTTGTGCAGGGCCAGCAGCAGATGTACTGGTGCCCTAAGTGAGAGTCTCCTGGCAGCCATCACTCCCTTCTTATCCCAGAGTTGGGAGAAACCAGGGATGACGTTTTTCTCATTAAAAAAAGTAAAAAGTAGGAGATGTAAGGGCTAGAGTGGACCTTTAGGGGCCAGTCCAATGGCAAACAGTTGGAAGTGCAGAGGCACATCACCCCAGCAGAAGCACCCCAAGGAATCATACCTGAAGCAGGCACGGTGCAGCATGCCTTCCATCTTGTGAGGGGCTAGTCCTGGTACCTGCTGTGGAGAAGGGGAGGTGTCCTTGTTCTGCTGTATTTGTGCCCTCCCATTCTATTTTGAGCTCATAGTTGGAATTAGTTTCTAACTCTCCTCATGTTCTCTGAGAACAAAGGCTGGGATGGTATCTGGCCTCCAAGTCAAGGGGCAGGAGCAGACGGTTCCTTGTGTCCTCTCCCTTCCTTGTGTGCTCCAACAGAGCCAGACACAGTCTGTTCTTTAAATCAGTAAATCACACTCTTGAGAATGGTCCCTGAAATGCAGGCGAGAGTGTACAGTAGGAATGAGAATAGATTAAAGGGTATTTAAGGCAATATTGTGGGGCTTTTCTGGCTGTTTTTTCTTTCCATTTCCTTTCTCTCCTTCAGGCTCCCAGTTCCTTTCTTTACAAAAAGCAAATGATAAACACTGGTTGCAGTGTAGTGGACTCTGTTTCTTATGCATTAGAATGAAGGTCCTCAGTTGTTTCCAGAACATTGCAGTGTGCAAACTCTCATTCCAAGTGAAGCTGTTCTGTGAAATAATATAATCGTCATATTATAGTGGTAGGGTTCAATGCTCCCTGGATGGCTTCAGTGAGAGTCCAAGGTGCTCAGAGCCTCACAGGAGTGCTCAGCACCAGGCAGGGTCAAGTCCAGGGTCACTAAAAAGGGATCCACTGTAGACATAGCTCATAAAAAGCTGCACCAGATGACTGGCCTGTTTGGAAAAAACCCATATAGAATTTAATAGGGATTCAAGCAATAGGGTTCTATTGTAATTTAACATTTCTATTGCAGTAGTGGCTTAAGTCCTCAACCTGCTCGGGGCCACATTGTGCTAGGCCAGGGGTTCTCAAACTGGGATTGGGGGGGGGTTCACGAGGTTATTACATGGGGGGTTGTGAGCTGTCAGCCTCCACCCCAAACCCTGCTTTGCCTCCAGCATATATAATGGTGTTAAATATATTAAAAAGTGTTTTTAATTTATAAGGGGGGTGTCGCAGTCAGATGCTTGCTATGCGAAAGGTGTCACCAGTAAAAAAGTTTGAGAGCCACTGTGCTAGGCACTGTATAAACATATGTTTATGCTGGAAAGTGTTAATGACTACCATCAAATGGATCTTTGATTTACAGATCATCATGAGGCTTGTGAACACTGATGCGTGTGCTAAGCACCCTTCTTTCAGGCTCTGTGGAAGGAACAACTAATTCCATTTACGCAGTGAGATAGCTGGAAACTATAGAAGGCACCACCCAAGGCAGGGGGCCACATGGCAAACCCTGAGCAGAAGCTAACTGCGGGCTGAGGCTAAGGTCTGGTCTGCACTGTAGAGTGAGGTGGACACAAGGCAGTGCACGTCGACCTAACTATGGACGTGGCTACACTTAAATTTTGCTCCCACTGATCTAACTACCTGCTATGCTGATTTAATAACTCCACCTCCACAAGCAGTGTAGAATCAAGATTGATGTAATTAGGTTGACACAGAGTCAGTGTAGATGCTGTGTTGCTTACATCAACTGTTACTGGCTCTGTTACTGGAGCCATCCCACAATGCTCTACACTGACAATACAATCAATATAAGCCTTCCCGGTGAGGATGCTCACCGCTGACACAAGGCGCAAAGTGGAGACATGCACAAGTGATGTAATTACTCTGGTGGCTGTATACTGACATAAATAAGATTGTCTTAATTTTGTAGTGTAGGCATGGCCTAAGGGATCATTTGGCAAAATGTGTGTGTGCGTGTGTGCAGGAAGCAGAAAGCCAGGAAAAAGCAAGCAGAGATGGAGAGAAGCGTTCACGAATGTGGCCCTGAGAGGTCGCAGGGAGAGTTTGTTGCGTACAGAACTGACTTGGGGGGCTGACTTGGAATAGTGAGCCAGGAAACTGCCCTCTGCTATTTGTTCCTACCATGTACAGGGAAATAGGATTTACTGTACATAATTTGTAAATCAACAGGATTGCACCAAGGAGTATATCTGAGTCCACCATCAATTTCTTCTCCTAACAGAAACCAGGGGCTGAATATTGCCTAACCATTGGAGCCGAACTGGCAATAATACAGTGAATGACATTCCCTGGCTCAAAGAGCTTTCTATCTAAAATACAAATGGCACTAAAAAGCTACAGAGCATAGTGGTGAATGATGTCCTATTTATAGGTTTTATTTTTTGAATCTCGTTATGTTATTCTATAGCAGGGAAATGCTTTTCTATTAACTACTATCGGATATCTCAAAGGAGGGAACCTGAGAGGCAGTGACTATGAGATGGTCGAGTTCAGGATCCTGACACAAGGAGGAAAAGAAATACGGACCCTGGACTTCAGAAAAGCAGACTTTGACTCCCTCAGGGAATGGATGGGCAGGATCCCCTGGGAGAATAACATGAGGCGGAAAGGAGTCCAGGAGAGCTGGCTGTATTTTAAAGAATCCTTATTGAGGTTACAGGGACAAACCATCCTGATGTGTAGAAAGAAGAGTAAATATGGCAGGCGACCAGCTTGGCTTAACAGTGAAATCCTTGCTGATCTTAAACACAAAAAAGAAGCTGACAAGAAGTGGAAGATTGGACAAATGACCAGGGAAGAGTATAAAAATATTGCTCAGGCATGCAGGAGTGAAACCAGGAAGGCCAAATCACACTTGGAGTTGCAGCTAGCAAGGGATGTTAAGAGTAACAAGAAGGGTTTCTTCAGGTATGTTAGCAACAAGAAGAAGGTCAAGGAAAGTGTGGACCCCTTACTGAATGGGGGAGGCAATCCAGTGACAGAGGATGTGGAAAAAGCTAATGTACTCAATGCTTTTTTTGCCTCTGTCTTCACGAACAATGTCAGCTCCCAGACTACTGCACTGGGCAGCACAGCATGGGGAGGAGTTGACCAGCCCTCTGCGGAGAAAGAAGTGGTTCGGGACTATTTAGAAAAGCTGGACGAGCACAAGTTCATGGGGCCAGATGCGCTGCATCCGAGAATGCTAAAGGAGTTGGCGGATGTGATTGCAGAGCCATTGGCTATTATCCTTGGAAACTCATGGCGATCGGGGGAGGTCCCGGACAACTGGAAAAAGGCTAATGTAGTGCCTATCTTTAAAACGGGAAAAAAGGAGGATCCGGGGAACTACAGGCCTGTCAGCCTCACCTCAGTCCCTGGAAAAATCATGGAGCAGATCCTCAAGGAATCAATTCTGAAGCACTTAGAGGAGAGGAAAGTGATCAGAAACAGTCAGCATGGATTCACCAAGGGCAAGTCATGCCTGACTAATCTAATTGCCTTCTATGACGAGATAACTGGCTCTGTGGATGAAGGGAAAGTGGTGGACGTGTTATTCCTTGACTTTAGCAAAGCTTTTGACATGGTCTCCCACAGTATTCTTTCCAGCAAGTTAAAGAAGTATGGGCTGGATGAATGGACTATAAGGTGGATAGAAAGCTGGCTGGATTGTTGGGCTCAACGAGTAGTGATAAATGGCTCCATGTCTAGTTGGCAGGCTGTATCAAGTGGAGTGCACCAGGGGTTGGTCCTGGGGCCGGTTTTGTTCAATATCTTCATAAATGATCTGGAGGATGGTATGGATTGCACACTCAGCAAGTTTGCAGATGACACTAAATTGGGAGGAGAGGTAGATACGTTGGAGTATAGGGATAGGATACAGAGGGACCTAGACAAATTGGAGGATTGGGCCAAAAGAAATCTGATGAGGTTCAACAAGGATAAGTGCAGAGTCCTGCACTTAGGACGGAAGAATCCAATGCACCGCTACAGACTAGGGTCCGAATGGCTAGGCAGCAGTTCTGCAGAAAAGGACCTGGGGGTTACAGTGGATGAGAAGCTGGATATGAGTCAACAGTGTGCCCTTGTTGCCAAGAAGGCCAATGGCATTTTGGGATGTATAAGTAGGAGCATTGCCCAGCAGATCAAGGGACGTGATCGTTCCCCTCTATTCGACATTGGTGAGGCCCCATCTGGAGTATTGTGTCCAGTTTTGGGCCCCACATGACAAGAAGGATGTGGAAAAATTGGAAAGCGTCCAGCGGAGGGCACAAAAATGATTAGGGAGCTGGAGCACATGACTTATGAGGAGAGGCTGAGGGAACTGGGATTATTTAGTCTGCAGAAGAGAAGAATGAGGGGGGATTTGATAGCTGCTTTCTACTTCCTGAAAGGGGATTCCAAAGAGGATGGATCTAAACTGTTCTGAGTGGTACCAGATGACAGAACAAGGAGTAATGGTCTCAAGTTGCAGTGGGGGACGTTTAAGTTGGATATTAGGAAAAAAAATTTTCACTAGAAGGGTGGTGAAGCGCTGGAATGGGTTACCTAGGGAGGTGGTGGACTCTACTTCCTTAGAGGTTTTCAAGGTCAGGCTTGACAAAGCCCTAGCTGGGGTGATTTAGTGGGGATTGGTCCTGCTTTGAGCAGGGGGTTGGACTAGATGACCTTCTGAGGTCCCTTCCAACCCTGATATTCTATGATTCTATGATTCTATTAGAATATCCCAATTTCCTATTCAGTGTGGTAGGGGACTTACAGTATAGCATCAAGCTTCTTTTTAATCTGAAACAGGATTATGATCCTTGAACATGTTTCAGACAATGGAGGTTAGAAAAAATCCTGTGCGCATAATAAGGTTGCTATTTGTTACCCTGAGCCAGACCCAGCTCACCCAGGAATGATGAGAGCCTGGAGATGGAAGCTCCAGAACAGAGAGGAATAGAATTCGACTCCTGCAGTTATAGCAAACACTGCAGGAGCCAAGCTTAAGTGAATCCTGCTTAGGGGCTGTGTCAGGAACCAGAACTTTTCCCCCCTTGCCCCTCCCATTGGCAGCCCACTGTGCTACAGCACTGGGGGAGACAGGCAGCAGGCTTTGAAGTCTTCATGCAAGTGCTCCCTCAGCTCTTCTGGTTAGCTGAAGGCTACAGATGCCCCTTGAGGCCTTTGTATACTTGAGGTTGCATTGTGATTTGCCTCCAAAACTAGTACAGCATTCTGATTTTTGTTACTCTCTAGCTTCAAGATGGCCAGAAGTTTCCACATAAATCATTGTAATTACAAAATTAATAGAAATGTGCTCATTAGCTAGCATGTTAGGGACTAAATGTTTTAAAGTCAACGCCCACTTTCATGTGCAAGAAATTCCCAGACGTGCACTCACCCGTGTCTCAAATGGGTGTGCAAACTGGGAAAGTGCTCCCACCACTGGCAATTTAGGAGGCAAGCAGCCATCAACACATCTGAAAGCATTTCTACCTCTGCATGCACAATGCTGGGGGCCGGTGGGCATGCACATTTCTTACGCACAAAGGGGAGGGGGGCACAGCCATTTAAAAACATGAGCTGGATCCTTCTCCCGTTGAAGTGAATGACAAAATTCCCATTGCTGCCTTGTCAGGATCAGACCCAGAGCTCTGCAATCTAAGCCTCAGCCTCAGTCACTTTTATGGTAGAGGTAAAAACAACAAACCCTAAAAATAAAGGCTCATAACTAAAGTGTTGGCGCATCTTTAACTACAATAATGAGGTTTTTTCCCCATCTCTTGGCATCCTATACGTGTTCTGGTCTATTTCAGTGCAGTTAGTTTTTCCAGACACTAAGCCTCCTAGTGTTTTCTTTCCAAGTGGCTCTGATTTTGTCTCATTACGGTTTCTTGAATCAATTTTATCTGTTGCATAAAAAAGCAGGTTGTTTTAAATGCCTTTTTAGATCAGAGATTTAAGCTGCAGGCAGTTACTGAACAAATACAAATATGAACGAGAAGAAGATGGGACAGACTGTTGGAGCAGAATAAAGCCAAAGAGAAACAGGTTGATCTGGTTAGGTGTCAAAGATACCCAACTGCTTTTTGTTTCCTGTGTTCCAGTGCCATTCTTTCAACGTTACAGAGGCAGAGCAACAGACACCCACACAGTGCCATCACGGAATTGAAAGGCCCGGTCCTGCAATTCTGATGTGACCAGGTTCCTGTCAAAGCAAATGGAATGGCCAGGACGCTGCTCACGTCAGAATATGACTTCATTGACCTGACTACAAGCTTTGCCCCCATAAGGACTGAAGGATTGGGTCCAAGCATACAGAAACTGAATCACTGAGGAGTGAGACCCAATCTGATGACTCAGTCTGCGTGCTTGGAAAGTTCCCCAGGGCTGGGGAAAGGAATTCTCACAAACCAATCCACAGAAATCACTGAGCCTCTCAGCAGCTGCTATTCCAGATTCAGGGTTGGAGAAACGTCCCATCCCCAAATCTCCACTGCACGCTGATGCATGCAGAACCCCACTGGGCTCTGCAGCATACCAGTGTGCACACTTTCTGAACAAGCAGTTGGAATCCTGTTCCCACCCCCTGCACAGCAGAACCACACTAATGGTTCCCACTGCAAGATGGAGGAGAGGGTACAGGATTTCCCCCATATAACACAAACACATGATTGTTGTCATATGTATAGTGCACAAACTACACTAGGAAGGCCTGCTCCCTTGAGGGATGGGAGAATATAGTGCTAGCAATATAGGACCATTAGGCATAATGCTGTTTACTCTCGGTGCTCCCATAATATCATTAGGCTATTTGCACTGTACCCTTAGCACTGCCAACTTCTTTCTGCTTTTACTTCCATACTCTGTGAATGTTCACTCCAATACTCCATTCATCTCCATCGTTACAGTAAATGTATGGGCCTGGTCGCTCTCTCACTTACATTGATGTCAATTGCGAGTGACTCCATTTAAGTCAATGTACAACTGCATAAGAGAAAAGAGAATCAGCCCCTGTGTATTTTTGCTGACTGACTCCTGCTTGTATATTCCAGAAATAAGAAACCAAGCTACAGGATCTTTCATTAATTCACTGGGAAAATTACTCTTTGGTGTCATGTTGGCAGTCATTAGGATCTCGGACCGTGTGTGTCTTTCTCCAAACCAGCCAGTAGGCCTTACCAGACCAAAGAGAAAACCACTGAAAATGTGTCTGTGGGTGAGTGCTATTATTCAGAGAACAGCACTTTCAAGAGTAACATGAAGGAAAGCAAGAGCCAGCTCCAAGCCAGCCACAGGAGCCAGGAGAGTCAGTGGAAGAACAGACCCCTTACACAAAGCAAACACACAGATTGCTAATATTTTTAAATAGATCCTATATTTCTTTGCTAACTCAGGGACTTTTATTAGAGAGAACAAAGGTAGAGAGTGCTGGGAGAGGTATCATGCAGCTCCAACATCTGGGCTGCAGCTCCCCTCCCTGCGATTTCCTTGCCCGCAACCCCTTACCTACTGTGTGTCTTTGGAGAGGCTAACAGAGAATAGCTGACCATGAAAAGTGAAGGTATGCAGGGAGCGAGGGAGCAAGATTTCCTTTGCGTTAGACTGTAATAACATTTTCAATACTTTGCAACACCCCCCTTCACACACACACACCCTGATGACCTTTCATGACCCTCCTGGGGATTGCAACCCACTGGGGGACAGACGCTGGTCTACAGGATTCCTACCACAAGGGAATCGCTACCACTTGCTGCCCTTAGTATCCTTCCTAGATGGTTTCACAGTGCAGAAAGAGATGGGGCACGGTCAGCATTAACTTGCAAACATGCTGGAGCTGGTGCTAGGCATAAGCAGAGCAAGAAATTGCTTAGGGCTCTGAGCAGCGAAAGGGGACAACCTATTCCAGGGGTTGCAGAGCCTTCCCAAAAGTGAGGGGGCCAGGGGACCCCACTCCCCCGAGGTTCCACCCCTCCTCTTCCCTCCAAGGCCCTCTCCCTTCCCTACCTCTTCCCCCAGGGGCTCCACCCCTGGCCAAACCAGAAGCCAGAGTGGGGGCTGGGAAGCCCAGCCTCCCCCCACGCCTGGTGTGGGATGGGGCAAAAGCAACCCCCTGCTCGTGTCCTCACCTCCTGAGCCCCCCACCCAGGGTAGGTGGAGGGACCCAGGCTCCCCCACAGCTGCCTGTGCAGCCCTTACCCCAACCCGTCTCCGGCTGAGGGGCAGGGTGAGGCCTTGGAACCACAGCCTTTTCATGGTAAGAGCCATGCGGGCAGCTGTGGGGAGCCAGCGCGGACCCTCCACCTGCCCTCAGTCAGGTGGGGAGTGCGGGGGGTGGGGACATAGACTGGGGGCTGTTCTCAGGTCCCCTGCACCGCGGGTAGGTGGAGGGTCCTCACGGCTCCCACAACTGCCCAGGCTCCCCTGGCTGCTGGCCTGGCCCGAGGGGTGGGGCCGCAGGGGGAAGAGGACGAGAAGGGGGCAGGGTCCACTGTGGTGAAAAGTGGATGGGGGCCCTAGTAAGACTTCCCTTTGAAGGTCCTAGTAAGACTTCCATCCATTTCAACAACAGTTGGATCAGGTTCCATATGAGTCAGAAGATTTATAAATGCTGTTTTAGTAGAAGTGGGAATCATATTAGCGTGATAAAGAGAGTAAAAACACCACCACAAAGTTGTACCTTTTATGATGTTTCCTAGGCAATGGCATCACCTACAAATCCTGCAGCACTAAAATTAATTAAAAGGGAGACGCATGTTTATTCTCAACAAGAGAATGATGCCCTGTTCATTATAAATAAAACTGCTTTAAGCCTTTAAAGATGCCCTGGGAAAGCAGAGCAGGTTGTGGGCATAAAAGAAATTAAGTGATCAAAGGATTCTGGTTTCAGTAAATCATGTTCATGCATGGTACTAGTAATTCAGGATGCTGGGTAGCTAGTCAAGTGTAATTAACTTCTTCTGGGATCTGACATCTTATATCTTTTTGGTAGCAAGAACTTCAGTACATAATGTTTGTGTTAGAAAGCTGATCAATGGAAATGTGCCATTACCTGGAATACTATATTCTTTTGATTCTCTTTCTGGATTCTATAACAGGGAAAACTTTTTTTGTTCCCTGAGCAGAACTATAAAAGGACTCTGCTCAGAATAAAGTAAAGAAGAAATGTGCTTGCTATCACATCCACACCAAGAACATTATAATATGAGTACGGGATGTGATTTACACCAGAAAACTTATTAACCAGAGTACCTTATTGTGGAGGAGTGGGGAGACTGGTCTATAGAAACAATTCTGCATTTCTTAGGTGACCATATTGGGTTTAAAAGTACATAAGACACTCCACTTCAATTCAAACAACCCAGCAAAATAAACAGAATGTGACAGTGAAAGATCAATGAGAAATTAGTCCCATTAGCATTTAATTTTTTTCAGTGGCAATATTTTCTGAACAATGGCCCCTATTGATGCTGTGAGTGCCTGCTTTGTGCCTTCCACTCATCGAACAGACATCACTTTATTCTTAGCAGCTGTGTTCTCTAATTGGGAAAGGGAATGTTCCAAAAATGATAAAAGGGGAATCTCATCACAGTGTTGAAAATCAATTTGGAGCATAACTGATTCTGTTGCCCTGGTCTTTTCTTTTTTTTTTTTTTTGTTAGCATCTCTGTGAAGAATTTGTTCTCAGAAGTGGCAAGGTAACTAGAGGCCAAACCTAAATACAGTAGCTTCATTTTTTTTAACTCCTGGAGTCCTTTGTATTTTTCCATGGGTTAGTGCTTATCAGCCTAAAAAGGTAAACAGAAGCTTTGTCTACATTAGAAAGCATTTGCTGCTGTAGTTATACGGCAAACTTTCCTAATGGAGATGCAGCTTATACCGACAAAAGAGTGTTTCAAGACCTTCCAAGCCCACCAATTACTTACAGGTGTTCCTCCATAGCTCTGCTGAGATTGTGGGTGCTTCTATTTAACCCCTTCAAGGACAATGTGGCAGGAAAGCAAGGAACCAGGGCTTAGCAAAGGAATTTCTTAATCCCAGAAACTTCACTCTTGAAAGCATTTGTGAGTTACGGATCTTTGAAAAGACCCAAAGGTCCTGAAATGCACCCACCCCATGTTTGATCTTGCTCCTTCTGCGAGTCCAAGGTTTGTCAGCATTTCAGGCTGGGCAGATTTCCTTCTGCCCTCTTCTCTCCAGAAAGTCTTCCTTACGTGTGGTGATGGTTGGACCCCCTGCTCAGAGCAGTATCCAGCTCTTAAATAGAGTCTGCCTCCTTCCTTGCTATCAGGGCTGGATTTAGGAGTAGGTAACCCAGATGATTGCCTGGGGTGCTGGGCTTGAGGGGGTCCTGGGATCGGGATACTGTTTTTGTTTTTAATAACAAAAGGAAAAATAGATTATGTGAAGTAAAATGTTTCAGGTATTCCATATGTAGATTCATTTTTCACTAACCTCCTACAATGTTCTTGACCTTTGTAGAATCTCGTGGAACCTTCCAGACTTGCTGAGAACTACATTTTCCTTGAGCCTCTTAGAATGTTGTCAGCCATACCCTTGTGGGTATATAAGGCGCAGAGCATCACCAGTCAGTCAGTGAAATATGAGAACGAAGTGAAGTGAAGGGCCCAGTAGCAATATTGTGAACCTTGTTTTATTGTGTAATTGTGAAAGTGTACTTGTGTTTTAAGACTTGAAGAGTCTAAGTAGCACTAATAAAGGACATATTTAATGAACCACCAGAGATATCTATCAAACCCCTGTCTACGCAACAATCTAAAAGGAATACTGTTACTTCTTTTGCCATGCTTAACATGTAATGTTTCATGACTTTCTAAAACTGCACAACGTAGACTCTTGTTCTCCCTAATACTGTCTTTTTTCCCCTGTAGAAAATAAAAGATCCTCCCAAAGAAGCCTTCATGAGCGCAGCATAGGAAGTGAAAAGCTCACCTGAAATCAAGTTTGCAGCAAGGGCAAATCTGATGAGAAAATATTTGAAACAGAACAACATAGACCAGGCTTTCGGCAGTAGTGATTGTCCCAGTGCAGAAGAAATTGAGGAGTGAAGCGTAAATGGTGGAAGTCCTAGTACTAAGAAATTAGCAGATTTACCTGAAGATAAGGAATGGAAATGTGAGGAAAGTGATGGAGAATCATCCAGTTTTCCTGGCAGCATAAAGGAGAGTGATGATAAAGAACAATATGGCTCAGATGAAATGAAGAGCAACGACAAAGAAAAATCTGGTTTATATGAAAAAGAGGAAAATGATAAAGAAGTATCAACCTCACATGATTACAAAAACAGCAGCGAGAAAACTTGTTCACCACAAATGGATACACCAGATCCTGTTTATGGCCGGTGATCCTAAACTCTGCTGATATTGATTATACAATTTTGAATAGGCCGGGCAAATCAAGGATATGATGTTTTCAGTAAATGAGCAGAAGAGACATGTCTCAAAGTCACACTGCGAAAGACTGCTCAAGACTGTTGAGAAACTGAACTGGAATTGGCTAGTTTGAGTTTAGGCTCAAGCTGAATAAATGCATAGAGGCAGAAAACCAGCACATTATTAATGTAGAAACCCAGCTTTGCAGGAATGTGCTCAAACGTCTGATCTCAATTAGCCTCCTCCTTGAGTCAGATGTAGCATAATCTTCTTTAGATTCAGTATCTCTCTTTGGAGTACTTTTAAGTATATATGTCCAGTTTTAAGCATCAAATATCAGGTGGAAGATCCTCATGGACAAAGTTACAAATCTGACCATGAAGCTGCTCAGTAACACTCACTGTGAGAGGTGCTTTGACAACAGTGAGGTACCAAGTGACTGAGATTTACAGCGCCTTGATGGAACTGGTGCAGACAAGCAAAGCCAAGTCTGGAATATGATACAAGTTGCAAAGCCTGGCAAACTAGATCATTGACTTTAAATTTCTGGTCTCAATTGTGGCTTGGCACCATATCCTGTTCCAAGTAAACCTTGTAAGCAAGGCATTACAAACTCAGTCAATGAACATTGTGACTGCTACCAATTTGATGAGAAGCTGCCTTGATTTAATTGTGGCCTGCAAAGACAATGGATTTGAAAAATGCCACCAGTGCTGCCGAAGAAATGGTGGAAAACTTAGGAGTTGAGTCTGTTTTCAAGGAAATTTGTATTCAGCAGAAGAAGAGATAGTTTGGTTATGACGGCAGAGACGAGGTGCTGGGAAGCTCAGAAGAAAAATTCAAGAGAAATCCATCGAAGAAAGGTTTGGACAAATAAAGCAGCACAAAAAGACCTGGGTTTTTTTGGTACGATCTTAGTAAGCTGTTGGCGGACAGGAAAACGCTCTTGAACAAGTGTTCGGAACTTCATTGGACGCTGACACATGGGGAATATTTGGACATCAGTGATAAAGACTTTTATGTCAAATTGGATAACATCCATCACATTTTGCAGAGCTGAAGAACACTTTTCCTAATGGGTGGATAGCGTTGAGGATTCTACTCAAGTTGGCAGTCAGAGTTACGAATGGTGAGCGCAGCTTTTTGAAGCTCAAGCTCATTAAAACATATATTCAATCAATGATGTCCAACAAGAGACTGACATTGCATGCTATTTTATCACTTGAAAATGCCATTGGCTACTCTCTGATGCTGTGCTTCAGTTCGAGAGGGCAAAAGTGAGAAAAGCGACCTTTTGAACTAAAGGACGAAGGTTAACATTGGCTGTCTCTACTGTAACACTATTTAATGCTGATCCACCCAATGTTGGTGCACAGTTCAATTTCTCGATGTTAGGACATTTCAGTTATTCTTAAAATTAATAAGTTTCTATCAGCTTAGAGAAATGAATTAATTTTTATTTGCTTATATATGGCATGAATATCTACGATTTACAGATCCTAGTGTGCAAATTTATCATCTTATATGACAGGGAGAAATCATGCACACAACTCAAGCATCAAAGTCATGAAATGGGCTACAAATGCAACAAAAATAAAGTATTCAAAAGTTTAACAAATGGGGTGGCGCTGAAGACGCTCCTTGCCTGGCACACCTAGGGCTGGCCCTGCTTGCCATGTCTCCGCTGGAAAATGCCAGTTCCCTTCCCTAGTCATACTTGCCTCCCACCAACCCACCCTTATGGCCCCCTGTGTAGGAAAAAAATATTGTTTTTCAACTGTTGGCCAAACCCCAATCAAACCCAATGACTCCAGATTTCTGTCTGGATGGCTTCTTAGTGATAGTCCTTCAATGAGTGTCAAGTACCTTCTCTGGCCAGGGCCACTGTCTGGATTGCAACCAATAGGCTTGCCTGGGGCAAATTTAAACATATGTTCAACACAGAATACAAAATATGGTTCATAATGTAAGCAGAGACAGGGTGGGCTCCACCCTGACATCTGGTGGTGAGGTGTGGCAAGTTGTGGAAAAGAACTTCAGGGGCTGATCTCATTTGCATAGGCACACCCACCCCGCCTAGAATGAGGCCATAACTGCCCAAATCGTCACTTTGGCTGCTGTGGGATCCCCAGTGTCTCTGTTATTGGGGCGGGAAGAATAAATTGTTAGTACCCTGATTATGGGAACTGTGCTTGGAACTGTACTTGGCCTTTTTGTTATGATGGAGGACTCACCATCAACTGAGTAGCACTCACTAGGCAAGGGACATGGGTTCCAAAACTCTGTGAATTGAGAGAGACTTGAGACAGGTATTAGTGCCTGGTGGTGTAGGCCCCTTTCTGAGGGCCTGAAGCACCAATTGCACCTCTGTCTCTCTCCACTGTGGAATGTCAGAGCTAATTTTGGGTCTATTAAGAGTTTTGTTACAGGTATTGTGCTGAATTCACTTCAGCCTTATAGTGCACCAGCACTAAGGCTCCCACTACTATGAGCTGAAATCACTGAGAGCTGAAATCACTGAGCACTGTGTCAAGTAGTGGGGAGCCGAAAGTTCTAGTGTGCAGTGGAGCCGGTCGTGAGACAGCGGTGTGTTTGTGAGACGGCGAGCTGAGCGGAGCCGGTCGTGAGACAGCGGTGTGTTTGTGAGACGGCGAGCTGAGCGGAGCCGGTCGTGAGACAGCGGTGTGTTCGTGAGACGGCGAGCTGAGTGGAGCCGGTCGTGAGACAGCGGTGTGTTCGTGAGACGGCGAGCTGTCCGGAGCCGGTCGTGAGACAGCGGTGTGTTCGTGAGACGGCGAGCTGTCCGGAGCCAGTCGTGAGACGGTGAGCTGTGCAGAGCGGAGCCGGTCGTGGTGGAGCGGAGCAGAGCCCTGTGGGGCAGTCAGCTTCAGGACACGTAAGGTGCCCCTTACCTCTTTCCCCCACACCCAGGCACATTTTAGCCAGATTGGGGAGTAACACTCTGCAGGTGAACTTTTGAACTCCGGGGCTGGACTTTTTTTGGACTTTGGGCGATTTGTGGATTGCTGGACTCAAGAGACGTTTGGGTTCTGGGACTCAAGAGCCTGAGGGAAAGGATGTGGCCCAAATTTTCTGGGGTGGGTCAGTGTTCATGGTTTGGTTAATGAACACTAGTTGTGGTGTTTCCCCAATTTAATGCTGATGTTGTTTGCCTCATGTTATTAAAGATTCTCTACTACACCAAGACTCTGTGCTTGCGAGAGGGGAAGTATTGCCTCCTTGAGGCGCCCAGGGGGTGTGTAAGATTTTCCCAGGTCACTGGGTGGGGGCTCGAGCCAGTTTTGCATTTGCTTTAATGAGAGGGAACCCCTGTGTATTGAACCCGGCCCTTGCTGCTATCAACTTGGCCTGGCAGAAGGGTTACAATAATTTGAAACAAACATAGCCTATTCTGTCACATATCTATATATACTAGCCAATGTGCGCATTCTAATAGATATGTGATGGGGTATGTACCCCACGAGTAATGAAAAAATTAACTGGAGACAGAGACCAATTAGTGCACTTGGTCGCAGCTGGAAGGTGAGCCAGGCCCAACTGAAGATGAAGCCCAGCTGGGGGAGTAGTAGGGTGGTCAGCATAAATCCCACATAACAAGGGGGCTGCTGGGAGAAAGGGGAAGAACTCTGCAATCCCTCTCTGGTTGTTAGAGAGCAGAGGAAAGGCTTGGAGATGTACGGTAAGTCCAAGCAAAGGGTGTGGGAAAGGGCCTGAAGGAAGGCCAAGGTAGGAAGAAGTCCAGGAAGACAGTGAGGAGTCTGAGGGAGCAGCCACAGGGCCTGTGTAGTGACGCCCAACAGAGAGGGAGGGTTTGGATTTCCCTGCTGACCACCAGGAAAGATAGTATGGAAACACCCTGACCCAGTGGAGAGAAAGACTATTGAGTCTGGAGCCAGGCCTCCAGAGAGGAAGCCCTGGGAGGCGTTGCTCTGCGCAAGAGTGGGAGGATGACCCTGCAGAGCCTGGGAAGAGGTGAAGAGTCTGTAGAGGAGTGAGCCTGGGTAGGGTGAAGAGTTATGTTTTTTTGAGTTTAGTATTGGACTCTTTATTTATCCTAAAAGAGGTGGGCCTAAATGTGACCGGTCTGGGTGGCTGACTCATGAGAAGAGGCAGCCCCTTGCAGTGCTGCAGCGACTGCCAGCAGGGGTCCCTGGGGGGGACAGCCTGCTACACCAAACTGGCCATGAGGGCACAGGTGCTGGAACTAGGGGTGCTGCCGCATCCCAGGGTTTACAGTTTGGTTCAATGGCTCTCAGCACCCCTACTATAAAAATTGTTCCAGCACCCCTGTGTGAGGGGGAATGCCAGCAGTGAGTCCTTTCGTCTGCAAGAGGTTTTCAACCTTTTTTCATTTGCGAAACCCTAAAAAATTTTGAATGGAGGTACAGATCCCGTTGGAAATCTTAGACAGAGTCTGCGGATGCCCAGGGTCCAGAGATCATAGAATATCAGGGTTGGAAGGGACCTCAAGAGGTCATCTAGTCCAACCCCCTGCTCAAAGCAGGACCAATCCCCAATGTTTGCCCTGATCTCTAAGTGGCCCCCTCAAGGATTGAACTCACAACCCTGAGTTTAAGCAGGCCAGTGCTCAAACCACTGAGCTATCTCTCCCCCCAGATCACAGATTGAAAACCACTGCTCTACAGCATTATTTATAATAGCACCCAACACATGTTCAGCACTGGTCCAACATATGGCAGACACAGTCCCTGCCCTGAACTGTGGTTTGGTTTACAATCAAAAGAGATCTCCCCTCTTCCCCCCCAAAAAGAGACACACAAGAGTCCTGCTCCTGCAAACACTAATGCCTGCGTTTAACTTTATGCACATGAATAATCCTATTGAAGTTAATGAGATTATTCATATGAGAAATTGTCAAAAGTCATTGTGGCTCTTGGGAGTATGAAGGCACCATTCTCGCTGGCTTAGTCTGTGTTATCAAGAGTTATGCTTCAGCAGGAAGCTTAAAGTTGCCACACATCCTGCATTGTGTTGGTTCTTTGAGGGCTTGTCTTGATTGCAATGTTGACTAGAGGTGTAATTTGTGTGTTGTCTTCTAACCCAACTCCAATCCACCCATAAAAATCTCTAGCTCACATTAAGCGGTGCTTTAAATAGGAGATAGTTGATCCATCGGGGGGAGGAGTTGAAGCTCAAGTGCTGCTGACTCTTGCGCTAGAAATGCAGTGGTGATGCAAATACAGGCTACAATTTGAGCTAACATCAGCTGCTAATCAAATCACTTTGGCTATGTCTACACTACAGACCTTACGTCGGGACAGCTGTACTGCTGCAGCTGTGCGGCTGCAAGGCCTCCTGTGAAGCTGCTCTACGCTGACTAGAGAGAGCTCTACCACTGGCATAATTAAACCATCCCCAATCTCCCGCTGACATAGCGCTGTCCACACTGGCACTTTTGTCGGTGAAACTTATGTCAGTCAAGGGGGTGTTTTTTCACACCCCTGACGACAAAAGATTGGCCAACAAAAGTGCTAGTGTACCCAAAAGCCTTTGTGTAGCT
The DNA here is from genome assembly GCF_965140295.1 of Lepidochelys olivacea. Lineage (NCBI taxonomy): Eukaryota > Metazoa > Chordata > Testudines > Cheloniidae > Lepidochelys > Lepidochelys olivacea. The sequence goes on along the minus strand of NC_140412.1, from coordinate 24,431,600 downwards.
TGAATGCTGTTTCTCAGTGTGGCCACACTCACTTGAGCTAGGTGACACTGTTAGCCAAACCAGGCTAACAGTGTGGAGTTAATCTATGTCTACACTAGCAAGTTTGTAGGTATAACAGATGTTGCTCAGGGGTGTGAAAAAACACCCCTCTGAGTGACATAAGTTTCACCAACAGAAGCTCTGGTGTGGACAGTGCTATGTTGGTGGGAGACACTCATCCGTCAACATAGCTACTGCCACTCGTTGGGGGTTGTCATAAATATAAAGGGAAGGGTAAACCCCTTTGAAATCCCTCCTGGCCAGGGGAAAGCTCCTCTCACCTGTAAAGGGTTAAGAAGCTAAAGGTAACCTCGCTGGCACCTGACCAAAATGACCAATGAGGAGACAAGATACTTTCAAAAGCTGGGAGGAGGGAGAGAAACAAAGGGTCTGTGTCTGTCTGTATGCTGCTCTTGCCAGGGACAGAACAGGAATGGAGTCTTAGAACTTTTAGTAAGTAATCTAGCTAGGCATGCGTTAGATTATGATTTCTTTAAATGGCTGAGAAAAGAATTGTGCTGAATAGAATAACTATTTCTGTCTGTGTATCTTTTTTGTAACTTAAGGTTTTGCCTAGAGGGGTTCTCTATGTTTTTGAATCTAATTACCCTGTAAGATATCTACCATCCTGATTTTACAGGGGGGATTTCTTTATTTCTATTTACTTCTATTTTTTATTAAAAGTCTTCTTGTAAAAAACTGAATGCTTTTTCATTGTTCTCAGATCCAAGGGTTTGGGTCTGTGGTCACCTATGCAAATTGGTGAGGCTTTTTATCCAACATTTCCCAGGAAAGAGGGGGTGCAAGTGTTGGGAGGATTGTTCATTGTTCTTAAGATCCAAGGGTCTGGGTCTGTAGTCACCTAGGCAAATTGGTGAGGCTTTTTACCAAACCTTGTCCAGGAAGTGGGGTGCAAGGTTTTGGGAAGTATTTTGGGGGGAAGGATGCGTCCAAACAGCTCTTCCCCAGTAACCAGTATTAGTTTGGTGGTGGTAGCGGCCAGTTCAAGGACAACGGGTGTAATATTTTGTACCTTGGGGAAGTTTTGACCTAAGCTGGTAAAGATAAGCTTAGGAGGTTTTTCATGCAGGTCCCCACATCTGTACCCTAGAGTTCAGAGTGGGGGAGGAACCTTGACATGGTGGCACAGTGGTGGGATTAACCTGAAATCATTTTGAGATCCAGTTGAGATTTTTTGAACTAGAAATACAGATTTTAAAAAGAATTTTTTTTTTCCTTTGGAAAGGAAGTCCAGAAAGCAGTTGAAACTGAAAGCAGATTGTTTTTTCTCTGCTTTGTGGCCAAGCAGAGACAAAAGGGGATTATCTTGTGAATTGCAGGTTTTCTTTGCCTGGAGGCAGGGTACTTAACTCCTGCAGGGAAATTCACAGTCTTCCAACCCAGAGGTTTTTTTTTCTTTTCTTCCTAAAAGTAAATAGGGGGTGTGTGTTCTACCCATTTGCTTTTTCTTTGGGCTGGGTAAGCAGGTTTCCAAGTAGTTGGAGGTTTTTTGCTTTAATTTGGGCCCAGAGCAGAGACAAGGGAATTGTCTTTTTCTGTAGGCTGACAGTCACTATCAGAGAATAGGTATTCTATTCCAGCACAGCAAAATTTTACAGCCACGTTTTGTTTGTTTATTTCTAAACCTCGGGTGTAAAGTTAGTTAAAAACAGAGAGGTTAGAATGACCAAATCCTCAGCTCGACTACAGCTGGAATTAGCCAAATTTCAGGCTGAGGAAAAACAAAGGGAACATGAAAGACAGATAGAACTCATGCGGCTGGAGAAGGAGGTACAGGAGGCTGCCCACAAGAGGGAAATGGAGGCAAGGAAGCATGTGGAGGAGGAGAAGGAAAAAGAGAGGAAGCATATGGAGGAGGAGAAGGAAAAAGAGAGGAAGCATGTGGAGGAGGTGGAGAGGATAAAGGCCCAGCAGAATATACCAACAAACCCTAGCAATCCTTCTCCAGGTACCACTTCCCATCCCAGAAAGTTCCCCACCTACAAGGCAGGTGATGATACTGAGGCCTTCTTAGAAAACTTCGAAAGGGCCTGCCTTGGGTACAACATCTCTACTGACCAATACATGGTAGAGCTGAGGCCGCAGCTCAGTGGACCCTTAGCTGAGGTGGCAGCTGAAATGCCTAAAGAACACATGAACAAGTATGAACTGTTTAAATCCAAGGCGAGAGTCAGAATGGGGATAACACCCGAGCAGTCTCATCGGAGGTTCCGAGCCCTTAGGTGGAAACCAGACATGTCATTTACCCGACATGCCTATCACATTGTGAAACATTGGGATGCCTGGATATCAGGAGCAAGTGTTGAATCTCCAGTAAATTTGCCCTTCCTAATGCAAATGGAACAATTCTTAGAGGGTGTTCCTGAGGAAATAGAAAGATACATCCTAGACGGGAAGCCCAAAACTGTAATCGAGGCAGGAGAGATTGGAGCCAGATGGGTGGAGGTGGCAGAGAAGAAGAAAACTGGTCGCAGTTGGAGCGGAGACCAGAAGGGACCACCCCAGACCACACCCTATTACCGGGGGCCGCCCAAAGCCCCACCTACCTCCCAAAGAACCCTCCAGACCCCTTATCGTCCCACCACCCCGTTCTCCAGCAACCCTCCTCGCCCCAGTGACCCGTCAGCTGGACGATGTTTTAAATGTAACGAGCTGGGGCATGTAAAGGCCAACTGCCCCAAGAACCCCAACAGATTACAGTTCATTGCACCGGAATCACACCAGAGGTCCACAGGCCCAGATACCCTTGGAGCGGAGGGAAACTGTGAGTGTGGGCAGGAAGAAGGTCACCGCATGGAGGGACACCGGAGCACAAGTGTCAGCTATCCATGCTTCCTTAGTGGACCCCAATTTAATCAACCCAGAGATCCAAGTGACGATTCAACCCTTCAAGTCCAACTCTTTCAATTTGCCTACAGCCAAGTTGCCTGTCCAGTACAAGGGCTGGTCAGGAATGTGGACTTTTGCAGTCTATGATGATTATCCCATCCCCATGCTGTTGGGGGAAGACTTGGCCAATCATGTGAAGCAGGCCAAGAGGGTGGGAACGGTCACCCGCAGCCAGGCTAAACAAGCCGTGAGGCCTAGCTCTGTTCCGGAAACTTCTATCAGGACCCAGTCAGAGATGATGGACCCGGACCCCAGGCCAATGTCTGCAACAGCAGTAGTGGATCCAGTCCCAGAGACCCAGACGGAACCAGTCCCAGAACCGGAACCAGCCGAACAACCAACACCAGACCCCGTGTCAGCACTGAATCCAGTACTTGCAACCTCAACACCAGAGGGCCCCACCGAACCTGAACTGGCAGCAGCCGATAACCCTACACAAGAGGCTCAGCCGGAGCCTGAATCCCAACATAGTGCACCAGCGGAGAGCGGTTCACAGTCAACAGAAACAGCTCCATCCCCTATATCGCTTCCAGAGGGACCAAGCCTAGGTCCACAATCCCATGAGGAACTGATGTCTCCAGCATCAAGGGAACAGTTCCAGACCGAACAGGAAGCAGATGAAAGCCTCCAGAGAGCTTGGACGGCGGCACGGAGCAACCCACCGCCTCTCAGCTCTTCTAATCGATCCAGGTTTGTTGTAGAAAGAGGACTTTTATACAAGGAAACTCTTTCTGGTGGACACCAGGAAGACTGGCATCCTCAGAGACAGTTGGTAGTTCCAACTAAATACCGGGCCAAGCTCTTGAGCTTAGCCCACGATCACCCTAGTGGCCATGCTGGGGTGAACAGGACCAAAGACCGTTTGGGGGGGTCATTCCACTGGGAGGGAATGGGCAAGGATGTTTCTACCTATGTCCAGTCTTGTGAGGTATGCCAAAGAGTGGGAAAACCCCAAGACCAGGTCAAAGCCCCTCTACAACCACTCCCCATCATTGAAGTTCCATTTCAGCGAGTAGCTGTGGATATTCTGGGTCCTTTTCCGAAAAAGACAGCCAGAGGAAAGCAGTACATACTGACTTTCATGGATTTTGCCACCCGATGGCCGGAAGCAGTAGCTCTAAGCAACACCAGGGCTAAAAGTGCATGCCAGGCACTAGCAGACATTTTTGCCAGGGTAGGTTGGCCCTCCGACATCCTCACAGATGCAGGGACTAATTTCCTGGCAGGAACTATGGAAAACCTTTGGGAAGCTCATGGGGTAAATCACTTGGTTGCCACTCCTTACCATCATCAAACAAATGGCATGGTGGAGAAGTTTAATGGAACTTTGGGGGCCATGATACGTAAATTCGTAAATGAGCACTCCAATGATTGGGACCTAGTGTTGCAGCAGTTGCTCTTTGCCTACAGAGCTGTACCACATCCCAGTTTAGGGTTTTCCCCATTTGAACTTGTATATGGCCGTGAGGTTAAGGGGCCATTGCAGTTGGTGAAGCAGCAATGGGAGGGATTTACACCTTCTCCAGGAACTAACATTCTGGACTTTGTAACCAACCTACAAAACACCCTCCGAACCTCTTTAGCCCTTGCTAGAGAAAACTTACAGGATGCTCAAAAAAAGCAAAAAGCCTGGTATGATAAACATGCCAAAGAGCGTTCCTTCAAAGTAGGAGACCAGGTCATGGTCTTAAGGGCGCTCCAGGCCCATAAAATGGAAGCATCGTGGGAAGGGCCATTCACGGTCCAGGAGCGCCTGGGAGCTGTTAATTATCTCCTAGCATTCCCCACCTCCAACCGGAAGCCTAAGGTGTACCATATTAATTCTCTAAAGCCCTTTTATTCCAGAGAATTAAAGGTTTGTCAGTTTACAGCCCAGGGAGGAGACGACGCTGAGTGGCCTGAAGGTGTTTACTACGAAGGGAAATGTGCTGGTGGTGTGGAAGAGGTGAACCTCTCCATGACCCTTGGGCGTATGCAGCGACAGCAGATCCAGGAGCTGTGCACTAGCTACGCGCCAACGTTCTCAGCCACCCCAGGACTGACTGAACGGGCATACCATTCCATTGACACAGGTAATGCTCACCCAATTAGTGTTCAACCTTACCGGGTGTCTCCTCAAGCTAAAACTGCTATAGAACGGGAGATCCAGGATATGTTACAGATGGGTGTAATCCGCCCCTCTGAAAGTGCATGGGCATCTCCAGTGGTTCTAGTTCCCAAACCAGATGGGGAAATACGTTTTTGCGTGGACTACCGTAAGCTAAATGCTGTAACTCGCCCAGACAACTATCCAATGCCACGCACAGATGAACTATTAGAGAAACTGGGACGGGCCCAGTTCATCTCTACCTTGGACTTAACCAAGGGGTACTGGCAGGTACCGCTAGATGAATCTGCCAAGGAAAGGTCAGCCTTCATCACACATCTCGGGCTGTATGAATTTAATGTACTCCCTTTCGGGCTGCGAAATGCACCCGCCACTTTCCAAAGACTTGTAGATGGTCTCCTAGCGGGATTAGGAGAATATGCAGTCGCCTACCTTGACGATGTGGCCATATTTTCGGATTCCTGGGCAGACCACCTGGAACATCTACAAAAAGTCCTTGAGCGCATAAGGGAGGCAGGACTAACTGTTAAGGCTAAGAAGTGTCAAATAGGCCTAAACAGAGTGACTTACCTTGGACACCAGGTAGGTCAAGGAACTATCAGCCCCCTACAGGCCAAAGTGGATGCTATCCAAAAGTGGCCTGTCCCAAAGTCAAAGAAACAGGTTCAATCCTTCTTAGGCTTAGCCGGTTATTACAGACGATTTGTACCGCACTACAGCCAAATCGCTGCCCCACTGACAGACCTAACCAAAAAGAAACAGCCAAATGCTGTTCAGTGGACCGAAAAGTGTCAGAAGGCCTTTAACAAGCTTAAAGTGACACTCATGTCTGACCCTGTACTAAGGGCCCCAGACTTTGACAAACCGTTCCTAGTAACCACAGATGCATCCGAGCGTGGTGTGGGAGCAGTTTTAATGCAGAAAGGACCTGATCAAGAATTCCACCCTGTAGTGTTTCTCAGCAAAAAACTGTCTGAGAGGGAAAGCAAGTGGTCAGTCACTGAAAAAGAATGGTACGCCATTGTCGACGCTCTGGAAAAGCTACGCCCATATGTTTGGGGACGGCGTTTCCACCTGCAAACCGACCATGCTGCACTGAAGTGGCTTCACACCATCAAGGAAACTAACAAAAAACTTCTTTGGTGGAGTTTAGCTCTCCAAGATTTTGATTTCGACATCTCAGGAGCTTCTAACACATCTCAGGAGCTTCTAACAAAGTGGCTGATGCACTCTCCCGTGAAAGTTTCCCAGAATCAACTGGTTAAAATCGTCCTTGAGATGTGGAAAATATTGTTAGTCTTTATGTACTTGGTAGTATATTTAGAGATGCATGTGTCTTATTAACTCTGTTTTTCCTAGAGCTCCAGGAAGAAATCCCAGCCAGTGTTTCACCCTAGCTGAGATTTGGGGGGCGTGTCATAAATATAAAGGGAAGGGTAAACCCCTTTGAAATCCCTCCTGGCCAGGGGAAAGCTCCTCTCACCTGTAAAGGGTTAAGAAGTTAAAGGTAACCTCGCTGGCACCTGACCAAAATGACCAATGAGGAGACAAGATACTTTCAAAAGCTGGGAGGAGGGAGAGAAACAAAGGGTCTGTGTCTGTCTGTATGCTGCTCTTGCCAAGGACAGAACAGGAATGGAAATTAAAAATTAGAACTTTTAGTAAGTAATCTAGCTAGGTATGTGTTAGATTATGATTTCTTTAAATGGCTGAGAAAAGAATTGTGCTGAATAGAATAACTATTTCTGTCTGTGTATCTTTTTTGTAACTTAAGGTTTTGCCTAGAGGGGTTCTCTATGTTTTTGAATCTAATTACCCTGTAAGATATCTACCATCCTGATTTTACAGGGGGGATTTCTTTATTTCTATTTACTTCTATTTTTTATTAAAAGTCTTCTTGTAAAACACTGAATGCTTTTTCATTGTTCTCAGATCCAAGGGTTTGGGTCTGTGGTCACCTATGCAAATTGGTGAGGCTTTTTATCCAACATTTCCCAGGAAAGGGGGGGTGCAAGTGTTGGGAGGATTGTTCATTGTTCTTAAGATCCAAGGGTCTGGGTCTGTAGTCACCTAGGCAAATTGGTGAGGCTTTTTACCAAACCTTGTCCAGGAAGTGGGGTGCAAGGTTTTGGGAAGTATTTTGGGGGGAAGGACGTGTCCAAACAGCTCTTCCCCAGTAACCAGTATTAGTTTGGTGGTGGTAGCGGCCAGTCCAAGGACAACGGGTGTAATATTTTGTACCTTGGGGAAGTTTTGACCTAAGCTGGTAAAGATAAGCTTAGGAGGTTTTTCATGCAGGTCCCCACATCTGTACCCTAGAGTTCAGAGTGGGGGAGGAACCCTGACAGGGGTGGTTATTTGTGTTGATGGGAGAGCTTTCTCCCAACAGCCTGTAGTGGCTACACGAGCGATCTTATCGTGATACGGCTGCATCGGTATAGCTGTGCCACTGTAAGCTCACTGGTGTCGACATGGCCTTACTCAAGCTAACTGCTGCAGCCCATAGACTCTCTCTCACACACATGGCAATCAGTTGCTGGGACTGAGGGCTGGTCTACACTGGGAACTTACACTGGCCTAGCTACATCTCTGAGGGGTGTGAAAAATCTACACCCGAGGCACATGGCTGTGCTGACCTAACCCTTGGTGTAGACAGCGCTAGGTCAGCGGAAGAACTCTTCCATTGACCTATCGACCACCTCTCGAGGAGGTGGATTACCTACACCAGTGGGAGAACGTGCTACCGCAGCCCAGCTGCAGTGCTGCAGCACACAGTATTGCAGTTGAGGCGCAGACATCCCCTGAGATAGCGCATACAGTCAGGCTAGTTTGTAGCTGTATCAGTGCTCTCCGGTCATAAGTTTTTTCTTGCAGTTGGGAAAACAAATTCCTGTCTTGCTCATCACTGAAATTCTACGTGGTGTCAGAGGCAGAAGGCACCAAGTGGCAGTGAACCCAGAAACGGAGCAAGCAGTTGGCAAATGTTTGAAAGAGGTGCTGATTGCAGCCACCCCCTACTCTGCAGCACCCACTGCTGACAAATAGCTTTGGTTTTCTTTCATTACGCTAAAGGATTGTGGGGTGGGACCAGAAAGGATCTGGGGACGGGGCTCATGGCCAGAAGCCATATGAATGATGTCCAGGGTGAAAACCTTAAGGAGCAATAATTCTCTTCTTTGACCTGCCCTGGGGATTGTTAATTATTGTTAATAATGAGGAAACATATTTGATAATAATTAATGAAACTTCCTTGTATATCACTTTACACTTTCAAAACAATGAACACGCCCACATTAAAAAATTAATTCTCACAACAGCCCTCGGAGTTAAGTAAGAAAAAACAGTTTTCCCTAGGCTGCATGGAGGGAAATCATCATGTCCAAAGCACCGGTTAAGAAGCCAAAGGATATTAGTTATATTCCCAGCTCTGCCACAAACTTCCTTTGTGACCTTGGACAAATAATTTAACTGCTCTGTGCCTCAGTTTCCCCATCTTTTTAAAATAGGAATGATAATACTTAGCTTTCTTACAGGGGCATTGTGAGGAGTGTGAGTAAGCCAATGGTTATGAAGTATTTTAAGATTGTAAGACTGGAAGCGTTACAAAACTGCACAGTAAAATAAAAAGATGAAGACCCGTAGCCTGACAGTGAGGTTAAGTAACTTGCCAAAGGCTGGGCACTGAGTCAAGACAAGATCAGAACTCAAGAGCTTCTAGCTCTCAACCATCTAAATAGACAATCAACAATCTCTGGCTGAAGCTGTTGGGTTCAAATAGCCAACTTATGTACAAACAGGATGTAAGATAATATATTTGCCACAGTTCCCCATCTCCACTGCATAGTTACTAATACAGATTCCATGCTACCCAGCAGTACAACATATCCAGCCAGATGTACTGTGGCATTCAGAGGTAATGAATGCCACGGTTTGTGAAATGCCTGTCAGTGAAATTAAAAGCATATCACATAGGCTGACCTTTTGAGTGTTGCGTGGCGCCGAGACTGCTGCATGTCTCAGTCGAGACAGTCACCTGCTTTTCCCTTCTCTGAGGGTCTATATGTCAAAAAATGCGACAGCCCCTTCTTTTCATTTTCCAGCAGTTTTCATCCTGCTCTTTCTCTGGCATTCATGGGTTCTCAAAGAGTTAATTCAAATGAAGACTAGTGTTCCATGTACTTGCCTTTTGCTGTTTATTCATCCAGTGTGGCAGATTTGTGATTACCCAGAGGTCTCTGGGGAGACTTAATTGGAAGTCTGGTTGAGAGGGGAGCTATTTCTGTGCCTTGAAGTTGCATTCAACAAGGTCCCAATTCAGCAAAGCACTTAAGCATGTGATTGAATTTAAACCTGCTGAATGCCCATACCGTGGGATTTAAGCACGAGCTGAAGTCCTTTGGTGAACAGGGAGAGACTTAAGCACTTACATTTAACAATGGACTAAAAGACTTTGCTGGATTGGGGCCACAGGGCCAAAGCCTGGTCCCAGTGAAGCCAGTGGGAAAACTCCTTTTGACTTCAATGCACCCACAATTAGATTAATAAACTTTTAGAGTTTAAGGCCAGAAGGGGCTATGAGATCATCTAGTCTGACCTCCTACATATCATTACATTTCACCCAAATACTCCTACCCATGACTCCTACCTACTCCTACCCATGCCCAATGACTTCAGTTAAACTACAGCATTTTAGTCCTCGGGAGACAAAATGATTGTGTGCCACAGGCAGATAACAGGAGAAACCAAGGTGACCACCAATGCCTGAAGCCCCGGTGATGGCAGGGAATTGAGTAGGGGGAACATGATGGGATGATTCATGCCCCATGCTGTACAGAATGGTCAGAAACCCTTAAGGTGCCTCCGATATCCCAGGACTCAAAACCAGGCCTGTGAGTTAGCAGACAGCCATTGCATCCTCGTCCCGACCCAGTGTGTACTGAAACCTAGCAGGAGGAGGAGCTAACAAAACTATAGCCCCATCCAAGGCACCTCCCATGGGAGCCCTGATTAGAGATCAAGTGAAAGACTTCAAGCTCTACTGATTGGTCCAGCCATGCTATTTAAGCCAGAAGGAGGCATAGGCAGTTGTCTGAGCATAGGCGGTGCATGATTCTTTCATTTGGGGAGGCTTACGCAAGTGCCAGAAGCTCCCTAGAAATGGGGGGGCCACCATCGCCCAGATTGTGACCACACACCCTGTTCTACCCTTAGGCCACACCCCTGCTCGGCCTCTTCCCCCTAAAGCCACGCCCCCACAGCACTTCTTCCCCTAAGGCCCCACCCACCCACTACTTGCTCCTCTCTGCCCCCTCCCCTGAAGTCCCCTTCCTCCTCATTACTGACCATTAAGGCAGGAAAAAAGTGATGGGTCCGTAACCACATCACTTTTAAAAGTGGGGGCTATGCCCTCCCACTTTTTTCCTGCCTTAAGGGTGAGTAATGGGGGGAGAGGGTAGAGCAGAGCGAGCGGTGGGTGGGGCTTGGGGAAGCGGCAGAGGGGGGAGGAGCCTTGGGAAAAGAGACTGACTGAGGCGGAGCATGGCCACGGTCTAGGGCCACTTCTAGGAAGCTTCTGGTGGCAGCACTCGAAAGGCGGCAGGCCGGTGTGTCTCCAAAGGGTAGTGACCCGTGCCGCATCTGGCATTTCTTGTCCCCTGCATGGCAGCCTTTTCTGGGGAGGACCTCCCCAAGACTCTTATATGTGCCTCCCACGTGTCTGAGGTACTAGGTGTTTCTCTGTTGCATTGGACACTGCTTGTGAGTGCTTCCTGCATTCCGCACCCAACTCCACTCTTGATTCCTGCTCCACTCCTGCCTCGCCCCTGCCTTCGGTCCTAGTTCCCACTGTGCTCCTGCTCCATGCCTGATCCTTGCCTCTCCTCTGGTTCTTACCCTTATGCCTTACTTCTGACCATCTGTTACCAGTCCTGGTTTCTGACCCCCAGCTCTGGCTTCTGACTCTAACTTGACCCTTGGCTCTGGCATTTGGTATTTGATGCTGGCTCTGACCCCCAGCTTCTATTCCTGGCTCTGATGGTGGCTTGACCTTTGGCTCTGGTAATCCGCAGTTGACTCTGGTTCAGACCCTGAACTCTGCTCCCTGACCTGGATGCTTGCTTCGCCCACTAGACCTGACTCTTGCTTTGGACACTAGACCAGACTGCCTACATCCTTGTCCCTAACATCTGAACTGGTGGAAAATTCCTTCCTGGTCCCCAGTATGGGGATCAGTTAGACCCTGAGCAAGCCCCACCAGCCAGACATCTAAGACAGAGGATTTGTATGTAGCACCTAAGAGCACCTGTCCACCCCAAATGGTATCCTGTCTCTAGTTGAGGCTATTCTCTGATAATTAGGAGGAAGGTAAAAAAACAGAACAAAACCTAGATTACAAATATGCATTGGGAGAAAAAATTCTTTCCTAACCACTGCAGTGATTGGCTGAAGTCCTGAAGCATCAGATTAGACTACAGTCTTCGTAATACAAAACTACAAGTGAGGGCATCTAGGCAATCCCATGTTCCCTGTTAAGGCCAATGGCAGGGGATCTCTCTCTCCCCAAGGCCCAGGAAGGAAGGTGATCCATAGATTCACAAGCTCCAAGGCCAGATGGGACCATCACAACCATCCAGCCCAATTTTCTGCACATGCAGACCACAAAACCTCTCTAGAAACTGGATTAAAGCCAGTCGTGCAGAAATCTATCTACTCTTGTGAAAGACTTAAAGTGATGGAAAATCCACCCTCTCCCCAGGGAAACTGTTCCCCCAATGTTTAATTTGGCCCATAAAGACTTCAGTTCATCTGGGGCACAATTGTTATATAGGCACTTAAGTCAATGGGAGCAGAGGGTGCCTAGCACCTTGTAGGACCGAGTTCCCAGCAGTTATACACTGAAGTCAAACCTTGGTGAGAAGGGATATACTCAACCTTAACCAGAAGCTCTGGGTGAACTAGGATTGAGTTTATGTGTGTTTGTCTGTATGTGATAAAACAGGGAAACTATTTGTAAGTCTCTGTTTATAAAGTGATGTGAATGCAATTGCACCTGGGTTATTCATTAAATGGCAACAGTAACTCATGATATATCAGTTATTTATCAGAAAATACAAACTGACTCCTACTTCACTGTAGACAATAGGATCTTTGCTGCAAAGAAAGCAGGAACGGGTCTAGGTGGTCATGGTGCTGTGAAGATTAGGGACTGATGCTGCAGTTCTTACATCTTGGCTTCCTCACGAGTTTTTGTTTGTTTGTTTGTTTTTCTCAAGGCTGTGCTCTTAATAGATTAATGCTTGTAAAACATTCTTAGAATGAAAGGCTAAATTCTGCCTTCATTTACACAACTCCCTCCGTTGAAATCGATGGGGTTTCACAATGCAAATAAGGGCAGAAAGACCTGGGTGTGCTAAGGGCCATATTTACAAAAGTGTCTAAGCACCACTAAAATCAATGGGAGTTAGGCACCTAACCTGCTTAGGGGCTTTTGAAAATCCCACAGAACACCCACCTGCATCTTTAGGCACTTAAATACCTTTGGAAATCTGGCCCGAGGAGACAAAAGGGGCCCAGCCACAACCACTGTGTGGAGCAGAAGGACTGAGTGAGCCCCAGCAATGGTACTACATTCCCTCAAGGAGGCAAAATGGAGCTGAACTGATGTGAGGGGATTTGTATACAAGCACTTACTAAATCTGTTAATTTTTAGTTGTCTGTCTTCATGTGGTATAACTGAATGGGACTCTTTTTCATGTGACTGTTTCCCTTCAGTTCCCACCTGTACTTTTGTGGACAGGGAACAGGACTAAATTCACCTATTAAACTGTTCACAGCAAATTGTTCACACAAAGGTAAGGCATGTACTCCTCGCTCCATTCTGTGTATATCCTTTGGCCAAAGTCACCTTCTGTGTGGACACTACACAGGGTAACCAGCTATCAGCATTTTAAAATCACATTCATTATAAAGATACCATAATGCCGTTAAGAAAGATCAGATTATTGTGAAGCATGGACAAAAAATTCAATTATTTTTTAAAGAGGCCTATAGCCAGGTGACACTGACTTTTCCAAGCTTTGCTTTGGACTTTTCTAAACACTTTTCTGAGATTGATAGGAAGATATTGAAGAGGGGCATATAATCAATTCCCTGCCATTGGCAAGGGCCTTGGGCATAGGTGCTGGAACTAGGGGTACTGGGGGTGCTGCCCTGGCTTGAAGTGGTTACCATTATATACAGGGTTTACAGTTTGGTTCAATGGCTCTCAGCACCCCCACTATACACATTGTTTCAGTGTCTCTGGGTATTGGTGGCAGCTTGGTCGCTCCTGTTTTCTGCCTGTGGCATACAATGGTTTCGTTTCCTGAGGTCTCAAATGCTTTAGTGTAACGCAAGTTACTGGGCTCAACACAGGAGTAATCTGGGTGGAATTTAACAGCCTGTGTTATACAGGAGGTCAGATGAGATGACCTCATGGTCCCTTCTGGCCTTAAATGCTACAAAACTGTGAAAAATAGATTAGTAGAAATGAAGCGACTTGAAAATAATAATAAAGGGCATACTTTGCCTGGAACATCGTCTCAGGCAAATCAAGTATTCTAACTGATGGAGTATATTCCACCCTGGAGGAAAGAATGTGGCCCTGGGGGATGGAAAGTGATGATGGCCAGGGTACATGCTGGAATATTGACAATGGACATGCACTTGCTGAAGTGTTTCATGCTTCACAATTTTCATTTCCAAAGCACAGAAAAATGTATTCCCTGCAACTCTTTGGGGTGGCCTGCAGAGTACATATACTACATGCCCCCTAGCACAGGTGTAAGTAGTAGTGAAGATGGTGAGGCAAGTAGAGTAATAACATCCCTGAACCCTGTACGTACCCAAGTAGATACCCTACTCTATTCACCCTGTCTACACTGCTATTTTTAGCTGCTTGAGCCTTTCCCTGCTGCAGAGAAAGACTCCGACAGTGGGGAAAGGCTCTGGCAGGGGGAGGAAGCACATCAAGGCCCCAGCAGCTGTCTACTGCCGAGCCTTTCCCCGCTGGCTCCCCCCAGCAGAGTCTTTCCGTGACACCTGCAGCTACGCACCGCAGTTTGGAAGCAGCCTGCTTTTCACTGTGGCTTGTGGCTACACATATTGCATATGCCACTGCAAGTTTTAGATAGTTCAACTGATCCTATTGATGAAAGGCTATGCAAATTAAACTCATACTAAAGCAGTGATTAGCCGTACCACGAAGAACTCCTTAATTATCGGGATTGAGCACAGCAATCAACAATAGAGTTTAATCATTTAAGACTGCTTGTAATTCATTTTTCAGTGTTTGGGAACTAAAATTCTTAGTGTTAAAACCTGCCTTCTTTATTTGGGCAAAACTCTGACTGATGACAATGGGGTTTTTGCCTCACTAAGGAATAAAAACAGTTTGATTTGGCTCAAATCCTCCACCCCTTGTAACCGCTGCACAACATCCAAATAGTCAGACTTGGTGCAAAGAGTTTGGTATGTGGAAAGGAGATGCTGACCCCTTTAGGCTGCAGAGTGGCAATAAGCCTAGTTTGTGGCCACTACTAAAGCTTGGGGCTACAGCAGCCCTCACCATTCCATGATGGGGGATATGCTGAGGGACAGATCCACCAGTTCTGCCATCACTGGTCTGCCCCTGCTCATGCCCCAGAATGTGGGGACCAATATGGATCCCCCATAGGGCTCAGCTCCTGTAGATGCTCCATAAACCTTGCCCCCTTGGCAGAGTGGAACCTTTAGCATCCACTGTGCCTGAAGCCACCACAGCTATGGAGGAGAACTTGACCTTCGCAGAATAAAATCTACTGTACAAACTATGGAAGTCACCTACCACATCGAAAAAGAGGTTCATAATATTTGACTGCACCTAGTTCTTTTGAATGGAATCAGCACTTGCTGCATCACTGCTTTGTTATTAAATGTATGAGAATCTAGTATAAATTAATGTTAAGAACTAGTTATTTGCTTGTGATACAGTTAGTCAGGGTTCAAGCCGGTGCCATGCAAGCTTTCCCACACAGTCCTGCCCCTACATCTAATTCCAGACCTGTGACACCTCTACTATTGCAGTCCTGCTAACCTTGTCAGATTGTGTGAGCTCTTTGTGATAGGGCCAAAGAATGACTAAAAACAGGATTGACACAACTGAAAACATTGGTACCAGTTACCTAAACTCATATTTGAATCCACATTGATAGGGAGTAAAAAGGCTAATGCAATCGAAGGAAAAATGAATGTATAATCTGAAAGCGGGATGAAACTAGAGGATCAAAAAAATTATTCTACAATATTTATAAACCTACAAAAATCCCTTTATGTTTGGAGATCTTCATTAACTTTACGCATTGGTACTTTATTCATTGCCGGCATTGCTTTTGTTTTTATTCTTTACCGAGAGCAGAGTAAACTTCTTTTGCAAGAAACAGTTTGGTTTCTTTCTTTTCATTTCTCATATTTTAAAATGAAGGAAACTTGAAAAGAGGTAAGTAGGGAGCTGAAATTAAAAACAAAATGGTGCATTTTTAATCCGTTAATTTTAAAGCTCCTATAAGGTGCTGAGAGCTCTGGCCCTGATCCAGGAAAACAATTAAGCATGTGCTTATCTATAAGTTTCTGAGTAACCCCACTGAAATCAATAGGACTACTCCTGTCCTTAAGGCTAAGCATATGTTGAAGTGCTTTACTGGACTTGGCCTAGACTGCACAGCACCTTGTGGGACAGAACCAGTTATGCCTTTCTGCACCTTACTGCATGGGCCTGTTACTTCACGTTAGACTTCCAGTTCAAATACTGCTAGATGATACAGGATATTGAAACTAATGGGAGTGTTTCCATTGACTCTAATAGAGCTGGGATCAGGCCCATAATTTTTATTTTCTAAGACCCTCAGAATATGGGAATGGTGCTGAAAATGAAGATCCTATGTAAAGACATTCAATAGCATCACTAATAGATAAGCATTGTGGGGTTACTTGTTCCAGGAACCAGGATTTTGACATAACTATCTAGTTTAACACAAACATAGTAGGTGCCATGCCCATCACTGCACTAGCTTGTTTGGTGCAGTAGTGCCTGTAAGATCAGACAACCAATTGCTAGATGTAATACACACACATAGCGAGAGACAGTCCCTGCACTGAGGAGCAGGGACTCCTAACTCCAACAGGTTTCAATGGGAGTTAGGTGCCGAAATACCTTTGAGGATCTGGACTTTACAATCTGCATAGCCAAGACAGACAAAGGATGGGAGAAAGGAAGTATTATTTTACCATATCAAGGCACAGAGAGATTCAGTGATGTGCGCAAGGTCATATAGGAAGTCTGTGGCACAGCTGGGAATTAAACCCACATTTCCTGAGTCCCAGTCCAATGCTTTAATCACTAGATCATCCTTCCTCTCTGGAGAGAGAGTATTGGAGAAAATGCAACTCCTCAGACTGCAAAGGAGTGACACCAGGGATGAATTTACCCCAGTAGATTTTGTGTTTACAAACAGGGTTTTAAAGGAGGCTAATCAAGGGGACAGTAAAGGCAGCATTGCCAGCAATTTATCAAACAAAATTGGCAGGTTGCTTTCCTGTGTATGAGTCTTCATACATAAATAGGCTTTAAAGGCCATTGCACCACATGAATACAGCTGGAACAGCCTTCAAGAAAAAAGAAATCCCAAATAGTCAGGGAAACTAAAGTCCTGGGGACTGCAGGGGAATTCCACACATGCCTGTCTTTTGTAACTCCTGTCTTGTGGAAAAAAATGTTATCATGGGTTTTGCAATAGTTACAATCAGGCCAAAGGAACTCTCAGACAGGAAAACCAAGGTTATTTTTTTTCTAGTTTTTACATATAACTTTTCTTTTTGAGATTATTTTGTTTACATTTATTTTCTTCAAGTTTCCTGTCCGATTTAAAGTGTATATTCTTTACATTAAATCCTGTTCTCCTTTATACCTTCATTCAGCCTGTTTTGTACTATGTTTCATGGCATACACACAAAGAAGTTAGATAAAAACATAAATTACTCTTGCTGTAAGGTTGCAACATAACACTATTTCTTAGAATTCAGAACAATAACACACATGAACTCAAAAACAGAGAGAGACGAAGCAGGCTGCTCCCTAAAACAGAGATGCTCAACACACCCCACCTTTCTTTAGGCTGTCAGACTCAGATCCCGTGCTTCCCTACACATATCCCTAACCTGCAAGGAGGACTAGGAAAACATCCTGAAATTAAAAGTAACACTCCACAATTTTAACAGAGTTTTAAATATACCATATTTTGAAGAACAGTCCAGAGAATATTTTTCTATGTCCTTTTCTATTTTCCTTCCCCTGATATTACCTATAGTCTTTTTCAGTCTTTATATCAGTATTATTATGCAGTGCTCATGCAGCCAAACACATAATAAAAATCTATGGGCTAAATCCCGAAGACCGGATTCAGGCAAAACTCCTGTTGAAGCTTATTATTCTTGTTGTGATGGTGGTCTTTTTCATTGGAGTGAATACTGGAATAGTTATAATAGGTATGTTGGGTAAACATTATTATAATCTGAGAGTAGGTGAGTACCCCTTTTTCTGGTTAGGAAGTAAGTCACATCTTGTGACTTTTACAAGGTCAGTGCAGAGCCAGGAAGAGAAGAACCCCAGGCATCCTGACTGCCAGTCTCCTATTCCAAACCCTAGACCACACTCTTTGTTTTGTAACTACATAATTTGTTATTAGATATTATTTAATATTTCCTTATGTAGCTCTATTATCAAATCTCTAAGACATTTTGTGATTCACTTGTGTCGAAACTGCTCCTTTAAATGAAGTTTAGTTTGTTAGGTTTTGTGTTCCCTGGTTCTCAGACAGGGACACCCAAATCAGTACCTGTCTTCCAATTTTTTCACTCCTTTCCCATTTCCTTCTCCTGCATTCTACCTGGGATTCCATGCTAGGGGATCTGGTGTCGCCGTGTGGCAAAACACTGACAAGTGAGACCAAGAAGATTATTCTAGATTTACGGAAGACTGTAACTGTAATTGATGTTACATATTTGCTGCCAAGATCCAGCTACTGAGCAAATGTTGCTTAGAGGCGCTAGATGTTGGAATGTGCAAAGGTAACAACTCACTCACCTGTCGTGTGAAGTCTTTGCTTTAATTGCAGATTATTTTTGAAAAAAAAAAAATTCTCCCAGTGAGAGTTATTTGCTTAACATTACTCAGCAAGTTGAGACCTTGTTAAGCTACTCATGCTTCCTGAAAAACAGTGGGCAGGACATGCAACGCAAGAACAGCAAACAGGATTTTAATCTTGCTGAGCCTGTGCCTCCCCCCTGTTCCGTTTTGTGGAACTTTTACATTAAACATTTCAACTTCCTTTTGAGAACAAACCAGCTTCAGCTGGGTTCATTAGGCACAAGGAGTCACATTTGTCAATGGAGGAATTACCCTGCGCGTGGGGTTGGGCCATCAAGATTAACTTGTTTGAAAAATCACACTTAACTAGTAAAATAAGTAAAGTTAGACTGTTGTATTGTGGGTGCTATTTGAAAAACATGCCAAATGGAGAGTTTTGTAGGTGACAGGGCTATTGGGTAGTATAACAGCAAAGGGGGGCAGGGGGTTATACTATGATACGTTTACTTATGGTGAGTAATACCTTACTCCACTAACAGTTCAATTAAAATCAATGGGATATAGACAAGCAGTAGGGCCAGGGCCGGATGTAGGGGCAGGTGACCCGGGCAAACACCTGGGTGCTAGGTCTGGGGAGCGCTGGGCTCGGGGAGCTGTTTTTGTTGTTAGTGACAAAAGTTTAACAAATGGAGCGGGGGTGGCACTGAAGAAGCTCCTGGCCTGGGGCACTATTTGGTCTAGGGCCAGCTCTGAGCAGAGCCTTGTCTCTGTGAAGGAAATGGACCAGCATAGGTATACTGAAATAACTCCCCAACATGAACTCTCTATTCCAGAATAAAAAGGATTTTATTCCAGTATAAATTCCCTTTTATTGTGGAATAAAGTATCCACCTTGGGGAATTATTCCTGTTGAACTATATCAGAATACTTATAATAGAATAGCTATGCTGGCCAATTTCTCCATGTAGGCAATCCCTAAGGTACTATTCAACTTGAGTAAGGGTTTCAGAATTTGGCCCTCTGTGATCTATTGAGTATTATTAATGATTTATGCCATAAACTAGTTATGCATGTGTGTGTGTTTAAAATTGCTTTACATTTGTGATGAAAAAAATCAAGGAATATTATACTTTTATTTAAAAAGTTTGTGTGTAGCTTTTCATATGTAACAATGTTTTGAAAAGAAATGTCATGATCAAGGTATGTGACAATCATCACTTAGACCATCCCCTTCTTCTGCTTTTCATCTGTCTGACTGTAGTTATAGACTAATCTCTTCAGCACAAGGCCTATGCCTTCGAATGGACTTGTACCTTATCACCTAGCACATTCTGAGTGCTGCTGTGACATAAATAAACATATCATAGCATAAGGCTCCAGCATTGTATACAAAGTCAGATTGGAACTTCTACCAGAATTCTTCCATTTACGACTTTATGGAATATATTTGTATTCACAGACATATAGGGCCCAGTCCTGCTAGGTGATGAACTCTTCCTGCATTGTTTTAAGTGCTCTCAACTCCTTTTAAAGAAAGTAGAATTGAGGGGAGTGATCACTTTGTAGGACTCGGACCTTACGGCCTGATCCAGTGCCCGTGGACCTCAGCAAGAATTTTTCCATTGGGTTAAATGGTCATTGGATAACACTGCAGGGAATTAGCTCATCTTTCACTTGGAGAAGAGGGAAACCACTTGGTCCAGTAAAGTGCCATTTGCAGAAAAATGGTTCTGAAAAAATGTCATTGTGGGGTCCCATATTTAGGCTCCCTCTACGACTCCATAGCCTCTGTTTACATGTCAAAAGATAATTTTCTAAATGAATACTACATCTGGGATATGAAAGTCAAGATGAGTGTACTCTCTTAGATTACCACAGTTAGAAAGATTCTGAAATTGGAATTTTAAGGTGATACAAGGAAATAAATCTTCACACAAACATAATTAACCTGTGGCACTCTCTGCTACAAGGTATCATTGAGTCCAAGAGTGTGGCAGGATTCACTAGAGGATTGGACGTTTGTCTGGGGAGTGAGAATAGTCACCATAAGAGGATTCAGAAATGTATAAAAGAGAGAAACTCTTATGCATAGGTCATAAACCAAACTCTAATTGCCTGGGTTTAAGAAGAAACTTTACATTATCAGGTTTTTGTTGAATTTTTAAAAATCTCCTTCTGAAGCAGCTAGTACTAGCCACAGCTGGAGACAGGATACTAGACTAGATGGAGGACTGGTCTGATCTGTTAGAGCTGTTTCTATATTCCCGTAACTCCTGAGTTCAAATCCTGCCTTGATTTATACCCTGGACAATCCCACTAAAACCAGTGCAAGGCCATGGGGAAAATCAGTGCAGGATTTGACGCCTAGTGTGCAATGGTGTTGTACGCACCACAGGGCTAACTGACCCTCTGAGATCGTCTGGGAAAAACTTGCCACCTCACAGGATTAAGCTGAGAACAGCCCCAAATAATGAGTCCCCAGTTCCTTCTTAAGTCCACATTCCAGTGTGCCCAAATCTCCCAAATATGGCATGACACAGCTCTAATAGCTCCCTGACCTAGGGCAAAAATGTACCTTTCTAAGGCAAAACCCCTGGAAGTGGCAAAGATAAATAAAAAATGCACAGGGATGGCAATGTAGAAAGTGCATTGCAGTTTGTTCTCGGGGAGGAGGAACTGTGGCACCCTGGATAGAGTAAGGGGTGAAGGGGCAAAACCATGGATATTCTTGGCTCCAGCCTTGCAGATCTTTTGGGTATTTACATGGGATTTCTTGCATTCCCCTCTGGCAGTTATATGCTACTTTTCCCTCCAGAGGTGGGAGAGAGCAGAAGTTGCAGAACTGAATTAATGCTGCATTAAGTAACACATGGTAATTTGTTGTATAATTAACAGCTGCTTGCTGAGGGACCTGGCCATGGACTGGCCTGCCCTCTCCATGCCCACTCTTTAATGGTGATCACCATGTATGGAAACCTCCCAGTAAATGTCACTGGCAGCTCTTCCTTGGCCTCTTCTTTCCCCTCCAAACAGATAAACAACGTACACTGTGCAACAACCCAGCAGCAACTACAGTTTCCTTTTTTTTGAGCAACAGGAACCAGTACCAGCTAACAGACTGAAATTTTCACTCCACAGAGCTGAAAGGCTGAGCAGAGGTCGCTCTTCAAAAACGGAGTCAATCAACTTCAAAGTCCAAGTGCCTGATTGTCCTCTCGCTGTGTTTCTTCTACACAGGTGTCATTCCAGTGACATCAGTGAAGTTACTCCCGTTTTACCTCAGGCATAAAGGCCTGAGTCAGCAAAGCACTTATGCAGGTGTTTAAGCATGTGGTTAAGTCCATCCTTATTCAGCATGTGAATCAATGAGACTTAAGAAGGTGCTTAAAGATAAGCTTTGCTGAATCTGGGCCCAAGAGAGTTCAGAATCAGGACTTGACAGAAATAAGGGGTCATGTAGATCTCTTAGGCTCATATTAGCACATGTGAGGTTTGCAGACAAACGGTGGTACTGTTTGCTGTGCCTAGTCCCAGAGGTGCAGCCCAGAATTTGCAGCCCAGGGGAAGTGGCTTTAAGACATATGTGCCCCCTCCTGATTGTGGAGTGCCACCTGGCCATAATTTAGACAACAGGAGGTCTGTCTAAAGCGACAAGCAGCCTGTCCCTGGCCACCTAAAGGTGGTTGGGCTGCCTGGAATTGCCATAATGCTAGGTGCTTTGGCCCCACCCTTAACAAGCCCTGCCATGCCCTTACACTAGGGCTTGCAAGTAGGTACTTGGAGGAGGTCTTCCTCGGTGCCTGTGGGGCAATTCTCCTTTGGCCGGAACCAGGACTTTTAGGGCCCTGTTACTTGAAATAAATAGCTTGGAGGGGGATGAAAATCTCATTCAAAGGGTCACCTTCAGCTTTCTAGTTGCAAGCATGGCCAACCCCACTGAATTCCCTGGAGCCACAGCTTATTTCAGAACTAAATATCTGAATTTGTCCTGATATCGAGAACTCTTTTGAAGGGCTTTTATTTCTGTCAAAATTCACATGAAAGAAAAGCATCTGAAAGATATTCTGATTGCATGATTTTGATTCAAAGCTGCCAAGTTAGCACAGGGACCAAATGTGGCAATAAATAAATTAATTACATGGGAGACCATAACCATAAACTCAACACAGACCCACCTATGAAACGAACTTCCTAACAATAAAACCTGGAAGCCTGTTGATTCTTGAACACCTACGGCCTTAAAATGTAGGCCAATTGTGAGTTCTTATGTGGATTGTAAACTGTTTGGGGCAGGGACCATCTTTTTGTTCTGGCACCTAGCACAATTGGGGTCCTGGTCCATGACCATATTACAAATTATTAATAATAATAGGCCAAAACTTTGAAACTTGTGTGCCTAAAGTTAGGCTTCTACATCCATATTTAGACATCTAAAGAAAAGTTTATATTTAGGTGCCTAATTATGGATTTAGTAGGTTAATGTTAGGCTCCAAGGTTGAGAAATTTACATAGATTAGATTTAGACAAGGACTGCATATTAAAGAGGTATGCATCATTTTATCTCGTCAGATGGAATCAGGAAGCTGAGCCAATGTTAAATGCCTTCGCTGCAAATTAATCTGTTTAGCAATAGCAGCACGTAAGAGACATTTCACTCATATTTCTCTGGCAATTTTTTATTCCAGTTTCTTATGGGAAAGGAAAGAGTTAATATCTTTTTTGCATAAAGCATAAAACATAAGGAGAAATCATTGTGAAATGTATTTCCAATGTCAGTTTTCCTGGATGATTACAGGAAATGGAAATATTCGTTGTTTAACTCTAAATAAACTTGGCCGTTTCTAACACCTTTCCTCTGGGATTCTCAAAGCAGTTTATAACCATGAATAAATCCACATCTCACTCCTGTCAGGAATAGAATTGTTATACCCAATTTAAAGACAGGTAAACTGAGTTAGAGAAGGTTTAATTGACTGACCAGAGGTCACAAATCAAACTGGTGGCAAAAATGGGACTAGAACCCAGGAGTCCTGACAGCCAGCCTTGTGAGCTAACCATTAGATCAAACACCTTATTTCTAAAAATGAAATTCTTGATACTGAAGTGTGAATGTGGTTTCCATTTATGACAGTGCATGAAATAAAATATAAATGACCATTAAAAACATTTGGTGAAAGAACCGAATATATTATTTGAAACTACAGGACAAATATTCAGATTTATATTAAGTGAGATTTAAAAAAATTGCTAATGCAGATTCTCACTTTAATGGGCAAATCCGTCCCTTTCATATCTTCAACTTTGCGAAGACAGATAGAGTTGATGAGAATGTGATTCGTCACTCTGGTGTCCTGGAAATCAGGTTAGTTAATCAGCCTGCACAAACACGTAGGCTTAAGGGAAAAGTCTTCTACTCCTCAAGCATAGAGGGAAACATTGCTCGCAAATATCACGGCTGGGTGTAATCATTGCCAGCTGCGGAGTTGCTGAGAGATCCATGCTCACAGCGTGAAAGGAATAGTGCACGTGTAGCTTATCTGGCTTCTGTTCTCTAGTAATTTAGACTGTGAAAGTTGCAGATACGGTGTCATTTTCTTTTGGCTGGACCTGAAGCACATAGAGAACCAATGGCATTGCTGGCTGTGCCAGATCAGTGATGAGGCCAGAAGCTGACTAATACAGACATTCTGAGTTAGGCTTTTTATAGCCAAAGTGAACCATAGGAATCTCTTACCTCAGTATTTATCAGACTGGTTGAGTCAATGGGAACAGAGTCAGGCTTGTTGAATTTACTGTTAAGAGCCTCATCAGTGCAGCATAGGAAGGCCAACATTATGGGGTTTTGATTATATTGGGGATGTGTCTGCTCATGATCACACTGTAAATCAGGAGTAAATCCACTGGCTGGAGTTACTGTGGATTTACACCAGCATTAATGAGAGCAAAATTTGGACACTATTTTCTTTGCTTTGGTTTGATGTATGATACCGTCAACCCCCTTACTGAGTGCATCAACAAATCCCTGTGATATAATTTAGTTGGTTGAACCTTCTGTGGAACGGGGCTGCTTTCTTGTGTTTGAGATCACTGAGTTTCAAATGGTTGAGTGCTTCTAGCACTATAGTTTTCATCCAGATCATCTGTCCTTGCAAAAGACTTCATTTACCAGACTTAATTTCATACAGCTGCTAGAATATATCAAAGTGCTCAGCAAACTCAGCCGTCACACAGTCTCTCAGTAGTGGAAGCTGCCATCTGTCTCTGGTGATCTTTATTAGGTCCCTTCTTCCAAGAATCCTGAGTATTTTGTTTTAGTCTCATATGCTGCTCTTTAAAGGTACGCTCTTACATCAGCTGATGTCCAAGTGACAATGGTCCCTGGTGTAATCAACACTGGTAGAGACAGAGCTGGGGCAGGAATGATTTAAAGCTTACATCTGCTGTAATGCATACAGAAACCTTCCATCTGATAATGACCAACTGGCTGACAGGTATCTAAGGCCTGGGCACGCAGCTAGTCTGGATTAAAGGATCCTAGGCTCAGTTTTCCACTGCACCTTGTGTAGTCATTTATCCCTGTGCAAACTGGGTGTAAAACACTGCCAGAACGGAGGGACAACACTTCCCGCCCACTTTGCATCAGTGACAACCACTACAAAGGGGGCAAGGCAGTGGAGAGTCACACGCCCTATTCTTTGGGTTACCCCTTTCCCATTTGTGCCAAGATGCTTGTTGATTGCTGGTTTGTCTACACCAGGGGTCTCAAACACACAGTCCGCGGGCCGCATTTGGCCCATGGAGTTATTTCCTGCAGACCGCCAAGCTCCTCCCCCTCCCCCGAGCACACTGTATTCCCATTCCTCCGCCTACCTCCCAGTGCTTCCAGCTGCCAAAAAGCTGTTTGACGGTGCTTAGGACTTTCCGGGAGGGAGTGGGGAGGAGCAGGGATGTGGTGCGCTCAGGGGAGGAGGCAGAGAAGAGGCAGGGCCGGGGCAGGGATTTGGGGAAGGGGGTTGGAATAGGGGCAGGGAGGGGGCAGAGTTGGGGTGGGGACTTTGGGGAAGGGGTTGGAATGGGGGCAGGGAAGGGGTAGGAAGAGATGGGGCAGGGCCTCATGGAAGGGGTGGAGTGGGGGCAGGGCCGGGGAGAGAGGGAGGGCTTTAACCGAAGTAATTCTTAAAGTAAATGTGTGTTTTGTCCTTTGAGTGAGGTGCATTACTGAGTGTTTCTATTTTATTAAAACCGCTCTTTGCATTACAGTTTTAAAAAAGTTAATACATTGACTTTTAAGAGCATACTATACTACTCTTCATTTTTTTAATTTTTGACTAGACTTTTGTATTGTTGTATGAAAAGGTTTCAGTGATGCGACCCTCAGGCCAATGTTCTAGTCCTCTTGTGGCCCTCGTGGTGACCTGAGTTTGAGATCCCTGGTCTACACACACACATTGCACTGCTTTAGCTTAAATCAGTTTTCAAACAAATTTCTATTGGTGAACAACCCTAAGCAGATACTCTTCGTTCAGTTGAAGAGTGGCTTTGTTCAGTTTCACTGAAACCGGTTACGAATCGACTCAAACTACATTGAGCCCTACCAGGCACGGGCACTGGAATCAGGGAGGCTGGGGGGGTCATAACCCTCCCACTTTTTGAAAGTGGATCCTGCCTCCTTCCCCTCCTCTTCCGTCCTTATCCCCAAGCCCCCACCCCTGGCCCGGCCAGTGTGGAGCCAGGCCAGGAAGTTGTGGGAGCCACGCAGACCCTCCTCCTGCCTGTGGTGTGAAGGGGCTGAGAGCAGTCCCTGGCCCATGTCCCTGCCCCTCGGGCTCTCTACACGGCCCAGGGCCAGGGCAGGTGCAGGTGATGGGTCTGTGAGCCTCTGCTGGCTCACCATAGCTGCCTGCGCGGCTCTCCCCGACCTGGGGGCAGTTGCTCCAGTTAGGGAGGGCTGGGAGTAGCCAGCTAAGGCTGGAAAAGTCCTGAGACACCAGGGGAGTTCGGGGCTGGGCCCAGCTTAAGGGCAAAGGCTTTCGTGTTTAGTTTTTGAGCTTTAAGTTACTAAACCAGTCCCTAAGGAGGACTGTTGTCACTGGACTCATGAAAGCCTTTGCAGAGTCTATTTAAGAAGCCCCTTGAAGCGGGGAGGGGAACTGGGGCAAGCCACCTGCAGAATAACCTTTGGCCGCAAGGGGGCACTTGGGAGGCAGCTGGTGGGGTGACAGTCCAACACAGCCTTTAGCACCGGCTTCCCTAAACCAATTCCAAATCACACCTTTAGTTAAATGGGTGCAACGTTGCAGGTAGACAAGAGTCTTAGAGTATATGCTTCTTGGGGCAGGAACTGTCTTTTACTATACATTTGGACAGCGCATAGCATAATGGAGCCCTGATCTGGTGGAGCCTTTAGCCACTACCACAATATAAATGTTTCATTATAATAACAAAATGTCCCACTGAGATTAAACACTAATGGGGCAGAAAGAAAAACCCTTTTAATATAATAATATGATAATAACACTTAAGAGCCTTAGAGCTTTTACTCTTCACAGTAGCTAATTAACTGATATGCAGCCAGTCGCACCACAGAAGCAACAGGGAGCAAAAATGCAATCCTGTTAAGGTCGGGTTTTCAATCTGAGCTTCAAAGCTATTGATTCTGGCATATATCTGTCTGTATATCCCCCGTCATGGCACTGTCCAAGTGTCAGAATGTATCCTATGCTTCAGCCAGCAGAGAGTAGAGTCCAATGCATCCTAGCTTAGAGGTTGCACTGCTCTGTGGCAGCATTCCTCTGCTTTCCTCTCCATGGTGGAGGCCCAGCTGTGGGTGCTCTCTGAGGTATGGACCAGCACATGAGGAGGGATCAGGAATGAGGAAGTGGGTGTACAGCAGCATCACTTCCCCACGAACCTAATATCATAGAATCATAGGCTATCAGGGTTGGAAGGGACCTCAGGAGGTCATCTAGTCCAACCCCCTGCTCAAAGCAGGACTGATCCCCAACTAAATCTCTCTCACAATGAAAACAATTGAGTAAATTATTGTTAACCAGAATTCCATTAAATTAGAAGGGTGCACTGAAATGAACTCCATTCTAGCAGACTCTAAAATGAGTTCTCCCAACAGAGATGGGTTCTAGCTTAAGGTCATCCAGGCACAAGCATAGTAAATCTAATTTAACAAGAAGTATCAAATGTGTCAGTAAAAATGTAACCACCTCTCCCTCTCATTGCAGTGGAATTTCCCTTTAGGGGTTTTTTTAGGTCCAGTGGAGAGCGCCTTCCAGCACAGTTCCTTTGGCAGCCATTCTGATAGGGAGCTAGAGTAGCTGGGAGCTAACGGGGTTGACAGCACAGGGCTTGCATGCATATGGACTGTCACTGGATACCCTAAAATGTGTACAGATCTCAGGGACTTACTAGTTTTGAGGGGCTGAATCCCCTGCTGCTTGTGTGGTGCTGGTTGTGGGGGAAACTCTCCCCCTCCAGGGGAAGAACCCTGTGGAGGTCCCCCTCCCACCCCGATTGGGAGCACCCTACATAGCAGATGAAACAGTCTTCCTCTCATATACAATACTTTCAAACTGAGGTTTGGGAGCTGTCTGAAGAAAGGCATTCTTCTGAAGTGTCCTGCCTGCCTGAGTCTGCATTCAATATGTAGAGACTTACTAAATGGCTATTTTTTATGTGATAGGTTATTCCTGGATTCTGTGGTTTTCTGGTGTGCATAGATAAGGTAACCACCAATTCCCTTGCAAGGGGAAAAAAACTGCTGTAAACCAGGGAGACTGGAACTCTACTTTCTATTCTTGGTCAGTTTTATTAGCACAGCTGTGCCACTTTCTCCTGGCTTCCTTACAGAGATGGCTCAAAACGGGAACCATTTTCCCCAATCTGTAAGAGTTCTGGTAGCAGTGAGCCAAGTTCTGGAGCAAGACTTGGTTTAGGGCTATCCTTCTTTATGACCCTTTTGGGTTCTGTAGCCTTATTATTCCTCAGCAAGAAAATGGGTGGGGAACAACTTGTTTGGCTCGCTGAACACAGTGTTTCTTTGTAGACCATAAGTAAATTGAATCAGAACAAATTCGATGCTCACTGGAGTCTGCCTTAGAAAATGTAGTGATTGTTTTCCCATCACCACTGCTGGAATTTAGGCACCACGTTTTCTAGTGTAGCAGTGTCCTTGAGTGCTGGATTGCACATGCTGAAAATGCAGCTGGCATTCCATAACACTGAAGACAGCAGTATGGTCCCTCTGTTCTTGAGATTCCTCTGTCTTGAACTAGTCAGCTTTAAAAAAAAATCTCATATTTTGCTCTTGTCTTTTGTTGCTGTGATTGTGTTCATGTCTGCAATGAGTCATACTGACCGGCCAGTTGCCATACTGCACGACTCCCATGTACAAAGTCCTTTTGTTCTTGATGCCGAGGAAAACTGATTTGCTCAGTTGAGGATTAGTGACTGCCCTCCTGCATCATATGCTTTACACAGAGAGCCAACTGTGGAAAGAAAGTACTGAAGACTCTGTGTGATCCTCAAGAGTTTCTCTCTGTAGCTGACTCTGTCTGTACACAGCTTCTGTGTCTCTCATCCACTGCACAAGAAGCATCTGGGCAAATTGCAGAAAATTGATTGGGGGTGGGTGGGAAGGCAGAAGCACCTGCCACTTATGCCTTAAGTGATACACAGGGGACCTGGTGCACACAAGCGTTGTAGGCTAAATACATGTCAAGTATCTTCGTACAAATCAGAAGGTTCAACACCAAGCCAAATTTTGCTTTTAATTCCGCTCATATGACCGCATTGACATCAATGGGATTGCATCAGTGAAATAGTGAGCAGGATTCACCCCAGAGGAGAAGGAAATGGGGTTAATGAGAGGGAGAGATTAAGGACCACATTTTAAAAGGGGCCTGTAACTAGCCTCCTTTGCTCCCACATTTTTTATTGTCTGAATTCCTGGTGAGTTCAAATGCCACCACTTATGCAAATAAGCCCCTAATGCAACTATGTAGAATACACGGATGCAATCAGTAATTTAGCCATTGGATTAGTATGATTTGCGGCCACAATTAATTCCAAGTGCAAAATATATGGTTGCACCTTTGGCAGGTGTGCACTGCCCCCACAATAAGGGAGATGGCCCTTTGGAAACCTGGGCCTAAAGGTGAACCAAGATGCCAGCTTAAATAAAGTTGAATAACCCAAGTCACTGACTAGATTGGAATGCAGGGACTAGGGTTCTCTTCCAGGCTTTGCCACTGAATTTGGGCAAATTATCTCTGTTCATTCTGCCTCTTTGGCTTGTAAGCACTCCAAGGTAGGAACTGTTTATTGTTATGTGTTTGCATAGCACCTAGCACAATGGGAACTCAGTCTCAGTTAAAGTCACTGTGCTCTACTGTAATGTAAATAAGACATAATAAATCAGACTCAGAAGTTTACAAACTATCACAAGAGCTGACTTTCAGGCCTCCCTCGTATCTGGATAAATGGGGTTTGACTGTACTTGTGAACACTTTTTGAAGGTGAACCAAAAATACACATTACCTACCAAGACCTAAGTCAGGCCCATTACTAATACTTAAGGCAGTGTAGGAGCAGAGCTGTGTTCCTAAGCCTGCTTCAGGCATTAGTTACATCAGCCATTGAAACCGGGCCTGAGACTGGGTCCTGGGAGGTAATGGAAGGAGGAAGTGATCTGAAACAAGTTTCAGAGTAACAGCCGTGTTAGTCTGTATTCGCAAGTACTTGTGGCACCTTAGAGACTATTTGGTTAGTCTCTAAGGTGCCACAAGTACTCCTTTTCTTTTTGTGAAACCAAGTTTGTTTTCTCAATGCCTGTGATTGCTGCTGGTGACACTTTCTTGGGGAGGGCAGGATTGAGAGTCACCTTGTTACCCACCTGCCTCCAGCAAGAGGGAAACTTGCTTGTGCTAAACTGGGTGTCAGCTCCCTGATACCCCAGTTTGTTAGCCACCTAAACAACATCCTCAGGGCTCTGCCAGCCCTTCCTTTGACTTGCAAGTTAACAATAGGTGCATCCCACTCCCTGAGCCCCCTCGAAGTGTTCCCCTGTGATATCCGGCCCTTAACCACTGGACTCTCACAGAAATTATCAGGTAACAGGGCACAAACCAGCTTGGTGGAGTCAGCTGAGGATCAACTCCTATATAACATCATAGCACTGAGCTACATTATAGAGAAAACAATCACACATTAATATAAAAGAGGAAGGTGTCAGAGACAGTCAGTAAGGATAGTGGAAACAGAAATGATTACATGTAAAACGAAAAGTGGGAACTGGAGAACAGGAGCGGCTAACGGGAGTTTTGAGAGGGAGTTGTCCAGATGAAAAAGGTGTGATTATGTGACTCTTGGGGTAAGTTTGTTGTCTGTAGTGTTTGTGTCTGTGGTGTGCTTGCTGCTTGACTGAAATATACCATGTGGTGTGTTTGGGGGACCGTGTGCTGAGCCTAGCGGCCTGCTAGGCAAGGCTGAGAGCTTCTTAACAAAGCTTTGATCCTGAAGCCCTTTTGCACCTATCAACCCTTAACTGGAGGCAGGGCTACTCAGGAAGACTGGGGCTTTAAAGCAGCCTAAGTGACCAGGAGCAGCTAATAGGGAAGTTTTGAGAGGGAGTTTAGAGAGGAAGTGTGTGTGTGTGTGTGGGGGGGGCTAGATACAGGGAAAACATCACAGCAGCCCAACACTGTAGCATTTAATTTCAGAAAGGGCAAATACTTCCTTTTGTTTTTTTTAAACCTGGTGCCTATTAATTTCTTTTGGTGACCTCCTTATGAGAAGGAGTAAATAATACTTTACTTTCTCCACACCAGTCATGATTTTATAGACCTCAATCACGTCCCCCCTTGGTCATCTCTTTTCCAAGATGAAAAGTCTCAGTCACATTCCTTGCTCCTCATATTGAAGCCATTCCATACCCCTAATAATTTTTGTTGCCCTTTTCTGAACCTTTTCCAAATCCAATATGTCTTTTTTTGAGATGGGACAACCACATCTGCAGGCAGTATTCAAGATGTGGGCGTACTATGGATTTATATAGAGGCAATATGTTATTTTCTGTCTTATTGTCTATCCCTTTCTTAATGATTCCCAACATTCTGTTTGTTTTTTTGACTGCCGCTGCATGTTGAGTGGATGTTTTCAGAGAACTATCCACAATGATTCCAAGATATTTCTTAAGTGGTAAAAGGTATTTTAGACCCCATCATTTTATATGTATATTTGGGATTATGTTTTCTAATGTGCCTTACTTTGCATTTAACTACATTGAATTTCATCTGCCATTTTGTTGCCCAGTCACCCAGTTTTGAGAGATCCTTTTGTAGCTCTTCATAGTCTGCCTGGGACTTAACTGCTTTGAGTAGTTTTGTACCATCCTCAAATTTTGCCACCTCACTGTTCACCCCTCTTTCTAGATCATTTATGAATATGTTGAATAGGACTGGTCCCAGTACAGACCCTTGGGGGAAACCACTATTTACCTCTCTCCATTCTGAAAACTGACCATGTATTCCTACCCTTTGTTTCCTATCTTTTAACCAGTTACCAGTCCATGAGAGGGCCTTCCCTCTAACATAACAGTTAAGACTAAAATATTGGGAAATTAAAAGTTAATGAATATTCATTTTGGAAAAAAAATCATTTTCTTTCCTTTGCTGTTGTGTTTGTTTACTCATGGTTACTCAACATGAGTCCATGTGAGCCTCTCCATGAATGAATTATCTTAATGTAGCTAATAACCCTGCGTATAAATAAAATAACTTTACTGATATTTTCCATCACTCTTAGTCACTTTAAACATTGTCAAGGAAGTTATAGGAAAAGAAACTTGATCTCAACACAGAGGCCTGGCTTCCAGAAATGCTGTTCAAGTATACATGTCTAATTTTATCTCTTACATGTTCTTGGTTTTTTCCTTTCACTTAATATCATGCAGGAATTAAAAAAACCAAAACACTTGCTAATGTGAAACATGAATGACAGTGTTTTAAAATGAAATTTCACTCTAAAACATATGGAATGTACTACATATATGCAACCAACCCTCTTTGTAGTTTATTTTATCGGTACAATCATCATATCTGACATTTAGTAAACTTTTTAAAAAATTTTAAATTTGTCAGTTGGACAACAGAACTCCCTCAGTAAGCATGCAGACAACAGTATGAATGCTTACTCAGGACAATGGGCAAGGGATAAATTGAGTGTAATGCATAGATCAGTGACACTAAACAATGGACACATCTAGTCCATTTAAATGGCACACCTACTGCTGTCTGCAAAACTATACATGGTAATTTCAGACCTGAGTCTGGGATTTGGTAGCATAAACTCTCCACTCATTGCTATAGCCTTTGTAATCCTGTCTTTTCCACTGATTTGTTGTGTGACCTTGTACAAGTCACTTATCTTCCCAGGATCTCAACTTGCCCATCTGTAAAATGGGTCACATAGTACTCACTTATAGTTCACAGTGGCATGGGAGCCTGAATAAATGTTTGCGAAAAATATTTTTGAGATCTGTGGTTTAGGGATCCTCCCTACTGCCTTGATCCTGCAATGAAATCCATGTGGCGGACCCTTGTGCAGGCATGAAGGGCTCTCTGTGAGCATAGAGGAATGTCTACGTCTGCAGAGCTCACTGCAGAATTGGGGCCCATTTAAGAGCAAAGTTCATCATCTGCTCCTCTGCTGAATAAGTTGATTTCACCTTTCCATATAGCTTTAAAATGATCTCTACAAAGGCTTGTTTTCAAAGGGGAATTTCTCTCAGCATAATGTATTCCAGTGAGGCTTCTGATAATCAGAACATGAACTTAATAGGCACAGTTCTGCTACCACCATGTTCTAATTAAGAGGATTCTGCACTCAGAGCAGACACTGTTTTGATAGAGAAGAGTGACTACAGCTAGCTCTACAATTTGAAGAATTATCATATTGCAAAGTTACATAACGTTTGGGGGTGGGAGTGATGTTCCCCATGCAGTAGTTTGCCCAGTCAGTAGATCTAGCCTTAAAGTCAATACAGCTGAGGCGCAGTAGAATTCATTTGACGAACACTCATCTGACAAATGACCAGTTATATAAACCACTTTTTCTGGGGAGGGTGGGGAGAGGGAAACACATAATAAAAGTGATGTTGGTCCCTTCACATGCTGATGCCTTCAGTGCACTGGAAATTGCTTGGCAGTGATTTGAAGGACAAGGAGAGAGCCATGCAGTGCATCATAGTACCGATTATGCACCAGATGTACTGTCATTTTGAGATGTTCCAGTTTATGAACATTGCCATTTTATGAATTCCTTAATCCCCAGTGAGTTCATAAAATAGGGGTTCTGCTGGCTAGTAATGAAAAAAGATCATGTCGCAAATATCTGGTCTTGTCTTGCCTTGTCTTTCTGATTTACACTGACTAGAAATGTTCTGCATGTTGAGATGGATTATCACATTTAAAGTATATTAGTGGACACCAGCTGTGTGCTGTAATTATTTGGCTAAATATTCCTACATTAGAGGAGCAAATCTGGGCTGCTGGTGGAGATAATGGGCCTGATCTCCCACTGCCTTGCATCCTTGTGCAGCATTTATACCTGTGCAAAGTGGGGGGTAAAATGCTGGCAGTCCAGAATGGTGGCATTTGGCACTCACTGTGCCGGGGGAGATGACTTACCATGCTGGAAGGCAGCAGATAAAGCGAGGGCCATGCTGTGATCAGAATACTAAATAATCCATAATAATAGCCCCAGATATGGAAGGGAGAGGATTTTAAATTGCATGGTTTTCTTTCTAGGTAATTGTAACTCCTGGCTGCGGTAGTCGAGCACTGTAATCCTTTTAGATCCTCTAGAACCCTGAAGTATGTGGCTGGTGTAGGGAGCTATTTGTCTTCATAGCTTCCCTTCCAGGTGCCTGATCTGTCACCTCCGATGTGTATGTGTGCACAACTCCACACTGACTCCACTGGGATGGAAGGCACTCAGCACCTCCCAAGTTCATAGCCAAAATCCTCTGAGGAGCTGCTGCTAGTGAAGTGCCAGTGTATCAGCAAAGTCATCAGGTGACTGACTATGTCAAGGGGGGAAGGGACAGAAATATTACTGATTTCAGTACAGCTTTGTAGAGTTGTTAGTTAACTTTTGCAGCCTCTACTGGTCGAACGTGGAATGACAAAACGTTGTGGCTTTTATAATAATTTCTCAGTGACAGAGTGGTAGATCAGGGAGGAGTGAAAGAGATATTTGGAATCTGGAGGATATTCCTGTGATGCTCTGTACCTCGGGGGAACCCCCTGAACCCCCATGTTCATCCTCATAATGTGATTGTGTGGTATCCAATGCAAAGTTTGTCATGTCGGGTGTCTTCGGAAGGCTCATGATGCACTGAGCATTGTTGTTATAGTAATATTATAGGTTATAATTTCATGTATATAGTTATGAGGCTGAAAATGAGTCCTCATGGCTTAAAAAAAGCCCAGACAAAAACTCTCCAGGAGCAGAGACCCAGGCAATACTCTCCAAGAGCAGAGGGGCAGTTCACACCTCATCAGGGGCTGTATGGGACACACCCTGCCCAGCTTCACAGGAACAGAGGACACTGGCTCAGGCAGCAACAAAGGATCTGTTGGACTCTCCAGTGAGTCACCTCCCTTCCCTTGGTCAGTTTGGGAGTAGGATGAGGTAATGCTCACCTGACTCTGAAGGGGGGGGGGCAAAGCCAAGAGGGAAGAAAGGACATGATAAAAGAGAGAGACGTTTGCCATGCTCTCTCTCTCCTCTCTTCCACCTCCATCTATAGACACCACCACCAAGTGATTGAAATGCTGATGAAAGGGGAGAGCCTGGCTGAAGGGCAACCGGCCAGCCCATGGTGAGAAGCATTTAAGTTTGTAAGGGCACTGAAAGTGTTAAGATCAGCTTAGAATGCGTTTTCCTTTTATTTCATTTGACCAAATCTGACTTCTTGTGCTTTGACTTATAATCACTTAAATTTGTTTGTTTATTCTACCTGAAGCAGTGTGTTTGATTTGAAGCATGTCAAAGACTCCCCTTGGGATAACAAGCCTGGTACATATCAATTTCTTTGTTAAATTGATGAACTCATGTAAGCTTGCAGCGTCCTGCGGGCATAACTGGACACTGCAAGATGGAGGTTCCTAGTTGTATCTGGGACCGGAGATATTGGCTAGTGTTATTCTGTTGCACAGTACAAGCAGTGGCTGGCCGAAAGTGCTCACTCACGTGCTGGGAGCAGCTTACTTGCCAGAGGCTGTGCGTGAACAGCCCAGGAGTGGGGGGTTCTCACAGCAGAGCAGGGTAAGGCTGGCTCCCAGAGTTGGGGACTGGAGTGACCTAGCAGATCACCGGTCCTGCTAACACCAGGGGAATGTCACAATTCCCCACCAGTGTAAAGGAGTTTAATGCAGTTCAAACCTGGGCACAAGTTGCAATATACAGTTCCTATCAAATATAAAAAATAATTTGAGGTTTTTTTAATCTTCTCATTGTTTGAAGAGTGCTGGAAGGAGACCATTGAAATGCACATTTGAGGTGAACTTTCCATTTGACAGCACAGTGCTTAGCCTTGCTTAGAACAAATGTGGTCCCAATAGTGGTGCGAAGTTCTGGGCACCTTGTGTCCCAATATATATTGCCAATCTCAAGGATCTAAAAATCATGAGATTTAAAAAAAAAAAAAATTTTTTTTTAAAAAAGTTACTTTCTGAGTATCTAGGATTTACCCACTTTATGTTTTCAAACTTTTCTCCACAACTCTCCTGGCTAGAAACTTGCTTTTTAAAAAAATGAAAGCTGAGATTCTTATACAATCTCTTTGTTTTAGAAGCTGGGGCTTTAATGAAAACACAGAATATCGTGAGCCTTGTGATAACATCACAAAAGTTGACAACACATCAACCGTGAGTGTGGATGTGTGTGTTACAGGCATGCTAGGTGCTTCTCTAGTGTAGACAAAGTCAAAGTATCAGTCCTGTTTATTATATACCTCATGCCCTTAGACTGTAATCCTTTAGGGCTAGGGAATTGGCTGCTTGATTAGGGTACAACATCACATATACATGCAGTGCTATGTAAAAGAGAATTCCCTTTTGGGGCTGGTCTGTCTGTCCCTCTGTTAATTGGTGAATGAGACTTTCAGTTGTAAAGATCAGCTCAGCAATGATTTCTCTGATGTTCGCAAAAGTAAGGAAATATTTAGGAGTAATAGTCAAGTCATGGATAGTGTGTGAAAACTTGTGGGGGTGTTAATTGGAGCCAGTTATTCCCAGGCAAAAATATTTCTATTTTTAATGTTGTAAATATCCACTAATTATATTAGGAGGGAAAAAATCCCGAGCAGATTGCTGTAACTTTGTAGCACAATCATGAGAGAGCCTGGAAATTCCATGTTAAGATTACATATTAAGAAAACAAAATGAGACTTCATAAGTGTCCCATAGACTTCAACATGAGTGGGATCAGATTGA
Organism: Lepidochelys olivacea; assembly: GCF_965140295.1. NCBI lineage: Eukaryota > Metazoa > Chordata > Testudines > Cheloniidae > Lepidochelys > Lepidochelys olivacea. The sequence continues at coordinate 24,394,876 of NC_140412.1, read as the reverse complement.
CAGTGCACATCTAGGCTACTCAGAGCCCAATTCTCCATTGCATTGTGGCCTGTGTGGTCATTTATGTTTGTGCAAAGTGAGTATAAACTGCTACCACTAGTGTTAGCAAAAGGAGAATTCCTGTTAGTAGCACTTTACACCCACGTTGTATAGGTGTAAGTGACTAGACAGGCTACAAGAGAGTAGTGAGTTAGTCTTACCAAATTACAAGACCAAATTATGGTTTCATTTATACCAGTATAAATGTAGAGTAATACCACTGAAGTCAGTGAAATTAGTCTGGGTTTACAACACTTTAAATACAATCAGAAGCTGACCCTTTGATCCATATTCATATGAGTTAACTCGTGGATGAGTTTGGACCTTTTTGTCTAAAACCTTCCTTAGTTATGTGTATCTACACTCTCATTTAGACTCTAAGTACCTTGGCTGGCAATGTTAACTGTATTAGAAATAATACCATACATCTTCAAGTGAACACTGCCAACTTAATTTAAAAATGCCCTCTAGTTATTAAAAAAGAAAGTGATGTCAGGATGGAGGGCTTCTTATTCCATTAAGACTATCTCATGCCCATGGAATTAATTTTTTTTTTTACCCAGTCGTTGCCTACCATAGTTATCATGAAAAAGTGTGGAAAAGTTAATGACAAAATATCTTGTAAACTGGAGTCATAAAATTAAAGACTTTCCAATATTCTTCAGTCAAGCTAGCCTATGAACTGGGAGAGAGAGTGTTGTTTAATGTTTGGCAATAGCATTGACTGTTCAGACTCCTGGGTTCTATTCCAGACTCTGTCTCTGATTTGTCATGTTACCCTGGGGACATCCGTGCTTCAGTTTAGCCGTATGTAAAATTATGATGATAAAATGCACTACACCTCCCTCAAAAGTGTGTAGTGATTTTGCAAGGCTTAATTAATTGTTTTAAGTGCTTTGATGAAAAATCAGTGCAAGGCAGTATGGTTTCCGGAAAAGAAACACATAATTGTAGTTTAAAAATAAACCCATCTGTATTTCATTCCAGAACAGCCTTAATGAAAGGTCAACATCTCAGTCATAAATCATAGATCTTTTTCTATATGATGTTTTTTTACAACTAATTCTGGACTAATACATAAATAATACCATATCCTTGAAGTTGTTTTGAACAATGAGTTTTTTTAATGTGGTGTAAAAGTGCTTTCTTTACATCTTCTTTCCAGCATTGATTGGCCAATAATGCCATTACAGTAGATAGGATAATTTAAGAGTATGCAGTAATATTTAGACTCTTACTGTTTGGGAAAGGGGGAATAAGCACATCCTAAAAATGTCTGTAAAATATCAAATGTTATCCTTTAGAAAAACTACTACTGAAATATAACGAAATATTTTCAACATCATTAGAATTCAGCCTTGGGACCTGCCATGTGGTGTGGCTCTTCTCATGCCTGCAGTGACTCTTGCCAGCCCTTTGGTGGCACTGTCTGGGGAGGGAGATTGTAATCTCCTTAGTGCCTCCAAGAGAATCCATTCTCTGCTTCTGGTGCAGCTTCTCCAAGGTCCAAGTTCAATTTCTCTCTGTGGCAACCATCAGTAATGGCCACAGCTAACCGTTCAGGCAGGAATGATATTTTTTTTGTCAGTGTAATGCTGTAACACGTAGTCTTCCAAGTTGTTTTTCTTAGCAATCAAGCAAATGTTTGGTCTTTGAAAGCCATGCTGTGTGTGGTTGTTAGTTATGCAAAGTTCTGTGTAATGGCAGCTGTGTGACCACAAAGACAGTTTACTTTTTGCCTTGGTCTCTGTTTGGAGTCCATTCTGAGACGAAGTTGCTCTCTGGGATCCAGGCATTAGTGTTCTGCTGAGATTCCTGAAAAAGGGATTGCCTGTGTGGTGTCTGTGACCCCCCCTGTTCTAGGACTGGTGTAACTAAAATAAGTTACACTTAGAATATACCCAGACTCCCCATTACTAATTTCACCTCCATTGGGAAGCTGCCGTGCAGGGCCTCAGACATCTTCCACTGCTCACAGAGGGGCAACAATAGAAACACAACACTTAGACTGATGTCCAATAAAATGACCATGTCCAACACCCGTCCTACCAGAACTCCAGTCACGACTTCCCATTGACTCATCCTTCCAATCATTTCCGCCCACCCCGCATAGGAAAAGCCTGGGAGAGCAATTAAGCCTTTAAATACAAGTAAAGATGGAGGGCTTCTTTTCTAATATATATTTGCTTTCCACCCTCTGGGTAGGGTTCTTCTCTTGGCCTTGTTATCCGTCAGTCTTCATTATTCTCCCATTTACATCTCAGAGGTGGGCTGTTCTGGACACGTCAGTTGATCAGTCCCACCCAGCTGAGTTCCCCAGCCTACAGAGAAGCAGCAGTGCTTCTCTCTGCCCACTGTGGAGTTCTTTTGGTACAAGATATCAACTAGAAAATATCCAGACAGGAGATAAAATGGAATTAAACGGATAATGCGAGGGGTAACCTATGACAAATCCTTTTTAGAAGCTGTTGGTTATCCATGCTGCTACTGGCTGTACTAGTTTGGAGACAGGTGCAGAAGTGTTACTGAAAGTCTTAAACTACATTGTATACTTTTCCCATGATGGATCTGTAAATCTTTAACAAATGAAATCTTATGAAGGGGAAAAAGCTGCATGAGGGAAGCACCCAATGAGATTACCACATAAACCTAATATTACAGTGCATCTTAATGCAGGCAAGAGATAGCTGAGGCAGAGTCCTAATTGTGAACTTATTCTAAAAAACAATTGATTGAACTTCATCTAACAACCCGCCAAGTCAGTCAGCATGGCCCAGGCAAGTCTTTTCTTTTCATAAAACCTATTCCAGGAGGCTTATTGACTAGTCCCTCTTGAAAAAGTGTTAGCAAAATAGGCAATAGAAAAATACTAGATAAATAAATAAATCCAAATAAAAATCACGGCACCAACAAGGTGCCTGCTACATTTCATACTAAGCATCAACAAGCTGCTCAGTGATTCACATACAAGATCCCTGCCCTTACGAGCTCATAATCTAAAATTAACAATGTACAGAAAAAGGGGGACTGGACTAGATGACCTCTTGAAGTCCCTTCCAGTTCTATGATTCTATAATATATATACACACCAAAATCTTGCATTGCCTGAGGTATTACTTTTGTGGTTAACAGGTATAAGGTTCTGTGCATATGTATGCAACACTAATGGAGTAAACGTGGGACTGGAAATAATGGACCTCTGACTTCTGTTCCCACTTCTGCCATGGATTTACAAAGCAACTAGACTTTACCCAGGCTCCAATCTCATGCAGACACCAGATATCACTTGTTAAGCATTTGGATCACATACCCTCTAATTGGGCCTGATCCTGTGAGAAGCTGGGAGCCCTCAGTTCACAGTGAAGTCACCTCACACGTTGTAGTAGCCTTTTGTAGTCTTTTAATAGGACAGCAATAAATTCCCAGCCATCCAGCAGCATCCACTCCACTATCCCAGCCACTATAGGCATTCAGGGCCCAGTTCAGGAAAGCAGTATTATTAAGCAAAGCCCTTAATCATGTGCTTAACTCTCTGACTTCACAGAGATTTACGTTTAAGTGCTTTGCTGAACAGAGATGGATTTTAGCACATGTTTTCCTGAACTGGGACCACAGTGGTTATAGGGAATCACAGCTTTTTAAATTTCCTTCTTCTGCTGTCTTTTATAAAGCATTTCTGAAGATGCTATACAGAAATAAGAGTCTGACCCTGAGGAGAGTTCAAATTCCTATTCAAGTCAACCAGAGCTGTAGGTTGCCTACTTTTCCCAGGATTGGGCCCTAAAGCCATTCTGTAATTATATATCTAAAGCAAAGATCCATATTCTAGAATTAAAATGAATCCTGGACACACCTTTGAACTGCTTTCATGACTGTAGAAAAGGCTCGACAAGTGAGCTGCACAGTGCTGTTAGTTTGGGAGCAGCACCACTTCTACAAGCTGGGAACAACATACTAATTGGGAGCCATTTTCAATCAGGCCTAAATGAGCCCCCATTGTTTTGAGCGAACTAGAGGTTTGTTATCAGTAACTACAAGAAAACCCAAGTTTAAAATCTGTGGAATTAATTGGTATATGAAACAAGTGCTTAAAAAACCCCCTTGGTGACCAAAGTGAAAATGACATTTTCTATAAACATTTATTTTCCCAGAATTATACAGTGTATCTGTTTTGCCTGATTGATTGTTTTTTTTTAAATACTCACCTGTTCCTCTGGTCTATATATGCTATAGGAATCTGTTCTGATCTGCAGGTTTGAAGTTGTACTAGTCACACCCTGATTTTGAGGATGATGTCAACAATCATAGTTTGCACTAATGGGTCTTCCTGTGGCTCCATAGATCAATTCGTGAAGAACAACATTTACCGCACTGACTACAGAGGCATTTGCCTGATTGTGTTGATTGAGCTGCCCATAGTTTCTGTACCTGGCACTGTGTTTTCAAGTGAGCAACGTGGTTCTTCTCATAGCACGGACACTCACCCTTATGGCATGTGCCATGTGATATGGTCAGTTGCCGGTTGCTTGAAGATCAAGTCAGAAATATTCGTCTTGTGCAGATTTTGTTTCAGAGAATCTTGAAAGTGTTCTATCTGCCCTCCATACATACCATTGCTGGAGCTTAATTTAGAATATAGAATTTGTTTTGATAGACAAGTCTCCGGCATATGAATTATATGACTAGTCCATCTCAACTGGGTGCAAATCAAATGAGCCTCGATACCGACCAGTCCAGCTTTTGCCAAGACTTCTGTGCTGGACACCCATTCCTGCCATTTGATGCCCAGCAGTGATTATAGAAGTCACAAATGGAAACTGTCAAATTTTGAATGTACTGTTGATAACAGATCCATGTTTCACACTGGTGGTGCAGTGTCGTGAGGAAAACAGCATTATACACTTCAATTTTTTTTCTGTAGATGGATTCCACGTTGCTTCCAGATTCAGTGATTAAGGCAACTATATGTGCTGTGGTCTTTCTGTCAGGAGGCCGAGTGCGATGGATGACACTCACCTCTCATGAGTGCTTTCTGTCGGCTAGGTGTGCTACGGCAATCTTTCCTAGTCCTAGCACCCCCTATAGGTTGATGACCTTGCTTGGTAGGTCTTCAGTGGCTCAGCCCTATGGCCAAGTCACACAGTGAAAAAGTGAATGAACGAACCCCTTTAGGGTAACAAAAGTCCAACAAACTATCTGTCTTCACCAGTGTTTTCAGCCCTGTCTAGGGCTCTTTAAATCTAGCTCTTTTCTTGGGCTTTTGACACTAGGACACTAGATGTGTCTCCTTTTCACAGCTTAGGCCACACCTGCACGGGCTGGTGGGGGAACCCAAGCCATGTCCCAACCGAGGGAACCTATACATGGCAGCCATCTACCGCTACATCCCATTTGCTCCTGCTATTCCCTGGGCCTTTTTCCACTTAGCCCCTTTCTCTTCACCCTTACCTCAGGGCTGAAGCTCTTGGATCTTCTTCCTCCTTCTCACTGAATGCCAGTGCCACCAGAACCTTTTTACTGTTTCTCCCTCAAGCTACAGAGGCCAGCAAGGAGCACCCTTCCTTGTTCTTGTGGACTCAGTCAGGAACTGACCTGCTCAGGCCCTGCAGCTCCTTTTATCTGAGCCTGCTGGACTCTGATTGGCTATTCTGCACAGCCTTAATGGTGTTAAGTTTGCAAATTAATTGTAGTTCTGCAGTTTCATTTGCAAACTTAACACCATTAATTTGGGCTTGAATAGGGACTGGGAGTGGCTGGCTCACTACAAAAGCAACTTTCCCTCCCTTGGTGTTGACACCTCCTCATCAATTGTTGGGAGTGGACCACATCCACCCTGATTGAATTGTCCTTGTTGTCACTGGTTCTCCACTTGTAGGGTAACTCCCTTCTCTTCATGTGCCAGTATATTTATGCTTGTATATGTAATTTTCACTCCATGTATCTGAAGAAGTGGGTTTTTCACCCACGAAAGATGATGCCCAAATAAGGTGCCACTGGACTCCTAGTTGTTTTTAGGTAGTTCTGTTGTGGCCCAGCTGTGCTCATTGGCTTCTGATGACTGGGCAGGCACAGCTGCAGGCCCTCATTCTCACTACATTCTTAATTCATGCACCCACTATATGATTGATGGTTGCTTCATTGTTTAACATGTTGTTTAACATAAGTAAATGGTTTGATGGCATGGAGTGTGGTAACTTCTGAGTTTATTGATGGTCTTGGTAAAGTTGTTGAGGAGCTGGCTGGCACATAGCCTCAGTTTTCATTTGACTGATGGTAAGGCCAAAGTTATGAACCGCCACAGCAAAACAGTTTGTAGGATCCTGTAGTGCTGCTTCAGAATGTGCTACCAAGGCATAGTCATCAGTGTAGAGCCGTTCCTGGATCAACACTTGGATTGCTTTGGTATTTGCATGTAAATGAAAGAGATTACAAAGCTTGCCAGTGCGAAAGCATAGAAAGACGCCATTTGAAGAGCTGTTGCAGGCACAGAGTGCCTGAGGCAAGCAACAGCAGGGGTTCATTGCCTGGTATGTGTCACCCAATAATCACAATGGGGTGGAGAAGCAGAAAAGTTTATTTGGAATTCCAAAGAAAGGTACAGGGAGAGAAATCTCAAATCCTGCACATTTGAGCAGGTCATTACACACACTTTTATATTCCTTAATGCTACTGCACTACACATCAGCCAATCAAAGCTTTGCACAAATACTCTGCCTTCCTTATATGGGTTACAACAATGTTTATTTCCTGCAACCTCTAACAAGCATTCCTAGCAACTTAAACAACCAACACATCCTGTCTGGCCTTGTAACAGTCTCCTCCTGTTATCTTTAACTTGGCGTCAGCAAACCTTACACTATAAGGCGTTATCTGCGGCTGCAACATTGTTTTAAGAGCAAAAGAGCTTACGCAAACCAGCCAGGCCTGAGTTCCGTTAAGGGGGGTTGAAAAGAAGCCCTTAGGCCTAGAGCAGGGAGACTTCCTCGACGCTTATGGCCTTCCATCCCCTTGACTTAACTAGTGGCCATGCCCTGGGGTCCCCAACACAGCCATGAGGGCTTCCCCTAGCATCATAGTAAAAATAGACCAAAAAGGCTAGGAATGAGGATACATCCTTGCTTCGCCTCATTCATGATTGGAAATGGGTCTGTAAGACTTCTATCACCACTAACTCTTCCAACCATGCCTTTGTGGAATTGCCAAATGATATTAATAAATTTGTCTGGACTTCCAAATTTAGCAAGCAATTTCCAGAGGGAAGTGCGGTTGACCGTCTCAAAGGCTTTGGTTAGATTGAGAAACATAATGTACAAAGATTGATGGTATTTGTAACATATTTCCTGTAATTGTTGGATGATGAAAATCGTGTTAATTATGTTTTGCTGAGCACAAAAACCACACTGTGACTCAGATAGAACTTTCTTGATAATTTGGGCCAGGAGCCAGTTCAAGAGGATCCATGCAAGAATCTTACAAGTCATAGAGAGAAAGGAGATGTGGCAGAAGTTGCCACAGTCATTTTTTGAGCCTTTGTGCTTATAGATAGTGATGATTTTGGCATCTTTCAGTTGTTGACTTATGAGTTCTTGAAGCCAGACATGTGAGAATAATTCAAAAAGCTTGTCAGTGAGGAGATTTTCTCCGTGTTTGAAAATTTCAGCTGGAATGGCATCAGGACCAGGAGATGTATTTTTCATTGCTTGGACAGCATTCAAAACTTCAGCTTGTGTGGGTTGATCAGCAAGTGTGTTAGATGTAGGCAGTCTGTGGACATTATCCAGTGATTCATCACAGACACTAGATAAAAGATTAAGTAATTCACTAAAGTGTTCATGCCACCATTGGTGGATGGCAGTGTGATCCATGATGAGAAATTCACCATCAGCACTTGTTAGTAGTGTCAAGGTAGAACAGATAGGGTCATACACAGCTTTAACCATATCACAGAAGTCTTTGGAATCATATATTGCATTTGGTGGAGTTTTTGCTGAAGCATGCTGCAAGCTAATCTGTGTCTGACCTTCAACTGACAGACTGGTCAGCTAAGAGCACTTCATGTGCTCGACATCAAGAAGATTCGATATTTCAGGATTATTATCATTGAACCAGTCTGCATGACAATGTTTCATATATCCAATGAAGTCCACAACAGTACGCATGCAGGAATGCACATTTGGCAAATACATCATTACTGATTGTTGGAAGAGTTTCCAAAATGGTAGTTAGCTGTATATTGAGAGTTGTTCAGTGGTTGACAGATCTTTCAACTGGGCAACGTTTATACACTTAACTAACTGTTTTTTATCTAAATGAAAAGAGAAAGCTTTGATTGAACAAGGTGGTGGTCAGTCCAGCAATCAGCTCCATATAATATCTGGATTATGCACACATCTCATAAGTCCTGCTGTCGGCCCACTACATTGTTGATCAATGCCAATGACATGAATGAGGGTGCATCCAGCTCATTGTGTATTTGTCGGGGAGCTGGAAAACAACGTTTGTGATAACTAATTGGTGCTTGACACATCTTCAGCAAAAGATTCACCTTGATGATGCCATGTTTGCCAGGTACGGCACACCATGTGGAATCATCACAGCCAACACAAACATTAAAGTCACCTAGGCTAATCAACTTGTCTCCATAGGGTGTCAATCAGATCAGATAATTTATTTTGATGTAAAATTGCTCCTTCTCCTCATCATTGTCATTATTTAAGTACAGATCAGCGAAGCAGAACATCCACCTGAGGGGCAATCAGAGCTTCATCAATCTGTCATGTGTACTGATCAGTAGGCTTTCCAAATGAGAGACAAGAGTCTTTCTAATTGCAAAACTGATTCATGTGCCACATGGGTCAGTTTTCTAGAAGAAAGTGTACCCAGCAATCCCCTCTGTCAGTTGACCCTCTTCAACAAATCACATCTCGTACAGTGCCTCAACGTCGATGCAGTATCTTTCAAGCTCTTGAGCAACCTGAATGGTCTGCCTAGCAGGAATGGCCAGTTTGGTTTGGACAATCTAGGAGCACACAAACATTCCATGTCGCAACACAGAGACAAAAGGAAATTTTTTGAGGTGTGTTTAAGTTCTGACTGCGTGATGAGACACACTCTGTCTGTGAAAAGCTGGTCAGGGCTGTTTGGGATGAGCAATTTTTAAGGCACCTTTTCTAGCCCCCTCCTCAGATTGAAGTTGGCTGTGCTGTCCCTGAATAGAGCAGCCAAGTTGATCAAGATGCTGCCGAACTACTGTGTCATCCCAAGTCAATGCAGAACAACCAAAGTGTTCAGCCGCCATGTGTAGCTTCATGATTATGACTCCCAACAATGTCCATTGCCTGTCACTTTTGCTGATCCCTCATTGCCATGGGACATACTGGATGGTTGAAGCCTGCATGGGAATTCATTTTAAGTGGACAAGCAATTGTGCAACAACTTGCACACTCTCTTGACCAACAAGACTATTTCCAGTGGCAGGATAAAGCTGAGACAAATGAAGGATTTGCTGGCTGCAGGTTTGTATTTGGAGTGACCAGCTGTTAGATCAGTTGTCCAATTGCCAGGATAAGAGCCTGCGTGCCCAGCCAGAGCCCTGTCAGCCAGGATGTTCCGGAATTGATGCCTATAAGCCTTCACTGCTACCATAGCAGCATGGAGAGAAGAGCTCACCAACCATATTTTGCCCTTGAAGGTAATCTCTTATTCTCCCTGTTTCCACCATCCCACCACACGAAGGAGGGTTTTAAACGGCATGTTACAATTCTCCCCTCGATTTTCACACAACTCTTACTAACAACAATGGCACTTTTATACATGAATTAAGGCTATTGTTTTGATGGGGGGCAGGGGGATGTTTCACGCTCCACAAGGAATGTATTGTTAATAAAACCCTTATTTACTGCTATATTAGTTAAGTGTGGTTCAGAGCTTTGTGTTATTGCGGGTGACTCCAATTGTAATAGCCGCCATTAAAAATCTTTTAAACCTTTTATTAAAGACACAATAAAAGAAGATGCAGTGAACGCATTTGAAACTTAAAGCATTAAATAAGGCTTTCCTTTTAACAATTTCCTTTTAGTGGTATAGAGTCATTTATAGGGGAACCTCCCTCCCATCCCCCCCAGTTGAAACACTCTTTACGATGGGATTAAAGATAACATTAACTGTCCTCTTTGGAAAAAGAGAAAAAGTTAGTTTAGATGGTCTGGAGCTGTTATTTTTGAAATTCAATCCTGTTTCCTTTAAGACAAGCACACATAAGGGGAGAGAAAATAATAACAAGGAGAGAAAATGTAGCTGCTGTCTCTGATGCTGTCTTTCACTTGCAGTCCAGCTGCTGGAGTCACAGAGTCCCAGCGCACGGTCTGATCTGATGCATCATACTGAGCTGGCAAACTCGTCCCAGTGTCACGCTGTTTAAGACATTACTTTTAGCTGACCTTTCTGGTCACAGGCTCTGGATAGTGTGGCGTTGTCTTGGCCAGCTAAGCCAGGCTTTAGAGAAGGCAAAAAGAAGGAAATAGGAAAAAAAGGAAATATAAGGTGGGGAAGGAAAATGGCACGTTAGGAAAGTTGGCCAGCAGGAATCCAAGATTCACATCCCAGGTTTTGAGGATTTAGCCAAAGCTGGTGGAAATGGTGATGTCATTTGGTTCCCTATCACTGTCTTAGTCTGATCAGGATGACTTTCAGGATCAGGAAAATGGTGTCCTACTATATCCTGTAGTCCAAGGGTGAGGGTGGCAGCAGGCATCAGGATAAAAGCTTGTTGCTTCCAGTCCCTCTGTCTTGCTACTTCCATTTAGCAACCCCAGATAAACAATGCTCCAGCAGAAGTGGCAACTTCATCCCACTAAAATCACTCCATCAGAACACATTCCTGTGAGTTTAATTATAAACATTTCCTCCCAATCCTAGAATGTTTTCACTTATTGCCATGCCAACCATTGACTTTACCAGGAGCCTTTATTTCAACTCTTTATTTCAGTTCTTTTAGCATAAAAAATACAGTTTGCATCAGTCTCTTTGTCTCCAAGTTTTGCAAACTTTCATATACAATTTTACAAAACAGGCCAAGTTGGACTTTTGTTACCTTTGGTAATGTCAAGTACAGATCTCTGCATGGCAATACCCATTCATTCTGAAAAGAGTTCCTATTGACTACTATTTTCTCTTTTTCTGAAGTCTATTCTGATGCTCTGGGTCAGAGCCAAATTCTGCTCTCCTTCCTGAGGAGAATACTCCCATTCAAGTCAATGGAACCACAAACGTGTATAAGGAAAGCAAGATTTGGTCTGTACTCTATATGTGAAAATATGCATAGTTTGTTACTGGGAAAGTGAAATTACAATTCTTCACAAATGCAACAGAAAATATGAAAGAACCTCTGCTCTGGAGAATGAAGTTGTAGAGCCCTCTTGTGGGCAGAAAATAGAAGTTCTAATTATTATGAAAAAAACACGCACTTTGGAAAAAATTTACAACGGGTTGCTAAAAACGTGCTTGCAGATTTGCACCTGCAGTATCTGTAGTGACATCCATTTGTACAGCCAGTCAGTACACAAATCCAGCTTCTACATACAAATGAGAGGTTTTACAGATGTAACTTGAAGTGGATGCATGTGCGGAGGAAATATCAAACTCATGCATGTATGTGGCTCAGTTGCTAGGATAGCCCGCACATGCAGAGTCTCTATGGTGCTGTCGGTGCTGTATCGTGGGGGTGGTTTTCCCTTTGCGTATTTCCCCACACAAAGTCCATGACATGGCATGCGAGAAGGGACTTTTCCCCGTTGTGTCCTTGACCATCTCTTATTGACACAGGATCACTAAAGCCATTTCCTATGATTAATGCCCAGTTATGCAACCCTCTCTCTTTGGGAGTGGTACTTTTGAATGTAAGTATTGACTGGCATAGGCACTGCACTAATACTTCACTTAAGGCCCAATTTTGCAGTCCTTATGCAAATTGAGTAGTTCTTACTCACAGGAGTATATTGCTTGACATAGGAGTCTCAGAATAAGGCTGGGCCATTCCTTAATGGGGAAAATCCAGATACACTTCTTGTCTGTTTGCTATTTAACATTCCTTGGTTAACTGTATACTCCATAAAATGAACTCTGAAGTCCAAGTTAGGATAAAGCACCTTCATATTATGATACCGACGGGTGTTCTCCATCCTTACACCCCGGTACTCTGATTAGCTATCATAAATACCTGTGTTGTGACTGGTTATGGCCCTCAGACATTTCCATCCATACACCTGCAGCATGTGGCCAACTGAAATTGTGAACCACTCCCTATCCCATCACCCACCTTTTATTTAAAAAGACTACAATATTCTATAACAATTGCTGCAAACTTTGATGAGTGTAATAATATATGATCTGGTCAGAGGGTGGTTATCATTCTGTTAATCTAGAAATCTTTACACTATTACAAATCCCAAGAGCCCAGAAATCATGAGTCACACCTCAAAATATCATAGTAGTGCTTAACAATCGTGAGATTTTAACAAACAATTAATACACTTGGGATTCATTTTATTTATCTTCTGGTTTCTGAGCCTTTAGGTAACACTGTGGCCTTGTTTTCAAACTTTTTCTCTGCCATCACAAGGGCTAGAAAGTAACTTTTCAACATTTTATTTTAACATTATTTCCAATAACTTTCCATATAAATATTAACAGATTTTATTCATAATCTATACTTGTTTCCTTTAAAAGATTCAATTTTGTTTGGTCAACCTCTTGCACTATCTTATGTGTTTATTTTGTTCAAATTCCAAAAAAAGATAACCTAATCTACTGAAGCCTATCTGTCCTTTTTTCCATTAGAAGGATTTCCCATACTTTATTTCTCCACCCCACTAATGTTGGAGGATCTGTCCTTTTCCAAAACCAAATGGTGACAATTTAGAATACATCCGTAAGTATCTATATCAAAGTACAAATTCCATTTTGTTTTGTGAGCACTATTTTGGTTGTGAGACCGTACTGTGCCTTTCCTGTTGTCTTTTTGTCTCAGTCTTGGTCTGGAATTCCAAGAGATGTTGGCAGAGGGTGAAACAATGCAGCGCAATCAATGGTTGTTAACAATGAATGACTTTGCCCTGGCAATACAATGGGTATGTCAAAGAGAAGACTATGCCCAAACTGAAATAAACAGTTTTTTCAAGTCTGGACTTCAGATTGGCAGTAACAGATCATCTGACAGGGGCTTTCAGGAGGACCAGGAAGGTCACATGTCAGGGAATCAGGAAGTTATAAAAGAACAAGGTTTGCTCTTTTTAGCTGTATCTTACCAACCAGAACAAAAAACCCCAAAAAACAAAACCAAAAGAACCCCCCAAGATTGGGCAGGAGTAGAAGGAAGAAGGAAAAGAGGATCTTGGGACCCTGAAAGGAGAGAATGTGCAGAATGAAATGCTGCTACTTTAGACATCAAAAGCAAAATGGAGACTATATGCAGAATGGAGTGCTGCTATTTTAGACAGCCCCCAAGCAGGGCTTACAAATGTGTGGACTCAGAAGTGAAAGCTGTCCATTGTTACAATTTGCAGCAGGGATCAGGAGTTCTTAGAAAATTATGCAAATATATTTACAGTTTTAGATCTCAACCCCTTGTCTAGTTCCGGCAGTGAGCTTTGAAAAGGGATGTAGCTTCAGGCAGCAAAATCTGGATGGGATGATTCTCGAGAAATTTGCCTTTCATTTTGGAAAAGAATACTGCCTACACCAGTCTATGGGTTTCACTTTGCTTCACACGCAAAGGGAACATCAGAGGTGTTGTGTAGCACTGCCTTGTGGAGGACAAGGACGAAAGCACCCCTAAAGGCTGGTGAGCAGCACAGCCAGGCAGCAAATCATGGAGAGGTTTCCAGGCTGCCATCTCTCCTGATTCAGGGGGTGAAGCACTGGAATGGGTTACCTAGGGAGGTGGTGGAATCTCCTTCCTTAGAGGTTGTAAGGGACTGCGGAAGACTTTGTTACAGCCTAGCTAGGAAACTTCCGCTTTCTCGAGGCCGCCTGGTTACTGTAGGACATGGAGAACCAGCTATAACCAGCTTTAGGCCGGTTCTGTCTGTCCTGTATGGCCCTTTGCCAGTTCGCGGAAAGCCCCTGTTGGGAAGTACCTTATATATTCATGAGCTGCTTGTGTGTACTACTTATTATGGCTTGCTGGTTGCCCCTTCCTTGGACTCCGTCCCAGGCAAAGCTCCGGTGTGCTGGGTTCTCCGCCTCCGTGACAGCAATGCTTGGAGTCCCCGTTGCGGGTGTCTCACGAACCTTCAATAAAGCCAATAACTCGCTGCTTAGCTGCGTGTGGGTCTCGTTTTCTCAGAGTACCTCTACCGGCCTGCGGTGCTTCGAACACCTTGGCCCAGAACAGAGGATTTTAAGGTCTGGCTTGACAAAGCCCTGGCTGGGATGATTTAGTTGGGGATTGGTCCTGCTTTGAGCAGGGGGTTGGACTAGGTGACCTCCTGAGGTCTCTTCCAACCCTGATATTCTATGATTCTCTAGAGGTGGAGTCTGTCAAAGCAGCTTTATAGTTCTGTTTTTATTTTTAATGGGATACAATTTAGGGTTACAGGACTTTCCCACATTTACCTTTACAAGTACAAGTATGATTAGCTGTGTTTTCCTGATGGAATAATGAATTGCTAGGAGAGCATCAGAGTCACTTCTCACACACAGCCACGTCTACAAATATCGATTCTGGGAAGAACTATTAACTGTTCTGTTCTCACTCTAAAGGACTCTAGAGAGCTCTGATCTTGTTCTTCTAAATATTTCCACCCCCTCTTTTACATGGCTGTCCATAGAGGTGACCCTGCTGATATTAAGAGTATTATCATTTGGATCATGCCTTAATTAAATTGGATCTTGACTTTTCCCACCAAGAACAGAGCATGATTTTAGGAGTCTTAATCCCGCTGTGTTCAGTGATATTCACTGTAAACATTATTTAACCTCGCAGTGGCAGTTAGCCTTAGAAACCAATGCCATGCATGCAGATAATCCTATCTGTTTCTGGGAATCTGCCAAGGCTTTTCTGAGGGGAAGCTCTGCCAAGAAAAAGATATTCAGACAGGATCTATTTGAATAGAAGGAAACAATTAATGCATTAGGGAAAGGGAGAATTTAAAGAGGGGCAATAAAGCTCCATTTGCTCTGGAGAAATGGATTCAGTTTCTGCTTGGGTCCCAAGTTAAAATGATCCCCCATTTGTGCACAACACAAAACCATGACAAATTGTAAAGTGATTGTCAGTGTTTTCTCAGATGAGGCCAAGAACTGGCAGAGCATGGATGTTGCAGGTCAGGTCTGAGATCAGTGCTGGAACTTTGCCAGGGCTGAACCCTGAAAGCAGCAGAAACTCCAGCACTTCTCATGATGGATGGTCAACCAAACTGAATATTCTGGCAGCTGAGTCCTATCTCTGATTTTCTTAGCGGAGATTGCGCTGGATTTTTCTAGCTATCAAGTGTTGGTGATGAGGCAGCAGTTCTAGCTGAGGATGGTTGGGCTGGTTCTTAAGTGACTGTATTCATTCCAGGTGGAAGGACTCAAATGGTGATGAGCACTGGCTTAATTTTACTACAGGTTTTATTCCTGCCACATTCAATATTCAATATGTATATGAGGGCACTGTGGGAGAATATATGAAGGTATGGGTTGTGCAACTCTGCACTTCCTTTTCAGTCAACCTGTTATGGATCGTGTACCTCAGCTAAGTGACAGGTTTATATGGACGACAGAGAGGCAGCTGCTGAAAACTCGTACTGAACAGGACTGAGATGCTGCTCATGTATTTGGGAAAGTATTTTTACAAGCTTGCTGGAGGTTTGTTATAGCGACATTGGTGAGACGGGGCAGAATCTGGGAGTTGTCTGCTGCTGAGTTAGAACTAAAGAACACACATTTGTTTTCATTTCAAAATTGGGCTCTTTTAAAAGTTATCTTACTCCCTTCTTGCGTGTAGTGGTAGTCATTTGTTTTCTACTCCACACTGTATATAAATAAAAATAATCACAGAAAAGTCTATTAGCCTACTTGGCTGAAGCAGGAAACATTGGCTTGTAAATGAAATAGAATGTGATGGTTACATCACTGCTTGGTAAATTCAAAAGAGCACAAGGTAAAGGCCTGATGTGGTACATTGAATTTAACAGGAATTTTGCCATTGATTCAGTAAGACCAGACACAAGCCCTAATTCCTCAGATGCACGATATTGATGTAGCGGCTCTGAAACCCTTACATAAGCTACCACATCAAAGACTGAGGATTTAGTGTTAGAAGAAACATTCTCCAGTCATAATAAGCACAGTACGTTCATTCAGAAATCGTTATATGGCAATAAAAAGCTTCTGTCACAAGGTGATCTGGCCCTTTTTGGGATTGGGGCTCAGCTACACCCATGCCAGGCTCAGCCCACCTCCTTAGGCAAAGGGAACAAGTCCAGGGGTTCCATGATGGGAGCATGTGGTTCAGACCCAGGTCTGCTGATATAAAGGGCAGTTTGTGACAGTGAGTCTGTTGAGTGCAGGGAGACACCCAAAAGAACAAGAGGGCTGTGTGAGCTGGTCTACATGGGGAGACTCTCCTCAGCTTGCAGGCAGAGGCCCTGGGGAATGCAAGCATTAGCTTTACTTGGCTTCATAGCTTAATTCATATGATCCTTAACGTTAAGCTACGTTAGATACATGCTGTCATTTTACCATGACAACTAAACAATATCATGACTACTTTGTTCTTTTGGGTATTTCATGAAGAACTTAACTTTCAGTAAACTAGATCCACATTACTCCATACATGTACTCCTTCTTGTACAAATGAAGGCTCTGATCCTACAAAGTCTTACTCCCAGGATTGATGTTCTGCACTATGAGTAGTCCCACTGCACTCAGTGAAACTCTTCAAGTGGCACAAAGTTAAGCATATGACTAATGCTTGCTGGCTCTGTGCCTATAGAATGAAATATTAATTGGACATTACACTATTTAGACATCCTTAAAGGACAGCTATAAACACAGCAGAACCCACCCTCCAAGATATACGTAGGCAATCGAATGAAACAAAGGAGAAATCTGTGAGAGCGATTTCTACTTACCCCCTCCATCCTCACCGTAACTCTTTACTGGTTAGGAGCACGGTTGACTAAAAACATGCTCTATGCACATTGTTAATAATGTCAATAACTGGTGAATCTTCAACTGCCTACTGCCTCGGCTAGATGCCTATTCAGGCACATGTGTTGGTTCCTATAACCCCATTGGCTAGGGTGACCAGATGTCCTGATTTTATAGGCACAGTCCTGGTATTTTAGGCTTCTTCTTATATAGAAGCCTATTACTCCTTACGCCCGTCCCAATTTTTCACACTTGCTGTCTGGCACACTTATTTTTGCCAGTGATCTGACTATAGTGGCAAAGATTTGGGAAGCAAGTTCCATCAACAGCACAAGTGTGGTCTGGGAAATCCAAACTATAATCAAAGCCCTTTGTTACTTAAGGAATATTGGTAGCCTTAATCACAGAGGTCAGTAGGACTTGGATTGTTTAAGTGTTCACCTGCACTTGAGTCCCCCAATGTGGATTTCCCCAGGCCAGAGTGTTGCAAGGCAGCAACAGTCCTTAAGTACTTTGTCATTTACACATCCTTAAATCTCAGTTGTTTATTCAGATTAAGAGTGGTAGCCGTGTTAGTCTGTATCAGCAGAAAGAACGAGGAATACTTGTGGCACCTTAGAGACTAACAAATTTATTTAATTTAATTCAGATTAAGAGGCAGATACACCATGTGATGTGGGGCTTGCTTGGATCTCTGAAAGTGTGTTCTTAAAAGCATGAATATATATTGTTTAAAAATGAAATCTTAATTTATTTTGGTGCAATTTCTAAAAATATGAACTTCACTTGAATTTTTTTTACATTCAGCCTTTGAATAAGTAACTGGAAATAAAGAAACTCCTTCTGTACACTGAAACAGAGCAAACATCTGTAAATGAGATACCAGTAAATGGCTGTTAAAAAAATGTGATTCAAAGAGATATTGACAGGAAGGCAGGCAGCTGTGTAAGTAATTAGGCACATAAAATATACATAAAGTTATAGTGGTACTGCAGTTACCTCCTACTTAAAATTATAGACTCAAAGAAATGTAGGGCTGGAAGGGACCTTGAGAGGTCATCAAGTCCAGGCCCCTGTGCTGAGACAGGACCAAGTAAACCTAGAACATTCCTGACAGGTGTTTGTCCAACCTGTTCTTAAAAACCTCCAGTAATGGGGATTCCACAAGCTCCCTTGAAAGCCTATTCCAGAATTTAACTACCCTCAAAGTTAGAAATATTTTCCTAAAATCTAATATAAATCTCCTTTGCTGCAGATTAAGCCCATTACATATTGTGGACCTAGAGACCAATGGATCACCACCCTCTCTATGGCAGCCTTTGACACAGTGGAAGATTGTTCTGAGGTCCTACTCAGTCGTCTTTTTGCAAGACTAAACATGCCCAGTTTTTAAAAAAGTTGCCTTGTAGGTCAGGGTTTCTAATCTTTTTAGCATTTTTGTTGCTCTCTTCAATTTATCCACATCTTTCCTCGTGTGTGGCACCCAGAATAGGACACAGTACTCCAGCTGAGGCCTCACCAGTGGTGGGACAGTTACCTCCCAGGTCTGACATACAACACTCCTGTTAATAACCTCCAGAATGAGATTAGCTTTTTTGGCAATTGCATCACATTGTTGACTCATGTTCCACTTGTGATCCAAGTATAACCCTCACATCCTCTTCAACAGTACTACCACCTCGCCAATTATTCCCCATTGTGTAGTTTGATTTTTCTTTCTTAAGTGAAGTACTTTGCACTTTCTTTATTGAATTTCTTTTTTGTTGATTTCAGACCAATTCTCCAATTTTGTCCAGGTCACTTTGAATTCTAATCTGGTCCTCCAAAGTGCTTGCAACCCCTCTGAGCTTGGTGTCCCCACAAATTTTATAAGCATACTTTCCACTCTATTATCCAAGTGATTAATGAAAATATTGAATAGTATTGGACCCAGGACTGATCCCTATGGGACCCCGCTGGACACACACTCTGAGTTTGACAGCAAGCCATTGACAATCATCCTTTGAGAATAGTCTTTCAACCAGATGTGCCACCACCTTATAGTCATTTCATCTAGACCAGTTCCCTAGTTTGCTTATGAGAACGTCATGTGGGACTGTGTCAACAGCCTTAAACTAAAATCAAGATATATCATGTCTACAGCTTCCTTCCATCCAGTAGGCCAGTAACCCATCAAGGAAGGAAATTAGGTTGGTTTGGCATGATTTTTTCTTGACGTATCCATGCTGGCTATTCCTTAGAACTAGGGCCCTACCAAATTTACAGCCATGAAAACAGTATCACGGACTGTAAAATCTGGTTTCTCCCCTGGGAAATCTGGTCTTTTGTGTGCCTTTACCCTATACTACACAAACTTCATGGCAGGAGACCTGTATTGTCCAAATTGGGGGTCCTGACCCAAAAGGGAGTTGCAGGGGGGTCACAAGGTTATTGGGGGGGTCATGGTATTGCCACCCTTACTGCGGTGCTGCCTTCAGAGCTGGGTGAGCGGAGAGTGGTGGCTGTTGGCCGGGCACCCGGCTCTGAAGGCAGTGCCCCGCCAGCAGCAGCGCAGAAGCAAGGGTGGCAATACCACACCAGGCCATCCTTACTTCTGCACTGTTGCTGGCGGTGGCTCTGCCTTCAGAGCTGGGCTCCTGGCCTGCAGCCACCACTCTCCAGCTGGTCAGCTCTGAAGGCAACACCGCCGCAAGCAGCAGCGCTGAAGTAGGGGTAGCAGCACCACAAACTCCCCTACAATAACCTTGCGACCCCCCCCCGCCCAACTCCTTTTTGGGTTGGGTTGCGACCCCCCCCTACAATTACAACACCGTGAAATTTCAAATTTAAGCTGAAATCATTAAATATATGATTTTAAAAATCTTATGACTGTGAAACTGACCAAAATGGACCATGAATTTGGTAGGGCCCTACTTATGACCCTATTTTTCTCTAGGTAATTACAAACTGATTGTTTTTAATAATTTGTTCCAGTATCTTTCCAGGCATTGAAATTAGACTGGAAAGATAATTCCCTATAATTCCCTGGGTCCTCTTTGTTCCCCTTTTTAAAGATAGGTACCTTGTTTGCCCTTTTTCAGTCCTCTGGGACCTCACCCGTCCTCCAGGAGTTCTCAAAGATAATTGCTAATGATTACGAGATTGTTTCAGCTAGTTCCTTAAGTACCCTAGGATGAATTTCATCAGGCACTGCTGACTTGGATACATCTAATTTATCTAAATATTCTTTAATCTGTTCTTTCCCTATTTGGCTTGTGTTCCTTTCCCCTTGGTATTAGTATTGTGTTGAGTATCTGGTCACCATTAACCTTTTTACTGAAGACTGAAGCAAAATACGCATGAAATGCCTCAGCCTCATTGAGAGTTATTAGCTCCTCTTCCCCATTACATAGAGGACCTACACTTTCCTCATCTTTCTCCTGCTCTTAGTGTATTTAAAGAACTTTTTCTCGTTCCCTTTTATGTGCTTTGCTAGGTGTAACTCATTTTGTACATTAGCCTTTCAGATTTTTTCCCTACATGCTTGTGCTGTTCTTCTGTACTTCTCTTTAGCTATATGTCCATGTTTTGTAGGATTCCTTTTTTGATTTTCAAAATATACTTTCTGGGGGAAATCCCTAGCTTTTACAGACATCCTGCTCTTTATAAAGCTTCTTTAAATATTTAAAATTTTCACTCTATGAGGTGTAATTTGCAGGCACGACTGAGTTGTGTTTACTAGCAGAATTCTGCCAGAAGTTTCCTTCAGGCTGCTTATTAGTCCGAGAGTCTGCTCCAGAGCAAACAATAATGGTCAGATGACTCCAACAGTCAGGCACTGCCGTGCCACAGCATGCATTTTGAGACATACAGGGTGCAGGTGATGGAGCTGCACTCCAGGTAGCTGGGTGGGGAAGGAAGAAAGGTGGCTGTAAATCACTTTTATTACCCTCCCCCACAAATCCTGGAGCCTTTGTGCAACTTAGTGCAGCTTCTTTAAGGAAAGATCTAAGCTCCTTGTTTACTTGAAGAGATGGAAGTCTTTGCAACTTACCTTTGTAGTCTGGTAGTGTAAAACAAACATAACATTGGCAAAGGGATCAAAGTCTAGTGCTGTCTGCTGCAATGCACCTTCCCAGCTGTTCTGTGTGATGATCGTGAAAAAGCTAGGGCTCTTGCATTTGCAGTCTGTTTCTCCCACAAATAGCTTACTTAGACAAAACCCCACATTTAATTATTGGGGATCATAAGGCATTCCAATCCTGTAAACCCATACCGTGTAGTATGTGACAGGATGATATAATAAGATTAAAAGGGAAAGTCTATAAAATGGTGGTTTATCCAGTTTTAATGTATGGCGCTGAGTGCTGGGTAGCAAAGAAGAAACGTGAGCAAATGATCTGTTCCACAGAAATGCAAATGTTGAGATGAATGAGTGGGTTAAGCAAGAAAGACCCACGTGAGGAATGAGTATGTTAGAGACATGCTCAAAATAACACCCATAAATTTAAAAAGGAGTGAGCGCAGGTTCAGATGGTTTGTCAAAT
Source organism: Lepidochelys olivacea (assembly GCF_965140295.1). Lineage (NCBI taxonomy): Eukaryota > Metazoa > Chordata > Testudines > Cheloniidae > Lepidochelys > Lepidochelys olivacea. The sequence continues at coordinate 24,373,175 of NC_140412.1, read as the reverse complement.
GCGGTCCTGACAACTATGTCGGTAAAAGAATCCAACAGATTAAGACTGAAGGGAAAAGACAGAGAGACCAACCCAAGAAATGGTGGGATGTCCTAAAGGAAGACATATTAACATGTGGTAAGATAGAGCAGTGGTTCTCAACCAGGGGTATGCGTACCCCTAAGAACATAAGAACGTCCATATTGTGTCAGACCAAAGGTCCATCTAGCCCAGTATCCTGACCAAGAACTAGCTGTACCAGGCAATTCAACTTCCCAGGCTGTAGCTTGCAAGCTGGCCATTCAGTGAAGGGATGCTGGCAGTATTTAATCGTTGTTTTGAAACTTTTCTTCAAAAATTTTTTTTTCTCAATAGAAAACATGGTTATTCCCTTCAGATCTGATTGCACACAGTCTGGGATGCAGATTTATAACATATCTTTTTCCATGGTGCCTTCAAAAACCTTGACAATTCTTAGGCAGCTGATGTCCTGAGACCATAGCCTATCATGCTGACCAGTACTGTCTCATTGTGCTCCCCTGTTGTCTCTTGTCTGATCTTTAGATTGTAACTCTTTGGTGCAGAAACGTCTTTTTGTTCTATGTTTCCACAATGCTTAGCGCAATGGGGTCCCAATGGGGCTTCTAGGTGCTATCATAAGACAAATAGTAAATGATAATTATTCTATTTTGCTTTAACATTCTATATAATTTTATATATGTTTTGGAAAAATATGTTAATGTTAATTATTGTGATTTTTGCCTTGGACTTGTTGGGCAAAGCAACTGGGAGGAGGAGACCAGACCTGGGAGACAAGGAGGGAAATGTGTGTGTGGGATTATATGCTGCTTAGAACCATTTGGGATACTGTAAAATAATAATAATTGAATAAATATTTAATTTTCCTTGTGGAGGAGGAAGACAGACAAAATCAGACATTTAGAACAGGCCAATTTCACTAACGGAAAACTGGAGTACTTCAATCTACAACACTAGTTTCACTAATTGGTTTTTTAAAATGTGCTTAGCTCAAGTAATAGACAGAAGCAAGAATTTGCTGGGCATTATGTGCACGGGTATGATGTCATTGACAATCAGTCCCAAAGCTCCATGTCGTTTTATAGCCATTTCCCAAGACATTTTATTGGTTCCAATTGAAAGATGTTAATCTGGTGGCTCTGAATGGAGTTTAGTCCAGAAATCCACCAATTTAAGCATAGGATATAGAATCCTCTACGGAATGGGATAAGAAAAGAGATTTACTGAACTACTGCACATAAAACTGCTTATCTGCAGAGCAACAGAGAGCCAAGTATTAAACCCTGATTGTGTTTGTTTTATTTCATGGAGACTGGATTATAGATATGGGCTTGCTATATTCTATCCCGGAGAGTTGTTTCCAAATTAATATACAGTAAATCAATGAATTCCCATCTCATGCAGTTTCATGATCATTAAGTTAGAGTCCTTTATAGCAAGCACTTAAAACACCCAAAGCAAACCCAAATATGACAACAGTAGGAACAGTTTATTCAGAGAAATACAGTAAATACTTTTTTAGAAAGGAATCTTGTGCATATCAGCATAGCTCCAGTGGAGCTACTCCAATTTATGGCAACCAAGGATCTGGCCTATTGAGTGAGTCTTATGAAAGAATGGTTAACTAAACTACAGGATAGTTTCCCCAAATCAGGGCCAAATACTGTGAAGTGCTGAGATTCTCCTGAGAGCTGCTGAATGCCTTCAACCTCCACCGTAATCTGACCCAACCAGAATTCCCCTTATGGTTCCAAGATATTGATCCATGCAGCAGCAGGTCTACCCCGTCCTTGCCAAGGAGACCATTTTCTATTACATTTCATAGGACTTTTCATAAGGATCATGGTGGGAATCTCCCTTTTAAGGGGTTCCAGAGCTAGGTACAGACTGGAGAGACCCTGATTGCAGTGGAGATGCACTAGGAACTGGAGGAGCTGCTCGCAACACAGATGTAGCACTGACACCTGAGGCCTCAGAGAAGATGGCCCTGGACCAGAATCTATATTTCTGGGGGGTTTGGCTCAATGGTCTTCTCCTGAATGAGTGACAAGCCCCTGTTTCCCCAGTGTAACAATTGGGAGGAAAGTATGAGGGAAACCTAGCAGAGATTCTTCCCTCTTTCGTCCCCTTCATGTGAGCTGTGAATGTTTCAAACCAAAACATGGGTTTGGGTTTAGTTAGAAGATTGGGCAAATCTAAGGTTATTTGTACGCATTGTGGCTGACCCAACTCTGCAGAAACATTGTGTTTCTGTTATTTATTTTCCTGTTGGTTAATGTGTAAAATTCCAATCATATTTCTTTACTTACATTTAATTTCCGTTCGTGACTGTTTAGGGCATTGTGTTCAATAGGTTCTTAGAAAGAGTTTGAGCCACTCACCAGTATTCAAGGGAAGTGAGCCAAAACGCTGGCAACAATGATTCCGAGACCACTGTCAATGAAGGAACCTGTCCCCAATGAATGTAATTTTCCCTTAGCGCAAAAAAAGAATAACATCTTGGGAACACAACTGAATGCTTTTGGACTGTAACACAATTGACTCTTCTGGTTAAAACATAATTAAATGCTATTTTAATCTCATAAAAGAAATGAAAAACATTCAGGTTTAAGACCGTGCACCTATCTTTCACTGCCTATCTCAAGGGAAGGTAATCCATTAGAAATATGTTTCAAGATGCCAAAAGCAATAAAAACGCAGAGTCTCAGGGCTGGCCAAATTCTGGTTAAAGTGCTTTCTCTGTGGATCACACTCACTCATTAATTCTAGTATTGGACAATTTCCAAGCTATATGGCTGATTTGCAACAAGGGGCAAGACCCCAGTGATTAGATGCCTTTACTATCTGACATTTTTACTTTCTTTTAATGTACACTGTAAAATGGAAAATTGATTTTTCAGTACTTAGCTGTTTTCTGAAGCAAGACTAGTAATTTAATTCTGTTGAAAATGGACACAAATTCTAAACACGTTAAAGCAGCTTAGAACACAAGTACATATGGGTCAGTGGTTTGGTTCATGGATATACAATGTTATCCTAGTATATTTTATTTTTTTCAGTGGGTAGGAAAGTACCATGGTCAAAATGCTTTCAACATAATTAAATCCATTGCATATCATTTTCTTTCAGTATGGATTGTTGATAAATGATGGTCCCTTTGGCATATGTAGGAAAGGAAACACACGAAAATCTCCTTATTAAACATGCTTATCTTAAACATTGTAACATACACTGTTCTTAAAATGTATTTATATATTTAAAGATCAGTAAATAAACCAGCAAAGGAGTTGCCAAAGCAAAAATAATCCTTTACAAAAAAGCAAGCCATGAAATTATGCTCTTCTATTAAAAGACCCTATAGAGACACATAGGGATATCTGTGGTTACTTGAAAATTGATGTATTTTTTTTTAAAATTCAGATCCAGTAGAAGCAATTTATATTTTAAACTTCAAAGGAATACAACGAATAGAATTACAGTTCTCTCTGCTGAGAAGCGTAACAAATTTATGGTAAACTTCTTTTAGGATATGCCTTTTTAGCAAAACCTAAATTCTGTTTAAAAGCCTAAAATTCATTGTTCAGGATTTTTTTCAGATCAGTCCTCTGATTCGGTTTAGGAGCTCTATGGCATGTGATAGAATGGCCTTTCAGCCAGTTTACTAATTTAACAGGGCTCCTATTCACTAGGATATTAGGTCTTGTTAAGACACAATGGGTGAAATCCTGATACCATTGAAAGCAATGGCAAAACTCCCATTAATTTAAACAGGGACAAAGTTTCATCCGAATCATTCTTCAGTTAACCCAGAATTTCAGTTAACTGAAATTTAGAAAAACGCAATGCATTATGGCTTACAGGAAGTCCCACCCCAGAGCCCGCACCCCTAGCTGGAGCCCTCACTCCTTCCTGCACCCCAATCATCTGCCCCAGCCTGGAGCCCCATCCTGCACCCTGACACTCTCATTTCTGGCCCTACCGCAGAGCCTTGGGGAAGCTACGAGTCTCCGCACTCCCCCGTCTCCCCGGCTGGGGCTGTGTGCGGCTCATGATTGATTTTTAATGTGGGTCAGTGGCCCCTCATAGAAAAAGGGTTCCCCACCCCTGCCTTACACCCTCGGTGCAGAGCATGAGGAGAGCCAGGATCCAGGCACAGATCAATGAACGCTACTTGTAAGATTATCTGGTCTCTAGCGCATGGTGGGCATGCATACCCAAATGTGGAATACATGTAGGGAGCAGAACTCGAAGGAGAAACCCCTATTTTTACTTTAAAACTATTTAGTGTAAAACAAATCTGTTTTTTTCCCCTAAGAATGATAAGAATGTATTTTATACTGCATCTACCTTTTGTATCATTAATCATTTACTCCCTCCCAGAGCCTGCACCCTGAATCCCCTCCCGTACCCCAACCCCTTCCCCCAGCCCTGAGTCCCCGCTTGCGCTCTGAACCCATCAGCTCCACGCCCCCAGCCCAGAGCCCGCACCCCAACTCTCCGCCTCAACCCCGAGCCTCCTCCTGCACTCTGAACCCCTTGGCCTCAGCCCGGAGCCCACTCCTGCACCGCAAACCTCTCATCTCCAGATCCTGCACCCTCGGCTGGAGCCCACACCCCCTCCCATACCCCAATCCCCTACCCCAGCCTGCTGAAAGTGAGTGAGGGTGGGGGAGAGCGACTGACAGTGGGAAGGGGATGGAGTGAGTGGGGCCTCAGAGAAGGGGCAGAGGAGGGTTGTGGCCTCGGGGAAGGGGTGGGGCAACTGTGTGTAGGTTTGTGCAACTAGAAAGTTGGGAACCCTAGTGAGGGGGCTCTGGCCTAGAGCCGGGAGTTGGGGTACAGGAGGGGGTGAGGGCTCCAGCTGGGGGTGTGGGCTCTGGGGTGGGGCTGGGGATGAGGGGCTTGGGGTTCAGGAGGGTTCGGGCTGGGGGTTGGGGTGCAGGCTCTGGAAGACTCCCTGCCTGCCCTGGCTCCGTGCAGCTCCCGGATGTGGCTGGCATGTCCAGCTCCTAGGCACAGAGGCAGCCACGGGGGGGCTCTGCACGCTGCCCATGCCCACAGGTGCCACCCCACAATTCCCATTGGTGCAGTTCCAGGCCAATGGGAGCTGTGCAGCCAGCTCTCAGGGCAGGGACAGCGCGCAGAGCCCCTTTGGCCACCCCTGCACCTAGGAACCGGACATGCTGGCTGCTTCTGGGAGCCGCATGGAGCCAGGGCAGGCAAGGAGGCTGCCTTAGCCCTGCTGTGCCGCCGACCAGACTTTTAGTAACCCAGTCGGCAGTGCTGACTGGAGCTGCCAGGGTCCCTTTTTGACTGGGAGTTCAGGTCGAAAACCAGACACTTGGCAGCCCTACCATGTAGATGAATTGGGTAGGGGGCCTTCCCTCATAACTTCTAGCACAATGGCTAGGGTACTCATTTGGAAGGTGGGAGACCCCCCCGGTTCAACTGCCTTTCTCCACCTGAGGAAGAGAAGGGATTTGAACAGGACTCTGCATCCTTTCAGGTGAGTGCCCTGTCTACTGTATAGTCTGATTCTTCCATTATTTATCCACAGTGCAACAGTTTCAGCATTGGACTAAAGAAAGCAAGCAACACCTAAGTTCTTTTGTGAATGTTGCCCTAAGTATTTATACTGCACACATGAACTGGATGATTTATGAGCAATGTGTGGGGTGAGAATTTAGAGAAATATAAATTATGCCTGTTCATCTGGTTGACATATTTTAATATTTCCCACATGTTTCTATGACAATCTTCATGGAGTATATATTTTTAAATTTTAGTTGCATAGAGGAAGCTTGTTGGGACTGCAGATTTCACTTGATTTTATGGCTGAATGCTGTCTAATACAGGTTGTAAATCTTTTTGGAAAAATATATACGAGTTTTCATCACAGTGACTCTCATGGCAATTCTGAAGTTTTTAATAAGCATAATTCAAATGTTAAAGGAACTGTTAAACCCCTCTGCAATGCATAGACTTCAAAAGTGGGGTCAGTAAATCTTGTACAGAACAGCAGAAGCCTTCACGACAACAGTTGGTGAATATGTAGAGCAGTTAAACACATTGTTAAAACTCTTAAATCAATAAACCTTGGAAAAATATCTTGTGGTCTAGTATTTAATTTCCTGTTTTCCCTGCAATAGGTGCAGGATACATTGCAAACTTCCAGCTTTTTTTTTCCCTTGTGGAGAGTTTTTTATAATCTAGTGAAAGTCTTTCATGGGATAGGAAGGCACATTAATTAGAACAAGACTCACAAACAATATCAAAATACAGGACTACATGGAATGATTTTTACAAAGCATTTTTTGAAATCAGTGAGATAATCACGGTTTCCTCCTTTCAAGTTGTTTTTCCATGTGGCAATCAGTTTTTGTGTGCATCTGAATCCAATACAGTGAAAAGTGATAGCAAGTCACGCTGACATGCTATTGAACGTAATTATTGAGCTGGCTGGGAACCATTAATCATAGGGAGCATTAATTTTATGAACTTCAGCAGGCAGGAAAGTGAGCATTCACTTATTTTTATTCATTTTTACTCTTTATTTGAGAAATGATTAAACAAACTAACAAACTGAAAAGCAAACTTTGCAAAAGTTTAAACTAAAAAAACGTTTGTAGTAGTATCATTACCCATGCAGAATACTAGAGGAGATATTTATTCATTTCCTTGTAGCTATCAACAAATTGTGCCTTGCAATATTACCATTAGGAAAATACCATTCCTGACTCTTGGCTAGAATATCTCTTTCCACAGAGAAACTCACATGAGAGGCGAAGTGGAGACCCCATCCCCCTAGTTCCTTTTCCATGTTGATTTACCCCCACTCACACAAGGAGAGGGACAATATGGGCCCAATCAGCTTACTTATCTTGTGAGCTCTCACTTAATATCAATTTCACAACTTCCCGGCAGTAGCTATAATACTCTGATACTTGGCAAACTAACAATAAGATAGTGCTAAACTATTAATGGAAAATAAACCTGCTTTAAGACAATGGCTGCTGCCTTTCACTTGCATTTGCCTATATTTTGTATCTGTGCTATTTGTTTCCTTTTCTGAGTATAGGACTTCTTACTAATTAATCTCCCCTCATTGCCGGCAGTCTGCACCACTCTAATCTGTAGCTACCTTTGTACCTGGGTTCTAATCTCCTGTTTCTTTGCTACCCCTCCAATTTTTGGTGTTTTTGGAAAGTTTCGCCCCAGTGGAATTTACACCCTGGAAAAATTTGACAAAGAAGGACTCTGTGCAGGATTTTTGAAGCCTAAAAACAGTCCTCAACTGGCGTCAGCTAGCAGGAAGTAGCCCTGCTGGAAGAGTAACAGCGGCTTCATCACTGGGCCAGAAACCACTCTGAAGGCCACCTGGGAGCATTCTGGTGACCTCCAGTACTCCATCCGCCATTTCTTTGAGAACGACTGCTGTAGACTGAATAATGAAGTCCAAAATTAGTGAACTTGCCAATCTTTCTTTTAAAAGTTCTAAAAAAGGCCAGACCTTTACACAGTTCTGCTTTTTCATATTATTTGAATGCACATCCATATTGTAAAACTATCAAGACCTTTGTGGCTCACCTGGAACCTACAACTTTCAATTTAACATGGATCCTTAGGAGACCCCGGCTTTCTGGAGGCCACCCAATCTAGCAATCAGGGTAGGGGCAGCAAGCCCCTGGCCCAGCTATGCCCTCCCTCATCAGCTGAGCCCCCATATCTTTGTCTCTAGTAGGAGCAACATGGGGGTTACTGCAGTGCTCTGTCCTAGTTTTTCTTTATGCTGCATCTCAGATTTATTCAGACTGGTATAAATATTTAAAAGAATCTTTTGATCTGACTTAAGCTTTTTTCTGATATGGGAAGTTGTTGAGATCTCTCTCTCTCTCTCTCTCTCTTTTTTTTTTTTTTTGTAAAGCAAAATTGCTGTATTCAGCAACACCAGACAAAATGGTAGAACTGGGAAAGAAAGTTACTCCCAGAGCTTTTTTCCAAGATAGAATTTCATTACAATAATATAGCTGCTGAACTCCACAAGTCCCCTGCTGACTCTTGTTCTTTAAAAGTAATCTCCTCTTACCTACCATGCCATGTTCACAATTTACAGGGGGCAGGGGTGAGAATATGCACAACCCTTTCATCTGGCAGAGCCCGTTGCACACTCTAAATATAGGTCCAAGCACAAAGGGCAGAGCTATGGGTTGGAACCTGACTCCATGCTGTGCATGGAACTCTTATTGACATCACTTGGAGGGACAGCGGAATTAACAGAGTCAAGCTTCACTACGTGGCTATGAGAGGGAATTTTTGCCCTAAGCGTATGTCCAAATAGGCCTATTTTACACACTGTCCACTTTTGTCAAAAATTTTAGAAGTGGATTTAAGTCAAATGAATTAAAACTTTTAAACTTTCTGTTAACAATGTGTTGAAAAATTAAAATGTAGGTATTGCAAAGCACATACCAGTTTGTTCTGATTCAGCATGTGAGCATGTTAGGCTACTACAAAGTGTCTTTCATACAAGCTTGGTGCGGCTCTTGCAGCTTGGATTTGGCAGAGTACAAAGGGATAGTGGGAAGTGAATTAGTTGGTTTGTTGTATTATTTATTATAGAGGAAAGTTTTCAGAAGTACCCCAGGGATTTAGGAGTTCTATTTGAAAGTGTGCTTTTGAAACTCCCCCTGCACCATAGTTTATGCTGGGTATGCAAGTGGATGCCATGTGGAGCTTTATAATTGTGCAGTGTTATGATCTACAATATTTTGTGTGTATTTGTTTAAGGTAACTTGTTTTGGCAAAATAAAGGCACTAATTTGGCTAAGAAAGGCATCTGGACTACGAGCAAGGTATCAGTCTACATTGTCTTGGGACGTAGTCTTTGGTGACTGTTGTTGTTCTTTAGCGGTATTGCAGTAGCGGCTAAAGCTTCCAGTGCCAGACTAAGAGCAAACTGCTGTAGTAGGCACTATACACACACACTAACAGGCCCCAAACCTGGGTCTGTGGGGGTCCTGGGAGTCATCACACTCCAGTTCTCCACCTAGCAGCTCACAGACAACAGCTGGGACTGGGGTCCATGAAGCCCAACTGGGGCACAAGCCCTGCTCCATGCTTTAATTGGGAGAGCTCAAAGGCTCCTGATTGGGTTGAAGTCCCTATTTAAGTGAGAAGAGGAAGCAATATGAACAACTGGTCTCCCCCTGCTATGGATCGGTTCCTTGGTGTTTACCTGTTGCTGCTTCCTGATCCTCACCTCGTGGTATCCTGACTCAGCCTGATTCTTGGTAACTGCCTCCTGGTTTCTGCCCTCCGGTACTACCACCTGATCCTGACTTCTTGGTAACCTGACTGTATGTGTCTCCTGATACCTGTCCCTTGGTTCCGGCCCTCCAGTTTGTCACTCAACTCTGATCTCCTGGTATTCCTACCTTGCCTGGTAATAGGCTCCCTGGATCCTTGGCCCACACCTGATGCTAACCCTAGGCCAGGCTACCCATGCCCTGGTCCTGACAGCTTGTTCAGACCACGGCATCCTCAAGGAGTGGGCTCAGTGTGATAAGAATGGACCAAGCAGGCCAGTTGCTGCCTCTGGAAACACTGGACTCACCTGAATGGACACCTCCCTTCAGGCTGCTAATCAAGCCCTGCAGGATGGGGTCATGCAGCTGACCAAAGAGAACCAGCTACTCCAGGAACAAGTGAACCAGCTGTTCATAAAGAACATCACATTTTGGGGATGATTTGCTGTGCCCCGGCTAGAACAGGGAGATATGGTTCCTCTGCCAGAACGTTTTGATGGATCCTGCCAGCGATTCTGGGGCTTTATGAACCAATGTCCTCCTGTTCCTAATGTGCCCCCCAATCTACGTTTCTGATCAGTTCAAGGTGAGCCAGAGAGTCAGCCTGCTGATGGGAGAAGCACTGGACTGGGCCTCCCCTTTGCTGGAGAATGATAGCCTGGTACTGTTGAACTGGAATGCTTTCCTCCAGTCCATGTCTCTAATATTTGATGACCTACACTGGGCTAGAACAGCCGAGGCTGCTTTAAATAGACTCTGGCAGGGGCAGGATATGGTATCTACCTATGCAGCATGCTTTTGCTGTCTCACAGCAGATGCCAAATGGAATGATGCAGCACAACTGTATCTGTTCCGGTGGGGTCTGTGGTAAGAAATAAAAGATGAGCTGACCTGCGTAGAGATGCCCACAAGCTTAAATGCTATTGTGAATCTCACCGTTCATATAGATAATTGGCTGTCTGAAAGAACAGAAGAAAAATGGGGTTCCCTGCAGAGTCCCTACTCATGTGGTGCTCCCTTGATGCTCACACTTCCCGCTGAACTGATTGAAGGTGGACCTGGTCCAATTGGCAGCTCATCCCCTGTGGAAATGGAACATCGCCATCAACATCTCCTGTGCTTCTACTGTGTAGAATTGGGCCACTTTACTTCTGTCCCATGCAAGCCCCAAAGGGAAATGAGGTGACCCAGACCTGCGAAGTGGGACAGACCTAGTGGGACAGACCTTTCTGAAAGAAAGGAGTTCTCCCAAACCTTAGTCCTGATTCAGACACATCCTGAGCCCTGCCAGGCAGTCCCTCACTTGCAAATACCTGTGCAGCTGCCAGTTCCCATGGCGGACCAATGGATTCTGGTCCAATGGGCTCTCATAGATTTGGAAGCTGCCAACAACATCATAGATTCTGTAACAGCCCGGGCTCTGAAATCCCTTTGCAATGCAAGGTCACTCCAGACTTGATGGAGATTATTGATGGTTCCCCTCTGTCTTCAGGTGCAGTGACCGAGGAAACAATACCTCTGGAAAGAGTCATTCAAGGGCACTCTAAGACAATACAATTCAGTGTAATTTATTCTCTGCACTTTCCCCTGACCTGACCTGTCAGCATCCCTTCATCCACTGGTTGAAAACAGTAAATCAGTTTCCCTTCTGCATTCTGTCAACAGCACCGTCCGAGGCCACCAGATGCTGTGCCAGCACTTGGAAGGGTACAGGCAGGGGTGGTGGTTCAGATAGGGGCACCCCCGCTGTGGCTTTGTTGGCGCTTCCCCTGAAATACCAGAACTATGCCAACCCTTTCGGAAAAAAGAATGCAGAAAGCCTCCTCCCACATTGGGCCTACGATTGCCCCACAGAATTACAGCTGAGGGCAAAAATGCCATTCGGGCAGATGTACGCCATGTCCAGACCTGAACTGGCTCCATTGTGGGAATACCATCAGGAGAATAGGGCTTGAGGGTTTATCTGCAAATCAACATCACCAGCTGGTGCCCCAGTTCTCTTTGTTAAGAAAAAAGATGGCAGTCTCTGACTTTGTGTCAATTACCATGCGTGTATAAAAAGATCTTTTATACTTTCCACAGTATGCATCTGATGAAGTGAGCTGTAGCTCACGAAAGCTTATGCTCAAATAAATTGGTTAGTCTCTAAGGTGCCACAAGTACTCCTTTTCTTTTTGCAAATACAGACTAACACGGCTGTTACTCTGAAACCTACCATGCCCTGAATCAGATAACCATACAGCACTTATACCTGCTGCTCCTGATTTACTGCATCGCGTGGGGCTGGTCCTTGTTATTACCCTACATGGAGTTTGCATACAATAACTTGGGCCATGCCTCCACAAATAAAAGCCTCTTCTTTGCTAACTTTGAGTACCATCCCCTATTCCACTCCCAGCTACCTATAGTCTCTCCTAACCCAACTACCTCAGACTTTGTGCAGAGGAATCATCTAATGCAGGAAGTAGTAAGGGGCCACCTGGAAAAAGCAAAAGCCAACTTCAAGTCATGCAGACCAGTGTTGTCAATCAAGCCCCATCTATTCAATGGAACAAAAAGTGTGGCTCTCAACAGAGCACCTCCACGTGAACAGACCCTCGCATAAGTCAGACTTCCAGTTCCTTGGCTCTTATCAAATCTATCATAAAGTTAGTTACCCCAGTCCCTGTTGAACTACACCTACACTGATCTCTGAAAATCCACTTGGTATTCCACTTGGTATCCCTCCTGCAGCCATATACAAGAATTCATTTCCATACAGGACCCAGTCACATCCCCCACAAGTGTGCTTACAAGGCCATGAGGAAGATGTCATGGATGAGATCTTGGATTCTAAATGCTGGTGGGGTAAATTTTTGTATATGATTGAAAGAAAAGGCTATGGCCTGGAGGAGCACACATGGGAGCCAGTGGAAAATATTCATGTTCCCACCCTAATACAAGCCTTCTGTGAGTAGCACCCTGAGAATCCTGGACCTACTGAGCTCAGAGGTCACCCCTTCGGGAGAGGATGATGTCAGGCGCTGTGGGCCTTGAACCTGGGCCTGTGGGCATCGGTGGGGGTGGGGTCATCACACTCCAATCACCAGCTTGCAGACAGCAGCTGGGACCAGGACCCTAGAAGCCCAAGTGGAGCACAAGCCCTGCCACCATGCTTTGACTGGGAGAGCTCCATGGCTCCTGATTACGCCTCAGCCTCTATGTAAGCTAGAAGATGAGTCTAAGAAGGAAATTATCTGAACAACTAGGTTCGACCCTGCTCCAGACTGCTTCCCTGGTGTTTACTTGTTCCTGGCATCCTGACTTTTGTTAACTGCCTCCTGGTTTGTGCACTCAGGTACTGTCACCTGATCCTGACCTCCTGGCATCCTGACTCTGCTTGCCTCGTGACATCTGTGTCTTGGTTCCCGCCCTCCTCTTTGTCACTTGACCCATCTCCTGGTGTTCCCTGACCTAGTTCCTTGTAATTGGCTCCTGACCCCTGGATCCGCATCCTGTGCCTGACACTAACCCCTAGGCCAGGCCTCCCACATCCCAACTCTGACACACACCATGAAAAGATGATCCTTGCACTAAAGAGTTTACAAGCTAAATTTACAGTGATAGACAACAGGTAGATACAACACACAGATCAGAGGAGTTGTAGGGACCTGTGAGATGATTAGGATTAATGTAATAAGCAGAAGTTGTGGTAGAACAGCAATCTAGCCATTCTCAAGTGTGAAACTGTAAGTGAAGAATTCCATTAAGATGTGACAAGGTGAGGATTGGGTGTGTCCCATTCAAGTACTGTGCAAGAAGAACAGTTTGTTTGCTAGAGATTTTTTGGACCCATTTTGCTACTTAGAGTAGGCATAAGAGGGGCTACATGTTAGTTCAGAGATGTGTCTGACTCTAGGGTGTTCAGAATTATTCATGTGCCATGTCATCTGGTACAATCTGAGCTTAGGGAAATATGATAGCATCATGCTATACAACCCCCAATATTTGGGTCTATCTTCAAGGGACTGAGTTCAGCTCTAGGAAATTCACAAAAAGAAAAGGAGTACTTGTGGCACCTTAGAGACTAACCAATTTATTTGAGCATAAGCTTTCGTGAGCTACAGCTCACTTCATCGGATGCATACAGTATGCATCTGATGAAGTGAGCTGTAGCTCACGAAAGCTTATGCTCAAATAAACTGGTTAGTCTCTAAGGTGCCACAAGTACTCCTTTTCTTTTTGCGAATACAGACTAACACGGCTGTTACTCTGAAACCTGTCATTATGCAAGGAAATTCGCAGTATCTTCTTCTTTTGTATGGCTTACAAACAGCAATGTTAGATGTCCAAGTCTAGGTTGGTGATCCATGTGATTACTTCAGGTGATGTGGAGTCAATGAAAGAAATACCACCAGGATATAATTGTTTGGGACATTTGTTGACGAGGTGTTCCAAAGTTTGAAGACGGTTTCCGCAGTCAGAAATAGGATTGCATCTCAAGCCCCATTCATGGAGGAGGTAGGCACATCTCCTCTGTGATGTGCAGATACAGTTCAAAGTGAGCTATATTTTCTATGGGAGCAAAAAGTCACTGGGTTCTTTGGTTGGGTCCTTGATGAGATGTCTTCCCACCTTGTTTTCTGGGGCACATGATGACAACCTTCTTGTGATCTGTCCTTTTATGTGCTAAGGTACAACTAATGTAATCAAATCATCACTCAGTGAAGTCCTGGATCAAACAGCAATGGAAATAGTTACTCTGCAAAAAGCACGTTCCCTCCAGAGCTACCTTATAAGAATCATAGGCTCAGCGCTATGAATTTGCCAACTGAGTCTTGAATTCAGAGAATGAACTATTCATATATATAGCAGGGTGGATTCTCCAGAGCCATCAACACTTTCCCCCGAAGTGACTCCTCTCTGACAGATAGTCTTGGAGCTCACTGTAGTTTTTGGCTGAACTGCAACAAATGAAAAAGAAGAGGCAGCGATCGGAGAGCAAGTGGTGAGGGAGTCTAGAATAATGAAAGCTTTGTTGCAACAGGGTGTGGATGTAGTGCAGAGCTATAGGGAGGAGAAATAAGGACTATTTTGATTTGGTAAACTAGAGAGGCATAATTTAGTGGTCTGAGGATGGGACTTGAGATCAAGGAGGCATGTTTTTATCCTGGATCTGATGTTGCCTTCCTCTGTAAAGTATAACTCATCTGTAAAGTAGCATATAAAGGCCACAGCCGAGATAAGGATACCCTATGGCAGTAATGAGCTGCCAAAATCTTAACAACCGGTTCCCTCCTCACCCCACGAGGGGGTTGTGCCCTGTCCCCCCAGGACCCCTGCCCCATCCATCCCCTTCCCCTGTCCCCTGACTGCCCCCGGAACCGGGGCAAGAGGGTCTCGTGGGCCACCGTAGTGGGTGCCCACCCCACCCCGCCCCTAAGAGCCAGAGGGACCTGCCAGGGGGTGAAGTGGGGAGTCCCGGCGGTGCTTACCTGGGGTGGCTTCTGGGAAGCATCCGTCAGGTCCCTCTGGCTCCTAGGGGCAGGGTAGCATAGCTGAGGGGGGAGCAGGGGGAGCGGCCACTCCTCCCACTGATCACATCAAAAGTGGCACCTTAGGTGCCGACTCTGAGTGCTCCGGGGCTGGAGCCGCCACGAGGAAAATTTGGTGGGTGCAGAGCACCCACCGACAGCTCCCCGCCCCGCGCCCGGCCCCAGCTCCCTTCCACTCTGCCTCCGCCTCCTCCCCTGAACGCAATGCCCCGCCTTACTTCTCCGCCCCCGGCTTCCTGCGAATCAGCTGTTCGCGCGGGACGCCTGGGAGGGCTGAGAAGCAAGTGGCGGCTTTGTGCTCAGGCCCAGGGAGGCGGAGGCACCCCCCACTTCAGCTCACCTCTGCTCCGCCTCCCTGGGCCTGAGCATGAAGCCACCGCTTGCTTCTCAGGCTTCCCACACGAACAGCTGATTCGCGGGAAGCCGGGGGTGGGGAGGGGAGAAGCAGAGCGGGGCGGAGCGTAACTCGGGGTGGAGGCGGGGCGGAGGTGAGCTGGAGCTGTGGGCGGGGCAGGAGCTGCTAGTACCCACCAAATTTTCCCTGTGGGTGCTCCAGCCCCGGAGCACCCACGGAGTCGAGGCGCCACTTTTGGCCGGTTGTTAAATTTAGAAGCCCTTTTAGAATCTTAGAAAACCCTAAAAAAAAAACCAGTTCCAGCCAACCACTGCAAACCGGCTCCAGCTCACCGCTGCCCTAAGGTGCTCAAGTTGAAGGACTGTGGCTTGTTTCCATTCCACCATGTACAGTGGAAGTAGTTCTTTCATAGGGTAGGCATGAACCAGGAGCGCCATTTAGCGGGGGTAGGGAAGTGTGTTTTGTAGGGGAAGACTACTCACCCTAGCCCCAGACGGAGCTCTTAACTGCAAGCAACCGCTCGAGTGTGATATGTGATGAGTTCAGAAGCTGGGAGCAGCACAGCCTTTGGGGCAGGGAATTTGTTTATAAACAGAGGCAGGGTGATTAAGATAACAAAAGGCTTATCATTAAAGTAAATTAAGGATCCTTAGATGACCCTTTGGTTAGTCTCTAAGGTGCCACAAGTACTCCTTTTCTTTTTAGATGACCCTGAAAGTACTGCCACACACTTCAGTTAAAATATAGGAAACAAAGGGTAGGAATAAAAGGTGAGAATGGAGAGAGGTAAATAGTTGTGTCCCTCAAGGGTCTGTACTGGGACCAGTCCTATTCAAATATTCATAAAATGATCTGGAAAAAGGGGTACGAAGTGAGGTGGCAAAATTTGCAGATGATACAAAATTACTCAGGATAGTTAAGTCCCAAGCAGACTGCGAAGAGTTACAAAGGGATCTCACAAAACTGGGTGACTGGGCAACACAATGGCAGAAGAAATTCAGTATTGATAAATGCAAAGTAATGCACTTGGCAAAATATAATCCCAACTATACCTACAAAATGATGGGGAATAAATTGGCTGAACCTTGTCAATAAAGAGATCTTGGAATCATTGTGGATAGTTCTCTGAAAACATCTGCTCAATGTGCAGTGGCAATTAAAAAAGCTAACAGAATATTGGGATTCATTACGAATGGCATAGATAATAAGAGAAAAATATCGTATTGCCTCTATGTCAATCCACGGTATGCCATGAATAGTTCATGCAGATTTGGTCACCCCATCTCAAAAAAGGTATATTGGATTTGGAAAAGGTACAGAGAAGGGCAACAAAAATGATTAGGAGTATAGAATACCTTCTGTATGAGGAGAGATTAAAAACACTGGGACTTTTCATCTTAGAAAAGAGATGGCTAAGGGCCGATATGATTGAGGTCTATAAAATCATGAATGGTGTGGAAAAATTGAATAAGGAAATGTTATTTACTCCTTCACATAACAGAAGAACTAAGGGTCACCAAATGAAATTAATAGGCAGCAGATTTAAAACAAACAAAACAGTGTTTCTTCACAGTCAACATGTGGAACTCTTTGCCAGGGGATGTTGTGAAGGCCAAAACTATAACAGGGTTCCAGTAAGAACTAGATAAGTTCATGGAGGATAGGTCCAGCAATGGCTATTTGCCAAGGTGGGCAGGGATCCAACACCATGTCCCTCGCCTCTGCATGTCCCTCACCTTTGTTTGCCAGAAGCTGGGAGTGGCCAACAGGGCAACTTGATAATTGCTTGTTCTGTTCATTCTCTCTGAAGCACCTGGCATTGGCCACTGTTGAAAGACAGGATACTGGGCTAGATGGACCATTGGCCTTACCCAGTATGGCCATTCTGATGTTCTTATATAGAATACAGATGTATCTGCTCCCTGCTGTAACCTACTAGACCCTGCTCTCCTCCCAGAGCTGGTATAGCCCAGGAGTCATGACTGGGTGTCTCTCTACACAAAGTTAGTAATAAAGTAAGAATATACATTAAAATTTTAAACCTAACCAGTGTCCTTTAAGTGACTTGCCACAAGATGTCAGAACATGTTGTTATTAGAGCTGAGTGGGTCTAATATTTATTCAATTTTCTTTCTTTTATAAAGGAATTAGGTACAGGGCTCCTGTCAGCTATTGATAAGTTATCTGCCAAAAACCAGAGTTTTAAAGTGCTTAAGTAGCCCTAGAAATCACGGTTAAAGTCCCCCCACAAATCTGAAATGGCACTCCTGGCATTAACCGTGATGTTTCTTGGAGAAGCCAGATACCTGCACAGCTAAAATATTCTGATGTTCAGCCTCTGCTAAATTATCTGTGGATCTTGACTGAATTATTGCATAGTCTCAAATCTTCCACTTGTGTTGAGAAACCCACTAGGACAAGAAGAAGAATTTTGAAATTTTCCTATCAGATGGACTGAGATGGATCACCTGAAAATATCATAACTTTCAGCAGTGTGTAATAGTCTTACCTGAGTCATGGGATAGTCATGCCCAAGCAGTGAACTGAACCTGCAACCTCATGTTTTGTTGGCAATAGTTAAGATCAGCTTTTCTCATCTCAGAAATATTCTGAGGTTATGACAGTTTCTCCAAGACACAGACACTGTTTTCCAGGCTTTGGCAATTTCTAGGATAGAAAACTTCTGAGATTTCTTCTTGGCTCTTTGGTTTTATTTAGAGCTTTCAATACAGTCGACTACAGGAATCAGACTGTCTGTTGCCTTCTCTTGGAAGCGCAACCTTGAGAAGGTGAGTGATAAGTCTATTGACACTGAAAGCCTGCACCTTTTGAACCCAATCCCCCTCAATGTCCACAGGTCTATGTCTCTCGTAGCCTTCAGGTCAATAATGAAAACTTTTGTTTTTCACGTAAATTGAATCTGTCACATCTGGAAACATTTAAATCACATGTAAAATATTGTCCTATTTCTTTATCCACCAACACACTCTTTATCTTGTGTTTTTTCTGTTTAAGGAATTAGAGGTTGTTATGGGTGTTTCCACGCTTCATTCTAGTACTTGTATTTTCACACATTGTTCTATTTTTCATCATATTGTTCTGTTTATACTTTGTCAAGGCACCCAGGGTCTTTGGTCATGTTAAATTAAAAGTGCTGATTAGGTCTCTTGCATAAAACACCCACTTTGTGCTATCCCTTATATGCCCCAAAGGCAATAAACTTCTGGCACATTTGAAGAATATTTGAAGTGTGAGCACATAGCAGTGCCATTATATAAGTGCGTAGTGCTCTTGTCATGGAATTGACACTAAAGTGTTGTAGGCACTAATAATTGGTAACAAAAACTTACAATCTTGGCTGATTGATAAGCTGCTTTCCAAGTGTGGGGTTATAAAATGGCATATGTCTACAGAGTCTACACTGCTTTTCACTGTTTGTTTAAATGTCAGTTGCTGGCTGTCATCTTGGAAGCAGACGATTATTGCTTCAAGTGTTACAAGATAGCTTCGTCTTGCAACCAGTGATGATACCCATCATCTGCTAACATGCTTGTCAAATCTCTGTGTCACACTCCCACTGTGTGTAGTCAATGCACTATCCTTTTCATGGTTTCTATTGTCCACTTAGTGGATTAGGATAGCATCAGAGCCTGAGAAACAGACTCCATTGTGACAGAGGAGTCACCTAGAACTGAGAGCAGCTGGGTCCAGTTACCCAACCAGTGAGGAGTAATAGGAAGACTTGGCTCAGCTGTTGGCAGTTGGGGCTCTGTCTGCAATGATGAAAGTCTTTCCGAAGTAGCTCATAGAATTATTAGCAGGAGCTTCATTAAGAGAGAGACGCCACCCGAAGGATTTCCCCAGGGGTTTTCTCTAGAGAAAAAGTTCCCCATAGCTGTTCTTCCTGCTAGAGAAACTTCTTTATGATGTAATGTTTGTGTTGAGCTTTAAAGGTTCATTCTGGGTTGGCATGATGCTATTATTAGGTTAGCACCTATTATTTTTCATGGGGGGGATTTTTTAGCCAAAAATAATAATAAGCATGGGACTGCCTAGTTTATGCTGTCTCTCATATCTTCTCCTGCCTCAAAAAAGGCATATTTTCAAGAAAACAGTTCCTTCTTTTGGAGATATTGCGATGAATTGGGGATATCTGTGTACCGCTTATGAATTCTGATTGATATTGTGAAGTTGTATTTTGAAAATCTGCAGTGACGTGAGTGTCTATATATTCATGTAGTTCCACCATTGCTGACAAGTCCTGTAGCATGTATGTACCAGACAGATACCACGGAAGTGTTGAGATTTCCTCTGAGATCTTTTCCGATTGGCTTATCCAGAACAGCTTGTCCAGCTCTGGGAGAACACTTCATCCAGTTCTCTGGGATCCAAAACTCAGTATGACTCTAGATTGTATCACTCAGGTTCCTTTATTTGGCATACAGCAAAGCTATACTGAGTTGAGCAAACTCAAGTAGCAGGGATGGGTCTACGGCAGACCATGCATCCAAAGTTACACAGAAAATCTCTTCCTTTATGTTCATTTGCACATTACATTGAATCATAGAATATAGAATATCAGAGTTGGAAGGGACCTCTGGAGGTCATCAAGTCCAACCCCCTGCCCAGAGCAGGAAAATATTGGATTTAATATACATTGCATCACATGTGTTTTGGATTGGCAGTGTTGCTGACTCTCACGATTATGTCATGAGTCTCATGATAATTATTGTTTTCCTTAAAGCCCCAGCTCCTGGAGTCAAACGGACATGTGATTTCATCCTTCATTCTTAAAGAAAAAGTAAGTTTCTAGCCCTCGTGACTGTGCAGAAAGCTTCAAAATGTGACCCCCAGTGCATCCTAAAGGCTCACAAAGCAGAAGGCAAATAAAAAGAACCCTAAATCTAATATTTTTACATAACCTCATGATTTTAAAGCCAATCGCATAATTTTTGGTGAGCCTGACTCATGGTTTTTGAACGTTTGGGGTGGGCAATACTAGATTGGCTTGGTTACTTTGCAGGAACCACTCCCTGCACAGCATGCTCTGTCCAGTGCTGGTCATGTAGAATGTGATCTTTCTGTTCCTGGTTTATCTTGTCCATCATCGCTAGCATCAGGGTATTCCTCCTTATCCAGGGTAGCACAGACATATTCACTCCACCATTCACCTTCCCAGTCATGCCCGCTAAGAAATAAGGTGAGTTACTTATGTCAAGCCAGGCCTAAAAGAAGGTGCTTCAGACTTAATGATCTTATTCAGATGCAAACTTCTGGGTCAATGGATGAGCTGTGTCCTTAGAAAATCAGCTGATTCCTCTGGGGCGGAGGGGGGAAGATAGGAGCTAGGGAAAGTTCCCAGGAGGAGAATAAAAGTGGCCAAGGGAAGAACCAGTACTGCAGCCTGCTGAGGGGATCCAGAGCACAGAGGCATGGGCGGCGTGTCGCATAGACTGCGGGAGGCTGTGCCTCCCCAAACAGACCTGCGTGGCCCTTCCCACGCTCCTCACTGAAGCTCCCTCCTGCTTGCCCTACCCCCTTGGCCCCAGCCCAGGCAGGCAGGCTGCTCTTCTTCAGGGAAGCGTGCTGGGACTGGGGCGGGACTTGGGGTGGCTGGGGCCTCCCAGCACTGGAGGGCCACTGGGTGCAGCGCTGGGAGTGGGGGGGCTGGAGGCACTGGGGCTGTGGGGGTGGCGGCATCAGGGAGGGGGGCTCCAGCCAGGGAAGAGGGTGGGTCCTCGGGCAGGGGGTGTGTCCTTGGGCAGGGCAGGGGCTGGCCAGATTTGTGATCAGGGAATTTTGTGCTTTATTTAGGATTTTTAGGATACACTGTATTAGGGATTAGTACTTATTCTAATAAAAAGATCATCTGTTTTTTGAAAGAATACTTCCTGTGTCAATTACTTTATTGCAGGGGTGGCCAACCTGAGCCTGAGAAGGAGCCAGAATTTACCAATGCACATTGCCAAAGAGCCACAGTAATACATCAGCAGCCCTCCCATGAGCTCCCCCACCCCACTACCAGCGCCTCCTACTCCCTCCCCGCACCTCCCAATCAGCTGTTTCATGGCGTGCAGGAGGCTCTGGGGGAGAGGGGAAGGAGCGAGGGCACGGCAGCCTCAGAGGAGGGGGCGGGAAGGGGTGGAGTGGGGGCAGGGCCTGTGGCAGAGCCAGGGGTTGAGCAGTGAGCACCCCCCCCCCCGGCACACTGGAAAGTTGGTGCCTTAGCTCCAGCCCTGGAGCTGGTACCTAGACAAGGAGCTGCATGTTAACTTCTGAAGAGCCGCATGTGGCTCCGGAGCTACAAGTTGGCCACCCCTGCTTTATTGGAAGGTTATACCTGTGTCCTTTAGTGTTTCTTTAGCAACCCAGGAACTTTTACCTTGGGAAGAACAGAAAAGGGGGCAATAGGCAGGTTATTGTTGCGGTGCCCCAAAACTCATTTTTTGGCATTACACCAGGGTACAACATGCCCCAAGAATTGGCCTGTTAGAATGATTAAGGCAGAAAGCAATCTCCTTCGCTGCTTATTACAGCTCCCCCAAATAAACTGCAACAGAAAATCAGTGGAATTTCTTTCAAGACATAAACTTGCTTGCATGTGAAGAAAAAGAACTTGTAAGACTATGCTTAACAGTGCCAGCTCACGGTCTCCGCCGTAACAATACTATGTGTAATTGAAACCAATGGAGGAATTTAGGTGGGAAGATGGCAGTTATTCAGAGTGAAATCTGGCTATAGTACGTTACTGAGACTAACAAATCTAGTCTTGCAAAAAGTGCCATGGTATTTTCACTGCCTGTAAGTGGCCAAGTCTTTGGTTTAACATCTCATTCACAAGCTAGCACCTCCAGTGCCCTCTAACACCAGATTAGGGCACTGACTGAGTACTGATTTTGAGGGTAGAGTTCCACTTAGGGTATGTCTACACTTCAAGCTGGGGGTGTGATTCCCAGCGCGAGGAGACACACTTGCACTAGCTCTCAGCGAGCTAGCATGCTAAAAATAGAATGTAGCTGCAGAAGCACCAGTGGCAGGATGGGATAGCTGCCCCAAGTATATGCCCATCCGAGAATCTAGGTCTGCATTCAGGGAGGCTAGCTCATGCCACTGTGGCTCATGCCACTGTGGCTGCATTCTATTTTTAATGTGCTAGCTTGATTGGAACTAGTGTGGGTATCAGAGCTAGGAATCACACCCAGCTCACAGTGTAGATATACTCTTACTGTAGGTCTTACCCTGGGCAGTGAATACTCTCATCACCCACTGACGTCAATGGGACTTGAAGCCAATCAGGATTTCACAGGCTCAGGTCCCAAGTTACCCACACCATTTCCCACAGAAGCCAAGTTTCCTTGGTGTATCCCTGTAAAGTAGACTGACTAGGCTTGACCCTAGTCTAATTAGTGGTGTCTGACAAGATCAGTCTGGCATACTTACCTGTATTGAACATATATAGATTATGTCCTTATAGTACTTAATGTTTAAACATATCCTAGCACTTGCAAAGTCTTGAAATACCTATACCAGGGATCGGCAACCTTTGGCACGCAGCCCGTCAGGGAAATCTGCTGGTGGGCCGGGATGGTTTGTTTACCGGCTGCGTCCACAGGTTCGGCTGATCACAGCTCCCTCGGCCCGCACAGCTTCCCGCACCC
Source organism: Lepidochelys olivacea (assembly GCF_965140295.1). Taxonomy (NCBI): domain Eukaryota; kingdom Metazoa; phylum Chordata; order Testudines; family Cheloniidae; genus Lepidochelys; species Lepidochelys olivacea. The sequence continues at coordinate 24,350,305 of NC_140412.1, read as the reverse complement.
CCCATTGGCCTGGAAAAGTGAATCGTGGCCAGTGGGACCTGCAATCAGCCGAACCTGCGGACGCTGCAGGTAAACAAACTGGCCTGGCCCGCCAGCAGATTTCCCTGATGGGCCGCGTGCCAAAGGTTGCCAATCCCTGATCTACACTGTTACCTTTTTAAATCAAACATAAGGAAGTACTTCTTCACATAATACACGGTCAACCCGTGGATGTTGTGAAGACCCAAAGTATAACTGGGTTCAAAAAAGAACTAGGTATGTTCATCGAGGATAGGTGCATCAATGGCTATTAGCCAAGATCATTGGGGAGCAACCCCATGTTTTGACGGTCTGTAAACCTACAACTGCCAGAAGCTGGGAGTGGACAATGGGGGCTAGATCATTTGAAATTTCCCTGTTCTGTTCATTCCCTCTGAAGCATCTGGCACTAGCCATTGTCAGAAGACAGGATCCTGGGCTACATGGACCATTGGTCTGATCCAGTGTGGCTGTTCTTATGGTGTTATTTACAGTCCTGTGAATGATTCCAAGCCAACATAGCTGATCCATTAATTCACGCTGAGCCTTTGCTACTGTAATCCATCATTATCAGACCCTTAAGTGGAAAGCTGAAATGACATTTAATAGTGTTTGGAGACATAAAATCTGGAAACTGTTTCAGCTTCTTTTTAAGCCAAGAAGAATAAAACATTAATCAAAAAGGTCATAAAGTGCAAAAGATAAATGGTTATGCAAAAAGGCAAACCACATGTGTTGATGCTACTTCCTTCATTCTTATGTTCCTCTAGAAAAACCGCATCCCCCCATCAGCATAATCCTCAAAGGATTGTTATAATGATCAACAACAGAAAAATTGCAGGTCTGAAGGTGTAAAGTTATAAAACAAAAACAAAAAATAATGTTTTGTAGGATGATTTCACAACCTCCAGCATAGGTGACTAGTAACGGCTGATAACAAGAGGGCACAATTTAAAGGTTACGGTGGTGCAAATTGGACAATAGAATGGGGACTTAGAAGCAAATTAGGAAGGTCTTGCTCAGATGGTGCACAAAAGTGTGTCAAGGATTTGCCATCTAGCTGGCTTTGAACCCTGCTAAAGTGAATGAGAAAATTTTATGCCTGTGAGCTGCTGTATCCCCATCAAACCAATGAGACAGCCAATCCATCTTTACTTCTGTATTACTTATTTAAAAAGACCAGCCATGGGCTAAAATGTAAGAGACCGTTTGCCTGTAACAGCAGCTATAGAAATGGGGATACCAGGCCAAGACGCTTATTTCAGTGATCCATTACTCTGGTCTATTTCAGAGATTTGGGCTTAATTTTCCACTGTGCCCAAGTGGAAAGATCCCCCAAGGACCTTAAGCCAGCGGAGAACTGGGAATATCAGAGCCTAGCTCTGCCTCCTCCCCTTCCCTCACATGCTCTGTCTTCTCCTGGCCTCCGAGAAGCCTGTGCTTTCCCTTATGCCATGCAGTGGGTTCTAGCACAGTAGCTGCGGATGCAGAAGACAGCGGACCCATCATGGCCACTGGGGAGATTCCTTTGGCTGTTTCAAATTCACTCTGTGCTGAATAAGCAGAGAGCTGTCCCTTGGGTCTGTAATACCAGGGACGGATACTGATGTGATCATCTTAGACCAGGTTTACCGCATCTTAGAGCAGGTTTTACCTCTGGGTTTGTACTCAGGTGGCTGGCCCTTGCTCCTCCCTGTGCTGCCACAGCCATACTGCTATTTTTAGCCTGTTAGCTGTAGCAGAGCTAGTGTGTCAGTCTACCCACTTTGGGATGTGTGCTCCAGGGTCTGTGTGACATACCCTATGTTTCTGGCATTACATTTTGTGTGCAAGAGTCTCCTAAGGTGGCAACAAAGTCCTTGACGCTTTCAGATGGAACTAGCAACTATTGACCCCCTGGAAGACATCTTGCCTTTGGATATTCTCCTCTGGATACTAATGTAAAGCTTTGGAAACATTCTGGTAACTATGCTACACAGAACTATGCAAGAAGCTTCCCTTTTGCCAACCCGTTGTCTCCAGGTCCCAATTATTATCCCCTCAGCACCCAGTCGGAATACTGATAAGGCAATGCAGCCTGAGGTTGTATTAGTTCTTCTTCAGCCTCCTTCCATGCCATGGGGCCTCTTCCTTCATGGGGGGCCTTGGACAGCTAGTAGTGGAAGAAGCCCTGACAGCATGGCTTCCATGGGTTTTCCATCTGTTGCTTTTCATGAACACTTAAATCACCTAAAAGAACGGTCCTGAGTATTAACAGGCACAGCAGAATGTGAATGATTTGTATTTTCTTTTCAAATCAGAGGAGAAGGAGCATTAAAGAGAAACTTAAAATATCAAGCTGACAACTGGATCAGAGGCATGATCTATATATGTAGCTAATCATTTGTGCTGAAGATTTCATACTGCCCAGCATTTATCTAGAGAGTTCTCTAAAAAGAATAAAAACAAACCCTTAAATATGTACTACACTATTTACATTATGCTCCTGAAATATTTACCATAGGAGCTACATTTATATGTTGAAGGACACCTGATGCTGCATGTGGCATTATAGCTAAACTTTGGTCAATACACTGAAACCATCTTTGGTAATTAAAACCCATGGAAATTATAACAGTAGTTTCCCCAGTTATTTTCTGCATAAAATTAAACAAGTAAGGAATCAAAAAGATGTGGAAAAATACTTTAGCTGAGGTGTCGCTTTTAATGTGATGCTCAGCGTAAGAATACTGAACAGGGAGATATCTTTCTGGTACCTCAGAAAGTTTCAGAGATATAAGGAGATTTCAAAGTTCAGCTGGAAAAACGATGCGCTGAAAAGAAACAGACTTGGCATTAATGAACCACCGTCAAAATGAGTTACAAACAAGAAGTCCTTGAATTATCTTAATTATTCTTTGGTGGGGTTTCCTTAGATTTCTTTGCAAATATTTAATTAAAATAACCCTGTGTTGTTTATTTTCCATTATGTTCATGGGGGTTCCCTTCTACTGGGAAAACATTTTACACAAAACTTTCTCTGGACAAGGGTAGCAATAAACAGAGGCTGAAAAACTTCATTTACTTACCTTTTATTAACCGAGTAGGTGGTTTGAAGAGAGAGAGGTTCATACACAGTCTGTCCTGCAGATGGCTCTCTCTTCCTAAAAATGCGATGGCCATTTGTGTTTCACGGGGACTATATTGCATTACAAACATTGGCTCACTCAGACAGCAGTTGTTATCTCACAGTAAATTAATATGTAGTTTGACCTCTTTCTAAGCTGCACTGTGTCATGGTGCTTGGCTTCCAATTCCAGTGCAAACGCCTCAGTTTCTGGTTGATGTTTTAAAAACCATGGGAGGTGAAGAAACATCCATGCTGGAGATTTATTTTTTCTCATGTACTTCATACTTGTGTAGTAGGTTTACTTGCTTGATTTCTACAACTGTGTCATTTAGTATACAATTCAGCCACTCCTCCAGAAAGATACACTGTGCAGTTTTAGTCTTAGGGTCAGCTACAAATCAATGGGAGCTGAATATAGCTATTAGTCTGGTAACACTTACAGAATACTATGATCAATTCTTGAATAACAATTAGCAAATAATACAAATAGCTCTTTTAATCCTGAGGAGGGTTAATACACAGAGACATTTATTTTTAAATACTTAAGATCACAATGCTAACACACATGAAATAAACTATATGTACATAAGTTTTATTAACTGGATGATTGAACTGGAGAACAGAGGAGACAGGATATTTCTTGCTCTAATCTCAGATCATCAGTTCTCATGGGGGTGAAAAGAGGGATATGATGAATGGGACTTTTCTAGTCTGGTGAATGGGCTGTGGAGTGCAAATTCTGGAGCACTTTATGAGCTGTATAGGGCAGAATAACAGGACCCGGCTGAGCACGTACTGAATCCTGCTGCTCCAGAAAGAGCGGGCAGGCCACAGAGTCACCACAGATAGAATTTATGCATATGTGGGAGCGGTTTGTCAAGCCAGTTTTCTGAGGCCACAGAGGTCAGACAGTAGAGCAAGGATCCCTGTAGTGGTGGCCCCCGTGTTGAGGAGGAGTAGGATGCCAGGCATGCTCTTTTCCCCACCCCAGATAAGACCAATTACCCAGAAAAAGTGGGGTAAGAGGAGAGCTAATGGGAGGTAGTAGGGGGCATGCTGAGACCTCATCCATGTTACCACGCTTTTCACACATTAGTGAAGACTGTAGGAATGAGTAGAAGTCAGTGGGGATGGTAGGGCTGAACTGAACCGCTTCTTCCACCCCTCAAACAGTGAGCATGTCTCTTTACCAGCAATAACATTTTAATATACAAGACTGCCGGGCTGAATTTGAAAAGAGAAAAGACAAGATAATAGTGAAAGTTTCAATTACAAAATAAGCTCCGCCCTCTTAAGACACCAAAAATAGATGCTGCTCACAGTATATTGTGTAGATCTTTATAACTTGGTCCTCCTATCAGTGTAATAGTTAGTGGTGTTGACACCTAAACTATCATCATTAGCTCGTACCTCTCAGCTATTGTTTCAGGCTCTCTGCAAACTCAGGCGGATATCACTGCGTTGGTTACAATTTGGTTGCATATTCAAGGTTTTCTTTGCAACCATAATAGCTAGCGACTTACCTTTCATTTTTAAGTGAAAGTGGAGATTCTAGAGTACATAAGAGCAGCTTGGGAGAGCTCGTCACTGTAATCTCTGGATACTTATCATCCATTTGTCCATTGTGGAGTAAGTCACTACCAAGGACCATGTTGCATTCCGCCTATGAGCAAACACAGACATTTCTGGTGTCAAGGTTCCTCCCCCACTCTGAACTCTAGGGTACAGATGTGGGGACCTGCATGAAAAACCTCCTAAGCTTATCTTTACCAGCTTAGGTCAAAACTTCCCCAAGGTACAAAATATTCCACCCGTTGTCCTTGGACTGGCCGCTACCACCACCAAACTAATACTGGTTACTGGGGAAGAGCTGTTTGGACACGTCCTTCCCCCCAAAATACTTCCCAAAACCTTGCACCCCACTTCCTGGACAAGGTTTGGTAAAAAGCCTCACCAATTTGCCTAGGTGACTACAGACCCAAACCCTTGGATCCGAGAACAATGAAAAAGCATTCAGTTTCTTACAAGAAGACTTTTAATAAAAATAGAAGTAAATAGAAATGAAGAAATCCCCCCTGTAAAATCAGGATGGTAGATATCTTACAGGGTAATTAGATTCAAAAACATAGAGAACCTCTCTAGGCAAAACCTTAAGTTACAAAAAAGATACACAGACAGAAATAGTTATTCTATTCAGCACAATTCTTTTCTCAGCCATTTAAAGAAATCATAATCTAACACATACCTAGCTAGATTACTTACTAAAAGTTCTAAGACTCCATTCCTGGTCTATCCCCGACAAAGACCAGCATATAGACAGACATACAGACCCTCTGTTTCTCTCCCTCCTCCCAGCTTTTGAAAGTATCTTGTCTCCTCATTGGTCATTTTGGTCAGGTGCCAGCGAGGTTACCTTTAGCTTCTTAACCCTTTACAGGTGAGAGGAGCTTTCCCCTGGCCAGGAGGGATTTCAAAGGGGTTTACCCTTCCCTTTATATTTATGACATCTGGTGACTCAGTCCTAGACCTGTTTCCTATTTATGCATTTGAGCCACCTCATGCTTACACAGTCAGGAAATCATTTCCAGCCTTATACACTTCAGTTTAAAATTCTGCAGAAAGTTCAGCCAGATAGAGCAGTAAATGGCTCTAGAGAAAACAAAACAAACAAAAGAAACTCAAACAAACAAACCAAAACCCAAAAAGTGACAAAAAAGATGGTAGTATCTTTATATCCTAGACTAGTAGAAATATCTCCTAAAGAGACAATGTAAAGTACACAGTTAATCTGTGCAATAGTTGACTGGAGATAGTGGGGTAAAGTAATCGCCTCAAAACAATGGGAGATAGGAACTAGCCTCAGCTCCTGTAATAACTCTCCGGGGCCTTGAACAAGTCACTTTAGCTTTCTTTCCCTTTCCATAATATTCAAACCACACTCAACACTGTAGTATCTGAGCATCTTCCAATAATGCATTAAGCAATTTCATAAATAATAAAGTCAGAAGGAAAGGAGTACTTGTGGCACCTTAGAGACTAACCAATTTATTTGAGCATAAGCTTTCGTGAGCTACAGCTCACTTCATCGGATGCAGTCCAGTCCACACAAGAGGTCCACTTCCTGGACACTACAGTGCTAATAAACGATGGTCACATAAACACCACCCTATACCGGAAACCTACTGACCGCTATTCCTACCTACATGCCTCCAGCTTTCACCCTGACCACACCACACGATCCATCGTCTACAGCCAAGCTCTGCGATACAACTGCATTTGCTCCAACCCCTCAGACAGAGACAAACACCTACAAGATCTACAGTATGAAAGTCAGAAGGGACCATTGTGGTCATCTAGCCTGACCTCTTGTATGACACTGGCCATAGGATGTCCCTGAATTAACTCTTGTTTGAACTAGAGCACATTTTTAGTAAAACATCCAATCGTGGTTTTAAAATTGCCAGTAATGGAGAATACACCACAACCCTTGATAAGTTGTTCGAGTGATTAATTACCCTCACTGTTAAAAATGTACACCTTATTTCTATAACTTGACTAATATCTGTCAGCTCTGAGCAGGAATTAAACCAAGAATTTAATGCAAATTGAGTTTACAGTCCACTACTCTACCAGCTGAGCTATCAAAGGAAGATGGCATATGGTAAAATGGAGATAGCATTGATGGGGTGTTGAGACGACTGCTCAGTGTTTGTGAATGCAGTATGTACAATAAGTGCTAAGTATAAATGTTATGAAAAGAGCACTCACAGTAACAACTGATGAGCACTAAGAAGCAAGGAATAAGGAGTAAGACAGGATCCATGCTAGGATGTACAGGATCCATGTACAGCATATACTTTCAGCAGGCTGATGCATTTCTAGAGCTCTGTGGAATATAAGTTTAGAATTACCTATAGGATGATAGATGATATTTTCCCCACAGTAATTTATGCCAAGCCTGAGTGCTGGGACTCACTTTACTTAGGAATATGTATGCTGACCTTAATAAAACTTCAGTTGATCCACAATTCAGGATCTCATCTCCTTAACAACACTAGTCATTGAGAGCACACTGTGCTGCTGCTCTGCATATTACTACCCACCCAATATCAGGTCACATTCAAGGCCTCAGATCACTTCTGTAAGATCCTCCGTGACATTTTTCCAACCTACTCTAGAGAATGTCTCTTGTTCTGGAACCGTGGTCCTCCTCAACAGCTATATCCCTCAGGAGCAATAAAGCTGTCAGCCTTGAGAGTTAAATTTGTGAGAGTGAGGCACAGAGCTTTCTCTGCAGCTGTCTCGTGATTATGAAACTTGCTTCAGATGGAGGTGAGAATGGTTATATACTTCACAGAGCAATGTGTAAAACCCACTTCTTAAGCTTAGTTTTCCCACAATAAGCAACATAAACAACAAAGGAAAAGTAGACGGAAGGGAGAAAAGAATCCTAGCTGCCTCTGGGAAAAGAACTAGACCACATGAGGTGCTTTATACTTTGCTTATGTGAATCTCTGAATGGCACTACTCAGAGATTGTCTATAGAATCATAGAATATCAGGGTTGGAAGGGACGTTAGGGAAGTGCTATTGTCCCTAGTTTACAGATGGGGAACTGAGACTAAGGCCCAGGTTTTCAGAAGTATTTATGTGCCTAATTCCACTTGCCCAAAGTCACACAGGAAGTCTATGGCAAAGCAGGGAACTGAATCTAGCTCTTATGAGCCTGGGGTTCGAACTCGAACCACTGGGCCATCCTTCTTTCCAAATGTGACAGTAATGCATATGGTATGAATGTTGATACAGAGAGGTAGATTAAAAACAGGGAAAACTAACATTCAGTCAGAGACGGCATTGTGGAGCAGTACCCAGTAGAGAAAAGCTGGACATTATCTCTGCATGACCTACATTTTTAGGAGCCCCTCTGCTTGCTAGATCATTTTATGGCATGATCAGTATCCTTTAAAATTAGAGTGATTTTATGCCTAGTTTAGCCATCAGGTCTGCACACCATCCATCAAATCATGGTGCCACTGAAGGCAATGAGTTGGTTTCCCATTGACTTCAATGGGATCAGGATTTGGGCTCATATCTATTTTTTGTAGGAAGCTAAGTGAATGAGAATGTGATCTTCTTGTATTGTACTAACTTCCCAAATGTGCATATTTACAGATCTACAGGCTGTCTGTCTGCATGAATGGTAGCATTTTTCTGTTCGTTCCTATCTTTTGCAGTCAGATTTAGGCCCAATTTGAGACATTACTTAAGGCTGACTTTTATAGGAATAACTTATGTGTATTAAATGTCCTCAAGTGCTGATCCCATGGAGTGCCATCTGGCTACACGTGTTTTCAAAGACTGTCAACATTTATGCTACAAAGCTATAAGTATTCAGATCCTATTGCACTGTATAATAACATTTAATTTCATCCATCCTTCTTGTTATCTCACCATTTTTTTCCTGAAAATCTGGAGAAGTTTGCAAATTCCTAATCTCATCCTGTATATCCATTGAAAGGTCTCTGCTGTAAGTCTGTGAAACAATGGAATAGCAATCAGAGGTAAGAGAGCAGCTGATAAATAGATTTTTGCAAGTGTCTGTCACAGTGTGGACCCATTCCCTCTAAAGGAATGGGTCCAGTCCACCTGTGCCTTACTGACAGCTTCTTGATGGTGCCTGATAGGGCATGTCTATATAGCCCATGGCAGCAAGTCTCCAAGACTGAGTTCACAGACTCGGTCTTGTGCTACCGTGCTAAAAATAGCTTTGTAGAAATTGTGGCTCAGGCTGGAGCTTAGGCTCTGAAGCCTAGGGAGTAGGGTGAGTTTCAGAGCCCCAGCTCCAGCCCAAGCTCCAATTTGAAAGAGCTGTCTACACAGGTACCTTTAGCAGGCTTGGAGACTTGCTGCTGTGGGCTGCCGCTGGCTGTGCAGACTCACCCACAGAGGGCATCTGGTGTCTATAAAGAGCCAATGGAGAACAGGAAACAGGGAGAGGGGGCTGTAGTGAGCACTAGCTCCTGCAGGAGACCTCTGACCCAGGGAAGGGCCCAGAGGGACACTTGGACAATGCGAACCTGTGGAAGACTCCAGCTAGGAAAACTTGGGAGTTCTGCAGAGAAAGACTTCAGATAGAAAGGTCTGGGAGTGGCTATTCAGAAGAGAGCTGGAAGTGACCTATAGGAACCCAGAGTAGGATGAGGGGAGAGATTGAGCAGAGGCTTTGAAATTTGAAGACAGACAGAGCTCAGAAAGCAGGGGCTGTGCCCACCTGGAGACTGGGATGACAGACTTTTATGTTTGTTTTGAATTTTATGTCAACGAACGTAACCCCAGACAAGAAGGGATGTTGTTATTGGACAGATAAGCCTTGGCGGAATTATTGAAGAGGTGGGAACTGAGGCAGGGATGCTGCAGGGCCACCCCAGGCCATGAGGGGGTGCATAGGAGGTGGCCACCTATTTACAGTCTGCAGTAGTGCTGTCTATACTTCATCCTCACTTTCATCTACACCTGTGAAGATTAGAAACCTTTCAGTACTTCTTACATTGTTTGAGTCCCCTTAAAAAGTTAATATTTGCCAACAGAGACTAACCAATAATGAGAGTTGCTTTCTACTCTAAATATAGGGGAAATTTGGCCTTTTAGCTACCACTCTGTGATAACGGTTGGCAGCACTGATTCTACTGAAGATCTCACCAACTCTTCAGTAGACTGAAAAGCAAAAAACAAAATAGCAAACTGTATCCATGTGGTAAGATAGCACATGGCCTTTGTAGCTGTTGTATTGGGACATATAAATAGGTATTGGCAATTCTCTGTGCTCCCCAAATCTCTTAGCACAGATATGCAAGAGGCCTTGCAAAAGCAGAAACTAAGACCAGGATCTATAATTGTATTTAGGAACAAGTTGGGTCAGTGTAGTGTGTGATATACTTAGACTTCGAAGGAGTAGATTTTTATAGGTAAATATCGATAAATGTCCATTTCTCCACCTACACACACAAACCGGTGGAAAAATATTTCCATCAATAGTAATTAAAACGTACAGAGTAAATTACAAAGTAAGAAAAATGCTGCTTGAGAACTTTTTAGAGTTTGACTTAAGGCTACTTACTTTGTATATTTTGACAGGTGATGTTGACAGTCTGTGTTTTAATGGCTATGAAGCTTTAACTTTTTGAATCTCAACCTCTACTTTCATTAAATAATTATGGTCTGGCTATCCCCGTTGTCTAACCCTGCTATAATTTTACACAACTGTGAAAATGTAAATAGATAAATACTGTAAAATTGCGAATCCCATAATCTACACCCAACAAACAAAGTCAGACCAAAGTATTACAGCTCTCAGGAGATTAAACTATTGTGCGCCACTGGCAGAGAATAAGAGGGATTAAGTTGCACCAATTCCCGAGGCCCAGTGGTTTGGCCATGTCACCAGGCTACCCCATGGCAGAAGCACCAGGTTTGTCATAGATTAGACTCCATCTGGAGAGAAGAGAAGGTGTGGAGAGCAAAGAATGACTCATAGCAGGCCAATCAAAAAAGGTGCTGCCATAGAATCATAGAATATCAGGGTTGGAAGGGACCCCAGAAGGTCATCTAGTCCAACCCCCTGCTCAAAGCAGGACCAATTCCCAGTTAAATCATCCCAGCCAGGGCTTTGTCAAGCCTGACCTTAAAAACCTCTAAGGAAGGAGATTCTACCACCTCCCTAGGTAACGCATTCCAGTGTTTCACCACCCTCTTAGTGAAAAAGTTTTTCCTAATATCCAATCTAAACCTCCCCCACTGCAACTTGAGACCATTACTCCTTGTCCTGTCATCTGCTACCATTGAGAACAGTCTAGAGCCATCCTCTTTGGAACCCCCTTTCAGGTAGTTGAAAGCAGCTATCAAATCCCCCCTCATTCTTCTCTTCTGCAGGCTAAACAATCCCAGCTCCCTCAGCCTCTCCTCATAACTCATGTGTTCCAGTCCCCTAATCATTTTTGTTGCCCTTCGCTGGACTCTCTCCAATTTATCCACATCCTTCTTGAAGTGTGGGGCCCAAAACTGGACACAGTACTCCAGATGAGGCCTCACCAATGTCGAATAGAGGGGAACGATCACGTCCCTCGATCTGCTCGCTATGCCCCTACTTATACATCCCAAAATGCCATTGGCCTTCTTGGCAACAAGGGCACACTGCTGACTCATATCCAGCTTCTCGTCCACTGTCACCCCTAGGTCCTTTTCCGCAGAACTGCTGCCTAGCCATTCGGTCCCTAGTCTGTAGCTGTGCATTGGGTTCTTCCGTCCTAAGTGCAGGACCCTGCACTTATCCTTATTGAACCTCATCAGATTCCTTTTGGCCCAATCTTCCAATTGGTCTAGGTCCTTCTGTACCCTATCCCTCCCCTCCAGCGTATCTACCACTCCTCCCAGTTTAGTATCATCCGCAAATTTGCTGAGAGTGCAATCCACACCATCCTCCAGATCATTTATGAAGATATTGAATAAAACCGGCCCCAGGACCGACCCTTGGGGCACTCCACTAGATACCGGCTGCCAACTAGACATGGAGCCATTGATCACTACCCGTTGAGCCTGACAATCTAGCCAGCTTTCTACCCACCTTATAGTGCATTCATCCAGCCCATACTTCCTTAACTTGCTGACAACTTATAAAGGAGTCAAACATCTTTCTCTGAACAGAGAGCAGTAGCAAAAATCCGTTGCCTCATGTGCCACGACGCACAGGAGATTCTAAGTTCAGAGGCCCCTGCAACGGCAAGGAATCAATGAAGTGGCAGATACCCAGATGATCCTAGCAAGTGACCTGCATTCCACACTGCAGAGGAAAACCCACAAGGTCACTGACAATGTGACCTGGGGAAAATTCCTTCCTGATCCCGCATATGGCAATCAGTTAGGCCCTGTGCATGTCAAGGTGGAAAAAAGGTATTTCTTCCAACTGTGGCGGTCTGTGTATCCAAAACTAGTCCTGACTCCAGGAAATATGACTTTGCCTACTCTGAGGATTAGCTGATGGATGCACTCAATGGAAGGTGAAGGCAGTGCCAAAGATAGCTCCTTAAAGGGCTTAACAGGTATATGGTGGTGTTCAGGGTGTTGATTGATTGTAGGATATATATAATTTTTTCTGTATAAAGTGGTTTATTGATGTCTTTCCTTTAGGCCTCATTCTTTTCCATTACTCTGATTTGATGTCAGTGTAATGCCATTGACATCTACAGAGTTACACGGGCATAAAGCCCTTATAAGATAGTGGAGAGTCAGGCTCAAGGTTCCGTGCATATAATTTCCCTTTTTGTTGTTGATGCAATTGCTTCAGTAGTATGTAATCACCGCGTCTTCAAAGTGATGGCTAGTTCTTGTGATCAGCTGTAACTAATTACTGCATTGCTGGTCAACTGCCTGTCCTGATGAGTTGTAGCTTTGTTATATAATGTGATGTGATACTGGTGCATTCCCTCAGTACAGTTTGTGAGCTCTGAGGAAGCCACTATGTGGAAATGTTAGCGGTTCTGATGCTATTTTAATCACCTGCTATGAAGTAACACTGAGTAAAGTAAGATGTTTTTATTCTTTTTTTTCTCTTAGTTATTTTTCTGCTTTGTACTAGCTCAGTGTGTTTTAATGGTCATAAATATGCTGTAGCTTGTTTTTAGCTTTAGTAAAAGTAACCAGCAATTTTAAGCAACCAAAGTTGATTTAATTGTTTGTGTTATGGGGAAGGGAGTTTAGAGTTTTGTGTTTTTTGGTTTTTTTTTTTTTTTCTGTTTGTGGAATGGTGCTTTAGGTGGTTGGGGTTTTTTTTCCTGGCTCTCTCTTTAAGAACTGAAACCCCAATTCTTTCCATATGTTTTCTTGGACTGTGTCTTCTTGTGATCTTAACCTGACTGGTGTAAAAGTGGTTACTCTTGCATATTGTAAAGGTATTGTGATAAACAAGGATTTTTTCTTGCTGTAATGGACAGGCTATGCTGAGGAAGATAAGATATAATGGCTACCTACGGAAACCAGGAAATAATATGTAGCACGACATTAGTTATCAGTTAGTTTGAAGAGGATATACTTTTGTTTTTCATACATTCCCGGCTTTAAGTGCCAAATTTAGTATTTATTATCTTTATTACACTATCACCTAGTGCTAGTTGCTGTAATATTCAAGTCAGCCAAAACTATGGAGCCATAACTGGTGCTACCATAATTAGGGTGACCATCTTTGTTGGATGGAAATAAGAAAAAAAACACATGAAAGAAAGGGACAATGCTTTATTTTAAGGGGCATTTTAGGAACAAGCCATTTCCTGTAGCATACTGTGTATCTTTCTCTCAAATGAACATCTCTCCTGCCCTCAGATGTAAAGTGTAATTATCAAAAGCTTCAATATAATGTTTAGAATGGCAAGGACAGTGTGGTGGGCTAGCTGCCCCAAGTACAATCCCACCTGAAACCTTGGGTAAGTACTGGGACAGTTAGATCAGGCTGCTGTGTCTACACTGGTATTTTCAGCACACTGGCTTGATTGAAGCTAGTGCATTTACATCTACCTGACCTGGAAATTACACCTCTCGTGGCTGTGTAGCCATACCTCTCTAAGGACATGTCTACACGGGAACACTCAGGAAAGATGAATGAACTAAAGGGGTGACTTTAAAGTGCATTATTTAATACATATTAAACCCCTCTGTCGATGCTCTTCCTTCAGATGTAAAGTGGCCTTTAAGATACTTCAAATTCATGCCTTGAGTTAATTCAGCTTAAGTTTCCTGAGCATCCCCATGAAGACATGCCCTGAATTTACTAGAGACTCCTATTTAACCTTCCCACAGGAACAAGGCAGAGACACCCCACACCCTATGACCACAGGTTAGTTAAGAGCCATTATTCTCGAATGGGCAGATAGCACCAAGCATCTCTGGTGCAGAAACTCCTGCCACTCACATTCCGGGGTTCATGGAATGTTTCGATGAAAGGCAGAACCCTTGGCCCAGGAATATTGTTTCCCCAAATGAATGGTTTACTCAAGATGAGCTTGTGAGGAGTACTGACCCAGGGATCCTGGATGAGCCCCCCAAAAACATAACCCTTCTGCCAGGTGGAGTTGGCAGCTACAAGGGCTGGGTTCAATGGGCAGGGTTTTTCTTAAGACCAGAAAGTAGAACCAGCTTGAGCCACCCTTGGGAAAGCTAAACACCACCCCTGGGGCCCTCTAACAGGCAATACTTCCCCTCTCGCAAGCACTGAGTCTGTGTATAAGAAAATACAACTGTTATTAAAAGGGGACCCAACATTAATTTAAGAAAATGCCACAATCACATTCTAAAGCAAGTGACCGTAAGCAAAACCCCCCACAGTATGTTAGGTAGTGTCCTTTGCCTCCATTTCCCACCTTATGCTGGGGAAAATCTGACAAACAAATATCCCTTAACACACCACTTCTCTCTCCCTCCCCTCCGCTCCGCTCCACTCCACTTACAGTTGGGGAGATCCTTGGTTAGCAAAGATCAAGAGTTCAGAGATGTATTCTTGGGGGTTCACCTCCCACCCCTAGGGAAGATGGGCAACAAGCAATGCCTCTGCAACTGGCTCACAGCTGCCACTGCTTCTCTGCGCAGTCTCTGTGTTGTCTTTCACTATCCCCCCCCCCCACAAGTTCTAAGGCTTAGCTCATAGACAGCGGTGAGGGTGGTTCTAGGAATCACCAGCCAGAAACAGGGCCTCTCAAGTGAGTCAAATCAGCTCAGTTATTAAATGCTGGAGACAGGCAGGTCAAATGGTGTTTAGGATTGTTTAGGCAGAAGCCATACCACCAGATAGAACACCTGTCCCCACCCACACGCCTTTTCACTGGGATTCGAGATCCCAATCCCCCTGCTTAGCAAGTGAGGTTCAGTTTAGGGTGACCCCATCAATCAAGGCAGGCTAAAGACAGTTATCTTGCCCTTTACTCGTACAATAAGGATAACATTTCATTACCCCTGCGTTCAAATTTAAAGATGTTATTAAAGCTAACTTTAAAATTATGTAATACATAGGTTAAGAAAACAGAGTTTGTACATTTGGGTATAGTGCTTAAATTATCCCAAAGTACAAAGGTTGGTTTAAAAGTAATTCTCTCTCTCTCTCTCTATATATATATATAACATAATCAGCAATAACCCAAATAAGATTAAATTTAATGAGACACTTTAGATATTATCCTCCAAATATTCGGGTACATCACTCATGAAAAGTTGTACAGAGAATTGGTTGTGGGAACCAGATATATCAATGAGTGAAGATTGTCCCTCAGTAATTGAGAATTTAGGAAATACAATCCATCAGGGAAGTATTTCAGTTACTTTTCTAACTGGGTTTTTAATCTGTACTCCAGCTCATCTCTCCCGGTATTGCCAATGTCTGGTGATGTGTTCTAGATGTGTACTAGAGTTACTTGTAACCCAAAACCAGACATAATTGATTGTTTTGGCAAAGCAGCTCCATCTGCTGCACACCAAGGCAGAGTAGGCATGTGTATGCAAACACTGTCTGCTCCAGAAGTTTTTTTCTGCCCCAGCTCATCACTGGATTTCAGTGGAGAGCTCATTCAGGCCCTGCTTACACATCTATTTAATCCTTCAAAAAGAAATAATAAACATCAGTTTATATTGATATAAAACAGCACAGCTAAATTAGAATACTCTAAGATTTATTACATATCTCCTGTAAGTGAAATAGAAACTTCTGTGATCTAAAATGTTCAGATTTTATGAGTTAGTTAACAAAAGTTCTGCTATAAAATATCTCCAATCCTGAAACTTTTCTTTGCCCATAAGGTAGAAATTGTAGTATGATTAAGGGTCTATTTTCTTCATTATCTATTAACTGGAAGAATGCATGAAGAATTACATGTGTAATGTACTTGACGTGATTACATGTAGATGAGGTTTGTCATATATAAGGATGTAACCCTTCTGCCCGTCAGAGTTGGCAGCAACAAGGGCCGGGTTCAATATCTAGGGGATCCATTCCAATAACACAATGCAAACCGGCTCGAGCCCCCACCCAGTGACCTGGGACAAATATATACCACCCCCGCTGGGCACCTCCAAGAGGCAATACTTCCCCTCTCACAAGCACCTAGTCTGAGTGTAGCAAAAAGCCTTTTAATAACAGAGAGAAACAATGTGGCATTATGTTGGGGAAACACCACCAACAGGATTCATAACACAACCCATGAGCAAAAAACCAACCCCAAGCAAATTGGGGCATGCCCTTTCCCTTTGGTTCTTGACTCCAGCAACCCCAAACCACCCAAAGTCCCAAAAGTCCAATGACCCAAAAGTCTCTGTCCCTGGTCAGGGCAGCCCCAGAGTTCAAAAGTTTATCTGCAGAGCTTTACCTCCCAACCTGGGTGGAGATGGGGGCTGGGTAAAAGGCACCTTACATGATCTGAAGCTGACCGCTCCACAGCTCAATAGGCCTTCGCTCCGCTCTGCTCCACCAGCCACCCCACGAACTGCTTTGCTCAGCTCCGCGGCCCACAAGCAGCTCCCGCCGTCCCACGAACTGCTCCGTGTCCAACCAGCAGCTCCTGCCGTCCTATGAACCTGCTCCACCAGCCTGTCCACAAGGCACTCCAGCCGTCCCGCAAACTTCTCCACAATATAGCTTCAGGCTCCCCCACTACTTAACACAACACTCAGTGATTTCAGCTCTTAGTCAGTTCAGCTGTTTGGTGAATTCAGCTTGTAGTAGGGGAGCCTCAGTGCTGGTGCACCATTAGCCCAAAGTGAGCTCAGCAGCCTGTAACTAGACTCCTAATGAAATCAAAATTAGCTCTGATATTCCACAGTGGAGAGAAGAGGCAGTGCAATTAGCATGTAAGGCCCTCACCAAGGGGCCCATGCCACCAAGTATTAATACTTGTCCCCAGCCTCTCTCCAGTCACAGAGTTTTGGAACCCATGACCCATGCCTAGGGAGTGCTACTTAGTTGATGGTGAGTCCCTCCATCATAACAAAAGGCCAAGTACAGTTCCAAGCACAGTTCCCATAATCAGGGTAATAACAATTTATTCTTCCTGCCCCAATAACAGACACTGGGGATCCCACAGCAGCCAAAGTGACCATTTGGGCAGCTATGGCCTCATTCTAGGCGGGGTGGGTGTGCCTATACAAATGAGCTCGGCCCCTGAAGTTCTTTTCCACAACTTGCCACACCTCACCACCCGATGTTAGGGTGGAGCTCATCCTGACACTGCTTACAAGGAGAAACTATAAAACCACTTAAAACAAATGACTGAACAAAAGCCTGCAATCAGGAGAGTCCTATCACCTTCCCATTTGTAAATAGTTAAAGGAAATGAATAATCCTATCATCAGTTTGCATTTATTGGGATCTGTTGACCTCAAAATGCAGGTGATAGAATTAACAGATGTCAGCACAGAGTTTATTGGATTTTGCATCGTATCTGTATTATGACTATCTGTTTTGAATGACACTGATGAATGAGAATGATGTCTCAATTTTTTTGAGATCATTGTTATTGTAATCACCTCATTTTGAATATGCTTTGTACTATACTTGGATGGCTACCACTCAAGTGACATTGCCAATGACTTGTCTTAGCCTGTGGAGTGCCTCATGATGTGAGCACACCTACTCTTATAGCAATCAAATTAATATTCAATTCAGGATGGCCCAGCTTGGCCTCATATTCCACAAAGTAAACAAAACAGTCTTTCGCTGACACAAACAAAAAGATGCAGTCAGAGGTAGGGCCTGATCAGTTCAGATTTTTGGGTTAATACGGAGGGGATGGATTTGGGGATTCTCTCCAAGAACTTGTTCCACTTGGCTTCCCAAGAACGCAGTTTGACTCCAGACTTTGCCACTCGGGTATCATTATTTGGCACACAACAATGCTATGCTGAGTTGATCAGGCTCAAATGCAGGTGGAGTGGATGCAGAGTATATCACAGCTCCAAGGTTACACAAAATCCCTCTCCCTTTATATACATTACACCTCTCATTACATTTATTATACATTGCATCACACTTTTGGATTGGCTTGGTTACTTCACAGGAACTAATTCCTGTGCAGCACATGCTGTCCATGCGCTGTCCAGGGTTCGACTTCCTTTTCACCTCATCTATATATTCCTAACTTACATTGTTCCTTTGTTATCTAGTTCATAGTGAATAGTTCCTTGGGTGTACTTCCTCTTATCTTAGTTGGCTCACACATTCTGTGTTCTTAGCCTATTAACTTAGTTACTTATCTTATTTAGCACAGACATTCTGTTTTCAACCTGATAATTCATTTCCCTCCCCAATTCTATATTCCAAGAAATGAGGCCTTCCTCCATGTGTTAATTACTCATGTCAGGCCAGGCCTCAGCTCCTTTGCAGATCCTTCCTCCCCTATCCATGCTTCACCCAGAACTGGCCCCTGGGAAGAAGCAGCCAGCCCTTTTCATCCTGCCTACTGGGCCCTGATTGCCTTCTGCCAGTTCCAATCCTTCTAGCCTCTGGAGGACCAGTCCTCATTGATTCTACCCGCCACTGATCCTGGGTGGTTTCTCTAGTCCACTCCTGGAAGATTAAACTTGGTGCTCTTTTTCCCCAAAAGTACACCTTCGGGAGGGTTGCACCACCAAGGTGGTGGGGCCTCCAGCAGGGAGCAGCAAATGCCTGTCACAGACACATTTAACCTAAGATGGAGGAAATCATGAGAGTTGGATGCCCTCAGGGACCAATCCAAAAGCCATTAATGCCAACAGAAAGACTTTGTTTTTGCTGGAAGTTGAGTTGATCCCTTTGGGTGAAATTGTATGGCCTGTGTTAGGCAGGAGGCCAGACTAGATGATCTAATGGTCCCTTTTGGCTTTAATCTACAAAGCTACGAAAATTCATCCGTGTGCAGGATGCCTGCACAAGGCCTATGCAAAACTTAACTCCCATTTATGCTCTATTTTGAGGAGCTAGGTGGTGCATAGGGCTTGTTCTGGCCTTTGCACAAGGTGAATTTCACCCAAACTGAGTGCAACTTCACTTTTTTTTTTGGTCAAATGGCGTATTTGATTATGAATTGCCACACATATTGGGTGACAATCCCATACCAGAGATTTCACTAGTGATGGCAGAGGACAATCCCATACCAGAAATTTCACTAGTGATGGCAGAGGTCAAAATGCATGTTGGATCCTGTTTTTAATTCTCCCTTTAAAGGTGCTTGAAAATTAAAGTAAGTTCTATGATATACCCTTTTCAAATTTCAGTTTGCCCTGTGTCTGCCTCTAGTTTTCGACATACAGTTGAGATGACGCAATTGCCAAAATAAGGTGTCGATTCAGGAAAGCATCCTCCTTGCTTAAATGCTAGTCTGAGGGATGGATTTGAGCATGGAGGCCCACATGAACAGAGTGTATTTTGAGCTCCAATAGCCTTAGCTAGGGTAGTGTGTCTCATTGTTCCTGTTTAAAAAATATGGACCTTCTAAAGAGTGATCACTTTAGATAAGCTATTACCAGCAGGAGAGTGGGGTGGGGGGACAGAAAACCTTTTGTAGTGATAAACACCCATTTGTTCATAGTTTGTGTGTATAAAAACATCTTCTGTATTTTCCACAGTATGCATCCGATGAAGTGAGCTGTAGCTCACGAAAGCTTATGCTCAAATACATTGGTTAGTCTCTAAGGTGCCACAAGTACTCCTTTTCTTTCTGGGACCTTCTAATGTTTCTCTTTGAGCCTACATGCTACAAGAGTTTAATAAATTGCCAGACCACTCAGTATGTCTTTGCGGTTCTGACTTGTACAGCTTGCAAGAAAACAATCTTACACCAGGAAGGTATGAATTAACTTACATGACATAAATATCATTGCTACTTCAAGAGTGACTGGGTTATAAATACAATGGATTGTGCTCTAAAACGTATCAGATTTTTTTAAAAAATCTGAAATGGCATCTAAACAGCAACTGTTTTGGAATTTTAAGGATTGTCAATGAAGTTTATTTTTAAAAGTAACCTTTAAGAACCAGTTTAGACACTCATGCAGGAAACGCATGGTAGGATGAAAGCAGATCCTTGTGGATCTCTTTAAATGCATCCAACAAAAACTACTGGACTATTTTCTTTATGCATCTGAATTAGAAACTAATTCTATTCCTGTTCATTTCACAGCCGTTTTACCTGATCAGTCATTCTCCATGAAGATCCTTATGAGAATTTCTCACAGAATTTCTCAGAGAGCCTGCCCAGGCCATCACTGAACAGAGTGTAAGCTGCAGAGGAGAAGGGTAAGAAGAGGACAGAGGAGCTGTTCACATTGCTTAGAAGTTTAGTGGGCTCTAGCAACGAAGGTGCATGGACACAGGAGGCAATCCTCAGGGTGAATAAGTGGACCTGCCTGGAATGGAGATGCCTGGATACACCATGAAAGATAGTGTTGACTCAGCAGACATGAATTTATATGTTTATTTGTAGTTTATCTTCTACTGCTTTGACAAAGGCTGATATAGAGTTTGCCGGTTCAGAGGGAGGGATGATGTTGCTTGGTTCAGCTCCCTTCCCTCCAGCAGACTTTTGGCCATTTGAGCAACATTTCTTCCAGTACATCCCCAGGAGCAGATGCAATGATATGGTTCTTTCTTTCAATGTAGTTCAATTGATTAGAAACTCTACTGAATCAAGTGCTGTGCACTTAAAGGGCCTGATTCTTATTTACACCAAGGTCCCTTTGCTCCACTCTGGCAACGTAAAGGGTATTTATAGTAGGTAAGGTGTACATTACTTTTAAAGCCCCTTTACAGTGCCAGACACTGTAAAGGGGTCTTAATGTGAGGATCAGTACCTACAAGAGGCCAAAGCTGGCTCAGAGTGCTTCTGTTTTCACTTGCACACAGAAAAAGATAATGGGGCAGAGGAAGGACAATTCTGCAGTGGTCTCACTCAAGTGCATTATGTCCAAAGCAGGGGGGAAAAAACCCAGAAGAGCTGTTCCATTACTCATTCCATCTAAATCACTTCACTAGGGCAGTCATGGCTCTGTCAATATCCCCTTTCACTTATCTACTACTTGGTCTTTGCGTTTGAGTGTTCTCACATCCCTTTATGTCAAAGTCTTCACTGTACATGTATTTAGGCAAGCAGACCTGAGTTTTTATTTTAAGATTATGCTTATGCACTCACATGCTTTATCTGTGGGAGCAGAAAGCACTTGCTTCTCCACAGTGATTCCAGATAGAGAGAGGAATTGTTAGCAAATGTTTGATTTGCAAATGACCCTTGATTTAGGTTATGGAGAATTGGATTGATAAAGTATGGTTGACATCCGTGGGAGTAGTTCTGCTTAAAATCATGCAGCGCTTTAAACTAGGTTCACCGGGGAAAGGAGACCAAAGCCCTGAGGTAAGTGGGATACTGGGAGGAAGCACGAGCATGAGAGGGGAGGGCTCCTGCCTCATACTAAGAAAGCAGGACAAACAGCAATTATCTCAAGTGCCTATACACAAATGCAAGAAGCCTGAGAAACAAGCAGGGAGAACTGGAAGTCCTGGAACAGTCAAGGAATTATGATGTGATTGGAATAACAGAGACTTGGTGGGATAACTCACATGACTGGAGTACTGTCATGGATGGATATAAACTGTTCAGGAAGGACAGGCAGGGCAGAAAAGGTGTGGGAGTTGCACTGTATGTAAGAGACTGCTCAGAGCTCCGGTATGAAACTGCAGAAAAACCTGAGAGTCTCTGGATTAAGTTTACAAGTGTGAGTAACAAGGGTGATGTCATGGTGGGAGTCTGCTATAGACCACCAGACCAGGGGGTTGAGGCTTTCTTCCGGCAACTCACAGAAGTTACTAGATTGCAGGCCCTGGTACTCATGGGAGACTTCAATCACCCTGATTCTGCTGGGAGAGCAATACAGCAGTGCACAGACAATCCAGGAAGTTTTTGGAAAGTGATCATAGAATATCAGGGTTGGAAGGGACCTCAGGAGGTCATCTAGTCCAACCCCCTGCTCAAAGCAGGACCAATCCCCAATTAAATCATCCCAGCCAGGGCTTTGTCAAGCCTGACCTTAAAAACTTCTAAGGAAGGAGATTCTACCACCTCCCTAGGTAATGCATTCCAGTGTTTCACCACCCTCCTAGTGAAAAAGTTTTTCCTAATATCCAACCTAAACCTCCCCCACTGCAACTTGAGACCATTACTCCTTGTCCTGTCCTCTTCTACCACTGAGAATAGTCTAGAAACATCCGCTCTGGAACCACCTCTCAGGTAGTTGAAAGCAGCTATCAAATCCCCCCTCATTCTTCTCTTCTGCAGACTAAACAATCCCAGTTCCCTCAGCCTCTCCTCATAAGTCATGTGTTCCAGACCCCTAATCATTTTTGTTGCCCTTTGCTGGACTCTCTACAATTTATCCACATCCTTCTTGTAGTGAGGAGCCCAAAACTGGACACAGTACTCCAGATGAGGCCTCACCAATGTCGAATAGAGGGGAACGATCACATCCCTCGATCTGCTCGCTATGCCCCTACTTATACATCCCAAAATGCCATTGGCCTTCTTGGCAACAAGGGCACACTGCTGACTTATATCCAGCTTCTCGTCCACTGTCACCCCAGGTCTTTTTCCGCAGAACTGCTGCCTAACCATTCGGTCCCTAGTCTGTAGCTGTGCATTGGGTTCTTCCGTCCTTAGTGCAGGGTCCTGCACTTATCCTTATTGAACCTCATCAGATTTCTTTTGGCCCAATCCTCCAATTTGTCTAGGTCCCTCTGTATCCTATCCCTGCCCTCCAGCATATCTACCACTCCTCCCAGTTTAGTATCATCCGCAAATTTGCTGAGAGTGCAATCTACACCATCCACTTTAAGCCACTGCATGGAGCCATTGTGGCTAGTTCTCTGAAAATCTCTGCTCAGTGTGCAGCAGCAAGCAAATAAGCTAACAGAATACTAGGTGCCATTAGAACAGGTATATTATAATAAGACAGAAAATATCACAATACCATTGTATAAATCCATAGTACATCCAGAACTTGAATACTAAATGCAGTTCTGCTTGCCCCATCTCAAAAAAGATATATTAGATTTGGAAAAGGTACAGAGAAGGGCAACAAAAATGATAGGGATATGAAACCGTTCTCATATGAAGAGAGATTAAAAAGACTGGGACTGTTCATCTTAGAAAAGAGATAACTAAGGGAGGATATGGTAGAGGTCTATAAAATCATGAATGGTGTGGAGAAAATGAATAGGGAAGTGTGATTTGCCCCTTCGTATAACACAAGAACCAGGGGTCACCTAATTAAATTAATAGGCAGAGGGTTTAAAACTAACAGAAGGAAGTTCTTCACATAATGCACAGTCAAGCTCTGGAACTTGTTGCCAGGGCATGTTGTGAAGACCAAAAGTATAGTCTCTGGATTAAGTTTAGACATTTCCTGATCTACTTACATATCTGGGGTTTCAAATAAGTAGCTTCTAGGTATGATCTAATGGTTTTTCATACCTGGCTTAAAACTTCTTACAGCATTGCTGCTCTGTGTCTCCTCTCTCTGGAGAACAACCACACACTGACAAAATTTTAAAAAGTTCTAGCCTTCCCATTGGCTCTTTCGGCCAGGTTCCCGCTCACTTCCTTTTACCTATGTATGCAGTCAGACTTTTTAACCCTTTACAGGTAAAGCAAGAGGAGAACAGCTACCAAGAGGGATTTTATAGCTAGCTGGCTGGGTGTCCATAAAAGGAAGCTGGCCCCCCCCTTCATTTATCACAAGTGCCAAGGCAATGAATTTGCATGTAAGTAATCCAGCTCTCAGCAGATGGTCCAATATCTCTAGTAGAACTATCCCCAAGTCTTAACCAAAGGAGTGTTATATAGGGAATACAATTAGTTAAGACAGAGAGTTGCCTGTCAACTGTGAGGGTTTTCCCCATACAGAGAATGATGCAACTCAGAATGTTTGATTTTAAATGTATTTTTAACGGGTATTATCCTGTAGTGTCATTCTGGCACAAGGACAACCTGGATAGTGATGTGAAGTAAGATACTGGGTATAAGCTGGTCACTCATCAAGACTGATCTTCCTCTGTTCTTATTTCCCCCTCCCATTATTAGCAACACACCTGAAACAGTTCTCTCTTCCCAGTGGCTGCCATTTGTATATTTGCAAGGAAAAGGAAAGTATTTTTCTGTTCTGGACATAATAAAACTGTTTTGCAAAATGTGAACATTTGTGCCCTGGATAAAAAACAACTGTGACATAGACATCAGACTGGCTTCCAGTTGGCTCTGCTCACTGGAATAACAATAAGCAAGCCACTTTCAATTTCTGTCTTTACCCCAGGAAGAAAAACAACTGGTAACCATGAACAAATATGATGTATTAGTTCCTACAATATTCAACATAGTCTGCTCAGAGGAAAGTAGAATCCAGTATAGTTGGTTGTTAGTCTTAGTCTTTCAAATTTGGATAGGGAGTAAATTATGATACTGTAGCTTCTTCACAGATATGAATATTTACTTATAGAGCTGAAGCTACTAAATGCAAATATAAGCCAATCTATAAAGGCACAGTCAGATTTGTGTGCTAGGAAGATAGGTGTGTAGGCGTATTATAACCTGTACTAATTAAGTGATGCTATTGTTACACCTGTTGACATTTGTTTGTATTTGCCTACGGTGAAAGAGGCCATTACATAAAGAAGTCTTATGGAAAAGAAGCTTTCTTCTGCAGGTCTTCTCTTACATTTGCTACCTGGGAAGGCTCCATGATTCTGGAACTTGCTCCCCCTCTTGTTCTGAAATAGGTGACCTTCCTGGCATTCTGCAAAAGGAATCTGATGGACAGAGTTTCTGGAGAAGGTTGAAGATGTTTCCAGGAATGCTGAAGGGTTGGAAAGGAGCTTTTGTGTAGTTTGCTGACTGGCAGAGTTCCTCTTTGGATGATTATTTTGATGTTGCTGCTGCTATGTTGCAACATTAAGGGTGTGCACCAAAAGCCTTATATAACTGCCATTTTTATTATTTAAATTGAAATAAATACATATGCATTTTCCTCCTAATATTTCCATAGTTGTAAAGCATAACATTCCTGTCACCCCTTTCCTACAGTAGCATTTCCTTTCATTCTGTTTGCCCTGTTTTCCCCTGTCCTCCCTTTTATCTGCTGTCTAACAGATTTTCAAGCAGAGCTACCTTTGGAACGGTCTCAGACCATTATATCATTGCTGTAACCATCATGGCAGGTTGAAATGGCATGTGCAACCTTGGCCTGGTGTGAAAGACAATGGCTGGATAGAAAACAGACCCCAGCAGCCAAATGATTCCCCCAGCAAGAGATGTGTGCCAGGATCCAGGGGGCTGAGTGTTTGTTTGATCTGCCTTTGTACCCTGTCAATAACAAACCAGTGAGGCAGCATCAGAGACTGAAGCTTCCTATTGTCTTCTGTTCTCTCTTTTCCCTCATGTATATTTGTCCTAATAGCAGGATTAATTCTTTTTTTTAATGACTGAGCGAAAATTCTACATTCATCTGATTCTTCCGTTCTGGTGGTTACTAGGGGGTCTTTACATGAAAACTTGGTTAAGAGGCTTTATGCATAGGAAAGAAAATGATTTATTCATTTACTTTTGATTTCCCAATATTTAATCTTAACTGTTATTTTTCTAGGATAAGAGGGAAAGTCCTCTCACGGGTCAGTAACTGGTTAAAAGATAAGAAATGAAGGGTAGGAATAAATGTTTCACAATGGAGAGAGATAAATAACTGGGTCCCTCAAGGATCTGTACTAGGACCAGTTCTGTTCAACATATTCCTAAATTATCTGCAAGAGTTACAAAGGGATCTCACAAAACTAGGTGAATGGAAAGGAAAACGGCAGAAGAAATTCAGTGTTGTTAAATGTATAGTAACACATATTGGAAAATATAATCCCAGCAATATGTTCAAAATGATGGGATCTAAATCAGGTGTTACCATTCAAGGAGGAGAATTTCACAGGTAAGATGCAGATAGGCATCCTGTGGGAGTTAGGTGCCTAACCTGTTAGGCACTTTTGAAAATGCCATTAGGAATGCGTCAGAGCCCTTGTCATAGACTAGGACCCCCCTTGTGCTAGGCACTGTACGAACAAGGACCAAAAAGATTGGTGCCTGCCCCAAGAGATCTTTGTGACCTAGAAGCCTAAATGCCCCATTTTCAAAATGGAATTTAGGCCCCTACATCACTTAGGTATTTTTGAAAATGTTACCCATATAGCCTCCTCTTCTCCCCAGTTGGTCTGAGTGTAAAGTAGGTACAGCTGAGAGCGTGGGCCCACAAAGCTGTGTTCTTTACCTACAGATCTGGAGTTTTAAAAACCTTTATTTTGTGTAGTTTAAATGACTTGCCCACTTTTGTTTATGTAGCTTTTCTATGACCATTTCCAAAAACCAATTCTGAAACAATTTGGAGCTGCTTTTCCTGGCAGTCCCCATTGGTACTGAACAATGATGCAGGAGCTTTGTTCTCTTGCTCAAAGTATGTTAAAAAGAAAAAAACTCAAGCACTAAGCCAAACACATTTTCCCCATTTGTCAAACTCACTTTTTTCCTTTGTCAACTCTCTATACCCAAGAAAATTTGAATAAAGTCCGTTTGTTGTTCACCACAAAACCCTTTAAGTTGCCAGCCTTAAATTGGTGGTAACTGAGAAATAGCACCAAAAAATTACATCACTTCCTTTGAGTCATTCACTGAGCTTTGAAATCCTTCCTTTCTCTGAGTAGGGTTTGAGGAAAGGGCATGCAGTTTGGAATTCTTCATAAATAGTAAATACTATGGCCCCCTTCTGCACAGGGGGCCATTCATGTACAAATCTCTTTCCCATCCTGCATGGAAACCAAGGGCTTAGTCTCCTCTAGATCCTGTGGGAGCTTCCTTCAATGTTGAGGACCCCTACACAGTGGGAGCGTGGAGGAGGTTAGAGACTAGATGGGCTAGGAATGTTGAGAGTGGGTGGGTAGGTTACATGTTTGCCCCTCACAGAGACTAAATGGAAAAGATAATCCTTTTCTGTAGAGGGAAGACATTGGAGCTCCAATGTCCTGAAGCCAAGAAGGGCTGCTGAGGGCTATAGGCAGAAGGCCTCCATGTGGATGATTTCTGTTAAGCCCCACAACTTTTTCTGTAGGAGAGGTAAGGTGCCCAAATCCTATGCCCCAACAGGACACTACAGGTAAAACTCTGTCAGGAGATCTCCTCCCACAGGTTTTAATATGGGTGGGGATGAGCAACACATGTGTGTAAGTCTCATTTATAAAATAAATAACACCTTCATACTGGGAGAAATCCTGGCCCACTGGAAGCCAATGGCAAAACACTCATGGACTGTAATAGGGCCAGGATTGCACTGCACTGGATATCTATGGATCTGTCTGTCTATGAAAGCCTTTCAGCGTACAGTAATGCTCAAAGTACTTCCATGTATTCTATCCAAGAGAACATTAAGGTTGCATGATAAGTCAGGAACTATTACAGTTAATGCCACCACCTTAACTCTCCCTCCTTGTGTGTAGCATTACAGTACAGTTTTTTTTCAGGGTTTTTATTGTAACAAGGAAATCAGGACAGTAACAATTACAGTGAAATAAATGAAGGTGAAGGTCAGTACAGTATAAAGCCACATTCATTGCATCATAACATGTATTTGTTCACTGTTTAATGGAAGAAAACTCGGGGGGAAGGGGGGAGAAAGGAACCAAAGCAAAGAGGAAAGATAGACAAGCCATAGAAAAGGAGGGAACATGGAACACAGCATGCCAGAAGGGCAGAGAAAATACCATACAGCAATAAGCTTACCCTGTAAGGGTCTGGTGGTCAGAGACAAGGAGGACCTGATTGTCAGAGTTAGAGTTAATGAAAGCTGTGGGTGCTCAGTACTGAATTAAGGACAATGCCATTATGGGATGAGTTTCCCAGAGAGTCTGAGCAGGGTGCTGTGAAGCTCTTCTTTTTAATCTCTGGCAGTTGTTGGAACCAGACTAAGGATAAAGCAGTAAACACAGTGCTCTGCTTTATTCTCTGTCTGGTTCCAACAGCTGGGAGAGCTTCACCGCACCCTGCCCAGACTCACCCCTTAAAGGCACCGTCCTCAATGCTACCCACAGTCCCCAGCAGTGCTGCAGCACACCCATCAGTAGATCTCCCCAGACAGAGTAAGTTACATGCTTCACACTAGTTTTCAAATAATAAAGTATAATATCATGTGTGACAGGGTCGGGCCAGATGGCTACCGGAGAGTAATAGAAGGCAGATATATTAGCCCCAGGTTAAGTAGGTCCCTTTTCCCTGGGTAAGGTAACAGGGAAGGTTTTTTTTTTTTTTTTTTTTTTTTTTACAAATGTAAGAACTGCTTTATTGTGATGTGTTTTGTGTAGGACAGTATAAACTGCTATATAATTCATCATTATGACAGAAAAACCAAAAAGTTAATTTTTTAATTGGGTGCCTCAGCATGGCATCCAATTTTGTGCACGTAAGCAATTATGCACACAAATACTAGTAGTTAGAGACTTAACTACTGTGACAGGGTCGGGCCAGATGGCTACAAGAGAGTAATAGAAGGGAGATATATTAGCCCCAGGTTAAGTAGGTCCCTTTTCCCTGGGTAAGGTAACAGGGAAGGTTCCAGAAAAATCAGGAACCTTCTGGAGACAATTAAGACAGACAGGCTGATTAGAACACCTGCAGCCAATCAAGAAGCTGCTAGAATCAATTAAGGCAGGCTAATCAGGGCACCTGGGTTTAAAAGAAGCTCACTTCAGTTTGTGGTGCATGAGTAAGGAGCTGGGAGCAAGAGGTGCTAGGAGCTGAGAGTGAGAACACAGACTGTTGGAAGACTGAAGAGTACAAGCATTATCAGACACCAGGAAGAAGGTCCTATGGTGAGGACAAAGAAGGTGTTGGGAGGAGGCCATGGGGAAGTAGCCCAGGGAGTTGTAGCTGTCACACAGCTGTTCCGGGAGGCACTCTAGACAGCTGCATTCCACAGGGCCCTGGGCTGGAACCCAGAGTAGAGGGCGGGCCCGGGTTCCCCCCAAACCTCCCAACTCCTGGTCAGACACAGGAGGAGTTGACCTGGACTGTGGGTTCATGAAAACAGCCAAACTAAGGGCTGCCGTGAAGCTCCAAGGTGAGCAAATCCGCCAGTAAGCCCAAGACTCACCAAGGTAGAGGAGGAACTTTGTCACACATGAAAGCAATCTCAAGTTTCCATTATCTCTACAAAGCATTACCACATGTATTTTAACAAATTCTTTAAAAAAATGCATCTGCCTTCCTACTAGCTCTATACACTTTTAAATTTTTCACAAGGGTAGAGGTGTGAGTTACAGTGCACTGGCTATATATCTAATTCAGTTTCTAAGGTCATCTGCACATTCTCACACTTCATTGCATATTCCCTCTTGTGAGTCACTGACTTTTTTTTTTAAAGTATGTGATTAAGACTGAGTCAAATACTGATCCTTGAGGCATTCAGTGTGTCACCTCTCCCCTACTTAACCCACCATGTTCTGTCTCAAGCAATAAGACAATATCCAATAGAGATTTTATTTCAGACTGTATTTCCTTAACTTTATTATTGTGGTAGCAACTGAGGACCCCAATCAGGGATGAATGTGCCATGGTACGAGGCACTGAGCAAACTAATAACACAAAGACAGTCCCTGCATTGAGACACCTTTCAGCAAGGTACTTAAGCATGTGCCTTACTTTAAACACAAGTCTCAGAGTAGCAGCCGTGTTAGTCTGTATTCGCAAAAAGGAAAGGAGTACTTGTGGCACCTTAGAGACTAACAAATTTATCTGAGCATAAGCTAAGTGAGCTGTAGCTCACGAAAGCTTATGCTCAAATAAATTTGTTAGTCTCTAAGGTGCCACAAGTACTCCTTTTCTTTTTTTAAACACAAGTCATCTCATTTACTTTGACTCATAGTGGGAAGACTCATGCTTAAAGTAAGACACATGTTTAAGGGCCATGCTGAATCAGGGTCAGAGAGCTTCCAGTCTAAGATTTAGACCATCAGGGACTGAATGCTGGGCCACTGGTCTGATCTGGCACTGCAAAGCTCTTCCCCACTGCAACGGGGCATGATCAAGGTACCACTGACTTTCCCTGCTGAAGATGCAGTCTCTTGTTGCTCTCTGCTAACCCACACCAGCCACTTTAGCATTTGAGGTGCTGTCATTTCCAGTGCCGCTCTCAATCCAAACAGGCTGGGCTGTAATTTACCAGGTGATCTGCTTTCCAGAGGAGAATTGTTCCAGTCTCCATTGTGGTCACACATCTCTAAGTCATGTTCTGGGAACCCCCAGGCACGTATGTGCATGTATGTTGATGATAGCCTTCCCTGAAAAACCCGTTAATAGAGGATTGTACGGAGTGGAGCAGGGGCTTGATTCTGCCCCTCCACATTCCTTTGCTAAGAGTACGAAGCCCAAGTATTGCCGTCTTCTGTCCCACAGCTGGGCTGGTCATGCTGCCACCCTCCTGTTGCTGCCAGGTGGGAACTGTAGGAGGCTCAATGTTATTCACGCAACATCTTCATTATTATTGCCTGCAGCAGCACCCACAATGTGCTAGGTGCTTTTCAGGCATAGACTGGCCTGAAACTTATTCCAGTTACAGGGAGCAAGCCATTACATTCTACCCTTTACTCTGCCCCCACTTCTGTAACTGACCAGGACTCTCACTTCTTTACAAAACGAGGGCCAGTGAAAAAACATGGCAGATGGTTTTTAGTGTAAGTGTGGTAAACTCTTCTGTAATAGGCAATGCCACAGCTTTCCCAATGTCACAAAGTATGCTAATCACAATTCCCACAGCAAGACTTAATGCTTTTACTATACAGAGTTCAAAACCCCGTGAAAATGTTTAAAATACAAACTTGCATTAGAGTTGGTCTAACGACAAAACTTGCTGCCTTTTTCGTTACTACCCCAAGACATTCATGGAAACAAGATGTCTCATCTCAGTAGGAATTTTTTGCAGAATAGTATTCTAAACTCTGAAGTCTCCGGGCTCCAGCATCCTTAAGGTTTCCTCGGTTCTCTGTAACTGATCTTTCAAGATCATTATCATGGAACTATTTGACTTGCAATGCTTACAAGTTCTGTCTGTTTCACCAGTCAAGTAGGCTGTCCTTAATAAATGCATTCCTTAAAATATATTCCATAATAACCAGTAAAGTTATAATAGACACACACAAAACTGCCAGTTTAAAATGTTTGCAACTTTAAAGCAACCTATCTGCTTTTTTTCACACTTGATTTGATATTAAAATCTTACAGTATTTACAGACCACCTGAAGTTTCTAGCTTTTGTTGTCTTTGAATTTTCTTGGTGCAGTTTTACTGATCAGAACATATGGAAACTCAAAAACAGCAGAGCTGATTTTGCTGAAACTTTAAACATAACACAGTAATCATAAAGAAGATAAACAAACAAAACAAAAACACCTTTGGGTTGAGACCGCACATGAGAAAAGATTGCAAAAAGGGGGCAACAGAATGGAAATGGGAATTCAGCATTAACTGTAGTGGGTACTGCTGGTGCTTACTGTCTATCTTAGTTACTTATATAGGCCCCATTACCATAGTAATGAACACCTCAAAGTCTCTATTGTATTTATCCTCCCAACACCACTGTGTGGTAGGGAAGCACAATTATCTCCAATTTACACATGGGGGAGTGCCTAAAAGATTAAGGCCCAGATCTTCCAAGGCATTTAGGTACCTAACTCCCCTTGATTTCAGTGAGAGTGATTTACCAAAGATCACACAAGAAATCTGTGTGAGATCCAGGCCTACCATGTCCCAGGCTAGCACCCTAACAACTGGACTATCCAACCTCTCTTATTCTTTTTCCCCCTGTAACTAGGGGAAATCTCTCTTCTGTGAAGTTTAAGATACAAACCTAGAAAACTGCCACAGTGCATCCAAGTGCACTGGCAGAAGCAACAGGCTACATCACATGGGTGTGAAAATAAGAATATATGTTCTCCAATCCAATCATTTCTGTGTGCACGTCAGCACTATGCAGTAGCCACTAAGAGAGCAGCAGGATCACAGCTGCGAAGTTTGCAATTATGAAGATTTTTCAGGTACTCATATAATTGAAATCTGTCATAGCCTCATTCATTTCAGTGAGTGTTTTGTTAGTATTCTAGACTGGATCATCTCAGTGCCAGTGGTGAAGTGCCCCTGGTTTGGCAGGCACTCTGATGTGGAGATGCCAAAGTTGGTTTGGCCCATCTCTAATTACTCTTCAAGAGCTGAACCTTGAAAGTGATCTAGCATGGTCTTGTTTCTGCTCTGTTTCACAGTGAGAAGTATATCCAGATTACTGTGAGGATCTATTGTCCATTAATCTCTCATCCACACGCATAAACACGTAATCACTCATTGGCAGGCTTCCCTCTGTTTGGCAGACTATCCCTCTATCACTCTAGGATTGAACAATATAAAAGATGTATTTACTATAGTTGGGGGGGGGGTATGTGGAAACTGACAAGGTTAAAGGTAACAGGATTTCTGCTTCAAAAATGTTTGCTTGCTATTGAAGGACT
This sequence comes from Lepidochelys olivacea, assembly GCF_965140295.1. NCBI lineage: Eukaryota > Metazoa > Chordata > Testudines > Cheloniidae > Lepidochelys > Lepidochelys olivacea. The sequence goes on along the minus strand of NC_140412.1, from coordinate 24,317,556 downwards.
CTGTTTAAACAGACCTGGATTTAAATAATGTATTTGCAAAGCTTTCTTGGACCACTCTTGGTTTAAGCTGATGAAACGCCCCTGAAGTCAATGCCAGTTTACCCTAGTTGTGAATTTATGACTGAAGCTGTTTGCTAAATGATGCAACTTTCAAGAGTTAGGCAAACAGACCACTCCCAAGCACACTGGTACACTTTAGAGTAAATTGTTGTTGTTGTTGCTGTAATAGCAACTGCTGGGTTGTTTTGTTTTAAACTAGAGAGTACGCTAATCAGGTTAATTTTCTGATTTCAGACTATTGCCCAATCAGCTTTTAATTGCTGGCAAAATTCCTTTAGTGTCCACATCAGTAAGACGCTTTGAAGAGACAGTTTTCATCTCTTACTGTTTGAATCTTAAATGTTAGCCAATGATGGTCCCAAATACTTCATTGTGTTTTTAACTAATGACAGCCCTAACCTGTTACAGTATCTCAAATCATATCCCCTCTAGGGAGGAGTCTATCTGCTAAGGAAATTTTACAACAGAACCCCACCACTAATGGCTACATGGTGCCAAATGAATGATATTAAATGGCTCTGCCTTTTCTGTGAAGTTGTCTTTCCTTTTCCTTTGGCTATTGTTCTATTGACAAACACTCTGAAATTTAATGTTACATCTCACAGTGGAGAGATAAAGTGTATAGGAACAATAGGAATCTTTAGAAATCATTGGAAACACTATTCTTGGTAGGCCTAAGTCTGATCTAACTCTGGTACAAATCAGTAGTAACTTAACTGAAATTGGCGGAGTTACACCAGTTTAAAATCAGTTTAAGTGATACTATTGAAAGACTCATTTCTTATCTTTTCACTGCTGAGCCTTTTGAAATATCAATATTTCATTCCTCCCATGCCACCCCTCCAATGATCAGTAAGAGTCTGTATGATTTGGAGCATATAAAATCAAGGCAGAAGAGTTTTAATGCATGAAATGCATGTATTTAACATTTGCAATGTCAATCAATAACAATGCGTATTTGAATAATAGGGGTGCATGAAGGAGGAAGTTAGGTGTATAGCACTGGCTGAAATTTTCATTTAATGCAACAACCAATCTTTTTAATGTGAAAAATATTCAGCACATTATTGTTGTGGTTTTCAACAAAATTACTATAATAATAATAATAATTAATAATAATTTTAACCAAATACTTCATTTTGAAGTCATTATAAATGATTACTGTGTTCTTTCTCATTCAAACCGCAGCTGTGTGTCCTAATATGAGTAATACAGGCCCCTACCTGTCATCACCATTTTCATCTGCAAATACTAACGCTGATTTTGTCAGGTCATTCCAACACCCCACACCTCCTTGGCATGAACAGAATATAGTACATGGGAGTTTGGCATTGTACAGCCACTTTTTATAGACTTATTAGGTGCACTACTCTCAGAAGAATACTTGATTAACTTCAAAATATCTGAAGGAGCAAGCACATTGTCTGGTACTGTTTTTGAAAGCAGTGACTTGGAACTGCCATTGCATATCCATCCATACTGCAGTGAATCAAGTGGTAGCGTCTGGCTCCAAAGCACTTTTCCCACGCATATGCCTGAAGATGTGCTCATTTTACATCTTCTGTAAGTGCTTCAGTTGTTGATGGTAAGGAGCTGGGGTTTGGTGTTGATGTGGTACCTGTGTAGGGTGACCAGATAGCAACTGTGAATAAACAGAACAGGGGATGGGAGGTAATAGGCTGTGTTTTAGTGTATGTTGCTGGTGAAACTTTTGGTCTTCAGTGGGTTCTATAGAAATGATATCAATAGTTTCTTATTTTCAGTAACCATCAAGACAACTTTCTGTGGAAGTAGCAGTGTATTTGTTCTCAGCTGATGTGCTCTGCTTGCTTCTGTAGCTCTGCTAGACCTTGTGACACCCTTTGTGCTGAAGTCTTTATACCTGTCAAAGACAAGACGTGTCACCTGGTGCTGGCGTGTGTAATATATACACTCTGAAATTGGTCACAAAGTCTTGGATGATACCACTTGATGTCCAGTGTACTACTCGAAGAACTGCAGAACTGTCAATGACTGTGCAGGTGACTTCTTGTGATGTATGTCTATTTGACACCTCTGTCTGCAGTTGGTTCTTTAGGTTAGACTTAGCCTTGGCAATCCTCCTGTTACCAGAGTCAGTGAACATTGATGCTGGTACAGTAGCCAACTCATGTGACAAAAATATTCTTGATGTCAGCCTCTCATGGACTTGCTTGCAGGCCTATCACTCTTGAATAGATAAGATTGGTGTCAAATACCTTTGTTGAGTTAACTTGTACATCCTTTTTTGTCACTGTCAGTGTCTCTATTACCTTTGCCATTGTGTAATAGAATCCTGTGTGCCAGCTATGTTCAAATTATTGCATTTGGAGAATGCCAATTGTATATGTGTTGTCTACACTGACTGATGGTGGTGCCACTCTATCACTGACAATGTTTACTTTTGCCTCTGGGTGCTAAGTAGGGTTTAAGGGATCGATGCACAGCAGTAGCTTTTCACTAATGGCCTCTCTGTCCCTTGCATCTGCAGCAATCCTTGACTTCATTTCTTCCTTGTAGATCTCTTGTACTTGTGCCTCATTCGTGTCATTTATGTTTGCCATGTCTTTTACCAGCCAGCTGCACGTGTGGAGGATAAGAGATCAAGTCTTGACAGTCTCTGGTTTCAGCGTGAGCGCAGTGATGCCACCATGGTCATGGCCATGCCTCATGAAGGTGGTTTCAACATACATGTTGCTCCAGAAGAACACAAAAGGTGAATGAAGAAAATATCTGACTGTGTGTTTGGTTTATAATCTGCTAATTGTCCAACATCAGAAAATTAATTCTCACGAGTAAATGCGTGAGAATTTCTTAGGTGAGCAAACTCAGAGAGTACAAGAAGTATATGCCTTGTGTCTCCGTTCTGGGTTAGAGAAGGGGGCATACTCGCAAGGTATGCTGATAATATAGACACTACTACAGACATAACAAATGTACCTCCTAGCCAGTTATGTTCCATAAAAAAATGTTAGTGTGACGGTTTTATTAAAAGTAATTGAAATTCAGTGAAAGTGGTTTCACTGTCACCTGGCTTGTGAATCAGGAGGTGGGTAATAATAAGTGCTCTTATTTCAGAATGCTCAACAGCAAGCAGTTTCCTTGAGTTTAGGATCTTGAAATTCAGAATCCACCCAAAGCACGTTGTACTGACACTAAAAACAAGGTTCTCCCAAAAACTTACATTTGGCTAACAGACTAGACACATTTCCTCTCCTACCCCGTAATCTGTCTCATGTCATGGCACTGGCTATTCTTGCCAGCTATGTACAACGTTACCAGCTATTCAAATCAGCAACTTTTTCATTGTTCTTCACTATGTAAAGCTCCCATTGAGAGAGCCAAAATTACTGGCTAATGAAACGTTTCATCCAAACTTCAGTGCACGAGAAGGGAGTGCTTTAGTCTAGTTTCTTAAAGATACACGGTTACACGCACTAGGTTACTCACACCCAGTAAACTTTCCTGTAACATATTTCCATTCTCATCTATGCGGATTGCCGCAATAGCTGTTCATAAAGAGAATCTCTCCTTTTTTGTATCCTCCTGCTGCCTGAATAATTCCACAGTCAAGAGTTAGTGACATCACATTTGCTGCCATGGTGATGAACTGTGATTTCATAAATATTGGACTGTGACTTCTCTTGAATGAATGATGCAGCAGAAGGAGGCTGGTTGTCACATTGTGAGCTGGCCCTTTACGAGGGTCAGGGCTTTGCTGCATTGGTATCTGTGCCAGGCTTGGCTCACATCCTCAAGTGAAGGGAATGAGTCCAGGGTCATGTGCAGCTGGATTAACCCATCACGAGGCCCTAGGAAAACATACACTTCTGTGCCCCTACCTTCTACTCTGAATAACAACAAACAGCAGATAAATGGAAAGAAGGGGACAAAATACACTTCAGTGATGTTCTCTCCCACACATGCCACTTTAATAAATTCCCAGCCCTGCCTGTTCAGGCACTGCTGTTGGAGAAGGAAGCAGTTTCTTTACCCAGAGCCTTCCTCTTGCCTTGGCTGTGTTGGGAATGGGAATTGAGTCACAGTGCTGTGAGAGGTCTGTCTCTGCCCACTCACCCACTGGCGCAGTTGACAAACTGAAAGAACTTCTCTCACTTGAATGGGGGACATTGTGACCTGGCGCACAAGGTCACCAGCCCACTCAAATTTGGCCTCGTAGCCCCGCCACCAAATTCAAATCAAAATTCACTCAAGTGAATGAAGTTCTTTCAGTTTGCATTCAAATCCGCATCTGTTTAAAAAACCACCCTTCTTCCCCCTCCCCCCCAAAATTTGGACCCCAGGCGTGTGCCTAGTTTGCCTCTGTTTAACAGTGAAGGAGAAACTCAGGCAGGGGTAGGGCCTGAAACTAGACTTTTACACTGACTATACAAGGAAATGCTTTGACATAGATGGAGATGTGTTGGTAATCAGCAAAGCCAAGTGGAAAAGGAAATGCAAAACAACTGGATCCCTGCATAAAGGTAAAGCTTTGGTAAAGTTCTATGGGCCTGATTCTGCTCTGAGATATGTGAGTAACTCCACTTAAGTTGATAGGTACACAGCCGTAATAATAGAGCTCGTGAGATCAGAACTACCCATATTATTGATACACTTAGACAGACCAAACTTTAGCAGTGGTTCATTAACTTAAAAAAAAATCACTGGAAATGCACATTGCAATCTGTTATCAAAGAGTAAAATCAGAAGCAAAATGCAATTATGCAGAATCGTGGATATAATATATGAGAAAAACTTTCAAGTTACACAAATAGTTAGTTCACATTCAGCAATGGTTGGTAGAAATGATTCACTTGAATTTTTTTTGACAAAAATGGCCTCCTTTCTTAATGAAACTTTTTGTTTAATTTGGAATTTTCCTGTTTGTTTTAACAACAACAAAAATCAAAACATTTTCCCTCTTTTTTTTGCCCCCCTTTCACACACCTCATTCTGCTTTTGCCACTAGAAAAACATGAGAGGGAATTCCCTCCTCCTCCCTGCCTAGTCTGACTCTCTTCCCACTTCTCCCTCCCCTCAGTTTCCTATTTCGCTTACCCATTCCCCCTTAACCACTTTCCGCCATTATTTTCTCTGATTTAAATCTTAAGTCTTCCCCATCCTCCCAAAGTAAGTTTTTAATTTGAATTAAACCTAATATATAGAACTATTAACAATCCCCCCAAAACATTGTATCATGAAATATTTTGCTGAACTGAACCCTTAATTTTTATATGTACATCAGTTTTCCCATGTATCAATACAGTTGATATCAATCAATATCACTGGAGTTTACACCCCGGCTGAATCTAGTTCTAAATTTTGCTATAGCTATTGAGTAATCTTAACTGCTGAGAAATTCTGTTATAATTAATTGTACTGGATCTTGATTATATGGTTTTCAGGGAAGCCACATAAATATAAATGGCCAGATTTACTTCTGGTGTAAATCCAGTGATATCAGTGAAGTCACATCAGAGATTAATTTGTCCCATGTTGTTTGCAAAATGCTTTGGGGTCTGCAATAGGGCTGGAGGGCCTGGGGCTAGCCAACCTGATTACTGCATGAACCACACCTGAGTGAGATGAGATGATTTCCCTATAAAGAGCAGCAGGATGGTGCCTGCAGTGAGAAAGGTGAGGTAATGATAGTTGTAGGGAAGTTTGGATCCTGCGGTGGAAACACTGACACAAGGGAAATTTGGAGGCCAGAACTGTGTGAGCAGGAGGCTCCTGTTGGAAGCCCTGACTGGGCCTTGGCCTTGGCCTAGACCTAGGCTAGAGCCAGAGCTAGAAGGCTCAGATCCAGGTAGGAAGAACAGGGAGAGCTGTCTGTGAGAACAGACTGGGGCATAAGAAGAGCTCTTCTTGTGATGGAAGATGATAGAGCTAAGTGTGAACTTCAGTGCTGTGGTGAGGGACTTTATTCTGGGGCCCTGATTTGAATGGTCTGTTAAACCAGCCCCAGGTAGGGTGGTACTAACCCTGAGAGAAGCCTGTGTTTAGTTCTCAACTGAAGAAGAAACAGAAGCAGGGTGCTGCAGAGTGACCTCACCATGAGTGGGTCCTCAGCAGGCGGATTGCGCTGTTACAGTGTTTTTGGTGGAGGACACTATAAAAGCGGTGAAGTATAAGCAGTAGCAGAAAATCGGTGAAATAACTTAGCCTAATAGAAGTTATGATCTTGGTAGGGATCCAGATTAAAGGGTTTCTTCTACTGTTAACAGTTCTTTAAGTGTTATTGTTTAAGGAATTTTCTCCCAACAATTTAAGTGTTTTAAGCTGCAGCCTACATTGAAATGCCAGCCTAGTTTTGAAAATGAATAAATACTCCCTTCTGTTTTTGTTGGCTCAGAGAAAAAACCCCACAGAAACAAAGACTCAACCAAATGTTATGTAGGCTCGGAACCAAATACACCACAATCTACATCGGGGTCTCAAACACGCGGCCCGTGGGGTTATTTTCTGCGGCCTGCCAGCTCCCCGCGGCCCTCCCAGCGTTTACCTAGAGCGGCTCCGGCCCGGCCTGGCGCGCACCGGGGGCGAGGGCAGACTGCCTACCCTGCCCCCCGCGCCGCTCCAGGAAGCGGTCGGGACCTGGGTGGGGGAGGGGGGCACTGGGGTCTGTGTGTTGCCCTGGCTGCGCCTCCAGGTACCTCCCCCGAAGCTCCCATTGGCCGCGGTTCCCCGTTCCCAGCCAATGGGAGCTGCGGGGGGCAGTGCCTGGAGGCGTGGCCAGGGCAACACACAGACCCCTGTGCCCCCCCACCCCACAGGTTCCAGCCGCTTCCCGGAGCGGCGCAGGGGCAGAGCAGGCAGGCGGGGAGCCTGGCCTGCCCCCGGTGCGCGCCGGGCCAGAGCCTGCCCCCCACGCCCCTACTGCAGCCGAATCCCCTGCCGTACGCTGCACCCCTCCCGCACCCGGACCCCCTGCCCTGAGTCCCCTGCCGCACCCCTCCTGCGCCCCAACCCCCTGCCCTGAGCCCCCTGCCACACCCCACACCCTTCCTGCACCCCAACCCCCTGCCACACCCCACACCCCTCCTGCACCCTGACTCCCTGCTCTGAACCCGGACCCCCTGCTCTGAGCCCCCTGCCGCACCCCGCACCCCTCCTGCACCCCAGCCCCCTGCCTCACCCCGACCCACTGCCCTGAGCCCCCTCCTGCACCCTGACCCCCTGCCACACCCTGAACCCCTCCTGCTCCCCCTGGGGGGAGGGAGGGGGCAGAGTTGGTGTGGGGATTTCGGGGAAGGGGTTGGAATGGGGACAGGGAAGAGGTGGGGCAGGGGCGGGGCCTCATGGAAGGGGAGGAGTGGGGCCAGGGCAGCAGGGGGTGGGGGTCAGTGATGTGGCCCTCAGGCCAATGTACTAGTCCTCATGTGGCCCTCATGGTCATTTGAGTTTGAGACCCCTGATCTAGAGAGGTGAGGTTACCAGCACATTACTCTGGAGTGAGTCTTTACAACTCACTTTCCTCAAATACCCTGTCTTCAGGCAGGTTAGCAAGTCTCTATTTTTTCAGGACATTTAATCTCCTGCTCTGATCTTCTCGGTATCAGCCTTTCGTTAGAGTCTGGGTTGTTCTCTTGTTCCTTGACAGTTTCTCCTCTGTGCATTGATGATAAATAGGGCCCTACCAAATTCATGATCCATGTTGGTCAATTTCATAGTCATAGGATTTTTAAAATCTTATATTTCATAATTTCAGATCAAATTTAAATCTGAAATTTCATGGTGTTGTGACTGTGGGGGTCCTGACCCAAAAGGGGGCTTTGGGGGGGAGGGTTGCAAAGTTACTGTAGGAGGGTTGCAGTATTGCCATGCTTACTTCTGCGCTGCCTTCAGAGCTGGGTGGCCAGAGAGCAGCAGCAGCTGCTAGCTGGTCGCCCGGCTCTTAAGGCAGCGCTGTCAGCAGCTGGAGCAGCAGTGCAGAAGTAAGGATGGCATGGTATGGTATTGCCACTCTTAGTTCTGCGCTGCTGCCTGCAGAGCTGGGCCCTCCGCCAGTAGCTACCACTCTCTAGCTACCCAGCTCTGAAGGCAGCGGCGCAGAGGTAAGGGTGGCATGGTATGGTATTGCTACTGTTACTTCTTCACGGCTCATGGAAATGGCACTGCCTTCAGAGCTGGATGCCTGGCCAGCAGCCACTGCACTCCAGTCACCCAGCTCTGAAAGTAGCGCAGAAGTAAGGGTGGCAATACTGCAACCCCTGCATGACCCCATTTGAGTCGGGACCCCCAGTTTGAGAAACGCTGATCTCCCCTGTGAAATCTGTATAGTATAGGGTAAAAGTAGACAAAAGACCAGATTTTATGGAGAAGACCAGATTTCACAGTCCATAACATGTTTTTCATAGCCGTGAATTTGGTAGGACCCTAATGATAAAGGATCACTCAGATGGGAAATGCCAGAGTCCACATCTACTATCAATGTGTTGGAACATTCTGGGATTACTTGTAAATTCCTTCGTTACACTGAAATTTGTCCCCATGATCTGTCTGGATTACATAAGACCTTGAATGCAGTTGTTCTTGAAAGGTACCCTTTGGCCCCAAGTTTTAGAGGTGTGATTCCTCAGGCATGCTCTATCACATGGGTTAAGAGATGGGAGATCCCAGGGCCTTTTGTCAAAATAATTTCTGCTTCCATATCTGATATTTTTCATCTTCTGTAAGATCTTCCTTGTTATGAGATTTCAACAAATTATTAGTAATTGGTAAATTAGATTTGATTCTTCTTCCTGTTAACAGCTGAGCTGGAGAAAAGCCATTCTCCAGGGGTGTACTTTGATAAACCAGTAACATTTTATACAAATCACCCCCACTGTCAAGTCTTTTTCATAAGGTTCTTTACTGTCCATAGAGACCTTTCCACAAGTCCATTTGAGGGGGAGAAGTTTGGACTTTATGGTTTGTGATAAAAATCCAAATCTATGGCAAATTGCTTAAAATCTGCATTGGAAAATTGTGGAGATTCCCTTCATGCTGGCTATCACCAATTTATTATTAATACTGTGCAATGTGCAAATATCTGGAGACAGAGAATAATAATCTGTGACTATTAAGTAATCCTTTGATTGCCAGGTAAATAAGTCAGTGCCTATCTTCTCATAAGGCCTTTGCGGAACTGGATGAGGCCTAATGGCTCTGCCTGTTGGCATTGCCTATGTTTCAAGCATGAAAAGCAGTTTCCTAGCACATTAGCAATGTGATTGATCCGCAGCCAATTCAGCACCTCTCGTGCTCATTGTTTGCACTTCTCAATTCCAAAAGACCCTCATGGATCTTCTGTAGCATTTTTTTTCCCAGAGGTTCATTGGAATTACAGGCTTACTGCCCTTGGCAATCACCTCATCTATGACTGTAAGTTCTTGTCTGCAGTTTCAATAGTCTCTTATACTCGGACAACAACTGCTTATTTTTTCTGGCCATCCTTTAATTATCACTTTTTTAAGGATTCTCAACAATTCATCTTTCCCCATTTCCAGTTTCCTGTTAGCTATGGGAAGAGGAGGTTACTCACCTGTGCAGTAACTGATGTTCTTCGAGATGAGTGTCCCTATGGGTGCTCCACTGTAGGTGTCAGTGCGCCCCTGCGCCGTTGGTCGGAGATTTTCACAGCAGTACCCGCATCGGCTGCACATGCGCGGAGCCTTCCTCACATACCAGTCTTGTCTTAATAGTGCGCATGCGTGGCCAAACTCCTCAGTTCCGTCTCTACAACAGAGGCCGCCCCCGCTCCAAAGCAGAGGGGAGGAGGGTGGGAAGTGGAGCACCCACAGGGACACTCATCTCGAAGAACGTCAGTTACTGCACAGGTGAGTAACCTCCTCTTCTTCTTCGAGAGGTGTCCTTGTGTGTGCTCCACTGTAGGTGGCTGAAAAGCAGTAGCTCTCAAGGAGGTAGGGACTTCGGATCTGGAAAGAATGCAGTAGATAGAACAGCTCTGCCCATACGTTTATTGGTGATGGGTGTCTGTATAAGAGCATAATGATTTGCAAATGTGTTTACAAAAGACCAAATGACAGCTCTGGAAATGTCCTTAAGCGGGACGTTATGTAGAAAGGTCACTGAGGCTGCCATGGATCTGGTGGAGTGAGTCCTGATAAAAGTAGGAGGAGTCATATTCTGTAGTTGATAACAGAGACAAATGCAACTCGAGATCCAGTTGGAAAGTCTGTGGTTAGAGATAAATGAGCCTTTAGAGTGTTCTGCAATGGGGACGAATAGCTTGCCGGAACACCTAAGATTTTAGTCCTGTCGAAGTAGGAGGACAAAGCTCTATGCACGTCCAAAGTGTGCATCGTAGATTTAAAGGAATTCGCATGTGGTTTTGGAAAAGGTAGGGAGATGTATAGGCTCATTGACGTGGAAAGATGAGTGCACTTTCAGAGAATTTCGGGGAGTAAGTGTAGGGTGACTTTGTCCTTAAAAAATATGGTGTATGGCAGATCTGTCATGAGTGCTGCAATTTCTCCTGCGCATCTCGCAGAGGCAATCGCTACCAGAAATGCAGTTTTCATAGAGAGATGTAGGAGGGAACATGTGGCTAATAGTTCAAATGGTTTTTGGGTGAGGCATGTTAAGACTAAGGGAAGGTCCCAAAATGGATTAGGCGGTTTGATGTCTGGGTATAGGGTTTGGGGTCCCTTAAGGAATCTCTTAGTAATGGGGTGAGCAAAGATAGTCCTATCATCGATGGCATTATGGAACATTGTAATTGTGGCCAAGTGGATTTTGATGGGACTCAGAGAGAGTCCAGAGAGTTTAATCTTCAACAGATAGTCGAGGATTAGTGGGAGAGGCGTGGAAAAAAGGAGTGGTGTTTGTGACAACCCCCCAGTGTGTAAATCTTGTTCAGTTATGAAGGCAGGTGGTGCATGTAGAATTTGTTGTGCTATGAAGGAGTACATTTCGAACCTGTTCCGAGCAAGTTCGCTCAGCATGAGAGAACCATGAAGGAGCCAAACCTTGAGGTGTAACATGGTTAAATTGGGGTGGAGTAGTAGACCATGTTGTTGGGAGAAGAGATTCGGGCAGAGGGTAGTGGGATGGGTGAGGAAATTATGACCCTGGCTTGGTGTGTTCATATTTTTATCAATAATTTGTGTATGAGTGGTATCAGGGAAATGCATACATTAGATCGGTGTTCCATGGGAACATGAATGCATCCCCCGAGGAGTGTTTGCCTAGTCCCACTCTGGAACAAAATCGTGGGCATTTCTTGTTTGCTACAGTTGTAAAAAGGTCTGTGGTTGGGTATCCCCATGTGTGGAATATGTTTACTACTATATCCTCATTTAGTTCCCATTCGAGATCTACGGGAAATCTTCCGCTGAAGTTGTCGCGGTGGTATTGAGAGATCCAGGAAAGTATGCAGCTGATATTCAGACATTGTGTCTGAGACACCAGTTCCATCATTTCATCGCTTCTGTACAAAGGCAGTGGGATCACACCCCACCCCCCTTGCCTGTTTACATAGAACATGCAGGCAATGTTGTCGGTCATTATACCGACATGTTGGTTTTGTATGAAGGGGAGAAATTGGAGGCAGGCATTGCGTATCGCTCAGAGTTCTAGACGTTGATGTGAAGGGACGTCTCGGCAGGAGACGAAAGCCCCTGGGTAGTGTACTGGGGCATGTGTACTCCCTATCCCCTAAGGGATGCGTCTGTAGTTATGACAACTGATGGGACGTCCTGTAGAAAGGGGACCCTGGAGCAAAGGTTCTGAGGCAATGTCCACCAGTGGAGGGAGTCCTTGACTCTGGGAGGTATGTATAAAAGTTTTTTTCAGACCATGGACATTTGGTCTGTAGACAGTGGAATCCAGCTTTGGAAACACCTCATGAAGAGGCGAGCATTCCTGACTACATAAGTGAAAGAGGCCATGTGGCCTCAGAGTTTTAGGCAAGCTCGTGCAGCCACTTGTGGACTGTTGCACAACTTGGGAACAAAAAGGTTGATGGTGTTAAAAAGGTGGAGTGGGAGAGATGCTACTCTTTTGCGTGAGTCGAAATGTGCTCCTATGAACTCCAGTTGTTGGGTGGGAGTGAGTGAAGATTTTCTTTGTTCATTCGCAGGCCAAGAGCATGGAAACATTGGACTGTCTGCTGTGTGGATTGAATAGCTTCTTGGAGAGTCCTGGCTTTGAAAAGATAGCTGTTGAGGTAAGTAAAAATTATGATTCCCTTCCTTCTGAGATGAGCTGTTACACCTGCAAGGAGTTTGGAAAAGACACAAGGTGCAGTCAAGAGGCCGAAAGGTCATACCCTGTACTGGTAGTGTTGTGAGCCCAGAACAAAGCGAATAAAATGTCTGTGGGCAGGACGTGTGGTCACCAGGAACATAAGCATCCTGCAGGTTGAACGCTGAAAACCCAATCTCCCTGCTCCAGTGCTGGAATTATGGTTGCAAGAGTCACCATTTTGTTTTGTTTTTTTATTTAACAAATTTATTGAGGTCGAGAATGGGTTGCTCTCCCCCAGTTTTCTTTTGTGTTAAAAAGTAATGGGAGTAGAACCCTTTTCCTCTGTGTTGGTCAGGCGCTGGTTCTACTGCTCCTAATTGGAAGAGGTTATGCACCTCTGGGTGGAGCAGTTGTTCGTGAGAGGGGTCCCTGAAAAGGGACGGTGGGGGGGGCGGGGAAATGGGCACTGAAGTAGGGATAATGTTTTCTATACCCTCGGTCACATCTTCAGTTTTGCTTATTAGGGGGAGGGGGTTGACATGGAGCCGATGAATTGCTGTGGCGGCGTTTATATCTTGGTCACTGACGTTGTTGTTCATATGGTCTATGACTTTGTTGAGTATACGTTGGGTAGTGTGGATGTTGATAAGTTTGGTATCTATATTGTCTCCTCCTATTTGCAGGGGTTTGGATACCGAGAGACCGTAATGTCACTCTCAAGTCCTTCATGGTGTGAAGCACATTGCTGGTGTTACTGGCAAATAGTTTTTCACAATCAAAAGGGAGATCTTCAATGGTATTCTGAACCTCGCAAGGAAAAGACAACAATGAAAGCCATGAAACTCAACACAACTGCTGTAGCAGTGTACCTCAGAGCTGTATTAGCAACATCTAGTGCAGCTTGTAGTGAGGTACGGGAGATGATTTGTCCCTCAGAGACTATGGGTTTAAACTGATGGGGGTTTTTTGGTTTTTTTTTCCCCCTCTGGAATGTCATCAATAAAGTCCATGAGTTTCTCATAATTTTTGTGGTCATATTTTGCCAGAATGGCCCCATAATTAGATATCCAGAATTGTAATGTAGACGAAGCATACACTTTACGACCAAGCAGGTCCAGCGTTTTACTGTCTTTATCAGTTGGGGTAGACCTGGGAACTGGTGTTTGTTCTTTTGGTTAGCTGCCTCTACTACCAATGAGTTTGGCACTGGGTGAGTAAAAAGAAACTCAGACTCTTTGGAAGGAATAAAATATTTCTGGTCAGCTCGCTTACAGGTACGTGTGCTAGTAGCCGGTGTCTGCCATATGGTTTTGGCAGGATTCATAATGGCTGGATTTATAGGAAAGGCAATCTTGGATGTGGAGAAAAGTTGCAAGATGTCAGTCAGTTCATGTTGGTTTTCAGAAACTTCCTCCAGATTAATCCTCAGCTCGTTGGTGACTCTACTGAAGAGGTCTTGAAATTTTAAGAAATCATCTGACAGCGTTGGTGGGGGAGGCAGTATAGCCTCATCCTGTGTGGATACAGGCTCCACAAGGGTTGGAGAAGCATGTGTAGTGTGTTCATCGAAATGTGGAGTAACAGCTTGTTGTTGTGTCTCATTCGTAGCTGTATGCACTGGTGGTGGCGAGGTGGCATTGCTCCTATTTTTGGCAACTTGACAATCATAGTGGAATCGCTTATATGGTGCCCATGGACCCCAGTATTGCCACTGACCGGGGAAGGGCATAGGTGGTGCCATCCACGGGTTTGTATACCAGGGAGGGAGGTCTTTGATGAACGAAGACCTAGATTTTTCTGTGACCAGTGCTGATTTGGCTCCGTGACTGGGAGAACTGGTATGGTGAAAAGTCTTCATGCACTATGGCTTCCTCATCACTAGAAAAGTGAGAAACAGCCAGAGACAGGTGTCTGGACTGCATGCGAATGTCCAGAGAAAAACAGGTGCCAAGGAGAGGTAACTGTAGGTTAGGTAACACCTGTAGGTCTGGTGAATGACTAAACTGCGGTGCCAGAGAGCCTGTGTGAGATAAACCCTCCGTTAGGAGCGCCTGCGGCACTGGAGGGTCATTCAGCACCGATGTTCTCTGCACCATAGCGCTCAATGCAGGCACTGAGCTTGGAGGTGCTGGGGAGGTAAGCACAGCCCCCGTCTGTTCCGGCAAGGTCATCTGTGCTGGCACCGTGTCCATTGCGGTGCCGGACGGTGCCATGAGAGAGGCAGGCAACTTGAAGCCTGAAGCCTCGGCACTGGGAGCTTGCACTGTGGCTGCAGCCACAGGTGGGATTAGTGCGATGCCAGAGGAACCTGGCACATCAAAGGTGCTGAGCCGGGGGAAGGTCTGTATAGAAGAGAGAGACCTCCTCAGTGACCTTTTTGCTTGCAATGTTTCCCTTCTGGGTAAGGGAGGCAGGCGTTTTCTTTTTTTTTTTGTCCTTTTTGGAGGCAAGAGGGCTGCAGTTCACTGAGGAGCCCGTACCTGGGTCAGAAGCAGGGTCTGAGTGACTTCTGCATAAGAATCATTTTCAGTCGGAGTTCTGTCTTTAGTTGCCCTGGATTTTAATCTGGAACAGTGGGCACATTTTTGAGGAATGTGGGACTGCCCCAGGCATTTTATACACTGGGAGTGACCATCTGAGATAGGCATCCCTGCACGTAGTGCACCACTTAAATCCTGGGGATCCAGGCATATTAGCGTGGGCTGGAGGCTGAGAGGAACAAGCGGGAACGAGTTTTTTTTATTTATTTTTTTTAGGGATGAACTTATCTAGTAACTAAGGGAAAAAAGGATGTAGAATGGGTAAGAGAAAAAGTTTTAATGAGTCTTCTGTAGGTATGACTCTGGCCGGGGACGGTAGAGAAGGAACTGAGGAGTTCGGCCGCTCATGCACACAATTAAGAAAAGACTGGTATGTGAGGCAGGCTCCGCGCATGTTCGGCCGATAAAGGTACTGCTGTAAAAATCTCCGAACAATGGCACAGGCACGCACTGACACCTACAGTAGAGCACCCACAGGGACGCCTCTCGAAGAAGAATTATTTTTATAATCAGATCTACATAGGCTTACATCTCTGTCTCTAAAGTCTTCTCTGGTTTCATGGGCATCACTGCTCTAAAAAGTGCATCTGCAGTGAATGTGAATTACTGGGTGTGTAGGTCACAACGAAACCATACTTTTGCAGCTTTATCATCATTCTTTGAATCCTTAAGGTACAGACATTTAGCGGTTTGCTAAATAATGCTACCAGGGGCTTGTGGTCCTTTTCAACTTCTGCTGTCTGTCCGTAAGTATACTGATTGAATCTCTCACAGGCAAACAATATTCCTAAAAGCTCCTTCTCGATCTGGGCGTACCTGATTTCTGCCTCTATCAGTGATTTGTATGCGTATGCCATTGGTTGCCAAAAATCCTCGTGCTTCTGTAAAATCACTGCTCCTAACCCAGACTGAAGCATCTGCTGAAATTTTAATAAGCCTTCCTGGTGCACAGAACTTCAACATTGGCTTTTGTATCAGTTGTTGTTTTAAATCTTCCCAGGATTCCTCCTGTTCTGCACCCCAATACCATTCATTTTTATTCTGTAGGCATTTTCTCAAAGCTACTGCTTTGGTAGATAAATTAGGTATGAATTTTCCAAGATAATTAACCATTCCCAGGAACCATTGGACATCTTTCTTTGACTGGGGATGTGGCATCATTTCAATGGCTGAAATCTTCCTCTTATCAGGGTTTAGACCTTTGTTGGGAATAATGTCCCCAACAAAAGTCAGTTCTGTAACCTTAAAACACATTTCTCCCTATTTAGTTTGAGGTGTGCAGCTCTAGTTGCATTCAGGACTTCCCGAAGTATACAATCATGCTCCTCTTTTGTTGGGCCCCAAACGATGATGTCATCCACTGAGGTGTCAACACCATTAATATGTTCAGAGATCATATGCATAGTTTTGCAGTATGCTTCTGGTGCTGAAGTTATGCTTAAGGGTAAGCATAAGAATCTGTATCTTCCAAATAGGGTATTAAATGTGCATAGTTTTGAGCTTCCTTCAGGTAATTTTAGCTGCCAAACACCTGAGGATACATCCAATTTAGTGAAATATTGAGCATTTGCAAAATGAGCCATAATCTCTTTTGGTTGGTAGTTTGAAATGTTCTCTTTTTATAGCCTTGTGAAGGTCTCTGAGATCTAAGCATATGCGTAGCTGGCCATTACTTTTCTCCAAAATGACGAGGGAGCTCACTCATTCTGCTGGCTTCTCAATTATTATATTACTTGCATTGCTTCCATCCTTGCAAGCTCAGCCTCGATTTTATCACTGAGTGCAAATGGCACCTTTCTACATGGATAGATAATTGGAGGGACCTGTTTGTTTATCCAGATTGTATGTTTACCCAGCAAACAGCCCAATCCTTGAAACAGATCAGGATATTCCCAAATGAGTGCCTCATAGCCACATTCAGTATGATCTTGCAGTGAGAGCACCTGTTTTACCAGATTGAATTTCTTACATGCAGCCAGGCTTAAAACTGGTGTCATCTCTGTGAGTAGTTTCCCCACCTGGGATGCCACCTGGAACTGGGGTACCACTAAGCCCCCTGACTCACCAGCCTGGGCTCCCTCTCACACAGTACTGCTGTGACAAGCTGCAAAGCCCTCCAGCCTGCACTTTCACCAGCATTCATACAGGTAGGGACACACCCAGCTGCAGTTACATGCAGGCTCTCTGACTGGCTCCTGCGGAGGAAGTCTACAGCAAAGGCAACTCCCAGCGCCCCGGCACGCACCCCCTCTGGAGTATAAACACCAAATTATACTGTCCTGTGCTGCACAGGGAACTGTACAACATAAACTCATAAAGTTTGCCCACCC
This sequence comes from Lepidochelys olivacea, assembly GCF_965140295.1. Lineage (NCBI taxonomy): Eukaryota > Metazoa > Chordata > Testudines > Cheloniidae > Lepidochelys > Lepidochelys olivacea. Next base: position 24,300,416 of record NC_140412.1, on the reverse strand, counting down.
TTTCATATGGAGAAGAATATGCAACAACCTTTTCCCCTTGAGCTATTATTCCTATACACTTCACTCCAACTCACTGGTTTAGATAAAGCAAAAACAAATTTATTAACTACAAAAGAGATTTTAAGTGATAGTAAACAGATCAAAGCAGATTACCTTGCAAATAAATATAAGACACAAACTAAGCTTAATATACTACGTAGATTGGATATGAATTCGCAGATTCTCACCCTAAGAGATGATACAAGCAGGCCGCAGATTCTTAAGGGGCAAGCTATACTTGCTTTACAGCTTGGAATCCCCAGGTATTTCATTCACAGGCTAGAAATCCCTTTAGCCTGGGTCCAGCACGTCCCCCAGTCCAGTCTTTGTTCCTCAGGTGTTTTAGGAGTCTTCTTGTGTGGGGAGTGAAGAACCCCAGATGTCATTCCCTGCCTTATATAGCTTTTGCATAGGGTGGGAGCCCTTTGCTCCAAAGCTTGGTTCCCAGACCAGTCTGTGGAAAAATACTGATATCCCCAGCACAGCTTAGAGGGAACACAGATGTCTATGAAAATCTCCTCAACCAGATTGTCTTTAACTGAATACACTTGGATTTTCTACATCTATAGCATTTTGCAAAGGAATTATTTTCCCACATTTATGACCGTTTCCCAAAGACAAAACACTGTTTGGGGCCATGCTGTGATCCACACCTTTCACGTGACCATCTGTACCCAGTCTTTCCCCTAGCAGTGATTTTCGTAGTGTTGGTTCCATTCTTTGATTCTATTCTGGCTATATTCTTTTGTACTTAATACATGGATTAAACCCTTCTGGTGAATTCAGCACTTTGGCTTGTGCTTTCACAGTTTCTGCTGCCCTGAATATTTGGAGAGCTTTTTCTAAAGTTAAGTCTCCTTCATGGAGCAGTCTCTCTCTTAACACATTGTCTTTAATGCCACAAATGATTCTATCTCTGACAAGAGACTGTCAGCTCACCAAAGTCACTGGTTTTACTGACTTTCCTTAATTCTGTGATATACTGCATTATGGTGTCATCAGTTTTTTGTATGCATGTAAAAAAGGTATGTCTCTCAAAGATTTCATTCCTTTTTGGCATGCAATGTTCCTCAAATTTAGTCAGTTTTTTACTTAACTTTATGTTTTCACCGTCTTCAAACTTAAAGTTGTTATAAATATCCAATGCTTCCTCCCCAACAACATGCAAAAAGATTGATTTCACTTTATCATTTTTCTCCTCTGCCCCTATGGCTGCTAAATACAATTCAAATCTCTATCTGAATTTTTTCCAATTCTCTGCAACATTGCCTGACAATTGCAGACTGGATATAGGTTGCAACACATGCATTTTTTGGCCTTTCCCCCCTTCTTAAGCTAATCAAGTTACTATTGTGCTCATCAAATACACGCAAAAGCCTCTGTGCCTGGTGCTTCTCTGCTGTCTCCCTTTGCAACTGAAAGCAAACTTCAAAAATCACTGCAGTTTCCTTCTCATTCAGCACTTCTGACACCATGTAACTATTTTGGGGTTCATTAAATAACAACCCAGTGAATGAGAGAGGAATAAAACTTTAATCAAACTGGAGAGCGTCTCTGGCAAAGTTGCCAAGTCTCACGAGAAAAAGTCTCGCGACCCTGCCTTTCAAAAACAAGCCCAAGCTTCCCCAGAACAAGCAGCTTGGTAAGAGGTGGCTTGAGCTCCCCCGGCCAGCTAGCCGCCCCTGGGTTCCTGGTTCCATTTCCCCCCTCATTCTGCCTCTTCTCATCTCTTCTCCGTCCCCTCCCCACAGGTTCCCAACTGCCCACCACCTGCGTCGTGCCTCTCCAGCCCTTCCTCCCAGGCTTCCAACCATGGCTCACTCCTCTCTCTGCTCCCCCTCCAACCACCACTCTAGGAGAGCTAAGTAAACACGTGGTCTGCAGACAAAGCGCTATGGTTTTAATTTAAAAGGTGGGGTGTGTGCGGGGGAGGGGAAAGAAGTAAACTAGTCCCTTCTAGTTGTGTTTAGAAATCTGCCAAAGGCACTAATCAGAGTTTCCCACAGATTAGGTTCCTTTGAAACAAATGGTTATGAAAGGACTAAACCGCCCCTAGTACGGCAGAAAGGGAACTCTGAGCCTTCCTCTGCACCATGTGCAGTCCTCCCTGCACAGATGCTAAGGCACATGAAAGCTGTCAGTACAGCAACAAGAACATGCCAGGCTCTTCAGAAGGGTTATAAGACCCAGTCCTGGCCCCAAGCCCAAAGGGTTTACAGTAGGTAGGCAACATACCAATGCAGGGAGATGGAAAGAAGGCAATAGAAGGCCACATACCTTAACATCAAAGTAAGGCACAGTGTTTGGTTAGTTCCTTAAGTTTTTTGAAGCATGTGTTGGGAGGGAAGTCAGAGGAATGGTGGGAAAATCAGAGTTTGAAGGAAGACCCGCATGTTAAAGGCGGGCATGGAGGAGAGAGTGGGTACATGGCAGGTTGGTGCTGAGAGGGGAATCATTCAAAGCGCATGGAGTAAGAGTTGCTTCTCCCACTCCCAGGCTCTTGGTTCCCTGAAACTCTTCCTTCATTGGCCTGTAGTGCCCTGTCCATTGGGCTGACCTGGAGCATTGGCCTCTGCGCATTGGCTCTGGGGACTGTCAATCTCCTCCAGATCCGTTCTTTTGATTAGAGGGATTATGCAACCAGGAGGCAATCGTGCTTTTCAGCGGGAAATTAAAAAAAAAAGCAGCAGCCACTCCTTTGGAAGCCCAAAACAAGCAACGATCAACCGGCCACTTAAAGCAGGAAGCCTAAAACAAGCAGCAACAAGTCGCTGAAAGAGCCAGAAAAGCCCCAAAACAAGCAACTCAAAGAAATAACAAGCCAAGCCTGCTTAAACCAGCCTACTTTCTGGTGAACTGTGGCACGCAGCCATGTGATGTTCCCAACCCCCACCTCCAGGGGACATCTCCAAATCCCTATGTTCATAATACTGTGCCTTATGAGGGAGCGTCTCTAAATTATAATCTTCTAAGTGGCCTTAAATCTGCTGAAAAGGGCAGCTGTGGAGTCTCTTGGGGGAATCTGGAGTGAGCGTAAAGCTGTTCTAGGCAGCTGTTTGGCAGCCCTTCTGCCTCCCAGAACAGTAGTACAGAGTGTATTTTGGGGCTGTCTGGTGGTGGGAAAGAGGGGCATTTCAATGCCTGGAGGGGTGGGGCTTGTGGCTGCTCTAATTTGTGCTGGGAATTGGTACAGCTCCTGGCCATCCTGGGAAGACTTCTCCACAAGCAGATTTAATGTACATATGCAACACTAAATGGGAAAGATTCCTAGGTCTTCAATGAACAGGCTTGTAATGGATAGCTCAGGATAATGCTCACCAAAGCTACATGACATGGGAAGGAGAGTTCTAGGTGAAAATCTCTTCTGCCACCCAACATCAGATTCTATCTGCAGAATCTTTCTTACTGGTCAGATTCAGCTGGAACATAGTTTGATTTTTTTCCCCTGACTGGTGATTGCAGGTTATTTGACTGTACATGGAACACATATTCTATGGGAATAATTGAGGCAGAGAAGATATTGACCCCCCGCCATGGCAATCTTCTGACTACAACCCATACTCTAAAGAATCAGCAGTTGCATAAAATACAGTCCTTGCCCACACTACAGTATCTCTAGGTAACATGCTTGTTAATGGACACAATGTGCCCATATCCCCCAACAACTACAGCACATAGGATAACAGTCTACTACTGCAGGCAATTAATAGGATCCTCCTTTTGCTCAAGTGATAGCTATTCTAGGTACGTATATGGCACCAGTACCATCATATCTCATATTTTTGAAAGTATGTTGTGACACCCTAACACTCCAATATTCACCACTGTCATGTAATTAGGATATGTCTTATAAAAAAGTATGCCTTCTGAGGTGTCATTCTAAAAGTCTTGATCTGCTAGACAGTAATATCTCATTGGATTGTATGTTCTATCATTGTATATGAAGTTATGAAGTTTGCTGTGTATGTGTTACTGAAACAGTCGTGAGGTTGAAAACACCCACAAGCAGCCTTTCAGGCACGACAGTAAAATGGCCAAACAATGTTAATGGGTTATTGAGGAAATGCACACAAGCACAAGGATTACCCCAGGAACTGTGTACAATAGAAACCTCACTACACAATGGGAACTGTTTGAGCCAGGTCACAGCAAAAGAACTTTCCAGCAAGTAGGGAAAAGATATAAAAGGGGGAAAATGACAAGCAGAGGGGACCTCACTCTCCCTACAACAACGCACCTGGAAACACCTGAGGAACAAAGACTGAATTGTGGGAAGTTATGGTCCCAGGCTGGAAGGATTTTTAGCCTGTGTATGAAAACCTGAGAAAGACAAAACAACTTGTGCCTTAAGAATCTGCTAGCCTATTTATCACTCAGGGTGAGAATTTGCTAATTTATATCACACTTACCTAGTGTGTTAAGATTAGTTTGTGGTTTTTGTTTGTTTACTAAGGTAATCAGCTTTGATCTGTTTGGTATCACTTAAAATCTATCTTTTTGTAGTTAATAAATTTAGTTTTACAGGAAAAACAAAACAGTGTGGAACTCATACTTGGGGCAGAAAGCTGTTGCATATCTCTCTCCACATTGAGGGAGAGGGTGAATTTTATGAGCTTACACTGTATAATTCTCTGTGCAGCGCAAGACGATACAATTTTGGGTTTACACTCCAGAGTGGGTGTGCATTTGTGTGTTAATTGAGCTCTCCCATTCAGAGCTGATCTCAGTATCTGTGTGAATATAGCTGCAGCTGGGTGTGTCTCTATCTGTGTGTGTGCTGGAACGGGGCTTGAGAGCCTGTCACAGCAGCACAGAGTATGGGGAACCCAGCCTGGTGGGACAGATGTACTTAGTGGTATCCCAGCTCCAAGTGGCACCCCAGGGGAAACCCATCACATATGTATCCTTACAAGATCCCTCTGAGGAAGGGAAATACTACTATCTCCATTTTACAAACAGGAAACTGAGGCACAGAGACAGTGACTTGCCCAAGCTCACACAGGCAGCCTCTGGTGAATCAGAGATGAAGCTGAGTCCCATGAATGTCACACTAGCAGCCTAACTGCTAAGTGGTTGAGATCTGCACTCTGGTGCTGAAGGTCCCTGGTTCAGGCCTAGCTGACAGTTGCGTCAGGGATCAGTATGTTTAGTGCTAGGCATACCTTTCAGTCTTATATTCACACACAAAAATAAAAATAATAAAATCTATTTAGGAAAGTATCGGATTTTTCAAACTGCTAAGAGAACTAAAGAGCCAAAGTCACCGTATGCAGGACCCCTGTATTTAAATATAGGATAAGTGAGTTCATGCTCACTGACATTACTCCCTTTATGTTAGGACTAAAAGTGGTCTAGTTCACAGCCCTTGTATGCTTATTCCTCAACAAAGACTGATGTTAAATTGTCATCAGCAAAGACTGGCAGGGAAAGGATTTGGAAAAAAACACTAGGCAAATTGAAAACACAGTTCTTAGTGTGTAGGACTTCACATTGTAGAGCACATCACCACTTCAGAATGAAGGGGAAAAAACCAAAGGATAGGCAGAGAGAACAAATACTTTTTCAACCAGGCTATTTTCACTGGAAAATGAGGATAGCAACTCCCTAACTCACCCAGTGTTGAGTAACTAGTTTGCAGTAGAAAATTTGGCATACACATCTGACATTTGGTGCTATTTCTATTGTTTATAGTTTACCAGCTGTCAGGATTCAGGATTCTGAACCGAACACTGGAATGGTCAGATGTTCCAAGTCACTTTAAAACTTATAATTGGGCCTCCACCGAAGATCTTATCCTCTGAACTTAACTAAGACGGTAAACTGTGTGATCTGGCAGCTTCTCTGATTATTAGAAAGGCAGCTGAAGGTGAGTCTTAAGTACAGCACTAGAGGAAAATATGATCCTGAGGTACATAAACAGGGGAATCTTGAGTAGGAGTAGATAGGTTGTTTTATCTCTGTGTTGGGCACTAGTGCAATGCTGCTTGAATACTGTGTCCAGCTCTGGTGCCTGTGATTCAAGAAGGATGTTGATGAATTGCAGAGGGTTCAGAGAAGAGCCATGGAAATGATTAAAGGATTAGACAGCATGCCTTAGAGCAGGGGTGGGCAAACATTTTGGTCTGAGGGCCACATCTGGGAATAGAAATTGTATGGCGGGCCATGAATACTCACAAAATTGGGGTTGGGATGCGGGAGGGGGTGAGGGTTCTGGTTGGGGGTGCGGGCTCCTGGGTGGGGCCAGAAATGAGGAGTTCAAGGTCCCGGGGGGGGTGTTCCAGGCTGGGGGTGTAGGCTGGGGATGAGGAGTTTGGGGTGTAGGAGGCAGGGATTGAGGAGGTCAGAGGGCAGGAGGGGGATCAGGGCTGGGGCAGGGGGTTGGCGTGTGGGGAGAGGCTCAGGGGTGCAGGCTCCAGGTGGCGCTTACCTCAAGCAGCTCCCGGAAGCAGCAGCATGTCCCCCCGCCAGTTCCTATGCGGAGGCACAGCCAGTCGGCTCTATGCACTGCCCCACCCGCAGGCACCACCCCCACAGCTCCCATTGTCTGTGGTTCCCGGCCAATAGAAGCTGCGGGGGTGGCAATTGGGGCAGGAGCAGTGTGCAGAGTGAAGCCCCTTGGCTGCCCCTACGTGTAGGAGCCAGAAGGGGGGCATGCCGTTGCTTCTGGGAGCTGTGTGGAGCGACCCCTGACCCTGCTCCCCACCTGGAGTGCTGGAGCACCAAAGTGGGGCAAACCCCAGACCCTGCTCCCCAGCAGGAGCTTGAAGGCCAGATTAAAATGGCTGCTGGTCCGGATCTGGAGGTAGTTTAGAGCAGCCTGTAGGCTGCTTGAGCCTGTGCCAGCTGGCTATGGCTGCCATGGGAATATACCCAGATGACTATTGATGGCATGTAAAGTGCTCTGGCCACCTCTCCTGCCCAGCCCTCCCTACCCTGCAGTACCCCCTACACTCTTTAAGAACCAGCTCTGCCTGCTCTGTGCCTGCTGGGGACTCCCCAGCAAGAGGATTATGTCAGTCTTTGCGCTCTTTATGTAGCCTGGAGTAGGGCCAAGAATCTGCACTTAAAATAAAAGAATTCACACCTCAGGTGCTGAGCCTTCCAGGATCAAAGGCAAAATGATAGAAGGAAGCCAATAGCCCTGAACCCTTGTTCCAACGGATGGTACAGCACATGTTGGTGTGGCCAGGACAGCTGGGAATGCACCGATTCAGCGTAACCCCTGGACAGCTGCAAATGGGGCTCCTACAGAATCCTGGCAGGGATTAAAGCTGGTCTGCCTCTGCAGGCAGGTAGCAGTATTAGTGCCTGTTGTTCCCCTAGGGCAATTGTGTATGCCAGGCAGCAGTAACCTGCAGCCCTCTGTGTGTTTTGGGGGTGATTTACCCCCCAGAAGTTTCCTACAGTAAGTATCAACTCATAAGGAAAATACAGAGATGTACAGCTTATTATGGATGTGTGAGATTCTCAGCATGCTGTTCAGGCCGAATCCCGCAAGGCTTCTGAGCACAGAGAACTCAGTGAAGTCAGTGGGAGTTTAGTTCACAGAGGACGGAAGGACTGTCCTTCATGCCTAGCATTGGTGAACATTTTATTATAGATGGAGCTGGTGTCATGGCTTATAGTTGGGTTGCCCATCCTCTGGCATAGGGGATGTTCTAGGAATGGAAAGGGAATAATGGAGCAGATCTCCACTATGCAGATTCTCAGCTGGCATTTGGATCCTTAGGGGCCCTACATCAGCAATAGGAGTGAGAGAAAGTGCTGTAAATGCCAGAGTTGGTGGGGGGTGGGAGGTGGTGGGTGCTGCTGAGCCCAAACCCATGGGTGATTTGAGGTCTGAAACATTCAGGGCCTGATCCAAAGCCCATTGAAACCAATAGGAATTTTTATGTATATTTTACTTAAATATTTGGAATGTATCCTGCTTTCTTACTTATCCAGCAGCAACCTCCCATCTCTCCCCACCCCCTAACAAAGTTCCTGCTTTCTTTTTTTCAACTCTTCTTTGTTCCCAGATGAAAACAAATTGGATTGATGGCTCCCACTGCGGGCAACAGATGAGCCAAACCCTTTGAAAGGGAATTGACACCAAACAGAAGAACTTGCACAAGTAAATGTTTTTAATTAAAAATAAAATGTTTTGAAGTATTAGCATGATGTGTCAATGGCCCAGTAATTGTGACATTGCATCCGTATGGAAGCTATTTAGAACTGGAAATGAAGCTTTGCTATCACTCAGATTAACGACAGGCAGTTTGCTCTAGGTGCTATTATTTTGTGTGTTGTAGAAAATAAAATTGCTTCCAGAAGTGGAATTTCCCTATTTCCTGATAATTTTCTTCCCCTCTTTCTTCCTCTTTTCTTGAGGCATAGAGGTTTCCAATGTCCAAATTTGGCCCCTACCTCTTCCCACCTGTTTTTTCTACAGCTTCTGCCAAGAAAATTTTCAGCATCCCTGTGTAGTAACTCAGCATGAATTAGGTCTGTTCTGAGCGGAAGCTGTGGTGTCTTTACCTTCTCCACTCTGGGCTGTGTTTTTCTCAGTATAACACTTTTTCCCTCTCACATGGCACAACACGATCTCAGCCTCCTCTGGGGGGTTCAGTGCTGCTCTCTAAACAGCTGCAAGGAAGTACAAAATGGAGATGCATGTTGAAGCCTTCTTCCTAATTCCCCCATCAAGAGACTAAGAAGGTAATCTTGACAATTTCTGCAGCCCCTACTTGCCCCTGGAGCAAAATTCTTTGGGTAATTTCCAAACTTTTGTGTGCGGTGTTGTACTGTAGGGCTCTTAGCCCTGCCAGCCAAGAAAGCAACTTGAACAACATGGCAGGAGATCTAAAGACAGCCCCCCCAGTTAGAAAGAATGGGTAGTTTTGCAAGCACAATAGATTGACCTTTAAACACTTAAGTGTCCGTAAACATTTATAATTTATTTTTGATATACAGGTGCATCCACATGTGGAGATGGCTATAAGGGGACCTGGGGAATAGATGCTTAGGGAAAATATCCAACTATGTTGGAATGAATGAATGAATAAATAAATACATTTTTCTGAAAATCTGCTGAATGGCCCCCAAATGCTTCTGCAAATCAGCCAACTGGCCACTTCTGCATTTCTCCTTCCATCCACCCCAATACTCTTGGGTCGGACGGTGATTTTATTTTCTGTGAGGAATTCATAATGGCTGGAACAAAACCACTGTTCTATTAGATGTGTAAGCAAAGGACTGACTAGGTGGCATGAACTGAATGATGGCAGGTCGGTTTGGGGAATGCTGACACAACAGTGATCTAGCAAGATGGATTGAGCTTGCATGTTTACAGCATGTGAGTTTGTTTACTGTCTTTTCTGTAAAGTCCAGTAATGTTTGCACCGTCTCTTATTTTATGTGAAGTATCATAGACTAGATAAAGGTAGAGTCATTGTTACAGAAGGGTTTAGAGTCTATTGCCTCTTGGGCTCAGTCCCGCTTGCACTTCCTTCTTAGCTTATGCGCAACATGCCTCAGGTGGCACGTGACCAGGATTCATCACCGAATTTAGTCCTGAGAGCTGCTGAGTACTCTCCCCTCCCATTTATCTGACTAAGAGTGGAGGCCACTCAACACTTCACAGGATTAGGCCCTTACAAAATTAAGACTCTAATGACAGAATTATTGATCTGTAACCTGTTTAGGCCTGTGTGAATCTTACCAAAAGAAACCCTGCAAAGTCAGCATGGTTTGGGTTTTGTCTTAAAGTAAAACTCAGAGGTTCATTGACCTGGGCTAACGGATTGTCTCAAATTCAAAAGGGACACCTGTTCCCAAAAAATCAACCCCCCTCCCTCAACAGGCCTCCCTTCCCTAAAACAAGCCCCTGTGCCTGTATCCATCTCCAGGAGGAAGTGAGAGTGGGAACCCCATGCCAGTGTTTTTGCTGACTACTAGTTTGCTCGCTTCTCCCACCTACTGTCGTTAGATTAGCAAAGGGAAAGAAGACTGATGGTTGCTCAATGCTGACAGCATCTTCTGACAGTGGACAGGTGGCTTCCAGATACTGCATTCAACAGCAATGGACTGTTCCTTCCTTCTGCCATCACAATGTAATGGCTCCAGGGATTATATGTATACAGTGTGCTATAGATCTTCTTTCTGTTCAGTTGCTTCGTAGTTTTGAATCACTACCGGCATCATGCGACATGCCAGGTAACTAAGCACCGATAGGAATCTCTCAGTCATATACTTATATTTTAGAGTCCAGAATCCAGAGTTAACCCTCTTTTACACATGACCTCTGACTCGACATATAGTCACACAATATTCCAGTCTGTCATGATATGCAGGGATTGACTTATAAGAGGTATTTGTTAAAGAGGGATTCAATGAGGGATGCAAACGAGGTTTCCACATAGCTTGGTTCTCATCTTTTTGTCCTTTGTTTACCTGGGACACCATGCCCAGTCTGGAAGTCTAACTCAGCACACAGACAGCTACTGGCTGTATAATTTACTATAAGTACATGTATTGTTAGGCAACAGATAATCACAAATTAGTTTTCAGTTCTCCCTGTTGAAGTATATATTACTCGTATGACGTATGCCAGCATCCACTGGAGTATAGGTGGAGGGCCACTGAGACATTCTGTTAGAAGGAGGAGTTGTGGAGAAAAAAACTTCACCAAAATGGTTTACAAGTAGAGTATCACTGTATTTTTTTCCAATCTTAGTCTCTCTTACTGCTTCAATGTGACTTTTCTCCTCCTAAAATAGTTTCCTCAATTAGAGTTATAAGCTATCAGGAGTGATGGCAAGTGTTCAGAGGTCCACTTCGCTGATACGTAGCATCCTGGAAACTTTTGTCCTTTCCAAGTGAATCTGTCTCTTGTCCACTGCCTTCTTCGTGTATCATTCCCTTCTCTAAGGGTATAAGCTTTTCTTCACATAGTTCACTGTTGGTATTAAGGAATCTCTAAACTGCCTAGTTATTTTGGCTTGGCTTTTTCTCCCTGGTGTTACATTTTGTCTTCAGTTCAAGCCACTAAAATAACTAACAACAAGCTTCTCTCTGTGGGTTTTTACAAACTGCTGTAAAACAGAAAAATCCAGTCATATCCAGTCTGCACCCTGAGAGGTGCAGCTATATGTTATTTTCTTTACAACCTGCTAGCAAAATTTTAAAGCGATGCAGTCCATTTTTGTAAACACAGAGCCTGATCTTGTGTACACTGGTATATCTCCAGTGACTATATCTGAGCTATGGTATGGAGTGCTGCAGAAAGACCGCTTCTAGAGTTTGCTTACATTTATGGCTGCAAGAGTTCAGGCTCCTGCTGAGCCTGCACCATGGTGTGAGTCCCCTCCATGGTACCATCTGCTGCAGATGAGGAACAATTTGGACCATTCCATGCCCATGCAACAAGGACTTGACTTAGCAGCTGGACAGAGCAAATCACCTCCATGCAGCAGTGCCAAGCTCATGCTAATCGTGGCAGAAAGGGAAAGGAGCATGGGGACATGCAACCCGAGGGGATTTATTTGTTGGCACTGCGTTCGCTCTTTGAACCGTTCAGTGTCTGGTTTGTATACTTTGTTGTTTTGACGTTGGTTTATTGCCAGTGTGCTGATAGTAGCTGGCTTGCCAGGCAGTGGTTTAACATTTTTTTTTATTACATCCATGTTGATGAATAGAGGCCTTTATTTTATTAAGAATGTCTGTTTCCATCACATCTTATAAGGTGCATTTCAAATAATAAAGATAATCACCAGCTGAAATCAGGGATATTTTTAATGCCCACCACCTTTGGGTAAATCATATGCCTGATAGCCTCAGAAATCTCTATTAGTACCTTACCCACAATTAACTTTCTAATGCCAAACTGGTCAGCTACAGACCTGTAGCAGTCTGGGGTAGCCAGGTCCCAGACAATTAGAGCAACCCACTTCTCAACCATTATGGTTGCCCTCAAGCATGTGTCGTGATGCTGGACGGTCAGGGCAAGCTGCCCACAAAGCACCAGAATGAAGCTTTCTTCATGTAAAAGTTCCAGCCAGTGCTGGTCATCCCAGGTCCATGAGATGCTGTGATGTGGGATCGGTCTATGCTTGTCACCTTGCTCCAGAAGTACTGGTCTACATCGGGGGCAGCAAAGGCTATACTGAGAGTCGTGAGCAGCATTAACAAGTTTGAGTCTTCCATATCTGTATCGTCCTGCTCCGACAGGTGACTTTGGTAGGTCATAAAATGCTGCCAGAATGGCCACCAGTGTCTCATGAAAGCTCTGCCTATTTCCTGAAACAGGAGTGAAAGCCCAAATGGTGAGAGAAGTTCTCCAAATGGTGCCTCCTCCGTGTTGTTGGCTCTGGTTGCCAGGAGCTTGCAGATGCAAAAGGATGTTTAGCAGGATGTGTTGGCAGGATGAGACAACTTCCTGTAACGTGCAGAGTGGACAGTTATGTTTTCCCATGCTACACCATGAACCGAGGGCTAGAGTTGCCACAGCTGGGGAGGGTGCTAGGAAGCCTGGAATATGGTGGTTTGACTTGGGTCTGCATAATGCGGTGTGGACTCTAAAGCCCTGGTTTGCGGCCTGGGTCCAGAAATTGTAAACTTTGGGTCACCACGGAGTGTGGATGCTCAAGCTTACAAACCCCGGGTCCAGATTCAAGTCTCACTAACCCTGGGCTTACATTACAGTGTAGACATACCCTCAGACTGGTAGATCTGACTTGGCTGAACGGGGTAAGGAGCCTGGCATAGCCAAATAAGATAAGGAAGCAATCTAATTCTAATGTAGTTTTGGATCCCTTTGGAACATATTCATACTGAGTCCTATTCTCCTACAATATGTATGTATGAGATCATTAACACTAATAGGTGCATCAAGATGGATAATGATCCCTATATTTTTAAATTAGGTTCAGAAAGAGAATGGTCTAGCACTGCGGTTCTCAAACTTTAGCAACCCAAGGACCCCCATTTTGATTTAAAAATGTTCAGGGACCCCTCCAAGCCTCCCCGCTCAGCCCCAGGCCCTGCCACCACTCCACCCCTTCTCCCAAGGCCCCATCCCTGCCCCACCTCTTCCCACCTCCTGCTCACGCCATCCCCTCTCCCTCTGTCACTCGCTCTCCCCCACCCTCACTCACTTTCACCAGGCTGTGGCAGGGATTTGGGGGGCAGGCGGGGGTGTGGGCTGTGGGAGGGAGTTTGAATGCAGGAGGGGGTGAGGGGTATAGGCTCTGACCAGGTGGTGCTTACCTCGGATGCCTCCTGAAAGCGACTGGAACATCTCTCTGGCAGCAGCTCCTAGGAGAGGGGGGCCAGGGGATCGCCGCGCTCTGCCCCTGCCCACAGGCACCGCCCCCACATCTCCCATTCGCTGCAGTTTCCGGCCAATGGGAGCTGTGGAGTTGGCGCTCGGGGTGGGGGCAGCATGCGGAGACCCCCTGCCCCCTCCAGAGGCTGCAGAGGTATGCCAGCTGCTTCCAGGAGTGGCGTGGAGCCAGGGCAGGTAGGGAGCCTGCCTTAGCCTTGCTGCACTGCCGGACTTTTAGCATCTAAAAGCTCCTGGTTTGGGTTCAGTAGCCTCCGGGAGGTAGAGGGACGAGGAGGAGTTGCTCATCGGGGCCCGTGGACCCCCTGGAGTACCCTTGGGCCCCCCCAGGGGTCCGCAGGACCCCAGTTTGAGAAATGCTGGTCTAGCAGTTAGGGAATTAGAGTTCAGTTCCCTGCTATGTCACAGACTTCCTCTGTGACTTTGGGCAAGTCATTTAGTCTTTCTGCACCTCAGTTCCTTATCTGTAAAATGGGGGGAAATAGCACTGCCTTAGCTCTTCAGGGTGTTAGGATGATAAACACACTAAAGATTGTGTGGTGGTCAGATAGATAGCCAAACCAGCTAGTTTTTCTGTGGCAGTACACTGAGCAATGGACAAACTGGAAAACATCCCTTAGGAGAATTTAGACAATTTCTAATGATATAACTCCATCCATAAATCTGGGGGAGGGGAATAAGGGAAAGAATTCTTATGTGAGCAAAAATTTACCACCTCACCAGGTTTCCAATGATATATTTTGTCAATGGTAAATTGTTGTCACTATACAATCTAATATACTGTACGTAATCTATTACTGAGATGACAGAAAGCTTGCTCAAAAGTGGCAAGAATGATTAAAGATGAATGCAGTGTTGTAGTCGCGTTGGTCCCAGGACATTAGAGAGAAAAGGCGGGTGAGGTAATATCTGTTATTGGAGCAACTTCGGTTGGTGAGAAAGACAAACTTTCGAGCTTACACAGAGAAGCCGTCCAATAAAAGATATAACCTTTCCCACCTTGTCTCTCTAAAATAACTGAACAAACATTGCAGATATAAACAGATTTTGGAGATGTAAAACATAAATTGCTGATAATACATGTATTGTGGAACTGTGTTTAAAAATTACTTCCTCTCTTTTTTTTTGCGCAGTTTGATGTATCACGTGATAATGGAAACTAGAAAGAGTCCTGGTGGTGCCCGGATGGGTTTCAGAAACTTCACAGCATGCCACCCCGAAGAAGTGGTTTCTGAGAAAAAACAGATTTCTCCAAACAAAATTGAAATTCTGGCTAGATACAATCGTTTAAAATAGACTTTTTCTTTCATTGAACTCCTTATGGGAGACTGTTCATGGCCCGCATGCAAGTGCGCAGCTGAGGGGCAGATTTTAAGAACCTTTCTCTGCCACTTGGCTGGATTATGCTCGGAGCACGTGCCTGTTAGGGTATGTCTGCACTGTTGTGCTGATGTGTAGGCAGACCTGAATTAGCTCACTAAAAATATCCGTGAAGCTGGTGTGACCTTGGTGTGGTGCCTGAATACAAGCCTGCCTGGGACCCCGGGGATGTAAGAGAGTGGCTAGCCCTTGGCTGTGCAGCTGTGCCTTTACAGCAGATGTTAGCAAACCAGCGCAGGTATGTCTGCTGCAATCACACCTCCCGACTGCAGTGTAGACCTACCTTTTGGGTTGTCGGTGATACTGTAACGGCCAACATGTGGCTATGCCCTTTAACAACAAGGCTATCCTCTTGTATTTTGCAACTGTTTTTTGCTTAACTGGAGAAACCCCCTTCCCTGTCCCCAAACTTAATGGAAATGATTTTATTAAAGCCGACAGAAGAAAAAATTGAAGCAAAAATAGTTTAACCAGTAGAGACAGGAAGAGGTAGCTTAATTTCTGTAGTTTTCAGTTTGCTGCAGGCCACTGGCAGCTGCTGTATATTCTGTTTTAAAAGTTCTTTATTTTATAATGTACATAACATTTGTGTAGTGATTATATAATGTTCAAAACGATATTTTAACATACTCACTTTGTTCTCCATTACCTTTTAAAAATGAAAAGCAAAACAGTGTGTACATTTAAGTCTTTGAATCTAAAAAAGGGGCACAAAAATCACTTCAGTGAAAAATTACTTATAATTTTGATAGGTTTTTCTAATAACGGGGAAGGCAGGAAATACCATGAGATGGAACCTTCTTATACTATACTCAGTTCCTCCCAGGGTTAGAATCCCTCATAACATCACTGGAACTGACCCATATGAAAAACAGCTGCAGTTTAACTGTGCAAAGGATGCACTTTTCCTGTGCCTGGAAAGCATTTTTTGATTAACTTTAGCAAAAAAATAAAAATAAAAAAAATCCCCAGCAGTTTAACTTCTGTTATTAAAACCTGTAGTAGGAAAAAAATATTACAGCAGAAGTAGTTTAGCTAATGGACACAGGATGATGAAGTTTAATTCTATCTCTAGTTTCCAGTTCATTGCTGATTATAGGCAAGTAAGTTATATTTTAATAGTTTTTTAAGTGTACAATATACAATGGATTCATGGATGAGCTTTTAGATAGCTCAGTGAATTAATTGACTACATACTTTGGAACTGTGAAGACAACAGTGTAAATTAGGCTCACGAATCCCATGATTTCCTATCTTGCCTTATAAAGTGCTGTCACCTGAATAAAGCATGTCTTGTTTACATTTCAGGTAAGATAACTGTGTAATGTGGTTGATAGTATAGCATTACAGGGGACATTTAAAAGGATATGCCCCTCAATTGAAGTATCTGTGACAATCAAGATCCAGGCACCCCAAGGAGAGAACAGGGGGTCTGAACCACAAAGAATAAGCCATGGAATCAACTGATTGTATACAATATTATTGAACTGTAAAAGTGTGTTGAATAAGGTATCATTTGAAAACTGGTGACAGCCTCATCATGAATATCATTACAAGATGTACGTATGGGTTGTGTGTAAAGAGTATGAATCTGGTAATATGTTTGTTGTATAGGCAGCTGATAAACAAGTTTGTCCTAGACAAAGGGATGTTGTTTTGCCTGTTTGTCTGTGTCTGCTTGAGTAAGGTGTTGCCAGAGACAATGGAAGTTCGTTTGCAGCTGAGTCCACAGGAAAAGCAAATTGAGAGGAGGGTGAGGAAGATGGGATGGTGTCAGCTTCCTGGAGCACAAACAGCAGGGGAGACAAACTTTAGCTGGAGATACACTTCAAAAACACATTCCAAAGGTTTACTGGACTATAAAGAGAAGGGGAGAGAACCTCATAGCTATCCATCATTTAGAGGCAAAAGAGGCCAGAGCTCTTAGAATCTGGGAAAGGTGGATCCTTCAACTATGTGGGCTGAAGTCTCTGGGAGCTGACTATAGGTGAGAAATTGCCTGAGACCAAGATTGTAATCTGTTAAATTTTAGACACTGGAAAGTGTGTTTTATTTTGTTTTGTTTTGTTTGTAACCATACCTGGCTTTTTTTCGGTTGCTTAGTATCACTTAAATCTCTGTTCTTTGTTAATAAACAGTCTTAATTTTACTATAAACCATCTCAATGCTGTTATAGTGAATTAAGTGTGACTCCTCAGCTAAACTAACAGGCTGGTGTGTGCTGTGTCTCACTGGAGGTGGCAAACTTAATAATTTCTGTGAGTGTCCAGTGAGAGGGACAGCATGCTGCCGGGAGATGTCTCCGGGGAACTTGAGAAATGGGGTATTACCTGAAAGTCAAGGTCTGGACTGGCAGAGTCTCAAGGAGTTTGCTGGCAAGGCAGATAAACTGTGTGTCAGCTCCCTGACACTCCAGTCTAACAGAAGCAAAGCTCTCACTTGCTGAGGCAGAGGGGTAACACAGTTACAGTTTACAGTTCCGGCAGTCCTGAACAGCACAGTACTTTTTGTGTAGGTACAGAAGAGTTGTATTTTGTTTTAGATGGAAGCTTTGTAAATAAAATAACATTGCTTGTGCAATTGCACAATAATCAGTATAGGGCCTTGTAGTGAGGTGGTCACCCGCTCCTGCCCTGAAGGGCTTGAAATCAGCCCTGGAAGAGGGCTGAGGCTGCGAGAGGGCTGCTGCTAGGGAAAGCAGCAAGCCTCAGCTGATTGGGGAAACAGCCACAGCTGCGGCCACTCCCCAGACAGGGCCCAGCAGGCCTTTATAAGTGGGCAGTGGGCCAGGAGGAGACAGCCTCTCTCTAGATGTTGAGAGGGAGGTACCTGACTGCTCGGAGCTGAGCAGGGTACCTAAAGTGGAGCAGGGCTGGGGAAAGGCCAGAGGAATTGGGGAGCTCCGGTCTGGGAAATCCCCAGGCTGCAGGCCTTGTAGAAAGCCGATCAGTGGAGCAGGGCTGGGGAAAGGCCAGAGGAACTGTGGAGCTCCAGCCTGAGAAACCCCCAAGTTGCAGGCCTTGATGAAGGCGTAGGAAAAGGGTACTGGGGTTGCAGAGGGCAGCCCAAGAGTAGGCAGAAGCAGCAGGTCCAGACCCTCCTTGCTGATGATGAGTGGCAATTATACTGCAGTCTGCCCCAGGGAGCCGGGGCTAGATGGGGACTGGCAGTAGCCAAAGACTGAGGCGAGGTGGAGATAGAGGGTGGGGGTTCCCTGGGGGGCGGGGAGAGACGCAGATCTGTGGGGGTACTGCCAGGGGGCAGCACCCCAACATGAAAGGGGCACCGGGGTCCAGGAGGGACTTGGGGCCCAGTGGCAAGCGGGACACCGGCCTGCAGAGGGTGCTCCAGAGGCTGGAAATGCTAATTCCCTGGATGATCAATAGGAGGCGTTGCAGAGATGAGTCCCGCCCCGCCACAGGCCTGAACCTGAGAGGTGTGTTAGGCACTTAATACTCCCATGGAAGTCATTCAAAATTGGCACCTTTTTGCAGTATTATAATGGGCCTGCACTCCTCCCCTGTTCCCTGATAGGGACTGTGCTGTTAGGTGGGCCTATCGGATCCCCTGGATATGACTGGCAGGGCAGTCCACCATCAAAGTCCTCCCCTTTGCAGCAGGAAAGGGCTGGAGATGCAGAAGCCCTATCTATCCAGAGGCCAAATCATAAAAGGGGATGACCATGGGGCGGGGGTCAGAGACCTAATGCTACCCACCCATGCAGAGACTTGGGGAGAGGTTCAGGAGATGGTATGTCAGATACCTCTGAAAGGGAAAGACTAGGGCTGTGGAGAATAGGACCTGTACTACAAATGCCCTTCCCTTCAGACAGGAGGGCTGTTGCTGGGGAGCAGGGCAATCCCCATTCCCCAGATCAGTAGCTGGGAGAATCAGCCTGCTGTTTCAAGGATCCTCTGAGATTCAGTCCCACTCTTTAAGAGCCATCTTCACCAGGAGGCCTTGCCAGCGACTTGACTGTACTATGGGCCTGAAAAGTCCATCTAGGATCAGATCTGCCTGGCGATGAGGAGCCAATGTGGGATAGGTCTATCAATGACTATTAGCCAAGATGGTCAGAGATGCAACCACATACTTGGAGAGACCCTAAAAACTCTGACTGCCAGAGAACAGGAGGGAAAGACGGGGGTGGGAGGGTATGGATCATTCCAACTGCCCTGTTCTGATACTCCCCCTGAAGCTCTGGTACTGGCCATTGTCAAAGACAGGATACTGGGCTAGGTGGACCATTGGTCTGACCCAGTATGGCAAGCACATGTTCTTACGACACAAAGATTAGAAATTATTGAATTGTTAATACACCAATGCAAGGAGACTCAATAACAAAGAGGGTTGGAATTGCTCATTTATAAGCATAAATTCAATCTAGCTGGCATTACTGGGAGTTGGTGGGATGATTCATATTATTGAAATGTTAAAATCAATGTTTTTAATCTATTTGGGAAGTATCAAGTGGACAAAAGGGTAGGGGGAGTGGCACTCTAACAAAAAAATCATTACCAGTTTCCAAGTCACTGATAACTTAGAAGAAAATTATCTTGAATGCTTATGGATCAATATCCTAACAGATAAAACACAAGATGGGGTATTAGTTGGTATTTGTTCTAGACAAAACACAGTAGGGAACTGGAAGACCACCTCCTTACACATCTATCCATAATACGTAGGAAAAAATCCCTGCATGATCATGGGGGACTTCAATTTGAGTGACATATGCTGGAGGTGTCATACTGACAGTACTAAAAGGTCCTTGGAATTTCTATACATTATAGCTGACAATTTCCTAACTCAAAAAGTGTTGCAGCCAACACAGGGAAATTCTTTATTAGACTTTGTCCTAACAGATAAAGAGGAACTGATAACAGAACTAAAAATTAATGGTAGCTTTTAGGTATAAGTGATCACATTTATAATATACAAGTGGAATAAAGTCCAGACCAGTAATATATATTCTTGTTGCTTGAATATGGCTAATTTCACAAAGCTGAAAACAATGATGAGCCTGGGAGGAAGAATTTAATCAGAAACGTGTGAATTGTAATTGGGAATGATTTAAGAACATCTTAGTAGATGGCCAAAAAGCCACAATTGAGGAGGAAGGCCATATTGGTTAAAAACTGACCTGATTTAGAGGGGAGTGAAGGCAGCTATAAAAAATAATATATAGCTAATGGAAAAAAGAAGCAGTTAATAATAATGAATATCAATCAGAAGTTAGGAGCGGTAGAAAATTGATAAGGGAAACCAAAGGACACAAGGAGAAATCTGTAGCAAGCAGAATTAAGGACAATAAGAAGGAGTTTTTAAAATATGGACCATAGATCTGTAATAATTTTATGAAAACTGCATGTGGCCTGGTCACTGAGGTAAGGTTACTGGATAGCTGTAGTGGGTTATTAGAATTTCCTGTATGAATGTATTGGTCTAGCTATATAGTAGGGCTACTGGAAAAGCAAACAGCAAAGCAACACAATGGCTCTATATAAGCAACCACCCGACATGCACTTGGGGGTGGGGGCTGGCAGTTACAAGACAATGGACTACTTCCAGGCCTACTCTAGCTGAAGTTATAGCTATTTTTCCAAGGCTGGGAGCCTAGAGATCAAGGGGTGACTAAACTTCTAAAAGGACTCTCTGGAGGTGGGTGGGAGGAATTGTGAATGAGCTGTTGCTGATGGGAACAGACTGAGATGGAAGAGGCTCAGGTCCTGTGGGAATGTCTGCAGCAGGTGAGGCCTGGCTTCCTCAGCTTCCAGGGAAAGCAGGCATGCATATAGACTGTTTTTTTAAAGATTTGTTTTCTCTGAAATGCTTTGGTTCTGAATACACAATACTTTGCTTTAAGAAGGCTGACTGTTGACGGAATACCACAGGTCATAGCTCCTGAAGGGAATGGAACTGCAGGTACTGAACATACTTTGGCCCTGCTCAGGTAATGATTAATACCTTGGATGGCAGACAGTGGCCTGGTCTGAGACTGGGAGAATTGGAATCATGTGATTCCACCCTGAGAAAGATGATGGCTCAAGGTCAGAGACCTGAGTGGGGTGCCCTTAGAAAGCAGGAGGGGTCAGAGATGCAGTTAGTTCAGTCACTGTGAAACTGAACATGGAGTATTGTGAGCACAGAAAAGATGTAAGGTTCCCCTAAAATCTTCATGGATCACCTCAGAGCTCCAGCTCTGGTGATTGCTCTTTGGGGTGTCCTGAATCAGTTATACAGAATGTTTAGAATGCTACTAAAAGTGTCTCAAACCAGGGAGACCCCCATGTAATTCAACTAAACTCCCGTTGAGCTACAAATAAAGACTAGGCTGTAGGTGTAGAGAAGTATCAAATTATTCACCTAAGGGGACTATGTAAATGAGAGGTACAGGAGTCATTATGCAAATACCTGTGGTAAATCTCTGAGCATGCCCGGTGTGAATTGCATGTTTCCAGAATCTGAGTTGAGAACGGCTCTAACTGCTTGCCTTGGGTTTATTCATGAGCTGTCTTACCTGTCCATATCACCAGTCTCTGTGCGCTGTAAAACTGCTGCCACTCCTCTTGTGCTTTTGCTCCGGCCCCTAAATGTGCCAGATGGTTCAGCTGAGCCAGTAAGGAGGGAAGTAAGCTGAAGCAGCTGTCTTCTGCTCTTTGGTGAAGGGGGAAGCAGACTTAGGGTCACAACTCAGTGCCTGCTGTGCTCTTGGGACAGCAAAACTATGCCCTGTCCCTCTGCTCAGTGCTGGTAGCAACTCCATGGTCTATCCGACAGCTGACAGAAATGCTGTGCTTTTTGTCCAGCCAGTCTGACTCCTGAATGCTTTACTCAACATTTCAGTAGGGCTGTTAGAGAATGTCTTCGGGAGGGTGGGGAACAGAATGGTCTTAGTTCAAATTATTGACAGGAAGTTGTTTTAGTTACAGCTGCTAGCAAGTATTATGGCTGCTACTTAATTACATGCAATGAACTGGCCCTTGATTAATAATATCTTCAGAAGGAACAAGCCTCATACCACTTTCAAGGTACTGTACCTAGATTCCTTCCTATTAGAGCTTTCTCTTTCTTTAAAGAGATCCGTTATTTGAGCTCTGGGTGATTGCCAAAAGTAGGATTGTCAGCAAGTGCACTGACTTTAACATTTTCCTCCGAGTATCATATATTAGTTCAAACAAATCGAATCATTTCACTTTCTCTGTAGGATCCTTTGCCAATGCAGTGCAGCAATACTAAGTTCTAATGAGCCAAATTCATCCCTGTCATAACTCCATACGCCCAAAGAAGTTACTCCAGAGAAGCATATGGCTCCAAATGATGATGTCACAGAGCAGGCAACTGCATTTTCTGCAAGAGCACGGCACTGTCCAGCGTAATTTGCTGATATATATATTTAATTATATCAATAATCTCTCTCTCATGACCTCAACACTTTGGAAGAACAACTCCAATAAAGCTCTTTTCCAAATATTTTTTGTTCATTAACTGTCCTTAGTTCACTCTGAAGCCATTACATGGGAAAGGTTTTTAACTCAATCTCAAGACATGATATGTCTAGTGTTGTCCTGCTGAAGAACATCTGGGCTACCACACACACACAAAAGCAGTACCCTCTGGACATTCACTTACCTTGTAGCCTATGTAAGAGGGGTTCTCCAAAGTTTTCCTCATTGTGGACTGCATTTGAAGCTACAGATCTTCTTATAAAGCCAACTCTCCTTCCAGATTCCCAATCCTGAGTCTATACCTTCCATCTGGCAACTTGGTACGTTGCTTGGTTATACTGAAAAGAAAATAGCAAGGATAGTGTTAAGATGGGAGAAAAAGGCCTTTCACTGTTATAGTTGCTTGGCTATATATCTGATTTGTCTATGATTTTACACTGTGCTCATCATGGTATCTGAGTCCCTCTGTTTTATATCTGTGCTGTTTACCTCTTCTCCGAGTCAATATTTTACCGACCTTATAAGCTAGGCAATCCCACTGAAACCATTCCACAAGGTATAATTGACGGTAGAACTTAATCCTGAGGTATAGAACATTAAAAGAGCAATGCATCTTATTTTAAATGCTGAATCTCCCCTCATTACCTGCAGCTTCTGTCTTCTTGTGTTTGCCTTTGGTGTTGTCTGAAACTGAGATCATAGATGAATTTATACAAAGACACAGAGCAACTCCTGGGGTGCAGGGAGGTTAGTTTAAGTTTAGCTGAGTTGGGTTCCAAATACATGTTTACATGTAACATTCAAGACTTAACTACATTTACATAAAGCTGTTCTGATGGCTTCTGAAACATAGAAGAGAGTAAGGCCCAGGGCTCACAAACTATTTAAAGGGATACTACTCAATTCCTATAAACTACAAGTTGGTTGTAAAAGCCTCTTGAAACCCTAAAACAATCGTGGGCTGTACTGCAACTAGCAGGAAGCATCATTGCTTGCTGACTGATATACACTTCACTATTGGATGTTCATTATATTGTGACAGCTAAGAAAGACATACAACCTTCCTCTGTCCTTTTTTCCCCAGCCAAGACATGTATTGATAGCCAATGAGTGCATTTCATTTGGTAAGGAGCTTTTCTTTCTATCATTGTATTAGAATCACTAGAAGTTAATGCCAAAATAGCTCTTTAAAAACTAGTTCAGCTGAACTACACAGGCCCCAAGTTCCTTTGTTTAGTGACTAAATCCAATCTTTTGCTTCCTTGTTAGTATATGGCTGGCCACCCAGTTAGCATCAGGGGTAGAGAAATATTAACAGCAGCTTTCCAAGATATATTGAGACATAAATTCTGCTAACGGTTCAGTTAATGATTTATATTTCTCATAGTCTTGTTTCATTGCACCATCTTAAGAAAGGGAAACAACTCTAAATACAAGGAAAATGAAGAAAATATGTGAAAGCAATGCTAGATCCATGATTAAAGGTCATGTTCTTGGTGGCTTTCCAGAATTGTTTGGTTGTGATTCATTTATACAGATTTGGGCTTTAACAGCCAGGATATATAGAGCCATGGCTGTGTAATTTATAACTGTCTGTTGAATCATCTGTGGAATGGGCTCAGGGGATCCATTCAGGATGAGAAACAAACTCAGGTGTCCATTGTTGTTTGGGTGATCCATCCAAATCAGACTTTATGGGGTTCAGTAGTGTGCTTCAGGGAGACTGAAATAGGGCTGAATTGTAAATGAGTGGCTTCATAGCTTGTAGAGTGAACTGCAGATGTGAAAGTGAAGCCGTGAAGCTTATGGAGTGAACTGCAGCAGGGAAACTCAACTAAGATTGGATAATTGTAGAACACTCCAGGTAAAATTAAGATTCAAAACATGAACTCAAACTTTCAATTAATGTTTAAACTGAGAAAATAAAACCAAATTCTGAGGAAAAGAGAAAAATCTACTGACCATCCCAGAAAATTCTTAAACTCGAAATTATGAGATTCATAGAGAGACGGAGTTGTAGACGGCTGTTAATGTGGAGTTGTTCTCTACAGTAGTTCTAGGGCTTTGTCTAGTCTATCTTTAAATCTCAAGAGATGGTGTTTACACCATTTCTATTAGTGACTATTCCAAAGGGTAATAAATCTGATAGGAAGTCTGTCCTAATGATCAAAGGTTTTTTTCTTCTGTCTACGCTCTTAAATTTCTCCAACTGCACCAGTTAATTTCATTGTGACAATTAAATATGCTATTCAGCCTTCTAGTTTGGTGATATAGCTGTTTACGAAGAGATGCTATGGGCCCAATTCTGATTTTAAAAACTGGACACTAGCACACATAAATGGGCCTTAAAAGGACCATCACTGCCTTTGTGCATACTCATAGAGTAACCGAATTCTCTAGATACGTTGTTCTGGAGATTCAGCAGGGAACTGATCCCTTAGGTCAGGGACGTGAGAACACTGCCAACACAAGGCTACACTGACAACAAAATTGGGCAACAAAATGGCAAATGAAATTTAGAGCAAATGAGATTTAATGGATAAATGTAAAGTAAAGAACATTGGAAAAAATAACCCCAACTATACATACAATATGATGGGGGCTAATTTAGCTACAACTAATCAAGAAAGAGATTTTGGAGTCATTGTGGATAGTTCTCTGAAGACGTCCATGCAGTGTGCAGCGGCAGTCAAAAAAGCAAACAGGATGTTAGGAATCATTAAAAAAGGGATAGAGAATAAGACAGAGGATATTTTATTGTCCTTATATAAATCCATGGTATGCCCACATCTTGAATACTGCATACAGATGTGGCCTCCTCATCTCAAAAAAGATATACTGACATTAGAAAAGGTTCAGAGAAGGGCAACTAAAATGATTAGGGATTTGGAACGGGTCCCATATGAGGAGAGATTAAAGAGGCTAGGACTTTTCAGCTTGGAAAAGAGGAGACTAAGGGGGGATATGATAGAGGTCTATAAAATCATGAGTGGTGTGGAGAAACTGAATAAGGAAAAGTTATTTACTTGTTCCAATAATATAAGAACTAGGGGCCACCAAATGAAATTAATGGGCAGCAGGTTTAAAACAAATAAAAGGAAGTTCTTCTTCACACAGTGCATAGTCAGCCTATGGAACTCCTTGCCTGAGGAGGTTGTGAAGGCTAGGACTATAACAGGGTTTAAAAGAGAACTGGATAAATTCATGGAGGTTAAGTCCATTAATGGCTATTAGCCAGAATGGGTAAGGAATGGTGTTGCTAGCCTCTGTTTGTCAGAGGGTGGAGATGGATGGCAGGAGAGAGATCACTTGATCATTATCTGTTAGGTTCAATCCCTCTGGGGCACCCGGCATTGGCCACTGTCAGTAGACAGGATACTGGGCTGGATGGACTTTTGGTCTGATCCAGTATGGCCGTTCTTATGACAATTTACCAGGAGCCCAACCTAGTTTCATAAAAAAGAGACCCATTATGGCTACCCACATTTTGAATAAAGGGGTGCACTCCTTGGAGACCACAGATTTCAACCTACAATGCTACATCTTAAACTGAGCAGCCTGCTGGGACCTGTAGTCTCGACAAACAACTCCATATTAAATACAAGGGCACCCAGGGGTTGCATTCGGTCCAGGAACCGCATTTTGTTCACCCCTGTCTTAGGCTGGACACTGTTGTTAGAGATGATAACTTGCAAAGTGATGTACCTTATCAGTGTCTAGATGATGTTGATGTTTCTCACATTAGCCCCCAGGATGCTATCTAAACCCATAAGAAGCTGCCCTGAAGAGTGTAACCCTTTAAACGGACAAAGGGGCAGGAGGAGGATGGAAACATATAAGCAAAGTAACCACAGTGATTGGAACTAAATTCTGGGTGCAGGGATAGGGTGAGAAAGCTGCTGAGAAGAGATAAGTTCATAGAAGCAAGGGACTAGAAAGAGAGGAACACTGAAAAAGAAAGCAGGGAATGTGGGGAGGAACATGGAGGGCTGGGGAAATGAAGCTGGCAGTGGAAGGACGAAGGAGAGAGGCAGGAGGGGGTTGGGAATACACAACCAATCAGCAAATAGAGATGAGTACTATGTATCAAGTCCTAGTTACTATACATAAGGCCTCAGTTCTGCAATTCCTTCTCTTTCAGTAGCACTGACATCAAATACCCTTCCTGGGTGCTACTGGGGTGCTCCTGCCATCACTGCCCTCAAATCCCTCTATTAAAATGGTGGGTACGGAGTGTAACCCTGCAGAAGTGAATACAGCATCAGAACACTAGCTTCTTGTGCTTTCTCACCCCAGTACGGGGACAAATTCACAGGGCCTCGGCTGGCTTCTCCCCTGAGCCCCTGACCCCACTCCACTGCCAAAGAGCGGCTTATGTGGGGGCAGCGGAAGGGACAGAAGGCTGCAAAGGCAGACCTTTCCCTCCTGTAGGTGCAGACTCACCTCTGGAGACACATGAGGAGGTAAAAGTTGTACTGTCTGCTTCATGTTCTCATTCAGAAAAAATTAGAGCAGCAATCCGCTCACTCATTCATGGATCTGTTTTTCAAGATGCTATGTGCATCAGGTATTGAACTGTTTCTTATTATCTAGCGTTTATACAAAGGCCTGAACCTCTCTGCTTTGTTCAGATGCCAAAGACAGCAAACGCTGTCAAGGAGCCTACAGCATTGGAAAGGGCTGGCTCGTATACTGTACAACTCTGAAAGTCCATCCCTAAGCCTCCATTTCCAACCAATGGGGATCACAACTACTGAGTACTGGGCACTGTTTGGGAGGCTCAGGAATAAATTTTAACTTCACAGAAACCATTTCACAACAACAAATTCTCAATTTTTCTCCCCATCCTTTAAGCATCATGATGTTATGGGTAGGGCTCATCACATCCCAGAAATTCCACTTTGCATAAAATTGAGGTTTTGCTGTTTGATTTTGTTCATCATCAGAAATTTCAGTCTGTGTTATGGGGGGAAAAACCACCTATGCTGGTATAGCCAAGAACCTAGTGGTTAGGTTCCTCAAGGTATGTCTACAGCTGGGACTGAGCCTTCCAGCTCAGGTAGACATACCCTCATCGGTAATGTGGGAGACTCAGATTCAAGTCACTGCTCTGCCTGAGTCAATGGGTCTTCCATATCCCAGGCAAATGCCCGAACTATCAGGCTATAGACACATACTCTCGCTCTCTGACCCAGAGGCTTTTAATATAGGAGGAAAATACAGCATATGCAACATTGTATAAACTCTATATTTCAGATTTTATTTACTCTTCAGAATTCACACAAAGTAGAACATTTTCACCAGGCAAAAGTGAGAGAGAAGGCTTATGGTTTTAAGAAGTGTAATTGCTCCTGGGAGAGGGGCTGATTTTGTGCTTTATGTTATGTATTTTAAAAAAATCTGTATTTATCGTATTGTGCACTGTGGCCTAAGGCTAAGATGCCAGACTAATAAACAACTTGACTTCGATTGTTGTATTTTTCTTGACTACTTCTCTAATTTTCCTTTTTTGCCAATGAATCCACTAGAATGAATTATGTCTAAAGGTTTTCCTCACTTTTCCCCCCCCTTTTTCCATCCCTCCAAAGTTAGTCAGAAAAGGAAAAACGTAATTCTGTCACTCTAGCTGTTCAAAATTTCCTCAGCTTTTAACTTTTTTCATTAAGGAAATAAATGTAAAATTGAAAATCCTTGTTCCAAATATTTTTTAAAAACCATTTCAAGAGCCAAAAGATTCTGAAGCAAACATTCAACCCAAAGTAAACTTTTATAACTAAGTCAAATAAAATGCAAACTGTAATTAAAATTTGTCACAATGGTTGTATGAACAGCAAGACTGAAGCTAAAACAAAATTAAGAGTAATTTAATTTTGAAGAATAAATAAAATCTGTAATACAGAATTTATACAATGCTGTATGTATCATATTTTCCTGCTATAATAAAAGCTATCCCAAATTTACAACATTAGTTATGAATCTCTAAACAAAAGACATCCAGTTAAGATAAGCACCTGGTCTTGCTTACAAGAATTATAGCCAAAATTTCCCCTCAGAAGGAGCTCTTTAATCATGTAACACTTTCTGATGGAACTGCAAACTCTTTTGTGCCAAAACTATGAAGTAGGAGGTTGGTGATGAACATCATCCTGAAATAAACTATTTCACAGCAGCATGCCAAATGAGATTTGTGTTCCAGACTACAAACTTTCAAATTCATGTTCTTATGATATGACTATTAGAAACAAAGTTTCTATTTTCTTAGTGACAGGTTTCAGAGTAACAGCCGTGTTAGTCTGTATTCGCAAAAAGAAAAGGAGTACTTGTGGCACCTTAGAGACTAACCAATTTATTTGAGCATGAGCTTTCGTGAGCTACAGCTCACTTCACGAAAGCTCATGCTCAAATAAATTGGTTAGTCTCTAAGGTGCCACAAGTACTCCTTTTCTATTTTCTTAGTGGAATTTATACACATTTGGAAAGACTGGTTGGAGCTGTACACCCATACTATGTGTTCTTCATCTTCTTGTATCGATTTCTGCCGTGATCTTTATTAAAGAGTCAGTAAATATATTCGCAAAAGAAAAGGAGTACTTGTGACACCTTAGAGACTAACAAATTTATTTGAGCATAAGCTTTCGTGAGCTACAGCTCACTTCATCGGATGCATTCAGTGGAAAATACAGTGGGGAGATTTATATACATAGAGAACATGAAACAATGGGTGTTACCATACACACTGTAACAAAAGCGTGATCCCTTAAGGTGAGCTATTACCAGCAGGAGAGCAGGGGTCTGGGGAGGGGGGAACCTTTTGTAGTGATAATCAAAGTGGGCCATTTCCAGCAGTTGACAAGAACGTCTGAGGAACGGTGGGGATGGGGGGAAATAAACAAGGGGAAATAGTTTTACTTTGCGTAATGACCCATCCACTCCCAGTCTCTATTCAAGCCTAAGTTAATTGTATCCAGTTTGCAAATTAATTCCAATTCAGCAGTCTCTTGTTGGAGTCTGTTTTTGAAGTTTTTGTGTTGAAGAATTGCAACTTTTAGGTCTGTAATCGAGTGACCAAAGAGATTGAAGTGTTCTCCGACTGGTTTTTGAATGTTATAATTCTTGACGTCTGATTTGTGTCCATTTATTCTTTTATGTAGAGACTGTCCAGTTTGACCAATGTACATGGCAGAGGGGCATTGCTGGCACATGATGGCATATATTACATTGGTAGATATGCAGTGAGGAGCGTGATCTATCCCACTCTGCAGGGAAAAGGTGCAGCTCTGGAAATGGTGCATCTGGCATTTCCACAGAAATCATGAGTGGGAATTCTATCCATCGGTAGTATAGTACCTCTTTCATCAATGAGGTGTCCCATCCTAGGACCTTTTTGTAACATAGCAGAACAAGCATTGCTCAACTTATTGCTTCCAAGCTGCTCAGGGCCTCAACTCCAAATGGGAAGCCTACCTGGTACAGTGGTCAGACCCGCTGATGTATGCCTCCCCTCCTATCCCTCATCCTTGGGAAAATCAATCTGGACAGGGCAGTGGTGATCCTGATACCTCCCTGGTGGCTGAGACAGTTCTGGTTCACCATCATCCTGCAGCTGGCTTCCCACCCATACATTCACTTGCAGCTGTTCCTGGACCTACTGCCACGGAATGACGCCAGGACCAACCACCCCATCCCAGCTTCCCTTCATCTGGTTGTGTGGTTTTTGGATGGATAACAAGCATAGAGAGAGCTTGTTCGCAGGATGTGCAGTCCACCCTTAACAATAGCAGGAGCCCCTCTACAAGGAAGTGCTATGCTGCCAAGCGGAAATTAGTCTCCCTGTGGTGTCAACAGCACCACTTACCTCCTCAGGAATTGGGAATCCAGCTCATCCTGGAATATCTTTGTCATAGTTTCAGGGTAACTGTGTTTGTATCCCCTGCTTTGTGGTCCACTCCCAGGAGTGCCCAGTCAGGTCTCAGAACTCCAGCCATCACCTGTCTCTGTGCAGGGATCTTGACTGGAGTGTTTTAAGGCTGGTGCCCTGCTTTACACTGTGATATCCCCAGCTAGCCATGCTGCCTACTGACCAGCACCTGTGCATGGCTTTCTCTCTGAGGACTATGAACAGGGTATTTCTAAGCAAGTACATTTATTCTTGAGATAAAAGCATTATAGAGAAAACATAATAAGAACAATAAATAGATTTAAACACACTCTAAACATATCTGGAAACACCCATCAGTCTTATGGGGCCGTAGTGGGCCAAAGTCTTTCCAACTCTTCCACAAGGGTTGGCGCTCCCATTGCACAGAAGGTCCTGTCCATTTCCTAGATCAGAAAGAAGGCCTTGAGTCTGTTTAAATGCATCCTTTTTATGCCCAAAGCCCTTTCTTTCTCTGTTGGGCTCTGAAAAACTCAGTTTGAACCAGTATATGAAAGCCTCCATACTGGAGGAACCTGAGTGATTCACCTTAATCACCACCTATTGTTTTTGGTTCCTGGAGAAGTTGTGGTAACCCTCCTCCTTGGAGTTATATATAATCCCTGGCCTACAACAATATATCAATTTAATGCAACATGGTCCCCAAAGATATTGCCTGGCATTGCAGCCTCCTGCACCCTTCTACACCTATCTGTGAAGGTTTCCATGCTGACGGCAATTACCTCTGCTGGGAGAGTAGCTGAGCTTGGGGACTGTATGGCAGACTGTCCATACATGGCCTTTCACAGAGATAAAGTATCTTTCAGATTGCATCCCAAGTTCATCCCTCAGGTACCTTCTGAGTTTCACCTAAACCAGATTGTTCACCTTCCGGTGTTCTACCCAAAGCCTCACCATAACACAAAGGACAGAAAGCTCCACTCACTGGGCATATGCAAGGTTCTAGCCTTTCTGCTTGCACAGGACAAACCCCTTTTGGAAGTCTCCAAGGTTGTTTGTCATTATTGGTGAAAGAATGAAAGGGGAAGCAATCTCTTCCGAAAGCCTTTAGGTGGGTTTTCACTTGTATCTTCCTTTGTTAAATCTTATAGAAGCTCCCCCACCCCTGCAGACTGTCATAGATTCCAAGGCCAAAAAGAAGTATTGTGATCATCTTGCCTGACCCCCTGTACAACACAGGCCATGGAACTTCCCCAAATAATTCCTAGAGCAGATCTTTTAGGAAAAACATCCAATCTTGATGTAAAATTATCAGTGATGGACAATCCACCATGACCCTTGGTGAATTGCTCCAATGGTTAATTATTTTCTTTAAAATGTACACCTTATTTCCAGTCTGAATTTGTCTAGATTCAATTTCCATCTACTGGATCATGCTATACCTTTCTCTGCTAGATTGAAGATCCCATTATTAAATATTTGTTCTCCACACACTGAAATCAACTCCCTTAACCTTTTCTTTGTTAAGATAAATAGATTGAACTCTTTGAGTCTGTCACTGTAAGGCATGTTTTCTAATCCTTTAGTCAGTTTTGAGGGTCTTCTCTGAACCCTCTCCAATTTATCAACATCTTTCTTGAACTGTGGGTCCCAGAACTGGATACAGTTGTAACTATAGCGCCCTCGTGGCTAAGATGGAGTCTGCTTTATAGGGTGTCTCCGGCCTATGGCATGTGCAGGAACGCAGCAGGGAAACTCCCTTCCGCCCCAGGGACACCCATTCCAACCACTCTCCCCCACCCCCCAGAGTAAACACACACACACAAAGACACACACCCTGGAATAGTACAATGAATATAGGAAAGGGAAATATGTATTTACAGAGGGATGAATGGAGAAAAACAACAAGGGCAGAAGATAGGAGGAGTGGTAAAACAGGGTTACAGCCAACATGAGGACCCATGGGACCAGGGTACCACTATATGAAAGGGCAGAGGTTGAACAATGCGTCTAGATTCAGAGGTCAGGAATCCTGGGCAGTTTTCCAGTCCAGCAGTGAGTCGTTGGGTGCTCCTGATCATCTTCAGCACCAGTAAACTTTTCCCAGCAACCTCCTCCAATGTCCTCTTCTGGCTCTCTGCAAACCCAGATAGAGCAACTATCTTCAGCCTCCCTCCTTCTTCCCAATGCAAGGTCTCAAGCCCCAGTACTCACGGCCCTATACAGTTCTGGGTGATGGTGACACCAGGTCCGGCTCCAGTTTGTCCTTCTCGGATGATTTATTCCCAGCACAGTGCTCCTCCTGGCTCCTGTTTTTGGACATCCCTGGTCGGCTGCTCTGTTCTTCCCTGGCTTGGGCAGGTTCTTGGCTGCTTCTCTACGTGAGGGCCTGCGCCCTGAAGGCCTCTTGTCTGAAGCTCCAGAAACATACGCGCCCCTGTTGCTCTCCCTACCTCAACTCCCCTCCCTCTGGAACAACCAGCACTTCTTCCTGGAATGACCAAGCCTTCCTCTGCCTCAGGACAAGGTTTAAAGGGAGCTGTATTCTCTAAACCCTAATGGGGTTACACAGTATTCCATCTGTGGTCATACCAGTGCCAACTCATCGAGGAACTAAAAACAGTCAGAGGGATTCTTGTTCAACAACCCCAGAAGAAGAACCCAAGCTGCTTCGGTGGCTTCCCTGTTGGGAATTCCTCTCTCAGAAATATGTGATTTTTGGCTCCATTCACACTTCCACCAGGCATTACAACCTGCTTCAAGCCTCGGCTGGAGATACTTCCTTCAGTTCAGCAATCTTGCAGTCTGTGGTGCAGGACTCTTCCTTGCACTCTCCTCCTCAATGAGCCCAGCTTGGGAGTCACCCACTGTGAATACACATAGAGATCAGCACTTAGAGAAGAAAAGAAGGTTATTTACCTTGTAGTCACTGGAGTTCTTCAAGATGCATGGTCCCTGTGGGTATTCATGAGCCTCCTTCCTTCCCCTCTGCTCAGGTCCTGGTATGATTTGTAGTAGAGTAGGAAGTGGAGAGTCAGTCAGTCTGTACCACCCCTTATACCCTCAGTTGGGAGCACAAGGAGGTGAAGGGCACAGGAGTGGACCAGTGGACCAATTCTCTTTTGCACATGCACACCCACAATGAATACCTATAGGGACCACATGTCTTGAAAAACTCTGACTACTATAAGGTGGGTAACCTTCCTTTCTGATTTTGTATTGCCTCCAGGAGTTGCCTCTGCAGCTTTCACTGGCCATGGCAATGCTAGCCCTGGGAACTGCCATGCTGTCCTTTGCCACTCCTACAATCTCTTTGAAGAGCTCCCTGGATGTTTCCCTTTCTATTCTCAAATACTGCCTCCACCTCTCCACTATTTTCAGTTGTTTTGGGGAGTCCACGTTATTGTCTGCAAGGGACTGTAAGGATAGTCTTAGTCTCTCCTGCTGCACCTGTTCCACTGTAGATATATAATTAAAGGACTGTTAAGTTTAGGCATCTCCAGGGGTCAGTAGGGGTTTTGTGGATCGTAGTGGTACTCAAGACTAGGACTTAGACACCTAAACACCTTTATAGATCTGGGCCCAAATTCCTTCCATTTACCTAGCTACAACCAATTAACTCCTTCAGTGTGAATCTGGCTTTTACAACATTTGACACCTCCTGTGATAAATGAAGGGGGTGGTGGGAGTTCCCTTTTATGGACACCCAGCCAGTAAATTAGCTATAAAATTACTCTTAGTAGCTGTTCTCTACTTGCTTTACCTGTAAAGGGTTAAAAAAGTCCATAGGTAGAAGGAAAGGAATGAGCACCTGACCAAAAGAGCCAGTGGGAGAGCTAGAACTTTTTAAAATTGGGAGAAAAAACTTCCCTTTGTCTGTGTGTTATGGTTCTCCAGGGAAGAGGGGAACAGGGCAGCCATTGTGTTGTGAGAAGCTTTAAGCCAGGTATGAAAAACCATCAGATCATACCTACAGATTGCTTATTTGGAAACCCAGATATGTAAGTAAATCAGAAATGTCTAGAAAGACATGATCAGGTTTATTTCTCTTATTTTGTAAGGCTTGTGGACTCCTCTGTGCTAACCCCAAATGCTTTTTGTTTTGCTTGTAACCTTTAAGCTGGACCTCAAGAAGGTTTTTCTTGATGTTTAATTTTTGTAAGTGGGTTTTTTAAATCTAGCAAAAGCCTAAGTTCCAGATGTATTTTCTTTCCTTTTGTTTTTAATAAAATTTACCTTTTTTAAGAACAGGATTGGATTTTTGGTGTCCTAAGAGGTTTGTGCATATGTTGTTTGATTTGCTGGGGGAAACAGCTAATTTCCTTTGTTTTGTTTCTCAGCTCTTTCCCGGAGGGGGCAGTGAAAGGGCTTGAGGGTACCCCACAGAGAGGAATTCCCAAGTGCGCCTTCCTGGGTCCCAAGGGGTTTTTTTACACTTGGATGGTGGCAGCATCTACCGATCCAAGGTCAGAGAGAAGCTGTGACCCTGGGAGTTTAATACCAGCCTGGAGTGGCCAGTATTAATTTTTAGAATCCTTGCGGGCCCCCACCTTCTGCACTCAAAGTACCAAAGTGGGGAATCAGCCTTGACACCTGCCCTTTTCTCTCTTCTGCCATTACTTCACTTGCAATCCCCCGTATATTACTAGAATGCCAGATACCCTAGATTTTTTGTGCTGTTCAGCAGACCATTCCCAATAGAATCAATATTTTCTTGCTACACCCTTCCCCATCTTTGTACATCCTGTCCCATCTCATGAAGCACAGTCAGAGTTTAAAGGGATTTCTTTTTTGTCTGTTAAATCCCTTCACGTAAATTAACTCTGCAATTCAGCTAATCCAAAAACAACAGCAATTTTGTAAAAGCAGTATTAGAAGAGACAAAACAAGTCTAACGTATCAACTGCACTGATCATTGCCAGGCCAGGAAGCCTGTTTCTTTTCCAATCAATAACAGGATTTCAAATGTAAATATGTCAAACTTATTTCAAACTAATTAAAATAATAAAACATGTCTACTTAAAAGCTCAGGAGCAATCTTTTCTTTTGGTTTTATTCGAACACAAAAAGTAGAGTTCTTTTCGTTACAATAATTTATTTTTTTCCTGGAGGAAAACATGAATTCAGCATCTGGTTTTCAGTAAGGTCTTGCTCTTTCCTATTTTTTCCAGCTGTGTTGGCTCTTTGTTTGGAGGGCTCCTCATTCAACCATCCCAGAAGAAGAACTAATTCATGCTGATTGGATGCCCCTTGGCCACCTTCCCATTTCAGAGACAGGAAGAAGGAGCGGATACCGCACAAGAACTTGCTCATATGGAACTAAACTGTCCTCTCTGCTTGTAGGCACAGAGGGGATGAAATGTTTGCAAATATCTATAAAAAATGGTAAGCACATAACGACAGCAGTATCTATTCTCTCTGAAAATGCAGAGTCCCCTCAAAATCCCCACCCATGTTTACAGCTCTGTGTTCTCTTGGAGTTGTAGCCAAGCAGAGGGGGATGAAGCTGGGGGATGGAGAGGCAGTAATGACTAGTGGATGGAGACAGGGTTTATGTCTCCTGGAGTTACAGGAGACCAGAAGTACTATAAGGAGAGAGAGGATAGTCCAGTGAGTAGAATACGAGCTTGTGACTTGGAAGATCTGAGTTCAAGTTTCTGCTCTGCCATAAACCTCTACTGTGAGCTTAGGCAAGTCCCATAGTCTCTCTCAGCTTCAGTTACCTGTAAAATGGGGATAATAACACTTCTCTAATTTACAGGGGTGATATGAGGCTAAACGCGGTAAAGACAACAAGGTGCTCAGATATGGCACGGAGGGCCATATGAGAGTCATGGGTGGATAAAAATCTTTGTCTCTCTAGCAGCATCTTTAGTCTCCTGTTTTCGGACAAAATGAGGACAAATGTAGCACAGACTACAAGAATAAAAGTTAATTTTGTGTAGGGCTTTGAAAGGGCCTGTTTAAGTTTTGAACGAAGGCTCAGGGCTGTACATAGGCCAACATTTTCTAAATTGGTCTCCTAAGTAAAAAATTGTATTCTGATAATGTATTTAGTCGGATTTTTGAGTCATTGAACATACACCATTCCTTGGGAAGTCCCATTTAACTGTGGAAAATCAGCACTTCTGAAAATCAGGCTATATTTATTTAGATGCCTAAGGCTTAGGTCAATCAGGACAACATTTTCAAACTTACTGTACTGAGATTGGCACACCGGCCTTAATTATATGATCTCTTTCCCTTCTTGCAGGCACCATTATATCCCTCTGTGACTACTATAACTTTTTGCCCACAGGTAATACTGTAGCTCCGTTGACCATCTGGTACAGAATCATAGAATATCAGGGTTGGAAGGGACCTCAGGAGGTCATCTAGTCCAACCCCCAATTTTTGCCCCAGATCATAGAATCATAGAATATCAGGGTTGGAAGGGACCCCAGAAGGTCATCTAGTCCAACCCCCTGCTCGAAGCAGGACCAATTCCCAGTTAAATCATCCCAGCCAGGGCTTTGTCAAGCCTGACCTTAAAAACCTCTAAGGAAGGAGATTCTACCACCTCCCTAGGTAACGCATTCCAGTGTTTCACCACCCTCTTAGTGAAAAAGTTTTTCCTAATATCCAACCTAAACCTCCCCTACTGCAACTTGAGACCATTACTCCTCGTTCTGTCATCTGCTACCATTGAGAACAGTCTAGAGCCATCCTCTTTGGAACCCCCTTTCAGGTAGTTGAAAGCAGCTATCAAATCCCCCCTCATTCCTCTCTTCTGCAGGCTAAACAATCCCAGCTCCCTCAGCCTCTCCTCATAACTCATGTGTTCCAGTCCCCTAATCATTTTTGTTGCCCTTCGCTGGACTCTCTCCAATTTATCCACATCCTTCTTGAAGTGTGGGGCCCAAAACTGGACACAGTACTCCAGATGAGGCTTCACCAATGTCGAATAGAGGGGAACGATCACGTCCCTCGATCTGCTCGCTATGCCCCTACTTATACATCCCAAAATGCCATTGGCCTTCTTGGCAACAAGGGCACACTGCTGACTCATATCCAGCTTCTCGTCCACTGTCACCCCTAGGTCCTTTTCCGCAGAACTGCTGCCTAGCCATTCGGTCCCTAGTCTGTAGCTGTGCATTGGGTTCTTCCGTCCTAAGTGCAGGACCCTGCACTTATCCTTATTGAACCTCATCAGATTTCTTTTGGCCCAATCCTCCAATTTGTCTAGGTCCTTCTGTATCCTATCCCTCCCCTCCAGCGTATCTACCACTCCTCCCAGTTTAGTATCATCCGCAAATTTGCTGAGAGTGCAATCCACACCATCCTCCAGATCATTTATGAAGATATTGAACAAAACCGGCCCCAGGACCGACCCTTGGGGTACTCCACTTGATACCAGCTGCCAACTAGACATGGAGCCATTGATCACTACCCGTTGAGCCCGACAATCTAGCCAGCTTTCTACCCACCTTATAGTGCATTCATCCAGCCCATACTTCCTTAACTTGCTGACAAGAATACTGTGGGAGACCGTGTCAAAAGCTTTGCTAAAGTCAAGAAACAATACATCCACTGCTTTCCCTTCATCCACAGAACCAGTAATCTCATCATAAAAGGCGATTAGATTAGTCAGGCATGACCTTCCCTTGGTGAATCCATGCTGGCTGTTCCTGATCACTTTCCTCTCATGCAAGTGCTTCAGGATTGATTCTTTGAGGACCTGCTCCATGATTTTTCCAGGGACTGAGGTGAGGCTGACTGGCCTGTAGTTCCCAGGATCCTCCTTCTTCCCTTTTTTAAAGATTGGCACTACATTAGCCTTTTTCCAGTCATCCGGGACTTCCCCGGTTCGCCACGAGTTTTCAAAGATAATGGCCAATGGCTCTGCAATCACAGCCGCCAATTCCTTCAGCACTCTCGGATGCAACTCGTCCGGCCCCATGGACTTGTGCACGTCCAGCTTTTCTAAATAGTCCCTAACCACCTCTATCTCCACAGAGGGCTGGCCATCTCTTCCCCATTTTGTGATGCCCAGCGCAGCAGTCTGGGAGCTGACCTTGAGGGGGCCATTTAGATCCCTAAATGGCCCCCTCAAGGATTGAACTCACAACCCTGGGTTTAGCAGGCCAATGCTCAAACCACCGAGCTATCCCTCCCCCTTACACAGGATGTGAAGTCACACAACAGGATTTGGGCTCAGAACCAATGATGATACTACTGTAACATGGAGAGACCCTGGTCGTCGGTGGGCAGGATCAAACCTGGGATCTCTGGAGCTAAATGCATGAGCTTCTACTGCAGGAGCTAAAAGCCATATGGCTCTTAGCTAAGGCTGTACAGCAGACTCATTACTTATTCTCTCTCTCTCTCTCTTTCTCTCTCTCTCTCTCAGTGGTCTCAGTGCCACGAGATGGGACAAAACACTACACCCAGGAGGTGTGTGGATTACACTACAATGCAGGGCTAGAGATGTTCTGCATTGTTAAACGTGCTGTGATTTGGATGGGTTCATTGTTATGAACTGAGGTTCTTCCTGCCTGTCTCCAGTGACTGTTCAGGATGGAAGTTAAAGATCCAATGTGTGCTGAACAGATTCTGCTATGTTAAAAAAAGAGGAGTGGAGGATTTGAGAAAAAAAATCAAAGAATCAGGTTTGCGTGCAATTTATTTAGCTGTGTTCTTGTTTTCACTTACATTCCTGGGTTTAGATTATGAGTAGGGCCCTACCAAATTCACGGCTGTGAAAAATGCATCATGGACCGTGAACTCTGGTCTCTCCCGTGAAATCTGGCTATTGTGTGTGTGGGTGGAGACGCGGTATTGCCACCCTCACTTCTCCGCTGCCTTCAGAGCTGGGTGGCTGGAGAGTGGCAGCTGCTGGCCGAGTATCCAACTCTGAAGGTAGCATCACTTCTAGCAGCAACACAGAAATGAGGGTCACATGGTATGGGGGAAGGCACCACTTTTTGCAGGGGGCCAGGGCCAGCCTTACGGGTGGCCAATGTGTGCAACTGCTCAAGATGCCACGCTCAGGTGGGTGACATGGTCACTCCCCCCCAACACACACAGCCAGCCCAAGGCCCTTTTATCCCCCAAGTGCTGGTCCTGGAGCCAGGGAGGGGCAGAGCTGGGGCACCCCGGCCGGGGGCTCCCACCTTGTGCCTGGCTCCAGCTGCTAGTCCTGGCTGGGCTGGACAGGGGTGGCACTTCCTGTTCCCCTGCGCAGGCTGCTCCTGGGGCTGGGTCAACCCACTTCCAGGAACCGGCTGCAGCTTCTGGCTTCTGGCTGGGAGCCCAATTCTGAAAGCAGTGCTGCCACCAGCAGCAGTAGTAGCCTTGTGACCAGGGCCATCCCTAGCTATTCTGGGGCCCTACGCAGCTCCCCGCCCCCCACCGCCAGAGAGTGCAGGCCCAGCTCTGCTGCAGTCCTGATGGGAGTGGGGGCGGGGCTGGGACAGAGCAGGAGTGGGAAGGGGCGGGGCTGGGGTGGAGACCATGGGGAAGAGGTGGAGCAGGGGCTGCATCAGCATGCAGCTGTGTAGGGCACCAGGGAATTTGGTTCCCCAAATTTCCGGGTGCCCTATGCAGCTGTGTACTTTGCGTAGGGGAAGGGATGGCCCCGCTTGTGACTGTGCCCCACAAGCCCCTTTTGGGTTAGGACCTCCATGGTTACAACACTGTGAAATTTCAGATTTAAATATCTGAAACTGTGAAATTTATGATTTTTTAAATCCTATGATTGTGAAATTTACCAAATAAGAACATAAGAACGGCCATACTGGGTCAGACCAAACGTCCATCTAGCTCAGTATCCTGTCTTCTGACAGTGGCCAATGCCAGGTGCCTCAGAGGGAATGAATGGAACAGGTAATCATCAAGTGATCCATCCCCTGTTGCCCATTCCCAGCTTCTGGCAAACAGAGGCTAGGGACATCATCCCTGCCCATCCTGGCTAATAGCCATTGATGGACCTATCCTCCATGAACTTATCTAGTTCTTTTTTGAACCCTGTTATAGTCTTGGCCTTCACAATATCCTCTGGCAAGGAGTTCCACAGGTTGACTGTGTGTTGTGTGAAAAAATACTTCCTTTTGTTTGTTTTAAACTTGCTGCCTATTAATTTCATTTGGTGACCCCCTAGTTCTTGTGTTATGAGAAGGAGTAATTAACACTTCTGTATTTACTTTCTCCACACAAGTCATGATTTTATAGACCTCTATCATATTCCCCCTTAGTCATCTTTTTTCCTAGTTGAAAAGTCCCAGTCTTATTAATCTCTCCTCATGTGGCAGATGCTCCATACACCAATCATTTTTTACCACAAATTTGGTAGGGCCCTAATTATGAGTTGAGAGGGCATATTTCCCCCCTCACTCCCCCAACCCCAGGCCCTTCGATCAAATCTCATTGAGGTCTATATCAAGTAAATCATTCTAGTCATCTGGCGGAATTTAAAGGGCATGTGTTGCTATCCTTGTTTTGTTCACATTAGGGCCTGATCCAAATCCCACTGAAGTCAATGAAGAGACTCCTCTTGCCAGCAGATCGCTTTGGATCAGGCTCTCTGTGCGCTGAGCTTGACTGGTCCTGTTCGCACAGCAGCTCGGAGTGTGCTTCCCTGCCTGCGGAGACAGACACATGCTAGGGCTGCTGAAGCTAGTGCACTAAAAATAGCTGTATGGCCCCAGCAGCATGGGCAGCAGCTCAGGTTAGCTGCCCAAGGATGTACCCACAGGGTCAGGCAGCATTTTTACTTGGGTGGCTAGCCTGAGCCGCCACCCATGCTGCTGCAGCCACATTGCTATTTCGAGCCAATTAGCTTGAGCAGAGCTAGTGCTTCCATCTACCCGTGCTGGGAAGCACCCACCCAACTGCTGTGTAGACATAGCATAAGTTCTTTACAAGAGTAATGCTAGCTTTTTGGAGTAGATACTACACCCATTCTTTTGCTGCATTAGGACTATACCAGAGGGTACGTCTATATGCTATAGCGGCATAGCAACCACACTGCAGCTAAGCTGCTGTAGTGTAGACGCTTCCTGTACGGAAGGAAGGGGTTTTTCTGTTGATGTAGGTAATCCACCTCTCCGAGAGGCGTTAATTAGGTCAATGGGAGAATTCTGCTGTGTCTACACCCAACTACATCACACAGGGTGCACGTTTTTTTACAGCCCTGAGCGATGTAGCTAGGTCAGCCTAAATTTTAGATGTAGACCAGGCCAGATGTATTTCTTTCTCAATTTCATTCTAAGAGATGGAGAGGGATCACTAATTGATAATAGCATGACGTAATAGAGATCTTCTGCATAGATGCTACATCTGTACAGAACAACAGATTAATCCCTCTGAACTAAGATCTCTGTTGTTTTAGTTTGTGGCCTAAATCTTTCTGTCTTTAGGAATCTGTACAAAAGATCAGAAGAGACCATTGTTTCATGGACTCTAGATTATATGTGCAGATTATGTAAATGTTAAAACTGCCAAACTAACTGAAGGCAATTTACAAAAAAACCAGCCATCCTGCACCAATCTGGAAGAAATCTAATGTGTTGTTCAGACAGTCTAAGGCTTGGCACAAAATTAACTGGCTTCTACTCTCTTTTTGTGGTCTCTGGATGCAAATAAAGCCAAACAAACAAAAGTGAAAACCGTTTAGAATGCAGAATGTCTAAATGATAAATTTAGATCAGGGGCTTTTCAAGTTTCAGACTGAAAACCAATCAGTCTTTTTCAAATGAAAGTAACTGCAAAAAGTATTCAAAACACTAACTGGGTCTGAGAGCAAAGGACTATATTATCACATTGCATCAGGTCTGCAATGAGATTGTAATTTCCAATTTCTGTTTCTTCTCTGAAGTGTTTAGTATCTTTTTGGATGCTGAAGAAAATAATAAATCCACAATGCTAGAACTGAAATTATAAAGATCAAAGACATCTTCAATTTCTGCATAAGTATAACACAGACAACACTGGAAGCATTAGGAATACTCAAACTGTTTTGCAAACCATAAAATTGCTACCTATTTGCTTTTCTGGTTAGAGTGGGACCTTATCTTAACACATTTATTTTTCCTTTGCTTGTAAACATGTTGAAGTTATTATCTTAAATTTGTGACACCCCATAGCAATGCATTGTGAAATTACAAAAAAGCTATTTGATTAGCAGTGTCACACTAACTGTTTTAATTGTATTTGGAGTATTCCATGTCCAGCACTGTGGAGCTCAGAGTTTTCATCTACTGTAGTCAAATTTTTGCTTGCCTCATTTCATTCATACATGGACCAGATCCTCAGCAGGTGTAAATTGTCATAACACCATTGACATCAATGGAATACTGCTGTTTTGCCAGCTCAGGTGCTAGCTCAGAGTTTCTATGTATTTGTTGTTCTGTTTTTGCATACAGTTTTGCTTATTCCTCCACTGATGACCACATCCACCTCTCATTTAAGTTTGTGGAAAGACCTTTGTTAATGGGAAAGGATTTGCTTTCCAGTTCCCATATGGTGTGAGGAGGAGGCATGGCCCTCAAAGCCAAAAGAAACCAAAATATCCATGAGAATGAAAAGCCTGCAGATCTTGGGTCATCTGAAGAAGGCTGAGGCATTCACACTGAGTCCCTCTGCACTACTCCCTGGCCCTGGTGATGGCCTTTGGAGGGTTCACATTTGCAGTACAGAGCAATAGTTGGCATGAAATAATGATATGTTTTATTCCAACTTAACAAAAACATTGACCTTTGGACAGAGACCAAGCAAAAGTTTGATGAGCAAAAGTTTCGGAAAGCCACAAACAACTGATACTAGAGGCCAGATTTGTAGTGGTTTTTAGACACTTTGTGGATATCTATCTTCATCTTTAGGTACTGTGACAAAGTTCCTCCTCTACCTTGGTGGGTCTTGCACTCATTGGTGGATTTGCTTGCCTTGGAGCTTCATGGCAGCCCTCAGTTTGGCTGTTTTCGTGAACCCACAGTCCAGGTCAACTCCTCCTGTGTCTGACCAGGAGTTGGGAGGTTTGGGGGGAACCCGGGCCCGCCCTCTACTCCGAGTTCCAGCCCAGGGCCCTGTGGAATGCAGCTGTCTAGAGTGCCTCCTGGAACAGCTGTGTGACAGCTACAACTCCCTGGGCTACTTCCCCATGGCCTCCTCCCAACACCTTCTTTATCGTCACCATAGGACCTTCTTCCTGGTGTCTGATAATGCTTGTACTCCTCAGTCCTCCAAT
The DNA here is from genome assembly GCF_965140295.1 of Lepidochelys olivacea. Taxonomy (NCBI): domain Eukaryota; kingdom Metazoa; phylum Chordata; order Testudines; family Cheloniidae; genus Lepidochelys; species Lepidochelys olivacea. The sequence continues at coordinate 24,257,133 of NC_140412.1, read as the reverse complement.
AGTCCGCGTTCTCACTCTCAGCACCTAGCGCCTCTTGCTCCCAGCTCCTTACACGCGCACCACAAACTGAAGTGAGCTCCTTTTTAAACCCAGGTGCCACGATTAGCCTGCCTTAATTGATTCTAGCAGCTTCTTGATTTGCTGCAGGTGTTTTAATCAGCCTGTCTGTATTAATTGTCTCCAGAAGGTTCCTGATTGTTCTGGAACCTTCCCTGTTACCTTACCCAGGGAAAAGGGATCTACTTAACCTGGGGCTAATATATCTGCCTTCTATTATTCTCCTGTAGCCATCTGGCCCGACCCTTTCACAGTACCTAAAACCTCCAGAAACCTGGCCTTCGTGGAGTAGAATGGAAACACTTATGGAACCTTAACTGTTGTGGTCACAACAGTTCCTGTGCTAATGTCTATTATTCTGCACAAGGATGTGTACATCTTCCATTAAGACACTGTTCAACATTCTGTACTCCACTGCCTCTACCTATGACTTTCACTACATCATCCTGTGGCAGGGAGCACAAGTATCTGACTCTCCAACTGTTGTATTTGCTTCAGACTTTGGAGCCCGGGCTCTGGGACCATCCGCCCTTGCAGGATCCTAGAACGCAGGCTCCAGCCTGAGCCCCAGCATCTACATTGTAATTAAACAGCCCCTTAGTCTGAGCCCTTTAGCCAAAATCACCTGGCATCGTCCAGCCATGGGTTTTTAATTGCACTGTAGAGTGTAGTCAGACCCAAAAGGGCTACAGGGTAACCTAATGCTAAGCAGGAGGTAATCTCTCTCATTCAACTGAAATAATGGATCCCAACCTTTCCCCATAATATGGCAGGTCTGCCTCAGGCTCCAGAAGTTCTCATGGGTTTTCATGGATAAACTAAGCACAGACTTCCTCAGTTAATGAGTCCCAGGTATTTCCATACAAGGTTCATTACATTTCCTTTAACCACTAAACTAATTATCCCCTCAAACAATGCAACCGGAATGCTCACCAATGATACCTGCTCTGATGGCCTGTTTCTCCAGCTTGTACATCTGTGCCTTTTCCCCATACTGTTCCCTATCTATGGAACACTCTCTCAGTTCCGGTTTGCCAAGTCACTCACCTCTCTTCGTCCAGATCCCTAACTCCAGACTCGCTTCATCCATAATGCTCACAGGAAGTGAGTCAATTCCGACTACCATCAACCAACCCTATCCGTTTCCCCTCAGTCTTCTAATTGAACCACCTACATGTGCACATGATTCTGTTTTAACTCTCGTCCTTCCTCAATTCTATCCTCTCCCCATTTATCGCATCAGGTCTTCAGTGAGTTTGTAATTTCTTTGAGACATGTGTAATGTTTTTTGTTTCTTCTCTGAGGTGCCTAGTATCCTTTTTGGATGCTAAAGAAAATAATGAGGAGAAAGAGAAAAATAAACTTCATTTCGCATAATTTGTTTCGGATAAATCTATGCCACCACCTTAGAGCCTATGCTGCAAACACCTTTTATTGTACCATAGGCACTTTGTTGTTGTCTCTTCCAGTCTTTGATAATCTTAATGACTGCTGCATGCCTCAGCTAGGGACTTGGGCAACAAACCCAAGGACTTGTCCCCAGCTACTCTCAGTAGACTATGGGGGCAGGGATAGCTCAGTGGTTTGAGCATTGGCCTGCTAAACCCAGGGTTGTGAGCTCAATCCTTGAGGGGGCCATTTAGGGATCAGGGCAAAAATTGGGGATTGGTCCTGCTTTGAGCAGGGGGTTGGACTAGATGATCTCCTGAGGTCCCTTCCAACCCTGATATTCTATGATTCTATTTGCTGATTTCTAGCAGCCAGATAGGGGCACGGTTTATGAGGATGTATGGTGGAGAGCAATATAAGGGACCTCCTCTATTGTAATCACAGGTACAATCTGTGGCAGATGGACTACTCCATCATTGTGACTGAGAGGGCATGTAACCCAAAAGTGGGATGGGTGGGTAGAAGGTGGGCCATGGGTACTATCCCTTATCTGCACTAGCTGCATCTAAAGGATAGCCCAGGGGGATGGTACTGGCTTCTCTGTTTGGAGAAGGATTGTTCCTGCTTGAGGCACAGTCCCTTCTGGAGTTCCTCTTCCGACAGTGTGACACCGCACTGCCTCTAGTGAAAGCCAATGGTCAAATTCTACAGTTTGGTCCATGGGGAGCTAAAGGTGCTTAGCATCTCACAGGAACAGGTGCAAGGTTAATGGATTTATAGGAAAATACAGAGTATATGTTCTTAAAAACCAAAACACAACAAGAAAGTGCTACTTTTGAATAGATCGTCTGACAAAATCCAGTTTCACTTTTAGGTGCACTCCATCCACCTTAAAATAAAAAGACATTTTCCAAATGTTAATCCTTATGGAGAGAAAATGTTACATTATTCTAGACTGATAGGGAGTGGCCCACATTCAAACTATGGAAAGATATAATAAAGGATTAGAGATATGGAATGCATTAGGCAGCTCATATTGGTAGAGTAGCAGGGACTGACTGTAGACTTGCTTGGTTGCTAACTCTAATAAATAAAAAGAAATCTTGATTCACTCAAATGTCAGGTCACTTTGTTCCCTCTATAGAAGTGGGTGGAAATAAGGATTGTGTTTGGTGTGTGTGGCTCCATTTTGTTTCCAGAAAAAAGAAAAATCTGATGACTCATACCAGTATAGAACAACAGGAATATTTCTTTGCGCTTTTTATCTAGAATCTGATCCTGCTCATTGATTTCCCATCTCTCTCTGGTATTTACAGAATACTCCTCTCCATGGTATCTACAGCCTTGTCCACACATAAAGGTGCACTGGTTTAGTTAAACTGGTGCAAGCCCATGTACAGACATGCATTTTGGTTTAATCTTAAACTTTTTCCTAATCAATTTATGATAAACTGAAATAAGTATCCATATACAACCTTTTGCACCAATACGTCAAGTGAAACTGGTGCAACTCTGCATGTACACAACCCCCTATACACTGATATAAATCAGGAATGACACCAGTGAAGTCAGTTCAATTACATTATAGTAAACTGAGAGGAGAATGAACCCCGAAGACGACAATGGGAGCAGGACTGAGTCCCTAGTTGGGAGGTGTTCTTGGATTCTGGCCCACTTCAGTGTAACATATCTGTAGTAATAAAAATATTGAGAAGTGTTCATTTATTTCTCTGTGTTTTAATGAGATATTTTAATGGGATATGTATTTCATTTGGAAAGAGTTAACTTTCATTTCCCTTTTATTAGTTTGTTTTTCTCTCCTGCTTGTTACGTTTTTGCATTTGTGATCGTGTTTGTGTCTGCTCATTTCAGGAATCTTTCTTAAAGGCAGTTATTGTTTCCTAAAGTCTGAATGCTCAACAGCATTGGATTGCATCATTTATGCAAAAATTGTGTGCCATCTAGTGGCTAAATCTGGCTATGGGGGACCAGCAAAACAGTGCTAGTTTTGTCTCTGCCACTGACTAGGCAAGTCATCCTTCTTCACGGGACATTGTGATACTTAATTAATGTTTGCAAAGTAACTTGAGATCCTTGGATGAAAGGCGCCATGTACAGTAAGTGCAAAGTTTTATTACTAAAGACATGTGAGCTGGTCAGTGTAACGTGACATGACATGACAATGCAAATAGTCAAGAGAACTTCCCTCACCCACCAAGGTGCTACTGCATAGTTACATCAGTTTGTTTTAGTCCTAGGTCATTTTGACTTAACTCTGTACTATGTCCTGGGTTTTTGTTGTGGTGGGTTTTTTTAGACTATTCAGTTGTCCACATGGGAGCCAAGTTGCTAGGGAAATTTGTAAGTACCAACAGCATATGCAGCAAAGGGGTGGGGGAAAAGGATGGTCTCTCAACAGTGATGAGGATTTTCTGGCATTTTCCCTTCTCAAATCACCTGTCTGTGTCTAATGATAGCAACTCTCATATGAGGATCTCTGAGTGCTTAACAAGTATTAATCAACCCTGACTAATCTCAGTTAGTCAGGCTCACTAAGTGGTATTATCCCCATTTCACATAGGAGGATACTAGCATAGCAAGATGAACAGAATAGAAGAGAAGAGAATAGAAGCCAGGAGAGAGTCCCAGCTCCCAGCCCTGTTTCCTATCCACTACACCATTCTGCAGCGTCTGCAGATGGATGAGCAGCCCCACACATACAGATGCCTCTTGGCTCCCAGGTATTTCAGCTTGAAAGAACTTTTTTTCAAGGCTGAGGGAGGCAAATTGGTTCCAGTTACACACTGAGTAATTTATCCTTCTGTATCAGTGTCAATGGGCTACTCCTACACAACTGTGTCAGTGACACAGCTGGAGGTTTCATTCTCTGCTCCCTCTATTGAGCAGAGAGTCACTATTGGATTCTTCACTTTCATATGGCTAAGATGCTGGGTTGTGGGTTTTTGGTTTTTGTTTGTTTGTTTGTTTTGTTGTTGGTTGACCTTCGACAGCACCTATGGTTCAGAGGAGTAAGGGATGGTGAATGGTGGAGTTGTCAGTCACCTTGTCAAGGAAAAGTCATTGCACCACATCTTGATGTCCCATCACGGTGAAACACAACATCACATGGTGTTGTGTTGGATACCCAAAGATGCATCAGTACACCTGGAATCAAATTATGGCCACACAAGCCTGGATACAGTGGAGGATGGAAGTTTGTTCCAGAAGCTCCTTCCCTCTCCCAAGTCCTTTGATAGTTGCCTACACTCTTTAGCTGTGATTCTTGGATTCCCCTGAACTCTGTTTTCCACAGAAAAAAAGTGGCTTTGCTGTATTATCATCTTCATCATAACAGAACTCCAAACTGTTGAGGTTTACCCATTACTAGTTAAATCACAATGTGTGTGTCTGTATCTCTTCTACCCTATGGCCTAAAATTCACCTAGAATACATTCAATTACCGATTTCTGCTTTAAATCCTCTGCATTAAATGTTAATGGCACATGAAACCATTTGCCAGGCTGTGGCATTGTTTGCATTAACAGTGGTGGTTTACAGTTAATTGCAATGCTGTCATTTTCAGTGGGCAACCTTTGGATAGCTTCCTGTAGGTGGTTTTATATACAGTGTGTGGAAACGTTGGACAAAACTTTTGAAGGAAAATAAGCTCTGTTCAAAATCTAGGCTACCAGAGAAAAGTTTACTTTTGATCTTTCAACAGTTATTTTTAGACTGAAATCACAAAGACAACTGCCTGGTGTGTGGCTATGCAGGAGGTTAGTAACACTTACTATTAGAAAAATAGGTTACATATGCATTTACTTAGGGCAAAAGCCTCTTCCCTGTACAAAGCCCAAATAGAAGGGTTGTGCTGCTCTGGTGAGTAACAAAGGATCAGGGAGACAGAAGGCTCCTCTGAGCCCATATAGTGCTAGCAAAGATGCTCTTCTGCTACTGAACCTTTTTCCACACAGTGAGGAGTAGGTGCCTGGCTGGTGGTTCCATGTAATCCTCATGTCCACCTCACCCACTGCTCTCTGGCAGCACAGAGAGCCCCATGGAGCTCAAGTCAATCTCTGCATGAGCTACTTGTATCTTCTCTGTGCAACACAACAGTATTCAGGGTATCCTGGGGTCCAGAAGAGTTGACCTTGATAATTGGCATAAGAATGATACGAAAAGCAACAGTGGGTTGGTGAAGGTGTTGGATTAAAATTAATTGAAAGGGAATGTCACACAGTCTACATTATTAAAGTTAATATATTATTAGTTTTACATTATTAAGGTGCACAAATTATGGATTGCAAGTACTATAAGAGTACCTACTGTTACTGTCTTGGCTACATGGAAAGCCATAGAGAATGGTACTTCCAGAGAGTGTGTCCATTGTGGACTCTGAGGACAAGCTGTGAAACCTGTGCACGCTATTTATGGACCACTAAATTGTGGTGTTTAGATGCTGCTTGTAATTATTAGAACTGGGAGCACTGGCTGTTGGGAGTCTGAAAGGACAGGAAACAGGAAGGAGGGGGGTGGAAGTTGAGGAGGTGGAGGGAGAGCTACCGAGGGTGCAGCAGCGGCTTGGTAAAGAGGTTTCCACTTTAAAATAAAGTGCTGTTGAAGTTTGCTAGTACCTTGCCTGGTTGCTACAACATTTTGGCGATGAGGATGGATCTTCTGCCTCTGAACCCACCTGCACCCTTTCTGCAAAGCCCAGGTGAGCCTCCGATTGCTTTTACTGCCTGGATCCATATGTTTGAGTCTTATCTGCTTGCAATCAGTGCTACAGAGATTTCTGAAGTAAGAAAGCATGCTCTGCTAATCCACTGTCTTGGAGCAGAAGGGCAGCATATATTTTACACTTTTTCCCTTGCAGATGATAAATATGAGACTGCACTGACTGCATTAAAGAACTTTTTTGTGCCAAAAGTGAATGTAGTAGCTAATCGCTACAGATTTCACCAGTGTGAGCAGAAAACAGGAGACTATAATGCAGTATATTGCTTCCCTGAGGAGTCTGATTGTAACTTGTGACTTTGGGAATATGGCAGATGAGAGGATTAGAAACCAGTTCATTGAGAAAACAACCATGCTTCATGTAAGAGAACGCTTACTTCTAGAACCACAACTTACACTAGAAAAAGCAATAACCATTGCTACTCAGATTGAATCAGCTACAGCTGAAGCCAAAATAATGAGCATGGATACAGGAGGCACAGTCCAGGCTGTGACTCCTTTGCAAAAAAGTTCACTATCGCTGCAGACAAACGATTACAAGAGGAAAACTAATGGAAAACCACCGAATCTGCAGATTCAAAATACAGTAAAAGCATGCTTTCGCTGTGGATCCCCACAACACCTTGCAAGCTACACAGGATGTCCGGCAAAAGTAGCTCAGTGCAATCATTGCAAAAAGATTGAGCATTTTGCTAAAGCATATTGCAGCAGCCAGTTCAATCAACAGGTGCATGCAGTTACAATACCAGATGTTACTGTGCTGAGAGTGGACAAAATCACTACTGCACATATTCCAGAACAAATAAAATGCACTGTAAATGTTTCTGCCACACCCTCAGGCAAATCACACTCTATTCAGCTAATGTTGGACACTGGCTCAGCAGTATATATACTACCTGATTCCATCTATTTGCATTACTTTAAAGATGTGCCTCTTACTGAACCCAAACTTCACTTGGTGTGCTATTTGAAAAACCATATTCCAGTACATGGCTGCCTGCCAGCAAGTTACTTTTGGTGGTTGCTGTGTAATTGCAGAGTTCTACATTGTCCACAAAGGCACTCCTATCCTTGGGAGAGATTTATTGGCTGCTTTAAATCTCAGGGTAGTAAATGGATGAATTGATCTTCCTCAGCAAAGCATTCTTGCAGTACACACACCAGTTTCAGCTGGGACCCAACACCAGGTTGAGGAGAAACTTGGCTGTGCTTATGGGTTTCTGCATAAAGTTAAAATGCAGAATAATATGATGCCTGTATGACAGAAGTTATGGCTCTTAACCATTTTCAGTCAGGGAAGCTGTTTCAGAGGACCTTAGAAAACTTGTTCAAAAGGACATTATTGAGGAGATTGACTTCTCGGAATGGGTTTCACCTATAGTAGTGACACAGAAGAAGGGTGGAGGCATTCGCCTTTGTGTGGATTTAAGGGAGCCAAATAAAGCTGTTGTGATTGACAGCCATCGTCTTCCTCACATAGAAGAAGTATTTGCAGAACTCCCTGGAGCAAAGATGTTTTCTACTCTTGATTTGCAGAGTGCATACTACCAGGTTATGTTGCATGAAGATAGAGACCTCACAGCATTTATTACACATGAGGGACTATTTCATTTTAAACGTGTTCCATATGGTCTTGCATCTGCCCCAAGTGCCTTCCAAAAAATGATGTCATTGATTCTGAAGAATCAACATGGAGTTCAGTGCTATCTGGATGATATTATCGTGTTTGGAAATACTTCCGAGGAGCATGACAATAATCTGCAGTCTGTACTAAACTGCATCAACAAAGCAGGCCTCAAGCCCAATAGGTCCAAATGCAAGTTTAGACAAACTGAACTCTCCTTTCTGGGGCATACAATTTCACAGGATGGACTAAAACCTGATCCAGATCATATCCTGGCAATTTCAAATGCTCCTCCTCCAACAGATTTGCAAACCTTACATTCCTTCTTGGGTCTTACCTCCTGGTATGCAAAATTCATTCCCAGTTATGCTTCTGTCATTGAACCATTATGAGAATTACTACAGAGAAGTTCAACCTTAGTGTGGACAACGGATGCACAAGCTAGTTTCAAAACTGTGAAAGACTTGATTGTACATAGTCCCAGTACTTGCACTATTCACTCCTGCATTGTCCACAATTGTAACTACTGATGCTTCTGATTATGGACTTGAGGCTGTCCTCACACGACTTCATGAGGACCATACAGAGAGGACTGTTGCATTTGCTTCAAGGACACTAAGTAATGCTGAGAGGAAATATTCTACAGTCGAAAAAGAAGCACTTGCTTGTGTCTGGAATACTGAAAAATGGAGAACTTACCTGTGGGGTTGCACGTTCAAGTTGCACACAGACCACAGGCCTTTGATGACGTTGCTCACCACGAAAGGACTGGGAAGAGCAGGATATCGTATTGCTAGATGGTCTGCAAGATTACTCTCTTTCAATTATGAACTGGAATATAAACCTGGAAACCAAAATGTGGTAGCTGATTGCCTTTTTCGCATGCCTTTGCCTTCACCAGATCGTCTACTGGAGGATGAGGATGTAGTAGTTGCGCTTATTAAAAGCACTCTCACTGCAGTTATAAAAGAACAATTTCAAGCTGCTTGTTCAGCATGTCCAATTCAACAAAAACTACGGGAATTTCTGACAAAGAGATGGCCCAGTAACCCTAAAAACCTTGACCCAGTTTTGCTGCCTTATTTTAGAGTTCAGGATGAACTTTCTTTGCTTGATGGCTGTGTGCTATGAGGTACGCACTGGCTACTTGTGCCAGAAGAATTACAGTCAAAACTCATACACCTGGCACACGATACTCATCAAGGAATTGTCAGAACCAAACAACTATGGGATCTGTATTGGTGGCCAGGGATGGACTCTCAAACTGAAGCATTCAAAATCCTGTGTCACTTGCCAAATGCATGATAAGACAGCAGTGACATGTACCCCTCTATTACAGCCTGTTCCTCTTCCTGAATCTGCATGGGAAAAAGTGGCGATTGACATTGTAGGACCCTTTGATACTGCTCCAAGTGACTGCCTTTATGCCATCACTTTTATAGACAATTTCAGTAAATGGCCTGAGGTAACGTTTACATCGCAAATCTCTTCTGCTACAGTAATTAAGTTCCTCTCTTCAGTTTTTAGCAGGGAAGGTAACCCCAAAGAACTGGTTTCATATAATGGTAGTCAATTTACTTCCCCTGGAGTCTGAAACTTTTCTAGCAGAGAGGAACATTTTACACAGAAGGTCATCCCTCTATTACCATCAAGCCAATAGGGAAATCGAATGGTTTAACAGAAGTTTAAAAGAGAGTTTGCAAATGGCTAAACTGGAAGGGCGATTGTGGATAACCTTCACTACTGATTTCTTGCAAGCATACCAGGCTACATGACATGCCACAATGCAAAGGTCACCCGCAGAGTTACTGCATGGGAAACAGATGAATACTAAACTGAACATTGCTGGATTGTTAAAGGCATGACCTGATGCCCCAACCGAGGATGATGTGAGAAAAACAGTTGAACAGAACCAAGCAGGCTTTCACAGACAAGCGGCAGGGTGTTAAGGAACCAAAGTTTGAGTGTGATTCCTTCTTTAGAATACGAAAACCTGGAATTTTATGCAAAGGGGATCATAAATTCACAGCTCCTCTTAAAATCCTAGAGAAGAAGGGATCTTACACCTATTCACTTTCTGATGGGCGGGTAAGGAATGCTTCTTATCTTGCACCTGCCTATGCACCAAGAGGAGATTATGCCAACACCCAGTCTGCATTGGATGACTTCACCATAGTATCAACACAGCAAGACATTGCACTGGAACCAGGGCTTGAAAGATGGCCTGTCAGACCCAGATGACCACCTGTCTGGACTAGAGACTATGTAATGTAGTATCTATAGTGTTTTCAGTGTAATATTTCTGCCAACAGTATAGTGTCTTGTTTCATATTTGTTCCTGTGGTTAGAACAACAGTGTTTATTTTAATTGGGAGATTTTCTTAAGAGAGGAGGGAATGTGGTGTTTAGATGCTGCTTGTAATTATTAGAACTGGGAGCACTGGCTGTTGGGAGTCTGAAAGGACAGGAAACAGGAAGGAGGGGGGGAAGTTGAGGAGGCGGAGTGAGAGCTACCGAGGGTGCAGCAGCAGCTTGGTAAAGAGGCTTCCACTTTAAAAATAAAGTCCTGTTGAAGTTTGTTAGTACCTTGCCTGGTTGCTACAACATAAATTTAAACTCCTCTTTAGGTAAACTTGGGGGTTAATCAGAAGATCTTATTTTTTCCCCAAGATATTCAGCCTTATTGTGTGTTTAGTGATCATTTTCATATCTATATTTAGTACCTATTTTTCTATTTATGGAAGGTGGCTACTTCTGGTTGATTTATCAGTATGTGTTAATCATAGCCTCTACATGTGTTTCTTTGACTATGTAAGATCACTTTGGCTCTCTAAAATACTGTAGATTTAAGTGTGCCTCCCTTATCTTTTGAATAAATCCATAAATCAGTGCTGACCTTGATGCAGGCAGTGTTATTGTTAGAAGCAGAGTACATTCCGTTTCTATTAGTCTCTTCATTTTACCTGTGACAACAAAATGGTTTGTGGACAATTCAGGACATAGCCATTTACTGCTACAGTAACACAGCATGCTGCTAGACTCCTTTGAATATCCTTAACAATGGGATTCACTGGCCACCAAGAGGCATGCACAATGCATCCACTGGAGAGCTGTAGCAGTGGGCATGCAGCGAGGAACTGTTAGAGGCATTGCCTGGGAAGTGAATTGCACAGTGTCTCCTTGAGCCATCTACACTGCCTCTGGCCAGCATCTTAATAGTCCTTTTTGAGGCCATAGTTACCAATGGATAGTACCTGAATAATTGGTTTAGAAAATCTTGCTGTACTGAGAATTCATATTTGCCTCTGTTGCCTACCTAGTCTTGAAAATAAAACCACACGTTGTTCTATCCAAAACTCGGATGTCAGGAAAAGATGCTATCTTGGCTGGATATACATCTACATATCTTCAGTGTTGTCACTTTTCAACTACGGTGGAGTCTGCAATACATTAAGGAGTCATGAAACTACTTCAGCAGGGTTTCCAAGGCAGCAAGTGATGGCACATTCATGGCAGGTGTAGGCTTGAAATGCTGCAGCGGTGTATCTCCGCCCCCTCCCTGCCCCTATTCCAACTCCTTCCCCAAATCCCCGCCCCGGCCCCACCTCTTCCCCGCCTCCTCCCCTGAGTGTGCCACATTCCCACTCCTCCCCCCTCACTCCTGGAGCATGCAAATAGCTGTTTGGCAGCAGCCGAGTGAGAAACACTGGGAGGTAGGCAGAGGAGCGGCACGCTCAGTGAGGGAGGAGGGGATCTTGGCTGCCGGTGAGTGCACACCCACTAATTTTTCCCCATGGGTGCTCCAGCCCTGGAGCACCCACGGAGTCAGCGCCTATGCCACTGATGGGTGTGGATTTTTCACATCCCTGAACGAAATAGTTATACTGATGTAAGTCTGTAATGTAGACCTGGTCTCAGTTCATCCATTTGGCAGCCTTATTTTTCAGTAGAATGAATGTTGACATCAGCAGATCTGAATATTGGCTATCTTGTGAACACACACTTCTGAAATCTCTCCAGTTGGAGGTGCTGGCAGATGTTGCCTGGGAATCAGGTCTTGTGAAAATGTGTGGTGCCTGACAGACTGCTAGGGAGCAGCAGCCAGGTCACTGACTGGACCATTTGGATGGTTTCCCCACCCTCACTATTATTTTTAGTGAATTTAGAGTTCATGAAAGTCTGTCAGCTTGGCCTCTTCTATCCCATTTACCCACAAAACAGATAAAGCTGCAGAAGTTCTCATTTTACCCAGCCATTGCACTTCAAGCCTGGCCTGGATGGAGCAGCTCTAGTTACAAGAGTTGAGACAAGGTCCAAGAGTCTTTATTTGTCTCTTGCTTATAAAGGCGTAAGTTAGAAGTATATTTACTGAAGTCAATGGGCCTAGTTCTCCTCTCATGCTGGTATAAACCAGGAATACCTCAGCTGGAATTAATGGGGTTATACCAGCTTGACAGCTGTGTAACACACTGGTGCCAGTTCTCATGATTTTCATTGCAAGTCTCCCAATATTTGTTTAAAGAGCCATCTCCTGGAATCATGTATTTACATGAGAATCTCCACTTTCATTTGTGGAACCCCCCCCAAAAAAACCAAGCTTCTTGCCCTTGTGGTTGTAGAAAAAAAGCTTGAAACCATGAACCAAGCATATTTTGAAAGGTCAGAAACTAGAGCTGGACGAAATTTATTGGTCAAATAGTAAATTACCCCATGCCCTACCCCCCTCAGAAAATGAAGTTTTGGGATGACTGAAACTATTCAGAAATTTGAGGCAAATTTGGCAAGTGGTTTCAGCCGAATAAAAAATGAAAAAGTTTGAAAAAGTTAAAATGGTTCCATTTGACACTTGAAATGAAAGTTTTACATTTCATTTTGAAATGATGTAATGCTTCAAAATATATAGGTAGCTAGTTAATTTTTTTTAAAAATAAAAAAGGTAAAAAATACCCTAAAACAAAATGAAAGAAAAATTTTTAAATCAAACAAAACATTTTGACCCAAAATGATTTTTTTAAAAAAATTTGGGTAAGAAACCAAAAAAATTACAATTTTGAACCAAATTATTTTTGGATTATTTTTGGATGTTTTGGCTCTGCATAACTGACATCATGTCCATGAGAAACAAGTTTATAATCCACCAGATAAATAAACCCCATAAATCATCACTTCTTGAATGCTCCTTGCAGGCTGTCTTCTTTGTCCGTCTGAGGTTGATTCTGCAAACCCTTAAGCAGGTGCACAAGTTTACTTATATGAGGAGTGCCCCTGACCTATTTTTGTAAGTAAAGTCACTCACATGTATAAGTGCTTGTGAAGAGCCAGCTATTCTGGCTGACACAGGAACTGAACTGAGGGCCTGCAGAGATAAAAACCTGAGCCGCTATAACTTGAACTAAGGACCAATGACTCTTCAGCTAGGGCTGTAACAGAAGCTGATGCACTGAGTTTCAGGCATAGAGGGCAACCTGTAACATATATGTACCAGTAGGTTACATTTGCCCTAAAACCCCAACCCTGTAATCTGACTGAAGTGAACTAGGTTCTGCATGAGTGCAGGGACCCAGTCATACAGATCAAATTGCAGGACTGGATCCTAGACTCTGATCCTGCAAACATTTAGAGCTTGTCTACACAGGAAAATTTACTGGCATAGTTATACAGCAATAAACTATCCCATTATAGGTATTGTGGCAAATTGCCAGTATGATTATGATGGGTACCACGTTTCCTCTTCTTGGCGGGAGGAGGAGGGGATTCAGGGCACAATTTCCTGCCCCTGAACTAGGGTATATACTGTCCCACTAGTAACCCAGAGAAGCGGAGTGGAGAGGGAGGGACCCGGGCCGTCCCCCTACTCCGGGTTCCAGCCCAGGGGCCCTAGGGACAGCAGCAAACCACTTTAACTCATGCTTCCTTCCCCTGGGCTACTTCTCTCTCCTGCTTGTCAGCCTGTGGGGCTTCCTGCCGTCTCTCTCTGCACAAGCCAGGGGTCTCTTTACCTAGGGTCTTGGTCTTCTAGCCAGCCATGGCACTTCTCCAAACTCTCCTCTGCTTCAACTCCTTCAAACTGCTCTCTGCTCTAACTCCTTCCCCTGGCTGATTGAAGCAGGGGGGTTTTATCAGGTGACTAGCTTCAGGTGCTCTAATTAGCTTCAGGTGCTTTTAATTAATCTATAGAAACCTTTCTTCCCTCTACAGGGAATAAGGCTTCTCCTCATCCTGGGACTTACATATCTCTCCTATATCACTCTCCTGCTGCCTTCTGGCCATGCTGTATCACAGTATGCAGAATAACTCCCTGTGTAGACACTGTTTTTCTGGAATAAATTACTCCACTTCCAAAGTGGAGTCACATGCATAATTTTGCTCGTATGAGTGGTCCTATTTATGTGAATAGGGCTAGTCACTGGAGTAAAGTTATGCATATGCTTAAGCTTTTGAAGAATCAGGACCTTAAACTGTTAATTCTTCAGGGTAGGGATTGTCTTTTGGGTATTGTACTGTTGGTGCTAACCAATAGGAGGATAAGAGAAGGGAAAACAATAATTCACCAAATTTCTGTGACAAATTTCCTAACATTTCTAGGGAAAAAATAAATTTGTAATTATTTTGTCCAGCTATCAAGCTTGGCTGATAATTTGAATCTATTTGCAGATATTTTATGATGAATTTTACAATATTTTTCTACGTTATTTGACAGATCTCTCTTTTAATTATTGGTCCAAGTCCACGAAGGACATGGATGCCCTCACTGGATAGTGTTGAACATTCCAACCTTTTGTCTGTCCAGGACAGAGCTGTGTAAGAAAATTGTGCCTTGTTTTTTCACCAGCCAATAATGCTAGTGCCTCGGTGAACAAACTATGTTTGAGGCTGCGGCGGAGTGAATGACTGTTCATTGCAATGATTTATAATCTGTTACTCTCTCTCTCTGTGCGTTCTAGTTAATGAAGAGAACCTAAGCAGGTTCAGAAGTCCCATTCACGTAAACACTTCAAATTCAGATGCTTCTCAATACTGCTGTCATACTCACAACTGGGCAGGAAATTACGTAAGACCAAGCTTTCGTGCAAAAACCTTCTAGTGCTTCTTCCACTGATGCTAATCATACCAGCTCAGCCTTTTCCTGTCATCCTACAGAAAATAATAATTGGGTTTGATGGTGAAATTTTGATAAGTTTGTTATCACGTTCATCGCTCCCCGGTCCCAACTTCTTAGATTCTCCTTCGACTTGATCCAGCTCCCATTGACTTTAATGGAAGTCAAGCCTCTCATAATTGTAGATGCTTGAGGGAGAACGGTGTCCAGATTATTTTACCTTTTTCACACCTGAAGAAGATTAATTTCCTTTAATATCTTTGCTCATATGAAGAAAAATGCCAGTGGTGGTGGGCATGGCATATGTAATATACATTGTTGATATCAGAAATCATCAGTAAATAGAGGCAGGTCTAAGTCCTAATGTTCAGATCTGGATCCAGACTTTCCACATGCTCTGGAGAATACTCAGATCCAAGGTAGCCTTTCCTGTAATGAACAGGAGAATCCAAGCAGTGTGAATGCTCTGAGCACATTTTGTATGTCTGTCAAGCACATGACTTGAAGTGGTGTTTTACCCATGAAAGCTTATGCTCAAATAAATCTGTTAGTCTTTAAAGGTGCCACCAGACTCCTTGTTGTTTGTCTAACAATATCGCTGTTACATAACATAGTAGTCAAATGGTAACATTGGTATGTCAAAACATTTCATGAGTCTATGAGATAACACTAAGTTGACCATGGCCAGATCTAGAGGTTTTCCTGCTCTAGGCAAATCAGAAAATGCCTTTCCCTCTATTCAACAGGATTTTGGGGGGGAAGTTGAGGGTATACTTCTGGGGAGTGAAAGGAGCTTCTCTGTTGCTTTGACTTGTAGGCTGAGTTAATGTGTTATCTGTATGGTATGTCTGGACAGTAATCATTGTTTTATTGTTAGTTTAATTAATTGTCACGGAGCTGTGCATATGGACCTCACTGAAATAAAACCAGTTATGGAATGTTTTGTTACCCTATTCTGCCTACATTGGTTTCAACAGCAGTTGCTGGGTGCTCTGCACTTTTGAAAATAATGCTGTCTCTTTAAGTACCTCAATATGGAGTTAAAGCTTCTAATGTTAAGCACACATTTCTGAAAATCTTGGCCAAAATGAAGACAGATGCTACCCCTATAAGCGTATAAGAAAAGGATAAAATGGAACACACAGAGGAAGAGGATTGGCAGATTTTATATTTATGTTTAGTGTGGTTCACTTCTTGTTGGTGCCATGGAAGAAGTGGTCATTGGGAGCTACTTGATTGCAGGGATGATGGTGGCTTGGCAAACTGGAAGGAGACTGTGTCTTAGTTAAATTGTATACACAGGAAAAATGCTTAGTTCAACAATCATTATTATGGTAATGCTCGAAAGCTTCAACCAAAAGGGGGCCAATTGCACTGGGAAGACAGATGGCTACACAGTCCCTGTCCTGGAGACAAGCAATTATGTTAAGTCTAAAACCTAGCTGAGCATGTGTTTCTCTGGTGCAGAGAAATGTCAGAGAAGATACCTAGAAAAGCAGTAACTCTACAACAAATAAAGACTTTCCATGGACGACGATTTAAAATAGAATGAGTATTAATGGAAAAAGATGAGATCATGATTTTTATGTGTTGTCGTTTGCTAGCTTGTTCTACACGTTAGCATGTCAAGTTAACGTATGGGATTTTTTAAAAGGTTTCTGCTAAGGCTAAAGGGATGGTCTTCTGATGATCCATGAGTGGGAAGCCTGCTTTGATAGAAGAGAAGTGCTACATCTTTTCATCTAGGAGATGGGTTATGTTCCTGTCTCTGCTAATGATGTGCCTTTGCAACAGTCATCTAATGTCTCACATCTGTTTCCCCAGCTTTAAAACGGGGGTAATGATACTTAACTACCTTTATAAAGTGCTTTGAGATCTACGGATGAAAAGTGCTATATAGCTGCTAAGTATTATTGCTAAACGATCATCAGCTTTTTCCTAGGTAGGGATGGATAAACCAGGTTGGACTGGATCACATCTCAACACTTTCCTCAAACCAACCTGAACGTGCATTTTCTTTTATGTTTGAATATACTCACCCTACTGTCTGTTACTATCTATGGTACTTACGTTGGCCCCATGACTGTTGCATCTGAGCACCTCACAAGCTACCCCTCTGAGGTAGGGCAGTACAATTATGCTCATGTTACGAATAGTGAACTGAGGCACAGAGAGGTTAAGTGACTTGCTCAAGGTCACACACGTGGTGGATCAGGAAATTAAATCCAAATCTCCTGAGTCCCAGTTTATCACCCTTACCCATAAACTATCTCTGAGTGACTTAACGCCCTCCCTTTCAGTGACCTCAACAGCCCTCTCCCTGGATTCTTGCTTCTCGTCTATATGCCCTGCATTTGCTTATCTGAAGTGGACCTCCCAAACCTTTTGACGCTTTTCTGTGACTGTTTCTAATACCTAGAAAAAGAGTAGTTAAGAAGTAAATCCGTCTTTTACAAGTGAATGGAAAAAGGAGCAAGTCACATTAAGTACCCCAAAGTATGGAAGTTATAATAGCTCAGTTGGAAAAAAAGGGTAAACTGGGAGGCATTAATATATTTTATTGGGAAAACTTTACAAAAGTAGTTCAGGCAAGCCTTTGATAGCTATACTAGTCCCTGCAGGCTGACTAAGAGAGTATCTACATCATCATAAATTGCATGGTATTAGTTTCCATCTAGTCCCATAACATATGTAATTTGTAATCCACCTCATCTTGTTACTGTCACCCAAAAATCAGAGAGCCAAAGCCTGGAAGCTGGAACAAAGCCTAAGCAAAAGGGCTGTGCTCCAAAGAAACTGTTCTGAAGTAGAGTGGGGCTAAGGGGGGGAAGGGGAGAGTAGAGTACTTCCTCTCTAATGTGGGGTGTTGCTCTTGGGTATGTACACAGTTGCAGAGTGCCCCCTCTTGGTGATGCAATAGGGAAAGCCACCTCTGCAGAACAATCAGAGAGCAAAGGAGGTCTCCTCAGCAAACATGCAAGATAATCTGGAGTTCCCCTGCATAGATTGTCCACTGCCTAGCCCTCTACTGCCACAGAAACCCAGCATTTCTGCTGTGCTTGGGTGTTGTGTGGGTGCAGGAGCCTGCTCATCATTTGGCCCTGTCAAGGTTCCTCCCCCACTCTGAACTCTAGGGTACAGATGTGGGGACCTGCATGAAAACCTCCTAAGCTTATCTTTACCAGCTTAGGTTAAAACTTCCCCAAGGTACAAATTAATTTTATTTTTTGTCCTTGGAATAACCACTGCCACCACCAAACTCTAACTGGGTTTACTGGGAAACATAGTTTGGACATGTCTTTCCCCCCAAAATCCTCCCAATCCTTGCACCCCACTTCCTGGGAAAGGTTTGGTAAAAATCCTCACCAATTTGCATAGGTGACTACAGACCCAAACCCTTGGATCTGAGAACAATGAAAAAGCATTCAGTTTTCTTACAAGAAGACTTTTAATAGAAGTAAATAGGAGTAAAGGAATCACCCCTGTAAAATCAGGATGGTAGGTACCTTACAGGGTAATTAGATTCAAAACATAGAGAATCCCTCTAGGCAAAACCTTAAGTTACAAAAAAGACACACAGACAGAAATAGTCATTCTATTCAGCACAATTCTTTTCTCAGCCATTTAAAGAAATCATAATCTAACACATACCTAGCTAGATTACTTACTAAAAGTTCTAAGACTCCATTCCTGTTCTATCCCCGGCAAAGCAGCATACTGACAGAGAGACACAGACCCTTTGTTTCTCTCCCTCCTCCCAGCTTTTGAAAGTATCTTGTCTTCTCATTGGTCATTTTGGTCAGGTGCCAGCGAGGTTACCTTTAGCTTCTTAACCCTTTACAGGTGAGAGGATTTTTCCTCTGGCCAGGAGGGATTTTAAAGGGGTTTACCCTTCGCTTTATATTTATGACAGGCCCATAGTGCTAATCATGAAATAGAGGGGGGAAATGACATAGGAGGGTTCCCTCCTGCAAGTACTTACTCATGTGAGTAGTCTTTAGTCATGTGAGTAGCCCTATGACTCTTTTGGGATGAGCTGCACAAATGGGGTTATAGGATCAGGCCCCGTCCCCATTTTCCATCCAAAGGAAGCAAAGACATCAGGTTTTGTTGCGCTGTATCTCCATGTGGCACAGTTCTACTTTCTGCCTGAGAACGAGCCTGGTGAGCTTTCACAGCTCCATCTCATGGGACCATTATGTTTGACGTTAAAGAGCTGGAACCACAACTATATTCACATTTTCTAACCTGGCAAAGATTCCACAGTGTTTTCTATTTAAAGTTGTGACAGGGTGTACCAGGCCTTCAGGACCCCCTGCTGGAGGCCCCGCTGCTCTGCTGCCCCCAACCGCAGGAAATGGTTCTCAAATTGGAGAAGATGAGCAAGTATCAGAACTCTGGGCTTGCCCCGTGTGGCATCCCAGGAGCAGCTATTTTGGAAACCAGTGAGATCTGATCCTCCAGCACCTAGAAGGCCTGGGGACCAGCAACAGACCACCAAAGCCGAGCAGGCTGAAATAAAAGTAGCTTCCTGCTATTAACAAGTCAGTTCCTTGCTGGAGGCAGAGGAGTGACAAAGGGATGCTCCCTTGGCTCCAGCCAAAGCAAGTAGGCCCAGGCATAGGCCCACTGCAGGCTATAATCAGTGGCAGGAGTTCAGAGGGAACCCTGCTGACCCAGTCCCAGAGAGGGAATTTAGCCCAGAAGGGTAAGAAATGGTTTTGTTTATAATTGGTCCTGAAGGGCAAGGAACTTCTATTTTGAATTTGCGATGCCCTGGAAGGGGTTTTGGACTGTCTGATCTGGCCAGAGGTAGGGTTGCCAGGTGTTTGGTTTTCGACCGACTGGTCGAAAAGGGACCCTGGCAGCTCTGGTCAGTACTGTTGACCAGGCTGTTAAAAGTCCGGTTGGTGCGGGGCTGGCAGGTTCCTTACCCAGCTCCTGAGCACCAGCTCCGCACTCCCATTGGCCATGGTGCCTGTGTCTGGGGGGCAGTGCACAGAGCTGCCTGGCCACGCCTCCGCCTAGGAGCCAGAGAGACATGCCAGCTGCATCTCAGGAGCCACCTGAGGTAAGTGCCACCTGGAGCCCGAATCCCCTCCCGCACCCCAACCCCCTGTCCCAGCTCAGAGCCCCATCCCACATTCCGAATCCCTCAGCCCTAGCCTGGAGCCCCCTCCTGCACCCCAATGCCCTCATCCTCGGCCCCACCCCAGAGCCCACACCACCAGCTGGAGCCCTCCCTTTCCCACACCACAACCCCCTGCCCCAGCCCGGAGCCTCCTCCTGCACCCCGAACCCTTCATTTCTGGCCCCAGCCTGGAGCCCACACTCTAAAGCCAGAGCCTGTCCCCCTCCCACACCCCAATCCCCTGCCTCAGCCTGGAGCCTCCACCCACACTCCAAACCCCTTGGCCCCACCCCTCACCCTGGAGCCCTCTCCTTCACCCCAAACCCTTCATCCCCAGCCCCACCTCAGAGCCCGCATCCCCAGTCGGTGCCCTCACCCTCTCCTGCACCCCGGCCCCGTACCCTAGCCTGGTGAAAATGAGTGAGTGAGTGAGGATGGGGGAAAGCGAATGACAGAGGGAGGGGGGATGGAGTGAGTGGGGGCGGGACCTTGGAGAAGGGGTGGGAAAAGGGCAGGGCGTTGGGGCAGGGCAGACGGCAGGGTGAGGGTGTTCGGTTTTGTGCGATTCGAAAGTTGGCAACCCTAGCCGGAGGGCTGAGCCACATAAGGTCTGCAGAAGCTGGCTGACAGTCTTCAGGAGATGCTGGAAGCTGGAAACAGTCAGCGCCCTGCCCAGATCCAAAGAGGTGCTCATAGAGGTAAGTGCAACGCATCACAAAAGTCTATTTTTTAGAAGATGTTTGTTTTCCAAAGTTGCAAATTGATATTAATCAGGTTAACTGGGGTCCTGTTCAATTAGTATTTGCTGTGGATGTTACATGCTTTTCTAAAACTTGTAATAATATTGCAAAATACTAGTGAAATCAGGTTGCAAGGCAACGATTTCCTTGGTTTGTCTCTTCATTAAAATGCAGAAGAGAAATAACCTCTGCCTTAACTAAGAAGTCTGGATTGCTGTCTGGTTGGGCTTTGTTTAAATCTGGAAGTAATTTGTATACAACTACAACTTGATTTGATTAGCAATATATACATTTTAATTGCTGTAGAAAATATTTGAAAATGCAGGAGGGCATGCTGGGACCAAATCCAAACTTGGTGTAATGGGGCACCTCACCACTCAGCCTGATCGTGATCCCAGGTCAGTACAGCATAAGTTATCACTATTGATTTGTTAAGTACTGGCAAGTGTTCAGTTCTGTACCAAACACAGATATCAAGAAAGTCCTTTCCTTGCACAATCTAGAAGACAGTGTGTCCCCACTGTATTGACTTCAGTGGAATTCTGCACATGGAACACTTGCAGGATTGGGTCCTCAGTTCCTCATTCCTTTTGAGGAGCTATTGCAGCATTTTCAATAAGGTCTTTGGTTGGTGAGGGGGCCCACACAGTTACCATTACATATCCAGTAGAGGACAGTTCTCCAAAAGAATGTAGGGCAAGTTTTTTTTCAAGTGCTCAGCACTCACAGTCAAGGCATGATTTTCAAAACTACCCAGCAGCTCCCATTTTACTACAGATGGCCAGCTTTTTCTAAGCAGCTTGTCATGGGCTGGATACTCCAGGTTATTATTCTTATCCCCACTTTCCTTTTTAGAAGATGAGAACTGAAGCACAGCAGAGTTGAGTGACTTGACTAAGATCACAGAATAGAGCCCAGTCAAGTACTTCACTTACTATTGAAAGCTTAAAGATGAAAGGAATATCTTTGGAAGTAAGTATGGAAAATGAGCACATATCCAAGGACTAGCCTTAAAAAAGGCATACATCGGACCGCTGTTGCAATTGAATAATACTTTCCACCATTATACAACAAAAATATGGGAAGCTCTACATTTCAAAGGCTCTAGAAAACAGATAGGCTCACTTTACTTGGCATAAGCAAAGGAACAACTCTAATGGTAGATGAAGTCAAGGGAATGAGGAGGGGGCTGTATAACTTACCAGTAACAACTACCTTTATGAAGGCTATTCGTAGCAGTGGTTCCTTAACACATGACCATTTCCACGCTACATCTATTTAGACATATCCTCCTCCATTTACAATTGCCAGTAAAAATCCAGTAGTTCTTGCCAGAAAGATAGGCAGTTTGGATGGTGATTCCAAGCTGGCTACTCTTAAAATATGAAATGTCCTCTCGGTTTCTTCTGTAAAATAATACTTCTCGACTTCAGAAGGTGTTATGAGGATAATGTCTTAATGTTGTGAGATGCTCTGATACTATGGTGGTTTATGCTGTGTAATCGGATTGCAACTTCTGAAAGCAATCCTGATGGATCAATGATATAAGTCCCTTCATCCACCCTGACTGAGGGATCATTTTGACCCATACGTTTTGATAGAGACAGCTATGCTAAATCTTTACATAACGGTGAAAAATATTTACTTTTGTTGATACACCTTATATTATCATTAAGGCTGCGATGCTTTGGCAGTCACGGAAGTCACAGATTCCGAGACTTTCTGTGACCTCCATGACTTCTGCAGCGGCTGGTGTGTCCGGCAGTCCCCGGGGCCAGTTGCACTGGCTGCTGCTCGGGAGGCCCCAGGCAGCTGGCTCCAGGGATCACCCAAACAGTGGCTGGTTCCGCAGATCACCCAAGCAGCAGTTCTGGGGGCGGCCCCAGGGATCATCTGAGCAGTGGTCCCGAGGGCTGCCCTGAGGCCAGCTGCACCGGCTGCTGCTCTGGTGGCCCTGGGCAGTTGGCTCCGGGAACCGCCGGAATAATGGCCAGTGTGGCTGAGTCTGGGGAGCACCCAAACAGTGGTCCTGGAGGTGCCCTGGGGTCTGCCTGAGCAGCAGTGGTCCCGGGGTGACTGGAGCAGCAGCCCCAGGGGCGCCTGGAGGCTGTCCAGATAGTGATCCCCAGGAGCGGGGCCCCAGAAGTAGAGATTTAGTCAGGGGTATTTTTGGTAAAAGTCATGGACAGGTCACGGGCCATGAATTTTTATTTATATTTTTTTATTCAATAAACCTGTTTTTAATGGAATAGATAAAATCTTTGCACATGGAAATATTTCTATTTGTGTGCAGTATTATAGATTTTTATTTTGTAAATTTGAATTTACACTTTGGGATTGTATGGAGTTAAATGTGCTAATGTTGATAGCATATAATGATCCTAACATGACTAAAGGGAGTATTTATGGGGAAAAGTGTACCTAACCTACCTCAGATATGGAGTCTAAAAGCAGGCAACCTTCCCTTATTTGCCTCCTCTAAGGCTAGTTAGGTTTGATATATGAAGGACACATGGAAAATGATAATAAACATCACATTTGAGGCTGATAGCAGGGAACCCTGACTTTTCACTCAATTAAAATATTACATCCCAAGATCGAGTAGCAGAAGTGGTGTGTTTTCAGTTTGGCAGGAAATACATTTGTAGTGCTTAGATTGTTAACATGTGTTATAATTACAGTTATCCCAAAGTGGAGATAAGCCGGACATCCAAATTGCCCACTTGAAACCTGTCTCTTTAAGGATCACTTTCATTTATCTTGCAAAAACTCCTCAGCAATGGGAGTTGGGCAGCAAACTCCATGAGGACCTTGTGTAAATCCCACCCAACATTACTAAATGGTATACAGTGGCAGCCTACTCACACTTATCTTAAGTCAGTGTCTATTTCTATGGTTGTGTGTCACTACTCATTGAATTAAGTAGGAACTCTTTGGTGGACAAAATAATGCCTCTGAATTCTCCTAGATATTAATCAAAGCCTATATTTCATTGGTACATATTGGTTACCCAAAGTTGTAATATAAAACTAGATCTAGATCAGATATGAAAAAGTATCATTTTATAGGAAAATCTAAAAAAGAATATTTAAGACTGATCACTGGAAAATAGTCTCTCTTAATATGTATTTTTTTCCACCTCAGTATAGACAACTCCTACAGAAGCACTAAGAACATAGGATACTAAGGTACATGGAAGAGTGGTCTGATCCAGTATGGTAATTCCAATACTCAGACGTTTAACAGGAAAGTGATCTTCCCATTCCAATAATCCCATGATCAACTGTGCAATATTATACCATGGGGAGAAATTTCTCCCTGACACAGCTGGGATCTGAACCAACTCCCATTAAAGTTGATGGAAAGACTCTTCTTGAAATCAGTGGTAGTTGCATGCCTGATACAGAGGGTTTGATAAGCTCTTGTAACCATTATCCTAGCTATTGGAATTGCAAATGCTAGTTTTAGTAATGTACATGTCTAATCCTTTCTTGAATCTTACTGAGCAACTTTTCTCATACTAAGGATTATAGAAACAAAACTTTCAATTTTCCATTAGCCTGATGGAGTCTGGAATAAAAACTATAATCCCACAACAGGAAGTATACAAATTTTGACACACTGGTCTCATCTTTGCTACCACTGCTGTGCAAACATAGGTCAATCCCTGCTCTTCTGAAGCCTAAAGACAAGCTGTAAAAAATCTACCCAATAAGTAGATGTCTTGGGTAGTAAGGTAGTAAGGTCCTACGGCTCATACACACAACCTAAATCCTTCCTGAAAGGAGCTATTAAAAATAATTAAACTAATCTAAGAGGATTGTTAGGATCTTTACAAGTGACTGGTAAATGAAAGGTTTCAGAGTAACAGCCGTGTTAGTCTGTATTCGCAAAAAGAAAAGGAGTACTTGTGGCACCTTAGAGACTAACCAATTTATTTGAGCATAAGCTTTCGTGAGCTACAGCTCACTTCATCGGATGCATACTGTGGAAAGTACAGAAGATCTTTTTATACACACAAAGCATGAAAAAATGGGTGTTTACCACTACAAAAGGTTTTCTCTCCCCCCACCCCACTCTCCTGCTGGTAATAGCTTATCTAAAGTGATCACTCTCCTTATTATAAGAATTATAACATTCATAAACCAGTCGGAGAACACTTCAATCTCTCTGGTCACGCGATTACAGACATGAAAGTTGCGATATTACAACAGAAAAACTTCAAAACCAGACTCCAGCGAGAGACTGTTGAATTGGAATTCATTTGCAAATTGGATACAATTAACTTAGGCTTGACTAGAGACTGGGAGTGGCTAAGTCATTATGCAAGGTAACCTATTTCCCCTTGTTTTTTCCTCCCCCCTCCCCCCCGACGTTCTTGTTAAACCCTGGATTTGTGCTGGAAATGGCCCACCTTGATTATCATACACATTGTAAGGAGAGTGATCACTTTAGATAAGCTATTACCAACAGAAGAGTGGGGTGGGGGGAGAGAAAACCTTTTGTAGTGGTAAACACCCATTTTTTCATGCTTTGTGTGTATAAAAAGATCTTCTGTACTTTCCACAGTATGCATCTGATGAAGTGAGCTGTAGCTCACGAAAGCTTATGCTCAAATAAATTGGTTAGTCTCTAAGGTGCCACAAGTACTCCTTTTCTTTTTGGGAAATGAAACCCTTCTTAAATGTAACTGCTACAGGAGAGCCAAAACCACTTCAAATAATGGTTTGTTTATTTTTTATATGTATACCCCCAATTAATCCTCTTTGGAATCTATGATAATATGTTTTATGTCATTGTTCCTCTGATCACATGGTATATGTGGAAGCTGCAGTTGTCTGTAATTAGGAGGCCTGTAGAGAAATCATGCAATAAGGCCATGTAATCAGGGCAAGTTTAAAATTAGTCTTTGAACACTAATGAAAATCATTCCGGTTATGGGGTCTGGCTTGATTGCTATGACATGTCCTCTCTATGTGTCTCCCAGGGTTTACAAGTGTCTCGGATTTAAATGAACAGCACAGAACTACTTATAACTGTTGGAGCACACATTTGAAAGACCAACAGGCTCTTAAAAGTAGAGCAATGAGCACCAGAACTTGGCTCTTGCCACTAGGTACCAGAACCAAGTTCCAAATTAAGGCATTAATAGAAGATCTGGAGCACTTCACCTGTTGTAAAGTGCACTATATTATAGATAACAATCTACCTGATTTCACTGTGCTGTCACTACCGGCAGAGTTGGAGGGTTTTCTGGGTTGTCTTTATATCAAGGCATGTGCATCTACGATAAATAAACCACTTGTTTTCATTAGTTCTTTAAATTTCTTGCCTGTTAAGAAACCTGTGTCGTCAGGTTTTTAAAAAATTGCATGCTGCTGGCATGCAAGTAGTTGTGGACATTTTCTGAACATTTTCCAGGACTTTTTTGACTGTCCACATGCAAACACACAAGCATATAAACATGATTATTTTATACATTTATAATACCTTATAGAATGTATGTGTGGTGTTCATATATGGTTCCTTAGCTTCATCCTAAAAGATGCAGCAGGTGAGTACAATATCTCACCAGAACATCATATCCTGTTATCACATACATAAAATACCACTATGTTTCTTAGGTCTTTGCAGTCAGAGGTCTAAATACCACTAGTTCTGTTACCTCTCATCTACATCTGTTTTATCAAAGCCTATACTATCAATAGCCTAAACTGGAATTAATCTCTGTTTCCAGACTCATTGTTAGTGCTAATTAAGAGAAAATGTCATTGTTGGAAGAGGTATTGTATGCAGCCTGGGTAACAGATTAGGAACTTGGCCTTAGTTGGAGCTGTGGTAGGAATATGGAAACTATACATGGAATAAGTGGAAGCTACCTGTAGTGACCCATCTGTTGTTTTCAACAACGTTGTCTAGCAGTGCAGAGTGGATAATAATCGATGAAAGCTGACCCAACTATGATGGATGGGAAGGTGCTCTTAAAACTGGAGAGAAACCAGTTGTTTTTTAAAATTCAGCATACTGGTCACTGAACAGTTATATCTGGAATCTTTTTTCCATGTACTTTTGGCACCTTAGAGACTAACAAATTTATTAGAGCATAAGCTTTCGTGGGCTACAGCCCACTTCATCTTATGCATCCGATGAAGTGGGCTGTAGCCCCTGAAAGCTTATGCTTTAATAAATTTATTAATCTCTAAGGTGCCACAAGTACTCCTGTTCTTTTTGCGGATACAGACTAACATGGCTGCTACTCTGAAATCTTTTTTCCATGTGTGAGAACCAGGTTGTTCAGGCACTAGCAGGAGCAGGTTGCAGGGAACAGTTTGGGTGTGACACACTTCCCCCAGCCACAAAAAGCCAGTTGTGTAGTCCCTTCCCCAGTAGCTGCCACTGGCAGATAGAGATATGGAATGGGCATAGTAAAGCCTGCTAGCCGTCAAAGCAAGAGCAGGAGGCCCACAAATCCCCATGCCACACCCTTTTTTGCCACAGGAAAATGATCATAATGGATGTTCCTTGTTCACTGCTTCAAAGGAAGGTGAGTCCCCCCATCCACCGGGATCCTTGTGTGGATATCTTTTGGAGGAAGTTCCTTCCAGACCTTCATATGTGAGCAAGACCCACTGTAGTTAAGCACCTGATAGAGTAACTAATGATGGTCTTGGCCATTGTATACAAATATCCTATCCCCCTCCAGTTTTGTTTTTTCAAAAACGGACGAGAGAAGAGGGAATCGTTGATCAACATGGCTGCCTGACTGAGATGTCTATATTTATGCTAACAGGAATCATCTTATGGCTCTACTTGGTAACCAGACGTCTTCCATTCTAATCCATATTTGATTCTCCCTGACACAACTTTCTCTAAACTTTTTTGGGTGCAAATTATTATGCTTAGCCTTGGGCCAAAAGCAACTTTTATTGAAAGCACTGAAGGAAATTGTCCCAGCTATCTCTCTTCTTGAGATGGGTACTGAAAACTGAACATATTTCTAACATTTCCCAAAAGTGTATAATTTTATGTCACTGGAAGCCATAGCTCAAAAAGAACTTGGTTTAAGGTCTTTAGCCTCCGCAGCCACAAAGCCTGATCCAAAGTCCATGGAGCCAATGGAAAGGCTCCCATTGACTTCAGTAGGATTTGGAATAATGGCCTTTGGTCCTCCATAGTCAGCACTGAGGATAGATTTGACAGAACTTAATGTAAAAAATCAACAGTTATTAATATTGTACGAAACTCACTTGTGTTAGCTGCTAGAGAGGCTAATGGGGAGGTGGTGCTAAACTATGTTTAATATTTTTTATTGAAAAATTTTTTTTCAAAATTTTTGAAGTTTTTTTACCCTTTCTCTTCACATCTTTTCCCCTCCCTCTCCCCATCTCATACTTTTTTTTTTCCTTTTGGCCTTTTGTGGGGATGGAGGAAGGAAAACAAAACAAACTAAAAAAAAAAACTTATACAAATTGTGGCATGTGGGGGGAAGAATGGAAACAGAAAACTCAATAATTTTTCGTGAAAATTTCCAACGTCTGAACATGGCCTTTTTTGACAAAAGAAATCTTTATTCAAAAAATCTTGACCATCTTTCGCCCTCGCCCTTATACCCTCCAATGGCCTAGCCCAGGTGCCCCTAGAAAATGATGAAACTTAGTTTGGGTTAAACTTATAAATGCATGTTTGAATATGGACCTTACGTGAATACTCAGGAAGTGAGAAGTGCTCGGTTTGCCTAGCTCTCCTGGCAGCAATGACCTGCATCAAGAAACTAGAAATATCTGCTTTCCAGCATGACTCAGAGTTGGACATTCTTATCATAATGTATTTGAAAATCTTTTTTAGCCCTAGGTGCACAATGAAATGGGTCCCTATTCCATTAAATCATCTCCACATGATGACCTGACCTTGCCCTCCCCCTTCATTTGGGTAGGATAAGGTATGGGGAGAGAACGAGAACTAACAAGACATCTGCAACCTTACAAAAACAAATCATATGGTCTTTATTTGTAATAACCCTTCTCTTTTGGTTCCTGTCCTACCCCACTGTTTGCTGTCATCACTTGCAGTGTCATATCTTATTTGATCTATCAACTTTTTAGGGTTGGGACATGACATTTTATAACTTTGCAAGTGCTCTGTATATCATAGAATCATAGAATATCAGGCGTGGAAGGGACCTCAGGAAGTCATCTAGTGCAACCCCCTGCTCAGAACAGGACCAATCTCCAACTAAATCATCCCAGCCAGGGCTTTGTCAAGCCTGACCTTAAAAACTTCTAAGGAAGGAGATTCCACCACCTCCCTAGGTAACGCTTCCAGTGTTTCACCACCCTCCTAGTGAAAATGTTTTTCCTAATATCCAACCTAAACCTCCCCCACTGCAACTTGAGACCATTACTCCTCGTTCTGTCATCCGCTACCACTGAGAACAGTCTAGATCCATCCTCTTTGGAACCCCCTTTCAGGTAGTTGAAACAGCTATCAAATCCCCCCTCACTCTTCTCTTCCGCAGACTAAACAATCCCAGTTCGCTCAGACTCTCCTCATATGTCATGTGTTCCAGTCCCCTAATCATTTTTGTTGTCCTCTGCTGGACATTTTCCAATTTTTCCACATCCTTCTTGTAGTGTGGGGCCCAAAACTGGACTCAGTACTCCAGATGAGGCCTCATCAATGTCGAATAGAGGGGAACGATCATGTCTCTTGATCTGCTGGCTATGCCCCTACTTATACATCCCAAAATGCCATTGGCCTTCTTGGCAACAAGGGCACACTGTTGACTCATATCCAGCTTCTCCTCCATTGTAATCCCTAGGTCCTTTTCTGTGAGGACTACTTGTGGCACCTTAGAGACTAACAAATTTATTTGGGCATAAGCTTTCGTGGGCTAAAATGTGGCAACGCCCATTTTTTCATGTTCTCTGTGTATATATATATCTTCCTACTGTATTTTCCACTGCATGCATCCGATGAAGTGGATTTTAGCCCACGAAAGCTTATGCCCAAATAAATTTGTTAGTCTCTAAGGTGCCACAAGTACTCCTCGGTTTTTTGCTGATACAGACTAACACGGCTATCACCCTGAAACCTGTGTATATATACGATGCTGTATAAATATGGCCATGGCTCCCTAGGACTTCACAGTTGTCATTGTGGCCATCTGGTTATTTCTGGTTACTTCAAAAGCACAAGCTCCTACAGTACCAGCTGAGGAAAAGAATCCTCATTCACTGTCAGCTGTCTAGGGCCTATGACACACATCCGTCCAACAGAAGGACTGGTATACAGATACCATGTGAACACATGCCAGTTAATTAAAATATTAAATATAAATTAATTATTCTTTTGAACTTCTTGTAACTGTGCTTCTTTTAGCTCCATACTATAGAGTAGACCATTTATGTATGTGGGAGCCATCCCTTTGAGTAAGGGTACAAAAATGGATTTCATGTCAGGAGCAAAAATACCAGTATTACTAAGTACATGTAACTGACTTACAAGGCCTGGGAATTGACCTAACATCAGAATAATAAAACAAGTCAGATAACGAAACTGCTTTTTCCAAACTTGAAGATTATATACAATTTGACACAATTTAGCTCTTTGCAACTGCAAAGAGTGAAGTGTCAGAAATGCCGTCTAATTTTTTTTGAAGCCTGTGGCCTATGCAAAGAGCTAGTAACATACTGGAATGATTTGAGTGAGTGTACCATAAAATGGCTTGGATTTGCTCATCTGGCTTCAAGTTCAGAAGAATGACCAAGTTGACTTATGTTCTTAACGGCATAGACCCAGAAGGGCTCGAGCAGATGTCACAGGCTTACTCCAGGCAAATACACAAGGTTTTGTGGTTTCTCTTAAGTGTTTGCTAATATCTACCATATTGCAAAGTCAGATGTCCTTTCTCAACAGAGCTGACTATTCATAATACAATACAGATGATTTCATCTGTGGTTGGGGCTTTTCTTTTTCTAGTAGAGCTGTGTAAAGTCTGAAATGCTCAAATTTACATTATAGCAGCATTTTTGAAAAATCCCTCTAACAGTTCACACCTCTGGTTTGTTATACCACGGTCCCGCCTATGACCCCATACATATTCTTGCCCAAGTAACTAATTTGCTTATATTTTCTCCTTCAAATAAAGAACTGAATTAGACAGGAATTTATTTTGGAGAAACCTTTAGCAGTAGAAAGAGGGTTTCTTTGTTTGTTTTCAGAGCAGGGATTTGAGACTTCTGGATTTTACTCCTGGCTCTGGCACTTGTATTATGATCTTACTCACCTCTTATATCCTGCATGTGTCTCCATTTCCCCACCTATTACATGGAAATCATGTTATGTTATTTAGTCACCTTAAAGGAATGTTGTGAGGCATAATTAATTAAGAAGTGGTTTTATTCTTATCATTTTTCTTCCAGTGCTGACCTAACTTCCCTCCCAAGTTTCCTGGTAGGAGCAAATTCCTGAATAAATAAGTTTACACTTCGGGTGAAATCCTGGCACCATTGAACTCAATGGCAGAATTCCCATTGACTTCAAAAAGGTCAAGATTTCACCCTTCATCTTCCACTTTCAGCTCAGTTTTCCTTCATTATAATTGGGAGAAGTGAAGGACACTTCTTTGCTGGTCAAATCACTGATGGCGAATTTGTCCCAAGAGAAACATAAAATGTCCATTTTCCCTTCTGATCCTAAAAACATTGAAAAAAACAAATTCTCCACAATTTTATAATATATAGTGGGATTTAAAATGTATTTTAATGGCTTTTGTCTGTAATGAACCCTGTTTAAGATGCTAATAATTTTTGACAAGGGCTTCTCTTGTGTCTGGCTTTTGAAAGGCAAACCTAGTATATATAATGGCCTTGTTTTAGCCATGCAGTGGATTGAAACCAGCAGAAGCTGATAGTAAACAGCTTTTCTCAAACTGTATGAAGTTCATTTCTTGTTTTGATTTAATCCTGCTTTGGCTCTTTCTGCATTCTGGGAAAGTGCTGCTTAAAAATAAAATAAAACTGAGACATATTCAAACTCTTTGCTTCAACTTTTTTTCTCTGAAACCCCCTACCCCCCAAAGGGGACACAATTCTCTCTAACAGAATTTTGATAGCCTTATTGGAACATGAGAAAATACTACAGAAATTATGTAGGCTGAAGGTTACCCTAACCTAGCAGAAGCTGAGCATGAATCTTGGCAAGGAGAAGGCTTCAGGTTCACTCTTAGAGATACCTGAAGTCTAGAGAGAAGGGGACACACTTAGGAGTCTGGGCTGCTCCAGAGTGGAGACTGCTGCTGGTGTAAATTAGAGCAGCTCCAGGGCTGCTCTAATTAAAAGTAGTCTATGGACTGTGCCACAGTCCAGAGAAGCTCAGATTATCATGCCCCCTGGACCAGGGCTTGGGAAGGGGCCACTGTAAATGGCCCTGGGCTGTGCTAATGCCAGGAAAATTTTCCCCTGGTCCCTTGTAGCACACTTCGAGCCTCTGCATGTTGCCAAATGTATACAGACATTAGGCAAGGGATAGAATCTGTTACTGAAAGTGTTTCCTGTGGCTTTGAGGAAGTCCCCTCTTAGCTGTTTCCTCAGCTAATTGCCAGTCTCCTAATGTGCTTGAATTGCCCTTTGTGGGGGCAGAGGAGAAAGCTTTAGGTTTGGGATAAACCAAAACAAATTAAGAACCAGCCTAAACCTTTGCTCATCTCCCTTGTTTCCCCTCTTCCTTCCTTCCTTCCTTCCACTGCGTTAATGAGAAATAATAAATGGTAACAATCCTTAGCACTCTTTACTATAGATTTCAGAGGCAGGGAAGGATTTGTTGGCCCAAACTTTCAAACACTATTGTCTAAGGTTAGGAACCAAAATTCATGTTAAATAAATGGCCTAGCTGAACACCTCTGAAAATTAGGTTACTCTCATTTACGTACCAAAAATAGGTCTTGGTGCTTAACTATTTTAGGTTTTGGTTAAAAATCCCTATACTGTGGTAAAATTGGACACCTAGATTTGAAGATTTAAATGCCTACAGCTAGTTGTGCAGGTAAATAGCAAAGCAGGGAGTACACCCTAAATTCCCCATTCCCTAGACTGGATCATACTGCCTTCCTATTCACATTCACTCTCATGTCCTTTCTCCTGCAGTCTCTTTTCTCTCACTTTCTAATGCCCAGCAATATTCTTTTGTCTTTCTCCCCCTCCCCACCAAGCTGCTCCCTCTTCAACTTTCTCTCTGGTTCATCTGTACTTCTTGCTTCCCTAAGCCCTAGTTCTGCTCACTTTTCTTCTTTCCTATCTATCCCAATCCTGCCCTCATCCCCAGCTCAGCCCCATTTGATTAGTTCTGCCCCCGCAGCCCTGTTTCTGCTTTGTTCTCTCCTTCCCCAGCCCCTCTCACTTTGCCATGTTAGACTTATTTTGCCCTTGCTGTTCTCTCCAGCTGCAGTTCTGCTCCTGCCTGTCCCATTGCTTTCCCTGCTCCCTCATATAGCATATGAAATGAACCCCAGTAGAGACTTGTTGTGGAGAGTTAGGCTAGATGCCAGCTCAGTCCTCTCCAGCTCCTCACTGGAATGGGAGGAGGCAGAACTGAGATCACAGTTGTCCGGCACCATCCCTTCCCCATCCTCCAGTGAAGAATAGGAGGGAGTAGAGCTGGGAGGCAGCCTATTTTCCTACAGTGTAAGGAGCCAGCAACTATGTTTACAGACTCTCCATGGAACCCTGGGATGGCAGAGAGGGAGGACTGTCTACATTAGTCCTTGTTCCATCTGATAAGTAATCTCTACAATGCCCTGCTGTAAGACCAGGCGGTCTTGTTTTTGTGGTAAGTAAATATCAAAGCAGCAAATCAACAAGTAACTTTATCCATGTGTTGAATGATAAGGACTCCACATTTATCAGAGAAACCAAGTGCCAACAGAGGGTTGGACTTCCCCTCTGCCTATATGGTGTGACAATCCACCCTTTCCTCTCTGATTTGAGTGTTTAATTAAAAGTTACTTGCTGCATATGTGGAAATCTAGCAACGGCATTAATCAAGAGGCTCCCGTTCTAGTACTGCATCAAAAAAGGAGCAGGTTTATTCTTGTTTTCCAGTGATAACTCTTAAAAACTCCTTTCATCTTTGCCACCCACTTCCACCCTTATCCCAGCTAGACAGCCCCACCTCTTCTCATTTTGAGCTGCAACATCCAATTGGATTTCCCTTTCACTCCCTCTGCCAGCTGCAGTCCCCACCCACCCGAGCACAAACAAGGATTACACACATTTAAAATGAAAATGGTCATTTTCCTTTCGCTTCCCAGCTGCAAATTTGCCTCAGTGTATCCCTCTCCCCCTTCTTTCAATTTCTTCTTTGAGTTTCATAGGAATAAGGCCCATGGTTAATACATATGTTTGAAATCAAAACAATTTCCCTGTGTCTGCCACCTCTTCTTAACTGTAGATTCCCACCAGATCCCAGGATCCAGCCATGATTAACAGAGTACACATGTGTTTCAAATAAAACCTTTCTTCCATTCACACACACCCTCCCACTTCCAGCTGCAGACTTGCCTACTGCACAGGCTCCATTTGGATACATCATTTTCTCCTTTCCGCCTTCTCTGTCTGCCATTATTAGCATCATTCATAAAATAGTATTTTTTCATCTCTAGATCTCTAAGTGCTTTATGAAGCTGGATCAATACCACGATCTTCATTTTGCATATGGGAAACTGAGGTGCAGAGGTTAAGTAACTTGCTTAATATACCAGAGTGAGGCAGTGATCGAGCTGGGAATAGGAGCTAGTGCCAGATTCCCAGCTGGTGTAAATTCACAATGCTTCGTTGTGGAGCAATGCCAAAGCACACCAGCTGAGAATCCAACCCCTGGCTCTCAACCCTGTATCCTCTGCATGGGAGCATGCTTCCTCTAAAGATTACTCTTTGTTGGAATGTGTGATTATTGCTTAACTGTGGTTTATGCCCTGGACTTCTAAGATTGTATGTTAGGGAAGCAGACTGTTGCAACACCTTCTCCCACAGGTAAGATTAAGATTTTGTCACAGACAGGTCATGGGCTTAAATGAATTTTTGTTTATTACCCATGATCTGTCTGTGACTTCTATTGAAAATAATGGTGGGCGGGTGCTAACAGGGAATGATTGAAGCCCAAGCCCTGTGGGCGGGGAGGGGGGAGCCCTCCAGCTCCTGCTGCTGTGGTGGCTGACAGCTCTGGGGTCCCCACCACCTGACAGCTCTGGTTCCGCTGCCCTAGGGCTGAAGTGGAAAATGTCACAGAGGTCTCTGAAAGTTACGGAATCCGTGACTTCTGTGATCTCCGTGACCTAATCTTATCCTTACTCGTAGGCAAGGTACCGTCACTCTAGCGAGAATGAATGGGTCCTTAGGAGCCAATGCCAGAGTGAGTAGCCTGAATGGCCTTGCTGGTAATGAGTTTGTGTGTGGGGAGGGGGCGGAGGGTGAGAAAACCTGGATTTGTGCTGGAAATGGTCCAACTTGATTATCATACACATTGTAAGGAGAGTGATCACTTTAGATAAGCTATTACCAGCAGGGGAGTGGGGTGGGAGGAGGTATTGTTTCATGGTCTCTGTGTATACAATGTCTTCTGCAGTTTCCACAGTATGCATCCGATGAAGTGAGCTGTAGCTCACGAAAGCTTATGCTCAGATAAATTGGTTAGTCTCTAAGGTGCCACAAGTACTCCTTTTCTTTTTATATAAAAACACACTGTTTTCAGAAGGCTGTCAGACATGGGTCACCGGCTCCTGAAGAGAGGAAACACGGCTGTCTGAAACCCAATTGACCCTTCAGGCTATTAAGGAGTTGGTGTACCTGGGATACTGTCTTAAGAGTGAGAGAATCACATTATTCCTCTCCAAGACAGGTAGGGACAAGAAGCCTGTTACCTCCAGGGGTTCTCTGAAAGAGATGAGAATGGGGGCTGGGGAACAGCTAACTTGACTCCTCTGGCAGATTGCTCATCCAGGATTTGGGCCCAGGTCTGCTCAGTCCCAAACCAAGAACAATATCTAGAGCTGGATGAAATATTTCTGGTGAATGCATTTTTTGGCAAATTTGGGAGGGCACTGAAACTATTCACTAATTCAGGTAAAATTTGGCAAATCATTTCAGCGGGAAAAAAACTTCATTTTAACACATTGATTTGAATCCATGTTTAGTTCAACCTGCATAATTTTTTTTTGTTTCAGTAAGAAATTGAAAAATCAGTTATTCACTCAGCTGTAACTATATCCCTGAACAGCTGCAAAGGTTTTCTCCTTAGCCTTGGCCTTTTGAATCCTTTATCCCTGTATTTTAGCCAGGATTGTGATTTTTAGATCTTAGTCATCTTCTCTGCCTTCAAGCTGTGTGCACATTACTTCACAGCCTCCCCAGGTTTCATTCCACTTCACAAAATCATCCTGCAAAAAATGGTGGCCCTTCCTCTTGTCGTACTATTCCCAAGCTAACTGGCATATGCTGTGCAGGTTTTAAGGTCCACTAGGTAATGTTTCTTTAATACAGGTCTGTCCTGCCTATGAGAGGTAAGATGCACTTTGAACCATGTGCACTCGATGCACTTGCATAGAGTCCCCATTTCAGAAAGTCCACTGACCACTGGAGAGACTGGTGGAGGGGAAGATGGGCTACTGATGGCCTGGGGGATAGGTCTGGCCTGCCAGATCATTTTATTTGGCCCACCACCTAAATGCTGGAGGGAGGGGGGGATTTGCCTCCCTTTCCTTATCTCACTGTGTTGCCGTGACCTGGTGCTGGGCCTGATCCTACAAGACATGCTGCTGAGAGAGTGCTCTGTTGCTCCAGGAGGAGATGGTGCCGCCCCGGGATCTTTGTTAGAAGCACAGCGTGCTCTTCAGGCTATTGCTGTTGCCTAACAGCTCTGAGAGCTGGTGATGCTTGTTGTTGCCCCGTGGAAGGGCAGATAGCTTCTTAACAGTTCCTTTCCTGGATTTTTTTGACCCTCTGCAATCACTGTCACATGCTCTTTCTAGTTTAGGGAAGGTGGGGGTGGTAATATCTGCAGTGCACAGAGCTCCCAAATTCTTTAATCTGGCCCTGGGCAGTATTGGCAACTCTAAGCATTTAAAAATCCTGGGCCTGCTTCCCCCAAAATAAGATTGGCGTAAAAAGCATGAGATTTTTTTTAAATAAAAATTCTGATGATCTTTCTATTTGCTTCCGGTCGCTAGGGAGCACTCGGCTCATGAGTTCAAGTTTTTTGTCCAGAACTTTATAAAGGCTAGAAACTTATTTCTTTTTGTTTGCTTAAGTGAAAAGTGAAATTCTTTTGTTATCACATGTTTTTGGGAAGTGGTGCTTAAAAACCCGTGCCAACCAACAGGAGACTGGTGATAAAATCACAGAATTAGCAACATTCCATATGTATGTCCTAAGAGAGACTCCTTCTTTGTTCACAGGGGGAATGTAGGCTTGTTTACACAGCACTTGGGAGCTCATGCTGCTGTGTGAGTAGACACAGCACACTGGCTTAGCTCAAGCTAGCATGCTAAACGGATGTGGCAGTGTTGTCCTGGGTGGCAGCTCAGGCTAGCCACCATAGTACCTACCTAGGGGGTTCAGGTGGGATTGTAGTTGTGTGGCTAGTCTGAACTGCTGCTGTGGCCCTGCTGCTAGCCCCCATTTCTAGCGCATGAGCTAGAGCAGGTGCGATGGGGAGCACGCTCCCAGCTGCTATGTAGATATACTCTTCATTCATGGGAAGCAGGGTTTAAATCTACTTTGCATGAGCCTGCTGCCCACTAAGTATCTGGGCGGATCCTGCTCCCATGCATTAAAAGTTCCTTAGGCCTAGTCTACACTGGGGAGGTGGATCGATCTAAGATACGCAACTTCAGCTACGAGAATAGCGTAGCTGAAGTCGACGTATCTTAGATCAACTTAGAATCACTTACTTTGCGTCCTTGCAGTGCGGGATCGACGGCCGCCGCTCCCCCATCGACGCCGCTCCCCCGTCGACTCCGCTTCCGCCTCTCGCTCTGGTGGAGGTCCAGAGTCGATGGCAGAGCGATTGGGGATCGATTTATCGTGTCTACATTAGATGCAATAAATCGATCCCTGATAGATCGATCACTACCCACCAATCCGGTGGGTAGTGTAGATGTGGCCTTAGTGTGCTTTGGTCGAGCCCTGTTTCAAAGCAGAGTGGACCAAATCACTCTGTGAACCTTTCAGTGAGTGGAAGGGATAGGTTTGCACTCCGGCTTGCTGTGAACTAGGCGTTTGTGTAGACAAGCACTCAGGCTGGGATGCATGAGAGGATTTAAGCACTGCAGTGCTGAGAGTCCCAGCGCCTGAGTTTTAGGTGTCGAGAAAAACACAGGACCACTGTGATCCACAAAGCACCTAGGCTCCCTATACGAGGATAGGTGGGGAGCTGCCTAAAGAAGCCAAGAGGAGATGCCCAGTGTTTATGTAAGCAGTGTCAGGATGAGCTCCACCCTGACATCTGGTGGTGAGGTGTGGCAAGTTGTGGAAAAGAACTTCAGGGGCAGATCTCATTTGCATAGGCACACCCACCACGCCTAGAATGAGACCATAGCTGCCCAAATGGTCACTTTGGCCGCTGTGGGATCCCCAGTGTCTCTGTTATTGGGGCAGGAAGAATAAATTGTTATTACCCTGATTATGGGAACTGTGCTTGGAACTGTACGTGGCCTTTTGTTACGATGGAGGGATTCACCATCATCTAAGTAGCACTCGCTAGGCAAGGGTCATGGGTTCCAAAACTGTGTGACTGGAGAGAGGCTGGGGACAAGTATTAATACTTGGTGGCATGGGCCCCTTGGTGAGGGCCTTACATGCTGATTGTACTTCCTCCTCTCTCCACTGTGGAATATCAGAGCTAATTTTGATTTCATTAGAAGTCTAGTTATAGGCTGCTGAGCTCACTTTGGGCTGACAGTGCACCAGCACTGGGGCTCCCCTACTATAAGCTGAATTCACCTAAGAGCTGAAATCACTGAGTGTTGTGTTAAGTAGTGGGGGAGCCTGAAGATATATTGTGGAGCAGTTTGCGGGACGGCTGGTGAAGCAGTTCGACGCGGAGCAGTGTGTGGATGGCAGGAGCTGCTTGTGGGCCGTGGAGCTGAGTGAAGGAGTTCGTGGGGCGGCTGGCGGAGCGGAGCGCAGCTGAGCGAAGGAGTTCGTGGGGCGGCTGGTGGAGCGGAGCGCAGCTGAGCGAAGGAGTTCGTGGGGCGGCTGGTGGAGCGGAGTGCAGCTGCGCGAAGGAGTTTTGTGGGGCGGCTGGCGGAGCGGAGCGCCGCTATGGAGCTATGGGGCGGTCAGCTTCAGATCACGTAAGGTGCCTCTTACCCCCGTCCCATTTCCACCCAGGTTGGGAGGTAAAGCTCCGCCGATAAACTTTCGAACTCTGGGGCTGCCCTGACCAGGGACAGAGACTTTTGGGGCATTGGACTTTTGGGGTTGCTGGACTCAAGAACCAAAGGGAAAAGGGCATGCCCCAATTTGCCTGGGGTGGGGTTGTTTTTGCTCATGGGTTGTGTTATGAATCCGGTTGGTGGTGTTTCCCCAACATAATGCCACATTGTTTCTCTCTGTTATTAAAAGACTTTTGCTACACTCAGACTATGTGCTTGCGAGAGGGGAAGTATTGCCTCTTGGAGGCGCCCAGCGGGGGTGGTATATATTTGTCCCAGGTCACTGGGTGGGGGCTCGAGCCGGTTTGCATTGTGTTATTGGAATGGAACCCCTAGATATTGAACCCGGCCCTTGTTGCTGCCAACTCTGACGGGCAGAAGGGTTACATTTAATTTGTAATGAAAGGGATGTGGAGGCTCAAGCAATATTTTTACTTTCATAACTGGTGCAGCAAGCCCAGAGGTACCAGGACTATGAACTGCCAAGCCTAGAGGTGCTGGGACTGATTCCCGGCAAGACTTGGTACAAATTAAGCACTGGAGATGCCAACAAGAGGTGTGTGTGTGTGCTAAGCCCTGCTCCTTTCCTGGAGGGTGCCTAAATCTAGGCTGCAGGGAGGTGCGTAGCTCTGCTTGTGATCCACAAACTTGGGGAAGATGGGTGTTTGGCTATATAAGTGGCTTGGGGAGCCTGAAACAAAATGCCAAGGGAGAATCAACTCCCTTGTAACCTTTAGCCTATTGAATGAAGTACTCATCCAGGAGATGCGGAACCCCTCCCCACACAGCTTAAGTCTACTCACCTCCTCAGGAGAGAAGGGATTTGAACAGGGCTCTGCCACCTTTTAAGTGTTCTAACCCCTGGGCTATAGTTATTCTAACTCTTTCATTGGACCAATTAATATTTAATCATTCAGTTCAAATGGAAAAACTTCAATTGGAGAGATTGATGGTGGCCCACATCAGACTATTCTGTAGCCTCAGGGTCAGGGTGCTCACCTGAAAGATGGCAGATCCCTGTTCCCCCAAGAGAAGGAGGGACTTGAACTGGGGGGGTCTCCCATCTGGGTGAGTACCCTAGCCTTGAGGCTAAAGGTTATGAGGGAGACTCTCCTGCCCCAACTGTTTTGTCTGAACTGGCCTGAGGGGCTAGATCTGGTAGGAGTTCTCAGAGGCCACCTTCTGGATAAGAGCCCACGTGTAGCATGAATTGGGCAGCTGAATGCCTATCTTCATCTGTGAATCACTCTGGGGCCTCGGTAGGAGACAGTCATCTGGACACCTATCCAGAAGATGCCTAGAGTGAGGCTGCAGAATGCTAGGCCAGAGACAAAAACGTAGGTGCTGAGCAATGTTCCCTCTAATTTTTGACAGGTCGTGCGTGCAAAAAAGTTCTTCTGTGCAAATTTTTGTGCTTCCGTGCAAATTTTTGTGCACACGGTGTTTTGCTGTGTGCGCGGGGTTTAGGATCTGTGTGCATGTGCACACGCGCACAGCTCAGAGGGAACCATGGTGCTGAGTGAGCCTACAGGGTTAGGCGGCAGCCAAGTGGGAGTTTTGTGAGTAGTAGTGAGGCCTAGGCGGCCAACTATTTTGTGGATTGCACATTTAGTGTCCTGGGGTGAGATCCAGGAAGGGACTTAGGCTTTGCAATGCTGAGCATCAGTGCACCTATCTTGTGGGTGCTGAGAAAATCATTGGAACGATACCATGATCCACAAAGTCTGAGTAAGGGGCTTAGGATCCCTATGCAATGAATGGGGAGAAGATAGGACCCTAAGAATCTGATTCACAAAAGCCAGAACACTAAGTGGGGAGCCTCCTAAACTAGCCAATGGGAGATGGTCAGAAAAGGGGTATGTCCTAAGCCCAGCCCCTCTCTCAGAGACAGGTGCTTGAATCCAGCCTGTGGGCAGGTGCGTAGCTCTGTTTAGCTACCCATTAATGGGAACCAGCTGCCTGGAGTCAGATGGGGGGAGGGATAGCTCAGTGGTTTGAGCATTGGCCTGCTAAACCCAGGGTTGTGAGTTCAATCCCTGAGGGGGCCATTTGGGATCTGGGGCAAAAATTGGGGATTGGTCCTGCTTTGAGCAGGGGGTTGGACTAGATGACCTCCTGAGGTCTCTTCCAACCCTGATATTCTATGATTCTATGACTTAGGCACCTTGAGGAATAAATTAGGTGCCTGCCTTAATGCACAAAACTGCCAGAGGAGGAGGTGGTGTCCACCGTAACTTCTAGCTGAGTGGTTAGCACACTCACCTGGGATGTGGGAGACCCAGGTTTCCATTTCCATTTCAGAGGGGAAGAAAGGAGTTGAACAGGTGTCTTGCACCTCTCAAGATAGAGCTATAACCTTTGAGCTCTGAGATAGACTGATTGTGGGGGGCTCCCTCAGTCTCTTCTGTTGAAGCTGTTCTACTGTGAACAAATGGGGGAAAAAGGGGACTGGACCCAGGGTCTCTCACCTCCCCAGTCAGTGCCCTAACCACTGGCCTACACTCTGTCTCTCTTTGTCAAATCAGGCATATCGAACACATGCCCTTTCTACACAGGAGTGGCCAATCTGTCACAGAGTGCACTGCAGTGGGATCATCCAAGGTGTTAACTGAGTTGCAAATGAAAGTGTGTCAGTGACTGGTGAGAAAGCATAGTTCAGGCAAGTGTCGTGCATGAAAATCTCGCCTGTCTGCTAGTATGCTGCATGCCTATATTTGCTGTAGTGGGTCTCAAACTTTTTGTATTGGCAATCCTTTTCACACAGCAAGCCTCCACCCCTCCTTATAGATTAAAAAATGAGGGGAGAGGTAATTTTAATTTAACAGGAGCTTGGGGTGACCACCCATGTGCATGGCTGGGCTTGTGATCCCCTGAGGGATCATGACCCACAGTTTGAGAACCTCTGTGCTACTGCAGTGGTCCTGATATCCCTGTCCTGAGGCTTCCTGGATCAAAATCTGTGTCACTCATGTTGACTACATGGAATCCTAAGGCCTATTTCTCATCCTACAAGAAATTAGTGACTCCTGCTGACTTTGGTGGGAGTCACTCACCCTGTGGTGGGGAGAATCTAGCCACCGGAAATTAGAGATGGAATGATGTCAAATTGTTTAGTGGTTTTGAGATGCCAATAAATATCCACTGGAGACTGTGTGATACAATCACCACAAATTCCTTCCCATTTGTAACCTAAGTGGTATTTTAAAATAGATATGAAACAAATATTCTTTCAAGTGGGTTAGCCACTTGTTTCCCAGGCCGGAAATCAGGGTTAAACTGCTGCCTTGCTGCCACAGCAGGACTCCTATTCCAAGGCTTCCTTTGGTCTTAGCCACTCCTTTCCCATTGATATTACACACTATTCATCACTGTTGGCAATGCTAATATCCTGAGTATGTAGTATCTTGTAGACGAAACTCCCTTAGAGTATGTTACTGTGGGTCTTTCTCCATTTCTCTATATTCCATGCATACTGGTTAGTGACCAGCTGCACTGAAAATGTGTTCTGAATAAATGGTAGAACTGCTTAATTATTTGACCAGTTACAGTCAAATGAGGCTATAGGCTGCACTTAAAAGCCAATCTGCTAAGTCATCTTGCAGCACTTTGGGATCATTTACATAGGCTGCCCCAGTGCAGGAAATGGACAGTGTTATGCTATTACTAGTAATAGCAGGCAACACTGTAGTTAAGAACATAATGGCCATATTGGGTCAAACTAATGGTCCATCTAGCTCAGTATCCTGTCTTCTGACGGTGGCTGGTGCCAGATGCTTCAGAGGGAAGGAACAGAACAGGGCAGTTTATTGAGTGATCCATCCCCTGTTATCCAGTCACAGCCTCTAGCATTCAGAGGTTTAGGGATACCCAGAATATGAGTTTACATCCCTGCCCCTCTTGGCTTATAGCCATTGATGGACTTATCCTCAATGAATTTATCTGATTCTTTTTGAACCCAGTTATGCTTTTGGCCTTCACGGCAGCCCCTGGCAGCAAGTTCCACAGGTTGAATGTGTTTGTTTGAAGAAGTACTTCCTTATGTTTGCTTTAAAGCGGCTGCCTATTAATTTCATTGGGTAACCCCCTGGTTCTATGTGAAGGGACAAATAACTATTCCTTATTCACTTTCTCCACAACATACATGATTTTAGAGACCTCTAACATATCTGCCCTTAGTCGTCTCTTTTCTAAGCTGAACACTCCTGGTCTTTTTAATCTCTCTTCATATGGAAGCTGTGCCATACCCCTGATCATTTTTGTTGTCCTTCTCTGTACCTTTTCCAATTCAAATTTTTTTTTCAGCTGTGTGATCAGAACTGCACACAGTATTCAAGGTGTGGGTATACTCTGGGTTTATATAGTGGCATTATGACATTTTCTGTCTTATTAGCTATCCCTTTCCGAATGATTCCTTTTAGCTTTTTTTGACAGCCGCTGCACATTGAGTGGATGTTTTCAGAGAACTATCCATGATTCCAAGATCTTTCCTGAGAGGTAGCAGCTAATTTAGAGTCAATCATTTTGTATGTATCGTTGGGGTTATGTTTTCAAATGTGCATTACATTGCACTTATCAGCATTTAATTTTTTCT
Organism: Lepidochelys olivacea; assembly: GCF_965140295.1. Classification (NCBI taxonomy): domain Eukaryota; kingdom Metazoa; phylum Chordata; order Testudines; family Cheloniidae; genus Lepidochelys; species Lepidochelys olivacea. The sequence continues at coordinate 24,213,338 of NC_140412.1, read as the reverse complement.
CCCATTTTCTTGCCCAAGCACCAAGTTTTGTGAGATCCCTTTGTAAATCTTCACAGTTTGCTGTGGACTTTATTATCTTGAGTAATTTTGTATCATCAGCAAACTTTGACACCTCACTGTTCACCCCCTTTTTCAGATTATTTATGAATATGTTGAACAGCACTGTTCCCAGTATAGATCCTTGGGGAACCTCATTATTTACCCCCTCCTCTGTGAAAACTACCCATTTATTTCTACTCTTTGTTTTCTATCTTTTAACCCTCCATGAGAGGACCTTCTTTCTTACTCCATGACTGCTTAGTTTGCGTAAGAGCCTTTGGTGAGGGACCTTGTCAAAGACTTTTTGGAAGTCCAAGTACACTATATCCACTGAATCATCCTTGACCACATGCTTGTTGACACCATCAAAAAATTCTAGTAGATTGGTGAGGCATGATTTCCCTTTACAAAAGCTGTGTTGACTCTTCTTTCCCTGTGTTCATCTAAATGTCTGATTTCTGTTCTTTACTATAGCATCAAACAATTTGGTATCGAAATTAGGCTTACTGGCCTGTAATTGCCAGGATCGCCTCAGGAGCCTTTTAAAAAAAATTAGCGTTACATTAGCTATCTACCCATCATCTGGTACAGAGGCTGATTTAAGCACTAGGTTCCATACCACATTTAGTAGTTCTGCAATTTCATATTTGAGTTCCTTCAGAACTCTTGGGGGACTACCACCTGGTCCTGGTGACTTATTGTTTAATTTATCAATTTGTTCCAAAACTTCCTCTGTCTGGACAGTTCCTTAGATTTGTCACGTAAAATAATAATAATAACAATAATTAATAAAAAGGCTGAGGTGATCTCTCACATGCTTTCCAGTGAAGACCAATGCAAAGAATTCCTGTAGCTTCTCCTCAATAGCCTTGTCTTTCTCGAGTTTTCCTTTAGCACCTGGATTGTCCAGTGGCTCCACAGATTGTTTGGCAGGCTTCCTGCTTCTGGTGTATTAAAAAAAAAAATTGCTGTGTCTTTTGCTGGTTGCTGCTCAAATTCTTTTTTTGGCCTGCCAAATTATACTTGACTTTCCAGAGTTTATGCTCCTTTCTGTTTTCCTCCATAGGATTTGACTTCCAGTTTTTAAAATATGTCTTGTTTCTGACTGCCTGTTTTACTCTATTTAGCTATTGTGGCATTTTTGGTCCCTCTAATGTTTGTATTTATTTTTTAAAATTTGGGATATACATATAGTTTGAGCCTCTGCTATGGTGTTTTAAAATAGTTTCCATGAGGCTTCCAGGTATTTCACTCTTGTGATTGTTCCTTTTAATTTCCATTTTAGCTCGTCTCCTCATTTTTGTGTAGTTCTCCTTTTTGAAGTTAAATGCTACTGTGATGGTTTTCTTTGGTATTCTCCCCCTCCCCCTGCAAGGATGTTAAATTTAATTACAAGAAGTTCAGCTATATTCACTCGTGAACTAGATCCGGTACACCACTTAGGACCAAATCAAGAATTGCCTCTCCCACTGTGGGTTCCAAGACTAGCTGTTCCAAGAAGCAGTCATTAATGGTGTCTAGAAATTTTATCTCTGCATCCCATCCTTAGGTGACATGTTCCTTGTCAATATGAGGATAGTTGAAATCTTCCTTTATTACTGGGTTTTCTTTTGTTTGTTTGTTTGGTTTTTTGTTTTGTTTTGTAGGCTCTCTAATCTCCTTGAGCATTTCCCAATCACTGTCACCATCCTGGTCAAGTGGTTGGTGGTATATTCCTGCTGTTATGCCCTTATTATTCAAGCATGGAATTTCTGTGCATAGAGAGTCTATGGCACCATTTGATTTATTTAAGACCTTTACTGTATTTGACCCTATGCTTTCTTTCACATATAATGCCACTCCCCCACCAGTGCAACCTACTCTATCCTTCAGCACAGGAGCTTCTTTATAACAGTTGCTTAGTGGGTGTGTGTGTATATGGAGAGAGACACACCACATATGTGGTGACGCTGGCATGGCATACCATAATTTGCATATGGATATGTACCTTTGTCAACTTCACTTGTACTCTAAACACTGGTCTGTCTCCTCTGGGACCACTCACTGTCCTCATCTCTGAGCACCTTTTGACTACCTCCCCTGTACACAATCCACCAGCTTATCTCTTCTGAGACCTTTCTAAATCTCTGGGCAACATCAAACTGCCCCAATGGTTTGTTTCTTTATTATTTTTTTTTAAACCACCTGCCAGGTAAGCCTGTCTTTCCTCCTTTCTTCCCAAATTCAATTGACTGAGCACCCAGCATGGATAACATTCTATGCTGGATCAGTGACAGGTTTAACACACAACTGTCAAAGCTCAAAACAATGGAGAGAATTTTCCAAAGCATCTAGCACTGGCCTAACTCTGCTCCCACTGAAATCAACAGGGAGCAGAGTTAGGCTGATGTTGAGCACTTTTTCAAATTATACCCAGTTTCTTTATGTCATTGGACAAAAGAGATCCCAAGTTACTAGCACACAACAGCTGCTTCTCAGTCTGGCAGTACCTGAGGGATCAAATCTTAAAATTGTGGTATTATGTAAGAAACAGCTTTTTAGAAATTTTTATATGTTTCTCGCTTGGAGGCCTGTGCAATTGAAGGTGTAACTAAATCACCTGGCTTCTTCTTTAGAGGAAAATTAAAAGTATTTACTGATAAAAATTCTTAAACTCCTAAGATTTCTAAAATGGCTTCTCTGTAAATTGGGATATATATATATATCTATGTAATAGTGTGTTGTGTTATGGAAGTTTTGTCAGCACTACTTTGGGATCACCTGCATGACTCACTCACAGCTTCCTGGCTCATTCATGAGCCATGTGTAACTCATGCCAATACAACTTGTAACACTTGTCAGGGATTAGGCAGCTGGTGTGCTCAAACCACTCCCTATCATGTTGATCAGCTCTATTGTCATTTCCTTGTATACCCCATTCTGCCATCCATGTGGTGTCTCTTGTCTAAACATAGATTGCACACTTTGGGGGCAGGGACTGTGGTTTTGTTCTGTTTGTACAGCACCTAGAACTGTGCGGTCCAGGTCCATGAGTGAGGGTCCTAGGTGCAACCACAATAGAAATAATAGGCGAGACCATCATGGAGAGAAATCTGATTAGCCAGTTTTCTTTTGCATCTCTTTATGCAGATTACTCCCATTAATGTGTAATCAGTAATATATGTATATATTTACATTGGCTCAAGTTAAATAGGTGTAGTGAGTGGACATTTTCATAATCTAACTATCTGGAGCAAAAAACATTTGGCTGCTCTGCAGTAGAAATAAGAGGTGTCCTTTCTTGCAGATACTACCATAAATGCACTGCTCAGAGCTCTAATAAAATGGGATTATTTGACTGAAGCCAGCCTGCTGGTCACAGACATCACAGGTGGTGTTCTCCAAAGTGTCCCACAAACCTCCGCGGTTACACCCTTCTGCCTGTTACACATGCCCCTGTGCATCAGTGAACACCTGTTTGATGCCCCACCAGCCTTTCCAGCACGTACGAAGTAGGTTTCTATTTCATTGGCACTTCCTGTTTCAGTCTGTGCCTGGGCTGTTCTCCTGTAGTTCTTGAAGGGTTTGAAAGGCTTCTATTGCAGTGGGCACAATATTTTTTTGGCCCGTAGGCAGCACAGTCATTGCAAATCGAGGGTCAAGGTGGTAATTATCCCCTGGGTGCTATTTCTTACTGCAGCTGTAACCCACACGCCTCCTGGGTGCGGTGTTCTGTCCCATCCAGTGGCACTGAGACCACTTAGAGAGAGGGAGCAATTAAGGAGTCTGCTCTACAGCCTTAGCTAACGGCCAGTTGGCTTTTAGCTCATGCAGTAGAGGCTCATGCCCTAAGCTCTGGAGGTCCCAGGTTCAATCCTGCCCGTCGGTGCCCGGGGTCTGTCGGCGTTACACAGCCACTGCCTCCGGCTGCACACACCCTCTGCCTGCCTGCCTAATCTAGTTCTCATGCAGACCAGTTTATTTCTGAGTCATGCTGGGCTCATCTCCTGTGAGCTCACAGTGGCAACAGGCACAAGGAGAAGCAGGCAGGTAAATGCCCAGCGATTATGCTGAGCAATATCTTTTCTTCCCAGGTAGTGTGAACAGCCCTGACTATATTAGTGTTAATATTCATAGTGTGGGTGAAGACTGCTCCTTCACCATTCATAATTCTAATATATTAGAAAAGCTTGAACCTTAATTACCCCTAATATCTTTGTAGTGCTGCATTCTGTGAGGCTATTCCTTACTATTATGATTTGAAGCTGCTTTCCTAGTCGTCTCATAGTCTCAATCGGTTCCTCACTGAGTGACTAACAGACCAAGGTTGGCTGCTTCGTCTTTATTTATGTAACTCTTCTGCCCGTCAGAGTTGGCAGCACAAGGGCCGGGTTCAGTATCTAGGGGTTCCGTTTCAATAACATAATGCAAAACCACCTCGAACCCCCACCCAGTGACCTGGGACAATTACATACCACCCCCCTGGGTGCCTCTAGGAGGCAATACTTCCCCTCTCGCAAGCACAGAGTCTGAGTGTAGCAAATGCCTTTTAATAAAGGAGGGAAACAATGCGGCATTATGTTGGGGAAACACCACAAACAGGATTCATAACACCAACCATGAGCAAAAGACCCATCCCCAAGTAAGTTTGGGACTGTCCTTTTTCTTTTAGGGTATTAAGTCCAGCAACCCAATAGTCACCCCCAGTTTCTGTCCTTGGGCAGTGCAGCCCCCCCCCCCCGAGTTCAGAAGTTCATTCGCAGAGTTTACCTCCCAGCCTGGGTGGAAGTGGAGGGAGGTCTGGGGGGCATCTTACATGCTCCGCTGCTCGGGTCGATGGCCGAGTGCCACGCCCCTCCATGGGGTTCTGCTGCAGTGTTCACCACCAGCCACAGTCTTCACCGCCAGCCGCCCTGCTATCTGCTCCACTCTGCTCTCCACTCCTCTCCACCAGCTGCCCAGCTCTCACCGTCCTGCTGTCCACTCACCAACTTGCCTTCAGCCCTCACCCCGTGATCTCAGCTCTTAGTAACTTGAGCTCTTTAGCCATTTCAGCTCTCAGTGATTTTTAGCTGGTAGTAGGGGAGCCTCAGTGCTGGTGCACCACCAGCCCAAAGTAGGTCTAATGCTTAGACCTAGGGGTCAGTGATTTCAACTCTACAGCATGTGACAAGACTCCTCATGGATCCAAAATTAGCTCTGTTATTACACCGGGGGGAGGGCATGCAAAGTAGTGTTGAGGGCCCTCAGAAAGGGCCCACACTACTAGATACATATACCTGTCCCTAGCCTCTCTCACTTCACTGGCTTTTGGAACCCATGTCCCTTGCCTAGCAAGTGCTACTTAGTTGAGGGCGAGTCCCTCCGTCATAAAATGCCAAGCACAGTTCTACTGTCCTTGATTCACATAACCAGGATAACAGCTCTTTATTACTCCTGCCCCAATAACAAAGAGACTGGGGATCCCACAGCAGCCGAAGTGACCATTTGGGCAAGCAGTCCATCATGCTAGGCAGGGTGGGTATGCCCATGCAAATGAGATCAGCCTCTGAAGTCCTTTTCCACAGCTCACCACCATATGTCAGGGTAGAGCTCATTCTGTCTCTGCTTACATTTAGAAACTCTTTCACTGGATCACAAAAGTTGCCATCTATATCTTCTTCATGTTTGGCTATACTTACCTAGTAAATCTGAGGTGACCCCCTGCAAATAGTACCACTGAGAGTTTATCCAGATGCCCACTGTCATTTCTTTGTTTTTCATTCTTTTTATCCTGACCCAAAGAACTGCACCTATCACTTCCAGAACTATTCTGGATAATCAGTACAAGAGAGATATTTGGGGAATTCTATTCATAAGTGATCTGATTGGTCAGATGTAATATAGCACTGATCTTTATGATCAATTTCAAGGAAAGGTACTAAGTTTATTATATTAATAACTGATTATATATATAAACTGGGACCTCTAATAATCAGGACTGTTGTGCTACATATTATACAGCAGTGGTTGATACAGCCAAGCTTACAATCTACAGTGAGTGCGGGGGGAAAAAAGGGAGCAGGGGTTAAATGTATTTCTTATCTGAGTATAAGTGACAAAAGTGAAGGAAGATCGGAAGTTCATAAAATGAGCGTTGCCTAGAGATTTGGAGGAATATGAGCTACACATGGACTTCAGTGGGAAGATTGGATCCTAAGATATCATGTGATGTGAGATTCACTGCAACTTCTAAATGATGTCTGTGATCTGCTACAGAAAGTCTTAACTGAAGTCTGTGTGATTAAAGAATATTATAGAGCATAGAAGGAATGCAATTTGTCGATAGTACTAGTGTGATGATGAAACAGATTGATGGGAAAGGAGACATAGTATTTTTAAAGTAATGCTCAAAATTAGGAGTGAAACAAAATCAACAGTTCTAAACTTATATTAGTTGTGACTTCTCACTATTGAACCAAATAGGAGTAATGGGTTATTTCCTTCCATTTATCATATGTAGCTAAAGGGTCAGACTTTGCAGCCCTTTCTCAGGAAAAGCTCCTGTTTAGCTCAATTGGACCCGAAGGTCTGTCGGAACACATTGAAAAAATAACATCTCATCTAAAAATGTTAGACCATCTTATTCAATATGTGGACTAACCTGGACTATTGAAGGTGTATTTCTTCATAAGAAAAACTGATTTATTTAAATTGGGAAACTGACCAAGATGTAAGAACAGGATGTAGAATTCATAGGAATGACTTTGAGGGAGAAATTGAAGGAGAAGATGATGAAGTACAGTGTGGTAATGTGAGGGAGGACAAGACATTATATGCAATGAACACAAAGATGACCTGTTCGTATTGGTTTACCACAGCAGAAAGACTCTTGCATTCAAGTGGAAGTAGAAATAACTGCACTCCAAAGAAAACTCTTGTAAACCTTCAGGAAATGCTTCTGCAGACAAGTAAAAATCATTACATTAAATGTTTTATTCAGTGACACCCCTGAACACTGAGAAGCAAAGATGCTGGTACAGTAGAGAGGCTGAGTTCACATTCATGACGAGGAGATAAAGCACTATAGCTCATTAACTCTAAATATCTTCTCCTCAGATGTTCCATATTAAAATAGTTTGCTTTCGGCAGCTCTCCACCACCTTCACCCCAGGAACATAACATGTGGCTTCAGAAGTTCCCCAGAAGTGCGCTGAGAAGAACATTGGAGGAGGAATTGGAAAGAAGCCACAATTGAATGACTGCAGAGGGGGTCCCAGGTTTGCTTGTACTGGCACTGAGTACCTCCCAAAATGTAATGTTTGGCTGCTAGTGTTTAATAGTGTGTTTCTGGAGAGCACATACCTACAGGTGCTAAGCAACCAACCAAAAGGCAGAGATGCAGTAAAGAGTGATAAATAAGACTTGTTGGAGCCTAGCAGATCTGCCTTCATTCAAGACTTCAGTTGAAAAGAACTTGTGTTGTATGCTCACAATGCAGAGATCTAAAAGAGAAAAAAAAATCCTGGAAATTGTCACCTAGCCAACAGACAATCCGAAGTGGTCCAAGTGCAAGAGCCAACAGTGTTGCTGCTGAAGTGTAATATTCAGAATGTGATGAATGCATAATAAGCTTGTTATGAGTGTCATCATATGCAGCTTACTTGATTAAACCCAAAGCTAGAGTGATGACTGCATCATAGACTGGGAGAGGACTACAGAACAAAAGCGGGGGAGAGATGAATTTAGATAATAAAAATAATCAAATGCAAATATTATTTAGCCATTTTATATATGGGACTTTTTATACACAGATTAATGGTTTACGAAGGTGAGTAACCATTATGACTTAATTCAGGAAAATAAGGAATAGAGAAATTAAGTGGTTGCACAGACTCTGCTCCTTCAAACACTAATGCATATGCATAACTGAAACATGAGCAGTCCTGTTGAAGACAGTAGGACAAATTTCATGCTTATCGTTAAGCACATGTCTTCAGGATTGGGGCCTAGCAAATAAGTGACAGAGGTGGTAATAAAACCAGACCACTTCATTCTCTTACCTGCCTGGCTGGTAGGTCTTGCTCACATGCTCAGGGTCTAATTGATCACCATATTTGGGGCCAGGAAGGAATTTTCCTCTCAGTCACATTGGCAGTGACCATGGCTTTTTTTCACCTTCCTCTGCAGCATGGTTGATTGTTAGGGTCATCTGGGCATATCTCAGGGCTTGTCTACACATACAGCGCTGCAGCTTGTGCCACTGTAGCATTTAGTGAAGATGCTGACTATGCCAACAGGAGAGATTCTCCTGTCCGCATAACTACTCTACCTCCTTGAGAGGCAGTAGCTATGCCAAGGAGAGAAGCCCTCCTGACAACATAGTGCTGTCTACTCTCGGGATTAGGTCAGTATAATTGCATCGCTCAGAGGTCTGGATTTTTCTGCTGTAATTATATTGACATAAATTTGTAATTTAGACTAATCCTCACTAAAACAATCCCTTGCCACTGCAGGGGCTTCAGCCATTGGTGTACCTCAGTCCCTCCCAGTCACTGTCTGTGACACACAACAGCCCTCCGGAGGGCTGTAATACTTCGATCTAATTCTGGTTGCTGGGTTTAGTGTGGTGGTGCTGGCTCCTGTTGGTGGCCTGTGACGTAGAGGAGGCCAGACTAGACGATTTGGTGGTCCCTTCTGGCCTTAAACTAGAGTGACCAGATGTCCCGATTTTATAGGGACAGTCCTGATTTTGGGGTCTTTTTCTTATATAGACTCCTATTACCCCCCATCCCTGTCTCGATTTTTCACACTTGCTGTCTGGTCACTCTACCTTAAACTGGTTTCAGAGTAACAGCCGTGTTAGTCTGTATTCGCAAAAAGAAAAGGAGGACTTGATGGAGTGAGCTGTAGCTCACGAAAGCTTATGCTCAAATAAATTGGTTAATCTCTAAGGTGCCACAAGTCCTCCTTTTCTTTCTACCTTAAACTATGATTCTGACTCCTTGATTATTTTTAAGTGAATCTGACAGCATGTGAGAGTGGCTGGCCCTACAACGTGATATAGGGCCTGATTCAGCTAAACACTTAAGCACATGCTGAAGTCTAACTGAAAGAAACTAGATTCAAGCATATGTTTAAAATGAAGCATGTATTGAAGTACTTCACTGTACTTGGGCCATAGATATCAGAAACTGAAGAACCATGTCCTCCAAAAAAACCCCAAGACCCTGATGGTCTGAAGACTAAGCCATGCAAGTAACTTAAGCTACTTGTGCGTGAAAGTCTTTGCAGGATTGAGGCCATAGCCATTATATAGAAAGAGATACGTGTGGGCCTAAAATAAAATCTGTTCACTTAAGTGTATATTGGACACAGTCCCAGCTTGTGACCTAGAAGGGATAAGTACAAGAATGATGAAAGCTGCTGAGCATGTTGGTTCAAAAACTTAAATCTTTGACAAGGATTCATAATGCAGTATGATGAGTGGAACTGGAGAAAGAGGGTCAGGTTTTTGGAGGGACTTAGTTCAGGGTGGCACCAGTGGTTCGTGGATGTGTGTTTGGCCCAAGCTACTTGCATTAAAAACTGTAGAGCCTCAGCATATAGCACTGGCCGCAGTGCATGCTCAATGCAAGTCTTTTCCCCTACAACTGTGCCTGCTGTGTCATTATTGCTAAGAATAACCACGGCTTTATTTAAATTAAGCTAAACACCTTGATTTATTAATTTGTGTGGAATTGTGGGGACTGAGCTGAATCCTGATCTGAACCCCACTGAAATCGGTTTGGTATTTCCACCGGATCAGCACATTCATGATTTTGTCTGAAATTGTTTCATCTGTGTTAGTAAGGGCACAGTCCTTAGCCAGATGCTTTAACTCTGTTGCAAACTGTCCTAGGGGTTCATGTGCACCCTGTGCTTTGTTCTAAAATGGGTAAGGTGTAAAGGTTGGGTTAGCTTTGGGGATGATATTCATTAAATCTATTGATAAATTCCAGAACTCTGTTAAAAAGACAGGTCTCGTGTTTTCAAAGACTTACAGGTACTACAAAAGTTTAAAGACACACAGAATTTTATGGGAATTTGTTTGCATTATCAATACTACAAAAGAAACAAAAGCCCACATGGATTTCAGTAGTGACCTTGATTTATCATAATTTCACTTTAACTTAACCAGCGGCACTTTTTTACATTGTCTACTGAATTTTTCAAAACCGGCTTGCCTTTTAATAAATCCTTTGCAAAGAAAAATGTAGTCAAACATTTTTTTTCCAGTCCTCCTCTTTGCTACCATTGCTTTCCTGTGAGGGGAGTGGAAGTAATTTATTAATCTGTTTATCTAATCAGACACTGCCAACAAATGAGGAGTTCCATAATCTCTTTAATATGGTTACTACCACATTCACCTTGCAGAAACCAGAACAGGAAAGGATTCCCCTAGAATCTTTTCAACATCTGGGGATTCTACGAGGATCATCAGAGTCTGGAGGAGGATCTGAAGACTTCAGCTACATTTCTGCCAAGATGCTGAAGTGAAAGGTCGCCCTTTTCTCTCTTGGGTCTCATCTGTTTCCATCACATATGAAGGAGAGGAGCCTTTCAACTTCAGATGGGTGAAGGGAGGGCAGCAGAAAGGAAATGTCAGAAAAGCATGAGGCCCTCATCAAAAGCTGGTGCCGCAAGCCAGAGCTACATGGATAGAAAGTCTGCGTTATCCAAGTGCTTTTGTGTGTCTGCAAAAGGGTGCCTAAGCTGTATGTGCATAACTTGATTCTGTGGTGAATCGTTGTACAGAATTTGCCTTTGTCTTTTCTGAAAAAGATGTCCCCAGTAGTAATATGCTACTTTTAAATATCCTGCTAGGCCAAATTCTGCTGTCACTGTCAATAAATGAGGGCCGAAATTTGGCCCTCTGTGTTTTAAAAAAATGAGTGCCTATGTTCTAGCACGGTGGTTCTCAAACTGTGGGTCGGGACCTCAAAGTGGGCCACGACCCCCTTTGAATCGGGTCGCCAGGGCTGGCTCAGACTTGCTGGGGCCCAGGACTAAAGGTTGAGCCCAAGGGCTTCAGCCCTGGATGGGGGTGGCAGGGCTCAGGTTTCGGGCCTCCTACCTGGGGCTGAAGCCCTTGAGCTTCAGCTTTTTGGCTCCTCTGCCCAGACCGGTGAGGCTTGGGCTTTGGTCCCCTCTCCCGAGGCCATGAGATAATTTCTGTTGTCGGAAGGGGATCGTGGTGCAATGAAGTTTGTGAACCCCTGTTCTAGCAACATAGGAGAGTTAAAAGGGTCTGCTGTGGGCTGGGAGACAATTCCCCAAAGCAGGACAAACCTAGTGAGTGAATCTATGCTGCCGTCTTGCAATTTCGGGGGTATGAGGTGGGCTGAGTGCAGGCAGGGAGCATGTCCACAGTGCACAGCACTTAAGGGAATTCTGAGATGCATGGCAGCACAGGAAGGCTGCCATAAGTTAGATCAGCCTCTTTATCCACTAGGCGACAAAATCTTTTGTCATGCATGGGAATTAACAGGAGTAACAATAGCCACAAGAGGGATAGACTCTATTCTGAGAATGCAAGCCAAACATGCTGAGCCTTAGAAATATATATTAAAAAAAGAAAAGGAGGCAAAAAAATTCTCTGGTTTAACTTTGTTTGGGTCAGGGGCCTGGCTTTTTTGTTTGTCTGTAATGTATGCCTACGGCACAGTATAAATAACCAACTTTGTGGTTCACAAGAAGAAAAGTAGGGGGATTCTTATTGCCAACCCCAGACTTTGCAAACCCTATTAAAAATAAAGCATGGGGCTTTCCCTGTAACTGAGTCCCACCCACTTCTGATAACTCACAACATCCTAAGCCACCTCCTGTCAGCATGTGGGGGGCCCCACCTTAGTTAGTTGCCCCCATCAACTCTTTGTGAAGCTCTGTGGCCTCTCCTAGCCCACATGCCAGGGACTAGGAAGCCATGAGATCTAGGCTGAAATTCTGACTCCATAGAAGCCTATAGGAAAACTCCCAATCATTTCAATGGGACCAGTATTTCACCACCCATGCTGAGGCAACATTCCAAGCAGGGAATATAAGAGCAGTTAATGAAGTTGGTCTCTGCTGTGGCCTGCTGGTATTGGTATCGGTTTGGCTTACAGAGATGTAACTGGAATGGGCTTGGTGGTGGTTTAAGTATATGTGTATTGTGTGGGCTACTGGAAGCCTGAGACCCTAGATGGTAGCTCATAGTGTTTGGAAAGGGACATAGAAGATCTACTAATCAAACATAATTCTAGTTTGAGCCAATTTTAGTCCTTTATGTTTATGCTGTCCCACTGCAAAGGTGCTGGTTGTTTGGAGAGGTGGGTGCTGATTTTTGCAAAAGTAGGTCAAAGCCTTTTCATGAAATTTGAATATATTCCTATTGTTTAAATTCAGACAAAATATATGATTTTTTTTTGTGCTTTTGAATCACACAAAGCCTCTTGCTAATAAAAGCTCATCTATTTGTTTGCAAGTGTCAAAAATCCCCAGATGATTTCCCCATTTGGCAAAGATCATGAGAAATGTCTTGTTCCTTTATTTGGTAAGCCACATCATGATGTAAAATGAAAAAAGAAAGCTCTTTCAGCTGAATGTGAGCCATGCGTCTGAGATGCATAAGATAGCACTGAGTGATCAATTAGAGGATGCTTTATGATAGTAATAGGCTCCCATAAAACTGAAAATTACTTAACCATGTATCCAATCCTACAACATTTATTCACTCCATGCCAAACAATGGATTGAATATATCCTTTGCTCTCTAGAATTTTTACTACCAGTACACATCTGTTCCCACCATAACCTTGATTGTGTGTGTGTGTGAGGGAGTGGGGTTGTGGGGTTGTGGTGGGTTGTTGGTTTTTTTGGGTGCTTTATAAGTTAAACCTCCTTCTCTGTCTGTTGGGAGGGGAATTCCACTGGCGGGAGGATGCCACTGAAAGTAAGGAAACTGTGTTCTTCTCCTGCCATCAAGTCACTCCTTGGCCTTGGGAAAGTCATTTATTTTTGCTCTGCCTGTTTCCTTATTTAGAAAAATAGGGATAATGATACTTATGCACCTCTTTAAAGTGCTTTTGGATAAAATATGCTAGATAAATGCTGGGTGATTATTTTTAATTTAGTAGGTGGTAGCATTACCTGACTTTCTAGGGGAAAAGATCAGGATTTGAAAAGCAGTGAATTAGGACCATCTACAGAACAGAAAGCTATCCTTTCTTATGTTACCTGATGTCTCTGCTGTCATTAGTTGTGTGGTCAGGGGAGGACAAAAGGGCAGCCAGATGAAGATGGGTACTTCTGCCTTACTCCAGCTCAGAGTGGTAACTGACTGCTGAGCCGTTAGTTTGGTATATGTATTCAGTAACACTGAATACTTCCCCTAATCTTCAAGTCCTCAATGACCTTCATTAGGCACCATGACACTTAACCTTTCCCAGACTTGCCTCCTGCCAATAGGCCTCCTACCTTTCTGCAGCTGGGCGAGAGCAAATGGGGAGTGTCTCCTGTTTAGCACGCTTTGCTGACCCTGAATAGCTGCTCTTCAGAATCTTGCGTGCACCTAGGTTGACTCTGCATGGACACTCCTAAGAATGGATCACTCTATTCCCTCAACCACCCAATAAGGGGGAAACCTCAGAACTTCCAAGATTCAGACACTAGGTGAAAGTTGGGACCAGGATTTCACCTAATAGCTTAACAAATATTGCTGGATCTGCCTAGACCCCCATGCAAATTTCAGCCAAGGTTGGCGAGGTTAAGGTAAGCAGCTGGAATTTATTCCAGTCCTTTCCGCTTGTGTTTTGGGAGCTGAGCTGCCATCTTTATTCTTTCTTAAGAGATTGACCCATCCTGAAATCCTGCATTTCAGATGTGTGGTGGCACACCCTGAAGGAAGATAAACTATCCTAACTACATCAGATGATTCTGGTTGGAACAAATTTACAAAACAGTTTTTCTATTCCAATATAAAAATCCTGAGTCTGAGTGCTTTGTAAGAACCACTTTGAATCCTTTAATGTCAGGGGGCAAACCATTAATAAGATACTATATCATCAATATAATTCAGGTTAATTTAATATAAAAATATTATGCTTTATACAATTAAGAACAATAACATATGGTATGAAGTGCTTTATGCCAAAAGAAAATTATAAGAGGGTTTGAAAAGCCCTTATGTTCAGCAAGAAGCCACTAGGGGGTGTGGCTGTGTTCAGAATTTCAGTTTGGTAGAAAGCTGCAGGCTCAAAATCGAAACCCTCCAACACGTAATGCATGTGACTTCTTTTTATTGCTATGGAAACACCAAAGCAAAGTGTAAATATGTCAACAATAGCACAAGACAACTTTAATTTTTATTCCAGCTCAAATGTCACACATTTGTAATGTGCGCTGCTGTAACGAGATACTACAGATGCAGCCCAGGGCTGTGAGTGGGTCTATATGTCTGTGGAATACAAGACCCTCATTATTGCCAAATGGGATCACAGCATGTAGGTCTGTTTAGACACTGTGATGCATTGTAAAAGGCCTGGCTTCAGGGATAGCCATAAAAGCCTCCTTTCCCCCCCCGCTCCCCCTTAAAAAAGAGCAGCTGTATTCTTCAAATGCGGACAACTCATCAGACTGCCTGTCTTTGCCTAAAAGAGATTCTCTAGAGTCAGATGTAAAAAAGCAAATTTAATTTTTCAGCTGAAATTTAAAATCTGGCAAAGGATTTGTTTGTTTTAAGGTTAATGCTGTGATGAGAGTTGCACTCACCTTTTGAAGGATTTGTGTGGTGGCTCTGTGGAATAAAGGCGTCTGGTTTATTAAATGTGAACTGGCAGACAAGGTGTGTGATGAACATTTTGGCAGCCCTGGAAAAGCTTTAGAATATGAACACACATGGACATTCTCACAATGGAATATATTTCAGGCCACTAATTAGCCAATAATGACCACTCTCAGTGACTTTGAAGTTAAACTAAGGCCATGACACTTGCTCGTTAAACAGGAGAACAAGGTCAGTCTTGGCTTCCAGCACCCCCTACTTTCTCAGTTGCAGTGCAGCCTAATTTTCCCTGTTAAAACTAAGGTCAAAGCACTAAATCAGTGAGGTAAATAAATAAGATTCTGCTTTAGTTTATTTTACTGGGCAAATTAATAGTTGGCACTACACTGTTTGCCTATAGCGGTGTCACAGATGTGCATAGGGCGCTGGTTCTTGGAAACAGGATTTCCTAGATAACTTTCATACTGAGATACGCTGCCCCTCCTTGAAATTCCCTTTATGGTTCCCGTTAACTGTTGAGTGAAAATTCCCCATTCACAATAGAGATCATTCCCGTAAGTGCCACTGAAATCGGTGGAAGAAGATGCCCAAATTCCCAGAAATGAGAGAGAGGTCTGGTTTTTAGAGGAGAAGCCCATGCATGACATGTTCAGCATCTTGAAATGTTAGCAGGGCTCTCTGTGACAGGACAAACCCCAAACACATTTGAATTTTTCTTCTACAGCTAGAGCCAGGAGGTGACCTTTACTAAAAGGGCCCATGAGGATTTGACTTTGAGTCAGCCGGTGAGTCAGGGTACTAGTGGATTTGGGTTAATTGCAGAAGCCCCTGGAAGTTGATAGCAGTTTAGCTGAGTGCCTGTCAGTGTTCGTTTCTCAACCACCCTGTGATATCTCAGACATAGAAGGTTGTTCTGAGATTAAACTTAGCACAGTAGGTCTTAATGAGAGCAATTCCCTTTTGTTACAAATTTAGGAGGAGAAAAAATCCAGCTGGTCATTTGTAACTTACACTTTCAGAAATAATATATTGAGTCCAGTGGCTTTTGATGCTTTTCAGTTGAGATGTTTCACCAGGATTTTTGCTACTTAGTGAGTATCACACATACATTTTAAACAAGGGAGTAAAAACATGAGTAATTCTGCAACAGAGAATCATCTTGTATTGCCAAGGAGAGGAACTAGATGATCTAATACTTCTCCCTCCTTTAACTTCTGTGGTTTTGTGCTAATCTGTAACTCTTTACTGTAGACACAAAAGATGCAAATCCGGTTCCATGCAGTATAATGGCTCATACAATGTACTGCATGTTGTGAATACACATTAAGAATACTGCAATACACAAAATCTGGCCAACTGCCGTCTCCCTTTATGGATCCCCAATATGGACTGCATGCTATCTTTTTCATAGCAATTTATGTTGTGAATGTCCTCAAGGAAAAATGGTCCAAATATGTATGATCAGTTATACAAATCAACCAATTCCGTTGCCATGTCAGATCCTGAGTTGCTTTGTCAGCTGACGTATCCCCTCCCTCACACTTCATACTCACTTATGGTTTAAAAGAAGACCAATATCAAAGGAGAGTAGTTTTTCCAATGGGCCATGAAGTGATCTCAAGAGCAAGTGTGTGGGGCCAAATTCACCACTAACACAAGTAGGAGAAACTCAGCTGATTTTAATGCCTCATTACCGAATCACTGAATTTGGGGTTCTTGAATTTAGTCCACTTTTATGTTTTTTCCCCAGGAAAATTACACTGCATTTTGATTAGCCACAACAGCTACTGGAAGACACTACCCTCGCTGTCTTATAGGCATGATTCTATAGTCCTCAGTGCATTTAACAAAAATCAACCGGAGTTATGTATGTGCAATGACAGCAACATTTTAGAATCATAGAATATTGGGGTTGGGAGAGACCTCAGGAGGTCATCTAGTCCAACCCCTGCTCAAAGCAGGACCAGCACCAACTTGGCCTCTCCTCATCTTTCTCATCTAAAATGTACCTCTGAGTTTTAGGGTTTCCTCGTAAAAAGTGATCTAGATTAAATCCTAGCTTCCTGAAGTTTTAAACTGGATGAATACCTCAAAAAGACATTAGCAAATATCCGCTTTAATAAAAAGTTGAATTTTGGGCCAGATCCTTTATTGAGGTCATTGCTGATTTACACCCACTGAGGATCTGCTCTGTGGTGTTTAATAAGTCCTCAGGTGCCAGGATAGGAGGATCACCATGTTTTATTAACTGCAGAGGCACTCGGCTCATTTTGAAACTGCTCAGGCTTCAGGAAGTTCTCTGGCTACCCTGGGCAGGTTCAGAAGCTTAACAGTTCTAGTAGCATAATCGTTCCCACATCAGCATTGTTGCTTCTCATTAGCACAGTTATGCCCTTATTTGTAACATGATACCTGTTCTTATATGTCCTCTTTAGCCTTTTAAATTTACTTTGAGTTATGGGTGAAGATTTTGAACAGCTGGCAAGTAGATTTTTGAAAAACTTTTCGAGGTCAATTAATTGGTCAACTTTTATTTATTTCACTCTGTGTTTCTAGGAGCTTTCTGATCAGTATTCATGGAAATGACTTAACACAATCACCTGTGCTTCATTCAGGTGCTAGACGTGGGAACATGGCAGTGCTGTGTCTACAATAAACCTGTCCTTCATGGTCTTGCCAATGCTGATGGCCTCAGTGATTCTGTTGATACTGATACAGATTCTACCTCCCCTAGCTCTTCCTGAGGAATCCCTTCAAGTTTTTAAATCTTGTTCTCCTAAATCAACAGGTATCTAGTATGTCTTAGGCATTTCAAGTCAATCTTGGTGATTTCTTGAGTGGCTCTGACTGTTTCCACAATATATGATTCTGTCTCTTCTACTTTTGCTGGCATCCAGCTGCCAATGTCAGTTTTCTGGTGGACTTGATTCCTGCATGTCACACTGCAAGATGTTTTTTTTTAATGTGTTTTTGCTTCTTTTGCTTTTCTTCTAGTACTGTTTGGAAGCATGGTAATTGCTTAATTTTGAGTAAGTGAGGTGTTGGTTGTTTGAAATAGTCTTTGTCTGCCTGCAAATTAACATTTGTACTGGGGAAGATTTATCTTTAATCACCACTCCTTCCTCCGTGTTTAGCAGTCCCACTTCTTCTTTCCTTGTTTTCTTTTTATGTATATGGCTATAAAACCTTTTATTATGGGTTTTAATCTCCTCTGCAAGATCTAACTCTGCTTGGCTTTTGGCAGATCTTTTCCTCTACACTTTCTGACCTCCAAGAGGTAGCTTTTCTTGCTGATCTGTCCCATCTTCCATTTTTTTGCAGGCTTTCTTCTTTCTCTTAATAACCTGGTTGAGATGCGTTTGGTGAGCATAGCCTCCTACATTTGTGTGTGTGTTTTGTCATCTCCCTCTCCCCCTTGCCCTGGTTCTGCTCTGAGATTTCATTTTATTTCAATGGGCTTTGGATCAAGCCATTTGTTTATAACTTGATTTTAGTTTAGAGATCTAATTTTACTCTTTGGGGCATCCGTGTTACACTGTTAAACCCAGTTTTGAACCAGCAGACATTTTTGGTGTGTTAGTTTAAAATACTGCTCATTTTTGAAGTGGCTATAGGCCATGTGGCCTATTATAATAGCATTTGCCTTAGCACACAGATTTCTGCCAGGCACAGTCATCTACTAAGTGTCGTTCCTCCCTTTCCCTCTTGAAGTTACTTGTGCTTTCACAAGTCCTCCACATCAACTCTTTCACTTTGAGGGCTAAGACCCTAATCCAGCTCCCATAGATCTTGATGGAAAGACCTCTGTTGACTTCAGTAGGAGCAGGAGCAGGCTCTAATTTCTGTTCTCTTTCAGATAATGTTCTTATTTAAAAAGATATTTACTTTTCCTACTAAGATCTTGGATAGAGCCTTGGCAACTCTGTCACCAGAAAACACTTACCATGTAGGTGGATGGTTTGGACAGCCATGAATAATTAATTAAATGTGTTTTTTCCTGACAATTCCTTATGGTGCATTATTTTGTTCTTTCATATCTAAAAGTTATCCCATCTTGAAGACAACCTGGTTTGATTTTATTAAGAGGCAGAACAGCAGGCAAATTGCCCACATTTGCTAAATACATGTAAGTTTTTAATTTATTTTATGTCAGAAACTTCTTTTCAGTTAAGAAACCACATTTTTACTGCCTTCCAACTGATTGCCTGTAACCAAAATGTCTCTCCAGATATTTTCTAAAGTTCTAGATGTCTTGTGTACTTACAGGAATAAGCATTACCTTCTTTATAAAGTGATTTCAGATTGATGATGATAAGTGCTATATAAGGGCTTGGTATTATTATTGTTTATTATTAATTTTATAATCCTTACTGTGTTCAGTATTGGACTTTGTAACTGGTGTTTTATATGTATCATCAGGGCTAGAAACATGGAGGGTTTCCCCAGCTACAGATTCTCTTTGAAAAGGGGAATCCGTCTGCCTGCTGTCTCCTGCATCACCACTCTCCTGGCCCTGGGATATGGGGCATACTAGGTGAGGAAGGGGAAGATGGTTTGTTGAAGTATATTGCACTTCTGTAATCCCTGATTGGTGCACTAGTCCCTTTAGGCCTTTGTCAACGAGGTATAGATAAAAGCAGTCCTGGGGGGATAGAATATAAGATATATATTTCATAGAAAACCATGCATAAGTTAGAGGATGGCAATACAGTCACACTTGGACTGTTTTTTTTTAATTATTATCTTTGCATCTCAATGAGATCAGCAAAACAACCCAAGTTTGAGGAGGGGAATAATCAGTTCAATAGTTCTAAAATGTATGAAAATATAAAGTTAGACCCATTTAATACAGGATTTATTCAAATATTAGTTTGTGTTGAACTTTTCTGTTGGCTCTACAGTTATAGGTGATTTAATAAATCATATTCTTAATGCCTATGCTACTTCACGCAATGGGCAACAGAAAAAGCCATTAAATTCAACTACATTTGATACACAGCAGATTAAAGAAACAACAATGTGGTGGCATTTGGAGTTTAATGAAACTCAATTTTATTTTGAAAAGCATGAAACTTTTCTGAGTTAACACGCTATTATTTTTCAAAGGAAATTTAATAACTTAACAGGCATTTTTAACTAACTGGCTGTATATTCTTGTTGAACAATAAGAATTGACTGAAAGCCAAAGCGGAATGAAATGAAAACATGCAGCTACCTGGAACTTGAGGTTTGATTTCATGTTGTTTTTGGCAAAACCCAACACTTTCAAGTTTCAAATGGGTTTTGAGTTTGGTTAAAATGACTTGTCACCGCCTTATGAATGGAATAATATAGCAGAAAAGAACAAAAATCAGCTGGAGAAGCAATTATCATTCCGTGAGTGTGGAATGATATTAGAAAATATCATACATATATATTAAAATAAATCAAGGGAGATGACTCTTGTCTCCATTTATTTTTCCTTTGGACTCTCAATCTCTCCCAATTCTCATCACAGCCATAATTCTGTACAACTCACTTATTCCCATTAATTGCCCAAACCATTGTCTTTTCAGCTAAAATGGCTCAATACCCAAATATAAATATATACAATTTGGCAACTCCCTTCACATTTGTTTTTCATTCTAAGCTTAAAGGATGAACAACAGTGAGCTTCTGAGCTTTCTCAAGGGAGAAGAAAAGGAGTTAGAGTCTCTGGTGACTACCTCACTATAGCTTTAATTCAAATCTGAATCTCCCATTAAGGTCAGGTCTGTAGTGGTTTGAAGTTTGCCTGTTCATTAACCTCTGCACTGAACCGAATACTCCTTAGATTCTCTAATTAGTTATAGTCTAAGCTTTAGTAACTTTCTAGAGTTTCCTCTCTGAGATGGAAAGACAAAGGTTCAAACAATGGCCAGGAAACCTTAAAACATCTTATCTATCAGCAGTTGGATTAGACAAGAGCAGTCTTGATGGATGGAGCGTCCTCTGTATGAGATAAGAATGAGATGGATAAGAGCATTAGAGGACTGATTTTTACAAAAGAATAGATTGTTCCATCTCCATTCAACAACATTTTCTTCTCCATTTACCCATTAGAGGATAAACATTGTTATTAGCAATTATTACTCTTGATCACACAAATTCACTGAGCATACATAAGTTATTTAATCAATGGTGCCTTATTTCTTAACTGCTATGACAGATGGAAATAAGATTAAACTATTAGTAATGCTGCTGAAAGAGAGAGAGACAATTTCAGACCCTTCTTACATCCTGTGTGACCCCACCAAGGTCAGAAGAGTTGCGATTGGTGTAAATCAGGCAGAATTGGACCATGTGTAGATTTTTAAATCCCCAGACGACTTTATTTCCTGATACCTAGAGTTTAACAACAATACCATTAAAGAAGAGAGTTTTCTATTATTGTAACAGGTAGCAGGCCCTAGCATGAAGACTATCGGGTAGTAACTGCATTCTGATCTGTCTGGTTAGTGATCTGAAATTGCGTCCACCCAAAGCACATTTGGTGGAAGGTGGAGAGGAAGCAGATGGATAAAAAATGAGCAAGAGAGTTAGTTCTGTAGCATGTTCACATGTAAATTACATAATGACAAAATGCAGGTAAATGGAAGAAATCCAGTATTTAGTTGCTTGGGATAGTTCTACTAGTGTGTAAGTGATCTTCTAGTTTTAACTCTGTTCAATAAGCTACTTGGAGCTTTTCTTCCAGTTGGTTTTCATGAGTCACTTTTAGAACCAACGGGCAGACAGGGAAATTATTTACAGAGACTTCCCTTTTGCTCTGATGGAATATGAAGCCACTTCGAACCAGTTCCCCATTTGTAGCGCAATCACATCCCCATGTAAGTCATATCAGAAATTAACCACATAAAAACTGGAGTAGATGATGCTCTTTATCTAGTGATGGCTAAAAGCTGGACCTCTGAATGTTTCCTTTAAGCAAGAAGATGGGTTTGTAGACTCAGCATGCTGTAGCTTTGTTCTCACTGTGCAGATAGAGAGGGAGACCACAAGGCATTTATTAAGGGGTCCACTGGCTGTATTTTTTCCTTCAGTCACACTTTGGCACCCCTGCATCAAACAGTTTCACTGTTACAAGTCTCCTGGGTAAGTCTCCTATTAATCCACAGTTCATACTATTTAAAAGGCAAATCACAATCTAATGGTATTATGCTGTATGATTATTCTCTCTTTTAGCGAAAGAGTTAATAATATCTGGAAGCTTCTGCTGTATTTATGGCTATTTATTTATCACTACAGTATGTTCATTCAAATGTTGTCATTGAGCATGAAGACTTTTTATTAGCCCTCTGTTTATAATTACATAAATTTATTGCACTATAAAGTACAGTATCTTGGGTGACCTACCAAAGATTTACGGACCAAAGTAGCGGATTGTACGTATCAGTTTTAGTAGCTGTTTCTGATTTATATTAATCATATTTATTCAAGATCATTTAAGCAAACAAATCCAAACAGTTGAGATGGTCTATATTTCACACTGGCAGTTATTTACCTATGAACAAAATCAACTCCAAAATTCAGAGTATTAGTATTTAGAGAAAATTGAGTAAAATAGTAAGTTTGGTTCTATAATCATCTACTTATATAGACTGGCTTTTCAATCAACAGGTACAGTTAGATTGCAAGGACTGATAAAGATGAGCTAGTCTGCATGTACATTATCCTTTACGGAGAGGCCAGCCAGTGGGTATCCATCAAAACACATGTGGTGCCCTTCTGGCATCATTGAAATCAATGGCAAAATTCCAGCTGACTTCAGTGAAGCCAGGACTTCAGCCCTGGATACTGCCTTAGAACAACTGAACCAAAAAAAAAAAAAAATGGTTCAACTAACGAGAGACAGTGAGGGAGGGACACAGTATTGGAGGAGATTGCTGAGACAATGGGGTACCGGTGGCAGCAAGGAGGACAAAGACATGAGAATGCAGGGAGACAAGGTAGGTGATGCAATATTTTTATTGGACCAACTTTTGCTTGTGAGAGAAAGATAAGCTTTCAAACTTACCCAGAGCTCTTCTTCAGGTCTGGGGAAGGTAATCAGAGTGTCACAGCTAAATACAAGGTGGAACAGATTGTTAAGCATAAGGTGTTTACACGGGTTTCAAGAAACAATTCCCAATGAAGTGGGCAATTAACACCTCTAGTCATAGGACAAAGAAGGGCTAGTGAGTTACAGATTGTTGTAATGAGACATAAAGTCAGAAAAGGAGGCAGACAAAATGGAAGGGAGGCACAGAGAAAGATACAAGAGAGTATGGGGGACAGCAAGGGAGTATATAACAGAGAATGGAAAAAATATACTGGGGTTTTTTTTAAAGCAAAGGAAGAGGAAAGAGTACGTTTAAAATGAGAGAAAGCAAAGAGATCTAGAGATAGACAGAGGCATAGATATGTGAGAAGAGTTAAAGGGGTTAAAAAATTCAGGGGTGGGAGGGGATTTCACATTGCATTTGGGTTAGATTGTCCTTCTAAACCAAACACTTAAGGCCTGAAACTCCTCTCACTGACCCAGTTTACATGTGTGTAATTCCATTGAGCTCAGTGGAGTTATTCCTGATGTATTCAGGTATGAGAGAAGAATCGGTCCCTAAGGTTATTTGAAATAGGTCTTATATCCTGGGTTTTCTAATAGTAACAGACTGCACACAGTGTTCTGAAACTACATTTTTGTGCGTTATTCAGGAGGCAGAAATTGGAGCGATAAAAGAAGGTGCATATCCACCCAGAGAGAAGCTCATGAGGCTTCAAATTCTTGGTAGTTTAAATTACAATAGCTTCACTGAAGTCTCTGGACCTGCTCCAGTTTACACCAGCAGATAACCTGGCCTGATATCTCAGCTTTCACTGAGGAATCATTGGGAATTAGGCCACTGATTTCACTGGGCACCTGAGCAGGCACAAAGTGACCAGTTGCCTCTGTGGTGTTAATCTTAGAACTCACATGTTGTAAGCTCCAGCCAGGAACCCCTCGGCTCTTCGTGGCATCATGCCCTTTGAGGCAACACACAGATTAACCAAAACTTCACATAAGGGCACCACGTTGTGCCCAGGGTGGCCCCATGTTCACCATTGGAAAGTTAGTAATTACCTTCTTTTCTTGGCTGTTCTCCAAAACTAACAGACTGGGGACTGAGAAATGCCAGTTCATAGACACTTCTACTTTTCTTTACACCCACCTCGCCAATGTAAAAACCTCTTAATTTCTTTTGACAAAAATGTAAACAAGGAGACTGGATGACTCAGGGGATTTGTAATGGGATCTAGAGCCTTTCACCTTCAGGCAGTGAGCAAACACTATCTTTGATCCACTTTCAGTGGCTTATGAGGAAAGACTTGATGGTATGAATCTGGTGTCAGGTGTCCACATCAGAAAGCCACCAAAATTGGGACCAATTAGCATCATTGGAGGCTGCCTCAGCAGAGGGGCCGAAGACTGAAATGATAACTCCTCATCAGAGAGGAGACACATTGGCGAGGCTCTATAGGGAAAACTTGCTCAGCCTGCGCTCCTGTTGCATCTCCCATGCTTAAACAGCACACTACAGGCTCCAGGAATGTCAGTCATGAGCATTAATTCACTTTTTTGAAACTCTAATAAAAGATATTAACAAGGAGAAAAATCAATCTAAAATAAAGGAGTCAGATAAAATATGCTAAGTTATTGTACAATCTTTCTTTTTTTTAGATGCCAACATATAAGTTCCCATAAAACAATACTTCATGGCTCAGATACACAATATGGTGCGCTATAGTGCATCCATTGCTGAGTTAAAAGTGAACTTTTGGGGTATGTCTACACTGCAATAAAAGATCCACAGCATGGCTGCGGCTGGTCCTGGTCAGCTGACTTGGGCTCAGGCTGTAGGGCTAAAAACTGCAGTGTAGACATTTGGGCTTGGGGTGAAGCCCGGCCTCTGAAACCCAGTGAGGGCGTGAGTCTCAGAGCCTGGACTCCAAAGTAAGCCCAAACATCTCCACAGCAATTTTGAGCCTTGCAGCACAACCCCTGAAAGTCCAAGGCAATTGACCTGGGCCCTGTGTTGCAGGGTTTTTTACTGCAGTGTAAATGTACTCTAAAGGAATTGATCCCATAAAGTTGAGTCTAAAGCTCAATGCTGTGGCTAAGTACCTGAGCTGTGATTTCCCTTTCAGATGTCTTTTCCCCCAGTACTTGTTTTTGCTCCTTCTAGAGACATGGTGATCCATTTACACGTAGGTCTCAAATAACTAATCCTGCTTTGTGCTTCATGTGTGTGCAAAAGGGAAGAAGAAATTAAAGGAGGCTTCTTTTCCTTGTGCAAGCAGCAGGGCAATATCCAATATTGCTTGAGAAGATGGCATTTACATCTTACAATTGAAGGGCAGGGTATCCTACAGTTTAGGAGGTGGAGTTCCCAAATTCTAGAAAGCATGGCGGTGGGTGGGCCCCCAGTTTGGGGAGGCTAGCCCCAAGGCCCCACCCCTTCCACACAAAGCCCCACCCCCTGCAGCAGGAACCCCCCACTCCTGCGGCTGGAAAAGCCCCGGTCCAGCCCCAAGCCCCCCTCCCCTCCCACTGCCAAAGGAGCCCTGGGCCAGCCCCAGCCAGCTGACCGACTGGAGCACCAGCCCTAGCAGCGCCAGTCGGTTAACCAACCCCACTACTGGGCCTGCCCAAGCAGCCCCAGTCCAGCGTCCCATGGCAGCAGCTCCAGCCAGAGAAGGCAGAACCTTCCCTGGCCTCTTATACCTGCTGTCCATGGCTGGCTGGTCACATGGCAGTGCCTTTTTTCCAGATGCTAAATGACATTAAAATACGTTCCCATTTAATCCACTGTACTCATTTCCAAACTCCAACTCACACTCACACTGAAGCCTCTGTGAAAATAATCTTAGCTGTCAGGTCCTGCCTTCTGCAAGCAGGGAAACAGCAAAGATCCTGCAGCTCAGAATGCATCAGCCACTGGGGGCTTGGAATTCCTGGCCTCGGGCCTGGAAGTAGCTTTGTGCTAAAGAGGTAGCTGGAGGTAAGATGAGTGCAGAGAGAAAAGCTCACCACCAGCTGGGAGTGGTGGCTCACTTCTGGCGGTGCCCTGAGTGGAAGATGTGGAGATGGCAGGTCCAAGTAGAGCATATGAGCGAGGGAGACATGAAGGGAGAGATGGGAGCTCAGTTTACTCAGTTCCCGTCCCTCATCTCGGAATTTGTAAGGCTCAGTACCATTAAGATGAGCTCACGTGTCAGATGGGGAAGAACAAAGTTGTCGCTAAGTAATTGATCCATTAAATTATTAAGGATGGACAAAATACACTGGATAAAATAAGAGCCAACCAACCATTCACTCAGATGAGCTGAATGAACCAAACTCTTCCAGAGCCTTAAGAGTATAATTAATTTACCTCTTAATTTTCTTTCTTCCAATTATTTGGGGGCTCTTCTGCTGTTCCTGGTCTGGTGGAAGTGAAAAAACCCTATACTACAGTGAGGATAGCATCTATGTATTACCTACCACCTGACTGGGAGCACAAAGTGCCAAAAACCTGTTCTATTGAGATCTCTAACTCAGTTTTGCTGATTCAAGTCATTCTAATAATTTGGCTCCCTGGCCAAGTGCTTATCTGAACTACGCCAGCTTTCAAACTCTTCAATATTCATAAATGTTAAGGCCAGAAAGGACCATTACAAGAATCTAGTCTCATCTCCTGCATAACAGTATTCCACCAACACTAGAAGTTATTAAGAACATAAGAATGGCTATACTGGGTCAGACCAAAGGTCCATCTAGCTCAGTATCCTGCCTTCTGACAGTGGCCAATGCCAGGTGCCCCAGAGGGAATGAGCAGTGATCCATTCCCTGTCGCTCATTCCCAGCTTCTGGCAAACAGAGGCTAGGGACACGATCCCTGCCCATCCTGGCTAATAGCCATTGATTGACCTAGCCTCCGTGAACTTATCTAGTTCTTTTTTGAACCTTGTTATAGTCTTGGCCTTCACAACATCCTCTGGCAAAGAGTTGCACAGGTTGACTGTGTTTTATGAAGAAATACTACCTTTTGTTTGTTTTAAACCTGCTGCCTATTAATTTCATTTGATGACATCTAGTTCTTGTGTTATGAGGAGGAGTAAATAAAACTTCTTTATCTACTTTCTCCACACCAGTCATGATTTTTATACACCTCAATCATATCCCCCCTTATTCGTCTCTTTTCCAAGCTGAAAAGTGCTAGTCTTATTAATCTCTCCTCATACTGAAGCCATTCCATACTCCTAATAATTTTTATTACCTTTTCTGAACCTTTTCCAATTCCAATATATCTTTTTTGAGATGGGGTGACCACATCTGCATGCAGTATTCAAGATGTGGGCATACTATGGATTTATATAGAGGCAAAATTATATTTTCTGTCTTATTATCTATCCCTTTCTTAATGATTCCCAACATTCTGTTAGCGTTTTTTTGACTGCTGGTGCACATTGAGTGGATGTTTTCAGAGAACTATCCACAATGACTCCAAGATCTTTCTTGAGTGGTAACAGCTAATTTAGACCCCATCATTTTATATGTATAGTTGGTATTATGTTTTCCAATGTGCATTACTTTGCATTTATTAACACTGAATTACATCTTCCATTTTGCTACCCAATCACCCAAGTTTGAGAGATCCTTTTGTAGCTCTTTGTGGTCTGCCTGGGACTTAACTATCTTGAGTAGTTTTGTATCATCTGCAAATTTTGCCACCTCACCATTTACCCCTTTTTCCAGATCATTTATGAATATGTTGAATAGGACTGGTCCCAGTACAGACTCCTGGGGGACACCACTATTTACCTCTCTTCATTCTGAAAACTGACCATTTATTCCTACCCTTTGTTTCCTATCTTTTAACCAGTTACCAATTCTGAGAGGAACTTCCCTCTTATCCCATGACAGCTTACTTTGCTTAAGAGCTTTTGGTGAGGAACCTTGTCAAAGGCTTTCTGAAAATCTAAGTACCCTATATCCACTGGATCTCCCTTGTCCACATGCCTGTTGACCCCTCAAAGACTTGAATTCAATTGATTTGGTTCAAGCAAGTGTAACAAATACTCCTGAATATTTTTAATTGTGGCACAAACTTATGGATTCTTGATCTAGGACACACAGTTTGGGAGAGAGCTAATAGAGGAAATAAGAGTAAGCCAAAATCAGGCCATCATCAGTTCACTCTACCAGTTTGCCAAAGCCATGTTACCGTAGCAAA
The DNA here is from genome assembly GCF_965140295.1 of Lepidochelys olivacea. Taxonomy (NCBI): domain Eukaryota; kingdom Metazoa; phylum Chordata; order Testudines; family Cheloniidae; genus Lepidochelys; species Lepidochelys olivacea. The sequence goes on along the minus strand of NC_140412.1, from coordinate 24,185,288 downwards.
AGACAAGGAAACATTAACATCCCTTCCAAGTCCTAGAAATGCTCCTAAAAATCTGGAAGAGGGAAAGAGCAGAGACCACTATATGGACAATGCTTTGCAAATCTAAATGACCTGTTCCATGCTTTGACACAGTTATAGGCACTATAGAAAAATCTTAGTTTTATCTAACTACAGGCTCCTTATGTCAAGTGAAAAAGCATTTAGAAAAGACAAAGTTAACACAGCAAAAGTTCTCTAGCCTATCCAAGCAAGCTTGAATCCAGCTAGTGCAGGTAACAATGGCACAGTGAAGACAGTGTCGTGCGGGTTTTACAGTGGGCTAATTATCTGAATACATACCCAGTGTCCATGCCAGTTTTGTACTACCTGTGCTGAAGTGTGTGTTGTGCTGTCTTCACTGCTATTGTTCTCTGTGCTAGCTGGGCTAGGTTAGCCTGGGTACAGATTTTGCTGTGTAAACATACCCTTTGTCTTTTCTAAATGCTTTTTCTCTTGATATAAGTAGCATATAGATAGACAAAAGTAATATTTTTCTATAGTGCTTATAACTGTCCAGATATAAAGTGCCTCACTACAAATTAAATGGCAAGGAACTATCATTAAGGATGGAGTATCTGACAAATCAACGATTAGCACAATAGCTTGATTACTTACAACAGAAAATATTGCAAGGAACCAGAGAGAGTGGATGGACCTAGTCTGTGCCCTGTGCAATAGATTTTTCCTCTGTAATGCTCTGTGTAAAAGTGTCACAACAATAATGAACTCCTGCTGTTCTTCATGAGAAGTGAGGGTTCAGGTTATTAAGGCATTCATAACTTTGGAAGGTGTTAATTGATTACCCAAGTGCTCCAGTGCTTTGAGCGTTGTACCAGCTGCCCATCTGTTTCACATCAGTTTGTTAACACAGCTGGAAAAATTGATATGCAAGAACCTAGCTTGTCCTAGGAGTCTTTAAAATCTAATCACAATTCCCAGTCATACAGCTAAAACAATTAGGGATGTACTGTTAAAATAACAAAAGCAATAAAGCATTCTTTGGAAAGAAAGATCTGACTGCTGCATGTTTGTGACACACACTGACGTATTTGGATAAACAATGATAAGATAAAAGTGGACTGTGGCCTGATAGGGGGATCTCAGAGATCATGATCCCTAGAGTGCTCCTGGATTTAGCTGCTCTGTATCCTATGGGCTTATAGGTAACACTTGGGGTTTTTTGTTTGTTTTTTAACAATACCTTTTGTTCTCAGTTAATGTACTTCTTGTTGGCTTTAGGCAGCATTCCAGAGGGTCATAACAACCCAGGGATAAACGCTGGCTGGGTGATCATGAATTCAACTGCAATTTTAATTCCTATGGTAACAACTGGACCAAGAGCCTGAAGTAATAACTCACAATAATCCTTCCTCTCTATTGGGCAAATCTTTCCTCCCCAGGTCTCTCATTTATACACCACCCCCAATGTAAAACTCTGCATGCAGCCACGCCACGGCAGACAATGGGGAGGGGAAATAATTGAAACTCGCGCATGGGATCTTAGCCTTTATGGATGCCATGCACTTGGCTCCATCATACAAGGGGGGATAGGAGAGAGGGCTGGTATAGTAGTGGAACAGTGCAGTGCCAGTGGATCAATGATTGGGCCAAATACCCCTATAGCAGGGGTGGGACTGGGAGAGCACAGCAGCGGCCAACCCTCCTTTGTGGAGAGGGTCACAGCAACTGTGAGAAGCACTGCAGCCCTCAGAGGGCAGTAGTGGGAGTAGAGCAGATCTGCTGCTCCTTGGCAGACTGTGGGGAGTTATTCCACGCCTGCTGGCCCCTGTGGAATTTGTCTCTATGCAGCCTGGTGAACTCTGGCCAGGATTTGGCTCAATTTTGCTATTTCACATTGTGCTGCTAGCAGAAATACGATCTGAGCTGTGCTGGTGCTATGTTCCCCTTGGTCTCTGAGAGTTCCACAGGGAAGAATTGCCCTTGGCGGTGATAGATCTAATTCTCTTCTTTACTAGATTCCAACACTAGAGAATAGTGGTCTTGGCCTGAAAATGTGTAGTTGCTACAGTGTTTTCTGTAAGTCTTCTGTGGACAGATTCCCATTTCGGGATCACACGCAGTTTGAAGATTAATTTCATCCTCTTGTTTGAAAGATGATGGAATCTGTGTTTATTTTTTGTGTTAATTAACAACTGGAATACTTTTTTTTTTCTTTACAGCAATCAGTACTGACTGTATACACGCGGCTGTGTCAGCAAGCTGCACATGTTAACATCTGCCATGTGTGCTGGCCATTAGAAAAGTTAAACACCATTTACTGCCTGGCGGTTGGAGAAGTATCTGACTATGGAACAGTTGGGGATTGCCAAACAGCAAACCACAGCAGTTGTCATCTGACTCTGGACACCACGTGACATAAAGGTGGTGAAACAGATCTTGTACACCATGCCTTCTGTCAGTGCTAATGGGCACGTGCCAGATAAAGAGAAATCCTGTCTCTCCTGCTGCTCTTTCCCCATGCAGCTGCTCAGCTTCACGCAGCAGCAGAATTTGCACTTTCCTCTTGTCCTCTAGTTCAGATGTCTCCATGTTTAGACTGCAGAACATCCTAGTACATATGATTGTGAGAGCCTGTGACCAGTTCACATTGTGCAGTAGTTCTGTATGTTGTTTCCTGCTTGTGTTTTTCAATGAAAATGTCATTTTAAAAAACTAACCAAACAAAACCCCTTCTAAATTGGCCACAAGCCTGTCTCTCCTTATAAAACCCAGAAAGCTTTTTGCACTGCAATCAGTCAAAAAGGCTTATTCACAGTGTTATAATAATCAGGAGATGTCCTCTGATCATTCTGATGTGTTTATGAGGGTCTTATACAATTTGGATTTTTTTAATCAGAAAAGAGTTGTGTTTCCACTTGGAGTCTATTTAATTTGTTTTACAATTTTACAACTTTAGTAAGGCTTTTGATACAGGCCCACATGAATTCTCATAAGCAAACTAGTATAATACGGTCTAGATGAAACTACTATAAGGTGGGTGCACAAATGGTTGAAAGACAATTCCCAAATAGGAGTTATCAATGGTTTGCTGTCAAACTGGGAGGGCGAATCTAGTTGCATCCCACAGGGATCAGTCCTGGGTCTGGTACTAGCACATAGTTTCATTAATGACTTGGATAATGGAATGGACAAAACGACTTATACAATTTGCAGATGACACCAAGCTGGGAAGGGTTGCAAGCGCTTTGGAGGACAGGATGAGAACTTTATGTAGTGATAGGCAGTGTCAGTTTGAGTTCCCTTCAGAAGGCTGAGCTCTCCAATATAAACAATCGTGCAAAGTCTCTAGGCCTAGATGTGTGCTTTACATTTTTAGATGCCGTCATATCTGAGCCCAGTCAGCTCTCACTGCTTTTTCAGCTTTTAAGCTTTCAGCTTTTTGAGTGGCTTAATACAAAGCTCATTCTATAATGTTTGCACCAGGAAAGAACCATTTCTATTAAAGGCCGAATGTCTATGGCTGCTAGAAATGTAGCATTTGCAGGGACAATCTGGATTTCACCAAAGCATGGAATGAATTAGAAAGAAAACTTGGGAGACTTTGTAGCTCAGGAGATGAATAATAGGATATGGTACCTTGGGCCTTTATTGTAAGTAACTAGTTAAAACTTAGCCCAGCTTGAGAGCCACTTGTTATCTATTGATAGCTGCTCAGTACATGCAATGAGTTGGTGTGTCACTCCAGTTCCTAGTGCACAGGTGACCTCATTACAAATCACTGGTTAGGAATGCCTAGTTCTTCAGTGCTTTTCATCAGTAGATATCCAGGTGCTTTACATAGGAGGTCAGTATTATCTCTGTTTTACAGATGGGAAAACTGAGACCCACAGAGGGGGAACTGACTTCCCCAAGGACACTCAACAAGCCAGTGGCAGAGCTAGGAATAGAACCCAGGTCTCCTGAAAGTCACCCTTATTGGGTTGGTAGTATCAGCAAAGCCAAGGACTGGATGGGCTTGGACACCGAATGACCCTTTCACCCCATATGCTCAGAGTTGAGGCACAGTGTGTTGTTGTATGGCAGTGTGGGAACGCTTACATGGCTGCTGCCAATGCTGTAAAGGTTGTCTGAATAAATAAAGGACTTTTCTCTCTTGGGTAGTGAATTCAGTCATTTTTGCAAGCCCCCAATTCAGGTTTAGAAAACAAAAAATCCATCCACTGAGCCTTTTGGGGGCACCACAGACATAATCTTTGAGTTGGAGGTCTTGGACATTATATGGACAACTAATGTGCAGTTCTGAAGATTTTCCCCCCTAACCTTGTTACTTACTTGTAGGGGTCATTCTATAGGGCTGCCACTCTTCAACGGCCCAGGCCCACAGATGGTCAGTGGTAGCTGAGGGTACTCCATAGAACTGGTCGAAACATTTTCTGCTAGACTTTTCTGTGGGAAAATGCTGTTTTGTCTGGAAGGTTTTTCAGGTGCAGAATGTGGGGAAGAGAAAGAGAGAAACTCTATAGTTTGAATAGGCAGCACAGAGATTTCAACCTCCCACATCCCTTCTGAGTGTCCTGACTACCAGGTTATGGGCTATTCTGGGGTGTTGCTCTCGCGCTGTGTCTCCAACTGAAAAAAGTTTCCTCAAAAACTTTGAAATCTCAATATTTTTCGGTAAACGCAATTGTTGCATTCCATTCAGCCCTAGAACTCAGCATCTTAGAGGAAACCGTTAGTGCTTTGCAAGTTTGGGCTGCATCCAAACAAGTCCTGGGAACCATGAGGCTGAGACGTTTAAGGCTGTATGCTTTCATTTGGTCTGGTTCACTGAGGGCTGGTCCACATGCACAAACTGTGTGAATTAAGACCAGTTTAGTTATTTTGTGTGCAGACCAGCCCCGAGGGAGGAAATCTGCAGTAATTTACTGTTGCAAAACACAGCAAGCACTCAGTGCCTCTGGAAAACGTCTGTGTGGAATGTTATGATGGCAGTGCAGTGCACCCACAACATGTCAGACACAAGGGCACGTGAAAGGATTCAGCCCCACCAAACCTTGCTTGATATGTTAACTGGGTGGCACTTACCTCAGGCAGCTCCCGGTTGGTGGCGCAGCAGGGCTAAGGCCAGCTCCCTGCCTGCCCTGGCCCCGCACCACTTCTGGAAGTGGCCGGCATGTCTCTGTGGCTCCTGGGGGCAGGCGGGGGGGGGGGACTCTGTGGCTCCTGGGGGCAGGCGGGGGGGGGGAAAGGTGGCTCTGCACGCTCCCTCTGCCCTCAGGCATCACCCCCGCAGTTCCCATTGGCCGCAGCACATGGCCAATGGGAGCTGTGGAGTCAGCACTTGGGGCGAGGGCAGCGCTCAAAGACCAACTGCCCTCCCCCAGGCGCCTCAGGGACATGCCAGCCACTTCCAGGAGTGGCGTGGGGCCAGGGCAGGTAGGGAGCCTGCCTTAGCCCCGCTGCGCCGCTGGACTTTTAAAGGCTTAAAATCTCCCGGTTTGGCTTTAGTAGCCTCCGGGAGATAGAGCCTGATTCGGGGAGCCTCCTGGAGAAATTGGGAAGGTTGGCAACCCTACCACACAGTCTCAGGATCCCATGTAGCCAGTCAAAACCATGCAGCTCTCAGTGAGGAACCAACAGGCATGCTGCCTAGAAGTGAAGTGTGCTGACTGCTAACAGAATGAACACAATGCTGTGTGCAGAAAAGAGGATGCACATAGCTTTTACCAGCAGCAGTGCAGAGGAGGCTTCATTTTCATGTCAAGCTCAATGCTCCTTCTGACTGTTGCCCTAGCATGGAACCAGCATGGGACAATGCTGTTCTCTCTTGGGTCCATACATTCAGTGGTGATGGGTTCTTCAGTCTCCATGCCATCAGAGTCAGTCAGATGTTTTGATTGGCTGAGCTGGGCTGACCCTTCTCCAACTGAAGAGCCCCTCCAGGATTTTCTCTACTTCCAAAAGTGAAGGAGGCTAAGAGTCCGTTCGGCTGTCAACTGTCCATAATCTGGTTATTTTTTTCTTCTTTTCCCGTGTCTTCTGGATTCTTTTTTCCTCAGCTCTTGATTTTTTTTTTAATGTTGGGGTACTGGCTTTTTGAGGGACAAAAAAACTCTGGGAAATTGTGAGGACTTTCACCGAGCTCTCCCCCAAAAGAGCCCTGATAATGGCTTATGAAAAAAATATTAAAACGTGGGAAGGGCAGGACTGTATCCTGTGATCAGCACAGCTGGCCGAGAGTAAGGAAGGAGCAATGTGTCCCTTTCACTCCCCCATTGGTGCTACTGCAGCTAAAAAGCAGGCCACCAGCAGCCACAGACTTACAAGGGACCCAGTAAGACAAGGTGCTGAAGCCCAGCCTGCAACAACTGACATGGACATTGCTGGGTACTCCACCCCAGGAGGTGTTAGGATATAGATATTCAGGCCTGTCTGTAAAGGCCTGTAGTTTAAGAATTTAGGTGTATTCTTATCACTTGGCTAGTGATAGAGGTATAAAAGAAAGAATCAAAACCACTGTCTGCCAGTGTAAGGGCCTTCTCTTACTGTGACAGTCTGAGGCCCTGTGCTTAGGCTAAGGCCTTTGGCTAAGCAGCAGAGGCAGCCATAAACTGGGAAGCGAACAGTCACATCCTCACATTCCAAACTAGTCACATTGAAATAAGGTGCTATTGGGCTGTTAGGCACTATCAGGACAGGATTGTATTCCTATCACCTCCAGAGAAAGGGAAGTGCCTAGAAAATGTAAAAGAAAACTTAGTTTGATAGCATCCTGTCTGGCAAGAACTCACTTATCAATAGCTGGGATGTGAAATCCTCACTTCTGTATTGTTTTGTCATTATAGTTCCCACTTTGCTATTGTTTGTCTGTATAATCTCTGTCTGGTTCTGTGATTGTTCCTGTCTGCTGTATAATTAATTTTGCTGGGTGTAAACTAATTAAGGTGGTGGGATATAATTGGGTACATAATCACGTTACAATATGTTAGGATTGGTAAGTTAAATTTCAGGAAAATGATTGGTTAAGGTATAGCTAAGCAGAACTCAAGTTTTACTATATAATCTGTAGTCAATGAGGAAGTGAGTGGGCGTGGGGGGGAGTGGGGGTGGGTGATGGGAACAGGGGTAAGGAAATTGCAATCATGTTTTGCTAAAGGGGGAGATGGGAACAGGGAATGGGGGTAAGGAAATTGCAATCATGTTTTGCTAAAGGGGGAAATGGGAACAGGGAATGGGGGTAAGGAAATTGCAATCATGTTTTGCTAAAGGGGGAAATGGGAACAGGGACACAGGTGTAAGGCTCTGTGGTGTCAGAGCTGGGAAGGAGGACACTAAGGAAGGAAACTGGAATCATGCTTGCTGGAAGTTCACCCCAATAAACATTGAGTTGTTTGCACCTTTGGACTTCGGGTATTGTTGCTCTCTGTTCATGCGAGAAGGACCAGGGAAGTAAGTGGGTGAAGGAATAAGCCCCCTAACAGGAGGGTACACAGCAGAAGCCACCAGGAGCTGAACAAAGGGCCCCAACACCCCAGGACCCAATTAGCAGCCACTGATGCAGATCAGGTCCCATCGCCAGGTGTCCATCCCAGGAGGGTGAACTGAGGAGGTTCAATTGCTGAAGGTGCTTTGGTGATAAGTAGAATAATGAATTATTATTTGCTGCTGCTAAGCTGTTGCTAGGGAGATTGCTAGTTTATTGGGGCCATTATGAGTTATGTACTTTGTTTGGAGAAAACCTATAAAGAGTTCAGTTAGAGAGTGTACTTTGGAAAAACTTGGGGGAGAAGAAAGGCAGGCCTGCTGCTGAATCACTTGACACCACTTCAAAATTTGGGTTTTTGGGTTGCTCTAAGACTATGGCTATCTTAGATGTGTGCTTTGTACTCAAGGACTTTTGAGTGGAAGCACTCTTGTGTGTACCAATCATTTATCAGAGGGAGGTGCTGTGTCCCCCCACTGATTTATTTCCTGACACTGCCTGGAAAACAAAGATTAGTTACCACCACATCTTAGGGTTCAGAGAACCCCAGGTAACAAATGGATATTAACCAAGATGGTAGGGATGCTACCCCAGATCTTCCATAGCAATATATACTGGGGGCAAGGGAGAGGGGGACATAATTTTTTGTGGCATGTAAAGCCAAGGAGTAATCTCCCCCCATTCAAGATTAAAGCCCATTTCACTAAGGCAATAGCAGCGTCATGGGTTGATGGATCCAGCGCATGATATGAACAGTTTTGTGGGCAGCGATTTTGTGCGTCCCGGCATACAATTCACTAAATTCCATGAAAAACTTCAGTCCGGTGAAACAGTCTTCAGCAGGAGGTTTCTGCAAGCTGTAGTTCAAATAACTGACAGTGATGGGGAAGGGGGTTACTACTACAAAAATCCCATCACTATTGAATTTATACACCTATCCACCTACGTGAGAATGAAAAAATGTATTTAACTTACGTGGAAATTTTCACTCTGGGTAGGGGGATGGGTTCATAAATTCAGGGAATTTTCATCTCCTTCTTTTGAGAGGTGATTGCTTAGTAGTGTTGCATGGTTCTTTCCCCTTTTTAGGGAGAGCTGATGGATAACCATGTCTTAAATTTAATCAATGACATTTAGGGTTATCCCAGTTGATATGTTTTTGTCAGGTTGGACAACTCTGCTTTTTAGTTGTCATGCAGATTTTCTGCTATTGTTAATTTGTGAGAGACTGCTAATCAAAACATCTGCTTTTGCCACCAATACCATGGAGATTGAAGAACCCTCCCTACTGAATTTATGCCTCCCTCCCCCCACACTCAGAATGAAAATGTTTGGAAAAGTGAGACAAATTTTCTCAGTCCTCTGCTGCTGTGGTTCTTTCAAGTGTAAGTACTTTTGCACTGTGTTTATTGTGAGCAGGAGATTGTATCTTCCAGGAGGAAACTTTTATTGCATCTTATAAAATTAAGATCTGTAAACTCGGTGGACAACAGAGGCACTACAGATCTGTGGCTAGGGTACTTGCATTCAGGAGGCCTGGGTTCTGTTACTGGCTCTGCAACTTACTTGCTGAATAATCGTGGACAAACCTCTTCATGTTGCTGTGCCTCAGTTTCCCCATCTGTAAAATGATACTGACCTCCTTTCTAAAGGGCTTTGGGACCTATGGAGGAAAATTATTATATCAGAGGCATTATGAACAGACCGTGCTGTGCATCATCGTGAGGAACTATGGAGTTTGGACCCTCACTTTTAATTACCTATGACCAGCAGGAAGCTACTAGTATTTTCAGCTCTTGGAGGAAGAATGAGTCTCATGTCACTCATCAGTGATGTATTGGCTGATTAGCAATGGCATTAACTATTTAGCACTCCTGGCTGGAAGAGAGGCATAGTGATATAGGTGTATGTTCACAGGGATGGCACTCATTATACAAGAGAGAAATGAAAGTGCAGACTAAATCCACACTTCCCCATGTTTTCAATGTACCAAAGCTGGATCAGTCCAGGCAGCAACTATAGAGAGTTCAGGAAACCTAATTCTAAAGGAATGTAGCTAGAAATGGAAAATTATGCTTGGATGGTTAACAATTAAAGCTAAATTAAATGTGAACTAAAGTAAACTCCAGTAGAAATAATAAATGCTAGGTGACATTCTGATCTCAGCTACATGACTACAAATCTGGAGCAAATCTCTTGATCTCAGAATCTGTCCTGCTGTGTTTAAATTGCCAAAAGCCTTTTACTTAGAAAAGCCCCAAATAAGTGATATAATAATAACATAAACTGTAAACCAGACTGCCCAACATTTCACCACCTTGTCAGGAAAAACCCAAAGAGTTCCAGGTGGATTTCACATTGCAGAAAAATCTCCAAACCAATTTAAAGGAACAATTTATAATTTAGGAGGGAACTAAATTGGTGCAGTGCTGGGCTTAAAATATACAGTCAGTTTCTTCGTAAGAAAAACACAGCTAAATACGACTGTCCTATGGAATGCTGCAAAACAGCAGCAACCTCAGACAAGTATTACTGGTGCCTGGAACCAGCATGTCACTCTACCTTCTGTGCAATGACTTCTTTGGGATTTCTCTTAGCTACCGGCAAAGCCATTTCATTCTCAAGCTCACACTGCCTCCTCAGACTTCATTGGGCCCTACTGTATTTCTGATCTTGGAGACAGTGGGACTCCCTGGAATATTGGTTCTTTGGTGGAGAAGGTTAACTTAAGAGACAGACATTGTGTAACTCAAGCTCTGCAAGATTATTGTAAGCAGAGTAAATGCAGAGGTCAGCATGACTGGGGAACATACTTGAAAGACAAAATTAAACTCACAGCTCCATCTTCTTTGCATCTCAAAAACTGACCTTTATGTATGGGAATTCATAATTGGTAGAAATCCTGTCAAAGCTGGTTCTATGCCATCCCTATGTCCAGTGAAAGTCTGGAACTCCTTGAATTATGGTAATCCTAGGCCAGCAGAATGGCCATGAGGGGGCCATTAATGCTAGAACAAGTGAGTGGCTGCTCTAATTTACTCCTGGGGCTGAATCAAGCCTCACTGTCCAAGGATCAGGGGAGCACAAAGGTGACTAAGGTCAACTTGGCCGAACCTGGGGATCTGGGCCAAAGTTTTCCAAGTGATGGTGTGACCAGTGTCTGAGCACATGATCAGCATTTCCCAATAAATGGTAGCTATGCTTTCTTGGGGTTTTCAAAGGGTGCCCACTCGAGCACATTGTGGCTGGTCTGGGACCGATGCGGGGGAGGGAGGGAGCAGGGTCCCCTCTTTGTCCAGCCTCTCTCACAGAGGAGGTCGCTGTAGTGCTGCAGCCAGGACTTGAACTCAAAGAGCGTGGCTGTTCCAGATGGGGTGTTTCTGGGTGGTTTGTCGGTGTGGCCCTGAGTGCAAAGCTGGGAGCAGTGCAAACTACACATCTTGTCAGGCTGTAGCAAGTGCCCTCAGTGACTGCTGTTCCTCCCCTGTTCTTGCCAGTGCAACCCACTGGCAAGCAGTACAGATCCCTCTCTGTGCCTGATCCACAGAGGATAACAGTCTGTTACAGCCCCAGTTAACGAGCCTTGACTCTTTAGCTCAAGCTGTAGCTTGTGCTTTAGCCTGGTGTATCAGCCAAGATGACAGCTGTCACACCCTGATGATATTATGCCTGCCTCTGACCTAGCTTGTTCTCATCCACCCTCACTCAGGAAATGCACCTTCTGCCCCACATCTGCCATAGTTCTGGCCTTACCTGAGCCCCAAGTGAGCAATTAGGGGAAGCCGGCAAATGAAACTTCTCCTGCAGATATGGAGATATTCCCAGGAGTGCAACTGAAGTGCCTAGCTGCAGCTGAAAATAGTTACATCTTTGCCCATGAACAGTTGGGCTCTATCTGTCTAAATAACGGAGCTTTTCCCATTTTCACCAAAGCAGGATCTGGCCCTACTGGTGTCAGCACCTACTGGAGTAATTCTGCGCAGCTGTGCTGTACTCAACACTGTGTTTGGGCCCTGATATAGTTTGTAATGGCTATAGCCAAATGTGTGCAATTATCATTATGCACTACCTTAGGGTGAGAATCAGGAGTCATTGTCGAATAGTCTTGCCTTGACTGTACAACCCTTCCCTATGTCAGTGAGATCTTACTCATGTGAGTGGTCCCACTGACACCAATGTTAGTAAATGTTTAACAGCCAGGTGTTGGGTATGCTGTTGCACCTATGCCCCCAACAGACTCTGTACAGCCTGAGTTTCTGAACACACTGTACAGTATTCCTTGGAAAATCTAGCTCTCAGAAGCCCAGTTCACAGTTACTCAAGTTCAAATCAGGTATGGCTGTAAGTGTTAGAATTTATAAACAGAGCAAATTCATCACAGAATGCTTAATGAGCCAGCCCTTGAAAATGGAGGACACCAGTTTCTTTCTTTAGCATCCTGTCTGGTCTGCATCTGACATATTCAAGCCAAGTAGACACCATCAAAAGTATTCACATTCAGGCCAGCAGTGGAAAAGCAACAAAGTAGCATTTCACAGTCTAAGATGCTACTATTGTTCTGCATAAGATCTATAAATTAAGCAAGTCTCAAAGCTTCTCAGTAAATAAAGGTTTCTAAATGAATGCGTTAATAAAAACCAAGATTTTAAAATGAGCAGATTTAGCTTTCCACGAGAGTGCTATTATATATTGGCTATGAAATATATCTTTGTTTCTCACATTGCTGGTTTTCAGGTTGATTTTATTCGGAAACCTGTTCGAAAAGAACCTTTCTTTTAAGGAATGGATATCAGAAAGGTTAATTTAAGTAAATCTAGGAGGCCTCTTGAGCTTTTGGAGAAGGGAAAGCTTAAGACTTAAGGGGCCTGTAGACTTTAAGCATTCTCCTGTGATATTTTTCCAGCAAGCTCAGCTTGACCCAGACCATTACTGGGAAAAATGGCATGGCTGTAATTGCAATGGATCCACAATGACAAGCTCTGGCTCCTCTGCTTTGATACTAAGGAAGGAGGTAGAGAAAGGCATCAATAGACAGCAGCAAAAGGGCTGCCGCCACTGGCTTACATTTCAAAGCTACGAGCCACACTTTTTTTTTTCTCTGCTAACTCTTAGTTGTGAGAAGTGACAAGTTAAGAGCCAGATTCTGATCTCAGTTAAACCAATGTAAACTGGGAGTAACTCTACAGACTACTCCTGACTTGCTCATCCTTCCCTTAGAGCCACAAGGGAAGGATGAGCCCAGCTCTCGTATGTACTTCTGGATATACTCAGATTACACTGATTTAGCTCTGCATGTCCTAAAACATTTTATTATTATTTATTTCAGCATTTCCCTATAAATCATTCCTCAGACGTGGGGTATTTATCTGACATGTCGCACTTAGCATTGTAGCCGTCATAGTCCCATGGCAAAAAGATGAATTACTAACTTCCCCCCAATGCCTGCGTCTCCATTCACTGGTTTGAACAGCTATAGTCTGTATAATGGAGACCAAGCCACAAGGATCTGGAAAAGCTTGAGTTGTCCTGTCAAAAGAATCTACTGATTTATGGCTACGGGAACATCTCCTCTGATTACAAACAATAGATCAAATACCGACAGACACTGGAGCAGGGGTGGCCAAACTGTGGCTCTGGAACCACATGCGGCTCTTCAGAAGTTAAGCTGCGGCTCCTTGTATAGACACCGACTCCAGGGCTGGAGCTACAGGCTCCAACCTTCCAGTGTGCCGGCGGGTGCTCATTGCTCAACCCCTGGCTCTGCCACAGGCCCTGCCCCCACTCCACCCCTTCCCGCCTCCCCCTCCCCCCCCCCCCCGCAGAGCCTCCCGCACGCCATGAAACAGCTGATCGGGAAGTGCGGGGAGGGAGGAGGAGGCGCTGATCAGTGGGGCTGCCGATGGGCAGGAGGCGCTGAGAGAGGGGGGCAGGGAGTTGATGAGGGGGCTGCTGACGTATTACGGCAGCTCTTTGGCAATGTACATTGGTAAAGTCTGGCTCCTTCTCAGGCTCAGGTTGACCACTCCTGCACTAGAGATAAACTTAACATTATTTGTCTTATTTTCATCCATTTTTACAAAGCTACTCCCCTGGTTTGCACACCCACTGCCTTTCCTGAGTCAGACTCTCTCTGCAGCTATGCAAGTGTGGGAACAGATTAGTGAATTGTCCAGAATTAAACAAAAAACAGCGATCCTACCCACACATACAAATTTGACACCATATGCCCAGCTTTGCATTCCTCGGTAATTTTATTGCATGCATTTAAAAAAAAAAGCAATTATTGCTCCTCCCCTCAAACCTCCTTGTAAAGCCATTAGGTATGTGACATTTCCACCGAAACAATAATGTTTTCAAACGTTGCCAGTGAATGTTGGAGGGCTGAACTGAAGTGACAAAAGACAGATGTGAGCAAGTTAACAGTTTATTTCGCCAACTCAAGGAAAGCAAACTGAGCAGTGTCTCCTTTCAAAGAAAGGAACTTGCAAATGAGTTTCTGAACGTCATAGTAAGCACTTATTGTTTTGTTTATTTATATATGTCTCATTAAGTGTGTTTTCTGTCAGCTGCTAATATGCCTTATCTAATTCAGCAAAGTAAGTTTGATTTAATTAATAGACTACAATACAAGCTATGATTGAGAGATTTCTTGGTGGTCTTATCATTAGTAATGCTAGAGAAATAGCTATAAATAAATGTAAATGTTCGCTCTTTTGTGTTCTACTTGTTATCCTGGAACTCAGGCTCCCCCAAATAATCAAGTCTGTCTGTCTGATCCTGACCCTCTCCCTATTATTACTAAACATTTACACTATGGTGGCATTCAGATTCCCCAGGTGGATTGAGGCTCCATTATCCTGGGCTCTGTACAAACCCAGGTAAGATCATGTTAACCCTGATAACAGAAGGGAAGTCACAGGGGTAGTCTCAGTTGTATTTCAGGCCAATGCAGGTGAAGGTTTTTCTGGGGGCTTTCAGACCTGGAACTGATTTCCATGAAGCATGTTCTGTTGGTACCAGAATTTGGTCTTTTTTGGAATTTGGCCCATGCTGATGCTGACTGAGCTATGCATGCATCCAGCACATACAGTTCAGCTTGGTTATCCCTATATTCAGAGATTTTTAAAGCCAAGCAGGACCATTTGATCAACTAATCTGACCTCCTGTAGGTCACAAAATTCCATCCAGTTACTCCTGTATTGAGCCGAGTAACTTGTGCTTGACTAAAGCATGTCTTCCAGAAAGCATCCAGTCTTGATTTGAAGACATCAAGAGATGGAGAATCTACCCCTTCTCTCAGTAGTTTGTTCCAGTGGTTAAAAATGTGTGCCTAATTTCTAATAAGCCTCATTTACCTGGATCCTCTGTTATCTACAACAAGGTCGTGTCCCCTGCTATCTATTAAAGATTTTGAAAATTGCCCTTAATTATCACTGCTTATCTGAATGTATTCAATGTCCCAAATATATTCAGATAATCAAAGATACCATGTAATGATAGTGGTGTTCCCAGGTCAGAGCTGAATGACCTTAATCGGCACCCCTCCTCCCCCAGCCTCGAATTAAAACCTTCCTCCCTAATTATCTATCTTTAAGTCAGCCATGGTTTTGTTTATCCAATTCACCCTGGTGTAGAAGTGGGTGTAAAGGAACGGGAGGCATAGAAGATATAATTTGACCTGGGGGGAAGAGAGGTGACTGCCACATCTGAGGCCACATTAAGACTCGTAGGTACAGCACTGTGATGGTTTGTGTTACTGTCCACAATCAATCATACTGGATAGCCATAAATTATACAGTCTTAATGTGTGTGAAGTTTCTAAAATGGTTATGTGCTATCTGCATATCTACCCTGTCCTGGAGGGATACAGGAAGCTGCCCAGAGGTGTCATTTATGTTTACTTCCATTCACTGTATATATTACACCAATTTAGACATGCTTTGGGCTCCCCCTTCTATCTTCCTCAGTACTTACATTGTCCTCATCACTAGCACCTGCGTGCCTCCCATGGATTTATGGATTCATCCTCACAATACCCCTCTGAAGCAGAGAAGTAGTATTATCCCGAGCTTATTGATGGTGGAACTGAGGCTCCAAGAGATTAAATGATTGGTCCACAGCTTTTTAGGAAGTCTGTAGTAGAAATATGAATACAGCTCAGATTTCCTAAATCCATGTTTAATGAAATCCTACAAGATCTTCCTTTATTCTATTCTATATACATTCTTATACCACACTCATCAGCACAGTATCTGAGCGCCTTCCAGTATTGCATTAAGCTCACGACTAACATTTCTAATTGCATTGTTTGGTCTCTTATCCGCTTCCCAGGGGGTGAAGTATGTGCAGTAGAGCATTGTGTTTTAGTAGGGCTTTTAAAAATATATATACATGTTGCTGTATATTTATGTTAGAATCATAGGACTGGAAGGGACATCAAGAAGTCATCCAGTCCAGTCCCCTGCACTCGTGGAAGAACTAAGTATTATCTAGACCATCTGTGACAGCTGTTTGGTTAACCTGCTCTTTAAAAGAAAAGGAGTACTTGTGGCACCTTAGAGACTAACCAATTTATTTGAGCATAAGCTTTTGTGAGCTACAGCTCACTTCATTGGATGCATACTGTGGAAAGTGTAGAAGATCTTTTTATACACACAAAGCATGAAAAAATACCTCCCCCCACCCCACTCTCCTGCTGGTAATAGCTTAGTGCCCACATATCCATTCAGGGGACACCATCACAGGCCTAATAACATCAGCCACACTATCAGAGGCTCGTTCACCTGCACATCCACCAATGTGATATATGCCATCATGTGCCAGCAATGCCCCTCTGCCATGTACATTGGTCAAACTGGACTGTCTCTACGTAAAAGAATAAATGGACACAAATCAGATGTCAAGAATTATAACATTCATAAACCAGTCGGAGAACACTTCAATCTCTCTGGTCACACGATTACAGACATGAAAGTTGCGATATTACAACAAAAAAACTTCAAATCCAGACTCCAGCGAGAGAGTGTTGAATTGGAATTCATTTGCAAATTGGATACAATTAACTTGGGCTTGAATAGAGACTGAGAGGGCTAAGTCATTATGCAAGGTAACCTATTTCCCCTTGTTTTTTCCTGCCCCCCCTCCCCTCCTCAGATGTTCTTGTTAAACCCTGGATTTGTGCTGGAAATGGCCCAACTTGATTATCATACACATTGTAAAGAGAGTGGTCACTTTAGATAAGCTATTACCAGCAGGAGAGTGGGTTTGTGTGTGTGTGGGGAGGAGGGTGAGAAAACCTGGATTTGTGCTGGAAATGGCCCAACTTGAGTATCATACACATTGTAAGGAGAGTGATCACTTTAGATAAGCTATTACCAGCAGGAGAGTGGGGTGGGGGGAGAGAAAACCTTTTGTAGTGGTAAACACCCATTTTTTCATGCTTTGTGTGTATAAAAAGATCTTCTATACTTTCCACAGTATGCATCCGATGAAGTGAGCTGTAGCTCACGAAAGCTTATGCTCAGATAAATTGGTTAGTCTCTAAGATGCCACAAGTACTCCTTTTCTTTTTGCGAATACAGACTAACACGGCTGTTACTCTGAAACCTGCTCTTTAAAATCTCCAGTGATGGAGATTCCACAACCTCCCCAGGCAATTAATTCCAGTGCTTAACCACCCTGACAGGAAGTTTTTCCTAATGTCCCACCTAAACCTCCCTTGCTGCAATTTAAGCCCATTGCTTCTTAGAATCATAGAATCATAGAATATCAGGGTTGGAAGGGACCTCAGGAGGTCATCTAGTCCAACCCCCTGCTCAGAACAGGACCAATCCCCAATTAAATCATCCCAGCCAGGGCTTTGTCAAGCCTGACCTTAAAAACTTCTAAGGAAGGAGATTCCACCACCTTCCTAGGTAACCCATTCCAGTGTTTCACCACCCTCCTAGTGAAAAAGGTTTTCCTAATATCCAACCTAAACCTCCCCCACTGTAACCTGAGACCATTACTCCTTGTTCTGTCATCTGCTACCACTGAGAACAGTCTATATCCATCCTCTTTGGAACCCCCTTTCAGGTAGTTGAAAGCAGCTATCAAATCCTCCCTCATTCTTCTCTTCTGCAGACTAAACAATCCCAGTTCCCTCAGCCTCTCCTCATAAGTCATGTGATCCAGTTCCCTAATCATTTTTGTTGCCCTCCGCTGGACGTTTTCCAATTTTTCCACATCCTTTCTTGTCCTATCCTCAGACGTTAAGGAGAACAATTTTTCTCCCTCCTCCTTGTAACAACCTTTTATGTATTTGAAAACTGTTATCTTGTTCCCTCTTAGTTTTCTCTCCTCCAAACTAAACAAACCCAATTTTTTCAATCTTCCCTCACAGGTCATGTTTTCTAGACCTTTAATAATTTTTGTTGCTCTTCTCTGAACTTTCTCCAATTTGTCCACATATTTCCTGAAATATGGCACCCAGAACTGGACACAATACTCCAGTTGAGACCTAATAAGTGCTGAGTAGAGCAGAAGAATTACTTCTTGTGTCTTGCTTACAACACTCCTGCTAATACATCCCAGAATGATATTCACTTTTTTTGCAACAGTGTGCCTCTGTTGACTCTCATTTAGCTTGTGATTCACTCTGACCCCCAGGGGCTTGGTCTTTTTCTCTGTATATTTTGTAAAATACAATTAATTACATGTGACTCAGATCTTGAGCAGCCAAGTTGGGTTTTACTTAGTTATTAGACTCAAGCACATTTATTTTGTTTCATTTTCATTGTCTGTCATTTTCTCTCTATTTTCTAAAACTGTTTTGTTTAAAATAATTGGGATTTAAATGGTTATTATTTGGGGGTAAGCTCTGTAGGATGAAAACAAAATTCAGATCTTGGAGAAACAAAGGTATAAAGTTAAAGGCATAGCCATCGGGAAGCCCATACTCAAGAGGTACTACCATGATGCTGGCTGCAGCCAGTGTGTACATGAGAAATGGCCAAGTGAGTGCCAGGCATGAGGAATGATTGATACATAACTTTTGTGGGTTTCCCTCAATACATTAGAATCATGTAAAATAAAAATTCAGCACAGAAGGGTTCATCATAAGCTCATCATCCTGTAAAGATCAGTACAAATGTTTCTTGCTTATACATTGCCAGGACTGTGCTAACATGCATTTCCAGGCTCTAGATCCCTAGGGTTGCACCCAGCTGTGTTAATCTACATCTATCCAATGTGGTCAGAAGCAAGTTAATCTTTTCTGTCATCTTGCTTTTTCAAGGCAGCAAAAAGGAAAAGCAAAAGGAAGCTCTGAGAGGAAAGCTAAATATTTTCTACAGAGAAGTGAGGCGCATACTTAATAAGGTTTCAGAGTAACAGCCGTGTTAGTCTGTATTTGCAAAAAGAAAAGGAGTACTTGTGGCACCTTAGAGACTAACCAATTTATTTGAGCATAAGCTTTCGTGAGCTACAGCTCACTTCATCGGATGCATACTGTGGAAAGTACAGAAGATCTTTTTATACACACAAAGCATGAAAAAATGGGTGTTTACCACTACAAAAGGTTTTCTCTCCCCCCACCCCACTCTCCTGCTGGTAATAGCTTATCTAAAGTGATCACTCTCCTTACAATGTGTATGATACTCAAGTTGGGCCATTTCCAGCACAAATCCAGGTTTTCTCCCCCCTCCCCTCCCCAACCCACTCTCCTGTTGGTAATAGCTTATCTAAAGTGACCACTCTCCTTACAATGTCTATGATAATCAAGGTGGGCCATTTCCAGCACAAATCCAGGGTTCAACAAGAACGTGGGGGGGGGGAGGGGGGGAGGAAAAAACAAGGGGAAATAGGTTACCTTGCATAATGACTTAGCCACTCCCAGTCTCTATTCAAACCTAAGTTAATTCCTACCTACATGCCTCCAGCTTTCACCCTGACCACACCACACGATCCATTGTCTACAGCCAAGCTCTGCGATACAACCGCATTTGCTCCAACCCCTCAGACAGAGACAAACACTTACAAGATCTCTATCAAGCAGTCTTACAACTACAATACCCACCTGCGGAAGTGAAGAAACAGATTGATAGAGCCAGAAGAGTTCCCAGAAGTCACCTACTACAGGACAGGCCTAACAAAGAAAATAACAGAACACCACTACCTGTCACCTTCAGCCCCCAACTAAAACCCCTCCAACGCATTATTAAGGATCTACAACCTATCCTGAAGGATGACCCAACACTCTCACAAATCTTGGGAGAAGGCCAGTCCTTGCCTACAGACAGCCCCCCAACCTGAAGCAAATACTCACCAGCAACCACATACCACACAACAGAACCACTAACCTAGGAACCTATCCTTTCAACAAAGCCCATTGCCAACTGTGCCCACATATCTATTCAGGGGACACCATCACAGGGCCTAATAACATCAGCCACACTATCAGAGGCTCGTTCACCTGCACATCCACCAATGTGATATATGCCATCATGTGCCAGCAATGCCCCTCTGCCATGTACATTGGTCAAACTGGACTGTCTCTACGTAAAAGAATAAATGGACACAAATCAGATGTCAAGAATTATAACATTCATAAACCAGTCGGAGAACACTTCAATCTCTCTGGTCATGCGATTATAGACATGAAAGTTGCGATATTACAACAAAAAAATTTCAAATCCAGACTCCAGCAAGAGACTGTTGAATTGGAATTCATTTGCAAATTGGATACAATTAACTTAGGCTTGACTAGAGACTGGGAGTGGCTAAGTCATTATGCAAGGTAACCTATTTCCCCTTGTTTTTTCCTACCCCCCCCCCCCAGACTTTCTTGTTAAACCCTGGATTTGTACTGGAAATGGCCCAACTTGATTATCACACACATTGTAAGGAGAGTGGTCACTTTAGATAAGCTATTACCAGCAGGAGAGTGGGGTGGGGGAGAGAAAACCTTTTGTAGTGGTAAACACCCATTTTTTCATGCTTTGTGTGTATAAAATGATCTTCTATACTTTCCACAGTATGCATCTGATGAAGTGAGCTGTAGCTCACGAAAGCTTATGCTCCAATAAATTGGTTAGTCTCTAAGGTGCCACAAGTACTCCTTTTCTTTATACTTAATAAGATCGCTAAATCTGAATTACGTGTCTTGAAAGCTTTGTTCGGCATTATCAGGATAACAGGAACATGATGGTTGAATCAGGAATGTGAGCAAGTATTAACAAGTCAGGGTACAGAGTTCAGAGAGATAGACACAATAAAGCCCCCCTGAGGAGGGGAAGCAATTGAGTCTGAAGAGAGAAGCAGTGTAAATATTTTGGCTGACACACAGTAGAGGCCATTTAATGGAAGGTAAGGACAACAAAGGAATTCTGGGATGATTCAGGTGGTTATGGGATGTTTTTATAGACCTCAAAGCTAGTGAGAGGAAGAAGGGGAAGAAATATTTGACACAAGAGATCTAAATATTGAAGGGTTTCTTCCCTCCCTTGATGCACATGTGGAAGGGAGCCTCTGCACACAGGTCTTCCCACTTCCATGGTGAAGGGGGCTCAGCCATTTCCATGGCACTGTTCCTCTCTTTCCCAGATCATGGGAGAAGAAGAGGTGGGAAATAGAGGGCTGGGCTGTGGGAGGAGAGGAAAGGGCTGGGAACAACACACACAGATTCCCTACTGGCCTTATGGAGAGAGAATGTGATTTCTCCAAGGAAAGATAATACAGCCTGGGCAGTGTTATAATTTCCGTGGACGCTTCTCTGTGGTGGGGAGCCCTCCCTAAAAGCAGTCCCTGGGACTGGGAATCTCTGGAGCTGCAATTCCAGGGCCCAGTGTAGGGAGAGCTATTAAGAATCAGAGCTGCTTGCAGTGGCAGAGGGCTGTTGGGCAGATGGCCATCATTTCCTGCTGAACCTTGGGGATCTCTGGGGCTAGGGGCCAGGTCCAGAGTCTCTTCTGTACAGGGGGCAAACTCCAGCCCCAGAACAGAATCCTATGGGGTGAATTCTGTGAGGAGATCTTCGAGATAATTCTGCCACCTTAGACTCCTCCCACAGGTTTTATGGCAGGAAGTGGTGGTCTGGCACTTGTCATGGCAGTTTCTAAGTACTCAAGTAGTGTCTGGAATAATAACTAAGCAAAAACTACAAGCCAAATTCTGCCTTGTGTAGCTGAATCCACTGGCAGAATTTCCCCCTAAAGCTAGAAATGAGAGGTAGCAACATATTTTTGTAGGGGTTTTAACCATGGTTTCCTGACTCAAATTCCAGCATGGATACTCTGCCTACTGAGATCTCCCCTGTAGTTTCCATTGGTATTCTTCTTCATTTCCTTCCCTGAACAGTTGTGTAGTATTGCTTTACAGTATTAAATAGCGGGCATGTTTTATTTTAGTGGAAAGTGTGAAGTGATCCTTGTGTGTTCTCCATTTTAAAAAACCCCACACCATTGCAAACCAGTAAGTCTGCAAAAATGAAGCACTCAACATTAGGAAAATTAAGGTTGCCTGCAAAATCTTTACTCTGTGCCTTGTGCATAATGTTACAGCCTTTAATTCTATGATCACAAACCATTATTTCTACAGGACGTTCTAAACTGGAGCTCATAGGAAAATTTTTGCACAAGAATTTTTATGAAAAAAATCCTTTTTTCCCCACAGAAATGTTTTTGAAAGTAGACATATTTTTTCTCTGCTATATTAAGACTGCAACCTGGATGGGGCTCAATAGGGTGAATTTCACCACTGGGCAAATAGCCATATATTGGCTATACACCACTTAAGTCTGACATGTCATAAAATAGGCTTTAACTGATGCAGAAGCTTTTTACAAGGGCGAATTTTGCATAGAGGTGAATTTTACCCTGAATTAACAGCAGTTTGCTATTGATTTATATGCACCCTCTTGAATGAATCTGCCTCAATCACAGCAGACACGCCAACCCGCAGCCTGACCAAGGCAGTGATATGGTGCACCCTCCAAGATTGTATGGAATCTTGTACTGAGCTACAGTAAACACTGAACCTTGAATAAGACATGATTTTTCACAATTAATATGAATGATGATCTAAAATTCTACCCAACTTTGTGTGCATATTAATGTCAATAGAATGCTGAGCCATCACTGCTAAACCAGATATGGAGTCTGTCTATCTGTTCGCTCTGCTGGAGCCTATGGAGAAAGCACAAGGCCTATGCCCCATGTAAGTCCCTCTTAAAGCTTATTTTGAGGTCTTAAGTGATGCATTGTCCTTCTGCTGTCCATCTGCACAGGGTGAATGTCATGCCCATTTATCAAGAAGTTTGTAGAATATTCTGTGTGGTCAGAGAAACTACTATAAACTTAATTCTAAGAAATGAGCCAAATGTGCAATAAATTGGACTTTGATGGTGCATCAGGTGTTCACAATATTATTAGATTTCAGTGTCTGGGTGGGGAAGGATTGGAGAAAACACAAACATTGTGATGTTAGCGAAGAAGCCTTGTGGTAATATGAAATGACTAACCATCTCAACTTGATTTCTGTAATGGGTGGGGGAAATGGGAGATACTTCTAAAAAGGGTATTTGCCAGGAGACTGCAATTTAAGTTCAGTTGTAAACAGGGGAAAGAGCAACAAAGGCCAATGTGGGTTAGGTACAGATGTAAAGAGTAGTATAAGCAATAGCTTTTAAGAAACATAAACAATCTGGTAAGCCGGAGCATTGGGAGAGCTATAAAAATAAGCAAAAGGAAGCTAAAAGGATATTATATTTAGAGGAACAAAGTGAAATATTGAACACTGAATTTTAGTGAATATTTCTACCAACTCTAATGGATTCTTCAAAAAATATTTGCATTAGACTACCGGGGAAAGAGAAAATTTGTACTTTTTTTCTCTCTCTAAAGACAGCTGGGAATTGGAGACTGGGGTAAGGAAAGGAGATCTATTAAGTCATTCATTTTGGTACTTTATTTACTTACAGAGCTGGAGAGCAGCATATACTAGTAATTGGTATGAACAAGGGGGAGTTAGATAGTAGTGCATAAACCTAGATATGGGAATAAAAAAGTTCTGGGGCTCTCAGATCAGACAAAATCTCATAGCCAGTTAGCACATGTCTCAGATATTTAAGATACCCATGCATGAAGGAGAGACATGACTCCGTTCTTAATAGATTGTTCTTCTGCTGACAGATCACTTTCAACAAGGACTGGATACAGGCAGGAGGTCCGCAATATTAATTTTTAAGGACTACATTGCCCATATGGAGAGTATGAAGGACTAAGAACCTTACTTTAACTACTGCATAGACTACCACTGCTTAGAGTCCAGGCATGCAGGAGTCGGACCCTATTCCTGCTCAAGTCAATAGTAAAACTCCCAATCATGCAGGATTGGGCCTTACGTGGAGGCTACACACCCATTTACTCCCTCTCCAGAGCAGATGGGAAGGGAAGGGCAGCGATCAATCCATCTGCATTGCATTCTTTGCAAACTGGGGAGAAAAGGAAGCAGGGTAGTACTAGAAATCTAATAATGTTTTTACTATACAAAATATATTTTTCCTTTTCTATGTAAATTGTAAAAGCACTTATGGGAATTTTGGATCCAAAAGATCAGAAATCTCTATTCCAAGGCATATAAGCAAACAGAAACAAAAATTGACCAAATAAAGAAAAGACATAGAATAAAAAATTACTTTTATCAAAGCTGTACAAATGTGCTAAACATGTCAAGAAATGTTTCAGAGTGGTAGCTGTGTTAGTCTGTATCAGCAGAAAGAAGGAGGAGTACTTGTAGCACCTTAGAGACTAACACATTTATTTGACTATAAGCTTTCATGGGCTAAAGCCCACTTCATCAGATGCATGTAGTGGAAAATACAGTAGGAAGATAGAGATATTTACAGAGACCATGAAAAAATGGGGGTTGCCACACCAGCTCTAATGAGACAAATCGATTAAGATGAGCTATTATCAGCATGACAAAAAAACTTTTGTAGTGATAATTAGGATGGCCCATTTCAAACAGTTGATAAGAAGGTGTGAGTAACAGTAGGGGGAAAATTAGCATGGGGAAATAGATTTTAGTTAGTGTAATGACTCATCCATTCTGAGTCTTTATTCAAGACTAATTTAAGCTTATACTCAAATAAATTTCGCAAAAAGAAAAGGAGGACTTGTGGCACCTTAGAGACTAACCAATTTATTTGCGCATAACCTTTCGTGAGCTACAGCTCACTTCATCGGATGCATACTGTGGAGCTGTAGAGCTGTAGCTCACGAAAGCTCATGCTCAAATAAATTGGTTAGTCTCTAAGGTGCCACAAGTCCTCCTTTTCTTTTTGCGAATACAGACTAACACGGCAGCTACTCTGAAACCTGTCAAATAAATTTGTTAGTCTCTAAGGTCACAAGTACTCCTTCGTTCTTCATGTCAAGAAATGTAACTTTTTCACCTAGATCACAGCACACCTGTGCTAATGTGTCTAGAGAAGAACTGCACCAGGAGTGGAAAAAAACAATGGAGTAGAGATGGTCATAGCTTTGGATATAAACCTCAGAGTATTTTTTTCTCCCCCTTTTGGATAGATTTTCATCGGAATTTTGAAACCCAGACTTGCAGCTAGCCCACAGTCAATGTAGCGAGATGCATCTTCCTGTGCTTTACTGACATAGCGTAATGAATCTCCATTTCCTCTGGGTCGATCTTTGATCTCCGCTGGCCATTGGGTGGTATATTGGCTTGACACAGAAAGGTCATTCAAGTGACCTCCCTCTTTCCAGCTTCCTTGAAGGCTTTTGGTTCCATCTGCTTCAGGTGCTAACACCTGGAAACTCACTACTCCTTCGCAGCTGCAGCTCCAGTCTCAAGCTAAACTGCAGCATGGACATTTGGTTCTGTGTCAGCTCTGTAGTAATATGAGTCATCAGTCTGGCTATAGCTTCATTTCCTTTGATGCTCATGATTTATTTATTTGTTTGTTTTATTTTATTGGTCCAGGTTATTCACCCAGATTATTTCACTCCATGCACGCTGTACCGTGGATGTAAATTGTTCATGTCTACATGTTGAGATGAGGAATTGTTTTCTCTAGAAACATTTCTGTGATGGAGCATCTGTCACCGCAGTGCTTCTTCCTGAGGTTACAGTACGGAGCTCTCAAAGGAGTTTTAAGTATATGAAATAGACAAGATTTCTTCCTTCAGCTTTTGATCTTAAATGGTCAATGGCAATTTCCTTTTTAAAAGGAAGCAAGGAAACCCCTGCACTATTCTCTCTCCTTAGATGATCCTTTAGATTAGCTTTTAAGCCCTTCAGCCCAGTGCGTCTGGGTGGTTTGACCGATGTTACAGGCAATGGATTGAGCCAAATGTAAGCATAGCTTGCAAAACATGAAGGAAAACTTGTGTTAAGCCACAGAGACTATATTCTAATTGCCAATTGCCTGTAGAGTGGGCATCCACTCTGGTTTATCCAGAGCATTGTGTACACTCATAATTTTTGAGATTTTTTTTCTCTGGTGGTTTCTTAGTAGAGATGGGCCCATATCAAAATCCTGGATCCAAACATCCCCAAATATTGGTGAAGATCTGGATCCAATTTCTGAGGTGCAGGTCTCCTACTTCTTGGTCTTTCTGAGCAGATTATTCATCCCCTACAGCCTTCAAAACTGGCTTTAAATCTGTGCTGAAAACACCTGAATCTGAGGGCAATTAGCTTTTTTTACCCCTTAAACAGTTCTCCTGTTAAGATCACTGAAAAATAAAGTGGGACTCTAATTAGTGACTCCCAAGTGACCAGGTGCAAACTGTACTTTCAATGATTCTACCAGTTCCCAAAGAGCACAACAAATACTGGTAAAGGAGTCTTCTGGGATCCTTTATTTCGATATGCTTTACACATGTGAATGACAGTTGGGAGGAAGGATGGTCTAATGGTTAAAGCACTCAATTAGGACACAGGAGATCTGTGTGGAATTCCAGGCTCTGCCACAAATATAGGGTGGGACTTGTGCAAATTACTTAATCTCTCTGTGCCTCAGTTCCCCATCTTTGTCTGTCTTGTCTCTTTAGGTTATAAAATTCTCAGGTTAGGAACTAACTGTTACTGTATGTATATACACTGTCTAGCACAATGGGCCCCCGATTTCAGTTGAGGCCTATAGGTACTACTGTAATACAATTAAATAATCATTAATAATAGACATTCAGTCATAATTAATAATAGACATTCCGTCACAGTATTTAGTAGTCAACAACAAATGAGGGAAAGTGTAGGAATAAAGAAAGAGGAGAGACCCATTTAGAAATTAAAATTGCTTCCAGAAACATCTTGTGGTTAAGGAACTGGGCTGGGTCTGTTCATTGCTATGCTACAGACTTCCTGTGTGACCTGGGGCAAGTCTCTTAATCTCTCTATGCCTCAGTTCCCTATAATTAAAAAGGAGATGAAAATATTTCCCAGCTTGAGAGGGGGATTATGAGGGTGAATTCATTAATGTTCAATTCAAATACTTTAGTGATGAACGCCCTAGAAATGGCAATGCATAAAACCCAGCTTTTCTGACCAGAATTGCAGCTAGATTTTGGAGAATCTGATAGTATCTTGAGGTTTTTTAATGAAACTTCAAATACTTAAAGAAATGTTCTATATTTTGCAAAGTTTTATTGATTTTGCACAACTTTCCCCCTTACTTAAAATATTTGTTTTTCGAGAAACAGAATTTAAAAAATATATATTTCCAGTGCTGGTCTGTGTTGCACATACAATAAAGTTTCTTGTACTGTGCTTCTGGGACTAGCTGGGGAATAAAACAAAAACATGCAAGAACACAGAACTCATGCTGTTCCGGGCCAAACAGAACTCAAACTTTAAGGACCTGATTCTCATTTACACTAAGGCCATTTTACACCTTCATAGCGGTGTGAAAAGATCTTAAAATGAGCAAAAATGTAATTTGCATTCACTTTAACACCCCTGTACATTGCAAATCTAAAGTGGATTTAGACCATGGCAATTAAGGCCTAAGGTTATGAGTTTTGTTCTTAAATCTAGAACCCATGATGCCTGAGTGAGTTCCTAATTTGAGAAATATTCTCCCTTCCCTACTTGTAGACACCTGATTCTTGTGAAATTTCATTCAGGCTTAGCAATGTCAGGGGTTTCAACGTTCATAAAAGTATACCTAAGAAGAAATCAGTGAAGAAATACAGTACTTCCTGTTTCAGAGTAGCAGCCATGTTAGTCTGTATTCGCAAAAAGAAAAGGAGTACTTGTGGCACCTTAGAGACTAACCAATTTATTTGAGCATAAGCTTTCGTGCACTGAATGCATCCGATGAAGTGAGCTGTAGCTCACGAAAGCTTATGCTCAAATAAATTGGTTAGTCTCTAAGGTGCCAAAAGTACTCCTTTTCTTTTTGCGAGTACTTCCTGTGTTATACTTAGAATCAGGAATTCTTGCAATACTCATTCAGAGCCTGGAGAGTGTAGCTTTAATAGACTCTAACTCTCATTCTAATTTCAAAGATTTCACTAAGAGAAAAGAATAAAAAGGGTGTCCTTGAAGGTTGCCAAGTGGAGTGAAGATATTATATTGTTTAATTTCCTGGTCCCATGTTGAATGACTCCAGGACAGCATTTTTCCGGATTCCCTGTGGCACTGCTCCACACCTGCCAGCATCTTCCTAGGGGTGGGAGGGGTGTGCTGAGGTGGGCCCAGGCCACTGTGGGGAGATCCAGAGTCCAGGACCCTCCACCTGCACTGGGCAGTATGCCTTTGGGTGTTGAGACATGGGCCAGGGGCTGCTTTTGGGTTACCCCGCCCCCACTCCCAGGGCAGGTGGAGGGTCCAGGGCTCCCCATAGTGGCCTGGGCTGCTTGGGCAGCTCTTACCACTGCCCGGCTCTGGCTTCCGGCCTGGGCAGGGAGCAGAGCCTCAGAGGGAAGAGGAGGCACAGGGGCGGGACCACCGAGGGGATGGGACTTCTGCATGTGTCCAGTTTTAGCATTTTGAAAAGATGGTCACCCTACCTATTAAGCATGTGCAAAGTGTGATTTTTTTCGTAGGTTTATAACTTGGTCAAATTTGGGTGGTTTTTCATGTGGCTGGCAAAAGGCACATCCCTGATACAAAGGCCACCCTTCTGCCAAATAGCAAGGCCTTGCTTCAAAGCATGGGGAGCTCAAGCACATCAAAGTAAAGATTTTTTTCAACGTGGGTAAACAATGTGTTTTTCTCTAGTCTCCTTCTCAGAAATGACTGAACCATTTTGACTGAAATTTTCCCAAAAATTCAGCCTGAGGCCAACACCCAGAATAGAAAATTTCATCCCAAATGGTTAAAGTTTAGCAAAGTTATAAAGAACTGAAAATAAGGTCTTATAGTGGGAAGTGTCAGGCAACCTTAATAATATGCAATGCTACTAGCCCTGCCTATAATACATATACCTGCATGTGTATATTTATACATATCAACATTTTATGACTATATGGCTGAATTGTTCTGTTTCCCCACTTGTATCTGTGAAGTATTTTAGATTAGATGGACTTGAAAGTGTAGAATGATTGTGGGGTATTTTCTAATTGGACTTCAATTCTCTAGTGGCATGACTCTGAATCAGACAAGTGTGGGCTTTGTGCTTTTATGATTTATACCTTAATACAATATTTTCTAATGAAGTATAAACATCTTGGGAATCTTCCCAAGTTTGAATTTAATCACTAAAATGTGTTTTTTTGATTTGACATAGATTAACTCATGTTGTTGTCCTACAATTAATGTGTAAGGTTTGGCAGTTACACAAACTTAAAAAAAATAAGCGACGTTTATTTATTCTTTGATCTGCAGTGTTGGAGAACCTAACCCACATCTGAACAAGGCTTTCTGGCATGGATCTAGTTTATGGGGACCTAAAAGCAACATTATTCTCACAACCTTTATCACTTTCACTTCATTCTTGCACATTCATCTTATCACATAAGGTGATAACATTACGCAAAACAATCAGTTGTGTGTTGGAGACCAAAGAAAAATATACACCAAATACTTTACTGACTTTTTATAGGCATAAATGAAGAAATGTATTAACAGCAAAGTTACAGCACAATTAGAATTTCATCATAATAGCACTTTAATTTATTTTGTAATTGCTAATGGTTGAGTGTTAACCAGAGATGGCTTTTGAAGTTGAAGTTCTTGCACATTATCTTAGTGAATTAATGACAATAATATTTTGTACATATATAGTACCTTCTATATGAGGATAGAAAACCACCTCATAACTGAATATTTGAGCTTTATAGTTAGGTAAGTGTTATTTCATTTTTAAACATGGGGAAACTGAGGTACATAGCAGTTAAAGGATTTGTTTAATGTGACTCAAGATGTCTCAGATGCAGCCTGGAACAGAAGTTAGATTTCCAGACTTCTAGTCCTATACTCTAGCCACAAGACCATCCTTCCTTTCCTAATATTGAAATAAATGTATTATTCAGGCAGTTTTGTGGGTCTAGGTAAGTTATTTTTCATATGTTTTACATCTCAAAGCCCAAAAATGGAACCCAGTTCTGCCATCTGTCTTCAGGCATGCAAACACAAGAGTCATTGACAGCAGTGGGAGTTGTATCTGAGGACATAACTGACATCTTTTTAGTTAAATACCCCTCTCTTATTTTCTCCGTTGTATTTCCACATTTGAATTAAAGTTCAGTGGACCCTTTGGATAGCTCTACACTGCAGCTGGGCCTGCGAATGACTCTTCAGCCCAGGTAGACCAACTGTGCTACTGGAACTCAAGGTAATGCTCTGAAAATAGTAATGTGGAAGTTCTGATTTTGGCTGGACTACGTGATGCAATGTGGACAGGGACTCTTAGTAGTGAGTGAAAGTGGTGCATCGTGTATTTAGGCACGTGCTTAAGTACCTTGATGAATCAGAGCCTTGGCTTGTAGGAAGGCAGAGTAGTCACTGCTCTTCCTATACTAAAAATGACCTTCCTTTGAATTCTCTGGAGTGTTGGCTGCCTTGTCAGAAGGGCTTTTAGCAAGAGTCTCTCTGCCAAAGCCATTGGAGTCTGACATGAATATAAACAATTACATCTGAACATGATAAAGCGTTTCTTATATTTCTAGGTCACTGGTTCAAACACTGCCGAACATGGTAGTTATCAAAAGTTGTTACCAGCTTGTGACTCTTCAGTGATCCACGTGAGTTTGGTGTTTTTATTTCATTTGGTGGGTTGGATGGGTTCCCAACACCAAATACTCAAAATGGTATCAATAGGTAGCCTTATTGGTAGTCTCAGCAGACAGGTCAATGACTGAATGGACATGGGGACCAAACCACAATCCCATCCGAGAGGTGTCTCTTCAAGTCAGGGTTGAATCGTGGTGGTGCATTGTGGGTAAGTATACACTCCACTTGCCCATGTTAGGCCCAGGGTTGTCTCTCCAGTGCATTTCCAGAGGCACAAAAAACAAACAAAACAAAACAAGCCCCAACAGAAAGGGAAATTTCACTGATAAAATGTAACAAAGACAACTTTAGGTTCGCAAAAAAAAAAGGAGTACTTGTGGCACCTTAGAGACTAACAAATTTATTTGAGCATAAGCTGTCGTGAGCTACAGCTCACTTCATTGGATGCATACAATAGAAAATACAGTGGGGAGATTTTATATACACAGAGAACATGAAACAATAGGTGTTACCATACACACTGTAATGAGAGTGATCAGGTAAGATGAGCTATTACCAGCAGGAGGGTGGGAGGGTTCTTTAGGTTCTTCACACATGCAAGAAAATGGAGGATTTTCAACTGGTGTCTTTGCTGGGACAGAATTTTCAAAGGTAATTCTGAAGGAGGCATTCCTGATGCACCAAGAAGCCCAGGGCTGAGTTTCCCCTGCATCAGATATCTCCACAGAGATGAGCAGGATAAGAATGGAGAAATGTGATAATAAATGAAATATAGTAAACAGCCAGTATTTACTGAAATACAGTAAACTGCCAGCTTCAGAGATATAATCATTTGCTTTTAAGGCAGAAGGTGAGGTCCTTATTTGCTGTAAATCAACATATTTACCTGATTTACATTAGCTAAGACCTAGCCCCAAATTTTTAAAGAACAAATACCAAAAATTACTGCTGCTAATAGACCTCAGGCTGTTAGACATGTTTGCTGCACTCCTGAGCAACTTATTATGTTTTATGGGGTGGTGTTGTAGCTGTGTTGATCCCAGGATATTAGAGAGACAAGGTGGGTAAGGTAATATCTTTTATTGGACTTGTCTTGGTGAGAGACAAGCTTTTGAGCTTACACAGGGCTCTTCTTCAGGTCTGGGAAACATATTCAGAGTGTCAGGTGGAACTGATTTTTTAGCATAAAGTAGTTAAGGCATAGGTGCTGAGTTTCTAATCTGGCGGGGGGGTGCTCTGCCCCCTGGCTCCAGCCTGATCCTGCCCGCACTCAATT
Source organism: Lepidochelys olivacea (assembly GCF_965140295.1). Taxonomy (NCBI): domain Eukaryota; kingdom Metazoa; phylum Chordata; order Testudines; family Cheloniidae; genus Lepidochelys; species Lepidochelys olivacea. The sequence continues at coordinate 24,153,357 of NC_140412.1, read as the reverse complement.
CCTTCCTCCAAGGCTCCACCCTGCCCTGCTTCTTCCATGCCCCGCTCTGCCCCCATCCTGCCTCTTCCCACCCCAGCCCTGCCTTTTCCCTGCCCAGTTTCGCCCCCTCCCCTGAGCACGCTGTCCCCTCGCTCCTCCCCCTCCGGCCCAGCGCCTTCTGATGCCGCGAAACAGCTGATCTGTGGCAGGTGGTACGAGAGGTGGAGGTTCTGGTAGGGGGGCTGCCAATGGGTACTCACCACCCACCGTTTTTTCTATGTGGGTGTTCCAGCCCCAAAGCACCCACGGAGTCAGCATCTATGTTTCAAGGGACCATTCAAGGTGAAGAGGCCTGTTAAGACCCCTCCAATCAAAGGGGGTGGAAAACGAAGGGGAAGGCAGCTGGGTGGAGTTGCTAGTGGGTTATAGATCCTTGTAATAATCCATAAATCCAGTGTCTCTATTCAGTTCATGATTTTTCGTTATGAATCTAAACTCCCAGGCTCATCTTTTGAAAGTGTCATACAGATTTTCTTTGAGGATGAGGACTTCCCAGACCTGAAGAAGAGCTCTGTATAAGCTCGAAAGCTTGTCTCTCTCATCAACAGAAGGTCCAATAAAAGATATTACCTCATCCACCTTGTCTCTTTATTATGTTTTACATGAACTTGAATGCTTAAATATGATCCTGCAAACATCATCTTCAGTCATTGCATTTCCTATTAACAATATAACTGTGACGTTAATAGCCTGTTTTACAAAACCGCAGCCTGCGATAACTTAGCACTTTTTATTTGCAAAGCTCAAAAAAGTTTACAAAGGAGGGTAACACTAGCCCCATTTGGGAAGCTGAGACATGGAGAGATTAAGGCAAAATTGTTTTTGTTTTTTTTTAAATAGGTGCCGAAAGATAGGAACCTAAATCCTAATTTTCTGAGGTACTGAACATTCACAGAGCCTACTGAATTCAGTGTGAGTTGTAGGTGCTCAGTACCTGTGAAAATCAGGTCCCTTTTATACAGGGATTTAGGTGCCTAACTTTATATAATCATCCAAGTTTGAAAATTTTGACTTTGATACTCATCACCCAAGGTCCTAAGTTTTGGAAGATCCAAAATTAGAATGTAGGACTCTTGACTACCAGTCTCGTGCCCTGTGCACTAGACCGCGCTGCCTTCTGCAGAATCCTAGCCAATTTAATGCATCCTTAACTGAAGAATATAAAAAATATATAAAATTCAACTACTCATATTTATGATTTACCATAACAGTGTTTTTGCCTATTAAAATAATTCTTCTTAGGCTTCACTGCACAGTCAACTCTCATGATGATTCCCAGAGGCAGCTGCCCAAAGTTCCTGATTTAAATCGTTAAATTTATGGTATGTACTTCCTGAGCCTTAGCACTTCTCAGACGCACATACTGTAATGTAGTCTCATTCTATCACATTACTATTTGAGCATATTTGGATAGTGGTGGACGAAAGCTGAAAGGCAGTATGTTGGGTTTGTTATGAAGGGTTAAACACATTTCTCTAGCTGTTATTTTAGTTGCAGCAGCCCGTAGCTCAGAGCAGCCTAATTAGCAAGTTTGGGGTATTACTGAAACTCAGTCAGGCTTACTGTCTTCACTAGCGTTTGATCCTGCTTTGAAAATGTGTGCACTCTGGAGAACATCCTAATCTGAGTTGGAAACAGTTCTTTTTCTGGATGACTGAGTAAATTTAGCTATTCTTTTGCCCAGCACAAGACAGAGGGAAAGCTCAGCACCACCAACCTTGGAAAAAGTGCAACCATGAAAGCAAAAGCAGGTTATTTCAAACCCATTTCTCTATCCTCTCACATTCTACTGTCCATCCAAAGTAACTGATCACCTTTGTACTTTGTTATAAATGGCCTTTAAGCACCTGATGCAAAATCCTTTGAAGTCAACACTCACAGTAACTTAAATGCGCTTTTCATCAGGTCATTAGTGCGCACATATAAATATGATCAAGTGGTAAATTAAAAAGCTCAGTCAACCTGTGATGATAGTGCATCTTTTTGTTTGTTTTTGTTTTATTTGTACAATAAAGGGCCAAATTCAGACCTACTAGATGTTGAGTGCAACACAACTGAAGACAAGAGAGTTGCATTTTTCGTACAGCATGTCTGTGAGGAGCTGATCTTCATCTTTTCGCTGTTAGAGCTGTATTTTGGGAATATCATCCAGGGACAAGCAGATATAAAACAATAAATGGTCCGATTTGTAATACAGTGCATTATCCATATCATATTCATTTTTAGTTGTCTGCTGGCTGTCTACCAGTGTCTTCACATATTATTGATAGTGTTGTGTGTAACGGCACACTTAACTGGGAAAGGATGGGTGCAATTTGGGCTGAGTTTAATAGATCAGTCAGCCTAGGCCCCCATTTCAAAATGCTAATTGCACTCACATGCAACAAACTGTCACACATGACCACTCTAATCAGATGTTCTGGGTGAAATGTTTCATGGGAAAATGGCTGGTGAGAGAATAATCGTAATAATACTTTGCATCCTCAAAGGATCTTAGGACAATTAGTTAATCCTGAGGTATAGGTGAGTATCGTTATATTCTGCCTAACGAAGGCTAGCAGCCAAGTTGTGGCTGGACCTCTGCATGTGGGAGCATGCACTGGGAGAGATAGGTAGCAACTATAGTGCCTTTATGACTAACACAGGTGATGATGCCAGTCTTTACAAAAGGGGAGGGTGGGGCCACAGATGTACCATAACCATTGCAGCTGGTTGGTTACAGAGTGGACCCCAAGTCATGCCCTCCTTTGGTGTGGCAGAGCTGTCACTGGAGGTGTGTCTCGGCTCCAACTGCTACATTCAGAATTTGTGTCCCCTCAGATTTTTTTTTCTCCACAGAATATAGATTCTGCTGGAGAGGCACTATAATTACACCTTTTGCCCACCAGGGCTGCTGAGGTGCCAGAAGAGAGGGCAGCCAGCTGGCGTAGAGGGCGGTGGAGAGGCCATGTTCCTCACAGCGGGGCCAGGTGAGGAGGATGGACAGAGCAGGGCACATGGGACTGCTGGGTGTGTGTGTCATAGACTGGGGTTCAGAAGGGCTAGTGTGTGTGGGGGGGGAAGACGGGGCATTGGCTCAGGCGCTAGTGGTGTGACAGCCAGGGGCTGAATGGGATGGGGGTTGCAGGGCCATATGGGGATGGGGTAGGGGGGCTGCAGGGACACATAGGGACAGACGCAGATGCGCCTGACTGAATGGGACAGGCTAGGGGTCAGCCGGGGGGAGGATCCCCAACTCCCTAACAATCCCTCCCCCACCCAAAAAAACCCTGTTCCATACTTCTCCCACCCACAACCAACAACCGTCCAGGTTCACTCCCATGCTCCTTTCCTCTCCCTCAGCTCCTCCATTACACCTGATTCCCCCAAGCCTTTGCACTGCTTCTGGGGGGTGCAGGAAATACATTTCTGTATTGCAGTTTAAATGAATTATTGAAAGTTCTGTATGTATGTGCCTAGTAACGAATCTATTTGTCAAAAAAAATTCCCTGAATCTTTCTTTTTGCCTGTATCGTTACATACATTGTTACTTGCTGACAGGTATTTTAAAATAAATTACCAAAATAATTGAAACTGCTGTGATTATATTGTGTTATTTAACAAATAAAATATAGAACATTTTAAAATACTGTGTGCAGAATTTTTAACTGTTGGTGAAGAATTTTTTTTTGGCACAGAATTCCCCCAGGAGTAAACTGCAGCACATGTAGGTATACCCAAGTTAGCTTTAATCTAGCTTCTGTGAGTACCAAGAGCAGTGAGCCTGTGGCAAAACAGACTTCAGTGTGGGTTGTGCACCTGGGTACTTATCTGGGCAGCTAGCCCACACTGACGTTTTGAGAATCTCTAAATATGAAGTGTAGGACTGGAAGGGACCTCAATAGGTCATCTAGTCCAGTCCCTTGCACTCAAGGCAGGTCTAAGTCATAACTAGACCATTCCTGACAGGTGTTTGTCTAACCTGTTCTTAAAAACCTCAGTGATAGAGATTCCACAACCTCCCTAGGCAATTTGTTCCCCTGCTTAACTACCCTGACAGTTTGGAAGTTTTTCCTCATGTCCAGCCTAAACCTTCTTCACTGCAATTTAAGCCCATTGCTTCTTGTCCTATCCTCAGAGGTTAATGAGAACATTTTTTTCATCCTCCCCCTTGTAACAACCTTTTATGTACTTGAAAACTGTTATCATGTCCCCCCTCAGTCTTCTCTTCTCTAGACTAAACAAACAAACCCAGTTTTTTCTATCTTTCCTCATAGGTCATGTTTTCTAGACCTTTAATAATTTTTGTTGCTCTTCTCTGGACTTTCTCCAATTTGTCCACATCTTTTCTGAAATGTGGCATCAGCGTGGAGTAGAGCAGAAGAATGACTTCTTGTGTCTTGCCTACAGTATTCCTGCTAATACACCCCAGAATGATGTCTGCTATTTTTGCAATAGTGTTACACTGTTGGCTCATATTTAACTGGTGATCTACTATGAACCAGATCCCTTTCCGCAGTACTCCTTCCTAGGCAGTCACTTCCCATTCTGTATTTTTTAAATTGATTCTTCCTTCCTATGTGGATTACTTTGCATTTGTCCTTCTTGGATTTCATCCTATTTACGTCAAACCATTTCCCCAGTTTGTCCAGATCATTTTGAATTGTAAACTTATCCTCCAAAGCACTTGTTTGAGAACCACTGCTCTATGCCATTGTCTAAATCCTTTATGGTAATATAATTATATGTAATTATATTATTGTAATATAATGTAAAATATGAAATATACTATCCTGTAATAATATAAATGTTTTAACAAAATGACAATGTGAAAACAAAACATTTCAGCATTAGCAAAGCAGCGAAATGAGATAGAAATTATCAGTGAAAGTCACACAGTTCCATAAACATTAAAATTTTTATGACACTGCCTTTTCCAACAGAAAACCATTTTGTCAAAAATGTGTCATCCAGGTCGATCGTACAGGAACTCCTTTGGCAGAGACAGAGAATGACCACAGATGAGAGCCTCTGTCCATCTGTGGGGGCCAAACCTGCGTGGCACTGCAACCCCTGTGCACCATTTTGCAGTGCCACTCTCTCAATTTTGGCCCCATTGCCCCCGCCCCCTGTCATGACAGAGGGACCGTGGAGCCAAACTGGAGTAGGCACTGCTCCTCCTTGTAGCTGCTATGGGGCTGCTTCCTGCACTGAGGCTCCCCACCCCAGCCCCCAACGGCCTGGCTGGCCTTGCCCTGCTGCCAGCAGCCCATGCCCCCTTTCCGGGTTGAGGAGTGACACTGTACCTGCGTGGGCCAGGCTGCAAGGCAGGGACTGATTGGGGTGTGGACTCAGTAGGTGAGTACTGGGGCCAGCGGCTGCAGTGGGAATGGCTCCACAGTGATGGATGGTGCCAGGGCTTAAAATGTAATGAAAGAGATGCCCGGGCTCCAGCAATTTTTACTTTCATAACTGATGCAGCAAGCCCAGAGTTTGAACTGCCAAGCCTAGAGGTGCCAGGGCTCACTTCAGGCACAAATTAAGCAATGGATGGTGTGTACCATAGAAAAAAAATTCAGGGGGGCACCCCTGAGCCGGGCCACAAAGCAGATCAGTGCCAGAGCCAGGACTAGAAGTCAGGTCTTCTGAATCTCAGGCCAGAGCCCTGCCCACTGGATCATACTGCAATCTGTCTCTAAATATATAACCAGACCTTAGTTGGATGCATTTGAAAGGGGCTTGGCCTTCCCCACTTGGAATTCTATTTAACTTTTTAAAATTAATCTTTGTCATTCTGTTAATGGTTTTAAAGTATTGCTTAAGGAATGGGAATTTGCTGGATGGTACCATCTGCCTTCCCTTGGGAATACAGTACTGTAAAAGGAGAAGTGAATTTACCATATTTTTAGTGAGAATCCCCTAGGTCTTTCTTCTCTCATTTTATTCACTGGAAATTCCATGGGAATATTTTACTGTGGCTTATCTGCAATCACATATCATTGTGTTTCTCATTTCATATACAGCAAGCCATATGAGAATCTGGTCTAGTGACTCAATGATGTGCTTGACACAGACAAGACTAATATTGGTGAGTAAGGTTTGATTTGCATGACTCAATGTCTAAAAGGGCCTTTCTCCTTCAAAAGCTGGCGTTCTATGTCATTTCCTTGCCACTGCTGCAGTTATATAGCTCTGTGAATTCTTTGTAGAACTCCCACCCTGCTGAACTGTGGACTTTGTATTTTAGGACTATCTGAAATACCATTCTGAAGTCCAAGTGAAAGATTTTACTGTTTCTCTTTTGTCTCCTCCCTCTCATTTCCTCAAAAAATTCTGCCAGATTTTCATTCAAGAGTTACCCTTTGTGAAGCCACGATGACTAGGGTGGTTTTTTTTTTTTAAATCAGCCCTTATTCTCCAGATGTTTTGTGATCTCATCTGTTATTAATGTAGGGAAGAACTTGCCTACTACAAAGATCAGATTTACTAATCTATGGTTTCCTGACTCCTCCTTAGTTCCTTTCTCAAATATTTCAAAGAATGGATTGTGGTACTGAGTCTGGACTCCTGAGGCTTGAACTAAGCAAACATACATTTTTAAAAAAACCCTACTCACCAATTCTTTTGTGTCCTTTTTCTGAATCAAAGGATATAACCTCCATTCAGAGTAACTGTTCAAGTTCTGTGTATAGGTAATCAGTGAAGCCCTACTTAACTGGGATCTAAGGGTATGTCTTCCCTGCAGTCAGACGTGTGATTGCAGCAGCATGTGTGATCATATGTGAGCTAGTGTAATCAAGCTAGTGTGAGTACTAATAGCAATGAAGTTGTGGCAGCAGAGGTTACAGCATGGGCTGTACAGCCTGCCCAGGACCCTGGGTACTTACTCAGCTGGCTACCCTGTGCTGGAGTCTGTGCCAAGTGGCTTCGCTTCTGTTGGTAGTCTCCCTAGCTATATTAAAACTAGCTCAGGAATGTCCACATGTGCAGCTATCACATCACTGATTGCAGTCTAGACATACCCTAAGTGGTGCATAGGCCTTGTGCAGGCTTTCTGCACAAAGGTGAGTTCATTAATTGGACTGTATGTGCCAAGAACAGTGGAAAGACACATTTCCATTATAAATAGTGTCCGTTTTTACAACCCTTGCTCACAATGTGCAGCACTTACCAGTGCAAGTAGTCTCACTGGCTGGGGAATAATCCTGGAAACTAGTGCCCCATGAGTGAGAGTTGCAGTGGGTCAGCATGACGCCTCTGCATTAGTTAGGTCTAGGCCTTTCCCTAGCCCTCTACCCCGGAAGAGGGGGGATTTCAATCTTAACAAATAAAAAAAGAAGACGCATGAATTCTGTCAATGTAAGGTGGTTACTAGTATTCCAAAAATATCTGTAAAGGATTGTGTTTCAAATGTTCCCTTGGCAACTCTCCCAACAATATCATTGCTTCTGCTTTTCTTGTTAGAACTTGAGATTCTGCTGAAAACTTGCATTCATTTCAGACTAGCTGCACTGAGAGTTTCTGCTGTGGAAATATTCACTAGTATATACCGCCATAGGAGACCTTCTTGTGCATCCTAAACTATCCATTCTATTCACTCTTCATTTCAACTGCCAAACATTTCAAAAACATTGCAGACAGCTGAAGGGAGAGTTCCAATTAGCAACCCGCATTGGAATGAATTATAAAGATGGAGGCATACCTGTGAACTTGGCATTGAGTACAAGCCCCAGTTCCAGTTCACAAATTTATCTGGGAAATCCAAACTCCCAAGATGCTTAAACAAATACGCTCCGACTTTCCTGAGTGTCCTCTTCTGTTCTGGATACTGTACATTATTATTTTAGAGTATCTGCCCATCTCTTCTTTCCCCTCTAGCTTCCCTAGAATAAAGCTGTCTCACTCTATCCCTTTTCAACAGTTTATTCTGATCACAGTGCAGCTTCCAAGGATCAGTCACTGTTATCTTAGGGCTATGTCTACACTACAGCTGGGATCGACGCTCTGAAATCAATCCACTGGCGGTCAATTTAGCGGGTCTAGTGAAGATCCACCAAATCGACAGCAGATCGCTCTCCAGTCGACCCCTGTACTCTACCCCTGACGAGAAGAGTAAGGTAAGTCGATGAGAGAGTTTCTCCCGTCGACCCCCTGTGGTGTAGACCCTGTGGTAACTTGACCTAGGGTATGTCGATCCCAGCCTCGTTATTCACATAGCTGGAGTTGCGTAACGTAGGTTGACTTACGGCGGTAGTGTAGACATAGCCTTAGAGATGCACAGTGTTAGCAGAGGGAAGGGAGTGCAGCTGAAGTGCTTACAATATTCTATTAAAGATGCCCACCAAGATGGGAGAGGGGTTTTCCAGCTCTCCCATCCCCTGGGAAGAGAATACTGTGTTGCATAATTTTCCAGAATCAGCCTTTCCAAGCAGGAGTTTCAAGTTGAAACTGTTACTAAGGTTGATTCTGGCAAAACAATGGAATGCATAAGATTGTCATCTCTTCTCCTTCCTGTCAGAGATATGACTATGCCAACCATAAGTGGCATAAGTCCTTACCAACCCTCCCCCATTTCCTCCTGGCAACCTTGCTACACAATCTCAAACCTACTGAAACGGACGTCAGGAAACGTGCTCATTCCAATGTCTGCATGATTTCGGCACTGAGTTATGATACTGGCATCCCTCTTGTGGAACAAGTTTTTACTTTTACAAATCCTAGTTAAGATGGCAAAAAACTCTTTAAAAATGACATAGATTTTTTCTTGTCTTTTGCAAATTATTACTGCTGTAGGCATGCTACCTAATTAAAGAGTCTTGTCTTTTTTCAGGTCATACATACTTTTTCCAAAGGAAGGAATGAGATCTGAGTAAAAAGGGTGTTAGCAGGTCATAACTTAAATAGCATTCCCCCCCCCCCCAAGCATTTGCTTTCCTAAATTAAACCAGTGGTTTGTGATTCCTTACATTATTCTTCTAATGTCATGACCTATGTGTCAAAGCGAGAGGTTGCTTGTGGATTTTTCTTGTCTTTGATAGCAATACTTTCTCCAGAGACAAAGAGGCTCTTTTTTAGCACTCTCAGCAATTGCCATGAGGTGGGGGCTACAAACCAGGCAAGCTTGGGCCGTATGTATGCTGACATTTTTCATTCCTAGTGTCCCACAAGTATTTCTCCTTCAACAGAGCTTCTGTGTAAGTGAAAAGGAACTTTTTTGTTTCCTTGATTCAGTTCTACTATGTTTGAAAATTCCTCCTAGGCTCCCAATTTCCCTCTGGAAGCTGCTCCTCTCACAACATTTTCTCTTATACACCTTAAAAAGAAAAAAGCTAATTTGTGTTGTTCCTTCCTGCCCACCAACAACTGAGGGACACATTTCTTCTTCTTAATTTGCATTTTCAAAGCCCTTGCAAGCGATTTTTCCACAAGAGCTGACTCATTGCTGTGCACCTCAACAATGCTCAAACTGGCAGATTTGGCCCCCAAAATGAGGCATTTCCAACTTTTTGTAACTACCAAGGACCTATTTGTAAGGAAAAGGAAGACATTTTGCACAAAGGGACACTAAAATACAGAAGAAACTACCAAAGGCAGTAGGAGAAATAAGTGGTGGAGATGGATTTGAGAGGAAGCTAAACAGGTTTTTGGGGAAATGAGAGGATACAGATGAACAAACACTCAGCCTAGTTAATCTTATGCTGAGATTAGGGAGATCCCTTTGAAGTTTATAGCTGTTTCTACACTAGCCTTTCATCCCTAAAATGTCCCAATGTTGCTATGTTTGGTTCAGGACACTAATGGTGCTTATGGGGCAACGCAGACAAGATAACAGCAGCTGCTGCTGTTTTAGGCCTCCATCCTGCAATGCAATGAGCACTCTCAATTCCTATTGAAGACAGATGTTAGTCACATCATTTAATGTACTTTTGGAAGGTGATCTGATACTATGGTGATGCGTGGGGTATTAGAACCTCAACAGAATAGAATAAAATCTGTGTGCGTTGAGGGTATTCAGTCAGCACCTTGCAGGATCAAACCCTCAACTTCAGAGCATGGTTAGATGACACAGTGATCGTAAAGAACCAGCAGTTAACATCATCATCTCTACTAGTGCTCCCACCATTGCTATGGTGGAGCTATGCTGGTGATAGCAATGGTGGACAATTCCAGGGGGGAAAAGCCCAGTGTTGACACAGCTATGCGGACTTTGCAAACACAGAAGAGGGCAAACTTTGACTTGCTGATTAGATTTTTGGATATTGGGCCTGATTCAGTGCTGCCTTGCACATTGTGTAGTCACTTAGAACCTGTGTCAAGAGAGTGTAAGTCCTACTGATTCATCACATGCAGGCAGCTGGCCAATCTGCATTGTTACTTAAGTTTTATTTGTTGATAGACAGCAGTATGCTCAGGGCAGTACAGACCAAAGAGGAGGCAAAGGATCTGTCCTCAAGGGGTCTACAGATTTTGTGTCGATGAACAAATGGTCTATGACTGCAGACCCACCTAGGAGGGAAGTAAAAGGCCAGCCATGTCTGCTACTCCTCCCAATACCCAGCCTGGACAGTCTCCTCAAGTGAAGCACATTTACATAGGGTTTGCTCACAGATTCAGCTAGTGTCATTTAAGTGGTGCGTATGCCTTGTGCTGGCATAGGGTGGAATTTCATGCAGGCTCAGGGTTATCTCATGTGGGAACTCTGCTTAAGTAAGGTCTGCAAGATCAGTCCTATTCCGCAAGCAGTATGCTAGCTGGCATAGTAGTCCTAGTATAATAGTTCATGCTAGGATCTCTTATGGAAAACAAAATTAACCGGAAACCTTTTTAATAAATTCACTGCTTTTTCTCAGCTGTGTTGCTGCTTCTCATTATGATTCCTCCTTTGCTCCATGCTACCAGCACCTACCAGATAAGTGTCCACCTGCACAGTGTGTAATTCACATTTATGAACACAATTCATGCTAATTGGACAGGGTGGCATTTCCGGATATGATGATTTAGCTCTAGAGAATTTGCTTTTTGCTTTTCCAGCACTGAAATGTCATGCCTCACAAGTACTGCTTTCTAAAGTATTACTGCTGGAAATCATGCTCTCGAACAGCAAAATGTAGCCTACTGCCCTTATTAGTACTTTGTAAGCAAAGGTGGGGGCAAGTGACAAAATTTTTACCTGTTTCTCGATCAGCCAGCTTTCCCAGATTCAGAGATACCTCAGCCTTGACTGGAATAACGACTAAATCCCTATACTAAATTCACCAAAAGGTCAAATTTGAGATTTAGGGATGAAACTAATTATTTAAAGCCACAGTCTGCCATTCTGTTCTGCATGTGGAGTTGGGTCATGATGTGTGATCTAAAACAGCCTTTTATGCTCAAGATCAAGGATGTTGTAGGATGGTTGATGTCATGCGTGTCTGCCCAGAGAACACGATCCAATGATCTTAAGCAGTGCAGTACAGTAGCAGCATTTCTTGGTAGACCAAGAGCTAGCATGGAGGGGCAAATGTGCAAGACCTATTTGGCAACTGATTCATGCTGAATGAATGGCTTTTTTGGAGTTCTTTGGGAGTAGGTGGGAAAAGAGTGGCGAAAGCAACCTTTGCCAGGGTAAAGGGTATTGGTGTGGCATGTGTCTCACTATTGTAGCATTGTTTGATGCAGGTGCTTGTGGGAAGTGAAAATAGCCCAGTGAATTCAGGCACAAAACTCAAATATGTTACCATGAGGTAGGGCAGGCCTACTGCTGTGAAATAAAACCACAGCAAACCATAAAGTGTCACAGCTTGGTAACAACAGCGCAGGAGAGCAAGACCCATGAAATAACACTGTCTCAATGCCTTTAACTGTGTACAAGCAGTGCAAGTGTGCAAGGACTGCAGTAAAACACACGTAAGAGTTGTAGCTTTGGAAACAGGAGAGGAGTGCAAGACTGTAAAGATAGATTCATAGGCGCCTTTGAAGGGAGTTAGTCACCCAACCCCCACTGAACTTTAATGGGATATGGGCACCAAATGCCACACCCCATTTGAAAATCCCACCACGGATCTTCCTTTATTTGTCAATGATTCGCCAGCAAAATTAAAACTAAAATAAACAATAAAACAGTAAAAAAGAAGCATAAGAGAGTAATGATTCCTTGAAACGCAAACATCAATATTTCCAAGAACCAAAGGAAAAAATAACCAAAGAAGAATGATAATTATTCTGTCTCACAAATAGCTCTGTTGCACTGTACAATGTTGATTTCATTTCTCTCACATTAATCTAAAATACATTATACCACATATCACAGTTACCTTTCACTCTTTTATAACATATAGCATACATATAATGTCTGTGTAAACTGTGTATGTTAATAGGGGCCTAAAACAATCACAAACAATAATAGTCAACTTTAATGTGATGTACAAAGTATTTTTTTTCTAGCTATTGTCATTTTATAGGAGAAGATTTTGGTTTGAGACAAACCTTGAGGGTTACAGCTATTCCAAAACCAGTTTTTAAAAGATTCTGATAATGACCAGGTGTGGGGTATTTGGAGATAATCTGTGTATCTTGTCTATTTTAATCCTCTTTTTATCACTTTGCTTGAATGCTGTACAATTTTCCTCTAGCCTTTGTCTGTCTGTTTTTGTCTTTTCAGAGTGTAAGCCCTTGGCGGTAGGGACTGTGTCTTCTTTTGTGTTTGAAAAGTGCCTGGGGCTTTGTGGCTGCTGCTTGAAACAAATAATAATACTAAAGAATTGCCATTGATAACAAAATAGTTGCTATCAGATTTCAGCAAACTTGAGCACATTGGTTAGTGCTAACAGCAAACCCTTTTTATCTCAGGGCAAGTCTGCACTACAAAATTAAATTGACCTAAGTTACGTCGACGTACAGCCACTCCACTAATTGAATGGGTTTTACACATCCAGAGTTCGCTCCTTGTGTCAGGGGTGTGTGTCCTCACCAGCAGCACTTGTACTGATTTCACTGCCAGTGTGGGGCATTGTGGGACTATTTCTGAAAGGCGGCAACAGATGATGTAAGCAACGCAGTATCTACATTGATGCTGTGTCGACCTAACTACATCGACATAAACACTACACCTCTCCTGGAGGTGGAATTATTAAGTCAATATAGTGGATGAGCTACTTTGGTGGGAGCCACATTTTAGTGTAGTCACTTAAAGAGTTAGATCGATGTCAGCTGCCTTACGATGACCTAACTCTAGCGTAGACCAGGCCTCTGTTGGGCAGAGAACCAAAAGGAGTAAGGAGTCAAATACAGGTGCTTGAGAGCTAGGCAGTTGTATTTGTAAGTTATGGGTACAGCTGCAGCTATATCTTTTCTTTGTAGAGGGCCAAATTCTGGTCCCATTTAAATCAATGTCAGTTCTGCCACTGGCTGCAGGTCTGTATTTGGCTCATAATTGTTTACTGTGCTGAGTGTCAAATCCTAATTCCACTGAAGCCAATGGCAAATCTCCCATTGACTTTACGAGACCAGGACTTGGCCCTTAGTAAGCAGTAAAAACATTGTTAAGTAAGGGGGAGGATTCTCTCTGTAAAACCCGAGGGGCTGGTTTATGTGCTGGAGATATTAGCTCATGCTCCACCCTTCAGCATCAGCTCCAACCATTAGATTTATAAGACTCTGAGGGGGAAGTATCTGCAGAAATCATTGACATACCGCTACACGACAGATGTAATCAGGAAGAAACTTTTCATCCTGTTGGGTTGTGGCTTCAAAGTGAACAGTCTCATCACCATTATATGGATCAAAGGGGTAATTAACCTCTCTACAACTGTTTCTTGTATAGTGTTAAAAATATAAATGATGCCACATTTTAATGTATTTTAAGTTTCTCTTTGTAGAGGCCCCAATTGTCAAACCTGGGTACCTAAAATTAGACTCATAACTGCACACAGAAGCAGATAAACAACTGCTGTGGGCTGTAGTGTGCTCCACAGGATAGTGTAGATGGGGAAACAAGAACTCACCTCCTTCTGTAATATGTGCCCCTCATGGCTCACCTGCTCTGTAATATGTGCCCCTCAGGGCTTCATACAGATTTCTGTCACTTCATGCTCTGGATTGGGCTGCCAATAGTACATGGGCAATTTTCCTCACACTATTTTTGGAACTTCTATTACTGTAGTAATCTAAGTGCTTCAAAGTCTTTAATGTATTTATCCTCTCAACACCCCCTGTGAGGTAGGGAAGCTCTGTTACCTCCATTTTACAACGGAGAGCTGAGGCACAGAGAGGCTGAGACCACGTTGACATTACAGACTAATATCAATGTAAATGTCTCACCCCCTGACCAATGTAGTTATATTGACCTAACATCCCATGTAGACAGTGCGTTGTCAACAGGAGGGCTTTTTCCATTAACATAGATACTGCCTCTTGGGGAGGTGGATTAACTATGCTGAGGGGAGAGGAAGCTCTCCCCTCAGCATAGTAGTGTCTTCACTAAAGCGCTACAGTGGCGCAGCTGCATCAGTGCAGTTGTGCAGGGACTGAGCCCTGGGACCTTTAAATAGTCCCCGGAGCCCCGCTGCCGCTTCCCCAGGGATCCGGCAGCAGGGCTCCGGGGACGGGGCTCCGGCCGCCACTACTGCGCTGAGCCCTTTAAATCATCCCCGGAGCCTGCCGGAGCTCTGAGGAAGCAGCGGCAGGGCTCTGGGGATGATTTAAAGGGCCCAGGGCTCGGCCACCGCTACCTCCCCGGGCCCTTTAAATCGCCGCCCGAGCCCCACCACCGCTACCCCAAGGCTCTGGCAGCGGCGGTCTGGCAGCAATTTAAAGGGCCGGGGGCTCCAGCTGCTGCGAGCTGCAGGCCCTTTAAATTGCACCTGGGAAGCCAATCCACCCCGGTACGGCGCACCGGCTCTTGCTGGTACACCGTACCGGGGCGTACCGGCTTACTTTCACCTCTGCTTGCACCCTAACTACTGGCCCATCCTCCCTCTTGTCTACTTCTATTTCCAGTAAGAGCTGGGTACTGCAAAGAGGTTTAACAGGCATTTTGATTATCTTCTATTATTTGTTGGCAGTAGAGCTGGTCAAAACATTTTCATCCAAACATATTTTGGA
This sequence comes from Lepidochelys olivacea, assembly GCF_965140295.1. NCBI lineage: Eukaryota > Metazoa > Chordata > Testudines > Cheloniidae > Lepidochelys > Lepidochelys olivacea. The sequence goes on along the minus strand of NC_140412.1, from coordinate 24,138,255 downwards.
TGGGTTTTTGTTTTGTTTTATTACATGAAAAATCTTAATTTTGTACAATTCTTTTCACATTTTTTAAATCAAAAATCAGAAACTGAAAAGTTTTTGGTAAAATTTTTGGGGGTTCTGCATAATATTTTGGGTTTGGGTTAAAACTTTTAGTTAGTTATTATTTGTTACCAAAACCAGTTTTTTAAAATGAAAATATTCCAATTTTCATTTCAAGCTTTTCATTAAAAGAATCATGAGAAATTCATTTTAAAATTAAAAATTTTAAAATTTCTCATGGAAAATGATTGGCATTTTCCAACCAGCTCTAGCTGACAGTCAATACTACAGAGAAATAAAGGAAGATCCCATCCCTGACCCAAGGATTTTACAATGTAAGGGACCAAATTCAACAGGCACACTCATATAAATCCAGAGTAACAGCAGACTTTGGCCTGGAGGGACTGACCCTGCTTAGACAGAACTTGATGCAATGTGGCCATTAAGCTCAGTGGGTGCAGAATCAGGCTTTAAATCAAATAAAAGGTGTGAATGTGATTTAATTTGCAGGGGAATGTTTCAGTGAGGTTCTCATTTGATCTGAATCAGTTCACCCATCTTTAAAAATGATTAATCACATTAATTCACAAAAAATCACATTAATTTTCTAACTATTGCCTAGCTGCTATTTTTGCATCTTATTCATAAGGGCTCTTTAGTCTACAGCGTTGGGCAATGATTTCAACATTTTAATTATGTACTTTACAGCTTCTGAGAGGGGAAAATATACACCATCCCACCAGGATACATTTGTACTATTTGTGGTTCAATCTAAGTAACTCCAATGGGTAATTGCTTGTAACACAGTTTATGAAATACATATATTATTGCAGCACTTGATACATTTCATTGGCATTAATGTAGCCAAACCTGTAAAATGAAGAGACGATAAATCCATGAACATTTGGTTTAAATCTACCGCTGGTGGAGTACTGCACAAAACAAAAGAAAATCATGCATTGGAATAAAAAATGCAAATTGTCTCTGATACGGTTCATGGTGCCTTTCATTCTCTTCTTGTGATTGTTTCCATTTGTGCAATTTTGTTTGCAAGAGGATTGATGGGAACAGAAAGTGTTACATGCAAACATTGCTGCATGTAAATACTTGTGCAAATAGGCTTTTGCACAAGTATTCACAAGAAAAGTATTCATAGGGTCAGGCTGAAAGCGTTCCAGGGATTTGTCCATTCAGGGTGGAGAAACAATAGCCTGTGATTTAGGGGATCAGTTACAGACTGAATAGCAATACTGAATATGTAAAGCAACAGTGGGTAGTTTGCAAGCAATCCATAGGCTTAAATATGTTCACAGAAACACTCATCAAATAATGAACCCATTTTTAAAAAAGGAAGGCTGGTCACAGAACATTGCCAACATTCATCAAATATATTGTTCACTGTATATAGTTCACCTGGCTGTACTGGTGGACATACTGGACATTTTGTTGGCCTGGCCAACGAGAGAAAATGTTGCTTCTACAAAATAGATAAATCTGGGGTTTTCAAGGCAGCCTAAGGGGATTAGGTGCCTGAATCCCATTGCATTTAATTGGAAGTTGGGGGCCTGATTTCCTTAAGGCCATTGAAAATCCCAGCCTAAAGAACCAGCATTTTGGAAGTGTTCAAAGAAGCAAGGGAGCTTTCTGTAAGAATTATTTTGGCTACATACACATGTAATATTTGATTGGAGGGTAAAGAAATCATGCTTTGGCTGGTAAACTTTAGTCCCTGTTCTGTTATTTTCTAGCCATTTTAGATCATGTGTAACAAGTGAGAAATTCATTTGTGTTCTGAAATGTTCCCTTTAGTGCTTCAGGATGGAATGTTGTGTTTGCTCCAAACTTCAGCACATTTGTCCTTTTATGTGTAAAGCTTTTATATAATTGGTGGGGAGACATACAGCTTGCACTGATTGAATTTTAATTGCCAGCTACAAAGGGAAATCTAAGCTACTTGCGCTTGTCTACCAAAGGTTTTGCTGATTGCTGGGGAATAATCTCTTTGACACGAAACTCTTCAGAGCTCTCAACGCATTCTGATGGAAAAGTAGTAAAGGTAAAGGTGCTGACCGGCACATTACTACTGTCTCCCTGCAACAGAAATGAGTGAGATTCAGGGTACGGGCGACACTAAAAATTTGTCTAGACGCAAGTATGCTGATAAGATTATTCCAGCAGAAATCAATTGATCCAATTGTTCTGCAGTTTGCAGTATCACACAGGCAACCTTAGAGACAAAACAAGCTTATTTACAGCTGTGTAAAACTTTGGCTGTTGCATGGAGGCAGAGGAAGTCTGCTTAGATTCCAACCATCTGGAAATATTAGAGCCTAAAACAAAACATCTTTCCAGTTTTACTTGTGGGACAAGTAGCATGTCTTTTCAGTAACTCAGATCTGCAGGGAGAAAACAGATGGCCTGGTAACAATTGTCAGGCGTATGGAAATGTCACCTTTCAACATTTTGAAAGACAATAAGAGTGAGCTTAAAAACTAATCCTTGTGCAATACCATTTACTGCTGAATATATTGTATGCAAAGGTGTCCTTCTTAGTGTGATTTAACACTGAAACAGACCATTTCATTTTCTTACTTTTTTACTTACACATATGCGTGCACACGCACACTGATGATAACGCCAACCAATTAGTCTGAATAAGAGGTTTTTATGCCACAGTATTTCCTATCACTCTACCAATGGGGCCTGATCCTACCAGTACTTCACTGGGAGTTCTGTGCAAGGTGAGCTTGCAGGATTGGGCCCTAAGTCTGCCTTGTCAAGGAGCAGTTTGGGGTGCAGACTGGTGTTTGGTGCCTATGGGAACTCAATAGAATACATGTAATCATTAGCCTCTGTCTTCTGAAAAAGATTAGTGATATGAACTCAAAGGGACCAGTATTATTAGCAGGAGGAACATAATGAAATGGAGACCGTACCCAGTGGTGATGGCATTGTCTCAACTGTGGGCCTTGCCCTTTTGCAGAGCAATGCACATTACTGAAGGATGACTGTGGTCTTTGTTCTTGAGAACTTCAGCTACAAACTTGGTGCTTCCAGGGGGTAAAAATGGAGCTGAAGCTAGTTTTTCAGATCACTACTATTAACAACCAGATATCACCAGCTGGAATAATACTCTCTGCCTTCCACATCCTTGCCTCCATTTAACACAGAGGCTATGCCAGATGTGCATTTGCCATTAAAGAATGTCAGCAGCCATAGCAGTAGCTGCAAGAACACTCTTGAGAAGTTGAACCACTGTTGAGCATGTTAGGCAAGATTTTAATTGTTTATGAAAGGTGCCGTATTGGCAGTCTTAGAAATCTCTGTGCTTCAGATCCTTCATTTGGGACAATAATACTTGCCCATCCTTGTACAGTGATTTGAGATCTGTACAATGCTAAGTAGTATTACAGCATCTATTTTCCTTGTGTTTGCCTAAGTTCTGGGCCAAAATTGGCAAGTGATTCTGGATTTCTCAATTTTTGGATGCCCAACTTGAGACATCTTAAAGGGACTTGATTTTCAGAGAGTGGATGCTTAATGCTTTCTGAAAATCAAGTCCTCTTAAAGGTGTCTCTGGTTGGCCACTCAAAAATAGAGAGGTCCCCAAATCACTGGTCACAAAGAGGAAGACACTGAACCTGCCCTGAAGAGCATCCAGCATAAGAAAACAAAAGACAAGGTAGATGAGATAATATCTTTTATTGAACCAACTTCTGTTAGTGAAAGATCACTCCACATTGACCTACAGTCCTCATCCTCAAAGGAAACCTGCACAACACCTTCAAAAGATGAGCCTGGGAGCTTAAATTCATAACTTTTCTAGAAACTAACAACTATGGTCTTAATAAAGTCACTGGATTTATGGTTTATTACTACAATCTGTAACCAACTAACCCCGTTTTTGTCCTATGACAGTAAAGGTGTTAACAGACCACTTCATTTTGAATGGGTCCTTACAATGTATGTTATCTACTTCTGCTAAACAATCTGTTCTACCTTGTATTTAGCTGTGACACTCAGAGTATCTTTCCCAGACCTGAAGAAGAGCTCTGTGTAGCTTGAAATCTTGTCTCTTTCACCAACCAAATTTGGCCCAATAAAATATATCACCTCACCCACCTTGTCTCTCTAATATACAGAGACCAAACTGGCTACCACCACACTGCAAATAAGAAGACAAAGACAGATTAGGGGAAAGGGACCCGTGCAGGTGTATACTCATGGAATATTATAGTTTTGGTTCATATTATTATAAAATAAAACACCGCAAATTCCCCTTTCTCCCAATGCCCATTCACCATTCACACTCTCATTTCTCTCTGTGAAGCAATCCCCAGCTTCAATTTTAGCGTCTTTTTCAGCCCTTCCCCTAACATTCAACCTCTGTCCTCCACCTACATAAGAACTAAGACGTTAACTGATGGGATAAATAAATAAAGTATTTAAGCAGTTGGGTAGTTTTTTGTAGGCATCTCAGAAGTGGGCCTTCAAGAAGGTTTTAGGGCCCTGATTCACCCAGGTTTTTAAGCAAACACCTGCCTTTAAGCAAGTCAGTAGCCCCATTGAGTTCTGTTAAAATCTCAACTCTTTTGAATAGATGCATTGGTTACACAGAATCATCAAAATGTAGGACTGGAAGGGAACCTTAGTATGTCATCTAATCCAGTCACATGCCCTGAGGCAGGAATAAGTATTATCTAGACTAGTGGTTCTCAACCTATTTACCATTGTGGGTTGCATCCAATATTACTTGTATGGCCCTGAGGATGTCCCATGGGCTGCAGCTGTGTGCTGACTGGGCCACAAGTGGCCCACGGGCTGCAGGTTGAGAACCACTGATCTAGATCCATCCCTGTCAAGTGTTTGTCTTAAAAACCCTCAGTGACAGAGATTCCACAACCTTCTTAGGTAATCTGTTCCAGCGCTTACAGTTAGGAAGTTTTTTCTGATGTCTAACCTAAATCTCACTTGCTGCAATTTAAGCCCATTACTTCTTGCCCTGTCATCAGTGATTATTGAGAACAATTTATCACCCTACTCTTTATAATAACCTTTTACATTCTTGACGATGATCATGTTCCCCCTCAGTCAGACTTAACAAACCCATTTTTTCCAATCTTTCCTTGTAGATCATGTTTTCTAGAACTGTAATAATTTTTGTTGCTCTCCTCTGAACTATCTCCAGTTTGTTGACATCTTTCCCAAAGTGTGATGCCCAGAGCAAGGCACAATACTGAGGCCTTATCAGTGCAGAATCAGTACTTCTAGTGTCTTGCTTACAACACTCCTGCTAATACATCCCGGGATGATGGTTGCTTATTTTGCAGTGGTATTATATTGTTGACTCATATTTAGTTTGTGGTCCACTGTAACCTAAAGATCCTTGTCTGCAGTAATCTAGGCAGTCCTTTCCCATTTTGTATTTGTGAAATTGATTCTTTCCTAAGTGGAGTACTTTGCATTTGTCCTTATGGATTTCATCCTATTTATTTCAGACCATTTCTCCAGTTTGTTAAGATCATTTTGAATTTTAATCGTATCCTCAACACACTTATTATCCCTCCCAGCTTGATGTATATGATGTGTTCCTGCTTGCTAACTGGATACAATCAAGTTTTTGCTACTAATATTTCCAGTTGCACATTCATAATTTGCTTTCTGTAACTATTCAGTAGCATTCACCTAAAATTCACCTGCTTTCTTTTAGCTTGTTTGTTTGTTTTTTGCTATGATTCTTTTCAAGAAGCTCATTAGCTAGAATATCAATGGAAACAAACAAAAGGAGCACTCAGACCATGTCTACAAGATGAACTGGGGTCAACACAAGTTACACTGGTGTGCAGTCACATCAGTTTCTATATTATTCAGGCACGTGCATACTTGGCTGCTTGCTTACTCACCAGGAATGCCTGTGTCAATGCAAAGTGCAGTGCACCATGGGTAGTTATCCCACTGTGCCATGCACTGTTGTCTGGTGCAGTTCCTACATTTGGGACATTTTTGAAATGTTTCTCTGTCTTCAGCTCCTCCAAGGTATGCACAGTGGTCTGTGGGATGCTAGTGGGGTCTCCACCAAGTATGGTATGCAGTTCACTGTAAAAGTGACAGGTTTGCAGAGCAGCACTAGATCTACTGTTTCCCTCCCTGGCCTTGTGATACCCATGACAAAGTTCCTTTGCTTTCACACAGCACTGCTGCTGATCCCTGTCATAGTCCTTAGCCTGCGTCTGTGGTGCAATCTGTTCATAGATGTCCACTTTTCTACAGCTGGTCCACAGCTGGGCGTGCACAGCTTCTCCTCCCCACTGGCTGAGGAGATCCAATGCTGGTTGTCTATTCCCTGCAGCAGTGCATTTAGTACCACTCTGTGTACATGGAACCAGCATGGTCTGTTGGGCAGCTGCACACAACACAGATTCTCCTGAAGGTAGGAAATTAGGAAAAGGCATTTCAAAAATACATGGGGCTTTTAAAAAGGAGGTAAGAGGGCAGGCTTCCAGTCTCTGTGATCCCTGGGCAGTGGAATTTAAAATTGTGACCAGAGAGATTACTGTCATGGGGAAGGGGTATTGTGGGACAGTGGCTGGAGGACTCTTAGGATCAATATAGTTCATACAGTTCTACACTCTCACTGCATTGACCAAAATAAGTCAACCATGGCTCTACACTATTCAGGGAGATGGTTTTAATGTTTTGCCATAATGGGGTGCTTATTTCAGCCGGAGACGAATTTGAGTGTAGACACTGTGATGTTCCACTCTGGTATTATCTGGACCAGTGATCTGCTAGGTCACCCCAATCCTTGACTCTGGGAGCCAGCCTTACCCTGCTCTGCTGTGAGAATCCCCACTCCTGGGCTGTTCCTGCACAGCCTCTGGCATGTAAACTGCTCCTTGGATTGTGCAACTGAATGACACTAGCCAATATTTCCGGTCCCAGACACAACCCTAGGAACCTCTGTCTTGCAGTGTCCAGTTATGTCCGCTGGATGCTGCAAGCTTAAATGAGTTAATCAATTTAACAAAGAAATTGATATGCGTCAGGCTTGTTATCCCAAGGGGGAGTCTCTGACATGCTTCAAACCCAACACACTGCTTCAGGTACAAACAAACAAATGTATTAACTACAAAGATAGATTTTAAGTGATTATAAGTCAAAGCACAACAAGTTGGATTCGGTCAAATGAAATAAAAGCAAAACACATTCTAAGCTGATCTTAACACTTTCAATGCCCTTACAAACTTAGGTGCTTCTCACCACAGACTGGCTGGTTGCCCTTCAGCCAGGCTCTCCCCTTTGATCAGAGCTTCAGTTGCTTGGTGGTGATGTCTGTAGATGGAGATGGAAGACAGAGGAAAAGCATGGCAAATGTCTCTCCCTTTTATCATGTTCTTTCTTCCCTCTTGGCTTTGTCCCCCACTTCAGAGTCAGGTGAGCATTACCTCAGTGCAGTCCCAAACTGACCAAAGGAAGGGAGGTGACTCACTTGAGAGTCCAACAAATCCTTTGTTATTGCCTAGGCCAGTGTCCTTTCTTCCTGTGAGGCTGGGCTGGGTTTGTCCCATACATGCCCTGATGAGGTATGACCTGTCCCTTTGCTCTTGGGGAGTTTATGCCTGGGCTTGCTTTAAGCCATGAGGACACATTCTCAGCCTCATAACTATATACATGAAATTACAACCTATAACATTACTATAACAACTATTACTATAACAACAATGCTCAGTGCATCAAAGACACCCGACATGACAAACTTTGCATTAGATACCACACAATCATTTTATAAGGATGAACATGGGGTTGCTGGGTGCTCCCTCGAGGTACAGAACGTCACAGACACATGTATAAATAAGTTGATGCCAGGTGACTTACATTGATGAGCTTTGTGGTGTAGACAAGGCCTCAGTCAATGCTCATTCAATTTAAAAATCTGAATGAATATTCAAGGATATTTTTTCTAGTATTTGCTCAGCACATTCATGGATAAATATTTACACTTTTAGTCCACAGACTGTCAAGATGCAGTACTATCATGGTTCATCCCCAAATGTATGAGTTATAGCTGGGTTTGGTTGTGAATTAATGTTAATCCTATAGGACACTGATTGATAGTTGTTTATACTAATTAGAGTCAGAGTTCATGGAAGAAGTATATTCAAAGACTTTGAACGAGTGTTATCCACTTATTTACTTTGCTAATGGCGGTGAGTCACTTTGAGGAAGCATTTTTTAAAACATTTTGTGCATTAGATTTTCTTTTAGCTGGATTCAGTACAAATCTACAGTACAAGCTTAATCAGCTCAGAGTCTCGGGACACAAAATCTTTGGCAAACTGCTGATTCAGCTAATCAGAGGGATTTTTGAAGTCTGATCAGTGCCTCCGAACCATGTGGGTACTCCTCAAAGCCAGATGGACAATACCCCTATGTTTAGGTAGCCTTCTTTGGGATCTACTCCTACCCATCTTATTCCCAGTCCCTACATCCCTTTCCCCATTCTCCTGTGCTTCCTGATTCACCCTTGATTACAGCTGAGTGGGAAAGTTTTCCCAGCGAGTGAAATTTTTTGAGATTAAAAAAAAAAATGTTACCGTTCTGCATTGTGGTGAAACTGAGACTTTGGAAAGTTTTTGTGAACAATCAGAGTAAGAGCCAGCCCTAGACTAGCCAGTAGCCTAGCAGTTTAGGGCATTCAGTTGGGATATAGAAGAGTCAGGTTCAAGTTGGGATATAGAAGAGCAGGTCCCTGCTCCAAGTCAGCCAGAATAAGGTGCGGGGGACTCAGGGTCAAATCCCTGCACTACCTCGTTTGGAGCAGCAGCTTGAAGCTGGGTTTCCCACATCCCAGGTGAGTGCCCTAACTGCTGAAGGGGTGGGTCTTTCTCTTGGGTTTTGAGAAGAAATCCCAATCTGGACCTGAGAAACTTTCCTGACTAAAGTTTCATAGAAATGGACTCTTTCCCATTAAAAGCTTTTGTTTAGACTGTCACAGATCCCCAGGATCCGTACAATGCCCCAGCTTTTAAACAGTCTCCCGGAGGAGCCCCTTCGGTGTGGCTGACCCCTCAAGAAGTCCCACTTTTCCTGCAGGGTAGGCCCCACCGCTTCCTAGGCTGAGCCTCTGAGCTCCAGCACTCCCGTTTCACACCACGAGCTCTGCCCAGTGAGTCCAAATGAAATAGACTCCTGGCTAGAGACTTGTATACTCCTCAGGGACTCATGCACCACCTGCCAGTATTTGCAGTGACACCAAGCAGTATTTTCAAAACAGAATAGGATTTATTCGTCAGCTGGAACACAGCACTGGAAGTCCTTAGGTTCGCATATAGAAATAAAGGTTAAAATATAGTTCCTTCTGGCCGAGCCAGCACAATTCATCAGTCAAGCTGCTGTGAACTCCACTTCAGGCTCACTGTTTCTGACCAGCCTAGTCAGTCCCAGAAGAGAGCAACCAGCTTCCTCCAGAAGCCCACACTTTATCCTCCACTGGTCACATCTCAGTCCTTTTCTCTCGAGCTGGGGATCTCTGCTCAGCCTCCCTGTTGAGAGGTGGTGGGATTGGGAGGGAAACGCCTTCCTCTTGGCCGTTGTTTCCTCGGTGTCAACGTTTTCATCATTTGGGCTTTCTCTTGTCTCTTTGGGATTCCTGCATTGAGATAGGGTTGTTTTCAGGAGGTTCCAGTCAGCTCCTTAACAACCCTATTCACTGTGGGCCAGACAGCAGGGTGACACCCACACCTCACGTCCTGTGCTTTCCCCCAAGAGTGGACTTAATGTTTTCCCCTCCTCTGGATAACAATGCAAAGTGCAGAGGGAAACTGAGGCACACACAGGCTTCATTAAAATACTACAGGAAATCCTCACTTTGTGAAATATCAGTCTGCTTTGATCCATCTCTGAGGAGCATAGTTTACACTGATCTGTGGCCTCTTCACCTCTTGCTCCCTCTGCTTCCTCATACTCAGCAACATCTAGTCTCTCCCTCCAACCAGCATGTGTTGCTGCCCTTTTCTCTTCACCCAATCCAAGCTTAGCAGTGATGGTATTTGGCTCCTCTTCTGGTTGCTTCAAGCCATCTCTCCTCCTCATCCTCACTCCTTCACTTGCTGTGAAGCCAGTTCCATCCATCTTTTCGCTCCTTTCTCCTGCCACTTGGTCATTAACTACCATCCCCCCTGCTTTCTTATTTTTCTTTCCCATTGATATCAGGTTTGGTTGTTTCTTCCTCTCACTTCCTCCCCTATTCTCATCCTGGGAGAATTCAGTTTCCTCATCAATGACCCATTTGATTCCCTGCCACTCACTTACTTTCATTAACCATCGTTTTGATCTCCAGCTTTGGAATGACTCTCCCATTCACCAGCTCAATTACCCTCTTGACCTTGTATCTTGCTGTCTTCAGATTCCATCTCTTTGGTCACCACTTGCTGTCCTTCGACACTGCTCACCCTTCCCTAACCTGATACACGCTCCTTTCATGATCTCCAGTCCTCTCTTTCACTCCCTGAACAGACTTCCTTCCATTGGTTCCATAGTGTCTGCCTTCTCCTCGCTTCTTGATTCATTCACTTTCCCTTCACACTGCTCCACTTCTTTAATCTTTAACTTTGGTTCTCCCCCACTCAACATACACATGTGTATTCATTTAGTGATTCATATTTCTTGAAATTACTTATCTTCTAGCTTCAAGAGCTTGTACAATGGTAACATCAAGTACATAAACTAAGGGTGAAAACCCCTCTTGCCTTCTTGATCAATAAATAACTCCTGACCAGAGGTGAAAGTAAGCCGGTACGGGCCGGTACGGCATACCTGTAAGAAAGTGGCCGCCAGTATGGGCCGGTACACAGCCAACGTTAAAGCGCTGCTGTGGCAGCATTTTAAGCACCATGCCGGCAGGGCCACTGACGGGGGGCAAAAGGGGAAGCTGCCCCGGGGCCCGGTGATTTAATAGGGCCACAGTAGCTCTGCCCCAGGGCTCTGGTAGCAATTTAAAGAGCCCAGGGCTCCCGGCCACTGTCGCCGCTACTGCAGCAGCGCCCGGAGCCCAGGCCCTTTAAATTGCTGCTGGAGCCCCAGGTGCTGCAGGGTGGGCAGCGCTGAAGGGCTGGTTGGGGGAGTCTGGCCCCACCCCTGCCCCTTCTGGGAGGCCCGAACTGCCCTACCCACCTTTCCCAGGACCCTGGCTGCCCTGTGTACCAGTAAGTCTTTTAAGTTACTTTCACCCCTGCTCCTGACCAAAATGAATGCAACCCACACAAATTATCCTCCTCAGCCTTTCCCTATCCCTTAACTTTCCTGTCACCCCAAAGGCCAAGATAAAAAAAAAAATCTGACCAGTGTGCTCTGGAAGTGACTAGATTTCAGCTTTGGACCAATTTCAGGAGAGAATTCCAGAGATGAGGCCTCTGCAAGGAAAGCAACCTGGTGCCAGTCCCTTCCTTTTTAAATCAGAGAAGTACAACTTAGCAAGGACTCGCCTCTTCTTCTTCCTCCTAAACCCTAGTCTCTCACTGTGATGTGTCCCATCTGCTACCTGGATCTAATTCTTCCCTTTCCTTCATTCACTTGCTCTCCCCTTATCTTTATCCCCTCCCCCATCCCTTCTGCTAGCTGCCTCTAACTTGTCTTCTTAATTGCCATCCTCTCTCTCCTCCTCTTTGTCTGCAGAATCTTACAGTATGCTCTGCTTCCACTACCTCAATATCCTGTCCTCGAACTCACACTTTGATCACTTCCAAGATGACTTAGTCCATTCATTGATGTCACCCTGACCAAGGCCTACACTCAGTAGAACTGATCAATATTTTTTGAATGAAAAAATATTTAGTTGAAAAATTGCTGTATTTTTAACATTAAAATAATTGATTTTTAGATCGTCTATTGTTTTTTGGCACATTTCTTTAAAATGTTTTGCATAAACTCTTCATCTTCAATGTTTATCTTCACCTACCTGTAGCTCTGTTCCTACTTCTTCCTATCTTTCCTCTCTCTGCCTCCTTCTGTGATTTCCTGCTTCTTTCTTCCATGTCTCCCAACCCAGTTTTGCTTGCCATCCATTCTGTATCACCTGTTATTTCCCTGCAACTTGCCCACCAGTTGTCTTCTTTCTTCTCCTTACAGTTCCCTCAGAAATATATTCCTTCAAGAAATCTGTCCTAACTCATTCTCTTCACTTTACCTTATACTGAAATGTTATCCCATGACTTGTTTTATCTTTGTCTCATCTAATATTCACACAAGCTGATCAGGACAGGGAACTTGTCTTACTCTAAGGTTGGGGCCACACTGAGAATTTAGGTTGGTTGGGGCTACACTGAGAATTTAGGTTGGTATAACGGTTGCTCAGGGGTGTGAAAAATCCACATCCCTGAGCAATGCAGTTAAACTGACCTAACCCCTGGTGTAGACAGTGCTAGGTCAATGGCGAATTCTCCGATCGACCTAGCTACCACCTCTCTGGGAGGTGGATTACTTATGCTGATGGGAGGATCTCATACACTTCCAGCTTCTGGTGAACAGAGGCTAGGGAGACTCAGAGAATGGTATTGCATCCCTACCCATCCTGGCAAACAGATGCTAGGGACACCATCCCTGCCCCGACAAACTTAAGACTGTAAAGTGCTGTGTAAATTAAAGCAATCCTATGAAAATTAAAGAAGAACATTTTTAAATGTAAGGTTCTGGGTACATGATGACAATCATAATAGCTAATAGTCATGTACACATGTTTTTACGAGCATAAGGACATAGGGCAGGATCCAGCCATTAATTTCAATGGGAGCCAACTCAGACCCTTAGTTCATAAACAGATTGTCTCAGGCCAGCCCATTCAGTAAGACAAAATAAAAGGGAAAACACTTTAGCTAAGCAGTGGGTCTCAATCACCTTAGAGCAGCTGAGCTGGCTGGCCTTGGGGAAGCTAGATGGTTCCATTATCCAAACCTCACTTTAAAGTAAGTGAATGTGACCCTGTTTCAGATAATGGGATAATAGAGGATGCATTATACATCATTTGTAGGATTATCTAGGAGACAGGACATTCATTACATAAAAGAGACAGAAGTCACAAAGCAAGACAACTTATGATCTAAATTATTTGGACATGCGAATGCCAGTCATAGAACATGATGCAGTTGTTTTAATTACATATTGTTGTCATATTGCTAATACATTAAACATTTGATCCTCTTTTACTCTGATCATAAGTTGAATTTGGTTTTCTTCCACAAATGTGTTGGCACAGTCATGCCACATGAAAGCTCCCAAAGTCATTTTGCAATTCATTATTTTTTTCCATTACTAATACTTTCCATATTCTCTCTAGACAGTCTTTTAGCCTTGGGGATTTTCTTTTGATACAATCTTACGAGCCACAACTAGTAAGAAAGAGGTGAATTTTATAAGTTTTCTTTCACATTTTCCTCTTACTGGGAGTATGAGATGAAGGATTATTCAGTTATTAGGGCACTAGCTTGAGATTCAGGAGACCTGGATTCAGTTCCCTGATATGCCACAGCCTGCCTCTGTGACCTTAGGCAAGTCACTTAGGCCTGGATCCACAAATGTTTTTAGGCTTCTAACTTTCATTGACACCATTTCATTCAATGGAAGTTAGGTGCATAAATACCTTTGTGGATGTAGGCCCTAGTCTCTTTCTGCTTCATAATAGTACTTCCCTACCTCACAGGACTGTTGTGAAGATAAATACCATAAAGGAGGTGAGGTGCACAGATACGGTGGTGATGAGGGCCATATATGTACCTTAAACAGATAGTTGTATTGCCAGCAGATCATAAGGAAGTTCAGTTTTTGTGATTCAGTTTTTAACACTGTCACTTTCCCCAAGCCATTTTTCATGGGCATCCTTGTGTTATGTATGTAAAGGAGCTTCTGTCTCTACAAGGTGTTCAGCACACAAAACTCCTAAATTAATTTTTTTAACCACCCTAGCATGCAACACCAGTGGAATAAAAACGCAAACACATCTTCAATATTAATTTTAAGTCACTTTTTATATAGTTTTGGGAAGTTCTTTGTTGTGTTACTCAAAGATCCTAATAGCTTCCTTGTACTGGGCTACTTGCATTTTATTTGTAAGTAATGGAAGCTGGAAATGTTAGGGAGTGGAAGCTCTCTTAATCACGGCTAACCATTACCTTGTGGAATACTGTGCTTCTCCAATGTGGGTGATGCTGTGTCAGTGCTGGAACTCTCCAGTAGTTTTGCCCGAGGCAGCGTCTCAGTTCCCCTTTATGGGGCACATCAAAGCAGTGAAGGAAATGTCCATTATTTGATCCTACTCCCTGGGGTTCAGTCTTGCATGAAAGTGGCCATGGATATGTGAAGGTCTGCTCTTTTAAACAGTATAGGCCACTGCTGTGAGTAGAATTTTCTTTTGCAGGGACTCAGGTTAGGAAAAATCCTATTTCCAGAAGCCTGGGGACAACAAAAAACCTTTTCCGACCCAATGTTATTTCATTATTTACTGTCCACCAGGCAAGCTGCTGCTCTGCACTTAAACATCTTGGTGTGTTGTCTGACTAGCACATTTGACCTGCGACTGAAAATTAAAATTGGTCTCCTCTGCTCAGTGCCCTGGGGAATACCAAAAGAATGGTGTCTGTACCACTTCTTACACTTGGGGGAAGTGCATTGCCAGCACTCAAGAACTGCCCTTATCTGTTTAATAAAAGGAATGTAATTCAACTCCTATATAGCCAAATCATGAAGCCTTAAATGTTACTTTTTAGTCACTCCTTATCCAGTAGAATTCCACTGATTTCAGTGACATTGATCATAAGTAATGAAAGACCTGGGATAGGGTTTGCTAAGCCAAAAAGACCTGGGATAGGGTTTGCATAATTAGGCTTGTATTGCAAAGTTGCCTGTAAGAGCTGGGTGAACTATTTGCAATGACAATTTATTGAGAGCTCAATCCAGCAAAACACAAACTGTGATATTCAGATTTGACCTAACTCTGCTCCCATAGAAATTAATGGGAGGTTTGATCACTATCCTTAAGCATAGTAGTAGTATGACTGAAGTCAGTGGCAATGCAGACATAATTAAAGTGAAGTATGTGCTTAAGCACTCTGCTGGATGAGGGGCCTGATGCATTTAGCTGCTTTTCTGTTTGTGAGCAGCCTACATACAGAGCGATTCTTATGATGTGTTTGCTATTCAGAGTGATTCTATGAATGGTTAATGCAAATATATTTCAGATTATGACTGCTTGTGAACTGTTCACGGTATCTATTGCGTCACGTGTCAGCTATTCACACCTCACTGTTCACACTGTGATTGGTCTCTTGAGATATGTGGAATTATTTCTGTTCCCGGATTGGATGACCCACAAAGAGCATTCAGGGTGGCCATGGGAACATTTCTGGTGTGAAAACTCATGCAAATAAATCTTCATGAGTATTTAATTGCACAAGTATGCGTAGACAGCAAATGAAAGGGGTTGTGACTATTATTTGCAAATACTTTGGGCAGGATTCAAGCAGCAGCTGTAGTGATTATGTTTTACAGCCTTTATGATACTGTTTATTGATTTGGGATCTGACCTGGCTGTCTTTGAAGTCAAAAGTAAAATTTTTATTGATTTCAATGGGAGCAGGACCGGATCTGTAATTCTGTGTACATATTATATCGAGCCTTGAATTTGTAATGATACATTGATCCTAAATATGCAGTCAGGTTAAAATGACCTGAACAGAAGTAACTATAAATTACAAAGTTGTCTGCTTTGAATCGTCTGTTTAATCACTCATTTTTCATAGATCTGTCTAGGGGTGTAAGTGTTTGCAAAGCTACCAAAAAACTGGTCATTCTGGAGTGCTGAAGGCTGGCTGAAGGCTAGCTCTTGATTTTCTTCAAACCTAATGAGTTACACCTAGCAAGGGACATAAAAGCCTATAAGAAAAGGTTCTATAAATATATTAATATTAAGAGAAAAATGAAAGAAAGTATAGGTCCTCTACTTAGTGGGAAAGAGGAGCTCATAATGGATGAAAGTAAGAAGGCTGAGGCTTCATGCCTATTTTGCTTGTCTTCACTAAAAAGGTAAACTGTGACCACATACTCAACACAATTAATATTAACAACCAGAGGGAAGGAACACAAGCCAAAATAGGGGAATAAAAGTGTAAAGAATATTTAGGTAAGTTAGATGTTTTCAAGTCCTCAGGGCCTGATGAAATTCACACTAGGGTACTTTAAAGAAATAGCTGAAGCAATCTTGGAACCATCAGTGACTATATTTGAGAACTCATAGAGGACAGGTGAGATCCCAGAGGACTGGAGAAGAACAAACATATCTTTAAAATGAGGAACAAAGAGGACCTGGGGAATTATAGACCAGTCAGCCTGACTTTAATACTTGGAAAGATACTGGGGCAAATTACTAAAAAATCAATTTGTAACCACCTGGAGGATAATAGGGTTGTCAACATGGATTTGTCAAGAACAAATCATTTCAAGTCAACCTAATTTCTTTCTTTGACAGGGTTACTGGCCTAATGGATAGGTAGTAGCTGTACATATGATAGATCTTGTTTTTAGAAGGCTTTTAATGCAGTCCCACATGACATTTTCATAAGCAAACCAGGACAATATGGTCTAGATGGAATTACTTTAAGATGGGTGTGAAACTGGAGGAAAGACCCTACTCAAAGAATAATTAGCAATGGTTTGCTGTCAAACTGGGGGGAATGTATCTAGTAAGGTCCTACAGGCCTCTGTCCTGGGGCCGGTATTATACAATATTTTCATTAATGACTTGGACACTGGAATGGAGAATATGCTTAGAAAATTTGCTGATGACATCAAGCTGAGAGGTGTTGCAAGCACTTCGGAGCACAGGATTAGAATTCTGAACAACCTTGTCAAATGGAAGAATTGGTCTGAAATCAACAAGATGAAATTCCATAAAGACAAGTGCAAAATACTATACTTAGGAAGACAAAATCAAATGCACAATCTGGTCAAGCCAAGCCACAGCGTTCTTATCAACAATGTACCAGGCATGGAGGCCTCCAGGAAGTTCAGTAATTTTTCAGTCCTCAACAATGTGTGTCATGGTTTGTGGCTGCCCACACCGATATAGTGGACTGTCTCTGAAACACCACCGAAATTCTGCTGCGGTACAACTACAGTGTGGCGAATAGCTGATTAGGTGGTAGTACTGCAGAAAAGGCTCTGGGGTAAAAGTGGATCACAAATTGAATAAGGGTCAACAATATGAAGCAGTTGTGAAAAGGGCTAGTGTCATTATGGGATGTATTAACACGACGGTCATATTTAAGACATGGGAGGGAATTGTCCTGTTTTACTTGGCTCGGCTGGAGTACTTTGTTCAGTTTTGTGTGCCACACTTTAAGAAAGATGTCTGCAAATTGAAGAAAGTCTAGAGAAGAGCAAGAAAAATGATAAAATGTTTAGGACTGGTATACACTACACAGTTTGGTCAACCAGAGGTAGCTTACATTGACCTATTTGTGCAAGTGTCTACACTTTAATTTGGCTCCTGTCAACAAAAGTGCCACGTCATGCCAACTTAATAATATCACCTCTCTGAGGGCTGTAAAGTCATGGTTGATGTACTTCAGTTGACACACTGGGAGTGTAGACAGAGCATTACTTACATCGACCCTAAGTCCTCCAGCAGCTGTCCCACAATGCCCCACACTGACCACTCTGGTCACCACTGTGAACTCTGCTGCCCAGGGTCACAGAGACCAGAAGGCCTTCCTCCCCTTTAAAGCCCCATGCATTTTTAAAATTCTTTTTCCTGATTGCCTCACTTGGCAAGCACATCTAGTAGCTCTCCATTGTTGAGTGCAACTGCCCAGTTGGCCATGCCTGCCTGGACTAGACAGAAGATATGGATCTCCTAGGCCTGTGGGGAGAAGAGGATGTGCAAGCCCAGCTCTGAACCAGGCCTAGAAATGTTGACATCTACGAGCAGATTGCGCAAAGGATTCAGGAAAAGGGGTGTGACAGGGACCAGCAGCAGTGCCTCATGAAAGCCAAGGACCTATGGCAGGCACACCAGAAGGCCAGGGAGCCCAACAATCAATCCGGTCCCAAGCTGCAGACCCGCTGCTTTTACAAAGAGCTGCATGTCATACTTAGTGGAGACCCACCCACCACTCCGCACAGCACTGTGGATACCTCCATAAAGCCCAAGTCACAGGCCCCTGCCGTGAACAGCCATGAACTCACTTATCTCTGCAGCCCACTGAGAATTCAATTTCAGGACCGCCCTATATCCCCTTCCCGCAATGTTCCACCTGTCATTAGGGGTTGCTGCGCTATCCCTACTACTCCTCTCCAGGAGACATTAAAGACAAGCACAACTTCTCATACACTGACCTGTGAGAATCCTGGTTGGTGGATGTGTAGCTGAAATGGACATGACTGTCCCTTCCACTTCATAAGTTCTCTTCTCTTGTTTTATTAAGTTTTTAAAGTATTTGTTTTTAAATTGCCAGGGTTTTTTAGCACTGTTTTTGTTACCGAATAAAATTCTATTATTTGGAACATAATTCGTCTTCATTAGTTCACAACATATGCTGGCTGGTACCCATCAGTTCTGAAAGCAACCAGTTACCTGTTACTGCACAGTGTCACACAACTAATAAGACCATTCACAAACAAAATTAATAGGTGAATTGACAATGGTATAACTCTACACGTACAGCAATCACCACACGATTCATACCAGGCTACAAAAGAGCAGGGCCAGGTGGAGCACACGACTACAACACACACCTCTCTGGCTCACTATAAAATGGTCTTTCAAAGCCTCCCTGAGCTGTATAGCTCTGCGTTGAACTATTCTAATAGCTCTTGTATCTGGCTATTCAAATTCAGCAGACAGCTGCTCCACCTCCGCCCTTTCCCCTCTTTGCTTCATAGATATTATGCAGGACACAGCAGGCAGCTATAACTATTGGGATATTTTTCTCACTGAGGTCCAGTCTTGTGAGTAAACCATGCTGATGACACTCATGACAATACAGAACTGTACAATACAGTACAGAACTGTGCAGGCTCCATGGATGTCCATACATCTGGGATTATGAAAAAAAGGCACAAAAATTATGGGATACAGATGACATTACGGGATGGAGACAGTTGCAAACTGGGAAGTAGACTCCATTCTCCTAGTCACCCCATGCGACTCGTTTCAGCCCCATCATGCAATGCCAAAACTTCCAAAAAGATAGTGCACTGGACAGTGGTGAGCTGCATACTGGGATACCTACCCATGATGCACTACACTGTGCATTGATACATGCACTCCTGGTGAGTATACACGCCGCTGTCACCAGTAACCAAGGTGTATGCACACAAGCAATATACTAACTGTGGCTGCTGTATGTTGATGTCTCTTGAGTCAACGTAAGTTTGTAGTGTAGACGTGGCCTTTAGAAAACCTGACCGATGAAGAAAGGTTAAAAAAACTGGGCATGTTTAGTCTTGCGAAAAGAAGACTGCAGGGAGACCTGATAACAGTCTTCAAATCTGTTAAGGGCTGTAATAAAGAGGGTGGTGATCAATTGGTCTCCATGGCCATTGAAAGTCGGAGAAGAAGTAATGGGCTTAATCTGCAGCAAAGGAGATTTTGGTTACACATTAGGAAAAACTGTCTAACCATAAAGACAGTTAAACACTGCAATAGGCTTCCAAGGGAGGTTTTGGAATCTCTGTCACTGGAGGTTTTAACAAGAAGGTTAGACACACACCTTTCAGGGATGGCCTAGGTAAACTTGTTCCTGAGTCAGCATGGGAGGATGGATTAGACGACCTCCCAATGTCCCTTCAAAGCCTACATTTCTATAATATTATGAATCTATAGTCTGCTACATTCCCATTGTTCTGCTGATTTAGAGGCCCACATACATTCTACAAGATGTACACTACAAAGCTGGTCTCAAAATGAGTCCCTCTTGGGGTTCTCATATTGAACAGCTAATTAAATCTTCATTAAAAAGATGAATTTTCAGGACAGGTTAATGGGAGCTTTTGAGACATTCATTATGAGCAAGTAGTTTTAGGGGCTTTTTTATTTTAATCTAGGGAAATTGATTTCCTAGTCACACGCTTTGGTTAATATACCAGCACATGCCTTCATAAATAGTCAAAGATATTCAAGAAATGCCAAGAACAATTCAAAAGGCTAGTGAATGTCTACAGGAAAGTTTTTAATAAACTCTTCAAGAATAAGTATCAAGTATCTCAAGGTCAGTACCGCTCTTATACTGGGTTCCTAAACTACAACTAGGATGTCACATTTTAGCATTTAATAAAAAAACACAGTGTGGCCACTTTCTCATTATAGCCTCGATTCTGCAAAGACTTACAGATGTTCTTATAGTAAAGCAGGCAAGTAGTTCCATGGGCTTCAATGGGTCGTGCACTTAAACTATAAGGGGTTTTCAGGATCGGGGCCTTGCCGCAAATGACTGGGCTTTTGGGGTCCAATACTCCAATTGCCTGTACATATGACAACCATTTCCTTAAATGTAATGTATAGTCATCGTTTTAGGGTCTGATGCTGCCAGCCCTTACTTATGCAAGCACTCCTTATTTACATGAGTAGTTGCATTGACTTCAGTGGATAAGGGCCTACAGCTGCAGTCAGACAGACTCTCCTTTTATATGTATGGTTAAAATGTATGTATTTAAGATTATGGGCAAGGTGCTGGCATGAGAGCTGTAGCAAAACATGCCAAGAACCAAACTACCAAATATAATAGCCGAATACAGACAGATTTAAAACAACCAAATGTATATTCAGAAAAAGATCACTCTGATTCCATGTCATTTGAAATGACACAAGGCTCTGCTTATAGGCAGAATTCTTTGATAAATTGTAACAGCTGGTGGCGTCATGGAGTAGTGGTTATACAACTGAGGGCTTGTCTTCACTACTGTGCTAAATCAATGCCGCTACAGCACGTCTGAAGAAGACACATTACGTTGACAGGGGAGCGCTCTCCTGTCAACGTAATTACTCCACCTCAGCGAGAGGCAGAAGCTACGTCGGCAGGAGAGCATCTCCCGCTGACAAAGCGTGGCATAGACACCACCTTAAGTCGATGTAAGTTATGTCACTCAGGGGGTGGTTTTTTCACACCCCTGAGCGACATAACTTGGATCGACTTAAGAGGTAGTGTAGACAAGCCCTGAATGGTTATCACCTAAAGTAATCTTAATAGAAAGATTAATCTTGAAGAAAATTATCTTGACTCTGCAAACAATAATTAGAAATGCCCTATGTGAAACAGTTTTGAGGACAGAGTTAACTCTCCTCCTAAAAGGCATTTATAAACCTGTAGTTTAAAAACCAAACTGAGATTGATTCTTATCTATATTAAGGGCTTGTCTTGCTATGTATGCACAATAACTCTTAAAGTGAGTGTTGTAGTGCTTTTAATTCAATGTGACTGGTCAGTCAGGGGCTGACTACAGCTTGAGTTAGTACAACGGGTCAGTTGCTAATCCAATCAGTCTGTGCAGTAATCAATCACTCTCTGCAGCTCGGGTGTTATTTTGCAGCATGGCTGCTCTCACTAGAGCTAGGCTAACACAAGAGGAGTTAACTTGAGTTAACTCTGCAGTGAAAACATGGTCTAAGGGTATGTCTACACTGCAATGAGAGGAGTGATGGAAGCATGTGTAGCTATAGCCAAGCTAGATTGGATCCTGTTAGCTCCAGTACCAGCAACATCACAGAATCCTAGAACTGGAAGGGACCTTGAGAGGTCATCTAGTCCAGTCCCCTGCACTCGCGGCAGGACTAAGTGTTATCTGGACAGTTCCTGACAGGTGTTTGTCTAACCTGCTCTTAAAAATCTCCAATGATGGAGACTCCACAACCTCCCTAGGCAATTTATTCCAGTGCTTAGCCACCCTGCCAATTAAGAATTTTTTTCCTAATGTCCAACCTAAACCTCCCTTGTTGCAATTTAAGCCCATTGCTTCTTGTCCTAGCCTCAGAGGTTAAGAAGAACAATTTTTCTTCCTCCTCCTTATAACAACCTATTACATACTTGAAAACTGTTATCATATCCCCTCTCAGTCTTCTCTTTTCCAGACTAAACAAACCCAATTTTTTCAATCTTCCCTCATAGGTCATGTTTTCTAGACCTTTAATCATTTTTGTCACTCTTCTCTGGACTCTTCTGAAATGTGGCACCCAGAACTGGACACAGTGCTATAGTTGAGGCCTAAACAGTGTGGAGTAGAACAGAAGAATTACTTCTCTTGTCTTGCTTACAACGCTCCTGCTAATACATCCCAGAATGATGTTCGCTTTTTTCCCAACAGTGTTACACTGTTGACTCATACTTACCTTGTGGTCCACTATGACCCCCAGTTCCCTTTCCACAGTACTCCTTCCTAGGCAGTCATTTCCCATTTTGTATGTGTGCAACTCATTGTTCCTTCCTAAATGGAGTACTTTGCATTTGTCCGTATTGAATTTCATCCTATTTACGTTAGACCATTTCTCCAGTTTGTCCAGATTATTTTGAATTTTAATCCTATCCTCCAAAGCACTTGCAACCCCTCCCAGCTTGGTGTCGTCCACAAAATTTATAAGTGTACTCTCTATGCCATTATCTAAATCATTGATGAAGATACTGAACAGAACCAGACCCAGAACTGATCCCTGTGGAACCCCACTCGTTATACCCTTCCAGCATGACTGTGAACCACTGATAACTACTCTCTGGGAACTGTTTTCCAACCAGTTTTGCACCCGCCCTATAGTAGTTCCATCTAGGTTGCATTTTCCTAGTTTGGTTATGAGAAGGTCATGCGAGACAGTATCAAAAGCTTTACTAAAGTCAAGATATACCACATCTACCTCTTCCCCCCTATTCACAAGGCTTGTTACCCTGTCAAAGAAAGCTATTAGGTTAGTTTGACACAATATGTTTTTGGCAAATCCATGCTGACTGTTACTTATCACCTTATTATCTTCTAGATCAGGGGTCGGCAAACTTTTTGGGCTGAGAGCCACGTCTGGGTGGGGAAATTGGGCGGGGGTTGGGGTGCGGGAGGGAGTGCGGGGTGTAGGAAGGGGTGCGGTGTGCAGGAACGGGCTCAGGGCAAGGGATTGGGGCAGAGGAGGGGTGCGGGGTGTATGAGGGGGCTCAGAGCACGGGTGCAGGAGAGTGTGGACTGCGGGAGGGAGCTCAGGGCAGGGGGTTGGGGTGCAGGAGAGGTGCGGGGTGTGGCAGGGGGCTCAGGGCAGGGAGTTGGGGTGCAGGAGGGGTGTGGGGTATGGCAGGGGGCTCAGGGCAGGGAGTTGGGGTGCAGGAGGGGTGCAGGATGCGGCAGGGGGCTCAGGGCAGGGAGTTGGAGTGCGGGGTGCAGGAGGGTTTCGTGATCCGGCCCGGTGCCACTTACCTAAAGCGGCTCCGAGGTGGCAGCAGAGCGCACCAGGGCCAGGGCAGGCTTCCTGCCTGCCCTGGCCCCACGCCGTGCTGAGCCACACCTGGAAGCGGCCAGAACCACATCCCTGCGCAGCCCCTGTCAGGGAGGGGCACAGGGCTCCATGCGCTGCCCTTGTCACACCTCCAGGTACCTCCCTTGATGCTCCCATTGGCCGCAGTTCCCCGTTCCCGGCCAATTGGACCTGCAAGGGTCAGTGCCTGGAGACAAGGGCAATGCACAGGGGCCCCAGGGACGTAGTGCTGGCCGCTTCTGACAGCGGTGCAGGGCCTGTGGCACCAGGGGGGGCAATCCTGCGGGCCGGATCCAAAGCCCTGAGGGGCTCTCCTGTCTTCGATGACTTTTCAAAGATAATCGCTAAAGGCTCAGATATCTCCTCTGTCAGCTCCTTGAGTATGCTAGGATGCATTTAATCAGGCCCTGGTGTCTTGAAGCCATCAAATTTGTCCAAGTAATTTTAACTTGATCTTTCCCTATTTTAGCCTCACAGATTCTACCTCATTTTCATCCTTAATATTTGTTGTCTGTCTGGCTTTCAGAGTATGCCCATATAAGCTCAGCAGCATTAATGTGGGCATCTCTTTTATATGGTCAACTGCAGAATATCCAAGGCCATATTTTAAGGTCAGCTAAAGCAAGGCACTCATTCTCACAATGGCCAGTACAAATGATATAAAAACGCACTGAAGTCAATCTTGAAGTCATAGTAGGTTCACCCCAGCAACTGCGAAGCAACAGCCCATGACAGAGCAAGGAGGTGTCAGATTTGTCATGTCGCTGTTAACCATTTTGAAGCAAGGCACATTAACACCTTATGTGAAAAACATGAACATTGCAAAGCATACACCAAACTGAAATGGTCATGGACAAGCTTGTCTGTAACACATATAACCATGTTTGCAGGTTTCACATTAGTCTGACCTCATGCATACATGTTCACCTATAGTGCTTCCAGAATCCTTGTGTGTGGACATCAACATGAAACTCCATCATAATCATCAGTGACACCTCTGGTTGCAGCATAGATATATCCTAAAGCCATGTCTACACTACGAGGTCTACATGGGCATAGCTGCTACATGGTTGCTATGCTTGCATAACCCCATAGTAAGGATGCAGCCTAGATTTGATGGAATGGGTTTTTCCATTGGTGGAGGAATACTACTTCCCTCACCAAAGGTAACTAGGTCAATGGAAGCATTCTTCTGCTGACGTAGCTGGATCTACACTGAGGGTTAGGTCAGCATAGCCATGTCACTCTGGGATGTGGATTTTTCACACCCCTGACCCTTAGTGACGTAACATGTCAACCTAAATTTTAAGTGTAGACCAGGCCTAAGACTCTTCCATTGCTCAGGCATTGTAAAGTAATATTAACATGGATGTAAGGTGGCTTTAGTGCAAATGAGAATCAGATCCTCAGTCTTCTGGCCTCAAAGGATAATCAGTTTAACTTTTTAAAGGTAGAATGATTTTATAATAATATAATTACTTTATGTGTATAATAGCTTTATAGCAGGTATAATGCTTTAATACTAAAATAGCTAGGTTAATTCAGAAGATTCATAGATTTTAAAGTCAGCACCACTCATCTAGTTTGACAGCAGAATTTCACCCAGTTCCTGCAGTAGATGGAATAATTCCTCTCTGCTGGCTGGGTAGCACTCCTACAGAAAAACTTGAGGGTTAATAAAAGTTTCTGAGGAATGCCCTGCTCAATATTGTGGATTCAAAACTGTGCGTGTGTGTCAAGGATAACCCCATGTATCCATTGCCTTGACAGGAAATTTATTGTCCAACCCTGTAGATCCAAGAGCATCTACAAAGATAACTGGTCCCTCCATATGGCTCCCTCTGTCTCTTCCTCTGTTCTGACAGCACAGGTAATCTGAACCCTAAGAGGGAATATCAGAGAGCTTCATGATTTATAAATGCAAACCCTTCCAAGTTAGGTTGCAAAGCTGTTTCAAACCATTTTGCAGTGTTACAGTTTTCTCAGGATGAGAGAGACACAGAGGGTGAGGTAATATCTTTTACTGGACCCAACTTCCATTGGTGAAAAAAACAAGCCAAGACATGAAAAAGAACTGTGTGGATCTGGGAAGGTTTGTGTCTTTCACAAACAGAAGCTGGTCCCATAAAAGAAATTACCTCACCCACCGTGTCTCTTGCAAGCTGTTTGTCAGAATCAGTTCATGTGTTTTCTCAGGCCCAAGAAGGTTCAGGTTTGACTAAACCAGATGTTTCCATGGTTTAATCTTATTGCAAACATGTGGACAAGTTTCAGATTTAAACAATTTGCACAAGTTCACATAGATTTATATGGGTTTGTATGAAGTGACTAGTCCTCTGGACATCAACATGCAAGGGACTAAAAGGCAAACATTACCATGTGACTTGCCTGTGTGACCTTACCCAGCAAACAAAGTTTGAACTTGAAATGCACCATGAACAATAGCCTTAGAACACAAGTGGATAGAGCAAACAAAGTACAAATAAAAATAAAAAATGTGCAGAGCTCAAAAGATACAAAAAGAAGTCCTAAAGATCCACTGCTGATTTATAAATGGAGGGTGAACGCATACCAAGTCTAATTCCAAGAACTTTTGTAGTTCAAGTCAAACATTTCACACAGCTCTAGGAATTACTGCTGGAAATGAAGAGGAATGTCATGGGAATGAAGCAGTTAGACTTCGGTGTAAAGACTATGATAAACTTCAGTTCAAATACAGCAATTGGAAGAATAAAACATGTTTTGGTTAAAATAAGTTTTGGGATAATGTTTCTCTTACAAACAGAGAAAGGGTAATCGGGTAACTCTATAATGGATTATTTATAATAGCTCAAGTACGAAGATTATGGGATCTAGTGAGAATTATTTGTGTCACAGAATTGTGGACAGTCTGGATCTTTGAGACATAGATGGTGGAGCTGGCTAAGCATTGAAAGCTTTTGGTTTCTTACAGAAAGACAATGAGCAGACTGTTAGAGCTTGTCTACACAAATATTTAGTTTGCGGCAAACTGGGGTGTTAAATCTACCCTGCTGCACAGCAAGTGTCCAGGTGGACCTTCCTTCCACACACTAGCAGTTCCCTAGCTCCCATTTCAGAGGAGCAGATCAAGTGCACTAAGGAACAGTTAGCGTGCAGCAGCAGGGTCCACAGAAACATGTGGTATGCGGCAGGCTAGTGCAGGGTAGATTTATACCACAGCTCGCCGCAAACTGTGTTTGCATATGCAGTAGACCAGAGGTTCTCAAACTGTGGTCAGCAGACCACCAGTGGTCTGCGAGCTCCATTCAGATGGTCTGCTGAAAGTTCTCTCTAAGATGCATGCCTGGGCAGCCTCACACAAGAGAATGAAGGGCCACTCACCCAATTAGTGGAGCTGCGCAGGTGTGGCTCCACTAATTAGGTGCCTGGACCCTGGAGAAGATGCACATGTAAGGTGAGGTGGTGGCCTTGGAGGGAATAGGGGGTAGGTGGGAGGGGACAGTGGGGTGAGAAGTGTGGGTGGAGGGAATTTGGGATGTGCAGGGCTGTGGCGGTCAGAGAAAGAGGTGACTTTCCCCAGATCTAGGGCTGCAGCTGCCAGGAAGAGACGGCCCTCCTTCCCAGCCTCAGCACTGTGGCTGCTGTGGTTGGGGAGATACCTCCCTCTTTCCCAGGTCCAGCGGAGGGGCTGCTGTGGCGGGTGAGAGAGGGCACATCCACTGCATTAGAAAGGTAAGACTACTGATATTAAAATATGAGTTGCGTGCTTTCATTTGTAGAACAAAAAAACGTTTCTTGCAAACCAATATGCAACATAAAGCTTTACAACATTTGCTGGTTTACATTTCAACTTTGATGTTGGGCTAAAAGGAACCCAAGAGGTAAATGAAACTGAAAGGTGCAAAAAAGGAAAAGAAAAGGAAACTGAAATGGGTGAAGACTTTCGTTGACATCCATGCAACTTGAAATGGGCACAGTCCTATGGCGAGCAGCTGAGAACAGGAGATAAATCTTTATTACATCGAGCGATTAACTGATTTTTTTTTGGTTCATTTCAACATTTCCACACAAAAAAAACCCATCTTTTTTTTTACTGAAACTATTCACCAAATTTGACCTGAATTCGCAAATTGTTTTGGTGCCCTGCAAAATGCATTTTCTGGCCAATTTACTATTCACCAAAATTATTTTGCCTAGCTTCACTCTGTAATGTGGTAGTTAATGTATATAAATGTTATGATCTGGAGATTGGCTACAGACTAAAGACAGCTTAAAAGTGCTAATTCGAACAGGGCTCAGTTTAAAAGCCAAGCTAATGAATGGAGATTCTCTGTTAGCTCAAGCAGTAAAGGCCTCTGATTCTGTAACTAAAGGGCCTGGGCATTATTCCCAATTTTTTCATGAGTGCCGTTGAGTTGACAATGCCTTATTTGTGCATAAGCATTGATTTTAATTCTTCCAACTACCGAAAGAACAGTACTGAGTTGCTCCAAAAGAAGTCCCATCCAGTCCTCCTCAGCTAGAAAGATGATCATCATCATCATGCAGGGGGTTAAAAATGGGGTAAAGAATAAATATGGGGGTCATTTTGGCAAAGATCATGTGGAGGACCCAGGAAAAAATTATCCTCCACAAAATATTCCTGAAATGCTAAAATAATAATAATTTTACTGATATACAGCAGCAAAGCTATGCAGTGTAGTGCTACTCATGGCATTCAAGAAGATAAATTAGCTACAATATTTGGATAAAACAAGAAGGGACCATTATAATGTTGCACACAATGAGCAAAGCCCTGCATTTTCTAATTAAGGCCAAAGCTTAGCTTTACAATGAACTATTTGTTGAACTTGAAAAATATAATTTGGGCTCTTTGAATAAATTACTTTCTGCTATGTAATAAAAACAGAGAAACACATGGAATATATTATATCCCCAAATGCCTACAGAGTTTTAGAATGGCCGCTGCCTGGCAACTTTTGTACCAGCTGGGAGAGCAAGGACCCAGCTGGCTTGGCAATAACCACCATATTGTACCGTGTCTGGCAGATGGCCACCTGACTCTCTTGCAGAGTCTGTATTCTTCCTTTCAGATGTCTATGCCAATGGCAGATCAAGAGTGAGTTTAGAAATAGTGGCAGATCTTTCTCAGTAATGCCAATCACTTTTGCAAATGACAGCAAGGTGAGGGATTAATGTCCCACAAAAAGCCAAATCAGGGCTAGAGTGGAGCTCTGGCAACAATTTATCAGTTAAATTTAGAACTCATGAAATGGTGGTCAGAAATTGGCCTTCCTTTTCAATGTTCAATGCTGCAGTTAGGGACAATGTATAAACTCTAAACTTTTTGTCCACAATACAAGATGTAGGGCATGTGTGTCAATTCCAACATGGAGGAAAAGATGCAAACAAAAATATATATAATATTTACATTTATTTAGTGCCTTTAATCCAAGCATCTCAAGGCTCTTTACAAATATTAATTAAATTGTGTGAACTAAGTAAGTATTGCTATAGCCATTTTACAGAAGTACAAATGAGGAAACTGAGGCAAAAAGGCTAAGGGATTTGCTCAAGATCACACATCAAGGCAGTGGCACAGCTGGAAATAGAACTCAGGAGACCCAACTCAGAGTTCCCTAATTTAATCTTGAAAGGAGGTAGGAATACAGGAGAAAACAATAAAGGAAATATACAATTTGGAGCAATGCTTATCTATCCATTGAGAAATTTAAACAAACCAGCAGGATTGAGCAGTTTGAAGTAATGACCTAAAGTCTTTCTTCCTTCCCCCCAGGTTCCCATCACTAACTTCAATCATTCTGTGCAACGACCCTGCTTGGCTTTGCAGCATCTGGATAGTATTTTGAACCATACATTTTATACACAGGTATGGACAAACATAACGTTTTTAAAAGTTCATCTGGGAATTTTTTTAAACATAGAACCCACTGCCTGTTAAAAAATACATATATGTACACTTCTAATGACACCTCCTGCAGAGAGACTGCTGAGTTCTCAGGAATCAAATGCAAAGACCATAAGAATGGGCATATTGAGTCAGACCAATGGTCCATCTAGCCAGTCAAGTATCCTGTCTTCTGACAGAGGCCAGTGCCCGGTGCTTCAGAGGGAATGAACAGAACAGGCAATCATCAAGTGATCCATCCCCTGTCATACACTCCCAGCTTCTGGTGAACAGAGGCTAGGGACACTTAGAACATGGTGGTGCATCCTTGCATCCTGGCTAATAGCCATTGATGGACCTATCCTCCATGAACTTATCTAGTTCTTTTTTGGACCCTCTTATAGGGTCACAGAGACCCAGTCTGTAGAACCCAGTGCTCGAATCCCTTCACTGTGTCTCTTCCACGTCACCTACTGTGCTGCTATTGTCCTACCTCCATTTACTCCATGTACCTGATACCCACGTTCAAGAGAGATGAGTTCAGACTGGAACAGGTGCACAGAAGGATGCTCCTAGGATGCTCAGGGGAATAGAACACCTATTTTACCAGAAGAGATTTAGGGTATGGCTACACTTCAAGCTGGGGGGAGGGGTAATTCCCAGCTCGAGGAGACATACTTGTGCTGGCTCTCATTAAGTAGAATGCAAAAAATAGAGTGTAGCTGTGAGAGGGGCTGTGGGAGACCTGTCAGAGACCCTAGGAATATACTCAGGGCAGCTAGCCCATCCTGCTGCTTGCATTGCCACAGCTACTCTCTACTTTGAGCGCACTAGCTCCATCAGAGCTAGTGTGAGTATGTCTCCTCCAGATGGGAATAATACCCCAGCTGAAAGCATAAATATACCCTTCGGCCTGTTCTACACTGGGCGGGGGGGGAATCGATCTAAGATACGCAACTTCAGCTACGAGAATAGTGTAGCTGAAATCGACATATCTTAGATCGACTTAGAATCACTTACTTTGCGTCCTCGCAGTGCGGGATCGACGGCCGCCGCTCCCCCATTGACTCCGCTTCCACCTCTCGCCCTGGTGGAGTTCCGGAGTCGACAGCAGAGTGATCAGGGATCTATTTATCACGTCTACGCTAGATGTGATAAATGGATCCCCGATAGATCGATCACTACCCACCGATCCAGCGGGTACTGTAGACGTGGCCTTAGAGAGCCTGGCTTGTTTAGCCTAGCTAAATGAAGGCTGAGAGGAGATATGATTGCTCTCTGTAAATACACAAAGAGGGTAAACCCTAGGGAGGGAGAAGAGCTATTTAAATGAAATGACAATGTTGGTAGAAGAACAAATGGATATAAAGGGGCCATGAATAAATTTAGGCTGGAAATTAGAAAAAGGTTTCTAACCATCAGAGGAGTGAGGATCTGGAACAGCCTCCCAATAGAGTAGTGGGGGCAAACAATCAAACTAATTTTAAGAGGGAGCTTGAGGAATATATGAACAGGACTATATGATGGAGTTGTCTGCAATAGCAGGAGACTGGACTCCGTTACCAAGGTCCCTTCCACTCCTATGTTACATTCAACAGAAGTCAAATGGTTAAGAGAGAAGCTTTTGTTGGCTGTTTCTCACAGGGTTTAGTGGGAATTGCTGGAGCATTGAAATTACCCACAATCAATGGATGTTTTAACTTCTGCCCACAAGAGTGATGTGATCCTTCTGCTCAACAGAGCAGCAGCCGGAATCCCACTTCCTTGCTTTTCAATAAGGCACACAACATATCCTCTTCAAGTATGCAAGCATCTGCATCACGTATTTCCTTTGGAAAAACCACAAAGCCACTGAAAGGGAGAACGGCTCAGCTCTCATTTTCAAAGGTTTTGTGGTTTTCCAACTGAAGTAGGTGCACCGATTCTGCCTCTCTATGCTCGTAGGGCTAGGACAACAGCAGGTGCTGAGAGATTAGATGCAACCTTCATCCTTTCTGAAACACACAGAATTGAGCTCTGACAACCGAGTGGTGATTCCTGGTCTGGAATTGTTCTCCTGAAGGTTTAAATATTTACTGAAGACATTTCCTTCCTTCCACAGGCACTAATATATTCATAGGGCCAGATCCTCAGCTGGTGTAAATCAACATAGTTCCAATGATCATAGTGTTCCTTCCTGGCCTGAAACCTATTAAACAAGTCCTCAGCTGGTGTAAATCAATGTAGCTCTATTGACTTTCATGAAGCTAAGCTGACATACACCACTTGAGAATTTGTTTAACCAGGTTTTCAGGCCAGGAAGGCATACTATTATCATCTGTTCTGACTGCCTGTATAATACAAGCCACAGCATTTCACCCAGTAATTCCTACAGTGGAGGGAATTTATTCTTCTTTACTACATATGTGAACAATATCAAACCCAAGAACTAGAATGAGGATGAACTAGTGTGACAGTAAGATACCTTCCCAAGGATGTGTGGGTACAATTTTCAAAAGCACCCAAGTCCCATCTTCAAAAGTGACGTAGGTGTATAAGTCCCAGTGATTTTTCAATGTGACAAGTTCCTAATTGCTGACCACTTTGAAAATGGGACATGCTCCTAAGCACTTAGATGCTTTTGAAAATTTTACTCTGTAGACATTGGGGAATGTCTCTTGCAGAGCCTCTGCTTTAGAAATATTCATATGAACTGACTCGGCCTCTCACACACACTCACATTGTACTTTCTCTGCAAAATGCCTTGAAAGTCATTATACAGTGTAAAATACTGGAAAACATTTAGGCTTGTGTCACCATTGCATTAATTCAATTTCATGTCCGCATATCTCCCTTGAAACTTATCATATGGTGAATCAGGTCCCTTGTTTTATTTATGGTGAGCAACACATATTTAGGTCCTCAAAGACTTATGCTTGTGTTTAACTGCAAGCCCACGGGTGAGCCTGTTGATGCCAATGAGTATGCTCACATGCTTTCAGTTAAGCATGTGCATAAATTTTTGTAGAATCAGGGCCTTACAGTATAGCTAGGACTGAAACACAAACATTTTCTTTGCCCTTGTTTAAATAATTCATTGAGTTGCGCTGTCTCAAACCAGTTTCAAGTTGGTGAAATTCCATTGACTTAATTAGAGGTACACCTGATTTACCCCCATGTGTGAATGTGACAGTGTGATTACGTACAGTGTATTAATTCTGTTTGAGATTATGAAATCTTGCATCCGATGAAGTGAGCTGTAGTTCACGAAAGCTTATGCTCAAATAAATTTGTTAGTCTCTAAGGTGCCACAAGTAATCCTTTTCTTTTTGCGAATACAGACTAACACGGCTATTACTCTGAAACCGCTCAAATAAATTGGTTAGTCTCTAAGGTGCCACAAGTACTCCTTTTCTTTTTGAAATCTGTATGTGTATCTGTGTCACGCTGCAAACTCCATTTTGAATGTGGGGCTTTGTGCCTTCCCTGATGTCCTTTTACCTCCAGATTGGACTTGAAATTCTAAAGGATGGTGGCACAGGGCTAACAACAGAGCAGGGATGGGCAAATGGCAGCTTGGGGGCTGCATCTGGACTGCCGTATCATTTTATTGGGCCTGCCACCGCCCAGCTCAAGGCAAGCAATTCAGCAGCTCCAGGACCAGAGAGGGGGTGGGGTGAGATGTTGCAGAGGGAGGACTGCATGTAGAGATGTGTGTCACTGGGGTGACAGCCAACAGGCCAGAGCAGGGAGCTAGGCCCCGCCCCACAGGACAGGAGCTACTGCTGCGGGGTAAGCACACTCACTTTCCAACCCTCACGGGGCCTCCCACCCCCTGGGGATAGGACCTGACCCTCCCCCATGTCACATCCTCAGGGCAGGATCCGACCCCCACTCCCGCATGTCATGCTCCCCAGGGGCAGGAAACGACACCCCTCGCATCACTCCCCCCCAGCCCACCAAAGGTGTTTGTTGTGATCTTCTATTACCTTAAAGTTGCTCCAGCTGTGATGGTCCTCTATTCAAATACAAGCATCCCGGACAAAGAGTTGGCTACTGCCCAGAAGAACCAGTCTGTCCAAGTGGGCTGGTAACTAAGCAATGGATCAGCTGGTGCGGGACTTTGATCCCCAGAAGAGGCTGATCAGGGGTCACCTGACAAAGGGGATGGGAGATTATAAAAGAGAGGCTCTTTCATCAACCATTTTGAGAAGAAAGCAGAAGCAGTTGAAGATGAAGCTAGGGCTGGAGAGTGAAAGGGCACTAACTGCAGAGGACAGAGTGAGGGAGAAACTCCATGACTCTGAAGAGAAGTCATATGCAAGAGGGGGATTTAGGACTCCACAGAGGACTCTGGAATAAGCCCAAAGACGTCTCTAGAGTGATGAGAAAACTGAGGCAGGAAATGTAGTTAGGTGTGTTTATTATTTTTGTCTAGATCTGGGTATTTCTCATGCTACCTAAGTACAAGAGTAACTTGTTTTAGAATCCTGTTCAAAGTCTGCGTGCATGTATTAGGCTTTCAGTATTGCACAGCCCTGACGAGTTAAACTGTAAACACAGATTGCCCACATGAATGAGGTTCTGGGAGAGGGTGTGCTTAAAGTATGGGGGACTCTGTGAGGTCAGCACTTAGCGCAGAGGCTGGGTAGTCAGACTATGGGGTTTTAGCTCTCAGAAGAGGTGCTAGGCAGAGGATCTGCACCCTGGTAATGTGCCTTGGAGGCTCCAAACAGGGGCAGTACCCAAACCATGTTCTGAGGAGGCTAAAAAGCACATGGGGCACAGTCAGGTGGGTCCCACACACAACAGTGACAATAGACTCAGGTCCCATGTCCTTAGATCTGTAGTGCTATAGGAGGGATATGTTGCTGATATGTCATTTGTCTGATTTTATTCATATTTATATTGAAGCTAACAGGAGTTTTGCCACTGAATTCAGCAGGTGAAGGATCAGGCCCCATGTAAAATAAATAGTAATCTAAGCTGTAACTCACATGGCGTTGCATCATAATTACAGTATTTTCTTTTCACCTTACAGCTGAGGTCCAGAGTGCCTGATTCTCCTCTCACATTAGTTTTGATTTACACCAGCATGGAAAGGAGAATTAGTCCAATAGATTATACTAACACCCAAAAGTTAAAAGGAATGAGTGCTCAGTACACTTCTAATCTTGAGAGGTGAAAATCCATGGGCCTGATCCACCACTTTGTTACTTATTCCAACTGTACACCAATGTCACCCTACTGAAGAGGCCTGATCCAAAGCCCATTGCAGTCAGGGGCCAGATTTTCAAATGTATTTAGGCACCTATGTAGTTGCAGATAGGTGCCTGGCAGGATTTTTAGAAGCACCTTAGCAAGTTAGGGGTTTAATTTCATTGATTTCAATGGGATTTAGGTGCCTAATTTATTTATATGCTTTTGAAAATCCCACAAGGTGCCTATCTGCGTCTTCAGGTGTATAAATCTGCAGCAATAAATCTTAGGTTAGATATTAGGTAAAACTTTCTAACTATAAGCGTAGCTCATCTCAGATGTCGGCTTCCAAGGGAGGTTATGGAATCCCCATAACTGGAGGTTTTTAAAAACAAGTTGAACAAACACCTGTTAGGGGTGGTCTAAGTTTACTTGGCCCTGCCAAAGAGCAGGGGCTGGATTTGATGGCATTTCGAGTCCTTTCCAGCACTAGATTTTTTGTCTACACAGGGATAAAAGGCCAGTGACATAGCTGCAACCGGCCTGGGTCAGCTGGCTCAGGCTCACAGGGCTTGGGCTGCAGGGCTAAAAATTGCTGTGTAGATGTTGGGCTTGGGCTGGAACCCGAGCTGTGGGACTCTGCCACTCCAGGACTGGGGGTGGCTTTCAAAGACCGCTCTCAGCAGATTGACCTAGAGCATCCTTCTGTCCTTCTCCTCTATTACACTCCAAACTGCAGAGATTGGAAAAGCCTGTGGCACATGACAAAGGGGAGTGTGACTAAATGGTGATCAGGGATGGCTCATTTTTATCCATAATTTAAACAGGGCCTAAAATAGAAGAGAAAAATCAAGTTTCTTCAGGGAACTCAAGTCTGGGGTTTTCCTGTGGCTGTTATGAGGGGAAAAGCTCATTAATAAAATCTGGACTAGTAACAGATCAGGAGAGTTCTCCTTTTGTTTGCTTTTAAAAAGTCATTCAC
Source organism: Lepidochelys olivacea (assembly GCF_965140295.1). Classification (NCBI taxonomy): domain Eukaryota; kingdom Metazoa; phylum Chordata; order Testudines; family Cheloniidae; genus Lepidochelys; species Lepidochelys olivacea. The sequence continues at coordinate 24,102,681 of NC_140412.1, read as the reverse complement.
TGTGACTTTTTACTTATGACAAGCACATGTAGATCACAGATTGGTATTTCTTTCAAAGCACTTATCACTTATTTACACAGCAAAAACTGCTCGATCAAGGGATTGTACAGGATAATGACCATCTGTGTTATAAACTTTTAGTATTGCCTGCGTAAACTGGACCAAAGTGTGTTATAGCCAAGTTATGGATTCATATTGGAGTTCTCATCTTTAGAAGGAATGCTGTCCCATTGGTCATAGCAGGGAGATAAGTAAATTTGGTCAAGCAATAAAAATGTTTTGTGAATATTTTAATGACTAAAAATACCAAGTTTGGTTTGCTATGATTTGTGGGGGTTTATTGTTCTTGAGCACTGAATAACAGCTCGGTAGCTAAGAAAATGTTTGTGAATCCCATTAATTTTGGCATCACTAAGCCCTGGTCTACACTATGAATTTAGGTAGAATTTAGTAGCATTAGATCAATTTAACCCTGCACTTGTCCACATGACAAAGCCATTTTTTTCTACTTAAAGGGCTCTTAAAATTGATTTATGTACTCCTCCCCCACGAGGGGATTAGCACTGAAATTGACCTTGCCGGGTCAAACTTGGGGTAGTGTGGGGTAGTGTGGTTGCAATTCAACGGTATTGGCCTCCAGGAGCTATCCCAGAGTGCTCCATTGTGACCGCTCTGGGCAGCGCTCTCAACTCAGATGCACTGGCCAGGTACACAGGAAAAGCCCCACAAACTTTTGAATCTCATTTCCTGTTTGGCCACCATGGCAAGCTGCAGGTGAGTGCAGATCTCATCAGCAGAGGTGACCATGATGGAGTCCCAGAATCGCAAAAGAGCTCCAGCATGGACCAAACGGGAGGTACGGGATCTGATCGCTGTATGGGGAGATGAATCCATGCTATCAGAACTCCGTTCCAAAAGATGTAATTCCCAATCATTTGAAAAAAATCTCCACGGGCATGAAGGACAGAAGCTATAATAGGGACCCTCAGCAGTGCCACGTGAAACTTAAGGAGCTCAGGCAAGCCTACCAAAAAACCAGAGAGGCAAATGGCCACTTGGGGTCAGAGCCCCAGACATGCCGCTTCTATGATGAGCTGCATGTCATTCTAGGGGGTGCAGCCACCACTACCCCACCCTGTGCTTTGACTACATCAATGGATTATGACGCAACAGGGATGTGCATTTTGGGGACGAGGAAGATGATGATGATTAGGAGGAGGTTGAAGATAGTGCACAGCAAGCAAGGGGAGAAACCGGTTTCCCCGAGAGCCAGGAACTCTTTCTCACCCTGGACCTGGAGCCAGTACCCCCCGAACCCACCCAAGGCGGACTCCCGGACCTGCCAGGTGGAGAAGGGACCTCTGGAGAGTGTGCCTTTGTAAATATAATACATGGTTTAAAAGCAAGCGTGTTTAATGATTAATTTCCCTGAAGACTTGGGATGCATTCGCAGCCAGTACAGCTACTGGAAAAGTCTGTTAACGTGTCTGGGGATGGAGAGGAAATCCTCCATGGACATCTCCATAAAGCTCTCCTGGATGGTCATTCCTCATGGTCACCTGGTTGAAATAGGGTAATTTTATTAAGGGGACATTCAGAGGTGGCTGTTCCTACTGGGCTGTGTGCCTGTGGCTGAAAAGAAGTATTCCCCAATGTTATCCACACGGTGCGGGGGGGATCATCCAAGAGAATTGGGTGTGTGGAGGGGGTGGCCGTTCCTGCTGGGCTGTGTGCCTGTGGCTGAACAGAAATCTTCTCCACTGTTAGCCACGCAGTGGGGGGAGGGGTGAAGCCATCATACCAGAGAATTGGGGGGGGGGGGATTAGTTGGGTTTGTGCTGCAGGTTAACCCAAAAACCGCAGCCTCTCCTTTTAAATTGCCAACCCATTTTAAATGGCCAACCCAACGGCTGCTTGGTATGGGAAATGAGGGCGCTGCTGTTTGAAACCATTCCCACATGTTATGAAGATTAAAGAAGCCAAAAGACTGTGGCTTACCATGGCTGCCTGCAAGCCGAATTCCATTGCCCAGCCCTGTGTGCGTGATCTCTCACACCAAACTGGCAGATACTCAATATAAGAGGCAAAATGCGACCTTGTACCGAAAGCACATGTGCTATGTAATGTTAACAGCAAGGTTCACCAGGAAAGAGTCTACCCATTGTTTTCTAAAATCTCTCTTTTTAACTACTACTCTCCCATTTTTTCCCTCCCGCAGCTGCAAATGTTTCAACTCTCACACTATCATCTCCGTCCCAGAGGCTAGCGAAGATTAGAAGGTGAAAAAAATGCACTCATGATGAAATGTTCTCAGAGCTCATGCAGTCCTCCCACACTGAAAGATCCCAGCAGAATGTGTGGAGGCAAGCAATGTCAGAGTCTAGGAAAGCACAATATGAACGCGAGGACAGGTGGCGGGTTGAAGACGATAGGTGGCGGGTTGAAGATGATAGGTGGTGTCAGCTTGCTGACAGAAGGCAGGAGGCAATGCTGAGGCTACTGGAGGATGAAACTGATATGCTCCGGTGTATGGTTGAGCTTCAGGAAAGGCAGGAGCACAGACCGCCGCTACAGCCCCTGTGTAACCAACTGCCCTCCTCCCCAAGTTCCATAGCCTCCTCACCAAGACACCCAAAACTGTGGTGGGGGGCCTCCGGGCACCCAAGCACTCTACCCCAGAGGACTGCCCAAGCAACAGAAAGCTGGCATTCAATAAGTTTTGAAGTGCAGTGTGGCCTTGTCCCTTCCTCCTCCTGCACCCCTCCTGGGCTACCTTGGCAGTTATCCTCCTATTTGTGTGATGAATGAATAAAGAATGCATGAATTTGAAACAACAATGACTTTATTGCCTCTGCAAGCGGTGATCGAAGGGGGGAGGGGAGGCGGTTGGCTTACAGGGAAGTAGAGTGAACCAAGGGGACGGGTTTTCATCAAGGAGAAACAAACAGAACTTTCACACGGTAGCCTGTCCAGTCAGGAAACTGGTTTTCAAAGCTTCTCTGATGCACAACGCACCCTCCTCTACTCTTCTAACTGCCCTGGTGTCTGGCTGCACGTAATCAGTGGCCAAGCAATTTGCCTCAACCTCCCACCCCACCATAAAAGTCTCCCCCTTACTCTCACAGATTTTGCGGAGCGCACAGCAAGCAGTAATAACACTGGGAATATTGTTTTCACTGAGGTCTAACATAGTCAGTAAACTGCGCCAGCGCTCTTTTAAACGTCCAAATGCACATTCTACCACCATTCTGCACTTGCTCAGCCTATTGTTGAACAGCTCTTAACTACTGTCCAGGCTGCCTGTGTATGGCTTCATGAGCCATGGGAGCAAGGGGTACGCAGGGTCCCCAAGGATAACTATAGGCATTTCAACATCCCAAACGGTTATTTTCTAGTCTAGGAAGAAAGTCCCTTGCTGCAGCTATTCAAACAGACCAGAGTTCCTGAAGATGCGAGCGTCATGTATCTTTCCCGGCCATCCCATGCTGATGTTGGTGAAACATCCCTTGTGATCCACCAGTGCTTGCAGCACCATTGAAAAGTACCCCTTTCTGTTTATGTGCTGCTGCCTTGGTGGTCTGGTGCCAAGATAGGGATATGGGTTCCATCTATGGCCCCACCACAGTTAGGGAATCCCATTGCAGCAAAGACATCCACTATGACCTGCACATTTCCCAGAGTCACTACCCTTGATAGCAGCAGCTCCATGATTGCTTTGGCTACTTGGATCACAGCAGCCCCCACAGTAGATTTGCCCACTCCAAATTGATTCCCAACTGACTGGTAGCTGTGTGGAGTTGCGAGCTTCAACAAGGCTATCACCACTTGCTTGTCAACTGTGGGGGATGCTCTCATCTTGGCATTCTTGCATTTCAGGGCAGGGGAAAACAAGTCACCAAGTTCCATAAAAGTGCCCTTACACATGCGAAAGTTTCGCAGCCGCTGGGAATCATCCCAGACCTGCAACACTATGTGGACCCACCAGTCTGTGCTTGTTTCCCGGGCCCAGAATCAGCGTTCCACGGCATGAACTTGCCCCATTACCACCATGATGTCCAAATTGTCGGGGCCCATACTTTGAGAGAAGTCTGTGTCCATGTCCTCATCACTTTCGTCACCGCACTGCCGTCGCCTCCTCGCCTGCTTTTGCAGGTTCTGGTTCTGCATATACTGCTGGATAACGTGCGTGGTGTTTACAACACTCATAACTGCCGCGGTGATCTGAGCGGGCTCCATGCTTGCCATGGTATGGCATCTTCAGGAGAGCAGAGTGGCAGCGGAAGCGGTGGGTGGATGACAATGCTGACAGCAATATGGCACCCGCATGGAAAAAGGCACAAAACTATTGTCGGCCATTGCTTTCATGGAGGGAGGGGGAGCAAGGGGTAGGGTGGCAGCAGACAGTGCAGTACGACTGCTAGCCGTCGTCATCTCCTGGGTGCTTGCCAGCAGATGGTGCAGTATGACTGTAGCTGTCATCGTTTCCAGGCAGACTGAATCTCCATGAGATGAAACTTTAGAAAAGAATGACCTGGAGTCACTCCCATTTATGTCCAGGCGCCCCTGACAGACCTCACCGAGGTCTGCCAGGAGCACCCGTGTCTGCCCAGGCACCCCTGACCAACCTCACCGAGGTTGGCCAAGCGCATCCAGGAGACGATGACGACGATAATGACGACGATGACGATGGCTACCAGTCATACTGCACTGTCTGCTGCCACAAGGCAATGAGCTGCTGCTGTGTAGCAATGCAGTACCACGTCTGCCAGCACCCAGGACACGCACATTGACGGTGAGCTAAGCGGGCTCCATGCCGTGGTATGGTCTCTGCATGGGTAACCCAGGAAAAAAGGCATGAAACGATTGTCTGCTGTTGCTTTCACAGAGGGAGGGAGGGAAGGGGGAGTCTGACGAAATGTACCCAGAACCACCTGCGACAATGTTTTTGCCCCATCAGGCATTGGGATCTCAACCCAGAATTCCAATGGGCGGCGGAGACTTCAGGAACTGTGGGATAGCTACCCACAGTGCAACGCTCCGGAAGTCGACGCTAGCCCTGGTACTATGGATGCACTCTGCCGACTTAATGGTCTTAATGGTCTTAAGTGGGGACACACACAATCAACTGTATACAATTGATTTCTAAAAAATCAACTTCTATAAATTCGACCTAATTTCATAGTGTAGATGTACCCTAAGTAGTTCCCTGAACATTTGTACCACAAAGTGCATTTGTTACTGGTTAAATTCTCCATTTTTAGTGTTTGTCATCCAATCAGGAAGAAGAAACAAAACTGTGTGACTTAGTGATCACATGACACAAATGAACTGTGAATAAACCAAATAATGAATTGCCCCCAAATGATCTGAGAAGCTATTCATCTAATAGTTCTGAGCAGAGCTGGCCAGGAATTTCCCATCTAATTGTTTGTTTGCTTTTTATGGAAAATACAGTTTTTTGCAAAATTTATTATTTCAATTTTGCTGACATTTATCAATTTTCTTCTGGCTGAACTGTCACAGTGCATCACAGGAGTCTGATGGTTTTGGTGCACTGTGGGTGATACAGTCTGGCCACGGAGCTCTGCGAGAGGAGATTGCGGACAGGAGGCACTGTAGCAGGGTGGTTTGGTTGGTCAGTAGATTTACTGGTCTAGGCCTCCAACTCCAGTCGTATGAGTTCCAGGTGTCCCAGCCCTCCAGACAAGGACCAAGCCAGGGGTGAAAGTAACATAAAGGACTTACTGGTATGCAGGGCAGCCAGGGTCCTGGGAAAGGTGGGCAGGGCAGTTCGGGCCTCCCGGAAGGGGCAGGGATGGGGCCAGACTCCCCCAACCAGCCCTTCAGCGCTGCCCAGCCTGCAGCACCTGGGGCCCCAGCAGCAATTTAAAGGGCCCGGGCTCCGGGCGCTGCTGCAGTAGCGGCGGCAGTGGCCGGGAGCCCTGGGCTCTTTAAATTGCTACCAGAGCCCTGGGGCAGAGCTACTGTGGCCCTATTAAATCACCGGGCCCCGGGGCAGCTTCCCCTTTTGCCCCCCTGTCAGCAGCCCTGCTGGCATGGTGCTTAAAATGCTGCCACAGCAGCGCTTTAATGTGGGCTGTGTACTGGCCCATACTGGCGGCCACTTTCTTACCGATATGCCGTACCGGCCCGTACCGGCTTACTTTCACCTCTGGACCAAGCAGAACTGGCCTCTTTGCTGGTAACTCCTAGCACTGCCTTCCTTGAGACCAGGCGTTGTAGCTCCAGGATGGGGAAAAGGACATAGGCCCTCCCTTTCCACTGGGTGCCAGCCCAGGGCCCTGAAAGTGCACCAGTGTGAGATGGCTTAGATTCGGCCAGCCCCTGGCCTACCTTCCCTGGACCATTTCCTACCACACCCTGCATTTCAGGTTGGGGTGTGGCCAGAGATGATTTCAAATCTTTACTTCAGAATCCCCACTGTCTAGGGCTGATGCCTGTAGCCCTCTTGTGCTCTTGCTAATGGCTCTCTCTCCTTCTTAGGGAGTGCCTGAGGGTGGGAGACTCACAGCCTCCTCCTCCAGGGAATGGTCTTCTCTTCCCTCACCCCTAGGGGGCTGGAGCTCCCTTTACACTGATCAGCTCTCCAGGAGCATACTCAGCAGTGCCCGAGGGTCTGGGCCTTCCAGGCCCCATAAAGCTCTTGCCCTTCCCCGGCTTGGCATTAGTGTGGGGTGTGTAAACCCCCTCACAGCCCCTCAGCTACAGCACCCACAAGGCACTACAATGGCTCAGGCTGTTGCAGTTCAGTGTCAAACTGAGCCAAAACAAAATGTTTCAACTTCACCTCCTCCTCCTCAATCTTCAGGCTGGTCAACGCAGCTGCTTTGGATGCACAACAAAGAGTATGTGCCGCCAGCCTAAGGGTGGATTATCTGCATTCATCGTTCATGCCAGAGAGCAAACTGCGGGGTTGTGCTCTCACCATAAAATCAGCCCTAGAAGTTAGAAGCTGAAGTGAAATTAGAGAAGTCACAGGAGTAAGAGCTGGAAGAGATCTATTAGGTACTTTGGCGGAAGGGTGGATTAATATGGGCAGGGTTGGCTCTGTGCTTTGTGATACTTCATCTTGCCTAGTACAAGGCCAGCCTGGAGGGAGAGATTGAGCCAAATCGCGAGTTGTGAGTCTTTCATGGTCACTTGTGTCACTTTTTTTGTGTAAAGCCTGTTCTGAATCCAGTATTGTTCTCTACAGTTTAGTATCTAGTAATTTATCAAATCCAGTTTTAAATGACACAGGAAGCTGGGCTTCCAAATAGCCCCTTTTCAGTGCATAACTGAGGGTTTGTAGCGTGGCCATAGGAGATGTTGCTTGCCAGCCAGGGAGGATGGAGAAATGTAAGGAGGTTGTCAATTTTTTAGGGGAAGGGACTGTGTCATTGTGACGCCCTGATCTTGGTTGGGCCTTCCAGGAATTACTGTAATACAAACACTAATGAATAAGAAGAATGATAGGAAAGATCATGGGCAATATCAGAGGAATTGACCTTTACAAGACTGGGGGAAATGTGTATCCTTGTCTTCGTAGGCTAATGCAAGTTATCACTGTGGCTAAAAAAAATGGAAAGAAAAGCAAGACTGACATCAAGGCCTTTGATATTGCTAATCAAAGAATTTCATGGGGAACTTTATGATCAGTCAGTACTTGATTCTTAATGCAAATGGTTTGAGAATGACTTGACTGGAAAGATCTAAGCAGCAGCCATTGAGGGAACCCTGCCAGATATTAGGTAACTCAAGACTGCTTAGGAAATCAAAACAAAGTTACAGCTCCATTAGCTCAGTGTAATGTTTTTGGAGGGAGAAAGGGTTGTGGTGAAGGGGCCCCAGACATCCAAGCACGGACTTTTTCCTGCCTCATCAATCCTGGCAGAGACACGTACTAAGTAGACTTTATTTCCCCCAGGCACTAAAAACACAGCCAAGTCAGTCTTTGTGGGGGTCCAAGCATTTTACCCACCCTGTCATTCTGGGATGCTTTTTACCTCAAGTAATCCCACGTGCTTCCTCTCTCTGGGAGCCATTACGGTTGCACCCACGCCACTTTGGATGATGGGGTGGTGGGCAGTGGCTCCAACACTGGTCTCTGATGAGCCACTAGAGGAGTGAATGTTCAAATGCTGAGTGGCTCCACGCCCATGTCTCTGCTAGTGTCGGATAATTGGTCCAAGGAGTCAAGAAAACCAAGGTCAAATCTCAAACCTAAGTCTCCTGGTAGTACCTATTATTCATTGGGCATTCAGGTCAGCCCTCAGGTTTCCCCTTTTCCTCCCTATTGAAGCTACAGTTCATCTTTGGGATACATTCTCTCCACCGGTGCCTATATAACACTTTCATACTGCTGTGCACATGAAGCTAATAAATTAAAGTAAGGGAAGGATTTGCTATTGAGCGTATAATGTCAGTCTCTCTGGCTCTCCATGGGAGTGTTCTGCCAGCTGAGTTAAAGTTGCAGCTACACTAGCTTTAAAGAAGCAGAATCTGTAAACTTTATTAAACATTCTTTTGGTGTCCGAAAGCAGGCTAACAAAATAGTGAGAAGTTTATCATGAAACCTATTGATGGATTACCTCTGACTCTAGTGAATCCATTCCATTGTTTTGAGAAGTGATTATATTTATGTCTTTTACTTCAAAGATCCATATTCATACAGTGCAAAGCCAGCCCTGCCCATTAGAAGCCAGTCCTTTAGCGTGTCAAGGTGCAACACCATTTTGATTGCAAAAGACTGAAGAGATGTGAACCAGGAGACTCAGATATAATTTAAAACAATAGTCGCTCCTGTTATTTGAGGCAGATATTCTGGATGTACTGGGTGTGTGTATGTCTGAGTGCTGGTATGGTTGCCAAAGATTTCCTGCAGTGTTCAGTTTTATTATACTGAGATGGGACCAAATTATGCCCCAGGTCCTGAACTTTGGGAGAATTACAGGACTGGATCCAGATCCAAACTTTCTGGTTCAAGGCCTTCTCTGCCAATGAGGCTCGCTTCATATCACAAATAGTCTTGAGCCACAATAGAGCTATGCTGATTTATACTAAGGATCTGGCCCACAGCTCAGACATCTCATTTGCACAAAGATATACTTAGCTTTGCTATTGCCATTATTAAGTTCTGCAGCTGATATGGCCCAGCCTCCCATTGCCTTAGGGCCATAAAGTTTCCTCCTATTCTACAACTTGGAGAAAGCTTGTTTGGGGGAGGGGTGGGAGGTCTGGCAGCAGCAGGAACGTGTTGTTGTTAAACTAGACTCTGCTTCTCTGTGTGTAACTATAACCTGTTTTTTCCTAATTGAAACAAAGTGCTTTTTTGTGGTACATAGCGTGCAAGCTGCCTAACCCATCTGTTCAGGCCCTACATGCCCATTTGCCATCCTTCATTAGCAGAGAGCACCGGGAGTTGAATAAGCAAAGAAATGGGAGTAATCACCAAGTAAGCAGCTCTCTGCAAACTAGTTAGGAATTAGCTGTACTTGCCCATGAATGTCTGAAAATGAATTGGATGTTTCTGTATTAATTCTATTGAATCATTTGCATGGGATCATTATTATTTAAATAGCGGTGGTACAAACAATGTTCTAAATCTCGGCACTGTTAGAACATGTGGACATAGTCCATGACCTAAAGAGCAAGACTGAAGCTGTATCCATTCATACTGATGTACTGTCAGGAAGCAGACATACAGACACAGGGCATGAGGCTGTGTCCAGGAGTATTGATGTGTGGGCAGGAAGTTGTGTCCAGGCATATTGTGATCAGAACATTTGTGAAGTTCCAGTGCTGCTGTGTAAAACTGTTCCAAACTGATCAACAGAACTGGGGATTATTACATATTGCTTTGAAACATAAGTTACTCATTGTGTCTTTGGGGAAATTGGGTAAAGTTCATGCCTGTGCTGAAGGCCGACAAAAGGCCCAGACACAAGTTAAGCTCTCAGAATAGGACTTTAGTGGTTCTTAAGCCTCTTGCTGGTCCTTGTTAAAGGGTTTTCCCTTTACCCCCTCCCCTGGTTCTTGTCATGCAGACAGAAAGCAGAAGAGCAGAAGTCCAAAGTGCAGGCAATGCGATGTTTATTGGGGTTAGTTTCAAGCAAGCATATTCATAGCTCTACAAGCCGGCAGAGTTTGTTTTCCAGTGTTCCATCCCAGCTCTGACACCGCAGAGTGTTTACCCAGTGTCCCCCTTCCCAGCTCTGATGCCACAGAGCCTTGCCTATGTCCCTGGTCCCCATTCCCCATTCCCATTTTCCATTTCCCATTTCCTACCTTCTCCTTCTTAGCAGGCCAAAATATACCTGCAATGCATGTCCACATTCTCACCCCATACAATTTATGGTTATGTTCTGTTTTGGGGGATCGTGTGTTTGGGGTCTTCATTTCACCTCTTTTGTACTCCATGGGATGGGTAAGGAGTGAGGTTGTGTTCTGGCCAAGGCCAGGCCTTTTTTTGGCTTTTTAGTGTATCTTATGCCTCCCTCCGTCCATCCCCCTTGCCCCTCCCAACTGATTGCTTGACCTTGGCTTGAGAGAGGATCCAGGCAGCCTTCCAGTGTATGCTTATATATTACACTTCCACCATACCCTGTAATACTTTAGTTCTATTCCTTATTTTTTCTTATTGTACTAAAAGCCCCATCTGGTTGTGGGAAATGCAACACACAGTGTCTTTGTTCATTGTTCTTTACACATATTAGTATAAGATATAAGAGTATCAAAAAGTCAAACCCCAAATTTTATCTCAGGATGACAAACAAGCCTATATACTAACAGTCCTCTGCACAGTGGTGAATTTCATCCATTGTCCACAATTAAGGGTGTATATTGCAGTGAAATGAACAATAGTTTTGTTTGAATCCTGGTGGTTCATATCATTCTGTGTTCATATAAATATACTGTTAAACTAATTTCTGTTTGGGTCACATTCTGTTCTTACTTTCGCCTATAGATCAGAAGTAAGTCCAGTAAAGTTGTTCGAATTTCTCCACACTACAGTGGTGTAACTGAGAGCAGAATCTGTCCTACTGATTTTATAGTTTTAGGTTTGGAGTTGTTGTTATCTTTGTAGGAAGGTTTTACAAGGTAGATGTTTGTTTGTAGGGAACAAGCTGGGTTAACAGGCACATATGGAAAACTGGCCTGGGCTGAGGAGCAAGCTGGGTGAAATTTACTCTTGTGCAGGAGATACCACAAGGCCAATGTACCACTTTCCCCACTTGAGCCCTCTTTTTAGGGCTTAGGTAGATGGTCCCTGCTACATAGGTCTTGTGCTGGCCCTCTGTTCAGGGGTAACTTTCGCAAACTGTGACTGTCAGGCAATGTATTATATAGCGCGACCCTAGCACCGGTGACAAATTCATCTTTGAATCAGCTGATGTAATGACACCACCTTTGGTGGGATAAATACATAAGAAAGGGAAAGAATCTGTGGCAAGGAGGCCTGTGACATTTCATCATAGTGACCCAAAGGTTCTGAGAGCCCCCAGAGGTTGATCACATTGTCTATTGCTTAATTCCTGACTAGCCTCTTTATTTTGCTTTGAGGTTAAGGTTTGCTATGTTGGGGGCCTTACACCATGCACTGTTACTGCATCTGATTAAAAAATGGGCAAATATTTGCATGTCTGCACTTGAAACTCTATAGTATCACAGCTGCAGCGCTTCATGTAGACCCTACCTACGCTAAAGGATGGGGTTCTCCTGTGGGTGTAGCTAATCCATTACCCCAAGAAGCAGTAGCTAGGTCAATGGAGGAATTCTTTTGTTGACTTAGTGCTGGCTACCTCAGGGGTTAGGTTGGCTTAACTACATTGCTCGGGAGTGGATTTTTCACACCCCTAAGCAGGGGTGAAAGTAAAATTAAATTCTTACTGGTATGGGGGCCAGCTTCGGGCCCCTGGAAAGGGTGGGACCTCGGGAGGAAGGGCAGGGCTGAGGGGTCAACCTCCCGCAGCCAGCCCATCCACACTGCTTGGCCTGTGCTGCCTGGGGCTTCGGCAGCGATTTAAAGGGGCCCACAGCTCCAGCTGCTGGTGCAGTAGCCTCGGCAATGGCCAGGAGTCCCAGGCCCTTTTAAATCGCTGACCCTGGGGCAGCTGCCCCTTTTGCCCCTCCACCCCCCCCCGTCGGTGGCCCAGGGGGGCAAAAGGGGCAATGATGTTAAAGCACTCCCACAGCATTTAACATCACTGTACCTTTTGCCCACCCTCCCCCGTCGGCGGCCCTGCTGGTAGGGTCCCTACCGGCAGGGCCGCTACCGCGGGGGGGTGGGAGGGGGCAAAAGGGGCAGTGACGTTAAAGTGTTGCTGCGGCAGCGTTTTAATGCCGGCTGCATACGGGCCGGTACCAGCTTCTTACCGGTACACGGTACCGGCCCACTTTCAGCCCTGCCCCTGAGCAACGTAGCTAGGTCAACCTAACCATTTTGTGTAGACCAGGACTAGACAAATGGTCACTCATACTGCCTGCTAAATGGGCTGTTGGCTCCTGCTCATTACTTAACATTATGTCATGTATGATGGTAACTTTTTCCAATTGACCTGTATATGGTATGGCATGATTAATCTGGAGACAGCATTTATGGCATATTATAAAAGTCACATGTAGGAGCCAGGAATGGGGAAACATTTGAGATAGTCAGATGTTGTAAGATTAAACATTTGGAATGTCAGGATCAACCCTGCAGTCCTTGCTCAGGCAAAACTCTCAGTAATGTCAGTGGGCGTTTTAGCTGGGAAAAGGCTGCAGTATTGGGGCCCATAATCAGATTTCTGTAGGTTGGAATTCAAATAAAAAGTTTTATATTTATAAATGAAAAGCTTTCTCTATTGTAGAAGTGGACATGTCCTCTGTGATGTTTGACATTTCCAGACAAATTCCACTCTGACATTTCTTGCTTATACAGAATGGATTATAGTTAGTCCCCAGGCGAGATTCCCTGGTGGGGAGTGGAATAATCTACCATTACATTGTTAAATTCTGCTAGATCAATTCATCAGAGACCTTTTCTATAGGCACCTCTGAAAGGTTGACGGGTAATTGCATAAGCAGACAGGCATAGGTTCATAGAAATCAGAGATGAAAAAGTTCCCTTAAGTCGTCATGTCTAAATGCATAGAGTGAGGAACAGGCATGGGGACCTAATGGTCTTGGAACTAGTGTTTTGTTGTTATTTTTGGCAATGAAAAAAATGTCAATACTTAAACTAATTAAATAAAAACAATCAGTCGCACAGGAAAAAAATGTTAGTTGCTCTTTGATTCAACCAAGGTAGAGAAGAAGAGCCATGATGAAGACTGGACCTTCAGCTGTTAAACCCCAATCTAGCAAAGCACTGAAGTACATGCTGAACTTTAAGCCTATGGGTAGTTCCACTGAAGTAATTGAGACTACTTGTGCTCAATGTTAAACATATGCTTAAATACACTGCTTGATCAGGGGCAAGTGTAAATGTATGGAATCGTTCATGTTATATTAGTATTCTGTTAATCATCTGGAACATCCTGAATGAGCAAGTGTAAGCAGTTTGCACCATGCTTTAATATATGTACAGCAATATGTTTGTATCATTGCCTGTGGTAATGAATCAGGGTTAATTGATGATACAATTATTAATCCTTTGTAGAAAATGTGTCCCCAGCTTTCAAATAGAGTAGGTGGGAATTTTATGAGATCTTTGTCAGAAAATGCAGTTTTCTCTCTACTGTAACTTTCACAGAAACATCGCTTTTGACAAAACTTTTGCGGAGAGTTTCTTCGGTTCGGGATGGAATTCAGATTGAGAGAACTCCTGCCCCTCACATAGCTGATAGTCCAGTGGTTAGGGCAGCTGCAGTATGGAGACTCAGGTCCTTTCTCTGACTGATTCAGAGCAGAGACTTGAATCTAGGTCTCCCATGTCCCAGCTGAGTGCCCTCACCACTGGGCTAGTATCTATTTTGGGGTGTCTCTTGCTCTTGTTTTTTCATGAAACGTTTTGAATGCTCTCATTTTTATTACACCTTGGAACAAAAACAAGGCTCAACACTTTGAAATTGTTCACAAAATCAAATTCTTGTTTTCTGGCCAGCCCTGCTTTACAATTAAAGAGTACATGGTTCCCGGGAACAGAGTAATTTGGGAAAATACTTTGGAGCACAGCTGTCAGACAAGATTCATCCAGTGAGCTATGACAAATATCTAATGGTCTGGAAACTGGGCCACAAGTAATATGTGATTTCAGCTCTTTATTTATCACAATTTTTACAATAGCTCTACTAACAGATGCTGTAGATGACAAGGAGGTATGGGCTGGGGAGCTGAGACGTTGCTGAATATGGAACACACACAAACCAAAAACCCAGGCAGAAAGGAAATGTCCATTTAATTGACATGAGAACGTTCTCTTGGCAGTGCTTTGTAATGTGGCAAAAGAAAATTGTTAAACAGTGAGTGCAGTAGACTAAGGTCTTTTATTTTGTTTCCTCCCCACCGCCCTCTCTCAGACATCCAGATAGCTGCTGCCTTATGGAGGACGAGTCCAAGCTCCAAGTCATCAAGATGACATCCAGATGCCAAATCCCCAATAATCAATGTTGCATCCAGATTGGGTGCATTGCCAGGAGAAAGTCTCACATATCAGCTCTGCAGTCACACCTAGTCATAGCTTTGTGACAGAAATGCTGCTCTGTAATAACTTATGAATGCTGTATGTGACTTGGTGTTTGGGATATTTACTGTACGAATGTACTGGTTTATTTTTAATGGAGGACTGTAAGGGAAAACATGCAGGAAGGAGACAGAATGGCTCCAGATAAGTTGCTTCTCCACAACACTTGAGGGTTGTTAAGAGATAATGTCCAACAGGAAGGGGCCCGAGATTAAAAGGACACTAGCAGTTTAAAAAGGGATTCTCTCTCAAGGGAGTGGGGGAGTTGTTCTGAACTAAACCAAAGGCACCCTTTGGGGTGTCTGAAAAGTCTGAAGACTGCCTAGATTAGCATCCAGGGATGGTGAGCCTTTAGGTAGGATCTGTGTATACTGTTTGTTGTTTTAAAAGCCATTTTCTCTAAATGTTTTGTTCCTACTACTAAAATAAAAAGTACTTTGGTTTTAAGAAGGCTGCTTTGACTGGGCACTGCTTTGCCACTTGGCACAGACTTCCGAAGGGAAGCACTGAAGCTGTCTGACCTCAATCAGACCTACTGGATGAGACCAGTTGATACACTGGGTGTTGTAGCCCAAGACCTGAAATTCTACTCTAGGAGAGGTAAAGGCACAAGGACTGAACCTGAGGGCTTAGCTCAGGGATACCAGAAAGGGTACAGAAGTGCAGCTAGCCCTGTAACTGTGCCATATTGGTGGCAAGCTTCTTCAAAGATTGACATTTAATTTTTCCAACCATCCACTTTTCTCAGTTGAATCGTACAATTTGAGTCTACTTAATGATGACACAAAAGTTTCCGTAAAATTAAAAGTGAGTAAGAAATAATTAAGGTGTACAATATGCCAGCTTTGGTTATGATTGTCCCTTATTCTTACAAGCACTTAAACTGAGTAGTTAAACAATTAATTACACATATAAATGTGTCCCAGTATCTCAGGTCTTAATCTTTCCTAGCTTAAAAAAACCCCAAACTTCATTTTACCCTTTTAAACACTAATACTTGTGACACCTGTCTAACAAAGCAGCACCTGCGTGGCCCAAGGTTGTACATTACATGTGTCTGTGATTCTTCCAAATGGCTGGTGCCCAACAGGCTTTATCTAGTCCATCAGTGTGCATAATGTGTCACCCTCAAGAGTGAAAGGAGGATGTCATGAATCTGGGTCTGGGCAACAGGAACTCTACTGTGCCTACTAATATCAAAAGAATACACTGGAAACAGTAGTAAATCTCTGTTGTGAAAAGCTGTAGTTCTGGGTGTGTCTGTTCTCCCACGACATGTACATCTGTACAAACACCACCGTCTTCTAATGCAGGAAATGTCAGACTCGATCAGTGTGCAAGCACACGTGTGTGTGACTGTGAGAGAGATCAATATCTTGGTCCCTGGTGGTTAAATACAACGACTCTACACAAGCTATGTTACTGTAGGTGTTCAGATACTAGTAGGAGCTCAGCTACAATGGTGACGGAGCCATTATGAGAGCCTGCATTGATAGATATCGATGTCTTGAAAGTGTGTGTGTGAGAGGGAGTTTGAGATATTGAGTATATCACACTCCAGTGGTTGCAGCCTACAGAGGCAATATGCACCCTAATACTGTCACACAGGTGATACTGTTAATTATATTTAATGCAGCTCACAAAGGAGTTGTACCTGATTAAGGACTTTGGGATTAACCTTTTAGATTTTTCAGTTATGTTCAGCTATACAGACGTTATTATTTTCAGACAGAACTGTGGTTTGGAAACTCTTCGCTCTTTTGAAAAACCATATTAACAATTTCTCTTATATCTCAGTCTGAAAAATAGCAGGTCATCAAAACATTTTTTTTAAACTTATTTTTAAAAACTTCCTGATAGAAACACCATCTCATCAAATTTCAGAGTAACAGCCGTGTTAGTCTGTATTTGCAAAAAGAAAAGGAGTACTCTCGCTAAGGTGCCACAAGTACTCCTTTTCTTTTTTGCATCTCATCAAGCTATCTTGCATAAGCGTTCTCCTTCTTCTTTGTAGAATGCATTTCTATTACATGTAAAACAGATGTTGTGAATTATGGTGATCTGCCAATTCAAAAAGAGTCTTAAAGAATAAAGCAACTGGTCTGGATTTATAGCTAGAGATTATTCAGAAAGAGATCCAGACCAACAGACTAGAGAGGCAGCCAAACCAATCAACAAGCAGCCGACATTACCTTTTCTTTCTTTCTTTCTTTCTGCATGGCCTTTGCTCAGTCACATATGTAATTAATGATAATCAGTTTGGTACATTTTATCTATAAATTGGAAACTAGGCAACCAATGTACATTAAATTAAAGACATACAGAGTAAAGAGGATACAGCTGGACACTACATTGCTGAATTAGATCAGTCATTCATAGGCAGGTAAAATAAACAAAGGCCTAGTCTTCACTAGAAAAGGTTTGTTGGTATAGTGTACTGGAAGACCTATACCGGTAAACTTTCTTAGTGTAGATGTAGCTTACACTGGCCTTTATCAGTATCACTTATACTAGTTCCCTGAATGAAATAAGCTATACCAGCAAATTCACTTTGCTAGGATCTACACTGTATAGAAATATTTTTTTTAAATCACCCCTTAACCCATATTCCTATACTGTCAAAAGTAAAGTGTAAACCTGACCAAAGTAAGGCAAGAATCACATCTGTAGTTACAAGAACTGTGTAACATCTTAAATGAGGTTCAGGTCAATCTCTGTAAATATATAGTGAAAATAGGCCTAATTCTCTGCTGGTGTAATGTTTTTACTTTGTGGTTGACTTTCATGTTTGTCTGCACTACAAATTAATAAATACCAGAGCTGGCTGAAAAAGGTTGACCAAAAAAAAAAAAGGGGCGGGGGAACAACAAACTATTGCAATTTCTCCCCCATTTTTCAACAGGCTCCAATGATTACTTTAAAATGCATGCGCTATATTTATTAATTATAACAATAAACATGGGTTTTAGGTTTACAGGTTCTCTCTGGTTGCATTTTTCATACAAGTGGATTCAGAATGCAAAAAAATTCTGATAAATGCTGATTATTCATTTCTGAAGTATTGACTGTTTAACTATTATTGTACTTGTCTATAAAATGAAATTGCTGACTATTCAGTCTTGTTTTCCTTTCTGTGCTTTGTTAATGGTTGGCAGTCAGGAAGAGCGGGTGTACTTTGGAGTAGCCAGAAACCACAATTGCTAAGGTTGTATCGTTTCCCTTAAAAATATATGAAAATGGCAAATATAGTACAGAAAAGCAATATTGTGGCCATATCCCCATAGCCCTTGTAAAATGTGTAACAGTGTGTATTTTCATTAGCTCTATGCTGTAAGTTAGAAGAATAAAACAGAAGCTCCCATGTAAAACTTGAGTTTGTGTGATGCAAATTAACTTTAAGGACACCTAAACTGATAACCACAGCTGCAGTTTAGAGCTGTCAGTGATTGCTGTGACTGGTGGTTTTCCAGCAATCCTGTTAAGAAACTACTGAAAAGTTCACCACAAGCAGTTACTCTGTAGCAAACTGCAGAACTGGAATAACCTTGCATCAGTTTAGCACAGAGTTGCTAAACAAATGAGTTGAAAATTGGATTTTGACTAGCTAGGCTACCACTCTAAAGAGAAATGAGATTAAATCCTTCTATCAACGATCACCACAGTAACTAACTGTAGATTACTCCATTGCCAGCAAGATTTGAAATCTTGACTTCAGTATTATTTATTCTGGTTCCCAAATGACATTGTTTTATAAAGTGCTTCATCAGTCAAAAAAGCGTTTGAAGCATTACACTAATGATAACATGCACTTGGTAAATTTGGGTGGTGCTTAGTTTTACAATTTATTAATTATTATTATTATATCACAAGTGACAAAAGTGAGATATAAGTATGTAACTGAGTGGACAGATCTATTTGGGTTTGCGAGGGGAACCTTTCTGAAGGTAATCTCCCAATCCCGGTGCTGGGTTTGCCTCTAAAAACACCTGTGAGACAAGAAATGCAATCACTGAGTGGGAGGAAATGGTCTTGAGTTGATTGTCCCATACCATTGAGGTCAATGGGAATTTTACATTGAGTTCAGTGGGAGCAAGATCAGGTCCTTTCATGTCTTTCACATCAATGAAGGGTTCAATTTGTTTCTATCCAAACACCTTTGCCTATTTTAGCTCTGGACCTACAACTACAGTTTTGTATTAAATGAGATTTATATTTGAAGAAGAGCTGTGAGACCTGCCTCATGACTGGCCAATGCAGGTGCAGGAGACAAGTAGGAATAGTCAGTTGTTCTGGAAACAACTAAATTGATTGTTTTTCTTTTTTGATTCTGCTGCTCATGGGAGACTTCTTAACCCCTAGTAAACCAGCATCTTGGTACAAGTAAAGACAAAGAAAAAGGGAACATGCAAAAGTGGTTTGCTAGGAACTGCTTCTGTTTATTCCCCTGAACCAGACCATTTCTCATTTACCACAAAATATTGAATCAGACCATATACCATTCCATTTCCCATTTTATAAAAACTATTTGGTAATCAGTACTGTGAAAATGTGTAAAGGAATTGTGTCAAATTAAAAATACTTAACAACTCTTCTCTTTTTGGTATGAAAATAAAAAGAAATGAGATGTGATTAATCCTGGAAACTATGTCATCATTATTAAATTCTCAACCATTTAAATCAGGAATCTGCATACACTTCATTTTTAATTTGCTGTCATGCTCAGAAATCAATGAACCCTTCTGGTTTGTGTTGAGTGATTTTCTGACATGACCCCATGTTTGCCACTTTGATCAGTGGACGTTCAATCAGATACGCTTTTGTGTCTGAAACATGTCTATTTTCTGCTCTTAGTATATGACAAAGCTTTTATCTAATGCCCCAATTCTGCCACCCCTACTCACACTGAGTACTTCAATTTAGGACAGAAAAAGAGTGAACTTTAGCTTAAATAGCTTGTCTTATAAGCTGTCTCTGGTTTTGAAAACCTATGGTGAACTAATGGAAACCTGTAAGGCAGGGTGGCAAAAAACAATTCACTATGCGCCTGATTCAGCTAGGTATTAATCACCCTGAATTCAGTGGTGTCCCTAATTAAGGTACACCAATTAGAAAATTGGACTGTTCAGGCCCAATTCACCAGTAGTAATTCTGTTGAATCCAGGGCTTGCTTGTGTCACAGGTGAATTTGGACCCTGAATTGAAAATAGTGGTGGGTGACTCTTGTTTTAACTGAATGGGTTCATGCACCGCCACCATCAAGTCCAGTAGTTCACATGACACGCCGTCATATACACTGGAAGTGGTGCCTGTAGATGAGCATTTGTGTGGGTGATGCAGTGACCTTTTCAGCTTGAAGGCCGGACATATTGTTTAAAACCGTAAAAGGGCCACAGTCAATACGTGAACTAATTAGGCTGGGGCACAGTGAGGCACACTCCTATCCTGCTGCCCCTAGGGTTCCCACAGCCTGGCTGGGAAGTAAGTAATAGAGCAGCTAGAGCTCCTCCCTTCTCTCCTTCCTCCCTTGTGATGCATCAGGCTGCCAACAGAAGATGCTTGCTGAGCAGCTGTTGCAGGGAATGGAAGGCAGCTGTCCAGACATTGCTGGCTCATGCCAGAGCTGCTACCAGGGCTGAAAGGGAAGTAGTGGGAGGCAGTAAATCTAATGTCAGTTTTCTTCTCAACACATGTGACGGCCGCAGTTTAGAGCCTTGGGCTATGTCTATGCTGTGACTGGGAGAGAGCCTCCCATCCCAGATAGCTAATTTTGGTTAAGCTTCTGTACTAAAAATAACAGTGTGTGGGCAGTGCTGCACAGGTAGTGGCTTGGGCTAGTTGCCCAAGTCCGAGCCCATCTGATGCCCTGGGTCTGAGCCCAGATGGCTAGCCTGAGTTGCCGTCTGTGCTGCTGCATCCACATAGCTATTTGAGCATGCTACCTTGAGCGGAGCTAGCTCAAGTCTGTCTACCCTGGACTACAGACATACCTTTGTGTGTCACTAGTGGCCTCTGGACATTACTTTAAAGCAAGGTAGAGGCTGAAAAACACTACAAGGACTATCAGCCGTAATGAGTGCAAGTTATATCTGTCCTCTGAAGAGATATGAGCCAAATCCTGAGTTCCTTACTCCAGGAGGATTGTTTCCCCCCCACACATACACCCCGCATCTGCACAGAAGATCTATGCCCTCTATGTAACCTTAACCTCCCCTGTGCGGAGGTGGGAGGAGTACCACTGTCTGAAATAGCATGGACAATGGGCTTGTCCAGTCTGCTCTACCACATACACCATCTCCAGTATCTTCTCAGGGGAAGCCCTGGAACAAAAGCATTTTCAGCAGCGAATTGATCCTTCCACTGCAGACAGGCTTGTACAATGAAAGGCTTTATTTTCGGGGGGATTTCCTGAAGTTAAGGCAAGCAAAGTTTTGAACAAAGCACTAGGAAAATTTCTTAAACATAAGAACAGCGGGCAGTGGCATGGGCTATCCAAGGGAGGTGGTCACAATCAAAGCCATGTAAGACAAGTAAGTCATTAGCAGGAACGAGGGAGGGAGTAGTCCTACAAAATACAAAGGGTCACCAATACTGGAGGGCCTGCATGTTATGGTGTTTTGTTTCCTCTGGCCACAGGCTTTGTGCTTCTATGACTAATGTCTTAATTAAGGAAAACTTGCTCATGCTCTCACATCACACTGATTATGAATTTATTTTAAATAAGTGAGCTAGGGAGTCATCTCCATGTACAATTTGCCGTGTTAATGATTTATGATCTACCATGGAAGATCATTATCGGGTGACTAAAAACACGCTGCATTTCACTCTTGGCTGTGTTTTAAGTGCTGTTCTGGAACATAAAGATAAGGGGTACCACAGTGCGTGAGCCCAAACCAGTCTGAGCAGCCTTGTTTGAGTCTGCAGATACACATGTATAACTCATGCTGCTTCTCCCTTTTGCCTATTGCCCCAGTCTTGTGGATGAGGTCTTGCTGTACCAGTCTTGCATTTTGTTATTTGACAGTGTTTTTGTTTTAGCTGTCTTTCTTATTCAGAACAAATTAATAAAATAAGAACTTGCCCACCTGTTTAGAGCTGCATGTCTGTGGTATGCTTCCCATTGTTTCCCCCTCTATTTACTATTATGCACTTGTGAATACATTGCAAGGGACTGTCTTTTAGCATATGCTGGATCATTATAGTCGTGTTGGTCCCAAGATAATAGAGAGACAAAAGAAAAGCCTGGGAGCTTAAATTCATAGCTCACTAGACACTAAAAATCAGACTGAATAGAGACACTGTACTTATAATTTATTACAACAATCTGTAACCCTCTAACTCCCCATTTTTGTCCTATGACTGCAGAGGTGTTAACAGGCCACTCTTGCTCGAATGGCCCCTTAGAATGTGTGCTAACTTTGTCTGCTAAACAACCTGTTCCACCTTACATTTAGATGTGATGCTTGGGGTACCTTTCCCGACCTGAAGAAGAGCTCTGTGTGGGTCAAAAGCTTGTCTTTCACCAACAGAAGTTGATCCAATAAACAATATTACCTCACCCTCTCTGTCTGTCTTTTAACATGCGTCACAGGTTGAGCTGTTTCAGGTATTTTTTGATTAAATGATTTTTTGGTTGGAAAATGTTGATTCACCAAGATCACATATTTTTTGCAGAACCATACCAACTTCAGTGAAAACTTCCTTAGAAAAGATAGGTTTCGCAGATCCAGAATGGAATTTCTGATCAAAACTAGGGAGAGAACCTCCACAGAACAGTCAATAACTTTGGTTATTGCCATTCAGTTAGTATGGTGAAATATGGCAGAGTCAGCATGAGAACCCATGTTTCCTACTTCCCAGGTTAATAGCCAAACCACCAGATTATTAGTTATTCTTGGGGAGAGGGAAGCACATCTCTCTCTCATGCTGAATTTTTTTTAAAACCAAAAAACGTCTCTAGTTCATCCAAATGCACAGTTGAAAAATTGGTGAAATCTCAAAATGTTTGGTGGGATGAGAAAGCGTTTTCCTACCCGGCTCTCGTTATGGGGTAAGATGGTGTTGGAGTTCAACTCACCCTGTGTCGAGATCAATCCACCTCCCCAGGTGAAGGGAATGAGCCTGGGGTCCCACTGGAGAAGCCCATGACTCAGAACCCGGCCTGCTACGCTCTAAAGGGCAGCCTGAATTCAGGGAGAGATGAAAGGGAGACTTTCCTGAGGGCGTGTCTTCATGTACAGCACTACAGCTCCTGTAGCAGTTTAGTGAAGATGCTACACTGCAGATCAGAAAGCTTCTCCCATTGGTGTAGTTGATCCACATCCCCGAGAGGCAGTAGCTATGTTTCTTGGAGAAGCTCTCCCATTGGCATAGAACTATCTACATGGGGGGTTAAGTTACATTGCTCACCGGTGTGGATTTTTCACACCCCGGAGCATAGGTTGTGTATAATGGAGACAGGGAGATTGTGCTGCCGGAGCAGGGGCAGTGGAGGATTTGGGGCCCCTGGAAAAATCTTGCCGTACCATGGCCCTGGGGCTGGAGGAGCTGTTACTCCCCGCCATGGCCCTGGAGCTTTTCCAGTCTCAGGGCCACAGTGGGCTGGAGGGGGGAGGAGTGTGTGGTGGGCAGGGCCTCAGGGCGGGAGAAGTGGAGTGGGGGGTGGAACGGGGGCCATGGGCAGAAGGGGTGGAACAGGGGAGGGGCTCCAGGCTCAGCGCTCCAGTGAGGGCCAAGAGTTCTGCCATGGTCCCAGCCAAGGCTGAGAGCTCAACCCCAGCTGGGGCTGAGTTCTTGGCCCCTCCCACCATAGCTCCAACTGAGCTCTCAACCCCCACCCCCACCCTGCCCTGGCTGGGGCCACTGGGGGGGCTGAGAGCAGGGCGGGGACTCGGCCAGAAGAGGCAGGACCTCGGCTGGAAGAGATGGGGCAGAGGCCTGCGTCCCCCAGGGAAGATTCACCTGCTGCTCATGCCCCTGAATGACGTAGTTATACCAGTATAGGTCTGGCCTAACTTCCCAGGTAGAAGGCTGATTTCACACACACCTGTATTAATTCTATTAAGGTCAACAAAGTTACAACAGTGGAAAATCTCTAAGCAAGATGAGAAACAAATCCATAGTGTGCTACATAGTGATGACAGTGAGGTTACAGGTGGGCTTGGACTTGTTAAAATGTTACCTGCTCTGGGGTAACTGTTTCTGTCAAATATGAACAACAATTCCCACTGAAATCACATACATATATTGGCAAAATGTGTTCCTTTTCTTATACACACTTCCTCTGATATACATAAGCATCTTTGCTTCAGAATCCCTCCCGCCTTTTTTAGCTGTATCCGCTTCTGTTCTGTTGACAGCAGTCCAAAAAGACAATAAAATGACATTCAAATGATTCATGACAGCAATAGCCTTCACAGCGTGAGTGGTATGTTAAATGGTTGGTTTTGGTTATCAAGTGCTCCAACACATGCATGTTTGGAGATCCATTCTTCACATTATTTTTAGTATTAATGCTCCTCTTCTTGCTGATCCAGGCTGTGAGTTTTGATAGGAGACACTGTTAAAAACAAACTTCTATTATTTGTTTGTTTGTATTGCAGTAGCACTTGGGAGCCCTGGCCATGGACCAGGACTGCATTGTGCTAGGTGCTGTACAAAGACAGAACAAAAAGACAGTCCCTGCACCAAAGAGCTGACTATCCAACTATAAGACAAGGGAGGTGGGGGATACAGATGGGAAAGCACAAGGAAACAATGAGACAATGCTTTTCAGTGTGATAAGCCATGGTCTCAGCACCCCAGGAGCCAACTGTTAAGTTTTTTGTAAGAATCATGGCAAAGGAGAATTTTAAGAAGAGGTTTGAAGACGGACACATTTCAATCCCTTTGTTTTGTTTAGTGGGTGACTCTTTTGCTGTATTTCAACGCTGGGATTTCTGGGGCCCTTCTTAGAGTTTGAGCCACAACAGATGAAATTAAACCAGATGCAGAGGGTCCACGCAAGGTCCACTGCATTGCTTTAGCCTCATGATAGGAGCCAGTGGGAAGGCCCCCATACCCACCATGTACTGTAGATAGAGTCTATACTCTGGCTTCAAAGAGACTGGTACAGAGATGGCTATTGAGGAGGAAAGGGTTAGAATTCTTCCATCGGAGCTTACTGGATTCAGTGGCTCCTTTGCCCCTTCAGAAGAGAAGCTGTTACTCCGGTTCACAGGCTGAAACTGAAACCATAGATGTGCCCTGGTGTAGCCCCATAGCCTACCCTTGGATTGAAGGGGAATTCCATCTTACCTGCCGCACAAAGCCCAGCAGTTTCTGTTAAGAGCAAATGAGCCAGCTGAATGATAGCAAGCCAACCTGTGCACAGGATTCACAATGGAACCGAAACACACACACACCTCACCTAGCATCAGGTTTTGTTGCAAACTCCAAACTCAGAACAGATCCTGCAAAAAGTTCCCGTAGACAGGGCCGTCCCTAGGGCGGTGCGGGGCCCGGAACAGATCAGCCTCCCCACTAGTCTCCTTGCCATCCACCCGGTGCATCCGCCTGACCGGCCACCACTGGCCTCTTCACCACGACCCACGCCCGCCTGCCTGCCACTCACCTCCCCGCTAGTCTCCTTGACGTCCACTCAGCGCAAAGCCCACCCCATCCACCCGACTGCTGCTCTCCTCCTCGCTGTCTGCCTGCCCACCTCCTCACCCCCGTCCAGCCCGCCCGCCTGCCACTCGTCTCCCCGTTTGCCTCCTCACTCCACTCGCCCACCCGCCTCACCGCCCCGCCGGCCTCCTCACCTGAATGTTGGGACAAATGGCATCCCGATTGTACATCAGTCAGGACGCGGGACAAAAGGTTAAATATCAGGACAGTTCCCAATTCTGTCGAAGCACGGGGCCCGGGGCGGTCACCCCGATTCACCCTACCCAAGTGATGGCTCTGCCTGTAGACACTTTTTGTTCAAACTCCAAACAGAAACTTGGGGCTTAGGGAGTGCAAACCCACATGGACTGAACCAGTGCTTAATCTGTGCCAGGGCTTGCCAGAGCTAAGCCCCCAGCACCTCTCGGCTTGGCAGTTCATAGCCCCGGTGCCTCTAGGCTTGCCACATCTGTTATGAAAGTAAAAAAATTGCCTGAGCCCCAGCCCCAGTTGCTTGAGCCCCGGCACCTCTTTCATTACAAATTAAACACTGGACTGAAACCGTTACATCAATACCTTAGGAAAGCGAATCCGCAGGCACTGATGGGAAGCTGGGGACATTTTAGGAGTATATTCAAGAGAATCAGTGTGAAAACTGATGGACATCGCAGCTTCTGCTCTGCATTTTCAGCAAGGATGTTATTGTTTGGAGGTGGGGGCTGTTCACATTATCTGCTAATGGTAAGAACTCTGCTGGAAGAAATAAAACCTGCATTTAGGAGCCAACACTGTGAGGTGCTGAGCACCCGTAAGTCCCATCGAAGTCAAAGGGAATTTAGGGCATTCAACACCACACAGGAAGTTCCCCCTGCCTCACAGGATCAGGCCCTAAAACAGGTGCCGGGTTGTTACAGCTATTGACCTATAGATACAACTGTCATAAATCCCATAAAGTAGTAGCATTTGGCAGATCCCATTATTAATTATCCTCAGTTTGCCAACAAAGTAAAACAGTACCACTTGGGAGCTAAAATATTAAGTCATATGAAGATTTTCCTGCATTCCAGCCAAAAATTCTACTAAGCCCTTGTAAAGGCTGACACATCAGATATCCCTTCTGTCCCAAGAGCAAAGAAAGATAACTTTCCCACTGCTGTGCTGTGGGAAACGTAAGCAAAAATCAGCACAGATTTACTCCATTGGATGTTAGTGGATTTTTAAAGAATGTTGGGGATTTTTAAAGAAACTAAAAAACCTGCATCTGATTGTTTGTGTGGTGGCAAGCCAGCTAACTGGACTGATCTGAAAACAAGAAATGAACCATTTTTGTTGATGCTGAAAGGCATGTGTTGGTGCTGAGAGGCAGGGAAAGAGGAGGATCCTGGGAACTACAGGCCAGTCAGCCTCACCTCAGGCCCTGGAAAAATCATGGAGCAGGTCCTCAAGGAATCAATTCTGAAGCACTTAGAGGAGAGGAAAGTGATCAGGAACAGTCAGCATGGATTCACCAAGGGCAAGTCATGCCTGACTAATCTAGTTGCCTTCTATGATGAGATAACTGGCTCTGTGGATGAGGGGAAAGCAGTGGACATGTTATTCCTTGACTTTAGCAAAGCTTTTGACACTGTCTCCCACAGTATTCTTGCCAGCAAGTTAAAGAAGTATGGGCTGGATGAATGGACTATAAAGTGGACAGAAAGCTGGCTAGATCGTTGGGCTCAACGGATAGTGATTAATGGCTCCATGTCTAGTTGGCAGCCAGTATCAAGCGGAGTGCTCCAAGGGTGGGTCCTGGGGCCGGTTTTGTTCAATATCTTCATTAATGATATGGAGGATGGCGTGGACTGCACCCTCAGCAAGTTTGCATATGACACTAAACTGGGAGGAGTGGTAGATATGCTGGAGGGTAGGGATAGGAAACAGAGGGACCTAGACAGATTAGAGGATTGGGCCAAAAGAAATCTGATGAGGTTCAACAAGGACAAATGCAGAGTCCTGTACTTAGGATGGAAGAATCCCATGCACTGCTACAGACTAGGGACCAAATGGCTAGGCAGCAGTTCTGCAGAAAAGGACCTAGGGGTTACAGTGGACGAGAAGCTGGATATGAGTCAACAGTGTGCCCTTGTTGCCAAGAAGGCCAATGGCATTTTGGGATGTATAAGTAGGGGCATTGCCAGCAGATCGAGGGACGTGATCGTTCCCCTCTATTCGACATTGGTGAGGCCTCATCTGGAGTACTGTGTCTAGTTTTGGGTCCCACACTACAAGAAGGATGTGGAAAAACTGGAAAGTGTCCAGCAGAGGGCAAGAAAAATGATTAGGGGACTGGAACACATGACTTATGAGGAGAGGCTGAGGGAACTGGGATTGTTTAGTCTGCAGAAGAGAAGAATGAGGGGGGATTGGATAGCTGCTTTCAACTACCTGAAAGGGGGTTCCAAAGAGGATGGATCTAGACTGTTCTCAGTGGTAGCAGATGACAGAGCAAGGAGTAATGGTCTCAAATTGCAGTGGGGGAGGTTTAGATTGGATATTAGGAAAAACTTTTTCACTAGGAGGGTGGTGAAGCACTGGAATGTGTTACCTAGGGAGATGGTGGAATCTCCTTCCTCTGAGGTTTTTAAGGTCAGGCTTGACAAAGCCCTGGCTGGGATGATTTAGTTGGGGATTGGTCCTGCTTTGAGCAGGGGGTTGGACTAGATGCCTCCTGAGGTCCCTTCCCACCCTGATATTCTATGATTCTATGTGGGTGGAATGAAGGTCCTTGCAGATTTATGTGTGAAATTCAAATTTTAGCATTGTGACATGTATCTAAATATACATGGAATATACCTGGCAGTTATACAGTGTCTTTTACATCAGAATCTCAGAGCACTTCACATACTAATTCATTAAAACTCACACACCCTCTTATTATTATTGTCCCTTGGACCTGAATGGTCAGCTAGTGTCTAGGGCCTTGCAGAGTTAGTGTCTGTTAGGAGGAAAAATTGATAATACAAGTCATGTATTTCTTTGGTGTAAAAATGTACACAAAGTCCTGTTTCCCTGAATGCAATGGAAACAAACAGCAGGCAGTTTCTTTGCTCAGAAATCCCCTGATCTGCCACTCTGCAGAGCTCTATGCCAAAGAGCCTCTCCCTCCTTCTCAGGTTCTCACTCACAGCTGCTTCTCCAGGCTCTCTGCCTCTAACACACACATCTCCACAAACCTAAACTCTTGTCTCCCATGTTTTCAACCAAGAAAACCTCTATTAATTTAGCTGGGTTAGCTCTGCTCAGGTCCTGTCTAGTGGCCCAGTGCCTCAGACAGTAGCTTACATTGTTTCCACCTGTCTCACTACATAAAGGGCTTCAGTTGCTCCTTCCACTGAGCCATTGATTTTAACTAGGTCTGTGATTGTCTTTGGATCAAAGATATACTTGTTGGCTGCCATTAGCACCATCTAGCATAACATTATTAATTAGTGCCTATAAGTTCCAGTCCTTGACTGGGAACCATTGTGTGGAGCACTTGACAACCATGTAGTAAGAAGAAAATCTTTGCTGCAAAGAATTTACAATCCTGGTTAACAACACAATGCAATAGGTGGATGAAACAAACAAATAGGCGGAGATGGGAAGAGGGACAAAGGTTGCCCATCTGCTTCTCAGATTACAGTTGTCATCACTATCCACTCAATAAAGCCAGACTCTACCACCTTAAACTGGAATGAAGAGTCCAAGGCAGCTGAAGTTCTGCTTGGAAGGGGCCTCCAGCAGCTCAAAGTGTCCACAATTCCTACCCTTCCCTTGGGGATCCCACAGCTGCTACAGTCATACATTGGTGACCAGGAAGGAGGTGAGGCCAGTGCAGCCTGGGGGTACATGACTCAGTGCATTCTCAGGCCAGACCCTACCAGCGATACTCCTAGCAAATCTCAGGCATGATTTAAAGCTATTCTTCCCTGGCAGAACCACATGGTGAAGGCAGGGGTGCAAACAGATTGATTTATTCCACCAAGGGGTATAGCTGTTGACAGTACAGTTTGACTGACTGGTCTGCCTAATATAGTCATGATTATTCATCCTTAAATCATCCTTTTGTCCCACCTTCCTCCTCACCTACTGCCCCATCTTCCTTACTCCTTGTGCCTTCCTTTCCTCCAGCTCCATCCTGGATCCCTACCAATCTGGCTTCTGCTTTCTTCATGCTACTGAAACTGCTCTCACAAGGTCTCTCTTAATAATCTTTTCCTGGCCACATCCAGGGCCTCTAATCTATCCATATTGCTCCCTCCCCTGCTTTCAACACTGTTGATCACACTATCCACCTGAAATCTTTTCCTCACTTGATTTTTTTTGTCCCCTCCTAGTTCACCCCTCCACTTGTTTCATTAAGAAGTTCCAACTTCTTCTGGTTGGTCTCTCTCTTTCCACTCTCTGAGGTGGTTCCACATGGCTTTGTCTCAGGCCCACTTCTTTCTCTCTCAGTGATTTCATCTACTCACTTGGCTTCCACTTAACTCACAAATCTGCCTCAACTTCTGACCTGCCTTCTTCTACCCCGTCCAAAATCCTGTCCTGTCTTTCTGATATTTCCTCTTTAGGTCTTGCCATGAAGCCAGCTCAGTGTGGCCGAAACGGAACTCCTGATCTGTCCTCACAAGCCCTCTCCATCCTCTCTGCCAGTTCTCTGTCATTGTTGACAATACCACCATCCTCCCTCTCACTCAGGAGTCAGGCCCAGGCTTTGGGGAACCATCTTTGATTCCTCCCTCTCTCTTTCTTTCTTTGTACATCAAGGCCATGTCCAAATCATGCCTTTTCTCCTTATACAATACTTCTGGGACCCAGTCTTTTCTTTCTGTCCACACAACAAAGGACTTGTCTACACAGAGACTAAGCGGATGGCAAGCCGGGGTCTGAATCTATAGTGCATTAGCTTTCTGCCCGCTAACTGACCATATGGACCTTGCTATCATGCACTAAAAATGCCATAGTTTGCTTTGACGTACTGCAGCAGTAAGTCAGAGTGCACTATGGGACTTCTAATGTGCAGTAGCAGGGTCCATATAGCCAGTCAGAGGGCAGCAAACTAGTGTACTGTAGATTCACACCTCTGCTTGCTGTGCACTAAGTGTCCATGTAGACAAGCCCTGAAATTCTCATTCAAACTCATATCATCTCCCATCATGATTACTATAACCACCACCTCATCTCAGCTCTCTCCAGTCTACACAAAATGCATCTCCTAAGATATTCCATCCTTCGGACCCTGTCACTGCTCTCTTTGAATCCCTCCACTAACTCCACTTTACTGCTACAGGATGATCAAGTTTTTAGGGGGGCCTTCAGTTCTGAGCCTTTCCATATATGCATGTTTGCCTCTACTCACAATATCCCCCAATCCGTTCCGCTCCACCCTTTGTGCCCGTATCTACATCCTGTTTGTCTGCTTTTCCTACAGCTACCCCTGCACTTTCTCCCATGCTGCCACCTACACCTGGAACATTTTTTCTGAGGTCTGGTCTACACCTAAAATAGGCCGACCTAGCTACGTTGCTCAGAGCTGTGAAAAATGTTGTGCCCTGTGCACCATAGTTAAGTCTGCCTGTCCCCCATTGTAGACATAGCTAAACTGATGGAAGAATTCTTCCATCCACCTAGCTACTGCCTCTTAAGGGGGCAGATTTATTACAGCAACAGAAAAACGCCTTCCATTACGGCTGCACGTGTTTACACGACAGTGCTACAGGGGCATAGTTGTAGCGTCATTGTCGTGCTTCTACCCTGAGCAAAGCTACTACCCATTTCTCACTGAAGTCCTTACTTGAGTCTTTCCACAAGACCTACAGGAAGCTTGCCAACCAGGTCATCTTTTTATATATCTCACTTATTTGTCTCGTGAATTGATTGCTTTTTTGGGTGGAAGGGATGGGTGGAAAGATGGGAGGAAGGGTTGTAAGATCACTGGATATGAAGCTGGGGAAAGAGGGCTGTATGAGAGGGTGGATAGGAGAAGGGATATTTAGTGAGTGAGGATTTAAATGAGTTTATCTTCAACAACAAGACATCCATGTAACTAAAGATCTTTGTACCTATCATCACCCTTGTGCCTAGATCACTTTGCTCATATGTTATATCTCAATCCTGCATCCGTCTTCACCTTGTTAGATCATACTGTTTGGGGCAGGAACTGAGTCGTCATGTGTTTGGAAAGCATCTCGCACTGGGTACTTTCGCATTCTAAGTATTAATAGTGCTAACATTCAGTCCCTGCTATTCATGTAACAGAATGTCAACTGACCAGTGCTCTTTAGTTTCTGGGTTCACTTATCTTCATATTTGATTTGTATTTTTCAATCTCCCTTGTAATATCATCCATGCTTTTAGAGTGATGATATGCTTACTTGTTATTGTTTTTTTTAATATCTGGATGAGTAATGAGGCTTGCGTCATGGCAATAATGGGCTGTTACACCCAGGTTGACCTCCATGTGTTTCTTCACTCTATTTTCCTCTCTGCAGAATAGGATTTAAGTTTTGTCAAATTCTTTTTTAAAATATGATAGTTCTAGGAAACACTTGTTTTGTAAGTAACTCTGCAGTAACATTACTTATTGTCTTATTATTTGGGGGCTTATTTCCCCCCGAACATCCGTAATTTTTATATCTAAATGATAATTTGTAGCTCAAATCCAGATTGCGTCACCTTTTTAGGTATTCATTTTACAAGATATCCTTTCATTCTGTATAATGCAGGGGTAAGCAGCATGTTCTCTGAATACAGTTTTTAATAAATAGACCATTAAATCCATATGTGTAAGAGTGATTTATGAACTTCCATCTCTAAAAATCTCTGTACAGTGAAATTACTTTGGCCTGAATCTGATCATTTTGGAGTCATTCCCTATCCTCATGTGTGCAGTTAATATGGTCCCATTCTCCAGTAGGGAAAACATCTTTATGTGAGAAAAGCATTCCCTATGCTGCTTCTACTTTGAGAATGAAAGATTGAGGCAAAAGGAAAGATTTATGATCCACGTTTTAAAGCTGCAAAGTCTTTTTGCCAGCGCTAAAGGAAAATTTATATAAATACAGCGTGGGAGCTTTTCAAAAGCACCAATGGAAGTTAAAAGGAAAAGTTCCATTGGTTTTCAATAAGAAAAGGGGTACTTGTGGCACCTTAGAGACTAACCAATTTATTTGATCATGAGCTACAGCTCACTTCATCAGATGCATACCGTGGAAGTGAGCTGTAGCTCACGAAAGCTCATGCTCAAATAAATTGGTTAGTCTCTAAGGTGCCACAAGTACTCCTTTTCTTTTTGCAAAGACAGACTAACACGGCTGTTACTCTGAAACCTGTCATTGGTTTTCAATGGGACTTCTGCTCCTAAATCCTTTAGCTGCTCTTTTAAATCTCTCCCAGAGATATGTATAGGGTCACTGCTGAAGTCCTCACTCAGACAAACCCTCATTGATTTTAAGGGGAATTTTGAGTACATAAGGACTTAATGTATGCGCCCTGCATGAAAATGTACAGTAAATTTTTTTTGAAGAGTTTGTACTGACTCCTGTCACTGTTTCATAATGCTGGGTTAGGCTGGTGTCTCTGTCAGTGGCCTCAATATTGTCAAGAGATCTCTTAAGTGGGCTCCTGAGTTAAACACAATCTCCCCCTCCTTTGTACCCAGAAAAAAAATGGTTTTAAACCACTTTAGAAAATGCCATATAGTCCTTGACATCAGTATTGAGCCAGATTTTCAAAAGCTGGCCTCCTTTCTTCATGTAGACATAGTGGGAGAAAAGTAATCACTTGGATGGCCAAGTTCCTGGTTTTCAGGTGAAATCAGCTATTTAGATGTCCAAATGATATGAGCTGTGTTGACAAATAATTTATGGATGCAAAATTGTGCCTTCTGTTATTTATATTTTAAAATGTTTGGGTGCAAAAAAGGAGGCCTAGTTGAGGCTAGGCAGACATTCAGTGCCTTTACTCTTTAAGTTACCATAAGAACACCCTTTATGGAAAAAGAAGGGACTGATATGTGCCACAGCTTAATGGCAAGGACATATAAGAGCATCTGATTCAGCTAATATTATCATTATTTACAGGTAAAGATCATAACAAAAGGAATTCTTCCCAGGAGAAATTGCTAAAACACAGGACTCAGTATTAATTGATCTGGGTTCAGTTGCCAGCTCTGCTACTGACTGTTGTGTTATCCTGGGCATGTCATTTAGACCCTGATTTTTTCCACCCTTAATCAATGGGATTACCTGTAGAGTAAGTTACTTAAGAAGGGGCATTGCCTACCTTGGCTAGTTATCTATTTTATAGGTATTGTAAGGGTTCACTCAGTAACTGTTGCAAAGTGCTTTGGGATCTTTGGCTAGACGAACCATAAAAGTGCATATATTGTTATTAGATATGAATATTTAGATTTTATAGGTCAAATTCTGCCATTGTATATGCATGTGTGGCTCCATTGAAGTTCACAGAGTGCCACATGTACATCCAAGGACAGATTTGGACCTAAATTTTAAATGACTAAGTCACTTCTAAGCGTGCATTTTATTGTCAAGAAAAGGGTTGTTGCATCTGGGTGCAAACTCAAAACCACACCCATACAGATACTCTGACTATTTCAATTCTCATTACCTGGAACTTCTTGAGCATAAAGCCAAATTGGCTGATATTCCTGAGAAGAGCATTTGAACATCAAAAAAACAACATTGGTTAGTCCTTGGGAAGTTTCTGAGCAGGGATTTTGGTTAAGTGAAACATATTGTTGGCTAATTAAAGGAACCAGATGTTTCAGCACTTTAAGGAAGACTGCTGTCTGGCTAATTATTGTCATTGGGAATTGACAGTCTGATCTGTGCCAGAAACATCAGGGAAAGGGAACTCTATAAAACAGGAAGAGGGAGGAGACAGTTCTGCAAATCTGAAGGTTGTTTCCAAAGCAGCTTACTCAAAACTGGTTAAATCTGGGTTTTTTTTTTCAGACTAACACTAAACCACAATTTCTTCTCCATCTGTATATCAGACTGAAAAGAACTTGATTGATACAAAAGCTTTAGATGTGATTAAATTTTACCCTCAAAACATATTTTTCCTTATGGTATCACGGGATTCGCTACCAGGGTACCTTCACCTGGGGACTAGCTCATGACCAGTCTGACATCCCCTCTTTCAGTTTCTCACTCCCATGGTCAGTCTCTCTCTCTGGAGTCAGGTTATTCGGTCTTTATGGCTTGGCCTTCCAACCAGGTCACCATTGTTTTCGCCTTCTGAGGTATCAAAGTCTCTCTGGACTAACTGTCTCACACAGTCTTCCAATCCACTGCCCAGATTTTACCACTTCCCAGTGGCTGGTAGGATAACCCTGCTTTGGGTTCCAGCCCAGGACCCTAATACTAGTAACCATGGTCTATGCAATCCCAGACTGTGTTGCTGTTTCCTTGGTCTGCTTCCTAACTTTCTTCTCTAGCTCTAGCCTCCCTCTGGGTTACCATTAGAGCTTCCTCTACTCCCTGGGGCTATTTCACCCTTCATGGTTTCTTGCCAGAGTCAATCATCTAAGGCAGGATCCCAGAGCTTTCACATCCCCTCCTCTCTAGGGAGTAGCTGCAGAGTTCCTTCTTGCTGTCCCTCTTTTACCATCAGCTTCCTCTCTTTATGCCTATTCCAACTCCTCCCCAAACTGGGATTCATTAGCCATTAGGCCTTATCAGCCTTGACTCTCCTTCAGGTGTAGCCTATGACAGGGTTCACTAGTCAGGCTTTGTGTGTGGTAGGCACCCCATCACATACGGGAAGAAATGAAAAAAACCCACAACCTTCCTTCTAGTAGTTGCCTGGAGCTCACTAAGGGAAACTGATGATCCCAATGACTGAACTACTCTAATGATTATGTATAACTAAAATAAAAATAGGGAAGTTTTTGGCTATATTTAAAGCTGTTTTGTTTGTTTTCCAATTCCTTTTGGTGCAGTTTCTCTACACAGAAAGACAGGTAAGTCAAATGCCCAGTATTTAACATTGAAAATATTGAAAATATGTACCCTCTTGCTAGCATCTGGACAGGCTATAAACTGTTGTTACTTCTGTACTAGTTTTGAGTCTTGACTGAAGGAATGATAATTTTTTATCATAAATGTAAACTACTTGAGTGCCAATATGGATTGAACAAGTCAGTGAATGTTTAGACTCAAGAAGCAGACTTTGCATTGTGTATGGTGCATAAGAAATGGTTGGCTCTATTGAATGCTGTTCCTGGAATGATGCATCCGATGAAGTGAGCTGTAGCTCACGAAAGCTTATGCTCAAATAAATTGGTTAGTCTCTAAGGTGCCACAAGTACTTCTTTTCTTTTTACGGATACAGACTAACACAGCTGCTACTCTGAAACCTGGAATGAATACAGTGGGTCTGTAGGGGAAAAATATCTTTCAGTAAGAGCTCTTCCACAGGGTTTTATCTTTGAGGCTAGAGGGCAGTGTTTATAGGAGCAAACCCAATTGTTTTAACAAGATTATAAACAGAAAAGTCCTTCATCTTAAGGTATACGCCAGTCTCTTGATCATTAGTGCTCTGCCTTCACAAAGGCATTTCCCCCTTGTATTCCCTTCTAGAGCAGGTTAGGTCTTATCTTCCCAGCCCTGCTACTTTACTCAGCTCTCTATGCCCTAGTAAGCTTGAAGCTGGGAATTAACTGGGTTTACTGGACAACAAGGGCTTCAGGCCCCTGTTACAGATACAGAACCGGTTCATCGCAGTCTGCATGATGGCTGTCATCTTGGCTCACACATGGGATTGAACCAAGGATCTCCCACACAGAAAGCCTGAGCTGCTAGAGCTTGAGCTGATGCTCTGTAGCCAGCAGCTATGCAACGCATGTCTTTTGCAGATCTGCACAGAGGGGGACTGTAATACACACTCACCAGTGGATTACTGTAGCAGGGCAGTTACCCCCGCTCTGGTGGAAAAGGCTAGGCTGACTGGGGAAGAAGCCACAGCTGGGGCCACGCCCAATCAGGCCACGGCAAGCCCTGATAAAAGGGCTGTGAGCCGGGCTGTGAGCCAGGCACTGAGTCAGTCTCTCTCTAGCCTTAGAGGGAAGAAGAATCTAGCTGCCTGGGAGAAAAGGGTACCCGAAGAAAAGCAGGGTTGGGGAGCTCTAGCCTGGCAACGCTGTAGGCTGAGGTCTTGTACAAGGCCTAAAGAGGTACTGGGGCTGCAGAGGTGTAGTCCAGGGATAGGTAGAGGCAGCTGGTCCAGGTCCCTTGCCTATGATGAGTGGCTATTACAGACTGCAGTTTGCCCTAGTTAGAGAAGTCTAGATGATAACTGGCAGTAGCTACTGAGGCAAGGTGGGTGTAGGGGGAAGGAGTTCCCCTGGGAGGGGAGACCTGGAGTGTGGGGGTACTGCTATGGCAGAACCCTGAGGTAAAGGGGTACCAGGGTCTGGAAGGTGGCCAGCCGAGGGTGCTCTGAGGCTGGAAAACACCTATTGGCCAGCAGGAGGCACCGCACTGGTGAATCTTTGCTCTGCTACAGTTACATCGACTCATGCTGCTATCATCATACTTTATCTGTGATAGGCTTAGCGTGTCAATTTCTTGGGACAAAGATAACTTCTTCCTTTAGGTTTGTACGGTACTAAGCACCCTGGCCCTGCTGGTGGCATTCAGATTACAAAACCAATAATCAGATACTTTGGATTCTTTGACATAACACAGCAAACTCTCTCAAGGATCTAAAGCCCAAGAATGGAGGGGAAATAATTTGTATGCTTCAAAAGGGGTATTGAGAATTAGTTGATATTTGAGAATATCAGGAAAAATTAATCAAATGTATAATGGGGCTTCCACCACTTTCCTTGGAACAGTATCTCAGTCACACCCCTGGAAATTTGGAGCAACTTCATATACTTAGAGGAGTTATCCCTGGGTTTCCAATGATATAACAGAGAAGAATTTGACCATATATGTATTATATGAAATATACTTTATATAGTTGGCATTCAATTTGAATTTTCTCATTTGAGGTAATGCTTAAAGTTCTCCTGCTGCCTAGGAACTGATGACTTGCTGCATTTCTTTTGAACAGCTTTACACATGTCGAACATGAATATGTAACATCACACAAGTGCATCATGACATTAGATTCCATTAAACTAGCCGTTCCATTACTCCATTAGCGTGAGCCACCAGGAAACTGAAATTGGCAAGGTTCCTGAATCCAGATTTGTTACACCAGTAACTTATTTGATTTAATTGGAGTTACATTAGGATGGCTTTGACCCAAGGTCTCAGAATACTCAGGAAGTGAGATTTTGGGACTGTTACATCCATGGTTTCAAAGACTTCTAGTTTATTGGAGGTAAGGGTGGGAGGAGTTACTATGAAGGGAGTATTTTAAAACAGAAATTGGGTTGGTTGGAAGGAAGAAAAGGTAAAATAAAGAGCTTGTCCGGAACCTTTCAAACTGCCTTCTACACCTTTAAGTCACATTGCAACCTTATGTATGACTTCTCTCCACAACAATGGATAAGCCTCAGAGCATTGCTGCTGAATCAATCTCACTATAAAACTCATCTCCTGCAGTGCTTTAACATGTTTAACTTTCCACTTTTCTTTTCAATTTACTTCCACGGACAGAGCAAAGAAAGGCGATTTTTGGAATGATCCCAACTATTTTTGGAATGAGAAATTTGAAGAGAGACAAATAATTATTTCCTATGCTGGTTGCTTATTAGTTAATGTAACCTAAAACATCTTGAGGGGAAAATGTCACCTGTATTTACTGTGTCCCTAATAAACCCACAGATCTGAAAACCTGCAATTAGTGAAACAGTCAGCCCCTGTAATTACTAGCTTTGCAGGCCAGTGCCCTCTTAGCAGGAATGTGAAATACTCTGATTAGCCATGGTTTATATCAGAGGGAAAATTAAGGGTTATAGGGAGAGGTGGGAAGAAGATGGACAGAGAAACAAACAGAACTGAGCACTGTCCCAAGACAATACACGAGTATGAGAAACAAACTTACAGATGCTCATTTATGAAACAGTTATAGACAATTATAACACAGTTAGCTTGACACTGACAGACCAGTGGCATAAATTGCAAGGGAGAGTTACCATATCTTCTCCAGCAGAAGTGTGTTGCTGTGAAAGACAAATTGGTTGTGCTTTTCTTGGCTGTGGCGGAGCCTGTAAAATGCCCCTGGATTATCCTGGGATTGAGTAGCAGCTTCAGCAGCAGAAGGTGTATGTCTGCAGAAGAAATATCCTCTCCCAGAGCAGTAGAGGAAGAAGCATCATCATCGGGAGTTTCAAAGTGGGAGTCTGATAGGGCAGCCCTTTCTGTTATAAATCATAGTCCACTCAACAGCTAATAGAAAAGGAGTACTTGCGGCACCATAGAGATTAACAAATTTATTTGAGCATAAGTTTTCGTGAGCTACAGCTCACTTCATCGGATGCAGTCAGTTTTCCACTGACTGCATCCGATGAAGTGAGCTGTAGCTCGCGAAAGCTTATGCTCAAATAAATTTGTTAATCTCTATGGTGCCGCAAGTACTCCTTTTCTTTTTGCGAATACAGACTAACATGGCTGCTACTCTGAAACCTGTCAACAGCTAATGATCATCCAAGATTCTCCACTTCTGCACTTTTGTTCAGCAAGGCATGGTGTATCATGCAGCTCTCAGAATGTTGGGTTGACCTGATTTCATGGTGAAGAGGGTTAACTTTTCTCCTAGCAGCTCAATCCATTATAGTAGGAGTGTTCCTTGTTTAAACAGTAACTCAGTAAACCATCACAAGGGTGCCCAAGTTTTATGATACTGAGAACTGCTTTGGGAACTTGCTGGGTAACTGAGAGTGGTACATAGCTTTCATATCAATCTCAGAATTTCAGGAAGTGGTATTGGCAATCAATGGAAAGCACTCTTCCCTCTCATTCAGTACTGATTCCATACTCTGGCCTGGCTCTAGGGGGCACTGAGCTGTTGAGCGTGAGGTCTTTCAGATGAGATGTAAAGCTCAGGCCCTGGCCATTCATGGTTGTCACTATGTTAAAGAAGCTTGTGATGCTGGCAGACCAGATGCCAGCTCATGCCCAGGTGCACAGGCCTCAGTGAAACATTTACAAAGACATAGCAAGAATCAGTCTGGCTCACCTGTGTTTACTATTGTTAAAACAGGTATTCGAATTATAACAGTATTTAGACTTTATTGAACGCTTGTGAATTACTGTATGCATTAATCTCACTTATAGCATCTGTATGCAATATTGTAAGGTAATATTTGAGTGGTTGCACTGTAAACCTCTGTGACTGTAAATCACCAGATGGGAGAGAGACATTTAAATAGTGTGAAGTGTTGGTCTCCAACAGGAGGTGTTATGTCCTGCCCAACAGAGAAGGTCCATCAACACCAGACTATTGTGGAACATTAAAGAGGACAAAAAACTTTGTTTTGCCATCCCGTCCCCCCACACCCTAGAAGATGAGTCATGCAAGTGGATCCCTCCCATCAGCTGGATTCAGAGCTCAGAGCACATGGGAGGAGGGCAATGAAAAACCCCTAACAAGAAGGAACTGTGTCTTTATGCTGCTTGAATTCTAGGGGACAAGATTTAGTAGGCATAAGCAAAAGATCCCCAGTGCTTAGCATGGGTTAGCCCTAAAGGTTATATAGAGCTTTTGCTTATTATAGAAGTTTAACCTTTGAAACTTAAGACTGTAACTCATTTGTGCATATATGTTTACCTGCTTTAACTTTGTAAATAACTGTCTTATGTCCGTTTCCTATTTAATAAGTCTTTATACAGTGTTTTAGAGGATTGGTTGCAAGTGTTGTCTTTGGTGTGAGATCTAAGATGCAGTTTCATAGAATATCAGGGTTGGAAGGGACCTCAGGAGGTCATCTAGTTCAACCCCCTGCTCAAAGCAGGGCCAATCCCCAATTTTTGCCCCAATCCCTAAATGGCCCCCTCAAGGATTGAACTCACAACCCTGGTTTAGCAGGCCAATGCTCAAACCACTGAGCTATCCCTTGACCTGGGGAAAAGTGACTGGCACTTTGGGACTGGGAGTAACCTAAATCTTGCTGTGATTCTTGGTGTAAGGGACCATCTATCACAAAGGTGTGTTCTCTCTGCGTGGCAAGATACTTTGGAGTACCCGGGGGGGCTGTCAGTGAGTCCATGATTCGGCTGTTATAGTGCCTGAGGAGTTTATATTGATAATTGGTTGGTGAAATCTAAACATAGTACTTACAACCCCCAAATTGGTTGTGTCCTGTTTTTTAACTGTCTGCCATGAGGGTGGTGCTAGTGTTTTTAGTCATTGCAGGGCAAAGCTGTTAGGTGAATTTTTGTGGAGACATAGCTGTGATGTGTTCAGTAGGCTGATGACTAGAGCTGGGTGAATACTTGATTTGTTGAGATTCAGCTAACAAACAGAAACATCAGGGGAAATATTAATCACAAGGCTATGTTCTTAGTCTTTTTTGGTGTAATGATTTTTAAGCCTTTATACAAAGTGGAACAGCTTCCTCTGAAGAGATTGTGAGCCCCCTTCCCCTCCAGAATAGCCAAGCGGTGAGGATGTGCATTAGAGAGGAAGACATTAAAGTTCAAGTCCTAGCTCCGGATTGGGGATGCAAATCTGGGTTTCTTGCAGCCTACACAAATTCCCTAACTACTGGGCCTAGGTTATGTAGAGGAATGCTTGCAGGTTTCTGAAGCTGACCCTGAAAAGCTTTTTCCCAGCTGAAACTATCAGTTCAAATTTATGAGTAGTTTCAGGTTGACTGAAATTGCATTTTTTCAGCATATAAACCAGTCAACTGAAAAATTTTGCCCAGCTCTACTGATGACACCCTTGTCTATGGCTCCATCACATCAGACCTGCCTTGTGCAGTGCGATGAATAACCCAGTATCTATTTGATAGTGGGGTATGAATGAGAGCTAGCAGGCTGACACTAAGTCCAGAGAAGCCTAATGTTGGTGGGTTGAAGTAGTGTGTGGAAGAGCTAAGAGTAATACCTGCACCCATGGGCAAAGGAATGACTGCCATTTGGAGAACAGGGTCATAGTCTTGGATTTTTGTAGCTTGTGTTCTGCTTTAGTGTGTGATCTTTTCTTTTGGCTGCAGATTTCACTGTCACTGCCACATCTTTTTCACATCAAGATAAGACCACTGTAATACTGTCTACCTGGGACTACACGTTGGGACATTGATGTTAATGGGACCTAAGCATGTGTCTAAAATTAAATGCTTTGCTGTATAGGCATTAGCGGCTGAACCAGGGCCTTAGAACCTACACATTGCTGCTCCTGTGGCGGAACACTTGAAGATTGAGTCTAAATTTTAAAACAAATATGTAAATGTTGTATAGACCTGACTGAAAAGGAGAGAAATAACAGCACCCCCTTGCCTGCCTGCTGGGAACCGATATCATAGAAATGTGACACAGGAGCACCCTGAAGATAAGCCCCCTTTTCTTGACTGTGAAAACAAAATGTAATGGGCTTTACAGACCCTTGACTAAGACTAAAGGAGTCTTGGAGCAGTGCTGGGCCAGCAAGGGCCTTCCACTCATTAGCAGCAAAGCAAGCTCCAAATGGAGGGCCTATGTGACGGAGCAGCTGCCCCTCACGGTCAGAAAAGGGGTTAAAAGCAGCCCAAGGGAGGCTGTATATGAGGCAGACAGACAGAGAAGGGCTGAGAGGAGCAGCCCATCAGGGCTGGGCAGGCCCATATAAGAAGAGCTGCAAGTCAGAGCAGCTTTAGGAGCTGTCTGGAGCTTGAGGGGAGAATCCCCGGCTCCTAGGAGGAGGAAGGAGCAGAGCAGTACTGCAAACAGCGACCAGGGGAGCTAGAGAAAGCTCCTGGCTGGCTGCTAGGGCCTGTAAGCTGAGGCCTTGAGGTAAGGGCAGAAGAGGGTGCTGGAGCCACATGGAAAGCGGCCCTGGGACAATGGACTGCAGTTGCCACTGAGGCCGTGGCTGTACAGAAATTGCAAGTCCCCCAGAAGGGGGGAACACAGAAGAGGATGCTGCAGTCCTGGGAGTGGCGTGGGTTCTGGAATAAAAGTGATGGTTGCGAGGCACCACCAGAGGAAGGTGCCCTGGTGAGCAGAGCTAATTCCCATGACAGCTGGCAGGAGGCACCACAGTGGTGAGTCTCACCCTGTCACAGCCTGCTTCACAGGAGACTCTGACAGGCAAGCCCGGAGAGACTGAATGACAGACTGGCAGCAAGCAGGCAGCTGAGCTGTAGTTTTTGAAACAGAGGGATTTACAGGGGCAGAATCTGGACTATGGATCAGACCCAACTGGGAGGCCAAGGGTCTGATCCTCTTTTTCTCCCTCACCCCACCCTTCTCCCTGACAAGAGGGAGCCAGTGGATGCTGGTTGGTGAACTGGGAAGACCCTTCTAACAGAACTATTGAGACTGTGGGAGCAATCTCTGCTGAGAGGGAAAATGAGTGCCACATCCCAAACTGAAGAGAGAATAGGAGGAGGTATGAAGTGGCCCAGGGAAGCCTGGTTGTACCAGATAAAGGGGAGTGATAATCTCTCCTCACCTCTTCCCTCTTGGGCCCCGGGCCGGGACACAGTGGAGAGGGAGGGCCTAGGTCCCCCGACCCTTCCCTCCCTCCACCCAACTGGGGGATCCTGGGGAGCTCTAGGGGATGGTGACTGTAACTTGGCCGCTAGGCCTTCAGTTTGTCTGACATGGCCATCTCAAGGCTCTGAGAGACTGAGCCATGGCCTGCCCACTAGGCCTGTTGCCCCCAAGTGAACCCTGCTACACAGAACAGAAAAACAACAAAAAGCCTACTAAGAGATCAAGCACTAGACATATGTTGGGCTATTGAACTCAAGACTTAAACGTATGAGATATGGAAAGCTCTCATTCATCCCAGAGAAGTCAGATGAACAATTTTCCAAAGTATTTATTCCATATGTTGTTAAATTGGGACTTGAGTAACTTCTCACCCCATATCTCCAAGACCTATCTGGATGGTTGACCAGACTGAAGGAAACTGAGCAACTCTAGAAACCCCAAAAGAAAGCCAAAACAACAACTGGATTTACTTTTGTCACCCAGCCACGAAGACCCACCCCTGTTGCAACACTGAACACATTCACGTCCTAGCTAACAATGACCTAACTAAATATACAAGGCCATTGACCCTGGTACACTATAGAACAGTTGTATAATTATATCTGGTCTCTGAAGTAACTCTAAAATGCACAGCTACAAAATCTCTACAGTGCTCTGTAACAGTGGTTCTCAAAGCCGATCTGCCGCTTGTTCAGGGAAAGCCCCGGCAGGCCGGGCCAGTTTGTTTACTTGCCATGTCCGCAGGTTTGGCCAATCGCGGCTCCCACTGGCTGCAGTTTGCCGCTCCAGGCCAACGGGGGCTGCTGGAAGCGGTGAGGATCGAGGGATGTGCTGGCTGCCCTTCCCGCAGCCCCCATTGGCCTGGAGCAACAAATTGCGGCCAGTGGGAGCCACGATAGGCTGAACCTGTGGACACGGCAGGTAAACAAGCTGGCCCGGCCTGCCGGGGGTTTCTCTGAACAAGCAGTGGGACCAGCTTTGAGAACCACTGCTCTATAATATTAGCTACTTCTCTGCGTCAGTGGAACTTACTGTGCTGAGTCATATAATTGGCCCTCTTATGTTTTCATATTTTGTGAGTGGAAAAAAATGTGGTAACCTGAATAAATATTCTACACAATGATCAAATAATTTGGCCACAAAAGCCAAATGCTTTGGGTTCCTTCAACGTGAAAAGTGATATATTGTTATTAATAATAATAAAAAATTAGTTACATAATGTGCTAGTAAGTCTGAAATCCAGAATTAAAGCCCTCTAGTGTATACAAATTTCAGCCTGACTTAATATTAGAAAGGATGTGACTCTTGAGATCTGAGAGTTTGTTTGTTTTTGAGCTAGCATCTATCAGGTGCCTTCTGTTACAAAATAAACCGATCTTTACCAGCAAAGGAAAAAGAAATTTCAATTACCTTCGCAACGCTATGCCCAAGTGCTGAATAAGCAAGATTACTGGCAGAAGATGGGATCAAAATAATCTATGTAGTGTTTGCTTATGGTTCACCTAAGGATACACTTTGTAGGAGAAGGCCTGTATGTGCTGCATGGTTGGATGCTGAACACAGTGGGCTCAATTCAGCAAAACTCTCATTGAGTTCAATGGGAGTGATATCACTCCCGTTGATGTCAGTTTCCCACTGAGAGGTGCATTAGAGAAATCTGAAATCATTTCAGCAGACAGAGTGGTAAACACAAGTGAGGTTTTAGCTTTCCCTGGCTCCT
Organism: Lepidochelys olivacea; assembly: GCF_965140295.1. NCBI lineage: Eukaryota > Metazoa > Chordata > Testudines > Cheloniidae > Lepidochelys > Lepidochelys olivacea. The sequence continues at coordinate 24,058,016 of NC_140412.1, read as the reverse complement.
GAATTAAGAATGGTAAATATTCTCATGACATCATAAAACGCATGACAGAATCCATTTGTGTTTGTGTTTCCACAAAGTTTCCTGCAGCCTTCCTGTAAATTGAGAGGCAAACATTTGCATGTTATTTTAGGAGAGAAGTTTTAAAAATACTGACAAATGGCTTTTAGAAAGGGACCAGAACTTTCATGGGCCAAGAGAGGCTCTAAAAGTAGCTGAGAGCTCTGAGGACACACGGCCTTTGTAGTGTTGATGCACCACCCCATAGTGTTCCTGAGCTTTCACAGTACTCACTTGCAGGGATATTTTAAGGGAATTTGTGGGTTTTTTTCACTGGAAATATCCTACAGTTTGCAGCCGGTTGTACTGAATATATATATAATTTTAAACTAAGGGAGAAAAACATTTAAAATATGTATTGGGGGTAGCTTGGTTAGTCTGTATCCACAAAAACAACGAGTCTGGTGGCACCTTAAAGACTAACAGATTTATTTGGGCATAAGCTTTCATGGATAAATCTGTTAGTCTTTAAGGTGCTACCGGACTCCTTGTTGTTTTTATTGAAAATATGGAGTCCAGTAATATGACAGAACAGCCCGTTTGTGTCTCACGACTACTGACTTAGGACAGGGATAGTTGGCATTAGGCATTTCTACTGAAGAGAAATGAATCAAATGGATTATTTTAGCCCTGACATTGTTTTTTTCAATAGTGTGAATCATGAGCATTTGTTGCAGTATAAAAATCACAGAAGTTAGAGATGGGAAAGACCTGGGCCATCCATTCCTCAGTAACCCATCCTAGGGAAGGGGAGCTCTTTACTCAATATCCTTTCTAAATGATGTGCCCTACATTTTCATAAGTGAATGGAGCCAACTGGAAAGGATGGTTTGGGGAGTGAGGGGGAGAGGCTGAGGGGAGGATGCAAAGCGCAGACACATGTCAGCCAGCAGGATAACCGCTAGATTTGATTAAGAGCGAACAGTAGAGGGGTCAGAACTCTTTTCTCCCACCCTGCCCCAGTTTTTCAATTTGAAAGGGGCAGAGGATGTCCCGTCTTTCTTCCCACTTCCCTGCAACCCTTCCTTATCTCTTAATACCTCTCCGGGACACCCTCTGACTACAAAGTCCCAGCTTTTTCCACTTTGAAAATATGATTCTCCTTCAAGGGAGGGTTAGAAGTAGTGGGAAAGGGCTAGCTTGCAACCTATCCCGATATTCTGTCCTGGGAAGATTCTGTCTTGAAAAAGATTTGGGGGTCAAAGTGGATAATCAGCTGGCCATGAGCTCCCAGTTGGCGCTGTGTCCAAAAAGGCTAATGGAGCCCTTGGATGATCCATATGGGAAATCTTGAGTAGGGAGCAGAGAGGTTATTTTACCTCCATATTTGGCACTGGTGTGACTGCTGCTGATATACTGTGTCCCGTTCTGGTGTCCACAATTCAAGAAGGATGTTGATAAATTGGAGAGGATTCAGAGAAGAGCAACAAGAATCATTAAACTATTTGAAAATATGTCCTATAGTGTTTAGACCTAAGGAGCTCAATCTATTTAGCTTAACAAAGAGAATGTTAAGGGGTCATTTGATTACAGTCTATAAATACCACCATAGACAACAAATATTTGATAATAGGCTCTTCAATCTAGCAGACAAAGGTATAAAGGTATAGCAGAAAAGGTGGGGGAGTAGCACTGTATGTAAGGGAGCAGTATGACTGCTCAGAGCTCCGGTACGAAACTGTAGAAAAACCTGAGTGTCTCTGGATTAAGTTTAGAAGTGTGTGCAACAAGAGTGATGTAGTGGTGGGAGTCTGCTATAGACCACCGGACCAGGGGGATGAGGTGGATGAGGCTTTCTTCCGGCAGCTCACGGAAGCTACTAGATCGCATGCCCTGATTCTCATGGGTGACTTTAATTTTCCTGATATCTGCTGGGAGAGCAATACAGCGGTGCATAGACAATCCAGGAAGTTTTTGGAAAGCGTAGGGGACAATTTCCTGGCGCAAGTGCTAGAGGAGCCAACTAGGGGGGGCGCTTTTCTTGACCTGCTGCTCACAAACCGGGTAGAATTAGTGGGGGAAGCAAAAGTGGATGGGAATCTGGGAGGCAGTGACCATGACTTGGTTGAGTTCAGGATCCTGATGCAGGGAAGAAAGGTAAGCAGCAGGATACGGACCCTGGACTTCAGGAAAGCAGACTTCGACTCCCTCAGGGAACGGATGGCCAGGATCCCTTGGGGGACTAACTTGAAGGGGAAAGGAGTCCAGGAGAGCTGGCTATATTTCAAGGAATCCCTGTTGAGGTCACAGGGACAAACCATCCCGATGAGTCAAAAGAATAGTAAATATGGCAGGCGACCAGCTTGGCTTAATGGTGAAATCCTAGCGGATCTTAAACATAAAAAAGAAGCTTACAAGAAGTGGAAGGTTGGACATATGACCAGGGAAGAGTATAAAAATATTGTTCGGGCATGTAGGAATGATATCAGGAGGGCCAAATCGCACCTGGAGCTGCAGCTAGCAAGAGATGTCAAGAGTAACAAGAAGGGTTTCTTCAGGTATGTTGGCAACAAGAAGAAAGCCAAGGAAAGTGTGGGCCCCTTACTGAATGAGGGAGGCAACCTAGTGACAGAGGATGTGGAAAAAGCTAATGTACTCAATGCTTTTTTTGCCTCTGTCTTCACTAACAAGGTCAGCTCCCAGACTGCTGCGCTGGGCCTCACAAAATGGGGAAGAGATGGCCAGCCCTCTGTGGAGATAGAGGTGGTTAGGGACTATTTAGAAAAGCTGGACGTGCACAAGTCCATGGGGCCGGACGAGTTGCATACGAGAGTGCTGAAGGAATTGGCGGCTGTGATTGCAGAGCCATTGGCCATTATCTTTGAAAACTCGTGGCGAACCGGGGAAGTCCCGGATGACTGGAAAAAGGCTAATGTAGTGCCAATCTTTAAAAAAGGGAAGAAGGAGGATCCTGGGAACTACAGGCCAGTCAGCCTCACCTCAGTCCCTGGAAAAATCATGGAGCAGGTCCTCAAAGAATCAATCTTGATGCACTTGCATGAGAGGAAAGTGATCAGGAACAGCCAGCATGGATTCACCAAGGGAAGGTCATGCCTGACTAATCTAATCGCCTTTTATGATGAGATTACTGGTTCTGTGGATGAAGGGAAAGCAGTGGATGTATTGTTTCTTGACTTTAGCAAAGCTTTTGAAACGGTCTCCCACAGTATTCTTGTCAGCAAGTTAAGGAAGTATGGGCTAGATGAATGCACTATAAGGTGGGTAGAAAGCTGGCTAGATTGTCGGGCTCAACGGGTAGTGATCAATGGCTCCATGTCTAGTTGGCAGACGGTATCAAGGGGAGTGCCCCAAGGGTCGGTCCTGGGGCCGGTTTTGTTCAATATCTTCATAAATGATCTGGAGGATGGTGTGGATTGCACTCTCAGCAAATTTGCGGATGATACTAAACTGGGAGGAGTGGTAGATACGCTGGAGGGGAGGGATAGGATACAGAAGGACCTAGACAAATTAGAGGATTGGGCCAAAAGAAATCTGATGAGGTTCAATAAGGATAAGTGCAGGGTCCTGCACTTAGGATGGAAGAATCCAATGCACTGCTACAGACTAGGGACTGAATGGCTAGGCAGCAGTTCTGCGGAAAAGGACCTAGGGGTGACAGTGGACGAGAAGCTGGATATGAGTCAGCAGTGTGCCCTTGTTGCCAAGAAGGCCAATGGCATTTTGGGATGTATAAGTAGGGGCATAGCCAGCAGATCGAGGGACGTGATCGTTCCCCTCTATTCGACATTGGTGAGGCCTCATCTGGAGTACTGTGTCCAGTTTTGGGCCCCACACTACAAGAAGGATGTGGATAAATTGGAGAGAGTCCAGCGAAGGGCAACAAAAATGATTAGGGGTTTAGAACACATGAGTTATGAGGAGAGGCTGAGGGAGCTGGGATTGTTTAGCCTGCAGAAGAGAAGAATGAGGGGGGATTGGATAGCTGCTTTCAACTACCTGAAAGGGGGTTCCAAAGAGGATGGCTCTAGACTCTTCTCAATGGTAGCAGATGACAGAATGAGGAGCAATGGTCTCAAGTTGCAGTGGGGGAGGTTTAGATTGGATATTAGGAAAAACTTTTTCACTAAGAGGGTGGTGAAACACTGGAATGCGTTACCTAGGGAGGTGGTAGAATCTCCTTCCTTAGAGGTTTTTAAGGTCAGGCTTGACAAAGCCCTGGCTGGGATGATTTAACTGGGAATTGGTCCTGCTTCGAGCAGGGGGTTGGACTAGATGACCTTCAGGGGTCCCTTCCAACCCTGATATTCTATGATTCTATGATTCTGTAACAAGATCCAATTGGCTGGAAGCTGAAGCTAGACAAATGCAGACTGGAACTAAGGTGGACATTTTTAGCAGTGAGAGTAATTAGAACAATTTGGCAATGTTTGTGGTAGATTCTCCATTACTGGCATTTTTTAAATCAAGATTGGATGTTTTTCCAAAAGATCTGCTCTAGGAATTATTATGGGGAAATTCTATGGCCTGTGTTATACAGGGGCTCAGATTAGATCACAATGGACCTTTATGGCCTGAGAATCTATTTATCTAAGGGAACGGCTACATTACAGAGTATACAGTGATGCAGCTGGACTGATGAAGCTGCACTGCTGTAAGTTCTCTCAGGTAGCCACTGTAAGCCAACGGGAGAGATCTCTCTGGTTGGCTTAACTACGCCAGCCCCCACCAGCAGCAGTAGCTATGTTGGCAGGAGAAGCTCTCCCACAGACTTAGCGCTGTCCACACTGGCGCTTACGTTGGTGTAACTTATGTCGCTCAGGGAGGTGATTTATTGACCCTCCCTGAGCAACATAAATTATGCTGACATAAGCGGTAGTGTAGACATTGCCTTACCCTTTAGGGGAGGGTTAGAAACTGTGGGAGGGGCCAGTTTCAAAAGTGCAGAGGAAGGTAGGAGAGTGGGAAAAGAGGAGGCTAGTTTGCAACTTTCAGAAGAGGCTGGGGAAGTCCTGACTTGCCACCTGGAGCCCCAGTTATTTTCAGCCCCAGAGGCCACTGCCTAAGGTCTTGCTGTGCTACCTGTGTGCCACATACTGTGATTTGCTACACAGACTTTTATGGGAGGCTAATGTAAGCAATTGGGTTAAAATCCCCCCACAATAAACCTGCTTCCTGGGAAATGCTGCAATCTTTGGACACCTCATCTTGTCCACAACACAAGTCTAGCATCACCAATCAAAGGGAGGATGTGAATAGTGACAGTAAAAAGTTAACTGCCTCTGTGATCTGATTGCATTGGATGAAGCTGGTAATGAGTATGAAGAGAGTTTCTCATCTGGTCATAAACAAGCCAGAGTGACTGCAAACTCTACCTGTTTAAATTTCCAATTAATGCAAGCTTTTAAATCTCTCTCTAGATCAGTGCAGTTCTTTTTTTTTAAACGCATCTAGTGTTTCCAATTTGCAATTTTAGGTGTTTTCTCAAAGCCTCAGCTCCTGGATCCATGATTACATAAGAACCTTAGTCAGGCTTCATGTTAATTAGGTTGCACAGAAAAGCTTATAAATATGAACCAAGAGAACCCTAACAGCTCAGAAACCAGAAGACAAATAAAAAGAACCCCAATTTTCCTAAATCTCCATTTTTAAGCCCATCTCATGTCTTTTGAGGACCTCACTCTTGATTTTTTTTTTTTTGATTTTTTTTTAATGCTCCTAGTTGGCAATACTGAGTCATCTTTTAAAAAACAAGCCACCAGGGGAAAAAGGGCCTCACTTATCCTTGTGCCAAATGGGGCCTTGAAGTGTTATGGATCCTTTATAATGGTTTAACAGGAAGGAAAACAATGACCAGTGATTGTGAAGTGTCATAAAATGCACCCTGCTAGCCATTTGCATTGCAAAAAGTTACCCCAACTGTTGTTTATCATGAAGCTAAATTAGCACATTCAGATCCTCTGGTCAGTAGATACAATCAGTTAAAGTGGCCTCATGTGAAATCATTTGTTTCCGATCAGCAACACCTGGAAAACAATCATGATCTCTGTAAATTGAAAGGATAAGAGAAATAAAAGAAACAGAGTTCAAGACCTGTTGAGCCCAGGGGGAGAGTTTGTGTTAATAAATGCAGTCAGATTCTTGAGAGTGATATTCCAAAACTCAGCATGTAAAATCAGGGTGTGTCTACACCGAGTGGGTGGACGGTACATTTCCCTGGTGTAGCTACACTAATGTATCTGCACTGCTGTCAGCTCCAGGCACTAGATTCTCGCTGGTGTAAATCAGCGTAACTCCACTGATGCCAACAGAGCTATGCTGATTTATACTAGCAGCATTGATATAAAAAGTGGCTTGCATGAATGCAGTTTACCCCAAGCAAGTCATTCTTCATACCAGTGCTGCATGTAACAATATAGGAACATAGGAATTGCCAGACTAGTCCAACCCGTAGTTCGGTGTCATGTCTCTGACAAGGGGCAGCATCACAGGAAAGTGTAAGTCACTTTTTCTACTGATGCAACATGTCTGCCATTCTAGATTTGAACTGCTGCAGCTGCACTGGTATAACTACACCAGTGCAAGAAAACCCCCATGGTACGGACAAGCCCTGACTAGGGCAGAGTGGTATTTTTGTTGTATTAGTGTGTGTTTTAAGAATGTGCAAGACTACAGTCAGGACAGATGAGATGATGAGTCTTACCATATAAAACTCTCTTTCAGACACTCTATCTATCGCATATAGTGCGAGTGTAAAGATTTTTCAGGCCAAAATGTTTGAAGTAAATATAAATAATTTTACAAGACTTAAAATTAATTAATGTGCATAAATGAAGGATTTTCATGTGGTTTATTGGTTTATTCTTTGTGGTAATCCATGTATTTTGCCTGGCAACAGGGAGGAGCTTGACTGTGGAAGACTGTTACAGACATACGGAGGATCAAAGGAGCTGTGTTATTAAAACTAAAGATTTGTCTGAACCAAAACACCTTTTCTAAGCATTAGGGAAATTTGGATTTGTCTCCAGCCTTCACAACTTTCTTCTGTCTCAATACTGAGCTAAACTGACGCTTAGATCTAAATCCCCTCAAACTTTGGGGAAATTTGGATTCAAATTCCAAATCAGCAGTTAACAGTTGTCTCCGAATAAAATATAAACATTCACTAAAACCTCTGGGCCATTCTTATCACGTGTTACACATCCAAACTTCCCACTGATGTGCTTATTCCCACAGTAGGACTGGGCCCTTTGGGTAGGTATCAGTTGTCAGTAGTCACTTGTCAGGATAATTCATTGCCCTGGGGGGGAATGTGAGTTCAGAAGCAGTAGCCTTCTCCCAGTTCAACAGAGGTCAGCCACATCAAAGAGTAGATGAGCATGGACTCTGAGTGGGTGGGAAAGGTTACTGCTCTTGAAGTTGCCAGTTTTCCTTTGCTGTACAGTCCAAGGAGTGGCAGAGGATGCTTTTGAAGATAGAAATGTGCTGAAAATCTGGGATCTCTATCTCAATCTCATCTGGGCAACAGTAAAGGGGAAAAAAAATAAAGATTGCAGAAATCCAAACTCGATCATATTTGATATTTAGACTTAGTGCAAATAATTTTAAAAAATAGTAGAAAAGAATAACACATAGTAGACTGATTTCACACTGGTTTTACACCAACATAACACAACTGACTTCAGATAAGTTTCTCTCCTGATTTACACCCCAGTAAGAGAGAACAGAATCAGGCTAATTGAGAGTTAAAAAGAATATTCAAGGAGTACATACTGTGTGCCCAAAGGATGTGTGTGTTTTGCTAGGAATATGTCTTTTCTACTGCTTACATTTAGGGGAATATGGGAAAGAAAACAGCTCACTGAACATTTTATTTTTAAAGAAAAATTGGCCAGGTGTGCTATGCTAAGTAAGTTTTATTAAGCTGTGTTTGATCGGAAAGAGATTAAAAGAGCTAGAATGGTCCGGGGAGAGAACACAGTGGGCAAGGGAGATTAGAGAGACATGGAATGGCTGAGTGAGGGACTGATCAGAGGAACTGAAGGTTATAGAGGATTTTTTAAGGTTAAGGGCTGTTGCTGGTTCAGACTGATTTATAGCAGGAAAAGGAACTTTTATTCCCCCTCTTACAACTGCTTATTAAGTTTTATAAACATGAAAAAGCCTACCTAAAAATTTACCTCACTCCTCTTGTTCAAGTCTGTCTGAACTGAAGAATTTATTCATCACTATCTCGTCTTGCGGCCGTGTGGGTGAGCTAGACAAAAAGAGGCTCCTGTTGAGGGTGACCATACGTCCCATTGGCCGGGACAGTCCCTTTTTTAAGCCCTGTCCTGGCTGTCCCGACTTTTTTGGCAAATGTGGGCATTTGTCCCATTTGCTCTTGCCAACTTAATCAGGGGCGTGGAGGAATGTGTGGTCGGGGGGGGGGGAGTGGCGATGCCAGCCCCTCACAGTGGGGAAGGGCAATGCTTGAGCAAGCAGCAATGCCAGCCCTGTGCATGGAGGAGGGGCAGGGCTCGGGCAAGGGGCTTGGGCCAGCCTTGTGCAGGGAGCGTGCTTGGGAGTGTGGCTTGAGCCAGCCCTGTGTGGGGGGGGGGGGAAGGAGAGGCTCTAGAGCTAATATGGTCACCCTATTTTTGTGTGATACTACTGTAGTTATGGTAAAAGGAGGCATTTAAGCTGGAACTCTCTTGCTTTAAATAGAGGATGGGTCCCTGGATTTTGATCCAAAATACTTCAGTTCTCTTGAAATTTGAAATGCTATCAATCCCATCTATGGTTCCAGGGACTTTGAGGAAGATGGGAGGTTGGCTACAATTGGTACTGGATGTGTGTGTCGACGGTTGGTTTGGGGGGGCGGGAGGCAGAGATATTTCCTTGTTTTTTTCTTTTTGGTTGGTAATTTGTAGCTATGAGGAAGTTGAGACAGTTGAGACATAACCGATGGATTAGTTATTAATGGGGACTGTATTTCAAATATCTGTCAAAGGGCACCCAGAGCCTAACATTAATAATCCCTAGCTCTTATACAGCACTTTTTGCCTGAACAAACAAATACATAAATAAAACAATATAACCTGAAATGAATAATTGCCATGTAGATGACATGCAGACTACAGTTTCAGAGTGGTAGCCGTGTTAGTCTGTATCAACAAAAAGAATGAGGAGGACTTGTGGCACCTTAGAGACTATTTATTAGGGCATAAGCTTTCGTGGGCTAAAACCCACTTCATCGGATGCATGCAGTGGAAAATACAGTAGGAACATGAAAAAATATACAGAGAACATGAAGAAATGGAATGGCAATACCTATTTTTTCATGTTCTCTGTGTGTATGTGTGTGTGTATCTATCTTTCTTCCTACTGTATTTTCCACTGCATGTATCCGATGAAGTGGGTGTTAGCCCACGAAAGCTTATGCCCTAATAAATAGTCTCTAAGGTGCCACAAGTCCTCCTCATTCTTTATGCAGACTACACTGCATTTATATGAAATGTTTTCTCCCTAATTATTTATCCTTTTTCCACTGTCCAAATGGAGGGCTGTATTCCGCCCCACTCTGCATGAGCATTCTCGGGACAGGAGTAGGATGACCAGATAGCAAGTGTGAAAAACTGGGACACTTTTTTGGGGGAGCCGGGGGTACGGTATAGTTGCGTATATAAGACAAAGCCCCTATGTTGGGACAGTCCCAATAATATCAGAATGTCGGGTCACCCTATAACAGCTGGAGACTCTTTTTTTTAATGAAAACGGAGGTTCTGGAGAACAAAATGACAACTCCCCCTTCGCCCCCCCCAAAAAAAAGTCTCACTGACTTGGTACAATCCAGCCCAAAGTGAACCCTGTAAAGGGCATTCCATGGGGCAACATTTCCAAGTTTTGAATATGCAGATAGAATATTAAGTGAAATTCAGTGGCAAATGAGTTGATGGGTTCAATCCATTTTCTAACAGACAAGTGTTCACGTCACAAAACTACCCTATTCTAACTGGAGAGAAAGATGAGCGTGGAAGCAGAACTATCGTGTCCCTGCTAGATGTGGTCTCTTGGGGTCAGCGTTGAGGAGCATCGATGGGTCTGTATGAGGACAATTGTACTGCCACTGCTTATGCTGTACCAACCCTAAAGGTACAGGCCTTTGATCTATGAACCCGACAATCCAACAACTTTCCAAAATACAAAATTAGATCAAAAATTGCTAAAGGAATATTTAAATCTCATAGAATCCAATTCAGGTACTTTTTATTCTTACGGTAAATAATGTACATAGGGTCATTTACTAAAATATGTAGGACTCTGGAGTGCAGCTCAACAGGTAAGATTTTTTGTGTTTCTGTGAAATCTGGCTCCATAACAGTAGCAACAGCAAATCTTAATAATTTAAACAGAGTTATCATGACTTTCCTTGTGTCTGACAGCAATATCTGGATTTAAATTATAAGGGCAGGGCCAACTAGGGGAAAAATAACTACGTCAAATCTGTGTGATTTCTGCAAAGTCCCTGTAGATATCCTGTATATCTTGGCAAAAAGTGTTATAGATTTCTACTTTTCAGCTCATGGTGTGCTAGTTACTAGAAACAATATATAGATAAGATACAAACATAAAAAGCAGTACATTCTACATACATCTGCATATTACAATAAAAACCACATTAGACAAATGATTTGAATTCCAATATAAGTTTATTCAAACAAAACTAACAAAGCAAAAGGCCAGTTTTTTTCATTTCTTACTTGGTCAAAACTCCCATTGAAGCCAATCCAGCAGACATGCAGGGGGATTTGCAAGTTTGTGTGGGCCCTTTGGAATGCAGAGCCGGTCCTGAAACTTGGAATTTTTTTCCCAGATAATTACATCATGCAAACAATGCTACACATGCACTACTAACTGAAACATCTAACCAACTGTTATTAAAATATGGTTTGCTTTTAATTTAATTTTATGACATGTGAGTTGGGGAGGGGAGGAGATAAGGGGAGTGTGTCAGAGTATTTCTTATAGACTAACAGACTTATTGGAGCATAAGCTTTCGTGGGTGAATACCCACTTCGACGTCCAATACGTCTGTTAGTCTATAATGTGCCACAGGACTCTTCACCGCTTTTACTGATCCAGACTAACATGGCTACCCCTCTGATACTAGAGTATTTCTTGTTATCTGTGTCCCTATTAACCTAGCACATGTGCATCTAATGCATTTAATGTCCTGTTAAATGTAAAATGAAACTGTAAAATGAAATTAAGAAAATAATCGGTTCTAGTTTCCAGATAAACAAAAACACTGATTCAATGTAAACAAGGTTTAATGACAACACAGTCCTAATTTCCAGTTGGAGTTGCTGCCTGATAAAGCTGGATGGAGGAGGAAAGGCCCCTCCAAGCTATGACAAACCGCCTTTTGGTAAATGCTTTTTTTTCTTTTTTTTTTCTTTTAATTTTTGACCTTTCACTCAAGTCCTAATAGATCAAATGTTGGAAGAAATAAGAAAAACATTTCTGAGCGAATAGCTGAAATTAAAGGTTCAAATAGCCTCAGTCTCACGATAGAGGCAGAGGGCCAGATTGGAGCCAGCTGCTGCATAGAAGAACAAAGGGAGGAGGCAGTAAGATCATCTTCCCTCTTAGTCCCCCCACCCAGAGGGCCTGGCACGATTATAGTTCCTGTGCTCTCCTGAGGGCTTGTCTACATGTAACTTCTCAGGAAAATGAATTCAAATTAACTTTTAAAGTGAATTATACTTGTCTACAGAGAGACACTCAGGAACATTAATCTGAATTAACTAAAAGGTTTGAATTAAAAGTGGGTTAATTAAACTGCATTAAACCCTGTGTGGAAACTCTCATCCAGAATTAAAATGTCTTAATTCTGTTTAGTTTAATTCAAGACCTCTTTAAGAGTGACCACACAGGCGTTTAATGAAATTTAATTAATCCACTTTAAAAGTTAATTCTGAATAACTTTCTTGAGCGTCTCCATGTACATAAACCCTTAGGTGGACTGCTCCCTGAGCACTAGTCAACCTAAAGGGGAAGGAAACAGTGCCATGGTCAGCAGAGCTATGGAGGAGAGCACAGCTACACCCATTGCCTATAGAGATAATCTGGTTTAGAGCGACAGGCTGTGTGTGTCAAAAACAAGTTCCACAGATTTACCACAAACAATCTACATTTTGGTAATATGTTTTTACTTCCTTTTTGACCTTTTACTCAGCATCGAATAGAAAACATGGCTAGAAGGAATAAAACAAATATTTAAAAGTAAATTATTATTGTACATTATTTTGTACTGTCATAGTTCCCAGTACGCCCACTCATGGACCAGGATCCCATTATGCTAGGCGCTGTACAAACACAGAACAAAAAGATGGTCCCTGCCCCAAAGAGCTTAACATCGAAGCAGAACTTGCCACTAAAAGGTAGAGGCCAATTTTATTCTATCTGGTTCAGAATCCCATTTTCCAAAATAGAGGATAAATTTTGCATGAGTAGCCACTCCTCACCTCCTTAGACAACTATGACAGCTACTGTATACAGATTCCTCTTTGGTAGACACTGGTTCCTAGGAGTGTACACCATTTCCAGAATGTTTTTGGAGAACTCAAAGTAATGAAAGATTTGCTAGATTCACTAGTAATCCACAAAGTATCAGTGGAAGGGCTGGAGGAATCTACCAGGATAAAGATTAAAAGGGAGCTGAGGTAAATGCTTAGCACAAGAAAAGAAAAAAAGCATCCTTGCTAAACCATCGAGTAGATTACTATGCAAACAGAGACAAAAGAAGCAATGCTTGGGTTGCCGGAGAGAGGTAACTTTGAATTTCCAGATTTTCTAATGTCTCTGCTTTCTGCGAAAGCTACAGTATTCTTGAATGTTCTCCACTCTGCCCTTGGCAATTGATATATATTTACAAACCTTAACTCTGAGTCAGCAAAGCTTTTTGCCATATGCAATCAGAGTCCTGTCCAACTCTTCAGCATATTAATGGTCAAGATGTTTTGGAGGAGGCAACTCTCCATTTTGCCCTTCAGGACAAATTCAAGATCAGTAATTCACTATCACTGTCTAATACCACAGTGTTTTGACATCAGATGTCATTGTGTGATAGTATTTTGCTAGCTAACCATTTCGGGGTCAGCTAAATAGTGACTACAGAATATGGATCAAACTCAGTTACATGATGGTAATACCACAGATTTTGAGTCCGGCATTGGCCTTAGATGGATATTTTTCACAGTAGATACTTTCAAAACCTTTCACCCTGCTTGATGGAAAGTTCCTGCAGCCCAGGGATCACTTTGGAGGAGAAGCAGGTTTCATTTGGCATTTGTCTATATAGAATATGTATTCAAAGGGTTGCTGAAAATCTTCAGTTTCTTCAAATGAAAATGCTGAAAAGTAACATTCTGATTGACTGTGTGTTAAGCATACAGATTAGATCATTTTGGTCTGGTGCATTTGGCAATACATCAAAATTTTTCTTTAATAAAGACTCCCTAAAAAACTGATAGCATTTTCTCAAAACCTGTTCGAGTATATCACCAATTTAAATGGATTATGTTGGTCTGACTAGCAACCCTAGTTGAATGGTTACAAAAGCCATTATTCAGCTATCTGTTGTTAATTGATGTGACCCTAAAATCCATAGCAAGTACCCCAGACCTCAGTGGTGGTAAGAAAAAAAAAAAGAAAAAAAAAAGAAAAACCTTAGAAACTGATTGTTTTATTCACTCTGGCTGTCACCTTGATGATTCACAGTGTGAGCTGCTAACGACGCTGCCTTTTATTTTTAGACAGCATCCTTGGTGTTGGCAAAATGCTTTCCAGGGAGACAATTGTAAACTGTAGAGAACACATCCGATGAAGTGAGCTGTAGCTCACGAAAGCTCATGCTCAAATAAATTGGTTAGTCTCTAAGGTGCCACAAGTACTCCTTTTCTTTTTGCGAATACAGACTAACACAGCTGCTACTCTGAAACAAATGTTTTAGAATTTACGGACAAGAAGCTCAGTCATAGAATCAAAGCCATCTGAGATGGAAAAGACTAGATCATTCTATCCCTCCCCCTTACAAGTGCATGTTTGTTGGTGCACTCTAGTTTGAAATGACTGAGGTCAAGTCTGGGCTACAGCCTTCTGATGGCATTAGTTATGTCAGGCAGGCTTGTGAAGAGGAGTGATTGTCCAGTGTAGACATGACCTAGGGCTTGTCTACATGGGAAAGCATTACCAGTTACACCATATAGTTATACTGCTTATAACCCCCTGAGTGGACACACTTATTACAGCAGAAGAGTAGCTTTTTCCGGTTTAGCTTAAACCCTTTCCTATACAACATATGCATAACAAAAACAGGGGGGAGGGGGAAAGGCCTCACTTATATGAGAATGACTGTCACCCCTTTGGGGTTTACTGGTATAATTTCATCAGTTTAAATTCACACCTTAGCTTATATTGAATAAATGTTCCTGTGTAGATGAAGTTTTAAACTCCTTTCTCTCAGAGGTTTGGTGGCAAGCGGGGAAATGCCATATCAACTAGATAGGACCCTACATGTGGAAGAGTTCCTCTACACATCAATCTTGTATAATACAGTATTTCCACAGCCATGATGTTTTATGGTTCACCCATAGGCTCCCAATACCATATATTTTGCAGTGTAAATGGATCAAAAGACTGACCCTTGTGGGCCACTCCCATCTCCTTACACACACACACACACACACCCTACTTTCCACTGCATTCTGTTGACTTGTCCCATAGCTTGTGATGAAGTGTGCATTTCTTAGAACTAGTTTCAGAGTAACAGCCGTGTTAGTCTGTATTTGCAAAAAGAAAAGGAGTACTTGTGGCATCTTAGAGACTAACCAATTTATTTGAGCATAAGCTTTCATGAGCTACAGCTTCATCCGATGAAGTGAGCTGTAGCTCACAAAAGCTTATGCTCAGATAAATTGGTTAGTCTCTAAGGTGCCACAAGTCCTCCTTTTCTTTTTTCTTAGACAGAAAGATTTAATTCACCCCTGATGAGAGGGGCAGACAGAGCTGCCACCACTCTCCGCCAAGGGAGACAGCTTTAAACTACGGTTGGAGTTCTCTAGAAGCCTCACTAGCACAGGTCTCCCAAATGGCATGTCCCCACCCACTTTGTGGGCTGCACTGACTGACTCCCAGCAGAGTTCGTGGTGGTATGCCAGGCACCATGCCTGGCAGACTATTCAGGCCCAGCCATCTTTTGCTTTAGGTGAAAGATTTAATAGGCATTAATTCTCAGCAAATTGACAGGTGTTTATTAGACTTTTCTAATCCCACCTCTAGCTGAAATATAGTGGACAGTAGAGGATCCTTTACTGTTAGTTTAGGATGCTGAAGTATCTGACATGATCATTTCCAGCCCCCTTTTTGCTATCAACATCGAAGAGATTAGTGGTAGCTCTGGAGGAAGATGATTTAATACCAGTAATCATAATAGATTCCATCAGGTGCATTTCACAGACTTTACAAAAAGAGGCATCACTTCACCAGCTACTGAAATGGAAACGTTGCTGGGGTGGAACACAGCTATTTACCATTGCTCAGAAGTACTGCAATAGAAAAGAATTTAGAGCAGAGAATGAAGATTACCAGTTCAAGTGAAACTGCAGGGGCAATTCTGGTAGGCAGAATGTAATTACTGACACTGGAATTTATATAGGACATCCTGCCTATTCTTACACAATATGGTGGTTAATTACTACAAGTGGTTAAGACAGTAGTTTTACACCTGACTGGCTGGGCTGATTGAAACAGATGTAACGAAATAGGTTCAAGAAGGTGGGTGGAGAACAAAGGGATGCAGGTGTCCCATCCACTGTTGACTGAATCTGCCTACTGGCCCAGGGCAGTGCCTGACAGCACACTCTGACATGTGAGTCAAACAAAAGGCATGGGCAGTAAAAATTGCAGAGATCATTATTTTTGTTCTGCCTTGACATAGGATTGAGAAAATTGGACACAATTCTCAGTCATTGACGCTGACAAAGAATATGGTCTAAAATGGTCCCTGTCATCAGTGAATTCTTTCACAAGCCAAAGGAAAGATATTTGGGAGTGCGTGGACAGGGGGTTGATTAATCACTGGTACATAACATGCACTCACAGACTAGTGCTTTCGACAACTTTTGCAAACACACTGCAGCAATGTATTTCTTGAAAGAGTATTTTTGCTGACAGATTCTTTCCACAACAATTACGGAAAGAATCATTGCTGGAAGACAACAGCTGTATTTCCCTAGTAACTTTGAAATCCATCTGTTTAATCGATATGTTTATATAGCTCCCCATTGCTTCTTAGATTCTACAGTGCTAGCGTGATACAGACAGCCTTCAAAGCTGCTGGAGAAATATGAATATTAGTTTCTAGTCATGTCATAAATATAAAGGGAAGGGTAAACCCCTTTGAAATCCCTCCTGGCCAGGGGAAAGCTCCTCTCACCTGTAAAGGGTTAAGAAGCTAAAGGTAACCTCGCTGGCACCTGACCAAAATGACCAATGAGGAGACAAGATACTTTCAAAAGCTGGGAGGAGGGAGAGAAACAAAGGGTCTGTGTCTGTCTGTAGTCGTCTTGGCCAGGGACAGAACAGGAATGGAGTCTTAGAACTTTTAGTAAGTAATCTAGTTAGGTATGTGTTAGATTATGATTTCTTTAAATGGCTGAGAAAAGAATTGTGCTGAATAGAATAACTATTTCGGTCTGTGTATCTTTTTTGTAACTTAAGGTTTTGCCTAGAGGGGTTCTCTATGTTTTTGAATCTAATTACCCTGTAAGATATCTACCATCCTGATTTTGCAAGGGGGATTTCTTTATTTCTATTTACTTCTATTTTTTATTAAAAGTCTTCTTGTAAAACACTGAATGCTTTTTCATTGTTCTCAGATCCAAGGGTTTGGGTCTGTGGTCACCTATGCAAATTGGTGAGGCTTTTTATCCAACATTTCCCAGGAAAAGGGGGGTGCAAGTGTTGGGAGGATTGTTCAGTGTTCTTAAGATCCAAGGGTCTGGATCTGTAGTCACCTAAGCAAATTGGTGAGGCTTTTTACCAAACCTTGTCCAGGAAGTGGGGTGCAAGGTTTTGGGAAGTATTTTGGGGGGAAGGACGCGTCCAAACAGCTCTTCCCCAGTAACCAGTATTAGTTTGGTGGTGGTAGCGGCCAGTGCAAGGTGTAATATTTTGTACCTTGGGGAAGTTTTGACCTAAGCTGGTAAAGATAAGCTTAGGAGGTTTTTCATGCAGGTCCCCACATCTGTACCCTAGAGTTCAGAGTGGGGGAGGAACCTTGACATGAAAAACCTCCTAAGCTTATCTTTACCAGATGTGGGGACCTGCATGAAAAACCTCCTAAGCTTATCTTTACCAGCTTAGGTCAAAACTTCCCCAAGGTACAAAATATTACACCTTGCACTGGCCGCTACCACCACCAAACTAATACTGGTTACTGGGGAAGAGCTGTTTGGACGTGTCCTTCCCCCCAAAATACTTCCCAAAACCTTGCACCCCACTTCCTGGACAAGGTTTGGTAAAAAGCCTCACCAATTTGCTTAGGTGACTACAGATCCAGACCCTTGGATCTTAAGAACACTGAACAATCCTCCCAACACTTGCACCCCCCTTTTCCTGGGAAATGTTGGATAAAAAGCCTCACCAATTTGCATAGGTGACCACAGACCCAAACCCTTGGATCTGAGAACAATGAAAAAGCATTCAGTGTTTTACAAGAAGACTTTTAATAAAAAATAGAAGTAAATAGAAATAAAGAAATCCCCCTTGCAAAATCAGGATGGTAGATATCTTACAGGGTAATTAGATTCAAAAACATAGAGAACCCCTCTAGGCAAAACCTTAAGTTACAAAAAAGATACACAGACCGAAATAGTTATTCTATTCAGCACAATTCTTTTCTCAGCCATTTAAAGAAATCATAATCTAACACATACCTAACTAGATTACTTACTAAAAGTTCTAAGACTCCATTCCTGTTCTGTCCCTGGCCAAGACGACTACAGACAGACACAGACCCTTTGTTTCTCTCCCTCCTCCCAGCTTTTGAAAGTATCTTGTCTCCTCATTGGTCATTTTGGTCAGGTGCCAGCGAGGTTACCTTTAGCTTCTTAACCCTTTACAGGTGAGAGGAGCTTTCCCCTGGCCAGGAGGGATTTCAAAGGGGTTTACCCTTCCCTTTATATTTATGACAAGTCATTATTAGCATGGGTAGAGCTGTACATTGCTTTAATTAAATTAATAACATAATTTTGATTAGATGAGAAAAAGACAGAGAGAGTTGCTGATTTGGCAGCAAAGTTTACTCAGGGGGGCACAGGACAAACGAACCCACCTTGCCTAATCAATAAATCCACCTCAACCCTGACCAGGCACACCCACTTGAAGGGGTGGGAGGAAAGTTCATTCTCCACATCTCTTCACTGTGTGGTCCTTTTCACTTATAACACCAGTAAAGGAGGCCATGTGAATGGTAGTGGTGGTGGTTTTAGTCCTGGAACAGGGCTGAACCAACTAAACTTAGGAGCAGCTGTAGAAGCAGCCAAAGCAGGGACTGCTGCACTGGGGGGAGAGGGTAAAATAGGGCCCGGATGGGGCAACCCTCACCCTAGCACCTCTCTGGATGCAGGACTGGGTGGGGGGGGGGGAGAACCAATGTTCCCTCTAATTTTTGACAGGCCATGTGCTCAAAAAATGTCTTCTGTGCAAATTGTTGTGCTTCTGTGCACGTTTTTGTGCAAGCGGTGTTTCACCGTGTGTGCAGGGTTTAGGATCTGTGTGTGCACGCCCACGCGTACACCTTAGAGGGAACCGTGGGTGGGACCCCTCTACTCTGGGGAAACTAAGATCCAGTTGGTGCCTCCCCTCCACAGTCATGTGGCCATGGAGAAAAACTGCAGAGACGAGTCAGGGAGAGACTCGAGCCAGGAGGACTAGAAGCAGCTAAAGTAGGGACTTCTGGACATTCAAACTCTCTACAGGTTTGACTGAACTTTCTGATTGGCTGTGGACTAGTGTAATTTGGGGAAGTGGTTTTATTTGGACAGACTGGGTTTCGTCGGCTTACCTCAGATTTAGGTGTGGACGCATGCATGTGCTGCCAAAAGGTGTCTTCTGGTTATTTTGGTTTAGCTTTAACTCATTCCTAATCAATTTAAGATAAACTGAAGTTAATCTTGTGAGACAAACCCTTAGAATTGGTACACACTGCAATCACCCTAGATTAATGAAAAGCATGATTTAGAACCAGCTTAGTTAAACTGATGCTGGGTCTCTGTGTTTCAAGACCTTGCCAAGGAGTCACTAATATAATTTCCTTTAGCTTTTTCTACTGGTACTTATATCTTTGCTTTCCTGGATTTTCTCATTCTTCCATTCATTTTGTTCTATAGTTCCACACCCACTTTTTGTCTCTCACAATGAATTTGTCATCCTAGAATTTTGTGTCACCTGAACAGGTGATTTTCATCCTTTATTTTCAAATGGGAAATACTATTTAAGAATTATGCACTCCTACCCTTCCTGTGTTGTTTCTACTTCAGTATCTTTTGCCACCATGGTCCCTCTTTTTTGCCACTGGGCTCTGGTGATCACATGGATCACACTACTACAAGCCTCCATTAACTCCCACAGGAGCTGGGTGGGGCCCACAATTTGCTATTGTAATTTGAGGCCCAATCTTACAGGTTGCTGAGCAACCTCAGTTTCCAGTGATGTTAATGGAGATTGAGGGCATTTAGCACTTTGTGGAGGTACTTGGTACTTTGCAGGATCAGGACTCCAGTGATAAAAACAAACTGTGGGCCCAAGTCAGCTCCTGTGGAAATGTATGAAAAAACTCTCATTGATTTCAGTGGGAGCAGAGTCAAGTCCTGTGGTCCCAATTCTGCCTTCATATAAGTCTAAGGGAAATTTCTGTGTGTTGCACCCATTAAAAGGAAGGGAGAGCTGGGTCCTGTATTGCAAATGCTATCTGCAGCTCCATCTCGAACACAGTGAAGTTATGGAAAGCAAATACAGGCCACAATCCTACAGAAGGCTGCAAGTGGGCTGCCCCCTGAATTCATGCATAGCAGCATTGAAGTTAATTGGTCTTCCTGGGCATACAGGGTTCCATATGCATGGCGCACCTGGCAGGATCAGGGCCAGTTACAGGTTTTTTCCACCAGAGAACTTCCCACCCTGCTCCTGTTAAGCCTAAAAATCAGAAATTACAATATGCTGACTCTCAATAGTTCAAGCACTGGAACTCTTAGCAGCAAATGCATGACAATTTTTTTCCTGTTAAAAAGTTGTGCTAAATAGATATTCTTTTGAAAGAATCCTGATTTGTGGCCAAAACAAAGCCCACAAGCAATCATAATAGGAAGGCTTCTTCCTCCAGGTTACCACTGAGGTCTCCTAGGTCTTGCTCTACACCTGATGAATGCAGATGCTTGTTCTTGAGCTAAATTGGTTCAGCTCTGGGAATGGATTGTAGCCATGATATAGATACCGTGATACAGTGTCTGTGTGTATGTATACATTTATATCTGTATATCCAGTTCATGGGAATTTGTTTTTAATGAGGCTTTAAGTGTTGTATTATGCATAGGGGTTTTGTTTTTTGTTTTTAATGGAATTCATCACCATAGAATCTAGAGAACTTATAACAGCTGGTCAAAAATGCCAGTTTTTCACAGGAAATTTAAAACTAAAACTTGTTTTAATTGAAATTTCCCATAATGTTTTGGGTTTTGCATGAAAAACTGAAAGCAGAATGTTTTTGGTTAAGAATTATGGGTTTCAGGACAACTGAATTTCGCTGACACCCAATCATTTTTGCAGAAAACATTTCATTTTTGGTCCAAATAGCAGAAAATTTTCCATGAATATTTTTACTTTCAATAGAAAGATTTTCAAAAAAAATTTTGACCAGTTCTACCTCAAGTGTTAAATGAAGCCCTGCAACCCTCCTGCTACTATAGATGGGGAAATGGAGGCACAGAGAAGTTAGTGCCTTGATTTGCAGAGGTGCTAAGCTCCAGCAGCTCCCATTGACTTCAGAAAAGTACAAGTGCCCAAGGTCACACAAGAAGTTTGTGGTAGATTTGGGAATAGAGTATTAATTACTTAGGTGGGTGCCAGCGTCAGAAAGCATCCCTATCCTAGAGAGCTATCTTCTTTAGTACTTGTCTGTACAGTGCCTAAAAATAACTAGCTTCTATAGTCTGGCTCATCCAGAGATCTCAAATCACCTTACAAAGGAGGAAAGTATCATCCCTGTTTTGTAACTGGGGAAACTGAGGCAGGGAGCGGCCACGTGATTTTCCCAGGCCGTAAGGCCAGTGATAGAGCTCGGAATGGAACCTTGTTTTCCTAATTCCAGTTCAGAGTTCTACCACACTCCCCACCCCATCTACCATTGTACCCAGCACAATGGGACTCCCAATCAAGAATCATGGACCTTAAATATTAACCTAATACAAGTAGTAATGCTAGATTGAATCCATGCTGGTTGTTTCCTTTCCATTTCCTCAAGCCACAAGACCATCCTTGCTCTCTTCTAGGTCTGAAAAATTGCCAAATTGAAATGAACTGTTCATTGACATGTTATTGAATTGCAACCCGGAAATCAGGCATGTGGCTGTAAATTTGCTACCATTAAAGTGTGCTGCAATAGCTGCAAAAGCACTATAGAAAAACAACATGAATTAGTCATGATCTTATCAAAAATATTTTATTTATTAAAGTAACAATTATACTATACCACCTATACTGGAAGTACATTGAATAATTGCTAGAATAAATACAGGCAATTAATTCAATATCTTATAGAATGAGAGGATTTATTTGACATTTGAATGTTACTCAAGCTTTAACTTACAACATAAATAGTTAAAAGGCAAACTCAAGTTTTTTTAAAATGTTTTTTTTGCTTGTTTTTAATACTGCTTGTTCTATTTTGTAACCCACAAAGATCAACTCTTCAATCATGAACATAGTATAACATTCAAGCAACCATGTACCTTAACATAATCAGACAAGAAGGTAGTGTGTGTCCCATTCATTCTACAGCAGAATATATTCACGTCTGCATATAAAGGAAGGTGAGCATGCTTCTAGGTTGTTAAAAATATCATATGCTGGTTTCTGCTTTGCGACAGTCCTTTTTATGCCAGAATCCAAAAGGGCATATATTTATATGCAGCCAATGTTCTATCATTCTTTATATAGGTTTCAGAGTAGCAGCCGTGTTAGTCTGTATCCACAAGAAGAAAAGGCGTACTTGTGGCACCTTAGAGACTAAAAAATTTATTTGAGCATAAGCTTTCGTATTTTAAGGCTCAATGCTGCATTCCTTTGGCTAACATCCTGGTTAAGGACTGCAGAATTTAGTGCTAAAAGTGACTTTCCAAAGCTTTCAAACCCAGTGTCCTAAATTATATTTAGGCCAGGGAAGTAGTAGATTCTCCATCTCTTGAAATGAAGACTGGATGTCTTTCTGGAAGATATGCTTTAGTCAGACACAAGTCATGGGGCTCTGTACAGGGGTAACAGTGAAATTGTATGGATTGTGTTATACGGGAGGTCAGACTAGATGATCTGATGGTTTCTTCTGCTCTTAAAAAAAAAAAAAGATATATGGATGTCAGTTTAGAAGCCTTATTTAGGCACCCAGGGTTTGAAAATTGTGGCCATTTTTGTCTTCAATGCGTTGACTTTTTATCCTAAGAAAATGTGCACTCTCTGCCTGGTCCTAAGCAATGCTGAGCATCGCAACGTTCATGGAAGTCAAAGCGTTGTGGGTGCTCAACATGTCCTAGGATCAGAACCTGTAGGCCCAAATCCTTCTCCCATCAAAACCAAAGGGAGTTTTGCCATTAACTTCAATGGCATCAAGAACAGGCCATTGTATACCCATGGCCATATGCCAAGACTGTAGTGTTCTCTTTAGAGAATCAGGGTTCCCTCTTACAATGTCCTCCAATAAAATTGCACATTTGTACCCCTTTGGCCTTTTCGTGCCTACAAATATGTTTCTATTCAAAACCTGACAACAATGTTGGCCTTTTTCGATACAATTAAATCAAAAGTTCAAGAAAACATTTAAATACTTTTCACAGAAATAACCATTCAGCAATTTAAAAAATGTAGAGAGACATTTTATTATTTTTGTTGTGAACAATATCAAAATCAACACGTTTTCACATTGTGGGCAGCTTTTTGGGGGGAGAGAGAGTGAATTCTTTCAAAACGTATTTAGAAGGATAGATAGAGAGCAAAATGTCAGGGAGGTGTTCTTTTGGCAGATAAGTAAAATATAAAATATGGAAATTTTTCAAAAAGTTGGTGTAAAAATACACACACACAAATAAGACAATAATATAAAAATACAGCTCAGCCAATGGCCTCTTAAAATTTACCTTTGGCATTACATTTGTCAGCCTAACACAAAAAGACCCTATAAAACAAAACTATTTAAAAAAGTTCATAAATTAGGTTGCAAGATCCTTTGCTTGATTCACCAAACTCCTTTCCTTCCTGTCCACCCACATAAGCATGACTAGTGAGGTATATAGAACGTAACACTGTCAGGCGTATGCACAATAAAAAAAAGTGCATAAACAAAGAAGTCCTCCCATTTTCCTGTGAACAGGTTGAATCTGTGTGGTTTTTTTCCCCCTTCAGAAAAAACAATGGTGTGTTTTTACTTTGGCAGGATGAACCCATAGAAACATGAACGTTTAAGTCCCAGCAGCAGTGATCCATTTCTCATGGTGACATTAATTCGATGCCACAAATACTATCAAGTTGTTGGGTTGCTTTAAAATTTTCTGTGTAACGTTCTGCAGAAACATCATACATCAAGCACCATGTCATACTGTTGCCCTTTCTTCCGCCTGCCACATTTGGTGATAAGAACCAAATACAAAGTCAAAAGCATAACCCAGTAGCATGCATAGAGTACTGTACCAATGATGAGAACAGTCTGTTTTGAATCGGAAAACGACTTTTTTGATTCCTTGCATATAGTGAAAATCACACCGCCGAGAAGGATTGTAAACCAAACAGATACTGGAATAAGTCCTATGAAATTGACGACAATGGTTTTTCTTCCTGATGTGCCCCACCCTGCTTTGTTTATGGTGGCTATTGCGAACATCTTCGCTGGAAGTAAACTTGACATGTACAACACTGAGTAGAGTGACATGAACACCATGACGATGTTCCCCCTAAGGCAGCTGGCAAAGGAAGACTTTACAAGGCCTACTAACTGAACTGTCAACAAGAAAAGGAGGATGTTCCAGATTTTCCCCCGGTAGAAAAGCTGAATGACTGTGGCAATGAGGAAGAAAGGAAAGAATCCAGTGATTACAGCTTCGTAAGTCATCCACAAATGATGCTTGTGGAACCACATTGCATTATACAGCCACTCTCTAAAGTATGATTTACTCCAGCGGGTCTGCTGGTTCAACCACCTTAGGTATTCTACAGGTGTTTCAGTAAGGCACTTTGATCTAGCTGTGTACTTTGTGGCATAACCCAGACTCAGCACTCGGTTAGTCAGATGTCTGTCATCTCCAAAACTACACTGGGAGCCCATGAATTCTTGATTGTACCAATCTTCCACAAATTCATGCAGTAAGGAGTTCCTGTACATTCCCAGAGGTCCACTGATGCACTGTACACAGCCAAAATAGGACTGACAGGCTCGTTCTATGTTAAATGCCATCCAGTATCTCACGCTGCTAAGAAAGGAGATCCAGGAATCATACTTGTTCAAAATCTGCAAGTAAAAGGAAATTTCAAAAATTAGCTCTTAAAAAATGGAAATATTTCTGGATCAGAAACTAACACTCATGAAGTGAATGGCACTAACCAAAATATGGGACAATGAATTGTGGGAAGAGCTGTCCACCTTGACAATTCAGGATAAACATCAAGAGTTACCATTAAAACGTCAGCACTTTAAACCAAGGGTTAGACTATCAATTCCTACCAAGCTGAATTGGCTCTTGCAGAAGCCATGCTTCCTCACTGACAGTGACTGTTCAGAGTCCCAGACATGTCTATTCAGAAGGGCATTGCTAGGGAGGTCAAAATAAACATTAAATAGGATCCTGTCCCACCAAAACTTCTCTCCCTTCTGTCCAAAAACAACATAAACCTTCCCCTCACTCCCACAAAGAATCACCCTCCCGACTCATTGATCTTCCTTTCCAGCCCCATGTACTGACTCTTCCTCTGTGCCACTCTGCCCATTCCCACTTAACAGACCCCAAAAGACTCCTGGGGACACACCCCCTGTTGTGCTCCATTTCTGCTGTGTGCCACAGAGCAGAAGCGCTGCTTAGGGACCATTCACCTCCCTCTCTGAGCTCACACTGTCTCCCACCTCCTTAACTCTCACACTCACAGGTAAGTGTAATGCCTGATTTGTTCTGAGCAGGGTGCAGCAGCAGGGAAGGTGGGCAGCAAGCTCAGACAGGGACTCAGGCCCAGGTATTTAGGTGCCTAACTCCCAGGCCCTGGGCCTCAGCTATTAGCTGTCTGGCCATCTGACCACATAGCTAGCAGGCTGCAAGAGTAAAGATATTTCTCCTTCATCCCATGTTAAAAGTCTACTGGGTGGAGAGGGAAACTAGAAGTTTTTTTTATAAAAACCGAAGACCAGTGAAACTGTTATTATGCATTTTTTTAAATAAATCCCATCAGAAGCAATTGTTTTGAAAGAAATAAACAGCCCTCTGTTGCATTTTCAACCCAAACATTGCAGCACTGAAAATGCACTAAAATGGGTGAACTTGAGTGGCTGGTGTTAAATTGATATGGATATAACAGGTATCACAGGATGATGATAATCAAGTGGACATGGTAATACCAGGGTGCAAAATATATAGGAATGATAGAGTAGGTTGTGCTGGTGGGGGAGTGGCACTATCTGTTAAAGAAAGCATAATCAAACATAGTAACAATGTTAAATTAATCAAACTGTACCATAGAATCTCTATGCATAGGAATTCCATGCTTGAATAATAAGAATATAGCAATAGGAATTTATACTACTGACTACCTGACTCGGATGGTGATGGTGACTGTGAAATGCTAAGGGAGTTTAGAGATGTTACAAAAACAGAAAACTTGATAATAATGGGGGATTTCAACTATCTCCATATTGACTGGGGAACATGGCACCTCAGGATGAGATGCAAAGATAAAATTTCTAGATATCATTAATGACTGCTTCTTGGAGAAGCTAGTCAAGGAACACACAAGGTGAAGGCAGTTCTTGATTTAGTCCTAAATGACACACAGGATCTAATCCAAGAGATGAATATAGCTGAACTGCTTGGTAATAGTGACCATAACATAATTAAATTTAACATTTTTCTAGGGAGGAAAAGACCAAAGAAACCCATTACAGTAGTATTTAAGTTCAAAAAATGCAACTATACAAAAATAAGGCAGCTAGTAAACGAAAATTAAAAGGAACAGTCACAAGAGTGAAATGCCTGCAAGCTGCATAGAAACTATTTAAAAATATAAAAGACACTCGTGTATGTATACCCCAAATAAAAAAATACAGTAAGAGGACCAAAAAATGTCACAATAACTAAACACCAGTGTAAAAGTGGCAGATAGAGGCATGCTTTAGAAATTGGAAGTCAAATCCTGTTGAGGAGAATAGAAAGAAACAAAAACTCTGGTAAATAAAGTGTAAAAGTATAATTAGACTGTCCAAAAAAAGAATTTGAAGAGCAACTAGTAGAAGAAACAAAAACTAACATCAATTTTTTTTTAAGTACATTAGCGGCAGGAAGTCTGCCAAACCATCAGTGGAACCACTGGATGCCTGAAGTGCTAAAGGAGCACTCAAGGAAGACAAGACTGTTGGGGAGAAGCTAAATGAATTCTTTGCATCAGTCTTCACGGCAGAGGATGTGAGGGAAGATTTGCCACATCTGAGCCATTCTTTTTAGGTGAGTGATCGATGAACTGTCCTGGACTGAGATGTCAATAGAGGAGGTTTTGGAACAAATTGATAAATTAAAACGTCACCAGAACCAGAGGGTAAGAGTTTTGAAGGAACTCAAATACGAAACTACTAACTGTGGGATGTAACATATTGCTTAAAACAACCTCTGTTTCAGATGCCTGGAGGATAGCTAATGTAACATCATTTTTTTAAAACAGGCTCCAGAGGGAATCCTGGCAATTGCAGGCCAGTAAGACTAACTTCAGTCCAAGGCAAATTGATTGAAACTATAGAAAAGAACAGAATGATGATATGTCGAGGAAGAGTCAACATGGCTTTTGTAAAGGGAAATCACGGCTCACCAATCTATTGCAATTCTTTGAGGGGTCAACAAACATGTGGACAAAGTTGATCCAATGGATATAGCATACTTGATCTTTCAGAAAGTGTTTGATAAAGTCCCTCACAAAAGGCTCTTAAGCAAAGTAGGCAGTTATGGTAAAAGATGGAAGGTCCTTCTCATGGATCAGTAACTGGTTAAAAGATAAGAAACAAAGGGCAGAAATAAATGGTTAGTCTTCTAGTAGAGAGGGGTAAAAAGTGGGGTTTCACCCAAGGATCTATACTTGAATGAGCACTGTTCAATATACTCATAAATGATTTGGGAAAAGAGGTAAAAAGTGAGGTTGCAAAGTTTACAGACAATATAAAATTATTCAAGATCATTAAGTCCAAAGCTAAGTGAAGAATTAGAAAGGGATGTCACAAAACTGTGTGCCTGGGCAACAAAATAGCAGATAAAATTCAATGTTGATAAATGCAAAGTAATGCACATTGGAAAACAATCCTAACTATACATACAAAATGATGGGGTCTAAATTAGCTGTTGTCACTCAAGAAAGAGATCATGGAGTCATCATGGATAGTTCTCTGAAAACAGCTGCTCAATGTGCAGCAGCAGTCAAGAAAGTGAACAGAATGCTGGGAATCATTAGGAAAGGGATAGATAATAAGACAGAAAATATCAAAGTGCCACTACATAAATCCATGATACTTCCACACCGAATACTGTATGCAGTTCTGTTCACCTCATCTCAAAAAAGATAAATTAGAATTGGAAAAAGTACAGAGAACGGCAACAAAAATGATTAGGGGTGTGGAACAGCTTCCACGTTAGTGAGATTAGAAAGCTTGGGACTGTTCCGTTTAGAAAAGAGATGGCTAAGAGGGGATATGATAGAGAGGTCTATAAAATCATGAATGGTGTGGAGAAAGTGAAAAGGGAAGTGTTATTTACTCCTCATAACACAAGAACGAGGGGTCACCCAATCAAATTAATAGGCAGCAGGGTTAAAACAAACATGAGGAAGTACTTCTTCACACAACACACAGAATCGGTGGAACTCATTGCCAGGGGATGATGTGAAGGTCAAAAGCATAACAGGGTTCAAAAAAGAATTAAATAAGTTCCTGGAGTGTAGTTCTGTCAATGGCTATAGTCCACATGGTCAGAGAAGCAACCCCACGCTCTGGGTGTCCCTAAACTTCTGACTGCCAGAAGCTGGGACTGGATGACAGGGGATGGATCACTGGATATATTGCCCTCTTTTGTTCACTTCCTCTGTAGCCTCTGGCACTGGCTGCTATTGGAAGACAAGATACTGGGCTAGCTGGACCATTTTTCTGAGCCAGTATAGCTATTCTTATATTCTAATGAAAATATCAGAGAATGTGACTACAAACAAAAGTGGAACTGACTTCAGTGATTTTCATTGTCCTAGCTCAGAGAAATACAAAAGTAAAACAGCATACAGAGTGACTAGTTTATGAGATTTCAAAAATACTTTCAGTTTTAATAATCAAAGCTGGAAATAGTAAAATAGTTAACGGAGAGGAAGGGTGGTCTATTGGCTAGGGTGCTAATGTAACAGTCAGGAGATCCAGGTTCAGTTCCCTATTTTACCACAGACTTCCTGTGTAACTTTGGGCAAATCACTTAGGCCCAGATCCTCAAAAGCACTTAACTCCCATTGAAATCAGGTAGGTACCTAAATATCTATGAGGATCTGGGCCTACCTCACAGGGGTGTTGTGAGGCTAAATATATTATAAAGATTACAAGGTCCTTAGATACTATGGTAGTGATGAGTACCACCAGAGATAGAAAATCTCTTAAAATAAACAGGACTCTAAAATATTGCTACAAAATTCCCAATTCCTTGTGTTAATTCAAGTCTGGGGATAATTTTGTTTTAGAAATATTTGCTATTAATGCTGCTCAGTTAATCTGAAGTTCACCATATCCACCTGCACATCACCCCCAACTCCGCCAACCATTGGATCTTCCTCTAAAACCTTTACCATCTCCACCGACGAGGCCGGATCAAGCATTGTATCTGAATCACAAACCTATAAGTAACACAAAGAAAAAAAGAAAAAATGGAGTTAGGGAATGCACTAGAGAAGAAAATTAAAAATAAGAGGGAATATAGTGTTTCAGTGTACATATTAATAAAATCTCTGGAATTTGTATTGTTACTTCTGCTGAGGGCATTTGATATCAGACAACTAGATTTATCATTGAATGAAACAGAGCATTTGTCTGTGGTATAGTCACAAAGAATCTTCTATTTTCCATATTATCTGTATTTGTTTATTGGCACATTGGATCAGCTAATCTGAACAAGAGAGATATTATTTGAGAGAAGGCACTAAGACCCATATGAATCAAAACAAAACTTTTATGGATGGTCTGCAGTTTCCTGGCTGAGCTTTGGCACAGGGAAACCGGATGTGTTTGCACCCTGTTCAAATGTTTCCTATTCTCATAAGGGAGATCAATGAGGAGTTAACCCACAGATGCTTATGTAGATTAGCTAGGAGTCTAAGAAGAACCCCAATAGCACTTTCACTAAGAAAAGGGTTTAGCAATTCATGTGAAAGTACATATTGTGGATTTCAGGACAAATTCACTTTTCAGTTTAGTTGCATGGAACGTTACAAATAATACAAAGATTTGACATTTGATATGAAAACTATTTGGTATTTTCTTCAGTAGTTTTATAAAAAAAAAAAAAAAAGGAAAGGCTAAAAGCAGCAGGTCACCAATACATAGAGATATTGATACAGAAATGGATGATATTGATACACTCAGGATGGCCCACTTTTTTTTGGCACCCAACTTAAAGACACCTAAAAGGGGCCTAATTTTCAGAGGGTGGATGCTCAGTGCTGTCTTTGAGCAGGGGATTGGGCAAGATGACCTCCTGAAGTCTCTTCCAACCCTAATATTCTATGAGTCTATGTCTGAAAATCAGACCTGTTTAAAGTGTCTTAAGTTGGTCACCCTAAAAATGAGGCACCCAGAATTACTAGCCACTTTTGAAAATCTTGCCTTCATTTGCAAAACAGCCATGCTTTCACTGTGTTGTGGGATACAACTGTTGTTACCAGACCCACTGAGACAGTTGTATTTGTAGTGTAGATGTGACTTTAGTTGACTTCATCATTCTTTAACATGACTCGGTGGTTGGCTTACTCTAGCATTGAAGTTTCTAAGACACTCATCAGACTTCTTGAGTCAATGTCATGAGTCAGTCATGTACCCCCTATGAACAGGTGCTAAATAGACCTAGCAAGTGCTGGCAGCATCTCTGCGGGGAGGCACTTCCTTTTTCCCATTTTTCATAGATTCATAGATTCCAAGGCCAAAAGGAACTGCTGTGATAACCTAATGGAATCTCCTGTATAACACAGGCCATAGAACTTCCCCAAAAGAATTCCTAAAGCAGATTTTCTAGTAAAACATCCAGTCTTGATTTAAAAATTGTCAGTGATGGAGAATCCATCTCAACCCTTGGGAAATTGTTCCAGTGGTTAATTACTCTCACTGTTAAAAATGTTCACATTCTTTCCAGTCTGAATTGTCTAACTTCAACTTCCAGCCATTGGATCATGTTATATCTTTGTCTGCTAGACTGAAGAGCCCATTATTAAATATTTGTTTCCCATGTAGATACTTATAGCTATTAATACTTTTGGCCATTGTTTCTTTAGCAAAAACACTTCACTACAGTTTTCCTGGACAGATGATATGAAAGATCCTGAACCAGCAAAATAGGAGATATGACAGGCCTGATTCTCCACTGTGCTTCTTGTGCAGCCATTTACATCCATGCAAAATGCTTTCAAATTAGAATAGCACTTTGCACCCTGATTGGACTACACAAGATTTGAGACCATGGAGGATCAGGCTCATCATGTTTAGGGAACAAACCAGTTTAATTTTTCTGAGGTGGGTTGGGGAAAGGTGGTTATTTACATTTTTATTTATTTATTCTCTGCTCTTTCCATCTGTTCATGTACCTATAAAATCCTGCTAAGAAACTCTTTCCTGTACCCCTCCACCTTCTCTGGCCTTTGAAGACCCTATGGTGTTGATCCAGCTACTCTGGTAGCTCCTTTGCAAGGCCTCAGATGGCATGATGTTCAAATCTTGCACACTTCGTCATGCAATGCATTCTGGATTAGCCCGAGAGTGTAAGCAACTAGAACACTGACCCTTCCAGAGCCCGGCAGAGAGGCTCCATAACTGGTTGACCATCAAAAGAGGATTTTTAAAGGTGAAACCCAGGGCAACTGACTTTCAGGTCCACAGGGAGGAAGGGGAGAGCCTCTAAAAAGCCTGAATTGCTTGAACAATCATCACAACTTCTCAGGGCTTAGTCAAAACCAAACCCTGAACCTTGTAAGGTTTATCCATTGCTAGTGGTGTTCAGTGTCAAAAAATGGCCTGATCCTGCAAACCTTACTCACTGGAGTAGTTTTTATTCATTGAAGGCAATAGAACCATTTCCAGGAGTGAGGAGTACTTCTGTGCATGTGGATCACAGAATCAGGACCAAAACATAGGAAAACTTGTACAGAATCCAGGACAGCTTGAGACCAATCTGTCTTTGCAGCTTTGTAAATGGGGATAGGACTCTGCCTAATTCATTTTAAAGTGAACAGTGTGATTAAGGCTTTAAAGGCCAAGTTGTGGTGAGTGAGGTAATGCAGCTGTAAAAGATGAAGCAAATGCTACTTCTGGCCTTAGCTAAAGAATTTCTCATCTGTGTTTGTAAGAACTCCATTCCTTCTCTCTCCCCTTTTATTGAATAGTCCTAGCTGGCTTTGAAGGCTTAAAAATGTCTCCTTTTTACAGACTCTGTCAATGCTTTGAGATATTCCTGAGAATATTTCCTAATACAGGGGTCGACAATCTTCAGCATGCGGCCCATCAGGGTAATCCGCTAGTGGGCAATGAGACATTTTGTTTACATTGACCGTCCGCAGGCACAGCCCCCCGACAGCTCCCAGTGGCCGCAGTTCACCGTTCCTGGCCAATGGGAGCTGCGGGAAGCGGCGCGGGCCGCAAGGACATGCTGGCTGCTGCTTCCCACAGCTCCCATTGGCCGAACTGCAGCCACTGGGAGCTGCGGGGCAGCCGTGCCTGCGGACGGTCAATGTAAACAAAACGTCTCATGGCCCACCAGCAGATTACCCTGATGGGTCATGTGCCGAAGGTTACCGACCCCTGCCCTAATAGGTTATTGCATGTTTGTATCCAGGGCATCTCCCAGAATGAAAAATTACCTCTGATCTCAATTTACATTGGCAAAGCAGTGATCTTCCAAAGTAGATAATTTTTTAAAAAATGTAACGATTTTGATAAGGGAGTAGTAGTGTTAAATATCAGGAAATGCATCAGACTTCTCAAATAATAGTGCACAGATTTAGCATACTCACAGAAAGTCTAACCGTTTTAAAAGGTTACAAAATATGCTTTCAACGGTCATGCTGTTTTCAAATAGACTGAAAGGAGCACTGTGTTCATAAGGGACTAGGATGGGCTAAAGCATGCTGCATGAAATATACAAAAGCTGCTTTATGTCAAGGTATGTTTGAATTGGCATTGGCCTAGTGCTTTAATACCTACCTGTACATAATCCACACTTCTCCCCAGCGCTTTGAATGCTGTGTACATTACTTCTCTTTTTCCACCCCATTTCTGCATGATGCAAATACTTTTGTTGGATAGGACTAGTTGAGTTATGTGTTGCATACTCTCTTTATGTGACTCTTCTGTCTCACCTGGACCCTTCTCGTGAAAGTTATTCCTCCATATATAAGTGACAGATTTGTCCCTGCCCATGATTTCACTAAAAATGTCCATCATGTAAATGTCATCTTCTGAGTTCCCATCAATGACCATGATAACTTTAATTCCAGGGTAGGTCAATCTTTTCACTGAAAGTAAACATTTTCTTAAGTAGTCAGGATCCTCTTGATAGGCAGCAATACAAAGGGCAACTGTTTTGTTCAACTTTATTGGAGTCTCAAGTGATCTTTTCATTTTCCGGTGTTCTAAATAGGCAAATAGGCTTTGGATGATGAGATGTGATGCCAAAATAGCACCATAGAGTCCAAAAGAGAAATAGTAATTATCTGTTTGGATAAACTGGTAGCCAACAATGTAAGCAGCTGTGATTCCGAGCAGGAGGGAAACCCCAAAGAGCGTGGTTCCAAGTATTCTCAGGATACATATAAATCTCTCACAATGCATCTGCAACAAAACCAGAAAAATAATTAATGTGATTGCTGTTTCCCGCTACAGAGTGTAATCTGGGTGGTCTAATGGCTAAAACACAAGATGGAGAATCAGGAGATACAGGATCTGTTTCTGCATCATCTTGGCCAAGTTGTATCATCTCTGTGTTGCACTATTCCCAACTTGCAAAATTGGATGCCAATACTTCACAAATTTGTGAACATGTATAAGGTCCTCTAAGATCCTCCGACAAAAGGTGCTATCTATATAAGAATCTGATCCTAGAAACCTGGGCTTGCTGGATGAGACCTTAAGTATAATAGTATTGAAGAGACTTTTAAAAAATAGATGTCTGGCTAGTAATGTATGTGAATATATATATTCTATATATATAGGTGAACTCCCAGCTCTGTTGAAGTCATGGGAATTTTTGCCGTCGACTTCAATGGGATCAAGATTTTACCCTTTGAAGTCAATGGCAAAATACTCATCAGCTGCAATATAGCTGGGATTTTACCCAGTCTTTGCAATTCTGCAAAACTTCAGTTGATTCTGACAACTTTCTACATTTTTAGCTTAGCTGTCCCTTGTACCCCCTTTACTGAACTCCAAGGTATGCAAGATCTAACAAGTATGTAAGGTGCTAAGATATACAGCCTGGTGATAAATGGTATGTAAAAAAGTATGCAGGCAGGTAGGCAGATTAGCAGTATGGTATATTCCTGGCTTTCTTTCAATCACAGTCAAACCAACCATTTTATGCAACAGATTTCTTAAAACTAACATAAAACATGTAACATGTCTTCAAAGTCCTGATTCTCATTCTTAACTTTAACTGCATGCTTTGAATTTCATTTGATCTAAAGACATACGTGAGTGCTTTGCTGAATCAGGGCCTCTCTTTGTATTTTGGGCTCTTTCCTTTTCCATTATTCACATTTTCCCTACTGTTATCAGCTGGCATGCATGTTGATAATATTCATCACACCATCTGTTGGCCACAGTTGAATTTGGAACACCACCCTTTTACATCATATATGCCTGCAGACCATCCCCTGAAATACAGGGGGAAATTGCTACTAAACTGTAGCAATGCAGCTGTACTCAGCTGTTTACATTTCAGTCTGCAAAGTTACAGCCACGGGGAAAAAAATCTTTCAACAAAAAATAAACCACAGAATTTTAGGCTGAGAAAAAATGCACTTCTTCCTTTTTGCTATTTTAAAGTGATATATTTCAATATGGGAGGAAGGTTCTGAAATTTACATTTGGAGACAATAGTAAAGTAAGTATCATAACCTGGACTCTATAACTAAAACTTGCTTGAATACCTAAAGCCGAATTTTGGCAGGTGCCATAGGTACACATCAGCAAATTTATGGCCAGCAGTAAGTCTGTTGACTGTAAATTGACAGTCCCTATTTTGACCTGTCTGAAATGTTGCAGAGAAGATCACTCCAAAAGCTTTCCATGACAGTAGTCTTAGGGTGTGTCTTCACTACCCGCCGGATCGGTGGGCAGCAATCAATCCAGCAGGGGTCGATTTATCGCATCTAGTTTAGATGCAATAAATAGACCTCTCCTCCCAGCCCCCCGAGCGATCTCCCGTTGACTCCTGTACTCTAGCTCGGTGAGAGGCATAGGCAGTGTCGACGGGGGAGTGGCAGCAGTCGACTCACCACGGTGGAGACACCACAGTAAGTCGATCTCTACATTATTCACGTAGCTGAAGTTGCGTAACTTAGATCGATTTCCCCCCCACCCCACCCAGTGTAGATCAGGCCTTAGAGAAGCATTACAGAACATGACCATGAATGCCAAATGATAGGTGCATTAGAAATAAATGAATAAAATAAGTTAAATAATCTCATCTAGATTAGATGATCCTAAAGATCAGAATATGTGGTCCATGTGTTTATTCATCTTTCATGTAAACTGGTTCCCTGACAGCTGAACTCAAAAGGTTTTATCCGTCTTACACCTGGGCTGAATTTGTCTCAGTAATGACTCTTTTATAGCATGTTTACTCATTTTCCATCCATCTGTTCTCTGGCCCAACCCAGAATATTCCTGTTAGGGAGCAGGGGCCAATTCTGAAGCACTTAGAGGAGAGGAAAATGATCAGGAATTGTCAGCATGGATTCACCAAGGGCAAGTCATGCCTGACTAATCTAATTGCCTTTTATGACGAGATAACTGGCTCTGTGGATGAGGGGAAAGCAGTGGACGTGTTATTCCTTGACTTTAGCAAAGCTTTTGATACAGTCTCCCATAGTATTCTTGCCAGCAAGTTAAAGAAGTATGGACTGGATGAATGGACTATAAAGTGGATAGAAAGCTGGCTAGATCGTCGGGCTCCACAGGTAGTGATAAATGGCTCCATGTCTAGCTGGCAGACGGTATCAAGCAGAGTGCCCCAAGGGTCTGTCCTGGGGCCAGTTTTGTTCAATGTCTTCATTAATGATCTGGAGGATGGCATGGACTGCACCCTCAGCAAGTTTGCAGGTGACACTAAACTGGGAGGAGTGGTAGATACGCTGGAGGGTAGGGATAGGATACAGAGGGACCTAGACAAACTAGAGGATTGGGCCAAAAGAAATCTGATGAGGTTCAACAAGGACAAGTGCAGAGTCCTGTACTTAGGATGGAAGAATCCCATGCACCACTACAGACTAGGGACTGTCTAGGCAGCGGTCCTGCAGAAAAGGACCTAGGGGTTACAGTGGACAAGAAGCTGGATATGAGGCAACAGTGTGCCCTTGTTGCCAAGAAGGCCAATAGCATTTTGGGATGTATATGTAGGGGCACTGCCAGCAGATCAAGGAACGTGATCATTCCCCTCTATTCGACATTGGTGAGGCTTCATCTGGAGTACTGTATCCAGTTTTTGGCCCCACACTACAAGAAGGATGTGGAAAAATTGGAAAGCGTCCAGCAGAGGGAAACAAATATGATTAGGGGACTGGAACACATGACTTATGAGGAGAGGCTGAGGGAACTGGGATTGTTTAGTCTGCAGAAGAGAAGAATGAGGGGGATTTGATAGCTGCTTTCAACTAACTGAAAGGGGGTTCCAAAGAGGAGGATCTAGACTGTTCTCAGTGGTAGCAGATGACAGAACAAGGAGTAATGGTCTCAAGTTGCAGTGGGGGAGTTTAGGTTAGATATTAGGAAAAACTTTTTCACTAGGAGGGTGGTGAAGCACTGGAATGTGTTACCTAAGGAGGTGGTGGAATCTCCTTCCTTTGAGGTTTTTAAGGTCAGGCTTGACAAAGCCCTGGCTGGGATGATTTAGTTGGGGATTGGTCCTGCTTTGAGCAGGAGGATGGACTAGATGACCTCCTGAGGTCCCTCCAACCCTGATATTCTATGAGTCTGATATATTACAATAGAATTGAAGCAGTTATATGTAACTAACTTGCTACAGTACTGGTCATGTTATCATATTAATTCTCTCTTCCTATGAAATATATCTGCACAAAAATGCTGAGTTCTGCTGTGTTTCCAGCATAACTTCCCCTCAAAATATTTTCACAAGATCAAGAAGTGGGTTTCTGGACCTGATAAAACAGCAATTTTTTCCCCATCGAAAACGATCTAAACTAAATATAATATATATATAATATATTATGCATATTATATAATAACTAACTAAATATAATCTGATCTTAATCCTGGCTACAAAACTAATGCATACTTTGACCTAAATTTGTGGCTTTAGTGAACTCTCTTTCCCCTTTTATACATATAAACTAGGGTTTGACTTTTAACTGACTGACTGTCTGGGAGAGTCTGGAAAAAGCTGTTCAAGGAACGTTCTCAAGCTTTAGCATGTGGACTGTTGATGTTTTGCCCAGTAGACCTGATCTTTATCGGTTTGAATATACACAAAGAGAGAGGAGCCAAAAAGCCTCCACCCTGCTTTAAACATTTTGCCAAGGATCTTACAGGAAATTCACATTTTTACATGTCTGGGGCCAAAAAGGAGTGCTGAGTCAAACAGCACCATTCAGAGTAGGCAATTGCTCTGTCATAGACTTTTAAGGCCAATGGGAACTATTATGAACATAGTCTGGCCTTCTGCATAACTCTTAGCCACATCCTTAATCACACTTTGAACATGATTTTACTGAATTTTACATTTGAGCACAACTCCAAAACTATCAGAGAAACCAAAGACCTAACTCAGGAATGTGTTATTCCAATTTTACACTGCTGTAACTCCTGAATCAGGCCCAAGGTGGCAAGCATATAGTGAAGGTTAAGTGCCAGGTTTAACTTTTCAGATCACCATTTTTTTTCAGTGACTTCTTTAATACCCCTTTCTAAATTATGGCCTTAGGCCTAAATCCTGCAGACAACCATTAACTTCAACAGGAGTGCTGCCTAAATAAGACTGTTCAAAGGTGTCCAGATTTGGCCCTTTGTTTTGATTAAACCAGAAATTCCAGCCCTGATCCAGCTCCTGTTGAAGTCACTTGGGGCTTTGCCATTGACTTCAAAGAGAACAAGATCAGATCTATAAATACATGTATAAATTACTACGCTCATTAAGGGCTTCATCCGGAGCCTGTTGAAGTCAGAGAGAATCTTTGACTTAAGTGGGTTTTGGATCAGGCTCTCAGAGTGAAATCTTGTTGCCCATAGCATGGGATCATGGCCCAGATCCTCCAGGTATATAGGCAATGGAAGGTAGGAGCCTAAATATATTTGACAAACTGAGCCCAAGTGCCTAATCATGCACCATTAAAATCAAGGGGTACACAGCCTGCAGAGGCGAGCCTTCCAGCCCAGCTCAGCAGATTTGGGCTAGCAGGGTTTGCACTAATGCTCTACAAATAGGCAGGTAGGCAGCACTTTGAAGTTGCAGCTTGGGCTTGGGGCTGGGGCTGTGAAGCCTAAGGAGTAGGCGGGCTTGTATTGAGTTGTGACTCTGAGTTCCTTTCCCAGACCTGAGGAAGAGCTCCATGTGGCAGGATAGTGGGCCTCACTCGCCAACAGAAGTTGGTCCAATACAAAATATTACCTCCCCGACCTTGTCACTCTAATATCATGGGCCCAACACGGCTACAACTACACTGCAAATATCAAGCATAATGTCTGTTTACGTTAGCATGATGGTGTAAGTGCATGAAACATAGTGTTTCTCACCACTGCTAAGATTAAATAGATCTTACTCTACACTAGCCTTACCTGGCAGTGTAACTGAAACCTGAAATTCTACAGGGCTTTTCATAAAAGCTTCTGGATAAGAATGTGTGAACAACTATAGAAAGTGGAACTGTGGCATCTAATTTATAATTACGGTCCAGGTTGTGCCATTTTTACTCATGTTGTATAGTATGTTAGGTTCTGAATCAGGAAAACACTTCAATATGTGTTTAAGTTCACCCATATATCCAGGAGAACACTTAACTCTCAATGAGAGTTAGGCATTTGCTTAAAGTTAAGGGTGTCCTTAAGTGCTTTCCTGGCTAGGGATACTTTCCTGAATCAGGGCCTTACTCACCAAGTTATCCCATGGAATCGACGGGACTAGTGACATAAGGTACTGTTCCTCTTGAGTGAGGCTGGCGCAGTCTGGCCCTGAGAGCGTAAATCAGTTTCCATAGATGCAGAGGGGGTATTCCTCTCAGAGACCAATAGGAGCTGCACATGATCAGTGCATATGAAAAATGAAAAGGCCAGAAATGAGTAGGGCCCTACCACATTCATGGTCCACTTTGGTCAATTTCGCGGTCATAAGATTTTAGAAATCATACATTTCATGATTTCAGCTATTTAAATCTGAAATTTCACAGTGTTATAATTTTTCGGGCCCCTGACTATATGGGGGGTTGCCAGGTTATTTTAGGGGTGGTTGCGGTACTGCTACCCCTACTTCTGTGCTGCTGCTGGCAGCAGCGCTGCCTTCATACCTGGGCAGACAGAAAGCAGCAGCTGCTGGCCCTCTGAAGGCAGAGCCACTGCCAGCAGCAGCACAGAAGGAAGGATGTCATGGTATTGCCACCTTTACTTCTGTTCTGCTGCCTGCAGACTTGGGCCCTCAGTAAGGAGCCGCCACTCTCCAGCTGCCCAGCTCTGAAGACAGCAGTGCAGAAGTAAGGGTGGCATGATATGGTATTGCCACTCTTACTTCTGAGGTGCTGCTGGCAGGGTGCCGCTTTCAGAGCGGGGTGCCTGGCTCACAGCTGTCACTCTCCAGCTGCCCAGTTCTGAAGGAGGTGCAGAAGTAAAGGTGGCAATACTGTGACCCCCTTAAAATAACTTTGCAACCCCCCTCCCTCCCCCCCCCAACCAACTCCCTTTTGGGTCAGGCTCCTCAATTTGAGAAACGCTGGTGTCCCCTGTGAAATCTGAATAGTATGGATTAAAAACACACAAAAGACCAGATTTCATGGGGGGAGACCAGATTTCACAGTCTGTGACGTGTTTTTCATGGCTGAGAATTTGGTAGGGCCCGAGAAATGAGAGTTCAATCTAATAAATAGATAAGAGAATAATAAATAGAATTGGGGAACAAAATATCACAAAAATAACACATATTGATATAAGAACACTTCAGCATTCACTACCATAGACCCCTTAAACATTTATGTAGCCGTTTTCTCAAGTAGTGAAAACCTTCAGGTGGTCCTCTCCATCTGCTAATATAGGATTTGGATCTGGTGACTATTAAAGGAGGTCAAATTAAAGTCAGACTTGTTTGCAACACATGGGATGTAGCTCACTACATCAGCTGTTGTAAGAGAAGTCCCTAATGTGCAATGCACACACAGCTTTTCAGAGGAAACCCTGAGCCACTTTTTCCCCCCAAAAGATTGAAAACAAGAAGGGTGAGATATAAGGTCACAAATACAAAGGAAACTATGTGGGGGGTTTTGTTAGTTTGTTTTTTAGTAACTTCTTAGCCATTTCAAATTTTCTGGGATAAGCTTTAAAAAAGGAGGATTAACTTTACAGTATGATCATGATACTATTTGGGAACGTTTGTAATTGGGTTTTGAAATAGAATACTCATGGGGGTGGGGGGAGTTAGGATGCTTTGGAATTTAAAGTTTGGTCAAAATGTGGTTCTGAACATCAAATGAGATTACAAATACTGCAGGCCATAATATTTCATTGCTTTTTCTGATGAACACCACTGAAATAGTTAAACCTCTGTAGTACAAAATGGCCCTGATCTAGGGACATAGCTTAAAATTAAACACTCTTTATAAAGCAGAGTCATTTCCAGTTTTGCCCTAGTAAAAATGTATCCAAGTTGTATGATACTTTTTAACCTTTACAATTATATTATACTGAATAACATTTCCTGGAAATGTAAGGGACACAACAGATTAACCACACAATTTAGTTTCTCATGTGTTCAAGAAGGATAGTGATACTGACCTTCCTAGTAAAGCACTAAAGTGCTTTGAGATCTACTGATGAATAGTTCTATATAAGAGCTAAGGATTTGATTTGTATCTCTTCTCAGTGTCATTCAGAATCCACCAGTTTTGTAATTTAATCTTTCTCTCTCTCTCTCCCCCTACCATATGTCAGTCCAAACCTTGCTCACCTTACCCACATGAGTAATTCAATTGATTTGAATGTAATTATTAAGATGAGTAAAGCAAGTCCTATAGTCCTTACTCAGGCTAATATTCTTGTTGATATCTATGAGATATGATCACAAAAGGTTTTAATGTCTCACACACATATCAATATATAAACAGATCTCCCACTGATGTCAGCAGGAGTTGTATGTATACAACCAAGGGAAGAATTTAGTTAGCCCTTTATAAGCCAAAACTTGATTTCCTTACCCATGTGACTAGTTGGTTTTGGCTTCAGTAAAACAACTAGGTCTGGCCAGTGTGTATGTGGGTGTGTCTAAGAGTATATACACAGATTGATATATGCTGTAATGTGTATATATACACAAACACTGTATATACACATATAGTGTAAATGGTATCTGATTATTATGAATTGGCATCCAATTTAAAGAAATGTAGATGTATTTTGACAGCATAATAAATACTTCAACTTTGAAGTACAAATGATTCCATAAAATATGAATTATAAGCATAAAATAACTGTCCACATTCCCTCTTCCAGTTTACAGCTGGCAGAGGGGAAACAAAAGTTATGTTACATCTGTACATCTTTGTATCAACAGAGTTACCATAGCTGTTGTTTAGAGTTATTTGTCACTTCTAGATTTTACATACCATTTATCTTTTCAAAAGGGTCCACATAAGACTAAAGTTAAACCTGGTTTTAGGTTAAATAGAAAGAACAGGATAGCATATCAGAATTAATGACAACAAACTGTGCCTGCCTTTAGAAGTTTTTGAATACTGGACCAAGAATCTTCTCTTTCTACTCACTACTCCTCCAAAAAACTACACAAATGTATTCTCTTATGAGCCTTAGCAAGGCCTCTGTTGTTTGTTAGTTCTGTCCCTGATGTAAACAATAGTGACAAACTCATAGGGTTATGCAAAGGTAAGCCATGCTTGTACAAAAAAAATCTATTTTATCAATCGTTTCCAGTTTACCTGTCATGCAGTTTAGGTAAGTATTTGGAGTTAAACACTTTAGCGGTTCTCAATTTGTTGGCAGGGACCCCAAAGTGGGTTGGGACCCAATTTTAATGGGGTCACCAGGGCTGGCTTTAGACTGGCTGGGGCTTGGGGCTGAAGCCTGAGCCCCATCGCCCAGGGTGACCAAGGGCTTCAAGGGAGGCCCCCTGCCTGGGGCTGAAGCACTTGGGCTTTGGCACTCCTGAGGCGGTGGAGCTCGGGCTAGCCCCTCCCCTCCGCAGTGGGACTCAGGTGGGTTCAGGCTTCAGTCTGCCCTTCTGGGACCATGTAGGGGGTTGCAATGCAATGAAGTTTGAGAACCCCTGAACTAATTACATAGTAGTAATGCATGTTACCCACCTTAAATAAATTTGATTGGTGTTTATAACTTTGTGATCTTATAATTTATTTACTGCTTATTCATAGATCATAGGCCATACCCTACTGGACTGACTCATGTGAATGGTCCCATCACCTTTAATACAGGAATCATTTGGCCCTGTGTATATAACTATGGAGGAGGAGACAAAATAATTTGTTTCCTCCAATGCCGTAAATATGTATGGCCAAATTATCTGCTAGTGTACATGTGTGAAAAGAAAAGGAGTACTTGTGGCACCTTAGAGACTAACCAATTTATTGGAGCATGAGCTTTCGTGAGCTACAGCTCACTTCATCGGATGCATACCGTGGAAACTGCAGCAGACTTTATATACACAGAGAGATCATGGAACAATACCTCCTCCCACCCCACTGTCCTGCTGGTAATAGCTTATCTAAAGTGATCATCAAGTTGGGCCATTTCCAGCACAAATCCAGGTTTTCTCACCCCCCACCCCCCCACACAACACACAAACTTTGTGTGTGGGGGGGTGGAGGGTGAGAAAACCTGGATTTGTGCTGGAAATGGCCCAACTTGATGATCACTTTAGATAAGCTATTACCAGCAGGACAGTGGGGTGGGAGGAGGTATTGTTCCATGATCTCTCTGTGTATATAAAGTCTGCTGCAGTTTCCACGGTATGCATCCGATGAAGTGAGCTGTAGCTCACGAAAGCTCATGCTCCAATAAATTGGTTAGTCTCTAAGGTGCCACAAGTACTCCTTTTCTTTTTGCGAATACAGACTAACACGGCTGTTACTCTGAAACCTGTACATGTGTGAAATTCCATTGAAGTGCTGTGTCCTTGTGTACTAGCAGAGAATTTGGTCCGTGGTATATGGGCAAGTGTGTAAGAAGAGTTACAGGCTTGGCATGGAATCCTGGCTCCACAGAAGTCAATGGTCAATGGCATGAAATCTTGGCTCCACAGAAGTCAATGACCAATTGACTTCATTGTGTCTAAGTTTTCACCCATGACTCTTTAGTATTTGAAGGAGAGATGCTATCTTGAAACTAATACTTTAATATTAATATGGTCATTTTAAAGTGTCCAAAGCCCCAAAAGACTAAGAACTGGATCCTGCAAACTCTTTTTCCTGTTGAGTTGCATGAGGAGTCCCATTCAATGTAATGAAATGGTGTCCCTAGCCTCTGTTTGCCAGAAACTGGGATTGTTCTGTTCATTCCCTTTGGGGCAGCTGCCATTGGCCACTGTCAGAGGACTGGATACTGGGCTTGATGGACCTTTGGTCTGACTCATTATGGCGGTTCTTATGTTCTAATGAGATTACTCATGCAAGTATGTGTGTGCAGTCACACACAACTGCAATAACGTATGGAGGCACTCATGCTGAATGCCTCAGTGTGTACTAGTGAAAACGTTTGTTTTCATTTTGAAAACTGTGATATGTATTAATATTTTAAAGTAAGCGAACATTA
Source organism: Lepidochelys olivacea (assembly GCF_965140295.1). Taxonomy (NCBI): domain Eukaryota; kingdom Metazoa; phylum Chordata; order Testudines; family Cheloniidae; genus Lepidochelys; species Lepidochelys olivacea. The sequence goes on along the minus strand of NC_140412.1, from coordinate 24,014,014 downwards.
AGAGTCTGTACAGCTTCTACCAATGTGTGATAAGGAAACCTCTGATCTCTTCTATCTTGTCACTGGAAGACCAACTGAAATTTGGAACTCGGTTCTCTGCTATTTTAGATGGAGCATCTGCATAATACATAAAATTAAATTCAAAATAAAATTAACGTAACACTTTCATGGCAGGAGCGATGTAGGAACATTAATCCATAATGACCTCCACATCAGTATGTTGTTTTGTGTTGTCTGCGTGGTTCCGAAGTGTGCATGGGGCAGATTGCGATCTCTCTTGCACTGGGGCAAATATGCAGAAGCTCCGTTGAAGTCAATAGGGGCTAATCAGGTTAAGGGAGATCACAATCTGGCTCCTGGGCTGGTCTCCCCCAGGCACTTATGTATCTCCCAGGCTGCAAACCTTTTAAGCAAGGGAAGCTGAGTGCTCGTTGCACAGTGCTCCAGGGCTCTTTGCCAGAGAACAGCTCCATTTCCTAAAGCGGCACATGCCAAAGGGCTAGAAAGCACCAGTCTCCCAACTCCTGTCCTCCCCCAGCGAACTCCCCCTCCCCCGACTGAGCTAGCGAGCCCTGGGCTCGGACCTCCACTTCCCGGGGAACCCCCCTGCCGCAGGCATTAGCCAATCAGGGAGAGGCGGGCTCTTGCATCACAGGGGGGGCGGCCCCTAATGCAGTGACCTCAAAGGTATTCCCCGCTCTGCCACGTGGGTTGCTGCTTTGTAAATGTCTTCCCCCGGCGGCGCTGGCTCGGCGGCGGCCGGCTGGAGCAGCGGGCCGGGGAGCGGAGCCGGCGCTCGCTGGGCGCCGGCGTTTCTTGACCCCGTGCGGCGGCCGCGGCTCTCCCTGCCCGGTGCGTACCCCAGGCCGGGGCGCCTCCTGCGCCGGGGAGACCCGCCTCCCGCTGGCGTTGAGCCACTGCCGGGCGTGGGATGGGCTCCCGCAACACCGTGACAGCTGGACCCCGCGGAACGTGACACCGGGGGCTGTCCCTGACACCCCCGCCGCTCGCCCCCTGGCTGCACCACGTCTTGGGCCAGATCCGCCCTCCTGCTCCCCCCCGGGGCGCGTTTGGGGGGGGGGGTTCCTCCTGCGGACGGGGGCACAACGAAGGGGTGTCGCTCCAGTGGTGGGGCTCGGCAGCCCGCCTGCCAATCAGCCTGTCCCCGATTTGCTCTTAAAACACGTGCCTAGCTCGCTGGCTGGCATGCCACGTATCTCCCCCTCCCCAACCACACACACGCGCGAACCCATTCAAACTGGCGTGGCTGGGACTTGTGACCGCTGGCATCGGAGCCCAGCAGGGCTGCTCCGAGTTACACGCTCCTCCTCAGCCTGTGCAGCCACCGGGCGCCTTAGGGGAGGTGCTAAAAGTTTTCCTGGTAGTGGTAGGTTCTTCTCCTCTCCTCCCCCCTCCCACGCTCCCCCCCCCCCGAAACTTCCTTCTCTCTCCCCACTTTTCAGAGTAGCAGCCCTGTCAGTCTGTATTCGCAAAAAGAAAAGGAGGACTTGTGGCACCTTAGAGACTAACCAATTTATTTGAGCATAAGCTTTCCTGAGCTACAGCTCACTTCATCGGATGCAGTGATCTAAGTTCATCTCTAAGGTGCCACAAGTACTCCTTTTCTTTTCTCCCCACTTTGTATTTCAGCGAGACGTCTTGATCGCGTTTGCGCCCTCTGAGGTGGGGCTGGAGGACACCCCCCCCCCTCCCAGCTCCCTCCCCACTCGGCCTCCCTGCAGCCCCATCCCTGCCTGTGCTCCTGTCACGTCCCCCATCCCCTGAACGCACAGCGGAGAGGGAGGGGATCACGGTCATGTTTGCACAAGTGTATAAATGACTACACTGTGTGCAATCCAAAAACCCAGCAGCAGGCTGGATATGGTGCGTGAGGATGGCCGGGGAGGCTCCAGCTCCAACGCACCTTTGCAGCTTACCGTGCCCCGCTTTTCCAGCGGATAAAGAGCGTGAGCTCGGCAAGGTCTAAAGCATATTTTTAGGTGAGAGGTTAGTCTACAAAATGCATCAAGGCAACTCTGCATTCTCGTTCATTGCCAGAATAGGTGTGCATGAGGGGAGGGTAAATACCCCCCACATACCATTCAGATGCATATAAATCGATCTCAAGTCCCCTTCGCAACAACTTTAATTCGAAGTTTAAAACGGTTTGTTCCTCTTGAGACGAAATAAATATAAATCACGTACCTTGTTTGTCCTTTGCTCATAAAGGGTCCTCGGCTTGCTGGGTGGTCTTGTATTTTGTAGCTCCTGCGGAACAGTTTCCAGGATTGAGGTAACAGATCAAATCGCGGGGGTCTCAAGGATTGAGCATCAAGGAGAAATACAAATAATCATTGGAAATTATTCACTCGCCCTCATTTCTCTCCCACGTGTTTTCCCTCCCTCCCCCCTTTTCCTTTCTCTGCTTCAGTTTCTAGCTCAAAAGTTTCTCTCTTAAAAAAAACAAACAAAAAAACAAAACACACGGCTTCGAAATAATCGACGTGAGGCTTGTTTCTGGCGCTCGAGCGCACGGTCCTGTTTGAAACGCCAGTCGCCAGGAGCCCGGAGAAGCGGCGGGCTCTGAAAGTCGCGGGATGGGCAGCATCAATCGCCGAAAGTCTCTGTGGTGATGCCTCGCAGCTCGAGCGCCTGGGTCAGTGAGGCGCAGCAGCGGCGGGCGGGCGGGTAATATTTTCCAGACGTCTTGACTTTTCCTTTCCTGCCGTTGCTTTTCTGCCTCCTCCACGTTATGGGGTCTTTTAACAAGTGAGACTTGGAGGTTGTTTTAATAGGGCGGAGGATGGGGACAGGGAGGAGGAAGGGAGGTCCTGTGGGGAGGGGGGGGGGGAGGAGGAAGAACTGCCCATTCGGACTAAGTTGGGTCTAGAACCAGTTCAACGGAGTGAATTCAATTAGCCTAACGGCAAACATTTGCAGAAAAATGCAATACACATATGTTGTCACCACCTGATTTCCTCTTCACGTACAGCAGGTCGGAAAGGAGAGCCTTGCTTTTAAAATCCCTTGAGCTGTATTTGCATGCTGGGGCTGCAGAAGTTTCTCCTGCGACCATACTTCACACAGTACAGTTCTTATAAGTGAACTGCGTCTATGGATTTATGAATTAATGGTCTCTTCTTGATCTGAATTAACTTCAGTTTCTTGATCTATCCAAGCTTCTAGGATTACCTCACGCTCACTGTCTCTCCAACTACTTGCACTAAGAAATAACATTGAACCTTCCCACTAGCATGGCTGACTTCTGCAGATGTAGTTTCCAGAAACTTGGAAATAAACCATATTGTTTAAATAGATAAGCCTCAAATTGTCATAGGAGGTTTGCCCAAGAATCTTTATACTGATCTGTCTCTCTCTCTCCGTCTATACATGTATTGTAAGCTTGCAGTTAACTCTAATAATCTATTCACGTGATTAACTGCAACCCTTCCATCAGCTTCCAGAGTCACAGTGACCTGTAAATATTATTAGCTCTGATATAGGAGATCGTTATCTTTATGTCCCTTTGCTACTTCATTGTAAATTTTCTCAGATCCGGAGAGCGTTTTTTTTCCTGGGGAAGCCTGGAAGTTATTCAAAAGGACCACTAGGTGGCACTGTTTAGGAAATAATAAGAAGTAAGATACACATGCTGAGTGGAGAATCACAGCAGCCAGCCATCAATAGGTTGTTAAAATAGACAGGGTAAACGTGGGTGAACATATATATACACACATATACACAGCCTAACAGATACTGGTGTACATGTAACAGTTGTATCTTTTGAGGGCAGGGATCATTTTAATTTTTATCTTAAGCCATGCTGTTTTCTTTCGTCTTGATAAGGTAGTTACTGGGCTAGACGTTCTTTTAAGTCTACAGACCTGGTCATGTTTAATCACAGTTGTGAAACATGATTGTGACTCTTCACTGAGTTATTATCACCGTTCATATTTGCTAGTGTGGGGGAGGAACAACCATGCATGCTCTAATCATGCTAAAAGAAAAGGAGTACTTGTGGCACCTTAGAGACTAACCAATTTATTTGAGCATAAGCTTTCCTGAGCTACAGCTCACTTCATCGGATGCATACTTAGGAAACTATTTTAAGTCCGGTGGGAATGTTGAAATGCCAATAGTGATTCTGGATGACCCAGTTTACCTCTTGCTCCCATGGCTCATGAAGCCATATACCAGCCACCTCAGCAGCACCAAGGAGCATTTCAGCTACAGGCTTAGCAGGTGCAGAATGACAGTTGAATGCGCCCTTGGCCATTTGAAGGGTCGCTAGTGTTGTTTACTTTCAAGATTGGAACTCAATGACAAAAATACCCCAATGGTTATAGATGTCTGCTCTGTTCTGCATAATATCTGTGAAGCCAAGGGGGAAAAGTTTCCCCTAGGGTGGAGGGCAGAAGTGGCGCAGCTGTCTGCTGAATTTGAACAGCCAGATACCAGAGCTATAAGAAGAGCTCAACACAGAGCTATCTGGCTTCAGGGAGGCTTTGAAAGACCATCTTAATAGTGAGCCAGAGTAGCATGTGTTGCTGAAGTGTTCTTTACCTGATCTTTCTCTTTTGTGGCCCAGAATGAATCTTATAGTGATTGCTGTGTATGTAGGACTATAACATTGTCAATGCACCTATTAATATTGTTTGTGAATGTTGTTATGGGTTCTGTGACACAGCACAGTGACTTGAAATTGATTGCTGTCAGACCTGCTCATCACCAGCCAGCATACGTTGTGAATTAATAAAGATGAATTATGTTCCAAAAATATAATTTTATTCTGTAACATTAGCCAGGCAATTAAAAACATTTAGAATTTAATAAAACTTAATAAATTAAGGGGAAAGAACTTAGGAAGGGGAAAAGACAATCACTTCCATTTCAGGTACACATACACCAACCATGGTTTTCACAGGTCAGTGTATGCAAAAGCTGTTATTTTCTTTAATGTCCCCCCGGGTAAGGGTAATGCACTGAACCCTGATGCCACATGGAATGTGGGTAGAGGGAGGGTATAGGGAGAGTATAAGGAGGTCCTGATGTAGAGTTTTCTATGGGCTGCAGAGGGAAGAGAGCACCGGATTATTTAACCTGCTGGTCCACCAAAATCTCTGTTTGCTGTCTGCATCTCTGTTTGTTGTCTGAGAAGCGCAAGCATCTTCTGCTGCACATCCTGCTCCTTTTCTTGTGTCTTTCTCCTCTCCACTCTATCCTTGTTCATGCTGTCTGCAAGGGTGATCCTTCAGGCCCTGGTTTCGTTCTCTGATGCAGCACTGGCTTGCAGGATCTCCTGGGACATGTCAGCCGAGTCCTCTTCTTTCTCCTCCTTATCTGGCTCAGGCGTTCCACAGGTGTGGAGGGGAAGACCCTGAAGGATGCAGCTGCAAATACAACACACAGAGATGCCATTGTCAATGTCCTCATGATGGAAATTGAAACTTAAGGTGCTGAACTCACTCCCCTTGCTCCACACAAGTTTTAAGCACTACATTCTCACTTCTGCTTGGGATTGATAAAGCACGGTGCCAGTCACAGCACCAGCTGTGGTGAATATGGTCCTCCAGGGGTCTGGGACATGAGGAGGGGTTAGCTCACTTGCATGATTCTAGTTGTATAGGGCAAGGGAACTGAATACTGACACCACTTTCCACAGGAGGTGGTGATTTTAGCTGATATCTCACTCCTGAGGGTAACAGATGCAGAGAGAGCACAGCTGCTGCTGGGATCCTGATGCCACCCAGGCCCATACCCTGCTAGCCAGTGTACTGCACTGCTGCCTCCTGAAGTAATCGCAGAGTGGTGTGGGAAAGTGTCCTACAGCAGAAGAAGAAATAAGGCAGCCCTTCCCAGAAACCTTTGTCAGAAGATTGCAGAGTACCAAAGTTTAATTGAGATCTCTATAGGACATCCCGGTGCACATAAACAAACTGCTCCATGTGGTTCCTCCATGTGGTTCCATGTGGTTCCTGCTGTCTAACTCTAGAGGGGAATGAAAGGCTGATAGTAACTCCACCTCTCTTGGTTGTTCCGTTGCCACTCCTAGCACAAGTAAAAATGAGCAAATCAAAAGATGCATCCTGATACTATGGGGGTGCCAGCCCTGTAACTTCAAAGTAAACAACATACTTACCAGAGGTTCCTTCCCCTGCATCAGACTTGCCCGTGCTTGACTTTCAGGACAGGCGGTACAGTGGAGTCATGTCCTGGCTTGCTGCACAGCTGGATTCCCTGGTCATCTGTCCCCCATACTCCTCCTCCTCCTCGTCTACTTCCTCCTCTTCACTGTTCATGTGGGACCTGTGACTCCAAAGTATCCACAAGGATCTTGGGGGAGGAGGGGTCTCCGCTGAGGGGTGCACGCAGTTCTTTGTAAAAGCAACGGGTCTGCAGCTCCGCACCAGATCAATTGTTGGCCTCCCTGGCATTCTGGCACACCTGCCGCAGCTCCTTGGTTTTCATGCGGCAACGCTGTTGGTCCCTGTTGTGGCCCTTCTCCCCCATGCCCTGAGCAATCTGCTCGTAGATGTCAATGTTTCTATGGCTGAGCCTGCACAATCTCTTCTTCCCACAGGCCCAGGAGATCGAACATCTCTTGTCTACTCCAGGCAGGAGCATGTTTGCAGCGTGTAGCCAGCTGGGCAGCTGGCCAGTTAAACTCAACAGTGGAGAGTTGCTAGATGTGCTCACCAAGCTGGGCAACCATGAAAAGGAATTTCAAAAATGTGTGGGGCTTTAAAGGGGAGAGGGTGGCTTCCTGTCTACCAGAGCCCTGGGCAGCAGAGTTCACAGTAGTGATCAGAGACATCAGAGTGGTGCATTGTGAGACAGCTCCTGGAGGCCTGCAGCACTGGATGTAAGTAACGCAGTGTCTACACTGGCACTGCGGCAACCTAATTACATTGACCATGACTCTAGACCATTCAGAGAGGTGGTGTTATTCAATCAACGTAGAAAGGCGCTTATGTTAGCGGTTGGTTGCCTTGTGTTGCCATAACCGGGTAGACCAGGCCTATCACTCCCATCATTGCTAAGTCCCAAAAAACTTTAATGTAGAAGAATGAGTCGGAAGCGCTGGTTATAACATGATTAACACTGGTAGTGTGGACAGGCTAGGGATGATCAGTTAGGTTCTGTCAAAACTACAGATGTTAATTGTGTTGTAATTGTGTCCCATGAATCAGTGCAAGTAAGTCCTAAAACACGATTTCCTAACATCAGCTTTTCTCTGTACAGCGGCAAGAAGGGACCAGGTTATAACACTGCTTGGCCACAATCATGTTTGAATATGTCTGCATTTGCAGTCTTGAGATATCCTTTGAGGGAAAACTGCTAGCTTGTTTCACCTTCCTTTGCCTGAGCCCTCAAGCATGTCCTGTGCAGATGACTTTAAAGACACAATGTAACATTCTTAAATGTTTTGAGAGTGATGGTGTTTTCATTACCATATGTCCTCTTTTGAACTATTTCTCCTTGTTCAAATTTTAAATGGTTGAAATCTATTTTTGGTCATTTGTGGGTAAATGTTTCTTGATTGAATGCCTTCTAATGCATTTGCAAGCTTTACATGTACATTCTCCATTGGTATAAGTAATTCTAAACTAAATATTGGGCCCAGATCTCTATTCTCTGTGCATCCTAAATGTATTATAGTATGAAGAGAGGTGTCCCAATCATGCAAAAATCCTTGTGTCCTGTGTACCTTACCAGCAGTAATAAGCGGTTCTTAAAATAAACTGAAGCTTTCTAATTGGGCCTGATTCTCCTCTCATTTACTCTGGTGTCAGCCAGTGCTAATGTTGTGCCAGGCAAAATAATGGAAGAACTGATATGGGATTCAATTACTAGAGAATTGAAGGATGGGAATATAATGACTGCCAGTCAACACAGCCCGTTTTCATTTGGTGATGAGATAATGAGTTTGTCTGATAATGTAATTCTAGAGGGGAATGTAGGTTCAATACACTTTATTTCAGTGGAAGTTAGGTATCTAAATGCCCTTGAGGATCTGAGCCTTATACTTTTGTAAGGCATGGCTGAATAACATTCTGATTAAAAAATTAGCACTACAATATCAATAAAGCACATGTTAAATGCATTAAGAACTGGCTAACTGATAGATCTTCAAAAGTAGTTGTCAAGGGAGAATCATCAGCAAATAGGGGTGTTTCTAGAAGGGTTCCACAGGGATTGGTTCTAGGTTGGATGCTATTCAATATTTTTATCAATGATCAGGAAGCAAAATATAAAATCACTGCTGATAAAATTTGTGGATGACACAAAGTTTGACAGAGTGGTGAATAATGATGAGAATAGGGCATACATACTGAGTGATGTGGATCACTTAATTAAACTGGGCCAATTCCAACAAATTGTATTTTAGTATAGCCAAATGTAAGGTCATACATCTAGGAACAAAGAATGCAGGCCGTACCTACAGAATGACGGACTGTATCCTGGAAAGCAGTGACTGTGAAAAGAAATTAGTAGACAGACAACTGAACATGAGCTGCCAGTGTGATGCTGTGGCAAAAGGAGTGAATGTGCCCCTTGGATGTATGAAGAGGGGAGCAGTGAGAAGGAGTAGGGAGATTATTTTACCTCTGCATACAGCACTGTGAGGCCAATACGTGAATACTGTGTTCTGTTCTGGTGTCCACATTTTAAAAAGAATGTTGAAAAATTGGAGACGGTTCAGAGAAGAGACACAAAAATGATTTGAGGGTTTGAAAAAATGCCTTACAGTTAGAGACTTAAAGAGCTCTATCTGTTAACTTATCCAAAAGAAGATTGAGCGGTGACTTGATTATGTTACATAAATACTTTCAGAGGGAGAAAATACCAGGCACTAAAGGGCTCCTTAATATTCAGAGAAAGACATAACAAAAACCAACGTCTGCAGCTTAAAACCAGACAAATTCACATGAGGAATAAGGTACACATTTTTAGCAGTGAGCATGATTAACCATTAGAGTAAACGTCAAGAGAAATAGTGGGTTCTCCATCTCTCTCAAGTTTCCAGTTCAAGACTGAGGGCCTTTCTGGAGATATGCTTTAGTTAAATATAATGTATTGGGCTCAAGACAGGGTTAACTAGATGCAAATGCTGTGGCCTATTCTATGAAATTATACAGGAGGTCAGTCTAGAGTATCTAATAGTCCCTTCTGGCCTTAAAGTCAATAACTCTATTGACATCACAGGTATGTCTGCATATATTGTGGTGTGTCGCATCCTCCACTGAAAACAGCAGCATTACAGAAAGTAAAAGGGGTGTAAATGAGAGGAGAATCAGGCCTCTGAGTTATGACTTTTGACAACTGGAAATCCATAGACAGATTTTAGTGTAAACATCACTGTGAGTTCGGGGTTCACAACGAATGAAGTCTTGGACCAAGACATTTCAATCTTCTGAGATTGTTTTCATTGTATACAGAGTCTGCCAAGGTTACCAGTGCTCTGGACATTTAAATGTCCATTGATTTATTGAAGGAGCTTTATAGGATTTGCAGAAAACCACCTATCTTTAAAACTAAACCACTATTGAAAAGTTGAAACTTTCCAACAATTTATGGATGTGAATATACCCAAATCCTTTGGCTGGCACTGCCTGTGTTATCAGCATAAAGCCCAGTTGGAGGGTAGCCGGCAGCCTAATTTACAATGGCTTTATTCCATAAATGGTGATTTCACCCTTCTTTTTCAAATAAAATCATTCCACACTGCTTGAACTGAAGTCTTGGTTTCATGCATTTAAGCATCTAACCTTGGTACTTTTGGTTAGTTCTTCCAGGTGGTGGTAATAATAACCGTCAGTACAAAATGAAAACAAGGTTATTTGCTTTCACCCAGAAGCCATGGACTGCCTGAAAAAACTCACTGTCATGTTGTGGGTCCTGCAGGGGGAAGGGGTTCCTGCATGTAATGGGGTTGACCAGTCCTTAAGGGAGACAGGATACCAGGGCATGTGGAGGTTAACCTTGACCATGCTGCAGAGGAATCCCAGGAGCTGCTCAGAGGATGGGGAGCTCATGTTAATAATAATGAGCTTTCTGAGCTGCATCTGAATGGGGCTGGAGAGAAGGATGAACTGTGTAGGGCTGGGTTCCTTTACGCCCCATATTCTGCCTGTCAGAAGTTCAAAGTAATGGGTAATGTAGACATTAAAAACTGCTCACAGGCACTGACAAAGCTAACAGGCACTGCACGGGGAGGACACTGCAGCAACCCTGTTGGCACTATCTGTCTTGGGTTCTTGAATGGCCCCTTAAGGCTAGGTATGGGGGTATAACTGCTAGACTGTACTTCCTCTGAGGCTGGGAACTGTAGACAATTTAACAGGCCATTGGTTCTGCTCTGAACCCAATTCGTCTCCAAGCAGCAGCAAAGGCTTGTTACAGACCAGTGTTTCTGGTCACACCATGCACTGCAGGAATGGCCAGGAAAGACCCTGATGGCAGGGAGGTGGAGTCAAATACTATGTTACAATTGTATGTGTTTCAGAGTAACAGCTGTGTTAGTCTGCATTCGCAAAAAGAAAAGGAGTACTTGTGGCACCTTAGAGACTAACCAATTTATTTGAGCATAAGCTTTCATGAGCTACAGCTCATTTCATCAGATGCATACTGTGTGAGATCCTTGCAATATATGCAAGCCCCGGGGCTAGAAGGCTTAAAGGGAAAAAGAAGCTCTCTGCTCCTCCAAAAGGAAAAAGGGGAAACGCAAGTTCAATTCATATCAATTACCATTTTGCCTCTGGGCAGTTTGGCACAGTGTTCTGCTGTTGTGTTGTTCAGGATTGCTTTGTGTCCTGTTTTTGGCAATGACTTTCAATGGTGCATGCAAATGTAAAGAGATGAAAGGGGGAAGAAATCATGAAAGCTATACCTTGGTGAAAGTGGGTCACCCTGAGTGTACAGGTCAGGGACTTAGACTGGGGAGTGAGCCCAAATTAAAAGGATGGAATTCTGCCTAGGAGCAGAGTCTATTTTTAGAGTTCTTGCTTTGCTCTGGGTTTTCCACCCAGAGATTTTGGCTCCCATGTGGAGCTGATTTTGTAGAATTAGACCTAGCAGGAGTTGTGGCCCTACCTTTCTGAAACCAAACATGACAGCTGCAGATCAGAGCAGGGCATGATGGTGTGGTTTTCACAGGACAAGAAGAGCAGGCAGTCTGGGAAAAAGGCATCTACTTGACCACCCCTGAGTCTATTTGGATTTGTGAGTAAGATTTAGGTGGGTGGGGAACTGTTTTGTGAATAGCACTTTGGGCCCCAACAAGCCATGCAATTAATAGCTGGGTCTGTGGGCTTGGTCATGCCCCTGATATACCCTTTGGGTCTTGCTAATTTCATTTTATTATGTAAAGAGATGGTTTATCTCTTTTTCCACAATAAAAAGCATTTGTAGTTTCATATTCAAAGGCTCCTGAATGCTTGCGAGTTGGGAAGAGACACCAGTGAATGTAGCCAGGCAGTTAAAATTGTAAGTTCCTTAACCAAGGCCTGGGCAAAGTTTTAGGTGGGGGCTTGATCCAATCTTTTAGTTATTTAAAACAGAGCCCAAGACTGTGGTGTAATGAGGACTGTGTTGGAATTGCAAGCTATAACTTTAAGACTGACACCCCCTTCCACCCACTTGGTTTCCTGGTCCAGCTTGGAGGCCAAGGGGCTCTGCAGGGAAGTGTGCAATCAGATTCAGTTACTCTGGTAAAAGCCATTTTAAAGCAAGGTGAAGTGAGTTGTACCTCACTGCCTTATGGAGCAGCCTGTTTTCTTTTCCTCTGTTTTAGGGTTCTTGTGTGTTACCACTCTGAATTCTGTTATGCTGCAACCTTCAAGCAGGAGTATTTATGTTTTTATCTGACTTCTCTGTATGTGTATGCTTTGAACATAACATATACATAATCTGAATCTGGCCCTTCATACTGCTAATTAGCCTGGTAGAAGGTTGCAATAGAGGCAAATACAGTGGGATAGGATCTACCTCACTTGGAAACATCCAGATATAGCTGCCAACTGATTGCCACAGAGGTTAGTGTTTACAGCAGAATTTACGCATTTCAGCAACAGACCTTTTGCCTATGACAGAAGCCATGGGACAAAGAATGAGGCATGCTATAGCAAATGGATCCTGCAATCCCACCCACACCGAGTTAAGCAGTTGTATACTTGCCCCTAAAGATTCTTGAGAATGTGGAGCAAACCTAATTCTTATTTCACTGCATAGCTGGAGAGGTGTGCTGTGGACCCCACTGTACAATGTACTCCAGACCACAATGTACGTAGAATGTACCTAAGCGACTGCCCGTCTTCCTGGACAATACTGTGATTGGTGGAGATCTTTCAACTGGTATTAATTCACTGGCCTGGCCTAGCTTGTATCTTTTGTCCTAGGGCATACTGCAACCATCTGGGGAGTAGTTGAATGGTTGGGTCCTGGACAGGGTAGGTGGCTGAATTAGCTGGTCAAGCTGGTTGTATTGTGTTATGTGGGTTGAATTGTTTGGCCTCTTTGGTCCCTATTTTGCTAATAATTATAATCTGTTTTAATGTATTTACATGTAAAATTTTATGAGAGCCCCAGTCCGACTGTGCTGGGGGCAGTACACAAACCTGAACAGAATAGGCACTGCTTTATAAATAAGAAATTGTCACGGTTATTAATGACTATTTAGAATGTAACTTAATCCTCCCCTCCCCACCCAGCATTCACACAAATAAGATGGCCTCTTCCTAAGGAAGTTTGAAAGATTTTCTTATTATCAGTATTTGATTAGGAAAGTGGCTTGTACAGTTTTGTTACAGACACTTTGCAAACATAGTTAAATGTACAGGCCAGTGACAACAAATTCATGGGGAAGGATAGTCCACAGATCCTCAGGGTTTTACTCCCCTCCCCCACAGTCTAATCTTTTCTTTGGGAAAAAATGTTTCTTGCCATTTTGCTTGTGAAGATGGACTTCAGACACATTCTAGCCAGACTGAGGCCTTGCTTACCATGAGGATTTGCTCTGAGTGCAGCCATTGGAGTAACTGAGCCAAAGCAAAGCAAAAGTGAGCCAATGTAGACAGGGAAAGCTGCTATTGACCACAATTTGCATTGATTCAGCCTGCAGGCTAGGGTCATAGCCCATGACCCCATTGTGCCAGGTGCTGTACAAACACACAATAAAAGGATACTCTGTGCGCTAAGAGCCTTTTTATAATCTAAGGGCATGTCTACACTGCCTTTCAGACTACGGGCATGTAAATGGCAGTGCCCACCAAAGTGCTGCACTCCGACCTCCCCACCCCCACCCCGTGTGGATGCCATGGGCACTAATATACATCAATGTGAACTAGGAACTTTTTAGTTTGTGCCAACCACATATGCATGGAGAGTTACAGCAGAGAACTTTGGTGTGTACTGCTATTCACCCCCCCCCCCACACACACACACACAGTCTGAACTGTGGGGCAGTGTAGACATGCTCTCAGTTTGAAACAGGGGACACCAGACATATATAGACAATAAATAATCAGACAATATGCAGATTACCCTGGTTTCCAGCTGAGCTAAACTGCACTGGTGGTTGGTGCTCACTGCAATCTGTAGTGGTTTTGCTAGTCTACCTTGGGGCTTGTCTACACAGGGAGTTAAGACAAATTAGTAAATGTGTGAAATAAGTTAAGCTAAACCAAAGGGCTGTTTTACTTCTCAGTGAGAGGGGGTCCAAACAGAACTTTAATGAGCTTTAACTTATGTACATTAACTTCACACTTTTAGTTAAGATGTCTTGACTTTCCTGCCTGTAAACAAGCCCCAAGGGTTTGACCTCGTGGAGCTTTACCCTTGGCTGACCACTGATGGCTGATATCCACAGCGGAGACAAAGATTTGGAAACAATGCAACAAAGAGAAGTGAGAACTTCCCCCAATTCAGCTGTAAGACCTGTCAGACATGAAGCCCAGCTATCTCCATTGCAATTTGAAGGCTGACGTGTAATCATTTCACTTCTGAATCCCCTATCTGGGAATAGTAAGATAAGGCATTTAAGGGTTTTCCCCACTGGCTTCAATGGGGATTGGATCAGTTCCTTTCCCAATGTGGCTGGGTGAGTTTGTCCTAGCCCAGTGGTTTTCAAACTGGGGTACTCAAGCTCTCATCAGGGGGTACATGAGAAAGAGCCTGTAATGGCATTTTATTTAGTAAGACTTGGCAAGCTACTCATGGGTATATCATGACCCAATCTCAGATGTGGGTAGGCGGCAGACTATATTATTTGGAAAGGGGTACGCAGCCTAAAAAGTTTGAAAACCACTGTCCTTGCCTCATACTCTATTCATTTAAAGACACTGCAGAGGACAAGGCTCCCTGCTGTGAATATGGAGATAGTTACATGTTCTAGTTATTGTATCAGATAGTAATTTGATTTAAAAGGTTATTCTTTGATTATTAAAATACCGTAGATGCTGCCTACTGTTTTGATAGCTTTTTTTAAAGTGTCAGCTACAGATATTGGGTCTAGCGCATGCTTGTTTATTGATTTTTTTTCTATACCTAGCCATTCAACAGGGCTTTCACTTTTATAATCTTATTAACATATTGGGCTGACTCTTTGTGTCACCCACAATGATTGGTCCAGGTGAATATACCATTCAGTGCAATGCTGCACAAGTGATATTGGAACAAAAGGTTCCGCAAACATTCCCACCCTGTAACCAGTGACAGACTATCCCTCTGTGAGGGACCGGGGAATCTCTTGCTCTATTTATTTTCCAGTTTAAACAAAAATGCTTTTTCAGAACCATAATCCAAGGAACGATGCAACACCTACCAGCAAGCAAACATGTATTGAGCTGCACTTGTGGGAATAGGGCAGAATATATTGATTGTATAGCACAGTGGTCAGTTTGTGTAATTTGACAATGGAGATGCAGGAAGGCCAGGCCAGAACAGTGATCCAGGATGTCCTCCCAGGCCCATTACCATTGCCTGGTGCTTTGTAAATGAGTCCTTTTGGCCATGTTATAGCTTTGCACCACACTCTCATCTCGCTACCTATCCAGTTCCAGATGGAATTCAAGGTCCCATTGTCTGTAACTTTATTGTTGGTTTTCTTAAATGTTTTAGGTCAGGGATGCTTTACGGAAGGGAGCATATTTGTGAGTTGTGAGGTTTATTCATTTAAATACGTTTATTATAGGTACTAAAGAGGTAACAAAATAAATAAGTATGGTCCAAAGGCTAGGGTATAGATCTGCAAATAAGGAAAGCTAGGTTCTCTCCCTCTGCCACATACTTTTTGACATCAGTCATGTCAGTTAACCACTCTGTACCTCAGTTTCCCCATTTATAAAAGCACTTTGGCAAAAAAAACTGTATAAAAATGCATCATGTGATTATCATTCATAATATGAGAACTGATGGGACAATTAATGTAGACAATGAAAACACCCATTATCTTCTCTGTAGAAAACTTGCATATGTAGGGAAAACCCCTCTGGATTTTGCCAAAGTTCCCCACAGATTAGTATTATCTCTGTTAATCCTTAATAAGATTGTGTGTCAACACTTTATGAGACGTTTGCTAAATACTGTGGTTGTAATGATGACATATGCACAGTAAGTACATACCTGGATTTTCAGATATTTGGTTGAGCCTGCAGTGCTGGGAAGTCAATGGATGTTGTTTTGATTTTTAATGTGAGTGCATTTGAAATGGAAAACACTGAAGGAATATAAATCTGAAACTTCTCCATATCATTTAAAGCTCTAGCCACCCCAAGCAGAATCATTGTAGCTGTCTTTCCCCCTTATCTACTGTAAGGGAGAATAATGTTATAATGGAATAATGTCCAGTTTGATCTTGTTTATATAGATGGGACTAAACCATGTTATAACTGTGTTATGGAATTGTTACAGTCCTTTGATGATCAGAGGCATTATTCACCCATATAAATTGAACACATCTGCAGGTGGGGATGCATTCAAGTGAATGCAGACTTTTTACACCATGGTACAAGCAGGAGTGGATTAAGATTATATTAGAGTGGACTAAGTTTATACTATAACCATAAAAACCTTCATCAGAAAATATTGTCCATCGTCTGGAGTGCTGCTCAAGTAGAAGTCACAGCTCACAGCCATTTCCTTCTTTGCTTTTCTTCCAGGCACATCATGACACTATCTGAGCGGGGTATCTTAGACCCAGAATCCATCTTCTCTGAGTGTCCTGTGCCAATAGCAGCTGGCCCTATGTTCTGACATGCTGTCTGCTACTCCCTGGCTCACTGCTATAATGGGGCCCTCTCTCACCTTGGGACCCAGTTTGCAAGGATCTTGTCTTAATGCTTTCCTGATGGAAACTGGGGAGAAAAGGAAGTGAGTTATTTGTTTTATAGATTCAAGTTAATCCACCTCCCCGAGAGGCGATAGCTACGTCAATGGGAGACCTAGTGCTGTCTACACTGGGGGTTAGGTTGGTTTAACTGCGTCCCTCAGCGGTGTGGATTTTTCACACCCCTGAGTGATGTAGTTACACTGACCTGATTTCCGAGTGTAGACCTGGCCTAAGTGTTTGAGAGTACGGCAGATGTAGGCAGCCCTGTTCAGTACAGTACAAAGGCACAGTCTGTGCAGTGTGGTATGGGCGTAGGGGGCATCGCTCAAAGAGGGCAGAGCTAGGGCTGCCTGGGCGTCTGCCTTCCCTCTGTATTTCCTGGTCTTCAGAAGTTTGAGTTTTGCTTCAGAAAGGGCACGAGATACCACGCCGGGGATGCTGACTCTGTGTTGAAGAAGCCTTGTGTCAGCACAGCCTGCTTTTTTAAACAGAAGGAAAATCTGGAGGGAGTTGGTGGTCATTTGGGCAGTTGTAGTTACTGTGTAGGTTTGCAGTCGAGATGCTGCTGTGGCCAGATAATGATAATACTGAGTAGCTCTCACATGGAGCTTTTCATCAGATCTCAAAGCACTTTACCAAGAATGGAAACATCCTTATCCCCGTTCTACAAATACAGACCCTAGGGATAGAGCCATGCAGTGACTCAGAAGGGGCTCTACGCACCCATCTGCAGCACAGGAGGCTCTGAGGTGTGAGGCATCCTGTTCCTCTCAGGTGATGTTCTCAACTGGGTGAGAACACCCCAGGAGGTGCCTGCAGCCTGAAGCAATAGCTCTGAGACATGTGAACTCTTCCACTCCTCTCAGTGGGTGTTCTCTTCCTGCCTCCCCACTGACAGGCTTGAGAGTCTGTGATAGGCACCAAGCATGCCCATTCTCAGCTCCTCCCCCGCAGTGTCAGGGCGTTCTTGGTGCATTCCCCCAGAATGTCTGTGCTCAGCTCTTCACTCAGAGAGGCAGGGCTTCTCTGGATGCTGGCTCACATGTGGCGGGGGAAGGGAGAAGGGAGAAGGGCTCAGAGCCCCCTCCTGAGAAGCAGGACTTCCCCAGGTGCCAGTTCATATGGGGGGACCAGGGAGAGGGTGTTCAGACACCTGCAAAAGGACAGCCCCCCAGATCCTGGTATATGCACAGGGGGAAGGGCTCAGACCCCACAGATAGGAGACCCCAGATCTGAGACACCCCCACAGGGGTGCAGGACCCCCCATATTGCAGAACAAACATGGGAGAGGAGAATGTGATGAGGCTGACAGTCACCCCCACTCACCCTGCCCCCCCCACCTCCAGGTCACACCCAATGGCTCAGCTCTTCCATGCCCCTAATCTCCCCCCAACTCTGACCATCCCCATTTATCCCCCATCCTCTCACTGGAGCCCCCAACCCCTCTACCCTAGTTCCCTGCCCTACAATCCTCAGTGCTCCATTTCCCCTCCCCGCAGCCAGCATTCACATATGTAATATATTTTCTTTCCGAAAATAGTGTGAGCACCTTCTGAATGTTCTGCTGTGCTCATTGCATTTCCCCCAGATAAAACCCAAACCCACTCGGACAGAGGCAGGCTGTCGCAATGCAGCCAGGTTTCCATTAGCACTTTCAGCCCAGGGCTGGGTGTGAAGTTACAGTGTGTGGGTGTCGCATACGTTCGATGGCTGTAATATGTTCCCTGGAGCCACACAGGAATGAGCCATGCCTGGCTAGTAAATCTCTTGGGTCCTCTGGCTGCATGGGCACCGGGTAATCCATCCCGCACATGCGCCTATCTGGAGAGCCCAATGCTTTCTGAATCCCCTTTTCAGGCTTGCTCCTCCAAAGGGTTTAAATAGCATTGTGACAAAGGGAGGTAAGATCTCTTTAAAACACCTCCTGACTCTTTTTGGGGTCACATCGTGTAAAACCCCCGGGAGACACCAAAGGGCCCAGGAAGCACTAACCGACGTTCCCTTGAGGCGCCAGCAATACTGTCCGCAAATCGTACTGATCCACGGCTGAAAAAAGCACTGAACTCAGGGAGGAGTTTCCTGTCAGGTGCAGTTCACCCTCTCTCTCTCCCCATCCCTCACTGAACAGCCCATTTAGGAGTCCCGCCCTATAATGCAACACTTTACCCGCCGCACTTCCCTTGGCTCCTTTGCCCACACCTGTGCAATAAGAGGGCTGCAGAGGTGGAACAGGAGTTCGTGGTGCTTGGAGTGGCAATAGCTACGACATGGATATCTGAGGGGAGCAGGCTAAGGGTTGTTGCTGCTCCTCAGCCCTGCTCCTAGCATGGAGTGAGGGTGTGGTGTTACTTAGAACTGACTTCAAGGGGCTTTGGACCAGGACCCAAGAGAGGAGGAAACTTGCAGTGGAAGAGCTGCTCCGCCAGGTCAGAACTCACCACCTGCTTTTACTCCTCTCCACCCTTGTTGGTGAAGGGCAGCATCAAGATCCTAATTCCTTTTACGCCCATCTTGCCCCACTGACCCCACACTCTTGTGAATTTGCCAAGCATTGGGGCCTTCATCACCTCTGCCAGGAAATAGCCAGGACAGCTCACCGATTAATTCAAATGGTGGATGCTTACCTGTGCACTGTTGGGAACATTAGTGTGTGTGCATATGTAGAGTGTTACAGGCTTGGTGGGGGCAGCAACAGGGGGGTTGCATGCCAAATGTATCTAGTGCAAATAGGTCTGTAAAGACAATGGGCCCGATCCATCACCACCTTTCACCCTGTGTCCTCATTTACGCTTGAAGAGATTGTGACTCAGAATGGCAGTATTTTAGACTCATTTTGCATAGGTCTGAATGATAATACAAGGTGCATGGCAATGGAGAACCAGGCCCTATGGTAGATCTACAGGGGCCCTGAGTAGGAAAAGTTAAACAAGACAGTCAAAGTTACAGTGGTAACTTCTCTTAACCAATATAATATAGTATAATATATATAAAAAAAAAACCCAGCAGGATGTAAAGAGATAAGTAAATCAATGAACTTTTCAGAGGTTTTGTTTTTTTAAATACGTGAAAGAAATATCATGGGACTCTTTCCCCACCTGTGGATAACGCTACTGATCTCCTTTGTAAAACACTTTGCGATCTACTGTTGAAAAGCACTAGATAAGGATTAGGTGGTATTATTATTATTAAAAAATATATATCCATGTTATTTCCCAGTTCCTCAATGTGAACTGAGCAATAAAACATGTATATGCACTTACTCTGATTATACAGTCTGACCACTAATGGTACTAGTGAGTTACAATGGATTAATAATGCTCCTGACACAGTAAACATTTCCCTTTCCAAGTTCTCCTTTTACTTTTGTGCTCACTAATCTTATATGGGCTGCATCTGATGCAGTTTTGAAACCTGATCTGCTCAAATGTTGACCTCCATGTCTCTTCCTTAATTTTCTCGTCTTTTTCAGGAGTCAATCAATCTTCTTTTCTGAAGCAGCTTGGTTGGTGTGTGGGCCATTTGAACTAGCCACAGCAGGGAAGGAAGCTATTTGAGGTGTCCTGTGTCTTTATCTTCTGTCTGCCACTGGGGATCTTCATTTCCTCTAATCTCATTTGTTCCTTCATTTGCTGGGTGGAAGATCAAACTATACAGCTGTGGGTAAATTATTTGGTAAACGCTAATCTATTACAGTCAGTGACTGGTCTGGGCCAGTGCTCAGTGATGTGTCATGCTAACATTTTTCTGGTGGCTCTGTCTGAAAGAGATTTTAAATTTTCATTAAAGCAAAAATAAAAGTTGGGATGTTCAAAAGCACTCAGCTTTGCCCTAACTCTGCTCCGGTCAAAGTCAGTAGTCCCCATTGACGTCAGGGGGAGGGAGCAGAGTTAGTCCAAAGCTGAGTGCTTTTCAAAAACCCCACCCTATGATTTAAGTCATCACATTGTGAAGAAAACCTCCCAAATATGACCTAGGCCAGTGCTGCCTTAGGCTTGGTCTATACTACAAATATTATCATGTCAGAGGACAGAGCGATACACAATAACCCCCATCCATGTTACAGCACAATTTAGTCTTGCCTGTGTTGACATGACCAAGCCATGTTATAACCATGTGACCAGATGTAACCTCTTTAGACAGCTTGGGCCCACTTTTTTTGTGCTGACTTACATCTGGTGGAACTCCACGGATTTCACGTGGGAAGCACAGATTATAAATCAGCACAGAACTTGGCCCATCACATGTAAGCTGTTGGCAGGACATCCAAGGGGGTTATGAAAGAAGCAGGTAGAGCCAAGGGACTGGTCAGAGGTCAAGGTCAGGGAAGGTGTAATTGAAGCAACATTAACCATCAAAATTGCTTTTGTTTCAATACATGAACAACTACACGGCTAGAACGTATGTGACCTACTAAAATAAACATTGCCTTTTGGAGGGACTTAAGGAGTCTATTAAAAACATTCAAATACCAGTAATAATAAAACAAAACAAAATCAGTTTCATGCAGTTTACTGTTGGAGTGGTTATTCAAACGAGACCTTCAACTCTGCGGGCCTGTCTGCTCCAGACCATGGCCTTTCATGAGAAGAACTATTTGCCTCAGTTTCCACTGTCAACCCCCTACCCATGCCCACTAGCATAAAGTGGGCCGTCTGCCATTTGTCTGCCTAGCTGCTGCATTTCTATGCCAGAGACTATTGCTTTTCAGTGGTTGGTGACAGTGGTTTCTCATCTATGGAGAATGTAACATTGCCTTTACAGCACAGCCAGCTGTATGGGACTTTGCAGAGCTGCACCGCGCCCGTGGGTGCTCCTGGAGCACTATGCATAGTACAGGGGAAATGCAGCCCATGTGCCATCTTTTGGTGGGTCAACTCTGTGGCAGAAGGGCAAGAATCAGGTGCTCCCTGCCTCCTCTGGGAGTTTAGCAACATCACTAATAGACTCTTATAATCCTTGAGCTCAGGGAAAGACAAGGACCATGGTTGTGCCCAATATGGGGTGTATATGGACTTTTGGAGGGGTGGAAGCAATCAAGCCAGCTCTTGGCTCCCAGCATTGCTCCCTTTGCATCTCTCACACAGTGCAAAGGGAGTGGGAAGCAGCTGCCACTTCTCCGGGTCGGGGACCCACAGTATGCAGAGAATTCTGGGCTTCTTGGTGAGGGAAGGAACTGCCTCCATGTAGAAATTAAAGGATCTGCAAAGCTAATGCAATGTGAGGTCTCGCAGATTTGATACTGTAACTGAGGTTCACCAATAGCTCTAGTTAGAATTTGTGAAACTTATACTCTCATTTAAACCCAAGTATTTTTTCCAAGGGTAATTCTAATTAACCCTCCCCCGCAACAATATCCTTTTTTAGCTACAGGGAAGCCTATGCCATATGCTTGAGCATAGAAGAAGCTCTCTACCCACTACCTCTCTCTATCAAAACTATCGTAGACTAGCACTAGTGGGGGCTTCCAACACAGATAGGGTGACCAGACAGCAAGTGTGAAAAATCGGGATGGGGGTAGAAGGTAATAGGCCCCTATATAAGACAAAGCCCCAAATATTGGGACTGTCCCTATAAAATTGGGAACTAATCACCCTAAATACAGAATACATACAATATTTGCTTTTTATTAAGATTTCTCTTTCTCTCTCACTCTCTGCTTTTCCTCATGCTCTCCTTCTGTATTTGCTTTTTCCCCTCTGCTTTATTCTTCATCTTATTGTTTTCCTTTCCTCCCGCCCTCCTCTTTCCCATCTCTGCTCCTATTTGAAGAGTTGCAGAATGCCAACCAGATCATTTTAGAACTCAAGTCAAAATTTTGAACCCACCATGTTTGAATGGATTCAAAATTGGGCAAAACAGGCTCATGCTTACCCAATTATTCAATATTGCTGATAAAATTAATGATAACAAGTAATACCTTATAAATCAAAGGGAACAAAATGGAGTGATCAGATGTGACATCAGTCTGGAGGCAACATTCATTTAGGCCTTGTCCATACAAAGACAATTAATCCATTAGTGGATTCTCCCAATGTTGGTCTAGCATTGGTGCAACTCTATCAGCGCTAAAAATGTCAGGAGCACGAGTGCAGAAGAGGCACTTGCATTTGCACCCTTGTGCTAGCTGGACCTGCTCTGAGTGCAGCTAGATGAAACAGTGGTTACAACCCCATTGACCAATAAACATGGGGGCTCTGAGCTTCAAGGGGATGCAGGGTCCAGGCAGATCCATCCCATCCATAGGACTGACCAACTGCCACAGGCCCTGCACTTTGGGGGGGTCCCATGCTTTGGGGGGCCCCAGCCCGCCCCTGCTCTGCCCCCTCCCCGCCCCCATTCTGCCTCTTCCCCCAAGCCCTCGCACTCGTCCCACCTCTTTCCGGCTTCTGCCCCTTCCCCCGAGTGACGCCAGGAGCCAGCGGGGCGAAGCGGCATGGTCTGGCGACGGGTCGCTTGCTTCTGCTGGCATCAGGACCCCCGCTAACCCTCCAGGCTGCCCTGGAACCTGCGTCCCCCTGAAGCGCGGGGGCCTCCCCAAAGCGCGGTACCAAACATTGGTGGAGCCGGGGCTCACGTTCCTAAATATTGGTGGAGCCTGGACACCCCAGGGCCATATAACTCGCCACCTATGAGTACATGTTAGTTTGTGTAAAGATTCCAATAGTCTGCTCCATTTTCTAACACAAGCTCAAGTTGCCTCAGACTCCGGAATGAGGCAGCTAGAGGGTTAGTGCAGACTTTTCAAACTGGGTTTATACAGGTGAAAAGGTACTGGCAAACATTTCTTCCTACCCCTTTGCTTCAGCTCATTACTGGCTTTTTTCCAGCTCTGTAGTGTTCAACCCCCCCTCCCCAGCCCATAGTGTCAGTGAGAAAAGAAATTGCTGAAATCTGAGCTCTGTGTGTGTCTGGCTAAAGAAGATGAGGGATGAGAAGAGGAGGTGGTAATTAAACCCTCCCCCATATTTATTCCTGCAAGGCAATTGTCTTTGAACAGCACTTCAGCCTGGGAGACTTTCAAAGTTCAAAGCAAATTCAGAGCTGGTGTCACTCTGGTGCCTTAATCTAATCACAGTGTCCCCCTTTGATTTAAAAATCCACTTGGGAGGTAGCAAATAGCTAACAGGCCCCTTTTTCGGCCACAGAAAGACGATTTTAGTTATTTCTACATTTTCCATGTTTTAATGCAGAATTTTAGGCCCATCAAGAACATTGCTTCATAAAGCGATTGAACCCATAAACATCTTTAAAACAATTCAAGTTCCTGAAAGAGCACAGACGAAACCTATTTTTTATTTAAATCTCTCTTTTAAAAAATATTTTTAACCTGTTCTGGCCTTGTCCACGCTGAAGCTCAGTCTACCTGACGGATCTGGGGGGAAGCATTCATCACTGCTGTTGAGGCTTTGGAAAGCGGTTCTCTCCAGATGAAAGTTTGATTCAAGAATATAATCAGAACATGGCTACAGTCCCATCTACACTAAAAACAAAACAAGCTGGGTTCTAGCTAGAGCTGGTCCAAACTTTTCTGCCAGAACACTTTTCATTTGAAAATGCCAATTTAATGAAATCAAAGCATTCTGCAGGAACATGCCAATTTAAGTTAAAATTGAAATGAAGAATTCAATGTTTTGTTTCAAAACAACTTTTCATTTCAAACACTTTTAGATTTGCAATTATAATAGAACAGACCAGGATCTGACATGCCTATTAAGTGAGATTGAGGTGGTTATATATGCTTTTCCCTCCAGCGAAAATGCAAAGCATCAAATATTGGCTGATTTTGAACAAGGACTACAGAAAAAACGTAGGTGAGATGAATTCCTGTTGTTCTGCCAAGAAGAACATGTGATTGTGCATAAAGCCTTCAGAGAAATAGGGCAACTACTGGGAGATGATATGCAAGGGAATTTGCCCTTTTGTAACAAATTGGAAAAATATAACATTAGTATGTATCTCAGGAGGGGTTTTTGTGTAAGCTGCTTTATGCAGAATCCGGTGGAAACTGACAAATGACTATGAGAACAGCAACCTGGCTTTTATCCACACCAGTCCTGCACAGAGGATATTTCATCATTCCATGTAACATGCCCCATCTGGCAAAGTGGGATGAGCATTCTTTCCTTGTATTTTGACAATCTGAATGAATGTAGTTGGCTTTTCCAAATCAGATGTTTGTTCAGTTCTAGAGGTTATCAACAAAGCTAAAATGTTGACAGCCAGGAAATAGCCAACCAGAGAGTCACATGAAATGTCATCAGTTTTAATTTACCCACGTTGTTACAATCACAGCTTCAACTTCTGGTAAAGTATAGGATGCTGTCATTTTGCAAAGGCATGTTCTGTTTGTTTTATTTTTGTGTTCTTGCATAATTTTTAACCTTCTAAAACCACATGAGAAGGAACATGAGACTTTGTAGTGGTGTCTTGAATCCCTCAGTATTTTTTGTATTGGTCGGTTCACAGACACTTTAGATGCAATGATCTACTGAATAACCTCAGACTACATGGTATCACACCAATACCCGCAACAGAGGAAATCGGTATTAATCACAGAATAAAAGGTTATATGACGTAGTCTCCATACTTTTTGGTTTCCGTTCACAAAAGCCAAATGAATGAACAGGGTCAGGTTATCAATGCAGTTTCTGAGTCACATTTCAAATATATAAAGCCCAAGGAACAGATGCAACTTTGGCCAGATTTAAATTTGGCTGGTCTCTGTGACTCCATGTCCAAGTTGTGGGCCCTATTCCCTAAAATGACCAGCAAAACTATGATCTGCAATTACCGCCGAAGATTAGGCAATTCTCTGATGCTTAATGTAGCTTGTGTCTGTGGCTAGTGATCAAGGAAAACTAACTCTAGGATTTTTACCAACACAGTTTTTCTGTTAGAAGTTAAAATATTTTTAAGAGAAAATGTAGTTTTATAGACTCATGCTGGAAAATATGTCATACTCTCTTCAGTATTTTATACAATTTCCAAGAGTATACTTACCTAAAAGCCTTGCATAATGACAGGTTTCAGAGTAGCTGCCGTGTTAGTCTGTATTCACAAAAAGAAAAGGAGTACTTGTGGCACCTTAGAGACTAACCAATTTATTTGAGCATAAGCTTTCGTGAGCTACAGCTCACTTCATCGGATGCATACATGTTTCCTCAGACCTCACTGAGCTCTAGGTGTTCACAGATTCATAGCAGGGATGTGCAAATGTCAGCCATTCTGTTCACTCAGGGTTGGTAATCTTTACTATGACTTTGTTCTCCTGGGTCACATCCTGGGGGTATTACTTTCAGTTTTAAGTTCAAATGAAAAGCCAGCTAAACACAGAGCAGAGGGTGCATAAAAGCCTCCCTGATCATCCTACTGTAAATTTACCAAGTGAATGCACAGCCATCACAGACCAGGACATGGTTCCAAAAGTGTGGTCCATGGAACACTGGTGGTCCATGGAACTCTTGTTAGAGATCCATAGACAGCTGGAAGATCACTTTATTCTATCTTTTTCCTCCTTGTTTTCAGCTGTTTCTACAGGTCTTCAAACTCTTTGTTGCAACATCTCAATATTTTATATGGTCAAAGGAATATTTTATAGAAGGTTTGACTATCTGCATATTCAAACCATGCTATTTTGCTGTCTGCAGTGTCCTTTTTAAATGATTGGAACATCACCAAGGTCATGCCACATACAGCCGTAACTCAGCAATAGTGCCTAAGTGCATTTTACACATCCAGGTTCTGGTGCACAAAGGGGTTGAGTGAGTCCCATGTCTACAGTGCAAAAAAAAAAAAAAGGTGTGTTCTTAAGTCAGGCTAGTGACTGCTAGTGTCTTAAGTCAGGCTAGTGCTGTGTCTTAAGACACAGGCTAGTGACTGTGTAAAATAGCAGTGAAGTGATGGCTGCCCTCCAGGCTTGAACTCAAACAGCTAACCTGAGCTAAAAGTCATGTCTTCACTGTTATTTTAACCCAAGGAAGCTAATGTCAGTTGAAAATAGACTTTCTTTCTTTTCTTTCTTGTACTGTAGACATACCCTAATGCCCAGGAACCCCTCCCAGAGAACCTTGTGTATAATGAGGGAAGTCCAGTTTGAGCACCGTTGCCTATCACAACTGTGGTAGAAAAGACTAAACAGAACATATGCTGGGGGGATGGGGTGTGTGCAAAAAGTAATTGTGTTGAATTTACGTTAAGTGTGGGATACTAAGGGAGAAGGCAGGACTGTTGGCATTAAGGATAACTGACCCGCTCCCCTTCCCTCAATGAGGGTCCATGATAATTTTGTCCTTTGCTTCAGTGGGCACAGGACTGGATGCAAAGCATCAGCTTTAACTCGCAGGGCTGCACTTAAAACAATGGGTAATGATGGCTTGTTAATGATAAACTTTCAATGCAGATTTCAGGTTTGGATAACATTAGAAGAGCAATCAGAGCTGCTGTGGATGAGAAATTTGCACATTTTCACCAAAGCAATTCATCAGAGTGCTCAGCTGCCTAGCATGAAAGCCACATTTTCCCCAAGTAGCTTACACTTCTCCTCTTCTGGTATTTTTTTTTTTTTGGCTTCTTGATTGGTTGCCAGGGATATCGTCATCATCACAGATTAATTAATACTAAAATACCAAGCTCTTACATAACCCTTGTCATCAGTAGATCTCAAAGCACTTTACAAAGGAGGTGGGTAATGTTTTTCTTATTTTAAGGTTGGAGTCACTGAGACACAGAGAGGTGATGGGACAGGTCCAAGGCCAGTTAGCAGGCCAATGGCAGTGCCAGGAATAGAACCCAGCTCTCCAGAGTTCCAGTCCAGTGCTCCGTCTCCTGTGCAACACTGCTTTGGAACAGGCCCCTGAGGAGTGTGAAATTTTCCTGAAATTTCCTGCTCTTGCTACCACCAGTGCAGCTCCCCCAGTGGTAGGACTGGGGGAAGAACTAGCACAGATAAGGCATCAGCAACTACCAATGATGTATCATGTTCCCTAGATCTGATCCGAGCAGGGTTAGATAACACAGTGGCTCAGAATACCTGTGGCTCATTTACATTAGTACCGAGACCCTGCCCCACGTCCTGCGCAGCTGCAAACCCCGCTCCAGAGCCTGGCAGCTGCACCACAACGCCATCCAGAACTGCCTGGTGAAAGCCATCGCACTATGCCTGAGGGAGGTCGCTGTGAACTGCGCCATCCCCGGCACTGACAGCCAGCTGCGACCTGATGTCGTTGTCACTGACAAGGCTCAGAAAAAGATCATCCTCATCGACGTCATGGTCGCCTTTGAGAACAGGACCAGCTCGTAAGCTGGAAAAATATGCCTCCCTGCCGACACCCTGAGGGCAAAGGTCTATGAGGTGCAGATGGACGCCCTGATCGTTGGAGCCCTGGGCACCTGGGACCCCTGCAACAAGAGTGTGCTGCGGGCCTGCGGGATCAGTCAACTCTATGCACGGCTCCTGCGGTGCCTCATGGTCTCGGACACCATCCGATGGTCAAGGGACATATACATCGAACACATCACCGGCCACCAACAGTACCAGGAGGCGTGAGCCAGTACGACATCGTGCTTCGACTATGAGAATGGGACCGAGAAACTTTATCCATTGGACTATATGAACTGGAACCATAAACTCACTGAGCATTAAATCTCACCAAATGAGGGTCAATCCATCCTCATCATCGTATCCACTCATTATACTCCACACCTGAACATAGCCATTATATGAACAACATACCCTCATAACTCGATGTCTGTACTTTGACCTTTTACCACCAATCAGGGATATAGCAGATTATGTATTCCTTATGCCACCCTTATGTATTCCTTAAACCGAACTTCGCACCCCCTTCAGAATCTGTACGTTATTCCCTGATAACCAGAAACTTCTATGCTTAAACTCTGTACTGTTCACTTTTTTTAAACATCATCTTAATACAATTTTTAATTCTCCCTATTACTATCATCTAGTTCGACATCTTGTATGTCATAGGCCACAGAATTTCATCCAGTTACTCATTAGTGAGCCCAATCACTTTCATTTGACTTATTCATCTCTTCCAGAAAGGCATCCAGTCTTGAACTGTAAACTTCAAGAAATGGAGACTCTACCCTTTCCATTAGTCATTTGTCCCAATAAGAACAGCCATACTGGGTCAGACCAAAGGTCCATCTAGCCCAGTGTCCTGTCTTCCGACAGTGGCCAGTACCCTCACAGTACAAATTTGTGCCTTGTTTCTAATGTGAATTTGTTTGGTTTTAACTTCCAGCCATTGCTTCTTGTAGTGCCTTTCTCTGCTGCACTGAAGAGCCCTTTGGAACCTGATATTTTTCTCCCTGTGAAGGTGCCTGTACACTGTAATCTGGCCAACTAGTGTAAGTAAGTGAGAGTAAGTGAGTACATTTGATTTTGCACAATATAGGGCAGTGGCCTGGAAGTCAGGAGACGTGGGTTTTGTTCCCAGGTGTGCTGCTGCATGACCCTTGGCAAGTCTCTGGCCTGGAGCCTGTCTGTTTTCTCTCCCACTTTTGTCTATCATTTCTGTTAAGTCTGTAAACTCTTTGGGGCTTGTCTTTCACTATGCTTTTTGTACAGCACCTAATCCAAAACTGTTATCTTCATCCCCCCACCCCCATCCTGGGATGGGCCTTTTAGAGGCTACTGTACTACAAATAAACAGTAATAATAGTGGTTTCAGGGAGTCACATGCTTTTGTTAAATAATTTCCAGATTTCTTTTTTCCAGAATGTAAGCAAATCAAACCCTTTCAGTAAAAGTCATTTGGACTTCCCCCACCCCTCCATCTCATTATAAATGCCATGTACTCATGAGCCCTATATTCCAGGCCATGATATCATTAAATACCCAATCCCATCACATAACTAGATTTCACAAACATTGCTAGGCTTGTTGGGAGTAAGGCTGTCCCTACCAAAATGCTTCAGCAGCGTCTCATGCCTTAACAAGATTCCCATCTTATTCTATCAATCCAATGCAAATTAAATGTTAACATGCTAGACTATTTTCCCCTGCCATCCTTACACTTTATAAATATATATCTTGACTCTGGAATGCTAGATGCCACACACACTGCTGGAGGCTTTTGGGTTTCCTCATTCAGTACATTATATTTTAAAAAATCCCTATAGCTTAAAATCTCCCATGCTGATAATAGACACATCACTTTTCTGTCTGGGAATTAGAAGCTGGTTATTTCCAGAGCCGACCTCATTCCTCTCCCATGGCAGATGCTTCCTTTCCGTGGGCTAGATTGTGCAACCCTTACTTGTGTTGGCGAGCATTAACTCACAAGAATAGTCCCATTGGCTTCAAAGGATTTATTCACATGAATAAGTGCTCATGAATGTTAGTAAGGGTTACACAATTGGACTCTATGTCCATTTATGAAAAATGGATTATTTTGGAAGATCAGTAAATGGTCTTGGGTAAACAACTATAGTGATTAATTGGTTAACTTGTGTTCGACTAATGTGGTTAAAATCTCATTGCAGGAAAGAAAATTCACAGACAAGAGCTACTGTAGATGCTAATTTATAAAATAAAGACCAAGTCTGGATGAATAAACAGAAAGATACTTCATCTTTCTAATCTGGTTAACATTTGACTATAATTGAGAAAATATTAATTCATCTTATGACTGGAAAAATTGATAATATAGTTTCTATTTTTAAGAAAGGGGGAAAAAAGTGATCCAGGAAACTACAGGCCTGTTAGTTTAACATCAATTGTATGCAAGGTCTTGGAACAAATTTTGAAAGAGCAAGTAGTCAAGGCCAGAGAGATGAATGGTAATTGGGATAAAATGCAACATGGTTTTACAAAAGGTAAATTGTGCCAGACCAATCTGATCTCCTTTTTTGAGAAGATAACTGATTTTTTTACACAAGGAAATGCAGTTGATCTAATCTACCTGGATTTCAGTAAGGCATTTGATATAGTTACACATGGTAAATTATTAGTTAAATTGGAGAAGATGGCGATTGATATGAGACTTGAAAAATGGATAAGAAACTGGTTAAGGGGAGCCTACAAAGGGACATACTGAAAGGTGAACTATCAGGCTGGAGGGAGGTTACTCCTTGAGTTCCTCAGGGATCGGTCTTGGGACCAATCTTATTTAACATTTTTGTTAGTGACCTTGGTACAAAAAGTGGGAGTGTGCTAAAAAAATTGTACATGACACAAAGTTTGGAAATATTGACGATATAGAGGAGGGCTGGAATAACATACAAGATGATCTGGATGACCTTGTAAACAGGAGTAATAGAAATGGGATGATATTTAATAGTGCAAAGTGCAAGGTCATGCATTTAGGGCCTAACAACAAGAATTTTTGCTATGAGCTGGGGATGTATCAGTTGGAAGTAATAGAGGAGGAGAAAGACCTGGGTGTATTGACCACAAGGTGACTATGACCCACCAATATGATACAGCTATGAAAAAGGCTAATGCAGTCCTAGGATGCATCAGGTGAGGTATTTCCAGTAGAGAAAGCCAGGTGTTATAAACTGGCCATCAACAAGTTTAGGCTTGAAATTAGATGAATGTTTCTAACCATCAGAGGAGTGAAGTTCTGGAGCAGCCTTCTAAAGGAGCAGTGAGGGCAAAAAAACTAACTGACTTCAAGACTGAGTCTGATAAGTTTATGGAGGCGATGGTATGATGAGACTGCCTACAATGGTATGTAGCTGATCTTTGACGGCTAGCAGTAAATATCTCCAATGGCCGGTGATGGGACAGTAGCTGGGGAGGGCTCTGAGTTACTACAGAGAATTCTCGCCCATACACTCAGGGTCTAACAGATCACCATATTTGGGGTCAGGAAGGAATTTTCCCTCAAGTGAGATTGGTAGAGCTCTTGGGGGGTTTTCACCTTCCTCTGCAGCATGAGGCGTGGGTCTCTTGCAGGTTTAAACTAGTGTAAATGGAGGATTCTTTGTAACTTGAAGTCTTTAAATCATGATTTAAGGACTTCAGTAACTCTGCCAGAGATTAGGGGTCTATTACAGGAGTGGGTGGTTGAGTTTCTGTGGACTCCAATGTGCAGGAGGTCAGACTAGATGATCATGATGATCCCATCTGATGAATATATAAATCAATAGTACTGTTGTGAATTTTTTTAAATTGCGCCCCAAAGGTGTTTCTTGTGTTCAAATTAAACATGGTTTCCCACTAAAGACAGTATAATGGAGTAAAAAGAAAAGGAGGACTTGTGGCACCTTAGAGACTAACCAATTTATTAGAGCATAAGCTTTCGTGAGCTACAGCTCACTTCCTCAGATGCATATCGTGGAAACTGCAGCAGGCTTTGCATCTGAGGAAGTGAGCTGTAGCTCACGAAAGCTTATGCTCTAATAAATTGGTTAGTCTCTAAGGTGCCACAAGTCCTCCTTTTCTTTTTGCGAATACAGACTAACACGGCTGCTACTCTGAAACCTGTCAGTATAATGGAGTAATCACTTAAATCTCAACCTACTTCTTGCTGATGAGAAATTATTAGTTATAGTAGCAATGAGATATTGTTTAAGATATTCCAGCTTTTCAGATTTTGAGTAAAAGGCAATATAGATCTAGAGGCTAGCACTCTGAATCCTAGAGTGGAACTTAGGAGAGCTGAGTTCTAGTCCTGCCACTGGCCAGGTGGGTGACCTTGGGCAAGTTGCATCTTCTTGCTGCCTCAGTGTCCCCAGCTGTGAAATAGGGATTATGATACTGACCTCCTTTGTAAAGCACTTTCAGATCTATTGATGAAAAATCCTAGGTATTAGTTCTAAGAGCCAGGTATTAATTATTAATTATTATTATTATTATACCTAAAATATGGAAAGGACCCTAATTGTGAATGACTTATGAAGTTGTGAACCAAATCAAAGCCCTGATGATCCAAAGCCCATTGTAGTCAATGGGAGTCTATCATATGATTTTTTTTTTTTTGCTCAACCGAATATTTCCTTGGGATTTTTCTGAGAAAACTCAGTTTTGACTTTATTGGGGGGTCAAACCATTTAAACAAACATGGTTCCAGCAAAACATACCTCCAGGTCTGTCAGACCCATAAGAGGATTTTGAAAATGGAAGTAGGGCCTGAAATAGAGCGGGTAAGAATGGGATGAAACTGAGGAAGCTCACAGGAATGTAGTACTCTGGGGTAATGGAGAAGGCAAGGGCCGAATGAGTTGATTGGGGATCATGGAAAGAGTGAGTGGTTGGATGACTTTATTGAGGTGCATTTAACAGGAACAGGTGAATTTGTTGTGGAGTCTTGGAGAGGGCTGATGGAGTTTAGGAGAATCACAGAGAAAAGGGCCCAATTCCTCACCTAGTGTAAATCACATCTGAGGACTTGGCCCAGAAGGCAGTTGGAAGATGAAAAGGGAAAAGCAGGGTTTTGTTTGTAACCTGACAATGTGCCTGGGATGATGGGAGTTAGTGAGTGGATGCGGGAGTCCTTCATCTGAACACTAATAGAGGTTTGGTCCAAGATACTCAACAGAATTTAGGTGCCTAACTACCATTGATTTTCCTTTGATGATCTGGGCCTTGGTGTTACTGGTTTCCCAGCCCTAGTAAATTGGAAGTGCTCTTAAGGTTTGATCCTGCACTATTTAAGCCAATAGGAGTTTTTCCATTGGCTTGAATGGTAGCTGATTTAGCCCTTAATGGGCGAACTTACCATACACTATTGTTTCTCAGCTGGACATTAATTCTTTGTGAAGCCGTTAACACATTAGGACAAAAAAGTTTAATTGCATGTATGCTTCATCATCAAAAACAATTTCTAAATATTTAGTCTACTACACTGCAGTCTTTTGTTCTCACTGAAAGTTTCAATTTACAGTAAGCAGATTCACTAAGAGGCATACACAATCATGGCCTCTGAGATTGCAGTGCAAATGTGGAGAATCTGATCACAAATAATCAAATCTGTCATTCCCGGTGACCAGAACCTGTCTGAATGACAAGCAAACTCCCTATTATTTCTGTGGGTTCACTGATGAGACTGGACAACTTCTTTTTCTTTAAGGGAAAAAAAGATGACAGCATTTTTTTTTCAAGATGAGTTACTGATATCAACCTAAAATAAATGGCAGTAACTTTTCGAATTATTATCACAAATTAACAATGAAAAAGAAAAACCCAAGACAAGGAAACTGGATAGAAAAATACATCTCCCGATAAACTGAAACACACTGTACAGTAGAAAAATGTGGCTAGTGTCAGATCCTCTGATTAATCATGAGTATATCCTTTGGGCTGGGACATCCATGTCACTCCTTGGGGTTTGTCTACACAGTGTCTGGCAAAGCACATTAGAGCTGTGTATAATTTGTAAAGTGCTCTAATATGCTACACTATAAGTGTCCCATTTAGCCACTAAAAAGTACATAGCTCACATTAAGGTAGTTCTGTTGGAGACAGTTTGCAGCAGGATTGATTTCATTATTCTTAAACCATCTTTGATAGATGAGAGACAAGGTGGGTGAGGGAATAACTTTTATTGCACCAACTTCTTTGGGTGAAAGATACAAGCTTTCAACCTTACACAAAGTTTTTCAGGTCACCTCTAGATGATGTCTATCAAGTCTAGTCTTGAGTATCTGCAGCAAAGGTGATTTCACAACTTCCCTTGATGGATTTTTCTACTTTTCTATCTTCTAAACAGATTCAAAACTTTCCTAGTATAGATAACTGTGTAGATGTAATATATGTAGACTCTTGTAAGGCGTTCAACATTTGTATAAATGCTCTGGAATTAAATAGAAAGAATCATTGCTAATAACATTTTTGGCTGACAACAGATAGGTAGAGTGGTAAGTAGTGATGAGGACAGGCAGTCATATAGAGTGATCTGGATCATTTGGTAAGCAGGGTCCATTCAAACAAAATGTGACTGATACAGCCAAATGTACGGTCATATATTAAGGCTAATTTGCAAACAGAAAAAAAGGGTTAAGCTAATCAGATAAAGAACCTGTTAGGTATATTTTGTCCAACTTCAGTAAGGACTGGATCAGGACCACCATCAATTCATTGCAGCCAAGATTTGTTTTTAAAATCAGCACTTTGCTCCTTATTTGTATCTCTCTGGAAATATACAAAAAGAAATGCAAACATTTGCCTCCAAATGCATGTGGAGTCTCTTGTTGAAGTCAATGGGAGATGGCCATGCCCATCAGAAGGAAAGGAGCCAGTGAAATTGATCACATAAGGAATGTGAGGAAACAAGCTATGAACCATCTATCAGTCCCTAAACAAATATACACATTATCCAACACAGGCTTCCTGGTGTGCAGTGTGTATGAACAGAATATTTCACAAAGTCAAGAATTTAGATTTTCGCCTTTCCTTGGATTCATTTTTCAATATGCCCTGATTTTTGCCTTGCTACCTATGGCAGATCATTAATTAGCATCAGCGATTCAGGTGTTTTCTGTAAGCTCTCTCACTCTTATGCTATGTCTATACTAGAAACTAGGGGTGTGATTCTCAGCTTTCATATACGTGGTTATGCTAGCTCGATGAGAGGCGTGCAAGTATAAAGAGTAGTGTAGCCAGGGTAGCACAGGGAGTGGCAGCAATGACATGGCTTAGCCGTGCCAAGTATGAACCTGCCTGAACCCCGTGGGTACATACGGGACATGGTTAAGCCATGCCACCACTGCCCAAGCTTCTGAGGCTACACTATTTATACTCACTCTAGCTCTCATCGAGGTACTGTGAGTGTGTCTCTGTGAGCTGGAAATCACACCCCTAGCTTCTAGTGTAGCCATACAGGACAGGAGTTTCCTAGGACTGAAGAAAGCGGGCATTGTCTGTTGTCAGTTTTGCTGAGGGGACTGAAGCAGATGTTTACCTTTTCAACATAGACAGCTCATGCCTCCCCATACGGGGAGGGCACAATGTAAAGGGGAGGACATGTGACCACCCCACGTCTCCTCCCCAGTCCTGGTCCCAGCCTGGGGCTGCCACGATCTTTGGGCCTCGTGTAACCTGTGTGTGTGATGGGGGACGGGAGGCTCTGTCCTTCTTCGGCCACACCTCTCTCCCTGGCAGCTGGGCCTGGGTGGGGAGTGGGACGGAGCCGCCTCTCATGCAGCTGAAGCTGGCCACAGCGCAGCAGCTGCCTGTGAGACCCTGGCTGCGTGGCTGGCTCCAGGCACCAGCATTCCAAGCAGCAATCTTGGGGCGGCAATCTGCAAGGGACGGCCGTCCCCAGCAGCCCAGCCGGGCCCCAGCAGCCCAGCCGGGACGGGGAGAGGGGCCCCACTGCCTCCCGGCCAGGCAAGCATTTCCGTGGCGGCGGCAATTCTGCGGCATCCTTTATCTTCAGGCGCCCGCGGCAGCAATTCGGTGGCAGCTCCCATCTCTTCAGCCACTCACAGCGGCAATTCGGCGCACAGCTTGGGGCGGCAAAAACGGTAGAGCCTGCCCTGCGGCCAAGCATGTTAGAGAGGAGGGGGGGTTCCAACTCGCTTGGTCCCAGTCCTTGGCAGTCGGGGCTGGGGGGGCCTACCACTCCTCCCCAGCCAGGCTCTCTCACAAGCTGCTGCTGCACTGCACAGAGCAGCATCCCAGTGGCCGGCTGTCGTGAGAAGTGGCTCTGGTCCACAGCTGCCAACTTTCACGTGGTAAATAAGCACCCCAACTTTCGCAATTAGCCAAACATCAAGCTAATCCCATGTCAAAGCAAACTAATCCCTAAGAACCCCAACACTCTATGTGACTAGATTCCCCTGGCGTGCAGTCTGGGACTGTGCTGGGCACCCCTGACTCTCTCCCCGCTTGCCCCTGCTTGCCTCCCCTTGCCCCTGCTTGCTACGAGCCATTAAAAAAAAGAGAAGCAACAAGCTACAAGCCAAAAACCAGCCAACAAGCAACTCACAAGCCAATTAAGCCAAAACCAAGCCCAATTTCTGTCTTTTTTTTTGAGGGTTTGGCATGTCTGCTCTGGTCTCGCCCCTTCCGCTCCCCCACCCCAGGCTGGCTGCTGGGGGGATGGCATTTGACCCCACATGCCCCCCACCATGTGTTGCCTCTGCTTTTCAATGTATGTTGTAGTCTACCGTGGAGATGTCTGTCTGCCTTTTCATCTTTCACAGAGATGGAGAATCATGTAATTGCAATGAGGAGAAACCGTTTTTAGCCTGTTTGATTTGGGGGCAGCTTTTACAAATGTTGGGATGGAAAAGAATAAAGTTTTGCATCTATGATCTTTGAACAATTTGGTTACAAAGCACAAGCCTTTCTCAGGTGCAGGCCTGCCAGTGGATATTTATGGATGTTGCTACTGCAGAATGCACTTTAGGTATAGGATTTGTTTAAAATGATTCTTTGTCATTTGAATGAGAGGCACAAAGTTTTAATGATATTTTGCACTTAGTTAATACCTTTCAAATGAGGATCTTACAGTGCTTTATAAATATGAATTAATTAAGCCATGGAACATTCTTCTGAGAGGATGATGATAGTAATAATAATTAACAATTAATAATATCTATTTTAAATATTTAGTTGTCTAAAATCATGCGTTGAGCCAGTAGCAATGGCAGGATTAGAACCTAGGAGTCTGAGCTCCCAATTTCTTGAAAAAACAGTACCCCAACAATAGAACTGTGCAGAACACATATAACATGAAAACAGAGCCCTTCTGGATTTTTTATTGTTCACTTACATTTGAAAAACTAACTAATGCAATGCAAGGAGGGGCCCAGTCCCACAAACACTTAGACACATGAGTAACTTTATTCACATGAATTAGTTCCACTGAAGGCAACAGGACTACTCAAAGTTCCTCATGTGCCTAAGTATTTACAGGAACCAGTCCTAGAACAGAGCTTTGCAAAATTGTTCTAATATAACACTTACGCTACCTACCTAATAGATACATTGTGATTCTTTGTCTGCGGTTTTGCTCCTTTAAAATCCCACCATTCATCAATTATCATTGTTCATATTTAGCATACTGAGATGCTCAGACGAGGGCACTTGATAACTTATTAATATGAATAGGTAATGTTTTAATTCATGAAATTTTTCTTTCTAGGACGGGGTGAGGCTCAAGCATTTGTTATGGAATGTTAATTTGAAACTGTATAGACTTCCCTAAAAGGTGCTAGGAGCTGGGTGTCTGACAGCCTTATTTGTATCCTAAAAAACAATCAAATGACAAAATCGCTTTTGATCCCTTCTCTACTCTAGCTTGGTTCTAATTCCATTATTTGTACATTGTTTGCCACTAATTAGCAAAACTTTGTCTTGTGATTGCAAAAAAACAGTGCAGAACTATAGATCAGGTAAATGTCAGGTGACTTGAATGAGATCCTGAATGGGCTAAAATGCAGCAAATCCAAAACCAACAAAACTTCTCCACCCACTACTTGGGAAACCAGCCATACCCAAAGCATTATAATTATAAACAGAACTGAGTATCAATAACAAGTATCCAGGCATCCTCTGGGTCCGGCTGTATTTAAGATGGCATATTTTGAACAGTTCCTGTCAAGATATCTTGGGCCAGATTCTGCCACCTTTATTCATGTTGGGTAGCACCTTATTCCATGGGTAGCTCCACTGAGTTCAATGGAGTTACTTGCAGAACAAGGTAAAACTCAGTATGAACACTGGGGGTGGGGGTGGGGGTGGCAAAACCCGTCTCCTTACTAGTGATATTACTCTGCACAATGATAGCACCTTGCACCGATCAATTATATTTCACAACACCCATGTCAGGTATGATCATCCTCATTTTACAGCTGGGGAAACTGGGACACTGAGAATTTATGTGACCTGCCATAAGGGCTCATCCATCAAAGTGCTGAGCACCATCAGTTCCCACTGAAGCCAATGGGAGTTGAACTGCACCTACCAGAAATGGTCCAGTTAGGAGCCCATGGCTAGAAATCTAGCAGCCTGACTCCCAGTCCTCTGATCTGGTCACTTGGCAACATGCTTTCACTTTCATAATTACTCTCAGCTTCCATCTGTACATCTATTACAAGAATTTTTTTTTTTTATAAAATGTTTGGTTGGCTATATGGATTATGGTGGTGTTTATTTTTTTTTAATTTTCTGACTTTTGAAAGAAAATTTTCTTATTTGATGCTTCTGTTTCCCTCCCTTGCTCCAATTAAAGCCACTTGTTTTGTCAAAAAAAAAAAAAGAAAAGAAAAGAAAGAAAAACAAATAATATGCTATGCTATCTCTATACTTTAATGTGATGCTCTTCAGAAGTTCCAGGGTTTTGTAATATACCTGAATTCGTTTCAGTGGTGTCTTCCTTACTGGTAATCTTTGATCATGTGTGCTTTTAGGGCTAGACTAAAAGGACTGTTGAGTAATTGCAAACAGTGCTGTTTTCCTCCGATTGGCATTTTACTAGCAAATGCAATGGGGAGTTACATTCAGCAATATATTCTAATCTAAAGCACACAAAAATCAGCACACAAGACAGACTGTCACTCCCACTGGGTGGCAACAGTTGTCTCCTACTTTGATGGTACAGATTTCAGTATGATATACACATTTTGAGATTAAATTATGCTCTTTGTAGCCAAAGAGACGAACCAGGTAAAAATCACAAAAAAGACAGACGTCCTAAATGCATCTAATGTGCCTACTGCTGCAGTAGAAACCACTTCCTGGCTATCTGAGCGTTTAGCACATTGTTCATGGCTGGCTGATAAAGTAAGAGAGCAGTAGATTATTGATCTTTTTATATATCTCAGCAATGCACCTTGGGACTTTTAATGGTGCCAGAACCGAAAACATTGTGTTGCCAATGCACTCATTCACCTGGTCTGTTCCCTACAACTCCCTGAACAGCAAAAGAGGATGAAAAAAGAAAAAAAGAATGAAAAATGCTACTTTGTTAAAAGCTTCCAAGTTATTTTGGAATAACCTGGCAGAAAAAAAGGATAAAATCGAAAATTAGTTAGCAGGCCCATGGACTGCCCTAAAAGGAAAGTGCATTGTAAACATACACAAAACCACACAACACATGCCGCCCTCTCCATGTATCAGAGTAACAGCCGTGTTAGTCTGTATTCGCAAAAAGAAAAGGAGTACTTGTGGCACCTTAGAGACTAACCAATTTATTTGAGCATAAGCGTTCGTGAGCTCACGAACGCTTATGCTCAAATAAATTGGTTAGTCTCTAAGGTGCCACAAGTACTCCTTTTCTTTTTGCTCTCCATGTAGTTGCTTTAGTGGGGTGTTGATATGAATACCCAGGCACTTCCACTGCAACATGTTCCACACTCCTTAGGCCTGGTCTACACTACTGAGTTAGGCAGACACACGGCAGTTTACGTAGACCTAACTACAGAAGTGTCTACACTAAAATTTCGCTGCCACCGACGTAACTGCCCTGCTATGCCGACTTAATAACTCCACTTCCACTAGAGGCGTAGAGTCAATGTTGATGTAGTTGGGTCCATGTAGACACTGTGTTGCTTACATCGACTGTTACTGGCTTTCAGAAGCCTTCCCACAATGCTGCACACTGACAGCACAATGGATACAAGCACTCCTTGTGAGGATGCACACCGCCAACACAAGGAGCAAAGTGTAGACTGCACAAGCAACATAATTACTGCAGCAGTTGTATGCTGATGTAATTTAGGTCCTCTTAGTTTT
Organism: Lepidochelys olivacea; assembly: GCF_965140295.1. Taxonomy (NCBI): domain Eukaryota; kingdom Metazoa; phylum Chordata; order Testudines; family Cheloniidae; genus Lepidochelys; species Lepidochelys olivacea. The sequence continues at coordinate 23,974,037 of NC_140412.1, read as the reverse complement.
GTAGTCTAGACATGCCCTGAGAACTGAGAAAGAGAAAGGGCTATTGTGAAGTAAGATGCACAGCAAGGTTGCCCCACTTCTGCTCCCACTGGCTGAACTGCACTAGCAGTAGTGAAGAGCTGGACGATTTTTAGAAAAAGGGTGTAGACGGCCCTGTGATGAGCGACACAACAGAAGTGCAAAGCTTTGTGATTAATAACATCAAATGAAAATCAACCCAACTTTTATCCAAAGCCTGAACTAAACTTTAACTAAAATGTTCTTGTGAGCTTCACTTTGTACGTGAGGCTTCTGTTTGTTTAGAAGGTTAATGTGTGTTTTGATTTTGACCAGAACCAGGGCTACTGAAATAAACTTGAGAAATGGCCTCATTGTGATTTTTCTGAGTCAGCCAGGATTAGGAATGATTGGAAGTGTTGTCAGAGAGCCTGTTCTCATGAGATTTCCATTCAGATACCTAGCCCAAGAGGTTTCTCCCTGTGAATTTACAGAACACTTTTCAGCACCCATTGATGTAATCTCCTTGCTTCCTGTAACAGAAAGAAAAGGTCTTTCTGCATTGTATCTATGCAAATTACAAGAAAGAGGGCAATATAAACTCACCTTTTAAGACTCCGACCTTTCATTAGAACTGCTAACACCTGAAGGACAGGCCTTTTTAGGCTTCAAAGCTGAGGTATTACAGTTTGTTTGTTGGTCTAGGAAAAGCTATCCCATTACCTACCCTTTCAGGACAATGCAATAAGCACAGGAGGTGCAGTTGTTGTTTTTTAAACCCACAAAAGCCAGGAAATACATAGTTAAAGTTCAAACTCTATCCCCAGTGCACCATGTTTTCTTTATGCAATTACTGGGAGTCTCCAATCAGTGAGGGGATCTCACAGGCCACGTTTGCAGCATCACTGACACAATGGATTTAAGGCTGGAGTTTCCAGCTTTAACTTGAGAGAGTCTTTGTGTTTGTGGATTCAAGTCAGACAGTTAATGTTACCTGGACATAATTGCAGTTTGTTTTTACTTTATATTGTGCTCTAAAAAGGATTCTGGGGAGGAGAGAAGCCTGGGAAAAACAAACTGTGTTGGAGACCAAGACAGCTTCAAAAGCAACGTTAGGAGTAGGCCACCTCATAGACCAAACAAAATAAGCCCTAAAGGTCATCTCTCTTTCCTGCTGCCCTGACTATATTACTTCCCTCCGAATCCCCTCCCTGGCTTCCACATTATGCTGAAGCTTCTGTGCGCTTTCATGCACAATTCTGTCCCTGGCTTCATCTTTGTTCCTCCTACTCTGGTTCTTGTTGCCCATCCTTCTTCTCCTAGTCCTTCCATTTGAACACTCTGGGCCTGATTCTGCCCTCACTCTCAGGCATGTAAATCAGAAGGCACTCTTGTATTCTTCACCCGCTTTTGTCTTTGTGCCTTCCACATTCTAAATACTATTTGGTGAGCACTAACCATGGACCCCTTCTGCTTGGAACTTCTTCCCTCTTCCTGAGACCCTCTCCTCATTCCAGTCCTTTCTTAAAACAATAGTCAGTGGGACATGTGTTCCTAAATTCTATAGGCACTTTTGAAAATCTGCCCCTCAACTCATTCACGGCATGTCTTCCCCTATATTTGTGTAGAACTAGGCTCATTATTAGCACCAGTGCATGAAATGTTAAGATATGGATTTATGCATTACAATATGTTTGCATTTTTCGTATATATTCACAATATATACTACAGTGGCCTCTTTTGAATATTTTAATGGAGATTTTTCTGAATAAGTATTACAAATATGACCTATCTGTACACTGTAGATGCACATTATAGAATACCCTTAGCTATAGGTATTGTTCTTGGCTTCACAGCCTACATAATAATGCTTCTTCTGAGCTATGCTGATAGACTTATAGACTCATAGACTTTAAGGTGAGAAGGGACCATTAGGACCATCTAGTCTGACCTCCTGCACAATGCAGGCCAAAGAATCTCACCCACCCACTACTGTAACAAACCCCTGACCTATGTCTGAGCTATTGAAGTCCTCAAATCATGGTTTAAAGACTTCAAGGTGCAGAGAATCCTGCAGCAAGTGACACATGCCCCACGCTGCAGAGGAAGGCAAAAAAACCCCAGGGCCTCTGCCAATCTGCCCTGGGGAAAAATTCCTGCCCGACCCCAAATATGGTGATCAGCTAAACCCTGAGCATGTGGGCACGACTCACCAGCCAGACACCCAGGAAAGAATTCTCTGTAGTAATTCAGATCCCACCCCATCTAACATCCCATCACAGGCCATTGGGCATATTTACCCCTAATAGTCAAAAATTAATTAATTGTCAAAATTGGGCTATCCCATCATCCCCTCTCCTCCATAAACTTATCAAGGTCCTGAAGCCAGATATGTCTTTTTGCCTCCACTATTCCTCTTAGAAGGCTATTCCAGAACTTCACTCCTCTGTTGGTTAGGGTATGTCTACACTACGGAATAAGGTCGAATTTATAGAAGTCGTTTTTTTAGAAATCGGTTTTATATATTCGAGTGTGTGTGTCCCCACAGAAAATGCTCTAAGTGCATTAAGTGCATTAACTCAACGGAGTGCTTCCACAGTACCGAGGCTAGCGTCAACTTCTGGAGCGTTGCACTGTGGGTGGCTATCCCACAGTTCCCGCAGTCTCCGCTGCCCATTGGAATTCTGGGTTGAGATCCCAATGCCTGATGGGGCTAAAACATTGTCACGGGTGGTTCTGGGTACATATCGTCAGGCCCCCCTTCCCTCCCTCCCTCTGTCCGTGAAAGGAAGGGCAGACAATCGTTTTGCACCTTTTTTCCTGAATTACCTGTGCAGACGCCATACCACGGCAAGCATGGAGCCTGCTCAGGTAACCGTCACCGTATGTCTCCTGAGTGCTGGCAGATGCGGTACGGCATTGCTACACAGTAGCAGCAACCCATTGCCTTCTGGCAGCAGACGGTGCAATACGACTGGTAGCCGTCCTCGTCGTGTCCAAGGTGCTCCTGGCCACGTCGGCTGGGAGCGCCTGGGCAGACATGGGCGCAGGGACTAAATTTGGAGTGACTTGACCAGGTCATTCTCTTTAGTCCTGCAGTCAATCCTATTGAACCGTCTTATGGTGAGCAGGCAGGCGATACGGATTGCTAGCAGTCGTACTGTACCATCTTCTGCTGGGCAGGCAAGAGATGAGGATGGCTAGCAGTCGTACTGTACCATCTTCTGCCGAGCAGCCATGAGATGTGGATGGCATGCAGTCCTTCTGCACCGTCTGCTGCCAGCCAAAGATGTAAAAGATAGATGGAGTGGATCAAAACAAGAAATAGACCAGACTTGTTTTGTACTCATTTGCTTCCCCCCCTCCCCCGTCTAGGGGACTCAGTCCTCTAGGTCACACTGCAGTCACTCACAGAGAAGGTGCAGCGAGGTAAATCTAGCCATGTATCAATCAGAGGCCAGGCTAACCTCCTTGTTCCAATAAGAACAATAACTTAGGTGCACCATTTCTTATTGGAATCCTCCATGAAGTCCTGCCTGAAATACTCCTTGATGTAAAGCCACCCCCTTTGTTGATTTTAGCTCCCTGAAGCCAACCCTGTAAGCCGTGTCCTCAGTCGCCCCTCCCTGCGTCAGAGCAACAGCAAACAATCGTGCATCTGAGTTGAGAGTGCTGTCCAGAGCGGTCACAATGGAGCACTCTGGGATATCTCCCGGAGGCCAATACCGTCGAATTGTGTCCACAGTACCCCAAATTCAAGCCAGCAAGGCCGATTTAAGCACTAATCCACTTGTCAGGGGTGGAGTAAGGAAATCGATTTTAAGAGCCCTTTAAGTCGAAATAAAGGGCTTCATCGTGTGGATGGGTGCAGGTTTACATCGATTTAATGCTGCTAAATTCGACCTAAAGTCCTAGTGTAGACCAGGGCTTAGAAACCTTCGTCTAATTTGAAGTCTAAACTTCCTGATGGCCAGTTTATATCCATTTGTTCTTGTGTCCACATTGGTACTGAGCTTAAACAATTCCTCTCCCTCCCTGGTATTAATCCCTCTGATATTTATAGAGAGCAATCATATCTCCTCTCAGCCTTCTTTTGGTTGGGCTAAACAAGCCAAGCTCTTTGAGTCTCCTTTCATAAGACAGATTTTCCATTCCCCAGATCATCCTAGTAGCCCTTCTCTGTACCTGTTCCAATTTGAATTCATCCTTCTTAAACATGGGAGACCAGAACTGCACACAGTATTCCAGATAAGGTCTCACCAGTGCCTTGTATAAAGGTACTAACACCTCCTTATCTCTACTGGAAATACCTCTCCCGATGCATCCCAAAACCCCATTAGCTTTTTTCACAACCATATCACATTGGCGACTCATAGTCATCCTGTGATCAACCAAAACTCCGAGGTCCTTCTCCTCCTCTGTTACTTCCAAGTGATGCGTCCCCAGTTTATAACAAAAATTCTTGTTATTAATCCCTAAATGCGTGACCTTGCACTTTTCACTATTAAATTTCATCCTATTACTATTACTCCAGTTTACAAAATCATCCAGATCTTCCTGTATGATATCCCGGTCCTTCTCTGTATTGGCAATACCTCCCAGCTTCATGTCATCCACAAACTTTATTAGCACATTCCCACTTTTTGTGCCAAGGTCAGTAATAAAAAGATTAAATAAGATTGGTCCCAAAATCAATCCCTGAGGAACTCCAATAGTAACCTCCTTCCAGCCTGACAGTTCACCTTTCAGTATGACCCATTGTAGTCTCCCCTTTAACCAGTTCCTTATCCACCTTTCAGTTTTCATATTGATCCCCATCTTTTGCAATTTAGCTAAAAATTCCCCATGTGGAACCGTATCAAATGCTTTACTGAAATCAATGAGGTTCTATGTAGTGTATGTGAATGTGTATAAACAATAGAAAACATGTATATTACTCATCCAAAGTTTTATGTGTCTAACTGAAATTAAATAGAAAAAGTAGCTAGCTTAGACTGTAAGCTCACTGGAGCAGAGACTGTCTTTTTGTTTTGTCTTGTACAGAGGACCAGAAGCCCTAACACAATGGGGTCCTGGTCAGTGACTGGAGCTCCTAAATTTTACCATAATGTATATAATTATTATTAATAATAGTTTTTGCTCACATGCACTCCCCTTATACAATTTCAATACAGTGCTCATTTTCTTTTACATTTTAAGAACTAAAACAATCTACTCTCCTAATATCTCGAATGATTTCAATGAAATAACAGGACACTTTCAAAGTTACAACAGAATAAAGAAAAGTTCTGAAGTCAGTGAGCCTCCGTTGTTTTTAAAAATGACCAAACAATTTTTGTTGTGTTGTAGCCGGGTTGGTCCAAGCATATGAGAGAGATAATGTGGGAGAGGTAATATATTTTATGGGACCAACTTCTGTTGGTGAAAGAGACAAGCTGCACAGAGCTATTCTGACCTGAAGAAGAGCCCTGTGTAGCTTGAAAACTTTTCCCTTTCACCAACAGCAGTTGGTCCCATAAAAGATATTACTTCAGCCCCTTGTCTCTCTCAATTTTTTTTTATTATATTTGTAAGACAAAACCTATCCTCCCTCTGCTGACCAAGAACAAATGTAAAATTACAACAGAAACATTGATGGGAACTTAAGTAATGTGGCTAGAGCACAGAATTTAAAACAAATTAAAATATATAGTATCTTGTTAAGTATTGGTATTGGTGAATATTTAACAATATTAAATAATAATAAGTATAATATCATAATAGTGGCCAAAAGCGGCTGCCTAAGATTAGGCTCCTAAATCCATAATTAAACACATAAATAAATAATATAATTTTCAAAATTGCTGAGCACTCAGCAGCTTTTACTGACTTAAGATGGAGGGGCTGGGTGCTTCCCAATTTTGAAAATCAGGTCACTTAGAATGCTAAGAATGATTTAAATTGGTTAGTCTCTAAGGTGCCACAAGTCCTCCTTTTCTTTTTGCGAATACAGACTAACATGGCTGCTACTCTGAAAAGAATGATTTTAAGAGCCTAACTTAAAGTTCTTATTTTTGAAAATCTTGGCCAATATAATAACTCTATACGGAGTCATTATCAGACAAGCCAAACAAATTATCCTCTTCCTCCACTCTAAATCACTGGACTCGAGTCTCCTGTCATTTATGCCAGTTTTATCCTGATATAGCTCTGTTGACTACTTCTGCCCATTTACCCCAGTGTAAATTAGAGTAGAAGCAGGCCCAGATTACTTTAATGGAATTACTTTGTATTTTCACTGGTGTGAATAAGGGGAATTTGGCCGTAGGATTTTTTTAATAGTTTACTGTATCTGGGCCTGATCCAAACCCCATTGACATCAAGACTCCCATTCACATGAGTGGGGTTTTGACTGGGCCCTTTATTTGCAGAGCAATTACACATTACCATTTTGTCCCAGTTATCTATAACTGTACCTAAATAGAAAAGGAGTACTCGTGGCACCTTAGAGACTAACCAATTTATTTGAGGTGCCACAAGTACTCCTTTTCTTTTTGCGAATACAGACTAACACGGCTGCTACTCTGAAACCTGTATCTAAATAAGAAGTTCTTGATTTTTGGATAGTGTACGTCCTCTTGCTTTCATTGTCTCAGATCCTTTTATCCAACACACACAGTCAGTCAGTTTTGCTAGCAGGATTAAATCCAATTTTATCCCTTAAATGCTGCAGTTGGTTTCCTTAGTCATTCTAGGCATCTTTCCAATTAAATACAGACTAAACAGAGGATATTAATTTTACCTTAACCTATATGGATTGCACAAAGCAGTGATGCATAAGGGTTTTAGTTCCAAAAACTACAATAAAATAGTTGTGCAATCCATCAGTTTCAAACGTCAGTGATAACTTTCTGAGGGAATTAAAGGCACTTAAGAAGCAGCCCTTTCAGGCTCATTTAAAAATTAATAAATACCATAATAATGTGGGCTGTGAGGCAAAAGTGGGTAATATGAAATTAACCTCCTGGTTAATAATGTTAAGAACTCTCCATTATTGTAGTCTCCCAGTGTGGATCACTGGAAAATACTGAGCTATGTCTCAAGGGTGCATGACATTCTTTTTAACAATGGGAGGGAGGAATCCAACAACTAGAATCCAAATCATACTACATTCTTACTGTGCGTCTTTTGAAAAACTAGGGCAAGTATATTGGGAAGAATGGAGCACAAGTTACTTACTATGGGCCAGATCCTCAGCTGCTATAAATCATTGTGAAGTCCATTAAAGCAGGCAGGGTATGTCTACACTGCAAAAGATCTCCAAAGTCTTGGCAGTGAGTCTAAAGCCCAGGTCTACGGCCTTGGGCTCACAGGGCTTGTGCTACGGTGCTAAAAGTAGCAGTGTGCACGTTCCCATGCGGATTGGCGCTCAAGCTCTAAGCCACCTCCCCACCCCCACCGGGTTTCAGAGTCCAAGCGCCAGCCCGAGTGGGAACGTCTACACGGCAGCATGAGCCCTGTGAGTCCAAATCTGTAGACCGGGGCTCTGAGACTCACTACTGCAGCTGTTTTTTTGCAGTGTAGACATACCCCGGTTTCGCTGGTCTTGTATTAGTATGTCTGAAGAACTTGTCCTCTTTGAACTACATTCGTGTAGTTATTTGATGTATTGGTAAATTAAGCTGCATGGGTGTGAGCCCCATGTTGCCCGGGTGCACTGTGTTGGAGCTTGCACAGGTACAACTTTAGCAATTGTCGTTACACCAGGAAACATTTCTTTAACACAGACAAGCCTGAACCAAACCACTCAGCCAGTACATTGGTTTGAAAAGCGGTATGATAATAACTTCCAGAATCCTAAACAAAAAGAGGTCTTGGACCTTGTGTTGGGGAACTGATTGGGTTTCTGTAATTGTTTTGAGACTTTATCAGTGATGCTCAGCACAAACTGTTTGGACTTTATCTCTAGCAAACATGTGAGAAACGCAGTCACAGCCAGCTACAACTCATTGCCTGCGTGTTATCAGCTGATTAACAGCGAGCACGTAGAAATAACAAACTCTCAGTCCAAGAATCAAGGCAGGAGAGAACGAGTTAACCACTCACTGAGCTGATGATGCTGTGATGTTATGTAGAGACTGACACAATCCAGTCTAAAGACTTGTATCTAAAATAAAATCATTAAAATGGTATTTGCTTCCTTGAAGATGAAATAGCCATGTCCAAGCCATTATTCCATAGGCCTGCAAAGACACATCTGTTGATACATATGGAGAACAGTGCTGGCTTAACTAACCAGCTGTACAGGAAATATATTTAGAGCTTTTTTTTGAGAAAACTTGTGCCATGTGTAAGGCTGATTATAATTTACAAAAGTCTGACACGCTCTATTCCGGTGCTCTCACTATGGGTGCAATGTTCCGGGAAGCCTGTCTACTGGGGGTTGTGCAAGTCCAAACTCTGAAGAAAGAAAGAAAGAAAGAAAGAAAGAAAGAAAGAAAGAAAGAAAGAAAGAAAGAAAGAAAGACTCACATTTAGTTGATTTGTAAGTTCTTGAAACAGATTTTATAAAACCCAGAGAGCCAAATCCTCCCCTGGCTAGTCTAGCAGTGGGGAACAGAGCATGGCTGCTGTCACAGGAATCTTGCCAGTATGGGGCAGGATTCTGCACTGTGGGGCATTCCTTGGAGCAGCAATGTGTACTCTCACCATTGGCAGGTGAGTGCCTGATGCTGTTGGCAGCAGATGTGCTAGTTGAGTAACTAGTCAGGCCTCCCAAAACTGGAGGCCATACCCACTTTCAACATGGTATGTGGACACATGTACTAACTGGCCAGATTTTCCAGGCATACTGTGAATGGAGCGTTTACACCCAAAATACCATGGGCAGTATTTACAGGCCCCAGACAAGATTTGCAAGCAAGATTCTTTCGTCCTCATTTTCCTGACCACCATAATCAACGGCCCTCAGCCCTTCCCCTTCAACCGTCCATGCTCTCGCCCCTGTTTTTCTTGTAACTGCTCCTTCATTCCCCCTCTCTCATGTTTTTCTTTTCCCATCTCCCTCTCTGTTTTTCTGTCATCCCTCTCTCATCTCCTATTTTTGTCACTTGGACAAGAACAGGGCCTCACTATGGCCAAGGATGGCCCAGAGCTGATCCTGACTTTTCCCCACTGGCTTTCCCCACCCTACTGACTGCCCTCTGCACCAGCGGGACTCACTACTTTGCTACATTGCACAGAGCAGCTGCTGGACCCAGACTGCTCTCAAACCCAGGCCTGGGACAACTGCTCCTGCGACTCACTGTCCCGCCCCGTCCTCCAGGAGCTATGCTCAAGCTGCGACTGAGTATAAAGCGTTGCTCAGATCTCCACATCACGGCTTGCAATATGTACACAGAGGCTTGAAAATTAAGATATTTTCTGTTAGCTGACGCTGTCCTTTTCCATCTGGCAAACCCTAACTTCCCCTCAGTGCTACCAACGAAACACAAACCAGGGTGGGTCTGTTTGCTTATCCGTATCCTTTGTTTACTAGTATCAAGTCAGATCTACAGCTCTAGGAAAGGGTTTGCTAGTTCTCATTTGAGCCTTCTGTTGGCTTTGCAGAGGCAAACCACAAAGAGCTTTAGCTCTACAGAACTAATAGTTGTTGTTTATATTTAGTTTTAGTTGCTTGGTGATGGCTTGGTGGATTTATAAAAAAAAATAAAGATTAGATTTGGAGATTTCCTATCAGATTAAAGTTTTGTAATTCAGCTTAGTCCAGGTCAGGATTTAAAGAGACTTTTTGTGGATCACAGTCTGTGTCCACAGTATGCATCCAATGAAGTGAGCTGTAGCTCACGAAAGCTTATGCTCAAATAAATTGGTTAGTCTCTAAGGTGCCACAAGTCCTCCTTTTCTTTTTGCGAATACAGACTAACACGGCTGCTACTCTGAAATTAGTGTCTTTAGTCAGCCTCGGATCTGGAAAGCCAGAGAAAAATGAAGAGTCTTGTCTCTGTCCAGTAGCTTCAATAAAGAATCACCGGTATTTTCATTATAGTTACCAAGTCCTGTCTCTTCTCTACAGTGAGAGACACTCTGGTGGAGTCTACACTAGACTTCTTCCCTAAAAATTCCCCTTGTTGTTACTAGTGTAGTATAGCCCACAGCTGGTATTTTAACTGCTGTATCATCCAACCCTTACATGGACAAATACTTACAACGTTGTGTTTAAATGCCGTGGCTGCCACAGACCATCTCTGCTAGTACAACCACCTGTAGCAAAGGTGGAAAGTTTTAAGAAAAACATTGAGTGTAGGCAAAATACTTTATTCACCAGTGCATTGCTGCAGAGTTACACAAGAGTAATTACACTGAAAACACTGGCGTTCTACTGGTGCCACACTGAAGTATGGCTTGGCAACGGTGAATCAGGCCTAAGCCCTGAGATGCTCAACTCCCTGACATTATCCCTTTGATCTGGGAGACAGACAGACACACAACTGCCTCCGCTGATGCTTCCCCTGCAATGAATTGCTCTTGATTAACATTTTAGGCCCTAATCTGCATCAGAGTCTGCTAGCACATACCCCTGCATCTGTACCAAGTCCCACTGAATGAGTGGGTCTCTGCTTCGGGCACGGGGGGGGTCTACACTAATTAGCCGTGCAAATGACATCCTTGGGCAGCTCTTCACAACAGGAGCAGGGCCCGAGTCACACTTTATTCAACAATAGGCTGTATTCTTATTACAGCTAGTCCGAATATCCCTCCCCCCACTTCTACCACCCCCATGAGAAATTTTGACTTTCCAGTGAAATATCAAAACCTGGAAATTTTCAGCTGAAAACTGAACGTTTCAATTCAGAAATGGCGTCTTGTTGAAACTGTAGCTAGGATGCTTCGTGTGCCCATTCTCCTCTACAAGCCAGTCTCCCTGACAGGCTTGCCTCTGTCATATCTCTCATGATGTACCATGGTCTCCCTTCTTGCTGAGCTCCTGGGGTGCCTCTTAGGAGTCCCTGACCATCGTCAATCCTGGGAAATGAGGTCCCAGCTGGGGAATGTGGCCTATTAAGTACCGGAAGGAACAATTCCCCTGAGGCACTGCCGGGATATCTCCTAATAATATTTTTTTTGGTTTTCAGACTTCAGCCAAAACCCCAAAACTTTTCATTTGCCGGGTGTTCAGATTTTCGACGAGAAGTCAGTCTGTTTTCCAGGCTGCAGACATTTTTGATTGTATTTAGTTGAAAACGAGGTGTTGGATTTTTAATGGAAAATTTTCAAACAACCCTAATTCTTATGCCTTTTTCTTGAACAAACACTGTGGAAAATCCTACTGTGTGTCTTGAGCCACTGTGTTTCTCTGACAGACCCATCTAGACTCAAAAGTCACAGAACACCTGGCAATGTCTAGTGAACTTCGGCTGCTCTGCTTTTGGCACAGGAACTGATATTTTTCTCTCCTCAGCCAGGCGTGTAGCTAACCTTTTAATATTTGGTCTCCTCTCACCATTACAGTTGGTGTTTCCACCTCCTTTTCAAAAAGATCTGGGGGATCATGCCTGGGAACTGTTCTTTGAACACACATGCCATTTGGTGCATTCCAAGGCTTGCACATTTACTGTTCAGAGGTATCTTTGTGAGCCAGGGCTGACAGTCATTCTGAGCAGGGGTGGTTTAGCCATATACAGCAAGAGGGTATGAATGCAACTCAACCAGTTAAATCCCTGCTATGTCACCTGTCAGTTTCAACACTGTTTTTATAAGTGAAAATGTGATCTGTCAACAAATCCACTCTTATTATTATACAGATTTTTTTTAATCCCCTCCAGCCTGGTTAAATAAAAATCTGCTACACTTGCTTACAGAAAAATCTGACAGACACATTAAAATCTCCCACTTACCTTTTCACAACCACAAAACCAAAAAAAGTAACCGAGAAACAGAAATCACAGCACAACAAAAACTCAAGCTCCTTACTGCCCCAGGGTGGCGGTGCTTGGCATAACAGACTCCAGATCCGGAGTAGATCTGGCTGTGGCTCAGGAGGGAGGAAACTGATGACTCTTCACCCTAGCATCTATAATGTCAGTGTGAGGATGTACTAGAGCAGGGATCGGCAATCTTTGGCACGCAGCCCATCAGGGAAATCCACTGGTGGGCCGGGATGGTTTGTTTACCTTCAGCGTCCACAGGTTTGGCCTATCACAGCTCCCACTGGGCGCGGTTCGCTGTTCCAGGCCAATGGGGGCTGAGGGAAGCGGCATTGGCTGAGGGATGTGCTGGTCACCGCTTCCCGCAGCCTCCATTGGCCTGGAACAGCGAACCAGGGTCAGTGGGAGATGCAATCAGCCAAACCTCTGGAAGCTGCAGGTAAACAAACCGTCCCGGCCAGCCAACGGATTTCCCTGATGGGCCGCGTGCCAAAGATTGCCGATCCCTGTACTAGGGAATAGCCCTTGCTCTTAGGAACATACATGTAGCTCCTGACACAGGATAGAAACATCCATTGGAACAAACCAAAAATAGGAACAGGTTCAAATGTATGCTAGATACCCTCGGCATAATGTAACTGCTCCAGGGTGCTATACAGGGGGTTATGGGAAAGATGCAACAATCTACAAGCTGTGCAGTGCTCTCAAGGAGGGTTGTGTGTGGACATGGTGCAATGTGTGTGAATGAAACAGGAGGACAAGCACTCATGCTCTTGGGTGTTGTGTAGGGCTAATTTGGTCACACCATTGCAAATGGCCGCAGTGCAATTTTTCAGTGTAGGCCAGGATTAACTCTTTTCCTTGTTCCAAAGAGATCTGTAAGGGGCAAAAAATTTTCATGTGTAATAGTAATTAGAAATGAAGTTTAAGGGTGAGGGAAGTTGAGTGGAGTGCTCAATGGTCTGCTAATGGTACTGGGTCACTGGTACATATTCCCACCAGAAAGAACAGGAGTACTTGTGGCACCTGGAAGTTCCTACTATCTGATGGCTGTTCAGTGGTATAGTTCATGATGACTGGGATTTCCATAGGGGTTTAGGGGAGTTAAACACTCAACTCCCATTGAATTTCAGTGGGATTTGGGCACTTAATTCAATCCTAGTCTAAATATGTACATGATCTTAGTCCAGGTGCTCAGCTGTATCACCAAAAACATCCTTATTCTTGGCATCTTCTTTAGTCCATCCCAGCACTGCAGAGAGACTAAAGTGCCTGAATATTCATGGAGAATAAACCACTCACCCTGACACCATCCTTACAGGTTAACCCTGAGGCAGTCGGGGTGGGGTGGGGAAGATTACTTTCCTTCTGCCTCCTCTGTAGCCAGTCTCTGGACTTCATGTTTCTAGAGGCATTTGTCCAGCTACTTTCTGCAGCACAGAAATGTAATACAGTTAAAAAGGGGGGGAAATGGACTTGAAAGGGAATCATTGTGATGATATTTGTAATGTGCATGAAAGTTTGTGGTTTGGCAAACCTCGCTGATATGCTATTGCACAACTATGAATGTCAGAGATTAGGTTTGTGGAATACCATGAAACCAGCCAGTGTGCAGATCCTACTGTTTAGGTGGTCCCTAATGAAATAAGTCCTGAGAAATCAAAGCTGTTTCTAATGCCAAAGAATAACCGTCTCCACTGCATTCAAGAAATGCTACTACAAATCAGTCCTCAGCTATCAGGATATCAAGTAAGCCATACTTACACAATGGAGGACACTACCCTGGGAAGCAGTGAAAAAGATTTGGGGGTCGAGGTGCATAATCCGCTAAATATGAGCTCTCAGTGCTATGCAAAAAGGCTAATGCAGTCCTTGGATTCATAGACAGGAGACTCTCGAGTAGGAGTAGAGAGGTTATTTTACCTCTCTATTTAGCACTGGTGAAATAGTGTGTCAAGTTCTGATGTCCTCAATTCAAGAAGAATGTTAATAAATTGGAGAGGGTTCAAAGAAGAGGATTAGAAAACATGCCTTATGGTGATAGACTCAAGGAGTTCAATCTATTCATTTTAACAAAGAAGAGGCTATGGGGTGAGTTGATTACAGATTATAAGTGCCTACATGGGAAACAAATATTTAACAATGGACTCTTCAATCTACCAGGGAAAGGTATATCATGATCCAGTGGCTGGAAGTTGAAGTTAGACAAATTCACACTGGAAATAAGATATAAACTTTTAACAGTGAGGATAATTCCACTGGAGCAACTTACCAAGGCTCATGGTGGATTTTTCATAACTGACAATTATTAAATCAAGCTTGGATGTTTTTCTAGAAGATCTGCTCTAGGAATTATTTTGCAGAAGTTCTATGGCCTGTGTAATACAGAAGGTCACGACTAGATGATCCTAATGGTCCCTTCTGGCCTTGTAATCTATGAACCTCTGAACAGATGCACGTGGGTATGCTTGAATTTCCCATAGACTCATGGGTATGTCTGTCAGCTATCTATGCTGCAGTAACATCTTCTGAATTTCCACCTCTGTGAAATTATCTCTGTCTCTACGGGCTCCATCACTGTAGTATCTGAGTGCCTCACAGTCTTTAGTGCATTGATCCACACAACACCCATGTGAGATAGAAAAGTACTATCAGCCCCATTTCCCAAATAGGGAACTGAGGCACAGAGAGGCTAAATGACTTGCCCCAGCTCAAGCTGCAAGGCTGTGGTGGAGTGGGAATTGAATGCAGGTGTCCAATATCCTAGCCTAGTGCTACTGGACCATCCTTTCTCTCCTTCTTCTCCCAGCACTGGCCTATTGGTGTTCCAATATCCTGCATACCCTTTCCAAAAAAATAGCTCTTGTTCCTTCATGTATGATGTATCCAACACTGCAGTGACTGACTCTGTTTTGAGGTGGCCAGAATAATCCTTCCTGAGGGTTTTTCTGAAGATAGAAAATTTTTAAAGTTCCTTCAATTTTCTTCTAGACTGCTCCTCTTCTGGTGATTTTTGTTTAATTTTATTACACTTTGATGATACTTTTTTACATTCATGATCAAGATCATTATGTATTTATCTATTCAATGGGATTTGTACCTATTCAATGGGATTTTCTATGTTATTCTCATTTCAGAGGAAATCCTGCAAAACTGACATTCTTAAAAACAAAGATGTACAAGAAATGGAAGCTCTTTGGTTTTCTTTCAGTAAGATCATGGTTTTAAGAGAGCAGCTCAACTGAAGAAAATAGAAACCTATAGACTGTCGTTATCTGGTGGAAATGTTTCGTATGGATGAAATGTATCCTAGTGTGGAAGGCCTGAAAAAACCCCTCATCATCACTTAAGCCCCAAGGCACAGGACAGCCAAACAGAGGAGGTCTTCACCACCCCGTACAAACCATAAGGGATGTCTTTGCTCTTCCTCGTGATTTTGGAAGTGTGCTGCAAGTGTAAACGTGAAGACCCACACAAGGCAGATCAGCAACTCAGATTTGGAAGCAAAAGAAAGACTCACCACAAGGTGGGGCCATTACCATGACCCTAGCTATACTACTCATGCTCTGATGGTATCCGTGAAGTAATAGTTTCCAGAAATAGTGAACACACGTGCGTGTGAAGTTAGAAGGGTCCTTATAAGTAGGACAGCCATTTTGTTTCCCTCCAGCCTTGCCTGGGAAGCTGTTGTACAAGACTGTGTACCAAAGCTCCAGAAAGTCTGCTTCCAAAAACCTTCTGCTAGGACATACTTAACCCCTGAAGAATTGTGTTTACACAGATATGAGGTAAGAGTATAGGGTAGCTAGTGGTCACTAGTAGTGTGAGGATCTGATTGTGCCAGACCCTTTTGTAGATGCAGGGGAACTGGGAGGGTTAGCAAGTTGGAATGGCTGCTTCATGGCTTGTGTGGAGGAAATATTCTATCTATGCTTCACCCAATACATCTCCTTAGCTGGTAGGGCCATGCACAGGGAGCTGGATTCAAGCCTAAACGCATAACTCACTGACGATATCCCCGTTGTACTTGTTAACTGATAAATCTGCAGTGAAATAGGGGTTTAAAGTTTTGGGATGTAAACTACATAATGACTGTATTATATTGTATTGAATTTCAAATCTGGATGGCTTCATGGCATACACGCATGGAATGTTTATGAAATATCATGTTGTTTCTATAAATGTCTGAAACCTGAACAACTTCAGTCCTGGATCACAGAACTTTATTCACATTTGGCTCAGACATGAATGAGCCATGATAAAGTACGGCTGGTTGTCCATTTGTTACTCAACCAGCACTGTATTGAACTACATCTGAGCTTTATTCTCTGTCCTGGATATTTGATAATGCATGAGTCTTGTACCATGGTTTATTCTGTGGTTCTTTTAATATATATGATTACATTATATTTATATTTAACTTATTAAAACAATTATGAAATCAAGGGGAATTAGGCACTTGGGGATTTTTGAAAGTCCTACTAAACACCTAATTCATCTTCAGGCACCTAAACCCTATAAAATATGGTCCTTCATTTCTCTGTGCCTGAGAATAATAATATTCATTATCTCTTAAGGGTGTTTGTGAGGATAAATATCTTAAAGATTGTGAGGTACATGGAGTATCCAGTGAAGACCTGACAGTTATATCAGTAGGATGTAGGGTTGCCAACACCCCGGGATTGGCCTGGAGTCTTCAGGAATAAAAGATTAATCTTTAATTAAAGATAATGTCAGGAATACGTCCAACCAAAATTGGCAACCCTCGTAGGATGGCTTTTGTAATGATCATGAATAGAAGATGACCAGGAGGGAGACCAAAGAGGATATCAACCAGATATCAGCAGGCCTCAGAGAGACCATCTACATGGCGGCCTGGCATATGGTCATGAGTTTTGGAAGAAACGTATAAAAGTCTCTGACCCCAAATAGGGAAGTGTCAAGAAAGAAGAAGAAGAACTGTGTGACAATCAGATGCTAGGGTGATAGGCCATATAAGTACTTAGATAGACATGCACTGGTGTGAGTCAGACCTCTCAAATGTTCCTCATTTCAAAGAATGTCACTCATTTGGGGTTCCCTTACTTTTGTTGTTGAAAATTACTTTCAGCAGAAATAAAGACTCACAAAATTGAGGTAATAGAAGATTGGTAGTAAACAGGAGCAGAATCAGACTAAGTCTTTGAAAAAATAAGAACAGGTATAAAACAAAGTTTAAAGGGAAAGATTTAAATTTGATCCAAAATGTTTAGACTAAAGAAAAATGATATAAAATAAAACATGTTAATTGTGTGAGTGTGTTGCCATGTTGGAGCATAGGTCAATAATAATTATCACCTATTAATCCATGTGAAATGCAAACTATGGAGAAGAGGGAAACAAACTCTGAAGAACTGGGATTCAAAGACGACAGTTTGAGACACAAAGGGGAAATGAAGGAGGGGAATGAGGGGAAGGAAGACCCCATGAAGACCCACTGGTAGAGCTGGGTAATATTTTTCAGACAAATAGTTTATTCAATACAAAAATGCAGGGTTTTTTTGAGCTTTTTGAAATTTTTCATTTTTAAAGAGAGGTAAGAGATTGACACAAGTTTGCAGAGGGACAATAGAGTTGAGGTCTGTTATTTCTCACCTCTCTATATTATTTATTTATTTAAAACATTTTTGCTGTTAACAAGCATTTTACCTCTGAAGACACAAATCCACAGATTGAGAAATGCAAAACTAAGCATCTCTGATGGCATCTTCTAGACTGAGCACTGAGCATTGGGTAGATAGAAAGATTAACCTAAATAATCTATACAGAAGCCCGTGGAACCCCATAAGATTGGGTCCCTAATCCATGAACTATTAGAACTCATTTACAAAACTTTTCTTAAACATTACATGAATATATTGTCTCATACTATAGAATTAGAACCCTATTCCATGACGAGATTAAAAACTATCTTTAGATAGGTTTTTTTCCCTCAAAAATCTAATTTAAATAAAAAAATTGAATTTTTTTATGTTTTAAAAAAAGTAATTGATTTTTATCCACCCTAACAGTGGGGCATGGTGGAGGGGAAGGATTGGTCCCCAGCTGGAGCAAGGCAGGGGCCAGGGACAAGATGAGCACAGTGGGGCATGGGGAAAAGATTAGTCCCTGCTGACTGGAGCAAGGCAGGGACTGGGGGCAAAAGCACAGTGGGGCAGGAGCTAGGGTTGGTCCCTGGAGCAAGGGAGGGGCCAGGAGTAAACGGCAAGCACAGTCAGGCTGGGGAGGGGGTAAACAGGATCCCCCCCACTCCTGCCCAGATGGAGTGGGTACCTACGTCTCTCTGGTTCTAGCCCATTCTCTTCATCTCTCTCTGCACTGAGCTGAAGGTGGGGGTGCACTGAGCACAGGGCTGGGGGTGCAGGGTCTGGGAGGGAGTTAGGGTGCAGGAGCAGGCTGGTGGTTGGGGTGCAGGGTCTGGTCAGGAGCTAGAGTGAGGGAGGGGGCTCAGGGTTGGTGCAGGAGGTTGGGGTTTGGAGCGCTTACCTGGGGCAGCTCCCATTTGGTGCAACAGATGCAGGTGGGAATGTGGGGGGTGGGGTGCAGGAGCTCCCATTTGGTGCTCAGGGTGGGGGTGGGGATGTGTGTGTGTGTGCAGGAGTCAGGACTGGGGGCTGGAGGTGAGTGAGGGGGGTGCAGGAATCAGGCATGGAGTGTGGGGGGCTGGGTATGTGTGCGAGTGCAGGAGTCAGAGCTGGGGTCGTGGGATGTGGGGAGGTGCAGGGGTCAGGGCAGGGGGCTGCCAGGTGTGTGTGGGGGTGCAGGAATCAGGACAGAGGGCTGAGGGTGTGGGCTGGGGTCATGGGGGTGCTCCCAGCCCCCTGCCCTGAGCAGCTCACGGCAGGGGGCTAGAGGGGGTATGCCCTGATTCCATCCCCTTCCCCAAGGCCCCGCCACTGCCTCTTCTCTGCTGCTTCCTCCGAGGAGCAAGCGTGCGGGAGCTCCACTCCTTCCCCTCCCTTGTGATGGCGAACAGCTGTCTGGCATCTGGGGAAGAGCTGGGAGGGGGAGGGGCAGGAACGTGGCATGCTCGGGGGAAGAGGCGGGGGAGCTGCAGCAGGAGCCAGCAGGACCAAACAGGAGAGAGTGGTGGGCAGGGGGCGGAGAAGAACGGGCCGGCCTGGGGCCCCTTTGGAGCGTGGGCCTGGCGCCATGGTGCCAGTGGTGCCATGGTAAATCTGGTACTGGGTGATTTACCTCCCCGCCAGCTGCTCCAGGTGCCTGAAATGATGTACCTGTGCAGCTAGGGAGTGGTGGCTGACTGATCTTGCAGCTTCCCTTTGCTTCCCTATCAGAAAGTAATTTTTCTGTGGGGAAGCAAAGAAATCTGCAGAGGACATGAATTCTGTGCACATGCAGTGGCACAGAATTCCCCCAGGAGTTATAAGAGGAGAGATTAATAAGACTGGGACTTTTCAGCTTGGAAAAGAGACTACTAAGGGGGGATATGACAGAGGTCTATAAAATCATGACTGGTGTGGAGAACATAAATAAGGAAGTGTTATTTACTCCTTCTCATAATACAAGAACTAGGGGTCACCCAATGAAATTAATAGGCAGCAGGCTTAAAACAAACAAAAGGAAGTATTTCTTCACACAAGGCACAATCAACCTGTGGAACTCTTTGCCAGAGGATATGGGCACTGAAACAATTTTTGGGGTGCAGAGAGCCATTGAACCAAACTGTAAATCCGACAGATGGTAGAAACCACTTTAAGCCAGGGAGTGCTGCAGCACCCCGATCACCCCTAGTTCCAACACCTATGCCAGAGGATGTTGTGAAGGCCAAGATTATAATAAGGTTAAAAAAAAGAACTAAATAAATTCATGGAGGCTAAGTCCATCAATGGCTATTAGCCAGGATAGGCAGGGATGCAAACCCATGCTTTGAAGTCTCCCTAGCTTCTGTTTGCCAGAAGCTGGGAATGAGCGACAGGAGATGTATCACTTGATGATTATCTGTTCTGTTCATTTCCTCTGAAGTACCTGGCATTGGCCACCATTGGAAGACAGGATACTGGCCTAGATGGACCATTGGTCTGACCCAGTATGGCCGTTCTAATGTTCTCATTAATACTGACACCATTGCTGAAATATGGACACTAATTTTCATAGTACAGGCAATTCCCTAAGGAGTTTTTAAGAAGTGGGGTCACCAGAAGGTGGAAAAACCCAAGCATTTTATTTGGTACCCTCTCTTTTTGGGAATCCCTTCCTTAGGCAAGCAGGATTTGGTGGGCAAGGGAGAGTAAATACCTTGGGATCTATTAATACAGTCAGAACATCATAAAAAAGCAAACCTTTCATGCAGGGCCTTGCATGTATAATGGTCACTGGGACTTGTAAAGCTATAACACAGCTGGAACAGCACTGCTGTCAGTAATGCATGAGTTGTTACAGAATAGGAACCTGGCTGCTTGAGCTTTGCCAGTAATAGAGTGCAGGGCTTGTTCCTGTGTGTACCAGGATCTACTTCTCACAGGATAGGACAGCACCATACTTCTTAGCTTCTTTCACTTTACTTTGTTCTGTGCATCAGCATATTTTCACTTTAATCCTCACACTGGCCCCCAAACCATCCTAGCTACTTCCTTATTGTGGTCTTGGAGACGCCTAGTATCTTAAAATTGGAAAAACACACATGGAATGTCTGACTATATTGTAACCAGCATGGTTGTAGCCGTGTTGGTCCCAGGATATTAGAGAGAGAGGTGGGTGAGGTAATATCTTTTATTGGACCAACTTCTGTTGGTGAAGGAGACAGGCTTTCGAGCTCTGTGTAACCTGAAGAAGAGCTTAGTGTAACTTGAAAGCCTTTCTCTTTCACCAACAGAAGTTGGTCCAATAAAAGACATTACCTCACCCACCTTGTCTCTTTACTGTAACCAGTGACCTATACAAATATGAACAAGTGAAAACTTTCCTAGATTCAGATGCACACTACACAATATTTGTGTTGGGGTCTAACTGATTCCATGATCAAACACATTTTTTAAAAAGCTACATACTGTACAGGCCTCAGTATCTAAACTGACTCCATGTTTAGACAATGAAAATAGATGGCAACAATATAAAAGGCACAAACACAGCAAAGTGGCAGTAGATGGCCTACTACTTTGAACAAATGAACATAGAACATTTTTACACCATGCGCGTGTCTGATGTACTCTTCTCTCTTGTTCTCTGCAACAGATGTATCATCTTCCCTGTTTCTTACACTCTGGGTCAGTACCAGTCACACTAAATGCTGCTTCCCTAGAAGCCTGAGGCAAGACTGCAATGATCCTTTTCTGCCCTAGTGGTTTCACCATTTCTGTACCCAGGTCACTGAGAAACTTCCATCTCTTATTCACAGATTTATTATGCCATGTGCAATTCAACAAAATCCAAACAATATATGCATTCAAGCCTGCAACGTGCAGATGCAATGCAACTGTGAGTCTTTGCCCCAGCAACAGTATTTGTCAAGTGTAGGTGTAACACTGACAGACCCCAGTCATCAGTGCACGGGATCGAACCAGGGACTTCTGGAGCTTAGTGCATGAGCTGCTACCACTTGAGCTAAAAGCCAACTGCCTGTTAGCTACAGCTATAGAGCAGGCTTATTTTATCTCTCTCCTTAAGTGGTCTTGGTGCCGCTGGAGGGGACAGAACACCACACTCAGAAGGTGTGTGGGTTACAAAGGCTTGCCAGAAAATGTATCTAACCATTGTGGGTTTCCAAGAAACTTTTCCTAGCAAGTGTAGGCTTCCCAGAAAATCAATTTGATGGCAATATCTTCAAAGAAATTTAATTTGCTGTACAATTGTGATGATACGTGAGGCAAACATTATCTGGGGTCTCACAGACACGCAAGGCCCTTTTGGTGCATTATTTTGAAAAACAAAACCAACTCAACATAGGATGATAAAAACAATGCTAAAAGATTTTCAGCCCAGTGGTTTCATCTCCTGACCCACATGATCACTCTGTTTCATGCTCTCAGCTGAGAGATGTGTGTTGGTGTTGCATGGCCTTTCTAAGATTTGCCTACAGCTGATGGTTAATCAGCCAGTGGGAACATGATCCCCAGAGGAGATAACACTGTTCTTCTCATGTGCCATCCCCAAAGACCCCATTAGGGACTGTGTAGTTCAGGATTGGCTG
This sequence comes from Lepidochelys olivacea, assembly GCF_965140295.1. NCBI lineage: Eukaryota > Metazoa > Chordata > Testudines > Cheloniidae > Lepidochelys > Lepidochelys olivacea. The sequence goes on along the minus strand of NC_140412.1, from coordinate 23,951,948 downwards.
CTCATATCATAACTGCTGCCTCAAAAGAACAACAACTTGATGCTTCAATACCTGTATAATTAATTTGGTGTCTAACTGACCCCAATACCTGTTGAATGACTTTTTTTGCTACACTAAAACCACAACATATATGCAGACAAGACCAATGCTAACTGGCTGCCTTCACCATAATCTGAGAATACTTAAAGGAAGAAGAGGCAGTGGTTTGCCCATTATGTTTTATTTAAATGTTTGTACTTGTTTGGGGTTGTCAAGGTTCCTTCCCCACTCTGAACTCTAGGGTACAGATGTGGGGACCTGCATGAAAGACCCCCTAAGCTTATTCTTACCAGCTTAGGTTAAAAACTTCCCCAAGGTACAAACTTTGCCTTGTCCTTGAACCCTATGCTGCCACCACCAACCATGTTAAACAAAGAACAGGGAAAGAGCCCACTTGGAGATGTCTTCCCCCCAAAATATCTCCCCAAACCCTACACCCCCTTTCCTGGGGAAGGCTTGATAAAAATCCTCACCAATTTGTACAGGTGTACACAGACCCAAACCCTTGGCTCTTAAGAACAATGAAAAAGCAATCAGGTTCTTAAAAGAAGACTTTTAATAAAAGAAAAAATAAAAGAATCACCTCTGTAAAAATCAGGATGGTAAATACCTTACAGGGTAATCAGATTCAAAACATAGAGAATCTCTCTAGGCAAAACCTTAAGTTACAAAAAAGACACAAAAACAGGAATATCCATTCCATTCAGTACAGCTATTTTACCAGCCATTAAACAAAAGAAATCTAATGCATTTCTAGCTAGATTACTTACCAACTTTTTACAGGAGTTCTGAGCTGCATTCCTGATCTGTTCCCGGCAAAAGCATCACACAGACAGACAGACAGACCCTTTGTCTCCCCCCCCCAGCTTTGAAAGTATCTTGTCTCCTCATTGGTCATTCTGGTCAGGTGCCAGCGAGGTTATCCTAGCTTCTTAACCCTTTACAGGTGACAGCGTTTTGCCTCTGGCCAGGAGGGATTTTATAGCACTGGGGACAGAAAGGTGGTTATCCTTCCCTTTATATTTATGACAGGGGTCCAAGAGACCCCCAAAGACCTTGGAAGTGTCGTACTTTCATTTTGCCCATGGACTAACTTCAAGCGGTCTGACTGACCCCATTACCTTTTTAGTGACCTTGTTTGCTACACAAAAAAGCAGGTTAAAACCAGTTCTAGTCTGAGAATATTTAATGTATGAAGAGGCACAGACTTGGCACAACCTTTTTGATTTACATGATTGGGCGTGCTGGGGTCCGATAAACCCCAGAACATTGCTGGTGTAACTGTGGGGAGAATCTGGCCATTAGGCCCAGATTTTTAAAGGGATTAAAGCCCCTTAACAGGCAGATCAGCACTTAAGTCCACCATGCAGCTGCCACTGACAGAGGCAGCTCAGGCACCGCCTAACCCCCTGGGCATCTCAGTTTCTGCCCATTGGCATTTCCAAAGCCGCCTAAGTGTTGCCACCACCCACAGCTAATGAGCTGCTCGGGGCTCTAGCTCAGGCCAAAGCCCCAGAAGCCCTGAAACAGGATTTTTAAATTAGACAGGGGAACACCTGTCTCACCAGTGGGACCCAATCCTGTCAGACCCCACAGCAGGATGGCCAGACTGATGGGGGTGGGGCAACAGCACAGTACATTCACAAAAGGCAGCTGGGGGCACAAAACATGCTCTTCTCTGAGAGAGGCATCAGGCCTGAGCACGAGACACAGAGAGAGGTGGTTTCGGTGGGCAAGGCACGGGTTACCTAAGCAGCTGACCTGATTTAGGTGCCTAACTCCAGGAGTGAGTCTGTGGCTGAGGATCTCGAGCAGAAGGAGGTGCTTATCTCTGGTCCATCAGCCAGACACACCAGGCCAGCAACTTAGGTTATGTCTACACGGCCTGTGGGGAGCAAACCTCCCAGCAAACCTCTTAGCTGTTAGTGCTAGAGCTTGAGTCTGTCAAACCGGGATGGGAGGCTCACTTCCGTGGGGGTGTGTAGACGTAACCTCAGGTACCTCAGCCCCTCTTCTCTCCTCACCCCTTTCCTCAGTATTTCACTCCTGGCTACTTCAGGCAGTTCCCTGCTCAGTAAACCCCTTTCTCAGGTACCTTGACATACCTATCCCCAGGCACGCTATAGGGAGTTGAGGTGATACAGAGCTGCCTGTCTCAGGGAAGAAAATTCCACAGGGCAGCAGCTGCCTAGGGCTTAGACACTGCTCCGCTCAGCCAAGCCATGCCTAAATCCCTCTAAAAATCTGGCCCTTAGTTCTTATCTCAGTTTCCCTGATGGAGAGGGGCAGATAAGGAAGGCACTGTTGTTGCTTTTGATGCAGTATGTGGGAAAGACAAAGAATTAGCTCTGCATTACACAAGCCTTCCCATTCAGAATTGCTTTGAACAGGTCTTTGACTTGCTTTGATTTTAGTTTGCTTTGACCCCAGAACTGTCAATCGACTGAAATTCTCAGAAGATTTAAAAGAAGAGAATTTAGAGAGAGCAGTGTGAGAATTTTAAATATGTTTTGCTGTCTGACCCCAGTGCAAGTTGAGCCAGATTTTGCCCTGACTGACAGTCCTTAAAGGGATTACACAGGCTGTGAATCAGGACAGAATTTGGCCCTAAGGCAAAAGAGAATCCAACTGAAATAAAGATTTATATTTGCTATTGGTGATACTGTAGTAGTAGCTTCACCACCTGAGGCAAAAGAAAACCTCTGTTTGCTATTGGAGATATTGCAGCAGGAGCCAACCTGGGAAACTAGTATTTTATTACATTTTTGTCTCACTAGGGAATACATTTAAATTTTTTTTTACTATCATATTCACTTCACTGACAGCCTTGCCTGAGTATGGTCTTCAGAACTGTGGTCATAATCTGTACCCTCTCTAGGGCTGAAACTCACTCCTGTGCATCGGGTCTGTGCATCACTTAAGTTCCTCTTAACCCTTCTGCTGGTCCATTGCACAAGGGTGAATTTCACAGCATCTGTTTCATTATACCTGCAGAGACAGTAGCTGAGGTGCTGGATGCTTTCAAGGAAAGCAAGGAGACCAAGATTCATGGAAGGAAAAAAGTACTTCTGAACTTTTTCCACATATGACATTAAAATCCTGTTGAAACGAAGGGAAACTTTTTAAAGGAAGAATTGGAGACTGAGCTGGGATGAGCCTGAGTCTCATCAGAACATCAACGGAGGAGAATCAGATGAAGATGTCCTGCATTTGTAGGCAGGTATACTGAGCTGGTAAGGCAGCAGATGCCCTAATTACCAGAGAAGATACCATTGCCACATTCATAGGCCGGCTTCACATTCTTATAGCTCTGAGAAAACTCTGTCTGCGCATGGTGCTGCTGACATTTGGCCGAAGATATAACGTAAGGCAGAGCCATCAAATTCCATTGATGGGGAGAACTTCTCTCTATAGTTGCTTAGGGATTTGCTTGTTCACTATAATTGTTACTATCACAGCGTCGAGTGAGAGCTTTCTCTTCTTCTATGAGACGCGAGGGCTTTTCCCCCTTTACAGTGCATACTGCAGCAAGAGTGAGCTTTGCCCATTTTGAAGGGAGAACAAAAAAAGGCTAAGGGCCTGATTCTGCAGCCTTGACTCACATGGAATAGTAGGTTTCAGAGTAGCAGCCGTGTTAGTCTGTATTTGCAAAAAGAAAAGGAGGACGTGTGGCACCTTAGAGACTAACCAATTTATTTGAGCATGAGCTTTCGTGAGCTACAGCTCACTTCATCGGATGCATACCGTGGAAACTGCAGAAGACATTATATACACACAGAGACCATGATACAATACCTCCTCCCACCCCACTGTCCTGCTGGTAATAGCTCATCCAAAGTAATCATCAAATTGGGCCATTTCCAGCACAAATCCAGGTTTTCTCACCCTCTGCTCCCCCCCTACACAAACTCACTCTCCTGCTGATAATAGCCCATCCAAAGTGACCACTCTCTTCACAATGTGTATGATAATCAAGGTGGGCCATTTCCTGCACAAATCCAGGTTCTCTCACCCCCCCACCCCCATACACACACAAACTCACTCTCCTGCTGGTAATAGCTTATCCAAAGTGACCACTCTCTCTATAATGTGCATGATAATCAAGGTGGGCCATTTCCAGCACAAATCCAGGTTTTCTCACCCCCCCCCCCATACACACACAAACTCACTCTCCTGCTGGTAATAGCTCATCCAAAGTGACCACTCTCCCTACAATGTGCATGGTAATCAAGGTGGGCCATTTCCAGCACAAATCCAGGCTTTCTCACCCCCCCGCCCCCGGAAACACACACACACACAAACTCACTCTCCTGCTGGCAATAGCTCATCCAAACTGACCACTCTCCAAGTTTAAATCCAAGTTTAACCAGAACGTCTGGGGGTGGGGGTGGGGTTAGGAAAAAACAAGGGAAAATATTACTAGCAGGAGAGTGAGTTTGTGTGTGTATGGGGGTGGGGGGGTGAGAAAACCTGGATTTGTGCTGGAAATGGCCCACCTTGATTATCATGCACATTGTGAGGAGAGTGGTCACTTTGGATAAGCTATTACCAGCAGGAGAGTGAGTTTGTGTGTGTGGTTTTTGGAGGGGGGTGAGGGGGTGAGAGAACCTGGATTTGTGCAGGAAATGGCCCACCTTGATTATCATACACATTGTGAAGAGAATGGTCACTTTGGATGGGCTATTACCAGCAGGAGAGTGAGTTTGTGAAGGCGGGGGGGGGCGGAGGGTGAGAAAACCTGGATTTGTGCTGGAAATGGCCCAACTTGATGATCACTTTAGATAAGCTATTACCAGCAGACAGTGGGGTGGGAGGAGGTATTGTTTCATGGTCTCTGTGTGTATATAATGTCTTCTGCAGTTTCCACGGTATGCATCCGATGAAGTGAGCTGTAGCTCACGAAAGCTCATGCTCAAATAAATTGGTTAGTCTCTAAGGTGCCACAAGTACTCCTTTTCTTTATGGAATAGTACTTACTCATAGCAGGCATCCATGACTTTTACTGGGACCGCTTGCCTGATTGAGCACTGAGTAGCATGAGGAGGGGCTACAGAAGACAGCCTAACTTAGTGTCTTTCTCTCAAATGTCAATAACAGCACAACAACATCAGAGCAATAGCTGGGCTCTAACATTTCATTCTGGGTATTATTTTTATTGATTAAAGTAAATCGAGCCATTCAGGTGGCCTGGACCTAGGGCTAACATGGAGAGAAGTGAAGGCCTCACCCTGAACACCTAACTCGCTCTCCAATCAAGCGAGATACCCATTAGCTTCAGTGGAAGTTTGGCTGAAGTAGTATGTGAGTAAGGAGTACAGGATCAGGCCCCCACTTTGTAGTCATGTTCCTCAGTTAAGGCCAATCCTGCTTGGAGCTTTATCGCCTGTGAAGCACAGAACAGCTCCAGCTCCTACTGAATGTAGTGCCCATCTTTAAAAAAGGGAAGAAGGAGGATCCTGGGAACTACAGGACAGTCAGCCTCACCTCAATCACTGGAAAAATCATGGAGCAGGTCCTCAAGGAATCAATTCTGAAGCACTTAGAGGAGAGGAAAGTGATCAGGAACAGTCAGCATGGATTCACCAAGGGCAAGTCATGCCTGACGAATCTAATTGCCTTCTATGACGAGATAACTGGCTCTGTGGATGAATGGAAAGCAGTGGACGTGTTGTCCCTTGACTTTAGCAAAGCTTTTGACATGGTCTCCCACAGTATTCTTGCCAGCAAGTTAAAGAAGTATGGGCTGGATGAATGGACTATAAGGTGGATAGAAAGCTGGCTAGATTGTCGGGCTCAACGGGTAGTGATCAATGGCTTCATGTCTAGTTGGCAGCCGGTATCAAGTGGAGTGCCCCAAGGGTCAGTCCTGGGGCTGGTTTTGTTCAATATCTTCATAAATGATCCGGAGGATGGTGTGGATTGCACCCTCAGCAAGTTTGCAGATGACACTAAACTGGGAGGAGAGGTAAATACGCTGGAGGGTAGGGATAGGATACAGAGGGACCTAGACAAATTGGAGTATTGGGCCAAAAGAAATCTGATGAGGTTCAACAAGGACAAATGCAGAGTCCTGCACTTAGGATGGAAGAATCCCATGCACCGCTACAGACTAGGGACCGAATGGCTAGGCAGCAGTTCTGTAGAAAAGGACCAAGGGGTTACAGTGGATGAGAAGCTGGATATGAGTCAACAGTGTGCCCTTGTTGCCAAGAAGGCCAATGGCATTTTGGGATGTATAAGTAGGGGCATTGCCAGCAGATCGAGGGACGTAATTGTTCCCCTCTATTCGACACTGGTGAGGCCTCATCTGGAGTACTGTGTCCAGTTTTGGGCCCCACACTACAAGAAGGATGTGGAAAAATTGGAAAACATCCAGCGGAGGACAACAAAAATGGTTAGGGGACTGGAACACATGAGTTATGAGGAGAGGCTGAGGGAACTGGGGATGTTTAGTCTATGGAAGAGAAGAATGAGGGGGGATTTGATAGCTGCTTTCAACTACCTGAAAGGGGGTTCCAAAGAGGATGGATCTAGACTGTTCTCAGTGGTAGCAAATGACAGAACAAGGAGTAATGGTCTCAAGTTGCAGTGGGGGAGATTTAGGTTGGATATTAGGAAAAACTTTTTTACTAGGAAGGTGGCGAAACACTGGAATGTGTTACCTAGGGAGGTGGTGGAATCTCCTTCCTTAGAAGTTTTTAAGGTCAGGCTTGACAAAGCCCTGGCTGGGATGATTTAGTTGGGGATTGGTCCTGCTTTGAGCAGGGGGTTGGACTAGATGACCTCCTGAGGTCCCTTCCAACCCTGATATTCTATGATTCTATGATTCTATGAAGTCACAGGATCAGGCACCCAGATACCTAAACTCTTAATGGGTGGGGAATCCTCTCGTGCTAACAGCCTCACCCCTCAAGGTCCAGACCTACAAATCCACTTCCTCCCATAGTGCCGCCTTTCTCTCACCACCCCTCCCTCTCCCATGCTGCTCTGTTACTGTCTAACTTCCCACCCCCTGCTTCCTAAATGCTCCTCCTGCTCCCTGGCTACCCCTCCATCCCATCCCCTGCTGCCCATGAACCTCCTCATCTCCCTCTTCCCCTCTCCTGTGGTGCCAGAGTTCTCTTACCGACCAAATCCACAGCGACTAAGCGACTCGGTAGATAGCGATAGTCACTATTTGATACTCCAGTTGCCAAACCACCACATTGCCAGATTGCTGGGAAACCAGCCAAAGTCCTGTCCCTCACAGAGCAAATTGAGAGCTATCACCATTGGGCAACAACTTGCAGACACAGCTTGCTGACTGGAAACTATCCTGACAGCAGCGAGAGCGCTCGTATGGTCAGTCCTTCATATCACAAAACCTTTAAATAAATATGCCACAGCATCTGGTTACTGATCAAAACAAATTCCTTCCCCTCAAATCAGAAGAGGCTCAGTTATTTCCTTAGAAGGCTTAAAAGCCTGGGATCGAGGAGGACATCTTTATGGATTTAAGGGACAATGGCTATGTATTGTGAATTGAAATGGCTTCCCTGAAAGCCAGCAACAGCAACTGCTTTACAAAGAGTTCCACAGAACCAGGCGTCATGCACCTGAATTCTCCCATTCAAAGCCCTTGGCTCTCAACAAGTGGAAGGGGGCCAAGATAGTCACATAACTTGTTAGCACAGCAGAAGTGAGGACATTTATTCCTCAGAGACCTATTATTGGTGCATGCAGACAATGGCGTCTGTACTAGCCCATCTACCACAGAAGGCTCAGTCAGGCTGATGCCATGAGCAGTGCATCCTAAATTTTATGGCTAACTATACTAGCCAGTGCCTGCGCCTTCCCTTGCATTTGTGATTCCTCCAAGGTAAGGTGCTTGGGCTGCTCCGGTAGCCCATTGGGCAAGTTTGCCTCATTATATTCACTGGCTTGCCTTTTATTGTATTCAGCTGTAATGCAAGAAACCTACAGGCCTGTATCCTGTAAGACATTAACTGGAGCATAATTTAGCATACATGTGGCTTAGTAATTTAGCATAATTTTGCATAAGTGTGGCTTCTTTGCACAGATCACCGGTTACCTTTAGATTTGGGGAACTAAGAAGAGCTTGTTCAATGACAGGAGTTAGAATGTTCGAGTCCATGCGACTACAAGGAACATGGAAGTAATACTGCAAATCCACTTAAGCCAGGGGTGACAGCATGATCATGCTGAGTCCTGCACTTAGGACAGAAGAATCCCATGCACCACTACAGACTAGGGACCGAATGGCTAGGCAGCAGTTCTGCAGAAAAGGACCTAGGGGTTACAGTGGATGAGAAGCTGGATATGAGTCAACAGTGTGCCCTTGTTGCCAAGAAGGCCAATGGCTTTTTGGACTGCATAAGTAGGAACAATGCCAGCAGATCAAGGGCCGTGATCATTCCCCTCTATTCGACATTGGTGAGGCCTCATCTGGAGTACTGTGTCCAGTTTTGGGCCCCACACTATAAGAAGGATGTGGAAAAATTGGAAAACATCCAGCGGAGGGCAACAAAAATGATTAGAGGACTGGAGCACATGAGTTATGAGGAGAGGCTGAGGGAACTGGGATTGTTTAGTCTGCAGAAGAGAAGAATGAGGGGGGATTTGATAGCTGCTTTCAACTACTTGAAAGGGGGTTCCAAAGAGGATGGATCTAGACTGTTCTCAGTGGTAGCAGATGACAGAACAAGAAGTAATGGTTTCAAGTTGCAGTGGGGGAGGTTTAGGTTGGATATTAGGAAAAAACTTTTTCACTAGGAAGGTGGTGAAGCACTGGAATGTGTTACCTAGGGAGGTGGTGGAATCTCCTTCCTTTGAGGTTTTTAAGGTCAGGATTGACAAAGCCCTGGCTGGGATGATTTAGTTGGGGATTGGTCCTGCTTTGAGCAGGGGGTTGGACTAGATGACCTTCTGACGTCCTTTCCAACCCTGATATTCTATGATTCTATGAGCTGAAATGGTAGCTACACATATCATTATGCTAATCTACAGATAAGTACACCTCAGTATTGTATTGCTGAAATGACTAAAATGAGCATATATCGGGCACGGAGGACTGAGCATGAGAAGATGATACTCAGGCCCTATAACAGGGCAGTCACCATGTGGTCCGGGGCTGTTCTTTCCTGGGCCTCTTCCATTGCTGTCTTCTTCTTTTCTACTTGACCATTCAACTTGCTGGGACATTGCATGCCAGAGACAGGGCTGATCCTGTTGTCTCTTACCACCAGGTCCTCAACTAAGGGTGTGAGTGTGTAATTTTAAAAGCTCCTGCATAGAATGATACCACAGATTATCCCAATCCGGTATTATCTTTATCTTGTTATGTGGCTTGGATCTTTCCTAGCTTTCTCTGTTATTTTAATAAAGATATCTAAGGTTTTACTTTGCCCTCCATGTGAGTGTCCTTGTTATCCACCCCCAGACTCCCCACAAGATATTGAACTCCACAATATGAATTCTGTGTAGCCTGATTCTGTGGGAAAGAACCTTATTGTAGTCAGCTCAATTGTTCAGTAAATCTAAACATCATCAATCATAAAAAGGATCAGGCAACACTCAAAACTCCACCCACTGGATAGGAATTGGGTAATGGAAGATCAGCAGGACTCATTATCAGAGTAGGCAAGAAGAACCCAGAGGTTCCTGAACTGCTACTCTCTGGGCTAGATCCTCAGCTAGTGTAAAGTGGTGGAAGCTCTGTTGACTTCTAAGGAGCTATGCTGATTTGCCCCAGTGATTTACCCCTTCCCCCCACCAACCTTCCATCACACAAGATTTCTTTAGCTCATACTGTTTCAGCTAACTGCACCTTTGCCAATGGCTCTCAATCTATCTGTCTCTTTCAACCACAGCCACATAGTCTAGTCTTTCATCTGCAGCTGTTTCTCAGATCTCCCCTGCTGCTATTTCACATGAGGTATGTCCAAAACAGACAATTCCACTATTCTTTACATCTCCCAGGTTCACAACCTTAGTGTCACCATCAACTCCTCTCTCTAATGTTTTCCCTCTTGCAAAGTCCTGTCACTTCTTCCTCTATAATGCTACTAAAATCCACCCTTTCCTCTCCATCTCTACTGCTATAACTGTGAGCCAGGGCCCTACAGAAGCACATTGGTAGTTTCTCATCTAGGCTTCAGTGACCTCCTCCCCTCTGGTTTCCCTGCCTAGATGAGAAACTACCAACGTGCTTCTGCAGGGCCCTGGCTCACAGAGAGTACAAAATGTCACTAACAAAAATCATCTTCCTCTCCTACCATTCCTCATCTCATCAATGCCCTTTCCTTGAAACCCTTCACTGGCTTTCTATTTTTTACCACATCAACATCAGATTTATCCTTTTGTTCTTCAAGGCCTATGAAACCTTGGCCCCACCTCTGTCTCTGCTATTATTTCTGCATGCTGTCCTCCTTCATCCAATCTTCTCTCCTTACTGTTTCCTTCACTTCCTCACTTCTTTCATTCCTCCTACACTTGGAACAGCCTCCCATTTCTTGACAACCATGAAACCTTCATTTCCTTGAATTCCTTCTATGAATCCTTCTTTAAAACTCACTTCTTCTATGAAGCATTCCAGCAATGATCACCCTGTGCCATTTTGTGTTCACTTTATTACTAGACATCATATTTGTCTGTTACAAATGCTCTGTAAATTCCTTTGGGTAGAGACCATGTGCTGCTAAAGTTAGAAGTGCACTTAGAAAATTCCATAAGTATTATTAGCAATGATTGGAAACAACTGTACGGTGAGAGATGCTAGAACTATATCTAGATTCATTTTTGGCACCAGTCAGGAAGCAGAGACAATATCATGTTTCTTCACTGGGAAGTATTTTAAAATATTTTCCCAGTGTAAGTTTATTATCTATTGAAGTTAGCTTAGAAACTACCCATCAATAGTTTTATTAGTCAGTATTCTTATTGGATCTTGATAGGCACTGCCAGACTGTACTACACTGACCAAGTCCTTGCTCTTCCATTAACATCCATGTGTGACATTGGCACTTTTCAACATAAGTCCATAAAATTGTGTGGCTGTCATCACGACAATGATGTCACAGCACCACGTTTGTTTTCATGTGGCTGCCTAGCCTGATCCAAGAGGCACAAGATTCTGAACAGATGTCATAGAGGAATGTGCAGGCTCCCACTGAAGATTTGGCATAATGCTTGGCCTTTATTTCTATCAGTTTTTTGCATCTGTCTTCCTCAAAGTGTTTACAACTTTTACCGATAGTTGCTGTCCATTCAGGTCTGTCCTTAGTTATAAAATAACACCTTTCTTTCTCCATCCTGAAGTTTTAATATATCGGTAACATAAAGAATAGACATTTTGGAAGGTGGGAATCTGGCTAGATTATGCTAAAATACATTACTAAAATATGCTGTGTTAATGGTAGTAAAACACGGGTTCTGGGGCTGCTCCTGTAAAATATTATAGTACTTTGTAAAAAGAAAACTGTATTATTGGATATGACATTGTATTCATGGAATTGAGAAGTGGCTTTGGTGTGGGATACTTAGGAACCGATATGGGTAATGTAGTACTTCTGGTATTTGGAGCCAAAAACATGTAAAATGGCCAAGATAATTAACTTTGAAAAGTTGCTACCGTTCCTGTGTGGGCTGATACAAAGCCCACCGAAGTCAAGGGAAAGACTCCTATTGGCATCAGTAAGCTTTGGATCAAGCCCTTAGTGCTGGCAAAAGGTGCAGGATTGAGAGCTCTTGATATAGAAGTCATGTGTTTACCCACAGACCAAACAAAGAATGGTCAGTTGAGGCTCAGCCTCCCCGCAGATAGCTGAGCCTCCATGCTTAGACTAGCCACCCTCTCTGCTGAGCCTGCCAACTCTAATTAAAGATGATTGTAGTGGTGGTTTTTGTGATGACCACTGGTCAAAATGCAAACCAGGCAAACCTCAGATTCCAAGCAAATCTGAAGGAGAGCAAATCCACATGATCTGAAACCAAAGAAGGTCCATGCTACCTCCTGGAAATTAAACCAGCATGTTTTTGCATTGCACTAATTGGAGCACAAATAGTATGAAAAAAATCACTCCTTGCTTATGTGCTACTTGGTTAGCTGACCATAAAGTCACATGCCTGCTGATTTTTGCTGGAAAATGCTTGTGAATCCTGAAAGTTTAACTGATCTCAGCACAAATGATTCATCTGAAAATTCATACCAGATTCTTTTTTCATTACAGGTGAAATTCTCCGTTGTGCAGAGGTCCAGCACAAACCCTATGTGCTATTTAAACTCTAGTTTTATTTTGTGACCTTAAATGGTACATGGTCTTTATACAGGCCATGGGTGAATTTCCCAACTAAAAAGTTTCAGTTAAACAATAACTTTTTTTCTTAAACTACAATGAGATTGCACGGTGATGGTCACTGTATAAGAACAGCAGATAGATAGACAAATAGATGTCATGAAGGTGACAAAACACATGCCAATAATGATTAGCGAATAGCAAACTAATCAAAGCAATTGTTTGCACAAACTGTTTTGCAATCACGACTAACAAGAACATTAATAAAAATCAAGATTGGTTCTTGAATGATATGAGACCACAAGAAGTGCTACATTTGCCAGGTAATTCATTTGCAACAAATAATTCAACCAGCTCCACATCTGAGTTTCCTGGCTTTGTTCAGCGTGAGACAGCTGTCCTGGCTTGCAAGGGTGTTTTAACAGAGGGTTTATGTATGAATATTCTGTTTCTTTTAGGTGTGTCATGCATTAATACCTCATCAAACTTGCATTGTTGGCAGGCAAAATATGAGTGTGGCCTAGGGATTTTTTTAATGTAAAGTTCACATTTCCAAGTGAATTTTTTTAAAGCCTATATTACCACGGTTTCTGAGAAGGAAAAACTAAATAAACACAAACACCTGGCAACCTCCAGTGGGTGGGTATAACGTAAAATAGATGTTATATCTGTGACAATTAATGTACATGTAGGGAAACTGAAACTGTTGACTTTTGCATAATTTAATCAACAAGATGTAGCAAATCTCCAGCTCATTTAATAAAGATGTCATCAAAGGCTTTTATAGGGCGCCAGAGCACTTAACATTGTAACAGCATTCAGACCTGCAGGAACTGGGTTTATTGGGAGAGGATTTGGGCTCCCCACTCTCCAGATCAGTTAAGAGCTCCACTGAGGGGCTGCCAGGGCTTTTGAATATAATAGAAAGTTCTAGAATAGAAATGGATAACACTATATAAAATAGAAGCTTTAAAAATCCATTAAGGATCCTTGTATTTGCTGTTTGGTTTCACGTTGAGATATCTGCATTTAGCCTAGACAAGGGAATGCTCAGTGTAGCTTTAAAGCAGAGTGAAAGCTGCCCTGGGTAAATGTGTGAAACCCGACAGCGCTATGGAAATAAGTCATTCAGTAACATGGGAGGAAGGGGGAATCAAGAATAATAAAGTCAGAGGAATTTGCAAAACTGCCATGGGCTGGAAGAGCAATTCAGAATTTGGGAATGCCCAAGACACTTCACTTTGTGACTTATCATAGGGTCTGCCTGAATTTGATTACAGTTAAAGGAGGTAAGTGTTGTGGTGTGGAAGGGAAAGTTCAGGTGTTTGTGTCTATGTTCCTGGGTGTGCAATGACACATTTTGCCTGAATGATTAATCAATCTGGGCTCCATATTCCAAAAGAACTCACCCCCTATACTACCAAATGGCAAAATATTCATGGACATTCAGCTGGAGCAAAACAGCCCATATTTATCTCCGACAAAAAGCTTGTGAGCACAAATATACAAACCACTGCTGGTTTATGAAGGCAGGCTGAACTTGCTCCAAGTCTGGAGTTTTACTTTGGCAAAGGTTCAAGTTGAATGATTCCCCAACCTGAGGTGCTGGATTTCTAAAACCTTTCCCTTTATAAAAATACACAGCTCAATGGGGAGCAGTCACTATAGTGCAGAAAGAGCCGGAGATAGGCTCAAGCTGCAAGACTTGGAGCTGGATCCAGATTCTGAACACCTCAAAATCTGGAGTTGTTCTGAACCAAGAATTTGGCTTGGTTCATTATAAAGGGTAAAGGCCATTTGCAAGATTTGGATCAGGATTTCCCATAATCCAAAGCTTAGTGATGGATAGTGCTGAAGTCTGGAATTTAATCTTCTTCTCAGAGTATGTGCAATGTGCCTCAGGTGGCACTTGACCAGGATTCATCACCAAATTTGGTCAGCTGGTCGGATCATTAGCTTCCCCAGGCCAACCTGGGTACGGACAGTGCAACGTGAACGCTGATCCATGCCCCCCTAGAGTTTAGTTTTAGCCCATGTCTACAAGGTGAATACAATTTACTGATGACATTTTGTGTATTGGTCAGAATGTGGAAGATGGGTATGTAAATTTGTCTGTCACCATCTCTTCATGAGCTATCAACTCTTTGAGTGAAATCCTGGGTCCACTGAAGTCAACAGTTTTGCCACAGACCGCAATGGTGCCAGGATTTTACTCTTTGTAGCCTAATGCTGGGGGTGTTTGTGCACAGTGGTCTGTTCAGTTTGTTTCCATGGTTAATTTAGTTGTTTCTGATTTTTAAGAAGTAAAACAAGAAAACTTTATGGGGTTTGTTTTGTTTTTTGGAGCTGCTGGCATCTCGTAGCATTGCAAGTGCCAAGCTTGTTATTTTGCTGACAGCTACATACAGTCCAGAGGCTCCAGCTATATTTTGTTTCTGTTGTGTGCATCATTTTATAATTTCTTTTTGACTGAAAGAATGACAGGATTGGCAGCGTCTGGAGCAACAAGCTAGGCACTGTCTCTGTGGAGGGCCTTCCGTCCTCTTTAGCAAACACAGTTCCACTTTGTTTTCATTTCCCCCCTGTAGCAGGTCTTTCGTTTCTTTGTGGTTTGTGTGAATGTAGGACCACAAAGATGTGGACCTCCTTTGCCTCCATTACTGTTAGAGCTCATCTCTCTAAATCCCTTTGTTGCTGTTGGTGCTACCACAGTGGTTCTGGTGCTGGAATGAATGCCACCTCACCTTGCACAACCTGGCTTTTTCGTGAGCACCTGCCACTTGAGTTCTGGTTTGAGTGTTCCTATATTAGGCACTTTTATGGCCTCATCAGAGTGTCCAAGCATCTCACAATATATAAGGTATTTATCCTGACAGCAATCCTCTGAGGTATGGAAGGGAAGTTGGAGCAAATTTCCCCACTGTAGACAAGGTCTTAGGTTATGTCTACAGTAGTGAGCTTACAGTGGCACAGCTGTACCGATGTAGCCGCTCTATGCCAATGGGAGAGAGGTCTCCCATTGACCTAATTAATTCACCCCCAACGAGTGGTGGTAGCTGTGTCGGCAGGAGAAGCTCTCCCTCCAGCATAGTGCTGTCCACACCGGTGCTTTTGTCAGTGTAACTTATGTCTCTCAGACAAGTTTTTTTTTCTTCACATGCCTGAGTGACAAGTTATGCCAACATAGGTGATAGTGTAGACATAGCCTTAGCTATAAAGCCAGTGAAGATGGGACCGAGAACTCATCAGGTGGCCTGCTGGGTGCCAATGGAACTTGCTCCCTTAGCTGAGGTACAAAAATAACTGCTTATGTTTTCACCCCATGGTGGCAGGGATCAAAGCAGCAGTTTAGTTAAATATGGAGTTTATGTTCGGTTAGTTTACCTACTTCTTTTTTTTACCAGTACTCCACTGTGTGTTAGCATGATAGACAGAATACTTGTTCCCAGACAACCCCAGATGGAGTCAGAGACTGCCTGTAGAATAATGAGAGCAGGATTTAATAAACAACTTTTAAAGTCACACATTCATGTTATACAACAATTTAAAATCTTATTTGGTCTCCAAGTTCCTCATGGACATTGTTTACTCACTCTTTCTCATGTTAGCTCCATAGAATCTCACTCAGTCTACAGACTGGACCCTCTGCCCAATTTGAGGTTTCCTATCAGTAACTCTGGAATTGGAGGAGTCGTGGCAGTGGAGTAATGTTTGAAAACAAATCCCTTCTGGGGGTGAGGGGCAGGTGTTAGTGGTGGAAAACCGGGCTAGCGCTGAATACTTTATCTTGTGTGCGGATGCAGTTTCTAACCCTGATGGATGGTAAACTTTACTGTAACAAATACAGGGAAACCTCCATCTGGCTGTGGATGGAAGTAGGTGGGAAAGGAAAAGAGCTATCTGGAACGAGGAGGTTAATTGCAGGTTACGACCAGTATTGACAGAGCTGTGTAGTGAACTTCATACCACTCTTGGGTTTAGTTTTCACTGAAGCTCTTGGTTTCCTACTAATGGAGGTTTGCACTTAGTCCTGTAAAAAAATAATAAAAATGAGGAAACCTGTGTCTCATTTTTGCTGAAACATGTTTTCAATTTGAGATTTCTGTTTCCAGATCAAACCACTAACAACCACAGGAGATGAAATGCCAGCACAACAAAATGGTCCTCAACAGCACATCAGTGATGACATCCAGAACCACTAGTTTTCCGTGACAAAATGTTATGATGCAGATGAGAGACCGATCCCAATACGTTGTTGGTATGGATGTGGGACAAGCAGGGGAAAAATCCCAAAATGAAAAATGTCTGAACGGAGGAACACTTCTAAGGGTACATTGAAACCAGGGCTGTGAAGGGCAGCTTGTGTAGCCATACCTGTGCTAGCCGTACTCTAGCTAGCTCACTAAAAATAGCAGTGAGAATGCCACAGTGAGGGCTTTAGCACAAGGTGCACAAGCCCTCCTGGCCCCTCTGGGTACCGACTTGCTTGTGCAGCCAGCACTGAAGCCCAGCCCATGGAGTCCTCGCTTCTACTTTTAACAAGCTAGCTAGAGTATAGCTAGTGTGGGTACATCTACAGAAGCTGCATATCAGATGTACCCCAAGACAGCGAAAGATTCAGGGGTATGAGAGGCCAAAGCAGAAAGTACTTGATCCCACTTCCATTGAAATCAGTGGAAAGACTCCCATTAAATTCAGGTTTCAGAGGGGTAGCTGTGTTAGTCTGTATCAGCAAAAACAACAAGGAGTCCTTGTGGCACCTTAGAGACTAACAAATTTATTTGGTCATAAGCTTTCGTGGCCCACAAAAGCTTATGCCCAAACAAATGTGTTCGTTTTTCCATTAAATTCAGTGGGAGTTGGATCAGGGTGAAAGATTAAAATGCATGGTGGTCGGTGATACAGAACTCATTTTTAAAGGCAGAGGAAGATGAAATTCCCCCTAAATACAGCCAAGAAAAGTAGCTGAAAGGACAGAATCTCCATTTGCAGTAATTATTCTTGCCATTCTTCATCTTCATCTGGCTGACATTTATTATTACTTATTATTAACAGAGCCCCTTCCCTGTAGGGCTAACATTTTAAAGTCATGAGAGGGTATAATGCAGAACACACACACATTTGTCATCAGACCATAGAACTGTAGGAATTCAATTAACAGAGAAATAACATTTGATCAGGAGTCAGCAATGGAACATTCTGCTTCCCACTAAAAGAGCACCGCAGACTGGGGGCCATTGAACTCAGAATGTGACTCTCCTGGCCACAGCAAGATGGGTGGCAACCAGGAGAGCTCCAGCCTGTATCCATTTGCCAAATCAGCTGGAGCTCAGAAGTGAGCTATGTAAGCCAATGAAGACACAAACACTGTGCCAAGTGAAGACCCGATCCTTCACCTATTCAAGGCAGAGACAGTGGAGAATGATCGCCAGGATATTCTCTGCATCTGTGGGGACCCTTCAAAATAATGGGCTTTTTGGTTCAAGATGCTGATGATGGGTGTCAATATTATAATACAATCTTACACCTTCAACCCCTTTCTTTATAGGCATTTGTGTGGCATTCATCACCATATTATCTGAGTGCCTCACAAACACCAATGTATTACCTTCACCACACCGCGGTTGTTATCTTCATTTTACAGTTGGGGAAAGTGAGACATGGATGACTTGCCCAAGATCACACAGGAAGTCTGTGGCAGAACCACAAACAGAATCACTCTCTTTTGTCTCAGCCCTCAACTCCCTGTCGAGAAGTCCTATAGAATGGAGGAAATCAATTCTATAGAAATTAAATGGGGTTCCATGGAAATTCCTCTAAACTCCTTTAGAATTTAACAGAGAATAATATTTTCTGTTATTTTTGTGTAACCATTTTATATAATTCAATAACAGGGATAGGATTTGCTATTGAATTCCATAGGATTTATTCACAATATTGTTGTTTTATCACAGTAGTGATGTGTCCCAGTTATTGATGCAACACAGCCCCTCCCCCAAAATGCTTTCATTCTAATAAAGATCTTGCAATCTGAGAAGAACGATTAAAAAATCCCTTGGAAAACATTGCTCTGTGGGATGGGGCTTTTCAAATGGTATCTAAGCAGGAATTGATCAGCACTTAGCATTTGAACTGATTGGAATATTTTCGACTACATGACATGTCATCTAAATATCCTGTTCTGTTAAAACCAAAACATTTCCCAAAGACATATCAGATTTGACAAAGTTTCTGTTGGGAAGGTTTTTGAGATCTGGAACTCTCTGGTCACTTCTGGAGAGAGAAGGAGAAAGGAAGAGGAGAGATGTGAATTGAAAACCTAAGGTTTTTTGATCCAAAAACAGCTGTTTCAACACAAATTCGCTTTGTGAAAATGTTCAAAGGGGTTTTGGTTGGGTTCCAGTGAGGAACAAAAACAAATTTAGAAACCTTGAAAGTTGTCACAAAATGGAATTGTTATTCTTCGGACAGCTCGGTGTAGCAGGATTGGTCCCAACATGGCTACACCTTGACCTACTGTCAAACACAAAATCAAACACCTGTGTGTCAGATACATAAAGCTGTATGTGTGCCACTGTTGATCCATCTGCAATATATTACATCCTAATTTATTACTGAGGGTGTTTTTCAAAGGGGATTCATTAGACAGACAGAATCCATTGCACAGTTAAGGAACTGTTTTTCTTCCCACTGCTCTAATTTTCTCTTCTTCTCGGGTTTCTGTTTCCCTTCATGCTATGGCAGGGATATTAAATGCTGGTGAGATAATATTTGGTCCAACACCAGTTAGTCTGGTCTGGGCAATTAATGTGGGTGGTGAACAATTCTTGACCCAACTTTTGCTGGTTGAATAAACCATGAGATGTGGTTAATTATCTTCTACAGCCCGTATCTGCTTAACGAGGGGTGGAATTTCTCATTTGTAGACCATAAATCTATGAGTTCAGGCTTTGTCCTAAAGGAAACAAAAACACAATTGTCTCTAAAGGGAGTAACATTTTTCATGTTGCTGTCTATGGGCTGGATCACAGCCTGGCAAACTTGGCAATGTGGGGCCATTAAGACCCTTCGTGAGATTTCCCCACATCTTCACTGCAGGCGCGTGGGAATGGTGGAAGAGTAGGGGCTGCACACCAGGTACCTCCTCGCTCCAAGCCACATATGGAGTGGGCAGAGAGGGGCAGGGAATGAGTGCAGTTGGCTATGCCTCCCCCCAGCTGGGCAAACAGCACAGCTAAACTGGCACACAGGCCGGCCGGGGTAGTAATCTGCTACTGGCCTGGATGAGTAGCAGATTACTCTCCAAGCTCCCCATCCCTCCCTGCCCCACCTCAGATGAAGGGAGGAGCAGGGAAAGAAGAATGACTCAGAGGGTCAGCTCCTACTTTGGGCTGTCCCCTGGGCTCTGTTCCACCCCATTCTCTGGTAAAAGGTCAGTCTATACCCTCAATTTGCAGTATCAGCAATGACAGCAATTTTTAATCCTCCTTGTTTAGCTATTTTGTCTTTATAACGTATCCAGCCACACACAGAATGCACAGAGAATTATATCTGCTTTTAAAATCCCTCCCCAAATCAAAGCCTTCTCAGCAGGTTTGCCTTTATGCAGAAATAACTGATCAGCACAGGTCTTTCCCTAGGCTGGAAATGACTGACTAGTGAGAGAATACTTAAAGCATATTTATGAGTTGAGTCACACGTCTCACAACCCCTACCCCAGGCTGACATACCCTTTTGCTTTTCTATTAAGAAAGCCACAAATTCGGCATCTTAGCCTCACAGGTTCTCAGAGCTTATGAAGAAATCCAGTGGCTGAATTATGAGCAACGTGGGTTTGAGGTTTCTCAGAGCTGGTTTTGACATGACCTTTTGAAACACTTTCCTCTCCCTTCCCCCTCCCTATCAAGCACTATTGCATTAAAGAAAATTTCTGTCAGTTTCAGCATAATAGAAAACGTACACTGTCTGGCCCCGAGTTGTTCCTGAGGTTTTTATGACAAACTTCTTTTTTGACATCTGGTAACGAGTTGCAGCTCCCTTCTGAAGAAGTCCCTCAGAGGTTAAAGGCTAATGATATCAAAAACGAGGCTGCCTGGTTTATTGTAAGAGTGTTTGGGTTAGATCAAGCTCTTTGATATGAATGAAACTGCCTAGTCTGGGAAAGGAAATGACTTAAAAGTGATGTGGCAGTTCTTAGAGAGAGGCAGAGGGAGACACACAGAGCACGGCTGCCTTGCATGTTGGATTTAATTGGTTGTGCTATTAATTCCTCAGATGGTGCAAAGAGAAGCAGTATTTCCTAATAGTTTTTACAGTGCAGTTTGCTGAAGATGGGGGGAAATAAAATAGCTGTGTAGAAAGCAAGCCCTGCTAGATGAGCTGCAGTGATGAACTAAAGACCTAAAGTAATGAAGAATCTTCTCTTTACTGCATCACTGAATAAGTTCCAGTAGAACCTGAGTGATCATGACTATTATGAATGATCCCCAGTCTTCTCTGGGTTGTGTTTGTGTCCTTTGAATACTTCCATTTGAGAGGCAGAGTTTGCTCCCAAATAGAAGAGGCAGGAGGATTGGCACCCTCAAACCATAAAGGATCTGCCAGAGGCAGGGGTCATCTGGTACTGGAGGCTCCTCGCCCACAGGCTGCCACCTTACCCCACCTTTACCCAAATTCATGGTGCCCCTTGGGACGCCCTCCTGGAGACATTCCAAAAAAACAGAGAGGGAAAGAGTGTAAGGGCTTGTCTACGCTTGGAAATCTATCTAAATAGCTATTCTGGAATAATGCCCCAGGCGGATATTCCAGAATAAGAATGCCTTTTTCCAATTTAGCTTAATCCACTTATAGTGGTTTCATTGGATAATTTGCAAACTAGTTTAATCCACTTCAAGTAAAGTTCACAAAGTACTTTAGGATCCTTCTCCATGAAAAGCCCTATCAACAGGTAAAATATTATTTTAATTACCTGCTAACTCTATACATTACTGGATAATATCTCCGAAGAGCAACTGTGCACTGTGATAATTTTTCACATCAGACTTTCTGACAGAAGAGCCCATACCAAATACCATGTGATCCTGTAGACAGGTAATAGGTTTCAGGAGCTGAAAGTTGTGTGTGTTATAAAATTGTTCACTAGGGCAGAGCCTGATTCTGATCTGATTTATATTGCTGTAAATCAGGACTAATTGCCTGTTTAGAACTGGCCAAAACACTGAATTTCTGGTTCATGGGAAATTTTGCTTTTTCTACATTTGGCTTCATCCAGATTGGAACAAATCCCAATTTTATCAAAATTTCACATGGACTGGAGATCCTCAATTTTTTTTTTTTTTTTTGGAAACAGCAACATATGGTGGTTCTGAAATGAAATCTACTCCCTGGGAGCTTGACAGCTGATGAATGAAATTAAAACTCTTGTCAGTGTCATAGAAGTTAACAGTAGCTGGAGAACTGACAATCTCAAGTTTATTCAGCCACTCCTGGATCTCCCAGAGTCTGTGGCTCCAGGACAGCTCCACACGTGGACTGCCCTGGGGTGGGGACTTCAGGGCTTCCAGACTCCCAGACCTGCAGGAATCTGGAGCCCTTGCGGTCCCTGGCTTGGGGCAGGCTACATGGAAAACCAGAGGCCCTGGGAGCCCAGCTCTGTAGCAAGAAGCTTGGAAGCCCTGAGAGCCTACCACAAACTGGTGGGCTTTGGAGCTGGAAGCCAATCATATGTTAGTGCTGGAACTACCAGGGTTTTCAGGCTCCTGAATCCATGTCAGTGAGACTAGAAGCCCTGCCACAGCTGACTGCCCCCAGAGGAACAGATCCTGGAACACTGGGCTCCCTGGCCCCTGGGATGCCTGCATGGTGTGGCTGCCCCGGAGCTATGGACCCTGGGAAGCTGGGATTCCTAGGAGCCCAGTGAGCTGACACGTTTCCCATGGAGCCCTGACTTCGGTTCACAAAAAGATCACTGAACCTCAGTGTGTACTGTTGTCCCTTTTTAGCCAAAGCAGTTAGCAAATAGGAGACTAGCTTTGCTGGGTTGTTTCTGTTAGGAGGAGTAATTGATGATACAAGTCAGGTCTATTCCTTGGTGCAAGCCTGTTTATTTTCAGTGAATACACACAGAGTCCTCTATCCCTGAACACAGAAGAAACTAATAACAGGAGGCAGTTTCTTTGTTCAGAAATCCAAGTCTCTCTCCACTACTGTGCTCCAAAGAAGCTCTGTCTCTTGGCTTCCTCCCATGGCCATGCTCACCGCTGCTTCTCTGGCTTCTTCTTCACTTTCTCTCTCAGACACACCCAGCTACAACCAATCAGTGCTCCAGCCCTTGCATTTGCAATCAGTCCTCAGGGAAACCTCTTGGCCCACATGATTTAACTTTTGCTCAGGCCTTGCCCAATTGGCCAGTGCCTTGGGCAGTGATTTCTATTGTTTCCACTATCACTCAACAAGGGAGTATTAAACTGCTCCTTCCATGTAGCCTGAATAAATGGTACTTAATACACACATTGGCTTTACCCAGGTCTGTGATTGATGGCAGCCATTAACACCTTCCAGCATAACACTCCATTTGAAATCAGTGGAGTAAATTCAGTCTCCAGGCAATTAGAATCAGGCCCTGTGTTTATTTTTAAAATTAAAGTATTGCTCTACTGATCATTCTGGCCCCAATCCAATTTGGTCTTAACTCTAAGCATGTGAGTGTAAGCAGTGTCAGGATGAGCTCCACCCTGACATCTGGTGGTGAGGTGTGGCAAGTTGTGGAAAAGAACTTCAGGGGCTGATCTCATTTGCATAGGCACACCCACCACGCCTAGAATGAGACCATAGCTGCCCAAATGGTCACTTTGGCTGCTGTGGGATCCCCAGTGTCTCTGTTATTGGGGCAGGAAGAATAAATTGCTATTACCCTGATTATGGGAACTGTGCTTGGAACTGTACGTGGCCTTTTGTTATGATGGAGGGATTCACCATCAACTAAGTAGCACTCGCTAGGCAAGGGTCATGGGTTCCAAAACTGTGTGAATGGAGAGAGGCTGGGGACAAGTATTAATACTTGGTGGCATGGGCCCCTTGGTGAGGGCCTTACATGCTGATTGCACTTCCTCTTCTCTCCACTGTGGAATATCAGAGCTAATTTTGATTTCATTAGAAGTCTAGTTATAGGCTGCTGAGCTCACTTTGGGCTGACAGTGCACCAGCACTGGGGCTCCCCTACTATAAGCTGAATTCACCTAAGAGCTGAAATCACTGAGTGTTGTGTTAAGTAGTGGGGGAGCCTGAAGATATATTGTGGAGCAATTTGCGGGACGGCTGGTGAAGCAGTTCGACGCGGAGCAGTGTGTGGATGTCAGGAGCTGCTTGTGGGCCGTGGAGCTGAGTGAAGGAGTTCATGGGGCGGCTGGCGGAGCGGAGCGCAGCTGAGTGAAGGAGTTCGTGGGGCGGCTGGCGGAGCGGAGCGCAGCTGAGTGAAGGAGTTCGTGGGGCGGCTGGCGGAGCGGAGCGCAGCTGAGCGAAGGAGTTCGTGGGGCAGCTGGCGGAGCGGAGCGCCGCTATGGAGCTATGGGGCGGTCAGCTTCAGATCACGTAAGGTGCCTCTTACCCCTGTCCCATTTCCACCCAGATTGGGAGGTAAAGCTCCGCCGATAAACTTTCGAACTCTGGGGCTGCCCTGACCAGGGACAGAGACTTTTGGGGCATTGGACTTTTGGGACTTTGGGTGATTTGGGGTTGCTGGACTCAAGAACCAAAGGGAAAAGGGCATGCCCCAATTTGCCTGGGGTGGGGTTGTTTTTGCTCATGGGTTGTGTTATGAATCCTGTTGGTGGTGTTTCCCCAACATAATGCCACATTGTTTCTCTCTGTTATTAAAAGACTTTTGCTACACTCAGACTATGTGCTTGCGAGAGGGGAAGTATTGCCTCTTGGAGGCGCCCAGCGGGGGTGGTATATATTGGTCCCAGGTCACTGGGTGGGGGCTTGAGCCGGTTTGCATTGTGTTATTGGAATGGAACCCCTAGATATTGAACCCGGCCCTTGTTGCTGCCAACTCTGACGGGCAGAAGGGTTACATTTTTGGGGGCTCATCCGGGATCGCCTGGGTCAGTACCCCTCGCAAGCACCTGTTGAGTGATCCACTACATTGGGAAACAATTTATATTTTTTTTTGTTTGTGCTTATATTTTGAGGAAATTACTGTTTGTATAATGGCTAATATGTCAGGTTTGTTGGGCCCTGGCTCAGCAGCTTCTAGCTCAGAGGCTGCAGCCTCGGCTGATGATTGGACAAAAGCTCTGGGGCAAATATTGGAAAAGGTTGTGCTTCCCCATGCTGAGTCAGACTCTTGTCGTAAGTTAAGATTATTTGCTGGGGAGGAGGAGTTTGAACCCTGGTTAGAGCATACCACTGAAATGCTGCAAGAGTGGGCCGTACCAGATGCAGAAAAGCGAAGATGCCTTATAGAGAGCCTTGGCGGCCCAGCATTAGATGTGATTCGCACCCTGAAGCTCATTGACCCTGGGGTCAGTGTGAAGGACTGCCTAGAGGCCCTTGAACACAACTTTGGGAGCGTAGAGGGCCCTGAAGACAGCTACTGTAAGTTCCTTAATTCCCGACAACAAAAGGGCGAGAAGGCTTCAGCCTACATACAGAGACTGGAGAGACTGCTTCAGAGAGCTGTCATGAGGGGAGCAGTGACTGCTGAGCAGATGGATCAGACCAGACTGGCTCAAATTGTAAGAGGAACTCAGTATCAGAACCCGATTCTACTTCATCTCCGGCTAAGAGAACGACGGGAACATCCCCCAAGTTACTCCCAGCTGATAAAAGAGGTCCGAGAGGAGGAAGAAAGGCAGGCTGCCAGTGAGTTTTGGGAAGCCCAAACATCGGAGCCAGCCAGCACAACACCACTGCAAATGGCCAGTGTACTGATGGTGAGCACCAGAGAGGAACTTGCCCAACAAATGCAGGTCCTGACGGAACGGATAGCTGAGCTGCAAAGTACCGTTGACCGAGTTAAGACTTCTAGGAATAAGAAGCCTCAAACTGTGGCGATTGAGAAGCCCGCACTTAGAGCCACCATCCCCCCCAGGCGAAGGGGGAAAGGTCAATTCTTCTGCTACCGATGTGGTCAGGATGGACACAGTGCTGCCAAGTGCCGTAATGAAGAAAACCCCTCCTTAGTGTATGGAAAGCTGAGGATCAGTTGGGAGAGATCCGGTAGCTGCCAGAGGGTCTGGGGACGGGGACCCCCCAGGTCTGCAGGATTTGAAGATTCCCCCAGAAAAGACTGTCCAGCTGGGATCCCTGCAGGACTGATAGGGCCTCGAGCAGAGGTCATGGTGAGGATCGAAGGGGTGGAGTGTAAAGCAGTGCTTGACACTGGATCTCAAGTGACTATTATATTTCAGTCATTCTACCAACAGATGCTTAGGCACCTGCCTATACAGCCACTGACTGGCCTTGGCCTATGTGGCCTCAGCATGGATGAATACCCCTATCAAGGGTATGTCATAGTGCACCTGGAATTCCCAGAGGAGGTTGCTGGGGTAAGAGAAGAGGTAGACACAGCTGCCTTAATATGCCCTGACCCTAAAGGGACTTCTGATGTGTCTGTGCTGATAGGGACCAACTCCAGTCTCTTCAAGGTACTCGCGGATTACTGCAGAAGGCGGGCTGGGGACCAGTACCTGAATACCCTGATGATCCATACGCTTTGTGCTGAAGCCTATAGGAAAATTGAGAGCGCTAAAAGGGACACATCTGAGCTACCGCTTGGGGCACTGAAGTACGCGGGCACAACCCCCTTAGTAGTGCCTGCAAGGACGGAGCAAGAAGTGCTTGTCATGAGTACCTGTCTGAAAGGCAGTAAAGGGACGTTAGCAATGATAGAGCAGCCGATGGGAGGAGAGCTCCCTGAAGGAGTGCTGGTCCCCAGTGGAGTCATAACCCTACCTGCTGAAGCCCAGGAAAGGGTGACTATATTGATTGCTAATGAAACGAGTCGTGATATTTTTGTGAAGCAAGGACAAAAGATAGCAGACCTCTTTGAGCCTGAGTCGATTGTAAAACCCCAGTATGAAACTCCAGTTTCGGCAATAGACCCAGCAAAGTTTGACTTTGGAGATTCACCAGTGTCCGAGGACTGGAAAGATCGCCTGAGGAAGAAACTTTGTGAAAGATCCAAGGTGTTCTCACTGCATGAGTGGGATGTGGGATGTGCAAAAGGAGTAGAGCACAATATCAGACTACATGACTCTCGACCTTTCAGGGAGAGATCTAGGAAGATTGCTCTCTCTGAGATGGAAGATGTGCGACATCATCTTCAGGAGCTGGCTGCGAATGGCATCATTACAGAGTCCCGCAGCCCATACGCCTCACCCATTGTGGTAGTCCGCAAAAAGAATGGGAAAATCCGGATGTGTATTGACTACCGCACCCTAAACAGCCGTACTGTGGTCGACCAGTACACTATGCCTCGAGTGCAAGACGCCTTAGACTGTTTGCTGGGAAGCCAGTGGTTCTCTGTGTTGGATCTTCGAAGTGGATACTACCAGATCCCTCTGGGAGAAGAAGATAAGGAGAAGACAGCCTTCATCTGCCCATTAGGGTTTTATGAGTTTGAACGCATGCCCCAAGGGATTTCTGGAGCACCTGCCACCTTTCAACGTCTCATGGAGAAAGTTGTGGGAGACATGAATTTACTGCAAGTGTTAGTTTATTTGGATGACCTGATTGTGTTTGGAAGAACCTTAGAGGAGCATGAAGAAAGACTTCTTAAAGTGCTTGATAGGTTGGAGGATTATGGTCTGAAGCTTTCAATTGACAAATGCCAGTTCTGCAGAACCTCAGTGAAGTATGTGGGTCACATTGTGTCCCAAGAAGGTGTGAGTACTGATCCTGATAAAATAGAAGCACTCACTACATGGCCACGTCCAAGTAACTACAGAGAACTCAAGACCTTCCTTGGATTTAGTGGCTACTACCGCAGATTTGTGAAAAACTATGCTACGATTGTAAAGCCTCTGAATGATCTTACCAGGGGACATCAGTTCAGCAAGAACAAATCTAAGTCCAAGAATAAGGGGAGGTCCCCAAAGCCTCCTGTGCAGAGACACAATGGCCCCTTTGCACCATTTGGGCCACGGTGGGATGAGAGATGTGAAAGGGCTTTTCAAGAAATCATTACTTGCCTAACTCATGCTCCAGTCCTAGTTTTTGCTGACCCAAGCAAACCATTTATCCTGCATACTGATGCCAGTTTGGAGGGTCTGGGAGCAGTCCTGTACCAGGAAGTGGAAGGCAAATGTAAACCTGTAGCCTTTGCCAGCCGAGGATTGTCTGATAGTGAAACTCGCTATCCCACCCACAAGCTGGAGTTTTTGGCCTTGAAATGGGCCATCACTGAGAAATTTCGAGACTACTTGTATGGTGCTCAGTTCCAGGTGTGGACAGATAACAATCCACTGACTTATGTGTTAACAAGTGCTAAGCTGGATGCTACAGGGCAGAGATGGGTGGCCGCCTTGGCTAGCTATGAGTTCAGCATTCAGTACCGATCAGGGAGAAGCAATGTAGATGCAGATGCATTGTCCAGGCGTCCGCAGGCTCCAGAAGTTGCTGTGATACCCACAGATGGAGTGAGAGCTATTTGCAGTGTGAGTCGCCGAGAGCCAGAGGCCCGTGAAGACTTTCAGGGATGTGTTGCAGAAGCTTTGGGCCTGCCCCCTGAATGCATGCCTTCTGCTTCGGTGAACTATATTGCATTAGACCAATCTCCTTTGCCCATGCTCAATGCGGCTGACTGGCAAGAAGCCCAGCGGCAAGATATTGACATTCGTGATACACTACTTGCCAAAAGGGAGGGGCGAAGCCCAACTGCGGTTGTCCCACCTAACCCGGAGGGTAAACTACTATTGAGAGAATGGACCAAACTAAAACTGATTCAGGGAGTGCTACACCGAATGACCACTGACCCTTTACAAAAACAACGAGCACAACTAGTACTGCCAAAAAAGTACAGAGCCCTGGCCATGAGGGCCCTGCATGATGACTTTGGGCATTTAGGGATGGAGAGGACCCTGGAACTTATTCGTAGTAGGTTCTATTGGCCCGAATGGCTGAAGATGTTCGCAGGAAATGTGAGACTTGCGCTCGATGTGTTCAAAGGAAAACTCTGCCCACGAGGGCTGCATATCTCAAGAACATCACCAGCAACAAACCTTTGGAGTTGGTATGCATTGATTTCTTGTCTGTAGAGGTAGACAAGAGGAATGTTGGAAACATTCTAGTAGTGACTGACCATTTTACACGGTATGCACAAGCATATCCCACACGTGATCAGAGGGCCACCACCGTTGCTCGAGTATTGTGGGACAAATATTTCTCAGTCTATGGATTCCCGGCTCGGATACACTCTGATCAGGGGCGGGATTTTGAGAGTCACCTTCTGAAGGAGGTGCTGAAGATAGCAGGAATTAAAAAGTCTAGGACAACGCCTTATCACCCCCAAGGTGATCCTCAGCCAGAGAGGTTCAATCGAACCCTATTAGATATGTTGGGAACTTTGCGACCAGAGCAGAAGGCAACCTGGAGCCAGCATGTCGCATTTCTGGTGCATGCCTACAATGCCACAAAGAACGATGCTACGGGAGTCACCCCATATCTCTTGATGTTTGGGCGAGAACCAAGATTACCCATAGACTTGTGCTTTGGTGTATCAGAGGATGGAGATAGCTATGAAACTCATCAGCAATATGTATCCCGACTAAGAGAAAAGCTGCGGGATGCTTATCGCTTAGCTACCGCTGCGGCTCAGAAGAACGCAGACCGCAACAAACATCGATATGATGCTAGAGTGCGTTCGCAGGAGCTCCAGCCGGGGGACAGAGTCCTGCTGCGAAATTTGGGTATTGCTGGCAAACACAAGATAGCTGACAGATGGAAGGCAATACCTTACCTGGTGATGGAAAAGCTGGGAGATCTGCCGGTCTACAAGATCAAACCTGAAGACGGTCCAGGGCAAATAAAGACGGTGCATAGAAACCTTTTGCTCCCTGTGGGGGAATTGGTAAGCACCCCTTGTGAGATGGGCCACGGCAGGGCCGCCGGGCAGAACAGAGGTGCTAGACCAAAGCCGCCATCCAACACAGACAGTGGGCCCCCTGCAGCTAACTTACCCCTATTCTGCACATCTGAGAGTGAGTCTGAGGAGGAAGACACAACCCTGGTGTATCCTGGGATGGAGACAAGATTTCAGTCTCGATCAGCTGAACCAAACGAGAGTTCTCCCTTTTCCGCCCTAAACCCATTGGCGGAACTATTTAGGCCCCTTTCTGATACCCCGGTGCTGCTGATGAGACCCCCCTGTGATGACAAACACAGGTTATTGGACAATGGGGACAGACAGGTAGAGGATGTCCTGGGCACCTTGGACCCTCCAGCGTTAGAACTAGGAGTGCAGGGGCCTACGCCAGTAGCCGAGGGACCCTCCAGGGAAGCCTCTCCATCCGTCACTCAAGAGGATGTTCCCCTTACTTCGGCAACAGAGATTCTCAATAGACGAGACAGGGTGATAAGACCAGTGAAACGGTTAACTTATGATGCACCTGGGGTGACTAGTGAGGAGCCAATACATTTAGCACACAGGCTTGTGGAAGCTAAAGTGGGCTTCCTGAGGCCCTTTGGAGGAAACCAATGAGTTGGTATAAAGGGAGTGTGATTTGTCGGGACGACAAAGTCTCGGCTGGGGGGAGGATGTAAGCAGTGTCAGGATGAGCTCCACCCTGACATCTGGTGGTGAGGTGTGGCAAGTTGTGGAAAAGAACTTCAGGGGCCGATCTCATTTGCATAGGCACACCCACCACGCCTAGAATGAGACCATAGCTGCCCAAATGGTCACTTTGGCTGCTGTGGGATCCCCAGTGTCTCTGTTATTGGGGCAGGAAGAATAAATTGCTATTACCCTGATTATGGGAACTGTGCTTGGAACTGTACGTGGCCTTTTGTTATGATGGAGGGATTCACCATCAACTAAGTAGCACTCGCTAGGCAAGGGTCATGGGTTCCAAAACTGTGTGAATGGAGAGAGGCTGGGGACAAGTATTAATACTTGGTGGCATGGGCCCCTTGGTGAGGGCCTTACATGCTGATTGCACTTCCTCCTCTCTCCACTGTGGAATATCAGAGCTAATTTTGATTTCATTAGAAGTCTAGTTATAGGCTGCTGAGCTCACTTTGGGCTGACAGTGCACCAGCACTGGGGCTCCCCTACTATAAGCTGAATTCACCTAAGAGCTGAAATCACTGAGTGTTGTGTTAAGTAGTGGGGGAGCCTGAAGATATATTGTGGAGGAATTTGCGGGACGGCTGGTGAAGCAGTTCGACGCGGAGCAGTGTGTGGATGGCAGGAGCTGCTTGTGGGCCGTGGAGCTGAGTGAAGGAGTTCATGGGGCGGCTGGCGGAGCGGAGCGCAGCTGAGTGAAGGAGTTCGTGGGGCGGCTGGCGGAGCGGAGCGCAGCTGAGCGAAGGAGTTCGTGGGGCGGCTGGCGGAGCGGAGCGCCGCTATGGGGCGGTCAGCTTCAGATCACGTAAGGTGCCTCTTACCCCTGTCCCATTTCCACCCAGATTGGGAGGTAAAGCTCCGCCGATAAACTTTCGAACTCTGGGGCTGCCCTGACCAGGGACAGAGACTTTTGGGGCATTGGACTTTTGGGACTTTGGGTGATTTGGGGTTGCTGGACTCAAGAACCAAAGGGAAAAGGGCATGCCCCAATTTGCCTGGGGTGGGGTTGTTTTTGCTCATGGGTTGTGTTATGAATCCTGTTGGTGGTGTTTCCCCAACATAATGCCACATTGTTTCTCTCTGTTATTAAAAGACTTTTGCTACACTCAGACTATGTGCTTGCGAGAGGGGAAGTATTGCCTCTTGGAGGCGCCCAGCGGGGGTGGTATATATTGGTCCCAGGTCACTGGGTGGGGGCTTGAGCCGGTTTGCATTGTGTTATTGGAATGGAACCCCTAGATATTGAACCCGGCCCTTGTTGCTGCCAACTCTGACGGGCAGAAGGGTTACATGAGTAGTGCCTTTGACTTCAGTGGGAAGACTCACAAGCTTAAAGATAAACGTGATTATAAGTGCGTTCCTGGATTGGGTCCTATAGCATTAACTAAATCACACACAAAAATCTGAGATGTAAAAATCCTTTTAAATGATCTCCGCCATTACAGGATTGTTCCTTGTATATTCTTGAGTGTTTTATCAGTCTGGTTTTAAATGACTTAAGCAATGGGGCCTCAAGCATTTCCTTGGGGAAAGGATTGCAGAGTCTAAGAGCTTGTCTACACTAGAAATGCTACTCAGTGTAATCACTCACTATAGTAATAAAAAGGGTTCTCCCACGGCTGTATTAATCCACCTCCCTGAGAGGTAGTAGCTGGATTGACAGAATTCTTCGGTTGACTAGCACTGTCTACACTGGAGGGTTAGGTTGACTAATCTACATCGCTCAGGGGTGTGGATTTTTCACACCCCTAAGCAATGTAGCTGGGTTGGCTTAACCCCGCGCATCCCTTTGCCTAGTTTCATCCAGTCCCTTTTGATTTTATCAATTTTACAAATCTGAACAATCATTGTCCCAGGTGCTTGACTTCAGATAACTGTAGATGATTATCAGATTCCTAACAACTGCCTCTTACAAACAGACTTTAGTTATTTCAATCTTTTCTGGTAAATTAACAGCCTACTCCCCCTCGACTCTTGAATCATTTTATTGCTCTTCTATTAAATCCTTTCAATTTGTTAATACATTTCTTGTAATGTGGCAGCTAGCACTGTATGCTAGGTGAGGTCATACCAGCGTCATAAGGATGGGTATGATCCCCTCTGGATCTGTGGATCTAGAGTTCTAGCCATAATTGCACTTTTTCGGCTTAGAGGGCTTATATTCCACATACTGTTTAGACTTGGCAGCTCTTTTGGGTCCAATAGAGCTTATAAACTCTACAAGGTCAGAGAGAGCTGCTCGGTCTGGAACCAGGGGAGACTGAGGACCTGATCAGATCTGCAAGACCACGATCTTGGCCCACGCAGTTCCAGCTGGTCCTGCACAATGGACATGCTCTGCAGGCTACAGAGCACCCCACCTGGTGAGTCTCTTCCTGCAGAATTTAGAAGCCCCGGTGTTCCCCAGGAATGAACTACCATTCAGGGAACTCTCCTAGGTTAAAAACCAAACATGACACCCAATAAGAGTAAATTAACCTGCCAAGCATTCCAAAAGCAGTCTAAGGAACCAGTGTGCCTTGAGAACAATAGAATAAATCAGGTTTGCATTTCCTGTGCCAAGACTGGAGCTAGTAAAAAAGAGAGGTGGGTTGTGGGGGGGAGAGGAGGGGGGAAGAGCCTGGATTATTCAATTAAAAGCTCATCTCCACATTATGAAGAGAGCTCCCTGGGCTACATCAGGCCAAGTGTTTAGAAGAGTTGAAGGCCAGATTTTTCAGATGCTCAACACTGACACCTGGGGCCAGATTCTCAAAGATGCTCACCCCCAGCAGCTCCATTGAGACACTATGACCAGTGTTCAGTGCTTTGGTCCTGAACCTCAAAGGTATTCAGGCACATAGCTCTCACTGCAATTAATAGAAGTTAGACATCTAAATATCTTTGGGGATCTGGGCCCCATTGTGTTGAGTGCTATTGAAATTCTGGCCACTTATTTTGGTGCCTAAATGGAAGCTGAGGACTTCTGAAAATTTGGCCCTAATTGTGTGTGCTGAGCTAGTTTGAAAATTCTGGCCAGGAGGAAGAGGAGAGGCCTTTTCCACACTGTGTATCTGTATTGTGATCATTTACATCAGCTTGCACTGCTGGCCCTGTCTGAGGGAGGGGAATGGGAAGGAGTTCAGATAGATTCATATGGTTTTGATCACTAAGGGAACCCTTTTCTTCAAAAGCACAGATTTTTGTCCATCTCATTTTATAACTGGGGGCCTGAAAGGAGGAAGTGCGCCATTAAAAATAAAACCAAATGGAAGCGAAAAGCAGCTCAAAGTGTAATTTAAATGAGGGCTGCCTTAACTGGGGAAATGTTTGTTATATCACTGTATGGAAAGTAGCTCTCTTTTTGCTTATTGCAAGTGACCGTGGGGATTTAAAGTTCCAGTTCTCAGCTCCAGACTTTGCCCAGTTAAATAAACAAATACATAAAACTTCCAGAAGCTATTAAACTAAATATATTTAGTTTCTCTCACATGCTAAGTATGTTCTTTCGCTTTACCCCATATCTACCCCCTTGTGTTCCACAGTGCCTTAGGATAAACCAGCATATTTTCAGATGCTCTCACTTGGAGAGGCGATAGTGCATGATAACGGAACAGTGTTGTATTATTTTTTGAGACTCCATGGCTTTGCCTATCCATCTCTGTTTGTGAGGAATTATTTTACCCTGCCTCTCTCACGCTATCTACTTCTGTTGTATCTGATAAGTGCCTGAAAAGAACCAGGACTTCCAAAGCCCGCTCCATCCACCTCTAAAAATAAAAACAAGCTTCTCCTGAGCTCGCTTGGTTAATTTAATACTTTTCTACTTTTTCTGGTCACAAGTTGTTAGTATTTGACTTATGTTTCACTACACTATTTCTTGTTATTAGTCTTATGCCTATGTACACGTTATTGTGGATAGGAGCCCCAGCTGACTGGACTCAGCTGGTATTCTTTTGCCAGGCCTATTAAACAATTTGCCACCAACCCTAACTTCAGCCTACAAAACAAAATTACTGGCTCCTTTAATGTGAATGAACAACACAAACTCAGTTGATCTGATTCCAGATAACCAGGGTCTGTGTGTTCCTGACAACCAGAACAAGCCCTGTTTCAGGGTCTGCTTCTGCTGGTTTTACAGAAAACAGTGTTTTCTCCTGGTTTTTGTAAACCCTGGTAGAGTGGCCCCTTGACAGGGCTACAAAGCAGCTGAGCTTGTGGAATTGGCAGCAGGCTGAGCACGCACTTGTGCAACTTCGAGACTACTCCCAGCTGTAGCTAGCTCTAGAAGTTGCCACCTGTCCTCCAGGAATCCCTGCACTGAGCTCCCCCTCACATAAAGATTGATCTATGTGGAGACCAAGGGCCACAATCTGTGCTGTGCCTGGCAGGATGCACTGCTCCCGAGGCATTGCTGGGGCAGGGGAGGAGTGGTTTTGTGCCATCTCTGCTCTGCCTGAATTCTGGACGAGTCCAGAGATCAATGCAGATCCTTGAATTAAGTTATGCTGTGATAACCCAGGGGCTACTCTAATTTTACACTGACGGTCACAGCTCCCTGTGGAACTGTCCTGTAGCCCAGGACAGATGCAGAGTACAGCACTCTAGCCACTGCCCCTCCAACATGATGTTACTCCTTCCTGCCTTTGGGCCACTACACATCAAAGGCTCTGGGGTAAGGCCACTATGCTGGTTTCCAGATGCCTGGGAAACCGCTCCTTGCAGCAGGGGAATTACTGATGTGTGGCGGGGGAGGGGGGAAATCTGTCTGTGTTTCAGCCAATTTACATGGCAAGAACGACCCAGACTCAGGGCCTGAGATTCTGGGTGCTCCTGCGAGTTCCAAGAGTGCAGGCAGCTCAGGCTGCTCCACAATCAGATGCAGTTGGCTACTGATCCAGACTTGGGGAGAGGGTCCCTTTTGCTGCTCATTTCCCACTCCTCCTAGGTGAACACTGGGTTGTGGGAGGAGGCGGTGGCCACCAGGTAGCCCACTGGAATACAGTGCAGTGCTCTAGGACTGTGAGGAGGAAAGGAAGCTCTTCCTGAGCTTTAAAAGTTATGGGGCAGGAAGAAAGCTCCGAGGCTTCACAGGGATCAGCTGCCCTGACCACCCTTTTAAAATACAAGTGTATCCTCCTGCAAGCTCAACTCTGAGGGGTGGCTGCCATATGGCTGAGGTGATGCTGAAGACCAGTGGCACTGCATCATGTCTGTTCTTTATAGCAACCCTGCTGTGACTGAGGGCAAGTAGAGGCCATTGAGCTGCCCCCCATAATAAAGACAGCAGGGAGAGCTTAGGGAGACCTCATGAAGGTCCAGGAACCCTGCTCCAAGGACATTTTACAGCAGCAGGGCCGTGTTTTGCCATATTCAGCTGGCATGCAGGCTCATGTGGTAACTCTAGCTGCTGTGCTCAGCAGTAACTGAGAAGCCTTGTGATCGTTCTGAATTCCCCAGAAGTCCTTTCCTGGTCAAATGAGCCCATAATGGGGACAAATAAATTCAACACTGAAATCATGTTAAAACAGAAGTTTTACATACATGTTACAAATCTACCCTAAAATCAGCTGACATCTGCCTCTGGCCCTTTCTTATTTTTATTTCCCCTTGAACTTTGTTCCAAGGAAAGCATCTGAATCCCAGTTCTAGGACTAGTTCTTAGGACCTTGGGATGGAGGGAGTCCCCAACAACCTGGCAAGTAAACTGTCTTTAAAATACTGACAAGACCTATGTATTTAGGGACTAAGGCCCAAATCCTCAAAGAGATTTAGGCTCCTAGCTCCCACTGATTTCAATGGCTGCTAGAAGCCTAAATACCCTTGAGGATCTAGACTTAAAGCCCAGTATATAAAGCTAGAGAAGGATTTCCCAACCTCACAGGGGTGCTGTGAAGAGAAATACATTACAGATGGAGAGACACACAGCTACTGCAGTAACAGGGGCCATACATGGTTTAACCAGATAGAAAGTGTGAAAACTCAGAACAGTGGTGGGGGATAATAGGCACCCATATAAGAAAAAGCCCCAAATATCAGGAGTGTCCCTATAAAATCGGGGCATCTGGTCACCCTAGCCATACAGGTAGGTAGGCAGGGAGACAGCCAGACAGGACTAAGGAAAGTCACTGGAGAACGAATCAGCAGTTGAGCAGTAGAGTCCCTATGAATGGCCTACATTTTCAAAATTGTGTCCAATGATTTTGCAAGTTTAGGTGCCCCACCTTGAGACACCTTAAAAGGGGGAGCAGCCCTTTCTGAAAATCAGGTGGTTCATGTTAAAATAAGATGTCTTCTATCAGGCACCCAATATCACCAGTCATTTCTGAAAATTTACACCAGGGGTTTTCTCCTCCAATACAAATAATGGACAAGAGATTGGCCACATGAGGTCAGACCAATGGTCCATCTATCCCAGGATCCAGTCTTCTGTCATTGGCCAGTGCCAAATGCTTCAAAGGGAATGAACAAAATGGGGTAATTATTGAATGATCCATCCCCTGTCATCCAGTCCCAGCTTCTGAGAGTTGGAGGTTTTCGGACACCAGGAGCATAGTGAGTGGCATGCTTGACCATCTTGGGCCTATCCTCCATGTAATCAATGTGCTTTCCTCTTAGATCCCAAGAGCATATTTATTTACTACACACAAATTTAAGATGCACAGATCTGCAGGGGGCAGCCAGAAGCAGAAGTGGCTGTAGTACATATGGGATCGGAGGGAAGCTTATAGAAGATGGCCTCCTAAAACTCACTGCAGCTGTCTACCCCTGTTCTGTGCATCCCTCCATTCCTTGCATGGCAGAAAACAGTCTCCGACAGCATAGCTGTAGAAAAAGTGTATCCCTATCCCATTACTGCCAACACCAAACATTTGAATAATCCCACGCCCCAAAAATCATGAGATTTAAAAAAAAATTGTTTAAAATTTGGCTTCTGGTTTTTGAGCCTTTAAGATTCACATTTTCAAGCTCTTCTGGGCAACTATGAAGGCTAGAATCGTACTTTTTAAAAATCTGAAACCTGAGATTCTCACATAATCACATGATTCCAGCAGCTGAGACTTTAAGAAAAGCACCAAATATTGTGAGACTTAAAAGTCATAAAACTGTGAGAGTTGGCACCACTGCCCCAACTGTACTCTTGAATGAAGGATGATAGTACGCCCCATTCAGCTCAATGAGGTATGAACTTTTGAAATTAACTCTAGGAGTTGATTCATTTATTACCTTCCCCTTCTCATAAAACTTTCTTACCTTCCTTCCATCACCTGTGTGCCAGCCTCTGCCCTTCCATAGAGTGAAGGCTGGTCCACATTGGAAATGTTGCACAAACACCACTAAACCAATCTGACATCCATCTAGGTACACTGTTGCAAATGTGACTATAGAAATTCTTCTGCCAGTTTAAATCTCTCTTAAATTGGTTTAGCTTGAGTTGGAAATTAACCACATTAAGATGAACAGATATAGGACTTATCTATACAATACTTGGTTTTAAATCAGTTTATTTAATCTGGTCCAAACCATTATCTGGATACACTTACATTGGTTTAGAACAGACTAATATCGACATAACTTAAATTGGTAAGTTGCCGACTTTTGTTAAATTAGTGTAGTTGTTGTGTAAAGAGTATAGACCAGCCTTTAAGTGAGAGTGAACCACTTTCAGGTGTTTGCACCTGTTAGTCAATTTAAAACAGATCTAGTTACACTGGTGCAATTTTTCTAATTTGGACGTGGTGAAAAATTATGAACATTCACTTACATATGGTTATTGTGGATAGAAAATTAAACTACAGAGCTAAGCTAAAACACATCCTTCCTTGAGAGGAGGTCCACAAATGGTATGTGGCTCTACTGATCAATTGGGTAAATGCAGCTGATCATGAGGCTGGAAGGCTTATCATATGTCTTAAACTATGTGACTTTTGGCAAGAAATTATGCAACAAAGTCTCAAACTAAAACTGCAAAATTCAACCTAAAAATGTGTGCTATTATATTGCACAGGAAAAACTTGAAGTTCTTTCAACAAAAGGGGAATAGATAAAAAATGCAGTAAAAACATCAAATAGTTTTGTTTCCATGGCCACACAACAAACCAGCAGAATTTCAGATGGTTTCGAGTTTCTATGAAAAGACAGAAAGGTCTAGGAATATACAAGCGTGTACATGCACCACACTGCCCTCTGCTGAATGGAATCAGATTTGTTCAAATGTAAGCTGTCCACTGGATTGCCACATACAAATAGACTGTAAATCTTACTATCATCTAACAAAGAGTCCACGTTAGCTCAAATAACGAGGAGTCCTTGTGGCACCGTAGAGACTAACAATTTTATTTGGGCATAAGCTTTCGTGGGTTAAAACCCACTCCATTGGATGCATGGAGTGAAAATACAGGAGCAGGTATAAATACATGAAAGGAAGGGGGTTTCTTTACCAAATGTGAGGTCAGTCTAATGAGATAAATCAATTAACAGCAGGATACCAAGGGAGGAAAAATAACTTTTGAAGTGGTAAGAGAGTGGCCTATTACAGACAGTAGCTCAAATGGCTAAAACCATTTGTGACCTTATGTCCTATATTCTTCATAGAGATATGCTTATGATATGAATATGGCATAACTAAGATACGTTTTATGCCAGATGCATCATGTGAGGTATCATTGGAAAGGTTATGATTTACTAAACATGATTATCCTATTCGTATGTATGCATTGTTTCTTTATCTGAAGTTAGAAATATGGACTTTGCATCAGTTACAAAAGTGACTGCATCTGGGAAACGACCATCAGACAGTAGGCAATCAGCCTGAATGGGCCATTAGGGAGGACAATAGGACTTTGAAGATGCTAATCCCCCACCTTCCTGAGAAGCTTCCTGGGATGCTGCTTTGACACTGCAGGGTCATGTGATCATGTCACCTGGTACTGGATTCCATCTTGGTCTGCTAGGATTTTGTCATTAAGATGCGGTGGGGATCAAACTGGGAAATAAAGGATTCCCGCATTATGTAAATCCTATTTAAGGTTGGGGAGTGAAATAATCAAGGTCAGTTCTTCTCTTCATGGGTTCCCCGCCTAAGATGACTGCTTTAAACACCTAAGGCTGAACTGGGAAAGAAAGGGACTAGACATAGGCTGGAAAGGTGTCTGACCTGTGAAGAAGATGCTTAAAACAACATTTAGGGTGAGAAATTATGATTTGTAGCCAGTATTCTTTAGTGTATTAAGACTAGTTTGCATGTTTGCTTTATTTGCTCAGTAATCTGCTTTGATCTGTTTGCTATCCCTTATAATTACATAAGATCTGCCTTTTGCAGTTAATAAATTTGTTTTTTGTTTATTCTATAACCAGTTGGTGTGATTCATAACTGGGGGTTGGGGGGGAGCTGTGCATATCTTCCTCCACATTGAGGGAGGGAGCGAATTTCATGAGCTTACGCTGTATAGATTTCTGTGCAGCGCAAGACAATTTAATTTTGGGCTTACACTCCAAAGGGGTTGTGTGCCTGAGTGCTGGGCAATCCCCAAGCTGAGTCTTCTCACACAGCTGAGCTCAGTGTCTGTATTCTTTTGCAGTTGGGTGTGGCCCTACCTGTGTGTGTGCTAGAGAAGGCTTGAGGGCCTGGCACAGCAAGGACAGGCTTGAGGTAGCCCAGCCTAGTGAACGGGGGTGGGGGGAGTCAGTGGAACCCCAGTACATCAGGTGGCACCCTGAAAAGGGGGATGACCCATTACACCATTCAATAGTGACGACTGTATGAATACAACCACAGATTCATTTCGGCTACTACATTTTCACTTGTCTCTTGCCCTAACAATCCACTATACCATAGACACTGATAGAAAAAAACAGGCAGGAAGTATAGGAAACAATGAAACAATTTTGCTTTCATAAAATGAAACAGACCATTGCTGCCAGCTGCCCCATATAATATGCAGCTATTGCAACTGCTGTTATTAAGGCAAGAATCCAGTCTATCTAACATCAATCGACTTTACTAAGAGGAGAAAGCCTGTCTAGCTAACATATCCTTAGGGCAAAAGATACTGCAGAGACCAGAAAACATGGTCATTTATAAAGTTTTTGCAAATGGACAGGGCTGATCTGCTGTGGGGACACACCAGAACTTTACCTCTCTCATGGACTGTGAATTAATCCATTGCACAAATTACTTACTGATGCACTGTCATCCAAGTGCACAAGTCCATAGCATGAGCAGTGACCATCTGTGTACACTGCATCTCGGACAGAATTGCCAGCTGTTCAGTACTCTCCAGTGACTAAGGGTGAAGTCTGACCCTGTGCAGCAGGGTGGGCAAGAAACAGAGCCTCTTCCTGCCTAACCCCTAGAATGGCAGCGAGACAGGCTCCCTCCGTAGTCTTCAAGAGATTGGCCAGCACTTCATCATCCAAGGGAGTGTGATCTTCTGGCTAGGAGATGTATGCAGTCCCTGTTGGCGAATGTTTTTGCTGCAGCTGGCAGCAAGTGCTAGCTGGTGTAGGCTGTGCTTTGTCTCTGAGCAGTTATAAGCAATGCCCAGCATTGTGCTCCGGTAACCTGCTACTCAAGACTGTGAAAGAGCAGATGTGCAAGAGGAGCAGCCAGCACCTGTACCTTCCCCTGCTGGCCTTGATAAAACTTTCACACAGGCCAGATTTTCCCTGAAGCTTTTATTTTTTAAGTAAATGAGGTAGTTAGCCATACTGCTTGGAAGCTCCTATGCAAACCAATGCAAAGGTAATCTTGGTTCTACATCCAGGATGACTAAAACAATAGCAACTAAAGTAGTATGAATTTCCCTCATCTATTTGGTCCTCTGCATCTATGGATAAAATTGAGGGATCAAATTAACATTAACATTTGAATTCACACCTTTCATTCAGTCATGTATTTGGAGGGCCAGTTTTGTGTCTAGGGAAAGAAGCATGTATCCCAAACCCTCTGCCCATTTGTACCTGGCATTTCCTCCCTGTAAAGGTACGTACACACTGTGATCAAACACCTCTTAATCTTCTTTTTGATAAGCTGAAGATGTTGAGCTATTTCAGTCTCTCACTGTAGACATTTTCTCTAAGGAGCCTTCAATCATTTTTGTGGCTCCTTTCTGCACTCTCTCCAGTTTTTCAACATCCCTTTAAAAATGTGGACACCAGAACGGTATGCAGTATTCCAGTATCTATCTCACCAATCCATATACAGTGATAAAATCATCTCCCTACTCTACTCACCGTTGGCCTGTTTAGACATCCAAGGACCACGTTAGCTCTTTTTGCTACAGCATCCCATTGGGAGCTAATGTTGAGTTGCATGTCCACCATGATCCCTAAATCCTTTTCAGTTACTGCTTTCCAGGACATAGTCACCCATTCTCTGGGGGGTGGCTTGCATTTCTTGTTTTGAGTATAAACTTTGCACTTGGATGTACTAAATTTTTTAAAAAGAGGCCCGGCATACTAAGTGATCCACATTGCTCTGTATGACTGCCCTGTCATCATCATTATTTGCCACTCTGTCTATTCTTGTGTCATCCACAAATTTTATCAGTAGTGATTCTATATGTACTTCCAGATCATTGATGAAAACGTTGGATAGTGTCAGGGTTAGTACTAATCCCTGCAGAACCTCACTGGAAACACTCCTGTTCAATGATGATTCCCCTTTTGACAGCTACTTTTTGAGGTCTGTTAGTTAGCCAGTTCTTCACCTATTTAACATGTGCTGTATTGATATTGCATCACACTAATTTTTAATCAGAATGTTGTGCGGTACTAAACGCCTTACAAAAGTCTACATGTATAATATCTGTGCATTCACCTTTATTGACCAAACTTACAATTAATCAAAGAATGAAATCAGGTTTGTTTGATAAGACGTATTTTCCACAAAATCACATTGACTAGCATTAATGATAATCCTAACACTTAATTTTTTTATAACTTGAATCCTGTATCAGATTTTCCATTTTTTTGCCCAGGACTGATGCCATGCTAACTGGCCTATTATTACCTGGGTCATCCCACTTGCCCTTTTTGAATATTGGCACAACATTAGCACTCTTCCAGTCTTCTGGAATTTTTAAATATTGCAACATTTATTAATTATTATCATCAGCAGGCCAGAGATCTCCTCAACCAATTTTGTTAGGATCCTAGGGTATAAGTCAGTGGTGGGCAATCTCCAGCCTGCAGGCCGCATGAAGTCCTTCAGAGTAATCCGCTGGTGTGCCGCGAGACAGTGTTTACATGGACCGTCTGCAGGAACAGCTGCCCACAGCTCCCAAAGGCTGCGGTTTGCCATTCCTGGCCAATGGCAGCTGAGGGAAGAGGTGTGGGCTATCTAATAAGCTTTTCTTAAAGAACTCCCAATTCCAATTAATATTTTTCTGTATACATTTTTTGTCCCACTCAGTATGCTTATAATTCGCTCAGTGTTGGGAAATTAGCCCTTTTGAATTACTAAATATATAAATTACTGCAGTGGTTCTCAATCAGCGGCCTTTGGGCTGCGTGCAGCCCAATTAGCACACAGCTGCAGCCCACCTGTGTGCTAAGGCCATCCAGCCCACGCAATGGGATTGGGGTGCCCAGCAACCCGGCTGCCCAGCGCAATGATGTATGTGTTTCTGGCTGCCCAGTGTGGTGGGGTCTGGGCTGCCCGGGTGCCAAGCCTGGTGGGGTCAGGGTCTGGGGTTGGACTGCCACCCAGCCCAGCCCAGCCCAGCGGGGTCGGGGTCCAAGGTCAGGATTGCTGGCCGGCCGGGGTATAGGTTCGGGGCTGCCAGCTGGCCCCGCTGGGCTAGGGTTGGGGCTGCTGGCCGGCCCCATGGGTCCAGGATCCAGGCTGCCGGCCAGTCCCGCAGGGTCGAGGTGTGGGGTCAGGGCTGCCACCCAGCCCCATGCAGTGGGGTCAGGGCTGCAGCCTGGCCCCGCACCCAGGGCTCTGCTCATGGCCCCACTCTGTGGAGGGGTCTCTGGGCAGGAGGCACTGGGTATATGGGTCTGGGAGGAGCTGTGGTTCTCAACCTGCGGCACATTGTGGGTCGTATTTGCAGCCCACAATAATAAGTAGGTTGAGAACCACTGCATTACTGGTTGGGACTGTTCTCTGTGTGCTTTTATTGAATAATCAGGTCAAGATCACTGGTCCCCAGGCAAACACTAACTTCCAATCCAGACATTAATTCAGTTGTATACATCATAATGAGTTCCAAAGTAGTGTTACCTTATATTCAGCGTGCTTCTGTTCATTAGCTGTTTATTTCCTAACAAGTTATTAATGGAAGACATTAGAAAGCTTTTGCCACTTTTTTTTATTAAGTTATGGACTGGAATAAATCTGCCTTCTGAGTATATCAAATGAAAAGCCAGAGGTAGTATATCTAATCATTTATTTACTAATGAATTTTAAATGTGTTGTTCTTAATCATGTTTGGCTCTGGTGGGGATGCTCTGCTCCAGCATTTTTGCTGAGTTCTCACTTTTTATTCATTTATAAACTAGGCATTTAGCCAAGCCCATAAATATCAGAGATTAAGACAACTGACTATATGGTGGGGCAATCACCTTCAAGTAGCTGGTTGGACTAATGGCTATTTAATGACTATAAGTTACTAAAATATTTTTACTGTAAAAAAAGAACATAACAACTGATCTGAATTGAAATGTATTCCCTCTTATTATTACAATATAATTATACATTTCCTATCACATTATGTCCATATGTAGTTTGGAGATCCTGCTGCCATTAGGCTTTTACTTTTGACATTACAGTACCAATGATGGATGCACAGAACTTTAAGCATGGAAAAATTGTCAAGCCTGCAATGGGCACTAACGCAGATAAACAGCATTCTTTCCATGCAGACTTTAAGGTCCAGAACCAGACACCCAGGACACTTA
Source organism: Lepidochelys olivacea (assembly GCF_965140295.1). Lineage (NCBI taxonomy): Eukaryota > Metazoa > Chordata > Testudines > Cheloniidae > Lepidochelys > Lepidochelys olivacea. Next base: position 23,907,947 of record NC_140412.1, on the reverse strand, counting down.
CATTTTATTGCTCCAGCTAAGATAATTCACTTGGTCTGTCTCTTTCACTCATCTTCCTACCCTAAAAACCACCTGGCTTCTTCATCTTCTACTTCATAATCTGGCTAATAGGCAAGGTTATCTTAGGAAGAGGCCAAACTAGGGAAAGGTGTACATTTAATGGAAAGTAAAGGTTTCTACTTTCCTAACAAAGCACACAACAAGCATCGAATAATGGATGATAATAACCACCATACTTAGCATTTATCATAGAATCATAGAAATGCAGGGCTGGAAGGGACCTCAAGATGTCAGTTCATCCCCCTTCTCTGAAGCAGGACCAAATATATCTAGATCTGCCCGGTCTTTATCCAACCTATTCTTAAAAACCTCCAATGAAGGGGATTCCACAACCTCCCTTGGAAGCCTATTCCAACACTTAACTATCCTTATATAGTTAGAAGTTTTCCCTAGTATCTATCCTAAATCTCTCTTACTCATTACTGAAGCCCATTACTTCTTGTTGTACCTTCAATGGGCATGGAGAAGAATTGATCACCATCCTCTTCATAACATATTATAACATATTTGAAGACTGGTCCCCTAACAGTCTTCTTTTCTCAAGACTAAACATGCTCAGTTTTTGTGAACCTTTTATCATAAGTTTAGAAAACTGGACATTATTTTTTTAATTTTTGTTGCTCTCTTCTGGACTCCCGAGTTTGCTGACATCTTTCTGAAAGTGGGTTGCCCAGAAGTGGACACAGGACTCCAGCTGAGGCCTCATCAGTTCTGAGTAGAGCAAGATAATTACCTCCAGTTTGTACATAAACACTTCTATTAATATACTCCAGAATTACATTAGCCGTTTTTGCAACTGTATCACTCTATTGACTTGTATTGTGTTTGTGACCTGCTATAACCCCCACCCCCCACACACACCTCCTGCATAGCCTTGTCAGCAGTATGACTACCTAGTCAATTACTCCCCCTTTTGTAGTTGTTGATTTGATTTTTCCTTCCTAAGTGAAGTACTTTGCACTGGTGTCTATTGAATGTCATCTGGTTGATTTCAGACCAGTTCTCCAATTTGTCAAAGTCATTTTGAATTCTAATCCTGTCCTTCAAAGTGCTTGCAACCCTCCCATCCTGGTGTCATCTGCAAGTTTTATAAGCATACTCTTCACGCCATTACCCAAGTCATTAATGAAACTATTGAACAATGCTGGACACAGGACTGGCCCCCATCGGGCCCCACTGGATATATCCTCCCAGTCTGACAGCAAAATAACTACTCTGAGTACAGTCTTTCAACCAGCTGTGCACCCACCTTATATTAATTTCACCTAGACCACATTTCCCTAGTTTGCTTATGAGAATGTCAGATGAGACTGTATCAAAAACCTTACTAAAATGAATATACATTACATGTATAGCTTCCCAACTATTCACTAGGCCAGTAACCCTATCAAAGAAGGACAGGTAGATTTGGTATGCTTTTTCTTGTGCCATTTTGGCTATTATATATAACACTATTATCCTCTAGGTGCTTACAAACTGATTGTTCAATAATTTGAGAAATTGCCTTTTATGTCCCTTGCTAGGTATATTGTGCCTTAACCTTTCTGATTTTGTCCTTACATGCATGTGCTATGCTTTGGTACTCACCCTTAGCAATTCATCCGTGTTTCAACTTTTTGTAGGATTCCTTTCAGATTTTCAGATTATTAAAGAGCTCCTGATGGAGCCATATTGGGCCTCTACTATTCTTCCTCTCTGTCCTTCGCAGCAGGGTTATTTGTTGTTGTGCCTTTAATATTGTCTCTGAGAAACTGCCAGGTCTCCTGAACTCCTTCTTCCCTTAGATTTTCTTCCCATGGGACCTTACCTACCAGTTCTCTGAGTTGTTAAAGTCTGCTTTTTAAAAGTCCACTGTCCTTATTCTGCTGATCTCACGCCTTCCTTTTCTTAGAATCGTGAAATCTGTCATTGCATGATCACTTTCATCCAAATAGCCTTCAGTATATCAATTGTAACCAATTCCTCCCTGTTGGTCAGAATCAAATCTAAAATGGCTGTACGCCAGGTAACTTCCTTCACTTTCTGAAACAAAAGGTTCTCCGCAATACAGTCCAATCCTTACGGGAAATGTTGTGTTTGTCATATTGCTTTTCTTTCCAACAGATGTCTGGGTAGTTAAAGTTCCCTATTACTTCCAGGTCTTGTGTTTTGGATATGTGTTATTTGTTCTAGAAATGCCTCATTCACCTATCCACTTCCTCTTCTTGATTTTGTGTTCTATAGTAGACCTCTACTACGACATCACACCTGTTCCCCCCCCATCCTCACCCAGAGACATTCAAGTGGTCTGCCTCTCACCTCCTTCTGACGCTACAAATATGTGTATTCCTGATGTTTCATGAAATACCTCCTCTGTTTTTTTCCCCTGCCTTTCCTTCCTGAACAAGCTACACCTCTCTATATCAATATTCTAGCCATGAGATTTATTCCACTGTCACAGGATGGTCTGCCCCTTAAAGGCATAGCAACTCATGGTCAGCCACTCTGCCACATGGCATGGCCCTTTAAGGGTCCAACAGAGGGAGCTAGAGAGATCTAAGGAGACAGAACTGTAGAGGAAATGGCCTTGGGAATGAATAGTGATTGGAGAAGAGATCCTGTCACTGTTCTTGGGGCCAAGAGCCTTGCGGAGCTGGGACCTGGTCTCCCCCAAATTGCTGTTCAAACTGACTAATTAATCTCTACAATACCCTGTGAGGCAAATAATAATTAACCCCATTTTAGAACAATGAAAGGGGGAGTCAAAGAGAGTAAGGGCCTGATCCTAGCGTAGTCTAGTGGAAAAGTTCCAGGGCCTCAGGACGTAGGCACCACAATGGTATCCACCCTTAGCAATTCATCTAGGCCCCCGGACTGGCTCTGTCACTGATTTGCTATGTTCCTTTGGGCTGGTCATTTTACCTCTCTGCCGCACAATGGTTAAGGACAGGAAACAAATTATATCTTCTGTTTGAAACTGCAGGTGGAATTAAGGCAGCGTGCCATTGTCTGATTTGGCATTTGGCCAGGACACTGAACAGTGCTTGTGGAAGTTTTCTTAACAACATACAGTAGGGCTTCAGTTTTCCATACCATGTTGTGAGCCCATATTTAAACAAATAAAAGAAGGAAGGATGGTCCTGTGGTTAAGACCCAGGACCGGGTCTCCGGAGAACTGGAGTCAATTGAAACATCTGTCACGGATTTCCTCCATGACCTTGGCAGGTCACTCAGTATTTCTGGCCTCCATTCTGCAAAGTACTTCAGCACATGCTTAACCTTAAGCATCTGAATAGCCAATTATATTGAGTGGGGAGAGAATAAAATTAGATATATTTGTACTAGAGCTATTTTGGAAATTATATTGTTTTCCCCGTGGAAAAATCATTTTTGTCATTTTTTTCATGGATTGCATTGTTTGCGATTTTTTAAACTTTCCAGTGAAGAACTGAAAGCCAGATATTTGCAGCCAACACCTGAAAATTTTCACCCAAAAACTTTTGGTTTAAAACTGAGTTTTTAAAAAATGCTTCCACAGTGCCTCTTGGGAATTGTAATTTGTGTGCCTCATACCACTGTGCTACACTATGGACAACTGCCTGGCCTGGCCAGGCTACATCCCCTCTATTGCACTGTGGTCCCTTCCTGCTAAGCCGCTGCAGAGCATTAGAGGAGTCCTTGGCTGTGGTACATCGTAGGAGATGTAGTTCAGCTAGCAAACCCGGCCCATAAAAGAGAATGGGAGTATGTGACATCTGAACCACAACTCCTATAAGGCATTATAGCAGCATTTCCAAATGAAATTTTTGTATGTGGGGAGGGGGATTCAATATTAGTTTTGTTCAACAAAAAGTTGAACTTGGCTTGTTTAGCCTAACTAAAAGAAGGTTGAGGGGAGATATGATTGCTCTCTATAAATATATCAGAGGGATAAATACTGGAGAGGGAGAGGAATTATTTAAGCTCAGTACCAATGTGGACACAAGAACAAATGGATATAAACTGGCCACCAGGAAATTTAGACTAGAAATTAGACGAAGTTTTCTAACCACCAGAGGAGAGAAGTTTTGGAATAGCCTTTCAAGGGAAGCAGTGGGGGCAAAAGATCTATCTGGCTTTAAGATTAAACTCGATAAGTTTATGGAGGAGATGGTATGATGGGATAACATGGTTTTGGTAATTAAATATTCATGGTAAATAGGCCCAATTGTCTGTGATGGGATATTAGATGGGGTGGGATCCGAGTTACCCAGGAAAGAATTTTCTGTAGTATCTGGCTGATGAATCTTGCCCATATGCTCAGGGTTTAGCCGATCGCTATATTTGGGGTCGGGAAGGAATTTTCCTCCAGGGCAGATTGGAAGAGGCCCTGGAGATTTTTCGCCTTTCTCTGTAGCATGGGGCACGGGTAACTTGCTGGAGGATTCTCTGCTCCTTGAAGTCTTTAAACTACGATTTGAGGACTTCAATAGCACAGAGATAGGAGTAAGGTTTTTCGCAGGAGTGGGTGGGTGAAATTCTGTGGCCTGCGTTGTGCAGGAGGTCAGACTAGATGATCATAATGATCCCTTCTGACCTAAATATCTATGAATCTATGAAATTTTCTGCAGAAAGCTGATACTTTTTCAATATATACACACACGTGTACACACACACACATACACAGCCTACATTCCACCCATGATGCCAACTTGGGTCACCTGCTTTTCCAACAAGCACTGTCGCAACATCTGCAATGTTGCCCCTCATGAGTGGGAAAGGCTTCAAACCAAAATCCAGAAAGCCAGCTCCGTGTCCTCCGACAGATCCTCCACAAAAACACACTATTGCTGGAAAACATAGAGGGAATTGCCACTTGATAATGGCTGAGTCAGTCGTGAGTTGTGATCACTGCTATTAAATAGCTACGGTCTTGTCTAGACACAAAAGTTGTACCCCTTTAACTGACACAGTATAACCTCCATTCTGGTATAACTTATTCCAATCTAAGTCACTTTTATACTGGGGTTGTACCATTGTAACTATTTTGGTGGGGGGAAAAAATCACCTCCTCCAATTGAAATAGTGAAATTGGTACTAAACTGTGTAGGCCAGGTCTAAGAATCGCACACAATCTTATTAGATGTGTTCCATTGTCTCTTCTGCCTCTGACCTGTCCCTTTGTCTTCCCTATCATTTATGGCTTGTCTTTCAAGTCTGCAAGCCATCTGGTGCAGGGACTGTCCTGTATTATGTATTTGTACAGTTTATAGCACAATGGGGTCCAACCTGGTGATGGCCATTAGGCATTATTACCATAGAAATGTTAAATAAATAACAGGGATGGTTACTAATGTCTAATGTCAGTGCTTTCTCTTGTAGTATTTTCATTTCCTAATCTGTACTCTTCTGCCTGGATTTTGAACTGCCCCTTACTCATGCTTTGAAGTGCTCCTTCCAAATTCACAATTTACTGTTTGAAGTGTCTGATGTAATGCTCTGTAACCCTTCCCAGGGCCCTCAGCAAGAGAAGCTTTCACTCAGTGGAAAATGCATTTCTGTAAAATAAAACAAAATAAAAACCACTTGCAGAGTGAAATGGGCTAGGCAGCCCGATAGCACTCTCTTATGTTATGGAACAAGAGTCAGACCCTGCGCCATTAAAGTGAACATAGGATCAAGCCCCCGGTTCTATGCTGGACTTTTTTTGTTTGTGTTGTAAAAGGTTGGTGATCAGGAAGAGGTCAAAATGTAAAGATTAGGACATGTTTTACAATATTCTTGAATCTCTCTCTCTCTTTCTCTCTTTTCCTGGTGGTTATATAGATTAGAGACCCTACACATAGGTTACTAATATGTATTACACCTGGTAGCAATCACTACTCTGCATTATGCAGCCACTTCTCAATATCATATATAAGCAGATGGGGCCTTTTTTCCAAGGGTTCTTTTTATCCATGTTCTTGAATGTAAGTTATCACTGTGATCTTAAGCCACTTTTATTAGAGTCTGCTTTCAATCAGGAGAGGGGGTTTGTCATGGAGTGAACACACTGGTGGGTAAAATGAACCACTTTAGAGAATAAAATAAACAAACAGGAATTTCCTCAATGCCCCATTTAATCTTCCTCTTTTTCCTGTATTAAATAAAATTTACCATAATGTTGTTGTTATAAGTACTCTCATTAAAGTATATAGGTGTTCAGAACTGAGAAACTTTTTTTTTTTTAACTAAAAATAAAATATGAAGAAGAATCCCTTGAGGAAGACATTTAGCGACTCATGATCAAAACAATAAGCAGTGGGGCATTTCAGCGGTTCACTTTCCTGTTTCCCATTAATTTGAACTATAAAACTAAATTTTAAAAAGCCATATTGTTGATTTAAACATGCTGATGTCTATATTTATAAAGTTATCATAATTATTTATGTGATGACAGCAGTTAGACGTCCCAGATGAGAATGGGGCCCTGCACATACACAGCTTGGCTTTGTCTAGATTATGGCCTGGCCTAACTAGAAAACTAGGTGGGTTTAACTACATCAGTCAGTGGTGTGAAAAATCCACACCCCTGAGCGATGTTGTTAAGCCAACCTAAGTCCCAGTGTAGACAATACAACGTCCATGGAAGAATTCTTCCATCAACGTAGCTACCACTTCTCGGGGAGGTGGATTACCATGCCAATGAGAGAACCTCACCTGTCCTCACAGGTAGCGTTTACACTGAAGTGCTGCAGTGGTGCAGCTGTGCCACTGTAGCATTTCAAATGTAGACAAACCCTAAAAGACAGCTCCTGTAATTGAATACACATGGGATCCACCCAAGTTAGCAACTGCGCAACCATGGTAGCAGAAATCATTAAAAAAAATGCTGAAAAATGCTTTACTAACACACAGGAAACTCTAGAGTGGATGAGGTCCAAGAGATTCGGGTGGCCAGCTGCTGCCTGTGTACTGAACATATATCTTATTCTTCAAAGAAAAGTCCCACACACTTAAATTATGGCCTTTCCCTGTTTTACAGACTCCCAGAGGCCATAGAGGTTGGTTCTGTGGTGGCCCAATTTATCCAAGGGGAAAAGGTCATCCTAGTGCAGAAAAACCTTATCCTCCAACTTTGTCCCAGGGAGTAGCAGATCATGCAAAAGCTTTGCCACCCACTGTGTAGAGCTGGTTGAAAAGAATTTCAAAATTTTTCCATCGAAATTTACAAAAAAAAAAAATAAATAAAAAAGTTACCACTCTAATTGCCTGTATTCACTTACAAAAGGCTTTGTTAAGGTTGCTGTCATGCAACACTATCCTCTGTAGCTCATAACTCCAAACTCAAATGTTCAAAACCCAGGAAGTTCTTATTTAAAAAGTCTCCCTACATATCCCCAAAAAGAACTGTTTATACACAACTAGAAGCCACTCCTCTCATGAACCAACTATACACACCATCTCTACTAAGCCAGGTCAACGCCTACTGGGCACAATCAGTGACAAAAACAATAAATCACAAATGTTTCCAGGGGAGTATGGCCTCAGACTAGAGATGGCTGAACTGTTTTTGGCAAAGTTAGTCACAACATGAATTTTCATCCTAAACTTAAATTGAACCCAAAGATTTTTTTTTTAGGTTAAAAAAAGTCACTCGTGTTTAAAAATAATTTGTGTGTCTTTTAACCTCCTGATTTCAGCTAAGCAGAAATACTGTGAGAAAAAAATAATCCAACTGTAAGTCAAAGCTAACTCAATACAAGAGGAAGGAGAACAGACTCTGATGAGATTAACAGCCAAAATTCTGTGCCAAAGAAATTAAGGTTCTCCCACTGTTGTCCTAGACTCTTCCTTACTAAAATTCTTTGGCCGGACCCTCAGCTGGTATAAATTGGCATAGCTTCATTAAAGTCAGTGGAGCTACAGTGATTTACACCAGCTGAGAATCTGGTCCCCTGATTTTTGGTCGAATTCGATTTTGTATCAGATTGAACAAAATGTAAAATTTGTTTAGAAATCATCATTTTTAAGTCCTCTACCCAGCACTCAGCAAGCAAGTTTCTATTACAAATCAGTTGTCTGGGCCTCCTCCATAATTCCCCTAAATGCAAGACTGTATCCATTCTCTACTGATTCTCAAATTTGCATCCATTTCAGTCCATCTAAACAAGCAACTACCAACATTGTAATACAATAAGCCTTCTTTAGAATGAAGCCCCTTTGGTTTAATTTGTGATCCGTGTGGACATTACAGTAGATGGATTATGCTAAATTGGTTTCTGTCACAGAACAGTTGGACAAAGCAGTGGTTTTAAATGCATGGAATGAGCATTCTGAAATAAGCACTTTGTAACTGAATTCAGAACAAGAAGTTAGCCTAAATGATTTCTATTTACATATGTTTACATCCACTCCTTACACCTTACAGAGACTCCCTTGTTTGCTGTTACTGTAGTAAATGGTTGTTCACAGGCTGCTTAAAATCAAGCAAGGAGGTCAAGCTGGGATCATGTCAAAAGCTGATAGTCTGGTCTGCATGCCTAAACTGAATATCCTCTCAGGGCTCCATCCTGTACCGCTGGAGTAAATGGGAGTTTTTCCATTGACTTGAGTGGGAGCAGGATTAAGCTCCAAATGCCTTGTTATAATACAGGCTGTCCTTGACTTTATGATGTTCGACTTACGACAAATGGCACTTATGACGTTTCTGAATTGACACCATGATTCGACTTACGACAATTGGTTTTGACGTTACGACGCTCTGTCCCGCAATGGAGTGGACTGCGGTTCTGAGTTACGTTTTGATTTACGATGCAATTCTCAGGAACCAATTGTGTCATACTGGGGACCACTGGTTAAACTAGAAACCCTCATGTGGACTACCTTCCCCTTATCACCCTTCCATTCCTGATCCATATCTTTAAATCAATAATTATAGTGCTTGATTCCAGAGCAAGTTATAGGGGAACAGTATTATCAGGCTGAAACTAAACTCTTTAATGTAATGGGTGAGGCTGCTTGTTTAGATCCCACAATTTTGTCTCCATTTCTTAAACCTAGGTGTACTGCTTTCTGTTTATTAACACCAAACCCCACTCACTGCCTGCATCCCCACTTTACACTTTGGTTCTGCTCTGCTGGGGGTTTGCTACCCTTTCAGTTTGCTCTTTGCACACACTAATTTATTCTGCCTCCCAGCACTCCTGAGCAAACCAAGGCAGAGACGTTGACTGAGTTGACAAGTCAGTGGAAGAGCTGGAAACAGAGCATGGGATTTGATTCTTAGCCCCCTGCTTCAAAATACAACTCCCTACATGGGAGAACCTCACCAGACATAATGCAGCTGAAATGTAAAGTACAGAAGGTCCCACTCCTTTAAGGTGGCAAACTCTCTCTTAGAAAGACTGATTGTAGTAGTGGGTTGTACAGCACCCAGGGGTTTAGGGGAAGATTTAGTGGCACACCCTAGGCATACTCACTGTCAGACAAGCTCATCCCAAGTATCAGAGGTCCACAGGAGTTCAGTTTAGGCTGTTGGTGCACTTTGTAGTTAGCTGAAAGTAGGTTGTGAATCCACTTGAAGCATGCACCACTAGTCAAATCATGTGATGAGAATAGAGGCTTGTTTCTGTAGGACTACCCTTTACTTAGAATTTGCTTATATTGCTGGATTCCTGTTTGTCTGAGAGCTTGGCGATGCTATTTTGTTATGCTGTCTAGTCCTTGATCTTTGACTATATCATCCATTTTGCCTGTTGTCTTTGTTGCTATGTTTTGTTTTCACTTTAGCCTTTCCATCTAATCAGCATTCTGCAAATGACTTAGCCATATTATCTGTTTCCTTTTTCACTTCCTCTTCTTTCTGACACACTTGTCCTGTATTCTGCATGCCATGCATAGCCTAAAGCCATGGTGAAAGACTTAATGGTCTGCCTGCTAGACAGTTAAGCAACTGGTTGGGTATATTAGCAGTTCAGGATGAGAGTAGCTGTTCAATTGCTATGTGAAATCTGAAAAAGAAACCCTGTAAAGCTTTCTGCAATGCACAGTGACATGGCTCAGAGCTATAATAAATGTGTAGAACTCTATAAAATATTACAATTCATATAATCATTTCTAAACATAAAGAGCAGAAGCAGGAATTTCGTTACTGGTGGTTCATACATTAAGACTGTAGAGTTAACCAGGTTCCACTGTAAACAAGCAAATGACTGAATTAAATTCAAGGGTGGACTATTGACTTTTCTATGTGCGAGGCGAGAACTCACAAGCGTGGGATAATAATACTTTGCACTTATTTTATATATTGTCTTCCAGCTAAAGAGCTGAAAGCACATGGGAAACCCTGAATTAATTTAGCCTCACAACATTCTTGTGAGATAGGTAAATATTATCACTGTCTCCTCACTTTTAAGAGCCTTCACAGTTTAGCTCTGCCCTGCCTCTCTCATTGCTGCCGACCCCCAATTCTACTTTTCAAGCAGTGCTAGCTTTCATGGTCATTAAGTCCAGTTTCACCTAAAATCTTTGTGCTTTCTCTCATGCTGCCTCTTAAGCATGATAAGGCTCCTTAGAAAATGCACAATGGCACTACATTGTCCCCCTTCTGTCCCTCCTTAAAAAAAAATTACCTTGGCTGTGATGTCTACAACACACTTGACAATGGCTAGGCTGCTTTGTTCTGTGATCTCTCTTTATTTCACTGTTACCTTCTGCTCCCCTCATCTATCAGTCATATCCATCAGTTCTCCCTCAAATTTTAGTCTCTTTAGGGTAGGGACCATCTTTTCATTAGGTGTGCATACAGCATCTAGTACAACTAGGCCACATTCCCTGACTGGAGTCTCCAAGTGCTACTGCACTACAAATAAATACTAACAACAAAGCTGAAATCTTAAGTTACTCCCCCAAGGTCACACAAGAAGCCAGTGGCAGAGATGGGTAGAGACCTCACATCTGTTAATGCCCTGTTGTCTGTTTTAACTACAAGACCAAAGAGGATTGTGCTCAATTGTTCTCCATGCCTATTGAAGGTATGACAAAAAGATAATGGGCTTAATCTGCAACAAAGGAAATAGTTAGAAAGTCTTTTTCCTAATATCTAACTTAAGGATAGCTAATACTAGAAGAGACTTTCAAGGGAGGTTGTGGAATCCCCATAACTGGAGGCTTAAGAACAAGTTGGACAAACACCTGTCAGGGAAGGTCTAGTTTGACTTGGTCCTGCCACAGCAAAGGGCTGGACTTGAAGACTTCTAGAATTCACATTGAGTGCTACATTTCTATGATTCTATACTTCAAATTCCATTGACATCTGTGAAAGTCTTTCCATAGGATCAAGCCCTTTGTGACTCTCCAGGAATATAGTACATAATACTAACAAACTTCAACAACAAACAAAAATGATCAGATCCTCACTAATGTGGTAACTTTTATGTATTTATTTTTATAACTGCTTATTAAGGCAAAGTTACAATAAAACATTAATGTACTACATCAAATGTTACTTATTCAGGATCAGGTTAAATATTCAAAGAACCTGGCTAAAGATTCTGACTTGCTAAAATCTAAAGAAAGATAGTGAAATGGAATAGAACAGGACAATCATGAAGAAGAAACAAGTTACATGAGCTGGCAGTTGTAGTTTCTATTTGAGGGACTGTCTCCACTTCTAGGGGCAAGAGCTCTCATCTGGTGGCCTGGTCAGAAAAGGTTACCAGAAGAGTAGCTTGTTCCCCTTTGAGACATCAACATATGGAGTGATGGATAAGCTGCTACTGGCTTACTGATCCTTAGGGCACCATTTTGAAACACACCCCAAAATGCTTCCCCACTCCCCGCAACACACACTCCAGTCACACTCTGTCCTCCATTTCACACTCCCATTGTGTGCTCTCACCTCAAAGATATCAAACAACAAACTACCTCATTTTCAAGTTGGTAGTCCTTGCTGAAGGTCTTTTCCACAGCCGCTATTATTTGCAACAACAGGTCCTGATCTATTTATTTATTTATTGCCTCTCCAGAGAGGTCTGCCCTATGACCTCATAACCTTTTTCACATCAGTGTGAATTGCATCTAAAGCAGTAGCCAAATCACAGATGTCATCTGTCCTAAATAGAGCATTTGCCCCACCCATGCTGCCTGCCACCCACCCTTTTGTCCTATTGAATATCTCCCTCCCAGCAGAAACCCTTCATCTTACCATTCTGAAGGAAGCCAAGTTTCACTTACCCAGTTACATCATCTCTGCTACATGTGCTTCCACTTCAGCAGTCTTGTTTCATTTGCTTCTTGTGTCTGGAAAAAGGGGCTTTCCTTGATAACCATTCCGCCAAGTCCTATGCTCTCTACATTCTTCCCCCCAGCCCCATATTAAATATTTTCCTATTCTTTCTCTCGCAGTATTTTTATTGTCCTCTTTTGTTCCTTCTCCCTCCATCATCTACTAATAAAATAAGTTACTGTGAAGCTTCTAGACACTTATGCACAATCACAGAATCATAGAATATCAGAGTTGGAAGGGACCTCAGGAGATCATCTAGTCCAACCCCCTGCTCAAAGCAGCACCAATCCCCAATTTTTTTTGCTCCAGATCCCTATTATATAATCCTCGTTGTATTTGAATTTTGGAGATACTCCTGCTACCACCTTTCTCTTTTTTATTTGCTCGTCCCCACCAAACAAGATCTGAAGATGACAGCAGGACAATGAGGAAAAAAACAATATAAGAAATGTACATATTTTGACCTATGCCTTTGGTCCAACCCTGCACACCTTTTTTTGCAGAAGTAATCCAGGTAGTCTTTACACACTGAGTAATAAAGTATCAATGGGAATAAGGGTTTGCAGTATCACAATGTTTGCAGGGACTTTTTAAAAATCTTTTTGTTTGTTTTGTTGCTCTGTTGAGACCATTGAAATGATTTCTTATCACTGGGTGGAACCAGAAAGATGCATTGATGTCAGTTTTGGGACATAGCTTGTTATTTAAGAAGTTCACAGTTTAGGGAGGGTCACATTTGAGCTTTGGAAATAATTAGCTATGATAGTGCATTCACATTCTTCACTGATGTCTACTGAAGAAAAAACTAACTACTGGCAAGTGATGAGGCCATCTAATAACCAAGACTTCTTTGAGAACTTCCATGACCACCTTTTGTAAATACCATTGTGGGCTTGACCTGTATCTTACTTCAATTCAGCCTATTACTGAGTTTTATCTATACAGTTCCAGTCAAATAGTATTCTACTCTGAAAAGGGACTTTGTTTAAAAAAAATAAAAGCATAATGGGGATTCATATTCAATTAGTGATTAATCTTTTAAGGTGCTGAGCACGTATGCATATGCTAAATTTTAAGCATGACATGAGTATTCCCACTGACTTCAATAAGACTTCTTTGGTTTTCAAAGTTAAGCATGTGCTTAAGGACATTGCAGGACTGCAGCCAAAATACTCAGCACCTTGCCAGGATTGAGCACTTATCACTCCATGTTTTTTTTTCCCCATGGTGACCCTGTGCATGGAACTAACTAAGTACCTTGGCTTATATCACCCACTCTTCACTTGAATCTCTTGCTTCCCACAAGGACAGGTGATGAATAAGACTCATGTTTTCCTGTGTGGTCTTTAAAGCACTGAGCCTTGGCTGAGCATATAAATAATTGTCAACACTGGAAAAAAGCTCTGTCTCTCAGAAATCACATTTCCCCTTAATGCCCTTGATATATGGGTCTTGCAGAATTGTTAGTACCTTAACATTCATATTAGTGCAAACAGGGCTGTTTATCCACAAGTATGCTGTTCAGACCAATATGCAGGTTTAAGTATGACAGTGTTCACGTTAGTATGTACACAAGGCTAGCTTGCGCTCTTAGGACCAAGGTGAGCAAAATTTGGCTCAGTGTATAAAAGTAGCATTCGAAAATCGCTGCTGATTCAAGCATATTTTACAGTTGACATTTGTTTACAAAAAAGTAGCATCAATGAGATGTCTATGTGTTCACAAGAAACTCTTATATTGTGCAGCTGAGGACTTGAAAGGGCTTGCACTCCGGCCTTAACCGTGTATGTTTGTTTTTTACTTTCATCTCTTCTCCCTAAATCCCAGTTGGTTTCATTCTTCTTGCTGGTTTTAATTTGTTCCTTTATTAGACTCTCTCTTTCTGTCTATTCCTTTGCTCTTATTTTTGGATTCTGATTTTGACCACATTGACATAATGTGACCCATAGACATACCTAGCTCTAGAACCTAGTCACGTCCTCTTTTGCTAACACAGGATGCTCGTTAGTGATAACATTACGCAGCAAACTTGAGTCATCAGTTCTGAAAGAAAATTATGTTATTGTTTGGCTATGTAAAGATTGAACTTAACAAATCTTTTCTAATGTGCAACACATGGCCAGATGAAATCTACTATTTATTTATCTTATACATTTTCCTCCCTTCTTTAAAAATAGCATGTTAATGATAAGGAATTGTTCCACATCTCATGCTTACTGTGAGAAAGTGTTAGCATTTGCACTCATGCAATGAGTACTGTTGGGTAGCAAAATGGATCACTTCATTTGATTTTATGTTAGGCATTTGCCATCCAGCGTGTTCAGTAATAAATGTAAATATGAACCGATAGCACTATTTTTCCAATATCACCCAAAGACAAAATTAAAAGCCGATATACAGCATGTTTAATTAGTATCATATGCAGCAAAGGGGTTTGTAAAAGCGTTCTAAATTAAAAAGTCAATGGTCAAAGGGATGGGAATATGTAGATAGCTTTTCTTCCCATGGGTTTTGAGACCACTATTCGAAGAGTTATAATTAAGTCTAGTTTAAATTAATTTAGTACCTAGTCTCAGTGCATGTTGCTCTTGTGTAATCTGCCAATGCCTGGCTCATAAATATCATTTTTGCTGTCCCTGATGAACGAGAAACATTTTGTTAAAATAAACTATTGAATAACTGGGGTATCATAAATGACTGCTGCACTAAACAAAATATTTAATATGTCTACAAGCTACCATCCAAAATGTCATCAGACAGACTGAAAATATGCTTTTAATTATTTGTGAAAGCATGTCTATCTTTTGTATTCATCACACTGAACAGTTCTACAAAGTTCCCAAGATACATCTATTATTCTAGTCTATTGTATATGTTTCTAGCAGGGTGGCCCTTTACTGAGCACCCCCTCAGGGCCAGGGGTCACTTTGCACCCTTTCCCTTCTAGACCCCTGTCATAAATATAAAGGGAAGGGTAAACACCTTTAAAATCCCTCCTGGCCAGAGGAAAAAGCCTTTCACATGTAAAGTGTTAAGAAGCTAGGATAACCTCGCTGGCACCTGACCAAAATGACCAATGAGGAGACAAGATACTTTCAAAAGCTGGGGGGAGGGAGAAACAAAGCCTCTCTCTCTGTCTGTGTGATGCTTTTGCCGGGGACAGAACAGGAATGGAGTCTTAGAATTTAGTAAGTAATCTAGTTAGATATACTTTAGATTCTGATTCCTTTAAATGGCTGAGAAAATAAGCTGTGCTGAATGGAATGTAGATTCCTGGTTTTGTGTCTTTTTGTAACTTAAGGTTTTGCCTAGAGGGATTCTCTATGTTTTGAATCAATTACCCTGTAAGGTATTTACCATCCTGATTTTAAAGAGGTGATTCTTTTTACTTCTATTAAAATTCTTCGTTTAAGAATCTGATTGCTTTTTCATTGTTCTTAAGATCCAACGGTTTGGGTATGTGTTCGCCTATGCAAATTGGTGAGGATTTTTATCAAGCCTTCCCCAGGAGAGGGGGTGTAAGGGTTGGGAGGATTTCGGGGGGAAAGACATTTCCAAATGGACTCTTTCCCAGTAATATACTGGTGGTAATATACCAGTTTTGTGGTGGCAGCAATAAAGTCCAAGGGCTAAAGGTAAAATAGTTTGTACCTTGGGGAAGTTTTAACCTAAGCTGGGAAAAGTAAGCTTAGGAGGTTTTCATGCAGGTCCCCACATCTGTACCCTAGAGTTCAGAGTGAGGAAGGAATCTTGACAACCCCTCTTGTGGCTGCCTCAAGAACTGCACACAGACTTTCAGGTGGATGACACCATCTGCTGCCTGTTTCTGTTAGATCAGCTCCAATCCTTAACAGCCCTCAGAGTCCCAAAATAAAATCCATCACCACTCCATAGTCCATATTTAGCTCTGGTGTCTTCTCTTACAGCCAGAGCTCTTCTTCTGTCCCAATCTGTTCTCACAGTCCATGGTCCCAGCTCTTCCCAGCTGGAGCTCAGCTTTCTGGAACTGGCTTCTAGGCCCCCAAACTTCTAGGTTCAAACTCCATCCAGGTTTTCCCACAGGAGCCTCCTGCTCCTGGGCTCCTCTCTATCACAGCTCCTTGGTCTCAGGGTCTTCATTGCAGGAGCCCTTGGCTTTAGCTCCAGTTTCATGAGTTCCCCTGCTTCATTGCAGCCACCTGCTGTTCTTTATAGGGCAATCACCCTGATCTTTCCCAGGTGTGGCTCATTCTGTAATCAGAGTTGGCTGGCCCCACCCCTCAAGGGTCAGTCACCCTGTTACAATGTTCATATACCACCCTCATCACCAGAAGATCAGAGTGCCTTTTAGAAGTGTGTTAAGTGACATGACTAACATCTGTCATGTAGTTTTTTCTCTCCCTCATCCTGTCCTCAGAAAGAGAATTATGTGTGCTTAGTTCTGGTGGGGGTTTTGTTTCAGATGTATATGCTTCTCTCCGGGGAAGGCAGGTCGAAGAATCGCACCTTGCACTTGGACTTGGAGGTAGTAAGTTTTGTGATAGTCCTTAGCCTGGGGAAGTTTTTCCATAGTCTTGGACCAGCCCCTGAGAAAACTCTGTCTCCTGCACAGATGGACTTTACCCTTATTGGAGAGAGTTCCATTATTTCAGAGATGTCAACCATGGACCTCATCCTAGAACTATAGACTTTTTAGATATCCTGGGCTCAGGTCATTGAGTGCCTTGAAGATAAGGACTGAGACCTTGAACTTGATTTGATGTTCAACGGGAATTCATCAGTATAAAGGACTTGTGGTAGCCCACATTGCTGAGGAGATGTGCTGCAACATTCTGTACCAGCTGGAGCTTCCTAAGGACAGAGGTATATGCCCAGGTATATTTCATTGCTGCAGTCCAGATGGACTATGGTAAAGGCAAGACACAGGCTATTCAACAAGATTTACAAACAAGATCAAGTAGGAGAGAATTGAGGAAAGTAACAATAGTATCAATCTATAAAAAAGGAGATAAGAGAGAGCACAAGAACTACAGCGGAATCAGTTTATTGAATGTGCTGGGGAAAGCATTCACCAAGACTCTGCAAAGGAGAATGAAGAGGTACATGAAAGTGGTGCTTGCAGAGAAACAGACCCAATTTAGACAAGGAAAAGTAGTGCAATAGATCAGCTAAGATGAGACATATAGAAGTACATAGAACTTGTTACAACAACTTTGTGGACTTCAGTCTGGCTTTTGATTACATTTGGCAGAAAGGGTTATGTCAAATTTTGAGAATGTGTGGCAACCCAGATACACTGATCAAAATGATAAGAGATCTATAGCAAGTCAGTGAATATAGTTAGAATAGTCAAGAAACTGATGGAATGGTTAAGGATGACTGAAGGTGTGAGACGAGGATGCATACTATCATCAGATTTGTTCAACTGGGTATTGGAAAGAGCAATGGCTGTAGCACTGAGAGATGAAATGGGATGAGTCATGTTATGTGGGAGGACAGTGAATAACCTAAAGGATTTGCAGATGATATTGACCTCATAGCACTGACCAAGGAGGACTTACAGAGAATAACTGACAAGGTAGACAGGGAACATAGAAATTTCTGATTAAAGATCAGTATGACGAAGACAAAAATTATGGCAATTGGAAGACAAGAAGTAGAGATAAAAAGCTAGAACAAGTGGGAAAGTTTGTGGAGCTTGGAGGACTAGTATTGAAGAATGGGAACCGTGAAGATGATATAAAAAGAAGAATTGGACTACCTGCCATTGTATTCAGAAAAGTCTGCAAGATCTGAAAGACTAAAGACATTTTGATAAAAATAGAAAATGAGTATTTGAAATGATTGTTGTGCCAATACTGCAGTATGGATTGGAATATCAGAGTATGAGGAAAGCTAAGAAATTAAAGCTGTTGACTGCAGAAATGACTGGCTAAGGGGAACAGAAAGTTTCAAGACAACCATAAAAAATGAAGTGATAAGAAAATAGGTAAAGGGAAGAAGTGACATGGTTACAGAAGATTTAAGGAAGATGACTGCAATGATTTGGACATGTGTCAAGAATGGACCCAGAAAAAATGTGATACATACCAGAGTGCAAGGAACTGGAACTAGAGGAAGACTGAGAATGCATAGGATATACATGGTGAAGAATGACGGAACAAAAAGGTTTAATGATGAACAAACCCATGAAGCTGGTACAAGACAGAAAGTGGTGGAAAGACTTCATGAGGCCCTATCATTACTGTTAAAAGACAGATAGGAATCAAAGAAAAAGTTGTAGTAGTCTAGATGACAAAGGCACGTACAACTGAAGCCAGGTCATTGTCCACCAGCATGGGATGGAGTCTCCTACCAAATTGGAGACAGTAGAAAGTGTTACTTGGGGACGCTGCTATTTGAGAGCTTACTGTTAGCAAGGAATCCAAGAGCATTCCTAAACTATGGAGTTTACTGAAATGACCACCTGTGATCATGTACCTTCAACCTAAAGAAACTGCACAGTGGCTGTACACTCTTCAAAGTGCTTGTTTCTGTCCACCTGCAAAATTTCCATTTTGCTTGGGTTTGCTTCAGCCAGCTGTTCTTCATCCACAAGCTGATCTCATCCAAGCCCTGGGTCACCTTGGTGGTAGTGGTATGCTTGTTTGTGATGAAGGTTAGATAGATATGTGTGTCATCTGCACATTGCTAGCACTTGAGTCCATGTTGTCATACCAGTTCATCTAGTGGCTGAATGTACATGTTGAGAACTTGTCCTCAGCAATCGTAGGACCCAATGCAAGGTGAAGAATAATACCTGGAGGTCCTGAGCACCCTCAATTCCCAATGGGTCCTATCAGCTCCAAGAGTTATTCAGCATTTTACAGGATCCATCCCATATTCTGACTAGGTTGGGATAGGCTAGGGATAGCTTTCTGTCTTGGGAAAAGGAGGAGAATTACCCTCAGGAACTTAAGTTGAAAAGCAATCATATTGTACATAATCAGAGTAACTTTAACTTTAGAACAAGGCACAGTAGAACAACAAATACCTTTTGGTAAAATCACCACTTTCTGACCTCCATAGCTAGTGGGAAGAATTGAGCTCAACACTGGTGAAGTAAGTTTTATCTTCATTATACAGCTGGAAAAACTGAGTCCTAGAGAGGTTAAATGACTTGCCCAGTGTCACTCATGCAATTACCCTGTTTGCACGTCCCACTTACCAGTTTTGCTAGAGCAAATGTGTATTCTTGTGCATCTAGGAGTGAGGCTGTATTTTACAGGTACTACATTTGCATCCCTCTTTGAAAAATCTAGTCCCAACAAAGTCCCCGTGGCAAGCTCGGATACAGAATAATTATCCACAAATGTGGCTTTCAAAAATATTACTCTCATTGGGAACCCACCCTGTAAAAGGATTGTTGGTTCTGGGACTGCTATAGGAAAACTAAAGAAACTGGGACACAACAGGAAAGGACTCAAACTACTGCTAGAAAGCTGAGCTGCCATTTTAGCCCCCAGTCCAGCCAAGCACGTGCATAATTTTGCTCAGATGAGTAGTCCCATGTGGCGCCTAACCACACAGCGTAATATAATAGGAAAGTGTGGTACATCAAAGGAAACATGGGCATAAACAAGAGACAAGGAGTTTGTTTACAAATCTAGTGGATTGACTTGAGTTGAAAACATTTGCCAATATAAAATAAATATCACACACTTCATGCCATACAACACAGTTATTGATGATATTTATGTGCTCATGTTATTCATGTAGCACACTGTCACCTGGAAGATTTTGGGATTCTACTGTGTTATTACACAGCCATAGTTTAAGAAAGAGAAAATCCACCTTCATAGACGATGGCTTAATTCCTACTTTCAGTAATGACTTGACAAACCAAAAGTGTTCACAAGATGAGCTCTTAGAAACTAACTGGAGCTAGGGATTATAGTCTCCTCAAATAAAATTAATAAGAAATATCCACTGAATAAAAACCTGGTAGAAAAGGGACAGATTGAGGCTGATTTAATACTCAAAAATATTAGGTTGCAGTGTGGTTCTGGTTCAGTTCAGTGTCTAGAAAAAAGATAGTGCTGGTTAAGTAGAAGATCTGAAGCCTTTCTCATATTCACGCTGGTTTGGGGAGATAGCATTTGAAAATAACACTTAAGGCAGACCCTTCAACGAGTTTTTAAGATCAATACCAAGATAAATATAATTCCATTTGAAGGACAGTAGTAGGATTTTTTTTTAAACTGGACTAAGTACTCCCTTAAAGTAGGTCTTGGAGAAAAATGAAGTCATTGTTAGCTGATTTTATACTTATAGAGAACTGCTTGGAAGGCCTGCCACCAGTGTATGTGCCACAGGAACAAAATCTGGGATTAAGGGAAAGAACTCCTAACCCATTTGAATTGTCATGCTGAAGCTTGGCACAGAAGATATGGGCGTTTATAAAGGCTACTATGTACAAGTTTCTTGGTATGATCCTTATTAGATCCTTATAAGGGTACAGGCATCCTTAATTCTGGCATTTCTAACCTTTTGAGTGCTTGGCTTTGCAACCTTAATAACGTTCTTTTAATATAGCTTTTTAATATAGCTATATGTTGATGTAATATAGCTATTACATCAACATATATCTACTGCAACCAGTACATTTGAAATATTATTTCCATTATCTGTCCACAAAATAATTGATGTGTTTCACATTTTTGTGGATAAGGCTATATAGGTTTATAAATTTGGTCCATAATTAGGTCAGGTGTCTGTAATGGGATCAGTGATATGCAGAGGTCTGTATTAACTGTCAGAAATCGTCCCTTTGATTAAAAAAAACCGAAACCCCAAAATAAATAACTGGCTCCCTACAGAATTGTGAAGCTGCAGAGAAGTCACAAGAAATAGTCTGAGTTAAACTAATCAATTAACTTTTTTTTTTAGGGCCTGTTGGGGCTGAGTTATCCTTCTGCTAGTATGGGTAATAGCCCAAATTACTTCATCCACCAGCATGAACAGTAGGGATAGCATCAGGACAGTCAACCAGAGGGAAATTATGGGACATGGGAGCAGGTGGGCAAAATAAATATATATTTGAAGAAGTTAATTAAAATACTTAACTCAGTAAGAACAGATTTTTTAAAAAGCACTTTAGTAGTAGAGCTGGTCAAAAATTTTCTGACATGTTTTTTGTTGAAATCAAAGCTTTCTGTAGAAACATGTTTAGATTTTTTTTAAATGAAACAAACAAAATGAAGTTTTTCAATAATGTTGAAGTGTTCCATTTTGACATTTCTGAAATGGAATGGTGATTTTTCATTTCAAAATTACTTTTCATTTAGACATTTATTAAAATAAATTCAAAATTGGAATGAAACATTTTGATTTTTTAGAAACTGAATGCTTTGGTTGACTTTAGTAATGCTTTGGTGTAATTCCAATTGTTGGGCTTCATGTGCAGGTGGCTGGGTGGTTGCCTGTGATATACAGGAGGTCAGACTACATGATCTAGGGGTCTCTTCTTGTCTTAAACTGACTGACTCAATAGCCTTTTTTAAATTTCATTTTGTGAGAAATTTCAATTTCGTGTTTTTGTTCCATTTTGGAACAAATAGAAAATACAAAATATAATAGTGGTTCCCTTAACCCACCCAGCAATATTGTTAATCTATCCAACTATACTCTTAGCCCAGCAGAAGAATCTGTCCTACCTCGGGGCCTCTCCTTCTGCCCCTCCACCCCCACGAACATGATACAGTTCTGTGGTGACCTAGAATCCTATTTTCGATGTCTCCGACTCAAGGAATATTTCCAACACACCTCTGAACAACATACTAACCCACAGAGACCTTCCTACCAACACTACAAAAAGAAGGATTCTGGGTGGACTCCTCCTGAAGGTTGAAACAACAAACTGGAGTCCTACATAGAGTGCTTCTGCTGACGGGCACGGGCTGAATTTGTGGAAAAGCAACATCACTTGCCCCATAACCTCAGCTGTGCAGAACACAATGCCATCCAGAGCCTCAGAAACAACTCTGACATCATAATCAAAAAGGCTGACAAAGGAGGTGCTGTCGTCATCATGAATAGGTTGGAATATGAAGAAGAGGCTGCTAGGCAGCTCTCCAACACCACTTTCTACAAGCCATTACCCTCTGATCCCACTGAGGGTTACCAAAAGAAATTACACCATCTGCTCAAGAAACTCGCTGAAAAAGCACAAGAACAAATCCACACAGACACATCCCTGGAACCCCGACCAACGATTTTCTATCTGCTAACCAAGATCCATAAACCTGGAAATCCTGGGCGCCCCATCATCTCAGCCATTGGCACCCTGACAGCAGGATTGTCTGGCTATGTAGACTCCCTCCTCAGGCCCTACACTACCAGCACTCCCAGCTATCTTTGAGACACCACTGACTTCCTGAGGAAACTACAATCCACCGCTGATCTTCCTGAAAACACCATCCTAGCCACTATGGATGTAGAATCCCTCTACACCAACATTCCACACCAAGATGGACTACAAGCCGTCAGGAACAGTATCCCCGATAATGTCACGGCAAACCTGGTGGCTGAACTTTGTGACTTTGTCCTCACCCATAACTATTTCACATTTGGGGACAATGTATACCTTCAAATCAGCGGCACTGCTATGGGTACCCGCATGGCCCCACAGTATGCCAATATTTTTATGGCTGACTTAGAACAACACTTCCTCAGCTCTCGTCCCCTAATGCCCCTACTCTACTTGCGCTACATTGATGACATCTTCTTCATCTGGACCCATGGAAAAGAAGCCCTTGAGGAATTCCACCATGATTTCAACAATTTCCATCCCACCATCAACCTCAGCCTGGACCAGTCCACACAAGAGATCCACTTCCTGGACACTACGGTGCTAATAAGCGATGGTCACATAAATACCACCCTATACCGGAAATCTACTGACTGCTATACTTACCTACATGCCTCCAGCTTTCATCCAGACCATACCACACAATCCCTTGTTTACAGCCAAGCTCTACGATACAACTGCATTTGCTCCAACCCCTCAGACAGAGACAAACACCTACAAGATCTCTATCAAGTGTTCTTACAACTACAATACCCACCTGCTGAAGTGAAGAAACAGATTGACAGAGCCAGAAGAATACCCAGAAGTTACCTACTTCAGGACAGGCCCAACAAAGAAAATAACAGAACGCCACTAGCCATCACCTTCAGCTCCCAACTAAAACCTCTCCAACGCATCATCAAGGATATACAACCTATTCTGAAGGATGACCCATCACTCTCACAGATCTTGGGAGACAGGCCAGTCCTTGCTTACAGATAGCCCCCCAACCTGAAGCAAATACTCACCAGCAACCACACACCACACAACAAAAACACTAACCCAGGAACCTTTCCTTGCAACAAAGCCCGTTGCCAACTGTGTCCACATATCTATTCAGGGGACACCATCATAGGACCTAATCACATCAGCCACACTATCAGAGACTCGTTCACCTGCACATCTACCAATGTGATATACGCCATCATGTGCCAGCAATGCCGCTCTCCCATGTACATTGGCCAAACTGGACAGTCTCTACGTAAAAGAATAAATGGACAAAATCAGATGTCAAGAATTGTAACGTTCAAAAACCAGTCGGAGAACACTTCCATCTCTTTGGTCACTCGATTACAGACCTAAAAGTGACAATTCTTCAACAAAAAAACTTCAAAAACAGACTCCAACGAGAGACTGCTGAATTGGAATTAATTTGCAAACTGGACACAATTAACTTAGGCTTTAATAAAGACTGGGAGTGGATGTGTCATTACACAAAGTAAAACTATTTCCCCTTGTTTATTTCCCCTCCTACTGTTCTTGTATCGTGCTGGTAATGGCCCACCTTGATTATCACTATAAAAGGTTCCCACCCACCCCACCCCACCCCCTGCTCTCCTACTGGTAATAGTTCACCTTTTCTGGTCACTCTTGTTACAGTCTGTATGGTAACACCCATTGTTTCATGTTCTCTGTGTATATAAAATCTCCCCACTATATTTTCCACTTTATGCATCCGATGAAGTGAGCTGTAGCTCACAAAAGCTTATGCTCAAATAAATTGGTTAGTCTCTAAGGTGCCACAAGTACTCCTTTTCTTTTTACGGATACAGACTAACACGGCTGCTACTCTGAAAAATTTCAGAGTGTCCTATGGAATGGAAATTCCAAGTTTTGATCAGCTCTACTTAGTAGTGTTAATATTTAGGCAAATTGTTTATTAAAGTCAACATCATAAAAGCTGGGAGCCAAAGTCCCATGATTTTCAAAGGAGCCTGATAGATTTAGGTGTCCAGTTCCCATTTTAATGTAATGAGAGATTGGCACACAAATCCCTTATGTTCCTTTGAAAATCCCAACCTTAAATCCATATTTAAGCACCTAAATAAGATTACCCTGTTTTTTGGAAGTGTTTAGCACCCATAGCTCATGCTGACCTCACTGGGGAGGTGTGGGTGCTCAGCACTTCTGAAAATTAGTTGTCTTGATTAGATGCCTAAACTTAGGAATCCACATTGGAAAATTTTGGCCTAATTTCACTAACTCAGCAAAATATGCAACTCAAAGTATTATACATCCTCCTGCTAATTTGAAAACTCTCAAATTTTCACAGTTCTGCCACTGAAATTCTCCCTACAGCCTAAACCTAGCATCCTGTGACAAAAATCATCCTCTGGACATTCCAAAGATCAAATGAGAAGGAAAATCCTAGAGACATTTGGCCTTTGGTATGCTACACACCCTATTGGTCTCCCTAGTTTCAAAGAGACTTTTGTTACAGGGTCATTCAGCTACCTCCCGTTACTGCTGGGTTCATGAGCTCTGGGTAAAATCCATCAAAAGGTGTTCACATTGTGGGACCAATCTACATAAAAGTTTAGGGCTGATGACCGCGTGGCAGAGTCATTTATTGCATTGAATGAGCTCTCTGTGACTTCTTTCTCCCTTCATACAGAATAAAGCATTCAGAGGCCAAGACAGAGAACTCCTTTAGAGTGAAGGAGAATTAAAGTGTGCAACAGGTATCACCACATAAGCCAGCCTCAACAAATGGTCACACAGCTGTTACAAACAAGATATCTGAGTGAGTAGAGTAATAAGAGACTAAAAAAAGCTAAGTCAATATTGGAATTCATTTAATATTTTGCATTTGATGAGTCTGATCCAAAGCCCATTGAAGTCTATGGGCATCTTTCCATTAACTTCAACGCTTTCTTACCTGTGGATCTCCAAGTATTTACAAACATTACTTACTCAAGCATCACAACACTCTTGTGAGGTAGATAAACAGAATGAGCCACTATGTTAGGCTTAGCTGTATTGAATGGCAGAGGCCAGGAGGGATTAGCTGGAGCAGCTTGGCAGAGCCATAATGGTGATGTGCCAAGAGGCGCATGGACACATCAAAGGATCAAGTGTGCCTCCTTTCAAGTGAAGAATTTTGTAGCTTTGTGTCCACAGAGCTGCAGAAGAGTGTCTTCGTGCCATGGAAATTGTTAGCAGTCTGGTGGCATGCATCAGTGTGAACTGCGAACAGGCCCCTACAGTCTAAGACAAGCGACATCAAATGGATACAGACAGATGGAATATGGTCAAAATGACAGTGGCATCAGTTCACTCACAAGGGTGCTGTGAGAACAAACAAATTAAAGAGTGTAAGGTGCTAGATACCACAGTGATGGGGACACATGCATACCTCTCACTGGTTGAGGGGTGGAGGTTTGTGGGTACAGAGCTGAATATTTCTCCACTTACCCCCCACACCACATCGTCCACTGCACAGCTCTGATGCCCTGCATTCCACCCCATTCTTCTCTTCACCGTTCCAACACTCCCCCTCATGTTCTGACCAGCTTCTTTCCCCTTGGCCGCCAACTGCAGAGGCCTAGTCTATACTACAAAGTTAGGCTGACATAAGCCACCTGGTGTCGACCTAGATCTGCATGTGTCTACATTTAAATTTGTCTCCCACCAGTGTAAGTGCCCTGTTACAGCAGCACAGTAACATCACCTCCCCAAGCAGCATTGAGCCATAGACAATGTACTGAGGTCAACACAATGTGAGTGTAGAGACGGCATTTCCTATTTCAGCCCTAACAGTCCTCTTGCAGCTGTCCCGCAATGCCCGACACTGATAGCTCTGGTTACAATAGTGAACTTGCTGTGCAGGGATCATGCAGATTAGAAGTCCTCTCCCAGCCCCTTGAAAGCCCCATGAATTTTTGACATGCTTTTTTCCCAATTGCCCAGTGTTATGAGCACACCTAGCAGCTTTCCAGTGTTGTGTGCAGCTATCCAGCTGACCACGCCAGCTCCGTGCTCTCCATGCACTCCGGCTTGGAGAAGACAGGAGATGTTGGATCTCCTGGGCCTTAGGGGGAAGAAGAGGCTGTGTATGCATAGCTACAGACTAGCCATACAAGAGGGGACGACTTCTATGAGCAGATTGCATAGGGGATGCAGGAGAAGGGGTACGACAGGGAACAGCAGCAGTGCTGTATAAGAGCTCAAGGGGAGCCTCCCCAGCCGGGAGCTCAGGCAGGCCAGACTGGGTGGTCCAGCAGGCCAGAGTTTGCCCAAACCTTTAACAACCAGTTCTAAACCGGCTTCTAAATTTAACAACTGGTTCGCGCGAACTGGTGCAAACCGGCTCCAGCTCACCAGTAGATATGCGTGCTGTCTATTGCTCCACCGCAGTTTAGGAACCCCATTGCTGCAAATCCGTCCACTATGTCCTGCACATTGCCGAGTCACAGTCCTGCATGGCAGGAGATGATTAGTGGTCCTGCACACTTGCATGACAACAGCCCCTGTAGTGGATTTTCCAACTCCAAAATGATTTCCCACTCATCAGTAGCAATCCGGCGTTGCAAGTTTCCACACTGTGATTGTCACTTGCATCTCCACTGTCAGTGCAGCTCTCATTTTCGCGTCCCTGTGCTGGAGAGAGCTTGGCACCCAGAAATGTGGCGTTACATATCCAAAGTTTTTGCAGCCACTGTTTGTTATCCCAAGCCTGCATTACGATGCCATCTCAGCAGTCAGTGCTTGTTTCTCAGATCCAGAAGCTGTGCTCCACCATCTGGAGCTGCCCTGTGAACACCACCAGCAATCTGGAACTGGTGCTGCGGGACCTACTGAAAAATCTGTCCTCCAAGAAAGAGACATGTTTTCCACTGATTCAGTTCTTCTTACGGCTCTGAAAAACTGGAGGATTGTGCATTCTATGCTTGCAATGCTTATGACAATAGTGCAGAGCTGTAAAGAGATAGGGGACAGCAAGGAGGGCTGTGTGGGTTTGTGAGATTTTTAAAAAAGATGCAAACATTACAGGATATAGATGACATTTGGGGTGGACATAGTTGCATGTTGGGAGATTGTCCCCTTGCTCCCAGTCCACTTGCACAACTTACTTCTGTCCAACCATGCATTGCCAAAACTTCCCAAAAGATAGTGTGCTGGACGGTGGCAGGTTGCACTGGGATACCTACCCATTGCGAATTGCACTGTGCATCAACACAAGCACTCTTGGTGAGTATGCGCAGCACCAACGCAAGAAGACAAGAATGCACATGCATGAGCAATGTACTAATTACAGCAGCTTTATGCCAATGTAACTTGCATTGACCAAAGTTTGCAGTGTAGACATGGCCTCAGACTCCCCTTCACTACTCCAACTCCTTCAATGATCCATTATCATGACCATGATTCCAGGCTCCCCCCACACCTCCCCACTACTCCAAGCCCCTCTCCCCCCATACACACCAGTCAACCTTCCTCCTTGCCACTCCATACTCCTCATAAGCTTGGAGGGGCCACAGGGAGGCAGGAAGGTGGTGAGGCTGAGGAATACCTGTGCCTGCTAGAGGTGAGAAGGAGAGTGGAGATGCAAAGCCCCTAACACAGCTCTGAGCCCAGTTTATAAAGAAGGGGCACCACATATCCATTTGCAGTACAGGAGGCTCAGAAGTGTCCCATTCATCTCAATGAAATATTCTCAGCTGAATGAGAACATGCCACGGGAGGTGAATTCAGCCTGAAACAATAGCTCTGAAACAACAGCCTTGAAACAGGGGCTCCAGGTTGGGGCTGAGGAGTTCGGAGTGCGGGAGGGGGATCAGGGCTGGGGCAGGGGGCAGAAGGTTGGGGTGCCCTCTGATCCCAGCCCACATGGTGGTCAAGAAAAAGGGTTCAGACCCCCTAGATGGGCTGCTACTCCCCAGATCCCAGTACACCCCAGGGGGCAAGGAAAAGGGCTCATCCTCCCCATCCCATATCCCAATTTACATGGGAGAAGTCAAGAAGATAGCCTCAGACCTTTCTGCACGGGCAGGCATCCCAGATCCCACCTGTGGTGACAGAGAGATGGTCCGACCTCTCAGGAAAGGAAGCCCCAGCCCCAGATCCCAGCACACACACCAGAGAGGAGAATGTGGAGTTGACAGCCCCCCACCACCACATCTTCTGCCACTCACCCCTTCATGTTCCCTACTTCCAGTTCTCATCTCCCTCCTTCCCTTCTACACCCTAATCCCCACCCCCTCTTCCAGGGGTGAGTCCACTCAATCTCTCTCACCTACCATCCCCCCTCATTTGTCCCCCTCCTCCTAACCCCTTTTCCCTTGCCACAGCCCCAACCTCTCTCCCCCTAATCCCCTTCCCTGCAATCTCAATCCCCACAGACCCAGCAATGATCCAGCACCCTGCCCCTCCCACACTTCTCCTACCCCTCTCATATGCCCAGCTCTGCACCGAAACAGTTCTATGAATCTAAACACTATACAAGCACCTCGTGTTAAGGGGATAAGTCAGGAACCACTTGTCCAATAAGCACATTCATTTCCATTGTTCAGGAAATATGATTACATTATCTTAACCCTCTTTCATCTTCCCTCTGGTTCATCAATGCTAATTGATTAACCAAAACCTGCTATCATAACCTCCCAGGTAGAAAAGTAGCAACATGCCCAGCAATCATAACTGCACAGATCACGTGTAATTCAGTGTCTTTCAGAAAACAGTAACAGCCCATAATGGCAGGGAGTGGAGGGAGGGGGGGGGAATCACCTCTTGAGCACCTCCTACTGCTGCATGTGGTACTTCAGGCCTTTTCTCACTCTTGGCACCCGCTGTAGGTTGTCAGCCTCTCTCAGGGCTAGGGTGACAAGATAGCAAGTGTGAAAAATCGGGACGGGGTTGGGGAGTAATAGGCGCCTATATAAGAGAAAATCCTGAATATCGGAACTGTCCCTATAAAATCAGGACATCTGGTCACCCTACTTGGGGCAGCGGTGGGGGAGGGTGGGTCTTCAGTGGCTCCAGCCCCAGCCAAATCTTAGTGCCCAAATCAATCCCTTCCAGGGTAGCAAAGAGTCCAACAAAACTGTCTGTCTGCTTTCCCTGGAATAATCAGCCTCAGCTCTGGGCCCATTAAATTCAGCCCTTCATTCAGGCTTCCCAATGAGCCTGGTACCCTTCTCAGGGTTTACACTCCTAAGGAGCCGGCAGCTGATGAGGGAACAACCAGCCCACCCACTACTCCAAGTTCCAGCCCAGGGACCCTGTAAACAGCAGCCAGGCACTGCTCCCCTCAATTCATTGCTGCTCCTTCCCTGAGTCTCTTCCCACCCGACCTTGTTAGCTTCATCCTACACCTTCAGGTTAGAGCTCTCAGGTTTGCTCTTCCCCCCCCATCCAAGGTCCTTGGGGCAGACATAGATTCTGGTCCCAGCCAGGAACTGACCTGCTTAGTCCTTACAGCGCCTTTTATCTGAGCTTGCCGGGCTCTGATTGGCTGCTTCCGTGTAGCCTATCTAGGCAGGCCTGAAGGACCCACCTTCACTGCTCCTTTCCTGTGGTGGGGCGTAGTAGGACTGTGGGGCCTCCAGTAGGAGGCCATGAAGATCTGGTTCACCCTATCACACAGCTGCTTCTAAATTAGTTGTACTATGCAGGGCCCTTTCCCAAAAATATAAAAACCCCTTGACAGAGGTGGATAGTAGGAACATGCCCATCTATTACACAGATTTCTACCAGGGGCAGGGACTGAACTGACAAAATATGCCCATGTAGTTCCAGTTCACTGGCCGCAAAATGTCCCCTTAACCCATCCAGGTACTATGACAACAGGCTGCCTGGAAGCCCCAATCTTGTTGCACATGTTCATTTAAATCTCTTTGGCTTATGAGTTTTAGCAATGCATGTGCCATTCTAGAGATCTAAACTCTTCCTTCAATAATGTTTTCAGTATTGCTTCCCCAAAGGGGCAGTGTGTGCCATGCACTAATGGAGATAAATGCTGCGTGACTGAGATCAGATTGGGGATGATTAGAACCATACTTTGAGCCCCAGGAATGTGCAAAAAAAAATTATAAGAACTAGTTGATTTTGTAAAATGCTGCTTTTGGGGGAGAGTGTTTCTCAAGGATTCCTGTCCCAAATGACCCCAAATTTGGATCACTAACCCTACTCTGCACTCCATGGGGACAACAAATGTTAAGAAAATCCAAGTAAGCATGCTGATTTTAGAGCATATAAACTGCACTGATCAATGTTAACTATGCCAGAGCTGGTAATCCGTCATAATATTTCTTGGAGTTCAGGGAGTGAGTCAGTGGCATGGACAAGAATAGAATCCTGAACTCATGACACTTAGGCCTTGTCTACACACAAATTTGCACCATGTGTGGATACTCTTACGACAATTTAAGGGTGGCTTGTTTCCATTTAGTCTGTAGACAAGTCCTTAGTCCCAAGGTCTATTTGGTAGACGACACTCCTTCTGCTAGAGTACACCTTGACTGCCAAACTAGGGGGCCCACTTTCATTTAGTCTTACTTCCAGTCAGGAGTGTTGCTGGAGTTTCTCCTTGAGTTAATTAGTGAATATTTATAAGACGTTTTGAAGCTGTGAAAAGTGCTATAACTTCTGGGACTCAGCTGTAGGATATAACTCCAGCACTGCTCTGGGTTAAACAAAGAGCCAGTTACAGAAGAAGCTTATTATTATGATTACTATCAGTAGTCATGGACCTTGACCTCTCTCGCTCTCATACATACACACTTCACATATATACTTCTGGGTCCAAATCCATCTGGTTGCTGGCTAACATATGCAAACACTAACACAGGCATATTATGGGCTAAAACTCTGCTCATGCCACTCCTGAAATATCTGCAGAATATTCTACATGGTGCCAGTTAATTTGTTTAGGATGGTTTGATAAGAGATCTGTAGACTTAATGGTTTTTAAAAAACAATCCCCCAAAACTATTTTGGAAGATTCCACAAGCTACTGTTAACAATGTAATTAGCACCATGTTTCAA
The DNA here is from genome assembly GCF_965140295.1 of Lepidochelys olivacea. NCBI lineage: Eukaryota > Metazoa > Chordata > Testudines > Cheloniidae > Lepidochelys > Lepidochelys olivacea. The sequence continues at coordinate 23,876,310 of NC_140412.1, read as the reverse complement.
ATATCTGAGACAATTACTACCTCCTCAAGAGGAATGTGGGCTGCAGATTTCCTGGTTTCTCTGCCATATTGAGTGACATCATATAAACACTGGTTCAATGAACCATCCCATTTTAATCGCCGATTTCCATTCAGCTCCTTGGGTTATTATCATTTTTCATTGTTTCTGTTACAATAGCCCCTATATATCCCAACTGAGATCAAGGTCCCATTTTGCTATGCATAGTGAGCGACAGTCTATGCCCCCAAAGAGTTTACAACTTAAAGGGTTGATGGGATTATTTATATGCAGAATGAAAACAAAATTTGAAGCCTCAAAAGTTGTCACAAAATGGAATTGTCCTCTGGAAGCTCTAATTATTATCCCCATTTTACATAGGGGAAACTGAAGCCCAGAGCAGTTAACTTAAATAATTTGCCCAAGCTCACATAGCAAGTTTGTGACACAGCTAGGAAATGAACCCAGATCTCAAGTCCCAGTAAAGTAAAAGACATGATTTACCAGTGTGCAGCAGTCAAAGAGGTGGAAATAAAGTAACAGTAATCTGGGATGAGGCGCTCCACCTGTGTGTTTCAGGTTCAGTGATCACACCAGGTTTCCTTCAGCCACCAGTTACTGTGACACCCGGCTGCCTGGAAGCCCTGCTCTTGTTGAACATGCCCATTTTAGTCTCTTTGGTTTATGAGTTTTGGCAATGCATAGAAAAAGTCTCTCTTTCCTGCAGAAATCCAGAGGAAGAAAAGGGAAAAGGGAATGTTCAAGTGCTAAAGCAATTCTTTTAGAGTCCAAAGATACAAACAATGTATCTGCCTGAGGAATTAGTGGAATTGGAAAGATCACAGAAGCACTGGCAGATCTGAAAGCAACCGGAGTATCCTTTCCCTCAGTTTTCACACCTTACACTTTATCTTGAACCACAATTCCCAACGGAGAAAAACTCCAGCAAAACCAGCTCCCCAAAAGTCAAAAGTCACAGACTCAAACAACAACGTTGCTGCTTCCTTATACATATGCACTCTCCAGCTTTGATATTTTAACAACTACTTTCCTCGATATGCATTCTTTAATTTAGGTGCAATTCTTGCAGTTTATCAGAGACAGATTTGCCTGAATAATGGCTGATGATTTTGCTCATTGGTTTTATGTACTTCCCCAGCTTGATATATCTTTATTTGTGTGTCCTTCACCTTTTGCCTCTCTTTGATCTCTTTTTGGTAATTTAAAGTCCTAGCTATTAAATGTTATTTAGGCCCTTATAAAATGAACTGAGGTGATGACAGTGCTATTTGGCTAATGTGGCAACTCTCTGCATAATAAGCGTTGATTTTATTTGTTTTCTTTTGGTAAAGAGTGAGGTCTGTATACAGCCCCAAGACATGTTTTATTTCATTTGGAAAGCAATGTTTATGGGCAGCTGCAGGGAGTTACTCACAAGTGGTGTAAACAAGGAGGGAAGGGGGAAACATCATCATCCCATTGGGCCCACCCAGCCACCAGATTTGTCAGTTGGACAGCAGACTAAGGTTAATCCAAACTGGTCTGTGAAAACTGAGCCCAAACAACTGTCAGGATCATGCAAGCTGAAGAGATGGAAAAGACTGTGATAAACGCAAGGAAAAGTAGCTCCGCTAGAACCGCTTGACACGTCTCTTGTTTGGACACTGTTATGGAATTAACAGTGGTTTGTCAGATAAAGAGAGGAAACGGGGGGGAGAGGTTAGTCACAGGCACCAGAAACCAAGTTTAAAAAGGTTTCAGAGTAACAGCCATGTTAGTCTGTATTCGCAAAAAGAAAAGGAGTACTTGTGGCACCTTAGAGACTAACCAATTTATTTGAGCATGAGCTTTCGTGAGCTACAGCTCACTTCATCAGATGCATACTGTGGAAACTGCAGAAGACATTATATACACAGAGACCATGAAACAATACCTCCTCCCACCCCACTCTCCTGCTGGTAATAGCTTATCTAAAGTGATCATCAAGTTGGGCCATTTCCAGCACAAATCCAGGTTTTCTCACCCTCCGCTCCCCCCCACACAAACTCACTCTCCTGCTGGTAATAGCCCATCCAAAGTGACCACTCTCTTTAAAATGCGTATGATAATCAAGGTGGGCCATTTCCAGCACAAATCCAGGTTTTCTCACCCCCCCCTCCAAAAACCACACACACAAACTCACTCTCCTGCTGGTAATAGCTTATCCAAAGTGACCACTCTCCTCACAATGTGTATGAAAATCAAGGTGGGCCATTTCCAGCACAAACCTGGATTTGTGCTGGAAATGGCCCAACTTGATGATCACTTTAGATAAGCTATTACCAGCAGGAGAGTGGGGTGGGAGGAGGTATTGTTTCATGGTCTCTGTGTATATAATGTCTTCTGCAGTTTCCACAGTATACATCCGATGAAGTGAGCTGTAGGTGAGAAAACCTGTATTTGTGCTGGAAATGGCCCACCTTGATTTTCATACACATTGTGAGGAGATGTTTCACAGTAACAGCCGTGTTAGTCTGTATTCACAAAAAGAAAAGGAGGACTTGTGGCACCTTAGAGACTAACCAATTTATTAGAGCATAAGCTTTCGTGAGCTACAGCTCACTTCCTCAGATGCATATCGTGGAAACTGCAGCAGGCTTTATATATACACAGAGAATATGAAACAATACCTACTCCCACCCCACTGTCCTGCTGGTAATAGCTTATCTAAAGTGATCATCAGGTGGGCCATTTCCAGCACAAATCCAGGTTTTCTCACCCTCCACCCCCCCACACAAATTCACTCTCCTGCTGGTGATAGCCCATCCAAAGTGACAACTCTTTACACAATGTGCATGACAATCAAGTTGGGCTATTTCCTGCACAAATCCAGGTTCTCACATCCCCCCCCCCCACCCCCATACACACACAAACTCACTCTCCTGCTGGTAATAGCTCATCCAAACTGACCACTCTTCAAGTTTAAATCCAAGTTAAACCAGAACATCTGGGGGGGGGGGTAGGAAAAAACAAGAGGAAACAGGCTACCTTGCATAATGACTTAGCCACTCCCAGTCTCTATTTAAGCCTAAATTAATAGTATCCAATTTGCAAATGAATTCCAATTCAGCAGTTTCTCGCTGGAGTCTGGATTTGAAGTTTTTTTGTTTTAAGATAGCGACCTTCATGTCTGTGATTGCGTGACCAGAGAGATTGAAGTGTTCTCCGACTGGTTTATGAATGTTATAATTCTTGACATCTGATTTGTGTCCATTTATTCTTTTACGTAGAGACTGTCCAGTTTGACCAATGTACATGGCAGAGGGGCATTGCTGGCACATGATGGCATATATCACATTGGTGGATGTGCAGGTGAACGAGCCTCTGATAGTGTGGCTGATGTTATTAGGCCCTGTGATGGTGTCCCCTGAATAGATATATGGGCACAATTGGCAACGGGCTTTGTTGCAAGGATAAGTTCCTGGGTTAGTGGTTCTGTTGTGTGGTATGTGGTTGTTGGTGAGTATTTGCTTCAGGTTGCGGGGCTGTCTGTAGGCAAGGACTGGCCTGTCTCCCAAGATTTGTGAGAGTGTTGGGTCATCCTTTAGGATAGGTTGTAGATCCTTAATAATGCATTGGAGGGGTTTTAGTTGGGGGCTGAAGGTGACGACTAGTGGCGTTCTGTTATTTTCTTTGTTAGGCCTGTCCTGTAGTAGGTAACTTCTGGGAACTCTTCTGGCTCTATCAATCTGTTTCTTTACTTCTGCAGGTGGGTATTGTAGTTGTAAGAAAGCTTGACAGAGATCTTGTAGGTGTTTGTCTCTGTCTGAGGGGTTAGAGCAAATGCGGTTGTATCGCAGAGCTTGGCTGTAGACGATGGATCGTGTGGTCTGGTCAGGGTGAAAGCTGGAGGCATGCAGGTAGGAATAGCGGTCAGTAGGTTTCCGGTATAGGGTGGTGTTTATGTGACCATTGTTTATTAGCACTGTAGTGTCCAGGAAGTGGATCTCTTGTGTGGACTGGACCAGGCTGAGGTTGGTGGTGGGATGGAAATTGTTGAAATCATGTTGGAATTCCTCAAGGTCTTCTTTTCCATGGGTCCAGATGATGAAGATGTCATCAATATAGCGCAAGTAGAGTAGGGGCTTTAGGGGACGAGAGCTGAGGAAGCGTTGTTCTAAATCAGCCATAAAAATGTTGGCATACTGTGGGGCCATGCGGGTACCCATAGCAGTGCCACTGATCTGAAGGTATACATTGTCCCCAAATGTGAAGTAGTTATGGGTAAGGACAAAGTCACAAAGTTCAGCTACCAGGTTAGCCGTGACAGTATCGGGGATAGTGTTTTTGACAGCTTGTAGTCCATCTTTGTGTGGAATGTTGGTGTAGAGGGCTTCTACATCCATAGTGGCCAGGATGGTGTTATCAGGAAGATCACCGATGGATTGAAGTTTCCTCAGGAAGTCAGTGGTGTCTCGAAGGTAGCTGGGAGTGCTGGTAGCGTAGGGCCTGAGGAGGGAGTCTACTTAGCCAGACAATCCTGCTGTCAGGGTGCCAATGCCTGAGATGATGGGGCGCCCAGGATTTCCAGGTTTATGGATCTTGGTTAGTAGATAGAATATCCCAGGTCGGGGTTCCAGGGGTGTGTCTGTGCGGATTTGATCTTGTGCTTTTTCAGGAAGTTTCTTGAGCAAATGCTGTAGTTGCTTTTGGTAACTCTCAGTGGGATCAGAGGGTAATGGCTTGTAGAAACTCGTGTTGGAGAGCTGCCGAGCAGCCTCTTGTTCATATTCTGACCTATTCATGATGACAACAGCACCTCCTTTATCAGCCTTTTTGATTATGATGTCAGAGTTGTTTCTGAGGCTGTGGATGGCATTGCGTTCCGCATGGCTGAGGTTATGGGGCAAGTGATGCTGCTTTTCCACAATTTCAGCCCGTGCACGTCGGTGGAAGCACTCTATGTAGAAGTCCAGTCTGCTGTTTCGACCTTCAGGAGGAGTCCACCTAGAATCCCTCTTTCTGTAGTGTTGGTAGGGAGAACTCTGTGGATTAGTATGCTGTTCAGAGGTATTTTGGAAATATTCCTTGAGTCGGAGACGTCGAAAATAGGATTCTAGGTCACCACAGAACTGTATCATGTTCGTGGGGGTGGAGGGGCAGAAGGAGAGGCCCCGAGATAGAACAGCTGCTTCTGCTGGGCTGAGAGTATAGTTGGATAGGTTAACAATATTGCTAGGTGGGTTGAGGGAACCATTGCTGTGGCCCCTTGTAGCATGTAGTAGTTTATAAAGTTTAGTGTCCTTTTTCTTTTGTAGAGAAGCAAAGTGTGCGTTGTAAATGGCTTGTCTAGTTTTAATAAAATCCAGCCACGAGGAAGCTTGTGCGGAAGGTTGGTTTTTTATGAGAGTATCCATTTTTGAGAGCTCATTCTTAATCTTTCCCTGTTTGCTGTAGAGGATGTTGATCAGGTGATTCCGCAGTTTCTTTGAGAGCTTTGGATAAGCTATTACCAGCAGGAGAGTGAGTTTGTGTGTGTGGTTTTTGGAGGTGGGTGGGGGTGAGAAAACCTGGATTTGTGCTGGAAATGGCCCACCTTGATTTTCATACACATTGTGAGGAGAGTGGTCACTTTGGATAAGCTATTACCAGCAGGAGAGTGAGTTTGTGTGTGTGGTTTTTGGAGGGGGGTGGGGGTGAGAAAACCTGGATTTGTACTGGAAATGGCCCACCTTGATTTTCATACACATTGTGAGGAGAGTGGTCACTTTGGATAAGCTATTACCAGCAGGAGAGTGAGTTTGTGTGTGTGGTTTTTGGAGGGGGGGGGTGAGAAAACCTGGATTTGTGCTGGAAATGGCCCACCTTGATTATCATATGCATTTTAAAGAGAGTGGTCACTTTGGATGGGCTATTACCAGCAGGAGAGTGAGTTTGTGTGGGGGGGGGGGGCGGAGGGTGAGAAAACCTGGATTTGTGCTGGAAATGGCCCAACTTGATGATCACTTTAGATAAGCTATTACCAGCAGGAGAGTGGGGTGGGAGGAGGTATTGTTTCATGGTCTCTGTGTATATAATGTCTTCTGCAGTTTCCACAGTATGCATCCGATGAAGTGAGCTGTAGCTCACGAAAGCTCATGCTCAAATAAATTGGTTAGTCTCTAAGGTGCCACAAGTACTCCTTTTCTTTTTGCAAGTTTAAAAAATGTTAGAAGTAGTCATTAGTCCAGTGGCCCTATTCAGCACTGACAACTCCAGGAGTTTCACTGGAGCTACAGTCAGTCTATATTAGCGATTCTGATTGCAGTTAAAGTGGTGTAAAGCCAGATTTGTACAGTGGTTTACAAGGTTTCAGCAACATTCTGACCTATTTTAGGGTTTTATACTGTTGCCCATGTGGCCTGCAACGTGCAGGAGGTCAGACTAGATGATCATGGTGGTCCCTTCTAACCTTAAAGTCTATGAGTATCTGAGCACCTTCCACAAACAACTGAAAGCAACAGTGAAATCCCTAGTGGATTTTATGGAGTCTCTGGCAACTTCTCCTTTTATGGGGTATTTTGGAAGATTCCACACGCTACTGTTAACAATGTAATTAGCACCATGTTTCAAATGTCTGAGACAATTACTACCTCCTCAAAAGGAATGTGGGCTGCAGACTTCCTGGTTTCTCTGCCATATTGAGTGACATCATATAAACACTGGTTCGAATGAACCATGCCATTTTAATTGCCTCCTTCCATTCAGCTTGGGAAAAGGTTTTTGTTTCTGGTTTCCTCAAAAGATATTAATATACTTTTGGAGGGTTTTTTTTCTTTAGATTGATTTGTTTCAGGCGTTTGTTTTGTTTGTGGTTGGTTGGCTGGTTGGTGTTTTCTCTGGGTAAAAAAAAGAGTGTTGATGTTGTGAGCATCATTCTTAGGATAGAAAGTCAAAATGATGGTGTGACAGAGATCAAAATCTGGCCCAACCTCTTCAAAATACAGCAGACATACACCACCACCACTGTCCTGAAACAGAACAAAACCGTATTGTTGCTTCTCTCTTAGTGAACAAGGCCCAGATTTTTAAAGCTATTTAGCTGTTGCTGTGCTCAGTGTCACAACACCTAATTTAGAATTTAGGAGCCTACATCCCATTTTCAAAAGGCATTTAGGTACTTAGGAGTCTAAATTCCATTGACAGTCAATGAGAGAGACAAGATAGGTGAGGTCATATCTATTATTGGACCAACATCTGTTGGTGAGAGAGACAAGCTTTCGAGCTTCACAGAGCTCTTCTTCAGGTATGGAAAAGGTAACCAGCGTGGGACAGACTGATATGCATAAGCATAAGTTGCAAGAAACCCCTTAAAATGCAGTGGGCAATTAACATCTCTGCAGTCATAGGACAAAGGAGGGTTAGTAGGTTACAAATTGTTGTGAGCATAAGCTTTCGTGAGCTACAGCTCACTTCATCGGATGCATAAAAGTGGAAAATGCAGTGAGGATGTTTTTATACACAAAGAACATGAAAAAATGGGTTTTTATCACTTCAAAAGGTTTTCTCCCCCCACCCCACTCTCCTGCTGGTAATAGCTTATCTAAAGTGATCACTCTCCTTACAATGTGTATGACAATCAAGGTGGGCCATTTCCAGCACAAATCCAGGGTTTAACAAGAACGTCTGAGGAACGGGGTGGGGGGAGGAGGGTTATGTGACCATCGCTTATTAGCACCGTAGTGTCCAGGAAGTGGATCTCTTGTGTGGACTGGTCCAGGCTGAGGTTGATGGTGGGATGGAAATTGTTGAAATCATGGTGGAATTCCTCAAGGGCTTCTTTTCCATGGGTCCAGATGAAGAAGATGTCATCAATATAGCGCAAGTAGAGTAGGGGTATTAGGGGACGAGAGCTGAGGAAGCATTGTTCTGAGTCAGCCATAAAAATGTTGGCATACTGTGGGGCCATGCGGGTACCCATAGCAGTGCCGCTGATTTGAAGGTATACATTGTCTCCAAATGTGAAATAGTTATGGGTGAGGACAAAGTCACAAAGTTCAGCCACCAGGTTTGCCGTGACATTATCGGGGATAGTGTTCCTGATGGCTTGTAGTCCCTCTTTGTGTGGAATGTTGGTGTAGAGGGCTTCTACATCCATAGTGGCCATAGTGGCTTCTACATCCATATTATACCATCCTGGCCACTATGGAAGCAGAAGCCCTCTCCACCAACATTCCACACAAAGACCACACCACATGGTCCATTGTCTACAGCCAAGCTCTACGACCCATCACTCTCATAAATCTTGGGAGACAGGCCAGTCCTTGCCTACAGACAGCCCCCCAACCTGAAGCAAATACTCACCAGCAACTACATACCACACAACAGAACCACTAACCCAGGAACCTATCCTTGCAACAAAGCCCGTTGCCAACTGTGCCCACATATCTATTCAGGGGACACCATCACAGGGCCTAGTAACATCAGCCACACTATCAGAGGCTCGTTCACCTGTACATCTACCAATGTGATATATGCTATCATGTGCCAGCAATGCCGCTCTGCCATGTATATTGGTCAAACTGGACAGTCTCTACATAAAAGAATAAATTGACACAAATCAGATGTCAAGAATTATAACATTCATAAACCAGTCGGAGAACACTTCAATCTCTCTGGTCACGTGATTACAGACATGAAACTTGCGATATTACAACAGAAAAACTTCAAAACCAGAGTCCAGTGAGAGACTGCTGAATTGGACTTCATTTGCAAATTGGATACAATTAACTTAGGCTTGACTAGAGACTGGGAGTGGCTAAGTCATTATGCAAGGTAACCTATTTCCCCTTGTTTTTTCCTTCCCCCTTCCCGCCCCCTCCCCCCCCTTCCTCAGACATTCTTGTTAAACCCTGGATTTGTGCTGGAAATGGCCCACCTTGAGTATAATACACATTGTAAGGAGAGTGATCACTTTAGATAAGCTATTACCAGCAGGAGAGTGGGGTGGGGGGAGAGAAAACCTGGATTTGTGCTGAAATGGCCCACCTTGATTATCATACACATTGTAAGGTGAGTGATCACTTTAGATAAGCTATTACCAGCAGGAGAGTGGGGTGGGGGGAGAAAACCTTTTGAAGTGATAAACACCCATTTTTTCATGGTCTGTGTTTATAAAAACATCCTCACTGCATTTTCCACTTCTATGCATCCAATGAAGTGAGCTGTAGCTCACGAAAGCTTATGCTCAAATAAGTTGGTTAGTCTCTAAGGTGCCACAAGTACTTCTTTTCTTTTTGTGAATACAGACTAACATGGCTGCTACTCTGAAACCTGTCAAATTGTTGTGATGAGCCAGACAGACAGAGTTTCTGTTACAGTCAGGATTTTCCATGTCAATCAGTTACAAATTTGAGTTCCCAGGCTCGTCTTTTGAAGATGTTGTGCAGATTTCATTTGAGAACCAGGACTGATAAGTCAGATATGGAGTGACAGGAGGCGATAGGGTGTTTTTGTCTTTTATCTTTTTTTCTGTCTGACTTCATTTGAGAGCTTAGTGATTGTCTGGTGTCACTCACATAGTTGTTGTTGGGGTATTTGATACACTGGAGACCTCATCCCCTTTCTATACTATTTGTTCTTGTATATGTAACAAGAAACAAGCCTTGTGGATAGCAGGGAAGTGATAGATGTGGTATATCTTGACTTTAGTAAGGCTTTTGATACGGTCTCACATGACCTTCTCATAAACAAACTAGGGAAATACAACCTAGATGGAGCTACTATAAGGTGGGTGCATAACTCGTTGGAAAATCGTTCCCAGAGAGTAGTTATCAGTGGTTCATAGTCATGCAGGAAGGGCATAATGAGTGGGGTCCTGCAGGGATCGGTTCTGGGTCTGATTGTGTTCAATATCTTCATCAATGATTTAGAAAATGGCATAGAGAGTACAGTTATAAAGTTTGCAGATAATACCAAACGGGGAGGAGTTGCAAGTGCTTTGGAGGATAGGATTAAAATTCCAAATGATCTTGACAAAATGATCTGGAGAAATGGTCTGAAGTAAATAGGATGAAATTCAATAAGGACAAATGCAAAGTAGTACATTTGGGAAGGAACCATCAGTTTCACACATACAAAATGGGAAATGATTGCCTAGTCAGGAGTACTGCGGAAAGGGATCTGGGGGTCATAGTGGATCACAAGCATAACGCTGTTGCAAAAAAAGCAAACATAATTGTGGGATGTATTAGCAGGAGTATTGTAAGCAAGACACAAAAAGTAATTCTTCCGCTCTACTCCGCGCTGATTAGGCCTCAACTGGAGTATTGTGTCCAGTTCTGGACACCACATTTCAGGAAAGATGTGGACAAATTGGAGAAAGTCCAGAGAAGAACAACAAAAATGCGTAAAGGTCTAGAAAACATGACCTATGAGGGAAGATTGAAAAAATTGGGTTCGTTTAGTCTGGAGAAGAAAAGATTGAGAGGGGACATGATAACAGTTTTCAAGTACATAAAAGGCTGTTACAAGGAGGAAGGAGAAAAATTGTTCTTCTTAACCTCTGAGGCTAGGACAAGAAGCAATGGGCTCAAATTGCAGTAAGGGCGGTTTAGGTTGGACATTAGGAAAAACTTCCTAACTATGAGAGTGGTTAAGCACTGGAATAAATTGCCCAGGGAGGTTGTGGAATCTCTTATCATTGGGGATTTTTAAGAGCAGGTTGGACAAACACCTGTCAGGGATGGTCTAGATAATACTTGGTCCCGCCTTGAGCGCAGGGCACTGGACTAGATGACTTCTCGAGGTCCTTTCCAGTTCTATGATTCTATGATTATCTATGATTCTATGATACTATGTATAATACACATATTTAGACTGAGATTTTCAAAGCTGCATGAGAGTTTTGGCCCTGTCAATCCCTATTAACATTCATGAGATTTAGCAGCCCACTCTTATAGGGAGCTATGAAAAACTCAGCCATAACTTATAACTTATAACTCCAATTGTTTTAATTTGGTTCTCAAACACAGGTGACAAAAATACAAAATGTGATTTCCATAGCTATTTTCCTGCCATGCCTTCAGTTCAGTGCAGTGTGGTGATTTGTCCTCCTGACAGTAGAAACAGAATACTATCGGTGCACATATGTTTTACAGTTTAGATGTTGACATATTCATAACGATTGAGAAGGCAAGTGCTGGGCTTGAACAGCTTTCTTGTTTGAATCCAATCTCACAATGACCTGTTTTCTTTCAAAATATACCCTCTGAGAATGTTATTGTGCTTGTTACAAACTAAATGAACTTCACTTCCTAAGTAGTGTACAGAGTCATGAGGCTGACATGGACTGGAGTTAAACATAATCAGCTAGGGTAGCTAACAACTTGCTGAAACAAAATCAATTTTTTTTTAAATAGCCCTCTAATTGTCAGCATAATAAACATTTATAGCTACATATATTTACTTTGAATTCAGCAAGAGAGATGGCATACAGATGTAACTGAGCAAATTCATTACAATTAATACTCTGCCCTTAACTTACACTATTGTGAGAAATAAAAAAAGTACAGTGCTATGAGGTAAGGACAGATGATTAGCTTGAGAGTGTTGCCTGGCTTTTGTGGAGAATGTGAGATGAGGAGGGCTTGGAAGAGAGCGAAGCTGGATATTCATAAGAGCATTCAGATCATTTTAAAATGTTACCTTTTAAAAATTCTGTACAATCCACACACCAAAATAACAAATAAAACTATCCACAGAAAGTTTAAAACTGCGTATTATATATCGGAGTGATTGCAGCTGTTCCACTCCTCTGGGGGAATGCGTATTGAGGCCTTTGTATGCCAACAAGCCTCAGTCCAGAATGTTTTGCTAATAGCAGACAGTTATAAAGTGTTCAAAAGAGAATTTTATAAAGAAAACGCTGACAGGCTGAACTCCAGTGATCGTGAGCGATCCTGCCATAGTAACTCTGTGACGACTTTACCAACGTTATTTTCACTGGAGAGTGTTCCCCAGGCAGGGCACCTTGGCAGACTTCACAACATGTCGAAGTCACATTGTACTAAACATGAGCTCCACTTGGTTACCACCATGGAAGCATGCCTTGAACCTGATTTTCAGAAGTGCTGAGTACCTGAAATCCCAACTGACGTCAGTGGGAGAGACTCAGCCATGCTGCAAATCAGGCCCCAGGTGTCTCACTCAGGTCACAGAAAAGAAAGGCGCTCAAGGTTCATGGCCACATTTGAAAATGTTGCTTTATGCAGGGCTGGATTAAAGTAATTTGGGGCTCCAGGCATACCTGTTATGGGGTCTCATGAGGTTCGTCTCACTTAGACCTATGCCATGTTGTGGTGCTACTACCTTCTTGAGTGGTGGTTGCAAAGGGCCCCTCTCTTCTCCCAGAGAGGCAGGAGCAGCAGCAGAGGCCCCCTTCCTTTAGGAGTAAAGGAGGTAGCTGCAGGGATCCTCTCTCTTCCTTGAAAATCCATGGCATTGGTAGCCAGGGATGCATAAACTGAATGGCTAGACCAAATCTGCTGCACTCTCCCCCTGCCTCAGCCAAATTTCTTGGCTGGTGAGCAGATGGGGCTGTGCAGAGGCGTGGATCTTGGAGTTAATGCCCTTTTAAGAGGTAATGGGAGTTCCTGCCCCTCAAAGCTATTGTTTCAGGGTAAGAAAATTCAAGCAGATGTGATGGCATATGTTATACTCAGATCACCTTTTCAAGATTTTCTTTGCATTCATGATGGCTGGAAACCTACTTTTTAAAAAACAAACTCTGAGATTCTGCTGTAATTACATGACTCCACGGGCTGGTGCCCTATCTATGGGCCAATAGTTCCTAAGCCTGAAACTAGCTCTATCTTTAGGACCTTTGCAGAAATGCTGAGTACCTACTGATCTCTGACTTCAGCTATACGTGCTCAACCTCTTTGAAAATCAGGCATCTAAAATTGGACATCCAAAAAAGGAGGCACAAAAAATTTGTCCTTACACTCAATTTCCCATCTGTGAAAGGGGGATAATCCTACAGTACTTCCCTACTTTCCAAGTTTCAGAGTAACAGCCGTGTTAGTCTGTATTCGCAAAAAGAAAAGGAGTACTTGTGGCACCTTAGAGACTAACCAATTTATTTGAGCATGAGCTTTCGTGAGCTACAGCTCACTTCATCGGATGCATGCCGTGGAAACTGCAGCAGACTTTATTTGGTTGTTTTGAGGGTTAATTCATTGACACGGTGGTTGACAACCTCAGAGGGAAGGCAATATAAAAATACAAAGTAGTGCATATTAATTGTAGTATTACTGTACATTTCTGCACCGTCAAAGTGGAACAGAAGGTATTAGATCTAGGGCTCTCAATAAAATCAGAGAAAAGGGGGATGGTACCAGTAGGGCAATCCCAGGATTTGTCTAAAGAACAATGCCCTAGATACTCAAAAGGAGTTAGGAAACTAGGTCCCTGATTAGGTGCCTAAATCCTAGTTTTGGCCCCCCTGCAATGCACTGTTCCACTTTGGATTAATAACAAAAGAGTGATTGGAGCAGGGGAACAGGAGTCTGGGTCTCTTACATCCTGAATCAGTGTTCTAATCACCAGGTTATGAAACCATGCTCCCTCCCCCGAAGGGAGCCCCACATCAGAAGATCCTATAGCTCAATGGTTAGAGCACACACCTGAAAGGTATCAGATTCCTGTTCAAATCCTTTCTTCCGCACAGGTGGAGGAAGGACTTGAACAGGGTGGAGCATGGTCTCCCACATCCCAGGTGAGTATGTTAACTACAGGGCTAAAAGTCATGAAGGAGCTCCTTCTCCTCCCGCCTGCTTCTTACAACAAACACCTTAGCTGCCTGGATTTAGGCACCTTTCTCTGTGAGGGAGTGGGGTTTAGCACCTTCCCTCTGATCAGCATCTCCCATTGGCTAGCTTAGGCAGCTCCTCACCTAGTATGCTAGGTTTTGTGAATTGCATTCTAAGGCACCTAGCTCTCCCCGTTCATTGCATAGGGAGCCTCTAGAGAACCCAGACACATAACTCAGGCTTTGTGAATCGCAACGTTGTTCCTGTGATTTTTCTAAGCACCTAAAAGTTAAGTGCTGTGACACTGCATTGCAACACCTAAGTCCCTTTGTGCATCTAGTCCAACGTTCTTCAGTAAAGTTAAATCACGTCATACACACAATACAATCAGACGACTGTGGACAACAGCTAAGAGTCAATGTTCAATATATTTATTTTCAAGAAAACAAGGGAAACCCAAATAACTAGATGGCAGTTAACTTTTCACCTCCACACAGTTCACCCTCAGAGAAACTGCTACTTATTTTTATTTCCATCATTTGCAAAAGCCTTTGAAAATATTTGCTTTCCAAGAGGCATTTCTGGGTCATCAAGACTCATGACCCCTGTAGAGAGAAATACTGCAAAGGCTAAAACAAAAATATCAATAAAAAATAAATGAAAATTGCTCTTTAAAGTTCTGAATCTTGCTCAGATGGGGAGTCCATTTAAGTTACACCTGAGTTAGATCTGGGTCATAAAGATCCTACTGCCTGGAGTAAAAATAATTCCATAATTTCAACCCCACAGTCTTTGAGGTTTTGTTGTTGTTGTTGTGATTGTTACAGTGCGGTTTGACCCTGGACTGCAAAGCCTGGGGCTAAGCCAGCCCTGATTACAAGATGAGCCCAAACTGAGCAGAACCAGGTATTTCAAATATAAAAGGCAGCAGGAAGCTTCAGAAGGGGAGTTTAACTTAGGGTATGTCTACACCACCCACCGGATCGGCTGGCAGCGATCAATCCAGCAGGGGTCGATTTATCGCGTCTAGTCTAGACTCGATAAATCGACCTCCGAGCACTCTCCTGTTGACTCCTGTACTCCACCACCGCGTGAGGTGCAGGCGGAGTCGACGGGGGAGCGGCAGCAGTCGACTCACTGCAGTGAAGACACCGCGGTGAGTAGGTCTAAGTACGTCGACTTCTGCTACGTTATTCACATAGCTGAAGTTGCGTAACTTAGATTGATTCCTCCCCCCACGTCCCCAGTGTAGACCAGGGCTGAGGGAGGTAGTTGGGATTGCTAGAGGAAGGTAGCCTAGTAGCAAGCTGGGGAAGCCCAGGACAGGAGACTCAGGCCTGGTGAAGCTGGAACTGAAGAAAGGCTTTGCATTTGTATTGAGACTTTTTGAGTTCTGTTTTGGACAAGCTCTGTTGCCAACTTGATGAAAACTGAATTAAAGGACTTTGGGCTGAAAAGGTGACTTGAAACTTTTGAGTTCTTGAAAGGGAAGTAGAAGCCGGTGGCAGCCACAATACTACAATGATTCTACAATACAGATGCTCATATAAGCACTATTATCAGATTACTACTCCAATTGTTCTATAATAATAAAACAAAATAATAAATATTAGACTGATTCATCGGCTGTAAACTACCTGTGTTCTTCACCATGTATTTCAAATTCAGAAGCTTCATAAATTCATAGACTGTATGGTCAAAGGATCCACTATGATCATCTAGTCTGATCTCCTACATAAATTTGACGATAGAATTTCACCCAGTAAATCCTGCTTCCAGCCTCTGACATCTGGCTCAGCTAGAGTATTCTCTTTTAGAAAGACATCCAGTCTTGATTCAAAGACTTCAAGGGATGGAGATGTCTGGGACTATTTCTTCAGACTCATCTTACCCCATAATGATGGCCAAGAATCTCTTGCACAACATCAGCTTCATGGCTCCATATACAGATGTACCTTACTGATGAAACCAGCTGAATTCTGCTTTCAGTGAGTGTGAAAATCACCAAAACAGCAGACTTCTAGGGTATATGTTTACACTGTGCAAAATCACCCCCACCAAACAAAAAACCAAAAAAAGGGGCAGCAACTCTGGGAGCCTGGATCTGTGCGAGTCCGTGTCAGCTATGAGGCTAAAACTAGTGGCATAGGCATTCCTGCCTGGGCTGGAGCCCGGGCTCTTACATGGCAAAGGGGTGGGTCTCAGAGCCTGGACTCCAGTCTGAGCCAGAACATGTACACTGCTATTTTTAGCCCCTTAGTATGAGCCCAAGTCAATTGACCTGGACTCTGAGACTGTTTTTTTGTTATTGTTGTTGTTGTTTTGCATTGTAGACATACCCTTAAAGACATAAATGTTCTGGCCCAGATCCTCATCCGGTGTAAACCTGCATAGCTTGCTTGAAGTCAGGCTACTTTAGTTTATACCGGATTAGGATCTAGTCCAGAGGTGGGCAAACTACGGCCCGCGGGCCTGTGGGACCATCCTGCCCGGCTCTTGAGCTCCTGGCTGGGGAGGCTAACCCCCGGCCCCGCCCCTGCAGCCTCAGCTTGCCGTGCCGCCAGCGGTCTGGGTGGCAGGGCTGCAAGCTCCTGCCAGGCAGTGTGGCTGCAAGAGCCACAGGTGTAGTGTATTAAATTGTTCCCCGTAGGAATGTGCTACTGATGGTGTACTACTTATGGCTGCCAGTCCTGGTGCTCTGAGCGGCATGGTAAGGGGTCAGAAAGTGGGGGGGAGGGGTTGGATAGGCGTGGGAGTCCCCGGGGGGCCTGTCAGGGGGTGGGGGTTTGGATAGGGGTTGGGGCAGTCAGGGGACAGGGAGCAGAGGAGGTTATATAGGGGATGGGGTTCCGGGGGGGATGGTTAAGGGCGGGGGGTCCCATGAGGGGGCAGTCAGGGGACAAGGAGCAGGGGGTTTGTATGAGTCAGTGGTTGTAAGGAGGGCAGTCGGGGGCGGGAAGTGGGAGGGGGCAGATAGGGGTCAGGGGCCAGGCCATTTGGGGAGGTACAGCCTTCCCTACCCGACCCTCCATACAGTTTCAGAACCCCAATGTGACCCTCAGGCCAAAAAGTTTACCCACCCTGATCTAGCCCTAAATTTCCCTAGTTCCCCCCTCCCCAGACTATCTTCAATGGCAGTATCATAGAAACTAATCAGCTGGGGAGAAGCAACAAAAGCAAGAGATTAGGTTCTAATAAGAAAGGGCAAACAAACAGGCTAAACTGCAGGGTTAATTAACAGTACAGGGCTAAATTTTGCCCTGATTTACATCCTGTGAATCCCCATTGAATTCACTTGAGTGGGGGTGTACATTAAGGCAAATCTAACCCAATATCTTTGATTTTTGTCAGCTAAAATCCCAGGGAAGAATTCTGCTCTCATATCCACTTGCGTAACCCCACTGGAGTCAAAGGGCTACATGGTTGTAAATGATTGTGGAATATGGCCCTGATGTTATAATATATGGTGCTGTTAGCTTTCTTCACAAAATGGCTCGTCTAATAGATTTTATCTATGAGAATAAGTGGTTACGTTGAGTTTTCCCTCCACAAGTCGTTTGATATCTGAGAATACATTTGCTCAGAACCTCTGCTTTTCTGCCTTTGTAGTCTGCTTCAAAATCAATACTTTGTGCCAAATTCATTCTGGGTGTAACTTCATTGACTTTAGTAGAGATACAGTCCCAAATGAATTTGGTTCTGTCAGCTTATCTGCATATTTTACGATTGCTTTGTTTACAACATTTACAAATTTTCACTAACATCGAACCTCAGACGGGTGCATCACTCAATCCGTAATATCAGGGAGCGCCCTGCATGAATCAGAATTGTCAGCACCACCAATCCTCTGTAGTTTCAGCCCAACAACTTCCACATGGGCTGGAAAGAAATATAGTAACTGATTTAATTGTTAAATCAAAGCTTGGGAAATTACCAAGTTGTCCAGATGCATCTGTCCTGCTGCTGGAATGCTACGTTGCTTGTGTGAATGCAGGGTTCCTTACTGAAAGAGGCCAGAAGTGTTTCTGTTTAATCATGTCATAAGGAAAAAGAAATAAAGGAACGTGTATGGGCAATCTGCCCTTCATCCCACCCTTCTAATGCACAGTGTAAGGAGGGGCTTCTCTCTAGTTACATCAAGAATTTTGCAAGACGTCAGCTGGACATAGTTTGAACTACAGGGAGAACTGAAAAATCTGTGCACAACTTTCATGTGGTTGACTTCACTGTGATCAATCATAAGTGTCATTTGGAGAACAAGAGAGAGATGATTTGCAGGATGTTAGAGCAGCTGCTTATTTTTTGCTTTGTTTTTCCACATTCTCCTTTAACATGTCTAAAATATTACTATTAATTATTATTTATTATGTGTAATGTGGTAGCACCTTGGAGCCCCAGTCACGGAGATGAACCCCATTAGGATAGGCACCATACAAACACAGAATTAAAAGACAGCCCTTGCCCCAAAGAGTTTACAATCTAAGTATCAGAAGAGACAACAGCTGGATACAGACAGATGGGGAAGCACAAGGAAACATTGAGACAATATTGGTCAGCATGATAGGCTATGGTTTCAGTGCACCAGCTGCCTTTCCAACACCCTAGGATACGAGAAATAATATACAGTACATCAAAATCAACCTAATAAAAATGTAATGTAATCAAACAGTTCTGTTATGATAAACCCAAGTGGTTTTCACCAGAAAAGTTTAGAAACAAACACAAATAAAATGCCAAGAGTTTTGCAAGGGATGTAAGCCCTCACACCTCAGCACATAAACCAACCTTTGATGGTGTGTTAAGCAAGAAATGTCCCTCATGCACAGGTTATTCCATAACTGCAGGATTTCTTGGAACTGGTTCTGGTCAAAGCAGCTGGTTCTAGTCAAAGTCTAAAATAGATTACTGGACTAGACAGACCATTTACATTTCTTGTGTGTACACATTTTTGTGTTTGTTACAATGGATAAAATGTTTATTCCTATTAAAAATACTTGGAATATATATATAATTTTGTACACACACACACAACCTAATTTTGCAACACTTAAGGTTGTCACACACATAACATAGATGACACAAAACCACAAAAGCAGGGAAATTACAAAAATAAGCCATCTAGCAGTAAATAACATCTACTCCTCCACCCACAGAAACTCACATTCCCTCTTCAGCAGCTACGGTAAGCCAGAGACCATGCATCACAACCATAACTCTGTCACTGTTGGGATGTCAGATTTCCACCACAAATTTGCGTAACGGAGATGGTGGAACTACTGTTGTTTGCACGGAGATCATACTTGGTCACAGAAAACTTTGCATCGCATAGAGCAGTTACAAGAGCCATGAAGGTGTTTCCTAGTAGCTGCCTAGTTGCGGATCAGTGTACTGCTATCCTGGCCTAGAAATTCTCCTAGAGTTTACTGTCACCCCTTGTGAACTACACAACAGCACCCCACCAAAAAGCTATTTCGAATTCCAAGCATCTACAATATTTCTTTTGTGGTACATGAAGAAAAAAAAAATCTCTTACTGAGTTCATCGTGGCTACGGAAAGGATGAACTTTATGCTTTCATAGACGTTTTTTGATGGTGGTGATATTTCACAAGGAATTATATTGATTGGAGAGATTTAAGATGTGAGATACCTTTGTGTGCTTTGTCACTTTCATTGGCAAACCCTGTATAACGGAGGCGCTAAACCCCATCAAACTTTAGACTGCTCACTATCCATTCATATCATTTTAGTCTGATGGAATGATAGCATCCATTCATGTTAGCAGACAAGAGTACACTGTCTCTTTGATAGACTGTTTCTCACATGGAAATAATTCTTTACAGGCCCTTTAGGCTTTTTTTTTTTAAGCTGGCATTATTATAATGGGACAGCCAGAGGCATGGCAGTTATTTTCTGATGCTCTGGAGCTTTCTGAAGTTCACTGTTTTACCAGTGAACTAAGTAATTGATACTTCATGCACAGCACCGTTTCTGAACTACTGAAACATGATTGGCCACTTATTTTAAAAGTGTTACTATTTGAAGAAGTAGTGGGAATGTATGTACTAGTCTGCAGTTCCAAAATGGGCTGTTTTGTCATTGGACCTTGTATCCTAGAAGACTTATTTTCACAGATAAATGACAATATAAGAGGCTGCAATTGCAAGCCAGTGAGAGTAAAACTGCCTTTTACTTGAATGGGGAGGGGAACAGGCCCATAAAGAGTAACAGGCTGTGTGCTGTGTTTTAAAGATTAAACAACAGTTTGAAATGTGTGTAAAATAATTAATAGAAACATAACAATGAGCAATGATCAAAAACACAATGGCTAGAACCTAACCTCGGTCTATTGATTAAACAAAGAGCTCAAAGAACCAGGTATAAACATGATCACATTTAATAGAAGTCTGGAAAACTACAGAGAGGATTTTTCTCTCTCCTTTTCATCCAAATATCATGTTAGCGTTAGCATGGTAAAGGATGGACAGCATTTGCTTTAGCCTGACACACTTTGGGCTGACACTGTGTAAACTCTCCTATCCCAAAGCAGCTTAATTCTGACCTCTTGAACACGTCTGCTACTTTAGGACCCTATGCCCAACGGATTGGTATCTATTTTTTTAACTTGGGGTTAAATCCTGTCCCTACTAAAATCAATGGGCGTTTTGCCATTGACTTCAAAAGGGCCAGGATTTCACCCCTGGATTCCTCTAAGTGGGAGCTTCTACAGTAAATTAGATGAGGACTCATAGAGATAATAGGCCCAATGCTGTGAGATGTGCAGTGAAGGCACTCACTGTATCACAGGGCTTTGCCTACTACTAACATCCTCCCTATTAACAGGCTTGTCATTTGTCTTACAAAGCCTTTCTCACAAGAGTCACAAAATGGCGATGCACAGAACGGCTCCAGTTATGAACGTGAAATTAAACCAGTTTCACGTTAAGCTCCTAAACTGTTGAGAAAACACCAAACCTTGCTTTCCAGGCCCGCAGGCCTCTATGAATTTCTGTACTAGTAAGATATGTAACTAGTAGGTAGATTTAAATCCGTAATTATGATAGTTAGCCTTTTGTAATGAAAGCACCACTATTCAACTGGCCTCTGGCAGAGATACTCAGACTAGAGAGTTTATTCAAGGGGCTATGACTGCATGGGAGCACAGCCAGCCAAAGTACAGGGATGAAAGACAACAGCTGTTCTCCTCTGCAGTCAATACATCTTAAGGATCCTCGCCTGGTTGTATAGCCCTCTCAAAACAATTTATTTTAATCCCCTCAGTGCGTCATCCTTCTTATCATTCCCTTTCCCCCAACACCCAGTATATCATCAAGATATAAGTCACTTGTTATTAGAATGGGTCATTTGACAAATATATTTTTAATACCACATATGACCTGTCTGAATTTTACTAAAAATATGAATGACAAAATCTTAGCCTTACTAATAGTCGGTGTTCCAGGCATGTCACACAAAGTAAACAGCACAAAAGTGTTTAAACAAAAAGTGTATTACATTAGTAAAAAATTGTTTAAGAACAAAATTTGCCCAATGTTACCTGCTTTTTACAATCTGCCCCCTCCAGCTGTAAATCCTTCTCAATTTTACGAATAGCTTCATACCCATTGTCAAAGCCATGATTCTGGAATATCCTGTGGAAAATGTCCACTGTACACACCTGTTCTTGAAGCAAAGGCTCTTTGGGTTCAGCAGCTGATGCACTATACACTCGTGGCTCTTCAGATTGTGGGTGCTTTACACCTGAGACTGTTTTGAGAAGTCTGCCATTGGTGAGCTCATCTGCATCTTCATATGACTGTCAAACTCATCAATGGCTTCAAGTTCTTCTGCTGTCAGATTATCAGGAATGACAACACCAGACAACACATCAATGTCCACCATTATCTGTGGTTGATACAAAACCCTCCATTTCTGAAACTGTTGTGAACAGTCTTGGGGAGAACAGCAGCCAATGATTCCTTAGTGAGATAAAGTGCACCAATGAGAGTTGTCTCTTTGGCAACATCTATCACGCAAAGGTGCGGTTCAGCATCAAGAGAGGCAATGATTTGTGCATTCAGAGGAACACGGTAGTGTCCTATGAAGTTTTTAATGTCACCTATGTGCAGTGGTTGCATGAAATCACTGTGTTGGGCGGCAAAAATTTCAGCACAATGTGTGACAGCTCTACCTTAACTGAATGAACTGGACAGTTGTCAATCAACAGGCACATATGATGGTCTTATAGGTGCAGTTCCCTCTTCCAATTCTTGAACCACTCTTGAAACAACAAACTAGTCATCCAGGCATTGGCAAAGTTTCTGTAGATCATGGGCAGCTTTGAATAATCTTTTTGGAAAGGTCCAGTAGAAAAGAGAAATCTCATCAGTACTGCAGATATCACGCTGCTGGAAGTCAGCCAGAATGCAGGGCAGGGTTTCCACCCTCCATTCAATAACTGCCAGAAGGACAGCATCTTGTTTCGCACTGTATTCCTTACGCTGAACAGTGTTGTGTCAGCCTTTCCAATGACTGAACCAGCTGTCTGAAGAGTTGCATTCCTTCCCCTGCTCTGCTGCCAGCTGAATCAGTTTCTGTTGCAGCATTGACTAGAAGAATCAAGCACCTTGGCCAAGCTTTTGCTGAAATCAGAGTCACAGGGCTTCACTCAGGTCCGCCTTCTTGCCATCACATTGACGCTTGCAGCCTCAGTTTGTGTTGATCTTGTGCTCCTTTAAAATGTTACTGCTATTCTTAAAAATGCATGAAACAACAGATTTTGAGACCCCAAACTTATCAGCTACTTACACTTGCTTAGCTCCGTGCTCAAATAGGGCCTCCAGAACTTGGCATTGGCGAGAGACAGATCCACATATTTAGAAGCCATGACATGCAGCAGGGGTGCTCAGCTCTGCAGGCTTGGAGCCAGCAAATCAATTACAGGTATCAGAGTAACAGCCGTGTTAGTCTGTATTCGCAAAAAGAAAAGAAAAGGAGTACTTGTGGCACTTTAGAGACTAATCAATTTATTAGAGCATAAGCTTTCGTGAGCTACAGCTCACTTCCTCAGATGCATATCGTGGAAACTGCAGCAGGCTTTATATATACACAGAGAATATGAAACAATACCTGCTCCCACCCCACTGTCCTGCTGGTAATAGCTTATCTAAAGTGATCATCAGGTGGGCCATTTCCAGCACAAATCCAGGTTTTCTCACCCTCCACCCCCCCACACAAATTCACTCTCCTGCTGGTGATAGCCCATCCAAAGTGACACCTCTTTACACAATGTGCATGACAATCAAGTTGGGCTATTTCCTGCACAAATCCAGGTTTTCTCACATCCACCCCACCCCCATACACACACAAACTCACTCTCCTGCTGGTAATAGCTCATCCAAACTGACCACTCTTCAAGTTTAAATCCAAGTTAAACCAGAACATCTGGGGGGGGGGGGGGTAGGAAAAAACAAGAGGAAACAGGCTACCTTGCATAATGACTTAGCCACTCCCAGTCTCTATTTAAGCCTAAATTAATAGTATCCAATTTGCAAATGAATTCCAATTCAGCAATTTCTCGCTGGAGTCTGGATTTGAAGTTTTTTTGTTTTAAGATAGCGACCTTCATGTCTGTGATTGCGTGACCAGAGAGATTGAAGTGTTCTCCGACTGGTTTATGAATGTTATAATTCTTGACATCTGATTTGTGTCCATTTATTCTTTTACGTAGAGACTGTCCAGTTTGACCAATGTATATGGCAGAGGGGCATTGCTGGCACATGATGGCATATATCACATTGGTGGATGTGCAGGTGAACGAGCCTCTGATAGTGTGGCTGATGTTATTAGGCCCTGTGATGGTGTCCCCTGAATAGATATGTGGGCACAATTGGCAACGGGCTTTGTTGCAAGGATAAGTTCCTGGGTTAGTGGTTCTGTTGTGTGGTATGTGGTTGTTGGTGAGTATTTGCTTCAGGTTGCGGGGCTGTCTGTAGGCAAGGACTGGCCTGTCTCCCAAGATTTGTGAGAGTGTTGGGTCATCCTTTAGGATAGGTTGTAGATCCTTAATAATGTGTTGGAGGGGTTTTAGTTGGGGGCTGAAGGTGACGGCTAGTGGCGTTCTGTTATTTTCTTTGTTAGGCCTGTCCTGTAGTAGGTAACTTCTGGGAACTCTTCTGGCTCTATCAATCTGTTTCTTTACTTCTGCAGGTGGGTATTGTAGTTGTAAGAAAGCTTGACAGAGATCTTGTAGGTGTTTGTCTCTGTCTGAGGGGTTGGAGCAAATGCGGTTGTATCGCAGAGCTTGGCTGTAGACGATGGATCGTGTGGTGGTCAGGGTGAAAGCTGGAGGCATGCAGGTAGGAATAGCGGTCAGTAGGTTTCCGGTATAGGGTGGTGTTTATGTGACCATTGTTTATTAGCACTGTAGTGTCCAGGAAGTGGATCTCTTGTGTGGACTGGACCAGGCTGAGGTTGGTGGTGGGATGGAAATTGTTGAAATCATGGTGGAATTCCTCAAGGGCTTCTTTTCCATGGGTCCAGATGATGAAGATGTCATCAATATAGCGCAAGTAGAGTAGGGGCTTTAGGGGACGAGAGCTGAGGAAGCGTTGTTCTAAATCAGCCATAAAAATGTTGGCATACTGTGGGGCCATGCGGGTACCCATAGCAGTGCCGCTGATCTGAAGGTATACATTGTCCCCAAATGTGAAGTAGTTATGGGTAAGGACAAAGTCACAAAGTTCAGCTACCAGGTTAGCCGTGACATTATCGGGGATAGTGTTCTTGACGGCTTGTAGTCCATCTTTGTGTGGAATGTTGGTGTAGAGGGCTTCTACAGCCATAGTGGCCAGGATGGTGTTATCAGGAAGATCACCGATGGATTGAAGTTTCCTCAGGAAGTCAGTGGTGTCTCGAAGGTAGCTGGGAGTGCTGGTAGCGTAGGGCCTGAGGAGGGAGTCTACATAGCCAGACAATCCTGCTGTCAGGGTGCCAATGCCTGAGATGATGGGGCGCCCAGGATTTCCAGGTTTATGGATCTTGGTTAGTAGATAGAATATCCCAGGTCGGGGTTCCAGGGGTGTGTCTGTGCGGATTTGATCTTGTGCTTTTTCAGGAAGTTTCTTGAGCAAATGCTGTAGTTGCTTTTGGTAACTCTCAGTGGGATCAGAGGGTAATGGCTTGTAGAAACTCGAGTGAATTTGTGTGGGGGGTGGAGGGTGAGAAAACCTGGATTTGTGCTGGAAATGGCCCACCTGATGATCACTTTAGATAAGCTATTACCAGCAGGACAGTGGGGTGGGAGGAGGTATTGTTTCATATTTTCTGTGTATATATAAAGCCTGCTGCAGTTTCCACGATATGCATCTGAGGAAGTGAGCTGTAGCTCACGAAAGCTTATGCTCTAATAAATTGGTTAGTCTCTAAGGTGCCACAAGTACTCCTTTTCTTTTCTTTTTGCAATTACAGGTAGTACCTCTCTTCTAATAAAGTTATCAATAAGCAGCATTTCTATTGCCAATATCTGAATCCCATTAACATTAAAGTCAATGGGATGGGATCAGCTCCAGGGAAAATGTTGCCATTAACCAAAACTTGTTAATAAACCACTGCACTTGTAAAGTGTGTTAATTAATTTAGTACTTCTATACCGCCTGAGAAAATAAAAAAGTACTAAAATTTTTAAAAAAAGTATTTTACTCTCTCCTTGGCTTTTGATTACAGACATAAGATAGATTGCACCCCAGTACAAGAAAGTTGTCTACAAAGAGTTAGAACAAAAGAATGTTTTTAGGATCCCCTGGTTTTCTTACTGCAAAAGAACAGTGATAATATGCTGACTGTGTAAACTTTTTGAACTGACCAAGTGAAGATTCACACATACAGACCCCCTTTTTTAAAAAAGTAAGGGAAGTGATTATTATAACTGTTGCTGGTTGAGAAAATTTTGACAGGTTTTTGTTTTTTGTTGTTTTTTTTTTTAGTCAAAAATGCCATTTCATTGAAACAGAAACATTTTTCAGAAACATATCGATTCCAATGAAGTTTCTACTGGAAAGTATCTCTGGTCCAGCATGCTCTTTTTGGTCAATCCCAGAGACCTGATTCAAGTTTCCACACAATTCTGTTTCTTGACAACTGTCTCAGCATTTGGGTTTTGATCTTCATCAGAGCGAAAACAAATTCCGAAACCTCTCAAACTTTTTGGGAAACAGAATTGTAATTCTTCAGCCAGTTCTTGTTGTAACCTTTCTGGGTATGACATTAAAGGGCCAGATCCCAACAGCTTTATTCACACTGAATAGTGCTTTACTACTCAAATAGCCCCCATCAACCCAATAGTCTACCTGAGGAGTGAGGTACTACATGATGTGATTAATGATATCAGAATCTGTCCCCAATGGTCTGATTTTGATAAACAGCCCCAATACTTTGCAGTAGTTGTCAGAAATAGTTTAATTTATCCATTTTACTATTTATTCATTATTCATATTTATATTTAAAAGTCCCTCCCATAGCTCTAAGAGCTCTATTGTCTAGTTTTTAAATGTCCATTTAAAATAGCCACAATTAAAGAATAAAAATCAAAAATGGAAAGACATTCAATTCAAAGAATTGATGGATTCTTGCACATGTCTTTGAATGTGGTCTTCTAGGCAATGATACATGCTGGTTAGTCAGGTGCCAATTTGACATATGTTATTTGGAAAGGTCCAAAAATAAGAAATTTGGGGTCAACTATTATCAATGTTATAGGAATAGTACATAACCAGAAGTTACCAGTGGAGTCAAAACCGTGGCTTCAGTCCTGCAATCAGAGGTGCATGGACAGACCCTTACCCCTGTGCAGAGTCCCACTGAAATTAATGGGGCCCCACATGGGTGCAGGGTTCCATCCAAATGGATTTGATTGCAGGAATGACAGCTTTGTTTGCTGCATGATGTCTCTTCAACACATGGGAATATAAAGTCTTTTAAAATAAGAACTGCATGAGAGGCTGTCTGGGCCTCAGTTTTCCCTCCTGTAATACAAGGATAGTGATACCGATCTCCTTTACATTTTGAGATCTACAGATCAAAAATGTAAGAGCTTGGTAGTAATCATTATTTCCTAGTTAGATTGTAACACTGTTTGGATCAGGGACTGTCTCATACCCAATGCCTAGCACAACAGAGCCCTCAATTTCAGTCCGCTAGGCTCAACAGTAATACAAATAATAATAAGCTCATTGTAATGTTTCCTGGATTAATATTTTAATGGAAACATTTGCCTGCAGTAAGATCAGAACTGAAATGTACAGCCTCACCTACCAAAACCTCTCTCTTAATTGGAATAAGCCCATTCTGTACTTTTCAACAAATATGCTTTTCAGCATTTCTACAGAAATCTTTCACCAGTCATCCCCTCTCAGGCTGATTACACAGAGAAAAGCTGCAGAGTGTGATTGACTGCTTCTTAGTTAGCAGTGAAAAGTATAATCAGAATAAAAATAACTAAAATTCTTTTTTGTCACTGAGCATTGTATCCACACGTATAAGCCAGAAGAAAAGATCAGTCAGCCAGCATGAACATGTTGGGGCTTTCTCTCCTTTGAAATAGGTTCCCAAGACAGATTTCAGTTAGATGACACTTACAAAGGAGTACAAAAATGAAAGCCTGTTGGGCCTTTTGTTCGTCAATCACTTTGCTTTTCCCCCATGAATTTACAAACTTTCATACGTCGAATCTATAACACTTCACATGAAGCTCTTGATACATTTAGGAAAGCGAATCCACAAGAGAGCAGGTAAATGGTTACTAGAGAAACACATCTGTCTTAGGCGGCAGCCACCCAGAAATAGCTGCCCTCATGTCAAAGTGCCAGTGAGCCATAAAACAGCAGGGGCCATCACTCCACAGGGACATGTTTTCCTATGCAAATATGGTAATAAATCTAGGGCTCTGTTTAGTAGAAATTCATATTGGGTACTGGATACAGATGCTTTCTGGGATTCTTCAACATGGTCTTCACAGACCCCGATTCTCACTCATATAAAAACCATCAAAACAAAAAGAACATTACTCTGATGTTTGGTCATTGCTCCTTTCTCATCCCTGCTTTGCCCCAGACATCTGTCTGCAGGTTCATTAATGGAACATGCCTCAAAGGTAGTAAGCAGAACTGAGCTAAATTAACACATTTTTTTTTACAAAAAAAATCTTCACAGTTTTGTTTTATTCAATTTCATCCACCACAATTTTTGCTTCATTCATAGTTTTGATTAAATGCATTGAAAAGAGAAGAAAACGCAAATGCAAATTTAAACAATTTTGATTAAAAAAAAGCCGCTTTTTACTGGATAATGCCCTGAGTATTTTCATGCCGAACTTCAGGCATACAATCACAGGGTCAGAAGGGACCGCAAGTGTCATATAGTATAACCGCTGCCAAGATGCGTGCAAGTTTGAAAATATTGGCTTCAACACAGACATATTTGATGTTACTTGGAATGAAATGCAAAACAACTTGAAATTCAATGTGATTAAGAATTTTGTTATGAACTTGAAAATGACCCAGTGCTCAGTGGTTTGAGCATTGGCCTGCTAAACCCAGGGTTGTGAATTCAATCCTTGAGGAGGCCATTTGGGATCTGGGGCAAAAATTTGGGATGGGTCCTGCTTTGAGCAGGGGGTTGGACTAGATGACCTCCTGAGGTCCCTTCCAACCCTGATATTCTATGAGCAGTTCGTATTCGAGGATTTCTAGATACCATCAGGAGGTGCTTTGACATTTGACAACATTTCTGGAAGAGTAGGAAATGCCCTGGTAATATCATGTGTTTCAAGAGAATGTGGGACATTATCCTAATGAAGACATTCCTGAATAAGCTGGGAGAGGAGGATGGTAGTATGTATTATGGTTTCTACATATTGGTTAAGTGTGCAAAAATCCGTTTGTACAACCCTTACTCAGCTTGATGAACAGGGGTAATCCCATTAAATCAGTAGTGCCTTGTGGTGGTGGGGCTTGAAGAGCTCCTTGGACTGCTTCCTCATGATCTAAAAGCAGGGATGGGTGGGTGCTGAACAGTCATTGGAGCTGGGAGTAGAGCAGAGGTGTACTGGGGGGGAGTGTGAAGGGAAGAGATGAGTTAAAAGGAAAGAGAGGGGGCAAAGGAGGTGCAGAACTGATGTGGGCCTGGGGTCTTGGCCAGATGTGGGTGCTGGGGATGCAAAATGAGTTGATGAGGCGTGCCTAATTAATTCTTTGGCTTGAAGATGGGCAGATGTGCAAGTAGGGGATGCAGAATTAGTTAACTGTCGTGTTGGGAGAAAGTTAGAAGTTCCACACTATCAGGCAGCATTTTGTAAAAATGTGTATAACTTAATCTCAGTTGGGTCCTGAAGCAGGAGTGCCTGCTTCAGGGTCCCAAATCACCTTCTTGTGCTTTATGTTTGGGAGAGCTGGCAATACTAACTGTCACACAATGACCCAGGGTGTGTGCATTAAGAGTTGAAAAATCAGGGGACAGACCAAACATAGTCCAATCTTTTGGAAAACATGATTGTTTTTTGCAGGGAGAGGCTGATTCGTGATTTTTGAACTCTCGGGGTTCTGAGATGGTGACATGATCCTAAACGCAGCGGCAACCATACACAAAATGACAGTGTAATCAGATAAATTACACCCTTGGAAAATCAGGCTCCTTCAAGGTGTCTCAAGTTAGGTGCCAGAAATCAAGGCATCCAGAATCACTAGTCACTTTTGAAAATCTTGTCATGATCTAAATATCCCATTTGCTGATCATTATTGACATTTAGTAATTATTACCAAGCCTCTGTTAAATTCCAAAAGAAAACCAGCATACACTCAAAAAAATCATCAACAGGAATGCTATTTTTAAATTCAGCTTTAAGAAACAAAACAAATTCTTATCTAGTTGATAGTGAACCCAAACGGCAGGCACCTGCTCACTCGAACAGAACTGCAAAGTCACAGTCATTTGGAAGGAGGCTCATTTTGGAGGCCGTCTTTGTCTTTCCCTGCCCTGGAGTAACCTGAGGGTTTGGCTCTGTGTATGTTTCAATAAGACATTACACAATGTACCCTTTACAATTCCTGGGAGCTCTATCATTGTGGCACTTCACAGCCCTGTTTTTAATATTATTGCAGGAGCATCTCCTAAGCTATTATTTCATAACCTCTTACATGCTTGCGCTCTTCCCATGTATACTTCCTTGGTGACACGGCCCTCCGTCTGTTTCCTGTATGTACCCCTTCTGGTGTTTAGATAGCTAAAAAGCTCCTTGTGCAGCCACATTGGTCTCCTGTGGATCTCTGCATCAGAATAGCTTGATGTTGGGTCTCTAGTATTACATCCCTTAGGAACTGCCAGCCCCCTTCAACTACTTTTCTTCCTAATTCATCTCTCCATGGGCCCTTGTCTACTATTTCTCTGCAGCTGGTTAAAATCTGCCTTTTTGAAGTCCAGTGTTCTGTTTTTTCTGTTCTCACATCCTCTTTTCCTTAGGATCTTGAATTCCAGCAGATCACGATCACTTCTTCCCAAATTCCCGATCACTTCTTCCCAAATTCCCCTTCATGTTCACAACTAATTCATCCCTGTTGGTCCAAACCAGATCCAAAATCGATGACCCCCTGGTTGTTTCCTCAACTTTCAGAATCAGAAAACTGTCCCCTACACATGGTAAGAACTTGCAGGACATATTATCTTTTGCTGTATTAGTCTTCCAACAGATATCAAGGAAAGTAAAATCCCCCATTAATACTAGCTCATGTATGTTAGTTACCTGCTTGAAGAATGCTTCATCCATTTCTTCTTCTTGATTTGGTGGTCTATAATAAACCCACACCATAACATCATTACCATTCTTTTCCCTTTTTATCCTCACCCAGATACTCTCAGTAGGTCTGCTGCTCACTTCCTCTTGGGACTCAGAGCAAGTGTATATATTCTTGCTATACAACTCCATATACAATGCTATACATCTTTATGAGTTGCCAGGGGGCGCTCAACCCCCGCTTCACCTCCCACCCCACTTCTTCCCACACCTGCTCTGCCCCCGCCTCCTCCCACCCCTGCCCTGCCCCATTCCACCCATTCCCCCGAGCATGCCCCACCCTTGCTCCTCCCCCTAGCGCCTCCTGAACACCTTTGAACAGCTGATTGCAGTGGGCATGAGACACTGGGGAAAGATGGAAGAGGGGGGGCTACTGGTGGGGGCTGAGCACCCACTAGTTTTTTTCCTTGAGTGCTCCAGCCCCGGAGCACCCATGTAGTCGGCACTTATGTACAATGCAACACTGACTCCTTTTCCCCCATACCTGTTCTCCTGGAACAACCATAACCCTTAATACCAGTACTCCAATCACGAGATTTGTCCCACCCAGTCTCTGTAATGCCAATAAGTCCAAATTTTCTTCATATACCATGACTTCCAGTTCAACCTTCTTGTTCCCCATACTCCTTGCATTGCTATTCAGGCATCGAAGATATTTTGCAGACTGCCCTGTTGTTTTTCTTCTTGCTTCTTTAATGCAGTTGTGGTTTCTAGTCCCTTGTCCATAATTTAGCCCCTTCCCTTGTCTTCATTACTTGAGCTTAGATGTGCATTGGCTGGGTTTTTGTCACCATCCCCCATAAGACCTAATTTAAAGCTCTCCTTATCAGGCTAGACAGACAATGTCCAAAGATTCTCTCACTAGATGGAGCCCATTCCAGAAAAGTAATCTTTCCTGGAACATCACTCATTGTCAAAGAAGCCAAAGCCTTCTTGCCCACACCACCTGCATAGCCACACATTTACCTCCACAATTCAACAGTCCCTATCTGGGCCTTTTCGTTCTACAGGGATGACGGAGGAGAACACCACTTGTGTCCCAAACTCTTTATCCTTCTTCCAGAGCCATGTAGTCTGCGGTGAGCTGCTCAAAGTCATTACTGGTAGTATCATTGGTGCCCACATGGATCTGTAGAAAAGGATAGTGGTCTGAAGGCTTGATGAGTCTCAGCAGATTCTCCGTCACATCCTGAATTCTGGCTCCAAGCAAGTAGCCTCAGGATTTCTTGTCCAGATGGCAGATGGAGGTCTCTGTCCTCCTTAGAAAGGAGTCCCTGACCACCACTACTCTTCTCCTCCTCTTGGGAATGGTGGTCGTGGAGCCCCCAGCCCTAGGACAATACATCCTGTGCCTTCCAGTTGATGGGGTCTCCTTCTGATCCCTTCCCTCAGATGCCTCCCCAAGGCATTCTCAGAAGTATTTACCTGTGCTGAGGGCCTGAAAGCAATTGCTTACCTCTATCCATGTTGGGGGTATACTAGTTCTCCTCCTTCTTCTGGAGGTCACATGATACCAACTTTCTTCCCCATTCTTCCGTTCCCCCCTGCACTGCTCTCTCCAATTTCTTGGCATGCTGTGCCTCCAGTACCAAATCCTGACTTATATCCAGGAAGTCTTCATATTCTCTGATGCAACGCAGAGTCAATACTTGGGCCTCCAGTCCTTTAACCTTTTCTTTCAGTATGGAGATCAGCGTGCACTTTGTACAGACGAAGTCACTTCTATCCTCCATGAGGAAGACAAACATGGCGCAGGTTACAACAGCTGATTCTTCACTATCCATATTTTCTTCCTTTTAATGTATCAAGAGCCTCTTCATACATAGCTGGAATCAGTCTGGCTCACCTGAGTGTTAGTATTATTAAAATAGGTATTAGAGTTATGAGAATGTGTTTCGTGTTTAGACATTAGTCTTACCATGAGTGAAGGGGACTGGACTAGATAACCTCTTGAGGTCCCTTCCAGTCTGATGATTCTACGACTATTGAATGTTTGTGAATTGCTGCATGTATTAATCTCACTTATAGCATCTGTATCCCATATTATAAGATAATATTTGAGTGGTTGTATTGTGAGCCTCCTTGACTGTAAATCAGCAGACAGGAGAGAGACATTAATTAGTGTAAAGGGCTGATCTTCAACAGAAGGTGTTTATGTCCTTCTCAGAATGAAAGGTCCATGGATACCAGGTGGATTATTGTTGGATGTTGCAACTGGAATTTTCCTATGTACCATCAACAGGAGGACAAAAGACTTCTGTTGTTCTGCTTTCCTCCCTGTGAAGATGAGTCATGCAAGTGGACTTTTCCCCTCAGCTGAGTTTTCAGCTCAGAGCACATGGCAAGAGGGGGATAAAAACCCCAAACATAAGAAATTTGGTATCTCTGTGCTGCTTGGACTCTAGTGGGCAAAGTGTTTCTAGGTATAAGCAAGAGATTCCCAGCTGCTTCGCCAGGGTTAGCATTAAAGGACACATAGAGCCTGCTGATTACAGAAGCATCTATTACCTTTTGAAACTTAAGATTGTAACTCATTGATGTATATATGATTACCTGCTTTAACCTTGTAAATTACTCTCATTATCTTTTCCTATTTAATAAACCTTTACATGGTTTATTATGCTCTAAGCCTTTGCTAGCTGAGTTGAGATTTTCGCAACCACTTCACCTAAAACACACTGGTTAAGATAAAACATAAAACAACTTTATTAACTACAGAGAGATAGATTTTAAGTGATTATAAGTGATAACAAACAGATCAAATCAGCTTACTTAGGAAATTAAACAAAATTGCCTACTAAGCCTGATCGGTAAGATCTGAATGAGCAACCTCTCACCCTGACTGATTATACAGGCAGGCTTGCAGCTTCCTGAGGCACAGGCTACATTTGCTGTGCAGCCTGGGTTTCCCTCCTCCATTCCAAGTCCTTTGACATTCAGAGGTTCTTCCAGGTGGGGGAGTGAAGACAAATCAGGATGTCACTCCCCATTTGATAGTCTCTCCATATGGTGGGAACACTTTGTTTCCAGCGAAGTCCCCAGCCCAGTTTGTGGGAAAATACAGGTACCAAAATGGAGTTCAGTGTCATGTGATCTGGCCACATGCCCTTGCAGCCTTGCTGAGTCATAGCCTCCATTATCCAAAGGCTGTCTGAAGCATTCCTAGGAAGACTCACCAGGTGGGGAATAAGCTTCTTCTAAGGCCTGTTGTTTCCCTTAGTGGCCCATTACCTTGAACAGGCCCTTCACAATCAGCTGTCTAGACTGGGAGCATCTTGCCAACTGGGCATTACCCAGGTGTAATTACATGTGAAATACAGATACATAGTCAATATTCATAACTCCAGATATAAAAATGATACATTCATACGGATAGGATAATTGTACTCAGCAAATCATAACTTTTCCCATGACACCTCACATGACTTATCTTGTACAAAATGCATCATAATTATGTCATAATCATATCATGATCATGCCATTATGATGAATATGGGGTGCAGTGTCATAGTAGCCTAGCACGTATATTATAGGGAGGCACACTACTGATCGGGACCCCCACCCACACAGAAAAGTTCTATAAAATTGGATTCAGATTAAACCAACAGGGTCCTACAAAAATGAAAAGTTTTTCTTTGTTTTAATAGAAATTACTCTTAAGACCTATAGAATTTGAGAGAATGATCTCTTTTCTATAGAGATTTTTTAAAAACATCCTGTAGAATTCTGCACAGAAGGAATATTATTTTCTATTAAATTTTATACAGTGGTTTAAAAAACTGTAAAAAAAGGTTAGCATTGTCTATTATATTTGATGGGTATTTTCCATTATAAGTAAAGGTGGTGTGTTTCCAAAATTCTGTAGCTTGCATATGGAGGTGTTGGGGCTGGAAGTGTGCCCATATGAAACACATGCAAAAATATCCCCATGGGGGCTGGTTCACAGTGAATAGCTGCCTCCTACTGCTGCCAGCTGGTGAACTTGAGACCTAGTGATAGCAGCCTGTGCTTTGGGGAAGAAAGTCCTTGCGTCATACCTAATGGACAGCCCAGAATCAGAGTTTTTACACAGGCACAGATTTTCTTGATCACAAGTAGAGACTGAGTTCAAAAACTCAGGTCCTTTCTTTTGTCTGAAAAAACATTCTTCAATAGTGTTCTTCCACCCCCGCCCCCAGCCCTGTTCACTTAACCTTTTGTTTTTATTAAAAACAAAAACTGAACCAAACAACCCACAACATTAGCACAAATGGGATCAGACAGACATTGCCTGCCTTATTGTCCAAGAGCTGGGGATAATACATCTAGGCCTCAGTGACCTCCTGGTCACTAAATATATATTTATGTGTTGTACAGCTGTTGCTAAACAAGCATAATCCATTGCTCCACTTATGTCATCATTTCTTGGTTGCCGTGGAGATGAGTCACAACATTTCCCCCTCTCGGGATTGTTTTCCATTAAGGGAGCACTTAAAGGGTTTTCCCTGGTTTTGTTACACTTTTGTGAGGTAAAACTGATGATTAAATTAAGATGTTCTGCTTTTCAGGCAGGAATATAATTCCTTCGGTGGTATTAAAACCTTTTAAAAAATGGACTTCTGTGGCTTCGAAACACACTTGTACTTGTAAACAACTTAGAGTTGAGTCCTAAGCAGTGGCACCCTCTGGGAGCAAAGCTCTCCACCCTGTCTTTCTGCAGTAAGAACCTGATACAATGACTTCAATGGGCTTTGGACCAGACCCTAAGTGCTCAAACACAATTCCCTCCCTCCCTCACTATTGCAGCTTCAAGCAGTCTAGATTTACTTCCAAGTCTGCAGCCTTCTTGGATAGAGGGGGAGAGTGCAAGAGCCAGCTGAAGAGCCAATGGCAACTTTTCTCCTGAAAGAGCAAATTTTCAAATCTTAGCACTTAAATTGCATGTACAAAATATACACTAGCAAGATAGGTTATTTATTAGAGATGAGCTCAAAGCAAAACCCCCAGGATCCACATTGCAAAATCTAAAACAGTTGAGATTCAGACCTCAGCTTGGTTCTTGTATGCATGGTGTTTTTGCTAGCAAATAATCCTTTTCCACATACAACTCCCCCATTTCCTTTGCGTGGGCAAAGGCATGTTTTGTACCTGGGTTTCATGTCTTGCTTCTTTTAGGTTAGTCACAGAGTTGTGCGGAGAATGTAAATTCCGCTTCACAGAGGATTTTGAAATTCTGAAATTTATTTTCATTCCTATTTGGAAAAAAACTCAAACACTTTGAAATTCTCCAAGACCTTTTCAAAAAAACAAAACAAAACTTCAGATCAATCAAAAAAAGTTTGATTTTGATTTTGACTCTTTAAACATTTTTATATTTTAACATATAATCTACTGCACACTTTTAAAAAATGGAAACAATGTTGTTTCAAAAGGAAAAATCAAAACATTTCATTCTGAAAAGGTTGAAATAGGACAAGAAGTTATGACGTCACTGGAACTTTTTTTCAAATAAAATTCTGGCAAAATGGACACAATTTTGCAAAGCATTTCAATTTCTACAGAAATGCATTTTCCTTCAAAAAACTGTTCCATCAAAGTTGTTTCAACCAGCTCTAATGAGTCTGAAAGCTCTCAACAGTTGGATACAAAATGCAAAACCCAGGGACAGGTCATAAACTTTTCAAAAAGTGTCAACACATTGCATGGGATATTAATTTAAAAAGAAATCATCTGATATTACCATGGGATTGTTGCAGAGGACCCACCCTGCAGCTGGCAGACAAGGAGGTAACTCCCTGCTCAAATCTCCAGGGTACCATCCCCAGATAGGTGGAAAGGCCTGGGATAATGAGGCAAAGTTTCTATCTGTGCTCTATCAGAAAGCAGACTGCTGAAAGCCTGTAGGAGAGCTGTACCCTGTGCAGGATTGTTTTGTTTTTAAAATACCGTTTTTGTTTGTTTTTTAATTGTTTAAATTTCACTGGGATATATATTCATACCATCTTTTGCATGGGAGTGAGTTCTTTTTCAGAAGGGCATTTTGCCGAACGTTTGCCTTAGAAATGGCTTATGTTGATTTTCACATGCAACCAACAAGGATCCTTTTTCACCCTTGATGCAATTCCCCAATGATAGGACTCTCAGCTCCACGAGTATAATACCCTGCAGGCTGCTGTAGAAACAAGGGGAACAAAGACGTGGTTGCAAGGCCCAAGATTTGGGCTTCTCCCATAACCAAAAGATTTTGTCACCTCTTTTGAATTTCTGGTGTAAAAACTATTAGAGAAACTGGCGGGTGTCACTTCATGACACCCAATGACCTGTTGAACTGCATTTTAGAATTCATTTCCCACATGAAACCCAGTATTCAGCCCAAGATGTTTGGATCTGGGGTTTTGCTTCAGGAGCAAGTAGAATGCGGTTTGGAATACAGCTGTTTGAAAATTTTCCAACAGAACATATTGCTATTGGAAAATGTGTCTGTGTAGAAACTTAGGCTTTCCCCAGGAACATATCAATTTTGATAAAATTTTATTTTCAAAAATGAATCTGGATGAAGCATTTCAATGATGCTGAAATGTTCAGTTTGGGCATTGCAGAGACAAAGTGGGTTTTTTTTTAACCTCACCCACCTTGTCTCTCTAATATCCTGGGACTAACATGGCTACAGCTACACTGCATACATTATCAGAATGGAACATTTTAAACATTCATTTCAAAACAACTTTTTGATTAAATATGTTTTTACTTTTTAAAAACAGAAAATTTTTGTCTGTTCCTGGCGGCTTGTAGTCCATCTCTTTGTGTGGAATATTGGTGTAGAGGGATTCTACATCCATAGTGGCCAGGATGGTGTTTTCAGGAAGATCACCGATGGATTGTAGTTTCCTCAGGAAATCAGTGGTGTCTCGAAGATAGCTGGGAGTGCTGGTAGCGTAGGGCCTGAGGAGGGAGTCTACATAGCCAGACAATCTTGCAGTCAGGGTGCCAATGCCTGAGATGATGGGGCATGCAGGATTTCCAGGTTTATAGACCTTGGTTAGCAGATAGAATACCCCAGGTCGGGGTTCCGGTGGTGTGTGTGTGCGGATTTGTTCTTGTGCTTTTTCAGGGAGTTTCTTGAGCAAATGGTGTAGTTTCTTTTGGTAATTCTCAGTGGGATCACAGGGTAACGGCTCTACACCAACATTCCACACAAAGAGGGACTACAAGCCACCAGGAACAGTATCCCCGATAACGTCATGGCAAACCTAGTGGCTGAACTTTGTGAATTTGTCCTCACCCATAACTATTTCACATTTGGGGACAATGTATACCTTCAAATCAGCAGCACTGCTATGGGTACCCACATGACCCCACAGTATGCCAACATTTTTATAGCTGACTTAGAACAACACTTCCTCAGCTCTCGTCCCCTAATGCCCCTACTCTACTTGCGCTACATTGATAACATCTTCATCATCTGGACCCATGAAAAAGAAGCCCTTGAGGAATTCCACCATGATTTCAACAATTTCCATCCCACCATCAACCTCAGCCTGGACCAGTCCACACAAGAGATCCACTTCCTGGACACTACAGTGCTAATAAGCGATGGTCACATAAACACCACCCTATACCGGAAACCTACTGACTGCCATACTTACCTACATGCCTCCAGCTTTCATCCAGACCACACCACACAATCCATTGTCTACAGCCAAGCTCTACGATACAACCACATTTGCTCCAACCCCTCAGACAGAGACAAACACCTACAAGATCTCTATCAAGCATTCTTACAACTACAATACCCACCTGCTGAAGTGAAGAAACAGATTGACAGAGCCAGAAGAATACCCAGAAGTCACCTACTACAGGACAGGCCCAACAAAGAAAATAACAGAACGCCACTAGCCATCACCTTCAGCCCCCAACTAAAACCTCTCCAACGCATCATCAAGGATCTACAACCTATCCTGAAGGATGACCCATCATTCTCACAGATCTTGGGAGACAGGCCAGTCATTGCTTACAGACATCCCCCCAACCTGAAGCAAATACTCACCAGCAACCACACACCACACACCAGAACCACTAACCCAGGAACCTATTATTGCAACAAAGCCCATTGCCAACTGTGTCCACATATCTATTCAGGGGACACCATCATAGGGCCTAATCACATCAGCCACACTATCAGAGGCTTGTTCATCTGCACATCTACCAATGTGATATATGCCATCATGTGCCAGCAATGCCCCTCTGCCATGTACATTGGCCAAACTGGACAGTCTCTACGTAAAAGAATAAATGGACAAAAATCAGACATCAAGAATTATAACACTTCAATCTCTTTGGTCACTCGATTACAGACCTAAAAGTTGCAATTCTTCAATAAAAAAAACTTCAAAACCAGAGTCCAGCGAGAGACTGCTGAATTGGAATTAATTTGCAAACTGGATACAATTAATTTAGGCTTGAATAAAGACTGGTAGTGGATGGGTCATTACACAAAGTAAAACTATTTCCCCATTTTTATCCCCCCCCCACTCCCCACTGTTCCTCAGACGTTCTTGTCAACTGCTGGAAATGGCCCACCTTTATTATCACTACAAAAGGTTCCCCCTCCTCCCCACCCCCCCTCCCCCCCGCTCTCCTGCTGGTAATAGCTCACCTTAAGTGATCCCTCTCCTTACAGTGTGTATGGCAACACCTATTGTTTCATGTTCTCTTTGTATATAAATCTCCCCACTGTATTTTCCACTGAATGCATCCGATGAAGTGAGCTGTAGCTCACGAAAGCTTATACATTTCCAAGAAACTTTCCTAAAGCATCAAGTATACCAGGCATACACTAAAACAGTTAATCAAGACAAGACTGCCTTCTGTTGCATCTTCGGCTTATTCTTCAAAAGGAAGGAAAAATGGTAGTTTTTGATCCAAAAGAAGGTCTTTTGATGATCACTTGGCCTGAATTCAGCAATTTTAGTGTGACTTTGAAAGTTTTGTACAATACAAAACCAGCCAAATATTTAGGAGGAGTAGAGCACATACTGTGTGGCCATTACATTTTCTTTTTCAATTCCACTTTTTTTCTTCATGTTTAGGAGCTTTGTTACAGACTATCAGCCTACAGTAGTGGGCTGGGAATATGAGACTTCAGTGATATATGGAACATCGAAAGAAATGTGTAACAAATTGTAATGACAAGGTAGATCTGGAACGCAGCAGCGTAGTGAAGAGGGAGACTGTTTGCAGCACTAAATTCAGGCAGAGATAATGCAGAAAACACAAAGAACTAAGTTATAATGAATATGTTTAAGCCCACAATATCCAAGAATCCCTGCAAAAATACTCCAAAACCACACCTGCTCATTATTCAGCTTTACAAACACAGAAAACTGGGTACAATGTTAGAACTAGGTGAAATTTTTTTGGCTGAAACTGTTTTTTGGTGGCAAATGCAAATTCAGCAACATCAAAACTGTCTGTGAATTCATGTCAGTACTGTCAAATTGTTTTGGTTACAAAGAACCACCAAAATTCATAAAAGTTGAAATGTTTCCATTTTTTAATTTGATTTGAAATGACTTTTTGTTTAGAAATTTCTTTCAATTTTATTTTTAAAAACAAAACCTTTTTTAAAAAGCTCACGTTTGAAATGAAACGCTTAGCTTTGGGTTGGGAATATGTTTCAGGTGACCTGAAACAATTTTTTTCTGACTTTTTGATTAACTTAAAATTTCAAAAAGAAATTGGTTTTGGGTTGATCTGAAACAACTTTTTCCCCGGTTTTTTTTTTTTTTTTTTTGGAATTGCCGGCAAACAGAAAAATCTGTTATTCATATAGCTCTATTCAACAGGATGTGGGATTTAAGTAACTTGGTTCATGAAAATAAGTTACCCATCCTCCAAAACAAGCCAATGCTTTTCTAGGGCCTACAATGGATCAGTTTATCTTCCCCTCCATGACCTCACCACAACCACACTGCAGTGCCCATTCTTTGAGTGTCGCCAAGCAGTCCGTACCATTTCCTGTTGGTTGGGAGTGGGTGTTAACTTGATGACTGTTGATTTGCTTTGGGAAAGGTGGTATGTTTTTGCAAGTGAGAGGATACGTGTGAGAAGGT
This sequence comes from Lepidochelys olivacea, assembly GCF_965140295.1. Lineage (NCBI taxonomy): Eukaryota > Metazoa > Chordata > Testudines > Cheloniidae > Lepidochelys > Lepidochelys olivacea. The sequence goes on along the minus strand of NC_140412.1, from coordinate 23,835,612 downwards.
GATGTGTATGGTTGCACAGATTTAGGCCCTGATCCTGTGTTTCCAGATTGATATTCCTGCATGAAGCACAAGAATCTACCCATGCACAAGAAGATGCAGAATCGGGACCTTACTCTGTATTGCCGGTTTTTGTGGTATTGAGCTGAACTTCATTTCTCCTTAGGCACCTTAATTGCTTTAAACAAATTTTTCTGTATGTTTGACTCACAATTCCCCTCTCGTTAAATGGCATCATGATGCTAAATGCCTTGAATGTTGACCTATTATAGAATGGGAAAGAAGAGACTACTTCAGACATAATTATTGCTGAGTCATTTTCCCCTTTTCTCTTGTAGTTGTAAGAGGTGAAAGCTAGATGCCATTTTCTAGTGGGTTGGCTGCAGGGGTGGCAGAATAGGGGGAACCAGGGGACTATGATCCCATCACTTTTAAAAGTGGGAGAACTATGCCTTCCCACTTTTTACTGGCCAAAGGGCAAGTGACAGAGGACGAGAGGGTGGAGAGGAGTGAGCAGGGGCGGGGTCTTGAGGGAAAGAGGCAACACAGGAGCAGGGCCTCGGGGGAAGAGAAGACACAGGAGCGGGGCTTTAGGGGAATGGGCAGCCTGAGGGTGGGGCCTCGGGAAAAGGGGCGGCATGGAGAGCAGGGCCATGGTTTGGGTGTTGGTGGTCCCCCCACTTTTAGGGGTCTTCCGCCACTCCTGGTTTGCTGACTAGAGTTCATAACTGGAGTGATCATTAGAAAGGTATACACATATAACTGGGTACAGAAAAAATTCACAGAAGATATGTCCTCCAATGACTATTAGCCAAGATGATCAAGGACGCAACCCCATACTCCCTATATCTCTGACTGCCAGAAGCTGGGACTGGATGACAAGGGATGAATCACTCAATAAATTGCCCTGTTCTGTTCACTCCCTCTGAACCATATGGCATTGGCCGCTGTCAGAAGACAGGATACTGGGCTAGATGGACCATTGGTCTGACCCAACATGGACATTCTTATGTTCTTATGTGAAGTACAGGAGAAAAGGGTTCAGCAAAGAATAATATGAGGAACTGACAGTTTGCTTTTCATTAGATTTCATCTGATCAAAACTATCTGAGGTTTACTACAAGTGGCTTTGCAAAAAAATTCTCAGTGCCTTTACACTACCATGAACTAGAGGCACAGCTTGTAATATTATTGAGTGGCAAATATAGTCACAAAAAGAAAAGGAGGACTTGTGGCACCTTAGAGACTAAGGGTATGTCTACACTATGAAATTAGGTCGAATTTATAGAAGTCGTTTTTTTAGAAATCAGTTTTATATATTCGAGTGTGTGTGTCCCCACAGAAAATGCTCTAAGTGCATTAAGTGCATTAACTCGGTGGAGTGCTTCCACAGTACCGAGGCTAGAGTTGACTTCCGGAGTGTTGCACTGTGGGTAGCTATCCCACAGTTCCCGCAGTCTCCGCTGCCCATTGGAATTCTGGGTTGAGATCCCAATGACTGATGGGGCTAAAACATTGTCGCAGGTGGTTCTGGGTACATATCGTCAGGCCCCTGTTCCCTCCCTCCCTCCGTGAAAGCAAGGGCAGACAATCGTTTCGCGTCTTTTTTCCTGAGTTACCTGTGCAGATGCCATACCATGGCAAGTATGGAGCCTGCTCAGCTCACTGTCACCATATGTCTCCTGGGTGCTGGCAGACGTGGTACTGCATTGCTACACAGCAGCAACAACCCATTGCCTTGTGGCAGCAGACGGTGCAATAGGACTGGTAGCCATCATCGTCATGTCCAAGGTGCTCCTGGTCACCTCTGTGAGGTCGATCAGGAGTGCCTGGGCAGACATGGGCGCAGGGACTAAATTTGGAGTGACCTGATCAGGTCATTCTCTTTAGTCCTGCAGACAGTCCTATTGAACCATCTTATGGTGAGCAGGCAGGTGATACGGATTGCTAGCAGTCCTATTGCATCATCTTCTGCCGGGCAGGCAAGAGATGAGGATGGCTAGCAGTCCTATTGTACCATCTTCTGCTGAGCAGCCATGAGATGTGGATGGCATGCAGTCCTTCTGCACCGTCTGCTGCCAGCCAAACATGTAAAAGATAGATGGAGTGTATCAAAACAAGAAATAGACCAGATTTGTTTTGTACTCATTTGCAACACCACCCCCCATCTAGGGGACTCATTCTTCTAGGTCACACTGCAGTTACTCACAGAGAAGGTGCAGCGAGGTAAATCTAGCCATGTATCAATCAGAGGCCAGACTAACCTCCTTGTTCCAATAAGAACAATAACTCAGGTGCACCATTTCTTATTGGAACCCTCCGTGAAGTCCTGGCTGAAATACTCCTTGATGTAAAGCCACCCCCTTTGTTGATTTTAACTCCCTGTAAGCCAACCCTGTAAGTCGTGTCGTCAGTCGCCCCTCCCTGCGTCAGAGCAACGGCAAACAATCGTGCATCTGAGTTGAGAGTGCTGTCCAGAGCAGTCACAATGGAGCACTCTGGGATAGCTCCCAGAGGCCAATACCGTTGAATTGTGTCCACAGTACCCCAAATTCGACCCGGCAAGGCCGATTTAAGCGCTAATCCACTTGTCAGGGTGGACTAAGGAAATCGATTTTAAGAGCCCTTTAAGTCAAAATAAAGGGCTTCATCGTGTGGATGGGTGCAGGTTTACATCGATTTAACGCTGCTAAATTCAACCTAAAGTCCTAGTGTAGACCAGGGCTAACAAATTTATTTGAGCACAAGCTTTCATGAGCTACAGCTCATTTCATCGGATGCATTTAGTGGAAAATACAGTGGGGAGATTTATATACACAGAGAACATGAAACAATGGGTGTTACCATACACACTGTAAGGAGAGTGATCAGGTAAGGTGAGCTATTACCAGCAGGTAATATATTCAATAATATATTCAATAATTCAAATATATTCAATAATTTTCTCCTTGGGAATATAAAACATATTGTGAATAACTTCTATCATTTCCTGTCCCACTATATCACATAGCAGCAATCAAAATGATAAGAATTCGAAACACAAGCAGTGTCTGTTTGTCTGTCCAGGTATTTATATGTCCCATCTCACCACAGTATCTGAGTATCTCCCATTACTTACAAAATGACAATGTTCTCTCGCTCTTCTTCCCTTGCTACTAAGCAGCAATCTTAGTGGGGGCATTTCTTAATGAAAAAAATCTGAGGATGAGGATATTATTGTGGAGAGTCCTGGGTGCAGAAGGGGTTAATATTTGGCTGGATCCTGTGAATGTCCCAACCCCTTCAGTCACAAGATCTGGGGCTATGACTGTACACTTTATGAATTATGACTCATGAATTATGTAAAGTTTTATTATGAAAAAATGCTGCATGGTTAGTGTCTGCCTACGGGATCCACCAAAGCTGACTGGCCTGTGGCATGTACCCACCAAACAGACACAAAGGGAAATACTGAAGGTTGACTGTGGTACTTAAAGCTCACAAAGGTTATGTAAAAAAGCAGCTGCATCCTTAGAAAAACCAGTTTAGTTAATTCCTTTGGTGGGATGGGGAAAATAGGGGCAGTGGGACTTTATCAGGAGAACAAAAGAAATCAGGTGACCAGGAGGGGTTTAAAATAAAGAAATACAGTGCACAGGAACAGAGAACAGCCCCGAAGAGGAAGCATGAGACAAGAGAGACCAAGGTCACAGAAGCAGCTTCATGGGGCAGGGGGACACTGCCTGCTTTCCTGATCCCCAAGTCCTTTTCCAGATGGCCCCAAGGACTTTGGACAACCCAGATCCCAATCCAAAGAATGCCCTGGAGTGGTGAAGAAACTAAGCTAGGGACTTGCATTTGGTGTTTATTGATTTGCACTCTCCTGTGTTTTACAGGAATAAGTATAACAGAGCATAAAGCAAAATATACATGTATTCACTGTTTTACAAATACAGTGTGCCCCTGTGAGAGTTATCCTGTAACCAGAAACGTCACACCTTTGGGGTAGAGTTCTGGGAGAGGGGTGTACTTAAGTACCGGGCAGTCTGAAGGGTTAGCACTGTGCCCAGTGGGGCTAGGTGGCTGGACAGTGGGTTCCAACACTCAGTAAGGGGTGTCAGATAGCAGTTCTGTGCCCTCAGAGTGTGTCTAGGGACCCTTATATTGGGTCAGTGGCTGGAGTCAGTTCAGACCGCAGGGGCTTGAAACACCTGGGGGTCCAGAGCAGAAGAGGGTTGCATTTCCCTCCTGGCTGTCCTAGTGGATGGCCAATAGGGAGCACCTGCTAGGATCAGTGACATGAGCCTACCCCTGCTGGTCAGCCATAATATTGCTTCAGCGGAAGGTCATGGACATGGAAGGAGAAAGTCTGACATTGAGTCAGGACCAATTCTTTGTAGGGCTTTCTGCTGTTTGCAACAAATATAATATAATGGTCTATTAGGCCAAATTTCTTTCATGCAATTGGACAAACCATCGAGTCTCAAGGGAGAGATTTCTAAAGGTATAAATAAATGGTTGGTGGGTGTCTATCTCTCACTGAAAGTCAGAGAAAATTAGGCACCTACCTTCCATTTGAAAGTATCCCCGCTAACAAACAAGATGCACGCAGTAGCTACTTCTTCAGGTTTAAAGAGCTACATTGGCAGACAGGCTAGAGAGTTATGGTCTCGTTTCATATTAGGGACAAAGTGGGTGCAGTAATGATTATACAGTATACATGAGAAGGTCAATAACAGTGCCTAAAGGCAACAAACAAAGGAGTATTGAGACTGGGTTTGTTTTCATAAGATTATACTCAATTCAGAGTTTCTATGACCACATATATTCTTATGTTTATTTATGTAACAAACTTCCCTTGTAAGATAAAAACCGGAGAGCCATTCCAGATGTGTGAAAAAGGCAGTTGCTTGGACAGGGCTTTATATATTGTGTTGCTACAAGCGATTTTAATTCACTAATCATAATTTAGAATATTTGGATTTTCCTTTCTAAACCACAGAATCTTTATGTAAGAAAAAACATTGAGCGTATAAAGTTATAGTGATATAATTTAAACTTTTTTACTAAGAACATTATTGAGATGGTTCTTGGAAAGCCCTATTTCTCTAAATGGCCAGGGTCAGTGTGTCTGTTTATCTAGCTATAGCTAGCTAGCTATACAGGTACATATTATCTAATCTAATCTATCTATCCATCCACATACAGACCCACATATTGTCTGTCTGTCTATATATAATATCAATGGGTAGTGTATGCATACACACACACAACCAAATTCTGCTCTGAGTTACATCAGTGTAAGTCTGGAGTAACTGTCTGATTCAATAGAAGTTCCCCTCACACTGCTGTGAGAGCAGAATTTTCTACATAGGATGTAAAATATAAAAATGTATGTTAATATTCCATTGAGCAGACAAATTGAAATGCTTAAAAATCAGGTGATAAAGTTGAGTCATAGTACAGTTAATTAGACCACACTACACAGCATGTATGTTCTATGGTCTATACATGTAATTACAAACACAAATATGTTAATGTTCCTATTTGAAAAGCAACACAGGAATACAAAATGCAATACATATGTAACATCAGTGTCTTAACATTGTTATGACAACCTTGTTTTTTCATTTGATGGCTTTTAGGCATTTACATTTATAAAGCTATTTTTATACAATTTAAGAGTTTGCATTTTAATTCTGCTGTTTTATTTTTTAAAGAAAAAAATTAAAAAGAAGGAAAGTTTAGGGCTATTGGGCTTTCAGCTCACCACTTGGTTTTGCATTGATGAGAAGGTCCACAGGAGAAAAGTTTCAAATCTGGAACCTAAGCAAAATTCAGATTTAAATCCTATTCCTGTCCCATATTTCATGAGTTGGTCACCATTAGTTAAAATGAGGACCTGATCCTGCAATTTACTAGGCACTTCCTGTCGAGTTACTGAGCTGAGCCATAAGAGATAAGTCAAGAAATAGAAGGAACAATTGCTGATTGACTTCAATGGAGCCAGGATTTCATCCCAGGTCCTCCAGAGTTCAACTCTGGTGTCCCAACCAAAGACTCACACTTCCTCTCAGACCTTTCTCCTAAGATAGACGGTAAGAGATGGAACTGTACCAGAATCCCAGATCTGAACCTTCTTGAACTTTAGGACAATGTGCATCCATATCTAGATCTAAACTTCATAACTAGGACCCATCTCTAACATTTACCAAAAAGGCCTTTTGATCTTTTCATGAGAACTATGTGAGCCACTTTGGTGAACTAATAGCAATCTTCGCCACAAAGTCGATCAATGTCTATAGACTCTGACCCTGAGCTCACGCTGCAATTTTATATAGGACTCAATGTGTGCCTTAAGATAAGAATGGGCTTTTGATCCTTCTCCTTGTGTTTCTTTTCTTCCCCCTTTGATGTGATGTCACTCCTGTTGAATTTACATGGTTAAACCAGAGCAGTATTAAGCACAGCATATTCATGTGCCAGGAAATTGTGGATTTAGTGAAAGCTCACAACAAATCAAAGCATCACATGTGGATCGACATTTTATGTCTTTATTAACAAGTTTAATAAAATTTTAAATTTAATTACTTGTATAATCAAACAAAGGCCTGTAAGTCCCCGAGTGCCTTGCACAATTTCAAGTAAAACAGATATTGTAGAAGGGACTAGGGAGTTTTCCATAAGCCTTTAATTATAGTCACATCTCAAAATTCATTTAAACTGGAAATGTAACTTGAAGTTATCAAACCAGCTTGCACTAAGACACAGTACCTGCCTTTACTGATTCAGAGTGCTCGTGGGAAAAGGAAAGTGGAGGAAGCAGGATCGCGTTCCCTTTCCTGTTGAACCCTAGTGTTGTCACAGAACACACTCTATTGTAGAATTGTTGTTAGCTGCCATGCAGTGTACCCTAAAAACAGTGGTACAGAATAGAGCTGTTACTAGCTAGGCACAGAATGTCATTACTGTGTGCCTCTGGCTTAGCTTTTTTTTCCCTACAATTATTCTATCCAGTGGAAGCAATACCCATAAGTAATGCAGCCCATATGGTGTTCTCTTTGAAGAGTATGCTGTTTGCATATCCTGTCAGCACTCTAAGGGGTTTCCTGTGTTAGAGTTTTTTAACTCGAATTAATTGATAGCTAATTGAGATTGACCAGCTAACACATGTTGAATTACAATTTGCCATGTCTACATGAAGATTATGACATGTTAAAACACACCTTTTTCCCTTGATATCATTATTGGTTGTAGTAACTTACTATATGTATTACTGTAGTGCCTAGGAGCCCTAGACATAGAACATAAAAATGGCCATACTGGGTCAGACCAATGGTCCATCTAGCTCAGTGTCCTGTCTTTCGACCATGGCCAATGCTAAGTGCTTCAGAGGGAATGAATAGAACAGGCAATCATCAAGTGTTCCATCCCATGTCATTCACTCCCAGCTTCTGACTCCATTGGGCTAGGTGTTGTACACACGCAGAACGAAAAGACAACGCTGGACCCAAAGAGATTACCGTCTTGTAGAAAATGCTTTTTTTAGAAAGTTGACCCACATAGAAGAGTTGAAAGACAGAGAGGATTCCTTCAAAACGAGTAGTTTTGTGTGTTAATAATAAAGTCTATTGCTTGTGTGGCACTTTTCATTAGTAGATAGCAAAGTGCTCCACAGTTTTTAGTCTCACAAGGCTCCTCTAAGGCAAGGAAGCATTTTTACCCCCATTTTACAGATGGGGAGCTGAGGCACAGTGAGGTAAGCGATTTGTTTAAGGACACAGGAATTCCATGGCAGGGCAGATACTTGAACTCAGGTCTGTGACACCCCAGGAAGTGCTCTAACCACAGGAACCATCCTTTCTCTCCTGTACATTATAATTAATACTTCTGCATTTACTTATGCTATAACAGAGCTCTGTAGTATATAAGACTGCAGGCTTATCTACCTGGGAAAAGATGAGGTAGGGTGTGAATTTAAGACACTCTAGTTATACTGGTATAATTTCTGGTGTGGAAACTCTTATTCCAATATGAGTACCTTTTACCAGTTGCTAAGGAGGTGATTTAAGTGAAGTAAAAAAAAGAGTCATTTTTATTCCAAAATAAGAATATCCACATGAGGAAGTTATCCAGGTATAACTACAACAGTTTAACTAGATTTACACTAGTATAATTGGAAAAATCTCCTGTATAGACAAGCCCTGAGACCCCAAGAGAGGTAATTTTATTTATTTACTTGAATTTATACAATAATTGAAAGGGGTGTTTATTGAAGCCTCTGAGCACCCATGACATAAGTAACAAGAACAAAATTAAATTAAATTAGATTAACCACTTACCCCCAGGACAAATCTGCCTCTACCCCCACAGATATAACTCCATCAAACTGCTTCAACTGTGATAGCCAGCACAAACAGATACACTGTCTTGACTATTTCAGAGAGGGTGTGGAGTGAGATTTGGTCTAAAGCAGCTTTGCCTCATTTAAATCAAGGAGGAAATAGTCCAAGGGCCTCTGCTGACTGGGACTATGGTAGAGGATTGTCCATTTGCATTAGTCAAATCCACTGTAAATTACCATGTCTAAGCCCTTGTCTACACTACAAATTTATGTTGGTATAACTACATCGCTCAGGTGTGTGGAAAATCCACGCCTTTGAATGACGTCGAATCGTGGAAGTCAACGAATGGCTACGCAGGTGGTGTCGGAGAGAAGGCTTTGGATTCTTTTACCATGGGATGATGTTCCAAGAAGGAGTGCTAGACAGAGATGGGCTCCACCTAACGAAGAGAGGGAAGAGCATCTTCGCAAGCAGGGTGGCTAACCTAGTGAGGAGGGCTTTAAACTAGGTTCACCGGGGCAAGGAGACCAAAGCCCTGAGGTAAGTGGGGAAGTGGGATACCAGGAGGAGGCACGAGCAGGAGCGCGTGAGAGGGGAGGGCTCCTGCTTCATACTGAGAAAGGGGGGCGATCAGCAGGTTACCTCAAGTGCCTATATACAAATGCATGAAGCCTGGGAAACAAGCAGGGAGAACTGGAAGTCCTGGCACAGTCAAGGAATTATGATGTGATTGGAATAACAGAGACTTGGTGGGATAACTCACATAACTGGAGTACTGTCATGGATGGATATAAGCTGTTCAGGAAGGACAGGAAGGGCAGAAAAGGTGGAGGAGTTGCACTGTATGTAAGGGAGCAGTATGACTGCTCAGAGCTCAAGTATGAAACTGCAGAAAAACCTGAGAGTCTCTGGATTAAGTTTAGAAGTGTGAGCAACAAGGGAGATGTCGTGGTGGGAGTCTGCTATAGACCACCGGACCAGAGGGATGAGGTGGACGAGGCTTTCTTCCGGCAACTCGCAGAAGTTACTAGATCACAGGCCCTGGTTCTCATGGGAGACTTCAATCATCCTGATATCTGCTGGGAGAGCAATACAGCGGTGCACAGGCAATCCAGGAAGTTTTTGGAAAGTGTAGGGGACAATTTCCTGGTGCAAGTGCTGGAGGAACCAACTAGGGGCAGAGCTCTTCTTGACCTGCTCCTCACAAATCGGGAAGAATTAGTAGGGGAAGCAAAAGTGGATGGGAACCTGGGAGGCAGTGACCATGAAATGGTCGAGTTCAGGATCCTAACACAAGGAAGAAAGGAGAGCAGCAGAATACAGACCCTGGACTTCAGAAAAGCAGACTTTGACTCCCCTCAGGGAACTGATGGGCAAGATCCCCTGGGAGAATAACATGAGGGGGAAAGGAGTTCAGGAGAGCTGGCTGTATTTTAAAGAATCCTTATTGAGGTTACAGGGACAAACCATCCCGATGTGTAGAAAGAATAGTAAATATGGCAGGCGACCAGCTTGGCTTAACAGTGAAATCCTTGCTGCTCTTAAATACAAAAAAGAAGCTTACAAGAAGTGGAAGATTGGACAAATGACCAGGGATGAGTATAAAAATATTGCTCAGGCATGCAGGAGTGAAACCAGGAAGGCCAAATCACACCTGGAGTTGCAGCTAGCAGGAGATGTTAAGAGTAACAAGAAGGGTTTCTTCAGGTATGTTAACAACAAGAAGAAAATCAAGGAAAGTGTGGGCCCCTTACTGAATGAGGGAGGCAACCTAGTGACAGAGGTTTTGGAAAAAGCTAATGTACTTAATGCTTTTTTTTGCCTCTGTCTTCACAAACAAGGTCAGCTCCAAGACTGCTGCACTGGGCAGCACAGCATGGGGAGGAGGTGACCAGCCCTCTGTGGAGAAAGAAGTGGCTCGGGACTAATTAGAAAAGCTGGACGAGCACAAGTCCATGGGGCCGGATGCGTTGCATCCGAGAGTGCTAAAGGAGTTGCCGGATGTGATTGGAGAACCATTGGCCATTATCTTTGAAAACTCATGGCAATCGGGGGAGGTCCCAGATGACTGGAAAAAGGCTAATGTAGTGCCCATCTTTAAAAAAGGGAAGAAGGAGGATCCTGGGAACTACAGGCAAGTCAGCCTCACCTCAGCTCCTGGAAAAATCATGGAGCAGGTCCTCAAGGAATGAATTCTGAAGCACTTAGAGGAGAGAAAAGTGATCATGAACAGTCAGCATGGATTCGCCAAGGGCAAGTTATGCCTGACTAATCTAATTGCCTTCTATGACGAGATAACTGGCTCTGTGGATGAAGAGAAAGCAGTGAACGTGTTGTTCCTTGACTTTAGCAAAGCTTTTGACACGGTCTCCCACAGTATTCTTGCCAGCAAGTTAAAGAAGTATGGGCTGGATGAATGGACTATAAGGTGGATAGAAAGCTGGCTAGATTGTCAGGCTCAACGGGTAGTGATCAATGGCTCCATGTCTAGTTGGCAGCCGGTATCAAGTGGAGTGCCCCAGGGGTCAGTCCTGGGGCCGGTTTTGTTCAATATCTTCATAAATGATCTGGAGGATGGTGTGGATTGCACCCTCAGCAAGTTTGCAGATGACACTAAACTGGGAGGAGTGGTAGATACGCTGGAGGGTAGGGATAGGATACAGAGGGACCTAGACAAATTGGAGGATTGGGCCAAAAGAAATCTGATGAGGTTCAACAAGGACAAGTGCAGAGTCCTGCACTTAGGATGGAAGAATCCAATGCACCGCTACAGACTAGGGACCGAATGGCTCGGCCGCAGTTCTGCAGAAAAGGACCTAGGGGTTACAGTGGATGAGAAGTTGGATATGAGTCAACAGTGTGCCCTTGTTGCCAAGAAGGCCAATGGCATTTTGGGATGTATAAGTAGGGGCATTGTCAGCAGATCGAGGGACGTGATTGTTCCCCTCTATTCGATATTGGTGAGGCCTCATCTGGAGTACTGTGTCCAGTTTTGGGCCCCACACTACAAGAAGGATGTGGAAAAATTGGAAAGAGTCCAGTGGAGGGCAAGAAAAATGATTAGGGGACTGGAACACATGAATTATGAGGAGAGGCTGAGGGAACTGGGGATGTTTAGTCTTCAGAAGAGAAGAATGAGGGGGGATTTGATAGCTGCTTTCAACTACCTGAAAGGGGGTTCCAAAGAGGATGGCTCTAGACTGTTCTCAGTGGTAGCAGATGACAGAATAAGGAGTAATGGTCTCAAGTTGCAGTGGGGGCGATTTAGGTTGGATATTAGGAAAAACTTTTTCACGACGAGGGTGGTGAAACACTGGAATGCGTTACCTAGGGAGGTGGTGGAATCTCCTTCCCTAGAAGTTTTTAAGGTCAGGCTTGACAAAGCCCTGGCTGGGATGATTTAGTCGGGGATCGGTCCTGCTTTGAGCAGGGGGTTGGACTAGATGACCTCCTGAGGTCCCTTCCAACCCTAATATTCTATGATTCTATGATGCAGATATACCAACCGAACTCCTGGTGTAGACAGCATTATGTTGATGGGAGGGCTTCTCCCTTAGACATAGGTACTGCCTCTTGGGAAGGTGGAGTTACCTGCACTGCTGGGAGAAGATCTTCCGTCGGCATAGGTAGTGTCTTCACTAAGTGCTACAGCAGCACATCTGCACCAGTGCAGTGCTGTAAGTGTAGATAAGCCCTAAGTCTGCTCACAGGAAATGTACAGGTCTCTCAAGACAGGAATAAAAGTAGTTGTGTTCTGTGTGGCAAAGGATTTTATTGTGGCCTCTGGGACTTCCAGTTGTGGTTGGGTAGTCTGATTAGACTGCCTTGGAAACCCTTTCTTTACTCCTTTTCACATCCTCATTACTCTGTGCCCATTAGTGGACAGTCAGGAATCCTAGCTCTGTTAATATGTTAAACTGTAAAACTTCCATGCATGATTTGTGTCTGGATTTCACAGGGCTGAAATTTCACCTGGATTGTAAGAATTTCAGAATTTTGGGCCATTTCTCCTCAGAACAACTGTCTGAATCCACTTATGACAAAAACATGTTATAAATTCAGTCAGAACAAACAGACTCATCATTTTCTCAAGCTTAGACAATCTCATGCCAGGCTTAGTTAAAGTAAATACCATTTAAAAGCAGTAAAAAAAAAAAGAGCAAATCTGTTCAAGTCGTATCTGGGATCAAAAGGCAGGCAGATCTAATCCAGGCTAAATGAAACAATCCAAGCCTATCAGCAAATGCTAAATCACAGTACATGCAAACTAGTATCAGATCAGTATCAGATCCACCACCACATACATTTCTTAGTTCCCACAGTTTAAGCTTTACAGAAGGAAAATAAAACAGAGGGCAAAATAATAGAATGCTTCAGAATACACCCTGGTCAAAACAGCCAACTCAGAACATTTCCTCAGACTAATTAGCCTCACACAGTACACAGAATAGCTGGCCATTTATTGGCCTTGATTTGATAAAATTAACCACTTCCAAAGCTTTGCATAAAACAGAGTTAAGGTGCACAGACAATTGTCCTGATGCAAATGCCTCCATGTGATTGACGCAATGATTTCAATTTACAAGTGTCACAGTCAGATTCTTGCAACTCCTTTTTCTGTTCACCCCAGCAGCTGTGTCTTTTGTCCAGATTGAGTCAGACCATCACCTGTCAATGTCATGCTCTTTATAAAAACTCAGAGGATGAAGGCTTGCTCACCTGTGGTCTATCTGGGGATTAGTCTGCATAGCAGAAAGCTCTTACCTCCCCCTTTCATCAAATAACATTCAAAACACTAAGTTCAACAAGTCTAGGCAGTGATGGCTGACTTGTTACATTGAAGAGCCAAGGTTTTTGTGAGGTATCTTTCAAATCACTCCCAGTGTCACATCAAATACCATTCTGTCAGGTTGGCATATGACAATACTGCGAGAGGTTTGGGGGAGATTTAACCCGTGTCCACAATTTTTTGTGGTTTTGATTAATCAAACAAACAATTTCAGCAAGACCAGCTATTGATGGTGGTTCCTTGCTGAATGGATAAGCCTTTTTAGCTTCAGTGATTAGGGAGGATATAGAATATCATGCCATTAAGTCTTTTTCAGAGACATAGCTAAGCTTTTTATAAAGAGCTTTTGTGTTTTGACAATTCTATTGGCTTTCATTTGTTAAAAAGCTACAGTGTCTTGGCATCATCCTTGTGATTTGGCTGGCAGTGTCTGCACAGCTTGGAAGGTTGGACAGGCTGAGAATGCAGTTCCAGAAAATACAGATTAGATACAGGCCTTCAGTGCTGCCAGTAAAGGCAAAGCTGAAAGCCAGGCCATTGTCCTCACCCTTTCTTGATATGGCCTTCTTTAACTTTGTGTTTGGCTTCAGTGTCTTGTCTGTCTCTTTCCACACCTTGACATGTTGCTGTCATGGTGTGTATATACCCCATGCTGGCCCAACAACCAAAGGGTTAATTGCCAGTGCTGACTGGCAATCTCACAGCAGCTGAGAGGATAAAAAAGCTGAGAAGCAGCAGGCTGAGGTAGCTGGCAGTCAGAGGAACAATCAAGGCTGGAGAAGGGAACTCCTGCCAGCAAGCTGCCAATAAGCCACTCAGAGAAAGCACCCCTATAAGGGATGACCAGACCAACAGGCTGAAAAGCCTACAGAAACCAGGGGAGAAGGAAGGAGCTCAAGGCACAGCTGGGGTTGTTGAGGCCTGTTTCTGCCTATCTGACTTAAGGGCCCTGATCTGGAACCCAGTTGTGGAAAGGACTGGGTTCCCCTACTAACTGCCTGAGACACTTGAGAACTGAGGGGGTTTTCAGGCCCCTTGGACACCAGGATGAGTTGACCATGCCAGGAATAAGGAGAAAACCCACACACCCAAGCAGGACTTGGGTGAGAGGGACCAACTGATCACCCTGCCAGACCGAGTGTACTCTCATGCAACACTCTGTTCGGCCAGAAGGGGCTGTGGCATCAGTCCAGTTGCCTTTTCAAAAGACCAGTTTATGCTGCATTCACTAACACCACAGGCCTGCCATTGTTACAGAAATGTGGCAGTTGTGACCCAAATAGAACAAGAGATCTACAGGTGGAGACCCACTCCGCCAAACGCCATCCACACATTTTCCCAGTATCAGCACACGTTGCCCTGTGAGGATGACTCTTGGGGAGAAAAGAAGAGCCAGTTGGAAATTGTCCGATGGAATGTTCTTTCCATTGGAGATTGCCGATTCATCGAAATTGAAATGCTTCACTGAGATGGTTTGGTTTTGACGAAGTTGTGCTGGAACCAAAACAGGTTTCAAAACCTGCCTGATTTCTTGCCAGCTCACCCACCCAGTCCCAGGTGGGCTGTTGGAGAACCTGGGCTCCTAGTTCTTTGGCAGCCAGCCAAACTCCTAGCTCCCAGACTCCTCTGCAGCTCCAAGGGCTTCTAGCCTCCTGAGCTCTGAGTCACCTGAGCTTCCATTTCAGTCAGGGCTTCCAGGCAGTCTGCCAGGCAAGCTGACCCTGAGCTGGGGATCCCAGGGCTTCCAGGGTCCGTGGTTCCATAGTTGAGTGCCAGGCACGTTGCCCTACAACCTCTTAGTCTCTTTCACAGAGAATTTTGAATTTTTTTGTTTTCATTCCAAATTGGAATAAAAACCAAATTTTGAAATAGCTAACACAGAGAGGACCACTGTATTGAAGATCATGAACAGCAAATACTCATACTGATCCATCACATCACTGATAGAATGGCCCACTGACCACAGATGCCAATGGTTTCAGTGCTTCTGTTGATATATTTAGTCCATATTTTAATTGGGGCCTGCTCTCTCCTGATTTTTGCATGGTGACCCTTTCCCAGGCAGTCTTCTCACATGTAGAACTCCCACTGACTTCTACAGGAGTTCTACATGCAGAAAGACTGTGGGATTTTATTGTCTTAAAGTACTCTTACTTTTATTATGTGCAACAAAGACTGGAACAGAGTAGTTAATAAGCATTTCAGCCTTTGACAGTGAGCCCTGGTCTACACTAGGACTTTAGGTCGAATTTAGCAGCATTAAATCAATGTAAACCTGCACCCGTCCACACGATGAAGCCCTTTTTTTCGACTTAAAGGGCTCTTAAAATCGATTTCCTTACTCCACCCCTGACAAGTGGATTAGTGCTTAAATTGGCCTTGCCGGGTCGAATTTGGGGTACTGTGGACACAATTCGACGGTATTGGCCTCCGGGAGCTATCCCAGAGTGCTCCATTTTGACCACTCTGGACAGCACTCTCAACTCAGATGCACTGGCCAGATAGACAGGAAAAGAACCGCGAACTTTTGAATCTCATTTCCTGTTTGGCCAGCGTGGCAAGCTGCAGGTGACCATGCAGAGCTCATCAGCAGAGGTGACCATGCAGAGCTCATCAGCAGAGGTGACCATGATGGAGTCCCAGAATCGCAAAAGAGCTCCAGCATGGACCGAACGGGAGGTACGGGATCTGATCGCTGTATGGGGAGAGGAATCCATGCTATCAGAACTCCGTTCCAGTTTTCGAAATGCCAAAACCTTTGTCAAAATCTCCAGGGCATGAAGGACAAAGGCCATAACAGGGACCCGAAGCAGTGCCGCGTGAAACTTAAGGAGCTGAGGCAAGCCTACCAGAAAACCAGAGAGGTGAACGGCCGCTCCGGGTCAGAGCCCCAAACATGCCGCTTCTATGATGAGCTGCATGCCATTTTAGGGGGTTCAGCCACCACTACCCCAGCCATGTTGTTTGACTCCTTCAATGGAGATGGAGGCAACACGGAAGCAGGTTTTGGGGACGAAGATGATGATGATGAGGTTGTAGATAGCTCACAGCAAGCAAGCAGAGAAACTCGTTTTCCCAACATCCAGGAACTGTTTCTCACCCTGGACCTGGAGCCAGTACCCCCCGAACCCACCCAAGGCTGCCTCCTGGACCCGGCAGGTGGAGAAGGGACCTCCGGTGAGTGTACCTTTTAAATACTATACATGGTTTAAAAGCAAGCATGTGAAAGGATTAATTTGCCCTGGCATTCGCGGCTCTCCTGGATGTACTCCCAAAGCCTTTGCAAAAGGTTTCTGGGGAGGGCAGCCTTATTGCATGCTCCATGGTAGGACACTTTACCACTCCAGGCCAGTAACACATACTCGGGAATCATTGTACAACAAAGCATTGCAGTGTATGTTTGCTGGCGTTCAAACAACATCCGTTCTTTATCTCTCTGTGTTATCCTCAGGAGAGAGATATTATTCATGGTCACCTGGTTGAAATAGGGTGCTTTTCTTCAGGGGACACTCAGAGGTGCCCGTTCCTGCTGGGCTGTTTGCCTGTGGCTGAACAGAAATGTTCCCTGCTGTTAGCCACGGGAGGGGGGAAGGTTGAGGGGGTAGCCACACAGCGGGGGGAGGCAAAATGCGACCTTGTAACAAAAGCACATGTGCTATGTATGTAATGTTAACAGCAAGGTTTACCCTGAAAGAGTATAGCCACTGTTTTATAAAATGTGTCTTTTTAAATACCGCTGTCCCTTTTTTTTTCTCCACCAGCTGCATGTGTTTCAATGATCACAGGATCTTTTCCTTCCCAGAGGCTAGTGAAGTTTAGAAAGAAAAAAAAACGCACTCATGATGAAATGTTCTCTGAGCTCATGTTGTCCTCCCACACTGACAGAGCACAGATGAATGCATGGAGGCAAATAATGTCAGAGTGCAGGAAAGCACAAAATGACCGGGAGGAGAGGTGGCGGGCTGAAGAGAGTAAGTGGCGGGCTGAAGACAGGGCTGAAGCTCAAATGTGGCAGCAGCGTGATGAGAGGAGGCAGGATTCAATGCTGAGGCTGTTGGAGGATCAAACCTGTATGCTCCAGTGTATGGTTGAGCTGCAGCAAAGGCAGCTGGAGCACAGACTGCCACTACAGCCCCTGTGTAATCAACCGCCCTCCTCCCCAAGTTCCATAGCCTCCACACCCAGACGCCCAAGAACGCGGTGCCGGGGGGGGCCTCCGGCCAACCAGCCACTCCACCATAGAGGATTGCCCAAAAAACAGAAGGCTGGCATTCAATAAATTTTAAAGTTGTAAACTTCTAAAGTGCTGTGTGGCATTTTCCTTCCCTCCTCCACCACCCCTCCTGGGCTACCTTGGTAGTCATCCCCCTATTTGTGTGATGAATGAATAAAGAATGCATGAATGTGAAGCAACAATGACTTTATTGCCTCTGCAAGCGGTGATCGAAGGGAGGCGGGGAGGGTGGTTAGCTTACAGGGAAGTAGAGTGAACCAAGGGGTGGGGGGTTTCATCAAGGAGAAACAAACAGAACTTTCACACCGTAGCCTGGCCAGTCATGAAACTGGTTTTCAAAGCTTCTCTGATGCGTACCGTGCCCTCCTGTGCTCTTCTAACCATCCTGGTGTCTGGCTGTGCATAACCAGCAGACAGGCGATTTGCCTCAACCTCCCACCCTGCCATAAACATCTCCCCCTTACTTTCACAGATATTGTGGAGTGCACAGCAAGCAATAATAAGAGTGGGAATATTGGTTTCACTGAAGTCTAAGCGAGTCAGTAAACTGCGCCAGCGCGCCTTTAAACGTCCAAATGCACATTCTGCCACCATTCTGCACTTGCTCAGCCTGTAGTTGAACAGCTCCTGACTACAGTCCAGGCTGCCTGTGTACGGCTTCATAAGCCATGGCATTAAGGGGTAGGCTGGGTCCCCAAGGATACATATAGGCATTTCAACATCCCCAACAGTTATTTTCTGGTCTGGGAATAAAGTCCCTTCCTGCAGCTTTTGAAACAGACCAGAGTTCCTGAAGATGCGAGCGTCATGTACCTTTCCCAGCCATCCCACGTTGATGTTGGTGAAACGTCCTTTGTGATCCTCCAGAGCTTGCAGCACTATTGAAAAGTATCCCTTGCAGTTTATGTACTCGCCGGCTTGGCGCTCCGGTGCCAAGATAGGGATATGAGTTCCGTCTATGGCCCCACCACAGTTAGGGAATCCCATTGCAGCAAAGCCATCCACTATGACCTGCACATTTCCCAGGGTCACTACTCTTGATATCAGCAGATCTTTGATTGCGTGGGCTACTTGCATCACAGCAGCCCCAACAGTAGATTTGCTCACTCCAAATTGATTCCCAACTGACCGGTAGCTGTCTGGCGTTGCAAGCGTCCACAGGGCTATTGCCACTCGCTTCTCAACTGTGAGGGCTGCTCTCATCTTGGTATTCATGCGCTTCAGGGCAGGGGAAAGCAAGTCACAAAGTTCCATGAAAGTGCCCTTATGCATGCGAAAGTTTCGCAGCCACTGGGAATAGTCTCAGACCTGCAACACTGTGCGGTCCCACCAGTCTGTGCTTGTTTCCCGAGCCCAGAATCGGCGTTCCACAGCATGAACCTGCCCCATTAGCACCATGATGCATGCATTGGCAGGGCCCATGCTTTGAGAGAAATCTGTGTCCATGTCCTGATCACTCACGTGACCGCGCTGACGTCGCCTCCTCGACTGGTATCGCTCTGCCAGGTTCTGATGCTGCATATACTGCTGGATAATGTGTGTGGTATTTAATGTGCTCCTAATTGCCAAAGCGAGCTGAGCGGCCTCCATGCTTGCCTTGGTATGGCGTCCGCACAGAAAAAAGGCACGGAACAATTGTCTGCCGTTGCTCTGATGGAGGGAGGGGCGACTGACGACATGGCTTACAGGGTTGGCTTACAGGGAATTAAAATCAACAAAGGGGGTGGCTTTACATCAATGAGTATTTCAGCCAGGACTTCACGGAGGGTTCCAATAAGAAATGGTGCACCTAAGTAATTGTTCTTATTGGAACAAGCAGGTTGGTCTGCCCTCTGATTGATACATGGCTAGATTTACTTCGCTGCACCTTCTCTGTGAGTGACTGCAGTGTGACCTAGAGGAATGAGTCCCCTAGACGGGGGGGGGGGGAAGGGGGGGCGGTTTGCAAATGAGTACAAAACAAATCTGGTCTATTTCTTGTTTTGATCCACTCCATCTATCTTTTACATCTTTGGCTGGCAGCAGACGGTGCAGAAGGACTGCAAGCCATCCACATCTCATGGCTGCTTGGCAGAAGATGGTGCAGTAGGACTGCTAGCCATCCTCATCTCTTGCCTGCCTGGCAGACGATGGTACAGTAGGACTGCTACCAATCCGTATCGCCTGCCTGCTCACCATAAGACGGTTCAATAGGACTGACTGCAGGACTAAAGAGAATGACCTGGTCAAGTCACTTCTAATGTAGTCCCTGCACCCATGTCTGCCCAGGTGCTCCTGGCTGATGTGGCCAGGAGCACCTCGGACATGACGATGACGGCTACCAGTCCTACTGCACCGTCTGCTGCCACAAGGCAAGGGGTTGCTACTGCTGTGTAGCAATGCAGTACCACGTCTGCCAGCACCCAGGAGACGTACAGTGACGGTTACCTGAGCAGGCTCCATGCTTGCCGTGGTATGGCGTCTGCACAGGTAACTCAAGAAAAAAGGCGCGAAACAATTGTCTGCTGCTGCTGTCACGGAGGGAGGGAGGGAACGGGGGCCTGATGATATGTACCCAGAACCACCCGCGGCAATGTTTTAGCCCCATCAGGCATTGGGATCTCAACCCAGAATTCCAATGGGCAGTGGAGACTGCAGGAACTGTGGGATAGCTACCCACAGTGCAACACTCCGGAAGTCGACACTTGCCTCGGTACTGTGGAAGCACTCTGCCGAGTTAATGCACTTAGAGCATTTTTTGTGGGGACACGCACACTTGAATATATAAAAACGATGTCTAAAAAAATGACTTCTATAAATTCGACCTAATTTCGTAGTGTAGACATACCCTGAGTGTTTTTGTAAACTCTTATTCTCTCCCTACATGGCCTCTTTTTTTAAGATGTCCATGGCTATTCTACATCCACAGCCAGAACCTCGAACTGGTGTTAATCGATATAGCTCCACAGAAGTCAATAGAGATGTCATTTTACAGAGACCTGAAGATCTCCCCTACAGTTTATATCCCCCCTATTGCTTTATGAAGACATGGTGTTATAACTGACCAGCTCAAATGAAGCTACTCAGTATTTTGAGAGGCATCTATCACATAGAACCAAAGGCAGCTCCAAGTAATTTTCTGCTTGATAGTTATTTAATACATTTAGGTCTGGTTTCAGTTCTACATTTAGATTTACAAAAAAGAATTCTTGACATTTTAGCCACTTCTCTCCACCCGCCACCCCCATGCCTATACTCCCACTTCATCTCACATTTCCTCAGTTCATTGCAGAAACCCCTGCTATGACAGGATAAAGCCATACACAAAAAGTCCTTTCATGGTTACTTAATATCAATATCTATTTTTGAGAGAGCAACTGAAATAAAGCAGCATGACTCTCCAATTAAGTTTTTTCTCCTTGTCAACAACTGGATTGACAAGGCTGAGGCACAGACAGGCACACTGTCACACTGAGTTTAAACTTTCCCCTGGGACACAAATTCATAGTGAAGGGAGTAAAAAAAATCCAAATGTGAAACATATTTAATGCATATGCCAGATAAGGGAAGCCATCCTCCCCTCTTAAGAACAGATTATTTTCAGAGAGGCCACATATGTAGCCTGTAAGAAATTGGGTGGTGTGTTCCTTAAAATTGTGAAGTTCTTTCATAGAGTTGCTGGCTTAATTTCAGGTGATTCAATAACTCACTCATAAACCTCTTCCTAGCAGGTATTCTGGCACAAGCCACCTTTTAGAGATTCCTCTTTTATTACTATTATTCTGCGGGTGTGCAGGTGACTGTTTGCTATGATGGGTCATAAAGCATACAACTTGCTGTTCCTAGATATGGGTCTCAGTTATCCACCTTCATTTTTAAACTATTACTATAAAAAAGGTAGAACAGATGCTTCTGTTCTTCCTATCTCATAACCCAAGAACCAGGGAATATTCAATGAAACTGAAAGCTGGCAAGTTCAAAACAAATAGAAGAAAGTACTTTTTCACACAACATGTAATTAGACTCTGGCACTTGTTGCCACTGGGTGTTGTTGAGGCTAAGAATTTAGCAAGATGCAAGGAGGGATTAGAGCAGGGGTAGTCAATTATTTTTTGTCCAGGTCAAAATTTCTTGGTCAAGGAATAGACAAGGACTGGATTTCAGAGAAACACTTTTTGCACCACAAGTGCTCATGTTCAACGAACACATACAATGCTGTGTAATATACCCAGGGCATATTGCTTATATTTTTAGTGCATTAAATGAAAAATAGAATCAAACCGCTGTATAACCTAAAAACAACCCCCAAGAGAGATTTAATAAATTACATCTGAGACTTTGAGAAAGTACATGGATAAAATGTCAAATAGATGCAAATATTAGCATTAAAACACTTTCAGACAAGTGTTTTAAGTTTTGAATGTGTTTTTCCAAATAAAATTATTGTAGGCATATATGTATATAGATAGGTAATATATTCAAACCTTTCAAGCATTTTTGTGGTTTATTTAATATCAATATCTGAGTTTGAAAGAAAATAATAGTACACATGAACTCTTTATCTTTTATGATTCAAGTCTTTCCAATAGCCAATTGTAATGAGAGAGCATGGTCTCCCTCCCTGACAGACAGGGAGAGAACCGCGACCGCCCCCGGTAGGCAGAACTGGGATACCTGCAGCCACCCCGCTGGAAGCAGAAAGGCAGGACAGGAACCAGAAATATAAAAGGCAGGCTCTCCAGCTCAGTTGGAGAACTGCCAGAGGAGCAGGATGTTTCCCTCCCCGCCCCCCACTGTTGGAGCTTGGAGCCGATGAAACTCGCTACAGGGCCAGAGATGTGGAGGAACTCCCCAGGGCTGCCAGACACAGGGAACACTGAGGAGTTGTTGGGGCTGCCACTAGCCGTTTACCCTATCGAGATAAGCGACAACCCTGGAACGAAGGTACCCAGACTGGGAGCATAGGAAGGAGCCGCAGGAAGCTGAATAGGGTTTGGCTGTGTTACTGACTTGCAATCCGGCCAGCACATTGCAGTGGGATTTCCCCCCTGACCCATTCCATCCATTTCCACCCAGTGGCTGACCATTCCATCACTGCTAGGGCCTTGGGTTGGGACATAATGGAGCGGATGGCCCAGCATTCCTCTACCCCCTGCCACCACACCATCAGGGGTGGCAGCCTTCCCACCTTCAGGCCAGGAGGCCTGCATTGGTCGGACGCCCGCCCTAGGACCCCAGACAGTTTTGTTGACTCTCCCACTAGAGAGTTAATATCCCCTAGACTGCTGTGTTGCTCTGCCTGATGGCAGGCCAGAGCCCCTTTTCTGATTACTGCCCCACGCTGATTGAGGGCCTCGGGCAGATAGACTCCCTACTGCTCAGCCTGACTGCAAGCCAGAACCATTAACTGAGTACGGCCCTGTCCTGACTGAGGGCTCCGGACCTATAGACTTGCTGCTACCCAGCCTGGCTAGGGGCCAGAACCATTGACTGTGTGCTGTCCCACTCTGGTTGAGTGTCGGGGCTACCAGAATCAGTTGCTGCCCGGCTTGGACTGCAGGCTGGAGCCTATTAATTGTTGACTAACTCCCTCAAATGGAGTCACTCTAGGAGCATTGCAGCGAGAGGGCAGGGTCTCCCTCCCAGATGGACTGGAAGAGAACCGCAACTGCCTTGCACATATATACACCCACCACATATTGACTGTGTATGACTTCAGTATGCTGACTACTGTGCTATGCTCACGCATGCTGAGGTTGATTTACAAGCCACTCTAGATCTCTTCTCAGGAGCCTATCACAGCCTGGAACTTTCCCTTAACATTGGGAAGACTAAGGTGCTCCACCAGCCTGTCCCAGTACAAGTTGCCCCCCTTCTCCCACATTTGTCATCAGTGGTGAACC
Organism: Lepidochelys olivacea; assembly: GCF_965140295.1. Classification (NCBI taxonomy): domain Eukaryota; kingdom Metazoa; phylum Chordata; order Testudines; family Cheloniidae; genus Lepidochelys; species Lepidochelys olivacea. The sequence goes on along the minus strand of NC_140412.1, from coordinate 23,812,386 downwards.
CCTGGAAAACCTTAAGCATTTCCCTTACCTTGGTAGCCACCTTTCCCAAACAGCCAATCTTGATGTGCAAAGTGGAGATAGGATCTGTTGTGCCAGTATAGCCTTCGGAAAGTTGCTCCGTGGTGTCTTTAGTGACAGAGATCTGTGGATCGAAATGAAGATCCTGGTCTACAATGCAGCAGTCATCCCCACTCTTCTTTATGGGTGCAAGGCATGGGTGACATACCAAAGCCATCTTAAGCATCTGGAGTGGTACCAACAGTGCTGCCTTAGGAAGATTCTCTGTATCTGATAGAAAGACCATCGAACCAGTGCAGCTAACATCACCAGTGTTGAGGCGAAGATCATGAAACATCAACTTCACTGGGCTGGGCACTGTGTGCGGATGGCTTGATACTAGTCTTCCTAAGCAAGTCCTCTTTTTTCAACTTAGTCACGGTAAGAGGACACACATGGGATAGAAGGAATGCTACAAGGACACCTGAAAGTATATCTTAAGAAGGGAGGCATTGACCCCATGAATTGGGAAGAGCTAGCTGGCAATAGACTGCAATAATGTCGCATCACACATCAAGTCTCAGCCTGTTTTGAAGAGAATCGCCTTGCTCAAGAGGCTGAGAAATGGCAGCAGAAGAAGAAATGGCCAGCAGTTGTACTCTCTCCAAGCAACCACCTGTCAAATATGTGGAAAAACCTGTAATGCACGAATTGCACTCCTCAGCCATTTTAAATCCCATCAATGACTTTCCCCCTGGCAGACATCATCCTCATATCATAAGCAAAAGAATCATGAATAATTATTGTGAAATACCTGTTAAAACTGTAGTATCACTACTGAAATATAATTTTATATGACAATGCAAATTTAAAATAAAATATGTGTGAATAATGTATAATTATACTACTTGCCATCAGTGGGAAAAGTGACAGGCCCTCTGCTGCACAAGGACCTTGAAGTTTGGAGTGAGTTCAGTCAAGGCAAGACGGAGGCAATTGCACAGATTATCAGTCTGAATGGAGCGATTATGCAATTGAATGTTGTTCATTGTTGAGAATGCTGGCTCATGCATGTACATCGAGCCAAACATAGTCAAAATGTTAGATGCCACCTTCCTCAAGTGTGGATATGTGGAGTCCAGCACATGGGTTGTCCAGAAAATTTCAGATGTAGTGTCGGTGCCACACCTTAAGCACTTCATCCTCTTGTAAATCAGTAAACTCCAAACGTAGTTTTGCTTTTTCAATATCTGGAAAAGATGCTTTTCCTTGATCACACCACGTTCCATTTGCTTGTACCACAAACGAGTTCCTTACAAACAGGAAGATGTCTTTAAATCTTTCAACTTCTTGGAACCCCTGCTGGAAGTTTTGAAGAAGTCTGTCCAGAGATGATGCCATCTGATTCACGTCTGCAGTGTCCCTGCAGCTTAGCAGCACCGGGAAATGCAGCATCTTCCCAGTTTCCAAATCACTTTTGAAGAAACTCTGTTTGTTTTTAAATGAAGTGACACTGCTGTGGAGATCCACTACATTGCGATTTTGCCCCTGTAGCTTTAAGTTGAAATCATTTAAGTGACATGTGAAATCAAAAAGGAAGGTCAGGATGCTCATGTTTGTAGCAACCCTCAAAAATGCATGTAGCTCTTATGCTTTTTCCCCTGGAATGTTACATAGATATTCCTCCACATGAACTCAGATTTCACACAGCCTTCTTAGTACTTGCCCTCTGCTCAGCCAGTGGATGTCATTGTGAACCAACAGGGCATCATAATGGGCAGATACTTCTGAAAGAAAGCTTTTGAACTGTCTGTGTTGCGGTGATGACTTGCACTGAAGGAAGTTGACAAGTTTAATAACCATAGACATTACATTAGCATACTCATTGCTAGGCTTTGCACAACATGCGTTTGGTGGATTACACAGTGATAGGAAATCAAATTGGGGTTCAGATCTTGCAGACATTTCATAAGCCCTCGGTGAGTACCGATCATGGCAGGACCGCTATCTGTTGTAATTTACACAATATGAGTCACATCAAAACCTTCATTAGACAAAACAGTTTGAACAAATCCTCACCTGTCGTATGATTTTTATGCAGTATAAGGGACAATAAATTTGCCACAAATTTCTCTCCATTAAAAAAAAACAGACATAGAGAGCTAGCTGCACTGTGTCCCTGATATCCCAGGATCTGCCCACTGCCATGAAAAATTTTCCATTTTTCAGTTTCTCACACAACTACTTGAAAACATCTTGTGCCATGATCTCAGCACGCCTGTCTGAGAGTGGCAGTTGTCTGAAGGCATCAACAATGTCTTTCTTCTCCGCAAAAAGGGTTTCAGCTGTAGTAACCATACACTGCTTAATAATGTCCGCATCTGGAAAAGGTTTCCTGTGCTTTGCCATTACCCACACACACCTTAATGAAGCTTCAGTTGCCTTTTCCTGAGCACCAGTAGCCTTTGAAATAATATTTGTGCTCTGAAAATATGCATCCTTTAATGAAGTGATCTTGTCTGATCTTAAATGGGAGCCCAGTGGATATTTGTGGTCAAAATCCATGTGCTTCATTTCATAGTACTGTTTGATGTTCCCACTTTTAACAACAGCGTCGGTCCACTCTTCTCTAAATGAATGATTTTCGGTGTCAGCTTTCCTTTTTCTTGCTGCCATGTTTTAACACAGTGCTGTTAAATGTCAAAAGTGCCAGAGGTGGGACTACCTTGGCTCACCTTCGCTCCTCCTGCAGTTCCTGGGGCTCTTAACCTCCCCCACCACCACAGGTGCAGGGAGGGAGAGGGGAACAGGGAGAGGCTCAAGAACCCTTCCCTTGTCACAGGAGTAGAGGGAAGGGAAGAGCAGAGCTGACACAAGCCATTGAACGCTTTCTTCTCCTTCCTGTCTCCTGTAAGAATGGCGCCTGCTGAAGGGCAGGGGCAGAGACCACTGCCTGCTTCCTGCAGCAGCCCTGACTATCAGCAAGGGGAAAAGCAGCCAATCAGAGGAGGTTTCTCCAAGACGGACAGGAAATATGCACCCCCAGGAACTTAGTAGGAATTGTGGACATTTTAATCGCAGGGTCCATGACGCTGGGGCACCATTTCAGAATTTGATTTGGGGGGACAACAACTTTAACTATGGCTCCAGGGGCTCTTTGGCTGTCAGCCCCAGGCAGCGGGGCTCCCTTTGTCAGCCCCAGGGCTTAAATAGGGCTTAAATTCAGCCGGAGCCCACTCGAGGAGAGCTCCGGTAAATATTTTCAAACCCGTGGAAACCGTGGCAGCTCCCGGCAGGTCTGAAGCCCCAGGCCCTGGTGCCTGCCATGGGGCTGAAGCTTTGAGTCTCGATGCTGACCAGCAGGGCTTCAGCTCCCAGCCTGGGTGCCGTTCAGTGGGCCTTCAGCCCTGAGCCCTGGTGTAACCTACAGTCCAGTCAAAAGCCTCTTGCAATCTGGATTTGGACCACAGGCCGCCTATTGACTACCCCTGGATTAGACAGTTATTATATAGATACCATGAATACTCAGAACTATAATAATTAATGCCAGAAGTAGTTTTGGAAGGAAGAGATCTCTAACGATTAGAGATCAGAATGAGACTTTCATGGGGAGCAAATCATTCTATGTTTGCCTGCTATGGGGTTTCTTGTACCTTTCTCTGAAACATCTGGTACTGGCTACTGTCAAGACGTGGGATTAAAGGAACTCTGGGTCTGATCCAGTATGGCAATTCCTGTGTTCTTAACTCTAAAAACTCCTTTGGGTGGGATTTTTCAAAAGTGCTCAAAATTGGCCTAACATTGTTCCCATTGAAGTCAAATGCAATTCTATCATTGACTTTAATTTTTGAAAATATCACCGTTTGCTTTCAAAAGGATTTTTTTTAACCCATCGTTGTTGGGATACATATGGGAACATCCCTCTCCCCAGATCCCCCCAATATAATCCCAAATAACCCATTGTTCAAATGATGCTGCTCAGTTTATGGGACATGATTCATGGTGTTCATATGCTATATGTGTATATGTATGTTGGAACGCAATAGCCACCAGTAGGACCTAAACATTTGCTAAACTCATTTGTTAAAGAGTTTTTTTTTCTCAGTTGGGACTTAAATTAACAAAAAATAAAAATAATGATGATAATTAAAGTAACATGGACTAGAACTGTGTAGAAAAGTTTGCTCACCGGCCTCAATTTCTGGTCTCATTTAAATCAATGTGAGCTAGCTCATTGCAGAAATGAAGGATGGCCCAGTGGTTAAGGAACTACCTGGATTTAATTCCCTTGTCTTCCACAGGCTTTCTGTGTGATCCTGGGAAAAACCTTTGCTCGCTCTGTGCCTCAGTTTCCCATTTACAAAATGGGGCTAATAACAGTGTCCTCCATTATAGGGATGTTGAGGATAAATACATTCTAGATTGAGATGCTTGGTTACTATGGTAATGGGGGTCACCTATGTACTTCAATAGGATCAGGATATATCCCATTGCGCAAAACACACGTTGTACAAAATGCCCCATTGTACTTCATTTATTGTTTCATATACTGTTATTTAAGTGATTAAGTGGAAACAAGGAAACACCCATATTCTGTATTACATAACTGAAGCCAGAAATGGTTTGCAAACAGAAAAAAAGTGCTAATTTCATTGGATAACCTATTCACAAGTAGTTTTATGGGCACAAGAGGAAAAAAGAACCTGTACAATTATGCCTTAAAAGTACATCATCTGTACACTTTCAACTGCTTAGAACTGGATTATCAAACTCAGTCCATGGAGAATGCCAAATTCCATTTTTAATTATTCTCAGGACGCTTGGGTATGAATTTAAAATTACATAAACTTATCAGTCCCCCAGTAACGCACCCACTGACCTCACAGGGACATCTGCACATAGATCAAGGGTAGAATATGGCTTTTATATAGTAAAAAGGCATTCAGGCCCAGAGTTTTAAAGGTATTTAGGCACTACTGTGCTCAGCATTGCACAGCCTAACTGATTTAGGTATCAAAGTCCAATTTTCATAAGGGGTTTAGGCATTTAGGAGCCAAAATCCCATTTTAAAAATGAGATTTAGGCTCCTAAATCAGTTAGGAGCTGCAATGCTGAGTGCTGCAACACCCAAATACCTTGAAAAATCTGGGTCTTAGTTATTTCTTTGTTCAGTACCTTCTGGTCATACTGAGTATTTCTGAGTGGGGAAATTATGTTCCCCTTCAGGATTGCTATTCCTGCCATTTCACAAGTTCAGTATTGCCAACCCCAAATGTTAAAAAATCATGAGTCAGCCTTACTAAAAATCATGAGACTCGCTTTGAAATCACGAGATCATGGACAAATAACAGATTTGGGGTTCTTTTCATTTGCCTTCTGCTTTTTGAGCCTTTAAGGTGCACCGGGGTCACATTCTGAAGCTTTCTACACAGTCATGAGCACTAGCAATTTACTTTTTCTTTAAGAATGAAGGCTGGAAGCATCACATAGCTACTTGACTTCAGGAGCTGGGGCTTTAAGGGAAACATGAGACTCATGACAAAATCATGAGAGTTGACAATACTGTTTTTTCCTTCTCCATTGTCTTTGCTCTTTTCCTCTCCCTCATGCCTGCCTTTCTGTGTTTCCTCTGTTCATCCCTCTGCATTTCCTTCCGTGCGCAACTGTCAGCTTCTACCATGTTCCCTGGTCAAATGATCAACAATTAAATATTTTGTGTTACCATCAGTGTGTCATTGGGCTTCAGTGCTTGTCTACATGGAGATTACTTTAGTTTAGTTAAACCAGTGGACACTTTTATACTGGTTTAAAACTGTTTATATTAGGTTAGCTTGCTCCTGTAATGACCTATCAAGATCATTACATCAATTTAACTTAAATTGGTTTGAAACCAGTTTAGTTAAATTGGTGCAAATCCCAGTGTTGACACTTATTTTGGGCTAAGAATGGTTTATTTAGGTTTAGTTTGAACCACTTCCTAATCTATTTAAGATAAACCAAAATAAACCTGGTTTAAACCAAAATAGAAGTGTCCACCTGACCTGTTGCACTGGTTTAATTAAATTGATTTATAAATCATACATTAAATTAAGCCGATACAACTTTATCATGTAGACAAGTCCTAAACTTACGAATGCAAACCAAACTACTATAAACCAAGTTTAAATTGATGTGTGTGTTCACACACAAAAGTTGCACTAGTTTAACTAAATTAGTTTAAAATCACATCTTTATCTAAACTCATACAAGTCTGAGTTTAGACAATGGATGACCAAATGAGATTAAAGGGAGCAGGGGAGTTTACATCCCTGAGCCACTGCTTCCCATGTTTCAGAGTAGCAGCCGTGTTAGTCTGTAGTCGCAAAAAGAAAAGGAGTACTTGTGGCACCTTAGAGACTAACAAATTTATTTGAGCATAAGTTTTTCTGTTGTAATATCGCAACTTTCATGTCTGTAATCGCGTGACCAGAGAGACTGAAGTGTTCTCCAACTGGTTTATGAATGTTATAATTCTTGACATCTGATTTGTGTCCATTTATTCTTTTACATAGAGACTGTCCGGTTTGACCAATGTACATGGCAGAGGGGCATTGCTGGCACATGATGGCATATATCACATTGGTAGATGTGCAGGTGAACGAGCCTCTTTCCTGGTCTTCAGACTCAGGAAAACAATCCTGAACTAGTGTTATTTTCAGGTTACAGTTCAAAAGTTTTCTTTGCAAACAAGTGTTTATGCATATCTAGAATTATGCATATCTTTTAGAGCCAGTTGGAAGAATTTTGTTGGAACAGTTTTCCATTAGAAAATGGCATTTCAACTCAACCATTTTTTTTGGTGACACTGTATTGATTTTAATGAAATATAATTTAAAAATTGATAAAAAATGTAGATGTCCCATTTTGACATTTACAGAATGAAAAGTTTCAATTTTTCATTTTAAAATGACTTTATATTTAGAAATTTACTTCATTTTCTAATTAAAAAAAACTTAAAAGGGTCAAAATGCAAATGAAAAAATTTCAATTGACCTGAAAGAATTTATTTCATTTTGTGAAAAATGTCAGCATTTCATCTCAACATGGGACTTTTTTTTATGCATGTGTGCATCTTGTTATTGTGGTCTAGCGGTTAGTGTAGGGGAAGACTGTAATTCTAAGTCTGTCTTAGACACTTACTCATGCTATGGCCTTGGTTTAGTCACTTAGGCCAAAATTTTCAAAGGCAAATAATTTTTGGTGCCTCAGTTTTTGGGGAATAAATAATTTAGGGATGCCAACTCTAATGGACGCTTTTGAAAACATGTCCCATAATGTCTCTGGCCCAAATTCAGCTCTCATATGAGGATTACACTGGTGTAACTTGATTGACTTCATTCTTACTCATGTGTATTACCATAACAATTAGCAGTCCTGATCATAGTCTTTAAGGTCAGAAGGGACCATCATGATCATCTAGTCTGACTTCCTGCACACTGCAAGTGACAGAACCTCACTCACCCACTCCTGTAATAGATCCCTACCTTCTGGTTCAATTACTGAAGCCCTCAAAAAATGGTTTGACTTCAATTTACAGAGAATCCACCATTTACACTAGTTTAAACCTGCAAGTGACCCATGCCTCAGGCTGCAGAGGAAGGTGAAAAACCCACAGGGTCTCTTCCAATCTGACCGGGAGAAAATTCCTTCCTGACCCCATATATGGCAATCAGTTAGATTCTGAACATGTGGGCAAGACCCACCAGCCATACACTTTGGAAAGAATTCTCTGTAGTAACTCAGAACCCTCCCCAACTAATTTCCAGTCCCCACCCATTGGAGATATTTGCTGCTAGCAGCCACAGATCAGCTACATGCTACTGTAGGCAGTCTCTTTATACCACCCCCTCAATATACTTATCAAGCTCAGTCATCCATATTTTCTTGTATGACCAAATCATACAAGACACTATACCAATGCACTGTAAAAAACACTCCACCCATGAAGAGCTTACAAGCTAAGGGCTAGAGTGGGACAAGCTCTTACTTAGCCAGTAGAGGAAAGCAAGGTTTATTCCACTTGCATGACCGCATAAGGCATGGCTCTATCTTCAGCCCTGGCATTCGGGGGAACATATGGGATTGCACCCTAAATACTTTCCCATAGAGACACATGCACAGACAGTAGACAGAACCATGGCTATCCTCTCCTGTCCCCCCATGTGCCAGCCAAGAGAACTGGCTCTGTGTGTGTGTGTGCGCCCCACCCAAGAACAAGAGTAGCAAAGGTGGGTCCTCCAGGCCTGCCTAGAGAGGCTGCACAGAAGCCACCAATCAGAGCACAGCAGGCTCAGATAAAAGGACCTGGCTGGGGGCCAGAGGAGCAAGGAAAGGTACTCGTCTCTGCCCTAAGCAGCCTAAGGGCTAGCCAGAGTCTGTTTCTGGCTGCATTTTGCTTATCTGGGTTTGCAGGGAGGGAGAGATCCTAAGAACCTTAACCTGAGATAAAGGTGAAGCACAAAGGAACCAGCTAGGAAATCAAACAGGGTGTAGCTACTGCTTATAGGGTCCCTGGATTGGAAGCCAGAGTAGTAAGTGGGCCCATGTCCCCCCATGTACAAGTAAAGCAGTGTGAACCCATGAAGTGGGCAGGACTATGTTAGGAGTCCCAACAAAGGGCTGCATTTAAAGGAGCCCAGAGCCAGGATTGAAGACCCTACTAAGGGCAAATGACAGACCCCAAAATTGAAGTTTCTGGTTGACAGGGACCCACAGCAATGACACATTGTAATTATACTGATCCTTCTCTCAGTGGATCTCTCAATGCATTTCTCTAGATGACAGGAATACAAATCCCTGGATCCTGTACATTTATGACTAGATTCAACCATAAATGATTACTATACCCCTGCATTTTGTTGTCCTCAGACACGAGAAATGTGTACTTGTAAGGATTTTTCTTCATCAAGCATTCATTCGTTTAAAGGAAGACATAATTCTGACTCACTAGTTAACCAACACCGTGCCAGCTGACTATATTTGGTAGAATTAAAACCTAAATAAGTGGACCATATATGTCACAGGAATGCTTTGCGTGTTACCTGTGCTAATTTTCCAAAGCAGTTTTTACACCCTTCCAGTTGATAATCCTCTTTATTTAGTTTATATTTTGTGCCCTGATATATGTTAAACATTATGTTCTCCTCCTAGTACTTATGACTTCCTTTGTCAACCAAATTCATCTAATTCACCCTTCTTATATTATTATTTCTGAGCAATGTACTCATTTCTGAGCCTGGAATATGTTTACTATTAGAAACCTCCATCTCCCTCCGCTGGTCATAGACCTCCTTCCCCTACCCTAGTCAGCTCTTTCCAATGCTACTGTCATTTTCTCAAAGCTTGCCCTGTTAATGTGTAATGATCTCCTCTAATCCTCTTTACTGATAACCCTGGTATTTACCCTGTACCTTACTTATTACACTGTGGTCACTCTTGTCAAAGATTTTTGTCTGCCTTTATCTCTGTGACTGCATCCTTCACACTGCTTAAAAGGAAAGGTCATGTATGGTGTGTTCTTTGATACCTTCTCTCCCATGCTGATTTAGGAAGTTATCTGCAAATACCATGTTTCAAACTGCCTAATTGCCAGGTGTGTGTGCCTGTAAGCACACACACTATGGTAGCTGATGGCTGGGTAGTTAAATCCCCCCTTATGGTTATCAGAAACAGGTTGAGCTACACAATTGGGTATGTTCCTATCCAGGGTTTTGTTCTAGACCCATCTCTGCTTACACCATTATTCTTCTCATCCCTGTCTTACGTTTTACTGTTGTCACTGGCATTTTCCTTCCAGTGGGAAATCAGTTTGCCAACTTCTTTTGGGCTCAACTGAAATGAGAGGGGGAAATAGCCACACAAACATGCAGTGGATAGATTTTGCTTCTGGGAAAGTAAAAGAATAATGTGAGTTCTCAAAGCAGGTTAAGCAGTCTCAGAGGCTAAGACAAAGGAGTGCAAAGTGTCCAATCTAACTTGCACATGGCCTTCAACAACCCACGTCGCCAAACTCTTTGTTCATAGAAATTTCCCATGTAGCAATTTTGGGGCAGGGAAAAGCTGCCCAATATTTTGTACACACAGAAGCTGTGAAGTTCACTGTTCAGAAAAGAAACATTTGAAGAACAAGTGACCCTTGTAACAGGATATGAATGATCCCCAAAGGCAGTGCATCTATTTAGCCAGATGACAGAGAAGTCCTGCATATATTATCATAAGGAATTGGTACAGGAACTGATTTTATAGATAATGCAAGTTATCCTCAAGAACAAAGGTGAGTCAAAGGTACTGATGCTTTTGGGGTGAACGAGCTATTGGCTCAGCATTCTAATTACATGACCTCAAAGGGAATTCCTGAACCACTAGCAGCGTTGTCTGATGAGCACAGGAAGAGCGTGCATTGGGGTCTTATGTTCAGCTGCTACATCTTGCACTTGTATGCCAGGCAATTTTCCATCCACTGGTAAAGGAGCTAGGCAGAGGGACAGCAGAACAGATTTAACCATTTATTTGCTTAGCGCTCAATCTCTATTCTGTGCAACCCTAAATGGCTTTTAATTCTACACATTAGATAGTGTTAAAAACAGCATTACATATTTTTTCAATAAACCCAAAACTATTACAAATAATTGATAAATGTGATAAAGAAAATGTATACAATGACTTAACATAACAATCTTCTCCACCCCAAATGGATTTAATTGTATTCCAAGCAGTTTGCATGTTCTTATCTTGATTTTGGGGTGGGAGATGGGAAATTTATGCAAAAATGCCATGACTGTTGTGATCAGCCCCAGGAGCCCAGATAAGGGAGGTCAGGAGACAGATTCTCACTCCCTTTGTTCTGCTCAGTGCAAAGAGAGCAGAAATCTCCTCTATTTCCCTAGTTGGAGGCTCACCCAGTATGGAGTCCCTGGCAATATAGCTGCCTGGTATGCCACCCTCCTTCTCCCCCCTTGCAGCCCCAGCATAAGGGCAGGAACGGGGCAGTTGTCTTTAAAAAGATGGCAGCCATTATAGCATTGTGGATGTTTGATGCTGCTCCTGAAGAGGCTAGAGCAGCTATCAAAAGAGAATTTGAAATAGGCTCTGTCCAAGATTTTCAAAAGTGACCAGGGATTGTGGGTGTTCAACCTGAAAATCCTTAAAGGGACCCAGTTATTAGAAAATCCTGAGCAGCTGCATTCTGGAACTCAGGTCCATCCCTTCAAGGTATCTCAGACTTGGGCACTGAAAATTGCTAGTCACTTTTGAAAATCTTGACCCAGCACTTATTTACTAAAGACAAAGTGCCAGATTTTTAAAAGTATTTAGGTGCCTAAAGATGCAGATAAGTGCCTAGCACCAGCTTAAATACCCTTTGAGGATCTGTGCCCTAAGAGTTTTTGAAAATTCTAACTCCCATTAACTTCAATGGAGTTGGATACCTAAATACCTTTGAGGTTCTGCACGTAGGCACCTTTATAAATCTGGCCCAAAGTGCTTAAATCATCCAGTGCTTTGGATTATATGACATAATGAAAATTTCCCACATTCTGATTATTTCCATAAGGAAAGGACAGTCAATCAACACTGGAGAAATCTATTACTGTGTTTCCTACCCCCACGCCCACGTTGGTTTACAAATGGGTGGAAATTGAAAGTAAAATAAAGTCGGTAGCCAGGTGCCAGAGATAGAGGCTGTTCTGAAATTACACCTCTGGCTGCACGGACAACTATTTTATTTCAAAACAAATGTGGTCTTACTTGTTTACTCTCTAGGCACTTCAGTGATGTACGTGGTGATGTTATTGGTGGAACAAATTGTACTGAACATAGGTCCCTTTCTATATTATACCCACTTCACTAATTTGTATATTTACAAAAACAAACAAAAACAAAGATTACAATGTCCTTGTTCCGCTAATAAAACCATATTAGAGATCTTCCTGATGTTCTGTGATGCTGCTAACCAAGAGTCACTCTGGCTCATACAATTCCTATTGTCTCTTTAGCTGCATGAATAGAGCTGTAAGGACAATGTCAAAAAAAGCCCACCCTGTTTCTATGCTCTATTGTAACAATTCACAATACTTTTGCTAATTGCTCTGTGGTGCAAGTAATTTAATTTATTCAAATTAGTTAATTTTACTCTTTCCCCACTCCCTGTGGCATCCAAGATTTCTTGTCACCCTTAGGAACATACATAGACTCTGATTCATGTGAGCTTTGTGTCTGCAGTTGGAAACAGGAATGCACTAGCTGGGTCACATGAGCTACAGCACTAAATTTCTGGGAAATCCTAATTGGCCATTTCTTCATCCTGTGGAAGCATGATTTAAAGTCTGCCTATTTAACATAGATGCTCCCCAGCTTAAAAGGCATTAAAACTATTTCCCAACTGTTTTCTTTAAAAGGTGCTTTATGGCTACATGGACTCAAACTGTAAATTCAACTAAGATTATTCAGTTTAAAATAAATAATGAGCACTGGCATTATTCCTTGTGATTTCATTGCTACTTGTGCTTCCTTGTACAGGAAACAGATGTAAACTGAGACATGGCAGCCATCAGAGAAATATGACATGCTGCTTCTCTCTCTCTCTCTTTGAAGATTTAAGTTTCCAGACTCCCTGCTAGTGCCCAAATGTTTAAAGGAAAAAGAAAAAAAGCTGCCATTCTTCCTCCTGAACTGTCTTTCTTTTCATGTGATCCAATTGCACAGAATCTACAATCATCATTGCATAGTGAAACTGATTCTAATGTTACATTTTGATGTGTTTGCTTTTAAATAATATTTTTCCTACTTTCGAATTGTCACTTACAATGAAACAACTTTTTAGACAGAAGGACAAGGTTTGTGCACAAGGGTGTTGTGGGGGGTAACACAAAGAGCCAAGGAGCTATTAGCTCAAGTTGCACTCTCAGTTATGTCCATGCAAGTCAGAGTCAATAGGTCTAACTCTACCTTCACTTGGGCCCCCATTTTGCAAACACTTACGCATGTTCTAAATCTTACAAATGTGAGTAATCCTATTGACCACAATAGGGTGGCCCAAGTACTTAAAGGTAAACGTGTGTGTTTGTAGGATCAGAGCCTCATTGTGGAGAAACTAAGGAGAAACTCCAGTGAAATTAATGAAGTTACAGAGAGCCAGCCATAGAGGTGTACCTGTGTGCACAATCGTAAAAATGTAGGGCACTCATTGTGGAAGGGACCTCAAGAGGTCATCTGAGTCAGGACCAAGTAAACCTAAACCATCCCTGACAGGTCTTTGACTAAGCTGTTCTTAAAAACCTTCCATGATGGGGATTCCACAAACTCCCTTGGAAGCTTGTTCCAGAGCTTAAATATCCCTATGGTTAGGGAGTTTTTCTTAATATCTAACTCATTTGCTGCAGATTAAACCAATTATTTCTTGTCCTCCCTTCAGGGATGTGGAGAACAATTGATCAATATGCCCCACCGCTTTTGTTTATTATTTACTCTTTGTAATCTGGTAGTAGCAAGCAGGGCCCCATTGTGCGGTGGCATTTTACAAATATAGAACAGAAGGCAGTCTGTGCCCCAAGCAGCTTACCCTAGAGAAGATAAGACAAACCAACAAAAAAAGCAATTTACCACAAGTACAGTAGAATTTTTCCCCCAGTTTTCCCTTCACATAACAACCCTCTCTCCTGCTAATACTTCCAGCTGCCAGTCAAACTTCTTCAGTCCTTGCTCAGTTCAATTGTCCTGTTTCCACCTTCTCGCACAGGAGAACACTCATCCACATTCTTGGAGACAAATTCTTGATATACTTGACAGACACAAATATGGAGTTTGAAGCCCAACTCCCCTAATGTTACCACACACAAATGATGGATCTATGATATGGCTTTATCCTGGAATCATTCCATACACAGAAATCCCAAAGACATCAAGGACAGTCATGCACATAGAGTGACATGCAGAACAATGCCATGTACCTTCCAGAAAAATTATCTTATCATAGTTGTTAAAGGTTCTCTGTTACTCTGAAAATAAGACATGAGGCCAGCTCCTCAAACAATGTAAATCAGTATGGCTCCATTTAAATCAATGGAGCTATGCCAGTTGTCACCAGCTGAGAGTCTGGTCTATGGGGTTTAATTATTTTATCCTCCTGTGACAGATCAAGGGTGCTGCCAATATTATGATATTAGCTGGGCAAGCTCAGAGTTGGGGAAGCAAATCAAAGTTAATATGCCTAAATATCAGCCAATGAGCATTGGCCATAGTTCTTTGGAATGAATATTTATATACTTCTTCATCCACCAACACACACACACACACACACACACACTTTTTGCATTAGTTTTCTTTTCTGTCTTGTAACTCAATGAGACACATAATGTCATAACAGATGTCAAAACGTTAAAGCATGGCACTGCATGATGAATTGTTTTTTTATGAGTTTTAGAAGGATTTGTAGGCAACCCATTTGGAAACTGACAGTGTGTGATTACCTCAATAGTCCCACCTTAGGTTCAATATCTGCAGCTCTGCTCCTTGGAAGCTATGACTGGTGGCATCCATTGACCAATCAGCCTTCTGAAAGCAAAATATTGTTCAGTCAGAATCAAAGCATTTTAGATACAAACATCTGGAAACAATAAACAGACTATAAACATGTTGACTTTGCCAGTGTCTACCCATATACCATGTGGGAATCCTGGTACGTCTAAGCTTTCAAGAGACTCCCCAAGATCTCTAGGATTTGGGTGGCAGTCCGTTCTCTTCATTCACAATCCAGTTCACTCCTTTTGCTTTCAGGAGTGTGTCTTTAATGCCTGCTCAGTCTTTTAATCCCACCCCCCTTGCAAAGACCAAAGAGTTAGACACCTAAATATCTTTGGGGATCTGGGCCCAAGTCACTTTTTAACTGTTTATAGTCCTATTAGCTCCCAGCACTGGCAGACCAAGTCTTGCAATCTGGAGACAGGATGCAGGATCCTTAAAGCCAATAGCTTTTCAACCGTCTTTCAGGTGTGTGCTGGAATGTTCTTACCCGCTGCTATTGT
Organism: Lepidochelys olivacea; assembly: GCF_965140295.1. NCBI lineage: Eukaryota > Metazoa > Chordata > Testudines > Cheloniidae > Lepidochelys > Lepidochelys olivacea. The sequence goes on along the minus strand of NC_140412.1, from coordinate 23,797,330 downwards.
TTTTTCCCTGGCAAGAGACCCCATTGAATCAAAGCAACATAGACATATAGGAAACATTTCATTAACTCATCATACTCTCTCAATAACAAAGTCACAGACAGTAATCATAAACGTATTACATTTCCTCCATCCCTAAGAAAGCAAGCCGTTAACTAGGAAGAGAAAAAAAAATTCCATTACATTAAAGACACATTCTTTAATTGTTCATTTCCTGAGACTGTACCATTGTTTCTCCCATGTGTCCCTGAAGAAATCCGCTTCAGTAGTACATCATGGCTAGAAGGTTTATACTCACTTTCTTGATTGCATCATGGCAATTTTTATAATCCCTCCAATATTTCAAAATCATCTGAAATATTTATCATGCACCCCACACCTTTAGGCTAGATTGTAACTCTACACAGATCTGAGACAAGGGTGGTGCACACAAGGCCAAACAGAGTTCTGGGGGTCTTGGGGCAAACTCTGAAACCAAGGCTCCTGCACCCTTCCAAAAAACAACAACAACAACAACCACCACCCTGGGTCAAAACCACTGAGGGGAGGTCTGGGGTGAGAAGATGGGGAAAGGATAAAGTCAGAGAGCGAGCCCACCCTTCGCTCATACCACAACAGCGGCTCCTGTCCCATGAGGCTGGGCCTGGTTCCCTGCTCCAGCACTCTCTGGCGCCACTCATTCAGATTAGGACCCAGCCACCTCTCTGTCCTGAAGGACAGGCAGCCAGGCCAAATCTGAGTGCATCAGGTCACAACACCGCTTAGTTTGAGGGCCCTCTAAAACAAGGCACCTGAGGGAAACTGCCCCTTTTGCCTGCCCTCAAGGCAGCCTTGGTGCAGGAGGCTTTGTGACCCAGTTCTGAATCACACTTCCTTCCCTACCTCCTTCTTGCTCCAATGGGAGTAAATTGCTGCAGGCCTGTATAGTAGGACATGACAACACCCCTGTGTCAGCTCAGCTACAGTGACCGGCATGAAGTGGAGGTGGAGCCAAGGCTCTGCCTATTCCCTGTCCGCCTGCTCCTGGAATAATGTCCTCTTATTCCCACATGCCTGAACTTAAGGTCCAAGTAGCTCTGGCAAAGACACGAGAGGGATTGCTCCCCATATCTGCCTTGTGTGGGTGTATAGGCCAAGTCACGATCTAGCCCTTAATAACTATCAATGCTTCTGCCAGTGTTATGATTTAGTAACCATTTCTCCACACTGAAAATTATGCCATCATTCTCTGAAATACTGGCTGGTATTAGAGTGTGGTTTCGGGGTTGGATTTTGGTATACACATGTATAAAAGCTACATCACTTTAAATAATTATGGCCCTCCTACTAATCTGAAACTGGTTTATACCACGTAGGCCATTTCTTGTTGTGCACTTTACTGACATACTTTTAAATACTATGAAGAGCAATGACATGTTACTACTTTTCTATCTGGATGCCTAGACATAACTAAGCTGTGGGAAAAGGAAGGGCTGCTTACCTAATGCTGTGTGTAATGAGTATTTAAATATATACAGGGCTAAGGAGTAAGGCTATGCTGCATGCTTTGTCCTGGCAAACTGGATGCCTAAACAAAGAGCTGCAGTGAGCTCTTTGCCAGACACTCAAACTGGCGATCAAGTCCTTTCCCGCTCACTTGCAAAAGCTCCTGAACATCTGGAGATAGTTAGGCTCCCAATGAAGGGAGAGTCAAAAAAAACTGAGCCACTGAGCAGTCAAGCTGCCAGAAAATTGAAACTGCTGCAAGGCCCCAAGATGACAGAGCTACTGAAACTATAAGGTAACTTTCACAAGGAGAGCGCTGTATTGTGATCTTCCTCTGTGCTTGATTGTTTTGGTGAGAGAGCGGACCAGAAGAGGGGAGAGGGAGCACAGCTTGAGCAATGCGGGATGTAAAAAAAATACATCGGGGTACATACTTCTCTCACTGGATGCACATAGCTCCCACTAGCTTTAGTTACAGTTCTGAGCACCCAGCAAGAAGAGAGTAAACACCCCAGCTTTCATAAGGCAAACCTGAGCAGTCACAAACAATTCGGACTCCTCCCGTCTGAAGAATTATCCTTTGTTATTAAGCTTCAAAGGACCACTTAGACATATGCAGATCATAAAAGACCTGGGAGAAAGGATGTCAGCAAAGGGCAAAACACAACACACATTTCAATGTATTCAGAGAGTTAGAGATCAGGAAAAGCAAAGAGAGTGTTGTCAAAGATTTGGGGTTTATTTAGAGGAGGTTCAGTTCTAGATTTTAATCTGGAACCAACCGTCATGGAAGTTCAGGAAAGTTTGGCTCCACAGTTCTGGAACTGGGCCCAACTTCCGTTTTATCTTCCGTTTGTCTTGCTTTCCTCTTATGTTCCTCCATTTGATATTCTGATTGACTTTAACACAATTCCCTCTGTGCGTGAGGGAATAAGGAAGTCGACTCACCAGGTGGTTTTATCCCAAACACTCCAAGCTCTGCTGATAATACAGAGGACTGGTTACTCCCTTCTGCAGCTGTGGTCAGTTTTTTGTCTTAGTAACAAGGTCTTTGCAAAAGAAGTAGTAAATGAATTAGGCTGTTTTTTTATTTGTTTGTTTATTAAACAAAAACCTGCAGCAAACAGACAAATCTGAGAACAAAATTTGCCCTAAAAATCTGGTCCTTAACCTTCATTATTGGGTTTTCTCAATGAGGGAAAAAACTAATCCTTTCTGACCAAGGCGCTGATTCACAAATGCTTTTAAACACATGCTTAACTTTATACATGCAACTCAACCCAACAACGGAACTAGCCCTGTGCATCAAGTTATGTACAAAGTATAAAAGTGTTTGCAGGAATGAAATCACTGTTCCATCTGATACTTGGACCACTGCAAGAACATACCCTACATATACTGGAACAGACACTGATAAACTACTGTAAAGATCAAAAAGGTCAAATTGTCTGCCCATATAAATTGGCATAGTTCCATTGAAGTCAGTAGAGCTATACCAATTTGCATGAGCACAGAATTCCACACTAAAATGTTTGCCAGACACAGTTCTGGCCAATGTGAAGCTGACGTTGTTTTATCATGGTTTGGTTCTCTAGGTGTGGACAGGGATTGCCTTTAGAACATGCATGCTTTGGACAGACTATCACTCACCAAGGTTCTGGCAAGATTTCTGAATATGGTTCTATCAAAGCATGCACCTTAGAGATGGTAGAAACTACCAAAATGAAGGTTGTCACAACATGATAGTGCTCCAGCCAGGTTATAGCATGCTTTGGTTTTGCTTGTGTAGATGGAACCAAATAGTGGTGTAATCATTATTAAGGAATTTGGTGTATGATTCACATTGCCCTCATCCTCTTCACTCCATTAATGTTCCAGCTTCATTTGCCTGCTTGTCAGCTCCTTTTACAATCACCAAATCTGTGCCTTCTTCCATATGGCTCCCTACACATAGTACCATCCCTCAGCTCATTGCCAGACTGCTAGCTGCTTCAGCCATGCTGCTTACAGGGATCTGATACAACTTGTATATGAGTTACCTGATATTGTTCCCCTTCCCCTAAACTTTGGCTCCTTGTTTGTCCTCAGATGGCAAGCTCCTCTGAGTCCTGGATGTTTGGAAAGTACATCACACATCATGGGTGCTATTATAAATAAATGTTTTTAAAAGTTCCAGCCTAGTGGTTTGATCCAGCAAACACTTACACACATGGATACCTTCACCTAGGTATATTGCAGGGAAAACCAAGCAGCCAAACACTGGGGCCCAAGTTATTGGAGGCAAGTGCCCCAGTGATGTTATAACAATGTCTTTCCACAGTATGCATCCGATGAAGTGAGCTGTAGCTCACGAAAGCTTATGCTCAAATAAATTGGTTAGTCTCTAAGGTGCCACAAGTACTCCTTTTCTTTTTACAAATACAGACTAACAAGGCTGTTACTCTGAAACCTAACAATGTTTTTGTGACTGTGTAGGTAGGACTAAGCCATGTTTTAGCCACATTGCAGAATCATGTTACAATGCTGTAATGACTAAGTCCCCTACTGGCTACTTGCATCAGAAGCTACACGCACAGCTTAGACATGTACTCTCTGGAAGATTTAGTCCAGTTTTGTGAACCCCAAATCTGCATTTAAATGCAATTATTAAGCTCTGCCATTTGACAGCCATTTCCCCCTGAGTAAATTCAAGTACATACTTCTAAAGTAGAGGCAAAACTGTAGTTCAACTCATTTTTCAGATAAAGTCCTTATGGTTAAGACACTGCCTCGGACTGAGGAGATCTGTGTTCTAGTCCCAACTCTGTCACAGCCTGACTGTGACATCTTGGGAAAATCACTTCATTTCTCTACCTCAGTTTCTCTTCCTCCTGTGCCTCTGTCAAATGGGGATAATACTCATTTTCTCCCATCTGTCTTATCTGTTTAGACTATAAGCTCTCTGGGGACGGGACTCTCTCTTACTTTGTGTACGTATTGTACCTACAACAATGGGGTCCTGGTCTTGGTTGGTTCTTTCAGATGTTACTGAAATACATATAACTAGCCATTTGAATACATCACTTTCTTTAGAAATTCAAGTGAGTAATTAACTGTCTGCCCTGAGTTTGTAGCATTGCTGCGCATTGCTGCCTCCCATCCTAGTAGCAACTCACTCCAGGGACGGGTGAAATGATCCCTATGTATGTGTATGTCTACAGATATAGATAGATATCGTTTTTCAAGTGTTTCAAGGATGTTGACATCTTTGGAAGAAAGGTGCTACAGTCTGTAAATGTCAGCCACCATCATCCTCATCAGCTGTATCCAGCTATGCCTGCAGAGAAGCAGATTATTCTGGCTCCGAGGTGGGGAGCGGGGTGGAATTACTTTACCTCGCACTACAGTTCTTTATCCCCAAGATCTCTCTGTTTCTAAAGCTATGTACACACTACAGCTTAAGTAGGTATAAGTTATGTCATTCAGGAGTGTGAATAAGCCCCCCCCCCCCATCCAGAGTGACGTAAGTTACACTGAACTAAGAGCCAGTGTGGACAGCGCTATGTCCTGCCACCGACATACCTACTGTCACTGGGGGGGGGGGGGGGGCTGGAGTAATTAAGTCGACAGGAGAGCTCTCTCCTGTTGGCTCAGAGCATCTGCACTAGCAGTGCAGCAGCTGCACCACGGTAAATTCTGTAGTGTAGCCATAGCCTAAGACTGTGACTTTTCAGAGCGTCTCTGCCTCTCTCCCCAGGTGAGCTGTCCCAACTAGTGCCCAATCTGGTTTAAGGAGGAACTGAACCTGACGGCCAACAAAGAAAGCCTATAATGTTTTCAGAGCAGAGCGGAGCCTTGCACACAGCTTCCATAATCTGAGTTGTAGACTTGGGGAATAGCTTGTGATATTACCCACACGAGACATGCATTAGACATCACCAGTATTTTCTGCTTCTTCTAGCTGAGAGGCAGATTTCCCTGGCCCCTCAGTGGCTCTCTATATCTCCATGGAAAGATCAGTCACAATCTCAGAGTGCTGAGTCTATGCACCACCAGGAACACAGATCTCCCCTCAAGGAGTGAAGAGGAAGCACTACCATGGACTATTCACCCTCTTTCTGCCCAGCGTGCACTCTCTTGGCAGACAGAGTGGGTCGCAGGCACTTTACTACTACAGACAAATCACAAGATAACCTCGTAAAGAGCTTCTAGCCCAGGTCTACTATTCTCACCCTTCAGAGCATTTTGCATGTCTCCTCACTGTTTGCCAACATTCTATTATTTTACTTTTTGAACAGAGGATAAAAAGGTCAAAGTGTATAATTGATGAATGCTCAGATCCCATAGCATGGGGTATGTTCAAAGACACCTTTGGACTGTAAACAGATAAGATAAACAGAGAAGCAAACCCTAATCCAGGAAAGTATTTGCACACATGCTTTAGTCCACCTTTATTCAAGAAAACACTAGAAATGGGAAGTAAGTGCTTTTCTGAATCAGGGCCCTTGATAGGATGCATAAGCAAACCTCAGTACTAGCGCCTTTCACCACATCCCCTTGCAATCAGGTATTATTCAGTTGTTTCTACCTGTGTTTTGTTAGTGGACTACAGCATTAGAGGCTGCCAAGTTAGATGATTCTTTTGTACCTTACTTGAACTGGCAGTGGGTTAACAATAGACACCTCACCAAATCTTCAAACAAAACTCTCACCTTTTTGGAGGCCTGAAAACAGTTTGCTGTTCATACGCCACCAAGTTCCAGCCGGCTGATCTCACGATAACTCCACACTGACTGGAAGTAAGAAGACATGTCAATCTCAAAAGAAAGCTCTCTTTTTTGAGAGATTTCCAACCTAAATTTGTAGCTCAAAGACATTTATAGAAGCTTTGGACATCCGTCCATATTGTTGAGAGATTTGCAGATTGGAGACTTAATGAAGCTATAAACCTTTTGGGGTGCACAGCCATCCCTCGGTTTAAAAGGTGAGTGACATCCTGGCACCCTCACCACTGTCATGTAATTAGGATATGTTTTGTACAACGTATGCCTTGCGAGGTATCATTTTATAAGTCTTGATCTGTTAGACATTAATATCTCGATGGATTGTGTGTGCTATCATTGTATGTGAAATTATGAAGTTTGGCTATGTATGTGCTACTGAAACATGTTGTGAGGTTGAGAACACTCCAAGCAGCCTTTCAGGTACAACAGTAAAAAGGCCAAACAATGTCAATGGCTTACTGAGGAAATGCACACAAGCACAAGGATTACCCCAGGAACTGTGTACAATAGAAACATCTCAGGGTTAGCACTACACAATGGGAACTGTTTGACCCAGGTCACAGCAAAAGAGCTCTCCAGCAAGTAGGAAGAAGATATAAAAGGGGGGAAATGACATCATAACTGGACCTCACTCTCTCTACAACAATACACCTGAAAGTACTGGAGGAAAAAGATTGAAGGGGAGCGGGGGAGTGCTGGTCCCAGGCAGGAAAGAAGGAAGCCTGTCTGTGTATGCTTGTACTATATAACGGGGTGAGAGACACTGCTTGATTCAAATACTAATTAGTCCATTAGGCTTAGATTGCGGTTTTATTTCTTATGGTAATCTACTTTAATCTGTTTCAGAGTAGCAGCCGTGTCAGTCTGTTTTCGCAAAAGAAAAGGAGTACTTGTGGCACCTTAGAGACTAACCAATTTATTTGAGCATAAGCTTTCGTGAGCTACAGCTCACTTCATCGGATGCATTCAGTGGAAATACAGTGAGGAGATTTATTTGAGCATAAGCTTTCGTGAGCTACAGCTCACTTCATCGGATGCATTCAGTGGAAATACAGTGAGGAGATTCATCGGATGCATTCAGTGGAAATACAGTGAGGAGATTTTCTCCTCACTGTATTTCCATTGAATGCATCCGATGAAGTGAGCTGTAGCTCACGAAAGCTTATGCTCAAATAAATTGGTTAGTCTCTAAGGTGCCACAAGTACTTCTTTTCTTTCTACTTTGATCTGTTTGCTATCACTTATAATCACTTAAAAGCTATCTTTCTGTAGTTAAATCTATTTTATATTTTACCTAAAACACTGTGTGTTGTTTGATGTGTGAAGTGGATAAATCTCAGCTCATGAACAAGCGTTGGTTTACGTCTTTTTTCCTTTGTAGAAGTGGCAGACTGGGTAATAAATTCATACTGTTTGGGTCTTGACCAGGGCAGGATGGTACAGCTCTGGGGTCTTAGGCTTGGGAGCTGGCAGTAGTTTGGCTGTGGCTTCTCTTTTGTGGGTTCCTGAGTGGCTGGCCAGAGCATTCATGAACACACCTGGGGGTGGTCCCTTTATGTGAATGTTGCTGTGAGTGCAAACTTGTAGGGCTTTGCAGCTTGTCACAACATTACAGTGCAAGAGGGAACCCAGACTGGTGAGACAGAGGGCTCAGCTCCAGGGAGGACCTGTCACAAGGTGTTTCTTCTTTTACATGCTAAATAAAGACAATGATAAAAGATGCACAAGCAATGCAAGATAATTACCTTCCGTGGGGATTCAGCAGGCCACTGTACTCCTGCCTGTGTTGTTATTAATACTGAGCACACTGACACTGTAACACCACGCTAAAGGAGGAAGTAAAAGTTTAAAGGACAGTCCACCCTGAATTTTCCCAGCACTAGTATAATTGCAGAAACATCTGTGCTATATAACTGTGATTCAGTATAAAAATTCAGCTCATTTGCTTCCCAAACACCTTATTTCTTATCTGCTATGGGGTGGTCTAGTGATCCCTTGGATTACTTTACAAACATAAGGAGATTGGTTCAAATCTTCCTACAGGGGTGTTTTTCCCCTCCACAGCCTATTGATTATGAGAGCTGGCCATATGATATGGGGTTCTGTTTTTCCATCTGTTAAAAGAAAACTGCAGTGATTACATATAATCCCTTAGGTATCTGGAGAAATACTTAATGAAAGGCTTGGTTCTGTTCTCACACCGGTTTTACTCTGGTATAAGTCCATTTGCCTCATCAAAGTGAATGGTACTCCTGATGTACTATGGTGTCAATGAGAGGAGAATCTGGCCCCAACTAAGGATACCACTGTGTACATATTAAATGAATGTCCCATCTACTTTTAAAAGTTTCTGCTGCTGTTTCAGAACCTCCATTCAGTGCATGGTGCCAGTGACTCCATTAGCAGGGGTTGGCAGCTTGCTGATACCTCAGAGACAACCTCCCCCTAGGAAGCAGATTGAGGCAAAGATGGTCTGATCCATTTTACACCTGAGTTAGTGAGTCAACTTTGGTGGTGGAACTGAGAGAAGGATCAGGCCCAGGCAATATAGCTCACCATTTGAAAAGAAGGGAGAAGCTCATTCTCCAAGTGACTGGATGACCAATTCTATTTCTTTTTAAATAGGGGTTTTACCCCTGTTAAATTAACTCATTTACTTAAAATGGAAAAGTTATTTTAATTCATTTAAAAGAATTTAGTTAGCAGCTTTTGAGAGTATAGACTTTCCCCAGGCACCCCAGTGGCGAGCTGCATTTCCAGTGTCTCAATCGGGGATCCAGAAGAGGCCAGCTCCCTACTAGGCTAGTTAAATACTGGAAAAAGGCAGTAGCTTATCAATGAATAATGAGAAACATTTGTCAACTAGCACATTCAATAAGTAAGAATCAAACAGCTCTTGTGGTTGTTTATTATATTCAAAGTGCTCAGTTACAACAGCAATGGGAGCTAGGACCCACATGGTTAAGAGCAACCAATGTTTTCAGAGGACTGTTTTTGGGTGCCCAACTTCAGATATATTAAAAGGAGCCTCAATTTTCAGAAAGTACTGAATATCCACCCTCCAAAAGCATGGCACCTTTATGGTGTGCCAGATTGTACACCCAAGCGTTGAGGCACCCAAAACCTCTAGTCCCTTTTCAAGGGCTTTACCCTACATAAGTATCTAGGTAAATAAAGAAGAGGCAGTTTGTAATTTTAAGGTAATCAACTCTTCTAATCTCCTTTGTAATTAGATGGAGCAATCAGAAGGATTCCTTATTCTACTGCCATTTTCCTTTGACCAGATTTTTAAAAAGCATGGAGAAACCATGGAAAGAAGGAAATACAAGATAAAAGACCACTTCAGAAACTGAGGGTCTCCCACATTATAATTTTCTGCTTTTCAAACAAGCTACAGATGTACAGCACATGAGCCCAGGTGAAGATATGATTGTGAAAGAGTGTGATGATGCCTCCGCATGCAAAATACATTCATCTCTGACATGCCCTTGAGCATCTGTTCTGTATTTAGGGTTTTTATTCCTTTGTACAGCTAGCTTTCATGAGGTTTAAACTGGTGATCCTTGAGACCTCAAAGACCAAACTTTTAAGGGGAAATGTTAACAAGGGACTTGACAACAACACAGCGAGCATGATGACTGAGACACACTCACTGTGGGTAAGAGTGGGATGAGACGGATATGAACTAGGTCACTGGCTTTTATGGAGGGCAGCCAAATATGCTTTTTCTCACAGCTTCTCATTGTAAAGAGAGTTTGGACTGATCCTCTATCCAGGCAAAACCCCCATTAAAGTCAATGAGGGCCTTTGCCTGAGCAAGGACTGCAGGATCACAGCAATGCTGACAAGACAGTGTGCACTCTTACTCATCAGCATTGAAGATCTGCTGTTGGATACACTGGAACCATTTGCATCAATGGACTGGTTCCACTGAGGACAGCAGGGCGGCCGCCCATCTGTAATTGCAATGGCTCATGTCCAGGGGTTAAAGAAAGGAAGATGAAGAGTAGGGGAGACAAGATCAACTATCCCTCTGTGCAGGAAGCAGTGGGGGTACCCCCTTTTCTCCCTGGCTTGGTGAAAACAGTGCTCCTCCTTCTCCTTGGCTGGTGCAGTGAGAGCTCTCCATCCTATTTCAATCTACTTTAACCACTGCTCATGTTGAGTCCATCTTCTCAGGAATTTAAGCAATAATCACTAGAGATCAAATATATGCTTTTGTGCCACAAAATACTTGCTATATCTACTTTAAAGCAGAGATGGGAGACATTCCCTTTTCAGGAAGGGGCCTTTTAATCTCTGCTCCAGCTGTCCTGGGTTCTGTCTGTGGCTGCCCATCAGTTCCTGTAGTAGGTGACTTCTGGTACTCTTCTGGCTCTATCAATCTGTTTTTTCACTTCAACAGGTGGGTATTGTAGTTTTAAGAATGCTTGCTAGAGATCTTGTAGGTGTTTGTCTCTGTCAGAGGGACTGGAGCAAATGTGGTTGTATCATAGAGCTTGGCTATAGACAATGGATCTTGTGGTGTGTCCTGGATGGAAGCTGGAGGCACGTAGGTAAGTAGAGTGGTCAGTAGGTTTCCGGGATAGGGTGGTATTTATGTGACCATCGCTTATTAGTAGAGTAGTGTCCAGGAAATGGACCGCATGTGTGGATTAGTCTAGGCTGTGGTTGATGGTGGGATGGAAATTGTTGAAATCATGGTGGAATTCCTCAAGGGCTTCTTTTCCGTGGGTCCAGATGATGAAGATGTCAACAATGTAGCGCAAGTAGAGTAGGGGTGTTAGGGGATGAGAGCTAAGGAAGCGTTGTTGTAAGTCAGCCATAAAAATCTTGGCATACTGTGGGGCCATGCGGGTACCCGTAGCAGTGCCGCTGACTTGAAGGTATTTATTGTCCTCAAATGTGAAATAGTTGTGGATGAGGACAAAGTCACAAAGGTCAGCCACCAGGTTAGCCGTGACATTATCGGGGATACTGTTCCTGATAGCTTGTAGTACCCAGAAGTCACCTACTACAGGACAGGCCCAACAAAGAAAATAACAGAACGCCACTAGCTGTCACCTTGATCCCTCAATTAAAACCTCTCCAACGCATCATCAAAGATCTACAATTTATCCCGAAAAATGATCCCTCACTCTCATAGATCTTGTGAGACAGACCAGTCCTCGCTTACAGACAGCCCCCCAACCTGAAGCAAATACTCTCCAGCAACAACACAACACACAACAAAAACACTAACCCAGGAACCTATCCTTGCAACAAAGACCGATGCCAACTCTGTCCACATATTAATTCAAGTGACACCATCATAGAACCTAATCACATTAGTCACACCATCAGGGGCTTGTTCACCTGCACATCTACTAATGTGATATATGCCATCATGTGCCAGCAATGCCCCTCTGCCATGTACATTGGCCAAACCGGACAGTCTCTAAGCAAAAGAATAAATGGACACAAATCTGACATCAGGAATCATAACATTCAAAAACCGGTAGGAGAACACTTCAACCTCTCTGGCCACTCAGTAAAAGACATAAGGGTGACACTTTTGCAACAGAAAAGCTTCAAAAACAGACTCCAACAAGAAACTGCTGAGCTTGAATTAATATGCAAACTAGATACCATTAACTTGGGTTTGAATAGAGACTGGGAGTGGCTGGGTCATTACACATATTGAATCTATTTCCCCATGTTAAGTATCCTCACACCTTCTTATCAACTGTCTAAATGGGCCATCTTGATTATCACTACAAAAGTTTTTTTCTTCTGCTGATAATAGCTCATTTTAATTAATTAGCCTCTTACAGTTTGTATGGCAGATTCCACCTCCTCTGTATGTTTATATATCTATATCTATATCTTCTTACTATATGTTCCATTCTATGCATCCGATGAAGTGGGCTGTAGCCCACAAAAGCTTATGCGCTAATAAATTTGTTAGTCTCTAAGGTGCCACAAGTACTCCTGTTCTTTTTGCAGATACAGACTAACACGGCTGCTACTCTGAAACCTATACACTCATAGACGCTGCACCCTTCTTGCCTTTAATCACACCAGATACTGTGGTCGAATTATTTTCTACACAGACAAACTATTTCCTTGGGTCTTCTTAGTCAGTTCAGTACACAAATGCATCTCTCCTCTGTGGTGCAGCCACATTCATATCTGACAATGAACCAACATACTGCTCCTAAGGCCTTTGTCCCAGTGATGCACCTCTTCTGTACAGCAGCTGTTCATCTTAGGAATCCAAAGTTCTGGTCTAACTCCTTTAAGTATCAGGGATTGCTTCATCCCGCCTTTTTAGTTGATGGGTGCAAAGTCTGGTTCCTGGTGCCTGTTTTTGGGTTCATCATCATGGCCACTCTTTGGAAGTGCTGTGGGATGCCATGTGCTCAACATCCTGTGTCCAGTTGTCTCTGTGGTCTTTCTTACCACTGGAAGAAGCACTTAACGTAGCAATGCTTGTGTTTATGTATCCTAGCCAGTTATAGGGGCAGTCAGCTGTAACTTAATTCTGATTGGCAAGGGACAAGGGAGAACGCTTACTATCACTCATAGCAGAAGAGAGTTTGAGTCAGGAAACAGAATAACAGAACAAGAAAAGAACGGTCCACTCCGATCAGGCTGGGAGTCTGCTAGTCGTGGTATCTACTGAAGCATTCAGGCAATTCGGCTATCATTATTCAAAATATCCTTCTCCTCTTCAACCCATAAACTTTTCTCAATACATTCAATTTTGGGGCATCCAATCAGTTTGTTATAAATTTGAGTGGTGCTTTCTTTGCTGTTCTTGTTCACTTTATGTATTGAACTCTGGTACTTTTCAGCACTAGCCTAGGAAATACGACAATTTGGTATATAAGGGTTAGAATGTGGGTTGGCTTAAAATTGTCCTAAAGCAAATAGGGAATGTCCTCTGGACTTTCAACAGCTGTCGAATATGTAAGCAATTTCAGATAAACCAAAATAATGCCACCACTGATGCACAGACTTCCAATCTTTTGCTCTGCTGCTGCTAAGCCAAATAGCCAGAAGAGGGAGCAAAAGGTAATCAAACGAAAAACCTACTTCCAAAATTTTGTTTCTATCCTTGATACTCATTACAACAAGGAAGTAAACACTGTAAGAGAGACATTGGGTTTTTCTCCATAAGAAACAGGGGTTGGGAGGGACATAAGAGCTTTTCACATAAAAAGAAACTGGATATGGTACAAATTTAACAGTGTAAGACATGGTCAGTTTTAACCTTCTAACACCTGAGTTGAGTGTGGTCTGTGAACAAAGAAAAGAAGTTTCCCGGAAAATAATACCATAGTAAGTTCATGACTCATTTGACCATCATTGCTTTCTTCTCCATGACAGAGTATACCTTTTCTCAGGAAAACAGGTTCCCATTTATATCAGTTTATTCACCCTCAATCTTCTGCAAAAGGACTTTCCCTAATCCCACATCTGAGAAGTCCAGATTAAAAAGGACCAGCTCTCATCATAAACACTCCTGTAATGTCTTGGAGGCCTTATCAAAGGCCTCTGATCACTGAACCTTCCTTGAGCATCCATATTTTTAGGTCTGTGAGGGGACCTGCAATGGTGGCACAAAGCTCTAGACTTGTTTCTTCGTCATAGTCACTGGACAGTCTGTCGACACTTGGATCTAGTAGACTAGTGGCCACAGAAGGCCTCCTTCCATGATATAGCCCAAATAGGTGCCTTTGTGGTTCCCTATTTTGCATTTTGCCAGATAAGCCTTTAGGCTGACGTCTGCAAGGCCCTGGAGCATTGGTGCGAGCTGCTTTATGTGGCTGTCCCTATCTTGACTCTGTGTCCCCAGTGATGCCACCGAACAGCCCATAGTCAGCAAAAGAGCTTAAACAAAGGAAACAAAGAAAAACCCATAAGCAGCTCCCTCCAGTATATGGGCCTTCCTTCAGGGGTCCTGGGTATACCAATGTCCACTTCAGAGCTCCCTGGGCTCCAGTGCCAGCCTGTTTTTTCCCCTTCAGCTCCGGGGTTCAGCACCCTACCTCTGTGAGGACAAAGAGTCTCTAGGCCATCAGTCCTCTCTTCCCAGCTGGAGAAGCTCAACCATCTGATCCCTTCCCAAGGCTGCTCCCATCTGAATGGGGTTCTCTCTTTTTAACTCCTCCTCCAGTCCTGCCATGATCTGTAGGTGCAATAGGGCAGGGCCACTGCAGCTCATCAACCATTCCATGCTAGTGTGGGGTTTATATACTCCATCACACGTGCCCACGATGGATGTGTTCACTGTTGTAGAAGACACAACTAGATTGCATGCTCCTTGAAGCAGTGACCAACAGACAGATACTAAAGAGAAGACATGATACAAAGAGACTTAGATAACTGGGTGTGAGCCTTACAGCATCCCTGTAACAGATGGCCAGGGGCTCCCCGGGTATCTAGTAGTGATAATCAAGTGCCCTGAGTAGCTCAGTTCTCCCTAACTCACTATTGCTATAATCTGTATCTAAAAAGTGTTGTGTAATATGTCATTGGAAAACTAATGACTCATTGATCATTAATATTTTTGCAGTCAATACACAAAAGATTATACAGATGTGCTGGAATTGTGACTAAAATGCGTTTAAACCAGACATGTCTGGGGAAACTGATAAACAGTTCTTTCTTCCAGATAAAGAAATGCGGTTCTGCCTGCTTGAAGCATCTCCCATGTAAATTTAGCAAGGCGTGACCATGCAGGCCAGGCAAACAAAGCCATCAGGAGAACATGTCGGGCGGAAAATGATCACTTAACATCTCAACGAGGATGGAGACTACACTCCCAGGAAGCCTTCCTGCCTCTTGAAGCAGGGTCAATAAACTTTGAAGGAGATAATTTTAAAAGGTTTACTGGCCTATAAAGAGAGGGGCAGAGAACCCCTAAGTTGTCCTTCACCTGAGGACTCAAGAAAAACCAGCGCCTTTGACTCTGTGGGGATCCTAACTAACAGTGTGTCAACCATTGCTGAAAAAGGAAGACTGGTGAGGAAACCACCTTGAACAAAGACTGTAGCTTGTTAAGTGAGGTCGTAGGTACTAGACAGTGTACTTTTTACTTTTGTTTGTTTGAAACCCTGTCTATCTTTATCCCTTATATTTGAACTCAAAACCTCTCTCTTTCTGATTGAATAAACTTGTTTTATTTTTTATCTAAACCCACCCAGTGTTTTGATTGAACAGAAGTGATTGTTAACTCCAATCAAGATAAGAAGCTGCTGTTTGCGTCTTTTTAAAAGAGCAGCAAACTTAACTTCTGTGAGTGTTCCAGGAGAGGGCTGGACACTGCAGGGAGACTGTTTTGGGGAAATTTGGGACAGGGTGTGTGTGTGCTGGGTTCACTCTGCAAACCTTAACTAGGCGGTGGAAGCCAGAGTGTGACCTGCATGCTTTTATACTGACTGTCCGTGTCCGAGCTGTGAGACACAGCAGCAGAGCATTTAAGGCACCCAGAGTTGCAGGACAGGCAATGATGCAGCCCCTCACTGGTCCAGGTTGAATCCCAAAACATGAAAGAGAGGTGGCTGGAATAGAGTTTCTTTTCCCTTCCTCTCTCATAAGGTTGGGTAGGAGGAAGTCTGGTATGGATTAGTGTTTGTGAACCAGGCAGAAGTAGTGAGCGTTTGGCAGGCCGATTTGGCCCAGAACTTACAGAATGGCTTGTTACTCTAAACTTTTCACACACAATGAAGGAAAGCTAAGAAAGCCTCTGTAGAACTTTACAAGGTGTGCTGCCAAAACTTGCTTTCTGTAGCAGAAGGACAGGCAGGGCCACCAGGGCTGTCTGTCTAAACTAAGTGGATGAGTGATTCATGGTCCAAATGATTCCCACTATACTGACCTACTGCAGAAGCACAAAGAAAGGGTTAGTGAGAGTACACAGCCTTTGTACAAACGAGGAGCCAAAAATCTAACGTTTCAGTCTCCCTCTCCAACAACACTTCATAACTATAAGACTCTTTTATGTAGGGTCCAGAATATGAATTATTATCTTGTGCTTCTGACAACCTTGACGTGTAACAGGAGGACTGAAACATGGATGGTTTCCAAGAATGTCACTGGGAGGGCAGGTAGAATTATATAAAATGTGAGTTCATGAGGAAAAGAATCAACATCTCCAGTCTGGCTGGCTTTGACGGTGAAATGTATAGATAACTACTATACTTTGAATCATCCTCGTCAGAAATCCTGGGGCCTTAATTGGGGAATAAATAGACTTAAAACCGTTTAACCTAACTAGACGGCAGGCACCATTAAACTTACAACTTTACAAATATATAAAACATCTACAACAAAAATTCAAGGTTAAGAGCCTTAGCCTTAAATACTTTATTTAAACACATTTAACCTCAGTTTGCTGCACAAGTCTGCTTGACTACTTCAGCCTGCAGTCTCTATAGATGTTATAAAATGACTAGTCCGGACTCCATACTGATGTGGGATCAGAATTGCATCAAACTTGGAACTGGAGTGCCTCGGAAACAGCCAGTGAGAATCACTTGCTGACATTAGCAAAAAATGTTGTACAGTATTGCTATGGATGGATGGATGGACTTCACTGCTGCAAATGCCCAGCACCTCTGAAAATCAGGACAGTTAGGTGCCTAACTATGGATCTAAGTGCCAAGCTTTGGATACTCAACTTTAAGAATGGGGGTCTTACTTGTCTCATTCTCTTTTGTTGCAATGCTGGGCTTGATGTCCATCCAGGTGAACAATAATTTAATTTGAAAATTTTGCCCTTCCTTTGGTTAGTGATTTTTCTGGAAACCAACTCTGGTTTCTGCAAATGTGTTTGTTGTTTGAGTGTTGGCTAAGTAGGTAGCAAATGTCCCCTTCAACTATTTGGTATTTGTTATGCATGCTGTGTGATATGAGATCACATTTCTGCTACATGAGAGAAGGTGTCTAAACAGGAGAATAGCAAACATTCATTACAATCATTCATGCTAAAATTAATGATGTTTTTTTAAATTTGTGAACATTTTCACAAATGACCTGGCTGTCAGTCAAATATATGTGACTAATGAATAAGGCCATCAAAAGAGACAAACCCTCAGCACTTCTATTTGCAAGTCTTTTCTTTCACTGTTTAGCCAGTCTGATTTAAAGATATTTATACACAGAGAAATTAAACAGTTATGTTGCTTTGACGGTGTTCAAACGGCAGTTAATGGCCAGACGTTTGTGTGTTAAATGCATGAAATTACAGATCACAATAAAGATCACACTATCTCTGCTTGTTCCCCATGGCCTCTCAATCTGAACCTTGACCTCTGATCTAGCAATACTCACAGTGCCTCTCAAAGCACCTCCAGGTAGGCCTTGCCCACTTTAGCCTCTACTCTTACCTTCAAACAACTGTGCTGAATTTTCAGGTGCATTGAAGCAGCACTCTGAACATAGGAAAAAAGAGCAAAGATGGCAAATCCTGAGGCCAACTGGAGTACAATAGTCCCTGACAAAATATAGAGTAGCAGGGCCTAGTTCAATGCCTAACAATGAAGTCTATTGATTATAATGGGCATTCGGTCATACCCTAAATAGTGCTGGCTTGTAGTGGTACCTTAGGTAAGCGTTGCTCAGCTACACCATTTCCAGCTTTGTGTCTGTAGGACATTACAAACATTTCCTGTTTCTGAACTCTAGTCCCACACGTTCACTGGAGTTTTCTCTTAGGATGTAGACTGAGGCTCAAGGTCTTCATATCATGTTTTAATTAAAACCGCAACTAGGAAGCTAAAGGAATCAGAGTTGTTAGTTGTGGTTTTGCTCCCAGCATTGTCACGTAGGGCTAATTTGTAATAAATCTTGAAATAGGCACCAACAAAGAAGTCTGAATAGTTCATTAATGCATTTCCATGTTTTGGATAAAAGGTTAATGGAATATCTCTTGCAGAGTCTCCCTAACCACAAATTGCCTTGTCACAAGAGAAAGGTATCACTCAAACATGAAAAAGACAGAAGACAAGCACTTTCTACTCTTATACTGTGGTAGTCCAGGAAAATTTTTTGTCTTCATCTTGAAGACGGTCAGTGATGGGCAATTTAGGAAAACTGACTAGAAGAGGGCAAGGAGGTGGTAAGCTTATGACCCATAAGACACCAGATGGCATCATAGAGACTGAAAGGCCTAAGAATTTCAAATTATGGAGCACATAACTGGCCACAAGTAGATTTGTGAAGAATTTTTTATGATTAAATTCAAAAGCCACAAGAAGTGTCTTATGGGTCATAAGCTTACCACCTCCTTGCCCTCTTCTCTAAAGGGTGTCTGCTAATCCACCACAATCATTTGCCATAGTTATGAGGATTTGAAAGGAGGCCCCTTAGCCTCCCTTTTCGTTCTTCAGCTTGGTAGAGATTGGTAGGCAAGCTCCCATTCCACAGCATCAGGACAAGAAAAATTCTTCCCTTGGTTATCACCATGCCACAGAGCCTTACCTTGGTCTGAGCAATCTTTATTACTCACTTGTGCCATCTGAGAGAAGTAGGCTGTTTTGGAGTTCAGAGAGTGGTGTTTTCCTCTCCCCCCCCCCAACACAAACATATACAGTCCTCCATAAAAGTTGGGAAGTAGAATACATTTGCCTCATCTTCCTATGACCGAGATATATTAGGCCATGGAACAGTCCATGGGAAGTGGCAGAAGCTCTGTTTAAAACTAAAGTGGACTACACACTTAGAAATATACTGCAGAGAATATACTGGTAGATAGAAGGATGATGTAAAAGGTCTTTTCCCTCTCTATCTTCTATTAATTTTGTGGTGATAAATAAGAAGGAAGAGGTGGAAATATTCCCTACATGAGAAAGAAAACTGTGTCAAATGCACACAAAAATAGATTTTTGGATGCGGGGGGAGGTTGGAACAGTATGGGCATGACGTTACAATCATCACCAAAAAGAAAGCACAGGAAGGGAGTTACAAACTATAGTAACAATATGCATGATTATACTTGGAGAGAACATTTACAGACATGATGAAATCATGCACTCTCTACTTTATTACAGCTTGAGATACTTTAATGGTACATAAAAAAAAATTCACACGGAGTTTCTTCTAATAAAAGGCAATCACAACAGCCACATGGTAATTATTTCAATTTCTAAAGAAAGCCTGCATTGCAATTTTTGTGTCTTCTGAATTTTTTGCTTCATAGTACATTATGCCTTCCCTTTCATAGACCTCTGGATGGAGAATGTTCAGCTGGAGGTGAAACTAGGAAATCCAATTTGACAGGCACACTTTTATGTGTGTACTAATTCTCCAAGCTTAAAAGGCTGAGAGAGAATTAATTTAGGTGTGGTGAACAAGAGGCAACCACTTATGGGTGAGCATAAGAGGTTTCTTATAGGAGCTTTGAAAACCTGGTGTTTTGTACAGCAAGAGATCTCCACACTAATCCATCAGCTGGACTTGAGATGGAGCTAATTAAATGGAAAAATTTTTCCCCAAATTTTTTTGTTTGATGCCCTAATGTAGGAGAACAATGGGTGGCTAAGGAATTTGTAATGGGGTTATAGAGCCTTTCACCGCTAGATCACCAGTTCAAATCCTACCTAAGTCATTAGTGAATTAAAACTGATCTATGAGACATGACCATGAAATTAAGTTCCCGCCCTGGATAAGAACAAGAGGTAGGGAATAGGAGCCAGGATCCTGATGATGGATTCAGCTTTAGAGTGAATATACAAAAAGGCAAGTCGTTCAATGCTTAAAGTGATCTGGAGAAAGCAGGGGGTCTATTATTCCTCCAGTCTTCACATCCGCTTTATCCTCCCAAAACCCCATCAACTCTGTCCCCTTTAGCCCACTATCAATTATACCCTCCATATCAATTCTGCCTTCCCAATGCTATCTCAGCTCTACCTGTAGCTCCTGGGCATCTTCACCTGCAGGACTGGGGTGCTGCAGTGATGCCCTGCTCCCCCTTCCCAGGCCAGGTGTTCAGAGAGGGGGGCGGGATGGAGGAGGAACAGAAGAACCATTCCATTGGTCCCTCCTTCCTGCTTCCCTCTTCTGAGAATTGTGTCTGCTCCTGAGGGGAAGAGAGCGCTGCCTGCTTTTTGCAGCAGCTCTGATTGGTTGTTTTTTTCCCAGAAGGCAGGCAAGTGGTGAAAGCAGCCAATCAGAGGGGTTTCCCTCAGGTGGTATTCAAAATGTGCTGCCCCTTCAGTTACACAGCTCCCTTTTTAGACAATGTGTTTCCCAGATCTGCGACCCCCTCATGACCTGGCGCACATTAAGCACTGGAACTGGTCAATTTGCTCCAGAGCTGTGAATCACTTTTCATGTGTTCTTCTGTAAAGTTAAGACACTGAATTGGCTCTGGGGATACCAGTGTTAAGTTTCAGCTGGGCCACAGACTTCCTGTGGGGCAAGTCTATTCATGTCCCAGTTCCCCGTCTGCAAGAAGTGGATAATAAAGCTTCCCTATCTAGAGTGGTGCAGTGAAAAACACATTTACTAATGCTTGTAGAGCACTCAGAAGGTATGGGATGAGTATACAAGTATAAAAGATACCTGCACTGAAATCAGAGCAGTGATGCTGGCCACAAGAATAATATACTCAGGGAATCCACAACCACAAGGAGTTTTCCCTGGCTATGCTCCCAACAATATGATTTTTTTCATGTATATCCATATGAGTTTCCTAGTGTGTTGGAAACTGATGAACAGTTTATGCTAGCTCTCTTACTGCCACTGCTCAGGAAGTCTCCTTGCAACAGACACTAAAATATAGTATGTCACTTTAATGTTTCCAAACTGTGTGGGTTACTGCCTGCTGGAATCAGACAGGAGGCTGAATAATATTGCAGATCAAAGTCTTTAATCTGTGACCTTATTAAATGCAAAAACCTTAGAACTTCAAGCTTGTCTCTGATCTGATTGCAGATATAGACAATGCACGCTGGACACATTATCCGATTTGTTGAAAAGACTTTTAATTTGCATATAGAATTGGGCTCCTTCCTTATCTGGAACATGAAGTGTTGGGATGTAGTTTAGGAAATGGAAAACTATAGTATCAGAGAAAATATAGATGCTATTTCTCATAACAACTTTTGCTGTTGACATGCTGCAGTGGTAAGACAGAACTTTTATCACAAAATAAGAGTCCTCCTTACTTGATTAAAAAGTGCTCTATTTCTAAAAATAATGCTTTTCCCCCAAATCAGTTGATTTACAACATTCCCAAGTCAAAACTTGGTGTTTTCACATCACTCACTGAATGAGGAGAAGCATTCACTTGTTAAAGAGAATAATATCGACAAGTGTCTTTCGCTTTTCCTTTGTCATTTTTCCTACCAAAATTTGATCCAGAAAATAAGATACAAATGAGAAACTATGGGTTTGTTTGTTGTTAATATTCAAGCAACCAAGCAATGCACCCAAGTAATATAGTGCCATACAGGGAGCAATTCTGCATTTGGACGGCTAACATCACATTTAAGAAAGAACCATACACAATTTATACAGCGTGAAAGTGGCACACAGCTGTCCCCTCCCTTCCTCCCCACATGAGAAGGACCTAGAGGAATTGTATCTTAAGAAGCAGAATCTAAGTATGTGTGAGGAGACTATGCAGGCTATACCATCCCTCCTCTACTTGCTGCGCATGGTCAGCTCCCTAGGCCAGTACAAGAGAGGTCAAGGCTATAGCCCTGCCTTCTCCTCCATGCTGTTTGGGGTAGATTGCACCCTTAGGCACACACAGGAACAATTTACCACCAACCTCAAATCTACACACCAGCACAAGTGCCTGAGCATTATGGCCCATGCTTTTTAGACTCAGAGTTTAAGGCCAGAAGGGACCACCAGATCATCTAGTCCAACCTCCTGCATATTACAGGTCACCAACACCACCCAGCACCTGCACATTAAACCCAACAACCAAAATTAAACCAAAGTATTACAGCCCACAGGAGATTAGACTGTTACGTACCACAGGCAGAAAATAGGAGGATTCACCTATACCTGAGGCCCCTGCAATGATAAGGGAATGATTAAGTGAGTTACACTCAGATAATCTTGGCAAGTGACCTGCACTCACACACTGCAGAGAAAGGTGAAAAACCCTCCAGGTCACGGCCAAGCTGACCTGGGCAGAATTCCTTCCTGATCCTATATATGGAGATCATTTAGACACTGAGCATGTGAGCAAGCCAAGCCCCTGAAAAAGAGAGTGCTCAGTGGCACCTCAGCACCCTGACCTTCTGAACCAGTGTCCCATCTCCAGCATCCCCAATGCTTCAGAGGAAGGACATAAAGAATGTAATGAGGCTGAATGCCTTAAAAAGGGGTGATTTTTTCTGTTAAGTATTAAGCTTTCAAGTGAAACCCTGTACTCCATGCCTTGCCATCAACACCAGGGCACTTATGTTTGCAAGATGTCCTTCAGCCAGAGAAACATGGCCTTGTATTAGGCCATCCCTGATATCATCATAATACACTCAAATACTTTACAAACATTAATTAGTCTTCATAGCAGCCCCAAGAGACAAGTCTAGTAACTGCTATAAACTCCATTTTACATGTGGAGAAATGGAGACCCAAGGCCAGAAGATCCAAGTTTAAGAATTTAGGCGTTCATGGACCCTTATCCTGTGTGCCATGCATTAGCCCACACTGTCTCTTGAAAAAAAATTAAACTATGGTCTTAATCCTAGAAACACTTATGCATGTGAATAGTCCCATATGGTTCAAAAGACCTAAAGTAGGCATCGGGTAAAGTTAAGTATGGGAATAAATGTTTTTGGGATCAGGGCCACAGTGAAGACAAAATGAACATAGAACCAATTGCACTTAAAACAAATAGCCAAGATTGAATGTTGTGTACAAATAGCCTGGGAACACAGGATTTGAGAGTTATTGTACCATTAAACATTTTTTTCCACTAGGTCACATTTGTGAAGATATCCAAACAGAGAAGCATGTATAAAAATGTAGGAGTATAGTGCATATAAACTAGGATAAGCATAAAACAAACAGTTAGCTGTTGTCATGCGGCTGTATTTTACTTTCTCTTAAAAATGTCGTAGATATACATTTAAAAGTAGTTCTAACATTGATAAAGGCTCTCTCTTTACCCTGTAATACTCTCTTCCCTTCCCCAGCCCATCATGTACATATTGGAGTGTCCGTTGAGAGCTTCCACATTTATTGCTTGGATCCCACAACAGGTCATTATTCTTCCTCGCATTCATGACCCTTTTCAGCCATCTGGCTAGTAATGGGTTTACAAGCGATTTCATATTTATTTTCTGAGGCTGCTGTAGCCAAATCAATGTAGAAGTAATGGCAGCCATTTCAGATTAAATGTGCAATGCTGAATTCATGTGTTACAGTTCAAATTGCATGATATTGAAGACTGTTCCCTATAATTTTAGGGTACATTTGTTTTTCATTTTAAAAAATTATTTGCCAGCCCCACTTCTCTAATTTATTTACAGTGAATTTAAATGATTTCCTCATAGCCCAGACAATATGATTTATTATCTTTAGTACTTCTGGTACTCAATACTTTTATGAAGTATACCACTACATTGTATATATGTCTAGAAGATATTTTTCCAGTATATTTCTATGGCCTTTGTTTTTTTTCTTTAGGGTTATGCACGCACATGTACACACATGATTTTTTATTTTATTTCCTAGGTCACTGCTATACCAAAAATTAGTCTAGATAAGTTTCTATCTATGTTTCATATCACAGGTCTGCATGTGCAGTTAATCATGATTCCAATAGCACCTCAGGTGTCCTTTATGCTTCATAAGACAACGACAGAGAGTCCAGATTCTGATCTCACACTGACTTCAATGAATTACTTCAAATTTTGCAAAGGCCTTGTCCGGAAGAGCTCATAGTTCTTGTGATTTTATCATAAGTCTCATGATATTTCCACCCCCCTTAAAGCCTTAGCTCCTAGAGTCCTGTGATAGCGAGAATCTCAGCTTTCATTTAAAAAAGTTTCTAGCCCTACTACTTGCCAAGAAGTGCTTGGCATCTTGAAGAACGCTAGGACTCAAAAACCTGAAGGCAAATAAAAAGAACTCTCTTTTTAACTCTACAGTTTTAAGCCAGACTCATGATCTTTGAATGCTTAAGGGTGGCAATACTGCCATCTGCAGACTCAGTCCTGCAGCCCATACATTATTGCTTCCATGAGTAAGGATTACTCATGTGAGTGAGTGTTTGCAGAATCAAACCCTTAGTTCAAGTACAAGAGGAGAATGGGACAATCAGAAGGGAGCCCTGCTGTCTAACGGGAGATGTGTAGCACCTTCCCCATAGCAATGAATAAGACCTATGGAATATGTTTCTGTACAGCCACAATGTGAAACCAGAGGAAATCTAGGCTGTGTTAAATATTTTAGGGGTAAATTTTACTCTTAGTTTAAGTCTTGGTGTTCAAAGCGCTCCTGGCTGTCTCTCTTGGAAGAGAAGCTGCCTTCCACACCCAATGTCATACTGTGGCTGTGGAAGTACACCCATCACGTCAGGCCAAAAGAATGCAGCTCACACCACTACCATACAAGACAGCAGCACAGTGTCGCAGGGCCATTTCCAGATTGCCTTCCTGACATGAACAGGGTAGTTACCTGAGTGAGGCTATTCCCATGAGTAGGGTTGGATCTGCAGTTTTAATTTAACTGTATTTTAGGAAGTGCCTCATACTTTCTTCTCTGTAGCTGTTGGTTGGTTAAGGAGAGGGGAGAAATGGGACTACCGGCTGCTACCAAGGAGCAGTCCTCTACTTGACACCTCCACACAAGTGTTAGCTAGGAGGAAGGCTTTTTGCACACCTATGCAAGGGCACGTTCCTATATGGCTGTGCTGAACTGCACCTGGAATATTGCACAAACTTGGCAGAAACTGTACTGCCATTCCTCTACCAATAAGTTTGCCTGTGATAAGTGGGGCATGCTAGGAAGCATCAGATGTACTGAATCTGTTTTGAGAAAACATTGTGCTGTTTGGAGGACCCACTATGATGCCAAAAAAAATCAAGCATAAGTAGACTTGCTAGCATTTAAGATGTATAGCTCAGCAATGCAGGAGGGCTTGGGCACAATCCAATGCTTTACTAGACCGTGGTACTAGAGAAGTGCCACATTGCTGGGTTTAGCTGAGGTCAAATTCGGGACATCGTTTTGTATACAAGCAAATTGCTCTCCTTTCACTTGCCCACTATGACAGCTTCTTCTGAGTCACCGCAGAGCAGAGGCCAGCCAAGAGAAAGGATGCAGCATGGGTGTGGGGCTACTTGGTCCCACCAACCAACCTTCTTATCTCTGTTAAGAGGATGAGGCAGCTGTGGAGGTGAATGAAGTTTAATGTTAATGTTAATCTACACAATTCCAACATAAATCTCTTTCATAAGCATAAGCCCACATCTCCAAAGGGAGCCAACGGATGATTGAGATGATGCTTGCAACTATTTAATAAAGCCAATTTGTCAAAATCAGCTTAGCCCTAGAGAAGTTGACCTGATCTTGGTACAAACTGGCCTGACCCTTCTTCATTCTCTATAGCATTCTGCTACAAAAGTGAAGACAAGGAACAGGACAGATGAATTTCTCTTAAATAAGATGGGAATTACAAGGTAAATATGAAAGTTAAGCGTCATATATTTGTACAAAAACATCCAGTAAGATGAATGCAAGTTGAAAGAAATAAGATACATTCTGGCTTAGTCCCAAAAAATCTCAGTCCCTCTTCCTCTAAAAATGTCCCTCACAGCTGGCTTGAATGTATTTTTGAACATTTAAATCATACACGAGGTGGGACTCCCAATTCCACACAGAATTTATTTGTATGTTACTAGTATGTGAGTGGGAATGTGCAGTGCCAGATGGAATGTAATATATACTGTTAGCATAGCTACAGATGGTGCAAGATATAAAAGTAAATATAGTCACAGATTAAGCACAAGGCTTTGATACTAAATTCCTTAAAATACTCCTGAACAATCAAGAAAACAAACTGAGACAAGATTAATAAATAGCAATGTTATAGAATGGAGAACGGGGCCTCCAATGGTCTAGCTTCTGAACAAACACAAAGTACAAGACAGTCCATGCACTAAAGAGTTTACAATCTAGATGCCAGAGACAAAGGGAATGTGAGGGAAGGCAATGGAGGCACAAGATATGTTTAAGGACTTGATCAAAGCCACACAGGGAGTCTGCACAGAGCTCCGGAGTCCCCTTCTAGTGCCTTAACTACAAGACCATCCTTCCAACCTAAATTTAAATGTAGGCCTTTTATTTGTTATGTTATTCACAAAGGAGGACCCAAGTTAAGTATAAAAGTCATGCTGCATGCCTTTCCTATTGTAACGGATATAAAATTTGAGAAATATGCATTATTCTGCATGGACAGTATTGTATCTTGATATTAAATGAGGTCTCAAGTCTTGTTCATCTTGTGTAGCACTTTACTCTGAAAGATGCTCCATTGAAATAGGTAGCTGTCAATGCAGCTGTTTGGGATAGTGAACTGGATTCCTATTCCCTGAAGTATGTGAGACTATTAGTGGAGTAGGATATTGCCCGGATATGAATAGGGATGAAAGAACTGGGCCCTGCAGAAGAGCAGGCTTCCCTAGAGTGTCTTGAAAAAATATATTTACTTTAAATAAAAAAAATCTTTAAAAAATAATGATAATAACAATAAAGACATCCTTATAATGGAATATAGAACTAGGGGAAAATTGACTTTTGACACCCTTTCCTTCAGTTTTGATCGAAAAATGAGAGGGGGAGGGGGAAGTGACAGAATTGTCACATTCTTCCCACATCTCAATTTCTAAGAGTTCATTGATAGATAAATAAAATAAATTGCAATTACCTCATCTGGATACAATGTGCATTGTATGAGGGACTGCAATCCTTCCAATAAGTAACACATAAGTAGTTCCAGCGGCTTCAGTGTTTTTTTCCTTTCTTGACTGACACAAGGGCCCTGAAGCCTGACATTTGAGTACTTTTAGAACCATACAGTATCTTGTGTCATTAATATTCTTTAGTTGTTATGGACCAAATCTTGCAGTGTCTATTCATTGTTCACTCTGGTCTAATTCCCATTCTTTTCAACTGGAGTTTCGGCCCCATAAAGTCAATCTACACAGATGGATAACCATGCCTTTCACAAAGAACAATTTAAATATATATATATTTTTCCAAAATATATTGCTCTTTAATTTAAAAGAATGCTCCCTTCAAGTTTGGAGGCAGGTTTTGTAGCAGGTAGTTGCTAGAATACAACAGTGAGGAGGGCAATATACATTAAAGCAACTGATGTTAAACACTGTTCATTGAAGAGCCACTCTATCCTCAGTTAAACCAGTTACATTGAAAGTTACTCTACTGAAGACATAGGATGCAGTAAAGGCAGAAGTGTGCAATAAATGATTCTATTCTGTATTTGGAGGAACAAAACATGATATAGTCTCATCATATAGTGATTGCAACACTTTTTCCATTCCACTAGTATCTCCAGAGGACGTTAAACAGAAGCTCCTCTCATTAGATAGTTTAAAATCAGCAGGTCCAGATAACTTGCATCCGAAAGTTTTAAAGAGCTGGCTGAGGAGCTCACTGGACCACTAATGTTGATTTTCAATAATCTTTCGAGCACTGGGGGAATTCCAGAAGACTGGAAGAAAGGTAATGTTGTGACAATATTTAAAAAGTGTAAATGGGATGACCTGGATAATTATAGGCCTATCAGCTTGACATTGATCGTGGGCAAGATATGGGACTTGATTAATAAAGAATTAAAGGAGGGTAATAGAGCCTTAAAAACTAACTTGATATCTTTTTTGATGAAAATATAAATCTGGTTGATAAAGATAATAGTGTAGATGTAATATACTTCTATTTCTGTAAGGCGTTTGACTTGGTACCACACAACATTTTGATTAAAACACTAGAATGATATAAAATAAATACGATACACATTAAATAGATTAAAAACTAGATAACTGATAGAGTTCAAAATGTAACTGCAAATGGGGAATCATCATTGAGCAGGTGTTTCTAGTGAGGTCCCATAGGAATTGATTCTTGGCCCTATGCTATTTAACATTTTTATCTGTGACCTGGAAAAAACAAAATCAGGTGATAAAGTTTACAGATGGCACAAAAATTGGGAGAGTGGTAAATAATGAAGAGGACAGGTTACTGGTACAGAGCGATCTGGAACATTTTGTACACTAGGAAGGAAACAATATGTGTTTTAATATGTGCAAGGAAACAATATGTGTTTTAATACAACTAAATGTAAAGGTATACATCTAGGAACAAACAAAGAAAGCCATGTTTACAGGATCAGAGACTATACAGGATCAATGACTGTGAAAAAGATTTGGAGGTCGTGGTTGATAATCAGCTAAACATGAGCTCCCCAAAGTGACACTGTGGCCAAAAAGCTAATGCTATCCTGGAATGCATAAACAGGGGAATCTCAAGTAGGACTAAAGAAGTTATTTGACCTCTATATTTAGCATTGATGTGGCTACTGCTGGAATACTGTGTCCAGTTCTGATGCCCACAATTCAAGAAGGATGTTGATAAATCACAGAGGATTCAGAGAAGAGCCACAAGAATGATTAAAGGATTAGAAACCATGCTGTCTAGTGATAGACTCAAAGAGATCAGTCTATTTAGTTTAACAAAGAGAAGATTAAGGAGTGAGTTAATCTACAGGGGGAATAAATATTTGATAAAGAGCTATTCAATCTAGAAGAGAAAGGTGTAACATGATCCAATAGCAAGAAGGTGAAGCTAGACAAATTCAGACTGGAAGTAAGGTACATATTTTAACAGTGAGAATAATTAACTACTGGAACAATTTACCAAGAGTCATGGTGGATTCTCCATCAGTGGCAATTTTTAAACCAAGATTGGATGTTATTTCTAAAAGATCTGTTCTAGGAATTATTTGGGGGAAGTTCTATGGCCTGCATTACACAGGAGGTCAGATTAGATGATCACAATTGGTCCCTTCTGGCCTTGGAATCTATGGATTTGCTGAATGCATTTGACCCCTGAATACATTGTGGTTTGGGATTTTTCTGCCTTCCTCTGAAGCATCAGCTATTTAAATGCCAGTCTGATCACTGATCTGCTATGGCAAATCCTACATTAATATGCACCCTATCCACAGCTTCCTGATAGCACTGGATAACATGACCCCTGTATGGAAAGGAAAGTATCTAAGAAATCCAAGTGTGTTCTCTGTTGCAAGTTATTTCTCTCCAGGGAGAAGGTGCTTCAAACTCTTCTCAAAACCCCCTTCTAATTATTACTCTGCTCCTTCTTTCAAGGCCCACACATTGTAATAAAACACCCTCTAGGAGAAAATGGTTGGACACAGCACCCTGAAGACTCAGACCCATAGGTAAGAAAGGTTTGTTTGAAAGTGATACATACAGACTGCCTTCACAGCCCAGTGCTAACTGCCACTGGCCTTTCAGGACCTGAACCCAGATCTCCGGCATGTTAGCTCTGATCTTAGACTGCTCTACCAACCATAGGTGTGTGAATCATGCCACTCAAATGCACTGGAAATTAGCCTTGTGCTGAGCTTGTCCTGCATTCAGCCAGCAGTAGTTTGCACAAAGTGTGTGTGGTCAAATTTTACTATTCTCTCTGAACATTTTGAGGCTTTTCTCTGTCGCAAGGTTAAATTGTGCTTCTGCCTCTGTTCCTGCACACACACCCTTCAACCTGTGAGCTGTGCATAAATTACCTACCTTGTAGGGATGTCCTGAACATTAGTTAATATTTGTAGAGTGCTCTGAAAATATGAAGTGCTGAATACCTATTCTTTCCCCATCTCTGGTTCCAGCAAACCAGTGACACAAGTTGGATGGGATCCAAATATTGCCTAAGAGTTCAGTCTTGGGAATAGCAGGCTCATTGGAATCTGAATCTCTTCAGACTTCAGGGCCCACAACCCCCATGTTGAACTAGTTCTGGCATGAAAAGAATGGGTGAACCCCTTTAAAACAGAACTCTGAAGTCTTTGCACAGCTGTAGTGCGGCTTCTCTTCCCACCATCGTCCAAGATTTTGGGGCTGTATTCAACTGTATAAAATTAAATGATTAGCATTCCGTTTTATATATGGTGGGAAAAAATCAAATACCCTTTCTGTAGTTTCAGCTGTGTATTTTACTATCCATTATTCATAACAACTGCTTGGGAAACAAACTATTTACCCACAGTTTTTAAAGCTCCCCACATTTCTTATGGAGTACATGCAAATGTGGCAATGGATAGTTAACTTTTGTCATGATAAAGCAATGAGTAATGTCAGACCTGGGAAAATAAAGGTACTCAGGTACTTATTACAGGTACTCTCTGCAGCAGAACAGAAATATTACATGGTCAGGCATTAACAATGGGGACGCTTTACATTCTCAGGAAGAGAATGGTTGATTAAAACATACAGAAGTGAGAAAATATAGGGCCTGATTCTTATCACACAGGAGTTTTACAGCAGCGTAATTTACAGCTCGGTAATTGAGAACAGAATGAGGCCCGTATGATCTAGGGGATGTCCCCATTAGTTGAAGATGTTACTGTTAGTGTTTTACAGAACAGTGTTATAGCCTGAGGTACATTTCACAACATGATTATGTCCAGTCCGATTGGCCAGGGTGACCTTGTCATCACCACTGTGTTTAGACATAGGTCTTACCGGGAAGGTGATAACATGGTTTCAAGTGTCAATGTAAACAGGGTCTACAACTAGAGCTGCTTAAAACCTGTTTGTTTAAGTTCACATGCATGCTATCACTCAAGCCTGACAAGTTTTGTTCAGACAGGTCCGAACCTTTTAATTGCACTTGGAGTTACAGATTAACATGAACCCAAGACAGGAATGCAAACCCACAAGTGCTAGTTTCATACAAATGGGGATTTAGGGTGCAAAATATTGTTGACAAAGGTAGTCCAATCCATTTCTCTGCAAGTAGTAAGGAGTATTCTCTGTGACAGAAAGAACAGAATCATACTCCAAAGCGTACTCTAATTTCAAAGCATTTAAAGCAAGAGGAACCGCTGAGTGGCTGTATGTACTAAGAGAACACACACATATGAGAAGGAAGAAGCAACAGCCCCTGAATATCCGCCCTTCTGCAGTTATCTTAAACTTCCCTTATTACTTTTCCTTCATAGCCTTCAATCCATCTTCTCTACAAAAAGAAATCATTTGCGCTTGTACCTACCTCTTGGCTTCAATCTTTTTCTTTGCCTCCCTAATTGGAGGATGGTGTGTCAAATCAATTCAATCACTGCAAACCTTTATTAAGTGCACCAGTCACTCACCTAGGACAAGATTCAGTACCCAAGGGGAGACAGATTAAGAACTGAGTAAAAACTGCCTAAAAAAGAGCCTGATCCTGAAAGATGCTGAACACTTTCAATTCCCTGTGTAATTACTTGGGACAGCATGTCAGCAATATGTTGCAATACCTACAGAAAGAAATGTGTGTGTGTGTGTGTTGTGTGTGTGTGACAGAGAGACAGTCCCTAACATTAGTAGCAATCTATATTCAAGCCTCTTTCCTGTGTAACTTTCTATTTAAAATTCACCTTTACCCCATGGTTCATCCACCTCACCATTCCACCGCATAATAACTTAGTTAACATTTCCTCCTTTTATGATCTTCAGACAAATGGATTAGCAGAAGTGTTTCACCTTATGCTCTTGAACTTGGCATAAGTTGGGTTGCTCTAAACAGTCAACTTTTCCTGGCCTTGCTTGCTTCCAGAGATGAAGTTTGCATTTGGTTTTTTACATTTAAAATCAAAGTAAACCCCCACAATTTTACATATTCATCAGAATAAGAAGGGCGTTGAGTGGCTCCGCTTGTACTCTGACTGTAGAATGAAGAAACTCTTGGCTTTGGTATACATTATGAGAAAAGAAGTGAATTTGGAGGGGGTGGACTTCTAGCCTCCACCTAAGAAACAAATCTGGAAGAAGAAAAGGAGTACTTGTGGCACCTTAGAGACTAACCAATTTAGTCTCTAAGGTGCCACAAGTACTCCTTTTCTTTTTGCGAATACAGACTAACACGGCTGTTACTCTGAAATCTGGAAGAAGAAAATCTTGGGGTCTCAGCACCATTTTAGTATTAATATTTCTTCATTGAAATTAACTGTCAAAAGCAGTAGCAGGTTTCAGAGTAGCAGCTGTGTTAGTCTGTATTCACAAAAAGAAAAGGAGTACTTGTGGCACCTTAGAGACTTAGAGATGCATCCGATGAAGTGAGCTGTAGCTCATGAAAGCTCATGCTCAAATAAATTGGTTAGTTTCTAAGGTGCCACTAGTACTCCTTTTCTAAAAGCAGTAGCAAATACTGTAAATTAAACAGCCTGGGCTAGATCCTCAGCTGGTGTAAGTTTAGTCTGGTTCCATTAACTCTGGGTGAACTGCACTGATTTTACACCAGCTGAGGATCTGGCCACTCTTTTTACTGCCCGTAGACACATTTACCTTAGAATAACACCAATAACTGTATTGGAGACAAGGGTTAATATTAGACTGCTTTGTCCTCCCTGTCTTCTCACCAAGATTGGCTTTACGCCCATGTAACTTTTTCTTATTTACATGGAGCTACTTCTGATTTATACCAGTGTCTGTTAAAGGAGAATTTGGTCTAGTTTATTGAGACCATCTGAACTAATCTAACTCCTTTGAGGTTCACTTGTCACTAATCCCAGTGGAAGTTGATGAGTATTCATTTGTTATGACTTTCTCTATTACAATCATGTCGTCAATCCATAATGAATGGTCATGGATGAATATTGCCTTGGGATGTTAGCTGTCATTGCAGGAGAACAAAAGAGAAGTCATTTAGCTTTTAAGTTCTAATCAGGTCATATTAGATGAATGTTTGGAGGATTTTTTTTTACCCCACTGTCAAAAAGTGTTTACATGCCAGCAAAGTATTTAAAGAACTCAGTCTCTCTCAGAAAAGAAAAGAGAATATGTACAGTTCCTCTTATGAGATGGCCTTCCACTGTATTCCAAACTTACAACATTTCCCTCTCATCCACATCCTCAGGTGGGCTCCTCTACGTTATAGGACAGAAAATAAGCCTTTATTAGAGGAATGTTTCCCACTGAAATTCCTAGTAGCTCTATCACATTAGATACCATTCTTTTTTGAATATCTAATTACAAGGGAAAGAATCTCCAGGGCATAACTGGTAACATCACAGGTTATTGTAGTTAAAGTAGGATCTTAATTAAAAGGTTATTGTAATTAAAATTCAGGATCACCATTTTTTTCTCTCCTCACATGGTCTTTTGTGGTAGTCTCCAGAGTTGTCTGTAGCAATTCCACTACAGCATGACTCCTTGTAGCAGCACTCAGTCCTAGACAGCTTGGGTTAGACATTTTGAAAAATATCAACCAACTGATATTTAGGGTCCTAAATAGGAGATTCTACTTAGGTACCAATGTATGTGAATTTAGGAGCCTAACTATGTATATAGATTTAGGAGCTTAATTAAATGCCCAGGTTTGAAAATTGTCCATAGTTTCAGAGTGGGCCTCTTTCTTACTGATAGAGACACGTTTGGGGGAAAATAGCCCCTCCCCCATTGAATTCCATAAGATTTCAAAGGAAGCATCTTCTCCTTTCCCATAAAAGCTGCAATTGCTCCACTTCTATTACTGCAGGTATTTCTAAGAGAGTTCCTGTAGTATTTGGACTCTACCAAATTCTGGTAGGATCAGCTCTGAATGCAACTTCTGGCCATCATTCCAACTCTCCAATCCACATAACTGAAATGTGATAAACCACATGCAAGCTAGGCAACCCTAAAACAAGTTTATATCAAACCAACCTGGGAATGGATCTAAAAAGAGGTATTACTTGGCTGCTTCATTCTGTTTCACTGGGATTAGAACTCAGTTAAAAATGGTAAGACATTTTTGCAAATCTTTTCACAAATTTATTTTTATTTGGTTGAAAATTTTCAACAAAAATTCTGACCAGGTTTACATGGGATACTGTTTTCCCCAACAATTATCAAGTATCCCAATTAAAATAATAGATTATTCCTATAAACAGAATATTCTGAACTCAAAGGGAGGTAGTCTGGAACATAAAGCAGAGCAGAATTTCTAACCCCACCTGCTGTCTTAATTTCTAGCTCCTCTAACCTGAACACTAGATACACTTTTATACCACTTTCTACTTGTGTAGTTTTACTGAGAAGAAAACTACACTTTTTCTAGGCAAATACTAATAGTCCCCAATTTACTGTAATCTCTTATTATTAGAGTTATATGCAAGATCAAAATTTGGAACAGATAAAAGAGAAAAAGTTATTTATGATGAGTACTTCTAACGTAATGCATCTTGGATCTGACCTCATTCTGTCAACCCAGAGAACATATATATCATAGAAGAAAACAGAATAGTGATATTCTTCAGAAATTATATAAATTCACTCCATATTACCTTATGTATATATGACTCTTGATCTTCTTTCACTGTAGTGCTGATGTTATTGTTACCATATGGTTGGCCATATGCCTTCATTTACCCAGGTTCAATGGTCCAACAAACAAGGGACCAAAAAAAATTGGAATCATATTTGATGCACGTAGCTGATGAAATGGTATGTAGAGGAACAAGAAGTAGGCCAAATGAGAATAGCTTTTGCCAGTGCTGTCTTACAAGAACATAAAAGTGGGTTCCAATAAACTTTATGAACTTAACTCACTGTGACAAAAGTTTCTTTAATTTGTGAGCAAAATCCAATGGCTATTCATAACAACTAAACTTACCATTTTCCCCACCCCAACCCTCCCTACATTGTCTTCAGCTTTGTTGTGAAAGACCTCCTTGATTGGGGAGCACTTAAGGTGGAAAAAAAAGATTCAAATACCCATCCCAATGATAGATGTCTGTGCTATTTCACTTTCTTCTGTGGATTAATCTTGGCATTAGCCTTCTTGTCAATATCAACCTTCAGTAAATCATGTTGAATCATTTACCTTAAAGTATGGGCTTCATTGTCATTCAGCTATACAATAAAGCTTTGTTTGCTTAACTGGATTCAGACAGTCTGAGTCAGCCAAGATTTTCATAGCAAGAATTTTAGAATTTTAGAGTATTATCTCTGTGCAATGATATCTTGCTAACCTGAATGCATATTTGTATTCCTTTAAGTCTGGAGGGGAAGGGGGTGCAAAAGAGCCAACTTTCCAGTCTCCGCATCAAGTTACAATCCTGTCCCGATTTTCTCTTACAGTCTCCCTCCAGTTGGTTGGATACTTGGGTGACTTAGCCCTCAGGCCAAACCAAAAGTGCCCCCTTTGAAGGAAAATGAAAGAATCCAATAAAACCAAGAGACTTCTCCCCCTCCCAGACAAAGTCCTTCTTCCCATTGGCTTCAGGGAAGCTCCCTCCCTCCCTCCTGCTCAAGAAGACCCAGCCCAAGCTCCCTTACAAAAGGGGCTTCACATTCAGCTTTTTCATTACTCCAGGTGTCCCAGGATATGCAGTCCATCTTCTAGATACAAACCTTCACCTTATTATGCTGGGTTCACTCTCCTTTGCTCCAGGGGCTCATAAATATTCCTTGGTCAGTTTAATTCTTCCTATCTGGTTTTCTAGGCCAAACAGCATACCTTTCATGCATACTTTTCCCAGCCCTTTGCCTCGCTCTCATGCCACCCCACCAGGCCATTAAGAACCACCACTCATGCACATCCTACTCACACCATCAGCAATTTTATAGCCCTGCCATCACCTGACCCGCTATCAGTCACCTGACTCCTATAGAGATTAGAATTCTCAACCACTGTCCTTAAGGACCCAGAACATGGAACAGGGAAGGGCTGTACCCAGGCCTAGGGCCAGCCCCCCCTGTGATAGGATCTTTCCTGATGTGTATGATATAATAGTATCCATTCACATTTTTAAAGGTGATTCATAAATCTGAAACCAAGGACATTTTACAAGTTGCCAGTCAAATAACTATTACATGAGGATCCCTGTAATTATCTATGACAGTCTAAGAGCTCCATTCTGGCTCTTTTGATCTCACAGTAGTTACATGCCTCTTTGTGTACATGTATATGTGTACCAACTACAGAATACGCTGCTCAGGAATATTCAGCGTACACCATTGTCCTCTGGGTAGTATTTAAGCGATGATATATTCAGAGAATCATAAGATTAGTCCATCCTGTTACCATATAGGATTGTTATTTGCAGTATGTTTGCTAGCGCTTTGTCCAGTTCAGCAATGTGTCCCAAGTGATAGGACTTATTTCACTTCCCTTGGGAGACAACCGTAAAGTAATGGGTTTCACTTTCAGGATTTTTTTCCTAATACCCACCTTAAGGTTTGCTTAATTCCATTTCATACTGTCTTCAAAGGTATACCTAACAAACAATCTTCCTTGTAAAAATAGTTTTGAAGCAATGTGTGGAAGCATTGTCAGTTCTAATGCACTACGCACCAAATTTGTCTCCAGAATACAGCTTGAGCTGTTGGACGGTCTACTTAGGGCTTCTTCGGGGACAGGGATGGGGAGAATGGTGGGTGGATCCTATACTCCTGTGTACGGCTGTGTTGCAGGGGTATAGAGTGAGTCCCCAAGGACTCCAAGAGCTGGCACTCCAACTCGCACAATTATGCACTGGAAATATGGAAATTCCATTCCACGTAGTGTCCTCAGGGCACAGAGAAGAATGGGAAGGATTTTGTGCCCTTTTACACGGTTGGGGTAGTATTCTACTACTAAGAGGTAGCATCCACCAGTAGGATAACACATTGTAATATGAAATTGCTTGGACTGGTGGAAGAACTGTCCTGTCAGTCAATACAATCAATTCAGACACACGTGAATATTTGTTTTCTTTTCCCTTTCATTTTGCAAATCAAATAAGATAGGTATAAGAACAGGACTTAAGAAGCCATGCTTTAGTGCGTGGACATGCAAATATAGTTTAAAATCTTTGCAGGACGTTTCCTGGCAAATGGACTTCATTTTACAATCCTCTTGGTAGTATTAAAGGGAAAATATGACCGTTACTACCTGAATTCAGTTCATGCTCTCTGCCAAGGTTTATGGACATGTTCAGATTGCACATGCATTCTTGTACAGAGTTTGCTTTCAAATGTTTATCCTCCATTGTGTGGGAGGAAATGAAAATAAAATTCAGCACTCTTCCTACAAAGACTGAAACTAAATGGAGCCTTAAAAATCTGGAACTACGAAAGGGGCTTGTGTTTAGCAAAGGAGCTGGGGAAGCCCCGACAGATGTTACCTCACAAAGGGCTCATCAATAACTCATGTAAAAAGTAGCCATTCACACACAAAAATATGAAGACATAATAGAACAACCAGCTACAGGTCCTCAGCAGGATTTGACTCTGTGACCTCCAGCACCAAAGCATGGAGTGCAGCAACTTAAACTGAGAACTAGTTCTATGAATTACTACTTGAATATATGATCCTGTGAGGTGTTAAATGCCTCTTACAAGTCAGGGGAAATAGAAAATGATCAACACCTGCCAGAATTATAGGACCTAAACTGACATTAGGAAATGGAAATAAATTATTGGCATAGAGATTAAAGGTGGGATCCACAAAGGGACTTAGGTGTTGCAATGATGTGTGTCATGGAACCTAATTTTTAGGCACCTAGAAAATCACAGAAACAACTTTGTGATCCACAAAGTCTGAGTAAAGAGCCTACACTCCTTACACAATGAATGGGGAGCGATACAGGCCTAAAACTGAAATCCACAAAGCCAGCACACTAGATGGGGAAACAGCTAAACTAGCCAATGGGAGGCACCAATGGGCGAGAAGAAGGCAGGGCTAAGCCAAACACCCAGAGGGGCTGGCTTCCTCCAGGTCCCGGGGGTGCTCAAACCCAAACTCTGTCCCAGGCCCCATCCCCTCCTGCCCCCTTCCCCCAAACCCTCAACCCACCTCTTTGTGCCCCCACTCCACCCCAGGCCCTGCCCGAACCCCACCCCCAACCTGCCTCTACCCAGCCCCTCCCCTGAGTGCTCCCCATCCCCGCTCCTCCCCAGCACTTTTTAGATGGGAGGGAGGGGGCCGCTGGCTCCTGGTTGGCGCTAAGCACCATTATTTTTTCCCACAGGTGCTCCAGCCCTGGAGCATCCACAGAGTCATTGCCTATGCGCACCCCTCTGTCAGAGACAGGTGCCTAAGTCCAGGCTGCACAGAGGCATCTATCCATGAACTGGGGGAAGATAGGGACTTGGCCCTCTAGGAGGCATGCAAAACAAAATGACCCCAGGGGAGGATCTCCCTCAGAACCTTCAACCTGGTGAACAGGGTACTCCCCCAGAATGTGGTTCAAGTCACTCTCCTCCTGAGGGGAGAAGGGATCTGCCACCTCTCAGGTGAGTGCGATGACCCGAGAAATCACTCTAACTTCTGCATTGGCTCAGTTAATATTTAAGTATTCTTTTGTGAAACAGCTTCAATACATATGAGAGACTGAGGGAGCTCTCCATCAGAATACTCCATAGCTTACCTTAGAGATGGCAGGTTCCTGTTCAAATCTCTTCTTTCCCCTCAGAAGGTGGGGGGATTTCAACTGGGGGTCTCCCACATCCTGGGTGAGTATCCTACCACTAAGCTAAAGATCATGAAGGAGGCAGCCCTCCTCCCCTGGCTGTTTTGTTTGAAATTGCCTCAGGGGCCTGACCCAATTGGTGTACTCAGAGCCACCTATGGGAATGGGCCCCTGCACATGGCTTGGGCAGCCAAATTCCTATCCGTCCTTATCATAACCATACAGCCAAGGGTAGCCTAGAATTCCTCCTTACCTGTAAGGGGTTAAGAAGCTCAGATAACCTGGTTGGCACCTGACCAAAAGGACCAATGGAGAAAGAAGATACTTTCAAATCGGGGGTGGTGGAGGGGTGAGGCTTTGTTTGTGTGTTCTCTTGGGAAGCAGAGAAGCATCAGGTCAGAAAACTCCTACTCCTATAAACCATCCTAAAATAAGTCTCAATATTGCAAAAAGAGTAAGTAAATAAGGCAAGGCGCGTTAGATTATCTTTTGTTTTAGCTTGTGAATTTTCTCCCTCCCTAAGAGGGAGGTTTATCCCTGTTTTTTGTAACTTTAAAGTTTTGCCTAGAGGGAAATTCTCTGTGTTTTGAATCTGATTACCCTGTAAAGTTACCTTCCATCCTGATTTTACAGAGGTGCTTCTTTTACTTTT
Source organism: Lepidochelys olivacea (assembly GCF_965140295.1). NCBI lineage: Eukaryota > Metazoa > Chordata > Testudines > Cheloniidae > Lepidochelys > Lepidochelys olivacea. Next base: position 23,757,804 of record NC_140412.1, on the reverse strand, counting down.
TTTTTAATAATAAAGTTCTGTTTTGTAAGACTCTGGTTTACCTATTTGGTTGGTATATTATTTTCAAGCCTTCCCAGGAAGGGGTGTCGGGCTTGGGGGGATATTTTGGGGGAATAGGAATTCCGAGTGGTCCTTTCCTTGATTCTTTATCTAAATCTCTTGGTGGTGGCAGCGTACTGTCCAAGGACAAAGGATTTGTGCCTTGGGGAAGTTTTTAACCTAAGCTGGTAGAAATAAGCTTAGGGGGCTTTCATTCGGGTCCCCACATCTGTACCCTAGAGTTCAGAGTGGGGAGGGAACCCTGACAGTTCCAATTTGTAAATCACTCTGGGGCTTAGGCATCCAGACACCCATCATAAGGCAGTAACACAGATGCTCAGGAAGGCAGTAGGTGCACATGTACCTTGAGTGAGTCTGCAACGTGCACGCTCAGAGGAGAATCTTAGGCATTTACAGGGTTAGGGGGCAGCCAGACAGGAGTTCTGTGGATCACAGTCATGCCTAAAAATGGGACTTGGAGGCCTTAATACCTTCATCAATCCAACCCTAAGTGCCCAATTCGACTTCCATTGGCATCAGTGGGTGTGGGACCATGAATTCAGAACAATAAAACAGCAACTGTGGGTGAGGGGCATTTGACAGCTAGCAATGAGATATACAGGACTTTTCATGAACAGCTATATTAAGATGATTACATGGACAGATAACATCTGGCTATTTTTTTTTTCAAACTGTCCAGACCCCAATGAAAACTAATATTCAAAAGGACACTTTAGAGCAATGGTTTTCAAACTTTTTTTCTGGGGAAAATTTCTGGGGAAAATTTTGAAGAAAATTGTTGATCCCCATGACCCAGTGGAGCTGGAGATGAGGGGATTGGAATGTGGGAGGGGCTCAGGGCTGAGGCAGAGGATTGAGGTGCAGGGGTGAGGGCTGTGGGGTGGGGCCGGGAATGAGGGGTTCAGGGTGTGGGAGGGGGTTCTGGGCTGGGGTGTGGGAGGGGGTCATGGCTCTGGGCTGGGGATGTAGGCTCCAGGGTAGGGCCAGGGATGAGGAGTTTGGGGTGCAGGAGGGGCTCTGGGTTTGGGGAGGGATCAGGACAGGGTAGGGATGTGGGAGGGGGTCAGGGCTCTGGGCTGAGGGTGCAGGCTCTGGGGTGGGGCTGGGGATAAGGGGTTTGGGGTGCATGAAGGGGTTCCAGGTTTGGGGGGGAGGGGCTCAGGGCTGGGGCAGGGGATTAGGGCTGGGGTTGGGGCACGGACTTACCTCCGGTGCACCCCAGCCAATGGGAGTGTGGAGCCGCTGCTCAGGGTGGGGGCAGCATGCAGAGCCCTGTGGCCCCCCCTGCCTAGAAGCCGGACCCCCTGATGGCCAGTTCCGAGGCACAGCATGGTGTCGAAACAGGTAAGCACTAGCCTGCCTTAGCTGGGCAGCACTGCTGACGGGACTTTCAACATCCCGGTCGGCGGTGCTGACCAGAGCGACCCAGTGGCTGACAGGCCACGATTGGGTCACGACCCAAAGTTTGAAAAATGCTGGTTTAAAGCACCTTGTTGTGCCAATGGAGGTTATTGTATGAATGAGGCTATGAGTAGTCTGAAAACAGTGGAATCATGTTTTATTAAATGTTTAAAGAAATTGTCAGATTCAACACTGTGCATTGCATCTATTATAGCAGTTAAACCGAGGAGACTCCTCCTTTAGAAATCTTAGGATATGAATAATCCTGAAAGCTGGCAGAGACTTGAGTAATAGCAGTAAATATATAGACCTATTTTGCTATCCAAAGCAGATGTAAGACACTTAGAAAGGTGTAAGCCAATAGACTAGATCTTCTCTTGCCAGATTTGATACATGGGGATCCAACAGAATTCATAAAACAGAGACATTAAAACATTCATATCCATCTCTCTCGCACTATTACTAATTTAAACCAGACTAGCCATAATCAGACAGTGGCTATAACACAGGATAAAAAGGAATCAGCTGATGCTATTTACTAGGACAATCTTTTCTATATTTTGGAAGGAAATATTTTAAATAGGTTAAATTCATCTCTAGAGGACAGCAGTGATAGGATAACTCAATTTGCCAAATTTAGAATCTTCTTGTAAATGATGGCTTTTTTATTTAGAACAGAGTTCACAATGTGAGGTTCAAATTCAGTTTGCCTCTATTAAAAATGTAGTTCTTGATGGTTGTATGTTTATTTTAAATTTAATTCCCCTGTGGGGATCCACAGCCAATAAAAGTCAGCCTACTGGAACCCAGAAAAATATTCTGGTCCCGGTAACTTTAATGCTTTACCAATAAATAAGTCTCAAATTTCATTCCAGTAAGACATTGCAGGAATTTTTGTGGCAGAGAAATGAAAACCCTAGAAAATCGTTGTAAAAAACGGTATTTCTGCCACACTGCACAACAAATATTCTTTGGGACATATTCGGAACCCAGCAGAATAAGCAGTCCTAAAATCAAGGAAAATGACAGTTACTAGGATGATGGGAAGGGGAGAGGAAATTGATTCCATTATCTTTGGCATTAACCAAGAACATAATTGCACTGGGAAGATACAAGGGGCTGGTTGTACATATATGTACATATATGTCCCACATGAATTTTTATTTTACAGGATCTTGAGAATATCATGAATTTGAACATCTGTTACTAAGAGCATCTGCAATCACTTAAATGACCTTTTTTTCAAAAACTGGAAAGGGGCCTGTAAATTGAACATAGCAGAATGATACTCCAGTCTGAGATGAGTGAACTAGTATATCTAACATTTAGGTCATATGATGACATTAATGGGGAAGGCACTGGAGTTCCCTGTTAGAATTAGATAATTAGGTAACCGAAGACAAACTTAAGAGGTCTGTAGTTTGAGAGCATGCACAGATTTGCAAATGCATATGATCCTGTTTCCACTTATAATGGGCATTTGTGAAAAATCATTTAATATTGTGCACCTGACAACTTAATTTGTGTTTCCAAATGTGGGGTTTGTGGGTACAGATTTGTTCCTGTATACATTAAATAATGTGACAAATAACCTCATGATACGTTTACACTGTTTAGTTACATATTTATAGTGCCTATTATTTACCAGTTTTAGCATGGTTACCTGTAGGGCATATAGGTTTACTATATAAGAGACCAAATACATAGGTCATCTCTAGTGATTTTGCATGCCACAAAGCTTCCTTAACCAACTCCCCGTGGATTCCCCTTACATAAGGAGAAGCCAATAATGGCACAGAGTCACTATATCAGCTATGTACTCACATTCCCCCTCCACAGACACCTTTCTCAGGGACCTCAGTGCAGGGGGCAGTCCCAGAAATAAAAGGGGTATGTTTGGTTGCCATTATAACTTGACAATTCCTGGCTGCAAGGACAGACCACTGGGGCTGTGGTCAACTGGGCATAACTTAATACAGTCTCAGGTATCACTGGGGATCATCAGGTCAATCTCTGGATCAGGGTATTACAGAGATGGCCAACAGCTACCAGTGCTTTCCATCCCCATCTCATCTGTGCCAAAAGTTTCTCTGGTACAGCTAAGGATCTAGCCCATTACTCCTGTACGTTTGTATAAGTCCTTTCCTATCCTCTCAGAGCTGGGCCACAATCTTCATGTAATTAATTTCTTTTTTGTTTCACCTTACATACACTCAGGGTTATACTCTGTGTTTGACTCCAAGGGTACAGTGGGAAGGTGCTTTCCAGCGCAGCTAGACAGACATGCCCGTGCTCTCCTGGAGCTAGCATGCTCAAAACAGCAGCGCGGCCATGGTAGCAGAGGCTAGCCAACCAAGTATATACCCCGGGGGGGCTGGGTTTGTACTCAGGCAATAAGCCTGTCATAAATATAAAGGGAAGGGTAACCACCTTTCTGTATACAGTGCTATAAAATCCCTCCTGGCCAGAGGCAACATCCCGTTACCTGTAAAGGGTTAAGAAGCTCAGCTAACCTGGCTGGCACCTGACCCAAAGGACCATAAGGGAACGAGATACTTTCAAATCTTCGGGGCGGGGGGAAGGCTTTTGTTTGTGCTCTTTGTTTACATGGTTGTTCTCTCTTGGGACTGAGAGAGGCCAGACAGAAATCCATGTTCTCCAACCCATCCTAATCCAAGTCTCCAATTTGCAACCAGTATAGGTAAGCCAGGCAAGGCAGATTAGTTTATCTTTTGTTTTATGTGAATTTTCCTTGTGTTAAGAGGAAGGTTTATTCCTGTTTTCTGTAACTTTACGGTTTTGCCCAGAGGGGGATCCTCTGTGTTTTGAATCTGAATACCCTGTAAAGTATTTTCCATCCTGATTTTACAGAGGTGATTCTTTTACCTTTTCTTTAATTAAAATTCTTCTTTTAAGAACCTGATTGATTTTTTCATTGTTCTTAAGATCCAAGGGTTTGGGTCCGTGTTCATCTATACAAATTGGTGAGGATTATTATCAAGCTTTCTCCAGGAAAGGGGGTGTAGGGCTTACGGGGATATTTTGGCAGCCCTGAGGGCTTGTCTAGTTAAGGCAGGCTACTGAAGCTACCTTGTGGGCTGCAGCACTGCTAGGAAACTCTACAGTCTCTCAGTATGTCTCTTCTGACTCCAGACCCACCACTGGCACATCCTCTTATACCAGAGATTTCAAGGGGGTCCTCAGAACACAGTCTTACATTTGTCTTCCACCATGCCTGTGTAACCCACACACCTCCTGGGTGTGGTGTTCTGTCCCATCTTGTGGCACGAGACCACTTAGAGCGAGATTAAGGAGTCTGCTCTACAGCCTTAGCTAAGAGCCATGTGGCTTTTAGCTCATGCAGTACAGGCTCACGCACTAAGCTCCAGAGGTCCCAGGTTCAATGCTGACGACCGGAGTCTGTCGGTGTTACACCTGCACAGGAAAAATATGCCCTCAGCTGGAACTGGGGCTTTTAGGAGATGTCCTCAGGGCAATTAAACATCCACCAATGGCCCTTGTCATATGACTTGGGCTCATGGGCCTCAGGTATTAGAGAAGTTGTTCAAGGATGTTTCATATCCTTATGTAGAAGTGACCTTTACATTGCTGTCAAGGACAATAGGATTTATGGTGAATGAAACCTATGAATTAAATGAGACCTAGTCTAAGAAGTGAAAAGTGATCCTCCCGAAAACCCTATCACACAGTACCTTAATGGCCCCAAATACTGCAGATTCATAGGGTATGTCTACACTGCTAAGAAAAACCCATGGCACCAAGTCTCAGACCCCAGCTCAATTAAATCCGGCTCATGGGGCTTGAGCTGTGGGGCTAAAAATAGCAGTGTAGATGTTCCCATTAGGGCTGGAGCCCAGGCTCTGAGACCCTACCCCCTCACCAGGTTTCAGAACCCAGGCTCTAGCCGAAGCAGAAATATCTACACTGATATTTTTAGCCCCATAGTCCAAGCCCCGCAAGCCCAAGTCAATTGGCCCTGGCTCTGAGACTTGGTGCTGTGGGTTTTTCTTCGCAGTGTAAACATACACAATGATTCATAAATTCCAAGGCCAGAAGGGACCACTGTGATCATCTAATCTGACCTCCTGCATAACACAGGCCATAGAACTTCCCCCAAATAATTGCTAGAGATGATCTTTTAGAAATAACATCCAACCCTGATTTAAAAATTGTCAGTAAGGGAGACTCCACCATGACCCTTAGAAAATTGTTCCAATGGGAATTACTCTCACTGTTAAAAAAGTACACCTTATTTCCAGTCTAAATTTTTCAAGCTTCATCTTCCAGCAATTGGATCGTGTTATGCCCTTTTTTGCTACACTAAAGAGCCCATTATCAAACTTATTTGGACATAAGCTTTTGTGGGCTAAACCCACTTCATCAGATGCATGCAATGGAAAATACAGTAGGAAGATATATATATACACAGAAAGGAAGTTGATGTCTGTCTGTATCTGTACAAGTATTTCAGCAGCCATCTCACTGTGCCAAACATAGATGTAAAATAACTGCTGTACTCCTGTCTGAGATTCCCCTGTTTATACATCTCAGGATCACATTAGCTCTTTTGCCACAGCATCACATTGCAAGCTCATATTCAGCTGATTATCCACCATGACCCCAATCTTTCTCAGAGTCACTGGTTTCCGGGATAGAGACCCCATTTTGCAAGTATGGCCTACATTATTTGTTCCTAGAGGTATATAGTTAGTCATATTAAAACACATACTGTATTGTTTGCTTGTGGCCAATTTACCAAGTGATCCAAATCATTCAGTGACTTGTACTCTTCATTATTTACCACTCCCCCAATTTTTGTTTCATTTGAAAATTTCATCAGTGATAATTTTATGTTTTCTTCCAGGTCATGCCTAAAAATGTTAAACAGCATAGGGCCAGGAACCCATTCCTGCAGGACTCCACTGGAAATGTACCTGCTCGATGACGATTCCCCATTTACAATTACATTTTGAGATTTGCCAGTTTTAAATCCATTTAATGTGTACCATGTTAATTTCATATCATTCTAGCGCTTTAATTAAAATATCATGCAGTACCAAGTCAAACACCTTACAGCAGTCTAAGTGTATTATATCAGTGCTATTGCCTTTATCAATCAAACCTGTAACCTCATCAAAAAAGATTACACTATTGGTATTAACATGTCTTGAGCTATCAGTATAACATACTTTCCTGAAGACTCGCCAAATCTCAAATATAATACACAAGTGATAGTTCACTTCATTGTTCTCAGGAAGGTGAATGTAAGGGGCTTTTGGGAAAGAAGTGTGTTTTAAGGAGAGCATAAACCAAGAGTGTGTAGAGGAGATGAAGGGCATGGATAGAAAAAAAGGAAATATCTGGCAAATTTCTTAAAATGCCTTTCAAATACTAGGAGGCAATTGGGCACAATGGGTGTTGTTCACACACAGAAAGCAGCATTGTCTGGGAGCTAAAGCAGCAGATTCTCTCTGTGATCCAGGAAAGCACTTAAGCACATGTTCAAGCCTATCCCTATTCATGACAGCACTCAAGCATGTACTTAATTTTTAAGCACTTTCTTGTATCAGGGCCTAGGAGTTAGGTCTAGGACTTGTATGCTAGTCCCATTTGCCACTGACTCCGTGTGTAGCATTGGGAAACTGATAATGGGCACCAAAAATTAATGGACATTTTTCCAAATGTTGGTCCAAGGTACTTGTCCAAATCTTGCTCACCCTGAATCAGATGTGCATAACACCACAGGGTCTTAATTTTTCCACTGATGCTGAACACCTGCAGCACCCATTGACTCCAAATGGATTTCCATGTGCTCAGTCGCTCTGAAAATCATGGTAACATTTCGGGCATCCAAAATTGGGACATTAGTCCCAATTAGTGGGCCCTTTTAGAATGTTTGGCCTTAGGCTCAATATCCCTCTGTTTTAATAATATTTACCCACTTTTGCAAAGCACTTTGAGATTTTTGGATGAAAGACACCCTATAACGGCAAAGTATATTGTTAAATAGACAAGGGAGAGAAAACTGTTTTGTTCAAATAAGGGAAGTGGACTAAGAGAACATGAAGATACTAAAGAGCTGTAAGGATCTAAACATCTGTTTATCAGCAATGACAGTACTCTATAGAATCCAAATACATATGTTATTAAACTCAAAGCATAAGAAGCAGTAGAAAGAACATATATTTTCTCAATGAGAGGGTGTGATGCAAAGTTGAGGGACGTTTATTTATTGCGCTATTTAAACAGGACCCCAAAAGGAATATACATCTTGCAAGGGTAATTAAAACATTCCAAGATAGCATTTTACCTCTTTAATATGGATGGCACTCAGAAATATGTATAGTACGTGTAATACTTGGATGATATTCCAGTTATCATGGAACAAAAACTGGAGCTGCTGCATGTACATTTATAATTGCATAATGAAGCTCCTTTCATGCTTCCTTCAGAACAGATGGAAGTCATTTGTTCACCTAAATTGCTCCCCTGCTTGCCTGGTGTTTTACCAAAAAAATATTATGACTGCTATATTTCTAGGAAAAGGACATGCTGTAGCATGATGTTTTGCATGTGCAGTACCAGTTCAAATGGAACAGTTGGCTTATTTGCAGTTCAGATGTGGGTAGTTAACGTTTCCTCTTTGTTCCCAAACGGAAAAATTAAGACTCTTATCAATATGTTTTCTAACCTTTTGTTGTTGTTCTTTAAATCAATCAGTTTTAAAGTAACATTGATTCAATAAAGTCTGGTAGGAGTCCGTTTCAGAACCGACCAATTAGTAATCAATGAATATATTATTTGGCAGATTCTGTGGGGACTGTTTGCTTCATTGTCCCATAAGATCACAGCTGTTTTGGTGGGTCATGAATGATGAAGAATCCAGCATGGTATCTGAGCATTCTCAGCGCGATCAGTCAAAACAGATAAACAAGGGCTGAACATCAAGGTTCCCTGGACCCTGTTCAAGGGGAATGGGTGAAGCCATCATGGTGTTTTGCCAACCATTATATCTAGGTCTTTTAATTGGGTCAGAAACATTTAGTGATCAACTGTGCTGAAGGCTTTCAGGTAGAGCTAGGTGAAATTTTTCAAATAGTAAATTCTCTGGGAAAAAATGCAGTTTTGGGGAAACAACCTATTCATGAAAGTGTGTCAAATTCAGAAAATGGCTTTAGCCAAATACATTTAAAAAAAATACGAAAAAGTAAAAAAATGGTTCATTTAAACATTTTTGAAACAAAATAGTTAGATTTTGTTTAGCAGTTTAAGTTAATTTGTTTATTTTAAGGGTAAAATAATCCCATAAGAATGGCCATACTGGGTCAAACCAATCTAGCTGAGTAACCTGTCTCTGACAATGGCCAGTACCAGAGCTTCAGAATAGGGTATCTAGAATGACCCATCCCTGTCTTCCCCTCCCAGCTTCTGGCAGTCAGACAGTTAGGGTCACCCCAAGCAAGGGGTGGGATCCCTGATCAGTGTGGCTAATAGCCATTGATGGACCTATCCTCTATGATCCTATCTAGTTCTGTTTGGAACCCGTGTATACTTCTGGCCATCGCAACATCCCAGGTCAATGAGAATGCCAAAGGTTAACCCTGCATTATATGAAAAAGTACTTCCTTTTGTTTGTATTAAGTTTGCCTATTCATTTTGTCAGGTGACCCCAGGTTTTTGTGTAGTGGGAAAGGGTAAATAAAATTTCTCTATTCAGTTTTTCCACGCCACACATGATTTTATAGATCTTGACCATGTCCATCCTTAGTCCTCTCTTTTCTAAGATGAACAGCCCTAATCTTTTTATTCTCTCCTTGTAAGGAAGCAATTCCATACCCATGATCATCTTTGTTGCCCTTCTCTGAACCTTTTCCATTATATTCTTTCCACTATATTCCTTTTGAGGTCGGACAACCAGAACTGGACACAGTATTTAAGATGTGCATATACTCTGGATTTATATAGTGGCATTATGACAGTTTCTGTCTTATTATCTATTCATTTCCTAATGATTCCCAACATCGTTAGCCTTTTTGACCACAGCTGTGCATTGAGCTGACGTTTTCAGAGCACTATCCACAGTGGTTCCAAGATTCCTCTGTTGGGTGGTTACAGCTAATTTAGAACCCATCCTTATATATGTGTAGTTGGGATTATTTTTTCCAATGCCAATTATCTTGCACCTATCAGGGTTGAATTTCATCTGCCATTTTGTTGCTCAGTCACCCAGTTTTTTGAGAGATCTCCCTGTAACACTTTGCAGTCAACTTTGGACTTAATTATCTTGAATAATTTTGTATCATCTGCAATCTTTGCCACTTCACTGTTCACTCTGTTTTCTAGATTGTTCACAAATATGCTGAACAGAACAGGTCTCAGTACAGATCCTTGGAGGACCCTGCTGTTAACCTCTCCCCATTGTGAGAACTGACCATTTATTCCTACCCTTTGTTTCCTATCTTTTAACCAGTTTGTGCTCCATGAGAGAACCTTCCCTCTGATCCCATGACTACTTAGTTTCCTTAAAACCCTTTGGTGAGGGACCTTGTCAAAGGTCTTTCTGAAAGTCCAAGTACACTATATCAACTAGATTGCCCTTGATGACACCCTCAAAGAATTGTAATAGATTAGTGAGTCATGACTTCTCTTTATAAAAGCCATGTTGACTCTTCCCCAACAAAGCACGTTTATCTGTGTGTCTGATAATTCTGTTCTTTACTACGGTTTCTACCAATTTGCCCAGTACTGAAATTTGGCTCGCCAAGGTCTCCTCTGGAACCCTTTTTAAAAATCAGCATTACATTAGTTACCTTCCAGGCATCTGGTACAGAGGTGTTTCAGCAATAGTTACATACAACCAAGGATATAATGAAATTTAAAAAAAACATTTTGAGTCAAATTGAACCTCAAATGAATGATTTTGTTTGTTTCATTGAAAAATTTTAGTTTCAGTTTAAAACAAATCTTATTAGTTTATTGGTGGCTAAACAAAAAAAAAACAAATATTTGCTCAGCTCTACTTCTGAGAAGCTTACCAGTACTATTAATATAGCAGTTTGGCCTCTAGCCATCGATATAAGGCTGTCATCCATCACTGCTATTATAACCATTCCCCTACCATGTCTTGGTCTGAAGCCTCAGTGTGCATTCCTCACCTTCCCTCACTTTACTCAACCTTCTCAAGGTGAATTATTATTCTTGTTGTTTGTCTCCATGATTACATGGCATACACAAGTAATCACTTTGTTCATGTTTTCAATTTGCTTGTATTTTTCAATTTCTCTTAGCCCTGATTCAATTATTCTTCCCTTCCTCCCCAGCTCACTGCTGCCAGGTACCTTTGCTTCTTGTTGGATGAGTAATCAGTACCAGATGCCAAGCTGGTTTCACTGGGACTCTGAAAGCTCAGCTGCCTCCCTCTAAGACTGAACAAGTCACTCCTCTGAGACATGCAGCCTCTGACAGGAGAATATTAGACTTTTGATACAGCTTGGACACTCATGGCACAGTCGCAGGCCAGCTCCTAAGGCTGTATGACTTTCTGAGTGATTAAAACAAAAGCAAAATAAAGAACAAGAAGAAGCTACATCTCTCCTCTATTGAGAATTCCCATTAGAAAAATTGAAAATCCTTCCTTTTACTGGTGCTTGCAGGCCTGCCTGCAACAGTACAGTTGGAAGCACTTTCTGGTCTCAACCCAATGGCACAGCTGTCCTGTCACAGTCAAACAAGAGAGTATTTTATATTTGTTTTTAATAAAAAATATTAGGATTAGCAATATGGTTTAACTTTAAAAATTTGTTTTCTTTCCTGCTCCTTTGGTGGACATCTGATAAAATCCTCTCTGGGTTAAAGAAGAGAAGCGGACTATTTGAATTTTCTGCTCATGGGATACTGATAGATGGTTACATTAAAGACACCAACAAATCTTCAGTTTTTCTTTCTAGTTACGTTCTGTTTTACCATTAATCCAGTTCAGGAGGGTCAAGAGAGTACATAGGGTCCTTGAACAACCTCTAGGTCAGAGGTTCTCAACCTGCAGCCCAATCAGCACACAGCTGAGGCCCATGTGATATCCTCAGGGCCATACAGGTAGTATTAGATGGGGCCCACATAACATAATGGTAAATAGGTTGAGAACCACTGCTCTAGGCGATTTTACCGTTTGAATCTATGGTTAATTTCTGGCCTCCCCAGTCTAGTCCTTCTGAGCATAATGAACGGGATGTAAGCTATTCTTTCTTCAACACCTTAGTGACATTTTTACACAGCAGGCTATTAATTCACAATAGCAAACCATTTTCCCTTGTTTTCTTCTATGGTGCCTTAAATCCAGAAGAATACAGAACATAATATAGAGAAGAGAGGGTTCAACTGCTTCTTCTTACAGAAGTGATGATATGAAGTTTGATTCATTAAGAAGGTTCAATGACTCCCTTCTCCTTTACACCTAGGCCACTTTTGGTTTTGGTCTCACATCTTCTCCTTTATGTCTTTGTCCCTAAATCCATTCATCTAAGTAGTGCATAGCCCTGGAGCTGCCCCTCTGCACAGGAGTGAATGTCACCCATCAGTCCTCAAGCCCATTTGAACTAAGCCTCAAGTTTTAGACCTTTGCCGCCCTCAATCCACATTTGTGAATGGGTTGTTCATGTTTCTTGGAAGCTGCTGTACCTCTCTCCCTAGCTAACTTCCTTCCACCAGTTTCTCCCTGATGCTCCCTTTTTCCCAACAAAGCCAAAAGGCCCCATCTTCTAAGCCTAACCCTGCAGTATTTGCACGGCCCTGGGGAAACTCCCCAAGCTACAATGCACCTCGCCAATTGCTCAGTGCACTGGAAGGGAATGGAGGGAACGTCACTCCTGAGCTGTGCAGGCATGAATTTGATTATCCTTATGACCTGTTGAAGAGGAGTGGATGCAGCTCTCTTGGGAGCCTGCATAGGCAGGAGGGAGTTATTGCTGGTGGCAGGGAAGATCGATAGAAGGTTCTTAATGCCCTACAACAGCGCTGAGCATGCCACTCCACAACACTGCTGTCCGGGGCACACACCTCGGTTATAAACACATGCAACTTCTCACCTGTCAAATATTCTATTATGTTGTAGGTTTACTTAAAAAGGGGGGATTGGTGCTAGAGCTGGATCTGCCATGAGCAATAGCTCCTTGGGAGTTTTTGTATTACAGACTGTAGTCACAGAACATGTTTTTGTTTATAAGACACTAAGTTTATAATTGCACCAGATGGAGCAGGTTTTGTTTGACTTCAGTTTATCTCAAGAAATCAGTTTTTCCTATGTCTTTTGGGCATCAAGCCCAGCTGATTTCATATTTTTCTTGGGTTAGGATTCCCTGTCTGTGTACCCAAGTTCTTTCAATAACAAACAAATAGAATAAGCATGGTCTAGCGTGAATGGTCTAGCGTGAATGCTCACTCCATCAGCACGGCAAACCATATTGCCGTAAAAACCAAAATAATAAAAATAAGACAATCTTGTGATTGTTGCAGTAGCTCTAAGGAATCCTGCAGCACTTATACAATGCTAGATAAAGATACCTCTATTTAAACAGAGAGTGAAAAATTGTAGCAGAAGCTGGATGAATACAAAGCTGAGCAGAATCAACAGTGAACTGCAATTCTGACAATGACATTGAGCCCAGAGCAGTTCTCCTTTCATTTCTGAGGCACGAAGTGACATACATATTACCCTGAGTTGACCCTTATTATTATATTAGTATTACTTTACCACAACATCTCCATGGTCCATCTGGTCAGGTATTCCAGCTCCAACAGTGGCCAAAGCCACATGCTTCAGAGGAAGCTGTAAAACTACATGTAAGTTCATCTGATTCTGCTCCTTTATACCATGGGAGGGAAAACTTTTTCCTGCCCTCAGATGGTAATCAGCACATGCCCTGAAAAATGGGGATTTAGCACAGATCTGCAGCCCCCAGTTAGGCACCCAGGATCCCAGCACCATGCCTGGGGAGCATTAGGCACCTAAGAATGGCATTCACAAAAGCCTGCATGGTGAGTGGGAAGCTGCTTAAGACAGTCAGTAGAAAATGGCAAAGAGAGGGGTGCGGCCTGAGTCCTGCTCCTCAATGGGATTTAGCTTGGGCTGGAAGGAGGCACCTATCTCCACTAGGGTTGCCAACTGTCTAATCACACAAACCCAAACACCCTTGCCCCACCCATGCTCTGAGGCCCTGCCCATGCCCTGCCCCTTCACCAAGGCCCTGCACCGCTCAATCCATCCCCCCTCCCTCTGTCACTCACTCTCCCCCACCCTCACTTACTTTCATCGGCCTGTGGCGGGGGGTTGGAGTGCAGGAAGGGGTGCAGGCTCTGGGCTGGGGTTGAGGGGTTCAGAGTGTGGGAGGGGGCTCTGGGCTGAACTTGGGGCACGGGGTTGGGTGCAAGCTCTGGGAGGGAGTTTGGGTGCAAGAGGGGGCTCCGGGATGGGGTAGGGTGTCAGGATGCAGAAGGGGGCTTTGGGCTGGGGGTTGAGGTGCAGGAGGGGGTGCAGCATACAGACTCTGGGAGGGAGTGGGTGTTTGAGGAGACTCAGGATATAACAGGAGTTTGGGGTATGGGAGGGGGTGAGGTGTGCGGGCTCTGGCCAAGCGGTGCTTGTCTCGGGCAGCTCCCAGGCAGTGGCGCAGCAGGGCTAAGGCAGGCTCCCTGCCTTCCTTGGCCCCATGCCGCTCCCAGAAGCAGCCAGCATGTCCTTGTGGCCCCTGGGGACCCCCTGCCTGCAGGCACCACCCCACAGCTCTCATTGGCCGCAGTTCTAATCTCTAATGTCTAATCTCATTATGCTTTTCAGAAATGGTCCTTCATTAAATTGTTATCACATGTGGTGCTTTATTGTAAATACTTCAGGAGAAATCGCATCATTAACGAGTTGTCCTGCAGTTGGGATGTGAAATATGGCATCCCCATGTTGGTGACAAGGGCTGCTTTCCGCTAATGTCACAGCAAACTTGGTGGCTGAACTTTGTGACTTTGTCCTCACCCATAACTAGTTCACATTTGGGGACAATGTATACCTTCAAATCAGCGGCACTGCTATGGGTACCCGCATGGCCCCACAGTATGCCAACATTTTTATGGCTGACTTAGAACAACACTTCCTCAGCTCTCGTCCCCTAATACCCCTACTCTACTTGCGCTATATTGATGACATCTTCATCATCTGGACCCATGGAAAAGAAGCCCTTGAGGAATTCCACCAAGATTTCAAAAATTTCCATCCCACCATCAACCTCAGCCTAGACCAGTCCACACAAGAGATCCACTTCCTGGACACTATGGTGCTAATAAGCGATCGTCACATAAACACCACCCTATACCGGAAACCTACTGACCGCTATTCCTACCTACATGCCTCCAGCTTTCACCCAGACCACACCACACAATCCATTGTCTACAGCCAAGCTCTATGATACAACCGCATTTGCTCCAACCCCTCAGACAGAGACAAACGCCTACAAGATCTCTATCAAGCATTCTTACAACTACAATACCCACCTGATGGAAGTGAAGAAACAGACTGACAGAGCCAGAAGAGTACCCAGAAGTCACCTACTACAGGACAGGCCCAACAAAGAAAATAACAGAACGCCACTAGCCGTCACCTTCAGCCCTCAGCTAAAACCTCTCCAACACATCTTCAAAGATCTACAACCTATCCTGAAGGACGACCCATTGCTCTCACAAATCTTGGGAGACAGGCCAATCCTTGCCTACAGACAGCCCCCCAACCTGAAGCAAATACTCACCAGCAACCACACACCACACAACAGAACCACTAACCCAGGAACCTATCCTTGCAACAAAGCCCTTTGCCAACTGTATCCACATATCTATTCCGGGGACACCATCATAGGGCCTAATCACATCAGCCACACTATCAGAGGCTCGTTCACCTGCACATCTACCAATGTGATATATGCCATCATGTGCCAGCAATGCCCCTCTGCCATGTACATTGGTCAAACTGGACAGTCTCTATGTAAAAGAATAAATGGACACAAATCAGATGTCAAGAATTATAACATGCATAAACCAGTCGGAGAACACGTCAATCTCTGTGGTCACTCGATTTCTGACCTAAAAGTGGCTATTCTTCAACAAAAAGACTTCAAAAACAGACTCCAATGAGAGACTGCTGAATTGGAATTAATTTGCAAATTGGATACAATTAACTTAGGCTTGAATAGAGACTGGGATTGGTTGAGTCATTACACAAAGTAAAATTATTTCCCCTTGTTTATTCCCCCCCCCCCCACTGTTCCTCAGACATTCTTGTTAACTGCTGGAAATGGCCCACCTTGATTATCACTACAAAAGGTTTTCTTCACTCCCCCACCCCCACCCCGCCACTCTCCTGCTGGAAATAGCTTATCTTAAGTGATCACTCTCCTTACAGTGTGCATGATAAACACCCATTTTTTCATGTTATGTGTGTATATAAATCTCCTCACTATTTTCTACTGAATGCATCCAATGAAGTGAGCTGTAGCTCATGAAAGCTTATGCTCAAATAAATTGGTTAGTCTCTAAGGTGCCACAAGTACCCCTTTTCTTTTTGCGAATACAGACTAACACGGCTGCTACTCTGATTCCTAAGGAGGCTGTCCCAATCTTACAATGCATGGCAAATGGTACCCTCAGAAGAAAAGCAAAAGACTGAATGAGCAAGTGGTCCCTCCAGAGACCCTTTTCCGTTTTAAGAAATTGGCGGCATAGTGACAGGAGATTGTCAGGGAACTTGTGTTGCAGCTGCCTGTTCTATGAAGACTACATTCTCAAGAGTTGCAAGATGAGCACCTTTCAGCAGCGTCAAATTATAAAACCAACTCAAACCATGAACATAAGATCCATGCTGCTTTGATTTCTTTAGAAGAGAACTAACTGGCATAAGCTTCAGACTGCCAGTTAGCATAGTGAAAAGAACAGGAGTACTTGTGGCACCTTAGAGACTAATGAATTTATTAGAGCATAAGCTTTTGTGGGCTACAGCCCACTTCATTGGATGCATAGAATGGAACATATAGTAAGAAGATATACATATACACATACAGAGAAGGTGGAAGTTGCCATACAAACTATAAGAGGCTAATTAATTATGATGACCTATTATCAGCAGGAGAAAAAAACTTTTGTAGTGATAATCAAGATGGCCCATTTAGACAGTTGACAAGAAGGTGTGAGGATCATCGTCCATCAGACAATTTGCCAGAGATTTCATATCTCAGTTTCCTCAAGCCCAAAGGGAATATGGAGGGTATGTGTGTTTAGGAGCAGAACAGAAGATAGGTATCATAGAATCATAGAATATCAGAGTTCAAAGGGACCTCTGGAGGTCATCTAGTCCAACCCCCTGCCCAGAGCAGGCCCAATCCCCAACTAAATCATCCCAGCCAGGGCTTTGTCGAGCCTGACCTTAAAACTATAGGTATTAACTATAGATCATCCTACAAAGGCTTTGAACACTGTAGTCCAGTTTCAACCCCAGTTTAGACCATCTTTTGGCTTCCTGTTCTATGTAAGAGCACTTCATACAGTTTTACCAACATTTCCTGTTTGACATCACTGTTAGTCATCATTCCCTTTTCTTGCTTTCAGTACCTCTCTCCCAATAAAGGTGTAAAAACAAGACTCATCACAGGGGTAAAGGGTGTTTTTCTGAGCTACAATGACACCTCCACCCACCAGAACAATTTGATGTCTAAATTGATCACCCTAGAAAATGGTTCATTGATAATTAAAATATATATAAATAGTAAGTGACAGTGATGACAAGAACAACAGCCTGAGGCCCAAGCCTTATCAGGAGTTATCAGCACAGTGCCCATGTGGAGCTCCTCAGGGGAACCTGTGACATTTTTGAAGTTAGCATTGCGAAAATGGAGACTTCAAAAAAGGGCCCTGTATAGGCACAGGGGTCTGCTCTAGCATATCTCAATGAAGGATCGGGGCATAAATCTACCAGTTCAGTCAGTAATAAAATAGGACACTCATACAAATTCAACTACTCCACATTTTACCATCTAAACAGCCTTTTTTTTAAAACCACATCTTGTAACGGAACTGAGACTTCACTAAAGAGAATTTAAATCAAACAGTAATTCATGATATATAATAAAAAAATCAAACAGCAAAATACCCATAACAAAACCACTAAGGCTCAGAGAAGACTTTGCATATATATGACTAGTGCACACAATTGTATTCAAGTAGTGATTTCCATAAACCAGCACGGAACATTTCCTTAAAAATAAACATGTAGAAGGACTGTGTAGGAGAAGGAGGTCATAAAATAGCCACCACAACACAATCTTCTACACAGCAAACAAGTTGACATGAAATATCACTGAGCCATATCTTAAAATTGTTCTTCAAGTCATTTCAGAACGGAAGACAAGGTTTTGTTTTGCTCCATTGCTGTCCAGGCCTACAAAACTGTCAGTGTCTCGGTTAGCTGTCTCTCCCTCATACAGACATATATCTGTGCTCTAGCCTCTCGCACTAAGATATGGGTTTTTTTTTTAAAGAAACAACTTCCTTGCCAGTTGTGTTTTCCCAGCCTCTCAACTTCAGCTAAAAAGATACACATTCCCAATATTTCACTAGACAGGGAAGAAGCAATGATATTATCAAACAGAACATTTGCAAGATACAACAATTATCCAGTCCAATGCAAAGACTTTTTTAAGGAAGCCCAACACAAAAGCATGGGCACTTTGAGACACATTTTCTTTTCAGGAGTGAATCAAACTTGTGGTAAGTAAACTGCTCCCAGTCATGATCATACAGAAACTGCTGTATACATCTACTTTTGTTATAATGAAAATATTCCACTATGCAATAAAGTTTTCAAGTAACCAAGATCCCAGATTTCTGATCTTGCAACTAGAAGTTTAGATATTAGAATTCTTCTCTGATGTTAAATTCTACAACCTCCCTCCTCTCTCTCTCACACACACACACACACACACACACACACACTGCATGCTCCACAGTTGCAAGGGTGTACAATTTTGAATTCACCAAGTTAAAATTATGATGTGATGGTTATTAATCAATGTTGTTTTGTTTTTCTGAAGAAAGTGATGATAGTGAATATGATAAGAAATAATTTGCAGGCCCTACCAACTTCAGTCTCGGCATGTAACCTTAAAGTAGGAGACCAGCTAGTTATTTAGCAAGCCGAAGCCAGTAAAGGTTGCACTAAACCACTTGACAGTTATTACTCCCTTGGAACCGACAGAGCTACACTGGTAGACAGCCATATATTGGTCTATATGAAATAGATGGCATGTGGTAAATTAGAGGGCTCTATGGGGCACACATGTTAAATGTTAGTCCAGTGAGGCTTGTTAAACACATTACAGCCCTAAAGAGTCCCTTAAAATAATGGGCCCTTGTATTCATTGGCTTGTGCAAGTACCACAGATTGCATCTAGACCAATCTTGTCCTGGGAATAGAAACAAAGAACTAGGATGAGTAATTCTGAATTTAAACCAGCTATACTTAAAAGGTATACATTGTTGTATCTATCATTGCTTAAGATAAAATGGACTAATTATGAAGTTATCTATCAATTAAAAACAGAAATGTGAGGAAAGTAAAAGGACATAGTTGGACAGAGTTGAGAGAGAACTCCTGTTGATTATTAAAACACAACCACATTTTCTTACATGGTCTTTTGATAGAAATTCCCCTCTAATAGGCACTGGTGAGGCAACATCTAAAGTATTATGTCCAGTTTTGGGTCCCCCACTACAGAAAGGATGTGGACAAATTGGAGAGAGTCCAGCAGAGGGCAACGAAAATGATCAGGGGGCTGAAGCACATGACTTACAAGGAGAGGCTGAGGGAACTGGGCTTGTTTAGTCTGCAGAAGAGAAGAAGGAGGGGGGATCTGCTAGCAGCCTTCAACTACCTGAAGGGGGGTTCCAAAGAGGATGGAGGTAGGCTGTTCTCAGTGGTGGCAGATGACAGAACAAGGAGCAATGATCTCAAGTTGCAGTGGGGGAGGTCTAGGTTGGATATTAGAAAACACTATTTCATTAGGAGCGTGGTGAAGCACTGGAATGGGTTACCTAGCGAGGTGGTGTAATCTCCATCCTTAGAGGTTTGACAAAGCCCTGGTTGGGATGATTTAGTTGGTGATGGTCCTCCTTTGAGCAGGGGGTTGGACTAGATGACCTGAGGTCTCTTCCAACCCTAATCTTCTATGATTCTAAATCTATTCCATGCGTGATTGGGAAGGAATAGATTTGACTGCAGCGTGGAAAGTTCCCTATTTCACAGCAATCTTTGAATTTGTATAGGGTCAAATCTTGAGAGCAATACTCAGTTTTCACTCAGGCAAACCCCCAACAAAGATCCAATGGACTCTTTGACTGAGTCCCACAGACATTGTTTGTTTTCCTCTTGCTGCTTTATGGAGATGGGTTTAAGATGCAAGTTTGGATCCAGATCTAAAGTTCCTCAAAGTTATGAGGTGTTTTGTTCCAGGGATTTGTTCTGGAACCATCCTGAATTCACACAGTGTATTACCCCAATATTAGCCTTCTCTCTTAGGTACTTCCACATACCTCAACTTGTGGCATCAGAAGCTAACAAGCATGTCCTCTGGGTGGCAGACGGGGGAGTGTCCGCAGGTGGACAGCTCTGAATAATGAATAAGGAGCCATGGACTTAAGGTTGTCCATGGGGCTGGTAACCCAAACAATGGAGAAAGAAGCCAAATCCATCAACATGACACTGAGAAGCCTGAACAGACCAGCACAAGACCAGAACACGTGGTAGAAAGTGGTGGATGTGCTGTGCAGCTGAGAGTGAAGGAGGGAAAATAAAAAGAAATATGTGCCAGAAACCACTCCCTTCATTCACCGTACAGTGTGAGAAGTGTAGTACACCCAACTACCATCATTTTATTTCTTTTAGTACCACTACCAGGGTTGTTGTTATGTCTTTTATGTATTAAACAAATACTATATAGAAGCGTATGATATTTAGACATTAAGGTTACCTAACTGAGGAAGATGCCACATGGAAATTGGGGGCGAGGGTTGGAGAAATAGAGCTTTAGAAGATGCAGATGGGGTTAAAAAAAGGGGAAAATATAATAATGGGCTAAGCTCCTGAAGTCTGGAGTTGGGTTTCATTTCAATAGATTTATATAAAAGATTGGCTTCCTATCATCGGCTTTTCCAAGCTTCTTTGCATCTGTATAATGTTGAGAGGGTAAAAGGAGACATAGTAAGAAGTAGCAGACCGAATGAGAATGTGCTGGACTACAAGTGCAAAGGGAATCGGATTATACCAAAGTGGTGCTTTTATGGAAGGCCCAGACTTAGAGGAAAGCAACCTTCAAGAACCAGATAACTAGCTGTCAAAGAAAGAGGGAGACGGAAGGTGAAAAAGTCAGAGGAAACATCTGTAACCAAAGATCCTGGTGAGGAGGAGGAGAGGGAAGAGCTCAAAAGCAAACTGAAAAGAACACCAACGTCATGTCTGTGGGAATTTTATATCAAAAGGACAGTAGCAATGCAATTTGCTGTTGAAGCCGGAAAGTGTAAGGAGGGGAAGGAATCTGGTATGGCAGTGACACGTATCCGTGACAACTCCTTTCAGAGTTGAAGGAGAATATTCAGTCCTGCTAGAGCCCTTTACTTTTTCCAAGTACTGTTCAAACATTTGTTCAGTTACCCAGTGATGTTTTATCTCACAAGACATCCCAATAGAGATAATGTCATATAACATGATAACTCATGGCAGCTCAGAAAGATACCACTGTACATGGCAAATGTCTTCTATAAGAAGTCTCTTTCAAATAATATATCCATCTCAGAAGTGGAGGAACATCTTTTCTGCATGCAGCAGGGGAAAAGTCCAAGCTGGCCAATGGCATTATGTACACTAGCCGCTTCCATGGTTTAGTACTTACACAATCACAAGTGGTGAAATCTTGGCCCCACTGAAGTCAATAGGAAAACTCTGACTCCAACAGGGCCAAGGTTTCACCCTGGGTTTCCATTTTGCCTGTCTCCTGTGCATTCCTGGTCCATAAAAGTTTAACTGATATAACTTCATGGATGAGTGGTGTGGATTTTTACCCATATAGCTATACTGGTACACCCTGTACTGGGGATACAGTTATTCCTGTATAAAGGTCTCTTATACTGGTATAGCTTATTACTTCTCCTACAGGAAAAAGCTATACTGGTATAATGGTTTTATACTGGTATAATGGTTTCCACATTAGGGAGGGATGCCTCTTTATCTTTATCTATACCAAATGTAGTTTCTAGTGTAGAGAAGCACTAGATAAAGGTGGAGAGGGGGCTCCCTGAGCCTCTATATCCCTCAGAATTTTTCTCCATGTGTTAATCTTTGGCCTTATAAAATAATGATCAGAACATTTGAAATGGTAAAAATTTTTAGCATAGCTGAAATGAAGACAGAAGATACTATGACAACAATGCTGTGAGTGCCCACGCAAGCAATGGGCTGAATCTTTTCAAGCAATCAACAGAACATTCTCTTCTCCCCCCAAATGATGTGTGGTTTCCTAGATGCTGCATAGCATTCAAGCAAAGCTTTTCCCCCCATAATGAGCTATTCATTTGGATTTCACAACATATCATCATTGTGGCCACAGCTGGTCATCATGCCAAGAGAATTTCTCACATATCATTTACATTTACCATGTTGTCTTTTCATGCCAAGAACATCAGTCCCACAAGTAGGAAAAGGGCTATTCTACATAATGGTCTTCATGATGAACCTATTCCTTCATTGTGGAACAACTAGGAACTTCATTGTTAAAGATAGGTAGTTAAAATGCCTAAACAATGCCTACTGCAATACCTTGACAACTCATTGGTTGGTTATACAGTATTCTCCTGCTGGCTCCCTGAATATTAGAAGAAAGGCAGAGGATATTTCAGACCTTTTTAAAAACATTAGCACTAAATGGAAACTTTTGTTGCACAATAATCCTTCATATGCAGAACATTTATTCCAGCCCTGCAGCCTTTACTCACATGAGTGTGCTGTCAGTGGGACAGTCACCAGAGTAAGGATGGAAGGACTGGGCCCTAATACAGCACCAGTGTGGCTGCCATTTTACTTCTGACAGGGGTGACACCCTGATTTTATCTTTTTATAGAAATATGCTAAAACTGTCAAACTGTTTTCCAGCTATCAGACGCTAGCAAAGTCTTACCGATTCACACTAACCATTGCTATATAGACTACCCTATAATGATATTTGAATCATTTTAAAGTACCACAGGCATTAATGGGATGGTTGTACTGTATTGTATTATTTAATATCAGAATGCACAAACAGCAGCACTTTTCTCCGATCTGAGCAAATGTACATGCATGCATCTACCTATGCAACTGTTTATGGATTTTTGCCTCCTGAGGTCTTTTTTTTATCAGGTCATAGAATCATAGAATCACAGGGTTGGAAGGGACCTCAGGAGGCCATCTAGTCTCACCCCCTGCTCAACACAGGACCAATCCCCAACTAAATAAAATAGGTCATATTTAATCACATTCTGATGGACGGTCCTTATTTCTGGAGGCCAGAATCATCCCTTATAGCAAAGATCTACAGAATAGAATAAGAATGAAACCAATAGATTTCTATAGAAATGTATTTGTATTTATACTGCAAATTTACCAATAAGAGACAATGGTTCCATTGTGGTAGGTAGCATACAAATGAATCAAACAGACAGTCCTTGCACCAGCAAGATTGCAATCTATTATTATTAGTTACTGTAGTGCCTAAGTGCCCCAGTCATGGATCAGGATCCCATGGCGGTAAGTGCCTGGTCCCTTCCCCCAAAAATGTATGATGTAAGTTTAAGACGGCTAATGTAGTGCCAATCTTTAAAAAAGGGAAGAAGGAGAATCCTGGGAACTACAGGCCAGTCAGCCTCACCTCAGTCCCTGGAAAAATCATGGAGCAGGTCCTCAAAGAATCAATCCTGAAGCACTTGCATGAGAGGAAAGTGATCAGGAACAGCCAGCATGGATTCACCAAGGGAAGGTCATGCCTGACTAATCTAATCGCCTTTTATGATGAGATTACTGGTTCTGTGGATGAAGGAAAGCAGTGGATGTATTGTTTCTTGACTTTAGCAAAGCTTTTGACACGGTCTCCCACAGTATTCTTGTCAGCAAGTTAAGGAAGTATGGGCTGGATGAATGCACTATAAGGTGGGTAGAAAGCTGGCTAGATTGTCGGGCTCAACGGGTAGTGATCAATGGCTCCATGTCTAGTTGGCAGCCGGTATCAAGTGGAGTACCCCAAGGGTCGGTCCTGGGGCCGGTTTTGTTCAATATCTTCATAAATGATCTGGAGGATGGTGTGGATTGCACTCTCAGCAAATTTGCGGATGATACTAAACTGGGAGGAGTGGTAGATATGCTGGAGGGGAGGGATAGGATACAGAAGGACCTAGACAAATTGGAGGATTGGGCCAAAAGAAATCTGATGAGGTTCAATAAGGATAAGTGCAGGGTCCTGCACTTAGGATGGAAGAACCCAATGCACAGGTACAGACTAGGGACCGAATGGCTAGGCAGCAGTTCTGCGGAAAAGGACCTAGGGGTGACAGTGGACGAGAAGCTGGATATGAGTCAGCAGTGTGCCCTTGTTGCCAAGAAGGCCAATGGCATTTTGGGATGTATAAGTAGGGGCATAGCGAGCAGATCAAGGGACGTGATCGTTCCCCTCTATTCAACATTGGTGAGGCCTCATCTGGAGTACTGTGTCCAGTTTTGGGCCCCACACTTCAAGAAGGATGTGGATAAATTGGAGAGAGTCCAGCGAAGGGCAACAAAAATGATTAGGGGACTGGAACACATGAGTTATGAGGAGAGGCTGAGGGAGCTGGGATTGTTTAGCCTGCAGAAGAGAAGAATGAGGGGGGATTTGATAGCTGCTTTCAACTACCTGAAAGGGGGTTCCAAAGAGGATGGCTCTAGACTGTTCTCAATGGTAGCAGATGACAGAACGAGGAGTAATGGTCTCAAGTTGCAGTGGGGGAGGTTTAGATTGGATATTAGGAAAAACTTTTTCACTAAGAGGGTGGTGAAACACTGGAATGCGTTACCTAGGGAGGTGGTAGAATCTCCTTCCTTAGAGGTTTTTAAGGTCAGGCTTGACAAAGCCCTGGCTGGGATGATTTAACTGGGAATTGGTCCTGCTTCGAGCAGGGGGTTGGACTAGATGACCTTCTGGGGTCCCTTCCAACCCTGATATTCTATGATTCTATGATGAGAGACAATAAGATGGATACAGATAGACTAATGAGGAAGCGCAAAGAAACAACGAGACATTGTCGATATAGGCAAGAGACACTGGTTGGGGAGAAATAGGTAGAACATTAAGCAGAGTGAACGATATGATGGCAACATAATCTAGGATTATGACAAGATGTAGCGGATGGAAGAACAAATGGGGTGGGGAGAGGTGCAGGATAAGGCAATGGAAAATTTGGATACATTTGCATAAGTTAGTAGTCACAGAGGTCATAAATATAACAGTTGTAAGCCAGTGATGTCCCCATACAGCTCTGTGCAATATTAGTAGAGTCAGAAAATTGTCTCTATTGGGGTCTGTTTTATTAGAATCATAGAGAATCATAGAACATCAGGGTTGGAAGGGACCTCAGGAGGTCATCTAGTCTAACACCCTGCTCAAAGCAGGACCGATCCCCAATTTTTGCCCCAGATCCCTAAATGGCCCCCTCAAGGATTGAACTCACAACCCTGGGTTTAGCAGGCCAATTATAAGGTAATTCCAAAGTTATGCTATAGAAAACTGCAGCCAAAGCAGTCTCCAAAGCCTTTTTGCTCTATTATGACTGATCTTCATTAATATAAACATTGTGTGTACTCCCCATTAATCCTTTTGTTGCTCCTCTTCATAGCCAATGATCAGGTGTGCTGTTACTTCTTGGTAAGTGCTGTGTAAGTGAGAGGTCACTGGTAGCTCAAGAACCCCTCTCAGGCATCTCTCACTCTCTGCTCTGGTAACTTTTGGATGTCTGTATTTAATAAATTCAATTGTTGCTAACTGTTATCCCCCAGTCACCAATGGCAAATGTTGGGTGATAAACTCCTCTGAAAATCAGGCCATTTTTTCAGGTGGCTAAATATACCATAAGCTGCATAACTTTAGACACCCACATATGAAGGTGGTTGCCTTAGATGAAAACTACCCTTTGGTTTGCACTCATACTGCTGCTGTCTTAAGCATGTGTCAGGCAAAGCCACTCAGACCTCTAGCTGCATCCATCTTCCCATGCAACCGAGGTGAAATCTTGGGCCCACTGAAGTTAGTGACAAGACTCTCAGACTTTAATGGGGCCAGTGAATGAGAGTACCATCTGTTACTTCTACTGGTTAAGGTTAAGAATGCAAATACAAAGTCTCTCCACAGACCATACACCACTTCACAGTATGATGATGATATGACTCATTTTTCAGTCATTCTTTTTGCCTGTGTATTTAATAGATAAGGAGTTAGTCATTTTCACATCAGGATTATCTTACTTCTCCATCACAAACAGTGAGAAACCCTATTACAAGTCCTAGTAAAAAGGGAACCTTAAGAAGTTATAAGATGCTTTTGGTTTCTCCCTACTTGTACATCAAAGTTAGGATGGTATTTCTGAACTTAAAAGGAAGTTTGAATCTCAGATGAAGTCTGAGAGAGACTTCAGAAGTGGGGAACTCTGACTTATTTAGCCATTATTAGTCACCAGGTACAAGAACACATCAAAGTGATGTGTGATCTGTGGGAAAAGGGCATCATAAGTTTGAAGTCTGAGGTGGACTAAATAGGCTAAGACGATAATGGGTCTTACAACATGTCCCTTCCAAAACATTTCCTGGCAGCCCTGCTTCCCTATCAAGCTAATTCTTAATAGCCAAGCTTTCTTCTTGTCTGAAGAGAACAGCTGATTGTCATTTTGTCTTCCCCTTTTCTTCATCCAAAAATATCAGGAAGAGTCCATTTCTCCTCAGGCTTCCTGAATTAGGCTGGCTAACCTAGTGAGGAGGGCTTTAAACTAGTTCACCGGGGGAAGGAGACCAAAGCCCTGAGGTAAGTGGGGAAATGGGATACCGGGAGGAAGCACAAGCACGAGTGCGCGAGAGGGGAGGGCTCCTGCCTCATACTGAGAAAGAGGGATGATCAGCGAGTTATCTCAAGTACCTAGACACAAATGCAAGAAGCCTGGGAAACAAGCAGGGAGAACTGGAGGTCCTGGCACAGTCAAGGAATTATGATGTGATTGGAATAACAGACTCGGTGGGATAACTCACATGACTGGAGTACTGTCATGGATGGATATAAACTGTTCAGGAAGGACAGGCAGGGCAGAAAAGGTGGGGGAGTTGCATTGTATGTAAGGGAGCAGTATGACTGCTCAGTATGAAACTGCAGAAAAACCTGAGAGTCTCTGGATTAAGTTTAGAAGTGTGAGCAACAAGGGTGATGTTGTGGTAGGAGTCTGCTATAGACCACCGGACCAGGGGGATGAGGTGGACAAGGCTTTCTTCCGGCAACTAACGGAAGTTACTAGATCGCAGGCCCTGATTCTCATGGGAGACTTCAATCACCCTGATATCTGCTGGGAGAGCAATACAGCGGTGCACAGACAATCCAGGAAGTTTTTGGGCAGTGTAGGGGACAATTTCTTGGTGCAAGTGCTGGAGGAACCAACTAGGGGCAGAGCTCTTCTTGACCTGCTGCTCACAAGCTGGGAAGAATTAGTAGGGAAAGCTAAAGTGGATGGGAACCTGGGAGGAAATGACCATGAGATGGTCGAGTTCAGGATCCTGACACAGGGAAGAAAGGAGAGCAGAAGAATACGGACCCTGGACTTCAGAAAAGCAGACTTTGACTCTCTCAGGGAACTGAAGGGCAGGATCCCCTGGGAGAATAACATGAGGGGGAAAGGAGTCCAGGAGAGCTGGCTGTATTTTAAAGAATCCTTATTGAGGTTACAGGGACAAACCATCCCCATGTGTAGAAAGAATAGTAAATATGGCAGGCTACCAGCTTGACTTAAACAGTGAAATCCTTGCTGATCTTAAACACAAAAAAGAAGCATACAAGAAGTGGAAGATTGGACAAATGACCAGGGAGGAGTATAAAAATATTGCTCAGGCATGCAGGAGTGAAATCAGGAAGGCCAAATCACACCTGGAGTTGCAGCTAGCAAGAGATGTTAAGAGTAACAAGAAGGGTTTCTTCAGGTATGTTAGCAACAAGAAGAAAGTCAAGGAAAGGGTGGGCCCCTTACTAAATGAGGGAGGCAACCTAGTGACAGAGGTTTTGGAAAAAGCTAATGTACTCAATGCTTTTTTTGCCTCTGTCTTCATGAACAAGGTCAGCTTCCAGACTACTGCACTGGGCAGCACAGCATGGGGAGGAGGTGACCAGCCCTCTGTGGAGAAAGAAGTGGTTCGGGACTATTTAGAAAAGCTGGACGAGCACAAGTCCATGGGGCTGGATGAGCTGCATCTAAGAGTGCTAAAGGAGTTGGCAGATGTGATTGCAGAGCCATTGGCCATTATCTTTGAAAACTCATGGTGATCGGGGGAAGTCCTGGATGACTGGAAAAAGGCTAATGTAGTGCCCATCTTTAAAAAAGGGAAGAAGGAGGATCCTGGGAACTACAGGCCAGTCAGCCTCACCTCAATCCCTGGAAAAATCATGGATCAGGTCCTCAAGGAATCAATTCTGAAGCACTTAGAGGAGAGGAAAGTGATCAGGAACAGTCAGCATGGATTCACCAAGGACAAGTCAGGCCTGACTAATCTAATTGCCTTCTATGACGAGATAACTGGCTCTGTGGATGAGGGGAAAGCAGTGGACGTGTTGTTCCTTGACTTTAGCAAAGCTTTTGACACGGTCTCCCACAGTATTCTTGCCAGCAAGTTAAAGAAGTATGGGCTGGATGAATGGACTATAAGATGGACAGAAAGTTGGCTAGATTGTCGGGCTCAATGGGTAATGATCAATGGCTCCATGTCTAGTTGGCAGCCGGTATCAAGTGGAGTGCCCCTAGGGTCGGTCCTCGGGCCGGTTTTGTTCAATATCTTCATAAATGATCTGGAGGATGGTGTGGATTGCACCCTGAGCACGTTTGCAGATGACACTAAACTGGGAGGAGAGGTAGATACGCTGGAGGGTAGGGATAGGATACAGAGGGACCTAAACAAATTAGAGGATTGGGCCAAAAGAAATCTGATGAGGTTCAACAAGGACAAGTGCAGAGTCCTGCACTTAGGATGGAAGAATCCAATGCACTGCTACAGACTAGGAACCGAATGGCTAGGCAGCAGTTCTGCAGGAAAGGATCTAGGGGTTACAGTGGACGAGAAGCTTGATATGAGGCAACAGTGTGCCCTTGTTGCCAAGAAGGCCAATGGCATTTTGGGATGTATAAGTAGGGGCATTGCCAGCAGATCGAGGGACATAATCGTTCCCCTCTATTCGACATTGGTGAGGCCCCATCTGCAGTACTGTGTCCAGTTTTGGGTCCCACACTACAAGAAGGATGTGGAAAAATTGGAAAACGTCCAGCGGAGGGCAACAAAAATGATTAGGGGACTGGAGCACATGACTTATGAGGAGAGGCTGAGGGAACTGGGATTGTTTAGTCTGCGGAAGAGAAGAATAAGGGGGGATTTGATAGCTGCTTTCAACTACCTGAAAGGGGGTTCCAAAGAGGATGGATCTAGACTGTTCTCAGTGGTAGCAGATGACAGAACAAGGAGTAATGGTCTCAAGTTGCAGTGGGGGAGGTTTAGGTTGGATATTAGGAAAAACTTTTTCACTAGGAGGGTGGTGAAACACTGGAATGCATTACCTAGGGAGGTGGTGGAATCTCCTTCCTTAGAAGTTTTTAAGGTCAGGCTTGATAAAGCCCTGGCTAGGATGATTTAGTTGGGGATTGGTCCTGCTTTGAGCAGGGGGTTGGACTAGATGACCTCCTGAGGTCCCTTCCAACCCTGATATTCTATGACTCTATGATTCTAATTGGTTGTTACCCCTTTCCATTTCTTTGAGAGCTCTTGGGCTATGCCTCTCTACCTCAATTCCCTACCACTACTAATTTCTGAGATCAAACACAGCATTGCCGTCAGCCATGTTCTGCCAACAAATAGATCATTGTAAGCTCCAGGGCTGTTAATTGAGCATTTAGTATAAAGGCTAATTGCAGATATCACTGCCACTCTACCACAACTGGGCTTTTAGGTGTTGTCACAGAAAGGAAGGTTGGCAGGTAAGTGGTTAGGACAGGCCTCCTCTGCCTGGTAATTGTCTCTAAGGAAGGGATCTAGAAAATTATTTCCATCTAGTATGAGAAGCCCATGGGACTTGTAGGGTATCTCTACACTGCAGCTGGGGTGCAGGCCTCCCAGTCCAGGCACACAGACTCGCACTAGCTGTGCTCAAGCGAGCACACTAAAAATAGTAGTCTAGACCTTACTGCACAGCCAGCAACTCAGATTAGCTACCTAAGTCCAAGTCCACCCAAGCCACTGGATTGGAGCTCTAATGGCTAGCTCAAGCTGCTGGCTATGCCATCGTGTCCACACCGCTATTTTCAGCACACTATCTGAAGTGCAAGTCTGTCTGCCTGGGCTGGAAGACATGCTCCCAGCTGCTGTGTAGATATATCCTTATGTTCTGATCTAGTATAATTGATAAACAGAATAATATTCTGGAGTCAATCCCCACACCAATGGTACTGTGATTCAAGAATAATCAGATCTCCTTAAACTGCTCTATTATTTACAAAGGGGATCATTATATTGACCTGGATGAAAAATACTGGTGGCCAGAATACTACTGGTGCAACTTAAACACAGCTGTGCTGATTTACACTAACCGGTGATCTAGCCCAGAATCTTGATCAAGCAAATCTGATCCAGCAAATCATCTAGTGAGGTGCTTAATGTTAAGCAAGTGGGTAGTATCTTGCTCAATCAAGATGCTAAACTGAGCCTAGAATGTTCTTAACAGCTATGGAAAGACAGTGTACCAACAAATAAAATTTCACAATACTTTGAGTAAGTTCATTTCGTTTGTGGAACCAGATGAACGTGCAAGATATTTGTAAATCATGTTGCTTGACAATTGCATTTTTATCTCACTCCAAAATAAGGCCCAAGAAACATGCAGGCACATAAATACATATGGCCAAATCCTCCTCTGGCTTCTTATAGTCACCACACTGAGTTCATTCAGTTTTGAAAGAGGTCCTGGTTTGAGAGATTCTCTAAATGCAGACTGTAGAACATTACTGGAACTGGTAATATTTCCTCAAAATTGAATTGCCCTTTAAAGTTCAAGCACTTTACTGGTGCAAATTCAGAATAATTCCATTGAAGTCAGTGTGGAACTTGATCTGTAGCCAATATGAAGTCATTGCAGTTACAATTGCGTATAGCTGCCTAAAGCGAATGAGATCAGAAACAAGCTATATTTTATTTAAATATGACAGACATTTAATATATACACTAATGATACAGACAGTGTCACTCATTGACCAGAGGATAAAATAGATTAACTACAATTTCTATTACAAAATAAATCTGTTAATATTCAAAAGAAATACCACCTTATTTTTTTTCCTTTTCTTCCTACAATCTGAGAAACAAGCGTATGCTTGGGATGAAAATGGGAACTGATTGACAATCTGGGGATTATTGTAGTTTGGCATGTAACCAATTATCTTCATGTTAAACCTGAAACTTCTCCAAAACGGATCATGATGTGGTGATTATACAACAACCTGAAAGATGTGTCCACTCTTGAAAAACTTGACCTTGCAATCATAGCCGCCACCAGCTCCACTTTTCTCTTTTATTGCATAATACTGTGCAAGCAAACAGCCGGGCTGTTATTTGTTTTCTTCATACATAACAGTAACATATACAGCAACCATCTATTGTCTCTGTAACAAGAATGGCAAGCGACATGCTGGCTTGGAAGGTCATTCAGAGTCTTTGTTCATAAATATCACTAACAGGTCTGCTTAGTGTGTAGCATGGCAACTTCCATTATAGGAAATCACAAGTCTTAAGAAAACACATTGTTATGTTATCTTTTTTTCACACACTCAAAGTCAACATGTCTACAAGGCATTTGTTTGGCTTTCCTCCTATGTAACAACAGGGGAGCAAGATAGGCACTCAGCCCTTATTCAGCGGTCTTGCTGCCAGCAACACATTTGCTCAGCAGTTTGTGACTTTTTTTAAACATAATTAAATAATAATAAAAAAACAACACTAAAACAGACATGAATCTGAGGCAAACTGACCAAAAGCACTAAGAAATTCAGAGCAGTGGTCCCTTTGCTCATTCCTTATTCCATCCATTTGTACCCCATCTTGTACCCCTTCACCCCACCCCTGCTGTGGGTAGTTTATATAACCTGGGTTGAAGGAATTGTTTGGTTGGGAGCGACTTCTGTCAGTGTTGTCAGAAATAACCTACACAACCTTCATGTTTCCAGATCATAAACCTCAATTATGGAGTTAGAGATGAGGGTATATTTCCCTTTAAAACAATAGGCCAGATTCTGATAGCCTTAGTCACTGAGTAGCACTAAATTGTAGGTTGCCACATTGACACATGAGAGGTAATATGGTCTAATGGAAAGGACACTAGCCTGGAACTTAGGAGACCTAGCTCTACTGTAGGGTCTGCCACTGACCTTCTGCGTGACCACGTGCAAATCGCTTCACTCCTCTAGGCCTGTTTCTGTTCCATGTTTTGTCAGTCTTCTCTGTTTAGACTGTAAGCTCTCAGGGTTTCATACAATGTGCGTACAGTGCCTAGCATAATGGAGGCCCGATCTCAGGTGGGTGCCACTATAACATAAATTATTCTCATTGACTTCCACGGGATTGTTTGCCAAGTAAAATAACCCAACCTGAGATTTTCAGAATCTAGCCCGATGTAAATAGAATTTGGTGGTCTCACTTCTTTTCCTTCACCGATCCCTTACTAGATCTTTGTTCTCTCATATCCCAGTTCACATTCTTTTACTCTGCCTGAGTTTTTTACTGGCTCCTGCTTTCTCCTTTCCTCTCTACCCACTGCTTCCTCACCTACCCACTCTCCACCATCATCTCTGTCTCCTTATCCCCCATTCTCATCTGTTCCCATTAGCTTTGCTTTATATTCTCCCACTACTTCACCCCTCATGTCCTTTATGCCTCACCTCCTTCCTCAAGAAGCTTCCGTTAAACACTCGGCAGACACAAGCAAATAAGTCTGGTGGCCACTATATTTTCAGCTCTCTTAAGACATACTCTGATGGCCAGGCATGAGAGGATGGAAACAAAAACCTAGATGAAATAAGCAGCCTTCAGGATAGCTGACCCCACCAAAGATATAATATAATACGTCAGTTTGTGATTTGATACAGTTAATATACATCTTCAGGCCAACAAAGGATGTTTTTCCCCTTCAACTGCGTATAGATTATCTGTGCTGCTTAGGGAAATACATACCTTTAAATTGGCCCCTGGAGCCTGCGCTTCAAAATTGTATTTTTCCCCCAAGCGTAATTCATTAATGCCAGCCATGCATGATTTATGCAGTTACGTGGAAATCAAACTGCAGCTATTTGCCCTAGATTCTTAACACACAAGTAACCATTTTCCTTATTATGAACTAATTAAAGTTAGGGCTTCCCAGAAAAGCTTTGAGGTTTTGAAATTTGTTTTTGTTCTAATATGGAACAAGAGAGAAAGAGAAAAGAGAAGGCATCCAGAGTAACCAATAGTCCAGTGGCAAAAGCACTTGCTGGGATGTAAGAGACCCAAATTTAAACCCCCGCTGTGAATCTGGCAGAGCATGGCTTGAATAGGGGTTTCCCACATCCATTGTGCATACTCTAGCCAGCGGGCTATTAGCAATTCTGGGGTCTCACTCTCGTTTTGATGAGAAATTTCACCCTCGACACGAAAAATGTTTCATCAGAAATGTTTCAATTTCAACTAATCAGCATTCCTGACCAAAAAAAAAAAAAGTAGCGTCAAAAAATTCCCGACCGGCTTTAATTAAATTGCTTCAGGTCTGTACTCTACCACGCAGTGTGGCTACTGGCAGAGACTTGCTGCTAACCACTACATTCTAAACAACACACAGCATTCTAAAATATTTACACAAATATTTGGTTTACTCTGTGTAGCAAACTTTCGCCCAAACATAGCAATTCTCTGAGATATGTGGCAATTCCATGGTCTCCTGCTTTGTCTGTGCACATTATTCCTTCTTTCCTAAAGAATAACTGGGTAAGGTAACACAGACTTCTAATTGGCTTTTAACTCAAATAATATCTGTGGATGTGATCTTCCTTCACACTTTTTGGGTTTTAGCTGGAGTTCCAGCTGGACGTGTGAACCACAAGATTCCTGCTCCCTTCATATACATAGGCCAGAGAAAGTTCACCAGCTAGACTAAATCAGCATTTCTGAAATGTACTACCAGTGGCTTTTCTTATGGCCATGACAGCCTCTTGGGTGGTGATGCCGGGGAAGGAGGGAGCATTGGCCCTTCCCCTCCATGCTGCTCCTGGATGTGCTGCCTTGGTGTTGGTTGCTGGGGCCGCTGGTAAGGGTCGACGCCTTGTGCCACATCTGGAGACAAAAGGGGCACAACGTTGGAGGAGCACATGGCTGGTGAGTTTCCGACCCACCTTCCCAGATTCAGCAGGGCTCACCACCACCACCCCCAATCGCCCATGGCCCCCACTGCCTCCATCGGTCCCCCATCCAGTGCTTGATTTGTAACAGGGTTGAGCCCTGGGACCTAATAGCGCAGATTTCATAACAGATTTACTAGCTATCTAGCAAGTCTGCTGTGAAAAGTGATATCTGTATGTTTGTTAATATCACTTTTCACAGCCTCCCAGCTAGCTAGCAAGTCTGCTGAGAAGTCTGGGCTAGTAAGGATGCTGTGAAAAGTGATATTAACAAACATACAAATATCATTTTCACAGCCAACTTACTAGCTAGCGATATATAAATTACAATGATTTGGATGTGTACATGCACATATTTATTTGTTTTTCCTAATTTTTTCAGGAAAGTGTCAGAGTGGCCACCAAAAATTATGTCATGAGAACGCCTGGACTAAATAAACGTTGGCACTAAGTCATGTTCTTAATATTTCTTGTGGAAATTGATCATTGCCACGCAAGGAGACAATTTTATTTTGTCTAGCTGTCTTCCCAGTTGCATTTCCATTTCATCACACTGTGCTCCAACCCAGAACTATTTATATACTGTGGGCTCAATTGTGGCTTTGCCAGGAGCCCAGAGTGAGGGGCGATGAGTGTGGGTGTGTTGTCTCAGGAGCAGCCTGAGAAGAAGATCGTGACTAGGAGATAACCCACGGCAGCAGGGAGACAGTAATTAAGACCGGGTTTTGTTGTGATAATTGGGCCTTATTACCTTAATTGTAAGCTCCATTGTAAGAAGTATATGAAAGTTCATAAAATATTAGACTAAGCTATAACAAATGCTAACAAAGTCAGTCAAGTGGCTTTCAGTAATGATTATAAACAGGTGCAGAAGAACCAGACAGATGAAATTAGTCCAAACAAAAAGCCCATGTTGATATAATTCAAGGACTATGTTGAAATCATGCTCGGTAAAAAACAGAAGCTGCGGAACCGGAGATTAATGAACCAAAATTGGTGTGTCAGATATTGGCGGGCAAAATAATAAGTGGATGGGCTATTTCACCCATCATTGCCTTTGTCGGTCCTTAAAGAAAGAACAGAGGGGGAGGAAGAACAGACAGAAGCGGCTGAAGCGAGCTTTCCCATCATGGCTGCCACCCCCACCATCTTCTGAGACCCCAGGCCTTTGCCTTTCTAACTCGGAGAGATGTCCTGGCCGGTCTTGGCTAAGGAGGGAAGCAGGTGAGATAGTCACCCCCACCAGCTCCAGCTGAATCCCAAACACCACCTGAAATGAAACAGGAACTTCAACAGCATCAGCAACAGCTCCAGCTCATCTCAACTCACTTGTCTTCTCCCCAAAAGGATAGTTATCGTCTTTGACACCATCTAAAAGACTGTCAAAAACGGGCGTTTTCCCTTCTGGAACTCTCCAATTAAAGGGAAAGGGAGCAAGAAATGCTGTTAAAATGAAAGCCTGACAATGCTTTCCATTTCAAATGCCTCAACTTTTCCCCCTTCTTTTCTGTATCTTTAATAAAAGGTTAAAAGGAAGTTTAATGGTGTGTTTGCCCTGGTAATAAGCAGGCTGAGGTTTCTGTTTGGTTTCAGGATACCAAATCGCAAACCTTGTTTAATACTATTTAATGTTGGACAATGACTGAGTTACCTTAATGCGTTGGCTCATTTATTCCATATAAATTAACACAACAGTTTACGCCTGGTAAAGAGCATTTTGGGAGGCAGAGCCTTTATTTCTTCTCCTTCCTGCCCACCTGCCAAAGTGGAGGCTTATATACCTGCCTAAGAGTCACCAGAACAGCCCCTGGCTTGTGGATTGGCTGGAGCCTAACACAGAAATGACTCATTGCCACATGTGGATTAATCAGGCTCTAGTTCAGGGATGACTCATCACCTCACATATCCATTGTTGGGTTTTGATCCGAACTGAACCTATTGAGTAGGAACTGCAGCATGCTGGAAAAAAAAGTCTGTTCTTGAGCCAATAAATAAATAAATTCTAGCCCAAAGAGAGCATATGGATTCTGGATGTGAGCCATAGAGCATGGTGGGAACTCATCAGGAGCTTGCTGGCTTTAAGAGAGAGAGCTGCTCTTTGAAGGTCAATGGATAGGGCCCCGAACTGACAGCCAAGAGGACTGGGCTCTATTCCCAATTCTTAGGAAAGTCATCTATCTGTGCCTCAGTTTCCCCATTTGTAATAGGCAGATAATGATACTGACTTTCCCTTCCACAGTGCTTTGAGATTTGCACTCTATAATTGTACAGAACTGGCATCTCAAAGGCAGGGTCGTGGGAGGTGGGAGTACCTGCTATTTCAGGGCAGCTCTGTATCTCACACTGTGTACAACCCACCAAAGCAAAATAACTATAAGTGGAAATCAGTTAATATTTAGAATAAGTTAAACTTAATCAGTATCACAAGTTTATTTCCAGATCCTGTCTAAGGGAACAGCATTTGACTACTCTGGGTTTAGGAAACTGATTTTTGTCCACATTGTCTGGGTAGTCCACATCTGGTTTAGCCCATTTCATTGCACCAGCTAGTGTAATGTGATGCTGTGTTAGTTTGATTCTTAGACAATTTATTTACAGTTTAGGAGAAGTGAAGCCAGGCCAATGTAGGGGAAAAGGCAGCCTACTGTGTATACTAGCCAGCCAGGCAAGAGGTCTGTCAGCATTAATTTGCAGCCAGCCATAACTGCCATCATCTGACCTATGTTACAATACAGAAAAACATCAGCAATGATAACAGGGGAGAAACATTCCACCTGGGCCAGAGTGAGTGAGAATGACTCTATAGCCTGGCATTACACCATTCACTTGGGAGGGGAGACACCTAGGTTCCAGCCCATGCGTCAATGAATATTTAATTATTTATACAAAGTGGAACAATTTCAACAGGAGGGACAGAGAGACCCAACCTATATCCTTGTGGCTGGGATACTCACCTAAGCTGTGGGAAACCTCAATTCAAGTGCTTGCATCTCCCACAACCCAGGTGAATGTGCTAATTCTGGGCTATAGGGTAAAAAGGCCTGCCTCATCCTCTGTTTTGTGAATCTAGCACAACATTGCCAAGAAACAGTTTGGGGCTGAAACAACTTGCCAAAATGAATACAAATTTGCAAAATGTTTTTGTTGAACCTAATGTGCATTTTTTTGGATAAAAAAGTTTCATCCAAAAATATTTTCCCCAGCTCTAAAGGACACTAATTCATTCTTTTTTTTTTTAAGTAAGGCTTAATTCTGCATCTTGGTGGCAGGAAAGGAAGAAAGAACTCTGTCATCTTCGCATACGGGAGGTGCTCAGATATTATGGTGATGAGAGTGGGGCACGCAAGTACTGGACAGAGAGATAGTTAGTCGAACATTTTCAAATGGGTTTCTCTCCTAGGTGCAATGTCTGACCACCATTTGGCAGACCCAATGGCCTTAGTGCACGAAACCCAGCCTTACTGTATCGTTGGCACACTCACAAAGTAAGATCTATTTTGCTTGCAATTAACAAAGATGTGAGGTCTTCCCAGGCTCAGGCCCTGGGAAACTGGAGGACTTGGCACAGAGCAGGGATTACCAGTTGTAAGCTACAGTCAGTGTACTCCACATGCACCGTGCAGCAATATTCACTTGTTGTGAGCTCCATGTACACTGTACAGCTGGACATTATTGCACATTAATCCAGATAAGTGGATTTTGTTGTATCATTCTATGACTTTCTATATTGTCCCACTGTTGTCATTTTAATGCACAGAGTTTATTCCCAATGGATACTTGTATTTCATAGAGAGAGACCTTCTAAAAACGTTAAAATGTATTATTGGCACGTGAAACCTTAAATAGAGTGAATAAATGAAGACTCAGCACACCACTTCTGAAAGGTTGCCGACCCCTGCATTAGAGTGTGTATAAACTAATTAGAAGGATATTTCTGTTGCAGGAAAATATTGGCAACAAAGCTTCCTTAAAGGTTTGCTACTTTTGAGACATTTTATTAGACATACCCCAATTCCTAGGTAATGTGCCTTTTATATAAATTTGGGTGTCTTCAGCTACTCTACCCGTGAATAGCTGTCGTGCTTCTTGACAGACATTATGCTCTTCTTGGGTGATCTTCTACTGTATGACCCATGATTGTGTTTCCCATAAAAGAATTTTCCCACAAAGAGTCGGCACATTATTTTAACAAGATAATAATCTGATCATAAACCATGTTCAAAGTTCATCTGTTTGAAATCAGGTACTTGGCATCAATTCTATTGTATAATACTAATAATCTGATCTTTAATCATCACTGCAGAGAAACATATTGTGGCTGATTTGGCCTTTGCGGAGACCTAGGAGACAGGAATTACTTGTTTCCTTGTACTCCCCCATCTGCCTGTATGCATCTGTCTCTTGTCTCCTTCTTAAATTGTAAGATATTTGGGGCAGAGCCCATTTTTTGTTCTGTGTTTGTACAGCACCTAACACAATGGGGTCCTGGTCCAGGACTGGGACTCCGCCATAGGAATACAAATAACAAGGAATAAGAATAGTCCTGACTCTGACATTGAATCACTGTGTGGCCATGTATAAGTATTAAAGAACAGTGAAATTTGGGATTTCCAGTCTGTGGGAAATGTTGACATTTCCTCATCTGTTTTCATCCCAAATCAAGAAGAAAAATGGAAATTTCAAAAGTTTTCGTGGAACAGAAATTTCAGTTTGGAAATGTCAAAATGTTTTATTTCAACATTTTCAATCAAAATGAAGCATTTAGATATTCCTGAAATATAAGTGTTTTTGGAGGGAGAGGGGTTTTGAAATGACCTGAAACACTTTGTTTCAAGTCACTTCAACATTAAAATGCAATATCCCATTGTTTAATGCAAGTTATAGTTTGGGAACCTGATGCTCCCATTCTCTCCTTTGGACTAGGGTCTCTGACCAGACTACATTTCCAATGATGCATCCAGAGTCATGTGACCCCCTTCATCCACTATGAAGAGTTTGGTCAGAAGAAAATATGCACTGCGTTATGGGAAATGTAGTCCTCCAAGGATCTTGGTCCATAGGACAAGAATGAGGATGTGAACTTCAACTCCCACAAGGCAATACACTGATAGGGAACCACAGTGTAATGGTCTGTAAAACTTATCTGAAACAAGACATTTGGGATCAGAACAAGAAAATGAAATATCCTGTGTCAAACCAACCCAAAACAAAAAATTTCATTTAGATTTTCAAATCAAAAAATGAAAATTTTTCAGCAAAAATATCAGTATTTTCCCATGAAAAATTTTGATTTTCTGGAAAATCATTTTCCAAAATCATTGGAAAATTATTTCAACAGAAAATTCCTGAGCAGCAGTAATAAGTAACTAAGGCCCAGCTCCTCAAAAGTATATAGGCACCTAACTGCCATTACATCTTACTGTATTACAGTGACTATTTATATATGCTTAACCTCTGTAGCTGAGTTTCTCCATCAGTAAAACGGTCATGATAATAAATACCTACTTAGTTCACAGAGGTTTTTCAGAGGACTGATTATTTACATTTATATATAAAAATGTAAAAGATATTTTACATATGATATAAAATATTCTAGGTGATGTAATATCTTTTATTGGACCAACTTCTGTTGGTGGAAGGTATAATCTTTCAAGCTACATAGAGCTCTTCTTCAGGTCTGGGGAAGGAAGGAGGGTGCACAAGGACTTGTCTACAGTTGTAACACTACAGCAGCAAAGCTGCAGCCACTCCACTGTAGCACTTTAGTGTAGACATTACCTACACCAATGGGAGGGGTTCTCCCTTTAGGGTAGGTAATCCACCTCCCTGAGAGGCAGCAGGTGAGTTGATGGAAGAATTCTTCTGGAGACCTAGAGTTGTCTACACCAGGGGTTAGACTGACTTAACTACATCACTCACGGATATGGATTTTTCACACCCCTGAGCATTGTGGCTGGGTTTGACCTAACTTTTTTAGTGTAGGCCAGGCCTGAGTTAAACATAAATTGGGCTAGATTATTAAGCAGAAGGTGTAATGGGGGAGATGGTCACCTGAAATGATATAGGCAATTGGGGTTAGATTGTTATGCATAAAGGATTTGAAGTGGGCAATTAAGTGTAGCAGACAGCACGGTGTGTTACAAATTGTTGTAATGATCCATAAAACCATTGTCCCTATTAAGTCCATGGCTTTTGGTGACTAAGGGATGGTCTACACTGGGAACTTCCACATCCCTGAGATACATAGCTTTGCTGACCTAACCCACAGTGTAGACAGTGCTAGGTCAAAAGATGAATTCTTCCATCAACCTAACTACCACCTCTTGGGCAGATGGATTACCTAACCTGATAGGAGAACCCCTCCTGTCAGCGTAGATAGTGTCTATACTAAAGCACTACAACAGCCCAGCCCCAGTGCTGCAGCTGTGCCACGATAGCGTTTCTAGAGTAGATATAGCAAAAGAGGTATAAATTTAAGTTCCCAAGCTCGCCTTTTTAAGGTGTTGTGCAGGTTTCCTTTCAGGACAAGCATTGACAGATCAGGTAGGCAGTGATCACTTTGTGAAAAGTGTTCACCCATGGGTAATATGGTGTTTTT
This sequence comes from Lepidochelys olivacea, assembly GCF_965140295.1. NCBI lineage: Eukaryota > Metazoa > Chordata > Testudines > Cheloniidae > Lepidochelys > Lepidochelys olivacea. The sequence goes on along the minus strand of NC_140412.1, from coordinate 23,716,943 downwards.
GTTTTTTCATCATTTTTCTGTGAGTTCATTTGAGAGCACAGTATTCGTCTTCACCCACATAGTTGTCCTTGTAGCATCCAATGCACTGGAGGAGGTACACCCCATGTTATGATAAGCATGTGTAGGACTATGAATCTTGAAAGGTGTGTTATGTGAGGAATTGATCATCATCACAGTGGAGATATGTCTGCAGGTTTTGCATCTGTTGTAGCTGGTCAATAAAAGATATTACCTCAACTACCATGTCTATCTCGTATTCTGAGACCAACACAGCAACAACAATACTGCAGATAAAATATTCTATAAATGCTAAGTATCATAATTTCAGTTTATTAATGTTTACATTGTGTGCAAGTGTTTCATAATCCTTGACCCTGGCAAATTTCATTCATAAGAGAAAAATAAATGAATGGCATAAAGTTATGCTTCGGATTTTCTCTTTTAGTAGATTCATAATCATAACAACAATTGTAATAAAACATGGTGAATAATGAATTTGCAAGTTGGCAGAGCGAGTTGATATTGCAGAGTAAGCAAGGTAAGTGATCTGCATTACATAACTCTCTTGTAAGGAAGCCAGCATGTCCCTGATCCCCACCATCAATGCAAGGTGCTGTGGGACATTAATACTAACTAGAGGGCTATATGCATGCAGGAGAATGAAGTGAAATGCAATGAAGAGAAAGCCAGAGCAAGCTGCCTAGATAAAAATGAAATTGTAGTCTGATGAGTAATGAATGGCACGTTTATGTTTCATAACAGAGCTAGTACTTACATAAACTGTCAACAAAACTAGAAAGATTTAAAACCCACTTGGCTTGATTCCAAGTACTCAGATGATGGATGAAATGAAAAGATTCTCTCAGAGTTGCTGAAACAATTGCTGACCATGAAATTACTTTAATAAACAAAAGTCCTACTGCAGCTTACAATGAACGTGCTATAGAGGCTACATGGGTTTGAGTTCCTAACGAAATAACAGAGAGGCTTTTTCTAAATACATGCAGAACAATCACAATAAAAGCGTGGAGACCTGGGAGAAGAGTCAGAATCAGGGGAGAGCATGGACCATTATAGCAGGGATAAGGGAGAAACAAGAGGGAATATAGGGGGGAAATCAATCAATATCTTAGACACCTATACACTAATCCGAGAAGCAGGGGGAATAAGCAGGAAGAACTAGAAATGCTAATGCATAAACACAACTATGACATAGTTGACATCAGAGATTTGGTAGGATAATACACATGACTGGAATATTGCTATAGAAGGCTACAGCTTGCTCAGGAAAGATAGGGAGGAGGTGTTGCCATATATATCAAAGATGTACACACTTGGACTGCGTTTGAGATGGAAATAGGAGACAGATGTTGAAAGTCTCTGAGTAAGGATAAAAATGGTAAAAAACAAGGGTGATGTCATTGTAGGGATCTACTACAGACCACCTAATGAGGAAAAAGAGGTGGATGAGGCTTTAAAAAAACCTGACAACATCATCCAAATCTCAGGACTTGGTGGTGATCGGGGACTTCAACCACCCAAATATCTGTTGGCAAAATAATACAGCAGGGCACAAATTATCGAACAAGTTCTTGGAATGTATTGGAAACATTTTTTTATTTCAGAATGTGGAGAAAGCTACTAAGGGAGAGGCTGTTCTAGATTTGATTTTGATAAATAGGGAGGAACTTCTTGAGAATTTGAAAGTGGATAGTAGCATGGGTGAAAGTAATCACGAAAGGGTAGAGTTCATGATTCTAAGGAAAGATAGAAAGGAAAACAGCACAATAAAGATAACGAATTTCAAGAAGGCAGACTTTAGCAAACTGAGGGAGTTGTTAGGTAAGATCCTATGGGAAGCAAGTCTAAGGGGAAAAACAGTTCAAGAGTTTGGGCAGTTTTTCAAAGAGACATTATTAAGGACAAAAGAGCAAACTAACCCACTGAATAGGAAAGATAGGAAGTGTGGCAAAAGACCACCCTGGCTTAATCAGGAGATCTTCAATTATCTGAAAATCAAAAAAGAGTCCTACAAAAAGTGAAAACTAGGACAAAGTACAAAGGATGAATATAAACAAACAACACAAGTATGTAGGGACAAAATTAAAAAGGCCAAGGCGCAAAACAGGATTAAACTAGCTAGAGGATAACAAATACATTAGAAGCAAGAGGAAGACCAAGGACAGGGTAGGGCTGTTATTTAGTGAGGGAGGGAAAACAATAATAGAAAATGTGGAAATGGCAGAAGTGCTAAACAATCTTTTTGTTTCATTTTTCACCAAAAAGTTTAGTAGAGATTGGACATTTAATGTAGTGAACATAAGTGAAAATAAGAGCCTGATGAAATACACCCTGAAATACTCAAGGAGCTAACTGAGGAGATATCTGAGCCATTAGCAATTATCTTTGAAAAGTCATGGAAGACAGGAGAAATTCCAGAGGAGTGGAAAAGGGAAATATAGTGTCAATCTATAAAAAGGGGAATGAGAACAACCCAGGAAATTATAGACCGGAAAGATAATGGAGCAAATAATCAAGCAATCAATTTGCAAACACCTAGAAGATAATAAGGTGATTGTGGCACTATATCTCAAAGCAGCACCCCATATTCACCACTGTCATATAATGATATGGTTTGTACAAAATATGCCTTGTGAGGTATCATTTTAAAAGTTTTGATCTGTTGACCATTAATATCCTGTTGGATTGTATGTGCTATCATTGTATGTGAAGGTATGATGTTTTGCTATGTGTGTGTTATGGAAATATAGTGTGAGGTTGGGAACACCCACAACCAGCCTTTCAGGTACAACAGTGGAGTAGCCAGACAGCAGTTAATGGCTGATCAAAACCCATCAAAGAAAGAATCTGCTATCCCAGGATCTGTATACAAGGGAGACTTCCCAGAGAGAACATGTAGACAATGGAGAATGCTTGACCAATAGGGGCAGACCCCCCCAGGTCACAAACATAGATCTTTCCAGCAAGCTGGAAGAAACTACAAAAAAGAGAAAGTGAGATCATCACGTGGCCTCACTCCACCCACAACTCAACACCTAGAAACACATCTGGAAGACAAAGACTTTGAACTGTTTGAAACGGGCCATCCTTATTACCACTACAAAAGTGATTTTTCCTCCCTTGGTATTCTACTGTTAATTGAATTCTCGTTAGGCTGACCCCCCACCTGGTAAGGCAACTCCCATCTTTTCATGTACTATGTATGAATATACCTGCTACTGTATTTTCCATTCCATGCATCTGATGAAGTGGGTTTTAGCCCACAAAAGTTTATGCCCAAATAAATATGTTAAGCTAAATATGAGTCAACAGTGTAACCCTGTTTCAAAAAAAGCAAGCATCATTCTGAGAAGTATTAGCAGGAGTGTTGTAAGCAAGACATGAGAAGTCATTATTTTGCTTTACTCCATGCTGATAAGGCCTCAACTGGAATACTGTGTCTAGTTCTGGGCACCACATTTCAGGAAAGATATGGACAAATTGGAGAAAGTCCAGAGGGCAGCAACAAAAATGGTTAAAGGTCTAGAAAATGTGACCTATGAGGAAAGATTGAAAAAACTAGCTTTATTTAGTCTGGAGAAGAAACAACAGAGAGGGAAGATGATAACAGTTTTCAAGTACATAAACAGTTGTTACAAGGAGGAAGGGGAATAGTCTCAGAGGACAGGAGAAGAAGCAACGGGCTTAAATTGCAGCAAGTGCTGTGTAGGTTGGACATGAGGAAAAACTTCCTAACGATGAGAGTAGTTGAGCAGTGGAATAAATTTCCAGGAGAGGTTGTGGAATCACCGTCATTGGAGGTTTTTAAGAGCAGGTTAGACAAACACCCGTCAGGAATGATCTAGATAATACTTAGTCCTGCCTTGAGAGCAGGGGACTGGATTAGATGACCTCTCGAGGTCTCTTTCTGTGATTCTATGCCCATTATGCTAAGTTTTTCCTTCATGTAAGTGTAGCTTCATGCTACACACAATTAAAAAGTCATCTTTAACTGCGCCTCATCATTGAATGGTTGGCTTTTCCTAGGACTATGCTGGCAAGCATTGCATCGCCTGCCACCCAGCACCAGTGTTCATGCTAAATTCTGTTTATTTTGGACAGATGTGGCCTGTTAGTTATTGAAGGTTCAAGGTCAGTGCCAAAGGCTAGCGAGAGGGCTTGTTCTAATTGCTGGAAACTCTGTCTTTTTCTCTGTCTCTGTTTTCTTTCTGAAAAATCTGCACCCATTTAAAAACCTTTGTGCAAGCAAAACAACCAGTAAGGTTTAAGAATATTCTTCACAATATTCCAGAACTGCAGCTTCCTGGACTGTAACGCCCATGTAATATTAAGGCCCAATTCAATTACAAAATGAAAGCATCTATATTTATGGTATACACAGGAACTGGACATTGGAATCCTCATAAATATACGTATCTATTGCACATGAGTGTTGGTATCATGGTGGATGGGCCACATAATTCCCTCTACTCCTAACCCATGGGCAGGGCTCAATTTGCTGAAGCAATGCCCTCCCTGTTTTGCCCACAAGCCAAGTTCAGAGACATTGATGTAGACACAGCAGCAAAATGAGGACAGACTCATGGAATTAAGTGTCAGGCTGCAACTTGTATAAAACTTTAACACAGGGGAGGAGTGTTACCTGCCCATCACCCATGCTCTCCTATACCAGGCATTTAATTGGTTTCAGTGCAGGGGCTACAGAGCTCCTTACCATGTAACCCATGATGCAGGGTGGCTCTCCTCAGCCTACCCCCTAGGACTCAGCTCTTTAATTCTTACCATCCTCCTCACTGCGAGTGGGACAGAGGGTGCAGCAAGATGGGGACTTCAGCCTGTGAGGGCCACAAGGTCTGAACTAGGTCTGCAAAGATCACAGGGTATCATCCTATCACATGAACCCAAGGTCCATCACCAAAATCCCAAGTCTTTTACCTCTGGGAACACAGATGACTCATGCCTCCTGATACTTGGTGGGGGGGACCCAGTAAAGGGAAGGATACGTGACAGCCCCACATTCTCCTCTAGGAGGAACTTCCAGCCCCACCTCTCTGATCCAGGGCAGCCAATGTCACTGGCTCCTGGGGGGGCTGGGGACACAGAAGCAGGGAGCACATCTCCTGGGGCTCAGCGGGAGCCAGCCCCAGCCCCGACTAAACAGAGGCCAGGGAACCTGCTCCCTGTGCCTTCCCCAGCCACCCTCCACTGTGTGCCCAGCTCAGGGACTGCTGCACTCTCCCCATCCCACATTTCCTGTTGGGTGGGGGGGGGGAAAATCTGTCCTTCTCCTGCTCTGCCTCCTCCCCCTGGTACATTTGGCCCCATTCTTGTCAGCTGGGCCTGGACAAGGAGTGGGATGGAGCCACTTATCACATGGCTGAAGGTGGCTGCTCAGGGTAGCTGCTGTGTGCAGTGCACCAGCTGCCTGAGAGAGCCCAGCTGGGGAGGCGGCAGCTTCCACTCCCTGCCTGGGCCTGGCTGCTGGGAACAGGGACTGAGCAAGCCGGAATCGTGCCTGGGTGGGGCGGGGCGGGGAAGAGGGAACTCGCTCGGTCCCTGTCCCTGGCAGCCAGACCCGGGGCGGGGAGCAGAAGCCGCTGGCTCCCCACCCCCCGGCTGGCCAAGCAGAAATCTAGGGAGGAACTTAACCCCGCATGCCCCCCTACACATCACCTATGCTGGGGAACCATTCAGTTTATTGTCTTAGCCACATTGGAAACCAGCCACAAGTTGCGCTGAATAAACAACATAACCCCAGTACCTCAGTTAGGTACTAAGAGTGTTCCTATTTAACCAACTGTGGCTTGAAGATGCTGTGAGGAAGGCAAAAAACTCCCTGGTCCTCTGCCAGTTGGCCAATGGGAGAATAAATTTCTTCTTGGCCTTCTAAACAGGCAATCAGCTAAACCTGAAGCCTCTGTCAGGCCAGGTTCCCATAGGTAGGGTTGGGCTGCTGGAAAAGAGCCAAAAGAGGCTCCACATGGCTCCTGCACTGGGCTAAATCCTAGGACCTGGGGAATGCCGGTCAATCAGCACCCCTCTCTCCCAGCTGGCCAATAGGTGCCAGAGACTCACAGAGGGAGGAACTACCTATTGTCCCCAGGTAGGGGTCTCCCTCCCTTGCTACTGGGACTGTCTCCCTTTTACCGCCGGCCCCTTCAATTTCCCTCACCCATTGATAGAGGTGGGTGGCATTTTAAAATCAACTTGGGCTTTTAAGTTAACATTCAATTGAGCTAGATGGGTCAGTTCACACCTCTGATGTCTAATTGGTCACACTTGGTCCATGTTTAGAAGGTTTTCTCTGCAACCATGAGGGCTAAAAACTTATTTCTAACGGAAGCTGAAATTCTACAGAACAAGATGACAGCCTTAAAAATGTGCTGAGTCATAGAATCCAATTCAAGCTGTGCCCATGGTGATACCTGCAGTAGCACTGAATTTTCTTGGGTGTGGAGTAGAGAACACAAGGTAATTATTGGGTTACTCTGCATCCCCCAACCCCCTAAGGTGCCAGTAGCGTGCCCTGTGCACCACATCTCAAAAGCAAGCACTGCAGGTAAATCCCACACGGACCTGCACCCAGCAGTAATGCCAGCACTCATAGCCTGTTCTGCACATGGCTGTGCATCTGTTCCTGCCTCCAGATTCTCTCCAGCACCCTGCTGCCATGCAGCTGCTGCTTCCACTTCCAAACAGAGCCTGGCACTTCCTCGTTCAGAATCTTTCCCCTTACTTGGCCAAGGGAAAGAGAGGAGCTGTGGGAAAGGGGTTGACTAGGGATGCCAATTTTGGTTGGATGTATTCCTGGAGGTTTCATTACATGACATAATCTTTAATTAAAGATTAATCTTTAACTCCTGGAGACTCCAGGACAACCCTGGAGGGTTGACAATCCAAGGGCTGATGGGAGTTGTTGTCTCCTGCTTTGGAGATCCATCACACAAGACCTAACCAAGATTATACTTAAAATTTTTGTATTTGAAATATCCTGGTGATTGATGTTCTATAAATACATCAAAAGACAAAGAGATAGCTATCACAGTGTCCACTTTTGGGGCCTCATTCCAACTCCTACCAATGGAAAGACTTCCATTGACTTCCATAAGAGATGGATCAGTCCTTCTGTGTCTAGTACCACACCTTCTCTGGTGTGGGAATGTGAACACGAAGTACCACATTGTCTAAAAGGCTAATGAAGCTATAGGCCAGATAGGAAGCTCAGGAGCTGAATTCTCCCATGGTGTCACTTGTTATTTATTCTTTCTCACAAAGTCTTATAGAAATTACTCCTTGTTTTGTTGGTTGGTTTCATCTTGTGCTTATATTCTTGCCTTTGTTTCATGTCTCTTTTCCTGTATTAAAGTCATTATTTACATTCTTGCCACAAAAGGTCTGGTACAGCTGCTGCTATTAGTATGGTGTGTGAAGAAGAGAAAAAAGCACACCCAAGGGTAGCCCAGCTAGCACTAGATGGGAGTCACGGCAACAAGAACTTGTATATATCATATTACTTTTATTCCAGTATTTTACATAATACAGAAGCCAGAGCCTGTCCTATGATGCAGACTGCCACTCTCTGTTCTGACTCCTCAGTTCAGAACCCCACCTTCTAAGATGGAGGATGGCCTAGTGTCTATATATCCATATTCTACATCCTTAGATGACAATGGTGGCTACTCCAAACAGGGCTGTGGGGTGGCCATGGGGGTTTGTTTTGTTTTGGGAAACGCTCTTTTCCCTTTAAAAAAGGAGGCAATTAGCGTGCACAAGATAATAAAAACACATGAGCATCCAAAGACACCTCGGACAGTGTACATGTTATAAATCCATATAAATAAATACATTTGCTTCTGTTTATTTCCAGCCCGAAATAATAGCTCTCTTTCTAATATCACAATTGGTTGTTAGCTGCTGGTGATTATGATCCAAAGAAGATGATTAGTTCAGATGGCCAAATAAGCAACAGGAGGAGATGAATTTGTAAGAAACAATTCTTTGGTTTTCATAATAAACAGTCCAAGTTATAAAACATTATGGAACAATCCCCAGAAAATATATGATGCATACAGGACTGTGCTTGTTATTTTACTTAAGCAATAGCATGTTTATGGCATTTCCATGGCTTTCTAACTTTCTAGTAGTTTGTGGTTTTTGTTTTGGTTGGAGGTGTTTTTTTTTTGTTCTCCCCCGTCCCACCCCGAAGATAAAGGATATTAGTTTACATCAGGAAAAAATGCAGGAATCTTTATATGGGGAAAATGCCAGTTGAAGTTAATGGCAGTTTTGCCTGAATACAGTCTGAGTAAAGATTGCACGATTTAGTTCACTGTGAACTAAAAACTTTTGCTTTTTTTTTTTGCATTAGGTCATTTACTCACAGCCACATGAGAAGCGATTCCATCCTGGTCGCCCCCTGGGCCCAGCTGCCAGGGAAAGCAGCGGAACATGCCAGAGACGGGAGGTGCAGAGGGAGGATGAAGCCCCCTCTGTCCAACAGGTAACTCTGGTGGGGTGGGGAGAATATGGTGGCTCCAGGCTAGGCACAGAGCAGGGTGGTCATAGGGCTGAGGATACACCTGGGGGCAGTCATGTGTCCTCCCCTTTAGATTGAGGCTCCCCCACATGTATGGCATGAGGCATGAGTTGTCTATGATGTAGTGTGTGTACTCAGGTCCATACCCACACCCTTCAGAAGTGTCTTTACTCTACTCACCTACTCTGAGCCTCACCGTCTACACTGCTACTCATGTAGGTTCTCTACGCGTTGCCAAGGGAAGCATGCAGTATAGATGTATCCTTGGTGCGCATGCTACAGCAGTGGACATTTTGCCCTCCTAAGCACCTCCCCCATGACCTGTTTTCAGAAGGGGGTTGGCAGCTCATCAGGAGCTGTGTTAGTGTAATGTAATGCTGCTGGCATGGAAGGCAGGGGTGGTGGGGAGAGAGGGATACCGGCAAGGGACCAAAGTTTCTTGAAAACTGGGCTGAAGCTATGCTGCGATGGCAGCTCCTAACCACTGCTGCTGATGGGGGCGGGGAACCCTTGAAGAGGCCACAGCTGTAATGGTGTCTCCCCCAGCTGCTGTGAGATGAGGAAGCAACCAGGCTGGAGGCACTCCTACAAACTCTGAACCCTAGGCAGCTACCTACAAGGACTATGCAAAAACACCAGCCCTTCAAAAATAAAGAGCTTGATTATGACTGGGTCTAATACAGCCATGAAGGGCAGTGGGGGAAAGAAAACCTTGACCTCCAAGTCCCCTGAACAACTGCATTAGACCTGCCCAATGAGACAGGGGCTGTGTGCCCAATGCTCCCCCCATAAGTGAGTGGGTGAGGAGCAGGAACATAAGAACAGCCACACTGGGTCCGACCAAAGGTCCGTCTAGCCCAGTATCCTGTCTTCTGACGGTGGCCAATGCCAGGTGCCCCTGAGGGAATGAACAGAACAGGTAACCATCAAGTGATCCATCCCGTCGCCCATTCCCAGCTTCTGGCAAACAGAGCCTAGGGACACCATCCCTTTCCATCCTGGCTAATAGCCACTGATGGACCTATCCTCCATGAGCTTATCTAGTTCTTTTTTGAACCATGACTCTGCCCTCCCAACCCAATCTGCCAGCTAGACATGGGGTAGGGGAGTACGCCGACTCGGCCCTCCAGGGCAATGCAGCTCATGCACTGCCCCTTACGCTGCGCTGTGCCATAGTCACACTCAAGCCCACAATGGTTAAATTATTCCAGTTATAACTGCAGTTGCTGCACATCTACAGAAACAACCAGTCCTAACAAATTCTTTCAGGTTTCTGTTACTATGTGCAGTTAGTGCAAATAGTACTCTCCAAGTCATTAATTCACTTACTATGAAGTTTCCCAGTAGCCTTGACATATTAAGACCATAATGGCTCCTTCATTTCAATAATTCACAAATTATATCAATGCAGCATGTCTACCAGCCCTACCAGATGTATGTAGTACGTTTATGTGCCAGCGTTGAGAAGGGAGAGCTTGCCAGAATTTACATTTCTCGTACCTAACTCTAGTTTGGAATTATCCTCATACTAGTCAATTACTGCTCTGTAAATTAACACAAAATAGGATTTGTATTGGTTTATTGTTTAACTGACCTTCATCCCAGATAGATCAAATACAAGCATAGCACTAACACTTACAACATTCATATGTAGAATCATTCTGGTAAGTGGAAAACCATTCAAAGGTTAAAAAAAAAGCTACGCACAGATATCTTAATGGTTGTTAAAAAACCTTCAACCATTTTCTTCTTTATAAACAGAATATTACTTTGAATATTTTTACTTTGTTTCAGACAGTCCCTGCATTGGGCTCTAATATGCACAACAAACAACTAACTAGAGCCAGTGGGAAATGCTCACAGTTATCAAACAGAGAGATGTAGACTAAATATATACGATAAATATTTAGGTACAGTATATGTATTTGATGTGCATTTAGCTATATGTGCATTGTATATGCATCACAGACACCTATAAGTCTAAATATTTATAAATATAGATATATATCTAAATGTATATCTACCCATGGATATAAATGCATATTAAATCATTAGTTCAATGCCAGACAATAAACTTCTTGGGATTTATTCTTTTGCTAGTGTGTTTCCTGTGGTACCTACCTCTGCTTTTCAATATCATAAGCTAAGACCCAAATGATTCTGAAAACACACACATGCTTATCTTTATGCATGCAAGTAGCAACTCTCACGAATTTGTCATGAATCATGGATAGTAGAAAGTCCTGGGCCCCACCACAATCTTCTTATCTCCTTTTCTACTTTCTGCTCTATAATCCTTCCCTTTCAGTCCATTACTCTATGCCGCTTTTCCTTTCCTTTCTCATAGCTTTTCCATCTCCTCCCTCCTCGAATAAACCATGCCGGGGAAAAACCCTCAAGAAGGATAACTTCTGTGATTGTCTTGAACTGAGTAGCAAGCTGTCCATGACCCCTCACTGGTCACCTCTCACTTACTGCATTGTTGGGAGCATTGGTCATCTGCCTTCAGTGACGCAGGCCCTTAAGATTTTATTTCTATTAAGGAATTCCAAATCAGCTAGTAGTGATCGATCTATTGTGTCTCATCTAGACGTGATAAATTGATCCCCGAATCGACGCCTGTACTCCACCTTGGCAGGAGGAGTAAGTGGAGTCGACAGGGGAGCTGCCACGGTCAACTCGCCGCCATGAGGACGGCCAGGTAAATTGAACTAAGATACTTTGACTTCAGCTACGCGAATAGTGTACCTGAAGTTGCGTATCTTAATTTGAACCCCATCCCACAAGTGTAGTCCAGGACGAGTTGGAGCCAAAGGGCTGACATGGTTGGTTGTTAATATCTTAGGGACCTTGTAGGACGACTCTCTGAAGGTGGGTGTATGAGGATCCCCTTTCCCTCTGAACCACAGATGGGACAGAGTGAAAATGAAGGCGTTGTCAGAAAATTAGATCTGGAGCTTTCATCCTAGTTGATGGATTTGTTTTCTCTGAGGGAGATGAGGGAGTTAAATGCCTTTCCAAAGTAGAGTCTTCCAGCTTCGTCCACGGTTTTTATTACAAATCACTATAGGATCATTTTTAAAAGGATGGTTAGTTTGTTCATTGGTTTTTTTAAGGGACGGGGGAGGAGCTTTCTGTAGTTCTTCCTAAAGGTAGCGGACATGATCTAGTTCTTCTAAGAGATCTTCCCACCCCATCTTTATCCGCTCAGGGAATGTTCTAGTGCTCAGTGTGGAACTCTTTCCATCTTTACTGTAAATAAGAAGAACCAAAGGAATTATTATAAACCTTTTGATGGGCTCTATTTGAGGCAAAATCAAACCTCATGTGCTCCACTGACATCTAATCCTATACAAATGACACAACCCACTGTGAGGAGACAGGATACTGGGCTAGATGGACCATTGGTCTGATCAAATATGGCCATTCTTATATTCTTGTGTATAATCAATGTGCCCGTTACTATAATAACTAAGAAAGGGAGTGTGCCAGCTATGCCAGGTCTGAAACGTAATAGCTGGCTGTGGGTTAGATTCTGATCTCGTTTCCAACTCCATAAAGTCTGCATAATTCCATTTACATCAGTAGAGCCGAGATTAAACTCCAGCCCCCTCAGTATCTGCTTTTTATATTCTTGGGGGGAGTTCTGAGGGCCAGATTTTCAACTGGGGAAAAAATCATGTTTTCAACAAACTGCTCTACTGTGATTGGAACAAAAATACCCAGGGTATTACACCAAGATGCCAAAATAATCCAGTTCAACTAAATCGAAACAATGACAGGCATTTTTCAGTTCTTCTCATGCAGGCATCCATATTGTATTTATGTGAGAACTGTAGTTTCTTGTGTGTGTTCTGTTGAGCTATTCTGGCACCCCCTATTTCTATTTTTCATTCAGCCGTTACTGAGTGCTGTCGAATATGTTTTGTAATGCAGTTATTTTAAAAGTCTTAATAAGCTTCTCCTAAAATATTAATTTAATTAACTTGGAACTATATTCCATTAAGAAGAGGAAGATCAGCTGTTTACTATGGAGGGTGAGCTGTGAGAAGAAAGCCAGTGTTTGTGTAAATTCTCTGGAACAATTAGAGGCAGCTGAGGTTATCATAATCTTGAAGGAAGGAATGATAAAATGCTATAAAATAGTAGGTATCTTCTGTTCCTGTTTAATGGGACACCTGGTGTGAATGTCAGGATTGGATTGTCAGGGGATCCCTACAGGTTTGTGACACTGGTAAAACTGAAATAATGTTGCCTAGAGTATGCCTGGGTTTAAACAGTGTCATGTCTAGCTCTCACCTTCACCAGCACTAAAACTCATTACAGCTCCACCAAATACAACCGCAAAAGAGGGAAAGAAAAGCTAAGAGCCTCATTCTGTCACTCATATGCTGAGTAGTACTCGATTCTGAGCATTGTCCCATTGTTTTAAATGGGACTGCTTGAGGAGCAAGGTATTAATTCAAGTGCAGGGAGGGGGTGCAGAACCTAATCCCAAGTGAACTAAAAGAAAAGCCTCAAAAGGAAGCATGGACTTTGAAGCTATGCAAAATTCAAGTACCTCTGAATCTCCCAGTGTGCTGTATGTCTTATGGGCCCAGCCTTCATTACAATTTTTAACCAAGCATACAAGCACTTAGTAGCATAATTGAATTTAACCATGGTTTGCATCCACATGCAATCTGATAAGCAGTCAGTAACTATGGCAGCTAACATCTTTTGCTCTTGCAAAATCCCCATATTCATTAGACAGTATAGATGGAGCCCCATAAATATTCCTGCTTCGCCTTTCTCCCAGTTCTCTTTGTAGTAGGTCATCCCAGTGTATTGCCCCACATACTGTCAATTCTATTATGCACATGTGCAGTTGGCAGTCTATCCTCTGCTGAGACAGGATGGAACATCTACACCAGTGGTTCTCAACCTATTTATCATTTTGGGCAGCATATACGGCTCACAATGTGCAACCAGGCAGCCCAGACCCCGCCACATTGGGTGGCCGGTAACCCACATCTCACGGTGCCAGGCAGTCGGACTGCCAAGAACCCAGACCCCACTGCGTGGGCCGGGCAGCCTTTAGCACACAGCTGAGCCACTAGGGCCGCTGGTTTAGAACCACTGATCTACACAAATCTTCCCAAACTGGACAGATACAAACATAATTAGACAGCACAGGGGGTGTGGACACACAAGCTTGGCTGGCAAATGACTGTATTGCAAAACAACGCTGCTAAGCATGATACAGCTCAACTGTGATTATTGTAACCAAGACAGATGGGAGTGTCACAAACTGGCTACAAAATCAAAGTTGTATTCACAGCACAGTTGGCCCCTTAGATTATAAACCGTGCAAGGCAAGAATTGTGCATCTCTTTATATCCACTTCTAGATCTCACTGAAATCAATAGCAAAACTCCCATTGAGTTACATAGGGGTAGAGTAGTCCCTTTGGGTCTGATTCATCCCTGCACTGGAGCAGACGGGCCTCAGGGTAGGGATATAAGTCCCTCCCTTTTAGTCCTACACAGAACCAAGTGTAGTGTCAGCATGTGACTGCAATGTGCCATCTCTCCAGGAATAAAAAAGGGAAAATATGACAGGAGTTAAAGAGTACTTACCAGCTGGAAGAGATGGAGGGACAGCAAGCCTCAAGTCAGTTGCAAAATGGCTGCTGCCACCTCTCTGCTATATTTAAAGGACCAGCTCCCAGAAAGGCATGCTGGGAAAAATTTCCTACACTAAGGAGGATTATAAGAACCAGGAAGGTACTCCTGAAGAAAGGACTGCTTCTACATTTTTGTGTAACACCCCTAACTGCTAAAGCCTAATGAATAACATGAACAGTGAGAATATCAGAAATGACTCAGAAATCTGCCACAATTTATCAACAAAATCTGCCTTTATTTAACATTAATCTTCTGCAGAAAGTTTATTTGTGACATTTGTGTATGTGAGTCATAAAGGAAGTGCAGTGGCTGACACTTACCATATGTGTGCAGGGCGGAACAATGAAATGCCAAAAGCTAAGTATGGATTAAAGATTTAGACAAGGGGATTCCCACTTCTAGGATCAAGTTTGACCTAGAGCATAATGACTTATAAGCTGAATTAGTACAATGTTTTGGTATGAGCATTAAAGGGAACAAGGACTTAGGCCCAGTAGAAGTTAGGAACCTAACAATCTTTGAGGATCTAGGCCTCAGGGTCTGATTTTAAGAGGTGTCAAACACCTGCACCTCTCCCTGACATCAGTAGGAACCACAGGTTCTCAGCATCTCTCCAGATCAGGTCCGTAAGCATTCAAGACATTTTTCAAGGAGGGAAGAGAATACAGAGACGATGACAAGTGACATCTGTAATCTTTGCAGAGGAAATATTTGGTGCCCAAGGATATTTGAATTACAAAATGACCAATTGATTAATCAGCAGAAATGTTGGCTGTGTCCTTATTACTTCATGGCATAGATTCATAGAGTATAAAGCAGAAAGGACCATTGTGATCATCTAATCTGACCTCCTGTATATCACTGGCCATAGAACTTTCCTGAAATAATTCCTCTTTGAGCTAGATCATGCAGGGCCAGCCATGTATAGCAAGGTCTCAGCTGGAGTACAGATGCCAAGAACTGGCTGACAGCCAAGAGCCACATGCATTTGGAGTCAGTCTCTGGAGAATGGGAAGCAGGAAAGGTTTTTCCAAGCTGAATTCTCTCTCCTGCCATCCTCATTCCATCTCTGGAGTCTACACTGTACTGATGAAGCTTGGACTTGGGACTGGGTACACCTGCTTTAGGAACCCAAGCCTCTTCCAGCGCACAAAGGGTGGGAGAAAGGAAATACTACCATCCCCATTTTGCAGATGAGGAA
The DNA here is from genome assembly GCF_965140295.1 of Lepidochelys olivacea. Classification (NCBI taxonomy): domain Eukaryota; kingdom Metazoa; phylum Chordata; order Testudines; family Cheloniidae; genus Lepidochelys; species Lepidochelys olivacea. The sequence continues at coordinate 23,701,519 of NC_140412.1, read as the reverse complement.
CTAAACCAGGAAGAGATTAAAGAAAAGATTATTAAAAATGACTAGTGATTTTGGATGCTGCCATTTTTGGGTGCCCATCTTGCAACATCATAAAAGGTCCTGATTCTCACAGGGCAGAAGCCAAGCACTCTGTAAACCAGGCTGTGTTAGTGTGTTTCGATTTGGGCACCCAAAATCACTAGTCATTTTTGAAAATCTCAGTCTAAGTGACTTGCCTGCCCAAGGTCACCTGGCAAGTCTCAGTCAGAGCTAAGAATTTAAAATGGGTCTCTTGTGTTCCAGTTCATGCCATTATCTCAAAACCATCATCCCTCTTTTCTAGCCAGAATCACTGGGCTACCTTTTCAAAGAATGACACTGTGGGGGCACCAGCAAAAATAGGCATGCACCTCCTGAAACCTGCATTTCATATCACAGATAGGCAACTGCCATGTAGTTACATGCATGAGTGCTTGTGTGGAGATGAAGTTACCTATTTGGTGTTTACAAATGTGGGGTTTCATGAGTGCCATTGGCACAGCAGGCATTTTTATATCTCTTCTAGAGCTGGATAAACCAAGGCACCTAGAGAATCTAATTTTTTTACAGAGCCTGTAGATTTCCCCAGATCTTGTCTTCCTCATTTCTATTGTGCTTGGAGTAGGTTGCCTTATTTGTCCTTTGAATTGTTTGATCTCTCACTGCACACACTGTGCCTTTTTAGCCTTTCAAATAAATGCGTAAGAAAGATTACAGAGTTAGTTAATTGGTGTCTGCTTGTTAATTAAAGTTTAGAAAGATTCTATTTCTCTAAATCAGGACTAGATGTCTTTCTAAAGGTTGTGCTCTAGCTCAAACAGAGGTTATTGGCATGATGCAGGAATCACTTGGTGAAACTTTATGGAATGTGTTATACAAGAGGTCAGACTAGATCTTCACTGTGGTTCTTTCCGTCCCTGAAGTCTATGAATATATACATGAATAAAAATGGGCAGCTTCTTTTTTAATACCTGTGTCAGTATTGTTTTATAATAGAGCATAAAATAGAGTTGTGTAGGTTATTAGAAAAATTTCATGCACCACCACAACCTCTTTCCCCAGTGATATCACCTATGTATTCTAAAGAACTTTATTTTGAACTCACACCAGTTTTACATCCATGTTACTCAGTTGACTTCATTGATTGCTTCTAATTTACATTGTTTTATGTGAGAGCAGAATCGGGCCCAATGACATGCAGGCATTTTCTAATAACCATTTTTGTTGTGTTGTGATACACCACAGTGGCTATAAAGGCAGCAAATCTCTCCGCCAAGGAATACCTCCATCTCTGTTTCTATGCCAAGCATATCTCAGGCATGATGGAGAACCAGGGTTTCTAACTGTCCTGTATCTCATTATCCTCCCTAGCTTTTCTGATTTGACACACGAGTGAGAAATGTTGGGAATACTGGACAAAATATATTCTGGGAATAAACACAACCTTTTTTTTTTTTCTGTAAGAGATAGAAAAGATAAGGATGAGACAGGAAAAATCCTTCTGGGACTGTGAGGCAGCTCTTCTGGCTTTAGAACTGATTTGAGTTGATAACTGATTAAAGCGGTTTTTGACTTTCCAATGAATGTATCTGCAGATTTATAGGCACTAAAACAATACTTTCAAAGAGGAGCCTCTTGATAATTGGTTGAAAGACCTTTTCCTTGATTTACTGAAGTCCCTAAGGAGTTGATCTAACCAGGAGCATTAAATTATTATGATCCTTTTCAAAAAGGACTCTGACAGTTTGGGTTTTCCCAAGTGTATAATGGTTTCAGTGCAGGGGTGGGCAAACTTTTTGGCTTGAGAGCCACATCTGGATAAGGAAATTGTATGGCAGGCCATGAATGCTCACAAAATTGGGGTGGGGTGCAGGAGGTTGCGAGGGCTCCAGCTGGGGGTGAAGGCTCTGGGGTGGGGCCAGAAATTAGGAGTTCAGGGTATGGGTGGGGGCTCTGGGCTGGGGTAGGGAGTTGGGGAGCAGGGTGGGGGATGAGGGTTCCGGCTAGGTGTGCGGACTCTGGGATGGGGCTGGGGATAAAGGGTTTGGGATGCAAGAGGATGCTCAGGGTTGGGACTCAGGGTTAGGAGGGTGGGAGGGGGATCAGGGCTGGGGCAGGGGGTTGGGGTGTGGGAGGAGGTCTCCAGGCAGCACTTACCTCAAGCAGCTCCCAGAAGCAGCAGCATGTCGCCCCTCCAGCTCCCACATGGAGGCGCAGCCAGGCAGCTCTGCGCGCTGCCCCATCTGCAGGCGCCGCCCCTGCAGCTCCCATTGGCCGTGGTTTGGCAGCAGCATGCCCCTATACCTACAAGCCAGAGCGGGGACATACCGCTGCTTCCGGGAGCTGGGTGGAACCACGGCATGCATGGAGCAGGGCAAGCACCAGACTCCACTCCCTGGTGAGTGCTCAAGGGCCGGATGAAAACATCTGACAGGCCGGACGTGGTCTCCGGGCCATAGTTTGCCCACCCCGTTTTAGCATCACAGTAACTCAAGACAGAAACCAGGCAGCCCATTTTTAGCCTAAATTTAGCTTTACTTTACAATAGAAAGATAGCAATGTCCTCTAGGACCACTGAGAGTGAGGAGCTTCACTGTAATCATTTAAAGGGACACAGGGTAAAATTTTCAAAAGCACCTAAGTGACTTAGGAATTGAGCTGCATGGAATTTTTCTTAAGGAACAGTTTTCTGTTGGAAAGTGCTGATTTGATGGAACTGAAATGTTCCACAAGAATGTGTCCGTTCTGTCAAAACTTTCAATGGAACCAAGTGGCCAGCCAGCCTAGTTACCCTAGGTTCTCAACTATCCAGCTCCCAGACTATCCAGCTTCCCAGGCTTCCAGCTGCCTTGTTCCTTGGCTACACAGCCTCTTGGTTGCCGGATCCCTTCCTGGAATTTTTCAGAAATGTCCATTCCATGGAAAATGTATTTCTGACTTTTCAAATATATATAAAACCATATTCTATGAAGGCACTATTAGACTGAGAAAAGTTATCTGCTTTTGCCACAACAACAGTTAGACATAATGATAAACCTTGTTCCTGCAATCAGCCCCCACACAGGACCCTGTGGAGTCCTACTGAAATCGGTGGCTCTCTGAATGGGCACAGGGTCACTGCCCTTACTAATCCAACCACAGGATCAGGGCCATGGGGTCTATCAAAATCTCTACTTAATCAAAAGTAGATGTTCTATCCAAGCACTTTTTTCATCGCTCATGATTTGATATTAACTAATTCTATCAATAAAATACAATAGGGGAAATGGTATCTGGCTCATATGTTTTGTGAGTCTTTGAAGTTGATTAACTATTGATTTTGGTCATGAAAGAGGTAGGACTGACAAGCCTAGCAAATACAGTCTTCTCATCAGTTACGTTCTGTTTCAAAGTAATCTAGGTTTAATTATAAACTGATTGAACTCTAGTTTCAAACCCTGGTCGTTAAATGTGAAAAGGGAGCTGATTTTTCAGAACCGTCAAGTCAGCCTTACTGAGTACGGCATGACACAGGAAGGTAGCTTTTTAAAACGGATTACTGCTATTATAAACAGAGAACCCTTTGGGTATGTCTACACTGCAGCCAGAGGTGTAATTTCCAGTTTGGGCAGATGTGCACACAGTAGCTTTGATCAAGCTAACATACTAAAAATAGCAGTTTAGCCATGATGGTGTGGCTGGCAGCACTGTCTAGTGGCCCAAATACAATCCTGTCTGAGGCTCTAGGTATGTACCCAGGTGACTATCCGAATCCATTGTCCGTACCACCTTAACTGCACTGCTATTTTTAGTGCACTAGCTTGATCAAAGTTAGTATGTGTGGCTCTATTTGACCTGGAAAGTACACTTCCATCTGCAATGTCAACATACCCTTTGATTTAGGGTTTGAGATAGATGTAGTTCTCTCAGAAGTGCTGAGAAGTGTTGGGAACATCCATGGCCTGATTGTCTTCTCATTTACACCAGCTTAAATCAGGAGTAAGTCATCTAAAGTTAAGTTGCACACATAAAAGGGCCTGATCCAAATGCCATTGAAACCAGTAGAAGTCTTCCTGTTGATTTCAATATGCTTTGGACTGGGCACTAAGCGAGGTGAGAGTCAGGTCTCCAGTTTGTTAGAGTCACCCCTTTGCCTCAGGCTGTTATCTAGAATGCAAACCATTACTTGTTGCTAATGATTGATTTCAGTGCGACCTTTCCTTAATTAAAACTTCAGTTTCTGAGTAACTCAAACAGTGGGGCCCTGTTCACTGACTAGAAAAATGTGGCCAGTGGCCCTTTCAAGTTGCAGGAGGGTATTTATTTCCATCTGCTTCTTAGGTCAGTAAAAACTAGAAAATCAAAAAGAAATTTCAACAAATAAAACAGACCCAAAGAAAAAAGTCATAAATTACCTCAAACATAGGTTAAATGGGAAAAGATAAACACTTGAACGTTTATTGCTATGCTTAAAGGGACATGGCCATATTAAAAATGGCCTCCAAGTGTCTCATGTCCATGTGGACAGCTCCTGTTTCTGTGTCTATGGACATTCCCAGTCCTGCAATTCCTGGGGACCTTCAGAGGTTTAGGATCTTTACATCCTCCTCACTTAGGTCTTGTGGGAAGCAAAGTCCTTTTAATCCGTCTACTTGGATGGACGGCTGCCTCGTGATAGGGGCAGCCATCCATCTGATGGTGTATTTCTGATATCCAACACATCTAGATATGACAATAATTGTTGTCATTATAATTGTATGTACTACAGGGAAGCCTAAATAAGATTGGTTTCAGAGTAGCAGCCGTGTTAGTCTGTGGCACCTTAGAGACTAACAAATTTATTTGAGCATACGCTTTCGTGAGCTACAGCCCACTTCATTGGATGCATTCTGTGGAAAATACAGTGGGGAGATTTATATACACAGAAAACATGAAACAATGGGTGTTACCATACACTGTAAGGAGAGTGATCAGCTAAATAGGTGTAAGGTGAGCTATTACCAGCAGGAGAGCAGGAGGGATAAAACCTTTTACAATGATAATCAAGGTGGGCCATTTCTAGCAGTTCACAAGAACGTCTGAGGAACAGCGGGGTGGGGGTGGGGGGAATAAACATGAGGAAATAGTTTTACTTTGTGTAATGACACATTCACTCCCAGTCTTTATTCAAGCCTAAGTTAATTGCATCCAGTTTGCAAATTAATTCCAATTCAGCAGTCTCTCATTGGAGTCTGTTTTTGAAGCTTTTTTATTGAAGAATTGCCACTTTTAGGTCTGTAATCGAGTGACCAAAGAGATTGAAGTGTTCTCCAACTAGTTTTTGAATGTTCTTGTCAACTGCTGGAAATGGCCCACCTTGATTATCACTACAAAAGGCTCCTCCCCACCCCCTGCTCTCCTGCTGGTAATAGCTCACCTTACCGGATCACTCTCCTTACAGTGTGTATGGTAACACCCATTGTTTCATGTTCTCTGTGTATATAAATCTCCCCACTGTATTTTCCACTGAATGCATCCGATGAAGTGAGCTGTAGCTCACGAAAGCTTATGCTCAAATAAATTTGTTAGTCTCTAAGGTGCCAGAAGTCCTCCTTTTTTTTTTAAATAAGATTGGGTTAGGTAGACACAGTACAAACAAAGAGAAAGAAACCATTTCTCTCCTGAGGACTTTATAATCCAAATTATGTTTAGCTTCCTTTATGTGAGTTTTTCACTGTATGAATAGGTTTCTCAAAACATCTTGCTAACCTATGTATAAGTTATAAGGGCTCAGACTGGTAGATCTTAGCAAATTATTAAAATTCTAGGGTCAATTTTCAGCAACCAGAACCTCTGGTATTCCATTCCTTGCATACTGTGAGTTAATTTAATATGAATAATCACTGTATTTTGTTGTTTTGAAACTTCCATTAAATGACAATAGTAACCAGTAAATACCAAAAGGTTTCTTCATAAAATTCAGATCCCCTCCCCTTTCTATCGTTTACCATGATCTGTCACGGAATTCACAATCTCACATTGGTTCTTACGTTTGCTTTTGAGAAGCGATCATATATATCACACTGATTTATATCTCATATCTGAGCACTCATCTCAGACTGGAATCAAAAGCTCTCTTGCCCTTTCTTTACATGTTGTAACATCTAGCTGAGTACTATGTATTATAACAATTGGTTGTTGTTTTTCTCAGTGTTGCTGGAACAATCAGTTTCTCTCCTGCTCTTTTGCAAAACTTGCCTACGTCCATTACTGTGTTCTTTTGGATCCCTAACCCAAATTAAAACATTATCCATTATACCTTCAGCATCTTATAATCTAAGATCTTTGGAAGTAGTCTTCTAATACAAAGCAGCATTCTTTTAGGATGAAATCCTAGCCCATTGAAACCAATGGGAGTTTTTACGGATCTGATTCTAACATCTTTAACACTAGTTTTATACCAGTTTGATTACACTAATTTTAATTGAGTTGTCCTTATTTATTCTGGTGGAAGAGGAAAATCAGGCCAATAACCTCCCACTGGTGTATTAAATTAAACACTAGTAGCTGAAAGCCCATGTTGTTGCATGGGTGTGCCAGTGGGGCCAAGTAATCACCATCTGTGCAGTCTCCATCATACAACCAATGAAACTGTTGAATACAAATTAGCTGCAGAGTAAGTAAGGTTGGTGACTGGTTGAGTTACCTTTGTTATCACAATGGTCTTGGCATGGCATAGATACATGCCTTACTTTAGCTGCACACACAGGTGTAATTTGTAAAGTCAAAATGGCTGAGAACTTAAAAATTGGATGATACACCATGAACCACTGTGATGAGTCAACTGCATGATATTCTATATACAAAGAGCTCTCAACTATGCTTAGAGCTGTTCCCATCTCTTCACATTGACTCAACAAACATTCTATGCTTCAGTGTGACACACAGAGAGAGTTATGATCTTACCATGTAGATTGAGTTTAATATTAAAAGAATGTTACATAGCAAACTGGTAAGGCATTTTAGGCATCAGTGTTTGACAATCAAGTTTGAAAATTTAGGTCCAGTTCCTCACAGGTATTTAGGTACCCAACTCCCATTGGAATCAGTGGGACATAGATGCCTAAATACTTTTGAGGATGTGGGTCTTAGTCCTTAAACTCGTCTTCTCCATCTACAAAAACGGAGCTATCATCAATAATCTGCAAAAAATAGAAATACATGCTCACCCACATTGTGAGATATGAGGATGCATTAATTAATGTAAGTATAGGGCTTTGAAAGAAAACATATTTATACAGAAGTTTAGTGCTCATATTTATATGTAAGTGTTGGCACTTATAAGTTCCAAATATTATGACAATAAAAAAGGCCTGAAAACTGTAGAGGTTTGTGTGGGAATTTTATAGGATTCCTACTGAAATTAATTCATAATAACTTCATAAGAGTGTTCTGGTAAGGGAAAAAAACTGGACCAGATCTGCTCAAGTTATTGGGCTCAATACAGAAGTAACTGGATGAAATGTTATGGCTTGTATTATAGAGGAGGTCAGATGAGATGATCTAATAATCCCTTCTGGCCTTAAAATCTATGAATCTATAGACATGCAAATGGAGAATGCAGTGACTACAAAAACAAACAAAGCGAAAAGCAATTACCTGTAAGACAAGCCACCCAGCTGTGGGGAATTCTCCCCACAACAGTCCTCGGCTGTTTTTAATCTATATAAATGACTGAGACAGATTGAAAACTGTATGCTGGTATTCACTGATTAATGAAATGAGGGAGCAAGAAATGGAGCTGGGTCTGCTCTGTAACTGGGCTGCCATGTGGCAAATAAAATTTAACATTGACAAAAGTAAATGAACATACACTTGGCTCAAGCCTAACAAATGAAGGAAACTAAATGAAAGCAGAAGGATTTGAAAGGGACCTTTGAGAAACAGTAGACTTGAAATGTCTTTATGATGCTGAGAATTGACTCTTTTCAAAGCTGGTGTATAGTGACAGCCTAAAAACATATGTCTAGAAAGTTTGGGTGGGGCTACATATGTCTACGAGAAGTCCACGGTATATTCAGTTATGGTCACTGCACCATTAAATAATATATAAACTCAGTGTGGTGCACCACTTCATATCTTATAAAACGTCTACAGGGCATGCATGCCTAAGCACCATTTCTGGGTTAATGAGGGACTCAGCAATGCACACCTGCAATCTGCAATCAGGACTGGGCCCAACAAGTAAAATGGAAAAGAAATAGGCCAAAGGAGACTATCCATTTAATTTCATGTATTGAAGGTACCAACCTAAGTTGTAACAGTAGCTAAGTAGCATTTCACTGTCTGAACTTCCTAATAAGAGGCTAATTGCATAGGTTTTTAATGAGTAATAGAATATTAATGTAGCTCAGTTACCCACATTACTGGAGTCCACCTAATACAGAGAGCATAAACAGAAAAGGGCACCAAAGGATAGCTTTAAAAACATTCAGAACAAGACATGAACCATTTGTAATTTTTGGAGTTTAAAGTGGTTATAGCTCGTGATACAGGCGGGCATTCAGAATAGAGCTGTCATCCAGATTCTGGGGTAAGGAGCACAAGAGAATCTCTAGGTGTTGAATGGCCCTAGCTGTTGAACATAAGAAGCATTATATTAATGCAAACCTACCTTTCTTGAGGCGGGGGGAGTTGTTGTCACCTATCACCATGGTATCTGAGCATCTTTCATGTAAAGTAGATTGGCAATAGCAAGTTCTCAGTGAACTTCTTAGCCACTCTGACTCTTCTTACTTTTTCAGGTATAAAACTCTGCTTGCGGTAGAATTACTCTTTTTGTTTGTTTGGTTCCTATGTTAGTTTGGGGGTGTTTGGTTGCAAGTGGATTTGGGAGGCATGGGTCTTATGAATGTCATTCTTGTTAGAATGGGAAAGCTTTCTCAGAGAAGGTTTTAATAAAACCACCCTCTAGCTATTGTAACCTGTTATTTCCAGTGTGTAAATAGTGAAGGGTTCACGAGGCAACATTCAGGTCCTGAGTTCAGGGCAAATCACAAATGTTGGATTCAGATCTGAGGACCAGGTTGTGCCATTCTGATCCATGAGTTGAGAGCACCTTCTGTAGGATAGTGTCTCCTGGTCCATGCAAAATGACTCGGTGGCTAGCTGGGTCCTTGGCAGCACTCTCTTTTTCTTTGGAGGATTCTCCATGAGGATATGATCCACAGGGATGGAGGAGGGCCTGGACTGGTTAGGCTAGGGGTCAGGAATATGCATTTCGCTATTGGCTAAGGGGTCGAGATGGCGGGGTGAGCACAAACCTCCCTCTAGCCTAGCAGAGATTATCTGGGAAAGATAACACACCTTTAGAGTCAGGTGGATCAGGGAACATGGAGTGGGGATAGGTACACCAGAACTCAAGAGTTGGTCTCAGGGCACAAGGCCTCTGCATGCATGGCACTAATCTCATGCAGCTCCCTGGATACATGGCTTATTCTGCAGAAAGGCAAACCTCACCCTCAGTGGAATAATGAGAGAGAAATTCCTTAAGGGCATTCTTCCTTTCCAATATCTCTATTAGGGAGGTGCTGGCAGGGATGGGGGATGTAGCCCTGGATATGACCTTTACACCCTCTCCTTTCCCATCTAGGGTTGCCAATTTTGGTTGGAGGTATTCTTGGAGGCTTCCTGGAGCTTTCATCACATGACATAATCTTTCATCAAAGATTAAGATTAATTCCTGGAGACTCCAGGACAACCCTGGAGTGTTGGCAACCACATTCCCTTCAGTGTTTGGGGTGCTCAGATCTGTGGTTTTGGTTTTGCACCCATCTGAGTGTTTCATCACCTCATGTTCCTATTACACCTCTGGCATTTAGGGCAGTGACGAAGCTCCTCCACTCCTGTCTGTTTCTGGCAAGTCTTTCATTGATTCCCCAGCTGTGCCCCAGGTTTTTAAAGCTCAGCTTCCACAGCTCTTTGCCATGTTGTTTTTGGGCAGCCTTATTTTTGCTTGTCTTCAGGTGTCCATCTTATTGCTACTCTGATGATGGAATCAGTTTCCATCCGAAGCCCATGACCGATCCATCTCCAATGCCTCCTGGCAATGATTGTGCTCAGATCCTTTTGGCTGCACTGTGTCAATAGATCTTGGTTTGAGATTGTTCTGGGCCGAAAGATATGGAGGATTTTTCTGAGGCAGGTTGTATGGAATGAAGACAGTTTGGACATGTCATACTTTCTCATTCCCCAGCATCCTGCACTATACAGGAGTGTTGAAAGTACACAGCTCTGATAAAGCTTGAGTTTCGTTTTGGTGTTGTATTTTGATGATTTCCTGACTGTATTTAAGCTCTTTCTACATTGGTGAGAACATAATCCTCTATCCATACTGCTGATGGTGAGGCAATATTAAAGGTCATGATATCTGTCTGATTGCAGTTGATTTTCAGTCCAATTTGCTGGCTGAATGCATTGAGTCCAGTTGTTCTTTCTTGCATATGGTGTTGAGTATGTGATGGGAGAGTGACATCATCTGCAAAGTCCAGGTCTTCAAGGATGAGAAGAGTGTCCATTTTATGCCTCTTGTCATGTCTTCTGTTGTATGCCGCATTACCTAGTCGATGGCAATGTTGAAGAGGATTGCAGACATGATACACCCCGACATACTCCTGTTTTGACTTCAAAACTGAGCTCACTGTGGTCAACACTGCATGTAAAGTTGAAATAGAAGCTTTTGATGACATTGATTATACGGAAATATATTCCATATGCCTGCAGAATGAGCCATAGGCTGGTCCTGTGAATGCTATCAAAAGCCTCTCAAAGTCTATGAAATTTATGTAGAATTGCCATTGCCATTCTAAGCACTGTTCTATTACGTTTCGTAGAGTGAAGATCTGGCCTGTGCACCCATGCCCTTTCCAAAAACCAGCTTGCTCTTTTCTGATAACACTATCAACTGCCTCTGATATACGCTTGACTATGATCTTACACAATACTTTGCTTGGCACAGATAAAAGTGTGATACCACACCACTTATTACAATCACTGAGAGTTCCTTTCTTTGGTATCTTCACTATAACCCCACTGATCCACTCATCTGGCACTTTTTCCCTTTCCCATACTGATGTAAATAGAGGGGCCAGGATATGCTCTATGCTGCTAATCAGTCCCTGCTACAGGCTGGGGACTGACTAAGCAGCAGTTCTGCAGAAAAGGACCTGGGGATTACAGTGGACGAGAAACTGGATATGAGTCAGCAGTGTGCCCTTGTTGCCAAGAAGGCTAACAACATATTGGGTTGCATTAGCAGGAGCACTGCCAGCAGGGGAAGTGATTATTCCCCTCTATTCGGCACTGGTGAGGCCACATCTGGAGTACTGCGTCCAGGTTTGGGCCCCCCACTACAGAAAGGATGTGGACAAATTTAAGAGAGTCCAGAGGAGGGCAACGAAAATGACTGGGTACAAAATGGCAGGGTACATGACTTATGAGAAGAGGCTGAGGGAACTGGGCTTGTTTAATCTGCAGAAGAGAAGAATGAGGGGGGATCTGATAGCAGCCTTCAACTACCTGAAGGGGGGTTCCAATGTGAATGGAATGTGAAGGGGGGTTCCAATGTTCTCAGTGGTGGCAGATGACAGAACAAGGAGCAATGGTGTCAGGCTGCAGTGGGGAAGGTCTAGGTTGGATATTAGGAAACACTATTTCACTAGGAGGGTGGTGAATCACTGGAATGGGCTGCCTAGGGAGGTGGTGGAATCTCCATTCTTAGAGGTTTTGAAGGCCTGGCTTGACAAAGATCTGGCTGGGATGATTTAGTTGGGGTTATTCCTGCTTTGAGCAGGGGGTTGGATAGATGACCTCCTGAGGTCTCTTCCAACCTAATATTCTGTGATTCTATGATTCTATGAATTTAGGATTTACCTTGAACAATTCTGCATTCAAGTTATCCTTGCCAGGAGCTTTCCCTTTTTTTAGGGATTTGATGGCTTGAATGACCTCTTCCTTAGTTGGGGTGTCTGTGCTGATATCAAGATCTTCTTCTGCCTCCTGTATGTTTGCTTCCTCTTTAGGTGGCTCCCTGTTCAGCAGTTCTTTGAAGTGTCCTGTCCAGTGCATTTCTTGTTCTTTTGGTTGTTAGTAGGTGTCCTTGTTTATTCCTGAGTGTTTGTTGGTGTCTGCCGTTTACCACTGATAAACCGCATCATTTTGTAGGTTCCTTGTTCACTACAAGCATCTGAGTGTACTGATGCAATAAATCTCCCTGAAATAGCCAGGCCATTTCATTAGAGTACTAATTAGAAGGGTTTGGGATTTGTAGTTCATAACCACTGATACTGGCTGTGCTGGTAAGAAGGACAATTGTTTATTTTAAACCCATTGAAGAGCACTGACTCCTTAGTGCATTTTGGACCTGTTAAACACCCTGTAGATTGTCCATAATGCTGTCTAAAAACACAGCACAGGTTTTATAAAACCACATGACATTCTGTTAAAGAGGGAGACTGTTTTTCCTGTGAGCTAGCCCTGTTTGGGATTAGGCACAAGGGACAGTATGAGCTGCATTGCACCAGATCCTTACACAGTCATGCAGTGCTGGTATGGGAGCAAGGAGCCTCGGCAAACACTACCCTCCCCATGCCAGCACAAGGGATAATAGACTCATGACTCTTGGGGGAGTGCAGGACACCAAGCTGCTGCCTTGGGGATGCATCTCCCGCAAAGGGGGCAGGGAGGAGGCAGATGCATAGTCCTGTTTCCCCCCTCGCCTTTGCATTCATCCACTTTGCTGGCCTGGCACAGAGAGGCAAGAAGGTTGCACCATAGCAGAGGTAAAGCCCAAGATAATTAGTCCTGTATTAACATCAGCCCATATTACTCTGTTCAGACCAGCACAGATGAGAGATCTGGGGAGTGGGGGGAGGGGAGTTAAAGGAAATTAAAGGAAAACAAACACAGAACAGATGTTGGAAAGCACATTTTCATTCAGAGAATAATAAATGTGTGCAGTGGCCTGCCAGACAGGGTTACAGGGGCAGGAACACCAAGGTCATTTAATAAACAATTAGATGCTCTTTAGGGTGAAATCAAATGCTAACAAGACAAACCTGGATGGCTGACATTCGACTGAAATAACATCGTCACATTCCTAGGTATGTTCGTTTTTATTCCTTATTTCCTCATGAGAGTTGCCCATTAATCCCCAGCATCCCTCTGCTAAGGCTGTCAGTAAGGGTGCCCCTTCGGGCCAGTTCCAATGGGGATGTGCAGAGGGTGTTTGTATGTGTGTGACGTGAACATTCTCTCATTAGCAATTGGACCAAGACCACCAACATGTCTGACATACTGTAGGTCAATAAACAGCTGTCAGTTGGTAAGCACTCTAAGTCACCTTCAAGCCTGGGCTAGATTTGAATGAGTACCCACGAGCTGAAAGGCTCTTTAACCCATTACTTCCCAGACTGTTCCTCTATAACAGGTCTTTAAAATACATTATTTGTGAACTTAATAATGCCTTTAGAAAAACACCCTGTATTACATGTAACTGTGGTTTTAGGGGCCTGAAAATGTACCTGTTTCACTCTCAAATTGTCATTCTATCATGTACACGGCTTTTTGGAAGTCACTTTTAAATGTAGCCCTGCACTGTCGCTTTCATCCTATGATTGGCATAGATCACTGTCTAAACATTGCTTTCATTTATCACACGGAGCTAGCTCAGACAAGAAGGTGGAATGTCATATTACGAAGGATGAAGAATCAGCAGCTACAGTCTTCAGACACTGTCGTGTTCATTTTTTGAGGACATCACCGGAGTATTCTTAAGCACTCTCAATTATTATTACAGCTGAGGAAGCTTGGGGAAAGCAGCCTGTTATGCAAGATCATGTTAAAACAAAAAATGGTTTTTCAAATGTGCTGTGCTCACAAGCCTTCAGCAAATTTAAACAAAGTTTACAAAGGGTGTGTGGCAGGGAGGGGACAAAAAATAGGACACCAGCTTGGCTATTTACAAAAAAAAAAAACCTGAATAAATTAAACAGGAAATATTCAGGGTCCAATTGTGATATCCTTACTCCCATTGTGGCACATCGGTAGCAGTGGAAGAAGTGAAGAAGTCAGGGCTGCCCTCCCCTTCACACACAGGTAAGTAGGGAATGGGTAGAGCAGGTATGTGGAGCAGGTGGGGGCATTGTTTTGCCCCTGTACAAACCCTGCAGCACACGGGGGGAAGTTATCTGCACCAGCTATAGGGATGGAGCCAGTTGCTTTTGGACCAGGCCCTAATATAAAGGGCTTTTGATGTGAGTGGTAATTAGATGCTGAGTGGATGAATGTCAGTAAAGCCCAGATTCTCAAAAGAACTTGGGTGCTTAACTCCAATGGGAGTAAGGCACCTAAAACCCTTTCAGACTCTGGGTCTAAATGACTAAGAGCCCAATATTGGTTGTTTAGGATGCTTAGCAGCTCATGGGATAACAGAGATCAAGGGTAAAAACAGTACAGCAAAATTTACAACTGATTGAAAAAAGATAATTATGTTTTGTGACTAATTTTTTTAAAATATTTTTAATTTTGATAAATGTTTTTCACTACATTTTCCATTTCATTTTGGTGAGAAAAATCCCACTTTATTATTTTAATTTTTCCTCCTTTTTCCCCCCCCACTGAAAAAAGAGGAGGGGGGAGGACAGAAAGTGGAGGGCAAAACTTGCTTTTTTACTTTTCCTCTCCTTTTTTCCAGTGGGAAAAAATCGACCCCAAGTTAAAAAGTGAGAAAGTGAATTTTTTTTCTCCACAAAAATTCTGAAAAATGAAAAAGAATGTCAATTTTCTATTTGAAGTTTATTTGGAAAAGGAATACATTAGACAAAAACAACATTTTTCAACAAAATTTTTTGGCAGTTGGAAATTTTGACCAGCTCTAAGCAAAATAATTAGGTGACCTTAGCAGCCAGCCAGAAGGCAGCAAAGAAGTAAGTTATTATTAAGGGTGTTCTTAGGCAAGCTGAGATTTTATGCTTTCAGATGTGGTGTTGCAG
The DNA here is from genome assembly GCF_965140295.1 of Lepidochelys olivacea. Taxonomy (NCBI): domain Eukaryota; kingdom Metazoa; phylum Chordata; order Testudines; family Cheloniidae; genus Lepidochelys; species Lepidochelys olivacea. The sequence goes on along the minus strand of NC_140412.1, from coordinate 23,686,493 downwards.
AAAATATAGTGCTAAGAATTTTTAAAGTTGGCTACTGACTTGTTTAACAGAGTTTAGAAGCCCTGTGTGGGAGCTGAGAGAGCAACTTGGCTTGTGATAGACTGAATATAATGAGGCAGAACTCAGCCAGGTTAGAGAAGGGGAGAAATGAGCTCAGGGAGCTGAGCTAGTCAAATCATTCATAACTAATACATCATCAGATTAATTTAATCCTTTTTTCTCTTTGCAAAACATTTGCCAACCAAGTCTACTTTTTACAAGTGTATTTATTATTCACAGATATTTGCCAAATAATATATGCAAATATGCCTCAGCCTCTGGAGTGTCTTTATCCTATTTGCTTTGAATATTCATCCTTCATTATCCAAGGTGTATGGTTGGTAATCCGAGTTACATAGCATTATTTCTGTTTCCTGACTGGAAGACTAAAAAATTGTAAACAAAAGAATACCAATTATATGTGACAAATAGTTGTAAATGAATAGTTAAACTTTACTCCCAATAAAAGAAAATTTTGATAATGATAAAAGTTTTGTTTTTGGGAAAAGGCCATTTTTCAGTGAAACAACTTGTCATTCAAAAATTTTCAACCAGCTATAGTGAATAACAGATTATGAATGTGGTTTCAAATAGCATTTAAAAATTGGACAAATGTTTACAAATGGTGCTTTTGCACTTCTAGACCAGCCCTACTAAGGCACAACAAAAATGAAGGTGGGAAATGGTCTATGAGAAAGTTTCAGTTTATTCAAATAAACCTCCTGCCAAAGGAACAGAGCCCCGCAAGGAAAGGCAATGGAGCATTTCCTCTGGATGCTAATCTTAGAGCAGAGCATTTGTCCCGACATAGAATTTGTGAATGGATCCTGCAGCCCTGCAAAATATGGGCAAGTTCTGTCCCCATCTGCTTTTTTCCAGTTACACAGGTGTAGATTCAGAGTAAAACCACTGCCTTTAAAGAAGCCACTATAGATTTACACCAGAATAATGGGAAGCAGAATTTTCCTAGAATATACAAAATGCTCTTTGAACAGAAGAACTCTCTGATATGTACTCAGATACTGTGGTGATGGCAGCCAAATAAGTAGCTAGATAGAAAGAAATATCATTATTTGTATTATATATAAGAGGTGTAATATAGACAAATGAAGCAGCTGACAACTGATGCCATGTTACATGTTAGTTATAAGAAAGTCAATATCATAGAATCATAGGGCTGAAAGGGACCTTGAGAGGTCTAGTCCAGTCCCCTGCACTCATGACAGGACTAAGTATTATCTAGACCAGTGGTCCCCAACTTTTCTGTGGGAATAGCACATTCCTATTCCCAGAAGACTGTGGCAGGTGCCAGACACCCCGCTGCCGAAATGCCACTGAGAAACGGCAGCGGAAAGAAGCATCACCGCCAAATGCCGCCGAGAAACGGCAATGCTTCTTGGCAGCATTTCGGCGGGTGGTTCTCTGGCGGCCACGCTCAGCGGCGGCATTTTGGCGGTGCGGTGTCCTGGAGGCACACACAACTGCCCCAGCGGGCACCATAGCACCCATGGGCACCGCATTGGGGACCGCTGATCTAGACCATTCCTGACAGGCGTTTGTCTAACATGCTCTTAAAAATCTCCAATGATAGAGATTCCACAACCTTCCTAAGCAATTTATTCCAGTGCTTAACCATCCTGACAGTTAGGAAGTTTTTTCTAATGTCCAACCTAAACCTCCCTTGCTGCAATTTAAGCCCATTGCTTCTTGTCCTATCCTCAGAGGTTAAGAAAAACAAAATTTCTCCCTCCTCCTTGTAACAACCTTTTATGTACTTGAAAACTATTTGGTCTCCCCTCAGTTTCTTCTCTTTTCCAGACTAAACAAACCCTTTTTTTCAATCTTCCCTCATAGGTTATGTTTTCTAGACCTTTAATCATTTTTGTTGCTCTTCCCTGCACTCTCTCCAATTTGTCCACATCCTTCCTGAAATATGGTGCCCAGAACTGGACACAGTACTCCAGCTGAGGCCTAATCAGCACGGAGTAGAGCGGAAGAATTACTTCTTTCGTCTTGCTTACAACACTCCTGCTAATACATCCCAGAACGATGTTTGCTTTTTTGGCAACAGTGTTACACTGTTGACTCATATTTAGCTTGTGGTCCACTGTGACCCCAGATCCCTGTACACAATATTCCTTCTTAGGCAGTCATTTCCCATTTTGTATGTGTACCGATGATTGTTCGTTCCTAAATGTACTACTTTGAATTTGTCCTTTTTGAATTTCATCCTATTTACTTCAGACCATTTCTCCAGTTTGTCAAGATCATTTGGAATTTTAACCCTATCCTCCAAAGCACTTGCAACCCCTCCCAGCTTGGTATCATCTGCAAACTTTATAAGTGTACTCTGTATACCATTATCTAAATCACTGATGTAGGTGCAAGTGAAAAAATAGTGAAAAACAAGTAGGGGTACAAAACCGGTGTGAACTACAGTAATGTACTAGTCAAAGGAGAGAGAAGGTACTAGTTCAACATAAGTAGCATAACACAGTCAATAAAACAGATGGAATTATATTTTATAATGGTGCAAATCCAAAAACATAAAATAATTTACAGAATGTACTGGAATCCAAGAAGACTTCTCAGGATGACAGCCAAAAATGTTGGAAGTTTCATGACAGCAGAGGTACATTCATGCACCTTCTGGGGGAATGACTTAAAATCCAATTTATTTGGCTAGAGTCCACCGTTGGAATTGGCTTAAATACAATGTGGATTTTAATTGTTATTGGGGGGGCTACTAGTCAACTAATGAATCTAGATAACTATAATAAAAGGTAGTTGTTAACAGCCAGCATGAACACACAAGAAAATTACTCTCTTTTTTTTCTCTCTATCTCAGGTCAGCCAAGCAATGTTCAATGAACTAGTACCCTTCTGGAGGTCACAAATTTTGTTAGGTTAAATAAATTGAGATTACCAATGGTTTGGCAATGCTATAAGAATTATGTGAATATTACAAACATGACTTTCTCTTATACTCTTAAGTATTTGCAGCATGAGCCTCTTGGAAGGTGTTTACATCCCAAAGATGGTGAGCCTACCACGATATTTGAACAGTGACTTCTCAGGACCCCTCAACAAGTCTCCATCTGCTAATCTCCATGCACAACAAACCAGTTCTTCCTGCTGAGACTTTTACTTTGCAGTTTTCTATGCCACTTTCAACAACTAATTGAATACTTTTCTGTATCTATCAAATTAAAAGTGGTCAATGTGTAAATGTTTGCTTGTGTTAGCACTCCTTGTTTGTGGGGTATCATGTTATGGGATGTTTTCCTTTCAGCAAGTTAGAATTTCAATAGAGAGGAATAAAATACTTTTTTAAAACATTGGATACTCAATATAAAATGTTCATATTACCATGTAATCTCAGATGACAAAGATAATATTCCTCCTGTCAAGTACTGGTAACATATGTATATATTTTATGTATGATCAATGGACTTGCAGTATTCGCCTGAAACACTTCATTGTTTATATCCTGCTGGGGAATGTTAAGTGTGTTCTGCTGATCCAGTGATCCAGTAGGGGAATGGTTTTATCCTGCTGGGGAATGTTAGGTTCTGCTGATCCAGTGATCCATTGAGTCTGAAATCTAAAGACATAGTCTAGGGTGACTAGATAGCAAGTGTGAAAAATCGGGATGGGGGTGGGGAGTAATAGGAGCCCATATAAAAAAAGCCCCAAATATTGGGACTGTCCCTATAAAATCGGGACATCTGGTCACCCTAACATAGTCAGAAGATCAAGGATGTAGGCTGAGCCGTTCAGAGGGAGGAACCTTGGAGAACAACTTTATCTTATTGTTAACTTCTATGTTAACAAAACTGAACCCAAGGAAAGGGGTGAACTTGAACTGTTTATAATTTCTGAACTGTGTTTGAGAACAGGTTGGGAAACACATCTAGTGACTTAAATATATTTATTTTTTATAAATCAATAAACCTTTAAAATAAATGTTCTGACCATTTCCATCTCCTAAAGACAGAAAAAAACCAAAGCAGAACCCACTCTGGGAGCCAGAGCTTGCTAGGACTGAGCAAATATAAAGAGGAGAATAAGAGAAAATCCTGGTATTTACCTCCAGGTAAATCTAACTTCAGACCTTATTAAATAATGGAAAAAAATATTACAAGTAGATCTGTGCAAATAACAGAGGTTTTTGGTTCACTGATAATTCTGAAAAATCTAAACAAAATAATTTTGGGGTGAACAAAAGACTGAAATTTTCAATAAATCAAAAAGCCAACAAATTTCATTTTGGGTTGAACTAAATATTTCATTCAACCTGGATTGAAATGTTTTGTTTCATTTGTGAGATTGTGTTTTTTAAAAATAAAAATTAAAGGACATTTTGAAACTAAGTCATTTTGAACTGAAATTGAAACATTCCATCTGAAAAGGTCAAAATGAATCATTTTGCTTTTTTTTGAATATTTGAGTTGGTTGTTTATTTTTTTCCTCCAGAATGAACAATTCAGTAAAACTGACACTAATTCATTAAATGTTTTGATGTTGCTGAATCTGCCTTTTTTGGCACAAAAAATTAGTCAAAAAATCTCACTCAGCTTCCATCACAAGTAAAGTGCCTTGTTTTTCAAGTATGCCTAGGCATGTAGCTCTTATTGAAATCAGTTGGAGTTAGGCATCTAGACACTTTTGTAAATACTGTGAGGTCCCTATCTGTATCTTCAGGCACCTAAATGCCTTTAAAAGGTCTGGCCCCGAGTGTACGATCCTGGAAGATGCTGAGCACCCTCCCGTTCCAATGAAGTATTACTGAAAGGTACCTACAGCCACACAGAATCAGGGCCTAGAGGATAACAGAACCCTAACAAATTTGACCCAAATTCTGCACTGATTTACACCCCTTGTAACTATATTGTCTGCGGTGGGGTTGCACAAGTTCTGAATCAATGTAGTATTTGGCCCTAAGTGTTTATAAAGAATTAATTGTACCAAAAAACCCTAATATATTTCAACTGAGTTTCAAAATTCTCTGCCTGCACTAATGTTAGGCCATTTAACATTTTTAATAATGGCATCGAGGAATTGCAGCACATTGATTTTATTTGCAGATGTTAAAATTTTGCAAATACCAGTGCAGGCTGAGAAATAATAAAGGAACCTAAGGAGGTTAGAAATTCTGGCTGGCTGGCACCAAAAATTCTGTTTCATGAAAAAAACTGAGGTTTCAAAATTTGGTTTTTTTTCTGATGTGGAACAAAACTGAGACCTTTAAAAAGTTTTCATAAAAGCAAGGCCAAGTAAGACTCCATAGTAGCCTGATGGTTAAGGCACTCATCAGGTAGACCCAGGGCCTAACCCCTGCGCTGTCTAAATAAGTGCCTTAGGTGAGTATCCTAATTTGCAGGTTATTCTGGTTTGTATGGACACATATCCATACTCTTCCTCCCTATCCTGGGCCTGCTAAACCTTCCTGTCAAAATTTCCTGTGAAACCAATATGTTGATGGAAAAAGTTTCATCCAGCTCTATTAAAAGTATCAATAAATAAAACAAAATGAATTGCACCTGGATAAATGCATGCTAATACATCTGGTGAAAAATAATCCAAGACACAGACATTCAAAAAACGTTAGGATTAGGGAGGATAGTATACAGTAAAGGAGATTGGAACATACAGTGTGATTTCATAGCCAAAACAACCAGTGTGATGTGTAGCTTTTGACACAGAGGCATCTTGTCACAAACCACTGTTGAAAGAAACTAATTGTGGAATATTGTACTCATTTTGGGGCTTGTCAAGGCTAGAAGTATGCTAACTAACTGGAGGGAAGTCAGAAAAGAGAAACAAAACTGATGGAGGGACTCATGCTTGGCTCACTGACAACCCAGAAGACTTTAGGACTGTGCAAGAACAGTATTTGAAGGCTTTAATATCAACGTATGAAAGGCATTGCTGAGGATGGTGTAGGTGAGAGTAATGGGATGTGACTGAACAAAGGGAAATGTAGGAAGATTTTGCTTTGCATTCTATGAGAAATGGTTCTGAGGGAAGTGATGGATGGCTTCAGTCATATGAAATTAGACTGGACAAAGATTTTAAATATATACTCTAGATTACAATCTTGATTAGTCATAAGAATGAAGGAAATTATCTAATGAGATAAGAACTGTCTAATTTCAATGATTTATAAATATGTTCAGTCTCACAGGTAAAGGCTTGTCTTTATTAGAATATCACAATGTGTTAGAGCACAGCCCTGAAGAGTTGTTTTAACTAACCCACTGTTGTCCAGAACGTTGTGATTGGTGTGGACAAGGACAAGTTGTATTCATTGTGGTGTCAGCTGGTTATGGGAAAACTATGATCCCAATAAGCTTTACTCACCAACAGATACCCTGATGTGGAACATGATTTATCCCAGTCTATGCTGACTACATAGTTGTGGTCAACATAGTGTTAGCTAACACCACTCCTCAGAGATGCATTCTAAGTTGACGTACTTTTCTAGTCAAGACAAGTCCAAAGTGAAGAATGAAACATGCTGAAGGGGGGTAAACACAGGAGTAAAAGTTCCTGAAAAATGAGAGGATTGTTTCCCACAATGCTTATTTCTGGTGAGCACTGTGTGCTCAAGTGACTGTGCACCAATAGTAGCTGTAAATGTGCAAACAGAAATAATTCTGATATATGGTATCTTTAATTTATGCCAAATGGTGTTTCAGATTCAAATGCGTATGTAACTTGGCATGCTATTTGATGAAGGATACAATCTCCAAGAGAAATTCTTATAGAAGCTACAAATATTTGTGTAGAGATTGGAGTATTTTTTTTTCATAGTGCTAAACACTGTACACCTAACTAATTTATTCACTTATTTTTTTTTACTTTTCTTTTCAGTCATAGGGGTTGGAATAAAAATTAAAAACGCCTGTTACTTCCCTGGGAGAAGAAAATTGTAATTTCACATACGTTTTCCATACAATTTCATTAATCTCCAAGGACATTTTAAATCTGTGCAATATCTCTGTTGGCCACATCAATGTTTGAATTTTATCCTCCTTGATCCCTGTTCTCTTCTCCTCATTATATTCTCATTGTATAGAAAAATTCTCTTTAAACTCTGAGGCCACAAAAATACGCAACCTAAAAGGTCTTACTGCTGCATCTTTTCCTAAATGGGAAAAAAAACCACCATGAACTGCAATTGTAGATAGGGATGAATCTGGTATTGTTTACAATCCACTTCTCATTTTAACTTTGACATGTAGCTACAGAAACTATGAACAAAAAATTAAAATATTTACTCTGTTATGTCATATTACTTGATTTATTACAACAGCAAAGTCAATAACAGCTTTATATTAGTTTTTAGTGAGCTAGTGATGAGTGAAGCTAAAAGTGTTTGGAGTGTGGGTTTGGATATCTAAATGTACCAAAGTCTGATCCAAGCTCTCTCAATTGTTTTAGCTTATAAAATTGGTAATTTTTTTTTGCATTATGGACAGAAATATTGTGGAAACAACCTTTCCTGAAGTATTTTGGTGCTTACAATTCTGATAGTTTAAAAACAGAAAGTGTAAAAAATGTATCTAATTCTTTCAGAACTTTATAGAAAAGGGTTGGTTTCAAAAAGTGGGTTAAAAGTTGATGGGGAAAATGAAAGGTTTTGTTTTTTCTGACCTTGTTCCTCCATCCCCTACTGTAATTCTAAACTCATTTTTAGTTATATGGATATTGGAGAACAGTGATAGCAGGTGGTTTTATGTATGTGGTTATATCAGAGTGGTTCAAATAGAGCTCCATGTCTAGTAGCTTGACATCAGCTTTCTGCAATGTTCCCTAAAACACAGGAAGTGGTTTAGGAAGGAGTTTAAATCTTTACCTTCCCTAATCTTTACTTCCCTAAACTGACCTGACAAAGTTGTCCCCTCTTATCATGATTTCCCTGGAGCTTTTAGCCAGAAACATTCACTTCTTTTCCCAGCTCCATTACAGTGAATGGATGGGAACGAGACATTTCTAAAACATGCAAGTTTAACTTCATTGACTCTTACTCCCATTTTTCACAGGTGTAAATGGCTACACAAGGTGCAAGGCAGTGGCAAATCAGGCCCAACATTACTCCTGGGGGAATTCTGCATCAAAAAATTAAAAATTCTGGGCACAATATTTTAAAATTCTGCAAATATTATTTGTCAAAATAACACTACATAATCACGCTAGTGTCAATTATTTTGGTAATTTATTTCAATATACAGTAACTTCTCACTTAAAGTCATCCCAGTTAACGTTGTTTCGTTGTTACGTTGCTGATCAATTAGGAAACATGCTCATTTAAAGTTGTGCAATGCTCCCTTATAATGTCATTTGGCAGCCACCTGCTTTGTCCTCTGCTTGCAGGAAGAGCAGCCTGTTGCAGCTAGCTGGTGGGGGCTTGGAACCAGGGTGGACCGGCAGCCCCCTATCAGCTCCCTGCTCCCCTAAGTTCCCTGTGCAGCAGCCACCCAGCAGGCTATCATTGCCGGCAGTTCAGCTGTCCCTCCCCCCACTGCCATGTGCTGCTCCTGCCTTCTGCCTTGAAGCTGATCCCTGAGCCTCCTGCTTGCTGTGCAGGGGTGGGGGCCAGAGGGGGGCTAATGTCAGGGTGTCCCCCTCCCCGCTGCTCCTGCACCCTGCTTACCCCATCTTCCATAGAGTGGGGGGACACACTACAGGGCTCAGGATGGAGGGAGTTTCCTGGCAGAAGCTGTGGTCTCAGCTTTCTGATTAACTTAACAAGGCAGTGTACTTAAGAGTGGGGTCAGAGTACTTAAAGGGGAAATGAGCATGTCTCTCTCTCACACACATGGTTTGTGTCTCTGTCTCTGTCTGCCATGCTGTCTCCCCTCCCTCCATTCGTGCTGCCTTGTAGAGTGTGAAGCTACACTAACAACAATGAGTTAATCCTTGAGGGCTCAGCCGAATGCTAGTTCATCATTTAGCAGTAAGGCATTCCCTGGGAAATATCCCACCCTCTGACCTCACCACCTCAACCAAGCTTCACAATCATCATCGCTGTGTACCAGTATTAAATTGTTTGTTTAAAACTTATACGGGATGTGTGTGGGTGGATGTGTGTGTGTTTGTATATAATATAGTCTTTTGTATGGCAAAAAAAAAAATCCCTGGAACCTAACCCCCCCATTTACATTAATTCTGATAGGGAAATTGGATTTGCTTAACATCATTTTGCCTAAAGTCGCATTTTTCAGGAACATAACTACAACATTAAGTAAGGAGTTACTGTACCTGTCAGCAAGTATGCCTGTAACAATACAGACACACAAAATTTCCCCCAGGAGTAGAGAGTTAAAGAAACGTCTACGACAACCCAGTTCCTGTTTCTCTGCTCCCTCCTCTCCCAGAGCCCAGCTGGGGGGGGGCAGAAACTTGCACTCTCCTTCCCCCCAGAGCCTGCTGTGGGGCTCTCCCTGGCCCAGACACTCTCACCCTTCCCACTCACAGCCCATCTGTGCCCCCCCTCCCCACCCAAACACTCATACCCCCTCCCCCCCAGAAGTCAGCTACTGGTCCCCCCTGGCCCAGATGCTCACATCTCCTACCCCCCATAGGCCAGATGCAAGGCCCCCCCCCGAGCCCTGACACTCACACCCCCTACACATCAGAGCACAGCCATGCCCCCCCCCTCACAGACCAGACACTCACACACTTTACCCCCCCAGGGCCCAGGGATCCAGAAGGAGAAACAGCCTGATGCTGGGGTCCAGGCATGCATGGAGTTTCCTACATGCTGCTGCCTATCTTCCTTCAGGGTGTGCTGGGAACTGCAGCTGCTGGGAACCCTCCAGTTCCCTCCACTCCCACAGTGGCCCCTAGTGGCATCCAGCAGTTCTGCAGCCAATAGCTGTGGGGACAAAAGGAAATTCTGTGTGCACAACATTAATTTCAGCAAAATTCTGCATTGCGCAGTGGTGCAGAATTCCCCCAGGAGTACAACATGGACAGAATAATGGGGTTTTTCATTGGTTATGAACATTAATTCAGATTTATTAGATTAAATTAGTTGAATAATAAAAATAATAAGTGAACAATAAATGTTACAAAATGAAATAGCCACTTCAACCCAAGTAACCTTTTCCAGAGTTTACAAACTATGGCTCAGATTGTGCTCAGTCTCTGTGCAGGGCACAGATCACTGCAGTTCCATCAAATATGAATTTGGTCACTGGAGTCAGGCATCTTCAAGCCAAAGAAGAAAAATGGGGAATGCCAAGAAGTTGCAAAATTATTCATTTTTAAATTAAGAATTTGACTTAGTTTTTCATAATCTTTGAAATGCTGTATTACATAAAGAAATATTGGAAAAACTTTTCCCCCTTTTTTTAAGCCAGAAACACAAAGATACCATTATAAAAGATCTTGTATCAATAATGCTGGCAACAAGACATCCAAGTGTCTCCAAACTAACGATGCTGGTACTTAAAATTTGAGCCACTTAAAATTTGAGGCTCTACATGTGTCACTGTTTCAAACATTGTCACTGAGATGAAAAATAAAGTTTACCATTTGAAACGGTACAATTGCATGGAAGCTTAACAGGTTCCAGTGGATCAGTTTGTGGGTGTTCTTTGGCACCTGTATAAATTATAAATCTATGGGGAGATAAAATTTCTATTATTTACAGTCTATATATTTTACATTAAGACAGTTATTGCTTCTGCCATGTTGCTACATCCAAATCTAAAGAAAAGAATGCTATGAGTTCCAAATCTATGAGTCTGATCCTAAACAATGCATTTAGGGTCTGATGCTGTTCCATTGAAATGTTACCAATCTGATCAGGATGTTCAACTATTTAATTTCAAAAAGATCTTTATATGGGCAGTGACTTGAAAGGAACATTTCAGTCAAAATATAGGGAATAGCAACTGGTGCCATATTAGTAGGCTCCAGTACCATTGAAATGAAATCAGTATCTCTTACCAGTCTAATGCTATATGACAATAAGATACAAAACACAATTTCATATTCCCCAAGATTTATGTACCAAGTACAATTCTTATCAGACAGCAACATCTCAACCATCACAATAGTAATGGCAAATAAAATGTTGCACATTTCTACAGCTGCAGCAAATTTTAACTACTCTACAAAGTGAAAATTAGCATCCTCATACCTATAGCTAAATAGTATCCATACCTCTGCTCCAGGTGCACTGTATGTATGCAGATGACTCTCTATTTCTTTTTTATCCCTGTGACTCTTAAGCAGACTGCAAGCAGTGGACTCTTCATGGAGAAGCATCATGTACAGAATGGAATTTAAACTGACTTTAACGGCCTCATGAATTTCTAATTGAAACTGGACTAGGGACTACAAAATATACTCAACTGAACAGGTAAATGACCGGGTGATAATTTTCCATCTCTAGCCTACATGATTTTATGATAAAGTCAGTCTTTTCACAAGTCTTTAATTTTAAAGCATGACTATATATTTCTATGAATGGAACCCGTAATAATATGTCACATTTTTATCTGTTCAAGAATACCAAAATTGTTTGTGCCAAGAAGCAAAAGTTGCATCGTTTAGGGTATGTCTACGGATACCTAGGCCAACCGTTTAGGATCAGTTGACTCAGGCTCATGGGGCTGAAAAATTGCTGCGTAGACCTTCGGGCACAGACTGAAGTCTGAGCTCTGGGACTCTGTGAGGGGGCAGGGTCTGAGAGCTCAGGCTCCAGCCCGAGCCCAAATGTCTACACGGCAATTTTTAGCCCTGCAGTCCAAGCCCGAGTCAGCTGACCCAAGACAGCCGCGGCCATGCCACAGGTCTTTTATCCCTGTGTAGACGCACCCTAATTAGAGACAAAGATTGAAAGGCTGGCCCCATTGAAGTCTACGGGAGTTTTGCCATTGAGCCAGGATCTCACCCCAAGAATGGACTTTTCATGAAGCCCAGATCTACACTAGAAACTTTTGCTGGTATAACACCACCATTGTCATTCTATTTATTTATTTTTGTGATTTTCTATACTGACAAAAGCCCTAGTGCAGCTGCAGTTATACCGGTAAAAAAACCTTTCTGCTGGTATAGAACTTCTGTGCTAATAGAAGCACTGTCTACACGCAGAGGTATAGCTCTACTGGTAATGCTTTTCTAGGGTAGAGTAGGTCTGACATACTCAGAAATCTTGCAGCTACCCCTGTTTTAACATCTGTATTGTATCCTGGTAATGAGTAGAGCTGTGTGTTGTTCAATGTTAACTCGATAGATCAGACAGGACATAATTAAATTGGTGGCACCTTGGTCTTTTCTGTTCTGTCTGTGCACAAAATAGTTTAGTCCCCTGAGAACTGAAATGCCTTGGTCCAATTAAAATCATTGGGGTCATCATAGAATATCAGGGTTGGAAGGGACCTTAGGAGGTCATCTAGTCCAACCCCCTGCTCAAAGCAGGACCAATCCCCAACTAAATTATCCCAGACAGGGCTTTGTCAAGCCTGACCTTAAAAATATCTAAGGAAGGAGATTCCACCACCTCCCTAGGTAACGCATTCCAGTGTTTCACCACCCTCCTAGTGAAAAAGTTTTTTCTAATATCCAACCTAAACCTCCCCCACTGCAACTTGAGACCATTACTCCTTGTCCTGTCATCAGCTATCACTGAGAACAGTCTAGAGCCATCCTCTTTGGAACCCCCTTTCAGGTAGTTGAAAGCAGCTATCAAATCCCCCCTCATTCTTCTCTTCCGCAGACTAAACAATCCCAGTTCCCTCAGCCTCTCCTCATAAGTCATGTGTTCCAGTCCCCTAATCATTTTTGTTGCCCTCCGCTGGACTCTTTCCAATGTTTCCACATCCTTCTTGTAGTGTGGGACCCAAAACTGGACACAGTACTCCAGATGAGGCCTCACCAATGTCCAATAGAGGGGAACGATCACATCCCTCGATCTGCTGGCAATGCCCCTACATATACATCCCAAAAAGCCATTGGCCTTCTTGGCAACAAGGGCACACTGTTGACTCATATCCAGCTTCTCGTCCACTGTAACCCCTAGATCCTTTTCTGCAGAACTGCTGCCGAGCCATTCGGTCCCTAGTCTGTAGTGGTGCATGGGATTCTTCCGTCCTAAGTGCAGGACTCTGCACTTGTCCTTGTTGAACCTCATCAGATTTCTTTTGGCCCAATCCTCTAATTTGTCTAGGTCCCTCTGTATCCTATCCCTATCCTCCAGCGTATCTACCTCTCTTCCCAGTTTAGTATCATCTGCAAGCTTGCTGAGGGTGCAATCCACACCATCCTCCAGATCATTTATGAAGATATTGAACAAAACCTGCCCGAGGACCGACCCTTGGGGCACTCCACTTGATACCAGCTGCCAACTAGACATGGAGCCATTGATCACTACCCAGATATAGGGGTATGTGGGAGAAATTTAAAGGCTTGTGTCATTCACGAGGTCAGACTAGATGATATAAGGAGCCCCTCTAACCATAAACTCTACAAAATCTATGGATGGTCCCACAATATATATGCATAGTCACGCCCATACTTGTAACATGATACCCATTCTTAGATCCCCTTTTCCCAATGTTCTTACAAGTTTTTTTCCTTTCTCCCCATTGCCATCAGTGGGTTGGTTAGTCCCCTCAGTCCAAACAACCTAAATTCTTCCTGCCCTTCTATTCTGACCATCCACGCTCAGTACTGATGCCCTTTCAGACCTAATGTATGGTATTATTTCTGCCCTAGTGAAGATTTTATCAGCTGGGTACTTTATTTTAACCATAAACTGCTTTTTCTCTGATAGAAGAATCAAAGCTGCAACACATAGTGATAATCTTTCAGTACTGTTTGTGCAATCCATAACCAGCAATAAAACTGTCAGACTCATAATTCCTCTCGTGCTGACCCGAGACTGTGTGACTATATCTCAGTCTTAATGGGGAAAGATGTTAAGTGCCAGGTCTGTGGCCTGCATTCTCATAGGTATACAGTTTCAGAGAAAGGACCGGCTCTTTCCTTCCAACCTTTGTTGTTTAGAGAAACAGACCATATTGGATTTACATGCTTGGTGATATGACGGTTATAGAATAAAATGGAGCTGACTTTAACTAATCTGGTACAATATTTATGGAGCAGTAATGTCCCAGAAGGCTCACTCTTCCCACCCCATGTGCTTCTTAGAGAAGAAAGCTTTTCCCAGTGAGCAGAAATGGGAAAACAACATATTGTTACAGCAGGAGGTGATCACGTGTGTGCGTACCTGATCTTCACCAGCTGTTGAGTGATTATCATTATTGAAAATACCTGAAATTATTTTTCAGGTGACCCTAAACAGTGGAACAGTAGAGCTCCGTTGCTTTTTTTTAATTTCTGGACAGCTCCTAAAGAGAAAGGAGAATTATCACTAAGTTCACAAAGAGCTTGTGAGATAATGACCAGCCCTGACTAAGAGGAAGGGTCTTGTGGTGGTGACTGGATCAGAATGAAATCCTAGCCCCATTGGAGACAATGGCAAAAACTTCAATGGGACCAAGATTTCACCCCAGGTCATAAGAACATGAGAACAGCCATACTGGGTCAGACCAAAGGTCCATCTAGCCCAGTATCCTGTCTTCCGCCAGTGGCCAATGCCAGGTGCTTCAGAGGGAATGAACAGAACAGGTAATCATCAAGTGATCCACCCCCTGTTGCCCATTCCAAGCTTCTGGAGCTACAATTTCCCATGCATTTCACTCAAACTCACTGGTTTAGATAAAGCAAAAACAAGCTTATTAACTACAAAAGATAGATTTTAAGTGAGAGCAAACAGATCAAAACAGATTCCCTAGCAAATAAACAAAAACGCAAACTAAGCCCAAGATTCTAGAAAGACAGGATAGGAATGAGCAAATTCTCACCCTGGCTAATGATACAAGCAGGCTACAGATTCTTAAGGGACAAGCTGCACTGGCTTTACAGCTTGGAATCACCAGGTCTTTCACAAACAGGCTAGAAATCACTTCAGCCGGTCCAGCATTTCCCCCAGTTCAGTCTTTGTTCCTCAGGTGTCTCCAGGAGTCCTCATGTGGGGAGTGAAGAACAACCAGTGATGTCACTCCCTCCCTTATATAGCTTTAGCATATGGCAGGAACCCTTTGTCCCAAACTCCGTTTGTGGAAAAATACTGACATCCCAAGAATGTCAGTCCAGAATCATGTGGCTTGGTCTCATGACCTTGTGGAGTTACAGCAACCATTACTTACAGGCTGTCTGGAGCATTCTCAGGAGGGCTCACCAGGTGAGGGATAAGCTTCTCCTAAGGATCTATTACCCTAAATAGGCCCTTCCCCACCCACTATCTAGACTGAAAGCATCTTTCCTAGTGGGCATCACCCGGGTGTAACAACATTTGAAATACAGATACATAGTCAATATTCATAACTTCAGATACAAAAATACATGCATACTAATAGGATAATTGTATTCAGCAAATCATAACTTTTCCAATGACATCTTGCATGACCTGTCTTGCATAAAATGCATTATAATTATTCCATAATCATAATAATATAATTATGAAGAATATGGGATGCAGTGTCACAGTGATCAATCATTATTTTAGAGTCTCCCTACATTTTGCTATAATTTGCACCTTTAGACTACAATAACTCTGCACAGTCAACCAATGAGAACCATGATAAAGGATGTAGCTTTACACTAAGCTTTTCAATAGGCTTCCTCTTGTGGCATAAGTATAAGACTTACTTAGTTTATACACATATTGGAGAGGTGACCAAAAAGTATTCAATATGTCTCATGAATGTTCTCATCAAAATGAAATAGTTTAAGCCATGCAACTCTCAAGGAAACCTGAACATCCCTGACTCAATAGATCCTGGGAATTTGCCAGCTGTTATGAACAGAGTAAAACGTCCAAAGATTTCATGAACTGCAAAAGCCTAATTAGAGCTGTGCACATGAGCTTTTAAATAAAGCTTTTACCATCTTAGCATATGGCTTGTCCTTGCCTCATGTTACTTTTTGGGCATGTTCAGTAGAGCTCCCTGATGCTACAGAAAGGGACTTTTTTATTCGATACAGTAACAGAGAGAAGTGAATCTATGGGAAAGAGAGGCCAGCTGGAAGGGAGGGGATGACAAACATTCCCAGCAGTTCATTGGAATAAGACAATTCTGTCAACAGAATCTAAAGATTCAACTCTTCAGCTCAGGAGCCCTGTGTATTTATATTGTTCATTAAAATATAGCCTCTAATAGGCTTTTTGACCACACTATAGTGCAAAGCTCATCATTATCTTATGTGCATGTGTAATGCACACACAAGTATATGTATGTATTTCTGCCTCCTCTACCTTCTTGGACCCATTCCTCCCACTTATCAATTTAGCAAGCATAGCTTACAAAATAACAGTAAACTCAGTATTCATTAAAGATTTTGGATTCACAAAGAATTAAAGCCTAGATTTTGAAGGTATTAGGTGTTGATCTGCTCAGTATTGACAAGACCTGAATGACTTAGGAGATTAAGTTTCACTGTCAAAAGTGACTTAAGCAGTTAGGCACCTAAAGCTCATTGACTTTCAATGACACTTAAGCACTTAGGGCCAGATTTTTTAAAGGCATTTAGGGGCTTAACTCCCAGTAGTTAGGCACCTGAATATCTTTAAAAATCTGGCCCTAAGGCCTAACTCACATCTAAAGCTAAGACCAAGGCTACTAAATCAATTGGGCCTTGTAATGATGAGCAGAGCAACACCTAAATACCTTTAAGAATCCAAGCCTTTGCTATTCCTTCACAAAACAAGTACAGCACGGGCAGTTGTAGTTCAAACTTCACATCACCTCACTGTTATACCTGAAAGTTGGAATGGAGGGATCACCAATTAGAGAAAACAAGATATTTGGTCCATTCTTTGTGGCCCATTCAGTTTTCAGCTGTCTGATGAGACTGCTAACAAATGATAATTGTTTTTTTTCTGCAATAATTGGGCTGAGACCAGGTACCCATTTCCTATAAGCCTCCCAGTAGGTCTCAGATTAGTAAGGACTTTCAGTCACTCCCAGTCTGGGCTGGATTTCATAGAATCATAGAAAATCAGGGTTGGAAGGGACCTCAGGAGGTCATCTAGTCCAACCCCCTGCTCAAAGCAGGACCAATCCCCTACTAAATCATCCCAGCCAGGGCTTTGTCAAGCCATCTTCCAGATCATTAATGAAGATATTGAACAAAACTGGCCCCAGGACCAACCCTTGGGGCACTCCGCTTGATACCAGCTGCCAACTAGACATGGAGCCATTGATCACTACTCGTTGAGCCCGACGATCTAGCCAGCTTTCTATCCACCTTCAGTCCATTCATCCGGCCCATTAACTTGCTGGCAAGAATACGGTGGGAGACCATATCAAAAGCTTTGCTAAAGTCAAGGAATAACATGTCCACTGCTTTCCCCTCATCCACAGAGCCAGTTATCTCGTCAAAGAAGGCAAATAGTTTGAAATTTGAAATAGTGACCACAAGTAAATGCCTCCTTATTGGATTAGCAAACCCCCTAAATCCAGCTACTCTTCCAGGCTTCTTTGTGAGAATACTTTAAAAGTGAAATTATGAGTTTCAAATCCACAGCTTAATTTTAGCCACAGCATAATATTATTAAATTATGAAATAATAGTACATTGGGTGGGATGAAGTATCAACAGCTGCAAGCCAAACCTACACTTTGAATTTTCACACTGGTATAGTTTCCCTGTCCCCCTCCCTCATTTAATAGCATTGATCTGGCCAAAGCTCATTTATGGTTGAAAAGTATCAGCAGTTGGCCAAATGATAATTATTCCAGTTGGCTGTAAAGACAGCTAATTTACATTTCCTTGTATATGTTGCACAGGATGGCTACAGTGTTTATGCTTGCAGTGTTTCTTGACACCCTGTGGTAACTCATAATTGGATGGCCAAATTAAGGATAATGAGGCTCATTAAAAAAAATTGTTTGGTCAGAAAGGTTTTTTTCAGCATCTTACAAAAGAGTTTTAGGCCTGGAGATAGAGTTTCTCCCCTGGAAATTCTACTCGGTCTTAGAAGTGCCTGCCAAGTTACTTCACATGATTTCCCAATAAAACATTCCTCATGATACAAGAACTAGGCCAACTCATGGAAGATGGACAAGAAGTTGAAGAAGAAACAAGTCTCAATCACAGGGAGTTCTTGTAACAATTTACCAATGTGGTTAAAAACTATTTCACACATTTCTTTAGTTTAAATGGGAGTCAGACACATTTTTCACTGCGAACTCCCATGGCAGGAAGGATTACTTTTTATCTATAAACCATGAAATAGTATTTCTAAGCCTCCTGATGGCCGCTATAATCTGGATGACAACTTATAGCCTTTGTAGCATTAAGCAGTTCAAGATCCAGGTGTTGGAAAACGTCAGCCAGTTTCCATTCTGTTTTAATAATGGAATAAAGAAAAACTCCACCCATCTTGTTCAGCTCAGCATTTGGAGGTTCAGAAGGTGAAATGCAATTCTCATCGTGTGGAAACTGTGAAATATACTTATATTACAATAGGCTTTTGACTGCTGGAGGCACCAATGTTGATACAAGAATGTGACAGCAGCTGCGATCCTAGCAACAGAGAAGCCTAACAAAATAACTGTAAAATAATCTTTAAACCCCTCTCTGCCCCAATCTTGTCTCAATGAAATTAATAGAAAACTCCCAATGACCTCCATCAGACCAGGAATTGGTCCACAGACTGTGATGAGAGTTTGGCCCAAGGGTCTGAGTAAAAAGAAGTAGGATTAGGCCCAATAAGAATAATTTATAATGAATGGAACAATTTATGGAAAAACGGGTTAGAAACATGAAAAAAGAAAATGGAAAAATCCATTTACAATACTCAGCATTTGTGAACAGTTACCATTTAATGGCATTTGCATTTACCAGTTTCTCTCATACACTATCAAGCTATTAATGGTCATCCTGATCAGCCCATGACGCAACCTTCATCATCCACTTGTTAACTTTTCAAACAAGCACCTTCATACTTTCTCCCATGCTGCCCCTCATGCTTGGCAGGTGCTCTCCATAAAACATTGACAAAGCTACCTCATTGTCCACCTTCAATTCCCTCCTCAAAATTCTCCTTTGCTGTGATGCCTACAAAACACTTGACAACAGTTAGGCTCCTCTATCACCACTATTGTCTCATTGTTTCTTTGTAACTGCCTCACCCCCATCTGTCTGTGGCCACCTTCTATCTCTTACAATCTTAGTATAAGATGAGGTCCATGGGGAAGGATCGACTTTTTATTCTGTGCTTGTACAGCACCTAGGACAATGGGGTCTGGGTCAGTGACTGGTGCTCTTAGGTGCTACAATAAAACAAATAATAAATAATAACCACCAAAATTTCCCCCAAAACTTAAAATGGGAGATATCAGTAGTAACAGTAAACAGAAGCTGATGTTGATCTTTTACTATCTATCATACCTGATCTGCTCTGGGTCAGCTTCACACTCCAGCCAAACGCAGCACTAGCTGCGCTGTCATGCCATGAGGCATAGGCAGAACAACCTGTCTGTGACATTGGATAGATCTTTTGGTGTTGCAATGCCGCCATATATGGATGTTAACTCCAAACTCTACTGCTGTGGGGACCCCCTGACAATACCACCCTACAGAGTACTCTGTTTATGGCAGGAAGAGAAGAAGAAAGTGAGCTTGTGCCCCACCCTGAAAAATAAATACACCACAGGTGAGATAAGACCTGGGGGAACCCTTGATGCCACCCCTGCCTCTGTAGGCAGGAAAGAGGACTCCTGCTTCTCCAGAGAGGAGGCAGGGCCTGTGTCACTCCTGGTGGATGAAAAGGGGACCTATACCACTGCCCTTACCTTTCTGGAGAGGGAGACCCCCTGCCACTGCCATTCCATGTGAGGGGGTGGGGCCACAATGCAGGGACAGGACTGTGAAGGTGGAGCCATAGGGAGCCATATATCATGGTGAAACAAGAGCCCCACATTGCCTTAATCAAGCACTGGGTTTGGGAGGCCCAGTGGATGGAGAACCCTTGAAACTGAAAGCAGGTTTGTATGGAAAACTTCATTCATCCCACCAGTAAATTTTTCCATGATATAAAAATCCTTGAGCTGGGAGCATAAAGTTTCAACAGTGCAAGGCTATCAGAGGGAAAACTTCTCACTCATCACATCATGCTTCCAATGTCAGTGCATAATATCTTCCACGGGCACTGTCCCTGTCAATCACAATCTACATTACTACATAAAGTACTTATTCAAGATTTTCCAAAGTGACTAGTGATTCTGGGTCCCTCCATTTTCAGGTGCCCATCCTAAGAGACCTAAAGGTGCCTGATTTTGAGAAGGTGGATGCCCAGCACATTGTGAAACATCAGACCGCTTTAAAGGTGCTTCAAGTTGGGCACCCAAAAAATGAGGCATCCAAAAGTCACTAGTCACTTTTCACAACCTTGGCCTTTATTTTTAACCTGATCTGTTCTTTATGTATAATCTCTTGTGTCTATGTAAGGACAAGTTTAAATTCTGTTTCTGCATTCACTTCATGTCAGTATCTATGGTCAAATTTAGGTGTTTTCTCTTCTTTTTTGGCATAAAAAATCCTTAAACTGGAACCAAAACCACAAAAATCAGTGTTCTTTTGTTGTGGAGAAAAGCTGTGGTCTCATTTGAGACAGGATGCTGGGATACCGATACCGCCTCTTAATCCACTGTTAAACAATGAGTTGTAGCTTTGGTTTCAAAGTTTCGGGGCTTGGTTGATGTTAATTGTCTGACAGAGGTTACAATAATACACAGCCGAAGCAAGAAGTGGTGGAAAACATTATGTGTCTCATAATTGCACACACAGGCTTATTATACTCATCACAGAGACAGGCATTATTTTTGGAATGAATTATTTGAGGAGCTGTGCAGCATCTTATCCCTGACTCCAATCTAAAATGACTTTAATGGTCAGAAGTCCAAACACTTAACTAGAAAAACAAACTTTGAGGTAGAACACTGGAAAGTTCCTAGAGTATTTTAAAGATTAAACAAACTTACCACCACTGCCTGAACCTCTCTTGGAAGAAACTTGTTTTAATTTTGATTTAATAAAGTCAAAATAACAGAGTACGGAAATTTGCTGGGAAATGAGGGCGAACCTCCCATCATGCACTGATCTTGTTTCCAGTTTAACTATTTTACCATTGAATAGCCAGGGGATGAATGATTCTTCTCACATGGGCTTCAAAAAGTACAAATTGTGGCTTGTGGCCACCACCATCCCAGGGCTTTGAAACCCTATATATGAATCTGGTAGGACACTCAGATGCCATGGGGATGAATTTGGAATAAATGTAGGAAGAATGGATTGATGGATGGATGGCTATTACTCAGCCATAATACCCAGCACACTATTTATTCTTTTTATAGAACCCTTGCACAACAGAAAGGAATGATGGTCCAGAGGTTAGAGTACTAGCCTTGGATTTGGAAGACCGGCCTTCAATTCCTGGATCTACCACAGATTTCCTGTCTGTCCTTGGGCAAGCCACTTTGTCTCTATGCCTCAGCTATTGGGGGTTATAGAGGTATTGTGAGGATAATTACTATGTTAAAATAATGAGGTGCTCAACTACTACTGTAACAGGGGGCCACATAAGTGCCATAGGTAATCAAAAATCAAAATGAGTGCCATATAAATAGCATCATAATTCCCTACATGCCTAAAGGTTAGCTACAAGCACAGTTATTTGAAAGGGTCAAAGAAGAGCTAGTCAAAATTTTTCTAACAAAAGGCTTTTTTGTTGTTGAAAAATGGCTTTTTTAAAAACAAGAAATTTGGTGAAAAACTTGAATGCTTTTCAAAAACATTTTACAACATTTTTATTGAAACCATTATCAAAACTCAGTACGATGGATTTGGAGCTTCTTTGTCATAATTTATTAACTCTGTATGTGATCTGGTTATTGGGAAATGTACTTACTGTGTGAATATATTGGTGTAGTTTGATAGGCTGTTGGAAGAAAAGCAGAAAGCATAGAGTAGGTCAAGAAGAGCCACAGTCTGATAAACCCCACAGGGTGGATGAGAGAAAGTGCCTTTGAATATCCTGCCTCCTGGTTTTAGCCAAATTACAAAGCTTGTTTTGCCAGTGCTGGAGGGCCACCAGATCAAAAGCAGTTAAAGATAGTCTCTGTCCAGAGTTCGGGAAGCTGTTGCTAAGAAGCTATTCAGACTGACATACATACACACCCAGCTAGGCCAACCAGTTAGGCCAGCCTAGCCACTATCCCAGAATGGAAGAATGGATAAGACTTTAGATAAGATAGATATGTTTATAGACTGTTGTTTTTTAACATCTTTTTTGTTATGCTTTATTCCTACTGTTCAGATTAAACAATACTTTGTGTTTAAGAAGGCTGTCTGCTCATCCCATTCATCACTGGTCACAGACTCTCAAAGGCAGGACCCAAAGGAGCTGAACCCAGTTGGACCTCCTGGGTAAACCAACATATTCATACAGTAAACATCCCAATGACCAGGTCACATAGAGAAGTCATAAATTATGACAGAGCAGCTCCAAATTCGTCATGGTGAGTTTTGGGAGAATCATGTGATTCCATCCCAAGAGAGGTAAAGACACAAGGCCAGACTCCTGAGGGGGTTCACTCAGAGAAAACAGAGAGGGAACAGAGGTGCAACTAGCTGCGCAATCATTTTTTCCAATTTGCTAAACAAAAAATTCTCACAAAAATAGACTCCTTAAAAAACCCTACATTTATCTCTTGAATGAGGAGGAGTCATTTTGCCAAACGTTACACTCAAATATCAAAATCCTGAGAGTGACAAAGAGCTAACTCAACTCAAATTAAGAGCACAAGTGCAAGTTTTTCTGAATGATCTGCAATCTCCCCTATATAATAATATATAACCATCAATAATTCATCTTTGGTGGTGCACAAAGCCTATCTTTGGACAGCTACTAATTGGGTTGTTTTCTCCATGGGCAGTTCAATGGGTTCTCACCAAGTACAACAAGGTAGAAGCACCAAGCAGAAAGCATTGAAATTGATGTTTGCTTATGCAAAGATGAAACGTGGAGTAATTTCCTCTTGTTTCAAACTGAGGAACATAGGAATTGCCATAGCAGATCAAACTAGTGATCTCTCTAGTCCAGAGTAATATGGCAAATCCTAAATTCCATTGAATGGAGACCCTGTTCAGGTCAGTGGTAAGTTCTTCCTGTTTGCTAGAAGATAGTACCAAAACCATATCACTCAAGTCTGGAGCCAGATAAAAGGATCTTTAATCCTCAAGAAAAGGAGTACTTGTGGCACCTTAGAGACTAACCAATTTATTTGAGCATGAGCTTTCGTGAGCTACGAAAGCATGAGCTCACGAAAGCTCATGCTCAAATAAATTGGTTAGTCTCTAAGGTGCCACAAGTACTCCTTTTCTTTTTGCAAATACAGACTAACACGGCTGTTACTCTTAATCCTCAAGGTGAGCCCTTTTGAAGTGCAATACATACTATGAGCCAAATCTTCTCTACTGAGTTTACAAAGCCTTTTAAAATGACGTATCTAACTGGCCTTTCATACTAATTGGACCCATAGTCAGTACATGCAGTCTTCAAAAGTTTACCCATAAGAAACTCTCATAATATACTGATGTACTGAATATTGTTCTTCTGTAACAAAAATGTACTTAACATTGCTGTGATTACATAAAGGTTAGATGCTTTTGTTAAGAAAAACCTCTAAACAGGATTCTAGCCTTTTGGCCTTAGTAAATCCAGAAGTCCCACAACTGCATTAAACACTATTGCATTTTGCATCAAACAAATAAGTAGTACTGTGAAATTGGAACTCCAGATGTCAGGTGGTTAACTTCATCCCAAACTGACTGAATGGTCTTCCAGAAAAATCACCATTAAAGAAACCATGGGATAAAGAGTGAAAAATAATTCTAAAGTGGAGCTTTACAAGCACTTTTACTAGTTAGCTAAAAAAAGAGAGAATCCTCATTAGCCTATCAGAGCTTTTAAGTCCCTATTATATAATCTTCCAAATTCAGATCTCTGCACCATCATTGCTGTTAAATTAGAGAGCGTTATGTTTTTAAATTCTTCCCTCCTGAGCTAAAAGACACACAGCGAAAACAGTGATTCTGATGGCTAGCCAGGAAAATGTCTCATCAGTGGATCAATAAATACTTGCAGGATACATTCAATCCCTCTGAGAAGCTGCTTTCATCAGGATTCATCACAGAATTGCAGCACTGTGAGCATGATGAGATATCCTTGTGGTTGAAACCAATGTGGCCATAAATTGATGAGATTTTATAGTCAAGAAAAAAATCCATAAACTTTTTTTTATTAACTGCTCCTATGAGAAGCAATAATGCTGCAGAGTGAAGACACCATTTACACAGCCTTTAAATTTGTTTTTAATGGGAGTGGTAAGTTGTCTATATCCTTAAACCAAACACCCCTTGGAGTGCACGGGCTTTCAAAGCAGAAGAAAAATTGAAAACAGTGGGCCAGATCCTAACCTGGTGTTAACTGGTGTAGCTCCACTAAAGAATAAATAGAAATTATGCTGATTTTATACCACTTATGAATCTAGCCCACTAATTGAATGACCTTTACTGAAAAAAGAGGGAGGGAAGGCACACTAGGTTTTTGTACCATTTCTTACCCCAATCTGCAGATTTACTTGCTTTCTCTGGGAAGGTCAAAGAACTCGGGAGTGAGATAAAAGAGAAGAAAGCATGGAAAGCTCAGTTTTTGGCTGACTTAAATATAAGAAATACCGATATTACTCTGATTTTCAAAAGAGCTCTCCATTTTTGCATGTGGACATATGGCATGTGGACCCGCAATGATTGTTTTTACCATTTAACATCACTAATCTTGATCTTGTCCCCCACTATGGGTGCAAAATCTCTCCCCAAAAAAGGAAGCCTGATTTGAAAGTCAGATCCTATAATTCTTTAATACATCCATTTAGGGCATGATCTATATTCTTTTGAAGTAAATGGAAAGGATGTTATTGACCTCAATGGGCTTTGGATTAGGCCTATGATGTATAGGTTTGTCTTTTCTTCTGAATCTCTGATCACACTCTTTTTTCAGAGGAAATTATTAGAGCATAAATATAAATCACATTAATTCACTCACTCTATTTTTTTAAAAATAGCTAAATACATTAAACAGATGAAAGCAATGGCAAAACCTATTTTCTGATTGCACAAACTATGGTCTAAACCAGTGGTGGGCAACCTGCAGCCCACAGGCTACACGCGGCCCATCAGGGTAATCCACTGCTGGGCCGTGAGACAGTTTGTTTATATTGACCATCCGCAGGCACGACCACCCGCCCACAGCTCCCAGTGGCCACGGTTCACTGTTCCCGGCCAATGGGAACTGCGGGAAGCAGCGCGGGCTGCAGGGACATGCTGGCCACTGCTTCCCGCAGCTCCCATTGGCCGGGAACAGTGAACCGCAGCCACCGGGAGCTGCGGGTGGCCATGCCTGTGGACATGTAAACAAACTGTCTCATGGCCCACCAGCGGATTACCCTGACAGGCTGTATGCGGCCCGCAGGTTGTCCACTGCTGCTCTAAATAGAACTGAGGGAACTCTGTGCTACTATGTGAGTGAATGAATAACTTGGATTCATGGGCCTGTTTCTGGAACCACCGAGCAGAAAGGAGCAGACATAGCTAGAGGTATCCACCTATCTATGAACTCACCTGGTGTTGAGAGTTTATACAGGCCTGTGACAGTACTCTCATGGGGAGCATGGCCTAGTGGTCATGGCTGCAATTCCTGACTACTAAAGAGATTGTGGAGAGCGGAGCCTGGACCCTCCTATTCCACCAGGCTCTGATCCAGGGCCCTTTGGGCTACCAGTAGTTGCAACCAAGGCTGCTTAAAACTGTCCTCCCTGGGCCTCTTCTTCTTGTCCACCACCCCTGGGGTCAGCTTAGTCCAAGGTTTTCCCCTGGTGTGGAAATCCAAATCACAATAAATAAAGGGGGTTACCTACATCCAAGTTCCACAGGATACTTCCCTCTCAGGTTGTCTCTGGGGTGAGTCCTCCCTTCCCTCAGGGAGGACCCCTGGGGGCAGCTCTGTCAGAGTCTTAGGCTTCCCTCTGTCTGCTCACCTCCAGCTCTGCTACCTAAATGAGCTAATTCCCTGCCTTTTAATTCCTCCAGCAGGAGGAGCATTTGCTTCCGGGGTGGCGAGGCGGGGCTGGCTGAGCCCAAAATAGTCACTTAACCCCTTGTTGCCCAGTGTGGGGTTTGTACACCCCATCATAAAGTCTTATGCAAAGGGGTTGGTATGAAATAACAGAGATCCTAGCACAGGGGTTCTCAAACTAAGAGTTGGGACCCTCAGAGGATCGTGAGGTTATTATGTGGGGGGTCGCGAGCTGTCAGCCTCCACCCCAATCCTGCGTTTCCTCCAGCATTTATAATGGTGTTAAATATATGAAAAAGTGTTTTTAATTTATAAGGGGTGGCATTCAGAGGCTTGCTATGTGAAACGGGTCACCAGTACAAAAGTTTGAGAATCTCTGTCCTAGAGGGAGTACTTGTGGCACCTTAGAGACTAACCAATTTATCTGAGCATAAGCTTTCGTGAGCTACAGCTCACTTCATTGGATGTAGCTCACGAAAGCTTATGCTCAAATAAATTGGTTAGTCTCTAAGGCGCCAGAAGTACTCCTTTTCTTTTTGCGAATACAGACTAACACGGCTGTTACTCTGAAACCTGTCCTAGAGGGGAACGTAATATGTGGTCCTATAATTAAAGACTCTCTTAATTAATAATGGACAACATTTTTCAAAAATATTGACAAATGGAGGAAATGTTTTTTCTTTACAATCTTAATAATGTTCTCCTTACATAATTGTTTTGTATGTTGTTTATTATTTAAAGTACATATAAAAGTGTTTGTGGCACTTTACATTCATGCAATAGATCACAGCCCTAAAGAACTTCTAATTTAAAAAGACGACAAACAAAAGAGGGAGGGAAAAGCATGTTGCACAAAATGTCTATTATATTTGATTCGGTTAGGTTGGTTTCAGCCTTGAACACCCAACCTTATTATATGACAGAACATCCCTCAACCATTATTCTTTGTACCAAATGGTTTAGCTTTAGAATATGTATTTAGCTTTCTTATCTTTGTAATAAACTTTCTTCCTTTCACCCTTCCCCATTCCTTTACCGAAAGCTGGTTGGAAAATGCGGGTTTCATCCATGAACAATTTTGATGAACATGAAAAAAATTGTTTGTCAAAATTATCCACAGTTTTGATAGAAATTTGTCAACCAGCCCTAGTTGTAAGTTATTCCTACATTAAAATTCTATCTATAATTAGACTTTCTCCCTTTTCTTCCTTCTAGGAAAAGAACTGATGGATTTTCCGATTAACCAACAGTAAGGGAAACAAAAGCCACACTTCATACATTTACTGGATATCTTTGCATTCCTATCTGGAACAATAAAAATCCCATGTTATATGTGATTAAAGATTTCATCCTGTGCTTCCTCTCCAAACTAAAGCACATTAAAGTAAGTCCTAGAAGTCTGTCTGTACAAGGAATATAGAATCAGACCATATATGTAGATATTTCTGAGAAAGAGGACTAATCATTGCTAATAAAAATAACCATGGAGTCATAACCATTCCCCTCCCATGAAAGGCTGCTCCCTGGAGCACATTCTCAAGGGCTTTCTCCAATCTCATTGTAAGTGACTCAAAGAGTGCAGTCCACCACTTCCTTCGGATGATTATTCTACACTCTGAATGAACCTACTGTAAAGAATGTTCCCTTTCAAGCAGGTTCAGTTTTCCTTTGTTCTATTTAATCCCTTTATTTCTAAGTGTACTGCAACATAGCATCCTAAATAATTATTTTCCTTCTCTGTGATTATATTCTTCAAATACTTATAAACAATTATCAAAGCTGCTTTAGTAGCCATTTGGCCAAACTCTGCATAGTCACAGCTCTTAATCTTTGCTCATAAATCAATCCCTTAAAACAAGAACAGCTAATGTAGGCTGTTGTGAGGGCCCTTTAACTAATGTCTGTGAAGCACTGTAAAGATGAAGATAGGACCTATAGAACAAAGCTATTTTTATACAGACTATCTCAAATAAGTGATATTTTAATTATTCTCTTAAACAAAGAATTATTGCATTTGTTTAGGTAGCCAGTAAATACATCTGATAGTGTAAAAGAAGACACTTGTAGAAATAAGGCTTATGTGTAAAGCCACCAGAGTCAGTCTTTTCTGTTCTCTTTGTTTTCTGATGTTTGATATTTTACCTTGATTTTGAGCTTCACATTATTATATCTATTATCCTCTACACTAGCACCTTAATCCATGAGAAACTCCACTGCAGTGTTTGGAACTTTTTGTGGAGAAGGTTCTACACATTGTAAATAAGTATCACAATCTGGCCCTATCTTGTTTAACAATTCTGGATGTGGCACTAAAGGTAACCATTATTTATTCATGGCCTCAAGATGGTTAGCAAGAAATCTCTCTCTCTCTCTCTCTCTGTTGCCTGGTGCATAAGGTAGATGCAGATGATACTGACCTCCTTTCTAAAGCACTTTGAGATCTACTCATGAAAAGCACTATATAAGAACTAGGTATTAATAAAAGGCAGAAGTATCATTTACAGTAATTATTTAGAATCATAGAAGTGTAGGGCTCGAAGGGATCTTGAGAGGTCATCTAGTCAAGCCCCCTGTGCTGAGGCAGGCCCAAGTAAACGTAGACCTAATGTTTGCCCAACCTGTTCTTTAAAACCTCCAAAGATGGGGATTCCACAACCTCCCTTGGAAGCCTATTTCTGTGCTTAACTATCCTGATAGTTAGAAAGTTTCTCCTAATATCTAATTTTTGCTTTAGACTAAGGCCTTGTCTACACTGGCAAGTTTCTGTGCAGTAAAGCAGCTTTCGGCGCTGTAACTCCCGAGGTGTACACACTGCCAAACCACTTAGTGCGCAGAAACTGCACAGTTATAGTGCTCTTAAAAAACCACCCCAACAAGAGGAGTAGAGCTTTCTATGCGGGGCTACAGGGCTGTGGTGCCAGTGTAGACCCCGTGGTGATTACAGCGCTGCGATTGGCCTCCAGGAGGTGTCCCACAATGCCTCTCTCACCTCTCTGGTCATCGGTTTGAACTTTACTGCCCTGCCCTCAGGTGGCCAACCATCATCCCCACCCTGTACATTCCTTTGCAAATTTGAAAGTCCCCTTTCTGTTTGCTCAGTTATGCGTGCAGTGGTCTCAGGGCATCTTTCCAGGTGACCAAACCTCCTCCATGCACCAGGCGATCCCCCACTTGGAGCAATGCCGAGCTGCTGGAGCTCATCAGTATTTGGGGAGAGTAGGCTGTGCAGTCCCAGCTGCACTCCAGCCATAGGAATTATGATACCTATGTACAGATTTCAGAGGCATGATAGAAAGGGGCCATAACTGGGATACATTGCAGTGTAGGGTAAAAGTGAAGGAGCTGCAGAATGCCTACCACAAGGTGCAGGAGGCAAACTCCGCTCCGGTGTTGTGCCCACAAGCTGCTGATTCTACAAAGAGCTGGACGCGATATTCGGTGGCGACCCCACCTCCACTGCGAAGGCCCCTGTGGATACTTTGTTGGCTCACATGCCAGTCGACAGTGGACCAAGCCAGGAGGAGGAAATCTTGGATGAAGAGGGGGAGAGGGACTCAGAAGTAGAGGATGACTCGGAGGCCAGAGATGCATGCAGTCAGGAGCTCTTTTCTACCCCAGAGTAGCCTAGCCAGTCACAGCAGTCAGATCTAGGTGAAGCACAAACAGGAGAGGAGGCCCCTGGTAAGTGGATCTGATTTTGGGAATTGCTGAAGCGAGTTGTTGGGGGCAGGAGGGTTGCAAAAAGCAGGCTTGTCTCCCACTACATGTCTAGTCTGAGCGGTGGAACAGGCTGTTGATAGACTTCCTCACTTCACGGGAATCTCCCTCAGAGATCTCCAGGAAACTCTCGTGGAGATACTGGGCAATCCACTGCCACAGGTTCCTCATCAGAGCTGCTTTGTTTCTTGCCCCATTAATCGTAACTTTCCCACACCACTTTGCCATCACGGGGATGGGGGCGACCATTGCTACACACAGGTGAGCCACATAGGGGCCAGGGCGGAAGCCGCAGGCTTGGAGAAGACCCTCCGTTGATTCCCTCCCTGTATCCCTCAGCAGCGGGATATCTTCCATGAAGATCACATCCTGTGGAAAGCACGGGGACAGGAATGATTATCAGGCACCCCCTATGTGCTGGCTCTCCCCAAGAGCCACATGCCAAGTGTACAGCGGGGTCCGGGAAGACTGACTTACCCTGCCCTTGCAGCTACTCACTATTTTGCGGGTCTTGTGGCTTGTGTGTGCTTGCGTGGGATCAGCCAGTTAGTGACAGGTGTGTGAGTACTGGCTGTGTTTTAAAGCACTGAATAAGTGTTGTCTGTTTTGCAAACAATACTGCTGCTGTAAAATGTTGCATTTATACTTCACAGAGATGACCTTGGGAAACCAGCCTCCCTCTTTGTTATTGGCGGCGGAACAGCTGTGCAGAATTAGAAAGCGGCTAAGAAGAACTAAGGAGGACTTTATGCGTGAGGTTATGATGCACTCCACCACTGAGAAACAGGAATTGAAGGAGTGGCGGGACAGCGAGAAGAGGGACCGAAAGGAGTACACGGCACACCAGAAAGAAGCCATGGAGCAGCTCTTAAACATTATGGAGCACCAAGTGGACACGCTCCAGGCGATATTAGCTCTTCGAACCGAGCAGCTCCATGCCCGCCCTCCCCCGCAGCTGCTTTCGCAAAAGTCTTTCCCATGTACCTCCCACACACTGCTAACACACTGTTGTCAACCTCCAGGCTCCACTCTCTACCTGCAGCATTCCACTCCTGCCTCCTCACAGTCCAGCACTGGAGACTCCCAATACCCACTGCACTCAACACCCATCCCTCTGCAATTTGGCCCTGCTGAAGTACAGCACCTGCTGCATTGCACTCCAAAGGAGAAGGTTGGGTATGATCCCTGGATATACACAAATCTGGGACCCCTTCTCCTCTTGAGACCTTCCCTTCTCCCATCCCCCTCCCTGCTGATGATTTTTTTCATTTGACTTTCTCTTCTGGTTCTTGTCTTTTAATAAAAGAATTGTGTTGGTTTGAAAGCAATCTTTATTCTATTAAGTGAAAGCAAAAAGAGCACTGCAAAGCAACATACAATTACGTTAAGCCGCCTTCTTGCATCATGTGCACCAATCAGCTCCTAGCATTACAAGCACTGCAATCCCGAGCATAGTGACAAATATTAGTGGCTTTCAGCTTCAAATTGCTGCCTCAAGGCATCCCTGATCCTTATGGCCCCACGGGGTGCCCATCTAATAGCCCTGGTCTCTGGCTCTTCAAACTCAACCTCCAGGTGCTGAGCCTCTGCGGTCCAGCCCTGAGTGAAGCTTTCTCCCTTCCCTTCACAAATATTAGGGAGCATACAGCATGCAGCTATAAGCATAGGAATATTGTCATTGGCAAGGTCCAGCTTCCCATACAGGCATCACCAGCGGGCTTTTAAACACACTCAACATGCACACTCAACTGTCATTCTGCACTTGCTCAGCCTGTTGTTGAGCTATTCCTTGCTGCTGTCAAGTTGCCCTGTATATAGCTTCATAAGCCACAGCATTATGGGGTAGGCGGGGTTTCCCAGGATCATTATAGACATTTAGATTTCCCCTACAGTGATCTTCTGGTCCAGGAAGAAAGTCCCTGCTTGCAAATTCTTGAACAGGCCAATGTTCCAAAAGATGTGTGCATCATGCACCTTTCTGGATCAGCCTGTGAAATGTCTGTGAAACACCCACGGTGATCCACCAGCACCTGGCGAACCATTGAGAAATACCCCTTGCGATTAATGTACTCAGTGGGTCGGTGGTCTGGTGCCAAAATTGGAATGTGCGTGCCATCTCTCACCCCTCCACAGTTAGGTAAGCCCATTTGTGCAAAGCCTCTGCGATGTCACGCACATTGCCCAGAGCCATGGTCTTTCAGAGCAGGATGCGATTAATGGCCCTGCATACTCCATCAACATGACTCCAACAGTCAACTTTCCCACTCTAAACTGGTTAGCAACCGATCAGTAGCAGTCTGGAGTAGCCAGCTTTCACAGTGAAATCACCACACACTTCTCCAGTGACAGGGCAGCTCTCATTCTCGTGTCCTTGCGCCACAGGGCTGGGGAGAGCTCATCACACAGTCCCATGAATGTGGCTTTCCTCATGTGAAAGTTTTGAAGCCACTGCTTGTCATCCCAGACGTGCATCACGATGTGCTTGTTTCCCAAGCCCAAAAGCAGCGTTCCACTGTGGTCAGCAGCTCCATGAATGCCACAAGCAATCTCGTGTTGTAGCTACTACGTGTGGCGAGATCAATGTCGCACTTCTCTTGCCTCTGTAGTTTAAGGCATAACTCCACTGCCACTCATGATGTGTTGGTCAGTGTGAGCAGCATACTGGTCAGCAGTTCAGGATCCACTCCTGGAGCCTGAAAGAGGCAGGGCGTGCAGTACACAAACCGTTGAAAGATGGCACCAAATGCAGATGGAAGCACAGGGATTGCTGAGAGGCGAAGCAATGCATCATGGGGCTTTGGGACAGGACCCAGAATGCCCTGTGACCCCCCTCTGCCTTCCCACAAGTCTTGGTGGCAAAAGAGAAAGAGGCGCTCTGTGGGATAGCAGCCCAGAGTGCACTGCTTCAAATACCGCTGCAAGTGCCACAAGTGTGTACATGCTATTGCGCAGGCAGCTGTCAGTGTGAACACACAACAGTGGTTTCCCTTCTGCGCTCTCTGAGCAGTTCTGCAACTGCCAGTGCTGTAGCTTTGCCAGTGTAGACGTGCACTTAGCCCATTACTTCTTGTCCTACTTTCAGTGGACATGGAGAACAATTGATCACTGACAACTGATCACAGTCCTCTTTCTTTAAATGCTCTACATCTCAAGCACAAATTATCGCCCTCTTCCTCCAGCACTTGAACTATAGCAGGGGTTCTCAAACTTCATTGTACCGCAACCCATTCTGACAAAAAAAATTACTACACGACCCCAGAAGGGGGCAAAAAATCCTGAGCCCACCCGATCTCTGCCACCCCAGATGGAGAAGCCAAAGCCAAAACCTCCCTGCCCAAGGCTGAAGACAGTGGGGCTCAGGCTTTGGCTTTGGCCCCTGACCCCAGCAAGTCTAAGCCAGCCTTGGTGACCCCATTAAAATGGGGTTGCAACCCACTCTGGGATCCCAACCCACAGGTTGAGAATCACTGAACTATAGCTTGACTGCTATAGTTAAGAGAAGTTCTCAAATGCACAGTAGCCCAACACTAAATGCCAGCTCGCTCTACTATGGTGCTTTTCATTTGTTGACTTCAAAGCACTTTACAAAGGTGGTCAGTATAATTATTCTCATTTAGAGATGAGGAAACTGAGACACAGAGGTGAAGAGACTTGCCCAAGGTTACCCTTTTCAGTTTAATTTCCCATATAAAATCAATGTGGATAGAGCACTAGCCGAGGACTTGGGAAACCTGTGTTTTATTCCCTGTGCTTTCACTGGCTGTCTGTATAACCTTGGGTATATCGCTGGAACTCATTTTTCCCAATGGTTGAAATGATATTCTCATTTTGTTCCCACAATGCCTGATGTTGTTTTGTTATTTAGAATGTGTGTGTGGGAGGTGTCAAAAACAGAATCATGCGGCTGGATTCTAAACAGATTCTAAGTGAAAAAAATATTTCTGTCAGACTAATGGGCCAACACAGAACTATAAGGAGATAAATTATTTCATTTTTCCCTCTTTGAAGCTATAAAGTAGATACCAAAAACTGGAGATCTGACAAAGATTTATATAGATAAACTATATGTCCCTAATAGTCACTTAATTTCTGCAAAAATCTTTTCTTCATAACTACTTTAAAGAAATTTTCATTGGCCTTTCAAGTACTATGGTCATTGTAACTGACATGTTTTTAATATAGTTAGTGCCTGTCATGAGTATTTACAAAGTCACTGCAAACACCACTGAAACGCGGGGACCTCTGTGCTGAAATACATTGGCTGCTTCACTGTGCACAGCTAGTCTAGAGGGAGTGAAGAATACTTGACTCAGCTGATATTGAAATAGTGGGGTGCAAATTGGCTGAGTGCTATTGGCTGCTTCACTGTGCACAGCTAGTCTAGAGGGAGTGAAGAATACTTGACTCAGCTCACTATTGAAATAGTGGGACACAAATTGACTGAGTGCTATTCCAACCAAGTTGGAATTTGGTGAAGACACCAAGGTTAATACCCCTAATTTTATACCGCCATAACACCATCTGACTGCCTTGATCCTTTCCACATATCTGTGAGGTAGGATTTGAATGACTGGACTTAATTTGTTTATTTGCAGGTTCACAATTTGTACTTCAGCAATGCCTAAGAATCACGGTAATAAAGATTCAGTTAGCATTACTATGATAAATCCAGCCTTCAAAGATGTATTAATTTTAAATCTCATCAAACTGAGATTCACAATGGCAATTTTCAATACAGGTAGAACTCACTGAAGTCAGGTAATGGAAAAGAGCTGTAGAATCATCTTATCTATTACGCTGGCAAAGCAGAATGGTTTCCTCCAGTATATTCTTACTACTGTGTCCAGTTTTAAGTACTATAGAAATGTTCTTTTTAGCCATTTCAGATTATTCTTTTTGGGATTTCCTGGTTATAATAATAGCTATGTCTTATTAATAGATTCATAGAGTCCAAGGCCTGAAGGGAGCATTGTGATCATCTAGTGTGACTTCCTGTATAGCACAGTCCATAGACAATCACCAAAATAATTCCTGGAACATATTTTTTTAGAAAAAACATCCCCTATTGATTTAAAAATTGTCAGTTATGGAGAATCCACCATGACCCTTGTTAAATTGTTCCAAGGGTTAATTACCCTCACTTGTAAAAATTATACCTTATTTCCA
The DNA here is from genome assembly GCF_965140295.1 of Lepidochelys olivacea. Taxonomy (NCBI): domain Eukaryota; kingdom Metazoa; phylum Chordata; order Testudines; family Cheloniidae; genus Lepidochelys; species Lepidochelys olivacea. Next base: position 23,651,348 of record NC_140412.1, on the reverse strand, counting down.
CTTTGAATTTATTTAGCTGCAACTTCCAGCCATTGGATCATGTTATACCTTTCTTTACTAAACTGAAGAGCCCATTATTAAATATTTCCCCATATAGGTACTTATAGACTGCAATTAAGTCACCACCTTAACCTTTTCTATTTTAAACTGAATACATTCAGCACCCTGAGTCTATCATTATAAGGCATGTTTTCTAATCCTTTAATCATTCTCATGGCTCTTCTCTGAACCCTCTCCAATTTATCAACATCCTTCTTGAATTGTAGACACCAAAACTGGACACAGTATGCCAGCAGCAGTCAATCCAGTGCCAAATAGAGAGGTAAAATGACCTCTGTACTCCTACTGGAGATTCCCCTGTTCATGAGTCCAAGGATCGCATTAGCTCTGTTGGCCACAGTGCCACACTGGGAGCTCACATTCAGCTGATTGTCCACACGACCCCCAAATCTTTTTCAGAGTCAGTGCTCCCCAGAATAGAATCTCCATCAGTAAACCTCAAGGCACTTCTACAAAGGAAATAAGTACCATTGTCCCCCTTTTACAGATTGTGAAACTGAGGCACAATGAGATGACATGACTTGTCCAAGGTCACTGCAAAGCTGCAAATAGAACCCAAGTCTCCTGAGTCCCAGCCCAGTGTTTGTCCCCTAGGCCACATTGCCTCTGGTTTCAAATAATGGAATTTTGCAAGTCCTTGGTCTAGTTTCCAGGATGGCCCTACCAATTATTAGATTCTCATGCACAGAGTTAGAAATATACAGCAGAGATAAGTAAATTGCATTTTCCTCTTATAAAACAACTACAGAGCATTCATTACATTGCATGATTTGCTTAGCAGCTACCACAGAGTCACCAGGCATGATCTCCATCATCTCAGAGTAATGATGTTAGCCATCCCACACGCCAACAGACACCCAGAAGTATCAAAATCACTGCAGTTTGCACTGATTTTGAATGTGCTGTGAATGTCATCCCTCAAATGTAGACTGCTCTCAGGTATGGCCAAAGACATGATATGACATGGTATATTTAAATTATGGAGTATGATAAATTATAGATAAAGAACCAACAGAAGATGAAATAATGAGTGCTGTCTTGCCTTACTTAATAAGGTATATCATTCCTGGCTTCAACTCTGATGAATATAGTAATGTAGACATGCATAGGGCATTATAGCAGTTAAAGAATACAAACCAAAATACAGAAAAAAGGCAAAGTAGGTCCAGTATAAAGAATCCACAACAGGTGATTTATGCATTAACACAGGTTGGGTTCACAAACCAGGTAGGGGTTTAGAAATTATTGGAAGCAACAGAGGGAAGGAGCTTGTCCTAGATTAGTAAGAGCTATTCAACGCACAGGAGGCAGCATAAATGAAGGTCTGAATTTGGGAGGGCAAGGAGGAGACAAAGCGGGCAGAGAGGTAAAAACTTGACCCAGAATGGGGCACAGTTTGGGCTGGGAGGTAGCGTGATTAGAGGTAGAGGCTGGAGGGGATTTGTAGAGTGCCTCAGAGTAACGGTGAATTATGTTAATAAAGATACACAGCAACAGTGGACAAGCTGATGAAGAAGAAACTCTTCACCTGTGGTAATGTGCACTCCTGTTCCAGTTATAGAGGGTGGGAAGTGGAAGGCCACTAGCATGCAAGACATTCCTTAAGTGAAATGCTACAGTTACAGCCTTTGGATCCATAAGTCCTTCATTCAAATCCGAGGAGCGGTGGGCGTTGCTCAATAGGTACTGTCACCCTTAGAAGGATTTAAGTGTCAGAACACTTTAGACTTTGAATACACATATTACTGATCCTTCATTACACAGGTGATATCTATGGAAGCATACATACCGCTTACTTCTAGAAAGGGTTAAAACGTTTCTGTTTGTCCAGTATTTAAAATAAAAAAAGAACTTATGTCAAAATTTTTGATGTATTAACTGTTTCATTGGAATTTAATTGCAACTACAGTGAAATACATCAATAATTTATCCTAGACATTCATCTGTCATTATGCATTTATCCTTCTTTCAAACACTTTAATACCCGATACATCTCCTACATGTTCTTATACTGTAGACAAAGATATGTATGGAAGGTACTGCACAAACTGATTTTGCAAATATCTTATATAAATGTTTTTTTCTTCATAAATCAAATCATAGCCAATGAACACAAGAAAAAAAAAGAACAGTGTTATGAAAAGTTAGTAGGGAAAGGAAATGAAACAGTACTTGGCAGTATGTCCTCTTTGTACCATTTCCATTTTCTGTTGCCTGCCTCATGGTAATTGTGTATCCAGTATGTGCAATGATATGCCTGTGGGAAAAGGAAAGTCTGCCTTCTCCTTTACAGAATGATCACACAGGTTCCTTTCAGAGAGCAGATTTTCATGGAATGAAGGGCTGAAGTATTGTTAGAGGCTCAATGTAATTGCATGTTCAAATTAGTTGTATTTAACATGATATTTACAATATACAGTTATAATTAGCCTGCAAGGGTTTGTTCCCTGGAGCTCTATAATTATGGATGTCACCTAACATAATCTCTTTAAACTAGAAAAGTGGATTGTCTGTACATTAACAACAAGGGAAGAGATTTTTCAACAGGCTTTCAGTGCGACTTGTGATTCTAATTCCCGTGGGAGCTTTTGAAACTCTCCCCCAAGATGTAGGTTCAGCAACTGTGTAGTGGTATTTGGATCTTGGTCACCTGCAATACCACTAAGGTGTGGATTTCAGATATAGACATTCATTAAATATTATTAGTTTTCTGCAGAAGCTTTCAAAAGTGAGTCTTGAGGCTCTTTGGATTCTGTTTCCTTGTAACCTGCAATGATGAGAATTAATGTTCACCATTAGTATGGCAATATTTTCCAGAACATAGCAGCACAATATTACTACTCTCAGAACCTCAGAGAGTGAGACACGAGTGTATACTCAAGCAGAGAAGATACTCCGCCAAAACTCTCAAAAGTTTCCAATAATTCTGGATGCCCAATTTGAGTAATCTGTTGCCTGAATTTCAAAGGTCATGAGCACCTGTAGTTCCCATTAGCTTCAATCTTAGTTGTAGATTTTCAGCACTTCTAAAAATCACCTGCTTAGTGCCTAAATTTGGGCACCCAAAAATGAGAATCAAGGATCTGCTGGTGCAGCTACAGTTTGAACCAAATCTGAGTAAATAATCAGTATGTGAAGTGGACATAGCAATTTTTAGATGAAAGGTGTTTTAAATCTTAATGTTAGATACTGTTTATTATTTTTTATTATGAATCTTACATTTTAGGACACTGTAAAAGTGCTGAGTTTATCACCTGGTTAAACTTATTCACACCAAAGGGGCTTTACTGGACTTGTGAATCACCAGTCTACACTGTCCATATTTCCCCGGAGAATAATTTGCTGAATATTAATACAAAGAAACCTGCACAGAAAAGGTGAATCACATGCACCCCGAACAAGTGACGTGGACATTCTCATCTGAACACTGTGTACGTTGGTCATGAATGGATACTTCCGGAAGCAAATAGTTGTCACCAGCAGATCAAAATTTGGGCAGTTTGCATGTTTTCTCAAGAGAAAATCTGGCTTGATGTCTAGTCTAGAGCCTCAGCCATTTAGCAATTAAATTTGAATAAAGATCTCTTTCTAGAGCCATTGATTACTGGGATTACTGCCATTGGGCATCACTGAATCCAAAGTAAACATTCTGACCTCTGATGTGTTCTCTGGAAATCTTTGAAACACACTGGTGATCAGGCTTCAGAGTAGCAGCCGTGTTAGTCTGTATCCGCAAAAAGAAAAGGAGTATTTGTGGCACCTTAGAGACTAATCAATTTATTTGAGCATAAGCTTTCATGAGCTACAGCTCACTTCATCGGAAGCATTCAGTGGACTGGTGATCAGGTAACCTGATTTTCATTACTGCTAAATATTTCATTACTGCTAAAAATCATGGAGCAGGTCCTCAAAGAATCAATCCTGAAGCACTTGCATGAGAGGAAAGTGATCAGGAACAGCCAGCATGGATTCACCAAGGGAAGGTCATGCCTGACTAATCTAATCGCCTTTTATGATGTGATTACTGGTTCTGTGGATGAAGGGAAAGCAGTGGATGTATTGTTTCTTGACTTTAGCAATGCTTTTGACACGGTCTCCCACAGTATTCTTGTCAGCAAGTTAAGGAAGTATGGGCTGGATGAATGCACTATAAGGTGGGTAGAAAGCTGGCTAGATTGTCGGGCTCAACGGGTAGTGATCAATGGCTCCATGTCTAGTTGGCAGACGGTATCAAGTGGAGTGCCCCTAGGGTCGGTCCTGGGGCCGGTTTTGTTCAATATCTTCATAAATGATCTGGAGGATGGTGTGGATTGCACTCTCAGCAAATTTGTGGATGATACTAAACTGGGAGGAGTGGTAGATACGCTGGAGGGGAGGGATAGGATACAGAAGGACCTAGACAAATTGGAGGATTGGGCCAAAAGAAATCTGATGAGGTTCAATAAGGATAAGTGCAGGGTCCTGCACTTAGGACGGAAGAACCCAATGCACAGCTACAGACTAGGGACTGAATGGCTAGGCAGCAGTTCTGCGGAAAAGGACCTAGGGGTGACAGTGGACGAGAAGCTGGATATGAGTCAGCAGTGTGCCCTTGTTGCCAAGAAGGGCATAGCGAGCAGATCGAGGGACGTGATCGTTCCCCTCTATTCGACATTGGTGAGGCCTCATCTGGAGTACTGTGTCCAGTTTTGGGCCCCACACTTCAAGAAGGATGTGGATAAATTGGAGAGAGTCCAGCGAAGGGCAACAAAAATGATTAGGGGACTGGAACACACGAGTTATGAGGAGAGGCTGAGGGAGCTGGGATTGTTTAGCCTGCAGAAGAGAAGAATGAGGGGGGATTTGATAGCTGCTTTCAACTACCTGAAAGGGGGTTCCAAAGAGGATGGCTCTAGACTGTTCTCAATGGTAGCAGATGACAGAACGAGGAGTAATGGTCTCAAGTTGCAGTGGGGGAGGTTTAGATTGGATATTAGGAAAAACTTTTTCACTAAGAGGGTGGTGAAACACTGGAATGCGTTACCTAGGGAGGTGGTAGAATCTCCTTCCTTAGAGGTTTTTAAGGTCAGGCTTGACAAAGCCCTGGCTGGGATGATTTAACTGGGAATTGGTCCTGCTTCGAGCAGGGGTTGGACTAGATGACCTTCTGGGGTCCCTTCCAACCCTGATATTCTATGATTCTATGATTCTATGTGTTTGTATTACAGTTGTGACCAGATGGGCGAAACAGGATCAGGACCCCACAATGCTAGGTGCAGTACAAACATAAATGGAGGTTCCTCTCCTGAAGTCTAAGAATGCCAGTGTAGCCTGATGCCTCTACAAGCTTCCTAAAATGAGAAAACACAATAATAATAATACTCTGACAGTGTAATTCTATACTGTGTCTTTTATAGCGAAGTGATTTTCTATAAACTGTGGGGAAGATTCTCAAAGGCACAAAGTGCAGTTAGTCACCCAGTTCCTAAGGGAAATCATTCAAGTTGGATGCCTAATGCTCATTTGTGTCTTTGAAAATCTCCTCCCATCTATAGAAAAGTCACTATGCCCCTACAGAAGAACAGCCACTTCTGGGGTGAAATGCAGCAAGTGTTTAACAATGCAGCAACAATGCACATCACTCAAGGACAAGGAGTAAACATTGTAATCTAATTAAAACTACAAAGAGGATTTAAACAGGCAGAAAGTAATTAATCACAGAATCACATGGGTTTGAGATGGAACATCTGTTGCCCTGTCATTACATGCTTGTTCCCTATAGTAGATTTTCTAGTGTTTTGGCCAACCTAATTTTAAAAATCCCAAGCAACCAATGCTTCCAACTCTTCCCCAGAACTACCTAAAAAAAATCTCATTGTCAGGGAGTTTTCCATTGATATTTAGTCCAAGTTCCCCTCCCTTCACACCCCATTGATCTCATCCCGTTATTCCTACTGATACTCCAAGGACAACACTATATCATTCCTCTCTACCCTTGGTGAGAATGTTTCAGACCTTCACCCTTCACATTTTTGTAGACCTATCATTTCTCCTCCTCACTTGTTGCACATTTTAAGGTCCAGATGGTTCATGACAGACAGTGGAGGCTCTGCAGAGCCACTGCCTCCAGGAGAGAGAGCGCTGTGGCTACCTCTATGCTTAGAGCTAGGGCAGGAGTGGTGAGTCCCAGCTTGAGTAGACATAATTGTATTAGCTCTCATTGAGCTAGCACATCAAAAATAGTTGTGTAATCATGGTAGCAGCAAGTGGCGGCATGGGATAGCTGCTCCCAAGCGCAAATCGACAGGGACACTGTGGGTACATACTTGGAGTGGTTCATCTCTGTCCCCACCACCACCACCGCTTCCCATGCAACTACACTACTGTCTTTAGCATGCTAGCTACTGGAGCTGGGAATCACACCCCCAAGCTCCAAGTGTAGACGAAGTCTGTGAAGATGGCACAATCATCCCTGGAGTTCAAATTGATGCAGGGAGAATGTGCATACGCACCACTCCTTAGGACTGTGCATCATGGTCCTTCCCTGCAGATCTGGGATGAAATCCTGACCCCACTGAGGTCAATGTCAAAACTCCCAGATCTTCTAGCCAGTGCACAACGGGAGGAGGAGCAGGGCGAATCCCTTTCAGTACCTGCTTCAAAGGGCTGCTGTGATAATTAAATAGTTATTGTTTCTAACCTATGTTGAAGATGGAAAGTCCTATACATTAATGACTATTACACCATCTATAGTACAGCTATAGAGAAGATGGATGATTCATTTGGGAGCTAGGAGCCTAAGTGTCTGAAAATCCCACCAGGTGCTGTTGTATTCATTTATCTGGAATAAATAGGTCAAAGGTGTTAACATAATCTAATCACTGTCCAACATTAAACAGTGTCAAACAAGATTTGGCTTTTGGTACACAGAGACGTTAACCTGGTTAGTGCCAGGGCAAACAACACCATTAAAAATCTGTTTAATCTTTTATTAAAGATAAAGAAAAGAAGAAAAAACAGGTAAAGCATTTGAAATATAAAGTTTTAAGTAGGGCTTTCATTTTAACAACATCCCTTGTTCCCTTTCGCTTTAGCTGGAAAGAGTTGTAGAAGGAAAACTGACAATCTGTTAGATGGTATCAAAGATGATAATGGTCCTTTTGGGGAAAAGAGAAGTTAGCTGAGATAAGTTGGACCTGTTGTTAAAGTCCAAACCTATTTCGTTCCAGGTGGTGTTTGGGATTCAGCTGGAACCAGTGGAGATGGTTATGTTAACTGGATCCCTCTCTCTCTGGCAAAGTCTGACCAGAACATTTCTCAGTATTAGGACAAAGACCCGGGGACCCCGGAGACAGTGGGGTTGACGGCCATGATGGGGAACCTTGCTATAGCAGCTGATTTTTATCCCCAAATTTTCCTTCTTTAATGAGCCAAAAAGGGAGTGATGGGTGGAATAGTCCATCCCCTCGTTATATTGTTTACCAATTAAATCTAATATCCAATACACCAGTTTTGGGTTCATTAATTTCTAGAGCCACATTTTCTTGTTTACCAGCCATGATCTTAACACAGTCCTTGAGATATATCAGTAGGCCTTTTTGTTTGGACTAATTCAGTCATTTAGTCTTCCTTTCAGACCTTTTCCCATCCACATTTGTAAATTATATGATATTATAACATCCTATGAACGTTCATATACTTTTTACAGTTGAGCTCACAATTAGGGTCAATCACAACAGGGCCTATCTAAATTATTAGGTGCCTAAATACCTTTAAAAACCTGGCCCTGTTATTCTCTGTGCCTCAGTTCCCCCATCTTTAAAACTGGAACAATGGCACTTTCCTACTTATAGAAAGATTGTGAGAAGAAATATAGTCTGTGTTTTCATATGTCACAGTCATGGGAGCCGTGTAAGTACCTAAGATAGGTAGAGAAAAATAAGGGGAAAGAAAAAGTTGCAGTTGTGTGATTGTGCCTGTAGAGGGCAGAAGAAAAAACCCTAAAGAAAGAGAAATGGAAGTAACACATCAGCAGTTGGTTGTAGCTGTCACAGAGAGCTAGAGAATTTACAGTAAATGGCGGAAGGTACTGCTCCTTGCTGAACTGTGCAAAGAAGTCAGGTTGCCTTACTATGTTAGGAGACCGATTTAAGAGTCTTAAACACGTCATCCCTGTCATAACCGTTGTTCACCTGGTGTATACTTGCACCTCATTACAGTACAATTGGCATGAATGGGCTTATAGACTGTCTGCTCTCTGCAAATCTCACCTTGGTCATCAAGATGGAGGCCAAAGAATCTTCTGCTGGCAACCCCTCAAACAATGTTGTCAGCAGTAAAACGGGATTCATTAAGTGATCTGGAACATATTAGGGTAAAAAGAAATGATGTTGTGCAGTGAACTTTCATCCACTGCAATGCGCTGTAACGCTTATCAGCTATTTGGGTAAGTCGGCCCTGCAGTAACATGAAGCTCACAACAATCTGTGGCTCTATGAACCTCAGCTACCATTAGAGAGAACAAGAATGGGCATACTGCAAAGAAGCAACCACACAAGAAAGAGGAATTCCTGGTTTAACGAGGCTAATTCCAGATTAAATAACTAATTTCTGTTGAGGGTTTTTTTAGTGAATGTAGTGCTCTCATAAGCAGCCAAATAGACAGCTCTGGATCCTGTAGTCCTCTTGTTATTGTCAGACAATGACCTGTGTGATGTTTTCCAGGGAAGGAAATAGAGAGGCCTCTTTTGTCATAAATTTGACTTCTCTCTTGTCACCACTTATTTTTATTTTTTATGATCTCACAGTGCCCAAAAGTGCTTCAGGGGCCCCACAGCACAGAAAAATCACACATGATTCCTGCCCCATAGAGCTAACAATCCAATTTCACCCAGAACTCAATGAAAGGGCAAACAAAATAATGAGGTGGGGATGGAAGAGGAAAGAAAAGGCATGGGAGCAGGATCACATAGTTACTCAGCAAAGACATTTTCACAGCATGACCGAACAAGTTTGATTGGTTTGTTATAAGTTATGTTAAAACACTGTAGATAAAATATGTGTCTTAAAAATGTCTTGGTCAAATCACTTCTTGAGGACAGTGTGGCAGAACAGGATCTAAAACGAGGATCTGAATGTCGGGAGGGGTGGGGAACAGCTTGGAGAACAAGCTTGGGAGTGTTTTTTATGAATAAGCTATGGCACAGGAAAAAGTATGTAGATAGTTATGGGGGAGCAAATGAAAAGAAAGAAGAGGATTTGGATGTCATTACTAGCTGAGTGGAAAGCTCAGAGGGTGACGTAAATGACATAAGAGACAGAGACAGATAAATAGATGGATGTAAAGTTAAGTAAATCAAGGACAAGTTGCCTGAACTTGCTGCAGTGGGGCAGGGAAAGCTCCTGGGGAGATGAAAGAGAGAGTGCTGTGGTCAGAATGATCACTGAGGAAGATGATTTTAGCAGCTGCACTTACATGGGTTAGAAAGGAGCAATGTGGGAGGCCTGCTGCTGATTTTTTTCACCAGACTACTGAACAGCCCACATGGCCCATCAACGTTAGGCTAAATCAAAATCGTTCGACAACTTCGCACAGCCTCTGATAGGGTTACTCACCTGGCATGATAGCAACCCCACACAGCTTTGTCACAGATCGCTTGGATCCAGGAACACCCACTTTCTTTAAAGGATATCCATAAAGTTTAGTTTGGTTTTCTCAATTTTAACCCTCTCCTGAAGTCCTCTGGATGCCCCCATGCAGGAACAGATAGATTTATCCTCGGGCAAATTAATGTCAATCAACTGGATACAAATGTCACAGGCCAACCCAGGAAAGCTATTTATGAAAAGCATTTGTCTTCCGTCTCTCCTCGAAATGTAAGAACTTCCACATCAGGATGGGCTTTCTGCAAAACTGGTCAGACAAGACTCCTACGGATTCAAGTTCTATAACTTCCAATGACTTGCACAGCTTGTTGGCCATGTATAGTTTCTGCTGAATAGATTCCAAAGTGCCTTTAACAGAATCAATATGCAAAATATGGAACTTGACACAGATATGTTTTGAAAATAATCAGGTTTCATATTGTTAATGTACATACATACCATATGATCTATTATATGATGAACAATATTCTAAATATCCAATATATAATTATCGGGTATTCTCCTTGTTAAATATTTCTTATTCAGCAGTGGTTAGGCAGCCGCATGTATATCTTTCTCCAGCTTTGCAGTGTTGTCCCCTTCACACTCACACTGGATTTGAAAATGACCCTTGCAAAAAAAGGCAAAACCTGCTTTAAACATTAGCAGGCCTAACGTTCTTAATGAAAAATATATACGGATATAGGAGAGGTTTCCAATCTGACTATTAAATTCAAATGAGCGAAAGTCATTACAGGGCATGTCATTGCCTTTAAACAAGTCACAGCTTTTGGTTAGTCCAGGCAACAGTTACACATACAAAGCTGATGCATTTAAACTGCCTGCTTCATTCCATGTTATGTCAAGTTATTTTTCTGTTGAAGTTCAGCCAGGATTCCCTCTAACTTTCCTTCAGTACATACTTGGCTCGGGCTCTTGCACTCTCTCTTACAGAAATGATTCAGAACCCAGTAAGCATGAAAAAAATGTTGGATTGTTGCTAAATGGGCAGAAGCACCAAACTATTCTCGACTTGTGCCTCCGGATTTCAGACATACTGCGAGATCTTAAGACATTTTGATTTTCAGCAGAAAGGTTTTGGTCAGGATGATGGGATCTGAGGATAAATTTCCTGGCACAGGGAGGAATTTGAATCAGCCACCAAATCAAGGCAGCATGGATTAGCCAAACTGTCCACAGGTTGAAACAGATCCATTGGGTGAGCGGTTGCTAAGCTTTTCTTTACCTCCTGCATAGTCACAGGTTCAGAATTTTTAAAAATTGCTGATGCAGCCAGTCAGATTCAGCAAGAGACTTCTGCCACCAGCTAGCATTCTTCCCATCTTTGCTAATTATTATGGATGTGTATCATGGCAACACCTAGGAGCCCCAGTCATGGACCAGGTGCTGTACAAACACAGGTTAAAAACATCTGCCCTCCATATTCATCTGACACAGGTAACCTGTAAACTAAGGTGAGTTGTGAGGACAAATCCAGACAAGAGGACATATAGAGGTCATCCCATCAATGGTTAAGAATGAAAGTTTATAAGATCACACCAAGCCTCAGGACTTTCCAAAATGTCCTGGTTCCATAGTCCCTTAAGGGTGTATTGTCAGAATGGCACCTCACTGGCAGATTAGTTGTGTTCCACCATCAAATGATAGGAAGTAATGATTAGTTCATGACACAGGAAAAATTTCTAACTGCTTCAACTGCAATGTCAACTTAAACATTAGATCAAGAGCTATGTCAGTCGACCTAGGACAGTCCTCTAGCCATCAAGGTAGCCATAAAATCCTAAACTGCTCCAGAGGATTCATCAGCCACATGGATGTCAAAGTCACCAAATATTATCAACCATGGTACCTCCAATGCTACCGTGGGGAAAAACCTCAACAGCTCACATAGGGACTTTTCAGCATAGGGCAAGGAGTGATTTGAATAACAGAACTACTGTCAACATTATGATACTATTACAGAATGAGTTGCCCAGCCTCATTATTCTCAGTGCAGTTATATTCTATGGCATTTCAGCTCTCTTTTAAAAAAAGCTGTATTTCTTTAGATGATACCTTAACAAAATGAACCAATTACCCTGCCAGACACTAACACATACCTCCACAGAGAGTAGATGGAACTCAAGGAAGGAATTGATTCTATTTCTCTGGGTTTCAGAAAGATCTAATATTTATTTCCTTATGGTGCATCTCATGCTTGGTTGGCCCATCAGGCCCATTGGTGCTAACTCATCCTCACTGATTTAATAACATAATAGCAGCATGCCCTTTAATAAAAGCATACCTAATATTAATCTTTTCTGTTAACGGAAGTGGGACAAGAAAGAAAAGCAGTAAGAGGAAGAGAAGCTCCCTATCCCTATCAGAGACCAGGAGAGAGAGAGAGAACAGATGTCAGAAAGACTATACCTATTTTTGAAGTGAAGATAACATTATATGGATAGATATGCTGAACATAGGAATGCCATAGGAAGAGGTTTCCCAAATATCGCGATTGTAACAAACGCCATGAAAACATTCCAAAGTTCTTCCCTCTCTCAGAGTGCAGGAAAAACAAGTTGGCAACATAACCCTGTCCATGATCAGTTCTGCAGCAAAGAAGTGGCACATTAACCTTCGGATAGTGGACCCCTTACTGGTGAATAGAGATCCACAAGAGTACTCCCAGAGACTCCACTTTAAGAGGCCAAATCCTCTAGACATCAGTGTAAGTTTCATCTTAGTAAGGACTAAGTAAATGCTAAGAAGGGCCTTCAGGGTCTGGCAGAAATTTGGAGCACTCAGGATAATTCAGAGCAGTGAGGTCTAAGTGGGAAACAGATAGCAGCTGAGAGTTGGGATTCATAATTGTCCTGGATGCTGGGCAAATCTGGAATTATGTAAACCCTGATTCATACCCTCTGTGGATGTCCACCTCAGTTGGGGGATTTTAAATTACACTACATTGTATATGTAAGCCCTGTACTTTTTGGCTTAGTTATACAACACTGAACATGTAGAACAGGGCAGGTTCCTTACGATTTTTAGGTACTGATAAAGGGAGGATCCGATTCTGGACCTCTCTCTGGGCTGAACACACCACTCTGGTGACATATAGGGTGGTAAATGATCTCCAAAGGGCTGTTGGAGAATTCCCCCAGTGTAGGAACAGCAGAGGGCTGATATAAGGTGCCCCTCTGCAGGAGATTGTCATTAGCAGGGCTGAGAGGAGACATATCAGAGGTGCGGGGAAGTAATCAGAGTACTAAGCACTACAGAGATTCAGCCCATAGGTAGCTGTGGAGAGACCTCCATGAGTCACAGCGGGCCCCGGGATTGTTTCACTTTAGCCAAAGGCCCTGCAGCAGTTCAGAAACAAGGTGGCACAAAAGTGAAACACATTGTTTGCTACATCTCTTAGGACAGTGGTGCTCAAACTGGGGTCCACAGACCCCAGGGGGTCCTCAGAGACTGCACAGGGAGTCTGCACGTCTGCTGGGTGGCCTCTGAGGTGAGTCAGGGGGTGGACGTGGCGCTCCCTCTCTGTGCCCCACTACACAGGGCTGGCCTGAGCTGCCTGATGTCTTCACTCCCCCGTGAACATTCCTCCATGCCCCCGATGGGCTCAGGAAGGGAGCACCAGAGGTTTTCAACTAGGGTTGGGGGGCACAACCAAAAATGGAAGCATCACTGCAGAAGAGAGATCTTCCCCTGCCATCAGAAGGGGTGGCCTTACCCCTATTGACTCCACAAGCAGGCAGCATCTAGCCAAGGAGACATACCACTTCATGGAACTGGGCCAAACAGAGGGCAGAAACCGGGGGGGGGGAGGGCGGGGGTGAAAGGGGCAGGTGACCCTGCATGCCCCCCACCCCCAACCCGTGCATTGCCTCTACGCACCACGGATAGATAGACTGCAGTAAGGAGCAGGCACACCAATCTCACTGATAGCTGTAAGTACTCATACACTTTTTCTTAAAGTATTACTTACAGCTCGTGTTGATATGAGGTATAGATATACATTTGCCAATCAGTTTCTCACTTGGGGGTCCATGATTAACATTGCATTTCAAAAAGTCTCCATCAACAAAGAAAGTTTGAGAACCTCTGTTTTAGGAGGCACAGTACAGGACCTAGCCTAGAGATTATTATTTATTTTACAATAGTGTTTAGGAGCCCCGTGGACTAGGACCCCATAGGAATTATTCTGGGGGCGTTCTATGGCCTGTGCCATATAGGAGGTCAGACTAGATGATCACAGTGGGCCCTTCTCGCCTTCGAATCTATGAATTGTGTCAGATATTGTACAAAACACAGAACAAAAAGACAGCCCCTGCCCCAAAACAGCTTACAATGTAAGTAATATACACCCATTCACACATAATACAGCACCTATATGTATACCTCAAAATGCTACATAGAGTTTTATATACTACGAAGTTTTGATTCAAACAAAACCATATGCTTTTTTGACATAACTTTACAGTTGTTAGTTCTTATTTTGCCAAATTTTATAGTCCAGGCTATAAATACAGATTTGAAGTTTTAATGCTTACAAGTGAATACTTTGAGTTAGGAGGCACTAGTGAGCATCATACAAAGTTTGGAGCTGTCATTGTTTATGCAGAGTTTATTTACAATAATGTAAATTTAATAGCTATTCCCCTAAATTACACTTTAGTTCCTTGAGTACCATTTGTAATGCTGTATCCAGATGTATAGCAGAATCGTGTCATGGATTACGTGTATGCCTTTCATAAGGAGGAAATGTTAAAAAGCACAGCCGTGTGTGTGTTTCTTTGTTATAAATAAACAAAAGCAAGGAAATTCAAAGTTAAGAATGACAATCTGTCCTTAGGATAAACATGTCATTTTGCTTAGCTATCACAGCACATGCTGTCTGCTAAAAGACATCACTCCATGTTGGGAAGCCCTACAACCTCTGAGACAAAGTGGCTTTGAAAAAAAATATATTAGCAGAGCTGTTCAAAATGTTCCATTTTTGAATATATTTTTTATCGAAAATTAATGTCAATGAAAAAAAAATCAGAATAATTCCCCCCCAACACACACACAAATTCCTACATTAAGACCATCTCTAGTGATTAGTAAAGGAGTGTTTGAACCAGTCATATAAATATGCCATAAATACAAGAGGCAAACTTACTCCATGTCCCATCATTTATTAATGATTGGCATTGTGTTCAGAGTTGTACCAGACACAAAGGAAGATAATGCGGTCCCTGAAAAAGCTCACAATTTACACAGTTATCAGAGCTGATAAAAAAATTGTGTTTGAAACTTTTTTTCCAGTGAAAAATAGTCATCCTATGGATATCAGCATTTACAGACATACAGATGGCATGTGCCATTCAACAAACCCCCCACACAAAGTGGGGAAAATGCAGGGCTTTTGCTTTACCAGAAACTGAGAGTGAGCTGGCTTTTTGTACCTGAGCCGACTGATTTTTGTCTGTTTCTATGGTTACAGCAAGATAACCTACAGACACTGTCTTGAATCATTTTCGGCAGAAGAGAAATACCCTAATAGCTATCCACCCCCACTGCCTTCCACTGACTGAAGGATTTAAGAAGGAAAATCCAGTCACTAGAAAAGGCCCCATCACCCCCCACATGAAAGAGCACTAACAGGAAAGGAAGTGCTTTAAGAGTACTTTTATCTCGAGTATAGTTGTGTTTCATGAAGAGTGTGTGTGTACAGAAGCTTGTAACTAAGGATTAGGAGATAGTCTGGAATACTGGCCAAAGTGCTTAAAGATGTGAATGTTTTGTGGATTGCTGTGTAGGAGGGGATGATTTGGCTGGCCTGGGAGAAACATGTTCATATGGGATGGGGGGGGAGGGGGGAGAGAGGAGTGAGATAAATCTGCAAAAAGAGATGGTGCAACCTTTTTTTTAAAATGTATTGCTCACAAAGGAGCATGAAGAATTAAATTGCTATGCAACCCCATCTACAAGCAAAAGACCCTAGGTGAAAGCTTGGCCCCACTGAAGTCAATGGGAGTTTTGCCTTTTCTCTTTCTCTCAGTGTTCCTTCTCATTGCATTTACTCATATTTTTTCTTAGGGTGACGGGTGTGTGTGTGTGTGTGTAGTTGGTTCAAAAGAACAACTGTAAGAGCTCTAGAGTTTGACGCCAACCTCCCGTTTTCTCCAGCACAGCATACACATCATCCCATGTCAGCTTCCCTCGACCAACATACTTTCCCCCCCACAAACTAAAGTGTTCCTAGCTCCCGTGAAGTCACTGGCATCCCTACAGAGATTGTCAATCAGAGTGCCAATTAGTGGTGGTGGTTTTGCGATGCCAACAGGTTTTAACTTGGAATACGCACTGTGCGCGGCAGGGGTCCTATGGAAAAAAACAGTATGTGATCACATAATTAAAGATTGTATCATAATGTGTACACACAAAGCCAAATTAAGGTTTCACAGGCCGCTTTAATTCTGGGATCTCCTGACTTTGCAACTTTAATAGTGTTCTTTTAATTCAGGGGTTTTTGTGAGCAATTACTTAGGTTGTTTTAAAAAAATCAAACTGAAAAAACAAATTCCACCACATGGGATCATATTGACACCAACATGGGTCATCAGCAGGTTTGGAACCTTTTCCACAGCACTTTGTTCCTATTTTCTATTTTAATATGTATTTATGTTTCCATTTTTATTGGTGGAAGTAATGCATTAAACAGTTTTAAAGAGATTTTAGCTAATGGGCCAAATCCATTTGTCAAGAATAAAAAAAAAGAGTAAGGAAAAGTTTTGTAAAAGCTAGTATGGCTGAAGGTTCTTAAACTCTGTGTCAGCATAAGTTATTACTTCCTATGCTACCCAAAATAATCTTCTACTGTTTTTTTTTCTTCTGTCTGGCCTTTGCTGTGAACAATGATTCCAAAAGATATAGTTCAAACTCTATCACAGCTTTAAGTCAAGAAAGAAGAAACTGTAGGAAGTGCAGAGCTAAATCAAGAAAGGATTTTTGTGATATTTATTCTCTCTCTCTCTCTCTCACTCATGTGGATGAATGTAGACACACACACACACACTATTCCAGTCTCTGGTCACTTTAATCACAAACCATATAATAAAAAAGATAAATCCAGCTTTTCTAATCTGACTAAAATAGAAAAAAAAATCTTTTAAAGGTTCCAACCCACTACAGCTCCCATCCTCCCCAAGGAAATGAATGGGCCTTTCTTGCAACATCTCTTAATGGCTAAAAAGTTCAGGCTTCTTTGATCAAGGAGTTCCAGAGTCTGGGTCTTTCACAGAAAATGCCCTATTGCTTTTAAAAAATGGAGGTTCTAGCTTGATTGCAGAATGGAATTGGGGAAAGAGGAAGTGTTTTAGGTAGGCAGTGCCCCAGACCTCATAGGAAATTCGTTTCAAAAGAAAGTCTTAATTGTCAACTCTGCATTGCAGCCTAATTAAAAGAAACTGGAAGAGACTTTTGGACTATTGTCTTTAAAGACAGAAAGACTCAGTAAGTGCCTGTCATTGCAAAGGCATGATATAAACAATGCGCTGGATTTTTAAAGTGGTCTCAGCCTGGATTTCATATGTGCTGTACAACTTGAATATGTAATCACTCATTTATACAAGTGTTTTTATACAATCACTTGGGAATGTGTGTGGACAGATGGATTCTATGCATGTAAAGTCTGCTATTGTTGTGCACAAGGGATTGTGAGCAAAAACTCTGCAGGCATATTATTTGTTTGCTCCACAATGTGCTATGCTTGGAAAAGTTGGCCCTTTGAGTTTTGCTCTACAGAAATCTTCATAGAGGACAGAGATAAAACAAACAAACACAACAACCCATGATTGTTAGTCCCAGGATTAACAGTGTTACCAGAAGGGAACTTTAGTTTATTTCTTTTTCTGTCATAGCGTTACCTGAGCAGTATGACATTCCTTCCTTCATCACACTCCCCTGCCATGCTCCTGGCAGCTGTGCGCTGCTAGCAAAGTGAAACTTAGCTAGAAAGCTGATCTCTGAAGGGCTGCTCAGCAGACCAACACAGAGATTAGCATTCCAACTGGTCTCATTCTGCTGCCAGCAAAGAAAACAACACACAAGGGAGCAGGGTGGCATAGACAGGAAGACTAACACAGGAACACAAAGGGCTCAAGGATCAGTGAGAAAAAGCCGACAAAGAGCCAAACAGGGAACAGAAGAAAACACAAGACCTCCTTGCATTTGTGTACGCACATCGAAGGTATTTTGCAGACAACAAATCCTGCATCTTGCCGGGGGGTTAGACTAGATGACCCTTGCGGTCCCTTCTAACCTGATGATTCTAAGGCAATACCTATGTCTGATTTTTTTCCAGCCCTTGAGTAGCAGCTATATTCTCAGCATTCTAGTTAGTTATTCATGTAGGCAGCAATCTCTCTCTTCTCTGTTTTCTGTATGTTACGGATGTATTAAAGCATCCATTGGGCTGACTCGAGCCAAGTTTTCTTTTCTCCTATTTCTGTCAATTCTTTTTAACCTAAATAATCACCAGCGCATATAATGACATTTATTAGATAGAGATGGCACTGTATTCGAAGCTTGAGCCTCATTGTGGAACTAAATGTGGTAGAATCTCCTTCCTTAGAGGTTTTTAAGGTCAGGCTTGACAACGCCCTGGCTGGGATAATTTAACTGGGAATTGGTCCTGCTTCGAATAGGGGGTTGGACTAGATGACCTTCTGGGGTCCCTTCCAACCCTGAAATTCTATGATTCTATGATTCTAAAGTAGGTCCTGTGTATCTTGCTGTTAGGACATAGATACTCAGGTCTGTCTGTAAAGGACCATACTCTAAGAATTTAGGTGTATTCTTATCACTTAGCTAGTTATAGAGGTATAAAAGAAAGAATCAAAATCACTGTCTGCCGGTGTAAGGGCCTTCTCTTACTGTGACAGCCTGAGGCCCTGTTCTTAGACTAAGGCCTTTGGCTAAGCAGCAGAGGCAGCCATAAGCTGGGAAGCGAACGGTCACATCCTCACATTCCAAACTAGTCACATTGAAATAAGGTGCTATTGGGCTGTTAGCAATAGGAATGTCCTGATAATGCCTGTCGCCTCCAGAGAAAGGGAAGTGCCTAGAAAATGTAAAAGGAAACTTAGTTTGATAGCATCCTGTCTGGCAAGAACTCACTTATCAATAGCTGGAATGTGAAATCCTCATTTCTGTGTTGTTCTATCACTGTAGTCCCCATTTCCCTATTGTTTGTCTGTATAATCTCTGTCTGGTTCTGTGATTGTTTCTGTCTGCTGTATAATTAATTTTGCTGGGTATAAACTAATTAAGGTGGTGGAATATAATTAGTTAAATAATGTTACAGTATGTTAGGATTGGTTTCAGAGTAACAGCCGTGTTAGTCTGTATTCGCAAAAAGAAAAGGAGTACTTGTGGCACCTTAGAGACTAACCAATTTATTTGAGCATGAGCTTTCGTGAGCTACAGCTCACTTCATCGGATGCTAGGATTGGTTAGTTAAATTTCAGTAAAATGATTGGTTAAGGTATAGCTAAGCAGAACTCAAGTTTTACTATATAGTCTGCAGTCAATCAGGAAGTGTGGGGGGTGGGGAATGGGAACAGGGAATGGGGGTGGGGAAATTGGGATCATGTTTTGCTAAGGGGGGGAATGGGAATAGGGACACAGGTAAGGCTCTGTGGTGTCAGACCTGGGAAGGGGGACACTAAGGAAGGAAACTGGAATCATGCTTGCTGGAAGTTCACCCCAATAAACGTTGAATTGTTTGCACCTTTGGACTTCGGGTATTGTTGCTCTCTGCTCATGCAAGAAGGACCAGGGAAGTAAGCAGGTGAAGGAATAAGCCCCCTAACACTTGCTATCAATTGTGCAATTTGTTTTTCAAATCATGGCCCATTTGCATTCGATATATCATTGTCATGGGCTAATAGAAAAGTGGCAGACATAAACACAGTAAAACTTATGTTTTCTTGAATTATTGGCCAAGTCAGTGCAGATTTCAGTTAAATTCCTTAGGAACTGTCACTTTAGTCAAGTAATCTCTAACGAAGTATCTGGCTGAGATAATGGATTGAAATATTGCCATATGGAGCAGAATATCTCCTCTGGCCATAGGAGAGGGATAATAAATTAATCTCTTTTTGGAAGGAATACATTCAATACAACAGACTTAGATATCAAAAAGTAAGTACATTGGCAAAACAGGAGGTAGCTTTTGTGAAAAGGAAATCTATAAACTGCAGTTACTACTTTTCCCCCACAAGGTTATCCCACTCAGGAGCTACAGCTAACATAGCAGTGATTCTAAAATGTCACATTCAAAGCTGGAATCCTGTATAGAAAGAGGCAATGTGGTCTAGGTGATAGGGCACTGGACTTGGCTCAGGAAGATGCAGTTCTACTCCCAATTCTGGTACTCTCCTGCTGGGTGACCTTAGTCAAGTCACTTCATCTCTTTGTACCTCTGTTCCCCTCCCACCTTTTGTCTGTCTTGCTTATTTAGACTTTTTAAGACAGGTATTGTGTGTCTCTGTGTGTGTGTATACCATACCTAGCTCAATGAGCCTCATCTGGGGCACAAAGCATTGCTGTAATACAAATAATTAATTATAAGTAATAACAGGAAAGGAATAGAGATACATAGACCTGATGTAAGTTTATAGCTTTACTGGGGTCAATTGAGTTGTACCTGTTTACACGTGGAACTTGTCCTTCTAGTATAAACAGATATTTTGTACATTGTGAGTAAATAAGTATGGTATAATAGTTCTAATGTAACTCCAATCCAGCAGTTCACAAAATCCAAACCACAATTTGTTTGGAGCTGGCCCTTTGGAAATTTGCTACCCACCTTGGAATTTGCTACTCACCTTGGTCTATAATTACCCAAGTTTGTTAGCCCTCAGGACACCTGCAGATCCATTTTTGCTCTCTCCCTGGTCAGGAGATGGGTGATGGGTAGGGCTAGGAAGCAGTGATATGTGACATTGGTGGACATGATCCCTATGATTCCCATATTCCAGGGGAGTACCCATGCAGCCAGTAACAGGCTTTATCTCTGTTTTGCATCACCAGAGTGGTGCACCGCAAAGTAGATGTGAAAGCCAGTGAAATGGGCCCACAGACTGGCAACTTCTGGTATATCTATTAGCCCAGTATTATTTCTGAACACACAGTTTTCGCACAGTTTTGATATTTGGTTGTTCACATACCTCACAAATAAACCCACAGGCACAAACCCATTTAGAAGTGGATGTCGATCTCCGCAACGTTCCACAGAATTCCACAGCTGTCGTTATGACAGGAGACATCCTAGAAGAGTTTACTGGAGTGTCTTACTGGTATCTGTTAATCCTGACTACATGCTAGGAATAAAACAACACCATGGGACAAATCGTGAATCATAATGATAAATAATAAATATTTTAAAAAAATATTCAGTTTATTTATTTGGGCTTTTAAATGCTGTTTAGTACATCCAAGCCATGTCAATGTTTTCAAAGTCTGTGTATAAATACAAAGCCCTGTCAGTTAACCCTAGATCAAATCAAATAACCACACAGAAACAGAAGAACAACAACAATTGATTAACTTCCCCATAAAATCCTTGTGACATTTAACAGATTTGCTTCCAGCTGAAAGTAAACAGTTTCTCTATTAGTTAGTCTCCATGGCTGTGTACTATTGAAATATTTGTTCATTGTAATCAGTAGCATCTCTGAGGGAAAGGCTGAGCTAAGCTGGAGAGTACGGAGTTCAATGGCCTAGGACCTTGTGCTTGTCTCCCTGTCTCAAAGCAGAATTAAACAGGCTCATCAGGCCAGTGGAGTGTTTCCTTAGTGTGAGAGGAATCCTCACATGTCAAAGGGCTGCTGAATTAGCTCCTTCATCATACCCCACTGAATCCAAGTGCAAGGGGCATTTTCAGGGGCAAAGGGGCATGATGGGAACATGGGTGTCCATCTGTTCATCAATCCTCAGGTGTTGGAAATACCCTGGGGGGGGGGTCATTGGCAGCCAGCATAGAGCCAGGCTTCTCTAAACTATGCTAGGGACTGCACCAGCATAGAACCAGCCCCAAGCTCAGAGGATCATAAATGGCTCCTTTGTATCCCCCATCCTCAACCTACGCCCAGAGCTCACTGGATTGTACTTTCCACTGATATAGTGTACTGTATGCTGTATGGTAGAACCTTTCAGGGTTCCGTGGGCCCTTAGTAAAGTCACAGAGTTTAAGGTCAGAAGGACCCACAAGATCACCTCATCTGACCTCCTATATATCACAGGCCACTAAACACCACCCAGCACTCACACTCCGAGCCCTGCAACCAGAATTAATCTGAATTATTACAGTCCTCAGTGGACTGAACTATTGTTTGTCACAGGCAGAGAACAAAAGGGACTCGGGTTTCAATGCCCCTGCAACGGCTGGGAATTGATTTCAATTCAATTCCTGGTGATGTCAAGGAATTATGACGTGATTGGAATAACAGACTTGGTGGGATAACTCACATGACTGGAGTACTGTCATGGATGGTTATAAACTGTTCAGGAAGGACAGGCAGGGCAGAAAAGGTGAGGGAGTAGCATTGTATGTAAGGGAGCAGTATGACTGCTCAGAGCTCCGGTACGAAACTGCAGAAAAACCTGAGTGTCTCTGGATTAAGTTTAGAAGTGTGAGCAACAAAAGTGATGTAGTGGTGGGAGTCTGCTATAGACCACCGGACCAGGGGGATGAGGTGGATGAGGCTTTCTTCCGGCAAGTCACAGAAGCTACTAGATCGCATGCCCTGGTTCTCATGGGTGACTTTAATTTTCCTGATATCTGCTGGGAGAGCAATACAGCGGTGCATAGACAATCCAGGAAGTTTTTGGAAAGCATAGGGGACAATTTCCTGGTGCAAGTGCTAGAGGAGCCAACTAGGGGGGGAGCTTTTCTTGACCTGCTGCTCACAAACCGGGAAGAATTAGAAGGGGAAGCAAAAGTGGATGGGAATCTGGGAGACAGTGACCATGAGTTGGTTGAGTTCAGGATCCTGACACAGGGAAGAAAGGTAAGCAGCAGGATACAGACCCTGGACTTCAGGAAAGCAGACTTCGACTCCCTCAGGGAACGGATGGCCAGGATCCCCTGGAGGACTAACATGAAGGGGAAAGGAGTCCAGGAGAGCTGGCTGTATTTCAAGGAATCCCTGTTGAGGTTACAGGGACAAACCATCCCCATGTGTCGAAAGAATAGTAAATATGGCAGGCGACCAGCTTGGATTAAGGGTGAAATCCTAGCGGATCTTAAGCATAAAAAAGAAGCTTACAAAAAGTGGAAGGTTGGACATATGACCAGGGAAGAGTATAAAAATATTGCTCGGGCATGTAGGAATGAAATTAGGAGGGCCAAATCACACCTGGAGCTGCAGGTAGCGAGAGATGTTAACAGTAACAAGAAGGGTTTCTTCAGGTATGTTGGCAACAAGAAGAAAGCCAAGGAAAGTGTGGGCGCCTTAATGAATGAGGGAGGCAACCTAGTGACAGAGGATGTGGAAAAAGCTAATGTACTCAATGCTTTTTTTGCCTCTGTCTTCACGAACAAGGTCAGCTCCCAGACTGCTGCGCTGGGCATCACAACATGGGGAATAGATGGCCAGCCCTCTGTGGAGAAAGAGGTGGTTAGGGACTATTCAGAAAAGGTGGATGTGCACAAGTCCATGGGGCCGGACGAGTTGCATCCGAGAGTGCTAAATGAACTGGCGGCTGTGATTGCAGAGCCATTGGCCATTATCTTTGAAAACTCGTGGCGAACGGGGAAAGTCCCGGATGACTGGAAAAAGGCTAATGTAGTGCCAATCTTTAAAAAAGGGAAGAAGGAGGATCCTGGGAACTACAGGCCAGTCAGCCTCACTTCAGTCCCCGGAAAAATCATGGAGCAGGTCCTCAAAGAATCAATCCTGAAGCACTTACATGAGAGGAAAGTGATCAGGAACAGTCAGCATGGATTCACCAAGGGAAGGTCATGCCTGACTAATCTAATCGCCTTCTATGATGAGATTACTGGTTCTGTGGATGAAGGGAAAGTAGTGGATGTATTGTTTCTTGACTTTAGCAAAGCTTTTGACACGGTCTCCCACAGTATTCTTGTCAGCAAGTTAAAGAAGTATGGGCTGGATGAATGCACTATAAGGTGGGTAGAAAGTTGGCTAGATTGTCGGGCTCAACGGGTAGTGATCAATGGCTCCATGTCTAGTTGGCAGACGGTATCAAACAGAGTGCCCCAGGGGTCAGTCCTGGGGCCGGTTTTGTTCAATATCTTCATAAATGATCTGGAGGATGGTGTGGATTGCACTCTCAGCAAATTTGCGGATGATACTAAACTGGGAGGAGTGGTAGATATGCTGGAGGGCAGGGATAGGATACAGAGGGACCTAGACAAATTGGAGGATTGGGCCAAAAGAAATCTGATGAGGTTCAATAAGGATAAGTGTAGGGTCCTGCACTTAGGATGGAAGAACCCAATGCACAGCTACAGACTAGGGACCGAATGGCTAGGCAGCAGTTTTGCGGAAAAGGACCTAGGGGTGACATTGGACGAGAAGCTGGATATGAGTCAGCAGCGTGCCCTTGTTGCCAGGAAGCCCAATGGCATTTTGGGATGTATAAGTAGGGGCATAGCGAGCAGATCGAGGAACGTGATCATCCCCCTCTATTCGACATTGGTGAGGCCTCATCTGGAGTACTGTGTCCAGTTTTGGGCTCCACACTACAAGAAGGATGTGGATAAATTGGAGAGAGTCCAGCGAAGGACAACAAAAATGATTAGGGGTCTGGAACACATGACTTATGAGGAGAGGCTGAGGGAACTGGGATTGTTTAGTCTGCAGAAGAGAAGAATGAGGGGGGATTTGATAGCTGCTTTCAACTACCTGAGAGGTAGTTCCAGAGAGGATGGTTCTAGACTATTCTCAGTGGTGGAAGAGGACAGGACAAGGAGTAATGGTCTCAAGTTGCAGTGGGGGAGGTTTAGGTTGGATATTAGGAAAAACTTTTTCACTAGGAGGGTGGTGAAACACTGGAATGCGTTGCCTAGGGAGGTGGTGGAATCTCCTTCCTTAGAAGTTTTTAAGGTCAGGCTTGACAAAGCCCTGGCTCGGATGATTTAATTGGGGATGGATCCTGCTTTTGAGCAGGGGGTTGGACTAGATGACCTCCTGAGGTCCCTTCCAACCCTGATATTCTGTGATTCTATGATTTAGATTTAATTAACCAATTCATTCTAATAATGCCCCTGTGATGGTGGTTGGTAACTATTGTATCCACGTTACAGGTGAGTAATCTGATGTGCAGAGAAATAAGGCCCATATTTTCAAAAGTAGCCTTAGGGCTCCTCAGAACTTCAATGTCCCCCTCATGAGCCTTGGTCCCGATTTTCAGAGATGCCTCACTCCCACAGCGGCAATTAATCAAGGTCCCCCAAAATCCAAGGCACCGAAAATTAGTGGATAACCTGAACTAGTGGATTAGAGTTTGAAAGTGTTGGCCATAATGACTTGCCCAAAATCACCTAGCATGGCATGCAAGAGCTAGGACCAGAACCCAGGAGTACTTACCTGTAGCCACTAAGTACATACCCTGCAAATGTCAGCAGAACACCAAAATATACAAAGAACCCATAAACAAAAGAATAAAATAAAGTTAGCAACAGCACTAACTTTTACAATGAAATACTACCTCTCTGTTTTGTATTTTTAAACAAAAATACACAGAAGGACTTTAGGATCTCACCAAGTCCTGTTGAAAGTTTTGCATATTTAATATTTTCAATTCTAGTCCAAAAGGTTTGTATTCTCTTCTCGTAACATAGCAAAGCACTACCAATGAGAAACTGTTTCTGTCTGTTGCCTTAAGAATATACAGTATAGAAGCTGAAGTGCTCAGTAGTGTTAGTGAAGTAAGCGGGGGAAGTAATGGATGGAAACTTGTAGCTGGTATCTCTGAATGGGTAGAAACAAAGCTGCAGACAGAGTGCTAGGTGATATGGAGAATGGGATTCACAAGAGACCCGTCAGACTGCCTCCTCTGATGTGTCACAAGGGGCTAGATCAGACCGGAACCAAGTGGTGACAGAAGATAACGCCATTCCATAAAGGCCAAACCTGCACTGAAAACTGACAGTATGGAACAGTGATCATGGAAACTATTAACTCATTCTGGTGAGTTTTTCCAGCCCCTTACACATATGGATTGGCAAAATATTCAAAGCAAAACATTTATCTGATGAAGTTAGCCCTTTTCCCTGAGCATGAATTATGTGGGTACAGACCTTGACTTCTACAGATTTATTCATTGGATTTATCCATTATTTGTAATTATTTATTGAAGTCTTTAGTTCTGCAAACGTATTTTGTCCCAGGGGCTATCTGCAAACTATCCACCTGTCCGTAGCTTGGCCGCCATCTTTGCCCAATACACCAGAGATTGAACCAGGTACCTTCAAAGCTAAAAAGTATGAGCTGCTACAGCGTGAGCAAAAGAGCCAACCCTGGTAGCTGGGAGCTGTAACAGATTTATATCCTCAGCAGAGGGGGCACAGAGGGAGATGAGTAACACAGTCCACACCCGCCCACAGAGCATTAATACTCTTCGTTATTCATTAATTGTGGTGTATGAATGGGCACCGAAGTCACATGATATTGTTTCTGTTCCCTTATTGGTTGACTGGACATCTATAAATTGGGAAGAAGCACTTGAGGTGTAAAACAGTGGCTGATCCTGAACCACTAAAGTCACTGGGAGTTTTAATCCTGACTTTAAAGGGAACAAAACAAACGCATGGGATGAAATTTTCTTCTGTGCAGGGGGGTACTGTTAGGCCCATGTATTACATAAATTCCACTTAAGGCTTATTATGTGGGTTAAGCAGGGTTTATTGATGGACAGACACTAGTATAGTTATTTATTAGTTAAATATTTTTGATTACATCGGCATCTAGAGGACAGGGCCACAGTAGATGCTGTACTAACATATAACAAAAAGATAGATGGTAAGCTTTCCTGGGCAGGGACTAATTCTCTGCACAGGAATACATTTCACTAATAGTGAATACTTTGTACTTCTTATTCTTATTTATTTAGTATTTATTTATCGTATGATGATAGTGCCTGTTGGCCCCCGATTTGGGGTCTGGCTCTCATGCAAACATGAGTATTTGCACAATGAATAGCCATTCCCCAAACTTCTGTGCAAACAAATTCCATGTTCAAAGTGAACAAGAAAGGCCACGAACACAGTGACACTGAACACCTAGTCAGAATTTGAATAGATGTCTATGAACGTTGTTTCATTGCCATATTTTGCCTAGCACTATACAGAACTATCACCGAAGTTGGGCTACTGTTTTTCTATGGGTCTCCTTCCAGAGGGGTTTATAAATAAGCTGTACAAATTCACCTGGGTTTGAACTTAATGTGTGTGTTCTCAGAGCCCAACAGCTTTATTGTACTAAATGGAAGAAAAATAGATCTAGCAACTCTTCAGCAGTGGAACGAAAATAAATATGACACTAAAGTGGCCCTCATCAGAAGCTTTTTGAGCTTCACTTACTGAAAACAGCTTTATTCTAGTCCAAAAAAGTTACATTTTGTACAAATGTCCACCCTGCTCCTTTAGTGAATGTTTAGAAAGGAAAAAATGGAAATGGCTAAGTTATTGCTGTTAGAAAATAGCTCTTTTATGAAGAGAATAGTAATAAAGATTACTAAATACATAAACTTGTATCTCCTATAAGGACAATTCATGAAGTGCTATGATTTCACTGTAGCTGTAGATGTGTGATCCTAAAGGACATACAGGCTATTACTGTTTATACATACTGGCTAAAATCCTGGCCTCATGAAAGTCAATGCAAATGGCAGTGCAAAACTCCTATTGGCTTCACTTTCCTCCAGTGTGATCGTTCACCTTTTCAGCACAACTCATTGCTTTCTCCCCTTTAGCCAGTTCCTTACCCACCTTACAATACAATACAATACTAATCCCCATCTTCTCTAATTTAACTAATAATTTCTCATGTAATACCATGTCAAATGCCTTAATGGAATCCAGGTATATTAGCTATACTGCATTTCCCTTATCTGAAAAATCAGGATCTCCTAATGGAGCAATATACCTTTGTACTATGTTGCATTACATCCCCTTTTCTGTTTATCTCCATGAATTTAGTTATTCTTTCCTTCACAACTTATTCTAAAGCCTTCGATACTACTGAGGTCAGACCATAATTGCCTGGATCACTTTTTTCCCCTTTCTTAAATAAAGGTTTGACATTAGCTCTTCTCCAGTTATATGGTGCTACCCCCAAATAGATAGATGTATTAAAAATCCTTGCTACTCGGCTAGCAAACTCATATGCCAGTTATTTCAGTATTCGGGGTTGGAAATTATCCAGTCCCCCCAATTTGAGTGCATTAAGCTCTTTAAGTTTTTCTTCCACCTCAGATGTGTTAATTTTCATTGACATACACTCATTTCCGTCAGCCGTCCTGCCTCATACCCATGTTCAATATTTTTATCCTTACTGAAAAACAAGGCAAAGTATTCATTTAGTTTTGGGGCCATACCTAGATTATCTTTAAGTGTTCTCTCCCTTCAGTATCATGGCCATCGGATCTTTTCAAAGGCTCACGACTGCAGGCCTATACAATGGAAGAGAGTTGACCAAAATTATACTAAGAACATAGAGGTGGTAATTAAACTAAAAATGAGTCATCAGGCAAGGAGGGAGGGATTAAAAAGGGCAACTAACAAGATAAAACAACGAGGAGTCCTTGTGGCACTTTAGAGACTAACAAATTTATTTGGGCATAAGCTTTCGTGGGCTAAAACCACTTCATCAGATGCATGGAGTGGAACATACATTAGGGAGATATATGGTGTGTATTTATACCTCCCTACTATATGTTCCACTCCATGCATCTGATTAAGGGGGTTCTAGACCAGGAAAGCTTATGCCCATATAAATTTGTTAGTCTCTAATGTGCCACAAGGACTCCTTGTTATTTTTGCTGATAGAGACTAACACAGTTGCCACTCTGAAACTAACAAGATGTTAATGGCCAAAATTTTCACAAGCAAGTAGTGACTTTTGGTGCCAGACTTGAGCCACCTTAAACGGGTCTAATTTTCAAGGAGCGGATGCTCAAAACTTTTTGAAAATCAAGTCCTTTTAAGGTATCTCAAGCTGAGCACCCAGAAACGGAGATGCCCAAAATCATTAAACATTTCTGAAAAGCTTGCCCATTTACTTTACCTCATTTCAGACATCTGGCTTGGATGTCGTATCATCTGTCTGCTGTATCTTCTTAGACTCCAGGCTCTTTGAGGCAGACAATGTATGTTCATATGTGTTTGGAAAATACCTAGCATACTGCAGATGCAACTGTAGTACAACTAAATATTAGTAATAATAATATTAATAATAACAACAACAACAGCCAGGCTTCTATTACACATCAGCTGGCTCAGTTTTTTGGTTGGATGCCTGACCACTTTCCTAGTTTCCCATAGCATTGTGCCAAAGAAAAAGGATGTTGAAACATGATGCACTGCCATTGTTCCCTGGCTTTTCCAGCATACTAGGGGTGTGGGCTCAACGCAAATGGTGTGATCATGATGCCTCATGAGGATAAGAAGATTTCCATGAATCAGCTACACATCATGAAACTGACAGACATGCACATAACATAGAATCATAGAATATTAGGGTTGGAAGAGACCTCAGGAGGTCATCTAGTCCAACCCCCTGCTCAAAGCAGGGCCAACACCCACTAAATCATCCCAGCCAGGGCTTTGTCAAGCTGGGCCTTAAAAACCTCTAAGGATGGAGATTCCACCACCTCCCTAGGTAACCCTATCCAGTGCTTCACCACCCTCCTAATGAAATAGTGTTTCCTAATATCCAACCTAGACCTCCCCACTGCAACTTGAGACCACTGCTCCTTGTTCGGTCATCTGCCACCACTGAGAACAGCCAAGATCCATCCTCTTTGGAACCCCCCTTCAGATAGTTGAAGACTGCTATCAAATCTTCCCTCACTCTTCTCTTCTGTAGACTAAATAACCCCAGTTCCCTCAGCCTCTCCTCGTAAGTAACATGAATGTGTGTGTGTGTGTGTGTGTGGTGTAAAGATTTCAGTGGCATAAAATTTACAATGGTCTTGTAACTCAAAAATAAGGAATCTACCTATGAGTTATGCAGATAACTCAGAATGTGTATTGATAAAATGTTATGCCATCCACACGATTATGTACATAGTAAATATGTTATAAAAATACTTTAAGAATGTTTTAGTTTTAAAACATTTTATTAAAACCATTTTATGTAACCTTTCCACCTATTAGCCAAATGCATGGATCCAACGGTGCAAGAACATGATATATTGTGCTTAAAGCTGTAATATTTTTATATATTAAAGAACCTGTTGCTCGCCCAGGAGTAATATTTTGACCTAAAACTGATGTAACACAGTGGGGATTCAGGCCTTTTTTCTTTTGTTTATTTTTGTTAATGCCTTGAACTTCAATGACTAACTACCACTTTGGATAAAAGGTGCCTTTGAGAAAGACTGAACAGCCTAGTTGTATCAATTAATGTGCAAGCACAATAGCCACATTCTGAGACATCCGGAAGTCTCACCAACAAACCCAGAGAAGACCAGCTAGACATGATGTTTTTATGATAAAATACATGCCTTCTCTATAGAGCATAATGAACACGAGCTTCACTGTTTGAAAATACCCGTCAGGTCAACATTTTCAAACTCAGGTCCCTAAAAGTAGGTATCCTCATCTATTTTTAATAAATGAGTTTAAATAAGTAGGCTGAGTTTCAGATGCGATGAGAACCCTCAGCTCCCACGACAATGCAGAAAAAGAAAGAGATTCTGAAAGAGAAAAAGATGACTTCTCAGTCAGGATTAGGCTCCAGGGACCAGATCTTTGGCTGTTAGTGGCAAGCCAATAGCCATTCCTAGGCTGATTTTATTCTGGGCTGAATTCTCTTCTAACTTGTGCCTGATGCCAACATCTCCAATGGGCTAATATTGTAGCTGGCGATAGCTAGGGTGAATTGAATCATAGCCATATTCCCTTTTCTCTGGCCTCATCACATATGTCAGCAATGAGGAGGTACTATGCCAAATCTGCACCAGCAGATGATCCTTCTGAAGGGGTGTGATCCTTCCAAGGTTGGTGCGATGGGGTGTCCACCCCACAGAGGATTGGAAGGGGTTAAAATGGCCAGGTCGGCCAATTAACTCCCCAGGCTGCACCTGGGGTAGGCGCTAAGGAGCAGGGATTGATTATATGAGGCCCAGCTGGCAGGAACAGGAGGGGCCTGTATAAAGCCCAGGAGTTGAGAGCAGAAGGGGCTGCAGTCACTCCCTCAGAGGAGTGAGGTGTGTTGGGACTATAGAGGGTAGTCCACAGTTGCTTCCTGGTGGAGGAGGGAGGCTGGAAAATCCAAAGTGGAGGGAAGCCAGGAAGGTAGGAGAAGGCTCAGGGGAATAGCAGCAAGGAATAGCAGTGTAGTCCTTGGCTGCTGACTGGAGGACACCTGAGCTGGAGCCCAGAGTGAAGGGTGAGTCTGGGTTCACCTACTAGTCACTGGGGATGTGACTCAAAGTTTTAGGCACCATTGAATTCAGTGGGAGTCGGGCGCTTAAATATCTTTGCCAATCTGGGCCTTAAGCTGCTTTTCAAAATTTACCCAAAGTGTCTCTGAACCACAGTCTTTACCCATAAAAAACAAAATTCAGTGGAATTGTCCCCTTAATCTTTATGGACTATGTTTTAGACTGTATTGAGCCAATGGATAGTGAACTACATTACACTGAAAAAATACTTCCTATTTTTGTTACAATGGTCACAATTTAAGGAGAACAACCAGACAACAGTAACTCAGAGTCCCTTCAGTAGAATAACCAGACTCAGTAATACATTTAGTTCCTACAAATTTTGATCACAAGCAGCAGGTGAAAGTAAGACCTGGAGCAGCAGAAATAACTGAGGCCTTGTCTACATTATGGTGGGAGATCGATCTAAGTTATGCAACTTCAGCTACGTGAATAATGTAGCTGAAGTTAACGTACTTAGATCTACTTACTGTCCACACTATGCTATGTCTATGGGAGACGCTCTCCCATCGACTCCCCTTGCACTTCTGTTTCAGGTGGAGTACAGGAGTCGACGGGAGAGTGATGTGTGTCGATTTAGCGGGTTTTCACTAGACCCGCTAAATCGATCGCCGATGCATTGATTGCCATGCATTGATCCCCTGGTAAGTGTAGACCAGCCCTACTACTGAATACAAAATACAGTAGTAATTATTCTAAACCAACATACACAACTTTATTATTCTATTAACCTCTATTTCAACCAGGCACTATTTAAACAATTACAGTAATACTTTGTACCTACCAATCTGCCCACTGTATTTATGCTTAAATCAACACAATGTATCAATACTCCAGCTGTTCCATTAATCACTACCATGCCATTAATAAAGGACCACTCCCTTTTCTTAGAATGCGTGCACAGACCCAATTTCAGTATGTAAAAGAAACACATGACTTATCCATCTGCTCCCTATTCTAATCCTACATGAATATTCTGCTAAATAGAATAAAATTCCTGTTGCTTTCACTATCAATTGAAATAACTATACAGAAATAAATAGTTGAAGATAATGAACTTAGCCCAGAGACTCATGAGCTCACATTTTAGGATTTAAAAAAGTTGTAATTTTATTAATATAAAGGTTGCTAATGATCTGGATTCCAAAGAGATACTTCTATTTTATTTACTTTGAAAGCCACCTGTAATTTAAAGAAATTGATTCAAGCATATGAGGCCTAATTTTCCAAATTGCTCTGAACCTGCAACTCCATTTGAATTCAATCAGTGCTGTGAGTGACCAGCACCTCTCAAAATGAGGCCAGTGTTGCTTATCCCACGATCTGTTACCGATCACTCCTGCAAAGTCAATTACCATGTTGTCCTAGCTTTAAAAGAAGTAACGAACTGACCAATCTGATTGCTATTTTATCCCACAGCCTCTGGATCTCATGTCACTGCTGTGGTTAACATAACAAACAAGTCGGAATTGTGATAAAGGCAATGAGGTATAAAAGAAAGACAATGTTACTGGTTTAGCTGCAAGTTAAAGCAGAAATGCTGAAAGGGTTTGGCGAAATACTAGTCTGACAGCTTTATGATTCAGGAAGGTTTAGGAAAAAAAGGAAAGAAATGTTAGATACTAACATATCCTTTCAAAATGTCAAACAAATACTCAAAAACAAGGTAAACAGCAAAACTGCAGAAAATAATTATTCCCCATATGTCCCATTTTCTTTAATGCTTCATCAGCAAAGTAATTCAGTTGTCAACAGTTTAGTAGTATTGCTCATAGGCTTACCAGTGTTCCCTCTGAACCACCTCCCTAAATGTTCAACACCACCCATTTTCAGCCCAGGGGACTTAGCCTTTAACTGCGAGCAGACATGGAAAATCATCTTTCGAACTCATGTTAACTATTAAGTGTTTCCCCTGATACCTTCTGTCCACAATGGCCTTAATGCCACAAAAGTAAAAATATCCAGCAGATCCATCCTTCTGTTTTTAATACTGATATAAAGTGCGAGCAAGTGAAGCAGCGTGAAGGATTTACAAAGTCAATACACAAGCTTGAAAAATTCAGCACAGACTCATCAGTCTAAGAGAGAACTATGCTGTAACTAAAATTATTTAAGTTGGCAATTCTGAAAAGTATTTAAGCACAAGCTTAAATCCAGCCTTATTCAGCAAAGCACTTAAACAGAGGCTAAACTTTAGACATGTGCCTAAGTTTCATTGCTTCACTAGGCCTTATGCATGCAGCTAAAGTTAAGCGTTGGAGGAAAGGTCCATCAATGGCTATTAGCCAAGATGGTCAGGGATGCAACCTCATGCTCTGGGTATCCCTAGCCTCTGACTGCCAGAAGCTAAAAGTTGATGACGTGGGATAAATCACTCAATAATTGCCCTGTTCTGATCATTCCCTTTGAAACACCTGGCACTGGCCACTGTCAGAAGACAGGATACTGGGCTAGATGGGCCGTTGATCTGATCCAGTATGTGTGTTCTTATGTTCTTATCTGCTTAAGTGCTCTTCTCAGTATAGATGGACCTCTAAATCAGGGGCTAAGATGTTTGGCACTTATTTAAAAGCCAAGTGGCTGATGTTTACCACCTATGGGTCCTAAGAACATATGCAACTCTTACTCGCATGAGTCATCTAAATGTGAGCCACAATGGGATTTATTTTAGAGTAGCAGCCATGTTAGTCTGTATCTGCAAAAAGAAAAGGAGGACTTGTGGCACCTTAGAGACTAACAAATTTATTTATGTGAGTAACGATTGCAGGACTGGGCCCCTTTCCCTGTTGTCATTGCCTCTTTTTTTGACTGCAACAAACAAATGAAATTGTCAGAATGAATAAGCACCTAAGGCTATGTTAAGCCATATACATTTTTTAAAAAACATTTTATACTTAATGAGATTCTCTCAACTGTCATAAATTTTATCCCCATTTGTGCCCATTTTGCTTTAACTATCTGTGGGGTTTGAGTCCTGAGATGTTTTAAGCATATTTTTGTTTGGATTTATTATCATTAAAAGGCAGTGGATTGACAACCCTGATGCCTGATGTTTTCTGTTTATCCACAGAACAGCTAAAG
Organism: Lepidochelys olivacea; assembly: GCF_965140295.1. Taxonomy (NCBI): domain Eukaryota; kingdom Metazoa; phylum Chordata; order Testudines; family Cheloniidae; genus Lepidochelys; species Lepidochelys olivacea. The sequence continues at coordinate 23,616,893 of NC_140412.1, read as the reverse complement.
CAAGGCTTTCTCATGCTGCCTCCCAACATAGCCAATCCCTGACTTGCAGTAAACGTCTCTAGGGGGCAAGCAGGTAACTTACATCACTTCTCCATTCATTTGTTGAAAGAAGAAAAGGAGTACTTGTGGCACCTTAGAGACTAACCAATTTATTTGAGCATGAGCTTTCGTGAGCTACAGCTCACTTCATCGGATGCATATCGTGGAAACTGCCAACATTTTTATGGCTGATTTAGAACAACGCTTCCTCAGCTCTCGTCCCCTAAAGCCCCTACTCTACTTGCGCTATATTGATGACATCTTCATCATCTGGACCCATGGAAAAGAAGCCCTTGAGGAATTCCACCATGATTTCAACAACTTCCATCCCACCATCAACCTCAGCCTGGTCCAGTCCACACAAGAGATCCACTTCCTGGACACTACAGTGCTAATAAACAATGGTCACATAAACACCACCCTATACCGGAAACCTACTGACCGCTATTCCTACCTACATGCCTCCAGCTTTCACCCTGACCACACCACACGATCCATCATCCACAGCCAAGCTCTGCGATACAACCGCATTTGCTCCAACCCCTCAGACAGAGACAAACACCGACAAGATCTCAGTCAAGCTTTCTTACAACTACAATACCCACCTGCGGAAGTAAAGAAACAGATTGATAGAGCCAGAAGAGTTCCCAGAAGTCACCTACTACAGGACAGGCCTAACAAAGAAAATAACAGAACGCCACTAGCCATCACCTTCAGCCCCCAACTAAAACCCCTTCAACGCATTATTAAGGATCTACAACCTATCCTGAAAGATGACCCAACACTCTCACAAATCTTGGGAGACAGGCCAGTCCTTGCCTACAGACAGCCCCGCAACTTGAAGCAAATACTCACCAACAACCACATACCACACAACAGAACCACTAACCCAGGAACTTATCCTTGCAACAAAGCCCGTTGCCAACTGTGCTCACATATCTATTCAGGGGACACCATCACAGGGACTAATAACATCAGCCACACTATCAGAGGCTCGTTCACCTGCACATCCACCAATGTGATATATGCCATCATGTGCCAGCAATGCCCCTCTGCCATGTACATTGGTCAAACTGGACAGTCTCTACGTAAAAGAATAAATGGACACAAATCAGATGTCAAGAATTATAACATTCATAAACCAGTCGGAGAACACTTCAATCTCTCTGGTCACGCAATCACAGACATGAAGGTCGCTATCTTAAAACAAAAAAACTTCAAATCCAGACTCCAGCGAGAAACTGCTGAATTGGAATTCATTTGCAAATTGGATACTATTAATTTAGGCTTAAATAGAGACTGGGAGTGGCTAAGTCATTATGCAAGGTAGCCTATTTCCCCTTGTTTTTTCCTACCCCCCCCCCCAGACGTTCTGGTTTAACTTGGATTTATACTTGGAGAGTGGTCAGTTTGGATGAGCTATTGCCAGCAGGAGAGTGAGTTTGTGTGTGTGTTTTTTGGAGGGGGGTGAGGGGGTGAGAGAACCTGGATTTGTGCAGGAAATGGCCCAACTTGATTATCATGCACATTGTGTAGAGAGTTGTCACTTTGGATGGGCTATTACCAGCAGGAGAGTGAATTTGTGTGTGGAGGGTGAGAAAACCTGGATTTGTGCTGGAAATGGCCCAACTTGATGCTCACTTTAGATAAGCTATTACCAGCAGGACAGTGGGGTGGGAGGAGGTATTGTTTCATATTCTCTGTGTGTATATAAAGTCTGCTGCAGTTTCCACGATATGCATCCGATGAAGTGAGCTGTAGCTCACGAAAGCTCATGCTCAAATAAATTGGTTAGTCTCTAAGGTGCCACAAGTCCTCCTTTTCTTTTTGCGAATACAGACTAACAGGGCTGTTACTCTGAAACCATTCATTTGTTGGTTTCTCTGAGGAGCGACTGGCTAACAAGGTGTTAATTAGTGGGGCAAAATTATCCATGTGCTGCCTCTTTGCTAGGAACTAGATTGACACCATCAAACATCAGACAGTGGGGCCTCGCTCTGAAACCATAGCAACAGCCTCTTGATTTTAACAGGAGCCCAGGACCAATTTGCAGCTGTGAGAAAAGTGCAAACTGGACTAGGTGCAGACAGCAAGCAGTAGAGTTAGAACAAATCTGCTCCCTGGCAGCTGCCTATAGCTGAGTTAGCTCCTCTTCTGGGCAGCTATTGAGACCTCTGGCCACTATCAAGGGAGATACAAAAGCCTCTAATCTTGACTCTGACACAGATTGTTTCTGTGGTTTTAGGGCAGAGCTGGGCAAACTACAGCCCGTGGGCCACATCCGGCCCGCAGGACCGTCCTGCCCAGCCCTTGAGCTCCCCACTGGGGAGGCTAGCCCCTGGCCCCTCTCCCCCACAGTGACACCGCTGCATGGCCAGTGCTCTGGGCGGTGGGGCTGCATGCTCATGCAGGGCAGTGTGGCAGGCTCCGGCCAGGCGGCGCGGCTGCCAGATATGCTGCTCTGAGTGGCATGGTAAGGGGGCTGGGGCAAGGGGTCCCAGGGGGGCACTCAGGAGACAGGGAGCGGTTGGATAGGTGTGGGAGTCCCAGGAGGCCTGTCAGGGGGCAGTTGGGGGGGGGGGTCAGGGGATGGGGAACAGGGGGAGTGGATAGGCATGGGAGTCCCAGGGGGGCTGTCAGGGGTGTGGATAGGGGTCGGGGCAGTCAGGGGACAGGGAGGAAGAGGGGTTGGATAGGGGGTGGGGTCCAGGGGAGGTGGAAGGTCCCAGGAGGGGGCCGTTAGGGGACAAGGAGCAGGGGAGGTTGGATGGGTTGGGAGGTTCGGGGGGGGGGCGGTCAGGGGGCGGGAAGTGGGAGGGGTCAGTGGGGGGTTGGGGCCAGGCTGTTTGGGGAGGCCCTCCATACAGTTTTGCAACCCCAGTGTGGAGCCTTGGGCCAAAAAGTTTGCCCACCCCTGCTCCAGAGTGTAGGCTATGGGGGTGTGCATTGCAGAGTGAACCAAAGTGTTGCAATCTGATTGCCCCATGTTGACACTGCTACTGTGAACTAAAAGGTATCTACTTCATGTTAACATAGTCCTCACTCAAACAGGATGTTAAAGCAAACTAGATGCCTTTTTGTTCACACCAGAAGCATTCACACAGGGCGATTAGATTGCAATGCTTTGCTGCATTCTGCAATTCACACCACCATAGTCTGCACTGATGCACAGTGTAGACATAGCCTCTGTTTCACCACTTTAGGGCCCAGTCTATTGGTAACGACTACTGACTTTGGCTGGATTTTACCTGGCAATCCTGAGAGAAAAGCTTCACAGCTCATTGCTAGTGTCCTCCAATAATTACTCTCCTCAAGTCCTGAAATTTGGTTATTCTTCTGAGCGCTCTATCAACAATAATAAAAAAACCTACAAATACATTTTCCTTTGAAGTTTTAAATGGATTTTTGCTTTTTCCGTGATCTTTCAAGTAATGGAGGCTTACTGGCAAAAATATCTGAAGTAAATTTCCAAATTCAACTGACAAGTCAGGAAAATTGAATTTTAAATTAGCATGTGCAAGTATTCACCTGTGTGCTTAGCCAGTTAGGGAACAGAACCAATATTATGTAGTTTATGTAGCCGATCACAACTAAGGAACACAACTCAAATGCCGAATGTTTGTGACCAGCCCATAGAGTGAAAACTTTAGAAAGATATTCACTGAATAACTTTGAATAATAAATATATTGGAAACAATAGTGATCTGCTGGTAGATATTCCATTTAATAATGGGCTCTTCAAACTAGCAGAGAAAGGTGTAAAATGAGTCAATTGCAGGAAATAGGATGCAAATTCAGACTGGAAATAAGTTGTACTTTTCTGATAGTGAGTGTCATTAATCACTGGAACAATTTACCAAGGGCCGTGGTGGATTCTCCATCACTGACCATTTTTAAATCAAGACCGGATGTTTTTCTAAAAGACACTCTAGGAATTATTTTGGGGAAGTTCTATGGCCTGTGTTATATGGGTCGGACTAAATTATCACAATGGACTCATATGGCCTTGGAATCTATTAACAGAGAGATTAAATTTTTAGCTCAGTGTAGCAAAGCGCCGAGTCACTGGCGTGGCGCCTCCTGCTGGTCATCCAGGAATTAGCTCAATTCCAGTCTCAGAGCACTTCCTGCTGGCCAGTGTCTTCCTACCAGTACCTGCATTCTGTAACTCTCCACTACCTGTAGCACTTCAGGCCCCGCATCCCTCCTGGACCCCAGTGCCCCTTACCTTGGGGTGCTGCCCCACTGCAGTGCCCCCACACGCCAGGTCTCCCCTCCCAGGGGAACCCCAATCCCCTATACCCACCTTGCCTCAGTGGCTACTGCCAGTCATCGTCGAGCCCTTTCTCTCAGCGGCAAACTGCAGTCTGAAATAGACACTCAACACTGGCAAGGGGGTTGGACCTGCTGCCTTTCTAGCCCCAGCTGCCTCCCTAGTACCTCCCCTGGCCTTTAGCAAGGCCTCAGCCTGGGGACTTACCAGGCCAGAGCCCCTCAGCTCTGCCTGCCCTTCCCCAGCCCTGCTCTGCCTCAGATATCCTGCTTGCTGTCCCAGGCAGCCTGACCCTCTCTGCTCCCCAGCTGGAGCAAGGGTCTCTTCTCCCACTCTCGCCGCCTGCCCTTTTATCAGGACCAGCTGTGCCCTAACTGGGTACAGCCACACCTGTGGCTAACTACCCAGCCAGCCTCCTTTGGCTGCTTTTAACCCCTTTCTGACTGGAGCAGGGTGACTGCCCCACTACACTCAGCACTAGAGTTATGTATGTAACACTCAGTTTTACAATGTCAAGAAGTTCCCAGCAGCAAGCTGACCAATGTTACTGCTAAAAACAACAAATAGAAGACTCAAAGCTTTCCATCTGAAAGCTCCAACTAGTCAAGTGTGCTGCGTGGTGGAGAAATACTTCCATTTTGGAATAAATATCAGAAGCAAATCCAATAGACATTACAGATGCCAGACTGAGGCTTTTTTCTGATACACTTTACCCAAGAGAAATTATATAGCTCTCAGGCTAAATCCAGATTTCAGGAAAGCATGTCTTTTGAGGACCGTGCTTAAGCACATGCTTTGCTTCAAGCTTCAATGGGATTTAAGCACATGCCCAAGGGCCTTCTTGACTCAAGGCCTATACGTGGATAATGTAAAGCATTACATTTTTATTATATATCTGAACAAGAGGGAAACCTGAATTCTGGCCTCCCTGTTACACTGAACAATTCCTATAGGAATCAAAGCAAACGTTACGGTTGCACATCTGAAAATAGTTAAATTGTTAGCACAATTTAAAATAGTTGAAAGGATCTACTGTAATTTGTACATGCTTTGGAAAATGTAGCAGCTATCGTGCATTAACAAGCAGTTCAGTGGTCACATCTAGCAGGGTTCACCTGTATTTTATATTGCTCCTTTTACTGTGAAGCTGTGTTGTGTTTTAGATTGAAATTTCCCATTTATCCTAAACAGATGCAGAAAAGCCCTACTTTTAATCAGGCAAAAACAAGAACCCAGAAGTAGAATGGCAGGCAGCAAGGAGAGGCTTAAGGGATGTAATATCCACCCTCCATATTTTTAGGTGTTTTATCCTTAATGTTGCAGCATCATTTTGGTTTTCATTGTGAAATGCAGTAACCAGCACTTGAATGTTGATGCTTGAAGATGTTTGGCTCCACTGTGAGGACAGCTGAAGTAGCTTCACAGTGGTTCTGTTACTCCACATCAGTTAAAGAACAAAAGCAGTCGATCACAAAGGATTGGTTAGAGACAAACATTGGAGTAGTGGGAAAAGCAATGGGGGAATTACATCATTTATAATTAACTGGCACAGTAATTTAAAATCTGGTGCACATCTCATTTTTCTTTCCTTTTTCTTTTTGGTGACCTTAATCCTTATCATCTGGGCTTTAACTGCGGGTGCCCATAGTGATACTCTCAGTTCCAGAAGATTTTGCAAAACACAAGCCTTGTTTTGCTGATGCAAATGTTCAACATTGTCCCAGTGACAGGAACAGGGCTGCTGATGCAAAACCACTCTATTTATTTCAGGAAGGTCATTGTTTCAATGAGCAACTTTCTCTCTTGTCTAGCCATTCTGTGCCTTGTTTCAGGATGTCAGTCAGTGTCAAAGAGTTGGCATGACCATGAAGATAAGACAACTGATGTGGTCACCACATCGCATTGGAGACCAGTAACTATTGTAGTTCCCCACACTGGGCAAATGATAAATAGAAACTAATTAACTGATGTTTACCCATGCAACACATTTAGACCCTGGTCCAACTCTTCCTTACTAAGACAAAATTCCTATTCATTTTAGAACTGTAGGGGCTGACCCTTAATTTATAAACTACTCCTTACAGTGGCAATGCTAGCCTACAAGTTCCTAAAAATCACATAAGTGGAGGCCAGATTTCCAAGTATTCAGCACCCACAATCAGGGTCAGATTATCAAGAGGGCTCATCTTCCATTTAGGGTGTGTCACCATGCATTTGGAGGTGTGATTGCTGCTGGGATAGACATACTCATGCTAGCTTTAATCTAGCTAGCACAGCTAGAAATAGCAGGGAAGGCATACTGGTATGGGCTTCAGTGCAGGCTGTAAAAGCCTCCCCAGAACTCTGGCTACACAGTCACATTGCTAGTCCACCCCAGGGTGCATGCTACCGCATCTTCACTGCTGTTTCTAACTGTGCTAACTAGATCAAAACCAGTGCAGGTATGTTTACTCCAGCTGCAATTATTCCTTCGATTGCAGTGTAAACATAGCCTTAGGCACCTCAATAAGGGTCTGATTTCCAAACGGGCTTAGCATGCAACAGTCCCGATTGTGACACTTATGAACAGATTTTCAAACCAGCTTTTGAAAACCTGACCCCTTCTTTTGGTGTCTAAAGGGGAGTTGAGCTCTTTGGTGATTCTAGCTCTGATTGTGTGTGTGTTGAGCTATTTTAAAAGAAATCTGACCATCTGATGTTATTACGTGTCCTTACTAATGGACAAAATGACTAGACACAACATTTGCATATACATGAACATTTCTTACATTTATTCAATTTCTCTGCATGTATTTGACTCTGCTTTCCGATGTGCTGGTGTCTGGAAATTGCACCCTGGAAGCCCAGCAAAGTCAGGGTTTGATTCAGATATCATTTTCAATCACTATGGTCCAGAAATCAAATCTTTGCCTTCTTAGGGGCTATCCTGCCCCTTTACTCACAGAGCATAATCGTGGAGTAAGGTACTACTTATTGTATATGAGTAAGGGTAGCAGAAGCAGCCTATAATTAGGGATGGGCTCCAGGTGCAAAATTCAGATCCAGAACATGAACACCTCAAAGTTCAAGGGCATTTGGATCAGGGAATTTGGCTCAGATATTTGAAAGGTAGGGGCCATGTGCAAAATTTGAATCAGTTTCTGGGTTCTTTTTGAGACATCCCCAAATCTGGGAAGCTGCAGGTGCTCAGCGCCTCTAGAAATCGAGCCACCTCTCTTGAGCTACTTAAATATAGACTGGGGCGTATAATTTTGGTCATCTACATTTGAAAATTATAGCCTCAGGACCCTATCCAATACTCACTGAAGTTAGTTGGGAGTCTTTCCATTGATTTTAATGGCCCTAAGTGACAAGACTAAGGCCAAAGAAGGAGTCAATATCAGAGCTAGGATTAAAATGCAAGGGTCCCTTATTTTCCATCTTATGCTTAGTTCACATGGCCTTCCATGCTATTAATCCATTTTTCCTTTTGTGGACAAAGGCAAAGAAGCCCAGGCAGCTGTCTGGGAGGGAGCTTCTTATAGCCCTGGCCCCAGCAGAAGCAACCTGGGTTGCTTGATCCCCTCAGCTACAAAATGGCCTGGGATCTCCTAAAAAAGCAAGGGACTAGGGGCTTCAGAGGTCCCAAATGCCAGTCCCAGGGAGCTGAAATGGTAGGAGACATGCATATTCTTTTGAAATAATCATAGTGACAGACTTCCAGCCCTAGAGAGCTGTTTACAGTCGCAAGGTTAGAAACCTTTAAATGAATCCTGAGAGCTTCCTTATAACATGAATAGGGAAACCATGCAGTTCAGGCAGCAGCCCTAAGGTTTGCTGCCCCAAAGGGTAGGATCTGGCCTGGAGAACCAAAGAAAGACTGAAAATTGACAGTAATAGAATGCCAGTACCTAGAGTAAAGGGCAAGCAGTATCTAAAAGCTCAAGTAGCATTAAAATGATGGGTGACTGAGGAAGCATTTCCCAATGTGCATTTACATAGGACAGTGGGATACAAATGGAAGGCTACAACAAAAGCAGTTTGATTTCAGAAGAGGATGTGGGCATGGGGAATCATTTTGGGACATGCTGAGAGTATGGGAAAGAGCTCTGGGTTTGGTTTATTGGTTTAAACAAATATATGACTCAGTGGTGTAAGATGGTATGGTATTTGAGTGCTGTGGAAAGTCTGGAATGTACATGCACAGATTAACAGACCAGTAGGGGAGATACACAAGACAAGCAATCTTTGAATGAGTGCACGAGATGGTGGGAGAATACAATTGGTCAGGAATTTGACAAAAAAAAAAAAGTTTAATTGGAAAAATGCTGATTCATCAAAACCAAAACTTTGCATGACAACATGCTGGTTTTGACAAAACTTTCATGGCGAAGGTTTCTCAGAGCCAGGATAGAACAGCCAATAGCTCAGAGGTTGCAGCACTCTCCTGGTATGTAGGAGATGCAGATGTGTTTCAGAGGAAGGACTTGAAGCTAGGTCTCCCACACGCCAGGCCAGGCCCCTAACCTCTGGCTATTCAGAGCTATGGCTGTCTCATTGAGTCAAGAAAATTTTCAGAAGATTTTCAGCAAACAAATTCTGAAACCGCAAATTTTCATGAAACCTAATTCTTGTTTTCTGGCAAGCCCTTGCATGAGAGTATTAGGAAATGAAGGGCAAAGTGTTGTAGGGTGCATTTCCCCTGCAGTGTTGCTGAAGGTGGCGGCAATGGAAAATGGAGTAGTCAGCCACAGTAGAATGGTCATACGCTTACCTGATAGAGAACAGTTGAGTGTATAGGGAATACTACCTTTCCCATCTTAAGCCCTGTCTACACACAAGCTTCCACTGGTTTAATTAAACCGGTTTAGCTAAACTGATGCAACCCCCTGCATGGATATTATTTTGGTTTAAGACTGGCTCCCTCGAATCACTTCCTAATAGAGCTAAGCTAAACCAAAATAAGCCTGGCTTAGTGTCCATGCAGACTTTTGCACTAATTTAAATAAATCTGTTTAAATCAATTCAAATAAATCAGTTTAAAATCCCACTTTAAATTCAGGTGGTGCAACTCTGCATGTAGATAAGCCCTGAGCTTTAATTGTTTGTGTCAGTTTGTAGATAGATATATTCGGGTTAGAAATAAGGTGCACAATTTTAACTGTGAGTGTAACTAACTGGTGGAATAACTTACCTAGGTTTCTGGTGGACTCTCAAATACTGGCAATTTTAAAACCAAGGTTGGATGTTTTTCTAAAAGATAAGCTGCAGTTCAAACAGGAACTAATTCATGAAACACCTATGGCCCAGAGGTCAGGCTAGATGATCACAATGGTCCCTTCTGGCCTTATAGTCTATGAATCTGAACAGAACTAGAAGGGTAATAAGTTTATATGCTGTACATTTTGAACTGTCCATTTTCTGAGCCATTAGTACCTATGAGTCCTGCAATTTGTTATTGTTTAACAGCATTGAATCTACCAAATTCCAATCAACTAGGTTTATTCATATGTAGTTATAGCTACTAGGTTTGTTTTAACAATATGTATATATATATTTAACAATGATAAGCAGCTCCCTAAACCTAATGCCTGATCAATGTTGTCCCCCTACTGGCTGTTATGCAATGCTTAAAATGATAATACGTAGCAATGACCTTCAAGCAGTAATTAATTCTCACATCATGCTGCATAGTAGGTATAATTATTCCAGTTTTAGATGGGGATGTGGAGGCTGAGAGCACCAGGTCACGCATAGTAAGTCAGCAGCAGAACAAAGGTTAGAACTCAGGAGTTCCTGGCTCCCAATCAGGTACTCATTATCTCTGGTGTAAACCTTTAACACAGTACTTGTTTCCCTTGATTCCTCTGGGTTCTGATTTACACGCCACTGCAGCTTCCATTTGAGGCCAGGGATATAGCTCTTTGTATGTATTGATACTATTTTATATTTATATATGTTATCCTGTAGGATGGCTTCATTAATTATATAAAGAAAAAGTTGCACCAGTGAGTTATATTATTATTAATTATTTATTTGTATTGTGATAGCCCCTAGAAGCCCCAGTCATGGACCAGGACCCTATTGTGTTATGTGCTGTCCAAACACATAATTGCACATACCTGAAAGGTAACAGCCTCTCACACAGAGAATGGCAACTAACCAGCCTGATTGCACAACAATGGGATTAGGGGGAATATAGGTTAAAGGCCAACACTCTTACCAAAAACATAACTTAGTTTAGGGCAAATAACTCAAACAGTTGCATGTGGAAATGACCAGTTACATACATAACTAGCCATTTGTTTGTGGAATTATCCAGGTCATGCAAGCAGTCATGGTAACTGTTCATGCAGACATAATCTTGATTTTTAAGAAGTCCGCTATTAAATGCCAACACAGCATGGTATTCAATTCAGTTCAATGGGACTTTATTGGCATGACAAGCTATACAAGTGTTGCCAATGTGTAAGTCAAAGGGGTCTGTCTTCTCACAACACTCTGGTGTACGGTATTCAGTTTATCTATGAGACCTCAATAGGAGGAAGGGCTGAGTCAGGATACGAGCATGTAGTTCTAGGAAGTCTATATGTTTCACACCCAACTCTTTCACACCCACTCCATCTTAAAAGAGTTTTGTGATTAGTTTAATGAATCATTGGAAACTGCCTTCAGATGCAAAATGCAGAGGAGTAGGAGATTCACACAAAGCCAGGTTCTTAATTCACCTTGGAACATGAATCAAATAAAAAATGGTTACACTATTTTCCCCAGCCCCCAGCATAGTGCATGCCATACTTTTTAGTTATTGGTGTTTTCTGACATATTTGTTTTTTATTACTATAAAATAGGACAATTAATTATTTTGTATGAAAACATTTACTGGAAAGTTAGTAATTGGAGCATAAAATTAAATCCAGATGAAAGGACATTTGCTCAGTGTCTTTTTACCTCTAAAATCTGAGCTTATAAAGATTTTATTATTATTTTTATAGTTATTTTTTCAGCAGCAGGAACATTAAGCATAGGGTTTTTTATTTCCAGCCAAAACAGGTTTAGTAGGTTCACCAAAAATATGAATAGGCACCATTGTTCAGAGCTAATTTAAACCATCCTGTGCAGTTTGAGCAATTTAAATATCACTGGAGCATAGGCAAAGAAGATCTGCTTGCTGGTCCCTGAATTACAGGAGAGTCAAGGAAAGTTTAGGTTAACAAACATGCTTGAAAGTTTCCAAAATATCCATTCCTATGTCTCCAGTCAGAAAGAAACATCAAGTTCTTGTTGTGCTGTTCTTCACTCTTTGGATCAATTCAGACTTCTGAAACTATAGCTGGGAACACGTTGCTACAAGAGAGAAAAGCAGAAATGCATCTTTTCCAAAATAGCTGTTCAGATAGATCAAAGCCCACCAAAGATCTCCTCAAGGGCAGATCCTTGAATTCATATGGAGATCCACTGATTACAAAGGGTCGCTGTCTGGGCACAGGGTCCCACCAGCTTAGAATTTCTTGCATGACTGGGGTGATATAGCTAAACACTGAAGACCTGACTCAAACTAGCAAATCCCCTCTAATGTCAACAGGTACTTGTCTGATTAAAAACTGAGGTACCAGTTCAGGCACTTAAGCATATGTTTAGTGCACCCCTATTCAAGACAGCATTTAAGCATGTACTCAAGTGATGCCCTGAATAGGAATGATTTCCTGAGTCAGGGCCTCAAAAAGGCCCTCGGTTTGGCCCATAGATGAGAGGATGTGGTGAAGTATATTGGGCCCACGTGACCCAGCTTAACATTTGTTGGGGAGTGCCCCTGGCTTTTGAATATTTATCTATATGGTTTTGTTGTCATGTGTGACATTTGAAAGGAAAAGCAAGATAAACAGGAAGTAAACAAGTTTGCGACATCTGAGAGACAACGGGATGGATGGGAGGGTAAGTGGAACTCAGTGTTTCCCAGACGGAAGGCTCTACTTGCAGGAGAGAAGGTGCTTTGAGGACCTGCTACCTCAGATGTCCATGCAGCTATGAGTCACCATCTCCCCCAAGAGTCCCAAGACTCCCTGACACAGTGGATGGTTAAATATCTGATTCTCCTTTGGCTAAATCCTTAGGTCCTTGCTCAGATTTTACCCAGTCCCTTCCTTCTTAGGAAACCTTCTATTAACATCAACAGGAGTTTTCCTGAGTAAGTTACTGAGTGTGGACACAAGAACAAATGGATATAAACTGGCCACCAGGAAGTTTAGACTTGAAATTAGATGAAGGAGTGAAGTCCTGGAACAGCCTTCCAAGGGAAGCAGTGGGGGCAAAAGACCTATCTGGCTTCAAGATTAAACTCGATAATTGTATGGAGGAGATGGTATGATGGGATAACATGATTTTGGCAATTAATTGATCTTTAGCTATTCATGGTAAATAGTCCTAATGGCCTGTGATAGAATGTTAGATGGGGTGGGATCTGAGTTACTACAGAGAATTCTTTCCTGGGTATCTGGCTGGTGAGTCTTGCCCACAAGCTCAGGGTTCAGCTGATCGCCATATTTGGGGTCAGGAAGGAATTTTCCTCCAGGGCAGATTGGAAGAGGCCCTGGGGGGGGTTCGCCTTCCTCTGCAGCATGGGGCATGGGTCACTTGCTGCAGGATTCTCTGCACCTTGAAGTCTTTAAACCATGATTTGAGGACTTCAATAGCTCAGACATAGGTGAGAGGTTTATTGCAGGAGTGGGTAGGTGAGATTCGGTGGCCTGCATTGTGCAGGAGGTCAGACTAGATGATCATAATGGTCCCTTCTGACCTTAATATCTATGAGTCTATGAGTCTATCAGTGAGGACCTCAGGATGTATGCAGCCTTTTAAATGCAGCATGCGGAGATACCAGCATGAAATGAACCAGCTCCATTCTTTAATGGTGATTTTCTGGTTCAAAGTAGGCAGTAGGCAGTGAGGCTGGTTCAACTTGTGGTTGCATCAGTTTAACATTATGGACCGTTAGCCAGTTCTGGGACTTTAGAACATTGTGTTTTGTGATGAATTTGCTTTCATGTTAACACATCAGGAGTGTAACAAATTCCAGTACAGACCTAAAGTACAAGCATCTTCTCATGGAATTCAGCCGGAGTTTTGTCTTAGTAAAGTCTGAGCAAACACTATACTAAGACTTTAGGATTTAATTTATCTGAAAAACCCACATCCCATCTCTTCTCCACTCAGGTATTGTCACAAATATAAACCTGCCAGATATTTCCTCAAAGCCGATACTGATCTCAAATACTTCCTCCTGACTGGCAGGCTTGAATTAAGACCTTTCGGCCTTCAGAGACTGAGATCTGATTGAGTCTCAGTTGAGGTAAATTAGTCACCTGCGTGTTCATGTACACAAAACCCAGAGGAAAGGGAAGTGATGCATAATGATGTAATGCTGATGCATTAGTTAATAAGCCTTGATGAACTTAAATTTTCTGAAACCAGATTTAAAGAAGTATAGCAATGTATATTCTCAATTTTCCGGATAATCTCCCAGCTCAACCAAAAGCGATGTAAACTAACAGCGGTTCTCAAACCTTTTCACTTAAGATCCCCTCTCAGGCTACCTCCTCTTCCAATGCTCCAATATTCTGCTGTATGCTTCCCAAATGATTTAATTTTGCCAGCCACTGAGAAGGGCTCCATAGGATCCTGTGCCCCACCGACGGCAATTTCATAACCATTAAAACATACCTGGACACAATTTGCCATATTGTGCCACTGAATCACTGGGTTGTGTTAGTCAGCAGTGCAGAGCAACACTGCCCCAGCAAGAGCTCCAAGAGAGGATGTGTATCAAAAAGCACATTCCTTTTATTTTTATCTCCTCTGTCTGCAGGCTCACTCCCACCAGGTACAGCTGGTCAAAATGTGGTACATATATTTTGTGAACATTTTCAAAAATTTTCAGTTTTACTATGACTAAAACACCAACAAATTTTTCTCATTCAGTTCTTTTTGTTTTTTTCTTCAACTTTCAGTGGCAAAATGGAAAGAGGGTGGAGAATGAGAAAAAATGATGGAAGAAAAAATGGAAAACAGAGTGAGTAAGAAATATTTTTGGGTCAAAATCACCAGAAAAAAATCCCCTCCCCCCCAGGAGAAATTTCCATAAAGGGTCAATATTTCATCAATCAACAGTCTTGAACATATTTTTTTCATGATAAATGTATGCCTTCCACCGCTCTGCTATTCAAATTCTGCAGGAACCCGAACAAAGCCAAACTATGAATTATGGGAAAACCCAAACAAACTAGTATTTGGATTTTATATTTTTCACTGGCTTTTTTAATGCCTCAGAGAGCCATTTATTGGGTCAAAGCACCACAAGTTCTGATATTCTCACAGTATTTCCACCATCCAGGAGTCAAAATAGGATAAAGCCAGACTTTGCACAGGCTTTCCATAAGAAAGGCTCAGAGGTATTAAAAGCCTGTGAAAAATATACAAACAAATTTCAGCTTCAAATACTAGACCCCACACTTCTCCCTACTTGTCTTAAAAGGAGAAAATAAACTTCCTCGTTCATTTCTTATAGAAAGCTAAGATTTAGTGTATTTTATTTTCTGCAGGCATTATGTTTTAGCACATCTTTGCTTACTGTTAATTGGTCATGATTTGTGGCTGTGGCCAAAGATCATACCAGGTAAGCTGGTGTAGGGCTAAAGGCACTTTTGCATTGCCCTGATCTTGAGCCAGGTGCTCAGACCCACGTGTAAGTTAGAACACCCTGATGCTGCTCCAAAGTAGGCTGGGTGCCAGTGTCACCTGTGGGTGAATACTTTTCACAAAGCCATCATTCTACAGCTAATTTGTCAGCCCCATCCTCAAAGGAAACCTGCAAAACACCTTCAAAAGATGAGCTTTGGAACTTATATTCATAACTGATAGACACTAAAAATCATGGTCTCAACAGAGATGCTGGTTTTATGCCTCAGTACAACAATCTGTAACCTACTCTCCCTCCTTTGTCCTATGACTGCAGAAGTGTTAATAGTCCGTGTAGAGGAGCATGGC
Organism: Lepidochelys olivacea; assembly: GCF_965140295.1. Taxonomy (NCBI): domain Eukaryota; kingdom Metazoa; phylum Chordata; order Testudines; family Cheloniidae; genus Lepidochelys; species Lepidochelys olivacea. The sequence goes on along the minus strand of NC_140412.1, from coordinate 23,601,559 downwards.
CATCCCTCTCTGTCAGGCTCAAAGGGAGGCCACACCCTCTTGCTCTTGGGGTCCTATCAAGGCAAGGGTTATTGGAGAATTAGTAGTCTCTAAGGACCTGCCCCTCTAGGCAGGGCCAAGGAGCAAGTAGTCCAGGGCTCTGGCCTCAGGCAAGGAGGAGGATCCAACAGTCTAGGGGCTCAGACCTTCAGAGGGGGCAGAGCAACAGGCGCTGGCTTCTCCCCAACAGTCTCGGAGGGAGGCCCTTCCCCCTCACTACAGTCCACTTCAGTTTCAGAGGTTCCTTGCAACATGTGTCAAGCCCTTAGATTTACCAATCTCTCCCATCTTCTGTTTAGCTGTGATACTCTGGTTATCTTTCCCAGACCTGAAGAAGAGTTCTGCAAAGCTCAAAAGCTTATCTCTTCCATCAAAAGAAGTTGGCCCAACAAAAGGCATTACCTCACCCAAGCTTGTCTGTCTCATATCCTGGGACCAGCCCAGCTACAACAACACTGCAAACAATGTCCACTAAGGGCCATTACAGCAACTGGGTTTGCTGGGGCGGAGGGAAGTCTTGGCCATGTTCCCGTTTTCCCAGTCATGCCAACTTCACGAGTTGCAAGGAATGTGGTGGCAGAGGAGCCTCAAGCTAGTTCTTTGCCATGGGAAGATGATTCTAGGATCTACCTGGATTAGACTATTCACAATCACTTGCTGTGCCAACAAATATTTTATATGAACAGAATATTTAGAGGCATAAATCAAGTCGCTACCCATCTAAGTCACCAGTTTATACCAACAGTTTGTGTTCACGTTGAAATTCTTATTTGTATTGAAAATGGTTTGTCCATTACAATACTGCGCTCCTCCCAACTGTTTAACGTTTGGGCCAAGACTTTCAAAAACAGGTGCCTAATATTAGTTCCCTAAATGGCTTAGATTGTCAAAAGCAATAAGAATCCAGCAACCGCTGTGTGCTCAGAACCTCTCAAAGCCCTAACTATGGACTTTCAATCCTAACTTTAGGCACACATTTTTTCAAATCTTGCCTTTGTTTTTTTCACAATTTTTATTTGAACAAGAGAATTTCACTTTCAAGTCAGAACAGGCATGTATCATATTCTAAACCTTTGAGAGCAATTGGTGTCTTAGGCTCCCTCTGAGAGGCACAGAAAATAATTTTTTCTTCATTTCCCACAGAAAAAACTCAAGTAACAGGTGTTCTGCTCCTGGCACATCTCAGCATCACATCCTGTTACAGTTGAAATGAGCATTAAAATAATGTTGATTTTGAAATTGGGTCAACTTTTTTGGCTTAAAAAGGAAAATAATCTTATTTTAGAACCCCACAGAATTTTAAATTTGGAGCTATCTGATTGGCTGATTGTCAGCAGTTTGGAAAGCACACTTAAAATGAGTTACATTCATTTTTTGAGCAGAGTAATAGCCATTGTAAATCCATTTGCATTAAGGTGATTTTGTCACTCCTAGATTTATGCAGCAGGATCTGATAGTGTTGGCACCGTTCCAGTGGTTTCTGAAATCCCGTTTCCTCTTCTCTTTAAAAAAAAACCCCAACAGATAATCTTATCCAAATTCTGAAACCAATCCAGGAAACTAAAATAAGACATAAAAATCTTCAATTTACCAGAAGGGTAGGAAGCGCGGGAGTGGGGGAAAGAGGAGGGGGGGTGGTTCAAAGAGAACAAATAATTCCATTTTCTTCCTCGGAGATGGGATCAGAATCTTCCAGTAAGCTTTGCTATTTTGAATAGAAACAGCCATGCAGTTTAAACAGCTGGAAAGGAAACGTCACAAGCTTAGAGGGATTCCTGGTTTCTGCTGACATACTGTGATTCTTCCAGTGTTTCCCATATCTGATGCACTGCATCTTAAGGGTTTGAAAATTAAAGTGGGCCTGATCCTGCATTTCTTGTGCATCCCAAATTCCCAGTTAAGGTTGCAGGCCATGTCTACACTACACTGTGTTACTGGCATAGCTATATCAGCTGGAAGCATGAAAAAAATCACAACTCCTCCTATCTGACATAGGTGGGCCAGCAAAATGCAACTATGCCAGCAGAAGAGTTCTTCTGTCAGCATAATTAATGCCATTAAGGAAGTAGTTTAGCTATCCCGGCAGAAGAACTCCAACCCTCAGTTTAGTCTATACTCCATTAGAGGGCTCTGCCAACATAGCAGTGAGCAATGACGGATGGGGGGCGGAGGAGCGAGTGGGGAGCCGGGTCTGGAGGAAGAGGCGGAGCGGGGGGGAGCCTTGCAGGAAGTGGAGGAGCAGAGGTGGAGCCTTGGGGGAAGAGGCAGGAGGTGGGGGGAAAGTTCCAGCTGGAGTGTCCAGTTTTCAGAAATTAGAAAGCTGGCAACCCTAATTGCAAAGGGTTCTCCAGTATCATTCTCTTTGCTCTTGCTTGGAATTGAAGGGGTCTCTGATAAGACAGATATCAATCCTGCCTTCAGCTTGCAGTCTTGGCTGACATGCTGGTATCAGTGGTTTTTATCTGCAAGATATTTTTCTTTTAGGAGATGCAGAGTAAACCTGGAGAGGAAACCTGTGCCCCTTAAATATAACATGGAAGGCCAAATCCTGCTCTCATACCCCCCCCCCAGTATTAATCCAGAATAGCTCCACTCACTTTAGTGGATTTACACCAGTGTAACTGAAATCAGATTTCAGTCCAGAATCTTTTACTAGCATCTGAAGATAGATAGGTGTCTGTCTATGTATCTGTCTTTACATTTTATGCTTGTGAAAAAGGCCACATCGTCAGCACTGGCAAATGAAGTCCCCTATTTATATTCACACACCAGATACAACACAGGCAGCAGTACAAGCTTCCTCATTCTGCCCGGCCAATGTGGGGGAGATGGTAGGAGTGAAAAGGCAATTCAGTCATGCTAGTCAATTTGACCCTTGACCTCTCTGCTGAGGCTGCCAAAGTGGGTTCCAAGAAGTACCAACTGCAGTGATGGCTTAAGGCAGAATATGTACGTCCAGTGGGACTGGACTGAGGCCATTAAACTGGTAGAGAATTATCTTCCAAACACAGGGACATTGTTTATTCGGTAAACCATGATATGAAATGTTAAGGAGGTAGCGTCATGGAGAGTGTGTTTGTTTATTCATACTTGTAAAAAGCTCATGTACAAATTAGTTTAAAAAGATATACACAATGAGCATGTCAATAGCTCTTTCCCCACTTCCCCATCTCCACAGCCCCAAACTTCCCCTTACCAAAGAATCCTGGAAAAATAGTTAAACAGATAAGCTTTAAACTGAGCTGTTTTCCTTAGTTTTTCCTTTTATTTTCTATGCGTAATCAAAAAACACAACAATCCTATCTGCACAGTAAATGTGCATTTTAAAAAATCTTTGAGAGTTTGCGGGAAGAAAATGATAAATAAGTCTCTTAACTCTTCAGCTGCCTCATTAAGTCCAGCTGCAGAGTTTTTGTTTGGACTGAAGTGAATTGGAGGGACTTTTTCACTGCAGTGCAAATTCATTCATATATCTCCGCTGAAGATCAGCCTTCCCAAATGTCCCGTTCCTGAAGGGGGTTTCCTTGCAAACCCTTTACATCAGCGGGATTTCCTTTGACTCGGGTCTCTAGGTTTCCTTTTTCTATTCATTCCGCATCTTAGGGGAGCGTGCAAACATCAACGGCTCAACCTGGCAGAGGAGGGAAGTAGATTTTCTTTCTCACTGGGGAGATTCCCATTGCGCAGGTCCACATTGCTGCAGAAAGCTCTGCTCTCGAAAGTTCCCATCTCTGAGGGAATCTGCTGCAACTGTGATTTGGCATGTGGTTTCCTCCTGCTCTTGGAGCCCTGATTTCATTCGATGAGGTACTGTACTGGGGCATTATTGAAGTGTGTTTGGTCCCATACAAAATGCAGGAAGATAAATCCTTACTGCAAGGAGCTATGTTCCACAGTTATATACCCTGTGATATCAAAACCAGTGTAGGCAGTTGCCATTCTTCTGTACTGCTCAAGCTCTCTCTATTTCCTAAACGATATCACAGACATTTGGTGATTGACACTGAATGGTTATTACTAGAATGCAATAATCTCTATGAAATTCTAACTCAGATGTGCCAGAGCTGAAACTTAACCTGGGATAAGGAGGTTGGGAGAGGGGGCTGTCATTTCATTTAATTGAAGCAATCCTTTAGATGCTTTAGAAGGTGTAAAATCTCACCCTGAAAGGTTAACTGCATCGCAGGAGGTCAGGCAGAAACAAGCCTTTGCTTTCTTTTTCAGTGTTCCCAAACCAAACACTGAGATATTTCTAGTCTCTTAGGAAAACTTGTAATTCCTGAATACATGCTAGATACTCCTTCAGATAGCTGTCAGCTTCCAGTTATCTCCTTGTCCATTTTGATCTACCACCTTTGTAGATTTTTAGACCACGCACATATACGACACTTAGCTGTACTTCCTGCATTTAAAGAATCCGCCACTTCTTCTATACCTCTATGAGACCTTAAATTGGTCTAGCTGTAAATATTTTAAAACAGAAAAGTGACTATCTCAGCTACTCATTATTTACAGAGCCATTACATTGTGTTCGTTTTTTAGGCCCAGACCCTCAAAGGTGTTTAGGCACCAAAGGCCCACTGAAATCAATGGGCGTTAGGCACATAAATACTTTTGGGGATTTGGACCTTAATGGCTAAAATAGACATATATATCTTCAGCATGCTATTAAATATATTTTAATATCTGTCATTTATTTTACACATATATGGCCTATTGTCAGAAATATATGGTTTTGCTTTCATTCTGGATTTACTGCAGAAAAGTGATTATTCATGATACATAGCACCATTGTACCTGATTCCTTGAAGTCAGTGAGAGTTTGGGGTATGCAGGGTCAGGCCCAGTGTTTTGTTTATCTATTCCCTTCAGTTTTAGTTCTTTTCAGTGTTGTTGTAGTCGTGTTATTCCCAGGATATCAGAGAGACAAGGAGTGTGAGGTAATATTTTTATTGGACCAACTTCTTTTGGTGAAAGAGACAAGCTTTAGAATTTACACAGATCTCTTCTTCAGGGAAATGTACTCAGATTACCCAGACCTCAAGAAGAGCTCTATGTAAGCTCAAAAGCTTGTCTTTCTCACCAGTAGAAGTTGGTCCAATAAAAGATATTTACCTCATCTACTTGGTCTCTCCAGTTTTAGTTCTAACTTTTAAAGCAAAAAATTCACTGATTCAAAGCTAGAGCTCTTTAGAAGATTTGTCTGTCTGCGATTGTCAGACACTCACCTTTAAATATTCATGACTTCAACATCAGCTAACCTATTTTCTTCAAACTTGGCTTACTATGTAGATCTCATTGAGACTGAAGAATCAAACTGAGTTGCATCTCCTTGTACATAAGGTTGCACACACATATAGAGAGGATCATAATTTATCTCTAAATAAATCATAGAATCATAGAATATCAGGGTTGGAAGGGTCCTCAGGAGGTCATCTACTCCAACCCCCTGCTCAAAGCAGGACCAATCCCCAATTAAATCATCCCAGCCAGGGTTTTGTCAAGAATGGCAACTGCCTACACTGGTTTTGATATCACAGGGTATATAACTGCTGCCTAGCCATTCGGTCCCTAGTCTGTAGCTGTGCATTGGGTTCTTCCGTCCTAAGTGCAGGACCCTGCATTTATCTTTACTGAACCTCATCAGATTTCTTTTGGCCCAATCCTCCAATTTGTCTAGGTCCCTCTGTATCCTATCCCTGCCCTCCAGCGTATCAACCACTCCTCCCAGTTTAGTATCATCCGCAAATTTGCTGAGAGTGCAATCCACACCATCCTCCAGATGATTTATGAAGATATTGAACAAAACCGGCCCCAGGACCGAACCCTGGGGCACTCCACTTGACAACAGCTGCCAACTAGACATGGAGCCATTGATCACTACCCGTTGAGCCTGACAATCTAGCCAACTTTCTACCCACCTTATAGTGCATTCATCCAGCCCATACTTCTTTAACTTGCTGACAAGAATACTGTGGGAGACCGTGTCAAAAGCTTTGCTAAAGTCAAGAAACAATACATCCACTGCTTTCCCTTCATCCACAGAACCAGTAATCTCATCATAGAAGGCGATTAGATTAGTCAGGCATGACCTTCCCTTGGTGAATCCATGCTGACTGTTCCTGATCACTTTCCTCTCATGTAAGTGCTTCAGGATTGATTCCTTGAGGACCTGCTCCATGATTTTTCCGGGGACTGAGGTGAGGCTGACTGGCCTGTAGTTCCCAGGATCCTCCTTCTTCCCTTTTTTAAAGATTGGCACTACATTAGCCTTTTTCCAGTCATCCGGGACTTCCCCCATTCGCCACGAGTTTTCAAAGATAATGGCCAATGGCTCTGCAATCACAGCCGCCAATTCCTTTAGCACTCTCGGATGCAACTCGTCCGGCCCCATGGATTTGTGCACGTCCAGCTTTTCTAAATAGTCCCTAACCACCTCTTTCTCCACAGAGGGCTGGTCATCTAGTCCCCATGTTGTGATGCCCAGCGCAGCAGTCTGGGAGCTGTCCTTGTTAGTGAAGACAGAGGCAAAAAAAACATTGAGCACATTAGCTTTTTCCACATCCTCTGTCACTAGGTTGCCTCCCTCATTCATTAAGGGGCCCACACTTTCCTTGGCTTTCTTCTTGTTGCCAACATACCTGAAGAAACCCTTCTTGTTACTCTTGACATCTCTTGCTAGTTGCAGCTCCAGGTGCGATTTGGCCCTCCTAATTTCATTCCTACATGCACGAGCAATATTTTTATACTCTTCCCTGGTCATATGTCCAACCTTCCACTTCTTGTGAGTTTCTTTTTTATGTTTAAGATCCGCTAGCATTTCACCATTAAGCCAAGTTGGTCGCCTGCCATATTTACTATTCTTTCGACACATCGGGATGGTTTGTCCCTGTAACCTCAACAGGGATTCCTTGAAATACAGCCAGCTCTCCTGGACTTCTTTCCCCTTCATGTTAGTCCCCCAGGGGATCCTACCCATCCGTTCCCTGAGGGAGTCGAAGTCTGCTTTCCTGAAGTCCAGGGTCCGTATCCTGCTGCTTACCTTTCTTCCCTGTGTCAGGATCCTGAACTCAACCAACTCATGGTCACTACCTCTCAGATTCCCATCCACTTTTGCTTCTCCCACTAATTCTTCCCTGTTTGTGAGCAGCAGGTCAAGAAAAGCTCCCCCCCCCCCCTAGTTGGCTCCTCTAGCACTTGCACCAGGAAATTGTCCCCTACGCTTTCCAAAAACTTCCTGGATTGTCTATGCACCGCTGTATTGCTCTCCCAGCAGATATCAGGAAGATTAAAGTCATCCATGAGAACCAGGGCGCGCGATCTAGTAGCTTCTGTGACTTGCCGGAAGAAAGCCTCATCCACCTCATCCCCCTGGTCCGGTGGTCTATAGCAGACTCCCACCACTACATCACTCTTGTTGCTCACACTTCTAAACTTAATCCAGAGACACTCAGGTTTTTCTGCAGTTTCGTACCGGAGCTCTGGGCAGTCATACTGCTCCCTTACATACAATGCTACTCCCTCACCTTTTCTGCCCTGCCTGTCCTTCCTGAACAGTTTATAACCATCCATGACAGTACTCCAGTCATGTGAGTTGTCCCACCAAGTCTCTGTTATTCCAATCACGTCATAATTCCTTGACATCACCAGGACCTCCAGTTCTCCCTGCTTGTTTCCAAGGCTTTGTGCATTCGTATATAAGCACTTGAGATAACCTGCTGATCGCCCCTCATTCTCAGTATGAGGCAGGGGCCCTCCCCTCACAGACGTTCCTGCCTGTGCTTTTTCATCGGATGCATCCGATGAAGTGAGCTGTAGCTCACGAAAGCTTATGCTCAAATAAATTGGTTAGTCTCTAAGGTGCCACAAGTACTCCTTTTCTTTTTGCGAATACAGACTAACACGGCTGCTACTCTGAAACCTATCATAAAGTATGTTACACTGAAGCCTCTAAGAGGCTGTCGTCACTTTAATTGCATATTTAGGAAAACATTTTTCAAACTATCACATTTTGCAAATTCTCAATATAATTCCAGCAAATATCAGGGTTATACTGTTCACTCTGCATGTGTCATCTATAGGGTTTATTGATAATTTTATTCTTTCCAGACAAGATAGTACAGACAAAGGGCCTGCTGTTATGAGGTGCTGAGCCCCTTTTGAGACATGCTCTGTGCCCTCAGATCCTGATAAAATACAATCCCATTAAAGTTAAAAGGCTACAATGTTCTCTTGCTCTAACCATGCATAACATCCTAGCCCGGATGTATACTTCTCCCCTGGTTTTTTCTATAATTAATATTATCATTTGCTAAATCTAGTCCAACACATCTTGGACTCCAGTTCACAGCTTTGTGTAGTTTCATCTCTCTAGTATTTAACAAATAAATAATTGGGTAACCCATATTTTTTCCTCCTTCAGCCCAGATCCCACTTTTGTCTGATCCTTTCGGCCACTCTCTTTTTAGGGTTTTTGCCCTTTGAATAACATATAATCTTAAAGTCAGATTTATGAAGAGTGAGATGACTAAAAAGAGGTGTCTGAGGTCTTGTGAAAAGGAGCTGTGGGGCAATAGGTTTAACCTCTGTAAGGACTGCTGGATTAGTCCCACTGCATCTGCAGGGGCTGCCTGAGCATAACTGGTGCTCCTGGAATGTCTAGAATATTGCATTAGTGGTGACATCATTGGCCAAATTTTTTTGTCACCTGCACAGGTGCAAAACCATATGGCCAAGATTTTCAAAGAAGAATAATGAATTTTGGGTCCCCCACTGAAGACACCTTGGAGATGCTTGAATTTCAAAGATGGGTGCTCAGCATCTTCTGAAAATCTGGCCCCCACCAGGTGTCTCAAGGTGAGAACTCAAAAATCCAGACGTCTAAAATCAAGAAGCACTTTAGAGAATCTTGCTTATTGTCTTCAACTTTATGACTGTACTTTCAACCGTGTAACTGAAAGCAAACTTTGGCTGTGTCTCTATGAGAGACTAGCACTCAGCCAGCACAAACAGAGGAAAACAAAATACACAAGTGTCTGATTTTTAATGATAAGGTCCTGGTGAAAAAGAGAAGATGTTTTAGAGCAGCAGGTGCCAGTGGGGGTTTACTCTTGGGGTTTGTGGCTCATTGGGTTATTCAAGGCATTATTAATTATTATTATTATTATTATTATAAGGCAGATAAGCTGCTTAAGTTACCAACATAAACATATCATTGCCCACAAAATTAATTCCACATCGCTTTAATAAAGAGCAGGTTTTCCTCTTCATCACTGCATGACAATAATGGGTCTCCCCGGTCTGTCCACAGCATGGCTCAGACAAGGTGGTAGGGATGGGAAAGTAACATGGTTTCAAAGTGGTTAGCAGCATAGTTTGTCTTCAGACTGTCCGCACTACTTTCTCCTACATTCTGACACCATACTGTAGATGTGGTTTTATCACTATTGGTAGGTAGTTGATTATGCTCATTAAATAGCTGACATGCCCAGAGGTCTAAATTGTACATTTTAGGCACTACCCAGCATAATCAGTAGTGGAAAACCACATCATTCTAGTGGGAGCTATTTCCCAAGCAACACCATAGACCAGGGAAGTGCCTCCTGCCCACCTCATCCCTGCTTTTCTTACCCCTGTTGAGATAATGTGCACACAGAGGGAGAAGCTCTTATGCTTCATGGTCCTTGACCATGGCATCGAGTGTGGAAAGGGAGGGAGGTTCCTTTCACCCTCCCTACCCTGCTGCTCACAGATCCTGTGTGATGCACAATAACACAGAGAAAGCGCACAGGTACATATGCACACGGTAGGTATGCACTCTTCATTCCTCATATTCCACATTTACCGTCAAACTCCTCATTGTCAAAAATGTAGCTCCATGGCACTGAGAACGCTTTCACCTTTGTAAATAAACCCACATCTCCCAGAGATTTGCAAGTCAAGCTCTGTAGAGGCTATACTACTAGAGATGGACAGCAAAACTCTTGGAATTTACTTATTACAACCAGTTGATATATTTCAAAATGCATAATTTGGGGGCAATATTTTTGTCAACATTTTCAATTTCAATGTAAAAACTGGACCTTTCCCCCCACTTTTTTCTTTTCTTGTATTGGCTCTAGTAGTTGATCGGTTTTGCCTTCTGCCTCTTCAAGTGGTAACCCTCCATCCCTCCTGTAACTCTGCCCAACAGAATAGATACAAGACATGTAATAAGGCTGTAGAAATGGCTGCAAAGCTGAGCAGGCCCCAGCGTATGAATCTCTTATCAGGTCTATATCCTCTTTGAAACATAAGTTTCCATGAGGGCTGGCAGCTTTCTAAGATTTTGAACCTATTTATTCCATGTGTATGTAGCATGCATGAACTGCAGGAGAATGCAAGGAAGCTGTTTATGAGGATCTCAAGAAATGGTGATTCTGTGTAACCTTTGCCTTGTATAAGTTATCAGCAAGGGTAACACATAGTCATTTTTTTATATTGTCTCAGCAAAGTAAGTTCTGTGGGCCAGTTTAAATTTGGAGGCATTAATTTCAAATGCAATCATTAGAAATACAAGCTACCTACAACTTCAAAGCCACAGTTTCTATAAAATGATGGAGTTAGTTTATATTGGAATTCGTGACTTATTTTTAGGAAAAGACTCTACATGCTGAAGGGAATCTCCATGCAAGTAACATAACTGTGTCCCCAAAAAAATAAAGTTGATTTTACCCCTTCTAGCTATCAAAGAGGTAACCAGCATGAGCTCAGAGCCTCACTGCACTGATATTTTAAATGTGCAGCTCTCAAGGTCAATTGCTGTAGTGAGATGCCGAGCGAGCAGATGTTTGCAGTCAACCAGTGTCAATAGGAGACACATTTGTTTTGTGGCACTGAATGTGAGGTAGCAAGAACACTGTGTGAAAGAGACAACAAGGTCACTCCTGAACATGCTGATTACAGTAACACTTCTGCGCAAACAAGATTCCTATTACAACCTTAATAGCTGTCTTTAGTCCCTTTACCAGTGTAGAAACGGCAACCTCTTTGACACTAAATATATGCCGATTGTCCAGCTACATCTACTTGTAGCCCATTGTCACTGCAACTCCAGCAGCTCCCACCCACGGTGCTGAAGGAGGAAGAACTACTCCTAGGGACAGGGTTGGCCGGTGGGAGTCAGAAACTGCACTTTTATCAACCGGAGCTGTTGCACCAAGACTCCCTCTGTAGCCTTTGGATCCCCATGACATAACTGGAACCAGATCTATTACTGATTGGTCCGGATTACCTGAACTCCCCCACCCTGTTCTGACAGCAGAGGGACCAAGCAGACCTTTCCTGCCACAGAAACACCACCAGTTATCTGATCAGCAGGCAGCTGGCAGGGAGGGGCAGGGATGGAAGGAAAGTTGGGGAGTTGTGGAAGTTTCACAGGATGATATACATGATGTTGCCAGATGGAGGGAAACAAAAGGTGGCTGGATAGTAGTAAGTGGTTGGATAGAGAGGTAGGATGGGAGGTGAGGCAAAGGGACACTTTGCTCTAGGGGTATGGTTATTGAGCATATGGGGGTGAGGGGAGTTTTGTATATATTGAAGACTACATTTTAGAATCATATGTGTGCAGAGATACTATGACACCATATGGCTTTATTTCTATTACCCTCACCTGCCAGTCACATATTTCCTCTCCTATTATTTCTAATTTCACTTACTGCATTATGTATACCATTGGACTGTAAGCAAATCAAGGCAAGGAGCATGTGTATCTCTCTTCCATAAGGTGGTCAGCACCCAGTGATCATTAAAAATAAATACTAAATAATGTACAGTGCTTTGATTGTGTAAAGCATTGTATAAGTGTTAGGTATTTCTGGCTACTATTAAAACGGCAACATTTCCCATAGATATGCCACAGGTACAACAGTTATTTCCTGTTATAAAGATATTGGGAAGTTAAATACTTCAGTGAGTCAGCTGTTGGCAAGGACCAACGTTTTTATGGCAAACACTGCCTGAGACTTACTACTACATGGAGAGATGTACTTTGATGCTCTATCATGCCATCAGATCTGGTGAAATGAATAAAATACAGAACACAAAGCCGTTATTATAATACAGCTACATCTGGCATGTTCAGACAGAGATTAGCTTGCACAGTAGCACTGTGATAACAATATAGACGTAGCCACCATAATTCATATGTAGCCACATAATATTACATAACCAATCTGCAACTGTAAGGGAAGATGTGTTGCTAATCCTGTGCACTCCTCTGAACATTTCAGTTTATGACAGGTTTCAGAGTAACAGCCGTGTTAGTCTGTATTCGCAAAAAGAAAAGGAGTACTTGTGGCACCTTAGAGACTAACCAATTTATTTGAGAATAAGCTTTCGTGAGCTACAGCTCACTTCATCGACTTGTGGCACCTTAGAGACTAACCAATTTATTTGAGAATAAGCTTTCGTGAGCTACAGCTCACTTCATCGGATGCATCCGATGAAGTGAGCTGTAGCTCACGAAAGCTTATTCTCAAATAAATTGGTTAGTCTCTAAGGTGCCACAAGTCCTCCTTTTCTTATTTCAGTTTATGACACCCTCCTAGAGCGAAGTTGAATGCAGGGGCCATTAACATCTTGGATTTGAGAAAGCTGGTAATCTGGTGAGATTCCACACCAGAATTACTTGTAATGTGCTTCATAGGAAATCATGGTAGAAGGTGTTAGTACAACAGCCCAAGGTGCTTGGCACTTGTACAGAGTGATTATATAAAATTATTAAAATTACTGCCTGAGCTTAAAACACTTGTTCACTCCAAACTGCCCTTCAATGAGATTTAGGCTCTTAAATGCCTAGGTCCAGTGGTGAGCTGGAGCTGGTTCCCACCGGTTCGCTAGAACTGGTTGTTAAATTTAGAAGCCCTTTCAGAACCGGTTGTTCCGCAAGGGACAATTGGTTCTAAAAGGGCTTCTAAATGTAACCGGCCAAAAGTGGTGCCTTAGGCACTGACTCCATGGGTGCTCCAGCCCTGGAGCAGCCAAGGGGAAAATTTGGTGGGTGCAGAGCACCCACCGGCAGCTCCCCGCCCCACCCCTGGCCCCAGCTCACCTCCGTTCCGCCTCCTCCCCTGAACGCGCCGCCCCGCCCTGCTTCTCTGCCCGCACCCCCTCCCCCCCGCCAGCCTCCCGCGAATCAGCTGTTCACGTGGGAAGCTGGGGCGGGCTGAGAAGCAGGCAGTGGCTTCGCACTCAGGCCCAGGGAGGCGGACGTGAGCTGGGGCAGGGGGGAGGGGGGCGATAAGGGCCGCCCGCGCCACAGCAAGTAACCCCGGGGTGGGCGGGGGATGCGTGCAGGAGAACTGCTCCCCACCCCAGCTCACCTCCGCCACCCTCAGCCTGAGTGTGAAGCCGCCGCCTGCTTCTCAGCCATCCCAGGCTTCCCGCCAAACAGCTGATTCACGGGAAGCTGGGGGGGGGGCAGAGAAGCAGAGTGGGGCGGTGCGTTCAGGGGCGGACGTGGAGTGGAGGTGAGCTGGGGTTGGGGGTGGGGCGGGGAGCTGCCCCCGGAGCACCCACGGAGAAGGCGCCTAAGGCGCCACTTTTGATGTGATCAGTGGGGGGAGCGGCCGCTCCCCCTGCTTGCCCCCTAGCTACGCTCCCCCACCCCTAGGAGCCAGAGGGTCCTGCCGGATGCTTCCTGGGAGCTGCCCCAGGTAAGCACCGCTGGGACTCCCCACCTCGCCCCCCGGCAGGTCCCTCTGGCTCTTAGGGGCAGAGTGAGCACCCAATATGGTGGCCCACGAGACCCTCCGACCCAGTTCTGGGGGCAGTCAGGGGACAGGGGAGGGGGGTGGATGGGGCAGGGGTCATGGGGGGGGCATCAAGGAATGCGGGGGGTTGGATGGGGCAGGAGTCCCGGGGGGCGGGCGTGGGCAACGACCCCCTCGTGGGGTGAGGAGGGAACCAGTTGTTAAGATTTCGGCAGTTCATCACTGCCTAGGTCCCTTTTGATAATGGGACTCAGGCTCTTAAGTCATTCAGGAACTTTTGAAACTTTCACCCTACAATTACTAAAAGTATTATTGTTCATATTTCTTTGTATTACCATAGTGCCTAGGAGCCCGAGTCATGGACCAGGAGCCCACTGGGCCAGGTGCTGTACCAAAAAAACAAAAAGCCCCGAGTACTGTAGAAGCTGTTGTGCAACTTTCTCACTTGCAGTGCTGAGAATGTGCCATCCCCTCAGGAATGAAGAGGAGAAAACATACCAGGAGTTAAGAACAGTCATTGGCTGGAAGAGATGAAGTTGCAGCAAGGAGCAGCTGGCCACAAAATGGCTCTTTTAGGGCTGTAGCTGCCTGTCTCTGTTACATTTAAAGGGTTGGCTCCCAGAAAGGCATGCTGGGAAAGGCTCCTGTAAAAGGACAAACCTGGCTCCTGAATAAACAAATAATTTTAGGTTCCCGCCAACTCTCTGTTGGGGCTTGTTCAGGGAAGGTTAGCCCTGACGGTTGGCCTAGCTTGCTTTTTGACTGCCATTGTCCCTATGGGCCTTGCAGCAGCCAGGGAAGACTCTGGGCACAGGGAACCCCTCCCCCAGGACTCATCATGATAGTATCTGAGCACCCCACAAACACTAATAAATGAAATCTCACAATACTGCTGTAAGCCAATACTGGCAAGCTTAAAATTAAGCTTGTGCATAAGTGTTTGTAGGATTGGTGGCAATGGCTGCAGCAACACCCAGAGGAATACCTACCGATCCCCTTTAGGGCATGAATATTTTGTTTGTAAAATGATATTTTATCCTTCAGAGGTCATGGACTATGCAGTGGTAACATGACCTTTAACTTTTCCAGACCAAATGTTTATACAGGTGCAGTTATTTCCTGAACAAGGAGCAGAGGTTTGAATATTATACAAACACTATTAATTTAAATATTTTTTCTCAATGGCTGTGTTTTTTCACCGGAAATATAAAAACTAATATTTTGTTCAGTCTGTTAATTTAAGGTATTGAGAATGTGCCATTATCCACCAGCCAAGTCACTGGGAAGTCATACCTCTATGGAAAGGCATCTCAGTTGCTATCATGTTAGAATACTACACCCAGACTCAGATAATTTAGAGGGAAAGGCTCCCAAATTTCCCCTAAAAGCTATAAGGTAATCTAGACACTTTGGCAGCTACAGTTTGAGTGACCAAAACTCACAGGGGTCTGATTCATATGGCTACTAAGTCAGTAGCATGGACGTGTGAAACTGAAAGCAAGATTTTCCTTGCCTCATGTTAGTATCATTTCACAGTTGGAACAGGAAGTAAGTCTGAGAGGCAAAGAATATAGTCTTTCCATAGGAAATGTCTCAGCTACACAACCTTTCAATTGCTCCCTATCTTCTTATGCTTGGAGTTCAGATAAGCTCTAGTTTTCATGTCTGTTGGCTATGATCTGCTTTTCCACTAGTGTGGGATAACCCAGTGTCCTAGCCAACATCCCTCCTCTGAATCAATAAATGCCAGCAAGGATTAGCTGGAAATGCTGCATATGTTCATGGCTTTGGGCTTTATGTGGGATTTTTCTGACTGAATTTTAGCTGCCACATTTGCCTTTTCTATAGAGCCAGGTAGCTCAAGTCTGTAAATAACACAGACTATGAAAAATGCTACATATGTATGATTTAATGCAACACACAGTCACTGCAAGCCAATTAGTTTCTTAGAGGCAATGTTCACTACCATTTTGTCAGTCTTTACTGTGTATTACAGATTCAAATAAGTAATTTAAAACAGGTGCTTAGAAATGGATTGTGCGGGTTGTCTGAGCGGTTGCTGTCATTCATTATCCTGGTTGAAAGTTAAACAGCAATCAGGTTGTGTTGAAGACTTGGATAAAATTGGCAGTGCTCTTTTGCATCCAGGTGATCAGCAAGAAATAGGACTTCCAACAGAAGCAAGGGTTCTGAGAATCTGTTCTTTCATTTACATTTCCCTCTAGATCAGTTTTCTGTGTCTCTTCCTGTGTTTGTAAACACTACCCTTGGATGCATGCATTGAGATTATACTCCTTGAAGTTATGGTGAGGTATGCACATGAGGACAGGCCTGAATACAGTGCTTGAGTCTCCTCTGCCTTGGACTTGTGTAGGTATTTACACCTCTGCAGAGTGGGTGTAAACTCAGATGCCTGATCATGCTCCAAATGAAAATAATGGATGAACTTTCCTTGACTTCAATATGAGCAGTGATGGTGGTGGTTCATGACCAAATGACCAGACCACACGCAGGCAGTGGAGAATAAGGCCTACAGTATCTACCTAATATCTTGCGATGGGCCTACCTGACAGCAATAAAGCTCAGGCTCTAACAATGAATTCTCAGTATTCTTTATCTGGGTGACTTTCTGTGTTGAGCAGATCAGGAGTAAGGAAAGAAGCACAATGATGGCAAGGAGGCAGCTATCAGAACAACCTGTGCCATGAGGCTTTAGTGTGATTCTATGCCCTTCAACTGCAACTTTTAAGGAAGGATCTCAAAACATTTGACAAAAAATGGATTAATTAAGCTTCACACCACCACTGAAAGGTGGGGATATAGTATCCCATTTTACAGATGAGTAAACTGAGGCACAGAGAGATTATGCGAGTGACCCAAAGTTACCTGGTAAGTCAGCAGTGGAGTCAGGAATAGAAACCGCATCCTTCCTGTAACTTCTGGACACATGATCTCAGAACACACTGACCTTTGTTAAAGTTGAAAAGGCACCTACCATTCTAACCCCCTCCTTCTAGTCCCTTGTAATAGTAAGGTAATGACTAAAATGTAAGGAGGTAACATCTGTAATGTGGCCTTCTTTTGATTACAACAAAGGCTACTGCTTTTTGAGTGGAAATGTCTCTCTTTTTTTGTAACAAGGTCAGTCCTGAGCAAGTGCATTATCCATCCCTCTATCTTCAGCAAAAACAAAAGGGTGCCACATTTCCACTGCATGATCATTTGAAAAACTTCGTGTGACCACAAACTTTGTGACCACAAACTTCTTGATGCCAACTGGCAAAGGGCACAGGTCATGCACAGAATTTTACAAGGATTCCCCTAGACCAGTCATACAATGTTAATAAGAATAATTGCATAATAATTCTGAAAAGGATGGCGTGCGAAGTGTCTGCTGAGAGCCAGTAACACAGTGGTCATCATAACCATTGCAAAATATATGAAAGGAGAATATTTAAGAAGTTATATACCTATACTGGAAATTATGTTCTTCAGGTCTGCGCATTAGAGAAGGTCACCAGGAGGTAACAAACATGTTCCTTTCAGACAGGCATGAGACACTTATCTATCTATTGAGCTTGAGGACTGTATACTTCACAATGGATACCTATGTGCATACGAAGCCACCAGCTAATCAAAATTAACATGAGAGCACAAAATCTACAGGAAGCAACACACAGCAGGCGGATATCTGTCCAGTTTATGAATAAAGGTGAAAGGGTTGTTTTGTTATATGTGGGATTTCAAAGGGACATCCTGCCATCTTTCACCTAGCAAGTAAGCTGATGGTGGGCTTACTTTATGAATGGAAGATCACAGCCACTCCTGATGATAATACATTGGAAGAATTTTGGGTGAGCTTTTGCTTTTATGACATAATAACATCCTATTCGTTAAATTTAGGCTCTTATTTGTGTGTTATGATGTTATTGTATATGTAATCCTTTGTTTCCAATATTACTGCTCATTATCATTTCAGTCTCTGTTCTTGTTCAATAAACTTATACTTGTTTTCTCTATCAACAAATCGAAGGGCAGTGTGCTAAGTGGAGTTGTGTTCTAAGGTGTAACAGGTAAGCTGCGGTGCACTGTTCCTTTGCGAACAGCGGGCCTGGTAAGTGTGTGTGAATAAGGTGCAGGACGTTCCAGGGAGTCTCTTGGAGGACTTGGGGGATGAAGTGTGTCTCTTGCTAACCAGCAGAGCCTGCATGGGCTGAGAGGGGAGCGCTCAAGCTGCCTGTGGCTGGCGGTGTCAGGGAGATGACCTCTGGCAGATGTAGACAAGGGCAAGGGCAAGTAGTAATGAGGTGCCTCAGAACCTGGGGTATCCCCGGGAAGTGTCACACTTTTCATTCAAAGACCTCTGTAAGCAAGAACATTGAAATATTCTTATACAGCAAGCCTACTCTACACAGCTTTGTAAAGGGCTTGTCTACATGGCAAGCCAGGAGGTGAATCTACATGGCACTAGCTTGCCACGCAGTAACATCCCATGTGGATTCTGCTACAGCACACCAAAAGTCCGAGTGCATTTGGCTACTTGTAAAATGTAAAAAGAAAAGGAGGACTTACGGCACCTTAGAGACTAACCAATTTATTTGAGCATAAGCTTTTGTGAGCTACAGCTCACTTCATCGGATGAAGTGAGCTGTAACTCACGAAAGCTTATGCTCAAATAAATTGGTTAGTCTCTAAGGTGCCACAAGTCCTCCTTTACTTTTTGCAAATACAGACTAATACGGCTGCTACTCTGAAACTTGTAAAATGTAGTAAACCAAAGTGCACCCTGGCTCTTTCAGTAGGCTATAGTAGTTTCCACATGGGACGGTACTGTACAGCAAGCTGGTGTGCTGCAGATTCTCACCCTAGCTTGCCACACAGTAATACCCCATGTAGGCAAGCCCTTAGAGAGAGTTTGGATCTTTTAATAAGGCTGGTGTGTGTATCCCAGGACATGCACTGCTCTTTCCTTATGATGACAACCCTCTTACTATCATGACCTTCCAAAACTCCTAACATTACATTAATGCAGGTTTCTGCAGAGAACTATGCATTTAGAAACTGATCCACAGTCCACTGAAGTCAATGGGAGTCTTTTCTTTCAGGCCCTAAGACAAATGAAATATATAAATAGTACCTGTAATACAGGGGTAAGAAGTAGCTTAAGACAGGATATTTCAAGAAATTGATTTTCCTGATTCACCTCTACACAGACAAACTAGCATGCTCTGCTTCTTCTTAGAAACACGGGCATGGTAAAGAGGGATGGGAGGGGGAAGTTTGAATGAAGAAAGCTGAAGTTACTTTAATATTCCCCCAAGAAACATAAAGTTTCATGAATGATTTTAGGGACATCAAATCAGCTGACACTCAGCGATCTGATTCGGAAGTATGCAGTTCACAGACACTGCAAACTTGATGCTAATATAAAAGGTGATTGTTTCTGTGACCGTCCTCTTGTGCTGTGTAGAATGTTTTATGCTGCTTTTTGAATTCACTGAGTGAATTCCAGACCTGTTTCATTATACCTGAGATTCTAGAAATCTGTTCTTTTGGTGTCTTAGTAAATGTGCTATTTTGCTGGATACTTATACGTTCTGTTTTGTGGCATGCGGTGCTTATCAGCTCTGGTTTTGCAGCTTATTTCTGACTCCCTTAGAGCAGAATTCTCCCCTGCACTCTGTATTGAGGCTCTCTTATCCACTCATGTTGATCTCAGTTACACAGTCTACACTTGTTCTGTGCACAGAGCAACGGTGTGGAAACTCCACAAGCATAATGAGCATAGAAGATACAACAGAGCTCAGCTGTGCGGATCAGAGTGAATTTTGCACTTAAGATGCCTTAGGTGGCTAGAATATTAGGATGGTATACGTTACTTAGAGCTGGTTGCAAAGCAGAAAAAAGTATTTGCCAGTGCTATTATTCAACACATTTCATAGGTTTACGACTTACAGCATCGTATGTGACTACATGTTGAATGCCACAAAAGTATCTGGTGAATAAATTATTCCATAGAAAATGGTAAAATATGTCTCATAACATATTCAGGGAATACTGTTTGACCAGCTCTAATGCAATGTTACCCTCACATCTTCCCCTTTCATAACTAGAGATGATAATGAATCAGATCTTAGATAGGGAACATTTTTTGGAGGGGGAGGGGCTGATTATTACATTACTTGGTTTTGGTGACAGAGAGCAATGGGGGGTCAACTATTGCTCTCACACTGACTTGTTCTGTCCTCTGGGTCCAGTCCCAAAGGCCTGAATTTCCAAAAGCAGCTCCTAATTCTGGATATCTTCATTTTTGCATGTCCAGCTTCAGCCATCAAGACCTCTCATGCACAACTTGGACGCAGGCATGGCTGGGGGGCGAGCATGTGTTGTTCCTTTCACCATTCTGCAGCAGGTTCAGTGTCCTCCCCCATTTCAGTGCGCCTCAGGTATTCTGCCTTCATCCATCGTATGAATGCAGAATGCTTCATAGCACCTCCACTCACATGCGACATTGCCACACATGCCCAGCACCTGCATATCTCCCAGGAGCCCATGGTATATGGCTATGTCCAAGCAGCAGGGCTGTATGTTTATGTTTGCCATGGCAGGCCCTCCTTTCAAAAGTAGCACGTTTTAATTCTTTTGAATGGAATGGGTCCATTTATTCAGAAATCCTCAGGAATACAGGAGCCTCTCTCTTTGCTGCTTTTGTTTTGATCAGCCTAATCACCTCTGGTTCCCCACCCTCCTTCTGCAAACTTTGGGCTAGAAAGGAAATGTTCCAGAGAGGCACTGCCCACCTCCCCCAGAGCCTCCCACAAAGTATATGTGTCACCCATCCCTCCCTGTCTTTTTACAGTCGCTGCCATTTGCGCTAAGAAAGATGATGCGCTGCTTTAAACTATCAACAACTCATTGTTAGCCATGCCAAAGGATCATGCAATTGCTGTTTTTCTGAGCTCGTATGTGTACTGGAAGTTGTTTCCTTTCTGCAGTTGGCAGGACATGGGAGGAGAGTCATGGCACATCTGTTTCACATTTAACCTGAAACCAAACTTTTTCATACTACTTTTCTATCCTCTGCTGTATATTGATTCAATTACCAGGCTCTGCTAGTGCAAGAGATTTATATTAAACCCTCATACAAAGCTATTGTGTTTTGTCACACAACAGTACTGGTTTTACAGTTACAAACATTCTCAACACAACCCTCTTCAATCAGAAGAGTTAACTCTCCAAAAACCTTCTACAGGGGATACTGGACGTGTACCATATCTGAAGGCATAACATCCTTACCTTTCCATTTCTCATCTGCAAGTTTGGATGGCCAGCTGATTATACATCTCCCTAGCTGCCTTGTCAGTGCTGCTCATGTGAACATTGCCTCATTGAGAGTTCGGGGGAAATAAAACATAGTTGGCTCAGATTTCACCAGTTGGCTTTGGGTAAAGGTCCTTAAAGGCATGCCGCAGCAGCACAGATCCTGTTATTCCTTCCACACGCATTTAGCCATCTCTCCATCACTGGTGAGATCTGCCTTTCCATCTTCCAACCAGTGTCACACACTCTGTCTCCAAGAGCTGACTGATGTGAGTCTGTGACCAGAGGGACAGGCTCTGTGAGAGGACGTGAAGTAGATCCTGCTAGGGTCTCCATGCGCACGATGGGTGACACCTGGTAAGCTAAGACCTACATAGCTGTTTATTATTTTTAAGATACTCTTTCTCTGCCACACACTTTTGTTCTCAATCTTTATGAAGACTGGCTGGTCACTGGTAAACCTTGTCATTGCCCCTGAAAGAACAGGACATCAGCTGTTGAATGAAAGTCAGACATGCTAAGGTGATAATAGTGAATTGCAGGATGAATTGCAGCGTAATCCCCAGTCTAGAAGGAGAGACTCAAGGCTCTCCACCCCAAGAAAGGTGACAGCTAGATGCCTGACCCAAGTGGGATGCCCTTAAGAAGGCTGCGGAGAGGCCAAAAGTGCAATTGAAACTGCAGAACAGAATTAATTTGCAAACTGGACACCATCAAATTCGGAAAGACTGGGAGTGGTTGAGTCATTACAAAATCTAATTTCCCCCATACTAATTTCCCCCTACTTTTATTCACACCTTCTTGTCAACTGTTTGAAATGGGCCACTCTCATTGCCACTACAAAAGTGATTTTTCCTCCCTTGGTATTTTTCACTCCATGCATCTGATAAAGTGGCTTCTAGCCCACGAAAGCTTATGCTCAAATAAATTTGTTAGTCTCTAAGGTGCCACAAGGACTCCTCATTGTTTTTGCTGATACAGACTAACACAGCTACCATTCTGAAACCTCTCAGGAAATGTAACGGTGTCTTTTAACCCTTTTACAAAATATCCAATAATCCAGCAAACATCTTATGAAATATCCTGTTTACTTACCTATAAATGACCTATTGATAAAATTAGTATAACAGTACTTCCTTCCCAGGGCAAGTACTACTTTCAAAGCTTTGAAGTGCTTTGAGATCTTTATATGGAAGCCACTATCCTAAATGCAAAATACTATTACCATCACAAATGTTCACCCTCGTGAAATAATCACTTTAGACACTTCACAACTGTCAGAAGTGTTTAAAAAGTAGTAGATCCCCGGGTAGCCCAGGTATTTCAGATATACAAATATTAATCATTTAGTTGTATAGCTCTTAGCAGCAAAAACTGCTTTTGTTATGATAGCATCCTTTCAAAATCTTTGGGAAAGGGGATTACTTTCTTCCAATCTTTGTCTAATTGCCAGGCCTGTACAGTGACAGGGCAGACATAGCAGTGTGCCCACATGCATCATAATGCAGGAGAGAGGGGGGTTAGATTGTAAGATCCATGGGGCAGGGACTGTCCTTTACTATGCTGATATAATGCCTGGCACAATGGGGCCCAGATATCACTTGGGGCCTCTAGGTACTTACTGTAATAATAACAATACACCATGCATGAAGAGAAATCTAGCCAAAGGGAGACACTCTAATTATTGTGGTTCAGTTTATATTTATTCTCCTTTGGCATGAAACAGAGAAGCTGCAAGGAAAGAGCACTGGCATGGGGGGATCCTAGCTATGCCCCTGGCTCACCATGTCACCTTGGGCAAATCATTTACCCATTCCGTGTCTCAATTTAACAAATAAGAGATGAACAAATCCTGCTGCCCGGTCCTCTTCCCACAATAGTAGTAGAATGGTCAAAATCCCATAGAAATAGTGTGTAACCCTTCTGCCAATCCAAGTTGATAGCAGCAAGGGCTGGGTTCAGTAGACAGGGGTTCCCTCTCATCAAAGCAAATGCAAAACTGGCTCGAGCCCCCACCCAGTGACCTGGGAAAATCTTACACACCCCTCAAAGAGGCAATACTTCCCCTCTCGCAAGCACAGAGTCTCGGTGTAGCAGAGAATCTTTAATAACATGAGGTAAATGACATCAGCATTAAATTGGGGAAACACCACAACTAGTGTTCATTAACCAAACCATGAGCAAAGACCCACCCCAGCAAATTGGGCCACATCCTTTCCCTCGGGCTCTTGAGTCCCAAGAATCACCCAAAGTCCAAAAAGTCCAGCCCCAGAGTTCAAAAGTTCATCTGCATAGTGTTACTCCCCAGTCTGGCTAAAATGTGCCTGCGTGTGGGAAAAGAGGTAAGGGGCACCTTACGTGTCCTGAAGCTGACTGCCCCACAGGGCTCCGCTCTTCACAGCGCACACCATCTCACGAACGCGCCACTCCGCCGTCTCACAAACAGCTCCGCTCTGCCAGCCTATCCACAAACAGCGCCATTGCACTCTAGATCTTCCAGCTCCCCACTACTTGACACAGTGCTCAGTGATTTCAGCTCATAGTAGTGGGAGCCTTAGTGCTGGTGCACCATAAGGCCAAAGTGAATTCAGCCCAGTACCTGTAGCAAGACTCTTAATAGACCCAAAATTAGCTCTGACATTCCACAGTGGAGAGAGACAGAGGTGCAATTGGTGTTTCAGGCCCTCACAAAGGGGTCCACACCCCCAGGTACTAATACCTGTCTCAAGCCTCTCTCCATTCACAGAGTTTTGGAACCCATGTCCCTTGCCTAGCAAGTGCTATTTAGTTGATGGTGAGTCCCTCCATCATAACAAAAGGCCAAGTACAGTTCCAAGCACAGTTCCCATAATCAGGGTAATAACAATTTATTCTTCCTGCCCCAATAACAGAGACACTGGGGATCCCACAGCAGCCAAAGTGACCATTTGGGCAGCTATGGCCTCATTCTAGGTGGGGTGGGTGTGCCTATGCAAATGAGATCAGCCCCTGAAGTTCTTTTCCACAACTTGCCATACCTCACCACCAGATGTCAGGGTGGAGCTCATCCTGACTCTGCTTACAAGTGCATCTCCACTGCATGGGGGGTGCTAGGTCACAGAGAACTCACACAGAGGGACTCCACCCCCGCACCTCCCCCTTTATACACTGTGTATCTAGTGGCCCACAGACCCATGCAGGAAAGAAGCAGTAGCCCACGGCCATAATCATCACTTGTAACTGCATCGATTCAGCTCATCACTTGTAACTGCATTGACTCAGCAGATGAATGCCAGAGTCCTTGAGCTGTGCTTCTCCCCAGTGAAAATTAAAATGGAGGCTACGTGAGGGTGGAATGTGGTTGGATGAAGTAAAACTAACAATGAGGTATTCTTGCACATTGAGTGGTAATAAATCTCAAGAGCCCTGCACAGCAGATCCCTAACTAACAAATGGGCACAGTTGAAGAAGGGGATTATATGTTAGGCCTGTATACATTATTAACAATATACTCTGGCCATTATGATTGGGGCTGGCTGGGAAAGAAAAATTCCATTTCCTTAAACAAATGGAGGTTTCAAAATTGGTTTTCATTCTCATGCTAAATTAAAATGAGCCCTTTCCTTTTTTTTTTAGGGCTGTCAAACAATTTTAAAAAATTGCAATGAATCCCAAAATTTAAAAAAATAGTCGTGAATAATCACAGTTTTAATTGCACTGTTAAACAATAATACAATATCAATTTAAATTTAGTATAAATATTTTGGATTTTTTTCTACTTTTTCAAATATATTGATTTCAGTTACAACACAAATACAAAGTGTACAGTGGTCATTTTATGTTATTTTTACTACAAATATTTTCACTATAAAAAAGATAAAACAAAAATTAGTATTTTTCAATTCACCTCATACAAGTACTGTAGTGCAATCTCTTTATCAGGAAAGTGCAGCTTACAAATGTAGAATTATATTTACATAACTACACTCAAAAACAAAACAATGTAAAACTTTAGAGCCTACAAGTTGAAGCATGAAGGGGCATGTGAATGTTTAGCATGTCTGGCACGTAAATACCTTGCAATGCCAGCTACAACAGTGCCATGCAGGCAGCGTTATCTCCAGTAAATGGCAACAAACTTGTTTGTCTTAGTGATTGTCTGAACAAGAAGTTGGACTGAGTGGACTTGTATAAGAGAACTGAAAAATACTATTTCTTTTGTTTATCTTTTTACAGTGCAAATATTTGTAATAAAAAATAACCATATAAAGTGAGCACTGTACACTTTGTATTCTGTGTTGTAATTGAAATCAATATATTTGAGAATGTAGAAAAACATCCAAAAATATTTACACTAATTTTAAATTGATATTCTATTATTAACAGTGCAATTAAAACTGTGATTAATCGTGACTATTTTTAATCTAGTTAATTTGTTTTGCGTTGATCACATGCATTGCTATTAATTGACAACCCTAATTTTTTTGTAAAAAAAATAAAATAATGAGACCATAGCCAATAGTCCAATTTCTTCAAAGTGTATCTGCTTCCCCCACCAGGAGAAGGAAGAACTTATTGGGTGTATGTATTATTTTCCATGGTGCCACATATAAGACACATTATGCATGAAGATGATTCAGGCAAATTGGGCAGGATTCTGTGAGCTGCCGAAAACTTCATGCCTGGGATGTTTGCACCTGCCTATCTGAAAAGATTTCCAAAGCAGAGTAGCCCTGGGGAAAACTGTCACAAGGAGATGTAGGGCAAACATTTCTGTACCATTCTGTTTATGAATTCCTTTCGATGGGACTTCAGCTCCTGAATCATGAAGGTGCTTCTGGAAATTTTTTGACCCAATTAGGCAGATACTGGGCCAAATTCACCCTCATTACTGAAGGTTTCACACCCCCATTATCAACAGTGACGCTAATGGTGTAACTGAAGTCAGAATTTGGCCCACTGTCTTTGTATGTGCATACTGTTTCCATAATTAAGAAATAAGGGTTCCTTTAACAGTCAGGAATTCTAAGAAACATGGTCCAAAGTATAACATCCAACCTCCTCTGGCTTCTGATTGCAGGGGTGTGAAGTAGCTGTGGCTTATGGAGAGCTGAAGTAAGAGTCAGAGTTATGAGCTAGTGAAGGATTTTTGAAAGGCAGATGTAACACTGCTCAAATGAGTGGCAGGCAACATTTTGCCTACTCCTATGACCAAAGCCAGTGAGTTTATTTTTCATTTGTTTCTGTACATCTGTTTAAAATAAAGAGCCTTTGTTGGAAAACCATGTGTTGTAAGTTGACATCTTAACACCATGGAGACCACCCCTCTTCAAATCAAATCATTTTAAAATACCTATGAGTTTATTCCCCCCAACAGAACTAATACTGAGATGATAGAAATGTGAATATTACACTCTGCAATAACTTCATTAGACTTAATGCACTGGTTTAACATAGGTTGCAACACACCTTCACCCTTCCACATTGTGGTTTTGTGTTGATTGATGTTTTGAACATGCTGCTTGCTCTTCTACCTAAGGCATTTGGTTTTTCTGTATGAGCATTTGTTAATACAGTCCTTTAGAATATATTTTATTGCCTTTGCTACGTATCAGCTAAAAGAATGAAACTTTATTTGCAATGGAGGTTCATCTTGTACGTATGTAAGGTACTGCTTGGTATGAATAAGGGTGGCAGAATTTTGAACCATGGTGTACTTTATTTTTTTTATTAGAGAGAGATTTATTCACATCAAGTAGATATTGCAGGCTTTGTTTCTAAAAGCCAAATTTTGCAGCCCTTATTCAAGTTAATTAACTCAACTGAAGCACTGGGGGACTACTTGTGTGAGCAAGTGCTACTCAGCATGAGCAAAGTGTACAGAATTCAGCCCTCCATGATCAGCATTCAGAGACCAGACACCAGGGAGATGAGTACAGCACAAAAGCCTAGAAAGATAAGTTATTTTGTTAATTATTATTATTTTGAATACCCAGACAGGTACTATGCAGATAGATAGAATTACTAGATAAAAAGGACCATGTGAATCTATTATAATATGTTGCAGTAGCTCTTAGAAGTGTCAGTTGTGAAGACTCCATTGTGCAAGGAGCTGTACATACATGTACAGTCCTAGGCCCCAGTTCAGGAAAGCAACCCTATTCAGGAAAGCACTTAGGCAGGTGCTTAACTCCGGGACATACGTACCAAAAGAGATGGACTTAAACTTGGAGATATGCTTAAGTGTTTTCCAGAATCAAGGCCCTAAAGAATATAAAGTATCCCTACAATTAATATTCTGCTTTCATTGTTTTCTCAGTGTTTTATGCATAGCAAACACTAGAGACTGTTTATACAAGGAAAACTAATAAGCATCAAAACCTTTCCACTGACATTGTCCCCGCAACTTTTTTTCCTTTGGAACTGGACTGATGGGCATTATATTTGTGTGAGGCAGATGATAAACTCCTTTGGGCAGGGATGCTGTCTTTCTGCTCGTTTTGTAAAGTGATGGATACACATACAGCAAATAAAAAACAGTAATCTGAATAGCAGCCGTGTTAGTCTGTATTCGCAAAAAGAAAAGGAGGACTTGTGGCACTTTGTTAGTCTCTAAGGTGCCACAAGTACTCCTTTTCTTTTTAGTAATCTGAATGTTATTAAAAAAATCATGCCTCATTACACTGTGGCAAAATTCAGCTCTCGAAAGGGTGATCCCAATGTTAAAAAATGCTATCTGGAAAAAAAGATCTAACATTAACTTCTGTTGGGTTGAGATGGGGGGAAGGAGGATCTGATAAGACAATGTGCTAAAACTACCTGAAATTCCTATGGTAGTTTTAAAAATATCAGAGAGGAGTACTGTACTGTACTGTAGCAGACTGTGTATAATACTTTTGAAAATGTTCAGCACAATATAAGTACATTGAACTCTGTGCTATTTCTTAAGTAACTTTTGGCACAAGGACAGGGTAATACTGTGCTATACTGTGTTAGAGAGCTGAGCTATCAAATTGAAATATCTGGTATGGTATAGTCAATTTTGAAATACTAGTAATTCAGTACTAGACGGGGCCACTTTTCTCTGTGTTAGGGTGTAGTTTGATATATAGTACTGTATGTATTTGACCATTTCTTCCGTTCAACTAATTTCTGGGAATGAGCAAGGCAACCTTCCAGCTAAAATCCTGATCATTGCATACCCCCCAGAGTTGGCCACTTAAGCAACATTTTTCAGTGAGTCAGCCTTGGAACAGTTCTCCACATGCTGCACAGGGCTTCTCAGGACACGCTCACCCCACACCTATCCCTTATCAAATCCGTGGCTGCTGTGAGAAAAGGTGCGGTGGGTGGAGGATGTTTGGGGAGAAGGGAAGGCATTCCAGGACCCATCCTTGCTTACTCTGGTTGCTGTCAGGGACTTAGAGAGTTAGTTTTAGGTCTCACTGCACCCAGAAGCAGTGCTTTGGTTTCTCTGGTTTGTTACTAATAAAGCACTTACCTTGGTTACATCTACACCTGCCTCTCCTTGCTCCGAGACTTGGGCCTGCACCACAATATGACATTCAGCATGGAATATACTCAGAGGAGAAAGTCCAGGATATACATCTTAACACACTCAAAACCACCTTCACCAAACAAGGACACTCCACCAGAGAAGTAGATCACATCATGGCATGGGCCACCCAAATACCCCAAGAGAACCTGCTTCAATACAGAAATAAAACCCCCTCCGACCACACATCCTTAGTTGTCACCTACCACCCCACACTGTAACCCATACAGGGTATCAAACAACTACAATCCATACTTAATGGGGACCCCAGTCTCAAAGAAATCTTTCCTGAACCCTCTTTTCTGGCCTTCAAACAACTCCCCAATCTCTCCAAGCTCATTATCTGAAGCAAACTCCCCACAGACCAGGACACAGCAACTCAAAGTGGCACCAGACCCTGCCAGAACAACAGATGCAGAACCTGCAGACATATCTGCACTGCTACAATGAACAATACCCCACAAAATACACCATTCAATATCCATGGGTCCTACACATGCTTATCGTAACATGTGGTATACTTCATCCCGTCTACTAAATGGCCCATAACAACTATGTGGGTGAAACCAGACAATCCCCACAGTCTCGACTGAACTCACACAGGAAAATGATAAACAACAAAAAAAACCCTATCACCTGTCTTCAGAAAACAATCACTCTATATCTGACCTATCAGTCCTCATCTTCAAAGGCAACCTGTACAACACTTTCAAAAGATGAACCTGGGTGCTAAAATTCATAATTTTGCTAAACACTAAAAATCATGGTCTTAATAAAGACACTGGATTTATGGCTTATTACAGCAATCTGTATCCCACTAACCCCCACACCCTTTTTTTTGGTCCAGTGACTGCAGGGGAGTTAATGGGCCATTTCACCTTGAATGGTTCGTTAGAATATATGCTAGCTACTTATGCTAACCTACCTGTTCGATCTTGTATGCAGCTGTGACACTCTGAGTACCTTTCCCATTCCTGAGGAAGAGCTCTGGCTTGAAAGCTTGTCTCTCTCACCAACAGCAGTTGGTCCAATACAAGATATTACGTCACCCATCTTGTCATTCTGCATGGCAGACACACAAGTTAGACACGTCCATTTACCTCACCTCTGAGACCAAGAATGAATGCTGTTGGTCAGTGCTATTTCTGATGGGTTACTAAAACGGGGCGGTGATGACCCTACATATGTATATGTAAAAGTGTGTACAAGTACCCTGCAGGTGCAGACTTAGCAGCCCAGCCTGATTAGTCCATGGCATGAAGTCTGTATAAGTCTTCTAACTGGTGTTTTGCTTTAGGCTTGTAGCTGTTCTATGCTGCTGGTTTCCTTTCAAGCAGCTGGTATTAGTGACTATAGCAGTCCCCAGCTGTGTCATTCCAGGGTACAATCTGGACTGATGAATAGCTGTGTCCCATAAGCTCTCTAACCTGACGTGCTTTTTACACTGCTTTGCTGTGAGAACAACCACTCCTAGTCTGCTCACACGTAAATTATTCCCAGTTATATTATCTGAGGATTGCAGCCAGCCACTCTTGAATTACACTGCAGAACAACACCAGCAAACTTCCAGTCCCAGACTTCCCCTAGAAATGTACATTTTGTACGCCTGAGCTCTCTTCTGGACAACACATACTCATATAAAGTTCATAATTTTATTAATAGAAAATGATATGCACAAATCCTGTTATCCCAAGTGGAGTTTCCCAAACCCTGCAATTCAAACACTCTGGTTTAGATGAAACAATAAAACAAGTTTATTAACTACTAAAGGAAAGATTTTAAGTGAATACAAGTAAAGAGGCATAAAAGTCAAAATTGGTTACAACACAAGAGTAAAATTCAACGAATGCCTAATTTAAACTAGAGAGAATTCAAAGCAAAGGTCTCTCTCTCACACCACATTTCAGCAGTCCTACTGGCTGAACTTCTTTCAGTCAGGATCCCTCCCCCAGTCCAACGTTGCTTCCTTTGTTCTTCGGGTGTCGTGGGTGGGCAGAGAGAAAAGGAGGAATGTTTTGGGGCATCTTCCCTCCCTTCATGTAGTTCTTTCCCTTCTTTGAGAAGCAGCTCCAGCTGAGGTTCAGGAGACAAAAAAGTCTGTGTGGATGGGAACCCCAAGCTGCTCCCTTTTAAGATGGAGATTTTTTTGTCCATGTCCCTTTTCCTGCCACTGAGTAGCCATTTAGCAGGTGATGGCCCATTTGGCCTGTTTACACCTGGCTGAGGTGTTTGTCTTCTGTCTCTGAGGAACTGGTTTGGCCACTCCCTAGACTCAGAGTATGTCTTAGTAACACCATACTGTATGTAACCCTTCTGCCCGTCAGAGTTGGCAGCAACAAGGGCCGGGTTCAATATCTAGGGGTTCCATTCCAATAACACAATGCAAACCGGCTCGAGCCCCCACCCAGTGACCTGGGACAAATATATACCACCCCCGCTGGGCGCCTCCAAGAGGCAATACTTCCCCTCTCACAAGCACATAGTCTGAGTGTAGCAAAAGTCTTTTAATAACAGAGAGAAACAATGTGGCATTATGTTGGGGAAACACCACCAACCGGATTCATAACACAACCCATGAGCAAAAACAACCCCACCCCAGGCAAATTGGGGCATGCCCTTTTCCCTTTGGTTCTTGAGTCCAGCAACCCCAAAAGTCCAATGCCCCAAAAGTCTCTGTCCCTGGTCAGGGCAGCCCCAGAGTTCGAAAGTTTATCGGCGGAGCTTTACCTCCCAACCTGGGTGGAAATGGGACGGGGGTAAGAGGCACCTTACGTGATCTGAAGCTGACCGCCCCATAGCTCCATAGCGGCGCTCCGCTCCGCTCCGCCAGCCGCCCCACAAAACTCCTTCGCGCAGCTGCACTCCGCTCCACCAGCCGCCCCACGAACTCCTTCGCTCAGCTGCGCTCCGCTCCGCCAGCCGCCCCACGAACTCCTTCACTCAGCTCCACGGCCCACAAGCAGCTCCTGCCATCCACACACTGCTCTGTGTTGAACTGCTTCACCAGCCGTCCCGCAAACTGCTCCACAATATATCTTCAGGCTCCCCCACTACTTAACACAACACTCAGTGATTTCAGCTCTTAGGTGAATTCAGCTTATAGTAGGGGAGCCCCAGTGCTGGTGCACTGTCAGCCCAAAGTGAGCTCAGCAGCCTATAACTAGACTTCTAATGAAATCAAAATTAGCTCTGATATTCCACAGTGGAGAGAGGAGGAAGTGCAATCAGCATGTAAGGCCCTCACCAAGGGGCCCATGCCACCAAGTATTAATACTTGTCCCCAGCCTCTCTCCATTCACACAGTTTTGGAACCCATGACCCTTGCCTAGCGAGTGCTACTTAGATGATGGTGAATCCCTCCATCGTAACAAAAGGCCACGTACAGTTCCAAGCACAGTTCCCATAATCAGGGTAATAACAATTTATTCTTCCTGCCCCAATAACAGAGACACTGGGGATCCCACAGCAGCCAAAGTGACCATTTGGGAAGCTATGGTCTCATTCTAGGCGTGGTGGGTGTGCCTATGCAAATGAGATCTGCCCCTGAAGTTCTTTTCCACAACTTGCCACACCTCACCACCAGATGTCAGGGTGGAGCTCATCCTGACACTGCTTACATCCTCCCCCCAGCCGAGACTTTGTCGTCCCGACAAATCACACTCCCTTTATACCAACTCATTGGTTTCCTCCAAAGGGCCTCAGGAAGCCCACTTTAGCTTCCACAAGCCTGTGTGCTAAATGTATTGGCTCCTCACTAGTCACCCCAGGTGCATCATAAGTTAACCGTTTCACTGGTCTTATCACCCTGTCTCGTCTATTGAGAATCTCTGTTGCCGAAGTAAGGGGAACATCCTCTTGAGTGACGGATGGAGAGGCTTCCCTGGAGGGTCCCTCGGCTACTGGCGTAGGCCCCTGCACTCCTAGTTCTAACGCTGGAGGGTCCAAGGTGCCCAGGACATCCTCTACCTGTCTGTCCCCATTGTCCAATAACCTGTGTGTGTCATCACAGGGGGGTCTCATCAGCAGCACCGGGGTATCAGAAAGGGGCCTAAATAATTCCGCCATTGGGTTTAGGGCGGAAGAGGGAAAACTCTCGTTTGGTTCAGCTGATCGAGACTGAAATCTTGTCTCCATCCCAGGATACACCAGGGTTGTGTCTTCCTCCTCAGACTCACTCTCAGATGTGCAGAATAGGGGTAAGTTAGCTGCAGGGGGCCCACTGTCTGTGTTGGATGGCGGCTTTGGTCTAGCACCTCTGTTCTGCCCGGCGGCCCTGCCGTGGCCCATCTCACAAGGGGTGCTTACCAATTCCCCCACAGGGAGCAAAAGGTTTCTATGCACCGTCTTTATTTGCCCTGGACCGTCTTCAGGTTTGATCTTGTAGACTGGCAGATCTCCCAGCTTTTCCATCACCAGGTAAGGTATTGCCTTCCATCTGTCAGCTATCTTGTGTTTGCCAGCAATACCCAAATTTCGCAGCAGGACTCTGTCCCCCGGCTGGAGCTCCTGCGAACGCACTCTAGCATCATATCGATGTTTGTTGCGGTCTGCGTTCTTCCGAGCCGCAGCGGTAGCTAAGCGATAAGCATCCCGCAGCTTTTCTCTTAGTCGGGATACATATTGCTGATGAGTTTCATAGCTATCTCCATCCTCTGATACACCAAAGCACAAGTCTATGGGTAATCTTGGTTCTCGCCCAAACATCAAGAGATATGGGGTGACTCCCGTAGCATCGTTCTTTGTGGCATTGTAGGCATGCACCAGAAATGCGACATGCTGGCTCCAGGTTGCCTTCTGCTCTGGTCGCAAAGTTCCCAACATATCTAATAGGGTTCGATTGAACCTCTCTGGCTGAGGATCACCTTGGGGGTGATAAGGCGTTGTCCTAGACTTTTTAATTCCTGCTATCTTCAGCACCTCCTTCAGAAGGTGACTCTCAAAATCCCGCCCCTGATCAGAGTGTATCCGAGCCGGGAATCCATAGACTGAGAAATATTTGTCCCACAATACTCGAGCAACGGTGGTGGCCCTCTGATCACGTGTGGGATATGCTTGTGCATACCGTGTAAAATGGTCAGTCACTACTAGAATGTTTCCAACATTCCTCTTGTCTACCTCTACAGACAAGAAATCAATGCATACCAACTCCAAAGGTTTGTTGCTGGTGATGTTCTTGAGATATGCAGCCCTCGTGGGCAGAGTTTTCCTTTGAACACATCGAGCGCAAGTCTCACATTTCCTGCGAACATCTTCAGCCATTCGGGGCCAATAGAACCTACTACGAATAAGTTCCAGGGTCCTCTCCATCCCTAAATGCCCAAAGTCATCATGCAGGGCCCTCATGGCCAGGGCTCTGTACTTTTTTGGCAGTACTAGTTGTGCTCGTTGTTTTTGTACAGGGTCAGTGGTCATTCGGTGTAGCACTCCCTGAATCAGTTTTAGTTTGGTCCATTCTCTCAATAGTAGTTTACCGTCCGGGTTAGGTGGGACAACCGCAGTTGGGGTTCGCCCCTCCCTTTTGGCAAGTAGTGTATCACGAATGTCAATATCTTGCCGCTGGGCTTCTTGCCAGTCAGCCGCATTGAGCATGGGCAAAGGAGATTGGTCTAATGCAATATAGTTCACCGAAGCAGAAGGCATGCATTCAGGGGGCAGGCCCAAAGCTTCTGCAACACATCCCTGAAAGTCTTCACGGGCCTCTGGCTCTCGGCGACTCACACTGCAAATAGCTCTCACTCCATCTGTGGGTATCACAGCAACTTCTGGAGCCTGCGGACGCCTGGACAATGCATCTGCATCTACATTGCTTCTCCCTGATCGGTACTGAATGCTGAACTCATAGCTAGCCAAGGCGGCCACCCATCTCTGCCCTGTAGCATCCAGCTTAGCACTTGTTAACACATAAGTCAGTGGATTGTTGTCTGTCCACACCTGGAACTGAGCACCATACAAGTAGTCTCGAAATTTCTCAGTGATGGCCCATTTCAAGGCCAAAAACTCCAGCTTGTGGGTGGGATAGCGAGTTTCACTATCAGACAATCCTCGGCTGGCAAAGGCTACAGGTTTACATTTGCCTTCCACTTCCTGGTACAGGACTGCTCCCAGACCCTCCAAACTGGCATCAGTATGCAGGATAAATGGTTTGCTTGGGTCAGCAAAAACTAGGACTGGAGCATGAGTTAGGCAAGTAATGATTTCTTGAAAAGCCCTTTCACATCTCTCATCCCACCGTGGCCCAAATGGTGCAAAGGGGCCATTGTGTCTCTGCACAGGAGGCTTTGGGGACCTCCCCTTATTCTTGGACTTAGATTTGTTCTTGCTGGACTGATGTCCCCTGGTAAGATCATTCAGAGGCTTTACAATCGTAGCATAGTTTTTCACAAATCTGCGGCAGTAGCCACTAAATCCAAGGAAGGTCTTGAGTTCTCTGTAGTTACTTGGACGTGGCCATGTAGTGAGTGCTTCTATTTTATCAGGATCAGTACTCACACCTTCTTGGGACACAATGTGACCCACATACTTCACTGAGGTTCTGCAGAACTGGCATTTGTCAATTGAAAGCTTCAGACCATAATCCTCCAACCTATCAAGCACTTTAAGAAGTCTTTCTTCATGCTCCTCTAAGGTTCTTCCAAACACAATCAGGTCATCCAAATAAACTAACACTTGCAGTAAATTCATGTCTCCCACAACTTTCTCCATGAGACGTTGAAAGGTGGCAGGTGCTCCAGAAATCCCTTGGGGCATGCGTTCGAACTGATAAAACCCTAATGGGCAGATGAAGGCTGTCTTCTCCTTATCTTCTTCTCCCAGAGGGATCTGGTAGTATCCACTTCGAAGATCCAACACAGAGAACCACTGGCTTCCCAGCAAACAGTCTAAGGCGTCTTGCACTTGAGCCATAGTGTACTGGTCGACCACCGTACGGCTGTTTAGGGTGCGGTAGTCAATACACATCCGGATTTTCCCATTCTTTTTGCGGACTACCACAATGGGTGAGGCGTATGGGCTGCGGGACTCTGTAATGATGCCATTCGCAGCCAGCTCCTGAAGATGATGTCGCACATCTTCCATCTCAGAGAGAGCAATCTTCCTAGATCTCTCCCTGAAAGGTCGAGAGTCATGTAGTCTGATATTGTGCTCTACTCCTTTTGCACATCCCACATCCCACTCATGCAGTGAGAACACCTTGGATCTTTCACAAAGTTTCTTCCTCAGGCGATCTTTCCAGTCCTCGGACACTGGTGAATCTCCAAAGTCAAACTTTGCTGGGTCTATTGCCGGAACTGGAGTTTCATACTGGGGTTTTACAATCGACTCAGGCTCAAAGAGGTCTGCTATCTTTTGTCCTTGCTTCACAAAAATATCACGACTCGTTTCATTAGCAATCAGTATAGTCACCCTTTCCTGGGCTTCAGCAGGTAGGGTTATGACTCCACTGGGGACCAGCACTCCTTCAGGGAGCTCTCCTCCCATCGGCTGCTCTATCATTGCTAACGTCCCTTTACTGCCTTTCAGACAGGTACTCATGACAAGCACTTCTTGCTCCGTCCTTGCAGGCACTACTAAGGGGGTTGTGCCCGCGTACTTCAGTGCCCCAAGCGGTAGCTCAGATGTGTCCCTTTTAGCGCTCTCAATTTTCCTATAGGCTTCAGCACAAAGCGTATGGATCATCAGGGTATTCAGGTACTGGTCCCCAGCCCGCCTTCTGCAGTAATCCGCGAGTACCTTGAAGAGACTGGAGTTGGTCCCTATCAGCACAGACACATCAGAAGTCCCTTTAGGGTCAGGGCATATTAAGGCAGCTGTGTCTACCTCTTCTCTTACCCCAGCAACCTCCTCTGGGAATTCCAGGTGCACTATGACATACCCTTGATAAGGGTATTCATCCATGCTGAGGCCACATAGGCCAAGGCCAGTCAGTGGCTGTATAGGCAGGTGCCTAAGCATCTGTTGGTAGAATGACTGAAATATAATAGTCACTTGAGATCCAGTGTCAAGCACTGCTTTACACTCCACCCCTTCGATCCTCACCATGACCTCTGCTCGAGGCCCTATCAGTCCTGCAGGGATCCCAGCTGGAAAGTCTTTTCTGGGGGAATCTTCAAATCCTGCAGACCTGGGGGGTCCCCGTCCCCAGACCCTCTGGCAGCTACCGGATCTCTCCCAACTGATCCTCAGCTTTCCATACACTAAGGAGGGGTTTTCTTCATTACGGCACTTGGCAGCACTGTGTCCATCCTGACCACATCGGTAGCAGAAGAATTGACCTTTCCCCCTTCGCCTGGGGGGGATGGTGGCTCTAAGTGCGGGCTTCTCAATCGCCACAGTTTGAGGCTTCTTATTCCTAGAAGTCTTAACTCGGTCAACGGTACTTTGCAGCTCAGCTATCCGTTCCGTCAGGACCTGCATTTGTTGGGCAAGTTCCTCTCTGGTGCTCACCATCAGTACACTGGCCATTTGCAGTGGTGTTGTGCTGGCTGGCTCCGATGTTTGGGCTTCCCAAAACTCACTGGCAGCCTGCCTTTCTTCCTCCTCTCGGACCTCTTTTATCAGCTGGGAGTAACTTGGGGGATGTTCCCGTCGTTCTCTTAGCCGGAGATGAAGTAGAATCGGGTTCTGATACTGAGTTCCTCTTACAATTTGAGCCAGTCTGGTCTGATCCATCTGCTCAGCAGTCACTGCTCCCCTCATGACAGCTCTCTGAAGCAGTCTCTCCAGTCTCTGTATGTAGGCTGAAGCCTTCTCGCCCTTTTGTTGTCGGGAATTAAGGAACTTACAGTAGCTGTCTTCAGGGCCCTCTACGCTCCCAAAGTTGTGTTCAAGGGCCTCTAGGCAGTCCTTCACACTGACCCCAGGGTCAATGAGCTTCAGGGTGCGAATCACATCTAATGCTGGGCCGCCAAGGCTCTCTATAAAGCATCTTCGCTTTTCTGCATCTGGTACGGCCCACTCTTGCAGCATTTCAGTGGTATGCTCTAACCAGGGTTCAAACTCCTCCTCCCCAGCAAATAATCTTAACTTACGACAAGAGTCTGACTCAGCATGGGGCAGCACAACCTTTTCCAATATTTGCCCCAGAGCTTTTGTCCAATCATCAGCCGAGGCTGCAGCCTCCGAGCTAGAAGCTGCTGAGCCAGGGCCCAACAAACCTGACATATTAGCCATTATACAAACAGTAATTTCCTCAAAATATAAGCACAAACAAAAAAAAAATATAAATTGTTTCCCAATGTAGTGGATCACTCAACAGGTGCTTGCGAGGGGTACTGACCCAGGCGATCCCGGACGAGCCCCCAAAAATGTAACCCTTCTGCCCGTCAGAGTTGGCAGCAACAAGGGCCGGGTTCAATATCTAGGGGTTCCATTCCAATAACACAATGCAAACCGGCTCGAGCCCCCACCCAGTGACCTGGGACAAATATATACCACCCCCGCTGGGCGCCTCCAAGAGGCAATACTTCCCCTCTCACAAGCACATAGTCTGAGTGTAGCAAAAGTCTTTTAATAACAGAGAGAAACAATGTGGCATTATGTTGGGGAAACACCACCAACCGGATTCATAACACAACCCATGAGCAAAAACAACCCCACCCCAGGCAAATTGGGGCATGCCCTTTTCCCTTTGGTTCTTGAGTCCAGCAACCCCAAAAGTCCAATGCCCCAAAAGTCTCTGTCCCTGGTCAGGGCAGCCCCAGAGTTCGAAAGTTTATCGGCGGAGCTTTACCTCCCAACCTGGGTGGAAATGGGACGGGCGTAAGAGGCACCTTACGTGATCTGAAGCTGACCGCCCCATAGCTCCATAGCGGCGCTCCGCTCCGCTCCGCCAGCCGCCCCACAAAACTCCTTCGCGCAGCTGCACTCCGCTCCACCAGCCGCCCCACGAACTCCTTCGCTCAGCTGCGCTCCGCTCCGCCAGCCGCCCCACGAACTCCTTCGCTCAGCTGCGCTCCGCTCCGCCAGCCGCCCCACGAACTCCTTCACTCAGCTCCACGGCCCACAAGCAGCTCCTGCCATCCACACACTGCTCTGTGTTGAACTGCTTCACCAGCCGTCCCGCAAACTGCTCCACAATATATCTTCAGGCTCCCCCACTACTTAACACAACACTCAGTGATTTCAGCTCTTAGGTGAATTCAGCTTATAGTAGGGGAGCCCCAGTGCTGGTGCACTGTCAGCCCAAAGTGAGCTCAGCAGCCTATAACTAGACTTCTAATGAAATCAAAATTAGCTCTGATATTCCACAGTGGAGAGAGGAGGAAGTGCAATCAGCATGTAAGGCCCTCACCAAGGGGCCCATGCCACCAAGTATTAATACTTGTCCCCAGCCTCTCTCCATTCACACAGTTTTGGAACCCATGACCCTTGCCTAGCGAGTGCTACTTAGATGATGGTGAATCCCTCCATCGTAACAAAAGGCCACGTACAGTTCCAAGCACAGTTCCCATAATCAGGGTAATAACAATTTATTCTTCCTGCCCCAATAACAGAGACACTGGGGATCCCACAGCAGCCAAAGTGACCATTTGGGAAGCTATGGTCTCATTCTAGGCGTGGTGGGTGTGCCTATGCAAATGAGATCTGCCCCTGAAGTTCTTTTCCACAACTTGCCACACCTCACCACCAGATGTCAGGGTGGAGCTCATCCTGACACTGCTTACATCCATGACCCTTGCCTAGCGAGTGCTACTTAGATGATGGTGAATCCCTCCATCGTAACAAAAGGCCACGTACAGTTCCAAGCACATGAGGAACTGGTTTGGCCACTCCCTAGACTCAGAGTATGTCTTAGTAACACCATACTGTAGAATCTTATAACTTTACGTACAGTGTTGCCACAATATTGACCAGCGAGTTATGAGTTTTCAAACAATACCTCACAAGGCATACTGGTACAATGATTATTAGAATAGTGTGTAAGGGGTGAATACAGGGGTACAGACTCACACCAGCCTCCCCACCAACACAGGCTGGTTGAATAGGTTGTGACAAGAGAGGAAGCCAGGCCCTGGGAGTAGCAAAGAATACACCGACATTCTTAAAGTCTAGGCCTTTGCAGACAGGCCTGAATAACTATATTCTAACACCCCCTAACACACACACACACACACACACCTTTCCGGTATGTGCTAAGTTGCTCTTTGAAGCCATGCTTGCTTGCCCAGCTCAGACTATAGGCTAGAGCCCGAGCTATGCTTTAGCTCAGGCTGGAACCTGCCCAACTTCGCAGTGAAGACGCAGGTAAGATCACTTGGGTGCTGATGGTCCTCCCGTGCCCTTCCCACAAGTCTCCCCAAGGCTCAGACAAAGTTGTCCACAATGGTCAGGGAAAGAATCTTAGAATGTCTCAACACACAGAACCATGGAATATACCTCCAGACAAACACAGGCAAGTGCAGAAACAGTGAAGACACAGAAGTTCAGGTAGAGCTTTGCTGCAGGAACACTTTTACTCAGGCAAGGTTACCCAGGTTCTGAGACCTGGCTGCCAATCATGCAGGGTAACTATGCAGTGTAGACATACCCAAAGATGCTACTGACCAGTGCAAACTGCGCCATATGTAAGTGCAACTAGGGAAGACCTCCCACAGCCCTTCTCCACTCCCTCCCATAGTCAGGTTCACTAATGCATGCTGGGCATTTTGAAATTCCAGGCTGTGGAGTCAGATCAGGGCTCATATTCCCATGTAATACGCTTCCATACATAGAACTTAATCCTGGCCATTTCAGAAGTGTTAACATGGTCGAGCATGGTTTGTACCATATGTGAAACATTAATATTTCTGTCCGTTAGATTGCAACAAAGGCTGGAACGAGTATGTATTTAACTAATTTCATTATAATTTTAGCATTCGTTTCAAAAGTCAAGTGGAAAAACAATTTGTTCTGCTACTGATTTGGATGTGTCATCTTTTGTTGGCTAATGACAACAGCATGTCTGTCCTTACAAGACCATGAGGGTTTTAAAGAGGGACTGAACAAGAGAGGAAAGGATCAGCTTACCAAACCTGCAGTGACTGAAAGACTCAGAGAAACATGAAGATTCTTTCATATTTTTCTGAGTAGTTTCTGCACTAAATGTAAACAAGACATATCTCACATTAGAGGGACACCACATATACAAGCCCATTAGTGTGAAAGTGTCAGATCTTCTACTGACAAATAATGCCTAAAATAACTAACTTAAAGAAATTACTCCCCAAAAAAAGGATTCTCTTTATTTAAATGTGTGGATTTCAGCAACACTTCTGCTGCTCTTTGTATGTGGTGGCTTGGACATTGGACTGACTGCACTCAGGAGCCTTGAATTCTAATTCTGGCTTTCCACAGACATTTCGTTTGTCTGTGCCTCTGTTTCTCCATCTGTAGAATGCAGGAGGTCATGGCATGTGCGGAGCCCTTGGGCTTGAGAGCTACTGATGTGCTGTGTCTGTATAAGAGCTAGCCAGTTGCCTTGCTAAAGAGATGTTTGAACATCATGAGCCGAGCAGGAAAAACCCTTATAACAGTTTTTAAAGTGAAATTAGTCAATTTCAAAAGAAAATTAATGTTTATGTCCCATTAAAATAACATCTAGGAAAATGAACATTATTTCAACAGGTGCATTTATATATTGTGTTGCATGCACGTACTCTTTCACTGCTTGAAGCTGCTGTACCGAAATTCACCTGGGCTGCAAATGAGCCCGTAAACCTACATTATTAATTTTCAGGCTAGTGTTATTATTTAGGAAATCAGCTTTATGCACTAAAAGCTTACTCTACTAAGCCGATTCAGTATAATTGCCATTTTTACAGCATGTGTGCCCCATATGTGAAGGCAGAATGGAGAATCCATCCTTTCTTTGCACTACAGTAAGTAATAATATGTCAAGACGATGTAAACATAATGCCTATATTAATCAGCATTGTTGCACCATCCAAGGGTTTTATTGGCCGAAACACACTTTCCATATTTACATGTTGTATTTAATCACACTTTATAGTCAATGTTATGAAGCAATTTATTATTCATGCACAAATATGGTTTGAGCTGGGTCAAAAAATGCAAGTTCTCTGCCTCCCAGCCATAGTAGAACCATGATTGAGCTTCTGCTGCCTAATCATGTTTGTACCAGTGTATCCTAGGAAAATTTTAGCAGCTTCGCAATAGTGCCTAAGTAGAGACTAGGGTAGCAAGAGAACAAGTGCTCAGAACAGTTTCAGGAGCATGTGGGGCAATGCATTCTGGGACATCCTGTCACATGGAGCACAGGAAGGCATCCAAACCATGCAGATGTGGTTAACATATACTGTACACATAACCAAAGATAGCATGTCACACTAGTTACAGTAAACCAGTCACTTACCAGGATAGGCTTCTGATAAGGGGAAACACTGCTATCTGCCAAGATTCCTAAGTGAGAGTATGTCTACACTGCATTCAGGAGATGTGACTGCAGCTCATGTAGGCATATGCAAGCTAGATCAAAGCCAGTGCAAGTAACAATCACAGCATAGTTGCTCCACCAGGGGTGGCAGCATAGGTTAGCCCCTCGAGCATGTACCCAGGGTCTTTGACAGGGTTGTACTCAGAAGCCTAGCCCATGCCACTACTCCTGAGGCCACGGCTACACTACCATTGTCACTCCAGCTAGCTAAATCAAAGCGAGCTCTGGGTATGCCTATACAAGCTGCAATCATACCTCCTGGATTGCAATGTAAACAATTGCAACATTAACTATGTTGCATGTGGCGACATCCCATAGTCACAGCTCGCCATGGCAGTAACTAATTACAAGCTTGGAGCATTACAGTCAGATCGACTCTTACAAAAAAGAGTTGCATTGAAACCAGTGCAGCTCCACCCAAGCACAGGGTTCCACCTGTGTGGATCAAATGGTAGGATGGGGGGCTTAATTAAAGGTT
This sequence comes from Lepidochelys olivacea, assembly GCF_965140295.1. Lineage (NCBI taxonomy): Eukaryota > Metazoa > Chordata > Testudines > Cheloniidae > Lepidochelys > Lepidochelys olivacea. The sequence goes on along the minus strand of NC_140412.1, from coordinate 23,559,005 downwards.
GTAATGTGGACAAGAGCTAAGAGGCAGCTGTTAACAGAAATTCATAGCCACTTTGGGCTAGATGAACTGACATACCTCATTGAATAAATGCCAGATTTTATCAAAGATTCTCTAATGCCAAGTAATTGTATCCATTAGTGATTACATACAAGGGCCTATTTAGAAAAGACATCTTACCATCTCAGAAACTAACCCATTTGCTACATGGAAAATCTATGCTTGGTTTTCATTGAAACCATCAGCTTGAATTAAAATCACAGATATAATGGAGGAAAAATCAACGTCTGATCAAGGGGGGGAAATGAACTTTGTATAATCTATTAAGCACAGACTAATTGAAATGGAACCTCAAAGGATAGCCTTGCCATGTATAGAGAGATTATTGCCTTGCTCTCCAGTAGATCACACTGTACAAAAGAGGTGATGTCATAGTTTCTACTAAAACTGATAGAACACCAACATATATTTTCTGGAACACAAGTTCAGAGATATACATTCTTGACACTTACAACATAATTTTCCCACGGAACTGACGTGAACTGCACAGTGAACCTCTGTAGTCCCCAAGCGGGACAAAGTATTTTTTTTTAAATTATTTTGTAAAATCTTTCAGTTCCTTATGTTAATATTCTTCACTATTTCTCTTAACTTTACATCTGAAATGCATTAAAGAGCAGTTCAAATTTGGACAGACAAATGCAACAGAACCATTGGATTTCAGCATTTTGATCTCAACGCTTTCACAGGCAAACATGACTATACATTTACATACCAGACAGATTTACATACCAGAGAATTTTTCCCCCCTAGGTCTGTTTGTGAACGTCGTCATGCGAAGCGTTGTTATACAGTTTAGATTCACACTCGACTTGCTACTTAGCAATGTTTATTGGGGGTCAGGGAGGGAAATAGCTTTCTCTGATTTGAAATGGAAACAGGGATGTGCATGACAATATACAAACAGCTATGCAAAAAGACATCCATAAGGCATAAAATAACAACTGGGGAAAAGTCAACAAGGATAATAGTTATTTCCCTATACCCAATTCAACTACACATCCCACAAATATCCGTTTTCAATTTTCTTTCCAAAGAATTCTCCCATATAGAATTTCTCCCATATAGAATTCTTTAATGTTATTAAACAGCTTTGTTCTTTTTTCACACAGGGACCAATTCACTCTATGAGCAATTATGTGTCTTGCCCATAACATAATCAAAAATTATGTTGTTCCTGATAGGTTGTTATGCAACAGTGATCTGGCATGATGCATGATGAGACTTTTGCCATATATGCCATCATGAGATTTAAAGAAAAAAATTAAAGGAGTTTAGTGAACAGCAAAGCAGGAAGTGCGTATGTTTTACATGATAAAAGTTCCAAAACGTTTACTTTCCTTTTAAGAAAACTTGGAATTCAAGTAACCTATGCACTTCAGAAGGGTAAGACCATACACAGTATGATGAAATATAGTCACTAGGAATGGACTCTGGTAGATAAAAGGATACTTGCAGCTGCATCAGAAAAGTGAATTTTATTTATCTATAAACATACAGGGCACGTAAACGAATTTTTCAGACTCCAAAGGTAAGCCAAAAAACGGCTTAGGTCCTGGAAGAGAGAGACAGCACAGCCCGTGCTACCGCAGCTGACTCAAGATAGAAGCAGAAGCAGTTTTATAGCTGAACACAGAACTACACTAGGACCCAGCAATCAAGAGGTGGCAGAAACTTCTCTTTTCCTGAAAATGGCAGATTTGTGACACTGAAATATTTAGCAAATTTGCAAAATTTTTGCCCCCAAAAAAGGGGAAAATAAATTAATGAATAAAAATTGAAAAGTTGAAATTTTTGTTTTGACTTTCCTTAAACAAAAAGTTTGGATTTTTTTCAATTCAGAATAACTTTTCATTTTGAAATTTCCTTCAATTTTACTTTTAATTTTTTTTAAACGTGCACAGTTGAAATAAAATGTTTTGTTTGACCCAAAATGAATGCTTTTTCCAATTTGTTGGAACTGCCAGCAAACCCAAAAAATCAGCTCTTCCAGAAGCTTTGCTACTGACTGCATAAATCACAGACTCCTTTCGTCAGCAGCAGCAAGTGTGTAACTCTGGGTGTCCTCACTGAGGATGCCATTGGAGGCTCACTATTCAAGATGCCCTTTCCTACCCTTGCTTCCTTGCCTGAGATTTGATCCGTTATGATGTAACCAAACAAGCCAATTACAGAACTAAAGGAGCCTTAGGCTTGGCAAATTGGGTGTCTCAGCAAATTCCAAGACCCGAGGGTGAGATTCTGGCTCCACTGAAATCAGTGGTAAAACTCCCATTGACTTCATAGAGCTAAGATTTCACCCCCTCAGTTGGGAAGCAGTAGAGATCAGAAGTGTGAAATACTTAAGACTAACCAGAAGAGTGCAGGAAAGATTATTGCTCTGTTCCATGGCTTAATAGAGAGTGAAGAAGGAATAGCGGTGAATTCTCCTTCCTAGGATTTGCAAGCCCCAGAAAGGACACCAGGGTTCAGTCTGGTAGAATTAAACCTTTGTTTTAATGTAAAGAACACCAGATGATTACTGTCATTATTATTATTATTCATGTACTAATTATAGAGCTCTGCGCATATCCTCAACAATAGTGCTAGACACCAAACAGTATTTATGGGCTGAATTTGCCATCTTGTTCTATATAGAAATAAGCAAATTACAACAAGCCACTCATCAGATTCTTCCTGACCTCCGCGTTTTTCAGTCCGCAGAACACTCATCTATTAGGCATGTTACTCTACATATGCCAAAAATCTCATTAGTTTACTAATCCCCTTTTAAATCTCCTTCCTGCCTTACCAACAGATTGCACCGAACAGATTGGCCCAGATTTTTAGAAGTGCACTTACAGTTTTAGAAGCTTAACTGATACATTGGCTTTGAAGGATTTGCATGTCTAAATCAGGTGAGAACTTGTTTGACCATTTGGGTCAATAATTTGCCCATTCTAGGTAGTTAACATACTTTTGCGCACTGTAATAAAATATAAATAGCCATAATGGAATATCCTTAGTTTAAGAGAACTACAGAAGATGGCAATAGTAGGAAATGAGCTTTATGAGTTACACCCATCAGATCTTAATGGATGGTCCTCTCCATTTTCAGAGGAAAATTAAAACTCATCAGTAAAGGCCTGAAAGAAAATTCCTCCCTATGCAAATTTGGACATCAATTTAATTCTATGCATGTGAGCAAGGGTCATCATAGTAAAGCACCTGATCCCAGTTATGTCCCCAAGGAATGAGAACCCACTGACTAATCAAGTCTCCTGTTTTACATCACATGTGAGATGATGGGGATGTCAAATTAAAAGTATAGGATTTGACTGGCACTTTCTAGCTGCTAGATAAGTCAAAAGAAGAAGAGAGAGGAGCTCTGAAGTCAACATTTGGATAGTGATAAGAAGTTGGGTACTTCAAAGCTCACACAGCTCTAGAAAGGATGTTTGCAAATTAAGGTTGAAAAGGTCAAGGACACCTACTAGGAAAAAATGTGTAGGTTTTGTTATTAGCCAAATAAGAGAATCTAGTGAAGTATTCCTGCTGTGCTTATAAAGATACACAATATTCCTCTTTGATCACTCTTGTAAAATTAATTTAGTTCTGCTCAGCTTCAGCCATCTCATGATGGGTCATAAGAAATTTACTAATACATTTATTTAAGAAACCCCTTTTTTCTGAACAATAAATAAAATATTTTTTATCCTCTGTAACTGCAGAGGTGTTTTAGTTGGATTTGGATAAGTGTTTATTTGCAAAATTAGTGACTCCACTGGAGGAATCCAGTTTGGAAAATTACTATTTAGATATTTTTCTCCATGTCACATACCACTGATCGTGCTTTTATGTGGGTTTTCCACTTGGCATTATAACTCCAGTGACAAAGTTTTCAAAAACTTTTACATCCATAAACAAATAAAACATAACTAGATGCAAAAATACCTGGCTTAATTTAGTATATTTGTGTTTTCTCATCACCAGTTTTAAAGGTGCTAATACATTGGTTTCTAAATTGTTTGTTACATATATGTAAAACTATTGATTTTTTCAAGGGCAGAAGTAATCACTGTGATCATCTAGTCTAACATTCTGTATAACATAAGCCATATGACTGTCTGAATTAATTCCTGCTTCAATTCTAATAGCCGTAGTTAAACTACAATGTATCTTTTAGAAAAACACCCAATCTTGATTTTAAAATTTCCAGAACTGGAGAATTCACCACAAACCTTGGTAATTTGTTCCAATGATTAAACTTCCCTATTCCTACTTGAGAGTCCCCTGTTTATACATCCAAGGATCACATTAGCCCTTTTAAACATAACACCACGCTTGGAACTCACTCCCAGGTCTTTTTCACAGTCACTGCTTTCCAGGATAGAGTCCCCCCATCCTGTAAGCAGGGCCAACATTCTTTATTCCTAGATTTCAGAGCTTGCATTTGACCATATTGAAACACATATTTGTTTGACTGTGCTCAACTTACCAAACATTCCAGATTTCTCTGTCAGTGTCCTGCCCTCTTCATTATTTATCACTCCTCCAATCTTTGTGCCATCTGCAGACTTTATCAGTAATGATTTTAGGTTTTGTTCCTGGTCATTGATAAAAGTATTAAATATTGTAGGGCCAAGAGCTATTCCCTAAAGGACCCCAGTAGAAACTTGCCCGTTTGATGATGATTCCCCATTTAAAATTGCATTGAAGACCTATGAGTTAGCCATGCTTTGATCCATTTAATATGTGTCATGTTGATTTTCTACCATTCTAGTTTCTCAATCATAATCTTGTGCAATATAAAATCAAATGCCTTACAGAAGTCTAAGTATGTTATGTCAAAACTGCCAAACTTGTAGTCTCATAAAAAAAAAATCAAGTTAGTTTGACAAGATCTATTTTCCATAAACCCACGTTGATTGCCATTACTTGTATTACTCTTCTTTGAGTGTTTATTAATGGAAAGTCATATCAGCCATTCCCTTATTCTGCATGGAATTTGTGTCAGACTGACAGACAGACCTATATTATCCAGATAAAGTTTAGAATGACTGCATGAAAACACAGAGACAGAAGAGAATGAGAATTTGATTTATCTAGTGCCTTTCCCACAGAACGTTTTCCAAACTGTTCTCAGTATTCCAAACAGAAGCGAGAAACATAGGCCCAATTTTGCAATGTTACTTGTGATTTTGGGTGTCTCCATACTGCCATGCCCAGCTTGCGATGGAGTCTCAGAAAGTCCTGAGCACCAGTCCACTAAAGATGAGGCCACTCTAAAGTGTTTCAGACTGAACACCCAAAAACTGAGACACCCCAAATCACTAGCCACTTTTGAAAATTTAGGCCTGGCTTCTACTTCTATATACACCAATGCAGATTATGAGTAACTCCATTTAAGTCAAGTAGGTTAATTAAAAGAGGAACCAGGCCCTTCAAGTCTAGTCTTGCACGCCTTGCACATCAAAGACTCCCACTGACTTCAAGGAATTGGCACACTTATGGGTTAAAATAAGTAGGAGCAAAGCAGAGAGAGTGCTTCCCCACGCCTCCTGTTTCAATTTACTTTAACCAGTGACAATACTTACAAATGAAAGAAATGGGAAGCAAAAACAAATATTCGGTTCCCCCAAACTAATATTATGGTTTTATTCATTTACAGTGAAAGCTGACAACATTGCAATAAGATTTTTCCATTTTGTTCCAGTTTTGCTAAATTAGATAAATGTTGTGGGTAAAACATCCCCCACAGTTCAGGGTGTATTCGCTTGTCCCCGTCATCAGCTTGGCATCTTGTAGAAAGTGACAGCTGAAGTGAAAACTGAAGGCTGAGCTGACATGAAGAGATTATGCATAAGAGGGGAGGCAGAAGAAGAGTGTGCACATGCTTTGCAGGTGAACTTAGGCATTCTGGGCCAGATCTTTTACACCAGCTGAGCATCTGTCCCAATTAAGTTATTCCAGGCTTGCTCCAGGGTAACTAAGCACAGCAATTGCCCAGTCTATACATTTATTTAAATTTAACAATTAAAAAATACTCATACAGAAGTGTTGAGCACCCTACCCATAATTAAATTAAATCAGATAGTAAAGCTGGCTTCAGTTACTAGTGGACACTAGGTCCATAGTGTGTGCCATTTGTCAGAGCCCTTCAAAATATGCAGACTTTAAGGCAGGAGTCGCTTTCCTGCTCTTGCAGAAGGTGAAACAGGCCCTGTTTCAATGTTAGTGGAGGCCTTTATGACACCTCCAGGGGTCAGCTCACAAATAAGACATCTCTTACTAGCTGGATATGTTTTTTGTTTCTTTAGATGCTTACCTTGTCAGAACAGGAGCCAATTGATCACCAAAAGTTTAAAGGGAGTCCCTGTTGCAAATTAATAAATTCCAGGTGATCCATATTTAGAGTGTTAGGTCGTTGCTATGTTCATGAAGTATCAGCATGTCAGCAAAAAAAGGGAAAAAAAATACAGGCTTTTTTTACTTTGTTATACCTTTGGGAATTCAAATCTAACCTGATCTTGGAGAGGTTGAATTGAAAAACAAATAGAAGCCAATCAGCTGTGGCCTTGCATTGACTTGGAAACTGCTGAGGTTTGAAAACAGCTGGGCTTCTTATTGCAATGCTTTCCGATATGCTACAGCAAGGAGGGTTGCTCCGTTATGTGAATGTGGGTAACTTCCACAAATATCAGCGCTTTGTGTACTTTGTGTACAGTTCAACGAAACTGGAAATTTCAAGGATCGCTAACTGAATGCATGCATCTGCCTATCTGCATTTTCAACGTGACCTTTAAATCTATACAGTTGTTTTTCTCCTTTGGTTTCTCTTGCAAAGAGCCAGCATCTGGGGAAATTATGATCCTGCAGCTGCCTGAAACAGCAGCACCAGAGGGCTATCCTGGAGTCAATGCAATAGTTCAGGGCGTTGACCTAGTGTTAGCTGTTTCAAAATGTAAAATTATCTAATAGCCTTTCCCTTTTGGCTTTAGGGTTTTTGCAGGGCCTGAAGCAGACCAGAAAGTATTTCACCGTTGTTATACGTTTACATTGTTTTTTAATGTATAGTTAATTATAGGCCAGATTCCACCATAACTCATACTGAGTAGTGCTTTACTCCACAGGTAGGATGGAGCTATTCACAGAGTAAGGGACTCCTCCAAGTAAGTAAGGGTGGCAGAATTTGGCCCTGTATTAATAGTTTGCCCTGCCTGTTATTCATGGTGTCCAAGATTTTCAAAAGTAACTAGTCAATTTTTGAGTGCCAAACTTGAGACATCTTTAAAGGAGCCTGACTTTGAGAGGGCCGATGCCCAGCATTGTCTGCAAACCAGGACTCTTAAAGAGGTCTCCAGTTGGGCACCCAAAATCTGAGGTGCCCAAAATCACTTGGCACTTTTTTAGTTCTTGCTCATAGGCCACGTTCCAACAGAGATGAGATTGGCACATCTCACTGCTCTCTGGCCAGCTGAGACTGAGGGCTTGTCTCCCCTTACCAGTGGATCGACGCTGTGGCAATCGATCCACCGGGGGTTGATTTAGCATGTCCAGAGAAGACCCGCTAAATCTACCACCAATCGCTCTCCGATCAACTCCAGTACTCCACCGCAACGAGAAGCATAAGGTAAGTTGATGGGAGAATTTCTCCCATCAACCCAGCGCAGTGTAGACACCGCTATAACTTGACATAAAGTACATCAACTCCAGCTACGTAAATAACGTAGCTGGAGTTGCGTAACTTAGTTTGACTTAACCCTGTAGTGTAGATGTGCCCTGAGAGTTAGGAACATAGGGATAGAGACAGTAAGCAGCAACTCAGCTAAGCATTTTGAATCCCCTTTAGAAAATCCTGTGCTGCATGTGCCCCAAAACCTGTGCACCCCAAGACTTTGGGAGCAGCGTGGTGTACTTGTGCATTTCCTTTGTTGCTCAATGTACAGATACGAGATTTCAATCCCCTAATGAAGCATAGTAAGGACATAAAGCTCCCTGAGGCATGGACCATTTTTTGTTCTTTTTGTGTAGCTGCTAGCATCATGGCTTCCTGGTCTGTGACTAATGTCCGTAGGCACTATAGTAATACAAACGAATAAATAAATAACAAAGAAATGTAGACTGAAAAGAAATTCAAAACTTACAAATGGAAAAGCGCTCTTGAAAGCGCTTACATTAAAGAGAGAAAGTTATCAAATCAGCACTTGGGAATACACAATCCTGTTCTGTGAGGTGCTAAGCACCCTCCACTTCCATTGACTTGAAGGACAATTAATAGATTCAGAGATTCTTATATTCCAAGGCCAGAAGGGACCATTTTGATCATCTAGTCTGACCTCCTGTATAACACAACCCATCAAATTTCCCCAAAATAATTCCTAAAGCAGATCTTTTAGAAAAACATCCAAGCTTGATTTAAAAATTGTCAGTGATGGAGAATCCACCATGAACCTTAGAAAGTTTTTTCCAATGGTTAATTACTCCCACTGTTAAAAACGTATACTTTTTTTCCAGTCTGAATTTGTTTAGCTTCAACTGCCAGCCATTTGACCATATTATACCTTTCTCTGCTAGATTGAAGAGCCCACTATTAAGTAGTTGATCCCCATGTAAGAATTTACAGACTTTAATCAAGTCACCTCTTCCCTTTGTTGAACTAAATAGATTGAGCTCCTTGATTCTATCACTATTAGGCATATTTTCTAATCCTTTAATCATTCTCATGGCTCTTCTCTGAAACCTCGCCAATCTATCAGCATCCTTTTTGAATTGTGGGCACCACTACTAGACATTGTATTCCAGCAGTGGTTGCATCACTACCAAATATAGAGATAAAATAATCTTTCTACTTCTACCCAACATTCCCCTGTTTGTGCATCTAATGATTTCATTAGGCCTTTTGGTCCCAGCATTGCACTGGGAGCTCATGTTCAGCTGATTATCCACCACAACCCCTGTGACGGGTTCCCCCCAGGGCACCATCTGGAACTGGGGTACCACTGAGACCCCGACCCACCAGCCTGGAGTATAAACCCACAATTATACCATCTTGTGCTGCACAGGGAACTATACAGCATGAGCTCATAAATTTCACCCCCTCCCTCAATGTGAAGAGGTATATGGCAACAGCCTTTTGCCTGCGTTATGATTCCCACACACTTCATTCCAACTCACTGGTTTAAATAAAGCAAAAACAAGTTTATTAACTCCAAAAGATAGATTTTAAGTGATTAGAAGTCATAGCAAACAGATCAAAGCAGATTACCTAGCAAATAAACAAAAAATGCAAACTAAACTTAATATATTAAATAGATTGGATATGAATAGCAGATTCTCATCCTAAGAGATGATACAAGCAGGCTGCAGATTCTTCAGGGGCAAGCTGCACTTGCTTTACAGCTTGGAATCCCCAGGTGTTTCATTCACAGGCTTGAAATCCCTCTAGCCTGGGTCCAGCACTTCCCGCAGGTAGCAATGAGATGACTCAATGGTGCGGCGCCTCCTGCTTGTTGTCCAGGGATTAGCATTTCCAGCCTCCGGAGCACCCTCTGCAGGTGGTGTCCCGCTTGCCGTGGGGCCCCGAGTCCCTCCTGGCCCCTGGTGCACCTTTCACGCTGGGGTGCTGCCCCCGGCAGTACCCCCACAGATCTGGGTCTCCCCGCCCTCAGGGGATCCCCACCCTCTATTACCACCTAACCTCAGTCTTTGGCTACTGCCAGCCACCATCTAGCCCCCATTCCCTGGGGCGGACTTCAATGTAATTGCCACTCATCATGGCAAGGAGGGTCTGGAGCTGCTGCTTCTGCCTACCTTTCGGCTGCCCTCTGAAACCCCAGTACCCTTTTCCTAGGCCTTCACCAAGGCCTGCAGCCTGGGGGTTTCTCAGGCCGGAGCTCCCCAGCTCCTCTGGCCTTTCCCCAGCCCTGCTCCACTTTAGGTACCCTGCTTAGCTCCCAGCAGTCAGGCTCCTCCTTCTCAACATCTAGAGAGAGACTGTGTCCTCCTGGCCCACTGCCCTCTTATAAAAGCCAACTGGGTCCTGCCTGGGGCATGGCCACAGCTGTGGATGTTTCCCCAGTCAGCCAAGGCTTGCTACTTTCCCTAGCAGCAGCCCTCTCGCAGCCTCAGCCCTCTCCCAGGGCTGATTTCAAGCCCTTCAGGGCAGGAGCTGGTGACCACTCCTCTACACCCCAGTTCAGTCTTTGTTCCTCAGGTATTTTCCAGGAGTCTTCTTGTGTGGGGAGCAAAGAACACTAGATTATGTCACTGTGACGTTACACCCCATATTCTTCATAGAAATATGGTTATGATATGAATATGGCATAAGTAAGATATGTTTTATGCAAGAGGGGTCGTGTGAGGTATCATTGAAAAGGTTATGATCTACTGAATGTGTTTATCCAATTTGTATGCATGTATCATTTTTGTATCTGAAGCTAGGAATATTGACCATGTATCTGTATTTCAAATGTGCTACTTTGGGTGACACCCACAACTAGCCCTTCAGGTACAACAATGAAAAAGTCAGACAGGGCTGATGGCCATCAGCAGAGACAATGGACTGTGAAAGAGCTCAGTCTTCCTGTGAATGCTGCAAACAGCCTGCGAGTTATGGCTGCTATGACCCTGCAGAGACAAGTGACTGAGTTACCCGGTACTGGACCCCACCTTGGAAAGCCAGAGTTTTTCCACTGGAAGACAAAGCGTTCCTGCCACACACAAAAGCTATATAAGGCAGGGGAGTGAAATCATTGAGGTTCTCCTCTGCATCCCTGCCCAAAGAGACAAAGGAAAACACCTGGAAACAAGAACTAAACTCGGGGGAGAAGAGCTGATCCCGGTCTGGAAGGGTGTCCCACCTGTGAGTGAAAATACCTGAAGTTTCAAGCTGCAGGCCAGTGTAGCTGGCTTTCAAGAATCTCTTTAATCTGCCTGAGACAACATTTAAGGTGAGAAATTACTATTTGTAGCCAATTTCTTTAGTGTATTAAGTTTAGTCTGCATGTTTTGTTTTATTTGCTCAGTAATTGCTTTGTTCTGTTTGCTATCTCTTATAATCACTTAAAATCTACCCTTTCTATTAATAAACGTGATTTTGTTTATTCTGAAACCCAGTTTGTGCAATTCATAATGAGGGATGGGGGGCAGTATGAGGCTTTGCATACCCTCCTCCACAGTGACGGAGAGGGGGGGATTTCACAATATACCTTTGGGTCTGCATTCCAAGGGAGGTGGGCACCTGAGTACTGGGGCAAGTCCCTTAAGATGAGTCTTCCCAGAGCTGATCTCAGTGTCTGTGTCTTTCTGCAGCTGGGTGTGGCCCTGCCTATGTGTGTGCTAGTGGAGACTTAAGAGCCAGGCTCAGCAAGACAAGGTAAAAGAGGGCCCAGGCTGGCAGAACAGATGGGCTCAGTGGTATCCCAGTGCATTAGGTGGCACCTTAAAGGGGGAGGGGCCACCTGTCACAGTCACTCCCTGCCTTATAAAGCTTTTCTTCCCAAAGCTTGGTTCCCAGACCAGTCTGTGGAAAAATACCGACATCCCAAGATGTAGTCTAGAGACATGTGGTCTCATCACATGTCCTTGTACAGCAATAGCAGCCATTACTCATCACCAGGTGGGAGATAAGCTTCTCCTAAGGCCTATTGTTTTTTTCCTAATGGCACATTGCCCTGAATAGGCCCTTCCCCACCCACTATCTAGACTGAAAGCATCCTGTCTAGTGGGCGTTACCCAGGTGTAACATTTGAAATACTTTTCTGCATTATTATTAATAATTCTACCACTTCCATCTAGTAATGGACCAATACCTTTATTATGATTATTTTTGTTTCTAATATACTTGATTAAAAACCTCCTTCTTATTGTACTTAATTGAGTGTGCTCTGAGTGGCAGGAGACACTCAACATTCCACAGGACTGGTCCATAGTCATATGCATTCCTCCAGTAACATGAATGAGTCATAGTTAACTCTCTATCTTGCTTCATACAGTTACTCCTAACCAGCTTGTCTATCTCAGGGCCTGATCCAAAGCTTATGAAAATGACTAATACATTCCCATTGTCTTCAATGGGCTTTGGATCTGACCCTTTATACAGGTATATCATTCTTAGTAACATTAATTTCAATTATATTCACTAATTAAGGAAAGAAAACCTCTGAAAATTTAAGACCCTATTCTTCATGCAAAGAAAACAAAAGAAAAGTCCTTGGGTAATATTTTCAATGTCACCTAAGTGATTTAGGATCTTTAAAAAATGACAGGTATTTAGGATGCTTAATCTCTCTTGAAAATGGGACATAGGTGCGCTTGAAAATATTTTCCCTGATGCTTAACCCTCTAAAAACAAAGTTTCATTTTGTATGTTATTCAATCCTAGTATATTAGTAATAACAGGGCTCATACAAAGACCAACGGAAAGATTCAAACTAGAATAAATAATTGTTTTAGTAAATCAATAACTTGATAATACATCATTTCAAAATGGTCAAAACCCTACACAGCTGACCTCAGTCAAGTGAGTGAGAGCTTAACATGGGTAAACAATCAGCACTGCAATACTGGTTCCAAAGATTATTTCCATCAATGTCATATTTGGGTTTTGAAAGCAGTGGCCAACATACTAGAATTAAAACCTTACTAAGAACTTCCCACCATGTGATGTAGACTGCAGACCTCACAGCAAGTGACATCCTGACTTTATCACTTTTTCATTTATCGTTTGCTGAGTAGGCTTCCAAGATTACCCCGGTTTACTGAAGCCTCATGAAAGGGTCGCAAGAGCACTTGGTCTCAGCCCGGGGACTGTGTTTATGTAGTAATTATAGCCAGGCTAGTTCATTGCATTTTTCCAATCAATCACGTAGGAAGGTTGTTTGTTTTCTTGTGTTAGGGAATAGGAAGGTTTGCCCTTTCCCAAACAGTGAGGGAGTAAAGAGGACAGGTATTCTTCAGACACAAGCTGAAAATTATTTATGTAAGGAGGCTTAAAATGGGGGAGGAGGGGGGAATCCCTGCTATACAATAAAAAGTAAGGTTTTTCATTTAATAATACCTAGCTGTTATCTAGAGCAGTGGTTCTCAAAGCCAGTCTGCCGCTTGTTCAGGGAAAGCCCCTGGTGGGCCGGACCGGTTTGTTTACCTGCCACGTCCGCAGGTTCAGCTGATCACGGTTCCCAGTGGCCACAGTTTGCTGCTCCAAGCCAATGGGGGCTGCAGGAAGGGCGGCCCGCATGTCCCTTGTCCCACGCTACTTCCTACAGCCCCCATTGGCCTGGAGCAGCGAACCGCAGCCAGTGGGAGCCGCGATCGGCCGAACCTGCGGACGCGGCAGGTAAACAAACCGGCCCAGCCCGCTAGGGGCTTTCCCTGAACAAGCAGCAGACTGGCTTTGAGAATCACTGCTCTAGAGTTTTCCATCAGTAGATCTCAAAGCACTTTACAAAGAAGGTCAGTATCATTATCCCTATTTTATTTAATGGGAAAGTGACCCACCTAAGGTCACGCAGCATGCCACTGGCAAAGTTGCAAATAGAACCCAAGTCTCCTATATCACAGCCCCATGCTCTATTCACTAGCTCATTCTGCTTCCTGGTATTAGACAAAGACTGTGTGTTTATGTCTGTTTATGTAAATACAGTTTGCTCCTGCTCTGCTGAGGCACGCATTCTAAAAATGGCAGCCTGCAGGAGTTGTGTGTGCAAAACACCTATTTGGGGCACACAAGTCTGGGTGCATGAACACAAGTGCTTGCATGCAGAAAGCTTCAACTTGTACACATGCATCAGGTATTCCGTGTGCTTGGGGTGATGACTGTAATGTGAGGACCTAAACACAAAGAGCCATGCTTCAAGCAGCAACTAGACAACTCCCTAACCAGGAATTCCTATGTTTATTAAGCTCCCTACGGCAACACATCCTGGTCCTTTTTGGTAATGGTGGAGGACCAAGAACTCTCCACACTGACTACAACTCTTTAACTGTTGGGTTCAATCTGAATTTCAGGACAAAAAAGGAAAAGTTCTGCATTGTGATTGCTCTAAAGAATGGTGCAAAAGAAACACCTTCCCTGGTGTCCGCTATATAAAATGAGTCATTCTCCATCAAATAAACAGCTACATTCCATTGGCTCTCAGTCCCAACCTAACCACGTCTCTGTTTTTGGTACATTTATTTTAACAGCTCCACTTATCCAGCCCTTGTCATTATGAAAGGGGAAAAGAAAGATGAAAGGATGCAACACTGACTCCATTTCCCTTCAAACCTAAGTGCCTTATTATTTCATAATAGATGTATAAACACAAGGCAGTAGGTGCTACTGATGAGGTTAACAACTGACCTGTAACAACCTAGTGTGGTGATGAGGAGTGGAGAGGCCAGTTAATTAGCTCACAAATAAGATGACTTCATCCTATTTGAACTGGTTGCTATGTCTTCTAACCGGTCCAACAGTAGGCATCAACAGACACCAGCCCCACAAGCTTGTGACTGCCTCAGACTTTGCTTCTTAGCAGTATGGCTCAATGGGCAAGGATGCTGGATGTTTTCACCATAGGAAAGCTAAGAGGAAAGGCAAGAATCAGGATTTAACAACACATGGAAAATAACAGCTGCACATTTACCTTGTTCTTCGTGGTGGGTGAAATTTATCCCATGAGCCATCTAAATCTCATTTAAACTACCAAAGCAAGGTTTAAGTGGAACTTATATGGTGCATAGGACTTGTGCTGGCTGGCCCTTTGCAGAGGGTTAAATTTCACCCAGAATGTGTGAGGAAGACTGGATCGCAGGCCCTAATTCTGCTACTGCTGATGTTCTTGTTCACATAAATTTCCCACCAAAATCATTGTTTAATGCAGTTTTCTCTGTATGTGCAGTATGCTCACCAATAAGAGACACAAACACACACTACTTTAACAGACTTCCAGTAGAGAACTATAGATGGGCCTGAAACCAAAAACCTAGATCTAAACTGTGTTAAAATCCAAGTTCACCAGGTGAATCTACCAAAATCCAACCCCCTGAAACTTGGAGAAAGTTCAATTTGGATCCAGTTTTTGAACCCTCATTTAGCAGACTTCCAATAGAATAGTTAGGCTGAAAGCCTGATCATGGGAATAAGGCAGAGAGTAGTGTGAAAGGAAAGTTATAAATCAACAACATATGGCAAGGCCTAATGGTCTAAAGTCACTAGGAATAAAAGGTGTGTTCTTGAGTTAACTAATTTGAAGCAAAATCCCTGTGAAGATAAGACAGTTTGTAGTTTTCACATAAGTTAGCAGGTCCCGGTATACCTTAGGTTGCCCCATAGTCTAACTCTACCTGCTATCTCATATTAGAGCTACAAATTGCAAATCCCTAGGAGTTTACTTTATGTTAATTAATTTGTGTTAGCTAACTTGACTTAAGACACTCTTTTTTTCCCTGTTGAAGAGACCATTTTAGAGGGAACAGGAAGAAGAGTTTCAAGGACAGTTACTCAGGAGAGTAAGAGATTTATAACAAAGATGGAGAAACAGGTTTAGCAATATCTGAGAAAGTCAAAAGGTTAGTCCGTGTAGTGTCCCCTACCACCATAGTATCCAAACACTCCCCAAGTAAATCTGATCTATATGACAAGGTCTCTAGAGGACTTCATGGAAACCTCTGCTCTTCCCCCTTCCTGGCTATAGGAGGGTCTGCTTGGGTTGAACAGTGAGGTAGCAAAATTTGCAGATGATTCAGAACTACTCAAGATAGTTGAGTCCCAGGCAGACTGCTAAGAGCTACAAAAGGATCTCTCAAAACTGTGTGACTGGGCAACAAAATGGCAGATGAAATTCAATATTGATAAATGCAAAGTATTGCACATGGGAAAACATAATCCCAACTATGCATATAAAACAATGGGGTCTAAATTAGCTGTTAGCACTCAAGAAAAAGATGTTGGAGTCATTGTGGATAGTTCTCTGACACCATCCACTTAATGTGCAGCAGCAGTCAAAAAAGCAAACAGAATGTTGGGAACCATTAAGAAAAGGACAGATAATAAGACAGAAAATATTATATTGCCTCTATATAAATCCACGATACACCCACATCTTGAATACTGCGTGCAGATGTGATCATCCCATCTCAAAAAAGATATATTGGAATTGGAAAATGTTCAGAAAAGGGCAACAAAAATTATTAGGGGCATGGAATGGCTTCCATATGAGGAGCAATTAATAAGACTCGGACTTTTCAGCTTGGAAAAGAGACGACTAAGGGAGGATATGATTGAGGTCTACAAAATCATGACTGGTGTGGAGAAAGTAAATAAGGAAGTGTTATTTACGCCTTCTCATAACACAAGAACTAGGAGTCACCAAATTAAATTAATAGGCAGCAGGTTTAAAACAAACAAAAGGAAGTATTTTTTCACACAACGCACAGTCTACATATGGGACTCCTTGCCAGAAGATGTTGTGAAGGCCAAGGCTATAACAGGGTTCAAAAAAGAATCTGATAAGTTCATGGAGGATAGGTCCATCAATGGCGATTTGCCAGGATAGGGAGGGATGGTGTCCTTAACCTCTGTTTGCCAGTTGCTGGGAATGGGCGACAGGAGATGGATCACTTGATGGCTACCTGATCTCTTCATTCCCTCTGGGGCACTTGGCATTGGCCACTGTCAGAAGACCCATTATGGCTGTTCTTATATTCTTATAAATTTTAGGGGGCAATTTATTTATTTGTTTTTTTGAGAGGAGCCGTTTGTTGTTTGAGCATTTGGGGTTTTTTTAATTTATCCACCTGGTACAGTTTTCTCAGAAGGGTCTTGAAGCATGTTCTAGTGGTGGTGAAACTCCTGATTAATCTTTGTTCCTCTGGAGCTCGTTCCACAGCCAGATGTCTCTGAATGAAAATAAATAAAATATTTCATTTTTTAATTCTGACAAGCTGGCATTTTTATGAGCAAACTTTTTATAAAAAGAAATCAGTTAATATTTTAAAATATATTTAATAGGGATATTTTAAGATGTTCAAAAGCATAAAACTGCCAATAGGATGAAGAAAAAGAGAGGGATGCCACAGTAACCTTCTCTCCCTTATATCTGCTTTACTACCCTTGTCCATTAATATTCCGTTGTTTCCAGACTGATTCACTCAATTTATTGTCAGAATTCTGAGGAAGTGAAGTATGAACTCTGGAATCTCCATATGCTCTTAGCTGTTTCACCTCCAAAGAGTATCATTACATTCAGAGTGGAACTGAAGTTCTACAAATACTTTGAATGTTAGACATGCCTGGTACATATAACCACTCAGCCAGTAGGCTCTGCCTGGAGAAGTTTAGGAGATTCAGCAGCAGGCAGGTTCATAGAGAGGGAAGACTCCTCCTTACATCACTGCACAAGTGTGAGGACCAACCACAACCTGGTCCTAAGGAAACAATTTGGATATTGCACTTTTAGGCTCCTTGAGATATCTCTATGGCATATTCTCCCACTGAGTGTTAATGATGGTTACTTACATACAAGTTTGGCATAGGAAATTAGCCTCTTGTGTTCATAGAACTATAGTTATTACTTGGTAAGGTGCAATCTTTGACGTAGGTGTGAAGTTGCCAGACTGACTTACTCAGTTTGAATCAGAAATTGAGGGAAGTGAAGTATAAACTTTGGAATCTCCAGCTGCTCTTTGCCTGCTGCACCTCTGAAGTGCATCAGGCAATTCCAATAATTGCCTAGAATGGGAAAAAGAAAAAGGAGGACTTGTGGCACCTTAGAGACTAACCAATTTATTTGAGCATGAGCTTTCGTGAGCTACAGCTCACTTCATCGGATGCATACCGTGGAAACTGCAGCAGACTTTATATACACACAGAGATCATAAAACAATACCTCCTCCCACCCCACTGTCCTGCTGGTAATAGCTTATCTAAAGTGAGCATCAAGTTGGGTCATTTCCAGCACAAATCCAGGTTTTCTCACCCCCCACCCCCCCACACACACAAACTCACTCTCCTGCTGGTAATAGCCCATCCAAAGTGACAACTGTCTACACAATGTGCATGATAATCAAGGTGGGCCATTTCCTGCACAAATCCAGGTTCTCTCACCCCCTCACCCCCCTCCAAAAAAACACACACACAAACTCACTATCCTGCTGGTAACAGCGGGAGAGTGAGTTTGTGTGTGTATGGGGGTGAGAAAACCTGGATTTGTGCTGGAAATGGCCCACCTTGATTATCATGCACATTGTAGGGAGAGTGGTCACTTTGGATGAGCTATTACCAGCAGGATAGTGAGTTTGTGTGTGTGTTTTTTTGGAGGGGGGTGAGAGAACCTGGATTTGTGCAGGAAATGGCCCACCTTGATTATCATGCACATTGTATAGAGAGTTGTCACTTTGGATGGGCTATTACCAGCAGGAGAGTGAGTTTGTGTGTGTGGGGGGGTGGAGGGTGAGAAAACCTGGATTTGTGCTGGAAATGGCCCAACTTGATGCTCACTTTAGATAAGCTATTACCAGCAGGACAGTGGGGTGGGAGGAGGTATTGTTTTATGATCTCTGTGTGTATATAAAGTCTGCTGCAGTTTCCACGGTATGCATCCGATGAAGTGAGCTGTAGCTCACGAAAGCTCATGCTCAAATAAATTGGTTAGTCTCTAAGGTGCCACAAGTCCTCCTTTTCTTTTTGCGAATACAGACTAATACGGCTGTTACTCTGAAACCTAGAATGGGAATGACATTCTGCAAATACCATGAAAGGGAAATTACAAGTCCTGGGTTATTTACAGAAGAGACATTTACAGGGTAAAAGTACTAAATATTTGAAGAATGATCATTCCTTATTGATGGCTAAATATCTCAGTGCAGGATCCAAGGTTACTATGATACTTCTATCTTAAGATGTAGTGCAATGTGACATACTGTTTGACACAGGAAAGTAACGAACCCTCTATTAAGGCATAAGGAGAGAAGGAAAAAATGGTATGTTGAATGCTTCAACAAGCCTAAATCTTTCACCACCTTTTTTAAAATTGAAGAAGCTTCATTCATGGCTTCATTTTTTTTTCTGGATAGGCAGCTCTCCAACACCACTTTCTACAAGCCATTACCCTCTGATCCCACTGAGGGTTACCAAAAGAAACTACACCATCTGCTCAAGAAACTCCCTGAATCAAAAGCACAAGAACAAATCCGCACAAACCCCTGAAACCTTGACCTGGGGTATTCTATCTGCTACCCAAGATCCATAAACCTAGAAATCCTGGACACCCCATCATCTCAGGCATTGGCACCCTGACAGCAGGATTGTCTGGCTATGTAGACTCCCTCCTCAGGCCCTACGCTACCAGCTCTCCCAGCTATCTTCGAGACACCACTGACTTCCTGAGGAAACTACAATCCATCGGTGATCTTCCTGAAAACACCATCCTGGCCACTATGGATGTAGAAGCCCTCTACACCAACATTCCACACAAAGATTTAGGAACAGTATCCCCAATAATGTCACGGCAAACCTGGTGGCTGAACTTTGTGACTTTGTCCTCACCCATAACCATTTCACATTTGGGGACAATGTATACCTTCAAATCAGCGGCACTGCTTTGGGTACCCGCATGGCCCCACAGTATGCCAACATTTTTATGGCTGACTTAGAACAACGCTTCCTCAGCTCTCGTCCCCTAATGCCCCTACTCTACTTGTGCTTCATTGATGACATCTTCATTATCTGGACCCATGGAAAAGAAGCCCTTGAGGAATTCCACCAGGATTTCAACAATTTCCATCCCACCATCAACCTCAGCCTGGACCAGTCCACACAAGAGATCCACTTCCTGGACACTACGGTGCTAATAAGCGATGGTCACATAAACAGCACCCTATACCGGAAACCTACTGACCGCTATTCCTACCTACATGCCTCCAGCTTTCATCCAGACCACACCACACGATCCATTGTCTACTGCCAAGCTCTACAATGCAACCGCATTTGCTCCAACCCCTCAGACAGAGACAAACACCGACAAGATCTCTATCAAGCGTTCTTACAACTATAGTACCCACCTGCTGAAGTAAAGAAACAGATTGACAGAGCCAGAAGAGTACCCAGAAGTCACCTACCTCAGGACAGGCCCAACAAAGAAAATAACAGAACGCCACTAGCCATCACCTTCAGGCCCCAACTAAAACCTCTCCAACGCATCATCAAGGATCTACAACCTATCCTGAAGGACGACCCATCACTCTCACAGATCTTGGTCCTTGCTTACAGACAGCCCCCCAACCTGAAGCAAATACTCACCAGCAACCACACACCATACAACAGAACCACTAACCCAGGAACCTATCCTTGCAACAAAGCCCGTTGCCAACTGTGTCCACATATCTATTCAGGGGACACCATCATAGGGCCTAATCACATCAGCCACACTATCAGAGGCTCGTTCACCTACACATCTACCAATGTGATATATGCCATCATGTGCCAGCAATGCCCCTCTGCCATGTACATTGGCCAAATTGGACAGTCTCTAGGTAAAAGAATAAACGGACACAAATCAGACGTCAAGAATTATAACATTCAAAAACCAGTCGGAGAACACTTCAATCTCTCTGGTCACTCGATTACAGACAAAAAAAACTTCAGAAACAGACTCCAACGAGAGACTGCTGAATTGGAATTAATTTTCAAACTGGACACAATTAACTTAGGCTTGAATAGAGACTGGGAGTGGATGGGTCATTACACAAAGTAAAACTATTTCCCCATGTTTATCCCCCCTCTTCCCCCAACGCTGTTCCTCAGACGTTCTTGTCAACTGCTGGAAATGATTTATCTTCATTATCACTACAAAAAGGTTTACACCCCCTCCCCCCACCGCTCTCCTGCTCATAATAGCTCACCTTTCCTGGTCACTCTTGTTACAGTCTGTATGGTAACACCCATTGTTTCATGTTCTCTGTGTATATAAATCTCCCCACTGTATTTTCCACTGAATGCATCCGATGAAGTGAGCTGTAGCTCACGAAAACTTATGCTCAAATAAATTTGTTAGTCTCTAAGGTGCCACAAGTACTCCTTTCCTCTAGATCTGTACAACATCAAATCTATTGTCAGACTAAAATCTCCCTCTGTGATAACACTGTTGACACTCACATCTTGTATTTGCTAAGACAGCATATGGAAAAAATTGGGAGCATCCACAACTGGAGCATATATATTAGCAATGTTTAAATCCACCTCATGTATGTTTGCTTTAATGATTGCCAGCCTTCATACTCCTCTTGTCTGAAGTCCAATAGCTTAAATTGTAAATTTTTCTTACAAGAATGGAGACTCCTCTTGATTTTTTGGAATAACATGAAGAAAATCCATGTTCCATCCAACCACCTTTGAGTTTTTCAGCCTTCTCAGTTATGAAATGTGTTTCTTGGAGTAAGGCAATGTCACATTTGGATCTGTTTAATAGGGTTAAATCCATTTTCCTCTTCACTGGTTGATTTAAGCCTCAAACTCCAAGAACACCATCTGACTCCCTTTACATACTTATTCAAAAAGCTATGCCACAACATATTCTTTCCCATTAAATGTAAACTGATAGGTTTGAAAAGGGGACCAGCTCTTTGTCATGGGATGCACATATAATGATTCAAGTTAGGCCCACCTGTCATTTACATACAGTGAAAGAAAAGGAGCAAGTTAAAGAACAAGGATGAGCAAAAAAGAGCAGATCAAAGACAACAAAAATAAACTGATATCCAATATCGTTGTATTTGGCTATTCCAGACCATTGCAAGAATGAAATTTTCAATTGGCACGTCCAGAGAAAAGTTACAATAAACTGCTAAAAATATAAACCTCAGTAACCAGGGATAGAACAAGGAAAATAAAACAAAGTAATTAAGTATATTCCAACCTATCATGGGCTAAATCCTGCAAAAAGCTATAGAGCCTCATCTTCCACTATCTAGCACATTTCTACACCAGACCCAGGGCACAGTGATATTATACATAGGCACAAAACCACTCTGACCCTTTGCACAGGGAATCCAGTTCTTGACCCAATCCCTGCAGACCCACAGTTTGAACACTAGCATGTACATTGAAAATTGGTGCAGGGAGTGAATGGGGAGTACATTTGATCAGGGGCAGTTCCACATACACCCCAAACCTGGAGACAAAACTTCTTCATGCAGCAGCCATTTTGTAAGAAAACCATGATGCCTAATACGGAACCTGCAGGGGTAACAGAAGATACACAACAAAGGCAGCTGCTGGTAAATCGCATGTCCAGAACCTCAAGCAGTGCTTCTGCATGCTGAGAAGCAAGTCTTGCTATGCATGCAGGTATATGTTTCTTCCCTGAATTGAATCTTTCAGTAATATGTAACAAAAGTTAAGCATCTGTTTACTGGGAAGTGTCTGAAACAGTTTAACCACTGATACTTCCTGGATAGGCTCTGAGATTGTAAGATTTAGTTCATGGACTTTCTCCACTCTATCTGTCTATAAATCATCCAACATACTTGCCCCTACACAAATAAAGCAATGCTAATTATAATTAGCCACACAGAAGGGTAGGGTGTCCTTTTTTGTTTCATTTTCTTTAACAGTCAGATAGTAGAATGGCTGTGACTAGTGATAAGCACTGAATAAGATCTTTGTTTGTTTCTTTGTTAGTTTGTTTTTGCACCATGCAAAGAACAGCTATAATGAAAAGTTACATTTTTCTATCTGATCCATCATCTGAAGTATTTGTAGAATAGCCATCGCCATTGTATGTAGGTGCCATGCTAATGAACCTCTCTGCTGAGAAGTGAATTAATGTCAAGTCCTGAGGTCACAGAGATGCAGTATACAGTTATACATCTGGAAAGTGTCAGATCTGCCCTACCACCCGTAACTCACAATTGCCTTGTGCCGGAGAATCCCATACCTACTGTGCTTGGACAATATGCCACTGAGAAAAATATTTGTTTTTTATATACATGGAATACATACAGTGCTGAGTTAATTTTAAAAATGCTACATAAATTGATCAAAAAGCTGAAAAATATTAACAGTAATTTGTTCATTTTCACATAAATAAGCTTATTAGCATTTTTGCTTTTGATGGTTTCCTTTAGCCATCTTGAACCAGTAAACAGAGTCCTTCAGGCAAGTCTTTCCCCTTCATGTAGAAAATATTTCTTTTCTTGTGATGCCTGAAATAGACAATGGAAGAGTCTCTGGCTGGTTTCCGAGTTCTCTAAGCAAGAAAGAGAGGAGAGACAGAAAAGAGAAATTCGTTCTGATGTGCTTCATTACTCATGAGAATAATTGTCCCATTAACAATCCAGGAAGAAAGTATCCTGGATAGGAACCATTGTCTTCAAAACAAGAAAATGATGCAATATGATTTCATACATCTTTAAGCCACATAAAAATTAAGGGGCAGACCATCAATTCTTATGCCATAAATTCTTCTTGGATTTCTGGAATCACTTGATGCCAGGAGAATATAATTACCTGTGTTGGAAGGTAGCCAGCATAATAGGATAACACTACTGCAACTGAAAAAATGTACTATGGGATATTTTAATGACCAGAAGTGCTCAGGATATTGGTTCTACCTCTCATCCAAAAGACATACCTCTAATAGCACAATGCTTCCTAATACCACTTTGAGAAATTCTTTCTTGCTCAGAGAAAAGAATACGATCTACTGAATCAGCAACACCACTTTCTCCTGTGTGTATGTTTCCTTGGAGAGCTCTCATCCCAAATACTGGCCAGGTTCAACCCTACTTAGCTTACAAAACCTGACAAGATCCTTGTCTGCCATGAAACATCTGCAGAAGATATTACTTCCTTTTGTCTGATTGTCAGTTATTTTGTTTATGGATTTTAGAAGTTTGGTTTTACAAAGAAAAGTGATCAATTTAAATGAACAT
This sequence comes from Lepidochelys olivacea, assembly GCF_965140295.1. Lineage (NCBI taxonomy): Eukaryota > Metazoa > Chordata > Testudines > Cheloniidae > Lepidochelys > Lepidochelys olivacea. The sequence goes on along the minus strand of NC_140412.1, from coordinate 23,535,056 downwards.
TTCTACTGTGGTTGCAATTATTATAATCACACCCTCTGGAACAGAGTTACTGTTGTCATGAAACTTCCTTCTGTTTTATAAATCAATCAATTATTCGCATGAGAGATCACTGGAAACTGGTAGTATTTGTTAGAATGCCAGAAGCACATTAAAGGGCTAACAAACAACCTGAATACTTCTTTAATCTATGCTCCTTTATTAATGGCATTGGTAAAATTGTACCATTTCCATCAAATATTTATTCCTGAATAAATATAATCCTTCATTTTAAATCAGCATGAAAGACAACTGTAACCTTCTGAGAATGGCTGGGGAGACAAGCTGTAGGCATTCCATACACTTGTTGACAGAATAGTTTTTAATATGTCTAAGAGGTTGCAAATCTTCAAAGAGTCCCATGAAGCATATAAAGAACTCCCTATAAGCATCTATTGTGATAATTAATGCCAGTAAATATTAGATAATTGTTTACATCTCTGTTAAATAAGGGCAATAGGACTGTTTTTTTGTTCTCACACAGTTTCAGAAGATAAAACCATGCTCTCATTTCAATGACTGGATGAACAGGCCAGGAAAGAAACAATAGATTCCAACAACAAAACAGAATTTCCACTAGCCACTTTTATCTACGGTTCCATCTTACCAGGCCTTTCAAAAATAGTGGGCCAAATTCTGCTCTCAAATTTCTCCTGTGCAACCACTTTAACTTGGGTTGCATGGGCACAAGTGACTCCATGATTTCAGATCAGTTCCTAATGGGCAGGTATTCCCATCAGAATAAGCACCTTGAAGATGTTTCAACAGAGAAGCTAAGGACAGAATGAGAATGGAGGTTTTCAATCTGAGAAAGGCCCACCGAGATCATGGTGAAGGCATATTGGTGGGGCACTGTCAGGAAAGACAATGGGGACAGTTCGCCTGCTGTGCATAGGTCAGCCTCCACCAGGACACATTTCACGAGCACTGCATTTGCTAATCTAATACCAGGAGGTAATCCAGTTCCTCTGAGTAACCAAACATATGTTCTCTTCCATTCTGTTATATATAGGCTTTTCAATTCATCAGTGTAGTATCTGTGTGCCTTCCAGGAGTGTATTAACTGATGTCACTCACATCTGGCACATGTGACTCCTCCTTCCTCTCGTAGTGTTTTGGATTGGTAGTGGGATTTTTAATTTATAAACATTCTGCTCTGTTTTTAGAAAAGGCAAGTGCATGTTGCACTGGGAGCTGAAGGTAATGAGATTTGTGATTGTCCCCCCAAAATGGATCCTCCTAACATAAGTACTGCAACTGGCATGTAAAGTGCACAGCAAATGGAGCAGCCATGATGAACATGCAGCTGTGCACTTCTGACTCACAGGTGTTCCAGCTTGTTTTGCTAAGCAATATCCTGCCCGCAGCCAGATATCTTGGGTGGATCCTTCCTAATGGTTTTAAATTTAAAGAGAGGCAAGAGGGGGGAAATCATCCACAGGGAAACTCTATTATGTCAGCAGAATTACATCAGGGATGAATTTGCACCAAATCTTTGAGTCACAGCATTATTCCCAACTGCGCTTTTAAGTCACTGCCTCAAACTCCATTACAGGGAGGAAGATTGCTTAGGATGCAATTAAATGTGTGCTGGAGAGCTTTAGTCTTTAAAGGGTTAGTGCAATGAAGGAACAAGGGATGGTGGCCCCTTGAAGTTACTCTAAACTATCACTTTGAGTTCAAAACTAATATTAAACTACTAACACTTACTAAGACATTTCCCTTCTTTATCAGAAGTGTGCTAGTCATTATGCTAGTGGCATATTAGTGATACCCACACTGGCCTCATTTGATGATAGGATAGAAGACTGTGATTCACTGTAGCCCTGTATCTTTGTTACCAGATATGATCTTTTATCACACCCTCCCTGCTCCTAAACCATGATTGTTGTCTGCTGTTATGTACACATGTGACACTTTGGGGTTCAGTCTAGACCAGTGAGGAGCTGTGTCACCAGCTGCCCTTCAGTTCTGGGTGCTTGAAACACTCAGCAAAGTTATTAAGTTTGCTCCTCCTTTAAAGGGATAGAAACAGGAGCTTGTTATCTTGACTGGCATTAACAATAACTTTAATTCAGTCAAAGCATAAAAAAGGGAAGTTTTAAGTGAGTTCAAATATAAGAGATAAAGATAGACAGGGTTACAAACAAAAGTGAAAAAAAAGCTTTTAAGACTAAAACATAACTTCAGCACATTACAGTCTTTGCCTCAGCAGGTTTCTCACCTACATTCAGTTCCTGGACCCAGAGATTTCAGCCCCCTTGATTGAAGGATCCACTTTTCTCAGATGTACAAAAGCCCTAAGCCAGTAATCGATAACTACCGGATTCTTTCCCTTTCGCTTTATAGTCCAGCAAACTTTTGAAAGGTATTCTTTGAAAAATAAGCCCAGACAAAGCTCCTTTCCCCTGCTGGGTGTGGACACCATGCTGTCTGGTGTAGACTCCATGCTGTCTTCTACCCACTGGTGATTTTTACAATGCAAATGATCTCTTCCTGTAACCTCTGATAATAATGAATAGCCCACTGAATTTGGCCACACCTGGTTTGAGTTGGTGGCCTCTTTATTTTGTCTGTAAAAAACTTATCAACTCCCCCCTAACATACCTGGTTTAAGCACATTTTAGTCATAATTCTGAATATCTGAATAATCCTTTCTGGGTTGACCATACATACATGACACAAGAATATTAATCATCAGGGAGTTATCAGTTTTCTAATGACCTATTACCTGACACCTTTTAAATACAGTTTATAACAATAGTGAGTTGGGGTACATTGAGCTGGTCAGGCCAGGTGAAACTCACTGCTAGATACCAAGGAGCCCCTTGCCTTCCATTATAGGGATGCTCTTAGGGTCACAACATGAACTGAAACCTAATTCGTCTGATTATTGCAACTGCTAAAGCAGAATGAATAGATGAAATGGGGTTACAAAGCTGGTAATATTTGGGTATGAAAGCAGCAGACTGTGTTTGTGTTTGTGTGTTATGTTTGTGACTGACCCAAATATGATAAATACTAGTTGGACAGCTGATTACCTACTGCAATCCCATCCTCATACTTTCTTCCATACTGAAACATCCAATATACGTTTGTGTTTCCTATGGTGCACTGTGTCAGAACATCTTGAAAAGACGTGCGTGCATTTGTGTAGTCAGCCAGCCACTTTAAATGTTAATCTACTATAAGGCTTAACAGCTTGATCCTCACCTCATTTACTATGCACCAGTTTCATTCCTGTGTAGCCCCTCTGACTCCACTTGATTTACACTGGTGTGAGTGAGATCAGAATCAGGGCCTAAATGTTGCATGCACTAATATAAACAGGAAAAAAAAGGCATAGCAAATGCTGATTTGTGGCTGTAAAACTTCTAACTAAGGCTGATTTATTCAATATGAAATGAAAAAAATACCCAGATGTCTTGTATGTTCTGCCTAGATGTAAATTAATTAGAGCCAGGCAGAGTTCAAGTAGGTGCTACACAAGCTTTCCATGCTGCTTTGCTATTGCACCTCACGCACAATTGGCAATATCCTTCCCTCACCTCCGTTGTTCAGTGACCTGCAGGACTGACAAATTGCCAAATTCTGCTGAATTACTAGGAAGTTCACATGTGAACAAATGTCCATTAGGAGCTCAACTGACATACCAAAATTGACTTTTCTTATGACTGAAGCCAGATGTGAACACAGCCCCCTCAAGGTGAAAGGCCACTCCATGAACCCATTGTGCCACCTAGACCTCCTACTGCTTTTTTCAGGAAAATTTGTCCTTTCAAACTTCTCCAGCTGACACAGGATATTACAATGCTTTGCATCAGTTTATGTGCATGTGATGTTTTACCACATCATGCACTATAATGTGAAATGACTGATGCAGTGTGATGCAAAGCATCAAAGATTCAGGTTGTGTTAACTACCAAAGTCCAGTCCGAGCAATGAGCAAGACATGAAAGAAAATACCCAGAATGCTCCTGGATCAGTTTTACATATGATAAAACTAAGCAGTTGATCCTTAAGAATAGGAGGGGTATGGATAGATAGTTCAGTCTAGTCCATCTTTCTCAATCTGTGTGGCTGGCCTCCCGGGGGAAAGCGTTCATCTTTTCTAAGCAAGGCACATGCATGTAACCCTGGGGCACACGAGAAATGGAATGTGTTATTGTTTAGTACTTTGCAAAACCACAGAACTCTGCACTGACTACTCAGTAACGAATGCGTAGCCTCTATTTTCAGTTGAATTGGTTGACAGCTCTGTGTTACCTCACCATGAATTCAGCTCCTGTGCAGCCACATTTTTTCAGTTTAAAGGGTGAAAGGTACGCTTTATGATTCTCTCAGATTGGGAGACTCTTAGAGCACACGAAGCATTACTATGGTGACTACAAACACAAACACTCTTGTTTGTATAATAATTTATAATGATATGTTACACTCACATACCCATCCATGCAACCTGAGAGAGCTCAAAGAATAGCCAGTGCTGTATTCATACTCAAATCCCCAAAGATGTAGTCTGGTGGATTTCTTAACAGGTGGTCATCAATAGAGGGGTGGTTCCTGCTGGAGTCTTCCCACTCTCACCCAACCAGCGAACTCTTTTTACATTGCTATTTTGATCAGACCTAATACCTTATTCATTTGCATGAGGGTTCCAACCTCTTTTTCCTTACCTGCACTTCCACACCCCATACATTTTGGGGTGCGCCACATTCCAGAGGCTGTTCTGTTAGTTCCCCTTTTCTTTTTAGCATCTTTTTAACATTTATGTCAGCCTGTTTCCAGGGTAACCAATGGTCAGAACAGAACTTTCTGAGAGTTAGAATCAGGTGTCCTGTGGTCTATTTTTCCATAACATCACCGATTGACACATCTATTACAGTAATCTTATGGTCTTATTGGCATAGGGTCAGTCTTAGGTCACCCACTCATGTCAAGTCTCCTTAAGCCTGCAGTCTAGAGTGGCTAAACGGAAATCCTACAGGCCTTAGCCTGTAGGCTGCGCATTACAGCCTTACTTTATTTATATCTTCAATACATACTTGTCACTCCTAAATACTGGTCAGTCTTCTACTCCTACAATCGTGTCCTACTTACCTATTCATCACACACTGATTACATATGAAATCATGTGCGTTAATGACAACAACAACAATTACATGATAAAATGAACTAAATTGGCTACAAATGCTTATTATTAAAAATACACCTCCTCATTAAAGGCCCAGCCCCAGCCCAGTAGAGTCGATGGGAGTCTTTCCATTCACTTCAGTGTGCTTTTGGATCAGGCCCTGATTCTTCATGCCTTTTACACCCACTGTACTTAGTGGAAATTCTGACGGTGCATTGAATGTATTTCTATTGTAAATGGTGCCATTTACAATAGAAATGTATTTCTATTGTAAATGGTGCCTTTGGAGAAATCCACTCAGGTCCTAAACTAGTGCAGCATTTATCACAGGCTTAATTTCAAGCACGAGTACTCCCACTGAAATCAGTGGGACTCACATGCTCAAACGTAAGAAAAGGTTAAATGCTTTGCTCGATCAGGCTTTTTGCCAGTTGTACAATAATACACCTGTTGTGGGGTCTCTGCCTTGAAACATGAGTTTTGATAGCCTTTAGCTTAACATTATATATGACACCATGATCACCAGTGGGAATCAAATCTGGGACCTTCAATATCACCAGAGCTAAAGCAGTAACTCCATTAGCAATTCGTGAGAACCAGGATCTCTCCTTCATATGAGACCCAATCCAATACCCATTCAAGTCTTTGAAGAGAATCCCAGTGACTTCAGTGGGCATTGGTTCCAGCCCTTAAGACAAACCATGAGAAAGAGAAATGACCACATGCACTCAGCTGGTGTATTACACAAATGTAATTCTAGATAGAGTTAGTAATAGAATTACATATGCATTTTACCCAGACAATGGCTGAATTACCAGATTAGGCGAGGCAGAATGTGTAAAAACATTAACAAAGCCGTCCTAGCTTTACACTAACCATTACAGTCTTATTTGCAATAGCTGCCTGCTAAACAAGCTGATTTTAGTTTTTTACTCATTATAATTATTGCACAGAACAGTTAACATTAAAAAGTTATTGACTCATGGTTATCAATTAGATAACTGTAATTTTCTGCTCTAACTATAGGAAAATACTGCAGTATTTCTGTACTACTATGTAATAAATTCAGACCTTTTTATGGTGACCATTGTATACTTATGGATTTGTTCTTGTTTGAATGCTTGGGGATTTACATACACAACTCTCCTGAATTATACCAGCAGTTATGCATGTCAGCCCCAATTAAAATGAAAATACACCCCTTTGCTGTTATCTGCCAGGCATTTTTAACAAAGTGTTTAGAAAATGTTTCTATGCCAAATCACTGTAGTTTTAGTTTCAAATAAAAAATACAGTGCATATAAAAATAAGACATTAATATGAACCATTAGTAGGGAAAAGACTATGAAAATTGTAGCTGGATTTCTAGTTGAGGTCAATGGAAAGTAATAAAAAGACCAATAAAACATTAAGGAATCATCAGCATGATAAGGCCAATGGATAGAAACAGAGAGACATCTGCAATCACAGCTGTCAGCACGGCAGATTAATGATATGACCAACTTTTTTTTTTTTTTTTTTTTTTTAAAGATTTCCACTTTCTCCACTGTCTTCACCTCCCTTCATTTCCCCATCTGTGATGGGGTGTATAGACCTCACACTGATACAAGGCTCCCTGTGCTAAGATAGCCCCACCCCTGCTAATCAAGCAGGGTAGGGAGGAGACCTTTAAAAGGAGGAAACTGCAGTCAGCAAGGGGAAAGCATGAAGGAGGGAATGGCTTCTGCAGGAGCAATCCCCCTGCCAGGGACCCCCCAGTTCTGTGGAGCAAGCCCAGCAAGGAGAGACTGATTTGGCTACCTGGCCAGAAGGACTCCAGTAAAGCTGCTACACAGGCTCTCTGAAGTAAAGTGGTGCTGCTGACCTTCTCTCTTTTAGTTAACCCCGGGAGGGGCTTGTTCTCTGAGTTTGAACGCTTGCTTTTCTCCACCTGTAAACCTAGTAAGAGGGCCCACTGCAAGGACTAAAAGACTGGGGCCTGGACTGAGCTGACCCTGTGGTGGTAGCTGAGTGTGACAAGGTGCTGTGACCCCACTAGAGGGGCATCCCAGAAAGACTCTTTTACAGCATCACTTTGAATTTGAATGAAGGAAGGGGAGAGGTCCTCGTGAAGTAAATGAAGAATCAAAGCTAGTAACATTTTCATAGTTTCATAGCCGACAGACCCCAGTCATCAGCTTCTTGCTGTAATCTCAGACTGAGTAAAAATTCACTATAACTTTCAGCCAACTCGTTTGGTAATGAAATCCTACTTAAGAATTCAGGACCCCATTTCTTTGTACAGTCTTCTACATGATATTTTCAGCACATTTGTGCCTATTAGCGCAGAGACTTGTTGATTCATATGTTGGTCTGGACAAACCAAGATGACTACCTCATGTTGTTTGTTAGTTCATCTGTGAAAGTCGGGGAATTGTACCTTCAAGGTTATATATCCCAGGTGTGGAACCATTTGCCCTCCAGCTATGGGCCGTGAGTGAACCACCCCTTCTGGGAGGCTTGCCCCCGGCCCCACCCTTCTCACTCAAGACCACCACCCCCGCTGACCGGAAGAACCCCAGCCGGCTTGCCCCAGCTGCCCTAAGCTGCCCACTGGCCTGCACCGGCCGGCCTGCCCTTCATGCCAGCCCAAGGCGCCTCGGGCCACCGGCCCAAGCCCTGAACTACAGGCCGCCAGCTGGAGCTGAGCTCCCACCAGCTTCAGGGGAAATGGGGAGCGAGAGCGGGGCCTTGGGGCAGAGCATGGGCGAGGCCACAGCCTGGGTTAGGGGAGGTTTAGCCATGCCTCAGCCCATTCTATCTGAAGTATAATGCCAATAGACTGTAACTTTCAATAAGATAAATGCTCATAATACAAAGTTTCACATGTGCAGGTCACTTGACAAACAGTATCTATTAGGCAGATACTCTTTACCCACATAGGTAAACATAGCCATGACAAACAGGTCCCACTAACTGCTGGATGGCCTCACTGAAACCGATTTGAGTAGTGTCTATCTCCTGAATCCATTGACCCCGCGACCTTGCTCTGAGAGTTGTTAGTTTCTTTTCTTTCTGGCTCAAACTTGCTCTGATATGACTGTTTACATGTCAGTTGCTGATGTACTAGGCTGGGGTTAGGAGAATTCTCACAATCATTTTGAAAATGTCCTATTTGCCCACAGTTAAAACAAAGGATTTCTTTGGTTAAATCTTAGTATTGCTTGTTTATTACATTCTTTGGGTCTTTGAGGAGTGAATAGCGTATCTGAAGGGATGTTTCAGTACTTGGCTGGGTCATCTGTAGTCCCACCCACTGCTGTTCAGCCTGCAGATATTCCTCCTTCCAGTGTATTGGAGTGGCTTCTTCATGGACACTGGAAATATTTTCAGATGCCCTTATCAACTGAAAACTACTCCTACTCATGGCCTTCCTTTTTTCCTTCTAGTTCTTGCCCACGTTTTCTCTTTTGTTTATTGCAGTACTCCATTTCAATGCTGTAGGAAGTAAACTTTAATCTTCTTCTGACTTTGTAAGATATATCTCACTGTCTTCCCCCATCTCTTTGCTTATGCTCACCAGATAAAATAATCTACTTCTCCACTAGGTCTCGGTGAATTGCTGAAAAACATTTCAGTTTACATTTCACATCAGCCACAGTTTCACTGGAAGATCTCAGCACCTGCTCTAACAAATAATGTTGTATGTCTAGAGGGAGACTCACAGCAGGAGTAGAGGCTCCTACTGGACTTCTGACCATAACAGGTGTAGCATGTGTTAACCACCTGGCCTGTCTATCACCCAGAGGTGTAACCTCAGCCCATGTTTCAGTCTTGAACCTCGCCTCAGAATATACAATATCCCTGATCCCTGCACTGAGGTACTCCGGGCACAGAACCAGTCAATATTAAAAAGAAATCTAACTGGCTTCAAGAGTAAATGATAAATTTATGGAGGGCATGATTGGCTGCATCTCATTGTAGACAGTCTCATCCTATCTGCAACAGCTAACAGCAAATATCTCCAACGGCTGGAGACAGGACACTAGATGTGGAGGGCTCTGAGTTACTGTGGAGAATTCAGAGTAGCAGCCATGTTAGTCTGTATTCGCCAAAAAAAAAAAAAAAAAAAAAAAAAGGAGTATTTGTGGCACCTTAGAGACTAACAAATTTATTTGAGCACAAGCTTTTGTGAGCTACAGCTCCGATGAAGTGAGCTGTAGCTCACAAAAGCTTATGCTCAAATAAATTTGTTAGTCTCTAAGGTGCCACAAATACTCCTTTTCTTTATGGAGAATTCTTTCCCAGGTGTCTGGCTGGTGGGGTCTTTGCCATATTTGGGGTTGGGACGGAATTTTCCCTCAGGTCAGAGTGGCAGAGATCCTGGGGGGTTTCGTCTTCCTCTACAGAATGGGGCACAGGTCACTTGCAGGTTTAAACTAGTTTAAACGGTGGATTCTCTGTAACTTTAGGTCTTTAAACCATGATTTGAGGACTTCAGTAACTCAGCCAGAAGTTATGGGTCTGTTACAGGAGTGAGTTTGTAAGGTTCTGTGTCCTGCAATGTGCATGAGGTCAGACCAGATGATCATGATGGTCGCTTCTGTCCTTAAAGTCTATGACTCTAAATAAAAGAATTAGTTTTCCCTTCCCATTTTCCCTTTCTGTAATGACCACAGCCAGAGGTTCCCTGTGGGAGAGTTAACAATATCACTAACCTCCTGCAAAACGCTTCAGAGTTTGGGAAAACTGCTTGCTTTCTGCTCCTGTGGCTCAGTTTCTCCAAACACACACAGGGCACATGGCTTTTTTGTAAAGCAACTGCCCTGACTACTTACCACATCCCAGCCTCCCCACATCTTCCCAGGGCTGCTATCTGGAGTCTTCTTGGTCCCTCCTGTTACTCGGACCCTCCTTCCTGCCCCTCTTCTATCCCAGCCCCACAAAGGGGCATTGCACCGCGAGCTGGATCACAGTCCACTAGCTTCACCTCCTGGCTCTGAGCTCAAAAGTACTCACACACACTCTCACCCTGCTTTGCTGCCCAGATCCCAGCCCATACCCATTTGTCTTCCCCCCACACTGCCCCCATCTCTGCTACTTGGCTCAATTGGGGGCATGGAGGAACATTTGGAGGGGAAGCAAATGGCAATGCCAGATGGCTCAGGCCAGCCCCGTGCATCCCATTTTCAATTTAGGGAAATAAGGTCACCCCACTCTCTAGGCAGGGTGGGCAGGGAGCTGGTGGGCAATCAGGGAGTTTGGGGTGGGTCTGGACCTTGACTATACCTTGATCAAAAAATTTGGACCTTGACAAAAAATAATTGACTATCCCTGCATTAAGCCATGAAGTGGTTCATTCATGGATTTGTTGATCTCAAAGAAACTAATACAGTGATACAAACACAGAAAATTTCTTTAGAAATATGCCCCAGAGATGAAGAAAAAAATCCTCTGACATATGGAAAATGGAGAGAGTTGCAGACACATTACCAAACTGATTTTTACAGCTGTTCTTCTACTGTATTAAGACTTTTTCCCCATGATTTTTTAAATATTTTATTTATAAATTTACTATTTAGGTAAAAATTACTCAAATTTTATGGACCAATTCATAAATCACATGTATGCCAGTGGTTTGAATAAGAACATTTTGATTTAAAAAATGAGAATTATATAAAATGAACATGGCACACACTGAATGGATTAACAGCTCCCTAATTAGTAGGTCTCAATGTAACTAAACAGGGAATCATCATGGAGAAGATATGTTTCTACTGGGGTCCTAAAGGAATCAGTTTTTGGCCCTATGCTGTTTAATATTTTTATCAATACACTGGAAGAAAACATAAGATCAGCACTGACATAGTTTGCAGATGACACACAAATTGGGGGAGTCATAAATAATGAAAAAAACGAACAAGGAGTCCTTATGGCACCTTAGAGACCAAAAAAATGTTTAGGGCATTTATTAGCTTTCGTGGGCTAAAACCCATTTCATCGGATGCATGCAGTGGAAAATACAGTGGGGAGATCTAGATAGATATACAGAGAACATGGAAAAATGGGTTTTGCCATGCCAACTCTAACAAGACTCATCAATTACGGTGGGCTATTTTAAGGAGGAGAAAAAAAAAACTTTTGTAGCGATAATCAGGATGGCCCATTTCAAACAGTTGACAAGGTGTGAGTAGCAGTAGGGGAAAATTAGCATGGGGAAATAGTTTTTAGTTTGTGTAATGATCCATTCACTCCCAGTCTTTATTCAAGCCTAATTTGATGGTGTCCAGTTTGCAAATAAATTCCAGTTCTGCAGTTTCTCATTGGCATCTGTTTTTCAAGTTTTTTTGTTGAAGGATTTTGACTTTTAGTGTCCAGGGAGGTTGAAGTGCTCTCCAACTGGTTTTTGAATGTTATGATTCTTGATGTCTGATTTGTGTCCATTTATTCTTTTTCATAGAGACCGTCCAATTTGGCCAATGTACATGGCAGAGGGGCATTGCTGGCACATGATGGCATATATCACATTGGCAGATGTGCCTGTGAATGAGCCCCTGATAATGTGGCTGATGTGATTAGGTCCTATGATAGTGTCCCCTTGAATAGATATGTGGGCACAGTTGGCAACGGGCTTTGTTGCAAGGATAAGTTCCTGGGTAAGTGTTTTTGTTGTGTGGTTGCTGGTGAGCATTTCCTTCAGGTTGGAGGGCTGTCTGTAAGCAAGGACTGGCCTGTCTCCCAAGATCTGTGAGAGTGAGGGATCGTCCTTCAGGATAGGTTGTAGATCCTTGATAATGCGCTGGAGAGGTTTTAGTTGGGGGCTGAAGGTGACGGCTAGTGGCGTTCTGTTATACTTTCTTTGTTGGGTCTGTCCTGTAGTAGGTGACTTCTGTGTAATCTTCTAGCTCTGTCAATCTGTTTCTTCACTTCAGTAGGTTGGTATTGTAGTTTTAAGAATGCTTGATAGAGATCCTGTTGGTGTTTATCGCTGTCTGAGGGATTGGAGCAAATGCTGTTGTATATTAGAGCTTTGCTGTAGACAATGGATCGTGTGATGTGGTTTGGATGAAAGCTGGAGGCATATAGGTAAGTATAGCAGTCAGCAGGTTTCCGGTATAGGGTGGTGTTTATGTGGCTATTGAGTATTAGCACTGTAGTGTCCAGGAAGTGGGTCTCTTGTGTGGACTGGTCCAGGCTGAGGTTGATAGTGGGATGGAAATTGTTGAAATCATGGTGGAATTCCTCACGGGCTTCTTTTCCATGGGTTTTCCAGTGGTTCCCTTAATCCACCCAACAATATTGTTAATGTATCCAGCTATACCCTTAGCCTGGCAGAAGAATCTGTCCCATCTTGGGGCCTCTCGTTCTGCCCCTCCACTCCCACGAACATGATACAGTTCTGTGGTGATCTAGAATCCTACTTTCGACATCTACAACTCAAGGAATATTTCCAACACGCCTCTGAACAGCATATTAACCCACAGAATCCTTCCTACCAATACTACAAAAAGAAGGATTCTGTGTGGACTCCTCCTGAAGGTCAAAACAACAGACTGGACTTCTACATAGAGTGCTTCTGCCGGCGTGCACAGGCTGAAATTGTGGAAAAGCAGCATTACTTGCCCCATAACCTCAGCCGTGCAGAACACAATGCCATCCACAGCCTCAGGAACAACTCTGACATCATAATCAAAAAGGCTGACAAAGGAGGTGCTGCTGTCATCATGAATAGGTCGGATTATGAACAAGAGGCTGCTAGGCAGCTCTCCAACATGACATTCTACAGGCCATTACCCTCTGATCCCACTGAGAATTACCAAAAGAAACTACACCATCTGCTCAAGAAACTCGCTGAAAAAGCACAAGAACAAATCCGCACAGACACACCCCTGGAACCCCGACCTGGGGTATTCTATCTGCTACCCATGATCCATAAACCTGGAAATCCTGGATACCCCATCATCTCAGGCATTGGCACCCTGACAGCAGGATTGTCTGGCTATGTAGACTCTCTCCTCAGACCCTACACTACCAACACCCCTAGCTATCTTTGAGACAACACTGACTTCCTGGGGAAACTACAATCCATTGATGATCTTCCAGAAAATGCTATACTGGCCACTGTGGATGTAGAAGCCCTATACACCAACATTCCACACAAAGATGGATTACAAGCCATCAGGAACAGTGTCCCCGATAATGTCACGGAAAACATGGTGGCTGAACTTTGTGACTTCGTCCTCACTCACAACTATTTCATGTTTGGGGACAATGTATACCTTCAAGTCAGCAACACTGCTATGGGGGACTCGATCCTGGGAAGCTGGCAGCAGTGATTCTGAAAGAGATTTGGGGGTCATGGTGGATGATCAACTGAACGTGATGGTCTGTTGCTCTGGATACCTGGCTCTGAACTGCTGCACTCTTCCTGGCTCAGCTCTGAGATGCTGCACACTCCCTCTCAAACCTTATTCAGCCCTGGCAGCCCCCAGCTCACATGGAAGACAGGCCCTTGGCTCTCAACTCCCTCACTGGCCTGCCCAGCCTGTCAATCCGGGTGATTTGGAGTGCTGGCCTCCAGGATTCTGACTCCTCTTTGGCCCTTCTGCTTTCTGCTGGGATTGGGAGACAGCCAACCCAAAAAAATAACTGTTTCAGTAAGAGCCCCCCCTCCCCCAACAACCCACAGTGTGACTGTGCCAAAGAGGCTAATGGATCTGTAAACAGGAGGACCTCAAGTAGGGAAAGAGGTTATTTTACGTCTGTGTTTGGCACTGCTGGAATACTGGGTCTGTTCTGGTGCCCATGATTCAAGAGAACATTGATAGATTGGAGAGGGTTCAGAGAAGATGATTAAAGTGACAAAAATAATTAAAGAAAACATGCCTTGTAGATAGAGCTTCTTGAGTCTATTTACTGTCTTTCTTTGTTAAGACAATCAATCAACCCTATCAGTAACCACATGGAGAACCAATATTTGATAATGGGCTCTTCAATCTAGCAGAGAAAGGTGTAACACAATCCAATGGCTGGAAGTTGAAGCTAAACTAATTCAGACTGGAAATAATATGTAATTTTTTGACAGTTAGAGTAGTTAACCATTGGAATTTACCAAGGATCATGGTAAATTCTCCATCACTGACAACTGTTAAATCAAGATTAGATTCTTTTCTAAAAGACATACTCTAGGAATTATTTTGGGGAAGTTCTATGGCCTGTGTCATACAGATCACAATGGTCCCTTCTGACCTTAGAGTGACAAGGTGGGTGAGGTAATATCTTTTATTGGACCAACTTCTGTCGGTGAGAGAGAAACTTTTGAGCTTACACAGAGCTCTTTTTAAGTTTGGGAAAGGTACTCAGAGTGTCACAGCTAAATACAAGGTGGAACAGATCGTTTAGCAGAAGTAGTTATTTCAAGGGACCATTGAAGGCCAAGTGTCCTGTTAACACCCCTCCAGTTATAGCAGAGAAAGGAAGGGAAAGAGGGGGGGAAGGCAGCTGGTGGGGCAGGGGTTTGTTAGTGGGTTATGTGTTATTTCTAAAAGCCATAAATCCAGTATCTCTAGTCAGTCTATGAATTTTAGTGTCTAGCAAAGTTATGAATTTAAGCTCCCAAACTTGTCTTTGAAGGTGTTGGGCAGATTTCCTTTGAGGATGAGTACTGATAGGTCAGATACAGAGTGATCACTTTGTGAAAAGTCTTCACCCAAAAGTGAAGCAAAAAGGTGTTTTTGTCTTATCATTTTCCTGAGTGAGTTCCTTTGTGAACATAGTGATTGTCTGGTTTCACCCATCTTGCATGTGTAGGACCTGTGGATCTTGACATATATCACATGATGTAAGTGCTACAATTATCGACACCCCCACCCCAACACACCTTTGAAGATACATCCTTGATGTACATCAGAAAACTGCTTTGGCAAAGATAATTTTAGCAAGTTACTAAGTTTTAGTCACTAGAAAGCATGTTTTGTTTTGTAACCATAACTGTCTCTTTCCCTTGCTTAATATTACTTAAATCTCTTTTCCTTGTTAATAAACTTATTCTTAGTTTTACCCTAAGCCATCTCACTGTTGTTAGACTCAAGTAACAGTGAGTCCTTACCTAACCTAACAGCCTTATGTGTGCACTGTCTCTTTGGAGGCAGCATACCTAATTTCTGTGAGTGTCCAGAAAGGACTGGATACTGAAGAGAGAAGTCTCTGTGGGATAGGATTTCCAACTCTGGTTGGATGAATTCCTGGAGGTTCTCTCACATGACATTATCTTTAATTCAAGATTAATCTTTAATTCCTGGAGAATCCTGGAGGATTGGCAACCCTACTGGGGAAATTGGCGTTCACTGTATTCTGCCTGCAAGGCAATATCTAGCCTGGCCATCTTGAGGAGTTTGAGGTGAAGCAGACAGAGGGATAGGGCAGGGAGTTGATGCAGTCTAGTCTTCCACAAAGATTGCACCTGCTGCGGCAAAGGGTTAACACAATGGTTTATGGTTCTGGGTTCATTGAAAAGAACACCAGACTACTTAATTGGGCTGTTTTGAAGCTTCATCAGCTAAGGTCAGCAAGATCCTCCAATGGAAAGAGTTAATACACACAAAAATTATTAGTAATATACTAAGGACCATCCCCCTATTGCCAAGCAAAGTGAAAAATCAAATTATCTGACAATAGTGGTAATTAATGAAAAAGCAAAAAGTACATGAAATCATTTACTAGTAGTGTTTTCACTGTAGCTCCTTGACTGGAGAATTTCACAATACCAGAGCATTTCCAACACTGGTGAGTTTCCAATAATTTCCTCATTTGTTGTGGTTGAGCAATGGGTTGATCCACAGCACTGCATTTGCAGTCAGCTGTGTGTTTTTTCCCCCTTTTTATTTAGTACACACTAGAGGGGTCCTAAAACCTTAGGTAGGTCTGAGGTTTGTTATGTGCAACTATCTCCCCCATTGGAAGTGAAAAAGGTCACTACAAAATTAGTTCATTTCCTCAGTGATAAAACTTCCCCTGCTGCAGGACAAACGTCAAACCAGAAGTCTCAGGAGCAGTAATAAATGGCACAGCTACCTGGGCAAAAAGCCAGTACTGCTGACTGCCAGCTTTGTTCCACACAGGCCAAAGAACAAATCTATCTGGATACACATCTACAGCTAGCCATTTGCAATCAAGAAAAAAAAAATATCAAAGAACATTTAGCTGGAAAAAAATCTTTCCTTGTTGTACCTGCTGATGAAAATAATTTTAGCAAAATTTTGTACAGTTCAGAGAACTGACAGCTAGGTATTGTATGCTCCACTTTTCCAAATGAGATTGTTTTCTGTTTAACTTTATGTGGCAGATACCCCATGTGTAAATGCTGCAGCCACCATCACTGGTGTGCTTAATAACTGAGCAGTGAAACAATTGGTATAAATTTATCCAAATCAAAAGTCAGACACTATTATTGGTAACAGAATTGGAGATTTGCCATTATTCACATAATTCACTTGGTACTATGTAAAATTGTATAAACCTTGTATAATTAATTGATGGTTCAGGAAGAGCATGAACTCGGAATTTGAGAAGTCAGCTGTCTCTATAGCTCTCACCATGAGGCCTCAAACAGCCACATGCCCCTTAAAAAATAGGCAAACCAAAGCCATCTTCAGCATAAAAAAAGAAAAAAAAGATTCATGGAAATCTATTAAATCTTCAGTGCATAGCAGGCAATGTGTACTAAAAGAATCTGAATAAATAAGGCCCAGATTTTCAAGTGTGTATTAGCCTGCCTTGCACACATAAAGCCATGAATGCAGTACACAAGTCAGGGTTTGCACATAGCCATAAGCACATATCCATACACTTATATACCAGTTATGGGCTACACACTCTTGAAAATTTGGGCCAAAATCCACATGTGAATACACATAGATATACTCCAATGAAGCTATGTTGATTTGCACTAGCTGAAGATGTGATCCTCTATTCTTTAGAGTTTCTGAATGGAATATCAAGGATGACTTATTGTGCTTTGATAACAGAGAGCCACTTTCTAAAAGTAGACTACCAATTATCACTGAGTGGATTGCTTGCTGAAAATTCTGAAGACACCCGAGTTCACCTAGGTTTGAGTGTATCCCCAAAAACTCTTAGAGATGTGATGTCACCTCCAGCCACCATTCTGTTTACAAATGCCATTTAAAATGAATGGCAGCTCAGCTCACATAGCAGAATATGGCTTCCTCTGGAAAAGCCAAACTTGAACTTTATTTTTTTCCCCCCGAGTTCTGAGTCAGAAAATCCAAAACTGCTGTCCCTTTTTCTTCAAGTAGTCCACAAAATTGTTCACCTGGCACTAATAACTATTCAGAATTGTGACCTACATAGCTTAGAATCTGGTAACTATACAAGTAGAAATATGCACAGAATGCCCCTAATAACCAGGCTCAGAGGAATATTTTGCATATTTTATACCTAGGAGGTAGTGAGGTTAAGTGACTTGGCGAAAGTCACATAGTAGGTCAATAACAGATAAGGATTTATGTGAGAGAAAGCATTATTATTACTTATTTGTATGGACTTAGTAGCATAGTCATGGATCAGGACCCCTTGTGCCAAGCACAGCACAAACACTGAACAAAAAAAAAAAAAAAAAGACATTCCCTTCCCCAGAGAATTTATGTTCTAAGGTTAAGACAAGAGACAACAGATGGATACAGACAGATGGGGGAATACAAAGAAACAATGAGACTATATTGCTGAGCATGGTAGGCAGTGGTCTCAAGCACCAGCAGCTTGAGTGGTCAAGTTTCTGTTGGGATCGGGAAAAGGAAAGTTTTAGAGGGTTTTGTAGCACGGGGTGGGGGCAGGGGAGAGGATAGAGGCAACTCTGCCAGTTTTCACAGGGACCTACTTCCAAGCATGAGGGGCAGCATGGGAGAAAGCATAGAGGTGAAAATTTAACAAGTGGGTGATGAAGGTTGACCTCCTGGACCAATCAGAGGGGAGAGTCAACATCCTGCTAATGTGAATGAGAGGTGACGGGCAGGGTGGGGATGGACCATGAAGGGCCTTGGAAGCGAAGGCAAGTTGCTTATAGTTAATACGATAGAGAAGGGGGAGCCAGTGGAGGGATTCACAGAGGAGGGTCATTATTGAAGCAACGGGCTGGGAAAGATGTTTCCAGCAGCATTCTGAATGGATATGACCAGGCCAAAGTTAAAATTTGTTCAAGCCAGAGAGAAGAATGTTGCAGTTATCAAGACATGATATGAGAGCCTGAACAAGAATTTTAGCTGTAGGGATAGGAGATAGGATAGGAGAGGCTGTACCTCAAAGAACTGGCAAACTTCAGACATCAGCTGGATGTGAGGACCTAGAGAGATCTGAGTTGAAGATGACATCCAGGTTAAAGGCCTGAGAGTCAGGCAGGCTGGCTGTGCGTGTTGCCCACTATGATTGAGAAAAGAAGGCGGAGGGGAGGGGGTGATTTGAGAGGGAAGCTACACTGAGCTTGAGCTGATGGCTAGACATCCAAAAGGAGATGTCAGAGAGACAGCACATTTTAGTTTGGTTAGAAAGAGGCAGGTCTGGAGCAGAGAGATAGATCCGAGATTCACCAGCAGAGATGGTATTGAATGTGTGTTTGCAGATGAGATTACTCAGTGACAAGATGCAGAGGGAGAAGAGAAGGGGAACAAGGACACAGCTGTGGAACCACCAGAGGAAGTTGAAGGGGATCTGTGTTGAGGAGGATCCTCTGAAGAAGCAATTAGGGAGGTAGAAGAAGAACCAAGAGAAGACAGAGTCAAAGCCCAGGGAGGGCAAAATTTCAAGAAAAGCATGGCTGATGGTTTCCAAGGCAGGTGAGGATGGAGTACTGGTTCTGATATTTGCCTAGAAATAGGTCATTATAGATTTTTGCAAGAGTGGTTTCAGTGGAGTACAAGGGACAGAAGCCAAATTGGAGGGGGTCTAGAATGGAATTGGAGGAGAGAAACTCCAGACAGTGCATACAATGATCTTAGAGACAGAAGGGAGATGGGGAGTTGCTGGAGAGGAAAATGAGATCAAGAAAAGGACTTTGTGTGTTTTGTTTCTACTGTAAGTGGAAGAGACTAGAGCATGCTTATATTGTGAGGGGGAAAGAGCCAGAGGAGAGTGAGAGGTTAAGAATGAGAGTAAGATAGGGGGAAAGCATGGGTCTGAAGTAGTTCTGGAGTTGGGATAGATTTTGTTGCCAAAAACCAAACATCATTCTGGGATCTATTATCAGGAGTGTTGTAAGCAAGACACTTGGTAATTCTTCTACTCAGCACTGATGAGGCCTCAAGTGGAGCACTGTGCCCAGCTCTGGGCACCATACTTCAGGAAAGATGTGGACAAGTTGGAGAAAGTCCAAAGTAGAAAAACAAAAAATGATTAAAGGTCTAGAAAACATGACCTATGAGGAAAGATTGAAAAACCTGGGTTTGTTTAGTCTGAAGAAGAGAAGACTGTTTGGAGACATGATAATCTTGCATAAAAGTATATACAAGTTTGTTATAAAGAAGAGAATTATAAATTGTTTGCCTGATCCACTGAGGACAGAACAAGTACTAGTGGCTTAAATCGCAGCAAAGAAGATTTAGGATAGACATTAGGAAAAGCTTCCTAACTGTAATGGTAGTTAAGCACAGGAACAAATTGCCAATGGAACTTGTAGAATCTCTGTCATAGGAGATTTTTAAGAACAGGTTAGACAAACTCCTGCCAGGGATGGTCTAGATAATGTGTAGTTCTGCCTCAGTGCAGGGGACTGGGCTAGATGACCTCTCTAAGTCCCTTCTAGTCCTGCATTCTATGCTTCTACAGGGTCACTGGGGCAAGCATGAGAGCAGGAGCAGAAGAAATGGATGTTGGGGGTGAGCCAGGGTGGGAGTTGGCAGGGTGGACTTTCTATAGGACAGTGAAGCAAAACAGCCAAGGGTGGAGGAGAGTGAAGCATGTATTCAACAGTCATATCAGTGGAAGAAAGGGAAGGGAGGGCAGGGAAGAGAGGGCTGAGAGCAGATGACAAGTCATCACCACTCTTGGATTGAAGTCAGAGAAAGGCACGGTGACTGGACATGGGCTGGGAAGGGGGAGCAGATGGGTGATGCCAAAAGATACCAGGTGATGGTTGGAGAAGGGAATGCAGTAGAGAGATCAGAGCTTGGCAAAGACCAAGCCAAGTGAACAACTCTCTTGGTGAGTTGAACCAGTGTTGCAGGTCATGTGAGGTGTGAAGGGAGAGGGATCAATGCAACTAAAGGGTTGGATGAGTCATTAACATGGAAGTTGAAGTCACTGTGGATGAGTGAGAGAATCTGTGAGGAGATTAAAGGAGACAGCCAGGATTCAATGTTAGATAGGAAGGCTGGGGGGGGGGGGGAATTGAGTGGACAGTGGATGATGCAACATGGAGGGGGAGAGGAGAGAACAGTTGGATGCTGACCAGTCAAAGAAGAGAGAGTAGGAAGAAGGAATGGTTGGAAGCAGCAGGAATGAAAGGAAAAGCCCAACATGTTATGTTCCATTTCCTCTCCATTTTGCCACCACTACCACTCTTTTTAAGCACCAGCCATTAGAAGTAATGGCCTGACATTAACGACCTGTGACTGCCACTACAGTGGTCAAAACATTTTTGCCAAATATGAAATATGGTGTTTCATTTGTAGTCATTGGTGTTGCTGTTCTGGAAACCCATAGCATGCCAGTAGCAAGCCAGATGCACAGTAGCATGGCTAAGGGAAAGGTTTTTACTGGGGTTGGCAGGAAAGGAGAAGGTTACAGATACCCTAGGTTCAGAGGCTTAAACAGTTACAGTTCAAAGTGAGCAATAGCGATAAATGTTTGGGTCCCTGGCAGTCCTAGTGTGAGTCAGGGCTTTTCAGGCCTAGTGCCAGGGGTGCCATCTCCAGTCCAGTCTCTATTCAAAGCAAAGAGGAGCTTGCAGGGTTCAGGCCAGAATCACTTAGTGTTTCTCATTGGGGCCCTTCCGCACTGGCTCCCTGCCCAGCTGCTGCCGATTCCCCATACATACCACACAGACCTGCATCCAGCTGTAATGTCCAGCACTCGCAGCCTGCACATGGCTCTGCATGCATTCCAGCCTCCAGCTTCTCTCCAGCAACCATCTACCATGCAGCTGCTGCTTCAGCTTCCAAACAGAGCCAGCCATTTCCTCCTTCAGGACATTTCCCCTTACCTCACTAGGGAAAGAGGTGCTGTGGGGAGGGAGCTGATAGGAGTTTTAGTTCTCTGCTTTGCCCAATCACACATCTAAGCTGAAACCCTTAGCCAAGACATTAGTTTCTTTGCAATTTTAATTCGGAAGGTTTTTGGATTGAAGGAGCAAGAGAGTGACATTCTAACAGGAGGTTTGTGTACTAGCATGGGAGGTAGGAGAATCAGGTTCAAATACCTGCTCTGTCTGAGACAGTAGCCTGGAAAGAAAAACTCTGCTCTGAATTAGAAAGCACGGGGACTTGAACCTAAGTTTCCTAGGTCAGTGTCCTAACCACCCAACTATGGAGTGTATGACACACATGCGCTTCCATTTTTGCGTAAACATGCACATTCATTCCAGTGTAGATGAAAACAAAATTTCACTCCAAAGTTGCCATAAAATGGAATCATCCTCTGGTCAGCTCTAATGCCAACCCTAAATTCATACATTTGTGGATTTTATTTAGGCATAACCTACGGATCAGAGAGTTAGATACATTCTTAATACAAAGCCAAATATTTACCTGTTCACCATTAGCTATTGTCACTTGCATTTCATTCTCCCATTTAGATTTAACATCAATGGTTGACCAGTGCATGAGAGGACTTGGCCATTCCTGTATTTCCTTTGTTAATCTATTACCAGGAATATATTTGGCAAAGACATTTTTCAAAGGCAACATCACTGTCATATTCTACCTGTGGCAGAAAATATAAAAGTGCTCAGAATTTAGCATGGAAAGGAAGTTGGTTCAACCCATATTTCATAATCTACGGTAGTTCTCTCTGGCCAGCTTTGAAGGGGAAAGTGCCGCTTCTTTCCGGCCGCTGGCTGCCCCTGCTCCTTCATGGGCCCAAGGACTCAGGGCCACCCCCCATTTTTTCCCCCCTCCGGCGGCGCTCCTCCTGCCGTGCCTCCCTTTTGCTCGAGTGGCGCTCCTCCTGCTGTGCCCTCCAATTGATTGTTTTATGCACCCCCTGGGGTGCACGCACCCCACTTTGGAGACCACTGCTCTAGACACTTCTGTATGTTACTGATGACAAGATGACTCAAAGAATGTTATTGCTTTTCTGTTCCAAACAATCATCTTCCTGAGGACAATTTAGGCTAAGTCGACCTACACTATGCAACTCCAGCTAGGTGAATAACGTAGCTGGAGTCAAAGTACCTTAGGGTCATAGAATATCAGGGTTGGAAGGGACCTCAGGAGGTCATCTAGTCCAACCCCCTGCTCAAAGCAGGGCCAATCCCCAAATAAATCATCCCAGACAGGGCTTTGTCAAGCCTGACCTTAAAAACTTCTAAGGGAGGAAATTCCACCCCCTCCCTAGGTAACGCATTCCAGTGCTTCACCACCCTCCTAGTGAAAAAGTTTTTCCTAATATCCAACCTAAGCCTCCCACACTGCAACTTGCATTCTGTCATCTGCTACCACTGAGAACAGTCTAGATCCATCCTCTTTGGAACCCCCTTTCAGGTAGTTGAAAGCAGCTATCAAATCCCCCCTCATTCTTCTCTTCCACAGACTAAACAATCCCAGTTACTGTGGGTGAGTACACTGTGGGGGAGTCGACGGGAGGAAAATCTCCCGTTGACTTACCTTATTCTTCTCCTTGGGGGTAGAGTATAGGGATTGACTGGAGAACGCTCTGTAGTTGATTTGGAGGGCTTTTACTAGACCCGCTAAATCAACCTCCGGTGGATCGATCTCAGAGCGTCGATCCCAGCTCTAGTGTAGACCTGCCTTTATTCCAGGTCAAGGTACTGGGGGAATTCTGTAGTCAAATCTATAAAGAGACATATTTTTAACATAATTCACTAAACTGTTAAATATAGGATTCTTTGGAAGCTCAAATTGCATGTTTTAAACTATAACAAACACTGTAGCAAGTCCAGGATTAGTGCCTGTCAAATATAAAGGGACGGGTAAACCCCTTTGAAATCCCTCCTGGCCAGAGGAAAAATCCTCTCACCTGTAAAGGGTTAAGAAGCTAAAGGTAACCTCGCTGGCACCTGACCAAAATGACCAATGAGGAGACAAGATACTTTCAAAAGCTGGGAGGAGGGAGAGAAACAAAGGGTCTCTGTATGTGGGTATGCTGCTTTGCTGGGGATAGAACAGGAATGGAGTCTTAGAACTTTTAGTAAGTAATCTAGCTAGGTATGCGTTAGATTATGATTTCTTTAAATGGCTGAGAAAAGAATTGTGCTGAATAGAATGACTATTTCTGTCTGTGTGTCTTTTTTGTAACTTAAGGTTTTGCCTAGAGGGATTCTTTATGTTTTGAATCTCATTACCCTGTAAGGTACCTAGCATCCTGATTTTACAGGGGTGATTCCTTTACTCCTATTTCTATTAAAAGTCTTCTGGTAAGAAAACTGAATGCTTTTTCATTGTTCTCAGACCCAAGGGTTTGGGTCTGTGGTCACCTATGCAAATTGGTGAGGATTTTTACCAAACCTTTCCCAGGAAGTGGAGTGCAAGGGTTGGGAAGATTTTGTGGGGAAAGGTGTGTCCAAACTACGTTTCTCAGTAAACCCAGTTAGAGTTTGGTGGTGGCAGTGGTTATTCCAAGGACAAAGGATAAAATTAATTTGTACCTTGGGGAAGTTTTAACCTAAGCTGGTAAAAGTAAACTTGGAGGTTTTCATGCAGGTCCCCACATCTGTACCCTAGAGTTCAGAGTGGGGGAGGAACCTTGACGGTGCCACATCCTTCATTAATGTAAACCCAGAGGGAACTTTACCCTCCTGAGAAAGTCAGAACTAGTTTACCAGTGGATGAAATAGAGAGAGTAGTGTGAGAAAGTGCCATCATCTGAGCAATAGGGAAAACAATTCTTACCAGCTGGAAGAGAGAGATGCTGCTAGTTACAAAATGACTCCATTACGGTTGGGTTCTGCCAGATTCAAAGGGCAATTGCCAGGAAGGCAAGCTGGAAAATAAGATCCTATAAAATCCTGCACTAAGAAGCATTACTAGGAACCAGGAAGCCAAGTCACCAGAGAAGGTTCTACCACCGATATATCACATATAGTTAATAAACAGGACCACTCATTTTTGCTCATCTGTCTTTCAAGACAGTAAAATCTGTAAAGTTAATGCCAAGTTTTTAAAGAAACTTGTCAAGATTTGTCAAGAACAAATTGCCTCAAACCAACCTGATAGCTTTCTTTGACAGGGTAACAAGCCTTGGGGATAGGGTGAAGTGGTAGTTGTGGTATATCTTGACTTTCATAAGGGTTTTGATAGTGTTTCTCATGACCTTCTCGTAAATAAACTGGGGAAATACATCCTAGATGGAGCTACTATAAGGTGGGTGCATAACAGGTTGGGAAACCGTTCCCAGAGAATAGTTATCAGTGGTTCACAGTCAAGCTGTAAGGGCATATTGAGTGGGGTCCCGTAGGGATCGATTCTGGGTCCAGTTCTGTTTAATATCAATATCAGTGTTTTAGGTAATGGCATAGAGAGTACACTTATAAAGTTTGCTGGTGATCAAAGCACTTGCAATGGCTCCGAGGATAGGATTAAAATTCAAAATGGTATGGACAAAATGGAGAAATGGTCTGAAGTAAACAGGGTGAAATTCAATAAGGACAAACGCAAAGTACTCCACTTAAGAAGGAACAATCAGTTGTATGCATATAAAATAGGAAAGTAATGCCTAGGAAGGAGTACTGCAGAAAGGGATCTGAGGGTCATAGTGGATCACAAGCTAAATATAAGTCAACAGTGTAACACTGTTGCAAAAAAAGCGAACATCATTCTGGGATGCATTAGCAGAAGTATTGTAAGCAAGACACAAGAACTAATTCTTCCACTCTACTCCGTGCTGATTAGGCCTCAACTCAGAATTGGACTGGAGTACTGTGTCCAGTTCTGGGTACCAAATTTTAGGAAAGATGTGGACAAATCAGAGAAAGTTCATAGAAGAGCAACAAAAATGATAAAAGGTCTAGAAAACATGACCTTTGAGGGAAGATTGAAAACATTGGGTTTGTTTAGTCTGGAGAAGAGAAGACTGAGAGGGGACATGATAACAGGTTTCAAGTACATGAAAGGTTGTTACAAGGAGGAAGGAGAAAAATTGTTCTTCTCAACCTCTGAAGCTAACACAAGAAGCAATGGACTTAAATTGCAGCAAGGTGGTTTAGGTTGGACATTAGGAAAAACTTCCTGTCAGGATGGTTAAGCACTGGAATAAATTGCCTACGGAGGTTGTAGAATTGCATCACTGGAGATCTTTAAGAGCAGGTTAGATAAAGACCTGTCAGAGATGGTCTAGATAATACTTAGTCCAGCCATGAGTGCAGAGTATTGGACTAGATGACCTCTCGAGGTCCCTTCCAGCCCTACATTTTTATGACTTAGTCTAATAGTGCTCAGTGGGTTCACCTCTATCAGGTAAATGTATGTTAAAATACAACTTGTCCTGAATACACTATAGAGTTTTAAACATGCTAGGCAAATATGGGGTTGTTTGATTTTTAAATCACACAATTTTTATCCCTGTCTAGACAGGCCCATTGGGAAGGTTCCTGGAAGGACAGCTTGTTCCCTGTATAAAAATCAGTAAAATCTAAAGAGCTCCTTAACTGTGTCTAAACTCTAAGACACACTTTGTTATAGCAATTCAAGCTCTTTGGATGCATTCGCAATAGTAAACTTAGTGGGTGGTCCTTTTTTGTGTGTCTTTGACAAACCATAAAATCTTGATGGCCCGCTGGCGCTACTATTTTGTGTGTTTTCTGAAAACTTAAATTATTCTGTAACCTATAACAGATAGTGAGTGTGTTTGCTGTTGATATTAAGGTATGCAAAGGCTAGATTCACAAATGCATACAAGTACATTATGTTTATAATCTGATTTTTTAAAAAATAATAATGATTCCCCCCTCATATTTCAGTTACAGGCACATATTCCACTGCTAGTGTGACTTTTGGCTGTACTCAGTTTTGCACTGGATTTCTGTGATTTCATCTTAATGCAGCTTCTGATTCACCACTCTGCTCTCAGAGACTGCTGTGTAAGTAAGTAGTGAATCCAAATCATTCAATTTGAGGTTTCTGTGGTTTTGGTTCAAAGGACACAAACCTACTTTTATAATTTTTGATATCACACAGAGAAGCCACAAGGCCTAGCCAGATACTTAGTGGATATAAATCGGCATAGTTCCACAGAAATCAGTAGAGTTATTCCACTGTACACCAATTGACAATCTACTCCACAGGTCTTTCTGAAAGCCTCCAGCTATGCACTGAACTCTTAAGATGCAAATGACAGTCATGGGTTTGGGATTTGGGCATCCAAGAATCAAGATCTTCATATATGTGTGAAAGGTGCCTAGCACTCGTGGGCTCTTCCAGAAATTACATGCATACATTAATAATATTAGAATACTAAATAAGGGAAGGGATACTGGTTCATTATATTTAGAACATGGCTTTTTCTGGCCATGCTCTATCTACCTAATGCTTCCCCTTTCTGAGTTGTACCAGGCTAGGATCAGAATCTAATGGATTTTGGACAAATTGACTATCCATTCTTCCTCATTATAGAGCCATAAACTCTCTGGACCCAGAAACTTCAAACACTCTGTGGCTGATATGCCCTAGAGTGCAATGGGGTATTTGCAAATCTCCAATTTCACATGCTATCCAAAGATTTTGAATAAGCCCAAGTTGTAAAAGGTCATTGACCCAGTCACCCCTAGGGGCAAGGTTGTTCAGGGTCTAAGAAAACAGTGTGTTCCTTAGGTTGTATTTCTTTGCGAATTTAAGATCTTTTATACTTAGACATGGCATCCTGAAGGAAGTTTCCTGCTCATTATTCAATTAGTATTTTTCCAAAAGTTGCTGGACCCTGATTCTGTTCTCACTTAACTAGTGAGAATCAGGAATAGCTGGTGGTGTCAATAGAATTACACCATCATGAATGAGACTAGAATGAAGCCTAAATTTGTTCATTATCTGACATGAAGCAATGCAAGAGAAGCTTATGGGAAAAAAGTCTGACTTTTTCATCTGATTGTAAAAGTTTCTCCTACCATAAAAATATTGAAACAAGAGCTCAGAGGATTATTCTGGGAAGTGTCAGGGAAAACAGTCAATTACTGTCAAAACTTTGGGACCTTCCAAGCCTAGGAATTCATAGAAGACGTTTCCAAGATCATATCAAATATGCCACAAGAACAGGTAACACATCGTAAGAGAAGAAACAAAGACCAAGAGGTCAGTAAAATTACTGTTGATATTGTAGAACACAGGCAAGTTCTTACATTTCAGACAGAAATGTCATGCAAGTTTCTAGTTAGCTGTATTTTCTGAACGCTAAAATAGACGACAACTTACCAGTACCCCAGTGTATTGAAGGGTCTGTGGATTCAGCTGAAGAAATTGTGAGTATTTGAGGTATGTAAAGCCATAGAAAAGAACAGCAAGATCAATATAGAATAGTTTCTGATCTCAGTCCTGAGCCTCCCTCTGCTCCATTTGTGAGATGGAAAGCAGCTAGATCATTCACCGGGCATGAGAGACCATAAAAGCTGTCTCTAAGCCCCCAGCTTGGGGCATACCAGAGGCAAGAGTTGGCTTTGACAGAGCATGTATATTGTCTGCAATCTGGGGATTGCTGGATAATTCCTTGGAGCCAAATGGGTCTCCCCATCAGCTGTGCCGAGCAGATACTGAGTGCAGCTGAGAACTGAGGCCTCTGAAGGGCCTTAGGCCCTGAAGACAATGGATCTACTCATAGTTTGCAAAGTTAAGCATGTACATAATTCTTTGCATGATCCGCACCAGAGGAGGAACTGTGTCCATTGTACAATGTTATTCATAGTGTCTGATCGAATCTATTGTTTCCCTTTTTGACTTGACCAGATAGTCTATATTTAGGGTCTTGAGGCTTGTTTCTGTTAAGAGGAGAACCTGATGGAGTTGGTTATTTCTCTGATGAAATCCTGTTTATTTGCAAAGAATGTACCAACAAAAAAATAATCTTGTTTCTCTGAATACAATAGGAATCCAGCAGCAGGAGATAATTCTCAGCCTCTTTCAGCCAGCACTCTACCCAAAAAAAGCTCTCTAGGCTTTTTTCTCAGGGCCATGCTCCCAATCCTTGTTCTGGCGGTCTTTGGCTTTCTTCTGCTTCTCCATTGTGTAGGAAGAGAATCAGCAGAAACACAGTTTGAACAAAATACCCAGCACCTGCACCCCCAGCTAGTCTTGAAATCCCTCTACCCAAATAGCTCAGATTCTGACCCGCATCCATGTAGCCTATGTTTTGGGTGGTGTCACCTATTCTTTCAGCTATCTCATTCCATAAAGGAGCTTAATTCTTTCTTCCATTTACCCTGAATGAAAGGCAGCTGCCAGCTTCAAGGAGATTTCACCCAACTCAACTAACTGGCTATGTTAGAGGTTACTAAGGCACATATCATTGGGATTGCTAGGGATGCCATTATATAAATATTTAACAGGAACAACCACCACATTCATTAACATGCCCGTAGATTTCCTAGTTTCATTTACAACCTATTAGTTTGGAATATCCCAGATTTTCACTTGTCCATTGTGTAGCATCTCCATGGATTTGTTTTCTGTGTCACAAGTTTTTCAAACTTATTAAGACAATTCCCCTTCTCTCGATCCCACTGTTTTCCCATTTTCTCACAATTCTGTGCGCATGCTTACCTTTTCTCAGCCAATATCTAATTTACCCTATAAAAATTAAATCCTGTTATCCAAATTCTTCACTCACACAAAGTGCTGCTGACCTTTCTGACCTCTGTCAAAAATTGTTTATTGCACCATTTTGTTATGCAGTCCCTTTGGTGGATACATACCTTGGATTTATTACTTCAAAACCTGCCCATGCTTCCTGACAGGCAGAGGAAAACTAGGTTTATTTTGATAGTCTTCTTCCTCAATTAAATGCACACAATTCCCTGTACTTGTTTTAATTCATGCAATAACTTAGCTTTTCCCTCTCCCTTGCTTAATGAGAAAATTCGTTTGCCTGCAGGAACCTACAAATAAAAATATGAATATTGTTTAGAAATTATAGGGTCATTTATAACACTCTGGAATAACAAACCTAAAGTACATTCAATCATTTTAGGTTTGAAAACCAGTTTTGAGTCAATAGAGATAAAAATTGCATTGTGTAATGACTGAGTCAATAGCCCAGAAATGAACTGGTGGACTCAATGACTTCATAAAAAAAAAGTCATCCCCACTTTTGGCAGTAAATGGCACCCTTGTTGGCAATCTTACCCAAAGTCCAGATCCTTCAAACACATATGCTTAGCTTTGAGCATGTCATTAGTCCTGTCTCAGTGGTGGCCAAAGGATCAGAACCAAAGAGACTCTCTCTTGACTTCAGTGGGCACAGGATCAGACACTTAAGGTATGTCTACATTTGAGCTGGCACGTGTGATTCCCAGTTCGTGTAGACTACCTGTGCTAGTTCTTCTTGAGATGGTATGCTAAAAATTGCAACATAGCCAGGGTAGCAGGGGTGGTGGCTCTGGCTAGCCACCAGAGTACATAACTGCAGAGGTCTGGGCAGGTATCTATTCTGGCAGCTAGCCCAAGCTGCCCCTTGCTAACCTGGCTACACTATTTTTAGAATGCTAGCTTGAGCAGAGCTAACTCAGGTATGTCTCTGTGAGCGGAGAATCAAACCTACCATCTCAAATGCAGACATACCCATAGGGTGAAATTCTGGCCCCACTGAAGTCAATGGGAGTTCTGGCACTGAACTCAGTGGACCAGGATTTCATCCTTAATAGTCATATGGATTAAATCCCCATTGAAATCAATGACTTGTGGTCATTACAAGTATATTGGGCCAAATTTTGCTCTCAGTTACACCAGTGTATGTCCGGATGTTACTCTGAATCCCATCAGCCATAACTGAAAACAGAATTTGGCTCTCTGGGGCTAACACATGCCTCCACTCATTTGTGCAGCTCTTCCCCCATCATTTCTAACTCAGAATTGGATAGCAAGAGTTGATATTTGTTTTCAAAGCAGAAGTACAATGTGCAAGCATTTTCCAGAGCCAAGTATATGAGCTTGAGTCTTAGGCTAATATAAGCCATATTTTGAAACCCAGAGTATTATGTTCTCTGCTTCAACTCTTTTGTTTTCAAAAAAAGAAAACGAGTACTTGTGGCACCTTAGAGACTAACCAATTTATTTGAGCATAAGCTTTCGTGAGCTACAGCTCACTTATGCTCAAATAAATTGGTTAGTCTCTAAGGTGCCACAAGTACTCCTTTTCTTTTTGCGAATACAGACTAACAGGGCTGTTACTCTGAAACCTGTCTCTTGTTTTCAGTTACTGTTTACAAAGTAGTACGTTTTGCATCAAATCTGAATTAACAAGGAAATGCATGTTTGTGGTGGCAAACCTTGAAGAGGGCCTCATTCTTATACAAAGTCTTTTATTATACCAAGAAAAAATCATTGTAGGTTAGGAAGAGCAATTAATTTAGATGTGCTGACAACTTTGAATGAATAGCTTTCTTCCTCTGGGTCTCGCTACATTTGGGCCAAGTGCATGCAAAGATTAGTCACTGACAGAAATCCCAGAATATCAGTCACTTCCGAAAAGACTCCATGGATCTCCTGGAAATTATTTGGGAAAAAAAAACTATTTTTAAGAAGTCTCAATTATTTACATGGTATACAGATTTTCTAGGAAAAAGGATTATGCCTTCAGGCTCCAGGCTTTAATAAGTGTCTAATTTCTGTGTCTACAATAGCCTCCTGTTTCTTACTATGTTCAGTTTAATGGGTCATCATGTTGTAGCAGCCAAAGGGTTCTAAAGCCTATCTGAGGCATACATTGGATCCGCAGGAAAATATTACCTTTAAATGAAGTTTTTTTCACTTTTTATATTATTTCTTTTTCCTCACAATTTTACAGGTGATCAAATGAAAGATGAATTGTAAAATATAAGGACTCTATTCTACTCTGTTTCTCAGGTATAAATCCTGAGTAAGTCCTCTGGCCCCAATTCTGATCTCACTGACTGGTTTTCTGCTGTTATAACTCCATTGGATTAAATGCAATTATTCCTGATTCATTCTGGTGTCACTGAGAAACTGACTTTGCCTTTTAGTAAATATCTAACAACAAGGTAAATGCATTTCTGCTCTCTTATTCCTTCCTACCTCTGCAAACAATGACATTTAATGTTATTATAAGGTTTATTATAAGGTTTTTCCACTAGCCACAATGAAATTTACAGTATCAGCTACTCCTCTTGTCCCTTCACACCAGCCCTGCCCAAAAAATAAAACCTACTCAGAGCAAAGCTTTCTATAGGCTGAAAAGCATAAAAAACCAGAGACTCAATAAGGTGCACTAGGAACTTCATTATAACCACTTTATTTTACATAAAGGCACCCAGGGACAGCTTTCCAAAGGTTTAAAAGGCACCTAAGGATGCAAATAAGTGCTTACTGGAATTTACATAATTGTCTAAACAGGTTAGGCCCTATCCTGTACCTTACTATGCCAGTAGTTCCATGTTCTCCAAGTGTTTGATTGTTTTTCTTTAATTAGGTGTTTGCGTGTGTAAGGCACACCCAACGCGAATAAGAATGGCCAAGTCAGACCAGATATGATTCATTGTTAGTATGCTGAAAGGTTACTCCTGTTCTTGGTTAACATCTTTTTTTACCCCTTTGTTAAAAATGCATTTCCCTGAGCAATTTACGTTGGTGTAATTTAAGGCTTCTCTATACTACTGTTTTTTCCACTAGTGGAAAAATCCCCAGTTTAGAACAATGCATGAAAGCAGAATCTGACCCAATTCCTCTTTCTTGACCCAGCAAAGGGTTTGCCTCTATTTACATGGTAATTATGAATTTTTACAGGTGTTGTTTATAGTCATTAACACCACAGAGGCATGATTAACAGCCATGGGCTAAACTGCGTGTCAAGGACACAGCTCATAGGAAAGGGCAGTGAGTTTCTGTGCTACCCCTGAATCATCCCTGGAACAAGAATCATAGTTACTTTCCCATGCCCCCTCTTTCCCTCCAGCTCCCCTTGCTCCAAGAGTTGGTAGTTTGCTGCTGGGCTGTATTTGAGATAATGTTGAAATAAGGAACGGTACAGAGTTCAAGCATAGGAGTTTCTGGTCGTCAGGGGATAAGGTACAGATTATCAAGGGGTGCAAAATGCGATTTAGGAGCTGGTGGAGCAAGGATCACATAATAATCTGCAAATTCCCCGACTGGGGGAAAAGTTTAACCGGTCAGAGTACAGACATCGAGATATGGGGTAAGTTATCCACACAACAGCTACGTTCGGTATGCTGGGTATAGTGAGTGAATACGGGGGTGGGGATGGGTCTACCCTCATTTGGTAGGGTTTAATGTTCAGCGGGTTTACGGTTCCAGTTCATACGGTCCGATGGGGAAGGCCTCTCAGTCTTTCCCACAGTGTGTGCACAGTGTTGTACCGGCTCACTCCTCCTGGTACTGTCGGTGGCCGGTGATGTGCTCGATATAGATGTCCCTGGACCATCGGATGGTGTCCGAGACCATGAGGCGCCGCATGAAACCCTCGACCAGCTTAGCCCTACTGGCCATAATGTTTAGGGGACAAAGTCAAGGTTCTCCCATTCAGTACCCCTCCGCATCACCTCCACTTGGTGGGAGAGGATAGGGTAAGTGCAGCACCCTGTACATCAAACCCAAAGTGAGGGCCTTTTCTGTGCAGGGGCATTAGCAGGTAGCCTACTCTCATTCACACCCCAGTCCAAGTCAAACTCTTGCCAGAAGAATATTGCCTAATATTTGTGCATGTTTAGAAATATTAACTAGCTGGAAGCGATATATGAAAGTCAGTGTGTTTCGTCTGATTGCTGATGAGCAGACATCTGAAAGGATCACAAAGGAAATAACCATCTTGCTCTGGATCAAGGTACAAGATAATCCCCAAGTGCTAACTGAAACTTGGCACTTCAGTTTACAGACTATATTTACAGGGTCTCTAAGTACATTGGGGCTCTGACACTGGGAAAACAAGAAGCTAACTTAGAGGGGCAGCTTTAAAAATGGTCTGCAAATACGTGTGTGGTAGGTTGGGTTTTGTTCTGCTGGTATTGCTTTTGGAAAACTACAGCAGCCTCTCCTAACTCAGCCAGTTGCACTGCAATAGCTCCACGTATAATAGGTGATCGATTTGATTACACAGAGAAGTCATCTGTACTTTTGTATAAAATTAAAACTACTGTTAGAATCTAGTGACTGCCTTCTTCAGTAGCTTACATCTCATGGGACTCCACTGGGTTCTTTGGTGTTCTAAAGTCAGCAAAGAACCCAATAACACAATGTAGGAACATATTCATCCTGGTTTGTAATCATGAATGTCCTTATCCTATACACATTATTATTTTTATAATTGATTTCATGGTAAATTTAGTGCATGTCCTGCCAACCACTTGGTAATTTTGTGATTAGAAATTCTCTTAGGACCAAAATGTTGCTGCTTTCTTAAGGAACCACTCATTGCAATGTGACATTTTGACAGAAGATCAGTTTGCCTAATTTAATTGTGTCCCAGTTTATTACTGAATTGACGTTATCACATGGAGCTTACAAAAGAGATCTTGTTTGATTCATGTTATAGTGGATCATAACTCTGCATCTTCTGGAGTTTCTGTTCTTCAAACCAGCACCCATGGGCAAAGGCTTCCAAAGAAAGACACATTTGATATAGGAGTAGATTGGGTCTTTTGGGATGAGATTCTATGCTGTGCCTCCAAGGTGCAATGCAGAACTCACAGCTCAGGAGCCAGGTTTTGGGAGCTACCTTTGTGCCTTCCTGATCCTGGGCTACTCCAGGGGCTGGAGAGGCCTGTGACAGAACAGACTGCCACGGGGCTTGCTTAAGTTATGGCAGAATTTCTATAGAACTTCATGCTATGGTCCTGCTGACAATACACCGCTCCTGCCCTCAGCGTTGTCCTCAGCATACCCCTTCACAGCCCAGCAGCAAACTACCAACTCTTGGAGCAAGGGGAGCTGGAGGGAAAGAAACTATGATTCTTGTTCCAGGGATGATTCAGGGGTAGCACAGAAACTCACTGCCCTTTCCTATGAGCTGTGTCCTTGACACGCAGTTTAGCCCATGGCTGTTAATCATGCCTCTGTGGTGTTAATGACTATAAACAACACCTGTAAAAATTCATAATTCACCAGGCATGTCTCCCACAGAGCTGTACTGAGGGAACCTCTTCAAGCAAGATACAAGATTTTTAGGGCCCCTTTATGTTGTATCAGCCTTTTCATTCAACATAAAGGGACCAGCGAGAGGGGTGAATCTCACCCTTTATTTTTATTCTAGTCTTTATCTAGAGTGGATGTGAAGACTTAGCAGATCAAGGAATAATAATAAGCATAGAATAATAAGTGACAACATTGGTCTAGATTCTACTGCTCTCGTGTACATCAGTGTAACTCCATAGATGGTGTCTTTTTGAGCTATTATGACTTGATACAAAATCCACAGAGTCTTTCCAATTCAGGGGCTTTTCATCAGGCCCTAGGCACTATGCGCTTATTAAACAGCAGCATTGTCATTAAGCTTGACTATTAAAGGTATTTTATAGGTACCGTGTAGTTATCATTTAATCTCTTGGCAGTGCAATAAATAACCTGCAGCACCACCCTACTTAGCATCTCAGCTTCATTTTCCACCTCTCCCCTAACCCCCGAAAGCCTTTTCTGTGAGTTTACCTCATGTTAATTTATAAGTACCTAATCTATACCTCTATCCCACAAAGAGATCACTGTTGTGGTCTGTTGGCCACAACATTTACATCATACAATAGCATCAAAATCTGTCTTCATATATTTTGATGAATGCCTTTTTTGGTGAAATCCCATGGCATTTTTCATGGAGAGTGAGTTCTTGTTGCATCTATTCTCAAAGAGCTGTTATCACAAAACATCTGTACTGAATGTAAAAACATCTGTTTCCCAAACTCTTTCCAGGTCCATAGATGACTCATTTATTTGATGGGTTTTTTTTCCATACTGGCAGTCAAAAAAAGTTTTCACTTGTAAGTTCTCATATTCATTTTATGAAGGTAAAGTATTGCTCCCGATATTAGCCAGAGCCATTCTAGGAGCTTTGTGTTATGCTTTCAATATTATCATGTTCACCCATGAAATACCATTACTTCAGCTGCTCTTAGCACAACTGTTCTTACATCACTTTTTAAGTGTTCCTAGACTAGTGATGTGAAGTGTTGAACTGACCCCAGATATCAACATCCCTAAAGCACTTAGGTTGGGCTTTTCTAGAGCCTTTCAAGAAGTTAGGCACCCAAATGCCATTGAAGTTCAATAGGAGTCAGGCACCTAATTCCTATAGTCTCCTTTGATGATCCCACTCTTAGACATTTAACGTGACTATAACTTGTCAAAAATTTCAATACAGGCCTTTCGAATTTTACTCATACAATGCCCACTTCAGCCAACCATCTCTATTCAGCAAGACAATAAGCACAAGCTGAAGTGCTTGGCTGAATGGAAGCCACAATCAGGGTCCAAGCTAACTCCTGCTGAAGTCAAGGGGAGTCTTTCCATTGACTTCAGTGGGAGCCAGACCAGGCCTCACTGATTAACCATACAGGTGCCACCATGTTCTTTCCTCTCTCCCCCAACCTACCACCTTCATTTCTCTATCAGGAGATAATTATCTCAACTGATTTTTAATGTTTATGATTAAATGAACAACGGAAGTATAGTAAGCTACCTCACCCAATGCCATGGGGACAGTGCTGCATGCAGACTGGGTCACCTACAGATGCAGCAGCATCACTTCTCACAGCATTGTGACAGATTACTCTACTCACGGCCGGACGGCACCACCTCCTGGCAGCTCTGGGGATTAGCTTGGTCAGGCCAACACTCCTTCCAGCAGCTACACCCCATCAGTTTCTCCTCTGCAGCCCCTCTCTCGCTCTCAGGAGCTGCAGCTGTCCTCTTCATGACTCAACCCTCCAGCCAGGTCACTATTGTGGTTTCCCCCTCCAGGGTGGAGGGGAGACAGAAGTATCAAAATTCTCCAGTAGTGTCAGGCAGGCTTCTACTTCCCAGTGCCACTCCTGCAGTGGCTGGCAGGACAACCCAGGCTCACACTCTACTCCGGGTTCCCTTTACATATCGGCTAAGGTCCGTTCCCTGTATCTTGCTGCCTTTCCCTGGGCCACTTCCATAGCTTCTGGCCCTCCCCACTCCTCTGGATTTGCCAGTCTCTTCACTACCTCCTCCCAGGAAGTAACTTTAGGCAACTCATATTTGCAGCCCCTCAAACACTCCTCCTTTCTCTCAGGGAAAAACTGCAGACTCCCTCCCTGCAGCCCCCTCTGCTTCCAGTTTCCTGTCTTGTAGAAGCCCCATCTGTCCCTCACAGGTGAGCTTCTCTCTAATTGGCTGCCTCCAGCCTAATTAGCTGATTGGGCCCACCTGGCCTACATCAGCTCTTGCAGGGCTAGTGTGGAGAGCACACCCCATCACAAGCACCTAGTATTTCTTGAATGTCTCCCAGCCACCTACTGCCCAGGTTAAACCTGCTTAGCTTGTATGTTCTGATGGCTGTAGACCAGGTGCCTTTAATGCAGCCCTGTTTAAAGTAGCCTTACAAATTTCTATGCACCTATTTTTCCAGGTTAGTGAGCAAATAAAATATGTTGGGCCAGATTCTCAACTGGGGTAAAGCAGCATAGCTATATTGACTTTAGTTGAGCTACACTGATTTACACCAATGGGCCAGTTCTCAGATGATTAGACAAAAATGTTTTCACTCATACAAAAGTCTTGGGTTCCGATCCTGGAATCTGTTCCATGTTAACAGATCCCTATGCCTGCCCAGAGCCCCACTGACTTTAATGGGACCCTGCATAAATCCACCTGCATGAAGTAGCTTTCAGGATCAGGGCCTTGGTCTTTTATTATTAACAACCATTACCAAATCCAAGGTTTAAGAAAAGAGAAATGGACTTGCCCCCTGCAGTTTCTGGGACAGAAATGTGGAGCATTAGTGAGTTGGGATAATTGGGGGTTAAAACAGGTTTAGACGTTCACTTCACCAGTTTTAAGGACCCAATCCTTCACCACTGAACGAAATAGGAGTGAAGACATTGATTTCAATAGGAGCTGGAGCAGGATCTAAATCATGGAGGGAAATTAACAACTGGAAAGGATCCTGTGTTAGAAACAGTTGTCTGAGTCTTGCTTTAAGTAAATGAACCCTTCTCACATTCTGAGATAAAATTCAGACCAGTGAGAGATTGCGTCACCATTTGTATTATAACCTCCCTCGAGGTTCTGTCTAGGACACACACACACACACAGCCAGCATGCACTCTGTGTTCTGTGTACTGTACAGCTCTGACTCAACCACTTTGAATCCAACAGCCAGCCAGCAGTTGTCATGGACACACTCTTACCAGACTTGGTGGCCCAACACTCCTCCAGTCCTAAACTTTCCCAAACCTAGGTGTTTTGCAATGTCCAGCTCTCTCCTGCAAAATTCTTAAGAATAATAAGGTCCATTTGCTTCTCTAATGAGACAAAATGCACAGCCTATCGCTTTAACTTGAATTCACTAAAACTTTAATTCAGACACAGCACTTTAATTCAAAACAGAAGGCAAACTCCTTCAAATATTTAATTCACATAAAAATATACAGCAATAGTATGTTACATAAATACACAGGCCAAGATTTTTAAAGAAGAGTGCCTAAAGTTATGCTCTTAAATTCATATTTATGCACCTAGAGTCTTGATGAAGCTTGTGGGTGCTCAGCAGTTTTTGAAATCAGGCACTTAAATATGGACATAGGGGCCAAATTTTAGATGTCCATTTTTTTAAAAGTTGGCCATGCTGTGTATTAGATACAGAGTTGTAAGGTACCAATATATAAGCTATGCAATGTTTTAATTGTAAACTCCAGGGTATAGGCTCAGAGAAATAAATCACTCTACTCCTCTCGATTGGTGTCCAGAGGAAAGACAGAATAAACTAGCTTAATTTACATTTTTGTTACCCATAATTCCACCATGAAAGTTTTGTAGCTTGAATTAACGTTTGACTAAGTTTTGAGTTTTGGGGTAATAATTGTCCTTATTGTATCATTAAAGGTCATAAGAATTGTGCTAAATATATCCTGGGCTAGGGGTCATCCTAACCTAATCCCAATCTTGCGCAGTTGGATAGTGGAGTTTGAACACAATGGGGAAAAATTGGAAGAAAGGGTTCTCTCTTCTCTCCCTGGTGAGGAGTCTGTCTAGGGATCCACTATTGCTCTCACTTCCCCATCTGGAAAGCCAGCAGCTTGAAGAAAGTCCAGTCATGCAGATTCTAGCAGTAGTTGCTGCTAATGTGGCCCAACCAGACATGCAGAGTAGAGACAATTCTTCAAAAAAGGCAATGTGAACTGGTAGTGACAGGTTGGACTCTGGACCAGTGGTGGTGGAAAGGACTCCTAGTGAGGACTGGCAGAGGGTGAGTTAAGCCACCTTTACAGGGTCCCGACCCACTCAGAGATTGGGGCAAGCTGAACCAGAGAGCTGAACCAGCTGGCCATAGCACAGGGTAGGACCATGACCAGGCAGCTGTGACAGGAGAAGACGGGATCTGCAGATGACCTAGGCTACCCTGAGACTGACTGACATATCATGAGTGGGGTACCAGATTGGGGAAGGCTTGAATAAACTCTCTGTAATTTACAATGGGTTCTCTTTGTGACGGTGCTCCCCATAAGACTTTATGGAAATATGCTTATGTCTATATATGATATAACTGGAATATGTTCTATGCTACATATGCCATGTAACATATCTAAGTAAAGGTTATGATCTACTGAATCTATTAATCCTATTTGTATGCATGTATCATTTTTGTATTTGAAGTTATGAATATTGGCCAATATAAGCTTTATACAGGGTAAAAAGGATTTATTGAGGGTTTGGCCCCATTGGGAGTTGGGCATCTGAGTGTTAAAGACAGGCACACTTCTGTAAACTGCTTTCAGTTAAGCCTACAGCTGTTAGGGGGCGTGGTTCAGACCTGGGTCTGGGTTTGCAGCAGGCTAGCGGATCTGGCTCAAACCAGGCAGGGCACTGAAGTCCAAAGTTGACTGGGCAGGAAAGCAGGGGCAGAAGTAGTCTTGGCACATCAGGTGGCAGCTCCCAGGGGGTTTCTGTGATCCAACCCATCACAGTATTAATCTTTAATTTGAAGATATATATAGGCTGTATGTCCCATGTTCCATTGTTTTCATTCCCTATTCTTTCAATGCACGTTCTCTGTTCCAAAATAGTCAAGAATGCTTGAGAGTGAAGAAGTGCTTCCC
The DNA here is from genome assembly GCF_965140295.1 of Lepidochelys olivacea. NCBI lineage: Eukaryota > Metazoa > Chordata > Testudines > Cheloniidae > Lepidochelys > Lepidochelys olivacea. The sequence continues at coordinate 23,495,280 of NC_140412.1, read as the reverse complement.
AATAAGGGCAACCAGGGAAAACAAAGTAAAATGAGATAAACAGCGGAGATATAAGTGAGACTCTGGGTGGTAACTCAGGCCATATTTTTGTTATTTTTGAAAAAAGCAACCCCCTAGATATCAGGAATCCCACTCTTGTTATTGCCACCAACCCTAGCATAAGAATTACAGGTTTCTTAGATAATTTAATGCAGGAAACAATTCAATGGATTCTATTTATTGTTCTGATGCAAATGATCTTTCAAATTAAAAAAATCAGGAGGATTGAACAAAGGTAATGTTTAACATGTAATTTGGATAAATCTTCTCAGTAATAAAAAATAATCTGAATGACAGCTGTATTTAAAATGGCTATGAGGGATTTTTTTTCTCCTTCTATAATCATTTTTAAGACATTAGCATTGCTACTTAGGCTGTGACAATGTTTTGTGGAGTTATGGTGTGCCATGCACAAATCAGAGAGCAGAAACAGCACTATGTAATTAATCCCTGCCCCGTGAACAGAAGATAGCTGAAGCCAACAACTCAGAGTGAAAATTTGTAATAAAAAAATAGAGCTCATAGAACACTTAAAAACTAATACTTTTGCAGCTAACGGGGCCATTTTGCAATGATTTACAAGCAAAACTTTGAAAAATCTCACTTTACTCTGGTTCAAACACATGCTATTTGACCAGCTCTAGTCATTACTAAAGCTCTTTTTGGTCATTATCTTGTGCTTCTTTTAACAGCTGAAATGATAATGCAGTACAGTAGGAATTGCAATGCTGTCTATCAGAGACCGTGGATAGAAAGTGAAAAAGAAAAAAGCTGCTGTATACAGTGATTGCAAAGCCTCCCTCAGACAAAGAAAAAAAATTACTGACTTAATGCACTTCTTCTCTTTGCTTTTTGGCCAAGTGTCAAGGTTCCTCCCCCACTCTGAACTCTAGGGTACAGATGTGGGGACCTGCATGAAAAACCTCCTAAGCTTATCTTTACCAGCTTAGGTCAAAACTTCCCCAAGGTACAAAATATTCCACCCTTTGTCCTTGGATTGGCTGCTACCACCACCAAACTAATACTGGTTACTGGGGAAGAGCTGTTTGGACGCGTCCTTCCCCCCAAAATACTTCCCAAAACCTTGCACCTCACTTCCTGGACAAGGTTTGGTAAAAAGCCTCACCAATTTGCCTAGGTGACTACAGACCCAGACCCTTGGATCTTAAGAACAATGAACAATCCTCCCAACACTTGCACCCCCTCTTTCCTGGTAAATGTTGGATAAAAAGCCTCACCAATTTGCATAGGTGACCACAGACCCAAACCCTTGGATCTGAGAACAATGAAAAAGCATTCAGTTTTCTTACAAGAAGACTTTTGCAGGCACGCTGCTGCAAGCTTGTAAGTGGAGACATAGGCTTAGCCTGCACTTTCCTTGTAATTCTCTCATGCACAAAAGCAATGTGCAATGTACCGTACCTACAGAAACAGGAGTGTGGAATGAACATAAGAATAGCCATGCTGGGTCAGACCAATGGTCCAGTGAGCCCAGTATCCTGAATTCCGACAGTGGCCAATGCCAGATGCTTCAAAGAGAATGAACAGAACAAAGCAATTGCAAGCGATCCACCCCCTGTTGTCCAGTCCCAACTCCTATCATTTGGAGACTTAGGGACACCCAGAGCATGGGGTTGAGTTCCTGGCCATCTTGGCCAATAGTCATTGATGGACTATCCTCCATGAAGTCATCTGATGAATAAAAGGCACTTCTATGGGTCCAGTACACCTTGCCTTTGTGCACTGCCTGCCCACATTAGGGACAACCTTGCAGTACTCTGAGTAAAGCAATAACCCTGCTTTCCATTTGGGATGTTTTGTGCAGTTTTTCAAACTGATTATTGGACTTTGCAGTCTATTCTTCAGCCTGGAGGAGACAATTGTGCCCCAAAGTCCCATGTGAGTAGTGTCCCATTATGTGCATATTACAGGCCTAATCCGGAACTTCTTATTCACGTAAATAGTCCATCAAGACCAAATTTTTCTATTTGTTAAATTAAAAATATCAAACACATTTTAAACACAAACATTGAACGAAGTCATACATAGATATTTAGGGAATTTACTGAGGCAAAGAGGGCTGATTGTAATTAATGTTAAGAAATCAAAGCACTCTGAAGTAGCTAAACTAGAGTTAGATAAGAGATTATATTAAAGAGGACTCTACACTCTTCATTTTGCTCTGGAACTCACAACACTGATGTCATAATTATTCTGTAGCTGTAAAAAGAAACAGCTTTCAAATCATAATCCCTGGAATTCAAATCTATGGTGGGAGGTAGATCTTGAGTAAATTTGTATTATGAAATGTTTGGCTTCAACCATGGTTTCTTGAAACAATCATTTTATAGTTGAATAATTTGTCAGAGACATTACTTGTGGATTTTTTTACTGTGTAATATGACAAAAATCAGTTCCGCATGTTATCCATAGACTCTGATTTATGGTTTCTGAAAATTACTATTCTTTACTACCAAAAATACTCTCAAATGATACATTGCAATATGTATTTTTTTCTACAACCATACATTCATATGTTTAATAAGTTCTAGTACTGTTCTGGCTGCCAGTCATATAGAATCCACAAGAAACATATACATCAAAGTACATATTAAACTCTTCTTAAACAACTTTTAATAAAATAAAACACAGTAATAGTGAGAACTACTATGCATGAATCAGTCATATATTTTCAGCTAAGTTAGCTTCATATTTAATTGCCTTGTAGCCTGAAGTGCACCTAAGGCCAGCTGTGGTGCAAAAAAAATGTGTATGTAAGGATGTGACGTCTCACTTAGGGGTCTGCATTCCTTGTATAAAGCAAAGCAGTGACCCTCTGGGGATCCCTCACAAAGAGAATTTTGGTTGAAGGGAATCTCTGGAAAGGCAAGGCTTCTGGATCTGCAGCTATGTAGATGCACTGATTAAACTCCCAAATGGAAGAGAAAGTAGGCATAGCAGGGAAGACCTGAGGCTCAAGTATCATTAGTAGAAGGGCAACATTTATTGCAGTTAGATGCACGGAGAGTTGGATGTGCAAGTTAAAATAATTCTTGTGAATGAACAAAACTTAACTGGAGATCAAATCAACAAAGAATATAGATGTTCCACAGAAACCCTTGGGAACAGACTTGTCCACCTGGCAATAGGAACGAGTAATTTTTCCTGACGAAATCATATGACCCAGAATACCACGTGCAACATTGTGATTAATTACACAAAATGTCCCAGAAAGGCCTGGCGTATGTCAAGAGATAAGCCTAGTCAATGGACTCCAGTTTAACTGCAAAGCTTAACTCAACCTTCAGCTATGGAGCTCTGACTGGCGCCTCCACAGTAAGTGAATAATTCCATGAGAGCTGAAATTCAAACATGCTCTTGTATATCACTTAGATATCCACAACCAAACGGTTTGGACAGACAGCCACTGAAGACTGTTAAAAGACTATTAAAGAAAGCAACAGCTGTCAAAGATTATACATTCATAGATTTTAGGAGTACAAAGGATTATTATAACCATCCAGTCTGATTTGCATAACAAAGGCGATAGAATTTCACCAAGTGATTCCTGCATCAGGCCCCAAATTTCTGGATGAGCACTAAGTTTAGAAACACATCCCATCTTGATATAAAGGCTTCAGGTGATGGAAAATGCATTATAAACCTAGCTACATTGTTCCTATGGTTAATTGCCATTGGTTTAAATGGTGTTCCATTCTTTGAGGGCTTAACGTACAGAAGGGGGGAAATGACAGACATTCTCCTTCTCCCCGACCCTCATAGAATCATAGGACTGGAAGGGACCTTGAGAGGTCATCTAGTCCAGTCCCCTGCACTCATCTCCTAGCTCAAGCTGGATCTCCACATAATATTACAGATGGGGAGCAGGGTGAGCAGCCAAGCCTGACCCTCCTTCTCCAGAACTTCAGGGATTGTCTCTCTCCTGCCGGTCTGATCAAATATCCCCCTCCCCACTGAGATTAGGAGAGGCATTCTTAAAACACAAGAAATGTATTTTCCCCACTCTCACTGAAATGTGTTTTTTAAAGGGAGGAATTTTGCTGATATTATCTAAACAAATTCACATTTGACCAGAGATCATTCATGCAAAATTTGAGCCCAAACCTGGAACTTTTTTTGTAAAGTTATGAGTTTGTGAAAGCGGTGGTTGTAATGGTAACTTTGTTCAACCTTGCTTTTAGCAAGTACCAGCTATAACGTTCAGCTAGATCTACACCAATCCTATTAGCTCAGTCCCTTCTGGGAAGTATATCACATTCATATTCTACTGACCTGGCCTTGGTGCAGCAGTAGCTGTTTTTTCAAGTAAACATGCTTAAAGCAACAGGAGCTGGGTGGGTAATGGTTTTCCCATCTCATGAGAGTTTGAGATGTAAAGAGTTTGTCCCATTTCAGGATGGGAGAGAGGGGTGGGGAGTTGAAGTCTTGAACATTTCCATTTCCCAGTAATCCAAAACAAATTCAGATTGGGTCAAAGTGGTTTGTTTTAATAATTTTTAAGTGTTTCATTTTGATTTTTCACTTCTTTTGAAGTATAGATTTACATTTCAAATTAGTCATTTTGAACTGAAAAATATTTTTTTTCAAAACTGTTGAGATATCCTCTTTTGACATTTTTGAAACTTTACTTTAGATAAATGTAGACATCAAAACCAACCTCTTCGCTTTTAAGGAACTGACATTTTCTGATGAAAAACGTTTTGTCGGAAAATTCCCAATCAGCTCTAAAAGCAACACTCCCTGAAATTAGCTACATGTAAATGGTTGCAAAACAAAGTTAATATGACTATCAGGAAGTGTAATTATACGATGCTCAGTCAGTGCATGGTCCAAATCATATAATGTTAACACACAGCTCGTTCCAAATGGTGATGTCTCATGCACAGAGCAGGCAAGCACACTTTCCCAGCCACTTCTTAGTGAAATTTGGTGTGCACACTGTAAAAATAATCAAATTGTATAGCACTGTGTCTCTGGATGGCGGCAGTTAAGGTGCAATTAAAGAGTGGATGGATTTTGTCAGACAGTGGTAGATGTTTTGCTTTCCATGGTCACCTCTCTGGCAGGAAACGTATTGCACAGCTGTCAGCTTGCTCTTTCAGACTGAGACGGCTCTTCTATGAAAGTTACTATTTCTTATATCTTGGCCCAAAAGTAAGTCAAAGTATTTGACCCAAAAGGGCTACTAATGTGAGTAAGGCAAAAAGGATCAGGCCATTTGCCTCATTGTCTAAAAGAAGAATGAAAGTTATCCACAAAAATCCTAAATGGTTCTATAGCTGGTGCACTGAGATCGCTACCTATCAGGCTGACCAATATTGTTTCATTGTTTCCCTGTGTTTCCCTTGACTGGTGGTCTGAATCCACCTGTTGTTTCTTGTCTTATACTTAGATTGGAAGTTCTTTGGGGCAAGGACCATCTTTTTGTTCTTTGTTTGTGCAGCACCTAGCACTGGTCCATGACAGGAGCTTCTAGATGCTACCACAATACAAATAGTGGATCCAATATATGCGGTAAGAATTATCCTCCAGTGTAAACTTTGTATCATAAGAGGTCTTGCTGTCAATATACATCATATGCACAGCCTATATTACTAGTGAAAAATACAGGTATACTCCTCAGCTGGTGCAAGTCAGTGTTGCTACATTGACTTCAATGGACTATGTATACTTACACCAGTCCCCACCTGTATAACTGGGATCAGATACAATCAGGCCTTATTTGTATAACAAAGTGCGATGGGGCCTTTCTGCCTCATACTGGCAACAAGAAGGTTAGGGAGACTGAGAGACTCTCCAGTGGCAACAAGACGGATAAGGCGAGCCCACTGAACCCATTCCACTACACCTGCTGTCAATGTCAGGCATGGAGAGAGAAGCTAAAAGAGGGAGACCTAGCCCAGTCCAGGGCTGACCAGGAAGGAGAGCAGAAGTCTGATACTTCCTCAAGTAGGGAAGCCTGGTTCCAGCCAAGAGCTTAAGGCAACTTGCCACCTGTGTGAGCTATTTGGAGGATGGGACAAGTAGGCCCAGGAGGACTGACTGAAAGGGACTAGCTTCCCGGAAACACACAAGGGCCCTTTTGACAAATCTGTAGATATTGATTCTGACATTGCTGTTTTCCCTTTTTGTTTGGACTCTGACACCCCCAGAAGGGAATACCTGGAAGGTTGAGGCACCACTACCCCAAATCTATGGAGGGCGACACCCAGAAACCTGCAGCAGGGTGAGTAGTGCCATCACAGGCCACAAGGGGGTGCTGCTCAGACAACCTAGTTCAGTGGCTTTCAACCTGGGGTCTGCAGCCTATGTCTAAGATTTCCAAAGGGGTCTGCACATTCATTTGAAATTTTTAGGGGTCCACAAATGCAAAAAGGTTGAAAACCACTGACCTAGTTACACAGGGATACTGAAAAGAGAAAGGAACCATTACAAAAATAGACTCAGCATATGACACGTAATAAGGAATCAAATCAAAAAGCTAACATAATGATGTCTGTTGATTGAGTTAAGCCTTTTTTAAAGTAAGATCCTCAAATCATACAATCTTCAAGAAATAAAAACCCCTAGCAAAGAATAAAATAGCCAAAGAAGTAGGTAATCTAGCATTTAAAAATTATTAGTATTTGACAGGATTATAAATTAATGTATGCTGTTTAAATGATTTTAGCTATAGATCTGTCAGTGACCAGGAGATGGGCAGTCATGCCTCGTAGTCAGAGCAGGCATCAGTAGCCAGGAATCAGAGCCAGAGCCAAATGTCAGAACCAGAATCAGGAGCAAGGAGTCAGAGTCCAGAGTGAGGCAAGGCAGGCAAAGGGCTGGGTCCAAAACCGGCACTATTTTAGACGTGGGCTAATGCTTTGAGCAGCTGCTGAACACCCGGAGCCGGGCTTAAGAGTCAGTCTGCTGATCCTTTCAACCAATCAGACAGCCTACTACAAGCCAGCTGCTCCTGTTACGTTGCCCAGAGACTGGTCCTGTTGTAGGTTCTGCTTCCAGCCTAATTCTGCTGCAGGCCCTGCTTCTTGACAAGTTCCCTATGGGCTTGATCAAAACCTCACTGGAATCTTTGGGAGTGTTTCCATTGACTTCAGTGGGGTTGGATCAGCCCCCTTAGACTGATAGTGTCTCTTCAAGAGTGGTATATGTGCCATAAGATTAATAAAGGAAAATAGCCAAATTTATTAGAGATGAATGTTACTTGAACACCAAAGAAGAAGAAATACCCCTGGATGGCCTTGAGCAAAATTATAAACAATGGGATGAAATAAAAGACAATGAAAATGTAGGCTGAATATCAGGATAAAGCATCCAATAGCAATGTGTGTTATACTGTGAACTAGCCTCCCTAGGGAAGTGAGAGACATTTCTCAAGGCAGTTAAAATTGAATTGGACAAGGAACTTGAGAGTATATTGTAAAGAGAACCCTGCATAGAGGCGTGGAGAACATGACCTAAATAGGTACTTCCCATCTCAAGACTTCTTTGTTGTGTCTGATCCTGGCATCCAGCCATCCCTCAGAGTTGGATTCATGACAACCCACAAAGCCACATGTGGCACCTATAACCATAGAGAGAAGGACTAAGTGTACTAACCGGTTTCCGTGCTGGACTTCAATGGAAGTCAGAGAGCTGGGGAAAGCCTTTTTATTCTATGACAAAGTTATCAAAGCTCAAAAACCAATAGCAACATGCTTTCATGAGAATTCAGAGGCTTGGTAACAGCCATCAATAGCATGTCACTGGGACTCTCCAGGTGTATCCACCTACTAAGAGCACAGTATAATAAGAGTGGCTATATGGCCCACATGTTCTGTGGGCTTTGGATCAGGTCCATATAGAACAAGTGGTCCCTTGCAGCTTTGTGTTACTGGCAAAAGTACCCACATTTCTGTTGCCCCAAGTACTGTTACAGTGGCCATTACATCGCTTTGTCTCCGTAGTACAGCCATAATCAAAATTAGGATTTCACTAGAAGTCTTCCTCTTCATTTTCAGGGGAGTGTGTATCAGCTACTGGAAATCTAATATCCTTAAGTTAGTTGGACTTTTTCAGAAAACAAAAAGATAGGATGTTTCTTAGGTGAGATAGCCACACGCAAAAAAAGAGTAATTGAGCTATACTGTTTTCACATTCATCACTATCATCCTGCAAAGGGGGACAAGTGACAAGAGAAGAAGGAAAAAATAGAAGCAGCAATGTCTTGCTTATGCTGAGTCTGTCCACTTCAGATTCCGCACCAACTCATTCCAAGTACAGTAACTGGCTAGTGCTGTATATGAGTTAGCAATAGGTAATCACAGCATTACCTAGAGGTATTTCATTTTGCATGTGTTCATTCAACAATGGCAGTAAAGGTTCATTGCAGGTCAGAGGTGAAAGGATTATGACACACAGAAAGAGGCATTCCACCAGCCCTAATCACTTTCCTTAATAGGCTTAACACCTGAATCACAACCACTCAGATGATTTTCTGTTCTCACTGTTGATATGAATCATACAAGTTAGGGATGGAAAATAACTATTCGATCATCCAGTCTATCTGAATTGCTCCCTCAGTCCCAAAAGTACAGTGGAATTATGTGGATATAGTAGCTCAAATCTTGTGCAGTGGGTGGAAAGGGACAATTGGTTATTACTCCAGTTGTGGAGAAATTGAGCACCTGCCTCATGGCCTGCCTGCCTGTGACTTGTAGCAGTGATTCCATCCTCAGAACCCCCATTTAGATCTTTGCACAGAGCCCAATTACTCTGGATTTGGGTGGCAATTTCACTCAAAGCCATAACAAGCACCGCTGCAAAAGATAATACCATGGGTCTGAGTCTCTACTCACTTACACCAGTGGAAATCAGGACTAACTCCACAGAAGCCAGTGAAGCTCTACTGACATATGAGCACCAGCAGTGGCAAGTCAGCTGATGTGGGGTTAAGGTACAGTGGCATTTAGTACTGAGTATTTAAAGAATCGTGATCTGTATGATAATCTCTCATCCTCAACTTTCCATTACCAGGGACTTCTGCTTTAAACAGACAGTTTGCTCCACATCTTCTGGCATGCAGAAGTGCAGTAGGTGCAATCCCTCTCAGGAACTAGGACTGTGAGTATGTGAGAATGTGGCAGGCTCGGTCTCCACAGCACCCCCTTGTGGTCCACCAGGGCACTAGTCAACCTGCCTCAGTTTCCCTCCAGGTTTCTTCAGTGATCAGCAGCCATATCCAGAACAGTCCAGTGCTGTGGTAAATTAGCCATCTAGCTAAGTGAGCCAAAGTTCCACCCCTTCCAAACTTCAAAAACAATATAACAAAATCAAAAGGGAGGGCCAACCAGCCCAATAAATGGCTGGACCCAGCCTTCCTCCTCAGAATCTGCCTTTTCTAATTAGCACTCATCTGGTCTCCCTGCCTCACCTCTTCCTTCCTCCAAGGAGGTTCTAACAGCCAGCAATCTGACTCAGTTTCCTCCGCCAGGTTTCCCTCCCAATGAGAGCCGAAGATCTACTTCCCTCCCCAGTCAACCACCAGCTAAGCTGGATTCTCCCATTTTAGCTCCAGATCTGACACCTACTGCCAGCATAGTGGGGTGGGGCTGATTAAGCCCATGGGCTCTCATTAACCTGTTCTTGACTAGCATGGGGTTTGTACACCCAATCAGAGACAGTCTTATACCAATAACTTGTCATTAAAATTCAATATCACATAAAGTAAATCATATAGCAAACAAATTGTTTAAAAGACATAGAAAGGTCAGAGTTCAATCTCATTGCATTGGGTGGTAATTAATTCAAAGTGACATAAGCAATAAACATGTGGTATCGTTCTAATAAATACCCAGGATAATGACCATAAAGCCAGGCCAATGCAATAAAAGTGATTGTTCCAGAGAACTTTTATGTGGTAACCAAGACCTGCACTTGATGTTACATTATAACTTCTTGTCATTACTTTGTGTTCCTGTTAGTCTGAGCTCTTCTGTGTCTATCCACTGTTTCTCCAAAACAGTGTGAATCTATCTTTCATTCTGCAGGTCAAAGCAAAATGTGAGGGATTATTATGCTCCACATGGAATTTTGGTAGCAGATGTGTGATTTTTCCTCCCAAATAGCACAGTGTTTCCTCCCAAATAGCACTCTTTTGAGCCCAGTGTTTTTCGTAGGGGAAGAGTTTAAACAAACCATATTCTTGTCTGCATGGCTGTGCTGATGCTTAGATGGCAGATATCACTGTACGGCACTGAAAGAGTAAGTCAGCATTTTTAGAAACTTTTAAAAGACTAATTGGAATCACTGCAGTGTAAAGGTTTATGGAAAACATACAACCCTTTCAATCCCATCCTTAACTTTTAAGGACAGCAGCAAATGTCCCAGTTACCCAGTGAAACTATTTAAATATTCAAAGTTTGCTCTTATTTCTAAGGCATATCCATTCAAATTATTAAAACATTTGGACATATATCCAGCTGAGGAAAGATGGTCCAGGAGTTCAACCACGAGTGTGGAACTTGGGAGACATCAATTCAATTCCCCACTTTGCCACAGATTTCTTGGGTTATTTTGGGCAAATTAGATGGGGAACTAATTCACAGAGACTAAGACACCTCAATACCTTTAAAGATCGGTGTCTTAGTCTCTGTGCATTAGTTTCCCATCTGTAAAATGCAGATAATAGCCCTTCCCTTCCTCACAGACGTTGTGAGAGTGAAATATATTAAAGATTGTGAGGTGTTCAGGTACTACAGATAACAGTAGAGACAGATAAGGACCTATAGCAAAGTTGTTGGTGCAGATGGAATGCACACAGCAGTAATAATAAACTTCAACTGATGTGCAATGGAAATTAGTTTTAACTTTTCACTGGTGAGATGGTAGTTCTGGGCAGCCTCACAGGATTGGTAATGGGCATAGATACTGAAGTCCATGGGAGTCTTTCCATTGACTTCAGTGGGCTTTGGATCCTATCTTTGAGGGACCAATCCTGCAAGTTGGGATCCTGCTTGGAATCTTAAACACCAGCTAGTCCAAATATTTTACAGTTATAAAATAACTGTCTGTAGGTGTCTGTACAAAAATTTTGGCTGATCTTCTTTTCAATGGTCCCATGGTTTTACCCACACATTATACTATTAATCATGCTGTGCAGACAGTTTAGCTAAGATGCCACAAAGTCTGTGCTGCACAGGATGGAATGCTGAATCTGAAATTCCTTGCCAGTTGTGGGGAAGAAAAGAAGGACTTTGCCCTATTAGTGTGGTGGCCTTGGACATATAATGAAGTTAGTTATGCTGGTTCAGCATATTTCCTTTTGTTTCATTGATGCCATTTAAAAATAGTTTTCTAAGATTCTGGTAGCCTCTAAATACTTGCTATTTAAAACTGATTCTTCTTTACAGAGGCTTTAGTGAGAGCTATTTATTGAGGACACTGAGACTGCTTTATTGTCTCTGTATATAATTTGGGCTTTCTGCTTAAACATATACATCCACAGGAAGGGTCAGAAATACCCCCCAATTCTGTTTTGCTGTTAGAGAATGAATGGATGTTCATAGTTAAGCCAAGACAAAGGCCTCTCTCTCCACTTAAGTTACAACGGCATTTCTTTTATACCATGTATTCAAATCCAAGGATCGGAATTATGGATGTCTGTAATAAAATACATGTGCCACAAGTGGCTTATATTTTACTCTCTCTGTCAGAATAATCCTACTCATCCTATTAGTGGTGTTTCATTGGCTTCCCTTGATCAGACTGTATGGCATAGATGAACTGAAACACCAGGTTTAAATTTAGCTGGGCAAACCTGCACATACGGAATATCAGATTCCAGAGGTTGAAACCCCCATGTAGGTCATCGTGAAGGAAAGTTGTTGGATAAGATCTTTGTTCCCCACTTGGCCATGAAATTGCTTCCTCAAAACAGCATGTGAATTGGCATCTCTCAGCCTGTTCCCAGCTTAGTCTTGTTTAATCTGTTACCCATAATAATAATTATTATTATTAATAATAATAATAATACTTCCTTTCTCCCACCCTTTGCCATTATTTAGACTTTTAGCTGCCTGACAGGACAGGGACTGTATTCTACTACACTTATATATGGTGCCTAGCACAATGGGGCTCTTATCTCATAACCTCATTACTACTATTGATAATGTATATGGGTGTAAGTGAATATAGAATCAGGATCTGAATTTTCAAATGCAAATGTAATGCTGCAGATGGTCAGTAGCTGTTGTTAAATCTTAACAAAGTATCCCTGTGATTCTACTTGAAACAATAAAAAATATCCAGAGGAAGCAAGCCACATTATGGAATATTAGCTAGCAATATTTCATTTAAATCCAAGCTTTTTAACAGCTAGAACAGCAGAACTCTTCTGTTTTATAATGGAAACATTGACACCCCTCTCCCCACAGTTGCTCTTGCGGGCGCCACTATAATAAACACCTGAATATTTGCAATAAGCAATCTAACCCCCTTAAGCAGAGGTTACTGCTGTACAAGTCACAAGAGAAGCGGGAAGCAAATAATCTAAACAAACTCTATTTAGTTTTATAACTCTCAAGTGATGTGTATATTTGGGGTCCAAGTGCATTTTCCTTCCAGGTGCATTCTGTCTCCAAAACCCAACGGACGGTTTGATGCAAGTGAAGCCCTTACCTTTTCCTCATTTTTCCTTTCCCCTATTTCTGTCTGTTAAGTATTACCCCATGACCTTTCACTGATTGGCTTCAATTAAGACCATGGATTTCCTCTTCCTGAACCAAAGTCAGATTACAGTGCAAGAAAAATAAAGGCAAAATCGACGTGGTTCAGTCATCCAGATACAGTCCTTGAATGTCAGCATTTAGAATCAAATGTTACTTGGAGCTCCCACCCACTGGGAGCCCTGATGGTATACATTTGCTGGCAGCCTTTTGAAGCCTTTAATAGTTCTACCTCCAGTAATCATTTTTTTTCCTTCATGAAAAAACTATCCAGTTTTCAAACACAAATATAAAATTCAAAAGGAATTAATCAAAATTTAATAAAAAGTACAAGCCTATTCAGTACCCTTTATCTTTACATTTGTATGGTTTCTTTGTAGAGCAAAAGGAAGGAGTATTTTATTGCCTTGTCCACACAGAGGTACTAGACAGACGTGCCCGCTTACTGGGAAATGGGCATGTTCTGTCTTAATTTTAAAAAACAGAACGTTTATTTTCGACGTGATAAAATGCCTACTCTTCCCATATACCCAGTACATTAGTAATTATTTGTATTCCAGTACTGCTCAGAGGTTCCAGTCAAGTTCAGGGCTCTGTTGTGCCTGGCACTGTACAAACACATAGTAAGACAAAGTTCCTGCCCCAAAAAGCTTACAACCTAAATAGACAAGACAGCAATAATAAGACTACCATCTCTTCCAAAGTGTGTATTATGGGCTACATTTTTGGAAGTGTGAATTTGTGTCTCCATTCACAATCTGTGTGGGCAGCGTTGTCACCATAATGTAATTATTTTAAAGGAGAGTGCCTGGGGAGTGATATCTACCTAAGATTTGCTATTGCACCACCCCCTTGATATATAAGTGGCGGAATCAATGCAGTGGGATCCTTTCACTCACACAGAGCCCTACTGACTTCAATGGGATTCCACATGGGCAGACGCTATGCCCATGGGAAGTCCCATTGAGGGCAACCAAGGTCTGCGTGCACAGATCCAGTTGGAGGATCAGGGCCTAAGCACTAAGGCCCATGTCCTCAATTAGGTTAAATACTTTTGAGGACCTGGGCCTCAATGACTATAACTCAAAGCACTCTTGTGTAGTAGTGAAGTGCTATTATCCCCATTTCCAGATAGCAAACCAAGACACAGAGAGACTAAGGTCCAGATTGTCAAAGGGATTTAGGCACCTAACTCCCATTGGTCTCAATTAGGTGCCTATATCCCTTTGAGGATTTGAACCTAAGTGATTTGCCCTTGGTCAGAGAGGAAGTCTGCAGTAGAGCCAGGAATCAATCCTAGATTTCCTGAGTCCAACTCTATTACCTTAACTGCAAACCATTCTTCCTTTCCAAGGAGAGGACTCCTGCCAGAGTTGATGGAATTTAGCAAAGTTTCACCGCAGAGGTAGCAGCAGGGAGTGGCAGGCCCCGTCTGATGTATTCCAGTGCCACAATTGCACTCCCTGGGTATATCTCCCCTGGGTGTAGTACTGAAGAAGTGGAAGAGGGAATGCAGGCTGATCCATCACCTGTCCTACCCCTGGGGCTCATCGGCAAATGAGCATATTGACCCCCCAGCTGTGTTCAGTGAGATATTCCTCATTTGATGCTGCGGTAGCCATGGTTAGGGAGTGTGACTCTTGGGCGCTGTTGGCAAAATGTGACAAAGTCTGCATTCCAGTTGCTTCCAGTGCATCCCAGTGGCTTTAACCTGCTTGGGTTTCCGTTTGAGGGCCATTATCATTTTGATAAAGCCATGCCCCTGGGGTACTCAGTGTCATGTACTGCTTTTGAAAGATGCAGCTCCACGCTGGAGTGGCAATTGTGCATGAGACTGACCTGCCTTACACAGTGATGACTTCTTAGCTGCAGGAAGGTTAGGGACAGGCAACTGTGAGTACATGCTTCAGGTGTTTCAGAACCTAGCTGAGTGCCTCAGGGTCCCCCTTGGCATGAATAAAAAAAGAGGGCCTACCAAAAATTTGATGTTCATGGGCATCAAACTGGACACAGTTCAAGGTGTTTCTAGGTTTCCTACAGAGAAGTTGGAATCAGTCAGTGCACTGATGCAGGCTCTCAAAGGGGCAAAGAAAATTATTCTGAGGGAACTAGAGGTGGTCCTAGGGCACCTAAACTTTGCATCCTGGTGTCGGTTACCCAATGTGCTTGTCTGGCATCGGCCTCTCTCTTGTCTGGAGTGCAAAACCCCCACCACTTTATCAGAGTAAAAGTGAGAGTGAAACAAGGAGAATGAAAGAAGACTTAGACATGTGGGAAAGATTCCTGGAAGAGTTTAATGGGCTTTCATTATGGCATTTGGACTGGCAGCTCAAAATTGAGCTGCGGGTACAGTCTGACGCCTGAGGCAGCGTGGGTTTTGGCGGTTTACTTTCATGGAGTGTGGTATATTGGGTGGCTCACGGTATTAGAGGGGACCTCATCTTCCTTGCGGCTTTTTCATACACTAGTGGCAGTCATTGTGGGGGAGCAACCTTTCAGAACAAAAAAGTCCATTTCTGGTGCAACAACCAATCTGTGGCCCATATTGTAAATAGAAAATTGCCTAAGACGGCCTGTGGGAGCTGCGGAACCAGCACTCGAGGTGGGGACAGCACGCGGAACCTCCCTGGCCACCCCTGCACCTAGGGGCCGCAGAGACATGCTGGCCGCTTCCAGGAGCCGCGCGGAGCCGGAGCAGGCAGAGAACCTGCCTGTCTTAGCCCCGCTGCGCCACCAACCTGAATTTTAATAAGCCAGTCAGCAGTGCTGACCGGAGCCGCCAGGGTCCCTTTTCGACCAGGCGTTCTGGTCAAAAACTGAACACCTGGCAACCCTAGTCCTCACATTCATTAAATGTAACGGGCATACAATTATCGGCAGGAGTGGTGTCCATGCACTTAAGGTACTCAAAAACAGACCAGAAGGGAAAGCAGAGGCACCATTTAGAGAGGGTGGAAGGGGGCTTCCCCCCCTCCCCCGCAGCCAAGTTTCCTACCACCGTGGAGTGCAAACAGGAAAATTAACGGTTGCTCACGCTCTCACTGGAGGAACCTGAAGCCCTTAGCTGTGATCTGAGTAAGAAGTTGCTGATGGCTGACAGGGCTGTCCCTGAGGAGCTGTATCAGCAGCTCCCTTCTACCCCTCAGCTCTGGACTGTGTGGGCTGCTCCTGCTCAGTGGCCCGGAGCGGGAGAGCTGTCTGTATTGCTCTGTCCACCCACACCCCTTTGCAGAGTGAGTCTAATGAGGTTCCCAAATGCCCCCTCTGGCTGGGTGGCTGGGAGCCTGAGTGCCCGAGTGCCCATTAGAAACCCCTCCTGCCAGCCCCCTCGGCCAGCAGCAGCGCTAGCAGCCCTGAGACCAGAGGGACGTGCAAAGCACTTTCATGTCGGTAAATAGTTCCCTGTCACCCAGCTAATAGGATGAGACCCAGGAGAGAGCAGTTTCTGGATAGCCTTGGCTGAGAGAAGAGACCTGATGAGTGCTGATCTCCTTAAATCTCTCCCACAGAGTTGATCAGTTTTATTTTCAGTGTAACAGTCAGTGCTCCTCTTATACATTTCAGCTGCTCCTGATGAAAATCAAAGGAAGTTATTGTACATACCTATACTTCTCAATCAGAAAATAAAAATGTTTTCTTTCTTGAATTAGTCTATGGACCACTGGGTCTCTTTACTAACTTCCTTAATATTTGAGTATGACCTGGAAAATGACATTGTTTAGAGGGCAACTTCTCTTAATAACATTTAAGACGTAAAGTGTCATATTATATTTTCATTAAGGCACAGTTAAGAATCATCCAGTTGGGTCACTGTAGATACATGCTCAGGATTTCTATATTCCATTACTGTCTCCAGAAGCTAAAACAGGCTTTTAGATCAGTCATTTGTAAATGAAATTTCAATTTTTATTTATTTTTTAATGTTTTGAATCTTTACACCTTTAGTACCTTGAACTGGTCGCCCCATCTCAAAAACGATATATTGGAATTGGAAAAGGTTCAGAGAAGGGGCATGGAACAGCTTCTGTATGAGGAGAGATTAAAAAGACTTGAACTGCTCAGCTTGGAAAAGAGACCACTGAAGGGGGATATGAGAGAGGTCTATAAAATGTTGACAGGTATGCAGAAAGTAAATAAGGAAGTGTTATTTACTCCTTCTCATAATGCAAGAACTAGGGGATCACCCAATGAAATTAATAGGCAGCAAGTTTCAAACAAACAAAAGGAAATGCTTCTTCACACAACACACAGTCAACCTGTGGAACTTGGTTCCAGGGACGCTGTGAAGGCCAAAATTATAATAGAGTTAAAAAAGAATTAGATACGTTCATGGAGAATAGGTCCATCAATGGCTAGTAGCCAGGATGGGCAGGGATGCAACCCAATGCTCTGGGTGTGATGGTGTCCATGGCCTCTGTTTGCCAGAAGCTAGGAGTAGACGACAGGGGATGGATCACTTATGATTGCCTGTCCTGTACATTCTCTCTGACACACCTCGTATTGGCTACTGTCAGACGACAGGATACTGGGCTAGATGGACCACTGGTCTGACCCAGTACAGCCATTCTTATGATACCTCAAGGATTGGGATTGGGAATATTTTGCTGTATTATCTCCTGATTTTTCTAAATTTACACACAGAATTAAAATATGGCTTTAACAGGTGTTTGTAAATATAGTTTCCTTTCTATATAGGAATTAGATACAGTGCTCCTGTTGGCTAATTTCTAAGTTATCATCTGCCAAAAAAATCTAGAATTTTCAGGTGCCTAAGTAGCTCCTGGAATCACAGTTAAAGTCCCCCCCGAAAAAAAATCTGAAATGGTTCCCCGGAGGGAAAGGGGGATAATGTGGTGTCGAATAAATATGCAGATGGGCACTTGTGCCTTGTAAAGACAATAAGAGCCACACTAAAAATCCAAGGCCTACATCCAGGACCACTGTTCATAAATGGTGATGGTAGCTGCTTGACAAGTTCAGTGAGATGTTGAGAAACACCTGGCGCTGCTGAGGTCTCGACTTCCTCCCAGAACTATGGTTCTCATTCTTTCAGGATTGGGGCAGTGACATCAGTGTCTGCAGGGATTTTGGCCCATGGCAGGTGCAGGCAACAGGGTGCAGGAAATGAAGGTGTTACAGGATTTATGTCCTCACCAACGGAAAAGATGACAGGGAACTGCAAAACATATCTAACCCTATGTCATAGGTGCTATGTTCCTGTGTTCCCCGGGGGTGCTCAACCCCCTGCTCCACCCCAGGCCCCACCCCCACTCCACTCCTTCCTCCAATTCCCCACCCCCACCCCACCTCTTCCCACTCCTGCCCCGAGCACACCCCACCCTCGCTCTTCCCCCCAGCACCTCCTGCACATTGCTAAACAGCTGATTCACGGTGGGCAGGAGGCTCTGAGAGGGAGGGGAAGGAGTTGATCAGTGGGGCCAGTGGCAGGCAGGAGTGGTGGGGGGGAGGGGAGTTTGGCTGCCGGTGGGTGCTAAGCACCCACTATTTATTTTCCATGGGTGCTCCAGGCCTGTAATTTCCACATGACTCAGGGGACCAATCCAGGGATCATATTTCAGGTTTGGGACCTAAAGTATTTCATTCATTTTCAAGAGATCACTGCTCCTCTTTAAGTGTTTTCGTGCTGAAGCACTGAAAAGTTCATGTGGATTTTAGAGTAAAATAGAATGGGAAATCATAAATGCCAGAATGCATCTGACATAACTACCGATGTAACCAAAAGCCCTTGTAAAAGCAAATCAAACAAATGATGGTTAGTTGGAAAAGTAACTTAATTAGATCTTGCACCTCTGCACAATGTTCTGTAGCATTAACACCGCTAAGGCTACAGTCCATCCTTTATGAGGCATGATCAATTTACCAAAGATGATCCTGCCTAATTATCTATAATGCTGGCTTTCAGATAAGTGTTAGCTTTCTTTGGGTTTGAGACCCAGCCAACCACTATATTGTTTCCCTCCATCATTGTGCTTCCTCCACAGTGGGGATTTCACATACTCTTTAATGAAGAGGAAAGAACAGTTTTTCAGGAAGTCAGGAAAGACCAGTGTGTTTAATTTAAATGTTTGGCCCAGCAAAATTTATAATCTGTCATGAAATTTACGATGTACTGTAGGGCAAATGTTTTCCCATACTTCATGGGGTGCTGGCTACTGTAGTGTAGCAAAGTGGAAATTGCTTTCTAGGGAAAACATGTAAAGATTCCTCTCACATAGCTCATTCCATCACATGGGTTACATGTAGTCTTTAGGTTTTCTTAATTATTATAACAACGCTTAACATTTTTTATTAAAGATTTTTGGCATCAAAGCATTTGTATCATAAAAGTAACAGGAAATTACAAAGGTATAAATACCAGCCATAGGTACATACTATAAGAGTTATGGGTGCTTGGAGAGGGAAGTGGCAGTGAAGTGTTTGTAAGGCACTAGGCTAAGGAGTTTGCCCTTTTTATGAGGATGTACAACTTCGGAGAAGCCCACAATTGCTGCCTGTTGACGCTTCTTTCAGCTATGCAGTTGGCCTGATCTCCTGGTAGTTAGCACAACAGATTAGGAAATCCAGGATGCCCTTATTTCTTTCAAAAATTAGCATTCCCTCCCAAAAAGGGTGGTGCAATTACACACTGTTCCTTACTTCTGGCTCTGGGCAAAAGACACATCTTGCCTAATAATTTTAATACAAATGAGCTTCTCCCCCTTGCCCTCTCTCTCTCTCTTCCCCCCCCCCCCCCCAGATCTGCGTCTACCTGGGAGCCAGTGTAGCTAGTAGATAAAGTACTTAAGTAGGACCAGAGACTTCAGTGCTATTCCCAGATCTGCTACTAATCTGTTGGATGACTTTGGGGAAGTCACTTGTCTCCCTGTGCCTCAGCTGGAAATAATGACTTTCTTGGTCAATTTGAGATCTACTGATGAAAAGCACTGCATAAGAGTGAGGTGTTATTATTAATATCCCAACTTGCAATGTGATAGGTATTAACAAAACTAAACAGAAAACAACACGTTTTAAACACTCAATAAAACTGCTTGCCATCCCAATCTAGTTGTACTTCCTTGATACCTTTGATGTCATAAACCTACCAGTTCTCCAGTCATCCATAGAAACTTCCAGTAAAAACAAGACAGGCATGACTCAATCTCTAATATAAAAAAGAAGCAAAAGAACAAGTTAAAAAAAAAGTCTAGGCCTTCCCCTGGATTTCATAAAAAAAATTAAAAAGTCACAAATCCATTTTTTTTTCTGGTCACCTTTAAGTAAAAGAAATAGTTGCTCTATTCAGAGAAGCACATTTGTAGCAACACACAATAGAGGTTTGCTTTTGCTGTGAACTCTTTAGGAAACATATCATCAGGAGTACTGTCTCCCATCAACAGTATGTAATCATCCCCCAAGTAGTTCACCAACCAACCATGACTCCAGCAATTCATAGTTAATGTAATGTAAATGGTATGTACCACACACAGTGTCCAAAAGAATGGGGGAAAAATGTACCACAGCAGAAGATGAGCAGCAATAAAACAAAGGCAATCCATACAAACATTTCTTGGAAGACACCCTTAATTTTTCTGTCACTGCTCTGGGGTACAAGACAAATGTAAAACAACATGTATAATTTTAATTGTCTACACTTCATTAGATCTGCAATAATGTTATGTCAACACCAAGGCCTCCTCAGTAATTTTTTTATTACCTTCTGTATAACAAGTGGTATTCTGATTAACAATTTTTTCTATTTTCCTTTCCCCACGCTGTTCATGGAGAATACATCACAAGGGCCTGAAGTTCACTTCTTTTAAATAATTGCCGCATTCTAATTTAAAATTTTTAACCAACTGGCAAAGTCCACTATGGTTCACATGAACCCACTCACTGAATCTTCCTGCTATGCCTGTTTTTCAGGGACGAGGAACGGCAAAAGAGAAAAAAGATTGATTGTCTTAACCAGAAATCTATTACCCCTCTTAAACTCTAGCTTCAAGTCCCCATTTTGCCACAGACTTTCTGTGTGACCTTGAACAAGTCACTTCATCTCTCTGTGCCTCAATTTCCCGATCTGTAAAATGGTGACAATATTTCCTGTGTCGATCTTGTCTCTTTAGATAGTCCCTTCCCTGAGAAGTTTACAGTCTCTTACCAAGTGTACCTAGAAAAACAGAATTTCAGGCTCTGTTGGCATCTATAGACACAACCAGAATGCAAATAATAATAAAAGATTTTTGCTCCAAATCAGCAGTCAGATTTAGTTACAAAACCCACAAGTCATAAAATGAAACCAACTGCACTCATCAGTTGTCATCCTGCATTTGGGGATTTGGGCCAACTCAGAATGGAATTTGGAGGCATGAAGCTAAGCCAACCAAACCTGCTAAAGAGATTCATAAAAAAAAAAAATCACATGAACCAATGCAGGGGCTTTTGCGCAGTCCTGTGTTAGAGACATTTCACAAGCTATTATGTGCTAAATGAAGAAGAAACACTGTACCTCTGTCCTTGGCTGACTCTTCTTTATATCTGGAGCTTCTGTTGAAATAGACATATTTATTAATTAATTTATTAATTGAAGCTCATTCCAGTGTCAAATGACCATGTCAATCTTAAAAAATACTGGAGTCTTCACTAAAGGCTCAATCCTGCCAGGTGCTGAGAGCCTTCATCTCTCTTTGACTTCAGTGCGAGTTATAGATGCATTGCAGCTGTAGAAATCAGGCCTCGTGGGTTTCGATGCCTAGCTTTAAGCTCTTTTACAAAACAAGTTGAGATTTAGTTTTTGCCCAGAAAAGCATACACAGACAATGCTGGGAAGGGAACAGAAAGGTGACTGATAATACCACACAGTTACTCAGTAAGGTATTTTCTCAACACTGATATAAAGTTACTCCTACTCTTATTCTTTGTAAGGCTTGATGCAAAGCCCACTGAAATCATTTCAAAGGTTACTATTGATTTTAATGAACTTTGGATCAGGCCCTCAATATGTAACAGTTTAGCATATACAACCTGCTGATATTACAGGTGCCTTCATTTTTAGAGATAACATATCAATACCAGCAGCCATTCATTTGGACATACAGTAAATCTTGACTGTCTGCTCTAGACCAAGGTCTGCAGCATCCTTGATCTCTAAGCCGACAAGCCTTTGGCTCTGGGCAAGATCTCCCCTCCTCCTTGTTGCCTTCTTAGACCTTCTCTTTCTACCCTCATTCCCACTTGATCATTCTCCCAGGTGCCAATCCTCAAGGCAATGCAGACCTGTCTCACCCATTCATGGTCTTGCACTTTGAGAGTTCCATACTGAGACACAAGCACAGAGATTTCTCATTAGTCGGCCATCCTTATTTAGTTGCTTCTTATGTGTTTCATCATGTGAGAGCAGTATAGCAATGTACACCTCAGTGTAGCAATGAACAAATACTGGACAGTGTAAATACTAGCTCTCTAAGGATATGTCTACATTGAAAAAAAAAGTTTGTTCTTTACTCAGGGTAGCTAACTCAGGTTAAAATAGTGAAGACATGGCAATTCAGTTTTTTTAATTTGGCTTAGCAGCTCTAGTTAAAGCCCATGTGGCAGCCTGGGGTTAAACAGTTATTTTTACCCATATTACCCAAGCTAAGCATACACCTTTTTTGAGGTGCAGACATACCTTAATTGGTTTTGAGCATGTATCTCTATGTTTTTATATTGAAGCCAACTATGCAAACGCTAGCCCATCTAGAGAAGTGCTGATGTTACTGAAAACCTCAGAGTATTTCACAGTGGCTCAGTACAATGCTATTCAGCACAAATCATACTGTAATCTGACACAGTGTAAATATTCAGTGTTCAGTGGCCTTGACTCACTCACATTTCCACCTGTGTGGTGGGGAGCACTAGCCTGATGGTTTGTAATATGAAACATGTGGGAATACCAAACATCTTGAGAGGTCAGTCTCACACTTCCTGGTCTTTGTTTACTTTGCTGTGTTCTGTTTGTTTCTTCACTTATATTTAGCACGCATGACAGAAGAGCAAATAAGCTCAGATGTTTTAACGAAATAATCAAGAGCTCACAATACAGAAGCCACCAAAAGACAGGATGCAACACCTCCGACATGCAAACAAAGAATGAAAACATAAAGCCAGCTTTGAACCAGAACGTCTGCAACCAAGTGTTTTGCCTGAAGCCCACGGGAATACCTCACATAAGCAGGTGAATATCTCTCTCATATTCACTCCCCTTGTACTGAATGGGCTCATTATTTTCAGTAGAAGTGTTGGAGAATGGCATGATTAGAAGACTACTTTGATCATGCTGAGCAAAATTCTGCTCCTGGAGCAAGCCAATTACACACTGCCCCTTACCTGGGGCTTGTGCCAAAGCTACAATTCAGCCCCGAAATAAATTCATTCAGAGCTGGTACCATGACAAGCTATAGTTTGCACATGTTCAGATGGATTTTGACAGGCCTGTTAAAGGGGCTTTGTCTGTGTTCACACTCCGTGTTCCTTTTTCATGAATCTGTCTTCATTTTTCTTTCCTCCATGTGTGGTAGCTTGTACACTAGCAATACCAATCCCAGATGGCAAAGAGACTCGAGATGAAAATCCTTGGTGCTTCAGTGAACAAGACAACAAAGTACTCAGGGTGGGATTTTCAAAAGCGCCTAAGCGACCTCAGCACCTAATTACCATTGAAAGTCATTAGGAGTTAGGCATCTAACTCACTTCGGCACATTTGAAAATCCCACACTCAAGGTAAGTCTGCACTGCCAATGAAAGGTGTGACTGCAGCACATGTAGACTCACCTGAGCTAGCTTTGAACTAGCTGAATCAAAGCTAGCTTGTGTATCAATAGCAGTGAAGTCACAGCAACACAGGTAATGGCATGGGCTAGCCCTATCCACCTGAGATTCTGGGCACCTACTTGATCAGTCACTGCCGATGTTGCCATGGCTTCACTGCGATTAGTTAAGTGCTAACTAGATAAAAGCTAGCTTGGGTATGTCTACACCTCCCCATTACACTATAAACAGACCCTGAGAGCTGAAGAAGACAATGCAAAAAAAATTAACTAACAATTAATTCTTTACCTGAATTTTGAAAAGATTGGAATAGCAGCCAGAAATAAAGCAACGGGAGAAAAAGGAAACATGTATATCCACCCAGCAATAAAATAACCTATAAAGAATACCTTCGCTTTCACATTCATTATCGAGCAAATAAATCAATCAATAAGACAATGTTTGATTTAGTACCCTTGTTAAGATAATGGAACTCTGAAGCCATGTGTTCATCATCCAGAAACGAGGATTGTGGTTTGGCAGCGTCTAAAGGCTGGAACCAAAAATGTTAATATAAACATATATTTTCCATAAGAATGGTGAGATAAGAAGTATTTATTTCAGGAAGCTAATATGTGAGCATTCATTAGTAGTTTGCATGATTTTGTTACAACATAGCTTTTTCTTACAAATTTATGAAACACTAGTCAATAGATTAGCCAAATAACCTAGTGGGATGCTAATCTAGGCCGCATAGTGGAAATCCATTCAACAGTGATACACTGTTGTATTCCATCCTTATGTGAGGTGGGAGTATATCATCTCTCAGTGTGCCTAGAACTACCAGGAGCAAGTTGGTCCATCTGTTTTACGAACAAACAGCCTGTACCTTGGCTTGGGACTTAAGGTCAATGGGAGTTCTGCAGCTGGTCAAGGCCAGTGTATGGCCCATAACTCTTGAGCTCCTTATTTTATTTTGTTAATTATTACTACTCATTGGCATTATACTAGCTCCAAAAGACCTCTGTTGCAATTGGGACTAGGCACCATGCAAACACACAGTAAGAGACAATCCCTACCCCGAAAATGTGACAGACTCATTTAAGAAAAGACACACAAAGTACATCAACAGTCAATCAGAAGTAATAGGGAAAAGCAGGGTGAACAGTGATGTTACAGGTTTCAGAGTAGCAGCCGTGTTAGTCTGTATTCGCAAAAAGAAAAGGAGGACTTGTGGCACCTTAGAGACTAACCAATTTACACTAATTAACTATATGCCTGGCTAGATAGTTGCAAGTATGTTCAGTTTTTAGAAATGAAATTAACCTACCAAGATATTGGTAATTTAGGAGAAACGCCCTCAGAATTCATACCTTCATATGTGGATCCCTCTAAGGCCCTTCTTAAGCTGTTTGTTTAGAAACAAGAGCCAAAAGGAGGGACTAGACCGCAAATAAGATGATGGCCAAGTGCCCATAGGAAGGGAGATGCCTGCTGCTAAGTAGGTTTATCTGGAGGAGATGGGGTCTTGTGCAGATGAGAGGTTTGTGAAAAATTGTAAGGAACTACCTAAAACCCTGGCTGCAGAGAGAAGACTAACTGCTCAACAGCTAAAGCGGAAATTCTGCATTCCCTTAGCAGGTTCCTCTTCCTGCATCCATCAGTTAAGGTCTATGTGTATTGTGGCCAGACTATTTTGGGACAGTTTAGATTACATTTGTTTTCTTTGGATTTTTCTTCCTTGAAAACATTCACCCTTCCTGGCTTTGATGATTGTTTCATCCAAGGGCATGACCCATTTGCAGTGTCTTGGAGGTCGCCTATCTAAATACTGACTTTGAAATCAATGGGACTTCTACTGTGATTTCAATGGGAGCAGAATCAAGCGCCCTATAAGGTGTGCTTGGGTTAGCACACGAGTTGGCAAGGCTGCAGGGCCCTATTCTGTTCTTCAGCAGTCTTTTATTAGGAAAGGACACAATTGTGCCATGCATTATAAGCTACAATAAATTAAGGGCTTGACTGAGCCTTGGAGGCAAATCCTTGTGTTGAGGGCAGTTTGTAGCAGACTAGAGGCACATAGAGGCATACGTCCCCTGCTACACACCTACATGGCTGGCCAGCTCTGCAAGGACTGGAATTCTGTCTGACCCTTACACTGGCTAACAGTGGAGGAAGCTCTTTGCGCTCACACACACGCTGCACAGCCAAAGCTTTGTCTACACAGCAGCTGAGAGTGTGCAGCCCAGCCTTGGCAGAGAGACTCACTCTAGCTCGGCTCAAGCTAGCATACTAAAAATAGAAATGTGGATGTTGTGGGACCAACAGAGGCTGGAGTCAGCCACCCAAACTGGGATCCACTTGATCCCTTGGGTCTGAGCTCAGGTCACTAGCCCAAGCCTCTGACAGTCCCACAACATCCACACTGCTATTTTTAGCAAGCTAGCTTGAACTGAGCTAGTGCACATTTTTCTACCCAAGCTGAGAGGCACACTCCCAGATAGAGTGTAGACACACCCTTAAAAATCATTCCAGGCCCCATCATAACTTTTCATCCTAAACAGTTCTTATTCTAGATTTGACTACCTAGTAATATAACAAACCATATGGCCAAAGTCTGCCCTCATTTGTCCCTGTATCCAGCACCAGAATTTGACCCATTGTACTTAAACATGCAGCCAAACTGCATATGTTTTACTCATGTTCATGACAGGTTTCAGAGTAGCAGCCATGTTAGTCTGTATCCACAAAAAGAAAAGGAGTACTTGTGGCACCTTAGAGACTAACAAATTTATTCGAGCATAAGTTTTCATGAGCTACAGCTCACTTCATCGGATGCAATGATTCACCTGAATAGTCCAATTGGAGTCAATGGGACTACACGGATAAGCAACATCTCACCAGTTGTGCACGATGGGGTCAATCAAAATTAATCCACTACTCAGAACAAACCACTCAGGAACAATGCATAGACCAAGAGTGATGTATAGAAATTCTTTGGTGAATAATTTGAATCATAGATGCATTTGAGAAAATCCTAAACTGCTCATGGACAATTCATGAACCAAAAGGGAAAAACGGCTTAATTCTTAAAATAAATTACACTCTGTGAATTATTCACTCAGTGATATTTTCAGAAGTTGCGTTTACACTCAGGTGAACATATACAGCTACTGAAGCAGTTGATTAGTGAACCTGTGCCCAAGTTTTAGTTTTTATACCAAATCAGAAATTGAAATTCTTCCTGACCAGCATGAAAGTTTCACAAACAGCCAATGAAAGGATTCCATATATCTTTTATTTAGGTAATAAGTATTTTGGGGCAGAGGAGATCTTGTCATTATGGGTGGACCGTGCCGAGTACAATGGCCTCTCCACGTCACCACAATACAAAAGTTGACTGTGACAAAAAAGTTCACAGAGTTACGTGGTACCCAGCATATTTTGACATCCCAGTTATAAGGCAAGTTAGTGAAGGAAAGACCACTTTAAATAATCTTTACAGCTACAGTGTGTTTGCACACTGGCTGTGTTGCTTACTTCATATACAGTACCAGAGTACGTAGATGAGGAAAGTTACCCTGAACAAAAAGAAAAGGAGTACTTGTGGCACTTTAGAGACTAACAAATTTATTTGAGCATAAGCTTTCATGAGCTACAGCTCACTTCATCGGATGCATGCAGTGGAAAACACAGTGGGGAGATTTTATATACACAGAGAACATGAAACAATGAGTGTTACCATACACACTGTAACAAGAGTGATCAGGTAAGGTGAGCTAGCAGGAGAGCGGGTGTGGGGGGGAATTTTTTGTAGTGATAATCAATGTGGGCCATTTCCAGCAGTTGACAAGAACGTGTGAGGAACAGTGCGGGGGGGAGGGGAATAAACATGGGGAAATAGTTTTACTTTGTGTAATGACACATCCACTCCCCGTCTTTATTCAAGCCTAAGTTAATTGTGTCCAGTTTGCAAATTAATTTCGATTCAGCAGTCTCTCGTTGGAATCTGTTTTTGATGATGAAGTCTTCATCATCTGGACCCATGGAAAAGAAGCTCTTGAGGAATTCCACCATGATTTCAACAATTTCTATCCCACCATCAACCTCAGCCTGGACCAGTCCACACAAGAGATCCACTTCCTGGACACTACGGTGCTAATAAGTGATTCCCACATAAACACCACCCTATACCGGAAACCTACTGACCGCTATACTTACCTATGTGCCTCCAGCTTTCCTCCAGACCACACCACACAATCCATTGTCTACAGCCAAGCTCTACGATACAACCGCATTTGCTCCAACCCCTCAGACAGAGACAAACACCTACAAGATCTCTATCAAGCAATACCCACCTGCGGAAGTGAAGAAACAGATTGACAGAGCCAGAAGTACCCAGAAGTTACCTACCACAGGACAGGCCCAACAAAGAAAATAACAGAACGCCAATAGCCATCACCTTCAGCCCCCAACTAAAACCTCTCCAACGCATCATCAAGGATCTACAACTTATCCTGAAGGACGACCCATCACTCTCACAGATCTTGGGAGACAGGCCAGTCCTTGCTCACAGACAGCCCCCCAACCTGAAGCAAGTACTCACCAGCAACCACACACCACACAAAAAAAACACTAACCCAGGAACCTATCCTTGCAACAAAGCCCATTGCCAACTGTGTCCACATATCTATTCAGGGGACACCATCATAGGGCCTAATCACATCAGCCACACTATCAGAGGCTCGTTCACCTGCACATCTACCAATGTGATATATGCCATCATGTGCCAGCAATGCCCCTCTGCCATGTACATTGGTCAAACTGGACAGTCTCTACGTAAAAGAATAAATGGACACAAATCAGACATCAAGAATTAAAACATTCAAAAACCAGTCGGAGAACACTTCAATCTCTCTGGTCACTCGATTACAGACCTAAAAGTAGCAATTCTTCAGCAAAAAAACTTCAAAAACAGACTCCAACGAGAGACTGCTGAATTGGAATTAATTTTCAAACTGGACACAATTAACTTAGGCTTGAATAAAGACGGGGAGTGGATGTGTCATTACACAAAGTAAAACTATTTCCCCATGTTTATTTCCCTCCCTACTGTTCCTCACACGTTCTTGTCAACTGCTGGAAATAGCTCACCTTATTATCACTACAAAAGGTCTCCCACCCCCTACTCTGCTGCTGGTAATAGCTCACTTTACCTGATCACTCTTGTTACAGTGTGTATGGTAACACCTATTGTTTCATGTTCTCTGTGTATATAAATTCTCCGCACTGTATTTTCCACTGCATGCATCTGATGAAGTGAGCTGTAGCTCATGAAAGCTTATGCTCAAATTAATTTGTTAGTCTCTAGAGTGCCACAAGTCCTACTTTTCTTTTTGCGAATACAGACTAACACGGCTGCTACTCTGTTACCCTGAACAAAGGCTGCCTCTTTTACTGCATTTCTAAGAGAAAATGTCAAGTATATTTTAGCCCGAAATTTAGGCAATTGTCCTCTAAGTCAGTGATTCACATTGGTTTCCTCACCATAACCCCAAATTCAGCCACTTTTTTTCTCTGGCAATCTCACATCCCAGTTAATACACAAACTTCAAAGCATTTATTGCATGGATGGAGCTCCATTCTCCAACTGTTATTTCTCTGCCTTCCTGGCTCCTCTCCCAGCCCCCTCAGCTTATGGGAAAAGAGACACCCCAGCATAGTGTTCTCTCTTGTACCAACCATACCACTTCCAGTTCTGCCTGATACTTACACAGGACAGGCACACCACTCCTGTTATCAATTTTTAGTATAAGAAAAGACTATGTGAAGGTCAGTCAGTAGGAATCAACAGATGATGTGGGGGAGCCCAAAAATATCTGCTGGCAATGCAACAGTCAAGACCATCCCACTCTGCATTGTAGGTATAATGGGCCCAGTGCAGCAATCCAAATTAAAGTAGAACTCCCTGGGCCAGAGCCTCAGCTGATATAAATTGTTGTAGTTCATTACCTGATTTCAGTGGATCTAGGCCCATCCGAGTTCATTGGGAGTTTTGCTAAGGACTGCATAATTTGGCCCAGTGTCTATCAGGATACAATGCTGGCTTAGGAGATCACAAATGGCAATGAGTTTGATGATTTCACCCTAGTCTCCCCCAGCCTTTGTGCATGCCACAAAATGAATGCAAAGTTTGGTACAATCCCCTGGGGAGAGCACGGAGACTACATAACAGAAGTGGAGTGCATTGGAAAGGGCTGAGTGTAGAAGTCTGCATAGAATCTATAGGCATGATACGTCTAGCTCAGATAAATGATTCATTCTCATGAGTGCTAAATTCATTAATGATTTTTAAAGACAATGAAAACAACACACTTTTACTTCCCCAAAAAGGATAATAAAAATATAATAGCCACTCTCTATGGGGCTGAACCAAAGCCCACTAAGTCAACAGAAGGAATTCCATTGGCTATAATACGCTTTTGATCATAACCTATAAATAATCTTCTTTATTTCAATTTCTCCCATCCCAGATCTTCAATGTATCTTTTGCCATCGGTTAGCAAGGGAGAAATATGCTTCTTGTTTAAGTAGAAATCTACCTGCTAAAGATTGGCAGCATTAATCTCCACTGCTTCTTGGATCAGCCCAATTAGTCACCGCACTATTAAAAAAGAAAAGAGGATAAATTTATTTCACTACTGTTATTATAAAATATACTATAATGTTTTTTTAATTTAAGGCATTAAAATGCCAGAAGCACATTAAGAAAAGGGCATAAGGAAAAAGTACTGATTGGAATCATATGGAGTGGGGGGGATTATTTATCTTATTCAATGGCAAAACAAGATCTGTAATCAGTTATGTTTACTTCATATTATGCATGAGATACTTTTTAACTCCTCTTTCATCTTCATACTGAAGAGTAATGGTACATTTAGGACAGCAGGACTATTATTATTATAGACTTAAAGAAAGCCTATGAGTTTTGTCATGTCTGACTAATAGTAAACCAAGTAGTGACTATTCATACCCATTACAAATCTATTCCCTGAGGGGGGAAATGTTAAGACAATGTTAAGGATATTAGTTAAGCACTCAGGGTTAAAGCCTTGCCTAATGTAAAGTGGAATAACTCTGATAAAGTCAATGGAACTATACTGATTTACACCAGCTCAGGTTCTGATCCTAAGTGCCAGAGTCAAGATTGTTACGTGTGTGTCTATATCTTCCATTTCCCTATGCCAGTCTACCCTTGAAGAAAGGAAACCTCTCTTTTTGTGACTTATACTCTTCAGTCCCCAAGCTTATAGCAGAACCACAATGAGATCCCTGGCCCCTTGCGTCCTACTCCAGGCCCACTAGTCACTGTACTACACTACCATTCTCTCCTTAGAAGAATCTTGTTTTGCCACAACCCAAGTGTTTTCAGAGTGCTTTGGAACATCAGACATCTCAAAGAAGTGAAGTAACTTTCAGTGTCGAAGTAGCGGAGAAGGGCAGGTGTCTGGAGCCTACCTAGCTAGGGCACTTCAATCCGAATGACATGGACTACAGAGTCCTCTTCCACAAGGTAAAATGCTTTTTAGGGCTGCAGACCTCTGGATACACTTAATGACCATAGATCAGAGCTGAGTGCAAGAGGAGTGTGGTGACACTTACTGCAACAGCTATAAATTACAGCTTTCTATCTTGATGGCCAGCAAAAAGACGTACCCTTCGGCTATGTCTACGCTACAAGCTAGGCTACATACCCACCAGTTTCATGCATGTTTGCACTTGGCAGGGCTCAGCCATACGTCTGCTGCCACGACCAGTGCTTCTGCTATTTATACTCATGCTAGCTCGATGAGAGCTCCAGGAGTATGTGCACATGTGCAGGGGGATCATACCCTTAACTCATAGTGTAGCTCAGGGGTCTCAAACTCAATTTACCTTAGGGCCAGGGCCAGTCCTCAGATCCTCCCAGCAAGCCAATAATGTCACCGAAGATGGCGTTCAGAAAAGAAAACGTTTATATTGTATTTTTTATTTCGAATTGCTTAGAAATAATAAAACTGTCGTACAACTTCCTTTGCCTGCCAGAGAGGTTTTTAGTGTTTGCCAGACACCTGGCAACGCTTCAGTTCTGTCAGTTTGTTGATGTTTGTCCTCAGTGACTGAGCAGCTGAAACCTTCAGGGTTGCAGCAAGGTGTGCGCCAGGTAGTTGTGTTCAGTATTTTGACTTGTTTATACTCATTGTGGAAAAAAGTGATGCTGCCCCCATGGCTGACTCTGCCCGGCAACAAATGATGCTGCCTCCATGGCTGACTGTGCTCAGCAACTAGTGATGGTATCTCTGTCCCTTTCCCCCAGCCAATGGGAGCTGCGGGGGGGGGGGGGGGAGTGCAGTGCTGCAGTAGACATTGCCACAGCGTGTCTGCCCAAATCTCTCCTCCGCGGTCCGCAGCGGGTTCTCGGGATGCAGATGGCCCACAGGCTGGGACTTTGAGACCCCTGGTGTAAATGTACCCTTAGTTACATATTCTTAATTTCTTACTACTACCATTTAGGCAATATTCCTTATTTATGTAAATCAAGGCCACCTTGGGTTAACAATTTTATAATTAAAACTTAAAATTTGCTCTATGTAACTAGGATCAATTCAAAGCGTACATCAGGATCTCCTTGAACATGCAGATCAGTCATCTTGCCCATCCATAGTGTTTGCTGGAGATCTTCCAAAGGACCATTCCCTTTCCTTAAGGAGATGTCTCAGTTTCTTCTCTAAAGCTGGGTTTTGTTGGGGCAGCATCCCAGTCCATGCGGTTTCCCTTCTGGAGGTCTTTTAAAACAATCCTTTCAAATCTTACTCTGTGGTTTCTTTCCATTTGAGACAAGCACTATTTGAAAACCCACAAGTTAGAAACTGGAAATAAAAATAGCTGCCACAGACTGTTTTAAAGCATGAAATAGTTGTTCATAATACACAATAGGCACTATCACAGCCTCAGCCAGAGCCTCAGCTGGTGTAAATCAGCAGAGCTCCCTTGAAAAGAATGGAACTACACCAACTTATCGCCTGCGAAGAATCTGATTCCCTTTGTCTATTCTGATTCGATAGGTTTGCCAAAAAATAACATGAGGTACAGTATACGATGCAAAGTGGTATTCAGCCATAACTACGAGGGTACATTTACAAAACATATTAGATCATTGCATTTAATAACCACGGACAGATTTAAGGTTATAATCCTAAAACCAACACTAAGATATGAACTTCTAATATGTTGCATAAACTGATACCACAATATATTTCACTTAGGAATGGCAGTGCAAGACCACAGTGAAACAATGTAGAGTACCATTATACATTTAATAGTTCTACCAAATTTAGAGGGAGACGTGTGTAAAACTTTAAAATTTCTAAGTGCTGATATGAAAGAGAACAAGGTTCCAACTTTATATGAAGATATTGGCTTAGAATACTAGTTTGAGACTGCAAAGCTGCCTGTAATATACCTTTTGACAGTTCCCATGCCTATACAGGCTTCTACAAGGGTTTCTGCTTGGAGGGTAAAGGGGAGAATCTCAGATCCTTTCACCACAATCTACTGTTCAAACCATTACTCCACCTGATGAAATGTCCTCTGCGATCAGGGTTCTTCTCTCTGAGGTGTTTCAGTAGCAGTTAATCCTCAGTTTATACTAATAGAAATGTAGGATGGGATAGGACTTCAAGAGGTCATCTAGTCCATCCCACAGGCCTGAATCTGTTGCCATGTGCCTGTGTAGAGTGAAAAGTAGGTGTAAAACACTGTCGAATCAGAACAACAGGATTTCACACTCAGGTTGCACAAGGTTCAGGGCAACAGAGAATCAGGTCCACCTACAACCAGTTCCAGATATCTCAAATGAAACGCAAGGCCAACATTTTAAAAAATAGGGACCTATAGTTACATTCTAAAGGCCTGATCCCACACCATTGACTTCAATAAGAACAAGATCAAGTCCTAAAGCCCAGATCTGCAAAGCTATTTACACACCTAACTCCCAATGGGAAGATCTGGGCCTAAATCCATATTTTGGCATCTTAATAAGTGGCCCAGTTTTCAAACATGCTGATCTCACTCTGAGATTTGATAGGTGCTGTTAGGAGTGATAGTGATAATGTAGGATTCAGGCCTGTATATGCTCCTGAGATAGAATTTTGGGTCTTTTTTGATACACTTATGTCCTTACTAATATGTGTGAACAAAGAACAAAGACACTGTATGTTGCTTCTGCCTAGCCAGATGGGTTTGTTAATATAATGGGAACAGATAAGAACAGAGCTAAAGTGTTACTAGGTATGGTTGGAGTATAATATACCAGTGCACACTTGAAGAATGCATCAATTCCTATCTCAAGGCAAGGTCAAGTAACCAGTCAGGAGAAGCAAGGGGGGATGGGAGGGGAAGATATAAGAAACTGTAAGGCCAAAGAAATGCCTTTCCCTGACCATAGCACAACCTCACTGCTTACCCCTCCCATGGGATACAAAAGAGGTGGGACAAAGCCCCGAGATTTACGACCCTCCCCTCAGCCCAAAACAGAACATGACCATAAACTGTAAGAGGTGGGACCAAGGCTGTGCGTGCACTACAGGTATATTTATCCCAGCTAAGGAGGGGGGCAGATGGAACACTGGGAAAAGGCTCTGCAGCATCCGAGTTATGGATATGCTTGTTTGAAACAAACCCCAAAAAACATCACGTTGCCTGCACTTCGGACTTCCAGTCTTTTGCTGTCTATCTGCGTGACAAGAACCAGAGGAGAGAGTGAAGGGAAAGCC
Organism: Lepidochelys olivacea; assembly: GCF_965140295.1. Classification (NCBI taxonomy): domain Eukaryota; kingdom Metazoa; phylum Chordata; order Testudines; family Cheloniidae; genus Lepidochelys; species Lepidochelys olivacea. Next base: position 23,460,917 of record NC_140412.1, on the reverse strand, counting down.
CCCTAACAAGTGTCAATCACCTTTGAACTTGCAAAAGTAAGTGTGCTCACTTACTGATATGCCCAAATATGGATTTAGGTTCCTATATATGGCACCCACGTTTGAGAATTTCGATCTTAGTTTCTAGCAAAATAAATGAAATCAAGACAGAGGAATAATATCTTATATCAGCCTCATTATAATGCTGGTTCTTGACACAAAAGGGTATTTGCATTATTAGATTAATTGCATATACCTGAAGATCTCAGAATGAGAAATAAATTCTAGACTAATGAAGCTTAATTTCTAATACAAAAAAAAATTATTTTAACAATAGCTGATGTGGATAACTAAACCTATTATTGATTTCTAGCTGATGTCTATTACCCCATCAGTATGATTTCATTTTTAAAGTAGAGTGGTCACAAGCTAATATAGAAAACTGTGACACAAATGATACACATCAGAACCAATCCTGTTCCCATTAAAGTCAGTAGGAGTTTCCTTTTCAATGAGAGTACATTTTGGCCTACATACAGTCTCTCAGAATGAATTATAAAACATTTTAGGGCAAATTCTCAATGGACCAGATTCTCAGCTGGTGCCAACTGGCAACACTTCACTGAAATCAATGAAGCTATGCTCCGTGCACCGACTGAAGATCTAGTCTAGTACCTCACAACTAGAAAGACTGAAACCAGGGAACAATTAAAACTGAGGAAAGAGTTGGTAACTTGGGACCTATATGTAATAATCTAAACACAGCCATGTCAAGACAATACTTCTGTATATATATTTGCATGGTACTTTTTGGAAAATCAGGAACAGGGGCTATTTTATTTCTTTAACAAATCTATTAGTCAATTATCTGAATTCTTTCAAAGATGATTCAGTATTGTGTAAAACCATTGACATTTCTCAGCTTTGGTGTTTCTGTTGTGTTTCATCTTTGTTTGCAAACTGCCTTGTAGACTTATAGCACTATGTAAACACTTTATACCATCACCAGCCTATGGTGGTTCTTGTACTGACTTTCATTAATAAAAACATAGCAATCTGCACTGGATGTCTATGTTCAATGTGAACCAAGGTTTATCTGATACTGTTTTAAGCTTTAATATTAAAATACGCACACCATTATGATGTGACCATTCCCTAAACCAAGTAACCACCCAATCCTATAGCAACCTTCATCCTTCCTTATCCCTCTCCTCCTCTTTGACTGTTTGTTACTGTGATTCATCATCCCATGTCATAAACTAAGGCCCAGTTCTGCAAACACACACTCTCACTCATATAAGCAGTCTCATTGAATTCCACAGAACTGCTTGCATCTGGAGAGTAACTCAAGTGTTTGCAGGACTGGGACGTTAGCTTGCAAGTTTATCTTTTACTCATTCTACAAAGCATCTAGCACATTTCTGGGTGCTATAAATATAATAGTAAATAATATAGGACCCATCTATGGGAAGAGTAGCCTGCAGCAACTCAGAAGTGTGGCACTGGAACTGCTCACATTGTCCCAAGATAAATTAATGAGAGGTAAAGCCTCAATATCTGACCGGTAGTGATTCTACAATTCTCAACACGCAGAGCTCAACTGTGGCTCAATTCTGCACTTCTGGAGAGTGTGTATTGTTGCCTGTTTCACAGATATTTTGCAAGAATTTTTTCTTAAGCCATGCAGAGGCTTTTGGGTATCGGGTACCAAAGACTCAACATTTATTACTAATTTGGGTGAGGACTGCAGACTCCGATTCTCTTTCAATTTATCCCCCTACTTGGGTCAAATTTTGCTCTCAGATACATAAGCACAGCTTCAAAAATGCAGACTTTAACAAACTCAAAGAACTGATTGGTAAGGTCTCTTGAGAAAAAAATGCTATGCGATAAATGAGTTCAGAAGAGCTGACAGTTTCTGAAGCAGTCAGTTCCGATGTGAAGGAATGATTGGAAGAATAGTAAAAGGCATTCAAGGGAGATTTAGGTTAGACATAAGAAAAAACTTTCTAATTATAAGAGTAGTTAAGTTCTGGAATAGCTTTCAAGTGAGGTTGTGGAATCTCCATAAGTGGAGGTTTCTAAGAACATGTTGGGCATACACCTGTCAGGGATAGCTTAGGTTTAGCTGGTCCTGCCTCAGTGCAGGGGGCTGGACTTGATGACTTCTCAAGCTCCTTCCAGCCCTACATTTCTATGATTCTATTGCTATCAATGGGAGCCATATATATGAATCCAAGGCCAGAATATGACCCTGATCAGGTCATGTTTGGTGCATCTTTTGCTGCTGCCATTGTTATTACTTATTTTGAATACAGTTGCTAACCTTAGCTGCTCTTATTCATGTTTCCTGAACAATATTACATTCAGTTCTGGTCAACCGAGTCACTACTCCTTTTTCATTTACTGCACTGGTTTAAATGGCTACACAAGATGAAAGGCAGTGAGATTCAGGCCTTAAATAATTTAACTGCACTATCAGGTTGTGCATATGCTACTGCATCTGATTCTCCTCTACATTACACCAGTTTTATTCCACTCTAACGCTATTGATTTCAGCAAATTAATCCAGCATCAAATTGGTGGAATGTGATAGAAAATCAAGGCAGAAACTTTGTGAACTTATTGATGAAACTATTATCTTCTTGTACTTCCACACCGCATCATCCATTCTGTTGTTTATTATCCCGACTCACTGCATCATATCTAGAATTAGATTGTAAGCACTTTGGGGCAGGGACCAGGACTTTTTGTCTATACTGTAAAGCACTTAGCACACTTGAGCACTGTAAAAATAAAACAACAATGGCATGATGATGCAGCAGGGGCATTTTTATTGTCACACAATGACCTTGGGCATGAAGAGGTGGGATGTGACACATCTTTGATGGCCTGACACCTTATGACTCATAGAAGGGCAAGAAAGAAACAGGAGATGTGAAAAAAAGAAAAATCTTTTTAAATCTATTTTCCAGCAGTGAATCAAACCACACTCCAGTTAAAGCCAATGACACTTTTTCCATTAATTTAAATGGGAGCACAACTGGTCCCAGCTTGACAGCATCTGATCCAAATTTTCTTAGTGAACTGAGGCAAAAGGACACTATCAGGAAAGCAATATTGTATTGCTAAGGGGACCTGTCAAAGTAAATGCAAAGAAATTGGCATGACATCTTTGAACATTGCTCTCCATGTTCAAAATCATGCTTAAAAACAAACGATCAGTAACAGCAGACATTAATAACCAAAGCAAAGATATCAAATTCAATATAATCTTCTTCAGTTGCAGTGACAATTTAATAATGGGGACATTTCTCTGTTGTTATGGATGTGACTAATGTGCTGAATAGCATTGGGAGCACTAGTGGAGGGTTTGACAGATAGAAAAAGGAGATTGCAACAATTGTTTTTCTATTATCATTACTCCAAAATAATTGGCCAGAGAGAATCCACAAACTTCTCTTAGTTACACAGATATTGTAGTGAACAGCTGTTTTATGCCCACTTATACCAGCTGAGGATCTGGCCCTTAGTCTTCTCTATGAAAAAGTGGCAAAATAAGTAAAGCCATGGCAAAGCCCTTTCATCCAGGACTTTTAAAAACATGTATTAGCTGTTAGTGACATGAGGCAAAATCCTGGCCCCACTGAAATCAATGGAGAAACTCCCATTGATTTCACTGGCGCCAAGATTTCAACCCTGGTGCCCACCTCAGAACATACTAGTGTCCTTCAGTGAGAGAATCAGCCCCAAGGAGAACATCCTTAGAGATAGACTAGTTTATAAGAATGGAACCATGAAGCCATTTTCTCCAGAAGACCAGAGGCACATGCAGGGTGACACGGGATTGCTCAATGTAATTCACAGTAAGTAACAACTCCAGCAGTGTAGTGTCTGCCAAGTTCCCAGGGAATTCCACATGGCACTCAAACTATTAGTAGGCTGACCCTATGAGTTGCTGAGCCTCTCCTATAGGATGCACAACTCCACTGGATTTGGCTCAGCATCGAATTACAATGGTATCATGATGGCAAACCCCAGAGACATGGCCTCCTTGCAGCTCAATCCACCATGTGGATCAATCTGTGGCTAGGTCTTTAAGTTGGTCTGTCTGGATATTCACTTTATGTCCATCACTGGCAATCTTATCGTGGCAGTGGGGCTTTTGATGTCCTTGTGATTGCTGGCCATGTAGCAGCATTCTTTGGTACACAAACACATGCTTCAGAATTTGTTGGTCTTCCATTCTAATAATATGTCCATACCAAGAAACCGAACCACTGCTGATGAAAGCTGGTGCTAGGTTCAGCTTTGAATATCCTCATTTCTGATCTTGTTCTGCCACCTAATATGGGGCAGCTGACAAAAACAAGAATCAAAAATAGCAATCTGGTGTTCTTCAGCTTTCCTCAGCACCCGCATTTCACTTTCATACAATAAAGTTGGCATAACTGTAGTCCTATAGACCTGCAACTTTGTGGCAAGCTTGATTCACTGATATCCCAACACATGCCACTGACAGACGCAAAACCTGACAGTAGCTGCTGCTATATGAGGGCAGGTCTACATTTATAAAGCTGCTATGGCGCAGCTGCACCAATGCAGGTTCACCGCTGTAGTGCTTTCATGCAGACGCTCCATGCCAACAGAAGAGAACTCTCCCATCGGCATAGTTAATGCACCTCTGCGAGAGGTGGCAGCCATGTCATGAGCAACATAGTTATACTGAAGTATTTCTGTAGTGTAGACCTGCCCATAGGATACACATCTTTCAAGCATCCTCCCGTGCTGTGTATGATGCTGTCCAAATATTTGACAGTTGCCACCTACTTGATGTTCCATCCGGACAGGTTAATACTGAGCTGGTTGGCCTGGAAACTAATAAACATTACTTTGTTGTCTTGGGACACACAGATTGAAGCTCAACCCAATCATCTTTTAAGACTCAATGCTGGAGGTCTACAATACAGTAGTAGGAACACTGTAAAAGACCAAGTAAATGTCCTATCCCTGCAACCTCTCCTCAGTTAGATAATCTAAGATTAAACTAGAACACAGGCAGGACCCAATCCTACAGGTGTTATTCAGGTAAACTGAAGTCACACAATTTTGCCTATGTAGGGAGTGCAGGATCAGGCTGTTAATCAAGAGATTGCCCCCTTCTCAAACTCAAATAGTGCATGTTGCTTTTGTGAGCAATGCATTTCATTCATTCATTCCATTTTCATTCATGTCCATTCATGAGCACAAGAAGGTAGGGAATGTCTCAAAGTAAGACAGTAATAATGAAACCAGACCTTGTTCCTTCAATGTGGCTTCAGACTTGAAAAATTAAAGCTTCCCTTTGGGAAATTTTCACTGTGATTATTGTTATAATAAACTACTAACTGATTGTTGCAATAACATGATACGTATGGAGACAGAATCCATCTGTCAGAATGCGGGCTAAAATGGTGGACATTTTTCAAACCTTTATCTGTCTTCATGGGCGCTCAACTCCAATATCCCAGAGGTGCAATAGTTATATGATTTATGGCAGTTTATGGCTGCTTGCTATGTATATTTCATTAACATCAAAAATATGAAGAAAAGTCCTTACAAAAATGGAAACAAATCTGTAAGAACTTTTCCAAACTTTCCAACCCGGTAGAAGATATATACTTTTGCGTGGTTTTTACTGTGTAGATATGACCGTAATAATTTTGAGTGATTTTCAAAGCAGTAGCTTGGTTTTGTTTTGCAACCATAACAACTTCTACTGTGATCCCAGAACACCTCATAGCTGTGAAACCTTCAAGGAACAGCGAAGTAGTATTGGTTGCCTCTTCCTTTGAGCTGTCACCATGGTTTAGTAGGGGATGGAGCTGGTAATCAGAAGACCTGGGTTCTACCCATATGGAAATGTCCCACAGAATTTTATAGAGATGAAAACAACAAGGAAGTCTATAGAAATTATTCTAAAAATCTACAGAATTTAACAGAGAATGATACTCTTTCTTTAAACCATCCTGTAAAATTCAATAGCGAGGAAATAATTCTCTGTTAAATTATATATGTTTTTAGAACCCTATAGATAAGTCACAATCTCTCTCATTCAAATGAGCTTTTTCTCTCCCAGCTCTGCCATTGGCTCATCATGTGATTTTGGACTATTCACTATCACACACCCAAGATCAGGGAGGCATAAAGGTGACAACGCTACCTTTGCTATACCAGTTGCACCCAACACGGAACGAATGGTACAGGGATTTGGCTCCTTGTTGATTTTAGTACAAAAGATTTCTAAAATAAAAATGTTTTGGGATTGCCTTAATGCTCATGAAATGCAGAAGCCAATGACACCATGCACTATACCATCTTCACCAAGCACACCTCAGCCCTAGCACTGAGACAGCCCTGTTATTCAGATTCTGCTCTTGTGCAGTAACTGACAATCATATTAAGCGATTTCATGGGAATCGGGTATAATAATCTTGTGATGATGTGACCAGATGTCTCACTAGAAAATACCTGAGACCGGACAATACATTTTCATTTTTTGTCTGTCAACTAGCTCACATACACTCATGTAAGAGTAAACCATTTATTACCTTACTTGCTACTCACATTTCTCACCCTTTAATCTAGTTTTAGAAGAGCTGACCAAGAAGCTCAATAAATGTTAATTTTCAACAGCTCTTGGAACACTGGAGAAGTTTTAGAAGACTGGAAGAAAGCTAAGTGGAAAGCTAATTGTTGGAACAACTTACCAAGGGTTGTGAAGAATTTTCTACCACTGGCAATTTTAAAATCAAGATTGGATGTTTTTATAAAACATATACTCTAGTTCAAACAGGAATTAATTCTGGGAAGTCCTATGGCCTGTGTTATAAAGAAGGCCAGACTAGATGATTATAGTGGTCCAATTTGGCTTTATAATCTATGAAACTATGTAGAATGAAAAAGCTCAAAGGTGAGACTCATCTTTTTGATAAAATAGTACAAGAGAATGTTTCAGATGAAGTAAAGATAATTCCTATCAGGTACAGAATAGCCTAATTCACAACAGAAAAGAAATCATTACAAATAAAGGGCCTGATCCTGCCACTGGCTCCATTCTGGCCAAGCCATGTGCCCATTAGCACAGGACAACTCCCACGCTTTGGGTTAGCATTTGAGAAAATTGGTTTAAAATTTTTAAAAGTTAATTATAAGTTCCCCAAAATAAAAGTGATAACCCAATAAAATGATTTACCATTAAACTGAGCACTGATTAGAGATGGGCTAGAACCATCACAGTGGCTCCAAACACCCCTCCCCATTGGGATGCTTGCATCTCTCTCCAGGACTGCTACATCTGCATTTTAGTGTTTGACCTTCCTACTACTCTGTCCTAATGAAGCCTTCCATTATCTGGGATCAGATGCAATATAGGATACCTCCTATGGAGAGCAGTACAAGGGCTATGCTGATTTCAGACTCATGCTGCTGCCTGAAAAAAGGCTGAGCTCAATGGATTATATTGAATCTAGTGCATGACAGTAGGGGAGGTGCTCCAAGGCTTGCTTGGCATACACCTCTCCTCTAAGCATTTTTGGCCATCCTTACATAATTGTCTCTCTCCTCTGATGTAAAGCCAGTTCCTACCACCCCCTCATGAGCTCACCAGTCTCCCACTGAAGGAAAGCCAGCAGGACAGCATGTATTTTTTGATAGCTGAAGACCAGCCAGGTCTCATTTCAGCTTGTCAGCTTCAGCAAGTCCATCTATCTGGGTCTATTAAGATCATTTCAAGGCTGTAAAATGGTGTGTGCGGTGAACATTCCAAAGAGGATCTTTTTTTAAAAGTGTAGTAAAGCAGGTTTTTATTGTGCTTCCACTTGTAATACTGCCCCTCCCTGAGTATTTCACAGGGGAAAGCTAATCATCCCATATTATCTGGAGGTCTTCCTGGTTTTCTGATGCCATTTGTGGTTTCTTTTACTAGCAAGCAGACAGAAATCTATTGTTCTGAGCTGTGCCAATGAGTCCCAGGATGTGTGGGCTGCTGACTATTTTCTGGTTACCACAACAAAACCTTTAAAAAGTCTTCCTCGTGGAAGTGTAGAAAGTCACTGTGTGTACGGCATGATTCTGTTTTCTTAAAGAAACAAAACCACATTGTGAGGTACAGATCGAAAGAGTAGTTTTCACAGAAACCTGAAGGAAGCTTCACTAATTGGAGGCATTTGTTATATCATAATAAAATACTCAAATTGAGCAACACCCACCCCCCAGATTAGAAAGTTTATTCTAGCAAGCTACACGAGTGCTGTCTGGGGTGGGACGGATCCAATTCCCTTTCAGAGTTAATATTAAAAGAGGTGAAAACGCCTCATAAAATTGGCAGGGATTGGACTGAGAAAAAGGTATCTGACAGAAAATCAACAGTGATTTCAGCTGGAAGATTCAGCAATTAGTTGCCATGACTCACAGTAGAGGGAACTAAAATTTATGAGTCACTGTGGATTTACGCCAGTGTAACCGGGTGCAGAATTGGAACCATTATCATGTATTCTCTTACCTCTCCTATTAAAAGCCTCAATAACCCTTTAAAAATAATTGCATATCATGCGACAGCTTTCAAACAGAAGAGTTTTTAATAATGATCAACAGACTGGTTATAAAAAACGAGTCAGGGAGAAAACCACCTAGACTGTGATGGGCTACGTGACTTAACTTGTAAACTACAACAAAAAGATGGGTGGATTTTAAATGAATCAAGACCTCTCGCTCTAGAAAAGTTTTGGGATATTGAATGCCTCTGAAAATCAGGCCAAGAGATTATTATGAAGGAAGCTCACCATGCTGAAATCTAGTTCTAGTTCAGATGGACTATAGAATAATAGGACTGGAAGGAACCTTGAGAGGCCATCTAGCCCAGTCCCCTGCACTCATGGCAGGACTATATGATCTAGATCATCCCTGACAGGTGTTTGTCTAACCTGCTCTTAAAAATCTTCACTGATAGAGATGCCACAAACTCTCTAGGCAATTTATTCTAGTGCTTAACTACCCTGACAGTTAGGAAGTTTTTCCTAATGTCCAACCTAAACAGTTCGTGCTGCAATTGAAGCCCATTGCATCTTGTCCTATCCTCAGAGGTCAACGAGAACGATTTTTCTCCCTTCTCTTTGTAACAGCCTTTTATGTACTTGAAAACAGTTATCATGTCTCCTCTCAGTCTTCTGTTCTCCAAACTACACAAACCCAGTTTTTTCAATCTTCCCTCGTAGGTCATGTTTTATAGAACTTTAATCGTGGTTTTTTGTTTTTCTCTGGACTTTCTCCAATTTGTCTGCATCTTTCCTGAAATGTGGCACCCAGAACTGGATGCAATACTCCTGTTGAGGTCTAATCAGCAAGTGCTAGGAAAGAGTCAGAGCCCTCCTTTATGAAGTACTTACATCTAGGGATGAGAACAAACCAAGCACTGGATATAAATACCCACAAACTCTAAGGAGGTTAGGAAGCTGTGGGCGCCCCTGCATCATTTCAGTAGGATTAGGATCAGACATATCATCGCCAAGTAGTCCCACTGATTTCAAAAGGACTGCTTGCCGAGTAAGGTTGTGCTCGACAGACCTGACTCCTCACTGTCTCCCCACCTGCACAAAATAATACCAAATTCCAATGGTAGCCTTTAACACTCGTTTTGCTGCCCAGTGGTAGCTTGCTTTGCAGTCACTTTGTGCTGGTATAGAAGACCACACAAAGGCCACACTGTGCTCAAATTTTAGAATGCATTTTAAGTGCACAGCTTAGAGATTTAGGCAAGCCAAACAATATATGCAAAAATGTAGATTGCTTATGTTTCTGAAAACCAAAGTTCTTGGTGCAGTTGAAAACAATTTCTTCTGCACAGCAGAGTTCCTAACCCTGTATGCACTCTAGGATAATCCTGACCAAAGGGCTTTTCAATAATTCTTAATTTCCTAAATGTGCAAATCTCTCGGCTAAATGTAAAGGTGCATAATACACATATATCATCTCTTGAAAATGTACTTATGTGGATTTAATAGAAGGTCACTCGCTCAAGTCTACCCATTTAAGTTTGCTCTTTCCTCTGTGCTTGTTTGGGAATACAATGGATTTTGCACTCTTAAGTAATACCAGTGCTGGAACTTGAGAGGCAAGGGGGAAAGACATACTTTTTTTACCTTCCCAACCCCCCAGGCCACAATCCATTCAAAGAGTTGCCCCCTTCCCAAGGTTTAAGATGAATATCCCCTTTTGTATTAGGGACCTACAATAGGTCCAATCCTCTGATGATGTAGATTGACATAGCTCCACTGAAGTCAAATTTACACCAGCTGAAGATCTGGCCTAATGTGAGAACACTAGAGATGATCTGAAACAAAAGGGGAAGAAATTCATAAACATGCTTGTGACATTTTGTTGGTGATTTGAAATTGCATCAAAATTCAATAATTCTTTATTGTTTTGCTTTTACTCACCTACTTCATTGTTACCTTCTTGCCTTTTAGCATCAGATCTTTTTCTCTCTTTTACTTTCATTGCATCTGCTATTCCTTTCTTTCCTGCCTTTCTCACATGCTTTCCTCTGTCTCTTCTCTACCATGGCCTAAATCTCTTCCCCTGCCACTTTCCTGGACCTCACTTTTTCCAACAGCCTCCTTTAATCTCTTCCCTTTGTCCATCCCAAAATTTCTTTTCTCCTGGCCAAAAAGTACATCACACTAGGCATGCCCCTTCTTTTGCCCCACTGCTTCCTTCTCCAAGTTTTTCTGGCCACTCAGCTCTCAAATGCTCAGACTCTCCTTAAAGCTCTCTTCCCTCTCCCACATGCCAACCAGAGGACAAATGGAGCCACATATCACCGATTCCCTCACCCTCCACTCTTCCTGCCTCTTGCCACTGCTTCTTCCCTGACCTTCCTCCATACATTGTGGCCCTCAGAGTCTCAGTAGCTCAAGGTTAAAATATAGCTGGGATGAGGCTGTCACAAGAAGAGCTTGATCCAAATTGTGGAGACCCCTAACGTAGCTGCCTGGGCAACTGTCCCCTCTGCCAGTGAGAGAAAAATTGTTCACTGTACTCTGTCTTCTAGTGCTTTGTTCCAGGGTCTGTTCATTGTAATTCAAGTGATGAGGAGTGTGTCATTCAAAGCCAGGGTGGATGAATCTCTCAAGAAAATACGCAGCATACTATCCTGCATTGGCAGTGATGTGAACAAGATGCTCTCTGATTCCTATGGTGAACTAAGTCAGAGTGCAACTTCATTGCCCTTTAGCTGTTAATGATGGGCAAGGCCATTGCACATACTTTGTACTTGATTTTTAACAGAAGGAAACATTAACCATGTTGCCATTGTATTGCACAATTTCAGTTATTAAATCACCATGCACGCTTCTCATTCAAATTAGGCTTAGCTCCTGACATTTGCCTCTTCCCAGAAATAAGAATCCCTCAGACTCATGGAAAACAGTCAGGGTAGGATTAGTCGTACTCCTTGTTCAGACTGATAATATGTTAACTCTACCTCATTGATTTGACTTGATTTGGCAGCTTTACAAGGAACTAAGAAATGCCAATTGTCTAAAAATATGTTTTTTATTATCTCCCTTTGTATTGATTTTTTGAAAGCAGTTGTTTGCAAATCCCAGGCACTTGGTTCTATTATTTTCTGAGCATTTCTGATTTTTATTTGCCATTTGAGGTTTTACTTTGACCAATACACACTGTGAAAGCAACATTAGATTAGATACAGCATAAGGAAAAACAAAGGCACTATGAATGGAAATATCCAAAAGAAGGTGCATACCAGAGAACAGTATAGGAAATTTAGTAGATTGAACTTAATGACAATGGGCATGATGCACTGCTTATTAAAGACAACTAAGAACGTCCCATTGACTTTAATGGGATTTGGATCAGGCCTGAAGAGAGATCCAAGCTAGCCCTAACTGGAAATTCAGTGACTCAAAGGCATCCTCCCCATAGAGGTGGAACTTGTTCTCCATTTACTTTCTTTTCTTCCTGTGTAGTCTGCTGTATTTTCTCATTCTTTTCTAATGTGGTCCTATTTCCTCCTCCACCTTTTCCATTTAATAGCCTTGCCGCCTTTCCTCCTGACCTGTCTGACTGTATTCTCACCTCTCTCTCCTCCACATCCCACATTGCTCTCCTCCCATCCATCATTCTTTGTTGTCATTACTGTATCTCTATCCCCATCCTATTGCTCTCAGAGGACAACCAAGGCAAAACTTGCTGGACTCTTGATCTTTTAAGTGCTATCTGCTAGCACTGAATTGAACACTAAAAGATTTTTGCTTGTGCTCGCACAAGGTTAGCAAAAATAGTACAACAAAATAACACAGTACACCAGCCCACTTTGAGCTATGGACTAATCTGGCTCCATATCTGTGGAAGTACCTGTGAATGATTCCCCCCAAGTATTTGTCTGCTGGCTACATTCATAGGACAAATTCCTCTTATTCTTCTCTCACTTCATTCCCATTAATTCCTCCTCTTCAGTCTAGTGCCCTGGGGCAGAAGGTTGGAGACCTCTAGAGTGCTCTCCCAGGCAGTCAGTCTCTCTAGTTAGCACAGGTATCTTACAACCAACCTGAATACTTTTGGGAGTAGTGATCAGGCCAAGTATTGATTGGCCATAGGAACTGTGTGGTATTGAAGACGGATGGACTTTTAAATTACTGCACATCACAACTCTTAACTTTGAAATATATTGCTCTGGATACAGATACACACACTCCAATATATGTGGAAAAATGCTTGAGAATTTAAAAGCAAAGTTAACCTATACGATTCTATTAGAATTGAATAGGGTTCTATAGACTTTCTCCTAAAAGTCCATCATAGTTAATGGAGATTGATAACCTTGGCACAGGATTTTTTGAACACTTATAGGATTCTGTAGCAGGGATTTAATTATCTATTAAATTCTGTAGAATGGTTCAAAAAATTATAGGAAAGTTATATCCTTGGCAAGAATCGTGTCTTCATACGTTTTTATACAGCCCAGAGCACAATGCAACCCTTGTCCTTACTGGAATCAATGGGCTGTTCTGCAATATAATAATAATATTGGATTTTTCTAAGAGGTATGACATACACAGATACAGCACACTCGCACATGCATGAATACCCCATAGTTTACACAGTTATATCAGGAAACACAAACTATATTTTGGATGACTTTACAACCTGCTTTGTCATCATTTTTTCTGTACCATGACATCATCCAAACCAATAATAAGACAGTATTACAGCTCTGTAACACATCAAACATAAAACACAGTAATTTGCTAGGGCAGATCAAAAATAAAAACCTTGGTGAGTTTGGACACTGATGCAAAACAAATATGAGAAGTGTAATTTCCATAATACTTTTACCATCCTTCACACAAATGATAAATCCTCCAGTGAATGGCCCGAGTCCACATTTTGACAATAGTTTCAACAGAGCAGCCTGATACAAAAAGCAATTTAAAGTGACGTTATCCAACTGTTGCTGATAAAATCCAACACTGCTTAATCCATGTTTTTAGCATACTATTCCCATGTAGCTGCCAATTTGTAAATAAAGAACTTCAGATAATATGATCTAACTTTTAAGCATTAGTGCTATATATTTTTAAAGGGGTTGCAATAACCTTAATAATATTCTCTGAACAAATTAACATGGGGTGATAAGGATTTCCCCCTCTTGCATAATGCAGAAAACTTGAGATCTCTTCAGGATGCTGAGTTCACAATCTGGTTGTGATTTGGGGGTCACTTCTTATGTTTAAATAAAACAGCAAAGTAAAAATATACAGGGAATGGGAGACACCAATAAAATAATCTCGGGGGGAGTCTCACAAATGATTACCTTGTGCATTTTAATGAACTCCTTTGTCTTCTCTTGAGCAACCTTCTTTCTTTTACATTTTCATATTCTGAACCAATGTGGCTGTAATGGAAGTAGGAGAGAAGCATGATTTTAAAATCCAACTGTTTCTTTAAAAGTTATTAGTGAAACTAATACTAAAGCCAGATATAATGCAGGAAGGCACTGTGTGCAGACTGCAAGCATGTCATGGTAATGCCAACGAATCTTAGGCCTTGCACACAATGCTCCCTGCTGTCCTACCCCTTGAGTTTCTCTTCAGCAAGTTCCCACCTTTCAGGCAGGCAAAATAACCCAGACCAGAGCTCCTCCCACCAAACCACACCCCATATGTCAAGCCAGTCCCTTTCCATCTCAATGGAGCCGTAAAGAAACTCTCTTCCAGGTGCTGGGTCTCTGTCCGCCTCATGGTCCTCAACATGCTGAAGGAAAGACTCCTCTCTCTGTCCTCCCCACTTCCATACAGCCAGACTGCTTCTTCAAAGCCTCTTCTCAGCACTCAATTCCTCTTGAAGCAGGTGGGCAGGACAAGGAGCTGAGCATAGGACAGAGGAGTGCATGTGATCCACCCCAAAAGGCACATTTGAAAGAATGAAGAGGAAGGAGTGAAAAAAAAGCTATAATATTTCTACAGATGAGAGCTAGAGTGGATATGGATTTATTGCCCTACAGCTGGAAGGACAGGCCCAAGTGCGGATCTGGCAAACAGATTGTCATTATGCAGTACTCAGAACTGGACAACAACAAACATCAGACTATTATTTATTTCAGGCTGGCTCTGCTTTTCACATTCAATGCCAAATTTCCAAAGAATCCACGGAGTGCACACAGTGATGCCTATGGTCACTGCCTTTTCTGCAGCCTCAGAAAGACCTATGGGTATGTGCAGGGATGCTAAAAGTTACAGCTGGCAAGAGTGGGCTCAAAGCCTGGGTGGTTTCAGAGTTTAAGGGGTTAGGAGGGGCTAAGTGTGCCAGGCTGCTTCACTGAGCTGCTGTCTCTTGTACCATTTTAGCACCCCAATAACTTTCCTTTCTCCTGCTCCCACCAGGACCCAGAGCAGCCATGTCATTGCTCAGCTGGTTTTGGCCCTGCTGGAACACAATCTGACTGAACTTGCTGGACACCATGCATCTTAACAGCTCAATGAAAACATAAAATAATTGCTGATCAAGTCTGCAGGCAACACAGAGATTGGGTGAGTGGTAAACAATGAAGAAGAAAGGTCACTGATAGAGAGCCATCTAGATCACTTGTTAAGCTAGGATCAAGCAAACAAGTCTCACTATGGCCAAATGTAAAGGTAATACATCTAGGAATAAAGAAGGTAGGCCATACTTATAGGATGGGGGACTCTATGCTGGGAAACTGGGACACTGAAAAGGACTTGGGGGAGTCATGATGGATAATCAACTCAACATGAGTTCCCAGTGATAGTGTGGCCAAAAGAACTAATGTAATCCTTGGCTATGTAACCAGGGGACTACCAAATAGGAGTGGAGAGATTTTATTACCTCTGTATTTGGCATTGGTGTGACTGCTACCAGTTCTGGTGTCCACAATTCAAGAAGGATGTTGGAAAAGTTATAGAGGATTCAGAAAGGAGCAGCACAAATAATGAAAGGATTGAAAAACATGTCTTATAGTAATAGCCTCATGGAACTCAATCTGTTTAGTTTAACACAGAGACTGTTAAGGAAAGACTTGATCACACTCCATAAGTATGTAGATAGGGAACAGAAATTCGATAAAAGAGGGCTCTTCCATATAGCTGGCAAAGATGTAACAAGATCCAACAGCTAGAAGTTGAAGCTAGAGAAATATAAACTAGAAATAAGGCAATAACTAAACAAGGCAATAAACAAACAATTTTTTTAACAGTGAAGGTAACTGTCCATTGGAACAGCCTACCTAGGGTTGTGGTGGATGCTCCATCAGTGGAAATTTTTAAATCAAGATTGGATGTTTTGCTCAAATATATGCTCTCATATGAAGTCATTCAAACAGGAATGAATTCATGGAAGTTCTATGATCTGTGTTATGCAGGAGGTCATATTGGAATAATTGCCTTGGTCCTTTCTGCGCTTACAATCCATGAATCTATGAAAAAAAGAAAAGTCTAATAAACTTTAACAAAGCCTTAACTGTAAATAATAATCAACAACATATCCCAAACAAAAGAAGCCTAATGGTGCTCTCGGGTCCTGCGAAAGTCACACCCAGGGAAACAGTCCTACTTTTTTTCTCCAATAAGTAAATACTTTTAGCAGTTAGTAGCCCCGAACAACTAACTTATTGTACTTTTCTCTACTAGGGCCTTGTGGAAGCATCAGGCTCCAGCAGCTGCAGAGACACCTTCTCTCCAAGATGCCAGATCTCTACAAGAAAAAACACAAAAGGGAAAAATTATTCAAGATTTACAGGTATTGCTGCCATGCACCAAGAAGTGCCCAATATAAAGTTTGCCAGGCAAAAGGCATGTAAATGCAGCTATCTGGTTGACTACAGTTGTTTCCCGTAGTCCTTTCTTTATCCACCTCTCCTTCCACAAACCACTTTCACCCAAACTGCTCACCTGTCCAGTCTTCCCCTCTTCATCCTTGCCGTTCTATTTGCTGACTCTTTTGAAACAGTGATGCCAAGGGAAGGCTGATTGTAAATATTCTCTGCTGGTACTTATTGGTTAAATATGCCAGCACTCCTGTGAGCCAAGCTGGTCTGATCACAACCTGTGAAATTCAGGAAATGTTCCCAGTGACATCCCCACTAGCCCACCCATTTGAACTCACCAGTTCTTGAGAGCTCACTCACGTTCTACACATAACCAGCCACCCCATTCCACTTTGAAAAATTCTAAGTTGGCACCATTTATTTCTGGTTATCCAAATTACATGAGCATTTCAGCAGCCATACAAACCTTTGGAAATCTGACTCACTCCAGTGGCTGAAGTTATTAGAAGAGGGGGGGGGAACAAACAAGCCCACATGCAATACCATTTAAAGGGCATCAAATCTAATGGGCATTTGGGAAAAATAGAATCATGTGATAGTACCTACAGCTGCTGTCTTGGTAGAACTCCCAAGCTAAGCAAAATTGGACCTGGTCAGCTGCTGGATAATGGAAGACCTTAAAGGAAAACTGAAGATACTGCAGGGTGTGAAGGCATTGGTTCAGTAGGAGGCACTGTGCCTTCTGAGACAATGCCCTAGCTTTTCATCTATCTCCACTGCTTCTGCTAGTCTAACCGGCTGCTTTTTGAAGCTACACTCTTACTATCAGGCTACAGTGCCCAAATCTTGTCTAACACAGTAGCAGAAATGAAAGAGGAAAAGAATAAAGGAAGCAAAGAGGAGTAGAGAAAATGGGAGGGAAAAGATTATATGAAATGAGATGGGGGAAATCTAAGGGAAGATTTACTCTTCTCTCTTTTACTTTTTATTTCCTAAGATTCCCCTTTTCATCTTGTTGAATATCCTGCCTATACTCTGTAGCAGGTAACATATCCTCCCGCATCTGGCAAAAACCTACCGATTTTCCAACAAGAAATTACAAAAGTAGTAAGATTGAGTGATTAAACAGGCTGGACCTTTTCAAGCTACAAACACATGACAATTCTATTCATTCTCAGTGGAGATGCAGCGCTTTTAATGATCAGCAAATGACTTCCAACAATGTTTTGGACAGATTCCTTTCTCGAGTTGGCTGTTGCTCTTCTGTTTGATTCCCCTTGTGATCCCTACTGCACATGGTTGTAACATCAGGCCATTATTCATTTTTAAAGCCAGTTCCCTTTGGCACTGACTACACTTCAGATGACTCCCACAAACAAACAAACCAAACATTTTTAAAAGTTTCTGAGAGTTTTGATAAGGTTTAAACTAGTCTCAGATCTTTCATGGCCTGAACTGCGAATGCCATATACATGTTATATTTTCTTCTGTCCTGCAAGCACAGACGTCATCTCTTTTGTAGCTGGCAGGAGCTTCTGACATGGCATCCTGTGGGTACACTGTCTTCCCAGGTTCTCAAATTATTGGATATTGTCCCAGCTTCTGAGTGGTCAGGAAGGTTTGGATTCCAGGAGTGATTAATTTTCTTGTTGGGAAAGAAATGAGATGGCACAGACACAGGCCAAGATTTTCAAAAACGGGAGCTTAATGTTAGGCTTATTTTTTATTTAGGCTTATAAGTAAGTAATCTGACTTTCAAAAATGCTGAGCTCTCAACAACTCTAACTGGAGTCCATGGTGCTGGGTGCTCAAAACCTTTGAGAACTAGACCATCTGACTTAAATGCACAATGTAGATGTAGAAGTATATTGTAGGCACCTATTTTTAAAAATCTTGGCCACAGAATGCCTGTATCCTATATAGTCTAATAGGTAGATGTATTTTTCAGTGGGGATGTTGGATACCAATGAGCTGTTAGCAAATCGCAACTGAAATACATCACCTCCTGAGCTCCCGCAACAATGCTGTGCTCACATTCTCCATCTTTATAACACTCTAAAGGTCTGTGTTTTCTATAATTTACCACAATAGCTTGCAATTAGGGAATACAATGAAGGTCCTGGGTCCAGTCTAAATTGGAAGCGTGTTATAAGCATTTCAGGAGACAACCATGTTCTAGCTGGAACCCTTGAATTTGTTGAAACTATAGTTTAGACCAGGGGTGGGCAAACTTTTTGGCCCAAGGCCACATCGGAGAATAGAAATTATATGGTGGGCCATGAATGCTCACAAAATTGGGATTGGGGTGCGGGCTCTGGGGTGGGGCTGGGGATGACCCAACAAGCCATATTGGCACATACAGCATGCACAAGCATCCTTATGTCCACTTCCTCTTGATTATTGTACAAGTCTCAGACTTTAAAACCTCTGCTGGTGATGGACTTTGCTACTTCACCATTGGAAAAACCTCCATCATGAAGGAGGTTTGGGTTGGGTGTGCTTCTACACTTTCAGATGCATTTTGAACTATATATTCACACAGAAATTTTGCAAGTGAGTGCTTGTTGGATACCACATTCAGAAACTTTTTCCATGGAGGCACAGGGCATCAGTCAGTCACCTGGTCTTTCTTGCATCCAAGCTTAGATCCTGTCTAGTGCTGTCTTTCTGCAGCTTTCACAGAGTTTTACTGTTGTCGTTTCTGTCAAAGACTGATTACAGAATTAGCTTTGTCAAACCCTTTTAAAACCTGCCTCAAGTACTCAGCAGCTAACTCACTGAATGTATGGAATTTGTCTCCAGCCATCATTTGTATGACAGCCACGGCATCTCTGGTATATACTGTGATTTCTTTGTTGCTTTGTCATAGATTCTTTCAGTTTGAGCTTCCAGCTGATGTTCTAATTCAGCTTTGTCTTCTCTTCTCATTATTCCATCAGCATGGAAGAGGGGCATAGGTCCTATGGGTGACTAAGAACAGTTGCCACTGAAACTTCATCTCTTCATCTTCCTGAGGACAGGGCTCTGCAAAAAACAGTTTCTGGACTGATAGTTACTATGATGGTCCGTCCCTTGCCAGACTTACATTTGGTCTTCTTGACCATATCAGCAAATGTTTTGATGCCCAATTTCTTGACTGTACTGAAGAAGCTATGTGTCCCATCCGAATAAAGTGCACCTTTCACAAATTCCTCTACATTTGTTCTTCACCATTTTCAGCAGAAACTCTTGTAACATCTGAAGTTACATGCAATCCAGTAGACATGTTGATAAGCACCTCCAGATGTGATTCAGAGTCAAATAGTTTTGTCAGTTGAGGACATGGTTATTATGAGCATTGTAGCATGCTCTTCATCCCTCTTCAGTGCAGAGGCAAGGATTTGTTTGTGGACTTGTTAGACCACTTCTTTCTCTCATAGCTTTTGCAGCTTCATAATATGAAGCGGCGCATTGTCATCTCTAACACCAATGCCGACGTGTGCTTAAGAGTCACTGAATTAAAAAGATAGTTTCTAAACTATTTCAAAGGCTAGTAATGCCCGCATAGGCAATTACAAATTAAAACCACCTACCAGGCAAATTAGATGCTACATTGTATGTACAAACGCTTACAAATTACATATTAAGAATTCATGTGCATTTAAATTTACCCACTACATAGTTCAAGCTATGGGAACGCAATCTACTGTTACTGATGCACAACCTTCCATGTGAGACTGATATAGAAAACTATTGCAAGATATTTTGACAATTAAGAATACACACTGAGAAAACATTTCATGTTTGTATTTTGCAAAATGTTGATATTTGCCATTTTTGCCACATCCTAAACAACGTCATCATTTCTATAACAAAAAACACTTGTCGATGCAAAACCAAAAAAAAAAAAAATCTTCTAATACATTGTCATTTGGCAGCTTTGGCCAATAAACACCACATCAAGCTGTTGAAATTAACTTAAACAGTAAAAATCCGTATTCATAGCCATGTTGCAGTGATTCTTGAACTGTGCAAAAAAATGACATGCTCATTTTGGGTATCATTGTTTTACCTTGCCTACAGGCTTATAGCAAGACTTGACAGCTCCACATCATAACCTGTCTAACTGTACATAAAATAAGTGCAATGGTTCTTAACCGGGGGTGCACGCACCCCCTGGGGGTATGAGATGCCCTTTCTGGAAGAGCGAGACATGCGAGATTTTTTTAGAAGGTAAATCATCGAAAAGACAAATTAAGCACAGGCACATAAGTACAACTACTTTGTGTCATCAAACCTATGGACAGACGTCAGGATATGCTTCTACGGACACAACGTTCTGAAGATTCAGAGCAGGCTGCACTGCGGGGACAGGAGGACGGTGAAGAAATTTGGCAGCATGTGACCTCCAGAAGAAGAAAGGGGAGCGTCCATGTACCAGCAACGCAGAGACAGGTAAGTAACCGTTTTCATGTTCTTTCCACAGGTACTAATGTGGAGAGTGGACTAGATGATACATCTGAGGGAAGGGAACAGAAGGAGACTCCGCCGATTGGAAGGCATGGGATGCACTGTCCTAGGGTTGGAGGTTCCATGACCACCGCTCCCAAGAGAAGGAGACGGGTGGTGGTGGTCAGGGACTCTCTCCTCAGGGGGACTGAGTCATTTATCTGCCGCCCTGACCGGGAAAACCGAGAAGTCTGCTGCTTGCCAGGGGCTAAGATTCACGATGTGATGGAGAGTCTGCCGAGACTCATCAAGCCCTCGGATCGCTACCCCTTCCTGCTTCTTCACATGGGCACCAATGATACTGCCAAGAATGACCTTGAGTGAATCACTGCAGACTACGTGGCTCTGGGAAGAAGGATAAAGGAGTTTGAGTTGCAAGTGGTCTTCTCGTCCATCCTCCCCGTGGAAGGAAAAGGCCTGGGTAGAGACCATCGAATCGTGGAAGTCAACGAATGGCTACGCAAGTGGTGTCAGAGAGAAGGCTTTGGATTCTTTGACCATGGGATGGTGTTCCAAGAAGGAGGAGTGCTAGGCAGAGACGGGCTCCACCTAACGAAGAGAGGGAAGAGCATCTTCGCAAGCAGGCTGACTAACCTAGTGAGGAGGGCTTTAAACTAGGTTCACCGGGGGAAGGAGACCAAAGCCCTGAGGTAAGTGGGGAAGTGGGATACCGGGAGGAAGCACGAGCAGGAGCACGCAAGAGGGGAGGGCTCGTGCCTCATACTGAGAAAGAGGGATGATCAGCGAGTTATCTCAAGTGCCTATACACAAATGCAAGAAGCCTGGGAAACAAGCAGGGAGAACTGGAAGTCCTGGCACAGTCAAGGAATTATGATGCGATTGGAATAACAGAGACTTGGTG
Source organism: Lepidochelys olivacea (assembly GCF_965140295.1). Classification (NCBI taxonomy): domain Eukaryota; kingdom Metazoa; phylum Chordata; order Testudines; family Cheloniidae; genus Lepidochelys; species Lepidochelys olivacea. Next base: position 23,439,246 of record NC_140412.1, on the reverse strand, counting down.
GGAGAACTCACATGACTGGAGTACTGTCATGGATGGATATAAACTGTGCAGGAAGGACAGGCAGGGCAGAAAAGGTGGGGGAGTTGCATTGTATGTAAAGGAGCAGTGACTGCTCAGAGCTCAAGTATGAAACTGCAGAAAAACCTGAGAGTCTCTGGATTAAGTTTAGAAGTGTGAGCAACAAGGGTGATGTCATGGTGGGAGTCTGCTATAGACCACCGGACCAGGGGGATAAGGTGGACGAGGCTTTCTTCCGGCAACTCACGGAAGTTACTAGATCGCAGGCCCTGGTTCTCATGGGAGACTTCAATCACCGTGATATCTGCTGGGAGAGCAATACAGCAGTGCACAGACAAACCAGGAAGTTTCCTGGTGCAAGTGCTGGAGGAACCAACTAGGGGCAGAGCTCTTCTTGACCTGCTGCTCACAAACTGGGAAGAATTAGTAGGGGAAGCAAAAGTGGATGGGAACCTGGGAGGCAGTGACCATGAGATGGTTGAGTTCAGGATCCTGACATAAGGAAGGAATGGAGAGCAGCAGAATACGGACCCTGGACTTCAGAAAAGCAGACTTTGACTCCCTCAGAGAACTGATGGGCATGATCCCCTGGGAGAATAACATGAGGGGGAAAGGAGTCCAGGAGAGCTGGCTGTATTTTAAAAAATCCTTATTGAGGTTACAGGGACAAACCATCCCGATGTGTAGAAAGAATAGTAAATATGGCAGGCGACCAGCTTGGCTTAACTGTGAAATCCTTGCTGATCTTAAGCACAAAAAAGAAGCTTACAAGAAGTGGAAGACTGGACAGATGACCAGGGAAGAGTATAAAGATATTGCTCAGGCATGCAGGAGTGAAATCGGGAAGGCCAAATCACACCTGGAGTTGCAGCTAGCAAGAGATGTTAAGAGTAACAAGAAGGGTTTCTTCAGGTATGTTAGCAACAAGAAGAAAGTCAAGGAAAGTGTGGGCCCCTTACTGAATGAGGGAGGCAACCTAGTGACAGAGGATGTGGAAAAAGCTAATGTACTCAATGCTTTCTTTGCCTCTGTCTTCACGAACAAGGTCAGCTCCCAGACTACTGCACTGGGCAGCACAGCATGGGGAGGAGGTGACCAGCCCTCTGTGGAGAAAGAAGTGGTTTGGGACTATTTAGAAAAGCTGAACGAGCACAAGTCCATGGGGCAGGATGCGCTGCATCCGAGAGTGCTAAAGGAGTTGGCAGATGTGATTGCAGAGCCATTGGCCATTATCTTTGAAAACACATGGCGATCGGGGGAAGGCCCGGACGACTGGAAAAAGGCTAATGTAGTGCCCATCTTTTAAAAAGGGAAGAAGAAGAATCCGGGGAACTACAGGCCAGTCAGCCTCACCTCAGTCCCTGGAAAAATCATGAAGCAGGTCATCAAGAAATCAATTCTGAAGCACTTAGAGGAGAGGAAAGTGATCAGGAACAGTCAGCATGGATTCACCAAGGGCAAGTCATGCCTGACTAATCTAATTGCCTTCTATGACGAGATAACTGGCTCTGTGGATGAGGGGAAAGCGGTGGACGTGTTGTTCCTTGACTTTAGCAAAGCTTTTGACACGCTCTCCCACAGTATTCTTGCCAGCAAGTTAAACAGGTATGGGCTGGATGAATGGACTACAAGGTGGATAGACAGTTGGCTAGGTTGTCGGGCTCAACAGGTAGTGATCAATGATTCCATGTCTAGTTGGCAGCAGGTATCAAGTGGAGTGCCCCAAGGGTCGGTCCTCGGGCCGGTTTTGTTCAATATCTTCATAAATGATTGGAGGATGGTGTGGATTGCACCCTGAGCAAGTTTGCAGATGACACTAAACTGGGAGGAGAGGTAGATACACTGGAGGGTAGGGATAGGATACAGAGGGACCTAGACAAATTAGAGGATTGGGCCAAAAGAAATCTAATGAGGTTCAACAAGGACAAGTGCAGAGTCCTGCACTTAGGACAGAAGAATCCCATGCACCGCTACAGACTAGGGACCGAATGGCTAGGCAGCAGTTCTGCAGAAAAGGACCTGGGGGTTACAGTGGACGAGAAGCTGGATATGAGTCAACAGTGTGCCCTTTTTGCCAAGAAGGCCAATGGCATTTTGGGATGTATAAGTAGGGGCACTGGCCAGCAGATCGAGGGACATGATCGTTCCCCTCTGTTTGACATTGGTGAGGCCTCATCTGGAGTACTGTGTCCAGTTTTGGGCCCCACACTACAAGAAGGATGTGGAAACATTGGGAAGAGTCCAGTGGAGGGCAACAAAAATGATTAGGGGACTGGAACACATGACTTATGAGGAGAGGCTGAGGGAACTGGGATTGTTTAGTCTGCGGAAGAGAAGAATGAGGGGGGATTTGATAGCTGCTTTCAACTACCTGAAAGGGGGTTCCAAAGAGGATGGATCTAGACTGTTCTCAGTAGTAGCTGATGACAGAACAAGGAGTGATGGTCTCAAGTTGCAGTGGGGGAGGTTTAGGTTGGATATTAGGAAAAACTTTTCACTAGGAGGGTGGTGAAACACTGGAATGCGTTACCTAGGGAGGTGGTGGAATCTCCTTCCTTAGAAGTTTTTAAGGTCAGGCTTGACAAAGCCCTGGCTGGGATGATTTATTTGGGGATTGGTCCTGCTTTGAGCAGGGGGTTGGACTAGATGACCTCCTGAGGTCCCTTCCAACCCTGATATTCTATGATTAACATTATACATTTTTTAACTATTACTGTAATATACAAAGTTTTTAAGTTTTCAAGTTTTTAAGCTAATTGTAGTGTAATTTTTACAAGGGATGCAGAGTGCTGGGACCAGGCCAGGAGCAGAGCCCTGGGCCGGCTGCCAGTACCCCAAGCCAGCAGGAGGGCTGAGCAGGGGGCTGGGCGGCAGGAACCCCAGACCAGCAGCGAGGTGAGCAGGGCCGGCGTCTGGTATCACACGCCGGGTAGCAGGCTGAGCGGGACAGGCGGCCGGAACCCCAGACTGTCACCGGGCTGAGCTGGGTGGCGGACAGAACCGCAGACCGGCAACGGCTCACGCACTGCCAGTCTGGGGTTCCGCCAGCTCCTGCCAGCCAGGGTCCCGGCTGCCGGACCTGCTCAGCCCACTGCCAGCCAGGGGTTCCGTTCACTCAGGCTGGCAGTGGGCTGAGCGGGGCCAGCGGCTGAGACCCTGGCTGGCAAGGGGCCGGCGGCCAGAACTCCAGACAGTCCGCGGGCTGAGCGGGGCTGGCGGACAGAACCCCAGACCGGCAGCGGGCTGAGTGGCTCAGCCTGCCGCTGGTCTGGGGTTCCAATCAGCCCACTGGCGGCCTGGGGTTCCGTTCACCCAGGCAGACAGTGGGCTGAGTGGGGCTGGTGGCCGGGACCCCGGCCGGCAGCAGAGTGCTGTAAAAATTGGCTCACATGCCACCTTTGGCACGTGTGCCGCAGGTTGCCAACCCCTGCGGTAGTGCAACAGCATTAATTTGTACAGGAGGCCAGGTGTGAAAAGGAGGTTTGGGCTGTGCTATCCTAAAGGATAGTGCAGTCTGCAAACACCTCAGCCATGACAGCAGTCCCTACATTAATGGGAGTGCAGGGACCGCTCTTTCCCTGTGCCCAAAAGCAGGAGACGAGGAAGTGTCATGGCCCCACCCACCCTTCTGCACTGATCTGTGGAGTGAGCCTGATGTATAAGGGAACTATCCTAACATGGTACAGTCTATATACCTGCCCAAGGCCAGACAAGACCATTGTGATCATCTAGTATGACCGCCTGCATAACATGTGCCATAGAACTTCCCCCAAATAACTCCTGAAGCAGGTCATTTAGAACAACATCCCATCTTGATTTTTAAATTGTCAGTTTTAAATACCATTAAAAAATGACACCTTATTTTATGACATTCTTTTTCCCATCCCACCCATATATGCTCAGTATCAGGAATTTGTCACCTAGCACATATGTCATAATTGCACATTCTCCTTGTACCTTCAGATCTTTCCCTCCATAATCTAGTGGATCTACAAAATATACCCATACCTAATGCCAGCAGTTCTTCAGGGGTTCCCCCCATTCTCCAGAATATGATGAGTTATGATTATTAAAATAAGATATAGTTCTGCTTTGCAGGAGATCTCAGACTTCATTATTTCAGGCACTCAGCCAACAGAGGCAAGGCAGTGAGAGAAAGCGCAGAGCACAAGGTCTAACTTAAAGAATAATCATTATGTTTATGCTGGAGAAGAAAAACAGCTGAAAGAGAGCTTCACCCCAAGAGCTTTTAATCACTGGGCAGCATTTAGCAACAAGTCTTGGAAGAGAAAGATTCAGCAAAACTCTACGGATTATGAAGATTGGAAACAATATGGGTACAAAAAGAAGTGTTTCAGAATTTAAATTAGGTGCTAAATATATCACTAAAGACTACCAGGCTGCAAAGAATAATTGGACCATAGAATGAGAATAATTATTGGGGTAATGTGCACTAATAGTTACTAGTGAATTTTGGCAAGTCGCTGAAGTCCAGATCCTGCTCCCAATGGCAAAATTCCCATTTATTTCAACTTCAGCTGAGTAGCTTTGGGGCCTTTACCATGTAACATGGCCTTCCGTTTCCATGTTTGTGAAGTGAGAGCAATGGATGAAGTTTCCCAAAACACATAAAGTCCTATGGATTTCAATGAGAGTTAGGTGCCTAGGCATGTCTGAAGATCCTACTAGGTGCCTATCGTCATCATTAGAGACTTACATACCTTTGAAAATCTGACTCTAAGTGCTTGAGTACTTTTGAAAATGGAACTTAGGCTTGTGAGTGACTTAGGATAAAAAATGTTAAAGCATCTGAATTGACTGAAGAGACTAAGGGTATGTCTACACTACAGAATAAGGTCGAATTTATAGAAGTCGTTTCTTTAGAAATCGGTTTTATATATTCGAGTGTGTGAGTCCTCACAGAAAATGCTCTAAGTGCATTAAGTGCATTAACTCGGCAGAGTGCTTCCACAGTACCGAGGCTAGAGTCGACTTCCGGAGCGTTGCACTGTGGATAGCTATCCCACAGTTCCTGCAGTCTCCGCTGCCCATTGGAATTCTGGGTTGAGATCCCAATGCCTGATGGGGCTAAAACATTGTCGCGGGTGGTTCTGGGTACATATCGTCAGGCCCCCGTTCCCTCCCTCCCTCCGTGAAAGCAAGGGCAGACAATCGTTTTGCGCCTTTTTTCCTGAGTTACCTGTGCAGACGCCATACCATGGCAAGCATGGAGCCCGCTCAGGTAACCGTCACCCTATGACTCCTGGGTGCTGGCAGACGCGGTACGGCTTTGCTACACAGTAGCAGCAACCCCTTGCCTTGTGGCAGCAGACGGTAAAGTACGACTGGTAGCCGTCATCGTCATGTCCGAGGTGCTTCTGGCCACGTCGGCTGGGAGCGCCTGGACAGACATGGGCGCAGGGACTAAATTTGGAGTGACTTGACCAGGTCATTCTCTTTAGTCCTGCAGTCAGTCCTATTGAACCGTCTTATGGTGAGCAGGCAGGTGATACGGATTGCTAGCAATCGTACTGTACCATCTTCTACAAGGCAGGCAAGAGATGAGGATTGCTAGCAGTCGTATTGTACCATCTTCTGCCAGGCAGGCAAGAGATGAGGATGGCTAGCAGTCGTACTGTACCATCTTCTGCCGAGAAGCCATGAGATGTGGATGGCATGCAGTCCTTCTGCACTGTCTGCTGCCAGCCAAAGATGTAAAAGATAGATGGAGTGGATCAAAACAAGAAATAGACCAGATTTGTTCTGTATTCATTTGCTTTCCCCCTTCCCCCGTCTAGGGGACTCATTCTTCTAGGTCACACAGCAGTCACTCACAGAGAAGGTGCAGTGAGGTAAATCTAGCCATGTATCAATCAGAGGCCAGGCTAACCTTCTTGTTCCAATAAGAACGATAACTTAGGTGCACCATTTCTTATTGGAACCCTCCATGAAGTCCTGCCTGAAATACTCCTTGATGTAAAGACACCCCCTTTGTTGATTTTAGCTCCCTGAAGCCAACCCTGTAAGCCGTGTCGTCAGTCGCCCCTCCCTCCGTCAGAGCAACGGCAGACAATCGTTCCGCGCCTTTTTTCTGTGCGGACGCCATACCAAGGCAAGCATGGAGGCCGCTCAGCTCACTTTGGCAATTAGGAGCACATTAAACACCACACGCATTATCCAGCAGTATATGCAGCACCGGAACCTGGCAAAGCAATACCGGGCGAGGAGGCGACGTCAGCGTGGTCACGTGAGTGATCAGGACATGGACACAGATTTCTCTGAAAGCATGGGCCCTGCGAATGCATGCATCATGGTGCTAATGGGGCAGGTTCATGCTGTGGAACGCCGATTCTGGGCTCGGGAAACAAGCACAGACTGGTGGGACCGCATAGTGTTGCAGGTCTGAGACGATTCCCAGTGGCTGTGAAACTTTCGCATGCGTAAGGGCACTTTCATGGAACTTTGTGACTTGCTTTCCCCTGCCCTGAAGCGCATGAATACCAAGATGAGAGCAGCCCTCACAGTTGAGAAGCGAGTGGCGATAGCCCTGTGGAAGCTTGCAACGCCAGACAGCTACCGGTCAGTTGGGAATCAATTTGGAGTGGGCAAATCTACTGTGGGGGCTGCTGTGATGCAAGTAGCCCACGCAATCAAAGACCTGCTGATATCAAGGGTAGTGACCCTGGGAAATGTGCAGGTCATAGTGGATGGCTTTGCTGCAATGGGATTCCCTAACTGTGGTGGGGCCATAGACGGAACCCATATCCCTATCTTGGCACCGGAGCACCAAGCCGCCGAGTACATAAACCGCAAGGGGTACTTTTCGATAGTGCTGCAAGCTCTGGTGGATCACAAGGGACGTTTCATCAATATCAACGTGGGATGGCCGGGAAAGGTACATGACGCTCGCATCTTCAGGAACTCTGGTCTGTTTCAAAAGCTACAGAAAGGGACTTTATTCCCAGACCAGAAAATAACTGTTGGGGATGTTGAAATGTCTATATGTATCCTTGGGGACCCAGCCTACCCCTTAATGCCATGGCTCATGAAGCCGTACACAGGCAGCCTGGACAGTAGTCAGGAGCTGTTCAACTACAGGCTGAGCAAGTGCAGAATGGTGGCAGAATGTGCATTTGGACGTGTAAAGGCGCGCTGGCGCAGTTTACTGACTCGCTTAGACCTCAGCGAAACCAATATTCCCACTGTTATTACTGCTTGCTGTGTGCTCCACAATATCTGTGAGAGTAAGGGGGAGACGTTTATGGCGGGGTGGGAGGTTGAGGCAAATCGCCTGGCTGCTGGTTACGCGCAGCCAGACACCAGGGCGGTTAGAAGAGCACAGGAGGGTGCGGTACGCATCAGAGAAGCTTTGAAAACCAGTTTCATGACTGGCCAGGCTACGGTGTGAAAGTTCTGTTTGTTTCTCCTTGATGAAACCCCCCGCCCCTTGGTTCATTCTACTTCCCTGTAAGCTAACCACCCGCCCCTCCTCCCATCAATCACCACTTGCAGAGGCAATAAAGTCATTGTTGCTTCACATTCATGCATTCTTTATTCATTCATCACACAAATAGGGGGATGACTACCAAGGTATCCCAGGAGGGGTGGTGGAGGAGGGAAGGAAAATGCCACACAGCACTTTAAGCACAGCACTTTAAAAGTTTACAACTTTAAAATTTATTGAATGACAGCCTTCTTTTTTTGGGGCAATCCTCTGTGGTGGGGTGGCTGGTTGGCCGGAGGCCCCCCCACCGCGTTCTTGGGCATCTGGGTGTGGAGGCTATGGAACTTGGGGAGGAGGGCGGTTGGTTACTCAGGGGCTGCAGTGGCAGTCTGTGCTCCAGCTGCCTTTGCTGCAGCTCAACCATACACTGGAGCATACTGGTTTGGTCCGCCAGCAGCCTCAGCATTGAATCCTGTCTCCTCTCATCACGCTGCCGCCACATTTGAGCTTCAGCCCTCTCTTCAGCCCGCCACTTACTCTCTTCAGCCCGCCATCTCTCCTCCCGGTCATTTTGTGCTTTCCTGCACTCTGACATTATTTGCCTCCACGCATTCATCTGTGCTCTGTCAGTGTGGGAGGACAACATGAGCTCGGAGAACATTTCATTGCGAGTGCGTTTTTTTTTCTTTCTAAGCTTCACTAGTCTCTGGGAAGGAGAAGATCCTGTGATCATTGAAACACATGCAGCTGGTGGAGAAAAAAAAAGGGACAGCGGTATTTAAAAAGACACATTTTATAAAACAGTGGCTACACTCTTTCAGGGTAATCCTTGCTGTTAACATTACATACATAGCACATGTGCTTTCGTTACAAGGTCGCATTTTGCCTCCCCCCACCGCGTGGCTACCCCCTCAACCCTCCCCCCTCCCTGTGGCTAACAGCGGGGAACATTTCTGTTTAGCCACAAGCAAACAGCCCAGCAGGAATGGGCTCCTCTGACTGTCCCCTGAAGAAAAGCACTCTATTTCAACCAGGTGACCATGAATTATATCTCACTCTCCTGAGGATAACACAGAGAGATAAAGAACGGATGTTGTTTGAATGCCAGCAAACATACACTGCAATGCTTTGTTCTACAATGATTCCCGAGTATGTGTTACTGGCCTGGAGTGGTAAAGTGTCCTACCATTAAGGACACAATAAGGCTGCCCTCCCCATAAACCTTTTGCAAAGGCTTTAGAAGTACATCTAGGAGAACCGCGAATGCCAGGGCAAAGTAATCCTTTCACATGCTTGCTTTTAAACCATGTATAGTATTTTAAAAGGTACACTCACCAGAGGTCCCTTCTCCGCCTGCTGGGTCCAGGAGGCAGCCTTGGGTGGGTTCGGGGGGTACTGGCTCCAGGTCCAGGGTGAGAAACAGTTCCTGGCTGTCGGGAAAACCGGTTTCTCCACTTGCTTGCTGTGAGCTATCTACAACCTCATCATCATCATCATCATCATCTTCTTCGTCCCCAAAACCTGCTTCCGTATTGCCTCCATCTCCATTGAAGGAGTCAAACAACACGGCTGGGGTAGTGGTGGCTGAACCCCCTAAAATGGCATGCAGCTCATCATAGAAGCGGCATGTTTGGGGCTCTGACCCAGAGTGGCTGTTCGCATCTCTGGTTTTCTGGTAGGCTTGCCTCAGCTCCTTCAGTTTCACGCGGCACTGCTTCGGGTCCCTGTTATGGCCTCTGTCCTTCATGCCCTGGGAGATTTTGACAAAGGTTTTGGCATTTCGAAAACTGGAACGGAGTTCTGGTAGCACGGATTCCTGTCCCCAAACAGCGATCAGATCCCGTACCTCCCGTTCGGTCCATGCTGGAGCTCTTTTGCGATTCTGGGACTCCATCATGGTCACCTGTGCTGATGAGCTCTGTATGGTCACCTGCAGCTTGCCACACTGGCCAAACAAGAAATGAGATTTAAAAGTTCACGGTTCTTTTCCTGTCTACCTGGCCAGTGCATCTGAGTTGAGAGTGCTGTCCAGAGCGGTCACAATGGAGCACTCTGGGATAGCTCCCGGAGGCCAATACCATCGAATTGTGTCCACAGTACCCCAAATTCGAGCCGGCAAGGTCGATTTAAGCGCTAATCCACTTGTCAGGGGTGGAGTAAGGAAATAGATTTTAAGAGCCCTTTAAGTCGAAATAAAGGGCTTCATTGTGTGGACGGGTGCAGGTTTACATCGATTTAACGCTGCTAAATTCGACCTAAAGTCCTAGTGTAGACCAGGGCTTAGAAGCCTAAATCCCCTTTTCAAAAGGAACTTGGGTACTTAGATGCTTATATCACACTGACTTTGGATAAGACATTGAAAAATGCATTTGATTTTGGTTTATTTTTGTAATTTTTATCCCGAGGTGCTTTCTAAAATTTTACCCAATAATACTTAATCATTATAAAACACCTTGAGGCCCTTTGATGAAAAGCACTCACATATTAATTATTATATTTTTAACTTGGATTTATCAAACACTAAATAAGATGCCTGTCCATATGAGATAACCTAAAAATATAATGAAATTAATACTCAAACATAACTAAAGTGCAGCATTACAATGCACTATAACCCACTACAAGCAAACTAGCAATGCTACAGCTAAAATCCCCCTCCGCTGACCCAACAATCCCCAATCTTGATAATTTCTCCTGTCTTCAAATGCAAAAAGATGAGCTTGGCAGCATGCTCTGAAGATCACTATATCAGACCTATTATTAGTTACTATTTTAATAGTAATTCTAAATTTCAGAGCGTTTATAAAGGGACAGGTTTCAGAGTAACAGCCGTGTTAGTCTGTATTCGCAAAAAGAAAAGGAGTACTTGTGGCACCTTAGAGACTAACCAATTTATTTGAGCATAAACTTTCGTGAGCTACAGCTCACTTCATCGGATGCATACTGTGGAACAGAGCAGCAATAATAGCAGAATTTTACTCATAGGAGTAAATTAACATCAAAAGATGTGCAGATAACATTAAAGTTTTATCTAAAACTGTCAAGGTTCCTCCCCCACTCTGAACGCTAGGGTACAGATGTGGGGACCTGCATGAAAACCTCCTAAGCTTATCTTTACCAGCTTAGGTCAAAACTTCCCCAAGGTACAAAATATTCCACCCTTTGTCCTTGGATTGGCCGCTACCACCACCAAACAAATACTGGTTACTGGGGAAGAGCTGTTTGGAAACGTCTTTCCCCCCAAATACTTCCCAAAACCTTGCACCCCCCCCTTTCCTGGGAACTGTTGGATAAAAAGCCTCACCAATTTGCATAGGTGACCACAGACCCAAACCCTTGGATCTGAGAACAATGAAAAAGCATTCAGTTTTCTTACAAGAAGACTTTTAATAGAAATAGGAGTAAATAGAAGTAAAGAAATCCCCTCTGTAAAATCAGGTTGGTAGATACCTTACAGGGTAATTAGATTCAAAACATAGAGAATCCCTCTAGGCAAAACCTTAAGTTACAAAAAAGATAGACAGAAATAGTTATTCTATTCAGCACAATTCTTTTCTCAGCCATTTAAAGAAATCATAATCTAACGCATACCTAGCTAGATCATAGAATCATAGAATATCAGGGTTGGAAGGGACCCCAGAAGGTCATCTAGTCCAACCCCCTGCTCGAAGCAGGACCAATTCCCAGTTAAATCATCCCAGCCAGGGCTTTGTCAAGCCTGACCTTAAAAACCTCTAAGGAAGGAGATTCTACCACCTCCCTAGGTAACGCATTCCAGTGTTTCACCACCCTCTTAGTGAAAAAGTTTTTCCTAATATCCAATCTAAGATCACTTACTAAAAGTTCTAAGACTCCATTCCTGGTCTATCCCCGACAAAAGCAGCATATAGACAGACAGAGACCCTTTGTTTCTCTCCCTCCTCCCAGCTTTTGAAAGCATCTTGTCTCCTCATTGGTCATTTTGGTCAGGTGCCAGCGAGGTTACCTTTAGCTTCTTAACCCTTTACAGGTGAGAGGATTTTTCCTCTGGCCAGGAGGGATTTTAAAGGGATTTACCCTTCCCTTTATATTTATGACAAAAACCACTGAAGCAAGAACGTTCAGAGTTAAGACTGACACAATTCAGATATTTGGAAGGGACGCATGTGGCAATCGGTGGCTTTGGGTTAGACTCTAGCCTTGTTGGAGTGTCAGTGAGCTTTGACACATCCTTGACACATGTCTACACATCCTCAAAGCACCTGGGCAGAAACAAACATATGGTTCCAAAATCTGCTGGCGACCTCATTATCAAAGGCTCACTGGCACAGGAGGCTCTAACGGCTTCTGTCTACCTAGGGAGGATTTAACCCATGGCTACTCACACGCTCAGCAATTCTGCATAGTGAAAAATCCCCTCAGATGTTTAATCAAAAGCAGTTAAGGCAGCACCTCGGTTTGTTTGGTTTTTTAAATGAAAGAACCTTTTAAAAGTGAATCCAATGCACATGGAAACTGCACTATTGGCTCTACTCCATGGGCAGTGGCGGGGCAAGATTTGCCCGCACCACCATTTGACCAACAGGTTCAACAAGGCCCCTGACTTGGAAGGAAAACCTCTGGGGTGAGAGGGTAGTTCACTCTTCATTGCCATTTAATCTTTGGCCTTAAATCTCCCAAAGCCATTAACTACTGAGCTAGCAAGGGAGAGAATGAAATGCAGGAGAGACTACAAAACACAACATTACCAATGAGTAATGGAACATTTGTGTCTACCCGGTTCTTCAAGCGTCCTGAATGTAGTTGTTCATCTTGGCGAGTTGACAGCTGATAAGTAGTAAATGAGGAGGAGGAAGAGCAATCTCCACCCACCAGATGTTCCTCTTTTTTTTTTTTTTTAAACTAACAATAGCTGACAGAAATCACTGAGATGGGAACAGAAATAGCCGGGTCTAACTCCTGTAGAGGCTGTTAGAAATGAAGGGGATAGTAGAATAGCACTACGGAGGCAGCGGACTCCACTTGAACAGCAGTGTGGCAAAGTTGCCAACCCAACACACCCTCTCCTGGCTGGCAGCAACTTTTGCCTGAGTTTCTCCCATTGACCTGCAGTCTCCATCATCCGTAGGAGCGTTCTAGTCCTCTCGCCAGACCATGGTGCAAGGGACCAGAAAAGCAGCCCAGAGAGAGCAGACCCTGTGCTGGGAGCAAAGCTGCAGCTCCAAAGCCAGAGGCACAGCCCAGAGAGAGCAGACTTGCCCCGGGAGGAGAGCTGCAGCAACCAGAGCCAGAGGGGCCAGAAAAGCAGCCCAGAGAGAGCAGACCCTGTGCTGGGAGCAGAGCTGCAGCTCCAAAGCCAGAGGCACAGCCCAGAGAGAGCAGACCCTGTCCTGGGAGCAGAGCTGCAGCAACCAGAGCCAGAGGGGCCGGAGAAGCAGCCCAGGGAGCTGGAGGCAGAGCAGCAGCCATGCTGAGGCAGAGCGGGGCTGGGACTGGGGCAGTCCGGAGCCAGGTGTGGTGAGCAGCTGGGAGAGCGAGGGGGACCCTGGGCAGCAGGCCCAGCACAGGGAGACGCCTCAGCCAGGAGGTTCTGCAGGCCAGACTCGGAGGGGGATTGGTAACCCTGACAGGGCAATGCTGGGAAGAAGGGGCCTGCCACCTAAAGCCTGAGAGCGTGTGGCCACCACCAGAGCGAGTGTCCAACCCACAGCATCCCTGCAGCACTGCCAGAGCCTGAGAAGAAGGCCTGGGACTCACAAGGAACAGACTGTGAACTGCCCTGACGTTCCAGAGACACTGTTTGTGATGTTCCCTGCCACAGAGCGGGGTGATGTGTTTCCTTTAACCTTTCCCATTTTCCCTTTTTCTTTTTTAAATTAATTGTTGATTAAATAACTTGCATTTCCTTTAAAATTGTATGTAATGGTCAGTGGGTCAGAGAAGTGCCCAGTGCAGAGAGAGTACCCCGGAGTGGGGACACCCTACCCCCTGGCCTAGGTGACCACAGCAGGGCTGGGGGTCGAGCCTCCCAGGAATCCTGGGCCCAGCCTTGTCGGGGTTACGAGGACTCTGTCAGACAGGAGAGTGGAAGGGGAGTCCTCGAGGGCAGGGAGGCCTCGAGGGCAGGGAGGCCTCCGGGTAAAGGAAGTGGGAGCAAGGACTCAGATCCTTTCGCTGGCCCATCTCACCGGGGTAGTGCAGAAGCCAGGAAAGTTCCCCACAATAGCGGGACCATTCCCCCGCTTACACAAAGTCCTGCCCCTTCTGGGGCCACAGAGCCCTTCACCAAAGTCCAATGGAAACAAACACAGAACCAAGCCTTCAGCCCAGCTGAGCGCAGCTAGCACCCACCTCGCCTCAGGCAGGCTTCTGCGGCTCTGGACTGTCTTCCTGCCCAGCCCCAAACTTCTGCGCCTCAACCAACCACACAGCCCAGAGTCTGTTACACTCCTCCCCTCACTCGGTCTTCAACGCCTCCAGGCCCCCGGCTCCAGTCAGGCTTCCCGGTCACCTCTGGAGAAGTCTGTCCACTCTTCTCTCCTTTTCAGCCTTCTTTCAGGCTGCTTCCCAAAGAGAGGGAACTCTCCACATCACCTCTCTGACTGGGCTCATCCAGCTCTTTGTGGGGGGAAAAAACGTAGCTCCTCCCCGCAACTGGGCTTTTTCCTCTAATTAGGCCTAGCCCACACTCCAGTTGCACCCAGTGGCGGATTAAAGATTTTGCCACCCCTAGGCCCTGAAATACCCCCTTCCCCCACCGCTCTCCTGCTCGTAATAGCTCACCTTTCCTGGGGTCACTCTTGTTACAGTCAGTATGGTAACACCCATTGTTTCATGTTCTCTGTGTATATAAATCTCGCCACTGTATTTTCCACTGAATGCATCCAATGAAGTGAGCTGTAGCTCACGAAAGCTTATGCTCAAACAAATTTGTTAGTCTCTGAGGTGCCACAAGTCCTCCTTTTCTTATTCCTTATTACATGTACCTCCACTACACTAATATTTCTAGGTCACTTTGTAGTTTGGTGTTGTCTTCTTGAATGTTTGCTACCCCTCTGATTTTGCTGTTGTCCTTAACCTGGACTGTGCTTGAATTCATACCAAAGGAACCATGGTAGAAATGTGAAGCAGCTTAATGGGGTGAGGAAAGATTCTCTTTTTCAGAAAAATTCAGGACTGGACTACCACTGATAGGAAGTATCATTTTGTTTGAAGACCGATAGATGATCTTCCATTCTGACAGAAGCATACCTCCCAACAGTCGCAGGTGTCTTGTAACTACCCCACTTTGACCCCCTCCCCAATTTCCTTGTCCCTACTGAAGGATAGTTTGACCTCGGCCTCCATTTGAGAGGGCCCCCAAACTGAGTGGTATTGTGACTTAGTACATGGGGTCACAACACAACTAAGGTTTGGCCTGGCTACCCCTCTGTCTCCATCTACAAAGGGGTAGCTGGGCCAAATTTGAGGGGCATTGTGATCCCATGTGTTAGGTTTCACCAGTCCACCCCATCTACAGAGGGGCGAATAGGCCAAACTTGAGTGGTGCTATGTCCCGCTTTAGCCACTTGAAATGTTGGGATGCATGCAGAAGTAACTCTGTGAGGCCCATGGATCTCAATTGGAGAAGGAGCATTTTAGATGAAAGTGAGTACCAAAGACAGAAAAGAGAGAGAGGTATGGAGTGCTGGACTCACCATAGAAAGCACATACTTAAAATGCTTCTAGAAGAACAGGACAGAAAGCATTATGGAGGACTTATTTTATATACCTGAATATGTCCAGCAGACATCTTGGCCTCCTGCTTGTAATCAGTGAAGCCAACCCATGTGAGGATTTACTTTCTAGACTGTAAGTATAGATATCTTTAATCATACATGTTGTAGCAATGATGTCACCAAATGATAAACATGATAATTTTCCCTAAAGCATCTTGCATCCATCAGAATATCTATCAAGTTACTTCGCTTTTTTACTACTCATAAGTAAAATCCTGACTCCAGTGAAGTCAATGGGACTTTTGCCACTAACTTCAGTGGGACAAGGATTTCACCCTGTACTTTGATTATGAAACTCTCTTTTATTATACCCTTTTGGATATAATGTTACATCATCTCGGCTTCTGAGCCCCACAAAATCCCATTTTAAATCTCTTATTTTAATGATATCTCAAGCTCAAAGGATGCTGTCATAATGACCATGAAATATAATTGACTCACTAGATTGCAAACTGTAGTAAATCATCAGCCACCACACAGAAGATCAAAGTAGACTAATTAAACTGCATCCTGAGCTGTCTGCTGCAGACATTTGAAACTGGTTTTGTTCCCAGCTGGAAATCAGTGTTTCACAAGACCTAAAGCAACTCTGAAAAAAGACCAAGAAAAATATATACTGTACTTAAAACAGCTGTGAAGTCCGTCAACCTACAATACAAAGATGAAAAGACAATCAGTGGATGTGATAATACAGCCAAGAGCAGCCATAAATGTTATCAGGCAATTTCAAGTGAGGCATGATTGTGCATAGTGGATTTAATAGACTCCTGATCTCAATCCTGTAAGACAGTATCTTCTTAATTACAAAGGTGAAATAGCTAAAAAAGCAGTTTGCAAACCTCAGTTAGCAATAGACATATTTGCTAAATACGATTATGAATCCTGAAAACAACAGGATTGAGCCTAAGGATGCAAACTTGCAAAGCATTATCCATGTGAGTAGTCACATTAATTTCAATGAGTAAGGACTAGTCATGTGCAAGTATTCATATTTTCAGTATCAGGCCTCTAATGAGAACAGGTATATTAATATTTTGACTAACACCTGACAGGACTATGATTTACCAAGTAACTCTTCTGAGCTGCAAAGTAAAGTTCAATCTGTGCTACCCAGAGTGTAAAAGCTATAGATTGTGACTGGACTGGGCTGAAATTGGGATCAACGAAATAAGATGGAACGTTACCAGAGGGTGGATAACTTGGCCTGTCACTGTTCAGCCTTTTCCGTCTCACAAACTGAGTTTGGTTGGCCCTGTTCTGTATTTTGATGGGAGTCCTCCACAGAATATATAGGTATACAATATAAAGGGAGGCAGTGAATCGTAAGAGATTAAATCCAGCAAAGGAGCCCAGCCCAGAGGAGAAAGGGAATGTGAGGCAACCAACTGCCATGAGGAACTGCGGCAACATGTTTTAATCAAAATACTTCAGTTTCTGACCAAAAATTCAAAATGTTTTTGGTTTTCAGGTGATTGTGTTCTGTGTAAACAATATTTTGTTGTTGCTATAAAACCAATTTTTGTGAAAAATTATGTTTAATCAAAAACCCAATTTTTCATCAAACAGTTTTGACAGAAAATTTCAGCCAGTTGTACCTAAAGCTGTTTGTCTGCCAACAATTCAACATATAGATTCATAGTCTCATAGACTTTAAGGTCAGAAGGGACCATCATGCTCATCTAGTCTGACCTCCTGCACATTGCAGGACCCAGAACCTCACCCACTCCTGTAATAGACTCCTAACCTCTGGCTGAGTTACTGAGGTCCTCAAATCATGATTTAAAGAGTTCAGGTTACAAAGAATTCACCATTTAGACTAGTTTAAACCTGCAAGTGACTCATGCCCCATGCTGCACAGGAAGGTTTATAAAACAAAAAAACAAAAAAAAACAGAACCTCTGCCAATCTGACCCGGGGGAAATTCCTTCCCAAACCCAAATACAGCAGTCGGTTAATCCCTGATCATGTGGCAAGACCCACCAACAGACAACTGGGAAAGAATTCTCTGGAGTAACTCAGAGCCCTCCCCAGCTAGTGTCCCATCACCGGCCACTGGAGATATTTACTGCTAGCCATCACAGATCAGCTACATGCCACTGTAGGTAGTGTCATCATACCATCCCCTCCATAACCTTATAGAGCTCAGTCTTTAAGACAGTTAGGTTTTTTTTTTAATCCCACTGCTACCCTTGGGAGGCTGTTTCAGGGCTTCACTCCTCTCATGGTTAGAAACCTTCATCTGATTTCAAGCATAAACTTGTTGATGGCCAGTTTATATCCATTTTTTCTTGTGTCCAGATTGATGCTTAACTTACATAACTCCTCTCCCTCTCTGGTATTTATACTTCTTATGTATTTATAGAGAGAAATCATATCTCCCCTCAGCCTTCCTTTAGTTGGGCTAAACAAGCCAAGCTCTTTGAGTCTTCTCTCATACAATAGGTTTTCCATTCCTCAGATCATCCTAGTAGCCCATCTCTGCACCTGTTCCAGTTTGAATTCATATTTCTTAAGCAGGGGAGACCAAAAGTGCCCACAGTATTCCAGATGAGGTCTCACCACTGCCTTGTGTAATGATACTAAGACTTCCCTGTCTCTACCAAAAATAACTCGCCTGATGCATCCTAGGACTTCATTTACCTTTTTCATAGACTCATCATATTGGCAGCCCATAGTCATCCTGTGATCAACCAATACACCCAGGTCTTACTCCTCCTCTGTCACTTCCAGCTGATACATCCCCAGTTTACGGCAAAAAGTCTTGTTGTTAGTCCCTAAATGCATACATTTGCACTTTGCACTATTAAATTTCATCCTATTTCTATTTATCCAGTTTACAGGTCAACCAGATTATTTTGTATGATATTCTGGTCCTCCTCCATACTGGCAATACTACCCAACTTTGTGTCATCCACAAATTTTATTAGATATACTGTATCTCCTCTTAGGGATGTAATATATTTACATCAAAATGTTTAAATAAATAAAGGTTTCAAAATTAACACCCATTGTTTCATGTTCTCTATGTATATAAATCTCCCCACTGTATTTTTCACTGAATGCATCCGATGAAGTGAGCTGTAGCTCACAAAAGCTTATGCTCAGATAAATTTGTTAGTCTCTAAGATGCCACAAGTACTATTTTTTTTAAATAAATAAAGTGTTCTTCCATTTACTTTCATAAGCAAAGTAGGTTTTGGCAACTGAACAATTTCATTTTTACTAGTTTACGTCATATGAAATTTTATATCAAGGGATGGTTCCCCATTTTGAAAGGGAATAAGGACTCCCACACCTCCCAAACAACTTTTAACACATTAATGTAATTTCAGCTCATGCCACAGGATGTATCAGAGAAACTAATGCAAAGTTACAGTAATTCACCATTTTCAGTGCTCATAAGAATCTCTCCCATTATTACTACTATTTAAGATGCACATTGTCATAAATATAAAGGGAAGAGTAACCACCTTTCTGTATACAGTGCTATAAAATCCCTCCTGGCCAGAAGCAACATCTTTTCACCTGTAAAGGGTTAAGAAGCTAAGGTAACCTCGCTGGCACCTGACCCAAAATGACCAAGATACTTTCAGATCTGGAGGGGGGGAAAAAGGCTTTTGTCTGTCTGTGTGATACCTTTGCTGGGAACAGATCAAGGATGCAAGCCCTCCAACTCCTGTAAAGTTAGTAAGTAATCTGGCTAGAAAATGCATTAGGTTTTCTTTGTTTTGGCTTGTAAATTCGCTGTGCTGGAGGGAATGTGTATTTCTGTTTTTGTGTCTTTTTGTAACTTAAGGTTTTGCCTAGAGGGATTCTCTATGTTTTGAATCTGACTGTCTGTGAGATTATCTTCCATTCTAATCTTACAGAGTGTTTTCTTTTATCTTTGTGTTGTTCTTCTAATAAAGTTCTATTTTTTAAGAATCTGATTGGGTTTTTAGGGTCCTAAGAAACCCAAGCTGGTCTGTGCTCAACTTGTTTATTCTCAAGCCTCCCCAGGAAAGGGGGTGTAAGGGCTTGGGGGGATTGCTGGGGAAAGAGGAACTTCAAGTGGTCCTTTTCCCTGGTTCTTTGTTAAAGCGCTTGGTGGTGGCAACATACCCTAGTCTAAGAGCAAAGATTTTGTGCCCTGGGGAAGTCTTTAACCTAAGCTGGTAGAAATAAGCTTAGGGGTCTTTCATGAGGGTCAGAGTGGGGAAGGAACCTTGACACACATCCTCTGTCTTTCTCACACAGATACCTTATGTGAGCTCATGGCCTCTAGGTACAGCTTGAAAGGTATGATTCTGGTGCACAAGATGGCACAGAGGACAGGATTCCTAGACCCCATGCATGACATGCAGCTGTGTTTTATGGGAGTTTCCTGCTCCCCAACAGACAGTGGGATAAGCAGAATAGGGTCACTGAATACGCCAACAAAGGGAGCATGTGATAGGAGGAAAGTTACTGTAGCTCTGACAATAGTGGCCATGGAGTATGGAGAATTATTTCCCACTTCCCCCAATCCTGCAGACCTCCCTACTGCAGAGCCCCAGTTACTCCGGCCTTGCACCAGAGACAAGATTTTGCCTTTAGTAATTGCTATGTCTTTGCTCCTCTCAACAAAACTCTAATGATATAAAGAAACCTCACAGGCACAATATACAAACACACAAGGCCTAGCTACATATATATACTGTTGCTCTCTTAGGGTCTGGTGGCATCTGCACTAGAAGACAGGGAAGGTCCCCTTGAGGGCTCCCAAACTATTGAACTATCCAGTTCCTGTACACTATAATAATACAGTTTGAATAGCCCAGACACAGAAGAACTATAGAAATGATAAGAGTTGGGCTCATACAAGAGATAAACTACATGTAGAATAGCTCTTTTAAGAGCAGAAAGATTCATTATAACAAGGACACAGGAGTTGAGCAGTTAGACCATAATTTTTACACAAAGTTGCTCAAGCTAATTTGTTGGCTTCCCTTTATCCAAATAGATTGCAGGGCGGACTCTTTGGAAGAGAACCATAAGTCTTCCTTCTTTCTGCCAGAAAATGAACAATCTGATTCCATTTTCATTGTGATAAATATTCTGTTCAGTGCACGATTTAACTCCTAAACTTCCAACCGTGGATGACATCGCATTAAATGAAGCATATGCACTGTCCTGGCTCTAGAAGAACAGTTCGTTCAATTTTACTATCCAGTACCCATTCTTTTTGATAAATAAAGAAACAAAAAGCCCAGTGTAAATTGGGGATGGGGCGTCACCTTATCTGTGAGTGACATACAACCTTATAAAGCTAGGTCACCAAGATCGGGTGTGAGAATTTGTAGGGTAGGAGGCTGGTTATATCTGGTCCCAAATGGGTGTGTGGGTGACAAGGAGCACATGGACACAAGGACCAAGATCAATGTGGTCCTTGTACTCTCCTGAGCACAAGAACGATGCAAGGTCCTGCTACCTCTGTGTGTATATAAAGTCTGCTGCAGTTTCCACGGTATGCATCCGATGAAGTGAGCTGTAGCTCACGAAAGCTCATGCTCAAATAAATTGGTTAGTCTCTAAGGTGCCACATGTACTTCTTTTCTTTTTGTGAATACAGACTAACACAGCTGTTACTCTGAAACCTGCTACCAATAGTTTCTCCAAAGTGGTAGAGAAGAGAACATAGACCCGCTTCCCTTCCACTCCCTTTACTCTGGCCATTAGAGCTGGCTGGGAAGCGGATGCTTCAGCCCCTTTCAAGGTGACACAGTGATTGGTCTTCCTCTGAGCTCCTGGAGCCCTGGAAGCCTGCCTGCCTGCTTCAGGAATAATACCTAGAACTGATCAGGATTTTTTTATGAAAACTGTCAATTTGTTGAAACTGAAACTTTTTGTGCAAAATGGTTAGATTCAATTAGTTTCTTGACTTGAAAGATTTTTGAAAAAATAGGTTCTGAAGTTGTCATAACAGTCCATTTTTTACATTTTCAAAATGAAAAATTCCAGTTTTCCGGTTTCAAATGACTCGCCCCTACGGAGCTAAGGAGTCTCCTTCACTGGCACCATGTCCAGGTGTTTCCAAGGTGATATTATATGTACTAGCATCTATGAGGTCCTGAAGGATGCTCTTAACCTCCCAAATGCCTCCCACCTTTGGAATGATGGATACATCAGGGAAGAGGCATCACGGCATACTGGCAATGGTCTTGAAGCATTGAAGCAGCTGACACATACGATCCTGCAGAATGTCAGCACCCCAATGGTACCAGCTGCTTAAGGGGAAAGAGCTTCAGAGGTCACAGCAGCACTACCATCTGTGGACTTTCCAGTATTAATATATGTGAGTTCCCCAAGGAGCATAGTGTATATAGCAGTAACTTCCCCCCTGGCCAGACTAATCTTCTCTCCCTATTCTCATATAAAGCCCTGTCACATATTTCTCTTGTGGAGGCTCAGTGGGAGCATGCAACACTTCCCTTTTTCTACTAATTCCAGGTCCTTCCTGCCAAGTCTCTGTTCCTTTGCTTCCGCACATGACTCAGAATAAGTCATCTGGTCCACTGTTTTTTCTTTTTCCTCTTTGTGTCTCTATCAAAGCTTGACACTCACTTTATATCTTTTTTCGTGCATCATCAATGATGTCTTCAAAGGGCAGGTCCGTCTATGAGAAATTCTATGTCCAGGGGACATTTGCATGTAACTTTTTAATCCACTCTAATCACTCCCATCTCCCAGTTCACAAATCTACCATATACTAAAGCTGCTTGAGCCTCTGAGATGCATCTCCAGGCTTCTATGGATTTAGAGCCAGATTTTGCCACTTTTACCCAGCTGAAATTAATGGGACTGCTCAAGGCAATGCTCAGCATGAGTAAGGGTGAGAGAATCTGATCCTTACTTAGCATCCTTGTCAAATGAAATCTATAAACACAGATTTGTGGGAAGATTTGGACTGTCCCTTGTTTCATTCCCCTCCTCCCCTGCCTGGAATAAAAAAAACTCCCAAGAAAACTCAGATTCCTAGGGACCAAGGGGGAGATTCCCCTTAACCTATTAATGGACGTCATCCTGATGTCTGTCAGTAACATCACACACACATCCCCATCATCCACAGCGAGAGATCAAGCAGAAGGAAAAGGGGAGAGGATTGATTTCCTGTCCTTGGAGCGGCTGTTTGAACATAACTCAGCATTATCTGGAGCACTAAAGTGGATAGAGACACTTTAGGATAAAGGCTTACGGCTTTATCCTCTCACATAAATACTTGCAGATAAAAGAAATTAGGTTAAAAAGACATTCAAGTGGTGGTACAGACTGACAAAAGTCAGGGAATTCCCAAGATAAAGCTGTATCCTTTACTCTGTACAAAAAGGAAAGAAAGTTACAATGTAAGTTAAGAACGGAGTGTCAGCTTCATCTGTGAATTATTGATCTCCTTGTAAGCCTGGTGTCCAGGTCACCATGACCTTGTGAGTGCAGGAGATGCACTGAGGCAGGAAGCAATTATGAAAGTAACATATTTCAACATCTTAGCACTTTCCCAAGGAGGTGGCTCTTACTTTGAGAACCCTGATTTAGGCACCAGTTCAGCAAAGCATGTAAGCACACAGTTAAGCACTTTGTTGAATTTGGGCCTAAATTAACGTGTGTGCACGCTCCTGGATTTCACAAATGGCATGGCTCCACTTTGTGTAACTTACTTCCTTGGTTGTTACTTTCATTTTAGGTTTGTGCTTCTCTGCCCTTTGCTAATTTCATTTGATCATTTCTGTGAGTGTCCCAGTATCAATTTGTCATTTATGGAGAATTTGAAAAAAAGCAGGTTAATAGTGAGAAATGAATCCCTACAGAGAAATTTCTACCAAACAGAAATGGGGAAAAAAAGGAGAAATAGATGGATTAGTTCCTTAGCATAACACAGGTTAGTCACTATATTAATCCATGATACACCCACACTTTGACTACTGTGTGCAGTTCTGGTCACCCCCATCTCAAAAAAAGGTATATTAGAATTGGAAAATGTACAGAGAAGGGAAACAAAAATGATTATGGGTTTGGAGGAGAGATTAAATAGACTGGGACTTTTCAGTTTAGAAAAGAGACAACTAAGGTGGGATATGAATAGAGACCTATAAAATCATGAATGGTGTGGAGAAAATGAATCGGGTTGTGCTTCACATAACATAAGAAGTAGGGGTCACTCAATGAAATTAATGTGCAGCAGGTTTAAAACAAACTAAAGGAAGTACTTCTTTATGCAATGCACCTTCAACCCGTGGAACTCATTGCCAGGGGTTTTTGTGAAGGCCAAAACTATAACAAAATTCAAAAAAGAATTAGATAAGTTCATAGAGGATAGGTCCATCAATGGCTATTAGCCAACATGGTCAGGGGTGTAACCCCATGCTCTGAGTATCCCTAAATCTTTCACTGCCAGAAGCTGGGACTAGATGATAGGGATTGGATCACTCAATAAATTGCCCTGTTCTGTTCATTCCCTCTGAAGCATATGGCACTGGCTCCTGTTGGAAGAAAGGATACTGGGCTAGATGGACCATTGATCTGACCTAGTATGGCTGTTCTTATGTTTTTAATACAATACCAGGCCAATCTAGAACGTATCAGACAAGAAAGTAGTACCTAGAAGTAGGATTGCATGGCTGAAAGAATTGTGACTGGCTTAAATTTAAGTTTCAGTTTTCTGCTGCTTGGGTACAATGCACTGGGAGTTCCTGGGGAAGTCTATTTATTTGATTGTATATTTTAAATGAATGGCAAGAATGCCCGGAGTCTAGGATGGGCACTCTTCTTTCTAATGTAGTATAAATCAAAATAAAAAACAATAAGGAGCCTATAATACCCTAATCTGACTATAGGCCATTTCAACAGATTGTTACCATCAGACTGCATTTCAGAGAACTATCCAGCACGTAAGCACATGCTTAACTTAAAACATGTGAGTGGTCTTATGATGGGTCACAGAAACCCCCTTGGGACTTCCACCTGATGTGCTGAGACTACCTCTGAGCCTGTTTTCCCTGCCAGCTTGGGAATTCAGTGCCCTGTCTTGTTGAGCCAGACACACTAGCCTGCTGCAAACACAGACCCAGGGCTGAACCACGTCCCCAAAAGCTGCAGACTTAACTGAAAACAGCTTAAGAAGTGCTCCTGTCTCGAGCACCCAGATACCCAGTTTCCAATGGGATCCAAACCCCAAATAAATCCATTTTACTCTGTATAAAGCTTATACAGGGTAAACTCATAAATTGTCCACCCTCTATACACTGATAGAGGGATATGCACAGCTGTTTGCTCCCCCAGGTATTAGTCACTAACTTTGGGTTCAATTGATAGCAAAAAGTCATTTTATTAAGTATAAAAAGTAGGATTTAAGTGGTTCCAAGTAAAAACAGACAGAACAAAGTAAGTTACCAAGCAAAATAAAACAAAACATGCAAGTCTAAGCCAAATACAGCAGGAAACTGAATACAGATGAAATCTCACCCTCAGAGATGTTCCAATAAGCTTCTTTCACAGACTAGACTCCTTTCTAGTCTGGGCCCAATCTTTTCCCCTGGTACAGTCCTTGTTCTAGCTCAGGTGTGGGGGGAAATTATGGGTGTCTGTCCCCCCCAGCTGGTCTCAGGATGGGCAGAGAACAGGAATGGGCTTGTCACAGGGGTTTCTTTAACTCTTTATTCCTGGGGAAAATTTGTGTGTGTCTGCATTGTTACAGACATACTTGCTGACAGATATTTTGAAATAAATTACCACAATAATTGAAATTGGCATGATTAGGTAGTGTTCTTTTGACAAATAAAATTTGCAGACTTTTAAAATATTGTGTGCAGAATTTTTAATTTTTTGGCACAGAATGCCCCCAGGAGTAATAGCACCATCCATCAGATGCTTTACAGCTACATAAAAACCATGGCCTCTACCTCAAGGAGCTTACAATAAACTAAGTAAAGACACACTGAAAGTGGTGATAGATTATGGTCGGTAAGGAACCAGGAGACTGGGAGAGGCGGTACATGCTTTCCTACAGATTGCAGACCATCCCTGTTTTACCAGTAGTATGTCCTAAATCTTGTCGGTTGCCTTGGACTGTTAGGGCTCTGAGGGCTTCTTTTTAAATAATGTGTAGTTTGCTAGCATTGCATTATGGATGTTTCAGAGTAGCAGCCGTGTTAGTCTGTATTCGCAAAAAGAAAAAGGAGTACTTGTGGCACCTTAGAGACTAACCAATTTATTTGAGCATAAGCTTTCATGAGCTACAGCTCACTTCATCGGATGCATGAAGTGGAAAGTACAGTGATGAGATTTTATATATACACACAGACCATGAAAAAATATACACTGTTATTTCTAATTAAATACCAATGGCTCCTCCATGGTTGTACTGTGAGCCAAATATTTCAGAACCATACGAAATATGGGCAAAGTAAAAGATTTAATACTAAATTCTAATGTAAAGGATCAAACCTTAATACAAATTCTATAATCCAAGGCAAAATCATTTAGCCTTTACCACAAAAGGCTTCTGGCATGCAGTCTTTCTTTAGCAGAGCTCTCAAGATTGCTACCTTTCATCACTTTTAAGTTCCTTGTTTGTTTTTATCTGTATCATTGATTATGGCTGCACATCTCCAAGGACAGAATATATTTGTTTTCTTTTGCACCCTCTGATGGCTGGTTAGCTGCCTTTGTAGAAGCAGCAGAGCATAAATAACCAAAAATATTGTAGAGTCCTTTACAAACTATGGCAACTGTTGTTTTGTTTTAATTTTTCAGTGGCAAAGTAGTGTATTTAAATAAAAAGATAAATTAATCTGATGAGCATTGCCAACTGTATTCTATCATCTTTAAATTAGGCCAAACTTTGGGCTTAAGCTATTTGACAAGGTCCATCTCAGATTCTTCATGTCTTTGCTCCTGGTGAAGAGAAGTGGAGATAAAATTGATCCTATCAGACTCCAAATGTAACAGTGTTTGAAGAAAAGGAGAAATTGCTTCTGAATATATCTGTTTCAGAAGAATCAGAAAAAATGGAATTTGGCCAAGAAATAAGTATGTTTTTTAAAAAGTGTATTCATCTTTAGTAATACTCAGCACACACACAATGACACTTAAATCACATTGAATACTATTGTTTTCAGTTGAATTGAAACTGAGTGTACTGTTAAGTTTGAAGTTAAAATTGTTTCGGTGTATGGCAACTTTAAATCTTTAAGAGCTGGTTAAGAACTGATGTGTGATGCTGACATCTCTGAAGATCTCTACTGAGATTGGCAGCCAATTTTTCTCATTTCTGTTCAGATTGTTACTGAAGAGACACACGGTCAAACTGTGCGAATCTCTCACAGAGATTAAACTTTTTTCTTTATTGTTCCTTAATCGAAAATAATTCATACAGATTGAAAATCTGTTCACTCTTTTTGTATAGAGAAATTTATCAGCAAGACTCCCTGTTCCACAGACATGGTCCATTCCCGGCATGACAAGAAATGGGAGCCAACTGAGTACTGTAAAGAAAGGGACTGGAAAGCCGTGGAATTTAGTGTAACCACCAAGAAACACTGTTTATGCTCAAACACATATCTACTATGTAATTTTATAGCATTATCCTCTGAACCTCTTTCTGTTCCAGGCTTGTTGTCCCAACTGTGGCTTTCTGCTCCAGGCCCTTGGACTCAACTCCTTGTCTCTGTTTAATCCAGGCCCTGCAACTGTTTTTCTGTTTCACGTGCTTCTCTTTTTGTGACCAGTCAAACCTCCCTCTCCTTCTCTTTGCCCAAGGAAAAGAATCAATTTAAAACTTTCCCCCTCTCTTCCCAGATTGCTACAGCCTCCTCTCCTCTCTAAATGAGGAGATAATACACCATTACAACACATAAAGATACACTTTCTACTTCTGACAGCACAACATTCCTTAAATATTAAGCCTAGAAAATCAATAATACAGACAAGGCAATTCTAGTGCTTAATCAGCTACCATACCACTTTCAGAAATTATACAGCAACTTACCTGGGTATTATGAATAAAGTCTGAAGGGTCTAGAGTTTCCACACATCCTATAAACACATGTATTCACTCTGACCTAACCACCAGTAAGTTACTGAAGTAATTTGACATTTGGGGTTTTGCCACTGACTTCAATAGAACCAAGACTTGGCCCTCTATGAAAGAACACATGTGGCACGAAATAATAAGATATTTTTAATATTCAGTGTGAGTTTCATTTATCAGCGTTGAACTAATGCAGCCAGCCATTCAGTCCATGTGAGAGGAATATTGCAGCAGGACCCTGATTTTCAAAAGAGCTCAGATTTCATTTAGACACCTCAATGTAGTAGCCAGATTTTCAAAAGTTCCCCACACTTGGCATCTCCCATTAATAATAACGATGCTTAAATGGGAGCTGAGCTCTTTTGAAAATCTGGCCCTAGATCTCCATTTTTTTCAGTCAGAACCATCTGACTCACCATCAGCTGTGCTAGTAGCCATTTCAAGAAGGATGTAGTGAACATCAGACCTCCATTTAATGGCCGAAGCAAACATAGCCATAGAGAGGAAATTATCTGAGCTGACAGTATTTCTCAAAGTTTCCCACATATATCATGTGTAGTGATAAGTTGGCTCAATGTTGATGCCTTTCTAGTACCTATCATCTCCCAATAGACCAGCTTTAAAAAAATCAAGGATTAAGACTGTAAAAAGGATTTGACAGCATTAATCTGGCATTAATGTGTGGATATTTCTCTTTTACTCAGTCCCCAAATGTCAGGGTTAAAAGCACGCAAAGGTATCCCACCTGCTGTTAGAAAAACACCGTTGACAAATTTCAGAGTAACAGCCGTGTTCGTCTGTATTCGCAAAAAGAAAAGGAGGACTTGTGGCACCTTAGAGACTAACCAATTTATTTGAGCATAAGCTTTCGTGAGCTACAGCTCACTTCATCGGATGCATACTGTGGAAAATACAGAAGATGTTTTTATACAAACCATGAAAAAATGGGTGTTTATCACTACAAAAAGTTTTCTCTCCTCCCACCCCACTCTCCTGCTGGTAATAGCTTATCTAAAGTGATCACTCTCCTTACAATGTGTATGATAATCAAGGTGGGCCATTTCCAGCACAAATTCAGGTTTTCTCCCCCCCCCCCCCAAACACACACGCACACAAACCCACTCTCCTGTTGGTAATAGCTTATCCAAAGCGATCACTCTCCTTACTGTGGCCCAACTTGATGATCACTTTAGATAAGCTATTACCAGCAGGAGAGTGGGATGGGAGGAGGTATTGTTTCATGGTCTCTGTGTATATAATGTCTTCTGCAGTTTCCACAGCATGCATCCGATGAAGTGAGCTGTAGCTCACAAAAGCTTATGCTCAAATAAATTGGTTAGTCTCTAAGGTGCCACAAGTTCTCCTTTCCTCTCCTTACAATGTGCACAATAACCAAGGTGGGCCACTTCCAGCACAAATCCAGGGTTTAACAAAAATGTCTGAGGAAAGTGTGGGGGGTAGGAAAAAACAAGGGGAAATAGGTTACCTTGCATAATGACTTAGCCACTCCCAGTCTCTAGTCAAGCCTAAGTTAATTGTATCCAATTTGCAAATGAATTCCAATTCAGCAGTCTCTCGCAGGAGTCTGGTTTTGAAGTTTTTCTGTTGTAATATCGCAACTTTCATGTCTGTAATCACGTGACCAGAGAGATTGAAGTGTTTGCCGACTGGTTTATGAATGTTATAATTCTTGACAACTGATTTGTGTCCATTTATTCTTTTATGTAGAGACTGTCCAGTTTGACCAATGTACATGGCAGAGGGGCATTGCTGGCACATGATGGCATATATCACATTGGTAGATGTGCAGGTGAATGAGTCTCTGATAGTGTGACTGATGTTATTAGGCCCTGTGATGGTGTCCCCTAAATAGATATGTGGGCACAGTTGGCAAAGGATTTCCTCAGAAGAAATTGAGGAAAGGATCTGTACGTTGTATTATTCCCATATGGGTCACATGTAAAAGTAAAGTAATATAGGAGGGTAGTGGATGAAAGTGCATCAAATAAACAAAATATTTATACACTCCTGTTCGGTTAGTTTATGGTAGCACTGTATTACAGCAGATTAGTCTACTGGATCAAAAGAATCCCTAAAAGCCAGTCCTGATCCTATTTAAATGAATGGCTAAATTCCCTGGCATTGGCCCCAAATGTTTAGCTTTTGTTAAAACCATGTCCTTCTTCACTCTCAGCTTACTATACTAAAGGTTAGAGAATGAAGACGCTGTCTGGAAGAAGGACAAAAAGGTGATTACAAAGGGAATTTCAACATCTCTTATTTTGCCAATGTCAAAATTAATACAATACACATTATTTCAGTACTCCTTTTCATTCCTTTGTAAAATGTCATCTGAGCTATACAAGAACTTATCCAGTGAATAACTTTAGTTAGCTGATTAGTCTAACTTTGCACAGATATTTTCATTATAAAAACATTTAATAAACTTTTTATTTTTTTACTTCTAAAACTGGGAGTTTCAAAGGAGTTTAAGGGAGTTTGCATGCAGTGTTGTTGTAGCCATGTCAGTCCAAAGATATAAGAAAGACAAGGTAGATGAGATAATTATATTTTCCGAATGGACAACGAACCTAATTCCTAATTTCTGAGGGACAATCTCTACTCATTGACATATTTTGCTTTCCACAACCAAATCTCTGTACAACTTTTCATGAGTGATGTACCCGAGTATTCGGATTCTAATATCTAAACTGTATTGTTAAATCTATTCACCTAAATTTGGGTTATTGCTGATTATGTGCTCTATGTATCATATGACTTTTAAAAACTAACTTTGTATTTGTGGATAATCTAAGCACTATACCCAGATGTACAGACACTCTTTTCCCATCCTATGTATTATATAATTTTTTTAACATTAGTTTTAATAAAAAATTTAAATCTTTTATTGGACCAACTTCTGTTGGTGACAAAGAGACAAGTTTTTGAGCCACACAGAGCTCTTCTTCAGGTCTGGGAAAGGTACTAAGAATGTCACAGCTAAATACAAGATCAAACAAACAGTAGTTAGCACATATTCTAAGGAACCATTCAAGGTGAAGTGGCCCACTAACACTCTTGTCCTCAGAGAACAAAAAGAGGGGTTAGTGGGTTACAGGTTATTGTAATAAATCATAAATACAGTGTCTTTATTAAGACTATGCTTTTTAGTGTCTAGCAAAGTTATGAATTTAAGCTCCCACACTCATCTTTTGAAAGTGTTGTGTAGGTTTACTTTGAGAATGAGAACTGATAGGTCAGATACAGAGTGATTGTTTTGTGAAAAAAGAACAGGAGTATTTGTGGCACCTTAGACACTAACAAATTTATTAGAGCATAAGCTTTTGTGGGCTACAGCCCACTTCATCAGATGCATAGAATGGAACATATAGTAAGATATAGAGATATAGATATATATACATACAGATAAGTTGGAAGTTACCATACAAACTGTGAGAGGCTAATTAGTTAAGATGAGCTATTATCAGCAGGAGAAAAAAACTTTTATAGTGATAATCAAGATGGCCAATTTAGACAATTGACAAGAAGGTGTGAGGATATTTAACTTAAGGAAATAGATTCATATGTGTAATGGTCCAGCCACTCCCAGCTTATGCTCTAATAAATTTGTTAGTCTCTAAGGCGCCACAAGTACTCCTGTTCTTTTTGCGGATACAGACTAACACGGCTGCTACTCTGAAACCTGTTTTGTGAAAAGTGTTCACCCACAGATGAACAGCCATGGGTACTAGGATGGTTCCTCAATAAGCTAAGCTCTTCATGAAAAAGAAAAAGAATTTCTGGACAAATGCACCATGAAACCAACTATATACCTGAGATACATCAAAGATATTTTCCTTCTCTGGACAGACAACTTAAACTCCCTCATAGATTTCCACCACAACTTCAACAACCACCACCCATCCATTAAACACTCTTTGGAACACTCCCACACTAGAATCAACTTCCTGAACACCAGGATCAGCTTCAACAATGGAATCCTACAGTCAGCTGTATACAAGAAACCCATGGATCACCCCATCTACCTTCACAGATCCAGTAACCACCCCAAACACACCAAAAAATCTGTTATCTATAGCCAGGCGCTCATATACCACAAAATATACTCAGCAGAGAAAGTCCACCTTAATGCACTTAAAATTGCCTTTACCAAACAAGGACGGTCCACCAGAGAGGAAGATTGTATCATGGAACATGACATCCAAATACCCTGAGAAAACCTGTTTCAATACAGAAATAAAACCCTCTCCAACAGCAC
The DNA here is from genome assembly GCF_965140295.1 of Lepidochelys olivacea. NCBI lineage: Eukaryota > Metazoa > Chordata > Testudines > Cheloniidae > Lepidochelys > Lepidochelys olivacea. The sequence goes on along the minus strand of NC_140412.1, from coordinate 23,407,705 downwards.
ACCCCTAGCTGTCACCTTCCCACACTGGAACCCATACGGGTGTGTAGCGGGGTAGTCAACCTCTCCCTGGTCTGGAAAGGGTTACAGCCAGCCCTGGGAGAGGGCTGGAGCTGCGGGCTAAAAGCTAGGCTGATTGGAGAAGAAGCCACAGCTGGCCCTGATAAAAGGGCTATGAGCCAGGAGCTAAAGGACTCTCCTTCCAGCTTCACAGGGGGAAGGACCTAGCTGCCTGGGAGCCGTGGGTGCAGGCAACAGAGCAGGGCTGGGGAAAGGCGAGAGGAGCTGGGGAGCTCCCGCCTGGCAACTCCCCAGGCTGCAGGCCCTGTGCAAGGCCAAACCAGGTACTGGGGTTGCAGAGGCTGCAGCCCAGGGGTTAGGCAGAGGCAGCAGGTCCAAACCCCTCTTTGCCAATGATGAATGGTTTGTACAATGCAGTCTGCCATAGTGAGTGGGGGCTAGATGGTGATTGCCAGTAGCCACAGACTGAGGCAAGGTAGGGATAGAGGGTTGGGGGTTCCCCAGGGAGGGGAGACCCAGAGCTGTGGGGGTATTGCTGAGGACAGAACCCTGAGGAAAGGGGCACCGGGATCCAGGAGGGACATGGGGGCCTGAAGCAAGCGGGACACCAGCCTGCAGAGGGTGCTCCGGAGGCTGGAGAGCTAATTCCCAGGATGACCAGCAGGAGGTGCCGCCGGATGAGTCTCGCCTTGCTACAGGATATCATCAAACAACTGCAGCCCATACTTGAAGAGGACCCCATCCTGAAAGAAGTCTTTCCTGAACCCCTCTTCTGGCCTTCAAACAACCCCCAATCTCTTCAATCATCAAAAACAAGCCCCACACAGACCAAGACACACCCACTCAAAGTGGCACAGACCCTGTTAGAACAACAGATGCAAAACCTGCAGACATATCTCCACTTTGATCAACACCCTCCACAATACCCATTTCAAGATCCATGGGTCCAACAAATGCCTATCACAACATGTGGTGCACCTCATCTATATGCCTGAACAACAACTATGTGGATGAAACCAGACAACCACTATGTTCTCAAATGAATTTTCACACAGAAAAATGTTAAAAGATGAAAAACACCCTATCACTTGTGAGTGAACACTTTTCACAGAGCAATCACTCTATGGCTGACCTATCAGTGTTCATCTTCAAAAGGAACCTCCATAACACTTTCAAAAGACAAACCTGGGATCTAAAATTCATAACTTTGCTAGACATTAAAAAAGCATGGTCTTAATAAAGACACTGGATTTATGGCTTATTACAACAATCTGTATCCCACTAATTCCACACACACACACACACACTTTTTTTTTTTCCGATGACTACCGGGGTGTTAATGGGTAAATGTTATACCAATAAAATAAAAACCAGCAGGATCTTATTAAAGGGGAAAAGGCAAAATGCCACATTTATTGTGAATACCGAAAGAATCATGGTAAGCAGTTAGTTATAGCTATAACATTCCATTCAATTTCATATTTATTCACACATTCATTCATTCATACACACACACACACACACACACACAGGTTCTGCAAGGTTATCATAGTTACCAGCCTTAGAGTTGCTCATGCCAAGCCACTGGCCAGGTGGCCTGGACATAAGGAGGGAGCAGAGCCTTGTCAGATGCTCATCTGATGCTCCTGGAAGTTGGTTTGCAGAATCAGACCCCAAAGTTCTCACTTTCTAGAGTCCATGTTTATAGGAATTTCTTCCTATGCCAGTCCATGGGAATTGCTTCCTCATGCTGTTGCTGAATCAATCAGCAGATGGCACATTCCTGACAGCTCCGTGCTGCCAGATGTTATCTTGTTCTTTGGTTCTCCCATTCTTGAGGCTGTTGGGTGGATTCCAGTCTGCCCTCCGGGGGTCCTCTGGTTATTTCCACTTGACGCCTTCTTCAGCCGATGGACACTGCATTCTTAGGCTGGCACATCCCTGACCATTCAGTTATTATCCACACCAAGCATCCATCCACATACATCCTCTATCTCTATTTTAATCACAATTGTTAACAAAGCAAGATGAAAGCAACAAAAGGGCGGGGAGTCTCTACGTGCTGTTTCTGTTGTTACAGAGTATTGCTTTGAGTCTCTCTCTGTGTGAGTAGTTGTTGTTACAAACAATTGCTTTGAGAACAGACTCTGTCTTAGAATGTACTAACACAGTTAGCAGCTTGCAAGTTTCACACATAGAAGGAGAGAAACAGTACCAAAAACCAAGAGACCTCTTAATTAGTAATACCCTGGAATTTAAACTATGGGGAATCAAACTCATTTGTGATTTTAATACAGAACTTCTTTAATATGATCCAACATCACTTCACCTTGGATGGTCCCTTAGAATATGTGCTAACTACCAATTCTAAACAATCCTAAATTCTAACCCCACCCCCAGCATCAACGTGGGTTTTGGGCCATGCACTGCCATCTTGCCCCCACCCCTCCAGTGCCAGTGGGGGTCTTGGGGCCGCCACGTTTCCCACCCCCCGCCCCCGCCTGCCTGCCCCCCTTCTCCAGCAGCGGTGGAGTCCCGGACTGCGTGCCGCGTCCCGCCCTCCCCCACACACCCCGCAGCAGCAGTGGGGTTCCCGAGCTGCACGCTGCTGCCAGCCCCTCAGAGCACCCATGGTGCTACTGGGCGATCCCCTACCCTAGAGCACCCGCAGTGCCCCCAGGGCCACCCCTGCCCTGGAGCACCCAAAATTTAGTCAGCAGTATATAATACAAGTCATGGACAGGTCACAAGCCATGAATTTTTGTTTACTGCCCATGACCTGTCAGTAACTTTTACTAAAAATTTCCATGACTAAAATGTAGCCTTATTTATTATCCATAGCTATGCCTTTATTCTCCACCTCAATGAAATTCATGGTAAAGTTTCCTTTAATATCAGCACCATTTCCTTTCTTTTTTTAATTGTTGAGATCTCAGTGTCTCTCTACCCATCACTGAAACAATATTTCATCAAGAAAAATCTGTTACCAAAAATAAAATAGGTCTGTCTGTAGGCCCCAATCCTGCAAACACTTCCGCATGTGCTTAATTTCACTGGGACTGCACATGTGTGTAAAGTTAAGACTAAACCTAAATTTTTGCAGGATAGAACTCTTTGGCCTCCATCCTGCATTGAGAACCCTCTTGCCACAGGATTGAGTTTGGCCTTAATTTGTACAGCTCCACTTTACATTCAGAAAATGGAAATCTAATTCGCTCCTCCCATGCACTGAATGCCTGGCTGATCTAATATAGCACAGATGAATAAAACTTCCAGGAATATGTCATAAAAATTCTTTACAGTAAATACAATATAATATTTGCTATAATAATATACTATTTCCTTGATAGACCATAATCCTCACTCTGAGTCATTATGATTTATCACATCAATAGGTTTTTTAAAATGCTGGTAACTGTACAGATAAACCAAAATGGTTCTTTTGGAGCCATTCTACGGTATTGTGAAATGCACTTGCTACCTAAGAGCAACTTAAGCCCAGATACTCCGAAGCCTTATGAAATGTTCATTGGAAACAAATCATAGAGAAGATTCAATAACCACTTTTCAGAGTAACAGCCGTGTTAGTCTGTATTCGCAAAAAGAAAAGGAGGACTTGTGGCACCTTAGAGACTAACCAATTTATTAGAGCATAAGCTTTCGTGAGCTACAGCTCACTTCCTCAGATGCATATCGTGGAAACTGCAGCAGGCTTTATATATACACAGAGAATATGAAACAATACCTATTCCCACCCCACTGTCCTGCTGGTAATAGCTTATCTAAAGTGATTTCCAGCACAAATCCAGGTTTTCTCACCCTCCACCCCCCCACACAAATTCACTCTCCTGCTGGTGATAGCCCATCCAAAGTGACAACTCTTTACACAATGTGCATGACAATCAAGCTGGGCTATTTCCTGCATAAATCCAGGTTCTCACATCCCCCCCACCCCCATACACACACAAACTCACTCTCCTGCTGGTAATAGCTCATCCAAACTGACCACTCTTCAAGTTAAAATCCAAGTTAAACCAGAACATCTGGGGGGGGGGGGTAGGAAAAAACAAGAGGAAACAGGCTACCTTGCATAATGACTTAGCCACTCCAAGTCTCTATTTAAGCCTAAATTAATAGTATCCAATTTGCAAATGAATTCCAATTCAGCAGTTTCTCGCTGGAGTCTGGATTTGTAGTTTTTTTGTTTTAAGATAGCGACCTTCATGTCTGTGATTGCGTGACCAGAGAGATTGAAGTGTTCTCCGACTGGTTTATGAATGTTATAATTCTTGACATCTGATTTGTGTCCATTTATTCTTTTACGTAGAGACTGTCCAGTTTGACCAATGTACATGGCAGAGGGGCATTGCTGGCACATGATGGCATATATCACATTGGTGGATGTGCAGGTGAACGAGCCTCTGATAGTGTGGCTGATGTTATTAGGCCCTGTGATGGTGTCCCCTGAATAGATATGTGGGCACAGTTGGCAACGGGCTTTGTTGCAAGGATAAGTTCCTGGGTTAGTGGTTCTGTTGTGTGGTATGTGGTTGTTGGTGAGTATTTGCTTCAGGTTGCGGGGCTGTCTGTAGGCAAGGACTGGCCTGTCTCCCAAGATTTGTGAGAGTGTTGGGTCATCCTTTAGGATAGGTTGTAGATCCTTAATAATGCGTTGGAGGGGTTTTAGTTGGGGGCTGAAGGTGACGGCTAGTGGCGTTCTGTTATTTTCTTTGTTAGGCCTGTCCTGTAGTAGGTAACTTCTGGGAACTCTTCTGGCTCTATCAATCTGTTTCTTTACTTCTGCAGGTGGGTATTGTAGTTGTAAGAAAGCTTGACAGAGATCTTGTAGGTGTTTGTCTCTGTCTGAGGGGTTGGAGCAAATGCGGTTGTATCGCAGAGCTTGGCTGTAGACGATGGATCGTGTGGTGTGGTCAGGGTGAAAGCTGGAGGCATGCAGGTAGGAATAGCGGTCAGTAGGTTTCCGGTATAGGGTGGTGTTTATGTGACCATTGTTTATTAGCACTGTAGTGTCCAGGAAGTGGATCTCTTGTGTGGACTGGACCAGGCTGAGGTTGGTGGTGGGATGGAAATTGTTGAAATCATGGTGGAATTCCTCAAGGGCTTCTTTTCCATGGGTCCAGATGATGAAGATGTCATCAATATAGCGCAAGTAGAGTAGGGGCTTTAGGGGACGAGAGCTGAGGAAGCGTTGTTCTAAATCAGCCATAAAAATGTTGGCATACTGTGGGGCCATGCGGGTACCCATAGCAGTGCCGCTGATCTGAAGGTATACATTGTCCCCAAATGTGAAGTAGTTATGGGTAAGGACAAAGTCACAAAGTTCAGCCACCAGGTTAGCCGTGACATTATCGGGGATAGTGTTCTTGACGGCTTGTAGTCCATCTTTGTGTGGAATGTTGGTGTAGAGGGCTTCTACATCCATAGTGGCCAGGATGGTGTTATCAGGAAGATCACCGATGGATTGTAGTTTCCTCAGGAAGTCAGTGGTGTCTCGAAGGTAGCTGGGAGTGCTGGTAGCGTAGGGCCTGAGGAGGGAGTCTACATAGCCAGACAATCCTGCTGTCAGGGTGCCAATGCCTGAGATGATGGGGCGCCCAGGATTTCCAGGTTTATGGATCTTGGGTAGTAGATAGAATATCCCAGGTCGGGGTTCCAGGGGTGTGTCTGTGCGGATTTGATCTTGTGCTTTTTCAGGAAGTTTCTTGAGCAAATGCTGTAGTTGCTTTTGGTAACTCTCAGTGGGATCAGAGGGTAATGGCTTGTAGAAACTCGTGTTGGAGAGCTGCCGAGCAGCCTCTTGTTCATATTCCGACCTATTCATGACGACAACAGCACCTCCTTTGTCAGCCTTTTTGATTATGATGTCAGAGTTGTTTCTGAGGCTGTGGATGGCATTGCGTTCCGCATGGCTGAGGTTATGGGGCAAGTGATGCTGCTTTTCCACAATTTCAGCCCGTGCACGTCGTCGGAGAACACTTCAATCTCTCTGGTCACGCAATCACAGACATGAAGGTCGCTATCTTAAAACAAAAAAACTACAAATCCAGACTCCAGCGAGAAACTGCTGAATTGGAATTCATTTGCAAATTGGATACTATTAATTTAGGCTTAAATAGAGACTTGGAGTGGCTAAGTCATTATGCAAGGTAGCCTGTTTCCTCTTGTTTTTTCCTACCCCCCCCCCCAGATGTTCTGGTTTAACTTGGATTTTAACTTGAAGAGTGGTCAGTTTGGATGAGCTATTACCAGCAGGAGAGTGAGTTTGTGTGTGTATGGGGGTGGGGGGGATGTGAGAACCTGGATTTATGCAGGAAATAGCCCAGCTTGATTGTCATGCACATTGTGTAAAGAGTTGTCACTTTGGATGGGCTATCACCAGCAGGAGAGTGAATTTGTGTGGGGGGGTGGAGGGTGAGAAAACCTGGATTTGTGCTGGAAATCACTTTAGATAAGCTATTACCAGCAGGACAGTGGGGTGGGAATAGGTATTGTTTCATATTCTCTGTGTATATATAAAGCCTGCTGCAGTTTCCACGATATGCATCTGAGGAAGTGAGCTGTAGCTCACGAAAGCTTATGCTCTAATAAATTGGTTAGTCTCTAAGGTGCCACAAGTCCTCCTTTTCTTTTTGCGATAACCACTTTTGTAAAAGAAACTCCCTCAGCCATTTTGATCTACAATACCTATCGGTGTCAGTCTATGACATGGAATAATGGCCTGTAGCATTTCAGAATCGAGAACTATAAATAGGGTTCATTTCTTAACACAGCCCTCCACTTTCCTGTTTCAATGGTGATAAACTATCTAAGTAAAACCTTCTCTTCCAAGGCAAAATCTTGTAAGTTAAATTTTATCCCTGGTAAATTTGTATGGGGCTAAGTTTTCAAATATTGTCACCTTTTATGCTAGAAATGTGACTACATCATGAAGGGGCATTGAGAGGTCAAAACTTGCCTAACATTCCAGTTTTGTAAAAATAAGTTTATACAGTTTATGTCTTTATCCCCAGTCCTGCAAAGATGTATATGTTTGATTAGTCCCATTGCGTTTAGTGAGACTACTCAACCTACTCGTGTATGTAAAATCATAGATTTTTGTCACTGGCAGGGACAAACTTACAGCCTAAAGCCCCGATCCTAACCAACAACTTTTAACTTGTGAGTGACGTTATCCCCATGTATTGTGTTTGCAGGATGGTAGCCTTAGGCTCTAGGTCATGGTCAAGATATCTGTGACAAAACCCATTGCGGTTAGTTCCTTTTCCCCCAATAAAAGTCATTGTGGCTTTATTTTACAATTCTTGCCATGGTTACTCTTTGATTGCTTGTTACTGAAGCTTGTGTTCCATCCCCCCAAGCAATGTGGTCTCCTTGTGTCTCCTAATCAGATGTATATATTCCAAATGATTGCACTTCTTATGGTCTCACCAGCGGTGTTTCGTCCAACAATGCATCCTGCCTGAGGCTTTGTTTTGTCAAGAATATTCCTTTCCTTATTTTATAGCTATATACATAATTTTTCTTTTTACAAGTACAGCTGGGAGCCTCATGAAAACAAGATGTATATCTCACGAGGCTCTCCAAACGAGCAACATTTTTAGATAAATAAATCTGTTCTGGAGTTTCAAGTTTTATTTGTGCTTTACACACACACACACACACACACTAACTTTTTCTTTATTCTTCCTCATTTCTCTGTCTACTGGCTCTGTTCAGCACATATGCTCCATTCCTACTCAGGGTAACCTCCCATGAAGTCACTAGGAATTCAGAGCCATTGATTTTTCTTTCCTTTTCATGATCCCACAACACACACACACTATTTCTATTTTGCTTGTGTTGTAAACAATTGGTTTTCTGATTATTGATTTTCTGATTCACATTCAAAAGCTAAAGAATATTACAAAAAATATAAATCAAACAAATTCTACATAACAGTTTGTTAACTTTCTTAATGCTGGGCACTAAAGGATTTCATTTGCATATCAGACTCAATCCATCTGCAATGGTCTTTGTTCAGCCAATACTCTATATAAGAACACTGCTTATTACTATGCAGACTGATTATGCTGTTGTTACATAAAATGTCTACCATTAACAAGACAACTTTTACTGGTACCACACAGTGGCATCAGTGATACCATGAAAATCTTCTAAGCATAAGAGGAACAAATTGGCTATTTGGGGCAGAACTGAGATTTTTTTTTGTTCCATGTTTGTACAGCACCTAGCACAATGGGGTCCTGGTCTACGATTGGGGCTCCTAGGTGCTACCACCGCACAAATATTTAAATTTTCAAAAGCACCTGTGTGCTTTCTCTCATGCTCCTCTCACGCTTGGGAAGAACTCCCCATAAATATCCACAACACACCTCACTGTTCCTCTTCAAATCGCTCCTCAAAAATTCTCCTTTGCTGTGATGCCTATCTCACTGTGCCTCAGTGCGTCAAGTGGAGATTGACAGATTCAAGACAAACTGCTGAGAAATAGGGCAGACTCACCCAAACTGGTGGTTATTCTATCATAAGATTATACCACGCCAATAACAAAAGTAGACTTCTGTCTCACCACACTGGTTAACAAGAAATCAGAAATCAGTCTCCTTAGGCATCCCAGCCCTTATCTCACCACCCAGACACTAGACTCTATGATAAGTACAGTAGTTACCAAAAACCAATTTTATTAAATATAGGGTCCTTTCCATCTCCAGAGATCAGTCACATAACCAGGTCAATATATAACTCAGATCTTCCCCAATAATCACGCTGCTGAGAATCCTTTAGTAACTAAAATCTAAAGGTTTATTAATAAAAGAAAAGCAGAAGATCATATACACATATAGATAAATTATATAATATCTATATATAGATAGATCTATAAATATTGTGACAAAGTTCCTCCTCTGTCTTGGTGGGTCCTGCGCTTATTTGCTCACCTCAGAGATTCACAGCAGCCCTCAGTTTGGCCCCTTTTGCTAGTGGCTCAAACCTGCCGTCCACTCAGTTAACTTCATCACTGGCCAGCATGGGGAAAAGGAGGAGAACAATCCCCGCAGTCTCTGCTGGCCCACCTAATGGGTCGGGGGACAGGCCAGAGACCTTCCCCTCGGGTGGGACCCACAGTCCTGGTCAACTCCTCTTTTATGAGATAGGGAGTTGGGGGAATGGAGCGAACCCGGGCCCACCCTCTACTCCGGGTTCCAGCTCAGGGCCCTGTGGATTGCAGCTGTCTATAGTGTCTCCTGTAACAGCTGTGTGACAGCTACAACTCCCTAGGCTACTTCCCCATGGCCTCCTCCCAACACCTTCTTTGTCCTCATCACCGGACCTTCCTCCTGATGTCTGATAACGCTTTGTACTTCTCAGTCTTCCAGCAGTACGCCTACTCACTCTCAGCTTCTTGCATGCCTCTTGCTCCCAGCTGCTGACACGCACCTCACTAGCTGAAGGGAGGTCCAAAACCAGGTGCCCTGATTAGCCTGCCTGTCCTAATTGATTCTGGTAGCGTCTTAATTGGCTCCAGGTGTCCTACATGGCCTGCCTTAATTGGTTCCAGCAACTTCCTGAGTGTTCTGGAACTGCCCCTGTTAGGTTGGCTCATGAGGCGTCCTGCGATTGTGAGGCCGTTTTCCGACTCTCAGTACATTCACGTATCCGGGCGGAGTTCCTCTGGGCAGCGTCCACCGACTCCCTTGACACCTTCGAGGAGCGGTGGGCGCTGTCCGGGGTTCTCTGCTCGGTGACCCCGTCCGGTTCCCTCCGTCTGACCCTCTGATTGAGGGAAAGAGCGAGAGCCGCCAGTCACAGCCGTTAGTTGCTGTGAATACCATCATTACTGTCTTCTAGGAGGGGTCCTATCATACATGGGTGTACCCCCCTCCCTCCCAACCACCCACCCCGCAGCCGTGCCCATCTTGTCGGGCACTCTCAGGAGAGGGAGGGTCGGTGACCCTGGGCGCGGCACTAGGTAACTCGAGAGGGTGGAAGACCACGAGTGTCGAGGAGGCCCCCCCGCTCTAGGCCACCAGGTAACTCAGGAGGGTGGAAGACCACGAGTGTCGAGGAAGCCCCCCCGCTCTGGGCCTGGGCTAACCTGAACACCTCTCCCTCCTGAAAGCTGTTGTGTTATACCTTTTGATTGCGTTGTTTTGTTGCTAAGTTTTTTTTTTATCCCTTTGTATTCTTTGTAACTGTTACAAATAAATTTCCTTTCTGTTTCAAAAAAAAACTGCCCCTGTTAGGTTGGCTCATGAGGCGTCCTGCGATTGTGAGGCCGTTTTCCGACTCTCAGTACATTCACGTATCCGGGCGGAGTTCCTCTGGGCAGCGTCCACCGACTCCCTTGACACCTTCGAGGAGCGGTGGGCGCTGTCCGGGGTTCTCTGCTCGGTGACCCCGTCCGGTTCCCTCCGTCTGACTCTCTGATTGAGGGAAAGAGCGAGAGCCGCCAGTCACAGTCGTTAGTTGCTGTGAATACCATCATTACTGTCTTCTAGGAGGGGTCCTATCATACATGGGTGTACCCCCCTCCCTCCCAACCACCCACCCCGCAGCCGTGCCCATCTTGTCGGGCACTCTCAGGAGAGGGAGGGTCGGTGACCCTGGGCGCGGCACTAGGTAACTCGAGAGGGTGGAAGACCACGAGTGTCGAGGAGGCCCCCCCGCTCTAGGCCACCAGGTAACTCAGGAGGGTGGAAGACCACGAGTGTCGAGGAAGCCCCCCCGCTCTGGGCCTGGGCTAACCTGAACACCTCTCCCTCCTGAAAGCTGTTGTGTTGTACCTTTTGATTGCGTTGTTTTGTTGCTAAGTTTTTTTTTTATCCCTTTGTATTCTTTGTAACTGTTACAAATAAATTTCCTTTCTGTTTCAAAAAAAAAAAAAAAAAAAAACTGCCCCTGTTAGGTTGGCTCATGAGGCGTCCTGCGATTGTGAGGCCGTTTTCCGACTCTCAGTACATTCACGTATCCGGGCGGAGTTCCTCTGGGCAGCGTCCACCGACTCCCTTGACACCTTCGAGGAGCGGTGGGCGCTGTCCGGGGTTCTCTGCTCGGTGACCCCGTCCGGTTCCCTCCGTCTGACTCTCTGATTGAGGGAAAGAGCGAGAGCCGCCAGTCACAGCCGTTAGTTGCTGTGAATACCATCATTACTGTCTTCTAGGAGGGGTCCTATCATACATGGGTGTACCCCCCTCCCTCCCAACCACCCACCCCGCAGCCGTGCCCATCTTGTCGGGCACTCTCAGGAGAGGGAGGGTCGGTGACCCTGGGCGCGGCACTAGGTAACTCGAGAGGGTGGAAGACCACGAGTGTCGAGGAGGCCCCCCCGCTCTAGGCCACCAGGTAACTCAGGAGGGTGGAAGACCACGAGTGTCGAGGAAGCCCCCCCGCTCTGGGCCTGGGCTAACCTGAACACCTCTCCCTCCTGAAAGCTGTTGTGTTGTACCTTTTGATTGCGTTGTTTTGTTGCTAAGTTTTTTTTTTATCCCTTTGTATTCTTTGTAACTGTTACAAATAAATTTCCTTTCTGTTTCAAAAAAAAAAAAAAAAAAAAACTGCCCCTGTTAGGTTGGCTCATGAGGCGTCCTGCGATTGTGAGGCCGTTTTCCGACTCTCAGTACATTCACGTATCCGGGCGGAGTTCCTCTGGGCAGCGTCCACCGACTCCCTTGACACCTTCGAGGAGCGGTGGGCGCTGTCCGGGGTTCTCTGCTCGGTGACCCCGTCCGGTTCCCTCCGTCTGACTCTCTGATTGAGGGAAAGAGCGAGAGCCGCCAGTCACAGCCGTTAGTTGCTGTGAATACCATCATTACTGTCTTCTAGGAGGGGTCCTATCATACATGGGTGTACCCCCCTCCCTCCCAACCACCCACCCCGCAGCCGTGCCCATCTTGTCGGGCACTCTCAGGAGAGGGAGGGTCGGTGACCCTGGGCGCGGCACTAGGTAACTCGAGAGGGTGGAAGACCACGAGTGTCGAGGAGGCCCCCCCGCTCTAGGCCACCAGGTAACTCAGGAGGGTGGAAGACCACGAGTGTCGAGGAAGCCCCCCCGCTCTGGGCCTGGGCTAACCTGAACACCTCTCCCTCCTGAAAGCTGTTGTGTTGTACCTTTTGATTGCGTTGTTTTGTTGCTAAGTTTTTTTTTTATCCCTTTGTATTCTTTGTAACTGTTACAAATAAATTTCCTTTCTGTTTCAAAAAAAAAAAAAAAAAAAAACTGCCCCTGTTAGGTTGGCTCATGAGGCGTCCTGCGATTGTGAGGCCGTTTTCCGACTCTCAGTACATTCACGTATCCGGGCGGAGTTCCTCTGGGCAGCGTCCACCGACTCCCTTGACACCTTCGAGGAGCGGTGGGCGCTGTCCGGGGTTCTCTGCTCGGTGACCCCGTCCGGTTCCCTCCGTCTGACCCTCTGATTGAGGGAAAGAGCGAGAGCCGCCAGTCACAGCCGTTAGTTGCTGTGAATACCATCATTACTGTCTTCTAGGAGGGGTCCTATCATACATGGGTGTACCCCCCTCCCTCCCAACCACCCACCCCGCAGCCGTGCCCATCTTGTCGGGCACTCTCAGGAGAGGGAGGGTCGGTGACCCTGGGCGCGGCACTAGGTAACTCGAGAGGGTGGAAGACCACGAGTGTCGAGGAAGCCCCCCCGCTCTAGGCCACCAGGTAACTCAGGAGGGTGGAAGACCACGAGTGTCGAGGAAGCCCCCCCGCTCTGGGCCTGGGCTAACCTGAACACCTCTCCCTCCTGAAAGCTGTTGTGTTATACCTTTTGATTGCGTTGTTTTGTTGCTAAGTTTTTTTTTATCCCTTTGTATTCTTTGTAACTGTTACAAATAAATTTCCTTTCTGTTTCAAAAAAAAACTGCCCCTGTTAGGTTGGCTCATGAGGCGTCCTGCGATTGTGAGGCCGTTTTCCGACTCTCAGTACATTCACGTATCCGGGCGGAGTTCCTCTGGGCAGCGTCCACCGACTCCCTTGACACCTTCGAGGAGCGGTGGGCGCTGTCCGGGGTTCTCTGCTCGGTGACCCCGTCCGGTTCCCTCCGTCTGACCCTCTGATTGAGGGAAAGAGCGAGAGCCGCCAGTCACAGCCGTTAGTTGCTGTGAATACCATCATTACTGTCTTCTAGGAGGGGTCCTATCATACATGGGTGTACCCCCCTCCCTCCCAACCACCCACCCCGCAGCCGTGCCCATCTTGTCGGGCACTCTCAGGAGAGGGAGGGTCGGTGACCCTGGGCGCGGCACTAGGTAACTCGAGAGGGTGGAAGACCACGAGTGTCGAGGAAGCCCCCCCGCTCTAGGCCACCAGGTAACTCAGGAGGGTGGAAGACCACGAGTGTCGAGGAAGCCCCCCCGCTCTGGGCCTGGGCTAACCTGAACACCTCTCCCTCCTGAAAGCTGTTGTGTTGTACCTTTTGATTGCGTTGTTTTGTTGCTAAGTTTTTTTTTTATCCCTTTGTATTCTTTGTAACTGTTACAAATAAATTTCCTTTCTGTTTCAAAAAAACAAAAAAAACAAAAAAAAAAAAAAAACTGCCCCTGTTACCTTACCCAGGGAAAAGGGACCTGCTTAACCTGGGACCAATATCTCTCCCTTTGATCACTCTCCTGTAGCCCTCGGGCCTGGAGGGAGGGAGGGAGGAAGGAGAGAGAGGGTTGCTCCTGCTAGGCCCTGAGCTCTCGCTGCTGCTGCTGCTGCTCCCCTGGCTGGGCCAGACATCACCCTGCCCTTCTCTGCTACCTGGTTGCTGGCCAGCTCTTGGACTCCTCTACCCTCAGTTGCTGCTGCTCCAGCTACAGCTCCTTGGGGGGTTGCTGGCCCACTCCCCGGAGGAGGGGAGTGAGGGACCCCTGCCCCAGCCATTGCTACTCCTGTGGACACCACCACCACCACCTGTGAGGGGTCCTTTCTGCCTGCCCGGCCACTGGACTGCCACCTGGAATTGCTGGAGCTGTTGCTGCGGTGTTTGCTGCCTAGAAGCTGCTGGAGCCACAAGGAGGAAGAAGAAGAGGACTGTCTGCTACTGGGGGAGAACTCAGAGACTCTGCAGACCACTGTGGAGGGGGCCATCAAAGATTGAGTATCTTTCGAACTGTGCTCTTGTGGTGGGGGTTTTGACTGTGTTTGTGGGGACTTTGGTGGTGGGGCGTGGAGCCTGCCACCGATCCATCTGTGTCCCAACCCCCACCACCCCCACTGGCTGCTTACCATCTGCCTCTCTCTGTTCCTGCCTCTGGGACTCAGCTGCTTGCTTGGCTTGCCATGCCCGACTTCCACCATTTGGGCCAGAAGCAGCAGCCAACCTAAACAGACTCTTTTGTGCAAGCGCACATGCCCCCACCCCGCAGACTACCCACCCCACCCCTGCAACAGTCTCCTTGTCTCCCCCTGCAGCCCTTTGCTCCCCACCCTTTTTTGCCCCAGCCCCTTGCTAGCTCCACTTTGTTGCCCTGCCCTGCCCTTTTCCCTCTGCAGCATTTGTTTGTTTGCCCTGCCCCAATACTGAAGCTAGCCCCTTCGGTTTTTCTGCCCCACTCCCAGCCTGGGGGTCTCCCTCCTCCTGCGGCCCCCCTTGCCCTGATTAGCCCCTCCCCTCGTGCACCTATGCCCCCTCCTATGCTCTTGTGCGCCTCCCCATTTTAGTTTGAAACCCTGTCTCACTGCACCCCCCCCGATGCTGTTATATCCCCCCCCCTCCCCTTGTGCAGCTAGAGGAGCCGGAAACCCTCCCTGAGTAGGTGACTGACACCCACCCCCCGCCAAGTCCTTGATAGCCCTCCCATCCAGCCCTCACCACACCTTTTGGCACCCTCCTCCCCTGCCTGCAGCTTAGCAGGGAGGAGTGGTCGACCTGTTCCCCTTCCCCCCACTTTCCTCTGGTGTTTGTCCCCCCCCCTTATTATGACAGGGAACAAGGTGGGTGGGTGGGACCCCTTGGGCAGCCCCCACCGCCCCTCCTCCACCTGCCCCCCCCCATGTCTTCCCTCTCTAGCCTCTACCTCAACCGCCGCTGCCGAACCATCTGCTATCACCAACGCTGTGGCACCAGCAGCGGCGGGCAATGGGGTGACCTCTGCTGCTGCCACGTCCCTCGCCCCCTCCGATTCTGAGGGAGCCCCCCGCCGGCGGGAAGGGCCAGGGCAAGAAGAAGTGTAAGGGCCCCACCAAAAAGACCAGGCCCTCCATGACAGTGGCTGCCCCCACTGCCATGGTCCCACCACTGGCCGCGGCGTCCCTCCCCGCTGCTCCCTCCACCAGCTCTGCGGGTGCCCCTCCCCCGGCCCCCAGGGCGTATGCTCAGGTGGCGGCAGTCCCCCCGCCTGCCGCTACGTCATCTCCTCCGACCACCGCCTCTGTTACCATCTCTAGCAGCCGAGGCCCCTTCCCCACCTTGACCAGGAAGCACGGCGTCCGTTGCCTCCTGGTGCCCGCCTCACCCCACATAGAAACCTATGTGCGGGCGTTGGCAAGGGTGGTGGAGCCCATGGCCATCGTAGCAGCCTCCAAAATGTACGGAAAGGTCATGTTCTTCCTAGCATTGGAGGCTGCCGCCCAGGAGGCGGTGGAGAAGGGGCTGGCAGTGTGGGGGGCGTGTTCGTCCCCCCTGGAGCCGCTAGAGGACCTGGGCATCCGAATAGTCCTGACGTCCGTCCCTCCCTTCCTTCCCAATGCCGTCCTGTTACCCACCTTCTCTACCCTGGGGAAACCAATCTCTGTTGTTAGCCCTCTCCCACTGGGCTGAAAAGACCCCGCCCTCCGTCACGTCCTTTTGTTCTGCCGGCAGGTGCAGCTAAAACTGCTGCCAGCGGCGCGTGATGGAGAGGCACTCAAGGGGGTCCTTACCTGGTCCCCTACCACGGGGCCTGTTGCATTATTCTACGGGAAAGGCCCGGTGCTATCTCTGCCAGGTGATAGGGCACATCCGGAGGGACTACCCCCGGCCTAGCAAGGAGGGACATCCAGGACCCCCGAGGCCCGGCAGGGTGCTGACCCCATCATGACCATCCCCCCTGGCTGCCCAGCACCCGGAGACGCCCCTCCTCCTTCCCAGCCCACCACTGCTCCCGCTCAGGCCCAAGGGGCACCTCCCCCCGTACGCCCAGATGAGCGGGAGAGCCCCGCTTCCACTGCCTGCAATCTGGCGGGGCCTGTGGAGGAGAGTGTGGCAGGGATACCACCGGGCATAGGAGCGGGCCCCCCTCAGGAGGAATCTTCCCTCCCTTGTGTTGCCCCACCGTTACCTCCCCGAGGCCCTGAGCCATTGCCCCTGCCCCCCGACCCGACTCCTGCTAGCCAGCCCCCAGACGATGCCATGGAGGGCTGGGCCCTAGTACAGGGGAAGCGGGGCAAGCAGAAGGCTCGAGTTCTGCTCCTTCCCACCGATGCGGAAGTCCCCCCGGAAGGCCAGGAAGGGGGGGCACCGATGCTGGGCCTTCTGCCTTGCCCCCAGGTGGGATTTGTCCACCGGTACCAGCTGAGGAAGATGTGGCAGCACCGAAGGGCAGTACCGCCCCTCCACTGGAGTCTCTTCCCTCAGAGACCCCTGATGGATCCCCTCCTGCCCCGTTAACATCTGAAGCCCCTGTGAGCCCCGAGGCGATCATCGCTTCGGGTGCCAGCAGGGAGAACCCCAGGGTGGTGGAAGGCGATCTCCCTTCCATCTACAAGGAGATCGAGGCCCTGGGTCTGATCCCGGTCACCCAGGGGGAGGACGGCCCTCCACCAGCGGGACTCGATCTGGACGACCTCATCCCGGCCCCCCCTTTCCCCATGTTCCCTCCCCCAACCGCTGCTACTTCTCCTGCCTCCCCTGGGCTCCTCCATCTGCCCGGCCACAGGTGGCACCCTGTTGAAGGCCGCTGAGCCTGCTGAGGGCCCACCTCCCAGCAGCCCAGCTACTGGGGCCCAGGAGCCTGCCTCTGCCCCTCTCCCTGCCCCTGCTCCTGTCCCCTGTCCTACCCCTACACCTGACCCCTGCCCTGCCCCTGATTCCCACCCCTTCCTTATCCTCTCCACCTCCAGTGATGCCATTGCCGCCCCTGGGGCCGTCACCTCCTCGTTCCCAGAGGATAGCCCCCAGGGAGCTGCCTTCATATTTCCCTGTCCTGACCCACCGGGGCTGCTATCTTCCCTCCGCTGCCCCCTACTAAGCCAGGGTTTGAGGTGCGGCGCGTGGAGTCAGCCCATAAGGTGCCACATCGGGGGTCCACCCCTTGTCTGCTCGTCTTGGAGGGCCATGGGGTTGTGTCAGAGACAGCTCTGGAGGATAGCTGGGGGCCAGTGACCCCAGCCCTCCATACGCTGTGAGAAGAGCTCTGGGAGTTCCATGAAGATGTCCATGACTCCCGTAATAAGGTGCAGCTCGCTCTCCAGCAATGGGGGGATTTTCATTAAATCCTCCATGCCGTGAGGGCCCTCATGCGGGAGGTTAAAAGGACCGGGAAGCAGGCTGTCGCGGCCTACCAGCAGGTCCACCTCTTCCGTGACTCCTTACTCACCTACTGGGTAGGTCACAGTTTGCTGGTGTGGCCCGACGGAGGCTATGAGCGACTCTGCCGATGAGGATCCTCCCCAGCCCTCCTCATGGCACCTATCATCTTTGCAACATTGAACACCTGGAGCTGTAGGATGGGTCTCCGCAGGAGCCAGGTGCTCTCCTTCCTTTGGGAGGGGGGTACTCTGAGGTTTTCCTGCAGGAGACCCATACGGATCCGGCCACCGAACATAGCTGGCGGCTGGAGTGGGGGGACAGGGTATACTTTAGCCATTCCACGATTCGGCAGGCTGGAGTGGCGACCCTGTTCTTCCCCGACCTACAGCCCCAGGTGCTGGGAGATGCCAAGGCTGTGCCGGGTCACCTGCTGCACCTCCGGGTCCGCATGGAGGGGCTCATGGTCAATCTCGTCAACGTCTATGCCCCAATATCAGGCCCAGAGCAACTGCATTTCTTTCAACAAGCGTCCACCTTCCTCAGCACCTTGGATCCTCGCAAGTGCCTGGTCCTGGGCGGGGACTTTAACAACACCCTTGAGGAGCGGGACCGCTTGGGGACCGAGCAGTGCCCAGCCACCGCTGATGTCCTCCAGGAGATAGTCGAAAATCACTCGCTGGTGGACATTTGGTGCAACCAACAACCAGACAACATCTTGACATTCAACTTTGTCCAGGTGGAGGCCCATCGGTCACGCCACTCCCGGTTGGACTGCATCTATTCATCACATTTCCACCTTTCACAGGCCCATTCCTCCAGCATCCGGCCGACCCCATTCTCTGATCATCATTTAGCCACCGTGACGGCCTCTCTCTGTGCAGAGAGGCCAGGGCTGGCCTATTAGCATTTCAACAACAGCTTGTTGGAGGATGTGGGCTTCGTGGAGTCCTTCTGGGAGTTCTGGCTGGCCTGACGAGCAGCAGTGTGCCTTTCCCTTGGTGCGGCAGTGGTGGGACCTGGGGAAGGTGCGTGCCCGGCTCTTCTGCCTTGACTATACCCGGAGCCCCAGCCGACGGAGGGATGCGGCAATAGAGCAGTTGGAACGGGAGGTCTTACAGCTGGAGAGGCATCTGGCTGCCAGCCCCGAGGATCCATCCCTCTACAGAGCATGCCAGGAGAAGCAGGAGGAGCTCTGGGCCCTCGAAGAGCATCGTGCCCGGGGCGCCTTTCTTCGATCCCGCATCCATCTCCTTCGGGAGATGGATCACGGCTCCCGCTTCTTCTATGCCCTGGAGAAAAGGAGGGGGGCCAAGAAACATATCACCTGCCTCTTGGCAGAGAATGGCACCGCCCTCACGGATCTGGCGGAGATGTGCAGGAGGGCCAGGGTCTTCTATGCAGGCCTTTTTCCCCGGATCCAACCGATCCTAACGCTTGCAGAGTGCTCTGGTACGAACTCCCTACGGTCAGCGTGGGCAACCGAGACCAGCTAGAGCTGCCTCTCACTGTGGCCGAGTTCTCAGAAGCCTTCCTCTATATGCTCACCAATAAATCTCCGGGCATGGACGGGCTGACCGTGGAGTTCTACTGCGTCTTCTGGGACATCCACGGCCCAGACCTAGTCACCGTCTGGGCCGAGTCCTTGCAGAACAGGGTCCTCCCTCTTTCGTGCAGGCGATCCGTGCTTGCCTTCTTGCCAAAGAAGAAAGACTTCCGCAATTTACGAAATTGGCATCCCATCTCACTCCTCAGCACAGACTATAAAGTCATAGCAAAAGCCATCTCGCTGCGGTTCATGTCCACCCAGACCAGACCTACACCATCCCAGGCCGCACCATCTTTGACAACCTGTATCTGGTCCAGGACCTCTTGGAGCTAGGGTGTAGGAATGGTCTGTCATTCTCCCTCCTGTCCCTGGATCAGGAGAAGGCGTTCAACAGAGTGGACCATGGGTATCTCCTGAGAACTCTGTGAGCGTTTGGCTTTGGACCCCAGTTTGTGGGTTTTCTCCAGGAGCTGTATGCCTCCGCAGAGTGTCTGGTCAGGCTCAACTGGACCCTGACCGAGCCGGTCAGCTTCGGGTGAGGAGTACAGCACGGGTGCCCTCTCTCGGGCCAGCTGTATGCTCTGGTGATTGAGCCCTTCCTCTGTCTCCTCCATAGGAGGTTGACTGGGTTGGTGCTGCGAGAGCCGGAGCTGCGGCTGGGCCTGTCGGCGTACGCCGACAATGTGCTCCTCGTGGTCCAGAACCCAGGTGACTTGGCACAGGTGGAGGATTTCCAGGCCATCTATTTGGCAGCGTCCTCCACCTGGGTCAACTAGGTCAAGAGCTCTGGCCCGGTGGTAGGGGATGGGTGGCAGACGAGCTCCCTCCCACCCGCGCTTCAGGCCATCCGGTGGAGCACGGGTCCACTGCTCTATCTCAGTGTTTACCTTTCTGCCACGCATCCATCTCCGCTGGAGAATTGGCACGGTTTGGAGGGCAGGGTGACAGAGCAGCCCCAGAAATGGACAGGTTTGCTTCTCCCTTCGAGGGAGAGCACTGGTGCTTAATCAACTAATCCTGTCCATGCTCTGGTACCGGCTCAACACCCTGGTCCCAGCCCCAGGTTACCTGGCCAACCTCGGGACATCGATTCTGGAGTTCTTCTGGTCAGGACTGCACTGGGTTCTCTATCTACCCCTGGAGGAGGGAGGGCAGGGCCTGAAGTGTCTATGCACTCAGGTCCATGTCTTCCACCTCCAGGCCCTGCAGAGGCTCCTTTATGGTGCAGGTAGTCCGGCATGGAGCATATTGGCACACACCTTCCTGCGCCACTTCCGAGGGCTCCGATATGACCAGCAGCTACTTTATCTCCATCAGAGAGGTCTTCCGCAAGACCTCTCTGGGCTGCTGGTCTTCTATCAGGACCTCCTCCGGACCTGGAAACTGTTCTCAGCAACCAGGTCTGTAGCGGCCACCGTGGGGGCAGATCTCCTCGCAGAGCCCCTGCTACACAAGCTCGAGCTCCGTGTGCAGGTGGCGGAGTCCCCTTTGCTGTCCCAGAGGTTGGTCCTGGCAGAAGTCACAAGAGTCGGAGACCTCCTGGACTACGACCGGGGAGACTGGCTGGATCCTCTGATGCTCGCTCAGTGCATGGGGCTCTCCAGGCCTCGTACTCCCCAGCATGTACTTTAGGAGGTGAGGGCCAATTTACCGCCCGCTCCTCGGGTTTACCTCAACCAGGTCCTAAGAGAGGGCACGCCCCGCCCACCCTCCACCCCAGGCACTCTGGACCCTCTGCCAGTGGGCCTTGATCCGGGCTACCTAATCCCGGCCCCCCTTTCCCCATGCTCCTTCCCCCTAACCACTGCTTCTGCTCTCGCCTCCAAGGATCCCCGGGACTATTCCAACTGCCCAGCCACAGGTGGCACCCCACTGATGGCCACCCACTTCCTGGATCCCAATAAGATCACTCTTTTATAGCCATCTGGCTGGACCCTGTCACAATATATAATAGATCATATATATATATATATACACATATATGTATAGATCATATACATACAATAATTACAATGTCCTTTAAGTGACAGGTTAGCCACTGGGCCAAAGGGGCCTGTGCCCAGGGGCCCTGACCAATTGCGGGGTCATGGAAAAATGGGCGCCCCGACCCTGCTCACCGGGAAGCCGCAGCACCCCAACCTCGGCTGCAATCCCAGGACTGGAGGAGCTCTAGCTCCCTGCTGTGGCCTCAGAGCTGGGGGAGTTCTCACTCCCTGCTGCGGCCCTAGCAGGGGGGGGAAAGAGAGCTTCTCTGAACTTGGGGCCGCAGTGGAGGGGGCAGAAAGGAGCAAATGTTAGCAACAAGAAGAAAGTCAAGGAAAGTGTGGGCCCCTTACTGAATGAGGGAGGCAACCTAGTGACAGAGGATGTGGAAAAAGCTAATGTACTCAATGCTTTCTTTGCCTCTGTCTTCACGAACAAGGTCAGCTCCCAGACTACTGCACTGGGCAGCACAGCATGGGGAGGAGGTGACCAGCCCTCTGTGGAGAAAGAAGTGGTTCGGGACTATTTAGAAAAGTTGGATGAGCACAAGACCATGGGGCCGGATGCGCTGCATCCGAGAGAGCTAAAGGAGTTGGCATATGTGATTGCAGAGCCATTGGCCATTATCTTTGAAAACGCAAGGCGATCGGGGGAAGTCCCGGACGACTGGAAAAAGGCTAATGTAGTGCCCATCTTTAAAAAGGGAAGAAGGAGGATCCAGGGAACTACAGGCCAGTCAGCCTCACCTCAGTCCCCGGAAAAATCATGGAGCAGGTCCTCAAGGAATCAATTCTGAAGCACTTAAAGGAGAGGAAAGTGATCAGGAACAGTCAGCATGGATTCACCAAGGGCAAGTCATGCCTAACTAATCTCACTGCCTTCTATGATGAGATCACTGGTTCTGTGGATGAGGGGAAAGCGGTGGATGTGTTGTTCCTTGACTTTAGCAAAGCTTTTGATACAGTCTCCCACAGTATTCTTGCTAGCAAGTTAAACAAGTATGGTCTGGATGAATGGACTATAAGGTGGATAGAAAGTTGGCTAGATTGTCGGGCTCAACGGGTAGTGATCAATGGCTCCATGTCTAGTTGGCAGCCGGTATCAAGTGGAGTGCCCCAAGGGTCGGTCCTCGGGCCGGTTTTGTTCAATATCTTCATAAATGATCTGGAGGATGGTGTGGATTGCACACTCAGCAAGTTTGCAGATGACACTAAACTGGGAGGAGAGATACCCTGGAGGGTAGGGATAGGATACAGAGGGACCTAGAAAATTAGAGGATTGGGCCAAAAGAAATCTGATAAGGTTCAACAAGGACAAGCGCAGATTCCTGCACTTAGGACGGAAGAATCCCATGCACCGCTACAGACTAGGGACTGAATGGCTAGGCAGCAGTTCTGTGGAAAAGGACCTAAGGGTTACAGTGGACAAGAAGCTGGATATGAGTCAACAGTGTGCCCTTGTTGCCAAGAAGGCCAATGGCATTTTGGGATTTATATGTAGGGGCATTGCCAGCAGATCGAGGGACGTGATCGTTCCCCTCTATTCGACATTGGTGAGGCCTCATCCGGAGTACTGTGTCCAGTTTTGGGCCCCACACTACAAGAAGGATGTGGAAAAATTGGAAAGAGTCCAGCGGAGGGCAACAAAAATGATTAGGGGACTGGAACACATGAGTTATGAGAAGAGGCTGAGGGAACTGGGGATGTTTAGTCTACGGAAAAGAAGAATGAGGGGGGATTTGTTAGCTGCTTTCAACTACCTGAAAGGAGGTTCCAAAGAGGATGGCTCTAGACTGTTCTCAGTGGTAGCAGATGACAGAACAAGGAGTAATGGTCTCAAGTTGCAGTGGGGAAGATTCAGGTTGGATATTAAGAAAATCTTTTTCACTAGGAGGGTGGTGAAACACTGTAATGCCTTACCTAGGGAGGTGGTGGAATCTCCTTCCTTAGAAGTTTTTAAGGTCAGGCTTGACAAAGCCCTGGCTGGGATGATTTAATTGGGGATCGGTCCTGCTTTGAGCAGGGGGTTGGACTAGATGACCTCCTGAGGTCCCTTCCAACCCTGATATTCTATGATTCTATGAAATGGGTTGCGAGGCTTCAGTGGGGTGAGGAATGGGACGGAACTGTGGGGAGAAGGAGCAGAACGGGGTGGAGCCATGGGTGGGGCCGCAGGCAGAAGCCGCGGAATGGAGGTGGGATTGCAGGCAGAAAGAGTGGGGAGGGGCCCCCCCACTTGCTCTGGCTCAGGGTCCCACAAAAGCTTAATCCACTTCTGTGTCCTTAAATCAGGTTTAGTAGTAGTGATGTTATAGACTGCGGGCTTGGAAAGTCTCTCTAATAACTTCCAAAAGATTGGAAGGTCCTCAATCCACAGTTCAATGTGCTCCTTTTAGTTATAAATCCACAGTACAGAGAATCAGGGCAGGAAAGAGGCAAAATGGAGTCATTCCCGGGGTCTTTTATGCCCTTTGCCATGTGCCTGGAAACTTTCTACTTTGAACAAAGCTCACAGCCCAGGCTGTGGAAAGTTACTGTGACAAGATGGAGTCCAGGGTCACATGAGCATATCCATATATGACTTCATGACTCACAGGCGGAAGCCATTGGCCTCTTGGAGGCTGAGGCATCTGCAGGAAGAGCCATCTGGGTGGAATGAATTTCTTCTAAGGCCCATTGTGAGAGCTAAGTGTCTTTGATGCGCCATCAAACTTAAATAGTCCATTCACAATGTGCTGACTAGACTGGATGTAAACTACCTTGTGGGTGTCACCCCAGGAACAAACACAATTATGATACTAGTATATAGACAATATTCATAACTTCAGAAACAGTGATGCTACATGGATTTAAAGATAATAATCTTATTTAGAAAATCTTAATTTTTCCATTGACACGTTGGACCAGGTGTCCAATAATATAAACATTATTATAAGAGGTGAGCTTTTGAGCTCCACAGAGCCTTTCTTCAGGTCTTCTTCTTGATGTGAAGAACAGCTCTATGGGCTCGAAAGCTCGTCTCTTTCACCAGCAGAAGTGGGCCAATAAAAGTGACTACCTAACCCACTTTATCACTGTCAAGGTTCCTCCCCCACTCTGAACTCTAGGGCACAGATGTGGGGACCTGCATGAAAACCTCCTAAGCTTACTTTTACCAGCTTAGGTTAAAACTTCCCCAAGGTACAAATTAATTTTATCTTTTGTCCTGGAAATAACCACTGCCACCACCAAATTCTAACTGGGTTTACTGGGAAACGTAGTTTGGACACGTCTTTCCCCCCCAAAATCCTCCCAACCCTTGCATCCCACTTCCTGGGAAAGGTTTGGTAAAAATCCTCACCAGTTTGCATAGGTGACCACAGACCCAAACCCAAGACAATGAAAAAGCATTCAGTTTTCTTACAAGAAGACTTTTAATAGAAATAGAAGTAAATAGGAGTAAAGGAATCACCCCTGTAAAATCAGGGTGGTAGGTACCTTATAAGGTAATTGGATTCAAAACATAAAGAATCCCTCTAGGCAAAACCTTAAGTTACAAAAAAGACACACAGACAGAAATAGTCATTCTATTCAGCACAATTCTTTTCTCAGCCATTTAAAGAAATCATAATCTAACGCATACCTAGCTAGATTACTTACTAAAAGTTCTAAGACTCTATTCCTGTTCTATCCCCGGCAAAGCAGCATACCGATAGAGAGACACAGACCCTTTGTTTCTCTCCCTCCTCCCAGCTTTTGAAAGTATCTTGTCTCCTCATTGGTCATTTTGGTCAGGTGCCAGCGAGGTTACCTTTAGCTTCTTAACCCTTTACAGGAGAGAAGAGTTTTCCTCTGGCCAGGAGGGATTTTAAAGGGGTTTACCCTTCGCTTTATATTTATGACACGCCCCCCAAATCTCAGCTAGGGTGAAACACTGGCTGGGATTTCTTCCTGGAGCTCTAGGAAAAACAGAGTTAATAAGACACATGCATCTCTAAATATACTACCAAGTACATAAAGACTAACAATATTTTCCACATCTCAAGGACGATTTTAATCAGTTGATTCTGGGAAACTTTCACGGGAGAGTGCATCAGCCACTTTGTTAGAAGCTCCTGAGATATGTTGGATGTTGAAATCAAAATCTTGGAGAGCTAAACTCCACCGAAGAAGTTTTTTGTTATTTTCTTTGACGGTGTGAAGCCACTTCAGTGCAGCATGGTCGGTTTGCAGGTGGAAACGCCGTCCCCAAACATATGGGCGTAGCTTTTCCAGAGCGTAGACAATGGCATAACATTCTTTTTCAGTGACTGACCAGTTGCTTTCCCTCTCAGACAGTTTTTTGCTGAGAAACACTACGGGGTGGAATTCTTGATCAGGTCCTTTCTGCATTAAAACTGCTCCCACACCACGCTCGGATGCATCTGTGGTTACTAGGAACGGTTTGTCAAAGTCTGGGGCCCTTAGTACAGGGTCAGACATAAGTGTCGCTTTAAGCTTGTTAAAGGCCTTCTGACACTTTTCGTTCCACTGAATGGCATTTGGCTGTTTCTTTTTGGTTAGGTCTGTCAGTGGGGCGGCGATTTGGCTGTATTGCGGTACAAATAATCTGTAATAACCAGCCAAGCCTAAGAAGGATTGAACCTGTTTCTTTGACTTTGGGACAGGCCACTTTTGGATAGCATCCACTTTGGCCTGTAGGGGGCTGATAGTTCCTTGTCCCACCTGGTGTCCAAGGTAAGTCACTCTGTTTAGGCCTATTTGACACTTCTTAGCCTTAACAGTTAGTCCTGCCTCCCTTATGCGCTCAAGGACTTTTTGTAGATGTTCCAGGTGGTCTGCCCAGGAATCCGAAAATCTGGCCACATCGTCAAGGTAGGCAACTGCATATTCTCCTAATCCCACTAGGAGACCATCTACCAGTCTTTGGAAGGTGGCGGGTGCATTTCGCAGCCCGAAAGGGAGTACATTAAATTCATACAGCCCGAGATGTGTGGTGAAGGCTGACCTTTCCTTGGCAGATTCATCTAGCGGTACCTGCCAGTACCCCTTGGTTAAGTCCAAGGTAGAGATGAACTGGGCCCATCCCAGTTTCTCTAATAGTTCATCTGTGCGGGGCATTGGATAGTTGTCTGGGCGAATTACAGCATTTAGCTTACGGTAGTCCATGCAAAAACGTATTTCCCCATCTGGTTTGGGAACTAGAACCACTGGAGATGCCCATGCACTTCCAGAGGGGCGGATTACACCCATCTGTAACATATCCTGGATCTCCCGTTTTATAGCAGTTTTAGCTTGAGGAGACACCCGGTAAGGTTGGACTCTAATTGGGTGAGCATTACCTGTGTCAATGGAGTGGTATGCCCGTTCAGTCAGTCCTGGGGTGGCTGAGAATGTTGGCGCGTACCTAGTGCACAGCTCCTTGATCTGCTGTCGCTGCATATGCCCAAGGGTCATGGAGAGTTTCACCTCTTCCACACCACCACCACATTTCCCTTCGTAGTAGACACCTTCAGGCCACTCAGCGTCGTCTCCTCCCTGGGCTGTAAACTGACAAACCTTTAATTCTCTGGAATAAAAGGGCTTTAGAGAATTAATATGGTACACCTTAGGCTTTCAGTTGGAGGTGGGGAATGCTATGAGATAATTAACAGCTCCCAGGCGCTCCTGGACCGTGAATGGCCCTTCCCACGATGCTTCCATTTTATGGGCCTGGAGTGCCTTTAAGACTATGACCTGGTCCCCTACTTTGAAGGAACGCTCTCTGGCATGTTTATTATACCAGGTTTTTTGCTCTTTTTGAGCATCCTGTAAGTTTTCTTTAGCAAGGGCTAAAGAGGTTCGGAGGGTGTTTTGTAGGTTGGTTACAAAGTCCAGAAAGTTAGTTCCTGGAGAAGGTGTAAATCCCTCCTATTGCTGCTTCACCAACTGTAATGGCCCCTTAACCTCACGGCCATATACAAGTTCACATGGGGAAAACCCTAAACTGGGGTGTGGTACAGCTCTGTAGGCAAAGAGAAACTGCTGCAACACTAGGTCCCAATCATTGGAGTGTTCATTTACGAAATTACGTATCATGGCCTCCAAAGTTCCATTAAACTTCTCCACCATGCCATTTGTTTGATGGTGGTAAGGAGTGGCAACTAAGTGATTTACCCCATGAGCTTCCCAAAGGTTTTCCATGGTTCCTGCCAGGAAATTAGTCCCTGCATCTGTGAGGATGTTGGAGGGCCAACCTACCCTGGCAAAAATGTCTGCTAGTGCCTGGCACACACTTTTAGCCCTGGTGTTGCTTAGAGCTACTGCTTCCGGCCATCGGGTGGCAAAATCCATAAAAGTCAGTATGTACTGCTTTCCTCTGGGTGTCTTTTTTGGAAGAGGACCCAGAATATCCACAGCTACTTGCTGAAATGGAACTTCAATGATGGGGAGTGGCTGGAGAGGGGCTTTGACCTGGTCTTGGGGTTTTCCCACTCTTTGGCATACTTCACAAGACTGGACATAGGTAGAAACATCCTTGCCCATTCCCTCCCAGTGGAATGACCCCCCCAAAATGGTCTTTGGTCCTGTTCACCCCAGCATGGCCACTAGGGTGATCGTGGGCTAAGCTCAAGAGCTTGGCCCGGTATTTAGTTGGAACTACCAACTGTCTCTGAGGATGCCAGTCTTCCTGGTGTCCACCAGAAAGAGTTTCCTTGTATAAAAGTCCTCTTTCTACAACAAACCTGGATCGATTAGAAGAGCTGAGAGGCGGTGGGTTGCTCCGTGCCACCGTCCAAGCTCTCTGGAGGCTTTCATCTGCTTCCTGTTCGGTCTGAAACTGTTCCCTTGATGCTGGAGACATCAGTTCCTCATTGGATTGTGGACCTATGCTTGGTCCCTCTGGAAGCGATGTAGGGGGATGGGGCTGTTTCCGTTGACTGTGAACCGCTCTCCGCTGAGACACTATGTTGGGGCTCAGGCTCCGGCTGAGCCTCTTGTGTAGGGTTATGGGCTG
The DNA here is from genome assembly GCF_965140295.1 of Lepidochelys olivacea. NCBI lineage: Eukaryota > Metazoa > Chordata > Testudines > Cheloniidae > Lepidochelys > Lepidochelys olivacea. The sequence continues at coordinate 23,379,726 of NC_140412.1, read as the reverse complement.
CTGCCAGTTCAGGTTTGGTGGGGTCCTCTGGTGTTGAGGTTGCAAGTACTGGATTCAGTGCTGGCAAATGGTCTGGTGCTGGTTCTGGGACTGGTTCCATCTGGGTCTCTGGGACTGGATCCACTACTGCTGTTGCAGACATTGGCCTGGGGTCCGGGTCCATCACCTCTGACTGGGTCCTGATAGAAGTTTCCGGAATAGAGGTAGGCCTCATGGCTTGTTTTGCCTGGCTATGGGTGACCATTCCCTCCCTCTTGGCCCGCTTCACATGATTGGCCAAGTCTTCCCCCAACAGCATGAGGATGGGATAATCATCATAGACTGCAAAAGTCCACGTTCCTGACCAGCCCTCATACTGGACAGGCAACTTGGCTGTAGGCAAATTGAAAGAGTTGGACTTGAAGGATTGAATCGTCACTTGGATCTCTGGGTTGATTAAATTGGGGTCCACTAAGGAAGCATGGATAGCTGACACTTGTGCTCCGGTGTCCCTCCACGCGGTGACCTTCTTCCCGCCCACACTCACAGTTTCCCTCCGCTCCAAGGGTATCTGGGAGGTATCTGGGCCTGCGGACCTCTGGTGTGATCCCGGTGCAATGAACTGTAATCTGTTGGGGTTCTTGGGGCAGTTGGCCTTTACATGCCCCAGCTCGTTACATTTAAAACATTGTCCAGCTGACGGGTCACTGGGGCGAGGTGGGTTGCTGGAGAACGGGGTGGTGGGATGATAAGGGGTCTGGAGGGTTCTTTGGGAGGTAGGTGGGGCTTTGGGTGGTCCCCAGTGATAGGGTGTGGTCTGGGGTTGTCCCTTCTGGTCTCCGCTCCAACTGCGACCAGTTTTCTTCTTCTCTGCTACCTCCACCCATCTGGCTCCAATCTCTCCTGCCTCGATTACAGTTTTGGGCTTCCCATCGAGGATGTATCTTTCTATTTCCTCAGGAACACCCTCTAAGAATTGTTCCATTTGCATTAGGAAGAGCAAATTTACTGGAGATTCAACACTTGCTCCTGATATCCAGGCATCCCAATGTTTCACAATGTGGTAGGCATGTCGGGTAAATGACATGTCTGGTTTCCACCTTAGGGCTCTGAACCTCTGATGAGACTGCTCGGGTGTTATCCCCATTCTGACTCTTGCCTTGGATTTAAACAGTTCATACTTGTTCATGTGTTCTTTAGGCATTTCAGCTGCCACCTCAGCTAAGGGTCCACTGAGCTGCGGCCTCAGCTCTACCATGTATTGGTCAGTAGAGATGTTGTACACAAGGCAGGCCCTTTCGAAGTTTTCTAGGAAGGCCTCAGTATCATCGCCTGCCTTGTAGGTGGGGAACTTTCTGGGATGGGGAGTGGTACCTGGAGAAGGATTGCTAGGGTTTGTTGGTATATTCTGCTGAGCCTTTACCTTCTCCATCTCCAGTGCATGCTTCCTCTCCTTTTCCCTCTCTTCTTCCACATGCTTCCTCTCTTCTTCCACATGCTTCCTCTCTTATTCCTTTTCCTCCTCCTTCAGCCGCATGAGTTCTGTCTTTCATGTTCCCTTTGTTTTTCCTTAGCCTGAAATCTGGCTAATTCCAGCTTTTGTCGAGCCGTGGATTTTGTCATCCTAACCTCTCTGTTTTTTAACTAACTTTACACCCGAGGTTTAGAAATAAACAAACAAAACTTGGCTGTAAAATTTTGCTGTGTTGGAATAGAATACCTATTCTCTGATAGTGATTGTCAGCCTACAGAAAAAGACAATTCCCTTGTCTCTGCTCTGGCCCCAAATCAAAGCAAAAAACCTCCAACTACTTGGAAACCTGCTTACCAGCAGCCCAAAAGAAAAAAATAATCCTTTTCAAACTTGTTCTCCTTTTGAAAAAAAAAAATCAAAATCCTAAAAAAAAACCCCTGCCACTTTTGTCTCCAGGCAAATGGGTAGAACACCCCCCCTATTTACTTTTAGGGGAAAAAAACCCTTCTGGTTTGGAAGACTGTGAATTTCCCTGCAGGAGTTAAGTACCCTGCCTCCAGGCAAAGAAAACCTGCAATTCACAAAGATAATCCCCTTTTGTCTCTCCTCTAGCTCCAAAGCAGAGAAAAAACAAGCTGCTTTCAGTTTCAGCTGCTTTCTGGACCTCTTTTCCAGCAGCCCCAAAGGGAAAAAAATTTCCTTTTTAAAATCTGTATTTCTAGTTCAAAAAATCTCAAATTGATCTCAAAATGATTTCAGGTTAATCCCACCACTCTGCCACCATGTCAAGGTTCCTCCCCACACTCTGATCTCTAGGGTACAGATGTGGGGACCTGCATGAAAACCTCCTAAGCTTACTTTTACCAGCTTAGGTTAAAACTTCCCCAAGGTACAAATTAATTTTATCTTTTGTCCTGGGAATAACCACTGCCACCACCAAACTCTAACTGGGTTTACTGGGAAACGTCATTTGGACACGTCTTTCCCCCCAAAATCCTCCCAACCCTTGCACCCCACTTCCTGGGAAAGGTTTGGTAAAAATCCTCACCAGTTTGCATAGGTGACCACAGACCCAAACCCAAGACAATGAAAAAGCATTCAGTTTTCTTACAAGAAGACTTTTAATAGAAATAGAAGTAAATAGGAGTAAAGGAATCACCCCTGTAAAATCAGGATGGTAGGTACCTTACAAGGTAATTAGATTCAAAACATAGAGAATCCCTCTAGGCAAAACCTTAAGTTACAAAGAAGACACACAGACAGAAATAGTCATTCTATTCAGCACAATTCTTTTCTCAGCCATTTAAAGAAATCAATCTAATGCATACCTAGCTAGATTACTTACTAAAAATTCTAAGACTCCATTCCTGGTCTATCCCCGGCAAAGCAGCATACTGACAGAGAGACACAGACCCTTTGTTTCTCTCCCTCCTCCCAGCTTTTGAAAGTATCTTGTCTCCTCATTGGTCATTTTGGTCAGGTGCCAGCGAGGTTACCTTTAGCTTCTGAACCCTTTACAGGTGAGAGGAGTTTTCCTCTGGCCAGGAGGGATTTTAAAGGGGTTTACCCTTCCCTTTATATTTATGACAATCACTGTCATATCCAGGGACCAAAACGGCTAAAACAACACTGCAAACAAATATTTTTAAAGAGAATTGAAAAACGTTCTACCTGTTAGGACCTGTTCCTAGTACCGTAGCTATTGACATCACCAGCACCTAAACAGTGGAGGGAGCTGAATACCTTATATTGCTTTAGGCGATAATGATGCCAGTGAAAATACAAGACTCTGAATCCAGGACTTGGTGTAAATGAGGAACTAATCTTCCATTGCTTAGTTTTAAATTCCTGAAACAGTATATATTCTGCTAAGGATTAGGAATTTTTAAACACTAAATATTCAGTATATCATATATTAATATAAGTACATGAACTTACTTTTAAGATATACATTTGCTTTTAGTCCAAAGCTCTTTGAGACATGTTCTTTTCCTAAATTATTTTTACTAGACAAGTACTGAAGATAAAATGGACCAATACAAAATTTAAAACTACACAATCCTTCCAGCCAAAACATTCCCTTCTTTAAATGAACTTTTTGGCCCTGGAAGCTTGTGTGTTCTTTCTAATATACTTGTTGGTCCAATAAAATTGTTCACACTAGCTACCTTGTCCACATTTTCTGATTTTTCTACTTTGGTTTATATGTGCTTGCAATGTTCTAAAACTTGAACAATGAGTGAAAAAAGTAATGTTTTCATAGTACAGTATATATCCTTCAAACCACAAAAAATAAAAATATCACAAAACAGAAGGCCTAATGGGTTCTGAAACTAGTTTAGTCATCCCATTATCACTGGAGATGGGCCCAAACCAAAACCTTGAGTCCAAACAGCCTCAGACTTTGGGAAAGTTTTGATCCAGTGTCGAATGTTGCAGTTTGAGACCACGTCTAATTACAATAAGCCAAACGTAAGAAACATATGTAGGATCTGTTCCTGCTCTTATTGAAGTCAGTGGCAAAGCTCCCATTGGTTTAAAAAAAAAGCAAAGATCAGGCTCAAAGTGTAAGTAAAGGAAACCTCTGAGAGAAATATATAGAAGAAAACTGCGGGAGGGGGGAATGGGAGGAGGGAATGGGACTTTCAATACAAGTCCAAATTTTCTGTTGAAAGCAAGCACTTTCTGTGACATTTTTTGTTAGACAAAAAGCCAATTTTCTGTCAAAAAGAAGTTTAGATGGGAAATCTTCAACCAGTCCTACCCGTTATTATATATGGAAAAAGTGGTCTACATCCCCTGTTTATTTCTTGCAGAGATGCAGACTTTTTATAGTGTGTCCTTTAATTTTTAACCCACTGCCAGTTTAAATATTGTATCACTAACTAACTATCACTCTTACTTTTTTTTCTCTCTGGATTCTTGTATAGCCCCTTATATAGCATTTATTTTTAAGTTTCATGAGATCACCCTGGTGTTTATTCTTTCCAGTGAGAATAAGCCCAACTCAATTAACCTTTCCTCAAACAATTAACTTTTCCTCTTAATTTATATTTTTGAGATTCCATCTTCTTTGCTGCTGTGACAGCGTGCAAGGGAGCAAATGCAATATCAGGCAAGCAAGGCATTAACCTCAGCTCAGCTCCCCCTTACAAGGGTTATGGGGAATGACTATAAATTGTCTTTTGGGTACAGGTGCACAGGGAATGGAAGGTCTTTGAGAAGGTCAGGTTGAACACCCAGGGAATCAAAGGACTCAGTTATCTCCAATCTGGGGAGATTTCTGTTTCCTTTTCTAATTACGTTAATTTATTTTGCTTTCATGCTATGGTCCTTATTCCTTAAGGAACAGACTTTGCTGACTGCCTCTGCTTTTATTTCCTCATTGGGCATTCCTCCAGTTTATGGTTGCCCTACCTCAGACCCTCTCCAAGACAGGCATATCCTTCCAGTCGTGTAATAACCAGCATTGCATGGAGTTTGCCAGATGGAAATCTGAGGTCTAGTCTACACGCACTTTTTGTACCAATGTAAGACCATCAGAACATAAGAATGGCCTACTGGGTCAGACCAATGGACCAGCTAGCCCAGGATCCTCTCTTCTGACAGTAGCCAGTGCCAGATGCTTCAGAAGGAATGAACAGAACAGGGCAATTTATCAAGTGATCTATTCCCTTTCTTATTTGCTTTCTCCACGCCATTCACGATTTTATAGACCTCTATCATATCCCTCCTCCCCCCATAATAGTCTCTTTTCTAACAGTCGCAGTCTTTTTAATCTCTCTCCTTATCTGGAAGCTGTTCCAAACCCCTAATCATTTTTGTTGCCCTTCTCTCTACGTTTTCCAATTCTAATATATCTTTTTTGAGATGGGGTGACCAGAACTTCACAATATTCAAGGTGTGGGTGTACCATGGATCTATATAGTGGCCTTATGATATTGTATGTCTTATCTATCCCTTTCCAAATGGTTCCTAACATTCTGTTAGCTTTTTTGACTGCCACTGCATATTGAGCAGGTATTTTCAAAGAACTATGCACAATGACTCCAAGATCTCTTTCTTGAGTGGTAACAGCTAATTTAGACCCCCATCATTTTTGTATATATAGTTGGGATTATGTTTTCCAGTGTGCCTTACTTTCTATTTATCAACATTGAATTTCATCTCCCATTTTGTTGCCCAGTCACCCGGTATTGTGGGATCCCTTTGTAACTCTTCACAGTCAGCTTTGGACTTAACTAACTTGAGTAATTTTGTATCATCTGAAGACTTTGCCACCTCACAGTTCACCCCTGTTTCCAGATCATTTATAAATATGTGGAACAGCAGCAGTCCCAATACAGATCCTTGGGGGACCCCACTATTTACTTCTCTCCACTGTGAAAACTATTTATTCCTACGCTTGGATTCTTATCTTTTAACCAGTTACTGATTCCATGAGAAAATCTTCCCTCTTATCCCATGACTGCCTATTTTGCTTAAGAGCCTTTGGTGAGGGATCTTGTCAAAGTTTTTCTGAAAGTCCAAATACACTATATCCACCGGATCACCTTTGTGCATGTATTTGTTGACCCCCTCAAAGAATTCTAATAGATTGGTGAGACATGATTTCCCTTTACAAAAGCCATGTTGACTCTTCCCCAATATATCGTGTTTATCTATGTGTCTGATAATTCTATTCTTTACTATAATTTCCACCAGTTAGCCTGGTACTGAAGTTAGGCTTACAGGCCTATAATTGCCAGGATTGCCTCTGGAGCCCTTTTTAAAAATCGGTATTACCACATTAGCTATATACCACTCAACTAGTATAGAGGCTGATTTAAACAATAGGTTACATACCACAATTAGTAGTTGTTAAGTTCCTTCAGAACTGTTGGGTGAATACCATCTGGTCCTGGTGACTTAATTTATCAATTTGTTCCAAAACCTCCTTTACTGAAACCTCAGTCCAGGACAGTTCCTCAGATTTGTCACCTAAAAAGAATGGCTCAGGTATGGGAATCTCCCTCATATCCTCTACAGTGAAGACTGATGCAAGGAATTCATTTAGCTTCTCCGCAACTACCTTGTCTTCCTTGAGTGCTCTTTAGAACCTTCATTATCCAGTGGCCCCACTGATTGTTTGTGAGGCTTCCTGCTTCACAAGGATTTTCCTACACTCCCCCATGGGGGTGTTTAAACCCCCCTCCCCCCGAATTTCCCCAACACCTCCCCAGTTTTGTGAACTAGTTACATGCAGTGTTGCCAATTTAGTGATTCTTTGGAAATTTGAATTGAAATTGAAACATGAAGACACACTTTAAAAGCATATACAGTGTATGATAAAGTACGTGTGTCTGAAAAAGTATAATAGATTTGAAAAGTATGAACATAGACTAGCTTCCTTATACAGCTGTTGTTTTTATGACCATGTCAGTGCATTCATTTCGGTGATGTTGACCAACCTAATAATTTCAAATTATGATTTGTAAGCAAAGTCTAAATGAGCTCTCCCTGACAGCTAGTGATGAGCTGGGGGCCGGGGGGAAAGGCTTCAGGACCAGACTGTATTTACATTCACACCTAATCTACTAGGTATCCAAAAAATAGAGCTGTGTTGCCCAAGTGATAGATTTTGGCTGGGGTTGGGTTACAAATCACTCGAATGTGCGGGGTAAAGAAATGTAGTTATTCTTATTGTATGAATAAAGGGCAGTAGAACTGTACTTAGCCTCTGCTGATTGAGGGCATCAAGAGAGAGGGTGGGGACAGGTGTTTTGCTTGATGGTCTGCCTGAGTCACAAGTACTATTTGACCACTGTTTAAAGACAGAGCTGATTAGGCTCCAAGGATAGTCTTTGTTCTGTTAAATGAGCCCTACAGCTGAAATCACTGATAATCAGTTCTAAGTGCTTAGACCTGCTGTGGGACAGTGTTTCTGTGGAAGAGATGGCCCAGTCTGCACTAGCAGCAAGGTTCCCTCACTGAGAGCTCAGCTGAAATCACTGAGAGCTGGGTGGAACCTCAAGAGACCAACTCACAGAGGTCACAGTAGCAGGTGGCAGCAGAAGGTGACGGCGCAGGGCCATTGGCAACAGAGTGATGGAGTGAACAGTGGCACAACGAACAACAGTGGCCAGAGTGAACAGTGAACAGCTGGAGGAACGAGCAAGGTGCCTTCTTGCCCCCCACCTGGGAGGTGAACTCATGTGAAAGCACCTCTAAACTCTGAGTCTCCACTGACCAAGGACAACACCGGTGAGTGTTAATGAGGCTGTTACACAACACAGTTCATGTGAACAAACATGGCTGTGGCATCATACTTTCTATTTAGGCAAGAGGCACCACACACTACAAACTGGAGACCAGTGTTAAGTGCATTGTCGCTTGTTCATCCTGAAGTTGAACACTGGTTCCGAACAAGACCAGCAAATGCTCACTATCTTTCAGCAAGAAACTCAACTGGCTGGCAAGACACATGTGGTACAACAGTGAAAGACTCAACAGTTGAAAAAGTGAAGAACTCTCACCACATGCAAAAAAATTGCATACATGGCTGATGAATGCACCAATGCAAATGGTCATCTAGTATTAAGCTATTGTGTGGGTTATCTTGATGTCTGTGGTAGGTCAGTACATGCATTTTTAGATGTTCAAGTTATAGAAGACAGATTGGCTGCATCTGTGACAACCCACATCTTAGAAAAGTTAAATGCTTATCATCTGGACCCCAAACAGATGGCTGCTTGTGCATTTGATGAAGCTGCAAACTTCTCTGGAAGACATGGTGGAGCACAAGCTTTGCTCAGAGAAAAGTGTAACCCTAGTCTCTCCTATACACACTGCAGAGGCCATCTACTGCAGCTAGTGCTAGTACGAGCTGCAGACTCTTCAAAAGACATTTAAAAAGCTATAAATTTAATATCTTCATTATCTTCTTTTTTCAGCAAGAGTCCAAAAAGACTGAATACCTTGGAAAATATAGAAGATACACTGGGACTGAAGTTCAAATTAGTCCAACCTGGGAAAACCCTCTGGCTTTCTCATGAGCAATCTTTGGCTGTTGTCTTAAAATTACTCCAGCCATTATTACTGGCTTTGGAAAGTATCTACAGAGATGGGATGGATCTAAGGAGTGAGGCTGGTGGATTACTTTTGCTACTACATTCAGAGAAGACTATTGCCATTCTTTCTCTTTGTAAGTCTACTGTTGAAACCATTTGGGTCATTAAGCAATGCCATCCGGGTATCTGCCACAATAGTAATAGATCTTTGTCCAGCAATAGAAGCTATATTTGGATCAATCAGAGAGCTATCCATTGAAAAAGTACTGGAAGAAGCAAAGACTTCAGTCCAACAGTTGACTAATGAAGGCATTTATGTTGAATCCTTAAGTGAAGAGAACAAGAAGTGTTTGTTAAGATAACTGAAAAAGTACACAGACTTGATTCTTAAAAATCTACAACAGCGACTTCTAGATTCTACTCAACTTCTACGTAGCTTTTACAGATCCCTGTCCTATAAAACAGCGACAGTTGAGCGGAGTGAGACACTACCAGCAAAGGGGTTGCCATGTGCTCAGGACAGAATAGAGAATTTGAACACAGAGTGGAATATCATAAGACGAATGAATGAAGATTTGACTTCAACTTCTTTTTTTCATCACTAGTGGCTCAACCCGATCTTTATGCTATGTTTCCTGGGCTGAAAAAAAGTAGGAATTCATCTCTTGCTACTCCCAGTCACAACAGCTACAGTTGAGCGTTCTTTTTCATCATTGAATAGAATTTTGCGTTTTGAAAGAAGTCGCTTTCTGCCTGATAATGTGAATGAACTAATGAGCATATCAATTAAAGGAATGGAAGTACCAGACATATGAGAAGCCACCAAAGATGAATGCATTGCATTCAAGAAATTCATTAAAAGGGTAGTGCAAAATTATAACAAGAAACCAAGAAGGATGTTGATGTAGTGCTTCTTAGAAGGCTTGAGTAGCCAACCTTAATTTGTGTGATGATTTTAAAATCTAATAAAATGGTCATGAAACATTTTTCAGTTTTTACTATGGTGCCATACAGCCCACCTTCACCCTCATGGTCTCACCCCTCATTGGCCTGTAAATTTGAACCCCCACCCCCAACCCCCAATTTCAATTCCTGGGGGAAACACTGCTTCAGATGTACTTTAAAAAAATGCTGTTAGTTTTTCTGTCTTTTGCTAGGTTTCAGAGTAACAGCCGTGTTAGTCTGTATTCGCAAAAAGAAAAGGAGTACTTGTGGCACCTTAGAGACTAACCAATTTATTTGAGCATGAGCTTTTGTGAGCTACAGCTCACTTCATCGGATGCATACCGTGGAAGCTGCAGAAGACATTATATACACACAGAGACCATTAAACAATACCTCCTCCCACCCCACTGTCCTGTTGGTAATAACTTACTAAAGTGATCATCAAGTTGGGCCATTTCCAGCACAAATCCAGGTTTTCTCACCCTCCACCCCCCCACACACAAACTTGGATTTGTGCTGGAAATGGCCCACCTTGATTATCATGCACATTGTAGGGAGAGTGGTCACTTTGGATAAGCTATTACCAGCAGGAGAGTGAGTTTGTGTGTGTGGTTTTTGGAGGGGGGTGAGGGAGTGAGAGAAACTGGATTTGTGCAGGAAATGGCCCACCTTGATTATCATACACATTGTGAAGAGAGTTGTCACTTTGGATGGGCTATTACTAGCAGGAGAGTGAGTTTGTGGGGGGGGGGGGCGGAGGGTGAGAAAACCTGGATTTGTGCTGGAAATGGCCCAACTTGATGATCACTTTAGATAAGCTATTACCAGCAGGACAGTGGGGTGGGAGGAGGTATTGTTTTATGGTCTCTGTGTGTATATATAATGTCTTCTGCAGCTTCCACGGTATGCATCCGATGAATTGAGCTGTAGCTCACGAAAGCTCATGCTCAAATAAATTGGTTAGTCTCTAAGGTGCCACAAGTACTCCTTTTCTTTTTGTCTTTTGCTAGTTGCTCTTCAGTTTCTTTTTTGGCTTGCCTAATAATACTTTTACACCTGACTTGCCAGAGTTTGTTCCTTTTATTTTCCTCAGTAGGATTTGATTTCCAATCTTTAAAAGTTTGTATTTTGGTCTCTAACCACCTTTTAATCTGTTGTTTAGCCATGGTGGTGGTCTTTTTTAACCCTTTTACTGTGTTTTTGTTTTTTCTCTTTTTATTTTTTGTCCTCTTACTGTGTCACTATGTTGGTTGGGGTGTGACTTTATTACCAGTAGAGTTACACCAGTATAAAGGTGCCTGTAACAGTATAGCATATTCCCTTTCCTGTACAGGAATAAGCTGTAAGAATTAAGCATATTTATATGGGTACAGCTGTCTCCACACTAGGATAGTTAAAGTGGAACAACTTATGTTTCTAGACAAGGCCTTAGAAAGTATTTTTTCTATTAACTCTTTGTATTCCATCTCCCTACTAATACATGTTACAACCTTGGATCGTTTGTATGGGGCTCTTTCAGTAGAAGTTACAGTGTCCAGGGCAGATGATGAGCTGATTATTCCATTTTATTCATACTCTCTGTCATAAATATAAAGGGAAGGGTAACCACCTTTCCGTATACAGTGCTGTAAAATCCCTCCTGGCCAGAGGCAAAATCTTTTCACCTGTAAAGGGTTAAGAAGCTAAGGTAACCCTGCTGGCACCTGACCCAAAGTGGCCACTGAGGGGACAAGATTCTTTCAAATCTGGAGGGGGGAGAACAAAGGGTTTGGTCTGTCTGTGTGATGCTTTTGCCGGGAACAGATCAGGAATGCAGCCTCACAACTCCTGTAAAGTTAGTAAGTAATCTAGCTAGAAAATGTTACATTTTCTTTTCTTTAATGGCTTGTAAAATAAACTGTGCTGGAGGGAATGTATATTCCTGTTTTTGTCTCTTTTTGTAACTTAAGGTTTTGCCAAGAGGGATTCTCTATGTTTTGAATCTGTTTACCCTGTAAAGTGTTTGCCATCCTGATTTTACAAAGGTAATTCTTTTACCTTTTCTTTAAATAAAATTCTTCTTTTAAGAATCTGATTGATTTTTCATAGTTCTTAAGATCCAAGGGTTTGGGTCTGTGTTCATCTGTACCAATTGGTGAGGATTATTATCAAGCCTTCCGCAGGAAAGGGGGTGAAGGGCTTGGGGGGATATTTTGGGGGAAGACATCTCCAGGTGGTCTCTTTCCCTGTTCTTTGTTTAAAACGCTTGGTGGTGGCAGCATACTGTTCAAGAACAAGGCAAAGTTTCTACGTTGGGGAAGTTTTTAACCTAAGCTAGTAAGAATAAGCTTGGGGGTCTTTCATGCAGGTCCCCACATCTGTACCCTAGAGTTCAGAGTGCGGAAGGAACCTTGACACTCTCTCTCCCTGGGATTCCTGTTCCTTATGTTATACCCCAAAACAGTTATTTCACCCATGTCTTCTGTCCTAATCAGCCTGTACTGTATATGGAAGATATATGGCATCATTTTCCAGTATGGAAAAGTGCCTCTCCACAAGCCAGGAAATATACATCTTGAAGCCTTAAAGGATTAAATCTATTTTGGCAGTTAGTGTAAATACAAAAGAACGCCAAAAAATGTATAGCCATGGTGAAGTTTAACAAGCTTTCAGGTTAATATCATGTTCCCTTCCTTTCGTTCAGATTGTTTGATCCCCTCAAGAGGGATAAACTAGCCTAAGAAATTCTTTGGAAAAAAAATATTGTTCATAAACCACAAAAGAAACATAACTTTACAAATTCTCTGAAAGCCATCATTTGCATGTCTGTGACTGTGTTTTCCCCCAGCTCCCAAAGGCGTAGTCATTGTATACTAAGAAAACTTAGTGCTTTCTCATAACAACGGCATGTATCTTATGGTAATAATATATATTGGTCCATAAATATTCGGGATGGGAAAAATATTTGTAACATTTTATTTTGCAGTTGAGTTGTGGTGGGCAGAAGGTGGTGAAAGAAATTTGTCTCATTTAAAATTTGTTTAAAACTTCTGTGAAATTGGAGCAATTTTACAAATAGTTTTCACTATCTGGATGTTGCAAAAAACCCACTTTGATTGAAAATTCACACTTATGAATTCTGAAAAAGCTGCCAGAGGAGAAGGTGGCCTACAAAAGACACATGGTCTGTAGAAAAGTAAAGTGCCAGGAATCAGGAAGTCCTGAGTTCTGCCCTTAATATTTTGCACCTCTAAAACACAGTGAAGCACGATTGAGCAGGCAAATATTATTTACTTCCATATGAGCAATATGGAAATGTTGGATCTAATTCTGCTTTTGTAACACACACACACACCTCCTGGGTGTGGTGCTCTGTGGTGCCACAAGTACTCCTTTTCTTTTTGCGAATACAGACTGACACGGCTGCTACTCTGAAACCTGTCCCATCTAGTGGCACCAAGACCACATTGAGATTAATGAGTCTGTTCTACAGCCTTAGCTAACAGCCATATGGTTTTTAGCTCATGCAGTAGAGGCTCATGCACTAAGCTCCAGAGGTCCCAGATTCAATCCTGCCCGCTGCTGCCGGGCATCTGTCTGTCTTACACTCTCATTTGCAATCAGTATAAATGAAGAGGTTTCAGAGTAACAGCCGTGTTAGTCTGTATTCGCAAAAAGAAAACGAGTACTTGTGGCACCTTAGAGACTAACCATCCGATGCATCCGATGAAGTGAGCTGTAGCTCACGAAAGCTTATGCTCAAATAAATTGGTTAGTCTCTAAGGTGCCATAAGTACTCCTTTTCTTTTTATAAATGAAGAGTTATTTCACTAGAGCCATTGGGGTTGCCTTCATCGAAAGCTGGTGTACGTGAGATGAGAATAAGACTCAGTATTTATAAAGTCAGTCAATGGTATTTCACAGTGCAAGTCCATACTTGTATATGCTTTTGACATTATGCTGCTATGTCAATAGTGAGATTAGAATTTTAAGTCCCAGTCAAGTGAGGTAGTTAAATCTGTGCCTAATTTTAACCATATGAGTAGTCCCATTGACTTCAATTGGGACTGCTCATGTACTTAATGTTATTCATGTGATTGCCTTCTGATTGCCAACCTGATTGCCTTCTATGATGAGATAACTGGCTCTGTGGATATGAGGAAAGCAGTGGACGTGATATATCTTGACTTCAGCAAAATTTTTGTTACAGTCTGCCACAGGATTCTTGCCAGCAAGATAAAAAGGCATGGATTGGATGAATGGACTATAAGGTGGATAGGAAGCTGGCTAGATCGTCAGGCTCAATGGGTAGTGATCAACGGCTCAGTGTCTAGTTGGCAGCTGGTAACTTGGCAGCAGAGTGCCCCAGGGGTCGTCCTGGGGCTGGTTTTGTTCAACATCTTCAATAATGATGTGGATGATGGGATGGATTGCACTCTCGGCAAGTTCATGGATGACGTTAAGCTGTGGGGAGGGGTAGATATGCTGGAGGGTAGGGATAGGGCCCAGAGTGACCAGGACAAATTGGACTATTGGGCCAAAAGAAATCTGATGAGGTTCAACAAGGACAAGTGCAGAGTCCTTCACTTACGACGGAAGAATCCCATGGACTGCTACTGGCTGGGGGCCGACTGGCTAAGCAGCAGCTCTGCAGAAAAGGACCTAGGGAGTACAGTGGACGAGAAGCTGGATATGAGTCAACAGTGTGCCCTTGTTGCCAAGAAGGCTAACGGCATATTGAGCTGCATCAATAGGAGCATTGCCAGCAGATCAAGGGAAGTGATTATTCCCCTCTATTTGGCACTGGTAAGGCCACATCTGGAGTACTGCATCCAGTTTTGGGTCCCCCACTACAGAAAGGATGTGGACAAATTGGCATAGTCCAGCGGAGGGCAACAAAAATTATTACGGGGCTGAGGCACATGACTTATGAGGAGAAGAGGAGGGAACTGAGCTTATTTAGTCTACAGAAGAGAAGAGTGAGGGGGGATTTGATAGCAGCCTTCAACTACCTGAAGGTGGGTTCCAAAGAGGATGGAGCTCAGCTCTTCTCAGTGGTGGCAGATGACAGAACTAGAAGCAATGGTCTCAAGTTGCAGTGGGGGAGGTCTAGGTTAGATATTAGGAGAAACTATTTCACCAGGAGAGTAGTGAAGCACTGGAATGGGTTACCTAGGGAGATGGTGGAATCTCCATCCTTAGAGGTTTTGAAGGCCCGGCTTGACAAAGCCCTGGCTGGGATGATTTAGTTGGGCTTGGTCCTGCTTTGAGCAGGGGGTTGGACTAGATGACCTCCTGAGGTCTCTTCCAACCCTAATCGTCTATGATTCTATGATTAAGTACCTTGCTGAATCAGGATCCCCAAGGAGACCCTCAGCCAGAGAGATTTAAGAGGACCTTGTTAAACATGTTGGGCATTTTGAATCCTAAGCAAAGACCCAAGTGGAGTCTGGATGTCTGCTTCCAAGTACATGTCTATAAATGCGCAAGGCATGAATTCACTGGATATTCCTCATACTATCTGATATTTGGGAAAGAAATTAGACTGCCTGTGAGTTTGTGTTTTGGAGTATCTGCTAAGGGAGTTTATCTCGAAACCTCCCTCCAGTTGTTACCCGGGGTTCTTTCAACCCAAAGCTCTTGGTAACGTTTACTCTGTGTGAGGTGGTGTCAGGAAATAAATCAGTGGATACACAGCCGTCCGACCGATATATGGCTGGCACAAACAGGACAACACAAGAGTGCTTTCACTTAAAGCTAAACTTTACATAGTCTCAAGCACTAACACACATCCACAAAAGGTTAGTAAAACACCCCCAACCATTGATAATTACCAAAGCTGAGTGTGGCTCTCAAGTGGCACAGTGGCAGGCTTCTGGTGGCCAAATCTTCCGTCTGCTGGTGGGGACTGCAAGAAGTATCCAGAGGGAGAGTCCAAAAAGAGTCCAACTACCTCAAACTTTTCCCCCTTATTTATACATTGTAATAGAATGACATGTCCCTTAAAGAAAACTTGTTAAGTAAGCAGTTTCGATAGTTAAGCAAAAGGTTACTTCTGATTATCGATTAACCAGGTGTGGGTTTTTCCAGAGTTTGCAGCCTTGAGGCCCCAACAGACATTCCTGGGGCACATCCTGCTCTTCAAAAATGTATGTATCAGCCACTTCAACACAATTCTTACCAGGAAGGATGCGGGGTCAAGCTGCCCTTTCTGTGGCACCCAAAAAACCCCCTCCCCTCCGGCCGTGGTTAAGCTAAGCCTGCTGACTTGGCTAATTTACAGCCTTGACTTGGCTGCTTTTAGCAATAAGCCATAGTGGTTTCAGACACTTTACTGGTTTGCCAAAGTCTCCCCATATACAGTTTGTCACTCAACTGACAGAATAATTGAAAAAAGCCGATAAAAATAACAGACACCACAAAGAAGACAGAGGAGTCCAGCAAAGCCAGATATGATACCCACATGAGGCATCAAGCCCTACAGCCCAGCGACTGGATCCTGATATGGAATTTTGGACTCCAGTGAAAGCGTAAGACTGCTGACCATTGGAAGGCTGAACCCTACTTCACAGAAGACAAGTTGCCACACCTTCCTGTCTACAAAGTTCAGCCCTTGGAGGGGAGAGGGCATAACAAGACTCTCCAAAGAGTTGCCAATTGGAGAGCTAGTCGCTAATACTAACACTGCCTTACCACCTCCTGTCCAAAGATCTCCTGTCACTTGGAGAAGGAAGAAAGATAAGAGAATCTTGTTGTCTCCAGTGCTATCTCCCAATATAGCTCATTCAGCTTCACACAAGGAGGAATCTCTTGCTTCTGATTACAATAATGAGTGTAGTTATCCACGTGGAGCATTAATATAAGAGCACCCCTCACACACACACACATTTGTTCTGGTGGGACTAGCACCCTGGAGAACCTGAAATCCCAGATCCAGAAGAACCCCCTGTAACACACCAGGGTATAAGCAGTGTAACCTCGTGGTCCGAATAGGAGTCTTGCCTAGTGGTCAGAGTAGAACCAAAGGGCAGAACTGGAGACATGGTCAGAAGACAAGCCAATGGTCAAAGCCAGGAGTCAAGGGCCGGAACAGAGCAAAAGGGCAGAGCTGGAGTCATGGTCTGGAGACAAGCCGATGGCTGCAGTCGGATATTAGGAGTCCTGAGGCAGGTAGGGACTAGGGCTGGAATAGAAGCAGGCATGGGTTGGAGCAAAGGCTGGTACAGGAAGTAGTTCTGGAAGATCTGCAGGTGTGGAAGACATTGAGCAGCCACTGTGTTATTGTTGCTACAAGGCTTAAATGGTAATGTTTTGGCCCTTCTGTCCAGTTAGGGAGCACAGCCCACTTAGTGAGAATTTATTGGGCCCAGCAGAGCTCATTGAGTTGCTAGGCAACAATGCCCAGAGTCAGCTGAGTTCCTGACACCTCCAATACCTGCCCAGTCCATCCTTGATGCATCTAGGCATGAGCTGAACCATCTAGCCAAACTCTTCATACCCACCCAGAATCTAGAAGGAGCAGCCACAGATAGAAAGGAAAGGCCTAGAAAGGGAGAAGTTGCCGAGTCAGGCATGAAGCCTGAGGTAGGAAGTGCACACCTTACTGCCACCAAAGATCCATCAGTACCCAGGTGCACTGGCTAAGAGGAGATGCCCATCATCCAATTAACCTATGACTCCCCTGGTGTTTCTTCTAATGTGCCTCTTCTTGTGACCCATAAATGTGTGTCAGAAGTGTTCTGCCCACTGTTGGCATCCCCTCTACATTGTCCTCAAGTTTCATTAGGACACTGTATTGGGGTGCACTAGCGTTATTTGTATTATGTATTATTTTGTGTGTATACTGAAGTTCTTGACAGGGACATTAAGTTTCCCAGGCAGGGGAGGGTGTTTGTAGAGTCTGCCAGCTCCTGGAACTTAGACAGGAACTTGGAGTTTGCCCAGCTCCTGGAATTCTGGACTGACTAACTAGGAGGTTCTACCCCATAGACTACAACAATAATGGCTACCAGAGCTCTTTGACACCATTTCCCAGCTGCTAAGAGTAAGGGGTGGGGACGGAATGGAATAAAAACTCCTGCTGAGGCCAATAGAGAGACTTCAGTGTGGGGTAATATGGTCAGGAAGGTTGCTGGGCCAATGATGAGCCAGGGCTGCTCTGACCCTCAATGGGTGAAGACATCCTGACTCAGAGACAAAGACATTAGTTTTACTTTTGAACCTTGAGTTTGGGAGCTGAGAGAGAAGCAGAACAGCTCAGGGAGTCTCTGCTTAGGTCCCAGGGCCTACACAGGGAATCTTTGATCTGCTGTGGGATCTAGTGCATGGCTCAGGCAGGTCCAGCTTGCAAGACCAGTGTCTGGAGTGGCAGAGATCTGACCCAGATCAGGGAGCAAGGGGAGGGCCCCCACACCTGCAAGCAGGACCAGAAATTTTGCCCCCAGTGCATAGACCTCATAAAAGATGGTCTGTCTTTTGGTAATTGTAAATTAAAATATCAAATAATGCAGTATGGAATCGCTTATACAAACTTACATACAGTATATGCTATACTATTGGCACTGTACATGGTTAATAATTATGTATAACAGGGTAGCTGGCCCCTTAATTGAAATCAGGCCCAGCTTTCCTGTACCAGTCCGGGTGTGCCCTAGTTTGATGTAATGAGGACAACAGGACTGGCCCCAGAGTTATAAATGAGAGACAGCCCCAAGGCAAGGGAGAGTCCAGAGCCCAGAGTGAATCCAGAGCTCAGGAGAAGACCACCACCACTGGTCTGCGAGCTTAATAGAGGAGATGGCCCTGAAGGAGGGAGCTGTGAGAGTTCCCTGGTTTAGCAGTGGAGCCAGATCAGGCTAGTGAAATCAGAAGGAAGAAAGGCAGTCAGGGGGCAGGCCCACCAACAGGGAGGGGCAAACGGGGCAATTGCCCAGGGTCCCAGGCGATTTAAAAAGGCTCCAGAGGTGATCCTGGCAATCATAGGCCAGTAAGCCTAACTTCAGGCAAATTGGTTGAAACATATTCATAAATTATCTGGAAATGGGTAAACAGTGAGATGGCAAAGTTGGCAGATGACACAAAACCACTAAAGATAGTTAAGTCCAAAGCAGATTGTGAAGAGGTACAAAGGGAAATCACTCAACTGGGTGACTGAGATATGACAGAGGTCTGTAAAATCATGAATGTTGTGGAGAAAGTGAATAAGGAAGTGTTGTCTACCCCATCACACACCACATGAACCAGAGACCACCCAATGAAATTAATAGGCAGTAGGTTTAAAACAAACATGAGGAAGTACTTCACACAACTGACAGTCAACCTGTAGAACTGGTTGCCAGGGTCTGTCGTGAAGGCCAAAACTATAACTGGGCTCAAAAAACAATTAGATAAATTCATGGAGGATAAGTCCGTCTGTGGCTATTCGTCAAAATGGTCAGGGATGCAACTGTACTCTCTGGGTGTCCCTAAATCTCTGACTGCCAGAAGCTGGGACTGGACAACAGGGGGATGGATCACTCGATAATTGCTCTGTTCTGTTCATTCGCTCTGAACCACCTGGTACCAGCCACTGTCAGAAGACAGGATACTGGGCTAACTGAACCACTGCTGTGACCCAGTGTGGCCATTCTTATGTTCTTACTGTTTGGCTGTTTGGACTGTGCTGGGGAATTCTGGATCATGATTGTGGGACTTTTGTAATAAATTAACCCAGCAAAGGGTTATTAATATGTGGAAAGCTCTCGTGTAGAGTTAGTGGGGACTCAGTCAAGAAAGGGCTAACTGAGGCAGGTGTACCAGTCATGGTGTGGCCTACTACAGGCAGGTGCCCCAGGAACGGGTCACCTTCTCGTTTTATTATATTTTGTTAGTAAATTAACACCATACTAAAACTTTTAATTATCCAACTTTAATTCAGTTTGAAAAGTCACCAAAAGACTTGATTTTTTTCTTGTTTTGTTTTTCGTTATTTCTATACTGGTATGAATGATTTTCTTCTAACTCAAGCCCTAATTCTGTAAACTCACACATGTAGTCCAACTGAAATCCATAGGACTACTCACATGAGTAAAGTTACTTATGTGCAAGTGTTTGCAAAATTGGTTTCGGCTTGTAACTCTATGGTTTTATTAATTAGTCTAATGCTAATGTTCTGTTTGGAATATACAGGAAAAAATGTTATTTGAGCATGAAAGGCAAAATTCAAAAATGGCTCAACTAATTTACTCAAACTTGCTGAAAAAATGTACCTTTGAGATGAGACCAAGCATGGAATATGTTAGCTGCAGAGGAGCTAATTTGAAAAGTTCTGAGCAATTAAAAGTGAGTGGAAGGGTTAGAATAAAATCTGTATGCCAACCTTAACTGTAGTGGCTGCTTCCTAACCCCAGTGCCTAAGGGTCTGACTCGACTACTCACATGAGTAAATGTTGCACTTACTCTTGCATATCATCCCACTGATTTCAGTTGGACTTCCAGTGAGGGAATGCTCATGTTAGTATGAGCTGTAGGATAAGACATTTGGGCACTGAAACAGTTAATACTATATGAGATGGGTCCATAATATACTGAAAATCATACACTTAATGCCACACTCTCACAGTAACCATGAGAGACACCCTTAAAAACATTGTTTAAAGGGTGGCAAAAGAACTTTGCAGCTTGAAAAATGAAACCGTTCATTACAAATTAAGTCTGACTGGCTTCAGTAGACCTGATTCAGTTATTCTGAGTCATCAAGTGAAAACAAGCGATTTGCCATCTGGTAATTACCTTTGGGGCTGAGGTGTAAATCCCTGTTCCTTAATTTTACCCCCTTTAAGAAAACATTTTCTCATAGGTGGTCCAGATGGTGAGATGCCTTTAAACAATGAATAGAGGTGACCAGTGATATGAGGCCCCAGTGCAACAGGAAGTCACTATGGAAAATGCACTAAGGGAGGGATAGCTTTCGTTTCTAAATGGCTCGTAAGACAGCTGACAAGTGGCTGCTGGAAATGAAAGATCTATAACTGATGGCACAGTTATCCTGCACGAGGCATTCCCCTTCTTATTTTGTTGGAGGCAGTAGATAGGGATGGGAATAGGCATATACAAAAATGGTTGGCATTGTTGTTAAGGTCGCTTATATAAATAATCAACACCACACACTTTAAATGTCACTGTAGACTGTGGTTCTGATTAAATGACAATCATTTACAGTTTTTCTCTCCCTTTGGTACAGACTGATATTCCTGTTTACTTTAAGGATTTAAGTTAAAGAGTCTACTGGACATCAAAGCCAGTTAAATAGGAGTAAGAAATAATATTATTTCAGAGGCTATTTAGTCACTGTATCTGTAGTGCTTTACTATAAGAGGATGGTGTCTTCCACTTACTCTCAAGTTTAAATGTAGCCAGAGGCTAAATTAGGTTACTTGAGCAGGGAGGCTGTTGTTTCTCAAACCATGTCACCACCACTTTGAGGAATTCTTGCAAGATGCCAAACAGCTCAACATGGGTTTCTTAATATTTTTGTTAATAGCAGCTCCCATACACTGCCCTTGAGCGGCTTTACCAAGATTAATGCATGAAGTTTCACAACCTCCCAGTGAAGTAGGCAAGTATCATCTCCTTTTTTCCATTGAGGAAAATCAAGCATGTGGGGTAGAGAGAATTTTTTTTTTATTTGCTCTGCAGTTCACCTTTCTCATCACATAGGAGCTAGCTTACTAGATTGATTGATTTTTAGAAAACTACCATGTCCCTATTTTCCTTACCATTCAGGTGACTGATATCCAAGCAGAAAACGATGCAGCACTGACATGTCTTGATAAGTGAGTTTCTATAATAGAGAGGTAAATAAATATATTAAAAATCTGCTCTCATAGGGTGTGAACCCCAAAGCTCAAGGCCCATTGCATTATATAAATGTTAGGACAATATGCAGGAGTTTTAAAAAATTGTTCAAAGGTAGCATGAGAATCCAGGGTTGGTTGAAACTGACCACCTAGTTGTGACGTACCTAAGTCTCCAGAAATAGAAAGGGAAGAGTTCTGCCAAAGTCACACTACCCATACAGCCCTTACTCATCAACCAATGCAAGTACCACCAACGACAACAAATTAAAGTAAGAAACCATTATAATTCCCCCATGCGTTCACTGATAGTTGGCTTTCAAAGATAGGAAAGGTGATGTTAACAAAACTGCTTCTTGGGAAAGAAAACGTTTACATCCATTTTTCTCTTATAGATAGCAGCAAAAATAAGCTAAATGCATCGGTAGTGAGTATATTTTAAAACAAACAGAGTATACCAACTTCTATAAGAACAGATAGTCAACAGGGCTTGAAAAAAAAATGGTTTCCATGGAGATTAATTTAACCCAAACTGAATATTTTATTTAAGGCTCCATTGTAAATATAGTCTCCCGCCCCCAAATTAAAGCCATGTGACGTTCAGATGTCATTTTCCAAAATGCTAAAGTCAAATAAAATGTACAGTTAGTTGAAACTTTAATGCCTAACTTGGCATTCATTCTGCTCCGAAACCATCTGCTAACTTTCTATTTGTTATTTGTAATAAATAGCAATATTTTCCCTTTATATTCAGGGAGTTTTTTAAAATAAATAACACCCACAAATGGGGGAAAGCAGCATGAGTGCCAAATAGGATTGTGATCTTTTCAGTGTGCAGTGTTCCATATAGATTAGCTGCAGGAAGTGCCATACCACATCACACTAATGGTCTTTTTAGTCCGGTATCTTGCCTCTGACTGATGCTTCAGAGAAGATGCAAGAAATTCTACACTAGTTATGGACTAACTTGCTGGTAATAGAGGTTTCCTCTTAGTCCCCACCAGTCAGTGGCTGGTTTGTACCCTTTACACATTTTATCCTCTCATAACTGTAGCTGTTCTTATTACTAGAAAGGTCTAATCCTTTTTTCATCCCAAGATCTCAGCTTGTGTCAGTGAGCACTACAGGTTAATTATACACTGCTTAAAAGTAGTATCTCCTTCAATCTTAAAAGTGTTGCCCTTTAATGAAATGTTATGTCCCCCTCTACAGTACAACTCCAATCAAGCAACGCTGCTTGTTAAATAGCTTGCATCTCTAGAACCCCAAATTGACAGAACAAGCCACATTTCTGTCTATTCAACCGCCAGCTATATATGTGGCCTTCATCACCATGATATCTGATTTACACTAGCCACTTCAACCTTTTCCTCTATTGACCCCAAAACAAACCACTTTTTTCTGCCATAATGCACCCAATCCTATAATCATTTGTGGCAAAAAAAATTGGGCATTGAGTGTCACAGTAAGAAGTTGCAGGTGGTTTGGGGCGGTGTGGAGGCAGGATCATCACCAGAACAAACTGCATGTTGAAATGCAACTATATTGCACACAAACATATTTGAAATTTAGCCCTGTGAACCTGTGGACTGGTCACGATGTAGTATGATTTTTACTTTACAATTATGGCCAGGTGCTCAACTAGTGTAAATCAGCATAGCTCCAGTTACTTCAGTGGAGCTATGCCATTTACCCCAGCTGAGGGTCTGCCCCTTAATATAGCACAGTAGAATCTTAACAGTGACCTTGGAGGTGTTAAGGCAGAATAACTTCCCACATGCATGGAATGTGGGACAGTGAGATGTGCCAATCTGCTGGGATAGTGGATATCAAAACATATGAGGTCACTATTAAGGTGTTACATTGGATGCAAGTTTGGTGAAGGTGTGGGGATCTATTGCCTTGAGGTATCTGTTGGAGATGGAAGTGTAAGCCTTATATGAAACATTGAAGTGTGTTGTCAACACCACTGTAGGCAATCCAAAAGGTGGAAAGGAATACAGAAGTCTTTCCCTTTAACTTCTTACTTTTATACTTTTAAAGTTTGGGGTAAACGGAGTGTGTCCATTGCAAACTTAACTGTCACTAATGTAGTTTGTATTTGGTAATGTATACATATTTTATTTATTTAGGTCCCAATAAAATGTCCCAATAGAAGTCTTTGAAAGAAATTGGGACTCTGAGGGCAATATCTTCATTTGGCAAAATAAAACAACGCTGCAGAGTGTACATTGAAAGAAAGATCACTGATGATCATTGTTTGCAAATGAGAAATACTTTAGAGGCTTTCAGAAATGCAGGGGTTATTCAGTCATCCAAAAGAAATAATCATAAACCACATTTCTTTAAAACAAAACTGACAAAGTAAACAACATTGAGTAATTTATCTAGTGTTGCATCATTTGACATTTCATTTTCCTCCTGTTTAAAGGAACGTTGAAATGCAGGCTTTGTAGGTCACCTTCTCCTGGTTACAAAGCCCTTTCTTGTCTATAGTGAAGTTACAGTTCATAATCAAACACAGTTCCCAAATCAGACACTGATATGACACTACATTGTGTTTTCTGTTTTAGCCAGTACAATAATAGGAGTCATTATTATGTATATTGCAATGGTACCCAGAATGAGCTGGAGGCGTGGAGGCTTCCAGTCTAAAAGAAACATACTAGTCCTTGACCTGAAAAGCTTACAATCTAATAAGACAAAATGTTTGCCTTCATTAGCACAATGTGTCAGCAATGGGTGAAGTTGAAGCAATACTGAATAGAGTTGATCTGTCAGCACAGCCAAGGACAATCTGTGCTATTTCAGAAAATATAATTAAATGTAGGGCTGGCCAGAAAACAAGAATTCTGTTTAATGAAAAATTTTGAGGTTTCAGAATTTATTTTTGTTCTACAGCAGAACAAACCTGAGATCTTTTTAAATATGTCATGAAAACACCAACCAAATACTAGTCAATAGCTTGGCAGTTAGGGAACCCACCTGGGATGTGGAGAG
Organism: Lepidochelys olivacea; assembly: GCF_965140295.1. Lineage (NCBI taxonomy): Eukaryota > Metazoa > Chordata > Testudines > Cheloniidae > Lepidochelys > Lepidochelys olivacea. Next base: position 23,355,466 of record NC_140412.1, on the reverse strand, counting down.
CCATGTTCAAATCCCTGCTCCATACCAGAAAAGGGACTCAAACTTGGGCTTTCCATAGTTCAAGTGAGTGCCCTAACACCATAATTTGGCTAATGGCTATTCAGGGGTAGGTGTCTCTCTCGTTTTCCATCCTGGATCTGAGAAACCTTCCTGATGAAATGTTCATTGAAACAAATCAATGAAATGTTTATTTTGGTGAATCAGCAATCTCTGATGAAAAAACATTTTGTCAAAAAATTCCTGACGAGTTCTGAGGAGTCTAGAAGGACGTCAGCCAGCTCTGCAAGCATTTTCAGACCCTCCAGTGAATCTGTGGGTTAAATCGCATTTGATTTGCTGCCATTCTCCATTCCCTGTGTGCTGGGGAAGGAAAGCCAGCCAATCAGAACACTAACGGGCTCACACTCCTCACACTAACGGGCTGGGAATGCTACTGGAGCACTCAGCCCTCCCCCATCAGAGTTGGCCGGGATGTCCCTGGTCCTGCCTTTCTGTCCAAACCCTGAGGATGAGTGTGGTGAAGAGCTGCCAGTTCTGGTCCCCTAACCCTAGGTGTGATGCACGGAGTTATCTTAACTCAATAAGCAGTGACCAGTAAAGTTGAATTCCACTGTATTTATTTCCATGAGGCTAAATCCAACTCTGAGTCTTTCCACTGACTTCAGTGGGCCTTGTATCTTGTCCATACCAGCTTGAACCTAAAGTTAAATCTACATGTGAGGAGTAACATTTTAATATGAGTGGTGTCATGGGTATTATATTAATATATATTAATTTTTTTTAAATATTAGATTGCCAGGATTGGTGTTTGCAGGGTCCTGATAACACAATTCAAGAGTTTGGGTGTACTCCAGGAATGGTTGATCAGAGCCTAAATGTTGCATTATTTGTTTGTATTGCAAATGCAATGTGCAGAATACACCTTACAGTACAACTTCCATTATCTAAGCCTCAATTACCTGAAACATCTTGTTGTCCAAAGTAAGGTCAAGTCCTCCAGTGTCTATTAATTACTCCGAAAATGCCCTCAGTTACCCCAGAAACACTGGTTTCAGAGTAACAGCCGTGTTAGTCTGTATTCGCAAAAAGAAAAGGAGTACTTGTGGCACCTTAGAGACTAACCAATTTATTTGAGCAGAAACCAGAAACACTGATCATCTGAATTTATTTGGTGAAAAGAAATTGCACTGTGTTATAATCATTGTATTTTTTGTGCATTGAAATCTTGGGCAAGTTATTGTTTGATATTTCTTTTCCCCACACACTTCACCCAGTCCTAGCAAATGCAAATGTACAATATCATTCCTTATAGTAAATATGTGGTAACTTTATTGTCTTCACCCTAGCAAGTAACTAGATGAATGGCAGTGGTGGATGATTCTATAAGAGAAACGCCCAAAAGGGGGTCTGTGATAAGCTAGCCAATGAAAACTGAGCACAGCACTGTTTAAAATCATCTAAACTTTTTCCATTAACATGAAACATTTGAAAATGTGGAACTCAATGTTTGATGAAACACAGTGCCCTGTTGTCTGTAGCCCTGTTCTAGCCCCTTTTTTAAATGTAATCTTTTATCAAAGTCACATATGGTTTCCATAAATTCACATGTGGCTGCAGTTATACCAGGAAACTGATTCACAAGTACTTCAGAGGCTCCCCTATCTTTCAGGCCCACCTAAAGCTTCTTTCCATCATTTTTTTAGTAAGTGTACGGGGGGAAATAATCAGTTTCGTTTGCTTACCACATAACCTCCATGATCTGAATCATAAGTACGACATTGTTCAAAGGAACAGCTGGTACCTAGTCCAGAAGTGCAAGCGTCCCCTCCGAACAAAAAACTCTGTTCAATGTGTTAGTCATCAAGTCCCCCAGGTACTGATTCAAGGCTACAGTTCTGCCTAGCCCTGCCCCGGCTAAAAAGATTAGCTGAAAGGTTTTCGGAAGGGAACGATTCCACGCACAAGCAAACATACAAATGTTTCTTTCTTGTCTTCTAATCTTCATAGTTATTGTATTTTTTTAATCGCACATGGGCCAATTGCACTTTAACAGAAACAATGAAGCTTTAAGAACCATTTTCTGCAGCAGTGGATTTACAAAGCCAGCTTTTGACCTCGGGAGCCTGAACTACATCAACAGCAGTAAGGGCATCTTTACTGGAAATACTGTTGAATACAACTGACTTTTTCAACCAGGAAGGACATATTTTGTGATGGGCTCTATTTAAAAGATATTCTGGCACAGCAGGAATTGAACTCCAACTATACCAGACTTTCAAAGCAAACTAAATATGAGTTAACTTATTTCCGTGCTTCTAATTGTATTGCCCTTCCAACCCAACCCAACCCAACGGAACCGCTCTGAAGAACTCCTTAACCGACTTTGGGAATGTGCTTATTCAGTGCTTTTAAAGTGACCTCATGCTAGTGACTTTATTGTATATTTTGAATCTGCATCAAGGTGTTCTAGGATGTTACATTGACAATGAGTGTTCATCATATGTTTTACCCTCAATCACTTCTATTGCTTTAATCTGTAGCAGGACCAAGCTCAGAGTGGGATATAGAGAAATTTCCCAAGACCCCACCAAGCAGGGTAGTTTAAGCACAGATCCCTTTAATCTGTGGACCTGAGTTATGGCAGGTGAGTTCAGGGGCCAAAATATCTTAGTCCCCTCCACCCACGTGAGAGATTAAACCACTGGAGAAGAGTCAAGCTAGGAAATGGGGATTCAGGTGCTAGTGAGAGCTGGCTTTGGCTGCCCTCTATTGCCTCTTATTTGAATTCAGCAGGCTACTATGAAGCATAAGGCCATGTTTTGAGACACCCTGTGAAGCATAGTGCAGCAGCGTGCCAAATTCAAGCACAAGTGGCAGAAAATAGCAGGAGAGCAGTGTGTGTGATAGGCCAAGTACTGAGAGTCACCCAAAGCCTAGGTGGAGATCACAAAGACTAAGCTACTGTTTCAACCTAAAAAGGTGATGATCCTTTCAAAATAAAGTTAAGGAACAACGGTGCAGAAGCTCATACTCCTGCTGTCCTGGTTTGTACCTCCAAGACTGTCAGCCCGTTATCTTTCACTAGCTCTAACTTCATATTTAAAAAAAAAAAAAAAAAAAACTATTATGGTGCATGACTCCATAAGCTTCCTCTCTCAAAGTGTCATTTATTTCAGCTATTCCAGACAGTGGGCTTTCCAGATCAGGCTGAATACAGGAAAACAAACATAACAGCAGTGCTGACTGGAGCTGCCAGGCAGGGGTGGCAGGTTTGTAGAAATTTGGGTGGTGCCCAGAACCCGCCCCCCCAAACTCCACCCCCCTCCTGCCTAAGGCTCTGGGAGGGAGTTTGGGTGAGGGGAGGAGGTCTGGGGTGCAGGCCCTAGGCTGGGGATTAGGGTGCAGGAGGGATGCAGGGTTCAGGCTCTGGGAGGGACTTTGGATGGGGAGGGGTCTGGGGTGCAGGCTCTGGGATGGAGTTTGGGTGCTGGGTGTCGGCTCTGGGAGGGGGTAGGGGTGCAGGCTCTGGGAGGGGGTAGGGGTGCAGGAGGGGGGGTGTGGGAAGGGGGAGGGGTGCAGGCTCTGGGATGGAGTTTGGGGATAGGAGGGGGTGCAGGGGTGAGGGCTGTGGGGCTGAGGATAAGAGTTTTGGGGTGTGGGAGGGGCTCAGGGCTGGGGCAGAGGATTAGGATGCGGGGGGATGAGGGCTCTGGCTGGGGTTGAGGGGTTTGGGGCATTGGAGAGGCTCAGGGCTAGGGTGGAAGGGCAGGGTAAGGGCAGCCTGCCCTGCCATTAGTGAATCGGGGGCACTAGGGCCCTGTAGCAGCAGTTGATGCGGGGAGCCAGCAGAGCAGAGTCAGCGTGAGCTGCAGGCTCCGAGGGCGGGCCGAGGGAGGTGAGCGGAGGCAGCAATTTGGGGCCGGGGGACATTCGGCAGAGGTGCAAGGGACAGCAGGCGGGGCCGGGGGAGAGACCTGGCCCCAAACATTGGTGGAGCCGGGCCTCTGGACCCTGAATATTGCTGGAGCCTGGGCACCATGAGTGTATATAACTCACCGCCCCTGCTGCCAGGGTCCCTTTCTGACCAGGTGTTCTGGTCGAAAACCAGACACTTGGCAACCTTAAATGTCTATATTAATATATGCAAGGCACTCCATTACTACAGTAATGGGGGCCAAAGAATAATACCTACCTCTTATATAAAAAGAAAAGGAGTACTTGTGGCACCTTAGAGACTAACCAATTTATTTGAGCATAAGCTTTCGTGAGCTACAGCTCATCCGATGAAGTGAGCTGTAGCTCACGAAAGCTCATGCTCAAATAAATTGGTTAGTCTCTAAGGTGCCACAAGTACTCCTTTTCTTTTTGCGAATACAGACTAACATGGCTGCTACTCTGATACCTCTTATATAACACTCTTCAACAGTAGATCTCAAAATGCTTCATGGAAGAGGTCAGTATGATACCCATTTTACAGATGGAGAAACTGAGGCAGAGAGGAGTGAAGTGACTTGCCCAAGGTCATAAATAAAATAAATATAAAGCTACTACAGGATAATTTACCTGATAATCTAATATGGAGAGACTAATTATGTACACTATTGTCTCCATTGTTATAGGTGTGTCCTATTCCCCCCTATGCTGAAGACATAAAGATATTTTAAAATACAATAGTTGCACTTCGTATGTTTTACCAGTTTGAAAGTTGTTACTGGTCTGACAGATATTTCCTGTCTATATTATGGGAATCACAGTAGAAACATTTTAAGAACCATCCATATAGATTTATATAAAGTATGAGTGACGAGCTACTCTTTAAATATAATCCGTAAATTTTCTACTACCCAGCTGCTATATAAATGGCTTTGTCTGATTATTTTGTTGAATGTTTTAGTTATACAGGAACTCAAAACATTTGTTTCAGAGCTCTTTTCGGGAGCAGAAGTGCCACAATTGCTCTCTGACGCAGTAGTACAGTCCATTGTTATGTCTAGCCTCTGTTTTCTCCTTGTTCAAGTAATGTCACACATGGTACAAATGACATTATGGTTTCTATGTAATTGTATTTATTACCTGAAATGCAATGATCAAGTTATTGTTTTAAAAGACTATATAAATCAGTTATTCTCAAAGGATGAGAAATTCGGTCTAAAAACAGACCTGAAATTTAAAACACAAATTCGCAAATTGATTCACAAATCTTGTGCCCTCAGACACAGCATCTGAAACTAAATTTAGTTTTCTTGTATTTTAAAAGGAGACAGAAAATCTTGTTCCATTTTACAGCCAATACACCATGCTATGCAATAAGTGTTCACAGAAATGCAATTTGGGCCAAATTCTGCTTATTAGCTACTCCACGTAAATCCAGACTATCTCCATTAACCAAAGATTCCAAGAGAAACAGTAGAATTTCAATGGAGTTACTTTGGATTTAAACTAGAATAACTACAGAATTTGGTCTGGTGAATACGGCTCTCCTAGAAATCTCCAGAGCAAATTCAGGAGGGGTGAATGTTATGTTTTAAGAGTAGGTTGGTCAAAAATGGTATAAATGGTACAGTGGTCCCTTGGACCAATTTGGCATTCAGTGGGTGTGCAAAAAGGAGCATAACGTGCATGCTGAAGGAGCCTGTAGAAGCAACTAACAGGAGGGAGTAAGAAAAAGCAAGCCATTTGTTTGCTCGGATGAGATTCTGCTCTCAGATACATAGACGTAAATCTGGAGTAACTATTGACTTCATTGCAAACACTAGGTCTGATCCTCCTCTCACACTATTGCAATTCAGCAATCCTGTTGAAGTTATTAGCGTTACATGAAGGGGAAAGTAGCATAGGTTAGATCAGAGTCAGCCCCACTTTAAGTGTATTTTTAATGTCCGTGTAATTGAAACAATCAATGACTAGGACTTTTTTGCAGTGTCTCAGCTGTGGGAGGACTACTTGTTCTCTACCGGGGCGGGGGGGGGACACTTTCTTAATTTTAAGTGCAGTGCTTCCGAAATGGGTGAAGAACTTAAGAATGTGAGCATCTCTCCTTGTAAATGGAGATCAGAAGGAGAGGGAATTGTGCAAAAGTTGTGTGGTCCAACCAGTAATTTATTTGTAAAGGAGAAAGCCAAGGAAATTCTCCCCCTTCTCTTTTTCTTCTACATAGTCTGTTCTCTGGCTTTAAACATGGAATAATGTCGCAAGCAGGGAATATAACATCCCTCTTTTCTATATGTTTCTCTGGTTTGCATTACCATGTGATAAATGTATTACATGTTATTTGCATCCGTCCACAGTTCTGAGATCTTTGAATGTTTTTCTCTCCTCTTAAAAATTTCACAGATTAAATTACTGGATCCCACTAGATTCACGATGGCACCCTGGGGAAAAAAATCATGCAACAGTGCTGCATCTGACACTGAATGTTTATGTGTTCTAACCACACATGCTATGTTTCTGCAAAACAGAGTTTCTTGAAAAGCACCAGTGTGGAGGAAACAGACCAGTTAACTGAAAGGACCTGTACTGTTCTCAGAGTCAGCATGTCAGTCAGTGCTCTGGTTGAGTGATTTTAATGTACACTCAATGATTTGGTGACCCTCATATTCAGCAGGAATTCCTTCTGAAGTCCAAGAAGGTAAACGATCAGAATCCAGAATGAAACCTAAGAATTGTATGCTTTACTTGTGCCCAGGATCAATACTGAGTTCAAAGTCAACCAGTGAAAAAAAAGGTACAACACTCAGATCAGGATGTATTTCAATGTTAACTCTATATTGCACAAAAAAAATCAATAACTATATTCTCAAAATTCAGCAAACATTTAGGAGCAGCATCAATTAATCATCTACAAACACGACTAAGAACCTGATCCAAAGCCTATTTAAGTCAATGGAAAGATTCAATAGGCTTTAGATCAGGCCTTAATTTGAAAAGCATTATGTCTATCCTCTACTCAGCGCATTATATTCCTATAGAAGGATTTCTTTATCCTTTTTACTGGTTACCTAAAGCTTTCCTACCCTGCAATATGTCTGCCTGCATCTCCATACAAAGAATCACCTGAGTCAGTTCAGGAAAGATGCTAATTATATAATTATTGCCGGTCAATAAATCAGAGAAACCTCAGGATCATGCTGATCTTCCAAATCCCCATGAGGTCTGAGAAACTAGTTGTATAATACCATGTACGGCGTTGTTACAAAGGAGGTAGCTAGCAGTTAGTAGTAGGTGTAATTGTAGTTGTAGTAGTTGGCAGTGATGAGCTGCCAACAACTGAAGAAGCGGTTCCTTCAGTGGCTCCAAGTCTTCGGTGCCGCCGAAGTGCCGCCGAAGACCCGGAGCACCGCCGGGTGAGTAAAAATTAAAAAGGGATTCTCAGGGGAGCCTCCCCAGCCAAGAGCTCAGGCAGGCCAGACAGGACAGTCCCACAGGCCGGATGTGGCCTGCGGACCGGAGTTTGCCCACCCCTTTAACAACCGGTTCTAAACCGGCTTCAAAATTTAACAACTGGTTCACACAATTACAAAGATACACTCAGGAGAGGAAAATTTCACTACACCTTTCTTACCTATTTTCCCCTTTGGTACCCATGCAGTTAACAAGTTCCCTGTTGAATACTAGCTCATAACAGTATTGATTAATTATAATATTTAGAGAAACAACCATTTCTAATTCTTCCATAAAAGGCAGGGTTTACCCTTTCTACAATTCTTGTTGCAGCAGAATCTGATGGAAAGGCTACATCATAGGTATTTTGTCTGCTCCATTTAGCATTCATTTTCTTTTTATAATCTGGCCTATTTATTTTATAGACTTGTTAATATTAAATATATATATATATATATTTATTAAGCAAACACTAGAGACAGACCAGAGCCATGGAAGTGGTAATCCAGGTTTGAGTCCAGATTTCAAACCCCTTGCAAAGTTTGGGGGGTGTTTGGTTTCAGGTCCCCGGTTTGGTCCCACATTTTCTGCAAACCGTAACCTAAACAATATGTAAAACCTAGTCCCAAGCAACGGAATCCCAGACACAAACTATTGTTAATGTAACCGCAGAGTTCATGCAGCACCACGTATGAGGTTTCTCATGGGTAAGAGAGACTGTGTGGGTATAAGGGATACCATTCTTCTGGGGGTCAGAGGCCTGCAGCTGGCTGGCTAACTAGCCCTGCTCACTGCTGGATAAAAGAGCTGGAACTTAATTAGCTGGTCCTTATAAAGAGGGCTGTAGGAAATGAAATGGGGAGACTGCAACACCCTTCAGAGAGCTGAGGGGGGCCTAGGTGTTGTGCTTCCCATAGATTGCTGTTGGCACTACTGCAGAGAGGAATTGCTCCAGAAATCAAAGGGATAGAAGGGAGACTGTGGAGTCCTTTACTACTGAGGCTGTGAGGTAAGAGACAGGAAATTTTGGGTTGCTGAAATTACTGGTGAGAAGGACAGACTTGAGTAAGGGACAACTTGGCCTGCACAAACTTTTGAGAGAAGGGTCTGTGAGGTTTTGTTTTTGTTAAGAAGGCTTACAATAAAAACAGCCAGCCCTGCTGGCAACTGCTTCCCTGGATTCTGTGAGAGGGCTCAGACAGAATTACCCCAGGGAGTGAGCTGGCTCAGCAACAGCAAAACCTGGTTTGGTAGCATGAGGGTGCTTTTTCCCCAAATGCCTACCCTTCCCCAAGCACTAATAAGGATAAGATGTGGAGCTGTACAAAACTTGGTAGGTGGGTGCTGGGCTAAGAACGGCCATACTGGGTCAGACCAAAGGTCCATCTAGCCCAGTCTCCTGTCTACCAACAGTGGCCAATGCCAGGTGCCCCAGAGGGAATGAACAAAATAGGTAATCACCAAGTGATCCATCCCCTGATGCCCATTCCTAGCTTCTGGCAAACAGAGGATAGGGATGCCATTGATGGACCTATCCTCCATGAACTTATCTAGTTCTTTTTTAAACCCTGTTATAGACTTGGCCTTCACAACATCCTCTGGCAAGAAGTTCCACAGATTGACTGTGTGTGTGGAAAAAAATACTTCCTTTTGTTTGTTTTAAACCTATTATTAATTTCATTTGGTGACCCATAGCTCTTGAGTTATGAGAAGGAGTAAATACTTCATTTACTTTCTCCATACCAGTCATGATTTTATAGACCTCTATCATATCTCCCCACCCCCGCCATTAGTCATCTATTTTCCAAGCTGAAAAGTCCCAGTCTTATTAATCTCTCCTTATATGGAAGCCGTTCCATAGGCATAATCATTTTTGTTGCCCTTTTCTGAAACTTTTCCGATTCCAATATCTCTGGGCTCTCTGGCAGTGCTGGTTGAGACTGGATGAGGGCTGTCTAGTGGCATCAGGGTGGAAGTAATGGAAGGTAGCTTGGTGGAGGAGTCTGGGGCCAGTATTGAGTCCCTGTTGCTCTCTATACTTGCTGCTGGTGTCCACATCTTCTCCCAGGTGCTCCTTCTTCATTCTGATTCAGCAGGGGGAGCAGAGAGGCTGCTTGCAGAACTTCATGCTTTTCAAAGAGCAGCTGCTATGGGCCATTTTTGTGGCCCAAATAAATGAGACCAGTGCTACAAGACAGCATTTCAGGGCTGCCGGATGCATGAGCCTGATGCAAGGTGGGTGATGTCTGGCCTCAAGTAACAGTTGGGGTAACAAATTACAATATTCTAAAATGCCTATGTGATCCCCTCAGCAAGATGTATCCTCCGAGGGAGGTAACTGTGTGGTGGGGAAAAGATCCCAATACAGAACTGGGAAGCATAGCTGCTATTCCTCTCTGTATGGCCCCACTACAGTTTTCTCTGCACATTTGCTCCCTTCTATGCTGCACAGCAGGGGTCACATATGGCCTACAGAAGAATAAATACAGCCGAAGGATCTCCTCGGCAGCTTCTGCATCAAGAGCAATGCTGGCATCTGAGTCAGGGACTCTAAGTAAGTATTTCGAAGAACTTAGATTTGCAGCCTCATAAATTGCACAAAATACCTCCTGGGCATTGGAAGAAGCATGGGGAAACTGAATAAAATGGAAACAGCTGAAGTGGGGGAAGAGGGATAAGTGTCTAGGAAGTTCCAGCTGTGATGATTTATTCTCTTTTCTCTAGAAAGGACAACACTTCGACGAACAGAGTGAACAAAGAACAAGCACAAATCTATAGAAGCACATAAAGTTTGGGGTGTTCCAGAGGAATCTGAACCTGGTGATTTGGTGGCTTATTTCCTGAGTGGTTTGCTGACTCTATGGGAATTTTATTGATGACTGATGTTTATCCTCAGATAACATTAGCATTCTTGGCCTGGGACTCAAATCAAAATTATGTAAAATAAGTGATCCATGTGTCTATTTCTCTGCTATCTCTGACTACATACAGCAATTCTACCCTTTTCCAGTAGCATACTTCTAGGAAATAATTCCTTAAGTCCGTTCAAGATGCAGCTATAATATCTCCCTTGATCATTGTTCTGGCCATCTCATCCCTCTCTGGGAGTTCTTCCACTGGCTTCTCCTCATAATGGCTGGGCAAGGGGTGAGCTGTGGTCACTGCTGGTAACTGGTGAAGAACTGTGCACACCCTGTTAGATGTTGTCCTGTATCCCCTACCCCAGCCTGCTTGTTGCTGAACCACCTTTGTCTTCAGTCCCTGCCCCCAATGAGCTTAGTCTATCATTTATTCTATTTGTACAGTATAATGGGGCCCAATTTGACTAAGACTGTTAGGCACTACTGCAGTATAAATATCTAATAATAAATACTTTGCATTTACATAGGGTTAAAAATGGGGAAGTCCCCAGCACGTTTAATAGGAATCATGTAACCCACCGGAGAAATGCAGCTACTGCCTCAGTAGAACAACAACACTATGCAACAGCTGAGGACAAGTGAAAAATCCTTTAAACTACAATCTCAATGGGAATTTAGATACACCTAGTATTTTTGGCAAATGTGGATAGCCACATTAAGCTCTTATTTTTGAAAATAATAATTTTGCCAAAATGAGGTGCCCAAATCCATATTTAGGCACAAATTTTTTAAATAGAGCTAATTCTCAAATGTGACTAGCACCCAAGTGCTCCCATGTTACTGGGAGCTGTTGGGGGCTAAGCATGTTTGAAAAATCATGCCAATTTTATTTAGGTTCTTAAAATGAGGTGTTTAAATCCTTATTTAAGTTCCTATTTTTTAAAAACTGAGACCTTGGTCAATTCCCAGTCCTGAACACACTTATGCATAACTTTACACATGTAAGTCGCCTCCCTAAATTCAATGGGCCTACTCACCAAAGCAAAATTAAGCATATATGTAACTGGTTGCTGGATCAGCGCCTAATTTCTCATCTCTTGCAAAAAGTGTCATGAAATCTTTAATGCTGAAAAGTGATTAAGACCACAGTTCTCCATTGCCTCTAAAGGATGACACCCTTGCATCACCACATGCTCCTTACCACCACACTGGGGTTTTAGTAGCAACCTGTATGGAATTCGGAGGGAGAAGCACAGGCTGCTGGAGGGAACAGTTTGGCAAGACACCAGGAAGCCAGTCTGTGGACGCATGGCTGGAATGCTAGCTACAGTTGCAGCACTTCTATAAATAGTTCTCTTAACAAAGAGCCAGTTTAATTTTAGACACATAGAATCCTCTCATGCTCTTAACCAGCACCCAGTATGTGAAACAGTTCCTATCCAGTAAGGACCTAGCAGAGTAGGGATTGTTCTTTGTGCTGCTGTACAGTAAAAGCTTACCCTGTAAATAAGACTTACGGAAGCTTAGAAAGTTCGTTAACAACTACAAAAGTAGAAGGATAGGGATCCCCTACTGGTAAACAAGCCCTGTCTCACCTCCACAGTATATTTAAAAGAATTACAAGAGTAATTTGTTTTTTAGTATTACTGAATCCTGTGGATTATATTTAATATTTCTGGCAAGCTACTCCACTGTGATCAAACAGTCCAAAACAAGAACAGATGCTATCAAACTTATCGGTATCTAGGATCTTGAATATCTTCAACTGTGCATGCAAAAGGAAGACCTGTGTATTTTCTTAGGATATTTTATTTTTTTAATAAAAGGGAAATAGGAAAAAATGCAAAGAAGATTTTATAATTAAAATAGGGGACTGAGCAGTTGACCAGATTAGATGGAAGGTTTTGAATTTTCACCTTTGTTACCGGGTCATCTTTACCCAGGACTGGAAGTAACCAAGTGTTAATGCCATCCAAGGAGTGTTCTGTATGCTTTATGTAATAAGCTGGTGCCCTCGTATCTGTTTCTACTGGACACCTTTCAGCAGTCTGAAGCCATAGACTATGACAAGGTGACCTTTCAAATCATTTAACCTCTCTCTCTCTGCCTCAATTCCCCATCTATAAAATAGGGATAATACTGGCATACTTCACAGGGATGATTTGAGGATACATTCATTATTGCTTTTGAAGTGCTCAGATACTACTGTGCTGATGTCATATGGGTAAATAGATAGCTAATCTATGTGCATGCAGCATGGGAAATGGAACGCATGTTCTTCTCCACGAAACTACTAACCTCTACTATGTCACATCAAGAAGAATCTCCATTGATTATCATTAGTATTAGGATTTATACAGTCTTCCCTTAGCAGGCCAGCCCAGGGCTTAGAGTAATAAGTAGTGGGGGTGTAAGGAAGTGCAGCTCCACCTCCTCTGCTAAAAGTAGAAGGTAGCCATGCACCCTCAGAACCTTTCCTCCTTTGCTGGTGAGATGAGACCTGACTCTACTGCAACCACTGGACCACAAGGGAGTACTACCACTGGAACTGTGTGAAACATTCCCAACAAGATTGACTAAGGTTCTCCAAGTTGTGAAAGGTCAGATCTTTGCACCAAGTCATGCACAGACTCCAACTAGATTCCGTAAATAGCAAGTGAGGAGGAAATGACTCGGCGGCATAATTCCCCCCACTTGCTAAAGCAAAACTGCGAATATGGACTTTGTGCATAGCCAAAAATAAATAAATTGCTTTAAGCCATATAGATTCACAGAACAGAACAGCACATGCTGCAAAGGGATGCTTGTATTGGAGCGCCAGTCCTACCCCAAATGAGCAGACCTCTGTGCCTGCATCTGCTCAGCATTGGCTCAGCGGGTGCAGGAGTGCTCCTGGAGCTCATTGCAGGATCAAGGCTTTGAGTAATCTGGTTCACAGTTAAGCAAATTAATCCAATGACAAAGTACAGTGTGCCCTCTTTATAATTCCACTGGCAAAAGCCAAAACATTATAAAGAAGGCTTAATTCTAATGATGATATTCACTGTGGCCCAGAACAAAGGAATAATAGGTTTATATCAGAGAGCATTTAGACAGTTTGATCTCTCTCTTGCTTAAAAAGACAGAAGCATATTAGGGGCAATGCTGTGCAGTTTTTCCCCACATCTATTAAAATTTTTCTCAGCAGCTACAAGGAGGAAGCCTTTTCTATTTAGCACAGATTAGAGACTCTCTCTCATGTTTCCTGAATCATAGAGTCTCTTGGTGCCAAAGCCAAGTCAAATGATGAGAAATGCAGGAGAGGAGTCAGTAGGTAAAAAGCTAAGTTGTCTAATTCTCTGTGAATATCTTTTAAAGAAAAATCAAATCACTTGATTTTTATTGAAATACTTCCCCCTCCTGATAGATTATTAAACTGCTGAGGAGTAAAGTTAAAACAGACTGACTTCTACGGTACAATGTGATAACAAAATTAGAAAGCTGAGAAAATCCTAAAACTTATTTTGCTTGGCTTAAATCCTCACATTTGTAGTAATTGTGAGCAATGTATGAGTATGCTTCCTATTTAAAAAATTATTTGCTAAGTATGAGTCATTCAAGACAGAGGAACAGACAATTCAATGTTTTATCAATTTACTTCGAACATTATTCAATTTCTTTGTTCAATCTAAAGTCAAATTACAGTTTAGCTTAATAGACACAGCAACCTGAATTCAAATTTAGCCTCTGACCTTGAACCAGTCTCCAATAAATTATGTATTTCCCATGCTGTAAAACCTCACTCTATATCACAAGACCAAACACAAATGGAGCGATAGGTTTAAGCTGCAAAAATTCAAATTCAGATCTGGAGCTAAATTTTGAACAGAGGTGTTTAGATCTGGCATTTTGGTTCTGCCCATTATAAAGACGGAATCTTTTGGGAAAACAGAAATCCAGATCTGAATTTTAAACACCATTAGAATTCCGGAGCGTTGGAACGTTCGTTGTTGGCTCAAGCCTGTTTCCCGGTATAATGAAAATATTTAAAATATAGTTCATGGCCAAAAAAATAACTTCATACAAACTGAGGGAGAACATTCAAAAATAACATACTCCGCTGCAATTTTTGAATGGCTTAATTTAAAAACGAAAAAACAAAAAAGCTGTTCAGGCTATCTACAGTTTGACTGCTTTTGGAGCTGTTAAATAATGGTAATTTGCATTTTTTATGACAACTTGAATATGTTGGGTTTTTTCATATTCATTTTCTACCCGTTTTCTCTGGTCCCCTTACACCAATCAATTACAGTGACTGCAAGAACTCATTAGCAAACATTTCATTCCCTGCCATTGGATCAGACCTTCTTCTAGGCGCAAAAAAAAAAAAATCACATAAGAGATGGGGAACTCAGTTCTGTTGAGAAGTGTTCGCCAAGTCATTTCTGCAAATACTCTGAGTCGCTCATCTGATAACATATCACTGCAAGAACTGGACATGTGAAAGTCAAGCTCTTAGTTTTGATTGGACATATAGGTCACATGGTATTTGCTTCTGTTCCCAGACTGGATAAGAACTCTTAAGGTATGTCTGCACTTAAAACACTAAAGCAGCACAGCTGCAGCTCCACCCTTTGCAGTGTAGACACTCACTACACCGGCAGGAAGGGTTCTCCCATTGCTGTAGTTAATCATAATCATAGAATATCAGGGTTGGAAGGGACCCCAGAAGGTCATCTAGTCCAACCCCCTGCTCGAAGCAGGACCAATTCCCAGTTAAATCATCCCAGCCAGGGCTTTGTCAAGCCTGACCTTAACAACCTCTAATGAAGGAGATTCTACCACGTTCCTGAGAGACGATAGCTAGGTCAACGGAAGAATACTTCCATCAACCTAATGCTGTCTACACCGGGGCTTGGGTTGGTATCGGTATGTCTCTCCGGGGGGTGGATTTTTTACACCCCTGAGCAACATAGCAATCCCAATGTAAGTTTTCAGGGTAGACCAGCCCTTAGAATCAAATTTGCAGTGCAAAGTAGGAATTTTTAAAATTAGCATTTAGAAATTTGAAACTTACTTTCTACAAATATTTGTGGAAAGCATTTGATCAAGCCCAGATTAACTAATATGTATTTGTGTATTTGTATGGGGCCCCCAACCACCTGGCCCATTTTTTAATCACCCAACTGCTTTTTTTCCCCCCCCATGCTTCTGGTTGCAGTGTGCTTGGGGCAGGAGGTCCCTTGTAATTTACGAGTTATTTGTGAGTTATAAGTGGGGATAAAATGCCATCACATTACATACAGCAATTGTTGCTGTGCACACACGTGGAGGCACCAGCAGTTCCTTCCACTCCGGCATACAAGTAATGGGGCTGCTGAAAGTGCTACCAGCACGGCACTCAGGTCCCGCTTCACAAGCTGGGCCCTCAACATACCAACATGGTTTCTCCTGCTCCCCTCAGTGCCAGGAAGCAGGACGGACCTGATTCTCACCAGCAGAACAGGGTAAGGAGTGAGGACCAGAGTGTGGAAGGCAGGGGCACCTGGGAGTTTGGGAGAGGACAGTAGGGGGCTCCCTGGACTGAGGCTCCTGGAAGGGGGTGAGTAATGGTGCTTATGTGCTGTGGGGGGGGGTCAGGCTGATGGGGAGGTGCCTCAGAGAGGAAAAGGATGGTCAGGCTGGTGGTGGGGGGGCACCTGGGAGGAGAAGAGGAGGGGCATGCTGGTGAGAGTTGGGTCACGGGTAGGTTTTCTGACTCTCAGATGTGGCAATCCTATTTGGGCCCCAGTCGGTTTGGCCCAGGCACACACCCCCACCCCAGGTCATGACTCATGATAGAAAGTGGACATGCCAAACTTCAATGAGTGTCATTGCAACCTGGTGCCTGGAGTTGCAGCACTGTTCAGGTTTCGTGCCCTAGACAGATGCACAGGGAGGTTTGGCCCCTGGGCTACCAGGCCTCTTCTCAGCGCCCTCCCAGATGGCCATAGCGATCAGAGCCATGAAAAAGTGGGGCGGGTGGGGGGGGGTGTGGTTTCTCGGAAGGGTCAGGTTCCCCAGGTCCCTTTCCAGGGCTCAGCTCTTCTTTGGCTCATTCTGCTTCCTTGCTGGCACTGATGTCATGAGCCACCAGAGCCATGGTGTCCTCTTGGGGGTCCGGGTAGTTGGATATCATGGCACCCAACTCCACTGTTTTAGGAGGAAAAGCACCAGCTTTCTTGCTCACTCAACTACTGAAGCCCAATCCCACAATCAGTGTCTGAGTCAGTCCCTTATTTGTACTGATTCAGATCAAATTTGTGTCCAGACCCAGGTAGGACTCAGTCCCCCTTTTCCTGCCTGTTTTTCAAAAGGCAGCAAAATGTCAGGAGGCTCAAATATTCAATGCGCTAATGTCCTTGCTCTTTTCTGATTTGTATGGTCTCCAGCAAATTCCACTTTCACCAGGAACCCTTTCCCTTATAACTGGGGAGCCAGCTCGGCATGGTCGAGTTCATTTCTAAGTCACAGTTCATAAATACACACAAGTGATTAGCCTACGTAACAGATGTTTCCCACAGCAAAAGAGGAGAGAGAGATGGTATTCAGCTTTAAAAAAATCCAGTTGCCCTGTATATTTAAATATTTTAGATTAATATTTTTCTTAGATTTTGTCTTCTCCAATCTAATAATTAATGGAGATGTTCTCATATTCACAGATGGTTTATCACACGCTCTGTGTAGTTTAAAGGAAGGTGTATGGGGGTTGGGGCACTTTCCATGCACGGGGCCCCAAATTTCTGAGCTTGACCCTGCAAGATGCTGATATGACTCAAGTTAAAAGAGTGGGTCTTTGTCTCCATCTACTGGCTTTTCCCCACTACTGTTTCCAGCTAACAGATGGATGCCTTTACCTCAAGCAGCAGAGGTTCGTACATGCTTTTAGCACTGAAGGTCCCAGGTTCTCATTTCACTGACAGCTCAGGCAGGGCCTGTTACACATCAGGCTTCAGCACCTTGCTGGATCGAGCCCTCAATGCATTATGTCAGCAAACATTCCTGTTTGTAGACTCAGGCACTAGCTAGTGATGGAAAGTGAACCTGAGATGGGTGTGAACAGAGCCAAAGGGCATGTGTTTAAAAATGTGAATAGGTGTGTGGAAAAGCTTTTACAGCATTCCTGCAGCTCTGATTAGCAAAGATTCATTGTGCTTTTATACAGCCAGTCATCCACAGCAAGACCTGACCTGGGAGAGGCAAAGGAACCTTTCTGTTATGGGGAAGCCTCCCACACTGGGGGGGAGATGAGGAGGGGTATTGGAAGAGAACACATGCTGAAGACAGTAGGTTTGAGGAAGGAAGGAATGGGGTTTGGTGAAGGGCAGAGTCAGTAGAATGAGAGTCTAAGGTAGCACGAGGCAAAAAAAAGAGATCAGTAAAGGCCAGAAAGAGTCCAGAGCTGCAGCTGGGGAATGAATGGGACAGATGTGAAGTAATTTAGGCTCTGACATTGGAGGATATTGCACAGGCTAAAAAATTGCCTCCCTCACTGTTGCTATGTTGTTCTAACTGGGGCCTCAGGCAAAATGAGGCTTTTAAGCTTGCCTGCCAGGGCCCTGGTAGTGGAGGCCATACTGGAGGTCAGTGGGGAGGTTGCAGGATGAGGGGGGCACTGCCATGTTTTTAGCCCTAGTACTCCTGAGCAAATTCCCCATGATCTGAGTAAATATAGTTTGCTAGATGGTAAGTCGGGTAGCCGGGGGGACAGTATGTCACCCTTTTGCTTGGTGGAGTCAGCAGTGACAAGGGGCAGGTTCAATAGCTAGGAGTTCCTCTTAACAATATAACATAGAACTGGCTCAAGTCCCCACACAGTAACCTGGGAAAATGACACACCCCAACTGGGTGCCTGTAAGAGGCAATACTTCCCCACTTACAAGCAGAGTCTGAGTATGAAAAAAGAAGACTTCATTTTTTAAAGGGGGGGGGAAGAATCCTGCATTAATTTGGGGAAATTCCACAAGCATGATTTGCAAGCATATGGCCAAGAGTAAAACACCCGCCCCAGAGTACGTTGGGCAGTGAAAGTCCAACAAACAAATGTTCCTTTAATTTGCCACTCCCTTCTCCCTCCACTGCACCCCTCTCACAGCTGTTGTCCTTGGTCAGCAAAGACCCAGAGTTCAGAGGTGCATTTCTGTGAGTTCACCTCCCATCTTTTGGGGGGGGGGGGCATTGAGCAATTCACTCTTCATTGCTACCTGCTGCATCATCCGCTCTGCTGCTGGACCACTGCATCACTGTTCACTCTGCTGCTGCATCCTTCTACTACAACCTCTGCAATGTTTTGAGGTCCCACCACTTAACACAGCTCTCAGTTATTTCACCAGTTAGTGAGGGAGCCTCACTACTAGGGCAGGCTGGTCAGTCTCTCTCACTGGAGATACTGCCCCACTGGTAATCTGGTTATCAGTGATTTCAGCTCTGGGGACGCATATGTAAGCAGGGTCTGAATGAACTCTCCCCTGACAGCTAGTTCGGGTTGGGGAGAGACTGTAGGAGCAAACTGTATTTACATAAACACACCTACTCTGCATAGGTATCCAGCAGACAGGAGCTGTGTAGCTCCAAGTGATCAGCTTTGGCTGGTGTCGGGTTACAAGTCACTTTAGTATGCAATGCAGGGGTAGTGAAATGTTATCTTCATTGTATGACTAAATGGGAGCAGAACTGTGCTGAGCTAGTCTTGATTGAGGGGTCATCCCCAGCTGAAAGGAACTCACTAAGCCAGGGGCTCAAATGCCAGACCCCTGTGAAAGCAAGAGGGGTGGGGACAGGTGTCCTAGCCAGGAGGTGTGGCCTCTCCCTAAGGGTCCCCCATCTGGTTTAACCTATTCCTCCCCACCATTCAAGAATAGAGCTAAAAGAGGATTTATTAGGAGCTTTTTATTATGTTAAAGTGCTTAAATGAGAGCTGAAATTACTTGTGGTGGGGTGGTGTTTCTGTTCAGCCTGCAAAGAACTGAAGAGCACTACAAGACTAATGTGCAAAGGTCACAGAAGAGAGACAGGTGAGTGACAGTCAGCCTGCAAACAGAATGAGTGGCTGGCAGGGTGACTGGCAGAGAGGAACCATGCCTGGTGGGATGGATGCCAGAGAGGAACCATGCCTGGTGGGGCGGCCAGCCAGAGCAAGTGCTCAGATGGCAGAGCAAGCCAGGTGTCTTCTTCCCCAGGTGGGATATGAACTCACACAGATGCACCTCTGAACCCTGGGTCCTCACTGACTAAGGGCAACCACTGTGAGTGTGGTATGGTGAGGGAGCAGAGAGGAACTTTTGGTTGTAGAACTCCGGAACATGAGGCAGAAGAATCTGCCTCATGCAGTCTGAGGTGGGTGTCCTGCTCACACTTATGTTTATGAATCCTGCTTCTAGCATTTTCCCTAATTGTTGGGAAACTTCCCTGCTTTTATTAAAAGTTTTTCTACACTCATACTCTGTGCTTGTAAGTGGGGAAGTATTGCCTCTCAGAGGCACCCAAGGGTGGTGTGTAATTTTCCCAGGCTACTGGGTGGGGGTTTGAGCCAGTTTTGTGTTGTATTGTTGAAGACGAACCCCTGGGTATTGAACCCAGCCTTGGTTGCTGCCAGCTCCACCTGGTAGAAGGGTTACACATAACAATTGAGTCTAATAAGCTCTGTCATTAAATAGCAGAGAAGGGAAGATTCAGGCAGATAATACACTACCAAGCACAAATATCTATCCCCCACCCTCTCATCTTCACTGGCCATTGGCATCCCTGCTTAGTGAGTGCAGTTCAGTTGAGGGTGACCACCTGCAATCAGGGCATGCCAAGCACAGTCCTGCTGCCTTTTACTCACACACATGGGTAACAGTGTATTACCCCTGCAATCCAACACCAGCCAAAAATGATCATTTGAGTAAAGCAGCTCCAAGGTGCAGCACACCTAGGCTGAGTAGGCATATCTATGCAAACCAGGTCAGTTAATGGAGTCTTTTCCCCCAGCTCATCACAGATGTCAGGGGAGAGCTCATTCAGACCCTGCTTACAGTAGAAAACTAGAAGAGGAGAGTCACAAGCCAGATGGAGCAGGTCTCAAAGGAAGTGAAGGAGTGGGAGGGCAGAAGTAAAAATACAGAGCCCATTGCCATTAGGTCAAGGAAAATAGCAGCCATCTGGCAGCAAGAGATGGTGCTGAGTAGAAGAGAAAGCTAGGTGTTAGAGAAGTCAAGGTATCAACGTGAATTTCTTGGCAAGGGTATTCTAAAGGGAGATGCTCTCCAGAACAGACAGAACACGCTCATGGAAGGTTGTTAAGCTGCTGTTTTTCTCTCCATCAATCCTACCTAGGTTAAAGCATTTTTCTAAATGAATCATAGTGGATGCTTTAAGACCTTTTGATATACAGCCACTGTCATTAATAGTGTCTCATTAACTCTCCCGAGGGAAACACATCCCTGAAGAGCCATTACCCTACAAATTGGTTTGCATTTCTTTGCCCCAATTGATGCTCGTGGAAATAGCTCACTTTTCATTTATTCAGATTAAGTCTCTGATGTAAGAAGCACACACAATTTAGAGCAAAGGGGAATGTCAACATACAACAGAGGATTAGTTATCGTCTAGAAAAGGAAGGACGATCTGGTGGCTAAAGACCAGGAATTGGGAGATATGACTTCCAGTCACAGCTCTGCAATGCTTCCTTCATGACCTGGATCAAGTCTCTATACCTCAGTTTCCCCATATATAGAAGCACTACCTCATCAGCAGTAGTTAATCTTCATTCATTAATGTGCACAAAAGGAATCTGAGATCCTCAGACTGAAGTTGTGATATCAAAATGCTGATAATTTTATTCATCATTACATATTGCATTAAAATACTTTAATAAAGTTGCAAAGTTAAGTATTCAGATGTTGGGAAATACCAGAACTAAAGTTGTCTGTGCTATCTTAATTCAGTCTCGTTGTGCATATGTATTATGGTACAGTCTTAATTACATACTATTTTTCCCACTGGACCCCTGCCTCCTTCAGTGCACAGGATGGACAGTGCTCAAGGAATGGGTAGCTACTCAATAATATTTCTCATTATGCTCATCATTCAATGGGTGACCTGTTGCCTTATTTACTGCACACTATCCAAACCCTACACTTTTAATACAGAATTATTAATTTTCTCAGACTTTTCTATTACATTTATCGTTGCAGTATGAGCATTGCGCAAACATTAATGGTTTTATCTTTACAACACTCATGTGAGTTAAAGTAATATTAATATCCCCATTTTACAGCTGGGAAACTACAGCTCAAAGATTAAGGCCAAAATTGTCATGTGGCCACTAATTGAACAGACTGTCAGACAGAAACCGTCTGGTTACATTGTTAACCTCTAACAAGATACAGGCAAACAGACTACATAGACAATCACTATCTTCTTCCAATTCTTTAACAATACAAGCCTACATTTCAGAGCTGTAGTCCAGGGTGGCCAACCTGAGCCTGAGAAGGAGCCAGAATTTACCAATGTACATTGCCAAAGAAATACGTCAGCAGCCCCCCAACAGCTCCCTCCCCCAGCTTCCAGCACCTCCCACCCACCAGCAGCCCCGCCGATCAGTGCTCCCCCTCCCTCCTGATCAGCTGTTTCGTGGTGTGCAGGAGGCTCTGGGTGGGAGGAGCGAGGGCATGGCAGGCTCAGGGGAGGGGGTGGGAAGGGGTGGAGTGGGGGCAGGGCCTGTGGCAGAGCCAGGGGTTGAGCCGTGAGCGCCCCCCGGCCCATTGGAAAGTTGGCGCCTGTAGTTCCAGCCCCGGAGTCGGTGCCTAGACAAAGAGCCGCATAGTCACGTCTGAAGAGCCGCATGTGGCTTTCCTAGCTGTTTAGAAGGAATAGCCCTAATTACCATTTACATACTTTCCCAATATGTCTTTAAAGGTAGAATTTGGGTCATTTGGCCTGCAAGTTGCTTAACCCTTTCTGGCTCAGTGTCAGAGCAGGACCTGCTGCCACCTGAGGAAGATAAAGAACCTGAATGGGCCAGCCTCTACTCCACTCTGGCGCCATGGCTCGCCAGGGGTATCAGCTGGTGGCTCCTTCACAGAGCTGTGAGCAGAGGTGTGTGCCTGGCATGGTTCATGAACTCTCCCGACACCTGTCCCTTGTGTGGCAAGAGGGGCACTCTGGCACACATCTGTGTAGAATGCATCAGGTTGCAGCCCCACTTCCAGCTCCTTCAGAACCTCTTACTGAGGTTCTGGCTGCAGTGTTCCCCACACCTCCTGATCCTGGCCCTGAGAACGTCCAGAGAGCTTTTGGGCAGAGTGCTGGCTGAAAGGAGCTTGGAGCTGTGAACAAAGAAACTAGTTCTACTTTAAGGCCTGTGTGTTCAGGGAAACAGGATTTCATACATTCTTTATTAATAAAGAGGATTACCTCAAAGAAATACCTAACTTCATCATCAATTTCTCCTTCTAGCAGAAAGAGCCCCCAGAGCCCTGAACTTCAGCTAGCGGTTCATGTAAAAAAGGATTACAATATCCTAAGATCCTATATAACTCACTGGTTATAGCCACTTTTTAAGCCAATTCAAAAAGTTATAGTTTTATTTCTTTTAATTTTAACAGTTAGGCATATCTTAACTAAGAAAGAGCTTGCATTTTGTAATAGCCGATCATGAGGACCTCAGGCTTGTTCTGTCAATTATACAATTATAATTGTATAATTATACAATTATAAATATGATCCCCAGTTTCCCATCTCCTGGAAGTCTGGACTGAGCTTTTTGGTGGTCCTTCACCATAGACTACAACAATAGTGGCTACCAGAGCCCTCTGACACCATTTCCCAGCATGCTTGTGTAACTCACACACCTTTTGGGTGTGGTGTTCTGTCCCATCTAGTGGCACCAAGACCAGAGAGAGAAATGAGTCTGCTCTACAGCCTTAGCAAACAGGCTTTTAGCTCATGCGATAGAGGCTCATGTTTTAAGCTCCAGAAGTCCCAGGTTCGATCCCACCTGCTGATGACCTTAAAATGGACTAGAAACTCCTGCAGAGGTCAATGGGATGCTTCTGCATGCAGTGATATGAACAGGCAGTTTTCTGAGCCAGTGATGAGCCATGGTTACTCACCCCTCAGTGGGAAAAGACAGCCTGACACAGAGACAAAGAAAGACTAGTTTTAGTTTTGGGAACTGAGAGAGAAGCAGAACCGCTCAGGGAATCTCTGATTAACTCCCACAAAGGGAGTCTGAACGGCTGTGGGATCTAGTTCATGGGTCAGGCAGTTCCAGCCCTACCGAGACCCCACCCAGCACCAGCTGCCAAGAGCCAGCCAAGACCTACACAAGACTTCATATCAGGCTTCCCAGTTCAATTTGCCAAACAGGCCACAACTTGAAACACTGACATCCCTGGATGGGTTGGTCATCAGCAGCGGGGATCAAACCTGGCTCCTTTGTCTGAAGTCCTATGGAGGTCTTGGCTGGCTCTCGGTAGTGAGCACCAGGTTGGAACTCTGTCACTCTGGATGCTGCACTCTGCAGGGATGGAATTGCCGAACCCAGGCAGTACGTCCACTGCATTTCAAAGACTCCCTTTGTGGAGAGTGGGAGTTACTCAAAGACTCCCTGAGATGTTCTGCTTCTCTCAGCTCCCAACTTCAACAGCTCAAAACTGAAATCAGGATGTCTTTGGACAGACGCCAGTTCTGTAGTTTTAGTAGTAGTGACTAACTGTCCAATTGGTAACAGACAGTTTCTGTGGCTAGCCTTGTGAGTCCCTCTCCTCATACAGGCCTCTACTTGTAGCACAAACACACCAGGGTGAGTTGTCAGCAGCAAGGACCAAACCTGGGATTTCAGGATCTTAATGTATGAGCTCTATAGCTTGAGCTTAAAGGACTTATCTCTTAGCCAGGGCTGTACCAGGCTCACCAATCTTTAGTTTGCCTCGCCACCACTAGAGGGGGAGTGAAGGCACACAAGCTAGGCATAGTTGACATAAAGAAAGGTTTTTAGTATTTCTGTCATTAAAATTGAGTGACCAGAATCTCATAAGTTCTGAGCATTCACTGCAGTACATACACCATATACAGCTCATTTATTTCTCACATTTCTATGCTGCTAATCATCATAGCATCTGCATGCTACAAGGATATGTCATCATCTCAGCTATGAGAGCATTTCAAAGCCAGGAGAAACTACAGGGGGAACCAGAATATTTACTAGATGGAAACAAGAGGGGTACTATGTGCAGCAGCTAGCTATAACACTGACCATTTTAGAGCTGCAATTGGTTGTATCTTCCAGATCGAAAGGGCCAGCTACTAGAGCTAAGCATGCTGGGAAAGTCCCTTAAAAAGAGTGAGGCCAAAGCAAAGAGCTCAGTGGGGTGAGCATACAGCTGAAGACGCAGCAGCTCCAGTGAAATGAAATAATTTCCCCTTTGTGGGCTGGAGTATAAGAAGCCTTCCATTTGGCAATCAGACAGGGTGGGGGTCAGTTAAAGGGCAGTGGTTCAGGTGATCACAAAAGCAAGACTTTAGGTTTCAGCAATTCCATGCTAAAAGGCAATGCAACTTCTGTGGCTGTGGAACCTTGGACACAGAGAGCCTTATTTCAGAGTAACAGCCGTGTTAGTCTGTATTCGCAAAAAGAAAAGGAGTACTTGTGGCACCTTAGAGACTAACCAATTTATTTGAGCATAAGCTTTCGTGAGCTACAGCTCACTTCATCGGAACTTAGAGCCTTAGACGCACTTATAAGCGGAGTGGAACCCTGATTTATTATTATTGTTTAGATCAGTTTGTTTCTTATTGTATCTTGGGATTGGGTGATCACAAAGGTTTACAATAACTAACATACCATAGCGCAAACCAACATACCAGAACAGCTTTGTTGTTCTGCCAATTAGGTAGTGAGGGATACATGGCTGACAGACGTTCCTACTTAGAGGGGGGCAGAATCATTACCTAATTAGCTTCATATATTTTTGGCTAAGAAGCTCTCTCATAGTTGCAAATCATTTTCTTATGGCATCAGTAGCCTTATTACATATGCAACTAATTTGTGCTGTAATTTAAAGCAGCAACAAAATGAAAATTAAGCTCTTATCTCTGATATCTTTTCTGAAATTCAGTTATGAGAGGCTGTGCTGGTTCTTCTCTCCCCCCCCCCCCCCAAAAATAGTACCATATACCTGGCATCTCAAAACCAGGAATGGCATTCTGCTTTCAGCTGGCAATAGAGAATGGAACAGTACATAACAATCCTGGGTCTTTCTAACTTCCATGCATCAATAGGCAAATACCATTCTCTGCCAAAGCTACACTACAAAGTCAGTTTTAAAAACAAGTTGTATTGCTCTGATTATTTTCTTTATCACATGGAATTAATGAGCTCCATCCTGTTCCCAATGAAATCCAAGAGCACAGCTCCCAATTGACTTCGCCAAGAGAAGCAGCAAGACTTTGATCTGATTTGAATTTGCTGATTTTTGAAGAATTAGAGAATGTTAGTAGCAGCACTGAGCAATATAAACATGTACATTAGTATCTAGCAAACACACAGTTTTTAAGTAGTGTGACAAAATTCCTGCTCTACCTTGGTGGGTCTTACGCTTACTGGCAGATTTGCTCACCTTGGAGCTTCACGGCAGCCCTCAGCTTGGCCAGTTTTCTGAACCCACAGTCCAGGTCAACTCCTCCTGTGTCTGACCAGGAGTTGGGAGGTTTGGGGGGAACCTGGGCCCGCCCTCTACTCCGGGTTCCAGCCCAGGGCCCTGTGGAATGCAGCTGTCTAGAGTGCCTCCTGGAACAGCTGTGTGACAGCTACAACTCCCTGGGCTACTTCCCCACAGCCTCCTCCCAACACCTTCTTTATCCTCACCATAGGACCTTCCTCCTGGTGTCTGATAACGCTTGTACTCCTCAGTCCTCCAACAGTCCACATTCTCACTCTTAACTCCTAGTGCCTCTTGCTCCCAGCTCCTCACATGCACACCACAAACTGAAGTGAGCTCCTTTTTAAAACCCAGATGCCCTGATTAGCCTGCCTTAATTGATCCTAGCAGCTTCTTGATTGGCTGCAGGTATTCTAATCAGCCTGTCTTAATTGTCTCCAGAAGGTTCCTGATTGTTCTGGAACCGCCCCTGTTGAGAAACGGGACCTCCCTCGCTTGCTCCTCAGCTATCTGCTTTCTATTCTTTCCTAAAACCCCCTGGCCTGGATTTTTCTTACTTTATGAGCCTGCCTTAGTGTCCCCCCCCCGACCGGGCCAGACGCTTTTTTGTTTTGGTTTGACTTTTTGCCGTTTTTCTCTGCTGCCGTTGAGTGCTGGTCAGCTGCCAACTTGCCGCCAGCACCCCCCCACACGCCTGCTCCTGGGCGCAGCTATTTGCCTTAGCTGAAACCCCCGGAGGAAGGGGGGAAGTTTGCCGACCCGCTATCCAGAGGGGGGAGTGGAAGCCCCCAGCCCCAGCTGTTTTGCTGTCAGCCTATCTTTGCAATATTCTCGGCCTGCCAGAAGCCTTGGAACACAGCCAACACAGCTGGAGAAGAAAACAGAAGACAGACAAATCACCCAGGGAAGCTACAAATCATCGTGGAGGGGGCCGTAAGACTAAGTAACTTTTTGAATTATACTCTTGTGGGGGGGAGTCTAACTGTGGCTTAATTGCATTTGTGGCGGCACAGGGGGTGTGGCACGGAGCTGCCCCCCGATCCATCGGTGCCCCCCCCCCAACATTATTACAACTGTCACGGCCCCCCCGCCGTCCGTCCCTGCTGGCAACCTGCCATCTGCCTCGGATCCAGCTGTTTGCTTTGAACTTTACCTTTCAGACCGGACATAACAGCCCACCAAACGAGACTCTTTGGACAAACGTGCATGGGTCCACAACCCCCTCCCTCCCCCCGGACTGTTTATCCCACAGCTTGCCCCTATCACTGGACCCCGATTCCTGTTTTTCCCCCCCTTCCAGTCCAACCCATTTGGTACCCCACCACCGCCGCCTGCAGCCCAGCAGGGGGAGCGGTTAATCTGCTTCCCCCTCCTCCTTCCGGTGTCTCCCCGTCTCTCCCTGCTCACAATGGCGGGGAATGAGAGGGGCGAGGCCCCTCTACCAATATCAGTTGTTTCTCCCCCACCTCCCCCCCTACCCAACCCCCGAGCCCCCCCCACCACCACCACTGTCAAAACACCTGCCTCCGCCCCCGCTGGGGCACCGGCAGCAGGAGGCACCGGGGCGATTACTGCCACTGCTACGTCCACCGCCCCCCCAGATTCTAGGAACCCCCCACAGCTGGCCGGAAGGGCCAGGGCGGGAAGAAAGGAAAGGGCCCCGCTAAAACCACTAGGCCCTCCATGGCAGGGGCTGCCCCCACCGCTGTGGCCTCGTCATCGACCGCGGCGTCCCCCCCTGCTGGTCCCTCCACCAGCTCTGCGAACGTCCCTCCCCCGGCCCCCAGGACGTATGCCCGGGCGGTGGCAGGCTCCCCCCTGCCTGCCGCCTCGTCATCTTGCCCACCCACTGCCTCCGCTACCATCACCAGCGGCCGGGGTCCCTTCCCCACCTTGACCAGGAGGCACGGCGTCCGTTGCCTCCTGGTGCCCGCCTCGCCCCACGTGGAGACATACGTGCAGGCGTTGACGAAGGTGGTAGGACCCACGGCTATTGTGGCGGCCTCCAAAATGCATGGGAAGGTCGTTTTTTTCTTAGCTTCGGAGGCTGCCGCCCAGGAGGCGGTGGAGAAGGGCCTGGTGTTGGGGGGGGTGTTTGTCCCCCTAGAGCCGCTAGAAGACCTGGGCGTTTGCCTCGTCCTCACCTCCGTTCCTCCCTTTTTACCCAATGCTGCCCTGTTACCCGCTCTCTCCACCCTGGGGAAACTTGTCTCTGTCATCAGCCCTCTCCCGTTGGGCTGCAAGGACCCCACCCTCCGTCACGTCCTTTTGTTCCACCGGCAAGTGCAGCTTCTACCGCCGGCAGCGGTCCATGACGGAGAGGCACTCGAGGGGTCCTTCCTAGTCCCCTACCAAGGAGCCCGCTATCGGGTCTTTTATTCCACCGGAGAGGCCCGGTGCTACCTCTGCCGCTCAGCGGGGCATGTCCGCAGAGACTGCCCTTTGGCCCAGGGGGGAGGGGCACCCAAGACCCCCGAGACCCGGCAGGACATTGGCCCCATCATTGCCGACGCCCCTGGCCGCCCGGCACCTGAAACCAACCCTCCTCCTACTCGACCTGCTGCTGCTCCCGTCCGGGCCCAAGACACACCTTCCCTACAATGCCCAGGCGAGCAAGGGAGTCCCACCCTTGCTATTACCAACCCGGCAGAGCCTATGGAGGAGGGTGTGGCAAAGATATTACCGGGTATAGGAGAGGGCCCGCCCCAAGGAGAACCCCCCGCCCCTCATGCTGCCTCACCGTCCCCTCCCGAACCCCTGAACCATCGCCTCCGCCCCCTGCTAACCAAACCCCAGACGACGCTATGGAGGGCTAGACCCTAGTCCAGGGGAAGTGAGGCAAGCAGAAGGCTCGAGCTCCGCTGCACCCATCCGATGCGGAAGCCCCCCGGAAGACCAGGAAGGGAGGCACTGATATTGAGCCTTCCGCTACGGCCACGAGTGAGATCCATCCGCTGGTGTCGGGAGGGGAAGACAGACTGGCATTGGAGGGCAGAATCCCCCCTCCATGAGAGACCCTCCCCTCTGAGACCCCTGAGGAAGCTCCTTCTGCCCGGATACCACCCGAACCCCCCGCGAACCCCAAGGCGACCGTTGAGGCGGGCCCTAGAGGAGAGGCCCCCGGGGTAGCAGGAGTTGGCCTCTCCTCCGTGTATGCGGAGATTGAGGCCCTAGATCTGACCCCGGTCACCTAGGGAGAGGATGATCTACTGCCGGCTGACCTCGATCTGGGTAACCTCACCCCAGCCCCCCTTTCCCCATGCTCCCTCCCCCTAATTGCCTTCCCAGGCGAGTGCCCCGCAGAAGGTGGTCCACTTCGCCTTTCTACCAGCGCAACAACCTCGTCATAGGTGCAGGGTTCGTTCTGGCTTACCCAGGTGCAAAGGTCTGGCGGTAGTCCTCTCATGTACAGACCAGACCAGTCTCATGACCAGAATCTCTAGTATCTCCTCCGGACTCTGGGACTTAGTTCGTAACCACTTTCGTGCAAGATGGATGAGGTCATATAATTAGGACCGTGGGGTTTTGTTTTTCCTGGTACCTCCACTCATGATATCGCTGGGCCCGCACTGCGGTCGTTACCCCAGATCTGGCCAGGATCTCTACTTTCAGCTGGGGGTAGTCTGCCACAGCCTCTTCAGGCAAATCATAGTAGGCCTTCTGGGCCTCCCCACACAGAAATGGAGCGAAGATGCCAGACCACTGTTCTTGGGGCCAAGCCTCCCGCAGGGCTGTCCTCTCAAAGGCCAGGAGGTATGCCTCTACATCATCCTCCCGCGTCATTTTCTGCTGCCAATTGCTGGCCCGCCTGATCTGTGTCCCATCATGGCCGCGGTTCAGCTCTGTAAGGGCCTTTACCTGGTTTACCAGTTCCCGCAACATTGTCCGGTCTTGAGCAGCCTGGTCCATCAGCAGGCGATTAGTCTCTTGCTGCAGCCGCACTGCCTCCTGTTGGGCAGCTGCCTGGACACGAGTAGCCTCCTGCTGGGCAGCCGTGGCTTGTCAGTGCCCACACTACCTCCTCCACTGTGGTGAAAAAAGATAAAAATAGACTCTCTTCCCTTTTGTTTGTTTTTTTTCTTCCTTCCAAACACCCTCCTTCTTCCACCTCGCTGTGGACACCAGATCCCACTTCCAACACCAGTTGTGACAAAGTTTCTGCTCTACCTTGGTGGGTCTTGCGCTTATTGGCGGATTTGTTCACCTTGGAGCTTCACGGCAGCCCTCAGCTTGGCCATTTTTCCGAACCCACAGTCCAGGTCGACTCCTCTTGTGTCTGACCAGGAGCTGTGAGGATTTGGGGGGAACCCGGGCCTGCCCTCTACTCCAGGTTCCAGCCCAAGGCCCTGTGGAATGCAGCTGTCTAGAGTGCCTCCGCATACACAACTCCCTGGGCTACTTCCCCAGGGCCTCCTCCCAACACCTTCTTTATCCTCACCATAGGATCTTCCTCCTGGTGTCTGATAATGCTTGTACTCCTCAGTCCTCCAACAGTCCGCGTTCTCACTCTCAGCTCCCAGTGCCTCGTGCTCCCAGCTCCTCACATGCACACCACAAACTGAAGTGAGCTCCTTTTTAAAACCCAGGTGCCATGATTAGCCTGCCTTAATTGATTCTAGCAGCTTCTTGATTGGCTGCAGGTGTTCTAATCCACCTGTCTTAATTGTCTTCAGAAGGTTCCTGATTGTTCTGGAACCGCCCCTGTTACCTTACCCAGTGAAAAGGGACCTACTTAGCCTGGGGCTAATATATCTGCCTTCTATTACTCTCCTATAGCTATCTGGCCTGACCCTGTCACAGTAGTCTTGATTATAGCTGGTCAGCGCATTTCAATTTGTTGGTGAAAAATCAAAAACTGAAATATTTCAATTTTGACATGCCATCATCGTGCCTCATGGGTGTTATAGCTTGAGTCTCTTAAGTGGCTGGATAGCCCAGTAGTATCACTTTTGCCTCCAGGGCCAGAGTTCAAATCCCTTAGGTGCTGGGCCTACAAGATTGAAAATTATATGCGGCTGGATGGCCTAATGGTACGGCCCTCATCTATAGGGCCAGAGTTGCTGTGCCTGGGGGATTGAAAATTATGACACACTATTGGTGCAGGGAGGTGGTGCATCATGGCAGTTGCATAACCACAGTGTATCATGGGTGATGCATTCCCTAAGAGGCAGGCCATTAAGGATACATAGAACTCTTTAACAATGATTAATAGCCAATTTTCAAAGGCTTAACAACCATGCTCAGAAAATGGAACTTGCATTTAGGGAGCAGATGGATTACTTTCCTGTGAATTTCCCAGCTTTTTCAGTGTCAAGACCCTGTACTTTCCATGATTCTGTGGCTTTGAATCCCCCTGCTGTATAATTGTTAGGCTTGGCGGAGTTCAATTTTTATTATTTTATCATTTTGATGGGTAACGCCAATGTTTATTTTTAAGCATATTTTTATTTTTATCCATTTAAATATTCACAGTTATGAGAAATCATGGCATGGGAAGATCATGGTGGAGCAGACGATGATTATTTCATGACAGTAGATGTTGAGACTCAAAAAGATAAAGCTTTATAACCCTTAAAACACACATGGTCAATATCACATGTCAAAATGCACAAAGTAAATATCCTTAAATCAAAGTTTTCAGGCAGCATTTCTCTGACTGTGCCTATCTGTAAATTTCAAATATTAATGATGACTATATTTTTCCTCGGTTTGTGTGTGTTCGGTGAAATCAACATTTATTGACATATACCAATAAATATCTAATCCTTCCAAGCCTAATAATTGTCCTTCAGAATCCTGAGCTTTTATTAAAACAGAACATTTTGGTCCATTATGGTTGCAAAGAAAATCTGCGATATGGGAAACCCTATAACCCAAAGTGGTGGTGTCTTCCTGAATCTTCTAATATACAGCATGACCCAGCATCTCCGGAAATCTGTTAATTATCCATTGAATCTCAGGAGAGGAGTTCACTCTGAAGTCCAGTGATTGCAATTTAAATGTCAACTATTTAACTGGAAGTATTAAAATTACTCTGAAGTTTAATGTTGAATGCAGTGTAGTTGTAGCTGTGTCAGTTCAACAATATTAGCGAGACCAAGTGAGTGAAGTAATATCTTTTAGTGGACCAACTTCAGTTGGTGAGAGAGACATGCTCTCAAGCTACACAGAGACCTGAAGAAGAGCTCTGTGTAGTTCGAAAACTCTATCACCAACAGAAGTTGGTCCAATAAAAGATATTATCTCACCAACATTGTCTCTCCAGATCTTTAAGTCATGCAAGGAATAACTTGGCCATAAACCCTGACTCAGTGGAAAACCTGGGGTGGATTCGTAGGATGCACTCTGATCTTTGGGTCTAAATTCCTGCACTAGACTCCAGAGAGGATCTCTATGGGGCATTATGTTTTTCTATATATTAAAAGGATTGACCCACAGCTCAAAACAACTTGTTGACGTTTCTTTTTTCATGTGTTTCTGCACTTTCTGGTATGATCAGTGACAATTGGGCTCAGAATTTGACATGACATCTCTATTGTCTTACACCCGTCCCCATGTGTGCTGGTGCAGTGGGAAAGCAGATAGCTGGTTCAATACCTGGGATGAAGGCTCCTGTGCATCCAACTCTATAGTACAGAAGAAACAGGTTTTTTTCCCCTCTTTAAAAGTGATTTTTGCCTCTCCCCTCCCTGAAGCTCCTCTCACTTTCACAATAGCTTAAGAAGTTGTGTAGACAAAGGAGGGTGCCAGGACTTTCTGTTCCACTGCTCTTCATGCTGCCTGGATTAGCAACACTGGTAGAAGAGGCCTCCTTTGGACTGTGAGTTAGACATTCCATTCTTAAGTGAAGGATTTTGTAGATAGACAACATTTACAACTAGAGCCCAGTGTTACCACCTTGATTCTTAAAGAGAATGTTGTCATCATTATCAATGGCCTATACAGACAGAGGAAATTCAGGATTATGACCATGATCCTGAAACCATAATTTACTTGCTTTGCTTTATTGATAAGGACTGCGGGATCAGGCTTTCAGCACTGGAACTAATGTTAATTTTAATTTCTTCAAAATGTGGCACTTTCAAGAATGACTAATAAAAAAGTGAAAACACAGTAGTAATATTTAAGGTTGTCTGCCTCAAAACCAGAATCAGCTCCTATTGCCTGAAAGCACGAGAGTTTCACCTTTTTTATTTTCTGTTGCAAAGATTAAGTGGAGCGCAGAGGCAGGGACTTTTTGTTTTGCTCCAAGCGTACTTGAACTGTCGACAAGAGTAGTTTCAAAGAGGGGGTATGTTCAACGGGTGCAAACTGTGGTTTTCCTTCTCTACACTTGTGGTTTGCATCAGTGCAGCTATGCTGGTCGCTGGCTACTGATGGTTGAATCCCAAGTAGATACAAAGCCCAGGGCAGTTTCACCTTAATCAACCTGTGTTGACTTTAATTACCTCTTATGGAATGACAGGCTTCTCTGATTGCTCATTATCTTGCCAAAATAGTTCATTTCAAGTGTCTCTTTTAAGTGTCTCCAGAGCACAGGTCATGCAATGCCATATAAATCTCAGCATTTACAGGGTGCCTATATTATATGCAAGATAGTCAGGAAATTGTGCCTAATAGGAAACTGTTAGCAAAAGATGATAAGAGAAATATACAAGACAGGTAATGCTGGTGCTGTAGGTTTGCAGGAAGGTAGGGAAAGCACAGGGTAGGAAACAAAGGCCAGTTCTAAACTAGAAACTTTTTCTACTATAGTAAGGACAGGTAAAGGGCTAATTTTTAGGACATTTCTATACAGGCAAAAAGCTCTAGTGTAGATGCAGTTATACCAGCATACAAGTGCTTTTATCAAGATAGCTTATTTTGCCTGGGGAAAACTGTTATATATATATAGGTAAAAGGACTTTTTTGCTGCTCCAAACTGCAACTGCAGTAGGCAGGTTTGCTGGTATGGCTCTACCAACAAGTTTTTTTAGTGTAGCCCTGACTGGACATCGGTTGGCTCCAAAGGGAATTTCAAGGTGGCATGACTTCTGAATGTTAGTGATGTGCTTTTCTCTGGCTGACAAGTATGTAAGGTCAGCCAGGAAGAGTTATTTATGGGAGCCATTCGCTTCTCCCTTTTTTAGCACTGATAAGGGGGTGAGTGGAAGGGTAGAGGTAAGTGGCTAGATTAAACAGCTCTTCCTGGCTGACCTCAGAAGGAAGTGTGCCCGCCCAGGAAGAGCAAGAAAGGGGCTACACATGGATCAAAGATTTCGTAAAAGCAAAGACAGCTGGTCTTGATGATCCACCAGTGCCAGTACGCACTACTCAGAAATCCCTCCCCTCCCCAGCTGCTACCCTCCACTCCAGCTAGTTTGGATGGCTGCTACCAAGCCCAGCCACCACATGGTACCCCAGCAGAGTTCCAGCCTCAGCATCCTTTTGTAGCAGGACAGTGGGCTGAAGGAAAGCCCTGGGTATTTTCTGCTGAATGGGCTGTCAATGAGATGATGCATGAGTCAAGACAGATAAGCTTGACATTCTGCAGCCAAACTGGCTCTGCATCCCTGACATTAGTAAAACCTCCCTCTTGTTAGTAAATAGAAGTGCTTTAACTCAGAAGGCACGCAGGGAGTCAAAATGTGCTGTGACCAGGTGAAATCTTTAGAATCACTTTTCAGACCATAACCCTAGCTCAGAGGGTATGTCTACCCCATATTGTAAACCTGGGTCTGTGGACCCAGGATTGTGCTTTTCAAGCCCGTGTTTGAGTGGCCACACTGCATTGTAAACCTGGGCTTACAAGTGCTGGACCTGGGTCTCATGGCCATGCTAATGTGTCCATGCTGCACTACACATACTTTCTGACTTGGGACTGCAGCCTGCAGTCACACCACGAAATGACAGGGCTTGGACCCAAGTCACGGGGGCACTTGGACTCTACTCCATCCCTCCCAAGTGGAGTCTTAGGACCCTGCGTGCTAGCTGACCTGAGTCAGACTGATGTGTGTGGACTGAAGGGGGGCTTGGGCTCAAACCTGAGCCAGAATCTAGGCTCAGTGTGCAGTGTAGACATACCCTAAGGTCTTGTCTACACTGCTGGTGGCATGTAGAGTATGTGCAGCTACATGACACAGTGAAAAGCAGGCTGCAGCCACATTACAATGCGTAGCTACCTGCAGCAGTGAAAGGCTCTGGCAGGGAGCCTTTTCACACTGCCTGCCCCCTGCTGGAGTCTTTCCCTGTGATGGGGAAAGGCTCCAGCAGTGGGACACCACACTGCTAAAAATAGCAGGGTAGATGGCAGAGAGCCATGTAGTGTATATTCCCTAAGGTTCTGGCATGTCTTTACTTGCCTAAGCAGGGCTTCACCATTTACACTGCTATTTCTACCTGTGCTGGGCAGAGGGAGTACAGTGTATGTACTCTACACCCCACTGTGAAGGAGTGTGAAATGTAGACGAGCCCTCAGAGGTTGCTCCCTTGTGTTTAGGGACTACATGGATTGTTTTCCTTTGAATTTCCTTCCTTTCGTCAAGGTCCTATTGAGGTTAATAGGACACTTACAGTTAAGCATGTGCTTACGTGCTTCGGATTGGGGCCAAAGTGCTCTGCACCTCACAGGATCGAGCTCATCGTGTGTATATACACACTGGAGTCATTCAGATGCAGCAACAGAATTCTTCTTCTTTGGACATGAACTGCTTGGGCAGTGTAAATGGTGAAGCCCTGCATATGCTTAAGTGCTTCGGACTGGACACAATTTACTTTTAAAATATTTTTCTCCCTGCAGTTTGTGATGGGCAGTGGCTAGTGCTAAGCTCTCTGTGTTGAAAAAGCTAAACTCCTCTCTGCTTTTTAGTTCCCAGTCCTGCTTTTGTCTCATCCTCTTTCGTTGCTAATCTCGTTGTGGCTCCAGAGGCAGAGCTCCTATTGAGTTCAGTGAGCACTCATCACATTTTTTGTTCAGAAATGTTTTAAAAGGGCCTATTTTAAAGCTAAAACTTTTGCAGAAATTGTTCGCTTTTAAAAAAAAAAAAACAATTCTCACCAGAAAAAAAAACAACCCAACCATTCGGACAAACCAAATAATTAGCAAATTTTCAAAATGGAAAAAAAAATGTTCTGTTATTGATTTTCTCCCTTTTTCCCTCCCTCCCTCTCACTCTTAGTGGCAAAATGGAAAAAGGGGTGTGGCAAAAGAGATGGGCCTCTGTCCTTTTAAGCTCTCATTTCTGATAACTTATCTGACATTCAGGTACGAGAGGCTGTGGTAATTTTTCATCTGTACAAATGGCACTAGATACATGGCATCTCAAAGACAGGAATGGCATTCTACCTTCAGCTGGCAGGAAATGACTGGCATCCTTTCTGCAGTCCTAGCAGAGATGTCACAGGCAGAACTACCCTGCTGCCCTCAGATGTGCACGCTTCAGGTCATGGTTGAGGCTTACACAGGGCTAACAGCCTTCCCAGCTGTTAAGATCTGAGTCAAGTTAAACTGTTTCAGAGTAACAGCCGTGTTAGTCTGTATTCGCAAAAGGAAAAGGAGTACTTGTGGCACCTTAGAGACTAACCAATTTATTTGAGCATGAGCTTTCGTGAGCTACAGCTCACTTCATCGGATGCATACCATGGAAACTGCAGCAGACTTTATATACACACAGAGAATATGAAACAATACCTCCTCCCACCCCACTGTCCTGCTGGTAATAGCTTATCTAAAGTGATCATCAAGTTGGGCCATTTCCAGCACAAATCCAGGTTTTCTCACCCTCCACGCCCCCACACAAATTCACTCTCCTGCTGGTGATAGCGCATCCAAAGTGACAACTCTCTACACAATGTGCATGATAATCAAGTTGGGCCATTTCCTGCACAAATCCAGGTTCTCTCACCCCCTTACCCCCCTCCCAAAAACCACACACACAAACTCACTCTCCTGCTGGTAATAGCTCATCCAAAGTGACCACTCTCCCTACAATGTGCATGATAATCAAGGTGGGCCATTTCCAGCACAAATCCAGGTGAAACTGTGAAAGCCACGATTATGAAGCTGTAGGCCCCTTGTTCAGCAAAGTACTTAAGCATGTGCTTAACTTGAAGCGTAGTACTAGGGCCACTGACTTCAGTGAATGCCTAATCAGGGCCTTAATGAAGTAATAATATAAATTTAAAGGGGGACACAAAGCAGCGTGTTTTCGTTCAGCAAACTTCACCCATTACTCAGTTGGGCTAACGCATCTGATTCCCTTTTTAGCCACTGAGAAACAGCAGCTTTTATTTGCATTTGGGTCCCTCTAGTGGAGCAAGAGAGAACTTGAAAGCACTGCAAAACATACACAAAATAAAGCTGAATTATGGAACTGCACAAATTACTCATATTGATTTTCAGGAAGGGAAAGAGCAGCATTGAGCACCAACTCACCAACCTAGTGAGGAGGGTGTTAAACTAGGTTCAAAGTATGTAAGCTAAATTATGACTTAATTGGCATCACAGAGCCTAGGTGGGATAAATCTCATGTCTGGAATATTGGTACAGTGGGATAGGTTGTTCAGGAAGGGGAGGCAGGGCTAAAAAGGGATGAGGTGTTGCCTCATATCTTAAGAATATATACACGTGTGATGTCCAGAAGGGGGTGAGAGGCAAAGTAGTTGAAAGTTTTTTGGTGACGATAACAGGGGGAAAACAGCTGTGAAATCATTGTAGGAGTCTATATTGGCCACCACATCAGGAGGTGGAGGTGGAGGAGGCATTTCTAGAACTAATAAGAGAAATATCCAAAACACTAGACCTGGTAGTAAACAACCCAGACATTGGTTGGAAAAGTAATACCGGAAACCACAAAATTTCCAGCAAGTTCTTGGAATGTATTAAGGACAATTTTTGTTTCAGAAAGTGGAAGAAGTAACCAGTGGACCAGACATTTTAGATTTGATTCTGACTAACAGGGAGGAATTGGTTGCAAATATGAAGGTGGAAGGCAATTTAGGTGAAAGTGATCCTGAAATGGTAGACTTTCTGATTCTAGGAAATGGAAGGTGTAGAACAGGAGAATAAGAACAATGGACTTCAAAAAACAGACTTTACCAAACTCAGAGAAAACTCAGCCATCACCCTCGTTGCTTTTGTCTCTAAACTTAATGCAAAGAATCTCAACAGGATTTTCTCCAGTTTCATACTGGAGCTTTGAGCAATCATACTGCTCTCTTATGTACAGTGCAACTCGTCCACCTTTTCTCCCCCGCCTGTCCTTCCTGAACAGTTTATACCCATCCATGACAGTGCTCCAGTCAAGTGCATTACCCCACCAAGTCTCTGTTATTCCAGTCACATCATAGTTCCTTGACTGTGCTGGGACTTGCAATTTTTCTTGCTTGTTTCCCAGGCTTCTTGCATTCATGTACAGGCATTTAAGGTAACTAGCCGATTGCCCTGCTTTCTCAGTATGAATCAGGAGGCCTCCCTGTTGCACACTCCTCCTTGTGTTTCCTCACAGTCCAGGGAATTTCAGGCACGTGTCCAGGCACGTCAGAAGGTGGAAGGTGTGAGTGATCACGGCAATGTTGCGTGGATCACCCATTTGAGGGATGTTGGCACTGCCCTGCCTGTGCGAGATGTACACCAGTTAATTGCTGGCCCTCTGGGGAAGAAACATCCACTTCTTCACCAGCTGACGGATCACAGAGAGTTCAGAAGGAGGGAGAATCCAGGTCTCATGAGAATGTCGGGATCAGTGGGGTCACTAGTCTTCTACTTCTTCAATCTCTCCATACTTCAGGAGTAGCACCCATTCCCTAGACTCTCAGCTGTATAGTAGCAGCTACTCTGGATCAGGGAGAGACCCTGAGCTGCTGCAGTGCACTCACCATGCTTGGTGAAGCCCTGTGGCAGGCCATGAAGGTGACCACCAGGAATCAGCAAGGACACTGGAGGGCATGGGCTACAGAGGATGTGGGAGGGAACCCACAACTGCTGGACAGGGAGGCTCTGGGGTGGGGAGTTTCCTGCCAGTGCAGGATGGGAATGTGGGAGGAGTGAGGCACCCCCTACTGTGGGATGCAGTGGCCGGTTGGCAGAAGGGGGCCCTCATACCAGTGGGTTAGGAAGGCTCAGAGGGGGAGGTGCCTGCAGCCCTGGGCTATAGAGCTAACAGCTATGTGGGAAGCATGCCTGTAAGGGCTGTCCAGGCCACTGGGTTGGTGGCACCCACACCAGCTTGTGTGTGGCGCTCCCCACCATGAGTCGGTGGAGCGATGAGGACTCGGTGAGGCCACCAGAATAGTGAAATGCATGCAGCTGAGGGGCAGTAGGCCACTGGGAGAGCGGGGATCCCACCACTGCAGAATGGTGGTGTTG
The DNA here is from genome assembly GCF_965140295.1 of Lepidochelys olivacea. Classification (NCBI taxonomy): domain Eukaryota; kingdom Metazoa; phylum Chordata; order Testudines; family Cheloniidae; genus Lepidochelys; species Lepidochelys olivacea. The sequence continues at coordinate 23,316,215 of NC_140412.1, read as the reverse complement.
AGTCTGGGGAACTCACCACTGTGAGCCAGGAGGGTTGGGTATTCACAGCCATGGACCAGAGACCACCAAGAATTCGGGGAATGACCACCAAGCAGTGCTCATCTTCTATCCACTCTCTCTGGGGTGAGTGATCCTTTAAGAATGGCTCATTCCTGTCTGGACCACTCTGAGACTCCTGACACACACCCCACAATTGACAACAAGATTGGGCTTTCTCCCTTCTACCAGCCCTCTGTCTCAGGAGGGGAAGTGATTCTTCTCTCCCATGCAGAATCTCCCAGGGATGAGCTACCATTTTGAGAACAGAAAGTCCCACTCATTCAGCCACCTCACTGTGCCCTGCAGAGCAGGGTCTAGGGGCACAGCCAGCTTGGTTTGTTTGCTTGCAAGGCTGAAGCTGTATTTTTAAGGAAGAATCTGGCTTCCCATTGGTTCTTCTCGGGGACCCAGTGTAGGCTCCACACTACTTCCTACCCAGGTGCAGAACCCAGAGCAACTCTTTAACCTATGAAGTCTTAAGTAGCCTGGGACCTACTCACCTACAAAATTGACTCTCTCCCCATAGTTGAGGTCAACAGTGGAGCCCCATTGGTAGAAGAGAAAGGGAGTAGCTGGCAGGGTGTTCTCCATCAGGACCTTGGGAATTCACTTCCCCAGCAGGAGTAGGTTAGCCTTCGGGGAGTGTGCCCTGGCCCATCTCTTCCTCCATGCCTGTGAGGAGATGGGTGTTGGTTGGGGCTGGGTAGTGGCAGGAGAGGCTTCTGGGGGGATTGTGCTTGGAAGTGAATTAATTTCTGGGGTTATTGGATTGGATCTCAGGATAACTGCTGGGGTTGTTTATTTATACCTGTGTCTTTAAAGGATTGCCAGGGCATTAGAGCGGCAGCTTCTATTGCAGAGTAGAGAAAATCTGCAAAAATAAATATGTAACCTTCTGCCAATGGTGTCAGCAGCAACAAGGGCAGGTCCTTACTTTAGGGGATTTCTTAACAATTTCTTAACTCTTTTTGGCTCCAGCTCCCTTGCAGTAATCTGGGAACCTATAACCACTCTGCGCACCTTTGCTAGGCAAATCTGTACCCTACTCACAAGCACAAAGGCTTAAACAAACAAACTTTATTGGCTGGAAGATACAAAAGGAATGCCAGGTTGAACAGGGACAAATATTGACAATTTAACACCGGTGCATAAGTCACCAACCTAAACAAATGGGACCATGACTGGCTGGTGCCGTTTGTTCTGCCTCTCAGCCCCCCACTCTCAGTTCATGGACTCCCAACTTCCTCACTCGCTGTTTGTAGTTCCAAGGGTCCAGGAAAATCAATGTCTGTTTCGTAAACTGCTCTGAGGTTCTACCTCCTGTCCTGCTATAATGATTTCAGCAGCCAGGATAGGGAGGCCTCAACAGACTTGCTCGATTGATGTAGAAATTTGCTACGAATTCCTCTGCTCCACCATAGTGCATGCAACTGCTCTCGGCTTGCTGCTCCACTGTTGGAAGCTGTGGCCTGTGGATGAATCCAACTGCCACTTTGCTCTGCCTGTCCCTAACTGCTGCGTTGTTCTGCCTCCTGCTCAAGTGACTAGAATGGCTGCTTTGCCCAGACTTCTGCTTGTCACTCACTAGACAACTAGACCTAAGAGAATAATAGCTCTTCCCTCAATTCTTTCAGACTCAAGTAGATCAGCAGCTTTAGGAACCCATCACGCTTCTGATCACTCAGAGAAACAATCCCAGCAACATGTAACTTCTCTCCCCTTGCTCGCTCTTGCTCTCTCTCTAACTCTGTCCATGACCACTTACCCCCACCTTGGCAAATATTGGTTTTCAACAGGGTGACCCCATACCCATTCATTGTCCAGGCTTTGCCCAGCAGGGCTCACAACATGGTAATCTCAAAAATATGGGCCCCAAGTACAAAACTTAGTCCAATTATACCCAAATTTCCCCCAAAACTACCATTTTTATGCAAATAAAGTACTGTCTTACTCAGTCAAGTCCCCTTGCCCTCCAGCAGATGGCATCAGACAGCTCACTCAATTGCCTCCCTTCCCTTGTAGGCTTCAGGCCACAGATCTAACAAATAAAATAAATACCCTGTGCCCTCAGGAGAAGCTGGTGGGCTGCCTCTATGGAACACCCCATATAGACCCTGCAGGCCAGCCTGGTCTCTCCTGGCAGTGGGAGCAAGGGGAGGAAGTAATTCTCTGCCTGATTTCCCTCAGTCTCTCCTCCTCTATTAACTTGAGGGCCTGCAGCCTATAAGCCTAGAAGAATGATTGCACACTGGCTTCCTTACCATCTGCTGTGCTTCCAGACTCTGCCAGAAGGAAGTCTTCATCCTGAGTAAAACATTCTAGACACTGATCATAAGAACCTCACATGGGCTCTCATCTTTCTTACATAGGAGGCAGCATGATTTAGTGAATAGTGTTTGAAATGATCAGATTTATAATGAACCTAGATGTAGTGAAAGCTCTGAATAAATCTATGAACAGCCTTATGACACTGCTGAAAAAGAAAGATGACCATGTTTACTCTAAGGTATCACCACTGATGTATCACCTCTGTTGCACAATTGTGATAAATCTTATATAAAGTATGCCTTGGAAGGTATCATTGGAAAAGTTGTAATCTGTTAAACAATGTTATCCTCTATGTGTGTATTATCATTGTACATGAAGTTATGAATCTTTGCTATGTGTTTGTATCTCAAACATGTTGTGTTCCTGGTTAACAGCCACAAGACACATTTGCATCCAGACCAGCCAGCTGATGGGCCATTAAGGAGAATCAACTCTTCCAGAGGGCGCCTCCTGAGGACGCCTCAAACAGTATATGGAGAATGGCGGCCCAGTGATTCAGCAGGGCACGTGGAACATGTGCTCCCTGACTCCATGTTTGAGACAATAACTTTCCATGAACATGGGCTGAGGATATAAATGGAGACTGTGACATCATCCCTTTGCCACTTTCCTGCTCCACATCTCTGGACTATGATTTCTAACAAAGGGAAACTTTGAACAATGGACTGAGGACCCCCAATCTTTTGGGTGATCCAGAGAGACTTATTGCAAGCTAGCAGATTTAACATCACTGCTATTATCCTGATCTACAAACTCTGAAATCAACTCCAATGTATATAATTCATTTTAACCTTTTAATAACTCTCTTCTTTTTTTTATTAATAAATCTTTAATTAGTAAAGATTGGCTGCAGCATGGTATTTGGTAAGATCCTGAAGGATATATTGATCTGCGGTAGGTGTCTGGTTCTTTGGAACTGGAAGAACCTAATATATGTGATTTCTGGTTTTAACGATGATTTATCACAGAAGTCTAGTTTGCCTGGGTGGTGCATGAGGGGCTAGAGGTTCCTGAAGGAGACAGTCTGTGGCTCAATAATAACCAGCACAGTATTTTGGAAGCACATAATTGTTACTGGCGTGGTGAAATTTGATGCTAGTGTATACCACCAGTCTGGGGTATATGCCACGTATTCTGGCAGTCTGACCTGAGATTGATGCTCTTAGCTGTGTCTTGTACCAAGCAGTATGCCAAGCAACACAACCTAGTGTGGTGCTTGACAGATGAGAAAAGAAAAGCAGAGATCCTATAGGAGAAGAGAGACTTAGAATCCTTTGTGCTCACTGTATATGCAGCATTTACCCAAAGGGCTCCTAGTCCTTCTTAGGGTTAGAGCACCCAGAAAATAATAAGGTGATAAGTAACGCTGCAGGTAAAACAACATGGATTTGTCAAGAATTAATCATGTGGCACCAACCTAATATCCTTTGATGGTGTAGCAAGCTTTGTGGATAGGAGGGAAGCAGCAGATGTGATATATCTCAATTTTAGTAAGCCTTCTGATACTGTTTCACATGACTGTCTCATAAGAAAATTAGGGAAATATAGCCTTGACAAACTTATTGGTGCACAACTGCTTACAAAATCATATTTCAAAGAACAGTTATTAATGGTCACTGTCAAGTTAAAAGGGCAAATCAAGTGAGGTCCCACAGGGATCTGTTCTGAGTCCAGTTCTATTCAATATCTTCGTAAATGATTTGGATATTGGCAGAGAGAGTACGCTTATCAAGTTTGCAAACAATACCAAGCTGGGAGGGGTTGCAAGCACTTTGGGGGATAGGATTAGAATTCAAAAATTGGACAAAACTGAAGAAATGGCCTGAAATAAATAGGATGAAATTCAATCAAGACAAATGCAAAGTACTACACTTAGGAAGTACTACACTTGTTCCTTCCCAAGTGCAGTACTTAAATGAAATGAAAAATGACTGCCTAGGAAGGAGTACTGCAGAAAAGGGTTATACTGGATCACAAATTAAATATGAGTCAACAGTGTAACACTGTTGCAAAAAAGTGAATATCATTTTGGGATGTATTAGAAGGAGTGTTGTAAGCAAGACCTGTGAAGTAATTTTTCCACTCTACTCAGCACTGATAAAGCTCAGCTGGAGCACTGTTTCCAATTCTGGGCAAAGAAAGATATGGACAAGTTAGAAAAAGTCTAGAGGAGAGCAACAACAATGATTAAAGGTCTAGAAAACATGACCTATGAGGAAAGATTGAAAAAACTGGGTTTGTTTAGTCTGGAAAAGAGAAGATTGAGGGGGGACATGATAACAGTCTTCAAGTATATAAAAGTTTGTCATAAAGAGGAGGGTGATAAATTGTTCTCCTTAACCACTGAGGACAGGACAAAAAGTAATGGGCTTAAATTGCAGCAAGGGACATTTAGGTTGGAGCAGGGATTGGCAACCTTTGGCACGCGGCCCGTCAGGGAAATCCACTGGCAGGCCAGGCAAGTTTGTTTACCTGCAGCATCTGCAGGTTCGGCCGATCGCAGCTCCCACTGACCACGGTTCGCCGTTCCAGGCCAATGGGGGCTGCAGGAAGCGGCAGCCAGCACATCCCGCGGCCTACGCCGCTTCCCGCAGCCCCCATTGGCCTGGAACTGTGAACCGCAGCCAGTGGGAGCTTCTATCGGCCGAACCTGAGGACGCTGCAGGTAAAACAAACCTGAGGATGCTGCAGGTCCCGGCCCGCCAGCGGATTTCCCTGACAGGCCACATGCCAAAGGTTGCCGATCCCTGCAACAGACACTGCTACCAGCTCCACCTATAATATGTCCAGCTTAGTTTACAGTGCACAGAGCACTTAGCAGAGATCCTAAGAGTTTTCACTGTTGTTTGCATTGATGTTCACCATGAAAATTGTGATTAGTCATCTAAAAATAAAAACCATCAAGCCCAAGCAATTCTGGCATTACACATAAAACTTTCCTTTCCTCCCACATGTTAACATGGAGATTCTTGGGTAACTAGACCTGAAAAGCTAAATTCACTGTATAAATAATTCAGTATCGAAACCACTGGTGGAAAATCTGGAAAGTCACCATCTAACCTACCATATGTGGTTACTATGGAAATAGCTCTCTCCTTTAACTTAATGTACTCGGGAGTGGGAACAGTTTCCTTATGATTCAGATGAATCTCTGGCATGTGCTTCACTGCTAAGTGCCAGAGAAAAGCTGCATTAGTTGCAGTGATACTATAATATCCTTGACTGGATTACAGAGTTGGGAATTGGCATGACTCAGATCTGAATTAAACAGAGTGAGTTTAGAATATCTGTCAGTAAAAACAAATCAGACAGTTACTTAGCCCCCAGTACTAGCAACTGGTCATGTTAAATGCTCATAACTTTAGTCCCAGAACAGTCATAATGCTACATTCACATTAAATAAATACAACTTCAGTTCCAGTCCACAGACAAGATTCACTTTGACCTACTTGTGAGACATGTTTCTGTTTAGAAATTTTCTTTTTAAACAAAGACTGGCTAGTGGGTTAAGTGTGATCTAAAGCAGTGTTTCTCAAGCTATCTGATGTGGGGGACGGGCAATTTTTTTTCCAGTGTGCGCGCAGACCGGCAGCCGATGGCTTGCGGACCGGCACCGGTCCGCGGACCACCACTTTGAGTAGCACTGATCTAAAGGAATAAACCCCAGCCTTCGGAGTCAGGAAATCCTGAATTCTAATCCTGTCTTGGCTAACGACTCACTGTATGGCCTGCCTCATGCAAATCACTTCACCTGTCTATCTCATTTACTACTTCCATAAAATAGGGATGATAATACTCACCTGCCTGCATCACAATTATTTGAAGAGGAAAAGGGCTGATAGGAGGTCAGATATCATGGTGATAGAAGTAGTATAAGAATCAGGATAGAACAAAATGTTCACTACTGTTATTAGTCTGAGAGGTTTTTCTGAAGTCTACACTTTAGGAAATGTGCTAGAGTTTTTCCACAGATTAACCTAAGTAGCGAAATATATTTCTAAAAAAAAATTGCACTATCTTTATGGTAACAAATCACAGATCTGACTCGGCAAAAAGCATGATCACCTAGCTGTGCAGAAACTGTAAGTACTTTTCAGTGAATCAAACCATAAAAAGGTTATTTATACATTGACAATAATAATCACCTTACATTCCAGAGGACAAACCACAGATTCATTCTGTAGCCTCCTTAGGCACAAGTGTCCTGAAGTTGATTGAGAACCAAACAAAGTCAATAGGAATTATGCAGAGAGAACAGCTGCAGAATTGTACCTCATATTTGTAAGTATTCATTTCACGCACCACAAAAATGCTGCCACCTCAGGGACGACATGCAGCAGTTGTTTAGCAGTACACATTAACAGCGGTCGTAGCAAAGGGCTACTACAATATTTTATGGTATTTATTAGGTTTTATAATTTTTTACAGACCAGCTATAAGTTATTAACATTGGAGAGTTATCATTTTAATTCTATAATTAAATGCAGACTTAACATTTACAGCCCTTTTTCAATTTACATAAGCCAGGGTTGGCTCTGGCCTTTTAAAGAACGTGACAAATTCAAGACATGCCCTGCGTAACAGAAAGCTTAAACTACCTTGTAATGTTTAGCCACTAGTTGGCACTGTGTGAAGAACACGGACGCACATCCTTGTGGAGTTCTTAGCTGAATCAGTGAGTCTGGACTCAAGCTAAATAAAAAAAAGTGTATTTTTTGCCTGTACCAAATTGAATTTTTGGAACAGATAATAAGAAAAGATGGAATTAGTCAAAGCCCTGAGAAAATAGAAACAATTAGAGAAGTGAATGCACCAACAAATGTACCGGAACTGAGACTCATACTGGGGATGGTAAATTGTCTTGGCCAATATTTGCAAGACCTTTCCACTGTGACAAAACCACTGAATGAACTATTAAGTTCAATACATCCCAGCTGTGGGGGCCAGATCAGGAGATTGCCTTCAAAAGGATAAAAGAAATATCTCAACTGCTCCAGATTCAAAGTTTTAGGATGTGAACAAACTCAAAATGGTCAAGTTAACGCCCATAGCTATGGCCTTGGTGGTGTACTGTTGCAGCTACCTGAGTGGAAGCCAATTGCATTCTGCTCTTATACACTTATAGAAGCAGAAAATGGCACGTGCAGATTGAAAAGGAGTGCCTGGCAAGTGTATGGACATGTGAGAACTTCTATGGATATTTGTGTGGGTTGGGTTTTTTTAAACTGATAATTGACCACAAACATCTTGTAACCCTTATCAAATGAAAAGACCTGGATCAAGCGCTACCAAAATGCCAGTGCCTTTCACTAGGTTAATGCTATGTAATCCAATATCTGAATATGTTCCTGGTAAAAATCAGGTAATAGCAGACACACTGTCACAGAGCCCAGCATTGCACTGAAACACCTGTGGGCCAGAAGAAGACGAAAGGTTACAAGGATGCCGTGGAAGCTTACAGACCAGTGTCAGGTAGGAGACGATACCTTCTACAAAAAGCAAACTTGGCAGATAAGCAACTTCAAGAACTTGTTAGTTATATTCGGCCCTGATGGCTCAAGTATCTAAAGATCACTATGGCCGTGGCAAGTGACCACTTTGATATACATAGATATTTAAGTGAGTCAAGTGGACCAGCGATTAATGGTGATCATATTGTCATCCCAACTTCCCAAGTACTTTGATAAGAGAAATTTTATCTAGGGAGGACATCAAGGACTAACTAAATACCGAGAATGGGCCAATCAGTTGGTATCATAGAATCATAGAATATCAGGGTTGGAAGGGACCTCAGGAGGTCATCTAGTCCAACCCTCTGCTCAAAGCAGGACCAATCCCCAATTAAATCATCCCAGCCAGGACTCTGCACTTGTCCTTGTTGAACCTCATCAGATTTCTTTTGGCCCAATCCTCCAATTTGTCTTGGTATGGTGACCTGGAATCAGCAAAGACATGAAGAATAAAGTATCCTCATGTAAACATTGCAGAACTAACAGACCAGCACAATACAAACAGCCTCTACTAACCACCTCTACCAGACAGACCCTAGAAGAAGCTAGCAGCTGACTTATGAGAATTCAGAGGACATCATTACCCAGTGACAGTGGATTATTTTTCTAGATATATTGAAATAGTATATTTGAATTATATAAAATGTCTCAGTGTTATCAAGAAATTAAAGAACTCATTTACCCATATTGGTGTTCCAGAATAACTATTGACAGACAATGGGCCACAATTCAGCGCAGTTGAATTTAAGTAATTCCAAACAAATATATGATTTTGAACACATCAGTCGCAGTCCATGTTACTCACAAGCAAATGGAGAGGCAAGTAGAAAGATCCATTCCTTGCTTTTCTGAGCTACTTATCAACACTGATAACAGCAACTGGATATAGTCTAGCACAACTCCTGATGAGAAGACAACTCAGAACTACTATTCTGACTTGGGTTCTTTTCGTGTCTCCAGAGTGCCCGGACATAAAGAGAGTAGCCAAATCAGATAAAAAGGCAAATAGAACTTACAAACACTTTTATAACAGACATCACTCAGTTAGAGAATTGCCTGATCTGGAATCTGGTGACCATGTTTGCGTCAAACTGGATGGAGAAAAAATATGGAGCTCCAGCTGTTGTAAAGAAAAAGAACGCCTCACCCAGATCACACGCTATCGAGACAGTGGAGTTGAAAAGAAACTGTCAGCATGTTCAGTTCATTCCAAAGAATGAACAATGGAGCAAACTCTACAAATTGCAGCTGCAGAACCAGAAGAAGAAGGTTCATCTATTCCAAAACTCCCAGAGACAGCCGTTGCAAATAAAAGACAGGCTAGTCACCAATTTGTTACTTGTTCTGGCTGTGTAGTTAGAAAAACAGTATGCTTTAGGGATGAGTAACAGATGGGCACATGTTGAGATTTAAAGCTACTTTGAAAATATATATATTATTTTAAAATTGTTAAAATGCAGAAGAATAAAGCTTCAAAGGGGGAGATGTGGTGCAAAGCTTAAACTGAATGATAACATTTGGTCACTAGGTGGCACTGTATGAAGAATACTGCAGCACATCCTTGCCCAGCACTGGAGACAATCTGAGGGGTTTTTTTCATAATGAAAGTTGCTGTTGTGGCTAGTGTCCATTTTACCTCTGCCTCTGTGTGACTAACCTGACACCCAGCGCCTTACAAACTCCTAAGGAAAGAGGTTGAACGTCCTTTTACTTTAATTATTTAAATTTGAAGGGGGCAGAGAGAGGAAAAGCCCTTCAGAAGGAGGTCTCAGCCTAAAGGCTGTGACCTCCAAGAGGTTAATGACTGAGTGTCACAAACACTTTTGTTGCTAAAAGGGAAAGGAGAGGGTCCCAGCTACACTGGAGAGAGATTATGGTGAGTTCCACTGTAGAAGAGGTTAAACTGCACCATAATTACACTATATGTAAAATCCTCCTGTAAATTGGTAGGGCCAAGGCAGTCAGGAAGTGGACGGAGGTAGCCTTTTTCCACAAATTGACAAATTAGGTATCAAATATCAGTTTGCCTGGTGGCGGTGGAGAATGAATTTGCTTGTGGCACGAGAGGTCTCCAGCTCAAATCCTGAGGGAGCCCCTTGTAAGAGGTGTGAAAAATATGAGATTGCTCGCTCGCTTTTTTTTTTTTTTTGCCGTGTTCATGAATCCATTGCTTATTTTCTGTGTGAACATTTGTACGAACTGACTTTCATTCATGAACAAAACAAGGCACCAAAGTAATCAGAAAATGTGTTTCATTTCAAAATGAAATTCATTTCAGGATGAAAATGGAAATAGCATGTGATGGCAAGTGGCCAATCGTAATACACTACAACATCACTCTCTCAGCCTTGCCCATTTCACGAGCTGTCTTTGTGACACTTTTTTTAAGCTATAGAAAAAGTTTTTGTTTTGGATACAAAGAGCTTGCAAATTGGCTCTGCATCTTAGTTGATGGTGCTCAAAACAGCAGATAATTTACATGGCAAAGATGATACATTAGATCATCTGATACAGAAGAGAAGCCATTAGGGCTCATCTTCTGGGGCATTTAAGCTCCTAATTCCCATTTAAATCAATGGGAGTTAGACACATACATCCGTTTATGGATCTGGGCCTAGTTGCCTTCAAAGCAAGCTGATGCTGCCCTAAAAGGAACAATCTTTGGTATCATTGTGCTAGGTAGTGTCATCAAAGGCCTCTCTTGCCTCCTGGGCTGGGCTGTTCTGCAACTCTGCTCTACTCTATTGTTTGAAGTAAGAACAGCTATGTGACTGTCTTGCTATTAGTGTTCTCTTTATTTTGTTTGAAGCTAGGATGAGTTTCATTTGCTGGGGAGAATTTTATGGGGTTTGAATGAACTCTGTGAAAAATTCAGCAGTGAAAACTGGGCAAATCTTAGCAATTTCCTTTGAACCCCAAAGTAAAACCCAGGGAGTAGGAATCAAGGTGAACTGAAAAACAAATCCACTTCATACTGAAAGAGCTACAGGGAGAATTCAGTTTAACATTTACAAACAATAAATGCAGCATCCACATAAGGGTAAATTCTGCTCTCATTTAGACCAATGTAAAAGCTCTCTGAAGGCAGTGGTGTGGCTCTGGATTTATAGCAGTTTGAGGGCAAAATTTGGCCCATTATGTACAATATAGGCAACATTTCACATGATACTTTCTCTTGAGCTGACGTGCAAACTGCACATTTTTTTGAAACCTATTTAATTTACCACATCCAGTTCCACCTACAATCCCTTTAATGCTCTTTGTAAGTCCCTAGTACCTCAGGCATTAGGCTGTTCACTCTAGCAATTCCTGACTCGTGTTTGCTCCTTGCTATCCCGCTTTTTCTCAGGCACACCGCAATAATACAGATTTTAATACCCCAATGTTGCACATAAAACAGGATGCAAAAGCTAAATTCCTCCCGCGTTAACACCCATGGAACCCCAGTGAATTGAATAGGTGTAACTTCAGGCAAAAAAGTCAACTGTCAAAGTAACAACATACCATCTGATACAGAAGAGAAGTTAGGCCATTATGTCTGGTCACGCTGATGTCCATTAATATTGTAACAGGGTGGCTTACCCCTTAATGGCTGGCGGAGGCTGGGTCTAGCTAGCCATGGCTACTAAAGAAGGTATACCTGTGTGAGGGAAACTGATTCCCTGTAAAGAGCAGCAGTGGCTGCAGTGCGTGGGGAATGCTCCGGAAACAAAATCCTGAGAAGCTGTAGCTGACTGCAAGAAGCAGCAGCAGGGAGCAAGACGGGCTTTTGCACAGGCTTTAAACGGCACCCCAGCTTTGGAAGAGAGGGCTGGGAAGCCCTCCCTAAGGAGAGGGAGACACTGAAGTGGGAACGTGTCTAGGGGACCAGTGTATACTTGAGGACTGAATAACTTGGACCCAGGTGATTCCCAGCTCGCGTAGACATATTCATGCTAGATCTCATGGAACTAGCATGCTAAAAATACCAACGCAGCCGCAGCAGTACCAGCAGTGGCATGAGCTGGCCGCCCTGAGTACAAACACTCCTGGACCCCATGAGTACCTACGCAGGGTGGCAAGCCCATGCCGCCACTCGTTGCTGCCCAGGCTACCACAGCTGTGCTACTGTTTTTAGCCGGTTCGCTCGATCAGCACTAGCGTATGTCCGTGTGAGCTGGGAATCACACCCCCAACCCAAGTGAGGCATAGCCTATGAGATCACTGGACTGCAAGTCAAGAGACGTGGCTGTTGTTCCCAACTCTGCCTCTGACCTGCTGTGGAGACTTAGGCATGTCACTTTACATCTTTTTTGCCTGTTTCTCCTCCCATCCTTTGTCTGCCTTGTCTATCGAGACTGTAATCTCTTCAGGGCAAGGACTGTCTTTTACTATATGTTTGTTTGTACAGGGCCTAGCAAAATGGGGCCTCACTCTTGATCATCGCTTATAATTACTTAATAATAATCAACCTCTGCGCCTCAGTTTACCTACCTGCAAAATGGGAGTAATACCACTTTGGGGTTGTTGGGAGGCTTCAGTAACTAATGCTTGAGGTCTTTAATGAAAAGATGCTATAGAAGAAGAAAGTCTTTGTTCCTGAATTCAGAATTTTTCCCTGTAAGCAAAATAGAGTCACAGTGGAGATTAAAAAGCAGGCAACCGCATTGCAAACTCCCTGCAGAGCGTGCTTCCAACCTCAGATCTGCATTAGAAAGAGCATGAGAGATTTACACCAGATTACCTACTGCTGCAGTACTGTGTTAAACGAACTGCATTTTGCTAACTCAGGCAAACGGAGTTTTACAATATCAGCTAAATCAGGCTCAGCAAAACGTCTGTATAGCACACTCAGGCTACTTATGAAGGAAAAGTTCCATAATATGAACTGGGACAATGTTCCCTCTAATTTTTGACAGGCCGTGTATGCAAAAAATTTCTTCTGTGCAAATTTTTGTGCTTTTATGCATGCGGGGTTTCGCCGTGTACGTGGGGTTTAGGATCTGTGTGCGCACACATGCGCACAGCTTAGAGGGAACAGTGCTGGGGGAGGCTTGGAAGTCCCCTGCTAATGGTGGAGGGAGGAAGGGGGAGGGCTGAGGGCGGCCAGAGGGGGTACTGAGACTTGGCAGGGGCTGGGAAGGATTGTCCTGGGGGTTCCTACCTGGCCCCAGGCCCATTCCAGGCCCTTTGGTGCTCACTTCCTGTTCCCCGTCCCATCCCGGGCGGTGCAGCCACCACTCTAGCCCCTCTGGGTCCCACTCTTGCCTCTGCTCATCCCCTGGGTGTGCACAAATTTATGTGGGAGCAGAGCCCCCCACAGTATTTCCACTGAGAGGGCGCTAGCCCCCTTATCTCCAGTTCCACTGCCCCCCATGAAGAGCAGGGCTACATTATACTTTGTCCCATCTCAGCATCTTGATATCCTTTTCTAAACACTCAAAACAAACCACCATTGTGTTTCTGCCATTGAGCATCTGAACTCCCACCCCTCATTTATATAATAAATAATAAAATAATGTAAATAATAATAATTAATATAATCTATCTAACAATCAAGGACTTGGCGGACAGGGCAGAACTACATTGCCCCAGCAGGAGCTCTGGAAGGCAATATGGCTCAGAAAGGTGAAATGGGTTAAATTCACAAGACTTGGGCTAGAATTTGCCTAATGGCATTCATGACCCCCAGGCTCACAGCTAGGTGCCTAAAAAGGGATTCACAAATACCAGCATGCTGAGCTGGGAGCTGCCCTAAATTAGCCAATAGAAAATGTTGAGGAAAGGGGTGTGATCTAAGCCCTGCCCTTCAAAGGGACTTCTGAATCCCCCATGCCCTGGGCTCTGGGGTATTCAGAAGTGCACATCTCACAGGCACCCCATTGAAGTTGTCCCCCTACATATAACTATTTAAATAGTCATAGGGTGAGAGTAGCTCAATGGTTTGGGCATTCACATTGGCGGCAGAAGACCCATGTTCTAGTCCCCATGCACTAATGAATATTTCATTACATGGCAGAACAGCTTCAACAGAAGAAACCGAGAGAGCCAGTGGTTAGGGTGCTTACCTGGAAGGTAGGACACCTCGCTTCAAGTCCCTGCTCCTCGGTGTGACGACTGAGCATATGTCTACATTTTGACTCGGAGCTGTAAATTCCAACATGAGGAGATATACATGAACTAGTGTCCTAAAAATAGCAGTCTAGCCATGGGAGGGGCGATAGTCCTGTCTGTGTAAAATCTGAGGCCTTTTTCTGCCGTAAGCAGCAGGAGCTGCAGTAGGATAGCAGCAGCCATGAGCTAAGAACCAGAGTCACATCCTCACATTCCATCTAAATTGCATCAAAACAATGTAATAACGCGCTGTTAAGAAGATGCTCCTGGCCTAATATTACCCGCCATCACCAGATAAAGAAACAGATTTTAAGATCTTTATTGTTTTGCCTTTATGGTCCCTACTTCTCTGTTGTTTATCTGTGTGGTTTCTGTCTGATTCTTTGATTGTTTCTGTCTGTTGCATAACTACTTTTGCAAGATTTAAATCAACTAAGGTGATAGGGTATGATTGGCTAAAGAATTGTTTTGTAATAGATTAGGATTGGTAAAAAATATTGTATTGTAGTACTGTAGTTTAAAATTATTGGTTAAGGTATAGCTAAGTAGGACCCAAGTTTTAACTATATAAACTGGTGCAAAAGGAAGCTCTTTGGAACCTAACTCCAGGACATAGTCCAAGATCAGGGCTGTCAGACCTCAACACCCTGCCAACCATACCATGCAGAAACTGGAGCTCCAAATGATCTAATCTTGACTGGTCATCAAGAAAAGTTCATCTGCCTTATTGGGAATGGTGAGCATTGTCTGCTTAGCGTGTGTATTCTATTTTGGTAACTGTTAATAAATGAAACTTAAGGATATTACTGTGTAAGGCTCTTTCATTGGTAAAAGACCCCGCAAACACACAGAAGATTACGCCCTGAGCCCTAGGAACTGGGAAAGGGTGGGGGTGCCAAAATTAACCGGATTACACCTTGAGCCCATGGAATGGTAAAGGTGGGGTGCCCTAGAGTGTGTGGGTAACACCTGAGATGCCAGGCACATAGTTGAGCAGCTAGCCACTTGCGGCTACTCTCCTATTTTGAGGGCACTAGCTCAGTCAGAGCTAGTATGGGTATGTCTCCTCAAGCTGGAATTTATACTTCCATATCAAAGTGTAGATGTACCCTTGGGTAGCTGTATGCATGCCCAGCCACTGAAATTTAGGCACCTCCAGGAGTTTAACTGTAGAAACTTAGGTGCCTAGAGACCTTAGGCAGCAGCTGAGTAGTGGCTTTGTAAATGCCAGGGGCACCAAAATGTTGGACTTAGGCGCCTAAAGTGGTAATTAGGCAGCTAAGACCCCCTTGTGAATCTAGCCCTGTGCCTCCCATTGCTCCCAAGCATGCAGAACATCTACAGTTATTTCCATTAATTGGTGAATAACAACCACAGGAGCACAAGTGAGGCAGCCCTGAAATTATGACTGCATAGGGAGAGGTGGGATATGAGAAGAGAGCTGTTTGCATGCAGGGGCCAGCAGCTATCTGATGCTGAAATGAGAAGATATGCAAATGCAGGCGATGCCTGATAATATCTTCCTAACCCAGACAAATATATTAAATTGCTGTTCTGGCTTATTCAGCCACTTCAGTTATATACGTATTGTCTTTGGATTTGTTGCTTTTAAAGAAAAACACAAGACAATCCAGCAAACTGCATCATTATTACATTACTTAATCAATGGGAGTATTTCCACTAACTAATGGGGATTGGATCAGGCCCCAGGTCTCTTCTGCTTTTCTAGGAGTATGTATCTGTCTGAGGGCAGCAGGCCTCCTGGAACTCTTGATAGATTTCATGCCTTGTGTGTCCTCAAATATCGCTGTTGTAGCACTTAGGCTGTACGCATTGCATTTTCTGCAGTAGGCAGTCTGTCTCGGAACACTGTAAGTTGGAGGGCTTGGTCTACCAAACTGGCAGACCTCTTGTAATTCAATAATAAGCTGCTCTGTCACTGCCTTACCTCAGAATCAAAGACTATTACACTGACCCTCCTTACATCCTCCAACTTTCATATGAGAGCAGTTGTACTCTTAATGATGAAAATGATGGATGATCCCTAAATGGGCAGAGAATCTCAGTCTCTTCACATCTGATTAATATTATCTGACCTGTTCCAATCTGAGCTACAGTGAAGAGATATGCTCCACATATAAAGCTATCCTTTTTTACGTAGGTTTCAGAGTAACAGCCATGCTAGTCTGTATTCACAAAAAGAAAAGGAGTACTTGTGGCACCTTAGAGACTAACCAATTTATTTGAGCATAAGCTTTCGTGAGCTACAGCTCACTTCATCGGATGCATACTGTGGAAAGTGTAGAAGATCTTTTTATACACACAAAGCATGAAAAAATACCTCCCCCCACCCCACTCTCCTGCTGGTAATAGCCTATCTAAAGTGATCACTCTCCTTACAATGTGTATGATAATCAAGGTGGGCCATTTCCAGCACAAATCAGGGTTTAACAAGAACATCTGAGGAGGGGGGTGGGGGGGTAGGAAAAAACAAGGGAAAATAGGTTACCTTGCATAATGACTTAGCCACTCCCAGTCTCTATTCAAGACTCATGAATCTTGGGAGACAGGCCAGTCCTTGCCTACAGACAGCCCCCCAACCTGAAGCAAATACTCACCAGCAACCACATACCACACAACAGAACCACTAACCCAGGAACCTATCCTTGCAATAAAGCCTGTTGCCAACTGTGCCCACATATCTATTCAGGGGACACCATCACAGAGCCTAATAACATCAGCCACACTATCAGAGGCTCGTTCACCTGCACATCTACCAATGTGATATATGCCATCATGTGCCAGCAATGCCCCTCTGCCATGTACATTGGTCAAACTGGACAGTCTCCACGTAAAAGAATAAATGGACACAAATCAGATGTCAAGAATTATAACATTCATAAACCAGTCGGAGAACACTTCAATCTCTCTGGTCACGTGATTACAGAAATGAAAGTTGCGATATTACAACAAAAAAACTTCAAATCCAGACTCCAGCGAGAGACTGCTGAATTGGAATTCATTTGCAAAAGGATACAATTAACTTAGGCTTGAATAGAGACTGGGGGTGGCTAAGTCATTATGTAAGGTAACCTATTTCCCCTTGTTTTTTCCAACCCCCTCCCCCCAACGTTCTTGTTAAACCCTGGATTTGTGCTGGAAATGGCCCGCCTTGATTACCATACACATTGTAAGGAGAGTGGTCACTTTAGATAAGCTATTACCAACAGGAGAGTGGGTTTGTGGGGGGAGGTATTTTTTCATGCTTTGTGTGTATAAAAAGAACTTCTACACTTTCCACAGTATGCATCCGATGAAGTGAGCTGCAGCTCACGAAAGCTCATGCTCAAATAAATTGGTTAGTCTCTAAGGTGCCACAAGTACTCCTTTTCTTTTTTTACATAATAGCACATAGAGGTCTCTAGTCTGCTCTAGATGTTTGTAATGTAAATGTCAGTCCAGGGTGGCTCTGATCTACCTTTTATGGTCATCTTGTCATTATATGAAACCATTCTTGGGAAAGAATGTTGTGGTTTTTATCAGATATTTTCTGGAGACTGAACTTGCTATGCCCTTTCTGGTATCCACAGGTTTTGAAAGGTTGCTTGCTTTTTTGTGTAATTGGTCTGTAGAAGAAGTTGGAGATTTGTGATCCACTCTAACCCCCAGATCCTTTTCAGCAGTACTACCACTGAGCCAGTTATTTGCCATTTTGTATTTGTGCATTTGATTTTTCTGTCCTAAAAGCAGTACTTTGCACTTGTCTTTATTGAAATTCATCTTGGCGATTTCAGACCAATTCTCCAATTTGTCAAGGTCATTTTAAATTCTAATCCTGTCTTCCAAAGTGCTTGCAACTACTAGTAGTTTGGTTATTATTATAATTAGATAAGCATACTCTCCAGTCCAGTATCCAAGTCATTAATGAAAATATTAAATAGTACTGGACCAAGGACTGACCCTTGTGAGATCCCACTAGATATGTCCTCCCAGTTTGTCATTGATAAACCATTTGTGAGCCATTGATAAATACTCTTTGAGGATGGTCTTTCAACCAGTTGTGAACCCACCTTATAGTAGTTTTATCTAGACCACATTTCCCTAGAATTGTAAGCAGAGTCAGGATGAGCTCTACCCTGACATCTGGTGGTGAGTTGTGGTGGGTTGTGGAAAAGAACTTCAGGGGCTGATCTCAATTGCATAGGCACACCCACCCTGCCTAGATGGTCACTTTGGCTGCTGTGGGATCCCCAGTTTCTCTGTTATTGGGGCAGGAAGAATAAAGTGTTATTATCCTGATTATGTGAATCAAGGACAGCGGAACTGTACTTGTTTTTTTGTTATGATGGAGGGACTCGCCATGAACTAAGTAGCACTTGCTAGGCAAGGGACATGGGTTCCAAAACTCAGGGATTTGAAAAAGATTGGGGCAGGTATTTGTACCTTGTGGTAGAGGCCTTGTCTGAGGGCCCTAAATACTAGTTGCAGCTCTACCACTATTATTGTGTAATAGTAGAGCTAATTTTGATTCCATTAAGAGTCTGATTACAGATTGCAGAATTGAATTCACTTTAGGCTAATGGTTTACCAGCACTGCAGCTTCTCTACTATGAGCTGAAATCACTGAGTACTGTGTTAAGTAGGAGCCTGAAGATCTATTGGTGAGCAGCTTGCAGGATGGCTACTAGAGAGGAGTGGCTGGTGGTGAAGGCTGCAGCAGAAACCCACAGAGAGGCAAGGCAGTTGGCTGTCGGAGCATGTAAGGTGCCCCTTTACTCCTTCTCTTCTTCCCCCGCCCCCATTTCCATACAGGCTAGGGGGATTATAACTCTGCAGATGAACTTTTTGAACTCTGGACTCACCAAGGACAGAGACAGAGACTTTTGGGTTGCTGGACTTTGGGGTTGTTGGACTTTTGGGACTTTAGGTGACTTTTGGGTTGCTGGACTCAAGAATCAAAGGGAAAGGATGTGCCCCAATTTGCTTGGGGTGGGTTTTTGCTCATGGGTTGTGTTATGAATCCTGTTGGTGGTGTTTCCCCAACATAATGCCACATTGTTTCTCTCTGTTATTAAAGGCTTTTGCTACACTCAGACTCTGTGCTTGCAAGAGGGGAAGTATCGCCTCTTGGAGGCGCCCAGCGGGGGTGGTATATATTTGTCCCAGATCACTGGGTGGGGGCTTGAGCCAGTTTTGCATTGTGTTATTGGAATGGAACCCCTAGATACTGAACCCGGCCCTTGTTGCTGCCAACTCTGACTGGCAGAAGGGTTACACAATCATTATATGCAATCATTATATCTTTCCAGGTATGGAAGTTAGGCTGACTGGTCTATAATTCCCTGGGTCCTTTTTGTTCCCCTTTTTAAAGATAGGTACTATGTTTACCCTTCTCCAGTCCTCTGGGACCTCACCCATCCTCCCAGAATGCTCAAAGATAATTGCTAATGGTTCCAAGATTTCTTCAGCTAGCTCCTTAAGTTACCCTAGGATGAATTTCATCAGGCCCTGTCCATTTGAATACATTTAACTTACCTAAATATTCTTTAACCTGTTATTTCCCTATTTTGGCTTGCATTCCTTCCCCCTTGTTAACATTGATTGTGTTGAATACCTGGTCACTATTAACATTTGTAGTGAAGACTGAAGCAAAATAGGCACTAAACACCTCTGCCTTCTTGACGTCATCAGCTCTCCTTCCCCACTAGGCAGAGGACCTACACTTTCCTTCCTTCCTTTCCAATATTGAGTTGCAAGCTCATTTGCGGGTGCCATCCAATAAATAATATTAATAATAATTTTCAGAATTGTACACAGTTAGCAGGATTTGTGCATGCAGTAGCTGTAATTCCACATCCAAATGACACATACTTACACACACACCACATGCAATTTATGAAAATCCGGCTCTAGGATACAGAATTGAGCATCTTTATTAAGGGCTCATGGTTTTGGTACTGTAAATGTTCTCTCAAGATTATAGTGATGGAGAAATGTCAACTTTGATAACTATTCCACTGCCGATAATTTTAGAAGAGGGTTGCAATGCGTGAGTGGATTTCCTGCTAGCTGATCTTGCTGATGGGTCAAACACCTGCAAGGCCAACACCGTGGTATATTATGTGGGAGCAGCGATCCAACAAGGCCACAGTCCAAAAGTCAGGGACTGCTCAAGACAACCTACTGCCCTAGACATAAGTTCAATGTCCAGTACACCTCCTGCCTCATAGAATGGAGGTTCTCAGTTGGGGTGGGGGAGCACGTCAGACTATGGGGGTGCAGAAAGCCTTTTGATTGTTTGGTAGTTATGGTAGAAGTGTGGGGTGGGGGTGCTAAGCACCAAGTCGCAGCACAACTCACTCAAGTTTGGCCCGGTCACCTTTCTGTCATGACAGGGGCAGCTGGGCCAAATCTGAGTGAATGGCATTGCACCACTCAGCCACCCCTGCTGCCTTAGACAAAATCTACTGCTCTAGGCAGTTGCTTAATTTGCCTAAAGCTAGAGCAGCCCCTGCCCAAAGTCCCACTCCAGTCTCTTCTTGGTACAACCCAGGTACCCTTAATGGGTAATGAATAGGAGGGGGTTCCCTAGATTTGAGGTGGCTGGCAGTCTGGTTACCAATTTAAGCCAAGAAACTGACAAAATGAGCAAGACTATCTGTTCATAACCTCAGCCCTATCCAACCTTGGCACTTGAAAAAAGGAGATGATGATGAATTTTAGAAGACACATCCACAGCCAGCGTGCTTATTCCACAATCCCAAACCGTCTCTCACACCTCCTCAGCTGCCAAGCTCACCGCCTGACCTCATCCAGCTTCCTGAGCCTGTGACTTCCCTTCCCCCACAGCCTCATCCTTGCTTCTTTGATGCAGCTAGGCATTGCCAATACAAAAGTGAGTGTCACATTGAAAACTGAAAGTACGCTGATAGTGTGAAATAAATCATATGTAATATCAAAATGAGCACCACGTGGGATGTTATACTACACACTACACTAGTCGTTTTCATAATTAACTTGTGTAAAAATCTCCTTTTCTCAATATAAATGAAGTTGCCACAAAATTCTCAGTCCATTGCAGCAGAATAAATTGGAACCCAAGGACCTTGCTACAATAATTAGGTCAAACAAGTTTACAAAAGGAGATTTGGGGTGAGATTTTCAAAGACACAACAATGCCCAGCTTCAATGGAAAGTCAAGGGAAGTTGGGTGCCTAATGGCACAAAGGGAGGATTAAAAATCTCCCTTTTAAAATATAATGGTGGGATTTTCAGAAGTGTTCAGCACAGACCTAACTCTGCTTCTACTGAGTCAATGATAAAACTCCCTTTGATTTCAGTGGGAGCAGAGCTGGGCTAGCAACGAGTGCATTTGAAAATCCCACCCTAGCAGTCTAGAGGAATATATAGTCCAAAAGAGAGTTTACAATCTAATCTAGAGCTTATTATGAGCATTAGGAAAAGATTCTCAAACTAAAGATTCTCAAAACTGTGGCACAACTATAAAAGTGACTACTATATGTTTACAGCTGAAATGGTGCTAGTCATGTGGATAGACTCAAAGTGAAATCCCACAGTGGAGTCTTTCTGCTAGAGACATGTTTTATACTGATATATGTTTAAGATAAACATGAACCCAAATGAAAGATCCTCCTCAGAATGTTATTTCAATAAGGAGATCCAAAGTTAACCAGAAGGCTCAGAATGAAACACACAGATAGCAAAGAATCATATATCAAGAAATTTAACAGACGGGAAATTAAAATCACCTCCTACAAAGAGAGTGACATCAGTGAATCTCAAGAGAAGGCTATACTGAAGGTTTGAACAACAACTAAGAGGAAGAATCTCATGGAAGATACTGGAGCCAGAACTTTCCCGGATCTTAGACAATAAACAGGCAGCATTCATGCAAAAAGCAGATTCATCAGAATCTGCAAAATGTCTAAAGTAGTAGAGACATGTTATATACAGAGACTTTTAAAACAAAAAAGGACAAAGGCTTTATAGCCCAATGAAATCAGTGAAATCACTGACTTAACAGGCTTTGGATCAAGCCCAGGCCAAAAATATGTATGGTAGGAAACAATCCTGCATTGGTATGGAGATGGCCCTATTAGATGACATATTAGGTCTTTTCCATCTGTAGCTTGTAGAGATAATAATGAAGAAGGAAATTACCCGCTAGAAGAAAATGAATGTATTAGTAAGTACATCAGTATGAATGGAAAATTATAGGGCATTTATCAGCCGGAGGAAAAAAAAACGGACAGAGGAGGAATGTTTAAAGAATGTTACATTTTTCTGAAGCAAATCCCAAGTTTCTCTGGAGATTGGAGAGCTTCAAGGAAACAAAGACAGCAGAAAAAAGATCGTCCAGTGACTTAGCAAGAACTGTTGATTATTTCAGATTTATGCTGGAGCAACCAAATCATTCCTAAAGAAGTGCGTTAGTTTGGACCATCCAAATATAGTAATACCGAGTATATTGCCATTCAAACAAGAAAGTGCTGTCTTTCAAAATCTTCTGCAGGTGTTATGCCAGAAACAGACAAGTAGCCAGGGAACTAGTTCAAGCTGCATTTGCCAATAGGTTCTAGTTTATTAGTTTGGTTATGTCAATAATATTTTAGGACATTTTGCCATATTTTGTGACTATCATGGGCCCAATACTGGGTTTACAAAAAATTCCTTGGCAGGCTGAACTCAATGGGACTTCTCACGGGCACAATGTTAAATGTTTGCAGGATCGGGACCTTAGCTTGTAGGCTCCCTGGGGAAGGAACCATATCTTTGTACATTACCTGTCACAATTCATATATTCCAAGGCCAGAAGGGACTACTGTGATCATCTAATCTGACTGCCTGAATAACACAGGCCATAGAACTTCCCCCAAAATAATTCCTTGAGCAAATCTTTTAGACAAACATCCAATCCTGATATAAAAATTATCAGCAATGGAGAATCCACCATGACTCTTGGTAAATTGTTCCAGTGGCAAAATGTGGCTTCTATCCTGATTAGGGCTTTTTGAGCCTACTGTAATAATAATCACCATAATTCAATAAGTGACAGTTTAAAAAGAAAGAAAGAAAAGGGGAAAGGAAAAGCTACTTCTATTCATTCTAATATCCTTAATGTGGATTATGTTACTAAAATATTTTAGCAAACAGATCAGACCAAGCCAAAATCATGTGATAAATACACAGATATCAAACTATGCAAAGCCTTAGTGAAAAATGATTGAACTAGCTTCTCCTTGGCATTCCCAGTAGATGGAGCATTTCTCAGTGCAATGCAGTCAACAGATTTTCCACATGAATCTGTCTTCCAATTGTAAGCAGGGTCTGAATGAATGTTTCCCTGACAGCTAGCTGGGATGGGGGAAGAGACCCTGGGTGTGTGTATGTAAACACAGTTTGCTCCTGCTTTGCTTAGATTTGCTAGATATTCAGCTCATGGAGTGGTATTTTGCTCATTGTAATCAACTTGGCTGGTGTTGGGTCACAAATTATGTTAGCACTGAATGCAGGGATAGTGAAATATGGTTACCAATGTTTGTAATTATTGCGGGAAGACAGAAAAGAAGGACTGTGCTTAACCCGTCCCAAAGGAGGGAGTCACTTTCAGTTTAAAGAAGCTTGGTAAAACAAGGGCTCGAATGTCTGAGCCCTGTAAAAGTAAAAGGGGTTGAGTTGAGAAGAATTAATCTGTGATTTGAAAGCAATGGCTTTACAGGTGAGCTCTGAGAGGGCGTTCCAAACAGCATTATGTGTTGTGATGTGAAACTGGCCATTTTGCAAAATTATTAGGAAAACTAAAATCTCTAGGAGGCAAAGTGGCTCCAAATGAGATGACAAATATGTTAATATGAAATTTCACACACACCAAATATCACCAATAGTAAATTATTTTAACTGCATTTCAATCTATTTAAAGAAATCTCAACCAGACTGGCTTGTACAAGCACTGGGAATTAAATAAAACCCAGGCAGTTTTATGTGATTTGATCCAAATAAAAAAAGTGAAATTGAAAAATACTTTTAAAAGGAAATATTAAAAATAAAACTTGGGCTATTCTGTACCTTGATCAAGGAAAGCTGCAATTGGTGGGATTATCTTGAATTCATAAACATCTAGCTCTGTGATGTCCCAAACTGGCAGCTAGGAATGGATATCACTCTTCACAGCAGCATCATATGTATGGGGCTAAGAGGGGGACCCTCCAGAACCAAAAGACTGATCTCTTTGACAGGCTGTTCACTCACATTATAGATGTCCTACTGAATCCAAGATGTCTGCCAAGAGTACTACCACACCAAATAAGGATTCTCTTACTTTTTCCTGTTTCCGAGTAACAGCCATGTTAGTCTGTATTTGCAAAAAGAAAAGGAGTACTTGTGGCACCTTAGAGACTAACCAATTTATTTGAGCATAAGCTTTCGTGAGCTACAGCGAAAGCTTATGCTCAAATAAATTGGTTAGTCTCTAAGGTGCCACAAGTACTCCTTTTCTTTTCACTTTTTCCTGGTAGCCAAGGGAATCACTAGTGCCATCAAAGAGGACAACCAGAGCAAGCTGTGGAAGAGAGGGAAACAAAGGATGGAAAGTACTGAACCCAGCTGGCTCATTCTCTCTAACTCCAGGCCCTAGAAGCTGAGAGGTAAATAGAAGGCACTGAGGAGAGAACCATCACTCTGGACACAGTGAGGAGGGGAATAATCGAAGATGTTTTAATCCTGAAGGAGAAAAGAAAGAGGATCTGGAAAAAGAGATTGAGAAGAACTAATGTCAGAGTTGTGGGCAGAGTTTACCCAGAATGAGGGGCAGTTCCTCAGTTATGCCATGATCTTGCACTATTAGTCAACGGGAGTTTTTCCATTCATTTGAATGCTAGCAGGATCCATCCCCTCACGATAGCTCCACTGAGGTCAGTGATTTCAGTACAGAGGTCAAGGGGATTGTGGATTTCCCTTGAGCTAACTATAAGCATGTTTTCCTTGCCCCAAAAGTTTGCTGATAAAGTGTTCTTGGGAAGCCAAGAGTTTTCTCGTGCTGAGTGGTGGCAAACTCCCCCACTATTGGGCTCTTCTCCCTGACCTGGTCCTGAATGATGGATATCAGTAGGGTTTGTGTATTGTTTTGTTTTTCAGAAAATCCTCAGGGCCAGATCTTCAGCTGGTGTAAATCAGCATTGCTCTATTGACTTCAGTTCTCTCAGGAGGATTCACAAGAACACTTAATTTTTTTTATCAACTTAAGCTTTTAGGACAACAAAAATATTCTTAACATTAGTCAGGGGAAAATCCTGATCCCCTTCAGCTCTGTACACCTTTGTTCTGTCCTTGATTTCAGCCCTGGAAATCCAAGAAACATCAATCAGAACTACTTGAAAGTCCAGAGAAACAATAAAATACAACAAAACATTCCATGTTACATCCAGCATCACTCAGGACTGAATTAAAGGGGAAAGTGGAATTTTTACAAAACCCCCTGAGGAAGCGTTAAATTTTGTAGCGTGTCAGCAAAGCAGAAAACAACCTGTCTCCCACTGCAGAAACACACAAGCAACTATAAACAGCTACAGTAAATCTGAGAATTATGATCCACTGCTTAAATTAAATTTGTTGGAAGGCATTTTCTGCAACTCCCAAAATGCTCCCTGTATTATTACATTTTATTATATCACCTAAATAAGATTTGAAACGTATACTGGGAACCACGTATCTAAGTGTCCATTGTGTCTGTAACCCAGAAAGGGGGTTTATAAATGGCAAATACCTGGAGGGGAAATATTTTTAGTTGGGTAATTATACTTTAATATAGAAGCTAATATTGGTTCTGATTTCTTTTAGCCTTGGTATTTTAGGCCTCGAGCCTGTTATCCGATCCAGGCATGTCTCATTAGAATCCGGGGGGTTCCACACAGCCCAGGGGCCTGCTTATACAAATTAGATTGTACGATTGAGGCCTTTACAGGTCAAGGTCTCAATCCTTGCCAACACTTATGCGCATACTTACCTTTAAGCATGGAAGTAGTTCCACTGAAATCAATAGGCCTACTCACATTCTTATGGTTAATAAGCACCTGTATAAGTTTTCAGGATTGGGGTCTAAATTCCCAAACCAAAAACGTTATCAAGATTGAGTTAAGATTACTAATATTTAATTTAAGGGGAAAGTAGATTCAAAGAACTCTGAAGAGTAAAATTAAGCCAATACTGCCACCCCAGGAAATATTACGCTACTGTAAATATTTTTTTAAAAAATCCAGTAGTGGAATTAATGGAAATGCGGAATTAAAGTCAATTATTATTAAACATTTATAATATAGTAGCACCTAGAAGCCGACCACATTGGTTTCCCCATCTGTAAAATGGGAATAAAGATCCTGACATCTTTTGTAAAATGCTTTGAGAACTACTGATGAAAAGTACTTATATGAACTAGATATTATAATTGTGCTAGGTGCTGGTACCAACATATAGTAATGACAGTCCACGCCCCAAAGAGACATCCAAATGCTCTTCACTCCACAGCCTTTGCATCATCCAGCATTAATGTAATGCTAGGATTCCTTTAAACATTGATGTTTTTACTTATGTTATCAAAGGTCTCAGAACAAATTGATCAGATGAAATTTACTAAATATATAGATTACAGTGGTTTCTATTTGATAGCTTAAAATTAATGTCAGTAGCACTTAATTTAGAAGGTTAATCCATATGACTGTGCATTACATCACAGTTTATATATGCTTTCCCTTGTTGCCAACTCTTGTGCTTTCATTGCGAGTCTCATGGTATTGGTGTTGTTACTTCAATGGACCTCGATCAATTTACACCAGCTGAGGATCTGGCCCATCATCCATAAGGATGATCTGTGTCAGGGGATACCCAGAAGGGTTCACTGAGGCAAGCATTAGGTTCCATTGCTAGTTGTTGTGAATTAAATCAAGATGGTTTGTTGGTCATTATAATCTTGATTGTGTCAGGCAACCAAACAGAATATATTTTGTAAAACATCAAAGCCACCTTACCAATTGTTTGTTATGAATAAACTTAAAATACATTCATGTGATGTAGGGGGACTCAGCCATCCAAAAAAATCAAAGAATTGCTAGATTGGATGAGACCCATGGTCTGTCTAGTCCAGGATCCTATCTCTGACCATGGCCCATACCAGATGCTTCAGAGGAAGAAGTAAGAACCCCACAGTAGGCAGATGTGGGATAATCTGCCTTCCATATCAGGTCTCCTCCTGATCTCTAATAATTAGAGATGTTAGAGATTAGTTTAAGACCTGAAGCACAAAATTTAATATGAACATATTAATATCAAAATATTAAAATACCTCAGAGCTAAGAAATAGCAAATAACTTCATAATGAGAAACATACATAGTAGAAATATATATCTGTGTCTATAACCCTTCTGCCAGGTGGAGTCAGCAGCAACAAGAGCTGGGTTCAATGTCTAGGCGTTCCTCTTGACAGCACAAAACAGAACTGGCTCAAGCCCCCACTCAGTAATCAATACTTCTCCACTCATAAGCACTGAGTTTGGGTATAACAGAAGAGAACTTTTTAATTTGGGAAAACACCACAACCACAATACAAAAGCACATGATTACAGGCAAACACCCACCCAACAATGTGTTGGGTAGTGTCTTTTGCCTCAGATTCTCACTTTGTGGTGTGAGTCTGACAAATGAATGTCCGTTTAACACATCACTCCCCTACATCCAACTCACAGTTGGCTGTCCATGGTTAATGAAGACCTGGAGTTCAAAGGTGCGTTCATGGAGATTCATCTCCGACCCCTGGGGGAGGCGTCCAGCAATGTCTCTGCTGCCGCCACTGCAACTGGCTCACAGCTGCTGCTGTTTCTCTGTCATTGCGGCCTCTCTCTGTTGCTTCTCGGCTGCCGGCCACGGCTGACGCCGCTTTTCTGCCACTGATCTCGGCTGCTGCCCCTAGCCAGCACTGCTTGCTGCTCCTGGGACATCACAATCTGAGGTTCCACCACTTGTCCCAGCTCTCAGTGATCTCAGCAGGTATTGGGGAACCTCACAGCCAGTGCAGTCTCTGAATTGTCTGTCACTGTCTCCACACAATATCTAAGGTATAGCGTCCAGATCTGTTCAGCAGTTATGTCAGTTCTAAGAATCACCAACCAGAAACAAGGACTGTCAAGTGAGTCTAATCAGTTCTGCTATTAAACACTGGAGACAGGCAGGTCCAATGGTATCTAGGACTCTATGGACAGCATCCACACCACCAAGTGAGCTGTAGCTCACGAAAGCTTATGCTCTAATAAATTGGTTAGTCTCTAAGGTGCCACAAGTCCTCCTTTTCTTTTTGCGGATACAAACTAACACAACTGCTGCTCTGAAACCACCAGGTAGGGACACCTAATCCCACCCCCTCTCATCGTCTCTGGGATTTGGCATCCCTGCCTCCAGCTTAGCAGGTGAAGTTCAGTTTGGGTGGCCCGCTCCATCAGGGCATGCTAGGCACAGTTCTGCTGCCCTTTACTCATACAACAAGGATAACAACATTTCATTACCCCTGCATTTGACTACCAGAGTGATTTGTAACCCAAAACCAGACAAAATTGATCATTTTAGCAAAGCAACTCCATCTGCTGTGCACCTAGGCAGAGCAGGCATGTCTATGCAGACACAATCTGCTCCTAAAGTCTTTCCCCCAGCTCATCACTAGATGTCCAGGGAGACCTCATTCAGACCCCGCTTACAGCTAGAATTAAAGAGATGTAGGTAGGCTCAAAATATCATATCACTCCTCTTTGACCTCCAAAGGAAGAGGCACTTACATCCTAGTTCATAGAAGTGCTGTATTCTGTTGTATCCAAACAAGGGTCCTCATCCTGAAAAGACTTATTCCCATGCTTAACTTTATAATTTGTGTGCTAGCTCCATTGAAGTCAATAGGAGTTTTCTGTTGGCTTCAAAGGAGCCAGGATTTCACCCTGTGAGTAGTTCCATTGCCTTCAATTGGTTTACTTCAATGAGACTATTTAAAATATGTAAAGCTAAGCACAAGTAAATCTTTGCAGGATGAGGTCCTAGGAAAGTTCCTGAGGGAAGACAGATGTTGTTTTAACTCCAAAAAGTTAATTTTAGAAAGCATATACAATCTTAACAGTGCAAATTCAGAATTCTTCCAGGATATTGCAGTCATATGTCTTCTAGAAAGAATATTTCAATAATCCTGGGTGGTGAGTAGAACACAGTAGTAGACAAACATCTTTAATAAGGAACATAATTGTTCATACTTTTCTACAGTTCATAGTTCTTGTTGCAGGATGTGTTTCCTCACTCATCTCTTCACTGGTGATTCCTGCATGTGTGGACCACATTCCAGTATTTCTAATCTTAAATGGTAGATTCTAACTGTCTATCTTTTGATAGAGCAGAAATTCTACTTATCAATAGAGACTTCAATGGCCAATTTCAGGAACGAAAACATTAATTCTGTAAATTCAGACAGTATATTTTATGAAATATTTAAGGTTACAGTAAGGACAAGTGTATAAAATATTCTTCTCAGGGGCTGGGGGGAAGGAAAGAGTCTGGGATTATTAGATTCCTTAACCAAAC
The DNA here is from genome assembly GCF_965140295.1 of Lepidochelys olivacea. Classification (NCBI taxonomy): domain Eukaryota; kingdom Metazoa; phylum Chordata; order Testudines; family Cheloniidae; genus Lepidochelys; species Lepidochelys olivacea. The sequence continues at coordinate 23,286,624 of NC_140412.1, read as the reverse complement.
AAATAGATTAGAGAATGAACATAAAGAAGACCCAGAGAATTACACTCTTTTATGCACTCTGTGCCAATGCCAATATAAATACACTGAATATCTATCCAATCAAATTGAATATATGCTTGATAGTTGAACAAGCCAGTAATAACATCTCATCACTAATTCAGCAAGATGGGAGTGTTACTCTTGAACTGAAATCTATAAATAAATAGTTTTAAGATATTTGATCAAACCTAATATTCCAGGGATAGAATTTTCAAGCGTGCCTAATTCCCTTGAGAGTTTAGGAAAATTCCACCCTTGATCTATTTATTAACATGGGGAAGGATTTCAAGCAGAGGGATTCTTCAGTAATAAAAACTGTCACAAAAATATAGTGTGTAACTATTGTTGTACTCCTCTTGGTTACTTGCATAACTGCAGCGCTAGCTATTTTATTTAGATGTATTTCTGGGAGCTCAAAATATAATCAAAAGAGGAGAGGGATGAAATTGTAGTTGCTTGAATATCATGAACAATGCCAATTTGTAGAGTTTTGACAGGACAAAAAAAACAGTAAGAATTTTCCAATCAGGGAAAATGCAGATACACTCAAACCTCCCAATTAAAGCAATAGTGGTCAATTCACTCCAACTTGGAACCAAATAACCCTTTTGATCCCACCTTGCATGCCAGTTAGTAGTCCACAAATGTATTTCCATTGTGATGTCTACATGGGTAGCAAAATTCCTCTTTATAATGGAAAGGCTATTACATTCTTACCACTTCTCTAATACTCCCACAGAAAAATTGAACTTATTTATTATTATTAACCTGGTTAGAGTGCCCCAAAACCACATCATTAGCAACAGAGTGAGCTCATAGTCTCCAGGGTAATTGTTTGTTAATTTTGTTTACTGGGGGGGAGGGGGGATTTATTCTGCTCTGCTTCATCTCCAGGAAGCCTGAAACATTTCAATTCACATGTATCTAAACTGTGAATAGCTAGAATTATTCATGTCATGATACAAGTTTGCCAAACAGAATATAAGATGCTAAACATAGTGTAACCCTGTCAGAGTTGACAGCAACAAGGGCCGGGTTCAGTATCTAGGGGTTCCATTCCAATAACACAATGCAAAACCGGCTCGAGCCCACACCTAGTGACCTGGGACAAATATATACCACCCCCACTGGGCGCCTCCAAGAGGCAATACTTCCCCTCTCACAAGCACATAGTCTGAGTGTAGCAAAAAACCTTCTAAAAACAGAGAGAAACAATGTGGCATTATGTTGGGGAAACACCACCAACAGGATTCATAACGCAAACCATGAGCAAAAAACCCCTACCCAAAGCAAATTGGGACGTGTCCTTTCCCTTTGGTTCTTGAGTCCAGCAACCCAAAATCACCCAAAGTCCCAAAAGTCACACGACCCAAAAGTCTCTGTTCCTGGTCAGGGCAGCCCCAGAGTTCAAAAGTTTATCCGCAGAGTTTTACCTCCCAACCTGGGTGAAGATTGGGGGGGGAGGGAGGTTAAGGGGTACCTTACGTGGTCCAAAGCTGATGGCCCCACCTCTCCATGGGGCTCCGCTCTGCCAGCCACCCCATGAGCTCCTCTAGGCATCTGACAAACTGCTCTGCTCCACCAGCCGCTCTGCTTGCTGTCCCACAAACTGCAATGCTCTGCTCCACAAGCTTGCCACCCCACAAACTGCTCCACCATATGTCTTCAGGCTCCCCCACTACTTAACACAACACTCAGTGATTTCAGCTCTTTTGTGACTTCAGCGTATAGTAGGGGAGCCTCAGTGCTGGTGCACCATTAGCCTAAAGTGAATTCAGCTCAGCAGCCTGTAACTAGACTCCTAATAGAATCAAAATTAGCTCTGATAGTCCACAGGGGAGAGAAGAGGAAGTGCAATTAGCACATAAGATCCTCACCAGGGGGCCCATGCCACCAAGTATTAATACCTGTCCCCAGCCTCTCTCAATTCACAGAGTTTTGGAACCCATGTCCCTTGCCTAGCGAGTCCCTCCATCATAACAAAAGGCCAAGTGCAGTTCCACTGTCCTTGATTCCCATAATCAGGGTAATAACAATTTATTCTTCCTGCCCCAATAACAGAGACACTGGGGATCCCACAGCAGCCAAAGTGACCATTTGGGCAGCTATGGCCTCATTCTAGGTGGGCCTATGCAAATGAGATCAGCCCGTGAAGTTCTTTTCCACAACTTGCCACACCTCACCACCAGATGTCAGGGTGGAGCTCATCCTGACTCTGCTTACAATAGCAAGATCCAAAACACATTAAAGGCAATGAATCTACCTCTTTATCACTCGCTGTGTAATGAGTAAACACCACTGTATGGCAAGTCAATGAACCATACATATATGGGACTGTCCATAGGCTAAATAATCTAATCAAAACAATGCAAAAACAGCATTTATTAACAATTCACTGGTCCAAACCTACTTTCATCACAATGGAATCAAAACCTCCACCAGTATCAGATAGGATGTCTTTAAAGCAACCAGCAGAGGTAGTTTTCTATTCTACCTCCATTAATGAGCCCTGCAGCAGCATCTAAAATATAGCTCAACCTGCTATTAGAACATCAGGAATTAGAATAATACATTTATGATCAAGCCCCAGAAAATGCACCATGGCTCAAAACTGCTGAATGGGAACCTCATATTCTAGAAACCCACTCTTCTTGAATGCTTCATCCTTTTAGCCCAAAACCAAGAAGAGAATAGGGAGATTGAAACTGGAGTAAGCTACATGCTTTCTCTTAGACAAAAGACTACAAGACTACTTTCTAACTCCAGCAGCCATAGCTAGTAAGATACAATGTGATCCATTGTGTAAGAAAATGGACTGTGAGTCAGGAGACCTGGATTCTATTCTCAACTCTGCAAGTGACCATGGACAAGTCACTTAAACTCTCTGCCTCTATTGCATGAACCTTCCTCCATGCCCCCCAACGGGGCAGGATTTATGCCCGTGATTCCAGCCCTTGTGCCCAAGTGCTTTAGACCAGTGGTTCTGACCCAAGGTTATGTGTACCCCTGGGAGTATGCAGAGATCTTCCAGGGGGTACATCAACTCATCTACATATTTCCCTGGTTTTACAAGAGGCTACATAAAAAGCACTAGTGAAGTCAGTACAAACTATAATTTCATACAGACAATGACTTGTTTATACTGTGCTATGTACTATACACTAAAATGTAGGTACAATATTTATATTCCAATTGATCTATTTTATAATTCTATGGTCAAAATGAGAAAGTAAGAAACTGTTCCGTAATAATGGGCTCTGACACTTTTGTATTTTTATGTCTGATTCTGTAAGCAAGTAGTTTTTAAGTGAGGTGAAACTTGGGGGTACGCAAGACAAATCAGACTCCTGTAAGGGGTACAGTAGTCTGGAAAGGGTGAGAGCCACTGCTTTAGCCAAAGGAGGAGAAACATCAAAGGGGTGCCGCAGGAAGGATCCAATGGCAGGAGAACCTGGGGAATTAGTAGGGTATGTTAGGAGAAACTGTAATGTCCAAAAGAAAAATTGTAAGAAATAAGCAAGCCAGAGTTTAATCCACTGTTTTCACTGAAATCACACAAGGGGTGGATTTGTCCCAACAGGGGTGAATTATCATTACATGACACATTATATATTAAAAAAGTAGAGTTAGTAGAACCAAGAATATTACTTGTTGAAACAAGGACTAAGCAGAGCGGAAATGCTTATTACTAGTTTCTCCTGCCATGAAGAATGGGGTTTTCTCTCGGTTTCAAATTAAAGTTCAAAGCACTTTGGCTGCAGGCATGACTGATATTTTTCCATTATACTGGAAAGAACAATTTGCTATATATCTATTCCCTATGTAAATTATTGTGGAAAAAATAAAAGCAAAGCTAGCATACGTTAGTCATCCTGCCCCTTTGGAGCAGGGTAATATGATTTTATAACACTTTTTTGGTTTTGGCACCTGACAAAACAGCTGTTCTGGCATCAATTATAAAAATCCTACAAGCTTGAAATTTGTCAGGAACCCAGCTTTTCCCTGAATTTGGACCTAGTGATGATTTGGAGTGATATCTTTAGGTGGGAAGAGTTTTTACATTTAAACATGTGACACAAGCCTATTGGCTCAGGAAAAGAAGAATTAAATGATGCTTTTGCCCATTTCACTGTTTTAAGAGCGCTCAGAGAATTGTACTTCCTCCTTTTTCCCTCTCCCTAAGTGAGGGACCTCCAGTTACATATTAAAGCACAGCCTTCTCATGTAATTGCAGTCCTGTCTGCAGTAAGACTCATTTCAGAGGTAAGTGACGGGTTCCCCTGTTTCTGAAAACAAGAGGCAATCCTCTGCTGAGTTTAAAACCACTTGCTTTGCAACTCAGACCGTTCTTTGCTAGTATGTTCTGTTTGCATTTACAACCTGGGTTTGAGATTAAGAGTAAGTGCAAAGTGACATATACAGTGGGTGTCGTTAAAAACTCAGCACTATCCCTCCTGGTATTTTTGTAGACACATAGATTTTAAGGGCTGCGGGGCCCATTGGGATCTGACCTCCGGCATAACACAGACCATAGAATTTTACCCAGTAATTCCTGCATCAAGACCAATAATTTGTGGCTGAACTTGTTGGTTGACAGTTTTCTTCCGAGGCTTGGTTCAGAAGAGTTCACCATAGCACAATTCCTAAGGAACAGTAAGTAGTCCATTTTTCATGTTGCCCACTTGTACAAGAAAGTAAATGAAAGCGAGGTGAAGAGCATGGGAACATGACTAGAACATAAAGGGACACATTTTAAAAGGATAGCACTTAAGCTGTGACTCCATGAAATGCACACACACATTAAGTACATTAACCTCACATTTGCATTTGCAAATTCAGTATCTGTTCGTGCAATAACTGTGTGTACATTTTATGCACAGGTAAATTCATACAGCAGAATGTGCAGCTTTATCAGTATTAAAGAGGGCAGTGATTTGAGTACACACATTTTTAGTCAAGAACTTACACTAAGGACAGAACATGATTAGCCATATTCTGCTCATGCATCCACAGTGAAATGTGCAGGTCTATGGGAGATCAAAATAGGGTTACATTAGCCAGGGTAGAATTTAGCCAAGTATTATCTCAGCTGTCTCATGTTAATCTTTCAGCAACTTGCTGGAGCTCAACCTTGGAAAATGTTATGTACTCCATAGCCCTGAGCCAACAGAGCTATTAAGCATTCGCTTAACTTTAAGTACATGATTAATTCCAGTGTCTTCAAGTTAAGCATGTGCTTAAGTGCTTTGTTGAATATTGGCCGGAGTGCTCAGCACCTTGCAGGATGAGTTCCTAGTGATTAATAGCAATCAGGTATATAGCAATATCCAACCAAATCAACCTTGTATACCCTAAGTCATATGTTCAACTCAGTCAATTTAAAAATCCATAGACCAAATGTTGCCCTCAGATATGTAGATGAAGCAAGCAATGTGTGCTGTGCACATTTCAGAGAGCAGAGGTTCATTTCACAGTTTAGGATAACACACCCATCAACTTTGCAGAAAGAAGTCCAGGATGGTTTATAGCCTCCACAAGGGTGGGCCTGGAAAGATGGTGTCAGGTGATGGTTCAGCCACTGGGGCAGGTGGGACATGCCCCATTCTGAAATATGAGAAAATATAATCAGAATAAAACAACCGCACCACGCCCCAATTTCATGAACTATTCCCAGCTGTCAGTCACTTATCCAGATGATGCAAGATCCATGATGGGCAGCAGCTCTCAGGCTGTAAAGTGAATATTCCACAAGGGGGCTCCAAAACAGCAGCAGCTGACGGACTTTAGGGAGGCACCTCCACTTCCTAGAACAGCTCAGCAGCCGCAGCAGAGAAGAGACACTTTCAAAGGGGTGCTTCCCTGCTGAGGAAATATGCAGCTACAGGGAGTGCTATTGTCCCATCAAACATTTGGACTTAGAGCATTCACTGGAGTGTTCTTCCCCCTCATACACTCCTTTGGCCCTCTGACAGTCACAGTGAGCCCAGAATCACACCTGACAAATCAATGATAACCAATTTCACTGAGTGTGATGGTTCTGTATTTTCATGTCCAAATCCTGAGAGGTGCGTAGCTGGCCCTGTATAAATAACTTCCCCTGGAGGAGAGAAGATAAAGAACATTCTGAGGGTGGTAAGTCATTAAACTCATGGCTAAATGTGTCAGCTTCCAGGATACTTCATCCCTGAGGTTAGAGGGTATTTAAAGAGATGAATCTGAGCCACCCAGACTGGTTGGGTGGAGAGGCGTGTGATGCCCCACACAAAAGTTAATCTGAGATCAGACATGAAAACCAGCTGATCAGGGAGGTCAATACCTTTGGTTAACACAGGACAGTGTCACAAAACCACAGGGCGGGAGAGGAGAGAGCAAGAGGTACTCCAATGCTGAGGTGGAATGCTGACCAAGTAGCATGCCAGGACAGCAATTTCCAGATATTCCAGACTGGTCGGTATCATTAATATTTGTAACCATAAGATTTTATTTCTAACAAACTGGACTCTTGCTGAGCTCCTGCTTTCAGGTAAATTTATTCTCTTGTAATGGTTGGGGTATTTTTACATTTCTCTCTATTTTCTCATACATGGGGCTTTCTTTCAAATAATCTTTATTTAAAATGTAACCCATTTGCTAGTTCTATTGCAGTCGCGCCTAGATGCCCTGCCGGAGATTGTATGGGCAATGTACAGACACGTCATAAAAGAATTTACAATCCAAACAGACAAGAGGCAGGACACAGGAAGTGCTCTTATCTCCATTTTACAGGTAGGGAATTGAGGCACAGAGATTAAGTGACTTGCCCAGCATCACACAGGAAGTCTGTGACAGAGCCAGATCTCCAGAGTCTTAGTCCAGAGCTTTAACTAATATAGTCCTGAGCACGACCACCCTCTCCAGGGCCACTTCTGAGCAGCTGCCTGAAGGCTCAGTTGTACGATCCTCTGCTGGGCAGCACAAAGTGAGCTACATGCAGTGTCTATCAGGCTGCACAATGCATGAGGCTTAGAAGTAACATGGATCATGAGTGGTGGGGATACTTGTCATGCAGTAAGGGGAAGGGGGCTCTTCTTGGCAAAAGGGGGAAGCAGCCAACCACATCTTCTTCAGGTCAGCTAGATCTCCCACTCACCCTCCAAAATACCTTTAAATGAAGGGGATCAGCGAATTTAGGAGAGCTAGTGCACGAAACACTGAATGGTCAGGTATCATCCCAGTGAGCTGAGAGGACCAAATTAAAAGAGTCAATGGCACATGCTAAATGCTGCCAGAGGCAGCAACAGCTCAAGTTCTGAGGTTTGTTTTCAGATTTTTCCCCACACTCTGATCCGTATGTTGACACATTTTTCCACCCTCTGCAATGTGATTCATGAGGCATGTTGCCTAACAATGCACAAAGTGTGCCCGTATGAGGGCTCAAAAACGCATTTGAGAATGCTAGAATAACTTTGCAGTAAGGCAGGCTCTACCCCATAGGCAGAGTGAGGCCAACATCCTTATCCCATGGGCTTCTGTCCATCTCTTTGTGAACATGTGGGGCCCCAAGAGCAACAGAACCAGTGCCACCCATATGCTCAGGAGTAAAGTGGAGACAAGTTAGAAAGCCAGCACATAGAGCATTCCATATCTTCTGCTTCCCATGGAACTGTGATCTACATGGGTTCTAACCATAGTACTGTGTAGGAGGGTTCAAGTGTCCTCGGGGAAGGAAAAGGGCAGTTGGATTCCCAACTATATAGTCCAGTCAAACTCCCTTCCACATGGGGTCACAGGTCATAGACTGCAATAGGATGGAAGATCCCATCTCTGGAGTTCCACAGTATACCTGGGGATGGGGAGGGCTTGCCCTCCAGATCTTCTTTAACATTCTGAGCCAGCACCACTTATTCTGCTGATGGCTGTAAACTACTTACAGTTGTCCTTTGATATCATCTGGTCTGTGCTGTGCACTGAGATCCCACTTAGATTTCCAGGTCCCAGATATAAAGATCACCGCAATATAAACAGCATCATTTACCCAAAAACATAATTGCAACCTCTCAATCGATTTTATGACAAATAAGATATACAATAAAACTGAAGTAAGCTATTAATGAGAATCATTACCAATAAAAACTTGTGTAATTCTGCAAATAAAGATGAGTGATCGCTATGAGCATATAAACTGATGTGCAAATACTATATGATGTTTATTTTAGGTGCTTTTCATGAAGTTTGAAGTTTTGGATACATAGATTTTAACCTAAATATTACAGCATTTAACCATGCAATTATTTCATCTCAAGTGTCATCATTTATGCTTTATGTTATGTATAAATGCTTTATGTTCTGGCCAGAACACAACAGATTTGACATGACAGTAAAGGAGAAAATGGTAGGCTTGACTGTGCTTAGCTCTGCATAGGATTTGGGGATAGTGTCCTTTCCTTTCACCAAGGACTGAAGCCAGACACAATTTGGGGCTTATGCTCACAGGCTGAAATTTACTTCCGTGCAGAGGGCCAGTGTGTAAGTGGCACTTTCATGGTGCATTGGCCTTGGCGGGCCATCTGCAAAGGACTGGGAGGACAGTAGTGCTAAAAATCCCAAGACTGATGGGGCAAGGACAGGACTATGACCCCAACTTCCGCTCTCTACTAACCATTAAGAGCTGAACAGTGAAGGGAGTGCATGCCACATCCTCTGATTGGAAGTGGTAGATGCCATTCCTGTGTGCATTTCAGGGGTCTTCATTTCTGGGACACTTGAAGGGATAGGTGCTCAGCATTTTCTAAAAATCAGGCTCCATTAAGGCAACTCAAACTGGACACCCAAAAATGAAGGCACCCAAAAATCACTCGTCACCTTATAAAATCTTGGTCTTACCTTTCTTTGTAATTAGGGAAAATTGGCCTGATTTTCCTTTCACTTCCACCAGCTCAACTCTGACATGTCTGCCGAGTTGCTCTTGAAGAGAACTAGGCCCAGTGATTCGAGTGTATTTCCTGTTACTTGGTAGTTTCCCGTTAAGTGTCTGTTTTATACCTGTAATGGACAGAACACTGTTTTTTTTCTACCAGGTTAATTCAAAGGTATTTGCTTGGGAGGCCCTGGCTGTAATACTTAAAAGATAGTTACTGTACTTCACTGCAAAGCAAAGAAAACAAATTGCTTTAACATGTGCCCATGGAGGGGCAGATCATGGCCCACTTGAAGTCAACAGCAAAAGTCCTACTGATTTCAATGGGAGCAGGGCTGGGCCATGAGTTTGGTTACACCTGTACAGTCTGATTTTCAGTCAGTTGAATTCATCAGCATTGTGGGTGTTCCATCCAGCACTGAACAATCAGTCCTAGAAGAAATACAGCCTTGTACATATGGCTGGACAGAACCCTCTTATGCAGTGTGACAGGGTGTATAAACCCATCACTGGACAGCAAAGGGTTGAAGAGCAGCTCTGGGCTCAGGAGACCCTGCCCCTCCATCCCAATGGGCGTGCTCCACTTAGAGGTGGGGCTTAAAAGGGAGCAGGTCAGCTCAGTTGGGTGAGGACAGGGCAGGGAAAAGGACTGGTTCTGGGAGCTCAGCAGGGGGACACAGCCAGACCCATACTGGAAGGAGGAGCATCAGCAGGCAGCAGCTCTTATGGGGCAGAGATGGGTATGCAATCCACAAGGTAGTGCTTTCTGGGACAAATGGCAGCAGGCTGCAGGAAATGGGGAGATAGGAAGTGATCCCAGACTCCAGAGACTGTGACTGCCAGGCAGAGCTACCCCCAGATGCTGCAACCACTAGGCAGCAGACCTGGGACCCATTCCCAGCTGGTGGAGAACGTGGGCATCATGACCAAGGTCTGGGTGTGGCCAAAGGAGAGAGCGAAAGAGAGAGAGGAAAAAGAAAAATGGAGCTCAAACTGTTGAAATGGCTGGCAGACAACCAGCGGCAGCTGCAGCAGACCCAGCTGTTCCAGCAGATGACTACCCACCACCAACAACAAATGACGCAAGAAAAACAGCAGCAACAATAGCTCATGCAGGAAGTGGCAGCCCAACACCAAGAGCAGCAACAGTGCCTGGTCCAGCAGGGTGCCACCCCAAGGAACCACCATGAACCAAGGGGCAGGGACCCTGAATCCCATGGCAACCGCCAGCCCCCTGGTGAAGCTCATGAAGATGGGCCCTGAGGATGACCTGGAAGCATTCCTGGTCATTTTCAATAGCCTCCAGAACACTGGGCTATCCTGCTAGCTCCATATCTTACAGAGTCAGTCCAAGTCACCTACCACAGCCTTGATGTGGCAGAGGCCCAAAACTACATAGGGTCAAGGCTAGATGTTTTTGATATCACCACTGAGACCCACCAGCAACACTTCTGCCAGGAAAGATTTCCTCAGGATGCCCGGCCGTGAGTGGTGGCCCAATATCTTAAGGAACACTGCTGGAGGTGGCTTCAACCCTAAAAGCAGACAGGGGAACCGGTCGCCAAACAGATAGCGCTGGAGCAATTTACACAAATTCTCCCCACCGGCAGCTGGGAATAACACTGACCAGGGACCTTGGCCGACACAATTAGGCTGGTGGAAAACTTCCTGACTGCAAACAGCATCACAAGAACCACATCACAATCACAGGGCCCTAGACCCACTCACAGAAAGCCAGGCTTGGGAGACCATCCAGTGTGAAAGGCGCCTGCTGGTGGAATCTCTCAGGAAGCAGGTGGGAGAGCTACAGGTGCAGGTGGCTAGGCTGAGGAGCATCCGTGCCCATGAGGAATTCATTGACAGTATTCATATGGAGACTTCCAAGGCTGAGGACGTTATCCAGCCTCAGAGGATTGCTGTCACACTACCCAGGAAGGAGGATATGGCTCTGTCACAGGAAGGACACTGGCCTCTGGTTACTTCTGGCAACAGGCAGTGCTCCAACCCTACTCCCAATCCACCCACCGTGATCATGGAAAACCGATATGCTGCCCTGGCAACGAGCGATGAGGAATCACCCACAAAGGTGGAGGAGGAGAAGCCATGTACCCCCAAATCTGGGAGGATCACAGCCACCACTCCCAGGGGGAAACATAGGGTAGTGGTGGTTCGTGACTCTCTTATGAGGGGAACGGAGGCACCCATCTGTCACCCTGACATGGCATCCCAGGAGATATGCTGCCTGCCAGAGGCCCGTATCTGAGACATTACGGAGCGATATTCAAGGATCATCTGGCCCTCTGACTACTACCCCATGCTACTCATCCATGTGGGCACTAATGATACTGTGAGGTATGACCTTCAGCAGATCAGAAGTGACTACAGGGCTCTGGGAGTAAGGGTGAAGGAGTTGGGAGCACAGGTGGTGTTCTCTTTGATCCTTCTGGTCAAGGATAGGGGCCCAGGCAGAGACAGATGCATCGTGGAGATGAATGCCTGGCTGCGAAGATGGTGTCACCAGGAGGGCTTCGGCTTCCTTCACCATGGGATGCTGTTCCAGGAAGAAGGACTGCTAAGCAGAGATGGGGTCCATCTATTGAGGAAAGAGAAGAGCATATTTAGATACAGACTGGCTAACCTAGTGAGGAGGACTTTAATCTAGGTTTGAAGGGGGCAGGTGATCAAAGCCCACAGGTATGTCAACAACATGGAGACCTGGAAGAAGGTTCGGAATCTGGGGGGAGCATAGGCTGTTATAGCAGGGATAAAGGAGAGATAAGACGGAGCTGGGGGGTGGGGACAGGAAATCAAATCAGTATCTTCGATGTCTGTATACTAATTCGAGAAATATGGGGAATAAGCAGGAAGAACTTGAAATGTTAGTAAATAACACAACTATGACATAGTTGGCATCACAGAGCCCTGGTGGGATAATACACATGACTGGAATATTGGTATAGAAGGGTACAGCTTGCTCAGGAAGGACACGCAGAGGGGAAAGGGAGGAGGTGTTGTCTTACATATTTTAAATGTACATACTTGGACTGAGGCTGAGATAGAAATAGGAGACAGACTTGTTGAAAGTCTCTGAGTAAGGATAAAAGGGGTAAAAAACAAGGGTGATGTCATGATAGGGGTCTACTACAGACCACCTAAACGGGAAGAAGAGGTGGGTGAGGCTTTTTTTAAACAACTAACAAAATCATCCAAAGCTCAGGACTTGGTGGTGATGGGGGACTTCAACTTCTCAGACATCTGTTCAGAAAATAACACAGCAGGGCACAGATTATCCAACAAGTTCTTGGAATGTAGTGGAGACAATTTTTTTTATTTCAGAACATGGAGAAAGCTACAAGAGGAGAGGCTGTTCTAGATTTGATTTTGACAAGTAGGGAGGAACTGGCTGAGAATTTGAAAGTGGAAGGCAGCTTCTTTGAAAGTGATCATGAAATGACAGAGTTCCTGATTGGAAGGAATGGTAGAAGGGAGAACAGCAAAATAAAGATAACGGATTTCAAGAAGGCAGACTTTAGCAAACTCAGGGAGTTGGTAGATAAGGTCCCATGGGAAGCAAATCTAAGGGGAAAAACAATTGAAGACAGCTGGCAGTTTTTCAAACAGACATTATTAAGGGCACAAGAGCAAACTATCCCACTGCGTAGGAAAGACAGGAAGTCTGGCCAGAGACCACCCTGGCTTAACCAGGAGATCTTTCAATGATCTAAAACTCAAAAAGGAGCCCTACCAAAAATGGAAACTAGGTCAAATTACAAAGGATGAATATAAACATATAACACAAATATGTAGGGACAAAATTAGAAAGGCCAAGGCACAAAACGAGATCAAACTAGCTAGAGACATAAAGGGTAACAAGAAAATATCCTACGAATACATTAAAAGCAAAAGGAAGACCAAGGACAGGGTAGGCCCGTTACTCAATGAGGGTGGAAACAATAATAGAAAATGTGGAAATGGCAGAGGTGCTTAATGACTTCTTTGTCTCAGTTTTCATCAAGAAGGTTGGTGGTGATTGGATGTCTAACATTGTGAATGCCAGTGAAAATGAGGTAGGATCAGAAGAGGCTAAAATAGGAAAAGAACAAGTTAAAAATTACTTAAAAAATGAGATGTCTTCAAGACACCAGGGCCTGATGAAATGCATCCTAGAATACTCAAGGACCTGACTGAGGAGATATCAGAGCCATTAGCGATTATCTTTGAAAAGTCATGGAAGATAGGAGAGATTCCAGAAGACTGAAAAAGGGCAAAGATAGTGCCCATCTATAAAAAGGGAAATAGGGACAACCTGGGGAATTACAGACCAGTCAGCTTAACTTCTGTACCCGGAAAGATAATGGAGCAAATAATTAAGCAATCAGTTTGCAAACATCTAGAAAATAATAAGGTGATAAGTAACAGCATGGATTTGTCAAGAACAAATTGTGTCAAACCAACCTGATAGCTTTCTTTGACAGGGTAACAAGCCTTGTGGATGGGGGGAAGTGGTAGAAGTGCTATATCTTGACTTCAGTAAAGCTTTTGATACTGTCTCACATGACCTTCTCATAAACAAACTAGGGAAATGCAACCTAGATAGATGGGTGCAAAACTGGTTGGAAAACAGTTCCTAGAGAGTAGTTATCAGTGGTTCACAGTCATGCTGGAAGGACATAATGAGTTGGGTTCCACAGGGATCAGTTCTGGGTCCAGTTCTGTTCAGTATCTTCATCAATGATTTAGATAATGGCATTGAGAGTACACTTATGAAGTTTGTGGATGATACCAAGCTGGGAGGGGTTGCAAGTGCTTTGAAGTACAGGATTAAAATTCAAAATTATCTGGACAAAATAGAGAAATGGTCTGAAGTAAATGTGAAGTACATGTCACCTCAGGACGAAATGCTTCTTCCCCTCCCGATGGTCGGGACCTCCTTTGAAAGAATTGGCATGGATCTGGTCAGACCACTGGAGAAGATGACCGGGTACCAGTACATTCTAGTGATAGGTTTCAGAGTAGCAGCTGTGTTAGTCTCTATCCGCAAAAAGAAAAGGAGTACTTGTGGCACCTTAGAGACTAACAAATTTATTTGAGCATAAGCTTTCGTGAGCTACAGCTCACTTCATCAGATGCATTCACTGGAAAATACAGTGGGGAGATTTATATACATAGAGAACATGAAACAATGGGTGTTACCATACACACTGTAACGAGAGTGATCACTTAAGATGAGCTATTACCAGCAGGAGAGCAGGGTGGGGGGACCTTTTGTAGTGATAATCAAGGTGGGCCATTTCCAGCAGTTGACAGGAACATCTGAGGAACAGTGGGGAGGGGAAATAAACATGGGGAAATAGTTTTACTTTGTGCAATGACACATCCACTCCCCGTCTTTCTTCAAGCCTAATTTAATGGTGTCCAGTTTGAAAATTCATTCCAATTCAGCAGTCTCTCGTTGGAGTCTGGTTTTGAAGTTTTTTTGTTGAAGAATTGCAACTTTTAGGTCTGTAATGGAGTGACCAGAGAGATTGAAGTTTTCTCCGGCTGGTTTTTGAATGTTATAGTTCTTGATGGCTGATTTGTATCCATTTATTCTTTTACGTAGAGACTGTCCAGTCTGGCCCTCTACACCAACATTCCACACAAAGCTGGACTACAAGCTGTCAGGAACAGTATCCCCGATAACGTCACGGCAAACCTGGTGGCTGAACTTTGTGACTTTGTCCTAACCCATAACTATTTCACATTTGGGGACAATGTATACCTTCAAATCAGCGGCACTGCTATGGGTACCCGCATAGCCCCACAGTATGGCAACATTTTTATGGCTGACTTAGAACAACGCTTCCTCAGCTTAGAATCATAGAAGGTTAGGGTTGGAAGGGACCTCAGGAGGTCATCTAGTCCAACCCCCTCTCGTTCCCTAATGCCCCTACTCTACTTGTGCTACATGGATGACATCTTCATCATCTGGACCCATGGAAAAGAAGCCCTTGAGGAATTCCACCATGAATTCAACAATTTCCATCCCACCATCAACCTCAGCCTGGACCAGTCCACACAAGAGATCCACTTCCTGGACACTACGGTGCTCATAAGCGATGGTCACATAAACACCACCCTATACCGGAAACCTACTGACCACTATTCCTACCTATGTGCCTCCAGCTTTCACCCAGCCCACACCACACAATCCATTGTCTACAGCCAAGCTCTACGATACAACCGCATTTGCTCCAACCCCTCAGACAGAGACAAACACCGACAAGATCTCTATCAAGCATTCTTACAACTACAATACCCACCTGCTGAAGTGAAGAAACAGATTGACAGAGCCAGAAGAGTACCCAGAAGTCACCTACTACAGGACAGGCCCAACAAAAAAAATAACAGAACGCCACTAGCCATCACCTTCAGCCCCCAACTAAAACCTCTCCAACACATCTTCAAGGATCTACAACCTATCCTGAAGGACGACCCATCACTCTCACAGATCTTGGGAGACAGGCCAGTCCTTGCTTACAGACAGCCCCGCAACCTGAAGCAAATACTCACCAGCAACCACACACCACACAACAGAACCACTAACCCAGGAACCTATCCTTGCAACAAAGCCCGTTGCCAACTGTGTCCACATATCTATTCAGGGGACACCATCATAGGGCCTAATCACATTAGCCACACTATCAGAGGCTCATTCACCTGCACATCTACCAATGTGATATATGCCATCATGTGCCAGCAATGCCCCTCTGCCATGTACATTGGTCAAACTGGACAGTCTCTACGTAAAAGAATAAATGGACACAAATCAGACATCAAGAATTATAACATTCATAAACCAGTCGGAGAACACTTCAATCTCTTTGGTCATTCGATTACAGACCTAAAAGTTGCAATTCTTCAACAAAAAAAACTTCAAAAACAGACTCCAAGGAGAGACTGCTGAGTTGGAATTAATTTGCAAACTGGATACAATTAACTTAGGCTTGAATAGAGACTGGGAGTGGATGGGTCATTACACAAAGTAAAACTATTTCCCCATGTTCATTCCCCACCCCCTCCACCCCCCACTGTTCCTCAGATGTTCTTGTCAACTCCTGGAAATGGCCCACCTTGATTATCACTACAAAAGGTCCCTCCCACCCCACCCCCACCCCCGCTCTCCTGCTGGTAATAGCTCACCTTAAGTGATCACTTTGGTTACAGTGTGTATGGTAACACCCATTGTTTCATGTTCTCTGTGTATATAAAATCTCCCCACTGTACTTTCCACTGAATGCATCCGACGAGGTGAGCTGTAGCTCACGAAAGCTTATGCTCAAATAAATTTGTTAGTCTCTAAGGTGCCACAAGTCCTCCTTTTCTTTTTGCGAATACAGACTAGCACGGCTGCTACTCTGAAACCTGAGAATCTACCAAGTTTTTACCATGAGCATTTTTTGTTAAATACAGCATGGACATTAATGTGTGTCATACTAAATACCTTCATTTTTCTCTTCTTAAGATATCTCCAGTACATGAAGTATGTTCATTTTTTCCATATTTACCTAATATTCAATAGCAAATTCTCCCTTTTAAAATTGTTCTTTTAGAGTACATAAAAGTTTTCAAGTCTTTTGGTAAAATTTTCTGAAACTCAAAGGTCTCAGGAACTTAAATCCCAATTTCAAAAGTGACTTCGGCACTTAGGGCCAAATTTTTAAAGAAATTTAAGAGCCTAAGCAGGCAGATAGGCACAAGTCCACCATCTGGGCACCACTGACGTTTTCAAAGCTGCACATCAGGTGCCACTTAATCACCTACATCTCTAAGTCCCCCTGGCACCTAAGTTTCCGCTAGTTGGAATTTTCAAATCAGCCTAAGTAATGTTGCCATGTCACAGCTAATGAGCTGCTCAAACCATAGCAGGAGACACAGCAGACAAAGGCTGCATCCAGAAAGCCTACTCTGGATCGGAGGAGACTACGGAAAACTTTCTACTATTCTACTCCTTTAATGTCCATATTTGGGATCTAATTACTTTATTAAAACCAAGAGTTACACTGTTGCATGGTGAGATTTATGGACAATTGGCTTTTGGCCTTTTTCAGACACCAGAGGATTTGGCATCTAACTCAGTGAGAAAGGACAGATATTTGCCACATATTCTCTTTGAGATTGGCATTATTAATGCAGTAGTTTTATACTGCCTATCAGGGCCACACAGAGGTTTTGGAGGGCCTAGCAAAAAATCTGAAACTGAGACACCCTCTTCCCCGCCCTCCCTCCCCAGCCCTTCTGAAAAAAACAAAAATCAAGAGTGCAACATCACTGAGGGGATGCCTGGGGGGATGGTGGGAGTGGAACGTGAGCATACCCTGCACTCACCCTGCAGCAGTGGCTTCTGTCCCAGGGGGCTGGGCCCAGCTCCCTGCTCTGGGCTTTAGGACCTGGCACACGGGTCATGGTGCCAAATCTGAGTGTTGCTGCTATCCTGTGCTTGAGGTCGCAATGCCATTCAAGTTTAGGGAACCTCTCAAATGGGGGGCTAGGGGCAAACTGCTTCTTTTTGCCTTCCCTGTCCCCGCGCAGCGCTGCTGCCCATGACACAGCCACTGTTTATCCTGTCTTCAGATGCAGAATGGCTCTCTCGAAACTCTAGTTCACAGTATTTGGACCATTCAATTGCAGTCATTCAGTTGCTAGCTATGGCTGAGAAAAAACAAATGAGTTCAGCAAAATGGCAGTTGGCATGGGGGGCCTATGATACAAAACAGACCTTTTAGTTCTCAGGGCAAAGAGTCTGGAGTGGGGTGACGAGGGTTCAGACATTTGCTTTTTGTATCTGTGATTTGTCCCAGTTGTGACTGTCATTTTTGGTTATTGTTCCAGAGTTTTATTTAATCAGAAAGAGTCGGTTTCAGTTGCTGGCACATGGGCTACCTAAGTGGCTGACCTGGCTTAGGTGCCTAACTCCAGGAGAGGGTCCAGAGCTGAGGACATGCCTACCATCAGGTCAGTCATTTAGGTACCTAAGCCCCACTTCTCTCCATCCCCTCTCCCCACACCTTTCCTTGGCATTTCACACCTGGCTACCTTAGGTCACTCCCTGCTCAGCTGGATGGCTTCTGAAAATCCTGGTTTTAGGCTCTTAACTATCCCCATGCATTCTGCAGGGAGCTAAGGTGGCCCAGAGCCACCTAACTCAGGGCTGAAAATTCCACTAGGCAGTGGCCACTTCGGGGTTAGTGTTGCTCCACCCAGCCAACCAACACCTAAATCCCTTTAAAGATATGGCTCTTAGGAGCCTAAATCCGGTTGACTGTCACTGAGACTTAGATTCCTAAGTGCCTAAGTCACTTTTGCAAATGGAACGTACGTAGGCTCCTACATCACCTAGGTGCATTTGAAAATGTGATGTTTTGTAGTGTCTGCTGGCAGGTTTCCAAACAAAGAAAAGTGCTGGAGCCTGTCAATAAAAAAAATTAAATTAACAATCTCTTTAAAGATATTAAACTTCCAAAAAACAGAACTGTTTGCCCAAAGTGCGGATTAAACTCCCCATTATCTGGTGTATTAATCCCTATGGCCAGTGCCATAGCATAACTGCGCTAGCATTTCAGCACACAATCTGAGTACCAATCCCAGGAGACCAGCAGTCTGTGCTTGCTTTCTGTTTATTATTCAACAGGAGTGCATGGTGCTTTGCAGACAAGTAAAAATACAGGTCCCTGCTCCAAGGCACTCACAGCCTTAGGGCCCAATCCTGCAAGGCCAAAGCGTGTGGAATTCTCATTGGCTTCCACTGAAATCAATGGGAGTTCTGTGTGCAGAGAGATTGCAGGATTAGGCCTTGATTAAAAATATCACAAAGGAGGACAAAGACAAATGGGAGAAGGTGAGCAGGGGAAGAGCCCATGTTGGAATCAAGGTGCTGTTCTGCATATGTAGCTGCAGCCTCCTCCCTTTATCCCCACAATCCTGGCACCAAGCCATAGCATCACTGGAGTACTGAGCTTTTAGTGACTCCCTTTTTAACATGTCTGTTGGTGTTTCTCAGTCAGCTTCTGAGAGACTTCCTATCAAGGAGCCCTAGTTTCTATCTATTCCTCTCACTGCCCCTGATTCACTCTGCCTCCTTGAGCAAGTCACTTATATTCTCCCACCTCAGTTTCTCCATCTGTAAAATAGGGATAATGATACTTACCCACCTTCACGAGGCACTTGGAGAGCTATGGCACTTTGTCAAACAGGCACGCTACTCAAATAGAGTGGGGAAGGGAAAGTTTGTCTACTAGCCCCCACATATGAGGGATGGGAGTCCCACTAAGATATTTTTGGATGCTGAATCAGGATCAGGTTTCCATGGGAGTGAAGCCAGAAGAAGTCCTATACAGGCTGTAGAGCCAGACCCACTAAAACACAGTGTTCTTCTTTGTGCATTACTGAGTATGCAGCGAACTCATTTCTTTAAGGCAACAAGCTCAGACATTTAATTACAGTGATGCCATTCACAATGCCACAGTGAAGCATCTGTTGGTATTTTCAGTATAATCTCTATTCTGTTCTACAAGAAAATGCTCTGGGCTGACTTTAGGGTGACCACCTTTTCAAAGGGCAAAAGTGGGACACATGCAGTGGGACACCCACTGTCTCCCTCTGTGGCCCCGCCCCTGTTCCTTCTCTCCCTCTTTAGACCCCCCCACCATAAGGCCATGCCCCCTTCCCCTCCTCTTCCCTGAGCCCCCACCCCCTGCTCCTCCTCTTCCCCTGAGGCCCCACCCCCTGCTCCTTCTCTTCCCCCTGAGGCTCCGCCCACTGCCCAAGCCAGAAGCCAGAGCCAGGCCATGATACGAGCCACCCAGTAAGCCCGGGCTGCTGTGGGTCGCCCCGGATTCTCCACCTGCCCTGGGCAGGGGACTGGGGTGCCCAAGAGCAGCCCCTGGCCTATGTCCCCACTGCCCAGGGTAGCTGGAGGCGATGGATTCCTTCCCACCCTCCGACCCTGAAGTGTTCACTTCCATCTTGGAATCTCTAATTGGTGTATATATAAACCTAAAATTGTACAATATGGCCGACAAGTTAACAAGAATTGTTATTGTCAAACATGAAAAATGTGAGCCAAAGAAATGCGACAGCAAAAAGAGCTGTCCTGTGGTTCAAATGGGAAAACTATGCTTAGAAGTCACACCACAGAGCAAAATACAGTAGAACCTCAGAGTTACAAACACCAGAGTTACAAACTGATGGTCAACCACATCTCATTTGAAACCTGAAGTACACATCAGGTAGCAGCAGAGACAAAAAAAATGCAAAGACAGTACAGTACTGTGTTAAACATAAACTACTAAAAATATAAAGAGAGGTTTTTTTAAAAAGTCTGACAAGGTAAGGAAACTGTTTCTGTACTTGTTTAAATTAAGATGGTTAAAAGCAGCATTTTTCTTCTGCATAGTAAATTTTCAAAGCTATATTAAGTCAATGCTCAGTTGTAAACTTTCGAAAGACCAACCATAATGTTTTGTTCAGAGTTCCAAACATTTCAGAGTTATGAACAACCTCTATTCTCAAGGTGTTCTACTGTAGCATGGATTTCTGACACACTCGGTATTGGTTGCAGTATTGCATTAAGCATCTACAAGCCCCAGTCAGGGATCAAGACCAGATTGTGCTGGGTACCAATATACATACCCATATATAATAAAAGATCCAGACGTATGACATACATAAAATACCTGAACAAGTAGCATGGAAAGTTTAAAGTAAAATAACGACATTTTCACAAAACTGTAAGCACATGGAAATGAGTTTGTAATTCACACTGGTCTTCAACCTTAACAATATAATTTGCTATCAAGTCAACATTATAACACAGAAATTCCAAGGAGACACAAAACAAACTTGACAGCTACCAATTAGCACAACCATTAACTGCACAGTTCAAGAAAATAGGTCCTCAGCGTAATGATCCTCAACATTACTGTGTCAATAAATAACTCCCTCTCCAAATCAGTTGGGTTACTCACATCATTCCTCTACGCTGCTGTTTGAAGTTTCCTGGCTGTTTCCCAATTCTAAAGAATGGCTCTTCTGGCAATCACGTTGGTTTAATTTTTTTTAAATGAAAAGAAAATCTCATGAGTTTACTAGCGTCCAAGAGGCTCGCAAGCTCACCAGTCACAAACTGAAAATGAAGTCCTGCTTTGCTAGTGGGTGCTGTGTTGAGGCCAGATCCTGCCCTGTTGAGGTTAAAGGGAGCTTTGGCATGGACTCCACTGGGAATGGCCCTGGGCCGCCAGCCATTACAATGCTGTTCTACCCTGAGCATTGACTTGTAAAAACTGGAATCGGGGGACTCCACATTCATTTTGTCACAAGGATTGCTGGATTAAATGTGCCCAGTTTCCAGGTAAAATCACTTCTGTGGGGCAGCTACCAGAATCTGCTGGTTACCATAGGCAGGGAGATAATCAGCAGCAGGCTCCATTTGAGCTCCAACCAAGGCCCACTAAGGAGGAGAGAACACCCTGTGTGGACAGAACAATGGGGAATCACACAGGGTGAGGGCAAGACGAAGAGAGAATTTTATAGTGAGGGGAAGAGGAACAGTGTCAGAGTGAGGGAGGGAGTGAGGACAAATCAGGGAAAGACTAAAAGAGCTCGAGAGTGATGGGGGCAGACAGAATGTACATCACAAAGATGCCAGAAGAGAGAACCGACTGACTGACCACTCCCAATCACACGAGGTGAAAGTAGCTGATCCCTGGGCTTCTCACCTAGATGACAGAAAGTAGTGGTGTGCTATGGGCTGTCAGGGGAAGGGTATCACACAGGGTAGTGTCACGGGGCTATTGAGAGCTGCCATACATTTGGATAAGAATCCGTGGACTCATTTTCCAGGGGTGCCACCTACCTGCAGCTACCATTGGCTTCAAAAGGAGCTGTAGGTGCTTAGTACCCCTGAAAATCAGGCTACCGAATTTTAAAATTCTCATTTAAACTCTAAACATTTGGGGTTCTCTCTTGACTAGGTTCATACATATTTTTGCTTTATGGATTTGGGGTGCGGTTTGTTGCTTTTATAATGTTTTGCAACACTGTGAACATGCAACATGCACTGAAGCAAGGCCAATGCAATATCTAGGTTGAGAGATGTAAGACTGAATGCTTAGTTCTGTAGAAAAGAAACTCTTTAAGAGGAACAGCCAGACCCTGTAGCATTTTTGAGACCGTGGATGTCAAGCTATTCCTATTTTTTCTTAAAGCCTAACAAAAATTAATCAGAATTAGCACACAGACTTCCAGCAGCTCCCAAGCCCACCCACCCCTCGGGTTCAATTGGGAAACAGTCTCTGAAAAACATTTACAAAATGCTGGCAACTATGTATCAGCTGCTTCCCAAAAGGCCTAATGGTCTTTTATTATCCAAATAGCTCAGATGGTTTGGAAAATGCACATCTGTCCAGAACAGCAGAGTGGGAAACAGGGAAAGAGGAATATCAAATGTAAAACACAGAACTTCTGATACTTGCCTTGTAAATTACTTTACAAAGCAGAGAGGAAAGAAAGAGCTTTAGCTTTTCTGGTTTGCCCTCTTGCCCTTGGTTCCTGAAGCCCAAATGGACCTGAGAGGGTCAAGGTTCTTATAAAGCAATGGAACCCACATCAAATTAACCAGCACGCTCTGAAGGAGCAGCCCCATGGGACACCGTCTCCATGAATCCCACCAGTGACTGCTGCATTGGGCTTTGAATTAAACAGCCAAGACATCCGTTTGTGACACAAATCAACCCTTTAAATGGTGATTTAAAAAAAAAAAGCTTTGATATCAGAGCTGCTTCCTGTAAAGGTTAATCACTAAGAGTATGTGTTATGGCTGTCCATAACTATTCTTACTCTTTCTACCTCTGGCCAGCGGGAAAATACCAGCACGCTTTCCTTTGCCTTTTCTGCTCTGGCAGCAAATAACATTGAAGGTGTTACTCTTCCCTATTTGCTAATGCTGCCAGTTGAACGAGGCAAGACACTGGCACAGAGACAGGAGAAGATGCTTTTGAGGTGAACAGATGCTTAGTACTCTTAGTTCCTTTGTATGCAGGGATTCAAGAAACAACCAGGGTGTGATATTTGGAGGCAAACCCAGAATTTCCAGTCTTGTTAAACCCTGGATTTGTGCTGGAAATGGCCCGCCTTGATTATCATACACATTGTTAGAAGAGTGATCACTTTAGATAAGCTATTACCAACAGGAGAGTGGGGTGGGGGGGCGGGGAGAAAACCTGGATTTGTGCTGGAAATGGTCCACCTTGATTATCATACACATTGTAAGGAGAGTAAAAAGAAAAGGAGGACTTGTGGCACCTTAGAGACTAACCAATTTATTTGAGCATGAGTTTTCGTGAGCTACAGCTCACTTCATCGGATGCATCATGAAAGCTCATGCTCAAATAAATTGGTTAGTCTCTAAGGTGCCACAAGTACTCCTTTTCTTTTTGCGAATACAGACTAACATGGCTGTTACTCTGAAATTGTAAGGAGAGTGATCACTTTAGATAAGCTATTACCAGCGGGAGAGTGGGGTGGGGGGAGAGAAAACGTTTTGTAGTGATAAACACCCATTTTTTCATGGTCTGTGTGTATAAAAACATCTTCTGTATTTTCCACAGTATGCATCCGATGAAGCGAGCTGTAGCTCACGACAGCTTATGCTCAAATAAATTGGTTAGTCTCTAAGGTGCCACAAGTACTCCTTTTCTTTTTGCAAATACAGACTAACACAGCTGTTACTCTGAAACCATTCACAAACAGTGACCAAATCATTCCCGTCAGGATGAAATTTATTTTAGATTAAAAGAACAACTAAACAAGAAAGAACAAAAAAAGTAAGGTGTTCAGAAGAGAGCACCATCATCTGCACTTGTCTCCTTTGGAAACACAAAATGGAAGAGCCCACTGCAGCAGGGAGGTGGTCTTCCAGTTTTTAGAGTCCAATACAGAGAAACACATCAACATAAGCTGAATCCATCAAAGTGACTTTCTACAGGAAAAGAGAGAGTTTTTGAGATACTGAAGTTAAATGTTGCATACAACCCCATAGGCTTTAATGTAAAATTCAGGGATTGTTCTGTTAGGAAGAATTGACTATTCAAACTGGAAAACTGCATGAAATGAATGTGAAAGTTGAAGCCAGAACTGTCAAGTCTAGATCCTCAAAGGTATTTAGGCTCCTAATTTCCATTAATTTCAGTGGAAGTTAGGATCTTAAATACCTTTGAGGATGTGGGCCTCAGAAATAAAGCTGCTTCTCTCTCTGCCCACGAACTTGGGTTGTGTTTCTCTCCTGATATGTAGCTATGACAAAAGTCGTTGATTAAATGGTCACATTGTTTCTAGGTGAGGGCCAACAGTACACATTATTTTTGCATGCACTAATTAGAATAACGTAGAGAAATGATTCATGCACTAACTATCTCTCTTTTGTTGTGTTTGATGATGGCCTTCTTTAAAAGTTTGAGCTTAGCATCCCAGCCATAAAACAGGTTTTGGTAGCAGTGCAAATGTCCCCACATCACACTGCTGCTAGAGCAGTGCTACTCAAAGTGGTGGTCCGCGGACCGGTGCCGGTCTGTGAGCCATCGGCTGCCGGTCTGCGCGCACATTGGAAAAAAAACTTGCCGTTTCCCCACCTCAGATAGCTTGAGAAGCACTGTGCTAGAGGACAGTTCCTCTCTGCCTCAGGGGGTAGTAACTTTGCAAGAGAAACACCTGTCTACTGGGATCTGGACTGAGTCACCCAACTCATGTCACACAGACAACCAAACAGCTGTTATACTGTGTCTGACCGGGGCTGGATTTGAATGTATAGCCTAGGTAGAAGGCTTTTAACCCCATTACCAATTCCAGATTCCTCCAGCCATACCACATATTACACACAAGCTGTATACTACTAGATTAGTAGTTCTAGACTATTAGATTAGTAGCTGTTTAAAAAAGCTGGCGCTCCGCGAACCAGCTAAGCAGCGGGGAACCAGCTGAGCAGCGGGGGACAGCAGAGCAGCAAACAGCAGGAGTTTGCCTGGGATCTGTGTTGGTGAGTATCTGGGTATCTGAGTGTGCGTTTGGTGAGAGGATCAGAGGGTTTGTAGTGAGGGCAGCTTGGAAGTTTGAGCGACTGCTTGATTGGTTGGCTGAAAAGGGCGGGAGTTGGGAGTGTTTTGTTTCAGGTGAGCCTAGCTGTTTAAAAAAGCCGGCGCTCCACGAACCAGCTAAGCGGCGGGGGACAGCAGAGCAGCAAACAGCAGGAGTTTGCCTGGGTATCTGAGTGTGTGTTTGGTGAGAGGATCAGAGGGTTTGTAGTGAGGGCAGCTTGAAAGTTTGAGCGACTGCTTGATTGGTTGGCTGAAAAGGGCGGGAGTTGGGAGTGTTTTGTTTCAGGTGAGCCTGGCTGTTTAAAAAAGCCGGCGCTCTGCGAACCAGCTGAGCGGCGGGGGACAGCAGAGCAGCAAACAGCAGGAGTTTGCCTGGGAGTTCGCCTGGAGTGAGCCCACTGAGGCTTACACCCTAACGACTTCTCTGAGTAATTACTGCATCTCCTGAGGAAGCTCACAGTAGGAAGGTAATATGGATGGGGAGTGTTCAACTGTTGTGACCTGCACTGGATGTGCCATGTTTGTCTTTCTTCCAGAGGACAGAAGCGACTTTGTGTGTACAAAGTGCAAGCTGGTCTCCATATTGGAAGAGAAGGTTCAAGGTCTGGAGCAACAGGTATCAACCCTGCATTGCATAAGAGAAACTGAAGATTTCCTGAACAGACGTCAGGATATGCTTCTACAGGCACAAGGTTCTGAAGATTCACAGCAGGCTGCGCAGTGCGGACAGGAGGACAGTGAACAAATCTGGCAACATGTGACCTCCAGAAGAAAAAGGAGGAACGTCCATGTACCAGCAACGCGGATACAGGTAAGTAACCATTTTCATGTTCTTTCTACAGGTACCATTGCGGGGAGTGGCCCAGATGATATGTCTGGGGGAAGGGAGCAGAAGGAGACTCCACCAGTTGAAAGGCATGAGATGCACTGTCCTAAGGTTGGGGGTTCCACGACCACCACTCCCAAGAGAAGGAGGCGGGTGGTGGTGGTCAGGGACTCTCTCCTCAGGGGGACTGAGTCATCTATCTGCCTCCCTGACCGGGAAAACAGAGAAGTCTGCTGCTTGCCAGGGGCTAAGATTCGCGATGTGACGGAGAGTCTGCCGAGACTCATCAAGCCCTCGGACCGCTACCCCTTCCTGCTTTTCCACGTGGGCACCAATGATATTGCCAAGAATGACATTGAGCGGACCACTGCGGACTACGTGGCTCTGGGAAGGAGGATAAAGGAGTATGAGGCGCAAGTGAAGTTCTCATCCATCCTCCCCGTGGAAGGAAAAGGCCGGGGTAGGGATCGTCGAATCATGGAAGTCAATGAATGGCTACGCAGGTGGTGTCGGAGAGAAGGCTTTGGATTCTTCGACCATGGGATGGTGTTCCATGACGGAGGAGTGCTGGGCAGAGACGGGCTCCACCTAACGAAGAGAGGGAAGAGCATCTTCATGAGCAGGCTGGCTAACCTAGTGAGGAGGGCTTTAAACTAGGTTCACCGGGGGAAGGAGACCAAAGCCCTGAGGTAAGTGGGGAAGCGGGATACCGGGAGGAAGCACGAGCAGGAACGTGTGAGAGGGGAGGGCTCCTGCCTCATACTGAGAACAAGGGGCGATCAGCGGGTTATCTCAAGTGCCTATATACAAATGCACAAATGCCATTATCTTTGAAAACTCGTGGTGAACGGGGGAAGTCCCAGATGACTGGAAAAAGGCTAATGTAGTGCCAATCTTTAAAAAAGGGAAGAAGGAGGATCCTGGGAACTACAGGCCAGTCAGCCTCACCTCAGTCCCCGGAAAAATCATGGAGCAGGTCCTCAAGGAATCAATTCTGAAGCACTTACATGAGAGGAAAGTGATCAGGAACAGTCAGCATGGATTCACCAAGGGAAGGTCATGCCTGACTAATCTAATCGCCTTCTATGATGAGATTACTGGTTCTGTGGATGAAGGGAAAGCAGTGGATGTATTGTTTCTTGACTTTAGCAAAGCTTTTGACACGGTCTCCCACAGTATTCTTGTCAGCAAGTTA
Organism: Lepidochelys olivacea; assembly: GCF_965140295.1. Lineage (NCBI taxonomy): Eukaryota > Metazoa > Chordata > Testudines > Cheloniidae > Lepidochelys > Lepidochelys olivacea. The sequence goes on along the minus strand of NC_140412.1, from coordinate 23,259,541 downwards.
AAGAAATATGGGCTGGATGAATGCACTATAAGGTGGGTAGAAAGTTGGCTAGATTGTCGGGCTCAACGGGTAGTGATCAATGGCTCCATGTCTAGTTGGCAGCCGGTGGCAAGTGGAGTGCCCCAGGGGTCGGCCCTGGGGCCGGTTTTGTTCAATATCTTCATAAATGATCTGGAGGATGGTGTGGATTGCACTCTCAGCAAATTTGCGGATGATACTAAACTGGGAGGAGTGGTAGATACGCTGGAGGGCAGGGATAGGATACAGAGGGACCTAGACAAATTGTAGGATTGGGCCAAAAGAAATCTGATGAGGTTCAATAAGGATAAGTGCAGGGTCCTGCACTTAGGACGGAAGAACCCAATGCACAGCTACAGACTAGGGACCGAATGGCTAGGTAGCAGTTCTGCGGAAAAGGACCTAGGGGTGACAGTGGACGAGAAGCTGGATATGAGTCAGCAGTGTGCCCTTGTTGCCAAGAAGGCCAATGGCATTTTGGGATGTATAAGTAGGGGCATAGCGAGCAGATCGAGGGACGTGATCATTCCCCTCTATTCGACATTGGTGAGGCCTCATCTGGAGTACTGTGTCCAGTTTTGGGCCCCACACTACAAGAAGGATGTGGATAAATTGGAGAGAGTCCAGCAAAGGGCAACAAAAATGATTAGGGGTCTGGAACACATGACTTATGAGGAGAGGCTGAGGGAACTGGGACTGTTTAGTCTGCAGAAGAGAAGAATGAGGGGGGATTTGATAGCTGCTTTCAACTACCTGAGAGGTGGTTCCAGAGAGGATGGTTCTAGACTATTCTCAGTGGTAGAAGAGGACAGGACAAGGAGTAATGGTCTCAAGTTGCAGTGGGAGAGGTTTAGGTTGGATATTAGGAAAAACTTCTTCACTAGGAGGGTGGTGAAACACTGGAATGCATTACCTAGGGAGGTGGTGGAATCCCCTTCCTTAGAAGTTTTTAAGGTCAGGCTTGACAAAGCCCTGGCTGGGATGATTTAGTTGGGATTGGTCCTGCTCTGGGAAGGGGTTGGACTAGATGGCCTCCAGAGGTCCCTTCCAACTCTGTTATTCTATGATTATACAGGTAAATTGGCCTTTAGGAAATTCCCTATCAGGTTGTACTACTGTGACCTTAACATTACCATTTTATTACGTTTGAGCGTTTACATTCATAACACGACACAAACATAAGGTTAGCGTTTGAATTATGTGCCTGGAGCGGCATCTTGCCCCACTGAAGTCAATGGGAGTTTTGCCACTGATGTCACTAGAGACAGGATTTCACTGACACGGTGTGTCTACACTGCCATCAGGGCAGCATACCCAACTAGCTTTGATTGCGCTCGCTCACTGAAAGGCGCAGCAGAGCCGCAGCAGCAAAGGCAGTGGCATGGGTTAGCTGCCCAAGTACAAACCATCAAGCAATTATCTTTGTCATCAGATCACTTCTTAGCTTCACCATCTTCACCACTCAGATTCTTCCCGGCGGTCAATTCATGGTCTGCTGATCTGACATGGTGCCTGGTTTTTTTAAAAAAATTTCCAAAGTTTAGCTGGGGTACAGAAGCTCCCTGAACAGTTCTATCCTGGAAGAACCACTTAGCTGCTCTAATCTCTTTCTTTTCTGACTTTGACTCTGCTGAGGTGAGGGTAAGTGAGAATCCTGCCCACCTCCTGCATTTCTGCCTTGCCTTTTTTTCCTCTAGTCTGAACTTTACAATAAGCTCATCTCAAATTTGGGTGCCACACAGTCATACATTGACCATGTTACGTGATCATATATTGAAAGATCCCAGGCAGTCCATTTTTCAGTAGAATTCCCTCGGCCCTCCCTGCCAGGCTTACCATAAACCTTAATAGCAACAGCAGGACAAATTCCATTAACACCAAGCAGATGATTTGCACCTGTTCTATGTTACCTAGAGTGATAGGAATTTAGCCACTAACATTAAGCAGAGCTGCTACCAGACACTATTCAGTTTGTCAAATTAGAATAATTAGTTTGGGAGAGGGGAAGGGAAAGGGAAGGAGGAGCAGATAGCCTTTCCCAGCATGCTCTCCTTAGGTAGCTGGCCATTTAAATCTGGGAGCAACAGCTCCAGCCCTAATGAGACCATTTGGTAACTAGCTCCCTCGCCTTCTCTTTCAGCCAGTGACTGTTTTTGTTCTTGCTAGATTTTTTTCTTCTGTATTTCCTGTTCTCTCATTTTTAAACTGGGGTACAAATTCTGTAAGCATAAAGGGGAGTTAATTTTATTAAGTTGCTGTGCTGCCAATTACATTTTAAAGTTGAAATCTAACAAACTAGATCTTCCAGTGTGATAAATATTGGAACAGAGTTTAATTAGGAGAGCACCTTTTTTACTGGGTTCAAGGAGCATTCGCTATTTCTATTTGACCATAAAATACCCTAAGATGATTAAAGGCAAAGCCTCATGTTGGTATATTTGTATCTCTCTTTTATGGTCTTCTGTTAAAGTATTACATTTCTGCCAAAATCTGGCTCCTTTTTTATAGCTCTGCTCTCTTTGCTGGAACATCTTCCCACTAGTCTAATAAATAGAAGGGAGCAGAATGAAGGATGCCCGACCTCCGACTTTCCCAACTTTGGCCATCTTGACAGAGGCATGTTATTAATGTAATATCTTTAATTGATTGCTTTCCCTCTTATTGCGCCTTTCATTAGAGGATCTCAATGTGTTCTACAGATAATAAAACTCACAACAGCCTTGTGAGGCAAAAAATATACAAAAATCAATTCATCCACCTCTGAAATACACTCACTTCTATGGTGCACTGTAGCTTTTGTTTAACATTGCACAGTAACATTACACAACGGTCTAGAACAGGAAGTAGAGAGCATGGTATCAGATGGAAACTGCTGGGGGAATGTAGGTAGGCAGAAAGAAATAATGTGTTAGAATTTGCTTAGAACATCAGAGTAAACCACCCTACTTTTATGGAAAGCACTACTGACTCTTTAAGGTCCACAGTTACTTTTTACATCTCATCTAAAAGATAGCACCCTTCCCACAATACTGGGGAAATGAGTCAGTTCTGGCTCAGAGTACCATCTCCTGAATCATCACCACCACTTCCAGCAGGATCTCGGTGTTCTAGGAAGGCTCCCTTCTAAACAGCAAGCTATTCTGGTAAAAAAAGATTAATCTTGTGGTTAAAGGACCAGCCTAGAAGGGAGGAGATCAAAGTTTGATACCTCGCTCTGCTGTGTGAACATGGGCACATTATTTAAATTCTATCTGCCCCCATTCCTTACTGTAAAATGTGGATAGTAATACTTCCTTTCTTCTACCCTTTGTCTTGTCTGTTTAGATAGCACCTGCCCTGGAGAGCTTGCAATTTCCTACTGTGTGTATAAACAGTGCCCAGCACAATGGGCTGATCTTAGTGATGGGTATTGTGATACAAATAATGATATTACCTCTGCTTAGCTAGTGATATCTGACAGGCTCACAGATCAAGATGGACTGGCTGCATTAGGAAGCTTTACATTCCAATCATGTTATTGCTGAAATCTGTTGTCTTTATAGTAGTTTTACCATTAACTTCAATAAGAGCAGGAACAGGCACTCACAACCCAGAAGAGACAGATGAGACAATCCACCCCACTACCCTATTTTAAATTTTACAGTACACACAAATATTACTGCAGACTGATAGAAGCTTTTTGTTAGTGGCAGTTTGCAGTCCTTCTCTGATGCCTCCTGCTAGGTAGGCTAATCTATGGAGGGATGCAGCCCAAATCCTTAACAACATTAAATTTCATTCAGTTAAGTTTGTTGGAGGAAAGTTTCTGCTGTTTGTTACCCTGTCTTAGGTTTCATGCCATTCTACAACAAGGCCATGCATCCAGCCTTAGGTATGCAAGACTGATGTAAAAAGATTCAAATTCAGAAACTCCAGATAGGCAAGAACTGCACAATTATCAAATCAGGCAATAGCACTGTTTCTTCAAAGGCAAGTTATTAAATATGCATAGGAGGGAAAAGGTTGGGGAAGGTCACTTTGATTTAGTGTGGCTAGCTAGAGGACTGTGGTATCAACAGATGGGAAAACCCTCACAAAAGCCAGCCACATGGTTCATGTGTATAAGAAGTAAAAAAAAAAGTATCTGAGAGTGGACAGCTAAAAATAACAGTAACAGCAAGTGAAGAACCTGTGTCACTAGATAGAAAAGTGCACCAGGATGGGTATCTTTATTTAGCTGGGTAACTCTGCTAGGAACCCAAGGGTCCCCACCTGCTTTGCATTAAGTAGAATGGGTCTTCAGCCTTCTGCATTTCTGAGGCAGAGGGGTAGCCCACAGTAGCAACGTGCAAATGGCCTATCTTAAAATTGTCTCCATTTAGGTTGCACGTGGCCCCAGCCCCCATCTCCACGTGCTCCAAGACAGAACCAATATAGTGCTGTGGATTCGGACTGTATCTCCTGCTACTGAGCCACTTCTGTAATAAAAAGGATGAGGTGACCAATTTCGATGGCTGGGTCAGACGTGTCCACGACAGGCCAAAGACAGCCAGCGAAGTTGCTCTCAGTACAACTAAAGACACAGCCCAAAGTAGGAAAAGGACTTATGATCGCAAGTCCAGTGGGGCTCTCATCAGACCAGTTCGGAGGCACAGGCGCCAGATACGTAATAAAATACAGGACAAATGGGACCCAAATCCCCACACTGTGGTCACCCACAACAATCCCGAACTTCCAGTGTACGCTATCCAGCCTGAACAAGGATGTCCTGAGAGAGTAGTACATAGGGACCAGCTAGAGCATTGGACTTTTAGTCTTACCTGGGCTCATAGGAGGCATAGAGCAGCATTTCCCGAGGAGCCTAAAACCAGTGGGGTAAACCCAAACCCTAACGAGAATGGCCAGATCCCTCAAACTGACCCAGTATTACCCGAGGATAGGGAAATAGAAAATATGAGTAACGAACCACCGGTTTTAAAAAGGTCCCAGAGGGCTAATAAGGGTGTACTTCCTGTTAGAGTTAGAGATAATTATGTTATTGGTTTTATGTAGTGTTTTAATGAATATTGTTATGTATAGTATGAAGAAGTAGATGTGGAATATTAAATATGTTAAATGTTCTTTTGATAATTGTTAATGGGTTTTTGATATGATACGATATGATGTGAGTATATGTTGTTACTATGGGGCCCGGATGCACTGGTGTGAATATTGTGGCTGTGGCAGAATTTTAGCAAGGGGGAATGTAAGGGGACTGTTGCCCCCTTACTAACATTCAGTGGGGGTGTTTTAGTTGCAGCTCCCAGTACTAAAAGGGGGAAGGGTCGATGGGGAATCAGGACCCTGAGACTGCCAGTCCCTAGGAGCAATGGGGAGAGGCCAATGCTCCAGGTCAGCCTGAATGACAGGGAGAGCAGGCTAATCAGGGAGCCAGGAGGCCAGGGAGGTTCCGTCCTCCGTGTGAGCTGGAATTGCCTGGGTCAGACAGAGTGGGGCCGAGCTAAGGAGAAAGCAGGGGCCTGAGCTGAGCTGGGGAGCAGAGCTGTGCCAGATCCAGAGGGGCCAGAAAAGCAGCCGAGAGAGAGCAGACCCTGTGCTGGGAGCAGAGCTGCAGCAACCAGAGCCAGGGGGTCCAGAAAAGCAGCCCAGGAAGCAGGTCAGTGCTGGGAGCAGAGTCACAGAAGCAGCCTGCAGAGCAGACCTGTCCTGGGAGCAGAGCTGCAGCAACCAGAGCCAGAGGGGCCGGAGAAGCAGCCCCGGGAGCTGGAGGCAGAGCAGCAGCCGTGCTGAGGCAGAGTGGAGCTGGAGCAGGAGCAGTCCGGAGCCAGGTGTGGTGAGCAGCTGGGAGAGCGAGGGGGACCCTGGGCAGCAGGCCCAGCACAGGGAGACGCCTCAGCCAGGAGGTTCTGCAGGCCAGACTCGGAGGGGGATTGGTAACCCCAACAAGGAGGGGGCAATGCTGGGAAGAAGGGCCCTGCCACCTAGAGCCTGAGAGCGTGTGGCCACCACCAGAGCAAGTGTCCAACCCACAGCATCCCTGCAGCACGGCCAGGGCCTGAGCAGGAGGCCTGGGACTCACAAGGAACAGACTGTGAACGGCCCTGACGTTCCAGAGACACTGTTTGTGATGTTCCCTGCCACAGAGCGGGGTGATGTGTTTCCTTGAACCTTTCCCATTTTTCCTTATTCTTTTTTAAATTAATTGTTGATTAAATAACTTGCATTTGCTTTAAATTGTATGTAATGGTCAGTGGGTCAGAGAAGTGCCCAGTGCAGAGAGAGTACCCCAGAGTGGGGACACCCTAGCCCCTGGCCTAGGTGACCACAGCAGGGTTGGGGGTCGAGCCCCCCAGGAATCCTGGGCCCAGCCTTGTTGGGGTTAGAAGGACTTTGCCAGACAAGAGAGTGGAAGGGGAGGCCTCAAGGGCAGGGAGGTCTTTGGGTAAAGGAAGTGAAGCGAGGACTCAGATCCTTTCGCTAGCCCACTTCACCGGGGTAAGGCAGAAGCCAGGAAAGTTCCCCACAATAGCGGGACTGTTCCCCCGCTTACATATGGAATGCTCCCTGGTGATTTGCTGCCTTCTCATGGCATGCCAAATTTCTAGCCAGATTTTTCCAGTCCTTTGTTCCTGTAGAACCCAATGTGCTGGAACATTAGACTGGAAGACTCTGCAACAAAGACAATATGCAGCATTCTGGGTTTTTGAGTCTATAAGCCATGGCCTCTCCACTTTGTCACCATTGGGGATTTCACGCCAGTAATGTGTTGGGTGGAAACTTTTATTTTCATTGTCTTTGGGGAACATGAAGTTTTTCACTTGCTGTGGCCCATGCAGTACAAGGAAGTCCTTCAGGCTACTGCTGAAACTGTCCCTAGCTATTTTGGTGCCTTACGCAGCCCCCCTGTGGAGGAGGGCGCGGGGGGGGGGGCTGTGTGGGGCCCAGGCCTCCGCAGGAGGGGAGCAGGGGGGACTGGCCCCAGGCCTCCGCTGGGGGGGACAGGGGCTGGCCCCAGGCCTCCGTGGGGGATGGGGGCTGGCCACTTCCTGCGGGAAGTGGAGTGACCCGGCCCCAGTTCTTCCCTCCCCCCAAGCCTGGGAGGCAGGGGAGCAGAGCAGGCTGGGGCCAGGTCACTCCACTTCCCGCAGGAAGTGGCCACCCCCCACGGAGGCCTGGGGCCAGTCCCCCTGCTCCCACCCAAGGAGGCCTGGGACCCCAGGCTGCTCTGCTCCCCTGGCTCCCAGGCTTGGGGGTAGGAGGGAACCGCCCCCCAGCACTCACCGGCAGCACGGCTGGGAGCCAGGGGAGCGGAGCAAGCTCAGGCCGGGTCACTCCACTTACCACGCGGTGAGTGCAGTGTCGGGCCTGGCTGCAATCTTAAGGGGAGTGGGGGCGGGGCTGTGGCGGAGCAGGGGTGGGAAGAGGCAGGGCTGGGGCAGAGCAGCAGCAGGGGCCTGGGGAAGAGCGGGAGCAGGGGCTGGAGCAGCACACAGCTGTGCAGGGCACCAGGAAATTTGGTTTCCTGGTGCCCTAGGCAGCTGCGTGCTTTGCGTGTGGGCAAGGACGGCCTGTCCACAGTCCTGGATCATCTAGACTTAAGGAGCTAAACTCAGCAGCAGCTGTTCCTTGCGCCTCCACCACACTCTGATCTATACTTTTCTTCACAAATGTGCGTGGTTACATCCATTTGAGATGGAGATATGGATGCTGCAGTAGCTGCCAGGTCACCTGCACTCTGACTAACTGGAAGATCAGGCATCTCCTCACCACTCACATCTTCCCTGGGGCGGGAAGGCTCACCGTGAACATTTGGGTCTATGAGTAACAGCCGTGTTAGTCTGTATTCGCAAAAAGAAAAGGAGTACTTGTGGCACCTTAGAGACTAACCAATTTATTTGAGCATGAGCTTTCGTGAGCTACAGCTCACGAAAGCTCATGCTCAAATAAATTGGTTAGTCTCTAAGGTGCCACAAGTACTCCTTTTCTTATTTGGGTCTATGTATCTCAGGAGAGCTCCTTCTTGCTTAGATAGAAAAGCTTCCTTTGTTTGCTTTCTTTTTCTGAATGCTGCCCCAGAGGGGCGTTTTCTTCTTTCACTCGTGTTCTGGGCCAGCGATAGTGGCTCTCAACACTCAGTTGAAGGGGACAAAGAAGCAGGCTGGTAGCAGGGCCTGAGTGAGGGAAGATACCAGTGTCTTAAGGGCCTAACTGGCTCCTACTACTTCAGTTGACTGCTCGCTCTCCTCAAGTGGGTTCAGGGAAGCAGCAGGAAACAGGAAGCTCCCTGAGATGCTGGCGTTAATCAATCCAGGCTCCTGGGGGTGCTAGAGAGGCTCCTCCTTATCTCTCTCCCTGCAGCTCCTGCTGCTTGCAGTTATTCCCTCTCACCTTTTTTCCTGCCTGCCTGTTATGTCTCTTGTGCCCTCCTTCCTCCAGCACAGCACTTCACCATCTCTGTGCATCTAGAGCAGAGAGACTACATACGCACCAGCAGCAGACACAATTTTCTACACTCTGGGTCCTAGTGCCCCTCGCCCCGACACACACACAGTCTGGCACCTGAGGCAGCCGCCTCAGTTTGCCTCATGGTAAGGCCAGCCCTGTGACCACTGGTGATGTTGAAATGCCAGTAGTGATCCTGGGGGACCCAGTCTACCCTTTGCTCATGAAGCCATACACCAGCCACCTCAGCTGCACCAAGAAAAGTTTCGATTACCAGCTCAGCAGGGGCAGAGTAATAGTTCAGTGTGCTTTCGGTAGATTGAAGAGGTGTTGGCATTGTCTGCTCACAAGATTTGATCTCAGTGAGAAAATATCCCAATGGTTATAGTTACCGTCTGTGTCCTGCACAATATCTGTGAAGCAAAGGGGGGAAACTTGCTGCCATAGTGGAGGGAGGACGTGGAGTGGCTGTCTGCTGAGTTTAAACAGCCAGACACAAGGGCTATTAGAGGAGCTCAGGGAGGCTGTGAAAGAGCACGTTAGCAGTGAGCCACAGTAATGCAGTGTGTAGTACTGGGTGTTACCTGTCCCTGCTGTTCTGGGGCCTGTTAGGAATTGTGTGGTGCTCGATGTATGTGTACAAATATAACACTGTCAATGCACTTATTAATTTTGTGGTGCTTGCTGTACATTTATGATTATTACGCTATTTGTCACTGATCCTATGAGTTGTTGCACTGTACTGTAACCAGGAATTGGTTGCTTTCAGAACTGCTAGGCACTCTTCAGTATATGTTGTGAACTAATAAAGATGAATTATGTTCCAAATAATATAATTTTATTCTGTAACAAAATCAATGAAAAGAAAAATCCATGCAATTGTAAAGCAAATGCATTAAAAACTTAATACATTAATAGAACAGAACTTATGAAGGGGAAAGAACATTCATGTCCCTTTTAGCTACACATACACTGACCTGTGAAAGGCACAGTTGGTATATGTGAAGCTGGGGTTGTCTGTAATGTCTCCCCAGGTGGCAGGGCCGTCCCTAGGGGGGTGCGGGGCCCAGGACATAGGTCCCAAGTTTCTATCTGCAGGGGGTGCTCCCAGACCCCTGCCCCCACTCCACCCCTTCCCCCAAGGCCCCACCCCGCCCCTTTCCCATCCAGTTCTGCCCCCTCCCCCGAGCATGCTGCGCCCTCGCTCCTCTCCCCTCCCACCCAGCGCTTCGAGATGCCGCAAAGCAGCTGATTGGCGGTAGGCACTGGGAGGGAGGAAGGGAGGGGGAGGCACTGATTGGCGGAGCCTGCCGATGGGCAGGAGGCATTGGGGGGAGGGGGAGGTTGGTCGGGGGGCTCCTCCCTGCCTCCTCACAAAGCACAGGGCCCCCCAAAGCACAGAGCCCGGGGCGGTCGCCCTGAATGGCCGTACTCTAGGGACGGCTCTGCCAGGTGGGGTGAAACAGCCCCTTGTGCCACATGGAATATTTAAGGCAGGGTCTAGGGAGATACTGCAAGGGAGTTCTTGATGGACTGCTGAGGGGGGTGAGCCTGAGATTGTTGAACCTGTAGTCACCAGAGCCTGCAGCATCTGTGTTTGCTGCTGGAGAAGCCCCATTGTGTCCTCATGCATCTCCTCCTTTTCTTGCTGGGACTCCTGGGCCTTTCTCCTCTCCACTCCTTCCTTCCTCAGGCTGTCTGCAGGGTTCACCCTCCAGGCCATGTGCTCATGGCCAGCCCCGCACCCATCCAGCCCATGGCTCCTACTGCCACCCCAGATGCCCCCTCCCATCGCCCCTGGCCCCATTGCCTCCACCAGATGCCCACCCATCCACCCCATGGCTCCTGCTGCCTCCTCCAGACACACACAGCTCATCGAGGTTTGCCCCACTGTCTCCCACCAGGCCCCCACCCATCCCCATGGCTGCTGTCCCTTGGTGCCTCCCCCAGATGCTCACCCCTGGCCCCTGCTGCCTCCCCTAGCCCCCCACACAATCCCCCCATCCCTATGGGTCCTGCTGCCTCCCCCAGCCTCCCTCCCCCAGCCCCACACATAATTCCCCCATTTCCCATTGGTCCTGCTGCCTCCCCCACCCCCCCACCCATGCCCATGGCTCCTGGCCCCTATTGCCTCCGCCAGACCCCCACCTAACACCCCTGGTCCCTGCTGCCTCCCCTGGGCCCCCCACATAATCTCCCCATCCCCCATGGGTAGAGCCCTGCGTGGACACAAATTTATATCCGCGAATGCGGATATCCGTGGATATAAATCAGTATCTGCAGGACCGCAGGGCTCTCCCGGGAACCACAATGGCAAAAGGAGCAGAACATCAGGCCACCGCTCCCAGGAGCCAGCATCCCACGCCAGCAGCTCCTTCCACGCAGCTGTATCGCCCCCAGCCCTGCCCCCGTCCCTTCCACGCAGCTGTCTGCATCTCCTATCTGGGGTCGGTACAGCCGCGTGGGAGGAGCTGCCGGCTCAGGGTGCTGGCTCCTGGGAGCGGCGGCCCCCGATTATGCTCCTTTTGCTGCTGCAGTTCCCAGGAGAACCCTGTGGTTCCACGGATACTGATTTATATCCGCGGATATCTGCATAGATTTGTATCCACACAGGGCTCTACCCATGGGTCCGGCTGCTTTCCCTGGAGCCTCCTTCTTTCCCCCCCCATTGCCCCGACTCCCCAAGCTCCCTTTGCTCATCCCAAGCAACGACACTCAGGCAGGCTAGTCCAGGCATGTACCTGAGCAGCTGCCGGCCAAGAAAGGACAAAACTCCTTCCCTGTGCCCCCCTGGCAGGGAGCTGGACTGATAGCCCAATCTCGCTTCCTTGCTCTAGGTGCCACCTAGCGGGGATCAGCAGGATTTCTAGCTGCTGGTGCCTTTCCCAGGCACATCTCTGCTGCCGCACTCTCTACTTCAGTGTGGCAGAAATCTGGCTGGGGGGATGTGACCCTTTGTGCTCCCCCTCCCCCCCCATATCGCCTATGCATGGTGTGATGCAGCACTGGCTTGCAGGTTCTCACAGAACCTGTCATCCTGAGTCCTCTTATTTCTCTTCCTAAGGTGGCTCAGGTGTTCCGTAGGCGTGGAGGGGGAGACGCTGAAGGCTGCAGAGGTACCATCGTCCTTATAGTCACAAAGGAAAGCATAACTTAGGATTCAGAACTCCCTTCCCTTGCTCCACTAAAGTTTTAAACAAGATATGCTTATTGACACTTCTGCTTTGGAATGCTTGTGCTCATCGCCACTCACAGCACCAGCCATGGTGGGTATGGGCCACCAAAGGTGAGGGACATGAGGAGGGAATTGCTTCGTTGCACGAAACTATGAGGATAGGGCAGTGGCACTGGATGCTGGCACCGTTTTCCACAGGCGGTGGGGATTTTAGCTGATATCTCACTCCAAAGGGTAACAAAAGCAGAGAGAGCACAGCTGCTGCCAGCGTCTAGAAGCCTCATGGGCCTGTATGCTGCTAACCTGTGTACTGAAATCATGCCTGCCAAAGTTATTGCTGACTGGCATAGGAAATGTCCTACAGCGGTGGAAGAAATAAGGCAGCCATCCCTAGAAACCTTCGGCAGAGGACTGTAGAGTACCTCCATGGAAGTTTCTTCAAAATCTCTCAAGGGGATTCCAGGGACATCCCTCTGTACATAGACAAACTGCTCCAAATGCCCTCCCTTACTTAACTATACAGGGCAAAGGAAAGCAGATAACAAACCTTGCTTTGTTGTACCACTACTTTTTCTAGTGCAAGTAAATTAATGAAAAGTCCATCACTGTGTGCTGTTAAGTTGGGGGTGCCATCACTGTAATGGGAAATAAATTTACACACTTATCAGAGGATTCTTCCCCTGCATTGGGCTTATCTGTGCTCAACTGCTGGGATGGATTGGAGTGTGGTGGGGTTTCAAACAGGCCCTGGCTTGCTGCATAGTTGGACCCCCTGATCGTATGTCCTCCATCCTCCTCCACCTTGTACTCACTGTTCATGCCAGGAGTATCTGGCTTGGGCTCCTCGGAGGTATCAACAGCGGTCTAATGGATGGTGGTGGGTCTCCGCTAAGTATAGCATGCAACTCTTTATAAAAGTGGTAGGTTTGTGGCTCGGCACCAGGTCGACTGTTGGCCTTCCTGGCCTTCTGATATACCTGCCACAGCTCCTTGGCTTTCACACAGCACTGCTGCTGGTCTGTGTCATACCCCTTCTCCTGCATGCCCCCAACATGGTCATCTAGGCAGTTGCACACGAGAGAGAGAGAGGCTAGGTGTGCTCACCAAACTGGGCAATCAGGAAAAGGCATTTCAAAAATTCATGGGACTTTAAAAGGGAGGGGAGGCCTGCCGGTCTATGCGACCCTTGGGCAGCGGAGTTCACAGTTGTGACCAGAGAGGCCAGTGGCAGGCATTGTGGGACACCTGCTGGAGGACTGTTCGTCTCGACATAGGTAACACAGTGTCTACACTCGTGCTCTGTCAACCTCAGTACATCGACCATGGCTCAATGCCACTCGACGAGGTCAGTATAAAAGGGCACTTACATTGGTGGGAGACAAATTTAACTGTAGAGACGTGCACAACTAGTTTGATGCATGGTGGCTTACCTCAACCTAACTTTGTAGTGTAGACCAGGCCTATCTCTCACTCTATTTGCTTAACATTAGATGCTACACAAATGTTGGCGGCATGATGTTAAATTTAATTTGTGTCTTAGTTATGTAAATTCACCCAGCAGTCGTGGCAACAAATACATGTTTTTGTGCATCAAATTATACAAACTGTATCATGTTTTTCCCCAAACACTCTGGGAGTTCAGGAAAATCAGCATTTTGCAAGTAGCACTTGAGCCAAGCTTAACTGTGTGGGAAAATGTCACCATAAATTTGTCACTGAATAGGTTGACATTTAAGGTGACTCCTGTGACAAAACATTTTGTTCTGAAAAAGCTGCATTTTTTCCGGGGTTTATCAGGATGTGACAAATATTCCTCCTCAGTTTTAGTGATACATCAACTATGAGAGAACTTGATTTTTACAACTAATACTAGCACAAGGGATATTACTAACAAAGCTTTCCCACCAGAATAAAATCATGGAGTTATTGCAGCCTGTAGGGAAGATATATGCGCTGTGGATTCAGGTTGGGTCTCATCATCGTCTACTTCTAGCCTTAGTCCCATCTATATGGGGTCAGTTCTTTGAGTCCTTCTCCATTCCAGTCTGTCTTGACGCAGTTCCTCAGAAACTCCACAGCTATTCAAATCCTTCTGTATAACATCCATCCATCTAGATTTGTGTCTTCCAACCCTTCTCTTACCCTCCCCTTCTAAATTCCTATATATTCTTCCAATCTTCTTTTCACATTCCCAAACCACCTAAACCTGGATTCTCTCAGCTTTTCTATAACTGGAATCACCTTTCACACTTCCCCTAACACTTCATTTCTAACATAGGCATATCCCACACGTGATCAGAGGGCCACCACCGTCGCTTGAGTATTGTGGGACAAATATTTCTCAGTCTATGGATTCCCGGCTCGGATACACTCTGATCAGGGGCGGGATTTTGAGAGTCACCTTCTGAAGGAGGTGCTGAAGATAGCAGGAATTAAAAAGTCTAGGACAACGCCTTATCACCCCCAAGGTGATCCTCAGCCAGAGAGGTTCAACCGAACCCTATTAGATATGTTGGGAACTTTGAGACCAGAGCAGAAGGCAACCTGGAGCCAGCAGTCGCATTTCTGGTGCATGCCTACAATGCCACAAGGAACGATGCTACCGGAGTCACCCCATATCTCTTGATGTTTGGGCGAGAACCAAGATTACCCATAGACTTGTGCTTTGGTGTATCAGAGGATGGAGATAGCTATGAAACTCATCAGCAATATGTATCCCGACTAAGAGAAAAGCTGCGGGATGCTTATCATTTAGCTACCTCTGCAGCTCGGAAGAACGCAGACCGCAACAAACATCGATATGATGCTAGAGTGCGTTTGCAGGAGCTCCAGCCGGGGGACAGAGTCCTGCTGCGAAATTTGGGTATTGCTGGCAAACACAAGATAGCTGACAGATGGAAGGCAATACCTTACCTGGTGATGGAAAAGCTGGGAGATCTGCCGGTCTACAAGATCAAACCTGAACACAGTCCAGGGCAAATAAAGACAGTGCATAGAAACCTTTTGCTCCCTGTGAGGGAATTGATAAGCACCGCTTATGAGATGGGCCACGACAGGGCAGCCGGGCAGAACAGAAGTGCTAGACCAAAGCCGCCATCCAACACAGACAGTGGGCCCCCTGCAGCTAACTTACCCCTATCCTGCACATCTGAGAGTGAGTCTGAGGAGGAAGACACAACCGTGGTGTATCCTGGGATGGAGACAAGATTTCAGTCTCGATCAGCTGAACCAAATGAGAGTTCTCCCTCTTCCGCCCTAAACCCCATGGCGCAATTATTTAGGCCCATTTCTGACACCCCTGTGCCGCTGATGAGACCCCCGTGTGATGACACGCACAGGTTATTGGACAGTGGAGACACAGAGGTAGAGGATGTCTTGGGCACCTTGGACCCTCCAGCGTTAGAACTAGGAGTGTAGGGGCCTACGCCAGTTGCCAAGGGTCCCTCAAAGGAAGCCTCTCCATCCGTCAATCAAGAGAATGTTCCCCCTACCTCGGCAACAGAGATTCTCAATAGACGAGACACGGTGATAAGACCAGTAAAACGGTTAACTTATGATGCACCTGGGGTGACTAGTGAGGAGCCAATACATTTAGCACACAGGATTGTGGAAGCTAAAGTGGGCTTCCTGAGGCCCTTCGGCGGAAACCAATGAGTTGGTATAAAGGGAGTGTGATTTGTCGGGACGACAAATTCTCGGCTGGGGGGAGGATGTAAGCAGAGTCAGGATGAGCTTACCCTGACATCTGGTGGTGAGGTGTGGCAAGTTGTGGAAAAGAACTTCAGGGGCCGATCTCATTTGCATAGGCACACCCACCCCACCTAGAATGAGGCCATAGCTGCCCAAATAGTCACTTTGGCTGTTCTGGGATCCCCAGTGTCTCTGTTATTGGGGCAGGAAGAATAAATTGTTATTACCCTGATTATGGGAACTATGCTTGGAACTGTACTTGGCCTTTTGTTATGATGGAGGGACTCACCATCAACTAAATAGCACTCGCTAGGCAAGGGACATGGGTTCCAAAACTCTGTGACTGGAGAGAGAGGCTTGAGACAGGTATTAGTACCTGGTGGTGTGGGCCCCTTTGTGAGGGCCTGAAACACCAATTGTACCTCTGTCTCTCTCCACTGTGGAATGTCAGAGCTAATTTTGGGTCTATTAAGAGTCTTGCCACAGATACTGTGCTGAATTCACTTTGGCCTTATAGTATACCAGCACTAAGGCTCCCACTACTATGAGCTGAAATCACTGAGCACTGTGTCAAGTAGTGGGGAGCCAGAAGATCTAGAGTGCAGTGGTTCTGTTTGTGGCTAGGCTGGTGGAGTGTTCGTGAGACGCTGAGTGGAGCCCTGTGGGGCAGTCAGCTTCAGGTCATGTAAGGTGCCCCTTATCTCTTTCTGCTGCCCCCCCCCACACACACACACAGAGGCACATTTTTAGCCAGACTAGGGAGTAACACTCTGCAGATGAACTTTTGAATTCTGGGGCTGGACTTTTTGGACTTTGGGTGATTTGTGGATTGCTGGACTCAAGAGACATTTGGGTTCTGGAACTCAAGAACCCGAGGGAAAGGATGTGGCCCAATTTGCTGGGGTGGGTCTTTGCTCATGGTTTGGTTAATGAACACTAGTTGTCATGTTTCCCCAATTTAGTGCTGATGTCGTTTACCTCATGTTATTAAAGATTCTCTGCTACACCGAGACTCTGTGATGGCGAGAGGGGTAGTATTGCCTCTTTGAGGTGCCCAGGGGGTATATAAGATTTTCCCAGGTCACTGGGTGGGGGCTCGAGCCAGTTTTGCATTTGCTTTGATGAGAGGGAACCACCTGTGTACTGAACCCAGCCCTTGCTGCTATCAACTTGGCCTGGCAGAAGGGTTACACTTGTAACTCCAGACATACAAGATTCAGTTCTCACTGAACATGTGCTATAGTTGATTCACTGAGGAATAAAGATTCCAACTTATTTTAATGAGCACCAGAATATTTCTCCTATTAAAAAAAAAAAGAGGGAACTTCATATAGAAGCTCTTTTCTGAGGATGAAGGGAGGTTTCTCTTATCACATCTAAAATAGAGAAAACAGGAAGGAATTCCACTTCAACTTTAGGCCCTGATCCTACAAACACAGTGTAGTGCTTAGAACAGTGAGTAGTCCCACTGAGATCAATGGCAGCTCCCTGAGATGAAGGATGGGTTTGTGGCTAAGGCACTACAAAGTGACTCAGGAGATCTAGCATTAATACCCAGCTCCATCACATTTTTCATTTGTGATCTTGGAAAAATCAAATGACCCCAGTCTTGCAATGGCATTTGCATGCACAGACCCCTGCATGGTGTTCCAATTAAATTAGGGTAGCTACAGACCAGTAAGGGACAGAAGTTCACCAATGCAATGTCATTGCAGGATCAGAGCCATAATCTCTCTGCTTCGGTTCCCTATCTGTAACGTGAGATAACCATATTTGTCTGCTACACCAGGATGTTGTGAATAAAGTGAGGCAAAGTTTTTTGGATAAATAGTTTATTCACCAAAAAAAACAGTTTCAGGTTGACAAAAACTATTTGGTGAATAATTTTAGCAGAACAAAGTGTGTGTTTGGTGGGGGGGAATCCTGAAAAAGTCAAAAGATTTTGTTGAACATATTTAAAATGTTTAGCCTTTTCATTTCATTTCAAAATTTTTATTTTTTTTAAAGTTAGCTGGATTTATTATTAAAGCGATAAAAAATACCCAAAAACAAATTGCAAAAAAAAAAAGGCCAAATACTCATTTCTGATTGAACAAATCATTTTGTTTCACCCAAAATACACTTTTTCAGTTTTCCATATTGGTGAGAAAAACTAAATTTCTTTTTCAGGTTGAGCTGAAATTATTTTCTTTCCTCTGTTGGTTTTTCTTTGTTTGTTTTTGGTTTGGTTTGGTTTGGTTCAGCCACCAAACTGAAAAATCAGTTATTCACCGAGCTCTAGGTAAGAGGCTTATTCTGTTAATGTTGGGAAACACTTTGAGATCCTTGCATGGAAGGCACTATAAAAGCACTGATTATTATATATTTTTTTGTTTAGTATACACCAACCAGGGATCAGTAAACTAATTACATCCTCTTATTGAAAAGAGAGTATATTGGTAACATTAAAGCTGCCCAGGATAAGCATGCTTATATCTTCCTGCTGTTAAACTGCATTGACATAAGTGTTTAATATAACATTTGATCTCTCTCTCTTCATTTTTTCTTGATTTCAATTGGGCCATTTGCACTTCAATAGTTCAGGAGCTTTATTTTCACGGGGTCGGAACATAACTAAGCAGTAAAAATTTCCTTGAGGCTGAAACTTGGCATAAAAAGGCTGAGCCCAGGAACATTTTTAATGCCAATTTTGGAGAGAGAAAATGATTCCATTGTTTTTGTAATTTTTGTTGTTTGAGTCTTAAAACTCGAGGTTGTCTCTCCAAAAATGGCTTCCGTTAAAAGAATGCAGTTCAACAACAGTTTCACAGCTTTTTCATTTTATGGGTTAATTTACTAATCTTTGTAAAATGCCTTGAAGATTAAAGGTCTATGTAAGTGCTAGGTATTATTTCTAGTAATCATGGGCTATACAGATTATATATAGCGAGTGGCAGTGGGAGGGAGATGGAGTGCTTGAGATTTTAACTAGGGTGGCCACCTGTCCAGGTTTTCCCAGGATTGTCTCTTTTTTGACGTAGCTGTCCTGGAAAATCTGTAAGGGTGCTCAGTACACACTGCCAGTTGTCCAGTTCTGAGGGCTCAGAATCATCCCAGATGTCCTGTTTTTTGTACCTTGGAGATGGCAATCCTAATTTTAACCCCCTACAGCAGCTATAAAATAAAGAGGTATTGACACACTGGTATTCTCTTGGTATTGACACCGCCTCATCAATTATTGGGAGTGGACCACATCCACCCTGACTGAATTGGCCTTCTACACTGGTTCTCCACTTGTAAGGTAACTCCCTTCTCTTCATGTGCCAATATATATTTATGCCTGTATCTGTAATTTTCACTCCATGCATCTGAAGAAGTGGGTATTTTACCCACGAAAGCTAATGCCCAAATGAATCTGTTAGTCTTTAAGGTGCCACCAGACTCCTCATTGTTTTTTTTAAAATAAAGAAGAACATTTTGGGGCAAAGATCTGTGTTGTCCTGTGTGTGTGCACCCTATTGCCAACTCTCACCATTTTCTCACAACTCTAGTGATTTGGGTGTGGGTTTTTTTACTTATCTAATCAAAACACAATGAAAGTCATCAAATTATGACTTTTCCCTTCATTAAAATGGCCACCATCTCCATTTACAATCAAGGGGATGACACCATCAAGATGGCCGCCATTTCCCTCCAGTATCATTACATGTGGAAGTGAGGCTGCCACTTCCCACTAATTTCAATTAGATTGAAGCCACACCCATGGGCAACATGGCTGACAGTCATTCAAGGGGCTGGACTGAACACAGGGACTGTTAGGAACAGCAGAGTTACTGTGAAAGATGGATGGGGAGAGCAGGGGAAGCCAGGCATTGGGGGAAGCAGGAGGCATATTAAGGGTTGCAGAAGAATGGGGTGCTGAAGGTTGTGGGGGGCAGAAGGGAAGGGGAGCAGAGGGAGACAACTCATGGGTAAGGAGAAAGAGTGCTGCCCAGTTGGAAAGGGGGGAGAAGAGAGTGAGTGAAGTGTTGTTTCTTGCAAAAGGCTAAACTAATCCCTTATTGTTTTTATAGTGACATTATTGTTGATATGAACTATTGATATAAGTTTAAAGTTCTGTAATATGTATAGCTGTAACTCATCAATGCCAAAAAGTAATGTCAATTCTATATGCAAGTGTGAATCCATGATGCATTAATTAGGCCAGTGGTTCTCAAACTGTTTATCATCCAGCTCTTCTCTTATAAAAGGAAATAAACTAGGAGGGGAGGGAGTCAAGACAGTAATAGGACATGGATGGCAGTTCTCCTATTTTAGGGCAAGGAGCGGGTAAATTGAGTCTCCATATGAGCAGAAGGGAGACGCATTAATTTCTGTGTCCATTAAAAGTTGATATTTTAACCTGAAATTATCATACCCACATTGGCAAAGGAGTAGGGAGAATTTAAGAAGTAAAAAACAGACTAAAAACATGATTTGATGTTTGTTTGTTTTTAATTTCATGATGGGTATGTTCTGACTCGTGATTTTTGATTTTTTGAGGCTGGTATTACTGGTTCAGCATGTAACAGAATGAGGCCAAAATCCCAGCTGGGTCCTCTGGACACCACCACAATATAAATGTTAAATTAGAATCTGATGTATATTGTGCCAACCAAGAAATTGCATAACTTTCTGTATTCTTTCCTCCATCTTGCCAGTATCCTGTTTTGTCATTCTCAGTTTAGATGAAAGCTCATTGAGAGAGGGACCACATCTTAATTCCCAGTGAAAAGCACCAGATACACCTATGGCACTTTATAGAAGTGCAGCAGCCAATACTTAAACTTTGTCTCATCTGTTAGTTTTTTCCCTTTAAATTGCCAAACATGGGGCATACTGTGCCATTGATTTTTTTGTTACTATTATTTTTTAATCAGAATCCCCATCACAGGCTTCCCATTAATCAATTCTGACTAAAAATTAATGGCACATTATGCCTCATTCAAATCCTGCCTAGGGAATTGATCCTGCAAGTACATGCTATGTAAGTATCTTTCTGTATGCAAGTAGTCTCAGTGAATTACAGTTACTCATGTGAGTATGTATTTGCAGTGTCGGAGCCTGGTTTGTAATTTATAGTCTGATTCAAAGTCCATTGAAATCAGTGAAAAGGCTCCTATTGATTTAAGTCTTTAGTGACAGACAATGGATAGCATTTGATGTGATGGCACTTAGATAGCCCATGTGAAATTAATTTGGTCATTTCAGTCCAGTTGTCCACAAAACATCACCACAATTGTCACCCTCACCGGCAGTTTGAGCTGAGCGGTTGAAGACTGAGTGGGCTGAAAACTGGGGCACTCGCCCCCTAGTGGTGTCTCTCTGGCAAGGGTGGAAACACAATGATAGAGTAGCATGGGGAACATGTGTGTTGCCACGGCCCACACAGTATCTGTTTCTGAGGATAAAAAGAGGATTTTTGGTTTCCAGGGCTGACAAACAGGAACAAAAGTCCCCCCCAAAATGCAAAGAATTTTGAAAAATAATTTGTACTACAAATAATGTAAAAATCCAAGTGGTGAGGACTTTTCCATGAAAGCAAAAGAGAAATGTATGTGCTGTGGGTGAAATTCACGCCTGTGCAGAGGTTCAGCATAAGGCTTTAGTCCTTCTTCACAGAATTGGATTTCCCCCTGTCTGTAGCTGAGTTCCTGTTACTGTTATTGTAGAGATTGTTATTTTATCCTTTATCTGGACACAGCCTTGCCTGCCTGATCCTTCAGTGAGGTCATAATTCTCGGTTGATCACATCACAGTATGCTGCCATGGAAATGATTTTAAAGTCACAAATTGTGTGCATTATGATTTCACAGCAGATGGGCTGTGAGGGAGGACGTCCTCATTTAAATTTTTTTTTTAAATTGCTTTGGTAACTAGCAAGCACAATAAGAAAAATTATGACAGTCTCATCAAAGGTTAATGGATTCATCTCTCTCTGATCTGTGGAAAGTCCAAGAGGAGGAATATTAAGCAGAGGCTGCTTCCATGAGCCCACTCAGCACTTTGGTTCTCTGACTGACTGGAAAATCCTGTAATCTGCCTGACTGCAGAAAACCAAGAGCAGTGGTGTGGAATTCAAACTTCCCTGCATCTCAAAGAACCCTTCAGTTAGTTGGTCTATGCAAAGGCCTAGCAGGAGGTGGTAGATGGTAGGAGTGCAGAAGGCATGTGGCTTTGTTAAAAGACACCACACAGTGAAAGAGGGAGATTTGGACTCCTGAATAAGGAAGACTATTTGGAGATCTATCTGAGGTACTTATATGGCTCCCATCACCAAAACGTCCGAGCCCCTCAAAATCTTTTAAATATATTTATCCTCACAACACGCCTGTGCGGTAGGGAAGTACTATTATCCCCATTTAACAGCTGGGAACTGAGGCACAGAGAGACTGCCATACAGGAAACCGGCGGTGGAGCAAAGAATTGAACCCAGGTCTTCAGGCTAATGCCCTATACACTAGATCCCCTAACCCCAACAGAAGAGATGTCTCTAAGCTAGACATTTGGGTCCTGATTCTCAGAGCTGCTGAGCATCCACAGCTCCTGGGGACCTCACTGGTGTTGTTGGTGCTCTGCATCTCCTTTGATTTCCAGAAGGAGGAGGGAGAAAAGTCACCAGAGAATACGCTCTTCCATAGCAAAGCAGCTCAGCAATCTCAAGGCAGAATTCTGAAGCTAAATATCTCTCTTCTGTGTCTGCAGCATTCATTGTGATCAGCATTTCAGTGGCCGCAGATTGAGTCCTATGTGTTTAACTGATAGCAGTGTGAAATGCTGCATGTTCTACGTTGTTCAATGACTAGTTCTTGATCACTATAAGAAGAAACCAGATGATTCCCAAGATAAGGGATCAGCACTCCTGGAGGTTTTGAAACAGAAAAAGAGAGATGCCAGTGTGCCTTTTGCCAGGACCCATCTTAAGCACAGGCAATACAAGCAAATACTTGGAGGGGTTGCACTTTGGGGATTCTCTCACTCCAGACTCAGCAACTAGTCTTTCCTGTCAGCCATAGGCTCAGAGGGGGAACACATCTTGCCTCCAGATCTCCTCCATCAGCATAGGGCCCTGAAAATCATAAGGTCAGTCCTACCCAAGATTTGATCCAATTAGGTTGCTGTGCTTTTCTGTACATGTATTTTAATGTCTTGTTTTTCAGATAATGCATCAGATCAGCCTCTCTCTGCTCTTCCTGTGCTTGTGATTTATACAACTGAATGAGTAAGAAAACATATTTAACTGATCAGAAACCAAAATGCCCTGGTATGTAGGAAGCTTTCATTGGGTCCTTTCTTTGCAAAAAAAAAAAAAAAGAAGAAGAAGAAAGGGGTGAGGTTGGGGTTTGTTTTTTGGGAGGGTGGATTGGACAAACTGATACTGATATAGAGCCTTGTTTTGCCACCATTCGTTTGCACCATGTGTCCTGACCCTCAGCCAAACACCACTTCCTGCCAGTAGCACAGAGATCAAGATCTCTGCAAAAGAATACAGTACCAGCTTTTGCATTTAAACAATGTATTACAGGTACCTTAGTTTCCACTGACATAGATGATGGTACAAGACCCAATCCACCCCTTAAGTTGTAATAAAATCACCATTTAATTCAATTGAAGATCCATAAATGGATCCATAGCAGAACTAGGGGGCAAAGAGGACAACGATCATAGTGAAATTAGCTATTGGGGCCTAACCTAACTCCCACTGAAGTAAATTGAAAGACTCCCATTGATTTCAATAGGAGCTGGATCTGATCCTACAGTAGCAATTCCACTGTCTTGCAAGTCTCCAGCCAGAGAACGTACCCTATATTAAAGGGATAGCGTCAGGTAACTTTGGTCCAAAATATAGGGTCTCTTTAATGGACATTGATTTTACAACTTGTGAATCTTTTAAAGGGAAAAATATTTTTAAAAAATCAATAAGAATATTAATCCTATAATATTTTACCATCTAAACCTAATCAAAACACATTTTTTCCATTTTTTAAAAATAAATGGAAACAGGTTTTGATTAGATTTCATTGCGGTGTTGGAAACCCAAACACTACAGCATGTGAAAATCTGAAAGCAAAACTGACTAGAAACAAAAGTCAGACTACCTAGTATATTTTCATTACCCAAGCCAATCAAATTGCAGCATGCAAAGAGCGTGAATAGTGAAACATACACTGGAACTGTACTCTGATTTCAGTTGTAATGAACAAAGAGATAATGAATAGTGATAAGCTTTATTTTATATCTATAAAATGTCTATCAACCCCTTTGGTCCCAAATACAAAAAAGATGTATACCTGTGATCTAAGCCAAAAGGCTGAGAAGAAGAGAAACATCTTTTAGCCCCAAAGACTAAGGTCCCAGTCCTGAAAGGAGCTATCCCTTGGCAGACCACTTTAGGCTATCTTCTGCAGTGTCTAGAGGCAGGGGGAAGTCTCTCCCAGCTGTCCTGGATACGAGGCTTTTCAGCTACATTTATGTTGCTCAGGCCCATTTACTCAACGTAAAGAGGTTGGAGAGAGAGTGAGGATCTCGTCCTTAGTCTCACTATCAGTGAAATTCATAACAGAAGGCATAAGTGGGACTTAAGTAGTACATAGACCTTTTGCAGCTGCTCTGCCTAGGAGATAATTTAAACCTGTGTGTGAACCTCCTGTTACGATCCACAGGAGCTCCACTACTTATTATAGTCTTTATATGCTCTTAAGGACTGACCTTTCTTCAAAAGAAGATATAAAAAGCAGGTGGATCTCTGCCTCACTGAGGGCAAAACTTAAGTCACAAGCTGACTTTTTTTTTATTTTAAGCTGTGGTCAGGATTCCCCTACCATGCTTATGCAAAATATAGTCATGTGTGGAGTTGAACTGAAGCATTTCTGTGCAAACCACGTGTCTCCTTCAACTCAGAACAGACTTCCTAGTCAATTCTCTAGTAGACCTAGCACATTAACTCTGATTAGTGTTCTATATGAAGAATAAATAATTGTTGAATGAAACTGTAAGGTCCAAAGATGATCTACAATATGTGACACCAAAGAATGCCCTCATCATATCCTATTCCTGGCCATAAGCAAAAAAATCCAAATAATTCAGCAATGTAGGATGGTGTCACTTTACCCACTTTACAGCAGGGCTGGCAGTTTTAGGTGTGGAGCTCAAATCATCATATTATCTAGACACCCTGATCATAAGAAAATAAGAAGCCATAATATTTAAAACAAGAGGGATCTCTGCTCTCACTGTCGTGGGAAGCAGTGCATGTGTGTTTTGTGCTATGTAATCAACATGGCTTTTGTTTTTTTATCCATTGAGAACCAGGTCCCACACAATGGAATGTTGCAACTTACCCTTTCACACAATGTATAGGCAATTCCCACTCTGTTACATTGCCATCAATCCATTAAACACAGTTTTAAAGTTGTATTAATTATAAGTGATTATTATCTATTGAAAGTTAAGAAGAGTATTCATATATCTGTCATAAATATATATATTTTAAAGGCTACATATGGAGCAGTTAGGCCACTGATTGGGCTTATAAACCAAAGTCACAAATCAACATGATATCCAAAGGCAAAATAGAGCTTGTGGGGATGAGTGAATTAACTGAAATGTGCAAAATCATGTGACCAGACTGACAATGACAGAAGTTGTGCATCTGCTGAGTATTAGCAATACCCGTTATTCCAACAGGAGATTGAAATAAATTTCTTGAGAGCAGTTTGCTCCCAATTTGTTCATATCAAATGGCAGGACACAAATAATTTTTGCATAAGACCAAATTCTCCAATTTTTGATCAAATTGTGGCTCATTTATGTGATAGAAGATCACTAACCTTTTTTGATGGAATACATATTTTTGGAGGACAAACAAATCCCAACAGATAGTTTACTGCAGAAGCCATTGTTGGTACAAGTTACACAGTCTTTGCTATATGACTTTAAGGACCCAAGGGTAGAATTGGCCCTTTAAATGTTTAGGATACTTTTTAGGCTTGATTTTTATTTACATCTATGTCCATTTACACTTTGTAAAGGTGACTCTAAATGGATACAAATGACATTTACGCCTATCCACAGGTCTCTTTGCACTGCCAGAACCCTTTAAAGGGGCTGTAATATAAATGAAAATCAGAACATTTCAAAAGCAGGTGGATTTTTACCTTTTTTGTTCATCTGCTCCTTTAGAAACACAAACACACAGATGCACCAAAACATTGTGGCTTTTGTTTCTTTTCATTTTACAAATTATGGACATGAGGGCAGTCATCAGAGATGATTTTTAAAAAAATTGTTTGAAAGTTCATCCCTTTGTCAGAAATCTAAAAATTCTGAACTGGCTCTGTAGCTGGTCAACCTGCCCCTCACTAGGATCTTCCACCCCACCCCCAGACCCACAATTTGCAAATATTGAGTTGAAGGGTTTTTTTAATAAATCAAAACTGTCAATAAAAACATTTGACCAAAAATAACTCAAAATTTGGAAACTTTCAGCTATTTTCAATAGTAATCTTTTGTGCCTTCAATATAAGTGGAGAGTGTGTATGTCTATCCACCCCTATTACCTAAATCTAGAGCATTAAAAGGTAAGCATAAACCTCAGTTGGAACCACAGAAGAGAAAGGCAGAAATCAATTTTGGTATCAACACTCACAGATATTAAGCTTAACCAGGCAGTCAAAAACACACCTACTCAGTTGAGTGTGCCCCTGTAAAAAAGTCTTCTGACATCACTTTAACATATTTACCTTCTTAGATGATTATTCAGTTACAATAACGTGGTGCTTTTCTTCAAACATTCGAATGCAAGCATCTTGCAATCCCCCATTCTAGACAGAAAAAACAAAATGTTCAATAAACAAGATTATATAGCTGGTTTCAAAGGTGCAAGGTGGGGTCTAACTATGCACCCCACAATACTATTAACATGAAACCAATTTGAAAACTTCAGGGGTGGTTCTAAAACCAAGTCCAGATTCCAGGTTTTTGGAGAGTTCTATATACACAATTAAAATATGAATTTAGAATAGATAACATGTCCCTGCCATTCAGAGGATAGCATGCTTCTCACAAGTCATATTAGCCTGTGATTGCTATAAATGGCTGGTATTTAGAACTCAGATGCAATCAGTACATATGAATTTTAAATGAATTTAAGTAAATAGAAAATAGCGTGCAACCTATCTCACTACATCCTTGTAGGTTAAAGCCAAAAAGACATTAAATCTTAATTTTAAAGGGTGAAAGGATCCCTCTGTTTACAAGAGATGAATGGGAATTTCAGGCATTAACTGAGAAACAGTATTTTTCAGAAAACAATAAACAAGAGTGATCTGAAGTCTTTAAAAAATATAAAAGGTTTAAAAACCTACATTAGAAGTAGAGCATGAAGGAGAAAAAAAAACCTCCTACCTCCCCAGGTAGCCTGACCTGATTCTAAACGAGCTAGTTATATAAGGAAGAAGTTTCATCAATGCCCTTACAATGTAAACAGTGATTGGAACTTTGTTTTCAGCTGATACACAAGATGCACATAGTCACAGCCTGAAAAGGCCAGGACTGTCATTCCTGCCTCCTCACAGATCTGTTTTGTTTCACCAACAGACAGAATTCAGGCAGATCTGAACACTGGGTAAACGAGGAGCACAGGCTGTTTAGCATGCCGCCTCTTTCCTTGTTCTCACCGGCTTCTCTGGCTGCTACACGTGGTCGGGGATCAACAGTTTGCCGAGCTCATCAGTGACACCTTGAACTTTTAAAGAAAATGGGTCTCGCCTTGGGATTTTCGGACACTGCCCCCTTCAAACCTCACTAGAGAAGAGCGTCCCGAAGGGGGCTGTGTAAAACCTGGATCCTGCCTTTTCTTTGTACCCAAGACCTCAAATTGTACCATCATAATAGAGACTGAATCGAGCCGCTCCTACTGCTCCCCAAAACACCCGGTCCCCATGCACTCCTCCAACAGTGCTGTTAAACGCTGGGTCGTGCCAATTTTGGCCTTGCCCCCCCCCCATTATAATGCCTAAACAAAGAGCAAAACACCCACCCACCGTGCATCCTGGAACAAGAGGGCTGCTAATAGCAGATCCATTCCGTCCCCCAAGACTGGATCCTTACAGTTTTTGACCCCAAGCCGCAAAATGCCACTGTCTACCTGAACTACGTTTACACAGGAAAACTGGGTGTGAGGTATGCAGCCAAACATCAGCTGAATCCAGCAAGATTCAGGTGTCAAATTAGAGTGTTTGCATCTCTCTGTTAGGAGGATGTGATGGGACCAGGGGGGTTCTCGGGGGAGAATGGTAGAATCATAGCTTATTCTGTGTTCCCATAGTACAGTTTCTGTGTTTGTGGCCAAAAACACAGCGGGATCCAGATGCCAGATTTGAGGTGTGGTTCATCATGGACTGGATAGTCAAGGTGCAGCAGGAACAGCTACTGCTTGCTCGCTTTTTAGGAGGTCGCATCTGGGGGGGACTAGGACCAAAAACTGACAGAGCCCTGTTCTGGGCCCACCTCCGTGTATTTATGCCGCTGGCGCTGTGGGACGCATTGGGGTCTTTTTGGTGTAAGAGGAGCGTTTACACTTGTTCTTCATGAAGCGTTACCATCTGGGGCGCGGGGGGAAATGAGTAGGATCCAGATGCCAGAAGCGGATGGGGAGGGGCAGTTGCATGGGAATGTGTTGGAGGGGCTGTGGTATTTTCTAGGGGGTAGGGAAGAGGCAGTGGGAGTGGTTATCCTTGTTTTCTATTTCAGTGGGATCGATTGGGGTCTTGGGTACAACATCAGCAGGATCCAGGTAGATGCAGTTTTTGGCATATCCAATGATCTCTCTCCCGGCCCTGCCAACTCCTAGCTAAATAATAATAATATAAAAAAACTGGCGGTAGCGATAGACTTTTAAGTTACCCAAAAGGGAGAGAACTCCCCCCCCTCCGACACACAGACACACGTGGATGGATCGCGGAGGGGGAGGAATTTTTTTTATAATGAGTCTCTTAAAGGCGCCTGGGTCAATTTCAGTTTCTAACTTTCTCCCAAATAAAGGGACCCCGGTGGAAGAGCCGCCGGTGGTATCGTATGCAAATACGCATGCTGACGTCAGAGATCATGTGGGTTTTGGCGTAGATCCCCACTGATCGAAGGATTTTTTTTTAATTTAATTTTATTTTTTTTGCCAGTGTTTGTGCTGCGGGGGGGGGTGGTGGCGGTGAGGGGGGCTTTGCCCAGGCTCCCCAGCCGGCTCCCACGTTCCCCAGCGTGGCGACAGGCAGAGCCCTTCCACTGGGGGAAAGTTCGTGCCGCCGCCGCCTAAAGCCCTGGGCGCAGGTAAGAAACTCCCCCCCCTCCTTCCCCTTCCCCCCCCCCCCCCCCCGCTTGCAAGAAACCCCGACCCGCCAGGGGAAGTGCCGAGGGCTCCCTCGAACCCGGGAACCTCGCTGCCCACATGCACTTGCGAGCGCTCCTGCTCCTCGCCGGAGCCCAGCGCAGCGCAGCCGGTCGCCAGCCACTCGGACCCAACTTTTCCTCCCCGACTAGCGCCTTCGGAAACGGGCTTGTGAAGGGAACTTCAGCTGGGAAGGAGGGGGGGGGGGATTACAGCAGGGAGAGAAGCTGCAGGCTGGAGGGGGGGGGATCTGATTTTGTTTAAACGTATCCACCCCCCCATGCAAGTTTCGGTGAATGGGGCAGAGAAGAGGAGGAGGGAGAAGGAAAAAAAACATGTCTACGTTTCCTTGTGTCTGTCGACATCAGCAACACAAAATATGGCGTCCGCTTTCGACAGGGCGTTACGTAGAGGCGAGCAGGGAGATTTTTTTTTTTTTTTTTGGTATTGCTTCCTTTTAAAAGCTCCCTCTGGTTTAAAGCCAAATAAATCCAAGGATCTGGGTGCCCAACGGGGGGGGGGCAGGTCCCCTGGCTCCTGCTGGAACGCGTAGCGTTTGCACCGCTCGCCGCCCCACTCCTCTGAGTTGGCAGAGATGGGGGGGGGGTATTCTTTCCCAGTGACGATTTGTCCTTAACGTGGTGGTAGGCACCATGACGCGCTGGGGCGCAGCCCCTTTAAATTCTAACAGCTCCTGGTAACTGCAGATAAGAGGTGAGAGAGAGAAGCAGCTGCTGAGATATTGTGTTACAATCATGAGCTAGAGTGTTTCTATCCCCGGCCCCGAGGTGGGTAGAGGTTGACACCCCCGCCCCAACACACTACCCCCACAGAAAACTTGCCACGACACTGATCATCCTCCAAACGGAGTTGCTCTTCTCTTTTTAGTGCATCCATCTTTCCTCCTTTTAAGAAAAAAAAAGTCTCTCTCAGTGGCTGGTGCTTCAAACCATCCCATCAGAGGTTAATTCCTCGTTGCTGGTGGTGGTGTTTTCAGTTCTTTTGTTGCAACTTGCTTTTCAAAGACAACGTTAGTAAACTTAGAAATCTTAGTTAAACTTGTCTCTTGGCTTCTTCCGACCACTTTTGGGAAGAGTCTTCCAGAATCCTGGCAGAGCTTTTGATTTTTATAAAGCATTACATCGGTGATTTTTGTTCTTTTCTGTCTTGGCTGAGACTAGGGGGAGAGAGGAAGAGAGACAGATTCTCTTCCCCCCCCCCCCGTGTTGATAGGATTAAAACTTGGTTCTCAGGAAGTGAAGTTGTGATTTGCTGAGGAGTTCCACCTGATTGATTGACTTCAAAGACATGTGGGGGTCTCTGCCCTCAACTGTTTCCTGATTGCCTTTTGTTTGCTTTTACTGTGGGAATCCAG
Organism: Lepidochelys olivacea; assembly: GCF_965140295.1. Taxonomy (NCBI): domain Eukaryota; kingdom Metazoa; phylum Chordata; order Testudines; family Cheloniidae; genus Lepidochelys; species Lepidochelys olivacea. The sequence continues at coordinate 23,229,460 of NC_140412.1, read as the reverse complement.
CCTTCCGCAATGCCAGCTTTTTAAATGACAGGTTTCAGACTAGCAGCCGTGTTAGTCTGTATTCGCAAAAAGAAAAGGAGTACTTGTGGCAATTTAGAGACTAACAAATTTATTTGAGCATAAGCTTTCCTTAACTTTTTAAATGGGGCTTCTCCGGTAACTTTTTTGAATGAAAGTTCCTGATCTTGTCAGTGCAGATGCTGTTTGCAAACGATTGGAGTTGTAGAGGATTGCAGGAGGCCTGCCAAAAGAGAAGAACAAAATAAACAAAACTCTGTTAAAATTTGAAGTATAAAGGGGTGGGGGAAGATACTAAAGAACTGGGGAAGGAGAGCTAAGCAGGAGGTATTAAACCAAAAGGTAACTTTACATTTAGACGATCTCTGTGTTTCATCATCTCATTACATTTCTGTCCCAAGGCAGCAATGCCACAAAGCATCAGATGACTACCAACAAGAATATATATCTTGTAAAATGGCATATTTAACAACACCAGGGAGTTATGAAGCTCTCATAAGTGCTTGGTCACCAGTGGAATACTACTTGTTTTTTTTGTTTGTTTTAAATATGAGAATACAAGCAACCATAGTGTGATTTCTTTCCCCAGCTGCCGTTTGACTGTGCAGATATCAGGGCCCCAGTTCAGGAAGATACTTCAGCATGTGCTTAACTTCAAGAACATGAAGCCTCAACTAATTTCCTGAATCAGGGCGTAACACATTAAAAATGACAACTACCTGAACTCCCTTTTTAAAAAGAAATATTCTGGTTGTGTAAGCACTCTCTGATCTCTAAAAAGGAAAAGGAGTACTTGTGGCACCTTAGAGACTAACCAATTTATTTGAGCATAAGCTTTCATGAGCTACAGCTCACTTCATCAGATGCATCAAATAAATTGGTTAGTCTCTAAGGTGCCACAAGTATTGCTTTTCTTTTTGCGAATACAGACTAACACGGCTGCTACTCTGAAATCTCTGATCTCTGTTTCATTTTTTGGTTTACATACAAGTAGTTTGCCTCTTGCTTGTTAATGCTCTGCCTTTATTTGTTACTCTCAGTGCTATGGGTTAAGCATGTGGTCAGTCTCAGGTATGAGGCACTAACAACCCTGTAAAACCACTTAAATTCATAACTTTATGTATTAATTTCCCCATCAAAGAAAGCAATGTACTGCACAGTATGATAGTTGAAAATTTAAATGCTAAGAAGCCTTTTAAAGTTTTAGCACCAGCCTTTATTCTCATTCTACACCTTTAACCTATTCATTCTTTCCAAAACCTCTACCATATATGGGTGGAAGATTTCACTTGTCATCTCCTCTCTGTGCCCCTTATGTTCCCAATCTAGGGAAGCACTTAAGCACATGCTTAATTTGAGCATGTTAATAGACCAATTGATGTCAGTATGACAACTCATGCCTAAAATTAAAGCTAAGTTCCCACCTGCTCCTCCACATAAAGAGCAGAAACTCTCTCAGGTTTTCTCCGGATAGGTTGCCAGTTGAATGTTTGAAAGTAGCTCATTCTTGGATAAATAATTCCTCTCAAGTTCCAGAAGTCCTCTTCTCCAAGTTATGATAAATATATGATCTCTAATCAGCATGTATAAAATTAATATGCTGGCCCTAGTACTAGATGTTAGTACCATCACATCTGTTCTTTTTGCTGGTGAAACTTTATGAGACAGCATTTGAGTGTAAAAAAGGTATCCTTTTTTTTCTTTTTCTTTTTCTTTTCTGAATCCCCAAAGTATCTGATTGCTGTTGACCAGGCCTGGATCTGCTTGTCCCTGTACAGAATGTTGATTTTAAGGCCAGAAATGACATCACAGTATTTGCATGTATCATGACTTCACTTTTTACTCCCCCTGTTCTTGGATGGTCTTGCAGAGTATCTTAGCTGCAGCACAGTTAATGTTTTGGGTCTGTTTGTGGTGTAGTTTGTTTTTGTTTTTATCCTGGCCCAAATTACTGTTCATCATGTCCACTGAGTTTGAGGAATAAAAAGGGCTACTGACAATAAATAAAATAATATGTTGTGTATAATTTACGGCAGTATCGCTGTAAAACCAGATCCCTTCACAATTGAGGGGATGTTTTGTAGATAATAGGAAAATTTAGTTTAACTTTTCAATGAAAACAGTGTGATCTAGATTTTTGGCTTTTAAAAAGGAATTTCTTCCATGCTTTAGCATCACTTGACTAATAGTGTTTTGCCCTAATTTGTGAACCTTTCTGGTGGTAGCATATGTACACTTTAAAATAAGTAATAAAACGAAACACAAGAATAACACATAAGATTTGAATTTAAACCTACCAAAGTAACTCACTGCGTGGTGTGCAGATATGTTTATGGGTGTCACGTCAGCTGTAATTCATGTTTGTTTTGTTGGTTTATTTTATAAACCATATAAAAATATATCATTCTGAAATTTATTACACATCTGCTTGTTACCCAGCACATATTAGTTTTGGTGCAAAAATACACTTTAAGCTATAAAGACCCTCTTGACTCCCAGATCTGCACTGAAAACATTCTTCATGTGCAACAGCTTTTATGGACACCGCATTCTATTTCCACCGGCCTTAATATGTAGCAAAGCCTGGCTGAAATGAAGAGGGTATTTGCACCATTCAAAAGAAAGCAGTATCAGCACTACTAACCTCAGTCATTCAAAAATCATTAATCCGGCCCCAAAACATCATGACATTGACTTAAAAATCATGAGATTTTTAAGAACAATATATTTTGAGTTCTTTATACATACCTTGTCATTTTTGAGCCTCTATGGTTCATGTTTTTAAGCTATTCTCTATAGCCACAAGGATTAGAAACTTTCTTTATGTGAAAACTGAGATTTACGTCTCATGCCAAATACTGAGACTAGTGATAAAATCCTGAGAGTTGGCAACACTTGATTCCTGGCCTGGCCTAAAGTAAAGCTTGCCTAAAGTACTAAAAAGTTAAGTCAGTCCAGCTACGTCACTCAGGGGTGTGAAAAATCAACACCCCCGAGCAATGAAGTTAAGCCACTCTAACCCCTGGGATAGACAGCGCTAGATCGATGGAAAAATTCTTCTGTCAACGTAGCTACTGCTTTTTGGTGAGATAGATTACTTATACTGATGGGAGAACGCTGAAGTGCTGCGGCAGCTGTGTGTGCCACTGTAGGATTTCAAGCGTGGACAAGCCATGAATGCTGTAGTATTGCAGAGAAAGACACTGTGTAGTGTGATTTCACACATTCAGTGTTGGAGAGGCCAGGGCTGGATTAATGTACAGTATAGGTAAAGTAGGCACAAGACTACAGCCCAAATTTGTGGAGGCAAGGGGGGAACAGTTTTGTTTTGCTTTATTACCAATGCAGGTTTGCACACAGACTGAAAGCACTTCACTTACTTGAGTCGGTGGCTTTGCAGCCTGGCACACGGGGCCATGGTGCCACTCGCTAAAGTAAGTAAAGTTGTTTCAGTTCTTGTGAAAAGCCACTTCCCGCAGCTCCCATTGGCTGAGAATGGCGAACCGCGGCCACAGGGAATTGAGGGGCTCCATGCCTGCAGATGCTCGAAGTAAACAAAACGACAGTGTATTAGATATTCAATTCAATGATTTCATAGAGTTTTTAAAATCCATCAGATTTTGGAGTAGACCCCTTTGTAAGCCAACCCCCGCTCTTTGATGCGTCACATTTTTACCAAAAATATTCAGCTTATGAACAAGTATATACGGTATTTAAATTTTCACAGTTGTACAAAATTATGAGTTTTAAGTATTTTTTGGTTGATCTAAATTTTCAGTTGCAGGAAATTTGGGGCATGTCAGACAATTTATTTAATGAAGTAGCTGTTACAATTCAAAAAGTTAAAGCTGTATAACCAATAAAACACGAAGTATCAACTTCGCATCAAAACATACTAGAGCTTGAATTACGGATAAGTACTTTTGTAAGTTCTCAGGCAGCAGCTTTCTTAATTCACCCATCTATAAATTTCTATTATTGATGGAAATATTTTTTCATCAATGTGTGTACAGTCAAATCAAATCAACATTTACCATAAAAATACTTACCAATAAAAATTTTAATCCTTCCAACCCTACATAAGAAGTACCTTTGAAGACATGCATTCTAATAGACGAATACATGCATTACAATGTTAAACACACTGCAACTAATGCTGAAAGGATCTTGAAATTCACTCTTGTGAGGCCACATCTCTGTGTTACGAAATTAAGGTGTTGAGCCAGGACAGACCTATGCTACTGCTGCCATTCAGCCATCCAGGAGCCAGTGGGGATTTTCATATTTGGCAGTGGGAACACAGTAGCAGGAGCCAGCAGGGAGCTTGACTGGGCAAGGAATGTTGAGGAGGGGACTGGAAGCAAATTGTGAGGAAGCAGATCTATGTATTGTGTACCGTTAAAAACAGCGCACTGGGTGAAATTCTGTTGAGGGCCTGCTGAAAGATCTATGCCTCACATACATCCTGGGGTAAGAGCATGGATGATAAATAGAAAATTCCAGGAACCTCCTTAACACAAATGTGTTTCACCCTGTTAAAAGTACAAGGCTATGCAACCAGAATTCTGATGACTACATACTCCATGAGAATTCCTTGATTGAATTCTAGCCCCATAATTTGGATGAATGTATGTTTATTTTCCAGACTTTTGTTTATAAAGACCTTGGTTAATATTCCACATGTATTTTGGGCTCTCTTGCTCCCCTCTCTCCATAGTGGAATGTTCCACTAGAGGAAAACGGAACAACCATGCCACCCAGTCAGGCTTCCCTGATGGTGTGAAAGCTGCACGAGCTGTGACTCTTATTAAAAAGAGAGCGTCAGAACACTGGAGAGCCCTGTGTGCTGCAGGATCCTGTTGTTCGTAGATATGGAAGAAAAGACATCCGAAGGCCAGGTCTACAGTAGGAGTGCTTTGCCAATATAGACATACTGGTGCGCTACGCTGGCAAAGCACTTCTAGTGTGCGCACGGCTGACACCAGCAAAACTGCACTTTTGCTGGCATAGTGTCTTCCAACCCTGTCAGTGAAATAAGTGACGTCTGCAAAAGAGCAGTTTTGCTGGTGCAAGTGCATTTGCATTAGGGGCTTTTGCTGGCACAGCTGCGTCGGTCACAAATCACACCTCATCATACCCCGACCAACATGTTTATGCCAGCAAAAATTTGTAGTGAAGACCTGGCCTAAGACATGCCAGAGCAGAGCTGTTTGCTACAGTATATCTCTCCATTTCTTGGTCTCTTCAGATCAAGACTGGGTGCCTTTCTGGAAGTTATGGTTTAGCCAAACAAGCTGTTGTGCTCAATATAGAGTAACTGGGTGAAATTTAATGGCTTCTGATATACAGGAGATCAGATTCAGCAATTCTCAAACTGTGGGTCGGGACCCCAAAGTGGGTCGCGATCCAATTTTAATGGGGTCGCCAGGGCTGGCTTAGAGTTGCTGGGGCTGGGCTAGGTTACAGGCCCCCGGCCTAGGCTGGGCCTTGGGCTTTGCTCAGGCTTCAGTCCCCCCTTTCTGGGGTCCTGTAGTAATTTTTGTTGTCAGAAGGGGGTCACGGTGCTATGAAGTTTGAGAACCCCTGGATTAGATGATCTACTGGTCCCATCTCAACTTAAATTCTGTGCATCTAAGAATTTCCCAGTGGTTTGTCCAGGCTAGTTTTAAATATCTTAGGGATCTGCTTGGGTGGCTGTTCCACACCCTAATATATCTTTCTTGCTGCCAGGAAATTTTTCCTGATATTTGGACTCCGTTTTCCTTTCTTAATTTGTGCCTATTAGTCCTAGTTTTACCCCCTTTACCATCCTAAATAATTTCTGTTTATTATTTGCACCCTCCAGTTAACTGTAGATTTCAGATCCTCTCTTAGTTGTCTGTTTTTACCATACTATTGGTCAGTAAATGCTGAAACTGTTTTTACTCATTTGGGCTTTGAACAGTAAAACAGATTCTGAGAGCTTTTCTGACCTGCCTAAGTGAATGATCAGAAATAAGGAAGCTTAAGGTTACTTTACACTGCTTTTTAGGAGTTAGTTAACCTACTGTCTAGACTGGTGTAGGGAAGATGAAAGAAATAGTTTCTGGTACATCTCTTATGACTGAAGTTGTCATGTGAAAAATGTGATTCCTGCCTTTTTAAACAGAATCTTTGTATTTAATTGTTTCTTTTAAAAAAAAAAAGAAAAAGAAAAAACAAAACCCTACAAAAGAAAAGAGCTAGCAGTTAACTCTGTAGACAGCATGGAAGGGGTTTGATACAATGCTGAAGAAAAAAGCCCATGGACCTTTTGACATAGGTGTTCTTTTTCCCTGCTCTCCGAGCTTTCTGGGATTTTTTCCCCTCCTTATCCCTAAACTTATATTTCATGCTTGTTAGTTTGTTACATAATATTACACTTCAGTAAGATGTTAGAAGCTGGAGCTTCTTGCTCCTTTTTTATATATATATAAGATAAAAGCCAAAGAGTAGAAAGTTTCTTCTCAAGTTTGAGATAGTCTGTGTTCTGTATTTCAAAGACTCCATGGTTAGGAGCTGTAGGGACTAATCCCACAAAGTTTTGAACACCTTCAGTTTCCACTCAGCATCTGCCTCACTGAAGGCTGGTGATTATCTCTCAGTAAACAAAGTCTGAATAGTTTCACCTGCAATGTTGTTTGACATGATTTTTTTCACCACCAAAGCAGAACCGTGTTGTTGAATTCCTCCTGCCTACTGTTTAGTACTAGCTGTAAATTACTGCAAGGAATTTTTCTCATCTCGTCTCCACGGATATGCTGAGAATGCACCGATGGTGCAAATTGTATTGCTAATGTTCTTTCACATTTTGATATGGCTTCCCTGGAACTTACGAAATATCAAGTTATCAGAGAGAGAAGGGATCATGATCTTGCTGGTTAAAGCCAGGGGTGAAAGAAACCTAAAGGACTTATCGGTATGCCGGAGTCCTGAGCAGGGGGCCGGGCCTCAACCGGAAGGAGCCGGGCCTCAACTGGAAGAGGCGGGCCTTTAAATCCCCGGATGCTTTGAATCACCGCCGGAGCCCTGGGCTGCCGTTGCTACCCCGGGGTTCTGGCAGTGGCGCTCTGGTAGCAATTTAAAGGGCCCAGGGCACCAGCCGCCACTACCACAGTGGAGTCCCAGGCCTTTTAAATCGCTGCTGGAGCCCCGGAAGCTCCTGGCTGCCACTGCTACCCCAAGGCTCCAGCAGCGGGGCTCTGGCAGCTGCCAGGAGCCTTGGGCCCTTTAAATCGCCTGCCTGGGGAAGCTGCCCCCTGCTGCTACGGTCAGCTGTGTACCAGCTCTTGCCGATACGCCGTACCGGCTTACTTTCACCTCTGGTTAAAGCTAAGTAAACCCGCTGCGTTTCTCAAAAAAAAAATTGCAATTCACTCTTTTGGAGCAGAGTGATACTAGGTCAAATCTAATTTGTTTCCTGTAATTCAGAAGAAAGGATGTTGTTTTAATAGTTGGCTCCCTTCCATTGAAAGCTTTTGATAGTAGCAGACTGCTATAAAGGATACACCTCCTTGCCGATTGTCATCACCTTCAGTCTTACTGCTTTGGATGGCTTGCAGCAGGCTGACTAACAGCCGTCCATGTCCTGGGTCAAATGTAGTCATTGATGCTGTAATGCTTGGTTCATGTCCTTACTGATGGGCCCAGGCCACACTAACCATTCCATTAGTATCCATTCTAGTATGCTATGTTTATGATGCTGCTATCTCCTAGCTCAGTTCTAAAACAAAGTAGGAAGGGATCATGATCTAGTGATTAAAGCACAGATTGGGAGTGGAGTCTGGGTTTGGTTCCTGATTGCACGTTCTTGCTGTGTAGCGCTGGGCAAGTATCCTAGGAACTGATTTCAGAAGTGCTGAACACCAGAAACACTCAGCGACAGTAAGGAAGGTGCAAGGACTGAACATCTTTGAAGATGAGGCCTTAGGCTTCTCTTTGTCTTCCCTTTTTGTAAAATAAGGATGATCATGCTTATCTCACTGGGGTATTGTGAGGTTCATTCACTGTAAAGCACTGGGACATCTTTGGATGGAAGGTACTAGATTGCCACAGTGGGGAGCGGAGAGGTCTGTCCCTTTGGAATAATCTGAGTTCCCATGTAGATCATTCTCCTCAGTTTGCGAGAGGAGGCTAATGCCATTTGGGGGAAGGACAGGATTGTGTTGTGACTCAGCACTGTCCTAGATCTCATTATCCCCAACCTCATTCGTGAACTGTTTGTCCTCTGTAAAGTTCATTGAGAAAGCAATCTTGAACTTCTACAGTATTCACACCCTGAAACAGTACAGCCAGTCTGTTAGAGAAGAGACGTCCCATTGTACTCACCCATTCCCTTGTTTTTAAAGGATTCAATTATTTTCTTCTTTTAGGAGTACAGGTGATCAAATGTCTTGGGGGAAAAAAGCATTAACTTTTCTTACCAATAAACAGGTTTGAGGGAATCCTCCATGTAGTGGCACTATCCACTTGAGAAGCCTGAGGAAATTTTTATCTTAAAACAATATTTTCCTGCCCACTCTGTCTAGCATAGACTGGCTTACCAGAGGAACAGATTGTGAACTTTTCTTAAAGGGGATTGTTTGGGATGGAGGTGAAGAGAGAGCAAATAAAGGAAGCTGTTTTGCTTAAGATGCCAAGTTGGGAACAAAATATCCATTCAGACTTAAAAAGTGCAAGCATCCTTTACGTTATCAAACACAATATTTATTGGGAGCTCTTCCTCCTTTACCTGCTGAGTCTGGGATTTCTTTCATTTGCCTTTGGAAACAGATGATCCCAATTGCAGTTACCAGCAAAGGGGCATTATGGGGTTGGCAGGCGGTTGTGCTCGCATTGTTTGGCGCAAGACAAGTGCAGATTCCAAACCCCAGATCTTAGAAGGTTAGGAAAACCCATCTACTCTCTAAACTCTTTTGCTTTCGAGTATACAGGTATTTGAAGCACCCTCAAATCCCCTTGCGTTCTGTTACCCATTTGAGACCTTTGCCTTTCTCAAAAGTTATTTTATTCCAGACGCTTTCATGCCTGCCATGCTGTAGAGATTTGCCTCTTGGGACGGACTAACTGAAGGTGTGTGGCTGTCGACTAACTTGGAGAGTAGAATCTGCTCTTCAGGACAGTTGTCATCCCACTCATTGGTGATAGTCCTTCTTTATCTCCATTTTGATTGAGAGCACCCTTAATCCAGATGATGCAGCCAAATGTGAGATATTCATGGTATCTCCAAGTAGGTGGAGAAGGAATGTCACAAGCGATCTTGTGCCAAACCATACAAAAGATCTTCACTCCATCCCATCTCTTCTCAAATACCAGAAGATCACAGCACTGTCTTGTGGGTATAAATTAATCTCATGAAATCTGAACTCTTTCTACTTCAAACTCTTGCATCTTTACAAGAGCACTGTCTCATTATTGCTAAAACTCTATGGGCAGGCACCTAAATTTCCTCTTCTGGCATTGGAAGGATCAAAGAGTTGAGACTTGCCTGTAGGTCTTAGTTTCTTGGCAGGCCTTTCTAGTATCCTTTCCATTTCCCCCCACGGCCGCTGCTTTCAAGTGCTCTGTATCATGACAATGAGTTTGCGAGAGGGGGCTGCTCCTGGGTGATGTGACATTGGTCTCCCTCTACAGAGTGAGCACATTGCCTTCACAGAGTCTCTACTAGTCTGGGAAGAGAAGGACCAAGCTTGGCTCCCATTTCTGAAAATCTGACCAATGTTTTGTTGCCTAAATGGGAGCTGAGCTCTTTTGAAAATCTGGCCCTGATTGTGGGTACAGAATTCTTTTGAAAATTCTGGCGTTACTGACCACAGTGTTGGAAAACACCTGGCTCTCTCCGTAAGGGTTAGGGGTGTTTGCCACAGTGACAGATTGTATGATGGGGTTGCTTGTGATGGTAGCGGCCCTTGAGCAGGGCTCAGCGGCCCTAAGGCTCATTTTTGGTTTTTGTCATAGAATATCAAGGTTAGAGGGGACCTCAGGAGGTCATCTAGTCCAACCCCCTGCTCAAAGCAGGACGAGTCCCCAAATCCCTAAATGGCCCCCGCAAGGATTGAACTCCCAATCCTGGGTTTAGCAGGCCAATGCTCAAACCACTGAGTTATCCCTCCTCCTCTCATTTGTTCCTAAAAGCTAGGGCTGCCGATTTTGATCGGATGTAGTCCTGGAGATTTCATCACATGACATAATCTTTAATTAAAGATTAATCTTTGGCCTGGAGTCTCCAGGAATTAAACCTGGAGGGTTGGCAACCTTACTAAAAGTATATGCTTCAGGGTTACAGCCAGCCACCTGCAGGGGTCAGGAAGAAATCTTCCCTCCCCCACCCACACACACGGACATGTGCACTCAGTGTATTCTGGGTTGGTTTTGTTTTGTTTCTCCTTTCTTTGAAGCGTCATGACCACAGCTGGTGAAGGGACATTGGACAGAATGGGCCAGGGCTCTGAGGTGGCACTGAGCCCTCCCTCTCTGATGCTTGCCTGGCTGGTTCTTGCTCACATACTCAGAGTCTAACTCATTGCCATATGTGGGGTCAGGAAGGAGTTTTTCCTCCAGGCTAGCTTAGCTGTGACCTTGGGGGCAGGGGTCACCTTCCTCAGCAGTGTGTGTGGGTGCAGGTCACTTGCAAAGATTATCTGGGTATATCTCACTTAATCATTTCCCTGCCGTTGCAGGGCAGTCAAGCACAGGTGCACCTCTCCGTCCCTCCTATTCTGTCTGTGGCACATCATAGTCTAGCCTCTTGTGGGCTGTCATACATTGGTCTACTTTCCGTGGTTGGGCTTAATGTGCAGTAGGTGTTAGCGGCCTGTGAGATAGGAGGTCAGAATGAATGAGCAGGTGGTCCCTGCTGGCCTTCAACTCTGTGACACAATCCGATTACAGTTTGGGTGACTAGCATTCTGCCTGCCTAAATTCACACTGCAGTTCCGGGCGGATGTTTCATGTACTGTCCTAAACTTTTGCAGTGAGCTACTGGGTAGTTTTTACTTTCCATTTCAGTGGTGAGTAAAGGTCTTTGTGAGGCAGAGAGTGAAAGAGCTTTGTGATCCTTTGGGGAGAAAAAGTTGTGTATAAGTCTAAGCCTATTTTTCCTTGATGCTCCAGGTTTATGTGAGATAAACGCAGATCACAAACAAAGTTGCAAGTGGTATGTCTTTGTCTCAGGATTAGGGAGTTCAGGACTTCCTCCATCTGCAGTTCTGTTATTGGAGTCGTGACTAAATTGTCCTCCTTCAAGGATGGTGTACAATGCTCAGTGTGTCCAGGTTAAAGCCTTTTGCATGGTTCCCAAAGCCAAAATTGCTGTCTATTCTATTGTGTCCATCACGGTCACTGTCTTGAACTGAGTCTTCACTTTACTTTATGTACCTTTTTAAAGCCTGTATTTATGTGTACTCTCTAATCTGCTGCATCTCAATAGTCTCTCATCCCTTGGACAGGATACATTTCTAAGCTAGGAGCATTCTAGTTGTAAAATCACATTTGACAGGTTGCAAAACTAATGTCCCATCCAAGAACTGGACTTTCAGTTTCCTGACAACAAGGAATTAAAAAAAAAAAACACACACACTATACATTTACCATTATTTGTGTCCACTTGTTCGAGCAAAGTAGAGTCCTAGAAGGCCAAATAAAATGGAAGTAATATCAGGGCTCACTGAAATGGCATCTTTCCTCTATTGGAGTTCTGCCATTGGAATTCTAACAGATCCCCTCCAAAAATTGATGGATTCTGTCCTGTTTTGTTAAGTGGAATGTAAAATTTGCTTCTTGACTGAAAAGGTATATAATGTGACTAGTGTGTGGCCATACCACTGCTGTCTGGAATCAAAACCTCTGTGGCATAGGCACTCTACTGCAAACAGGTTCTCCTGTAAGCACAAGTGGTAGGAGGAATGTGATTTTGGAGTAGGAAGATTCTCTAAGAGTTTCCTAGGGACCACGGGTGTACAGCACAGTAGCAAACATAAATTGCTAAGTGATCATGGATGTTTTATAATATCAGTTTGTTAAAATACCTATATCTGATGCATCCTTTACTCTCACAGATTGACTGGGTATCAGCAGTGCCTTTTGCTAGGTAAGATTTGGTCCAACTGGTTCACAGTTTGTGTCATGTTTTTTCTCCGTAATGAGGTGGTTTTGGAAATCAGTCTGTTTTTGTTAACACCATTGGAGAGATGAATTCCACTTCTTTCCTCTCCTCTCCCTTCCCCCCTCACCCCTCCTTTTTGGATCTCTAGATGGAGGCAGTTACCTCATGCTGTAATGTTATGCTGGCATCCCACTTGTTTCATTCAGCTAGGCACTGCAAAAGCTTCCTTCTGAAAAACCTCCCCCACGCCAGCTTTCTGGCATAGATCAGTTGGGAGACCATTCTTCTGCTCGAATGTTACCGCTGGCCTGCACAACAGAGCAAAAGGGACTGTGCATTGACATGGTTCATTATGACTCTTTTTCGAAGTCCAGACTACTCATTCTGAAACATCGCTTGCCTTTTGGTCTAATCAGTTGGGTCTCTTTGGTGCCAACTAGATACATTTTTGGCTTGCCCGAGCATCATTGGCGGTTTGCTGCGTTTTAAAATCTGTAAGCAAAACAGTACACTTATAAAGTACTGAAAAACCAGCAGTGTGCATGGTTAATAACACACCCTTCCGGACACTTATGAACCCCCTACCCCTAAATTCATATCAGTGAATCTCATTATGTTTGTTGTAAAATAAAGCAGTTATAATATGAATATAGGAGGCCAGTTAAAAAGCATCTGAAGTCAGTTAGGTTAGTGGTTCTCAACCAGGGGTACGTGTACCCTTGGGGGTACACAGAGGTCTTCCAGAGGGTACATCAACTCCTCTAGATATTTGCCTTGTTTTACAACAGGCTGCATAAAAAGCACTAGCAAAGTCAATACAATCTGAAATTTCATACAGACGATGACTTGTTTATATTGGTCTATGTACAATACATTGAAGTGTAAGTACAATATAAAATCCATTGTAATAGAAATAATGTAAAAATGATAAAGTAAGCAAATTTTCAGTATTGGTGTGCTGTGACACTTTTGTATTTTTATGTCTGATTTTTGTAAGCAAGTAGTGTTTAAGGGTGAAGCTTGGGGGATGCAAGACAAATCAGACTCCTGAAAGGGGTACAATAGTCTGGAAAGACTGAGAGCCACTGTGTTAGATGACATTTTTAGTTATTAAACTTCTCTGGCTGTTCAGTACCTCTAAAAATCTATTTTCAAAGATGTAAATATTGTTTTTTATTATTTGTAAAAAACCCACACATCTGGGCTTGACCATTTTTTTTTTTTTTTTTGTAGACAAAGTTTCAGCCCAATGTGATTTAAACAGTTTTAATGTATTAAAGTATTTAAATCAAAGGTTATAATCAATTTAGGAGATTCCACACTTAAAATACGAAAAATGTTACTTCCCATAGGTTTTAAGGGGAAGCTCTTGTGACTTTGTTTCTAATTATGCATGTTATTATTTGGTCCAAGTGATAATTTTTGTACTCAAGTAATTATTTACTAGAAATGTACAATAATAAATTCCTATTTTAAAGGGCTTTATACATCGAGGATTTAAAAAACCAAAACACCTCTCTTCTGTACTGAAACTTGACAGGTAGGGCCTCATTGATGTGGAAGAAAGATGACTATTTTTGTTTAAAACTAGAAAGTAGCTAATTTTATAGCAGTGCTCATACAGAGGAGCACAAAATCTTACCTGAAAATGCTGTTTAGGGTATAATTATTTTTGGTGGGGGAGCGATGAGAAGAGAACATTCTTGCTCTGCCTTTTCAACATGCGCGTGCAGGTTTCTTAGTCCAAATCTTAATTAATTTTTGTTTTGTTTGCAAAACACTGGGCCAAATGCTGCACTCAGTTGTACCAGAGTAACTCCAGATTTGCACTGGTGTAACAGACCAGAAGCTGGTCAATAGTTTTGCAAAGAAAACTCCCTCTTTTTTTACATTCTTCCTAATTAATCTAGAGCTTCTGAAAGGTTCTGAATTGATAGCCTTCCACCAAAGTGCTTGGTGTAGCTTCAGAACAGGTACAGCTCAGCCAGCAACAATGAAAGCTTCCCCACGCTGCCCTGCTAACAACCTGGAAGGAACGTTTCCTGAGAGCGAGAATGCAGGTCAGTTTCATTGCCCATTCAGTTCTTGGCCTGTCTTTTGAGATGGCCTGTTTTCACACCAGTTGTAGTTATTGATGTTAACGATGAAGACCAGTGGTGGGCAACCTAGCCCGTCAGGGCAATCCGCTGGTGGCCCCCGCTTCCTGCAGTTCCCATTGGCCAGGAATAGTGAACCGTGGCCACTGGGAGCTGCAGGCGACCGTGCCTGTGGACCGTCAATGTAAACAAACTGTCTCATGGCCTGCCAGCAGATTACCCTGATAGGCCGCAGGTTGCCTACCACTGATGTACACTTTCTGGTCAAGTGGGAATCAGCTGAGGTCCCCAAATTCTTGTCAGATGGGCCTCTGAGTAGCCATCAGGTAGTTACAACTTTTGTCCTCTGACAACCTGGGCTGTATTTGAGCTAATGGCCAGGACATGTTTCTGTTATTAAAACAAACCTGCAAATACATCTTTTGGCAGTTTGCTGTTAGTGTACAGGGCCTGATTCTTCATTCCTTAGTTGAGTAAAATGTCCATTCAGAGAAAGGAGAGTTTTGCACAAATAGGAAATGCTGAATCATACCCATCCTCCCTGCGAGTCTAATGCCTCCAGGTACTGAGCACCCTCAAATCCCTTGTACTTCAATGGAAATTAAGAGTGCTTAGTACTTTCCAGGGGCACTGCAAATGCACATGACTGTATAAAGAAGGGAATATCAAGTAGGAGTAGGGCAGTGGGTATTACCTCTGTATACAGAGTATTACAGTAATACATGTATTACAGGGAGACCAATCCTGTAATACTATGTTCAGTTCTAGTGTCCGTGATTTAAAAAGGATGTTGGAAAAACTTGGAGAGGGTTGCAAGAATGATCCGTGGTCTGAAACAATCTAGTGGACAAAGGTATAACAGGATCTAATGACTGGAAGCTGAAATCAGAACATTTCAAACCAGAAATCAAAGGTAAATTTTTACAAGTGAGGGCAACCAACAAGTGGATACCACCATGGCAACGGATTACAGATGTAGTAAAGCCTCCATCTCTTGGGGTTTTAAACCAATGATGGATGACTTTAAAAGAGATGCTCTAATTCAGTGGTTCTCAATATTTTCCATACCATGGCTCTCTTTTAGCAACAGAAAAATCTTTCAGAACCCCCTTCCCATCTAGCCCTAAAGACGGAAGATGGTTGCAAGCCCCTGAAACCAATTTGGAACCTCACCAAGGGTTGCAACTCCAAGGCTGAGAACCCACACTCTAGTGCAACCACAAATTACTGTGCTCAATGCCAGGTGAAATTCTATAGCTTATACTTTGCAAGTAAGTCTGCCTAGGTGGTCATGGTGGTCTCTTCTGGCGTCCAACTTACATCCAGTGGGATTTTTGTCTGGGATAGTTTGGAAATGGTTGGGGGATGGGAGCTGAATGCTCACCATGAAAGGTCCTGACTTTAAGGGTCAGATGTGGAAATATCTGAAGATAAAGGTATTTCAGTTGGCTCTCTTCTGCACAGAGCGTCAAATTCAAAACCGGTGTAAACTGATGCAACTGCTCTGGTCAGTGGAACGACACCTACCTACAGTCAGTCTGAATTTGGCTCATGAGGTGCGGCTCAGAACAAGTAAATAGCTAATGCTCCTAGAACACTCAGGTCTAGGAGAGCTTTGCACAAATGAGGACTGGGATCTTACCATGTGTGTTGAGTAAATTGAACTTGTCATATTGCTTTTATAAGTAAGGAACAGTGTTGATATGTTTGGATAGGGGTAATTGATGAAGGGATCTTGCAATTCTTATACTGTACTAAATGGGCAGACATTTCTATTCTTACCTCCCCTAGCTCCAGCCACAGCTGTCTCATCAACTATTAATGACCTGCTCATTAATGCTATAGAGGGCTAGGACCAATCTTGCAAGTTTTCTGGGCTCTTTCCTGAAATATTTATGACTTGCTCACTATGCAAAAGGGCAAGAGCAACAGCAGATAACAACATGCCTTCAAGTTTCATTTAGTATTATTATTAATATTATGAATATGAACAAAGCAGTTTCTTTCTTCTCTCTTTCTGAAGTTGCACTGCACATCTAGCTGGAGGGTCAAACAGCCTGCCTATAATTGACAGTTTTGAAGCACCAGCTAGTCAACGGGTCCCAAGCTGTATATTTGTCATACGCTCCAAGCTAAATTCTGTAACAAAGCAGATTCATAACCAAAGCAATGCAACCTACATACTTGTCCCCACTTTCCTGCAAAGTTACAGCTAATTTGCAAATGATTTGCCTTTGCTGTAGTGTTTGCCTCTGATATCAATGTGAGTTAGAGACGTTAAACCAGTTAAGCCTCACAACAACCTTACTAAGTCGAAAGTATTATCTCTGTTTTGTGGGGAGATGGGGAAATTGAGGCACAAAGGTTAAACGGTTTGTCCAAGGCTGAGTTGCAGTAAGTCAGCCAGGTCTGCATGTGGTTTTTCTAAATTTTGCTCAGGCTTTCAATTAAATAGCATTCACCACTTCCTCTCGCAGGATTGATGGCTCCGGCTCCACGCTCTCTTTTCTGTCATCCTGTTTTTATGAGTGGCTCTGGTGAGACATACATATTGACACAGTAATCTCTCCACCTGTATTTAATATCATCACCCTCAGTCAGGCTCTGCCATCATGATCTTTTATTAAGTTTGGTCACAGAGAAAACCTTTTGGTAAACAGTCTGCCCACATGAACATACCTTTTGTATAATTACTCTTTATAATTCTCGAGTTCCATACATTATACTGTTATATATTTGTTCTTGTCTCATCTAGTCTGCCTCTCAGTCTGTGTGCTCAGTTCCTTATATTCTGTCCTTCAGAGTCATTCTCTTCCACTCTGCATCCTTTTTCCACCAGCTCAAACGCCGTCTCAGTTAACCATTGTGCGGACCAACTCGGACTTTCCTGGATGTGTGCTTTGGCAAGTTTCAAGCATAATGGTTTTCAGTTTATTCCAGGTTTTGTTGGGGGTTGTTCTCTTTTCACCTGTGCCAATGCTTTACATGCATTCTGGACAGAGGTTATATAAGTGCTACTGGGGACTTCTTATAGGACAGTACTAGGGGTAGACAACATACCTGCAGAATTGTTGCACTGGAGAACCGAATGAAAGGAACTTTTCTGCCCTTATCAAAGAAGGGAGACACATAGCAGTGTAGTAAATATCGTGCCATCTCCCAGATCATGCACGCAAGCAAAATTCCCATTCTTCGTAATCCAGGATCACAAGAAGCAAAGGATAGAAGCAGAACTACCACCACAGTCAGCTGGTCTCAGAGAGCTGAGCCACATATGGACCAAATAGCAAATATCCATTGAAAAATGCAGAGTACAATTGCCAATTGATCATGTGCTTCATTGATGACTCAAAAGCATTGATATTGCCTGACACAACTGTCTTTGAAGGACACTGGCAGACTTGGGGATTACATACCATCTCATTGAGCTCATTGCAAGTCTCCACCAACCACAGACCACAGTGCAAACCGCAGTAGGCCACAGAGACTGGGTTTCCATAAGACAGGATAGAAGCAGACACTGATGTCCGATGCAAATTTATGTACTTTGGCCGCATTAGGCATAGAGATAGAAATCCCCTTGAGAAAGTATTATGGAAAGAATGATGGAAGGTCCTCCTAGTAGGGGATGACCAGTGGAAAAAAATGGATGGATGGTGTGTGACAGATCACGGGAAGGTTAGTTGCTGAGGCTCAAAGTTAGCGATGGATCGTGAAGGTTTCCAAAACTTCTGCTGTGCTGTCACCGATATTCATACGTGAGTAAATGGATTTACTGACTTCTGATTAAAATACTCACTCTTTCATACTAAGAGTACATGTGTACCATGTCCAACAGCGCTCTAGCTACTGCACTTGGTATATGAATGAATTCTCTTGCTGGGATTCAGAGCTTCATGCCCCATGCTGACAGGTCATTCCTCTTTCTCCTGCCTCCTCTCACTACGTCCATTGTAGTAGGGTCTAAAAGAGATGCAACAGGAGCGTGAAAGGCTCTCAACTGGAGTATTGTTTCCAGTTCTGGGTACCAATTTCAGGAAATATGTGGAGAACTTAGAGAGAGTCCAGAGAAGAGCCACAAAAATGATTAAAGGTCTAGAAAACATGACCTATGAGGGAATATTTAAAAATTTGGGTTTGTTTAGTCTGGAAAAGAGAAGACTGAGGGGGGGACATAACAGTTGTCAAGTTCATAAAAGGTTGTAACAAGGAGGAGGGAGAAAAATTATTGTTCTTAACCTCTGAGGATAGGACAAGAAGCAATGGGCTTAAATTACAGCAAGGGAGGTTTAGGTTGGACATTAGGACAAACTTCCTGACTGTCAGGGTGGTTAAGTACTGGAGTAAATTGCCCAGGGAGGTTATGGAATCTCCATAATTGGAGATTTTTAAGAGCAGGTTAGACCAACACCTGTCAGGGATGGTCTTAGATAATACTTAGCCCTGCCATGAGTGCAGGGGACCGGACTAGATGACCTCTCAAGGTCCCTTCCAGTCCTATGATACCATGAAGGCTGAAAAGACCTTCAGTCCCAGAGCGCCAAGTAGCCAGTCTGTTTCATGTTCCTTCCAGTTTGACAATCATGTGATTTGTCATTAGTTTGACCATCATTGGAGTTTTCCCCTTCTCTGTGAAATGGGCAGGTAGGGGGTGTCCTTTAACCAGAGAATAGCTAAAGATTGGCATGGATCTTGGCCATCCCCTCTCCCAGCATCATAGTTCCATGCTGCCATAGGCTGCCATCTGTAGGCATTAATGCTGTTTGAAGGTTCATTGACTCCTGATTGGATATATTAGCTCAATGAGCGCACATGCCTCGGTGAATAGCTGCTCCCCACCTCCAGCCCTCACTTTCAGAGTCCAGACTCTACAGATCTAGATCACCATAGTATGTAAGCATCTCACAACATTTGATGGTTCCACCCTTAGGACACTCGTGTGAGGCAGGGAAGTGTTGTTATCCCTATTTTAGGAAAGAAGAAATTGAGGCGCAGAGCGATTAAGGCCCAGATCCTCAAAGGCATTTCAGCAACTAACTCTCATTGATTTAAATGGGAGTTAGGCACCTAAATCACTTTGAGGGTCTAGGCCTAAGAGACTTTCCCAGGTCATGCAGAAAGTCTGTAGTACAGCCAGGAAATGAATACACATCTCCTGAGTCTCAGTTCAGTGCCTTACCCACAAGCCAGTTCTCCCTCTCAGGCAGAGATGCTCCATTGAGACACAGAGAGGAAGGAGAAAGCTCAGGGAAGGGTCATGCAAATCCATGGCAGTCTTCCAGTTGTTTTGGCTTGTCTCCGCCCTAAAAGCAGGAGGGACAATATTTTCCCCAGTCCGGAATTTGAAAATTAAGCTGTGCTCTTCCTGCCTTTTACATCATCACCAGCAATGAGCAGTTGGGAAGCAGTGGGCAATTTAGCTGGTGATGCACCAAGGAAATTAGCATCCAGCTCTTTCCTACAGCTGGCTTTGGGGCCAAAAAAAAAAAAAGTTAAGGAAAAAATGGGAGGGATTAGGTGGTCAAAGCAGATAACATGCCTTCCAGGGAGCAGGCATCTCAAGTAAGAATGAGCTCATTTTACCATAATCCCTTTGAGTATAACCACACTTGAAGAAACAAGGTTATTCAGTATAAAGTGTAATGCCTCATTTTTCTGTGCAACTTGCCTTTACCAGTGTAATAAGAGCTCTGTTTTAAGCATGCAGAGTATATCACAAGTGGCCTGTCTTTAATGTTCTTCTTGCTTCTGGACTTGCTAATGGCACTAAAGTGGAGGACACAGACACACATCAAAATGCTCTCTGCTTTATTTGTCTTTTTTTTAACAGTGTTTTTAATCCAATTTCATGTCAAATTTCAAAGGATATTTGGTTTCCTTACTAGACTCATTATTTCCTTTTGTTGGAGGCTAGAGAGCAAAGCTGAAGTGGACTCGGTAGCCGACCTCTTAGTAAAGCAGGTGTCTAAGGACCTATTTGCTTTACAGAATTTTCTCCTGGTAGGACACTGTGGAGAGTTGAGTTAGCTAATGCTCTGGTGACCATGAATTTTCAGTTAGTGAAGAACAAGAATAGTTCATGGTCAGTATCCTGTCAGCTACTCATGGCTAAATCCTTGTCCCAGTAAGGTTTAGCAATGACCAGCTGACATGATGCTGAACATTTTGTCCTTGTTCAACACTACCTGCGAAGCCACGGTCAGCATCTTGTGAACTAATCTGACACTTCACAGTCATGTCCTAATACAATAACATTTTGTATTGAAGATAAGGCCTTAGGCTCTTGGGCATCGACTGATCTGGGAGCTAGGTCCAGACCTCTGAATTACCGCCAGGCACTCTGAATATATTGAAGTGATTTACTGAAGAACTAGAGAACAAGTAGATGGCTGGGCCATCCAAGGATGCATATTGATCTTAGAATGCCTTTAAAGTGGCAGAAATTGGACGCTTAATTCTTCATCTGTGCAACTACTCCAGAGGCCACAATAATAGAAGCTGTAGCATAGCCAGAGCTAAAGCACTATTTTACCACTGTCATCTAGCAGGTTTGGACAGCACGGTGATAAATAACACCTGAGCTTGTTTTGCACTATGCTTGCACCTCTGCTACCATCTGTGAAGAATGGTGGGTGCCCCATGAGCGGTCTCTTGCTCCTTCAATGAATTTTAGTTTGCGTTTTAGATATGGGCTGATACAGGATTCTGTGGGAAGCCAAGTACAAAGTCGATATGAGTTAGGTTATTTCAGTAAAGGTCCTAATTCTAGGTTTGATCCTACTCCCACCGAAGCCAATAGCAAAAAGTACCATTGACTTCAATGGGAGCAGGTTTGGTGGTGATGATCTCCAGTAGGTCAGAATGTGACTGAGCCTACAGATTACCAAGAAAAAGTGGGAAGTCCTCTGTAGAAACAGCAAAATTTGGTTCTCCTCCAACTACTGGTGACATAACTTGAACTAAAAGAAGAGTTGCTCCAAACTAAAGTGATTGAAGATGCACCTTCTGTTTCCCACCAAACTGAGGGATACATTTCCAAGGAAAAACATGCATTGGTTGGGAAATATCCTCACAGGCCTGAATAGAATCCTGACTTCAACAGATTTACATGCATGAAATCCTGAGCTGCTCTTGCGATTACATTTCATCTCATTCTCCTTTCTCCTTTGTTGCTATTATATTTTTGAAGTGTCTTGTCAAGATAAAAATGGTTGCCCAAATTTTTAAATGTAGATGCCTAAAGTTGGGTACCTAAATCTGTCTTTAGGCACCTGAATGAATGGCTTGAGCCCTTCCAGTTCAATGGGAGTTGTGGGTGCTCAGCACCTTTTGGTAAAACAAGCCATTCATTTAGGTGCCTAGATATGAATTTGGCTGCCTGGCTTCAGACACTCAAGTTTTTTAAAATTTCAGCTCATATCTTCATGTATTACTACAACTGCTGTTACTCATAATACACGCACACGCACACACACGTATTGCTGGTCACCCTGGTATCCAGATAATTTGATATGATTTGGGGGCAAGTCACAATTAACCAAGCACAATAAGAAGAGCAAGTAAAAACTCACAGCAACACAAGTTTAAAGAACCGAGCCTGAGTAACTGAATCAGTGGACTGTATGCCCGGGATTCCAGAAGCTGCAGCTAGTGAAAATCTTGGACAAAGCTCTCTTGCAATGCATTCTAAATGTGGTCACCTGGGAATAGCCCCTTCAATTTCAGTCATTCTTTGATTTGTATTAATCTCTCATCATTCACCATGGACACTGTTTATTTCTTCCATATCACTCAGACTGAGTGATGAAAAGTAGGGTCATTGCTTCCACTCTTGTCTAGTTGTCTTCATTTGCTGGTGCTTAAGCACAAGTACGCTGTGGGTGTGCCGGAATGGCTGATGCTATAGGGGAATATTTATGTGCATTATAGCTTCTGTCGAGGGGCTGATTCCTTTCCAAAAACTGTTAATTTAGGGTTTGTTTATTCATGAAAACGCTTCTACTGGGTTTTTGTAAAACTTTTTATATTAGCATCCGCATCTTGGTGCTTCTGTTACAGCACTTGACATGCTCTTAGTGGAGTGTAATGTGTGGCTTTTGAGGGGCATGTAGATAAAGGTTGAATTTTGTGTGGATATTCTGAAATGATGGGTTGTAATTCAGACTATACAAAGCTAGACTGGATTTCTCCATTTCTTCTGAAAACACCTTAGTTTTATGTAATGTTAAAAAATATTTTCAGCCCCTCATCAACAAGCAGAGGACAGTCATGAAAACTACATATTAATGATGTAGCATCTCTTCTCGTGTGTCATTTTTTGATGTTCCCTAAGCATTCGGGAACAGGTCACTGCTGGCTGTTATTCTAGCTATGCATGATTTAATATTGTATAATGTTGCAAGATCCAAAAATAAAAAGTCGGAAAAATTGCATACAGAGGAGGCAAAATGGAACTTTACCTCTCAGATCAACCCAGTGACTTCCCTCCCCCACCAATGCTGTTCTACCCCTAAAGGATTGGCATCTCCACCAGACTTTTATCTTCTACTCTGCTCTCCCAACCCTGGATTTTAATCCTCTGCCTCCTTCCCTTTCTCACATCTTTATGTTGCTATTACAAGTCTCACAGATCAAATACAACAATTTAAGTTGTTCCTCTTCCCCCTCCATCATTTTTAAAGTTCCCTGCTTCTTTCACTGGAACGTACAACCCAAGGTCATTCCATATACCCTCAATGAGCCATGGAAAAGGCATCTGTCTATCTAGGTCAGTGATTTTCAACCTTTTTTCATTTGCAGACCCCTAAAAATTTTCAAATGAAGGTGCAGACCCCTTCGGAAATCGTAGACATTGCCTGCAGATCCCGAGGGGTCTGCGGACCACAGGTTGAAAACCACAGATCTGTGGTACTTATATGGTCCCTATCCTGTAGTAGCTGCACATCTCTGTTGTTAATGTATTTATGCTCACAACACCTGTGTGAGGCAGCAAAGTGCTATTTCTTACAGCCCTTTGTACATGTTAAATATGGGCAACTGAGGCACAGGCTTACTTACTTGCCCAGGGTCACCCAAGAAGTCTGTGGCAGAACAGGAAATTGAAACCTTCTCTCCCACAACCCAGTTTAGCCTGCTAGCCACTGGACCATCCTTCCTGTCTGGAGAGCACGTGCCCTCTTTCCTCATCTATCTTCTCAACCCCGGGGGCCCTTGTGCAGTCCCAAAATGCACTGGGTTCCAGAAGGTTCTCGGAGCTCAGTGGAGCCAATGTTTAAATGCCACAAATGGGAGTATGCAGAGGCCACCTTGGACTAGATGTTTTTCATCAGCCAGCGTGGCAGTAAGTTTTGTTTACAATGTTGCTTAACCGCTTTGGTAAAACTAGTGCATTCATTCAGGCCATTGCAATTGCAAAATTAAAAATTGACTCCGCTAAAAACCTGTTTAGATGTAATTATTCAAAAGAAAATGGAAGTCTCCTTACACTGAAGAATGACCTCTTAAACCCTAACATATAAGCTATATAGTTATATTATTATATATAGCTAAAGTATAAAATATTTTTGTTTTCTTGTCCCGTCCCCCCCCCACACACACACAGACTAAGTCAGAATGAGGAAGAGTCCAAAACTCACTTTACCAAGTTTTTGTGTACCAGGGTTTTCTCACACATCAAAAACTGGCATTTCCCCCTCACGCTCCTCTCTGGGTCCCTGCCACCATGAGAATTTGGCTAAAGCAGGGTCTCTTGCACATGCAGAAACATCTTGGATGATCCAGGCCTGATTAGGGTCTGGTATCCAGCAAATTGTATAAACGCTTAAACCAATACTGTTTACAGCAGTGAAAAGCTGGATCCCTGGCTTTCCATGGCATAAGCATTCGTGTTTGGCTTGCTCTGGCATGTCACAGGATCTCAGACCTGAACATGGCAATGTTCAGTTTATCATCTTGCTTTCAGTGTCCCCGCACGCCATGTTGGAATTCTGGCATTATTTCAGAAGCCATGAACTTAAGCTGCTATAGCACTAGTAGCCAGTGCCTGGACTCCAGCATTCAAAATCAGATGCTTCATATTTTGTTTTTTTAATTATTTTTTCCAAGAAAAATGCAAAACAAAGTACAACAAACAAAACAATGAACAAGAGATGTAAATGAATACACATTCTTATTACTGATATCAAGACAGAGGAATGCAAACATACAAGTCTGTGGCTTTACACTTTTGTCCCCAGGGTTGTGTTGTTTTGTTTTTAATTTAGGCCACAGGAAAGAGCCAATGTATGATCGAATACTCAGGGTATCTAGTTACAAATGTCATCCAAACAATATATTGTTATAGCAATGCAATAATGTCATGTATGTGTTACATCATTAATGTATCCAGATGACTCCAAATTTAAGTGTATTCTTCCTACCCCATTTTGTCACCAATATAGTTATTTCCTCCATCAGAATTGTGCAACCAGGGGTCACCAATGAAATTAATAGGCAGCAAGTTTAAAACAAGGAAGTACTTCTTCACACAATGCAATGTCATCCTATGGAACTCAGTGCCAGGGGATGTTGTGAAGGCCAAAAGTATAACTGGGCTAAAAAAAAATTAGATAAGCTCATGGAGGATAGGGCTACCAATGGCTATTAGCCAAGATTGTCAGGGATGCAACCTCATGCTTTGGGTGTCCCTGAACCTCTGACTGCTAGATGCTGGGACTGGACGACAGGGAACAGATCACTAGATAATTACCCTTGTTCTGCTCACTCCCTCTGAAGCAGGGGTGACCAACCTGAGCCTGAGAAGGAGCCAGAATTTACCAATGTACATTGCCAAAGAGCCATAGTAATACGTCAGCAGCCCCCTAACAGCTCCCCCCTACCCCCGCTCCCAGTGCCTCCCACCCACCGGCAGCTCCCCTCCCCGCACCTCACGATCAGCTATTTCGTGGCATGCAGGAGGCTTGGACGGGGAGGAGCAAGGGCATGGCAGGTTCAGGCAAGGGCGCAGGAAGGGGTGGAGTGGGGGCAGGGCCTGTGGCAGAGCCAGGGGTTGAGCCGTGAGCACCCTCCGGCACACTGGAAGGTTGGAGCCTGTAGCTCCAGCCCCGGAGTCGGTGCCTAGACAAGGAGCCACATGTTAACTTCTGAAGAGCCGCATGTGGCTCCGGAACCACAGGTTGGCCACATCTGTCTTTGAAGCATCTGGCACCAGCCACTGTTGGAAGACCAAATACTGGGCTAGAGGGCCAGCGTGGCCATTCTTATGTTAACCATTATGAATAAGCAAGAGTTGGTAATAAGTAGGTGGACAGGGGCAAAAATCACATTTGGAAGACTTGCAAAGGGATTTCAGGTCTGAAACAGGACAGCCATTAGCATGTGCTTAAGAACCATTGAAGTCAATAAGATATAAGCACATGTTTAACTTTAGGCATGTGCTTACGTCCTGCACTGATTAAGGATGTTTTCCTGTATTGGGGCCTTAACAGCTCTCCCCAAACCAATGCTTTCAGGGCCAGCAATCTCTTTCCAAGCACTGCAGAGATCAGAAAGAAGAGCAAATGACCCTGGATTCTTATGTCATAAAGAGAGATGAGTGACTTAAAGTGAGGAATAATCAGCAGGGGTACATGCAAATATTTTCATGAAAAGTAACTCACCCATGCTTTTATTACTAAGACAAGACTTTTCAGCTCAGCTGTCTCTACATTCTCTCATTTTTCAGAGATTTCCATCCATCTGCAGTTCTTTTAAACAATAGCATTTTAATGGTTTTAGCTAGGCTCTGAAGTTAACACTATTCTGAGGCAGTGATATTTAGGGCGGAGAGGTTCACACATTTTTGCCATTTTTAGGGAGTGTAGCCTTGTGAGTAGGCTGAGGAACAGAGATTTAGGACTCTGGGTCCTAATCCCAGCTACGCTGCTTGCTTGCTGCATGTCCTGTGGACAAGTAACCTAATATCTCAGGGTATGTCAGTGCTAGAAATGCTACAGTGACACAGCTGCAGCACTGCGGTGTAGATACTGACTACAGCAACAGAAGGGGTTTTTCCATTGCTGTAGTAAATCCACCTTTCTGAAAGCAGTTAGGGTTGCCACCTGTCTGGTTTTCAACTGGGCAGTTCAGGTCTCGACTTGTGTGTCCAGGTGCCATTTGACAAGCCCTGATGTCTAACTCTTTTTTTAGTGGGGGTGGGGTACAGGTGGTGCAGGGGTGGAGTCTTATGAGGAAGAGACCGAGAAGGGGGCAGGGCCTTGGGCATCCAGTTAGCAGCCATTTGAAAAGTGGCAACCCTAGAGCCAGTAGCTAGTCAATGGAAGAATTATTTAATCAACCTAGCAGTGTCTACACCGGGGCTTAGGTTGACTTAATTGTGTCGCACAGGACATGAAATTTTTCACAACCCTGACCGATGTAGTTAAATCAACTTGAGTTTGTAGCGTGGACCAGGCCTCAGTGCCTCCATATGTGTCTACCTCAGAGCGTTTTCGTGGAGACTGATTAATATTTGTGAAGCACTTTGAGATCAGAAATGTGCAAAGTGGTGTTGTTATTGATAGCTGAAGTTGTAACCTGGAGTGTTTTCTGAGAGGCCGGGTGAATTTGGCAACACTTGATTTAAATCGTAAAAGCTGTTTTGGAAATGGAGGGATTATTCATGTTTAATTTCTCAAGCATCTATCAGCATGTCATTGAGATGCTTTAACATGAATTAAAACCAAATATACAGTCTATCTTCAGCTGCTAGATCCAGGACCTTTGCATCATGGAGGGTCAAGCTGGTAGCTTGCCAGGAGCCGCAGGGCTGGGATGATAATTTTGCCAGATGCTGTATGGCTGCACTGATAATTTGCCAGATGCCAGAGGGCTGCATCTAATTTTCACCTATATTTACATACATATTCTAATTAAAAATAAATGAACACCACCACATCTGCCTAGGTAGATTAACAGAAAAGGCTGCTGCTTCTTTGCATTCACCAACAATAAAGTCCTACCTTGTCTTCACCCTACAATAAGAGCTTGAATCTGATGGCACAGTGACTTCTCAAGCTATAGGCTAGAAACTTTAAAATGGAATTGTAAGTTCTGCAGCAAACTTGTGAAAAGTCTGAGGGCCAAACTTTGCCTTCATATCCCTGCATCACAGTGACACCAGTGGGAGCTTCAAGCTTGTGAATAGTGGTAGAATTTGGCCCCCTGGATCTGTATATCTGGGCATTTTTGCACTCTTTGATTTACCAGTGTCATTGCAAACTGCTCATGTTTTGAAGGCCTTTGTAACGCTTCCCTAATAAGCTTAATGGGTAAGCCTTTGAGAGCTGAAATAATGTTGTATGGGCAGTCTCCTCCACAAGTAATAGCCCCTGGCACCGTTCATTATCCAAGTGCTACAGACATAGCTCCTCACGCTTCAGGTTTTCCACAGGGACAGGAGTGGAGTGCCTGAGTGCAGCCCCATTGACTTCCATGTGCTGGACCCCTGCACTCATGCAGAGTCCCATTGAACAGCTGGAAGGATTGTGGCCTTTCTTTGTGCTGATGGCATAGCACCTTCCATCAGAGAATCTCCGAGCACTATCAAGCAAATCCTTGCAATGCCTGTGTGTGGTAGGTAAATCCCCAGGTTACAGATGAGCGAACTGAGGTTCAAAGTGCAACTTGTCTAGGATCACAGATGGGAGCCATTGACAGAACTGGGACCAGAACGCTGGAGATCCTAGTTCCTAGGCTTCTGCTTAGACCACCGATGCATTCACATGTCTGGCGGTCTGGAACATGTATGAAAGGATAACTCTGAATTATAAATAATCCCCATTCTGAATTAAATGTAATCTTCAGCAGGTTCAGTTCCCATGTGGACAGCGAGGAATGTCAGTATTACTGTACTGTTCTCCAGTTAATGGGGAACATGTCATAGAACATCACCAAAGAGACCCACCAGATAGCAAAGTTATGACTGATATTTAATAAACCACTTTAAAAACACACCAAGGACAAGCCTAAGGGAGAGCTATAACCACCCAGGAAGTATTTATAGGGTTGCTGAGCTTCATTTAAGGATGTCGCCCAATGGCAGGGCTCTGTATAAAATATTTCAAGCCTCCGCCTTCACCCTCCAAAATATTCTGTGCTTCGCTAGGCACGTTCCCTGATGCCTTCTAAGTAAACATGGCGCCATTCATTTCTGGATCCAGAAGGAGGGAGTTAGTTCAATTTACATGGCGTGTCATGTGTTAACTAATTTGTAAAACAATCCTGTTAAGTAGTATAAACTGTGCTGTGTCTTGAACTTCCTATGAGAACAATGGCCAGATCTATGCGTTGAAGTCAGCGGTAAGTGTATGTGTATAATATATACCATCACAATAGGCATTTTAAATGTGGAGATTCCTTCAGTCCTCCCAAGAGCTCATGTGATGTGGTAGAAAGGAGAGCCTTGTGGTTGAGGCACAGGACCCAGATTCAGTTCTCCACTCTGCAACAGACTTCCTTTGTGTCCCTGGGCAAGTCACTTAATCTCTCTGTGCCTCATCTGCGAAATGGGGGTAATAATACTTTCCTACCTCTCAGTGTAAAATTCATTAACATTTGTGAGGTGCTCTGCCGCTCAAAACACAGGTGATGGGTGCAGTATAAATAAAGCCACCCAACATCTCCGCTCTTCACATGATGTGAGGAAGAGAGGGGATGGGTGCCTGCTGGTCCCTCCAGCCACAGAGAGGAGGGAAGGCACAGAGGGGGGACAAGGCAGAGCTCAGCCTTTCCTAGATCAGCTCCAGGTGAAGTTTTTCCAGCCCAAATGGACCTGATCAAAGAAAAAAGCCAGAATGTGGAACATATTTGTTTTGAAAATACAGTCTGTTTCTGTATAAGCATCTTTCTAGGTAGATGGGTTTTCATTCAGCCAGTTAAGAAGGATACTTTTGCTGATTCTTTGGGTACATCCTAGAATAATGATTATTTTAATTTGAACCGAAGAATCAGGTTTTAAACACCACTTTTTCCACAAGACCTTCGTGCAGCATATCTTGTATGAGTAAAGAGAGCTAGAAAAGGAATTAAATGAGCAGCATGGTGTTTATGAAAGGTTTCCTTTAAAATTACTAATGACTGTATAATTTTAAAATTCACTGCTAATGCCTTAAATTTACTAAGCACTGTAAGCCAGCTTTTAATCAGCAGACATTGTAACAGTGTGTGCATATCTTAAGGATCTTCATATCCTTTTACTGTCTGAGAGATACCGGGAGACTTGGTAAAGAGAACCGTGGCCTAGTTTTTTCAGCATAGCTAGCAATTCATTTTCCTTTCTCTGTTTAATGTGATTCTATCCAATCTTGTTTTTCAAGGGGCTTTCACTAAAGATCATAAGCTCCGAGCGATCAGTTAATGCACAACATAAGACAGAAGTCAAAATATAGTACACCAGCAGTCTTGCAATTAGGACATTGAAAACTGGATATAAAACCTTGAATAGAGTATATAAGAGAGGCCATTCCAGAATGTGTAAAATGGCACAATAACTGGATCCCCAAGCCCATTATTAAGGAGGCATAGGCCCTGACTCAGGAAGGCACTTAGGCACATGCTACAGCAAGTGTCCTGACTTGGAGCTATAATCGGTTATAATTCTCTGATTTATCGCTGAAAAATAGGGGGGCGGGAAGGAGACACAGATCCACGTGTATTGTAGGAGAGGAGTGTAGTATACTTCACCTAGCCAGTCAGAAATGTCAAGGTAGACTTAAGCAAATTGTTACCTCATATATAGGGCTTGTTGGAGGAGAACTAAGAAGAAATTACAAACTGTTTTGGATGGAGAATGAGTGACTAATCTGTGGATTGTGAAGGAGATTTTCTGAGCGAGAAGGGATCTAGAGCCCTGCCTGCATGAAGGAAATTAGCACCACTGTACCTGTGTTGCTGTAGTTACACCAGTACAAGCCTTTCACGTGGACAACGCACCAGCCCAAAGCAGGGCTTACATCAGTGCAGCTGACTTCCACATGCTACCAAAGTGTCACTAGGTCAAGCCTGGCTTCACACCAGTACAATGCACTTACACTAGGGGTTTGCAGGATGTAGCTACACTGGTGCAAATTTCTTTAATGTAGACGGCCTAAAATGGCAAAATTTTACCTTATCCTGGGGCTGGGGCAAGGGAAGTGGAGCGGGCTGCTCCCGGCCCCCCACTAATCCCCTGGGCCACAATGGGACTGCAGGGCCCTCAAAAGTGCCCCTCTACAGCTCCTGCCTCCCAGACCCAGGGCGGGGCAAGCCCCTGACCACCCCAAAGACCCTCTGTCCCTTATCCAACCCCTTGGCCCCAGTCCGGCACCCTTAACACGCTGCTCAGAGCAGCATGTTGGAGCTTTACCGCATTGTATGCGAACCCACCTTCTATCGGGTCACGTTATATTGGGATAGAGGTGTATTATTCACTTTCCTACTCTCAGCCCTCTATTGGGGAAAATGAAAAAAATTGTAGCTCCTTGACATGGATTAGAGCCAGGATGACCCTCTGGGTCTGACTCTGCCAGTTTGAGCCCTGCAGCAGTCAGGAAAGAGATCAGCAGCATGAGGCAGTTTGCTCATGGCCCTTGAAATTCAGGCGTGTGCACACACTGTTCCTGCTTGTGTGCTGATTCCCCTATGAAGCAAGAGCCTTGCCAAAATGCTAAACCAGCTTTCAGCAGAAGCACACTTGTTAATCAGGCTCCTGGGCAGCATTTAGATCTTCCGGATGCTGCAACACCAACAAAATATGCAAGAGCATCTCTCAGAATTAAAGGAACTGCATCCTGAAAAGCACTTGAGAGCCAGCTCATTAGCTCTTTGTTTTCATTGCGAGTTAATTAGTCTTCCCTGCCTCTTATAAATTCCTTTCAGCTGTCGGCTTGAGTTTCCAGTGAATTTTCTGAATTGCCACAACTCCAAACTGTGTTGTTTCAAAGGCCGTGCCCGTTAGAGCACATCTTCCCCACTTCCCTTATGTCCACAGGAGGTGGATATGTCACATGAAGATCTTTGCAGCAGATCACTCCCAGAACAGAATCCAGCCTTTGTCTGCTGATATCTATCTCTTCTCTTTTTCTTTTTCTTTTATTACACTTCATCTTCAGCACCCAGTGAGGGACCAGGGAGTCATTGTGTTGGCTTCGGTACAAGCATAAAGAAAAATTTAGTGCCAAAATGCAGTGCCAAATAATTTGCCATCTTGGTTTCAACAAGGCCCAACAAGTGGATGAAACCAACAGGTGCAGGGTGGCAGAGAAGTAGGGTGACCAAATAGTGTGAAAAATCGGGACGGGGGTGGGAGGTATAATAGACGCCTATATAAGAAAAAGTCCCTAATTTAAGGACTGTCCCTATAAAATCGGGACATCTGATCATCCTACAGGGAAGTGGAGGAAGGGGATAATAGTGACACAAGTGCATTTTTCACTGCAAGCAGTCTCTGCTTACCATCTTCCTAGCCATTGTTAACTGTCATTTGTAGGCCTCACAACAGAGGTGTGAAAGCGCATTTCTTCAAAACAAAGGTAACGTGTTAAGAGTTTCCTGTGTTAAGAGTTTCCTGGATACAAGAATCAATCCAGACATGTAGTAAGTGTTTAACCTTGTAATGAAAACCAAAAGCCAAAAATCCTGCCTTTGTTGAGGAGTTACCCAGCAAGACTAAACTTTAGCTCAGGTGAATGTCAGACTTAAGTTCTAATGAACAGTGGGGAGGAGGGGTGTTAACTAAAAAAAAAAGCTGATAAAAAGGTAAAGTATTTGCAGAGTCAGTAGAAACGCTGACCCAGATAAGTGTGTGAAAATTAATTTCATGCCCTAGAACTTTTTCTGCATGTTTTTTAATGCAATATATCTGATCCTCCAAAAAGGAAGTAACGTATAGGATCTCAGCAGCTCTGAAGAGTCACATTGGAATAATAATAACAAGAAGAGAGTTGGAGAACGAGTGTGCACATGTACTTTTTGCACGCATTAAATACACTAAGAAAGGAGAGATTAATGTCATTATCTTTCAAGATATGGGTGTACATTCTGTGCCATCTATTCTGTGAGATTTTTAAATTGTGAAATGCCATCATCCTGAACAACTCCCCACAATCGAACATGGTTTTTAGGGAGAATAATAAAACCTAGTCTTCCGCCCCACTGTATTCTAGTTCCATCCTGCTCCAGTTGAAATCCGTTGCAAATTTCTGTTTTAAATGGCAGCTGAATTCATTATGTCCTGGATTATTCGTCAGCTGGAAAGTTGCAAAACCAGCTATATCTGCTGCTGCAAACGTGACCCAACGTTTCTAGAGCACATGATTCTTCAAACTAATCGATCCCCCAAAAATTAACCTCCAAGCAAATTTATTTTGGCCTCTTTTACAGTAAGCACCTGATCCTGAATTCTTTGTGCTCCCCAAACTCCCATTAATGTTCAGGGAGTGGGACGGAATTTGATGTGAAATAACAAATTATTGTTACTATTAGTGTAATTGTGATTAAACCGATGTGATGCAGGCTGCAAAGGGAAAGTTCATTCTATTTCTTTACATTCCCAGCTTTTTAAAAACATTTAATATATAGATGGAAGGGGGGAAAAGGAGACAAGATACTGTAACTTAAAAGCCAAATCCATCAGTGCAGTACCTAGCTGTGTAGCAGGCTGTGAGCTGGACATCTCCATGGTAGACCACAGAGCAGCCACCCTCAGTAGCCTCTGCAGATCCAAGGTGAGGGTTGGACCAGAAGTGGATGCTCTAGCAGGAGAACCACTAGAGCTGTGAGATGATGTATAACCCCCATTTATCCCCGCCTAGTACAGTCACCACTGTAGAGACCTTCCAGAGCCATGGATGTGTGGCTGGATGTGCCCCCACACATCATCTTAACTATTTATATGTTTTATTCAGTCTGAAAAATATTCCCCTTTGGCCTTTGCTTTGTGTCCCAAGTAAATCTTGACTTGGAAGGTAATGATGGCTCTTCACTTCTATGTACAGCACCTGAGATTTGGGAGCTATCTAAGGGCTTGTCTACACTACCGCGCGGGGTTGATCTAAGATACACAACTTCAGCTACATGAATAGCGTAGCTGAAGTTGACGTACTTAGATCTACTTACTGCGGTGTCTTCACTGCAGTAGGTCGACAGCTGACACTCTCCCGTCGACTCCGCTTACACTTCTCGTTCTGGTGGAGTACCGGAGTCGACGGGAGAGTGCTCAGTGATCGATTTATCGTGTCTATACTAGACACAATAAATCAACCCCTGCTGGATCAATCGTTGCCTGCCGATGCAGCGGGTAATGTAGACAAACACCAGAAGTGGCCAGACTTGCTTTGTTAGCTGTTTCGATGTTTGGGATTTCTTTCATGATTTCACCCTAGCTGAAAGCATATATAACATAAGGTGGTTTGATGGTTTCTGATAATGGGAGCACATGAACCTAAATGATGAGAGACTGTAAGTGACCATACACCAGCGTATAGTGGACTCCTGGCATCCTTTCCCACAATCTTTAATGCCTCCTTGATGATTACTTTTAGCTGAAAATAGGTCACCTGGCCTGCTCTTATGGGCTGCTGTCCAGATTGCTCCGTGTTTAACATCATAAATGTAAATACATACATGCACTTACTGAAAATGAGAGGACAGATAATGCCTAATGGCAGCCACTCCAAATGAAACACAAGTACAATCACCTGAAAAGGGAGTGAAGTGATTTCTTGTTTTATTGTTACATCCTGTGCTCATATTATTTCCTTTGCTGCTTTTGCACTGGCTGCTGCTGTGTTTGGCAGGAAATTGCAACCCTGATGCCTCCAGCTCAGTCAAAACCAGAAATAGTCCAAACAGCCTGATAAGAGAAACCACATTTTTAATAACAAAATTTGGATGTAGGCAGTCTGCTCAGTATTTTCTTTTCTGTTTTCTTTTTTGTTTTTCAAATTAGGGAGAAAGGGAAGAAGGGGGACGCTTTTCTGTGTGTAAGCAGAAGCCTGGGTCAATGGTTGGGAAGCTATCAGGACTTGGGAGACCCAATTTTAATTCCTTGCTCTGCCACAGACTTCCTGTGTGACCTTGGGCAAGTCTCTTAGTCTCTCTGTGCCTCAATTTCCCCATCTGTTAAACAGAGATAATAGCACTGCGCTACCTGACAAGGGTGTTGTGAGGATAAATACATTCAGGATTGTGAGGCACTCAGATACTGTGTTGATGGGAAATGTATAAGTCTCTACGATAGGTAGAAATGTTGCTATCTGCAGCCCAACACAAACTAGTCACAGAATTTACTCTTGATCATACACATTATGGTATGACACCTATTCATTCTAATAAAAGTGAACTGATTATAATTTATCCTATCTTCTTTCCAATTTGCCAAGCTCACTTTAACCAATAATTAGTTCAGGGCTTGATCTTTCAGGATTTGAATCAATCTATTTCTGTATTTTATTGCCTTAAGTTCTCTCTGAAATGTAGGCATGTTAGGTTTTACTCTCTTCCCTCCCTGTCACAAACTGAATGATCTGTGGGGATTGGAAAGAGGTGTGTGGTAACTGAGCTAAGCCCTGTATGCATTATGGCGGGTAATATCAATCCTGCCTATTCCTTTGTGTATTTCTACCAAGCATATCACTGTGGTTCCCAGACCTGCTCTAACATTGCTTAATACAGTGTTCAGAATTGGGTTGTAATTTAATTATTTGGGGGGAACATTCATAGCATGGTGGATTGCTTGTTTTTTAAATCACTGTATGTGTGCTGGAGAGGAAAACAGTCTTGCAACACTGCTACTGTAGCAACAACTATGATGGGAAACAGTTATCAATCATGGTTCTGGCAAAACGGTGTCTGAAATAGCTTTCCAATACATATTTTACTAGCACAATTTAAGTTAGTGATAGACAAGCCCTCAGTGTGTTGCATAGTGTGTAACTTTTTAAAGGGTGTCCATCTCAACTGTGTAGGAAGAGGTTATGTAAATATTTTGGATTATTCCTCTTAACTTATTTGGCTTGAAATAGATGTAAACGATGAACTTTCCATTGATTGGCTAGAACCCATCAGGACAAACACCACTCTTGGGCTGAATTTTCTTATGTATTCAAACAGTGTCCTCCTGTTTCTAAACTACTGACTGCCAATTTAAAATAGTACGCAAAAGTAATATTTCTCAGCCATTCTGAAAACACAGCACTTCTATTTGATGAAGGAATAAAGAAGCAAGAAGAAAAAATAAATAAGGTAATGTGATTGTTTCATAGGTAACATATATACAGCTAGAAGGTGTAATGAGAGAACTGCTGAAAAACATCTTTGAGCAAGGCTTTTCACTAGAAAAATTCTGACAAGATTTAAAGATGGGGATACTGAGGAATTGAGAGACTATGTGAACTGTCTAAATAAGTGTGTGAAGGAATAGATCCCCAGATGTGTACCTTTTTATTTTTTATTCCCAGAAAGGCTCGGTTGCTATTGATTTTTACATGGAAGGCACTCAGATACTACAGTGATGGGCAGCAATATGAACCCTCACACAGATGCCCTAGTCCATGATTTGTCTCTCTTTTGTAGGTCTTCAGATCACATGCACCATGGTGAAGTGTAGAAGCACCATGTGATGAACTAATTTTAGTACCAGATGTTCAGGTAGCTACTGTTTACCAGGTTTAGGCATATAGAGCATTACATCCTAGTGTTGCCCCCACTAAAATCTCCCTGGAAACATTCCGATGAGCAAGTAATTTTCTGCTTTTTCTCCTCTTTTTATATATATACCACCTTTCTCCCTTGCCTCCTCACCTGCTTCCAAATACTTGGAGGTAACTGGCAGAATCTAGGAAATTTTTGAATAAAATGTTAGTCTGTTGTTTGTCTTGCTGTAATTTAAGATCAATTTGAATTAGGAAGATAGGCGCAGATTGACAAAGTTATTTAGGCTTCTAAATTCCATTGAAATCAATGGAAGTTAGGAGTGCAAATATCTTCATGGTTCTGGGCCAAAGAGAACTCTGAAATACAACCCATGTTATCATCTGGCTTTAGTATGGAGGTGGACAACGCTTCATCATTAGTATAACTTACCTTGGATGCTGGCTAATATAACAGTGGCTGTCTGTGCAACATTAATAAGGAGCTCCAGTCATAGACTTTGAGCTCATTGTGAGATTTTCCTAACACACCGGCTTTTGAGGAAGTTTAGTGTCTTGGAGCTCTCTGGTCTCCAGGGGAAGTGTGTACTTTGCACCACCTCTTAGATGTGGTATGCCTCCCCTTTTCCTCCAGATATGCCTGGCCAGGTCTGCAAAATGATGCAAATAGGATGGGCGAGATGGGATCTGTCCCCTCCTGGGGTAGTAGTAAAGAACAGGTCCAGGGACAGAGCACAGCGTAGCCCTTGGTGTTTCTAAGTTGTGGTTTTGTTTCTGTTTACTGTGTCATGCACCTCACAGTTCAAATGGATTTGATACATTTTCTTCTTGACCTTCACCGCCTTAAATTTAAAGTGCTTCTGTCAAGGTTTCCAGGCCCCAGACTCGTCCTCATTAGAGTGTAACATTTTTAAGGTGTATCAAGTCCTTAGTACTTCTCCTATTCCCTATTTAAATAAATACCTGATGTCAATAGTCAAAAACCAACTACCACTTCAAATGAGCCTCTGGGGGCAGGGATATTGTTAGATTCCCAGGGCTGGCTATGCAGTAGCTATTAACTAACCAAACAAGATTTCCCCAGAGCTGTGCTGACCTTGATCAGTGATGTCTGTGCACAAACCAAGATGTTTAGACACAAGGTGCATGTAAGGTGAAACTATTAAATGCAAACATTCATTTGAAAACCATGTACTTTATTTTCTAGGTTATTCTTGGTTCAAAAGCCTTTTATTGAATTGGTGTGTTTCTCTGGGGTCAGTGTAAAATGCTGGGGTCCTTTTAAGGAATTCATGGTTTCCAACAACAGCTGCTGTTAAATGAAAATAGCCATATCCATTTCAGCTCCATTCAAAACACAAGATAAAGCCAGTTAAATGGGATAAGGACAAATTAGTGGGAATGGAAGGGCAGGGATTATTGTTTCCAAGAGGGTCAGACACCTTGCATGTTTTGCAACATTGTAGGTCTTTGTAAAACACTCCAAAGTGTATCCTTCAACTTAATTACTTTATATTTCATGTTGATGTTTTTAATAAAAAAACGTGTTCCCTTGCTTTATGGGTTTGTCTGGGAAACAAAGGGGAAGTGGATTAATTAATCCTCAATACACCTATCAGGTATGTAAGCACCAGGAGAACTGGAGGTCCTGGTGATGTCAAGGAACTATGACGTGATCGGAATAACAGAGACTTGGTGGGATAACTCATATGACTGGAGTACTGTCATGGATGGTTATAAACTGTTCAGGAAGGACAGGCAGGGCAGAAAAGGTGGGGGAGTAGCACTGTATGTAAGGGAGCAGTATGACTGCTCAGAGCTCCGGTACGAAACTGCAGAAAAACCTGAGTGTCTCTGGATTAAGTTTAGAAGTGTGTGCAACAAGAGTGATGTAGTGGTGGGAGTCTGCTATAGACCACCGGACCAGGGGGATGAGGTGGATGAGGCTTTCTTCCGGCAGCTCACGGAAGCTACTAGATCGCATGCCCTGATTCTCATGGGTGACTTTAATTTTCCTGATATCTGCTGGGAGAGCAATACAGCGGTGCATAGACAATCCAGGAAGTTTTTGGAAAGCGTAGGGGACAATTTCCTGGCACAAGTGCTAGAGGAGCCAACTAGGGGGGGTGCTTTTCTTGACCTGCTGCTCACAAACCGGGTAGAATTAGTGGGGGAAGCAAAAGTGGATGGGAATCTGGGAGGCAGTGACCATGAGTTGGTTGAGTTCAGGATCCTGACGCAGGGAACAAAGGTAAGCAGCAGGATACGGACCCTGGACTTCAGGAAAGCAGACTTCGACTCCCTCAGGGAACGGATGGCCAGGATCCCCTGGGGGACTAACTTGAAGGGGAAAGGAGTCCAGGAGAGCTGGCTGTATTTCAAGGAATCCCTGTTGAGGTTACAGGGACAAACCATCCCGATGAGTCAAAAGAATAGTAAATATGGCAGGCGACCAACTTGGCTTAATGGTGAAATCCTAGCGGATCTTAAACATAAAAAAGAAGCTTACAAGAAGTGGAAGGTTGGACATATGACCAGGGAAGAGTATAAAAATATTGCTCGGGCATGTAGGAATGTTATCAGGAGGGCCAAATCGCACCTGGAGCTGCAGCTAGCCAGAGATGTCAAGAGTAACAAGAAGGGTTTCTTCAGGTATGTTGGCAACAAGAAGAAAGCCAAGGAATGTGTGGGCCCCTTACTGAATGAGGGAGGCAACCTAGTGACAGAGGATGTGGAAAAAGCTAATGTACTCAATGCTTTTTTTGCCTCTGTTTTCACTAACAAGGTCAGCTCCCAGACTGCTGCGCTGGGCATCACAAAATGGGGAAGAGATGGCCAGCCCTCTGTGGAGATAGAGGCGGTTAGGGACTATTTAGAAAAGCTGGACGTGCACAAGTCCATGGGGCCGGACGAGTTGCATCCAAGAGTGCTGAAGGAATTGGCGGCTGTGATTGCAGAGCCACTGGCCATTATCTTTGAAAACTCGTGGCGAACCGGGGAAGTCCCGGATGACTGGAAAAAGGCTAATGTAGTGCCAATCTTTAAAAAAGGGAAGAAGGAAGATCCTGGGAACTACAGGCCAGTCAGCCTCACCTCAGTCCCTGGAAAAATCATGGAGCAGGTCCTCAAAGAATCAATCCTGAAGCACTTGCATGAGAGGAAAGTGATCAGGAACAGCCAGCATGGATTCACCAAGGGAAGGTCATGCCTGACTAATCTAATCGCCTTTTATGATGAGATTACTGGTTCTGTGGATGAAGGGAAAGCAGTGGATGTATTGTTTCTTGACTTTAGCAAAGCTTTTGACACGGTCTCCCATAGTATTCTTGTCAGCAAGTTAAGGAAGTATGGGCTGGATGAATGCACTATAAGGTGGGTAGAAAGCTGGCTAAATTGTCGGGCTCAACGGGTAGTGATCAATGGCTCCATGTCTAGTTGGCAGCCGGTATCAAGTGGAGTGCCCCAAGGGTCGGTCCTGGGGCCGGTTTTATTCAATATCTTCATAAATGATCTGGAGGATGGTGTGGATTGCACTCTCAGCAAATTTGCGGATGATACTAAACTGGGAGGAGTGGTAGATACGCTGGAGGGGAGGGATAGGATACAGAAGGACCTAGACCAATTGGAAGATTGGGCCAAAAGGAATCTGATGAGGTTCAATAAGGATAAGTGCAGGGTCCTGCACTTAGGACGGAAGAACCCAATGCACAGCTACAGACTAGGGACCGAATGGCTAGGCAGCAGTTCTGCAGAAAAGGACCTAGGGGTGACAGTGGACGAGAAGCTGGATATGAGTCAGCAGTGTGCCCTTGTTGCCAAGAAGGCCAATGGCATTTTGGGATGTATAAGTAGGGGCATAGCGAGCAGATCGAGGGACGTGATCGTTCCCCTCTATTCGACATTGGTGAGGCCTCATCTGGAGTACTGTGTCCAGTTTTGGGCCCCACACTTCAAGAAGGATGTGGATAAATTGGAGAGAGTCCAGCGAAGGGCAACAAAAATGATTAGGGGACTGGAACACATGAGTTGGCAACAAAAATGATTAGGGGACTGGAACACACGAGTTATGAGGAGAGGCTGAGGGAGCTGGGATTGTTTAGCCTGCAGAAGAGAAGAATGAGGGGGGATTTGATAGCTGCTTTCAACTACCTGAAAGGGGGTTCCAAAGAGGATGGCTCTAGACTGTTCTCAATGGTAGCAGATGACAGAACGAGGAGTAATGGTCTCAAGTTGCAGTGGGGGAGGTTTAGATTGGATATTAGGAAAAACTTTTTCACTAAGAGGGTGGTGAAACACTGGAATGCGTTACCTAGGGAGGTGGTAGAATCTCCTTCCTTAGAGGTTTTTAAGGTCAGGCTTGACAAAGCCCTGGCTGGGATGATTTAACTGGGAATTGGTCCTGCTTTGAGCAGGGGGTTGGACTAGATGACCTTCTGGGGTCCCTTCCAACCCTGATATTCTATGATTCTATGATTCTATTTATTCGCATCATAGAGATATGTATAGGACTTGCCCAGGCTTACACAGAAAGTCTGTAGCAGAGCCAGAGAAGCACCCAGATCTTCTGATTCCAGTCTTGTGCTCAAACCATAAAGCCATACTTGTTTTATGTGCTTTTTGTTATTGTAGCAATGTATATTTTGTAAATTACACAAGGTTACTGACTAAAAAGGGTGCTTGTATGAGATTTGCTAAATAGCTGATGCAGGAATGATTCTCTTGCCGCAAAGCTTGCCTAGTGCTTAAAGAAAAGACGCTTAGAAATCCAAAATCTTATATGTTAAAACTGATGTCTGTCCTGCAAAACCAGGATCTGCCAGGATGAATTGAATTTTCAGCATGTTGATATAGATTTCCAGACAGTTTATAGCTGCTAAGTATATCATAATAACAGCATATAATCTACAAACTGCAGACCATACATTGCCAGTGCAGCTGTGAATATTGAATTCAATATCAAACAAATAATTCAAGTAAATAGGGCTGTAATTTTTATTATGGTAATTTTTAGGGGAAATCCATGTATTAGGGTGAAAAATATCAGAACCCTTAGGGCTGTGACTTAAATACTCAAAAGGTACGATTCTTGGATTCTCATTTAAAGGGGTCATTTCAAGAATTGTGCCCATAATGCCCTTTTTGATGCTCTGCCTACCTGAGTGTTCCCTGTGTTTGAGTACTTTATGGGAAATAGTTGGAACATGAACCAGAGGGAGATCTTGGCTACCTTTGTGACAAGTTTAGTTCACACGGAGTTGCAAGCTTATGTCTTGCCTCCTCCCCCAGTACCCATCTCTCTCTCTCACTGCTATGAGTCAGAACTCCCATTCCCAAGAGCCCTACCATTCCAAGTAGGGGCTTCGTTAATTTTTAGTGCATATACCCCTGACAGAGCTAAAGTCCGAGAGATTTTGTGATCTTGCAGCAAGAAAGCTCTACATAGGCAGTAAAGTACATCAGCATTGGTGAGCAGAGAATCTGAGTTGCAACTTGGAAGGCCTGGGAAGGGTCACAAGTTCAGGCTAAAGCTTTGCCTCAAAATATTTGTCACCACAGCCTGGATGTAGTAAGTTTATCGCACTTCCTCTGATGTCCGTTCTTTCCTTTAGACAGACCTCTTCCATCCAGACAGGGAAAAGGCAGGGCAGTGCAAATGCTCTGAGAACATTTTCTTTGATGAGAGACGCTGACTGCATAACATGTAGACAGAAGGGTAATAACCAAATTGAGTAAGTCTCTCTTGCTCAAATCTGGAATATGTTTGGTTAGCTGGACAGAGGGCCTTCCTAACTATGAATCAGGACATTTATACTCCATGATCAAACAAGTATAGTAGAGCACAGTGTCTTTTTAAAAAAGAGAGATGACTCATTTATTATGATTTGCCATTCCTCTTTTCAGTAATAAGACTGAAATGTAGGCTTATTTTAGCTCAGGAGGGAAGCAGCACTTTGTGATACTTATTTTTATATCTCTGTCGATAGGGGGACGTAACACATACCAACTGCCTGCCCCACTCCCACTCGTGTTTTGCATTGTAGACAGCCTGGGGAATGCTGAAGCCAGAAGGTTTGTGTCTGCTCACCAAAGAACTGGGTTAAGCCTAAATAGGAAGAGCCAGAGAGTCCAAAGGCTGTTCTCTGCCAGCAGATGTTTTGCATTATCTGCTGCACACTGATGCTTTCTGTGAACCTCACTAGGGCTTAAACTACCATGTTGGCATCTTCTGGGAAAAATCTTTGCTTTAAGAGCAAGGACGCAAACAGTTCAAGGACTCCCACTTCCGTCATAAACATTTCTTATACCAAACTGATAATTTTCTTAGTTTCAGTGAATCTCAAAGGAATTTCTTTTTACCCGGCTATTAAAAGGTATAGTTATTTTCCCTTCCCCACCCCCTTCCCACATATCATCCCACAGAAATATCTGCTCTAGATCTATGTTCCAGATCACCGGAGATCTTGACATTTGGAGATTTGTTTCCTTCAGCTTGAACAATGAAAAGTCACTCCATTTTCAGATTCTCAGTGCCGTTATGTTTGGGCTGCAAAAAACTGCATGGGAATGTTTGAGTTTATAAAAAAGAGTTTCTAATAGGTTTTTTAAAAGATCCTTAAACTATTTATATTGGTGTAAGATTTTTGTCAAAACTTTTTTTTTATAGCAATCTAAATGTTGCGCTCAATTTGAGACCCCTTTGAGGGAGACAGCATAGAATCATAGAATATCAGGGTTGGAAGGGACCTCAGGAGGTCATGGACCATACAGACTGGGATACAGAAAGGGGAGTCAAGAGATTCATAGATCCGAGACCAGAAGGGATCACTATGATCATCTAGGTTGACGTCCCATATAACACAGGCCATAGAACTTCCCCAAAATAATGTGATGTGAGTTCTGTCAGTAATTTGGTGAGTTAG
Source organism: Lepidochelys olivacea (assembly GCF_965140295.1). NCBI lineage: Eukaryota > Metazoa > Chordata > Testudines > Cheloniidae > Lepidochelys > Lepidochelys olivacea. The sequence goes on along the minus strand of NC_140412.1, from coordinate 23,186,640 downwards.
GTTCTGAGCCTTGCCCAAATTTTCTCATGCCTCAGTTTCCTCACCTGAAAAATGGGAATGATGATTACTTACCTTTTGTAAACATCCTGAGATGTCTGTATGAAATGCACCATTATATGTGATTATTTATTATCTGATGTAATTTCAGTAGTGCTAACCCCAACCATTCAAAAATTAGGTCAGGTCCCCAAAAATCCTGAGATTGGCTTAAAAAACATGAGTTTTTAAAAATTGAGACCTTTTTTATTTGCCTTCTGGTTTCTTAGCCTTTAGGTTTACCCTCAGGTTATGGTTTCAGTTTTTTCTCCACACCAATGAGGAGTAGAAACTTTTATGTTTAGAGCTGAGAATCTCACATAATCGCTGTAGGAGCCGGGGCTTTACGAAAAGCATCAAACATTGTAAGACTCACCATAAAATCCTAAGTAGTAGCAACACTGTAAATTTTTATAATCCTTCCTTTAAAAACAGAGTGGAGATGGGGCTCTCTCTGTTGCGGTCACAATTCTCATCACCTTCCAGGAAAATAGCTGTCTCCAGCCCTCGGCTCAGGAATGCCTACTGTTACTGTGGTAGATTTGGAGCTGCCTGTAACTTACCACTATTCTGTGCGTTTGTCTGACTGCTGTAAGGGGGTTTACTGTATGAGATGAAGGGGTTAATTCAAGACAAGGCTGGCTGCACATAGGCAGGAAAGAGTACAATGTCTTCAGATAGCCACTCATCTACCAGCACTCTCAGGACACTGCGAGAGCCATTGACTTTGAAGCTCCACCTCTGACACCCTGCTGAGCTCACCAGACTGGTTTTGGGCAGCAGGGCAAAAGGAGCCTGGGGAATTGAGAACAAAGCACTTTGGTTGGATTTAAAAGCCAGACCCTCAAGAACATGGTGAGGGAGAGTCAAGGGGAACAGATTGAGACCCAGGCTCCCTGAGGGTAGAAGTCTGGGATAAGATAGGCCTGCCTAGGATTCTAGGTAAGGTAGGCATGCATGCAGACCTTTTGTTTTAAAAAACCTTTTCTCTTATGCTGTGCTTTGCTCCTACTGGTAAGATTAAGCAATACTTGGTTTTAAGAAGGCTGTTTTGGGTCACTGTAACCAGTGGTCGTGGCTCCCGAAGGGAAGAACTACAGGTACTGAACTCAGCTGGCTTGAGCAAGGTTGATACACAGGGGACTGAGGCTGGCTGGGACTCAGTCTAAGAGAGAGAATTGGAGGATTCTGTCCGAAAGAAAGTAAAGGCACGAGGCCTGGCAGCTGAGGGGTGCATTCAGAGAGACCAAAAGAGGGGTAAGCAGTGTAGTGATCTCTATAACTATGACCGCAACTAAGGGTCTGTCTACACTGCAATTAAAAGCCCAGGGCTGGCCTGTGCCAGCTGACTCAGGCTCACAGGCTTAAGCTGCAGGGCTATTAAATAACAGTGTAGACATTCCAGCTGCAGCTTAGGCTGTAGGACCCAGTGCGGGGGGGGAGCCCAAACCCAAGCCCAAATCAGCTGGCCCAGGCATGGATGTCTAATTTCAGTGTACACATACGTTGTATTGCTTTTTAAAATTACAGTTTAGGGGAATTAGAGCTTCTTTGTATTTTGAGACCGAGCAAAGTAGGTGCAGTTTTCCTTTAACTATGTATAAATATGTAACTTTTTCAACTCAAACTTCTTGAAAATGGTTTTGGTTGTATCACACACCCCAGTCTCACAGTTATTGGAATTGCTTTGATGTTCTTTCCAGAAATCAAGTCATATCTTCTTTTGGGAAGAGCCAGAAAACATCTTCCTCACTTGCTGGAAAGGAGCAAAAGACTTATGGTGACTCTCTTCCTATCCAATTACAGATTTTCCAACTTCCCATTCAGTTGAATGACAAGACAGTCTGAAGTTTATGTCCAAATCCTTCAGATTGAGTTAAAAATGCAGGTGGTTCTCTATTTGCTGACTGAAATGACAATTTCCTTCAATCCCTTCTCTTGAACCATTCACTTAATCGTGGCATTTGCTTCCGGTGTTCTTCTTGCTCTTACCACTCCCATAATTATTCTTTACCTCCGACCTCATTCCAAACCCACCTTACTCTACAGGCTCAAGGGTTGTCTGTCTGCCTGTCTCCCAGATACACACACCCCTTCTGAGTCACACTAAGCTTTTATCGTCAGGGCTATTGCTACAGCTGCTGAAAACGGGAGTAGCCCTATCTTCATTCTGGTAAGAAACGGAGATAGGTAAAGCAAACGGTAACATTTGGGACACATCAGATGAGTCCTTCTGGTGAGGAAAATGGCAGCAGGACTTCTGTCAGCAGGTGCCACTACTCTCTCCAGAGTTCCACCACACCCTGGATGGATGACCTCTTTGTCAAGATGCCATCTCCCCATGGGCTAGCAGAGCAGATTGTGCTTTGGAGGAACGTGTCTATTGCTGGTAGACCTTCTGGGGTTAGTTACAGTATATACAATTAGCAGCAATATTTTAGGATTCCGGAATGTATGATAGGTTTCCACTGTCTGCTCAGCTTAAGCAATATGAAATCTTGTTCCAGACACTTCCCAGGTAAATAATGCTACCTCCATATGAACTGAAGTCCAAGTCTTCTGGTCTAGCACTCTGTCTTAGTAATGGTGAGCTAGAAAAAACTATTGTCCCTCACTCTGCTCTGATTTTTGTTTTACTTGCTGGTCAGAGAATTGGGGTGGGTGTTTGCTTTTTTTCCCCTTCCTTCTGATTAGTTAAGTTTTTATTCCTTCCCACCCCCTGTAGGTGTCTGAAGTTCTGCCTGTCTTCAGTGCAGTTAAAAATACTAAAAATCCCATGATGTAAGTGATACGTTACTGGTGAGTAACATTTTCTCTTTTGTTTAAAATGAGAAATCTGGGTTTGGTCAAGCAGAAGGAAGGAGATGGAAGATTAAAAATCAAAGTTAAAGTGCCCTTATTTAAGATATTTTGTACAGTGAGAAAATCCACTGTTTTTTGACCTCTCCTGTAAATCACAAAATAAGGTCCATACTGTATGGGCTGAATAATAGCCGTGCTGAAAACATAGACCACATCAATGTGTTTAACTGAGAAAAGGGACAACAAAATGGACCTGTGGCACTATCCAAAGCTCATTTATTGCTTTATTTGCTGTGCCACAGACAGATGAAATTTTGATTTTCATGTTGTTGGAGATCTAAGTTCAGAATTCTTCTTTGGTGGAAAATCTGCATATTCTGAAGGGAAAAGGGAAAAACCGGATCTGTCAAGATTCTGATGACATTTGTATCTAAGACGCCAATTGTATCATCGAAATAGACAACTGGTCTAGTTGGGGCTGGTTTTTGGGGAGCAGTAGGAACAATGTGTCCCAGAGCAACAGTGCCATTAAACCACAGGTCTGACACCTAGATCCTGCTGGATCTAGCCAAGTGTAGAGGACTGGGACAATGAGAAGCACAAATACCAGGGGGGAAATTGGGGCCAAAAACTCTAGGATCCATGGGTCGGATCCAGGTGTTCACATGCTGTTTCTCCAGGATTCACTGGGATCCAGATTTATTTTGGTGTAAGAGGCATGCCTACACTTGCTCTCCATTTAGGCATTACAATTTGGAAGGTGGGGAGAAAAATACTGGCTGGGTCTAGGTGCCAGACCCAGGGTTTAGTGTGGTATTGTTCTGAGGTACATATCGGCTTGGCGGGGGGAGGGGCGAGTTTACAGCAGTAAATGCAGTTAGTCTGCTCTCTATTTTTATATTCTAATTTGTTGTCTTGCACACTAAAATGGGCAAGATCCAGGTAAACCTATCTTTTATCCACACCGTACAGTGATGCCTCTTGTTGCTTCCAAATGAGCAGAACTTCAAGTTGAAATACAATCCCATTTCATTTTGCTTCAATGGAAAGAATCCCTTTGCAAGGATGGGTCACAGAGAGCAGAATGAGACCACAAACTGAAACCATTTAGGGAAGAAAGTTGTAAGGACTATATTTTGCCAACGAGAGAGAGGGACCGATTCCAGCTCTGCTGAGAAAAGAAATGATCACTAAAACATCTAGCAGTCATTTAGGAATTGAAAAATGTAGGTATAGAGTAGCAATTTTGCAATAGAAAATCCTGTGTTTCAGTCATTTTGTGAAATGTTAAAGTAAGCATAAAGAGGCAAATATTTTGGAAGAGAAGCTATTTTTTAAAGTGCAGTTATTGTTAGAAAAGTGACTCTGAGTTATCTGGGGATTTTTTATTCTCCTTGATAACTTCCATAGCACATATTCTTCAGTTGAATAAAAAATGTTTTTCTCTAAACTACCAGTGTTTCCAATGCCCCCTGAGCTCTGAAAATCTGCCTGTGTTCTTTCAGTCAGTAGCTAAGACTCTGCAGTCAGGACAGAGGCCATTCTGCTTCTGATGCATGAGCCAGACCAGAATCCAGCTCCTTTGCCTGCAGCTGTGTTGCCAGCAAGAGTAGAGCTTGTTTGTGTCAGTAAACCCGGCAGATATGACGGGGATAGTCACAGGGGATCAATGTATTAGAAAGATGCCCTCTTCACCTAGTGTCTCTTTCTGAACATAACCATGGGTTAGAGGGCCACTTTAAAGTTGTTTGTTCACCTAGCTTGAAAAGTAACGTTAATTTGTTTTGAAAATTAATTCATACATTTGAACATTGGTTGGGGGTGGGAGGTTGTTTGTTTTTTGTTTTTGTTTTTCTCTTTAAGGATATTTATAACGCTCACATCCTGGAACTGCACCTTTCCTGTACAGTAACAAACCACTTCTCCAAAGGTGCACACCATGGCAGTCCTTCCCTCCCCTGCTGTTCCTTTAGACACACTTCTACTGAGCTAGGGGTGGGCAAACTTTTTGGCCTGAGGGCCACATCGGGACTGCGAAACTGCTGTGCCTCCCCAAACAGCCTGGCGTCCGCCCCCTGACTGCCCCCCTCAGAACCCCCAACCCACTTCTTGTCCCCTGACTGCCCCCTCCCAGGACCCCCCGCCCCAACCACCCCCCAGGACCACACCCCCTATCCAACCCCCCCCCGTTCCCTGTCCCCTGACTGCCCTGAACACTATCCACACCCTTGCCCCAACTGCCCCCCCAGGACCCCACCCCCTATCCAACCCCTCTCCCTCCCCCTCCCCCCACGCCACTCAGAGCAGCAGGAGCTCGCAGCCCTGCTGGCTGGCCAGAACCAGCCACGCTGCCGCGCTCCCCGGCAGGAGCCGCGGGCCAGAGCGCATGCAGTGCAGTGAGCTGAGACTGTGGGGGAGGGGGAACAACAGGGGAGGGGCCGGGGGCTTGTCTCCCCGGCCGGGAGCTCAAGGGCCAGGCAGGACGGGCCCGCGGGCCGTAGTTTGCCCACCTCTGTACGAAGCTGTCAGTATTGAAACTGGCAAGAATCCAGCACTCCAGCATTTCAGAGGCCACTCTTCTTATGAATTCTAGGGTAGTGCTAGCTTCCAGTGCAGCTGGAAGATGGGGAGACTCACTCATATCTGCCTGCTCGTTCTTCAAAACTCGGCTGGTAGCTCAAGTTGAACAATGTCCATCTTCTAGACCAAAGTGAAGGGATGATTTTGAAAGAGGAGTGCAGCCTGTATGTGCCACTAGTATATCACAGCCGTGTTGAGAGAGTGAAGAATAAAAGTGAGATAACAGACCACGTGGAAGCCACACAGGTAATTGGTGTGCATTATTCTCATGAGGCTATAAAATTATTTGCGGTGTGATGTGGTCACTGCAACATAGTAAGAGCAGACTGTAAAATTCCCAGCTACCTGTCTCCTAAGATACTGGCACATTAAATCCTCTTGGACAGAAGTGTGAATGAAGAGAGTGATAAACTGGGGCATGCAAAATGTCTGCAGCAGAGTTCTGCTGACTGACTGAGGGAAATGATACTGCTTGAGAGGTGGGGGAGAAACTGGAGATGGAAGAGTTTGGTTTCTGCACCTTTGCTATCTGCATTTCCTTTCAGTAGTTTCCTGTAGTTAGCAATGCCTAAGGGCCAGATGGTTAGTTATTCAGAGATACGTTTTAAGTGTAATTGTCATGTTCAACCTGGTGAGATTTTGAGGGGTCCAGGGGAAGGAAAATCCTTTAATATCCCTTCACCATTTTTTCTCTTTTTCAGTTCCCCGACTCTCCTCATGGCAAGCTTTCCCTAAGCCAAGGAGAGCTAGATATTGCCTATCTTTTTTCCCTTCCTTTCCTCCCTCAAGAGCTGTCAATATTGTCGCAGAGGTCACCTAGACAAGCTACTTAAGAAATGGCTGAGGGTCCATCCAGGAACTGAGCCCAAAACCACCACAGTGTTCCAGGATCTTGCCTGGTGCAGGGCTCAATGACCAAACTTGTGTCCAGTGTATTGAAGTGCGGACCTGCGGCAAAAATCAAAAATCCCTTCTGTGTAAGGGAATGTGCGTTACACATTGCTAAGTGGGTATGAATCTAACAATCTTGCTTAAGACTCACCTCTGAATTTGTTCCGAGATGTTTTCTTCATGTTCAGATAAATCCGATATTCACCTGGATTATAACAATGAGAGAATCCTCTTTCCTAGTTACCCAACAGCTGATGATGTGCCCGAGAGGCCTAATCTCAGATATACCTGTGTAAATCAGAAGTCCATTGAAGTCCATGTATTGACTTTAGCCAACTTCTTTTGTGATGTCCTTTTGACTTCATAGTGTGTGGTTTGTTTCACTTTTAGTATTGGATTCAGGATGTAGTGATTTTGTGTATGACACAAAATTCCCGATTTATCTGTGGGTCACATAAAGGAGATGTTCGTTGCGGCTGACTGTTCCCTAACAGGAAATGTTGGGGTGGTTTTGTTGTCAGTCCTGAGTTTGCTAACCATTTGTAACCACGTTAAAGACGAACAAAGCAAAGGAGAAAGTTCACCGAGTGCGCACAATAATGACTGTTCAAAATGTGGCAGAATGACAGCGGTTTGCTGGGCTTCCCTCTCCTCTTTTATGTGAGCTGAGAGATTCAGCTCCAGCTCCTTCAGTTCCTTGAAGGCTAAAATGTTCATTTTCACTTTCACCAGAAAGTCCACCTCTCTAAACATCATCAATTAATAGGCAGATATTCCCTGTGCTATATCAACCCCTTGCCCGAGTAGTATTGGGGGGAGACTGTGTATTGTAATTTCTTTAAAAAACTGAACACACGTACTAGTACATAGGGGGGAGTGAGGGGAATCCTGTCTCTAAGGAGTCAGAGCTTAAATAAAGCTACCCTTTTTTGACCTCCGAACTTGAGACCAGAGATCATAATGACCAGAGATGGAAGGCACTTATTGGATCACACAGTTCTCACCATGGCAGGATGAAGAGGAGACTTATTCCTTATTGCCATGAAATTACATTCGATCTCATACATGTGGGGGTTAGAGTTTCCAAAGCATTCACCATTGGCTTAGCTCTGCTCCCTTGTAAGGCTGCAATCCATTATTCTGTTTTTTCTGGACTTTGATATGGCACCCGTTTCATTAATATCGCACGATCCTACCCAGTAGATCAGAGCCTGACAATTCCTTATAGTGCTGAAAAGGAACAAAAAAAATATTTTTTTAAAAAGTTTAACAGTTGGGGGGGAGGGGCAATTTTCATTGAGCAGGTTGCCACGAATTGCATCAATCCAAGAACTGCTTGTGGTTGTCATAGTCACAGCCTACAACACCCAAACAAAGCAGCAAGGAACCAAAGCTGGCATCCAAAAGCTGTTATATTAATAACATTCTTCTGGTTAATAACTACTAATTTATGTATGTAGTTTTCGTTTTTAAAAAAAGTATGAAACTTAATAATCTTTTGCTCACAGCTTGGTGTGGGTTTTTAAATAAAGCCTAATTTTTCATCCTCCCCCAAAATTGGACTGGAATTTCTGATTCAGTAAGAATCCCTGCAGCAAGTTTCTATTGGTATGACACATAGGTAAAATCCTGACCAGTGAAGTCAGTGGTAACACTTCCATTGACTTTAATGGGGCCAGGATTTCCCCCTATGAGAAAGGTGATTCAAAGGTGATTGCCCAGTGGGCAGTCTTTCAAAGGTCATTGCACACATGACAATATCCATGTGATAAATTGCACAGGGCTGTGATAAATAAATTTATTACAGGCCTATGAGTGTATTGCTTGCTTCCTAACCCATCTCCCCAAGACTTATTCTAACATCCCAAGTCCTAGAGTAGCTTCAAACTCCTCCATTTTTTCAATAAAACAACCTGAGTGGGAAAAGCTTTATCCTTCCTACTCCACCACCCAAATAAGAAATTTATGCCCCAAAATTTACCTGCACAATGCCCAGGATAAGTGAGATTCTGTCCTGAGCCAGGGACTCATTTTCGTCTCTATAAAATATCATAGCTGTAAAATTTGGTACCTTGGGATCCTGCAAAGCTAAAAATACAAGCTTTATGCAATTGGAAAGATGAGGCTCAAATTCCTACCTTCCCAGTGGAGCCCAATGCCTGGCAGGGGCTGAGATATCAAACTTAAAAGTAGTGACATTTGTGTGTGTGTGTGTGTGTGTGTGTGTGTGTGTGTGTATAATACATAAACTCTTCCAGGCTAGTTTTGAAAGGGTTTTGCACTTACCAGATTTTATTTTTCTCTCCCTCTGAGACCTGCACAGTTGGACTTATGGCAGTGGTTCTCGTGACTCCAAATGGGGTTGTGCCATTAGCAGATGGGGTCACGGCAATCCCTAATATGTGGAGGATGCCATTTTGCTCCACACCGCATGACCGGTTATGTATAGTGCATGTGAGGTCACCATGCATGGAGGACACCATTTTGTACAATGAAGAGGCATCCGCTGCACAGCATGACCTCACCCGCACCATATGTACGAGGTCATGCTGTGTGGAAGATGCTATTATGTAGGGCAAAATGGAGTCCTCCATACATGTGACCTCACACTTGCAGGGAGGGTGAGGTCACACTGTGCGAAAGATGCCATTTTGTTCTACAAAATGGTGTCTTCCATTCTGCGTGGCTTCTGGGAGGCAATAATTCATTAAAATGGGGTCATGCCAACAAAAAGTTTGGGAACCCCTGGATTATGGTAACTTCAGGCCCCTGCTACAAGAAATAGTCCTAATAATTTTTTTTAGACTTTACTAAAATAGATTTTCTGTGACATATGGCACATAAATGGTACTACCTACATGGTTATGTGGTGTGAGCTAAAGGTTTCATGAGCACTCATTTAGAATAACCTGCATAGTTTATTCATGCCTTCATCACTTGTGAGTAAAGCAGCCATTCCAAACTTACGCCAGTAAAACCTCTATACCATCCCATTCCATCATGTAGTTCCTATTTAATAGGGTCTACAATGCACACTCCAAAAGCATTTTCTTCCCATGTTGGGGGCAGACACTGAGTGCAACAGGCATTAGCCATAACAAAGAGGTCAGAGTCCAGAACCAAAGCGACCAGAGATGATCGCTGTACTCAGGGACTATTGATTCAGCGACTGCTGTATTCTTATCAACTCGGTCGTTACTGTGAGAGCCCCCTGCAAGGTCTTGTTAAATAATAGCTAGTGGTTGATTAATGTGCTGTGAGTCAGCAACGCAGTATTTTAGCTTTCTCTAGTTGCTATGGTAATGTTATTTTAACAAATAGCTTTTTAATATTTAATGAAAACTATATGCTTCTGGCAAGCTAGAGTAAGAACTACTCCAATTACTACTACAAAGGGTTAGCAATGAAGAATATTTCAGAGCCACATTTTTTTCCCCCAGAACTGTCAGCTCCCTAAAAATCACTTTAATTCATTAGTTGCAAGAAAATGTAAGCCTGTTCCCAAGACACAAAGCAAATGTAATGCAAATCCGCAGTTACTCTGCAATTGAAGGTTGTCACTTCTTTGATGTGTAATGTCAACTCACTACATGAGGACATAGCAGTATGATAGCATTTATTAAACATTTATTTGTAGCTGGAATTCCTCATTTTACCTGTGCCTGCCTGATTTTGTTTGCTTCATGTTCCTTATGTGTCAGGTTGGATGCTTTTTTCCCCGCATCAGCTGGTACAGGAGGCAGTTGGTGTATCCAGATCAGACTCTGGAGTGAATCTTTTTTTAAGGTGAGCACCTGTGCTCCCTAATAAACCAAATATTCTACAGGGGAGACAATAACAGAGTACCAAGTCCCAAAAATAATTAAAAGCTCTTTTTATGAATTACATTATTTTATATTTTTTTATCATCTGCATAGTATCAGAAGTTGCTGGGCTTTTCAGGTAAGAAAGCTGCTCTGGAGAACTTATTGTGTGTGTGTCTCACAAATAATATAAGAAGGAAACATAACATGAATAACTCTATATAATGTGAGTTTCATAGATAACATATTTATATTACATAATTTTATATCAAGCATATAACATTATTTGAATGTTAATTAATTTTCTTTGTAAAGTGCTTTGACATCTTCAGAAGATTCCATTCTGTTCTAGATACCTGACGTAGTTCTCTGGTCCACAGCACTGTTGTATCTGAGCACCTCAGTTTTACACATATATCCTCGCCACAACCCCAGGAGGTAGGGAAGTGCTGTTACCTGCATTTATCGTTGGGGAACTGAGGCACAGAGAGAGAAACTGACTTGGTTAAGGCCACATAGGAAATCTGTAACGGAGCTGGGAATTGAGCCAAGTCTCAGGCTACTGCCCTAATCCTGGACCATCCTCCTCATTCTATACAGGTTTTTATACCACCTTGTCATCTTAGTATGTGAGCAACATCCAAAGCAACATGATTAACATCTGTCACATTCATAGATAAGCGTTATAGAAGTGAAATATCCCAGTGAGAGGCAAACATTATTAAACCCAATGAGTTTCCATATGAGCAAAGCAAAGTGCAAAGACGTTCAGACCTGCTGAAGACCTTCTAGAAAGTCAGTGACAGAACCAAGACAAGAACTTAAGAATCCTGCGTTTCCTGCTCTACTCATTAGACCATTGTCCCTCCCATTTATCCTAACTAAATTATAAGATCACGTAAAATAATCAACGAGGGAAGAAAAATAGAAATCTCACATTCTCTATTTTATTTTTCTTTCCCCGTTGATTATTTTAAGTGATTTTAATGTTTGCTTAATATTGCACAAGTCTAAAAACCTTTATTACATCTGATACCACACCTCTTATTTACATGCTGAACATTTAGATTCATCTTATAGCCTTGTAGCTTCTGTAAAAATGTAGTCGGTGTCAGGCCCTTTGACATATTACCCTTTGAACTGAGAAGGGACTCGACAGCTGAATGTGACAGACAAAAGAAGGAAAGGTGGGCAGGGGAGGACAAGGTTAATTTACAAGATCACACAGTTATATAGGTTCATTCTTGTACCATTCCTGATGGTTCCAAGAGAGGAGATTTTTTTGTTTTACAAAAATAAATTAAGTAAAATGCGGCTACCACAGAAGCAAACTCAATGGTCTTGTAGCGAAGGTGCATCTCTAGGAGGCATTTAAAAGAGCATCGGGTAGTGGCTTTGCAAATTATTTCAGGGAGGGCATTCCATGCCTAAGGGCCAGCATGGAAGGAAGGCCTGGAGATTGTTGTGAGAGAAGCTGACAGACACATGGAAGAGGGTTCAATTGCTGGTGGAATGGAGGAGGCAAGTGTCAAGATGATAACATACAAGAGCTGACAAATTATGGAGGAGCAAGAGCCTTAAAAGTGAGGATTAACAGTTTGAACTTAATGCAGTGGAACAGGGGGAGTCTGTGGAGGGACTTGGAAGGTGATCTGGTGACAGTGACTAACAAGGAAAGATGATTATCCTAGCCACTGTGCTTTGGAGTGTGTCAGAGTGGGGTGCTGTGTGTAACTGGAGAGGAGGCAGCAGTAGCCAAGAAAGGAAATGACCAGGGCCTGAACTGGAGCTTTAACAATGTGGTCAGATTTTGGAATTAACATGAAGGGGAAAGCAGCAGGATTTGTGTGCTAACTGGATGTGAGGGGTACAGGCAAGGGAGGAATCAAAGATGGCCTGGGTCTGAGTGACATGTGTTGTCAGCAGTGCTGTAGAATGGGAGAGGAGAAGGAAGGGTTTGGGAAGAAAAGTCAGGAGTTCAGTTCCACTGTGTTCAGCTTGCTGATGAAACAGTCAGGGGATGATGTTGGAGCAATTGCTCTGGGGGAAGGTATGCAACAGAGCAGTAGGGCTCTTCTGTTCACCTTGTTAGCAAGTTTTGGAGCCCTCCTGGGTGATGTGATGGTGACTGATAACTGCTGACTCCTGGCAGGTCTGGCTTGTTAACTGTATTATCCTGGACAGAAGGGAGATTAGAGGAGCTCTGAGCGGAAAGGCTAGGGGGATGGGATAGAAGGCTGTCTGCTGGGAAATGCAAGGATCAGCCAACCTTAGAAAGAAAGTTTAGACTAAGGGCAGGTCTACACTACAGGGCTAAGTCGACCTAAGTTACGCAATAACGTAGCTGGAGTTGACGTACCTTAGGTCAACTTATTGCGGTGTCTACACTGCGCTGGGTCGACGGGAGAAACTCTCCCATTGACTTACCTTATGCTTCTCGTTCCGATGGAGTACCAGAGTCGACGGGAGAGCGATCAGCAGTCAATTTAGCGGGTCTTCACTAGACCCGCTAAATCGACCCCCAGTAGATCTATTGCCACGTGTTGATCCTCTGGTAAGTGGAGATGAGCCCTAAGGTTCAAGTTTTTGTTGTTTGTTAGGACAGATCTACGCTAGAAAATTTTACCAGCCTAGCTACGTCAGTCAGGGGTGTGGGGTTTTTTTGTTTTTGTTTTTTCAATGGCATAGATATGCAAGTAAAAGACCTAGTGTAGATGCAATTATACCAGTATAAAAGTGCTTATACCAGTGTAATTTGTGCCAGTTCCCCAACCAGACTTTCCACTGTAGACTAGGCCTTTGTAATTCAAATGTAACCTCCAGGAAAAGGTGTCAATTCCAACCAAATACAATATGTAGAATCTGTTTACAGCAGGGTTAGAATTTTGCCTGCTTGTAATACAAAGGCATGATCTAAACCCTAGCATATTCCAGCAATACTATTTCACATTAAGGGTAATAAGCATATGGACTCAGGCTGTGTCTACGCTTAAACTGCTACAGTGGCACAGCTGCTGTGCTTCAGTGCAGATACTCACTACAGCAACAGGAGGGGTTCTTCTGTTTGTAGTTAATCTACCTGCCCAAGAGACAGTAGCTAGGTCGATGGAAGAATTCTTCCATTGACCTAGCAATGTGTACATCAGGTTAGGAAGGCTTAACTACCTCGCTCAGGATATGGTCAGAATTTTTCACACACCTGAGTGACGTAGCTGGATCAGCCTAACTTTTTAGCGTACACCTGGCATAAGTTACTGGGGAAGTCTGCTCTAGAACAAAGGGTGTAGTACTGTAAAGAGAAACTGAGGCCTGGTCCACACTAAAAAGTGGTCAACACAGCTACGTGACTCAGGGACGTGAAAAATCCACATCCTGAGCAACGTAGTTAAGGTGATCTAACCCCCTGTGTAGACAGCGCTAGGTCGATAGAAGAATTCTTCTGTTGACTTAGCTACTGCGTCTCGGGGAGATGGATTAACTACAGCCACGGGAGAACTGCTTCCGGCACTGTAGTGGGCGTTTGCGCTGAAGTACTACAGTGGTGCTGCGGTAGCTGCTGAAGTATAGGCATAGCCAAAGTCCCTAAGATCAGAGTTCAGGATTCCGTTTCCCTGTAACAGGTGATGATACCATGAGCACCCAACAGCAGGGTGAAGAATGCAGCTTTAAGCATTGTTGTAAGATACTTGTGGTGATTGTTTACACTTTCCTCTGAAGTTTCTGACACAGTCCACCGCTGGAGACAGGATAGAGTGCTAGGTGGAACATTACTGGTCTTTTCTGATTGGCAATGCCTGTGTTTCTAGATCAGCTTCTCTTGGCTATTCAAGAATAGCTCATTCGGTGAGAATACTTAATGAACAATCTTCAGCAGCACTGGGAAAAGAGCCCCACTGCAGAGAGCTGCTTCAATAACACCAACAGCATGACAATGAAGTGTTCCACAGGTAACCTTTGCTAGCACTATTCTCCCAGTGACTGCTCCTCGGGGCATCAGCTAACACGAGTGTGGAAATCAGTCAGGGTTGGTTTTCTAGAGAATGGACTGCTTAGGACTATGACTCCAGCCGTGCATTAGAGAAACTGAATTCTGTCACATGCCCCTGTTGTGCAACTCGCGTGATTTGCATCATAATTAGTCCCATGTGATGCAACTATGAAATTTGCATTGGTTAACTTGTGTTTAGCACTGATTTTGCTTTTAAGCAAATCAGGCTAGTATTTTATAAATGCACTGTGCACACACTGGGGTACAATAATAGTCTGAGTTTTCTCAGTTTTTACTGTCAACATTAGTCATCACTCAGTCAGATCTAAACAAATCTGGCATGTTTTCCTTTCTACACTGCCCAAAGTACAGTCCTCCCACTGAAAAGTCTAAAACTAGTCTCCATTCAGCACAGTCTGAATCCCAGTCAGCACTGCCATGTGTGAATTTAACCTAGTACCTTTTCACAGTACCTCCTTGCAGGTTTAAGGGGTTTGTGTGTGTCAGAGGGAAGAGAGAATGCAATGTTGAGAACCACTACAGTAAAAGTCGTAAGATCCAGTGTTACAAAGAATCGTGCTGCATTTACACTGGCATTTTTCAAAATGTAATTGTGGGTGAGACGGAGCATTATTTTTTTTTTTTTTTTTTTGTGGAAGGAGGAAGTGGATTTTTGGTTTTGTGCTAAACCATTTAATGGGTTTCTACTGTTAGTACAACCTTTTTTCTCTGGCAGTTTCTCTGGTGTGCTAAAGAGGCCGAAACATGAGAGTGAGTCACCATGAATAGGCTTTCCCCTCCAGTACCAGTGGAGTGCGTCCTATGGTGATAACACTCTTTCCATTCCACTAGTATCTCTGGAGGATTTTAAACAGAACCTACTAAAGTTAGAGTATTTTAAATCAGCATCCAAGAGTTTTAAAAGAGCTGGAGCTCACTGGACTGTTAATGTTGATTTTCAATAAGTCTTGGAGCACTGGGGAAGTTCCAGAAGATTGGAAGACAACTAATCTTGTGCCATTTTTTTAAATGGGTAAACAGGATAACCTGGGTAATTATAGGTTGGTCAAGCCTGCCATCGATCCCAGGCAAGATAATGGAGCAGCTAAGACAGGACTCTATAAATAAAGAATTAAAGGAGGGTAATGTAATTAATGCAAATCAGCATGGGTTTATGAAAAACAGATCCTGTCAAACTAACTTGATACCATTTTCCATGAGATTACAAGTTTGGTTAATAAAGATAATAGGTAATAGCCTTGACGTAATATACTTAGACTTCTGTAAGGTGTTTGACTTGGTACCCAATGACATTTTGATTAAAAAACGAGAACAATATAAAATTAACGTGGTACACATTAAATGGATTTAAAACTGACTAACTAATAGGTCTCAAAATGTAGTTGTAAAAAGGGAATCGTCCTCAAGCTGGTGTGTTTCTGTGGGGTCCCTCATTAATAGCCGTACACTATTTAACATCCTCATCAGTGACCTGGAAGAAAACATAAAATCATCACTGATAAAGTTTGCAAATGACACAGAAATTGGGGGAGTGGTAAATAATGAAGAGGACAGGTGACTGATTGAAGAGCGATCTGGTTCACTTTTTAAACTTGGTGCAAGCAAATAATATATGTTTGACTACAACCAAATGTAAATGTATGCATCTAGGAACAAAGAACGTTGGGCATACTTGCAGGATGAGGGACTCTATCCTGTGAAGCAGGGACTCTGAAAAAGATTTGGTGGTCGTGGTGGATTATCAGCTGAACATGTGCTCTCAATGTGATGCTGTGTCCAAAAGCGATCCTGGAATGCATAAACAGGGGAGTAGACAAGTTACTTTAGTTCTGTATTTAGCACAGTGAAAATACTGCTGGCATACTGTGTCCAGCTCTGGAGCCCACAATTCAAGTACATTGAAGAGGGTTCAGAGGAGAGCCATGAGAATGATTAAAGGTTTAGAAAACATGCCGTATAGGAACTCAATTTATTTAGTTTAACAAAGAGAAGGTTAAGGGGTGAGTTGATTAGTCTGTAAGTATCTACTTGGGAAACAAATGTTTAATAAGGGGTTTTTCAGTCTAACTTAGAAGGGTATAACATGATCCAATGTCTGTAAGTTGAAGCTAGACAAATTCAGACTGGAAATAAGGTGTAAATTTTTAACAGTGAAGGTAATTAACCCTTGAAACAATTTACCAAGGATCATGGTGGATTCTCCATCACTGACCATGTTTAAATGAAGATCGGGTGTTTTTCTAAAAAATCTGCGCTCGGAATTATTTTGGGAAGTTCTATGGCCTGTGTTATACAGGAGGTCAAACTAGATGGGGTGGGTAAACTTTTTGGCCCGAGGGCCACATCTGGGTATGGAAATTGTATGGCCGGCCATGAAAATTGGGGTTGGGGTGCAGAAGGGGGTGAGGGCTCTGGGATGGGGCCAGAAATGAGGAGTTTGGAGAGTGGGAGGGGGATCAGGGCTGAGGCAGGGGGTTGAGACACCGGGGCGGGAGAGGGAGGAGGGTTCAAGCTGGGGGTGCGGGCTCTGGGGTGGGGCTGAGGATGAGGGGTACAGGAGGATGCTCTGGGCTGGGATCAAGGGGTTCGGAGGGCAGGAGGGGGGTCAGGGCTGGGGTAGGGGGTTGGGGTTCTGGAGGGGCTCAGAAGTGCAGGCTCCGGACGGTGCTTACCTCAAGCAGTTCCCAGAAGCAGCGGCATGTCCCCTCTCCGGCTCCTACGCAAAGGCATGGCCAGGCGGTTTTACGTGCTGCCCCATCCGCAGGCACCGCCCCTGCAGTTCCCGACCAATGGGAGCAGCGGGGGTGGCACTTGGGGCAGGGGCAGCATGCGAAGCCAGAGGGGGGACATGCTGCTGCTTCCAGGAGCCATGGCACACACGTGCAGAGCAGCCCCCAACCCTGGTCCCTGGCTGGAACGTGGGAGCGGTGCAAGCCCCAGATCCCACTCCCCAGTGGGAGCTCGAGGGCCAGATTAAATTGGCTGGCGGGCCAAATGTGGCCTGCGGGCCATAGTTTGCCCACCCCTGAACTGGATGATCAAATGGTGCCTTCTGGCCTTAGAATCTATAAATCTGTGGAAGGGGGACAGCCTGTTTCCTATGTCTTGCAGTAATATGCAGATGGTATTTGATCTTGCGCCTCTTGAAGTTCAATGGCAAAATTCTAATTGACTTTTGTGAGACAGGATCAGGCCCTTAAACAAGTGCTTACTAGGCATTAAGAAAACATGCAAGTAGACAAATAGAGTGAATGCCCAGGTGGATGTATGCATGCATGCAAAAAACAAACAAAAAAAAGTCATAACTGTGCATTCCCTTCATAAAGACCTCAGCCCATATTGTAAAAGAAAAGAATCTCTGCAGCATTCTATACCAATGTTCTGAAACACATGGCTGCTTACTGTGATGATCCTGCAGTGTTTTGGTCCACTACTCTAGCATACTGGCATTTACTTTAATAAGAAAGGATCCAAAACTACTTCCTCCTCTTGTCTGTGCTGAAACCCTGAAGTGTAAATTTCACATATATGGTGAGAATCTGGAAGTATCTCTTTCAAGACCTTTCTGGCTGGGTAATTGTGCCTTTGTGACTAACCCAGGATTGCTTGCACTAGAGTTGCATGGATGTACCTCCATAGGGTTCACTGGAGCTAGACCTGATTGATACAGTGAGATCAGCACTAGGCCCTTGGTGGTTAGAGAGGTATAAAGCTGTCAAGCTCTGTGATATTTAGCACTGTGTTGAGTTTTCCAGGAGCTGTAATTTTGGATCTTAAAAAGCTCAATGGATTTTTCTTCTTTTAAATGCTTACTTTAACACATGACCAGATGTGGTGGCGTGCACCTGTAATCCCAGCTATTTGAGAAGCTGAGCTGGCAGGTTGCTTGAGCTCAGGGGTTCTGGGCTGCAATGTGCTATACCAATCGGGTGTCCGGTGCCACTGACAGCCTGGCCAGTGGGTGGCTGAAGGACTGGCTAGAACAACACGAATGACGTGTTGTGATCGGAGCTCTCTCTGTGAGAGCTGATGGGCCGATAGATCAAGGTGCCTTTGACACATACACAGTTTAGACCAGAGTCACACTCCTAGTGATGCCAGAATGGAGAACAGATTCTGACACATCCTCAGGCGTTGGGCTAGCAACACAGAGAATGTGCTGAGCCCCCAAGAAGACCTCCTACCCCTACTGTGCTAATGGCATAGCCGTGCAGCTGAAGGAGTGAAAGAGAGAAAATGGAGTCAAATGGGAGCATTGCTGAACAGCTGCTGTTTTAGCAGCTACGGTGTAGCCACATATTTGGATTCCTTTCCTGTGCTACCTACAGCTAGTTTTAAAGGAGAGGGGATCTCCAATGAGCTTTTAATGGTAGAGTGAATAGCAAAACTGTGATGGGAATGGGCATATCAGGGATTAAGATAGCTGCAGCATAAATAAACATTGAAATCTTGCCTATAAGGGGAGAGGATTTCTACATTCATTCATGAGTGGAGAGCACAGTATTACCTGTTGTGTTTGAAGGCAATGCAGGAATAGGTAGACCTCAACTGGGGTAGTGAACCAGTTTAAAAGTTCCAGTGGCTTGATTCTCCTCACTGCCCAGGTCCTTACAGAGTCAGCTCTGTACCTTACAAGCACATCCCTCTTCCTTCTATTCCAGCAGGGTTTTCTTGGCCAGAATTAGCTCGTGGGCCTAGAGGCACTTGAGTTCCACAAGCAAGGTTCACTGCACTGCTTATCTGACAGGAGTGGCAGGGAGTTTCCTGCAAACTCGACTGGAGGCAGACTCTCTCTCCCTCTCCCGGTGCACAGTCTCTGTCAGTATTTATCAGCCACTCTTCAAGTCACCAGTTCAGGCCATGGCCTAGTTTGTAGATTACATTCTGCTTCATTACATATTGCTGCCGTAGCAGAATATGCCGCTGCACTCCTGGTCCTTTGAACTGCCCTTTTATGCTGCCTGTTCAGGATATTGTCACAGCCTAGATTCAGTGTTCATAACACTACCAAATAAAAAGAATAAAAACTCAAATAGATTTAGCTGGTAAATTAGATGGTTAAAATGGAATCCCAAAGAGACCGTCTTCAGCACCTCCCTTTCGTAACACAGCTTTTCTCTCTAGCTGATACAGAATTGCTTAGATCAAGCAGCTGAACATTTTTTTAAAATATATATATATAAACCATTTTATTGCTTTGTCTTTTAAAACACATTTTAATGTGGGATGAGGCAGTTTACGATTCTGTACCCCTTGCCTCTAAAAGACTTAAAGGAAACAGTTAGATAGTATTAATTGTTAATACACAGTATTAATTGTATATTAATATGCAGAAGGTTGTGTTTGCACAGTGCCCAATTGTGGTAGCCTCTTCTCTCCTTACAGCTGAAATAAATGCCTGAGGCCTAAAAATACAGTTATGGTCCTGACATCAACATAATTGGCTTCAGGCTGTGCTTTATGGCATGATGTTTAAGGGAAATGCGATGTTGGGCAGTGGGCTATATTTTCATATCTCTTGTACTGGGATTTACCCATGCAATGTCTTGAGCACTGAGATGATGCTGTATCAGCCACGCTCTCTCCCTGCAAAGCCCTCAGTGAAACAGGCCTCTTCTATGAAGCTTTGAAACATCATTCTCACTGTAAGTGATGATTTTAAAGTAAATCATTTTGACTCTTATCCAGTGCATCATGTTTATACTATATTGTCTGAGTCAGGCTCAGGGTCTGATCTTGCAAACACAACTGACGGTAGCTCTCATTACCATAAACGTTTGCCGGATCAGACCCTTTGACAGTAAGGTCTTGGGGTAGAGGCTGTGCCCTCGTCTCTACAGCCTGATTGCACTCAGTGAGCTCATGCATGCAGTTCTTTTACATGTAAAGGTCTAAAAAACATGACCTAGGAGGAAAGATTGAAAAAACTGGCTTTGTTTAGTCTCGAGAAGAGAAGGCTGAGGGGGGACATAACAGTTTTCAATACCTAAAAGGTTGCTTCAGGGAGGAGGATGAAAAATTGTTTTCATTAACCTCTTCAGATAGGACAAAAAGTAATGGGCTTAAATTGCAGCAAGGGAAGTTTAGGTTGGATATTAGGAAAAACTTCCTTACTAAAATTGCCTGGGGAAGTTGTGGAATGTCTGTCATTGGAGGTTTTTAAGAACAGGTTAGACAAACACCTGTTAGGAATGCTTTAGTTATTACTCAGTCCTGCTTTGAGTGCAGGAGATTGGACTAAATGATCTATTGAGATCCCTTCCAGTCCTACACTTCTATTATCCCCTATCCTACCCGACTTCTGCCAAGATTTGTACTGGGGACATCTTCTAAATCCCTTTTTGTCTGTGCTGCTCGTACGGAAATACATTTTAAATTTAATTCCATAGATGGCTCTCTCAGTAACTCTTATCAGAGTCCTCTTCCTTCCTTACTGCTCAGTCAGCAGATTTCCCTAGTTAAGAGGAGAAGGCTTACCACACCTTCACACCTGACAGAGCATCCTACTCCATAAAGGAAATATAAGCACTAGATGACCTAGGTCAGTGATCCCATAACTGTGGGGCATGCCCTAGGCAGACGTGGAGGAACATCCAGGGGGGCACAGGGGGCCCAAGCCAGCCCCCATGGGGGTGTGGACAGAGCACGACCCAGCCCCATTCTGCCCCCAGCTCTGCTCCAGCCCCGCCCCAACCACGGCTCCGGTCCATTCCTGTCCCCGGCTCAGCCTCTGTCCCCAGCTGTGGCTCCAGCCTCTGGCTGCGGCTTCGGCTGGGAGGTGGAGGAGGGAGATGGTACGTACACATTTCATTACAGGTAAGGGTGGGCACAAGAGGAAAAGTTTGGGCACCTCTGACCTAAATTGTCTGTCTCACAGGAAGCCAGTGAAGCTGACTGGCAGAATTTTAGTTGTTGGGATAACAGGATCGTGGAATTAGTTTTTACAACACCTTTCTTTTACTTTCCTGTTATTGCAAAGAAAGGTTTGCCAGTTTCTCTCAGCCGTTAACTTTAAGGGCAAGTACGGTGCCATATACTAGTTTGCACAGTTCTTCTCATCCCTCCTCAAACTTCACCTTCCCCATCATTTGCAAAAACCCCAGTTAACCACCCCTATGGCAAGCACCCTCAACACCCCACACAGTTGCTGCTCTTTCCCTTAACTCCTCTGGCAAGTATCCCATTCTCCTTCCAGGTACAAAGCCTTCCTTTTGCTCAATACAGGCATCTAGTTCTAACATCCCTGTTCCTCACATACACTTCCTCTGTGCTACCAAACTCTCCCGCAACCACCAGGTCCTCAGCCCCTAAAATTAACCTGGTTTCCAGGTGTCATCCACCTGGAAATTAGTGGTGTTCAAAGGGTTAAGTAACTAGCTTTTTCCCCCTTAAGATGACATTTATGCTTTTTCAGCAAAGGAGCCATTCATGCTGTTAATGAGACTAATTAAGGTTTTAAAATGTTATTAAAGCTAATGTTAAAATTATATAATACACAGGTTGAGAAAAAAGTGTCTGTACATCTGGGTATAGTGCTTGGATTATCCACAAATACAAAGTTTGTTTTTAAAAGTCAGATGTTATATACAGTACATAATCGGCAATAACCCAGATTTAGGTGAATAAATTTAAGAATACAGTTTAGATATTAGCATCCAAGTATTCAGGTACATAACTCATGAAAAGTTGTACAGAGAGTTGGTTGAGGAAAGCAAAATATATCAATAAGTGAAGATTGTCCCTCAGTAATTGAGAATTAGGGTAAGTTGTCCAATTAGAAAATGCAATCCATCAGGGAAGTATTTCAGTTACTTTCTCTACTGCACTTCTCATCGGAACTCCAGCTTATCCCTCCTGGTATTGCCGAAGTCTGGTGATGTGTTCTATATAGATATCCCTTGACCACGTGATGGCGTCCGACACCATGAGTTGCCACATCAGCAGAGCGTAGCATTGATCGATTCTGCATTCCCGCAACTTTTGCTTGTTATTGGGGTCCCATGTGCCCAGGGCTCCAACAATCAGTGTGTGTGTGTCTGAATCTGGCAACCCCTAGCTCTCAAGATTTTGGCCAGAGGGTTATATTTCTCCAGCTTCTGAGCTCGTGCATCGCAGAAGGCTGGGGTCCTGTTCTCGAAGGGGACTGTGACGTCCACCATGATTATCTTCTTCCGGTCCTCATTGGTGATGACTATGTCCAGCCGTAGTTGGCTCTCACTTCTGGGGATGGTGGAGTTTATGGCAACCTTCCCTACGGGGGGTGGGATGGAACTAACCAGGCGATCTTGGATGACTTTGTGTCACAGCTGCCAGGCTTTATTTTTCTGAGGTGCTGAGCACGCAGGGCTCCCGGTACTTCATCTGGAATTTTGGGTGCTGAACATCAGACCCAGGCTGTGTTTCTATGGCCAACCCATAAAGTGTGCACATGAAGTTTTGCTCTGTAATTGTATTGGGGAATTTGATACTTGTGAAGGTTAGGGACCAATACCATGGCTAGAACCATCTACATATGCTGCTGTACTATGCATGGTTTCCCATGCATATTTACCAGTACACTGATCCTGAGAGTCTCTTGAGCAGAGACTTGGTGCCAAATTATGTTGTGATGTGTTGATGGAATTGGAAGGCAGCGCTACCTTAAACAGAATAGCAGTTAACTAAAGTGAGTGCTGTTTTATAGACTATCCAAAGAGTGGATTCCAGCGTAGCAGAGGACAGAAGACTCCCCGATAATACCAACTATTCTCTGATTTTTGCAGGGTGAAAGTATCTTCTGCAATCTTCTTACTCATCTCATTTAAAGGGGTGAGCAAAATTGCTTAGTTGGCAAGTGTGGATGGGGTGGCTACGAGAATGCTGTTAAACTCAGTTTAAACATGCAAGGGACGGCTATCACAGATGTCAGTGATAAAGTAGCTTTTTGCCACTAACCAACCAATGATAAAGTGTCTCCAGGATATTGTTCAAATTTAAATTTTAAAGTGTTATAAATGCTTAACAGAGTTCAGAGGAGGATGTGGTGACTCAAGAGAACAATAATACTTAGCATACACATATTTACCTTCAAAGTAGTTCATAATTAATAATCCTCACCTCCTCCTAGCGAGGAAGATCAGTATTAAGATTGTAAATTGTTTGTGGGCAGGGACTGCCATTTACCATCCAATTGTACAGTGCCGAGCACCATAGGGCCCTGATCTGGTCAGGCTTTTAGGGACTACTGCAGTATAAATGCTAAATAATAATTATTCCCATTTTCCATCTACGGAAGCTGAGATACAGACGTTAAAGGACTCGTCCGAAGACCCAGAATCAGGATTTTCCCAGTAATATGCTAACCACTAGAACATGGCTCTCTCTTTCTAATCTATGAAGAGAAGTTTTCTGTCTCTTTGGGGAGCTCTGTTTCGCTGTTCAAAGTTCCATAAGTATACATAGGGATTTAAAACTGGATGAAAACTATGTTTGGTATGTGACCCATTTAGTGAGGCATTCTTGATCTAATTTGTAACTTAATTCAAAAGAAAATGCAAGGTTCTCTTGGCTTGTTCCATTAAAAGGGTATATATGAACCAAAGTACCTGGCATGTCATTAAACATATCGTGATTCAATACCGACATATGCCAATAAGTATCAGAGACACTGAGACCAAAAATGTCATTTGTTATACACGTTTCTCTACTCAAGTAATTGCATGGAATATAATCTTCACGGAACCATAGAAATATAGGGCTGGAAAGGACCTCAGAAGGTCATCTAGTCCAGCCCCCTGCACTGAGGAAGAACCAAGTATACCTAGACTGTCCCTGAAAGTATTTGTCTAATCTGTTCTTAAAAAGCTTCAATGATGGGGATTCCACAACATAACATCATAATAACTGTAATGGATCAGACCCATGGTCCATCTACCCCAGTGTCCTGTTTTCTGACATTGGCTGCTGCCAGATGCTTCAGAGGGAACGAACAAAAGAGGGCAGTTTTAGAGTGATCCATCCCCTGTCATCCAGTCCCAGTTTCTAGCAGTCAGAGGTTTAGGAACATCCAGAGCATGAGTTTGCGTCCCTGACAGTCTTGACTAATAGCCATTGATTGGCCTATCCTCCATGAATTTATCTAATCCTCTTTTGAACCCAGTTATATTTTTGGCCTTTACAACATCCACTAACAATGAATGAGTCCCACAGGCTGACTGTGTGTTATGTGAAGAAATACTTTGTTTGTTTTAAACCTGCTGCCTATTAATGTCAGTGGGTGACCGTGGCTCTTGTGTTATGTGGTGGTGGTAATAACACTTCCTTACTTTCTGCACACCAGTGTTATACCAATAAAATAAAAACCAGCAGGATCTTATTAAAGGGGAAAAGGCAAAATACCACATTTATTGTGAATATAGAAAGAATCATAGTAAGCAGTTAGTTATAGCTATAACATTCCATTCAATCTTTTATTTATTCATACATACACACACACACACGTTCTGCAAGGTTGTTATCATAGTTACCAGCCTTAGAGTTGCTCATGCCAAGCCACTGGCCAGGTGGCCTGGACATGAGGAGGGAGCAGGGCCTTGTCAGGTGCTCATCTGATGCTCCTGGAAGTTGGTTTGCAGAATCAGACCCCAAAGTTCTCACTTTCTAGGGTCCATTTTTATAGGAATTTCTTCCTATGCCAGTCTATGGGAATTGCTTCATCATGCTGTTGCTGAATCAATCAGCAGATGGCACATTCCTGACAGCTCCGTGCTGCCAGATGTTATCTTGTTCTTTGGCTCTCCCATTCTTGAGGCTGTTGGGTGGATTCCAGTCTGCCCTCCGGGAGTCCTCTGGTTATTTCCACTTGACGCCTTCTTCAGCCGATGGACACTGGATTCTTAGGCTGGCACATCCCTGATCATTCAGTTATTATCCACACCAAGCATCCATCCACATACATTCTCTATCTCTATTTTAATCACAATTGTTAACAAAATGAGATGAATACAACAAAAGGGTGGGGAGTCTCTGGGTGCTGTTTCTGTTACAGAGTATTGCTTTGAGTCTCTCTCTGTGTGAGTGGTGGTTGTTACAAAGAATTGCTTTGAGAACAGACTCTGTCTTAGAATGTACTAACACAGTTAGCAGCTTGCAAGTTTCACACAGAGGGAGAGAAACAGTACCAAAAACTAAGAGACCTCTTAATTAGTAATACCCTGGAATTTAAACTATGGGGAATCAAACTCATTTGTGATTTTAATACAGAACTTCTTTAATATGATCCAACACCAGTCATGATTTTACAGACCTCTATCCTGTCCCCCTTTAGTCGTCTCTTTTCTAAGATGAACAGTCCCAGTTTTTAAATCTCTCATCATATCCAAGTAGTTCAGTACCCCTAATCATTTTTGTTTTTCTCTGTGCTTAGAATTGGATATATCTTTTTTGAGATGGGGCAACCAGAACTGCACACATTATTCAAGGTGTGGGCATATCATGGATTAATGTGGTAGCATTATGATATTTTCTGTCTTATTATCTATCCTTTTCCTCAGGGTTCCTAACATTCTGTTCGCTTTTTTGACTGCCACTGCACACTGAGTAGATGTTGTCAGAGAACTATCCACAGTGACTCCAAGATCTCTTTCTTGAGTGGTAACAGCTAATTTAGACCCCATCATTTGGAAAACATAATCCCAACTATATATACACAAATGTGCATTATTTTGCATTTATCAACATTGAATTTCATCTGCCATTTTCTTGCCCAGTGTGGTGGTGTATGCACACCCTGTTTCCCTTTGGGGTGGATCATGGGTGTGGTGACACCGCAGGTACAGTCTACCAGATTGTCCTGGGCCTCACAATGGTGCAGCCCAATGGCCAGAGTCAAAGCAGCTTCCCTTGGGTTCTGGGCTGCGTGGCCTTATGGCCAGAGTCAATACAGCAGCCCTGCAATGTTGGGCAGCATGGCCTAGTGGCCAAGAGTCAATATTGCGGCCTTCGAGTACAGGGCAGTGTGACCTAGTGGCCAGATCCAGGGGGCCACTACCAAAGTGGGGGTGGCAGCCAGGGTAGGGGGACCTGGCCCACCCGACTCTACTGGGTCCCAACCCAGGGCCCTAATGGTGACCCAGTAGTGAACCACTCCGCCAGTGGGGAATCCAGCTGCAACACGCTGACGTTACACAGGTGGGAGATACCACTCACTCCACCTCCCTGGGATACTTCCTACTGTACTTCCTGAAGTTGCAGTCCATATGAGATCAGGGTCTCCAGGCTCCTTGACATAGGTAGCTACCTGGGGCTCCGACTCCAGCCAGTCAGCTGTAGGTGACAGGTCTCTAGTCTGTCTTGGGATCTCTGGCTTCCACAAGTAAGGGCTGTAGTGGCTCCTGGGCTGGAGCCTCCACCAAGCATCCTTCCTCCTTGGCAGACTACCTAGATTGAGCTGGGCAACTCGCCTTTATACTAGCACAGCTGTTGGAGCATGCCCAGTACAGTCTGAGGGGCAGGACTTCCTCTGCCTATAGCAGTGCTCTTCACTATTTTTGAAGTGTGGGGCCACTTTGGCAAAAAACCTTCAATGTGAGAGCCACATCAACCCAACACAGATGGTTGAACACTCCAAGTTTTTTGTTGGTTGATATAGTAATATTACTGTTACTGGTAATATTGCTTGGGGTGCAGGAGGGGGTATGAGGGGCTGGCTCCAGGAGGCTGCAGGTTGGATGGCGGAAGACCTATTCAGAACCTGCCCATTGAGGGGGACGACACTTACTTCAGGTGGCCGCGGCCTCTCCTGGAAGAGGCCAACACACAACTGCGGCCCCTGGGGTGGGGCATGTGGCTAGTGTGCTGCCTCTCTCTGCAGGCACCACCCTCACAACTCCCACTGGCCACAGTTCCCCATTCCCGACCAATGGGAGCTGCAGGGGCATTGCTTGTAGGCAGGAGCAGTGCGTGGAAACCTCTGCTCCCCCCACTCCCTTATTCCCAAGGCTGCGGGGGCATGCTGGCCACTTCTGGGAACAGCGTGGGGCCGGGGCAAGCAGGGAGCCTTAGCTGCAACCCCACTGCCCCACTGGAGAACGTGATGGACAGGGAGCCGCACTCAGGGTCCCTAGGAGCCGCCACGGCTCGCGGGCCTTGCAGTGAAGAACGCTGGCCTATAGTATGGAATTAACCCTTTCCTGCATAGTGCGGGGTATGCACTCCCCATCACACCCAGTCACCCAGTTTTGTGAGATCCCTTTGTAACTCTTTGCAGTCTGCTTTAGACTTAACTGTCCTGAGTAATTTTGTGTCGTCTGCAAACTTAGCCACCTCACTTCGTACTTTTTCCAGATTATTTATGAATATGTTGAACAGCACTGGTCCCAGTACAGATCCTTGGGGGACCCAGCTATATACCTCTCTCCACTGTGAAAACTGATCATTTACTCCTACCCTTTGTTTCCTTTCCTTTAACCGGTTACTGATCTACGAAAGGACCTTCCCTCTTTTCTGATGACTCCTTGCTTTGCTTAAGAGCCTTTGCTTAAGGACATTGTCAAAGACTTTCTGAAAGTCCAAGTACACAATATCCAGTGGATCACTCTTGTCCACATGTTTGTTGGTCCCCTCAAAGAATTCTAATAGATTGGTGAGGCAATTTTCTATTTACAAAAGCCATGTTGACTCTTCCCCAACATATCATGTTCATCTATTCTGTTCTTTACTATAGTTTTCAACCAATTTGCCTGGTACTGAAGTTATAGCCTCCCTTGGAAGCCTATTATAGTGCTTAACTATCCTTAGATAGTACAAAAATATTTTAACTATAATCTAAATCTCCCTTGCTGCAGATTAAGCCCATTACTTTTTGTCCTACCTTCAGTGGACATGAAGAACAATTGATCACCACCCTCTTTTATAACAGCCATTAACGTATTTGAAGACTGTTATCAGGTCCCCCTTCCGTCTTCTTTTCTCAAGACTATACATACCCAGGGTTTTTTTTAACTTTTCCTCATAGGTCGGGTTTTCTAAATTTTATATCACTTTTGTTGCTCTCCTCTGGACTCTCTCCAATTTGTCCAGATCTTTCCTAAAGTGTGGTGCCAAGAGTTGGACACCGTACTCCAATTGAGGCCTCACCAGTGCCAAGTACAATAGGACCTCCCATGTCTTACATCCTATACATCCCAGAATGATCTTAGACTTTTTCGCAATTACATCATGTTGTTGACTCTTATTCAATTTGTGATCCATTCTAACCCCCAGATCCTTTTCAGTGGCATTACTGCCTTGCCAGTTAGTCCCCATTTTGTAGTTGTACATTTGATTTTTTTCTTTCCTACGTGAAGTACTTTGCACTTTTCTTTATTGAATTTCATCCTGTTGAATTCACACCAATTTTCCAGTTTGTCAAGGTCATTTTGAATTCTAATCCTGTCCTTCGAAGTGCTTGTAACCCTTCCTAGCTTGGTGTCATCCACAGATTTTAGAAGCATGCTGTCTACTCCATTATCCAAATCAACCCAGGACTGACTCCAGTGGGACTCCTTAGATATGTCCTCTCACTTTGACAGTGAAACATTGATTATTATTCATTGAGTATGGTCTTTTAACCAGTTGTACACCTACCTTATAGTAATTTCATCTAGACAGTATTTCCCTAGTTGCTTATGAGACTGTCATGAGAGACTGTGGCAGAAGCCTCACTAAAATCAAAATATATCTTGCCTACTCCTTCCCCACTACTCACTAGGTCAGTAACCCTGTCAGGGAAGGAAATTTGGTTGGTTTAGCATGATTTGCTTGTGGTAAATCCATACTGGCTATTCTTTATAAACCTATTATCCCCCAGGTGCTTACAAGCTGATTGTTTATTAATTTGTTCCAGTGTATTTCCAGGTATTGAAGTAAGGCTAAGTGGCCTATTGTTCCCCGGGTCCTCTTTGTTCCTGTTTTTAAAGATAGGTTCTATGTTTGCCCTTTTGCAGACCCCTGGGATCTCACCTGTCCTCTGCGAGTTCTCAAAGATAATCGCTAAGGATTCCATGACAGTTTTTGCTAGCTCCTTGAGTACTCTTGGGTGAATTTCATCAGGCCCTGCAGACTTGAATAGCTAAATATTCTTTAGCTTGTTCTTTCCCTATTTTGGCTTGCATTTCTTCCCCCTTGTTGATAATATTGTGTTAAGCATCTGATCACAATTAATCTTTTTAGTGAAGACTGAAGCAAAATAAACTCAGCCTTCTTGATGTTGTCCATTATTCGTTCTCCTCTTCTGCTTAAAGGACCTACACTTTCCTTCATTTCCTATTCTCCTAATGTATTTATAGAATCTCTTCCTACTGTCTTCTATCTCCCTTGCTAAATCTAAGTCATTTGCTGCCTTAGCCTTTCTAATTTTGTCCCTGCATGTTTGTGCTAAGCTTTTGTACTCATCCTTATCAATCTGTCCTTGTGTCCACTTCTTGTAGGAATCGTTTTGAATTTCAGGTATAAAGAGCTCCTGATGGAGCCATATTGGCCTATTACTATTCTTCATAACTTTTCTTCACATCACGATAGTTCACTGTTGTGCCTTTAATGTTGTCTATTTGAGAAACTGCCTGCACTCCTGAACTCCCTTTTCCCTTAGATTTTCATCCCATAGGACCTTACCTACCAATTCTCTGGATTTGTTAAAATCTGCTTTTTTGAAGTCTGTTGTCCTTATTCTGATTCTTTTCTTCCTTCCTTTCCTTGGAATCATGAAATCTATCATTTCATAATCCGTGTCACCCAAATTGCCTTCAGTCTTCAGATTGGCAACCAATTACTTCCTGTTAGAATCAAGTCTAAAATGGCTGTCCCCTTGGTTCCTTCCTTCATCTTCTTAAACAAAAAGTGGTCCCCAATACATTCCACGAACTTATTGGACATTTTTTGTGTTTTCCAACTGATGTCTGGTCAGTTAAAAGTGTTATTACCTGATCTTGTATTCTGTATAATTGTTATATGTTCTAGAAATGCCTCATGCATCCCCTCCTCCTGATTTGGAGATCTATAGTAGACCGTGCCATGACATCACACCTTTTCTCCCCCTTTTATCTTCACCCAGAGACTGATTTGCCCTTCTGCCTCCTTCTGGACCTCAGAACAAGTGTATATGTTCCTAATGTATAATGCAAGACCTCCTCCCTTTTTTCGCTGCCTGTCCTTCCTGAACAAATCCTTCCATACCAGTGTTATAGTCAGGAGATCTATTCCAGCAAGTCTGTGATGTCAGTTAAGTCATAATTTAGTTTAGGTACTAATTCTTCCAGTTCTTCCTGTTTGTTTCCTATACTCCTTGCCATGCATTCATCTCCAGGATGCTCATGTCCCTACCTAGGCCTTTCCCTCAACTAGGAGGATGGATGAGAATACAACCTGCATCCTGACTCCTTCACCCTCACTCTCAGAGCCCTGTAGTCAGGGCTGGCTCTAGGCACCAGCAAAACAAGCAGGTGTTTGGGGCGGCACATTTATAGGGGCAGCATTCCAGCGCCGGCCATGCCGCCCCTAGAAATGTGCCCCAGCTCACCTCCGCCTGCTCCCCTGAGCGTGCCGCCGCTTCTCCCCCCTCCCTTCCAGGCTTGCCGTGTGCAAAACAGCTGTTTCGCGTGGCAAGCCTGGGAGGGAGGGAGGAGAAGCCGAGCGGCGGCACGTTCCGGGGAGGCGGCGGTGGTGGAGCGGAGGCGAGCTGGGGCGGGGAGCGGTTCCTCTACCCTCCCCTTGGTCCATTACTTCCTGTGCTTACCGCACACCCTCGCTCACCTCTGCACCGCCTGCTCCCCTGAATGCGCTGCCTCTCGCTCGCCTAAGAGGGAGGGGGGAGATGCGGAGCAGCAGCATGTTCAGGGGAGCAGGCGGAGCGGATGTGAGCTAGGGTGGGCGGTTGCGGCTGGGGGGAGCTGC
Organism: Lepidochelys olivacea; assembly: GCF_965140295.1. Lineage (NCBI taxonomy): Eukaryota > Metazoa > Chordata > Testudines > Cheloniidae > Lepidochelys > Lepidochelys olivacea. The sequence goes on along the minus strand of NC_140412.1, from coordinate 23,155,611 downwards.
AGAAAGCAATCGGGGGAGGGGAAATGTGGCACGCCCAGGGGAGGGGGCAGGCCCAGGGATTTGGGGAAGGGGTTGGGAAGGGGCGGAGTTGGGACAGAGCCGGGAGCAGAGGGGGCACGAAAAAAAGTGGGAGCGGCCAAAAATTTTTTTGCTTGGGACAGCAAAAGTCCTAGGGCTAGCCCTGCCTGTAGTCATTGTCAGTCTGGTCCGAGTCAGACCTGGCAATATCGTTAGTGCTCACGTGGATGAGCAGCATGGGGTAAGGGTCAGAGGGATGGATCAGCATGGGCAGCCTTTCCGTAATGTATCGGATGCGGGCTGCAAGCAGCCAGCACACCACATTATGTCTGGTCAGCAGATGGATGCCTCCATTCTCCTCAGAAGGGAGTCCTCAGCCGCCACCACCACCACCCTACATCTCCTCCTCCTAGGTGTGGTGGCCATGAGTCTCCGTGAGGGACTGTAATGTTACACCTGAGAAATCTTCATTTTACCCATGTACATTTAACACCCAAAACACAGACCCCTGTGCCATTATTGCAGCAAATTCATGGACTTCAATTTCCTTGACACTTTTAGACCTCTTCATGCCCTAAATTCACCTTTCCTGAAGCAAAATAAATCCCATGCACCAACCCTCGGCGTTGATGCCTACAAAGTATATTATGGAGGTTAAGGTTGAATTCCAATTTGAACTCCATGTTTCCAATCTGTCAGTTCAGCATTCATGAATGGAGAGCCATTCTGGGTAGGACTGCTCCTAGATAATATAATGTCACATCTTCCAGGGATATTGTATTGGATTTAACTTCCTTTTAAAGAAGGTAAATATTGACCCCTAAGCATTTCCTTTAAAGAGAAACTTTTCAAAAATTGCATTAATGGGCCTTTTTGAAGATAATCCATTTTAGAAAGAAGGTAGGCTTTTCCAAAAACAGGTTTCCAAGCCTTTAGAACTTATTTCCAGTCCATGTTTTAAAAATTAAGTCCTGCTTCTACCCAACCTTCTTAAAGTTCAGATGGACAGTCAGCAGGGTCAAATGTCAGTTTACTGACAACTGTGATAAGGTTTAACCTTTTTACATGGTCCTCATTTAATTTAAACGGAACGTCAAGAGAGAATTAAAAACAAAAGCATTATGGGGTGCATTAACTTTCCCCTTTTGTGTGTGCTTTGTTTGGAGAGAGTCTGGGGAGTCTCTTCATGTGCATATAAATGCAAAGTATTATAAAAATTAGTGTAGGGAACATGTTTTGTGGTGGCTACCATATTGGCTGAAGCACCAGAGACTGAGCTGGAGACCTTGCAAACTAATAGATGCGTGTCTATAGCTTGACCTAAAGCACCGGCAGACCCATTTCTTCTGTGCATCAGGCACAAAGGGATGAAGCATAATACACATTCCCCAGGGGATTATGTCTCCATCAGCGGGGCATGAAGATATTCACCTAATCAACCATTTGCATGTCTCTACCAGTTTCACCATGAGGAGGAGTGATGGAGCTATCACAGAACTGGATGATGCTTTTATCATGAAAGTATTGCAGGCAAAACTTGCCTGGTTCCAGGTTTCATGGCAAACCCAGAACCTGTGCTGGTTTCTGAACCTTCAGAAACCCTGGCCAGACTTACAGCCTTGAGAATGTGCCATTGGAATCTGCAGCTTGTAATGGCTTCAGACTGAAACTGGTCAGAATTTGGGAATTTGCTGTGAACAGCTGCAGTTAGAAACAAGGGGAGATTGGCTGGACCATTGTAAACAGAAGGTGCCAGATGCTATGGGGAATTCAATTAGAGCTGAGGTTGCTTAGCTCCTCACAGGTTCAAGCCCAGAGATCACAGAGCTTCTCAGAACTCTGCAGGTGCTCAGCCTCCTTTCTAGGCCAGAGCTGCTTTAAACAGCCTCCACAACCCTCCCCAAGTAGAACGACTTCTCCCGCCCCAGGGATGAGCCCTGGGGACCAAGGGAGGTGCTATGGGAGAGAGGATGGGAGCTCCATTGTGATTGGTGGGAAGGATGAGAGAAAGTGTTCTAGTGTGGTTGAATTGATGAGCAAAGGGGAAGGCATCAGGAGGATGGGGAGGGGGCAAGTTATTCCTTTATTCCCGACCCCCATTTTCTTCTGGGTCCTAGTGACTTCATAATTCTGTTCATTTTCCCCTTTTTTCCCAGCTGATGGGGTGTGACCCAGCAGGTGCCCTTTCATGACCCACCCGAGGATCACACCTCACAAACTGAGACACACCCCACTAGAATCCATGCAACAATATAGACACAGGTACCAATCTAATGGCTCCTACATGGTAATCTCTTTATTAAAAACTGGAAAGGCTTATGCAACATCATCAAAGCTCTGGTGTAGGAAGGGCTGACAGAAAATGTCCTGCTCACCTAATACCCCTTTATAAAGCATCTGTAGTAGGTGTAAATGGACTAGATTTTTCTTTTCATTCCTTTTTTTTTCATCATTTCTCTGCTCCTTCTTCATAGGAACTTCACTGCTGCATTAAAGAGATTACAGGTGCATTTCATCTCTATTTTTTTCCCCATTTTACTTCTTCCCAGCAAGCCTCAGTGGGGGAAAAAAAAAAAAAAACTATTGATTTATAGCTTGCTCTCCTGCTAGGAGAGATTGACCTGCTGCTATGCATCTTCAGACAGTGTTCCTTTTGAGACACTGAAGGTTGGAAGCAGGGCTGTGTTAAAAGGTGTTCCTCCCCTGGAGCTAGCTGCACCCCAAAGAAATTGTGATCACATGCAGTGTTGTTTTATATCTTCACATCTGTTCATTTTTTGTGGACTCAGAGAGGGAAAACGCATTTTCTTTTATTAAATAGCCTTTTGATTTCTCACGCTGGATCTAGCAGAAAACTTGTCTCGCTCATTCACTCACTTTTTTCTCCCCCTTTTTGTCTCAATATGTTTTCACATAGGCCTCAGGCGGTACTTTTTTCCCCCTTCTCCTCTAAAATGCTAAGATTGGATCACATCCAACATTTCTTTCAGTGGGTTAAATAATTTGTGCTGCTCCTCCAGGTTTAATGCAAGAGTCTCTCCCTTGTAGCTTATGGTTCTTGCATCTCTAGGACTGGAAACACAGGGTAAGCAGCATTCTTCAAGCTGGATGTTGGTACATGAACTGGGAATGGCCTCTTTCAGAGCAAATACTTACAGATACATTCAGAATATAATGTATTTATCGCAGCAGTCACCTTGTTATTTCACTTTAAAACATTAAAATAACTCTTTAGAAGTTTTCAGAAGTTTTCTAAACTTTCTAACTTTTCTAGTTCCTGCTATTTGCTATCAACAGTATATTGCTCCAACTTCAAACATACTTGATACTGACAACAGGATGGCCATCGCTTTCTAAAAGGTGAACTAAACTACATTAAACACTTTGGGCTAGATCCTCTGATTGATGTTAATGGTGTTAGACCAGTTTATACAATGGAATTAGGCAGATTTTACACCAGTTGAGGAACTGGCCCATTCTCTTTTGAAGTTCAGCATCCTGAATCATTAACAGAGTACAGATAGACCTAAGATCAAGGTTTTGTTCTTCCTTCTCCCACCCCTTCATGCAACAGTTGATGACTTCAGTCCAAAAGCAGTGCTAGGAGGGTAGCCCCTGGTTCTTTCTGAGTGTGGTGGTGTGCTCCAATGTTACAAGAGAGCAAAAGGTTCTGAGCTCAATTGCTGGCAGCTGAAAAACTTTCCAAGTTCACATTAAATACAGGCAGAGATTTGGGATATAATCCAAATACTAGAGATAGGCACAGACTTGGAATTATTCCCCCCTTCTCTCTCACATACACAGAACAAAAGAGTGGTTTGGATTTTGATCTCATTTTATCTGAAACTCCAAAGTTTGGGATGGATAAATGATTCCAGTTTGAGGCTGATGGTAACAGAAACCATTTAGATCTAGAATATGTCTCTGCATAGTCTTTTTGTTTTCACATTGTGTTTCACCAGATTGGCTTTATTTTATGTCTTTGTCTATTGTTGTATACACAAGGTAACCTATTGGGAAGTGTCTGTTGTACCTCTTCAAAACTGCTCTACTTTTCCTTTCTCCTTCTCATGTGAAAGGTGGGAACTTTTACTTAGGATTGAAATGTTTCAAAAGAGAAACAGAAGCACGACGGCTTCTTCTGCTCCTGATGTGTGGGGAAAGGGATGTAAAGGGCCACTGATCTGTACCATTCCCAGCCTCACTCGCTCACCTACAGCAATACCTCTTTGTGTCTGACCTCTGCTATTTCATATCTTGTCTTGAGGCCACTGAAGATGCCAAGTGAACGGATGCATTTTTCTGTATCGGGCTCTGGAGTTTTTTAACACAGTATCGCTCGTCCTCTTCAGAGGCTACATAAAAGAGTCCCTGTAGGTATTTTCTCCTAGATGGTGGGAGACCCTGGCCACGCCCAATTATCTACACTGGGTGGCTTATACACAGGCCTCTGTATCTTAGCTTTTGCCAGGGGAACCCCTCCCTTTGCAGGCCTTCTTAAATCTCTTCTGATGGGGAATCAGTAGGATTGCCAACCCTCCAAGATTGTCCTGGAATCTCCAGAAATTAAAGATTAATCTTTAATTAAAGATTATGTCAGGTGATAAAATCTCCAGGAATACATCCAACCAAAATTGGTAACCCTAGGAATCAAAAGAAAAATTAAATGTCACAGCGCACCTGAGAATAACTTCTTCCCAGAGCCTCCTCAAAAGGAAAAAGGCCAACAGTATGTCCTTACTTCAGGGCCATCTGCATAGAAGTTTTCGAAGTGGCCTTCTGTCTGGACTGCTGGGAGTTTGCCTGTACGGTCAGGATGGAGATCGCCTAGATGGGAGTGCCCCCTACAGCTTCCTGCTCAGGATGGTCTCTCCCCTCAGCTGACTGCAGTTTCCTCCTTTTTAAGGGCCTTCTCCCTACCATACATGATTGGCAGAACAGGGGTAGCCTGCACACAGGGCCTCTCTTGCACTTCCTCATCAGTGTGGGGTCTATGCACCATGTCACAAGCTGGCTCAACAAATGTACCCCTAAAGGTTTCCAGCCATCTTCATTCAAAAGCATGACCTCTACCGGTGGTCTGTCCAGGGGACAAGTGTCCTTAACACAAACATCCCCATAGCGGGAACTAACTGGCACCTTCCCAGTGGCCTTAGCAAATAGATCCAGAATAGAATCGGCAATAAGACTGAACTCTTAGCCTAAGAGCTGGTGTGATGGTAGCTCCCCTTCCCTTCATGGTCAGGGTTCTAGTTCGTTGGTAAAGCAGCAAGAAGAAGACTGTGCTACTGCAAACTGTGCTGCACTTGTTCAATAGGTGATTAAAAGACTTGAGACTCGCAGGCAGGCAGTCTCTTTAAGTGAGATTGAGACAGAGATCCCATGAGGCAGGAAAAATATCTCCTAGGTTTCTATTTGCTGATGCCTACTGATAACTCACCCATTTAAACCACCAAGGGGGGTGAAGGAATAGTAGGAGGCACAGAAAGTTGCTTAGCATGGGGTGATGGAGATCCCCAGCTGCGACCTGGATGGTGGGACCACTGAACCCTCCAAACCCACCAGCCTGGCTGCCTCTCACACTGTGATGCTAGTGTTAAGCTTACAAACCCCTGACAGGCACTGCACTTACACAGCCATCCACAGGCAGGGACACACGCAACTGAGTTACATGAATGATCTCCCAGCCATGCATCTACCATCAATAGAGAGGCTCCAGCCAATTCCCCCAGCTGTGCAGCCCAGAACTGTACTGTCTTGCACTAGTCAGAAGCCTGGCCAGTGTAAATTCATTACTTAGTTCGCCGCCACGTCATAGGAAAGTGGACATACACCAGTCTTTATAATCTGAGCTAAGATTTCCCACTGGTAAAACATATATATACACACTGTAAAGTTAGAATTTAGACTGCATTTCTATTTTATTTCTTAATATCTAAAATATATAACAGATGTATAAATACAGAAAGCTAGATTTTAAGTGATTATAAGTACCAGGCATAGAGATCAAATTTGGTTACCCAAGAAATAAAACAGAAATGCAGTCTAAACTCTAACAGACTAAGCAAGAGTTGAATCAAGCAATGTCTCACCCTAACAGATGGTACAGGCAGGTTACAGTTCCTCCATACATAAACTGGACACCCTTCCAGCCTGGAACCACTCTTCCCCAGTTCAAAGTCTTTTTCTTCCAGGTGTTCTTCCAAGTGTTGAGATGCGGGGGTGGGGGGGAAAGAGGCCAAATGATGATGTCACTGTCTCTTTTATACCTTCTTCCAGCTGCTTGAAAGATCCTTGCTGTGATATGGGGGTCTGTCAGTCTTAGGGTGACCAAATATCCTGATTTTATAGGGACACTCCCGATATTTGGGGCTTTTTCTTATATAGGCTCCTATTCCCCCCCCCCCCCCCCGATTTTTCACACTTGCTATCTAGTCAGCCTAGTCAGTGTCCATTGGTCAAACAGTCATCATTGCCTACGTCCTCTAAGGAGCCTCTGGGATAGTGGATTGTTTTCTTGATGGGCCATTAACACTCTCTGGGCCCTCCTTTGTTGCAACTTGTTTCCCAACCTCACAAAGTCTTTCAGTAACATATATAGCAATACTTCATAGCTTCACATACAATGACAGCACATACAATCCAACAGAATATTAATGTTCAACAGATCAAGACTTTTAAAATGATACCTCACAAGGCTTACTTTGTACAAAACATATAATTATATAACCGTGGTGAAGACGAGGGTTCCAGGGTGCTTACTTTGAGGTACAGAGTGTCCTACATAGTGCAAAAGGAGATTTGAAGAATAAAGGAAAATGCAGTTTGAATTTTTCAGATAGAGTCCCACCAATGAAGGCACTAGCAAAGGGCATGTGAGGGGACTAGTTAAGGGAGAAAGACACAAAATGTGTAGTGTGATCCATCTCCTGATGTGCCAAACTGAAATTGCATTTAAAAAAACTCACCCTGCCTATCAGAAAGCTGGCCTCAATAAAATGGACCCACAAGCAGATCAGTGCAATGCCAGGAATGGAGATGATAGAAAAGAATGATGATGTCATCAAAAGACAGATCACAACTTTGGCACAAATTGCATCTCAGCTGGGATTTGGGAAAGGGGAAGTGATCACAGCAAGCAGATCACTGCCACTGCAATAAGAATCTTAAGAATAAAGACAGGTTTCAGAGTAGCAGCCGTGTTAGTCTGTATCCGCAAAAAGAACAGGAGTACTTGTGGCACCTTAGACACACACACAATCTATATCTTCTTACTATATGTTCCATTCTATGCATCCGATGAAGCGGGCTGTAGCCCACGAAAGCTTATACTCAAATAAATTCGTTAGTCTTTAAGGTGCCACAAGTACTCCTGTTCTTCTTAAGAATAAAGTAACTTTTATACAACACAGATAATTATAGCAGTAGATTTCTTTTTCTTGGACTCCCAGAGAATACTAAAGAAAATGGGCCCTATATATATCCTACAGTAAATGGATGCCTGTTGCTTTGGCTCTACAAGTATAATCCTGCCAGATCTAATTTTCTCGGTTTTACAGAATTGTCTTGAGAGTATGGGTGCTGGAACCAGGGGTGCTGGGCGTGCTGCTGCACCCCATGGCTTGCAGTATTTTCCATCGTTTACAGTTTGGTTCAATGGCTCTCAGCACCCTATCTTTACAAATTGTTCCAGCAGCCCTGCGTGAGACCCTCCCAACAAGAATAACTCTAGATTGCTCCATTAAATAGGCATAATCAGCACAGAATTTTGCCAGTGATAAGGAAGCAGGATATTGTTTAGAAGGGACAGAAAATCCCTGGATTTTCCCTGCTTTAACTAGAATCAGATTTGGATCCAAAATAGTTACAGAAAACTATTGGACTTGGTTGCACGGCTACATTTTACGCATAAGATATATAGGCATGTGCCCAGGACCCCAGCCGCTGGAGAGGTGTGATAATGCTAAAACCTAGGCTTTCATTTAAATGAAAAAATTGTTTCTAGCCTTTATTGTCGCAAAAGAAAGCTTGAAAACGTGACCCATGTTTAATTGCTGCAGGGCTGTCTTCAGACTGCTTCCAGGAGAACTCCAGGAGCAACTTCAAGTATCCTTCACTAGAGCCAGGGAGAAGCTGTCAAGCTTCCACCTGCCTCCATGCAGGCCAGGCCCCTTCTCTGGATGGGGGGAGCCTGTCACTTCTGTGATTCTGGGAGCAATCCCCTGCTGCCGTTCAGGGGATGAAAGTAGCCTAGGCTCCCATCGCTGCCTGAGGAGACGGCACTAGCACCAGTCCACCCGCTCTACTGGAGTGGTGGCCGTGGGGGTCCACATGAGACAGTGCCTATGACCCCAGATTGCCTTAATCCAGACCTGTGTGGGTGAGTAGAATGATTTTAGGCAGCATTGCTCAAGTGATTTATTAATGTAATCTGCCTTTTCTGTTTCGGAAACAATATATTGAATATACTGTAGTATAAAAATTAAACATCTGGGGGCGGTGGGGGTGTCCTATAAAAACAAAACACCACCACCTGTGAATGCATTTAAAAGCTCTACAGAGCTGGTTACCAGTTTGAGATAAGATCCATTCAAAAGAGAGATGTAAAATTGTTGCCTTTCTCTGATGTCTTCAGTTTCCTGAAGTAACTCGATTCTTAGATTAGAGAAACCAAGATGGAGCTTTTAGCACTCTTTCCCCTCCCCCTTCCCCAGCCCCCCAAAAAATGTATTTTAGTGCTAGCTGGTTACAAAATCAGCAGTTCTTGGAACTTCAGAGTAATTTGTGAATCTTTTCCTCTTGTGAGGGTTTTGTGTATTTTACTGCCAGATGTACTACTGGCTGTTGACATGTCTGTTGTCGTTTAAAGACTGATTGTTTATTTGTTTGGGGCCTTTTTTGCAGAGTCGAGGAAAGGAGGAGTGGAACTGAGTGAGAAACTAGTATATAGTCTGGTCTAGGGTTGCCAGGTGTCCAGTTTTTGACTGCAAAGTCCAGTCAAAAAGGGGACCTGGCAGTGTCTGGTCAGATGTACTGACTGAGGATACCAAAAATCCAGAACCAAAGGAGATGGGAGGGAGGCACCGGGTCATCAACCCGCACCAGCCCCTGTTCAGCTGGGGCCGCTTCCTACCTGCATCTTGTGGGAAGGCAGCAGGCTCCACATCAGGCTGCAGTTCCCATCCCAGCCCTGGAGCAGAGGAAGCAACGAGGAAGGAGGAGGGGGAAAAAGCAGAAAGCAATGGAGGGAGAGGAATGAGAAGGGGGGCGGGGCCTTGGGGGAAGAGGCGGAGCAGGGGCGAGGCCTTTTAGGGGAAAAGGTGGAACAGGGGGCAGGACCTCAGGGGGAAGAGGCAGGGGGGAGGTTCCAGTTTTCAGAAATTAGAAATTTGGCAATGCTAGTCTGGTCTCCTTGCTGTCCTCCTTCTTTCGACCTGTCTGTAGCTCTTCTCATGCTTTTCACACTTTGTGATCCTCCTGTACTGCATTGTAGATTATTAACGTCTTGTTCTGACTGAGAAAACATGTATTTTAGCACTCTGCAAAACTCAGCCTTTTGTGTTCACAGGGGCCTCATGAAGAATTTTTTTTTTTGCAGGGGGTGGGGAGCGAGTGAGTCATACCCTTAGTTGCACCTTCAATTTGTGGGTTATTTTGAAATTAAGATTCCAAGAGAAATTCACATGACACTGTGAAGTTCTGTGCTGTGTTTGGATTCAAACAGAATTTTGACTGGCTTCTGACTGAAAACATCTTTCCGTTCCATTTGGCTTGAAAGGCAGTCCAGGCTGCGCAAAGTACAGTTCTTTACTGAAATAATTATATGTAGAATTTTTATAACACCTTCCATCTGAGATTTTCAAAGTGCCTCGTTGACAAACAGGCCTCACCATATCCCTGCAAATTAGGGGCATACTGTTGAGCACAGGTCAGAGATGTGGAAACGGAGAAATAGAAAGATATTAACACTTTCTTTCAATTTCCCCTTCCCCCCTGCGAAATTTAGCCTTTAGAGAATCCATCATGTCTAGCAACCACAGAACAGCACTGGGGTTTAGAGCAGGAGGAAAGAAGTTGAGGGAGGAATAAGAACCATAAAACATAAAAGGAAAACTGAAGTATGACATTGAAGTGATGTTACAAACCTAGGCCTAGATCCTGCTTCCCTTCCACTGATTCAGATGGGCGTAGGATTGTGAAGCTTTGAGTTTATTTACACTTTTGTACTTCCATTAGCTGTGTTTTATTTTGCACTTGCTGTATTTCATTCATCCTAATATAATCCTTTTGGAGAAGGGCTAATACATTCTGCCTTTTGCATGAATACACTAGTTACAAGAAGTATTTAAAATAATTTCTTCAAATACTTGATAAAGAAATAAAGCTGTTAAATGCCTAGACTTGGCATGCACCAAAAAAGGCAAAATCAAATAACAAGTGGACCTACTAAGTGGGAACTGAGAATTATTTCTCTAAGTGGATGTTTTCTGTATGCCTAACCCAGTGTTTTCTTTGTAAAACAAGAGATCCCTCCTACTCATTGAAATGTCCATATGTAATTCCCTGTTTCTGCTTTTTTGACCCATTGCTCAAGATACATTATAGCAATCTTATTTATCTGCACATATTTTCTCCCTGACATCCATATTGCTTTCTCCCACACCAGTCCATACAAAGCAATGCTGCTAAGGACCACATTCCTTGCCTGTGGATCTGATCTGATCTTGTCACATGCAGTACACCCCTCTGAATTCCTGTCTTGGCTTACCCCTGTATTCCATTCCAGATTGTTCAAGCTTCCTGTCCTCCTCTTCAACACCAACACCACCCCCCTCCACACACACACACTCTTATCTGATTTTTTTCTCTTATGATGTCATCCCAGTCCTCCACTCCACCAGTGATGTCAGCCTCAGTACCCCATATGTCTGCGTTTCACAATCACCTCTTCACTTTATTCCATGCTGCCCCCTCAGCATGGGCCATCTTTCCTGAGCTGCAGTACAAAGCCACTGCTCTCTTCTCATTCAAATCCTTCTCAAAGACCCTCTCTTTCTGCAGTGCTTACAAGAGACTAAGGGCCAGATTTTCAGGGGTGCTGAGTACCTTTTCCTCTCATTGACTTCAGTTGAAATCCTGGGGGCTCAGCACCTCTGAAAGATTTCTGGTCCGCTGAATTTGATGGGAATCCATTCATTGGTTTCATGGCCACTGGACTAAGTCTAAGTCACGTCAAATACTTACTAATTTTATTTATCTTCAGTCCATCATCCTGTGCTCTGTGTGTTGCAGAGCAGTTACATAATTTGATTAGGTTTCAGAGTAGCAGCCATGTTAGTCTGTATTCGCAAAAAGAAAAGGAGTACTTGTGGCACCTTAGAGACTAACCAATTTATCTGAGCATAAGCTTTCGTGAGCTACAGCTCACTTCATCCGATGAAGTGAGCTGTAGCTCACGAAAGCTTATGCTCAAATAAATTGGTTAGTCTCTAAGGTGCCACAAGTACTCCTTTTCTTATTGCATAATTTGGTTACTGTTCTCTGTGTGCAACTACTAACTGACAGGGTTTAGCAAAAAAAACTTCTCCAAAGAGGAGGTTATTACAGATTTATTCACTACTTCTTGCACCTTCCTTTAAGAATCTGGTATCTATCTGAGAGAGGACATCAGAAACCAATGGCAGTTCTAAGGATGAATGTGCCGTGCAAAGTGTAAAGCAAGTGATTGATATTGCTCTAGTTTGATCACACCATCTATAAAGCTACTTGAGGGCAAGAAGAATCCTGGAATTCAATGAGCAATATATTTGAGTCTCTAGTAAAAGAACATAAGAATGGCCATACTGGGTCAGACCAATGGTTCATCTAGGGCAGTACCCTGTCTTCTGACAGTGGCCAATGCCAGGTGCTTCAGAGGGAATGAACAGAACAGGCAATCATCAAGTGATCCATCCACTATTGTCCACTCCTAGCTTCTGGCAAACGGAGATTAGGGACACTCAGAACATGGTGTTGCATACCTCCCCATCCTAACTAATAGCCATTCATAGACCTTTCCTCCATGAACTTATCTAGTTCTTTTTTGAACCCTGTCATATTTTTGGCCTTCACAACATACCCTGGCAAGAAGTTCCACAGGTTGACACTGCATTGTGTGAAGAAATACTTCCTTTTGTTTGTTCTAAACCTGCTGCCCATTAATTTAATTAGGTGATCCCTAGTTCTTGTGTTATGTGAAGGAGTAAATAACATTTCCATGTTCACTTTCTCCACACCAGTCAAGATTTTATAGACTTCCATCCTATCACCTCTTAGTCGTCTCTTTTCCAAGCTGAAAAGTCCCAGTCTTTTTAATCTCGCCTCATAAGGAAGCTGTTCCATACCCCTAATAATTTTTGTTGCCCTTTTCTGAACCTTTTCCAATTCTAATATATCTTTTTTTGAGATGTGGTGACCGATTTGCACACAGTATTCAAGGTGTGGATGTACAATGAATTTATATAGAGGCATCATGATATTTTCTGACTTGTTAGCTATCCTTTTCCTAATGGTTCCTAACATTCTGATAGCTTTTTTGACTGCTGCTGCACACTGAGCAGATTTTTTTGAGAGGATTATCCACATTGACTCCCAACATCTTTCTTGAGTGGTAACAGCTCATTTAGACCCCATTATTTTGTATTTACAGTGGGGAATCAGGATTATGTTTTCCAATGTGCTTTACTTTGCATGGATCAACACTGAATTTCAGCTGTCATTTTGTTGCCCAGTTTTGTGTGAGTCATTTGTAACTCTTTGCAGTCTGCTTTGGATATAACAATATTGAGTAATTTTGTGTCATCTTCAAATTTTGATACCTCATTGTTTTACCCATTTTTTCCAGATAATTTATTAATATCTCGAGCAGCACTGGTCCCGGTACAGATCCCTGGGGGACACCATTATTTATCTCTCTCCATTCTAAAAAATGACCATTTTTTCCTCCTATCTGTTTCCTATCTTTTAATCAATTACTGATCCATGAGAGGACCTTCCCTCTTTTCTGATGACTCCTTACTTTGCTTAAGAGCCTTTGATGAGGGACCTTGTCAAAGGTTTTCTGTAAATCCAAGTACACTATATCCACTGGACCGCCCTTGTCCACATTTGTTGACCCCGACAAAGAATTCTAACAGATTGGCCAGGCACAATTGCCCTTTACAAAAGCCATATTGATTCTTCCCCAACAAATTGTTTTGTATGTTTCCAAACCAGCTAATGTTGCAAAGAGGCCCACTGATAGGGTTGCCAGGTGTCCATTTTTTTGACTGGAACACCCAGCCATTAAAAGCCCAGTTGGCGGAGCTGGTAGGCTCCCTACGTGCCTCCGTAAGGGGCCGGCATTTCTGTCCTCTGGCTCCTAGGCGCAGGGGTCATCAGGGGGGCTCCAGGCACTGGAGCCTGAATCTCCGCCCACGCCTGAATCCCTGTCCCAGCCCTGAGTAGGGTGACCAGATGTCCCAATTTAATAGGGACAGTCTTGATATTTGGGGCTTTTTCTTATATAGGCACCTATTACCCCCTTCCCGATTTTTCACATTTGCTATCTGGTCACCCTAGCCCTGAGCCCCCTCCCGCACCCAAACTCCCTCCTAGAGCCTGCACCCCAATCTCCTGCCACAGCCCTGAGCCCCCTCCCATACCCAAACTCCCTCCTGGAGCCCACACCCCCTCCTGCACTCCAACCCCCTGCCACAGCCCTGAGCCCCTTCCTACAGCAAAACTCCCTCCAAGAGCCTGTACCCCCTCCCACACTGCCTCAGCCTGAAGCCCCCTCCCACACTCCAAACCCCTGATCCCCAGCCCGGAGCCTCCTCCTGCACCTCAAACCCCTCCTCCCTGGCCCCATCCCAGAGCTCAGACTCCCAGCCAGAGCCTGCACCCCCTCCTACTACCCAACTCCTTGCCCCAGCCCAGTGAAAATGAATGAGTAAGGGTGGGGAAGAGTGAGCAACAGAGGGAGGGGGGATGGAGTGAGCGGGGGCTGGGCCTCAGGGAAGGGGCGGGGCCTCAGGGAAGGGGCAGGAGGCGGGACAAGTATGTTCGGTTTTGTGCAATTAGAAAGTTGGCAGCCTTACCCACTGAGAGAGAACACCATAATCTGTCTGAGACTCATCACTCTTTGCTGTAATTCAGATTAGAATTAGCAGTAATTAATGCTACAAAAAATTTGCTTGCTTCCTTGTGTCTTCCCTGCCTGCCCATTTAAAATGGGAAGAAAGGGAGTGTAAGTTTGAGAGAGAGGTTTGTTTTTTTCCACTGGGCTATGCACAATCGATTTTGGGTGGCAAGGGGAAAGAATTGCCTTGTGCACCCAAATTCTAGCATGTACAGAGGCCTTTTGTGACCTTGCCAAATCTTTGTTGTAGCAAACCATTACTGTGCAAAGAGGGCAATGGCTTTACACTGTGTCAAATCTGAGTGGTGAAATACGCTTAGGAGAGGAAGGGGAAGCTCGTTCTATCATGTGATCTGAAATGGCAAAGCGTGTTTGTTTGCCATTGTGCCTAATAGATGCCTGATTTGCAAGTAGTAATGCTTAATAAACTGTAAAAGCACACCTGAAATATCAGGCATTATATGGTTGGACAGTCCTTTTCCCTAGGAATGGGCACTGTTTGAAAGGTTTTCTAGCAGGGATGTGTGTTTGCAAACTATCCTTATATTCTCACCCACTTCGCAAGTGAGGGGTGCATTGTCCTAAAGGAAACATGTATCTGAGTCTAAGTTTAATTTCCTGTATTTGAGACTCTTTTCTTAACTCTTGAAGTAGTTATTGTCTCATTTGTTACAAAATGAAACCAACTTCACTGACTATCATTTCATAGAGTGCATTTTTGAAAAACTTGACTATATCCACAATTTAGAGGTTGATGGGAAGGCCGAATTCAGTGTAATTATAATGATGGTTTTCATTTGTGAAGTTGCTACCATGGAAGCTAGGTACAATGATTCTTGAGCCAGTTCGCTGAAAGCAGCATGCTGTTCAGTTTCTTATTATTCTAAATAAATGTGTTGCTTGTGAGAGATGCTGGGAGACTGTGTACCCTACTGTTATTAAACAGTGGGTGTTGTGAGAATAAATACACAAAAAAGATTGTAAGGTGCCCAGATACTACAGTGATGTGGGTCATATAAGTTCCACAGATAGATAAGTACCTAAGATAGAAGTCTGTGTGTTTAGAGGGGACACAGAAAGGTATACTTTCCAATTGCTGCAAGGGATTTTAGCTTACATTAATGGAAATCACCTGGCAACACTTGAAAAAAAAAAAATGTCCCCTAGCTGTGGCGTTGCATTTTGATGGGCATCTACAGAATACTTTTGAAAATGATTTTTCCTTTCAACAAGTTACAATAAGATAAATTTTAATTAAAAAATATGTGACAAGATTAGATTGGATCCCAGTTATATCTTTGCACAAAAGCCTCTCATTTAAAACTAAATCCTCTAATCACCATGGGATTAAAAAAATAGAGAGACAAGAAAACCTAACCATTTTAAAATACTCCCCAGTCAAGTACTGTATTCCTTGTATCATTTTGGCTATGCTTTAAAAAGGAAACCATCACCACCACCACCTGTACAAAGTAATCCGTCACAATGGGGCCATATAGATTTGGCCAGCTGATCTCCATCAAAAGCTTCTCTGTCTTATAAAAATACTTTTGCACAAGATCTTTGTGCTATCTTGGGGTGTGTTTCTTTTAAAAGCTAGGAGAGGCAAGTTTTATGTTAATATCATCCAGTGCTGACTGTGACTGCAGGGGAACTAGATAAAACTTTAGGAAGAAGCTGTACCAAACAAACTGCTTTCTCCACTGACGGGAAAAATAAAGGCTGGAGTACAAGGCTGAGATTTTCAAAATGGGTGCCTGAGGTTCATCTCCTAAATCCGTATTTAGGTCCTGACTCAGCCAGGTACTTAAGGATGTGAGTAGTACCAAAGACTTCAGTGGGACTGACTTTTCTGTGCTTAAAACTAGATGTGCATAAGAACCTGGCTGAATCAGGGTTTTAGGTACCAAAATAAGGGACCTGATTTTCTTGGGTGCTAAGCACACAGCAGCTACCCTTGGCTTAATTTGAGAGGTACTGGATGCTCAGAGCCTATGAAAACCAAGCTATTTATTTAGGTGCCTAAATATGGAATAAGGACTCCTATTTTTTAAACATATTTCTGAGAGCATAGTTATTGTGCAAATACTTCTGCTGTGGTTTCCCCTGTAGTGCATCCTGCACCATTCCCTATAGTGTTAAGGCACTGAAACCTCAGGAGTTCACTTTTAGTAAAGGGTTTTAAATCTGGTTTACTTTAATTCCAGGTTGGAACCGGTGATTTAAAAATGGGAACTACTGAGATGAGATGCTAAAAAAGGGCTCTGGGCTGAACTGAAGTTCACTTTTCATGAACCTTGCCAATTTAAATGACTACAAGTGATAAGTGGCATCAGTGGCAAGAGAGAGATAAAGGAGGAAAATAAGGGAAATGGGGAAAACAGCTTTATATTGGGAGTCAGGTTGAAAACACCATGTGGGAGGAAGATTTTAAGCTATACCGTTCTCAGATTACCCTCTCCTGATCTGTAAAAAAAGGCTCAGTGAAATAGTGATCCTCCTTCAACAGTGTAAAGATGAAGTACATAGAGAAGCCCCTGAGAGAAAGGAAATAAAGTAGTTAGATAGTGACCCACCTGCATAATAAATCATTTAAATCATGCAGCCCATCCAGTTGTTTTGATAGTGCATCTTGACGGGTTGCCACACGTGCAGCAGAAACGTCTTAAGCATTTGATAGCCCCTTATTTTATATATAACTTTTATATATATACATTTATTTTGCTTTCCACCTCTGCTAGATTCTCCTGTGGAGTCCTTCTCCTATGCAACAGTAATATTACAAACCCTAAGCTTTCAAAAATCATGAGCCAGGCCCCCCAAAATCATGAAATTGACTTAAAAATCATTATATATATATATATATATATGGTTCTTTCTATTTGCCTTCTGGTGCTGAGGCTTTAAGAACTTCAAATATCACAAAACTAACAAAATTACAACTGCTGGCAACACTGAACAGGTGTCCAATATGTAAAGGCAGCACAATGGGTGTGTCATGGACAGCAGGGATCAAACCCAGAATCTCTGGATCTGAAAGGATGAACAGCTATGCGTGAGCTAAAAGACACATCTCTCTTAGCCAAGGCTGATTCTGTAGGCTTATCGACCTCTCTGTGTGACCCAGTCAGCAGATTGAATAAGCATGAGTTACAAATGTACATCATTAGTTTTTCAGTCTTTTGTTTTGTTGTTCCATTCTATAAGGTATATACTAAGAACTTTCCTAACTGGTCGATAATCTACTCAAACAAAAGTCTATGGGGCGGGGGGGAGGCTGAAAGGAGTATACATCATTCAAACACGTCCTTTTGATTATATGCAGGTTTTTTCGTTCCCTTCTGGGTTTTTTTTTTTCCAAATTAAAAAGTTTTCAGTGCTTGTGAAAGGTGCTAGATTGTTGATGCTGGAAACTGAAGCCCAAAATTCACGGAGCAGGTACAGCAGGGAAAGCTTTCCCATAACAAACCCCAGCGTGCCTCAACCTTCATTGCAGAAATCACTTGCAGAAGTGAGTCTCCACGTATATTTAATCCTTGGCATTTCTGCTGAGACTTAAATCAGGCATTGAATGCCCCTAACTATGCTGGTTTACTGGGGAGGGGGAGCTTTTAGCACAATAAGTTTTCTCCTCTGTGAAATCCTCTGGGCACTGCTTGGCTTCCTGTATCATTCGTGACATGTGCCATATGTTGTCTTTGTCAAGCCAGAGAACAGTGCTTTATGGGATATTTTTCAACAAACTAAAGGTCTTTTAAAAAGGCAGTTAAAACTTGTTTCCGTGCTGAATGCCCCATACGGTAGGAATGTCCAGCAGGTACATCTAGGCTTAACTCTGTTTTCTTTAACTTTGCAATTCAACTTTAAAAGCATTCATGAGTGCCTGTAAATTGATGTTGTTGCATGGAAAAGGTAATTTTTGTCTGGTTAGATGGAAAGATTGTATAATTCTTAGTGTAAACAGATGCATTTGTGGAGAGGACTGGTGCTAGAAACACAAAAGGGTAAACACTTTGTCCTATTGCTTAAAAACTGTAAACATATGAAGAGAAGAAATCAAATGATGAAGGACCTGGCTTGATCCTAGACTGTCCAATTTTCCTTGTGGTCTGGGGACACATAACCTGGTAGAGTTCTTACCTTATGTTTGAAGTGGATAAAAGTACTTCAGTGTGAGAATGTATTCCATGTAGGTGGGGAACCGCTGTAATGGAAGACACAGGAAGGAGAAAAGAAACCCAGGAGATGCCATTTAGATGTTCCATCTTAACAAATGGAGTTGATTTCTAAAAGTTGCTAGAATGAAGAGTGGTCCTTTAACCTCCCCTCCTCCCTCCCCCCCCCAGGGATAACTCACTCTTCTGTAAAGGCATCAACTGTGCTACAAAAGAGAAGAAACTAAATACTCATACAAATAATTTTCTCCATGTCAAATCAAATGTGGAAGCAGCTGGGGTTTACCAGTGTAGTGGAGGGTGCGATCTAGAAATACATTTTCTATTCTGTATCTGTAAATCATGTGCTTCCCATCTTATGGCCTTAGTTAAAGCCAATATGGAAAAAGTTAATCCAGGGATGGGAATTCAACCAGCTGAATAGGCAGGGAATTAGAGTGGCTAGGGTAATTGTGTTGTAATTTTATACTTTTCCTATTAAGAAAACTCAAAGTCAACTTTTTAAAAACTCTTTTTAGAAATCCAGAGTTTGATTTTATTTTTTTACATATACACAAACAAAAACAAAAAAAACAACAAACCACAACTTTACTACCAACATTTTTTTTACACAGTGCACAATTAACCCATAGAACTTACTGCCACTGGAAATAATTGAGGCCAAGGACTTGAAAAGAGGACAGACATTTCGGTGACAATTGAGAACACTCACTATTACAAATAAGTAGGATATTTTAAAATATAGTTTTGAAAAGATATAAACCTTCATGCCATGCCTGCAGAAACAGTCTGTTCCAGTGAATAGAGCACTGGACAAGAAGTATGGAAACAGGGATTCCATCCCCAGCTTTGCCACTGATCTGCTGTTTGACCCTTGGACAAGTCACTTCACCTCCCAGTGTCCATTTTCCCTCCCACCTCTTGTCTGTTTAGCCTGTAAGCTCTTCTAGACAGAGACTGTCTCTTACTATGTTTGTGCAGTGTTTGCCAGATGGAGGCCCTCATCATGGGTGGCACCACCATGCATTACTGTACTGCAAATAATTATGTTTCAGGGTGTAAACTAACCACAAAGTGAAAAAGGGTTAGGGGAGAAACTTCCCTTTTGGACAGATTAGTCCGTGATGATCCAAAATACAAAGTCAGGGTCAACATTTTCTGACCTGAGATTGTAAGAGGCAGGCTCCTAAAACTGTACTCGGGCAACTAAATATAAGCAGCCTGAGAAGGTGCTAAGATCCTGAATCTCCCGTTGATTTCACTGGGACAAATGAGTGTCTTTTGCACTTATATTTAGGACCGTAAACATGGATGTAAGTGCCTACCTTTAAGCCGTCAACTGTAAATATTCCGACTGATGATCCTAGCTGGGAATTTTTTTTTAAAAGTCACGGCACACAGTATTTTAGTTTAATATTAAACTTAACTGGGAAGGGACTGTCCACTTGTGTATGTACAATAGCTCGTGTAGCCCTGATTCCGTGTGAGGCCTTGGACTCTTAGCAATGCAAATGACAAAGTTTATTTTTCATTATGAAAGTCTTAAAATAGCTGTCGTCTATAGTTTAAAAGTATGCAATGAGAACAAAGAACCTGTATAAATTATATAACATTTACTGGTATGTCTTGGTTTGATAAGGCCTCTCCCAGTATACATGATTTTATACCATAATAAGCCCAAATCACTATCACACTGGTCATATACAAGCCAAATTTGTTTAAAGACAAAAGGGAAGATTTTCAATGACACAGAGGGGAGTTAGACACACAACTCCTATTGGCTTTAATAATAATAAATACCACACTCCTAGTCAGTAGATCTCAAAGTGCATCACAATCTATAATGCATTTACTCTCACAATGTCCCTACAAGGTAGGGCAGTGCTATTATCTCCATCTTACAGATGGGGAACTAAAGTTCAAAGAGGCAAAGTAACTTGCCCAAGGTCACACAGGAAGTCTGTGGCAGAACAGGGAACTGATCCCAGGTTTCCCAAGTCCTAGGCTAGTGCTGTTACCACTGGGTCATCCTTCCTCTGCAGTCAGTACCCCTTGGTGCCTTTGAAAATTTCCCCTTTGAAAATTTCCTACCCTCCCAATGCCCCCAAAAAACAACATGGAATCTTGTTCTATATTTAATTGGCTGGCTATAGTGATGAAGACCAGTGACTAAAGTGACTAGTGATTTGGGGTGCTTCCTTTAAAGGTACCTTAAGGGGCACCTTAAGAGGGCCTGATTTTGTCGGAAAGTCCAGCCCTTTGTAGTGTTCCAGGGTGGGTGCCGAAAAAGCAGAGTGCCCAGAATCACTAGTCGCTTTTGGAAATCTTGACCATATGATTTTATAAGAAAGAAAAACTACAAATCACTTTTTTTCCTTTAGTCACAGAATTCTAGGTGTCAACGAACAGCCATAATCATGAACACCTGGATGTTTTCAAATTGTGTTTATGGCAATATAACATTGTTTATTTCATTTTGTCACTGCTAACATACATGAAGTAGTGTATGGGGGGAGGGACAGCTCAGTGGTTTGAGTATTGGCCTGCTAAACCAAGGGTTGTGAGTTCAATCCTTGAGGGGGCTATTTAGGGGTCTGGGGCAAAAATTGGGGATTGGTCCTGCTTTGAACAGGGGTTTGGACTAGATGACCTCCTGAGGTCCCTTCCAACCCTGATATTCTATGAAGCTAAAGTAATAGAATAATTCAAATTGTACAGAAGTTTATCTTTAACATTAACCTAATAAATTAACATTTCCACACAAGTATTATAAATCTTATTCAGAACCATTTCCATTTATCTCACCTTCTAATTCCATTTTCTTCTAATTCCATTTTATTCAACCTACAAAGAATCAAAAGGGTCTCAAGCCTCTAGCCAGCTCCAACATGAATAGAAGTTTAGAAGATCTAGTCTGTATTCCCCAGCACATTGTCCAAATGTAAACCGTGTTCCAACTTCCAAGTGTGAGATCATCCCAAAATTTTTCCCTCCTTCTACTATTTTCTTCTGTAAATCACATAAGTCATAACCAGCCACTATATATGAACCTTCTTATGGGTCTCATTTGCCCGGGTCCATTTATGCTTATTCATTGTACATGATTAAAATGTGCTGAGCATGTAATTACAGTAGAACGTAATGGCATTTTCACTATCCTAGTTGTTATGCTTTTTTAAATTACTGCAACTGCTGCATACTAAAAACAGTTGTGGGGGGAGAAAACACTATCCCGTGTATGTTCCTTTTCATACCCTGAAATGTAACTCTCATCCCACATCCCTGGATTTGTAAGGGAATAATATTCTGTCAACATGAACATGCATTTAGCTTTTCTGAATGGAGACAGGATAATAACTCTAATATACTGCACACCTTTACCCTCTCCCCTCCCATGTTCTTTGTGTGGTGAAAAATGGGGGGTGTTGTATGATGATCGACCGTGTAATGTTAATTAAAATCTGCACTGGCCTAAACTCCTCGAGTATGACTTTTGCATAGCCATGCCTCTTGGAATCAAGTGTTTCAAAGTCAAGCATGCACATCTACACTTTGAGTCTTGTAGAAGATGTGCACACACAAGTCTAAAAGGTATGGGGAGAGGATGCCATCAATGAAGCAAGTCAGAAATTAACTAGCCAGTTCAGGTATAGAGTAGATGCAGCATTGCAGAGTGCTTGGCTTTAGAGCACTGATTGTGGTAAGAAATTCTGTTGCTAAGAGGAAATAAATGCAACTGATTTTCTACTTTATAAAGTGCTCATGCAGTTTGTGAGTTGATAGAAACAGTGTCTGAATGGCATCTAAGAGGAATGAATGTAGACTGTAGTTGTTTTTCAATCAGATTGATTTGTTGCACTGTAAACTGGGATAATATCCTGAAACCTGAAGGCATAAAGACTTGGATGCTCTCTGTCAGAGATGTCCCTTCTAGCAAGCTTCAACGTGTGTTCCCCAGCTGCTTCATCTGTAAATCGCTGCGAGGAACGGGTTCCAAAGAAAAGAATTGGAGAACTGTGTGAGGCAGTTCAGAACTCAGTGAAATTAGACATCCGATCTGGGGCATTGTTTCTTGTAGCTTTTATATTGTTACAGTTTTGAGTCATAGGGTGCAATTCATTCCTTGAGTGTTGTGGAGACTAATGTTTGTGTTCAGGAAATTTATTATCAAGAACATACTTTTTATGGAGATTAGGCTACTGATCAATTAAACCAAAAGATTAGCAAAAAAGCCCCAACCCTCTCTGTTCAAAGTGGCGACACCACTCACACCCTTTCTATATCTTGGAAGTGAAACCCCAATTTTTTGTTTGTTTGAATTTATATTTTATTTTGATTGTTGTTGTTCTTTTCCCTGCCACAAATTCCTGGACGAAGACAGGTGCTGGGGTTTCTCTGTGCTGATGTATGGCAGAGCAGACAACTGAGTAAGACAGATCAGTTAGATTCTGTTAGCATGACAAGCCATACAAGGGATGCCAAAGTGTGTCGAGAGGAAGGTGGGGGTGTCTTTTTTTTTTTTTATTTTTTTTATTTTTAAAGCAGACAGACCTCTCGAGTATAAATCTGCAGTAGATACAATTCACCCAGGACAGGGTTGCAAACAGTTTGGGGTTTCATCCCTTACCCATTTATCATATCTGGCCAATTTTGATACAGAAGCAGGATGCTGTGTAGCTTGATCCCATCTTTGCTACTCTCTCCTTTCTCTCAGAGTTACGCAGATTTCCTTATTGCTTTTTAAGGACAGCTTTCTTACAATTTCTGATGATGTGAGGAAATAACTTTCTCACGCCCTCATATTCTCTGTCACATTGGTTGCAGTTGCTCCTCTCTGGGTTTTGGGCTGTGCTTTGTGCAAATGGGCAGTGTCCCAGCTGTATGGAAAATTTCCACGCTGCTGCTTCCTCTGAGGAGCCAGCTTAGAGGGAGCACTGTTCCTCAAGCAGATAATTGTGGGGAAGGAGCCCCAAAGTAGAGATTAAGAGGTGGCCAGTGGTTAGGGCCACAAGTGTTGAAAGAGAGGGATGTGACGGTATGAAGAGGAGCTAATGCTCACTTGTCAAGAGGTTCAGCGTTCAGCCAGTAAAGATTTTGATTCTTGGTCTGATCAGTCCTAGGCTAGAACAACTCCTGAAGCCAGGTCTACACTAGAAACTTTTGACAGTACAGAAATGTCATATCGAGAAGTGGATTTTTTTTTTCTTTTTTTTTACATTTCTATACCCACAAAAGCCCTATTGTAGATAGTTATACTGACATGAAAGTGGTTTTGCCAGTAGAACTTATTTAGCTCAGGGAACTGGCATAAGCTATATCAGTAAAAGCACTTTTTTGCCAGTATAAGCTGCATCTACACTGGAAGGATTTGCTGATATAGTTACACTGGTATAGCTATACTGGCAAACCTTTTCTAATGTAGACCTGGCCTAAGCAGTGGTTCATTTCCCGCAGCCTGTCTCTCTGTATGGTTCTTAAGAACCCATCAGGAAAAGTCATTGTGAGGGGGAAGTTGAGTTATTCTGACCCAAAGCTAAACAGTAACAAAGCCGTTCACTGTGGCCACTCAAATGCTATAATGTATTTTTAAGAAGATATATTTAAAGGAGCAGGCCACTTTTGACTTGTACACGATCAGCTCAAATCAGTTGTCAGTAGCAGGGTGCGTGCGCACCCACACACCCACACGGAGTTTGGCTTGGATCAAGCTCAGGCATACAGCTGTGTGTTGAGAGACAAGTGATCTCATATTTAACCTTGTTGTCTTTAGCTTTTTGTGTCTTAGAGCATGAAATACCAGGATTTTGTGTTCTAGCACGGCAAGACAAAAAAGTAATATGGCAGCCTAGGTTGAGGGGGTGGGGGTGCAGGAAGGAGGCGAGGGTTTGGCTGTGCGAAGTCTGCATGTCATCCCCATGTCCGGCTGAGTCATGTATGCTTGGCCTGAATGAGTCACTGGTCTAAGGCCTCTCTGCCTAATGTGCTCGCTGGGGCCTAGTTCCATGACTCGTGTGGTGGAACACCAGTAACAACCGCTCATCTTTGCACCCCCACACTGCCTGAGACTGCTTCGGTCAGCAAAAGCAACTGAAAGGAAGGTCAGTGGGTTCCCAAATCTCATGAAACATAAACAACAAAACAGGCTGGGTCGTGGCGAGGGAGGCTGTGCATGACTGGGGCAAAAAATCCATTCCTGGCAAATACCATTGGCTTCATAGCAGGGATGAATTTGGCCCCAAAAAATCTTAGTATTTTTGAAAAATTAAATGAAGGCTGTGAGATGAGGTTTAACTTTTGTTTTCTATGTAGATTTGTTTGTTGCTGTGGAACAAAGCTAGGCTGTAGCTGAGTGAGTTTGGGGTTTGTTTGGTTTTAAATCATTACTAGTTACAGAAACAGCCATCTGTAGTACAACATGGTGACTCATGCCAGCACAGTGGTTCTCAACCAGGGGTCCAGGGCCCCATGGGGGGCCATGAGCAGGTTTCAGGGGGGTCACGAGCAGGTTTCAGGGGGGCCACCAAGCAGGACCAGCATTAGACTTGCTGGGGCCCAGGATAGAAAGCCAATGCCTCACCACATGGGGCTGAAGCCCGGGGCCCTGATCCCCGCCACCCAAGGCTGAAGCCAAAGCCTGAGCAATGTAGTTTCATGGGAACCCCTGTGGCATGGGGCCTCAGGCAGTCGCCCTGCTTGCTACCCCCTAACGCCAGCCCTGGCTTTTATTTGCAGAAAACCAGTGATGGTGGCACAGGTGGGCCGTGGAGATTTTATAGCATGTTGGGGGGCCCCTGAAAGAAAAAGGTTGAGAACCCCTGTGCTAGCAAGTTGATATTCTTCCTTAGCAGCTGATCGAGTTAACTTTTAAGCTGTCTGTGAGGCTCCCATTTCAGAGGAGCAGAGGCAGAATCATTTAACAACTCTGTCAGAAGACCCAACGAAGCTAAAAGCCATCTTTTGTGGGTTTTGATGTCCTGACAAGATGCTTCCTTTTGAAAGCTCTGAGACACTTCTGTTATTTTCTCTGACATTCCCAGTGAACAGCTATTAAATTAGATGTGGCAGCCCCTCCAAATTCATATGGTGTGATTCTTTGAGATTTGGCATATGTGGTCCTCATTTAGTATGAGAACTGACTGGTAGCTTCAGGGCCGGAGGGGGCTTCTTAACAACTTTATATTAATTTATCCCAAATGAGACGTGAGCCAAGGTATTGGAGGGGCAGGCACCATGGACGTCTGAATTCATAACGTCTCTGCACTTTGGCAGACATCCCATCGAGGAGGTCAAGCGCTGGAGACATGTTTTTCTCACCCTAACAGCAAAAGACAATGTATGCATCAGCTGGTTTGAGATGCATCTCCAGGGGCTCTAGAGATTTGTGCCCTATTTTTCTCGTCTTGCAGGCAGGCCATCTCACGTAAAGGTCAAGGGGTCAAGGTGGTTTTCTGTGCCATCACAGAGATCTCACTGATGTCTAGGACTGGGGAGAACCTCTGTGGATCTTTTCCTGCAAATAAACACGATGATCAAAATGGATTTAACTTTTTACAAATCTCTAAAGGGAAGCATCTGATTTGTCTTTAATTTGCACATAGGGTCATAATTTTTTTGAGCAGAAAAACTAATTCTTAAAAAGAAATTTACAAACCGTAGGTTAAATGGGAAAAAAAAAGTCCTTCCACATTGTTCTGCGTAAGAGCTGTTCGAGATCGTGCCCAAGTGGAGCCTTGTACAATTTTTAGCCTTAATCACAATCTTAACTGGAACAGTGTCTTGCTTTCTTCTACATCTATCTATCCATCTGTCCATGTAGCTATTTATAACGTACCCATCGTGGTATCTCGGCTCCTTCACTCTGTCTGAGCATCCTCATATGCACACACTCAATAAGTCTTGTTTTGGCTTTGATGCCTCTTTGATTCTCTTTCTTTTGCTGATTTTACCACATGGTTCTTTTAGAGAAAATAAAACAAAAACAAAATAAAATAAAACATGTTCTTAGGGAGGCACTGTTGCCTAGTTGATAGAGCACTAGACTGGGAATTGCACTCCTGTCTCTGCCACTGGCCTGCTCAGGGACCTTGGGAAAGTCACTTCACCTTTCTGTGCCTCAGTTTTGGCACCTGTAAAATGGGGATAATGATAATGCCAGGGTAATGCACTTTGAGCTCTGTGGCTGAAGAATGAGGTGGTATTATTATTTAAAAGTAGTGAAGTGCAAAATGAGAAAGGGAGATGACTAGAAACCAAAGTGGCCTCTTTGTCTGTCTGTCTCTCTCTGTTTCTCTCTGTTTCTCTCTCTTTTAATCTTTATTTTAGAACAAGAATAGTGGAAACTTAGAAATAATTATAAAATGTTTCTGCAGTTGTATTTCATTGGGTGATTTCTGGATTTTGCCATGTTATGGAAACTGAAACATGTAAGAGGAATTACTTCAGGGAAATTCTATGGCCCGTTATGCAACAGATCAGACTAGATCAAATTGGTCCCTTCTGACTTTATAATCTATTAATAAACTGACTGTGCTCACTGCAGTATAAAAATGAGTTTCTTCTATGGGCAAATTTGAATTTGTTCTTTTTGATGGAATAATCTGTCCCATATGGAGGGGGGGATAAGGATGGATGGCCTTGCATCCCCCAGCACTTCTCTAACAATTTCCCAGCACCAGCTCTACTACCACCAGTAGTAGCAAAAGATTTCACCGCTGCAGCATCTAACCCAGCTCTGAGTAGATTTAGCCACAATGGTGGTGAAAATACATGAGCCCTTTTTACTTCCAGAAAACAACTGTTTCTACTAGTGACGCTCAGTGGAGACAGGGGCCTGCAGTAAAAGTGGTATGTGACCATGTAATTAAAGTCTGTATCATAATGCACAAGACAGTTAGGCAACCTGAATTCTGCCCCCTCATGTGAACTCTTCAAATAAAAAGAGAAATCTTGTTTGAGTCAATCCAAATGTGTACAGTACCCCGATGTATCGCATCAGACTCTGCAAGGCTTTGGACAGCACTATCCTTTCTGGTGTACAATATCGGTGCTGTCAGGTCAGAGGAATATGGAACATAATAGCCCTGATTCAACAAAGCATTTCAGCATATGCTTAATCTGAGGCACATGAAACAGTCCCATCCCTATTCATTGAAGCACCTAAAGATGTGCTTAATTCCCGTTGAGTCCCAATGGGACTTAACCATGTGCTTAACATTAAACACATCCATCAGTGCTTTGCTGAACTGGGGCCAATATGTATTAGCATACCTCCCCAGCATGCCAAGGCATAGTCTCTGTTAGTACGTAGAACAGAGCTGTCCATACTAATAAAAGGTGATGAGAGGAAGCTGACTATGACCAAGACAGCATGGATCTATGCTGAGACGTCTATTATATAACAAACAGCATCTTCAGCTGTGTTCTCCTCCACACTTTAGCTGTATCATTTTAACAACTCACATTTAGTGAGAGCCGTTCGTGCCCAGGTGCTCCACACTGTGAAATCTAGGTAATCGCTTCACCCACCATTGAAATGCAGGCACGTTTTGGGCTGGGATGCCGTATCTGTTTAATAGTGCACGGTAACCCTGGACAGGAAAACAGTGTATCCAGTTAAAACTGCCATTGAATGTTATATCATTATTTAATTTAGATTCCTCCGATGTCTCTGCTAGGCTCTGGATTCCTCCCAGCATTCAAAAACAGGCAATTAGAAAAATTTAAATTTATTTCCATATAGTACCTTGATCCATAAATTCTCCAATTAATAGTCCCCTTACAAAAATAAAGGCCCTCTACCTACTCATTCCATAAGTCCCCTTCCATATCCAGCTCCTCCATCTATGAACCCTGGCTACCTTTTAGTAAAGATTAGTTCTGCAGCATGCACAGCAGTTTACAAAATCCAGGCTCTGACAGATCAAGGAAGGAAGCAAATTGGAGTTAAGGACCCATCAAAGAAAACGTCCTGTCAGTAAGAGGTGTCAGTTCAAGTGCATGTCTTTGCTGATCGCTGGGAACATGGCATAAGGAGAGGGATCAGTCAACGGGGTCCCAAATCATTCAGTGTTTTATAGCTTAAAACCAGCACCTTGAGCTCCACCCAGCAATTTACAGGGAAGCAGTTCTCTGGTGTTATGTGCTTCTGCCTGATGCACCACACACCAAGTGGGCAGTGACATTCTGCACTACCTTGAGCTCTTGAGTGATCCCAAAGTGAACCAAATCCAGGTTTGATTGTGAATTAGAGAAATGCCTCTGCACCTGAGTGAGATGCACTTTCAGGACCTGAGCCATTGGAAATGTGAACAGCATTTACAAGATTTTTAAAGCCTATTTCTGAAGTAGCATTACCTGAGTTTGAACCAGACAGTTAAATCCATTGGCGTTGAAGCCCATGGATGCAGTTATTTTGGGTTTATACCTGTGTAACCAAGAGAAGAATTTGACCTTTTTTGAGTTTGACCTGGTTTCCAGCAGTACTGAGCATCTATAGCTCCATCTAACTTCAATGGGAACATCAGATTCTCAGCATCTCTGAAAAATCTGCCATTATTACCGAGAAACAGATATTTTCAGAAGGTCTCTGTTATACCAATAAAATAAAAACCAGCAGGATCTTATTAAAGGGGAAAAGGCAAAATGCCACATTTATTGTGAATACAGAAAGAATCATAGTAAGCAGTTAGTTATAGCTATAACATCCCATTCAATTTCATATTTATTCTCACATTCATTCACACACTCACACACACACACACACACACACACAGGTTCTGCAAGGTTGTTATCATAGTTACCAGCCTTAGAGTTGCTCATGCCAAGCCACTGGCCAGGTGGCCTGGACATGCGGAGGGAGCAGGGCCTTGTCACATGCTCATCTGATGCTCCTGGAAGTTGGTTTGCAGAATCAGACCCCAAAGTTCTCACTTTCTAGAGTCCATTTTTATAGGAATTTCTTCCTATGCCAGTCTATGGGAATTGCTTCATTGTGCTGTTGCTGAATCAATCAGCAGATGGCACATTCCTGATGGCTCCGTGCTGCCAGATGTTATCTTGTTCTTTGGTTCTCCCATTCTTGAAGCTGTTGGGTGGATTCCAGTCTGCCCTCCGGGAGTCCTCTGGTTATTTCCACTTGACGCCTTCTTCAGCCGATGCACACTGCATTCTTAGGCTGGCACCTCCCTGATCATTCAGTTATTATCCACACCAAGCATCCATCCACATACATCCTCTATCTCTATTTTAATCACAATTGTTAACAAAGCAAGATGAAAGCAACAAAAGGGTGGGGAGTCTCTGGGTGCTGTTTCTGTTGTTACAGAGTATTGCTTTGAGTCTCTCTCTGTGTGTGTGTGAGTAGTTGTTGTTACAAAGGATTGCTTTGAGAACAGACTCTGTCTTAGAATGTACTAACACAATTAGCAGCTTGCAAGTTTCACACATAGAGGGAGAGAAACAGTACCAAAAACCAAGAGGCCTCTTAATTAGTAATACCCTGGAATTTAAACTATGGGGAATCAAACTCATTTGTGATTTTAATACAGAACTTCTTTAATATGATCCAACATCTATGTCTCTTTAACTCTTCCATTTACTTACAAGTGAAATTTACACTGACATCAATATTTTGTTTAAGGTACATTAAGTTGTTGTGACACTTAAATTCCATTCCCTTTGTCGGCGCAGAGAGTTCATAATACAGCTTGTGTCATTTTGTTCTTGTTTGCTATTCTACTGACTGGTGTTGATGTCATGTTCTTTAAAGAAATAAAACATTAACTTAAGAAGAAATCCATGCAGAACATCAAATCAAATCAAAAAGGACTTCAAATTCCTACATCATGTGAATCCAACCCCTGAAACAGTTAAACAGAGCTAAGGAAATCCTTCAGAAAATTCAGTATATAACTTATAGTTTGATCATAACACCAGCAGGAACAAAGTACAGTAAGGGTGGGTGGGTGGGGGTGTGTGTGTGAGAGAGAGAGAGAAATGGCCTTCTAGAAATTTTCCTCAGTCATTTTTATCGATTTTCAGTGAAAAGTGTTCTTTAAGGAAACTTTATTTATATAGCTGTAACTTGTAGATCTTCACAAAGGGCTGATGCAGCAATTTGCCATCTATTTTAACCTATTCTAAATCAAAATGTAGCGCTTTGAAATTGAGTGGCTGTGTATAATAAATATTTGCTTTGCCCTAACTCTCAGTCTTTCCATTCTGCATGTACTAACACAAGTGAGACCACCATATATCTTTGTTTAGAAATCACCCTGGATTAGTAACCACGCTCATTCAGTAGCCATATATTTACTATGCAAGCCACCGTGGGGCGTAATGAAGTTTCATATAAAACATACTCAGTTTTAAAATTGTAGACTTAAAAATAATGGTAATAGAAGCTGCTGCTTCTAAAGAAAGATACGTGTATAAATACTGTGTATCTTCTCCCTTGCCCAACTAAATGTGTTGGCTCTGTAATGGGTCTTAAACATTATGTCTGATCATCTTGACTTCTGTTCCAGTGCCATTTTCTACCTTTAATGAATTTTTCATTCTGGGGTGTTCATTCCTTTTGTCCTTTGTCGGCCTGATCCTGCCCCTGAATTCATTGGGAAAAGAATATTAGATGCTCTCATGCCTTGTGACATGTGAAGCAAACAGTGGTTTCACATCCGTCTATCTAGTATAAGGAAAAGAGGGTGCTCAGCATTATCCAGGATTGAATCCTAGATGCACATGTCTTGGGGGCTGACTTTTTTTTTTTAAAATGCATTATAAATAAGAATCTAATCGTGTGTGTGTGTGTGTGTGTGTGTTTTGTTTTGCAGGTATAATGCAGCCCAGTATGTTTGGGGGTTGGAGCTGACGATCACAGATGGCACTTAAACTCTTTTGGAAACATACCAGGCCATAACATTCAAGGAAAATCAGAGCCATTAGAGGGAGCTTCTTTGGGTTTGTTCCCCCAAAAGAGAGTCACCGTCTGAAACAGTTGCACATCATAATAGGTGCTATGGCTAGCAAAAGAAAGTCAACAACTCCATGTATGCTGCGAACACCTGAACTAATGGAGCAGGCTGTTCCTGAGGACGGAGAAGCCTTAAAAGAAAGGGGTGCTGGCACACCCCAGCAAGATTCTAAAGATTGCTGGGCTGCTGATACAGAAAGCTCTATAAAAGAATGTGAAATGGTGGATGGGAAAGCCCCAGTTGAGAATCAATCCAAGAAACCCCAAGGTGGTTATGAATGTAAATACTGTCCTTATTCAACGCAAAACCTAAATGAATTTACGGAGCATGTTGACACACAGCACCCAAACGTAATCCTCAACCCTCTCTACGTGTGTGCTGAATGTAACTTTACAACCAAAAAATATGATTCCTTATCTGATCACAACACAAAATATCACCCGGGAGAGAATAATTTTAAACTGAAATTAATCAAACGCAATAATCAGACTGTGTTAGAGCAATCCATTGAGACAACGAATAATGTTGTCACTGTCACAAACAGTGGATTAGAAAATGCAGAGTGTGATGAAGCCGTTCATGGTGAGATCAATGTAAGTAAAACCCCAATCATGAAACAGGGAAAGCCTAAAGTGGAAACCAAGAGGGGTCCCAAAAAGACAGAAGAGGGAGGTATGGAAAACCATGTGGAGGGGACACTCCCCCGTGTCATTACAGAAACCACTGAATCTATTGCTTGTATCAATGGAGCTGACCTTCTTCATGATGTATTGGCTCATGTTATGCCCTCTGTACAGCTGCCACCAAATATCAACCTTGTCCCCAAGGTCCCGGTCCCTCTGAACAGTACCAAATACAATTGTGCACTGGACACTAATGCAACCATGATCAACTCCTTTAATAAATTTCCTTACCCAACCCAAGCAGAGCTGTCATGGTTGACAGCAGCATCAAAACATCCAGAGGAGCAAATCCGAATCTGGTTTGCTACCCAGCGTTTGAAGCATGGAATAAGTTGGTCTCCAGAAGAGGTAGAAGAGGCAAGAAAGAAGATGTTTAATGGAACCATCCAGTCAGTACCCCAAACCATCACTGTCCTGCCAGCTCATCTGACAGCTGCAAAAATGCCACAGCCAATTATCCAAACAGCTTTGCCTTGCCAGATACTCGGCCAGACTGGCCTGGTTTTGACTCAAGTGTCAAATGGATCAACAGTTTCTTGCTCACCGATTACACTTGCTGTAGCTGCTAATCACGGACAGAAACGGACAATACAGACCTTATCGGGTGCCCCAGAAGTCAAGCGTCCACACGTAGTTCATGTGCCTGAGGTCTCACCCAAGCTGAATGCTGCACCATTGACGCCAACAAATGACCGAAAAAAGACCAAGGAACAGATAGCAGAACTAAAGGCTAGTTTTATCATGAGCCAATTTCCTGACGATGCAGAAGTCTACAGGCTAATAGAAGTAACCGGTCTCTCCAGAAGCGAGATCAAGAAGTGGTTCAGTGATCACAGATACAGAAGTCAAAGGGGCATTGTTCACATCACTAGTGAATCTATAGCAAAAGATCAGTTAGCCATTGCAGCTGCGCGGCACGGGCGTACATACCACACATACGCAGATTTCACACCCCAGAGGTTCAAAGAGAAAACACAAGAGCAGCTTAGGATTCTTGAAGAAAGTTTTCTTAGAAGCTCTTTTCCAACCCAAGGAGAATTGGACAGGCTTAGGGTGGAAACCAAGCTGAGTAGAAGAGAGGTTGATTCCTGGTTCTCTGAGAGGAGAAAGCTAAGGGATAGCATGGAACAAGCTGTCTTGGACTCTATGGGATCCAACAAAAAAAATAAGGATCAGGGACTCCATAATGGTACAATAAGCCAGTCTGAGCTGCTGAACAGCTCCCAGCTACCCAGTTCTTTGTCCGGATCCGAATCCTCCATAGCATTTAACAAAAAAACCCAAGAGCAGATTCACCTGCTGAAGAGCACATTTGCAAGAACCCAGTGGCCATCACCCCAGGAGTATGACCAGTTAGCAGCTCAAACTGGGCTCACTAGAACTGAAATAGTCCGCTGGTTTAAGGAGAATAGATCCTCCCTAAGAACTGGGACATTAAAATGGATTGACCGATACCAACAGCAGTATATTGTTGATGGTCATAATGAGCAAAACCAGAAAAAGGGATCAAAACAAAATGAAAGTCCAAAGAACAGCAATCAGGTGTCTCGGCAGCACTACCAGGAGCATAAAAAGCTGAACGAAGAGAATGTGGGCAAACTAGTCATGAGGTCAACCAGAGACTATGATCCACCAAAAGACTCTTTGTTAGGGAATCAAACTGAGGACAGATTGGAATGCAACAGCCAAGACGGCCATGGTAGTGAGGAAAATGAGGACACTGGCGATGTGAACTGGGTGGAGGTGACAGTAGGGGATGATGATGCTGTCTCGGACTGTACAGACAGCTGGAGTCAAACTGCACCTGAAGGCCAAGCTGAGTTAGCAGATTTTGATTCGGAAAGTGTATCTGGAGACAATTCCCATATTTAGACAGGTAACGCTACCACTGCCCTGTTAGTCTGACCTAGCCTTAGTCCTGACAAGTGTCAATAGTGCCTTTTAATTTAAATCCCAGGAGTGCATTCCTGATGCATGCTGTGTGTTTACTGGATTTCTGAGCACAAGGGAGGCTGTCCTGTCTTCTGTAGATTAAATATGGGAGGGATTGGGAACATTTTCTTTGTTTGTTGTGTTTTTGGTGTTTGTCATGTACTGGATAAGAGAGGATGCTCGGAATAACTCATTATGCTGAAACACTCTGCCTTTAATTGACCTCCCATAACCTCTTTAGAGCCTGATATAAAGCATGCTGATGAAGCCATACAAAGAAAAAGTAGGTAACCATAGTTACTAATGTCCATGTTGCTCACATAATGATGATCTCCAGTGAATAGAGGCCGTGACTATTTTTGCAACAGGTCAGCATGGATCTTGGCTCAGCAGCGGTCTGCCCGGCTCAGAGAAGAGGTCGAGCTGATGCCTGGGCCCAGTTCAAAAACATTCTTTTGTTACTTGCAACAGCAAGTAACAAAATGTTGAGCCAAGTGGGAACAGAAATGGCTTGTGCAAATGAGCTCTCTTCCCCCTGCAGATGAGGGGACCTTTCTAATGTTAAACACACAGGGACATGGGGCAGGCACACTATATTCTAGAAGCCCAAGAATTACTCCAGTCCGAGGCCTGCATGTGGGTTAGCAGCTTTTCTTCACAAGAGCTTCACTGTAAAAGTGAACTGCAGGAGCTTTGCTAAGAAGATTTCTAATTTTAAGATCTCTCAAAGTGTAAAAGGAAGTGTGGTTTGAAGACTTGGAACCAGTTTCTGATCTCAGTTATACAAATGTAAATCTGGAATAACTCCATTAACTTCATTGGACTTCAATGACTTCTTGAATTCATTGAAGTTACTCCAGATTTACCCTAGTGTAATTGAGATCAGAATCTGTTACATGAAGTCTCCCTCCTTAAACTTATCCTCTCCTTAATCCATGAGATAAATAAAGTAGCATGTATGTATTAGAAATTTATTGTTAAATAATACCTGGTTTTCAAATTAACAACAATTTTCCTTTGAACTACAATAAATGCAAAACACACGCAAATAGAAAACCCAGAAAATTCAAAGCTATGACTGACACTTAGCCCTGACTACACTAGAAAATTGTACTGTTCAGTAGAACTGAACCACTGTAAGCTACCCATCCTGGCTTAGAGCAAAATCTTCAGCATGTCTACATGAAGCATATTTCCAAAAGTTGCCGGCACGTCACCCCTTGGTGATAATCTGAAGATGTAGCAATCAACCATTTTGAAAATAGTTTAAAAAATCGTACTATCATTAACTAAATTAACTAAAAAGGCCATGGAGATTGCATGCAATGCACCATATTAAAAAAAAATCGTGCATTAAATTTTCAGAAGTTGCAGTAGCTTAAAGCAAGAAAATGATTCTGAGCACAGCAGATGATGCATATTGCATCGAGTGGTCACTGATGGGGCTACAGGTGCATTGTGGGACTGTGCTGGAAGAACTAATTGCAACAGTGCAGGTGCAGTTGCCTGTACTTTTAGTGCACGCTACCAGTGCAGCAATATAGGATTAATTGATGCTTAGACTTGTTCTGAGAGAGATTATTTAACAGTCGTGCTGGTAACACTGGTACACCATTGCAACAACTTTTGCATGCAGAGACATTCTTACTGGGATGTGTTCAGAGACTTTTTTAAAATATAAAACATTTTAACATCAATTAAATTTCAACTAGTTTATCTTTTTGACAGGGAATTTTCATATAAAGGCTAGAAAAATAAAAGTACATTTTAAGGAAGAGTGATTCCATCTTATACTGGTTTGGGTTAATAGCACTTTCACCTATTAGATTGTTCAAGAAATGAAGACTTTATCCTCTGTTAATATATTCATTTCTTAGCACATTGGCCCTAGTGCTGGATAAAAGCCTGAAGCCTTTATCTACAGGTATTTTGTTTTCCTTCATACAAATTTATCACTTCAGTACTCAATGTGAGCCCGTGCCCTCTAGTGGCAGAATGTGACATTCTTCTGACATGCTTGCCACTATTTATTGGTATGTTTGCCTAAAAGTAATGCGCTGCTTGTACTCTTCTGGCTCTGGCAACCCCTGAAATATCATTGCAAGCTCCTGGAAGCGCACACAGAGACACAGTGGAATATTCACCTCATCTGCCAAAAACATTATGAATGATTTCAAATTGGGAGGAAAAGAAAATAATTGTTCATTTTTTCCACAAGACAGATTGTTCTAATTTTCTTCATTTTTTTTTTAAATCTTTGACCCCTCTTCATAGCAGGTTTTGTACAACTTATTTTATTAAAAACTAAACCTAAATTTTGGTCCTAACCTACCTAATGTTGGACCAGATTCTTTTCTCAGTTTAAAGCAGTGAAAGCCCACAGTAACTCAATTAAAGTCACTGGAAATACCCTGGATTTTCCCTACTCAAAATATGCCCTTCCGACATCCCACACCAGCACTATACATCAGTTTAAAACAGAAAGTGACTATTAATACTGTATCTAGTGAAAACGGAGGAGGATTCTTGCTAAGCAGGATATTACTATCCAAACTGGAATTTAACTAAAGGATTGACTGGGAGGGGAATTAATAATAATAATAATAATTAATAATAGATGTCTAATTACTGATTGATCATTGCTTAAATAATGCAATACCTTCTTTTCCTAATGTGATTAGATGCAATTAAATTGAAAACTTACATTTAGGACTGAGTAGTGTTTATGAACTTTGAAACCTACAAAAATTAAATAAGATTCCATAATCTCAGTGCTTTTTTTCATACCCAGCACGTCAACTGAAAATGAGTGGGTTTTTTTAATGTTAATTTAACAATAGCATTTTAGAAATCCACTCCTAGGTATTACTTTAAATGTTTTCAGCATTCATTTTTGATACTTCAGTTGTTGCAGAGTTCATGTCAAATTTCCCTAAAACTTGATAAAAATTTCACAAATTTCTTAGGTTATTCTTAATGGATAAATGTAATTTTGGTAGGTCCTTAAATTATTAGTAGCTATTTATATAGTGAACATGTTTCTTTAGAGAACGAAAGAGAACGAGATTTTCAGAAGCATTCAGCATTCCCCAAACTGTACTCCCAGTGAAGTCAATGGGAGTTTTACCACTGTCCGATTTTAGTGGGAATGGAGTTTGGTCAAAACTGAATGATTTTGAAAATTCCACCCATAGAATATAAAAAGCTGTATTATTAAGTCATATAACATAGGATCACAAGACCTGTGCCCTTAAGGAGCTTACAGTTTAAGGGCTAAGAATTCACTCCTGCCAGGTGCTGAGTGCCTTCTGCAAGGTGCATTGAAGACAATGATTTTGAAGATGCTCTGCCCCAAATGAGACCCTAAATCCTACTCACAATGATGTCAATGGGCCTGATTCTGATCTGATCTGCACCATTTTTATATTGACCTCCGTGGAATTATTCCCAGTTTACAATTTGTGTTAGTAAGACCAGCGGAATTTGGTCCTAAATTAAATACAACACAAATATGGGGTGGCATGAGAGTGGGAACAGATAATGCCAGCAAGGTTAGTAATTACTGCTGGTTTTCTTCATGCCGCTGTCTCCCACTGGGCGCTCCCAAGACCAGTGTCTCTCCGAAGCAGGGCTTTTTACTTTCAAAGACCACCAGTACAAAGAAGTGTTTTTTTCCTTTTTCTGACAGTTGCATGAGCTTCCTGTTTAGAGTTGTTACCACTGCCTATGAGAATCTTATTCCTGAGCTGCTGAAACACTTCTGTGTGCCCTCTTTGTTCTAGGCAGTCCGTATCTCCACCACAGTCTTCTCCACTACCTCACTGCAGAGGTGGTACAGGATGTTCCTTGCTTGCAAGTGAGTCAGGCACAGAGTGGTGCTTTGCAGAGATTTACCAAAGGCAACCTGGGAAGTGCTTAACAAAGAAGTTTCCGACTCACTGATTGCCAAATGTACACATCACTCTGTGCATTCAGCCCCTGTGCTGCATGGTGCCTGCTGGTGCCCTCAACTTCCTTTGACTTCAATGAGAGTTGAGCACACTCAGCCTGTCACATAACCTGGCCCGGCCCTAGCTGGGTGTTTGGTTTGGTAAAAGGATAGTTGCAATATTGGGGTTTCCCTCCCTTTTCATTCAAGTTCTCATTTCTTTAGGGATTTAGGGCTATATCCTAAAAGGCATCTGCCACTGGCACCATTGATGTCTTTGCGTGTTGGAATAAGGACGGCAGGGTTGCGCCCCGAGTGCTTGATCCTGTTCCCACTAAAGCCAATACAAGTTTTGCCACTGACCTCAGCAGGGGCTGGATGAACCCAAAATGGTCTAGAATGGCCTGTGGGTTTGATCCTGAGATGCTGAGCACTTACAACTCCCACTGAACTCAGTGGGGCTTTTGGTGCTCAGGGCCTCTTAGGAGCAAGGTGTAAATCTCTAAATAGATTAAACAACTCAGCCTGATACAACAATTGCAAATTCCCATTGATTTCAATGTGAGTTTTGCTGAGCAAAGACAGCAGAGCCTGGGAATTTTTTTACCGCCTGTGTGTGTGCACCATTTCACACTAACCGACTGGTTTGCTCTGCGTCCTGAATGATGAATGGTGCTCTCAGAAAATATCAGACTAATTGGCAATATTAACAAAAGGTCTGGAATGAATGACTAGCACAAAGTTTTTAAACATGCTTTAGCACAATGGTGTATGATGGGTTTTGAAAACTGTACCGGATCTGCCTATCTGTCACTACTAGACTCCACTTCAGAGTAAACTGATGTTTGCACTTTCACCCAGACTCAACACTTCACTAATTTTCATATTTCAAAACAGATCTCTACTGTAATAACCTCATCGTAAATTGGTCCAGTACATCCCCACCCGAAATGCCATGAGAACTCGGTGGTGTCTTTTAGTTTGTTGAGGGGTTTGTTAAATCCCTGCTTCAAGAAGAGTCCTTTACTCATGAGGCATTAGGGCCAATAAACCACAAGAAAGCTATCAAGAGTGGGTAGCCCTGAAACTATGTGACATAGAAAGGCCTGATTCTTCATTACCTTGCACTTTGTATAATCATTGACATCTGTTCAGAACAATAGCGTATTATAATCACTTCATAGAAGCGTCAGTGACTTCACAAGGTACAAGGCAGTGAAGAATCAGACCCTGCTAAATCATCAGATTCAGTGAAGAATCAGGCCTATTTTATGTTAGCATTAGAAATCTGTATGGGGAAGTATCAATTAAATGCTCTGTAAATTGAAAAACTCTGGCACGCTATTGGGAAGGCCTCAAAGTACAGTTAATGTAAAATATAATAGCACTATAAATGTGAAGAGGTACATTGACAGTGCAAATGTGTGCTCATCATTTATTAAAAAATAAAATATTTTTAATTTTTGTAGGGATGCCAATCAGTCGTGCTGTCGTGATAATCAAGGGGGAAAACTGTCTCTGAAAACAGGATAACCGTCTATTTTCCTGCTTGGGACAAGATAACCAATGAGTTGCAACTCTGAGTCCAACCACGCTTGCAGAGGCACAGTGAGAAATATCGTGGAGCATTGATATGGAATTGTTCATAGTGCCAAAATCCCACTACCGCATTAAAGAAGAAAGGGTCCTTGTACATAGTTTTCTCCTTAGCTTCCCTTCCTCTCACCCTCTTCCTCTGCTGGAACTGATTTGTACAAAGTGGGAATTTTGTTACCTTTTTAATTGGTGCAAGTTACTTTTTCAGATCATACCGTTGCAAGGTTTGGGGGTTTTTTGTTTTTAGAATTAGTAGTAACCACTATATCTGCTTCGGTTTTAAAATATTAAAAATTTGAAATCTTTTCAATGTGTTGCATCAGTAGCAAATCCTGGATTTTCACCCCAATCATGGTTTACATTTCAGCCCACCGAATGCATCAAGGGGTTTGTGGTGTTGCTTGTTCAGCTTTCTTTAAAAATAAAAACAAACTACCTGCTATTATTTAACTCTCCACATTTCTGTGCAATGGAGGGGCAAATCTCCTTTCCAACTACTGTATCTCTCTCTTGCCCAACCATCAAATACCAACTGGAGCCACAGACCTCTGCAGACCTTAACAGCATGCCTCTGTCATATTTGAGCATCTTTTTTTTTTTTTTTACATGCATTACAACCCCAAAAAGGGGTGACAATGGGGAAATGAAGATTCTTCATAAATGAACTTGTTCATATTTCCTTAGTTGGTACAAAGATGGACTATATTTTTTTTCTGCCCTTCAGCTTTAGATGTTGTAGTGTACAACATACATTTCCTTTAACCCTTGCCACTAAATTGTTAGATCAGTCCTAGATCCCCCACGTGCACTTTTTTCAAATAACCCTAACCTTTTTATTTTAGAGTGAGCCAGCACGCATGAGAGATATCTGGTGAAAATGTTGCAATCTGACTAGTTGTCTTTTGGAGACTTACCCATATTTCAGTACACTGCACAAATATAATTCTAGGGAATTGGAATAAAATCAACTTTTCTAACCTGTTGCTCATTTGTTGTAATTCAATAAAACAAAGACTGAAAGTTTTTTGTAACCTTTTCCTCCTTTTTTTTTTTTAATTTAATTTAAAATCTCTGCGCTGTGGATGAGAGCTAAATACCTTATTGGTCATGACTAGTCATCGCTAAGAGTGGCTTTTACTAGCCACCTGGGTGGCACTGGAGTGGCTGAGATTTAAAATGGAGCCACTTCGAGCTAGCTTTCTTATAAAAAGGTTGTTTAGTTCATTGTTGAAAGGGATGGTTGGTTTGGGAATTAACTTCCATTTTCCCTCTGTTTACTTAAGGCTAGTTTGTGCAATCCTTACTCTTCTGGTGGTGAGCACTTGCTCACATGAGCAATCCCATTGAGCTGAATGGGTCTAATTGCATGTGTAAATTCACTAATGTGAGAGTAAAAATTGCAGTCTAGTCTTTATACAGCACCTTTGCTTAGAGCCTGCTTCCCTTGCAGTCAATGGGAAAATTTACATTGACTCCAGTGGGGATTTATGGGCCCATAGATACTGCAGCAATGGAATGCTCGAGATGCATTTCAGAGAGCTCTCTTCTACAAGTTGGAAATTGTAACCAAAATTAGTTGCCACGGCTTATGGCTTTGTTTATTTGAGAGGACAATGATACTTTTAACTGCCATTTTGCACTGCTTGATAATAACTACTTGGGAGTTTCAAACTGAAATTTGATTTCTTCTGTTGTGTTTGCAGACAAGATTTTCAGGCTAGATCTACTTTTCTTTTAACCAGCCATGTTCCCATTGATTTCAGTAGGAATTTTAGGGCCATTTTAGGGAATTAAAGGACCATCTTTTTTGTATAGCACCTAGCACATTGGGGTTGGGATCTGTGACTGGAGCTCCTACATACTATACTCCTGGGGAAATTCTGTGCTACTGCGCAATGCAGAATTTTGCAGAAATTAATTTTGTGCACGCAGAATTTCCTTTCCCCCACAGAAATGGTCTGCAGTGCTTCTAACCACCACTGGGGGCCACCGGACTCTGAAGAACCCACCTTGCACATAGAAGACATGGCTCAGGGGAAGGAGAGTGAACTAGAGGGTCCCTGACAGCTGCAGTTCCCAGCATGCCCTGAGGGAAGGAGAGGGCTGCATGTAGGAAACTCTGTGCAAGCCTGGGACCAAGCATCAGGCTGTTTCTCCCTTTGGGTCCCTGGGCTTGGGGGTGGGGGGGAAACAGGGGGAGTCTGGGCAAAGGGGGGCTCCGTAGCTGGGCTCTGGGGGGAGGGATAGTGTATGGGTATCTGGGCTGGGGAGGGCCACGGTTGGGCTCTGGGGAGGAGAGGGTTTGGGGGTATTGGCTGTGGAGGGCCCACAGGTGGGCTCTGTAGGGGAGGGGTTGTGGGTGTCTGCCCCCCCCCAGCTGGGCTCTGGCAGGGGGAAGGAAACAGAGAAACAGGAACTAGGTTGTCATAGGGGTTTCTTTAACTCTCTACTCCTGGGGGAAATTTTGTGTGTCTGTATTATTACAGACATACTTGCTGACAGGTATTTTGAAATAAATTACCAGAATAATTGAAACTGGCGTGATGATGTAGTGTTATTTTGACAACTAAAATTTGCAGAATTTTAAAATATCGTGCACAGAATTTTTAATTTTTTGGTGCAGAATGCCTACAGGTGTAATACTACAACAATACAAATAGTAAATACTAATAGCAGTCTTAGGTCCTTTAATTTGTTGTTGCATGGTTGGTTGTCAGTGATGGGTTGCTGGCTCTTTTCCTCTGCAGTTAATCAAAACATAGGCATGATGCAGGCAGGTTAAAGTACCTTGTCAAACTCTAAAAACAACTCTAAAAACTTCACACAATGTACAATCAACCTGCGGAACTCTTTGCCAGAGAACTTTGTGAAGGCCAAGACTATAACAGGGTTCAAAAAAGAACTAGATAAATTCATGGAGGATAGCTCCATCAATGGCTATTAGCCAGGATGGGTCAGGATGGTGTGTCTAGCCCCTTGTCAGGAACTGAGAATGGGCGACAAGAGATGGATCACTTGATGATTACCTGTTCTGTTCATTCCCTCTGGGGCACCTGGCATTGGCCACTGTCGGAAGACAGGATACTGGGCTAGATGAACCTTTGGTCTGACCCAGTATGACTGTTCTTATGTTTTTAAGGTTTTAACAGGAAAAACTGCTTCGGTTTCCTTTTTATCTTAAAATGGATTTCTTGCGTATCCCAGTTCAGCACAAGAAATTGTTTTACTGCCCACGTGGATGGCTGAACAAGATTACAAAGGAGGTTCTTCAATCAAGCTCTTTTTTTTTTTAATTGTTTAGTTCATAATGAAGTCCTGAATACATTTCTGTCAGATGATAAATACCAGCGTGTAATAAGAATACCAGATGTACTGTACTAATCTTCAGGGAGTGCTTGGATTTGGGATGTTGGACTGTGGCCATCTCATTACAGACTAATGGAAAGAGTTCATTGACATCAAGGTCTGTCATTCACTTAAAGTCCAAGTTTGCTTCTGTGGTGCACAAATCTGACACTTTCTCCATTGTTTATTACTTTAGATGATCATCATCAGCCAGGGTGAGTCTTGGGTTATAGAAAGCTTTGTGGGCCAGATCCTCAGCTGGTGTGAACTGAAGTAGCTCCATTGACTTCTTTGAAGCTACACTGATTTACACTAACTGAGAAGCTGGCCTTAAGGATGGAAAGAATATGAACACCATGGATCTCAAACTTCTCCTGCTTTAACTGTATTAAAATAACATTATTAAGGCCGCCAAGTCAAGCACTACAAAGTTAGGAGATGCCAGAAATCAGGTTGCCTGTACAATCTTAACTCTGTCCTCTTGTGCATACACATTATGATCTAGTCTTTAATTACATCATCACATGCTATTTTTTCCATAGAACCTCATTCAGGGCACAGGATGGACAGTGCTCACTGAATGAGCAGCTATTCAATATTTTGTTTTTCCCTAACTGCTCAATGTGTGGCCCTAGACTTTATTTGCTGCAAACTATTCAAACCCTACTACGCAGATTTATTAATTTCCTCATGGGCTTTTCTCTGGCACTCATCATTTTAGGATCTGGTGCTTCGGAAGTATTAATGAATTTATTTTCACAACACCCTTGTGAGGTGAGGGCGTGGTATTATCCCACAGGTGGGGAGTTGAGACACAGAGATTAAGGTCAAAAGTTTGAGTTTTGGGTGCCCAATTTGAGTTGTGTAGAACCTGATTTTTAAGAGTACTTAGCATTACATAGTACTTAAATGTTCAAAGCACAACTCCCATTGACATCAGTTGCAGCTGTGAGTGCTCAGCACTCTGCAAAGCAAATCCCAGGATCTCAAGTCGGGCACCCAGAAAATGAGGAACACACAATTGGTGCCCAGCTGTGAAAAGTTTTGGTCAAAGTGACTTGCCCAGAATCATGTAGGAACTCTGTGGCAAAAGCAGGGATAGAATTAAAATCTCCATGGAGGCATTTGACTGCCTGAACCATGTGATCCTCCTTTCTCTTCCTGCAGTCCCCTGCCTGATTCCCTACTCACCTTTCAACTCGACACCAAGTGGCAGAACCTGCTGCCACCAAAAAAGGGAGAGGACTCTCAGTGGGCCAGTCTGTGCTTTCCTTTGGTCCAGTGGCCCACTGCGGATATCAGCTGACAGCTCCTTCATGGAGCCATGAGCAGGTACCTGGCACAATTCACAGACTTCCCCAATGCTTTCCCCTTTTCCAGCGAGAGGGAGACCCTTGCACACATCTACATAGAGGTGTCAGGTTGCAGCCCCTCTTCTGATTCCCCAGAACCTCTTACTGAGGTTCTGTCTGCACTTCTCTCCACACCTCC
The DNA here is from genome assembly GCF_965140295.1 of Lepidochelys olivacea. NCBI lineage: Eukaryota > Metazoa > Chordata > Testudines > Cheloniidae > Lepidochelys > Lepidochelys olivacea. The sequence continues at coordinate 23,111,314 of NC_140412.1, read as the reverse complement.
TGATCCTGGCACACCCCATCTGTGGCCCCACAAATTTGCAAGGCCATCCATCACTCCAGGAGGAGGAAGCTTGTCAGAGGGGTGTTCTGTGACTGTGGGGCCTATTTCTGGTCCCTTACCCAATCACGCCTCTGGGCAGAGTTCCTCTGGGCAGTGTCCACTGACTTCCTTGATACCGTTAGGCACTGTTGGTGGTTCTCTGCTCAGTGTCCTCTTCTGGACACTGATTTTTGCCCAGTGACCTTCACGCCTGTTCCTGTTTTTTTATTTGTTGTTGCCAGTAATCAATTGTTGCCTAGGTTCAATGGTTCCTTCCCCATAATTGAGGGGAGGGCCTTTAGTTTTGGGCAGGCCAAGACCCACCTCTCCCAGTACTTTCAATTAATACTCGCCTCTATGAAAGAAGGGTTTTGTGTAATCTGAGGCGAGTTGTGCTACCCGTCTCAAAGCACCCTACCATGGTCAGCACCATTCTCTTTTCCATTTGTCCCCTATTCAGGAAATATTAAAAGCTGTATGCTCCAAAAGTTGCTTGTCTGTTTTTCGCAAGCATCACTCTGTCCGTGTGCCTCACTCTGGTTGTCACACCTTGCAACTCCTGGATGTCACACATTCTGGGTTCTTGGCCAGGTGTGAGCTGCATTTGATTATGTCCCTCTGCTGCAGCAGATCTATTGTGCCAGTTCACACAGCAGCCCAGACAATTTTAATGAGTGTTTAATTTCTGTAGCAGTATTTCTCCGGCCCTTCAGCCCTCAGAATCTGATCTGCTTAGGTTGCTGTTGCTCTCCTAAGTGCTCTGAAGTCTGTATATGCTAGAGTTGCCAGGTGTCCGGTTTTCAACCAAACACCCAGTCGAAAAAGGACCCCCTCCGCAGCCCGGTGAAAATGAGCGAGTGAGGGCAGGGGAGAGTGAGTGATGGAGGAAGTGGGGATAGCGTGAGCAGGGCAGGGCCTCAGAGGAGGGACGGGGCAAGAGGATTTAGTTTTGTTTGGTCAGAAAGTTGGCAGCCCTCTCAGTAATATTGTTTGTTGTTAAAGAGTACGTCCCACATCACAAACAACTCTGAAAATCATGTTGTGTGACTTATCTTCCCCCTGCCCCTCTGATGGACTTGTGCAGATTCACCCCCTTCATCAAACAAGGAAGGCCTGTTCCACTGTCTGACACCTTCCCCCACCAGTAAGGTGACATCACCATGGCTGCAGGCAGAGACTGCTAGACATTTACTTGTTGCCATCCTGCTGTCATACTGCTTTGAGCAACATCTGCCAACCAGACAAACCCTGCAGAGACGCCTACAGGAGATGCTGGGGAGGGAGCAGGATGGTGGGTGGAGAGGTGCTATGCTGGGCTGTATGGCATTCGGGGAGAGGAGAGGGACTGGGAGTGTAAGGGATTGGTGGATTTAGAGGATGGAGTGCTTGTGGAATTTGAGGAGGGGAGAGAGCATGGGATTGGTGGATTTGAAGATGTCGGGGAACGTGTGATGCTGATGGATTTTTGCGGGGGGTGGGTGGTTAGTATAGTTTCCTCAGGGCATGTGACTTGCAGACCTCTCAACTGTAAGGCATTGTGAGAGAGATTCTCCTTGTCCTACTGCATGGCATCCTCAGATGGCTTTCCCCAGGATACAGGCTGCCAGCCGGCATTCTGCTCCCCTCCAAGCAACAGAGAGGCCTGGAAGGGGAGCTGCCCAATGGAAGCAGACAAGCTTCCCGGGGGAGGGGTGATGATGGTGTGGAACTATTACCATTATCACCAGCAGAGAGAAGGGAGCAGAGCCAGCCCTGAGTCGCTTGTGATCTTTCCACTCCCTCTTCCCGCAACCCTGGAAAAAGTGGTATGGCTTGGCTCAGGTCCCTCCCTTCCTCTGATCCCCTCCCCTATCTTAAATCTTTCAGCTCCTGTCCTGGGCAATGCCCCCAAGACACAGGAGCAGCTGGGAGTCCCTGTGCCAAGAAGCCAGCAGAGGTGCAGAAACAAAGTAGGGAGGGGCTCAGCCTGCAGGAATTGGGGAAGGAGTGAAGAGCTGCATTAATTGTGAGGGTGTAGGGGATACTCTGTGTATGTAGATGCTCATGGGAGTGGCAAAAAGCTGCACTAGTTGATTTAAGGCACAGCCTAGGCAGGGACCCCCAATCGGGTGCCAAGTGGCCAAAATACAATTGCCTGTTGGGTTCTACTGTAGTGGATGGCTTACAATGGTTTAAAAATATAAAATGTTTGTCTCACTATTGTGACTCAAATCAACCAGTTTTCAGTCTGTTACTGGCTTTCCCCTGCCCTCCAAATTAACCTGTAACAGAAAACTGGTTGATTTGATTCACAGAATGAGCAAATCCATTAGAAATAGATTTTATACTTAAAACCATGCTAGGCTGTCAATTATGGTATGACACGCAATCTGACACAGGTGTCACACCTTTTGGTGGCTTGTGTCATACACTGGAGGTTGAGCGGTATGCTCACATATATTTGCCCACTGAACCAAAAAGCTTTTGAGGGAGAGCCTTGTTAAAATCTTGGACACAAGTCACTGCCTGGCCCTCAGGACACCCTCAGAACAGAAGCAGAATTTTCAACAATGTTACCCCAATGAAAAGCATTCATGAAGCAATTTTGTAGTTCCTGCATTTTTTAAGTGTCAAAGACCTTACTGGAGAGACCCTGCAAAAAATTCAAAACTCTAAATCTCAAAAACAGACCTTTGAAAACTTCATGCACTGCATCACATCTAAAATTAGTTGGCAAGGTGATTAGCTCAGAGACTTTGTATTTTTATGTGTTTTGTAAAGCACCTAGGCCCAGATCCACAAAGGGTTAGAACTCTCACCTGGGATGTGGTAGACCCAGGTTCTTGAATCAGGGACTTGATTCTGGCTTTCCCACATGCAGGTTATAACTTCCAGGCTATTCTGGGATGGGGGGACTCTCCTCTCATTTTGACCAGAAATTCCATCCTGGCCCTGAGAAACCACTGACTAAAGCTTTGTTGAAACTGGTACGTTCCCGCTAAAACCTTTTGGATTTGACAAATCGGCATTTTCCAATGAAAACCTGCTATGTCAGAAATTTCCTGGTCAGCGCTAAACATGAGTTAGCCGTTTTTTTTCTAGAGAAGAAAAGGCCTTCTAGCGGATGTTTGGGGTTCACATGTTTTTATAACATACCCTAATGAAAGAGCAATAAAGATTCAGAGGAGTGGGGGAGCAGACGTCTCTATAGTTAGGTTTTCCTTTACTGCAGATTCATAATTAGTGGATTGCATGGTTCTGCAACATAGTTCTGAAGTGCTTGTACTATAAAAAAAACCTAACAAATTCAGAGAAAGAGAATTTATAAGGAGAAAAGAGGAGGAAAAAGCCACCCAAAAGATGCGGCAATGTTTCTGAGGTGTTACACAGCTGAACCATATCTAAATTAGATTATTCCAAGCACTGGTGAAGGAGGGATGACTTGAGTGACCAATAAATTGCCAGCTCTGGTCACAGAATGTACATTATTTGTGCAGTTGGTGAAAGCAATTTTTTTCATAGTTTCACTGTTTGAAGCAGGGAGGTGTCCTAAGGTGCTGTAAATTAGCACTTACACTGTACTACAGTTCTCATTATTTAAACAAGATCACCACATGGCCAGTAAACTCACTGGGAAATGTAACTGGGATATCTGTAAACACCCCCAGAACACAACATGGTCCTTCTCTCTCTTTTTAAACTGTAAACACTACATAATCCCACGTGTGATATACTATATTAATATTTAGCATTTTTCATTTTCACACACCTGATTTAATCCAGGAGTGTTTGTGTGAGGTAGGTCAGTTTACAGGTGGGGAGATTAAGGCAGAGAGCTATATGGAAGCAGGGCCTTGGTCCCACTAATGTGAGGAACTTTCCTGATTTATATGCTACCCCAGTGGAATTGGCTAGTGAAAGGGTCTGAGTCCTCTCTCCCATTCCCTTTACCCGAAGGCCTATCTGACCTAAAGGACTCCCCTTCCTCCATCCCGTGAAGCAGAGTCCTTGTGACCCTGACAAGGCTGGACCCAGGATTCCTAGGAAGCTCAACCCCCCAGTCTTATTGTGGTTACTTTGGACAGGGGCTAGGGTGTCCCCGCTTAGGGGTACTGTGACAAAGTGGGACTGTTCTTAATGTTTTCTCTGAATACTGTAGGGGTACCTCAGTTTCCCCTATGCATTTCTTAAGTCTCTAGGTAGTGGGATAAGGGGGTGTATTTGTTGCAGAGCAAAGGGCCAGTGTACATAAATGGCCGACACTCTGTCTCCTGGCAGACAATGGCCTGGGCCTTCCCCCCTGCAAGGTGATAGCTAAAGGGTTGGAGAACAAAGGAATCAGATGACCTCCTGGCCTGGGAAAGGGACAAAGCCCAGAGGGGGAGGGGGTGGAGAGTAAGTCAGTTTGGAGCTGGCTGGGGAAGTGGAGTGAAGTGCAGACACGGTTGTCTGGCTCACTGCCCCCCAAAATGGACCCGGGTGAGGGGTCCTGTTCTCTGTACCTACAAGCTCTGTTTTAGACCTTGTTCCTGTCATCTAATAAACCTCTGTTTTACTGGCTGACTAAGAGTCACGTCTGACTGCGAAGTTGGGGTGCAGGACCCTCTGGCTTCCCCAGGACTCGCTGTGGGAAGCGCACAGAGGGGCAGAGGATGCTGAATGCTCTGAGGTCAGACCCAGGAAGGTGGAAGCTGTGTGAGCTTTTTGCCCTGAAGACAGTCTGCTCACAGAGAGGAGACTTTACCAGAGTCCGGACTGGCTTCGTAGACAGCAGTTCCAGAGCATTGCCCGGGGACTCCATGACAGGTACTCTCTCCTCACCGGACACTTCCCTGACCCACTGATCACTGCATGTCGTTCAAAGCAAATACAATTTATTAAACAGCAACAACTAAAAAAATAAGGAAAAAATGGGACAGGTTAAAGGAAACAAGTAACTCCGCTCTGTGGGCCTGGGGACACCACAAGCAGCGGTCTCTGGAACGTAAGGAAAGTTCACAGTCTTTTCCTCACATTTCCCAGGCCCTGGCTTGGCTGTGCTTTGTGATACCGCAGGTCGGACACTGGCTCTGGTAGTGGCCACACGTCCTCAGGCTCTAGGTGGCAGGACCTTTCTTTCCAGCATCGGCCTTCCCCTCCCCATCCCCGTTGGGGTTATGATCTCCTCCAAGTCCGGCCTGCAAGCCCTCTTGGCTGGTGGCATCTCCCTGTGCTGGGACCTCGCTGCCCAGGGTTCCCCTTTGCTCTCCTCAGTCGTTCACTGTGCTCAGTTCTGGACTTCTCCAGATACAACTCCACTCTGTCTCAGCGCTGCTGCAGCTCTGCCTCCAGCTGTGCTCTCTGGGTTGCTCCTCTGGCCTCTCTGGCTCTGGCTGCTGCTGTTCTGCCTCCAGCTCAGCTTTGCTCTCTGGGCTGCTGCGGCTCTGCTCCCAGCTCGGCCCTGCTCTCTGGCCCTCTGGCCCTGGCTGCTGCGGCCGGGCTCCCAGCTCGGCCCTGCTCTCTGGCCCTCTGGCTCTGGCTGCTGCGGCTGCGCTCCCAGCTCGGCCCTGCTCTCTGGCCCTCTGGCTGCTGCGGCTGGGCTCCCAGCTCGGCCCTGCTCTTTGGCCCTCTGGCCCTGGCTGCTGCGGCTGGGCTCCCAGCTCGGCTCTGCTCTCTGGCCCTCTGGCTCTGGCTGCTGCGGCTGGGCTCCCAGCTCGGCCCTGCTCTTTGGCCCTCTGGCCCTGGCTGCTGCGGCTGGGCTCCCAGCTCGGCCCTGCTCTCTGGCCCTCTGGCTCTGGCTGCTGCGGCTGGGCTCCCAGCTCGGCCCTGCTCTCTGGCCCTCTGGCCCTGGCTGCTGCGGCTGGGCTCCCAGCTCGGCCCTGCTCTCTGGCAACTGGCTCTGGCTGCTGCGGCTGGGCTCCCAGCTCGGCCCTGCTCTCTGGCCCTCTGGCTCTGGCTGCTGCGGCTGGGCTCCCAGCTCGGCCCTGCTCTCTGGCCCTCTGGCTCTGGCTGCTGCGGCTGGGCTCCCAGCTCGGCCCTGCTCTCTGGCCCTCTGGCTGCTGCGGCTGGGCTCCCAGCTCGGCCCTGCTCTTTGGCCCTCTGGCCCTGGCTGCTGCGGCTGGGCTCCCAGCTCGGCTCTGCTCTCTGGCCCTCTGGCTCTGGCTGCTGCGGCTGGGCTCCCAGCTCGGCCCTGCTCTCTGGCCCTCTGGCTCTGGCTGCTGCGGCTGGGCTCCCAGCTCGGCCCTGCTCTCTGGCAACTGGCACTGGCTGCTGCGGCTGGGCTCCCAGCTCGGCCCTGCTCTCTGGCCCTCTGGCTCTGGCTGCTGCGGCTGGGCTCCCAGCTCGGCCCTGCTCTCTGGCAACTGGCTCTGGCTGCTGGGCTCCCAGCTCGGCCCTGCTCTCTGGCCCTCTGGCTCTGGCTGCTGCGGCTGGGCTCCCAGCTTGGCCCTGCTCTCTGGCCCTCGGGCTCTGGCTGCTGCGGCTGCGCTCCCAGCTCGGCCCTGCTCTCTGGCCCTCTGGCTCTGGCTGCTGCGGCTGGGCTCCCAGCTCGGCCCTGCTCTCTGGCCCTCTGGCTCTGGCTGCTGCGGCTGGGCTCCCAGCTCGGCCCTGCTCTTTGGCCCTCTGGCCCTGGCTGCTGCGGCTGGGCTCCCAGCTCGGCTCTGCTCTCTGGCCCTCTGGCTCTGGCTGCTGCGGCTCGGCTCTGCTCTCTGGCCCTCTGGCCCTGGCTGCTGCGGCTGGGCTCCCAGCTCGGCCCTGCTCTCTGGCCCTCTGGCCCTGGCTGCTGCGGCTGGGCTCCCAGCTCGGCCCTGCTCTCTGGCCCTCTGGCTCTGGCTGCTGCGGCTGGGCTCCCAGCTCGGCCCTGCTCTCTGGCAACTGGCTCTGGCTGCTGCGGCTGGGCTCCCAGCTCGGCCCTGCTCTCTGGCCCTCTGGCTCTGGCTGCTGCGGCTGGGCTCCCAGCTCGGCCCTGCTCTCTGGCCCTCTGGCTCTGGCTGCTGCGGCTGGGCTCCCAGCTCGGCCCTGCTCTCTGGCCCTCTGGCTGCTGCGGCTGGGCTCCCAGCTCGGCCCTGCTCTTTGGCCCTCTGGCCCTGGCTGCTGCGGCTGGGCTCCCAGCTCGGCTCTGCTCTCTGGCCCTCTGGCTCTGGCTGCTGCGGCTGGGCTCCCAGCTCGGCCCTGCTCTCTGGCCCTCTGGCTCTGGCTGCTGCGGCTGGGCTCCCAGCTCGGCCCTGCTCTCTGGCAACTGGCACTGGCTGCTGCGGCTGGGCTCCCAGCTCGGCCCTGCTCTCTGGCCCTCTGGCTCTGGCTGCTGCGGCTGGGCTCCCAGCTCGGCCCTGCTCTCTGGCAACTGGCTCTGGCTGCTGCGGCTGGGCTCCCAGCTCGGCCCTGCTCTCTGGCCCTCTGGCTCTGGCTGCTGCGGCTGGGCTCCCAGCTTGGCCCTGCTCTCTGGCCCTCGGGCTCTGGCTGCTGCGGCTGCGCTCCCAGCTCGGCCCTGCTCTCTGGCCCTCTGGCTCTGGCTGCTGCGGCTGGGCTCCCAGCTCGGCCCTGCTCTCTGGCCCTCTGGCTCTGGCTGCTGCGGCTGGGCTCCCAGCTCGGCCCTGCTCTTTGGCCCTCTGGCCCTGGCTGCTGCGGCTGGGCTCCCAGCTCGGCTCTGCTCTCTGGCCCTCTGGCTCTGGCTGCTGCGGCTCGGCTCTGCTCTCTGGCCCTCTGGCCCTGGCTGCTGCGGCTGGGCTCCCAGCTCGGCCCTGCTCTCTGGCCCTCTGGCCCTGGCTGCTGCGGCTGGGCTCCCAGCTCGGCCCTGCTCTCTGGCCCTCTGGCTCTGGCTGCTGCGGCTGGGCTCCCAGCTCGGCCCTGCTCTCTGGCCCTCTGGCCCTGGCTGCTGCGGCTGGGCTCCCAGCTCGGCCCTGCTCTCTGGCCCTCTGGCCCTGGCTGCTGCGGCTGGGCTCCCAGCTCGGCCCTGCTCTCTGGCCCTCTGGCCCTGGCTGCTGCGGCTGGGCTCCCAGCTCGGCCCTGCTCTCTGGCCCTCTGGCTCTGGCTGCTGCGGCTGGGCTCCCAGCTCGGCCCTGCTCTCTGGCCCTCTGGCTCTGGCTGCTGCGGCTCTGCTCCCAGTTCGGCCCTGCTCTCTGGCCCTCTGGCCCTGGCTGCTGCGGCTGGGCTCCCAGCTCGGGCTTGCTCTCTGGCCCTCTGGCCCTGGCTGCTGCGGCTGGGCTCCCAGCTCGGCCCTGCTCTCTGGCCCTCTGGCTCTGGCTGCTGCGGCTGGGCTCCCAGCTCGGCCCTGCTCTCTGGCCCTCTGGCTCTGGCTGCTGCGGCTGGGCTCCCAGCTCGGCCCTGCTCTCTGGCCCTTTGGCTCTGGCTGCTGCGGCTGGGCTCCCAGCTTGGCCCTGCTCTCTGGCCCTCTGGCCCTGGCTGCTGCGGCTGGGCTCCCAGCTCGGCCCTGCTCTCTGGCCCTCTGGCCCTGGCTGTTGAGGCTGGGCTCCCAGCCTGGCCCTGCTCTCTGGCCCTCTGGTTCTGGCTGTTGAGGCTGGGCTCCCAGCCTGGCCCTGCTCTCTGGCCCTCTGGCCCTGGCTGTTGAGGCTGGGCTCCTAGCCTGGCCCTGCTCTCTGGCCCTCTGGCTCTGGCTGCTGCGGCTGGGCTCCCAGCTCGGCCCTGCTCTCTGGCCCTCTGGCCCTGGCTGCTGCGGCTGGGCTCCCAGCTCGGCTCTGCTCTCTGGCCCTCTGGCCCTGGCTGCTGCGGCTGGGCTCCCAGCTCGGCCCTGCTCTCTGGCCCTCTGGCCCTGGCTGCTGCGGCTGGGCTCCCAGCTCGGCCCTGCTCTCTGGCCCTCTGGCCCTGGCTGCTGCGGCTGGGCTCCCAGCTCGGCCCTGCTCTCTGGCCCTCTGGCCCTGGCTGCTGCGGCTGGGCTCCCAGCTCGGCCCTGCTCTCTGGCCCTCTGGCCCTGGCTGCTGCGGCTGGGCTCCCAGCTCGGCCCTGCTCTCTGGCCCTCTGGCTCTGGCTGCTGCGGCTGGGCTCCCAGCTCGGCCCTGCTCTCTGGCCCTCTGGCTCTGGCTGCTGCGGCTCTGCTCCCAGCTCGGCCCTGCTCTCTGGCCCTCTGGCTCTGGCTGCTGCGGCTCTGCTCCCAGCTCGGGCCTGCTCTCTGGCCCTCTGGCCCTGGCTGCTGCGGCTGGGCTCCCAGCTCGGGCCTGCTCTCTGGCCCTCTGGCCCTGGCTGCTGCGGCTGCGCTCCCAGCTCGGCCCTGCTCTCTGGCCCTCTGGCTCTGGCTGCTGCGGCTTTGCGCCCAGCTCGGCCCTGCTCTCTGGCCCTCTGGCCCTGGCTGCTGCGGCTGGGCTCCCAGCTCGGCCCTGCTCTCTGGCCCTCTGGCCCTGGCTGCTGCGGCTGGGCTCCCAGCTCGGCCCTGCTCTCTGGCCCTCTGGCCCTGGCTGCTGCGGCTTTGCTCCCATCTCGGCCCTGCTCTCTGGCCCTCTGGCTCTGGCTGCTGCGGCTGGGCTCCCAGCTCGGTCCTGCTCTTTGTTCCTGTAGCTCTGGCTGCTGCGGCTGCGCTCCCAGCTTGGCCCTGCTCTTTGGCCCTCTGGCCCTGGCTGCTGCGGCTTTGCTCCCAGCTCGGCCCTGCTCTCTGGCCCTCCGGCCCTGGCTGCTGCGGCTGGGCTCCCAGCTCGTCCCTGCTCTCTGGCCCTGGCTGCTGCGGCTGGGCTCCCAGCTCGGCCCTGTTCTCTGGCCCTCTGTCCCTGGCTGCTGCGGCTGGGCTCCCAGCTCGGCCCTGCTCTCTGGCCCTCTGGCCCTGGCTGCTGCGGCTGGGCTCCCAGCTCGGCCCTGCTCTCTGGCCCTCTGGCCCTGGCTGCTGCGGCTGGGCTCCCAGCTCGCGCCTGCTCTCTGGCCCTCTGGCCCTGGCTGCTGCGGCTGGGCTCCCAGCTCGGCCCTGCTCTCTGGTCCTCTAGCTCTGGCTGCTGCGGCTGCGCTCCCAGCTCGGCCCTGCTCTCTGGCCCTCTGGCCCTGGCTGCTGCGGCTTTGCTCCCAGCTCGGCCCTGCTCTCTGGCCCTCTGGCCCTCTGGCCCTGGCTGCTGCGGCTGGGCTCCCAGCTCGGCCCTGCTCTCTGGCCCTCTGGCCCTGGCTGCTGCGGCTGGGCTCCCAGCTCGGCCCTGCTCTCTGGCCCTCTGGCTCTGGCTGCTGCGGCTGGGCTCCCAGCTCGGCCCTGCTCTCTGGCCCTCTGGCTCTGGCTGCTGCGGCTGGGCTCCCAGCTCGGCCCTGCTCTCTGGCCCTCTGGCTCTGGCTGCTGCGGCTGGGCTCCCAGCTCGGCCCTGCTCTCTGGCCCTCTGGCCCTGGCTGCTGCGGCTGGGCTCCCAGCTCGGCCCTGCTCTCTGGCTCTCTGGCCCTGGCTGCTGCGGCTGGGCTCCCAGCTCGGCCCTGCTCTCTGGCCCTCTGGCCCTGGCTGCTGCGGCTGGGCTCCCAGCTCGGTCCTGCTCTTTGTTCCTGTAGCTCTGGCTGCTGCGGCTGCGCTCCCAGCTTGGCCCTGCTCTTTGGCCCTCTGGCCCTGGCTGCTGCGGCTTTGCTCCCAGCTCGGCCCTGCTCTCTGGCCCTCTGGCCCTGGCTGCTGCGGCTGGGCTCCCAGCTCGGCCCTGCTCTCTGGCCCTGGCTGCTGCGGCTGGGCTCCCAGCTCGGCCCTGCTCTCTGGCCCTGGCTGCTGCGGCTGGGCTCCCAGCTCGGCCCTGCTCTCTGGCCCTCTGGCCCTGGCTGCTGCGGCTGGGCTCCCAGCTCGGCCCTGCTCTCTGGCCCTCTGGCCCTGGCTGCTGCGGCTGGGCTCCCAGCTCGGCCCTGCTCTCTGGCCCTCTGGCTCTGGCTGCTGCCGCTGGGCTCCCAGCTCGGCCCTGCTCTCTGGCCCTCTGGCTCTGGCTGCTGCCGCTGGGCTCCCAGCTCGGCCCTGCTCTCTGGCCCTCTGGCCCTGGCTGCTGCGGCTGGGCTCCCAGCTCGGCCCTGCTCTCTGGCCCTCTGGCCCTGGCTGCTGCGGCTGGGCTCCCAGCTCGGCCCTGCTCTCTGGCTCTCTGGCCCTGGCTGCTGCGGCTGGGCTCCCAGCTCGGCCCTGCTCTCTGGCCCTCTGGCCCTGGCTGCTGCCGCTGGGCTCCCAGCTCGGCCCTGCTCTCTGGCCCTCTGGCTCTGGCTGCTGCCGCTGGGCTCCCAGCTCGGCCCTGCTCTCTGGCCCTCTGGCCCTGGCTGCTGCCGCTGGGCTCCCAGCTCGGCCCTGCTCTCTGGCCCTCTGGCTCTGGCTGCTGCGGCTGGGCTCCCAGCTTGGCCCTGCTCTCTGGCCCTCTGGCTCTGGCTGCTGCGGCTGGGCTCCCAGCTCGGCCCTGCTCTCTGGCCCTGGCTGTTGAGGCTGGGCTCCCAGCCTGGCCCTGCTCTCTGGCCCTCTGGCTCTGGCTGTTGAGGCTGGGCTCCCAGCCTGGCCCTGCTCTCTGGCCCTCTGGCTCTGGCTGCTGCGGCTGGGCTCCCAGCTCGGCCCTGCTCTCTGGCCCTCTGGCCCTGGCTGCTGCGGCTGGGCTCCCAGCTCGGCCCTGCTCTCTGGCCCTCTGGCTCTGGCTGCTGCGGCTGGGCTCCCAGCTCGGTCCTGCTCTCTGGCCCTCTGGCTCTGGCTGCTGCCGCTGGGCTCCCAGCTCGGCCCTGCTCTCTGGCCCTCTGGCTCTGGCTGCTGCCGCTGGGCTCCCAGCTCGGCCCTGCTCTCTGGCCCTCTGGCTCTGGCTGCTGCCGCTGGGCTCCCAGCTCCGGCCTGCTCTCTGGCCCTGGCTGCTGCGGCTGGGCTCCCAGCTCGGCCCTGCTCTCTGGCCCTCTGGCTCTGGCTGCTGCGGCTGGGCTCCCAGCTCGGCCCTGCTCTCTGGCCCTCTGGCTCTGGCTGCTGCGGCTCTGCTCCCAGCTCGGCCCTGCTCTCTGGCCCTCTGGCTCTGGCTGCTGCGGCTGGGCTCCCAGCTCGGCTCTGCTCTCTGGCCCTCTGGCTCTGGCTGCTGCGGCTGGGCTCCCAGCTCGGCCCTGCTCTCTGGGCCTCTGGCCCTGGCTGTTGAGGCTGGGCTCCCAGCCTGGCCCTGCTCTCTGGCCCTCTGGCTCTGGCTGTTGAGGCTGGGCTCCCAGCCTGGCCCTGCTCTCTGGCCCTCTGGCCCTGGCTGTTGAGGCTGGGCTCCTAGCCTGGCCCTGCTCTCTGGCCCTCTGGCTCTGGCTGCTGCGGCTGGGCTCCCAGCTCGGCCCTGCTCTCTGGCCCTCTGGCTCTGGCTGCTGCGGCTGGGCTCCCAGCTCGGCCCTGCTCTCTGGCCCTCTGGCTCTGGCTGCTGCGGCTGGGCTCCCAGCTCGGCCCTGCTCTCTGGCCCTCTGGCCCTGGCTGCTGCGGCTGGGCTCCCAGCTCGGCCCTGCTCTCTGGCCCTCTGGACCTGGCTGTTGAGGCTGGGCTCCCAGCTCGGCCCTGCTCTCTGGCCCTCTGGCCCTGGCTGCTGCGGCTGGGCTCCCAGCTCGGCCCTGCTCTCTGGCCCTCTGGCCCTGGCTGCTGCGGCTGGGCTCCCAGCTCGGCCCTGCTCTCTGGCCCTCTGGCTCTGGCTGCTGCGGCTCTGCTCCCAGCTCGGCCCTGCTCTCTGGCCCTCTGGCCCTGGCTGCTGCGGCTGGGCTCCCAGCTCGGCCCTGCTCTCTGGCCCTCTGGCTCTGGCTGCTGCGGCTCTGCTCCCAGCTCGGCCCTGCTCTCTGGCCCTCTGGCTCTGGCTGCTGCGGCTCTGCTCCCAGCTCGGCTCTGCTCTCTGGCCCTCTGGCTCTGGCTGCTGTGGCTGGGCTCCCAGCTCGGCCCTGCTCTCTCCTTAGCTTGGCCTGCTCTGGCTCAGGCAGCTCCAGCTCTCACAGAGAACGGAACCCCAGGCTCCTGACTCCCTTATTGGTCTGCCAGCCTGATCTGGAGCATTGGCCCCTCCCCATTTGCCCTGGGGACTGTCAGTCTCAGGATCTTGATTTCTCATCAGCCCTTCCCCTTTCCTTTGGTACTGGGAGAGGGCCAACTTGAAACGCTTCCAAGTTTCAGTAAAGGGCCAACAGTCCCCTTCCATACATATGATTTTCACAATAAATCTGTGTTAGATTTGAGACTAAACAGTTTAGGATTTCCTCGTTTTGAATCCTGCACTCCCCCTGACGCTAAGAGACCTTTCTTCTGTATTACTATGTAGAATTCATTGTTGTCGTCATCCCTGTTTTGCCTCTTACTTTAGACCACGTTAAAAGAGAAGGGAAACTTTCCAAGAGGTGAAAGCATGCGGGACAGAAAATAAGTGTACTGGGCTGATTAACTTCTAAGGCATAGAGCAGAGTCCTGATTTGTATTTCAGACACACCCATCCCATGCTTCTGTCTTGGCATCACCTGTTCCCTGGCAGAAGATGAGTTCTCAGATTTACTGCCCTATCCAACCTGAACTATCTCCCTCCAAGCCACTGAGTCTCCATTCAGTCTCACCCTAAAACCTTCTTTCTGGCTCCAATTTATGACTGACTCTCTGAGCATTTTGTGGCCCACCTGGAGCTGCTGAGCTCTCTGAGAATCTGGCCCCAAAACTCAGTCATGCTGACACTTCAATCTGATAATGTATCTGTTCCTTTATGACTGCTGAGGGCGAATTTCTCTCTCTTTTAAAACTGAAACTTGCTGAGTGCCTCTGGGTGTTTTATAATGCATTAGTATGCATAGTGTATGTGATTAAATTCCTCTCAGTATTGAAACCATCATTGTCTCCTCAGCTCAAGTGAGACAGAGCTGCTCATCCTTTCTGGTCCTGTCCATACCACTCATATGCTGTCACTAATGTCAAAAGAGACTTACTTATAAGTAGGTGTAGGTATATATAGATATAGATATAGATACACACACAACCAATATAATACATTCCTTTCTTTCAAGACCCCATCCTCTAATCCCAACAGGAGCATTTAGTTTAGACTACAGTGCAGCAGGATAGTGCTGATTAATGATTAGCAATTCTCCAGGGAGCTGGAAATAATCAACTTTGCCTTATGCCTCAATATGCTCCCAAGATGTGCTTTAAACAATACAATTATGTCTTATTGCCTGACTGTTAAACGTCTTATTCCCTGTTGTCTATTAATTGTGACCACACCTACAATTTAATTCAGGTTTACTGACTGCTCCTTAAAATAGTCTGTAGTCTGCAACTTTCTTTTCAGGTTTCTCCAGACAGTTCTTAACATTTCCTGCATCTGAGATGTTTGTAGCTTTGCTCTTTGATCCAGATTCTCTGTTGATTTGGTGAGGGGTCAAATTCTCCCCTCAGATACGTGTACACAACCCCCATTAAGTCAACAGGAGTTGAGCATATGTAACTGAGAGGCAAAATTTTAACCTACAAAGCCCTGACGTCGCAATAAATAAATCAGCAATAATTTTTTTTGTTGCTGTTATCCATTCCTGTTTGTACACCTAGCCCAGCTGAGTGGCCTCACTATCCTAGGCCCTGCACAAACATAAGGGACAGTGCATGCCCTGAAGAAGTTACCATTTACATAAACAAGATAGACAAAACATGTGAGAAGGATGGTATTTCATCCCCATTATACAGATGGGGAACTGAGGCACAGGAGCTGTACAGGAAGTATGTAGCAGGGCTGGGAACTGAACCAAGATCTTACAAGTCTAAGTCCAGTGTTTTAACTACAAGCTCTTCTTTGAGTGATGGTCCTTATTGTATTCCGCTGAGGGTTAAACACATGCACTATACACCCAGAGCTGGAGCTTTTAACAGTAGTAGATTCTGTTGGTTCGCATACGCAGCCTTCCTCTGCCTCAGGGTTTCATCCGAGGCAATAAAGGGCAGGGCATGGCAACCGCACCCTCAATTCCTTCTCACTGTTGCATGGTTCGAGTTGGAGCTGCTAGTGTTCTCTCATCTCTGATGCACTTTAAAAAAAAACTGTTTTAGATTTGTACACAGTTTTTTTTGTTGTTTTTAGTGTTAGATTTTAGGAATTAAGAAACTTTGAGAACTCCATTGTCTACAGTTCCCCCGCACCCACTCACCCCACCCCAGCACCCACACGTGGGTACTAGATTATGCTGAAGATGCCAGGGTTCAAGATCAGCACATCCTGCCTGCATTCGTTCTCGGTCAGTGACAAGCACCAATGCTGCCTGTACTGCTTGGGAGAAGTGCTCATTTCATCCACGCGCAATATCTGCCTCTCTTCCCAAGCCATATCCCGGAAGGCTGGGCTCTCCGCCTCAAGAAGCACCTCATGGAGGTTGCCAGGAAGCTGCAGTTGGACCCACCCTGGCGGACAAGGATGGCAAACGACTGGACCTTCTGGGGCACAAGGTCTTCTCATTAGCTAGCCTTCAAATTTCAGATTTCCAGCTACCAGACGTTCTCAATTACAGTAAACTGGCGGACTTTACAGACAAGCTTCCCCAGCAGGATCCTGCCCGCTTCCAAGCTATCTTGGAGGAGGGTAAGCTAATCATGAGGATGATACCGCTTCACACACAATGGCCACGGGGATTGTCATGAGAAGGAAATCATGGCTGCATTCGTCAGTTTCCCCAGGGAAGACCTCCCTTTCAATGAATCTCACCCCTTTAATCAGAAGACCGATGATTCTCTCCACTCTCTAAAGGATTCTAGAGACACTCTACAATCTCTGGGTATCTACACAGCTGCACTCAAGCACAAGTTCTTCCATCCACCGCCTGCCCAGTGGTTCACAGCTCCTCAGTTTATCCATCAATGGCACTACAATCCTCCTTGAAAACAGCAGAAGACTCAAAGATCCCATCCTTCAGGTCCATCGTCACAGTCTTCAACATCGCATACTCAGTCTTCGCAGAAGCAATATTTCTGAGTGCACCTAGAGAGACACCAACCACCATGCCTCGTGCTATATACCCAATCCATGCCCTTTGGGCAGTGTCTAGCACTCTTTTGACCAGGTTGGAGTACAATAACAATGGACAAATGGGCCCTGGATGTCATTCAACATCACTGTGCAATTGAGTTCACAATGCTACCTCATCCACATCCTGCCCCAAGGACCATCCTTGTGACAGTATCCTCTAACTAGAGGTGGACTCCAAAGGGGAGCGACAGAACCTTTTCCTCCAACCTATCAGGGTGCAGGATTTTATTCCACTTATTTCCTAGTACCCAAGAAGAAGGGTACGTGAAGACCAATCTTAGACTCCATCATCTCAAATGGTTCATACACAAGCCGAAGTTTCATATGGTCACCTTAGCAGCCATCATTCCTTCACTAGAAAAAGGCATGTGATTTATAGCTCTCAATATGTAGGATGCCTATTTTAAGATCGACATCCATCCAACCGACAGAAGGTGCCTGAGATTCACAGTCAGCCTTCAGCACTTCCAATAGAGGATCCTACCGTTCAGACTCACCATGGCTCCATGGGTCTTCACCAAAGTTTTCTCTGTAGTAGCAGCCCACCTCCAGCATCAAGGAGTCTTTATATTCCCATATCTCAACAACTGGCTCCTAGCAGTGCGATCCATGGGATAGGCTCGAGCCTCAACCTCCACATTGCTCATTCTCCTTCACCCTGGGGGTGAGTGTAAACATTGAAAAATCGACTTTGGATCCCACACAGTCCCTAGAATTCATTGGGACCTCCACTAATGTGGTCTTGGCATTAGCCTTCCTACCAAGGGACAGATTTCAGGTCCTGCAGGAACTGATTGCCAAAGTAGTTCTGTTCCAATGGGGACTTGCCTTTCCCTCCTTGGCCACATGGCAGCATGTACATATGTCACCACCTGTGCTTGTCTTCACCTTTGCTGCCTTCATCTGTGGCTCCAGAAGGTCTATTCTCCCACGTGACATACCATGGACCTCCTGCTGACAGTTCCCCCCACTGTACTCTCCTCCCTCCGATGGCGGACAGATCCGGTTCAGGTCTGCATCAGGATACACTTCCTTCCATCCTCCCCAGACATGATGATTCACAGATGTATCACTCGCTGGATGGGGTGCCCACGTGGGTGAGCACATGACACGTGGGACTTGGACCACTTGGGAATCCAGGATGCACATCAACACTCTAGAGCTTCAAGTAGTGTGAAGGGCGTGTCACACATTTCTCCCAAATATTTGCTCCTGTCATGTCCTCATTATGTCGGACAACACTACCACCATTTATTACATCAACAAACAAGGGGGGCATGTAGTCACCAGCACTTTGTGCAGAAGCACTTCAGTCGTGGGATTAGTGCATTGCCCACAAGATTCTATTGTCAGCAACCGGGGACTCAGAACTTGACTGAAGACTCTCTCAGCAGGAAATTTGTGACTGACCATGAATGTGAGCTCCACGACATCGTAGTCAGCGATGTTTTCGACCAATGGGGGACTCTGATCAGGGACCTTTTTGCCTCCCATGCTAACAGCAAGTGCATCACATACTTGTTCCAGAGGGACCTTGGCACCCATTCCCAAGGCAATGCCCTCATCATACATTGATCCAACCAGATCTGCTACCTGCCACATGTCCTCTACAAAATCAGGCAGAAGAGGGCCGTGGTTATTCTGGTTGCCACATTTTGGCCTCATCAGTTCTGGTTTCCCCACTTTCTCTGCATGTCAGCACATCCCCCACTTCCACTGCCAACTTTACCAGAACTGCTCACACAACACGGCGGCAGGATTAGGCATCTCAACCTGTAGAGACTTCACCTCAGAGCTTGGTTTTTGGATGGACATCTTCACTAGAACAGGACTGTTTGTTGGCAGTACAAGACATCCTCTCGAGTAGCAGGAAAGCGTCAACGAGGTGTTCTGATCAGGCCAAGTGCAAGCGTTTAACTTCCTGGGCCCAGCAGAGGGGCCTTGCCCCTGAGGACACGGACAGTCCCCTTCTATTAGATTACCTTCTGTCCCTGAAGACACCAGGGCTCAGTCTCAATTCCATCTATTAGTGCTTTCCACCCCCACCCCCTGTGGAAGAGCATTCTGTGTTTACTCACCCATTGACTACCAGGTTTTGGAAGAGCCGCCTTAGAATTTACCCACCTGTTCAACCTATTGCTCCCCATTGGGACCTCAACCTTGTCCTCCTGACACTAATGAAATCGCCCTTTGAAACTCTGGCTTCATGCTTCCTGTCTCTACTTTCTATGAAGATCGCCTTCCTGGTACCTATTACTTCTGTGAGAAGAGTAGGAGAATTGGAAGCCATGATGGTGGACTCCCCTTTTACCACATTCCATAGGGACAAAGTTTCCCTGCATCTGCACCCCAAGTTTCTACTGAAGGTGCCATCACACTTTCATCTAAACCAACCTACACACTTACCTGCTTTCTTTCTGAAGCCTCATGTCTCGGCAGAAGAGCAGCACATTTACTCTCTCAATGTCTGCAGGGCCTTGGCCTTCTACTTGCAGAGGACAAGACCATTCAGGAAGTCATCTAGACAGTTTATCACTATAGCTGAATTAATTAAAGGGTATGCTGTCTTCACACGAGAATCTCCAAGTGGGTTTAAGGTGCATTATGCTTTGCTATCGGTTATTGGGACTGTCCCCACCCCTTAGAGAGAGAAAGCCCATTCCACGAGGGTGCACACATCAAGTACAAAAAGAAAAGGAGGACTTGTGGCACCTTAGAGACTAACAAATTTATTTGAGCATAAGCTTTTGTGAGCTACAGCTCACTTCATCGGTGTACTGCTTCCAGACATATTAGGGCAGCCATGTGGAGTTTGGTACATACTTTCGCTTCACATTCAAGATTCTGCCACAGATGCCTCGTTTCACAGAGGTGTCCTCCGTTCAACCGTTCCGTCCTCTTCCTCACACCCTCCACCTACTTCAGTACTGCTTGATAATCACCCTCAGTGGAATACAGTAGGGACTATCACTCGAAGAAGAAGAGGAGGTTACTTACCTGTAACTGGAGGTTCATCGAGATGTGTGGTCCCTATCCATATTCCAGTCCCGCCCTCCTTCCCCTCTGCTGTGGATCTGTTCGATTTACGGTGGAGAAGAAACTGAGGGCAGTCGGTCCATGCTGCCCTTTATTGCCTCAGACAAAACCACGGGGCAGAGGAAGGGCACATATGTGGACCAACGGATACTACTACTATCAAATCCTCTGGCTCCAGATGCATGGCACATGCATATAACCCTCAGTGGAATAATGATAGGGCCCACCCATCTTGAAGAATCTCCAGTTACAGGTACATAACCTCTTTATCTTTCCTTCTTTTAAAATTCATTTGCTCAGAGCTTTAAACATCAAAAGGAACTTTAACCTGTTTTTGAGGGACGGGGGAATGGGAAGGGAGATTTGACTTGACCCTAATTTTGAAGTCCTTACTTAGGCAAAGCACACATTGACTTCAATAAAATCACAAGGGATACCAATCCTGATGTTTCAGGGCATAATCTAAACACCTACTTTGATCAAGAAGAAATCACTCCATAACCACCCATGGTTTAGTATTGAACAGAGGTAGCTGCTGAATTTAGACGTGGTGAAAAGCAGTTCACATCTTCCTTTGAAACACCTGCTATTGTCCTATGACCATGACAGGACACAGGTATACTGCCTACTATTCCACTTCCACTCTACTATGGCAACTTCTAGTAAAATCATATACACAGTCATAGGCTTTTCTCTCACATGGGAGTTGTTTTGCCTGTGTAAATCCAAAATAAGGTAACTTTTTTTTTTTTTTGCCTTTGGTACTTGAGCTAAGTTCTCTGAGTGTCCTCTACCCTCTGTTTGCCAGAAGCTTGGAGTGAACAAAAGGGAATGGATCACTTGATGACTGCCTGTTCTGTTCATTCCCTCCGAAGCACCTGGCTTTGGTCACTGTCAGCAATCAGGATACTGGGCTAGATGTATCATTGGTCTGATCCAGTATAGCCGTTCTTATGTTAAATGAGAACCTGGACAGTACTTCATCCATTTCAAAGCTCAAAAGCATGAATTTTACAGTGTGCAAGGGGAAAGAATTTGATGCATCAGCAGAGCTTCATGAAGATGCTACTATGTAACTGAATTAAGTAGTTACGCAGAGTCGTTTCTGCTGTCACAGTGGCAGATTAGAGCACCTTATCACAGAACGGTTTGTGACAACACACTGTACAGCTTTATCACCAAACTACCACCTCTAGGTGGAATTTGCTTTCAAGGGCATTTAAGCATCTAAACTGTCACTGAGCATGTTGTTACGGAGATTTAGGAGACTATCTTGCTTTACTGCACAGTTCTCAAGAATTGAAACATGATCACACTCTAAACTCATTTTATTGACAGTGTGTTTGGTGTTTAAATTTTTGAATTGTTTTGTTGAGCCTAGAACACAGAAGTGACATGCAGAAAAGAGGTGGTGGAAACAGAAAAAGAAGAGTGGGGAAGGAAGAGCAACAAAGGTCAAAAATAGCAGTGGCCCAAGATGGAGGGGCATATTTTCCCAATGAATGATCCTAAAGTTGGCACTAAAGTACTTCATAAATAATAGCAGCTAAACTTTTCATTACTATGTAAAGGTCCAGTTCTATCCTCGGCCTGTGTACAACCCTTCTGCTCACATCAGGGGCGTCCTTTTGTGGAGGGAGGGGGATGTGGAGTCTTGAATGTATAATCTTGGCCCGTGGACCATAACTGAAAGTGGAATCTGGCCAGTAGTTTTAACACTATACCTTTAGTCATTGCATAATTTTAGACAGTTTTTGACAATTTTTGAATTTTTCCACATCTTCTTTTGGATACAATTTAAACATTGCAAGAGGACACAAGGAGCTACATGATGATGCTGAAGAACTAGTAGGGTTACACTTAAAGGACAAAATGATCTATTGGGGAACAAATGCATTAGCTTGTTTTGTTTGCATTGGCATTAAATTATACAGTAATTATTCGGTGCCAGTGAGCTGTGATCTAATGGCAGATATAGCGCTGTCTTTCAGACATTGCATTACAGGGTTTTCATCCAGCTGGAAAACTCCCTATCCATTTAGTTACTCAACCGAAAAATAAAACTGTAGTGCCTATTGTTATCTGCCTGGTTTTGGAAGATTAGACTGTGGTACACAGAGATTTACTAGACCTTCAGATGCTATTTCACCATGCCACAGATATAGGATTTTCCCCCCTCCATGCTATAATCACCTTGCCGAGCAAGATTGAATAGCATCATTTTTAAGGTTATGATTTTACAGCTAACTTTTCAAATTTCTATTGACCTTCCATCTTGTATTTGTAGATGCAAAATTACACATGAGAATTGGGGGACTTTTGGGGGGAGAAGGAGGAGGGAGTCTGTACCTCAGTTGATGATCTTGTCTACACTGGGGATTTGCCCCAATTCCAGCCATTGGCTGCCAGACAACAACTGCTACTCTGGTAAAGGATTCCACAGCTGGGATTCCCAGTCCTGAGAATGCTCTGCTCCCTACATGTCG
The DNA here is from genome assembly GCF_965140295.1 of Lepidochelys olivacea. Classification (NCBI taxonomy): domain Eukaryota; kingdom Metazoa; phylum Chordata; order Testudines; family Cheloniidae; genus Lepidochelys; species Lepidochelys olivacea. The sequence continues at coordinate 23,089,893 of NC_140412.1, read as the reverse complement.
GAGTCTTAGTTTGGGCCTGCCTAGTGGAAGCCTGTGGACTGCAGCTGGCTTGGTGGGTAACAAATAAGACATCTCTGATATAGCCAATTCAGGCCTCGTAGAATAGAACTAGGATTTTGAATTCTATATATTAGCATCAGCTGTGCATGACCCCCATGATCAATGTCCTGGTTCTGTAGGGGAGGCACTGGTGGACCGCAGTCATTGCCATCTCCTTTGTTTCTTTCCAAAGCGCACAAGCCCCAGTAACAGCCATACAGAACAGGGCCTAGGCAGTGCATAATGTAGCAATTTCCATTTCACATCAGCTATTCCTAACTTGCCGAAACAACTTCCATTTGGGCTGAACTGATCCAGGCTAGGTCTCAGCCCAGAGAGGCAGTTTTTTGGGGAAGAGTTTGAGCAAAATCTCTTCATTATAATTAGCTGATTTCAGAAAACTAAAGGCCAGATTGCTACTCTCGCCAGGTGAGCAGGAGAGGCTGGGAGGAGCTCCTTCCCCAATAGGCAGCACCTTCTGCTCACTAGAGACCACATCTTCACAACTCTCTGAGCACAAAGGGAGGGTAGAAGATTTAAACCTACCAACAGCACTTAACTTTAGAGCTTGTGGAGAACAGATATTCCATATTGTGAAGGATTTTGAGATTTCAAAATGTTTTCTTTCCAATTAGGAACAAAACCCAAACATTTCTAAATCCCCAATAAAGGAGAATTTGGGGAGAGGAGTGCAAGTGGGGGGGAGGATTGTTTGGGATAAATCAAAACATTTTGCGTTGACAAAATCAAAATATTTCAGTTGCAAAAATGTTTTATGACTTTGAACTTTTTTATTTTAAATCATCATATGTAATATCACACCAAAAAGCTCAAAAAGACGGTGAAAGGAAAAATAAAAATATTTCATTCCTAAACTGTCCATATGGAACATTTCAACGCTGTCAGAATTTCTTTCCCTTTTGGCTTTTTTAACTCTAAGTCAAGACTTTTGTGAAACAGACAAGATTCCACAGAGCATTTTGATTTTGACAGAAGTGCAGTCTTCAACAGAAAACTTCCATCACAGTTCCTCTGACTAGCTCTGCTCAACACACCAGAAAGGGGGTGTGCCTGGGCTGAGGGGGGGAGAGGCGAGGCCATAATCCTGCAACCCCCATCTCCAATCTTTTGTTGGAAGGATGATGCACTAGAGGGGTACAAATTGCACCTTTTCCATAGCTATATCAGGGGCTGCCAGCAAATGTGCTTCTGCTGAGGCTGTGGAGGTATTATACCACCTCCTCCCCTATGCAGGCATAAAACATCCATCCATTGCACTCACCTCTTTGCCTTTATATCCACCTTGGTGTATAGCTCTAACCACCCTATAAGTTAGGCAGTTTCAATTCAGTTACTTTTTCTTACACACCCTCAAAGCCTAGGAACAGCCTACTATTGCAATATAGCCAGGGATCAAAGTGGGTTGTCTTGTTGGTTCTGGAGGCTGTCGCCTTGTGTTCTGTAATCCAAGGAGATCAGTTTGTGCATGGAATGGGTGATGAGCTCTTCAGGCAGGGCTTGCCTCTTCCATGCTGGGGCTCTAGGCACTATTCTAATACAAATACTGATCAGGAATTGGGAGGGAATTCAAACACTTTTGGAGTACAGAGAGGACAGTTGAGAAGGTGCAGAAAAAGCCATGCATTCTCACTGTTCTCAGCCTTAAAAAAAAAAAAAGAGAGATGTGAATTCATCATACAGCTGAGATTGGTGCAGAGACTATAAGGAACAGCCCTGCTTACAAGATTGTGTGTTAATTGCTATCTAATATGCTGGGTCCATGGAGCAAACTGCTGCTTTAGTGCTGCCCCCTGGGCCAGTGACATCATGGTGTCATTGGGATTTCAATGGAACATTGGCCCCATCTGAAGGACATGCAGGTGCGAGGCTGGAGGCCAGCAGCAAAACAGCTACATCCCTTCCTCACAGACATGGCCAACTTCTCTTAAATCCATTGTCTACAGACCCGCAGTGACACACTCCTTACTGCTACATACAAACTCAATTTTGGCATCACAATAGACTGCACCAGAATACACAGGGAACTTCTCACTTGGACAGCGATCGTGATCCTTCTATTTGCCCTCAAACCCCCAACTGGGAACAATTTTTGTCCCTTCCTATTCCTTTTATAGCATGAGTCAACTTTATCTCCACAGGCACAAGGGGATGTAACTTGTACTCCCAAGTACCTACAGGGATAGCTGTACTGGAAAAGGTGTCCTAAGCCAGAGAAGGGCAGCTTTAAAATCTGGTCAGGGCTTCACAGACAGAACCCAGCTAGGAAGGGTTGTCTTGCAGAGGTGCTGAAGCAGTGCATCACGGTTAGGCCAGCCCCATCCCTTCCCAGGCCAGCCGCACCCACACTGAGGCTGAGCCAACTTCTGGCAGAACAAGGTTTGCAGGTGGCCTGTGACCCAGCTCCAGGGGGAGTTGCTGCCACCTGAGAAACACAACATGGGATACTCTGGCAGAAACCAAAGCCAGCACAACCTAGGGTGCAAATCAGTCCCAAGAAACAGACATGGGGAGCAGAAGCAGTGTTTAGATTTGATTTTAGCTAGGACTGCGCTTTGAAGTAAACTAGGATTATATCTGAGATTCAGCTTTGACTGCGTTGTAAGGTCAATAGCTCTTTTTACCTGATTTCAGCAGAAACTATTGGACACTACACAGTGTTAGCTGCTCTTGCACAATTCCTGCCAGGTGGGGCTCCAGGCTCCCATGAGAATGGCTGCTCCTGCAAGCTTCCACCCCCAGTTAAACCACGGTTTTTCATGTTAGCACAGCCAGGGCTGAAGGGACTGTTATGCTAACAGCTGCTAGAGGATTTGGAAAGGTTCAGGTTCCTTAATACCATACACTATCTTTGCTCTATACACTTCATTCCCATCAGAAAGTTCTAATCGTATCTAACTACATTTTGAGGAATAGAGAAGTTGGGACTAGAAGTCAACATTTAAGAAAGGTTAACCGGGGCATACAAGCTTCTAAGAAAGAAAAGGCTGAAACATGTCATTTGTTTGTTAGCTAATTCAAACCTATGTCACAGCCTGAAATGAATGAGGAGGCCAACGCAGAAATAATGCTGGTTCCATTTTCTTTTCACAACTGCTGAAGTCAACAACAGCAGTAAGTGCAGATGCTGCAGATAGAGTGAACGAAATCACTGCTTTGAAAAGCAGAGAATAGTGTGGTACCAAGTTCAGGCCTGATGCAGAAGGGGGCATCTGCCATCTTATTCCAATTAAAATACAAACACAGAGTGGACCCTGCCCTTCCTCTTTTGGGATTAAGATGGAGAAGAGGACTGGCATTTCTTATATTTAGGTACAGAAAGTAAACATAGCTCTCTCTAAGGCATTTGTGTCCTAGTGAAATATGCACCTTTAAAATCAGTCTGTGATCTATCAAAGAACAAAACCATCAGCAATACTCTGTCTCTTCTCAAAACCCAGTCAAAGCAACTCATAAAATGTAGTTTTGTATTCTTTGAAAACACGGATCCGCTCCTAGTGGTTGGACAAGATTGCTTGTTCCACTGATACTTTATTAGACTTGGTTGCCTCTTCTAGCCTCCAATAGCGTGTGCTCACTGGCCATTGCCTGACCAGGAAGTGGAGCGTATAACCCAGCTTATTTCTTATGACAGAATTTGGAGCCCATGAATCACAGCCTTCACTTCACTACCCACGTTCTCCTTCCTGGATGGTGCATCCAAAAGCATAAGGTCCCAGATCCACAATCCTTTCCACCTATTCTAGGCCATGCAGAGTTTAACATGCCTTGGAATGACAGATTGCAGAAGCCTCACATTGACCGACTCCAGTGCCCTTTTACATTCTGTAATTCACATGCACTAGGTAAGAGTGTAGGGACTTTGGTGCAGCAGGGACTTTGACTTGGTTTTGTTTGAGGAGAGGCATAGCAGGAGGAGTGATGGGAAACCCAGCACACATTTTTCCACTGTGGTAAAGTGAAACATTGTGCATTGGTCATCTAATGAAAAAATGGCAGAGAGTTTTCACAAGCACAAAGTTTGGACAATGAAAACTGTCAATGGCCATTTTCAGTCATGGCAATGGACACACTAGAGACGGTGGATATGGTTTCAGTTAAAGACAGCTATCCTATCACTGTAAACCTTTCTAGTTTGAAATTGATGGGCTTTTATATTTTGAATGGGGACTTTTAAAAAGTTACTTTCTTTTTTAAGCTAATTTTTAAATGTTTTTTAACTTCATAACCATACAAGTTACTTGAAATTGAAGGGAAACAATATTGCTCTAACAGAAGGGCAAGTCACCCACAGCTTTAGTCAATTGAAACTGTGGGTCCTCCACATCTCTGAGAAGTCAGACCCTAAAAGTCCAGAAGTTAGTTGCCCAAAGTTAGAACCTTGCAGTGAGGTTCCCTTGTTACCACTTTGGCAAATCATACAAAAATCTTATTAATGAAGAGATGTTGAATAATCAAACTACTGTGAGTATCCTGCCTTTTGTGCCTGTCTCTACACTACTTTGACTTTACAATTGTGGGTTTTCCCCCCCTTCTAACCTTGTTTAGAGGTGTTCATTCTGCAAAAAAATATAGGGATCAGCCACTATTATATGTTTAGTAAAACTTCCAAAACTATTGAAAAAATCCTCTTAATGAGTCTATAGGAACAGCTGCCAACATGAGTTTATTGTTTTTCAACACAGGAAAAGCAGCACGTTTTCATCTTTTAGACATTAGTACTTCTGCTTCATATGCACACAGTTAGCTTAATTTAAAAAAAAGCTGTCGTTTTGAATTGCAAGTTTGTTATCTCCATCTAGACTTGGCAGAATTCAATTTTGGTAATTTCAGTGGATAATAGATGTTAAATAAAAATGGGGAGGATGATTAATTTAAATTTCTACAGTTGCACAAAATTCTGGGTTTTTAAGCATTACTTTCACTGCTGTGGGAAATCATGATGGGGGGGAAGTCAGAAAATTATTTCGTGTCAGTAACATTCAGTTTCAAAAAGTTAAAGCTTTATAACCATTAAACACAAATTGGCAATATCACAGGTCAAAATACACATCTGTGTTCTTAAATGAAACAAAAAAGTTCTCAAGCAGCATTTTTCTTACTTTGTCTCTGTAAATTTCAATCATCTACAAAATAATTTTTCATGGGGGCAGGGGGTATGGTGAAGGTAAAACTGACATTTACCTATTAAAAACGTAATCCTTCCAAGCCTACTTACATCTAGGACAACGAGAAAAAGTTGATCATACATAATATCAGATAAACAAAGAGCTGTTTATTCCTTGTTAGGACAGTGAGTAAAGGACCACAACTGAGATTAGGGCTCTACTATATTGTGCACTGTATAAACACATAGAAAGGGACAGTCCCTGCCCTACACTATGATTACACAAGACTAAGAGTTGGAAAAAAACTGTATTATCTCCATTTTACAGATGGGGCATGGAGGTACAGTGAGATTAAGTTATTTGCTGAAGGTCACACAGGAAGTCTGTCGTAGAAGCTGGAAATTAATACAGATCACTGGAGACCCCTTAGGCCAATCTCCTTCATTTTCTTCTCCCCTAATCCCATAACAAAATGAAGTAAATTCTCAATGGCATCACCATGTAGCAAGCTTCCTGTTAGCCTGTAATGCAGAGAGCGAGCTCATCTGGAAGGTAAAAATATCACCATGAGAGCTACAAATTTGCATTACTATAATGATTAGGTAGTAGCAATATGAAGCATGACCAGTCCAGTTTCTCAGTAAACCATTCACAGATTATACTGCGAGCAGAGACATAGGCAAGGATTATTACTGAAGAGCCCTGGGGGATGAGGAGCTTGACTCAAAAGAAGAAAAAGTGACAGAGTAGTGGAAGATTAATATAGTCTAACTAGCAGCATTATGAATAGATGGGTGGGAGGAGAAAGAACATGAGGGCCACAGAGAAGGGTGTCATTGGACCTGCTCAAAAAATGGGATTAAGTTTTTCCCAAAACTTCCATCCTGTTTGTCAAGGTTTTCCTAACCATCTCTAATAGATCAGGAACCATCTTATTTAGCAATAGGAAATGAGGGCAAAGGATTGATAGTAAAAAATTATATAGAGCAAAATAAATTTGGAATAAATGACAGCTTGGATGTTGAGGGTGAAAAGGCAGAGTGGCCCACCAAATAGGGCACAAGAATGGCTCTTCCCCTGACCCATGCTTCTGTTTCCCCGCTTGCCTGTTTTATAGTAGGAGACCGTGCAGTCGTTGGGCCAGAGACAATGTGTTTGCACAGCACCTTGCACAACATGGCTGTGATCTCAACTGAGGCCTTGGTGCTAATTCAATAAATAAGGAACAAGAGGAGTCAGATGGACAATGAGGTTATGAATGTGGCTGACAGACTAGTCACTCATCGGCGAGAGGGTGGCAGTTGGGGCACAGTTTTAGACAATGAATTTGGACACCCAAAAGAGGACATGGAAGAGACAGACACTTACCTGGAGAGATGATGCAAGGACATGAAGTAGGCTTCAGAGTTATCAATGTAAGGGTCAGAGCTAAATCTACAGGCTTCACTAAAGTCACCCAAGGAGAAGGCTTGAGTGATCAGAGGGGCTTCCAGGGTATGTTCTCGGGAAAATTCCAGGAGGAGGAAGGACACTGAGAAGGGTAAAAAGAGAACCATGAAATGACAAGCACAAGGAGGAGAGAGGGATGCAGCAGACTGTCAAAGATGGGGGGACAGGCACGATAGAAAACTATAACAGAGAGGCAGAATGACGACAAAGAAGAGGACATTAGGCAGCTGGTGACTTTGGTAAGAGTAGTTTCAGTGAAGAGGATGAGATCCAGAAAATGGATCATTCTCCTAAGGATTTTGATGAAGGAGGAGAGATGGCATGAAACAGGGTGGTGTTAGAGGCTCTTGAGAGTTCTATCAAAAGCCTGTGGAAAGTTTAAGCGTGATTTAGCAAAAACAGACAACTTCAGAGATTAAAACTTTAATTTAAACTTTGCCAACAAAAAAATTAGTTACAAAAAGGGAAATTCTCTGTACAGAAGAATGAGTGCCTCCTTATAACAAGAGAATGTGCCTTGTCAGTGTAGATTCAAGTACACATAGGTACAGCTGTAGGTCAAATGGGAAATGCAGAATATTCAAAGTGAATTTAAGATTAGTTCAGGGTTTCAAATTTGCAAGATTAGTCATCTCAGTCTTTGAAAAATGTTTAAATCAAGAATCTCATGTCAAAAGCTTCTCCTTTCCTTGAAACACATTTGACTTGTGATGCCATAGAAGGCATTGCTCATGCAGGGTGCACTGGAAAGTGAAATTCACCCTCTTTGCAGAGGGACAACCCCAACACTTAAGCCCTTGTGCTATCCCTCAGCACAGAGATGAACTCACCTGGAATACATGTAAATCATAACTTATATGACAATCACTTAAACTGTCACTTTGCTTAACAGTTAGATACTGCTTCTAAAATGAAGACCACTGCTTTGAAGACAGTGACATACACAACTAATTGGAGACCAGCTGCAACATGACTACTGTATACATGATGGCTCCTGGACTACCACAAGTCAGCATTACTAATGGTAACAGGTACAGTAACATTTACACCAGTGGAGTCTTTCCACTTACCATTATTAAAATATAAATAAGGCAAGGCAAGAGCATCTTTAAAACTCAATTACTGAAACTAGAAAGGCTAAGTGAGTTCCGAACCTCTATATACCTGCACAGCCATGAACATGTAACATGATCACCAGTTCCCTGCATTCATCCATGAGCCAGAAAGACCACCACAACTATGGTGTTAAAGAAAATGCATCCTCTTGAAGCCAGTCACAGATAAAAGGATTAAATCCAATTTGCTTATTTTCTCCCAGGTTCAGGGTGAGTGGAAGTATTTAGAAACCTACAAGTTGCTGCTGGAAGAAAAACAGCAGTAACAACAATAATAGTATTTAGGACTTTCATGGCACTTCCCATTTTCACAGCACTATATAAAATGAACTGAGCCTGTGCGGTAAGTACCAGTCCCATTTTACAGATGGGAAAATGCGGAGGCTAAGTAACTTACTCAAGGCCACATGGTGAATCAGTGGAAAGAGCAAAGATTAACTTCCTGGCTCCTAGCCATGCACTCAGCTCACTAGAACCCACAGCCTTATGATTCTATTAGGAGAAGACTGTGGACGTCTCTCAATCATACCCCTCACCCCCACTCCACAATAAGAAAAAAAATGGAGATATTGCAAAAAGAGAAACTGATTAACAGCTTTATATAGTTCCTTTTTTGAGAATGAGAAAGGCCTTAGAAAATCAAATCAATTCTATTGTATCTTGTAACCTGGACTAAGTTTATTTCCAGTTCTGATTATTTAATTTCTTAAAGCTTTTAAAGAGAATGCAGTGGTCTCATTTTATTAATACAAACATAACTCTGCAGTCAGTACCCTTTACATGAACACACAAAATATGTGACATTTTCTACTTGTAAAGTAAGATTTGTTCTATTTAATTTTGCAACTAAAATATGAACCTGGAAGCCAGCCTTTTTCAGATTTCAGGATAGTAAATGACAGCTGTAACCTTGGTTTAAACACACCAAACCATGTACATTACACCGAGGGTTCGGAGAGATTTAGATATCCAGGAATATTGGCAATGGTCATAAGAAACTGAAAAGAAAGCTGTTGTTCTTATCCTTTCCCCTCTCTTGCTGCAGTACATAGGGTAGCATCTCCATCACTGTTGCATGGCAAGAGAAAAAAAAACTGCTTTCCTGAAATACAGTTTGATAACTGAAAGGAAGCTTCTAAAACTTTTAGTCTTGCTTTATGAATGCAGAGCAGTTACTGCCACCTAACAAGTTATTGAAGACTAGAATCCCAGCATAAATATTGACGAATCAGTCTTTTAGATGTACAGATGGAGACATTACTTTGAGCCATCCTTTGGCCAAGGACTGGTTCTTAACTCTTTGCGTATCAGAAGAAGAGAAACAGACAAAACCCATCAGCATCTTCCATCAGAGAGGTGGAATGGATTCACTGTGACAGATGGACAATACTAAGGTGGCTTTTTTAATGGCAGTTTGAACTTAGCACTACTTTCTAACCTGGGGTAAAATCTACATTTATCTTCAAGAGTTCTTAATTTTGTCTTGTGCTAGAAAAGTTATTTATGGGTCAACTCCAAAAGCACTAGAGAGAACTCAGTTCTGAAGTACACTCTGCACTAGGAAGGAAGCAGCAGTTTTTCATTGGTCACCTAACCGAAAACCTTGGCCCCAGTTGTGTCTTCCACCACCCTGATGATCTTCTGCAGCCCTGCGCACACTAGCGGGTGGAATGCCAAATCCTGATACCCCTCCTCTCCTGTTTGGCAGCCAGCGGTATCTGGAACACACAGGGAGGGCAAAGCAGAAGAGGGGAGAAAGAGACCAAGAGCTGAATGTAGGAGTAGTTGTTTACTGTTCAAAGCTCATTTTAGCTGCTAAAACTTATAAAAATATGGCTTTATATTTATACAGGGAACCATCACGTAATTTGCTTTACAAATACTAAGTCTCAACACCCTATGAAACAGGTATTTACAATCCACCTAAAAAACCTCACAAACTTATATGGTCTTATACCATGACTGAGACAAGAGGTGTAGAGAAAATTCTGTTAGATACCTATATGGCCCCCTTTACCACAGTAACTGAGGACCTCCCAATCTTTCAGTAGATTTTTCCTCAACATCCTTGTGAGGTAGGGATTCCCATTTTACAGGTGGGGAATTAAGGCAGAGAGTAAGTGATTTGTCCAAGGCATATCAGGGAATAAAACCCAGGTCTCCCAAATCTCAGGCTGGCACTCCAACCACTGGAGCATTCTTCCTCTCTGGCATAGCAACTCTTGAATAAATTCAAATGTCCTACAGATCTAGAGTCAAATCCAGCTCTGGAGTAAATGGCTGAATCTAGCCATTGAAATCTGATCTTTATGGAAAAATTAGGCTTACCAGGAGGGCCTGAAACAGCAAAGACAGTTGAAGTTTAAGGCTGAGCCCCCCACCATGCTGTTGAAAGTTGTACAGTGTTATCTGAATGTAATTCAATCCTGTACCTCATTTTATAATTGACAACTCAGGTTTTAAAGAGGGGTCAACTTAAAGTCATCAGCAAGAGCCTGGCAGGGGAAAAGCATGCACCGCCCAAAGGCTGAGGCATTAAGACAAGGGAATCTGGAGCAGTGATCCTGGACTTTTACTTGCCTTTTAGCTAGAGGAATGGTGCAGAAAAATGGGTAAAACATAATTAACAGGAGAGAGAAAAAACCCAATTAGAAAGTAAAATAAAGACAATTCTATAATCAAGATAGATACTTCCTTTCTACTACTTCCAGGGATGTCTCTTTATTGCCATGATTACACTACACACCACATTTCCTTGGCCTAGAAAAGAGCATAAGCCAATCACTGGCTGACAGTGGAAGACATTTCCCGTATGGGCTTTTTATTCCACAATTACGTACTACCAGGTTTCTTGCACCTTCCTCTGACGCCATCCATGATTAGAGATAGATCAATCTGATATGTTAGTGTCTGTGTGAGAAGGTATGGCAGTTGTCCCAATCACTGGCTGATTAGCCTAGGGAAGCAATCTTATGCCCCCAATCCCAGCAAATGTATTTAAGAGGGGATACACAAGTCCTTTTAGTTCATAAATTGCAGTATCCCTAGAAGATTATGCCAAAGAAATGACTTGTTTAAAAAACAAAACTTACAGAAACAAGGGTGTGGTTAGGAAATTCCTTCCTCCCAAGTCCATTGGATATTTAAACATTAAGAAGAAGTATAGGTGTCCAACCAGATTTCCTATCAGCTCATTGATGATGCTGCAAGACAAGAAGAAAGATTTCAATTTCAGAACTTGTTGATTTCATAAAACCTTTCAGCTACTTATTGTGTACCCACTACAGGTGTCACAGGCATTAAAGCCTCATCTTCCCTCTACTCCCCACCCCAATAACACATTTTCCAGGTTATTGCGGACTACCTCTTTGGTCAACTGCATTATCACCATCAACACTTCAGCAAGCGATTCCAACACCCTCCTTCCAGGCCTTCTCCAGCCAGCCGTGAATGATACAATCCCATTAACACTTGCACTGGGAAACAGACTTTATAGCGATCAATGGCTAGAATAGTGGTCCACACCTCCTGAAAAATTATTGCTATTTCCACTACACTGCCTGCTCTCTGCTGTATAAAACTTTTCTTAGGCCCCGATTCAGCAGCTGGCCTTGGAGTATTTTATTCCATGTGTAGAAACAGCAAGTATCTAGCAAGCAGCAGTTTCCTGAAGTGACGGATGACTCAAACATGAGGTAGAACCAGAATCTTAACACAGAAAATCCTGACTCCCTATCCACTTCTCTAATTAGTAGACCACATAACATTATTTGTATTACAGGGCCACCAAAAGATTAGGGCACCATTGTACAAGAGACTGCAAGAACATAGATAATCCCTACCCCAAAGAGCTTACAATCTAAACTAGGGGTTCTCATACTGGGGGTCAGGACCCCTGAGGAGGTTATTACATGGGGGGAAGGGGGTCGCAAGCTGTCAGCCTCCACCTCCGCTTTGCCTCCAGCATTTATAGTGGTGTTAAATATATTAAAAAAGTGTTTTTAATTTATAACAGGGTGCGGGGGTTGCACTCAGAGGCTTGCTGTGTGAAAGGGTCACCAGGACAAAAGTCTGAGAAACACTGATCTAAACAGACAAAACAACAACAAAATAGAAGCAGACTGCAGAGTGCTCAAAGGGATGGTAGGAAAGTGTCATGTTAGTTTGGAGGGGCGGACGGTGGGAGAGAAGGGTTGTTGCTGTTTCTCTATTTTTTCCCCCTCATCATTAAATGCACTGGGCAGGGGGAGAAACAGGCTTGGGGAAAAGGCAGCAGGAGAAGAGTTCACAGGAGGAAGGGAGCAGGACGTAACTACTCCATCAGAGGCATTATTTAAGCCTGGGCTTTTAGGAAGAACAATAGCTGCAAATCCTGATGATTGAAATTTTCCTTTTCAAGAATATCCATACATTGAAGGATTAGGTTTGACAAGATTTCAGAATCGCATTTATTTTCTGGTTTAGTTTAGAGTCCTCATATTACAAAAATACAATAATCATATTGCTAGTCTATCAGTTGGCTTGAAGCCCCCTTATTTTGATGTTACTGCTTCCGAACATCCTCTTAATGGGCAAGATATACAACTCTACAAGATCAAAGAAAATATTTATAGCTCATGTAAACAAGCATAATGAAGACTTACGATCCTCCAATGATGTAGTTGAACCCCAGAATAACCCATGGTAGATAACAAGCCTAGCAAAAAACAAACAAAACAGAGAAGTCATGAATGCCGAAGGAGAGTACAAGGCTGCACAAATTCCTTTGCATCTTCATCAGTGTAATCACTGCATCTTTTAAACATAGTTACTAGACAAATTCTGGTACGTTAACAACCAACACATTTTAAATTAAGTCTAAGCATTTTATGATGTTTTACATTTATTCAAAACTTAGGACTGTCAAGTGATTAAAAAAAGTTAATCGCACAATTAATTGTACTGTTAAACAATAACAGAATACCATTTATTTAAATATTTTGGATGTTTTCCACATTTTCAGATATATTGATTTCAATTACAGCACAGAATACAAAAAGTGTACAGTGCTCACTTTATATTTTTTATTACAAATATTTGCACTATAAAAAACAAAAGAAATAGTATTTTTCAATTCACCTAATACAAGTACTGTAGTGCAATCTCTATTACGAAAGGTGAACTTACAAATGTAGAATTAAGTACAAAAAATAACTGCATACAAAAACAAAACAATGTAAAACTTTAGAGCCTACAAGTCCACTAAGTCCTATTTCTTCTTCAGCCAATCGCTCAAACAAGTTTGTTTACATTTGCAGGAGATAATACTGCCTGCTTCTTGTTCACATCACCCGAATGCGAGAACAGTTGTTCGCATAGCACCGTTGTAAATATCTTGCGATGCTGGCTACATGCCAGATGCACTAAAGATTCATATGTCCCTTCATGCTTCAACCACCATTCCAGAGGACATGCGTCTATACTGATGATGGATTCTGCTCAATAGCAGAGCGGACTGACGCATGTTCATTTTCATTATCTGAGTCAGATGCCACGAGCAGAAGGTTGATTTCCTTTTTTGGTGGTGCGGGTTCTGTAGTTTCCGCATTGGAGTGTTACTCTTAAGACTTCTGTAAGCATGCTCCATACCTGTCCCTCTCAGATTTTGGAAGACACTTCCAAATCTTGGATCAAGTGCTGTAGCTATCTTTAGAAAGCTCACATTGGTACCTTCTTTGTGTTTTGTCAAATATGTAGCGAAAGTGTTCTTAAAATGAAGATGTGCTGAGTCATCATCTGAGATTGCTATAACATGAAATATATGGCAGACTGCGGGTAAAACAGAACAGGGGACATACAATTCTCCCCCCAAGGAGTTCAGTTACAAATTTAATTAACACTATTTTTTAAATGAGCATCATCAGCATGGAAGCATGTCCTCTAGAACGGAGGGGCTGAAGCATGAAGGGGCATACAAATGTTTAACATATCTGGCACATAGATATCTTACAATACCGGCTACAAAGGTCCCCTGTGAACGCCTGTTCTCACTTTCTGGTGACACTGTAGATAAGAAAAGGGCAGCATTATCTCCTGTAAATGTAAACAAACCTGTTTGTCTTAGCGATTGGCTAAATGAGAAGTAGGACTGAGTGGACTTGTAGGCTCTAAAGTTCTGCATTGTTTTGTTTTTGAGTGCAGTTATGTAACAACAACAATCTACATGCTGTAACAGATAACCATCAGGAAAAAGGAAAAAAGCTAAGATGGAACTTCACTGCAGGCTCAAACAAAAAGAATCTGGCTTGTAGAAGAGAAAATTTCTCAAAACATGAACATTTTACTGAGCAGTAGTGAAAACTCTGACTGATGAAGGAAACTGTTTATTGCAGAAAGGTGGCTTTTATTCAAGTTATGGGTGGCCAGAAAGTCTTTTTATTTTGGTGTCAGTTTTTCAGATAAGTTGATTTCTATTTTGGGGGCACCTATGGCAGTTTTATACTGCAACAGCTAACACCATATGAGACACAGTGGGGACTGAACTCTGATCTTCTCCCACCAGAAGAGGGTCAGGAGCTCTAGGAAGACAGCAAAACCTCTCTCTGAAGAGAGGATCTACCATTTGTTGATAGCTTGTGGCTGACCCAGAAGTGACTGACTCCAGAAGGAATTTCATCCAGCCCCTGCCAATCTGAAACTCTTTTAGACTTTTTTTTTGGTGGGGGGGGGAAGGAATTCCAGAAGAGAACTGTGCCAACAACCTGTATACTGTACCTTAAATCTTGTCCCAAACCAAAATGATACAATCATGTCTCTGTTCAGCTGGGCCCAGACATAAAGCACTGACATGATCAGGGGAATCATCAACAACTGCAATACAAAGAAACAAAGCAAAAATTATTACATCCACCTAAAACTTCTGAGGAACACAAACAGATGGCTAGCTTTAGAAATGCTTTGTTAGCATGATACGTCAGCATAGATCCTTTAACAACTACACTGCAAGCCTTTGCTGCATGCATACACTCATGACCTAACAAGTTCATGAGGGTAGTGGTGAGCAAGTGAACCAACGAGTCATTCTGTTTTATAATGTGGGAAACTGGTCTATCTCACTAGCTTCCTGGGGCTGCAACCCCATTGGTAATATACTTCCACTTATGTGTCCGCCAAAAATATTACAGACTTCCCATTTCTTCGAAGACTTTAAAAAAATCTGATGTACATTTGTTTCAGGGTTCACTCAGACTTTAGATGCACAATCATGATTTATCTGCCGGGATAGTACGGTGAATTGTCTCAGGGATTATCAGCAAGGTTTTATGCAAGACACTAGAAATGTAACAGGGGAGGAAGTGGGGACAGAGAGGTACAGAATATATGTGAGAAGTGGTCAAAGACAGGAAGAGAACAGCAAAAACACACAAGACTAAAAACAAACATACCTCAGAAACAACATATCTGTGACTCAAGATAAGTCATCCCCCCCCACCCAAAAAATCACTTTAAGACAACTGACCTGATCCAAGACTCTTATTAAGATCTATTTTAATCATTCCTGTGATATTCTCCCACTTTACATTTTTGACATGTACCCTGAGTGGTGTTTGTCATAGAAACATGCACCACTTCATATACCCTTAAATTTTGCTCTTTAGATGATCAGAGCTTTTGTAAAGTAATGTGAATTCACCTAAAATGGCATTCCTTCTGAGGAGTCTCACTACTGAACTCTAACCCAAGAACTGTTTTTTAGCTCAAAGGGTCAAGTAGTAAATGGCCATAATGTTAATCCATCAGCAGGGGAAATAAAGTCGATGGATGAAATCCTGGCTCTTTTGAGATCAATGGCAAAACTCCCATTGACGTCAATAGGGCCAGGATTTCACCCCTTCATTCCTTAGTTGTGCGACTGATTTCCACAATGCACCCATGCCTGCTATGCCACAATGAGTTAATTACCTCTAGTTTACAGCAAAAAGATTAACAACGTTTATTTCTCTTCTAAGATAGCCCCAGCAAGAGAAGTCAGCGATTTTCCAAAATACTGATGTGTAACGATAGATACTTTAGTGACATTAAAAAAATACTCTGCCTAGAAATAAATGTAATATTATAAAGCTTCCTTGGAAAATTGTATCCTGCTTACCTGCATGTCCATCACCAAGCCGGTTATCTTTCATTGGACTATTAAGGAAAATATAATAAAAATAAGTGCTAGACGCATGGTGATTTTTAAACTGATTCAGCTTTTAATTTTACTTTTAAAAGTAAACTTAGTGCTCCTGAAAAGTGACAGATCGACAGCCATGGCAAATGAACTCCTCTAAGCATCCACAGAGCAGATTCGGTCCAAGTTTTCCCACATTGCCATGCCAATGGGACTCAATTATGACATGAAGTGACCCCACCTAGACCTGAGAGACCACGCTCATTTTTCATGCCCATTCAATCCTCTGCTTTGTGCCGAGATTAAGCAGGCGGGAGCTGGCCGTCCTTTTTAAAAAGCATGTTTAAAAGGACCAGAACTTCGTCATATACTTGTCCTTCAGTTTGTTTAAAGTTATCAAGAAAAAATGCTGTATTCTTTATTACCTCAAGGAAACAAACAGCAAACAGATTACCTGAAAATTTAATATCGCTAATAAGAAAACAGAAAACAAATACTGTCTCGAAATTTACTGATGAAGTCTTTCAATGCTACTATGAGGATGAGGAAACTGAAGTACCTGCTTGCTGTTTTAACAGATAATTGTGTCTTTTTTCAGTAATTGTTTGTAGTATCAAAATGCAGTTGTACTCAGAAAAGGAAACAAATATGACACGGTGGGCGTGTGAGTTTTTCTACAGACTTCTGTATCAAGTGTGCTCTATTTGTAAATGAGGAGAAATATTCCAATTACAAACTCTACCTGGGGCTCTGAAAGTCAGGCTGTGATCAGAATCTTACATGAGCACCGATCCAAGATTCTACAGCCAGAATTCAGCTAACAGCTTTGTTGGTGGTGTAGCAGAATCCAGCTCATCTTCCAGTTGCTCTGTTGGGCTAACAGGAGTAAAGATTCTCTCTATACACTGAAGTCAGCAGATATGAAAGAAAAACAGGGAGCATATCCACTGATTAAGAAGGTGCCATTTCTATATAGTAAGTCTCCTGACTATAACCACAGTTTGTGATAAAGTCACATCTTCGGTTCCTTCTCTGGGTAGAGTGCTGTCATAAGTGACCATACAGGGATAAAGGATTGCAGGAAGAGACTAATAGGAAAGGAAATTAATTCAATTTTAGGAAAACAAAGTGGGGTAGAGTGAAGAAGTAGCGCCAGGGAGGCCATTAAAATATACCAGTGCAACTTCTAAAGCAGCAGTTCGCAACCAGGAGTCTGAGACCCTCTGGGGGGCCATGAGCACATTTCTGGGGATCCACCAAAATAAACCAGAGAGCAGGGTTGGCATTAGACTCGCTGGGGAGCAGGGCAGAAAACTGCAGCACAAGCAACATAACTTTGCGGGGCCTCCTCTGGCGTGGGGCACTGGGCAATTGCCCTGCTTGCCACCCACTAATGCCAACCCTGACTTTTAATCTATTGGATATGCAGAAAACAGTTGTTGTGGCACAGGTGGGCAGTGAAGTTTTTACAGCATGTTGGGTGAGGGGAGCCTCAGAAAGTAAAAGGTTGAGAACCTCTGTTTTAAAGGATGGCCTGAAAGGCAGGGAAGTAAGTGACCCATGGAATTGCTAACAGGACATTAAGCCTTTTGCCTCAAGATCACTGACCTGATTCAGGCCTGGGTCGATACTGAAAGCTGTTGCCACCTGGTGGTCTTTATTACATTAGCTTTGTGGTCTCTGTATAGTTCACAGTGAACAAGAGTTCACCCAAACCTCAGCAAAACTGACAATCTTTTTGGCAGCTAAGGATTGGATAGACATGAGCCCTAAATTTGCTCCCAACCCTAGTGGAGGTCCATAAACGGTCAGCAGAGAGACACGCTATCAGTGAACTCTGGAAAAGCCTGTACTGCTTTGATGTTCTTTTGTGTAAACAAAACCACAGTCTCCAAAGTTGTCAGACAAACTGGAACTTTGAACTAGCACAATTATAGTGTTTTCCCTCAAAAATAATCCCACTGGCTTGCCCTGAAGGGTAGGAGCCATCTTTAAATGTCTATGGAAATTATATTTAAGTGCTTTTAGGTGATAAAAACTGGTTTATGAAACAGCCTTATCTTAGGCATAAACACAAGACGCAAAATGTGCCAAGAACTTGATGAACAGAAGGATACAACAATGCAAATCCAGTTAAACAGAAGCATGAACATATAATCCGCTGGCCTTCCATCAAAAGCACCTATAAACAAATAAAGCAGTTAGCAGAACAGTTGTCAAGATTTCAGATCACACTATATCCCAAGAACTACCTCAGTTCTTGGCCAGTGGAAACACATGGTGCCAAATGCAACCCTCTTGTGTTTGAGTGTACTAGAATTGCAACATTTGAGAAAGTGGTACTTTCAACATGTGATCAAGTTCTTTTAAATGATCATTTTTGTGAGCAAATCCCCAAATACTCCAAATTATTTTTAAAAATCCATCATTATTCCTTTTTGATTTATCTGTACACAAATTGTAAGTTTACACTCTGCCTTTCTAAAAAAGTTAAGCATTCCTCCTCCTTCCCTAAGTTGAAAGCAGACTGAGCTGCTACAGCAAGAAGGTGCTATCTTGCCTTGATGCTTCAAAGAACAGGCAGACTGGATAATGAGGGTAGATTGCATCAGTTACAGAATTGTGTCAGGGTTGGTTTGTTTGGTTTTTTTTTTTTTTTTTTTTGACACCACAGACTGTAAAGAAGCCAGTTATTTTTCACTGCAAATGAGTTTTCCTGTTCCATTCCCCGACATACAAGCTTCTTCCAGGGAGCATCAGTAGGAAGGGACACAAACAGAGATGGGAATAGAGGTTGGGGCATATGTGGATATAACAGAACCCAGTATATCAAAAGGACATAAACATGGCAAGCAAACATGCAAGTTTTCTGCTCCATCTTCTTTTGGCTTTCTTGCTTTCAAGAAGCTTAAACTAGGGTTACCATACGTCCGTATTTTCCCAGACAAGTCTGGCTTTTTGGTTCTTAAATCGCTGTCTGGGAGGAATTTTTAAATATCTAAAAACATCCGGGATTTTGCCATTATTATTTTTCCCCCAAAGAAGAGTCGATCATTCAAGAAAGAGAGTGAATGCTGATTACTCAAGAGAGTGCCCACTTTTTCCCCCTAGCTCCCAGTGCCTGCAGTGCAAAATAGCGGTTTCATGTGGCTGGGAGGGATGGGGGAGGAGGGGGAACACAGCGCGCTTAGGGGAGGAGGCGGGGCCGAGGCGGGGATTTTGGGAAGGGGTCCAATGGGGCAGGGAGGGGATGGAGTTGGGGCGGGGCCGGGGGCAAGAGCAAATAAACCCCCCCGTGGAGTTTCCTCTTTTTCTGAATGTTCAAATATGGTAACCCTACTTAAACATCAGATTCTGGCAGTTATCCAAACCATAGGCCTTTTGTAGTTTAATTTAGTTAAAAACAAAATTTAAAGAAACCATAAAACAAAGTGTCCTATAATATAAACTCAAACAATCTACAAGTTGAAAGACTGAAGACGCTCAGTATATTGCATAAATGATGTGCACATCCAGACAATTTCTAAAAAAGCCAATACCATTCAGTGAGATTTGTACTTAAACCACTAAGTGGAATTTTGACTCTACAAATCTTAACAGGTATTTAACACAGTCTTTCACAACAAATCAATTACTGGCAGGGAGAGGTTAATTAGGAAGAGCAGCCTATGTACAAACATTAAGGTATGGTTCTACTCGGACATATAAAAACTGGTAACTTCTTATTCAACAATCTCCTCCCTGTGTCAATTTAACCATTTTAGTCACTAAAGTGAGAAGATAAGGAGTTTGGTATTTAGCTCTGCAAAGCCAACATTGGTGAATGAGAGCGAGCTAGAGTCTATTTCTTTTTGTGAATTGGAGTTGTGGATCAAGTTCCAGTTTCTAACATGTCCAAAACCTCTGAGAAGAGTGAGACTCCGCATGTGTCACACAGTATAATTTTACCAACAGACCCTTTGCTATTAGTGATGAACAAAAGAGAAACCATCCTGATCTTTAGATCCCAGGCTGAGTTTGCAGATCTGGCAGTCAAAAAGCAAGACTGCTAGGCTCATCTTTACAAGTTAAAAAACTAGCCTTTTTTAGATTCCAATCCTGCACTGGGATATGCTAGCATGGGCCCTGGCATTTGTAAAAGTCCCACTGACTTTTATGAAACTTTGCCTAGATCTACATCATCAGATCCCAGGATAGGCTCAAAACATAGGTGAGGATCTCACTGAGACACAGACAGAGACCACCACAATGATTAACAAATCAAGTGTTCTACTTTTTTTGTTTTTTAGAAACTTCAGTATTCATGCACAGCCCATGAAAAGTGAAGTAGAAAGGATGGAGTTCTGTTTATAAACATTTGAATTCCATAGCACCTAGAAATTTCCTACAACTATGTTAAGTTTCCACAATAAGAAAAGTATATACCTGTTGTTAAAAAGAGTAGCTATTAACATCTGAGGCAGTTCAACCTACTTAAAATGGGACACCATCACCTTTAAAGCTAATCATCTTTTAAAAGTTAGTTGAAAGTTTCATGCCCTTTCCCTGAGCCTTTTTCTTATATCTTATTATATATGTTTTTCTCCCTACTGTTGTTGTAGAGAGATCCATGCAAACAAAAGGGGACAGTGACTGATGATGCCAGGGAAACTGATCATGACAAAATGAACAGACTGAAAAAAAAACCCCTAGAATGATACTTTTTTCTCTAGCCTTTTTCACTTGTACTAATCTTGGGGTTTACTTGTAAGAATAAGACACCAATAAATAAATAATACATTGTCACTTTAAATGCCTGAGAAAAAATGAGCTGTAGATTTTCTGATTTCTGTACCAGACAAAGTGACATAAGTACCACTAAGGTCTGAAAGAACCATCTAATTATAGCCCCTTATTTTAGTTCCTTTTTCATACTTGGTAGTAGTGAAGACAGTCACTCTGACAGAAAAACCGTGCCATCAGAATCTTGGTTTCCACAGGAATTTAGGGAAGTAGTTGTTGTTAACCAGTAACGCAGGGATACAATCTACTTTCCAGCCTCTTCTAGAGTTTTGCACTGTTTATAAAAAAAATTAGCATAAACTTTGAAATTCATCTTTAACATCAGTGACTGCCCAAAGCCATGCACAGCCCTTCAGATGTAGGCTATAAATTCTTAAAGAGACGGCTAAGGATGACTTGCTTAGTCTACAAGTACCTACGTGGGGAACAAATATTTAATAGGCTCTTCAATCAAGCAGAGGAAAGTATAAACACAATCCAATGACTAGAAGTTGAAACTAGCCAGAGTCGGACTGGAAATAAGACATAGATTTTTAACAATGAGAGTAATTAACCATTGGAACAATTCACTAAGTGTTTTGTTGAATTCTCTATCACTGATGATTTTGAAATCAAGGTCGGATGTTTTTCTAAGAGAGATGCTCTAGAAACTATTTTGGGGAAATTCAATGGCCTGAGTTACACAGGTCAGACTATATAATCACAGGTGTCCCTTCTGGCCTTGGAATCTATGACTTCATAAGCTAGCCCCAAGGGCCATTTACTTCCCTCAATCATACTGATAATGAGAGCTGTGCTCATAGAGTTATAGCAGCACGGGATTACATTATAAACAACCTGCAAATGTTCCACTGAAAGTTCCAATAGTACCCAAAAAAGTTTTTAAAAGGGGATAAAAGAGTTGGTGGAAGGGTACTGAACCAGTCAATTTTTTTGTACTCCTACAAAAATCACTAAATTACATTTTTGGAACATGCATATTGCATCTTATCATGGTAGTATAATCTGTCTTCCTACAAGTGGGATGTAACTTATTAATAAAAATGTACAATTTCATTTGACATTCAGTACAATAAGTGCAACATAAGATATCTAGATTTCCCATTGAGACCTCATTGTTCATAGATGAGCTACAAGAGCACATACAACTAAGAACTGCAATATGTTTATTTTATACAATGTTATCATAGATATCGTCATTTTGAATATTTTGCTTTTGGGAGTTTGGGTTTTTTTAAACAAATACACAAACATTTCTTTCTGTGTTTTATTTAGTTCAGCCTGGTACCAAGCCAAGCATTTTACTTTTTTACCCTTTAAGATGTAATATAAATGAGGTACTTACATACAACCACTTGGCAAAGAAGAGGTTTACCATAGACACCTTCTGCATACCAATGCTACTACTTTGCTCTTCTAGAGCATCTATAAATCTGATCATTTGCAATTACTTTATAAACATTAAGACTCCACTCTTTAAACACCACTCTTTACAAATGAGCAAACTGAAACAAACAAAGAGGTTAAGTGACTTGCCCAACATGGACTATCTCCCTCAGTGGTTTGGACTATGTCTTCTGGTTCCTTTATTTTAAGTGACCCTATAACGATGCAAAAGAGCAGTAGAGTCCCCTCCTACTGCCCCAAATCCAACAACTGAAAGTCCCAATCCTTAGTCATAGGAGTGGTCCCACAGAATGGCTGCAGGACTGGGTCTTAAGTGACTAGAGACCCAAAAGTCACTTCTAGACAACAGAGGGAAGTGTAATGAATTGATTTTTCAAAAATTCCATTTTCTATTGATTAAGTGAACATAAAGGCATGCACATTGCTATCTTTCTCTTTCAGAGCTTTGCCTGAGTCAGAGTCACTGATCACTCCCACAAGCTATTCTGAATGGAACTGTATATATGTAAAGATATTCAATCTCTTTGCTACACTCATGTTAAATCCTATAGCATGCACATACTGCAATTATTAACATACCTGTTTCTAGTCGTGATGAATACTGATACAAAAAATATAAGTTCACCAAATAGAGAAATCCAGTTCCTGGGCCCACTGGGAAGTAGAATGTTGCAGTTAATGGCCTCCATATCTGTCCAGACCAAAAAAGTGAGTGCTGTTACATAAATTAAAGATGAATGAATAATCATGATGTTCCATTTTTAGATTAAGGAACAAATTTAAGATTCCTGTGTATCAAATTTTTTATTCAGTGTTATCACTTCAAAAGCCCTTGTAGCTTATGTCTTACTTGCTATAATCAATTAAGCTAATAGGGTTTTATGAGTAGTTTCCAGATACAGCATAGTTGGCTTCAAAAGGGACCCAGAGAACAAGACAAATCCTCACAACTGTTCTACGCTATTTTAAAGGCATCCAAACAGAATCCTTTCTACTTAGTCCAGGGATCGGCAACCTTTGGCACACGGCCCATCAGGGAAATCCACTGGTGGGCCGGGACGGTTTGTTTTCCTGCCGCATCCACAGGTTTGGCTGATTGCAGCTCCCACTGGCCACGGTTCGCCATTCCAGGCCAATGTGGGCTTTGGGAAGTGGCGCAGGCCGAGGGATGTACTGGCCACTGCTTCCCGCAGCACCCATTGGCCTGGAAGGGTGAACTGTGGCCAGTGGGAGCTGCAATCAGCCGAACCTGTGGATGCTGCAGGTAAACAAACCATCCTGGCCCGCCAGTGGATTTCCCTGACAGGCCGTGTGCCAAAGGTTGTCGATCCCTGATTTAGTCCAATGGAAGGCAACACTGAGCAAGAAACTCATATGATAACCTTCTGAGTGTAATTTCCTTCAGATAATATCGCACATTATTTTTAGCATTTATGCACCTGCTTTATGAAAATCCCTGTTTATCGACATCATAAACAGTCTTTAACTAGGCTGCAAACAGTAGTCGGCACAGACAATCTTGCCGCTTCTTAGCTGACGTGAGACACTCCAAATCTGCAACATTTCAGAATGATGTGTTCAGATCCCAGATTCCGTAAATCAGCAGGGACTATCAGCATTAGAGATACAGGACTCTAACTTCACAGTAACCACTTTGCGGCTGATACTTGGAACAAGGACAAGCTACAGAGGGAATTGTGTTCAGCCCTTCTCAGTTAGGCACACCATTAGCACAATGATATAGGATCCACATCCTTTAAGGCTCCTTCTCCTCCTTCCCCGTTTTTGGGGGGGAAAGGGAGAGGACACTTCCTACCATATACACACAGAATGGGCACTGAAGCAATTGTCTCCTAATACAAGAGATCATTCAGTGTGGGACCTAAGCAGCCAGAACACTGATCCCAACAAGCACCTCCCTGACCTGGGCCCCCTCATCTATAAACAGCCCACTAGTGGGGCTAACCCAAGTGCCAGCTCCCACTGCTTGGAGTGCCCACACCTTTACTACAGAAGTGAGCTACCCTGAGCAGATAGCCTGGGTAACCAGGACAGGGCACCTGGACCTAGTACCCTCTAGGTCTAACGGAGGCTTCGAGAGCAGGGCTAGGATTCAAACCCACGTCTGCCGCTGCTCGCCCACACGGACCCTTCAAGCGCGAAAAGACTACACATCCCAGCAGCCACAGCCTCACCCTACTGCACCTCCCAACATGCAACGCGCTCCCCAGAGTGGCCCGCCTACAATTCCCGGCAAGCGGAGCGCAGCCCCGTGCCGAGCTGCCTTAGAGCTCTGGAGGCGCTCTGCATGCCGGGACTTGGAGTCCACCCCTACCTGGAAGCGGTATATGAAGGCATCGGGCCATAGGAAGAGATAGGCGGGGCTGATGAGGCCTAGTTTGCCGACAAGCGGCACCGCGATGGAGCTGGCGAACCAGTAGCGGGTGATGAAAGGGATGCTCCGGAACCAGTCCCCCAGGTCCGACATCTCCCCGAGCTCAGCCGCCGCCGGGACCTCGCTACACACCGGCCACCGAGCTACCGCGAGATCGTTGATCCAGCTCGCGCCGAGGCCGGCCTCCAACTCCGAGGAAGCTGCCGCAGCCGCCGGGCGTGTGGCGCAGGCGCCGCCGAATCGACTCGTAGCCAGACGTGTCTCCTGCGAATCCGGCCCCCACCAGCTACTTCCGGTTCCGCTTCCCAGGCGTCGGAAGCGCCGGAAGTCCCACCTCGTAAGGGGACAGCGCGACCCGCCAATGTGCGCTACTTATGTGCCTCCTTCCGGCGACGCGCTGCAGGATCACGTGACATCCCTCCCCGTCATTCGTCCCTCCCCCAGACCGCCCCCCCCCCCCGGCAGTGCCCAGGGCAGCTCGTTCTTGGGGCGCTGCTCAGCGGGCGTAGGCGCTTTCTGGCCGGCCGAGAAGACTGTGGGCTCGATCAGAGCGGCATCCCCTCTGTGGGGGCCACGTGGAGGGGTTTGGACAGTCACAGTAGTGGGAACAAGACAGTACCGGGTTTACCATGGCGCCGGGGCCCCGGCCCGGCCCGCTCTCAGGGGAGGGGCTCGGAGCACCCCCAGCACCCTGGCCTGACTCCTGTCCCTCATCCTGACTCCTGCACCCCCACATCCTCCCCCCCACGCTGAGCACCAAACGGGAGCTCCTGCACCCCTCGCACCAAACAGGAGCTGCCCTAGGTAAGTGCTCCACGCCCCAACCTCCTGCCCCAGCCCACACCCCCCTCCTGCACCCTAACTCCCTCCGAGACCCTGCAATCCCACCCCTGAGCCCCCTCCCGCACCCTAAGTCCTGACCACACCCTGCACTCCAACATTTTTTTAAAAAAGAATTATAAAGTGTTCTTATCCAAAATGCTTTGGTTAGTCTCTAAGGTGCCACAAGTCCTCCTTTTCTTTTTGCGAATACAGACTAACAGGACTGCTACTCTGAAACCTTACACTAGCTAGCTAATGGTACAAATAACATTTGGAAAGATCATTAAGTGGTCTGCAGAGACCCTCAGCGATTTTCAAGTGGTCTGTGGAAAAATAAGTTAGACTACACAAACAATCAAGATGCCTCACTTTATTTTCATGTACTTGCTATTACTTATAGGAGGAGGATGAAGAAAAAAAGGATGAAAAACGGGAGTGGGCGGGGAGATAAGAGAGAATGTTCTTTTTCTTGGCTGGGTCCCAAGGAGGGGCCACAAAAATGAAGCTGAGCACAGGGCCCCAATAACTATAAATCCGCCACTGTGGCTGACGCCTGCCCCACAGCTCCCCACGCCACAGCCAGGGGGCTAACCCCTGCCCCCGCCCGAGCACCATATACCGCTGCATTTGTTAAAAAGCATTTACATAAAAGGGGCAGTGTTGGAGTACATTTGGTTACACCCAAACAACTGCTCAGAGTTATACAACATACCAACATTCTTATAAACTGGATTTTCAAGAGGATACAATTTCTGCTGTTTTTCCATTGGTTTTTTGACTTGGAGCTGAAGTCTTGCCGTCTCCTGTTGCATCTGACTCATAGAATATCAGGGTTAGAAGGGA
Organism: Lepidochelys olivacea; assembly: GCF_965140295.1. Taxonomy (NCBI): domain Eukaryota; kingdom Metazoa; phylum Chordata; order Testudines; family Cheloniidae; genus Lepidochelys; species Lepidochelys olivacea. Next base: position 23,063,766 of record NC_140412.1, on the reverse strand, counting down.
CCTCAGGAGGTCATCTAGTCCAACCCCCTGCTCAAAGCAGGACTGATCCCCAAGTAAATCATCCCAGCCAGGGCTTTGTCAAGCCTGACCTTAAAAACTTCTAAGGAAGGAGATTCCACCACCTCCCTAGGTAACGCATTCCAGTGTTTCACCGAAAAAGCTTTTCCTAATATCCAACCTAAATCTCCCCCACTGCAACTTGAGACCATTACGCCTTGTTCTGTCATCTGCTACCACTGAGAACAGTCTAGAGCCATCCTCTTTGGAACCCCCTTTCAGGTAGTTGAAAGCAGCTATCAAATCCCCCCTCATTCTTCTCTTCCATAGACTAAACATCCCCAGTTCCCTCAGCCTCTCCTCATAATTCATTTGTTCCAGTCCCCTAATCATTTTTGTTGCCTTCCGCTGGACTCTTTCCAGTTTTTCCACATCCTTCTTGTAGTGTTGTTGGATCATATTAAAGAAGTTCTGTATTAAAATCACAAATGAGCTTGATTCTCCATAGTTTAAATTCCAGGGTATTACTAATTAAGAGGCCTCTTGGTTTTTGGTGCTGTTTCTCTCCCTCTATGTGTGAAACTTGCAAGCTGCTAATTGCGTTAGTACATTCTAAGACCGAGTCTGTTCTCAAAGCAATTCACAGAGAGAGAGAGAGACTCAAAGCAATACTCTAACAACAGAAACAGCACCCAGAGACTCCCCGCCCTTTTGTTGTATTAACAATTGTGATTAAAATAGAGATAGAGGATGTATGTGGATGGATGCTTGGTGTGGATAATAACTGAATGATCAGGGAGGTGCCATCTTAAGAATCCAGTGTCCACTGGCTGAAGAAGGCGTCAAGTGGAAATAACCAGAGGACCCCCCCCCCCAGGGCAGACTGGAATCCACCCAACAGCCTCAAGAATGGGAGAACCAAAGAACAAGATAACATCTGGCAGCACGGAGCCATCAGGAATGTGCTATCTGCTGATTGATTCAGCAACAGCATGATGAAGCAATTCCCACAGACTGGCCTAGGAATAAATTCCTATAAAAATAGACTCTAGAAAGTGAGAACTTTGGGGGGGGTCTGATTCTGCAAACCAACTTCCAGAAGCATCAGATGAGCATCTAACAAGGCCCTGCTCCCTCCTAATGTCCAGGCCACCTGGCCAGTGGCTTGGCATGAGCAACTCTAAGGCTGGTAACTATGATAACAACCTTTCAGAACCTCTGTGTGTGTGTGTGTTTGTATGAATGAATGTGTGAATAAATATGAGATTGAATGGAATGTTATAACTATAACTAACTGCTTACTATGATTCTTTCTGTATTCACAATAAATGTGGTATTTTGCCTTTTTCCCTTTAATAAGATCCTGCTGGTTTTTAATTTATTGGTACAAAAGTGTGGGGCCCAAAACTGGACACAGTACTCCAGATGAGGCCTCACAAGTGTCGAATAGAGGGGAACGATCACGTCCCTCGATCTGCTGGCAATGCCCCTACGTATACATCCCAAAATGCCATTGGCCTTCTTGGCAACAAGGGCACACTGTTGACTCATATCCAGCTTCTCGTCCACTGTAACCCCTAGGTCCTTTTCTGCAGAACTGCTGCTGAGCCATTCAGTCCCTACTCTGTAGCGGTGCATGGGATTCTTCCGTCCTAAGTGCAGGACTCTGCACTTGTCCTTGTTGAACCTCATCAGATTTCTTTTGGCCCAATCCTCCAATTTGTCTACGTCTCTCTGTATCCTATCCCTACCCTCCAGCGTATCTACGTCTCTTCCCAGTTTAGTGTCATCTGCAAACTTGCTGAGGGTGCAATCCACACCATCCTCCAGATCATTTATGAAGATATTGAACAAAACCGGCCCCAGGATCGAACCTTGGGGCACTCCACTTGATACCGGCAGCCAACTAGACTGGAGCCATTGATCACTATCCGTTGAGCCTGACAATCTAGCCAGGTTTCTATCCACCTTATAGTCCATTTCTCCAGCCCATACTTCTTTAACTTGCTGGCAAGAATACTGTGGGAGACAGTGTCAAAAGCTTTGCTAAAGTCAAGGAACAACATGTCCACTGCTTTGCCTTCATCCACAGAACCAGTTATCTCGTCATAGAAGGCAATTAGATTAGTCAGGCATGACTTGCCCTTGGTGAATCCATGCTGACTCTTCCTGATCACTTTCCTCTCCTCTAAGTGCTTCAGAATTGATTCCTTCAGGACCTGCTCCATGATTTTTCCAGGGACTGAGGTGAGGCTGACTGGCCTGTAGTTCCCAGGATCCGCCTTCTTCCCTTTTTTAAAGATGGGCACTACATTAGCCTTTTTCCAGTCATCCGGGACTTCCCTAGATCGCCATGAGTTTTCAAAGATAATGGCCAGTGGCTCTGCAATCACATCCGCCAACTCCTTTAGCACTCTCGGATGCAGCACATCTGGCCCCATGGACTTTTGCTCGTCCAGCTTTTCTAAATAGTCCCGAACCACTTCTTTCTCCACAGAGGGCTGGTCACCTCCTCCCCATGCTGTGCTGCCCAGTGCAGTCTGTGAGCTGACCTTGTTCATGAAGACAGGTTTCAGAGTAACAGCCATGTTAGTCTGTATTCGCAAAAAGAAAAGGAGTACTTGTGGCACCTTAGAGACTAACCAATTTATTTGAGCATAAGCTTTCGTGAGCTACAGCTCACTTCATCAGATGCATGCTGTGGAAACTGCAGAAGACATTATATACACAGAGACCATGAAACAATACCTCCTCCCACCCCACTCTCCTGCTGGTAATAGCTCATCCAAAGTGACCACTCTCCCTACAATGTGCATGATAATCAAATTGGGCCATTTCCAGCACAAATCCAGGTTTTCTTACCCCCCTCCCCGCTTTTTCCAAAAACCACACACACAAACTTACTCTCCTGCTGGTAATAGCTTATCCAAAGTGACCACTCTCCTTACAATGTGTATGAAACTCAAGGTGGGCCATTCTCCAGCACAAATCCAGGTTTTCTCACCCCCCCCCCAAAACACACACCCCCAAACTCACTCTCCTGCTGGTAATAGCTCATCCAAAGTGACCACTCTCCTTACAATGTGTATGATAATCAAGGTGGGCCATTTCCAGCATAAATCCAAGTTTAACCAGAACGTCTGGGGGGGGGAGGGATAGGAAAGAACAAGGGGAATTAGGCTACCTTGCATAATGACTTAGCCACTCCCAGTCTCTATTTAAGCCTAAATAAATAGTATCCAATTTGCAAATGAATTCCAATTCAGCAGTTTCAGAAACTAGAGACTGGGAGTGGCTAAGTCATTATCTCCCCCCCCTCCCCGAGACGTTCTGGTTAAACTTGGATTTATGCTGGAAATGGCCCACCTTGATTATCATACACATTGTAAGGACAGTGGTCAGTTTGGATGAGCTATTACCAGCAGGAGAGTGGTTTGTGGGGGGCGGGGGGTGAGAAAACCTGGATTTGTGCTGGAAATGGCCCACCTTGATTATCATGCACATTGTAGGGAGAGTGGTCACTTTGGATGAGCTATTACCAGCAGGAGAGTGAGTTTGTGGGGGGGCGGAGGGTGAGAAAACCTGGATTTGTGCTGGAAATGGCCCAACTTGATTATCATACACATTGTAAGGAAAGTAATCACTGCTGGGAGCGGCGGGGATGTTCCTTCTGGTGGTGATGTCTCGACAGGCTGGCCTCTGGGTGCGGGATCTGTCTGGAACAGCATCTCGGAGGGGGTCCTTCGGGCAGTCGCCGGCCTTCCTTTTTGTGCTGCTGGTCTGTAGTGTCCTGGAGGCACCGAGGGTTTTCTTTGTAGTCGCTGCTTGAGGGGCCTTCTGTGGAGCAACAGCAGCGGTGGTACACAGAGCAGCTGACGATGTCTCGGTAGCAGGAGAAGGAGTTTCTTCTAAAGCAGCAGCGCTAGCATATACCTCCAGGGCAGCATCGATTTTCTCAAGGAGGGCAGCTGGGGAATCCATCTACGGTGCATGTGTTGCGATATGTTTATAGCAAAATAAAAGACATCAAACTGATAAGAACAGATTTAATAATTTTATTTGAGATAATGTTGAAATAAGGAACGGTACAGAGTTCAAGCATAGGAGTTTCTGGTCGTCAGGGCATAAGGTACAGATTATCGAGGGGTGCAAAATGCGATTTAGGAGCTGGTGGAGCAAGGATCACATAATAATCTGCAAATTCCCCGACTGGGGGAAAAGTTTAACCGGTCAGAGTACAGACATCGGGATATGGGGTAAGTTATCCACACAACAGCTACATTCGGTATGCCGGGTATAGTGAGTGAATACGGGGGTGGGGATGGGTCTACCCTCATTTGGTAGGGTTTAATGTTCAGCGGGTTTACGGTTCCAGTTCATACGGTCCGATGGGGAAGGCCTCTCAGTCTCTTTCCCACAGTGTGTGCACAGTGTCGTACCGGCTCACTCCTCCTGGTACTGTCGGTGGCCGGTGATGTGCTCGATATAGATGTCCCTGGACCATCGGATGGTGTCCGAGACCATGAGGCGCCGCATGAGTCGTGCGTAGCGTCTACCGATCCCGCAGGTCCGCAGCACACGCTCGTTGCAGGGGTCCCAAGCGCCCAGGGCTCCGACAATCAGGGCGTCCAGCTGCACCTCGTAGCCCTTCGCTCTCAGGGTGTCGGCCAGAGGGGCGTATTTTTCCAGTTTCCGAGCTCGAGCTTCTCGGAAGGCCGGGGTCCTGTTCTCGAAAGGGACCGTAATGTCGACGAGGATGATTTTTTTCTGGGTTTCGTTGGTGAAGACCACGTCGGGTCGTAGCGGGCTGTCGGTACCGGAGATGGCGCAGTTCACGGCGACCTCCCCCAGGCTAGGTGAGATGGCTTTCACCAGGCGGTTCTGGATGGCGTTGTGGCGCAGCTGCCAGGCTCTGGAGTGGGGCTTGCAGCTGCACAGGACGTGGGGCAGGGTCTCGTTGGAGTAGCCGCACTTCCTGCAACGCTTGTCTCGGTTCCCGTGGCGGACGGCTCCGTTGAGCGGGACGCAGTTGAGCCGGGCGCGGTGGATGAACCGCCAGTCGGCGAAGCGGGTGAAGCCGCCCCCGGCGAGGAAGTGGTTGCTGGCGTCCCACTTGCTGGTCAGTTCGAAGGCTTTTCCCTGGTCCGGCTTGCGCTTCAGGGCTTCTACGTACAGCGAGTGGGTGGCTGCCTTCAGGGTCCTTTCCAGCAGGCCCCTGGCGCTCGGGGTGACGATGGTGTTGCCCTCGGACCCGATCTGTGGCACCAGGACACCCAGCTCCTGGCGCTCCTCACACCACTCCCAGCGGCAGCCGATGCGTTTCCCCAGGCGGCGCGTGGCATTGCGGGCGCGGGACCACAGCGAAGCGATGTCGCCCCCATCTCGGCCGAATTCGCCGTCCAGGGAACCGCTCAGGAAGCTGGCGGTGTCTTGGCTGGACGGGGCTCTACCGATCCGCTTTTGCGTTACGTCGTGGAGGGCTTTCGCTGCGATGCTCTTTACCGTGGCATCGGGGCACGTCAGCAGGCGGAAGGCGTGGGTGATCACTGCGATGTCACCCAGGTCACCCATGCGGGGGACATTGGCACCGCCGTGCCTGTGGGTGATATAGACCAGCTCGTTGCTGGCTCTCTGGGGAAGGAATAACCACTTCTTCACCAGCTGCCGGATGACCTTGTCCGCCTTGTTGAGGGGTACCTTTGCCACGGCGGAGCCCCTCAGGACGAACGAGATGCGGGGGATCAGGAAGGTGTTCAGGGCATTTATCTTTTGCCACGGTGCTAGCAGGGAGGTGTCGATCTTGGCGGTATCCTGTAGGATCTCTTGGATGGTGTCCTCGGGCGTCTGGCGGACACGGAAACCCGTCGGTGTGCCGAGGTGTCGGTAGGCCTGCCCCTCTGCCAGGGGGATGACGGGCTCGCCCTGAATCTGGAATTCCGTCCCCTGCACGGAGTCCCTTTTGCTGCCATCTATGTGGAGGGATGCGCATTTCTTCGCGTTGAAGCGGAGCCCCATCCAATCGGCAACTCGACTGGTGGCATCTAGCATACGCTGGAGGTTCTCTGGGTCGTCTGCGGTCAGGACCAGGTCATCCGCGTAAGCCAGGACACTCACCCTCTCGCCGTGGAGGTTGAAGCCGCCTGCGCCCTTGGAGATCGCTCGCAGCAGCGGCTCCATGGCGAGGTTAAAGATGATGGGGCTGAGGGGGCAGCCCTGCTTGACTCCGCACCGGATCGGGATCTCGGCTGTCTCTCCTTCGACCGAGCGAATGGTGGTGCTGCATCCCTCGTACATCTCTCGGATCGCCCGGCGGAAGTTCTCTGGCATCCCAAACTCCTGGAGCGTGGCAAAGATGTGGTGGTGGGGCATGGACCCAAAGGCGTTGGCCAGGTCCAGCCATGCTATCGTACCCTGCCTCCGCGCCCTTCTGGTCGTATCGATGATGGTTTGGAGGACAAAGTTATGTTCGTAGCAGCCCTCGCAGGACATGAAGCCTTTCTGGGTGGAGCTGATGGCCCCCCCACGCACTGACCACTCCGTGATCCTGGACACCAGGCAGCTGGCATAGAGCTTGTACATCGTGGAGCAGAGGGAGATGGGCCTCCAATTGCTGGGGTCATCGCGCTCACCCTTTTTGTACACCAGAACAGTCATGGCCTTTTTCCAGGAGCTGGGAGTCCGGCAGAAACGCTTGCACTGGTTGAAGAGCGTGGCGAGGACCAGGCAGCCGGGATCTCGCTTTTTCAGGAGACTGTAGCGGATGCCATCTTTCCCGGGAGCTGTGTTTTTTGTTTTTGAGAGCCTGGCCAACACTTCCTTGGGCGTGAAGTCAGCTTCCAGGACGCCCGCTTCGTCGACACGGGGCAGGGGGCGGAGGCACTCGGGGCGCAGCGCACCGTCCTGGGCTGTGTGGTCGAATACATCCTTGAAGTAGCTGTAGAGGCGTTCGGGTGGGATCGTGCAGTAGGGCGAGGGCCCGTCGAGGATCTCTCTCATGGCTTTGGGGCGGTTTGCCTGGTACAGCTTCTGGATCCTTGAAGCCGCTGCTGGATCGTAGCGGCAGTTGGCGCCTCTCCTTCTGGTTCCCCTGGCGGTGGTGTTGGGGTTTGGAGCAGGCGGTCTGTGGGCAGGCGGGGCGTTCTCCTGGGTGGGACGTCTCCTGGGAGCGGTTTCTGCAGACAGTTCTTGGGTGAGTCTGTCTACGAGGAGGTCAAAGTCGTCGAAGGAAGCTGTCGCTCTTAGCTCCGCGGTCCAGGCAGTCTGCCACGGAGTGGCAGCCCTCTCCACCGGCTGCTGGCCCTCATGGTCCTCGACCTTGTCTGAAGCAGACTCGTCACCCGCACAGTCGACCCGCCGTCCATCCCGCGAGCCATCGTTCCCTTCGGTTGGGGGCTGGGGCGGAATCTCCGGCGGGATGCTGGCGTTACTAGTGGTCGGAGGGACGCGGTCCGGCTCGGGGATTGCCGGGACGTTGCTGGTCCTCCTAGGGGTGGCTGGTGCTTGGGCGGCTGCTGCTGGAACGTGAGATCCGCTGTTGGCAGCGTCCCGCAGGATGGACTCGGGGGTCGTGCTGGGCTGTCTGGTGAGGAGGGCCCGGTGGTTTTCTGTGGCTGCGGGGTTGGTTTCTCCAGTAGTGCGTGGAGCTTGCTGAGCGGCCTGTGACTGGGCACTGGCTCCCTCGGCTGCTGGAGTTTGCAGGGCAGACTGAGGCGCGGCTCGGGCTCCTCCGGCGGTTGGGGTTCGCAGGGCGGCCTGAGGTGTGGCTCTGGCTCTTCCGGCGACAGGATCTCGAGCCGCTATGCGCGAGGGGGCACTGATCCGTCTGGGGACGGGAACGTGCTGGGCCGGGGGTGAGGTAGTGCTGAGCCGTCTCAGTATGGAGATTTGCCTGGCGACGTGGGAAGGTGAGACGGGCCTCCTGCTGCCGAGGACCTGGGTGGCATTTCCCGCGGCAGCAGGCACCTTCTCGATCGCAGCACCCTGTTGCGCTGGTCTGGCGACGGGGGCAGCCTTCTTGACGGCAGCTTGCACCATCGCTGTTCTTTGTTGCGGCTCAGGAGCGGTGGGGCGGCGCACAGCGGCAGGGCTGGGAGCCGGGGCAGGAGGCCGTGCGGTTCCTTTGGAGCGCTTCCTGCAGGTGACTTGGTGCGCCTTGCATTGTTTCTGTGTCTCGAAGGGCAGGCTGCAGAGGGCACAGCTGAAGGCGACCCGCTTGTTGTGGCATCGCTTTAGGTGCCTGGTGACTCCACCAAGGAGGTGGAAACTTCGGGGAGGGAAGCAGATGGGGCAGATGAGCGCGTCCGCCGCGAGGGGGTACTGCAGGTAGACGGTGTCCTCATTACCTTGCAGCGGGGGGGTGCCGGTGGCACCAGCAGTATCGCTGGCTGGTTCATCCCGGCGCGGGCGAGTGGGGTCGAGAGGTCCGGCTGGGGGCGCATCTGGCAGGGGCCTGCTGACTCTTTGGGTAGTTTCGGAGGCTGGGCAGGCATCTGGTAAGATGCTGGTGACCCTCTGGGTGGTCTCTGGAGAGGTGCTGGTCCCATCAGCGGAGATTCCTCTCTTGCTGGTGTGTAGAGGAGTGGGGCCACCCTCCACGACCTGGGCAGCTGCGGGGGTGGGAGGTGGTTGCCTGGGAGCCTCTTGCAGTGGCGGGGTGGGGGTGCTCTCCGGTGGCGGCTGGTGTTGCTGGAGAGCGGGGGGACTCTTGGTCAGCAGCTGCTGTAAGGCGGGGGGGCTTGCCCTCGGAGCCTCTTGCAGTGGCGGGGTGGGGGGGGCTCTTCAGTGGCAGCTGGTGTTGCTGGAGAGCGGGGGGGCTCTTGGTCAGCAGCTGCTGTAAGGCGGGGGGGCTTGCCCTCGGTGGCTGGCGCTGCTGGGGAGCGGCGGGGATGTTCCTTCTGGCGGTGATGTCTCGACAGGCTGGCCTCTGGGTGCGGGATCTGTCTGGAACAGCATCTCGGAGGGGGTCCTTCGGGCAGTCGCCGGCCTTCCTTTTCGTGCTGCTGGTCCGTAGTGTCCTGGAGGCACCGAGGGTTTTCTTTGTAGTCGCTGCTTGAGGGGCCTTCTGTGGAGCAACAGCAGCGGTGGTACACAGAGCAGCTGACGATGTCTCGGTAGCAAGAGAAGGATTTTCTTCGAAAGCAGCAGCGCTAGCATATACCTCCAGGGCAGCATCGATTTTCTCAAGAAGGGCAGCTGGGGAATCCATCTACAGCACATGTGTTGCGATCTGTTTATAGCAAAATAAAAGACATTAAACTGATAAGAACAGATTTAATAATTTTATTTGAGATAATGTTGAAATAAGGAACGGTACAGAGTTCAAGCATAGGAGTTTCTGGTCGTCAGGGCATAAGGTACAGATTATCGAGGGGTGCAAAATGCGATTTAGGAGCTGGTGGAGCAAGGATCACATAATAATCTGCAAATTCCCCGACTGGGGGAAAAGTTTAACCGGTCAGAGTACAGACATCGGGATATGGGGTAAGTTATCCACACAACAGCTACATTCGGTATGCCGGGTATAGTGAGTGAATACGGGGGTGGGGATGGGTCTACCCTCATTTGGTAGGGTTTAATGTTCAGCGGGTTTACGGTTCCAGTTCATACGGTCCGATGGGGAAGGCCTCTCAGTCTCTTTCCCACAGTGTGTGCACAGTGTCGTACCGGCTCACTCCTCCTGGTACTGTCGGTGGCCGGTGATGTGCTCGATATAGATGTCCCTGGACCATCGGATGGTGTCCGAGACCATGAGGCGCCGCATGAGTCGTGCGTAGCGTCTACCGATCCCGCAGGTCCGCAGCACACGCTCGTTGCAGGGGTCCCAAGCGCCCAGGGCTCCGACAATCAGGGCGTCCAGCTGCACCTCGTAGCCCTTCGCTCTCAGGGTGTCGGCCAGAGGGGCGTATTTTTCCAGTTTCCGAGCTCGAGCTTCTCGGAAGGCCGGGGTCCTGTTCTCGAAAGGGACCGTAATGTCGACGAGGATGATCTTTTTCTGGGTTTCGTTGGTGACGACCACGTCGGGTCGTAGCGGGCTGTCGGTACCGGAGATGGCGCAGTTCACGGCGACCTCCCCCAGGCTAGGTGAGATGGCTTTCACCAGGCGGTTCTGGATGGCGTTGTGGCGCAGCTGCCAGGCTCTGGAGTGGGGCTTGCAGCTGCACAGGACGTGGGGCAGGGTCTCGTTGGAGTAGCCGCACTTCCTGCAACGCTTGTCTCGGTTCCCGTGGCGGACGGCTCCGTTGAGCGGGACGCAGTTGAGCCGGGCGCGGTGGATGAACCGCCAGTCGGCGAAGCGGGTGAAGCCGCCCCCGGCGAGGAAGTGGTTGCTGGCGTCCCACTTGCTGGTCAGTTCGAAGGCTTTTCCCTGGTCCGGCTTGCGCTTCAGGGCTTCTACGTACAGCGAGTGGGTGGCTGCCTTCAGGGTCCTTTCCAGCAGGCCCCTGGCGCTCGGGGTGACGATGGTGTTGCCCTCGGACCCGATCTGTGGCACCAGGACACCCAGCTCCTGGCGCTCCTCACACCACTCCCAGCGGCAGCCGATGCGTTTCCCCAGGCGGCGCGTGGCATTGCGGGCGCGGGACCACAGCGAAGCGATGTCGCCCCCATCTCGGCCGAATTCGCCGTCCAGGGAACCGCTCAGGAAGCTGGCGGTGTCTTGGCTGGACGGGGCTCTACCGATCCGCTTTTGCGTTACGTCGTGGAGGGCTTTCGCTGCGATGCTCTTTACCGTGGCGTCGGGGCACGTCAGCAGGCGGAAGGCGTGGGTGATCACTGCGATGTCACCCAGGTCACCCATGCGGGGGACATTGGCACCGCCGTGCCTGTGGGTGATATAGACCAGCTCGTTGCTGGCTCTCTGGGGAAGGAATAACCACTTCTTCACCAGCTGCCGGATGACCTTGTCCGCCTTGTTGAGGGGTACCTTTGCCACGGCGGAGCCCCTCAGGACGAACGAGATGCGGGGGATCAGGAAGGTGTTCAGGGCGTTTATCTTTTGCCACGGTGCTAGCAGGGAGGTGTCGATCTTGGCGGTATCCTGTAGGATCTCTTGGATGGTGTCCTCGGGTGTCTGGCGGACACGGAAACCCGTCGGTGTGCCGAGGTGTCGGTAGGCCTGCCCCTCTGCCAGGGGGATGACGGGCTCGCCCTGAATCTGGAATTCCGTCCCCTGCACGGAGTCCCTTTTGCTGCCATCTATGTGGAGGGATGCGCATTTCTTCGCGTTGAAGCGGAGCCCCATCCAATCGGCAACTCGACTGGTGGCATCTAGCATACGCTGGAGGTTCTCTGGGTCGTCTGCGGTCAGGACCAGGTCATCCGCGTAAGCCAGGACACTCACCCTCTCGCCGTGGAGGTTGAAGCCGCCTGCGCCCTTGGAGATCGCTCGCAGCAGCGGCTCCATGGCGAGGTTAAAGATGATGGGGCTGAGGGGGCAGCCCTGCTTGACTCCGCACCGGATCGGGATCTCGGCTGTCTCTCCTTCGACCGAGCGAATGGTGGTGCTGCATCCCTCGTACATCTCTCGGATCGCCCGGCGGAAGTTCTCTGGCATCCCAAACTCCTGGAGCGTGGCAAAGATGTGGTGGTGGGGCATGGACCCAAAGGCGTTGGCCAGGTCCAGCCATGCTATCGTACCCTGCCTCCGCGCCCTTCTGGTCGTATCGATGATGGTTTGGAGGACAAAGTTATGTTCGTAGCAGCCCTCGCAGGACATGAAGCCTTTCTGGGTGGAGCTGATGGCCCCCCCACGCACTGACCACTCCGTGATCCTGGACGCCAGGCAGCTGGCATAGAGCTTGTACATCGTGGAACAGAGGGAGATGGGCCTCCAATTGCTGGGGTCATCGCGCTCACCCTTTTTGTACACCAGAACAGTCATGGCCTTTTTCCAGGAGCTGGGAGTCCGGCAGAAACGCTTGCACTGGTTGAAGAGCGTGGCGAGGACCAGGCAGCCGGGATCTCGCTTTTTCAGGAGACTGTAGCGGATGCCATCTTTCCCGGGAGCTGTGTTTTTTGTTTTTGAGAGCCTGGCCAACACTTCCTTGGGCGTGAAGTCAGCTTCCAGGACGCCCGCTTCGTCGGCAGGGGGCGGAGGCACTCGGGGCGCAGCGCACCGTCCTGGGCTGTGTGGTCGAATACATCCTTGAAGTAGCTGTAGAGGCGTTCGGGTGGGATCGTGCAGTAGGGCGAGAGCCCGTCGAGGATCTCTCTCATGGCTTTGGGGCGGTTTGCCCGGTACAGCTTCTGGATCCTTGAAGCCGCTGCTGGATCGTAGCGGCAGTTGGCGCCTCTCCTTCTGGTTCCCCTGGCGGTGGTGTTGGGGTTTGGAGCAGGCGGTCTGTGGGCAGGCGGGGCGTTCTCCTGGGTGGGACGTCTCCTGGGAGCGGTTTCTGCAGACAGTTCTTGGGTGAGTCTGTCTACGAGGAGGTCAAAGTCGTCGAAGGAAGCTGTCGCTCTTAGCTCCGCGGTCCAGGCAGTCTGCCACGGAGTGGCAGCCCTCTCCACCGGCTGCTGGCCCTCATGGTCCTCGACCTTGTCTGAAGCAGACTCGTCACCCGCACAGTCGACCCGCCGTCCATCCCGCGAGCCATCGTTCCCTTCGGTTGGGGGCTGGGGCGGAATCTCCGGCGGGATGCTGGCGTTACTAGTGGTCGGAGGGACGCGGTCCGGCTCGGGGATTGCCGGGACGTTGCTGGTCCTCCTAGGGGTGGCTGGTGCTTGGGCGGCTGCTGCTGGAACGTGAGATCCGCTGTTGGCAGCGTCCCGCAGGATGGACTCGGGGGTCGTGCTGGGCTGTCTGGTGAGGAGGGCCCGGTGGTTTTCTGTGGCTGCGGGGTTGGTTTCTCCAGTAGTGCGTGGAGCTTGCTGAGCGGCCTGTGGCTGGGCACTGGCTCCCTCGGCTGCTGGAGTTTGCAGGGCAGACTGAGGCGCGGCTCGGGCTCCTCCGGCGGTTGGGGTTCGCAGGGCGGCCTGAGGTGTGGCTCTGGCTCTTCCGGCGACAGGATCTCGAGCCGCTATGCGCGAGGGGGCACTGATCCGTCTGGGGACGGGAACGTGCTGGGCCGGGGGCGAGGTAGTGCTGAGCCGTCTCAGTATGGAGATTTGCCTGGCGACGTGGGAAGGTGAGACGGGCCTCCTGCTGCCGAGGACCTGGGTGGCATTTCCCGCGGCAGCAGGCACCTTCTCGATCGCAGCACCCTGTTGCGCTGGTCTGGCGACGGGGGCAGCCTTCTTGACGGCAGCTTGCACCATCGCTGTTCTTTGTTGTGGCTCAGGAGCGGTGGGGCGGCGCACAGCGGCAGGGCTGGGAGCCGGGGCAGGAGGCCGTGCGGTTCCTTTGGAGCGCTTCCTGCAGGTGACTTGGTGCGCCTTGCATTGTTTCTGTGTCTCGAAGGGCAGGCTGCAGAGGGCACAGCTGAAGGCGACCCGCTTGTTGTGGCATCGCTTTAGGTGCCTGGTGACTCCACCAAGGAGGTGGAAACTTCGGGGAGGGAAGCAGATGGGGCAGATGAGCGCGTCCGCCGCGAGGGGGTACTGCAGGTAGACGGTGTCCTCATTACCTTGCAGCGGGGGGGTGCCGGTGGCACCAGCAGTATCGCTGGCTGGTTCATCCCGGCGCGGGCGAGTGGGGTCGAGAGGTCCGGCTGGGGGCGCATCTGGCAGGGGCCTGCTGACTCTTTGGGTAGTTTCGGAGGCTGGGCAGGCATCTGGTAAGATGCTGGTGACCCTCTGGGTGGTCTCTGGAGAGGTGCTGGTCCCATCAGCGGAGATTCCTCTCTTGCTGGTGTGTAGAGGAGTGGGGCCACCCTCCACGACCTGGGCAGCTGCGGGGGTGGGAGGTGGTTGCCTGGGAGCCTCTTGCAGTGGCGGGGTGGGGGGGCTCTCCGGTGGCGGCTGGTGTTGCTGGAGAGCGGGGGGACTCTTGGTCAGCAGCTGCTGTAAGGCGGGGGGGCTTGCCCTCGGAGCCTCTTGCAGTGGCGGGGTGGGGGGGGCTCTTCAGTGGCAGCTGGTGTTGCTGGAGAGCGGGGGGACTCTTGGTCAGCAGCTGCTGTAAGGCGGGGGGGCTTGCCCTCAGAGCCTCTTGCAGTGGCGGGGTGGGGGGGGCTCTTCAGTGGCAGCTGGTGTTGCTGGAGAGCGGGGGGGCTCTTGGTCAGCAGCTGCTGTAAGGCGGGGGGGCTTGCCCTCGGTGGCTGGCGCTGCTGGGGAGCGGCGGGGATGTTCCTTCTGGCGGTGATGTCTCGACAGGCTGGCCTCTGGGTGCGGGATCTGTCTGGAACAGCATCTCGGAGGGGGTCCTTCGGGCAGTCGCCGGCCTTCCTTTTCGTGCTGCTGGTCCGTAGTGTCCTGGAGGCACCGAGGGTTTTCTTTGTAGTCGCTGCTTGAGGGGCCTTCTGTGGAGCAACAGCAGCGGTGGTACACAGAGCAGCTGACGATGTCTCGGTAGCAAGAGAAGGATTTTCTTCGAAAGCAGCAGCGCTAGCATATACCTCCAGGGCAGCATCGATTTTCTCAAGAAGGGCAGCTGGGGAATCCATCTACAGCACATGTGTTGCGATCTGTTTATAGCAAAATAAAAGACATTAAACTGATAAGAACAGATACTACACTTGATCTGAGCTCCAAGGAGCCGAGAAGCGATGCTGAGAGTCTGCGACGCACCGCACACCTCTGCGCCCACCGCTTTCTACCTCACCGTGACGAGCTCCCAGACACGCAACAAACACCATAACTAGGTAACTCTAAGTGAGGAACCCTTCCCCAAAATGACTCCCGTGGAAGAATTCAAAGCAAGAACCCTTAACACACAATTCTGTTCAAAGACAGACAAGTCTTGCAGCCGCCTTCCTCTTGCTGGTTTTCCTGTACGCTCCTAATTTGCACAAACCCACCCACTGACGTGGGACTAGCAATCTCTCACTGTTAACTCTTACAGCAAAACAGGGCAAAGAAAGCCTATGCAAGTGCTATACCGCAGCTCCTTCCCACAGGCTGACCCCTCCCCCACAGCTCCCCACACCGCAGCCAGGGGCTGACCCCTCCTTCGCCCCGGCTCCCCCCACCACTGCCAGGATCTGGGGCTGACACCCTCCCCACACCGCTGCCAGGGGCTGGGGCTGGCCCCTATTCCCCCCCCCCCCCAAGCTCCATTCTACCTGGGGCTAGGGCTAGGGCTAGGGCCCCGCCCCCGACAAGCCCTGCTGCCTGACACCTCGTGTCGCCACTCTTCCCCCCCCCCACACACACACACACGCACGTTCCTCCACGCCCCGCTAGGGGGTCGCACCGGACTTTTTTGGTAAACTGGGCATTTGCTTATTTGCTCTTGCCAACTCATCAGTTGGCAAGAGCAAACGGGATAAATGGCCGTTTTTGTCAAAAAAGGGAAGAAGAAAAAAAAAAAAAGGCAGGATGGCCGGAACAGAGCTTAAAAAGGGAACTGCTCCAGCCAAACGGGGACATATGGTCATCCTATCTCCAGGCAAGTGGTCCTGAGGGAGTCTGGCCAGGGTTGGGGGCAGACCCTGACCTGGCTAATCGCACCACTCCCGAGAGAACGGAGTGATTCCCCGTCCTGGCACTGGACCGGCCCCGGCCGCGCTGCCAGCTCAGCCTGGCGGACACCATAAACGGCAGAGTAATGGAGGCCGTTAGAGGCCAAAAGTCATCCTTCAAAATTTGGAAATCAAAGCCTAGTGAGGATAATAGGAAGGTGCACGAACTCTGGCCGGGTAAGTGTCAAAGTATAACAAGTCAGGCCAAGAAAGAATCTGAGAAGCAACGTGCTAACGACACAAAAGCTAACCATAAGAATGTTTTAAAGTACATCAGAAGCAGGCAGCCTGCCAAAGAGGCGGTGGGGCCACTAGCTGACAAAGGAGCACTCTAGGAAGACAAGGCCATTGCAAAGGAGCTTCATGAATTCTTTGCAGCTGTCTTCACTGCAGAGGACGGGAGGGAGAGTCCCACATCGGAGCTGTCCTTATTGGGTGACAAATCTGAAGTCCCATCCCAGTATAAGAGGTTTTAGAACAAATCGTTAAATTAAACAGGAATAAGTCACCAGGACCAGATGGCATTCGACCACGAGTTCTGAGGGAACTCAGAGATGAAATTGCACAACTACTAGCCGTAGTACGCAAGCTACCACTGAAGCAAGCCTCTGTTGCAGACGACTGGCAGGTAGCTAATGTAATGCCAATTTTTAAAATGGGCTCCAGGGGCGACCCTGGCAATTGCAGGCTGCTGAGCCTAACTTCAGTCACAGGCAAATTGGTAGTAAAGAATGATCAGGCACCCAGATAAACAGGATGTATTGGGAAAGGGTGAACACAGCTTTTGTAAAGGGCACTCCTACCTCACCAATCTTCTAGAATTCTTTGAGGATCTCAGCAAGCATGTGGATGAGGATGATTCAGTCGATACTGCGAACTGGGATTTTCAGAAAGCCTTTGACGGGGTCCCTCACCGAAGGCTCTAAAAGAAAACTTAAGTGGTTATGGGATAAGCGCGTAAGAACGGCCAAACTGGGTCAGACCAAAAGTCCATCTAGCCCAGTATCCTGTCTTCTGACAGCGGCCAATGCCAGGGGCCCCAGAGGGAATGAACGGAACAGGCAATCATCCATCCCCTGTCGCCCATTCCCAGCTTCTGGCAAATAGGGGTTAGCTAGGGATACCACTGGCTGAGTGCCATCAATGGACCTATCCTCCATGAATTTATCTAGTTCTTTTTTGAAACCTGTTATGTTCTTGGCCTTCGCAACGTCCTCTGGCAAAGAGTTCCCCAGGTTGACTGTGTGTTGTGTGAAGAAATACTTTCTTTTGTTTGTTTTAAACCGGCTGCCTGTAAATTTAATTTGGTGACCCCTAGGTCCTGTATTATGAGAAGGAGTACATAACACTTCCTTATTTACTTTCTCCACGCCAGTCATGATTTTATAGACCTCCATCGTATCCCCTCTTAGTCGGCTCTTTTCCAAGCTGAAAAGGCCCAATCTTAAGAATCTCTTCTTATACAGAAGCTGTTCCATACCCCCTCATCATTTTTCTTGCCCTTTTCTGAATCTTTCCAATTCCAATATGCCTTTTTTGAGATGGGGCGACCGCATCAGCACGCAGGTATTTTCTGTCTTATTATCTATCCCTGTCTTAATGATTCCCAACACTCCACTGCACATTCAGTGGATGTTTTCAGAGAACTGTCCACAATGACTCCTAGGTCTCTTTCTTGAGTGGTAACAGCTCATTTAGACCCTCCCCCTCCCCCGCCCCCAATCGTTTTATAGGTATAGCTGGGATTATGTTTTCCAGTGTGCGTTACTTTGCATTGATCAACACTGACTTTCCTCTGCCATTTTGTTGCCCAGTCACCCAGTTTTGCGAGAGCTCTTTGTAGCTCTTGGCAGTCTGCTTTGGCCTTAACTATTCTGAGTAGTTTTGTATCGTCTGCAGATTTTGCCACCTCACTGTTTACCCCTTTCCCCCGGTCATTTATGAATAAGTTGAACGGTACTGGTCCCAGTACAGACCCCTGGGGGACCCCTGGGGATAAGAGGGAAGATCCTCTTCTCTGACACTGGCAGACCAGGTGCCAGCTTATGCCAAGGCCCCTAGAAAAGTGACAAATGCATGGCTGGAAACTAGTCTTGCTCACCTGTGTGTTAGTGTTGTTAAAACGGGCATTATTTTTATAAAAATGTGTTTCGTGTTTAGACTTTATGAAAAGCTGGTGAGTTGCTGCATGCATTCTTCTCACCTATAATATCTGTATCCCACGTTATAAGGTGATATATAAGCCTTGGCTCTAAAACTGTAAACCCCCTGGCCGCCACCAGTCAGGAGAGAAGCATTCCCAAGTGTGAAATGCTAGTTTACCAGAAGAGGAGTCATCTCCTTTCCACCAAGAGAAGACCCTGAGACATCAGACAAGCCACTGTGGATCACCCGTGGACAAAAGGCTTGGTTGATTGCTCCGCCTCACACCCCCACCCACGAGGAGGCGGAGACCTGCACAAACACTTGCCCCATCAGCTCTGGGGGGAATGGAATAAAAATCCCTGTCGAGAAGACACTGTTGTCCCTGTGCTGCTTGGACTTCAGGGGGATGGCATGCCTTACAAGCATAAGCATAAGCAAGGGATCCCGGCTGTTTGGCTAGGGTTAACCCTAAAGGATCTACAGAGCTTGCATGTTCCAGCAGCTTCTACTACTTTTTGAAACCTCAGACTGTAACTCCTTTGTGTGTATGTTTCCCTGCTTTAACCTGGTAAATAATTTCTTATTTCTTTTCCTAGTTCGGAAAGATTTAGCTAGTTTATTATAGGATTGGCCACGAACATTGTCTTCGGTTTGAGATCTGAGGTGCAATTCAGCTGGCTGAGTGACCAGTCCGAGGGACCGGAATATTGTTATGGTTTTTGGTGCAAGGGACCATCTGTCACAAAGGCAGGCTCACCTGGGTGGCAAGATGGATTCAGGGTGCCCAAGGGGGCTGTCTGTGACTCCATGTTAAGGCTGTTCTAGTGGAGTTCACATTTGATACTTGGTTGGTGAAATGGAAGTCTGGAACACACAACCACGAGGAGCCCCCTGCTGTCTGCCAGCCCTGGGTGTCCGGGGCTCCTGCTCTCTGGAGCCCTGGCTGCACTAGAAAGGTAAGTTTCTATCTTGCCTGGTTCAGAAACCGGAAGGGAAATAAAGAGAACCCACATTACATTTTTTTTTTTAAGAATCCTCATGATTTTTAAGCCAATCTCGTGATTTTGGGGAGTCTGACTCACAGGGTGGCAACGCTGAGAAGTTAAGGATTATTATTTAGCGTTTACATTACAGTAGGTTCGGGGGTGGGGGGGGAAATCAGGATTGGGACCCCTGTGTGCCGGGCGCAGCGTGACACCTAGTGCCTTGTCTTGATCTGACAAACCAAGACACATGGGACATGGGCTGGGTGGGGAGAAGTCTGTGTAACTCACACAGCTGTTGAGATACGTGTGACCTCAAATATTACTGATCCCCGCCCCGCTCCTCCCAAAACAAACAAACAAACAAACAAACAACCGACTCCCCAACAGCCCCACAGTCTGGAAAGCATTTGTCCCTCATTACTGTTGAAAAGACTCACAGCAGAAAGAAGGATCCCAGCTTCTCAAACAATCCTCTAGTGAGACAGAGAACCCTACATCTGTAGAAACCACAGCGGTACAGATTTCAGATTTTTCAACTACTTGAAAAAAATCTGCTTTAAAGAAGCATCATCACAGTAAAACTCTTTCTACTTTTCAAACCAGAACATTCTCCCCAAAAGGAGATGCACCGTTCCTGGAGACACTGCAATACCAGGTCAATGCATGGGGTGGGCAGAGCAAGCTCCTAGTCCAGCCCCCTGTTCCAAAAATCAATTTAATATACAGTCCTTAAATAAAGGACATATCAGATATCAAACTGATAAGAACAGATACTACACTTGATCTGAGCTCCAAGGAGCCGAGAAGCGATGCTGAGAGTCTGCGACGCACCGCACACCTCTGCGCCCACCGCTTTCTACCTCACCGTGACGAGCTCCCAGACACGCAACAAACACCATAACTAGGTAACTCTAAGTGAGGAACCCTTCCCCAAAATGACTCCCGTGGAAGAATTCAAAGCAAGAACCCTTAACACACAATTCTGTTCAAAGACAGACAAGTCTTGCAGCCGCCTTCCTCTTGCTGGTTTTCCTGTACGCTCCTAATTTGCACAAACCCACCCACTGACGTGGGACTAGCAATCTCTCACTGTTAACTCTTACAGCAAAACAGGGCAAAGAAAGCCTATGCAAGTGCTATACCGCAGCTCCTTCCCACAGGCTGACCCCTCCCCCACAGCTCCCCACACCGCAGCCAGGGGCTGACCCCTCCTTCGCCCCGGCTCCCCCCACCACTGCCAGGATCTGGGGCTGACACCCTCCCCACACCGCTGCCAGGGGCTGGGGCTGGCCCCTATTCCCCCCCCCCCAAGCTCCATTCTACCTGGGGCTAGGGCTAGGGCTAGGGCCCCGCCCCCGACAAGCCCTGCTGCCTGACACCTCGTGTCGCCACTCTTCCCCCCCCCCCACACACACACACGCACGTTCCTCCACGCCCCGCTAGGGGGTCGCACCGGACTTTTTTGGTAAACTGGGCATTTGCTTATTTGCTCTTGCCAACTCATCAGTTGGCAAGAGCAAACGGGATAAATGGCCGTTTTTGTCAAAAAAGGGAAGAAGAAAAAAAAAAAAAGGCAGGATGGCCGGAACAGAGCTTAAAAAGGGAACTGCTCCAGCCAAACGGGGACATATGGTCATCCTATCTCCAGGCAAGTGGTCCTGAGGGAGTCTGGCCAGGGTTGGGGGCAGACCCTGACCTGGCTAATCGCACCACTCCCGAGAGAACGGAGTGATTCCCCGTCCTGGCACTGGACCGGCCCCGGCCGCGCTGCCAGCTCAGCCTGGCGGACACCATAAACGGCAGAGTAATGGAGGCCGTTAGAGGCCAAAAGTCATCCTTCAAAATTTGGAAATCAAAGCCTAGTGAGGATAATAGGAAGGTGCACGAACTCTGGCCGGGTAAGTGTCAAAGTATAACAAGTCAGGCCAAGAAAGAATCTGAGAAGCAACGTGCTAACGACACAAAAGCTAACCATAAGAATGTTTTAAAGTACATCAGAAGCAGGCAGCCTGCCAAAGAGGCGGTGGGGCCACTAGCTGACAAAGGAGCACTCTAGGAAGACAAGGCCATTGCAAAGGAGCTTCATGAATTCTTTGCAGCTGTCTTCACTGCAGAGGACGGGAGGGAGAGTCCCACATCGGAGCTGTCCTTATTGGGTGACAAATCTGAAGTCCCATCCCAGTATAAGAGGTTTTAGAACAAATCGTTAAATTAAACAGGAATAAGTCACCAGGACCAGATGGCATTCGACCACGAGTTCTGAGGGAACTCAGAGATGAAATTGCACAACTACTAGCCGTAGTACGCAAGCTACCACTGAAGCAAGCCTCTGTTGCAGACGACTGGCAGGTAGCTAATGTAATGCCAATTTTTAAAATGGGCTCCAGGGGCGACCCTGGCAATTGCAGGCTGCTGAGCCTAACTTCAGTCACAGGCAAATTGGTAGTAAAGAATGATCAGGCACCCAGATAAACAGGATGTATTGGGAAAGGGTGAACACAGCTTTTGTAAAGGGCACTCCTACCTCACCAATCTTCTAGAATTCTTTGAGGATCTCAGCAAGCATGTGGATGAGGATGATTCAGTCGATACTGCGAACTGGGATTTTCAGAAAGCCTTTGACGGGGTCCCTCACCGAAGGCTCTAAAAGAAAACTTAAGTGGTTATGGGATAAGCGCGTAAGAACGGCCAAACTGGGTCAGACCAAAAGTCCATCTAGCCCAGTATCCTGTCTTCTGACAGCGGCCAATGCCAGGGGCCCCAGAGGGAATGAACGGAACAGGCAATCATCCATCCCCTGTCGCCCATTCCCAGCTTCTGGCAAATAGGGGTTAGCTAGGGATACCACTGGCTGAGTGCCATCAATGGACCTATCCTCCATGAATTTATCTAGTTCTTTTTTGAAACCTGTTATGTTCTTGGCCTTCGCAACGTCCTCTGGCAAAGAGTTCCCCAGGTTGACTGTGTGTTGTGTGAAGAAATACTTTCTTTTGTTTGTTTTAAACCGGCTGCCTGTAAATTTAATTTGGTGACCCCTAGGTCCTGTATTATGAGAAGGAGTACATAACACTTCCTTATTTACTTTCTCCACGCCAGTCATGATTTTATAGACCTCCATCGTATCCCCTCTTAGTCGGCTCTTTTCCAAGCTGAAAAGGCCCAATCTTAAGAATCTCTTCTTATACAGAAGCTGTTCCATACCCCCTCATCATTTTTCTTGCCCTTTTCTGAATCTTTCCAATTCCAATATGCCTTTTTTGAGATGGGGCGACCGCATCAGCACGCAGGTATTTTCTGTCTTATTATCTATCCCTGTCTTAATGATTCCCAACACTCCACTGCACATTCAGTGGATGTTTTCAGAGAACTGTCCACAATGACTCCTAGGTCTCTTTCTTGAGTGGTAACAGCTCATTTAGACCCTCCCCCTCCCCCGCCCCCAATCGTTTTATAGGTATAGCTGGGATTATGTTTTCCAGTGTGCGTTACTTTGCATTGATCAACACTGACTTTCCTCTGCCATTTTGTTGCCCAGTCACCCAGTTTTGCGAGAGCTCTTTGTAGCTCTTGGCAGTCTGCTTTGGCCTTAACTATTCTGAGTAGTTTTGTATCGTCTGCAGATTTTGCCACCTCACTGTTTACCCCTTTCCCCCGGTCATTTATGAATAAGTTGAACGGTACTGGTCCCAGTACAGACCCCTGGGGGACCCCTGGGGATAAGAGGGAAGATCCTCTTCTCTGACACTGGCAGACCAGGTGCCAGCTTATGCCAAGGCCCCTAGAAAAGTGACAAATGCATGGCTGGAAACTAGTCTTGCTCACCTGTGTGTTAGTGTTGTTAAAACGGGCATTATTTTTATAAAAATGTGTTTCGTGTTTAGACTTTATGAAAAGCTGGTGAGTTGCTGCATGCATTCTTCTCACCTATAATATCTGTATCCCACGTTATAAGGTGATATATAAGCCTTGGCTCTAAAACTGTAAACCCCCTGGCCGCCACCAGTCAGGAGAGAAGCATTCCCAAGTGTGAAATGCTAGTTTACCAGAAGAGGAGTCATCTCCTTTCCACCAAGAGAAGACCCTGAGACATCAGACAAGCCACTGTGGATCACCCGTGGACAAAAGGCTTGGTTGATTGCTCCGCCTCACACCCCCACCCACGAGGAGGCGGAGACCTGCACAAACACTTGCCCCATCAGCTCTGGGGGGAATGGAATAAAAATCCCTGTCGAGAAGACACTGTTGTCCCTGTGCTGCTTGGACTTCAGGGGGATGGCATGCCTTACAAGCATAAGCATAAGCAAGGGATCCCGGCTGTTTGGCTAGGGTTAACCCTAAAGGATCTACAGAGCTTGCATGTTCCAGCAGCTTCTACTACTTTTTGAAACCTCAGACTGTAACTCCTTTGTGTGTATGTTTCCCTGCTTTAACCTGGTAAATAATTTCTTATTTCTTTTCCTAGTTCGGAAAGATTTAGCTAGTTTATTATAGGATTGGCCACGAACATTGTCTTCGGTTTGAGATCTGAGGTGCAATTCAGCTGGCTGAGTGACCAGTCCGAGGGACCGGAATATTGTTATGGTTTTTGGTGCAAGGGACCATCTGTCACAAAGGCAGGCTCACCTGGGTGGCAAGATGGATTCAGGGTGCCCAAGGGGGCTGTCTGTGACTCCATGTTAAGGCTGTTCTAGTGGAGTTCACATTTGATACTTGGTTGGTGAAATGGAAGTCTGGAACACACAACCACGAGGAGCCCCCTGCTGTCTGCCAGCCCTGGGTGTCCGGGGCTCCTGCTCTCTGGAGCCCTGGCTGCACTAGAAAGGTAAGTTTCTATCTTGCCTGGTTCAGAAACCAGAAGGGAAATAAAGAGAACCCACATTACATTTTTTTTTTTAAGAATCCTCATGATTTTTAAGCCAATCTCGTGATTTTGGGGAGTCTGACTCACAGGGTGGCAACGCTGAGAAGTTAAGGATTATTATTTAGCGTTTACATTACAGTAGGTTCGGGGGTGGGGGGGGAAATCAGGATTGGGACCCCTGTGTGCCGGGCGCAGCGTGACACCTAGTGCCTTGTCTTGATCTGACAAACCAAGACACATGGGACATGGGCTGGGTGGGGAGAAGTCTGTGTAACTCACACAGCTGTTGAGATACGTGTGACCTCAAATATTACTGATCCCCGCCCCGCTCCTCCCAAAACAAACAAACAAACAAACAAACAACCGACTCCCCAACAGCCCCACAGTCTGGAAAGCATTTGTCCCTCATTACTGTTGAAAAGACTCACAGCAGAAAGAAGGATCCCAGCTTCTCAAACAATCCTCTAGTGAGACAGAGAACCCTACATCTGTAGAAACCACAGCGGTACAGATTTCAGATTTTTCAACTACTTGAAAAAAATCTGCTTTAAAGAAGCATCATCACAGTAAAACTCTTTCTACTTTTCAAACCAGAACATTCTCCCCAAAAGGAGATGCACCGTTCCTGGAGACACTGCAATACCAGGTCAATGCATGGGGTGGGCAGAGCAAGCTCCTAGTCCAGCCCCCTGTTCCAAAAATCAATTTAATATACAGTCCTTAAATAAAGGACATATCAGATATCAAACTGATAAGAACAGATACTACACTTGATCTGAGCTCCAAGGAGCCGAGAAGCGATGCTGAGAGTCTGCGACGCACCGCACACCTCTGCGCCCACCGCTTTCTACCTCACCGTGACGAGCTCCCAGACACGCAACAAACACCATAACTAGGTAACTCTAAGTGAGGAACCCTTCCCCAAAATGACTCCCGTGGAAGAATTCAAAGCAAGAACCCTTAACACACAATTCTGTTCAAAGACAGACAAGTCTTGCAGCCGCCTTCCTCTTGCTGGTTTTCCTGTACGCTCCTAATTTGCACAAACCCACCCACTGACGTGGGACTAGCAATCTCTCACTGTTAACTCTTACAGCAAAACAGGGCAAAGAAAGCCTATGCAAGTGCTATACCGCAGCTCCTTCCCACAGGCTGACCCCTCCCCCACAGCTCCCCACACCGCAGCCAGGGGCTGACCCCTCCTTCGCCCCGGCTCCCCCCACCACTGCCAGGATCTGGGGCTGACACCCTCCCCACACCGCTGCCAGGGGCTGGGGCTGGCCCCTATTCCCCCCCCCCCCAAGCTCCATTCTACCTGGGGCTAGGGCTAGGGCTAGGGCCCCGCCCCCGACAAGCCCTGCTGCCTGACACCTCGTGTCGCCACTCTTCCCCCCCCCCCACACACACACACGCACGTTCCTCCACGCCCCGCTAGGGGGTCGCACCGGACTTTTTTGGTAAACTGGGCATTTGCTTATTTGCTCTTGCCAACTCATCAGTTGGCAAGAGCAAACGGGATAAATGGCCGTTTTTGTCAAAAAAGGGAAGAAGAAAAAAAAAAAAAGGCAGGATGGCCGGAACAGAGCTTAAAAAGGGAACTGCTCCAGCCAAACGGGGACATATGGTCATCCTATCTCCAGGCAAGTGGTCCTGAGGGAGTCTGGCCAGGGTTGGGGGCAGACCCTGACCTGGCTAATCGCACCACTCCCGAGAGAACGGAGTGATTCCCCGTCCTGGCACTGGACCGGCCCCGGCCGCGCTGCCAGCTCAGCCTGGCGGACACCATAAACGGCAGAGTAATGGAGGCCGTTAGAGGCCAAAAGTCATCCTTCAAAATTTGGAAATCAAAGCCTAGTGAGGATAATAGGAAGGTGCACGAACTCTGGCCGGGTAAGTGTCAAAGTATAACAAGTCAGGCCAAGAAAGAATCTGAGAAGCAACGTGCTAACGACACAAAAGCTAACCATAAGAATGTTTTAAAGTACATCAGAAGCAGGCAGCCTGCCAAAGAGGCGGTGGGGCCACTAGCTGACAAAGGAGCACTCTAGGAAGACAAGGCCATTGCAAAGGAGCTTCATGAATTCTTTGCAGCTGTCTTCACTGCAGAGGACGGGAGGGAGAGTCCCACATCGGAGCTGTCCTTATTGGGTGACAAATCTGAAGTCCCATCCCAGTATAAGAGGTTTTAGAACAAATCGTTAAATTAAACAGGAATAAGTCACCAGGACCAGATGGCATTCGACCACGAGTTCTGAGGGAACTCAGAGATGAAATTGCACAACTACTAGCCGTAGTACGCAAGCTACCACTGAAGCAAGCCTCTGTTGCAGACGACTGGCAGGTAGCTAATGTAATGCCAATTTTTAAAATGGGCTCCAGGGGCGACCCTGGCAATTGCAGGCTGCTGAGCCTAACTTCAGTCACAGGCAAATTGGTAGTAAAGAATGATCAGGCACCCAGATAAACAGGATGTATTGGGAAAGGGTGAACACAGCTTTTGTAAAGGGCACTCCTACCTCACCAATCTTCTAGAATTCTTTGAGGATCTCAGCAAGCATGTGGATGAGGATGATTCAGTCGATACTGCGAACTGGGATTTTCAGAAAGCCTTTGACGGGGTCCCTCACCGAAGGCTCTAAAAGAAAACTTAAGTGGTTATGGGATAAGCGCGTAAGAACGGCCAAACTGGGTCAGACCAAAAGTCCATCTAGCCCAGTATCCTGTCTTCTGACAGCGGCCAATGCCAGGGGCCCCAGAGGGAATGAACGGAACAGGCAATCATCCATCCCCTGTCGCCCATTCCCAGCTTCTGGCAAATAGGGGTTAGCTAGGGATACCACTGGCTGAGCGCCATCAATGGACCTATCCTCCATGAATTTATCTAGTTCTTTTTTGAAACCTGTTATGTTCTTGGCCTTCGCAACGTCCTCTGGCAAAGAGTTCCCCAGGTTGACTGTGTGTTGTGTGAAGAAATACTTTCTTTTGTTTGTTTTAAACCGGCTGCCTGTAAATTTAATTTGGTGACCCCTAGGTCCTGTATTATGAGAAGGAGTACATAACACTTCCTTATTTACTTTCTCCACGCCAGTCATGATTTTATAGACCTCCATCGTATCCCCTCTTAGTCGGCTCTTTTCCAAGCTGAAAAGGCCCAATCTTAAGAATCTCTTCTTATACAGAAGCTGTTCCATACCCCCTCATCATTTTTCTTGCCCTTTTCTGAATCTTTCCAATTCCAATATGCCTTTTTTGAGATGGGGCGACCGCATCAGCACGCAGGTATTTTCTGTCTTATTATCTATCCCTGTCTTAATGATTCCCAACACTCCACTGCACATTCAGTGGATGTTTTCAGAGAACTGTCCACAATGACTCCTAGGTCTCTTTCTTGAGTGGTAACAGCTCATTTAGACCCTTCCCCTCCCCCTCCCCCGCCCCCAATCGTTTTATAGGTATAGCTGGGATTATGTTTTCCAGTGTGCGTTACTTTGCATTGATCAACACTGACTTTCCTCTGCCATTTTGTTGCCCAGTCACCCAGTTTTGCGAGAGCTCTTTGTAGCTCTTGGCAGTCTGCTTTGGCCTTAACTATTCTGAGTAGTTTTGTATCGTCTGCAAATTTTGCCACCTCACTGTTTACCCCTTTCCCCCGGTCATTTATGAATAAGTTGAACGGTACTGGTCCCAGTACAGACCCCTGGGGGACCCCTGGGGATAAGAGGGAAGATCCTCTTCTCTGACACTGGCAGACCAGGTGCCAGCTTATGCCAAGGCCCCTAGAAAAGTGACAAATGCATGGCTGGAAACTAGTCTTGCTCACCTGTGTGTTAGTGTTGTTAAAACGGGCATTATTTTTATAAAAATGTGTTTCGTGTTTAGACTTTATGAAAAGCTGGTGAGTTGCTGCATGCATTCTTCTCACCTATAATATCTGTATCCCACGTTATAAGGTGATATATAAGCCTTGGCTCTAAAACTGTAAACCCCCTGGCCGCCACCAGTCAGGAGAGAAGCATTCCCAAGTGTGAAATGCTAGTTTACCAGAAGAGGAGTCATCTCCTTTCCACCAAGAGAAGACCCTGAGACATCAGACAAGCCACTGTGGATCACCCGTGGACAAAAGGCTTGGTTGATTGCTCCGCCTCACACCCCCACCCACGAGGAGGCGGAGACCTGCACAAACACTTGCCCCATCAGCTCTGGGGGGAATGGAATAAAAATCCCTGTCGAGAAGACACTGTTGTCCCTGTGCTGCTTGGACTTCAGGGGGATGGCATGCCTTACAAGCATAAGCATAAGCAAGGGATCCCGGCTGTTTGGCTAGGGTTAACCCTAAAGGATCTACAGAGCTTGCATGTTCCAGCAGCTTCTACTACTTTTTGAAACCTCAGACTGTAACTCCTTTGTGTGTATGTTTCCCTGCTTTAACCTGGTAAATAATTTCTTATTTCTTTTCCTAGTTCGGAAAGATTTAGCTAGTTTATTATAGGATTGGCCACGAACATTGTCTTCGGTTTGAGATCTGAGGTGCAATTCAGCTGGCTGAGTGACCAGTCCGAGGGACCGGAATATTGTTATGGTTTTTGGTGCAAGGGACCATCTGTCACAAAGGCAGGCTCACCTGGGTGGCAAGATGGATTCAGGGTGCCCAAGGGGGCTGTCTGTGACTCCATGTTAAGGCTGTTCTAGTGGAGTTCACATTTGATACTTGGTTGGTGAAATGGAAGTCTGGAACACACAACCACGAGGAGCCCCCTGCTGTCTGCCAGCCCTGGGTGTCCGGGGCTCCTGCTCTCTGGAGCCCTGGCTGCACTAGAAAGGTAAGTTTCTATCTTGCCTGGTTCAGAAACCGGAAGGGAAATAAAGAGAACCCACATTACATTTTTTTTTTTAAGAATCCTCATGATTTTTAAGCCAATCTCGTGATTTTGGGGAGTCTGACTCACAGGGTGGCAACGCTGAGAAGTTAAGGATTATTATTTAGCGTTTACATTACAGTAGGTTCGGGGGTGGGGGGGGAAATCAGGATTGGGACCCCTGTGTGCCGGGCGCAGCGTGACACCTAGTGCCTTGTCTTGATCTGACAAACCAAGACACATGGGACATGGGCTGGGTGGGGAGAAGTCTGTGTAACTCACACAGCTGTTGAGATACGTGTGACCTCAAATATTACTGATCCCCGCCCCGCTCCTCCCAAAACAAACAAACAAACAACCGACTCCCCAACAGCCCCACAGTCTGGAAAGCATTTGTCCCTCATTACTGTTGAAAAGACTCACAGCAGAAAGAAGGATCCCAGCTTCTCAAACAATCCTCTAGTGAGACAGAGAACCCTACATCTGTAGAAACCACAGCGGTACAGATTTCAGATTTTTCAACTACTTGAAAAAAATCTGCTTTAAAGAAGCATCATCACAGTAAAACTCTTTCTACTTTTCAAACCAGAACATTCTCCCCAAAAGGAGATGCACCGTTCCTGGAGACACTGCAATACCAGGTCAATGCATGGGGTGGGCAGAGCAAGCTCCTAGTCCAGCCCCCTGTTCCAAAAATCAATTTAATATACAGTCCTTAAATAAAGGACATATCAGATATCAAACTGATAAGAACAGATACTACACTTGATCTGAGCTCCAAGGAGCCGAGAAGCGATGCTGAGAGTCTGCGACGCACCGCACACCTCTGCGCCCACCGCTTTCTACCTCACCGTGACGAGCTCCCAGACACGCAACAAACACCATAACTAGGTAACTCTAAGTGAGGAACCCTTCCCCAAAATGACTCCCGTGGAAGAATTCAAAGCAAGAACCCTTAACACACAATTCTGTTCAAAGACAGACAAGTCTTGCAGCCGCCTTCCTCTTGCTGGTTTTCCTGTACGCTCCTAATTTGCACAAACCCACCCACTGACGTGGGACTAGCAATCTCTCACTGTTAACTCTTACAGCAAAACAGGGCAAAGAAAGCCTATGCAAGTGCTATACCGCAGCTCCTTCCCACAGGCTGACCCCTCCCCCACAGCTCCCCACACCGCAGCCAGGGGCTGACCCCTCCTTCGCCCCGGCTCCCCCCACCACTGCCAGGATCTGGGGCTGACACCCTCCCCACACCGCTGCCAGGGGCTGGGGCTGGCCCCTATTCCCCCCCCCCCCAAGCTCCATTCTACCTGGGGCTAGGGCTAGGGCTAGGGCCCCGCCCCCGACAAGCCCTGCTGCCTGACACCTCGTGTCGCCACTCTTCCCCCCCCCCCCACACACACACGCACGTTCCTCCACGCCCCGCTAGGGGGTCGCACCGGACTTTTTTGGTAAACTGGGCATTTGCTTATTTGCTCTTGCCAACTCATCAGTTGGCAAGAGCAAACGGGATAAATGGCCGTTTTTGTCAAAAAAGGGAAGAAGAAAAAAAAAAAAAGGCAGGATGGCCGGAACAGAGCTTAAAAAGGGAACTGCTCCAGCCAAACGGGGACATATGGTCATCCTATCTCCAGGCAAGTGGTCCTGAGGGAGTCTGGCCAGGGTTGGGGGCAGACCCTGACCTGGCTAATCGCACCACTCCCGAGAGAACGGAGTGATTCCCCGTCCTGGCACTGGACCGGCCCCGGCCGCGCTGCCAGCTCAGCCTGGCGGACACCATAAACGGCAGAGTAATGGAGGCCGTTAGAGGCCAAAAGTCATCCTTCAAAATTTGGAAATCAAAGCCTAGTGAGGATAATAGGAAGGTGCACGAACTCTGGCCGGGTAAGTGTCAAAGTATAACAAGTCAGGCCAAGAAAGAATCTGAGAAGCAACGTGCTAACGACACAAAAGCTAACCATAAGAATGTTTTAAAGTACATCAGAAGCAGGCAGCCTGCCAAAGAGGCGGTGGGGCCACTAGCTGACAAAGGAGCACTCTAGGAAGACAAGGCCATTGCAAAGGAGCTTCATGAATTCTTTGCAGCTGTCTTCACTGCAGAGGACGGGAGGGAGAGTCCCACATCGGAGCTGTCCTTATTGGGTGACAAATCTGAAGTCCCATCCCAGTATAAGAGGTTTTAGAACAAATCGTTAAATTAAACAGGAATAAGTCACCAGGACCAGATGGCATTCGACCACGAGTTCTGAGGGAACTCAGAGATGAAATTGCACAACTACTAGCCGTAGTACGCAAGCTACCACTGAAGCAAGCCTCTGTTGCAGACGACTGGCAGGTAGCTAATGTAATGCCAATTTTTAAAATGGGCTCCAGGGGCGACCCTGGCAATTGCAGGCTGCTGAGCCTAACTTCAGTCACAGGCAAATTGGTAGTAAAGAATGATCAGGCACCCAGATAAACAGGATGTATTGGGAAAGGGTGAACACAGCTTTTGTAAAGGGCACTCCTACCTCACCAATCTTCTAGAATTCTTTGAGGATCTCAGCAAGCATGTGGATGAGGATGATTCAGTCGATACTGCGAACTGGGATTTTCAGAAAGCCTTTGACGGGGTCCCTCACCGAAGGCTCTAAAAGAAAACTTAAGTGGTTATGGGATAAGCGCGTAAGAACGGCCAAACTGGGTCAGACCAAAAGTCCATCTAGCCCAGTATCCTGTCTTCTGACAGCGGCCAATGCCAGGGGCCCCAGAGGGAATGAACGGAACAGGCAATCATCCATCCCCTGTCGCCCATTCCCAGCTTCTGGCAAATAGGGGTTAGCTAGGGATACCACTGGCTGAGCGCCATCAATGGACCTATCCTCCATGAATTTATCTAGTTCTTTTTTGAAACCTGTTATGTTCTTGGCCTTCGCAACGTCCTCTGGCAAAGAGTTCCCCAGGTTGACTGTGTGTTGTGTGAAGAAATACTTTCTTTTGTTTGTTTTAAACCGGCTGCCTGTAAATTTAATTTGGTGACCCCTAGGTCCTGTATTATGAGAAGGAGTACATAACACTTCCTTATTTACTTTCTCCACGCCAGTCATGATTTTATAGACCTCCATCGTATCCCCTCTTAGTCGGCTCTTTTCCAAGCTGAAAAGGCCCAATCTTAAGAATCTCTTCTTATACAGAAGCTGTTCCATACCCCCTCATCATTTTTCTTGCCCTTTTCTGAATCTTTCCAATTCCAATATGCCTTTTTTGAGATGGGGCGACCGCATCAGCACGCAGGTATTTTCTGTCTTATTATCTATCCCTGTCTTAATGATTCCCAACACTCCACTGCACATTCAGTGGATGTTTTCAGAGAACTGTCCACAATGACTCCTAGGTCTCTTTCTTGAGTGGTAACAGCTCATTTAGACCCTTCCCCTCCCCCTCCCCCGCCCCCAATCGTTTTATAGGTATAGCTGGGATTATGTTTTCCAGTGTGCGTTACTTTGCATTGATCAACACTGACTTTCCTCTGCCATTTTGTTGCCCAGTCACCCAGTTTTGCGAGAGCTCTTTGTAGCTCTTGGCAGTCTGCTTTGGCCTTAACTATTCTGAGTAGTTTTGTATCGTCTGCAAATTTTGCCACCTCACTGTTTACCCCTTTCCCCCGGTCATTTATGAATAAGTTGAACGGTACTGGTCCCAGTACAGACCCCTGGGGGACCCCTGGGGATAAGAGGGAAGATCCTCTTCTCTGACACTGGCAGACCAGGTGCCAGCTTATGCCAAGGCCCCTAGAAAAGTGACAAATGCATGGCTGGAAACTAGTCTTGCTCACCTGTGTGTTAGTGTTGTTAAAACGGGCATTATTTTTATAAAAATGTGTTTCGTGTTTAGACTTTATGAAAAGCTGGTGAGTTGCTGCATGCATTCTTCTCACCTATAATATCTGTATCCCACGTTATAAGGTGATATATAAGCCTTGGCTCTAAAACTGTAAACCCCCTGGCCGCCACCAGTCAGGAGAGAAGCATTCCCAAGTGTGAAATGCTAGTTTACCAGAAGAGGAGTCATCTCCTTTCCACCAAGAGAAGACCCTGAGACATCAGACAAGCCACTGTGGATCACCCGTGGACAAAAGGCTTGGTTGATTGCTCCGCCTCACACCCCCACCCACGAGGAGGCGGAGACCTGCACAAACACTTGCCCCATCAGCTCTGGGGGGAATGGAATAAAAATCCCTGTCGAGAAGACACTGTTGTCCCTGTGCTGCTTGGACTTCAGGGGGATGGCATGCCTTACAAGCATAAGCATAAGCAAGGGATCCCGGCTGTTTGGCTAGGGTTAACCCTAAAGGATCTACAGAGCTTGCATGTTCCAGCAGCTTCTACTACTTTTTGAAACCTCAGACTGTAACTCCTTTGTGTGTATGTTTCCCTGCTTTAACCTGGTAAATAATTTCTTATTTCTTTTCCTAGTTCGGAAAGATTTAGCTAGTTTATTATAGGATTGGCCACGAACATTGTCTTCGGTTTGAGATCTGAGGTGCAATTCAGCTGGCTGAGTGACCAGTCCGAGGGACCGGAATATTGTTATGGTTTTTGGTGCAAGGGACCATCTGTCACAAAGGCAGGCTCACCTGGGTGGCAAGATGGATTCAGGGTGCCCAAGGGGGCTGTCTGTGACTCCATGTTAAGGCTGTTCTAGTGGAGTTCACATTTGATACTTGGTTGGTGAAATGGAAGTCTGGAACACACAACCACGAGGAGCCCCCTGCTGTCTGCCAGCCCTGGGTGTCCGGGGCTCCTGCTCTCTGGAGCCCTGGCTGCACTAGAAAGGTAAGTTTCTATCTTGCCTGGTTCAGAAACCGGAAGGGAAATAAAGAGAACCCACATTACATTTTTTTTTTTAAGAATCCTCATGATTTTTAAGCCAATCTCGTGATTTTGGGGAGTCTGACTCACAGGGTGGCAACGCTGAGAAGTTAAGGATTATTATTTAGCGTTTACATTACAGTAGGTTCGGGGGTGGGGGGGGAAATCAGGATTGGGACCCCTGTGTGCCGGGCGCAGCGTGACACCTAGTGCCTTGTCTTGATCTGACAAACCAAGACACATGGGACATGGGCTGGGTGGGGAGAAGTCTGTGTAACTCACACAGCTGTTGAGATACGTGTGACCTCAAATATTACTGATCCCCGCCCCGCTCCTCCCAAAACAAACAAACAAACAACCGACTCCCCAACAGCCCCACAGTCTGGAAAGCATTTGTCCCTCATTACTGTTGAAAAGACTCACAGCAGAAAGAAGGATCCCAGCTTCTCAAACAATCCTCTAGTGAGACAGAGAACCCTACATCTGTAGAAACCACAGCGGTACAGATTTCAGATTTTTCAACTACTTGAAAAAAATCTGCTTTAAAGAAGCATCATCACAGTAAAACTCTTTCTACTTTTCAAACCAGAACATTCTCCCCAAAAGGAGATGCACCGTTCCTGGAGACACTGCAATACCAGGTCAATGCATGGGGTGGGCAGAGCAAGCTCCTAGTCCAGCCCCCTGTTCCAAAAATCAATTTAATATACAGTCCTTAAATAAAGGACATATCAGATATCAAACTGATAAGAACAGATTTAATAATTTTATTTGAGATAATGTTGAAATAAGGAACGGTACAGAGTTCAAGCATAGGAGTTTCTGGTCGTCAGGGCATAGGGTACAGATTATCGAGGGGTGCAAAATGCGATTTAGGAGCTGGTGGAGCAAGGATCACATAATAATCTGCAAATTCCCCGACTGGGGGAAAAGTTTAACCGGTCAGAGTACAGACATCGGGATATGGGGTAAGTTATCCACACAACAGCTACATTCGGTATGCCGGGTATAGTGAGTGAATACGGGGGTGGGGATGGGTCTACCCTCATTTGGTAGGGTTTAATGTTCAGCGGGTTTACGGTTCCAGCTCATACGGTCCGATGGGGAAGGCCTCTCAGTCTCTTTCCCACAGTGTGTGCACAGTGTCGTACCGGCTCACTCCTCCTGGTACTGTCGGTGGCCGGTGATGTGCTCGATATAGATGTCCCTGGACCATCGGATGGTGTCCGAGACCATGAGGCGCCGCATGAGTCGTGCGTAGCGTCTACCGATCCCGCAGGTCCGCAGCACACGCTCGTTGCAGGGGTCCCAAGCGCCCAGGGCTCCGACAATCAGGGCGTCCAGCTGCACCTCGTAGCCCTTCGCTCTCAGGGTGTCGGCCAGAGGGGCGTATTTTTCCAGTTTCCGAGCTCGAGCTTCTCGGAAGGCCGGGGTCCTGTTCTCGAAAGGGACCGTAATGTCGACGAGGATGATCTTTTTCTGGGTTTCGTTGGTGACGACCACGTCGGGTCGTAGCGGGCTGTCGGTACCGGAGATGGCGCAGTTCACGGCGACCTCCCCCAGGCTAGGTGAGATGGCTTTCACCAGGCGGTTCTGGATGGCGTTGTGGCGCAGCTGCCAGGCTCTGGAGTGGGGCTTGCAGCTGCACAGGACGTGGGGCAGGGTCTCGTTGGAGTAGCCGCACTTCCTGCAACGCTTGTCTCGGTTCCCGTGGCGGACGGCTCCGTTGAGCGGGACGCAGTTGAGCCGGGCGCGGTGGATGAACCGCCAGTCGGCGAAGCGGGTGAAGCCGCCCCCGGCGAGGAAGTGGTTGCTGGCGTCCCACTTGCTGGTCAGTTCGAAGGCTTTTCCCTGGTCCGGCTTGCGCTTCAGGGCTTCTACGTACAGCGAGTGGGTGGCTGCCTTCAGGGTCCTTTCCAGCAGGCCCCTGGCGCTCGGGGTGACGATGGTGTTGCCCTCGGACCCGATCTGTGGCACCAGGACACCCAGCTCCTGGCGCTCCTCACACCACTCCCAGCGGCAGCCGATGCGTTTCCCCAGGCGGCGCGTGGCATTGCGGGCGCGGGACCACAGCGAAGCGATGTCGCCCCCACCTCGGCCGAATTCGCCGTCCAGGGAACCGCTCAGGAAGCTGGCGGTGTCTTGGCTGGACGGGGCTCTACCGATCCGCTTTTGCGTTACGTCGTGGAGGGCTTTCGCTGCGATGCTCTTTACCGTGGCGTCGGGGCACGTCAGCAGGCGGAAGGCGTGGGTGATCACTGCGATGTCACCCAGGTCACCCATGCGGGGGACATTGGCACCGCCGTGCCTGTGGGTGATATAGACCAGCTCGTTGCTGGCTCTCTGGGGAAGGAATAACCACTTCTTCACCAGCTGCCGGATGACCTTGTCCGCCTTGTTGAGGGGTACCTTTGCCACGGCGGAGCCCCTCAGGACGAACGAGATGCGGGGGATCAGGAAGGTGTTCAGGGCGTTTATCTTTTGCCACGGTGCTAGCAGGGAGGTGTCGATCTTGGCGGTATCCTGTAGGATCTCTTGGATGGTGTCCTCGGGCGTCTGGCGGACACGGAAACCCGTCGGTGTGCCGAGGTGTCGGTAGGCCTGCCCCTCTGCCAGGGGGATGACGGGCTCGCCCTGAATCTGGAATTCCGTCCCCTGCACGGAGTCCCTTTTGCTGCCATCTATGTGGAGGGATGCGCATTTCTTCGCGTTGAAGCGGAGCCCCATCCAATCGGCAACTCGACTGGTGGCATCTAGCATACGCTGGAGGTTCTCTGGGTCGTCTGCGGTCAGGACCAGGTCATCCGCGTAAGCCAGGACACTCACCCTCTCGCCGTGGAGGTTGAAGCCGCCTGCGCCCTTGGAGATCGCTCGCAGCAGCGGCTCCATGGCGAGGTTAAAGATGATGGGGCTGAGGGGGCAGCCCTGCTTGACTCCGCACCGGATCGGGATCTCGGCTGTCTCTCCTTCGACCGAGCGAATGGTGGTGCTGCATCCCTCGTACATCTCTCGGATCGCCCGGCGGAAGTTCTCTGGCATCCCAAACTCCTGGAGCGTGGCAAAGATGTGGTGGTGGGGCATGGACCCAAAGGCGTTGGCCAGGTCCAGCCATGCTATCGTACCCTGCCTCCGCGCCCTTCTGGTCGTATCGATGATGGTTTGGAGGACAAAGTTATGTTCGTAGCAGCCCTCGCAGGACATGAAGCCTTTCTGGGTGGAGCTGATGGCCCCCCCACGCACTGACCACTCCGTGATCCTGGAGGCCAGGCAGCTGGCATAGAGCTTGTACATCGTGGAGCAGAGGGAGATGGGCCTCCAATTGCTGGGGTCATCGCGCTCACCCTTTTTGTACACCAGAACAGTCATGGCCTTTTTCCAGGAGCTGGGAGTCCGGCAGAAACGCTTGCACTGGTTGAAGAGCGTGGCGAGGACCAGGCAGCCGGGATCTCGCTTTTTCAGGAGACTGTAGCGGATGCCATCTTTCCCGGGAGCTGTGTTTTTTGTTTTTGAGAGCCTGGCCAACACTTCCTTGGGCGTGAAGTCAGCTTCCAGGACGCCCGCTTCGTCGACACGGGGCAGGGGGCGGAGGCACTCGGGGCGCAGCGCACCGTCCTGGGCTGTGTGGTCGAATACATCCTTGAAGTAGCTGTAGAGGCGTTCGGGTGGGATCGTGCAGTAGGGCGAGGGCCCGTCGAGGATCTCTCTCATGGCTTTGGGGCGGTTTGCCCGGTACAGCTTCTGGATCCTTGAAGCCGCTGCTGGATCGTAGCGGCAGTTGGCGCCTCTCCTTCTGGTTCCCCTGGCGGTGGTGTTGGGGTTTGGAGCAGGCGGTCTGTGGGCAGGCGGGGCGTTCTCCTGGGTGGGACGTCTCCTGGGAGCGGTTTCTGCAGACAGTTCTTGGGTGAGTCTGTCTACGAGGAGGTCAAAGTCGTCGAAGGAAGCTGTCGCTCTTAGCTCCGCGGTCCAGGCAGTCTGCCACGGAGTGGCAGCCCTCTCCACCGGCTGCTGGCCCTCATGGTCCTCGACCTTGTCTGAAGCAGACTCGTCACCCGCACAGTCGACCCGCCGTCCATCCCGCGAGCCATCGTTCCCTTCGGTTGGGGGCTGGGGCGGAATCTCCGGCGGGATGCTGGCGTTACTAGTGGTCGGAGGGACGCGGTCCGGCTCGGGGATTGCCGGGACGTTGCTGGTCCTCCTAGGGGTGGCTGGTGCTTGGGCGGCTGCTGCTGGAACGTGAGATCCGCTGTTGGCAGCGTCCCGCAGGATGGACTCGGGGGTCGTGCTGGGCTGTCTGGTGAGGAGGGCCCGGTGGTTTTCTGTGGCTGCGGGGTTGGTTTCTCCAGTAGTGCGTGGAGCTTGCTGAGCGGCCTGTGGCTGGGCACTGGCTCCCTCGGCTGCTGGAGTTTGCAGGGCAGACTGAGGCGCGGCTCGGGCTCCTCCGGCGGTTGGGGTTCGCAGGGCGGCCTGAGGTGTGGCTCTGGCTCTTCCGGCGACAGGATCTCGAGCCGCTATGCGCGAGGGGGCACTGATCCGTCTGGGGACGGGAACGTGCTGGGCCGGGGGCGAGGTAGTGCTGAGCCGTCTCAGTATGGAGATTTGCCTGGCGACGTGGGAAGGTGAGACGGGCCTCCTGCTGCCGAGGACCTGGGTGGCATTTCCCGCGGCAGCAGGCACCTTCTCGATCGCAGCACCCTGTTGCGCTGGTCTGGCGACGGGGGCAGCCTTCTTGACGGCAGCTTGCACCATCGCTGTTCTTTGTTGTGGCTCAGGAGCGGTGGGGCGGCGCACAGCGGCAGGGCTGGGAGCCGGGGCAGGAGGCCGTGCGGTTCCTTTGGAGCGCTTCCTGCAGGTGACTTGGTGCGCCTTGCATTGTTTCTGTGTCTCGAAGGGCAGGCTGCAGAGGGCACAGCTGAAGGCGACCCGCTTGTTGTGGCATCGCTTTAGGTGCCTGGTGACTCCACCAAGGAGGTGGAAACTTCGGGGAGGGAAGCAGATGGGGCAGATGAGCGCGTCCGCCGCGAGGGGGTACTGCAGGTAGACGGTGTCCTCATTACCTTGCAGCGGGGGGGTGCCGGTGGCACCAGCAGTATCGCTGGCTGGTTCATCCCGGCGCGGGCGAGTGGGGTCGAGAGGTCCGGCTGGGGGGGCATCTGGCAGGGGCCTGCTGACTCTTTGGGTAGTTTCGGAGGCTGGGCAGGCATCTGGTAAGATGCTGGTGACCCTCTGGGTGGTCTCTGGAGAGGTGCTGGTCCCATCAGCGGAGATTCCTCTCTTGCTGGTGTGTAGAGGAGTGGGGCCACCCTCCACGACCTGGGCAGCTGCGGGGGTGGGAGGTGGTTGCCTGGGAGCCTCTTGCAGTGGCGGGGTGGGGGGGCTCTCCGGTGGCGGCTGGTGTTGCTGGAGAGCGGGGGGACTCTTGGTCAGCAGCTGCTGTAAGGCGGGGGGGCTTGCCCTCGGAGCCTCTTGCAGTGGCGGGGTGGGGGGGCTCTTCAGTGGCAGTTGGTGTTGCTGGAGAGCGGGGGGGCTCTTGGTCAGCAGCTGCTGTAAGGCGGGGGGGCTTGCCCTCGGTGGCTGGCGCTGCTGGGGAGCGGCGGGGATGTTCCTTCTGGCGGTGATGTCTTGACAGGCTGGCCTCTGGGTGCGGGATCTGTCTGGAACAGCATCTCGGAGGGGGTCCTTCGGGCAGTCGCCGGCCTTCCTTTTCGTGCTGCTGGTCCGTAGTGTCCTGGAGGCACCGAGGGTTTTCTTTGTAGTCGCTGCTTGAGGGGCCTTCTGTGGAGCAACAGCAGCGGTGGTACACAGAGCAGCTGACGATGTCTCGGTAGCAAGAGAAGGATTTTCTTCGAAAGCAGCAGCGCTAGCATATACCTCCAGGGCAGCATCGATTTTCTCAAGAAGGGCAGCTGGGGAATCCATCTACAGCACATGTGTTCCGATCTGTTTATAGCAAAATAAAAGACATTAAACTGATAAGAACAGATACTACACTTGATCTGAGCTCCAAGGAGCCGAGAAGCGATGCTGAGAGTCTGCGACGCACCGCACACCTCTGCGCCCACCGCTTTCTACCTCACCGTGACGAGCTCCCAGACACGCAACAAACACCATAACTAGGTAACTCTAAGTGAGGAACCCTTCCCCAAAATGACTCCCGTGGAAGAATTCAAAGCAAGAACCCTTAACACACAATTCTGTTCAAAGACAGACAAGTCTTGCAGCCGCCTTCCTCTTGCTGGTTTTCCTGTACGCTCCTAATTTGCACAAACCCACCCACTGACGTGGGACTAGCAATCTCTCACTGTTAACTCTTACAGCAAAACAGGGCAAAGAAAGCCTATGCAAGTGCTATACCGCAGCTCCTTCCCACAGGCTGACCCCTCCCCC
Source organism: Lepidochelys olivacea (assembly GCF_965140295.1). Taxonomy (NCBI): domain Eukaryota; kingdom Metazoa; phylum Chordata; order Testudines; family Cheloniidae; genus Lepidochelys; species Lepidochelys olivacea. The sequence continues at coordinate 23,024,136 of NC_140412.1, read as the reverse complement.
ACAGCTCCCCACACCGCAGCCAGGGGCTGACCCCTCCTTCGCCCCGGCTCCCCCCACCACTGCCAGGATCTGGGGCTGACACCCTCCCCACACCGCTGCCAGGGGCTGGGGCTGGCCCCTATTCCCCCCCCCCCCAAGCTCCATTCTACCTGGGGCTAGGGCTAGGGCTAGGGCCCCGCCCCCGACAAGCCCTGCTGCCTGACACCTCGTGTCGCCACTCTTCCCCCCCCCCACACACACACACGCACGTTCCTCCACGCCCCGCTAGGGGGTCGCACCGGACTTTTTTGGTAAACTGGGCATTTGCTTATTTGCTCTTGCCAACTCATCAGTTGGCAAGAGCAAACGGGATAAATGGCCGTTTTTGTCAAAAAAGGGAAGAAGAAAAAAAAAAAAAGGCAGGATGGCCGGAACAGAGCTTAAAAAGGGAACTGCTCCAGCCAAACGGGGACATATGGTCATCCTATCTCCAGGCAAGTGGTCCTGAGGGAGTCTGGCCAGGGTTGGGGGCAGACCCTGACCTGGCTAATCGCACCACTCCCGAGAGAACGGAGTGATTCCCCGTCCTGGCACTGGACCGGCCCCGGCCGCGCTGCCAGCTCAGCCTGGCGGACACCATAAACGGCAGAGTAATGGAGGCCGTTAGAGGCCAAAAGTCATCCTTCAAAATTTGGAAATCAAAGCCTAGTGAGGATAATAGGAAGGTGCACGAACTCTGGCTGGGTAAGTGTCAAAGTATAACAAGTCAGGCCAAGAAAGAATCTGAGAAGCAACGTGCTAACGACACAAAAGCTAACCATAAGAATGTTTTAAAGTACATCAGAAGCAGGCAGCCTGCCAAAGAGGCGGTGGGGCCACTAGCTGACAAAGGAGCACTCTAGGAAGACAAGGCCATTGCAAAGGAGCTTCATGAATTCTTTGCAGCTGTCTTCACTGCAGAGGACGGGAGGGAGAGTCCCACATCGGAGCTGTCCTTATTGGGTGACAAATCTGAAGTCCCATCCCAGTATAAGAGGTTTTAGAACAAATCGTTAAATTAAACAGGAATAAGTCACCAGGACCAGATGGCATTCGACCACGAGTTCTGAGGGAACTCAGAGATGAAATTGCACAACTACTAGCCGTAGTACGCAAGCTACCACTGAAGCAAGCCTCTGTTGCAGACGACTGGCAGGTAGCTAATGTAATGCCAATTTTTAAAATGGGCTCCAGGGGCGACCCTGGCAATTGCAGGCTGCTGAGCCTAACTTCAGTCACAGGCAAATTGGTAGTAAAGAATGATCAGGCACCCAGATAAACAGGATGTATTGGGAAAGGGTGAACACAGCTTTTGTAAAGGGCACTCCTACCTCACCAATCTTCTAGAATTCTTTGAGGATCTCAGCAAGCATGTGGATGAGGATGATTCAGTCGATACTGCGAACTGGGATTTTCAGAAAGCCTTTGACGGGGTCCCTCACCGAAGGCTCTAAAAGAAAACTTAAGTGGTTATGGGATAAGCGCGTAAGAACGGCCAAACTGGGTCAGACCAAAAGTCCATCTAGCCCAGTATCCTGTCTTCTGACAGCGGCCAATGCCAGGGGCCCCAGAGGGAATGAACGGAACAGGCAATCATCCATCCCCTGTCGCCCATTCCCAGCTTCTGGCAAATAGGGGTTAGCTAGGGATACCACTGGCTGAGCGCCATCAATGGACCTATCCTCCATGAATTTATCTAGTTCTTTTTTGAAACCTGTTATGTTCTTGGCCTTCGCAACGTCCTCTGGCAAAGAGTTCCCCAGGTTGACTGTGTGTTGTGTGAAGAAATACTTTCTTTTGTTTGTTTTAAACCGGCTGCCTGTAAATTTAATTTGGTGACCCCTAGGTCCTGTATTATGAGAAGGAGTACATAACACTTCCTTATTTACTTTCTCCACGCCAGTCATGATTTTATAGACCTCCATCGTATCCCCTCTTAGTCGGCTCTTTTCCAAGCTGAAAAGGCCCAATCTTAAGAATCTCTTCTTATACAGAAGCTGTTCCATACCCCCTCATCATTTTTCTTGCCCTTTTCTGAATCTTTCCAATTCCAATATGCCTTTTTTGAGATGGGGCGACCGCATCAGCACGCAGGTATTTTCTGTCTTATTATCTATCCCTGTCTTAATGATTCCCAACACTCCACTGCACATTCAGTGGATGTTTTCAGAGAACTGTCCACAATGACTCCTAGGTCTCTTTCTTGAGTGGTAACAGCTCATTTAGACCCTTCCCCTCCCCCTCCCCCGCCCCCAATCGTTTTATAGGTATAGCTGGGATTATGTTTTCCAGTGTGCGTTACTTTGCATTGATCAACACTGACTTTCCTCTGCCATTTTGTTGCCCAGTCACCCAGTTTTGCGAGAGCTCTTTGTAGCTCTTGGCAGTCTGCTTTGGCCTTAACTATTCTGAGTAGTTTTGTATCGTCTGCAAATTTTGCCACCTCACTGTTTACCCCTTTCCCCCGGTCATTTATGAATAAGTTGAACGGTACTGGTCCCAGTACAGACCCCTGGGGGACCCCTGGGGATAAGAGGGAAGATCCTCTTCTCTGACACTGGCAGACCAGGTGCCAGCTTATGCCAAGGCCCCTAGAAAAGTGACAAATGCATGGCTGGAAACTAGTCTTGCTCACCTGTGTGTTAGTGTTGTTAAAACGGGCATTATTTTTATAAAAATGTGTTTCGTGTTTAGACTTTATGAAAAGCTGGTGAGTTGCTGCATGCATTCTTCTCACCTATAATATCTGTATCCCACGTTATAAGGTGATATATAAGCCTTGGCTCTAAAACTGTAAACCCCCTGGCCGCCACCAGTCAGGAGAGAAGCATTCCCAAGTGTGAAATGCTAGTTTACCAGAAGAGGAGTCATCTCCTTTCCACCAAGAGAAGACCCTGAGACATCAGACAAGCCACTGTGGATCACCCGTGGACAAAAGGCTTGGTTGATTGCTCCGCCTCACACCCCCACCCACGAGGAGGCGGAGACCTGCACAAACACTTGCCCCATCAGCTCTGGGGGGAATGGAATAAAAATCCCTGTCGAGAAGACACTGTTGTCCCTGTGCTGCTTGGACTTCAGGGGGATGGCATGCCTTACAAGCATAAGCATAAGCAAGGGATCCCGGCTGTTTGGCTAGGGTTAACCCTAAAGGATCTACAGAGCTTGCATGTTCCAGCAGCTTCTACTACTTTTTGAAACCTCAGACTGTAACTCCTTTGTGTGTATGTTTCCCTGCTTTAACCTGGTAAATAATTTCTTATTTCTTTTCCTAGTTCGGAAAGATTTAGCTAGTTTATTATAGGATTGGCCACGAACATTGTCTTCGGTTTGAGATCTGAGGTGCAATTCAGCTGGCTGAGTGACCAGTCCGAGGGACCGGAATATTGTTATGGTTTTTGGTGCAAGGGACCATCTGTCAGAAAGGCAGGCTCACCTGGGTGGCAAGATGGATTCAGGGTGCCCAAGGGGGCTGTCTGTGACTCCATGTTAAGGCTGTTCTAGTGGAGTTCACATTTGATACTTGGTTGGTGAAATGGAAGTCTGGAACACACAACCACGAGGAGCCCCCTGCTGTCTGCCAGCCCTGGGTGTCCGGGGCTCCTGCTCTCTGGAGCCCTGGCTGCACTAGAAAGGTAAGTTTCTATCTTGCCTGGTTCAGAAACCGGAAGGGAAATAAAGAGAACCCACATTACATTTTTTTTTTTAAGAATCCTCATGATTTTTAAGCCAATCTCGTGATTTTGGGGAGTCTGACTCACAGGGTGGCAACGCTGAGAAGTTAAGGATTATTATTTAGCGTTTACATTACAGTAGGTTCGGGGGTGGGGGGGGAAATCAGGATTGGGACCCCTGTGTGCCGGGCGCAGCGTGACACCTAGTGCCTTGTCTTGATCTGACAAACCAAGACACATGGGACATGGGCTGGGTGGGGAGAAGTCTGTGTAACTCACACAGCTGTTGAGATACGTGTGACCTCAAATATTACTGATCCCCGCCCCGCTCCTCCCAAAACAAACAAACAAACAACCGACTCCCCAACAGCCCCACAGTCTGGAAAGCATTTGTCCCTCATTACTGTTGAAAAGACTCACAGCAGAAAGAAGGATCCCAGCTTCTCAAACAATCCTCTAGTGAGACAGAGAACCCTACATCTGTAGAAACCACAGCGGTACAGATTTCAGATTTTTCAACTACTTGAAAAAAATCTGCTTTAAAGAAGCATCATCACAGTAAAACTCTTTCTACTTTTCAAACCAGAACATTCTCCCCAAAAGGAGATGCACCGTTCCTGGAGACACTGCAATACCAGGTCAATGCATGGGGTGGGCAGAGCAAGCTCCTAGTCCAGCCCCCTGTTCCAAAAATCAATTTAATATACAGTCCTTAAATAAAGGACATATCAGATATCAAACTGATAAGAACAGATTTAATAATTTTATTTGAGATAATGTTGAAATAAGGAACGGTACAGAGTTCAAGCATAGGAGTTTCTGGTCGTCAGGGCATAGGGTACAGATTATCGAGGGGTGCAAAATGCGATTTAGGAGCTGGTGGAGCAAGGATCACATAATAATCTGCAAATTCCCCGACTGGGGGAAAAGTTTAACCGGTCAGAGTACAGACATCGGGATATGGGGTAAGTTATCCACACAACAGCTACATTCGGTATGCCGGGTATAGTGAGTGAATACGGGGGTGGGGATGGGTCTACCCTCATTTGGTAGGGTTTAATGTTCAGCGGGTTTACGGTTCCAGCTCATACGGTCCGATGGGGAAGGCCTCTCAGTCTCTTTCCCACAGTGTGTGCACAGTGTCGTACCGGCTCACTCCTCCTGGTACTGTCGGTGGCCGGTGATGTGCTCGATATAGATGTCCCTGGACCATCGGATGGTGTCCGAGACCATGAGGCGCCGCATGAGTCGTGCGTAGCGTCTACCGATCCCGCAGGTCCGCAGCACACGCTCGTTGCAGGGGTCCCAAGCGCCCAGGGCTCCGACAATCAGGGCGTCCAGCTGCACCTCGTAGCCCTTCGCTCTCAGGGTGTCGGCCAGAGGGGCGTATTTTTCCAGTTTCCGAGCTCGAGCTTCTCGGAAGGCCGGGGTCCTGTTCTCGAAAGGGACCGTAATGTCGACGAGGATGATCTTTTTCTGGGTTTCGTTGGTGACGACCACGTCGGGTCGTAGCGGGCTGTCGGTACCGGAGATGGCGCAGTTCACGGCGACCTCCCCCAGGCTAGGTGAGATGGCTTTCACCAGGCGGTTCTGGATGGCGTTGTGGCGCAGCTGCCAGGCTCTGGAGTGGGGCTTGCAGCTGCACAGGACGTGGGGCAGGGTCTCGTTGGAGTAGCCGCACTTCCTGCAACGCTTGTCTCGGTTCCCGTGGCGGACGGCTCCGTTGAGCGGGACGCAGTTGAGCCGGGCGCGGTGGATGAACCGCCAGTCGGCGAAGCGGGTGAAGCCGCCCCCGGCGAGGAAGTGGTTGCTGGCGTCCCACTTGCTGGTCAGTTCGAAGGCTTTTCCCTGGTCCGGCTTGCGCTTCAGGGCTTCTACGTACAGCGAGTGGGTGGCTGCCTTCAGGGTCCTTTCCAGCAGGCCCCTGGCGCTCGGGGTGACGATGGTGTTGCCCTCGGACCCGATCTGTGGCACCAGGACACCCAGCTCCTGGCGCTCCTCACACCACTCCCAGCGGCAGCCGATGCGTTTCCCCAGGCGGCGCGTGGCATTGCGGGCGCGGGACCACAGCGAAGCGATGTCGCCCCCATCTCGGCCGAATTCGCCGTCCAGGGAACCGCTCAGGAAGCTGGCGGTGTCTTGGCTGGACGGGGCTCTACCGATCCGCTTTTGCGTTACGTCGTGGAGGGCTTTCGCTGCGATGCTCTTTACCGTGGCGTCGGGGCACGTCAGCAGGCGGAAGGCGTGGGTGATCACTGCGATGTCACCCAGGTCACCCATGCGGGGGACATTGGCACCGCCGTGCCTGTGGGTGATATAGACCAGCTCGTTGCTGGCTCTCTGGGGAAGGAATAACCACTTCTTCACCAGCTGCCGGATGACCTTGTCCGCCTTGTTGAGGGGTACCTTTGCCACGGCGGAGCCCCTCAGGACGAACGAGATGCGGGGGATCAGGAAGGTGTTCAGGGCGTTTATCTTTTGCCACGGTGCTAGCAGGGAGGTGTCGATCTTGGCGGTATCCTGTAGGATCTCTTGGATGGTGTCCTCGGGCGTCTGGCGGACACGGAAACCCGTCGGTGTGCCGAGGTGTCGGTAGGCCTGCCCCTCTGCCAGGGGGATGACGGGCTCGCCCTGAATCTGGAATTCCGTCCCCTGCACGGAGTCCCTTTTGCTGCCATCTATGTGGAGGGATGCGCATTTCTTCGCGTTGAAGCGGAGCCCCATCCAATCGGCAACTCGACTGGTGGCATCTAGCATACGCTGGAGGTTCTCTGGGTCGTCTGCGGTCAGGACCAGGTCATCCGCGTAAGCCAGGACACTCACCCTCTCGCCGTGGAGGTTGAAGCCGCCTGCGCCCTTGGAGATCGCTCGCAGCAGCGGCTCCATGGCGAGGTTAAAGATGATGGGGCTGAGGGGGCAGCCCTGCTTGACTCCGCACCGGATCGGGATCTCGGCTGTCTCTCCTTCGACCGAGCGAATGGTGGTGCTGCATCCCTCGTACATCTCTCGGATCGCCCGGCGGAAGTTCTCTGGCATCCCAAACTCCTGGAGCGTGGCAAAGATGTGGTGGTGGGGCATGGACCCAAAGGCGTTGGCCAGGTCCAGCCATGCTATCGTACCCTGCCTCCGCGCCCTTCTGGTCGTATCGATGATGGTTTGGAGGACAAAGTTATGTTCGTAGCAGCCCTCGCAGGACATGAAGCCTTTCTGGGTGGAGCTGATGGCCCCCCCACGCACTGACCACTCCGTGATCCTGGACGCCAGGCAGCTGGCATAGAGCTTGTACATCGTGGAGCAGAGGGAGATGGGCCTCCAATTGCTGGGGTCATCGCGCTCACCCTTTTTGTACACCAGAACAGTCATGGCCTTTTTCCAGGAGCTGGGAGTCCGGCAGAAACGCTTGCACTGGTTGAAGAGCGTGGCGAGGACCAGGCAGCCGGGATCTCGCTTTTTCAGGAGACTGTAGCGGATGCCATCTTTCCCGGGAGCTGTGTTTTTTGTTTTTGAGAGCCTGGCCAACACTTCCTTGGGCGTGAAGTCAGCTTCCAGGACGCCCGCTTCGTCGACACGGGGCAGGGGGCGGAGGCACTCGGGGCGCAGCGCACCGTCCTGGGCTGTGTGGTCGAATACATCCTTGAAGTAGCTGTAGAGGCGTTCGGGTGGGATCGTGCAGTAGGGCGAGGGCCCGTCGAGGATCTCTCTCATGGCTTTGGGGCGGTTTGCCCGGTACAGCTTCTGGATCCTTGAAGCCGCTGCTGGATCGTAGCGGCAGTTGGCGCCTCTCCTTCTGGTTCCCCTGGCGGTGGTGTTGGGGTTTGGAGCAGGCGGTCTGTGGGCAGGCGGGGCGTTCTCCTGGGTGGGACGTCTCCTGGGAGCGGTTTCTGCAGACAGTTCTTGGGTGAGTCTGTCTACGAGGAGGTCAAAGTCGTCGAAGGAAGCTGTCGCTCTTAGCTCCGCGGTCCAGGCAGTCTGCCACGGAGTGGCAGCCCTCTCCACCGGCTGCTGGCCCTCATGGTCCTCGACCTTGTCTGAAGCAGACTCGTCACCCGCACAGTCGACCCGCCGTCCATCCCGCGAGCCATCGTTCCCTTCGGTTGGGGGCTGGGGCGGAATCTCCGGCGGGATGCTGGCGTTACTAGTGGTCGGAGGGACGCGGTCCGGCTCGGGGATTGCCGGGACGTTGCTGGTCCTCCTAGGGGTGGCTGGTGCTTGGGCGGCTGCTGCTGGAACGTGAGATCCGCTGTTGGCAGCGTCCCGCAGGATGGACTCGGGGGTCGTGCTGGGCTGTCTGGTGAGGAGGGCCCGGTGGTTTTCTGTGGCTGCGGGGTTGGTTTCTCCAGTAGTGCGTGGAGCTTGCTGAGCGGCCTGTGGCTGGGCACTGGCTCCCTCGGCTGCTGGAGTTTGCAGGGCAGACTGAGGCGCGGCTCGGGCTCCTCCGGCGGTTGGGGTTCGCAGGGCGGCCTGAGGTGTGGCTCTGGCTCTTCCGGCGACAGGATCTCGAGCCGCTATGCGCGAGGGGGCACTGATCCGTCTGGGGACGGGAACGTGCTGGGCCGGGGGCGAGGTAGTGCTGAGCCGTCTCAGTATGGAGATTTGCCTGGCGACATGGGAAGGTGAGACGGGCCTCCTGCTGCCGAGGACCTGGGTGGCATTTCCCGCGGCAGCAGGCACCTTCTCGATCGCAGCACCCTGTTGCGCTGGTCTGGCGACGGGGGCAGCCTTCTTGACGGCAGCTTGCACCATCGCTGTTCTTTGTTGCGGCTCAGGAGCGGTGGGGCGGCGCACAGCGGCAGGGCTGGGAGCCGGGGCAGGAGGCCGTGCGGTTCCTTTGGAGCGCTTCCTGCAGGTGACTTGGTGCGCCTTGCATTGTTTCTGTGTCTCGAAGGGCAGGCTGCAGAGGGCACAGCTGAAGGCGACCCGCTTGTTGTGGCATCGCTTTAGGTGCCTGGTGACTCCACCAAGGAGGTGGAAACTTCGGGGAGGGAAGCAGATGGGGCAGATGAGCACGTCCGCCGCGAGGGGGTACTGCAGGTAGACGGTGTCCTCATTACCTTGCAGCGGGGGGGTGCCGGTGGCACCAGCAGTATCGCTGGCTGGTTCATCCCGGCGCGGGCGAGTGGGGTCGAGAGGTCCGGCTGGGGGGGCATCTGGCAGGGGCCTGCTGACTCTTTGGGTAGTTTCGGAGGCTGGGCAGGCATCTGGTAAGATGCTGGTGACCCTCTGGGTGGTCTCTGGAGAGGTGCTGGTCCCATCAGCGGAGATTCCTCTCTTGCTGGTGTGTAGAGGAGTGGGGCCACCCTCCACGACCTGGGCAGCTGCGGGGGTGGGAGGTGGTTGCCTGGGAGCCTCTTGCAGTGGCGGGGTGGGGGGGCTCTCCGGTGGCGGCTGGTGTTGCTGGAGAGCGGGGGGACTCTTGGTCAGCAGCTGCTGTAAGGCGGGGGGGCTTGCCCTCGGAGCCTCTTGCAGTGGCGGGGTGGGGGGGCTCTTCAGTGGCAGTTGGTGTTGCTGGAGAGCGGGGGGGCTCTTGGTCAGCAGCTGCTGTAAGGCGGGGGGGCTTGCCCTCGGTGGCTGGCGCTGCTGGGGAGCGGCGGGGATGTTCCTTCTGGCGGTGATGTCTTGACAGGCTGGCCTCTGGGTGCGGGATCTGTCTGGAACAGCATCTCGGAGGGGGTCCTTCGGGCAGTCGCCGGCCTTCCTTTTCGTGCTGCTGGTCCGTAGTGTCCTGGAGGCACCGAGGGTTTTCTTTGTAGTCGCTGCTTGAGGGGCCTTCTGTGGAGCAACAGCAGCGGTGGTACACAGAGCAGCTGACGATGTCTCGGTAGCAAGAGAAGGATTTTCTTCGAAAGCAGCAGCGCTAGCATATACCTCCAGGGCAGCATCGATTTTCTCAAGAAGGGCAGCTGGGGAATCCATCTACAGCACATGTGTTGCGATCTGTTTATAGCAAAATAAAAGACATTAAACTGATAAGAACAGATACTACACTTGATCTGAGCTCCAAGGAGCCGAGAAGCGATGCTGAGAGTCTGCGACGCACCGCACACCTCTGCGCCCACCGCTTTCTACCTCACCGTGACGAGCTCCCAGACACGCAACAAACACCATAACTAGGTAACTCTAAGTGAGGAACCCTTCCCCAAAATGACTCCCGTGGAAGAATTCAAAGCAAGAACCCTTAACACACAATTCTGTTCAAAGACAGACAAGTCTTGCAGCCGCCTTCCTCTTGCTGGTTTTCCTGTACGCTCCTAATTTGCACAAACCCACCCACTGACGTGGGACTAGCAATCTCTCACTGTTAACTCTTACAGCAAAACAGGGCAAAGAAAGCCTATGCAAGTGCTATACCGCAGCTCCTTCCCACAGGCTGACCCCTCCCCCACAGCTCCCCACACCGCAGCCAGGGGCTGACCCCTCCTTCGCCCCGGCTCCCCCCACCACTGCCAGGATCTGGGGCTGACACCCTCCCCACACCGCTGCCAGGGGCTGGGGCTGGCCCCTATTCCCCCCCCCCCCCAAGCTCCATTCTACCTGGGGCTAGGGCTAGGGCCCCGCCCCCGACAAGCCCTGCTGCCTGACACCTCGTGTCGCCACTCTTCCCCCCCCCCCCCCCACACACACGCACGTTCCTCCACGCCCCGCTAGGGGGTCGCACCGGACTTTTTTGGTAAACTGGGCATTTGCTTATTTGCTCTTGCCAACTCATCAGTTGGCAAGAGCAAACGGGATAAATGGCCGTTTTTGTCAAAAAAGGGAAGAAGAAAAAAAAAAAAAGGCAGGATGGCCGGAACAGAGCTTAAAAAGGGAACTGCTCCAGCCAAACGGGGACATATGGTCATCCTATCTCCAGGCAAGTGGTCCTGAGGGAGTCTGGCCAGGGTTGGGGGCAGACCCTGACCTGGCTAATCGCACCACTCCCGAGAGAACGGAGTGATTCCCCGTCCTGGCACTGGACCGGCCCCGGCCGCGCTGCCAGCTCAGCCTGGCGGACACCATAAACGGCAGAGTAATGGAGGCCGTTAGAGGCCAAAAGTCATCCTTCAAAATTTGGAAATCAAAGCCTAGTGAGGATAATAGGAAGGTGCACGAACTCTGGCCGGGTAAGTGTCAAAGTATAACAAGTCAGGCCAAGAAAGAATCTGAGAAGCAACGTGCTAACGACACAAAAGCTAACCATAAGAATGTTTTAAAGTACATCAGAAGCAGGCAGCCTGCCAAAGAGGCGGTGGGGCCACTAGCTGACAAAGGAGCACTCTAGGAAGACAAGGCCATTGCAAAGGAGCTTCATGAATTCTTTGCAGCTGTCTTCACTGCAGAGGACGGGAGGGAGAGTCCCACATCGGAGCTGTCCTTATTGGGTGACAAATCTGAAGTCCCATCCCAGTATAAGAGGTTTTAGAACAAATCGTTAAATTAAACAGGAATAAGTCACCAGGACCAGATGGCATTCGACCACGAGTTCTGAGGGAACTCAGAGATGAAATTGCACAACTACTAGCCGTAGTACGCAAGCTACCACTGAAGCAAGCCTCTGTTGCAGACGACTGGCAGGTAGCTAATGTAATGCCAATTTTTAAAATGGGCTCCAGGGGCGACGCTGGCAATTGCAGGCTGCTGAGCCTAACTTCAGTCACAGGCAAATTGGTAGTAAAGAATGATCAGGCACCCAGATAAACAGGATGTATTGGGAAAGGGTGAACACAGCTTTTGTAAAGGGCACTCCTACCTCACCAATCTTCTAGAATTCTTTGAGGATCTCAGCAAGCATGTGGATGAGGATGATTCAGTCGATACTGCGAACTGGGATTTTCAGAAAGCCTTTGACGGGGTCCCTCACCGAAGGCTCTAAAAGAAAACTTAAGTGGTTATGGGATAAGCGCGTAAGAACGGCCAAACTGGGTCAGACCAAAAGTCCATCTAGCCCAGTATCCTGTCTTCTGACAGCGGCCAATGCCAGGGGCCCCAGAGGGAATGAACGGAACAGGCAATCATCCATCCCCTGTCGCCCATTCCCAGCTTCTGGCAAATAGGGGTTAGCTAGGGATACCACTGGCTGAGCGCCATCAATGGACCTATCCTCCATGAATTTATCTAGTTCTTTTTTGAAACCTGTTATGTTCTTGGCCTTCGCAACGTCCTCTGGCAAAGAGTTCCCCAGGTTGACTGTGTGTTGTGTGAAGAAATACTTTCTTTTGTTTGTTTTAAACCGGCTGCCTGTAAATTTAATTTGGTGACCCCTAGGTCCTGTATTATGAGAAGGAGTACATAACACTTCCTTATTTACTTTCTCCACGCCAGTCATGATTTTATAGACCTCCATCGTATCCCCTCTTAGTCGGCTCTTTTCCAAGCTGAAAAGGCCCAATCTTAAGAATCTCTTCTTATACAGAAGCTGTTCCATACCCCCTCATCATTTTTCTTGCCCTTTTCTGAATCTTTCCAATTCCAATATGCCTTTTTTGAGATGGGGCGACCGCATCAGCACGCAGGTATTTTCTGTCTTATTATCTATCCCTGTCTTAATGATTCCCAACACTCCACTGCACATTCAGTGGATGTTTTCAGAGAACTGTCCACAATGACTCCTAGGTCTCTTTCTTGAGTGGTAACAGCTCATTTAGACCCTTCCCCTCCCCCTCCCCCGCCCCCAATCGTTTTATAGGTATAGCTGGGATTATGTTTTCCAGTGTGCGTTACTTTGCATTGATCAACACTGACTTTCCTCTGCCATTTTGTTGCCCAGTCACCCAGTTTTGCGAGAGCTCTTTGTAGCTCTTGGCAGTCTGCTTTGGCCTTAACTATTCTGAGTAGTTTTGTATCGTCTGCAAATTTTGCCACCTCACTGTTTACCCCTTTCCCCCGGTCATTTATGAATAAGTTGAACGGTACTGGTCCCAGTACAGACCCCTGGGGGACCCCTGGGGATAAGAGGGAAGATCCTCTTCTCTGACACTGGCAGACCAGGTGCCAGCTTATGCCAAGGCCCCTAGAAAAGTGACAAATGCATGGCTGGAAACTAGTCTTGCTCACCTGTGTGTTAGTGTTGTTAAAACGGGCATTATTTTTATAAAAATGTGTTTCGTGTTTAGACTTTATGAAAAGCTGGTGAGTTGCTGCATGCATTCTTCTCACCTATAATATCTGTATCCCACGTTATAAGGTGATATATAAGCCTTGGCTCTAAAACTGTAAACCCCCTGGCCGCCACCAGTCAGGAGAGAAGCATTCCCAAGTGTGAAATGCTAGTTTACCAGAAGAGGAGTCATCTCCTTTCCACCAAGAGAAGACCCTGAGACATCAGACAAGCCACTGTGGATCACCCGTGGACAAAAGGCTTGGTTGATTGCTCCGCCTCACACCCCCACCCACGAGGAGGCGGAGACCTGCACAAACACTTGCCCCATCAGCTCTGGGGGGAATGGAATAAAAATCCCTGTCGAGAAGACACTGTTGTCCCTGTGCTGCTTGGACTTCAGGGGGATGGCATGCCTTACAAGCATAAGCATAAGCAAGGGATCCCGGCTGTTTGGCTAGGGTTAACCCTAAAGGATCTACAGAGCTTGCATGTTCCAGCAGCTTCTACTACTTTTTGAAACCTCAGACTGTAACTCCTTTGTGTGTATGTTTCCCTGCTTTAACCTGGTAAATAATTTCTTATTTCTTTTCCTAGTTCGGAAAGATTTAGCTAGTTTATTATAGGATTGGCCACGAACATTGTCTTCGGTTTGAGATCTGAGGTGCAATTCAGCTGGCTGAGTGACCAGTCCGAGGGACCGGAATATTGTTATGGTTTTTGGTGCAAGGGACCATCTGTCACAAAGGCAGGCTCACCTGGGTGGCAAGATGGATTCAGGGTGCCCAAGGGGGCTGTCTGTGACTCCATGTTAAGGCTGTTCTAGTGGAGTTCACATTTGATACTTGGTTGGTGAAATGGAAGTCTGGAACACACAACCACGAGGAGCCCCCTGCTGTCTGCCAGCCCTGGGTGTCCGGGGCTCCTGCTCTCTGGAGCCCTGGCTGCACTAGAAAGGTAAGTTTCTATCTTGCCTGGTTCAGAAACCGGAAGGGAAATAAAGAGAACCCACATTACATTTTTTTTTTTAAGAATCCTCATGATTTTTAAGCCAATCTCGTGATTTTGGGGAGTCTGACTCACAGGGTGGCAACGCTGAGAAGTTAAGGATTATTATTTAGCGTTTACATTACAGTAGGTTCGGGGGTGGGGGGGGAAATCAGGATTGGGACCCCTGTGTGCCGGGCGCAGCGTGACACCTAGTGCCTTGTCTTGATCTGACAAACCAAGACACATGGGACATGGGCTGGGTGGGGAGAAGTCTGTGTAACTCACACAGCTGTTGAGATACGTGTGACCTCAAATATTACTGATCCCCGCCCCGCTCCTCCCAAAACAAACAAACAAACAAACAAACAACCGACTCCCCAACAGCCCCACAGTCTGGAAAGCATTTGTCCCTCATTACTGTTGAAAAGACTCACAGCAGAAAGAAGGATCCCAGCTTCTCAAACAATCCTCTAGTGAGACAGAGAACCCTACATCTGTAGAAACCACAGCGGTACAGATTTCAGATTTTTCAACTACTTGAAAAAAATCTGCTTTAAAGAAGCATCATCACAGTAAAACTCTTTCTACTTTTCAAACCAGAACATTCTCCCCAAAAGGAGATGCACCGTTCCTGGAGACACTGCAATACCAGGTCAATGCATGGGGTGGGCAGAGCAAGCTCCTAGTCCAGCCCCCTGTTCCAAAAATCAATTTAATATACAGTCCTTAAATAAAGGACATATCAGATATCAAACTGATAAGAACAGATTTAATAATTTTATTTGAGATAATGTTGAAATAAGGAACGGTACAGAGTTCAAGCATAGGAGTTTCTGGTCGTCAGGGCATAGGGTACAGATTATCGAGGGGTGCAAAATGCGATTTAGGAGCTGGTGGAGCAAGGATCACATAATAATCTGCAAATTCCCCGACTGGGGGAAAAGTTTAACCGGTCAGAGTACAGACATCGGGATATGGGGTAAGTTATCCACACAACAGCTACATTCGGTATGCCGGGTATAGTGAGTGAATACGGGGGTGGGGATGGGTCTACCCTCATTTGGTAGGGTTTAATGTTCAGCGGGTTTACGGTTCCAGCTCATACGGTCCGATGGGGAAGGCCTCTCAGTCTCTTTCCCACAGTGTGTGCACAGTGTCGTACCGGCTCACTCCTCCTGGTACTGTCGGTGGCCGGTGATGTGCTCGATATAGATGTCCCTGGACCATCGGATGGTGTCCGAGACCATGAGGCGCCGCATGAGTCGTGCGTAGCGTCTACCGATCCCGCAGGTCCGCAGCACACGCTCGTTGCAGGGGTCCCAAGCGCCCAGGGCTCCGACAATCAGGGCGTCCAGCTGCACCTCGTAGCCCTTCGCTCTCAGGGTGTCGGCCAGAGGGGCGTATTTTTCCAGTTTCCGAGCTCGAGCTTCTCGGAAGGCCGGGGTCCTGTTCTCGAAAGGGACCGTAATGTCGACGAGGATGATCTTTTTCTGGGTTTCGTTGGTGACGACCACGTCGGGTCGTAGCGGGCTGTCGGTACCGGAGATGGCGCAGTTCACGGCGACCTCCCCCAGGCTAGGTGAGATGGCTTTCACCAGGCGGTTCTGGATGGCGTTGTGGCGCAGCTGCCAGGCTCTGGAGTGGGGCTTGCAGCTGCACAGGACGTGGGGCAGGGTCTCGTTGGAGTAGCCGCACTTCCTGCAACGCTTGTCTCGGTTCCCGTGGCGGACGGCTCCGTTGAGCGGGACGCAGTTGAGCCGGGCGCGGTGGATGAACCGCCAGTCGGCGAAGCGGGTGAAGCCGCCCCCGGCGAGGAAGTGGTTGCTGGCGTCCCACTTGCTGGTCAGTTCGAAGGCTTTTCCCTGGTCCGGCTTGCGCTTCAGGGCTTCTACGTACAGCGAGTGGGTGGCTGCCTTCAGGGTCCTTTCCAGCAGGCCCCTGGCGCTCGGGGTGACGATGGTGTTGCCCTCGGACCCGATCTGTGGCACCAGGACACCCAGCTCCTGGCGCTCCTCACACCACTCCCAGCGGCAGCCGATGCGTTTCCCCAGGCGGCGCGTGGCATTGCGGGCGCGGGACCACAGCGAAGCGATGTCGCCCCCATCTCGGCCGAATTCGCCGTCCAGGGAACCGCTCAGGAAGCTGGCGGTGTCTTGGCTGGACGGGGCTCTACCGATCCGCTTTTGCGTTACGTCGTGGAGGGCTTTCGCTGCGATGCTCTTTACCGTGGCGTCGGGGCACGTCAGCAGGCGGAAGGCGTGGGTGATCACTGCGATGTCACCCAGGTCACCCATGCGGGGGACATTGGCACCGCCGTGCCTGTGGGTGATATAGACCAGCTCGTTGCTGGCTCTCTGGGGAAGGAATAACCACTTCTTCACCAGCTGCCGGATGACCTTGTCCGCCTTGTTGAGGGGTACCTTTGCCACGGCGGAGCCCCTCAGGACGAACGAGATGCGGGGGATCAGGAAGGTGTTCAGGGCGTTTATCTTTTGCCACGGTGCTAGCAGGGAGGTGTCGATCTTGGCGGTATCCTGTAGGATCTCTTGGATGGTGTCCTCGGGCGTCTGGCGGACACGGAAACCCGTCGGTGTGCCGAGGTGTCGGTAGGCCTGCCCCTCTGCCAGGGGGATGACGGGCTCGCCCTGAATCTGGAATTCCGTCCCCTGCACGGAGTCCCTTTTGCTGCCATCTATGTGGAGGGATGCGCATTTCTTCGCGTTGAAGCGGAGCCCCATCCAATCGGCAACTCGACTGGTGGCATCTAGCATACGCTGGAGGTTCTCTGGGTCGTCTGCGGTCAGGACCAGGTCATCCGCGTAAGCCAGGACACTCACCCTCTCGCCGTGGAGGTTGAAGCCGCCTGCGCCCTTGGAGATCGCTCGCAGCAGCGGCTCCATGGCGAGGTTAAAGATGATGGGGCTGAGGGGGCAGCCCTGCTTGACTCCGCACCGGATCGGGATCTCGGCTGTCTCTCCTTCGACCGAGCGAATGGTGGTGCTGCATCCCTCGTACATCTCTCGGATCGCCCGGCGGAAGTTCTCTGGCATCCCAAACTCCTGGAGCGTGGCAAAGATGTGGTGGTGGGGCATGGACCCAAAGGCGTTGGCCAGGTCCAGCCATGCTATCGTACCCTGCCTCCGCGCCCTTCTGGTCGTATCGATGATGGTTTGGAGGACAAAGTTATGTTCGTAGCAGCCCTCGCAGGACATGAAGCCTTTCTGGGTGGAGCTGATGGCCCCCCCACGCACTGACCACTCCGTGATCCTGGACGCCAGGCAGCTGGCATAGAGCTTGTACATCGTGGAGCAGAGGGAGATGGGCCTCCAATTGCTGGGGTCATCGCGCTCACCCTTTTTGTACACCAGAACAGTCATGGCCTTTTTCCAGGAGCTGGGAGTCCGGCAGAAACGCTTGCACTGGTTGAAGAGCGTGGCGAGGACCAGGCAGCCGGGATCTCGCTTTTTCAGGAGACTGTAGCGGATGCCATCTTTCCCGGGAGCTGTGTTTTTTGTTTTTGAGAGCCTGGCCAACACTTCCTTGGGCGTGAAGTCAGCTTCCAGGACGCCCGCTTCGTCGACACGGGGCAGGGGGCGGAGGCACTCGGGGCGCAGCGCACCGTCCTGGGCTGTGTGGTCGAATACATCCTTGAAGTAGCTGTAGAGGCGTTCGGGTGGGATCGTGCAGTAGGGCGAGGGCCCGTCGAGGATCTCTCTCATGGCTTTGGGGCGGTTTGCCCGGTACAGCTTCTGGATCCTTGAAGCCGCTGCTGGATCGTAGCGGCAGTTGGCGCCTCTCCTTCTGGTTCCCCTGGCGGTGGTGTTGGGGTTTGGAGCAGGCGGTCTGTGGGCAGGCGGGGCGTTCTCCTGGGTGGGACGTCTCCTGGGAGCGGTTTCTGCAGACAGTTCTTGGGTGAGTCTGTCTACGAGGAGGTCAAAGTCGTCGAAGGAAGCTGTCGCTCTTAGCTCCGCGGTCCAGGCAGTCTGCCACGGAGTGGCAGCCCTCTCCACCGGCTGCTGGCCCTCATGGTCCTCGACCTTGTCTGAAGCAGACTCGTCACCCGCACAGTCGACCCGCCGTCCATCCCGCGAGCCATCGTTCCCTTCGGTTGGGGGCTGGGGCGGAATCTCCGGCGGGATGCTGGCGTTACTAGTGGTCGGAGGGACGCGGTCCGGCTCGGGGATTGCCGGGACGTTGCTGGTCCTCCTAGGGGTGGCTGGTGCTTGGGCGGCTGCTGCTGGAACGTGAGATCCGCTGTTGGCAGCGTCCCGCAGGATGGACTCGGGGGTCGTGCTGGGCTGTCTGGTGAGGAGGGCCCGGTGGTTTTCTGTGGCTGCGGGGTTGGTTTCTCCAGTAGTGCGTGGAGCTTGCTGAGCGGCCTGTGGCTGGGCACTGGCTCCCTCGGCTGCTGGAGTTTGCAGGGCAGACTGAGGCGCGGCTCGGGCTCCTCCGGCGGTTGGGGTTCGCAGGGCGGCCTGAGGTGTGGCTCTGGCTCTTCCGGCGACAGGATCTCGAGCCGCTATGCGCGAGGGGGCACTGATCCGTCTGGGGACGGGAACGTGCTGGGCCGGGGGCGAGGTAGTGCTGAGCCGTCTCAGTATGGAGATTTGCCTGGCGACATGGGAAGGTGAGACGGGCCTCCTGCTGCCGAGGACCTGGGTGGCATTTCCCGCGGCAGCAGGCACCTTCTCGATCGCAGCACCCTGTTGCGCTGGTCTGGCGACGGGGGCAGCCTTCTTGACGGCAGCTTGCACCATCGCTGTTCTTTGTTGCGGCTCAGGAGCGGTGGGGCGGCGCACAGCGGCAGGGCTGGGAGCCGGGGCAGGAGGCCGTGCGGTTCCTTTGGAGCGCTTCCTGCAGGTGACTTGGTGCGCCTTGCATTGTTTCTGTGTCTCGAAGGGCAGGCTGCAGAGGGCACAGCTGAAGGCGACCCGCTTGTTGTGGCATCGCTTTAGGTGCCTGGTGACTCCACCAAGGAGGTGGAAACTTCGGGGAGGGAAGCAGATGGGGCAGATGAGCACGTCCGCCGCGAGGGGGTACTGCAGGTAGACGGTGTCCTCATTACCTTGCAGCGGGGGGGTGCCGGTGGCACCAGCAGTATCGCTGGCTGGTTCATCCCGGCGCGGGCGAGTGGGGTCGAGAGGTCCGGCTGGGGGGGCATCTGGCAGGGGCCTGCTGACTCTTTGGGTAGTTTCGGAGGCTGGGCAGGCATCTGGTAAGATGCTGGTGACCCTCTGGGTGGTCTCTGGAGAGGTGCTGGTCCCATCAGCGGAGATTCCTCTCTTGCTGGTGTGTAGAGGAGTGGGGCCACCCTCCACGACCTGGGCAGCTGCGGGGGTGGGAGGTGGTTGCCTGGGAGCCTCTTGCAGTGGCGGGGTGGGGGGGCTCTCCGGTGGCGGCTGGTGTTGCTGGAGAGCGGGGGGACTCTTGGTCAGCAGCTGCTGTAAGGCGGGGGGGCTTGCCCTCGGAGCCTCTTGCAGTGGCGGGGTGGGGGGGCTCTTCAGTGGCAGTTGGTGTTGCTGGAGAGCGGGGGGGCTCTTGGTCAGCAGCTGCTGTAAGGCGGGGGGGCTTGCCCTCGGTGGCTGGCGCTGCTGGGGAGCGGCGGGGATGTTCCTTCTGGCGGTGATGTCTTGACAGGCTGGCCTCTGGGTGCGGGATCTGTCTGGAACAGCATCTCGGAGGGGGTCCTTCGGGCAGTCGCCGGCCTTCCTTTTCGTGCTGCTGGTCCGTAGTGTCCTGGAGGCACCGAGGGTTTTCTTTGTAGTCGCTGCTTGAGGGGCCTTCTGTGGAGCAACAGCAGCGGTGGTACACAGAGCAGCTGACGATGTCTCGGTAGCAAGAGAAGGATTTTCTTCGAAAGCAGCAGCGCTAGCATATACCTCCAGGGCAGCATCGATTTTCTCAAGAAGGGCAGCTGGGGAATCCATCTACAGCACATGTGTTGCGATCTGTTTATAGCAAAATAAAAGACATTAAACTGATAAGAACAGATACTACACTTGATCTGAGCTCCAAGGAGCCGAGAAGCGATGCTGAGAGTCTGCGACGCACCGCACACCTCTGCGCCCACCGCTTTCTACCTCACCGTGACGAGCTCCCAGACACGCAACAAACACCATAACTAGGTAACTCTAAGTGAGGAACCCTTCCCCAAAATGACTCCCGTGGAAGAATTCAAAGCAAGAACCCTTAACACACAATTCTGTTCAAAGACAGACAAGTCTTGCAGCCGCCTTCCTCTTGCTGGTTTTCCTGTACGCTCCTAATTTGCACAAACCCACCCACTGACGTGGGACTAGCAATCTCTCACTGTTAACTCTTACAGCAAAACAGGGCAAAGAAAGCCTATGCAAGTGCTATACCGCAGCTCCTTCCCACAGGCTGACCCCTCCCCCACAGCTCCCCACACCGCAGCCAGGGGCTGACCCCTCCTTCGCCCCGGCTCCCCCCACCACTGCCAGGATCTGGGGCTGACACCCTCCCCACACCGCTGCCAGGGGCTGGGGCTGGCCCCTATTCCCCCCCCCCCCCCCAAGCTCCATTCTACCTGGGGCTAGGGCTAGGGCCCCGCCCCCGACAAGCCCTGCTGCCTGACACCTCGTGTCGCCACTCTTCCCCCCCCCCCCCCACACACACGCACGTTCCTCCACGCCCCGCTAGGGGGTCGCACCGGACTTTTTTGGTAAACTGGGCATTTGCTTATTTGCTCTTGCCAACTCATCAGTTGGCAAGAGCAAACGGGATAAATGGCCGTTTTTGTCAAAAAAGGGAAGAAGAAAAAAAAAAAAAGGCAGGATGGCCGGAACAGAGCTTAAAAAGGGAACTGCTCCAGCCAAACGGGGACATATGGTCATCCTATCTCCAGGCAAGTGGTCCTGAGGGAGTCTGGCCAGGGTTGGGGGCAGACCCTGACCTGGCTAATCGCACCACTCCCGAGAGAACGGAGTGATTCCCCGTCCTGGCACTGGACCGGCCCCGGCCGCGCTGCCAGCTCAGCCTGGCGGACACCATAAACGGCAGAGTAATGGAGGCCGTTAGAGGCCAAAAGTCATCCTTCAAAATTTGGAAATCAAAGCCTAGTGAGGATAATAGGAAGGTGCACGAACTCTGGCCGGGTAAGTGTCAAAGTATAACAAGTCAGGCCAAGAAAGAATCTGAGAAGCAACGTGCTAACGACACAAAAGCTAACCATAAGAATGTTTTAAAGTACATCAGAAGCAGGCAGCCTGCCAAAGAGGCGGTGGGGCCACTAGCTGACAAAGGAGCACTCTAGGAAGACAAGGCCATTGCAAAGGAGCTTCATGAATTCTTTGCAGCTGTCTTCACTGCAGAGGACGGGAGGGAGAGTCCCACATCGGAGCTGTCCTTATTGGGTGACAAATCTGAAGTCCCATCCCAGTATAAGAGGTTTTAGAACAAATCGTTAAATTAAACAGGAATAAGTCACCAGGACCAGATGGCATTCGACCACGAGTTCTGAGGGAACTCAGAGATGAAATTGCACAACTACTAGCCGTAGTACGCAAGCTACCACTGAAGCAAGCCTCTGTTGCAGACGACTGGCAGGTAGCTAATGTAATGCCAATTTTTAAAATGGGCTCCAGGGGCGACGCTGGCAATTGCAGGCTGCTGAGCCTAACTTCAGTCACAGGCAAATTGGTAGTAAAGAATGATCAGGCACCCAGATAAACAGGATGTATTGGGAAAGGGTGAACACAGCTTTTGTAAAGGGCACTCCTACCTCACCAATCTTCTAGAATTCTTTGAGGATCTCAGCAAGCATGTGGATGAGGATGATTCAGTCGATACTGCGAACTGGGATTTTCAGAAAGCCTTTGACGGGGTCCCTCACCGAAGGCTCTAAAAGAAAACTTAAGTGGTTATGGGATAAGCGCGTAAGAACGGCCAAACTGGGTCAGACCAAAAGTCCATCTAGCCCAGTATCCTGTCTTCTGACAGCGGCCAATGCCAGGGGCCCCAGAGGGAATGAACGGAACAGGCAATCATCCATCCCCTGTCGCCCATTCCCAGCTTCTGGCAAATAGGGGTTAGCTAGGGATACCACTGGCTGAGCGCCATCAATGGACCTATCCTCCATGAATTTATCTAGTTCTTTTTTGAAACCTGTTATGTTCTTGGCCTTCGCAACGTCCTCTGGCAAAGAGTTCCCCAGGTTGACTGTGTGTTGTGTGAAGAAATACTTTCTTTTGTTTGTTTTAAACCGGCTGCCTGTAAATTTAATTTGGTGACCCCTAGGTCCTGTATTATGAGAAGGAGTACATAACACTTCCTTATTTACTTTCTCCACGCCAGTCATGATTTTATAGACCTCCATCGTATCCCCTCTTAGTCGGCTCTTTTCCAAGCTGAAAAGGCCCAATCTTAAGAATCTCTTCTTATACAGAAGCTGTTCCATACCCCCTCATCATTTTTCTTGCCCTTTTCTGAATCTTTCCAATTCCAATATGCCTTTTTTGAGATGGGGCGACCGCATCAGCACGCAGGTATTTTCTGTCTTATTATCTATCCCTGTCTTAATGATTCCCAACACTCCACTGCACATTCAGTGGATGTTTTCAGAGAACTGTCCACAATGACTCCTAGGTCTCTTTCTTGAGTGGTAACAGCTCATTTAGACCCTTCCCCTCCCCCTCCCCCGCCCCCAATCGTTTTATAGGTATAGCTGGGATTATGTTTTCCAGTGTGCGTTACTTTGCATTGATCAACACTGACTTTCCTCTGCCATTTTGTTGCCCAGTCACCCAGTTTTGCGAGAGCTCTTTGTAGCTCTTGGCAGTCTGCTTTGGCCTTAACTATTCTGAGTAGTTTTGTATCGTCTGCAAATTTTGCCACCTCACTGTTTACCCCTTTCCCCCGGTCATTTATGAATAAGTTGAACGGTACTGGTCCCAGTACAGACCCCTGGGGGACCCCTGGGGATAAGAGGGAAGATCCTCTTCTCTGACACTGGCAGACCAGGTGCCAGCTTATGCCAAGGCCCCTAGAAAAGTGACAAATGCATGGCTGGAAACTAGTCTTGCTCACCTGTGTGTTAGTGTTGTTAAAACGGGCATTATTTTTATAAAAATGTGTTTCGTGTTTAGACTTTATGAAAAGCTGGTGAGTTGCTGCATGCATTCTTCTCACCTATAATATCTGTATCCCACGTTATAAGGTGATATATAAGCCTTGGCTCTAAAACTGTAAACCCCCTGGCCGCCACCAGTCAGGAGAGAAGCATTCCCAAGTGTGAAATGCTAGTTTACCAGAAGAGGAGTCATCTCCTTTCCACCAAGAGAAGACCCTGAGACATCAGACAAGCCACTGTGGATCACCCGTGGACAAAAGGCTTGGTTGATTGCTCCGCCTCACACCCCCACCCACGAGGAGGCGGAGACCTGCACAAACACTTGCCCCATCAGCTCTGGGGGGAATGGAATAAAAATCCCTGTCGAGAAGACA
Source organism: Lepidochelys olivacea (assembly GCF_965140295.1). Lineage (NCBI taxonomy): Eukaryota > Metazoa > Chordata > Testudines > Cheloniidae > Lepidochelys > Lepidochelys olivacea. The sequence continues at coordinate 23,000,919 of NC_140412.1, read as the reverse complement.
CTGTTGTCCCTGTGCTGCTTGGACTTCAGGGGGATGGCATGCCTTACAAGCATAAGCATAAGCAAGGGATCCCGGCTGTTTGGCTAGGGTTAACCCTAAAGGATCTACAGAGCTTGCATGTTCCAGCAGCTTCTACTACTTTTTGAAACCTCAGACTGTAACTCCTTTGTGTGTATGTTTCCCTGCTTTAACCTGGTAAATAATTTCTTATTTCTTTTCCTAGTTCGGAAAGATTTAGCTAGTTTATTATAGGATTGGCCACGAACATTGTCTTCGGTTTGAGATCTGAGGTGCAATTCAGCTGGCTGAGTGACCAGTCCGAGGGACCGGAATATTGTTATGGTTTTTGGTGCAAGGGACCATCTGTCAGAAAGGCAGGCTCACCTGGGTGGCAAGATGGATTCAGGGTGCCCAAGGGGGCTGTCTGTGACTCCATGTTAAGGCTGTTCTAGTGGAGTTCACATTTGATACTTGGTTGGTGAAATGGAAGTCTGGAACACACAACCACGAGGAGCCCCCTGCTGTCTGCCAGCCCTGGGTGTCCGGGGCTCCTGCTCTCTGGAGCCCTGGCTGCACTAGAAAGGTAAGTTTCTATCTTGCCTGGTTCAGAAACCGGAAGGGAAATAAAGAGAACCCACATTACATTTTTTTTTTTAAGAATCCTCATGATTTTTAAGCCAATCTCGTGATTTTGGGGAGTCTGACTCACAGGGTGGCAACGCTGAGAAGTTAAGGATTATTATTTAGCGTTTACATTACAGTAGGTTCGGGGGTGGGGGGGGAAATCAGGATTGGGACCCCTGTGTGCCGGGCGCAGCGTGACACCTAGTGCCTTGTCTTGATCTGACAAACCAAGACACATGGGACATGGGCTGGGTGGGGAGAAGTCTGTGTAACTCACACAGCTGTTGAGATACGTGTGACCTCAAATATTACTGATCCCCGCCCCGCTCCTCCCAAAACAAACAAACAAACAAACAAACAACCGACTCCCCAACAGCCCCACAGTCTGGAAAGCATTTGTCCCTCATTACTGTTGAAAAGACTCACAGCAGAAAGAAGGATCCCAGCTTCTCAAACAATCCTCTAGTGAGACAGAGAACCCTACATCTGTAGAAACCACAGCGGTACAGATTTCAGATTTTTCAACTACTTGAAAAAAATCTGCTTTAAAGAAGCATCATCACAGTAAAACTCTTTCTACTTTTCAAACCAGAACATTCTCCCCAAAAGGAGATGCACCGTTCCTGGAGACACTGCAATACCAGGTCAATGCATGGGGTGGGCAGAGCAAGCTCCTAGTCCAGCCCCCTGTTCCAAAAATCAATTTAATATACAGTCCTTAAATAAAGGACATATCAGATATCAAACTGATAAGAACAGATTTAATAATTTTATTTGAGATAATGTTGAAATAAGGAACGGTACAGAGTTCAAGCATAGGAGTTTCTGGTCGTCAGGGCATAGGGTACAGATTATCGAGGGGTGCAAAATGCGATTTAGGAGCTGGTGGAGCAAGGATCACATAATAATCTGCAAATTCCCCGACTGGGGGAAAAGTTTAACCGGTCAGAGTACAGACATCGGGATATGGGGTAAGTTATCCACACAACAGCTACATTCGGTATGCCGGGTATAGTGAGTGAATACGGGGGTGGGGATGGGTCTACCCTCATTTGGTAGGGTTTAATGTTCAGCGGGTTTACGGTTCCAGCTCATACGGTCCGATGGGGAAGGCCTCTCAGTCTCTTTCCCACAGTGTGTGCACAGTGTCGTACCGGCTCACTCCTCCTGGTACTGTCGGTGGCCGGTGATGTGCTCGATATAGATGTCCCTGGACCATCGGATGGTGTCCGAGACCATGAGGCGCCGCATGAGTCGTGCGTAGCGTCTACCGATCCCGCAGGTCCGCAGCACACGCTCGTTGCAGGGGTCCCAAGCGCCCAGGGCTCCGACAATCAGGGCGTCCAGCTGCACCTCGTAGCCCTTCGCTCTCAGGGTGTCGGCCAGAGGGGCGTATTTTTCCAGTTTCCGAGCTCGAGCTTCTCGGAAGGCCGGGGTCCTGTTCTCGAAAGGGACCGTAATGTCGACGAGGATGATCTTTTTCTGGGTTTCGTTGGTGACGACCACGTCGGGTCGTAGCGGGCTGTCGGTACCGGAGATGGCGCAGTTCACGGCGACCTCCCCCAGGCTAGGTGAGATGGCTTTCACCAGGCGGTTCTGGATGGCGTTGTGGCGCAGCTGCCAGGCTCTAGAGTGGGGCTTGCAGCTGCACAGGACGTGGGGCAGGGTCTCGTTGGAGTAGCCGCACTTCCTGCAACGCTTGTCTCGGTTCCCGTGGCGGACGGCTCCGTTGAGCGGGACGCAGTTGAGCCGGGCGCGGTGGATGAACCGCCAGTCGGCGAAGCGGGTGAAGCCGCCCCCGGCGAGGAAGTGGTTGCTGGCGTCCCACTTGCTGGTCAGTTCGAAGGCTTTTCCCTGGTCCGGCTTGCGCTTCAGGGCTTCTACGTACAGCGAGTGGGTGGCTGCCTTCAGGGTCCTTTCCAGCAGGCCCCTGGCGCTCGGGGTGACGATGGTGTTGCCCTCGGACCCGATCTGTGGCACCAGGACACCCAGCTCCTGGCGCTCCTCACACCACTCCCAGCGGCAGCCGATGCGTTTCCCCAGGCGGCGCGTGGCATTGCGGGCGCGGGACCACAGCGAAGCGATGTCGCCCCCATCTCGGCCGAATTCGCCGTCCAGGGAACCGCTCAGGAAGCTGGCGGTGTCTTGGCTGGACGGGGCTCTACCGATCCGCTTTTGCGTTACGTCGTGGAGGGCTTTCGCTGCGATGCTCTTTACCGTGGCGTCGGGGCACGTCAGCAGGCGGAAGGCGTGGGTGATCACTGCGATGTCACCCAGGTCACCCATGCGGGGGACATTGGCACCGCCGTGCCTGTGGGTGATATAGACCAGCTCGTTGCTGGCTCTCTGGGGAAGGAATAACCACTTCTTCACCAGCTGCCGGATGACCTTGTCCGCCTTGTTGAGGGGTACCTTTGCCACGGCGGAGCCCCTCAGGACGAACGAGATGCGGGGGATCAGGAAGGTGTTCAGGGCGTTTATCTTTTGCCACGGTGCTAGCAGGGAGGTGTCGATCTTGGCGGTATCCTGTAGGATCTCTTGGATGGTGTCCTCGGGCGTCTGGCGGACACGGAAACCCGTCGGTGTGCCGAGGTGTCGGTAGGCCTGCCCCTCTGCCAGGGGGATGACGGGCTCGCCCTGAATCTGGAATTCCGTCCCCTGCACGGAGTCCCTTTTGCTGCCATCTATGTGGAGGGATGCGCATTTCTTCGCGTTGAAGCGGAGCCCCATCCAATCGGCAACTCGACTGGTGGCATCTAGCATACGCTGGAGGTTCTCTGGGTCGTCTGCGGTCAGGACCAGGTCATCCGCGTAAGCCAGGACACTCACCCTCTCGCCGTGGAGGTTGAAGCCGCCTGCGCCCTTGGAGATCGCTCGCAGCAGCGGCTCCATGGCGAGGTTAAAGATGATGGGGCTGAGGGGGCAGCCCTGCTTGACTCCGCACCGGATCGGGATCTCGGCTGTCTCTCCTTCGACCGAGCGAATGGTGGTGCTGCATCCCTCGTACATCTCTCGGATCGCCCGGCGGAAGTTCTCTGGCATCCCAAACTCCTGGAGCGTGGCAAAGATGTGGTGGTGGGGCATGGACCCAAAGGCGTTGGCCAGGTCCAGCCATGCTATCGTACCCTGCCTCCGCGCCCTTCTGGTCGTATCGATGATGGTTTGGAGGACAAAGTTATGTTCGTAGCAGCCCTCGCAGGACATGAAGCCTTTCTGGGTGGAGCTGATGGCCCCCCCACGCACTGACCACTCCGTGATCCTGGACGCCAGGCAGCTGGCATAGAGCTTGTACATCGTGGAGCAGAGGGAGATGGGCCTCCAATTGCTGGGGTCATCGCGCTCACCCTTTTTGTACACCAGAACAGTCATGGCCTTTTTCCAGGAGCTGGGAGTCCGGCAGAAACGCTTGCACTGGTTGAAGAGCGTGGCGAGGACCAGGCAGCCGGGATCTCGCTTTTTCAGGAGACTGTAGCGGATGCCATCTTTCCCGGGAGCTGTGTTTTTTGTTTTTGAGAGCCTGGCCAACACTTCCTTGGGCGTGAAGTCAGCTTCCAGGACGCCCGCTTCGTCGACACGGGGCAGGGGGCGGAGGCACTCGGGGCGCAGCGCACCGTCCTGGGCTGTGTGGTCGAATACATCCTTGAAGTAGCTGTAGAGGCGTTCGGGTGGGATCGTGCAGTAGGGCGAGGGCCCGTCGAGGATCTCTCTCATGGCTTTGGGGCGGTTTGCCCGGTACAGCTTCTGGATCCTTGAAGCCGCTGCTGGATCGTAGCGGCAGTTGGCGCCTCTCCTTCTGGTTCCCCTGGCGGTGGTGTTGGGGTTTGGAGCAGGCGGTCTGTGGGCAGGCGGGGCGTTCTCCTGGGTGGGACGTCTCCTGGGAGCGGTTTCTGCAGACAGTTCTTGGGTGAGTCTGTCTACGAGGAGGTCAAAGTCGTCGAAGGAAGCTGTCGCTCTTAGCTCCGCGGTCCAGGCAGTCTGCCACGGAGTGGCAGCCCTCTCCACCGGCTGCTGGCCCTCATGGTCCTCGACCTTGTCTGAAGCAGACTCGTCACCCGCACAGTCGACCCGCCGTCCATCCCGCGAGCCATCGTTCCCTTCGGTTGGGGGCTGGGGCGGAATCTCCGGCGGGATGCTGGCGTTACTAGTGGTCGGAGGGACGCGGTCCGGCTCGGGGATTGCCGGGACGTTGCTGGTCCTCCTAGGGGTGGCTGGTGCTTGGGCGGCTGCTGCTGGAACGTGAGATCCGCTGTTGGCAGCGTCCCGCAGGATGGACTCGGGGGTCGTGCTGGGCTGTCTGGTGAGGAGGGCCCGGTGGTTTTCTGTGGCTGCGGGGTTGGTTTCTCCAGTAGTGCGTGGAGCTTGCTGAGCGGCCTGTGGCTGGGCACTGGCTCCCTCGGCTGCTGGAGTTTGCAGGGCAGACTGAGGCGCGGCTCGGGCTCCTCCGGCGGTTGGGGTTCGCAGGGCGGCCTGAGGTGTGGCTCTGGCTCTTCCGGCGACAGGATCTCGAGCCGCTATGCGCGAGGGGGCACTGATCCGTCTGGGGACGGGAACGTGCTGGGCCGGGGGCGAGGTAGTGCTGAGCCGTCTCAGTATGGAGATTTGCCTGGCGACATGGGAAGGTGAGACGGGCCTCCTGCTGCCGAGGACCTGGGTGGCATTTCCCGCGGCAGCAGGCACCTTCTCGATCGCAGCACCCTGTTGCGCTGGTCTGGCGACGGGGGCAGCCTTCTTGACGGCAGCTTGCACCATCGCTGTTCTTTGTTGCGGCTCAGGAGCGGTGGGGCGGCGCACAGCGGCAGGGCTGGGAGCCGGGGCAGGAGGCCGTGCGGTTCCTTTGGAGCGCTTCCTGCAGGTGACTTGGTGCGCCTTGCATTGTTTCTGTGTCTCGAAGGGCAGGCTGCAGAGGGCACAGCTGAAGGCGACCCGCTTGTTGTGGCATCGCTTTAGGTGCCTGGTGACTCCACCAAGGAGGTGGAAACTTCGGGGAGGGAAGCAGATGGGGCAGATGAGCACGTCCGCCGCGAGGGGGTACTGCAGGTAGACGGTGTCCTCATTACCTTGCAGCGGGGGGGTGCCGGTGGCACCAGCAGTATCGCTGGCTGGTTCATCCCGGCGCGGGCGAGTGGGGTCGAGAGGTCCGGCTGGGGGGGCATCTGGCAGGGGCCTGCTGACTCTTTGGGTAGTTTCGGAGGCTGGGCAGGCATCTGGTAAGATGCTGGTGACCCTCTGGGTGGTCTCTGGAGAGGTGCTGGTCCCATCAGCGGAGATTCCTCTCTTGCTGGTGTGTAGAGGAGTGGGGCCACCCTCCACGACCTGGGCAGCTGCGGGGGTGGGAGGTGGTTGCCTGGGAGCCTCTTGCAGTGGCGGGGTGGGGGGGCTCTCCGGTGGCGGCTGGTGTTGCTGGAGAGCGGGGGGACTCTTGGTCAGCAGCTGCTGTAAGGCGGGGGGGCTTGCCCTCGGAGCCTCTTGCAGTGGCGGGGTGGGGGGGCTCTTCAGTGGCAGTTGGTGTTGCTGGAGAGCGGGGGGGCTCTTGGTCAGCAGCTGCTGTAAGGCGGGGGGGCTTGCCCTCGGTGGCTGGCGCTGCTGGGGAGCGGCGGGGATGTTCCTTCTGGCGGTGATGTCTTGACAGGCTGGCCTCTGGGTGCGGGATCTGTCTGGAACAGCATCTCGGAGGGGGTCCTTCGGGCAGTCGCCGGCCTTCCTTTTCGTGCTGCTGGTCCGTAGTGTCCTGGAGGCACCGAGGGTTTTCTTTGTAGTCGCTGCTTGAGGGGCCTTCTGTGGAGCAACAGCAGCGGTGGTACACAGAGCAGCTGACGATGTCTCGGTAGCAAGAGAAGGATTTTCTTCGAAAGCAGCAGCGCTAGCATATACCTCCAGGGCAGCATCGATTTTCTCAAGAAGGGCAGCTGGGGAATCCATCTACAGCACATGTGTTGCGATCTGTTTATAGCAAAATAAAAGACATTAAACTGATAAGAACAGATACTACACTTGATCTGAGCTCCAAGGAGCCGAGAAGCGATGCTGAGAGTCTGCGACGCACCGCACACCTCTGCGCCCACCGCTTTCTACCTCACCGTGACGAGCTCCCAGACACGCAACAAACACCATAACTAGGTAACTCTAAGTGAGGAACCCTTCCCCAAAATGACTCCCGTGGAAGAATTCAAAGCAAGAACCCTTAACACACAATTCTGTTCAAAGACAGACAAGTCTTGCAGCCGCCTTCCTCTTGCTGGTTTTCCTGTACGCTCCTAATTTGCACAAACCCACCCACTGACGTGGGACTAGCAATCTCTCACTGTTAACTCTTACAGCAAAACAGGGCAAAGAAAGCCTATGCAAGTGCTATACCGCAGCTCCTTCCCACAGGCTGACCCCTCCCCCACAGCTCCCCACACCGCAGCCAGGGGCTGACCCCTCCTTCGCCCCGGCTCCCCCCACCACTGCCAGGATCTGGGGCTGACACCCTCCCCACACCGCTGCCAGGGGCTGGGGCTGGCCCCTATTCCCCCCCCCCCAAGCTCCATTCTACCTGGGGCTAGGGCTAGGGCTAGGGCCCCGCCCCCGACAAGCCCTGCTGCCTGACACCTCGTGTCGCCACTCTTCCCCCCCCCCCCCACACACACACGCACGTTCCTCCACGCCCCGCTAGGGGGTCGCACCGGACTTTTTTGGTAAACTGGGCATTTGCTTATTTGCTCTTGCCAACTCATCAGTTGGCAAGAGCAAACGGGATAAATGGCCGTTTTTGTCAAAAAAGGGAAGAAGAAAAAAAAAAAAAGGCAGGATGGCCGGAACAGAGCTTAAAAAGGGAACTGCTCCAGCCAAACGGGGACATATGGTCATCCTATCTCCAGGCAAGTGGTCCTGAGGGAGTCTGGCCAGGGTTGGGGGCAGACCCTGACCTGGCTAATCGCACCACTCCCGAGAGAACGGAGTGATTCCCCGTCCTGGCACTGGACCGGCCCCGGCCGCGCTGCCAGCTCAGCCTGGCGGACACCATAAACGGCAGAGTAATGGAGGCCGTTAGAGGCCAAAAGTCATCCTTCAAAATTTGGAAATCAAAGCCTAGTGAGGATAATAGGAAGGTGCACGAACTCTGGCCGGGTAAGTGTCAAAGTATAACAAGTCAGGCCAAGAAAGAATCTGAGAAGCAACGTGCTAACGACACAAAAGCTAACCATAAGAATGTTTTAAAGTACATCAGAAGCAGGCAGCCTGCCAAAGAGGCGGTGGGGCCACTAGCTGACAAAGGAGCACTCTAGGAAGACAAGGCCATTGCAAAGGAGCTTCATGAATTCTTTGCAGCTGTCTTCACTGCAGAGGACGGGAGGGAGAGTCCCACATCGGAGCTGTCCTTATTGGGTGACAAATCTGAAGTCCCATCCCAGTATAAGAGGTTTTAGAACAAATCGTTAAATTAAACAGGAATAAGTCACCAGGACCAGATGGCATTCGACCACGAGTTCTGAGGGAACTCAGAGATGAAATTGCACAACTACTAGCCGTAGTACGCAAGCTACCACTGAAGCAAGCCTCTGTTGCAGACGACTGGCAGGTAGCTAATGTAATGCCAATTTTTAAAATGGGCTCCAGGGGCGACCCTGGCAATTGCAGGCTGCTGAGCCTAACTTCAGTCACAGGCAAATTGGTAGTAAAGAATGATCAGGCACCCAGATAAACAGGATGTATTGGGAAAGGGTGAACACAGCTTTTGTAAAGGGCACTCCTACCTCACCAATCTTCTAGAATTCTTTGAGGATCTCAGCAAGCATGTGGATGAGGATGATTCAGTCGATACTGCGAACTGGGATTTTCAGAAAGCCTTTGACGGGGTCCCTCACCGAAGGCTCTAAAAGAAAACTTAAGTGGTTATGGGATAAGCGCGTAAGAACGGCCAAACTGGGTCAGACCAAAAGTCCATCTAGCCCAGTATCCTGTCTTCTGACAGCGGCCAATGCCAGGGGCCCCAGAGGGAATGAACGGAACAGGCAATCATCCATCCCCTGTCGCCCATTCCCAGCTTCTGGCAAATAGGGGTTAGCTAGGGATACCACTGGCTGAGCGCCATCAATGGACCTATCCTCCATGAATTTATCTAGTTCTTTTTTGAAACCTGTTATGTTCTTGGCCTTCGCAACGTCCTCTGGCAAAGAGTTCCCCAGGTTGACTGTGTGTTGTGTGAAGAAATACTTTCTTTTGTTTGTTTTAAACCGGCTGCCTGTAAATTTAATTTGGTGACCCCTAGGTCCTGTATTATGAGAAGGAGTACATAACACTTCCTTATTTACTTTCTCCACGCCAGTCATGATTTTATAGACCTCCATCGTATCCCCTCTTAGTCGGCTCTTTTCCAAGCTGAAAAGGCCCAATCTTAAGAATCTCTTCTTATACAGAAGCTGTTCCATACCCCCTCATCATTTTTCTTGCCCTTTTCTGAATCTTTCCAATTCCAATATGCCTTTTTTGAGATGGGGCGACCGCATCAGCACGCAGGTATTTTCTGTCTTATTATCTATCCCTGTCTTAATGATTCCCAACACTCCACTGCACATTCAGTGGATGTTTTCAGAGAACTGTCCACAATGACTCCTAGGTCTCTTTCTTGAGTGGTAACAGCTCATTTAGACCCTTCCCCTCCCCCTCCCCCGCCCCCAATCGTTTTATAGGTATAGCTGGGATTATGTTTTCCAGTGTGCGTTACTTTGCATTGATCAACACTGACTTTCCTCTGCCATTTTGTTGCCCAGTCACCCAGTTTTGCGAGAGCTCTTTGTAGCTCTTGGCAGTCTGCTTTGGCCTTAACTATTCTGAGTAGTTTTGTATCGTCTGCAAATTTTGCCACCTCACTGTTTACCCCTTTCCCCCGGTCATTTATGAATAAGTTGAACGGTACTGGTCCCAGTACAGACCCCTGGGGGACCCCTGGGGATAAGAGGGAAGATCCTCTTCTCTGACACTGGCAGACCAGGTGCCAGCTTATGCCAAGGCCCCTAGAAAAGTGACAAATGCATGGCTGGAAACTAGTCTTGCTCACCTGTGTGTTAGTGTTGTTAAAACGGGCATTATTTTTATAAAAATGTGTTTCGTGTTTAGACTTTATGAAAAGCTGGTGAGTTGCTGCATGCATTCTTCTCACCTATAATATCTGTATCCCACGTTATAAGGTGATATATAAGCCTTGGCTCTAAAACTGTAAACCCCCTGGCCGCCACCAGTCAGGAGAGAAGCATTCCCAAGTGTGAAATGCTAGTTTACCAGAAGAGGAGTCATCTCCTTTCCACCAAGAGAAGACCCTGAGACATCAGACAAGCCACTGTGGATCACCCGTGGACAAAAGGCTTGGTTGATTGCTCCGCCTCACACCCCCACCCACGAGGAGGCGGAGACCTGCACAAACACTTGCCCCATCAGCTCTGGGGGGAATGGAATAAAAATCCCTGTCGAGAAGACACTGTTGTCCCTGTGCTGCTTGGACTTCAGGGGGATGGCATGCCTTACAAGCATAAGCATAAGCAAGGGATCCCGGCTGTTTGGCTAGGGTTAACCCTAAAGGATCTACAGAGCTTGCATGTTCCAGCAGCTTCTACTACTTTTTGAAACCTCAGACTGTAACTCCTTTGTGTGTATGTTTCCCTGCTTTAACCTGGTAAATAATTTCTTATTTCTTTTCCTAGTTCGGAAAGATTTAGCTAGTTTATTATAGGATTGGCCACGAACATTGTCTTCGGTTTGAGATCTGAGGTGCAATTCAGCTGGCTGAGTGACCAGTCCGAGGGACCGGAATATTGTTATGGTTTTTGGTGCAAGGGACCATCTGTCAGAAAGGCAGGCTCACCTGGGTGGCAAGATGGATTCAGGGTGCCCAAGGGGGCTGTCTGTGACTCCATGTTAAGGCTGTTCTAGTGGAGTTCACATTTGATACTTGGTTGGTGAAATGGAAGTCTGGAACACACAACCACGAGGAGCCCCCTGCTGTCTGCCAGCCCTGGGTGTCCGGGGCTCCTGCTCTCTGGAGCCCTGGCTGCACTAGAAAGGTAAGTTTCTATCTTGCCTGGTTCAGAAACCGGAAGGGAAATAAAGAGAACCCACATTACATTTTTTTTTTTAAGAATCCTCATGATTTTTAAGCCAATCTCGTGATTTTGGGGAGTCTGACTCACAGGGTGGCAACGCTGAGAAGTTAAGGATTATTATTTAGCGTTTACATTACAGTAGGTTCGGGGGTGGGGGGGGAAATCAGGATTGGGACCCCTGTGTGCCGGGCGCAGCGTGACACCTAGTGCCTTGTCTTGATCTGACAAACCAAGACACATGGGACATGGGCTGGGTGGGGAGAAGTCTGTGTAACTCACACAGCTGTTGAGATACGTGTGACCTCAAATATTACTGATCCCCGCCCCGCTCCTCCCAAAACAAACAAACAAACAAACAAACAACCGACTCCCCAACAGCCCCACAGTCTGGAAAGCATTTGTCCCTCATTACTGTTGAAAAGACTCACAGCAGAAAGAAGGATCCCAGCTTCTCAAACAATCCTCTAGTGAGACAGAGAACCCTACATCTGTAGAAACCACAGCGGTACAGATTTCAGATTTTTCAACTACTTGAAAAAAATCTGCTTTAAAGAAGCATCATCACAGTAAAACTCTTTCTACTTTTCAAACCAGAACATTCTCCCCAAAAGGAGATGCACCGTTCCTGGAGACACTGCAATACCAGGTCAATGCATGGGGTGGGCAGAGCAAGCTCCTAGTCCAGCCCCCTGTTCCAAAAATCAATTTAATATACAGTCCTTAAATAAAGGACATATCAGATATCAAACTGATAAGAACAGATACTACACTTGATCTGAGCTCCAAGGAGCCGAGAAGCGATGCTGAGAGTCTGCGACGCACCGCACACCTCTGCGCCCACCGCTTTCTACCTCACCGTGACGAGCTCCCAGACACGCAACAAACACCATAACTAGGTAACTCTAAGTGAGGAACCCTTCCCCAAAATGACTCCCGTGGAAGAATTCAAAGCAAGAACCCTTAACACACAATTCTGTTCAAAGACAGACAAGTCTTGCAGCCGCCTTCCTCTTGCTGGTTTTCCTGTACGCTCCTAATTTGCACAAACCCACCCACTGACGTGGGACTAGCAATCTCTCACTGTTAACTCTTACAGCAAAACAGGGCAAAGAAAGCCTATGCAAGTGCTATACCGCAGCTCCTTCCCACAGGCTGACCCCTCCCCCACAGCTCCCCACACCGCAGCCAGGGGCTGACCCCTCCTTCGCCCCGGCTCCCCCCACCACTGCCAGGATCTGGGGCTGACACCCTCCCCACACCGCTGCCAGGGGCTGGGGCTGGCCCCTATTCCCCCCCCCCCGCAAGCTCCATTCTACCTGGGGCTAGGGCTAGGGCCCCGCCCCCGACAAGCCCTGCTGCCTGACACCTCGTGTCGCCACTCTTCCCCCCCCCACACACACACACGCACGTTCCTCCACGCCCCGCTAGGGGGTCGCACCGGACTTTTTTGGTAAACTGGGCATTTGCTTATTTGCTCTTGCCAACTCATCAGTTGGCAAGAGCAAACGGGATAAATGGCCGTTTTTGTCAAAAAAGGGAAGAAGAAAAAAAAAAAAAGGCAGGATGGCCGGAACAGAGCTTAAAAAGGGAACTGCTCCAGCCAAACGGGGACATATGGTCATCCTATCTCCAGGCAAGTGGTCCTGAGGGAGTCTGGCCAGGGTTGGGGGCAGACCCTGACCTGGCTAATCGCACCACTCCCGAGAGAACGGAGTGATTCCCCGTCCTGGCACTGGACCGGCCCCGGCCGCGCTGCCAGCTCAGCCTGGCGGACACCATAAACGGCAGAGTAATGGAGGCCGTTAGAGGCCAAAAGTCATCCTTCAAAATTTGGAAATCAAAGCCTAGTGAGGATAATAGGAAGGTGCACGAACTCTGGCCGGGTAAGTGTCAAAGTATAACAAGTCAGGCCAAGAAAGAATCTGAGAAGCAACGTGCTAACGACACAAAAGCTAACCATAAGAATGTTTTAAAGTACATCAGAAGCAGGCAGCCTGCCAAAGAGGCGGTGGGGCCACTAGCTGACAAAGGAGCACTCTAGGAAGACAAGGCCATTGCAAAGGAGCTTCATGAATTCTTTGCAGCTGTCTTCACTGCAGAGGACGGGAGGGAGAGTCCCACATCGGAGCTGTCCTTATTGGGTGACAAATCTGAAGTCCCATCCCAGTATAAGAGGTTTTAGAACAAATCGTTAAATTAAACAGGAATAAGTCACCAGGACCAGATGGCATTCGACCACGAGTTCTGAGGGAACTCAGAGATGAAATTGCACAACTACTAGCCGTAGTACGCAAGCTACCACTGAAGCAAGCCTCTGTTGCAGACGACTGGCAGGTAGCTAATGTAATGCCAATTTTTAAAATGGGCTCCAGGGGCGACGCTGGCAATTGCAGGCTGCTGAGCCTAACTTCAGTCACAGGCAAATTGGTAGTAAAGAATGATCAGGCACCCAGATAAACAGGATGTATTGGGAAAGGGTGAACACAGCTTTTGTAAAGGGCACTCCTACCTCACCAATCTTCTAGAATTCTTTGAGGATCTCAGCAAGCATGTGGATGAGGATGATTCAGTCGATACTGCGAACTGGGATTTTCAGAAAGCCTTTGACGGGGTCCCTCACCGAAGGCTCTAAAAGAAAACTTAAGTGGTTATGGGATAAGCGCGTAAGAACGGCCAAACTGGGTCAGACCAAAAGTCCATCTAGCCCAGTATCCTGTCTTCTGACAGCGGCCAATGCCAGGGGCCCCAGAGGGAATGAACGGAACAGGCAATCATCCATCCCCTGTCGCCCATTCCCAGCTTCTGGCAAATAGGGGTTAGCTAGGGATACCACTGGCTGAGCGCCATCAATGGACCTATCCTCCATGAATTTATCTAGTTCTTTTTTGAAACCTGTTATGTTCTTGGCCTTCGCAACGTCCTCTGGCAAAGAGTTCCCCAGGTTGACTGTGTGTTGTGTGAAGAAATACTTTCTTTTGTTTGTTTTAAACCGGCTGCCTGTAAATTTAATTTGGTGACCCCTAGGTCCTGTATTATGAGAAGGAGTACATAACACTTCCTTATTTACTTTCTCCACGCCAGTCATGATTTTATAGACCTCCATCGTATCCCCTCTTAGTCGGCTCTTTTCCAAGCTGAAAAGGCCCAATCTTAAGAATCTCTTCTTATACAGAAGCTGTTCCATACCCCCTCATCATTTTTCTTGCCCTTTTCTGAATCTTTCCAATTCCAATATGCCTTTTTTGAGATGGGGCGACCGCATCAGCACGCAGGTATTTTCTGTCTTATTATCTATCCCTGTCTTAATGATTCCCAACACTCCACTGCACATTCAGTGGATGTTTTCAGAGAACTGTCCACAATGACTCCTAGGTCTCTTTCTTGAGTGGTAACAGCTCATTTAGACCCTTCCCCTCCCCCTCCCCCGCCCCCAATCGTTTTATAGGTATAGCTGGGATTATGTTTTCCAGTGTGCGTTACTTTGCATTGATCAACACTGACTTTCCTCTGCCATTTTGTTGCCCAGTCACCCAGTTTTGCGAGAGCTCTTTGTAGCTCTTGGCAGTCTGCTTTGGCCTTAACTATTCTGAGTAGTTTTGTATCGTCTGCAAATTTTGCCACCTCACTGTTTACCCCTTTCCCCCGGTCATTTATGAATAAGTTGAACGGTACTGGTCCCAGTACAGACCCCTGGGGGACCCCTGGGGATAAGAGGGAAGATCCTCTTCTCTGACACTGGCAGACCAGGTGCCAGCTTATGCCAAGGCCCCTAGAAAAGTGACAAATGCATGGCTGGAAACTAGTCTTGCTCACCTGTGTGTTAGTGTTGTTAAAACGGGCATTATTTTTATAAAAATGTGTTTCGTGTTTAGACTTTATGAAAAGCTGGTGAGTTGCTGCATGCATTCTTCTCACCTATAATATCTGTATCCCACGTTATAAGGTGATATATAAGCCTTGGCTCTAAAACTGTAAACCCCCTGGCCGCCACCAGTCAGGAGAGAAGCATTCCCAAGTGTGAAATGCTAGTTTACCAGAAGAGGAGTCATCTCCTTTCCACCAAGAGAAGACCCTGAGACATCAGACAAGCCACTGTGGATCACCCGTGGACAAAAGGCTTGGTTGATTGCTCCGCCTCACACCCCCACCCACGAGGAGGCGGAGACCTGCACAAACACTTGCCCCATCAGCTCTGGGGGGAATGGAATAAAAATCCCTGTCGAGAAGACACTGTTGTCCCTGTGCTGCTTGGACTTCAGGGGGATGGCATGCCTTACAAGCATAAGCATAAGCAAGGGATCCCGGCTGTTTGGCTAGGGTTAACCCTAAAGGATCTACAGAGCTTGCATGTTCCAGCAGCTTCTACTACTTTTTGAAACCTCAGACTGTAACTCCTTTGTGTGTATGTTTCCCTGCTTTAACCTGGTAAATAATTTCTTATTTCTTTTCCTAGTTCGGAAAGATTTAGCTAGTTTATTATAGGATTGGCCACGAACATTGTCTTCGGTTTGAGATCTGAGGTGCAATTCAGCTGGCTGAGTGACCAGTCCGAGGGACCGGAATATTGTTATGGTTTTTGGTGCAAGGGACCATCTGTCAGAAAGGCAGGCTCACCTGGGTGGCAAGATGGATTCAGGGTGCCCAAGGGGGCTGTCTGTGACTCCATGTTAAGGCTGTTCTAGTGGAGTTCACATTTGATACTTGGTTGGTGAAATGGAAGTCTGGAACACACAACCACGAGGAGCCCCCTGCTGTCTGCCAGCCCTGGGTGTCCGGGGCTCCTGCTCTCTGGAGCCCTGGCTGCACTAGAAAGGTAAGTTTCTATCTTGCCTGGTTCAGAAACCGGAAGGGAAATAAAGAGAACCCACATTACATTTTTTTTTTTAAGAATCCTCATGATTTTTAAGCCAATCTCGTGATTTTGGGGAGTCTGACTCACAGGGTGGCAACGCTGAGAAGTTAAGGATTATTATTTAGCGTTTACATTACAGTAGGTTCGGGGGTGGGGGGGGAAATCAGGATTGGGACCCCTGTGTGCCGGGCGCAGCGTGACACCTAGTGCCTTGTCTTGATCTGACAAACCAAGACACATGGGACATGGGCTGGGTGGGGAGAAGTCTGTGTAACTCACACAGCTGTTGAGATACGTGTGACCTCAAATATTACTGATCCCCGCCCCGCTCCTCCCAAAACAAACAAACAAACAAACAAACAACCGACTCCCCAACAGCCCCACAGTCTGGAAAGCATTTGTCCCTCATTACTGTTGAAAAGACTCACAGCAGAAAGAAGGATCCCAGCTTCTCAAACAATCCTCTAGTGAGACAGAGAACCCTACATCTGTAGAAACCACAGCGGTACAGATTTCAGATTTTTCAACTACTTGAAAAAAATCTGCTTTAAAGAAGCATCATCACAGTAAAACTCTTTCTACTTTTCAAACCAGAACATTCTCCCCAAAAGGAGATGCACCGTTCCTGGAGACACTGCAATACCAGGTCAATGCATGGGGTGGGCAGAGCAAGCTCCTAGTCCAGCCCCCTGTTCCAAAAATCAATTTAATATACAGTCCTTAAATAAAGGACATATCAGATATCAAACTGATAAGAACAGATTTAATAATTTTATTTGAGATAATGTTGAAATAAGGAACGGTACAGAGTTCAAGCATAGGAGTTTCTGGTCGTCAGGGCATAGGGTACAGATTATCGAGGGGTGCAAAATGCGATTTAGGAGCTGGTGGAGCAAGGATCACATAATAATCTGCAAATTCCCCGACTGGGGGAAAAGTTTAACCGGTCAGAGTACAGACATCGGGATATGGGGTAAGTTATCCACACAACAGCTACATTCGGTATGCCGGGTATAGTGAGTGAATACGGGGGTGGGGATGGGTCTACCCTCATTTGGTAGGGTTTAATGTTCAGCGGGTTTACGGTTCCAGCTCATACGGTCCGATGGGGAAGGCCTCTCAGTCTCTTTCCCACAGTGTGTGCACAGTGTCGTACCGGCTCACTCCTCCTGGTACTGTCGGTGGCCGGTGATGTGCTCGATATAGATGTCCCTGGACCATCGGATGGTGTCCGAGACCATGAGGCGCCGCATGAGTCGTGCGTAGCGTCTACCGATCCCGCAGGTCCGCAGCACACGCTCGTTGCAGGGGTCCCAAGCGCCCAGGGCTCCGACAATCAGGGCGTCCAGCTGCACCTCGTAGCCCTTCGCTCTCAGGGTGTCGGCCAG
The DNA here is from genome assembly GCF_965140295.1 of Lepidochelys olivacea. Lineage (NCBI taxonomy): Eukaryota > Metazoa > Chordata > Testudines > Cheloniidae > Lepidochelys > Lepidochelys olivacea. The sequence continues at coordinate 22,983,976 of NC_140412.1, read as the reverse complement.
AGGGGCGTATTTTTCCAGTTTCCGAGCTCGAGCTTCTCGGAAGGCCGGGGTCCTGTTCTCGAAAGGGACCGTAATGTCGACGAGGATGATCTTTTTCTGGGTTTCGTTGGTGACGACCACGTCGGGTCGTAGCGGGCTGTCGGTACCGGAGATGGCGCAGTTCACGGCGACCTCCCCCAGGCTAGGTGAGATGGCTTTCACCAGGCGGTTCTGGATGGCGTTGTGGCGCAGCTGCCAGGCTCTGGAGTGGGGCTTGCAGCTGCACAGGACGTGGGGCAGGGTCTCGTTGGAGTAGCCGCACTTCCTGCAACGCTTGTCTCGGTTCCCGTGGCGGACGGCTCCGTTGAGCGGGACGCAGTTGAGCCGGGCGCGGTGGATGAACCGCCAGTCGGCGAAGCGGGTGAAGCCGCCCCCGGCGAGGAAGTGGTTGCTGGCGTCCCACTTGCTGGTCAGTTCGAAGGCTTTTCCCTGGTCCGGCTTGCGCTTCAGGGCTTCTACGTACAGCGAGTGGGTGGCTGCCTTCAGGGTCCTTTCCAGCAGGCCCCTGGCGCTCGGGGTGACGATGGTGTTGCCCTCGGACCCGATCTGTGGCACCAGGACACCCAGCTCCTGGCGCTCCTCACACCACTCCCAGCGGCAGCCGATGCGTTTCCCCAGGCGGCGCGTGGCATTGCGGGCGCGGGACCACAGCGAAGCGATGTCGCCCCCATCTCGGCCGAATTCGCCGTCCAGGGAACCGCTCAGGAAGCTGGCGGTGTCTTGGCTGGACGGGGCTCTACCGATCCGCTTTTGCGTTACGTCGTGGAGGGCTTTCGCTGCGATGCTCTTTACCGTGGCGTCGGGGCACGTCAGCAGGCGGAAGGCGTGGGTGATCACTGCGATGTCACCCAGGTCACCCATGCGGGGGACATTGGCACCGCCGTGCCTGTGGGTGATATAGACCAGCTCGTTGCTGGCTCTCTGGGGAAGGAATAACCACTTCTTCACCAGCTGCCGGATGACCTTGTCCGCCTTGTTGAGGGGTACCTTTGCCACGGCGGAGCCCCTCAGGACGAACGAGATGCGGGGGATCAGGAAGGTGTTCAGGGCGTTTATCTTTTGCCACGGTGCTAGCAGGGAGGTGTCGATCTTGGCGGTATCCTGTAGGATCTCTTGGATGGTGTCCTCGGGCGTCTGGCGGACACGGAAACCCGTCGGTGTGCCGAGGTGTCGGTAGGCCTGCCCCTCTGCCAGGGGGATGACGGGCTCGCCCTGAATCTGGAATTCCGTCCCCTGCACGGAGTCCCTTTTGCTGCCATCTATGTGGAGGGATGCGCATTTCTTCGCGTTGAAGCGGAGCCCCATCCAATCGGCAACTCGACTGGTGGCATCTAGCATACGCTGGAGGTTCTCTGGGTCGTCTGCGGTCAGGACCAGGTCATCCGCGTAAGCCAGGACACTCACCCTCTCGCCGTGGAGGTTGAAGCCGCCTGCGCCCTTGGAGATCGCTCGCAGCAGCGGCTCCATGGCGAGGTTAAAGATGATGGGGCTGAGGGGGCAGCCCTGCTTGACTCCGCACCGGATCGGGATCTCGGCTGTCTCTCCTTCGACCGAGCGAATGGTGGTGCTGCATCCCTCGTACATCTCTCGGATCGCCCGGCGGAAGTTCTCTGGCATCCCAAACTCCTGGAGCGTGGCAAAGATGTGGTGGTGGGGCATGGACCCAAAGGCGTTGGCCAGGTCCAGCCATGCTATCGTACCCTGCCTCCGCGCCCTTCTGGTCGTATCGATGATGGTTTGGAGGACAAAGTTATGTTCGTAGCAGCCCTCGCAGGACATGAAGCCTTTCTGGGTGGAGCTGATGGCCCCCCCACGCACTGACCACTCCGTGATCCTGGACGCCAGGCAGCTGGCATAGAGCTTGTACATCGTGGAGCAGAGGGAGATGGGCCTCCAATTGCTGGGGTCATCGCGCTCACCCTTTTTGTACACCAGAACAGTCATGGCCTTTTTCCAGGAGCTGGGAGTCCGGCAGAAACGCTTGCACTGGTTGAAGAGCGTGGCGAGGACCAGGCAGCCGGGATCTCGCTTTTTCAGGAGACTGTAGCGGATGCCATCTTTCCCGGGAGCTGTGTTTTTTGTTTTTGAGAGCCTGGCCAACACTTCCTTGGGCGTGAAGTCAGCTTCCAGGACGCCCGCTTCGTCGACACGGGGCAGGGGGCGGAGGCACTCGGGGCGCAGCGCACCGTCCTGGGCTGTGTGGTCGAATACATCCTTGAAGTAGCTGTAGAGGCGTTCGGGTGGGATCGTGCAGTAGGGCGAGGGCCCGTCGAGGATCTCTCTCATGGCTTTGGGGCGGTTTGCCCGGTACAGCTTCTGGATCCTTGAAGCCGCTGCTGGATCGTAGCGGCAGTTGGCGCCTCTCCTTCTGGTTCCCCTGGCGGTGGTGTTGGGGTTTGGAGCAGGCGGTCTGTGGGCAGGCGGGGCGTTCTCCTGGGTGGGACGTCTCCTGGGAGCGGTTTCTGCAGACAGTTCTTGGGTGAGTCTGTCTACGAGGAGGTCAAAGTCGTCGAAGGAAGCTGTCGCTCTTAGCTCCGCGGTCCAGGCAGTCTGCCACGGAGTGGCAGCCCTCTCCACCGGCTGCTGGCCCTCATGGTCCTCGACCTTGTCTGAAGCAGACTCGTCACCCGCACAGTCGACCCGCCGTCCATCCCGCGAGCCATCGTTCCCTTCGGTTGGGGGCTGGGGCGGAATCTCCGGCGGGATGCTGGCGTTACTAGTGGTCGGAGGGACGCGGTCCGGCTCGGGGATTGCCGGGACGTTGCTGGTCCTCCTAGGGGTGGCTGGTGCTTGGGCGGCTGCTGCTGGAACGTGAGATCCGCTGTTGGCAGCGTCCCGCAGGATGGACTCGGGGGTCGTGCTGGGCTGTCTGGTGAGGAGGGCCCGGTGGTTTTCTGTGGCTGCGGGGTTGGTTTCTCCAGTAGTGCGTGGAGCTTGCTGAGCGGCCTGTGGCTGGGCACTGGCTCCCTCGGCTGCTGGAGTTTGCAGGGCAGACTGAGGCGCGGCTCGGGCTCCTCCGGCGGTTGGGGTTCGCAGGGCGGCCTGAGGTGTGGCTCTGGCTCTTCCGGCGACAGGATCTCGAGCCGCTATGCGCGAGGGGGCACTGATCCGTCTGGGGACGGGAACGTGCTGGGCCGGGGGCGAGGTAGTGCTGAGCCGTCTCAGTATGGAGATTTGCCTGGCGACATGGGAAGGTGAGACGGGCCTCCTGCTGCCGAGGACCTGGGTGGCATTTCCCGCGGCAGCAGGCACCTTCTCGATCGCAGCACCCTGTTGCGCTGGTCTGGCGACGGGGGCAGCCTTCTTGACGGCAGCTTGCACCATCGCTGTTCTTTGTTGCGGCTCAGGAGCGGTGGGGCGGCGCACAGCGGCAGGGCTGGGAGCCGGGGCAGGAGGCCGTGCGGTTCCTTTGGAGCGCTTCCTGCAGGTGACTTGGTGCGCCTTGCATTGTTTCTGTGTCTCGAAGGGCAGGCTGCAGAGGGCACAGCTGAAGGCGACCCGCTTGTTGTGGCATCGCTTTAGGTGCCTGGTGACTCCACCAAGGAGGTGGAAACTTCGGGGAGGGAAGCAGATGGGGCAGATGAGCACGTCCGCCGCGAGGGGGTACTGCAGGTAGACGGTGTCCTCATTACCTTGCAGCGGGGGGGTGCCGGTGGCACCAGCAGTATCGCTGGCTGGTTCATCCCGGCGCGGGCGAGTGGGGTCGAGAGGTCCGGCTGGGGGGGCATCTGGCAGGGGCCTGCTGACTCTTTGGGTAGTTTCGGAGGCTGGGCAGGCATCTGGTAAGATGCTGGTGACCCTCTGGGTGGTCTCTGGAGAGGTGCTGGTCCCATCAGCGGAGATTCCTCTCTTGCTGGTGTGTAGAGGAGTGGGGCCACCCTCCACGACCTGGGCAGCTGCGGGGGTGGGAGGTGGTTGCCTGGGAGCCTCTTGCAGTGGCGGGGTGGGGGGGCTCTCCGGTGGCGGCTGGTGTTGCTGGAGAGCGGGGGGACTCTTGGTCAGCAGCTGCTGTAAGGCGGGGGGGCTTGCCCTCGGAGCCTCTTGCAGTGGCGGGGTGGGGGGGCTCTTCAGTGGCAGTTGGTGTTGCTGGAGAGCGGGGGGGCTCTTGGTCAGCAGCTGCTGTAAGGCGGGGGGGCTTGCCCTCGGTGGCTGGCGCTGCTGGGGAGCGGCGGGGATGTTCCTTCTGGCGGTGATGTCTTGACAGGCTGGCCTCTGGGTGCGGGATCTGTCTGGAACAGCATCTCGGAGGGGGTCCTTCGGGCAGTCGCCGGCCTTCCTTTTCGTGCTGCTGGTCCGTAGTGTCCTGGAGGCACCGAGGGTTTTCTTTGTAGTCGCTGCTTGAGGGGCCTTCTGTGGAGCAACAGCAGCGGTGGTACACAGAGCAGCTGACGATGTCTCGGTAGCAAGAGAAGGATTTTCTTCGAAAGCAGCAGCGCTAGCATATACCTCCAGGGCAGCATCGATTTTCTCAAGAAGGGCAGCTGGGGAATCCATCTACAGCACATGTGTTGCGATCTGTTTATAGCAAAATAAAAGACATTAAACTGATAAGAACAGATACTACACTTGATCTGAGCTCCAAGGAGCCGAGAAGCGATGCTGAGAGTCTGCGACGCACCGCACACCTCTGCGCCCACCGCTTTCTACCTCACCGTGACGAGCTCCCAGACACGCAACAAACACCATAACTAGGTAACTCTAAGTGAGGAACCCTTCCCCAAAATGACTCCCGTGGAAGAATTCAAAGCAAGAACCCTTAACACACAATTCTGTTCAAAGACAGACAAGTCTTGCAGCCGCCTTCCTCTTGCTGGTTTTCCTGTACGCTCCTAATTTGCACAAACCCACCCACTGACGTGGGACTAGCAATCTCTCACTGTTAACTCTTACAGCAAAACAGGGCAAAGAAAGCCTATGCAAGTGCTATACCGCAGCTCCTTCCCACAGGCTGACCCCTCCCCCACAGCTCCCCACACCGCAGCCAGGGGCTGACCCCTCCTTCGCCCCGGCTCCCCCCACCACTGCCAGGATCTGGGGCTGACACCCTCCCCACACCGCTGCCAGGGGCTGGGGCTGGCCCCTATTCCCCCCCCCCCCCAAGCTCCATTCTACCTGGGGCTAGGGCTAGGGCCCCGCCCCCGACAAGCCCTGCTGCCTGACACCTCGTGTCGCCACTCTTCCCCCCCCCCCCCCCACACACACGCACGTTCCTCCACGCCCCGCTAGGGGGTCGCACCGGACTTTTTTGGTAAACTGGGCATTTGCTTATTTGCTCTTGCCAACTCATCAGTTGGCAAGAGCAAACGGGATAAATGGCCGTTTTTGTCAAAAAAGGGAAGAAGAAAAAAAAAAAAAGGCAGGATGGCCGGAACAGAGCTTAAAAAGGGAACTGCTCCAGCCAAACGGGGACATATGGTCATCCTATCTCCAGGCAAGTGGTCCTGAGGGAGTCTGGCCAGGGTTGGGGGCAGACCCTGACCTGGCTAATCGCACCACTCCCGAGAGAACGGAGTGATTCCCCGTCCTGGCACTGGACCGGCCCCGGCCGCGCTGCCAGCTCAGCCTGGCGGACACCATAAACGGCAGAGTAATGGAGGCCGTTAGAGGCCAAAAGTCATCCTTCAAAATTTGGAAATCAAAGCCTAGTGAGGATAATAGGAAGGTGCACGAACTCTGGCCGGGTAAGTGTCAAAGTATAACAAGTCAGGCCAAGAAAGAATCTGAGAAGCAACGTGCTAACGACACAAAAGCTAACCATAAGAATGTTTTAAAGTACATCAGAAGCAGGCAGCCTGCCAAAGAGGCGGTGGGGCCACTAGCTGACAAAGGAGCACTCTAGGAAGACAAGGCCATTGCAAAGGAGCTTCATGAATTCTTTGCAGCTGTCTTCACTGCAGAGGACGGGAGGGAGAGTCCCACATCGGAGCTGTCCTTATTGGGTGACAAATCTGAAGTCCCATCCCAGTATAAGAGGTTTTAGAACAAATCGTTAAATTAAACAGGAATAAGTCACCAGGACCAGATGGCATTCGACCACGAGTTCTGAGGGAACTCAGAGATGAAATTGCACAACTACTAGCCGTAGTACGCAAGCTACCACTGAAGCAAGCCTCTGTTGCAGACGACTGGCAGGTAGCTAATGTAATGCCAATTTTTAAAATGGGCTCCAGGGGCGACGCTGGCAATTGCAGGCTGCTGAGCCTAACTTCAGTCACAGGCAAATTGGTAGTAAAGAATGATCAGGCACCCAGATAAACAGGATGTATTGGGAAAGGGTGAACACAGCTTTTGTAAAGGGCACTCCTACCTCACCAATCTTCTAGAATTCTTTGAGGATCTCAGCAAGCATGTGGATGAGGATGATTCAGTCGATACTGCGAACTGGGATTTTCAGAAAGCCTTTGACGGGGTCCCTCACCGAAGGCTCTAAAAGAAAACTTAAGTGGTTATGGGATAAGCGCGTAAGAACGGCCAAACTGGGTCAGACCAAAAGTCCATCTAGCCCAGTATCCTGTCTTCTGACAGCGGCCAATGCCAGGGGCCCCAGAGGGAATGAACGGAACAGGCAATCATCCATCCCCTGTCGCCCATTCCCAGCTTCTGGCAAATAGGGGTTAGCTAGGGATACCACTGGCTGAGCGCCATCAATGGACCTATCCTCCATGAATTTATCTAGTTCTTTTTTGAAACCTGTTATGTTCTTGGCCTTCGCAACGTCCTCTGGCAAAGAGTTCCCCAGGTTGACTGTGTGTTGTGTGAAGAAATACTTTCTTTTGTTTGTTTTAAACCGGCTGCCTGTAAATTTAATTTGGTGACCCCTAGGTCCTGTATTATGAGAAGGAGTACATAACACTTCCTTATTTACTTTCTCCACGCCAGTCATGATTTTATAGACCTCCATCGTATCCCCTCTTAGTCGGCTCTTTTCCAAGCTGAAAAGGCCCAATCTTAAGAATCTCTTCTTATACAGAAGCTGTTCCATACCCCCTCATCATTTTTCTTGCCCTTTTCTGAATCTTTCCAATTCCAATATGCCTTTTTTGAGATGGGGCGACCGCATCAGCACGCAGGTATTTTCTGTCTTATTATCTATCCCTGTCTTAATGATTCCCAACACTCCACTGCACATTCAGTGGATGTTTTCAGAGAACTGTCCACAATGACTCCTAGGTCTCTTTCTTGAGTGGTAACAGCTCATTTAGACCCTTCCCCTCCCCCTCCCCCGCCCCCAATCGTTTTATAGGTATAGCTGGGATTATGTTTTCCAGTGTGCGTTACTTTGCATTGATCAACACTGACTTTCCTCTGCCATTTTGTTGCCCAGTCACCCAGTTTTGCGAGAGCTCTTTGTAGCTCTTGGCAGTCTGCTTTGGCCTTAACTATTCTGAGTAGTTTTGTATCGTCTGCAAATTTTGCCACCTCACTGTTTACCCCTTTCCCCCGGTCATTTATGAATAAGTTGAACGGTACTGGTCCCAGTACAGACCCCTGGGGGACCCCTGGGGATAAGAGGGAAGATCCTCTTCTCTGACACTGGCAGACCAGGTGCCAGCTTATGCCAAGGCCCCTAGAAAAGTGACAAATGCATGGCTGGAAACTAGTCTTGCTCACCTGTGTGTTAGTGTTGTTAAAACGGGCATTATTTTTATAAAAATGTGTTTCGTGTTTAGACTTTATGAAAAGCTGGTGAGTTGCTGCATGCATTCTTCTCACCTATAATATCTGTATCCCACGTTATAAGGTGATATATAAGCCTTGGCTCTAAAACTGTAAACCCCCTGGCCGCCACCAGTCAGGAGAGAAGCATTCCCAAGTGTGAAATGCTAGTTTACCAGAAGAGGAGTCATCTCCTTTCCACCAAGAGAAGACCCTGAGACATCAGACAAGCCACTGTGGATCACCCGTGGACAAAAGGCTTGGTTGATTGCTCCGCCTCACACCCCCACCCACGAGGAGGCGGAGACCTGCACAAACACTTGCCCCATCAGCTCTGGGGGGAATGGAATAAAAATCCCTGTCGAGAAGACACTGTTGTCCCTGTGCTGCTTGGACTTCAGGGGGATGGCATGCCTTACAAGCATAAGCATAAGCAAGGGATCCCGGCTGTTTGGCTAGGGTTAACCCTAAAGGATCTACAGAGCTTGCATGTTCCAGCAGCTTCTACTACTTTTTGAAACCTCAGACTGTAACTCCTTTGTGTGTATGTTTCCCTGCTTTAACCTGGTAAATAATTTCTTATTTCTTTTCCTAGTTCGGAAAGATTTAGCTAGTTTATTATAGGATTGGCCACGAACATTGTCTTCGGTTTGAGATCTGAGGTGCAATTCAGCTGGCTGAGTGACCAGTCCGAGGGACCGGAATATTGTTATGGTTTTTGGTGCAAGGGACCATCTGTCAGAAAGGCAGGCTCACCTGGGTGGCAAGATGGATTCAGGGTGCCCAAGGGGGCTGTCTGTGACTCCATGTTAAGGCTGTTCTAGTGGAGTTCACATTTGATACTTGGTTGGTGAAATGGAAGTCTGGAACACACAACCACGAGGAGCCCCCTGCTGTCTGCCAGCCCTGGGTGTCCGGGGCTCCTGCTCTCTGGAGCCCTGGCTGCACTAGAAAGGTAAGTTTCTATCTTGCCTGGTTCAGAAACCGGAAGGGAAATAAAGAGAACCCACATTACATTTTTTTTTTTAAGAATCCTCATGATTTTTAAGCCAATCTCGTGATTTTGGGGAGTCTGACTCACAGGGTGGCAACGCTGAGAAGTTAAGGATTATTATTTAGCGTTTACATTACAGTAGGTTCGGGGGTGGGGGGGGAAATCAGGATTGGGACCCCTGTGTGCCGGGCGCAGCGTGACACCTAGTGCCTTGTCTTGATCTGACAAACCAAGACACATGGGACATGGGCTGGGTGGGGAGAAGTCTGTGTAACTCACACAGCTGTTGAGATACGTGTGACCTCAAATATTACTGATCCCCGCCCCGCTCCTCCCAAAACAAACAAACAAACAACCGACTCCCCAACAGCCCCACAGTCTGGAAAGCATTTGTCCCTCATTACTGTTGAAAAGACTCACAGCAGAAAGAAGGATCCCAGCTTCTCAAACAATCCTCTAGTGAGACAGAGAACCCTACATCTGTAGAAACCACAGCGGTACAGATTTCAGATTTTTCAACTACTTGAAAAAAATCTGCTTTAAAGAAGCATCATCACAGTAAAACTCTTTCTACTTTTCAAACCAGAACATTCTCCCCAAAAGGAGATGCACCGTTCCTGGAGACACTGCAATACCAGGTCAATGCATGGGGTGGGCAGAGCAAGCTCCTAGTCCAGCCCCCTGTTCCAAAAATCAATTTAATATACAGTCCTTAAATAAAGGACATATCAGATATCAAACTGATAAGAACAGATTTAATAATTTTATTTGAGATAATGTTGAAATAAGGAACGGTACAGAGTTCAAGCATAGGAGTTTCTGGTCGTCAGGGCATAGGGTACAGATTATCGAGGGGTGCAAAATGCGATTTAGGAGCTGGTGGAGCAAGGATCACATAATAATCTGCAAATTCCCCGACTGGGGGAAAAGTTTAGCCGGTCAGAGTACAGACATCGGGATATGGGGTAAGTTATCCACACAACAGCTACATTCGGTATGCCGGGTATAGTGAGTGAATACGGGGGTGGGGATGGGTCTACCCTCATTTGGTAGGGTTTAATGTTCAGCGGGTTTACGGTTCCAGTTCATACGGTCCGATGGGGAAGGCCTCTCAGTCTCTTTCCCACAGTGTGTGCACAGTGTCGTACCGGCTCACTCCTCCTGGTACTGTCGGTGGCCGGTGATGTGCTCGATATAGATGTCCCTGGACCATCGGATGGTGTCCGAGACCATGAGGCGCCGCATGAGTCGTGCGTAGCGTCTACCGATCCCGCAGGTCCGCAGCACACGCTCGTTGCAGGGGTCCCAAGCGCCCAGGGCTCCGACAATCAGGGCGTCCAGCTGCACCTCGTAGCCCTTCGCTCTCAGGGTGTCGGCCAGAGGGGCGTATTTTTCCAGTTTCCGAGCTCGAGCTTCTCGGAAGGCCGGGGTCCTGTTCTCGAAAGGGACCGTAATGTCGACGAGGATGATCTTTTTCTGGGTTTCGTTGGTGACGACCACGTCGGGTCGTAGCGGGCTGTCGGTACCGGAGATGGCGCAGTTCACGGCGACCTCCCCCAGGCTAGGTGAGATGGCTTTCACCAGGCGGTTCTGGATGGCGTTGTGGCGCAGCTGCCAGGCTCTGGAGTGGGGCTTGCAGCTGCACAGGACGTGGGGCAGGGTCTCGTTGGAGTAGCCGCACTTCCTGCAACGCTTGTCTCGGTTCCCGTGGCGGACGGCTCCGTTGAGCGGGACGCAGTTGAGCCGGGCGCGGTGGATGAACCGCCAGTCGGCGAAGCGGGTGAAGCCGCCCCCGGCGAGGAAGTGGTTGCTGGCGTCCCACTTGCTGGTCAGTTCGAAGGCTTTTCCCTGGTCCGGCTTGCGCTTCAGGGCTTCTACGTACAGCGAGTGGGTGGCTGCCTTCAGGGTCCTTTCCAGCAGGCCCCTGGCGCTCGGGGTGACGATGGTGTTGCCCTCGGACCCGATCTGTGGCACCAGGACACCCAGCTCCTGGCGCTCCTCACACCACTCCCAGCGGCAGCCGATGCGTTTCCCCAGGCGGCGCGTGGCATTGCGGGCGCGGGACCACAGCGAAGCGATGTCGCCCCCATCTCGGCCGAATTCGCCGTCCAGGGAACCGCTCAGGAAGCTGGCGGTGTCTTGGCTGGACGGGGCTCTACCGATCCGCTTTTGCGTTACGTCGTGGAGGGCTTTCGCTGCGATGCTCTTTACCGTGGCGTCGGGGCACGTCAGCAGGCGGAAGGCGTGGGTGATCACTGCGATGTCACCCAGGTCACCCATGCGGGGGACATTGGCACCGCCGTGCCTGTGGGTGATATAGACCAGCTCGTTGCTGGCTCTCTGGGGAAGGAATAACCACTTCTTCACCAGCTGCCGGATGACCTTGTCCGCCTTGTTGAGGGGTACCTTTGCCACGGCGGAGCCCCTCAGGACGAACGAGATGCGGGGGATCAGGAAGGTGTTCAGGGCGTTTATCTTTTGCCACGGTGCTAGCAGGGAGGTGTCGATCTTGGCGGTATCCTGTAGGATCTCTTGGATGGTGTCCTCGGGCGTCTGGCGGACACGGAAACCCGTCGGTGTGCCGAGGTGTCGGTAGGCCTGCCCCTCTGCCAGGGGGATGACGGGCTCGCCCTGAATCTGGAATTCCGTCCCCTGCACGGAGTCCCTTTTGCTGCCATCTATGTGGAGGGATGCGCATTTCTTCGCGTTGAAGCGGAGCCCCATCCAATCGGCAACTCGACTGGTGGCATCTAGCATACGCTGGAGGTTCTCTGGGTCGTCTGCGGTCAGGACCAGGTCATCCGCGTAAGCCAGGACACTCACCCTCTCGCCGTGGAGGTTGAAGCCGCCTGCGCCCTTGGAGATCGCTCGCAGCAGCGGCTCCATGGCGAGGTTAAAGATGATGGGGCTGAGGGGGCAGCCCTGCTTGACTCCGCACCGGATCGGGATCTCGGCTGTCTCTCCTTCGACCGAGCGAATGGTGGTGCTGCATCCCTCGTACATCTCTCGGATCGCCCGGCGGAAGTTCTCTGGCATCCCAAACTCCTGGAGCGTGGCAAAGATGTGGTGGTGGGGCATGGACCCAAAGGCGTTGGCCAGGTCCAGCCATGCTATCGTACCCTGCCTCCGCGCCCTTCTGGTCGTATCGATGATGGTTTGGAGGACAAAGTTATGTTCGTAGCAGCCCTCGCAGGACATGAAGCCTTTCTGGGTGGAGCTGATGGCCCCCCCACGCACTGACCACTCCGTGATCCTGGACGCCAGGCAGCTGGCATAGAGCTTGTACATCGTGGAGCAGAGGGAGATGGGCCTCCAATTGCTGGGGTCATCGCGCTCACCCTTTTTGTACACCAGAACAGTCATGGCCTTTTTCCAGGAGCTGGGAGTCCGGCAGAAACGCTTGCACTGGTTGAAGAGCGTGGCGAGGACCAGGCAGCCGGGATCTCGCTTTTTCAGGAGACTGTAGCGGATGCCATCTTTCCCGGGAGCTGTGTTTTTTGTTTTTGAGAGCCTGGCCAACACTTCCTTGGGCGTGAAGTCAGCTTCCAGGACGCCCGCTTCGTCGACACGGGGCAGGGGGCGGAGGCACTCGGGGCGCAGCGCACCGTCCTGGGCTGTGTGGTCGAATACATCCTTGAAGTAGCTGTAGAGGCGTTCGGGTGGGATCGTGCAGTAGGGCGAGGGCCCGTCGAGGATCTCTCTCATGGCTTTGGGGCGGTTTGCCCGGTACAGCTTCTGGATCCTTGAAGCCGCTGCTGGATCGTAGCGGCAGTTGGCGCCTCTCCTTCTGGTTCCCCTGGCGGTGGTGTTGGGGTTTGGAGCAGGCGGTCTGTGGGCAGGCGGGGCGTTCTCCTGGGTGGGACGTCTCCTGGGAGCGGTTTCTGCAGACAGTTCTTGGGTGAGTCTGTCTACGAGGAGGTCAAAGTCGTCGAAGGAAGCTGTCGCTCTTAGCTCCGCGGTCCAGGCAGTCTGCCACGGAGTGGCAGCCCTCTCCACCGGCTGCTGGCCCTCATGGTCCTCGACCTTGTCTGAAGCAGACTCGTCACCCGCACAGTCGACCCGCCGTCCATCCCGCGAGCCATCGTTCCCTTCGGTTGGGGGCTGGGGCGGAATCTCCGGCGGGATGCTGGCGTTACTAGTGGTCGGAGGGACGCGGTCCGGCTCGGGGATTGCCGGGACGTTGCTGGTCCTCCTAGGGGTGGCTGGTGCTTGGGCGGCTGCTGCTGGAACGTGAGATCCGCTGTTGGCAGCGTCCCGCAGGATGGACTCGGGGGTCGTGCTGGGCTGTCTGGTGAGGAGGGCCCGGTGGTTTTCTGTGGCTGCGGGGTTGGTTTCTCCAGTAGTGCGTGGAGCTTGCTGAGCGGCCTGTGGCTGGGCACTGGCTCCCTCGGCTGCTGGAGTTTGCAGGGCAGACTGAGGCGCGGCTCGGGCTCCTCCGGCGGTTGGGGTTCGCAGGGCGGCCTGAGGTGTGGCTCTGGCTCTTCCGGCGACAGGATCTCGAGCCGCTATGCGCGAGGGGGCACTGATCCGTCTGGGGACGGGAACGTGCTGGGCCGGGGGCGAGGTAGTGCTGAGCCGTCTCAGTATGGAGATTTGCCTGGCGACATGGGAAGGTGAGACGGGCCTCCTGCTGCCGAGGACCTGGGTGGCATTTCCCGCGGCAGCAGGCACCTTCTCGATCGCAGCACCCTGTTGCGCTGGTCTGGCGACGGGGGCAGCCTTCTTGACGGCAGCTTGCACCATCGCTGTTCTTTGTTGCGGCTCAGGAGCGGTGGGGCGGCGCACAGCGGCAGGGCTGGGAGCCGGGGCAGGAGGCCGTGCGGTTCCTTTGGAGCGCTTCCTGCAGGTGACTTGGTGCGCCTTGCATTGTTTCTGTGTCTCGAAGGGCAGGCTGCAGAGGGCACAGCTGAAGGCGACCCGCTTGTTGTGGCATCGCTTTAGGTGCCTGGTGACTCCACCAAGGAGGTGGAAACTTCGGGGAGGGAAGCAGATGGGGCAGATGAGCACGTCCGCCGCGAGGGGGTACTGCAGGTAGACGGTGTCCTCATTACCTTGCAGCGGGGGGGTGCCGGTGGCACCAGCAGTATCGCTGGCTGGTTCATCCCGGCGCGGGCGAGTGGGGTCGAGAGGTCCGGCTGGGGGGGCATCTGGCAGGGGCCTGCTGACTCTTTGGGTAGTTTCGGAGGCTGGGCAGGCATCTGGTAAGATGCTGGTGACCCTCTGGGTGGTCTCTGGAGAGGTGCTGGTCCCATCAGCGGAGATTCCTCTCTTGCTGGTGTGTAGAGGAGTGGGGCCACCCTCCACGACCTGGGCAGCTGCGGGGGTGGGAGGTGGTTGCCTGGGAGCCTCTTGCAGTGGCGGGGTGGGGGGGCTCTCCGGTGGCGGCTGGTGTTGCTGGAGAGCGGGGGGACTCTTGGTCAGCAGCTGCTGTAAGGCGGGGGGGCTTGCCCTCGGAGCCTCTTGCAGTGGCGGGGTGGGGGGGCTCTTCAGTGGCAGTTGGTGTTGCTGGAGAGCGGGGGGGCTCTTGGTCAGCAGCTGCTGTAAGGCGGGGGGGCTTGCCCTCGGTGGCTGGCGCTGCTGGGGAGCGGCGGGGATGTTCCTTCTGGCGGTGATGTCTTGACAGGCTGGCCTCTGGGTGCGGGATCTGTCTGGAACAGCATCTCGGAGGGGGTCCTTCGGGCAGTCGCCGGCCTTCCTTTTCGTGCTGCTGGTCCGTAGTGTCCTGGAGGCACCGAGGGTTTTCTTTGTAGTCGCTGCTTGAGGGGCCTTCTGTGGAGCAACAGCAGCGGTGGTACACAGAGCAGCTGACGATGTCTCGGTAGCAAGAGAAGGATTTTCTTCGAAAGCAGCAGCGCTAGCATATACCTCCAGGGCAGCATCGATTTTCTCAAGAAGGGCAGCTGGGGAATCCATCTACAGCACATGTGTTGCGATCTGTTTATAGCAAAATAAAAGACATTAAACTGATAAGAACAGATACTACACTTGATCTGAGCTCCAAGGAGCCGAGAAGCGATGCTGAGAGTCTGCGACGCACCGCACACCTCTGCGCCCACCGCTTTCTACCTCACCGTGACGAGCTCCCAGACACGCAACAAACACCATAACTAGGTAACTCTAAGTGAGGAACCCTTCCCCAAAATGACTCCCGTGGAAGAATTCAAAGCAAGAACCCTTAACACACAATTCTGTTCAAAGACAGACAAGTCTTGCAGCCGCCTTCCTCTTGCTGGTTTTCCTGTACGCTCCTAATTTGCACAAACCCACCCACTGACGTGGGACTAGCAATCTCTCACTGTTAACTCTTACAGCAAAACAGGGCAAAGAAAGCCTATGCAAGTGCTATACCGCAGCTCCTTCCCACAGGCTGACCCCTCCCCCACAGCTCCCCACACCGCAGCCAGGGGCTGACCCCTCCTTCGCCCCGGCTCCCCCCACCACTGCCAGGATCTGGGGCTGACACCCTCCCCACACCGCTGCCAGGGGCTGGGGCTGGCCCCTATTCCCCCCCCCCCCCCCAAGCTCCATTCTACCTGGGGCTAGGGCTAGGGCCCCGCCCCCGACAAGCCCTGCTGCCTGACACCTCGTGTCGCCACTCTTCCCCCCCCCCCCCCACACACACGCACGTTCCTCCACGCCCCGCTAGGGGGTCGCACCGGACTTTTTTGGTAAACTGGGCATTTGCTTATTTGCTCTTGCCAACTCATCAGTTGGCAAGAGCAAACGGGATAAATGGCCGTTTTTGTCAAAAAAGGGAAGAAGAAAAAAAAAAAAAGGCAGGATGGCCGGAACAGAGCTTAAAAAGGGAACTGCTCCAGCCAAACGGGGACATATGGTCATCCTATCTCCAGGCAAGTGGTCCTGAGGGAGTCTGGCCAGGGTTGGGGGCAGACCCTGACCTGGCTAATCGCACCACTCCCGAGAGAACGGAGTGATTCCCCGTCCTGGCACTGGACCGGCCCCGGCCGCGCTGCCAGCTCAGCCTGGCGGACACCATAAACGGCAGAGTAATGGAGGCCGTTAGAGGCCAAAAGTCATCCTTCAAAATTTGGAAATCAAAGCCTAGTGAGGATAATAGGAAGGTGCACGAACTCTGGCCGGGTAAGTGTCAAAGTATAACAAGTCAGGCCAAGAAAGAATCTGAGAAGCAACGTGCTAACGACACAAAAGCTAACCATAAGAATGTTTTAAAGTACATCAGAAGCAGGCAGCCTGCCAAAGAGGCGGTGGGGCCACTAGCTGACAAAGGAGCACTCTAGGAAGACAAGGCCATTGCAAAGGAGCTTCATGAATTCTTTGCAGCTGTCTTCACTGCAGAGGACGGGAGGGAGAGTCCCACATCGGAGCTGTCCTTATTGGGTGACAAATCTGAAGTCCCATCCCAGTATAAGAGGTTTTAGAACAAATCGTTAAATTAAACAGGAATAAGTCACCAGGACCAGATGGCATTCGACCACGAGTTCTGAGGGAACTCAGAGATGAAATTGCACAACTACTAGCCGTAGTACGCAAGCTACCACTGAAGCAAGCCTCTGTTGCAGACGACTGGCAGGTAGCTAATGTAATGCCAATTTTTAAAATGGGCTCCAGGGGCGACGCTGGCAATTGCAGGCTGCTGAGCCTAACTTCAGTCACAGGCAAATTGGTAGTAAAGAATGATCAGGCACCCAGATAAACAGGATGTATTGGGAAAGGGTGAACACAGCTTTTGTAAAGGGCACTCCTACCTCACCAATCTTCTAGAATTCTTTGAGGATCTCAGCAAGCATGTGGATGAGGATGATTCAGTCGATACTGCGAACTGGGATTTTCAGAAAGCCTTTGACGGGGTCCCTCACCGAAGGCTCTAAAAGAAAACTTAAGTGGTTATGGGATAAGCGCGTAAGAACGGCCAAACTGGGTCAGACCAAAAGTCCATCTAGCCCAGTATCCTGTCTTCTGACAGCGGCCAATGCCAGGGGCCCCAGAGGGAATGAACGGAACAGGCAATCATCCATCCCCTGTCGCCCATTCCCAGCTTCTGGCAAATAGGGGTTAGCTAGGGATACCACTGGCTGAGCGCCATCAATGGACCTATCCTCCATGAATTTATCTAGTTCTTTTTTGAAACCTGTTATGTTCTTGGCCTTCGCAACGTCCTCTGGCAAAGAGTTCCCCAGGTTGACTGTGTGTTGTGTGAAGAAATACTTTCTTTTGTTTGTTTTAAACCGGCTGCCTGTAAATTTAATTTGGTGACCCCTAGGTCCTGTATTATGAGAAGGAGTACATAACACTTCCTTATTTACTTTCTCCACGCCAGTCATGATTTTATAGACCTCCATCGTATCCCCTCTTAGTCGGCTCTTTTCCAAGCTGAAAAGGCCCAATCTTAAGAATCTCTTCTTATACAGAAGCTGTTCCATACCCCCTCATCATTTTTCTTGCCCTTTTCTGAATCTTTCCAATTCCAATATGCCTTTTTTGAGATGGGGCGACCGCATCAGCACGCAGGTATTTTCTGTCTTATTATCTATCCCTGTCTTAATGATTCCCAACACTCCACTGCACATTCAGTGGATGTTTTCAGAGAACTGTCCACAATGACTCCTAGGTCTCTTTCTTGAGTGGTAACAGCTCATTTAGACCCTTCCCCTCCCCCTCCCCCGCCCCCAATCGTTTTATAGGTATAGCTGGGATTATGTTTTCCAGTGTGCGTTACTTTGCATTGATCAACACTGACTTTCCTCTGCCATTTTGTTGCCCAGTCACCCAGTTTTGCGAGAGCTCTTTGTAGCTCTTGGCAGTCTGCTTTGGCCTTAACTATTCTGAGTAGTTTTGTATCGTCTGCAAATTTTGCCACCTCACTGTTTACCCCTTTCCCCCGGTCATTTATGAATAAGTTGAACGGTACTGGTCCCAGTACAGACCCCTGGGGGACCCCTGGGGATAAGAGGGAAGATCCTCTTCTCTGACACTGGCAGACCAGGTGCCAGCTTATGCCAAGGCCCCTAGAAAAGTGACAAATGCATGGCTGGAAACTAGTCTTGCTCACCTGTGTGTTAGTGTTGTTAAAACGGGCATTATTTTTATAAAAATGTGTTTCGTGTTTAGACTTTATGAAAAGCTGGTGAGTTGCTGCATGCATTCTTCTCACCTATAATATCTGTATCCCACGTTATAAGGTGATATATAAGCCTTGGCTCTAAAACTGTAAACCCCCTGGCCGCCACCAGTCAGGAGAGAAGCATTCCCAAGTGTGAAATGCTAGTTTACCAGAAGAGGAGTCATCTCCTTTCCACCAAGAGAAGACCCTGAGACATCAGACAAGCCACTGTGGATCACCCGTGGACAAAAGGCTTGGTTGATTGCTCCGCCTCACACCCCCACCCACGAGGAGGCGGAGACCTGCACAAACACTTGCCCCATCAGCTCTGGGGGGAATGGAATAAAAATCCCTGTCGAGAAGACACTGTTGTCCCTGTGCTGCTTGGACTTCAGGGGGATGGCATGCCTTACAAGCATAAGCATAAGCAAGGGATCCCGGCTGTTTGGCTAGGGTTAACCCTAAAGGATCTACAGAGCTTGCATGTTCCAGCAGCTTCTACTACTTTTTGAAACCTCAGACTGTAACTCCTTTGTGTGTATGTTTCCCTGCTTTAACCTGGTAAATAATTTCTTATTTCTTTTCCTAGTTCGGAAAGATTTAGCTAGTTTATTATAGGATTGGCCACGAACATTGTCTTCGGTTTGAGATCTGAGGTGCAATTCAGCTGGCTGAGTGACCAGTCCGAGGGACCGGAATATTGTTATGGTTTTTGGTGCAAGGGACCATCTGTCAGAAAGGCAGGCTCACCTGGGTGGCAAGATGGATTCAGGGTGCCCAAGGGGGCTGTCTGTGACTCCATGTTAAGGCTGTTGTAGTGGAGTTCACATTTGATACTTGGTTGGTGAAATGGAAGTCTGGAACACACAACCACGAGGAGCCCCCTGCTGTCTGCCAGCCCTGGGTGTCCGGGGCTCCTGCTCTCTGGAGCCCTGGCTGCACTAGAAAGGTAAGTTTCTATCTTGCCTGGTTCAGAAACCGGAAGGGAAATAAAGAGAACCCACATTACATTTTTTTTTTTAAGAATCCTCATGATTTTTAAGCCAATCTCGTGATTTTGGGGAGTCTGACTCACAGGGTGGCAACGCTGAGAAGTTAAGGATTATTATTTAGCGTTTACATTACAGTAGGTTCGGGGGTGGGGGGGGAAATCAGGATTGGGACCCCTGTGTGCCGGGCGCAGCGTGACACCTAGTGCCTTGTCTTGATCTGACAAACCAAGACACATGGGACATGGGCTGGGTGGGGAGAAGTCTGTGTAACTCACACAGCTGTTGAGATACGTGTGACCTCAAATATTACTGATCCCCGCCCCGCTCCTCCCAAAACAAACAAACAAACAAACAAACAACCGACTCCCCAACAGCCCCACAGTCTGGAAAGCATTTGTCCCTCATTACTGTTGAAAAGACTCACAGCAGAAAGAAGGATCCCAGCTTCTCAAACAATCCTCTAGTGAGACAGAGAACCCTACATCTGTAGAAACCACAGCGGTACAGATTTCAGATTTTTCAACTACTTGAAAAAAATCTGCTTTAAAGAAGCATCATCACAGTAAAACTCTTTCTACTTTTCAAACCAGAACATTCTCCCCAAAAGGAGATGCACCGTTCCTGGAGACACTGCAATACCAGGTCAATGCATGGGGTGGGCAGAGCAAGCTCCTAGTCCAGCCCCCTGTTCCAAAAATCAATTTAATATACAGTCCTTAAATAAAGGACATATCAGATATCAAACTGATAAGAACAGATTTAATAATTTTATTTGAGATAATGTTGAAATAAGGAACGGTACAGAGTTCAAGCATAGGAGTTTCTGGTCGTCAGGGCATAGGGTACAGATTATCGAGGGGTGCAAAATGCGATTTAGGAGCTGGTGGAGCAAGGATCACATAATAATCTGCAAATTCCCCGACTGGGGGAAAAGTTTAACCGGTCAGAGTACAGACATCGGGATATGGGGTAAGTTATCCACACAACAGCTACATTCGGTATGCCGGGTATAGTGAGTGAATACGGGGGTGGGGATGGGTCTACCCTCATTTGGTAGGGTTTAATGTTCAGCGGGTTTACGGTTCCAGCTCATACGGTCCGATGGGGAAGGCCTCTCAGTCTCTTTCCCACAGTGTGTGCACAGTGTCGTACCGGCTCACTCCTCCTGGTACTGTCGGTGGCCGGTGATGTGCTCGATATAGATGTCCCTGGACCATCGGATGGTGTCCGAGACCATGAGGCGCCGCATGAGTCGTGCGTAGCGTCTACCGATCCCGCAGGTCCGCAGCACACGCTCGTTGCAGGGGTCCCAAGCGCCCAGGGCTCCGACAATCAGGGCGTCCAGCTGCACCTCGTAGCCCTTCGCTCTCAGGGTGTCGGCCAGAGGGGCGTATTTTTCCAGTTTCCGAGCTCGAGCTTCTCGGAAGGCCGGGGTCCTGTTCTCGAAAGGGACCGTAATGTCGACGAGGATGATCTTTTTCTGGGTTTCGTTGGTGACGACCACGTCGGGTCGTAGCGGGCTGTCGGTACCGGAGATGGCGCAGTTCACGGCGACCTCCCCCAGGCTAGGTGAGATGGCTTTCACCAGGCGGTTCTGGATGGCGTTGTGGCGCAGCTGCCAGGCTCTGGAGTGGGGCTTGCAGCTGCACAGGACGTGGGGCAGGGTCTCGTTGGAGTAGCCGCACTTCCTGCAACGCTTGTCTCGGTTCCCGTGGCGGACGGCTCCGTTGAGCGGGACGCAGTTGAGCCGGGCGCGGTGGATGAACCGCCAGTCGGCGAAGCGGGTGAAGCCGCCCCCGGCGAGGAAGTGGTTGCTGGCGTCCCACTTGCTGGTCAGTTCGAAGGCTTTTCCCTGGTCCGGCTTGCGCTTCAGGGCTTCTACGTACAGCGAGTGGGTGGCTGCCTTCAGGGTCCTTTCCAGCAGGCCCCTGGCGCTCGGGGTGACGATGGTGTTGCCCTCGGACCCGATCTGTGGCACCAGGACACCCAGCTCCTGGCGCTCCTCACACCACTCCCAGCGGCAGCCGATGCGTTTCCCCAGGCGGCGCGTGGCATTGCGGGCGCGGGACCACAGCGAAGCGATGTCGCCCCCATCTCGGCCGAATTCGCCGTCCAGGGAACCGCTCAGGAAGCTGGCGGTGTCTTGGCTGGACGGGGCTCTACCGATCCGCTTTTGCGTTACGTCGTGGAGGGCTTTCGCTGCGATGCTCTTTACCGTGGCGTCGGGGCACGTCAGCAGGCGGAAGGCGTGGGTGATCACTGCGATGTCACCCAGGTCACCCATGCGGGGGACATTGGCACCGCCGTGCCTGTGGGTGATATAGACCAGCTCGTTGCTGGCTCTCTGGGGAAGGAATAACCACTTCTTCACCAGCTGCCGGATGACCTTGTCCGCCTTGTTGAGGGGTACCTTTGCCACGGCGGAGCCCCTCAGGACGAACGAGATGCGGGGGATCAGGAAGGTGTTCAGGGCGTTTATCTTTTGCCACGGTGCTAGCAGGGAGGTGTCGATCTTGGCGGTATCCTGTAGGATCTCTTGGATGGTGTCCTCGGGCGTCTGGCGGACACGGAAACCCGTCGGTGTGCCGAGGTGTCGGTAGGCCTGCCCCTCTGCCAGGGGGATGACGGGCTCGCCCTGAATCTGGAATTCCGTCCCCTGCACGGAGTCCCTTTTGCTGCCATCTATGTGGAGGGATGCGCATTTCTTCGCGTTGAAGCGGAGCCCCATCCAATCGGCAACTCGACTGGTGGCATCTAGCATACGCTGGAGGTTCTCTGGGTCGTCTGCGGTCAGGACCAGGTCATCCGCGTAAGCCAGGACACTCACCCTCTCGCCGTGGAGGTTGAAGCCGCCTGCGCCCTTGGAGATCGCTCGCAGCAGCGGCTCCATGGCGAGGTTAAAGATGATGGGGCTGAGGGGGCAGCCCTGCTTGACTCCGCACCGGATCGGGATCTCGGCTGTCTCTCCTTCGACCGAGCGAATGGTGGTGCTGCATCCCTCGTACATCTCTCGGATCGCCCGGCGGAAGTTCTCTGGCATCCCAAACTCCTGGAGCGTGGCAAAGATGTGGTGGTGGGGCATGGACCCAAAGGCGTTGGCCAGGTCCAGCCATGCTATCGTACCCTGCCTCCGCGCCCTTCTGGTCGTATCGATGATGGTTTGGAGGACAAAGTTATGTTCGTAGCAGCCCTCGCAGGACATGAAGCCTTTCTGGGTGGAGCTGATGGCCCCCCCACGCACTGACCACTCCGTGATCCTGGACGCCAGGCAGCTGGCATAGAGCTTGTACATCGTGGAGCAGAGGGAGATGGGCCTCCAATTGCTGGGGTCATCGCGCTCACCCTTTTTGTACACCAGAACAGTCATGGCCTTTTTCCAGGAGCTGGGAGTCCGGCAGAAACGCTTGCACTGGTTGAAGAGCGTGGCGAGGACCAGGCAGCCGGGATCTCGCTTTTTCAGGAGACTGTAGCGGATGCCATCTTTCCCGGGAGCTGTGTTTTTTGTTTTTGAGAGCCTGGCCAACACTTCCTTGGGCGTGAAGTCAGCTTCCAGGACGCCCGCTTCGTCGACACGGGGCAGGGGGCGGAGGCACTCGGGGCGCAGCGCACCGTCCTGGGCTGTGTGGTCGAATACATCCTTGAAGTAGCTGTAGAGGCGTTCGGGTGGGATCGTGCAGTAGGGCGAGGGCCCGTCGAGGATCTCTCTCATGGCTTTGGGGCGGTTTGCCCGGTACAGCTTCTGGATCCTTGAAGCCGCTGCTGGATCGTAGCGGCAGTTGGCGCCTCTCCTTCTGGTTCCCCTGGCGGTGGTGTTGGGGTTTGGAGCAGGCGGTCTGTGGGCAGGCGGGGCGTTCTCCTGGGTGGGACGTCTCCTGGGAGCGGTTTCTGCAGACAGTTCTTGGGTGAGTCTGTCTACGAGGAGGTCAAAGTCGTCGAAGGAAGCTGTCGCTCTTAGCTCCGCGGTCCAGGCAGTCTGCCACGGAGTGGCAGCCCTCTCCACCGGCTGCTGGCCCTCATGGTCCTCGACCTTGTCTGAAGCAGACTCGTCACCCGCACAGTCGACCCGCCGTCCATCCCGCGAGCCATCGTTCCCTTCGGTTGGGGGCTGGGGCGGAATCTCCGGCGGGATGCTGGCGTTACTAGTGGTCGGAGGGACGCGGTCCGGCTCGGGGATTGCCGGGACGTTGCTGGTCCTCCTAGGGGTGGCTGGTGCTTGGGCGGCTGCTGCTGGAACGTGAGATCCGCTGTTGGCAGCGTCCCGCAGGATGGACTCGGGGGTCGTGCTGGGCTGTCTGGTGAGGAGGGCCCGGTGGTTTTCTGTGGCTGCGGGGTTGGTTTCTCCAGTAGTGCGTGGAGCTTGCTGAGCGGCCTGTGGCTGGGCACTGGCTCCCTCGGCTGCTGGAGTTTGCAGGGCAGACTGAGGCGCGGCTCGGGCTCCTCCGGCGGTTGGGGTTCGCAGGGCGGCCTGAGGTGTGGCTCTGGCTCTTCCGGCGACAGGATCTCGAGCCGCTATGCGCGAGGGGGCACTGATCCGTCTGGGGACGGGAACGTGCTGGGCCGGGGGCGAGGTAGTGCTGAGCCGTCTCAGTATGGAGATTTGCCTGGCGACATGGGAAGGTGAGACGGGCCTCCTGCTGCCGAGGACCTGGGTGGCATTTCCCGCGGCAGCAGGCACCTTCTCGATCGCAGCACCCTGTTGCGCTGGTCTGGCGACGGGGGCAGCCTTCTTGACGGCAGCTTGCACCATCGCTGTTCTTTGTTGCGGCTCAGGAGCGGTGGGGCGGCGCACAGCGGCAGGGCTGGGAGCCGGGGCAGGAGGCCGTGCGGTTCCTTTGGAGCGCTTCCTGCAGGTGACTTGGTGCGCCTTGCATTGTTTCTGTGTCTCGAAGGGCAGGCTGCAGAGGGCACAGCTGAAGGCGACCCGCTTGTTGTGGCATCGCTTTAGGTGCCTGGTGACTCCACCAAGGAGGTGGAAACTTCGGGGAGGGAAGCAGATGGGGCAGATGAGCACGTCCGCCGCGAGGGGGTACTGCAGGTAGACGGTGTCCTCATTACCTTGCAGCGGGGGGGTGCCGGTGGCACCAGCAGTATCGCTGGCTGGTTCATCCCGGCGCGGGCGAGTGGGGTCGAGAGGTCCGGCTGGGGGGGCATCTGGCAGGGGCCTGCTGACTCTTTGGGTAGTTTCGGAGGCTGGGCAGGCATCTGGTAAGATGCTGGTGACCCTCTGGGTGGTCTCTGGAGAGGTGCTGGTCCCATCAGCGGAGATTCCTCTCTTGCTGGTGTGTAGAGGAGTGGGGCCACCCTCCACGACCTGGGCAGCTGCGGGGGTGGGAGGTGGTTGCCTGGGAGCCTCTTGCAGTGGCGGGGTGGGGGGGCTCTCCGGTGGCGGCTGGTGTTGCTGGAGAGCGGGGGGACTCTTGGTCAGCAGCTGCTGTAAGGCGGGGGGGCTTGCCCTCGGAGCCTCTTGCAGTGGCGGGGTGGGGGGGCTCTTCAGTGGCAGTTGGTGTTGCTGGAGAGCGGGGGGGCTCTTGGTCAGCAGCTGCTGTAAGGCGGGGGGGCTTGCCCTCGGTGGCTGGCGCTGCTGGGGAGCGGCGGGGATGTTCCTTCTGGCGGTGATGTCTTGACAGGCTGGCCTCTGGGTGCGGGATCTGTCTGGAACAGCATCTCGGAGGGGGTCCTTCGGGCAGTCGCCGGCCTTCCTTTTCGTGCTGCTGGTCCGTAGTGTCCTGGAGGCACCGAGGGTTTTCTTTGTAGTCGCTGCTTGAGGGGCCTTCTGTGGAGCAACAGCAGCGGTGGTACACAGAGCAGCTGACGATGTCTCGGTAGCAAGAGAAGGATTTTCTTCGAAAGCAGCAGCGCTAGCATATACCTCCAGGGCAGCATCGATTTTCTCAAGAAGGGCAGCTGGGGAATCCATCTACAGCACATGTGTTGCGATCTGTTTATAGCAAAATAAAAGACATTAAACTGATAAGAACAGATACTACACTTGATCTGAGCTCCAAGGAGCCGAGAAGCGATGCTGAGAGTCTGCGACGCACCGCACACCTCTGCGCCCACCGCTTTCTACCTCACCGTGACGAGCTCCCAGACACGCAACAAACACCATAACTAGGTAACTCTAAGTGAGGAACCCTTCCCCAAAATGACTCCCGTGGAAGAATTCAAAGCAAGAACCCTTAACACACAATTCTGTTCAAAGACAGACAAGTCTTGCAGCCGCCTTCCTCTTGCTGGTTTTCCTGTACGCTCCTAATTTGCACAAACCCACCCACTGACGTGGGACTAGCAATCTCTCACTGTTAACTCTTACAGCAAAACAGGGCAAAGAAAGCCTATGCAAGTGCTATACCGCAGCTCCTTCCCACAGGCTGACCCCTCCCCCACAGCTCCCCACACCGCAGCCAGGGGCTGACCCCTCCTTCGCCCCGGCTCCCCCCACCACTGCCAGGATCTGGGGCTGACACCCTCCCCACACCGCTGCCAGGGGCTGGGGCTGGCCCCTATTCCCCCCCCCCCAAGCTCCATTCTACCTGGGGCTAGGGCTAGGGCCCCGCCCCCGACAAGCCCTGCTGCCTGACACCTCGTGTCGCCACTCTTCCCCCCCCCCACACACACACACGCACGTTCCTCCACGCCCCGCTAGGGGGTCGCACCGGACTTTTTTGGTAAACTGGGCATTTGCTTATTTGCTCTTGCCAACTCATCAGTTGGCAAGAGCAAACGGGATAAATGGCCGTTTTTGTCAAAAAAGGGAAGAAGAAGAAAAAAAAAAAGGCAGGATGGCCGGAACAGAGCTTAAAAAGGGAACTGCTCCAGCCAAACGGGGACATATGGTCATCCTATCTCCAGGCAAGTGGTCCTGAGGGAGTCTGGCCAGGGTTGGGGGCAGACCCTGACCTGGCTAATCGCACCACTCCCGAGAGAACGGAGTGATTCCCCGTCCTGGCACTGGACCGGCCCCGGCCGCGCTGCCAGCTCAGCCTGGCGGACACCATAAACGGCAGAGTAATGGAGGCCGTTAGAGGCCAAAAGTCATCCTTCAAAATTTGGAAATCAAAGCCTAGTGAGGATAATAGGAAGGTGCACGAACTCTGGCCGGGTAAGTGTCAAAGTATAACAAGTCAGGCCAAGAAAGAATCTGAGAAGCAACGTGCTAACGACACAAAAGCTAACCATAAGAATGTTTTAAAGTACATCAGAAGCAGGCAGCCTGCCAAAGAGGCGGTGGGGCCACTAGCTGACAAAGGAGCACTCTAGGAAGACAAGGCCATTGCAAAGGAGCTTCATGAATTCTTTGCAGCTGTCTTCACTGCAGAGGACGGGAGGGAGAGTCCCACATCGGAGCTGTCCTTATTGGGTGACAAATCTGAAGTCCCATCCCAGTATAAGAGGTTTTAGAACAAATCGTTAAATTAAACAGGAATAAGTCACCAGGACCAGATGGCATTCGACCACGAGTTCTGAGGGAACTCAGAGATGAAATTGCACAACTACTAGCCGTAGTACGCAAGCTACCACTGAAGCAAGCCTCTGTTGCAGACGACTGGCAGGTAGCTAATGTAATGCCAATTTTTAAAATGGGCTCCAGGGGCGACCCTGGCAATTGCAGGCTGCTGAGCCTAACTTCAGTCACAGGCAAATTGGTAGTAAAGAATGATCAGGCACCCAGATAAACAGGATGTATTGGGAAAGGGTGAACACAGCTTTTGTAAAGGGCACTCCTACCTCACCAATCTTCTAGAATTCTTTGAGGATCTCAGCAAGCATGTGGATGAGGATGATTCAGTCGATACTGCGAACTGGGATTTTCAGAAAGCCTTTGACGGGGTCCCTCACCGAAGGCTCTAAAAGAAAACTTAAGTGGTTATGGGATAAGCGCGTAAGAACGGCCAAACTGGGTCAGACCAAAAGTCCATCTAGCCCAGTATCCTGTCTTCTGACAGCGGCCAATGCCAGGGGCCCCAGAGGGAATGAACGGAACAGGCAATCATCCATCCCCTGTCGCCCATTCCCAGCTTCTGGCAAATAGGGGTTAGCTAGGGATACCACTGGCTGAGCGCCATCAATGGACCTATCCTCCATGAATTTATCTAGTTCTTTTTTGAAACCTGTTATGTTCTTGGCCTTCGCAACGTCCTCTGGCAAAGAGTTCCCCAGGTTGACTGTGTGTTGTGTGAAGAAATACTTTCTTTTGTTTGTTTTAAACCGGCTGCCTGTAAATTTAATTTGGTGACCCCTAGGTCCTGTATTATGAGAAGGAGTACATAACACTTCCTTATTTACTTTCTCCACGCCAGTCATGATTTTATAGACCTCCATCGTATCCCCTCTTAGTCGGCTCTTTTCCAAGCTGAAAAGGCCCAATCTTAAGAATCTCTTCTTATACAGAAGCTGTTCCATACCCCCTCATCATTTTTCTTGCCCTTTTCTGAATCTTTCCAATTCCAATATGCCTTTTTTGAGATGGGGCGACCGCATCAGCACGCAGGTATTTTCTGTCTTATTATCTATCCCTGTCTTAATGATTCCCAACACTCCACTGCACATTCAGTGGATGTTTTCAGAGAACTGTCCACAATGACTCCTAGGTCTCTTTCTTGAGTGGTAACAGCTCATTTAGACCCTTCCCCTCCCCCTCCCCCGCCCCCAATCGTTTTATAGGTATAGCTGGGATTATGTTTTCCAGTGTGCGTTACTTTGCATTGATCAACACTGACTTTCCTCTGCCATTTTGTTGCCCAGTCACCCAGTTTTGCGAGAGCTCTTTGTAGCTCTTGGCAGTCTGCTTTGGCCTTAACTATTCTGAGTAGTTTTGTATCGTCTGCAAATTTTGCCACCTCACTGTTTACCCCTTTCCCCCGGTCATTTATGAATAAGTTGAACGGTACTGGTCCCAGTACAGACCCCTGGGGGACCCCTGGGGATAAGAGGGAAGATCCTCTTCTCTGACACTGGCAGACCAGGTGCCAGCTTATGCCAAGGCCCCTAGAAAAGTGACAAATGCATGGCTGGAAACTAGTCTTGCTCACCTGTGTGTTAGTGTTGTTAAAACGGGCATTATTTTTATAAAAATGTGTTTCGTGTTTAGACTTTATGAAAAGCTGGTGAGTTGCTGCATGCATTCTTCTCACCTATAATATCTGTATCCCACGTTATAAGGTGATATATAAGCCTTGGCTCTAAAACTGTAAACCCCCTGGCCGCCACCAGTCAGGAGAGAAGCATTCCCAAGTGTGAAATGCTAGTTTACCAGAAGAGGAGTCATCTCCTTTCCACCAAGAGAAGACCCTGAGACATCAGACAAGCCACTGTGGATCACCCGTGGACAAAAGGCTTGGTTGATTGCTCCGCCTCACACCCCCACCCACGAGGAGGCGGAGACCTGCACAAACACTTGCCCCATCAGCTCTGGGGGGAATGGAATAAAAATCCCTGTCGAGAAGACACTGTTGTCCCTGTGCTGCTTGGACTTCAGGGGGATGGCATGCCTTACAAGCATAAGCATAAGCAAGGGATCCCGGCTGTTTGGCTAGGGTTAACCCTAAAGGATCTACAGAGCTTGCATGTTCCAGCAGCTTCTACTACTTTTTGAAACCTCAGACTGTAACTCCTTTGTGTGTATGTTTCCCTGCTTTAACCTGGTAAATAATTTCTTATTTCTTTTCCTAGTTCGGAAAGATTTAGCTAGTTTATTATAGGATTGGCCACGAACATTGTCTTCGGTTTGAGATCTGAGGTGCAATTCAGCTGGCTGAGTGACCAGTCCGAGGGACCGGAATATTGTTATGGTTTTTGGTGCAAGGGACCATCTGTCAGAAAGGCAGGCTCACCTGGGTGGCAAGATGGATTCAGGGTGCCCAAGGGGGCTGTCTGTGACTCCATGTTAAGGCTGTTCTAGTGGAGTTCACATTTGATACTTGGTTGGTGAAATGGAAGTCTGGAACACACAACCACGAGGAGCCCCCTGCTGTCTGCCAGCCCTGGGTGTCCGGGGCTCCTGCTCTCTGGAGCCCTGGCTGCACTAGAAAGGTAAGTTTCTATCTTGCCTGGTTCAGAAACCGGAAGGGAAATAAAGAGAACCCACATTACATTTTTTTTTTTAAGAATCCTCATGATTTTTAAGCCAATCTCGTGATTTTGGGGAGTCTGACTCACAGGGTGGCAACGCTGAGAAGTTAAGGATTATTATTTAGCGTTTACATTACAGTAGGTTCGGGGGTGGGGGGGGAAATCAGGATTGGGACCCCTGTGTGCCGGGCGCAGCGTGACACCTAGTGCCTTGTCTTGATCTGACAAACCAAGACACATGGGACATGGGCTGGGTGGGGAGAAGTCTGTGTAACTCACACAGCTGTTGAGATACGTGTGACCTCAAATATTACTGATCCCCGCCCCGCTCCTCCCAAAACAAACAAACAAACAAACAAACAACCGACTCCCCAACAGCCCCACAGTCTGGAAAGCATTTGTCCCTCATTACTGTTGAAAAGACTCACAGCAGAAAGAAGGATCCCAGCTTCTCAAACAATCCTCTAGTGAGACAGAGAACCCTACATCTGTAGAAACCACAGCGGTACAGATTTCAGATTTTTCAACTACTTGAAAAAAATCTGCTTTAAAGAAGCATCATCACAGTAAAACTCTTTCTACTTTTCAAACCAGAACATTCTCCCCAAAAGGAGATGCACCGTTCCTGGAGACACTGCAATACCAGGTCAATGCATGGGGTGGGCAGAGCAAGCTCCTAGTCCAGCCCCCTGTTCCAAAAATCAATTTAATATACAGTCCTTAAATAAAGGACATATCAGATATCAAACTGATAAGAACAGATACTACACTTGATCTGAGCTCCAAGGAGCCGAGAAGCGATGCTGAGAGTCTGCGACGCACCGCACACCTCTGCGCCCACCGCTTTCTACCTCACCGTGACGAGCTCCCAGACACGCAACAAACACCATAACTAGGTAACTCTAAGTGAGGAACCCTTCCCCAAAATGACTCCCGTGGAAGAATTCAAAGCAAGAACCCTTAACACACAATTCTGTTCAAAGACAGACAAGTCTTGCAGCCGCCTTCCTCTTGCTGGTTTTCCTGTACGCTCCTAATTTGCACAAACCCACCCACTGACGTGGGACTAGCAATCTCTCACTGTTAACTCTTACAGCAAAACAGGGCAAAGAAAGCCTATGCAAGTGCTATACCGCAGCTCCTTCCCACAGGCTGACCCCTCCCCCACAGCTCCCCACACCGCAGCCAGGGGCTGACCCCTCCTTCGCCCCGGCTCCCCCCACCACTGCCAGGATCTGGGGCTGACACCCTCCCCACACCGCTGCCAGGGGCTGGGGCTGGCCCCTATTCCCCCCCCCCCGCAAGCTCCATTCTACCTGGGGCTAGGGCTAGGGCCCCGCCCCCGACAAGCCCTGCTGCCTGACACCTCGTGTCGCCACTCTTCCCCCCCCCACACACACACACGCACGTTCCTCCACGCCCCGCTAGGGGGTCGCACCGGACTTTTTTGGTAAACTGGGCATTTGCTTATTTGCTCTTGCCAACTCATCAGTTGGCAAGAGCAAACGGGATAAATGGCCGTTTTTGTCAAAAAAGGGAAGAAGAAAAAAAAAAAAAGGCAGGATGGCCGGAACAGAGCTTAAAAAGGGAACTGCTCCAGCCAAACGGGGACATATGGTCATCCTATCTCCAGGCAAGTGGTCCTGAGGGAGTCTGGCCAGGGTTGGGGGCAGACCCTGACCTGGCTAATCGCACCACTCCCGAGAGAACGGAGTGATTCCCCGTCCTGGCACTGGACCGGCCCCGGCCGCGCTGCCAGCTCAGCCTGGCGGACACCATAAACGGCAGAGTAATGGAGGCCGTTAGAGGCCAAAAGTCATCCTTCAAAATTTGGAAATCAAAGCCTAGTGAGGATAATAGGAAGGTGCACGAACTCTGGCCGGGTAAGTGTCAAAGTATAACAAGTCAGGCCAAGAAAGAATCTGAGAAGCAACGTGCTAACGACACAAAAGCTAACCATAAGAATGTTTTAAAGTACATCAGAAGCAGGCAGCCTGCCAAAGAGGCGGTGGGGCCACTAGCTGACAAAGGAGCACTCTAGGAAGACAAGGCCATTGCAAAGGAGCTTCATGAATTCTTTGCAGCTGTCTTCACTGCAGAGGACGGGAGGGAGAGTCCCACATCGGAGCTGTCCTTATTGGGTGACAAATCTGAAGTCCCATCCCAGTATAAGAGGTTTTAGAACAAATCGTTAAATTAAACAGGAATAAGTCACCAGGACCAGATGGCATTCGACCACGAGTTCTGAGGGAACTCAGAGATGAAATTGCACAACTACTAGCCGTAGTACGCAAGCTACCACTGAAGCAAGCCTCTGTTGCAGACGACTGGCAGGTAGCTAATGTAATGCCAATTTTTAAAATGGGCTCCAGGGGCGACGCTGGCAATTGCAGGCTGCTGAGCCTAACTTCAGTCACAGGCAAATTGGTAGTAAAGAATGATCAGGCACCCAGATAAACAGGATGTATTGGGAAAGGGTGAACACAGCTTTTGTAAAGGGCACTCCTACCTCACCAATCTTCTAGAATTCTTTGAGGATCTCAGCAAGCATGTGGATGAGGATGATTCAGTCGATACTGCGAACTGGGATTTTCAGAAAGCCTTTGACGGGGTCCCTCACCGAAGGCTCTAAAAGAAAACTTAAGTGGTTATGGGATAAGCGCGTAAGAACGGCCAAACTGGGTCAGACCAAAAGTCCATCTAGCCCAGTATCCTGTCTTCTGACAGCGGCCAATGCCAGGGGCCCCAGAGGGAATGAACGGAACAGGCAATCATCCATCCCCTGTCGCCCATTCCCAGCTTCTGGCAAATAGGGGTTAGCTAGGGATACCACTGGCTGAGCGCCATCAATGGACCTATCCTCCATGAATTTATCTAGTTCTTTTTTGAAACCTGTTATGTTCTTGGCCTTCGCAACGTCCTCTGGCAAAGAGTTCCCCAGGTTGACTGTGTGTTGTGTGAAGAAATACTTTCTTTTGTTTGTTTTAAACCGGCTGCCTGTAAATTTAATTTGGTGACCCCTAGGTCCTGTATTATGAGAAGGAGTACATAACACTTCCTTATTTACTTTCTCCACGCCAGTCATGATTTTATAGACCTCCATCGTATCCCCTCTTAGTCGGCTCTTTTCCAAGCTGAAAAGGCCCAATCTTAAGAATCTCTTCTTATACAGAAGCTGTTCCATACCCCCTCATCATTTTTCTTGCCCTTTTCTGAATCTTTCCAATTCCA
Source organism: Lepidochelys olivacea (assembly GCF_965140295.1). Lineage (NCBI taxonomy): Eukaryota > Metazoa > Chordata > Testudines > Cheloniidae > Lepidochelys > Lepidochelys olivacea. Next base: position 22,951,911 of record NC_140412.1, on the reverse strand, counting down.
ATATGCCTTTTTTGAGATGGGGCGACCGCATCAGCACGCAGGTATTTTCTGTCTTATTATCTATCCCTGTCTTAATGATTCCCAACACTCCACTGCACATTCAGTGGATGTTTTCAGAGAACTGTCCACAATGACTCCTAGGTCTCTTTCTTGAGTGGTAACAGCTCATTTAGACCCTTCCCCTCCCCCTCCCCCGCCCCCAATCGTTTTATAGGTATAGCTGGGATTATGTTTTCCAGTGTGCGTTACTTTGCATTGATCAACACTGACTTTCCTCTGCCATTTTGTTGCCCAGTCACCCAGTTTTGCGAGAGCTCTTTGTAGCTCTTGGCAGTCTGCTTTGGCCTTAACTATTCTGAGTAGTTTTGTATCGTCTGCAAATTTTGCCACCTCACTGTTTACCCCTTTCCCCCGGTCATTTATGAATAAGTTGAACGGTACTGGTCCCAGTACAGACCCCTGGGGGACCCCTGGGGATAAGAGGGAAGATCCTCTTCTCTGACACTGGCAGACCAGGTGCCAGCTTATGCCAAGGCCCCTAGAAAAGTGACAAATGCATGGCTGGAAACTAGTCTTGCTCACCTGTGTGTTAGTGTTGTTAAAACGGGCATTATTTTTATAAAAATGTGTTTCGTGTTTAGACTTTATGAAAAGCTGGTGAGTTGCTGCATGCATTCTTCTCACCTATAATATCTGTATCCCACGTTATAAGGTGATATATAAGCCTTGGCTCTAAAACTGTAAACCCCCTGGCCGCCACCAGTCAGGAGAGAAGCATTCCCAAGTGTGAAATGCTAGTTTACCAGAAGAGGAGTCATCTCCTTTCCACCAAGAGAAGACCCTGAGACATCAGACAAGCCACTGTGGATCACCCGTGGACAAAAGGCTTGGTTGATTGCTCCGCCTCACACCCCCACCCACGAGGAGGCGGAGACCTGCACAAACACTTGCCCCATCAGCTCTGGGGGGAATGGAATAAAAATCCCTGTCGAGAAGACACTGTTGTCCCTGTGCTGCTTGGACTTCAGGGGGATGGCATGCCTTACAAGCATAAGCATAAGCAAGGGATCCCGGCTGTTTGGCTAGGGTTAACCCTAAAGGATCTACAGAGCTTGCATGTTCCAGCAGCTTCTACTACTTTTTGAAACCTCAGACTGTAACTCCTTTGTGTGTATGTTTCCCTGCTTTAACCTGGTAAATAATTTCTTATTTCTTTTCCTAGTTCGGAAAGATTTAGCTAGTTTATTATAGGATTGGCCACGAACATTGTCTTCGGTTTGAGATCTGAGGTGCAATTCAGCTGGCTGAGTGACCAGTCCGAGGGACCGGAATATTGTTATGGTTTTTGGTGCAAGGGACCATCTGTCAGAAAGGCAGGCTCACCTGGGTGGCAAGATGGATTCAGGGTGCCCAAGGGGGCTGTCTGTGACTCCATGTTAAGGCTGTTCTAGTGGAGTTCACATTTGATACTTGGTTGGTGAAATGGAAGTCTGGAACACACAACCACGAGGAGCCCCCTGCTGTCTGCCAGCCCTGGGTGTCCGGGGCTCCTGCTCTCTGGAGCCCTGGCTGCACTAGAAAGGTAAGTTTCTATCTTGCCTGGTTCAGAAACCGGAAGGGAAATAAAGAGAACCCACATTACATTTTTTTTTTTAAGAATCCTCATGATTTTTAAGCCAATCTCGTGATTTTGGGGAGTCTGACTCACAGGGTGGCAACGCTGAGAAGTTAAGGATTATTATTTAGCGTTTACATTACAGTAGGTTCGGGGGTGGGGGGGGAAATCAGGATTGGGACCCCTGTGTGCCGGGCGCAGCGTGACACCTAGTGCCTTGTCTTGATCTGACAAACCAAGACACATGGGACATGGGCTGGGTGGGGAGAAGTCTGTGTAACTCACACAGCTGTTGAGATACGTGTGACCTCAAATATTACTGATCCCCGCCCCGCTCCTCCCAAAACAAACAAACAAACAACCGACTCCCCAACAGCCCCACAGTCTGGAAAGCATTTGTCCCTCATTACTGTTGAAAAGACTCACAGCAGAAAGAAGGATCCCAGCTTCTCAAACAATCCTCTAGTGAGACAGAGAACCCTACATCTGTAGAAACCACAGCGGTACAGATTTCAGATTTTTCAACTACTTGAAAAAAATCTGCTTTAAAGAAGCATCATCACAGTAAAACTCTTTCTACTTTTCAAACCAGAACATTCTCCCCAAAAGGAGATGCACCGTTCCTGGAGACACTGCAATACCAGGTCAATGCATGGGGTGGGCAGAGCAAGCTCCTAGTCCAGCCCCCTGTTCCAAAAATCAATTTAATATACAGTCCTTAAATAAAGGACATATCAGATATCAAACTGATAAGAACAGATTTAATAATTTTATTTGAGATAATGTTGAAATAAGGAACGGTACAGAGTTCAAGCATAGGAGTTTCTGGTCGTCAGGGCATAGGGTACAGATTATCGAGGGGTGCAAAATGCGATTTAGGAGCTGGTGGAGCAAGGATCACATAATAATCTGCAAATTCCCCGACTGGGGGAAAAGTTTAGCCGGTCAGAGTACAGACATCGGGATATGGGGTAAGTTATCCACACAACAGCTACATTCGGTATGCCGGGTATAGTGAGTGAATACGGGGGTGGGGATGGGTCTACCCTCATTTGGTAGGGTTTAATGTTCAGCGGGTTTACGGTTCCAGTTCATACGGTCCGATGGGGAAGGCCTCTCAGTCTCTTTCCCACAGTGTGTGCACAGTGTCGTACCGGCTCACTCCTCCTGGTACTGTCGGTGGCCGGTGATGTGCTCGATATAGATGTCCCTGGACCATCGGATGGTGTCCGAGACCATGAGGCGCCGCATGAGTCGTGCGTAGCGTCTACCGATCCCGCAGGTCCGCAGCACACGCTCGTTGCAGGGGTCCCAAGCGCCCAGGGCTCCGACAATCAGGGCGTCCAGCTGCACCTCGTAGCCCTTCGCTCTCAGGGTGTCGGCCAGAGGGGCGTATTTTTCCAGTTTCCGAGCTCGAGCTTCTCGGAAGGCCGGGGTCCTGTTCTCGAAAGGGACCGTAATGTCGACGAGGATGATCTTTTTCTGGGTTTCGTTGGTGACGACCACGTCGGGTCGTAGCGGGCTGTCGGTACCGGAGATGGCGCAGTTCACGGCGACCTCCCCCAGGCTAGGTGAGATGGCTTTCACCAGGCGGTTCTGGATGGCGTTGTGGCGCAGCTGCCAGGCTCTGGAGTGGGGCTTGCAGCTGCACAGGACGTGGGGCAGGGTCTCGTTGGAGTAGCCGCACTTCCTGCAACGCTTGTCTCGGTTCCCGTGGCGGACGGCTCCGTTGAGCGGGACGCAGTTGAGCCGGGCGCGGTGGATGAACCGCCAGTCGGCGAAGCGGGTGAAGCCGCCCCCGGCGAGGAAGTGGTTGCTGGCGTCCCACTTGCTGGTCAGTTCGAAGGCTTTTCCCTGGTCCGGCTTGCGCTTCAGGGCTTCTACGTACAGCGAGTGGGTGGCTGCCTTCAGGGTCCTTTCCAGCAGGCCCCTGGCGCTCGGGGTGACGATGGTGTTGCCCTCGGACCCGATCTGTGGCACCAGGACACCCAGCTCCTGGCGCTCCTCACACCACTCCCAGCGGCAGCCGATGCGTTTCCCCAGGCGGCGCGTGGCATTGCGGGCGCGGGACCACAGCGAAGCGATGTCGCCCCCATCTCGGCCGAATTCGCCGTCCAGGGAACCGCTCAGGAAGCTGGCGGTGTCTTGGCTGGACGGGGCTCTACCGATCCGCTTTTGCGTTACGTCGTGGAGGGCTTTCGCTGCGATGCTCTTTACCGTGGCGTCGGGGCACGTCAGCAGGCGGAAGGCGTGGGTGATCACTGCGATGTCACCCAGGTCACCCATGCGGGGGACATTGGCACCGCCGTGCCTGTGGGTGATATAGACCAGCTCGTTGCTGGCTCTCTGGGGAAGGAATAACCACTTCTTCACCAGCTGCCGGATGACCTTGTCCGCCTTGTTGAGGGGTACCTTTGCCACGGCGGAGCCCCTCAGGACGAACGAGATGCGGGGGATCAGGAAGGTGTTCAGGGCGTTTATCTTTTGCCACGGTGCTAGCAGGGAGGTGTCGATCTTGGCGGTATCCTGTAGGATCTCTTGGATGGTGTCCTCGGGCGTCTGGCGGACACGGAAACCCGTCGGTGTGCCGAGGTGTCGGTAGGCCTGCCCCTCTGCCAGGGGGATGACGGGCTCGCCCTGAATCTGGAATTCCGTCCCCTGCACGGAGTCCCTTTTGCTGCCATCTATGTGGAGGGATGCGCATTTCTTCGCGTTGAAGCGGAGCCCCATCCAATCGGCAACTCGACTGGTGGCATCTAGCATACGCTGGAGGTTCTCTGGGTCGTCTGCGGTCAGGACCAGGTCATCCGCGTAAGCCAGGACACTCACCCTCTCGCCGTGGAGGTTGAAGCCGCCTGCGCCCTTGGAGATCGCTCGCAGCAGCGGCTCCATGGCGAGGTTAAAGATGATGGGGCTGAGGGGGCAGCCCTGCTTGACTCCGCACCGGATCGGGATCTCGGCTGTCTCTCCTTCGACCGAGCGAATGGTGGTGCTGCATCCCTCGTACATCTCTCGGATCGCCCGGCGGAAGTTCTCTGGCATCCCAAACTCCTGGAGCGTGGCAAAGATGTGGTGGTGGGGCATGGACCCAAAGGCGTTGGCCAGGTCCAGCCATGCTATCGTACCCTGCCTCCGCGCCCTTCTGGTCGTATCGATGATGGTTTGGAGGACAAAGTTATGTTCGTAGCAGCCCTCGCAGGACATGAAGCCTTTCTGGGTGGAGCTGATGGCCCCCCCACGCACTGACCACTCCGTGATCCTGGACGCCAGGCAGCTGGCATAGAGCTTGTACATCGTGGAGCAGAGGGAGATGGGCCTCCAATTGCTGGGGTCATCGCGCTCACCCTTTTTGTACACCAGAACAGTCATGGCCTTTTTCCAGGAGCTGGGAGTCCGGCAGAAACGCTTGCACTGGTTGAAGAGCGTGGCGAGGACCAGGCAGCCGGGATCTCGCTTTTTCAGGAGACTGTAGCGGATGCCATCTTTCCCGGGAGCTGTGTTTTTTGTTTTTGAGAGCCTGGCCAACACTTCCTTGGGCGTGAAGTCAGCTTCCAGGACGCCCGCTTCGTCGACACGGGGCAGGGGGCGGAGGCACTCGGGGCGCAGCGCACCGTCCTGGGCTGTGTGGTCGAATACATCCTTGAAGTAGCTGTAGAGGCGTTCGGGTGGGATCGTGCAGTAGGGCGAGGGCCCGTCGAGGATCTCTCTCATGGCTTTGGGGCGGTTTGCCCGGTACAGCTTCTGGATCCTTGAAGCCGCTGCTGGATCGTAGCGGCAGTTGGCGCCTCTCCTTCTGGTTCCCCTGGCGGTGGTGTTGGGGTTTGGAGCAGGCGGTCTGTGGGCAGGCGGGGCGTTCTCCTGGGTGGGACGTCTCCTGGGAGCGGTTTCTGCAGACAGTTCTTGGGTGAGTCTGTCTACGAGGAGGTCAAAGTCGTCGAAGGAAGCTGTCGCTCTTAGCTCCGCGGTCCAGGCAGTCTGCCACGGAGTGGCAGCCCTCTCCACCGGCTGCTGGCCCTCATGGTCCTCGACCTTGTCTGAAGCAGACTCGTCACCCGCACAGTCGACCCGCCGTCCATCCCGCGAGCCATCGTTCCCTTCGGTTGGGGGCTGGGGCGGAATCTCCGGCGGGATGCTGGCGTTACTAGTGGTCGGAGGGACGCGGTCCGGCTCGGGGATTGCCGGGACGTTGCTGGTCCTCCTAGGGGTGGCTGGTGCTTGGGCGGCTGCTGCTGGAACGTGAGATCCGCTGTTGGCAGCGTCCCGCAGGATGGACTCGGGGGTCGTGCTGGGCTGTCTGGTGAGGAGGGCCCGGTGGTTTTCTGTGGCTGCGGGGTTGGTTTCTCCAGTAGTGCGTGGAGCTTGCTGAGCGGCCTGTGGCTGGGCACTGGCTCCCTCGGCTGCTGGAGTTTGCAGGGCAGACTGAGGCGCGGCTCGGGCTCCTCCGGCGGTTGGGGTTCGCAGGGCGGCCTGAGGTGTGGCTCTGGCTCTTCCGGCGACAGGATCTCGAGCCGCTATGCGCGAGGGGGCACTGATCCGTCTGGGGACGGGAACGTGCTGGGCCGGGGGCGAGGTAGTGCTGAGCCGTCTCAGTATGGAGATTTGCCTGGCGACATGGGAAGGTGAGACGGGCCTCCTGCTGCCGAGGACCTGGGTGGCATTTCCCGCGGCAGCAGGCACCTTCTCGATCGCAGCACCCTGTTGCGCTGGTCTGGCGACGGGGGCAGCCTTCTTGACGGCAGCTTGCACCATCGCTGTTCTTTGTTGCGGCTCAGGAGCGGTGGGGCGGCGCACAGCGGCAGGGCTGGGAGCCGGGGCAGGAGGCCGTGCGGTTCCTTTGGAGCGCTTCCTGCAGGTGACTTGGTGCGCCTTGCATTGTTTCTGTGTCTCGAAGGGCAGGCTGCAGAGGGCACAGCTGAAGGCGACCCGCTTGTTGTGGCATCGCTTTAGGTGCCTGGTGACTCCACCAAGGAGGTGGAAACTTCGGGGAGGGAAGCAGATGGGGCAGATGAGCACGTCCGCCGCGAGGGGGTACTGCAGGTAGACGGTGTCCTCATTACCTTGCAGCGGGGGGGTGCCGGTGGCACCAGCAGTATCGCTGGCTGGTTCATCCCGGCGCGGGCGAGTGGGGTCGAGAGGTCCGGCTGGGGGGGCATCTGGCAGGGGCCTGCTGACTCTTTGGGTAGTTTCGGAGGCTGGGCAGGCATCTGGTAAGATGCTGGTGACCCTCTGGGTGGTCTCTGGAGAGGTGCTGGTCCCATCAGCGGAGATTCCTCTCTTGCTGGTGTGTAGAGGAGTGGGGCCACCCTCCACGACCTGGGCAGCTGCGGGGGTGGGAGGTGGTTGCCTGGGAGCCTCTTGCAGTGGCGGGGTGGGGGGGCTCTCCGGTGGCGGCTGGTGTTGCTGGAGAGCGGGGGGACTCTTGGTCAGCAGCTGCTGTAAGGCGGGGGGGCTTGCCCTCGGAGCCTCTTGCAGTGGCGGGGTGGGGGGGCTCTTCAGTGGCAGTTGGTGTTGCTGGAGAGCGGGGGGGCTCTTGGTCAGCAGCTGCTGTAAGGCGGGGGGGCTTGCCCTCGGTGGCTGGCGCTGCTGGGGAGCGGCGGGGATGTTCCTTCTGGCGGTGATGTCTTGACAGGCTGGCCTCTGGGTGCGGGATCTGTCTGGAACAGCATCTCGGAGGGGGTCCTTCGGGCAGTCGCCGGCCTTCCTTTTCGTGCTGCTGGTCCGTAGTGTCCTGGAGGCACCGAGGGTTTTCTTTGTAGTCGCTGCTTGAGGGGCCTTCTGTGGAGCAACAGCAGCGGTGGTACACAGAGCAGCTGACGATGTCTCGGTAGCAAGAGAAGGATTTTCTTCGAAAGCAGCAGCGCTAGCATATATCTCCAGGGCAGCATCGATTTTCTCAAGAAGGGCAGCTGGGGAATCCATCTACAGCACATGTGTTGCGATCTGTTTATAGCAAAATAAAAGACATTAAACTGATAAGAACAGATACTACACTTGATCTGAGCTCCAAGGAGCCGAGAAGCGATGCTGAGAGTCTGCGACGCACCGCACACCTCTGCGCCCACCGCTTTCTACCTCACCGTGACGAGCTCCCAGACACGCAACAAACACCATAACTAGGTAACTCTAAGTGAGGAACCCTTCCCCAAAATGACTCCCGTGGAAGAATTCAAAGCAAGAACCCTTAACACACAATTCTGTTCAAAGACAGACAAGTCTTGCAGCCGCCTTCCTCTTGCTGGTTTTCCTGTACGCTCCTAATTTGCACAAACCCACCCACTGACGTGGGACTAGCAATCTCTCACTGTTAACTCTTACAGCAAAACAGGGCAAAGAAAGCCTATGCAAGTGCTATACCGCAGCTCCTTCCCACAGGCTGACCCCTCCCCCACAGCTCCCCACACCGCAGCCAGGGGCTGACCCCTCCTTCGCCCCGGCTCCCCCCACCACTGCCAGGATCTGGGGCTGACACCCTCCCCACACCGCTGCCAGGGGCTGGGGCTGGCCCCTATTCCCCCCCCCCCCAAGCTCCATTCTACCTGGGGCTAGGGCTAGGGCCCCGCCCCCGACAAGCCCTGCTGCCTGACACCTCGTGTCGCCACTCTTCCCCCCCACACACACACACACGCACGTTCCTCCACGCCCCGCTAGGGGGTCGCACCGGACTTTTTTGGTAAACTGGGCATTTGCTTATTTGCTCTTGCCAACTCATCAGTTGGCAAGAGCAAACGGGATAAATGGCCGTTTTTGTCAAAAAAGGGAAGAAGAAAAAAAAAAAAAGGCAGGATGGCCGGAACAGAGCTTAAAAAGGGAACTGCTCCAGCCAAACGGGGACATATGGTCATCCTATCTCCAGGCAAGTGGTCCTGAGGGAGTCTGGCCAGGGTTGGGGGCAGACCCTGACCTGGCTAATCGCACCACTCCCGAGAGAACGGAGTGATTCCCCGTCCTGGCACTGGACCGGCCCCGGCCGCGCTGCCAGCTCAGCCTGGCGGACACCATAAACGGCAGAGTAATGGAGGCCGTTAGAGGCCAAAAGTCATCCTTCAAAATTTGGAAATCAAAGCCTAGTGAGGATAATAGGAAGGTGCACGAACTCTGGCCGGGTAAGTGTCAAAGTATAACAAGTCAGGCCAAGAAAGAATCTGAGAAGCAACGTGCTAACGACACAAAAGCTAACCATAAGAATGTTTTAAAGTACATCAGAAGCAGGCAGCCTGCCAAAGAGGCGGTGGGGCCACTAGCTGACAAAGGAGCACTCTAGGAAGACAAGGCCATTGCAAAGGAGCTTCATGAATTCTTTGCAGCTGTCTTCACTGCAGAGGACGGGAGGGAGAGTCCCACATCGGAGCTGTCCTTATTGGGTGACAAATCTGAAGTCCCATCCCAGTATAAGAGGTTTTAGAACAAATCGTTAAATTAAACAGGAATAAGTCACCAGGACCAGATGGCATTCGACCACGAGTTCTGAGGGAACTCAGAGATGAAATTGCACAACTACTAGCCGTAGTACGCAAGCTACCACTGAAGCAAGCCTCTGTTGCAGACGACTGGCAGGTAGCTAATGTAATGCCAATTTTTAAAATGGGCTCCAGGGGCGACGCTGGCAATTGCAGGCTGCTGAGCCTAACTTCAGTCACAGGCAAATTGGTAGTAAAGAATGATCAGGCACCCAGATAAACAGGATGTATTGGGAAAGGGTGAACACAGCTTTTGTAAAGGGCACTCCTACCTCACCAATCTTCTAGAATTCTTTGAGGATCTCAGCAAGCATGTGGATGAGGATGATTCAGTCGATACTGCGAACTGGGATTTTCAGAAAGCCTTTGACGGGGTCCCTCACCGAAGGCTCTAAAAGAAAACTTAAGTGGTTATGGGATAAGCGCGTAAGAACGGCCAAACTGGGTCAGACCAAAAGTCCATCTAGCCCAGTATCCTGTCTTCTGACAGCGGCCAATGCCAGGGGCCCCAGAGGGAATGAACGGAACAGGCAATCATCCATCCCCTGTCGCCCATTCCCAGCTTCTGGCAAATAGGGGTTAGCTAGGGATACCACTGGCTGAGCGCCATCAATGGACCTATCCTCCATGAATTTATCTAGTTCTTTTTTGAAACCTGTTATGTTCTTGGCCTTCGCAACGTCCTCTGGCAAAGAGTTCCCCAGGTTGACTGTGTGTTGTGTGAAGAAATACTTTCTTTTGTTTGTTTTAAACCGGCTGCCTGTAAATTTAATTTGGTGACCCCTAGGTCCTGTATTATGAGAAGGAGTACATAACACTTCCTTATTTACTTTCTCCACGCCAGTCATGATTTTATAGACCTCCATCGTATCCCCTCTTAGTCGGCTCTTTTCCAAGCTGAAAAGGCCCAATCTTAAGAATCTCTTCTTATACAGAAGCTGTTCCATACCCCCTCATCATTTTTCTTGCCCTTTTCTGAATCTTTCCAATTCCAATATGCCTTTTTTGAGATGGGGCGACCGCATCAGCACGCAGGTATTTTCTGTCTTATTATCTATCCCTGTCTTAATGATTCCCAACACTCCACTGCACATTCAGTGGATGTTTTCAGAGAACTGTCCACAATGACTCCTAGGTCTCTTTCTTGAGTGGTAACAGCTCATTTAGACCCTTCCCCTCCCCCTCCCCCGCCCCCAATCGTTTTATAGGTATAGCTGGGATTATGTTTTCCAGTGTGCGTTACTTTGCATTGATCAACACTGACTTTCCTCTGCCATTTTGTTGCCCAGTCACCCAGTTTTGCGAGAGCTCTTTGTAGCTCTTGGCAGTCTGCTTTGGCCTTAACTATTCTGAGTAGTTTTGTATCGTCTGCAAATTTTGCCACCTCACTGTTTACCCCTTTCCCCCGGTCATTTATGAATAAGTTGAACGGTACTGGTCCCAGTACAGACCCCTGGGGGACCCCTGGGGATAAGAGGGAAGATCCTCTTCTCTGACACTGGCAGACCAGGTGCCAGCTTATGCCAAGGCCCCTAGAAAAGTGACAAATGCATGGCTGGAAACTAGTCTTGCTCACCTGTGTGTTAGTGTTGTTAAAACGGGCATTATTTTTATAAAAATGTGTTTCGTGTTTAGACTTTATGAAAAGCTGGTGAGTTGCTGCATGCATTCTTCTCACCTATAATATCTGTATCCCACGTTATAAGGTGATATATAAGCCTTGGCTCTAAAACTGTAAACCCCCTGGCCGCCACCAGTCAGGAGAGAAGCATTCCCAAGTGTGAAATGCTAGTTTACCAGAAGAGGAGTCATCTCCTTTCCACCAAGAGAAGACCCTGAGACATCAGACAAGCCACTGTGGATCACCCGTGGACAAAAGGCTTGGTTGATTGCTCCGCCTCACACCCCCACCCACGAGGAGGCGGAGACCTGCACAAACACTTGCCCCATCAGCTCTGGGGGGAATGGAATAAAAATCCCTGTCGAGAAGACACTGTTGTCCCTGTGCTGCTTGGACTTCAGGGGGATGGCATGCCTTACAAGCATAAGCATAAGCAAGGGATCCCGGCTGTTTGGCTAGGGTTAACCCTAAAGGATCTACAGAGCTTGCATGTTCCAGCAGCTTCTACTACTTTTTGAAACCTCAGACTGTAACTCCTTTGTGTGTATGTTTCCCTGCTTTAACCTGGTAAATAATTTCTTATTTCTTTTCCTAGTTCGGAAAGATTTAGCTAGTTTATTATAGGATTGGCCACGAACATTGTCTTCGGTTTGAGATCTGAGGTGCAATTCAGCTGGCTGAGTGACCAGTCCGAGGGACCGGAATATTGTTATGGTTTTTGGTGCAAGGGACCATCTGTCAGAAAGGCAGGCTCACCTGGGTGGCAAGATGGATTCAGGGTGCCCAAGGGGGCTGTCTGTGACTCCATGTTAAGGCTGTTCTAGTGGAGTTCACATTTGATACTTGGTTGGTGAAATGGAAGTCTGGAACACACAACCACGAGGAGCCCCCTGCTGTCTGCCAGCCCTGGGTGTCCGGGGCTCCTGCTCTCTGGAGCCCTGGCTGCACTAGAAAGGTAAGTTTCTATCTTGCCTGGTTCAGAAACCGGAAGGGAAATAAAGAGAACCCACATTACATTTTTTTTTTTAAGAATCCTCATGATTTTTAAGCCAATCTCGTGATTTTGGGGAGTCTGACTCACAGGGTGGCAACGCTGAGAAGTTAAGGATTATTATTTAGCGTTTACATTACAGTAGGTTCGGGGGTGGGGGGGGAAATCAGGATTGGGACCCCTGTGTGCCGGGCGCAGCGTGACACCTAGTGCCTTGTCTTGATCTGACAAACCAAGACACATGGGACATGGGCTGGGTGGGGAGAAGTCTGTGTAACTCACACAGCTGTTGAGATACGTGTGACCTCAAATATTACTGATCCCCGCCCCGCTCCTCCCAAAACAAACAAACAAACAAACAAACAACCGACTCCCCAACAGCCCCACAGTCTGGAAAGCATTTGTCCCTCATTACTGTTGAAAAGACTCACAGCAGAAAGAAGGATCCCAGCTTCTCAAACAATCCTCTAGTGAGACAGAGAACCCTACATCTGTAGAAACCACAGCGGTACAGATTTCAGATTTTTCAACTACTTGAAAAAAATCTGCTTTAAAGAAGCATCATCACAGTAAAACTCTTTCTACTTTTCAAACCAGAACATTCTCCCCAAAAGGAGATGCACCGTTCCTGGAGACACTGCAATACCAGGTCAATGCATGGGGTGGGCAGAGCAAGCTCCTAGTCCAGCCCCCTGTTCCAAAAATCAATTTAATATACAGTCCTTAAATAAAGGACATATCAGATATCAAACTGATAAGAACAGATACTACACTTGATCTGAGCTCCAAGGAGCCGAGAAGCGATGCTGAGAGTCTGCGACGCACCGCACACCTCTGCGCCCACCGCTTTCTACCTCACCGTGACGAGCTCCCAGACACGCAACAAACACCATAACTAGGTAACTCTAAGTGAGGAACCCTTCCCCAAAATGACTCCCGTGGAAGAATTCAAAGCAAGAACCCTTAACACACAATTCTGTTCAAAGACAGACAAGTCTTGCAGCCGCCTTCCTCTTGCTGGTTTTCCTGTACGCTCCTAATTTGCACAAACCCACCCACTGACGTGGGACTAGCAATCTCTCACTGTTAACTCTTACAGCAAAACAGGGCAAAGAAAGCCTATGCAAGTGCTATACCGCAGCTCCTTCCCACAGGCTGACCCCTCCCCCACAGCTCCCCACACCGCAGCCAGGGGCTGACCCCTCCTTCGCCCCGGCTCCCCCCACCACTGCCAGGATCTGGGGCTGACACCCTCCCCACACCGCTGCCAGGGGCTGGGGCTGGCCCCTATTCCCCCCCCCCCCCAAGCTCCATTCTACCTGGGGCTAGGGCTAGGGCTAGGGCCCCGCCCCCGACAAGCCCTGCTGCCTGACACCTCGTGTCGCCACTCTTCCCCCCCCCACACACACACACGCACGTTCCTCCACGCCCCGCTAGGGGGTCGCACCGGACTTTTTTGGTAAACTGGGCATTTGCTTATTTGCTCTTGCCAACTCATCAGTTGGCAAGAGCAAACGGGATAAATGGCCGTTTTTGTCAAAAAAGGGAAGAAGAAAAAAAAAAAAAGGCAGGATGGCCGGAACAGAGCTTAAAAAGGGAACTGCTCCAGCCAAACGGGGACATATGGTCATCCTATCTCCAGGCAAGTGGTCCTGAGGGAGTCTGGCCAGGGTTGGGGGCAGACCCTGACCTGGCTAATCGCACCACTCCCGAGAGAACGGAGTGATTCCCCGTCCTGGCACTGGACCGGCCCCGGCCGCGCTGCCAGCTCAGCCTGGCGGACACCATAAACGGCAGAGTAATGGAGGCCGTTAGAGGCCAAAAGTCATCCTTCAAAATTTGGAAATCAAAGCCTAGTGAGGATAATAGGAAGGTGCACGAACTCTGGCCGGGTAAGTGTCAAAGTATAACAAGTCAGGCCAAGAAAGAATCTGAGAAGCAACGTGCTAACGACACAAAAGCTAACCATAAGAATGTTTTAAAGTACATCAGAAGCAGGCAGCCTGCCAAAGAGGCGGTGGGGCCACTAGCTGACAAAGGAGCACTCTAGGAAGACAAGGCCATTGCAAAGGAGCTTCATGAATTCTTTGCAGCTGTCTTCACTGCAGAGGACGGGAGGGAGAGTCCCACATCGGAGCTGTCCTTATTGGGTGACAAATCTGAAGTCCCATCCCAGTATAAGAGGTTTTAGAACAAATCGTTAAATTAAACAGGAATAAGTCACCAGGACCAGATGGCATTCGACCACGAGTTCTGAGGGAACTCAGAGATGAAATTGCACAACTACTAGCCGTAGTACGCAAGCTACCACTGAAGCAAGCCTCTGTTGCAGACGACTGGCAGGTAGCTAATGTAATGCCAATTTTTAAAATGGGCTCCAGGGGCGACGCTGGCAATTGCAGGCTGCTGAGCCTAACTTCAGTCACAGGCAAATTGGTAGTAAAGAATGATCAGGCACCCAGATAAACAGGATGTATTGGGAAAGGGTGAACACAGCTTTTGTAAAGGGCACTCCTACCTCACCAATCTTCTAGAATTCTTTGAGGATCTCAGCAAGCATGTGGATGAGGATGATTCAGTCGATACTGCGAACTGGGATTTTCAGAAAGCCTTTGACGGGGTCCCTCACCGAAGGCTCTAAAAGAAAACTTAAGTGGTTATGGGATAAGCGCGTAAGAACGGCCAAACTGGGTCAGACCAAAAGTCCATCTAGCCCAGTATCCTGTCTTCTGACAGCGGCCAATGCCAGGGGCCCCAGAGGGAATGAACGGAACAGGCAATCATCCATCCCCTGTCGCCCATTCCCAGCTTCTGGCAAATAGGGGTTAGCTAGGGATACCACTGGCTGAGCGCCATCAATGGACCTATCCTCCATGAATTTATCTAGTTCTTTTTTGAAACCTGTTATGTTCTTGGCCTTCGCAACGTCCTCTGGCAAAGAGTTCCCCAGGTTGACTGTGTGTTGTGTGAAGAAATACTTTCTTTTGTTTGTTTTAAACCGGCTGCCTGTAAATTTAATTTGGTGACCCCTAGGTCCTGTATTATGAGAAGGAGTACATAACACTTCCTTATTTACTTTCTCCACGCCAGTCATGATTTTATAGACCTCCATCGTATCCCCTCTTAGTCGGCTCTTTTCCAAGCTGAAAAGGCCCAATCTTAAGAATCTCTTCTTATACAGAAGCTGTTCCATACCCCCTCATCATTTTTCTTGCCCTTTTCTGAATCTTTCCAATTCCAATATGCCTTTTTTGAGATGGGGCGACCGCATCAGCACGCAGGTATTTTCTGTCTTATTATCTATCCCTGTCTTAATGATTCCCAACACTCCACTGCACATTCAGTGGATGTTTTCAGAGAACTGTCCACAATGACTCCTAGGTCTCTTTCTTGAGTGGTAACAGCTCATTTAGACCCTTCCCCTCCCCCTCCCCCGCCCCCAATCGTTTTATAGGTATAGCTGGGATTATGTTTTCCAGTGTGCGTTACTTTGCATTGATCAACACTGACTTTCCTCTGCCATTTTGTTGCCCAGTCACCCAGTTTTGCGAGAGCTCTTTGTAGCTCTTGGCAGTCTGCTTTGGCCTTAACTATTCTGAGTAGTTTTGTATCGTCTGCAAATTTTGCCACCTCACTGTTTACCCCTTTCCCCCGGTCATTTATGAATAAGTTGAACGGTACTGGTCCCAGTACAGACCCCTGGGGGACCCCTGGGGATAAGAGGGAAGATCCTCTTCTCTGACACTGGCAGACCAGGTGCCAGCTTATGCCAAGGCCCCTAGAAAAGTGACAAATGCATGGCTGGAAACTAGTCTTGCTCACCTGTGTGTTAGTGTTGTTAAAACGGGCATTATTTTTATAAAAATGTGTTTCGTGTTTAGACTTTATGAAAAGCTGGTGAGTTGCTGCATGCATTCTTCTCACCTATAATATCTGTATCCCACGTTATAAGGTGATATATAAGCCTTGGCTCTAAAACTGTAAACCCCCTGGCCGCCACCAGTCAGGAGAGAAGCATTCCCAAGTGTGAAATGCTAGTTTACCAGAAGAGGAGTCATCTCCTTTCCACCAAGAGAAGACCCTGAGACATCAGACAAGCCACTGTGGATCACCCGTGGACAAAAGGCTTGGTTGATTGCTCCGCCTCACACCCCCACCCACGAGGAGGCGGAGACCTGCACAAACACTTGCCCCATCAGCTCTGGGGGGAATGGAATAAAAATCCCTGTCGAGAAGACACTGTTGTCCCTGTGCTGCTTGGACTTCAGGGGGATGGCATGCCTTACAAGCATAAGCATAAGCAAGGGATCCCGGCTGTTTGGCTAGGGTTAACCCTAAAGGATCTACAGAGCTTGCATGTTCCAGCAGCTTCTACTACTTTTTGAAACCTCAGACTGTAACTCCTTTGTGTGTATGTTTCCCTGCTTTAACCTGGTAAATAATTTCTTATTTCTTTTCCTAGTTCGGAAAGATTTAGCTAGTTTATTATAGGATTGGCCACGAACATTGTCTTCGGTTTGAGATCTGAGGTGCAATTCAGCTGGCTGAGTGACCAGTCCGAGGGACCGGAATATTGTTATGGTTTTTGGTGCAAGGGACCATCTGTCAGAAAGGCAGGCTCACCTGGGTGGCAAGATGGATTCAGGGTGCCCAAGGGGGCTGTCTGTGACTCCATGTTAAGGCTGTTCTAGTGGAGTTCACATTTGATACTTGGTTGGTGAAATGGAAGTCTGGAACACACAACCACGAGGAGCCCCCTGCTGTCTGCCAGCCCTGGGTGTCCGGGGCTCCTGCTCTCTGGAGCCCTGGCTGCACTAGAAAGGTAAGTTTCTATCTTGCCTGGTTCAGAAACCGGAAGGGAAATAAAGAGAACCCACATTACATTTTTTTTTTTAAGAATCCTCATGATTTTTAAGCCAATCTCGTGATTTTGGGGAGTCTGACTCACAGGGTGGCAACGCTGAGAAGTTAAGGATTATTATTTAGCGTTTACATTACAGTAGGTTCGGGGGTGGGGGGGGAAATCAGGATTGGGACCCCTGTGTGCCGGGCGCAGCGTGACACCTAGTGCCTTGTCTTGATCTGACAAACCAAGACACATGGGACATGGGCTGGGTGGGGAGAAGTCTGTGTAACTCACACAGCTGTTGAGATACGTGTGACCTCAAATATTACTGATCCCCGCCCCGCTCCTCCCAAAACAAACAAACAAACAAACAAACAACCGACTCCCCAACAGCCCCACAGTCTGGAAAGCATTTGTCCCTCATTACTGTTGAAAAGACTCACAGCAGAAAGAAGGATCCCAGCTTCTCAAACAATCCTCTAGTGAGACAGAGAACCCTACATCTGTAGAAACCACAGCGGTACAGATTTCAGATTTTTCAACTACTTGAAAAAAATCTGCTTTAAAGAAGCATCATCACAGTAAAACTCTTTCTACTTTTCAAACCAGAACATTCTCCCCAAAAGGAGATGCACCGTTCCTGGAGACACTGCAATACCAGGTCAATGCATGGGGTGGGCAGAGCAAGCTCCTAGTCCAGCCCCCTGTTCCAAAAATCAATTTAATATACAGTCCTTAAATAAAGGACATATCAGATATCAAACTGATAAGAACAGATACTACACTTGATCTGAGCTCCAAGGAGCCGAGAAGCGATGCTGAGAGTCTGCGACGCACCGCACACCTCTGCGCCCACCGCTTTCTACCTCACCGTGACGAGCTCCCAGACACGCAACAAACACCATAACTAGGTAACTCTAAGTGAGGAACCCTTCCCCAAAATGACTCCCGTGGAAGAATTCAAAGCAAGAACCCTTAACACACAATTCTGTTCAAAGACAGACAAGTCTTGCAGCCGCCTTCCTCTTGCTGGTTTTCCTGTACGCTCCTAATTTGCACAAACCCACCCACTGACGTGGGACTAGCAATCTCTCACTGTTAACTCTTACAGCAAAACAGGGCAAAGAAAGCCTATGCAAGTGCTATACCGCAGCTCCTTCCCACAGGCTGACCCCTCCCCCACAGCTCCCCACACCGCAGCCAGGGGCTGACCCCTCCTTCGCCCCGGCTCCCCCCACCACTGCCAGGATCTGGGGCTGACACCCTCCCCACACCGCTGCCAGGGGCTGGGGCTGGCCCCTATTCCCCCCCCCCCCAAGCTCCATTCTACCTGGGGCTAGGGCTAGGGCTAGGGCCCCGCCCCCGACAAGCCCTGCTGCCTGACACCTCGTGTCGCCACTCTTCCCCCCCACACACACACACACGCACGTTCCTCCACGCCCCGCTAGGGGGTCGCACCGGACTTTTTTGGTAAACTGGGCATTTGCTTATTTGCTCTTGCCAACTCATCAGTTGGCAAGAGCAAACGGGATAAATGGCCGTTTTTGTCAAAAAAGGGAAGAAGAAAAAAAAAAAAAGGCAGGATGGCCGGAACAGAGCTTAAAAAGGGAACTGCTCCAGCCAAACGGGGACATATGGTCATCCTATCTCCAGGCAAGTGGTCCTGAGGGAGTCTGGCCAGGGTTGGGGGCAGACCCTGACCTGGCTAATCGCACCACTCCCGAGAGAACGGAGTGATTCCCCGTCCTGGCACTGGACCGGCCCCGGCCGCGCTGCCAGCTCAGCCTGGCGGACACCATAAACGGCAGAGTAATGGAGGCCGTTAGAGGCCAAAAGTCATCCTTCAAAATTTGGAAATCAAAGCCTAGTGAGGATAATAGGAAGGTGCACGAACTCTGGCCGGGTAAGTGTCAAAGTATAACAAGTCAGGCCAAGAAAGAATCTGAGAAGCAACGTGCTAACGACACAAAAGCTAACCATAAGAATGTTTTAAAGTACATCAGAAGCAGGCAGCCTGCCAAAGAGGCGGTGGGGCCACTAGCTGACAAAGGAGCACTCTAGGAAGACAAGGCCATTGCAAAGGAGCTTCATGAATTCTTTGCAGCTGTCTTCACTGCAGAGGACGGGAGGGAGAGTCCCACATCGGAGCTGTCCTTATTGGGTGACAAATCTGAAGTCCCATCCCAGTATAAGAGGTTTTAGAACAAATCGTTAAATTAAACAGGAATAAGTCACCAGGACCAGATGGCATTCGACCACGAGTTCTGAGGGAACTCAGAGATGAAATTGCACAACTACTAGCCGTAGTACGCAAGCTACCACTGAAGCAAGCCTCTGTTGCAGACGACTGGCAGGTAGCTAATGTAATGCCAATTTTTAAAATGGGCTCCAGGGGCGACCCTGGCAATTGCAGGCTGCTGAGCCTAACTTCAGTCACAGGCAAATTGGTAGTAAAGAATGATCAGGCACCCAGATAAACAGGATGTATTGGGAAAGGGTGAACACAGCTTTTGTAAAGGGCACTCCTACCTCACCAATCTTCTAGAATTCTTTGAGGATCTCAGCAAGCATGTGGATGAGGATGATTCAGTCGATACTGCGAACTGGGATTTTCAGAAAGCCTTTGACGGGGTCCCTCACCGAAGGCTCTAAAAGAAAACTTAAGTGGTTATGGGATAAGCGCGTAAGAACGGCCAAACTGGGTCAGACCAAAAGTCCATCTAGCCCAGTATCCTGTCTTCTGACAGCGGCCAATGCCAGGGGCCCCAGAGGGAATGAACGGAACAGGCAATCATCCATCCCCTGTCGCCCATTCCCAGCTTCTGGCAAATAGGGGTTAGCTAGGGATACCACTGGCTGAGCGCCATCAATGGACCTATCCTCCATGAATTTATCTAGTTCTTTTTTGAAACCTGTTATGTTCTTGGCCTTCGCAACGTCCTCTGGCAAAGAGTTCCCCAGGTTGACTGTGTGTTGTGTGAAGAAATACTTTCTTTTGTTTGTTTTAAACCGGCTGCCTGTAAATTTAATTTGGTGACCCCTAGGTCCTGTATTATGAGAAGGAGTACATAACACTTCCTTATTTACTTTCTCCACGCCAGTCATGATTTTATAGACCTCCATCGTATCCCCTCTTAGTCGGCTCTTTTCCAAGCTGAAAAGGCCCAATCTTAAGAATCTCTTCTTATACAGAAGCTGTTCCATACCCCCTCATCATTTTTCTTGCCCTTTTCTGAATCTTTCCAATTCCAATATGCCTTTTTTGAGATGGGGCGACCGCATCAGCACGCAGGTATTTTCTGTCTTATTATCTATCCCTGTCTTAATGATTCCCAACACTCCACTGCACATTCAGTGGATGTTTTCAGAGAACTGTCCACAATGACTCCTAGGTCTCTTTCTTGAGTGGTAACAGCTCATTTAGACCCTTCCCCTCCCCCTCCCCCGCCCCCAATCGTTTTATAGGTATAGCTGGGATTATGTTTTCCAGTGTGCGTTACTTTGCATTGATCAACACTGACTTTCCTCTGCCATTTTGTTGCCCAGTCACCCAGTTTTGCGAGAGCTCTTTGTAGCTCTTGGCAGTCTGCTTTGGCCTTAACTATTCTGAGTAGTTTTGTATCGTCTGCAAATTTTGCCACCTCACTGTTTACCCCTTTCCCCCGGTCATTTATGAATAAGTTGAACGGTACTGGTCCCAGTACAGACCCCTGGGGGACCCCTGGGGATAAGAGGGAAGATCCTCTTCTCTGACACTGGCAGACCAGGTGCCAGCTTATGCCAAGGCCCCTAGAAAAGTGACAAATGCATGGCTGGAAACTAGTCTTGCTCACCTGTGTGTTAGTGTTGTTAAAACGGGCATTATTTTTATAAAAATGTGTTTCGTGTTTAGACTTTATGAAAAGCTGGTGAGTTGCTGCATGCATTCTTCTCACCTATAATATCTGTATCCCACGTTATAAGGTGATATATAAGCCTTGGCTCTAAAACTGTAAACCCCCTGGCCGCCACCAGTCAGGAGAGAAGCATTCCCAAGTGTGAAATGCTAGTTTACCAGAAGAGGAGTCATCTCCTTTCCACCAAGAGAAGACCCTGAGACATCAGACAAGCCACTGTGGATCACCCGTGGACAAAAGGCTTGGTTGATTGCTCCGCCTCACACCCCCACCCACGAGGAGGCGGAGACCTGCACAAACACTTGCCCCATCAGCTCTGGGGGGAATGGAATAAAAATCCCTGTCGAGAAGACACTGTTGTCCCTGTGCTGCTTGGACTTCAGGGGGATGGCATGCCTTACAAGCATAAGCATAAGCAAGGGATCCCGGCTGTTTGGCTAGGGTTAACCCTAAAGGATCTACAGAGCTTGCATGTTCCAGCAGCTTCTACTACTTTTTGAAACCTCAGACTGTAACTCCTTTGTGTGTATGTTTCCCTGCTTTAACCTGGTAAATAATTTCTTATTTCTTTTCCTAGTTCGGAAAGATTTAGCTAGTTTATTATAGGATTGGCCACGAACATTGTCTTCGGTTTGAGATCTGAGGTGCAATTCAGCTGGCTGAGTGACCAGTCCGAGGGACCGGAATATTGTTATGGTTTTTGGTGCAAGGGACCATCTGTCAGAAAGGCAGGCTCACCTGGGTGGCAAGATGGATTCAGGGTGCCCAAGGGGGCTGTCTGTGACTCCATGTTAAGGCTGTTCTAGTGGAGTTCACATTTGATACTTGGTTGGTGAAATGGAAGTCTGGAACACACAACCACGAGGAGCCCCCTGCTGTCTGCCAGCCCTGGGTGTCCGGGGCTCCTGCTCTCTGGAGCCCTGGCTGCACTAGAAAGGTAAGTTTCTATCTTGCCTGGTTCAGAAACCGGAAGGGAAATAAAGAGAACCCACATTACATTTTTTTTTTTAAGAATCCTCATGATTTTTAAGCCAATCTCGTGATTTTGGGGAGTCTGACTCACAGGGTGGCAACGCTGAGAAGTTAAGGATTATTATTTAGCGTTTACATTACAGTAGGTTCGGGGGTGGGGGGGGAAATCAGGATTGGGACCCCTGTGTGCCGGGCGCAGCGTGACACCTAGTGCCTTGTCTTGATCTGACAAACCAAGACACATGGGACATGGGCTAGGTGGGGAGAAGTCTGTGTAACTCACACAGCTGTTGAGATACGTGTGACCTCAAATATTACTGATCCCCGCCCCGCTCCTCCCAAAACAAACAAACAAACAAACAAACAACCGACTCCCCAACAGCCCCACAGTCTGGAAAGCATTTGTCCCTCATTACTGTTGAAAAGACTCACAGCAGAAAGAAGGATCCCAGCTTCTCAAACAATCCTCTAGTGAGACAGAGAACCCTACATCTGTAGAAACCACAGCGGTACAGATTTCAGATTTTTCAACTACTTGAAAAAAATCTGCTTTAAAGAAGCATCATCACAGTAAAACTCTTTCTACTTTTCAAACCAGAACATTCTCCCCAAAAGGAGATGCACCGTTCCTGGAGACACTGCAATACCAGGTCAATGCATGGGGTGGGCAGAGCAAGCTCCTAGTCCAGCCCCCTGTTCCAAAAATCAATTTAATATACAGTCCTTAAATAAAGGACATATCAGATATCAAACTGATAAGAACAGATTTAATAATTTTATTTGAGATAATGTTGAAATAAGGAACGGTACAGAGTTCAAGCATAGGAGTTTCTGGTCGTCAGGGCATAGGGTACAGATTATCGAGGGGTGCAAAATGCGATTTAGGAGCTGGTGGAGCAAGGATCACATAATAATCTGCAAATTCCCCGACTGGGGGAAAAGTTTAACCGGTCAGAGTACAGACATCGGGATATGGGGTAAGTTATCCACACAACAGCTACATTCGGTATGCCGGGTATAGTGAGTGAATACGGGGGTGGGGATGGGTCTACCCTCATTTGGTAGGGTTTAATGTTCAGCGGGTTTACGGTTCCAGCTCATACGGTCCGATGGGGAAGGCCTCTCAGTCTCTTTCCCACAGTGTGTGCACAGTGTCGTACCGGCTCACTCCTCCTGGTACTGTCGGTGGCCGGTGATGTGCTCGATATAGATGTCCCTGGACCATCGGATGGTGTCCGAGACCATGAGGCGCCGCATGAGTCGTGCGTAGCGTCTACCGATCCCGCAGGTCCGCAGCACACGCTCGTTGCAGGGGTCCCAAGCGCCCAGGGCTCCGACAATCAGGGCGTCCAGCTGCACCTCGTAGCCCTTCGCTCTCAGGGTGTCGGCCAGAGGGGCGTATTTTTCCAGTTTCCGAGCTCGAGCTTCTCGGAAGGCCGGGGTCCTGTTCTCGAAAGGGACCGTAATGTCGACGAGGATGATCTTTTTCTGGGTTTCGTTGGTGACGACCACGTCGGGTCGTAGCGGGCTGTCGGTACCGGAGATGGCGCAGTTCACGGCGACCTCCCCCAGGCTAGGTGAGATGGCTTTCACCAGGCGGTTCTGGATGGCGTTGTGGCGCAGCTGCCAGGCTCTGGAGTGGGGCTTGCAGCTGCACAGGACGTGGGGCAGGGTCTCGTTGGAGTAGCCGCACTTCCTGCAACGCTTGTCTCGGTTCCCGTGGCGGACGGCTCCGTTGAGCGGGACGCAGTTGAGCCGGGCGCGGTGGATGAACCGCCAGTCGGCGAAGCGGGTGAAGCCGCCCCCGGCGAGGAAGTGGTTGCTGGCGTCCCACTTGCTGGTCAGTTCGAAGGCTTTTCCCTGGTCCGGCTTGCGCTTCAGGGCTTCTACGTACAGCGAGTGGGTGGCTGCCTTCAGGGTCCTTTCCAGCAGGCCCCTGGCGCTCGGGGTGACGATGGTGTTGCCCTCGGACCCGATCTGTGGCACCAGGACACCCAGCTCCTGGCGCTCCTCACACCACTCCCAGCGGCAGCCGATGCGTTTCCCCAGGCGGCGCGTGGCATTGCGGGCGCGGGACCACAGCGAAGCGATGTCGCCCCCATCTCGGCCGAATTCGCCGTCCAGGGAACCGCTCAGGAAGCTGGCGGTGTCTTGGCTGGACGGGGCTCTACCGATCCGCTTTTGCGTTACGTCGTGGAGGGCTTTCGCTGCGATGCTCTTTACCGTGGCGTCGGGGCACGTCAGCAGGCGGAAGGCGTGGGTGATCACTGCGATGTCACCCAGGTCACCCATGCGGGGGACATTGGCACCGCCGTGCCTGTGGGTGATATAGACCAGCTCGTTGCTGGCTCTCTGGGGAAGGAATAACCACTTCTTCACCAGCTGCCGGATGACCTTGTCCGCCTTGTTGAGGGGTACCTTTGCCACGGCGGAGCCCCTCAGGACGAACGAGATGCGGGGGATCAGGAAGGTGTTCAGGGCGTTTATCTTTTGCCACGGTGCTAGCAGGGAGGTGTCGATCTTGGCGGTATCCTGTAGGATCTCTTGGATGGTGTCCTCGGGCGTCTGGCGGACACGGAAACCCGTCGGTGTGCCGAGGTGTCGGTAGGCCTGCCCCTCTGCCAGGGGGATGACGGGCTCGCCCTGAATCTGGAATTCCGTCCCCTGCACGGAGTCCCTTTTGCTGCCATCTATGTGGAGGGATGCGCATTTCTTCGCGTTGAAGCGGAGCCCCATCCAATCGGCAACTCGACTGGTGGCATCTAGCATACGCTGGAGGTTCTCTGGGTCGTCTGCGGTCAGGACCAGGTCATCCGCGTAAGCCAGGACACTCACCCTCTCGCCGTGGAGGTTGAAGCCGCCTGCGCCCTTGGAGATCGCTCGCAGCAGCGGCTCCATGGCGAGGTTAAAGATGATGGGGCTGAGGGGGCAGCCCTGCTTGACTCCGCACCGGATCGGGATCTCGGCTGTCTCTCCTTCGACCGAGCGAATGGTGGTGCTGCATCCCTCGTACATCTCTCGGATCGCCCGGCGGAAGTTCTCTGGCATCCCAAACTCCTGGAGCGTGGCAAAGATGTGGTGGTGGGGCATGGACCCAAAGGCGTTGGCCAGGTCCAGCCATGCTATCGTACCCTGCCTCCGCGCCCTTCTGGTCGTATCGATGATGGTTTGGAGGACAAAGTTATGTTCGTAGCAGCCCTCGCAGGACATGAAGCCTTTCTGGGTGGAGCTGATGGCCCCCCCACGCACTGACCACTCCGTGATCCTGGACGCCAGGCAGCTGGCATAGAGCTTGTACATCGTGGAGCAGAGGGAGATGGGCCTCCAATTGCTGGGGTCATCGCGCTCACCCTTTTTGTACACCAGAACAGTCATGGCCTTTTTCCAGGAGCTGGGAGTCCGGCAGAAACGCTTGCACTGGTTGAAGAGCGTGGCGAGGACCAGGCAGCCGGGATCTCGCTTTTTCAGGAGACTGTAGCGGATGCCATCTTTCCCGGGAGCTGTGTTTTTTGTTTTTGAGAGCCTGGCCAACACTTCCTTGGGCGTGAAGTCAGCTTCCAGGACGCCCGCTTCGTCGACACGGGGCAGGGGGCGGAGGCACTCGGGGCGCAGCGCACCGTCCTGGGCTGTGTGGTCGAATACATCCTTGAAGTAGCTGTAGAGGCGTTCGGGTGGGATCGTGCAGTAGGGCGAGGGCCCGTCGAGGATCTCTCTCATGGCTTTGGGGCGGTTTGCCCGGTACAGCTTCTGGATCCTTGAAGCCGCTGCTGGATCGTAGCGGCAGTTGGCGCCTCTCCTTCTGGTTCCCCTGGCGGTGGTGTTGGGGTTTGGAGCAGGCGGTCTGTGGGCAGGCGGGGCGTTCTCCTGGGTGGGACGTCTCCTGGGAGCGGTTTCTGCAGACAGTTCTTGGGTGAGTCTGTCTACGAGGAGGTCAAAGTCGTCGAAGGAAGCTGTCGCTCTTAGCTCCGCGGTCCAGGCAGTCTGCCACGGAGTGGCAGCCCTCTCCACCGGCTGCTGGCCCTCATGGTCCTCGACCTTGTCTGAAGCAGACTCGTCACCCGCACAGTCGACCCGCCGTCCATCCCGCGAGCCATCGTTCCCTTCGGTTGGGGGCTGGGGCGGAATCTCCGGCGGGATGCTGGCGTTACTAGTGGTCGGAGGGACGCGGTCCGGCTCGGGGATTGCCGGGACGTTGCTGGTCCTCCTAGGGGTGGCTGGTGCTTGGGCGGCTGCTGCTGGAACGTGAGATCCGCTGTTGGCAGCGTCCCGCAGGATGGACTCGGGGGTCGTGCTGGGCTGTCTGGTGAGGAGGGCCCGGTGGTTTTCTGTGGCTGCGGGGTTGGTTTCTCCAGTAGTGCGTGGAGCTTGCTGAGCGGCCTGTGGCTGGGCACTGGCTCCCTCGGCTGCTGGAGTTTGCAGGGCAGACTGAGGCGCGGCTCGGGCTCCTCCGGCGGTTGGGGTTCGCAGGGCGGCCTGAGGTGTGGCTCTGGCTCTTCCGGCGACAGGATCTCGAGCCGCTATGCGCGAGGGGGCACTGATCCGTCTGGGGACGGGAACGTGCTGGGCCGGGGGCGAGGTAGTGCTGAGCCGTCTCAGTATGGAGATTTGCCTGGCGACGTGGGAAGGTGAGACGGGCCTCCTGCTGCCGAGGACCTGGGTGGCATTTCCCGCGGCAGCAGGCACCTTCTCGATCGCAGCACCCTGTTGCGCTGGTCTGGCGACGGGGGCAGCCTTCTTGACGGCAGCTTGCACCATCGCTGTTCTTTGTTGCGGCTCAGGAGCGGTGGGGCGGCGCACAGCGGCAGGGCTGGGAGCCGGGGCAGGAGGCCGTGCGGTTCCTTTGGAGCGCTTCCTGCAGGTGACTTGGTGCGCCTTGCATTGTTTCTGTGTCTCGAAGGGCAGGCTGCAGAGGGCACAGCTGAAGGCGACCCGCTTGTTGTGGCATCGCTTTAGGTGCCTGGTGACTCCACCAAGGAGGTGGAAACTTCGGGGAGGGAAGCAGATGGGGCAGATGAGCACGTCCGCCGCGAGGGGGTACTGCAGGTAGACGGTGTCCTCATTACCTTGCAGCGGGGGGGTGCCGGTGGCACCAGCAGTATCGCTGGCTGGTTCATCCCGGCGCGGGCGAGTGGGGTCGAGAGGTCCGGCTGGGGGGGCATCTGGCAGGGGCCTGCTGACTCTTTGGGTAGTTTCGGAGGCTGGGCAGGCATCTGGTAAGATGCTGGTGACCCTCTGGGTGGTCTCTGGAGAGGTGCTGGTCCCATCAGCGGAGATTCCTCTCTTGCTGGTGTGTAGAGGAGTGGGGCCACCCTCCACGACCTGGGCAGCTGCGGGGGTGGGAGGTGGTTGCCTGGGAGCCTCTTGCAGTGGCGGGGTGGGGGGGCTCTCCGGTGGCGGCTGGTGTTGCTGGAGAGCGGGGGGACTCTTGGTCAGCAGCTGCTGTAAGGCGGGGGGGCTTGCCCTCGGAGCCTCTTGCAGTGGCGGGGTGGGGGGGCTCTTCAGTGGCAGTTGGTGTTGCTGGAGAGCGGGGGGGCTCTTGGTCAGCAGCTGCTGTAAGGCGGGGGGGCTTGCCCTCGGTGGCTGGCGCTGCTGGGGAGCGGCGGGGATGTTCCTTCTGGCGGTGATGTCTTGACAGGCTGGCCTCTGGGTGCGGGATCTGTCTGGAACAGCATCTCGGAGGGGGTCCTTCGGGCAGTCGCCGGCCTTCCTTTTCGTGCTGCTGGTCCGTAGTGTCCTGGAGGCACCGAGGGTTTTCTTTGTAGTCGCTGCTTGAGGGGCCTTCTGTGGAGCAACAGCAGCGGTGGTACACAGAGCAGCTGACGATGTCTCGGTAGCAAGAGAAGGATTTTCTTCGAAAGCAGCAGCGCTAGCATATATCTCCAGGGCAGCATCGATTTTCTCAAGAAGGGCAGCTGGGGAATCCATCTACAGCACATGTGTTGCGATCTGTTTATAGCAAAATAAAAGACATTAAACTGATAAGAACAGATACTACACTTGATCTGAGCTCCAAGGAGCCGAGAAGCGATGCTGAGAGTCTGCGACGCACCGCACACCTCTGCGCCCACCGCTTTCTACCTCACCGTGACGAGCTCCCAGACACGCAACAAACACCATAACTAGGTAACTCTAAGTGAGGAACCCTTCCCCAAAATGACTCCCGTGGAAGAATTCAAAGCAAGAACCCTTAACACACAATTCTGTTCAAAGACAGACAAGTCTTGCAGCCGCCTTCCTCTTGCTGGTTTTCCTGTACGCTCCTAATTTGCACAAACCCACCCACTGACGTGGGACTAGCAATCTCTCACTGTTAACTCTTACAGCAAAACAGGGCAAAGAAAGCCTATGCAAGTGCTATACCGCAGCTCCTTCCCACAGGCTGACCCCTCCCCCACAGCTCCCCACACCGCAGCCAGGGGCTGACCCCTCCTTCGCCCCGGCTCCCCCCACCACTGCCAGGATCTGGGGCTGACACCCTCCCCACACCGCTGCCAGGGGCTGGGGCTGGCCCCTATTCCCCCCCCCCCAAGCTCCATTCTACCTGGGGCTAGGGCTAGGGCTAGGGCCCCGCCCCCGACAAGCCCTGCTGCCTGACACCTCGTGTCGCCACTCTTCCCCCCCACACACACACACACGCACGTTCCTCCACGCCCCGCTAGGGGGTCGCACCGGACTTTTTTGGTAAACTGGGCATTTGCTTATTTGCTCTTGCCAACTCATCAGTTGGCAAGAGCAAACGGGATAAATGGCCGTTTTTGTCAAAAAAGGGAAGAAGAAAAAAAAAAAAAGGCAGGATGGCCGGAACAGAGCTTAAAAAGGGAACTGCTCCAGCCAAACGGGGACATATGGTCATCCTATCTCCAGGCAAGTGGTCCTGAGGGAGTCTGGCCAGGGTTGGGGGCAGACCCTGACCTGGCTAATCGCACCACTCCCGAGAGAACGGAGTGATTCCCCGTCCTGGCACTGGACCGGCCCCGGCCGCGCTGCCAGCTCAGCCTGGCGGACACCATAAACGGCAGAGTAATGGAGGCCGTTAGAGGCCAAAAGTCATCCTTCAAAATTTGGAAATCAAAGCCTAGTGAGGATAATAGGAAGGTGCACGAACTCTGGCCGGGTAAGTGTCAAAGTATAACAAGTCAGGCCAAGAAAGAATCTGAGAAGCAACGTGCTAACGACACAAAAGCTAACCATAAGAATGTTTTAAAGTACATCAGAAGCAGGCAGCCTGCCAAAGAGGCGGTGGGGCCACTAGCTGACAAAGGAGCACTCTAGGAAGACAAGGCCATTGCAAAGGAGCTTCATGAATTCTTTGCAGCTGTCTTCACTGCAGAGGACGGGAGGGAGAGTCCCACATCGGAGCTGTCCTTATTGGGTGACAAATCTGAAGTCCCATCCCAGTATAAGAGGTTTTAGAACAAATCGTTAAATTAAACAGGAATAAGTCACCAGGACCAGATGGCATTCGACCACGAGTTCTGAGGGAACTCAGAGATGAAATTGCACAACTACTAGCCGTAGTACGCAAGCTACCACTGAAGCAAGCCTCTGTTGCAGACGACTGGCAGGTAGCTAATGTAATGCCAATTTTTAAAATGGGCTCCAGGGGCGACCCTGGCAATTGCAGGCTGCTGAGCCTAACTTCAGTCACAGGCAAATTGGTAGTAAAGAATGATCAGGCACCCAGATAAACAGGATGTATTGGGAAAGGGTGAACACAGCTTTTGTAAAGGGCACTCCTACCTCACCAATCTTCTAGAATTCTTTGAGGATCTCAGCAAGCATGTGGATGAGGATGATTCAGTCGATACTGCGAACTGGGATTTTCAGAAAGCCTTTGACGGGGTCCCTCACCGAAGGCTCTAAAAGAAAACTTAAGTGGTTATGGGATAAGCGCGTAAGAACGGCCAAACTGGGTCAGACCAAAAGTCCATCTAGCCCAGTATCCTGTCTTCTGACAGCGGCCAATGCCAGGGGCCCCAGAGGGAATGAACGGAACAGGCAATCATCCATCCCCTGTCGCCCATTCCCAGCTTCTGGCAAATAGGGGTTAGCTAGGGATACCACTGGCTGAGCGCCATCAATGGACCTATCCTCCATGAATTTATCTAGTTCTTTTTTGAAACCTGTTATGTTCTTGGCCTTCGCAACGTCCTCTGGCAAAGAGTTCCCCAGGTTGACTGTGTGTTGTGTGAAGAAATACTTTCTTTTGTTTGTTTTAAACCGGCTGCCTGTAAATTTAATTTGGTGACCCCTAGGTCCTGTATTATGAGAAGGAGTACATAACACTTCCTTATTTACTTTCTCCACGCCAGTCATGATTTTATAGACCTCCATCGTATCCCCTCTTAGTCGGCTCTTTTCCAAGCTGAAAAGGCCCAATCTTAAGAATCTCTTCTTATACAGAAGCTGTTCCATACCCCCTCATCATTTTTCTTGCCCTTTTCTGAATCTTTCCAATTCCAATATGCCTTTTTTGAGATGGGGCGACCGCATCAGCACGCAGGTATTTTCTGTCTTATTATCTATCCCTGTCTTAATGATTCCCAACACTCCACTGCACATTCAGTGGATGTTTTCAGAGAACTGTCCACAATGACTCCTAGGTCTCTTTCTTGAGTGGTAACAGCTCATTTAGACCCTTCCCCTCCCCCTCCCCCGCCCCCAATCGTTTTATAGGTATAGCTGGGATTATGTTTTCCAGTGTGCGTTACTTTGCATTGATCAACACTGACTTTCCTCTGCCATTTTGTTGCCCAGTCACCCAGTTTTGCGAGAGCTCTTTGTAGCTCTTGGCAGTCTGCTTTGGCCTTAACTATTCTGAGTAGTTTTGTATCGTCTGCAAATTTTGCCACCTCACTGTTTACCCCTTTCCCCCGGTCATTTATGAATAAGTTGAACGGTACTGGTCCCAGTACAGACCCCTGGGGGACCCCTGGGGATAAGAGGGAAGATCCTCTTCTCTGACACTGGCAGACCAGGTGCCAGCTTATGCCAAGGCCCCTAGAAAAGTGACAAATGCATGGCTGGAAACTAGTCTTGCTCACCTGTGTGTTAGTGTTGTTAAAACGGGCATTATTTTTATAAAAATGTGTTTCGTGTTTAGACTTTATGAAAAGCTGGTGAGTTGCTGCATGCATTCTTCTCACCTATAATATCTGTATCCCACGTTATAAGGTGATATATAAGCCTTGGCTCTAAAACTGTAAACCCCCTGGCCGCCACCCGTCAGGAGAGAAGCATTCCCAAGTGTGAAATGCTAGTTTACCAGAAGAGGAGTCATCTCCTTTCCACCAAGAGAAGACCCTGAGACATCAGACAAGCCACTGTGGATCACCCGTGGACAAAAGGCTTGGTTGATTGCTCCGCCTCACACCCCCACCCACGAGGAGGCGGAGACCTGCACAAACACTTGCCCCATCAGCTCTGGGGGGAATGGAATAAAAATCCCTGTCGAGAAGACACTGTTGTCCCTGTGCTGCTTGGACTTCAGGGGGATGGCATGCCTTACAAGCATAAGCATAAGCAAGGGATCCCGGCTGTTTGGCTAGGGTTAACCCTAAAGGATCTACAGAGCTTGCATGTTCCAGCAGCTTCTACTACTTTTTGAAACCTCAGACTGTAACTCCTTTGTGTGTATGTTTCCCTGCTTTAACCTGGTAAATAATTTCTTATTTCTTTTCCTAGTTCGGAAAGATTTAGCTAGTTTATTATAGGATTGGCCACGAACATTGTCTTCGGTTTGAGATCTGAGGTGCAATTCAGCTGGCTGAGTGACCAGTCCGAGGGACCGGAATATTGTTATGGTTTTTGGTGCAAGGGACCATCTGTCACAAAGGCAGGCTCACCTGGGTGGCAAGATGGATTCAGGGTGCCCAAGGGGGCTGTCTGTGACTCCATGTTAAGGCTGTTCTAGTGGAGTTCACATTTGATACTTGGTTGGTGAAATGGAAGTCTGGAACACACAACCACGAGGAGCCCCCTGCTGTCTGCCAGCCCTGGGTGTCCGGGGCTCCTGCTCTCTGGAGCCCTGGCTGCACTAGAAAGGTAAGTTTCTATCTTGCCTGGTTCAGAAACCGGAAGGGAAATAAAGAGAACCCACATTACATTTTTTTTTTTAAGAATCCTCATGATTTTTAAGCCAATCTCGTGATTTTGGGGAGTCTGACTCACAGGGTGGCAACGCTGAGAAGTTAAGGATTATTATTTAGCGTTTACATTACAGTAGGTTCGGGGGTGGGGGGGGAAATCAGGATTGGGACCCCTGTGTGCCGGGCGCAGCGTGACACCTAGTGCCTTGTCTTGATCTGACAAACCAAGACACATGGGACATGGGCTGGGTGGGGAGAAGTCTGTGTAACTCACACAGCTGTTGAGATACGTGTGACCTCAAATATTACTGATCCCCGCCCCGCTCCTCCCAAAACAAACAAACAAACAACCGACTCCCCAACAGCCCCACAGTCTGGAAAGCATTTGTCCCTCATTACTGTTGAAAAGACTCACAGCAGAAAGAAGGATCCCAGCTTCTCAAACAATCCTCTAGTGAGACAGAGAACCCTACATCTGTAGAAACCACAGCGGTACAGATTTCAGATTTTTCAACTACTTGAAAAAAATCTGCTTTAAAGAAGCATCATCACAGTAAAACTCTTTCTACTTTTCAAACCAGAACATTCTCCCCAAAAGGAGATGCACCGTTCCTGGAGACACTGCAATACCAGGTCAATGCATGGGGTGGGCAGAGCAAGCTCCTAGTCCAGCCCCCTGTTCCAAAAATCAATTTAATATACAGTCCTTAAATAAAGGACATATCAGATATCAAACTGATAAGAACAGATACTACACTTGATCTGAGCTCCAAGGAGCCGAGAAGCGATGCTGAGAGTCTGCGACGCACCGCACACCTCTGCGCCCACCGCTTTCTACCTCACCGTGACGAGCTCCCAGACACGCAACAAACACCATAACTAGGTAACTCTAAGTGAGGAACCCTTCCCCAAAATGACTCCCGTGGAAGAATTCAAAGCAAGAACCCTTAACACACAATTCTGTTCAAAGACAGACAAGTCTTGCAGCCGCCTTCCTCTTGCTGGTTTTCCTGTACGCTCCTAATTTGCACAAACCCACCCACTGACGTGGGACTAGCAATCTCTCACTGTTAACTCTTACAGCAAAACAGGGCAAAGAAAGCCTATGCAAGTGCTATACCGCAGCTCCTTCCCACAGGCTGACCCCTCCCCCACAGCTCCCCACACCGCAGCCAGGGGCTGACCCCTCCTTCGCCCCGGCTCCCCCCACCACTGCCAGGATCTGGGGCTGACACCCTCCCCACACCGCTGCCAGGGGCTGGGGCTGGCCCCTATTCCCCCCCCCCCCAAGCTCCATTCTACCTGGGGCTAGGGCTAGGGCCCCGCCCCCGACAAGCCCTGCTGCCTGACACCTCGTGTCGCCACTCTTCCCCCCCCCCACACACACACACGTTCCTCCACGCCCCGCTAGGGGGTCGCACCGGACTTTTTTGGTAAACTGGGCATTTGCTTATTTGCTCTTGCCAACTCATCAGTTGGCAAGAGCAAACGGGATAAATGGCCGTTTTTGTCAAAAAAGGGAAGAAGAAAAAAAAAAAAAGGCAGGATGGCCGGAACAGAGCTTAAAAAGGGAACTGCTCCAGCCAAACGGGGACATATGGTCATCCTATCTCCAGGCAAGTGGTCCTGAGGGAGTCTGGCCAGGGTTGGGGGCAGACCCTGACCTGGCTAATCGCACCACTCCCGAGAGAACGGAGTGATTCCCCGTCCTGGCACTGGACCGGCCCCGGCCGCGCTGCCAGCTCAGCCTGGCGGACACCATAAACGGCAGAGTAATGGAGGCCGTTAGAGGCCAAAAGTCATCCTTCAAAATTTGGAAATCAAAGCCTAGTGAGGATAATAGGAAGGTGCACGAACTCTGGCCGGGTAAGTGTCAAAGTATAACAAGTCAGGCCAAGAAAGAATCTGAGAAGCAACGTGCTAACGACACAAAAGCTAACCATAAGAATGTTTTAAAGTACATCAGAAGCAGGCAGCCTGCCAAAGAGGCGGTGGGGCCACTAGCTGACAAAGGAGCACTCTAGGAAGACAAGGCCATTGCAAAGGAGCTTCATGAATTCTTTGCAGCTGTCTTCACTGCAGAGGACGGGAGGGAGAGTCCCACATCGGAGCTGTCCTTATTGGGTGACAAATCTGAAGTCCCATCCCAGTATAAGAGGTTTTAGAACAAATCGTTAAATTAAACAGGAATAAGTCACCAGGACCAGATGGCATTCGACCACGAGTTCTGAGGGAACTCAGAGATGAAATTGCACAACTACTAGCCGTAGTACGCAAGCTACCACTGAAGCAAGCCTCTGTTGCAGACGACTGGCAGGTAGCTAATGTAATGCCAATTTTTAAAATGGGCTCCAGGGGCGACCCTGGCAATTGCAGGCTGCTGAGCCTAACTTCAGTCACAGGCAAATTGGTAGTAAAGAATGATCAGGCACCCAGATAAACAGGATGTATTGGGAAAGGGTGAACACAGCTTTTGTAAAGGGCACTCCTACCTCACCAATCTTCTAGAATTCTTTGAGGATCTCAGCAAGCATGTGGATGAGGATGATTCAGTCGATACTGCGAACTGGGATTTTCAGAAAGCCTTTGACGGGGTCCCTCACCGAAGGCTCTAAAAGAAAACTTAAGTGGTTATGGGATAAGCGCGTAAGAACGGCCAAACTGGGTCAGACCAAAAGTCCATCTAGCCCAGTATCCTGTCTTCTGACAGCGGCCAATGCCAGGGGCCCCAGAGGGAATGAACGGAACAGGCAATCATCCATCCCCTGTCGCCCATTCCCAGCTTCTGGCAAATAGGGGTTAGCTAGGGATACCACTGGCTGAGCGCCATCAATGGACCTATCCTCCATGAATTTATCTAGTTCTTTTTTGAAACCTGTTATGTTCTTGGCCTTCGCAACGTCCTCTGGCAAAGAGTTCCCCAGGTTGACTGTGTGTTGTGTGAAGAAATACTTTCTTTTGTTTGTTTTAAACCGGCTGCCTGTAAATTTAATTTGGTGACCCCTAGGTCCTGTATTATGAGAAGGAGTACATAACACTTCCTTATTTACTTTCTCCACGCCAGTCATGATTTTATAGACCTCCATCGTATCCCCTCTTAGTCGGCTCTTTTCCAAGCTGAAAAGGCCCAATCTTAAGAATCTCTTCTTATACAGAAGCTGTTCCATACCCCCTCATCATTTTTCTTGCCCTTTTCTGAATCTTTCCAATTCCAATATGCCTTTTTTGAGATGGGGCGACCGCATCAGCACGCAGGTATTTTCTGTCTTATTATCTATCCCTGTCTTAATGATTCCCAACACTCCACTGCACATTCAGTGGATGTTTTCAGAGAACTGTCCACAATGACTCCTAGGTCTCTTTCTTGAGTGGTAACAGCTCATTTAGACCCTTCCCCTCCCCCTCCCCCGCCCCCAATCGTTTTATAGGTATAGCTGGGATTATGTTTTCCAGTGTGCGTTACTTTGCATTGATCAACACTGACTTTCCTCTGCCATTTTGTTGCCCAGTCACCCAGTTTTGCGAGAGCTCTTTGTAGCTCTTGGCAGTCTGCTTTGGCCTTAACTATTCTGAGTAGTTTTGTATCGTCTGCAAATTTTGCCACCTCACTGTTTACCCCTTTCCCCCGGTCATTTATGAATAAGTTGAACGGTACTGGTCCCAGTACAGACCCCTGGGGGACCCCTGGGGATAAGAGGGAAGATCCTCTTCTCTGACACTGGCAGACCAGGTGCCAGCTTATGCCAAGGCCCCTAGAAAAGTGACAAATGCATGGCTGGAAACTAGTCTTGCTCACCTGTGTGTTAGTGTTGTTAAAACGGGCATTATTTTTATAAAAATGTGTTTCGTGTTTAGACTTTATGAAAAGCTGGTGAGTTGCTGCATGCATTCTTCTCACCTATAATATCTGTATCCCACGTTATAAGGTGATATATAAGCCTTGGCTCTAAAACTGTAAACCCCCTGGCCGCCACCAGTCAGGAGAGAAGCATTCCCAAGTGTGAAATGCTAGTTTACCAGAAGAGGAGTCATCTCCTTTCCACCAAGAGAAGACCCTGAGACATCAGACAAGCCACTGTGGATCACCCGTGGACAAAAGGCTTGGTTGATTGCTCCGCCTCACACCCCCACCCACAAGGAGGCGGAGACCTGCACAAACACTTGCCCCATCAGCTCTGGGGGGAATGGAATAAAAATCCCTGTCGAGAAGACACTGTTGTCCCTGTGCTGCTTGGACTTCAGGGGGATGGCATGCCTTACAAGCATAAGCATGGGATCCCGGCTGTTTGGCTAGGGTTAACCCTAAAGGATCTACAGAGCTTGCATGTTCCAGCAGCTTCTACTACTTTTTGAAACCTCAGACTGTAACTCCTTTGTGTGTATGTTTCCCTGCTTTAACCTGGTAAATAATTTCTTATTTCTTTTCCTAGTTCGGAAAGATTTAGCTAGTTTATTATAGGATTGGCCACGAACATTGTCTTCGGTTTGAGATCTGAGGTGCAATTCAGCTGGCTGAGTGACCAGTCCGAGGGACCGGAATATTGTTATGGTTTTTGGTGCAAGGGACCATCTGTCACAAAGGCAGGCTCACCTGGGTGGCAAGATGGATTCAGGGTGCCCAAGGGGGCTGTCTGTGACTCCATGTTAAGGCTGTTCTAGTGGAGTTCACATTTGATACTTGGTTGGTGAAATGGAAGTCTGGAACACACAACCACGAGGAGCCCCCTGCTGTCTGCCAGCCCTGGGTGTCCGGGGCTCCTGCTCTCTGGAGCCCTGGCTGCACTAGAAAGGTAAGTTTCTATCTTGCCTGGTTCAGAAACCGGAAGGGAAATAAAGAGAACCCACATTACATTTTTTTTTTTAAGAATCCTCATGATTTTTAAGCCAATCTCGTGATTTTGGGGAGTCTGACTCACAGGGTGGCAACGCTGAGAAGTTAAGGATTATTATTTAGCGTTTACATTACAGTAGGTTCGGGGGTGGGGGGGGAAATCAGGATTGGGACCCCTGTGTGCCGGGCGCAGCGTGACACCTAGTGCCTTGTCTTGATCTGACAAACCAAGACACATGGGACATGGGCTGGGTGGGGAGAAGTCTGTGTAACTCACACAGCTGTTGAGATACGTGTGACCTCAAATATTACTGATCCCCGCCCCGCTCCTCCCAAAACAAACAAACAAACAAACAAACAACCGACTCCCCAACAGCCCCACAGTCTGGAAAGCATTTGTCCCTCATTACTGTTGAAAAGACTCACAGCAGAAAGAAGGATCCCAGCTTCTCAAACAATCCTCTAGTGAGACAGAGAACCCTACATCTGTAGAAACCACAGCGGTACAGATTTCAGATTTTTCAACTACTTGAAAAAAATCTGCTTTAAAGAAGCATCATCACAGTAAAACTCTTTCTACTTTTCAAACCAGAACATTCTCCCCAAAAGGAGATGCACCGTTCCTGGAGACACTGCAATACCAGGTCAATGCATGGGGTGGGCAGAGCAAGCTCCTAGTCCAGCCCCCTGTTCCAAAAATCAATTTAATATACAGTCCTTAAATAAAGGACATATCAGATATCAAACTGATAAGAACAGATTTAATAATTTTATTTGAGATAATGTTGAAATAAGGAACGGTACAGAGTTCAAGCATAGGAGTTTCTGGTCGTCAGGGCATAGGGTACAGATTATCGAGGGGTGCAAAATGCGATTTAGGAGCTGGTGGAGCAAGGATCACATAATAATCTGCAAATTCCCCGACTGGGGGAAAAGTTTAACCGGTCAGAGTACAGACATCGGGATATGGGGTAAGTTATCCACACAACAGCTACATTCGGTATGCCGGGTATAGTGAGTGAATACGGGGGTGGGGATGGGTCTACCCTCATTTGGTAGGGTTTAATGTTCAGCGGGTTTACGGTTCCAGCTCATACGGTCCGATGGGGAAGGCCTCTCAGTCTCTTTCCCACAGTGTGTGCACAGTGTCGTACCGGCTCACTCCTCCTGGTACTGTCAGTGGCCGGTGATGTGCTCGATATAGATGTCCCTGGACCATCGGATGGTGTCCGAGACCATGAGGCGCCGCATGAGTCGTGCGTAGCGTCTACCGATCCCGCAGGTCCGCAGCACACGCTCGTTGCAGGGGTCCCAAGCGCCCAGGGCTCCGACAATCAGGGCGTCCAGCTGCACCTCGTAGCCCTTCGCTCTCAGGGTGTCGGCCAGAGGGGCGTATTTTTCCAGTTTCCGAGCTCGAGCTTCTCGGAAGGCCGGGGTCCTGTTCTCGAAAGGGACCGTAATGTCGACGAGGATGATCTTTTTCTGGGTTTCGTTGGTGACGACCACGTCGGGTCGTAGCGGGCTGTCGGTACCGGAGATGGCGCAGTTCACGGCGACCTCCCCCAGGCTAGGTGAGATGGCTTTCACCAGGCGGTTCTGGATGGCGTTGTGGCGCAGCTGCCAGGCTCTGGAGTGGGGCTTGCAGCTGCACAGGACGTGGGGCAGGGTCTCGTTGGAGTAGCCGCACTTCCTGCAACGCTTGTCTCGGTTCCCGTGGCGGACGGCTCCGTTGAGCGGGACGCAGTTGAGCCGGGCGCGGTGGATGAACCGCCAGTCGGCGAAGCGGGTGAAGCCGCCCCCGGCGAGGAAGTGGTTGCTGGCGTCCCACTTGCTGGTCAGTTCGAAGGCTTTTCCCTGGTCCGGCTTGCGCTTCAGGGCTTCTACGTACAGCGAGTGGGTGGCTGCCTTCAGGGTCCTTTCCAGCAGGCCCCTGGCGCTCGGGGTGACGATGGTGTTGCCCTCGGACCCGATCTGTGGCACCAGGACACCCAGCTCCTGGCGCTCCTCACACCACTCCCAGCGGCAGCCGATGCGTTTCCCCAGGCGGCGCGTGGCATTGCGGGCGCGGGACCACAGCGAAGCGATGTCGCCCCCATCTCGGCCGAATTCGCCGTCCAGGGAACCGCTCAGGAAGCTGGCGGTGTCTTGGCTGGACGGGGCTCTACCGATCCGCTTTTGCGTTACGTCGTGGAGGGCTTTCGCTGCGATGCTCTTTACCGTGGCGTCGGGGCACGTCAGCAGGCGGAAGGCGTGGGTGATCACTGCGATGTCACCCAGGTCACCCATGCGGGGGACATTGGCACCGCCGTGCCTGTGGGTGATATAGACCAGCTCGTTGCTGGCTCTCTGGGGAAGGAATAACCACTTCTTCACCAGCTGCCGGATGACCTTGTCCGCCTTGTTGAGGGGTACCTTTGCCACGGCGGAGCCCCTCAGGACGAACGAGATGCGGGGGATCAGGAAGGTGTTCAGGGCGTTTATCTTTTGCCACGGTGCTAGCAGGGAGGTGTCGATCTTGGCGGTATCCTGTAGGATCTCTTGGATGGTGTCCTCGGGCGTCTGGCGGACACGGAAACCCGTCGGTGTGCCGAGGTGTCGGTAGGCCTGCCCCTCTGCCAGGGGGATGACGGGCTCGCCCTGAATCTGGAATTCCGTCCCCTGCACGGAGTCCCTTTTGCTGCCATCTATGTGGAGGGATGCGCATTTCTTCGCGTTGAAGCGGAGCCCCATCCAATCGGCAACTCGACTGGTGGCATCTAGCATACGCTGGAGGTTCTCTGGGTCGTCTGCGGTCAGGACCAGGTCATCCGCGTAAGCCAGGACACTCACCCTCTCGCCGTGGAGGTTGAAGCCGCCTGCGCCCTTGGAGATCGCTCGCAGCAGCGGCTCCATGGCGAGGTTAAAGATGATGGGGCTGAGGGGGCAGCCCTGCTTGACTCCGCACCGGATCGGGATCTCGGCTGTCTCTCCTTCGACCGAGCGAATGGTGGTGCTGCATCCCTCGTACATCTCTCGGATCGCCCGGCGGAAGTTCTCTGGCATCCCAAACTCCTGGAGCGTGGCAAAGATGTGGTGGTGGGGCATGGACCCAAAGGCGTTGGCCAGGTCCAGCCATGCTATCGTACCCTGCCTCCGCGCCCTTCTGGTCGTATCGATGATGGTTTGGAGGACAAAGTTATGTTCGTAGCAGCCCTCGCAGGACATGAAGCCTTTCTGGGTGGAGCTGATGGCCCCCCCACGCACTGACCACTCCGTGATCCTGGACGCCAGGCAGCTGGCATAGAGCTTGTACATCGTGGAGCAGAGGGAGATGGGCCTCCAATTGCTGGGGTCATCGCGCTCACCCTTTTTGTACACCAGAACAGTCATGGCCTTTTTCCAGGAGCTGGGAGTCCGGCAGAAACGCTTGCACTGGTTGAAGAGCGTGGCGAGGACCAGGCAGCCGGGATCTCGCTTTTTCAGGAGACTGTAGCGGATGCCATCTTTCCCGGGAGCTGTGTTTTTTGTTTTTGAGAGCCTGGCCAACACTTCCTTGGGCGTGAAGTCAGCTTCCAGGACGCCCGCTTCGTCGACACGGGGCAGGGGGCGGAGGCACTCGGGGCGCAGCGCACCGTCCTGGGCTGTGTGGTCGAATACATCCTTGAAGTAGCTGTAGAGGCGTTCGGGTGGGATCGTGCAGTAGGGCGAGGGCCCGTCGAGGATCTCTCTCATGGCTTTGGGGCGGTTTGCCCGGTACAGCTTCTGGATCCTTGAAGCCGCTGCTGGATCGTAGCGGCAGTTGGCGCCTCTCCTTCTGGTTCCCCTGGCGGTGGTGTTGGGGTTTGGAGCAGGCGGTCTGTGGGCAGGCGGGGCGTTCTCCTGGGTGGGACGTCTCCTGGGAGCGGTTTCTGCAGACAGTTCTTGGGTGAGTCTGTCTACGAGGAGGTCAAAGTCGTCGAAGGAAGCTGTCGCTCTTAGCTCCGCGGTCCAGGCAGTCTGCCACGGAGTGGCAGCCCTCTCCACCGGCTGCTGGCCCTCATGGTCCTCGACCTTGTCTGAAGCAGACTCGTCACCCGCACAGTCGACCCGCCGTCCATCCCGCGAGCCATCGTTCCCTTCGGTTGGGGGCTGGGGCGGAATCTCCGGCGGGATGCTGGCGTTACTAGTGGTCGGAGGGACGCGGTCCGGCTCGGGGATTGCCGGGACGTTGCTGGTCCTCCTAGGGGTGGCTGGTGCTTGGGCGGCTGCTGCTGGAACGTGAGATCCGCTGTTGGCAGCGTCCCGCAGGATGGACTCGGGGGTCGTGCTGGGCTGTCTGGTGAGGAGGGCCCGGTGGTTTTCTGTGGCTGCGGGGTTGGTTTCTCCAGTAGTGCGTGGAGCTTGCTGAGCGGCCTGTGGCTGGGCACTGGCTCCCTCGGCTGCTGGAGTTTGCAGGGCAGACTGAGGCGCGGCTCGGGCTCCTCCGGCGGTTGGGGTTCGCAGGGCGGCCTGAGGTGTGGCTCTGGCTCTTCCGGCGACAGGATCTCGAGCCGCTATGCGCGAGGGGGCACTGATCCGTCTGGGGACGGGAACGTGCTGGGCCGGGGGCGAGGTAGTGCTGAGCCGTCTCAGTATGGAGATTTGCCTGGCGACATGGGAAGGTGAGACGGGCCTCCTGCTGCCGAGGACCTGGGTGGCATTTCCCGCGGCAGCAGGCACCTTCTCGATCGCAGCACCCTGTTGCGCTGGTCTGGCGACGGGGGCAGCCTTCTTGACGGCAGCTTGCACCATCGCTGTTCTTTGTTGCGGCTCAGGAGCGGTGGGGCGGCGCACAGCGGCAGGGCTGGGAGCCGGGGCAGGAGGCCGTGCGGTTCCTTTGGAGCGCTTCCTGCAGGTGACTTGGTGCGCCTTGCATTGTTTCTGTGTCTCGAAGGGCAGGCTGCAGAGGGCACAGCTGAAGGCGACCCGCTTGTTGTGGCATCGCTTTAGGTGCCTGGTGACTCCACCAAGGAGGTGGAAACTTCGGGGAGGGAAGCAGATGGGGCAGATGAGCACGTCCGCCGCGAGGGGGTACTGCAGGTAGACGGTGTCCTCATTACCTTGCAGCGGGGGGGTGCCGGTGGCACCAGCAGTATCGCTGGCTGGTTCATCCCGGCGCGGGCGAGTGGGGTCGAGAGGTCCGGCTGGGGGGGCATCTGGCAGGGGCCTGCTGACTCTTTGGGTAGTTTCGGAGGCTGGGCAGGCATCTGGTAAGATGCTGGTGACCCTCTGGGTGGTCTCTGGAGAGGTGCTGGTCCCATCAGCGGAGATTCCTCTCTTGCTGGTGTGTAGAGGAGTGGGGCCACCCTCCACGACCTGGGCAGCTGCGGGGGTGGGAGGTGGTTGCCTGGGAGCCTCTTGCAGTGGCGGGGTGGGGGGGCTCTCCGGTGGCGGCTGGTGTTGCTGGAGAGCGGGGGGACTCTTGGTCAGCAGCTGCTGTAAGGCGGGGGGGCTTGCCCTCGGAGCCTCTTGCAGTGGCGGGGTGGGGGGGCTCTTCAGTGGCAGTTGGTGTTGCTGGAGAGCGGGGGGGCTCTTGGTCAGCAGCTGCTGTAAGGCGGGGGGGCTTGCCCTCGGTGGCTGGCGCTGCTGGGGAGCGGCGGGGATGTTCCTTCTGGCGGTGATGTCTTGACAGGCTGGCCTCTGGGTGCGGGATCTGTCTGGAACAGCATCTCGGAGGGGGTCCTTCGGGCAGTCGCCGGCCTTCCTTTTCGTGCTGCTGGTCCGTAGTGTCCTGGAGGCACCGAGGGTTTTCTTTGTAGTCGCTGCTTGAGGGGCCTTCTGTGGAGCAACAGCAGCGGTGGTACACAGAGCAGCTGACGATGTCTCGGTAGCAAGAGAAGGATTTTCTTCGAAAGCAGCAGCGCTAGCATATACCTCCAGGGCAGCATCGATTTTCTCAAGAAGGGCAGCTGGGGAATCCATCTACAGCACATGTGTTGCGATCTGTTTATAGCAAAATAAAAGACATTAAACTGATAAGAACAGATACTACACTTGATCTGAGCTCCAAGGAGCGGAGAAGCGATGCTGAGAGTCTGCGACGCACCGCACACCTCTGCGCCCACCGCTTTCTACCTCACCGTGACGAGCTCCCAGACACGCAACAAACACCATAACTAGGTAACTCTAAGTGAGGAACCCTTCCCCAAAATGACTCCCGTGGAAGAATTCAAAGCAAGAACCCTTAACACACAATTCTGTTCAAAGACAGACAAGTCTTGCAGCCGCCTTCCTCTTGCTGGTTTTCCTGTACGCTCCTAATTTGCACAAACCCACCCACTGACGTGGGACTAGCAATCTCTCACTGTTAACTCTTACAGCAAAACAGGGCAAAGAAAGCCTATGCAAGTGCTATACCGCAGCTCCTTCCCACAGGCTGACCCCTCCCCCACAGCTCCCCACACCGCAGCCAGGGGCTGACCCCTCCTTCGCCCCGGCTCCCCCCACCACTGCCAGGATCTGGGGCTGACACCCTCCCCACACCGCTGCCAGGGGCTGGGGCTGGCCCCTATTCCCCCCCCCCCCAAGCTCCATTCTACCTGGGGCTAGGGCTAGGGCTAGGGCCCCGCCCCCGACAAGCCCTGCTGCCTGACACCTCGTGTCGCCACTCTTCCCCCCCACACACACACACACGCACGTTCCTCCACGCCCCGCTAGGGGGTCGCACCGGACTTTTTTGGTAAACTGGGCATTTGCTTATTTGCTCTTGCCAACTCATCAGTTGGCAAGAGCAAACGGGATAAATGGCCGTTTTTGTCAAAAAAGGGAAGAAGAAAAAAAAAAAAAGGCAGGATGGCCGGAACAGAGCTTAAAAAGGGAACTGCTCCAGCCAAACGGGGACATATGGTCATCCTATCTCCAGGCAAGTGGTCCTGAGGGAGTCTGGCCAGGGTTGGGGGCAGACCCTGACCTGGCTA
Source organism: Lepidochelys olivacea (assembly GCF_965140295.1). Classification (NCBI taxonomy): domain Eukaryota; kingdom Metazoa; phylum Chordata; order Testudines; family Cheloniidae; genus Lepidochelys; species Lepidochelys olivacea. The sequence continues at coordinate 22,908,680 of NC_140412.1, read as the reverse complement.
ATCGCACCACTCCCGAGAGAACGGAGTGATTCCCCGTCCTGGCACTGGACCGGCCCCGGCCGCGCTGCCAGCTCAGCCTGGCGGACACCATAAACGGCAGAGTAATGGAGGCCGTTAGAGGCCAAAAGTCATCCTTCAAAATTTGGAAATCAAAGCCTAGTGAGGATAATAGGAAGGTGCACGAACTCTGGCCGGGTAAGTGTCAAAGTATAACAAGTCAGGCCAAGAAAGAATCTGAGAAGCAACGTGCTAACGACACAAAAGCTAACCATAAGAATGTTTTAAAGTACATCAGAAGCAGGCAGCCTGCCAAAGAGGCGGTGGGGCCACTAGCTGACAAAGGAGCACTCTAGGAAGACAAGGCCATTGCAAAGGAGCTTCATGAATTCTTTGCAGCTGTCTTCACTGCAGAGGACGGGAGGGAGAGTCCCACATCGGAGCTGTCCTTATTGGGTGACAAATCTGAAGTCCCATCCCAGTATAAGAGGTTTTAGAACAAATCGTTAAATTAAACAGGAATAAGTCACCAGGACCAGATGGCATTCGACCACGAGTTCTGAGGGAACTCAGAGATGAAATTGCACAACTACTAGCCGTAGTACGCAAGCTACCACTGAAGCAAGCCTCTGTTGCAGACGACTGGCAGGTAGCTAATGTAATGCCAATTTTTAAAATGGGCTCCAGGGGCGACGCTGGCAATTGCAGGCTGCTGAGCCTAACTTCAGTCACAGGCAAATTGGTAGTAAAGAATGATCAGGCACCCAGATAAACAGGATGTATTGGGAAAGGGTGAACACAGCTTTTGTAAAGGGCACTCCTACCTCACCAATCTTCTAGAATTCTTTGAGGATCTCAGCAAGCATGTGGATGAGGATGATTCAGTCGATACTGCGAACTGGGATTTTCAGAAAGCCTTTGACGGGGTCCCTCACCGAAGGCTCTAAAAGAAAACTTAAGTGGTTATGGGATAAGCGCGTAAGAACGGCCAAACTGGGTCAGACCAAAAGTCCATCTAGCCCAGTATCCTGTCTTCTGACAGCGGCCAATGCCAGGGGCCCCAGAGGGAATGAACGGAACAGGCAATCATCCATCCCCTGTCGCCCATTCCCAGCTTCTGGCAAATAGGGGTTAGCTAGGGATACCACTGGCTGAGCGCCATCAATGGACCTATCCTCCATGAATTTATCTAGTTCTTTTTTGAAACCTGTTATGTTCTTGGCCTTCGCAACGTCCTCTGGCAAAGAGTTCCCCAGGTTGACTGTGTGTTGTGTGAAGAAATACTTTCTTTTGTTTGTTTTAAACCGGCTGCCTGTAAATTTAATTTGGTGACCCCTAGGTCCTGTATTATGAGAAGGAGTACATAACACTTCCTTATTTACTTTCTCCACGCCAGTCATGATTTTATAGACCTCCATCGTATCCCCTCTTAGTCGGCTCTTTTCCAAGCTGAAAAGGCCCAATCTTAAGAATCTCTTCTTATACAGAAGCTGTTCCATACCCCCTCATCATTTTTCTTGCCCTTTTCTGAATCTTTCCAATTCCAATATGCCTTTTTTGAGATGGGGCGACCGCATCAGCACGCAGGTATTTTCTGTCTTATTATCTATCCCTGTCTTAATGATTCCCAACACTCCACTGCACATTCAGTGGATGTTTTCAGAGAACTGTCCACAATGACTCCTAGGTCTCTTTCTTGAGTGGTAACAGCTCATTTAGACCCTTCCCCTCCCCCTCCCCCGCCCCCAATCGTTTTATAGGTATAGCTGGGATTATGTTTTCCAGTGTGCGTTACTTTGCATTGATCAACACTGACTTTCCTCTGCCATTTTGTTGCCCAGTCACCCAGTTTTGCGAGAGCTCTTTGTAGCTCTTGGCAGTCTGCTTTGGCCTTAACTATTCTGAGTAGTTTTGTATCGTCTGCAAATTTTGCCACCTCACTGTTTACCCCTTTCCCCCGGTCATTTATGAATAAGTTGAACGGTACTGGTCCCAGTACAGACCCCTGGGGGACCCCTGGGGATAAGAGGGAAGATCCTCTTCTCTGACACTGGCAGACCAGGTGCCAGCTTATGCCAAGGCCCCTAGAAAAGTGACAAATGCATGGCTGGAAACTAGTCTTGCTCACCTGTGTGTTAGTGTTGTTAAAACGGGCATTATTTTTATAAAAATGTGTTTCGTGTTTAGACTTTATGAAAAGCTGGTGAGTTGCTGCATGCATTCTTCTCACCTATAATATCTGTATCCCACGTTATAAGGTGATATATAAGCCTTGGCTCTAAAACTGTAAACCCCCTGGCCGCCACCAGTCAGGAGAGAAGCATTCCCAAGTGTGAAATGCTAGTTTACCAGAAGAGGAGTCATCTCCTTTCCACCAAGAGAAGACCCTGAGACATCAGACAAGCCACTGTGGATCACCCGTGGACAAAAGGCTTGGTTGATTGCTCCGCCTCACACCCCCACCCACGAGGAGGCGGAGACCTGCACAAACACTTGCCCCATCAGCTCTGGGGGGAATGGAATAAAAATCCCTGTCGAGAAGACACTGTTGTCCCTGTGCTGCTTGGACTTCAGGGGGATGGCATGCCTTACAAGCATAAGCATAAGCAAGGGATCCCGGCTGTTTGGCTAGGGTTAACCCTAAAGGATCTACAGAGCTTGCATGTTCCAGCAGCTTCTACTACTTTTTGAAACCTCAGACTGTAACTCCTTTGTGTGTATGTTTCCCTGCTTTAACCTGGTAAATAATTTCTTATTTCTTTTCCTAGTTCGGAAAGATTTAGCTAGTTTATTATAGGATTGGCCACGAACATTGTCTTCGGTTTGAGATCTGAGGTGCAATTCAGCTGGCTGAGTGACCAGTCCGAGGGACCGGAATATTGTTATGGTTTTTGGTGCAAGGGACCATCTGTCAGAAAGGCAGGCTCACCTGGGTGGCAAGATGGATTCAGGGTGCCCAAGGGGGCTGTCTGTGACTCCATGTTAAGGCTGTTCTAGTGGAGTTCACATTTGATACTTGGTTGGTGAAATGGAAGTCTGGAACACACAACCACGAGGAGCCCCCTGCTGTCTGCCAGCCCTGGGTGTCCGGGGCTCCTGCTCTCTGGAGCCCTGGCTGCACTAGAAAGGTAAGTTTCTATCTTGCCTGGTTCAGAAACCGGAAGGGAAATAAAGAGAACCCACATTACATTTTTTTTTTTTAAGAATCCTCATGATTTTTAAGCCAATCTCGTGATTTTGGGGAGTCTGACTCACAGGGTGGCAACGCTGAGAAGTTAAGGATTATTATTTAGCGTTTACATTACAGTAGGTTCGGGGGTGGGGGGGGAAATCAGGATTGGGACCCCTGTGTGCCGGGCGCAGCGTGACACCTAGTGCCTTGTCTTGATCTGACAAACCAAGACACATGGGACATGGGCTGGGTGGGGAGAAGTCTGTGTAACTCACACAGCTGTTGAGATACGTGTGACCTCAAATATTACTGATCCCCGCCCCGCTCCTCCCAAAACAAACAAACAAACAAACAAACAACCGACTCCCCAACAGCCCCACAGTCTGGAAAGCATTTGTCCCTCATTACTGTTGAAAAGACTCACAGCAGAAAGAAGGATCCCAGCTTCTCAAACAATCCTCTAGTGAGACAGAGAACCCTACATCTGTAGAAACCACAGCGGTACAGATTTCAGATTTTTCAACTACTTGAAAAAAATCTGCTTTAAAGAAGCATCATCACAGTAAAACTCTTTCTACTTTTCAAACCAGAACATTCTCCCCAAAAGGAGATGCACCGTTCCTGGAGACACTGCAATACCAGGTCAATGCATGGGGTGGGCAGAGCAAGCTCCTAGTCCAGCCCCCTGTTCCAAAAATCAATTTAATATACAGTCCTTAAATAAAGGACATATCAGATATCAAACTGATAAGAACAGATACTACACTTGATCTGAGCTCCAAGGAGCCGAGAAGCGATGCTGAGAGTCTGCGACGCACCGCACACCTCTGCGCCCACCGCTTTCTACCTCACCGTGACGAGCTCCCAGACACGCAACAAACACCATAACTAGGTAACTCTAAGTGAGGAACCCTTCCCCAAAATGACTCCCGTGGAAGAATTCAAAGCAAGAACCCTTAACACACAATTCTGTTCAAAGACAGACAAGTCTTGCAGCCGCCTTCCTCTTGCTGGTTTTCCTGTACGCTCCTAATTTGCACAAACCCACCCACTGACGTGGGACTAGCAATCTCTCACTGTTAACTCTTACAGCAAAACAGGGCAAAGAAAGCCTATGCAAGTGCTATACCGCAGCTCCTTCCCACAGGCTGACCCCTCCCCCACAGCTCCCCACACCGCAGCCAGGGGCTGACCCCTCCTTCGCCCCGGCTCCCCCCACCACTGCCAGGATCTGGGGCTGACACCCTCCCCACACCGCTGCCAGGGGCTGGGGCTGGCCCCTATTCCCCCCCCCCCAAGCTCCATTCTACCTGGGGCTAGGGCTAGGGCCCCGCCCCCGACAAGCCCTGCTGCCTGACACCTCGTGTCGCCACTCTTCCCCCCCCCCACACACACACACGCACGTTCCTCCACGCCCCGCTAGGGGGTCGCACCGGACTTTTTTGGTAAACTGGGCATTTGCTTATTTGCTCTTGCCAACTCATCAGTTGGCAAGAGCAAACGGGATAAATGGCCGTTTTTGTCAAAAAAGGGAAGAAGAAGAAAAAAAAAAAGGCAGGATGGCCGGAACAGAGCTTAAAAAGGGAACTGCTCCAGCCAAACGGGGACATATGGTCATCCTATCTCCAGGCAAGTGGTCCTGAGGGAGTCTGGCCAGGGTTGGGGGCAGACCCTGACCTGGCTAATCGCACCACTCCCGAGAGAACGGAGTGATTCCCCGTCCTGGCACTGGACCGGCCCCGGCCGCGCTGCCAGCTCAGCCTGGCGGACACCATAAACGGCAGAGTAATGGAGGCCGTTAGAGGCCAAAAGTCATCCTTCAAAATTTGGAAATCAAAGCCTAGTGAGGATAATAGGAAGGTGCACGAACTCTGGCCGGGTAAGTGTCAAAGTATAACAAGTCAGGCCAAGAAAGAATCTGAGAAGCAACGTGCTAACGACACAAAAGCTAACCATAAGAATGTTTTAAAGTACATCAGAAGCAGGCAGCCTGCCAAAGAGGCGGTGGGGCCACTAGCTGACAAAGGAGCACTCTAGGAAGACAAGGCCATTGCAAAGGAGCTTCATGAATTCTTTGCAGCTGTCTTCACTGCAGAGGACGGGAGGGAGAGTCCCACATCGGAGCTGTCCTTATTGGGTGACAAATCTGAAGTCCCATCCCAGTATAAGAGGTTTTAGAACAAATCGTTAAATTAAACAGGAATAAGTCACCAGGACCAGATGGCATTCGACCACGAGTTCTGAGGGAACTCAGAGATGAAATTGCACAACTACTAGCCGTAGTACGCAAGCTACCACTGAAGCAAGCCTCTGTTGCAGACGACTGGCAGGTAGCTAATGTAATGCCAATTTTTAAAATGGGCTCCAGGGGCGACCCTGGCAATTGCAGGCTGCTGAGCCTAACTTCAGTCACAGGCAAATTGGTAGTAAAGAATGATCAGGCACCCAGATAAACAGGATGTATTGGGAAAGGGTGAACACAGCTTTTGTAAAGGGCACTCCTACCTCACCAATCTTCTAGAATTCTTTGAGGATCTCAGCAAGCATGTGGATGAGGATGATTCAGTCGATACTGCGAACTGGGATTTTCAGAAAGCCTTTGACGGGGTCCCTCACCGAAGGCTCTAAAAGAAAACTTAAGTGGTTATGGGATAAGCGCGTAAGAACGGCCAAACTGGGTCAGACCAAAAGTCCATCTAGCCCAGTATCCTGTCTTCTGACAGCGGCCAATGCCAGGGGCCCCAGAGGGAATGAACGGAACAGGCAATCATCCATCCCCTGTCGCCCATTCCCAGCTTCTGGCAAATAGGGGTTAGCTAGGGATACCACTGGCTGAGCGCCATCAATGGACCTATCCTCCATGAATTTATCTAGTTCTTTTTTGAAACCTGTTATGTTCTTGGCCTTCGCAACGTCCTCTGGCAAAGAGTTCCCCAGGTTGACTGTGTGTTGTGTGAAGAAATACTTTCTTTTGTTTGTTTTAAACCGGCTGCCTGTAAATTTAATTTGGTGACCCCTAGGTCCTGTATTATGAGAAGGAGTACATAACACTTCCTTATTTACTTTCTCCACGCCAGTCATGATTTTATAGACCTCCATCGTATCCCCTCTTAGTCGGCTCTTTTCCAAGCTGAAAAGGCCCAATCTTAAGAATCTCTTCTTATACAGAAGCTGTTCCATACCCCCTCATCATTTTTCTTGCCCTTTTCTGAATCTTTCCAATTCCAATATGCCTTTTTTGAGATGGGGCGACCGCATCAGCACGCAGGTATTTTCTGTCTTATTATCTATCCCTGTCTTAATGATTCCCAACACTCCACTGCACATTCAGTGGATGTTTTCAGAGAACTGTCCACAATGACTCCTAGGTCTCTTTCTTGAGTGGTAACAGCTCATTTAGACCCTTCCCCTCCCCCTCCCCCGCCCCCAATCGTTTTATAGGTATAGCTGGGATTATGTTTTCCAGTGTGCGTTACTTTGCATTGATCAACACTGACTTTCCTCTGCCATTTTGTTGCCCAGTCACCCAGTTTTGCGAGAGCTCTTTGTAGCTCTTGGCAGTCTGCTTTGGCCTTAACTATTCTGAGTAGTTTTGTATCGTCTGCAAATTTTGCCACCTCACTGTTTACCCCTTTCCCCCGGTCATTTATGAATAAGTTGAACGGTACTGGTCCCAGTACAGACCCCTGGGGGACCCCTGGGGATAAGAGGGAAGATCCTCTTCTCTGACACTGGCAGACCAGGTGCCAGCTTATGCCAAGGCCCCTAGAAAAGTGACAAATGCATGGCTGGAAACTAGTCTTGCTCACCTGTGTGTTAGTGTTGTTAAAACGGGCATTATTTTTATAAAAATGTGTTTCGTGTTTAGACTTTATGAAAAGCTGGTGAGTTGCTGCATGCATTCTTCTCACCTATAATATCTGTATCCCACGTTATAAGGTGATATATAAGCCTTGGCTCTAAAACTGTAAACCCCCTGGCCGCCACCAGTCAGGAGAGAAGCATTCCCAAGTGTGAAATGCTAGTTTACCAGAAGAGGAGTCATCTCCTTTCCACCAAGAGAAGACCCTGAGACATCAGACAAGCCACTGTGGATCACCCGTGGACAAAAGGCTTGGTTGATTGCTCCGCCTCACACCCCCACCCACGAGGAGGCGGAGACCTGCACAAACACTTGCCCCATCAGCTCTGGGGGGAATGGAATAAAAATCCCTGTCGAGAAGACACTGTTGTCCCTGTGCTGCTTGGACTTCAGGGGGATGGCATGCCTTACAAGCATAAGCATAAGCAAGGGATCCCGGCTGTTTGGCTAGGGTTAACCCTAAAGGATCTACAGAGCTTGCATGTTCCAGCAGCTTCTACTACTTTTTGAAACCTCAGACTGTAACTCCTTTGTGTGTATGTTTCCCTGCTTTAACCTGGTAAATAATTTCTTATTTCTTTTCCTAGTTCGGAAAGATTTAGCTAGTTTATTATAGGATTGGCCACGAACATTGTCTTCGGTTTGAGATCTGAGGTGCAATTCAGCTGGCTGAGTGACCAGTCCGAGGGACCGGAATATTGTTATGGTTTTTGGTGCAAGGGACCATCTGTCAGAAAGGCAGGCTCACCTGGGTGGCAAGATGGATTCAGGGTGCCCAAGGGGGCTGTCTGTGACTCCATGTTAAGGCTGTTCTAGTGGAGTTCACATTTGATACTTGGTTGGTGAAATGGAAGTCTGGAACACACAACCACGAGGAGCCCCCTGCTGTCTGCCAGCCCTGGGTGTCCGGGGCTCCTGCTCTCTGGAGCCCTGGCTGCACTAGAAAGGTAAGTTTCTATCTTGCCTGGTTCAGAAACCGGAAGGGAAATAAAGAGAACCCACATTACATTTTTTTTTTTAAGAATCCTCATGATTTTTAAGCCAATCTCGTGATTTTGGGGAGTCTGACTCACAGGGTGGCAACGCTGAGAAGTTAAGGATTATTATTTAGCGTTTACATTACAGTAGGTTCGGGGGTGGGGGGGGAAATCAGGATTGGGACCCCTGTGTGCCGGGCGCAGCGTGACACCTAGTGCCTTGTCTTGATCTGACAAACCAAGACACATGGGACATGGGCTGGGTGGGGAGAAGTCTGTGTAACTCACACAGCTGTTGAGATACGTGTGACCTCAAATATTACTGATCCCCGCCCCGCTCCTCCCAAAACAAACAAACAAACAACCGACTCCCCAACAGCCCCACAGTCTGGAAAGCATTTGTCCCTCATTACTGTTGAAAAGACTCACAGCAGAAAGAAGGATCCCAGCTTCTCAAACAATCCTCTAGTGAGACAGAGAACCCTACATCTGTAGAAACCACAGCGGTACAGATTTCAGATTTTTCAACTACTTGAAAAAAATCTGCTTTAAAGAAGCATCATCACAGTAAAACTCTTTCTACTTTTCAAACCAGAACATTCTCCCCAAAAGGAGATGCACCGTTCCTGGAGACACTGCAATACCAGGTCAATGCATGGGGTGGGCAGAGCAAGCTCCTAGTCCAGCCCCCTGTTCCAAAAATCAATTTAATATACAGTCCTTAAATAAAGGACATATCAGATATCAAACTGATAAGAACAGATACTACACTTGATCTGAGCTCCAAGGAGCCGAGAAGCGATGCTGAGAGTCTGCGACGCACCGCACACCTCTGCGCCCACCGCTTTCTACCTCACCGTGACGAGCTCCCAGACACGCAACAAACACCATAACTAGGTAACTCTAAGTGAGGAACCCTTCCCCAAAATGACTCCCGTGGAAGAATTCAAAGCAAGAACCCTTAACACACAATTCTGTTCAAAGACAGACAAGTCTTGCAGCCGCCTTCCTCTTGCTGGTTTTCCTGTACGCTCCTAATTTGCACAAACCCACCCACTGACGTGGGACTAGCAATCTCTCACTGTTAACTCTTACAGCAAAACAGGGCAAAGAAAGCCTATGCAAGTGCTATACCGCAGCTCCTTCCCACAGGCTGACCCCTCCCCCACAGCTCCCCACACCGCAGCCAGGGGCTGACCCCTCCTTCGCCCCGGCTCCCCCCACCACTGCCAGGATCTGGGGCTGACACCCTCCCCACACCGCTGCCAGGGGCTGGGGCTGGCCCCTATTCCCCCCCCCCCCAAGCTCCATTCTACCTGGGGCTAGGGCTAGGGCTAGGGCCCCGCCCCCGACAAGCCCTGCTGCCTGACACCTCGTGTCGCCACTCTTCCCCCCCACACACACACACACGCACGTTCCTCCACGCCCCGCTAGGGGGTCGCACCGGACTTTTTTGGTAAACTGGGCATTTGCTTATTTGCTCTTGCCAACTCATCAGTTGGCAAGAGCAAACGGGATAAATGGCCGTTTTTGTCAAAAAAGGGAAGAAGAAAAAAAAAAAAGGCAGGATGGCCGGAACAGAGCTTAAAAAGGGAACTGCTCCCAGCTAGGGCTAGGGCCCCACCCCCGACAAGCCCTGCTGCCTGACACCTCGTGTCGCCACCCCCCCCCAACAGGCACCCCCCACAGCCGAGAGGCTAGAACAATTCCCTACCCTGGCGCTGGACCTGCCCGAGTTGCGCTGCCAGCTCAGCCTGGCAGACACCGTCAGCTTCCAGCAGGGACCATGAGTGTGGCCAGTGGGCAGGGTGTCAGGGAGTGTGTCTGGGGGCTGCTGGCCAGTGGGGGATCTCTTGCGGGGCTGTGGGGGAGGTCTATGTGTTGGGATGCTGGGCAGTGGGGGGGTATGAGTGGGGTGCTGTGTAGTTGTGGTGTACTGTGGGGAAGGTGCATTGAGCAGTAGTGATGCGGCTGTGTGTGGGGTGCAGGGCAGGGGTGGTGATGTTCAGGCCGCTGTGCATTTGTGGTGGAGGGTCTTTAGGTGGGTTGCTGGGCATAGCAATTCGAGGGGATGCTGGGAATAGGGAGTTGGGGGCTGTGTGGCATGGCATGGGCCCATCCCAGAGGGGAAGGGGCACGCTGGCAGCAGAGGGCTGGGTGGGTCAGTGTGCGCCTGGCAACTGCCGTTTTGTGTACAGTGCCATTGCACTGGGCTGGGTGGAGTGGGGCCAGCCCCACCATGCTATGCCCCATTTCCCCTGCTGGCCCCATGCTCTGGGGACCGACCTCCCCACGCCACGCTCCTTTGTCCCCATGAGGGCCCACAAATATGTTTCACACTGGGCCCATAAAAGGTTAATCTGGCACTGCACAGAACTGTTTCAAACATACAGGCAATCGCATGAAATCAATTCCTTTCCATTGTAGGGCCTCCGTCATTGGTGCACCTCAGTCCCTCTGAGGTGATCCGCTGGTTCCTTCTGGCCTTGAATCTGACTCAAAGGGCCACGACCTTCCTCCCCTAATGCAAGATCAGGCATTATATGCATGTGTTTATATTGCTTTCTCATGGCAAGGCTGCGGTTAAGAAAGAGCAGGAGGCCTTATATGCTGACAGCTAACAGAGCTATTCCATTAGTTCAAATATTAGCTATCTATGTTTCTGGGGTTATAGGATTCTAGGGTTCTGTGTATGTAATTTATTGTGGGAAGAAATAATTTCTCTGTAAGTAAAATTGCAAGCATGGTCCCACTAATAAAGCTCATTTTGATCCCTCTTGTAATTCCATTGACTTAAATTGAAGTTGTGTGCTCAGCACCTCTAAAAGTTATGCCCTAGGAGTCTAAGCATGGGTATCCAAAACCAATGGTCACTCTTGAAAATGTGGGCTGTTGAAAACGTGCCTGTTTTGTCATCTGTAAAGTGGAAATATTAATAATACATACTCAAAGGGATTCTGTGAATGTTTGTAAAGAACAGTGAGATCACTAGATCTTAATGGAAAAAGTAAAGGAATAATATTTTGATACCTAGATATTACTGTGATGGGCACATTAAAGATATATGCAATTGATTATGAAGATCTTTTTCCACTTCCTTTTGTAACATGATATAGTTAAATTAGCCACACTGTAACTAATATCCACCATGTTGTATGTAAATCCCAAGCACCCATCTAGCAAAAATATCTATTTTAGGGTTTTACTTAACATTTCTTTTAATCTCCCTTAATTTCGTTCCCATATAGTAACAGGGGGATTATATTTGACAATTTGACAAGTCACAGTACAGAAATACAGTCTGCTGCTGCAAGCCAACATATTGTCTTTCTTGGTGATTACTAAGAACCAGTGGAGAACTCCCTAAATCACAATGAAGCAATCTTTTAAAAAAGAGAGCATCCAGGCCCCAATCTCATTGGCCTCAGCCAATCCCTTGAGTCCAACTTCACTGAAAAATGGGAGAGATAATAGGCAAGTGGTGGAAGATGAGATTTGGGCTCTGCAGGCCACTACTGTTTTATTATTCAGCAAGCTTGGAGTCCTGTATGCATCCGACAAGTGAGCTCCAGCTCACGAAAGCTCATGCTCAAATAAATTGGTTAGTCTCCAAGGTGCCACAAGTACTCCTTTTCTTTTTGTGTATTCAAAGAGTTATTTTTTGGAGGAAGTAAAGAAAACGCAGGGAGGGAGTCTCCCCTGGGGGAAGCTATTCCCTTGGGTGCCTTCCTGACCCGCTCACGCTCCCCTCTTGCCCCGCCCACTCAGCTCAGGCCGGAGCCGCTGGCCCTTTTGTCTGTCAAACACGCACAGCCTCCCCAACCCACAAAGGGAACTACAGTTCCCGGCAGGCGCCAGTGCTTCCGGGATGCGTGGCCTGTTCCATTACCCCTGGGGTGGGGGTGGGGGCTAACTCTCCCGTCACCGCGCTGCATTCATCAGGTCCAACGGACTGTACCATGGTTCGGACACCCCCTATTCTCCTTTTCCCGCGCCGCGGCCGGCGGGAGAAGTGGCGGTTGGTGCGGAGCCGCCTCGGGGTCCGTGCAGCTGTGAAGCAGGGAAGCGCCTCCCGCCCCTCGCTGCGTGAGGATGCAGAGCTCCGACCTGGGCAACAGGGCGCAGGGCAAGATCTGGCACCGCAAGCCGGCCCCGGCCGCGCCGCAGGGGTAACGGGACGGGGACGGGGGCGGACTCGGAGGGAGGGGGCAGGTGGGAAGAGGAGGCCGCCGGAGGGCGGTCATACTTGTATTACTCATCTTAGGCTGGCACTTAGTGGCCTGGCTCACGGATCCGCTTGTGTGAGGCGCTGTACAAACCGAACGCAGCCAGGCTCGGCCCCGGGGAGTTTCTAGTCTAAGCGTAAAACCAAGGACCTCAGACGGGCACCGACAGAGGGGAGAGGACGGAGAAACAATGAGGCCGTAGGGGTCAGCGTGATAGGCCTTGGTCTCAGCCCACCCCCTATCCTAACTCAGGGGTTTTCAAACTGGAGGTCAGGACCCCTCAGGGGGTCGCAAGGTTATTACATGGGGGCTTGCGAGCGGTCAGCCTTCACCCCAAACTCCCTTTGCCTCCAGCATTTATAATGGTGTTAAATACATTAAAAAGCGTTTTTCATCTATGGGGGAGGGGTCACACTCAGAGGCTTGGTATGTGAAAGGGGTCACCAGTACAAAAGTTTGAGAACCACTGTCTAACTGTTACTAAGTATTTTGTAGGCTTCATGGCCAAGAAGAGTTATAAAGCGGGATTTGAAGGTAGATAATGAGCTAGACTTGCAGATGTTTACAAGGACACCACCTCCTGCCTTGTGGGGCAGCATGGGAGAAAGTACAGAGGTGCTTTTCTGGAAATTGAACATACTCAGTGGAGGCGGGTGCTTTGGGCTGATCAGAGGTGAGCTGAGAGAGTGCTTGAGAGATGTTAGCGAGGGTGGAGACTGAAAACAAGCATCTTATGTTTGATGCAACAGAGAGGAAAGAGACAGTGGAAGGACTCAGAGAGGGGTGACATGGTCGAAGTTATGGGCTAGGAAAATAATATTAGCAGTAGCATTCTGAGTGGCTGTGAGTGGGACAAGATTGCATTTAATGTCAGGTCTAGAGAGAAGGATGTTGTGGTAATCAAGATGAGAGATGAAAGCCTGGACCAGATTTTTAACTGTTGATGGCTAGGAAATGCCATATTTTAGAGATGTTATGCAGAAAGAGAGAGTTCTCAGTTGAGCGGTTTCAGAGTAACAGCCGTGTTAGTCTGTATTCGCAAAAAGAAAAGGAGTGAGTGAAGTGAGCTGTAGCTCACGAAAGATTATGCTCAGATAAATTGGTTAGTCTCTAAGGTGCCACAAGTACTCCTTTTCTTTTCTCAGTTGAAGATGACACACAGGTTACGGTCCAGGTGACACACAGGATGATGGTATTGTCCATAGTGATCAAGAAAGGAGATGGTGGAGAGATTTTGGGGGAGGAAAGTTAGAAGCTCTGTTTCAATCATGTTCAGTTTAAGATGGACATCAGCAAGGAGACGTCAGAAGGACAGTAGCATTCGCTTATAATTTTCCAGCAAACATATTTTCAACACCCCAGCCTACAAGGATGTTTGTTACTAACCAAAGCAATATCGCCTACAAATAATAAAAAACAATATCGAACATAGCTGCTGAATTATGTTCTCTTTGTGGAATTGTTACTGCAGCCCTTATCCTTGCTCCTTCCTACATCTCTCCTGCTGACTGCTATCCCATTGTCCAGTGTTCTCTTATTGTGCTGTATATAAACTTAGGATGAGGTCCTGCAAGTACTTTTAGGTGGGCAGCACTGAATCTGTGCAGAGCCATTTCCAAGATCTAGCCCCTCGTCTGTAATCTCTTTCAGCAGAGAATTATCAAGCACAGTACTGTATAAATAATACATGTCCTCCACAATTAGAGATTTTTCAAAATCAGGTACTACTTTAGGATACTATTTGTTTATCCCTCATGCACATCACACCATGCCCTGAGCAGTCAGGAGTTTGAACAACATAAGACATTCTGTGATCTTGCAGACTGTGGAGTAAAGATTATGAAGAAAAGCACAATACCCTGTGAAATGGGAATGATTAGAAAAAAAAGAGAAGGAGACCCATTGGCAGGCTAAGTAAGAAAATACCCTGAATCCTCAAGACTGGAGCTGTTTAAGGCTATGGCTTGGAGAGAAATCCCCTCCTATGGGCCTTCTGATCTGCCACCAAGGAGAGATAGGGCCTGTGTGTTTATATCCCCACAGGACATCTCTTAAACAGGGATTTGCTTTCAACAGGATGACACAGGATTGGTGTTTAAAAATGACAAACTTCCTGAAGAAAATTAAACAATTCTAATAGTATTGCAGTAAATTTATGTGTGAATTATTTTGAGGCATCATCAGTGTGAATAGCAAAAATATGCATAATCTCATTTTTAAAAATTGCATTAGACAAAATTGCTTGAAAGTTCCCAAGAAAGTTTATTAGAAATATAGGCATGTGATGGTAGAGAACAAGTGCAAAAGATGAACTGGTATAACTAGCATGTATATTGTATTCAAAAGTTGAGAAACTTTTTGTGTAATAGTTAGGTAGAGAGGTTCTGATTGTGACTCCATAAATTGAGTTTATTATCAGTTTTCTTTTTATTCCACTTAGAATGTAGCTGGGTTACTTTATTTTTAGAGAAGAGTTTGGGTGGAGAGGTGAGTTAAAGAATTAATCTTCTGTAAATATTGCAGACTGACACAACCACTCCTGTGGAAAAGTTGGCTTTTAATTTTTGATGTTGGGGTAATTTTCCCATTGTACTTTTTTAATGGTGTTCCTGATATTCTCCCATGATGAAAATATTACCAGTTACCATTATAATAAGAAACCTAAAATAAGTAAGCTTAAAGTCCATCTGGACTCATTCTTATTGACCCTCACTTCTTTTCTAAAAATAATAATATAAATAATAAATTTAGCAGGCAGTTTACAGTAAAGCCAGCCCTTGCCTCCTCCTGCCAGCTGGCCCATTTCTTTTGCCCTCTTGAAGACTACCTTATCTGGAGAAGAGAGGAACCTGGGCCTGGGCCTCTCCTTTCCCCTTCTATTGATTCCACTTCAAGCTGTAGTGGGTGAATCCCTTTTGAGAGATGCCCTGTGGGGTATAATCACACAAGAGGCTCTGTCTCCCCTTTCCACTTGGTGGTCAATTAGAGGGCCCCTCAAAAGGGATTTTCTTCCAGGCAATTGCCCCGATTCTTGAAGGGAGGGTCAGACCCATGTGCTCTTCGCTCTCCTACCCCAATCTTTTGGTGCTAGCTACTGCTTTTTAGACTACCAGTATCTCCTTGGCTGCTGCTACTACTCCCATCCCCTGCTAATATACAAACCCAAAGGATAGATACCCGTGAAAGACAGAAATGGAAGAGAGCCAGTTTGGGCTCATAACATCTTAAGTTATTAGTGTGACATGATAGAGATTGGGCTGACCCTAATTTTTAAGAACACAGATAAAAGCTGTCTTCAGTGATTTCCCTCCACCCCCCAGCATATAGTTCCTCACTCCACCTAATCTAAATGAATTTTTCTCATGAATCATAGCTACTTTTCAGTTTTTCATTAGATTTCTTTACAGAAGGTCTGTTTACTGCTTGTCAAGACAGCAGATAATCTCTTGTGTAATATGCTTTTAAAAACTTTTACAAGTGTATGTTCTTCCTCAAAAGTCAATGTCTAATCAGAATTGCAAGAACATAACCTACGAATATTTTTATATTGGATATATTTTAATGATTGTAGAGAAAAGTATGCTAAAGATGGTGTAATAAACAAAGTGATTTGTTTGCTTTCCTCATAGAATCATAGTAAACATTATTCACAGTGCCACAGGATATCATTCAAAGACAATACGTTTTCTGAATGTGGCCTTTGACAGTTCTGGAGATTCTTTACTTGCTGGAGACCACCAAGGGAATATCTATGTTTTTGACTTGACTGGAAACAGGTAAACATTTCTCTTGCCGTGTGGCTCTCAGTTACTCTTTTTGTTAATCTATATTGTTGTCTTAGGTTTCTTGACATACATAACAGTCAGTTTTTTGCAACAGACCTCCCCCTTAAGACACCCGTTTTTGTTCGTTAAACGGGGTTTGTTTGGACTGGGACTGGTTGGGAGGGGAAGGGAAGACTGCATGAAATTTTCTTTCACAAGGTAAAGTATGTTCAAACTGATTAGCATATTTAGTTCATTGGACACTGAGTTGAAGTGTTTCTGACACTATTGAGCTTTTGTTGGTTTTTGTTTTTCTTTTTAAATAGATTCCATCTTGTTCAGCGAACAATGCAGGCTTGCACTGCTTTGGCGTTTAATCTTCGCAGGAGGACTGAATACCTTGTGGCTTTGGCAGATTATTCCATTAAATGCTTTGATACAGGTAAGACGTATTTAAAAATCTGACTAAAAAAATAAGAATAGCTATATTTTCATAGCAAATCCATATCACAATTAATCAAGCACAATAATTAGTTATTTCTGATCTGACTAGCAGTTGAATGGCTAACAATATTGGCAATTCGTTGTTCAGAAGTTAATCTTCAGAGATGATGTTACTTCCCTTCCCCACCCCCCATTTAGGAAGTGCATTCTTACTGCTACTGTTTCAGACAATCTGGATTTAGACTCTTTTAATTAAGTAGTGAAAACCAACCAGATATAGTTCTGTACTCTGGTATTCTTCCACCAGTATAATTGCTGAGAATTGTAACCAACGATAGAACTAAATAGCTACTAATCAGGTTATAAAGAAGTATATTCATCAAAAAACTAGCTTGCAAAATGGTGAAATAGAAGTATGAAAATGTGTTAAACTCCCAGGCCTAAAAAATTAATTAGGATGTTGCATCTGAATATATGATCCTGTGATCATAGCCTGCTATTCATTAAACCAACCTTCCTTGTATGTATAAATAGGAACTTCAGTACTCACTCATTTCACCCACAAGTTAAAACAGGTGTATAATCCTGACTTAAGCCTGCAGACTATGTTGTTTTTTGAAGGAGGGCGGGTAGTTTAATATTGATGTTCCCACTGGCAAAGTCTGCCTAGGAGACATATCCAGCTTGTTTGGTGGGCCCCGTTCACAACTTTTAAGACTGATCGCTGAAGACAGATTAAACAAGTCTATGCAAGATAGCTGTAGAAAATAACTTACGAAATCCATTACTTCACACTGATCAGCAGGATGGTTTTTTCCATAATGTATAGGATTACATGAAGGAGAACTCACTTGTTCCTCATTTGTTGGATAGTGATGATAAATAAAGGTACATTAGGCATTCTCAAGAGACCACACCCTTCATATTGTTTGTACTGAAAAATACTAGCACTTGTTGCTTCACTTTGCTTAACTTTTTAATCAATTTCATATACACCATAGACACCAAGGAGCTGGTTAGTTGGATGAGGGGACATGATTCTTCAGTATCTTCAATCTCCATCCATGGTTCAGGCAGATATGCCATTACTACATCCACTGACACAGCACAACTCTGGGATCTCGATACCTTCCAAAGAAAAAGAAAGTTGAACGTCCGCCAATCTGTGGGTATTCAAAAGGTCAGTAAAGAGTCATTGTTAAACAAATGGTCTATAAACATACCAGAGAATACAACTACATACTAAAATCAGGAGTACTTTAAAAATATTCTTTAAAAAAAATAGATCAATCTTTTCTTTGTCCTCTAACCATCTCACCTTTGCCATCAGATCTCACAAGATAAGGTTATGGGATAGTAGTTGTGGAGATCTGCAGGGAACACCTAAGCACTGCATAAAGTAGTAATGTTTCGTCAGTATTGAAGCAATGTTAGAGGGCACTATGCTGCAGGAGATTCATTTGAAAGACTGTGCCTTAAGACGGAGGTCTTCACCACTTGTGGCCACTGAAAACCCATTACACTTTTTCTAAGAGTAGAGCTATTAACTCCGGTTTCTTTACTGGATTCTAGCTAGTGCTATTATATTCAGGAAGTCACCCTGTAGCTTCAATTAGAGATACATCTTTCACTTCCTGTCCTAAAATTGTTGTGTAGTGAGCACTGTTCAAATAATTGTCATGTTTATCCCTGAGGTGTCTGCACTTCATTAGGGGATGAATTTGATATATCCCTTATCAATCAGCAAGTGATTGTAGTGTATTCCACATTTAGCATATGTGAGTGGGTAAAGTTTTCTGCCAATAGCCTTTGGAATGTGGTAGAATCCATGAGTTATACTGGCATTAGATAAGATTCAGAGAAGGGCAACTAAAATGATTAGGGGTTTGGAACGGGTCCCATATGAGGAGAGATTAAAGAGGCTAGGCCTTTTCAGCTTGGAAAAGAGGTGACTAAGGGGGGATATGATAGAGGTTTATAAAATCATGAGTGGGGTGGAGAAAGTGAATAAGGAAAAGTTATTTACTTGTTCCCATAATATAAGAACTAGGGGCCACCAAATGAAATTAATGGACACCAGGTTTAAAACAAATAAAAGGAAGTTCTTCTTCACACAGTGCACAGTCAACGTGTGGAGCTCCTTGCTTGAGGAGGTTGTGAAGGCTAGGACTATAACAGGATTTAAAAGAGAACTGGATAAATTCATGGAGGCTAAATCCATTAATGGCTATTAGCCAGGATGGGTAAGGTATGGTGTCCATAGCCCCTGTTTGTCAGAGGGTGGAGATGGATGGCAGGAGAGAGATCACTGATCTTTACCTGTTAGGTTGACTCCCTCTGGGGCACCTGGCATTGGCCACTGTCGGTAGACAGGATACTGGGCTGGATGGACCTTTGGTCTGACCCAGTATGGCCTTTCTTGTGTTCTTATGAGTTTGGTTCCATGTTGAAATAAACGATTAAACCAACAAAATAAAAAATAATTATGTAAACTTTGAATGAAAATTTACCATGTTGGATGCTGATATATAATAAAATAATGTAACAATGCAGTACAAAGATAATAGGGCTAAGCTGAAAGCCCTTGAAGTCAATGGATACCTTCCCGTTGATTTCAGTAGGACTTGAATCGGACTCAGCATAAGGAAATTCTCTGAAGAATAGGTCTTAGGTCTCTTGTGGGTTATGCTATCACTTCAGTAGAATTATTTCCCTGTATTTGATTATCTGTTATTGTTGTATTACAAATTGTCAACCATGTAGTATTAGGTATATACAAATTTTGAGAATGCTGAATGAAGCTTCTATTTTAAAATGCCAGCTCAGCTGAAGTTCAGGAATTTGTCTTTGTAGTCTGTGTACGTATTGTGGAAACTTTAGATGACTATTATTTTTACCTACATAGTGGCCATTGTAATATGAGTGTATTACAGAAATTAACATGAATTGTTTCATTGAAATGGCACAGATCAGACCCACCTCACCATCTGCCATTCCTTTCCATGAATGAGATAATTGCCTTCAGTCTGTGGTCCAAATTAAGGAAAAGCCAGGGTGATTAATGTTGCACTACATCCTCAACATAAGGTAAACTTGGACTTCAGCTGGCTGAACCTGGTCACTGACAGAACGAATACTATGTGTGCTGAGAGGATTTTACTAAAATCCCAAACTAGTGCCTCTCCTTTCTAAAGGTGATAAATTCATACAGCCCCTAATGTAAAGAATCTTCTCATCAGGAAGCTGTGTGATTCAGTGGATAGGGCACTGAATTGGGAGTCAGGAGATCTTGGTTCTGTTCTTGGCTCTGCCATTCATTTGCTGTGTGTCCTTAGGTTAAGTGATTTGTCTATCTGAGCTTCAGTTTCCCATCTTTAAAGTAGGGATAATGATTCTTACCCACATTTAGTGCGTTAAGAGGTATGGCTAAGAAGTGCTAATATTATTATTAGAGTATGACTGGGGACACTGACTGTAAAGTTACATTCCGTTTACTTCCTGAACCATCTTGATGGTTTTGCACCAGTCCCAGCAGTGCACAGCTGGGATCCTATCAGTTAAACACAACTAGTAAGATCTATACCACCTATGCTCAAAAAGTGCAGGAGCAAAAGCTAACGAATGAAACAAAAAGCCCCTCGTGAGGTTGGTAGGTGAAGAGAGGCAGTTTTAATTGGGAGGGGAAGAAAAGAGATGAAAAAGGGACATTTTGTTCTGTCCCTTCTCCCAGAGTGCCAAACTGCCATTTCAACATCACTTTGTGGCCCTTTTTAACACACTTTTTAGAGTAAAACAAAAACCAGGAAACGAACAGAATACCCCAATTTATTAAAATAAAAGAACAGCAACTTTCAACTTGCTTTAGGGCAGAAACTGCTGCTGGAAGGGTAGCTGGGTTTCTGAGGAGCAAGGAGTAGGGAAGGGCCCAAAATCATATATTTTAAAGGCCAGAAAGGATCATTACCATCATCAAGGTCTGACCTACATGGCACAGGCCAAAAATTTCATCCAATAATTATTGTATCTAGGCCAATAACTTGTGGATGAACAGAAGTATAACTTTAAGAAAGACATCCAATCATGGTTTTACAATGCAGGTGATTTTATACAAAAGACTTCATGTAAACAATAAATATATTCAAAAGAGTTGAGAAAAGGTGTTTGTTACATTTTTCCTATTTTTCATTTATCATAATAGGAACTACTTTGACAGTGGAACAATAGTTTTCATAACTTCTGACAGCTGTGTTTATATTTTTTTTTAAATGATACATGAAATTAATGAGCTATACACTAAAAATAATAAACCACTTCAGGGACTGAAGGCAATTGGTACACTTCTGAAGACTTGCAAAGAGCTTGAGGAAGACTTCTGATATGTGCACTGATAGTACACTAATGTGCACACTACCATGTCTTATTGCTAGGGCCTATCAAATTCATGGTCTGTTTTGGTCAATTTCACAGTCATAGGATTTGAAAAATTGTAAATTTCATGATTTCAAATATTTAAATCTGAATGTCATGTTGTTGTAACTGTAGGGGTCCTGACCCAAAAGGGGGATGTGGTGGGGTCGCAAGGTTATTGTAGGGGGGTTTTGGTATTGCCACCCTACTTCTGCACTACTGCTGGAGATGGTGCTGCCTTCAGAGCTAGATGACCAGAGAGCTGCGTCCGCTGGCCAGGAGCCCAGCTCTGAAGGCAGTGCCGCCACCAGCATCAGTGCAGAAGTAAGGATGGCATGGTATGGTATTGGCACCCTTACTTCTGTGCTGCTGCCTTCAGAGCTGGGCCCTGGGCCAGCAGCCACCACTCTCCGGCCACCCAGCTCTGAAGGCACCGCAGAAGTAGGGGTGGCAGTACTATAACCCCCTTACAATAACCTTGTGACCCCCCACCCCCGCAGCCCTCTTTTGGGTCAGGACTCCAGTTTGAGAAACGCTGGTCTCCCCCATGAAATCTGGACTTTTGTGTACTTTTATTCTATACTACATAGATTTCATGGGGGAGACCAGATTTCACGGTCTGTGACGTGATTTTCATAGCCGTGAATTTGGTAGGTCCCTATTTATTGCTATATTATTCTGACGTTTCTGAAGTTCAAATGTAATCTTTCTTTTTTTATAGTATGTAAGGCAACTAGCCTGAAAATTATTCAATTTTTTTTCCTTTTCCATATGAACTCTTTCAGGTTTTCTTTCTTCCACTAAGCAACACCATCCTCAGCTGTTTCAAAGATAATTCTATCTTTGCATGGGAATGTGATACTCTTCAGTGTAAATACCAGTTGCCAACTCCAATAGAAGGCTCTACGTTGCATTATAAAGTCTTTGCCATTACCAGGTAAATTGCTACTTTAAATACTCAGAAAGAAAATATTACAAAATTCTTAGCAGACAATACAAATTTTTCTCTCCTTTTTCTAAAATATTTTGCACAAGTGTTGAGCTGTAGTTTTTCACCTCTAAACTAGATACCAAAGTTATTTTTAACAGAAGTCAAAATGTTAGTGTGAGATGTTTTTTTTCCCCCTCAAAAAAGTATTTAGGTTTTCATACAGAAAAGAAAAGCAGACTAATCACTCTCTCCAGCAATCTCTATGCAGGGCTGCACTCCAATAAAGGTGAGGAGTTAACAGAAAACACTTTTGGTACCAGCTCTAAGTGTATTCAATACAAAGAAGAAAAATGAACTCAGAATTGTGTGAGTCAACCATGTCCGCTTTAGGCCATCTCAATTTGCATGCCAGCAAAGAAAATATAATTGCTGCCAAAATTACTTATGAAGATAAGCAATTACAGCAATATTGCTATTGCTGAGAATAGTGACGTAGCTGGACAGCGATCCAAACTTACTACTATCAATAGGAAGTCTTTTATTTTAGAAAGGTGCACAACAGTAGTAGTCCATCGATAACGCTTGTTTGTTTTTAGTTTTTACTAAATGAGTTAATGTTTCCCCATACTTATCCAGCAACTTACTTAAGCTATTTTATAAACTCATAAAGGATATCCCTCTCTGCCACTTGAACATATTATTTTGTCTGAACAATCTAAAGATTTTTAACTGAAGATGAATCAAAGCCCACAACTTTGGAATCTCAACTTAAAGTTCTGTGGTGATCAGTGGTAGCATTTTGAACCCATCTATAGATTGCACCATTCCTTGCTGAGAACAGCAGCACCACTGTGTACTGCAAACCCATGACCACTGGGGGGAAAAGACCTCTTTTTTAATTTACACTGAAAATTAAGTTTATAAATGTCCACTACAAAACCTGCTTTTTATTTCATTTGAGAGCTGTTTCCACATTATATGCTTGCAACACAATACAACAGAAATGATGATCTTCAGCAGTGATGATTTGTGAGCATGGAAGGTAATATATGGCCCTACAATTGTAACTAGCAGTAGATTAGATTGGTCTAATTCAAACTTAGTCCTGTTTCTGATGCAGAGATGGCCGGGTGCTTGTAACAGGAGGAAAATCGAATCATCTTCATTTGTGGTGTCTGGAGTCAAAACAGCTGTTAAGAATAATCCAGATGCCTACAAAAGTACGAGCTGTTCGCCATCTGGAATTCCTTCCTGATAGTTTTGATGGTGGTTCTAATCAGGTCAGTTGTATAGGAAGTTTAAGAACGAAATCACTTGGTTTCTTAACTGAAATCACACACTTTCTGAGATTTACTTTCCTTATTCTATACTATATGCAGGAAAGTTACTACATTAAATATTTGCTCTGTTGCTGCTTCAATTTTTTTATTTCAGAATTTTGAATTCATTCTTTTCTATTTTGCATTAGGACTAATTTATAGAAGTCTCCTTTATTTCTAGGTTCTTGGAGTGCTAAGTCAAGATAATATTATGAGATTTATCAATATACAGACGTGCAAACATCTGTTTGACATTGGGAATCATGAGGAGGGAATCAACACAGCAACTATTAGCCCAAATGGACGGTATATTGCATCAGTAATGCAAAATGGTAGCCTCAACATATACAGTGTCCAGGCTTTAACGCAGGAAGTAAATAAGGTAGAATTATAAGTAAAATAAATCACAAAAACAGCATTAAGATACCAATAAAAGTCAGTCTCCCGCACCCAAAAATTCAGTACTGAAAATACAATTTGTCATTGACATATACGTTGTAGCTATGTAATATAGGATGCAAAATAAACAACATAGGGATTATAGACCTCACTTTGTGGTTACTCCAGTCTGTTAGGCAAATTTTGTTTTAAAAATATTTAATCATGTTCTATCTTCCAGTTTTTCTGTTCTTCTCACAGCAATTTAGTCTGTGCACACCTTTTTCTCAGCTTGGTTTGGATCATACAGCTTTTTGTCCATTTCCTTCTTGGAAATACCATGAAACAGATCTTGCCTTATCTGCAGACACAAATGAGTTTTGTGATGCTGTGTTTGTCAAGAAGTATTCCCAGTTTATTCATCAGGCCTTGGAAGCCATGATTATAAAACAATCATATAGCTAGTCCCTTATGTAAATAATACATATTATAAAGACTAGCTTTTATTTTACTAAGAAAATAACTTCTGTAGGTAGACATAGGGGGGAGAGACACTCTTCTAAATCCAGAATTCCGTATATCATAAATCATCACACACTAAAAGTAAGCATATAAGGCTTACTGTGTAATAAGGGAGCTGAGCACAGGCCTTCAAGTCATGTGACCTGATTTCCATTCCCAGCTTTAATGCTGAGTTTGAGTAGGGTTTTTGGGCAATTTACTTAACTACTTTATTACTCACTTTTCCTCATATTTAACATGGAATATTACACATTCTACACGGGTCTTGTGAGAATTTGCTAATGGTTGTATAGCACTCTGAAGTGCAAAGTAGTATAGTAACATTCAAGCACACACTGAAGTAATTTATTTTAAACACAGAACAATACTTATATGTTGGTCAAACTACATACTAGTGTGCATCCTTGTACATCTGATACAGAAGATACATTGTTTCTGGTTGAGTCAACATTTGAAAATCATGATTAAGATAGAACCTACGTAAATTTGCTTGTAACATACCTCGTTAAGTGTGTTTGACTTTCATTCACTTATCACATCTGTTTGGGTTTTGGTTTACACTGTGTGTCTCATCAAGTCATGTTTTATAACACAAACATCTTTCAACATTGGTCATCAAGTTAAAGAACACTGTATGTAAACTAAAGTGTGCTCATTATAAAGGTGGGCATTGTAAAATGTTCTTTCCTACAGTGTCATAAGATGTTAACTGTATCATTCTTATTTGATGCTAGCCACCACCACCCTTGGTTAAAGTAGTTGAAGATTTGTCAAAAGGCAAGTTGGGAGCAAGTAAACTTACAATGAGAGTAATATCAGGAAGGTCAGAGAGGCCTTGGAAATCGAGAGGAAGTAAAACTCAGACCAGAGTGCTAAAACCACAAGTGAACACATCACTTGAAAATAAAGAGGTAAGAGCAAATTGTAAATACTTTCTCTTCTCTAATCTGTAGCATTTGATTTTCATTGCCAGAACAACTCTCCATTGACTGTTTCCCCAACAACTTACTTTTCTACATCCAAATGCTTGCTAAATCTTTAATCTGACCAATGCACTGTTTGCACCTTTTACCTTCCTTACATATCTCTGCTGTAGAGCATTACTTCTAAACTGTTTCCCAAGGCTTTCACTTGGTCTATTGTTATCTATATATTTCAGTATTGTTACTCTCTGATACCACTGTTTATTTTCTTCTTCAACTACCTTGCTAATTCTCCTCAATTCTTATCTTAAATCACATGTGTATCCTCCTTACAATAATATTAATTACAGCAAAAGGCATTCATTTCTGATTTTTTAATTTATGTGTAAACTTAACTTATGGTTATATCCTGACTTTACTGGTAAATTAATCATATATATATTTAGTCATTTAGGGCAGTGGCTCTCAATCTTTCGAGACTACTAGACCCCTTTCAGGAGTCTGATTTGTCTAGCGTACCCCCAAATTTCACCTCACTGAAAAACTATTTGCTTACAAAATCAGACATAAAAATACGAAAGTGTCACAGCACATGATTACTGACAAATTGCTTACATTCTCATTTTTACCATATAATTATAAAATAAATAAATTGGAATATAAATATTGTACTTACGTTTTAGTATATAGAGCAGTATACACAAGTCATTATCTGTAGGAAATTTTAGTTTGAACTGACTTTGCTAGTGGTTTTTATGTAACCTGTTGTAAAACTTGGCAAATTTCTAGATGAGTTGATGGACCCCTGGTTGAGAACCACTGATTTAGGGTCTGATCCAACTCTCACTGAAATGAGTGGGAGTCTTTCCATTGAGTTCTGTAGGTATTGAATCAAGCATTTAATTTGTATTTTGTTGCAAAATGCCTAGAATATTGTGGCAGGTACTACTATAAATAAAATGTTTGCTATAGTAGGTGTTGCTAGTGGATGTACTTAAGGTTGAATTCCGGTTTCTATTAGGGAACTGGACTAGATGACCTCTCAAGGTCCCTTCCAGTTCTATGATTATAGCCTCCCTCTTTCATTTTTTTATAGTTTTCTCAAAACATCATTTTGTACTAAAATTTTCTATGCTTTTTCTCAACCCAAAGTGATACTTTTTTAAAGTCTGAGCAGAGTAGGTTATACCATTTTAAAAATGAACTTGATTATAAGTATCAGAAGGGTAGCTGTGTTAATCTGGATCTTTAAAAGCAGCAAAGAGTCCAGTGGCACCTTATAGACTAGCACCTTATAGACTGTTTGTTAGTCTATAAGGTGCCACAAGTCTATAAGGACTCTTTGCCGCTTGATTTATAAGTACTTCCCCATATGGTCTGACTAGAGATTTTACACTCGGTTATACAAACGGTTGAAGCTAGAAACCTGTATTTGGGTTTAGCCCTAGGGAAACTTAAATCAACACACACACACAAAAAAAAGTCAAGATTAACGGAAATTGATTCAGTATTTTTTAAAGTAATTAATGCTTTCAAGTAATAGTACTTCACGTTTCCTGGCACCTTTGATCTGAAGATCTCAAACCACTTAAACAGCTAAGCTTCACAGCCCCCTGTTTCCCTGGGTAGGTCACTGTTCACCAGATGGGTTTACTGATATACAAAGAGGTCAGACTTACGCATGAAGGATCATTAAGTATGTTGTGAATTTTTGTTTATATTAATTTTATCACAGTGCCTAAAGATTGGTATAGGGCAGTTAGTCAACAAGTCTAAATAAATACATTACTTGCCAAAAGCCACATGGTGAATCAGTGGCAGAACTGGGATTAGAAGTCAGGGTCCTGAGACCCAGTCCTGGGTTCTGACCATTATAAATACACATTTGAAAACCAAAACCACATGCCCCCGACCAACCATGTCCATCACCTCTATGAATAATAAATAGAGATTATTGGGACAAAACCACTATTTAAAATTACTGTTTGTTTCCTGTTTTGTAGAATGAGTTGCCAGATGGATTAAACAAGAAACGTCTACAAGCCTTACTGAAAGGATTTGGAGAATATCCAGCAAAATACAGGTGAATGTGGGTGTGCCCCGGTGTGCATATGCATGCAAATTTAAAATCTCTTTTGCTGTACTGATTTAACAAAGGGAATTCTCTTTGCTAAATCTACGTTTTACTTGCAGGATGTTTGTTTGGCGTGCCTTACTACAAGTTCCTGAAAACCACTTAGCATTTAGTAGCCTAATAGATAAAGGTATCCATTCTGCATTTGTGCACCTAAAGGACGAATACCCCATGAAAAGTAGGAAACTGTTGAGAGTCTTACAAAGGTAAATTTATGTGAACGTTCATTTATGTGACTGGGACCATCTCTGGGGAAGATTGGTTTATTTTGCAAAAATTAAGCCCAACATAAAGTAGTACCTTCTTATTGCACCAAAGTCGTTCTTAATTAGCAGTTTTCTGGTTGGTATGTTTTATGACTATAGATGCTTTCAACTTATAAAATATTTCCTGTAACAGCTACAAGAGAGTTAATTGTCCCCTATTCTTCCGCCTAGTTGTTCATAGAAAACCACAGTGTTTCTTGCTATACTTCAGTGCTAT
This sequence comes from Lepidochelys olivacea, assembly GCF_965140295.1. Taxonomy (NCBI): domain Eukaryota; kingdom Metazoa; phylum Chordata; order Testudines; family Cheloniidae; genus Lepidochelys; species Lepidochelys olivacea. Next base: position 22,881,141 of record NC_140412.1, on the reverse strand, counting down.
TTAACATAATAAACTTCAGATGCCTTATTGCATTTTTGTGCTATGATAACAAAGCAGGCAGAACTGTCATATTCCAGGTGGAGTCAAGGTTTATTTGGTTAGTGGGATCAGTCAGAAGATGCCTTCTGCTTGTGTGTAACATTACAGCTATAAATATACATATAAATATCACCGAAAGTGTTCTGTGCAAGTTTGGCTGTTAATTCTGTACAAAAAAAATGCATGAAGTTAACATAGGGTATCTATTAAACTGACGTGAGCAAAAAAGTAAAATTAAGGATCTTCCTATGCTAAATTCAACCTGTTTTGTGCCAGGGTTTAACAAGATCTGTGATAATAGTGTGTAATATTGCTTATGTGAGCTAAAATTTCTAGGAAATGTAGTCTGTCCAGGACAATGACAAGCTAAGCCTGCAATTCCCTACTAATGCAAGTCTACTCTAAACCAAAGTTACTTTAATGCAGCTTTTTAAAATAAAATTAAAAAAAAAAAGGTTTGACACCAGTATCTTTCTGTTTTATAATTACTGTTTATATGTTATGGCAAGTTACACATGATTCTCTTCCTCCGTACAGATATTTTTCTAAGTACTTTTTTGTCTTCGTATACAGGACCTTATCTGCTTTAGCTCACTGGTCTGCTATCTTTGGTGAGACACCATACATTCCTCTGCTAGCATTCCCATTTGTAAAATTATTCCAGAACAACCAGCTAATCTGCTTTGAAGTTGTTGCTACTGTAATAGGTAAGCAAGGATTTTTACTACACACTTAACTTATTTAGTTCCCCCAAATTTGCCTTGTTTGAAACAAAGTGGTGTGCGTGGATTCTCTTATAGGTCACTGAGGAGTTCATGTACTGTTTTAAAATGTATAAAAGGCATCCACCAGGAAGTATGATAAAATGCAGCTGTTGCAAAAAAAAATCATAGCTAACAAACACAATTTAATTTCCTTATATTGACTTTAAACAGGCATATTTATTTTATCAGTATCTTTTAAGTCTAATCAGTAAAAGAACACTCGTCCAATACAATTTTGTTGTCGTGTTAATCCTTTAAATTCTGGCTTGAGACCTGGCGTGACAGTAGTCAAAAGAAATAACTGTCTCAGTTTAAAAGATTTATTGTACTAGCTGGAGTTATCAATTGATTAGGACAGCTAGCATTTAGTAACTTGGCTTCTGAAGAAAAATAGTAAATTTAAAGTATCTTTCACTGAAATTAGTCATTGCAGCTGCTGCAAAGTGCACACATAGCATATAGTTACCTTGCATAAAAACCCATTTCGCAAAATACATAGTTTGGTTGCAAAATAAGTATCCAGATTTGGTCCTAACAGGTTAAAAATATTTTGATGCTCAGTGTCCAAGCCATAAGAGCCGATTACAATGGGATTAAAAAGAGCATCTTTGAATTAAGAATATAACAATGGCCGTACTGGGTCAGACCAATGGTCCCAGTATCCTTTATTCTGACAGTAGCTAGTGCCAGATGCTTCAGAGGGAATGAACAGAACAGGCAATTTTGAGTGATCCATCCCCCGTCATCCAGGCCCAACTTCTGGCAGTTGGAGTTTTAGGGACACCTGGGGCATGAGGTTGTATCCCTGACCAACTCGGCTAATAGCCATTGATTGACCTGTCCTCCATGAACTTACCTAATTCTTTTTGGAACCATGTTATACTTTTGGCCTTCACAACATTCCATGGCAGCGAGTTCCATAAGTTGACCATGCGTTGTGTGAAGAAGTAAATATATACATTGAATAACAGATATATGTGTAATAGAAGTATTAACAGATATTATAAAACTAAACCTCTGTTTAGTGGGTCTGCAGATTATAGAACGTTGAATTTGTAAGTACTGTAATGTAAGTGTATGAATCAAAGTGGAGGGAACGTCATTTGAAAAGTAAGATGATTTCAATAGTGTGCCATCCCTCAGTGTTAGAGGGATTAAGCTACAAATGGTTTGTTTTATTCCTTTTGTAGTTAATTGGTGTCAACACTGGTTTGAGTATTTTCCTAATCCTCCAGTCAATGTCCTTAGTGTGGTGGAAAATATCTTGGCACATCATGACAAGGAATTGCTTCAACACTTAATAAATTGCAATGTGACTTCACAGGTAAAACTCCAACCTAGCTTCATAGTTTATATAAAACTGTTCATAAATGGGAGTGTTCAAATGCCTCATTTTAGTTTAAACCTTTATATGCTCATTAAATGAATTCAGAGTAAAATGTGTACTTTTAGGAGTATAAAGAACATATGATCATTTGCCTGCAGCTTATCCTGTTGCATTACATCGTATGTCTCCTTATACATGCTTTAGTATGACTTAAAGTTGCCCTTTCTTGCAGTCATATAGATTCAGAAATCTAACAGGGAAAATTATAAATCCATTTTTTATATAATTTTATCTTGGTTTTTAAAATACACACAACTGTGGTGACTGAACTTAGTAAACAGACATAGTAACATAAAACAAATATTCAATTAAGCTAAAATATACAGTTAATTTATATATTAATAATTATCTAGTTACTAAGAATAATTCTAATTTGAAACATCATACATCAGGGGTCTTTGAGTAAATGAAAGAAAAAAGGTAAGAATGAGAGAGGTAAGAAATATATTTATATAAACCACATCTAGTTCATCAGCTGCATATGGTAGGGACCTTCTCTTTGTATCTTTTGGTATAGTTCCAATGTGCTGTGTATTTACAAATAGATTAAAATCTCAACATCAGATAAGAAAGATCCCCCTATATATTCAGATTTGACTTCCTTTGTAATATTTCTATGATGGGAACTGAGAAGCTCTACTAATGGATTATTTTATTAATTTTCCCAATTAATTTAGCTATATGCCTGGCCTCTTCTAGAAACATTGTTCTCTGAGGTTCTGACAAGAGAAGAATGGCTGAAAGTGTTTGATAATATCTTTTCCAACCATCCTTCATACTTTCTCATGATGGTTGCTGCCTATATCATATGTTCCAGAGCTCCTTTGCTTCACTGTAATCAAACAGAGGACTTTGAGGTAAACATCTTACTATGTAAGTCAGAGCCTTGCTACCTATATTAGGTAGGTTCAGAAAATTATAGTGTATAATATTTATTTTTAGAGAGCTTAAAAAGAAAAGTTACAATTGAATGTTAGTTATACTGTGCCTGTTTGAGCAATGTCCTCTAGTATCTAATATATTCACTGTGGAATTAATAAAATATTACTCAATTTACTGCACTTGATTGTATGGACAGAGAGGAGTATAAAGAAACTTAAGAGCTTTCAGAAATTCTTTTGTTGCCAAGGAAAACGTTTTTGAAATTTAATGCCAAGGAAAATGTTTTTTAATATGGAAAATTCATTACCCATTAAACTATTCTTTGTTTTCTGGTTCTCTTTCTGGACATAGGATTGACATCTGTATGTTAGGACAATATAAAGTGGTTCTGGCATTTTGATGCTTCATTAATTTGCCTTCTAAAATGCAAGTACAGTGAGGCAGTCTTGGTTGACTGCCTCTCAACTAAAATGAAAATATTTTATTGTACTTCTGAAGTTATCGGGAGGATTGGGGGAAGAAAAGCATTCTTTATATGGAAAAATCTCCATTTGCAAATATTAGGGCCTAATTTTGCAGACGCACATGTGAGTAATCGATTACTCATATGGGTAAAATTATTCTCGTGTTCCAGAATGGATGCCATAACTCATGAGCAGAGTTGAAAGCACTTCCTATTCTTCTCTCACTAAGTATGGCAAAAAGATATATACATATGGGAGAGAGGGCAGACTAACATTCCTAGCATTTGGAGTAAAGAGAGTGGAGCAGAGGAAGTTCTTTCAGGGTTAAGTGGTTTGGGTTAAGTCAATTGAGCCATTATTTATTTATGTATTATATTAACTAGTGGTGCCAGGATGATAACAATTCTGTATGCTAAAAGCTGATTAAAAAAATAACTAATATATTTACATATCTTTTGGGAAAGTGTAGTGACTTGTTTAACTTTTTGTAGGATTTAAAATGAAAAATTTTTCTTACAGTATTTCTTCCATCATCGGAACAATCTGGATATTAATGTTGTGATTAAAGAAGGCTATCATCTTATGGAAGCTACTCCAGCAGACATCCATCCACAACGTATGCTTGATGACTTCATACCACTCACAAAGGGCCAGTACCCAGTATTTAATAAATACCCCAGGTTTATTGTGGATTATCAGACTCAGGAGCGAGAGAGGATCAGACAGGATGAAATAGAATACTTACGAGAAAGGTATTCATGGGAAAATAGAAGGAAACCTTAAAATTGGGAGAGGGGGTAGATATCTGTTGGATTTACTGGAAACTGGAGTGATGCCAGGGGTGCCAACTTTTGAATCGCACAAAACCGAACACCCTTACCCTGCCCCAAGACCCCACCCCTTCTCTGAGGCCCCCACTGACTCCATTCCCCTTCCCTCCGTTGCTTGCTCTCTCCCACCCTCACTCACTCATTTTCACGGGGCTGGGGCAGAGGGTTGGGATGCGGGACGGGGTACAGGCTCTGGGGTGGGGCCAGAAATGATGGGTTGCGTGGGGGGTGAAGGTTCTGGCTGGGTGGGGGGGGCGAGCTCTGGGGTTGGGCTGGGATGAGGGGTTTTGTGGTGCAGGAAGGGGCTCCAGGCTGGGGATGAGGGGTTTGGCGTGCAGGAGGGGGCTCAGGGCTGAGGCAGGAGGTTGGGCTGTGGGAGGGGGTGCAGGCTGTGGGCTCCAGGAGGGAGTTTGGGTGTGGGATAGGGCTCAGACTGGGGCAGGGGGTTGAGGTACGCTCCAGGTGGCGCTTACCTCAGGCAGCTCCCAGGAAGCAGCTGGCATGTCCCTCTGACTCCTTGGTGGAGGTGTGTCCAGGCGACTCTGCATGCTGCCCCCGCACGCAGGCGCTGCCTCCGGAGCTCCCGTTGGCACGGTTCCTGGAGCAGGGGCAATGCGCGGAGGCCCCGTGGCCACCTAGGAGCTGGAGAGACATGCGGGCCGGTTCCCGGGAGCCATGCAGAGCTGGCCATGGAGCCTGCCAGCCCCATGCCAAATGAACTTTGAATGGCCCATTCAGCGGTGCTGACCAGAGCTGCCAGGCTTCCTTTTTGACTGGGTGTTCCAGTAGAAAACTGGACACCTGGCAACCCTAATGAAGACTAGAAAAAGGGAAATGTATGTGCTTGGAAAAGGAGAGAATGGTTAGAGGAATAGAAAAAAGTGGATTTACACCTTACCTTTTGATGTCTGTTTGGCTTGTTGGATTTTTTAGTTAGATGGATTAGCCGGCATTAATTGCTGCAAGTAACGTTAAGCTTAAAATCAACGTGTTTGTTAATTCTCTGAAAACACCTAGGTCAAAATTTTCAAACTTGAGTGCTAAAGTGAGGTACCTAAATCCACTTAAGATGGCAAAGTAGAAGTGATCTGGCTTCCAGAGATGCGGAGAATTCTCTGCTCTCCATTGAAATCAGCAGGAAATGTGGATTTTCAGCACCTCTGAAAATTAGGTCAGTTTCACTTAACCATCTGAATAAGACCTTTAGTGCCTGACTTCAGTCACCCAGGTTTGAAAATTTTGATTTTAGCAGATAAGCCATTTTATAGTTAAACAAATCTGAAATTCTCTTCCCAATAGAAGGCAGCTGCAAAATGTTGTTTGAGTAGCTAAATGTCTTCAACAGCCTGAGAAGTGCTAGTGTCGATTATGGCACTTGAAGGGTACTATTGCTTTTACCATCTGTGAAGCTGGAAGCTATGTAAGCCAATCAGCTTCATCCTCTTGTCATAATTCTCATTTTCTATTGTAGATCTCTCTCTTGCGCTATAGCTAATTTACTTTAGAAGACATGGTTCAAACTACTTCATCACTGGGCAATTTGAGCATAGACATAGCTTTTGTAATGATCTTAATTAATATTTTTCCAATATATGACCAGCAGTTTTTACTACCTGAATAATTTCTTGAAATCTATTTTGGTTTCTATGGTAATATATAAAAAAAATTTATTCAGACAATTAGTTCACGAAATAGAAGCTAAAGCAGTACAGCGAAAAGTAGAAGATGAGGCCTGGTACCGGAAGCAAGAGCTGCTTCGTGAGGCTGAAGAACAGAGGAGAAAAATTCTGCTGCAAGAAGAGGAAAAATTGGCAGATCAAAGACAGAGGTAGTAGTAGTAGTATGAAGCATGGCAATAACACCGTGCTATTAAATCTTTTATCACAAGTAGGGACAGAGATGGCCACTATTTTGTTCAAATTGAAATGTGCGGAAGCAGTGAGGTCTAGTGGGTAGGGCATTGGACTGGGAATCTGGCAATCAGGATTCTGTTCCTGGCTCTGCCACTGACCTGCTGTGTGACCTTCGGCAAGTCACGTAGTCTCCAGTCCCACTTTTTCTCTTCCCAAACAGCTTATATACCTGCCTCTTTAGACTATCTTTCACTATGTGTTTGTGCATTCAAGTTCAGTTGTTGCCTTTAGCTGCTACTGTGACAGAAGTTATTTATATTAATGAGGGTGCATATTCTCAAATTTCTATTGGAGTTAAGAATTTTTCTTTTAATTACCTACCAAGTCCTAATTTATAATGTAGAAAGAGTCTATAAACTTTGGGATTATAAACTGTGAGAGAAATTCAAGATCCCCATGAGGATTCTTTTTGTAAAGGGGGATTTTTTTTTAGACCCATAAAATTTACACACTTTTTTTTTTTTTTTAATTGAGAGTTGCGGATTAAAGGAGTTAAGTGACTTTCCTTATCTACTAATGAATGAGGAGTACAATTCTGGTCAAGAGGTGGTGTAATATTGTGAAATTCTCTCAACAAACTAAAGTGCCCTTTTTTTTTTTTTCAGTTAACACCAATAGTTATAGAGTTGATGGGACTTTTGTGGGAAATGGGGAGAGAGTGCCACTCTTTGGATTTAAGTTTGTCTTATAACAATGCAGTTTTTATTTCCAAAACAAAACTATGATGTCAAAAGTGTTAGCAGTTAAAGAGAGTAGTTTGTGACAGGTAATGGTTAGCTATTATGGAACATCACAGTCATCCGTGTCAGCTTTCCACCAGTAGCAGTTTATTTGTTCCTATTTCATTTTTGCCTTGAAGACTAGCAGCTGTGAAGAGAGAGTTAAAAGTAAAGGAACTGCAGCTATTGGATGCTGCAAGAAGCCGTTTCCTGAAGCATCAGCAGGATCAGCGTCAAATGGAGCTAAAACGTCTGGATGATGAAATTGCAAGAAAGGTTTGTTTTCCTCATCTAATCAATATTTCCTCCAATGTTTATTAAGAGAAGTAAACAAGAAAAAATTCATAACTTATGATAGGTAATGAAACCAGTTGTAGCATGTTTTGTGAAACAAGATGTATTTAGAAGTTGGGTGGGTGTCTGATTCATTCATATTTATATAGTTTAATTTGGCACCTGTTGCTGTCCACATGGTTTACTTAAATTAGCAAAATTTCCTGAGAAAAGCCAGATTGATCCAAATGTTGGCATTGCTGAAAAACGAAGTGAGCTGCCTAAGGTTCTAAACCTACTGGCTGGAGTATTTTTAAATGTGTGTGTATGCAGTAAAAGGAAAGGAAAGATGGTGGTATAGGAAAAACAACTTTTCCATTTTGGGGTTTTTATGTGTATATTTCTTTCCTCCAGGTGTCCATGAGAGAGCGAGAAACAGCTGCTACTGTTCAAGATGTAGAAGTGCGGCAAATAGAACTTGAATCTCAAAGACAGCTTTTTGAACAGGTATATGGCAATGAACTACATACAGTCTCTTGGGTTTTTTTCTATTTATTTTTTGTTAAACTTTTTTAAAATATGTATACAGAAAAAACAAATTATACATAAACTTCTCAAATATATTAACCATTTGCTACCTAACCTTAGCTATACTTGCAATACTGAATTATAGATAATATGAATGCTTAAAATATAAATGAAGTATTTGTATTACGTAACTTACAAACAAACATTTGTTTATAAAAATCCAACTAGTTAAAGTATTGAAATAAGATAAAGAATAGAAGCAAAGTTCAGAGGAGGGGGGATAGAGACTGGGAGGGAAGGAAGTAGATAGAGAGGAAGGAGAGGCAAGTGGTGGGACCCGTGCGTTTAGCTGGATCATTCAGATACTTCCAGGAAAGCATCCCATGTTTCTGAGAATTTTTCTTGGGTATTTGTTACCATATACAATTCTTTCCTTGGTGGCCAAGTTTACAGTGTCTATGCTCCAGTCTTCAAATGCTGGTCGTTTTTTTGATTTCTGTTGTTGTAGTACGAATCTTTAGGTAATTGTAAGTGCTCTGCTGAGCCAATGTTTTTTCAGATGTATTCAGCTTCCAATCAACGTACATTAGGTTTAGTTTTTAATACAATTTTATTTGATAGGAAAAAATTCACTGAAATTAAGTTCTTCCCAAAATGTACAGGTATAGGAGCATTCTTAGAGCATGTGGGCTAAGTGTGCACCTGCTGAATCACAGTGCAACTTTTTTTGACTTAGCGCTACCTGTTTTGAATAGTTGGAGTGGGGTCAAGTGCATCCTCCATGTGATTTTTCTGCTGGATTAATCTTAAATGGAGGTCCAAGGAACAGTTCAGAGCACTGACTAAAATTTGTTTTCATTGGTTAGCAGAGAATAATTGGCCTAGTTCCTTCTCCCATTTCTTTTTTAGGGAATCTGTGTTTAATTCAAATTTGCAGGCCAGGTGTGTATATGATGTTGCCATAGTTCTTGGCAATCTGGGTAATATCTGGAGAAATGACAGCAGTTCAGGTGGGTCATGGGTGGCGCAGGCATCGGGGCCAAACAGATCAGAGATGGCATGTTTAAGTTGGATATATTGCCACTCTTTCTTAGTCTCTAGATTGAACCTCCCTTTTGATATTGTAAAAGGGAGGAAGGTATCATTTGTATTAAATTGACTGATGGTCAGAATCCCTTTCCTAATCCAGTCTGGCCAAATGATGGGGTTGCATGCTATACAGAGTTTCGCATTACCCCAGATAGAGGCCCTGGTATGTAGAAGGGGGTGCCTGTTAAATTTAGTAGACATAATATGCCAATTATTTTTGACTGCCACAATAGATTGGTAATTGCTCTTTAGGGAATCGGTAGTAATCTGAGTGCAGTGCATTGGAAAGGGGTAAAGGAGTAATGAATTCTGCTTCTAGCTGGAGACAGCCTAAGGTTGTACACCATGAGGGAATGAGCCACTATGCTGCTTGACTAAGAATTATTGTCTGATAAAGTTCAAAGCTGGGAAATCTAAAACCACGTGTTTTGACAGGGAACTGTAATCTGTGTAGGAGATTCTGGGTTTGTTACCAACACCCCACAAGAAGGACCTGAACATGGTGTTGGTTTTGGTAAAATAAAAGGGAAGAATATGGAATTCAGAATAAAAAGGATCTTGGGAAGAGCATTCATTTTGATTGTTTATTTTTTCCCAAAGTGAGAGAGAGAGAGTGCCTGCCATCTATTTAAACTGTTGGTTAACTGCATGATTAATGGGGCTAGATTAACCTTGACTATGCTTTTAATTTCCTTAAGGAACAGGTACCAAGATATCTGAAGTTTGTCTGTTGCCATCTAAGGCTTTATGTACACTGGACTTTCGTCAGTAAAACTTTTGTCGTTCAGGGGAGTGAAAAAAGCACACAGACACCTGAACGACAAAAGTTTTACCAACAAAAAGTGCCGATGTGAACAGCGCTTTGTCAGCGAAAGAGATGTCCTGCTGACAAAGCTGACGCTGCTCATTGGGGGTGGAAGTTTTTTGTCTGCAGGAGAGCTCATTCCTGCCAACAAACAGTGGCTACACCGCGCACCTTTTAGCGGCATGGTTGAAGCAGCACAGTTGTGTCGCTAAAAGGCGCATAGTGTAGACATAGCCTCAATGTCCCTATAGGAGAGCCACTTCCAACTAGATCCAGTGAGCTCTTCATTGCTTCTGACTTATCCCAATTTATCTTCTAGCCAGAGAGTTTACCAAAGTTATCTATTGTTTGTGGGATATTTAGAAGAAACTTGTTTTGAATGGTTGTCCCTTTGCAGTTCTCAAATTCCATATTATTGCTTTGGCCAGATTGGGGGGAGGGAGGCGAGAGAGAGAGGCCTCTTTCTTTAATTTTTTTAATTTGATTCTTTAATTAATTTAATCAGTGGCACCTCAGGACTGCTTCTTTGTGCCATTTTTTTCTTCATGTACATACAAATATAACTTGGTTGTTACAAGTTGCATCTGCACACTTGGTTGAGGAGGATTACTGAGGAAAAAGTTACCATCAGTAGAAATGAGTCTAAAAGTAATGCTGTTCCTCTTTGCAACTCCTGTGTTAGTCTGTAGTATCCTGATGTTTACTGAAGCAATCCGTGTAATGCAGTGATACTCAGATGTCAGTGGTTCAGGAGCTCAATTAGTGATGAATATTACGCAAAAGAGCCACAGTAGTGTGAATTCATTGTTGCATTTACTATAGTACTATATATTCATATTTAAACAGTATGACCGGGGTAATATTTAGTTTTTATATAGATATAATTCTCACAGCAAAATGACTGACCAAGTATTATTATTTTATCAGTTGCAATTGGTTAATACCATAGTAAAAGCATCCTGATTGGTTAATAACTTAGATCACTTAATTAAATTACAGAGTCCTTTTCATACCATGTGCGGCAAAAAGCCACAGGAGACACATTAAAGAGCCACTTGCGGCTCTCAAGCCTCAGTCTGAGTATCAAATTGTCAAATAGCATTATTTTTTTAAAAAAAGGGATGGGGAAATGTTTATGGAAAAGGAGTGTTTTTCTTCATTAGTACTGTTCATAAAGCAGTTTCTGTTCTGTAATCCTGCTATAAAAATCAGAAAAGAACTCTACTGGGTTTTAAAATATTTCCTGCTTAAAGATAGAAAGTCAGTTTCGCATGACGAATGGCTTCTCGCCTGTTGAGAAGTGCTGCTGCCTGCAGGTAGCTTTAGAAATGCCAACTTTAGTTACAAAGATTGAGCCAGGTTTTCAAAACCCACCTGTGCCCATCTCGAACACCTGCAAAGCCCAACTTGCATGCACACAAGTGGACTTCTGAAAAATCTGACCAGTTATTTTCAAATGCACCTTCACATCACTTGTATGTGATTAAAAAATGCTTCTTGCCATATGATATTTCAAAATCTGTGCTGAGCACAATGGGGTTAACTGTCTTTAAGGGTTCACTTATTAAATATACAGTCAGCTGCAGTGTGGGTATTGTGGCTACGCAACACAAACCAGTCTAAACCTATTTATACTCAGTAACTGTAAAGTCAGCAGCTGAAGGAATTAGTCTTATAATGATCAGGACCTTTAGGATAAGGGGGTAGTGCTTATTTAGCTAATTGATCCATTTTAGAAAAGGGTACGGAGAGTCAGGATTTCTAGCTGTGCTACTGACTTGTATGGCCTTTAGCAAATAATTTAATTTCTCTGTGCCCTAGTTTACCATCGAGATAGTGGATATGATGATATCTCTGTATCTCGTATTGGTGCTGTGAAACTTAATTCAAATTTGAATTATTTTGAGATCCTTGGATAAAAGGTGCTGTAGATGTACAACGTATTTACAATGGGCCTGGTTCATCATGATAGTATTCCAGCTTTACATTGGGGTAATTCTACTAAAGTCCATTGAATGGAGTTATGTCAGTATAAACTTCCAGGTGCAGCGTATATGTTAATATAGAGTGGATAAAGCAATGTGGGGGAGGGAGATACTTATGGTTGGTTATGAAATACGTTAGGGTGCGGTGTATCTGATATCCTTGGACATGTTTGTTTCTGCACTGAAGTTTTCAATATGAAAAAGCTGTAATTATCTTTAATGTATAGCATTAGCTTAATTATTGTATTTTTATGCACAACTGTTTTTACAGCAACTTGTCAAAGATCAAGAGACAGTGACACAGGAAGTAAAAGGAGAGATAGATGCCAGTCGAAGAAGGGCCGATCTTGAAGAACATCTAGTTCAGAGGTTGATAGAAGTTAATCAGGATGAGGACCGTAAAGCTCAGATGGTAAGAAAATGGATTTAACTTGTATATTTGGAAGGAATGCCTCTTCCTGCAAACAAGCATGAAAATCTTTCAAAGAAAAAGAATCCTAATTTTTCCTGACAACTATACTTACTACATTTTGACCTTATGCAAAGAATCCCACTTTAAGTGCTGTTCAGACAGTTGGAGTATATTGAAGTCCTGCTAGGCATGGCTTGCGTGAAAGCCCTCCTTTGTTTTCCCAGAGACTGGAAGACATATGAGAATTAGCATGATCCTTCTAGTAGATATTGCTGGTTCCCAGGTTATCTTTCTGTCAAGAATATTGGATCTCATGGCCACAAACATCTGGGTTTTGGTTCTTTGTGTTCACTAGTGATGCTTCCTAAAGACTTAGATGGAATCAGCAGGCAATTTAACTATAGACATTGACTTCCAAATTACAATACTCAACAGATGCATCCAGCTTGGCATTATGAGCTTGTTTGGGTTTCCAAGCTCAGAACTCTTAGCAGCACAATTGAAAGACAGTTGAAGCTTACCCACTGTCCCAGTGCTTAGCTTGTCTCTGTAGTTCGTCCAGAAATAATCATATATGTCTTAATTTTTTTAATCTGCATTCAATTTTGTGGGTGCAGTTGACTGTGGGTAGAAATGGTAGTATTTAGGTGTCTGATTTAATTGTACTTGCAGATCAGGTAAATATTTAAATGTTAGCAAAATGGCACCCCTAAAATATTTGAGGTTCAGTTAAGTCTTCTTTAAAATATGCCCATGTATAAATAAGAAGATAGCAGAGGTGAGAGATAAGCAAAGGGAGAGACTTGTAAAGAAACAATTTGCTGTAGTGCATAAACGGGAGTTCTACTGCAGCGATAATTCTCTGGAACCTATTGCTGGTAGAGATCTTTAACAATGGCAGTGAAATAAATTTAAGTTTGAATGGAGAACGTTGTTCTTGATCTGTAATCGGATAGTGTGCTAAAGTTAAAGTAAGTGCGTTTGGCTGATCACTTTTTCTTAGCTGGCTGAAGAAAGTTTAGCAAAAGCTGATCAGAAGTGCATCGACACAGACTGGAGAATCCAAGCCTTGTATAAACAAAGATGTGATGATCTAGACCGTGAGGCACATTACGAAGAGATAGCTAAACTTCTTCATGACAACAGAGTAAAAGAAGCAGAGTTGCTAAAAGCAATGAAGGAAGAGCAGGATAAAAGGGTAAGCGTGTCTTTGCATTTCTGGGGAGATGACGTGCAAAAGAGAAAAAGTATGTGGCTGCGGCATGGTGCAGAATGAAAAGTCAAAAGGGTTTTACCAAAAAAGTGTCCCCCCAACATTTGTTTTTCCCCTAATGTCTTTTCCCTGATTTTGCTGGTCAACTAACAGTGTATAGCTAGACTCAATGTTTTTCCTAGTCTAGACCCAGAATAATATCTTCTACCTCCCTTTAGCTGCTTCAAGAGGACCCTGGTGGGCATCAGCAAAAGCTCTTCTCAAAAGTAGAAAACATTAACTCAGTGTCTTACAGCACTTTTTTGTGTTAAATGAATGATGGTATGTAATTGTAAATCATTCAAATGGCTTTCTGTGAAGCTTGCTTTTTGCATGTTGCACTTCTATTGAAAATGTACTGAAATGTGTCTGTTGTATAGTGGGAAGAAGTTACAGAGAAAAGAGCTCAACTGGAAGCAGAGCAGCTAGCTGTCGCTGCTTTGGACGCAAGGAGGAAGCAGTTCTTAGAAGATGAAATGAACGATGCAATAGACCTGGCTGAAAAGCTACAATGTGAAGATGGCTATTTTGGTGAGCATACAGTAGTACTTCCATTTACACTGTACATGTTGTGGATATTACACTAACTCATCTATGTAAATATATTTACATATATCATAAAAATGTAGGACTGGAAGGGACCTCGATAGGTCCTCTAGTCCAGTCCCCTTCACTGAGGCAGGACTAAGTATTATTTAGACCAAACTATTGTACTGGTGATCCCTTTCACACAGCAAGTCTCTGAGTGCAACCCCCTTATAAATTAAAAACACTTGTTTATATATTTAACACCATTATAAATACTGGAGGCAAAGCAGGGTTTGGAGTGGAGGCTGACCGCTCGCGACCCCCCATGTAATAACCTCCAGACCCCCTGAGGGGTCCTGACCCCCAGTTGAGAACCCCTGATCTAGACCATTCATGACAGGGGGTTGTTTAACCTGTTCTTAAAAACCTCTAATGATGGAGATTCCACAACCTCCCTTAGATAATTTGTTCCAGTGCATAACTACCCTTACAGTTAGGAAGTTTCTCCTCATGTCCAACATAAACCTCCATTGCTGGAATTTAAGCCCATTACTTCTTGTCTTGTCCTCTGTGATGAGCAGAACAATTTATCATCCTCCTCTATATAACAACCTTTTATGTACTTGAAGACTGTTATCATATCCCCCCTCAGTCTTCTCCAGTCTTCTCAAACAAACCCAATTGTTTCAAGTTTTCCTTGTAGGTCACGTTTTCTAGACCTTTAATCATTTTTGCTACTCTCCTCTGGCTTTTCTCCAGTTTGTCCACATCTTTCCCAAAGTGTGGTGCCCATAACTGGACACAGCACTCCAGTTGAGGCCTTATCCGTACTGAGGAGATTGGAGGAATTTCTTCTCATGTCTTGCTTACAACACTCCTAATATATCCCAGAATGATATCCAGTTTTTATGCAGCAGTATTACATTGTTGACTCACATTTAGCTTGTGATCAACTGTAACTCCCAGATCCTTTTCTCCAGTACTCCTTCCTAGGGAAAAACAACGAGGAGTCCTTGTGGCACCTTAGAGACTAACAAATTTATTTGGGCAGTCATTTTCCATTTTGTATTTGTGCAGTTGATTATTCCTTGCTAAGTGTAGTGCTGTGCATTTGTCCTTATTGAATTTCATCCTGTTTGTTTCAGACCATTTCACCAGTTTGTCGAGATCACTTTGAATTCTAGTACATGCCAGATATCCGTCCATAAGACTGACAAATAGGGCCAAACTTTTAAAAGAACCTCTATTTGTTCTCTTCCATCAATTCCAAACACAAATAACATTTAGAAGCTAACTTACTTCTGTATGTAGTTAAGAATCTAAATTCTGCAACTGGCACCCACAGTTGATTTCCACCCATAAAACTGAAGACCATTTTTAAAAAAAATCAACCCCTACTTTATATTGTTTTAAAATCTTTGTTGGGTGTGTGAATAAACGGAAGGAGAGGGGGCAGTGTGCTTTAAATTTTCATTGAACCAGAAACTTTCAATTAACTACTAGTCATCTACTGTCGTGAGAGATGGTGACAGTGGTGGTTTCCCATTATATAAAATATTTTACATAAATATACAAGAAGTTTCTCTGCAGGTTTTACTTCTTCCATCCCAGCATCAGATTCTTTTCAGACAGAAGAACCAGCAATGTTCCCTTCTCACACCATTAATACAGTTTCAGTTTAATTCTTGACTTTGCCGTCTCCTCTTACTGCCCCATTGCGAGTGGACGGGGACAGACCTTAGGCATATAGAGTGCAGACTCCATAGCATAGTCTATATATAGTTAGAGGATACAAAACATAATACCAAATTGCTCATTTTGCCTTTGTTCCTTTCACTACTGTGGTGTATGTGTACAAATATGTCTTTCCTTTGCCACTGGGATTTTGTAAATTCCTAGAAATTGGAGTTGGAAAATATCCGTTAAATCATCTAATCCTAAATCAAAGCAGGATTGTTCCCTATGGTGGATTTACCCATCCAACTCTTTGATCAGCATGATGACGCGGAAAAGCTTTAAAAAAAAAAAAAAGGGTACTGTACTTTAGAGGCACTCTAAAATTAAGTGGTATAATAGAGCACTGTTTAAATAATATCTCCAGAAATTTTTGTAAAAAGTTTGTTCTTCCTTCACTGTTTAAAAAACTCTTGAGAGAGAAACACCAACAAAATGATCAGGCCCCACCCCTTATTATCTTCTACACAGATACACTCGCACAAAGTTTGTCCAAGTGAGGTCACAACGGTAGCTTGCGGAAGTGCCTAATTCACATCATGTGAACTAAACTGCAGTTGTCTTAGTCTTCTTACTCAAGGTGCCATCCACTAAGACAACAAGTGCCAGTATGCAATATTCTACCTTAGTGGCCCATTTGTCATCAGCTTAGTCGTATTTTAAAAAATATTGCATTGTGGGACCTATAGTTTCTGAAATTTAGTAAAAATGTGTGGTCTTGGCCCCACAGACTGACAATTTGTGTTATGCATTTTCCAATCCCTACTTAATTGGAGCTGCCTGCACACTAAAATCTAAGGCCAGGTCTTCTAGATGGCAAGCCAGGTGCAAATCTACAGCATGCCACCTTGCCATGCAGCAATATCCCATGTGAATACTGCTATGCCCGGTGAAAGTCCCAGAGTGCAGTTTAGCCTACCATGCTTTCTAGTAGTATGCTATGCTGTACTCCAGGACTCTGGCTGCACTGTTGCAGTGTTCACGTGGGACATTACTTTGTGGCAAGGTGGCACTCATTAGATTTGCACCCTGACTTGCCATGTAGTAACTCACTGTGAAGACATGGTCGTAGATTTAGTGTGCAGGCAGCTCCAATTAAGTAGGGATTGAAAAATATGGCTTTTAATAAACATTAGCTATTAAATTCTTACAGTTTACAAAGAAACTTCTCTCCATTTCCCACAGAGAGATTGCGTGATTTGAAGACTGGGTGTGTACAGCAAGATTTAAAATTCCAGCAGGTGCCGAGGGAAGCCCAACCCAAGTCAGGATATGTCTGTCTAAATGACTTATCTACAGCAGAGTCCTCAGCACACTGTAAGTTGCTAAACTTCAGAATAATCTTTCTCTCACTTCTAATTTTGGAAGCATTACCCAGGCACCAAGGTGGGTGAATCAGTCTTTCATAAATGTACAAATTTATTTTTAATTGATTTCACACCTGAAAAATCCCTTTAAAAACAGTATTGTGAAGGCAGTAGGCAACTCAACTCTGCCAGATTATGAGAGATGCCTCTTGTGTTAGACCCAGCTATATCTCCACCCCATAGTTTTGTGGGATTTGCATTTGTATCTAGAGCTTAAACACCGTTACATAGCTCTCTGTGGCTTTTGGGAGTGGAGAAAATGTAGAATTACCTATCATTCAAATCATCTTGGGAGGACTCATTTGTTCTGGTCAATAACTAGTCTCTAATTATCTATTCCGGGCTATCTCTGCTTCTACAGCCAATGAAAATGCTTGTTAAAAGCTATTCTTTAGTTGTACATCTTATTGGTGAAATCCTCCTGACACTACAGGAAACCTTAATACCTTTGAAACTTTAATAGTGCGTTAGCTTCTCCATTTGCCACAAAGTACAGTATAGTAATGATACACTTTGCAAAGGACCTAAAAGAACCCCATGGAAGTCGGAGTTGCTCTCCACTTGCAGTATTTAGAGCTGTCTTCTTGATAATCAAGGGACTGAATGAAGGAATAGAAGTGCAGTAATTGTCTTGTTATATATTAAAGACAAAGCCGTGCAGTATTATTCTCCAACAAGAAATAACTTTGTACCAGTTTAGTCATGAAAAAACTGAATCCCATACAGGAGGTCAGACTAGATGATCATGATGGTCCTTTCTGAACTTAAAGTCTATGAGTCTGAATCTTTTTAATGGTTAGTTGCAATATTAATTCTGAGCCTCTTTCATTTCTAGTTTCTTTAGATAGAAGACGAGAAGAACTGGAATGCAGAGAACGGGAACTGATGGCAGAAGTCAGAGGGCTCAGGCAAAAACTTACTTCACAGGCCCGAGCTACATATCCGCTACCTCATTTTCCAGACACAAAGTGGACCACTTAAGAAAGCACACTTTATACTTTAGCAGTAACTTATTAATCACTGGAATTCTAAATAGTTATGTTGTGATCAAAGAAACTGATTTTTAGATTATTTATTATAAATGCTTTTGGAAATACTTTTGTATATAAAAATAAAATACTAACTAGAAATGTTATAGTTGCACACTTCTGATTGTTCTGTCCATAATGACACTTCATTCTTGATTTTTTTAAAAAATAAACGTACTTTTTTTTATTGCTGAACCACTGAATAGTCAATATTTGAGTACAAGGCATATTCTGATTACACCAATTCCCTGAAAAATCAAAGCACTGTTAAAATTATTTATTTGTCAATAGTGTTTAATGGGAGCCTCTTTTGTAATCATTTTAATGTTTTCCATCTGTCTGTTATCTGGTACAGTCAACCCGTGGAACTGCTTGCCAAGGAGAAGTCGTGAAGGCCAAAAGTATAACTGTGTTCAAAAAAGAATTAGATAAATTCATGGAGAATCGGTCCATCAGTGGCTATTAGCCAAGAAAGTCAGGGATGCAACCCCATTCTCTGGGTGTCCCTAAACCTCTGACTGCCAGAAGTTAGGACTGGATGACGGCTCATTCGATAAATTGCCCTGTTCTGTTCATTCCCTCTGAAGCATCTGGCATCAGCCACTGTTGGAAGACAGGATACTGAGGTAGATGGACTATAGGTCTAATCCAGTATAGCCGTTCTTACGGTGTATTCCAAATGAGGCAAAGGTGATCTAAAAGTAAAACTAGATATAGTGGCCAGATCCTTAGCTCCTGTAAATCATCTGATGCTCCACTGATTTTGATGGTGCTAAAATCAATTTAATCCCAGATGTGAATTTTGCCCAGTATAGGAGTTGGAACATCATGTAGAAGCTGTAATATGAGAAATAAGAAATGAAAGTAAAATAATGTCAGATGTTTTTGAAAATTCTAAAGCTGGAATCTGCCATGCCAATGTATAGTGATTTAGAATCAATTTCTTAAACAAAATTAGTATCCATAGCTTAGCTAGTCAAAATAAATATGTGGGCCTGGAAACTGAGTTGCTCATTCTCTGTGCTGAGGACTGAAGTTTCCTGTATCCATCTACTCTATCTCAGCTATCCACTTGTTTCTGCCGAAAATATTTCTCTTCATGTTTGGGAGCAAAGAGTAAACAGTCTTAAAGTCCTCAAAGCAGCAATTTCCCAAAGGCTGAGTAACACAATTTAAATTTCAAAAATGGAAAAAATGCTGTAGCTCAAGTGCTGTTTCTCTTATATATATATTCCACTTTTAGTGTGCGTGCACTCGAGGTTGGAATCTTTTGGCCAGTAATGTCTGTTAGGGCCACAACTGCATCATGAGTGCTTTCATATCTCCCACCCAATGGCATAAAGGGCAGAGTGGGGCCAGCCAACCCTCAGTTCCTTCTTGCCCATGGGTGTGGGACAGAACTGAGAGCAGTGGCTGTGTCTCTTACATATTTGCAATAAAACTGATATTTTCATACATAGTTACAATTTAGTGTAGGTTTATATTGGAATTGGAAAAGGTTCAGAAAAGGGCAACAAAAATTATTAGGGGTATAGAACGGCTTCCGTATGAGGAGAGATTAATAAGACTGGGACTTTTCAGCTTGGAAAAGAGGAGACAAGGGGGGGATATGATAGAGGTCTATAAAATCATGAGTAGTATAGAGAAAGTAAATAAGGAAGTGTTATTTACTCCTCATAATACAAGAACAAGGAGTCACCAAATGAAATTAATAGGTAGCAGGTTTAAAACAAACAAAGTATTTTTTCACACAGCGCACTGTCAACCTCTGGAACTCCTTGCCAGAGGGTGTTATGAAGGCCAATACTATAACGAGGTTCAAAAGGGAGCTAGATAGATTCATGGAAGGTAGGTCCATCAATGGCTATTAGCCAGGGTGGGCAGGAATGGTGTCCCTAGCCTCTGTTTGCCAGAAGTTGGGATTAGGTGACAGGGCATGGATCACTTGATGATAACCTGTCTGTTCATTCCCTTTGGGGCACCTGCCATTGGCCACTGTCAGAGGACAGGATACTGGGCTTGATGGACCTTTGGTCTGATCCAGTATGGCCGTTCTTATGTTAATAGTTCGATAGTCAGCTTAGGACAGTTTTTGTTAGGTGTCCATTCCAGATAGGGGTTTTTTTAATGGTTTTAGCATTTATGGCTGAGCAAAAATCACCAGCATTCAAATATTGTCCTTCATACTAGGTGAATGCTCCTCAGTGATGACAATATATGTGCCTGTTTAGTTTGAATGAGGGGCATATCACTGACAAATGCTCCATTTATCAATTATTTTCTAAAAATCCAAAAAGGGAGGGAAACTGGCTTAAAGCTTTATTCCCTGGGCAAATTGGAGACCAGCTTCTGATCTAGGTAAATAAGATCTACCCACATCTCCAGCAGAAGTGCTCCAGTGACTGCATGCTATAACCTCCTCTAACGCTTCAGTTCTTGAAAAGCACTCCTATGCTCCTAACACTTCTGAGCCCACTTCATCAGCAGAAGGAGTTAGGATGCAGCACTGCCCTTCTGAAGTGCTGGAGAACAGGTCTTCGTGTTAAGAAAAGGCTTAGATCACCTCATGTCTCCTCTGAAGCTCGAGGGCAGAATAAGGCCGGACTTAGGCCTTTCTGGCACCTGAAAATACTGGTACTAGCTAAGGAGCACCCACAAGCAGCCTCTATACTGCCTCTACGGCACCGCCTGCTGAGCTCTTGGTGCCAGAGCTTCTCTCTTTAGTACCCATAACCTTGGTACCAATCTTGTCAGCACATTTTATTCTGATACCACGTCCTTAGAATGGCTGCTCATGCTACAGTCTCAACACCAAGATTCATATCTCTGGAAGATCTAGCAATGTCCTTCTCCCTTGAGTCACTACTACTACTGTTGGTAGTAAACATTCCTCCAATGATACCTAGTGCCAAAGAAGTATCCATGGTCAGTATGTCTGCAGTACCAATGAAAAAGAGTTTGCAGTTCCTGGGTTTCCATCTGTCACCGCCAATAGAGGTGCCACATTATTCCTTTTTTTTCATTGGCATCAGATAATAGGGAAGTTCATCTACCTACTCTCTAAGATCCCTCTCATATGGCCCCTATTCATCTAACAGGGAATGTAGAGTTCATGATCACTATAGTAAAAATATGAGCTATAGACAAATATTTCTCCTGGTACAAAAGCCCTCCTCCCCAACTTACTTTTCTTACAGCCCTCATTCCTGGCTGTATTGAGCACCATGGTGCTTCCACCAGGCTAGGAAATCATCCTTCCTGGCCCCCACATGACCTAAAGCTCCCTCCCCAGTAGGGTCTATCAGAGTCCAACAACAACAGCCACCCCCAAATGGCAATTGCTGATCCTCAGCTATTAATTATTTGTATTACCATAGCATCTAATTGCTTGTCTCTAATGAAGAAATAAATCCGCCACCTGAACTGCTCCCACTGCCATCTTGTCATCTTCACCTTATGAAGCTGTGGGTCCTGTATGCTCCATCACACCCTGACAACTACAACGTCTTTCAAGACCACCTTTGTTGAATGGCAGAAACCTTAGGATTCCAGTTGAGGTAGTGCAGGAGAAGTCCCAAGAACTATTGGACACCTTGCCCAACTCTATGCCAGACAGACTGGCTATGCCAGTAAATGAGGAACTATTAGAACCTGTACAGTTCTGGCAGAAAACTGTATCTATTCCTCCAACATCTATAAAGACAAACGAAGTAGAAGGTGCCATCTTTGGGGTTTGAGTGCCTTTAAACTCATCCCACACTTAGATCTCTTGTTCACTGTTCAGAAGAGAACAAAACAACAAAGCTCTAAGCAACATGTACAGAAAAGGAGCCCAAATGTCTAGATATTTTTGGATGGAAGAGTTACTCTCTCTGCCAGCCTCCAGTTTAGGATTGCCAATTACCGGGGACTCCTTGCCAAGTATGATTACATAAATTGGAACTAGGATTCGGACTTTACAGACAAATCTCCACAAGAGTCAAGAGAAAGAATTAAGATCCTTAATTGCAGAGGGTCAGTTAACCTCAGACCTCCTTACAGGCAATGGTTGATATGTCGGGTCCTGCAAAGAGATCACGGACAACAGCAGTGACAATGATATGGGCATCGTGGTTGCAATCCTCGGGGATCCCCAAAGACATATGAAGTACAGACAATCTCCCTTTTGAGGATTGTAATCTCTTCATCAGCAAGGCAGCTGCTGCATTACACTTTTTAAAGGACTCCTGAGCTGATGTCCCTGGGTGTATACACACCACAAAGAAACAGGTTAAGCAAACCTATGCCAGGCTGACTTTCAGCCGTTTTCTATCTTCCATGCTACAGTTCATTGGAATCTCCTAGGAAGAAAAAGACATGGCATAGAACACCACCTT
The DNA here is from genome assembly GCF_965140295.1 of Lepidochelys olivacea. NCBI lineage: Eukaryota > Metazoa > Chordata > Testudines > Cheloniidae > Lepidochelys > Lepidochelys olivacea. Next base: position 22,858,766 of record NC_140412.1, on the reverse strand, counting down.
CTGCTTCTGCTTCATCCGAAAAGGTGCGGCAGATTTCTCCCTTGAGGTAGCCAGTTTGACAATTTAGATGAAAGCTGCTTAAAACATACCCAAAGGACTTGTACCCCTTCCCTACCCAAATGGGAAACACTTATTTTATCGCCAAGCTACTTAGGCAATGTCCCCTCAGATTGTTGGGGCCTGGAAATCATCCAGGGTGGATATTCAGTCCAGTTTCAGGCTCCCCCTACTTACCATTTACTCTCACTATTCCTTTTCAGGGATCCCTCTCACAAGAGATGATTATACCAGGAGATAGATGTGACATTACCCAGGGTACAATCTGGACTGTTGAACAGCTGTGTCCCCTCAATTCTCTAATGTGGGGTGCCTTTTATACTGCTTTGCTGTGAGAGCAACCACTCCTGATCTGCTCTCACACAGCCTCCCACATGTAAACGGCTGCCAGCTCTACTGTCTGAGTGCTATGGCCAGCCACTCTTGAATTACACTGCAGAGCAGCACCAGCAAATTCCCAGTCCCAGACTTTCCCCCAGAAATGTCTGTCTCATAGTGCTGGAAAACACAAGCTCATATAAAGTCTGTCATTTTATTCATAGAAAATGATATGCACACATCCTGTTATCTCAAATGGACTTTCCCAAACACTTCAATCCAAGCACACTGGTTTAAATAAAACAATAAAAAAAAACTTTAACTACAGAAATATAGATGTTAAGTGATTACAAGTAACGAGGCATAAAAGTCAGAATTTGTGTTTTATGTTTTATTTCTTTGCAACCAATACCTAACTGAACAAGGTAAGTGAGTTCAAAGCAAAAGTCTCTCTCACCCCATGCTTCAGCAGTCTTACTGGCTAAATTCCTTTCAGACAAGATCCAAAGCTGTTTCTTTGTTCCTCAGGTGTTGTGTCTGCTGTGGGTAAAGAGAAAGGGAGGAATAACTTGGGGCATCTGTTTCCCATTCTTATACCTTTTTCTCTTCCTTGAGAATCATTTCCAACTGGGATTTAGGAGACAAAAATCTGTGAGGATGGGAGCCTGCATCTGTTTCTTTGCCAATATGTAAATTTCTCACACCCTTTCTTCTGTCAAAGAACGGCTGCTTAAACAGATGGTAGTCCATTTGGTTTTGTTGACATCTGGCTGAGGTGTTGGCTAATTATCGAGCTAGCATCCTAAAAATAAACTAGTCGCATCAACCCCAGGAGTGGGAGGGGCTGGCTGACCAGAATACGTACCCATTCAAGACACTGGCATGTTCACAGGGCAACTAGCCGCCCTCGCCACCCTGGATGCACTCTATTTTTTAGCACACGAGTTCAATCAGAGCTATCATGGGTGACTCTCGTGCTGACAATCACATCCCCAGCTCAAAGTATAGGCATGCGCTACCTTTCATCCAAGGCACAAGAGTGAGGCTGCCAACAGACAACACATGGTGATGTTCTAAGTGAATAGACAAGGAGAAAAACCGTCAACCCGTCAGGCAGCAATCTGCTTGTGGTGTTGGTGCATCTGTTACCAGCCAGACAGCTGTGCACCTACCAGACTACAGAACACTAACAAATCACCTGAGCAGGAAGTTTTGAGAAGCTCACACATGGACTATAAAAGCCTACCATTCCGACAGTTTTTCAAAGTGGTCATCTTCATGTGGTCTCGTTTGCTATAGAAATAAACAAAAATTGTCCAACCTTATGCTCCAGGGGAGACCCAAGTCCAGGATCTCTCTGACACATTCATCGCTCCTCGACCTCCCCCCGAAGGTTTGATGTAAGCAAAACCAACCAGAAATTTGGTAGGAAGAGCCAAACAGCTATTTTTTTTCAGCATCAAATGCCTTTATTAATGCTGGGACCAGCTTTTTATTCTGTGTTGGTGGGCCTAGCACAGTGGGATCCTGGTTCATGTGATGCTATGGCAATACAAATAATAAATATAGCATCATAGTTGTGTATAGCACTTTACAGGCAAAACACCCCCCAAGACACCACGTGAAATCCTAACCCCAGAGACAGCGAAGGCAAACCTAACCCTAATTTTAATGAAGCCAGGATTTCAACAATTGTCAATACCCCAAATGGCCTACCAATGTAACAGCTTTTACTCTCCCATCCCCAGGCTCCAACTCCCCTGCTCCCTGCTCGGTCATCTGTTCCTTTGATTCCTGCAGCTACCATCTAGCTCAGGGATGGGCAAACTCTGGCCCAGGGGCTGCATCTGGCCCTCCAGATGTTTTTATCCAGCCCTCAAGCTCCCGCTGGGGGAGCAGGGTCCGGGGCTTGCCCCATGCCGTGCAGCTCCCAGAAGCAGCGACATGTTCTCCCTCCGGCTTCTACGCGTAGGTGCAGCCAGATGACTCTGCACACTGCCCTCCCCCCCCCCAAGCGCCGGCTCCGCAGCTCCCATTGGCTGGGAACTGTGGCCAATGGGACCTGCAGGGGCGGTGCCTACGGACAGGGCAGCGTGCAGAGGCGCCTCGCTATGCCTCTGCTTAGGAGCTGTAGGGGGGGACATGCCGCTGCTTCTGGGAGCTGCTTGAGGCAAGCGCTGCCCGGAGCCTGAACCCCTGACCCCCTCCCACGCTCTGAATCCCTTAGTCTCAGCCCAAAACACCCTCCTGCACCCCCAACCCCTAATTCCCAGCCCCACCTCAGAGCCCCTCACCCCCCCCCCACAAACTCCAACCCCCTGCCCCAGCCCAGAGTCCCCTCCCACACCCTGAACTCCTCATTTCTGGCCCCATCCCAGAGCCTGCACCCTCAGCGGGAGCCCTCACCCCAACCCCCAGTTTGGTAAGCATTCATGGCCTGCCCTACAATTTCCGTAGCCAGCTGTGGCCCTCGGGCCAAAAAGTTTGCCCACCCCTGATCTAGCTGCTGCTCCCCTCAGCCCAGTGAGTATACAGTATCCCCCAGCACCCCTGCCTCTCTGCCCATTCCTGTCACTCACTTCACCACATGCACTACTCTCCTCCCCACCCCCCCCCCACCTCCCGCAGGAAGGGCAAATGTCTCCTTGGCCTGTGGGGGCCTGGCCGGCCAATGGCAGGGTGTGGGGGCTGGGACGGATACAGCCGGAGGGGAGGCGTGGACCAGCACGGTGGGGGGCTCACTTCAGCGTGTTGGGTGACTGAGGGCTGCAGGGTGGGGCTGCACCCCCCCCCAGGTCACAACCCAACCTGGGCCCCTTCCACGTGCAGGGGTTTAGAAGCAGGATTTTGTAGTGCAACACTGGGGGGTGGAGGGGGGGGGCTCAGCTAAGTGCTTCGGCCTTGTAGCCCCCTCCTCGCAATAACCCTGCAGCCCCGGGCCTCAGGGGGCTTCTGAAACCCAGCGACCGAGCTCAGACCAGCGTTGGGAGGGCGTGGGGAAAAAAAGCAACCGCTGCCCCGTGTGAGGATCGAACTCACGACCTTCAGATTATGAGACTGACGCGCTACCTACTGCGCTAACGAGGCGGCTGGAAGCGAGGGCCGCGCGCCGCCCCTCCAGCCGGGCCCGCTCGCCTTGCAGCGTTCGGCGCCCAGGGGGCCGCGGCGAAAACGGAGCCCCCCAGGGAAGCCGGGGCGGGGAGCTGCGGGGCTCTGGCCCCACCGGCTGCCCCCCAGCACCACCGGGAGACGACTGCGCCCGCCCGGCTGCTCCGCTTCCCCCGCCCCGTTGCCCGACCCCCAGTGAGAGGGGCACCCCGCCGGCTGGGGCGCTGCCAGGGTGGGCCGGGTGCGCCTCAGGGAATGGGAGGGAGGCCGCTCGAAGGGCGGGGTTGGGGGGCCCAGCCCCCAAGATCCCCCCCCAGCAGCCCCCCCCCACGCGGCGGCCGCGCTCGCCGCAGCTCCCGAGGGAGGCGGGGACGTCGCTTCCCGTTACTGTTCGGGAGCCCCCCGGGGTGTGTGCGCGGCTCCCCGCCCCGCCAAGGGGCCTCCGGGACCCGGCAGACTTCGCCGCCCCTGTCCCCGGTCCGGGGGCAGCGACGTTGGGTGCTCGGTGCCCCCAGCGCAGGCAGTTCTGAGAGGGGGCTGTCTGTGCCGTCGCCCCGCTGCTTCCGACACCACCAGTGCAACAGAAACTCTTCTGAGCCCCGCCAAATCCCTTTGCGTTTATAACGGAGGCATTCAGCTGGCGCGGAAAGGAACAATGGTTTAAGCGTCCTGGAGCTGGGCGTGTGCGCTGCTTTAATGAGCCTTCTCCATTTTCTCTGCCATAACGAGCAACAGGAAGACGAATAGGTGTTTTTTTTTTAAAGCCACGACAAGCGACTTTAATGACTGTATGTGTTCAGGTGTTAACTGGATTGATTTATGTTGGCAAGGTGCTATTTTACATGACTAATTAATTATGCCAAATAATTTTCCATCCACATACTTGCACTTAGCAGGTCACTGAATAATTACTTTTTGGCACTGCTGATGCAGCTGCACGCCAATGCTGAGGGCAAACTACAGTTTATTAAAGTCAAATAGTCAACTGTTTCTTAGAGACCAGCACGTAGTAAACTCGTTTAATAGAGCAGGCAGGAAAGACTCCAAATACAATTCTCCTTCGGAACTTCAGGGTTGGCATTTTCCACCCATTTATTTCAATTTAAAAATATTAATGATTTTATAAGAGTGTGACATTTATCAATAACATAAGCATACTTTCTTCCTTTTTTATTATGAATTACATTAATTCATAAAGTAGCCACCACTGTTGGATCTGGGCTACATTTACATTGAAAATATTAGGACCTATAATGTTTAAATGACACTGTGGTGAAAACATTTGTGCTCTGAACTGCATTGGTGGTGAATTACTGGTCTCATTTTCGCTAGCCTAGCCCAGACCCCAGAGCCCTCAACACCTTCTTTGAAAGCTCTGTATGTCTAGAAGTTAGGTCCCATCTTGTAAGTTGCTCCACGGGATCCCAGAATCAGGAGCTGAGACAGTAAGTGATGCATAGGTGTGGGAATGCTGCAGTGTGGGGCTCTGCTGCCAGTCCCACTTCTCAAGTCCCAGCTGCCACAGGCACAGTGAAATAAAGAGTGATATTCACAAAGGTATTTAGGTGCCTAACTCCCACCAATGTCAATGGCACTTACCTAAGAGACTTCACAGCAGGTGAATGGCAGCACCAGAGTCAAACACAGGTATTGTGCCTGCAATATTCGCAACCCCACACATTCAAAAATCAAGAGTCGGGGCCCAAAATCATGAGATTCTTAAAAAAGCAATAAATTTCGGGCTCTTTATGTTGTCCTTTTGGTTTCTCAGCCTTTCAGGTGCACTTGCACCATGTTTTTTAGATTTTCTCCACCACCAGGATGTTTTTTAAATAAAAGGTGCGATTCTTGTGCAATCACTTGGCACCAGGAGCTGGGGGTTTAAGGAAAAAGATCACAAGATGTGATCAAATTATGAGAATCTGAAACACTGTGAGACTTTGATCCCTGCATGAGCCATCTGACAACATTCCCACCCAGTAATAAGCTTGTTTTATTTTCACTCAATGGTGAGTAGTTTTAAAAGAAATAAATTACTGAAATCCCTAAAGTAATGGTCAGGTATTATGCATGGGGCACAACTGTCACATTTAGTCCATTTTAAAACTTGTTTTCTTTTCTTCTTTTTGTTTAAACAAACAGTCATGGTGGCACCAGATGCAGCCAGTGGCCAGGGCCCCTTTAAACTGTTTTGAAATTATGGAACGGCTGATGTCTCCATTCAGATTAACATCTGAGTTGGTTTGGCTCCACAATAAATGCTATAGGGACCCCTAGAAGCCTCGAGCTGTTTTGGAGATTGTGCAACAGTGCTTGGAAAGGTATCTCCTTTTGCCTCAATGCTTCACACCCTTCAGAGAGTACTGCAAGGAGGGGATTAAAGAAGTGTGATTAAATCAGACAGCACTGGGTAATGTGAGGTTGAACTCTTCATGTGCCCTCCAGGCAAGGTGTGTGTCTATCAGATAAGCAAACTAATCAGCTTTAAACCTATGTTCCATCTGGGGCAGAATCCTTGCTTAAGCACGACATCTGCAAACCAGCCTCTTCAGTTTTTGGATACACTTGTACCAACAAAATCAGCGAGAGCTTGTGGCGCCAATTTGCCTTCAGTAGTAACATTTATTTGTTTTTACTAACAAATGATTCCTTCAACAAAAGGGAATTTACAACAGAGTGGAGTCTGCAAGTGGGAAGCTCATTTGTTCTTTGTTTATATGCAAGGTGAGCTGTGTTGGTCTCTTATGTATAGTCTATATGCACAGTGCTTGCCATACACATCAGTCAACTGCTGATCCAAAGAATAATGAGCCGATCAAGACATGTGGGCAAGATAAGGAAACGGCTGGAGGAGATCAAGAATCAGTCAGTCAGGCCAATAAAAGCAGATTTCAGCCACCATGAAAGTGTAAGACTAGCTACTGATGCCCTTTTGGATGGTGGGACTGAATCCTATCTCCAAGCCTTAAATGAAGAAGGAGAGGTGGCTTTTCTGTCATCCGTGGAAGTTCAGTATATCAAGAAAAATGCCAGAGAGCCTTACTATGCTAATGAATCTCACGCAGAGAAGGAGACTGGACCAAGGCAGAATGATGCTGGCTCTCTTCAGTCAGGAACATACTTCCCTATATCTGAAGGTAGTGAACCAGCCCTGCTTCACACCTGGAGCACAGCAGAGAAGCCCTATCTAAAGGAGAAATCCAGTGCCACTGTGTATTTCCAAACAGAGAAGAACAGCAACATCAGAGACATTATACGCCGCTGCATCAGCAAGACCAGTCAGGTAAAGAGAAACTCCATGTTTCCTTTGGGTTTGTTTTTCTCCCTCCTTATAAATACTGTTGAATGTGGTGCTTGGTTAGAACAGGCCCTGGTATGTGCCTTACCAATGCAACTCTGTCTAAGCAGGGGTGATACAGGTCATTCTATGCTTGCCCTATCTCCTTTGCAGACAGTGAAAGACACCTCTCACATCGTCTTGTGAAAAACTGGAGCTGGTTTTGTTATGTGAAGGCCTTAAGGTAACAACTGTGCCGTTTGGGCTTGGCATTAAGGGAAACCAGAGTAAGACCAAGCAAGCAGCTAACAATTTCGCTAATATCCCAGACTGAGCTAAATTCAAACCCAGACCTCCAGTGATTAGAAGCTAGTACATTAATTCACTGGCACACCTAAATTCTCTTGTTCTTCTTATTTAAAATAAATGTACCCAAATAAAATAAATGTATCTTAGTTGCGCAGCCATTTTGTATTTGGGACACCAGCACGCAGCCTGTCTGAACCAGATAGCTGCATAGTCACTGTAAAAACCTTAGCATGCAGTTTTGCTTTGAAAAGTGACTGTAAGAATGGCACTTACTCACCAGATTGCTCGCTGTGTGTATTCAGAGCAATGTCTTCTTACTTCAGTGACTAAAATAAGTGTTCACTGCTCTTTTTGTCTCCCCTTATCCCTTCAGAGCCAACAAAGCTAAGGAAGTAGGAGCTAGGTTTTCTTTTTGTGCACTGCAAACAGGTTTGTTTAGTAAGTTCTAACCAAGTACATCTGTGCAACCCATGAGTTTGGACAGGTGTCACTGAGGTCATAATTTGAAGACAATAGATAGAATAGGTGTCAGTGAGGGTCTAATCTGGCCTGTGGAACCTTTGTTACTGGTGATGGTGCAGGAGAAGGAAAGAATCGGTTTAGAAGCTCAGACTCCAAGTTGGGTTTGAAGGGTTGGCAGTTAGAAAATACATCATTGTATTTGTAAACTGAACAATGTTTTATCTGGAGATGTTTGCAAGACAATAAACATGGAACTTGCAAGACACTAGTACCCATCGTCTGTGTAATTTCTGAGTTTATAAACAACCCACAACTAGTGCTGCAAGTTACTCTCTCTAAAGGCATGGGACACGTGGCACTTCTGTCAGCCTGCAGCTACTTTGGCTTATCTAAACAGGTTATCCTTCAACCAGGAGGCACCTATTCCTCCAGAATGTTGCTGAGTCATGTGAATAGAATGGAGTTGTGAGTGAGACTTTGGAGGAGACTATTAAAAAGGCTTTTACAGTGAAAGTTGCAAGAGCTCTTATGCTGTAGTCAGATAAATTTCATTTTTTGTTGATGACTCCAGGAGACGCAGCACAGAATGTGCAGCTCAAGGAATATAGGGGGCAAAGGTGGCTTTATACCTCCATCTTGAATCCTGGATGTTGTGGGGCCAGTTTAACCCACTTGTGTAAATTAGAGCAGCCAGAAGATTTGTTTCCGTTGGTTTCTAGTCAGTTTTACTTTGAGACTCTCATGCACTAGCTCAGTTTGGGTGTAATCAGTGCAGGGGCGGGGGGGGGGATGTTTAATCCCAAATAAAATTACATTAAAAATAATTGAAAAAAATTCTATTAATATTAGTGTAACCCTTCTGCCCGTCAGAGTTGGCAGCAACAAGGGCCAGGTTCAATATCTAGGGGTTCCATTCCAATAACACAATGCAAAACCGGCTTGAGCCCCCACCCAGTGACCTGGGACAAATATATACCACCCCCGCTGCGCGCCTCCAAGAGGCAAGACTTCCCCTCTTGCAAGCACATAGTCAGAGTGTAGCAAAAAGCCTTTTAATAACAGAGAGAAACAATGCAGCATTATGTTGGGGAAACACCACCAACAGGATTCATAACACAACCCAAGCAAATTGGAGCGTGTCCATTCCCTTTGGTTCTTGAGTCCAGCAACCCAAAATCACCCAAAGGTCTCTGTCCCTGGTCAGGGCAGCCCCAGAGTTCAAAAGTTTATCTGCAAATGTTTACCTCCCAACCTGGGTGGAGATGGGGTGGGGTGGGGGGATTTAAGGGGCACCTTACATGGTCCAAAACTGATTGCCCCACCTCTCTATGGGGCTCTGCTTTGCCAGCCATCCCCATGAGCTGCTCAGGCTCCCCCACTACTTACTACAAGCTGAAATCAGTGATTGTTGTGTTAGGGGAGCCTCAGTGCTGGTGCACCATTAGCCCAAAGTGAATTCAGCTCAGCAGCCTATAACTAAACTCCTAATAGAATCAAAATTAGCTCTGTTTCAGAGTAACAGCCATGTTAGTCTGTATTCGCAAAAAGAAAAGGAGTACTTATAGCACCTTAGAGACTAACCAATTTCTTTGAGCATAAGCTTTTGTGAGCTACAGCTTACTTCATCAGATGCAACTTAGCTCTAATATTCTACAGTGGAGAGAGGAGGAAGTGCAATTAGCATGTAAGGCCCTCACCAGAGAGGCCATGCCACCCAGTACCTGTCTCCAACCTCTCTCTCTATTACTGGGTGTTGGAACCTGTGACCCTTGCCTATCGAGGGCTGCTTAGTTGATGGTGAGTCCCTCCATCATAACAAAAGGCCGAGTACAGTTCCACTGTCCTTGATTCATATAGTCAGGATAATAACAGTTTATTCCTGCCCCAATAACAGAGAAACTGGGACTCCTACAGCAGCCAAAGTGACCACCTAGGCAGGGTGGGTGTGCCTATGCAAATGAGATCAGGCCCTGAAGTTCTTTTCCATAACCCACCATGACTCGCCACCAGATGTCAGGATAGAGCTCATCTTGACTCTGCTTACATTAGGTTTTATGAAACTCATTCTGAAAATGAACTCTAAATGTTGGTTCTAACCTGCGTCCACCCACATACAGAAAGTTGTACAATTGAGGATTGCTCCAGGCTTGAGGGGTAACATGGAAGAAGCTTCTTTCTATGAATTCATACTGCATACATTTGATCTGTGGGAGAAATTCACCTACTTGCTAAGCCCTGTGTGTATCTTGTATGAAATAATTCTGTTTTAGCTATTTTCCTATTGTTTTCTGGTTACTGTTTAATTATTTTCCCCAGTACTGAACCCGGGGCTACAAATTCCTAGGCCACTCTAAGGTTTCTTAGTAAAAGGACCTATAAAGAAAAAATATTTGAGGCTGGTTCTATATGAGCAATAAAGCAATAGCAAGATATTCCTTTGAACTGGGTGCTCATCTATATACAAGGAAAGGGATCTATATAAAATTTTCCCTTCTCCAACACAACATTTCAACTTATATTTGTAAAATAAGCATTATATTTTCTTGGTATCCCAAAATCATATATCTTTGCTCTGTTTACACCAATGTCTTTTCTCCCTAGGTTCTGGCCATTATGATGGATGTTTTCACTGATACTGAGATATTCTGTGATGTGTTAGAGGCAGCTAACAAAAGAGGTGTTTTCGTCTATCTGTTGCTTGATCAAAGCAATATAAAGCTCTTCAGTGAGATGTGTGATAAGGTGCAGATTGGAGAGGATCACGTCAAGGTATCGCTGATTACACAAAACTCTTAAAGCCTTAGAGCTTTCGTTCCTAATGTCGAACTTGTTTTGACTCATACTCCTCTGTTGTAACTCAGTATCATGGGTATTAATTTGAATTGTGATATAACAAGTATCTGGCTGCTAGCCTAATTTGTCTTCAACTATGTGAAAGAAAACTGAATAAAGAAATAAACTTTCTTCTATAAATAGCCCCCAAGTTTCTAATAAATTGAGGCTAATTAAAAATTTTCATGATGGTGTTTGAACCATTGTTAAATCCCAAAGCCGGGGAAGCACAAGAACTAACGGGTTGGTTTGTTTATTGAAAATATGCCTTCATGAAACACAGGGTTTAAAAACTTATGAGCCAAAGTGTGCTCCCCTTTATTCATCCAACGAACACGACTGATCTGTTAGGACTCTGATCCTACAAAGACTTAAGCACATGTGCTTAACTTTATACCTGGCAAGTAGTGCTGTGGAAATCAGTGGAAATAGAGCCAAGCACAGTGGCATCCTGGTCTATGCTAGGGCATTATGGGCTAGATTCACAAAAGGATTTAGGTGACTAACTGCCACTTTAGATGCCTAAATCCCAGAATTGGGCCTCACTGGGATTCATAAAGTCCCTGCTCTGCTGTCACCAAACCCTAAACTCACTCAGTGCCTACAGTCTCACAGTAAAAGCTCCCGAGGCACCTATGTGTCTGCCTCTGAGCGTGTGCACTGCAGCCCCATGCCAGTTGTCCGGATGCCTAAGCCCGAAAGCATTGCGTGAATATTGAGAAGTCAGGCTTTCTGCCACCTAACTCACCTACAGGGCCCGATCCAGCAAGCACACTGAGAACTCACGTAGCAGATTGGGCCCGTATAGGCGAGCTTCTACAAAGCAGCTGGGAGTAAGGGGAGGAAAGTTTCACTGTGAAGAAATCATTTTAAAAAGTCTTCGGAGCAGAGGGACTGGATCCTGGCTGTCCAATGTGAGTGCTTTAACCACCAGGCTACAGAGTCATTCTTGGGCTTGCTTGCTTGATGTCTGTCTCTGGCCCAATGACTCTTTCATTAGTTAATCCACAGTGGAGCAGCATCAACAGCTGTGAGATCAGAGGAGGGCTATGTCAGAATATCCCAGAGGCCAGCGATTAGGGCAGTCAACTGAGGAGAGACTTGGACTGGGGGGGGGGGGGGGTGTCTCTACCAAAGCCCAGGTGAGTACCCTAACCGTTGGGCTAAAAGCTGTGAGGGAGCACCTCCCCCTCTACTCCCAGCTTCTTGCCAAAATGGTGCTGGCACCTTACTGCAAGAGAGGGAATGCCGCTGAGAATCCCAGGCAGAGGGAAGAACCTTCCTGTGGCCCAGACTTAGGCCTCTATCTCTGAGACGAGAGGGGCTTTCACACACCCTTCCTCTTGGCTCCTCCCATTGGCTAGCTTAGGTGGGCCAAGGAACCACTTAACATGATGACATTTGGGAACCCCATTCTAGGGCACCTTTCCTTCCCCATTCATTGTCTAGGGAGCCAAGGCACCTAACCCAGGCTTTGTGATTCCCAGTGATTTTCTAGATGCCTAAGTGTAGCGATGCGTAAGTTTCTTTGTGACACTAGCCCTATGGTACTACAAATAATAATAATCCTCACAGGGTGTAAAGTGCAGCATATGTGTAAGTCTTTGTAGGCTCAGGGCCTCATTAGTAAGAGGAGTGGGTTTTAGCCCGAGATGTTTTATACTAGAGACCACGTAAAACACTAAGACCTAGATCCTCATCTGGTGCAAACAGACACAGTTCCCTGGAAGCTAGTGGAGTTACACTGATTTACACTAGCTGAGGATCTGACTCTAGGGATCTAATTCTAGTCACTGCTATGGACATACCCCTGCCGTTCATTTCCAAAGGTGTTGCGTCACAGTCATAGAGCTGGGGGGGGCCCAGCTATGTCCAAAAATTTACAATACTGTACAGCATAGCTCCCTTTTGTATAGGTTTCCATACAAAGGCCAAATATATAGCCCAGTTTGTGCACCCATTGAAATCAATGGCATTGCATCACATGACAAAGTCTGACGAAGATTTAGTCTAAATTCTATGCAACTGCACTTTACAGTATTAAAATATACAGTTGGGGAATTAAATAAGAAATCCTAGCAGAGGGAGGGGGAAATTAAGCATTACAGGCTAGCGGAGAAGAAAGATTACCAGCTAAATTTTGCAATAGGATGATGAATTTTAATGTGTTTACTGGTTGTTGTTGTTTTTGGTCTTCTCTAGAATATTTCAGTCCGAAGTGTTACTGGAGAGGTTTACTGTGCCAAGTCAGGCAGGAAATTCTCAGGGCAAATCCAGGAAAAATTCATCATCTCTGATTGGAGATACGTTCTCTCTGGATCATACAGGTGAGACCAGTCATCACATGTTCTACCTGAGGTTAATTCTATTATTATTTGAATTGAAGTTGTACTTAGGGGGGCCCTACTCAGGGATCAGAGCCCCATTGCGTTAGGTGCTGTACACATGAAGGCTGGGTTACAGATAAAAGTATTTTGGAAAGTAAAGGTTTACTCTGGATTATGATTCATAGGCACTAACCACACTGAGGATCAAGAGTGGTTCCCCTTAAAGTGTTTTGAGGTGTGTTTTTTTTTTTTTTTCCTTCTGAGAACCATTTTATAACCGTGCAATGGTCAAACTGTGTTACAGAGACTATTTACCCTGCATAGCAAAGTTTGGCTATCCTCATTCTCAGAAAAAAAGATCCCTGTCTCCAGTGGTCATGGATAGCATGTCGCAAGTCATTCATGGTTATACATGGTAGTTACTGTGCAGTCTGGAACTGTGGCAAGTTCATACTAAAGCTCTACTGCTGAGAGGAAGGCTGGCGATGTGGTTAGGGTGTTGAACTGGGACTCAGGAAATCTGGGTCCAATTCTTAGCCCCACCACCCCCCCCCCAGACTTCCTGTGTGAGGTTTGCCATTGACTTCTGTGGTGCTAAGCTTTCACCCTTAATCTTTCTGTAGTTTGGTTACGCAACTATAAAAAATGTGATGATAAGCCTTATTTTCCCACACCCTTTGTCTGTCTTGATTGTAAATTATTCAGGGTATAATGCCTAGTACAGAGGACTCTGATCTCAATTGGGACATCTAGGCACTACTCTAATACAAATAATAAATAACATTTATACACATAACACCACTTTTGTGGTTTTAAGACACAGGGTGTACAAAGGGCAATAGGCTGCGAAGTTTGAAGTTCCTTGGATCTAAATATTAATTGGTTCAGTCTCTACCAGAGAAAATTGGAGCTAATTGGAACTGGTCAACATTTTTCCTTTTTTCATGAAACATTTTGAAAATATAATTGTTTCTGTTTTGAATATTGCAAGGAAATATCTTTTGTGCTTTCTGAAAACTTTCCAAACCAAAGAGGTTCTTGTATGAGACACAGCTGGAGTGAATATCTCATGTATTTATGTGTATATCCATCCAATCAAAGAGTCAGGAAAACATCAAGTGACAGCATGCCACAACCTGTACCCAATCACAATTTACACAATAGCAAACCAAAAATAAATCAGTAATTTTTTAAAAAATTGCTATTTTCCCCCTCACAAATAAATTGAAAATTTGTAGCTGGAAGTTTTCAAATAACTGAAACATATTGCTGGAACCAAAACATTCTCATAAAAGCTATAATTTTCAAATATATGCTGCTTAAAAAAAAAAAAAGTTCAAAAAATGTTGACCAGCTCTAGAGCTGATGGCCTATCCTAGTAGAGACTAGGATGTACCTTAACTGTTCATGGCTGACTCAAAAGAGATTGTGGAGCAGAACTAGAAAGCTGCCCATAATACTTACCACATTTTTCATGTCATCAGCAAATCATTACCAAGAGGCATGTACATTTCCATCACCTTACAGAGCTCTTAATGTGGCATAGGTCAGCCTCTGTTTGGAGATTCACTCTCTATTTTCCTTTCAACTAGCTAACTTGTCATATAGAAACGCTAGATTCCTGCCATCCACCTTAGCAGATGTGATACGTCTAGCCTTTATTTTCTGTTAATTACGCCTGTAACATCTGGCCTGCAATGTTTTCATACCGGTATAACTATTCTAGTTAAAGGTGTGGTTTTATTGTTTTTAACCGAGCAGCCCACTTTAATTTCCCTTCCAACATGTAGTGTTGCTAATTCTTGCAATTTTATTATAAGTCTCACAACATTTGGAGTATTAATTAAAGTCCCAGATGCTAAGGTTAGGAGATTGCATGAGCATCTGAGCGTTCATGTTTAAAAAACTACATTTCTAATCTTCATGGTTACAGAGAAAATCTTGAAAACTTGACTCACGTGAATCCTACCGGCTCAGAAACCAGAAGGTGAAGAAAAAGATCCAAATTGTATTATATTTTTTTTAAATGTCATGCTCTTTGGGAGGTCTGACCAGTATAAGAACTTTTATACCAGTATAAATGTGTCCACACTGTGTGTAGAGGGAGTGGGGGATACAGATAAAGTGGTACAACCTGTGTGCATAGACAAGATCTCTGCTGGCCATAGAGACAGACAGCCATTTTGTGTTCAGTTCTCATCAGACCGTGAGACACACCTACATTGGGTGCTTTTTCAAGGACAGTTTATTTTTGTTCTTTCTACTTTTGTGTTCTTTTAATCTTCTGACTGAAGATGCTTGAATGCTATTAGTATATGTAAAAAACATACCAGCAAATCCATGTTGTATTGAATGTGTATGTAAGGAAAGCAAATGTGAGGGAATGGAGCAAGCAGACTTTTTCTCTAGCAAAGATTTTCTCTTTGCTGTAAAATGGCTAGCACACCCACCCACCCACCATTCATATTCAGAGTCGTGCCTTGCATTTGTCATTGCTGTTGCAAGCTGCTCTAACCTCAAAAGCCTTGTCAAACTGCATAACCTTATACTCAGGCCAGCAGAGGGTGTGGTGAATACCAAATCTTTTATACACAGTTTAACTCCATCAAGCCCTGCCGTGTTTACCATAGGCTCACACACCATGTGTTGTTTTTATAGGCTTGCTAGCTTTTACTTTGTTCACTCTTGTTGTTTTCTCCTCATTCCCCTATCCCAACCCCAGTTAACCTTCAGTCTTAGCCAGCAGCTTATACTCCCTGGGGAAGATCAATGCAAACGAGCCTTTTTGATGAGTGATGATAATAGAGACACTTTTGCAACCGATGTTCCTTAAGAGTCTCATTTGTGTAGGCCTTAAAGGTAACGCAAAATCACGTCAGCTTAGCTTTTTGTCGTGGATCATTAGAAGGGTTTGAATCTGGTTTAGGGGGTAGTTTCCATACAGTTTTATCACCTGTTCCTCTGGCTTTGGGCTGTTGGAACATTGTATGTATTATAAACCCTACTTTTTCTAATTCTCTCATGTATATAATCAAATCAGTCTTTAGCAATGTTAGGTCAAGTATTTATTTGGGTGCGCGCTCTCAGTGCTCATAAAAGAGGCCCAATTAAAAGCCCTGGAGAGTGAACCCCTTGCCTAGGGTGACCATATTTCCCTTAGCTGAAAACGGGACACGGGTAAGAGATGGTCCCTGCTCAGGGAAGGTTACTTTATACATCTCTGAGGCACAATCCTTTAAGTAAACTCCTCACTATCCTGGGATGCAAGCTGTCCCAGGTTGACCCAGACCACCTGTAGTGTCCAGCCAGAGAGCGGGGGCTGCTGCCCAGGGGACAGGTTTGAAAGCATCCCTGCCTGCCAGCAGCAGTAAATCTCTCCAGTCATGCTGGTGGTGGGCAGCACTAACTTCAGAACTGACCCCCTGGCAGCAGCCGCCGCTCTCCCCGGGTCTGCCAACACCACAAATGCCATCTTGCTGATTACCCAGATCTCATGATTCCAAATCCGAGCCCATTAAAGGCAAAAAAGAGCAAACACGAACAAATATGAAACACATCATAAGGTTTTCAGCTGATTTTACTCATCAGATCAATTAGTATGACTTTTTCATGGAATCTGAAGAAATAATTTCTGCTGTAGTGTCTTCAAAACGCAAAAAGACAAAGCATTTAAAATAGTGCCTGTTCTATACAACTGAGCACAAGGTATACTGAAGCTAGTAGTAGATCTAACTGCCCTTCTTATAACATGCAGTGTTGTATCCTCTTCAGTACAAAGAGACTTAACTCGGATGGGATTTTCAGAAATACTCACAACTCTGCTCCCATTAAAGTCAATGGTAAAAACATCAGTGGGAGAAGAGCTGGAGCAAAACTGAGCTCCCATCCACAAGGTATGTTCAGATTTAAATCTGATCTCTGAAGCACCTCTCATGCACACCTATGGTGTTGTAAATGTGAGCTATAAAGGAAAAGTAAAGAATTTCAGGGTCAGGAGCTGCCAGTGAAGTCTACAACATTGCACTGACAGTTTCCAAATGAACTTGCTGAGAGAGGTGAGAGGATACAGTCAAAAACAGGACTCCAGTGTATTAAGAATAAACTCGGAACAGGCTGTTCTACATGGTTAGGGAGGCAAAATACTAGAATTACTCCACAGAAAGATCTACTAAGGAGTGAATTAATAAAACAGCATTAGTCTCAGGCTGGAAGGATCCTTTTCACACCCAGTATTTCTTACCTAACGTGATTCATCTTAAAATTGTACATTAGGCAGTGTTTTCAGCTCTTCGCATAAACTGCACAAATAGTCTATTGTGTTTTGAATTATGCTTTTTGGATGAGTTTATACTAATAGTAAAAATTACTGCCTCCCCTGAGCCTTCCCCTCAGAAGCGGGAACGCTGTACATAGAAAATATGCTAATGACCCAACGTGGAGATAAAAGTTTCCACTGGAAGAGTTGGATAGTTCCTGAAAGAAGATGCAGCTATGGATACAACTGCAGGAAACAGGTTAATATAGGTTTATTATTCTCAGAACTATTACACATAAGGTATGTGGCTCTTCCTTTAAAATCAGCCAGCTCCTGCTTGCCTTATTAATTTAGTGCCTGCTCCGTTTCTCATTAGTCAAGGGAGAGTCTCTTTAACTTAGTATGAGTTGGATCTGGCTCTTTCTGCTTATTAGATACTCAAATACTACAGTGTTGCTTGTAGGATAGACAGACAGGCATCGTGTGTCCTTTGGCTCAGTATCCACATAGTCTTTTGCATTAGTTAACTAAAATTGATTCAAGATCGCTCCTTTGGCTAAAGTGATGCAACTTTGAATGCGGACAGTTCTCTCTTTGTGTGCGTGTATGACGTACAACCAGAGTAATACAACACGAAAGCCCAATTAAAGGTACAGATTTTGAAATATTCAAACATACTTGCTGTTTAACACCATATTAGTGATACTAGTTAATGCAACAAGGTACACATGTCAGCTGCAGGGCTTCCACTGCACACATTTCAGAATTCTTGTTTGTTTTGATTTTTGCTGGAAGGCACTTTATTAAAGTGGGATATTATAGTAAAAAGACCCATTCCCTCACTCTGACAAGGTGAAAGAGATGTGTGAATAAGTAAGGGATTTTGAATAAGATTCAAGTGGTAGATTTGACTCATTGTGATCTATACAAATACCCAAACTATCACTGCGCTTGTTGGAATTAACTTTTATATAACAGACTTGTCTCACACCACTCCCTTTAGAGGGTTAGTCAACTTGACAAGGTTCTTGAAGGCTTCAGAGGCAGTTGTAATAACACTGTTTATCATATCAAAGACGGGATTGACATTAAGTTACTTGCATCTCACCTGGAAAACCAATCTTGTTAATACGTTTGGACCATAGGTTTCAACAATATAATACACAAGCCATTGGCATAATCTTTGCATTGTTCTCCAATTTCTCATGGACAAGGTTAACACTGACTTTATGTTCTCTTTTCTTCCAGCTTCACATGGTTGTGTGGCCAGGTTCACCGGAACTTCCTTTCCAAGTTCACTGGCCAAGTTGTAGAGCTCTTTGATGAAGAGTTTCGACATCTCTATGCTTTGTCCAAGCCAGTGATGGGACTGAGATCTCCCACACACACAGTGCCCTTCTTGCTAAACAAGAGTACCACCACCCAAGGCAGCCTCACTAGCAGCAGCAACCAGGGAAGTGCCAATACTCCTTCAGATCCATTCAGTAGCTTGTCGGCTAATAGCACATATCAAACCAAACAACCCTCCAGAACTCACATGTACAGCAGCAACCCAACATCACAGTCACCACTTCATAGAGGTAACTCCTTCCATGGCTACACCTCATTCATGTCAACCCAACCATGGAAGGCCACCCAAACCAACTATCATCAGTGGCAGTTTGGTACTGATACCCCAGCAGTCCTTTATAATAATGTTAACATCTACAAACCTATGCAACTTAGACAAGACAATGTAAACAGGTCAAGGTTAAACCCAGTGTGGAGATGCCTTCATAAAGCTAACCTGATTACATAACCACCTTGTTTTGTATTGCAAATGTATTGAAGATTCATTTTAGCAATAGCCTGTTTAATAATGAATACTCAGCATAGAAATTATGTAGAATACAGAAGGGGGAGACTTGCAAGACTGTGTTCTCTCTTTATTTTGTTTCAAGCCTTAGGGATGATTGTATGTTTCAGTCACAAAGGACAACCACCACCAAATGTTTCTCAAATTAATAAAACCTAAGTCTGCTAGCACTGAAACCTTGCATTTATGATACCACCATTTAGGAACAGAAGTAGTAGCATTGTTTAAAATGTCGGTCTGCCCTTACATGACGTATTTGTGGTCAGGTGGTTAGCATTGCCAAATGAAAGTGCATAAAATAACAGTTTGATGATGATTTTTATGTGCTTGTGAAGTTTTCTGTTTATTCACTAAAGATACTGGCAGCAGTCGTGCAAGTTCTCTCATTCGCTGCCACCATGCCTCAATCCTGACTTGGAAGGATCACTTGAAGAGTTGAGAGAAGCACAGCCTCCATCTCCATTCAGTCATCTCTGCTGAGACTGGTAACAAGGGTGCCAGTTGTGGTCGTGCTTTCTGTGAATAGACCTGTTGTGACATTCCCCTGGTGTTATCTGGACTGGTGATCTGCTAGGTCACTCCAATCCTTGACTCTGGGAAACAGCCTTACCCTGCTCTGCTGTGAGAACCCCCACTCCTGGGCTGGTCCTGCACAGACTCTGGCATGGAAGCTGCTCCCAGCTACATGAGCACTTTCTGCCAGCTGCTGCTCAGATTGTGCAACCGAATGACACTAGTCAATATCTCCGGTCCCAGACACAACCCTAGGAACCTCCATCTTGCAGTGTCCAGTTATGCTGCTGGATGCTGCAAGCTTACATGAGTTCATCAATTTAACAAAGAAATTGATTATGTCTAGGCTTGTTATCCCAAGGGGAGTTTCTGACACACCACAAACCAAACAAACTGCTTCAGGTAGAATAAACAAATTTATTAACTACAAAAGATTGACTTAAAATCTAAGCACAAGTCAGATTTGGTCAAATGAAATAAAAGCAAAACACATTCTAAGCTGATCTTAACACTTTCAATGCCCTTACAAATTTAGATGCTTCTCACCACAGGCCGGCTCGTTGCCCTTCAGACAGGCTCTCCCCTTTGACCAGTGCTTCAGTTGCTTGGTGGTGATGTCTGTAGATGGAGGTGGAAGAGAGAGGAAGAGCATGGCAAACATCTCTCCTTTATCATGTTCTTTCTTCCCTCTTGGCTTTGCCCCCCCCTTCAGAGTCAGGTGAGCATTACCTCATCCGTAGTCCCAAACTGACCAAGGGAAGGGGGGTGACTCATTTGAGATTCCAACAAATCCTTTGTTGCTGCCTAAACCAGTGTCCTTTGTTCCTGAGAGGCTGGGCTGGGTTTGTCCCATACATACCCTGATGAGGTGTGAACTGCCCCTCTGCTCCTGGAGAGTTTTGCCTGGGCTTGTTTTAAGCCATGAGGACACATTTTCAGCCTCATAACTTTACACATGAAATTGCAACCTATAATATTAAACTACAACAACAATGCTCAGTGCATCATGAGCCTTCCAAAGACACCTGACATGACAAATTTTGCATCAGATACCACATAATCATATTATAAGGATGAACATGGCGGTACAGGGTGTTCCCCTGAGGTAGAGTGTCACACCTGTCAACTATGAATTAGATTGAGACCACCAGTTTATGTTACACAGGTCACCAGAAGCCAGTAGATGGTAACAACTTTCAGTTACTATCACCTTCAGCTAGCTTTAGTCCATTAACCTATATGTGAAAAGCGTTCTAACCCATTAGCCCAGTACCACCTATTCTCTCATCACAGTTAGTTACACAACTGGAAACTGAAGCCTCCCATTTAGGAGAGACTCCCATTTCTAGAGGAGAATTTTACCTTGAAAATATTTGCATAGATTCGGACTGGAAAATGGTGTGCAGTAAAGGAGATGAACAGTCTGAAAGCAAAGTCTTATCAATCACACACCTTACAGATAGTAGGCTTAAAGGGCTCAGTTCATCCTAGAGGATGAATCTGTTATAAGTGCATGAATCTTTGAAATCCTCCCAGTGGTCATTTGGTTAAGTGAGAAGATAATGAAATAGACAGCAATTGGCAGTCAGAGTTTTGAAAACAAAAGGGTCTGCTCCTCAGAGGTGCTGTGTGTCTGTATCTCTGATTAAAGTCAATGGCCAGTACAGGTGTTAAGCACCGCTAGAGATCATGCCCCAAAATGGCATATCCTATATTTGAAAGGATCCTTAGAAATGAGGAAGTTTCCATAACTGTGAGGGAGGCATAAAACAATCATAAGGAAATTCAGTCGACATACATAGAATGTCCTTTATTTAACTCTTTATGTACACCAGAACACTAGTAAATCCTGGGGGAAATCTGTGCAAATTTTTTTTTAAAATTCTGCATATTTTATTAGTCAAAATAACAATATAATCATGCCGGTTTCAATTATTTTGGTAATTTATTTTAAAATACCTGTCACAAGTATGTCTAACAGTACAGACAACAAAAGATTCAGGAAATGTTTTTTGACAAATAGATTCCTTACTAGGCATATGAATACAGAACTTTGAGTAATAATTCATTTATACTACAATACAGACTTTCCTGCATCCCTCAGAAGCAGTGCAAAGGCTTGTGGGGAGTCAGGGGTAATGGAGGAGCTGAGGGGGAGGGAAGTAATTGCTGGGCAGGAGCCTGGGAGTGAACCCGGAATGTTGTTGAGTGCGGGTGGGAGAAGTATGGAAAGTTTTCTGTTTGTTTTTTGGGGGTGGGGGAAGGGAGGGAGAGATTGTTAGGGAGTTGGGGAGCCTCCCCCATGCAGACCCTGACTGACCCCCAGCCTTTCCCATTCAGGCACATCTGCCCTGTATCCATATGTCCCTGCATCCCTCCTCACCCCTGCACCACCTCTCAGCCACTCCCCTCCATCCTGTCCCCATAATGCCCTGCATCCCCACTTACACATTCTCATGAGGCCCTGCATCCCAACTCCCATTCAGCTACTGGCTCAATGCTGTTAGCCCACTAGCTCCTGTGCCCCTTCCCCAATCTGTCCCCCCCACTAGCCCCTCTGAACCCCCCAGCAGACCCATGTGCCTATTCCCCCCCCAATATCCCGTGTCCCCTCACCTGACCCCGTAGGCAGAGTGCTGTGAGGAACACAGCCTCTCCTTCTCCCTCTCTGAGGCTGGCTGCTCCAGTCCAGAGCCAGCTGCCCTCACTTCTGGCGCCACAGCAGCTACTGGTGGGCAAAAGGTGTAACTGCAGTGTCTCTAGCAGAATCTATTTTCTGGGGAGAAAAAAAAAAAAATCTACGGAGGACATTAATTCTGTGCATGCACCAGAAGTGCAGAATTCCCCCAGAAGTAACACTAGGCAATAGATTTTTGCAGTAAGATCTTCAAGCATTTGCAGATTATAAACAAGGAAAAAATGGAATTGTTTGAGGTGGTGCAAGGAAAGGGAGTGATCAGAAAATTTTCCTGACAATGAGTTGTCTGAGGTTGTAGAACAATCTCCGCCGGGAAGCCCCTTCTTACCTAGTAAAATGGACAAAACACTAGAAAATGTACTGCAGGGAACAGTCCTGCACTAGCAGGAGGATGGTCTCTAACCATCTTGGCCTTTTCCACCACTAACATCTATGATAATGACTAGAGCACAGAATTGTGTTGATAAGCCACTGAATAAAATTGCAAAAGCATTTTGTGGCATCTGTTTTTATTTGATTTTCATTAACACCTTGTTCTGTTATCTACGAATAGCCATCAGGACAACCATGACCTATTCTCTTTGTAAAACAGATTTCAGAGACCTCCATTAAATTCCCTTTGTGAGCAATGTTTTGCTTATTCCTTTCCTCTTAACTTGTGCACCTTCTACTATCTTTTCCAATAGCATAACTTGTTTCTATATAGTCATAACAAAACTAAAAGAAAAATTAATTTTATTTCCACTGACATCGATTAAACCCATACAGCCTATTGGCCTACTTGGGGTGCTAATGTATTCTGTTCATATTTTTAATAGGGATGTGCCAAAGGGGTCAATAAAATATTTTGATAGTGCCAGCTTTGTAATTCAGTTAGTGTAAATGCAGTTGCCAGAGAGAGCTTATTGCACCTGTCCTCTGGTATTTATATTACCTAAAAGACCCAGTCAGCACTGGGGACTGCGTAAATACTTATTAGAAGACGAGCCCTAGCCCAACCAGTGGACACTCCAGGCTTAGGTCTCTAAAGCTCGTAGTGGCTTTACATTTAGTTCCAGTTCCAACTCAAAGTAGAAAGTTTTATAAGTTAATTTTTTACTGACTTGGGTCCTGCATATCTTTTTTGGTACAGTAGAAATCTGCTGAGACAGCCGGAGGCTGGTTATAGGGGGTACACAATAGAGGTCCTTCTACTCTAGAACTTACTTCACCCTTTGTAAGGCCTGTATATTTACAGGATTTTCTGAGGAGCTGGAGCGTGGTTTGGGAGCTTTTCCTGGTAACCAAACTGATAAACAATTTTCCTTGTTACTGTGAAATCATAGCTTGGGGACTGCAGAATCATAGGCTGTGCACAGCTAACCAGGAGAGTGGATTGTTAATAATGATGGCCACAGGACTAGAATATCACACAAACTTGCAACTTGCCAGTAAACATTTATGGTTACGTTCCATAAAAGACCCTTTTTAAATGGGAGCACTGTGATAAAGGGAGCTGCTGACTAGCCAGTACATTTAATCAGAGGACTCATATTTTGGTCCTTTAAAAATATTTTGTAGCGTAGAGTTTCACTACCAGGTGGACGATTTACCTATTCAGTCATCTGTTCATGCCAAATTGCAGCAAGGTGACATTATGACTTGCATTGTGCTTTAGTTCAATTTTTAAAGCTGAACACCAGGGATATAGCTTCTTCTTTGATGAGGAATTCACTGGCATAAAATTTCAAGCCAATTTAATGGTGTGCTGCAAGTTCCCAAGACACGTCTCAAGATGATCCACCAACAATAGTGCCCACTGGCTAAAACAGCCAGCCAATAATAATAAAAAGCATAGCTATCCTAGCACCAGCTCTAGAGTTTTCAAAAAAAAGCAACTGCTACCAACCAGCCCGTTATACAAATCATCTATCACAAAACATTTTGCTGGTCCTAATATTTTATAGACCTAAGCAACTGATAGTTCCTCAGAATAAAGCCAACTCTTGAGATTTGACCTAGTCATTCATAGCCCAATGAAATATACAAAAGCAGTCTCAGTGCTGTGTAAATATTAAACTATATGAAATTGATCCAATACGGTAGTGGGGGATACTTTGTGCAGCTGAGTTCTCCAAAACTTTAGAGGAAGTGTAGATTGGAGACAAACGGATAATAATGTGGGAGGTCCACTTTGGATAGAGTATAAGGGTCAAATTCAGCCCTGGCATTAATGGGTGCAGCTCACATTAATTTACGTAAGGGCTGAGCTTGAATGTCAAGTGAATGTCATTTCTGTTCTGATGGAAAGTAGTTCACAATTTCAGCAAAAAATTAAGCAAAAAATCCTAAACAGGCTCCCACAAGCTAAACTGGCCAATGATCAACAGCACATGTAATTACAAGCAGCTGCAGAAGTGTCCCAACTTTCAGCAAAGCCCGAGAAAGATACTGACACACCACTTACATTTGCTTGAGGAGAAAGGCTCATGTAAACACCACCATGAGACTCCACTCCAACTCTGCTAACTGTGGCAGTGAACAGCTGGTTATGTCTGCCATAAACTAGAATTACTGCATTCAAATGCTTATTAACAGTATTAAATAGCATATAGTTAGTGTGCTCCCATGCAACAATCACTTTAGAACCATTATAACTAGCTTTCCATAAATCTTCCTATCCAAAAGTAGAAACTGACAGTCTAGGAAGTACATATAGTTGTATGTAAGCATCAGTTTATTCAGTGTCGTCTTTAAAAGAGCCCAGTAAAGTGTTCTAAAAGTAAAGAACACACATGACTAAAAGGAATACTTGGTTATATTTAAGTATACTTGCCAAACAACTACCTTCCATAACAAGCTGTCCAGGATGTGGTTTAACATTAAGTTACAAAACCACCATAAATAATTTGATATGACAGGGAGGCAATTTTTTTTTCCCCCTGGAGAAGCCCGATACTTAACTTTTACTGAACACAAATGATTACTGAGCATTACATAACAATGCTGAATAATTGTTTTAAACTCCATTTCAAATTAGCAGAGACGTGTGGCTTTGAGTGGGGGAATTACAGTCCAGTGTATTTGTTTTTAAAAGCTTCAGCATTCTTTAGTACACTGAAAAGAAAGGCAAGCACAAGATAAGGAAAATCCCCAAGAAAACAAAATCATGCTGAAAGAGTATATTTTGATTTGGTAACAGTTAATGAAAAATTAATGAGAACAGAATACATTTCATGTTTGAAGAGGAATAGGGAATAATTTTTTTAAAAAAATTAAGAGCACACCTTGGTTGCCTGGAATGCAAATGATGCTGAACAGAGAAAACCAAACAAAGATCTCTGCCTTTTCCAAAGCACAGAACAAGTCCAAACCATGTAATTTCACTGCTTTTAAATGTACAGCAAACAGGTGTCTGGATTCATTATAAATTGACGGTTTAACATGAAAAATCTGTACAGATGAGAGAACTGGTTTGCAGTACGATCAACAATGCATTTTTCTCTTGCACAATTTCACAGAGTACAATCGGACTAAGTTCTCTCCAGTATGTATAGCCTCAGAAACTTATTACTCTGAGCCCTCTGCACAAGCAAAAGTGAGGATGTATAGTGAGTTCTACACTTGCACAGAGAACCCATTAGTCTTGAAGAGAGACTCCCTGTGCAGACTAGAAGGGACATATTAGCATTACATTTTTAGAAAGTCATAGAGAGTTGCTCCTTATTGAAAATGTTCTGAATACAACTTAATATATTAAGGTTCTCAGCTATCTGAATTTGAATAGTAGAAATATCTCTACTTATAAAGAAATACTAATTTTAAAAACACACCCACCAGATTTTACAATAAGAAACTGCTAATTCTACAGCTCTAAATATAGCAAGATAAAACCAAATACTGAAGAAATTTCAGACTAGATATTGTGGTGAGACTCCCCTAAGGACATCAGAGCTGCAAAGAAATCATAGGTGAGGTGTGCCCAAGAAGTAAACTTTGTGATGTTTGTGTTGCAATATGCCTTTGAAGGCTGAGAATGTACCTTGCTGTGGCCCAGTTTTAAACCAGATCTGTCACTTCTATTGGAAATGTTGTAGCACAGAAAGAAAAAGCCTACAAGTATGCAAGGAGACTGATGATTATAAATGCAGCCAATATATGCTTTTAAAAGATATACAATCACGTTACTTTAAAAATAAAGAAATATGAACTTTATTCCATAAGTTATTCCATCATCATTAGAGGTAGAGAGGATAAAAAAAATAAATACAATAGCCTGTAAGTTACTTATGATGGAATACATATATCTGGACAGAATTGTCTCTCAAAATGACAAAATGTCTTGGAGCTTTTTGAACCATTTGCCTTCAAATTCTATAGCTGATGTAGTTACCAAGGATGTCAGGGCTGAAGGGCCTACAGATTTTATCTCTCCCTGAACACCCTCTTTCAGTTTTTCTGGAATGAGATCCTCTCCCATAACCTGCAGGTGAAATAAAAAGGGGGAAGAAAAAAAACCTGAAAAATTAACAGCAGGGAAAATAATACAGTTTACAGCAGTGGTTCTCAAAGCCAGTCTGCAGCTTGTTCAGGAAAAGCCCCTGGCATGCCGGACCGGTTTGTTTACCTGCCTCGTCCGCAGGTTTGGCCAATTGTGGCTCCCATTGGCCACGGTTCACCGCTCCAGGCCAATGGGGCTGCAGGAAGGGTGGCCAGCATGTCCCTTGGCCCGTGCTGCTTCCCGTTGCCCCCATTGGCCTGGAGCGGCGAACCGTGGCTAGCGGGAGCCACAATCGGCCAAACCCGCGGACGCAGCAGGTAAACAAACCGGTCCGACGAGCCAGGGGCTTTCCCTGAACAAGCAGCGGAACGGCTTTGAGAACCACTGGTCTACAATAAATAAACAGACACTTACATCTAGGAACACTAATAATACAACCGAGCTAAAATTTCCAGCACATGGTCAAACTGTTCACCTACTGCATTGTGCAACAAGAATGGGACACTGAAGGCCCATGTGACATAGCTGCAAAACTCCTCTCAGTTGGTCTTGGCTGTGCTCTGATGTTGGGGTTTTTGCTCACAGGATGAAAGTGAGAAACCTCAATGCCAAATATAAATTCAAGTAATTCACACACGGCAGCAGCATTTTGATTTCCCAGGAAGGCAGGCATTATACCAACAAATGCACAAGAAGGGAGTCATTTCCTTTCCCATATTTCTTTGTAATGTACTAGATAATCTGCATACTACTGCCCTCTAGTGGATGGAATCAGTCCTGCTCTAAAGTGTCAGCTTGCAATGGACTTGCCTTTTAGTGGCTGATTAAATAAAAAGTATAAAGCCCTACTAGTGACAGCAAAAGGAGATTCTCCTTGAGTTCAAAGTATATAGATGCCTATGTGTCATGAACTCAACACCTCAAAATCCATCTTTGAGGCTGCATGTTTGTAATCTCTATGAACTCAGACATGGAATATATTCCCACTCTTATGGCACCATCTAAAACTAGTATAGAACCTAGTACACAGAATAAGACGACAAAAATTAATACTGTTAAAATAATTATTGCAAGGAAGTTTCAGTTTGGTTTTCTGGAAAACTAATAAGAAACTGGAGTGTTTAATAAGACTCCATGTGTTCTCAGTTTGTTGTATGTTTATAATTTTCTCTCCTGGACACATTTTTCTTAAAATGAAACTGTGTCCTAATCAAAGCAAAAACAATCAGGTAATAACAGAATACCCCAAAACAACAGGCACCTCTTCAAAGTACCTACAAATGTAAGTCTGAAGAGTCGGTGCTTACATAATGCCCCTTCCCCTTCCCCAGGAACATTTCCAATAGACAAATCTCTGCAAACTAAGTGGATCAATATAAGACAGTGTCTATGAACTCTTGTTTCACAATGAAATGGTACACTCACCTCAGTAATCAATAGCAAGGATTCTTCCTTTAAACCAAAACCTTTTACTTTGTCTTCAGTTTCCTGCTGAGCCTTTAAATTCTTCTCCAGAGCAAAGGATGACTGTTGCAACTGTGTAATCTGAAGTAAAAGCCTGAAAGTAGAAAGTCTCAGTGAAAATATGCAGCCAATTCAGAGGAGTGCTGACTGTAAAAATATTAGACAACATGAAATCAAGTCTTTTTAAGTATTGTTTTAAAACAAACGTTTTTTCTTGGGATTTTTAACCAGGGAAGTGGAGAAAGAGGAGAAATCTGTACACATCTGTGCAGGTTATATTATACTCAGCACTGTGATATGAGATACACCATGGTTTGATATGGGATACCCAGCTTCAGCGTTCATCCTGTGCTCAATATCTGATTTCAGACTTAACAAGAAAGCAGCATCTTGCCGCATATAGAGATGACTATCATTGTAAACAGGAGAGAGAGAAACTTCAGTTTTAAGACAAAAAGGCACCTTAGATTGCGGGGGAGGGATAGCTCAATGGATTGATCATTGGCCTGCTAAACCCAGGCTTGTGAGTTCAATCCTTGAGGGGGCAATTTAGGGATGTGGGGCAAAAATTGGGGATTGGTCCTGCTTTAAGCAGGGGGTTGGACTAGATGACCTCCTAAGGTCCCTTCCAACCCTGATATTCTAGGATTCTAAAGAATCTCGTAAGTTCATACTCATCTCCACACAAACTAGTCCTCAGACGTGGCTCTAAAATCTTTTAGAACTGTACCCATTTCAGAGGAAGTGCTGCAAGCCTCAACATGATGCTTTTAGTGCATTTATAGACAAGCTCTTTCACCAGCAGAAGTTAGTCCAATAAAGATATTACACCTCACCCACAGTTTTAGTACAGAACCTTATTCGCTGAGGGGTGAAATTCATAGGAACCTCTCTCCCCCCCTTTTGAGGGACAGTTATACCTCACCTGTTCTGAGGTGTACACTAAACATTTTAAAATTCCACAGGATGATTTTAACATATTCAATGACTTATGAAAATCTTGGATTTCTTAGAGGCAAGGACAGAAATTCATAAGAGCTCATTTCTAATAATTTTTGTCAAAGATTATGTTTTTGGTTGGGAAGAAAGGGGGAAGAGAAACAGTTATGCAATTCATTGTTTTCTCTTCAGCCAACTGTCACAGAATTAAATTTATTTTTCAACTTCATCCATTGTGGAACCTGGTGAATTATAAAAATAATTCATTTTTCTCTGAGCTATCTAAGCTGCAAGCAAATAAGACAGGCTGTATAACCAGGAAGGAAGTCAGCTATCCCTCTCCATTGCTCAAGTTGTTGCTGTACCATGAATTCCAAAACTAAAAGCAGCACGACAACGGAAATAGCACAGTATTAGTAGTGTAAGTATGGGAAGCTTTCCATGTAAAATCATTTTTAAAAAGACCATTGAGAATATATATTACCACTTTAGGGTATTAAGGCAAAGAATTTAAAAAATTGAATTAATTTACATTTCATCCATTCACAAGAGTGGTTTGCTTTTTGCATTCAACTCAGATTGCACAGTGAAATCAGACTGGTCAGTTTTATTTTCTGGTGCTCTTGCAGTAGTACGTTTGTGTGTGTGTTTGCAACAATGAGGGAAATATTTAAATTGACAATGTCAAATTTTGATATTAAGGTTTAGGAATACTACATTTTTAAAATAAAATCTTTTTGGACTAAGGGTAGTTAAGGTTTTCCCTTTAGTTATATATTTAGTTACCTTGTTCTAACAAAGGAAGCACATGCCTTTATCCAAACATCTTTCAATGCTTCCTGTCCCCAGAACTCAAAGGTAGCATGTTTCATTTTGTCCCGTGTTTCACATTCTTCTGTGATATGGAGGGATCCCTCTACCATGTGGTTATCGCTGTAAGATACTGAGCTGTCTCTGATTGTTTTTGTAGAAAGTGTTGACCAAACGTCTTCTCCCCCGCTATGCGTTTTGTGACATTGAAGGTTCATTTCTTTTCCAAACAGTCCTGGTGAGGTTTGGAAAACTTGGTCATTTGCACTACAATCTTTGCATTGAACAAGTTTTGTTTCTGAAATGAATGATGGAGGCAGAGTCTGTAAAAAGTACATATAAGCCTCAGCAAGTAGCTTCCAGTTCCATGGGTTAAAAGGATGTAAGGAAATCAGTTGCTGTAGGCATGTGACCTTTTTCTTGATATTTTTCAGGCGACAGTAAATGGCAAACTGCAGGTTGAGGACAGTTGTTAAATGATCTGTGTTAGTTGCCCCATTTCTCTAGAAACAAATTATGACAGATTAAATACAGTAGAATGGACAGAGTCATCATTGTTCAGGAGGATATTTTTTCCAGTGATGCACAAATCCCTCCCTCCACTTATGATTTCCAAAATTAATTCTCCAAATTCTGTTAAATATTTTAAAGATAATCTGATATAATGATGTGCAATCAGCCACAGCAGATTCAAGAATGCACTCCCCTAAGTGGTGCCTTATCCCAATCTGACATTATCATCCTTGAATTTTATCACCACTTATCTTTTTTATAATTTTATACTGCCACCCATCGACACAGTATCTTAGTGTCTTCCACATAAAACAGCAAAAGCAAAATCCCTAGTGGACTTCATGAAGTCTCTGGCACTTCTCCTTTTACAGGAACAGAACTCTGCTTGGGGTAAGATTTTTGGAGGCGTGTGGGAGGAGTTGGTAGCGAATGCTTGGGAGTAAGAGGGTGTTCAAATTGGGGATGCCATTTACGGTGAAAAGGTATGGACTATTCATTTACTCCCTTTCTTAATTACATTAATCCTGGCCAGAAGAGCAAGATTCTACTCCTCTCTAAGATTACCACCAACACTTTTGTGGCAAAGCATTTTAATTTGTAAAGAACAAATACATATATTAGTGACAACCACTCTCCCTTTACCAAACATTCCTTGCACTGAGCTCACACAAAGGGGTTATTTTACAGGAGAAGGATATTTTTTCAGAAAACAGTTATGTGTTAATAAAAAAAAAAAAGTACTAATCATGGTAGGGTGGGTGTGTAGGTGTTGCGGGGGGTGGGGGGAAAGGACTGCTTAACTAACCAGTTTTTCTGCAATATCCAGAGCCTCCTTGTGCCTTCCTAAGTGAGCTAAACACCGAGCTTGGCCCTCTTGGACATCTCTTCTCATTGCAACGTTACTGGAAGGTAACAGCAGCAAGCAGCTTGAGTACTCATACAGTGCTTTCTAGTAGGATGTTTGCAAAAATAAAAGTTAAAATGAAAAGCAACAGGATATAGGACTAAACAGATCTAAAAGAAAAAGATCAAAAGCTATAACTTAAATATGCACCACAATTACAGCTATAATCTGAATGGATAGGAATTCGAAGATCAAATCAACAACCTATTTTGTTTAAGGTGACCTGCCAAGTACTTTGAAAAACTGGACATGAGCTGGCTTTTTAGAGGGGGTGTGGAGAGAAATGGTGAACTTCTTTATTATGTATAAAGACTAATAAGGAAGATGAATATAAAAAGTGTTAAACACAATCCTTCAGGTTGATGAACAATCTCAACTATCACTGATGTAAATGGGGTTTGCTCAGCACATGAAAGGATCATGTACTCATTCGGGAAAAAAATAAAAGGTTAAAAGAGAGCAAGGAAGGTCTGAGTATCAGAAAACATCTGTAGAAATCTAATAGCTCAGCCGATAAATCAAGCCTTACAAAATGTATTTGATCACAGAAACCATTTTTCATTTGGACCTAGTCGGTTTTAGGTGGAATCCGCTATATTTAAAGTTTTGAGCTTTATCTACTTGAGGTTCCCTTTAAGAACTACAGGACAAACATTCAAGCTGTTGATGCAGAAAGCTTCAATAATCCAAGATCTCAATCTGACTCATATCCCTGTTTCACAGAAAGTACTGGAACCATAAAAATACCTGAAACTCTTGTTGTCTGTATGCCAAATCCCCTCTGAATTTTTTGGCAGTTAGAATTTCAACATTGTCCTTGCTGTTTGCTTCCTCACAAAACCACTGTAAACACAAAGGAAAATATTCAAGTGTATTGTGGAAACTGAAGTTATGATTTTTAACTTGGCTATTAAGCAGTTTACAACAACAAAATACTAATGTCAGGACTGAGTACAGTATTTCAGGATGAGACTACACAGCAGTAGATTTGTAAGTGGGGAGACAGCATGAGGGCCAATGCAGCCATCATATTTAGAACAGGGTGAGCAAACTTTGGCCTAGGGACCAGAAATGGCCTGCGAGCCATTTTAAGCCAGCCCGCAAGCTCCCGCTGGGGAGTGGGGTCTGGAGCTTGCCCTGCTTTGGTGCTCCAGCCGGGACATTGGATCTGGGGCCGCACCACGCGGCTTGGCCCTGCTCCGGTGCTCCAGCTGGGGTGCTTGGTTGGGTGCCGCACCATGCGGCTCCTGGAAGACGTGGCATGGCACTGGTCTGACTCCTACACACTCCAATGGCCCCCTCTGGTGCTCCAATGGGAGCTGCAGGGGCGGTGCCTGTGGATGGGGCAGCGAGCAGAGCCGGTCACCCAGCACCACCCCAGAGCCCACACCCCCAACCAGAGCCCTCACCTCCTCCCGCACCCCAACCCCAATTTTGTGAGCATTCATGGCCCACCATACAATTTCTATTCCCAGATGTGGCCCTCAGGCCAAAAAATTTGCCCACCCCTGATTTAGAAGCTACCACACCAAGTTCACAAACAAGTTCACCATAATGGGTAAATATAATACTGCATTAAATGCAAACATTTATGGTATTATAAAGTTAAGATTGTGAACCAGACATCTAAAAAATAAGGAAATTAAGAAGTTAAGGTTTCAACAGCAATTTATCTCAGGTAGGTTACACAGCCTCTGTATTTTATAGCAGCAGTTCTCAACCTATTTCTTTCCGAGGCCCCCTCCCAACATGCAATAAAAACTCCATGGCCCACTAGTGCCACAACAACCGCTTTGCTGCATACAAAAAACAGGGCCGTCGTTAGGGAATAGCACGCAGGGCAGTTACTTGGGGCCCTACATCACAGGGGCCTCCACAAAGCTACATTCCTCAGGCTTCAGCCCCTGATGGCAGGCCTCGGGGCTTCAGCCCCAGAGAGTGGGTCTTTGCCTTTCTGCCCTAGGCCCCAACGAGTCTAATTCTGGCCCTGCTTGGCAGACCCCCCTGAAACCTGCTTGCAGCCCCCTAGGGGGCCCCAGACTCCTTGTTGAGAACCATTGTTTTACAGCATACCCAAGTACTGGCAGGCTGAAGTGTATAGTCAACAAATAGAGTAGAAATCTAAACTTTTCAATTTCCTGATTCACATTCTTGGTTTTCTCAATCTTAATGTTGCATTCACAGTCATTTTCACTTCTTCTTTTTTTTAAAAGAAAGATTAGAGACATGCTGCTGAAAAGTTTTCACAAAGTTCTCCCCCTTCTAAAGTGTCACAGCAGCATGACTATTCTATTTGACAGATTCTTATACCATCCTCATCACCATAGTATCTAAGCATCTTCCAGTAGTGCCTTAATCACCATAACTAACATTTGCCATGTGAGGTTCATTCTCTCTCTCATCCTCTCCTCAGGATGTGTTAAATGGAGAGTTTTGGTTTGGTAGAGTGTGGGTGGAGGCTGGAGGAGTGTGTGTGTTTTAAATGTACATGCTGCTATATATTTATGTTACAGTAGACAAATGACCTACACTCAGAAACACTGTAAAGACAACTCTCAAAGCCAAGGTGGACTATCTACTGTCAGCACTCATTTTACCATTTGGACACCGTGAAAAACTGTATGGATTATTATTTGTATTACCATAGAAGCCTCAGTCATGGACCAGGACCCCAGAGTGCTAAGTGCTGTATGAACACAGAGCAAAAAGCCCCAGTCCCAAAGAGTTTACAATCTAAGAAATGGATACAGGTCTAATGCACATGGGTGAACACTGCAGGCCCCATTCTGCTCTCACTTAGACTAGGCACAGATCTGGCACTGCAAGAACCCCACCCCCCAACAGTGGCATGGCACAGCCCCTTCCCACAATGCCCCCCCCACTACCCATACAACAGTGTCCCTCAATCCAACCCCCCCAACAGTTCACCTGACCCAGCCCCCACACACGTTACCACCCCAATAGTGCTCCCCAGCCCAGCCCCCACTGCCTGTACAACAGTCCTTAAGACTGCCACCTTTCTAATTGCTGTTAACCAGACCCTGCAGGCCCTGCTCCGCCTCTTCCCCTAAACCCCCATCCTGTTGCTCATTGGACATCTCCACATCCCTCCCCCCAGCTGGGCTCCCTCTGCTGAGTAGAAGTTGGTGCGGGTTAATGATCTGGTGCCTCCCCCTGCCCTGTGGTAACCAGACTGTTGGTGTCCACTCAGTACATCTGACTGGACACTGCCAGGTCCCTTTTTCAACTGGACTTTCCGGTCAAAAACCAGATACCTGGCAACCCTGACATGGTATCCAGACGCCAAAAACTTAACTGTCTGGATAAACCCCAGACAGGCGGCAACCATAACATGGCCCCCCACTGCCCGTACAACAGTGCCCCCCCCAGCCCAGCCCCCACCGCCCATACAACGGTGCCCCCACAGCCGTGTTCGCCAACCCCCTAACAGTGCTCCCCAGCCCAGCCCCTGTTGCCCATACAACAGTGCCCCCCACCCCAGCCCCCACTGCCCATACAATGGTGCCCCCCCCAGCCCAGTGTTTCCCAGCCCAGCCCCCCGACAGTGTTCCCCAGCCCAGCCCCCACTGCCCATACAACGGTGCCCCCCCAGCCCAGTGTTCCCCAGCCCAGCCCCCACTGCCCATACAATGGTGCCCCCCCAGCCCAGTGTTTCCCAGCCCAGCCCCCCGACAGTGTTCCCCAGCCCAGCCCCCACTGCCCATACAACGGTGCCCCCCCAGCCCAGTGTTCCCCAGCCCAGCCCCCACTGCCCATACAACGGTGCCCCCCCCAGCCCAGTGTTCCCCAGCCCAGCCCCACTGCCCATACAACGGTGCCCCCCCCAGCCCAGTGTTGCCCAGCCCAGCCCCCCGACAGTGTTCCCCAGCCCAGCCCCACTGCCCATACAATGGTGCCCCCCCAGCCCAGTGTTTCCCAGCCCAGCCCCCCGACAGTGTTCCCCAGCCCAGCCCCCACTGCCCATACAACGGTGCCCCCCCAGCCCAGTGTTCCCCAGCCCAGCCCCCACTGCCCATACAACGGTGACCCCCAGCCCAGCCCCCCGTGGGCCCGGCCCAGAGGCAGAGGACACTCCCCGGGGGCTCCCGCGAGCCGCCGCCCCTCACCCGAGGCTCGCAGCGCTTGGCGCTGTAGGCCGCGCAGCCGCCGCCCCGGCCCCTGTCCCTGCTCCGCGCGAACACTGAATCCTCGAATTCGGACCCCAGCGCCGGCTCCATCGCCCCAGCACAACCGGCCTCCCTGGCCACAGAGTCCCGGCTAGAGCGCCCCCCGTGCGGGAACAGATAAAGCCGTGGCTAGAGTGTCCCCTGGCTGAGCCTAGCCAGAAGGCGGTGCCGCGCAGCGGCTAGCGTGCTCCCCCACGGAGACCATAGAGAAGCGCGGACCCGCGCCCGGAGCGTCTCCCCTGATGGGGTACTGAGCAAAAATCAAGGAGGACGCGGCTAGAGAGTCCCTCCCTGGCTATAGAGACGCAGTGGCAGCAGCTACAGTGCCGCCCCGTGCTTCCGGGAGCCGTCTCGGGTTCGGCCTAGGCGCGCCCGCGGCGGCGCTGCCACTGAGAGGGGAAAGAGCCGAGACGCTGGTGGGAACCGAGCAGTCGGAGGGCATTGGGTCAGGCACTGCGCCCCAGGGCCGCCCGGTGACTGTAGCTCCCGGCATGCAACACACCTTCCTCTGCCAATCGGGGGTGTCAGACGCGGAAACTACAACTCCCAGCATGCAATGCTCTGTGTGCTGGGAACTGTAGGCCTTTCCATGCCCCACTGCATGCTGGGAACTGTAGTCCGAGGCTGTGGCCACGCAAAGGTCAGAGGCAGGGTAGGAGCTGCTCCCGGAGGCACGTGGGCTTCTCGCCACTTTCTCATTTATCCCCTGCCCGTAAAGTTAATATTTGCATTAGCACCAGCCACCAGTATCCAAGATCAGGAGGAGCATTGCCAGGAGATGGAGGGACGTGGTTATTCCCCTCTATTCGGCACTGGCTAGGCTGTTCTCAGTTGTGGCAGCTGACAGCACCAGGAGCAATGGTCTCAAGTTGCTGGGGGAGGTCTAGGTTGTGTAAGCAGAGTCAGTATGAGGCCACCCTGACATCTGGTGGTGAGGTGTGGCAAGTCCTGGAAAAGAATTTCAGGGGCTGATCTCATTTGCATAGGCACACCCACCCTGCCTAGAATGAGGCCATAGCTGCCCAAATGGTCACTTGGGCTGCTGTGGGATCCCCAGTGTCTCTGTTATTGGGGCAGGAAGAATAAATTGTTATTACCCTGATTCTGGGAATCAAGGACAGTGGAACTGCACTTGGCCTTTTGTCATGATGGAGGGACTCGCCATCAACTAAGTAGCACTCACTAGGCAAGGGACGTGGGTTCCAAATTGAGAATTTGTGTGTGAATTGAGAGAGAGGCTGGGGATAGGTATTAATACTTGGTGGCATGGGGCCCTGATGCGGGCCTTGCATGCTAATTACACTGTCTCTACTGTGGACTATCAGAGCTAATTTTGATTCTATTAGGAGTCTAGTTACAGGCTGTTAAGCTGAATTCACTTTACACTAGCACTGAGGCTCCATTACTACAAGCTAAAATTGCAAAAGAACTAAACTTACTAAGAGCTGAAATCATTGAGTGTTGTGTTAAGTAGCGGGGGAGCCTGAAGACATATGGTGGAGCAGTTTGTGGGGTGCCTGGGGCAGCTCATGGGGGCCTTATTGGGATCCAGGAAGTGGGTGGGTGAAGCCCCATGGAGAGGTGGGACAATCAGCTTTGGGCCATGAAAGGTGCCCCTTACACACACATGCCCCCGCCCCCCATCTCCACCCAGGTTGGGAGGTAAAACTCTGCAGATAAACTTTTGAACTCTGGGGCTGAACCAGGGTCAGAGACTTTTGGGTCATGGGACTTTGGGTGATTTTGGGTTGATGGATTCAAGAACCAAAGGGAAAGGACACATCCCAATTTGCTTGGCGTGGGGTTTTTTTGGGTTTTTTTGCTCATGGGTTGTGTTATGAATCCTGTTGGTGGTGTTTCCCCAACATAATGCCACATTGTTTCTCTCTGTTATTAAAAGGCTTTTTGCTACACTCAGACTATGTGCTTGCGAGAGGGGAAGTATTGCCTCTTAGAGGCGCCCAGCGGGGGTGGTATATATTTGTCACAGGTCACTGGGTGGGGACTCGAGCCGGTTTTGCATTGTGCTATTGGAATGGAAACCCTAGATACTGAACCCGGCCCTTGTTGCTGCCAACTCTGACAGGCAGAAGGGTTACAGTTGGATATTAGGAAACACTCTTTCACTAGGAGGATGGTGAAGCACTGAAATGGATTACCTACAGAGGTAGTGGAATCTGCATCCTTAGAGGTATTTAAGGCCCTGGCTGGGATAATTTAATTGGTGTTGGTCCTGCTTTGTGCAGGGGGTTAGACTAGGTGACCTCCTGAGGTCTCTTCCAACCCTCATCTTCTATGATCAGGAGCCCAAGCATCACCATGTGCACAGGTAGGGAGGGAACTTTAGCTTAGTGCAGGGGTTCTCAAACCTCTTTCTGAGGGCCTCCCCCACCCACCCATGCTATAAAAACTCCACAGTCCACCTGTGCCACAACAGCTGGTTTTCTGCTTATAGAAGCCAGGGCCACCATTAGGGGATAGCAAGCAGTGCAATTGCCTGGAGCCCCATGCCACAGGGGCTTCCACGAAACTAAGTTGTTTTGGCTTCAGCCCCTGGTGGCAGGGCTCAGATCCCCAAGGTTCAGCCCCATGCAGCAGGACTTTAGCTTTCTACCCTGAGACCCAGTGAGTCTACCCTGGTCCTGCTTAGTGGACACCCTGAAACCTGTTTGAGGCTCCCCCAAGGGGCCCCGGACCTCTGATTGAGGGTGGGGGGTGTGGCTCCTGCAGGCTGCAGCAGATGCATGCAGGCGGCAGCCCCAATGCACACCTCTGCTCCCCCCGTCGCCGCGCTTGGGCTCTGTGGCTGTCGGGGGGGCTGTCAGGGAGCAGGGGTGTGGAGAGGGGTTGGAACAGACAGGAGACGGGAGGGTTAGACGGGTCAGGAGTTCTGGGGGTCCTGTCAGGGGGCGGGGGTGTGGAGAGAGGTCGGAGCAGGCAGGGAGCAGGGGGGGTTGGATGGGTCGGGAGTTCTGGGGGAGCTGTCAAGCGGTGGGGGTGTGGAGAGGGGTCAGGGCAGGCAGGCAGGGGACAGGAAGCAGAGGGGGTTAGATGGGTTGGGAGTTCTGGGGGTCCTGTCAGGGGGCGGGGAGTGGTTGGATGGGGCGTGGGAGTCCCAGGGGTCTGTCTGGGGGCAGGGGTGTGGATAAGGGTTGGGACAGTCAGGGGACAGGTAGGGAGTAGGGTTCTAGGGGGGCAGTTGGGTGGGGAGGGTCTCAGGAGGGGGCAGTCAGGGGACAAGGAACAGGGAGGCTCAGGTAGGGGGTGGGTTTCTGGGGGGAAGTTAGGGGCAGGGGTCCCAGGAGGGGTTGGGAGTTCTGAGGGGGGCAGTCAGGGGGTGGGAAATGGGAAGGAGTGGAAGGGGGTGGGGCTAGGGTGGGGCTCTTCCCCCTCTCCTCTTTTTTATTGTTGAAATATGGTAACCCTGGGGGAGGGGCGCATGATGGCATAAGAATAAGATCCCTTCTGAGCTTGGATAGTACCAGGAACCCATTTGTGGTCACTCTGTAAACTCAAGTGTAACCCGTCTGCCAGGTGGGGCCAGCAGCAACTAGGGCTGGGTTCAGTATCTAAGGGTTCCTTTTCAACAATACAACACAAAATTGGCACAAGCCACCACACAGTGACCTCGGACAATTACACACCACCCCCTGGATGCCTCTAAGAGGCAATACTTCCCCTCTTGCAAGCACAGAGTTTGAGTGTAGCAAAAGCTTTTACTAAAAGGAGGGAATTAACTCAGTATTAATTTGGGAAAACACCACAACTAGGGCTCATAAACACAAGCCATGAGCAAAAGACCCACCCCCAAGTAAGTTGGGCAGTGTTCTTTTCCCCTCAGGGTCTTAAGTCCAGCAACCCGAAAGTCCCTTTAATGTGTCCGTCCCTTCTCTGTACCCCACTCACAGTTGCTGTCCTTGGCCAGTGCAGCCCCAGAGTTCAGAGGTTCATCTGCAGAGTTCACCTCCCACCCTGTGTGGAAGGCGGGGGGAGGGGTAAGGAGGCACCTGCTGCATTGCTCGGGTACTCATTCATCGCCCCAACGGCTGATTGCCATGCCCCTGCAACCACCTCTGGCAGCATAAAACTCTCGGATAGGCTTAAGTGGCACTATCGTGCTGCAAAGGCCTCACACTGGTCTGGTGCATGGGTTGAATTTCACCCTCCTTGGGAAAACCCGGTGCTAGCAGACATCCCCAAAGCAGGGTGAGCAATCTGCAACGCCAGCAAGTGGCAGGGGAGCCCCTCTGCTGGGTGCGTTCAGCAGCTGGGTTTGTCGTCTGTCGCTCTTAGGAAAATAACACTGGTTTATGCGAAGGGCTCTGCTCTGGCCCTCTCTACTAGCTTCTCTTCTGGCTGCTTGCCATGTCTCTCCGCCAGCCACCCTGCTGGCTGCACCTCTCTGCCAGCTGCCCACTCATCAAGATGTCTTCAGGCCCCCCCACAAACACACACTTAACAGCTCTCAATGATTTCAGCTGTTGTGGTGGAGCTTCACTGCTGGTGCACACTGGGCAGTCTCTTGCAATAGAGATACTGTCCCAAAGTAGGTCTAATACTTAGACCTAGGTATCAGTGATTTCAGCTCTGCAGCATGTAACAAGACTCTCGGTTGGTCTAAATTAGCTCTTTTATTATATCATGGAGCAAGAAAAAAGCAAATGGTGTCCAGGACCCACACCACCCAATACAAATACCCGTCTCCACCTTCTCTCAACTCACTTGGGCTTTGAGACCCATGTACAATGACCAGAGAGCAAGTATGCAAAATTGGGATGGGGGTAATAGGAGCCTATATAAGAAAAAGACCCCAAAATCAGGACTGTCCTGATAAAATCAGGACATCTGGTCACCCTAAACCCATGTCTCCTGCCTAGCAAGTGCTGTTCAGTTGAGGGTGAGTTCCTCCATTGGGGTATGCCAGGTACGGTTTTGCTATCCTCGGTTCACACAACTAAGGATAGCAACCCTTTATTACTCCTTCCCCAATAACAAGGAAATTGGGGATCCAACAGCATCTGCAAGTGATCATTTGGGCAAGCAGTCCCATTATGCTGAGCACCTAGGCAGGGAAGGTGTATCCATGCAAATGAGATCAGCTTCTGAAGTCTTCTTCCCACAGCTCACCACTAGATGTCTGTTTACATAAGCAAGAACATGTCTCATCCATAACTCTCTAACTGACAAGTGTCCAGAGTCCCTTGCTTGATCAGTCTGC
The DNA here is from genome assembly GCF_965140295.1 of Lepidochelys olivacea. Classification (NCBI taxonomy): domain Eukaryota; kingdom Metazoa; phylum Chordata; order Testudines; family Cheloniidae; genus Lepidochelys; species Lepidochelys olivacea. Next base: position 22,818,240 of record NC_140412.1, on the reverse strand, counting down.
TTGTTGATTACCTCTCTTCACAGATCAGATTTTAACAAATCCAGGCAAGATCAGAAGTTGTGTCCTAGAAAGAAACTTTCATGTGACTGGTTTGGTATGGCATGTGCAACATTTCAATACGCAAACACGAAGTTTGCATGTTTGGCCTATAATGAACCTGATTGTTCTGTTGAAGCTCCGAAAGCTTGTTTCATGGTTTGAATAAAGTGTTCTGTGAAGCCACTTGTTGCAGGATGGTACAGTGCAGATGTAACATGATTTGATGCCGTTACTTTTCATGAAAGCTTGGAAATCTGCTGAAACAAATTGTGGATCATTGTCACTTACAACATGTCCTGGCAGTCCCATGTGAGCAAAAGGGCTTGGTAGAACTTGTATGATATTTGCAGATGTTGTGGATGACATGCAGAAAACTTCAGTATCTAAGGGTTCCACTTAGACTATCAGTCCACTACTACTAGAAAATTGGTACCCAAGAATGTTTCAGTGACACGCAGATTAATTTGTTCCTAGGGAGCAGACAGACAGCTCCAAGGATGAAGTGGTGCCAGTCATATTGTGCACCCTCTGACAGCCAGAACAGAATTCTCCATGTCAGACAACCTTGAACAATTGTGATTTCATTCCTCCAATGGAAGAATAGCTTTAAGCTCTACACTTGTTCTGTCTTCCAGTCTTTTAAGATAGCTTCATATACCTCTGCTAAAGTTATGTCTTTGCTTGTTTCTTGTTTCAGAATTGCCTGACTAATAGGAAGTATGCTAATTTGTGCCACATTGAACATATTAACAGCTGTAGTCCATTTCCAGCATTTCCCTTTCTGAAGCAACTGATTCAGTGGGTACAACTGTTGCCAGGTTTTGCAAGAATTTATGGTAATAGTTAATGAACTCAGTGACTGAACAAACCTCTGTCATGGCTTCAACTTTCTCCGGTGTCTTATGCATAGTCCTTCAGCATCTGTGATGCGTCCACAATATGTAACTATTTCCTCGAAGACCTCACATTTGTCTGGATTCACCTGTAATCCATATTCTTCCAACCTTTTGAAAACTTGTACCAGATTCTTCAAATGATCCTCGTCACTGGATCTGGTGACAATGTCATCTAAGTAACAGCTACAGCTTGATCTATTTCCCTCTGCCAGACTTCCAGGATGGATGCCACTCCAAATACTAGTCGGTTATACTGGAACAAGCCTTTGTCAGTGATGATGGAGAGGAATTTCCTCAACCCTTCCTCTACTTCCATTTGCAGGTAAGCCTGAGCTAAATCCAGTTTGATAATTTCTTCACTTTGGCCAGCAGTAAGAAAATATCTTCAGTGCAAGGTAAGGGGTATTGTTAAGTATGGTAAGGTAAGAGTATGGGATTAATGGTCACCTTAAAATCACCACAAACCCTGACTGCACCATTTTTCTTCATGACAGGAACAATGGGAATCACCCATTCATTCCAGTCAGTCGTGGTTAGTATGCCCATACCATCCAGACATTCCAGCTCCTTGTCAGCTGCATCTCTGATAGCAAGTGCTATTTGTCAAACCTTGAAGAACTGAGGGTTTGCTCCTTCTGTCAGGATGATCATAAAGTCATAGGACTGGAAGGGACCTTGAGAGGTCATCTAGTCCAGTCCCCTGCACTCCTGGCAGGACTAAGTATTATTTAGACCAGGGATCAGCAACCTTTGGCATGCGGCCTGTCAGGGAAATCCGCTGGTGGGCCGGGACAGTTTGTTTACCTGCAGCGTCCACAGGTTTGGCTGATTGCAGCTCCCACTGGTCGTGGTTCACCGTTCCAGCCAATGGGGCTGCAGGAAGCAGCAGCTAGCACATCCCTTGGCTCGCGCCACTTCCCGCAGCCCCCACTGCTGGGGAACAGTATTCTGCACCAGGCCTGTATCAGCTCCCACCCTCATTCTCAGCACAGCCGCACTTGCTTACAGGCTCTTGGTGCTGGAGGACAGTTAAACCAGCAGCTGTGTATGAGCCCTACTGCTTCGTCACCATTGTTGGATCTGTTATGTCTGGACTCAGGAACCTGCTGATTAAGACACAGGCAGAGAGTTAAATAACCTACTTTTTTATTCAACTGATGCATTGTTTCTTGCTCCACCACACGCTGCTACTCCACTACAGGGGATCTTGATACATAAAGATGCCCTCTAGTGGTTAGCAAGGAATATGCACAATTACATTACAGACCTTACAGGAATCAGCAGGTGTGCTCCCCCAACTGGAATTTTTTTTAGTTACAAACTCCAAAATATGTGAGTTCATGTTGTTTGCAAAGCATAAGGTCATATTTAGGCCCTGATCTTGCCCTGTGTCCATGCAGAGCCCTACTGAAATCCTAGACTGCACTCTTTAAAAAAGTGTGAGCATGAATGAGCCTCTGCACTGCAGGAAAGGACAGAGGGCACTGGGAAACAATACACTTAGCCCTGGTCTACACTAGGACTTTAGGTTGAATTTAGCAGCGTTAAATCAATGTAAACCTGCACCCGTCCACACGATGAAGCCCTTTTTTTCGACTTAAAGGGCTCTTAAAATTGATTTCCTTATTCCACCCCCGACGAGGGGATTAGCGCTTAAATCGGCCTTGCCAGGTTGAATTTGGGGTACTGTGGACACAGTTTGACGGTATTGGCCTCCGGGAGCTATCCCAGAGTGCTCCATTGTGACCGCTCTGGACAGCACTCTCAACTCAGATGCACTGGCCAGGTAGACAGGAAAAGAACTGCGAACTTTTGAATCTCATTTCCTGTTTGGCCAGCGTGGCAAGCTGCAGGTGACCATGCAGAGCTCATCAGCAGAGGTGACCATGCAGAGCTCATCAGCAGAGGTGACCATGATGGAGTCCCAGAATCGCAAAAGAGCTCCAGCATGGACTGAACGGGAGGTACGGGATCTAATCACTGTATGGGGAGAGGAATCCGTGCTATCAGAACGCCGTTCCAGTTTTCGAAATGCCAAAACCTTTGTCAAAATTTCCCAGGGCATGAAGGACAGAGGCCATGACAGGGACCCGAAGCAGTGCCACGTGAAACTTAAGGAGCTGAGGCAAGCCTACCAGAAAACCAGAGAGGCGAACGGCCGCTCCGGGTCAGAGCCCCAAACATGCTGCTTCTATGATGAGCTGCATGCCATTTTAGGAGGTTCAGCCACCACTACCCCAGCCGTGTTGTTTGACTCCTTCAATGGAGATGGAGGCAACATGGAAGCAGGTTTGGGGGATGAAGAAGATGATGATGATGAGGTTGTAGATAGTTCACAGCAAGCAAGCGGAGAAATCGGTTTTCCCGACAGCCAGGAACTGTTTCTCACCCTGGACCTGGAGCCAGTACCCCCCGAACCCACCCAAGGCTGCCTCCTGGACCCGGCAGGCGGAGAAGGGACCTCCGGTGAGTGTACCTTTTAAAATACTATACATGGTTGTAAGCAGTGTCAGGATGAGCTCCACCCTGACATCTGGTGGTGAGGTGTGGCAAGTTGTGGAAAAGAACTTCAGGGGCCGATCTCATTTGCATAGGCACACCCACCACGCCTAGAATGAGGCCATAGCTGCCCAAATGGTCACTTTGGCTGCTGTGGGATCCCCAGTGTCTCTGTTATTGGGGCAGGAAGAATAAATTATTATTACCCTGATTACGGGAACTGTGCTTGGAACTGCACGTGGCCTTTTGTTATGATGGAGGGATTCACCATCAACTAAGTAGCACTCGCTAGGCAAGGGTCATGGGTTCCAAAACTGTGTGAATAGAGAGAGGCTGGGGACAAGTATTAATACTTGGTGGCATGGGCCCCTTGGTGAGGGCCTTACATGCTAATTGCACTTCCTCCTCTCTCCACTGTGGAATATCAGAGCTAGTTTTGATTTCATTAGAAGTCTAGTTATAGGCTGCTAAGCTCACTTTGGGCTGACAGTGCACCAGCACCGGGGCTCCCCTATTATAAGCTGAATTCACTGAGTGTTGTATTAAGTAGTGGGGGAGCCTGAAGATATATTGTGGAGCAGTTTGCAGGACGGCTGGTGAAGCAGTTCGATGCGGCGCAGTGTGTGGATGGCAGGAGCTGCTTGTGGGCCGTGGAGCTGAGTGAAGGAGTTCGTGGTGTGGCTGGCGGAGCGGAGCGCAGCTGAGCAAAGGAGTTTGTGGGGCGGCTGGCGGAGCGGAGCGCCACTATGGAGCTATGGGGCGGTCAGCTTCAGATCGCGTAAGGTGCCTCTTACCCCTGTCCCATTTCCACTCGGGTTGGAAGGTAAAAAGCTCCGCAGATTAGCTTTTGAACTCTGGGGTGCCCTGACCAGGGACAGAGACTTTTGGGGCATTGGACTTTTGGGACTTTGGGTGATTTGGGGTTGCTGGACTCAAGAACCAAAGGGAAAAGGGCATGCCCCAATTTGCCTGGGGTGGGTTTTTTTTGCTCATGGGTTGTGTTATGAATCCTGTTGGTGGTGTTTCCCCAACATAATGCCACATTGTTTCTCTCTGTTATTAAAAGAGTTTTGCTACACTCAGACTATGTGCTTGCGAGAGGGGAAGTATTGCCTCTTGGAGGCGCCCAGCGGGGGTGGTATATATTTGTCCCAGGTCACTGGGTGGGGGCTCGAGCCGGTTTGCATTGTGTTATTGGAATGGAACCCCTAGATATTGAACCCGGCCCTTGTTGCTGCCAACTCTGACGGGCAGAAGGGTTACATGGTTTAAAAGCAAGCATGTGAAAGGATTAATTTGCCCTGGCATTCGCGGCTCTTCTGGATCTACTCCCAAATCCTTTGCAAAAGGTTTTTGGGGAGGGCAGCCTCATTGCGTCCTCCATGGTAGGACACTTTACCACTCCAGGCCAGTAACACGTTCTCGGGAATCATTGTACAACAAAGCATTGCAGTGTATGTTTGCTGGCGTTCAAACAACATCCGTTCTTTATCTCTCTGTATTATCCTCAGGAGAGTGAGATATCATTCATGGTCACCTGGTTGAAATAGGGTGCTTTTCTTCAGGGGACACTCAGAGGTGCCCATTCCTGCTGGGCTGTTTGCCTGTGGCTGAACAGAAATGGTCCCCGCTGTTAGCCACAGGGAGGGGGGAGGGTTGAGGGGGTAGCCACACGGCGGGGGGAGGCAAAATGCGACCTTGTAACGAAAGCACATGTGCTATGTATGTAATGTTAACAGCAAGGTTTACCCTCAAAGAGTGTAGCGACTGTTTTATAAAATGTGTCTTTTTAAATACCGCTGTCCCTTTTTTTTTCTCCACCAGCTGCATGTGTTTCAATGATCACAGGATCTTCTCCTTCCCAGAGGCTAGTGAAGCTTAGAAAGAAAAAAAAACGCACTCGCGATGAAATGTTCTCCGAGCTCATGCTGTCCTCCCATACTGACAGAGCACAGACGAATGCGTGGAGGCAAATAATGTCAGAGTGCAGGAAAGCACAAAATGACCGGGAGGAGAGGTGGAGGGCTGAAGAGAGTAAGTGGCGGGCTGAAGAGAGTAAGTGGTGGGCTGAAGACAGGGCTGAAGCTCAAATGTGGCGGCAGCGTGATGAGAGGAGGCAGGATTCAATGCTGAGGCTGCTGCAGGACCAAACCAGTATGCTCCAGTGTATGGTTGAGCTGCAGCAAAGGCAGCTGGAGCACAGACTGCCACTGCTGCCCCTCTGTAACCAACCACCCTCCTCCCCAAGTTCCATAGCCTCCACACCCAGACGCCCAAGAACGCGGTGGGGGGGCCTCCGGCCAACCAGCCACTCCACCACAGAGGATTGCCCAAAAAAAAGAAGGCTGTCATTCAATAAATTTTAAAGTTGTAAACTTTTAAAGTGCTGTGCTTAAAGTGCTGTGTGGCATTTTCCTTCCCTCCTCCACCACCCCTCCTGGGATACCTTGGTAGTCATCTCCCTATTTGTGTGATGAATGAATAACGAATGCATGACTGTGAAGCAGCAATGACTTTATTGCCTCTGCAAGCAATGATTAAAGGGAGGAGGGGAGGGTGGTTAGCTTACAGGGAAGTAGAGTGAACCAAGGGGCGGGGGGTTTCATCAAGGAGAAACAAACAGAACTTTCACACCGTAGCCTGGCCAGTCATGAAACTGGTTTTCAAAGCTTCTCTGATGCGTACTGCGCCCTCCTGTGCTCTTCTAACCGCCCTGGTGTCTGGCTGCGCGTAACCAGCAGCTAGGCGATTTGCCTCAGCCTCCCACCCCGCCATAAACGTCTCCCCCTTACTCTCACAGATATTGTGGAGCACACAGCAAGCAGTAATAACAGTGGGAATATTGGTTTCGCTGAGGTCTAAGCGAGTCAGTAAACTGCGCCAGCGCGCCTTTAAACGTCCAAATGCACATTCTACCACCATTCTGCACTTGCTCAGCCTGTAGTTGAACAGCTCCTGACTACTGTCCAGGCTGCCTGTGTACGGCTTCATGAGCCATGGCATTAAGGGGTAGGCTGGGTCCCCAAGGATACATATAGGCATTTCAACATCCCCAACAGTTATTTTCTGGTCTGGGAATAAAGTCCCTTCCTGCAGCTTTTGAAACAGACCAGAGTTCCTGAAGATGCGAGCATCATGCACCTTTCCCGGCCATCCCACGTTGATGTTGGTGAAACGTCCCTTGTGATCCACCAGAGCTTGCAGCACTATCGAAAAGTACCCCTTGCGGTTTATGTACTCGGCGGCTTCGTGCTCCGGTGCCAAGATAGGGATATGGGTTCCGTCTATGGCCCCACCACAGTTAGGGAATCCCATTGCAGCAAAGCCATCCACTATGACCTGCACATTTCCCAGGGTCACTACCCTTGATATCAGCAGATCTTTGATTGCGTGAGCTACTTGCATCACAGCAGCCCCCACAGTAGATTTGCCCACTCCAAATTGATTCCCAGCTGACCGGTAGCTGTCTGGCGTTGCAAGCTTCCACAGGGCTATCGCCACTCGCTTCTCAACTGTGAGGGCTACTCTCATCTTGGTATTCATGCGCTTCAGGGCAGGGGAAAGCAAGTCACAAAGTTCCATGAAAGTGCCCTTACGCATGCGAAAGTTTCGCAGCCACTGGGAATCGTCCCAGACCTGCAACACTGTGCGGTCCCACCAGTCTGTGCTTGTTTCCCGAGCCCAGAATCGGCGTTCCACAGCATGAACCTGCCCCATTAGCACCATGATGCATGCATTGTCAGGGCCCATGCTTTCAGAGAAATCTGTGTCCATGTCCTGATCACTCACGGGACCGCGCTGACGTCGCCTCCTCGCCCGGTATCGCGTTGCCATGTTCTGGTGCTGCATATACTGCTGGATAATGCGTGTGGTGTTTAATGTGCTCCTAATTGCCAAAATGAGCTCAGCGGCCTCCATGCTTGCCTTGGTATGGCGTCCGCACAGAAAAAAGGCGCGGAACGATTGTCTGCCGTTGCTCTGACGGAGGGAGGGGCGACTGACGACACGGCTTACAGGGTTGGCTTCAGGGAGCTAAAATCAACAAAGGGTGTGCCTGTACATCAAGGAGTATTTCAGGCAGGACTGCACGGAGGGTTCCAATAAGAAATGGTGCACCTAAGTTATCGTTGTTATTGGAACAAGGAGGTTAGCCTGGCCTCTGATTGATACATGGCTAGATTTACCTCGCTGCACCTTCTCTGTGAGTGACTGCAGTGTGATCTAGACAGGGGAGGAGGCAAATGAGTACAAAACAAATCTGGTCTATTTCTTCTTCTGACCCACTCCATCTATCTTTTACATCTTTGGCTGGCAGCAGACGGTGCAGAAGGACTGCATGCCATCCACATCTCTTGCCTGCCTGGCAGAAGATGGTACAGTACGACTGCTAGCAGTCCGTATCGCCTGCCCGCTCACCATAAGACGGTTCAATAGGACTGCAGGACTAAAGAGAATGACCTGGTCAAGTCACTCCAAATTTAGTCCCTGCGCTCATGTCTGCCCAGGCGCTCCCAGCCGACGTGGCCAGGAGCACCTCGGACACGACGAGGACAACTACCAATCGTATTGCACCGTCTGCTGCCAGAAGGCAATGGGTTGCTGCTACTGTGCAGCAAAGCCGTACCGCGTCTGCCAGCACCCAGGAGACATAGGGTGACGGTTACCTGAGCTGGCTCCATGCTTGCCGTGGTATGATGTCTGCACAGGTAACTCATGAAAAAAGGCGCGAAATGATTGTCTGCCCTTGCTTTCATGGAGGGAGGGAGGGAACGGGGGCCTGATGACACGTACCCAGAACCACCCGCGACAATGTTTTAGCCCCATCAGAGTGCTCCATTGTGAGTGCTCTGGACAGCACTCTCAGATGCCCGATTGTTTGCCATTGCTCTGATGCTGGGAGGGGCGCTTACAGGGTTGGCTTCAGGGAGCTAAAATCAACAAAGGGGGTGGCTTTACATCAAGGAGTATTTCAGGCAGGACTTCATGGAGGGTTCCAATAAGAAATGGTGCACCTAAGTTATTGTCCTTATTGGAACAAGAAGGTTAGCCTGGCCTCTGATTGATACATGGCTAGATTTACCTCGCTGCACCTTCTCTGTAAGTGACTGCAGTGTGATCTAGAAGAATGAGTCCCCTAGACAGGGGAGGGGGGGAAGCAAATGAGTACAAAACAAATCTGGTCTATTTCTTGTTTTGATCCACTCCATCTATCTTTTACATCTTTGGCTGGCAGCAGACGGTGCAGAAGGACTGCATGCCATCCACATCTCATGGCTGCTCGGCAGAAGATGGTACAGTACGACTGCTAACAGTCCGTATCGCCTGCCCGCTCACCATAAGACGGTTCAATAGGACTGACTGCAGGACTAAAGAGAATGACCTGGTCAAGTCACTCCAAATTTAGTCCCTGCGCCCATGTCTGCCCAGGCGCTCCTGATCGACCTCACAGAGGCGACCAGGAGCACCTCAGACATGACGATGACGGCTACCAGTCGTACTGTACCGTCTGCTGCCACAAGGCAAGGGGTTGCTGCTACTGTGTAGCAATGCCGTACCGCGTCTGCCAGCACCCAGGAGACATAGGGTGACGGTTACCTGAGTGGGCTCCATGCTTGCCGTGGTATGGCGTCTGCACAGGTAACTCAGGAAAAAAGGCGCGAAACGATTGTCTGCCCTTGCTTTCACGGGGGGAGGGAGGGAACGGGGGCCTGACGATATGTACCCAGAACCACCCGCGACAATGTTTTAGCCCCATCAGGCATTGGGATCTCAACCCAGAATTCCAATGGGCAGCAGAGACTGCGGGAACTGTGGGATAGCTACCCACAGTGCAACGCTCCGGAAGTCAACGCTTGCCTCGGTACTGTGGAAGCGCTCCGCCGAGTTAATGCACTTAATGCACTTAGAGCATTTTCTGTGGGGACACACACACTCGAATATATAAAACCGATTTCTAAAAAACCGACTTCTATAAATTCAACCTAATTTCGTAGTGTAGACATACCCTGAGAGTTCAGCTTCATCACAAATCTATCAAATTAGTGTAGTTCCATGCTTTTGAAAAGCAATGGCAGGAAGTGAGCGGGAAACAGAAGCCCGTAGGGAATTTCAGTAAAGCAGAGATTAAGAAATTATTGCTGTTGACAGAAGCCCAAACCTTTATAAGTAAACACTTACCTGGAATGGTGAAGAGGGAATGCATATAAAAATGCAAATTAAATTTCCTGATCCACCCTAACACACTATAGTCCCTTCAGATTGACTTTAAACAATGTTACTAGGTCATAATCCCTCCCTCCCGACCCCACAAAAACAATAAAGCTATCCTTACCCAAATGGTGCACTGAATGCAGATGTTTTCAGCTTCAAAGTGCTTTGCAACTATTTTCTGTCTAACAAGATAAACGGTCAGCAAAATACACACCCCAATGGGTTCAACCATCTAAGTGAGAACATGACGGAAGAGTTTTAAAATAGTATTATTCATATACAGGTTTGGCATCCGGCATTTCCAGATCACTCTGATTCAGAACTCTGACCTGCTTCACTGATCCAGACAGTTATAGCACATACTAAATGTTGCTCAAGATGAAACCAGTAGATGAAGCCTGTGTTGAGTGTGTGTCTTTGTGCGGGCACTTCACTTTAAAGGTCTGTTCCCATCCTGCTGAAAAAGCTCTTCCAGAACCCTTTTGTGAGCCTGTGCAGCCAGAAGTGGACCAGGAGTGCCCCGGGTAGCAGCTCAGAGCTTTTCCCATTTCTTATAAAAAACTTTTTCTGGGTACTGGTAGCCATATTTAGTTGCTTAGAAGTCGTAACTGTATCTATTAAACTGAGCTGTCTTTCCTACAACCTTGTCTCAGTTTCTTGTCTTAACGGGACACCTTCAGACAAGCTAGACAATTTAAAAGTAGTTCCAGGCACTATACCTACCCAAGTCACCCTCCCAATATTTTTGCTTTAACAGTCAGATTTTCCTTTCTTTCTTTTTCTTTCCTTACTTTTGTTTTGTTTAAGTGTTTCTTCTCTCCCCTCTCGTGTGAAGAGACCACAGGGGAAACTCACTATACAGAGGCAACAGTTAAACTAATGATGTAGCTGTATGATCTGATTCTCCACTGCCTTGTACAGTAATTTACTCCTAGGCAAAGCAAGTGTAAATTGCTAACAACTCAGAATGATAGTGTTTTACACTCACTCTGCACAGGTGTAAGTGACTACACAAGGCAAGTGGAAAATGGGGCCCAAAGTACTTCCATCAAATGCACAAACACAATATAGATATAGCACCTGTTCCTGCACTTTGTTGTTGTGCAGACAGATTGCTGTGCCCATGTTGAGCCTCATTAAAATCAGTGGGATTCCACATGGGCGCAGCAGTCTGCTGCATGCAACAAATTGCAAGGTCAGGGTCTTGTTAGGCAACGCTCCATTTTAAAAGTATCTTTAAAGGCTTCAAGTACTGCGTGACTGCACTTAGATTAGAGACCATCTCTGCCAAGTAACCCATTTTTGTTTATCCCTTAAGAGAGGCGTCACTATACTTCTGTTTATAACTATTTGATTTTCATTTAAGAAAATGGAAAATCACTAAAAAGAAAATTACTACTGAATGCTGACCTTTATTATGCACTCAAAGACACAAATCAACTGGGTAAGACAGATTTTTTTCTTCTTCTCTGTCAAATAAATATTTTAAGCTAGCAAACATCAGATCAGCATTAAGCACTGAGCCTGTAAGGAAACACATACTGTTAAGAATTATTTACAACTATAGATGGTTAAACATTATTGCAGTGGAAACAGATGATAATATAAATATATTCAAAGGCTTCATTTTACAATACCTGAAGCACAACAAATCTGTTCAACAGCTGAAAAGGTTAAGAAACTGTCAAATAGATCAAAGACCACAATCAGCAATGCTGAAAGACAAAACAAAACAAACCCCTCCCCGCAAACAGCAATTTAACATTACACTTCAGAGTGCTCTACAGAGTAAAAAAGAAAAATAAAGCAGTGCACGAAATTTCTGCATATTTTACATTATTAAAAAAATAGTAATTGACAGCAGTATGGAAAAGAAATAAAGACACCAACTCACAAAGCCAGCTGGGCTGTTGCGAAAACATCAACTAAATCCCAGTATTTTGGAATCACTAATAAAGCTGTAGTTTAAAAAGGTAACCATTTGTAAAAATGACAGCAGCATGCATATTCAGGGCTCCTCTGTAACTCTTTCGTTAGTTGACAAATGCTTAAGTAAAAAACATTCTTTATGATGTCGCATTCTATGAGTTGTGTAAAACAGATTGCTCAAACAAACAGTCTATAGTTTTTGGACTGGTATAACGATCAATAATCAGGTTGATTTTACACCGGGATGCGTATTCCTCTTAGTGTATGGGAATAGCTATGCCAGTGTAAACCACTCTTATATAGATATCAGTGCATTCACGCTAGGGAGTTGTTCCACTTTAAGTATACTAGTATAGTCAAAATATTATAACTTGTGCATGTAGACAAGCCCTTAGTCTTATTCAGGCTAAGCTCACGTACTGGCTCCAACTGGAAGTTTGTGTGAATGAAGGCAAGCAGGTTTTTCTCTGCAGTTATTTGTACATGAGCGGGGCTTTAAATGGAACATGCTCATTTCAAAAAAAATTTCTCTGAAGAAAAAGCACATTTAAAAAATAGTCCTGTAGCCACAAATGGGGAAATTTTCAAAAGGCACAAAGGGGATTTAGGTGCTCAGCTCCCAATGACATTCGGGGGAATTGGGTGCCTAATCCCCTTTGTCATCTTTAAAAATATCCTCCCAAAATTATTTTAAAAATATGAATGAAGTGCATCTGCCTTAACAGAAAGAGTTTACATGAATGTTCCAGGCCTCCTGACATGGCAACGTAGTTAACAATTAACAAAGAGAATGATGCTAGAAAAGCTCTGGACTGCTACATATTTGAACAAAGACAGTTTCTAATTTCTGCATAATCCTTATATAAACACACACACACACATTCAGTAAGCACGTATTACATTATTTCTGGTTTCAAATTTTTGGTACAAAGTTTATTTCAGTGGTTCCCTCAGCATTCATTCTTCTGACAGCTTCTTTTTATTTTCCTCTTTCCCTTGTTGTTTTCTTCAGGCATTAAAGCAAACTAGGCCTCTACTGAAAGCAATAATGGAAATTACAAATATTTTAACAGTGGCACTCATTCATATCTTCACCTCAAAAAAAAAAAAAGAAATCCAAAGACAAGACCCATACTGATCCATAATGCCATGAGGCTTAGTTTTGTAATATTGAGAATCATCCCAGGCATTCCCAATTGTATGTGTAAGTTGTACAAGTGTATGCACAACTTTCAAAGTTTGTGCAGAGCCTGATAAATAAGACACAAATATCAGTTACATTTACTTTTTCTAAGAACTTTTACTCTGTAAAATGTTTGGTCACTCAAAGCTATAAGCTTAATCACATATCAAAGAACACAGGCAATAAAGCCCATCTTACTAGAACGTACAGTATTAAGCTGGACAAAAATCTAGTGGTCACTGAAGCCCCTTCAAAAAAGGTCTAAAACAGAAAGTTTCCATCATGTATCAGAATAAAAATGTACTGTATTAAAATTTGTTTTACAAGTAGTCTTTTAATCAGTCTTCTATTTACAGTGCAGAACTTCTACCAGCTGCAGTAGTTTAACTTTGGCACAACACTAAGTTCCAATCCTTTTGAGTATTCAATCCTGTGTGTGTCCCAAAATTTTCTTGGTTTCACGAAAGATTAGGCCCATTCACAGTAAACCAGATATCTTGCTTCCCCTTCACCACTTTGGGCAGCTACAAAGGAAAGACACTGTAAGCTACTGAATCATTCAAGAAAAAAACGCTTTTTTCTAAAATGCCACAACGGCTTCCTTTAACATGATTACATACAGCAGACGTAGATCATACCGCTTGCTACATGCTGTTCACCTCCCAAAGCTTTGCTGGTCATTAGTCAATCACTTTTCTTGTACTTCAAATACCCTACAAAGCATTAACTTGATTGCATTTCACATGTGAAACAAGACACAAATATATTGCAGTTACTGAAAACTGCAGAGCACTATCATTTATGTAAACCAAATTGATTCCTGTTAACTCTCCTGTGCACATGAAGAGTGGAATCCAGTGCAACATTTTCTATAAATAAAGCCTTCCCAGGGAGGACAACTAATTTTTAATATTGGTATTATACAAACTGCAAATATGCCCAGATCAGACTACTTGACATATCTAGAAACATTTTCAGAAGCTGGGACTAAGGAAGAAAGCTACTTGGAAGTCATAACATACCAGGAATTCCTGTGGTTTGTCTTGTCAGAACACAGCTGATGGCTTTGCAACTCATGCTTTCCCGTTATGTTAGCAGATAATTTAGGGAAAGTATCATGGAATCTTTTTGATCCGAAGAGGCACATGAAACACTTTACTCAATAGAAGGCAAATAATATCTCAACTTAATTTACTGTGCTGTGATAAATAAAACCCAAGATGTCTATAGCACCTTTCACCTCCAAATGCTCTACAAACTGAAATTGAAATATAAGACAGACTATTAGATCCAGGCACCATTTCAGCCACAACTATAGTGCTGCCAGCTCTGGGGTGAAATGTGGAGGTGGCGTGGAAAAAAGGCACACCACTACACAAAAGTTTAGGACAGCGAAGGAAGGCAAGTACCATATCTAACAAACTGCAGAGAGAATTCAGGTACTGAATGCAATGATCAAAGCTGGAACTTGGCCAGGACACAAGTTAATCCATACTCCTGTGAAGAGTGCCATAGAATTATTAATGACCACTCTGTGACCTTGGGAATCTTGCTTAAGCCAAATTTTTCAAACTTTAGTACTCACAGTCAAGGAGCTAAAAAACTGCCGAGTTTTCAGAGGTGCTGAGCACCCAGTGAGCTCACTGAAGTCAGTGGCACGTACTGGAACTCAATACCTGGGAAACATCAGGCCATTAAGTTTAAGAATATAGGCCTTAACCCTTCTAAGCCTCAGTTTTCCCATTTCAGAATGGGGATAATAATCTCACACCTCTGTAAAGTGGTTTGAGATAGTGGGATGAAAAATGCTATATAAAGTGCAAAGAACTATTATTAATTTGTTTCTTCTTTAACTGACCTCATTTTGAGTCATTTTCTCCATAATACTAATACAGTACAAAAGCTCCAAAGTAACCTGAAGCCCCTGCCATACTATTTGCGAAGTCTGTTTATCCTATGACACACAAGGTATTTAAAACCTAGACAGAGCAGGAAACAATCCAGCATTGCATAGGGAGGGATAGGGAATGGACTCTTTCATAGATCTTTTCCATCTGTAGTTTATATGATTCTACCAGTTTGAACAATTTTCAATATATTTATTGATCTCTTGATCACTAATATTCCTATCTCTTCATTAGTAGCTAATGTTTTTTAAGCCCTATTGCCAAGCAAAGCCCAATTAAATCCCCGACAGTCAATATTATTTCACTGCATGCCCAGTTTTCAAGCTTCCAGGTTGGGGTTTGGGTATTAGCGAGACAGCAGCCGGAAAACTTGCCTTCTCTCTTTGGGAGGTACTATGAATATATAGAGGTATGGTGCTGGCTCCACTGCTGTCAGGTGGCTGAAGCTAAGCAAGTCATAATTACCGAAGGAAACACTAAGCATCCATAGAACCATAGAATATCAGGGTTGGAAGGGACCTCAGGAGGTCATCTAGTCCAACCCCCTGCTCAAAGCAGGACCAATCCCCCAATTTTTGTCCCAGATCCCTAAATGGCCCCCTCAAGGATTGAGCTCACAACCCTGGGTTTTAGCAGGCCAATGCTCAAACCACTAAGCTATCCCTCCCCCCATTAAAATTTATGTACCAGGTATTTCTCACCTATGGTCACAATTCTGTTTGTAGCATCACAATTAGTTAGAATATAAGGGTTGGAAGGGACCTCAGGAGGTCAACTAGTCCAACCTCCTGCTCAAAGCAGGACCAATCCCCAATTTTTGCCCCATATCCCTAAATGGCCCCCTCAAGAATTGAACTCACAACCCTGGGTTTAGCAGGCCAAAGCTCAAACCACTGAGCTATCCTTCTCCCCCCCAACCAGAGTGATCCATTAGTGTGAAAGGGGCAATACCCCTCCCCAGCCCTGAGCTGAGGAGTGGCAGCACAGCTATTACGTGGCCTGAGACTGCCACTGTCCTAGCTACTGCTGTGTTCCCACTTCAGGGGGAGAAGAGCTAATGGATCCACACCTCTGGGCTTTGTACCTCTTGTGCGGTGGCTCCAGAAATCCTGCCCCAACCCTGTACGGCAGAAAGAAATCTCTTCAGCTGCATCAGAGATCCCCAGCGATCACAACGGGGAGAGGATTTTGCCCCAAGTCTGTAAGCAACATGTGAAAGATTCCTCGGGGGGGGGGGTGTACTGTGTTCACATTATCCCCAGCGATCAATATTACAGCTCGGTAGGGAAGCTTCGTACGAATTTATTCAAAAGCAATTTCAATAGTCTGGTGGACAAACGCACCCACTGAGTGGCCCAACTTTTATCGTGTATTGGGAAAAATCACTCAACTTCCATCACTATGTAGAAAAAAGGGAGGAAAAGGAATTAGCTCCTTCTTTGCGTTCAACGCTATGCAGCAGTTCATAATAGTTAAAGTGAGGGAGGAGAGGGGCACAAAACCTAGCTTATTACACCCCTTGCTATTCTGACAGAACAAGAAATGGATCATGGTTTGCTTATGAAATTTTAGAGAAGTGGATTTTTTTCTGGGCAAGTGAAGAAAAATTTCCAGGCTTCTCCATTTGCCCCTCCTCTCAAAGGACTTGTATCTGGTGGTTCTCATCCATGTGGCCACGGAAGGCTGGCTTTGACTCCCTCTCCAGCCAGCCAACAGCACTTCTGGGTCTGTAGGAGAGGATCACTTGAAAGATATCAAACACTCCCTCTTCCTTAAGAGCCAAATGAGCTGGTTGCATAGTGCTTGAGGGATTCCCTAGGAGGCAGCATACTGTGGTAACACTGGACCATGAGCCCACCCAGACACCCATTTCTTTTCATGTCTCATGTCTCTCCCCATTCTGGCATGGAAAATGTCTTTATTTTTCCATCAGCTAAGATTCAAAGGCAGCAGCAACTACATAATCAGATCAGATATTCTTGGTAGAAACATCAGAGGAAAAGGAAGGAGAACATTCTGGCTCTGTATTTGTTCTCAGCTAGCCACATTCACAGGTGCATTCTAAAACACTGGTTCCTAATCTTTTTTTTTTGTTCAACTCCACCATCTACCTAGGGCTAAGACTTGAGCTCTACAAGACAGTTCCCCCACACCTCCCACTCAACAGTACATGCTTTAATGCCATCACAGAGAGCCTAGGCTACTTCTGATCTTGACATTCCAAGCTTTACAGAAATAATAAAGGCTTTTCTACATTTGGAAATTTACCAAAATAGCTATTCCCAAATAATTATTGGAAATAGTTATTTCAGTATAAGCCTCTGTATGGACACTCTTATTCCAGAATAAGAGTGCCTTTCTCTGATTTAGCTTAATCCAAGTGATGATTATTCCAGAATAGTTTATTTCAGTCAATTTCCAAGCAGACACAAACCCACAGAGGGAGGCAAGCATCAGCAGCGCATCGCAGGGCTGAGCAGCAAGACTTTGGAGCCACTGTTGTAAAGTACATTTTGCTTCCTACCTGCCTTTGCTACAATTACAGAAACAGACAATCCTGCAGTCTTCCACACAGAGAGTACTTTTTAGTGATTCATTTTCATGTCAGTTGTGGTGAGATGACAGAAGCATCCATAAGAAGGAACCCCCTCCTCTTCACAGAAATGTATAAATGCTATAAATGGTAATTATTTTTTTAAGGGTCTGTTAATAGGGCCAGATTATGAGCAGTGCTGAGCGCACACAATTCCTAGGAACGTCACTGGTTATCTAGTCAGCATTTTATCATCATGCTCAGTCTTGGGAGGCTCAGAACACTCAATTTGTCTTTAATAAGGGTGGTGGATGCTCAACGCTTCCGATGAGCAGGCCCCTAGTGTTTGTTTTGTTTTACATCTTCCAGAATTCAAAGAGGTAGTGGTCCAGATCCTCAGCTCGTGTAAGTCACTGTTACTCCATTGGAGTCAATGGAGCTATAACATTTATACCAGTTGAGAATCTGACCCAGTATATGTTAAAAGTAATCCTCAGAGTATCTTACTGAAAGACTTTCATCCCAGGAGTATCAGAATAAATACTTAAATCTATTATCCCTTCATGTCTCTCTCATCTCGTATGTGGTGATATTTAAGAGACCACAACCAAAGTGATCTGGAGATCTTCCCAATTAGATCATACCACATTTTTTAAAAAGTTCAGTTCAATACTGGCCTAAAAACAATCTCTTAAGAAAACAGGAAAAAGTTTATTTTAACAATGTTAAAAGAAAAATCTAAACTTCTGGTCACCCCTAAAGAAGCAAAGTCTGGATTTGCCTTAATAGAGAGACAGTGCCAAGGATTTTCAGGGTTTAATATTATTGGAAGCTCAAAAATAGCGTTTCTCTCCCTACTGGTTTTGTCGTTTCCCATTTGGCAAACACTGATTTTTGACCCTATATTCGCAATGGAGCTTGAAATTAACATGACTTTTTTTAAAAAGATTTTTCTTCTAGCTTGCTCAACAGCCTCATCTATATCAGCATCAGCCTAACAAGACTATTTGTTAATCACTGAGACAGTTTTAGAAGTTGAAGCCCAAAAAGAATAGGCCAGATATTGATCTCTTGTCAAACTAGCATATATCCAGGGTCATGAACTCCACTGGAAACATCAGTGTGCTTCCCCCAAAGTTGTAACTGGTAATTACATTTATTGCAGGGGTTATAATTTATCCTCACAGTGATAGGTACCAACAAAAGACCAATCACACTGCTGGACTTTTGGTGCTCGTTCTGGTCCCTCAAGCCACCCGATACTTCCAAAGTTGAATCCTGCAACATATGCTCAAATGCATACTGCCTTAACATTTGTCTGTAATATTGAACAGACAAGGAGAACACACTCGATCACGTGCTTTGGAATTTCAGACAGAGTATCCTCCTGCAGCTGAGCCAGCACTTTAGACATCAGATTACAGAGGTGGCTGCAGATATGTCTGGAGAGGGAGCACAAATTAAACACAAATAGTCCGCTGCAAGATGTTTCCTAGAGAAAGCATATTTTTCCCTTCTTTTTTGTTTGATCTGTCAGCCATAAACAGAGAGCGAGCGAGCGCTTTGTAAGAGCTACTGGTCTCCACAGCTTCAGAAGCTCACGGTCAGAGGGAAAGTGATTGATCTTTTGTCACCACTTAACTCTGCGAGGAAGAAGAGAGCCCCAGGAGTTCTGAACTTGGTTACTGAAGGTGCAGAAACACTGGGATAGATTTGACTCAGGTTTACGCTGCCTTCTATAGGCCCCTGAAAGCAGGGTGCCCACTGGGGAGAAGGCACAAAGGGAGAATGTGTGTGATAACAGGATGTTTTTTGTAGGGACTAATGCCACCCAAAAAGTAGACAGCACTGGCCAGGGGACCAGGAATATTGTTTCAGCATCTCTTCTCCATGGTGGAATTCAAAGACCTAGTGAAATTTTAAGTTGCTTCTCCTTCCAGCAGGAAATAAGGGAAGATGGCAGTAGAAACACTGACTGCCTATCCTTAGTGTGAGGCACCTTCCTGAGCAGTATTTAGTGAATCTAGACCATTGTTTTAAAGCGGTCTGTTCAAGCACTGGAAAATTCTTTTTTCTTAGGACCAAGTGGTTGATTTTTAGAGAAACTAATATTTAAGATTCAGAAGACATTCTCTATCAGATTCAAATACTTCTGGAGTTCAGTCCAGGTAGGTCAAACTTTGAGTTGAAACCAGAATACTTGACCGTGTAGTTTTATTGCCCTACACATTCATGGAAGTAATCATCACACTGATGGGCTGAATCCATAAGGATGGAGTATGGTTAATCTTGCATGCAAATCGTTCAGCTGGGCTGCCACTAGAGATGAAAAGTGAGATGTGTACACATATCATTTGTTACACCCAAAGACTAAGAGGCAATAGCAGTCATGTTTTAATTTTCTCTAGGAATTAAAATACTGGGGTTCTGCCATAGCTACTTTAAAAAGCTGAAGTGTTTTTCCTAACATTCAGTGACTTTGCAGATGCTTTTAATCTCTGCCCTGTCTTTTCATGTCTTTGTTTCTAAACAAAGCAGCTGATTCTGAACAGTTTTTAAAGCAACTTTCCTAACTCATCTGCATATTTACCTTTTTCAGAATACTGCACTTGATTTCAAGGACTTTTATGTTACCATTTTCCAACATAAAACCAAATGCGTAAGCAAAAAATGAATGCTGATATGGATCACATCAGGTCTACCATGCATTTAAATTAAATGGATGTAGAATGGATTTCTGGATATGCTGATTAAGTTTAATGAACAGCACCTTATAGCCCTACATTTAAACTGACTCAGCTCATGATAACAAAGACATTTTCAGCACAAGTTCCGTAAACCTGAAACACTTTGAAAAACATGACACTCATTTCACCTATTTTCTAAAACCAAGTAATCCTCACCCCTGTGGTTATTGATTCCTTTGTCACAGTTTTCCCCTTCTTTTCTGTTTTTGAATTCTTTCCTTTAAAAAACAAACACCAAAAGCTCTGAAGCCTTAGGAGGTAAAGCGAGGTTTGCAAAAAGACATTAGGTTTTTATATTTTCCTCCTCCAAGAGCGGGTTATTTTCTCCTATAACAATGAAAAATGCAGCTGTGTTTTTTTGGAATTAAACACAAGGCAATTAAATATTTATAAATAGTCACTTAAATGATGAGCCCTCAGCAGTGATGTGGAGGAGGAGGAGGAGCAGCAGCAGAATTTGGGTTGGATTTATAGTTCCAAACCCTGAGTTAGCACTGAGCATATCCATCTCTGCTAGCCAGGAAGCAAATATTTGGTGGCTGCACAGGTAGCATCTTGTCCACTCTCTCAGGTGGAGGGAACATGCTAGGCAGGTGTTCACTAAAACGGAAAGCCTTTAAAAACTATTTGGCTCTTCAAAATAATGTCAGATATAATTTATGGGTTTTTGCCCCAAGCCCCAAACTTACATGTCAATCTGATTTTGAGAATTTACGCTTAACATGTCGGGGGGGTTCCCAAGTGTCACTATCATCCGTTTCTTCCTCCTCTTCCTGATCATCCAGCATTTCTTCTTCATCCTCATTCTCCTCAAACAGCTCTATGCCTAGCTCTGATCTTCTTTGCCTTTCTGCAAACCACTCTCTGACCTGCTCATATCCCATGTGAGATTTGGCAACAAGTTCATCAAGGTCTTGCTCGTTGAGGAATTTATGCTTCAGATAATAATCCTTAAGGATCGCTGTTCCAGTTTTGAATTTGATGACTGACGATCCTCTGTCCCAGTTGTTTATCCTTTTGCTTCCCCGAGGCCGCCCACGAGGCCTTCCTCTTCCCCTTCCTTTTGGTCTCCCTCTCCCCCTCCTTCTGACAAAGCCTTGACCATTCATACAATTCCCACTGGAACCCTGGTAGTAATAGTACCATTTCAAACCACCATTTTTCCAGGCATAGCGAGTATCTCCAAACCAGCTAACAATGTCCGATCGCGGGAGGCCAGTTTCTTCTGCCAGTTTGTCGTATTCTTGTGGGGATGGCCACTGAGTACGGACAAATGAACTTTTAAGCATATGTAACTGCTCTGGTGACTTTTTACCCACCTTGCTTGCAGAACCCCCTGACCGTAGCCATACAGATCCCTCTCCCTGAGAGGTTTCTCCAGCCTCATCTTTTGAACTGTTTGCACTGCTCTCTTTTAACTCAGCTTCTTCTTCCTTTAAAGCATTTGTTTTCTTTCTCTCTGTAAACCAGGCATTGATCTCTCGCCTGGTCAGTTTAGTTTGTGCCCTTAACCTATTCAGCTCTTCGTCGGTCAGGATAGGGTTATTGAGAAAACTTGCTTGGAGGTTGTGCAACTGTTCAGCGGTCTTTTCTTTGAATTTCTGTGGGGTGAAATCAGGGAACGCATTCCATGATTGCTTATGTTGTGGCGTGACTACTGTTGGGGACTCGTTTGTTTCATCACTTGAATCAATAATAATGGTGGTGGAAGAATCGTTGTTGAGATGAATGCCGTGATTATTTTTTGAGTTTCTCTGGTTGTATCGTGTATCACTGAACCACTTTTTGATTTCTCCTTTGGTCAGGCCTGTTATTTTCATGAGCCTAATAATCTCTGAATCATGAGGGAACTGATTTTTAAGGTAGCTGATTTTTAATTCCGCCAGCTGTTCTTTCGTCTTCTTTGCACGGATGCCGAATGAATCTGGATTTACTAACGTGGTTTCGTGTTTGATAAGCTGAGGGGCTGGAATGGCAGCTACTTGCTTGGTTTCTGCAACAGGCTGGGCGGTATGGATCTGGCTCTTCTGTAACTGTGTCTGATTTGGGACTCCTGCTACTGTCAGAGCTATAGGGGCTGTTACTGGCAATGTGTTTGTACCAGCAACTTGAGTGAGGACAAGACCTGGCTGACCAACAATTTGGCATGTCTGCAAGATGGATGGCAAACCATTGCCAGCAGCTGAAATGTGTGCTGGAATAACCGTAATTGTCTGTGGTACTGTATGCACAGTGCCATTAAATTGCTTCCTCCTTGCTTCTTCCACTTCTTCTGGCGTCCAGCTCACACCATGTTTCAGACGTTGGGCAGAAAACCATATTTTAATCTGTTCCTCAGTATATTTAGCTTGAGCAGAGAGAACGGTGATTTCTGACATGGTTGGATAGGGAAATTTGTTATAGGTGTTGAGCAGAAGAGGATTGTTATCCAAAGAAGTGTTGTAGGTTGGAATGCTGTTTACAGGTATTAAGACTTTTGGAATCAAGTTAGAGTTCTGTGGAGCCGTGACAGCAGTTATTACCTGTGCCACCCCAGGTTGAATCACGGGTGCTGGCGTCATTACAGGGCTAGTTGTATCTGCTGCACCGCAAGCAGCTGGATTGTTCATTTTGGACTCGGAAACTGCTGATTGTGGGTTTTCGACTACTTCCTCGCAGTCTGGCTCATTTTCAGTTTCCTTTTCTTCACCAGGAATGTCTTCAGCTACATTGTGGAACACAGCAATTCGTTTAGTCTCGGTTTTGTTTTTCATTTTCATAATAGGAGTTTTGCTAATTGAGATTCCTGATGAGGGGATCTCTGAGGTGTTGGATTGTTCACCGTTCTCCTCTTTCACAAAACTCCCATCAAAAGTGAGATCGTTCACTGTTTGCTCAAAGATTGTCTGATTATTACGTTTCACCATGGTCAGTTTAAAATTCTCTTCTCCAGGGTGGTACTTCAGATTGTGCTCTGAAAGAGCATCATACCTTTTGGTAAGAAAATTGCATTCCACACAAACATAGGATGAATTTAATACTACATTAGGGTGTTCTGAATCAACATGAAAAGTAAACATATTTAGATCTGGCGTCTGAAATGTACAGTATTTACATTCATAGCCACCTTCAACTTTTTTATTTTGCTGATTGTCTGAATCCATATATTCTTGAATGTCTTCATCACTTGATATACTCTCAGCTGTAGCATTCTCTGCTGGTGTAAGTAGAGGAGGTCCTTCATCCAAATCTGATATCATTTCTAAGTCTGGATCCTGCTCACTTGCTAGGACCATGCATGGGGTAGTTGATTTTCGTTTACTTGCCATTCTGTTGTGAGGAAATAATATTCACTGAATGATACTGATGTAGGTTCAAGCTCTTCTTGATTTTCAATAAGGGCTTTTGGTATTTCAAGTCAATTCTTGAAACTTCTCAGCATTTATCCCATTAGCAGCTTTTTTGTAGTGCAATCAGATTAAAAAAACCCAAAAAAACGTTGTAGTTCAAGGATGAAATGTTGAGTCACAGCTTCTTAAAGTCCATTTCCACCACCTGCAGTAAAGGAGGGAAAACATCATTATATAAGTTTGAAATGAGTAATTTCTATTCATTAGCCAGAAAAATATTCTGTGACTACAAGTAATTTAACACTATGTGCTTGATGCTGCCATTCTTACTCCCACCGAAGTGGACCCACTGAAATTAATAGCACTAATCAAGGAGTAAGGTACTACTCAGCAGAAGTAAGTGTGACAAGATCAGGCTCTTTACATTAACAGTGTCAAAGATTTCTAATATATATCAACGCAGATGAAGGACATCAAACATGGGATGGCATCAGAACAGTGACTTTCCAATTGTTCCTTTTCTTTAAATGCTGGGTGCAATTCTGAGATCAGAAGCGTTAAGCCACCTTTGCACCCTCTCAATCCCATGGTGCTCTACTGAAATGACTGAAGCCTTGCTAGGGCATAGCACTGCCTGTTATGGCTCCTCTCTTGACACAACCCTCTTGACCAACATTGCCTGGCACACCCCCATATGCCAGGGCTTTTGAGGAGGGCTCAGAAGACAACCTTAGGGTGGTTTTTCCACAGTGTCTATGCTGGAGTCATCTTCCCCCAGTGTGAATATAGGACTTCTAGAGCCCTTTTTAATGGCACCCTGGCAGAGAAGGGGTGAGGACCTCATTCATAGATTCATAGATATTTAGGTCAGAAGGGACCATTATGATCATCTAGTCTGACCTCCTGCACAACGCAGGCCACAGAATTTCACCCACCACTCCTACAAAAAAAACCTCACACCTATATCTGTGCTATTGAAGTCCTCAAATCGTAGTTTAAAGACTTCAAGGAGCAGAGAATCCTCCAGCAAGTGACCCGTGCCCCATGCTACAGAGGAAGGCGAAAAACCTCCAGGGCTTCTTCCAATCTGCCCTGGAGGAAAATTCCTTCTCGACCCCAAATATGGTGATCAGCTAAACCCTGAGCATAGGGGCAAGATTCATTCTCTGTCCCACAAATATCACTGAAATTCAGGATTTGAAAATTCTATTCCAAACTAGTTTAAATTAATTGCTACACAGGCTTGTTAACTAAAGCGTGTCTGCATGCATCACTGTGCACACTACTGAGAACATGGTTGGTTGAATTACCGCAGAACAAACATGGGCTGAAACAGCAAAGGGACACTAACCAAAATTATGCACTTCAGGCACAGAGATCCTGGTCTATTTCTCAGAAAAGAACGAATGAACAGATACAAAATATATCTACAATTTAAAATATACCAAATTATGCATATTTACATAGATTAAGAAAGAGCAACTTCAGATATTCCTAAAAGGTGCCAAATGATTGAGTTTCATCCTGTGGGCACAGTGCATAGGAAAGTGTCCCACAAACTTCTGCAGAGTGTTGTTATCTCTTTAATTGTTTTCTCCTTGAAATATAGTCAGATGTTAGCTTCTACACAAGAAAATCCTCAGAGACATGAGTTTACAACCAGAGGATTAGAGTCTGACTCTTGAATGTGGTCCTTAGCTTCCAAGGTGGCAGAGTACTCAATTAGAGAAGAATTTGGAGCAGCAATCCATCTTGGCTGTTTCAGATGGCATTACAAAGGGAACAGTATTTAGCAGACCTCAACTGGAAGGACAGTGCCTTCATGAAACAGCTTTAGACGAAAAAGAGAGAAGAGTATAAATGGAAGAAAGGAATGGAAACTGAAAAAAATGAGGAAGGGAACGAAATATTTGTTCTACATAGTATAGTCACTTGATTCCTTATCCCCCATTTCGAAAAAAAAAAAATTACCCTTAGCTTCAACCTTTTCTTCAGCGCAAAGGAGAAACAAGTAATTATACTTAGCTGCACACAGAGCTATACACCACACTCAGGTTTTGAAAGAGTACAACACTATTACCCCACAGGCTGCTACCGGTGTATCAGTTCACCTAATTGTCAGCATCCAGTTATGCACTGCGATTGCTAGCAGAAAGTAGGGTTCCCTTCTGCTGCATAATACAGCACATGAAATCATATATTATAAAGGAAAAAGCTGGCAAAGACACAGTTTGATGAAGTTTATCTTAAGTCGGTTGCTTGTGAATGCACCTGTTTTAAA
This sequence comes from Lepidochelys olivacea, assembly GCF_965140295.1. NCBI lineage: Eukaryota > Metazoa > Chordata > Testudines > Cheloniidae > Lepidochelys > Lepidochelys olivacea. The sequence continues at coordinate 22,792,687 of NC_140412.1, read as the reverse complement.
AGAACTTCTCCTGCTAGAAATGTAAACCTGAGCATATCCTGTCTTTTCAAGGAGTGAACAAAGTCTGTCTGTTTAAAGTATGAAATGTACCAGATGTTTACAAATTCTTTTGTTTACTGATTGAGGCCCTGATTCAGGAAAGTACATAAGCATATGCTTAAACACTTTCCTGAACAGAGGTCTAAATCAAATACCTTCTTTTACTGAATCACAACTCCACACGTGCACCTTCTTTGGAATATTTTTCCGTACACATACCTTTTTACTCGGTTTTAAAAAAGAGATTTACACTTGAGAAATCTCTGCTAATGTAATCTTTACATAAGACCCTTCAAAAGAGATGCCAGAGTATCCCTGTAGTGTATATTATATATTATATTCAGAGAATTCCTTTCATCAGAATGATAAAAAACGCACTTGAGCATATCCGACATTAGCTTATTTACTTGGATTGGAAAAAAAAGAATGAAATGGGTAGGCTGATAGACTAAAAAATAAATAAAATAAAATGTTAACAGAACATTACAAAATCATATTCCAAAATAATTTCCCCCCTAAATTTAGAACCACGAGATAAAATATAAAACATTTTGAAACACAGTTTACATTTAGAAAAAAAAGAGATGGCAATATTGAAAAATACTTTAATTTGTATTTAAGAGTTTATGGGTAAGTGTCAAAAACACTTAGCCAGTGGCCTACCTCTGCTCCCACTGAAGTCAATAGTAAAACTCCTATGGACTTCAATGGGATCAGTCAGGTTAACTGACTGATTCTGAAACTCGCATCCTACATGTCTAATTTGAGCTCACCCTACTCCCAAAATTTTAGCATGGCCCTTACCTCAACTGTTAATACTGAGCAACTGACTTTCAATGAGACTTAGGATCCCAAGTGCCCAAGTCACTTTTGAAAATGTTACCCTCCTCTAGATCACAAAACATAACAGTTCTTTCACACAGGGCTGCCATAGCCTGGTCTACACTACGGAGTTAGGTTGAATTTAGCCACGGTAGGTCAATTTTAAAATGATTGCATCTACACAACCAACCTTGTTCTGTCGACCTAAAGGGCTCTTAAAATCCATTTCTGTACTCCTCCCCAGCGAGGGGAGTAGCGCTAAAATCAACCTTACTGGGTTGAATTTGGGGTAGTGCAGACGCAATTCCACAGTATTGGCCTCCGGGAGCTATGCCAGAGTGCTCTAATGTGACCGCTCTAGACAGCGCTTTGAATGCTGATGCACTAGCCTGGTACACAGTAAAAGCCCCGGGAAATTTTGAATTTCATTTCCTGTTTGGTCAGCATGGCGAGCTCAGCGGACCATGCAGTCCCCCCAGAATTGCAAACAAGCTCCAGCACGGACCGAAAGGGAGACACTGGATCTGATTGCTGTATGGGGAGAAGAATCTGTGCAGGCCAAACTCCGATCAAAAAGAAGAAATGCTAATATATATGCCAAAATCGCACAGGGCATGGTGGAGAGAGGCTACAACAGGGACACACAGCAGTGCTGCGTGAAAGTTAAGGAGCTCAGGCAAGCCTACCAGAAGACAAAGGAGACAAACGGTCACTCTGGGTCAGCCCCCCATACATGCTGTTTCTATGATCAGCGACATGGCATTCTAGTGGGGGACCCTACCACTACCCCACCACTGTCCGTGGACACCTGCAAGGGGGGAGTCTCACACAACAGGGAGGAGAATTTTGTGGATGAGGAGGAGGAAGAGGAGAATGCACAGCAGGCAAGCAGTGAATCTGTTCTCCCTGGCAGCCATGACCTTTTCATCACCCTGGAGCCAATACCCTCCCAAGGCGGGATCCCCGACCCTGAAGCCGGAGAAGACAGCTCTGGTGAGTGCACATTTGTAACTACAGTACAGGGTTTAAAAGCAATAGTGTTTAATGTTTGATTTTCCCTGAAGAATTGGGATGCATTCGCAGCCAGTACAGCTACTGGAAAAGTCTGTAAATGTGTCTCAGGATGGAGTGGGAATCCTCCAGGGACATCTCCCTGAAGTTCTCCTGGAGGTACTCTGAAAGCCTTTGCAGAAGGTTTCTGGGGAGGACTGCCTTATTTTGTCCTCCACAGTAGGACACTTTACCACGCCAAGCCAGTAGCAAGTAGTCTGGAATCATTGCAGCACAAAGCATGGCAGCGAATGGTCCTGGGTTTTGGTCGCATTCAAGCAACATTTGGTCTTTATTTTTGAATGCATCCGATGAAGTGAGCTGTAGCTCACGAAAGCTTATGCTCAAATAAATTTGTTAGTCTTTAAGGTGCCACAAGTCCTCCTTTTCTTTTTGCGGATACAGAGTAACATGGCTGCTACTCTGAAACCTCAGGAGAGTGATATCATTCATGGTCACATGGTTGAAATAGGGGAATTTTTGTAAGGGAACAGTAAAAGGACCCCGTTCATGCTGGGTTGTTTGCGCTTGGCTAAAAGGGATCATCCCGGAGAATAGCCACGTGGTGGGGGGAGGGGTGAAGGGATCATCCCAGAGAATAGCCATGAGGTGGGGTGGGGGGAGTTGTGTGCTGCACATCCACCCGAAAACCGCAGCTCCTCCTTTAAATGTGAAACCCAATTGCCATTGCTTGCTATGGGAAAGGATGGCACTGCAGTTTGAAACCATTCCCACATGTTATGAAGGCGGAAGAAGCCAACCCCGCGTACCAAAAGGCTTACCATGGCTGCCTGGGAACCGAATTCTGTTGCCCAGCTGTGTGAGATATGTCACCATACCGGCAGGGGCTCAACATAAAAGGCAAAATGCGACCTTGTACCTAAAGCATGTGTGCTGTGAATTGCTTGATTCACTGTGAAAGAGTCTCCCTTTTGTTCTCAGAAATGTAACATCTTAAATTTTACTCTCCCTTTTTATCTCCCCCCAGGTGCAAATGTTTCTATGCTCCCCCTATCATCTCCATCCCTGAGGTTATGGCAGATTAGAAGGCGAAAAAAATGCACCTGTGATGACATATTTTCTGAGCTCATGCAGTCCTCCTGCACTTGATAGGGCATAGCTTAATGCATGGACGCATTCAGTGGCAGAGGCCAGGAAAGCATTAAGTGAGCGCGAAGAACAGAGGCAGGAAGCGATGCTGAGGCTAATTGTATAACTGCCTGCCCTCCTCCCCAAGTTCCATATCCTCCTCACCCAGACGCCCAAGAATGCAGGCGGGGGGTGGGGAGGCTCCGGGCACCCAGCCACTCCACTCCAGAGGATGGCTCAACCAACAGAATGCTGTCATTCAAATAGTTTTGATTTGTAGTGTGGCTACAATAAGCAATGTGGCCTTGTCCTTTCCTCCTCCCACACCCCACCCCACCCGGGCTACCTTGTCAGTTATCTCACTATTTTTTTTTTAATTAAGAAAGAAAGAATGCATGGTTTGAAAACAATAGTTACTTTATTTCCTTTGCCAGCTGTGATTGAAGGGGGGAGGGTGGTTGGCTTACAGGGAATTAAAATCAACAAAGGGGGTGGGCTTGCACCAAGGAGAAACACACACAGCTGTCACACCGTACCCTGGCCAGTCATGAAACTGGTTTTCAAAGCCTCTCTGATGCGCAGCACGCCTAGCTGTGCTCTTCTAATTGCCCTGGTGTCTGGCTGCTCAAAATCAGCCACCAGGAGATTTGCCTCAACCTCACACCCCGCCATAAATGTCTCCCCCTTACTCTCACAGATATTATGGTGCACACAGCAAGCAGCAATAACAATGGGAATGTTGGTTGCGCTGAGGTCTAACCTAGTCAGCAAACAGCACCAGCGAGCTTTTAAATGTCCAAAGGCACATTCTATCACCCTTCTGCACTTGCTCAGCCTATAGTTGAGCTGCTCCTTACTACTGTCCGGGCTGCCTCGGTATAGCTTCATGAGCCATTGGAGCAAGGGGTAGGCTAGGTCCCCAAGGATAACTATTGGCATTTCAACATCCCCAACAGTTATTTTCTGGTCTGGGAAGTCAGTCCCTTCTTGCAACTGCTCAAACAGCGCTGAGTTCCTAAAGATGCAAGCGTCATGCACCTTTCCTGGCCATCCCACGTCGATGTGGGTGAAACGTCCCTTGTGATCCACCAGTGCTTGCAGCACCATTGAGAAGTACCCCTTCTGGTTTATATACTGGTTGGCAAGGTGGTCCGGTGCCAAGATAGGGATATGTGTTCCATCTATTGCCCCACCACAGTTAGGAAACCCCATTGCAGCAAAACCATCCAGTATGACCTGCACATTTCCCAGAGTCACTACCCTTAATAGCAGAACGTTAGTGACTGCATTGGCTACTTGGATCACAGCAGTCCCCACAGTAGACTTGCCCACTCCAAATTGATTCCCAGTTGCAGTCAGGCATTGCAAGCTTCCACAGGGCTATCACCACTTGCTTCTCAACTATCAGGGCAGCTCTCATCTTGGTAATTCTGCGCTTCAGGGCAGGGGAAAGCAACGCACAAAGTTTGAGGAAAGTGGCCTTATGCATGCGAAAGTTTCGCAGCTGCTGTGAATCATCCCATACCTGCAACACTATGCGGTCCCACCAATCTGTGGTTGTTTACTGGGCCCAGAATCAGCATTCCACTGTATCAACCAGCCCCACTGGTTGGGACATGATGTCCCAATTGCCACAGCCCATGCTTTCAGGAACATCTGTGTCCATGTCCTCATCACAATTGTCCTCGTGCTAGCATCTCTTAGCCTGGTTCTGCACATACTCCAGCATAATGCACGAGGTGTTTACAATGCTCACAACAGCAGTGGTGAGCTGACTGGGCGCGAAACGATTGTCTGCTGTTGCTTTCCACGGAGGGAGGGAAGAAGGGGCGACTAACAACATGTACCCAAAACCACCCTCGACAATGTTTTTGCCCTCTCAGACATTGGAAGCTTAACCCAGAATTCCAATGGGCAGTGAAGACTGCAGGAACTTGGGATAGCTACCCACAGTGCACTGCTCCGTAAGTTGATGCTAGCCCCAGTATTGAGGACACACTCGCTGACTTAATGCGCTTAGTGGGGACATACACAATTGACTGTATAAAATCAATTTCTAAAAATCAACTTCTATAAAATTGACCTAATTTCATAGTGTAGACATTACCCAAAGAGTCTTACCAACATACTGACAGTCCAATTCTCAAGTGGTACATGTTATAAGTGAGTGCAGAATTTAGCCCCAAGTCTCTATTTTGGTTTGCGGTGCCTACATTTAAACATACTATGCCATCCCTCTAGCCTTTTTACCAGGAAAGCAACATGCTTCTTTGTGCAAGCAGTTCTATGAAATAAAGAAAGCTGTGTGCTTACATACCGTCGATCACATTAGATAAGATTTTTTAAAAGGATAAAGTAATTTCAGAAAATCGTATTTATTTTGACACAATGCTGCTAACAGCAGATGAAAATTACTAAAGTCAGTTTTCTAAACGTATCTGGGTGCTTATCTCCCACTGATTTAAATGGGAGTTAGGTGCTTAAATGCCTTAAAAAAAATCAGGTCTTTTAATCCCTTAAGTTTTACTCATTGCTAAAAACGCCTTACTTTTGTAATTTTACCTTGAACTTTCAGGTTTGAGCCACAGTCCTGGAAAGATTTACACATGTGCTTAATTTTATGCACTACGAATAATCCCACTGACTTCAAAGTTACAGCATATGAAAAATCCTTGCAGGTTCACAGCCTTCAACCTTAACTGTTAAAGCTGAAGGAGAAATTGCTGTGAAAAATTACGTTCAGAAAACTGAAAACAAAAAAGTAAATTGTTCACATTACCAGTTAACCCTTTCCTATTATTTTAAGTGTCAAAAAGTTCTCAGTTAATGTCAAAAGTTGGGTGAACGGTGAAGCTGCATATAAATATTTTTGAAACAGACAGAAGCCTGCTGCCTCCTACAGGTAAGAAGCTGAGGGAAAATAAAATGGGAATTACAGAGGAAATCTATTTAAAGGGGGGGGGGAATCACATTTCTATCGGAATTTTTATCTGGTCATTCAACAAGAAACAGCTTACATTGCAAGAAATGAAGATTTCTTTCCTCCCTGTGTTCATACTGTTTACTTTGTGAATAATCATGTCTCCCTGCTCATATGGAACTTTCACCTAGCATGGGCTGAGAGAATTTAAAAAAAACAAGAAACAAACCAACCCAAAATGTGATTGTAAAAACAGAAACGTTAGTATGTGACTCAGGAGGCGCTGAAGTACCTGAAACTACTTTTCACTTTTTGTTTTAATTTACCAGCTGTCAAGTTGCCTATAACATTTCAACTTGTCAATCCTGAGTAGTAGGATTCCTTACACTTCCTGTATTTTCATGGTTTAATAGTATCGATGATCACCAGGCTGGTCATCTTTTATCAATTATTGACGGGCTGAATTAATTGTCTTTAGTTTGCTCTTATATTGGCAATTCCTCCAGGTGTTCTGCCTGCCTGGCTCTGAGGACACTATTGCTTAAAGATGAAGTACAAAGTAAAACTGAATCAAGGGCCAGAAATTTTCACAAAATTCCCCCTCTAACAGAGCTCTGGCCCTGATTCAACAAGCTGCTTAAGCACATGAATTGACTTCAGTGGGACTACTCATGCTTGAAGTTAGCCATGTGCTCAAGTTTCTTGCTGAATTAGGAGGCCTCTAGGGACCTTTCACACTTACAGCATAAATTCTTAAAAGTTAAAACGTTTTTTCTGTGCTGAATGTCAGTTAGTGGGGCACTCTGCGCATATTTCCAAGTTTATTGCAATTTTCATTTTCATTTTCCCCACTCACCATTAATAGAAACTTTATCTAAATTGAAATTTTCATGAAATGTAAGAGAAATTGCACCAATTAAGAAGTGAAAATAACTTTTTGTTTCATAAGCCGCAATATTAGTCAATCAGCAATGTGGTGTCATCTCAGGCAAGGAGTTTATTTTTAGAAGACTTGCCAATGACATCCTGAATCTCAAATTTGAACATGGGATAAGAAACCACAACACTCCCATATTTAAAAAACAAAAACAAAAAAACCCCCCAAAAGCGCTCCCCTTTTCCCCCCAAAAAACAAAGCAAAGAAAAAAATTAAGTAAAAAAAGCTAAGCAGTGTTGTATGTAAGAGTCACATTGATATATATGGACCTATTTTTTTAGTGTTCTGTTCAATTTGTTGATCATTGTCATGCATCTTTTTTCATTTCTTTACACTAACAATAACACCCCAGATTCACAAACTGCTGTATTTTGTAATGAACAGATGTTTGTGCTCTCTAATTAAGCATGGTTGCAGGATTCATAGAGCTGCAGAGCCTTTATGCACACCATTAGAAACCTAGATAGCTGGGTATGCAATGACTGGGAGAAACTCATAGTGACTTGCCTGCCTGGTGCGAAGGTTGCGGATCTCTCGAGACATCTAGATAGCCTTGTGTGTAGTGCTGGGGATGAACCAGTGGTCGTGGCACATGTAGGTACCAATGACATAGGGAAGGACAGGAGAGAGGTTTTGGAGGCCAAATTTAGGCTGCTAGGTAAGAGACTGAAGTCCAGGACCTCCATGGTAGCATTCTTTCAAATGCTTCCAGTTCCACATGCAGGGCCAGTTGGACAGGCAGAACTGCAGGGTCTCAATGCATGGATGAGATGATGGTGTAGGGAGGAGGGGTTTAGATTTATTAGGAATCGGAGAAACTTTTGGGAAAGGGGGAGCCTATACAGGAAGGATGGGCTCCATCTAAACCAAAATGGAACTAGATTGCTGGCGCTTAAAATAAAAAATGTCGTAGAGCAGTTTTTAAACTAAGGGCTGGGAGGAGCCAGCAAGTGCAGAGGAGCATGTGGTTTGGACAGGAACATCCTTTAGGGGAGGATCTCTACATGGAGATTCCTTATGTCCTAATAAGGAGGAGAGGATGGAAGATAAAATACAGGTAGGATCTGATGAGAAACAGTCAAAAGAAAAAAAATCCCATTCAATTACATCATGTAATGGCAGACAGCTAAAAAGTGACAAGTTTTTCAAGTGCTTATATACCAATGCTAGAAGTCTAAATAGTAAGATGGGCGAACTAGAGTGCCTTGTATTAAATGAGGATATTGATATAATAGACATTGCAGAAACTTGGTGGAATGAGGATAATCAATGGGACACAGTAATACCAGGGTACAAAATATATTGGAAGGACAGAACAGGTCATGTTAGTGGGGGAGTTGCACTATATGTGAAGGAAAGCATAGAGTCAAATGAATTAAAAATCTTAAATGAACCAAACCGTACCATAGAATCTCTATGGATAGTAATTCCATGCTTGAATAATAAGAATATAGCAGTAGGGATATATTACAGACCACCTGACCAGGATGGTGATGGTGGCTGTGAAATGCTCAGGTAGATTAGAGGCTATTAAAATAAAAAACTGAAAATAAAATAAAAAACTGAATATTAATGGCGGATTTCAACTATCCCCATACTGACTGGGTACATATCACCTCAGGTAAGGGATGCAGAGATAAAGTTTCTGACCCCTTAAATGACTGCTTCTTGGAGCAGCTAGTCCTGGAACCCACAAGAGGAGAGGCAATTCTTGATTTAGTCCTAAGTGGAGTACAGGATCTGGTCCAAGAGGTGAATATAGCTGGATCGCTTGGTAATAGTAACCATTATATAATTAAATGTAACATTCCTGTGGCGGGGAAAACACCACAGCGGCCCAACACTGTAGCATTTAATTTCAGAAAGGGGAACTACACAAAAATGAGGAGGATAGTTAAACAGAAATTAAAATGCACAGCACCAAAAGTAAAACCCCTGCAAGCTGCATGGAAACTTTTTAAAGACACCATAATAGAAGCTCAACTTAAATGTATACTTCAAATAAAAAACTTAGTAAGAGAACCAAAAAAGAGCCACCATGGCTAAACAAAGTAAAAGAAGCAGTGAGAGGCAAAAAGGCATCCTTTCAAAAGTGGAAGTTAAATCCTAGTGAGGAAAATAAAAAGGATCATAAACTCTGGCAAATTAAGTATAAAAATATAATTAGGAAGGCCAAAAAAGAATTTGAAGAACAGCTAGCCAAAGACTCAAAAAGTAATAAAAAAAATTTTTTTAAGTACATCAGAAGCAGGAGGCCTGCTAAACAACCAGTGGGGCCACTGGACGATCAAGCTGCTAAAGGAGAACTCAAGGACGATAAGACCACTGCGGACAAACTAAATGAATTCTTTGCATCAGTCTTCACGGTTGAGGATGTGAGGGAGATTCCCAAACCTGAGCCATTCTTTTTAGGTGACAAATCTGAGGAACTGTCCCAGATGGAGGTGTCAGAGGAGATTTTGGAACAAATTGAAAAACTAAACAGTAATAACTCACCAGGATCAGATGCTATTCACCCAAGAGTTCTGAAGGAACTCAAATATGAAACTGGAGGACTACTAACTGTTGTCTGTAATTTATCATTTAAATCAGCTTCTGTACCAAATGACTGGAGGATAGTTAATGTGATGCCAACTTTTAAAAAGGGCTCCAGAGGTGACCCCGGCAATTACAACCAGTAAGCTTGACTTCAGTACCGGGCTAACTGATTGAAACTATAGTAAAGAACAAAATTGTCAGACACATAGATGAACATAATTTGTTGGGGAAGAGTCAACATGGTTTTTGTAAAGGGAAATCATGCCTCACCAATCTACTAGAATTCTTTGAGGGGGTCAATAAGCATGAGGACAAGGGGGATCCAGTGGATATAGTGTACTTAGATTTTTCAGAGAGCCTTTGACAAGGTCCCTGACCCAAGGCTCTTAAGCAAAGTAAGCTATTATGGGATAAGAGGAAAGGTCCTCTCGTGAACTGCTAACTGGTTAAAAGATAGGAAACAAAGGGTAGGAATAAATGGTCAGTTTTCAGAATGGAGAGAGGTAAATAGTGGTGTCCCCCAGGGGTCTGTATTGGGCCCAGTCCTATTCAACATATTCATAAACGATCTCGAAAAAGGGGTAAACAATGAGGTGGCAAAATTTGCAGATGATACAAAACTACTCAAGATAGCTAAGTTCCAGGCAGACTGCGAAGAGCTACAAAAGGATCTCATAAAACTGCGTGACTGGGCAACAAAATGGCAGTTGATAAATGCAAAGTAATGCACATTGGAAAACATAATTCCAACTATACATATAAAATGATGGGGTCTAAATTAGCTGTTACCACTCAAGAAAGAGATCTTGGAGTCATTGTGGATAGTTCTCTGAAAACATCCACTCAATGTGCAGTGGCAGTCAAAAAAGCGAACAGAATGTTGGCACTCATTAAGAAAGGGATAGATAATAAGAGAAAATATCATAGTGCCTCTATATAAATCCATGGTACACCTACATCTTGAATACTGTGTGCAGATGTGGTTGTCTCATCTCAAAAAAGATATACCGGATTTGAAAAGGGTTCAGAAAAGGGCAACAAAAATGATTAGGGGTCTGGAACAGCTGTTGTATGAGGAGAGATTAATAAGACTGGGACTTTTTCAGCTTGGAAAAGGCGACTGAGGGGGGATATGATAGAGGTCTATAAAATCATGACTGGTGTGGAGAAAGTAAATAAGGAAGTGTTATTTACTCCTTCTCATAACACAAGAACTAAGGGCCACCAAATGAAATTAATAGGCAGCAGGTTTAAAACAAACAAAAGGAAGTACTTTTTTACACAACGCAGAGTCAACCTGGGAATTCCTTGCCAGAGGATGTTGTGAAGGCCAAGACTATAACAGGGTTCAAAAAAGAACTAGATAAATTCATGGAGGATAGGTCCATTGATGGCTATTAGCCAGGATGGGCAGGAATGGTGTCCCTAGCCTTTGTTTGCCAGAAGCTGGGAATGGGTTACAGGGGATGGATCACTTGAAGATTACCTGTTCTGTCCATTCCCTCTGGGGCACCTGGCATTGGCCACTGTTGGCAGACAGGATACTGGGCTAGATGGGCCTTTGGTATGGCTGTTCTTATGTTCTTAGCACAAGCAGTAAGGGATTGCCAAGCCACCACCTGAACTGTGATGAGACTGGGGGCTAGGAGCCTAATAGATAAAGCCCCTTGGAGGCAATGGAAAGACTCATTCATTTTAATGGTCAGGCCCCATAAGAGCAGCTTCTCTTTCTTTTTCTTTTTTTTTTCCCCTTCCCCACAGAGTTTAGGGCCAGAAGGGATAATTACATCATCCAGTCTGTATTTTTTTAAAAGAAAAATGAATAGAAGAAAGTCCTTCATGTGCAACTATATTCTAGACAGCAGGAGAATGTGGACATCAGGATTGTTGGGTCCATTCCTGGCTTTGGTAAGGGATTGCAGTGTAGTGGCAAGAACAAGGGATTCAGAGTTAGGACTACTGAAATTTTTCTTTAAAAACAAAACAAAACAATACTTTGCGCATTTACACAGTATTTATTCATCTGTTGATCTCAATGCAGTTTGAGAAGATGGGCATACAGAAGTAGCTCCATTTTACCAATAGCATAACTAAGCACAGATTTCCCATTTTTTCTGAGAGGCAGTGTGGCTAACTGAATGAGATATGCCTGCTATATTGGAAATGAACGCTGACAGCAGTGACTTTCTGCAACCTGTGTTGGTCTATGTACTGATATTTGCCTTCTCCTAGAGCAGTAGTGTTAAACCTTGCTCAATAACAACAGTTTTGTAGACTTTTCAATCCTTCACACCTGTCAGTGGAATAGGCGTGACAAGAACGCATGGACTCCTGGCTCCCAACTTGGTGCTCCTTCTTCTACAAAAAATGGCATTTGCAGGTACATAAGCAGCATCATTTCAGATACCATAGTGATAGTTGCCAATATAAGAATCAAGACAGATAAAGGAAGAGGACCCATTTTGCCTGCACCACAAATAGAGCTATAGCTGCATGACATCACTTTGGAATAATAGTGAAGGCTTTAGAGCAGTCTGGAAGAATATTCTGTGTAATGTAACAACAGTTCCAATTTTGAGATACTATGATTAAAACAGAACAACTAAATGTTCTACAAACTATCACATATGCAAGAATGGCTATTATGTGGCGGTCATATTTTTACAGGAACAGTGGAAAGCACTTCTCTGACCTGTGCTATTCCTCTGCCAAATTTCAACTATAGTTTCTACTTCCAACCCAAGGCACTAGAGCTGTTCAGAAAAAGGTGGGGGGAAACTTACAGTGACAAAAACTCCCTGTTTTCGCCTCCATTAACTTTGCTCTTGAAACAAATTAAACTTTCTGGACCAAAATTTCCAGGGGGAAAAAAAAAACAACCTCCCAAGAAGAGACCAACTATCAGAAATTTAAAGTAAACTGAAAATGGGTTTATAATGGAAAGCAATAGGCAACCTTAATAGGCAGCACTACATGCTCCACATGTATAAATGTCACACATCCTATATTCTCCACGTAAGAACTTTTCAACAATCACAAAGCACATTATAGATACTGAATTACTAAGTCTCAGCACCTCTGTGAGAGAATTTATCAGCCCCTTTTCACAGAGGGTATGTCTACACTACGAAATTTAGGTCGAATTTATAGCAGTCGGTTTTTTAGAAATCGGTTTTATATATTCGAGTGTGTGTGTCCCCACAGAAAATGCTCTAAGTGCATTAAGTGCATTAACTCGGCGGAGTGCTTCCACAGTACCGAGGCAAGTGTCGACGTCCGGAGCGTTGCACTGTGGGTAGCTATTCCACAGTTCCTGCAGTCTCCGCTGCCCATTGGAATTCTGGGTTGAGATCCCAATGCCTGATGAGGCTAAAACATTGTCGCGGGTGGTTCTGGGTACATATCGTCAGGCCCCCGTTCCCTCCCTCCCCCCGTGAAAGCAGCAGCAGACAATCGTTTCGCGCCTTTTTTCTTGAGTTGCCTGTGCAGACGCCATACCATGGCAAGCATGGAGCCCGCTCAGGTAACCGTCACCCTATGTCTCCTGGGTGCTGGCAGACGCGGTACGGCATTGCTACACAGCAGCATCAACCCATTGCCTTGTGGCAGCAGACGGTACAGTAGGACTGGTAGCTGTCATCGTCATGTCCGAGGTGCTCTTGGCCACGTTGGCCAGGAGCGCCTGGGCAGACATGGGCGCAGGGACTAAATTTGGCGTGACTTGACCAGGTCATTCTCTTTAGTCCTGCAGTCAGTCCTATTGAACCATCTTATGGTGAGCAGGCAGGAAAAACGGATTGCTAGCAGTCCTACTGCACAATCTTCTGCCAAGCAGCCACGAGATGTGGATGGCTGGCAATCCTTCTGCACCGTCTGCTGCCAGCCAAAGATGTAAAAGATAGATGGAGTGGATCAAAACAAGAAATAGACCAGATTTGTTTTGTACTCATTTGCTTCCGCCCCTCCCCCGTCTAGGGGACTCATTCCTCTAGGTCACACTGCAGTCACTCACAGAGAAGGTGCAGTGAGGTAAATCTAGCCATACATCAATCAGAGACCAGACCAACCTGCTTGTTCCAATAGGAACAATTACTTAGGTGCACCACTTCTTATTGGAACCCTCCGTGAAGTCCTGCCTGAAATACTCATTGATGTAAAGCCACCCCCTTTGTTGATTTTAATTCCCTGTAAGCCAACCCTGTAAGCCATGTCGTCAGTCGCCCCTCCCTCCGTCAGAGCAATGGCAGACAATCGTTCTGCGCCTTTTTTCTGTGCGGATGCCATACCAAGGCAAGCATGGAGGCCGCTCAGCTCACTTTGGCAATTAGGAAAACATTAAACACCACACGCATTATCCAGCAGTATATGCAGCACCAGAACCTGGCAGAGCGATACCGGGCGAGGAGGCGACGTCAGCACGGTCACGTGAGTGACCAGGACATGGACACAGATCTCTCTCAAAGCATGGGCCCTGCCAGTGCATGCATCATGGTGCTAATGGGGCAGGTTCATGCTGTGGAACGCCGATTCTGGGCTCGGGAAACAAGCACAGACTGGTGGGACCGCATAGTGTTGCAGGTCTGGGACGAGTCCCAGTGGCTGTGAAACTTTCGCATGCGTAAGGCACTTTCATGGAACTTTGTGACTTGCTTTCCCCTGCCCTGAAGCACATGAATACCAAGATGAGAGCAGCCCTCACAGTTGAGAAGCGAGTGGCGATAGCCCTGTGGAAGCTTGCAACGCCAGACAGCTACCGGTCAGTTGGGAATCAATTTGGAGCGGGCAAATCTACTGTGGGGGCTGCTGTGATGCAAGTAGCCCACGCAATCAAAGATCAGCTGATATCAAGGGTAGTGACCCTGGGAAATGTGCAGGTCATAGTGGATGGCTTTGCTGCAATGGGATTCCCTAACTGTGGTGGGGCCATAGACGGAACCCATATCCCTATCTTGGCACCGGAGCACCAAGCCGACGAGTACATAAATCGCAAGGGGTATTTTTCAATAGTGCTGCAAGCTCTGATGGATCACAAGGGACGTTTCACCAACAGCAACGTGGGATGGCCGGGAAAGGTACATGACGCTCACATCTTCAGGTACTCTGGTCTGGTTCAAAAGCTGCAGGAAGGGACTTTATTTCCAGACCTGAAAATAACTGTTGGGGATGTTGAAATGCCTATAGTTATCCTTGGGGACCTAGCCTATCCCTTAATGCCATGGCTCATGAAGCCATACACAGGCAGCTTGGACAGTAGTCAGGAGCTGTTCAACTACAGGCTGAGCAAGTGCAGAATGGTGGTAGAATGTGCATTTGGACATTTAAAGGCGCGCTGGCGCAGTTTACTGACTCGCTTAGACCTCAGCGAAACCAATATTCCCACTGTTATTACTGCTTGCTGTGCGCTCCACAATATCTGTGAGAGTAAGGGGGAGACGTTTATGGCAGGGTGGGAGGTTGAGGCAAATCGCCTGGCTGCTGATTATGCGCAGCCAGACACCAGGGCGGTTAGAAGAGCACAGGAGGGCGCGGTACGCATCAGAGAAACTTTGAAAACCAGTTTCATGACTGGCCAGGCTACGGTGTGAAAGTTCTGTTTGTTTCTCCTTGATGAAACCCCCCCGCCCATTGGTTCACTCTACTTCCCTGTAAGCTAACTACCCTCCCCTCCTCCCTTTGATCACCGCTTGCAGAGGCAATAAAGTCATTGTTGCTTCACATTCATGCATTCTTTATTCATTCATCACACAAAGAGGGGGATGACTACCAAGGTAGCCCAGGAGGGATGGTGGAGGAGGGAAGGAAAATGCCACACAGCACTTTAAAAGTTTACAACTTTAAAATTTATTGAATGCCAGCCTTCTGTTTTTTGGGCAATCCTCTGTGGTGGAGTGGCTAGTTGGCTGGAGGCCCCCCCACCGTGTTCTTGGGTGTCTGGATGAGGAGGCTATGGAACTTGGGGAGGAGGGCGGTTGGTTACACAGGGGCTGTAGTGGCAGTCTGTGCTCCAGCTGCCTTTGCTGCAGCTCAACCATACACTGGAGCATACTGGTTTGATCCTCCAGCAGCCTCAACATTGAATCCTGCCTCCTCATCACGCTGCCGCCACATTTGAGCTTCAGCCCTGTCTTCAGCCCGCCACTTACTCTCTTCAGCCCATCACCTCTCCTCCTGGTCATTTTGTGCTTTCCTGCACTCTGACATTATTTGCCTCCACGCATTCGTCTGTGCTCTGTCAGTGTGGGAGGACAGAATGAGCTCAGAGAACATTTCATCATGAGTGCGTTTTTTTTTTTCTTTCTAATCTTCACTAGCCTCTGGGAAGGAAAAGATCCTGTGATCATTGAAACACATGCAGCTGGAGGAGAAAAAAAAAGGGACAGGAGTATTTAAAAAGACACATTTTATAAAACAGTGGCTACACTCTTTCAGGGTAAACCTTGCTGTTAACATTACATACATAGCACATGTGCTTTCGTTACAAGGTCGCATTTTGCCTCCCCCCGCCGCGTGGCTACCCCCTCAACCCTCCCCCCTCCCTGTGGCTAACAGCGGGGAACATTTCTGTTCAGCCGCAGGCAAACAGCCCAGCAGGAATGGGCACCTCTGAGTGTCCCCTGAAGAAAAGCACCCTATTTCAATCAGGTGACCATGAATGATATCTCAGTCTCCTGAGGATAACACAGAGAGATAAAGAACGGATGTTGTTTGAATGCCAGCAAACATACGCTGCAATGCTTTGTTGTACAATGATTCCCGAGTACGTGTTACTGGCCTGGAGTGGTAAAGTGTCCTACCATGGAGGACGCAATAAGGCTGCTCTCCCCAAAAACCTTTTGCAAAGGCTTTGGGAGTACATCCATGAGAGCCGCGAATGCCAGGGCAAATTAATCCTTTCACATGCTTGCTTTTAAACCATATATAGTATTTTAAAAGGTACACTCACCGGAGGTCCCTTCTACGCCTGCTGGGTCCAGGAGGCAGCCTTGGGTGGGTTCGGGGTTTACTGGCTCCAGGTCCAGGGTGAGAAACAGTTCCTGGCTGTCGGGAAAACCGGTTTCTCCGCTTGCTTGCTGTGAGCTATCTTCTTCATCCCCAAAACCTGCTTCCGTGTTGCCTCCATCTCCATTGAAGGAGTCAAACAACACGGCTGGGGTAGTGGTGGCTGAACCCCCTAAAATGGCATGCAGCTCATCATAGAAGCAGCATGTTTTGGGCTCTGACCCGGAGCGGCCGTTCGCCTCTCTGGTTTTCTGGTAGGCTTGCCTCAGCTCCTTAAGTTTCATACGGCACTGCTTTGGGTCCCTGTCATGGCCTCTGTCCTTCATTCCCTGGGAGATTTTGACAAAGGTTTTGGCATTTCGAAAACTGGAACGGAGTTCTGATAGCATGGATTCCTCTCCCCATACAGCGGTCAGATCCTGTACCTCCCGTTCAGTCCATGCTGGAGCTCTTTTGCAATTCTGGGACTCCATCATGGTCACCTCTGCTGATGAGCTCTGCATGGTCACCTCTGCTGATGAGCTCTGCATGGTCACCTGCAGCTTGCCACGCTGGTCAAACAGGAAATGAGATTCAAAAGTTCGCAGTTCTTTTCCTGTCTACCTGGCCAGTGCATCTGAGTTGAGAGTGCTGTCCAGAGCGGTCACAATAGAGCACTCTGGGATAGCTCCCGGAGGCTAATACCCTTGAATTGTGTCCACAGTACCCCAGATTCAACCCGGCAAGGCTGATTTAAGCGCTAATCCACTTGTCAGGGGTGGAGTAAGGAAACTGATTTTAAGAGCCCTTTAAGTCGAAATAAAGGGCTTCATCGTGTGGACAGGTGCAGGTTTACATCGATTTAACGCAGCTAAATTCGACCTAAAGTCCTAGTGTAGACCAGGGCAGATTGGAAAATGTAGGCGCTTAGACCCTCTCTTGACAGGCAAAAAGGATGTTTTTCAATTGTGTTAGCTCATGTGAAATTAGCTCAATAGGATTGAAAAGCCCTCTTAATGCTTGCTAAAATGCAGGCTAACGTGTTTGAACGCATACTAGCCAGGCTACAAACACAACCAATTAACATGATTGGCCCTGTTTTGAAGGACTGAGAAGTTAAATGACTTGCACAAGATCCTAGCGGCCAGAGCAAGGTAGACCGCTCTGATCCCCCTATCTACTTGACCACAAGACTAGTCTCCCCGCTTTCTACAAAGCAGAAAATAGAGATTATGATTTGATCTTTGATTTTTATGAAGTCAACACAAAAATATTTTCTATACTGAACCGTTAACAGATTATACATGTAGCCTTAAAGTTACAAACAGAATCACAGAAATCAGAGATGGACAAGAGCTAGCAAATCATCTAGTTCACCTCCATGCTAGAGCAGGACTGTACCCTATCTATTGGGAAGAGACAGAGTCTGTCCACACTACAGGTACAATGGTGTGTTTTCAGATCCAGTCTGGGATATACTCCTCTGACCTGGTAAAGAAAATATGGTCCACACAGCAGCCTTTTTCAGAATGCATCCACATGTCAATTAAGTTTCTCTCTCCATACTTTAGTTCTCTAACAGAGTATCTACATATGCACTCTGGAAAAATCTGGGCAGGTATTACAGTGTCTCAGTATAGGACAAAATGTCCGGGGAACATGCAACAGAGCACGTGGCAGTGCATTCTGGGATACCCTATTTCAGAGAGACGGAAGGAAGAAGGATCTACCAGAACCGGTTGCATAGGCAGGGGGTCCCCCTCCACTCAGGAAAAAAAAGTTACTATAAGACAACCACATGCCAAAATAAGCTCTGCCTTAGGCAAAAGACAATTAGTTGCCATAGCACCTGAGGGCCAGATTCTGCCACCTTACTCCATGAGTACTCCCATTGATTTCAATGGGACTTCTTGAAGAATAATGGACTACTCAATATGTGACAGAATCTGGCACTGAGTATTATCTGCATTGCGTGTGGCTATAAACCATGTTTAGAGCCAATCATGGTAGTAACAAATTTATTTTAAGATAGTAGTGTAGATAGCTGTAATGTAGACAGGGCCACAGCATTCCACTGTGGTCTTGTCTACATGAAAAAGTTGTCTGATTTAGTTAAACCAATTTAGTTCAATCAGTGCAAAGCCCTGTGTGGACATGTGTATTTCAGTTTTGCTCAAGTCAATTGGGAACAGCTTTAAACTAAATATTTGAAATTTTACCAACTTAACTATGTTGGCAAGGGGTATGTGATTTTTGCTGAGGTAATTATACTCATAAAAGCCTTCATGTAGAAACAGTTATATTGGTATAAGGTGCTTTATTCCAATATATCTTATTTCAATTCACAAATTAGAATAAATTATATCGATATAAGCACTTTTATACTCTTATAACTGCATCTAATGTGGTTTTTGCAGCTGCAACTATACTGTCACAGATAAATGGAAAAACTTTTAAAGTGCAGACAAGGCCTTAAACTGAAGTAAGAGTATCCACACAGGACACCAGTTTAACTAAAGAAGTTTAAAAATCGGTTTAAGTTAAACCGATACAGCTCCCATGTAAACAAGACCTGTGAAGAAAATTTTTTATCTGGAAAAAAATATCTGAATTTAAACATTTACAGTTAATATATTTTTAAGTTTAGCTATATTCAATATAAAATAGATCTATTTTAAGAAGGCAACAGAGTACTTGTCAAGACCTGAGTTCAGGATTCCATGTTTTTATGAAAGAGTTGATGACATCATTAACATTCAGGCAATACAGGGGGCTGCATCCTTTTTTTAAAACAGAGTAGCTGTTGTTCATATGACCAACTCTTGTAGGAGAACAAGAGAACCCTGCTCTTAGGTCCTGACAGGAAAGCAAAAGAGGAAATCCCTTTTAACCTGATGCTATAATTTTTCTAAAATAAGGAAGTTTGTTTTTCAAAAATTATATTACCCAAGTTACTAGCACAACAGCAGAATAGTGAAAACTGAAAAAAAAAATTAGTTATTTTAATTATTACGTGCCATACTTTTTGCATTTAATTCACTTTTTTTGTTACACTGAATACAGAAAATAGAATAATGACTGGTTCTCATGCACTAGCATAATGCTGCAAAGTTTGCACAGGAAGGGTAATGTGAAAAAAAAATCTCTTGTTATTTTTATGCAAACATTTCTATTAAAATTAGATCTGTACTCTTTTTAAACAAAAAATTTAAAATACCCAATAACGTCCCTTTAAAGATTGTTTTAAAATATACTGGCAATTTGAATCTATTTGTGCAGCTTGCTCATGCTTTAGGGTCCAATCCTCCTCCCACTGGAGTTAAAGGGAGTTCACCATTGACTTCAACAGGAGCAGGCCCCTAGAATGTTATAAACAGATTCTGTATTTACTTTAAAACCATTGCAGTTCACATTTAAAAAGCAACAGAAAAAGAACTAGGAAAATGCAAGCTGCCCAAGGAAATCAGAATCCACTCTTATTTCAAAGACCCAAACGGCATAATACTGAGAGGTGGCGAAGAAACCTCAAACCTCAAATTGTATCGTATAACATCTGATGTAAAATAATCAAATCAGTTTTAATAAAAATCACCTTGTTAATGCTGATGTTTATACTTGCCTTCCAAACAGAATACACACTAAAAACATTCCATTAAATTATATATTACATTGTTGCTCCATATGTCAACATTAAAACTACTATTCTCAGTAACATAATTGAGGATTATTTTAGAATAGATGAAGCATCATTCCTATATTGGACAGGTAAATAATAATCTCAGAGTAGAGGGACAGTGTGTTTAAATCAGGGTGGATCAAAATAAAAATTAAATAAGTACATTTATTTTTAACAATTATTATTTCCCTTAAAAGTAAATCAATTTAAAATTAAATGAGATAATAACAATTTATGTTAAGGCCTAAACTTTAATTTAATCTATTAAAATAATGTAAATTAATTAAAAAATATTCAAGCAGTACCTGTTTGCTGCTGAAATTTTGAAGTCAAACCACTGCACTGGTGAAAGTCACTGGCTAAGCACTTGAGACTGGTGTTCAAAGTGCTAAACCAGCTTTTGACAGAAGTAGCTTCTTCTGCAGACGCAGAATGAATATTTTCTTCATTTCAGTTTATTCAAGTAGTTCAGTTCAATGACTAGGTGATTCAAAGTTGAGAAACCAACTGGGAGTCAAAAAAGCAGAAAAACTCATTTTCCTCTTTCAATCTATTAAAAAAAAAGAATGTGAGAGGAGGAGATCTACTAGTTCTAAAATCTTGAAGAATACGGTGACGAAACTATCAGTTCAATTCATTAACTACAGATATTTCATTTGTTTAATACATCAGTTTTAAAAGCAAGTAATATTTTGATAAACACACTTCTCTTGTGAATCCATCGTATTTAATATAGTTTTTAATTAATAAAAGCAATTTTAAAATGCTGTTTTTGTGCATTTTAATTGAATTCCACTTTCCATCCAAGTGCAGCTTGACACAAATCATGAGTAAAAAAATTAATCAGTAAACAAGATATGGATCATTCATCATTCTCTATCATAAAAAAAATGGAAAACTTAAGAATCTGAATAAATTTATGTTAGGCTACATAATTGCTTAAATAAATGTGTATAGATATAGTTAGGGCCCTACCAAATTCACAGCCATGAAAAACACGTCACAGACTGTGAAATCTGGTGGTCCCCTGGGAAATCTGGTCTTTTGTGTGTTTTAACCACGTATTATACAGATTTCAAGGAGGGGAGGCCAGCGTTTCTCAAATTGGGGATCCTGACCCAAAAGGGACTTGCAAGGTTATTTTGGGGGAGGACAGGGGACACACGGTATTGCCACCCTTACTTCTGCGCTGTCTTCAGAGCTAGGTGGCTGGAGAGCAGCGGCTGTTGGCTGGGCGCCCAGCTCTGAAGGCAGCGCCCGCCCGCAGCAGCGCAGAAGAAAGAGTGGCAATAGTAAGAGCGCCATCCTTACTTCTGCGCTGCTGCTGGTGCCAGCTCTCCAGCTGCCCAGCTCTGAAGGAAGCGCCGCCATCAGCAGCGCAGAAGTAAGGGTAGCAGTACCCCAACCCCACCCCCAATAATTTTGTGACCCCCCCCCACAACTCCTTTCTGGGTCAGGACTCCGACAATTACAACACCGTGAAATATCTGATTTAAATAGCTGAAATCATGAAATTAATATTTTTAAAAAATCCTACGACCGTGAAATTGACCAAAATGGACCGTGAATTTGGTAGGTCCCTAGATATGGTGTATTCTTTTGGTTAGAAAAAGGAAGTACCAAATTATACCAACCAGTGAGAATCACCCTTTCTTTGGGAAAATAATTAAAAAGTACAAATGCAAAGCAAGATTAAAATAGGTTATTTAAGTCAAGGTTTCCTGCTTGCTGATTTAAATAATTATTTAAACAACTGATTTAAATCAGTCCACCCTGGGTTAAATGTACTTGGCAAGTTTCTATACTACTGTATTAGATAGGTGATTTTGGGGGGTGGGGGAAGAGGTAAGGCAGAGAAATCTAATCTCATTATTAAATAAGCCCAAGTTAAATCATTTCAGGATAAAACAGGGGTGTGGTATTCAAAGAGAACATTTAAAGAGACTGTCCAAAAGTTTACCATAAGAAAACAGGCAGACTGTGGGAACCTCATGGGAATAAGATGCATCTGTTGTTGAATGTAGCCTTGCAAAATTCTACTGGCTCACTTGCCTAGGGTGAGTAATTTTTTTTTTTTGACAGCCAAGTACAATATTAGCTTTTTCCACCATCATCAAGCTAAGGGTGGGTAAAAATATTTTGTACCTAGACTAAAAAACGTTCATGAAGATTTTGCAAGTTTGGTTTTATGGGAACAGAAACCACTTCTTTTTTTGGGGGGGCTGATAAAGGTTAACATCAAATGAACAAAACCTCACCTTTGTTTCAAACTGCATATTGCAGTGCTACTATTTTATATCCAATCAATACACAATTCAGAAAGATTGCTTTTAAAATTCAAAGCTATTTGCATATCCCTGCACAGCTAGGGATTTCCTGGAAAACTGAAGAAATCGAAAACTGAAATCTCAAATTTTTCTTTTGTTTGAATCCTCCATTGGGGAAGGCAACACACAAAATGCTTTGAGGCAGCATGAATCATTTAAAATAAAGGGTGCCCTCTTTCCCTCATTTATATATTACATATAAAAACTGAATGCAGGACAAAGGTAAACTTTTAAGATCGACTCTGTTCTCCCGCACATGTTCACAGGGGTAATAAAAATAAGTCGTAAAATGACTTTGTAACTCCCAAACTTCCACTTGTGAAATTAAATGCAATTTTGCAAAAACCTGGCTTTATTGGATTCTAGAGAGAAGTGTCAGATCCATCACTGGAAACTATTGCATACTGTATGAATGAATCCTACATTTTCATTTTGATACAGTTGAAGGTGGTATTTAAATGAAATGTTTGAGTAAGCTTTTTATTTTCTTGTTTTATATCTAAATTACTGAACATCTCCATGCAAAACAGCACAGAGAAGTTACTCCAGCCTAGAGTGGTCTTCAGTCCTGATCCGCCAATAAGATCAACACTGATGCAGTGGTCCGTCTGCATGAAGCTCATTGCGTTATTGGGACTTAAGTGCTTACAAGCGAGGAGACAGACTGTCCCCAAAATCAGAAGTACAGTCCATTCACCAACCCAGGAGTAAAAATCGGTAAGCACCTACACTTCCCCTCTGTACCAGGTCACAGATAATTTCAGCTGGATCAAATCCATAGAAATTAAAATATTTGAAAAGCTTTACAGGTGACTGCCAAAGGGGGGGAAAAGTCCATTTTGCATCCTTCTGATGTGTGAAAAAAGTCTGAAAAAAGGTTACGGGTTAAAATTTTATTTTTTTGCCTTAAAAAAAAAAAAAAGAATCAGGTCTTATCTTCCTTGTTTTAGCCGGAGGACTTTGATAACCAGAGAACTGGGGAGCAGTTTGTCAAGATTCTGAGTTAAATTTAACGCTTGTTAACTAAAAAATACAAATCCCTAAAGTTTTGAACTGCAAATCTCTTCCCCTATTAAATTGCTCAGATTTGATTTCTTGTGGTGCTTTATTTTCACTAGTTCTCTAGTCACCCATAGACTCCTCCAGCAAAAGCAAGATATACAAGTTATCCTATGTAAAAACAAGTTAAATATAAACATCCAGGCCTTCTTTATTTTATATTTTCGCTTTTGTAGGTCCCCTTTGGGGTGTGTGTGTCTGTCTCTCTCTCCATATACATATACATACAGGGGACCTACAAGGGCTTAAAAAAATGTATTTGTTTGTTTATGATGTATAAAGAAGGTCTGGATATTTTTTAACTTCCACTTGTTTTTACATATATATTCCAAGCAGATACATGTTATAGGTGCCAAACCTGCAAACTGCTCTATGTGTGAAGATCCAGATGCTCCACCCACATGGAATGGCAAGACTTCTGTGTGGGTAAACCTGTGTCTCCATGCAGAGTTCCACTGAGCAATTTGCAGGATCAGGGCCTAAATAAGTATCCAGTCCTACTAACAGTTACTGTTGGGTTTAATACAGAGCTAGGCCAATGCTGAGTACTTCTGAAAATCTCACCCATAGAATTTAACAAGTTATCAGTGGATGCTAATGTAATCAGTGGGCTGAGAACACTGTTGGGAGTCAGGAACGCCTGAGTTTTGATTCTGGCTTCACCTAACTAAGGCCACGTCTACACTACAAAATTATATTGACCTAACTTAAGTTGGCATACTGACACCACAGTTATTAAATCGCTTGTGTGTCTGCACAGTTGGCTCAGTGTGTCAGTGTCCTTACCAGGAGCACTTGTATCGATTGTATTGTCAGTGTGGAGCGGTTCCTGAAAGCTAGTAATAGTTCACATAAGCAACACAGGGACTCCTACATTGACACTGCATCAACCTAATTACATCAGCTGTGACTCGATGCCACTCAGGCAGGTGGTGTTACTACATCGGCGCAGAGAGGCACTTACATTGGCAGAAGCCAAATCTAAGTGAAGACACTTCCACAGCGAGGTTGATGCAAGGCAGCTTACGTCAACCTAACCCTGTAGTGTAGGCCAGACCTCACTCTGTGATCTGTGCCAAGACATTTAACCAGTGTGCTGATCCACCTTGGGAGGTGAAGAGCACCCTCAACTCAGCACCATGCATCTTTAGGCCCCCCTTGCTAGACTTTCCTCCTATTTGAACAGGAAATAGTTCCATACCTTATAGGTATTTTAAGGATTAACTGGTAATTTGTACAGGCCTTTGAAGATGTATACTGCTGCAACAAGCCTAAAAAGTACAATCTTATTACTATACTACAGGCCCTTCCCTACCCCTATTCTCTCCCCACAAACCTGACTCATAGAATAGAATATCAAGGTTGGAAGGGACCTCAGGAGGTCATCTAGTCCAACCCCCTGCTCAAAGCAGGACCAATCCCCAATTTTTGCCCTGATCCCTAAATGGCCCCCTCAAGGATTGAACTCACAACCCTGGGTTTAGCAGGTCAATGCTCAAACCACTGAGCTATCCCTCCCCCCTTATATGGAACATTATTTGGCCCCATTCCTGCAAGGTGATCCTTTATGCCCATGCACAAGCCCCTGGGAACAGAGCCTTAGTTAGAAAGCTCTTTGGGGTACAGACTTTGTCTTTATTAGTTCTGTGAATTGGAGCACTTTTGGAAACTTTTAACAATAAAATAATGATGAGGGTATACACAAATAGCAAAAATAAGGACATAAGGATTCAAGTTCAGGTTAATTTTTAAATATACAGAAAAAAAGTGTTCCTAATTTTCAGGTTTTAGTCAAAAACTGTACCATTATTACATTTAATAACATCTAGGTAAGATGCTTTGTAACATGCTTTGACAATTTAGAGTGCTATGCAACTGCCAAGTATTTTTATTTCCATTATTTTGGAAGGTATCTGAATTACTGTAATGATTATAAAGTTCTAGTTCAAAAGCCTGTTTCTACCATTCCACAAACTGTGTTAATATAGTGCTCATGACACTTGAAGAGCAACGCTGGCTATACCAAAGAAAGACAGTGCTATGCAAGCTGTCTCACTCAGTTCTGTCCATCCATATTGACAGACATTACTTCCAGTCATCCACGCCCCAAGACTCTCCTGAACAGTGACTACAAACTGTGAACTTGATCCGCAGCTTGTTCAACTCCCACTGAAATCCATAAATATGGAGAGTGATTACAGCAGATTACAAGATCGGATCCTGCATGATGCAATTTTGCAATATGAACATGAAACTAAGTTAAGATCCAAATACTTTAACTGAAGATCTTAAAGAAATTTGAATTCAGTTCTTTTGAGGGGAACGTTAACGTGGTACTTCATCGCTACTCTTAATCATAGCACATATTAAATAGACTAAAAACTGGGTAACTGACAGGTCTCAAAATGTAACTGTAAATGGGGAATCTCTTCATCATCAAGCGGGTGCGTTTCTAGAGGGATCAGTTCTTGGCCCTAGATTATTTAACATTTTTATCAATGACCTGGAAGAAACCATAAAATACTTACTGATTAAGTTTGCAGATGACACAAAGATTAGGGGAGTTATAAATAATGAAGGGTACAGGCCTCTGATACAAAGCAATCTGGATTGCTTGATAAACTGGGTACAAGCAAACAATATGTGTTTCAGTACAACAAAATGTGAAGTCACACAAAAACAAAGAATGTGTTCATACTTCCAGGATGGAGGATTCTATCCTGAGAAACAATGACTTTGAAAAAGTGGTTGAGGGTGGATCATGATGCATAATCAGCTGAATGAGCTCTCACAAAAAAGGCTAATGTGATCTATAAACAGGGGAATATCAAATAGGGCTAGGTAGGTTATTTTACTTCTGTATTTGGCACTGGGGTAATCACTATTAGATTATTGGATCCCCTTTGGGTTTCTACAATTAAAGAAGGATGTTAATAATTTGGAGAGGATTCAGAAGATCCATGAAAATTTTTAAAGAATTGGAAAACATGCTTTCTAGTGAAAGGCTCAAAGGGCTCAAGATGTTCAGTTTATCAAAGAAAAGATTAAGGGGTGATTTAAGTTAGGTCACAGTCTGTAAGTATCTACATGGGGAATGGAAGTTTGTTAGTAGAAAGACCCTTCACTCTAATAGACAAAGGTATAACAAGGTCCAATGGCTAGAAGTTGAAACTAGACGAATTCAGACTGGAAGTAAGACTTAGTGAAGGTAATTAACCACTGGAATGATTTACAACGGATTATGGTGGATTCTCCATCCTTAGCAATTTCTATATTAAGCTTCGATGTTTTTTTAAAAAAAAGATATGATCTCATCCAAACATGAATTAATTCAGAGGAGTCTTGTGGTCTATGTTGTAGAGGAGGATCACAGTGGTCCCTTCTGGTCACATCTATGAATCTACTTTAAACTTTATTTTTTGCCATATTAGATTTTGTAAAATCCTTGTAAACAAAACAAGTTTTTGGTCTAAATGGACTGTAGTTTTAATGCCTCTTCATCACAGAGCCTTTAAAAGAAGATTTAGATTGCACTTCACAGCTTTTTTCATGAAATTCATGTTTCTGAATATCTCCAACATGCTCCCTGTGTACTGGTGCAATTATTTTTAAAATAAGGGCTATTTATTTCTGGTTGCAAATCCATTTACATCCCAGCTTCTTATGTTTTAAATGACAAACAGAGAAAGGTAAACTGTAATTGTCCTCCCAGAAAGATGAAAGTGCTCAGAGGTAAAGCATAGGTACCTACCAGTTAGTGTTCACTACCGCAGGTGTTCTGACCCATTTCAGAGGTCCAGCACCTTTTCGAAGTATGTGGTTTATTGATTGTGCTTTGGATCTCTATTACTGTGCATCCTGATCTGGGGAAGAGTTGAAAATCAGAATGCAGAACTGGGTATCTATGTCCCAGAAAACAAAGTAAAAATGACATTTCACAAACTTTGCCTGCAAACATTGTTTGAAAAGATGGAACAGGTAGCAAACTCATTTTACATTTTAAGATGATTAAAGAAAGCTAGAACTGTATGATCTGAGCCCATGACCACATCAGTTAAATAAAAGACCCACACGGGTAAATTAAAAAACACACACATATTGGGTTCCTCAAATTTATGAAAATTTTAAGTTCATTATGCTGCTTTTCATCTGACTTGTCCAATTTTCCTCGACCATTTGCAAAAAACAAAAACATACACAAGATCCCCTCTACACAGCTGCCAAACTCTCATATTTGGAGGTGGGAGAGAGAAGTGGGGAAAGAAGAAAATCTCCCTGGTTCTTCAGCAATTTTACAGCAGTTTAAAAAAACAAAACAAAAACCCAAACCTAACATTACCTCATGATGAAAGATTTTACAGCATGTTCCCAGGAGATTTAAAAATCTCATTGGCCTGGGACAGAGATCATCAGGCTTGTACATTTCAAAACTGTAATTAGTTTTTAGGTACTACTCCCTCCCCACCCAACACAGAGCCTCCCACTCTCCCAAAAAGCTGCCCCCAACAGTATTTAGGGCCTCCTCTAAATCACCATAGGGAGAACCCACAACATAGGTCTCATCAGTTGCAGACAAACAATAGGGAGGCGAAGAATACACACTCAACCCCTCCCATCGCAAAAATCTTAAAAGTATCCAAACATCTCCATGAAGACATCCCCTCTTTCCTGTCTTTGGCGGTTAGAAATAAACTAAGGGGGAGTTCTTTCTCCTTGCTTCTGGCTAAACCTTGAGGCAACGTCTCTTTCCTGTAAAATTTCCCCACACTAATCCAGGGTGTGAGGAGTTTGTTGATCCAAACACACTTCTCCCATATTATAAATGATTGAGAACTGAAGGGGAGAATCCCTCACAAATTTCAGTTACAGAAGCAATGGCTGGAGATGTGTGAATGTGTATGTGAGAGAGAAATACCTCCCAGCTTCCACCAGAGATATTTCGCTCAGTCTTTCTTTCACACACTCCAATCAGCCCCTACACGGCCCCCCCAGCTAAGAAAGCAACGAATGCTAAAATCCCTACCTTGAAATGCTGCTCTCTGCCTCTCTCCCACTCAGCCTGTGTCAGTACCTCCTCCTCTTACTGCCTCGTCGCCATCTTGCATTTAAAAAACTACTGCACTTTTTTTGGGGAGGGGTGGGTAACTGAACTTTGAACTCACACAGCACTTTAAACCTACCCACCCTAAGCACACAGACCCTGATTTTATCCCTACATTAAACCTGAGTTTTCCTCATAACTCTGTATCTATGCTATGATCCGGGCGTGGGAAAGCAGTGTGACAATAGGCAGAGTGTGTGTGTGTGTGTGTGTCTCTCTCTCTCTCTCATACATGCATTCGGGGAGGGGAGGGGAGGGGAGGGGAGGAGCTGCTCTAGCAGTGATACAATCTCCTCTCCTCTGCGTGTGAAGCTGGGGAGTGGTAGTTGCCACCATTTATAAAGCTGGCACAACAGAAGGCTGCCCTGTGATTGGTCCCGTAGGGTTTCATTCCAGCCATAGGGATCAGGGCAAGAGATTGGACAAGAAGGCTAGTGATCACATGGATGACTTCCACACATCTCTCACTTAGGGAGCTGCTAAGCTAAGACGCCAAAGCCTATCCTGTCCCAAGGCTCTGTGTGTGCGTTTCTCTCTCTCTCTCCCCTAAGGTTACAATGTAGTTGTGTTAACTAAGGAAGCAGATTATTACAACTATTTTTAGTCTAATTTCCTTTTCACCATTTGTGCGGTTTGTGTCTGAAATGAATAAATGCAGTCAAGCCAACTAGATAGTTTCATTTTCCAGTTTACATATTAGCTGGGTGCTGCAACATTTGGGTTTCAAACATCTTTTTTCTTTCTGTGTTGGAAACACTGAAAGGAGTGGGCACTACTCTTAAAGGTGACCTCCAAGGAGGAAAAAGAATGGGTCTGTTCTCTTTGTTTCTTTACCAGTGGAGCTGGGAGCAACTATAGTGAATGTAAAAAGAAAAGGAGGACTTGGGGCACCTTAGAGACTAACCAATTTATTTGAGCATAAGCTTTTGTGAGCTACAGCTCACTTCATCAGATGCGAAAGCTTATGCTCAAATAAATTGGTTAGTCTCTAAGGTGCCCCAAGTGCTCCTTTTCTTTTTGTGGATACAGACTAACAGGGCTGCTACTCTGAAACCTATAGTGAATGTGACTTACCACTTTCCATTATAAGACTGTTTTTCAGTTACTTATAATTTTAACACATTTCAGCTGGTTGGTCAGAAATGTCTTATGCCCAGTGTCAGCCTCAGATGGATTTTTTTTTTTTTTTAAACATTTCAGAAAAACTGGTTCAGTCGTTCTCAGAATGAGGTGAGTGATAATTTTCTGTTTCACCTTCTTTCCTCATTCATCACAAATGGGTAATGCTGGTCATCTGTGGAATTCAGAGGTGGTCCAGTATTGTTGCTGGAGGCTCCAGGACTCCGCAAGGGACTGTTTCTCCGAACAGGTATTGAGTGTGATCTTGTCCATGAATGAGTTTAGATTTGTTACTCGCAACCTAAGCCTTGTTGTCTGCTAACAGCCATTTAAGACTTTGGGTGCAGCTGGTAGGGGGTGAGGGGGAAAGGCAGTCTTGCACAGGAATTGTAAGCTCTGACAGACTCTCATTTTGTCTGGTCATATTGAGGATTGTGTTGGTTTGGGAAGAAAATGCATCAGGATTTCTTTGGAGATCCAGCTCCAGATTTTTTCTTTCGTTATGGGATTAGTCCCTTCTTGAATACCATTGCTGTTGAGAGAGACCAACAGATTGCTATGCTGGCTTTGACAGTGAGGGATGAGGTCTCTTTGTATTCTCCACTACTCATTTCTCTGATGTTTCCCCAAACATCCTCAGACCTGTGCATTTGGATGAACAGAATATCTGGTTGTTATGACTGGTTGCTACTGATTTAACACAGCTTTCTTGTAGCCTCTGAGGTAGGAGCCATCCCCCACTGCCCATTACATCAAAGATTTTACCACAATGTGAACCTGAAGCCTGTCATATATTCCTAAATGTTAAGCCACTTGCTTACCACCAAGTAGGTTTTCCTTACTAAGGCCATGTTTACCCTACCATCTTTGGTTGTCAGTTATGTCAGCATATGGCTGCTGAAATTTTTATAAGCACTTTTATAAGTGCTTGCTTCAGCACTGCAAGTACTCACTAGAAGTGCTTGGGTCGACGCAAAGTCGATGCACTATGGGTAGGTATCCCAGTGTGCCATGCATTGCTGCATAGTGCAATGCCTTTTGGGATAGAAATGACTTGCCCAAGGATGTCTGAGAGTAAGGGGTTAAGTTCTTAGCATGCAACTTTCTCCATCCCATAATGCCACTCACATACCATAATTACTGTGCCTTAAAAAAAAAAAATCCACAAAATCCACCCGGCACTTTTTGGTCTCTGCCATCTCTGACAGAAGCGAGGAGCCAGCAGAGATCTGCACTACCATCATGAATGTTGCAAATACAGGATGCACAATTCTCTTGTATTTACAGACTTGCAGGAAATACCGCAACAACAGGGGCATGCCAATTTCTTCTAGGACAGCTTGCTAAGGGTATGTCTACACTACGAAATTAGGTTGAATTTATAGAAGTCGGTTTTTTAGAAATCGGTTTTATATATTCGAGTATGTGTGTCCCCACAGAAAATGCTCTAAGTGCATTAACTCGGCGGAGCGCTTCCACAGTACCGAGGCAAGCGTCGACTTCCGGAGCGTTGCACTGTGGGTAGCTATTCCACAGTTCCCGCAGTCTCTGCTGCCCATTGGAATTCTGGGTTGAGATCCCAATGCCTGATGGGGCTAAAACATTGTCACGGGTGGTTCTGGGTACATATCGTCAGGCCCCCATTCCCTCCCTCCCCCCGTGAAAGCAAGGGCAGACAATCATTTCGCGCCTTTTTTCCTGAGTTACCTGTGCAGACGCCATACCACGGCAAGCATGGAGCCCGCTCAGGTAACCGTCACCCTATGTCTCCTGGGTGCTGGCAGACGCGGTACGGCATTGCTACACAGTAGCAGCAACCCCTTGCCTTGTGGCAGCAGACGGTACAGTACGACTGGTAGCCGTCATCGTCATGTCTGAGGTGCTCCTGGTCGCCTCTGTGAGGTCGATCAGGAGCGCCTGGGCAGACATGGGCGCAGGGACTAAATTTGGAGTGACTTGACCAGGTCATTCTCTTTAGTCCTGCAGTCAGTCCTATTGAACCGTCTTATGGTGAGCGGGCAGGCGATACGGACTGCTAGCAGTCGTACTGTACCATCTTCTGCCGAGCAGCCATGAGATGTGGATGGCATGCAGTCCTTCTGCACCATCTGCTGCCAGCCAAAGATGTAAAAGATAGATGGAGTGGATCAAAACAAGAAATAGACCAGATTTGTTTTGTACTCATTTGCTTCCCCCCCTCCCCTGTCTAGGGGACTCATTCTTCTAGATCACACTGCAGTCACTTACAGAGAAGGTGCAGCGAGGTAAATCTAGCCATGTATCAATCAGAGGCCAGGCTAACCTTCTTGTTCCAATAAGGACAATAACTTAGGTGCACCATTTCTTATTGGAACCCTCCGTGAAGTCCTGCCTGAAATACTCCTTGATGTAAAGCCACCCCCTTTGTTGATTTTAGCTCCCTGAAGCCAACCCTGTAAGCGCCCCTCCCAGCGTCAGAGCAATGGCAAACAATCGGGCATCTGAGAGTGCTGTCCAGAGCACTCACACTGGAGCACTCTGATGGGGCTAAAACATTGTCGCGGGTGGTTCTGGGTACGTATCGTCAGGCCCCCGTTCCCTCCCTCCCTCCGTGAAAGCAAGGGCAGACAATCATTTCGCGCCTTTTTTCATGAGTTACCTGTGCAGACGCCATACCATGGCAAGCATGGAGCCAGCTCAGGTAACCGTCACCCTATGTCTCCTGGGTGCTGGCAGACGCGGTACGGCTTTGCTGCACAGTAGCAGCAACCCATTGCCTTCTGGCAGCAGACGGTGCAATACGATTGGTAGTCGTCCTCGTCGTGTCCGAGGTGCTCCTGGCCACGTCGGCTGGGAGCGCCTGGGCAGACATGGGCGCAGGGACTAAATTTGGAGTGACTTGACCAGGTCATTCTCTTTAGTCCTGCAGTCAGTCCTATTGAACCGTCTTATGGTGAGCGGGCAGGCGATACGGACTGCTAGCAGTCGTACTGTACCATCTTATGCCAGGCAGGCAAGAGATGAAGATGGCTAGCAGTCGTACTGTACCATCGTCTGCCGAGCAGCCATGAGATGTGGATAGCATGCAGTCCTTCTGCACCGTCTGCTGCCAGCCAAAGATGTAAAAGATAGATGGAGTGGGTCAGAACAAGAAATAGACCAGATTTGTTTTGTACTCATTTGCCTCCTCCCCTGTCTAGATCACACAGCAGTCACTCACAGAGAAGGTGCAGCGAGGTAAATCTAGCCATGTATCAATCAGAGGCCAGGCTAACCGCCTTGTTCCAATAACAACAATAACTTAGGTGCACCATTTCTTATTGGAACCCTCCGTGCAGTCCTGCCTGAAATACTCATTGATGTACAGGCACACCCTTTGTTGATTTTAGCTCCCTGAAGCCAACCCTGTAAGCCATGTCGTCAGTCGCCCCTTCCTCCGTCAGAGCAACGGCAGACAATCGTTCCGCGCCTTTTTTCTGTGCGGACGCCATACCAAGGCAAGCATGGAGGCCGCTGAGCTCATTTTGGCAATTAGGAGCCCATTATCCACCACACGCATTATCCAGCAGTATATGCAGCACTAGAACATGGCAACGCGATACCGGGCGAGGAGGCGACGTCAGCGCGGTCCCGTGAGTGATCAGGTCATGGACACAGATTTCTCTGAAAGCATGGGCCCTGACAATGCATGCATCATGGTGCTAATGGGGCAGGTTCATGCTGTGGAACGCCGATTCTGGGCTCGGGAAACAAGCACAGACTGGTGGGACCGCATAGTGTTGCGGGTCTGGGACGATTCCCAGTGGCTGCGAAACTTTCGCATGCGTAAGGGCACTTTCATGGAACTTTGTGACTTGCTTTCCCCTGCCCTTAAGCGCATGAATACCAAGATGAGAGCAGCCCTCACAGTTGAGAAGCGAGTGGCGATAGCCCTGTGGAAGCTTGCAACGCCAGACAGCTACCGGTCAGTTGGGAATCAATTTGGAGTGGGCAAATCTACTGTGGGGGCTGCTGTGATGCAAGTAGCTCACGCAATCAAAGATCTGCTGATATCAAGGGTAGTGACCCTGGGAAATGTGCAGGTCATAGTGGATGGCTTTGCTGCAATGGGATTCCCTAACTGTGGTGGGGCTATAGACGGAACCCATATCCCTATCTTGGCACCGGAGTACCAAGCCGCCGAGTACATAAACCGCAAGGGGTACTTTTCGATAGTGCTGCAAGCTCTGGTGGATCACAAGGGACGTTTCACCATCATCAACGTGGGATGGCCGGGAAAGGTGCATGATGCTCGCATCTTCAGGAACTCTGGTCTGTTTCAAAAGCTGCAGGAAGGGACTTTATTCCCAGACCAGAAAATAACTGTTGGGGATGTTGAAATGCCTGTATGTATCCTTGGGGACCCAGCCTACCCCTTAATGCCATGGCTCATGAAGCCTTACACAGGCAGCCTGGACAGTAGTCAGGAGCTGTTCAACTACAGGATGAGCAAGTGCAGAATGGTGGTAGAATGTGCATTTGGACGTTTAAAGGCGCACTGGCGCAGTTTACTGACTCGCTTAGACCTCAGCGAAACCAATATTCCCACTGTTATTACTGCTTGCTGTGTGCTCCACAATATCTGTGAGAGTAAGGGGGAGACGTTTATGGCGGGGTGGGAGGCTGAGGCAAATCGCCTAGCTGCTGGTTACGCGCAGCCAGACACCAGGGCGGTCAGAAGAGCACAGGAGGGCGCGGTACGCATCAGAGAAGCTTTGAAAACCAGCTTCATGACTGGCCAGGCTACGGTGTGAAAGTTCTGTTTGTTTCTCCTTGATGAAACCCCCCGCCCCTTGGTTCACTCTACTTCCCTGTAAGCTAACCACCCTCCCCTCCTCCCTTTAATCATTGCTTGCAGAGGCAATAAAGTCATTGCTGCTTCACAGTCATGCATTCATTATTCATTCATCACACAAATAGGGAGATGACTACCAAGGTATCCCAGGAGGGGTGGTGGAGGAGGGAAGGAAAATGCCACACAGCACTTTAAGCACAGCACTTTAAAAGTTTACAACTTTAAAATTTATTGAATGACAGCCTTCTTTTTTTTGCGCTATCCTCTGTGGTGGAGTGGCTGGTTGGCCGGAGGCCCCCCCACTGCGTTCTTGGGCATCTGGGTGTGGAGGCTATGGAACTTGGGGAGGAGGGCGGTTGGTTACAGAGGGGCAGCAGTGGCAGTCTGTGCTCCAGCTGCCTTTGCTGCAGCTCAACCATACACTGGAGCATACTGGTTTGGTCCTGCAGCAGCCTCAGCATTGAATCCTGCCTCCTCTCATCACGCTGCTGCCACATTTGAGCTTCAGCCCTGTCTTCAGCCCCGCCACTTACTCTCTTCAGCCCGCCACCTCTCCTCCCGGTCATTTTGTGCTTTCCTGCACTCTGACATTATTTGCCTCCATGCATTCGTCTGTGCTCTGTCAGTGTGGGAGGACAGCATGAGCTCGGAGAACATTTCATCGTGAGTGCGTTTTTTTTTTTCTTTCTAAGCTTCACTAGCCTCTGGGAAGGAGAAGATCCTGTGATCATTGAAACACATGCAGCTGGTGGAGGAAAAAAATGGACAGCGGTATTTAAAAAGACATTTTATAAAACAGTGGCTACACTCTTTCAGGGTAAACCTTGCTGTTAACATTACATACATAGCACATGTGCTTTCGTTACAAGGTCGCATTTTGCCTCCTCCCACCGCGTGACTACCCCCTCAACCTTCCCCCCTCCCTGTGGCTAACAGCGGGGAACATTTCTGTTTAGCCACAGGCAAACAGCCCAGCAGGAATGGGCTCCTCTGACTGTCCCCTGAAGAAAAGCACTCTATTTCAACCAGGTGACCATGAATTATATCTCACTTTCCTGAGGATAACACAGAGAGATAAAGAACGGATTTTGGTTGAATGCCAGCAAACATACACTGCAATGCTTTGTTCTACAGTGATTCCCGAGTACGTGTTACTGGCCTGGAGTGGTAAAGTGTCCTACCATGAAGGACGAAATAAGGCTGCCCTCCCCAGAAACCTTTTGCAAAGGCTTTAGGACTACATCTAGGAGAACCGCAAATGCCAGGGCAAAGTAATCCTTTCACATGCTTGCTTTTAAACCATGTATAGCATTTTAAAAGGTACACTCACCAGAGGTCCCTTCTCCGCCTGCTGGGTCCAGGAGGCAGCCTTGGGTGGGTTCGGGGGGTACTGGCTCCAGGTCTAGGGTGAGAAACAGTTCCTGGCTGTCGGGAAAACCGGTTTCTCCGCTTGCTTGCTGTGAGCTATCTACAACCTCCTCCTCCTCCTCATCTTCTTCGTCCCCAAAACCTACTTCCGTATTGCCTCCATCTCCATTGAAGGAGTCAAACAACACGGCTGGGGTAGTGGTGGCTGAACCCCCTAAAATGGCATGCAGCTCATCATAGAAGCGGCATGTTTGGGGCTCTGACCCAGAGCGGCTGTTCGCCTCTCTGGTTTTCTGGTAGGCTTGCCTCAGCTCCTTCAGTTTCACGCGGCACTGCTTCGGGTCCCTGTTATGGCCTGTGTCCTTCATGCCCTGGGAGATTTTGACAAAGGTTTTGGCATTTCGAAAACTGGAACGGAGTTCTGATAGCACGGATTCCTCTCCCCAAACAGCGATCAGATCCCGTACCTCCCGTTCGGTCCATGCTGGAGCTCTTTTGCGATTCTGGGACTCCATCATGGTCACCTGTGCTGATGAGCTCTGCATGGTCACCTGCAGCTTGCCATGCTGGCCAAACAGGAAATGAGATTCAAAAGTTCGCGGTTCTTTTCCTGTCTACCTGGCCAGTGCATCTGAGTTGAGAGTGCTGTCCAGAGCGGTCAGAATGGAGCACTCTGGGATAGCTCCCGGAGGCCAATACCATCGAATTGTGTCCACAGTACCCCAAATTCGAGCCGGCAACGTCAATTTAAGTGCTAATCCACTTGTCAGGGGTGGAGTAAGGAAATCGATTTTAAGAGCCCTTTAAGTCGAAATAAAGGGCTTCATTGTGTGGACGGGTGCAGGTTTACATCGATTTAACGCTGCTAAATTCGACCTAAAGTCCTAGTGTAGACCAGGGCTTAGGGACATAGCGAAAACAATACAAGGCTGTTGGTGGCATTCATGGAGTAGTTGCAGATGACGGTGCACCACTTGTGGGTTTGAGAAATGAGCACTGACTGGCGGGATCACACCATAATGCAGCTTTGGGATGACAGGCACTGGCTGTTGAACTTTCTAATGTGGAAGGCCATATTCCTGGATCTGTATTCTGAGCTTGCACCAGTCCTCCACTGCAAGGACACCAGAATAAGAGCAGCATTGACAGAGGAGTGGCGATCACAGTCTAAAGGATTTCCCACTGGCATTGCAAGCTTCCACAGTTTGAAAATCCACAGTGGGGGCCATTGTCATGCAAATGTGCAAGGCCATTAATCTTCTCCTGCTACACAGGACAGGCAGTGTGCAAACATAGTGGATGGACTGTAGCAATAGGGTTCCCAAACTGTGGTAGGGGGATTGACAGAGCACATATACCTACTTTGGGATCAGCCCACTTTGCCACAGAGCACATAAAACAGAAAGGGCTACTTTTCCATTGTTATGCAAGGGTTGATTAATTGGGAATTCACTGATATCAATGTGGACTGGTCAGGGAAGATGGATGAAACTTGTAGGTTTAAGAACAAAGGGCTGTTCAGAAAGTTGAAAGCGGGACATTCTTTCCTGACTGGCAGATTACCATTGGTATTGAAATACCAATAGTGATTCTGGGGGACCTAGCCTACCACTTGCTCATGAAGTTGTATACTGGCTACCTTGACAGCATCAAGGAAAGAGTCAGCTACCAGCTTAGCACGTGCAGAATGACCACTGAATGCGTTTTTGGAAGACTAAAGGAACGCCGTCAACGTTTACTCACAAGATTGGATCTCTGTGAGAAAAACATCCCAATGATTATAGCTGCTTGTTGCATTCTGTGTAATATCTGTCATGCAAAGGGGGAAAGCTACTGCTAGGATGGAGGTGGAGTGGCTTTGAGCAGCCAGACACAAGGGCCGTTGCAAGAACCCGACATGGAGCTATGCAGTTGACAAAGGCTTTGGAAGAGCACTTGTAATAGTCAGCCTCACTTGCGTTCTGTGCTAGACTGTTCTCTGGGCCTGAAGCTTTGGGTGCTGTTAGTAATTGAGCATTTATAAATATTAAACTGTTTTGCTGAAGCTCTGAATTGTCATGCTTGCTGTACATGGTCAGTTGCACATAACAAAGGAGAGCTCCTAGGTGCACTCAACAAGGTGGAAAAATCAGGAAAAAGGATTTCAAAAAATACACAGGGGACTTGGGGAAATGGCTTCCAGTCTCCGTGAGCCCTGGGCAATAGAGTTTAAAATTGTGACCAGAGTGATCACTGTCGTAGGGAATGGGGACATTGTGGGACTGCTGCTACAGGGTCAACACAGGTCATGCCCTGGCTATACTCACAAAAGTTCACCTCAGTAGGTCAACCATAGCTCTATGTCACTAGGGAAGGTGCTTTTACTTTGTCACCATCATTGGGTGCTTATGCCGCCCAGAGACAAATTTTAGTGCACAAGTAGGTTGATGCAAGGCGACTTACGTTGAGCCAGCTTTAGAGTTTAGACCAGGCCTAAGCGTAGGAAATGGCTATAGTTGAGGCTTTGAAATTTCTGGGGGGTGTCTTCACTTTGTGTGGTCTACAGCAGTGTCTCCAAAGTTGGGTGCGCACGACCATCCGTGGCCATGGGGGTGCGCGATTCAAAAAGTTTGGAGACCCCTGATTTACAGGGTCTTTGGGAAATAAATCCTTTTCTGAAGGTGTGATGTCTTTCACTGGTGCAGCTACTGCTGCACGAAACTTGGGTTTCCAAAACCTAAGAAATGTTTTTTGGTTTTATGTAATGCTTTTAATATTTGGTTTTATCCAGAAATCTGTTTAGATCTTATAACATCCTCAAATGAGGCATGTGCAGGAAACCTTGTGTCTAAATAATGCTTGAAAAACACAGGTTTTAAAAAAAATTAAAATAGAGTTCCTTGCAAACCACAGGCTTCCTGCCCTGAAGAGTCATGCAGGGTATTTTTTGGATGCTGTGTATATATGATATTTCCCTTGGTTGTTTACAGAAGAAAGGTAGCATCCCAAGCTGGCTGCCACTCATTTGAGTGCTAGAGAATCTGCACGTTTCTGCTTGAGCCTTCCCACAGTGAAGTCATGGCTCCAAGCATATGGGAGAGGTATGTCAAAGCCTCAGCAATGCCTATCTTACTCAAAACCTCATACTCTGGTAGAGCAAGGGTCAGCAGTTTGTGGCAGCAGGCCATAGCTCACCCTCTCCCTCTAAGGCTCCTGAAGAACTGGATCCACCACATACATGCTCCCCCCCCCCCCGGCATCATGTCTGCTCTTTGCCACAGTCTTAATTGATGTATAAGTGCTAAATAGTTATTCTAAATTGTGAAAGAATCACATGCTTATGTTTTCAGTCTTAAAGAACTGAGATTGTAACATCAATTTATCCTGTGGTTAGAGTACAGAAAAATCAACTAGATGATCCAACTTCTAATACAGCACCAAACAATACTGATCTATATTCTGTAGGGTGAACCCCTCCCCACAA
Source organism: Lepidochelys olivacea (assembly GCF_965140295.1). Classification (NCBI taxonomy): domain Eukaryota; kingdom Metazoa; phylum Chordata; order Testudines; family Cheloniidae; genus Lepidochelys; species Lepidochelys olivacea. Next base: position 22,753,388 of record NC_140412.1, on the reverse strand, counting down.
AAAAACTTCACACACATTAAGGCTGAATCATTAAGATCTCAAAATCATGAGATGCTACGTCAATTTGCAAGCAAATCTGTGACTGCCCCTTTCTGCTTGTGCATTACACAACTCCGTAGTTACATAATCAAATATTACTCAGATATTTTGCACAATTTTAAATACATTACTTTGTATTTTTTCATATTTTTGTCGTCATAATTGTACAGTATATCTTAATTGACTTATGCAGCTCTTTGAGTGAACACGTGAGAGGGGACTGCTGGGCAGACTGATCTCAATAGACCAAAAGCCCTCCTGCTCTTCCATTTTACTATTTATCATACTAAAGGTAGCATTAAAAAAACCACAATTAGAAATAAGCAGTTAAAAGACTTGACCTGATCTTGTCTCAATATAGTTTAATATATTTATACATGTATATGCACTCTGATATTGAACTATGCACAGGTAACAAAGGACCATAACATTAAAGTAAAAGATTAGAAAAGTAGAAATCAGTTAATTTTAGATATTATCATCTTCAGTTTGCTTAAAGACTGCAATTTCTTTTTTCATTTCCTGAAAGAGAACAAAAAACAACAAGCATGAGTGGAAACTGTTATTTTATTTATATTATATAATGATTTCTATAGTTTTTCAAGATTTGTAAATATCATTAACCATTGTATATATTTGACAAATTCAGCTAAAATAACTATAATAAGAAAAAGGTTACTCACCAGTAACAGTTTTTCTCCAAATGTATTGCCTTTGCATATCTATACTGTAGAGCTATGTGCCCTGCCACATGAGATACACAGTCCTTTCTGGACACATTCACATTCAGGATTCTAGAATCAATGGCATCAAAGCCACCTAACTGTCCTTTCCTCTCTAGCTTCAGACACATCCTTACATATCCAGAAAAAAGGGAAAGATGGGAAAAAAGGGATTCTGGGTTGAGAAAGGCATCCATTTCAGGACATTGTGCAAGAATGCAGATGGCCTCGTTGGATCCAATCAGAACAGAGGATCCTTTCGGATCATCAGACGTGGAAGACTGGATCTGGAGGACCAGTGCATGGAGGAGGAAATCTTTCTTTTAAGAGAAGTTGTAGAAGGATCAGCAGAGCAACTGGAGCCATTCATAGATGAACAGCTCAAACACTAGGACAAACATCCATGCATTTTGGATCTAAAGACTAGATTTCAGACCACCTAAGAGTCTCAGTGTTGGAATTGCCTGATGTGGACCTTTGATGCCTCCTGAAGATTTCAGCTCAAGTCTGGCTGAACATAAAGCCTCTTCATGAGAAAGAGTTTGAGAATCATGCTCTCTGCGTAGTTATTGTAAATCTGCACAGGCAGAAAAAATTCTTTAAGACAGACATTAAAGATGTTCAAGAATTGGACACATTAGCCCAAAATTGAGAGAGTTTAGTGGAAAAAACGGTTACCTACCTTTTGTAACTGTTGTTCTTTGAGATGTGTTGCTCATGTCCATTCCAAGTAGGTGTGCATGCCGCATGCATGATTGTTGGAAGGTTTTTCCCTAGTGGTACCAGTTGGGTCAGCTGTGGAGCCCCTTGGAGTGGCGCCTTCATGGCAGTGTACATAGGTCTCTGCCAACCTGCCGCCTCTTCAGTTCTTTCTTGCTGGATACTCCGACAGAGGGGAGGCGGGTGGGTCTTGGAAAGGATATGAGCAACACGTCTTGAAGAACAGTTACGAAAGGTAGGTAGCCATTTTTTCTTCGAATAATTGCTCATGTCAGTTCCAAGTAGATGACTTCCAACTAGTCCCCCAGAGGAGGGGTCAGAGTTCACCAATTGGCAGACTGCAGCACTGCTCTCCCAAACGTGGCATTGTCTCTAGCCTGCTGTGTGATGACATAGTGCGACGTAAAGGTGTGAACAGACTACCACGTTGCCACTCTGCAGATATCTGAATGGGGACCTACACTAGGAACGCCGTAGATGAAGCTTGCACTCTCATGGAGGTGCATCGTCAATGCTGGGGCTGGTATCTTTGCCAGGTCATAGCACGTCCTGATACAGGCTGTGATCCAAGAAGAGATTCATTGGGATGAGACTGGCAGTCCTTTTAATTTTTTCAGCAACGGCGATGAAAAGTTGTGTTGACTTCCTAAATAGCTTTGTCCGCTCAATGTAAAAAGCCAGTGCCTGTCTAACATCTAGGGAATGGAGCATGCATCAGGGAAGAACACCGGTAGAAAGATGTCCTGATTTGCATGAAATTGTGAGCCTACTTTAGGGAGAAAGGCTGGGTCCGGCTGCAACTGCTCCTTGTGCTTATAAAACATTGTGTAAGGGGGCTCAGACATTAAAGCTGAGCTCAGACACTCTTCTGGCTGCAGTTATAGTCACAAGAAATTCCACTTTCCAAGAGAGAAAAAGCAGAGAACAAGTTGCTAGAGGTTCAAAGGGGGGGCCTATGAGCCTTGAGAGGACCAGGTTATCGGGCCGGTTGCTGCACCTATGGGTACAGCCTGTCTAGCCCTTTAAAGAAGCGTCCAACCATGGGGTTAGCAAATACTGACTGCCCTGCTGCACCCAGGTGGAAAGCAGAAATAGCAGCCAGGTGCACCTTGATTGACGAGACTGCCATCCCTGGCTGCTTTAAGTAGAGTAAGTAGTCCAGTATAAAGGGGATTGAGGACAGCAGTGGAGAAGTGCCCTTCTGTGAGGACCAAAGAGAACCTTTTCCACTTGGCCAAATAAGTGGCACAAGTGGAGGGCTTTCTACTGCCAAGGAGAACCTCTCTAACCAAATTGGAGCACTGGAGCACTAACAAATTTAGGTCACGTAGTTTCCACATGGTGATGTGGGGAGACCCCAGGTTGGGGAGCTGAAGGCAGCCGTGGTCCTGCGTGATGAGGTCTGGAATCATGGGCAAGGTCATTGGCGTGTCCACAGAGAGGTCCAACAGTGTGGAAAACCAGTGTTGGCGGGGCCTTGCGAATCATAGAATCTCAGGGTTGGAAGGGACCTCAGGAGGTCATCTAGTCCAACCCCCTGCTCAAAAGCAGGACCCATACCCAATTAAATCATCCCAGCCAGGGCTTTGTCAAGCCTGACCTTAAAAACTTCTAAGGAAGGAGATTCCACCACCTCCCTAGGCAACGCATTCCAGTGTTTCACCACCCTCCTAGTGAAAAAGTTTTTCCTAATATCCAACCTGAACCTCCCACACTGCAACTTGAGACCAGCGATGCCTTGTCCTGCTAGACCTTGAGGAGGACCTTGTGGATGAGAGGAAATGGTCGGAACATGTACAGCAAGCGCCCTTGTCCACGAGAGGAGAAAGGCGTCTGCAATCAAGCTGGGGCTGAGATTCAGGAAGGAGCAAAACTCCTGGCACTTCCTATTGCTTCATGTCGTGAACAGGTATACCTGGGGAGATCCTCACCTCAGGAAGATATTGCTGACAACATTCGGTTTTAGAGACCATTCGTGGCCATGGAAGGATCTGATGAGGCAATCAGCCAGTTCATTGCGTGTGCCCAGCAGATACGACGCCTCCAACTGTATTGGGTGTGCAATGCAAAAGTCGCACAACCTGAGGGCTTCCTGGCACAGGGGGGAGGAGCAAGCACCACCCTGTTTGTTTATATAGAACATCGCTGTGGTGTTGTCCGTCAACACCGATACACATTTGCTCTGAAGATGGACGCGAAACATCTGGCAAGCTAGACGCACTGCACGCAGCTCCCTGACATTGATATGGAGCGATAGTTCCGCTTGGGACCATAGGCTTTGAGTTCTGAGGTCGCCCAGGTACGCTCCCCACCCCAGTGCCAGTGCATCTGTGACTAGCAACAGCTGAGGTTTGGAGAAGGGTAGTCCCGCACAGACTGCCTGTGGATCGAGCCACCACTGGAGAGACTTGAGAACCCAAGGAGTGTGTGTGACCAGTCTGACTAGATGGTCCCAGTTCGGCCTGTACACTTGGGCCAGCCACGCCTGAAGGGGACATAGGCGCAGCCTTGCATGCTGCACTACATAAGTACACGCTGCCATATGTCTGAGCAATTTTAGGCAATTTCTGGCTGTTGTGGTGTGGAACCGGTGGAGATGGTGCTCATGGCCAGAAAATGAGACTCTTGCAGGAACACCCTGGCCTCGGTGGAGTCCAAGAGGCCCCCGATGAAGTCTATTCTCTGAGTGGGAGCTACTGTTGACTTTACCACATTGAGGATGAGACAGAGTTTGAGGAACAGAAGACATACCAGGTTCATGTGTTCCTCCACCTGGGCTCAGGACTGGCCCTTGATGAGCCAGTCATCTAGGTATGGGAAGATTTGCACCTGACTCTTTTGAAGAAAGGCTGTCATGCACTTGGTGAACACCCAAGGGGCCACCAATAGGCCGAAGGGGAGGACCGTGAACTGACAGTGTGTGCTGCTGACCACAAATCGCAGAAACTGTCTGTGGGAAGGGATTATGGAGATGTGGATGTACACGTCCTTCAAGTCGAGGGCGGCATACCAGTCCCCCAGATTCAGAGAGCGAATGATGGAAGCCAGGGAGACCATGCGGAACTTCAATTTCTTCATGAATTTGTTGGAGGTTTCGCAGTCTAAAATGGGCCTGAGCCCACCCTTGGCTTTGGAGATTAAGTAGTAACGGTAGTAGAATTCCCTGCCCCTGAACTCCAGAGGAACCTCCTCTACTGTCCCAAGCTATAGAAGTGTTTGCACCTCCTGCACTAGAAGTTGCTCATGAGAAGGGTCCCTGAAGAGAGACGGGGACGGGTGGGAGGGAGGGTGGAAGGAAACAGAATTGGAGAGACTATCCCAATTCTACCATGCTGAGGTTATTTGAGCCCAGGCATGCTAGAAATGGGATAGATGTTCACAAAGGGAGGGGGAAGGATCTGGGCATTGAACTGGTGTTCCATCCTCAGGCGTACCTTCAAAAGTTTGGCTTTGAGCTCAAAGGCTGCTTAACTGAGCCCTGGCCTTGGCTGGAGGAGGACTGAGATGGGCACCTCCTCTTACTTCTGCCCTACTTTCTGCTGTAGTCCTATCTAGGATGGGCAGAATAGAAGTGTGGAGCGGCCTGGGGCTTAAATGTTTCTTTGAGGGGCCAGCATGTGCAGCCCCAAAGACTTGAGGGTCACCCGCGAGTCCTTAAGGCTATGAAGCCTTGAGTCAGTCTGTTCCCGATAAAGGCCAGAGCAGTAGAAAGGCAGCTCCCGGATTAGAGACGGGTGTGTGCCACAGCATGTTGGTGATATTCTGAATAATTCTGATGCGGGGCAGAGCTACCCTTGAGGTCCCTTCAGGGGACATAATATCCACCATGAGATCCATGTCCTCAGAGACCTCTTCTGCCCGCAAGTTCAGGTACTGGGCCACCCTCCTGAGCAGGTCTTGATGGGCCCTGGTGTCCACAACGGGCAGGTGTGGTGGAGGTGCCTGCTACCAGCTCATCTGGGGAGGACCCCCAACTAAAACAACTACTGTACTTATCAGTAACTATAACTTTATTACTAACTATACTTTCAGACTATTTACAGGGAGAAAAACAGAGTCCACTATGGAATCGCTTGCTGACGCAAGAGTGGAATCGCTTGCTGACGCTTGCTTGACAAAGCTGAACTGAAGAGGTGGCGGGTCAGAAGGGATCTATATACACGGTCATAAAAGCACCACTCCAGGGGGCTCCACAGCCAACTCGATGGGTACCGCTAGGAAAAAACCTTCCGACGATCGTGCGTGCGGCGTGCACACACCTCCTTCGAATTGAAATAAGCAATCACTCGAAGAACAAGAGGAGCACCCCTTTCTTCTCCATATCTAATAAGTACAGTAACTCCCTACTTAATGTCCTCTCGCTTAACGTTGTTTCGATCTTACGTCCCTGCTCCATTACAGAACATGCTCATTTAAAGTTGTGCAACGCTCCGCTATAACGTCGTTTGGCTGCCTGCTTTGTCCACAGCTGGCAGCCCCCCATCAGCTCCCCTATGCCCCCCATCCCCCAGCGCCTCCTGCCTGCTGGCAGACCCCGCAGACCAGCGCCTTCCCCCTGCTCCCCCCGCCTCCTGCCTGGAGCAATCAGCTGGTTTGTGGCATTCAGGAGGCTGCAGGGAGGAGTGAGGACGCGGCGCACAGGCTCCCCCTCCCTCCTGAATGCCGCAAACCAGCTGATTGCCGCAGGCAGGGGAGGAACGGGGGAGGCTGTGCGCCGCATCCTCGCTTCTCCCCCCAGCCTCTTGAATGCCGCAAGACAGGTGATTGCCGCAGGCAGGAGGCAGAGGGACCAGGGGGAAGGCACTGATCCGTCGGCGAGCAGGAGGTGCTGGGGGGCAGAGGGAGGAGCTGATAGGGGGGTTGTCAATCTGTTTAATACCTGTATTAAATTGCTTGTTTAATGGTATAATGAATGGTATAATGGTATAATAAAGGTATATAATGCCTTTTGTCTGGCAAAAAAAATTTCCCTGGAACCTAACCCCCCCCCGCATTTACATTAACTCTTATGGAGAAATTGGATTCACTTAACATTGTTTCGCTTAAAGTCCATTTTTCAGGAACATAACTACGTTAAGTGAGGAGTTACTGTAGATGAATCCTTCATGAACACAAGCCTAAGCACTACACAGAAAACAAGCTTAAATGACTATACTTGCAAAAATAATAAGATTAATCCTCCACAGGGTGAGGTTGGATTATATGCCTGCACTGGCAGGCTAAAAGAGAGGAAATAACAGAGTGGGGCCCTTTTTGTTCCAAAATGTTGGCTCTGAAGAGTACATATGTGGTTTAATGTTTTGAAAAAAGTTGTGTGGGTGAGACTGTCTCCATATTCAGTCAATTTTTTTGTCTGCTGAATCTGACAACAGTTGTGCCAAATATGATGGTAGTTTTGTGATATGGATACATGTCCGTTAGATGGAGATCAATAATTTATTTCAGACAGGCTACTAAGATGTGAACAGATTAGTGAAAATGAAACAAGATAATCTTTACATTAGGAATACTCATAAATATCAGTTGTGTAAGTAGAATGCAGTTTATTATCTAACATTTAAAAGAGTGATTTAATATTTAAATATATGTTTACCTGTATTAATTTGGTCTTGTCATAGTCTTTGCGATGTCGATAAATACATTGGCTGAGTATTGCATAAAGTTTTTCCAAGTGAAATATATTGTAGTCTCTACTTTTTTCGGTGACAATCTTTAACAGTTTCTGGGGGGGGAAATGTATACATTTAAAATTGTGTTAAAAATCTGCATAGGCTTTTCACATGTCCAGTATCTGAACATATACAATAAAGCAAGACATTTCAATGGCAAAATAACTGGGGAATTTTGTATCATTAACAAAAAAGTAATACACAAGAGAATAGTTTTCAGAAAGAATTGAGATATGCCTGTTAGTGTTAAGCAAAAAGTTAATTTTTTTATGCTTCATAGAAAAAGGAAGTCTAAAAATTCTCAGCCAGACCAGCAATAGCACAAACACTGTCATGTGAAGGATTACTGTTACAAGTTAACTCTTCTCCCAGAACAGCAGGAAGTGACTCTTAAATGACTAAGCCATTCCAGCAGTAGCTACATCTTGCCTCACTTGACAAGAGGAAGGGATGTTGCAATGCAGGGCCTTCAGGAGTGGGTGTCAGGCCATAAGATACCCTTAAGTCTCATTCACCCCAAGGAAATCTAGCCAGCTAACCCAGAGAGTCAGTGGGCTGGGAGCAGTTACAGCCCACAGACACTTTTCCAGCGGAACGGGGCTGAGACAGAAGGAGCTCAGTTAGGAGGTCTCATTCAGGGCTGAAGAGCCCCAGAAATTTGGTTCCTCATAAGAGGAGCAGAAGGAGGAAAGATTCTTCTCACTGCTGCATCACCCCCAAAAAGCTTTAGAAGCTGGGATGGCAGGGGTAAGGAGGAGTGATGAACTGCAACTCTTTGGAGATGGTGGCAGATAATCTGAGGTGAGAGCAAAGGGCATATGTCTGAAAAAGCTATGAAGAACTCCATTAAACTTTCCTTTAAGTTTCTATGACAGAATTCCCACATAAAAATGATTATAGTTCCTGAAGCACCTATGAATTGTGCCCCTTAGTAGGTCCTTAAGGTTCTAGGCCTACTATGAAAAAAAGAAATCCTCTTTCTTGGAGAGATTCACTGAATGTATCGAATAATCTGAAACAAATAAATTTGAAGGGATTTAGTCTGTTTCATATAAAAAAAGTTATTTACCTCTACAAATTAGGTCTGAGCCTCAGGATAGAGGAAAAGTTGTAGTAGGGTGAAAGTAAAAAGAGAAAGTTACACCACAAGGTGAGTAACAATGGTTCTTTGAGATGTGTTCCCCTATGGGTGCTCCACTGTAGGTGGATCTGTGCCCCTGCACCTCTACTTGGAGATTTTTGATAGCAGTGTCCATTCAGCCTGCACTTGCACTGTCCCTCCCTTGAGGCTATCTAGCACTGCGCAGACAAACTCCCTCAGTTCCTTCTCTACCGCATTGTCCCATATTTACTCCTCGGGGAATTCTGCGCCACTGCACAATTTGCACGGAATTCCATGTTTCTCATGTAGAATTGGGACCACAGAGCTTCTGGCTGCCACTAGACTCTGCAGAGCCCAGCTTGCAGTGAGCAGAGCATCCAGCTCAGCAGGGATGAAGGCTCTGCACGCTCTGACTGCCTTGCTTGATCCTCATTCTCTGGGGGATGGGAGAGGGCCCAGGAGACCCAGCTGTGGCAAAGGGCGAAGAAGGACTACACCACACCACATCCCCAGGGGAGACAGTAAGGAAGCTGTGGGGGAGTAAAGGTTCTGGGGGTGCCTCACAGCTGGGCTCTGGGGGAAGAGGGGTGCAGTGTCTGATCTTTGGGGCCAGGGAGTAACCCATAGCTGGGCTCTGGGGGAAGATGAGTACCGGTGTCTGGACTCTGGGGGCCCACGCATCCCCTCCAGCACCCCTCAACTGGAACTGGGTTGTCATAGGGGTTTCTTTAACTCTCTGCTCCTGGGGGAATCTTTTCTGTTGTGTGTATTGTTGATATACTTGTTGACAGGTATTTTGAAATAAATAACCAAAATAATTGAAACTGGAGGGATTATAGTGTGTTTTGACAACATATGCAGAATTTTGCAGAACTTCAAAATATATTATGTGCAAAATTTTTATTTTTTGGTGCAGAACTCCCCCAGGAGTACATATTGAGAACTCTGAAGTAGAGGGGAGGAGGGCAGGTTGTGGAGCACCCATAGGGACACGCATCTCAAAGAACCATTGTTACTGCACAGGGTGAGTTTCTTTTCTTTCCCTTTCTCTCCTTCTTCTAGTAGTGTCCCTATGGGTGCTCCACTGTAGATGACTTCACAGCAGTATCCCCCATGGAAGGCTTGGGCTTTGGAATGGAGTCTGTTACTACAGAGAGTACTCAAAGGGGGGTCTAGTCAAAGCTCTAAGAATTAGGTTAAGATCCCAAGTTGGAGTATGTGGTCTCACATGTGGGAAGAGATACACAATGCCCTTAAGGAATGTATGTATCAATGGGTGAGTGATCACATAATATCCAGCTACTTGATGGTGGAAGGCTGTCACAGCTGTGAAGTATACCATAAGGGAGCTGGGCGAGTTTTGACTTTTTGAGGCCTAAAACGTAGTCTAAAATCAGAGAGAGGGAGGATGAGGCTGGGTCTACGTGCTTAGAATGACACCAAATTTGGAATCATTTCCATTTTTGTAGATAAGTACGTTGAGTGGTCAACTTTCATCTGTGTAGCAACACATCTTTCACCTTGTCAGAGCACTCAACCTCTAAGTCTTGGAACCAAGAAGGAGCCAAGCATGGAAGCGGAGGATCTGCAGGTTGGGGTGAAGGATCAGGCGGTCATTTTGAGAGAGTAGGTGAAGAATGGACCAAAGAGGAATACCGCCATCTGTGCCACGTAAGGGAACCAGACTTGTCTTGGCCAGGAGGGGACAATCAGAGTAACACTTGCTTTGTCTCACTGAATTTTCAGCAGGACTTTGGCTAGAAGAGGAAACCGGGGGAAAGGCATACAATACCACGTGTCCCACAGGAGGATGACGGTGTCTTCCAGTGAATGGTTCCACAGACTGGACCTGGAACAGTAACAAGGACATTTCTTGTTCTGGTAAGTAGCGAAGAGATCTGTAGTCAGGATTCCCCAAGGGGCGAATATGTTGCAAAGCACCTCTGAATTCAGTTCCCATTAGTGGTTGTTAGAAAAGTTCCGACTGAGACTGTTGGCTGTCATGTTCTGTATCCCTGGTGGCTGATATGAGCACGTTATGAAGGATGCACCAAGTCCAAAGTTTGAGTGTTTCTGTGCAGAGGGAGACAGATCGCCCCATGGAGATTTATGTAAAACATACAGGTCATATTGTGTGTCATAACCTTTGTGTGGGTATTCTTGATGAATGGTAGAAAGAGTGCACAGACATTCCTGACGGTCCTCAGCTCCAAAAGACTGATATGGAGGACTGATTCTGTGGAGGACCACTTGCCCTACACCTTGCAGTTGTGTAGGCGGGCTCCCCAGCCTATCAGGGAGGCATCTGTCATAAGAGTCAACGGTGGTGGTGGTTGCATGAATGGAACGTCTGCTCGAACATTGGATGGGTCTTTCCACCAGTCCAGGGAGTGCCATATTGTGGAGAGCATTGATACCAGTTTGGTTAGTCTGCCTCTGTTCAGGGAATAGACAGAATGGAGCCACATCTGAAGATACCTCAAGAATAGTCGAGCATTTGGACTGACCAAGGTGCATGCTGCCATATAACCTAGCAGCTGCAGGCAGTTCCTGGCCAATGTTTGGGGGCTGGCTAGGACTGTCTCTATGAAATTCGTGAGGGTGGTTAGCCTGTGCAGCAGGAAGAACACTCTCACTTGTACTGCATTGAGTTTGGTACTGAAACTCCAGTCACTGTACAGGGATCAGTGTTGATTTCTGTATGTTGAGTTGCAGGCTCGGCTGTGCAAGGTCATCTGGGTAGCTCGTACTGTGTCCTCGAATGAGGAAGCCCTAAGGAAGCAGTCATCCAAATATGGGTAGATAACAATACCCAGTGTTTGCAGGCAAGCCGCCATGACAGAGAGAACCTTGGAGAATACCCTGGGTGTGGACGAGAGGCCGAATGGGAGCACTCTGTACTGATAATGATCCTGGACAGTAACGCTGTAGGAGACAGTTTGGCAGACTCTCAGAGACACTAGATGCCTGCAAAGTATGTGATTCGTACGTCGCCCAAGGATCCCAATACAATCATTGGTGCGGGGGAGGGGGAAGGGCATAGCTGGTGGAGGTTCCCAAGGAGGCCTGTACCATGATTGCATGTCAGCTTGATGGAACTGTTGGCCTCAGTGCTGGCATCTGCAACAGTCTCTGTGCCGAAGTCCGAACCTGCCTCGGTACCATGTGGTGGGAGACAGTCCCTGGGCGACGGAGAATCATGCCCTTCTGAGGTGACAGACTGGGAGCCCCTGGAGTAGGGACAATGGGCCTAATGGCACACCCGCACGGTCCAGAATGGCCACTGCGCCGGCTGTAGCACCATGGGGTGGAGGGGGGGAGTGGTTTGAGCTGCCTCCTGCCTATAGTGGCACCGTTCCAACCAGTGCCGGCGGCGTCTTAATAGTAGGACTCCACCTCTGAGTCCAATGACTGAGACTTCAAGCATGGAGACTACAGCAGTGCCCAGTGGGACAGTGCTGGGGAATGGTGCTGAGGGGAAGGCAAGTGATGCTGCATCCTTGCTGGTTTGCCTCTGGACAGCACCGTGCTCACTTGAGGTGCCAGAGGTCTGTCTTGCCTGGCGGGGGGACTGCTGTGCAGTCATGGCGATCAGGTCCCTGGCCGCCTTGAATGTGTCCGGGGTGGAAGGGAGCTCCAACTCCTCCACTTGACACTCCTTAACAGGGGAGTCCACTGGCACTGGACTCAATGGACCCTGGTGCTGGCCTGAAGTCACCAGTGCTACCTCCTGTGAGGTAGGCCTAGGTGCCCCTGCATGGGATGCACATCACTAGCTTTGTCTGTCCCAGCTGCTCTAATCGTGGGTGAGTGCCCTCTATCAGTCTTCTTGTGAGGCACCAGCGAGTGCCAGTCGCTGAAGATGCGAACTTCGATGCCGGGGAGCGTGTTGAGGGTTTCTATGCAAAGAGTCTTTCCTTGGTGCCGTAGTCTCTCTAAACAAGGCTGCTCCACTCCGCACGGATGTGCTGAGTGCCAGGTGCTGGCTGGGGGCTGGTTGGGGGACAAAGGGCTGCCTTCATGACGAGTTGCTTAAGCCTGAGTCCCTTTCCTTCTTGGTTCTATGGTGGAATCCCTTGCAAATCTTGCACCGATCTGTTTGATGGGATTCCCCCAGGCACTTCAAGCAGGTGTTGTGGAGACAGCCCTTTGGCATCCATTTGTGGTAGGTCACACATGATTTAAAACCTTGGGATCGAGGCATGCCCTGAACCCCAAGAGGGGGAAACAAATGGGGGGAGGGTCCCAAACACTAACTAAATGAACTACAACTAGTACTATCTAACTATTCACAGGCTGGAAGAACAGAAACCACTCAGGGAATGCTTGCCAAAGCAAGAGAAGAGATACTCAGCTCCACCGACCGTCACTGGCAGAACTGAGGAGGTGGTGGGTTGGCATATGCGGCGCCATAAAGGCGTGACTCCAGGGAGCACCTAAACCGACCCGACTGATACCGCTAAGGGAAAAACCCTTCCAACAACTGTGCACATGGCACACGCGCGCGCACACACCCCCCCCTCTACTTGGAATGGATATGAGCAATTACTCGAAGAACTACTGAAGGTTAAAACACAGACCACTCTGGTTAGCCCAGAGAAGCTGTAATGAACCTCATTGTTCAAGCTGTGTGTGTGTGTGTCTCCATCTGACCTCCTTGGCCAGATTCCAGATGAAAGCCCCAACTCCTTCCAGCAGCCAACTCTTATCCCCCACCTCTCAAGTCCTTTGTTCTCAAGCTGGTGAACGTTGCTTAGCTCCTCTGCAGAAAGAGGGGAAATCTGGGGAAATCTATATCCCTCTGAGTCGTTGGTTGCTAGGTGTCTATGTCCAAGTGACTGGATTTGTCATTGTCTTCTCAGATGCTCCACTGATATGGGGACTAAGGCTCAGACAGCTAAGCAACACCCGCACCTATGTCTCTCAGCCTGCCAACAGAAAACAGCCCTTTCCTCCCTTTTAATGGTAACAATGCAGCATATAGGGGAAACTGAGGCACACAAATTATAGAAAATTCCCACTTTGTCACATTTGGCATAATTGGTAAAATCACATTTAGCTAGGAGAATCTGATAATTTCAGATCCTGAAAAGGAGGGAGATGAAAGAGAAGACTTCTTCCCAGGAGGTTGAGCTGCTTGTGTCCCTTATTAGACAGAATAGCCTTTGGGTGTTGCTGCCTTGTTCTTTCGGTAACCGCTTATATCACCGAAGAGTTAGGTGGTGGGTGCGAGAATAAAATGAAGTGGATGGAACAAAGTAACGCTTCTCAGCCCTCTCTCTTTTTTTTGGGGGGGGGGGGCGGGGGGCGGAAGAAGCACAAGAAGCAGAACTGTGCCACACCAGCTTTGCTGGGTCCCTGATGGCCTTGTTGATTGGGAGGCTCATCCAGCTGAAAGGGACTGAAAGGCTGCACAATGTCCAGCAATTGTGCTGAGGCTCGTGAACTTCCACAAGCTGAATCTGGAGCTTGGATACCACCCTGTGCATGAGCATCTGCTACTGCCTCATCCAGTGAAAACAATTAAATCGTCCCCAGAACTAACTTGCCTTCATCTTCCATATACTCCAACGGGCTGGTTTGTGTTGGCCTGACAACAGTAAACAGGGCTCATGTATCGATCCCCGGTGTCTAGGGTAGGGCTCCCACAGCCCTCAGCAGTGCCAGTACGAGAGATCAACTGGCACAGGAGAAGGACCCCATAGCACAGGATACCACCTGTCCCTTGCCAATCGTGTCTGGTCCAAGGCCCAGACCTTCTAATGGCTTCTGTGCAGGGCTGACTCTACCTGCTGCTACAGAGATGCCTGAGGCACTTCCGACTCATCGGAAGAAAAGACCGGATCCTGAATTACTGGTGGGACTGACAGTAGCAATGTCGGCATACCAAGGCTGACAGGTGGGATGGGAGAATGACCTGCATCCTTGGGATAGCCTCTTCCTTTGGAGTAACAATGGCCCAGAACAGAGATGGTCCCAACAGGAGAGATGAATGAGGACAAGGTAGAGCAAAAATGTTCTCTGTGAGACATAGGTCTCAGGCTGCCCTGGGATGAAGGGAGAGTCCATTGGTGGACCATCGGATCTGGGGACACATTATAGGCGCCATGTTGACTCTAGATATGGAAGTGTGCACCAGAGGCTGTTTGTCCTTAGTCACTGGAACCAGTGCTGGAACCGACAGATCTGTATCCTTGAACACCACTTTCTCTCACCAAGACGATTTACTTGTGCCCAAGTCCCTAGCGCCCATGTGCCCAGGGTCTCCTGACTTTGACATGGCCAGGAAGGGATCCTCTTTCTTCGGGGCAGTCTTTGAAGACTGTTTATCCCTATGCCTATGAACATGCCTCTTAATCTCATGGGAAGCCTTCTTTTTAGGCTTAAAAGTCTTAGCCTCCATTCTTGCACTTGTGCTTAATGAGGCACTGACTGCTTGATAAGACTAATGTACTGGGGAGAGGGGGTGGGGGGAGGAGAGGAGGCCCCGGCCCAGATCTGACTGGGGGTCTCATTGCTTTCTACATCAAGTAATTAAGCCCTGGTTCCTGACTCTCTCAAATTCTTGGAGGAAACGGAGCAGCACACGCTGCACTTGGCTGAGACGTGCGCCTCACCTAGGCAGTAGACGCAGCATTGACATAGATAACTCAGAAAAGAAGTGAGGGCAAGAAGCACAGTTCTTGAATCCTGGAACCCTGGGCATAATCCCAGCCTTCTCAGAGGGGAGAAATTCCCCAGAGTGGGGAACAAAGGGGAAACAACTAACAACACTATACCAGAAAAATATTAGTACACACTATTTATAATATATTTATAGAAATGATTCAGTAGATGGGAGATAAGTATACTGAGGATTCAGGCTCAGACCATGCAGCACTAAGAAGGAACCGGAGAGGAATCAGCCCACCTTTTATGCGCTCAGTTTGGAGTATGAGGACAGCTATGGCGAATGTATAGACCAATGGCCACTGCTTGCCAAAAATTCAAGACTCAGGAGCATGGTACACATGCATACCCATGTGTGAAATACACATAGGGACCATCACTCAAAGAAAAATTGTAACATCATGTTTTGAAACAAATCAATTAAGTACATATTACCACCTTATCCAAACAAACTTGGTGTGAGAGATAACTGGAGCCTGAAGCTAACTTACTATGTTTTGAACGCATTCCTACCAGAAATAAGGTCTTTATATTAGGAACGTAAGTTTAAAAAGACTTTCACGATCATAGTAAACACTGTATTAATAGCTAACACTACTAAGAGCTTTTAAATATGTGGTTCCAAAATTTAACAAGCCCTTTTATGAATTAAAATCTGGGCAGAAACTGATCTTTTCTAGAATTTAATGGAAAGCAGAAATAGGTCACTACCATTTTCATCAAGGAAAAAGTAAGAGCTATAATTATCTCATAATCTTCAATTAACCAATGCCAGTTATAGTAAATTATTAGCTTATTTAACCCTACTTCAGTTTCAGAAAATAGAAAGTATACATACTTTAAGATCTTCGTAGTCCACAATGAGAGGGGAAGCTGGCTCAGTGAGGATCTCTATGGCTCTCTCAGCACTGATGAGCTGCTGCTGTTCTACTTGAGAACGTCTACAACGGGTCATACGAAGTACACACACATCTAGGATGAAAAATTAAACTTTAAAATCAGGATTTCTGTCAAATTATCTGGATTAATTCATGGACCAAAGATCCAACAGTTCTGTTGAACTAGACTAGGGTATCATCTCTCTCTGGAGTGCCAAAGGTAGGATTTCAAAACGGAAATTGTATTGCCCAGTGATTTCCTGTTCTTTGCATTTCCCAGTTTGCGATGTTTGGTTTGTGCTTCTTTTCCAGTACACACAAGAGGCAGTTCAGACTTCACCATGCCATGTCCCAAAAAACCCTCTCTAGATGAAAGCATCTAAAGCTGTAATGAAATACTAAAATCCTATTAGCTGATTAAGCATAAATGCTTAACTGTAACATCCTACAAACTTAACTATATACATGGATTTCAAAGCAGGCAATATAAAAATCACTCAAACGGTTTCTCAGAGGGAAAAGACTGGGGAGAAAATCATAAATAGGTAACATTTACAGGCACACAGAAATTGCCATATTGAATCAGATCCACAATCCATCTAGTCCAGTATCTAACACTGGATACTTCAGAGGAAGGTGCAAAAAACCTTATATGAGGCAGATGTGGGATAAGTTAGACCTCCCACCACCCACCCAATTAATCCCTAGCAGTTAAAAGATTTAAATACTGGAGCATAAGGTTTAGTATCTCTTCCAAGAATTGTTAGCATTAACAACTCTGGATATTCCTATTATCCATAAGCGTGTCCAATCTCTTTGAATCTAGCTAAATTCTTGGCCTCAACAACATCCTGTGACAATGAGTTCTACAGTTTAATTGCGTACTGTTTGAAAAAGTATTTCCTTATACTGGTTTTGAATTTGCCATCTCTTGATTTTATTGAACATCTCCTTGATTTTGGGTCAAACGATGAAAACAGAAACTCCCAATCTACATCACCTCTTAGTCTTCTTTAAAGGTAAACAATCCCGGTCTCTTCAACTTCTCTTTATATAAGAATTTTTTCATGCCCTTAATCATTTTCATCGCCTTTTTCAGAACCCCCAGTTCTATAATTTTTTTTTTTTTTTTTTAAGATGGCATGACCACGACTGCACACAGTATTCTAGAGCAGTGTTTCTCAACCTTTTTGATACCAGGGACCTGCTTGCTGCTTTTCTAAACTGTGTCAGGGAAATCTCAGGGACCGGTGCTGGTCTACGAACAAGTCGTTGAGAAACACTGTTCTAGAGGAGACTGCACTGCTGAGTTATATAATATTTTCCATGTTATTCTCCACCCCATTCCTAATGCATCCTAATATCTTGTTTGCTTTTCTGACTACAGCTATACGTTGAGAAGAGGTCTTCACTGAGCTGTCTACAATGACGCCCAGATCCCTTCCCAAGTTGACACAATTAATTTAGAAAACTATAAGATATACGAGTAGTTAGAAGTTTTCTCTCTGATATGCCTCAATTTGCATTTATCAACAATGAAGAATTTCATTTGCCATCCTGTTGCCTACTCTCCTTGCTTGAGATGGTCCCTCTGAAGTTCCTCATAATCTATTCTCAACTTGACTAACCTAAATAACTTGTCTTATGTGAAAGATTTGCTACCTCATTGCTCACAAACATTAATAAATATATTAAATAATATGGAACCAGGATGCACCCTGCAATTAACCTTTCACCATGATGAAAACTGACCCTTTATTCCTATTTTGTTTCTGGTCCCTTAAGCAGTTTTTGATCTAGGACTATACTTTCCCACCGGCCCCCTCGCTATTTAGTTTCTTCAGTAGACTTTTGTGCGGTACCTTGTCAAAAGCCTTTGAAAATAAAAATGAACTACGTCAACTGGTTCCACTTTATCCACTACTTAATTGACACTATTTTTTTTCCAAATTATTTTTTCAATCGATATACCACCTATAGATCTAAGACTGGTCTGAATTCCCCAGATCACTACTAGTGCCTCTTCAATATAGACACCGTTTGCTATCATTCTCTGGATTTTGACCAGTCAGACATCTGGGATATAGCAACCAGTTATGGACAAGAAAGCAGGGAAGGAAAATTTTTTTTTTTTAAAAAAAGAGGAAAACAGTCAGTCCCCCCTTTTTCCTAAAAATTAGTGCTGTTGCAATTATCATTTGGAACATTGTACTTCCAAAGGATACTTCTGATGAGAACTGCATGCTGAGCCTGTTACATTTTGTAAAGATGTTGGTGCTGGATATATAAGAAAAATAAGGGAGGAAGTAACATATTTGGATTTTAGTTAAGCATTTAATTGAAAACTCGGAGAAACCTCTCAATTACCACCACTTGCCTGGATATGAGCAATATTGCATAAATTGGAATCTGGCTGAAGGACAGACACACAAAGGATTATTACAAATGACGAGTTATCGGGATGACAGAAATGTTTCTAACAGATACTGAACCATTAGAAACTAAACCAACTTGAAGAAATACATGCAAATACATCTGAAGATGCTAATCTGATGGTAAAGAATTAAGCTGCAGCAACAGAAAAAAGAAAAAAATAAAACTGGATGCCTCATAAAAAGGCAAATTAGACAAAAGACTAGAAAACAGTAATGTCAGGAGAGGCAGGGTAAGAGTGGATGGTAAATTACACACGAGTTTGCACGGTGATATCGCAGCATAAGAAAGGCAAGGCAAGTTTGAAAAGAATACAGAGGCATCATATCACATGACAGAGAGATAACAGTCCTATCTCTGGTACAACTCCACCTGGGTTATTTGATTAATTCTGGGCACCGTGTTATCAGGAAAATACTAATATAGTAAAAGGAACTGAGTGAAGAGCAACAGATGATTAGGTGCAGCTAGAAGAACTGACGTAAGAGGCAAGATTTGAAAGTTAGCCAACTAAGTTTAACTTTGTTTAAGTGATGACAAGAGATTGGTCTGGTTGGAACATTTATAAAAATATTTGAAGGATATCAACATTAAGAATGGAGAAGCATTATTTAGAATAATAAAAACTATAAAATAAAATAGGATGAAATTGAGAAGTTTAAAATTAATAAATGTACAATAGAAAACAATATTTCATTAATAAGAAGAGGGGATCAATGAGCTATTAGGTCTTTTCATCTCTAGATTCTGTGATTGTCCACTTACCATTGCAATCTTTCTCTTCAGAGTTTTCCATTATTTGAGAATTGGGAATTTCTCCATTACATCCTTCACTTTCCTTTCTCAGTTCTAAAAATACAGGAATCTTATTGGTTTCCTTTTCAGATCCATGCTTAGCATTGTCACAGATGGCTCTCTCTTTCCCACCTTCTGCCTCAGATTTGTTTTCACAACCATTTGTCTGCCGTTCCTGAAGAGCAGTTTCCTCTTCTTCCACTGAAGAATCACGTGTGACCTCAGCTTCAGTTTGATCCACACTAGAATCTTGATTTTCCAGCAACACTTCTCCATCACTCTCAATTTCATCCTGCTCTTCTTCTGGAATTTTGTTCTCTTTATTGAATTGAAAAATCTTCCTCCTCTTTTTTATACTACCCAAGGACCACCTATTCTTTCTGCGAGGTTTTTTCTTTGATAAAGCTACAAAAGAGAGTTACAAAAAAACCCAGGAGTAACCCAAAAATATTTGTCAAAATCATTTTTCAAAATTTTTATCTACATCCCAAGTCTTTCTTACTTGATGAGCAAGAAAAATGACCAGAGAAAGAAGGTTACTCACCATGTGCAGTAACTGAGAGTCTTCGAGATGTCTCCCCCTATGGGTGCTCCACTGAAGGTGCGGCAGTGTTCCCTGTGCCTGGGATCAAAGAGATCTTCGGTAGCAACACCTGTTGGGCTGCACACATGCTCCTCCCCGTCTCGCGCTGTGGATATTATCTATATATAGCACTGCAGTCCAATTGCCCTCAGTTCCTTCTCTACCACAAAAATCATTGAGCTCTGAAGCAGAGCAGAGGAGGGCAGATAGTGGAGCACACATAGGGACACACAGCTTGAAGAACTTGAGTTACTACACAGGGTGAGTAACCT
This sequence comes from Lepidochelys olivacea, assembly GCF_965140295.1. Taxonomy (NCBI): domain Eukaryota; kingdom Metazoa; phylum Chordata; order Testudines; family Cheloniidae; genus Lepidochelys; species Lepidochelys olivacea. Next base: position 22,733,506 of record NC_140412.1, on the reverse strand, counting down.
TCTCTTATTCTTAAAGTAATGTCCCTGTGCATGTTCCACTGTAGATGACTGTAGAACAATGCCACTAGATGGAAGGCTGGGGCTTCAGAGTGGCGTCAATTAAGGAGGAGAGGACAGTACATCCTAGTGGGGTATCTGATGCTGCATCATGGGTAATTGCATAGTGTTGTCTAAAATTGTCTGCGGATGCCCAGGTGGCCACTTTGCAAATGTCAGTGATCAGTACATTGTTGAGAAGGGCAATCTAGGTGAAGAGAGTGAGTGGAATGTGCTTGAGTTCTGGGTGGAGGTAGCTAGTTGTGCAGTTGATAACAAAAGGTGTATGCACTGAGAAATCCCCTCAGAAAGATGTTGTTGGGATACAGCAGCTCCCTTCGATCGTTTGGTGGTTGAGAGGAATAAGCATGGCGTTTCTCTGAAAGATTTTATTCTATCAATGTAAAAGGCTAATGCTTGCCTAACTTCCAAGGTGTGTAGCGTCGCTTCATGTGGATTGGTATGTGGCTTCGGGAAGAAGCAGGGAAGGTGGATAGGTTGGTTCAAATGGAAGGACGACAGCAGCTTAGGTAGGAATTTTGGATGTATGCATAATGTGACCTTGTCCTTATGAAAACGTGTGTGTATGGGGCGGGGGGGGGTATACCATGAGAGCATCTATTTCTCCTATTTGTTGTGATGACTACAAGAAATGCTGTTTTCATGAAAGGATGAATGTAGGTGCATGTTGCCATGGGCTCAAATAGTAGTCTGGTGAGAGTGCAAGACAAGGTTGGGATCCCAGGGTGGAACAGGATGTCATACGTGAGGATAAAGGTTCAAAAGGCCTTTAAGGAGTCTCATCACGAGCATGTGTGTGTGTGTGAGAGAGAGAGAGAATACAGACTAGACATTATCTTGGGGTGGAATGCTGTGATGATGGCCAAATACACACAAACGGAGCTTGTAGATAGGCACAATCTTTTTAAGGTCTAGAGTATAATCTAGAATGAGAGGTAATGGGGAATTCATCACTGAGACATGATTGGCTATGCACCAGGACAGGAATCTTTCCCATTTTTGGATATAAGTAGGGCGAGTCATGTCACGTGTGCTATTTAAGATAATCTCTTACTGTCTCTGCTGAACAGGTCATATCTGAATTCCAAAACCATGAAGGAGCCATGCCTTCAGATGAAGGAGACATAGATTGGGATGGAGGATTCAGCCCATGTCCTGCAAGAGGATGTGTGGAATCAATTGCAGGGTTATCGGAGAACATACCGTCATACATAGGAGGTAAGGATACCACATTTGTTGTGGCCATGAGTATGACTCCAGCTCATTCCACCTGTATTTTGTGAAGTACCTGGAACAAGAGGGGAAAACGTGGAAAGGTGTAGAGTATTAGAGCATCCCACATAATGAGAAAGGCGTCTCCCAGAGACCCATGGCCTAGACCCGCCTATACAAAGAGATCTCTGTGGGGAAATCCCCAGCAGTTGAATATGTGCTGAAGAACTCTTGCATCTAGGTCTCACTTGTGGTCTTGTGAGAATCCTCTGCTCAGCGAGTCTGCCGTGGTGTTCTGGTGTCCAGGCAGATACGTGGCCAAAATGTTGATGTCGTGGTGGATATACCAGTTCCACAATTTCAGTGCTTCTGAGAATAGCAAGTGGCACCTCACTCCGCCTTGTCTGGGGATGTAGAACATGCAGGTGATATTCTCTGTCATTACTTGGATATTACTCTGTCATGCCCGATGTCGAATAGGGTAGGAAATGTCGGCACACATTGTGAACTGCTCGCAGTTTTAGGTTAACTTGCATGGAGGATTCTGCCGGGGACCATCTTCCCTGCACTGTGGGTGTCTGAAGGTGTGCTCCCCAACCTATTAGGGAAGCATGGGTTGTTAGAATCAGGGATGGTCCAGGTTGGAGAAAAGGGACCCCTATTCAGACATTCTGGGGTTGTGTCTAGTGTAGAGTTTCCTTGGTCTTGATAAGCATTGTTAGGAGTCTGTGAAGACTGCATCTGAGGTACGTACACTTTGCGTAGCCACACCTAGAGACAACGCATGTGCAACCTGGTGAGTTTTACCCCGAACGTGGCTGCTGCCATATGGCTGAGCAGCTGTCTTGGCCGAGATCTGCAGGCTGTTTCTCACAATGGATACAAGGTTGACTATTGTAGAAAATCTGTGAGCTGAAAGGAAGGCTCTGGCCTGTATTGCATCCTGGTGTGCCGCAATGAACTCCAGATGTTGTACTGGTGACAGTGTTGATTTTTGTATGTTTATTTGAAGGCTGAGGTTTGAGAAAAGGTCCATTATCTTTCACATTTCATGAATTGCGTTGGATTCGGATGAGCCTTGAGAAGACAGTCACCTAAGTATGGGAATATGACGATGCCCTGTTTGCAAAGGTAGGCTGCACTGTGAGGACTTTGGAGAATACTCGGGGGGCTGTAGAGAGTCCAAAGGGTACTACAGTAGAACCTCAGAATTACAAACACCTCGGGAAGGGAAGTTGTTAGTAACTCTGAATAAAACGTTATGGATGTTCTTTCAAAAGTTTACAACTGAACATTGACTTAATACACCTTTTAAATTTTACTATGAAGAAAAATGCTGCTTCCCCTCCCCCCTTTTTTTGTAGTTTACTTTTAACACAATACTATTCTATATTTCTTTTATCTTTTTTGGTCTCTGCTGCTGCCTGATTGTGTACTTCCGGTTCCAGATGAGGCATGTGGTTGACTGGTCAGTTCGTAACTCTTGAGGTTCTCCTATACCTTGTATTGGAAAGGATCAGTCCCCAGGATGAATCTGAGGAATAATCTGTGAGCAAGGTGTATGATGTGAAAATATATGTCTTGGAGGTCAAGGGCTGAGAATCAGTCCCCCTGTTCCAGTGCTGGGATAATGGTTGATAGCGTAGCCATCTTGAAGGGTTGCAGTTTGATGAACTTGTTGAGATTTCGTAAGTCTAGGATTGGTCTCCATCCTCTGGATTTGTGTTTGATCAGAAAATAGTGGGAATAAAAACCTTCTGTGACTGGGAGCCATAGAACCAGTCCCATCCCAACACAGAAAAGGTTATTTATTTTTTCTCGTAGAAGGTGTTTGTGGGAAGAGTACCTGAAGAAGGAGGCAGAGGAGAGGTGGGAGGGATTGGAATGCATTACCCTTTTATGATTATTTCCAGGACACACTTGTCCTAAGTGATTTGACACTATGATGGATAAAAAGGGGTTAAATGGTCACCAAACTGGTGGGTTATTAAAGATGGCTGCAGCAACTGGAACAGGGGAAGGCTTCTCGGGGCCTCAACCAAAACTTCAAAACTGTTGTTTAGAGAGAGGTGCACGAGAGGTAGGCCCTTGAGGCAGCATTTGTCTGCGCTTCAGTGAAGGGTCTCATCTTCGTTGCATGTCATACTGACGATGAGTGGTGAAAGATAGAGGTCAGGGTATGCTGGTATTTCACCTGACATCTCTTCGGCGCTGATGTATATATACCGAGAGAGTGGAGAGTCACTCTAGAGCCCTTTAGAGAAAGTAGGGACTCATTCTTGCATTCGGCAAATAGCTTGGAACCCTCAAGGGTAGCTCTTCAACTGTACTCTGCATCTCTTTAGGGAATCCAGAGCGGTGAAGCCATGACACTCTTCTTATTACCATGGCTGTTGCGATGGAGTGGGCAGCTGTGTATGCAGAATCCAGGGAAGTTTGTAGTGCCATGCGGGCCAGAAGATGTCCTTCAGACGTGAATGCCTGCAATTGCTCCTTCTTATGATCTGGCAGATGGAGACAGAATTCCTGTATTTCAGAATAGTTCATATTATTGTATTTGGCCACGAGAGCCTCATAATGGGCAATACGAAACTGGAGTATCACAGAAGAACATGCTTTGTGACTGAACAAGTCTAGTTGCTTCCAGACCCTGTTGTGGGGGATTGTCCTGGGGTGGTGTTGGAGTCCTTTCTTGTGTATTGCATGGATGACCAGGGAGTTTGGAATAGGAGAGGGAAAACGTTTCCAGATCCTTAACGGGGACATGGTATTTTTTGTCCACTCACTTGCAGGTTGGTGGGATGGACACTGGAGTCTACCAGAGCACCTTGACAGGGTCCAACAGAGCCTCATTAATAGGGAGGGCTATCTTAGCCAACATGGAGGTGTGTAAGATATCGAACAGCCTGTGTTTTTGCTTTTGACTTCCCCAGTGGGATCTGGAGATATTCTGCAATTCTGTGGAATAGTTCTTGAAAGCGTCTGAAATCATCCACTGATGTAGAAGATGGTGGCATGATGGCCTCATCAAGGGAAGAGGAGAAGTGGAGTGGTGGTGTAAGTTCTTTCTCCATTTCTTCCTGTTGTTCCCCCATCGGTACTGGATCAACATCACATGGTCAAGAGATGGATGAGAACGGCGATCGTGCATATTTCTGGCTCTGCTCTATGGGCGTTTTGGGAAACTGCACCCTGTACATAACCCATGGGTCCCAGTAGGGCCAATGCAGAGGAACTGGCATGTGGGGTTGCATCCATGGGGGACTGTACCAGGGTCCTGGTTTGGTTTCAGGCTCTGGATAACGTGGACGAGCAGAGGATTGTGTGGGTGTTCTGGAAATGTGGGTAGAATGGAGTACTCTTCATCCTCGCTGGGGAAGGGTGGTATGGTTTTTGGTGGTAAAGGGGAGTAGTGTTGTGACTCCGGGGAAGAGGCATAAACTATCAGGAGCTTGCTGTAGAGGAGCGGAAACTCAGGGAGTATCAGAGATGACTAGGTCCCATGGATATCTGTACTCCTGTGGAGCAGTCAGGAGCATCATCGGCACCGGTGGCTGTTTGGAAAGTGAAGGAACTATCGGTGCCAAGGGTGGAGTGTATTCCCTTGAGTGGCCAGTAGATGGCGTAGATGGTTTGCCCGGTGCCGAGAGCCTCATTGGTGCCAAGGATTTGGTCGGTGCTGAAGCACCCAAGGTTGTCTTGGATGAGGCACTTGGTACCGTTTCGGAAGCTCTTGCACTGTGGTTCTCGGTCCCGAGAGACAGTGTGTCCATCTGTGGTCCTGCCCTCTGGACTTCTGTTCATCTCCAGTACCAGACGTACCCGGACAGTCATGGGAGCGAAGTTTCACCCTGATGATGTTGAGGCTACTGACCTCATAAGAGATGGCTTTCTCTGAGGTAGCTCCTTCGAAGGCAATGTAGTGGCCTGTTTCTTCCTGTCTAAGCAGGAAAGAGGATTTCCTCTTGGATGACTGGTGAGTGGGGTTCAGTTGATGACCAAGCCAAATGAGAGAGCCACGCCAGAAAGGTATCCGGGCCGGGGCCAGGGTCTGAAGCTGGCAGGAGAGAACTTTCTATGAGGAGAAGTTTCAGTCTGAGTTCATGGTCCTTTCAGGCCCAGGTGGTCAAGCTGATGCAGTGGGTGCACTTGTGTGACGTGGCCTTCACCAAGGCAGTGGATGCACCATGAGTTAAACGTCGCTCTGGGAAAGGTCTCCCGAAAAGAGAGGCACCTCTTGAACCTGGGAGATCCCAGCACAGTCCCAAGGGGGTGGGGGAGAGCTCTCATTTGGGGAGGACGGGAAACATGGAAGCATAAGGTAATGGGGAGGGAAGAGAAAAAAAAAATCTTTTAATTATTATTATTTTTTTTTTTTTAAGGGAGAAAATTAATGGAAATGGCTAAACTACTAATGTAAGGTAAGTTAATGAGAGTATCTCTAAAAGTTAAGGAGGTAGAAGGGCTCTGCTCCTGATCTGGTCCCAGACCAAAGGCTGTTGAGAAGGAACTGAGGGTGGTTGGACCGCACAGTGCTATATATTGATGGCGCCCACGGTGCAAGACAGGGAAGAACCAATGCATATCCCAACGGGCACTGCTATCAAAGATCTCTAATCCCAGGCACAGAAGGTGCTGCCACACCTACAGTGGAGCACCCATAGGGACACTACTCAAAGAAGAATTTAAGTATTTTAATGCTAGACCTTGTCTTGACAAGTCATAGGTTTGCTATTAGATTTAAAAGCATTAAAAGTTAATTATGCAACAGCATTCACAAAATGTTATCAACTTAAAATTTGTGGGGAGAATTCTTATGTTATTAAATTATATATAGTGACAAAAAAACTAAGCACTTTACAAAACACTAAATAAGACCATTCTCTGGCACAAACCATTAAGCCACTGTAAAGACAAAATATTGGGACAATTATTCAGGTAATTGCAGATGTAGATAGATCGTTAACAAGACAACCAAAATCAGAACATGAAGTAGGTGGTTTTATGGGCGGATTTGAAGAAGTGACTGCAACTGTACAAGGTTTAGGAGTCCTTCTACTGGACACTTTCCAGATTGTATATGAAACTATACCCAGAGCTACTTAACTTGCATGGAATAGAGTTTGCTTATGTCTTCCACAATGGAAGGACCCTTTGTTTTGACTGAGTGCAATACCAAAGAACATGGGTGAAATCCTGGTCCTAGTGAAATGAATGGGAGTTTTGCCATTAGACTTCAGTGGGCCCAGGATTTCACAATATATCATCTAATCTGGTTTACACCTAAATTGAATTGGAAGCTAAACTTATTTGTGCTTCAAGTCCTTTTCACAGTGTAGGGAAAAGGTGGTGAATATGAAACCGTTTTCCCTTCAGATATCTACAACTTATGATCCCACATTCATTTGCTTATTTTGCAGCTGTTTAGTCATTCTTGTTTGGAATTACAGTAAGAAGCGGGGATTTGCATTACAAGGAGTATTATGGCTCAGATTTGGGGGAGCTTTGGGTGACGAAGGGAGGGAAAGGTCATGGCAGGGAAGAAAAGGATTAAGGCGGTCTCCAACTGAAAGAAAGATTTGAGAAGCTAAGTCTTCAGAAACTGTTAAAATGGAAAATTTTGTTTTAAGTATTCACAACTTGACCAAGCATGTCCAAAGTCTTATTAAGAGACCACTTGCCATTAGAAAGGAAAGGTGAGCTGGAATCCACAGGCATAGCAGGTATCTTCATTTTTTCACTACACTCAAGATCCAATTTCTTACATTCAGATATAGAATTCTGCTTTGGCATCACATAATAGTAAGATGGAGCATATTTTGAAGAGCTGCAACCTTGAAATGAAAAACAGTTATACAGTAAAGGACTTTGTGTTTCTTGATATAGATATTTAGACAAACTTTATTATCCCTGGCATTAAACACACACCTCTTTTCTTGCGAGACTCCTGAATTTCTTCACACAGTTGTTCAAAGTCTTCATCCATTTCTTCCTTGACTATTGCATACGCTGTATCTCTCAGAGTACAGGCTCGATGTCTGATGAGACGATCTGAAAGTTAATGGGCAGAACTAAATACTTTCCAACAATGTTCTTTGCTTTTATCACAGACAAAAGTTCAGCTCTTCACTATTAATTATATTTGTGTTTTGAAAAGATTGTTTCAGTTTATAATTTTAGCATAACTTATTATGAAATAGGGCGACACAGAAAGGATAGTAATAATTAAACCAGAAGAAAATGCTAAATATCAATTTAAATTAGCATCAGATAATTCAGGCCCAAAGTTTAATACAACAATACTTAAAATCTAGTGAGGAATGTTCCCTAGTGGATACTAAGTTATTTAATCCACAATATTAAAGATACAGTATTGTTACCCTATACATTTTTAAAGGTGGTTTACAATAATGGAATAAAATGAATCCTCACCTCCTGGGTCTCTATCTGGATTGTACTCTAAAGCATTGCTACAGATTAGATCAATATCTCTCAGATAGTCTCTTGCAGTCAGATATTGGTGCAGGTCAATTTTACAGATAACTGTTGAAAGATCCATTGGCTGTTTGATAACTGTAACATAATCAGGTACCTACAAATGAAATATAAAAATGTGTTCAAAAGTTTTGTAATTAAACTTTCTTCACAGCTGACAAATTAAGGATCATACACCTGCAGTTAAACGAGTTGCCCCAAACAATGCTGGGTATATATGTTGTTTGCCTACAGAAGTTCTTCAGATTTATGATGAGGTTTCTTGAAAATGGAAGTTTGGATATCATGTTATATACAGTTTCCAAGTTCTTATTTACACTGAAGATGAAATCCGGTGTTATTTTGCCATATATTCTTGTAATAGATTCATAGTTATTTATTTCTAAATAACCTATAGTTGCTGCATCTCAATTCGATGCCATATTTAATCTGATAGATTTTATCAGACATTCAAAGTTTTAACCCTTCTCTCCCTCTAACAATATTTCTAAGTTCAATTTTCTTCTGTCAAGAGTTGCAAGTGGTTCCCATCATTTCATAAAGTAAAAAAACCAAAAAACTAAATCAATTACCTTCATGGCCCTCGAGGGAAACTAGACATTGTACTACCTAGCTCAGCAATAAGATTCTCCTCAGCTTCTCTCAAACTCTAAGGCTAGAAAGGACCATAACGATCATTTAGGCTGATTTCCTGCACAGAACCATACCCACCCACTCTTGTAATGGAGGACTCAACCTCTGGCTGAGTTACCGAAGTCCTCAATCTATATTTGAAGATTTCAAGTTACCGAGAATCCACAATTTACTCAAGGTTAAGCCCGCAAATGACCTAGGCCCCACGCACAGAGGAAGGTGAAACCCCCCAGGGTCTCTGCCAATCTGACCTAGGGGGAAATTCATTCCTGACCCCAAACATGGTGATCAGTTAGACTCTGAGCATATGGGCAGGACCTACCAGCCATACACGTGGGAAAGAATACTCTATACTAACTCAGAGCCCTCCCCATCTAGTGTCCCATCTCCAGCCGTTGGGGATATCAGCAGTCACAGATATGCCTACAATAGCATATGGCCTATCATCATACTATCCCCTCCATACACTCATCAAGCTGTCTTGAAACAAGTTGTTTTTTCCTCCCAATATTCCCCTTGGAAGACTGTTTCAGAACTTCACTCTTCTGATAGTTAGAAATCTTCATCTAGTTTCAAGCCTAAACTTCTTGATGGCCAGTTTATATCCATTTGTTCTTGTGCCAACATTGACCCTTAACTTAAATAACTCCTCTTCCTCCCTGGTATTTATCCATCTCATGTATTTATAGACAGCAATCATATCTTCCCCCCTCAGCCTTCATTTGCCCTCTTATAAGGCAGGTTCTCTATTCCTCTGATCAACTAGTACCCTTTTCTGAACCTGTTTGAAGTTTGAATTAATCTTTTTTAAACATGGGAGACCACAGCTGCACACAGTATTCCAGATGAGGTATCACCAGTGCCTTGTAGAATGGTAATAACACTTCCTTATCTCTACTGGAATATCTCATTTGATGCATCCTAGGATTCCATCAGCCTTTTTCACAGCTGCATCACACTGGAGGCTCAGTTATTCTGTAAATTGACTAATACACCCATGTCTTTCTCCTCTGTCGCTTCCAACTGATACATCCCCAGTATATAGTACAAATCCTTGTTGTGAGTCTCTAAGTGCATAGCCCATCTGGAACGTACTCCTGGAGGAATTCTGCACCATTATGCAATGCAGAATTTGTGCAGAAATTAATAAAAAGAAAAGGAGTACTTGTGCGACTTGTGCCATTTCCTTTTTGCAAATACAGACTAACACGGCTGGTACTCTGAAACCTGCAGAAATCAATGTTATGTACAGAATTTCCTTTTCCTCCTGCAGAAATGGGCTGCAGAGCTGCTGGCTGCCACTAGGGGACACTGGACCAGGCAGAGCCCAGCTCATTAACAGACGACTCTGCTGGGGGCAGGGGGATGGAGCTGCAGGGTTGCCTGCAGCTGCAGTACCCCAAGCACTCCCTGAAGGAAGGAGGCAGCGTGCAGGAAACTCCCTACAAGCCTGGACCCAGCATCAGGCTGTTTCTCCTTCTGGATCCTGAGCTCTGGTGGGGAGGAGGTGTGGGTGTCTGGGCTGGGGGTGGGCAGGTTGGCTCTGGGGGATGGACGGTGCAGGTGTCTGGACTGGGAGGCACCCCACAACTGGGCTCTGGAGGGATAGGGTGTGCGCGCGCGCAAGTGTCTGGGGTGGGGGAGGCTCCTATAGCTGGGCTCTGGGGGCAGAGGGGTGTGGGTGCCTGGCCCCCCTGCTGGTCTCTGAGAGGGAGGGGCAGAGAAACAGGAACTAGGTTGTCGTAGGGGTTTCCTTAACTCTCTACTCCTGGGGGAATTTGTGTGTGTCTGTATTGTTACAGGCACAACTGCTGATAGGCATTTTTGAAGTAAATTACAAAATAATTGAAACTAGTGTGATTATAGTGTTATTTTGACAAATAAAACATGTAGAATTTTAACATTGTGCACAGAATTTCCTCAGGAGTAGGAACCGTATCAAACGCCTTACTGAAATCCAGGTAGATTAGATCTATTGCATTTTATTTATTTGTCTAGAAAATAGATCATCTTCTCAAAGGAAGATCACGTGGTCTGGCATGACCTACCTTTTGTAAAACCATGTTGTATTTTATCCTAGTTACCATTTACCTCTATGTTCTTAACTACTTTCTCTTTTAAAATTTGTTCCAAGACCTTTCATTAGTTTGACCTGAGTTTTATGCGTCTGTAGTTTCCCATATAACTCCCCCCCACCACCACTTTCTTAAATGTTAGTACTATATTTAAGAACAGTATTAACAACTCTCCTCTAAATAAAGAAAGCTATATTCTTTTTCTGCTTATCAAACAGTGGTTGCAACCAATTTGAATTTCAAAAAAGCAAGGAAGGGTCTTTTACTGAATGCTAAATGTTTAGATCAACCTTAACTTTACCTCATCGAGGTCAACAGGTTTTGTAAATGCTCTGAAACGTTTGTCAACGGCAAGTCTGTGTGTAACATTCCTCAAGAAAATCCTAAGTTCACGTAATGTATCCTCCTCTTGCTCCTCAAGCCGTTTCACCTCCTCTACTGTCAACTGTCGTGGCTCAGGCGGTGGTGCTACTGGAAGGACTTCTAATGCCTGCAAAACTTAAGTCAAACAGAGGATTTAAGCCAATTTGCAGGGTTTAGTTTTTCAAACAAATGCATTCTACAACACTCCAATATTTATTTTAGTGATGTGAGAGCACAGCTGGTAAAATAATGTTTGTAGCACATCCTAACCTGCTTTCTTTTTTGATACAGGAGGCTTAGCAGCTTGATTCAGAATTAAATCTTCAAAAAATTTCCTTCTTTCGTCATTGTTTGGCAACTGGACATTGAAAACTTCTCCATAATCATCAACAAATAATTCCTGCACCTAAAGGGGGGAAAAAGGATATTTATAAAATACAAGTCACAGGATTCCTGTGATATCACACACACAAAACAAAGTGCATTTTATGTGCATTTTTATACTAAATTGAAGGACAAACTGAAGAACACTATACAGAAGCATCAGTGATAAAAATTAGCTTATTGCTCTAGAAAGCTAGATTTCCTTAATGACTTAAAATTAGGCCTTCGTGGAAGCAGCCACATGTGGAATATGAAATAAATTCATTTCACTTGGCCCGCCAAACTGAAGACCATTGTATTAAAGTGCCTGACTGAACTGCAGACTGCATTACACTGACAACTAAGTAGGAAACAACTGGGAATTCTGCACTAAGGTAGATTTTTTTTTTTAAAGTTCTGATTTAAAAGAATATATAAATTAGATTTTTTTAATTACATGTGTGACGCTGCACTCCAGAATGTTGTGTATAAATAGGATGTAACCGGAATATGCTTTACGCAAAAGGTCTCTTTAAGGTATCATTACAAAGGTTATAACCTACTGAATACATTCATACAAATAGGATGAATATATCATTCTTGTATCTAAAACTAGGAATATGAAGTAGAACTCTGAGGTCCTATTGTAATTATGCAAAGTGTGGGCCATTAATGGTGGTTTAGAATCTTGATAGCTCCCATTGACTAGGAAAATTGGTTGTAAATGGTTTATCTACCTGCAAGCCTTCCTGTGTATGTGCGGGCCAGCCCTGGAAGAATGGAGGGCATCTCACAGGACAAGTAAACACGTCACCTGATACTGGAATCCATCTTAAAACTGGTGCTTTTCCATTTAGAAGGAGGGTTGGGAACCCAGAGACACAAAAGATTCCCGCCTTGTGCCAAAGATATAAAAGGGGGCAGAACTGAACAAAGTGGGTCCCAGTCATGAAAAAGCCCCTGCTTTTCACCTAAGCTGCCTGCTGGAACTAACAAGGACTGTACCAGCGGAAAGGATTGGGCCCAGACTAGGAAGGAGTCTAGTCTGTGAAAGAAATCTATTGGAACATCTCTAGGGGTGAGATTTACCTGTAATCAGTTACTTAATGCATTAGGCTTAGACTTGTGCGTTTTGTTTCATCTTGCTTGGTAACTTACTTTGTTCTGTCTGTTATTACTTGGAATCACTTAAATCCTACTTTTTATACTTAATGAAAATCACTTGTTTATTGATAAGCCCAGAGTAAGTGATTAATACTGGGGGAGCAAACAGGCATGTGCATCTCTCCCTATCAGTGTTATAGAGGGCGGACATTTTATGAGTTTACCCTATATAAGCTTTATACAGAGTAAAACACATTTATTTGGGGTTTGGATCCCATTGGGAACTGGATGTCTGGGTGCTGGAGATAGGTGACCCCCTGAGCAGTTTTTGGTTAAAGTCTGCAGCTTTGGGGGTGTGGACCAGACCTGGGTCTGTGTTGCAGCAGGCTAGTATGTCTGGCTCAACAAGACAGGGTTCTGGAATCCCAAGCTGGCACGGAAAATGGGCTCAGAGGTAATCTCAGCACATCAGATGACAGTCCCAAGGGGGTCTCTGTGACTGAACCCATCACAACATGTTACTAATTTTTTTACTTTTTCTCCATGTCAGTCTTAAATCGCTAATGTGGACATTTTGCACTTGTTTATTTAGTTTCCTAATTTGTAGAAATGCAGATTCTACATAAAGATATTTCTTCTACTAAAGAGAGAATTCTAAGTATGAAACATTTTCGCTGAAAGACGAATCCAGGGCCTCATCATCATCTGAGAGATCACCACAAACTCAAAAAAAGACAACATTGATAAGCAAATGGCCTGCACTATATTTGCAACCAACAACACCTTCTACAAGTCAAGAAAGATGAAATATTTCAACAAGGCTGTAGTCTTCCATCAGGGTTTGCTGTAATAAGTAACAAGATTTTTGGCCAGGATATCCACAACACTGAAATACACGCTTAACTTTAAGCACATAAGTAGTCCCCTTGAAGTTAATACGATTAACTTCCTGGCGCAAGTGCTAGAGGAGCCAACTAGGGGGGGTGCTTTTCTTGACCTGCTGCTCACAAACCGGGTAGAATTAGTGGGGGAAGCAAAAGTGGATGGGAATCTGGGAGGCAGTGACCATGAGTTGGTTGAGTTCAGGATCCTGATGCAGGGAACAAAGGTAAGCAGCAGGATACGGACCCTGGACTTCAGGAAAGCAGACTTCGACTCCCTCAGGGAACGGATGGCCAGGATCCCCTGGGGGACTAACTTGAAGGGGAAAGGAGTCCAGGAGAGCTGGCTGTATTTCAAGGAATCCCTGTTGAGGTTACAGGGACAAACCATCCCGATGAGTCGAAAGAATAGTAAATATGGCAGGCGACCAGCTTGGCTTAATGGTGAAATCCTAGCGGATCTTAAACATAAAAAAGAAGCTTACAAGAAGTGGAAGGTTGGACATATGACCAGGGAAGAGTATAAAAATATTGCTCGGGCATGTAGGAATGTTATCAGGAGGGCCAAATCGCACCTGGAGCTGCAGCTAGCCAGAGATGTCAAGAGTAACAAGAAGGGTTTCTTCAGGTATGTTGGCAACAAGAAGAAAGCCAAGGAATGTGTGGGCCCCTTACTGAATGAGGGAGGCAACCTAGTGACAGAGGATGTGGAAAAAGCTAATGTACTCAACGCTTTTTTTGCCTCTGTTTTCACTAACAAGGTCAGCTCCCAGACTGCTGCGCTGGGCATCACAAAATGCGGAAGAGATGGCCAGCCCTCTGTGGAGATAGAGGCGGTTAGGGACTATTTAGAAAAGCTGGACGTGCACAAGTCCATGGGGCCGGACGAGTTGCATCCGAGAGTGCTGAAGGAATTGGCGGCTGTGATTGCAGAGCCACTGGCCATTATCTTTGAAAACTCGTGGCGAACCGGGGAAGTCCCGGATGACTGGAAAAAGGCTAATGTAGTGCCAATCTTTAAAAAAGGGAAGAAGGAAGATCCTGGGAACTACAGGCCAGTCAGCCTCACCTCAGTCCCTGGAAAAATCATGGAGCAGGTCCTCAAAGAATCAATCCTGAAGCACTTGCATGAGAGGAAAGTGATCAGGAACAGCCAGCATGGATTCACCAAGGGAAGGTCATGCCTGACTAATCTAATCGCCTTTTATGATGAGATTACTGGTTCTGTGGATGAAGGGAAAGCAGTGGATGTATTGTTTCTTGACTTTAGCAAAGCTTTTGACACGGTCTCCCATAGTATTCTTGTCAGCAAGTTAAGGAAGTATGGGCTGGATGAATGCACTATAAGGTGGGTAGAAAGCTGGCTAAATTGTCGGGCTCAACGGGTAGTGATCAATGGCTCCATGTCTAGTTGGCAGCCGGTATCAAGTGGAGTGCCCCAAGGGTCGGTCCTGGGGCCAGTTTTATTCAATATCTTCATAAATGATCTGGAGGATGGTGTGGATTGCACTCTCAGCAAATTTGCGGATGATACTAAACTGGGAGGAGTGGTAGATACGCTGGAGGGGAGGGATAGGATACAGAAGGACCTAGACCAATTGGAAGATTGGGCCAAAAGGAATCTGATGAGGTTCAATAAGGATAAGTGCAGGGTCCTGCACTTAGGACGGAAGAACCCAATGCACAGCTACAGACTAGGGACCGAATGGCTAGGCAGCAGTTCTGCAGAAAAGGACCTAGGGGTGACAGTGGACGAGAAGCTGGATATGAGTCAGCAGTGTGCCCTTGTTGCCAAGAAGGCCAATGGCATTTTGGGATGTATAAGTAGGGGCATAGCGAGCAGATCGAGGGACGTGATCGTTCCCCTCTATTCGACATTGGTGAGGCCTCATCTGGAGTACTGTGTCCAGTTTTGGGCCCCACACTTCAAGAAGGATGTGGATAAATTGGAGAGAGTCCAGCGAAGGGCAACAAAAATGATTAGGGGACTGGAACACATGAGTTATGAGGAGAGGCTGAGGGAGCTGGGATTGTTTAGCCTGCAGAAGAGAAGAATGAGGGGGGATTTGATAGCTGCTTTCAACTACCTGAAAGGGGGTTCCAAAGAGGATGGCTCTAGACTGTTCTCAATGGTAGCAGATGACAGAACGAGGAGTAATGGTCTCAAGTTGCAGTGGGGGAGGTTTAGATTGGATATTAGGAAAAACTTTTTCACTAAGAGGGTGGTGAAACACTGGAATGCGTTACCTAGGGAGGTGGTAGAATCTCCTTCCTTAGAGGTTTTTAAGGTCAGGCTTGACAAAGCCCTGGCTGGGATGATTTAACTGGGAATTGGTCCTGCTTTGAGCAGGGGGTTGGACTAGATGACCTTCTGGGGTCCCTTCCAACCCTGATATTCTATGATTCTATGATTGTTTATATGAATAATGTTCCATACCTGTCTGAGTGTTTTCAGGATCAGGGCCTTCCTTAATTTTCAATATTTTGGTTGTCTCCCCTATAGCAGCAGTTTTATAAAATTCAAGTAGAATACCCTACCAGTAGGGGCATAAAAACTAAAGCAGCATTTCTAATTCAGCTACTTAAATTTAAATCAAAAGTTGCAATAGCACAGATTTTCAAATTAGTTTTCACAAAACCTCAACATGATTTAAATCAATGATAAACTGCTTGTAGTTTTTCTAAAGCTTCTTGACTTAAGTCACTCTACCCTGTTTGGTATTCAAGATTTGGTAGGCTATTTGGAATTTTGTTATCCAGAAGACATTTGAGTCTTTTAGTACTGGGAAGGGGCTGCCTCTCCTTTGAACAGGGCAGATGCCACTTTAAGTTTAGCGAATGTCTGAAAAAGTTATCTTTGCCTCCTCACTAGTCCCAGACAGCAATTAGCTTCCCAATTCACTTTGTTCAACAACATGCCACTACAGCACATCCAAGAACAATGGATAAGCACATTAGTTTGAGGATTCTGGTAAAACCAGTACCAGAATAGTTTACACTGGTATTTTAAAACTGTAAGAATTCAGTGTTAACACTACATTGCGATGAATGGGAGGACTTTACTTCTCTCAGAGATACTGTTTCAGAGTATCTACAGGCTCAGGCACACTTCATTACGTTTGTTAACATACAGGAGGTTTTCTTCTTAGCTTTTTAAAACACTGATTCTGGAGCACAAACGTGTGGCTGCATAATCATATTTTATATATAAAATCTATCCTGCAATTACAGAAAAAAAAAAATTGGAAGTGTAAACACTCAAGTCCACTTACATAACTTCTCTCCTGACATCTACCATGAAGCAGTATTTTTTTTACAAGTGAAATCTACTGTAAGCAAGGATATTTGTATCTGCTTCTTGTTATGTTTGACCAAAAGGTCACAATCTTGACAGGTTTATAAACCACCAGAACTAGGTTATTATTAAGAAGTCATTTGAATTGAAGAGATGAGGATTATATTAAATGCACTGACAAACGGTACCTCTTCTGGTAGAGCTGTATGATGTACATCTGATGTTGCAAGCAGCAGAACTGGAGCAAATGATGGAATATTCTGTAATAATGTTGTAAATGTAGCTTTCAAAGTGAATCCAACAGTCTCCCACCATAAGTGGACATGTGGAATGTATAATATACTTGGTGCTGTTCTTTTGGCTTCATGGATCAACTAGTAAAAGAAAAGTATTAATTTGGAAATACTGAGAAACACATGAATAGGTCACTAATAAATAATTAAATATCAACTAGTCACTCCTATTTCACAGTTGATATACTAAACAAGCAACAACTGGGAAAGAATAATTCTTAATACTGAGGCAAACTTCTACCTTGAGTCAACTATGAAACAAACCCAGTTATAAATTATTACAGGTGATTTTGTATAATTTTATTAAAATTAATGTCTTGTCTAGAGTAAAAAAATAAACAAAACACACACAACAAGAAACAGGATTGAAGCCTATTTGAATATTACTATAGGAGTGACTTTTCCAGAGAAAGGTAGAAACATTAAGAAAATGTGCATTGATGTACATCAAGGAATTTAAAATTCCAGAGAAAAGTGTTTGTTTTAAATTACCTTCTTATTGTGCACGGTTTACCAGTGCGGACACCAAGAAAGTGGTAGGGGGGGAAAGAATTTTGATGGGATGAGGATAATCCCTGTTAGCCTGACAGCACGGATTCTAATGAAAGATCAATGTGTATTTTGGAAAACTGTCTCCTACCTTCCTTCTGGAAACATAAAAAACTGGGAGCAAGAAAAGATGCATTATTTTAAGATGAGAACCTATGCTGCCAGAGATCAGACAGGGAGGAAGGATGGCCAGTTCAGTGGTTAGAGTGCTGTCTTGGTCCATGGAATACCTAGGTTCAATTCCCTGCTCTGCCACAAACATCCTGTGTGACCCTGGGCAAGTAACTTAGTCTCTCGAGGTCTCAAGTCCCCATCTGTGAAATGGAGATAATAGTGCTTCCCTACAGAGGTAGAATAAAGATTACAAGGCACTCAGATATTACTGTGATGGGAGGGCCACCTAAGTGAAAAAACAGACATGACCACAGATTCAGTCAGCAAAAATCATGGTTTTAGATTTCTGAAAGCGGCACTTTTATAACTATACTAATAGAATTGTTGGGGAACAGCTAAACACGGTGCTACCTGAATAAGGCCCTCAAAATGCAACAGGTGAAATTGCTGATAAGGCTTGCTAAATTTTGAGCAAAAAGTCCCCTGAAAACCCACATTTGGAAAAGATAAGAACATGCTGACATTAGGTAGGGCATGGTGTTTTCCATAACTTTCCGAACTCTCATAAGCAAAATAAATGTTATGTTACGTACACCTCTACCCAGATATAACATGGTCCTCCGGAGACAAAAAAAATCTCACCGCATTACAGGTGAGACTGCGTTATATTGAACTTGCTTTGGCCCCCCCATTCCTTGTTCCCTGACCGCTCCCTCCAGAGACCCCCCCCCCCACAATCACCCCCAGGACCCCACCCCCCCTGCTCCGTCCTGACTGCTCCAACCCCTATCCACACCCCCTGCCCCCGACAGGCACTCACCGGCAGCGGCTGGAAGCGAAGCAACGTGGTCCCAGCCCGCTCCACTCTGCCACCTCCCAGCTGCAGCGCTCTGCTTTCCGCTGCTGATGAGTGCAGGGAGGTTGGGGAAAGGACGCCCCCTGCACTCACCAGCAGCGGGAAGCGAAGCAATGCGGCCCCAGCCTGCTCTGCTTTCCTTGCCCTGGCCCTAGCCGTGTCGTTTGGGGGGGGGGGGGGGGGGAGAGACGACAGGAGGGGTGTTGGGGAAAGGTCCCGCACTCACCTGCGGCGGGAAGCAGAGCGCCACGGCTGGCAGAGTGGAGCGGGCTGGGGCTGGGCTGCTCCGCTTCCGCCGCTGCCGGTGACTACGGGAGGGATCCCTTCTCCCAAGCCCCCTCCCCCGAGCGACATGGCCGGGGCCGGGGCAAGCGAAGCAGAGCGGGCTTCTCCCAGGCCCCCCACTAATCCCCTGGGCCACTCTGGGACTGCGGGGCCCCCAAAAGTGCCTGCCCCACAGCTCCTGCCTCCCAGACCTTCCGGGGGGAGCCCTTGACCACCCCCGAGACCCTCTGCCCCTTATCCAACCCCTCGGCCCAGCACCCTTAACACGCTGCTCAGAGCCGTGTGTCGGAGCTTTACCATGTTGTATGCGAACCCGCATTATATTGGGGTAGAGGTGTATGTTCTGAACCATAATATTAAAAGATAGAAAATTGCTGAATGGTTAAAAAAAAACCAAACAAACAAACATAAAAAACCCCAAAAACCATTACTAACCTTCCATAACTGCTGTTCTTCAAGATGTGTTACTCATGTCCATTCCGAAGTAGGTGTGTGCTTGCCCCAAGCACCACCGGCCAGAACGTTTTCCCCTCAGTGGTATCTGTCAGGTTGGCTCTGGTTGCATACTCCTGAGGTTGCACACTTACAGCACCAGTATAAAGGGTCCCACCAACCCGGAGCCTCCTCACTTCCTTCTTGCTGGCTAACTCCAACAGAAGGGTAGGTGTGGGAGGGACTTTTGGAATGGACAAAAGCAACACATCTTGAAGAACAACAGTTATGGAAGGTTAGTAACCGTTTTGTCCTCCTTCACATGTTTGCGCATAACCATTCCAAAGTAGGTGACTCCCAAGAAGCTGCACAGATGGAGGGTTCAGATTTCATTGGCATGCTGATTGTAATACTGCTCGGTCAAAACCCATGTAATCTCTCACTTGCTGGCTGATGGCATAATGAGATGCAAAGATGTGGACTGACAATCACATTGCTGCTCTACCAATGTCCTGTATAAGAACCTGAACTACAAACGCTGCTGGAGATGCTTGAGACCTTGTGGAACGCGCCGCCAGCGTAGGAGGAGTGGGGACCTTCACCAGGTCATACATTTGCGGATACAGGAAATGATCCGTGAAGAAATTCTCTAAGCTGAGACTGGAAGGCTTTCATTTTGTCTGCAAAGGCTACAGACAGCTGAGTAGATTTCCAAAATGACTTAGTCCTTTCTATGTAGAAGGCTAGTGCACATCAGACATCCAGTGAGTGGAGTCTCTGTTCCTATCTGTTGGCATTTGGCTTCAAAACAGAAAACAGGTAGGAAGATATTCTGGTTACTATGGAATTGCGAGACTACCTTTGGAAGGAAGGCCAATTGTGGCCACATCGGAACCTTGTTTTTGAAGCAGACTGTATAAGGTGCTTCCGACATAATGGCTTGGATCTCAGAGATCCTTCTAGCAGAAGCAACGGCCACCAGGGAGGCCACTTTCCAGGATAGTTAGAGCAGAGAGCATGTTACCAGTGGTTCAAATGGAAGACCTGTTAGCCTTGCCAACACCAATTTGAGGTCCCAGGGAGGGAGTGGCTGCTGTACCTGGGAGTATAATCTCCAGGCCCTTAAGGAAAGGACTACACACAGAGTTTGAGAAAACAGAACGGCCATTCACCCATAGATGGAAAGCTGAAACTGTCACCAGATGAACCCTAATACATGACAATGCTAGGCCTTGTTGTTTCAAGTGGAGCAAGTAATCTAAAATGAAAGGTAGTGTCAACTGTGTAGGTGAGGCCCCTTCTGCACAGATCAGATCAAGAATCTTTTCCACTTTGCTAAGTGGCGCTAGTGGATGGTTTTCTGCTCCCTAAAAGCGCTTCTTGAACCAGTACAGAGCATGCTAGCTCTGCAGTGTTGAGCCATGGAGCTTCCGGCTGTGAGATGAAGGGACTCGAGGTTCGGATGACAGAAACAGCTGTGGGAGATCAAGTCTGTTTGGGAGTTTTATTAACAACTTATCAGTACAACAGGGCTTCTTTCAAATACATGGCTAGAACATGTCAAAACACAAAGGCGTTTTATGAGTATTAAGGAGGAAAAGAAAAGAAGCCTTTTTCTTTGGTAAATTCAAGGGTATATTAGAATGTGTTCTCAAAACTATTCTCAATAACTGGGGTGGGGGTGGCAGGAGAAACGAGAAAGACAGAAGGAAGGGGAAAGGATTGAGAGAAAGGAGTTGCTATGATGGAAGATTAAAAAAAACCAAAAACCTCTTACTGTTCTTTTATAAACAACTTCATTGCAGAAGGCTAAAAAGGACAACGTTCCATTTTATCTGTATGATCATTACCCAAAGAAAAGAGTGGCCTTTCCAACAGAGATGAAACAGGACACACAGACAGACACAAAAAAGTTAGAAGATACCCATTAAAACTGAACCACAAGTCATAGTTTTGCTAGTCTCACATGAATCATTTTGCTCCAAAACCACTCTGGAAAACAATTTATTATTCTTAACAGATTTAAAAAAAAAAAATAAATAAAAATACCTGTGCACATGTTTCTTCAGGTGATGTGGTACTGATTCCAAACAGAACTGAGAGATCTAACGTGTACACAGTGAACTTTTCCAAAGCATGTATTACTGCTGGTGCCAAATGAGAGCCCTGTCCAAACCCGGGCTCTCCAACTATCAAGAGCCTTGGTCTATAAGATGTTGGCTGACGATAAGCACTTCTAAAACAAGAATTGTGAAATCAGGAAGTTTTAAATAATTAAAAAAACCCAAAAAACAAGAACTAAAAACAAAACAAAATAATTTCCCATCAATGTATGAATGCATAGGTGTTGTCGCTCTCTACTCTACCATAATTTTAGAATACAAAATAAATAAATAAATAAAATCTGTACTGTCAACAATTCTGCTTATTCTCTTACATAAGGCATCAGATATACCAGAAAAAACAGTAAAGCTGTAGTAGTATAGGTTATGGATTACAGTAAATACATATACTTACATTACTTCTATCACTGATTTGTTTTTATTTGATTCATTTCACTTGTTCAGTCTTTCCACACAGTTTGGTCGTTAATCTAATACAGTGAGCAAAGTCTTTCCAGTTTCTTAATTGTTTTGTTCTTATGAACCATGTTTCTGAGTGTAGTACTGGTTTTTGCAACCATACTATTACAATGCACTTAATGGCTAGAATCTTTGACATGAAATAGGCATACGTCTTTAAATTCAGTAAATTAGAACATCTCCTCAACCACCATAGTAATAGGAATTTGGCAGTATCTCTCACTGCAATAACTGGTGGTCCAACCCAAACTAAGACTCCATAAAAGTATGATTTTTTAAACAAGTTTTTGAGGATTCTGATAATAAATCAGTAAAATTTATTATTTTAAAAAGATTAACGTAGCTATTGTCAAATTAAGTAGCAAATTACATAACAGCGGGGGCGGGAATAACAATCTGTTAGTTATCAGAGTAACAGCCGTATTAGTCTGTATTCGCAAAAAGAAAAGGAGTACTTGTGGCACCTTAGAGACTAACCAATTTATCTGAGCATAAGCTTTCGTGAGCTACAGCTCACTTCATCGGATGCATACTGTGGAAACTGCAGAAGACATTGTATACACAGAGACCCTTCATGCTCAGATAAATTGGTTAGTCTCTAAGGTGCCACAAGTACTCCTTTTCTTTTTGCGAATCTGTTAATTACAATGGAATACAAGTATGTTCAAATATATAAACTTTGAAACTAAAAGTATAAGGCATCAAAAATGTCTAAAAGAAAAATACCAATGTGATTTAGAGACAGGCCAAACTACATACTTTAGATCTCAATCCTGTAAGGTGCTCTAAGGGGTGGGTGGGATGAATCTCCAAATCTCTGTACCCCAAGCTTGAGAATCTCCTTGAAGGATTAGGGCCTTTTCCCCTAAATTTTGTCAGTTCTAATCAGATACTTTCACAACAATTTTATCTGCCTGTTTCTATGTTTATTTCTGGCAAAGACTGGTGCAAGAAAGCAAAACCCTTCCCTTACCCGAAAAAGGAAACAAAACCCAGAACATCTCTCTTGCACCAAAGGATCCAGCAGCCTAAATCAATTTGAAGAACAAAAAGACAAGTACCTGTTAAAATTAAGGACATTTGCTTTCTGTTTATTAGATGTTTTCTGGGAAAGTGGATTTTCAAACACTGAAGGCATTTCCTCATCACTATACATTAAGTCACTTTCTAAAATATGACTTACAACATCTGAAAAAACAAAAAGGTTCGTTAATTCTCCTGGGAACTTTGTATCACTCACTTGCAAAGAAAAAAAGTTTTATTTACAATTCAACACGCTAGTCTGTGGTTTATTCAATCCAAAGACAATTTTAAAACACTTTAGAGAAACAGCCATTAGTCTGGGAGCACGTGCATTCTGTGGGCAAGTTAATGATAGAAAGAAAATTAGCAAAAATCTACAGAAATAATTTCAATGGTGTTGCCCTCTGCTGCATGGCAGGCGGGGCTTGCTGCCCCCCTGGCTGCCAGCTCCAGGTCTTCTGGTTGGTGGTAATGGGTCGAATTTCGTATCATGCAAAAGCCCTTTCTACACAAAAACAATGGTACCAAACATGACAAACATAGAACTGTGTAGATATATATTCAAGAAAATGTTAAAAAAAAATTAAAATTGTACTTTAATACAAGCCTGTCAAACATTTAGCCCTCACAAAGTTAAAATGTGGCCCTTGACTGACAGTACTGTGTTATCAGCTAATGCTCAGAATATACCTGATTAATTTTTTTTTAATGTTACATATTACTATAATGGAAAGAGTGCTTCAAGGTAG
This sequence comes from Lepidochelys olivacea, assembly GCF_965140295.1. Lineage (NCBI taxonomy): Eukaryota > Metazoa > Chordata > Testudines > Cheloniidae > Lepidochelys > Lepidochelys olivacea. The sequence goes on along the minus strand of NC_140412.1, from coordinate 22,710,145 downwards.
GGCAGTCAAGCAATTAAAAAAACTCAATTGCAATTAATTGCACAGTTAAACAATAATAGAATACCATTTATTTAAATATTTTTGGATGTTTTCTACATCTCAGTTACAATACAGAACACAAAGTGTACAGTGCTCACTTTATATTTTTTTATTGAAAATATTTGCACTATAAAAAACAAAATACTATTTTCCCAATTCACCTAATACAAGTATTGTAGTGCAATCTCTTTATCATGAAAATTGAATTTACAAATGTAGAATTGTGCAAAAAATAGTTGCATTCAAAAATAAAATAATGTAAAACTTTAGAGCCTACAAGTCCACTCAGTCCTATTTCTTGCTCAGCCAAACGCTCAGACAACAAGTTAATTTACTTTGCAGAAGAGCATGCTGCCTGCTTCTTGTTCACGTCACCCTAAAGTGAGAACAGGTGTTCGCATGGCACTGTTGTAGCTGGTGTCGCCAGATATTTACATGCCAGATACACTAAAGATTCATATATCGCTTCATCCACCATTCAAGAGGACGTGTGTTCATACTGATGACAGGTTCTGCTCAATAGCAATCCAAAACTGTGCAGACCAACGTTCATTTTCATAATCTGAATCAGATGCCACCAGCAGCAGGTTGATTTTCTTTTTTGGTGGTTTGGGTTCTGTAGTTTCCACATCGGAGTGTTGCTCTTTAAAGACTTCTGAAAGCATGCTCCACACCTCGTCCCTCTCAGATTTTGGAAGGCACTTCAGATTCTTAAATCTTGGGTCGAGTGCTGTAGCTATCTTTAGAAAGCTCACATTGGTACCTTCTTTGCGTTTTGTCAAATCTGTAGAGAAAGTGTTCTTAAAATGAACAACAGCTGCTGAGTCATCATCTGAGAGTACTATAACATGAACTATATGACAGAATGTGAGTAAAATAGAGCCGGAGACATACAATTCTCCCCCAAGGAGTTCAGTCACAAATTTAATTAATGCATTGTTTTCTTAACGAGCATCATCAACATGGAAGCACATCCTCTGAAATGGTGGCTGAAGCATGAAGGGGCATACGAATGTTTAGCATATCTGACACATAAATACCTTGCAATGCTGACTACAAAAGTCCCATGCAAATGCCTGTTCTCACTTAGTTGTGACACTGTAAATAAGAAGTGGGCAGCATTATCTCCCGTAAATATAAACCAACTTGTGTGTCTTACCGATTGCCTGAACAAGAAGTAGGACTGAGTGGACTTGTAGGCACTGAAGTTTTGCATTGCTGTGTTTTTGAGTGCAGTTATGTAACGACCACAACCAAAAAATCCCCTACATTTGTAACTTGCATTTTCACGATAAAGAGATTGCACTACAGTACTTGTATGAGGTGAACTGAAAAATACTATTTCCTTTGTTTATCAATTTCACAGGGCAAATATTTGTAATCAAAAATAATACAGTGAGCAGTATACATTTTGTATTCTGTGTTGTAATAGAAATCAATATATTTGAAAAAGTAGAAAAACCAGCCAAAAATATTTAATAAATTTCAACTGGTATTCTATTGTTTAACAGTGTGATTAAAACTGCGATTAATCACGATTAATTTTTTTGAGTTAATCACGTGAGTTAACGGCAATTAATCAACAGCCCGGCTTCAAGGTGATTTGCCATCATGGCCAAAAAAGCAGTGATTCAGGGTATTGCTTATGATCTTTATTAGGTTAAGAATTGTCATGAGGCACTGGTTAAGTAAGACATCAGCATGCAGCCTGACATTACTGGAATCCACCCACAAATGGTATGCACATAGTTACATAACATAACAATTAATTACAATCCCAAAGAAATTTATAACAAATGGATGGAATGGCTAAGTAGCAGAGGCTAAGTACAGATTTGGTTGGCTTTGCTTTGATTGGCACTGAAGAGGAACAAATGGTTAGCAGAAATGCTCCTAAAGCACTTATCGAAGATGAACTGTGGGACACTGATGTAGTTTTTAGTAATCCTATCTGCAACAATGAATCACCTTATGTCAAGGTTCCTTCCCCACTCTGAATCTAGGGTACAGATGTGGGGACCTGCATGAAAAAGCCCCTAAGCTTATTTTTACCAGCTTAGGTTAAAACTTCCCCAAGGTACAAACTATTTTTCCTTTTGTCCCTGGACTTTACTGCTGCCACCACCAAATATAACAGGGAAAGAGCCCACTTGGAAACGTCTCCCCCCCCCCATCCCCCTTTCCTTGGGAAGGCTTGATAAAAATCCTCACCAATTTGCATAGGTGAACACAGACCCAAACCATTAAGGTCTTAAGAACAAGGAAAAGGCAATCAGGTTCTTAAAAGAAGAATTTTAATTGAAGAAAAAAAGTAAAAGAATCACCTCTGTAAAAGCAGGATGGTAAATACCTTACAGGGTAATCAGATTCAAAACATAGAGAATCCCTCTGGGCAAAACCTTAAGTTACAAAAAGACACAAAAACAGGAATATACATCCCATTCAGCACAACTTATTTTATCAGCCATTTAAACAAAACAGAATCTAATGCATATCTAACTAGATTGCTTACTGACTTTTTACAGGAGTTCTGACCTGCAATCCTGCTCTGGTCCCGGCAAAAACCAACACACACACAGACAGAGAGAACCCTTTGTTCCCACCCCCTCCAGCTTTGAAAGTATCTGGTCTCCTCATTGGTCATTTTGGTCAGGTGCCAGCAAGGTTGTCTTAGCTTCTTAACCTTTTACAGGTCAAAGGTTTTTTTCCTCTAACCAGGAAGGATTTAAAGGTGTTTACCCTTCCCTTTATATTTATGACACCTTAAAAGCCCCAAAAACCATGGTAATGAAAGTGCTGATGTCACCAGTAATACATAGTTTTTTCCTGACAAGAGAAGACTGTTTGCAGCTACCAAATGTTTTATGGAAAAGCATTTTGTCCCGCAGTTCGTGGGAGTTTTAGGGATCCACACTGAATGCCAAACCTGAAAAAATAAATACATTTGACCTGTACTGCTACTTTAAATGGTGCATCTGTGATTGCAGTGACTTCAGCACCTGCAAAACAGGACAGTAAGCAAGGGAAGTACAAGGGTTTCCTTTTATCACAAAGTCTCATGCACGAGCGCTTCAGTGAAAGACAGGTTTCCAAACACACACACACACACACACACACACACACATCCCCCCCAAGGCATATGCATAATCTACCACTACAAGTGGCCATTGGTTTAACAATTAATTCCAAAACCTATAATAAATTCCTTGTGCAGTTTATGCACAGCATTGCTGTAGTCTGTGGAGGAACCAAAGTACTCTGTCTGGAGACTGCAATTGCAAATGAGGTTCTTTACCCTTGATGAGGTCTAGAGGAATGTACAACCCTTCATTGAATTCCATATGGCAGTTTTATATTTTGTCCTGCCGATTACTTAGACTTCCTTGAAGATACAGCAGATAGCAAAGGTACCCTTCATGCTACTGTTATGGTCTGCTATCAGGAATGTATTAATGGGGATCAGTCCCTCAATTTCTCTCTGAACCAGCAAAGAACCGTTCCTTGAAGGAGCTTCCTGACTTCATGACTCACTCACTTTCCTATCAAGGTCCAAAAATTCTGAAGTCCAAGAAGTCCAGTTTTCAATAAAGCAGCAGCTAAATCAACTACAGTAGAGCTTTCTACATTCACTAACCTTGTTAACCTTCCCAAAATTATTGCGAATGTTAGTGGGAGTGCATCCCACTAACATTCACAACAACTTTGTTATTGTGCAGAAGTGATAGAAGATGTACCCTCAAATGTTCCAGACATGCAGGTCATACCATACTACATCATTTCAGGAGAAAGGTATATTCCACCATGGTCAGTCTTTAACTCAGGAATCCATGAGATGCCATAGCAAATGACCGAGTATGTATCCTGCCAATGATACCTGCTAACCCCACTGATTACTCAGTTCAATTAACATTCCTTATGCAGATGGAATGCATGAACAAATACAACTGCTACTCCTTGAGGAGTTCTGAGCCACTGTGCACACACAGAATTCATGTCCCATGCAGAATTTTTTTTCTCTCCACAGAAAATACGTTCCTCTGGAGAAGTAGCACCTTTTGCCCACTGGGAGTTGCTGTGGCACTAGAACAGAGAGCAAATGTGGATAGGGAAGAGAAGAGGCTACGTTCCTCATAGCGTCTTGCCCAGGGGGCCAGTAAGGAGGCACAGGACATGGGAGGAATGGACAGCATAGGACACATGGAGGACAGGGAGAAAAGAGACAGACTGGGTGAGAACATTTCATTCTGAGGCTACAGAGAAAATACTGGACTATGAAGAAGTCTACCTCATGTTTGATATGTATGCAGAGGAATCAATTAAAAAATATCATTAGAAAGAAGTGACTCCATGGTATTGCATCTGTCCAATACAAAAAATCAATGACTCCATGAACATTTCCAATGTCACAGTGAAGAAGCTAGTGTCTCGTACTTGCATGAAGGATGAGTTAACCACATACCTTGCAAGTAAAATGCTCCAACACATGAAGAATTGTTTGAAAAATTGTGTCGTCACATGGCATAATGAAGGTGCTGCCTTGTGAAGTTCAGTGGAGTTTCTTTGTTGGTTCCCATGAGGAGGATGACACTAAAATTTTCTTGACTGCCGTCAATGCCACAGAGAGGTGTTCTTCTAAACTCCGGATGTTTGCACAAGACAGATGTTCTAGTGCTCTTAGAGATGCTACCCAAGACCTCTGTAAGATTCTGTTTTTGTGCTGCTGGGGAACGGAATTGCTATATATTCCTCAGAGATATGTTCCTATCACTCGGACCATTGAGAGCCGCTCTTTCCAGCCAGCCTTCCAGTAGCGTCATATCCTAAAAGACCATATTATCCTGCTGGAAAGCATTTGATTCAGCCTCTGTAGAGACTCTCCTCACTCTGAAGGTGCTTGTAATGGCAGAGACTGTCGCTGATGAAATCATAAATGCACTGGAGGAGTTCATATGCTGAGTTTATCATTTGAAGACCAACATTATGACACATGCAGAGCTACATTGATGAATGTTTTCTAAGAAGCAGACAAATGGAGAAAAACTGCCCCCAACAAGGGGAGCATTAATACCTGCTATTACAAGGGCAAATGATCAAGCAATGGAATGGCTCCGGGATGACTAAGAACATCCAAAACTATCCTCCTTTATCAGGCATGGATATGTCTGATCACAACAGTTGTGTGTGAAATACCATGTACTCCTGGAATTAATTCTCCAGCTACTCAAATGCTTGTGTGAAAAGAACAGATGCTCACCACCCTGCAAATGTTTAGTCAGCAGCCTGCCTTGTACAGAGATATAGAATCATAGAACTGGAAGGGACCTCAAGAGGTCATCTAGTCCAGTACCCTGCACTCAAGGCAGGACTAAGTATTATCTAGACCATCCCTGACAGGTGTTTGTCCAACCTGCTCTTAAAAATCCCCAATGATGGAGATTCCACAACTGCCCTTGGCAATTTATTCCAGTTTTTAACCACTCTGATGGTTAGGAAGTTTTTCCTAATGTCCAACCAAAACCTCCCTTGCTGCAATTTAAGCCCATTGCTTCTTGTCCTATCCTCAGAGGTTAAGAAGAACAATTTTTCTCCTTCCTTCTTGTAACAACCTTTTATGTACTTGAAAACTTATGTCCTTTCTCAGTCTTCTCTTCTCCAGAGTAAACAAACCCAATTTTTTCAATCTTCCCTCATACATCATGTTTTCTAGACCTTGAATCATTTTTGTTGCTCTTCTTTGGACTTTCTCCAATTTGTCCACATCGTTCCTGAAATGTGGCACTCTGAACTGGACACAATACTCCAGTTGAGGCCTAATCAGCGTGGAGTAGAGAGGAAGAATTACTTCTCATGTCTCGCTTACAATACTCCTGCTAATACATCACAGAATGTTTGCTTTTTTTGGAACAGCGTTACACTGTTGGCTCATTTAGCTTGTGGTTCACTAGGACCCCCAGATCCCTTTCTGCAGTACTCCTTCCTAGGCAGTCATTTCCCATTTTGTATGTGTACAACTGATTGTTCCTTCCGAAGTGGAGAACTCTGCATTTGTCCTTACTGAATTTCATCCTGTTTACTTCAGACCATTTCTCCAGTTTGTCCAGATCATTTTGAATTTTAATCCTATCCTCTCCTAGCTTGGTATCGTCTGCAAACTTTATAAGTGTACTCTCTATAACATGATCTATATCATTGAAGAAGATATTGAACAGAATCGGACCCAGAACTGCAGGACCCGCTCGTTATGCCCTTCCAGCATGACTGTGAACCACTGATAACTATTCTCTGGGAATGATTTTCCAACCAGTTATGCACCCACCTTGTAGTAGCTCCATCTAGGTTACATTTCCCTAGTTTGTTTATGAGAAGGTCATGCGAGGCAGTATCAAAAGCCTTACTAAAGTCAAGATATACCACATCTACCTCTTCCACCCTATCCACAAGGCTTGTTACCCTGTCAAAGAAAGCTATCAGGTTGATTTAACACTATTTGTCCTTGACAAATCCATGCTGACTGTTATTTATCACCTTATTATCTTCCAGGTGTTTGCAAATTGATTGCTTAATTATTTGCTCCATTATCTTTCCGGGTATAGAAGTTAAACTGACTGGTCTGTAATTCCCTGGGTTGTCCTTATTTCCCTTTTTATAGATGGGCACTATATTTGCCCTTTTTCAGTCTTCTGGAATGTCTCCCGTCTTCCATGGCTTTTCGAAGATAATTGCTAATGGCGCAGATACCTCCTCAGTCAGCTCCTTGAGTATTCTAGGATGCACTTCATCAGGCCCTGGTGATTTGAAGATATCTAACTTGTCCAAGTAATTTTTGACTTGTTCTTTTCCTATTTTAGACTCGGATCCTACCACTTTTTCTTTGTTTGTTTTTTGGCCAGTGAAATTGTTACACTGATCCTCATGTGTGCTGCACTATGTGTCTAGTAGTGGTGCCCTAGACAGAGACTACTTTGATAAATAAATGTTTTCAATCCTATACATCAAGGCTAACCTTCCTAAGAGTATCTGTCTTTTTTTTTTTTTTTTAAATTGTAAGCAATGCACCCCTGTGTTAAAATATAATTTTAAAAAGTTTTAAAATAAACATTTTCTAGCATATATATCTACATAGTTGTTCTAAACTTGTCATGTTTGGTACTATTGTGTTCGTGGATGAAAGGGCTTTTGAAGGATACCCAACTTGGCAGATTTCAATGACACTATTGTCAATATTTCCACCAGCCAGAGGACCTGGAGCTCGGAGGGCAGGGAGTACTGCCTTTCCCACTCCCCACGATACCGCCGAGGGTGATGCTTGTATCTTTTTACAAATTAAATGTCACCTCTTACTTTTTGATCTCTAATTTGCCCAAGGAATGAGATTTTACTACATCATGTTCCCAGACTAAATATATAAAAGTGCAAATAATATACAGCTGTTAGAACAACATGTTTATTCTCAAGAGGCACATATAGACTATGTGAGGGATTGTCACTTAGAGTGCAAATACTAAATACAATTATAAATTGGATTATAAAATTCTTCAGGGTAAAAATTCTGTTGTTTCTATGCCTGAAAAGAGCCATGCATATTTGCAGACAAGTAGAACCTTTGCACAACATGAACTCTAATTCTGCAGGAGAGTGATGCTTAATATAATAACTCTGAAATGCAAGTTGTAGTGTAATTATTATTTGTTTTGTATTAGATATAAATCTTAATTGTGAAATGTTTTACAGTTTACTTTATGCTTTTTTCAAATGCATTACAATTCTGTATGCTCATATTCAAGTGCAGCGTATGTGTCGTTGGGCAAAACTAGAGGTTTTAGCTTCAGAAAAAAGGGCAGAAGAGGAGCTGGATATATGGCAGTTGGAAGGAAGGAATTTTCTCACCCTTAACCGCTGGTGGGCAGAGGTTTGCACATGTCAAGACACGACTGCTAGCCATGACTGAAATCAGGACTATTAATTCTCAGTAAAGACAAAGTTTTGAAGTTGTTCAGAGAGGGATTGGATGTTTAGGTATAAGTAGAATTTCCAGAATTATAACAGTTAATGTTAAAAAGGTTTGGGGAGGGACATAAAATCCTCATACTTTAGGTTTTGCAACCAATCCCTACCTATTAGGGATGATGAGGAGACTTTACCGGGCATCTAGATTATTCCATGTCTGCCTACTGGGGGTTTCTTGCACCTTCTCTGAAGAATCTGGTGATGGCCGTTTTTGGAGACAAGCTACTATAGTACATGAATCACAGGTCTGCTCCAGTATGGCAATTCCCATGTTCTCTGGGCTTTAGCATTACCACACTGAGATGAATGAGTGTAGTTCACACCTCTCAGATCTATTATTTCATGCTATCTCAGGACAAAGGAATACAATTACAGTAGAACCTCAGTTATAAACACCTCAGGAGTGGAGGTTGTTCATAACTCTGAACAAAACGTTATGGTTGTTCTTTCAAAAGTTTACAACTGAACATTGATTTAATGCAGCTTTGAAACTTTACTAAGCATTTTTCTTCTGCAGCTTTCCTTTTTTTAATAGTTTAAGTTTAAACACAGTACTGTATTTGGCTGGGTTTTTTTTTTGGTCTCTGTTGCTGCCGGATTGTGTACATCCGGTTTCATGTGAGGTGTGTGTTTGACTGATCAGTTCGTAACTCTGGTGTTCATAACTCTGAGGTTCACTGTATGCACTGTTTTACATATGGGATGTTCTTGTAAATGTAAGGAATGAAGTTAAGCCTAAATTTCTTTCAACAAAACTCTGTATCTGGGGTAGATTCCATGGCCGCAGAACCATGGAAGACTCAGCCATCACAAATAACCAAAATTCTACTGTCCAAAAGTTTACATGCACACACAGAAATTGGGAAATGTAAATACATTTAGTGTGTTAACGTCACAAATTAAAAAAAAGCTTTTACCGTGACAGAAATATGCAAGAATTCAAAATAAATTAATAAAATAAAAATAATAATAGAGTGTTTTACCTGTCTTTTGTCCTTTTTTTATTCCAAGCTCCACATGTGGAAACACTCTTTGTAGGGCTCCTAAAATTCTGTGAAGTGTTTTTTCAAGCAGTGGTTTAGAAATGGCTGAGAGTGCTTGGCCAGGTGAAGTCACAGCTCTTTGAGAAGCTGGTATAGTCTTCTGCATAGCCACAACAAAATCCTTAGCTGTTATTTTAATAGAAGAGATATCCAACTGCAACTTCTCACTGCTAGTGTATATCTGAGGATAACGTCGGCGCAAGGCACACAAAGCAGCTTCAGAACATATGGACTTAATATCTGCACCACAATATCCTATGAACAAATAAATGAAATTTAGTTCTTTGTCTCAGACAACCAAAAAAGGTCTAGAAGCAGCATACGCAAAGCTAGAGTATGTAACTATCTGGCCCAGCAGGAGATGAAGCCTAACAGAGGCAGCATGCTCAACCTTCTGGGAGAAAAAGGAAGGGATATAAGTAAGAAATGCCTCATACTGCTATCGCCCAACTACTCTGCTGGTGGTCTTCTCTGCCTGTGCAAAGCCTCACTGACGTAAGTGGGGCCCTGAGCAGACCCATTACAAGATTGCATTCTTAGTGGTCTAGATGGACTTCTAATAAAAGAGAACTGCATCCAGCCCCCTTTGCCAGAAGAATGGTGAAAGTGTGAGTGTGGTTAAAAATAAATGTCTATATTCATATAAAAACAACTTCTAACAATTAGTGGATGAAAAGAATCAAAGAAAAATAAGTATTTTAATTAAATAAGCTTAGTATTAAGCTTTTAGATGAGAATGTGCTAAACTATAAGTTAGTCACTTGTATTCTCTGATAACTCTTTTGGTTCTTAATCTTACCAACACATTTTTCTGCTAACTCTTCAAGAAACGCGTCCAATGGCTTAGGGGTCCAGTCTCTTGTGTGAATCTTGAGAATCTCTTTTCTAGCCTAGAAATAAAGACTTTTTTTTTTAAAAAAAGAGCACATCCTGTTTTTCCCTGTAAAAATCTTTAGTTTAAAAGTAGATGACAATATAATCACCTCTTTTATTAAAAAGGAAATGTTAATATATTACTAGAATTTACTTTCCTAAAATAGTGACTATTCTTTTCAACAAATTTAAGGTTTTAGATGCTTCTTAAATTGGACACACTTCTTTTCAGGTGTTCCTTTTAACAAGGAAAGCCATTGAAAGCTCCCAGGACAAAAAGTGAGTTCTCTTAAGTTTAAGCCTAATGATCTTGAAAGAATTCTCTCCACTTCTAGCTAAGGTTGGTAACGATATATTTTTCCTAAGGAAAATTTCCCAAATTTATAGAATCACAAGTTCAAGATGGGAGACCTGTTAGTTCAGCTACCTTCCCAGTGGATTGATTTAAAATCAAGGCAATGTAAATTATTTTAATCAAGATGAAAGCCTTAATTTAAATCATTAATTTTCCATCAACTTTTCAATTTTTACATCAGGTTTTTTTTTTTTTTTTAAAAAAGGAAAATAAGGTACATCCTTCTTGCTTGATATAACCATTAAACCTGTTGATTTATAGCTAAATAGAGCCATTATACTAGATTTGGTACATCTTTTTGCTACCTAGAAGGGTACACTATAAACTGTATACATTTATTTAAACAACTATATAGCTTAATATTTTCAGTTTATTAATTGTACATTTTTAGTACGCTAAAAATGATGAACAATATATTGCCTATTTACTAGTACCATGCCATATTTATAAGGCTTGACCTCAAAAGTTAGATTTTTTCCCTCATGATTTTTTTTTGTACAGCAAAAGCAGACTTTTACTCAGTTTTGGGTAGTGGCTCATGGATTCAGCATTTTTTTTTTATTTAAAATGTTTTAAGAGATAATAGGAAGTTTAGGCCTTAATATATTTTGTATTAAATTCAGATTTCATTTTAAACACATTTATTTTTAAAAACAAAGTGGCCTTGGCTTTATGTTTAATATTTAGACTAACAGTAGCAATTAAGACAAGTTTTATAATGGTAATAATTGCTATTACCTGGCCTAAACAACTGTCACTGAACCAGAAAACCTGCAAGGGGTGCTCTGTCCCCATTCGGTCTTCAAAAATTGAATCTCTGGCTAAATACAATGATTCCTGAAGTATTTCCTGGCATTCAGATTAATAAATTAGATTAGGGGTTGGTAGAATTCTTCCACAGTGCAGCTCACGTAAAATAGAAATTATATTTTAAGACCAATTTATTTGAGCATGAGCCTTCGTGAGCTACAGCTCACTTCATTGGATGCATACCGTGGAAACTGCAGATGAAGTGAGCTGTAGCTCACGAAAGCTCATGCTCAAATAAATTGGTTAGTCTCTAAGGTGCCACAAGTACTCCTTTTCTTTTTGCGAATACAGACTAACACGGCTGTTACTCTGAAACCTATTTTAAGACCACCTCCTTTCCCATTCATAATCACACTATCTATGCAGGAACTATGGCAATTATTTTAAAGTAGTATTTATGTATTTTTACCAGTCTTTAACCCATTAACCTTTCTGGCCCTTCTCAAAAAACCGTCAGTCACAGTGTATTTTTTGCTTTTCATTTCATATCCCCTCATCTCCACTTTCTTCTCTTCTCCCTGCCCTTGCTTTGGCCACATGTTTCTCCATTACCTGGTCTTCCACTGCACATACTTCCTTCCTCTCAGTTTGGTTCCCTTCATCCCCTGGACATTCTTCTTCCACTGCTAGTTGGTAGCCCTTGTTTACTGTTGGCTGCATTTCCTTCTCACAACCACAATTAGTGTAAGCAAATAAACTAGCTCCTCCAATTTTGCTTCCAGTTATTTTCACAAGCCTCCAACACGCTCTTCACAATGAAAACCTTGGACACTTAAGGAAGCAGCTGGAAACTAGGATGACAACCAGCACAATAAAACTAGCCATCTCTGTGCAGAGAACCAGTATCTGCTTCAATGACAACAGTCTGGGAACTGCCAAGTTAGTTCAAAATGATTTTCAGTATGCTAACACTACTTTGCCTCTCACATACTACTCACTTTATCCATCTAAAAGTTTGTAGTCATTCAGTCAGCTTTATCTAGATCTGAAGTTCTCTCCTTCATAACAGAGATTCTTCTTAACACATTAATAGAAGTACTAGCAGTTCAGATTTTTAGCTTGTATTCAACCTATTTAAAAAAACAAACCACACAGTCCCTCTACCAGAAAGGGTCAAGATTATTCTAAATAGGTGAGGCATGCTTTTGTGTTATACATTTTAGGCCACATTAACAGTACAGTGTGTCAGTCCACCAGCCAACTGGCCTAGTGGCCAGGCAATGGCTCCACAGTTCTCTTCAGTCTGCTCATCCTGGAGGGAGCCCTGCTGGGTTGTATACCATGGGCCACGGTTCCTTCCGTATGCCTCTTCTCCTCCCCCCCACCCCTTGAGATTCTGACACAACAAAGACTAGGGGGTCCCAAACCAGGGCCCTAAAGGAGTGGTGCAGTGTCTGGACCACTTGGTCCTCCCAAAGTTACGCTGCCTTACGGGTCACTTCCTACTGGGCTGTGGCTCCTCTGTCTGGGACATGGTCCCAGTCTTAGCAGTACAGTATCAGCACAGTCTACCAGGGAACAACGTCTCCTCCTTTGAGGCCTCTCTTGGGTTCCCAACTGCAAAATGGGGTGGAGAATATGGATCACTGCTTCCACAGTGGCGTTACTAATGCTGTAATCACTCTTCCTAACAGTTCCCTGTGTCAGCCTCACTTTCTGGTACAGCCTGCAGCTCTTTCCCCCCCTTGCCTCTGGGCTCCCAATGCCCTTTTAAGCTGTTCCTTCAACTGCAGCATGCCTAGCAGCTGCTAAGGAATGTGGTCTTCCTTGCCCAGTACTGACCCATGCCTTGCTCTAGGTTAGTATGGGGTCTGTAAAACCCATCATACAGTGAAAACTGGTTTCAATCTCAAGTGTCATTTACTTTAAAATGATTTTTACCAATACTGATGTTTGCTCTAAAAGATCTTAACAGACCATTTCCCCAGGAGTTATGCTTTACTAAGACAAAATTCAAAGGTTCACATTGCCGTAGAGCCTTAAGTGGCCCAGGCAGCTCTGCTCCATAGAATAACTGGGTCACCAGTTCCTTTTTAAAAGGTGGTAACACAGAGAGAAGTAGAAATACAGTAAGAGGAAGATAGTGTTTCCACATGCCTCAGTTGGTAGACTTGTAGGCACGTGCATCAGGGAAGTAGAGGTGAGACTGATGTACAATTAGGACAAGAACCTTCAGGCCTTTCATAGAATGTGGAGGGAAGAATTTGGATTATAGATCTTTGGAACTAGCCATCTACTTCTAAAGTGTCAAGCTATCCCCAAATTTATTATAGTGCAACTCCCATTTCCTTAAATTTTTATTTTATATTAAACAGAGAAAACCCTCAACTTAAAAAGTATTTGACATCAAGGAGAAGGACTAGCTATTCTGAGTTATTTATATTTAATATTTTAACTCATACTTTTGATTAAACAGCAAGAACATTTTCAACGAACGGAACAAAATTTAAAGCTCTTCAGCCCAGCTGAGTTTGAATGTTTGCAAAAGCCCAGTTTAAGTATGTAAGAGAACAGGCACTGAGAATCTACCAACAAAAATAACTAACTGTTACATAGACAACTTCAATCCAATAATGCCTAATAGGTAACCTAATCGTATTCTGTGTTGCATCTGAGCTAACCTGCACCTCTTTTCTTAGGTTTTAATAATTTTAGTATGATTAGAAATATCTGTCACTAGGTACCAGGATTAATATATTTTATTTTTAAGGATATTATTTTTTATTTTTAAGTGTTTTACAGTAGCTAGAAATTATAGAGGGGTAAGGTTAGGACAGTGCTGACAGCATGGCTGCAGGAGCTCCGAGCACTGCCAGTGATCCTGCAGGTGGCTGCCTGCCTGGACATGGAGCCCAAGATAAAGTATGGAAGCAGAAACTCCAGGCCAGGACTGAAAGGAGGATGATGAACACTCAGCTGTGGGGTTCTACTGAACCATTCCCGCCTGGGGATGGCCCCCACGTTACTGGCTGGTGGGTGAGTGAGTGGGGCCACAACAGTGGAGCTGCAGAGGGTTCTTTGCATGGCTGTAGGGTTGGTGACACCTAGTTCCTGCAGGTGTGAGAAATGCTGCGATCCTGGTGAGACAGAGCAGAGACCCTGGGCCTGGACTGTGAGGAGGAAGACAAATCCCCAGCTTCAGGGGAAGCTGCCCCACTGCTGAATGGCTCTGTCCCCATCCAAGAGCCATTCAGCAGTTGGTGGCCTCCCCTGTGTGGCTGGAGGCTCGTTCTCCTGGCCAGGGTGTCTCTGCTCTGTCACACCAAGACTGCAGCCTTCCCTGCACCTTCTGCCTACAGGGACTGGGTGTCACTAGCTGTGCAAGAAGCCCTCTGCAGCCCCGCTGCCATGGGAGTGTGGCCGTGACAATGGAGCTTCAGAGGGCTCTCTGCACCTGCAGAAATCTAGCGTCACTGGCCCTGCAGCAGTGCAAGGAGGGTCGGGGGAGTTGCACTCCCGCTGACTGTCACCAGTCAATATTTTTTACTGACATACTTCAATTACAATAAAATGCTGCCAAGCCTAAACACAGAATGTTAATGATGAATTCAAATGTTTAAGGCACTGGTACATCGTAGCACTTTAAGCACTGCGCCCAACTTTACCATGTGACTATTCACACACTTAAAAGATAAACGTGTGCTTAAATACGTTACTAGATGGGGATTTAAAATACACACCCTCCCCCTTCCCCAAACCTCAAAACAGCAGAACTGATATCCATATCAAAACACAAACTTCAGATTAAAACGAGTCTAGTGCGGTTGCCCACCATGCAGATGTAAACACCACAAAATTAATTTTTCACAAAGGCAACTTTGAACCAGGCTAACATCAGAAGTGTTAAGTAAGCTGGAGCACATTTAAAATGTTAATCCAAGAGTGGCTCATAATTAAATGTAGTTCTGTCACATATACCATTCTCTCATTTTCAGGTTCTCTCTGCTATGTAGACTGCCATATTTTACAGCTAATTGCAGGCCACTGTAATTGCATCATTAAGTGTCATTATTTGGGGACATTCAACTTTTCTGCATGGTCAAAGTGGAACTAGTGCTACAAAATTGATGGTCAATGAAAGGGTTTTGTACAAGTGGTGTTTTCAGTACCCTACCTACGCTCCACAAGAAACAATTACCTCACCTCTTTATCACTCAAGTAGTAAAGCACAGAATCCCAACTTCACCATTCCCAAACATCCTTCATTTCTCCACAATATACGGTGGCTTATGCTATAAAGAAATAATTTGACACCTTATTGTTAAGGTTGAATCAAAGATTTTACCTCTTTATCTGGCAAGGTGAAAAGGAATTCTCTGTCAAAACGTCCAGGTCTTCGTAAAGCAGGATCTATTGAATCCAGTCTGTTGGTAGCTCCAATTACCACAATCTCTCCTCTGCTATCCAAGCCATCCATAAGTGCCAGTAGCGTAGATACAATAGAACTGACAGAGAAATGCTTTTATTCACTCAGTTTACTAAGCCTTTGTTACATTGAGCGTGACCTCTCTTCCCAAGTTTCAATCAAGAAAGGAAAAGATTTTGTTGCTGGAATTATTTTTTGGTCACTAAAAGAGCCTTTTATGATATTTTGTGTAGAACATTCCCCCCCCCCCCCCCAAGATAAGCAAACAAAGACCACACAGACACCATGATAAGAATCAAAGTCTTGAACAAGCCTTTTTGAATCCAAAAGGTAAAGATTGTACTTGCAATCTAAGTAACAAGAGGATACTTACCCCAAAGAGGGCATGTCTGTATAGAATCTACCACAATATGAATAGGGCCTCTGGGCACTACTCAATACAAACAATAGTATTACTTGTAATAAGCATACTATGGTCAAGCCTAACTTATACAGCAGGGAATCCCAAGTTATGCAAATACCCCTCTCTGAGCTCTAAAGGGTTAAAATCCATTGCTGACATAATAACCTGGTATATGGATTTGTGTACAGGCCCAAAGTCCAGAGTTTGGTCAAGAGGTCAGAGGCCTAGCAATAGCTAAGAGAAGGCAGAATAACCAAAGATAACCTTGCTTTTGCTAAGATATGCCTGGTCAGCAAAACACCAGATGTTGGGGGCAATAATTGCTTCTTATTTAAAGTTGCAAATAGAACAAAGAAGCCCTGTTTCTGTTGTGTCAGTTTCTTCTGTAGGGAGATGTTCTTCCCACACATCCAACCTTGAGTTTATGAAAGGTTCAAGCATGTCAGTATAAGATATGGCCTCCTCCCACCTCCCTTTCCCAGGGACCAATGCCTGCCTTAAAATACAAATGAGCAACTTGAAAGACAATCTTTACTGCCATATACTTTCATGGTCTCTTTGCTTTTACTCCTAGATATGTATCTGTTGGACAATCAAAGGAGCTACTTCATTCCTTTGGACCTCAAATCAGAATTCAACGTATATATTTTATACTAATACATTTATTAAAGTACTAATTAAATGTTAAATTGTTAACTTGAGACCCTGGGCAGAGACATTATGTAACCTTTGACCATTGGCTACTGTGCTATCATGTCTTGCTGCTAGACCTATCCAGGGAAGTGGGACTGCCTACCCTGTCACTCTCCCCCGTCCATGGAAAATCCATATATTCCATTGTGATCAATTAATTGACAGCATCTCTGAGCCTAATAAGCAAGATGACACTTTGTCAGTGCTGTACATAATAAACACTCGTGCTTGAACTCTACACGGTGTGGATTTATGTCCCTCAAGCTCTCTTCTATTTATACCTGTGCTGCTGTATGTCATCCATTGTTATTTTTTAATGTTCTTCATTTTCATACTGGCCCAAAGTTTCAGTGTATTGCCAATTTCTGTACTAAAAGTGCCAAATGGAAAAGTTGTTGCAGGAAAGCTAGAGATGTTGACAGCTGGAGCTTTTGGCACCCCAGAAGACCTGGGGCTTGTTTACAGTTAAAAAAGCTGTAGCGCTTCAGCGTAGACACTACCTACGCTAACAGGAGCTTCTCCCATCAGTGTAGGTAATCCACCTCCAAGAGAGGTGGCAGCTAGGTAAACAGAAGAATTCTTCCTAGTGCCATCTATACAAGGTGTTAGGTTGTTACAGCTACAGCTCTCAGGGGTTTGAATTTTTCACACCCCTGAGAGATGTAGCTATACCAAAGTAGAATGCTAGTGCAGACCTGGCCCTAGTGGTGCCTTTTTTTTTTTTTTTAAAAAGCAACCAGGAGGCAGCTGATTCTCAGTGCTATGGTGAAGATATACCACCTCTTTCAGATTGGGGGACATGCAACTTCAGATGTTGGGGATGTAGGACTGAACTTCTCATAACTCTACCTCAGCAAGCTCTGACAGTAACTTCACGCTACCACAAAATACACCCAAGGCAAAGTACATTAACTTGATGGTTTTTGGACTTCAAAAGATGACACCCTAAGAGGATGAATGGAAGCAAGTCACACTTCTCTCAGAGCTATGGTTTCAGGCTGCATACTGAGACAGCAGACATAACTGCACTGGTTCACACTTGGTTCTCATTTGAAGGTTCTCATTGCAACCATAAAGGCTAAAGACTTTGTTTTAAAATGAAGTTTTGGATATTGCAACAAAATTATAAGGAAAAGGAGTACTTGTGGCACCTTAGACACTAACAAAAAATTTATTTATTTAACAATTATAAGGCAGATTCAAAGAGAATTTTGCAGTTCAAAGGGCAACAACTGATTTTATATGTATGGCCCTGATGATGATATTGCTTGAAAAGGGTTAAATCCACAAGGAAAGCAAACAGACAGACTGGAAATATAATTTCATTTGGAGGGTTGTACAAACATAGGAGCATGTCAGAGAAACTAAATTACAAAAAATTAAAACACCACGCTGAGCTTGCATCCGATGAAGCGAGCTGTAGCTCACGAAAGCTTATTCTCAAATAAATTGATTAGTCTCTAAGGTGCCACAAGTACTCCTTTTCTTTTCACACTGAGCTTGGTATCACAAGATCTAATTACTTGCAACTTAATACTACTCAAGTTTAGAGAGGCCTCCCAATGCTGATGCCCATATATATATAAAAAAATAAATACACACACACACACACACGAATAAAAGACTACTAACACTATAGCCTCCCCCTCTTACAAGGCTCAAGCAGATTTTAACTCTCTTCGACTTTTTAAAATATAAAGTGTAATACCTGTGAATTTGATCTTGTCTACTGGATCGTACAGGAGCCAAACCATCTATCTCATCAAAGAAAATAATTGAAGGACGCATCTGATAGGCCTAAAAGGAAAGGCAGACTCAGGAATATTGAAACAATAATAGATGTAAAATATAATGCACCCAAAAAACTACATTAGAAGAACATTAAGCACTCAAAAGTTAAGAAATGCCAGAATTAATGCCACACAGATTCCTGGACGTTATTTACTTTAAAAAAAATCCCCCAAAACAAAAAAACCCTACCCTTAAAAAACAAGTTCTATCATGTACAACCATATTGACCCTCCTACCCCACATGGAGTCATCAGGAAGGTTCAGGCTTTTATAGCCACAGCACCGACCTCTACCACTTGAGGTAACTGAATAACTGGTAGCAATAGTAGGTAGTTATTTTCTATATGGACCAGCCACTATGAGCAGATGAGACACACCCTTTGCCAGTCAGTTCACAGCTATTTGCTGATGAGAGAGAAATGTAGAGACACATGACTCCTGGGGTACAGCACCAGGTCCTGGAGGTGAGCATGCCCTAGTAGATATAGGCCTGTCAGACTCCATGTTCTCAGACTGTATCCTTCTCACTTTGCTCCCCATCCATACCAACCCAGCTCCTGCAACCCCCCTCTGCACCTTTTTATATCCTCCCCATGCACCTGCCAAATTTCAAGTATCTCACCAAAGCATGGAGGCA
Source organism: Lepidochelys olivacea (assembly GCF_965140295.1). Classification (NCBI taxonomy): domain Eukaryota; kingdom Metazoa; phylum Chordata; order Testudines; family Cheloniidae; genus Lepidochelys; species Lepidochelys olivacea. The sequence goes on along the minus strand of NC_140412.1, from coordinate 22,691,128 downwards.
CTAAAGCTTCTCAATGAAACACTTGTAAGACTATTTTTTATATATATATAAAAAAAGGCAAAAATAAATTTCCTCCCCATCTTACCCTAATCACATTACCTGAAACATTTGGACAATTTTTACTAGAACTTTACAAAATTCAGACAGGCACCACCATGTAAAATTTCAGCCCCAAGAGTTAAAGACTTGAAAAGTTATAAGCAAGTGAAAACAGAGCCTTATAATAGAAAGTGTTTGGCAACCTTAACTACAGATATCAATACCAGCTCCACATAGAATAAAAAAAGTGTATAGTCTAATTCTAATATTACCTGATCAAATAATAGACGAAGCTGTCGTTCAGATTCTCCCACCCATTTACTGAGGCAATCAGCACCTTTTCTCATAAAGAAGGCTACTCTTCTATCACCCTGACTGCACTCATTAGCAAGTGCCCTAGCAACAAGGGTCTTTCCAGTACCAGGTGGACCGTAGAATAGACAACCCCTGTAAAATACAAGAGTTCCCATGTTTCAGTTGTGATACATTGGAAAAGAACAGTACCTGTTCCAAAGAGCTTTAGGTCTAAGACAACAAAACAGCAATAATATGAAGGTTGATGAGGGTGCGGGGGTGGGGAGGGGGAAGAGAATAGAGCAGGGAACATAACAGATTAAAAATCAAAATATATGTACAAATTTGATATACATATATACAGTTTTATTTAACAAAAATATATTCATGTATTTTGTTAGATACACAGATTTAAAGGCTTGAAGGGATTACTATGATCTAAGTCTAACTAAAGGCCATAAAATTTCACCCAGTGAAGAGGAGGTTAGTTACCGGATAGTAACTTGAGTTCTGAGATGTTTTGTCCAGACCGTAGGATGTGTGTGTGCCTGTGTGCTCTCAATGGGAGACTGCAAAGTAGTGTCTGCGTACCCATAACTTTGCAGAACAGCACCTTGTGCTCCAAATGAGGGCATATAGGGAGGACCAAGCTTGCCACCACTCAGTTCCTTCTCGACCATGAAGCCAGAACTCCATAACACAAGGAAAGGAGAATGGCAAGTGGAGCACCATAGAGAGACAAAACATCTTGAAGAACTCAAGTTACTGTAAACTAAGTAATCTCTACTATTTCTTATATACGTCCCTATGGGTGCTCCGCCATAGTAGACTCCCCTTAATGAGTAGGTGTGTGCTGAGGGTGTAAGTCCAGGACAGTCTGAAAGACTACATTGCCAAAGGCAGCATCATCTCTGGAAGCAGATATGATAGTGTAATGTTTAGCAAATGTACGGATAGAAGACCAATTTCCAGAACTGCAGATTTCTGCTGTTGCAACGTCCTTCATTAGAGCTATAGATGTGTACTAGAGCGCTGGTGGAACGTGCTGTTACTTTGTGAGGAGACTGCTCCCCAGCATTTTCATAATAAGTCAAGATGCAACACCAAACCCACTTCGACACTCTTTGCATGGAAAACTGTTGGCCCTTCATCCTATCTGTAATTGATACAAATAGCCTGGGAGACGCCCGGAATGGTTTAGTTCTACACAGATAGGAGGCAAGGGCACTTCTGACATCCATGCATGAAAACTTTATTCTTCTCTGGGTACATGAAAGACAGACAGACGGAAAGAGGATATAGCATAATTTTCTTTGTAGAAGGTGGTGTACGGTGGGTCCACCATGAGTGCTCCCAGCTCCCCCATCTGTCTCACTAAGGTGATAGCAGTAAGGAATTAAGTTTTGAGGACATGGTGGAAGAGGGTTGCAGGTCACCATTGGTTTGAATGGGGGTTTCTCCTCAGGGTGTTTAGAACAAGGTTGAGGTCGCACTGGTGGGCTGGGTGTCAAATGGAAGGAAACAAGTCGCATAGGCCCTTAAGAAATCTGGTTGTTGTAGCATGGGCAAAAACCGAGAAGCCCTGGATGGGTGAGTGGAAGACTGTGAGGGTGATCACATGTATCCTGAAAGTTCATTGAGAAACCCTGTTTTTTTAATTCTAATAGGCAGTCCAGGATCTTAGAAAGCAGGACTCATGAGGCTCGAGACGATGGAGGGAGCTCCACGATTGGAAGCGCTTCCACCCTTAGAGGTAGGTCTTGCAAGTACTGGGCTTCCTGTTGGATTAACAAAAAAAACTGACTCAACTCAATCCAAAGAGGTTAATCCCAAGCTTGAGAGCCACTGAGGGGCCATACCTTCATATTCAGAGAGGAGGGGTTTGGATGGGTGAGGGTTCTGAGCTCTGTATCAGAAGGTCCTTGTTGATAAGATGTCTGAGGGGTTATGCCTCCATGAAATTCAGGAGGTTTGACTCCCATACCTGTCTAAGCATGGGATATAAAGGTATGCCGAGAAGGAATGAGAGCTATCTTGAGAAGGGTCTTGAGGATCAGCGGTACAGGTGAGTAAGCATAAAGGATACAGAGACATGGTGTTATCAGGCCATCGCTGAGAGAGCTGCAACAATGACCTCCCTTGGAGCAGAACAGGTGACATTTCACCCATTCTATACCCCACGTCTGGCAGATACTGCAGATGACAGCCTCTGATCCTCCATTTGTGATCTTGCCAGAAGTGTCTACTCAGGGAGTTTGCAGGTGTATTCTGGAGGCCTGGTAAACTGACCACTGATATTTCTTATGGGAAATGCACCAGTTCCACAGCCTTAGTGACTCTGCACATAAGGACTGGGGTCTTGCTCCTCCATGCCAGTTGACATAATACTTTGTCACCCTGTTGTCCAGCATGACTGATTAACTGATCTTGCATGGCTTAAAGAAAGTGTTGGCATACATATCATACTGCTCTCAATTCCAGAATACTGATACAGAGCATCGACTCCTGTGTCAACCATTTGCCTTGTGCTGTCTCTCTCTGTAGGTGAGTTCCCCATCCTAACAGACACACATCTGTTGTGAGGGTCTTCAACAGCGCTGGATGCAATAATGGGGTTCTAATGCAGACCCTCCATAGGTTCTTCACCATGTAAGAGAGTCTATTACCTTCTGAGATACTGACATACATTTGGAGAGGCTGTGTCTGTTTAGGATATATATTGTTCTTATCCATATCTTGAGGCATTTGAAGTTCATCCTCGCATGGGGAATCACATACATGGCGGGCAACATGTGGCTCAAGATCTGTAGACAAATCCTCATTGTTGTTAGTAGGCTGCATTCTAATGTTGAGATTAGGTTGGATAGGGTGATGAATCTTTGCTTAGGCAGGCAGGTTCTTGCTGTTGTGGAGTCAAGAGTAGCTCCTATACAGTATATTCTCTGTACTGGAGTTTGTATAGATTTTTTGAGGTTGACAGAGGCTCAGAAATTGGAATAGCATTAATGCTCTGGATGCTGCCAACTGAACTTCTTGGGGTGACCAGACCCTGCGAAGCCAGTCATCTGAATATGGAAATACTGATATTTCCCCTGATGGCACTGTGCTGCTACCACTGAGACAATCTCTGAACACCCTTGGGACACGGAGAATCCAATGTTGGTGATGTTGATAGTGATCTGTCCCTATTACAATGCATGGGAAATGCTTGTGGGAGGAGTGGATAGATAAGTGTGCAGGTGTGGGCCTTCTATGTTCTGACTGGTATCGAAGTCTGGAGACTTAAGCAAGTCTCAACTTGCTGCTTTCATAGTGGTACTGAGAAGGTGGCACTGTTAGATCTTTCCAGTACTGGTGACTCAGGTTTATCAGAGATAATGAGATCCTCTGTAGAAAGGAATCTGGAACAAAGTAGAGTTCTGATAGCCTTCACACAACATCTGGGTCAGTACCATCTGGTAAGATGGAGGTTGTTGCAGTATCACAGTGATTGTGGTGTCATCTCCCCTTTCAGAGGTATGGTGAGATGCTGGTACTAGGGCACAGATGGTAGCCCTGTGTCTCTCACAGTGCTGCAAGGTGTTAGATGGTGCCAACAGGCGGTAGTTGCTCTGGTGGTAGGCATCTCTGAATGGGGTTTCTTTCCTGTACTGATTTGGTGGTACCGGACTCCTACAATCAGAGGGACAAAAGGTCTCCCAACAGTGGGTCTTACAGGGTGATATACATCTCTAAACAAGGAAATGAAGAAAAGTTGTATATTTCTTCTTCTTTAGAATTTTGTTTGTTGCAGATGAGGCAGCAAGGGCTGTAGAGGCTGATGGGGGGAGGGAAGAAGACCTCTCTGTAGCTATGGCATGGTGCACTAATAAGAGCTTAGATCTAGTCTCCCTGTCTTTCTTGGATCTGCATTTGAAACCCTGACAGACTTTGCATTCAGAAGGGTTGTGGGAGTCTCCCAAACACTGAAGGCAGCTGGAGTGTCCACTACAGAGTGGAAAAGACCTGTGGCAAGTCTCACAGGTCTGAAATCCTGGATCATAACAAATAGTGCTCTGACATAAACAAAAAATCCCTCTTCTACCAACACAAGTGTTCTATAAAGTAAACAGGTACTGAATGAAAATAATGAAAAAAATTACTAAAACCAAACAAAATAAAGAATTCACACTGTGAAAGCAGGAAGCTGAATACAGCAGACAGCTGACCTTTCCACCTGAAGCTGCATGCAGTTGAGAAGGAACTGAGTGGCAGTGGGCTAGCACCTTCCTATATGTTCGGAGCACAAAGCGCTGCACTGCACAAGGGAAGATTCCACAGATGCCACTCTGCAGACTCTGATTGAGAGTGCACAGGCGTGTGCACATCCTACAGTGGAGTACCCATAGGATATACTCCAAGAATTATTCTTCCCTAATATGTGAGTGAACATTATTGAGTTCAATAACTTGTGATTGAACTAGATCATATCTTTTATAAAGACATTCAAATCTTCATATAAAGACCCCAACTGGTGACTAATTAGCCCACTTCTCTTGGTAAGCTGTGCCAATGGTTGATTATGCTCACTGTTAGGTTCCATCTTATTTCCCATTTGACATTTTCTATCATCAAAAAATGGAAGTCTTAAGACAGGTCAGAAACTGAAGAGATTATATATAGACATGGTTTCTTGAGAAAAAGTCTAACAGCCATTTGTTTCAAGCAGTGGTGGGCAACCTGTGGCCTGCATGCGGCCCATCAGGGTAATCTGATTGTCGGCCGCGAGACATTTTGCAGACGTTGACCGTCCGCAGGCATGGCCTCCCGCAGCTCCCAGTGTCCGCAGTCCCAATGGCCTATCAATACAAATGATATTATGTGTATTAGAGTAGCTAATAGAGGCCCCACCTGAGATTAGGCTCCATTGTGTAAGGCACTGTTCATACACACAGTAGACAGTTCTTGCTCCAAAGAGATTACAACCTCATTAGATACAGGGGGAAGTGAAGTTAGAGGAAGTATTATTAGCCTAGGGTAAGTGACTTGACCACGAGCAGGATATGCCCAACATTCAGTACAACCCCATAAATCAGATCCAGATTGATTCAATTAGAGGCCCTTGTTTTCAAAGAATTACAACTTGGTAATAAAATGATTAATTCTTCCTCCCCTAAAAGACTTAAATTTCCAGGTTCTGATTCCAGAATCTGCTGACAATTGTATCAGGAGGATGTCTGAAGGTGACCAAAAAAGCTCAGATTTCCAGATACTTTTAGAGGTTTTAGAGTTGGCAGTTAAGTCATTTTAAAGAGACATTCAAGAAAAACAATTAAAAAACAAAACAAACAAAACCAACACAACACACACATTTGAGGTTTTTAAAAATTATGTGTGATACTGTAGACTGTTATATTGTGGTAGGTTTTCATGCATTTAATTCAGCAGGGTGGTTTGTTTTTTTATTTCAATGTATTGACATTGTTTCCTGTACAAAGTAGTAACACTATATAAAAGTGGCTCCTTCTTAAATCACATCTGCTCACTGTATTTGTCTAAAGTCATATCCCAGTATTTCAGAATTGCGGAACACTTACTACTATATCTTACTATCTAAAAGTAGTCACCTTATACTGCATATCAGCTAGCAATGCATACAGCTCTCAGAGGGGAAGCTAACATTTTTATTTTGTTCCATGGATAAACAATATTGCTAGTATTGCAATTGCAGTTTCTTCAGCACTGACTTGCAGATGTCAGAAAAGTTTGCAGAGCTGGTAGCTAGAAAGTCCCTCTTCACTTGTAAACTAATCAAATTGTATACGAAATATAGAACTCAGACCGTAAAAATGCCATTTTCACTGGATCACTTTTCAGGGTATACCTTTACCTTAAAGGCCAGACACTATGTCTCTGGTTTTGGCGAGGCACTATATTAATCTTGAAACTCTGCACATTCTGGGTTTTGTCTGTTTAAAGTCTTTGTCTTTAACTGTTACTTCAATAAAGTTTGCATATAAATGCTTTATAGGACATGAAAAAGATATTTAAAATGCAATATTCTTCTGTAAACAAGAGCATGAGTTTTCAAGTTGCAATACATGTCACATTACCTTGGAGGCTGAATTCTGAATCTCTCAAATACTTCTGGGTAAAGCAATGGAAAAACCACCATCTCTTTTAAAGCTGAAATATGGCTAGATAGTCCACCCACACTATCAAATCGTACCTAATTCAGGGAGAGTTAAAACAAAACAAATCACGTATGTCATACATGGTTCAAATCGGGCAGGGTCAACAGCACAACTATACTAAGCATCTAATAATAGAAGACCTCATATGCAACTACAAAAGAAAACGTACTTGGCAATCATGGCAATTTTGGAACATGTTGAGGGGAGGCTTATGTGCAAAGGTAGAGGTAAACAGATTGTTAACTTTGAAAGAGAGTTATGGAAAAACTGTATAATCAGTGGGTAACTGACAGTATTTGAGACAAAGAACTTACTGAAAAATCTATTTGCATTGGATCAACATCAGCCAGGCTTGCTCCAATTTTCATCCGATCCTTGTGAACTCCTTTTAATTCGTCTTTCCGAAAGTTTAGTGGAAGGCACCTGATTTGAAAGTCAAGGAAATGGGAAGACAAACACTAAAGTAAGATATAACCAGATTTTTCTTGGCAAATTATACAAACTTATGATAAGCGCTCCTGCACTACCAAATCCCTCAACTGAATTAAGTTCCAATGTCCAAATATGAACAAAAGAAGAGGGCCAGTTATCCTAAATACCACCAGCTTCCTTGGGATGCCTACAGATCTGCGCTTCTACATACTTGGGCACTTTTGAAAATCCCACCCCAAGGAAGTTTGGCAGTATCTGGAATAATTAACCTTCTCCCTTTGTTCACTTTTGGACATTGTGAATTTAGAATGATTTTCATCCTTAAAACTAAACTTTCACAGATTGGCTATTTCTATACTCAGAATTGGAACGGCAACATGACAGGTTCGTTATTTCAATGTTTTCTGTGGATCAGGCCTGCAGTTGCTGCACCATCTCAAGTTTGTTGTGTAACAATGGACCTAAATTCTGTAGCAAATCCCCCAAAATTTAGTTACATGCTAGCTCTGTGACTGAAGAATCTAATGCATACAACAATACACAATTTTCATTAAAGTAACACCATTCTACTTGGACATCGCACCTGAGATCTGCCTGAAAAATCTGTACCTACGATGGTTAGAAACAGTATTTAGATAATTTAAAAAAAAAAAATGTTCTTGATTTTTTTGAAGTTCACTTTTGCATTTTACAGTACAGTATCACTGTTTCTCTCTTGCTAAAAACACCCTTGTAAACAGGGCAGCAGCAGAACTGTATACACTACAAAATAACTTAAATTCAGTACATGCTATGTAAGAGGTTCTTTAAAAAACAAACCCAGTTTCTGATAGTTAATTCCAAAAGTCAAAAACTGAGTCAAATATATCAATAGATTTGACTACAAGTTGTCACAATGCAGAGAATCTGCAGTATAAGAATTAAGAGACTAATATTTTACGTATGTGAAGATGCCATTTCTCCCAAAAGCGCGGAAGGGAGAAGCTACGTAATTACACTTACCGGCTTAATGCTCTGTTACGACTGCATTTCCTACGCCTTTCAAAGCGTTGCTCATCATCAGACGAAGAGGAGGAGGATGTGGAATCACTGTTATGGATTGCATGCTTTCGTCTGTATTATAATAAAATGTTTAAAGAAAAACAGTAACAAGCTTAAGTATGTGCTCACTCTGAAAAGCTAAAGGTCAAGTTATTAACTGTTCATTCCAAATTCCACCTCAGAATTTACATAGGGTAAAGATCCATTAGGTTATCTAGTCCATTCCCTGTAAATGTAGGATTGCTTCCCTACTTGTTATTTCCCCCCCGCCCCAGGGAAGGAAGAGAGAGAATAGGAATCCTCACTGGAACAGAACTGTTTTTTGGGGGGGGTATATAAAAAGGTTAAATGTTTACTTAAAAAACACATGAAATTACACGACCAAGATTTCAAATGCAACTACTGATTTTGGTTACTCAAATTGACATTTAAAACAGTGGTGGGCAACCTGCGGCCCATCGGGGTAATCTGATTGTGGGCCATGAGACATTTTGCTGACGTTGACCGTCCACAGGCACGGCCCCCGCATAGCTCTCAGTGGCCACGGTTTGCCACTCCCAGCTAAAGGCTAGATTTACTTATAAATTCTCAGAAAATTAATTCTATACCCAAGAGCAATGCTGCAAATTTGAGGAAGATAGACTGTATCTTTCATATGTAACAGAGGTTGAATCCTTGCTTTATGTGCAAAATGGAAACCAGCCTTAACAGAGTCATAGCACCTCCATAAATTACTACTATTCTGAAAGTCATTTTAAGCAACATTCCATGATGTGACTGCCGCCAATATGGATAAATGAGAATGATCCCCATCCATATACCAACCTGTTAATCCTTTTACAGTAGGGACTTCGTGGTCCTGCAGGGCTAAAAGGATATCTGCGTCTCACAGGAGAGGACGGACCAGTATAAAATAGGTTGGGCTTTCTTTGGTGCCTTGGCTCTGTTAAAAGCAAAAAAGTTTAATTTAAGATAGTTCTGTAGATCTTTTAATCAGAGTAAACACCACAAAGAGCAGGGAACAAGTGAAATTTTATCGGACAGATGAAAGTCATAACTAGGAATTACATTGCTTTTGTCTATGCATGCCGAATTTGTTTAGATTTAAGAAAAGTCATGAAAAACTTAATGGTTTTCAACTGCTTTTTAAATGTAACACTGAAAACTGATTGGCAAGTCATTGTATTTGTTATTGTTTCTTCAGGACTATTTAAGATGACTTTCTTAATGAAGATTTTAGATCAAGATCAGGAAACAGCAGGCATACGTAGAATTCATTTGTAATTTATTAGAAGTTTATAAAATAAAGTTGAAGAGTAATCGTGTTGTAAACTGGAAATACCTAAATATATAGGTTGAATTATGCAGTGATCTTAAACCACAAGATCTTTTGTAGGTTAACACCATGGAAGCAAATACTGAACAGATAATGCAGTATTTAAATCCTTTTGGGACATACTGGTGTGTCACAAGATTAAAGGACACAGAGTGGTGTGCTACTAGCTTATTGAGTGCAAAACAGTGGAGAAGATGCAGGGGAGAATAAAAGAGGCCAGATAGCTCTGAAAAAAGGAGAGAAAGCTAAGAAAATAAAAGTTTGTTTTGCCAAAGATGGTGTTTCTGTAGCCTCTAACCACAGACAGGAAACAAGGCCACCAGAAAGATCTATATAACCTACTTTCCAATGGGGCTTGGTAACGTACAACAGTTTTCCTCTGTCTAAGGTCATAGCGCTTTTGATTATCTTCTCCATCCTCATCTTCCTGGTCTTCAGCTTCTTCTTCAGAAGACTCTATAATTATAAATTACACTTACCCTTAGTTCAATGGAAAACAACATGGTACATATACTATGAATACCACCAACCATACTTAACGTTCATAATAAACCTAGCTAACTGATATAATAGAAATGCCCTCTATATTCTGCAATGTTAAGGTTCAGAAGCCCTTTCTGTTTAAAAGATGAGCTTTCCAAGTGCTCTAAAATCTTCATGCTTATTCAGATTGCATTGAAATTTGGTGTGCCTCATGGGAGTGCCGGGTAGAGTTAGCGACGTAAATATGGGGTCATTTGAGCACAGGGTTTCCAAGATGCAATTTTTGGTGGGAAGCTGTATTTCTTAAGGTTGAAAGACTCTACCAACTTTTTTTGCACATGCCTGGTTGTCAAACAAGGCTCTGATCGTCACCCAAATGGTCTCAATCATTTGATTGTTATTCCAGAGAATGCATGGTGCTACCTCCCTCTTTGGGGAAGCAACACTGAAAATGTTAAGGAAAGTGTTTAACTCTCTAACTTAGTATGTGCTAAACATACATTACATGGACATGTGCAGAAAGACTAAGCAGGAGGATTTCCAGCCAGACAGTTTCACTTGACCTGGGGGGCTCAAGGGGACATGCTGTGGCCATGAAATCTGAATTACGCTGAGGCATCTTAAGTTTGAAGCCTCTTCTTTGCAGATATCTGAGAAAACTGTAGGCATGTTAATCAATCTGCCTCTGTCAAGGGCTTTTATTTTGGGGAAAAATAAACTGAGTATAGCAGATAATTCAGAAGGCAGTCAAACGAAAAATAAATTACACATGTGAATGCTACGCTGGGAACTTGGAATATAGGGAGAAGGGTTTGGGGGATTTGAGGAAAGAAGGGGAAAGGGTCTAGGGGCTCAGACAGATTGGGAGGGCAAGATGGGGTGGGTGGCCAGTCAACATCACAGTCTCCCCCCTAGTTGTGTGCCAGGATCTTGGCACTGGGGGAGGGGCGAGGGGAGAAGGACCCCTGACCCTATGGGTGGGTTGGAACTCCTCTCTCTGCCATCTACATGGGCTCTGAGGGCTATGCCTTTCTACGGGGATCAGAGGTCCTCTCCCTTCCTCCAGTGTGTGTGCTGGGCTCTAGGGAGCTCCTAAAAGTAGATCAAATTAAACTTCTGAAAAGCAGTGAATGAAGAGTTAAGGACATGCCATTCTCACATAGGGTAGAGGGGCTTGCCAAAGTGTGGGAGAAAGCAGCCAGCTTGAAGGGGGGCAGACTGGGTGGGCCTGGGGCACTGCCAGGAAGGCCTGGCTGCAGCAGGGGTGATGATCCTGGCTGGGGTGGGACATAGTTAGGGCGTGGGACCTAACACAGTGTGCACACAGGTAACACACAAACCTCCAGTGAGCTGCTGCCTGTGATTTGTGTGCATCAGCAGAGGGCACCAGACAACAAGGAGCAACTTTTTATGCACAAAGGGCTTACTAGGACGGAAAGGGAAGGCTGAGCTGAGCTGAGCAGGCTGGCAAGGAGGCTATATGATACGGGAAGGGAGAGAAGAATGACGCCATGCCAGGTCTTCTCTCATGCTCTTTAAGTTACTGTTACCAACATAAAAATAAAAAAATGTCAAGACTTGGAGAAACAAATTAATGTCTGTGATTTCTCTCTGATCTGTCAGCACCACCACCCTCCAAACATTTCAAAGCACAACGATTACACCATTCCAGTATAACAAACTGAACAGGAGGTGGGAGAGCCATTAAGGAATCACATACCATTGTTTAATCTTTGGCTAGCCACAGTAGCACCTCAACTGCAAAAACAGTGAGAACTACAACTGCCTAAATGACCACTAACTCCTACAAAGCACACTTCTCTTCCAGTTAAAGAAAAAGAAAATTAAGAAATTCACTGACCAAAAACTTGGTTAACGAATAGTTATGGTTGCCAGGTAGTATTTCATGCCCTTCCAGAACATTAAGTTCTGCAAAATACAAGTTAAAGGTAGAGGACAATGCAACCGTAACTTTGCCCTTTTTAAGCAATGCCCCAATATGCCCATAACACATACTTACACACTGCCTTTATAAATATTGCAGAACACTCATGTAATAGGACATGTGACCTATACCTGCCCTACTCTCAACCACTTAGCCTACTGCACCGAACCATCACCACACCTGCTAAATTTCACAACGCTGTTACCCTTTTGAAAAGAGTACCATTTAAAATATTTTATTAAAGCTAATGTTAAAAAATTATATAAGGCATAGGTTGAAAAAAATGTCTGTACATCTGGGCAGTGGTGAGCTGGAGCCGGTTTGCTGGAATCGGTTGTTAAATGTAGAAGCCCTTTTAGAACCGATTGTCCCTTGTGGGACAACCAGTTCTAAAAGGGCTTCTACATTTAACAACCTGCTAAAAGTGGCACCTTAGGCCCCAACTCCGTGGGTGCTCTGGGGCTGGAGCACCACCGGCAGCTCCCCACCCCACCCCCAGCTCACCTCCGCTCCGCTCCCACCCCTGAGTTATGTTCCACCCCACTCTGCTTCTCAGCCCTCCCAGGCTTCCCGTGCAAATAGCTGATTCATGGGAAGACTGGGGGCGGGGCAGAGAAGCAAGCAGCAGCTTCGCGCTCAGGCCCAGGGAGGTGGAGCAAAGGTGAGCTGGGGGGGAGGAGATGCACGCAGGGGAACCACTCCCCACCCCAGCTTGCCTCCACCTCCCTGGGCCTGAGTGCAAAGCTGATTCGTGGAAAGCCGGGGGCGGAGGAGGGGGGCAGAGAAGCAGAGCCGGGCGGCGAGCTGCACAGAACCACAACCACACCTGCTAAATTTCACAACCCTGTTACCCTTTTTCCCCCATGGGTGCTCCAACCTCGGAGCACCCACGGAGTCGGCGCCTATGGCGCCACTTTTGATGTGATCAGTGGGAGGAGCGGCCGCTTCCTCTGCTCCCCCTAGCTACGCTACCCCACCCCTCCCCTAGGAGCCAGAGGAACCTGCCGGATGCTTCCCAGGAGCCGTTCCAGGTAAGCATCGCCAGGACTCCTCCCCTTGCCCCCCAGCAGGTCCCTCTGGCTCTCAGTGGCATGGTGGGCACACACTACGGTGGCCCACAAGGCCCTCCTGCCCGGTTCTGGGGGCAGTCAGGGGACAGGGTTGGATGGGGCAGGGGTGGGAAAGGTGTGTCAAGGAATGCGGGGGGTTGGATGGGGCAGAGGGCGGGCCACGACCACCTCGTGGGGTGAGGAGGGAACCGGTTGTTAAGATTTTGGCAGCTCATCACTGCATCTGGGTATAGTGCTTAGATTATACACAAATATAAAGTTTTTTTTAAACAAGTCATAAGATACATGTAGTGCACAATCAGCAATGACCCAAATTTAGGTGAATAAATTTAAGAATACAGTTTAGATATTGGCATCCAAGTATTTGGGTACATCCCTCATGAAAAGTTATACAGAGAATTGGTTGTGGAAAGCAAATACAGCAATGAGTGAAGATTGTCCCTCAGTAATTGAGCATTTAGGGTAGGTTGCCCATTTAGAAAATACTATACTCCCACATACTAACATTAAACCAACAGACCATTCCTATCCTACTTCGCTCCTGACAATCCCGATGAGAAGAAAACACCCCTGTGCACTGCTAGTGACAACCTTCAGATCTCATTGCTGAAGTGAGTATAGACAGGATACACATGCACCTCTTTCCTTTGATCGCATACTGAAGTGAGGAGATGGGGTCAGGGAGAAAGGTTCTGCTTCTCAGAGAGGCAGAGTCCCCAGATCTCTTATCACAACTCAGCCAACCTGCTCAATCTAATCTATCCACAATTCAGTACAGCTATATTTAATACAATGAATCCAACAGCAGATGATGCATATAATTCCCAGGAGTTATTGCCTGTTCCAGAGAGGCAGAGTTAAAGTTGCATTTGTGCATATCTTAACTCTGTATTTCCTGGTTTTCAATCAGTTCTGCTGAACTTTACATTGCAGAAGGGCACAAGATACTACAAGGCAACCTTAACTCTGACTTAATGAAGCTTTTTGCCAATGAATATTCAAAAACAGGCAGCAAAACAAATGCCATCAGTTATGACAGGACTAGTTTCTATGAGTTAAAATCAATTATACTAAACCTAAACTTCTCCCTGCATAGATTTCTAAAATTGTGTTACATTCCACTACATACTGGACCTGAAAGACTGCAGACTTCCAAGAGCAATTTACGCAAGATAGTGTCCAGGGTTAGGAAATCAGTAAAGAGGGACATTCATATAGAAACAATGGGTTACATCTTGGCCTCATTAAAGTCAACAGCAAAACATGCACTGACTTCAGTAAGTCCAGGATTTCCCCCACTGTTAATTATCTCAGATGAAATGTCAATGCTATTAGAATATTTTTGAGGTGATAACTGTATTTTCTGTTTTCAGTGTTGGCCTCTGGATATTAAGAGACAAGGTGGGTGAGGTAATATCTTTTATTGAACCAACTTCTGTTAGTGAGAGAGACAAGCTAGAGCTCTTCTTAGCCATGGTATTTCCTGTTATTCCAAGACCAAACCGTAAAGAAAAAGCTCTTGTGGCTAACAAAGTTCAGGACTGGGATTCAGGAGATATAAATTATTCCTAGTTCTGCTGCAGATTATGAGCAACAATGGGCAAGTCACTAACTTCTCTATGGCTCATTTTCCTCCATACATAAAATGGGGATATCTACCTATAGGAGAGAGGCTTATTTTATTAGCCTTCGTAAAGTAGTATGTGGTAATCTGATGAAAGGCAGTAAAAGGGAAAAAACAAGTAGAGTTATCTAGTATCTTATTTAAAAATATCCTCATCTTAAAAGACAAGCTTTATTTGGAACATTATTTCTACTTTGTTCAAGGGACATCTCTTGCCTCTATTAGCTTTTGACATCAAGAAAAGATGGAAGCTTGCAATTGCAAACAACACAGAGAGCCATGCTTTATGAAAAAAATTTCTGTAGTGTAGAACCCTTCAATAGACCATATTAGAAATTTTAAATACAAAACAAAGAAAATTAAGATAAATGGTGACCTGCACTGCCATCTTGATTATCAGTGGTTTCTTCATCAGTTCTTTGCTCTCTCTTTTGCTTTCCTCGAGCGTACATATCAAGATTTTCCTAATTACGGGACAGGGAAAAACAAAAAAAAACAAAAAAACACCCAATTATATAACAAATTTGCACCTGCTCCAGTCCTTGCAGCATGAACATCATATATACACAGCAAATTTATCAAGGTATTGCACATGCATAAAAGGCTAAATTAAAGTGTGGTTGTACTTAGCAGAAGAACTAAAACTGGCTTTGGAAGGCCAAGTTTATTGTGTCTCAATATTCACATCAAGCATACGCCATTTCAGTTTATGTCACAAATTAAACCCAATCAGAAAACTATATATCAGAATACCTAATATTGAGCAGAATAAATGTTAAGTAATCTAAGAATTAGAAAAGGCCCATCTATTTAAAGTCAGTTCACTATCTGCTTTGCCTCTGTCTTCTCAGCTAGCACCTTCATTCGCGGACAATAAAATTAGGAAGAAGGATAATCAGCACCCTGAAAACTTCTTCCAGCACCAGTGAAAAGTATGGAGCTGCACACATAAGTTGCAAGTTCCTCAACTGTATGTATCTATCTTTAAGAGACTATTTAAGGTGGTAACATATCAAGATGTAGCTGGCAAAGAGGAACTGAAACCATAGCCATAGCAACACACACACAGGAAGAAGATAGCTTTTTAAAGCTATAAATTTTCCAGTCCAGCACCATTCTCTATGTTTGCTTTAACCAGCAAAATAGGATAGAAACTGACAGCTGAGGGTCAAAGCTACAACCAGTAAACATATTGGTTGCGCTTATGCACTGGAAGCCTGATCAGCTAGCAAATCTTTTAAAGATTTCAGTCAAGTTTATTTTCTTTTAGTAAGAATCAAAGTTTTAAAAGATTGAAACAATTGTTAGTAAATATAAAATATCCATTCAAAAGTGGTAATAAGGCTATTTAGAAGTTAGATCATAAAATACTGGCATATGGCTAACAACATCTTACCATGATAACATTACATTCTCTACCCCTCTCAATATAGCGAATATGGATTGTTAGACACTGTGGCTGAAAAAACAGTCTCTGGTTACTGGAGATATCATGTATTATGACCATCATTATAGAAAGCAAAAATAAAAATGGTATTGGATTACGTTATTCTCTTTGCAACACTTCAATTACATTAAAAATAAAATACAAATAAACAAGTCATTTTGCTGCCTAAAAGACAGCCCCCTTATACATCTAAAGAAACATTATGAGTGCATATTTACTTCCTCGGCATCATTGAACACCCCAAGGTCTTCCAAGTCTATCATTCGACGTCTACGCATCTTCTTCATGTCATCCATTTTTTGTAATACTGCTTCTGCAGTGCTGATATAAAAAGTGACACATATGTAAGGTCAGACAGAATGAAAAAAAATGCGTATCAGCATGAAATTTCAATATGATGTGCTTAAAGTGACACAGTCAAACGGATGCATAATCAGTTTTTAAAAAATAGTTTTTTAAAAAAAAAAAAAGTTTCATGTGCTGCACCTGCCCCAACTGTTTTTGTGGATTTACAATCACATTTAAAAAAAAAAAAAAAAGTTTCTTTCCTGTCTACTGTGTGAAAAACCCACCTAAATGGGAAAAAACAAACTATAATATAGAAAAATATTTTTCTAATGTCTTACAGTTATAGTAGTTTTTAGTACTAATTATTCACTTAGTGCGATCACAAGTTTCAGTCAGAGCATTATTTTAAATTGACAGTGTCCCTTTAAGAGACAACAGGACAAAATGTTTACTCACCCATAACTGTACTTCTAGACTTAGTATTGTTTTTCCATAGTTTAAATTTACTGACATGCACCCTATTGCTGTTGAGCTTTGAGAATCTTCAGGAGAGCAATGCCCACTGGGGCTGCACACGTGCCATCCTATAGCACCAAACATTCACAGGCTATAAAAGGAAGAAAACTCCAGCACTAATATAGTCACTAAGCAAACCAATTCTTTCCTCAGCCAAAAGAGAAACTCCATCACTTAACCCCGCACTTGTACATATGTGGCATGAGATCTATTTAGTACATAAGAAACTCCTGACACCAAGGAAGTTGCTGCACCAATCCATTACTGTCTGGATGTATACTTCTTTGACGCCTAAGATGGTGACAGGAACACTAGGGTCCCAGAATCAACCAACTCCTTTCTTGGAATGGTTTATTCCTAAACCAGAACAGATGCGAGACAGTATTTGGTGTTTTGGTACCATGCAACTGGCTTCCTCATAACTGGCATTTTATGAGCTGAAGAGGATAGTGGAACCAGTTGTAGATTGCAAAATGGACTGGGGCCCTGGCTTATAAGACAAACCTCGAGCCACCTCACCTTATAAGCAAGGGTCAGAACAGTGGTCCCCAAACTTGTCATGTTGCACCCCCTCCTTACCCTTGTCTGGGCCTCCCCATCGCCCAAGGTTGGGGGTGTGGGAAGAAGGGCATGTGGACAGGGTAAGGGGGCAGAGGCTGAGGCGGAGCAGAGGCCGCAGCCAGGGGCCGTAGGCCGGGGTGAGGCCAGAGCAGAGCTGGGGGAAGAGCGGGGCTGGGTGGCACGCCCTTCTTGTCCCCCACGGAGGTTGGCCCGGGCCTGTTGTGCCCCCCGAAACGTTCCTCTGTGACCTCTAAGGGGTGCGCCCCCACAGTTTGGGGACCACTGGCTAGAGGTAAACAGGCTTTACATCAAGCAACAATCCAGGAACAGGGTCTCCAAGGCAAATTAAACAAAAGATGTATGCATCAGATTCTAAGGACATAAGCCACACCTTTGAACTCAGTCTTGGTAGACCTTTGAAGACTGGATTAGTCATAACTCTTCAGGGGCTAAAACCAGGGTCAAACTGGCCTAGCTGCAAAACAGCAAAGACTATGATAAAATATTAAATTAAAATGTCTAAAAATACTAACCTCAGGCCAAGAAAAGTTATCCCAACAGGGAAGAAAGGCCCTACCATTTACAACTGACTACAGACAGAAAGGAAACAATGTGACTGGGACCATACTGTCCTTGTATAAGCTTGATTCTCAACATGCGGTGCCATGAGCAGGTGGTTGTGCATTCCAATGGGTACTGCATTATAGAAGGCTCCTGGAACTCAGCAGTATTGTAGAGACATAGATAAAGAATTCTCATAGTTAATCTATTTTTGGCAAACATTTTTAAGAAGTTTAGCCCACATGGTACTCAAGCACGTGCTTGTAAGTAAGCCTTTAAGGACGGTTTTACCATCTTTGAAGGACAGAAAAACACTTACTTTGTTATAAGTTTGTCAAACAAAACAGATTGGTTTGTAGTACTATAACGGCTTCGCCTGATTCTGCAACTGCGACGCACCTCCACATCCCCACTCTCTCCATGGACTTGTTCAGCAGCTTTCACATCAGCTCTGGTTTTCAAAGATCTAGTGACTGGAATTACTATGTTTATAAATATACAATATTGAACATATTATTTTCCCTCAAATATGGAGAAAAAAAAATCTTACAAATATCCACCAGTGTTGGACTTTTATTTAAATACATGATTATGTGAGTTACTGTTATGACTGCAACTTTCAACTTTAAATTAAAATAAGTGGTAAGTACTTCTACACATTATATTCTATTCTTAGAAATATAATTTGTATCTGAGTGATTTTAACAGATTTTTAAAAATGTAACCAGCCAAGGTAAGTATGCAGTTTACATTCTAGCTAAGAGCAAACTGTATTAATTATTCCTATCTTGCAAAACAGAACTGTGCCCAATTTTAGTCTACATATTTTACTTTTAAGATGTTTTCCTTTACTGATTTATACAAAGTTGTATCGTACAAATATTTTTAAATACTAGAGGCAAGCTACTCACAAGTCAATCTTTTGAGTACTCAACTTTACAGATTAAAAGGGATCAGATATAGAGGGTCAATATTCATGCTTTCAGGAGATTTAATTTGTCTCAAGTTGCATACCCACATACAGACATACTCAGAATCTCAAGTCACTTTTGAAAAACCTGGCAAACATTTATACATGGCATCCTTAACCTCACACTAAAAAGGCATGCTTTAAAAATAGTTACACACAGACACACACAAATAATCACTACTGTAACACACAGTTAAAATTGTGCACAAAACAACCACTTTGATCAAAAACACTTTACAAAACCTAAACTTGATTATAAACACGCAGGTTTTAATTACAGGATTACCAGTTTACTTTAAACAATGAGAAGTTGATTGCAAAACCTATAGGTTTACATATTCTAAGTGCTGTTCAGGCAACTACATTTAATAGCAGAACTAAAATACACTGTATGCAGTGTTCCATCAGTTACTGGTTGGTCAGTACTAGGGTGTCTGCATTTTATATGCATATAAAATTCAGACACCCTAGTACTGACCAACCAGTAACTGATGGAACACTGCATACAGTGTATTTTAGTTCTGCTATTAAATGTAGTTGCCTGAAAATGAGCTATTAACACATAATTTATTCAGCACTGCAGGTTGATTTCAAGTGAAACAATTCAAGTTAAACAAAAACACAGGCATTTTAAAACCTAACACTAACTAAAAATTGGAAAGATTTGTATTTTCTTTCTTTACCTGCTTTACAATCTTCATTTTTTTGGTCAGCCTGCAGTTTAGCCAACTGCCTATATAAAGGAAGGGGAAATATAAGAGTTATTGTACCTGCTTAATCTATTTGGGCATCAAGTTCTAGATTTCACTAGTTTAAAACACAGACTTATGCAGACAAAAGATCTATTATTTTTATAGTGCCCAAAGATCACAAAAAGGATCGGGGTACTATATGCACATACATAGGTCTGGGAGAGCATTTGTAATTCCAGACTTGGAAAGATATCATTGATTTGCCCCACTGAAGTTTTAAAGTTTGAAAAACCAATTCTGAAGTCAAAAAAGGACTGATATGTGAAGCAAACATATATAACTGTGAAGTTTTTCTTGGCTTGACTATGGTAGGTAAGGCAAAGAGGTAGTATGCCCTCCTTATACAAGCAACAGTGGTTACAGGCAAAAAAATTTACGTTATTCAATTGTAAGGTTATTTTTGAAGTGAACATTAAAATCCACTTGGCCATGGTACACTCATCTTTTCTATTCCCTTTTTAGTTTTAAGTGTAAAAATTTAACCAAGCATGGTTCAAGCCTTATATTGCTCCATTCCCTGGTCAAATGAAGCATAAACTGACCAGAAAGTAGATGGAAGAACCAGTTAGGCAGGAATGCATAAGCCAAGTCAACTTGCTGCTAGCGAATGGGGAAGTCTATTCTCGGCCACCAACAAGGACACAAAATGTGACTGTACTGAGAAAGCAAAAAACTTCAGCACTGAAAGTATTATCCCCCAAGAAGTTAAACATTTGACTGTTAGAATAAAAAAGTCTGCCAACTTAAAATTAAAAGGGACACTATCAGCTTATATACCACTCTTATGTCTGAATAATTTGAAACAATGGTAGGTTAATTTCAGTTAATATTACCATAAGAAGATGATTTGTAAAGAGTATCTTTATTTTCTCTTGCTCTGTTCAGGATAACATTGCGTATAATTAGTTCCACCTTTCCCTGTTTGCAGAGATTCTTAACACAGCAATGGAAGACACATTTCTCCCCCCACAAAAAAAGAAATGCGTTTGTAAAAGAGCAAAAATTAGGAAGACTATTTAGGAGCTGATGGAATATTTGAAGTTACTTTTACTCCTCCCCTGCTTTAAGTGACTAGATTTCAATTTAACAGTGATTATTAAGAGACATGGAAAGAGAGCAGTTACCTTGTAAAGTGTCTTCCATTGACATTCTCATTTAACATTTCCATACTTTTGTCAAAGCTAGAGTCTGAAGAGTGCAGGTTACTTTTTCTCATTGGTCTTAAGGAATGTCCAGTGAAACATTCAGCTTTGCCAGAAGAAAATTCCTAGGAAGATGAAGAAAAAGAAAAATGTTCTAGTTAAAGCATGTACATTTAGTAAAATGGGAAAATTACTTCTTTCCTGCGATTTTTCATTCTAGGACCTTCCAAGTCAGAGAGTATTCACAGTATTCTACATCGCCATGATCTTTATTCAGAGTCTGGGTTTAAGATTGCTCCTCAGGAAGAGCCCTCTAAAACGATAGTATTTTTCCATTTTGGAAGCTATGAGTATGTCACCGCTACAGCAGCGCAGCTATGGTGCTGCAGCTGTGCCGCGGTAGCACTATGTCGTAAACGCTTTTTAAATTGCCAGAAAGGATTAACTCCATCGATGGAAAAATCCATGTCTCAGAGAAGCAATAGCTAGGTAAACAGAAGAATTCTTCCATCGACCTAGCTGCATCTACACTGGGGGTTAGATGAGCAACATAGGTAGGTCAATCTAATTTTTAAATGTAGACCAGGCATCAGAACTATTCAATTCAAACCATTTGCAGCAGAGCCTTGACTTGAAATTTAGGGATTTCCTGGAAGAACACCTTCTCCCTTTTCAAAATACTTAAGGAAGCAACAACCAGGAGAAACCCTAGATATAATGCAATCCTCTGAAGGTCAGACTGTTGGACATGGAGGGTCCCAGAATGAAAATTCACAGGTAAGACAGAATTTTCCCTTCTCTCAGTCCCCTCCATGGCATACAGTCTTCACTATGGGATGCAGAATGCAGTAGGTCATCCCAAGGGAGAATTCAATTTACCCATGCAGTTAAGGTTACTAGAACACCTTGTTTTGTAAGCGCCTTCTATAAAATGCTGCATCGGCAGGGATGAGGATCTCTCTTGTTAGAGAAGTGTGGATGGAGGTCTCTGTGGTAGCCTTGCAGGCCTCCTCATAAGATGTGTGAGCTCTGCTCACAAAACTGCTGCTTTTTTCAGAATGCATAGTAATGTGAAGTTTTACCTGAGACGCTGAATAAATAGGTATATCTAACTTATGCACTTCTACTTTCTGAAGATGTTTGGATTCAGTCAGAAGGGCAATAATACCACTTCATATTATATGACACTGTGGACACCTTGGTGATGGAGGCCTGGTTAGTTCACAGAACTACCATCTTTGACAGAAAATTTGACTGAAGTTTCATTAAGAGCATACCAAGCTCTGAAATCCCAGTTGGACAAGGAGACGGTAAGCAGGCAACTTATTTTCAGTCAGAAAGAGACTTGCCACCAATGTGGTTTTATTAGGACTCACAGGCCACAGATCAAGATTATGACAGGAATATGCATATTGCCAAAGGACTGAGAAGAGTGGTGGTCTTCAGGAATGTGTTATGTAATGGTGATGAGGGGTTGGTTTCTTATAATGCAATATGCCTGGCTGACTTGCCCATCTAAGAAACGTTGACCTTGAGCCCCAGGGTGAGGCCACCTTATAAAAAAACCAAACATAGAATGTCCTTTGTTTCAGCTGATTGGTGTCCTTGTAATGCCAACATCTAAACCTCAGATGACTCACAAAATAACGTCTGAGATGCTAGGAGGGCTTTCTATCACTTTCTCAGAACAACTACAGCTCCTTCCTCGGAGCTTCCCAGCTGATGGGTTCATGGATACTACTTAGGATAGGTCCCTGTTGGCACTCTGTTGTGCGTGCATGGGTTTGCTGGGAGTTTGAGAGGCGGTTCCAGTTACACCTAGTTCAGGTCTGAGAACCCAGACCTGAGAATTAATGAGAAGTTGATTATATTCACTGTGGCCTTTCCTTCATAATCTCCTCTACCATCTTCACTCTCAGTGATTAAGGGGGGGGGAGGGGAAATAAAGGAGGTGGTCACAGAGTGACTGGCACTTAAGGGCGAGCTAGGGGTAAGTGCACCTGTGCCTTATTAGTACACCCCAGTTTTGTTAACTGATTGGGCCTAGGAGGAGGGCACCTGCATCTTGTAACAGGATGAGTGCCTTCTAGGAAAGGGAAATGAACTCCTTCTCTGAGGAATGAAACAGGAAGAGAAATAAGCATAGCTGGGAGCTCAGTAGCAGCTGGAGAGTACTCCTAGATCCAGACAGGACCAGTTCAGGGCTGACTCAGCAAAAGCTGAGCTCTAGAAGAGGGACTCTGTGGAGCAGCCTGGAATTAGGTGAGACTACATGAGGAGAAGGGTGCTGCGAAGCCCCTACACCTGAAGAGCATTGTGAAATATCCAAGGAGGCTGGAGTTTATGTCCAGGTGCTTAAGGAAGGCTGACCCAAAACGGAGCAAACTGCTCCCTTAAGGAGAAGCCTGCAGCTGTAAGAGAAGAATCCTGGGAATCCTCCCACCCCTCTACAGGAAAGGAGGGCTAAGGAAATAACTGAGGAGGCTGGAGTTCATATTCAGCATTGAACAACATAAGACTACCTCTGAGAGGAACTGTATTTGCCTAGAGAGGGCGAGGCTGTGAAAGACAGTTTGTCACCAGCGACCTGTAGGAAATGCTGCAGAGCAGCTCCATACCCCTTGACTGAGGACTTTTTGCCAACTTCATGAGATTAAATCACCCTCTGATTTTGGGTGTCTGTCTCTCTCTCATGTAGTACCTATTGATTTTTTTCCAAGCTGGACTTAAATGCCTGTAGGTGATTAACAGGCTTTCAAACTGGTCTGTAATCCAGCAAAAGGCTAAATGATCTAGACTGCATTCCCGATTCTAAGTGCTTCTTGCTGAGACAGCTGGCCTGGATTTTCTTTCTTGGTGTAGAACTCTGGGGAATAGAGCATCCACTTCTGGATCGAACAGGGCTGCTTCTCTTAAGGAAGATTGTATACATAAATACATACCATGTTCCTGAAGAGTCATCTGCTGAAAGTGGAGGGGTGCACTTGACAGTTCATAGGACGAGACAGATTTACTCCATATCTACTTCTTGAGCTACATGTCCCGCCTTGCCTTGCCCCACATCATAATGGGATCCAGGTATGTTCCCCATGCACAAGGTCTTCTATCTGGACTCAACATCACGTAGCTGTTAAATAATTAAGAATTAATTCACCAAAGATGCTAGTACTAGACCTCTGATGAAGTTGTTTATATATTGATTTGTTGTAATTACAGGCTAGATGCAAAGCTAGAATTGTGTTGGGAATCCACACAAGGATAACCTGGAGTTGAATCTGAGCCTTTTCTCTCAGCCCTGGTCTACACTAGAAGTTGAGGTTGAATTCAGCAGCATTAAATCGATTTAACCCTGCCACCGTCCACACAACGAAGCCCCTTTTTTCAACTTAAAGGGCTCTTAAAATCAATTTCCTTACTCCACCCCTGACAAGGGGATTAGCGCTGAAATCGGTCTTGCTGGGTCGAATCTGGGGTACTGTGGACACAATTAGACAGTATTGGCCTCCGGGAGCTATCCCAGAGTGCTCCATTGTGACCAGTCTGGACAGCACTCTCAACTCAGATGCACTGGCCAGGTAGACAGAAAAAGGCCCACGAACTTTTGA
Organism: Lepidochelys olivacea; assembly: GCF_965140295.1. Classification (NCBI taxonomy): domain Eukaryota; kingdom Metazoa; phylum Chordata; order Testudines; family Cheloniidae; genus Lepidochelys; species Lepidochelys olivacea. The sequence goes on along the minus strand of NC_140412.1, from coordinate 22,666,849 downwards.
ATTCAATTTCCTATTTGGCCAGCGTGGCAAGCTGCAGGTGACCATGCAGAGCTCATCAGCAGAGGTGACCATGATGGAGTCCCAGAATCGCAAAAGAGCTCCAGCATGGACCAAATGGGAGGTACGGGATCTGATCGCTGTATGGGGAGAGGAATCCGTGCTATCAGAACTCCCTTCCAGTTCTCGAAATGCCAAAACCTTTATCAAAATCTCCAAGGGCAGGAAGGACTGAGGCCATAACAGGGACCCGAAGCAGTGCCATGTGAAACTTAAGGAGCTGAGGTAAGCCTACCAGAAAACCAGAGAGGCGAATGGCCGCTCCGGGTCAAAGCCCGAAACATGCCGCTTCTATGAGCTGCGTGCCCTTTTCGGGGGGTTCAGCCACCACTACCACAAACATGTTGTTTGACTCCTTCAATGGAGATGGAGGCGACACGGAAGCAGGTTCTGGGGATGAGGAAGAGGATGATGAGGTTGTAGATAGCTCACAGCAAGCAAGCGGAGAAACTGGTTTTCCTGACAGCTAGGAACTGTTTCTCACCCTGGACCTGGAGCCAGTACCCCCCGAACCCACCCAAGGCTGCCTCCCGGACCTGCCGGGCAGAGAAGGGACCTCTGGTGAGTGTACCTTTTAAAATAGTATACATGGTTTAAAAGCAAGCGAGTTTAATGATTAATTTGCCCTGGCATTCGCGGCTCTCCTGGATGTACTCCCAAAGCCTTTGCAAAAGGTTTCTGGGGAGGGCAGCCTTATTCCGTCCATCATGGTAGGACACTTTACCATTCCAGGCCAGTAGCACATACTCGGAAATCATTGTACAACAAAGCATTGCAGTGTATGTTTGCTGGCGTTCAAACAACATCTGTTCTTTATCTCTCTGTGTTATCCTCAGGAGAGTGATATCATTCATGGTCACCTGGTTGAAATAGGGTGCTTTTCTTAAGGGGACATTCAGAGGTGCCCGTTCCTGCTGGGCTGTTTGCCTGTGGCTGAACAGAAAGGTTCCCCGCTGTTAGCCACGGGGAGGGAGGAGGGGCTAGCCATGCGCTGGGGGGAAGCAAAATGCGACCTTGGAATGAAAGCACATGTGCAATGTATGTAATGTTAACAGCAAGGTTTACCGTGAAAGAGTGTACCCATTGTTCTATAAAATGTGTCTTTTTAAATACCGCTGTCCATTTTTTTCCTCCACCAGTTGCATGTGTTTCAAGGATCACAGGATCTTCTCCTTCCCAGAGGCTAGCGAAGATCAGAAGGCGAAAAAAACGCACTCGCGATGAAATGTTCTCTGAGCTCATGCTGTCCTCCCACACTAACAGAGCACAGATGAATGCGTGGAGGCAGACAATGTCAGAATGCAGGAAAGGACAAAATGACCGGGAGGAGAGGTGCTGGGCTGAAGCTGAAAGGTGGTGGCAGGGTGATGAGAGGAGGCAGAATTCAATGCTGAGGCTGCTGGAGGATCAAACTAATATGCTCCAGCATATGGTTGAGCTGCAGAAAAGGCAGCAGGAGCACAGACCGCCGCTACAGACCGTGTAACCAACCACCCTCCTCCCCAAGTTCCATAGCCTCCTCACCCAGACGCCCAAGAATGCGGTGGAGGGGCCTCCGGCCACCCAGCCACTCCACCCCAGAGGATTGCCCAAGCAACAGAAGGCTGGCATTCAATAAGTTTTAAAGTTGTAAACTTTTAAAGTGCTGTGCTTAAAGTGCTGTGTGGCCTTGTCCTTCTCTCCTTCACCACCCCTCCTGGGCTACCTTGGTAGTTATCCCCCTATTTCTGTGATGAATGAATAAAGAATGCATGAATGTGAAGCAACAATGACTTTATTGCCTCTGCAAGTGGTGATCGAAGGGAGGAGTGGAGGGTGGTTAGCTTACAGGGAAGTAGAGTGAACCAACGGGCGGGGGGTTTCATCAAGGAGAAACAAACAGAACATTCACACCATAGCCTGGCCAGTCATGAAACTGGTTTTCAAAACTTCTCTGATGTGCACCGCGCCCTCCTGTGCTCTAACCGCCCTGGTGTCTGGTTGTGCGTAACCAGTGGCCAGGCGATTTGCCTCAACCTACCACCCCACCATAAACGTCTCCCCCTTACTCTCACAGATATTGTGGAGTGCACAGCAAGCAGTAACAGTGGGAATATTCGCAAAAAGGAAAGGAGAACTTGTGGCTACAGCTCACGATACCTTATGCTCAAACAAATTTGTTAGTCTCTAAGATGCCACAAGTACTCCTTTTCTTTTTGTGAATACAGACTAACACGGCTGCTACTCTGAAACCTGTCATTATGCAAGTAGGAATATTGGTTTCGCTGAGGTCTGAGTCAGTAAACTGCGCCAGCGTGCTTTTAAACATCCAAATGCACATTCTACCCTTGCTGAGCCTGTAGTTGAACAGCTCCTGACTACTGTCCAGGCTGCCTGTGTATGGCTTCATGAGCCATGGCATTAAGAGGTAGGCTGGGTTCCCAAGGAGAACTACAGGCATTTCAACATCCCCAACAGTTATTTTCTGGTCTGGGAATAAAGTCCCTTCCTGCAGCTTTTGAAACAGACCAGAGTTCCTGAAGATGCGAGCGTCATGTACCTTTCCCGACCATCCCACGTTGATGTTGGTGAAATGTCCCTTGTGATCCACCAGTGCTTGCAGCACTATTGAAAAGTACCCCTTGCGGTTTATGTTCTCGCCGGCTTGGTGCTCTGGTGCCAAGACAGGGATATGGGTTCCATCTATGGCCCCACCACAGTTAGGGAATCCCATTGCAGCAAAGCCATCCACTATGACCTCCACATTTCCCAGGGTCACTACCCTTCATATCAGCAGATTTTTGATTGCATTGGCTACTTGCATCACAGCAGCCCCCACAGCAGATTTGTCCACTCCAAATTGATTCCCAACCGACCGGTAGCTGTCTGGCGTTGCAAGCTTCCACAGGGCTATTGCCACTCGCTTTTCAACTGTGAAGGCTGCTCTCACCTTGGTATTCTTGCACCTCAGGGCAGGGGAAACAAGTCACGAAGTTCCATGAAAGTGCCCTTACGCATGCAACTGAGAATCATCCCAGACCTGCAATACTACCTGCAACACTATGTCTCACCAGTCTGCACTTGTCTCCCTAACCCAGAATCGGCGTTCCACCGCATGAACCTGCCCCATTAGCACCATGATGCCCACACTGCCAGGGCCCGTGCTTTGAGAGAAGTCTGTGTCCATATCCTCATCACTCTCGTCACCGTGCTGACGTTGCCTACTCGCCCGGTTTCGCTTTGCCAGGTTCTGGTGTTGCATATACTGCTGGATAATGCATGTGGTGTTTAATGTGCTCCTAATTGCCAAAGTGATCTAAGCGGGCTCCATGCTTGCCGCGGTCTTGCATCTGCACAGAAAAAAGGCGTGGAACGATTGCCTGCTGTTGCCCTGACAGAGAGAGGTACGACATGGCTTACAGGGTTGGCATACATGGAATTCAAATCAACAAAGGGGTGGCTTTGCAAGAAACAGAATGGCCCCCTCAAGGGCAGAACTCAAAACTGGGTTTAGCAGGCCGTTGATTTCACGGAGGGAGGGAGGAGAAAATGAATGCAAAACAAATCTGGTCTATTTCATGTTTTGAGCCACTTCTTCTATCTTTATACATCTTGCTGGCAGCAGACTGTGCAGTACTACCACTAGCCATCGTCATCTCTTGGGTGCTTGGCAGAAGACGGTGCAGTATGACTACTGGCCATCGTCTTCTGTTGGCTGCTGATTAAAAGACAGTGCACTGCTGGTAGGACTGAATCGCCATGAGACGAAACTTAAAAGGGAAACGACCTGGCTGCGTCACTCCCGTTTGCCCAGGCGCCCCTGACCTCATCGAGGTCAGTTAAAAGAGCACCCAGGACTATGGCGACGACGGCTACCAGTCATACTGCACTGGCTGCTGCCAAAAGGCAATAAACTGCTGCTGTGTAGCAATGCAGTACCGCATCTGCCAGCGCCCAGGAGAGATACGGTGACTGTTAGCTAAGCGGGCTCCATGCTTGCCGTGGTATGGTGTCTGCACAGGTAACTCAAGAAAAAAAGGCGCAAAACGATTGTCTGCCCTTGCTTTCATGGAAGGAGGGAGGAAGGGAAGGAGGACCTGACGATATGTACCCAGAACCACCTGCGACAATGTTTTAGCCCCATCAGCCACTGGGATTTCTACTCAGAATTCAAATAGGCGGCGCAGACTGCAGGAACTGTGGGATAGCTATCCACAGTGCAACGCTCCGGAAGTCGACGATTGCCTTGGTACTGTGGACACATTCTGCTGACTACATGCACTTAGAGCATTTGTGTAGGGGGGACACACAATCGACTGTATAAAAACACTTTCTACAAAACCGACGTCTATAAATTCAACCTAATTTTGTAGTGTAGACATACCCTTAGTCTGATTTGCCAAACGTTAGCACACCCTCCTATCTTCTGTCTCTCTCCTGAAATCAAGATGGTGTTGGCCAATGACTGAGCTGCTAGAATTTTGTGAGGGCTGTAACTGGCCCTTCCACTTGTTCATTCAAAGCCATGCTTCAGAAAGCTTTTAGCAATGGCTGCTGCACCCTGTAATCCAAGCAAGGACAGACACATTTACCTTTCACTTATGGCATTCCTCAGGGACATGTATTTGGAAGTTTTAAATGCACAGCAAATCAGAAACTGGTGAAACATCAGTCTTGGAAAAGTAGGCTAGGGAAATCTAGTTTAAAGAAGGTTTTATGTAGGTTTTTTTTAATGCATGCTCACAGGGGTCCCAGTTGAGCACAGACCTCTACAATTAGATCACTGCAAATAGTCTCAGAGCTGAAACTACTCCAAAGTTTTCTCTCAGTGAAGATCTTATTCGCCTGTCTGGGGAGTTGGCAGAACACTTCAGCTGGTATAACTATGCCCTTTACTAAGGAAGCCACAGCAGGCTTAACCTTAGGTAGAAATAGGTCTTGATAAGGAATTTCCAGTCCACCTTAATCACATCTTCAAACCAGTTGAGGAAGAATTACAGAGCTTTTCACCTTTGAGGTTTGTGTTTCATTTTCTACACATGTATCTGTAAAGTTAGCCCTCCCTCTTCATGCTTAGCGCTGAGAAACTTGGTTGAAAGTCTGAGGTATCTAGCTCAGCAGTTCTCAAACTGTGGGTTGGGACCCCAAAGTGGGTCACAACCCCATTTTAAAGAGGTTACCAGAGCTGGCTTAGACTTGCTGGGGCCCAGGGCTGAAGCCCAAGCCCCAACACCTGGGGCTGAAGCCCTAGTGCTTCAAGACTGGGCGGTAGGTCTCAGATTATAGGCCCCTTGCTGGGGCTGAAGCCTTAGAGCTTTGGCCCCCCACCCAGGGAGGCGGGGCTTGGGCGGGCTCAGGCTTCAGTTCCCCTGAATGGGGTAATATAGTAATTTTTGTTATCAGAAGGGTTCACAGTGCAATGAAGTCTGAGGAACCCCTGGTCTAGCTCAAAGCCCCAGCTTTAGAGATTTCTCCTGTTCTTTAGAGCTGTCCTCCCAAACTTCTTAGTAGTGTGGCTCACTGCAACCAAGCTTTTCCCCCCCACTAAAGCAGGGCATTAGATTCAAGATACTAGAGTTTGGATGGTTTTGAGACTCACCAGGCATCACCTGACAAAAGTATCAGTTCTCTCCATAGATCCAGTACAGGAAGAGAAACATGCTGGAGGACTCAAGTTCAGGAGAAGGGACTCTGACCAATTCTCAAAGAATGCTCAAGAGTTGTGAAGATACTGGGCAGGAATTGCATATAGAATTTTCTTATTTTACACAGATCTGTATTCCTCTCATGCTGTCTAAAGTAAAGTGTGATTGTTTTTGGAAAAGCTTGTGTCTGTTGGCTTCAACTTTCATGTCCCCCCAAAGAGGTAAACTAGAAGCCAGAGTATCCACAAGAATGGAGATCTGGAAAAGGGTATACTAAAGTGCTGAGGTGATATTGTGGGAGGGGAGATCAGCACTGGTTCCCAGGGTCAAGGGCAGCTGGACCATGGGCTCCCACTCCTAGGAAAGGATTATGAGACAGTCTGTGTGCTGGAAATTTGCCAGAAAGTCTAGAACCAGAGGTGGTGACTTAAGCCTGTGCAGACAAAAGGGAGCCTAAGACGACTTAGGCCCTACATGTGGGTCCAAACAGAGCAGCCTGGCAAGTGTCCAGCAGGGGGAACTTGACCAGGGCTGAGAGAGTCTGCAAGCATGTATCCCACGTGTCACCCTTACAAAAATAGTAGCCACTTCATGACCTTCTGTAGGATCACTTGAAGGGGAGAGGAGGTAGGCCTAACAGGGAAAGGAATCAGGAGCGTGGAGTGAAGTGATTCTGAGTGGGGACTGACTGCACAGAATGGAGTGAACCAGAGCCACTGGAGACAAATGACTCATTAGTAAGGCTGTGTCATAAATATAAAGGGAAGGGTAAACCCCTTTGAAATCCCTCCTGGCCAGGGGAAAGCTCCTCTCACCTGTAAAGGGTTAAGAAGCTAAAGGTAACCTCACTGGCACCTGACCAAAATGACCAATGAGGAGACAAGATACTTTCAAAAGCTGGGAGGAGGGAGAGAAACAAAGGGTCTGTGTGTCTGTCTATAGTCTGTCTTGGCTGGGGATAGACCAGGAATGGAGTCTTAGAACTTTTAGTAAGTAATCTAGCTAGGTACGGGTTAGATTATGATTTCTTTAAATGGCTGAGAAAAGAATTGTGCTGAATAGAATATCTTTTTTGTAACTTAAGGTTTTGCCTAGAGGGGTTCTCTATGTTTTGAATCTAATTACCCTGTAAGGTATCTACCATCCTGATTTTACAGGGGGGATTTCTTTATTTCTATTTACTTCTATTTTTATTAAAAGTCTTCTTGTAAGAAAACTGAATGCTTTTTCATTGTTCTCAGATCCAAGGGTTTGGGTCTGTGGTCACCTATGCAAATTGGTGAGGCTTTTTATCCAACATTTCCCAGGAAAGGGGGGATGCAAGTGTTGGGAGGATTGTTCATTGTTCTTAAGATCTAAGGGTCTGGGTCTGTAGTCACCTAGGCAAATTGGTGAGGCTTTTTACCAAACCTTGTCCAGGAAGTGGGGTACAAGGTTTTGGGAAGTATTTTGGGGGGGAAAGACGTGTCCAAACAGCTCTTCCCCAGTAACCAGTATTAGTTTGATGGTGGTAGCGGCCAATCCAAGGACAAAGGGTGGAATATTTTGTACCTTGGGGAAGTTTTGACCTAAGCTGGTAAAGATAAGCTTAGGAGGTTTTTCATGCAGGTCCCCACATCTGTACTCTAGAGTTCAGAGTGGGGGAGGAACCTTGACAGGCTGCGAGTTTGTCACAGGTTCAGTGACTTCTGCAGCAGCCGGTGCACCTGGCTCAGGGGCAGCTCAGACCACCAATGCACCAGCCGCGCCAGTCACTGCTGGGGCAGTCTCAGGCCACCGCTCCCTGCCCCAGCAGCAGAGTTAGTGTGTGGGAGGTGGCAGAGGCTGGGGTGAGGCGGGCTCTGGGCGGAACTTACCTGGGGGACTCCCCAGAAGCATCAACATCCCCTTGCTCAGCTGCTAGGCAGAGGCGTGGCCAGGCAGCTCTCCGCACTGCCTCTGCCCAGAGTGCTGGCTTCACAGCTCCCACTGGCTTTGGTTCCCAGCCAATGGTGCTGCGGGGGCGGTGCCTACAGGCAGAGGCAGCCATGCCTCCGCCCAGAAGCTGAGCAAGGGGATGTCGCCACTTCTGGGGATTCCCCCAGGTAAGCACCGCCCAGAGCCCACCTCACCCCATCCCGTGCCCCAACCCCTGCCCCCTCCCTAACTCTGCTGCTGCTTGGGGCGGGGCAGAGGGGGAAGGTATGGAGCCATGTAGAGACCTACCGGCCCCACCAACCGCCCCTTCCCGCAGGGGTCCTTGGCAGTTGCCCCTCCCTTCCCAAGTTTTAGTCACAGTCATGGACAGGTCACAGGCCATGAATTTTTGTTTATTACCCATGACCTGTCCATTACTTTTACTAAAAATACCTGTGATTGAAACGTAACCTTACTCATTAGTATCAGAAAGTTTACAGAAGCTAGCACCTTTCATGCAGCTGAGCATTTGTAGGTAAAATAGCTTGCAGAAACAGGAAATGCTTTGCAGCCTTCTCAATAATCTCAGCATGGACATTGCCTACGTAATGGCTGGGAGCAGAAATTTCTTCCTCCTGGTTGTTCTAGTGGACCTTGCCTTCCCCTGAGATTCAGGAGGCCCAGGAGAGGCTTTCCTGCTTGCTCTGCAAACTGAGAGAATACAGATCCCATGTGTGGGAGGGAGGTTGTGGGGAAAAAAACAAAAACCACCACCACACCTCGAGTTTCATGCCACTGATAATGGCCTGGTCTCAGTGAGCACAGCTTTCATGCAACTTGCTCAACTATCTCAGCATGGATCTTGCTCCCATGGTGAGTTTTGCTGGAGCCCGGTCAACTGTCTCTGGATGGATCTTGGCTGCATGCCATCTGGAAACTGGGTTCCTGGAGCTGCTGTCTATGACTGCCATTTCTAAGGGGAGGAGAGGTTCTGTCTTTCTCACCCACCTCGGAAAGTTTGTGTGTGGGGGGAAATTTTTTAAGTTTAGAGGAGAAAAGCCTTGAAGCCACTGAAGAAACTGACAGTTTGTTAAAAGTCCTGCAAAAGCTCTGCTACAAAGGGAGACCTAAAATCTCTTGTGTGCTGCTTGGAGGCAGAGAATTCTGGAGAATTCCTCCTGAGGGACAGGACGAAGCCCAGGCTCGGAGCAAAGATCTGTTCTGCCTCCAGCTGCTATGGAGACAGGGAATGCCCCACTGAAAACTGTTTGCCACAAAGGGGACCAAGAACTTAGTTTTCAAAAGATACTCAACCACAGAGGCCTAACATTTCTCAAACTAAGTTCTGACATGCAAGTCAGAATTTCATTCAGTTGTGATGTTTTGCTAACTGGTAGCGATCATGGAATTTAGTTAGGCACTTCAAATCCCTTTAAACAGCAAACTCCCAAATGTTCCTTCTGGGTTGATCTCATACATACTTTGCTGGGGAAAGTTTAAAATTTAGTTCTGCCTTTAAATTATGCAAATATGAAGCTTTACAACTATTTTGCAATTAACTGAAAAACCCTTTGTTTTGCACTTCAGAAGTGACATGACATTCCCACATGTATATCAGAAAGGCATTTAGTTGTGAAGTAGTTTTGGACATTTGAATTCCATATACTGGCATGTACCAGTGAGACACCTGATGTTCTCTCTGTGAATATGGCAACATTTAAGCGTAAATTCCTCTGGAATACAAGGAACAGATCTGGGTGGAACATTTTGACCTGGTTTAACTTCGAAACCTAGAAAGTCATTTGGTCAGAAACAGCTATATTCTGAATAACCAATAAAGAGCTTAGATATTTTATTTAGGATAAACCACACACACATCATTCCCCACAATAATCCCTTAACTTTTCAATTTGTTACCTGTGAAGTGGTCTAAGTAATAAACTCAGAACATACTGCTGCAGCAGCTGTAAAACCCCTTCACAGGCTGATATGGGAGCGCAGAAGTTGCAACTGAAGTACAGTAACTCCTCGCTTAACGTTGTAGTTATGCTCCTGAAAAATGTACTTTAAGCAAAACGATATTAAGTGAATCCAATTTCCACATAAGAATTAATTTAAATGGGGGGGAGGGGGGATATTAAGGTTCCAGGAAATTCTTTTTAGCCAGACAAAAGATGTGTATGTGTGTGTTTCTGACTCTACCACCTCAACCAAGCTTCACAATCATCATTGCTGTGTACAGTATTAAATTGTTTGTTTAAAACACAAAGTTTTAAACAAACAATTTAATACTGTACACAGCAATGATGATTGTGAAGCTTGGTTGAGGTGGTAGAGTCAGAGGGTGGGATATTTCCCAGGGAATGCCTTGCAGCTAAATGATGAACTAACACCGGGCTGAGCCCTCAATTGAATTAGCTTAACATCATTTTGCTTAAAGTAGCATTTTTCAGGAACATAACTACCATGTTAAGTGAAGAGTTACTGTACTCTATGTATACTCTGTCAATTGTTTTTAATAGGTAAACCAGGATGAGCGTGGCCAGCTCTGGGATCTGAGACATAACGAGAACAGGGGTGGAGGGAAAAAAAGACATATAGTTTGTGTTCAGAGGAAGCAGGATATGCCTGTGCATTTGTCACACAGTTGGAACTGACAAGATTTACCCTTCCTAGTTTCCAGAAGTTCTCTTTTAGATAAGAGGCTCAGGTCTATTCTTAGCAGTTCCCTCCCTAGCAGGGAATCCTTCCCCACTCTCCATATGGACATGAATTAAATTAAGATGGGCTCAGCAACCTGGTACTCTTTAGGCTGCTACAACTTTGTGCTCCAGCAGCTTCAGTCATTGTGTAAAATCAATGAGGGCAGATCCTGTCTTATGCAAAATGTTAACTCTGAAGGCTAATGACAATTAACAACATTTTAAACTTTCATTGCTGACTACATGTTAATCTGCACAATCCACTACAGTAACATCTCACTGCAGTGGCCTCCTCTTCACTGCTAAAAGCGGAGTTCTCATCTGGGGTGACTAACTCATGAACTAGCCTTCTGTTAAAAAAAAAAAAAAAAAGAAGTGGAAACAAGGAGATAAACTAAGCAGGGCCAACCACAGGAGAATAGTGATGACCTCACCAAGTTTACATCGGAGTGAGACGGAAGTGCTTTATCTCCACTGTGGAGCCCATGATGTTACTCAACCGCACACGCGCGCACACAGTTAAAACTCTAAAGACAAGGCCTAAGGCTCTGACCCTCAAACGGTAGGTGCGCAGGAGGCTCTGGAGCCAGCACGTGGGGAATGAACACAGCTTCGCGGATAATCCGGTTACCTAAAGCCAGAGCAGAGCCGACCCCAGCAAAGGGGAGCCAAGCCGGACGTGTCTCAGCACAGGCTCCCGCTGTAGAGTGCCCTCAGCCCCTAGACCCCGCCACACTATGGGGATGGGCCCCGTCTTCTGGGCGGAGTTCAGACCACCCCAGATTTCCCGGGGGAGGGGGTCACCACGGCCGCTCGCCGGCGCCAGGAGAGCTCGGGCCCCTCCGCCCCCCGGACCCCGCAGCCCGTGGGGACAGTCGCCGCCAAGGACCGGGGGGAATCGCACTCTTCAGGCGGGCCTGGGAGAAGGCATCAGCATAGCTGTCCGCCGCAAGGCTGCCCCGGTACTCACGCCGCCCGTGGCCTCCGGCGCTCTCCCGGCTCCTCTGCTGCACTTGCTGCCGGAGGCGGCTGCGGCCGAGCGGGTGCCCATCCTGCGGCTCCGGGGCGCCGGGGAGTTCAGGGATAGGAACTCGGAGCTTGAGTCCATCAGGTCGTAAAGGGACCCCTGACCGCTCGGGGCGGCGGACGGGACGGGGCGGCCGCGCCCGCTACCCGTGTTGCTCCGTAGCATCACCATGGCCGGACCCGTTCCGGCTCAAGCGGGTGGTGGGGGGCGGCGGCTTCTCTCCGAATTCTGGCGCCACAAACCGCGGGCTGTCGCTTCACCGCCCTGCCGTCGTATCTCTCCGCCTCCGCCCCTCAGCAGAGCCGTGGTGCGACTCCTGAGAGTCAGCAGGTCGCGTGGTACCTGTTGCTGCTGTTACCCTCAATCACTGAGCCTGCGGCCGCACCGACAGAAATCGTTCCGCCCCCCTCGTCCCGTGGGACTCTTTCCCCTGGTCGGTTAGTCCCGGACAGGGTGCGGAGAGACACGTACCGGTACTGAGTCCCTTTGGAATTTTTGGCGCGTGCAAAGTTGGGGGGGGGGGGCAAGTGTTTTGCCCGGTTCTGATTGGCTAAGAGAAAGGCGCTCAGCCCGCCTGCTCCGTCGCTTCCCGCGGAAAGGAGATTCAAATGCCAGTCCCTTAAAGAGCCACTGCCCGAGATCTCAGACAGCTGTTCCCCGCGGAGCCAGATCCCCGCCAGGCAGGGGCAGGTGTTGCAGGAGCCTGCCGCAAAAGGCAGGGCTCTAATTCAATGGGTCCTTGTCACCCTGTCATGCCCCCCCCCCCCAGGGGAAGAGCGTTCAGGGGCAGGGCCCTACACACACGCTGCACCCCAGTCAGGCGGGGGTGGGGGAGCATGCACACACGTTGCAGCTGGACAGGGCTCAGGCCAGGGGGAGCTTACTGGCAGCAGCTGCTGTCTCAACTTGCTGATATACTTAAAAAGGCAGCGTATTTAGAGTGGGGTCCACATACCTAAAGGGGCAATGTGCACCTCTCTCTCTCTCACACAGACACACACCATCATCATCATGTTTCCGCAGGGAATATTTGCGGCCACTGCCATGCATCTGTTGTGTCTCCTCCCTCCATTTGTGGTGCCTTGTAGAGTGTGAGGCTACATTAACAACCATGTGTTAACCCTTGAGGGCTCAGCCGAATGCTAGTTCATTTAGCAGCAAGAAGGGTGGGAAATATCCCACCCTCTGATTCTACCACCTCAACCAAGCTTCACAATCACCATTGCTGTGTACAGTATTAAACTGTTTATATACACACACAGTATAATTTTTAAACAATGTCTTTTGTCTGCAAAAAAAATTTCTCTGGAACCTGAAACCCCCCCCCCCATTTACATTAATTCTTATGAGGAAATTGGATTCGCTTAACATCATTTTGCTTAAAGTAGCATTTTTCAGGAACATAACTACAACATTAAGCAAGGAGTTACCGTATTTACTTAGTAGCCTATCTGTACATTCTTATTTTAGAAAATATTGGCCTTTGGCTCTCATGGGCCCAGCTAAGTTTGGGACATAACACTAATAGCCAGCACATTCCATCACAAAAAGAGTGCAACAACATTTTCATTCCAAAATAGACTGTTTAAGCAAAACAGGTTAATTTTTCATTAAAGTCCTTCCCCTGCTTCCCCTATTTTGCTTCCATCCTCCTGAGCAATAAAGCAAACTAAAGTTTCAAATATGAAGGTTTCATTCTCTCGAAAAGTTTAGCACATTTCAGTTAAAAGTCCATTGTCAGCTACAAAGGTCATATCTAAACACCGCAAATACTGATGTATTCTCATCCACAAAAAATTGAGAGCCTGCTGTAGTTTTGATGTGACACAGCATTTTGCTCAAGTGTCATGGCCTGGAAATAAATTAAGGATTTTTTGTGATGTCTGGCACAAAAAAAACAACAAAAAAACCACACCCCCAAACTTTCCACACAGTCCTACCTAATGTTAGCCCTACTCATCACCAAACTATGGGGCAAGACATAATAGCTACTAGAGAAGTGAACAGCAATGAATACAGCTTTAAATAAAAAAAAAGTCTTTTTCATGATTAAACCTCGTGACTGTGTGGTGCTACCTGTAAGCACCTTATAAAAATAAACTCTTTTGTGTATTTTATGGCCCAGGAGATGAAAGGCCCTTGTGCAGCCATTAGTTTTGCCAGGTTAAGCAAGCTTCTGCCAGTTTTCAGGGCTTAAAACTATCTCAAGAATCTCTTCCTGCTGATTTAACAAAAGAGACAGCCAGAAAGAAAGGTACTGTATTTAACTTCAAATATCTGTTTGGCCATGTACAAGTCAGATGGAAAACACTTCTCTGGGGAGGTTTTCCATGCACGCTGTGAACAGGCTTCCTTTTCGTCCTCAACATCTTCTTCCCTGTGGCTCAGGGCCAGTCTCTCCCACACTAACAGCTCCAGATTCCATTCCTCTGCCCTTCTTGATTAGTAGCAGCTCACCCTACCCCCTTGCTAAGGCTCAGCCTCTGTCCTGACCTCTCCCACCCCTCCACTGTAAGCTCAGGATCTCTCCTAGGGTGACCAGATAGCTAGTGTGAAAAAATCAGGAAGCGGGGATAGTAAGAGCCTAGATAAGAAAAAGCCCCAAATACAGGGACTGTCCCTATAAAATCGGGACATCTGGTCACCCTCCTGATATTATCTCTCTCCCCACTCAAGCCCTCTCTCTCCACCCCTTGTTTTGGCTCAGGATCCTCCCACCATCTGAGCTAGACTTAAGCTACCCGTTTTGCCCACCTTGGCTCAAACTTTGCCCTTTTTCTGGTTTGGGTTCAAAACTTCCCCTTTCTCCGCTCTTCTGGCTCAGCCTGCCCCCTCCTTTGATGCAGCATGCTGGAGCTTAACAGAGCAATAGAAATGATCTCACTTTATATCCAAGTTAAAACGCCTCCCACCTGCCTGAGCTCCTAGTAGTCGTGCAATAACAGCCAGATTTCCTAGGGGAAGAAATTGCTTGTAACTCACCCATTTCCTGCACAACCCACAAACACTTCCTGAGCAAACTGCTGCTTTATACAGTTGGGGGAAGCTTTAGTGCTGCCTTCTGGTATATGAGGCTGTTAAACCCGCCCCTAGCCAGTACTCCTATACACCTGGATGAGGGTCACCTATGGAACAGCCAAGGGTAGCAGCAGTAACTGCTGGCTATCAGCCAGCTGCCCCTGCTCGGCACTCCTGTGTGTACACCAGCTGCTATTGGTAAGGAGCAATAGACATGTAAGAAATGTGGCGTGCTGGGTACATTTGCTTTCTTCTTCACTAGTCAAGTAATAAGTGCACCAAGAGAGGATGCACTGAGGACCAGGGTTCCCTATTGCCATCTCTCATGTTTCCCTTTCTCTTTAGAAATTCTGCACATATTCTTGCAGGAGGCAAAGTGGAAGAAATGAGATCGTAAGAGCCAGGAGAGAAAGAGTATTCTTCTTACAATAACATTTGGTATTATAGGATAAAAGGGTGCATTGGTTAGAGAGTACTATAATTTACAGTGTCCAAATCAGGATTATTGAAGGATGATTTACTGGGGAATAACAATATACAGGGTCATTGTAACCTCCTGGATAGTTTATCACTTGGAAAATAATTTGTGATTCCATTAGTATTTATTGTATGTCATATGCAGTTATTGTTATCAGTGGCATTGTTTATTTGGAATTATACAGAACTATTACAATAGTAATATTAGGTAACAATGATTTTATATACAGGGATTGTTAATACTTTCTGCTAGCATCAGATAGAAGTCTATTTAAAAATTACAAATATTTTTAAAAGCTGTTACATACACTTGATAACATTTATTTTTACAGTTAAGATTTTTACAGTAACTCCTCACTTAATGTCGTCCCAGTTAATGTTGTTACATCGCTGACCTATTAGAGAACGTGATCTTTTAAAGTTGCGCAGTGCTCCCTTGTAATGTTTTTTGGCAGCTGCCTGCTTTGTCCACTGCTTTCAGGAAGAGCAGCCCGTTGGCGTTAGCTGGTAGGGGCTGGTTGGGCCAGCATCCCCCTATCAGCTCCCCTAAGTTCCCTATGAAGCAGCCACGCAGCAGGCTATTAACTGCCGGGCAGTTCAGGTGTCTCTCCCCCTACTGCCATGTGCTGCTCCTGCCCTCTGCCTTGGAGTTGTTCCTGGAAGCCTCCTGATTGCTGTGCAGGGGCGGGGGCGGGGGGGGGGGGGAGGGAGACGGGTGCTGATGTCAGGGTGTGCCCCTTCCCCTGCTCCTGTACCCTGTCTTCACAGAGTGGAGGGGGGTGGGAGGGCGGACACTACAGGTCTCGGGACAGAGGGAGCTTGCTGTCAGCAGCTGCTGTCTCAACTTCCTGATATACTGAAAAAGGCAGTGTACTTAGAATGGGGTCAGCATACTTAAAGGGGCAATGCGCGTCTCTCTCTCTCTCGCTCACACACACACAAACGGTGTGTGTCTCTGTCTCATAGACACATTCACCACCCAGCACTTTGGAAAGTGGAGGGAGTGGAGTGCTCCAGTGGGATAGCGTGGGTTCATCCTCCTGTTCAGTTACTGTAGGGAATGTTTGCAGCCACTGCCATGCCTCTATTGTGTCTCCTCCTGACTCCCTCCATTCGTGCTGCCTTATAGAGTGTGAGGCTACATTAACAACAATGTGTTAATCCTTGAGGGCTCAGCTGAGTGTTAGTTCATCATTTAGCAGCAAGGCATTCCCTGGGAAATATCCCACCCTCTGATTCCACAACCTCAACAAAGCTTCACAATTGTCATTGCTGTGTACAGTATTAAATTGTTTGTTTAAAACTTATAGTGTGTGTGTATATATATAATATATACACACACACACACAATGTCTTTTGTCTGGCAAAAAAAAATTTCCCTGGAACCTAATCCCCCTATTTACATTAATTCTTATGGGGAAATTGGATTCACTTAACATAGTTTCACTTAAAGTAGCATTTTTCAGGAACATAACTACAACCTTAAGTGAGGAGTTACTGTATTTAATATAATTTGTTGATACTTGAATCAAAACTTTGCCATAGACAATGAGGAAAAGACTAAACACTAGATACACCAGTCATTTGGTATTACAAAGCATTTCTTGACAGAGTAAACCAAATGATGCTTCCTCTTGTCTGTTAAACAGTAGTTAAGCCTAAAAGTCTATGAATTAATTGTGGAAACATTTTTATAAGAGCTTGGACCTAAATTTTAGAGATTAAAAACAGATGTGTGAAGGGGAGTTGGGAAAAAGTCTTCAACAGAAAAATTAATCCAAAAGTGGAAACATCACAACATCTATCCTGTTTTTATTGTGTAAATCAGAAATAAAACAAGAACTGTAAAAAACTTGTATTTTACAGTGAGGAAAATGTTTGGAAACTTTGTGAATACATCAGAAGTTATGATCAATACCCTTTAGAAGAATTTTATGCCGTTTTCATATCCAATGAGAGAAGGATGGTAAGTTGATGAGTTGTGATATAGAACAAAGGTCAAAACAGATTCACTGTGAAGGAAAGATGGGGATCCAGGCATATAGGTGACCTGAGCCTGGTAGCTCAGCTGGGCCCCATGGTCACACAGATACTGGAAAAGATCCTAAAAGGCAGGTCTTTTAGTCATATATGGCAGTCTGGGCCTTGGAGCTGACATTTGGAGACGTATCATCTCCCTGAGGATGGCAGGGATCCATTTGCTGCTATCAATCAGCTGAGGAGACTGAATGGTCTGTGTGGTCCCCAACTAAGAGCTCAAAAAGACCAAAAGACAATCTGATAAAAGCTTAATTATTGCATTGCAGATGTAACGCAAGCTGACTAATTTTATCATTCAGTGAAGACCGACCTAACTTGTATTAGACTGAAATCCTAGATATTTCTTTGGTTTACTTAAAATTAGCTTCTAACTTGTAATTTGCAGATACCGCTCTGGAAGCAGCAGTCAGGATGTGGAGATGAACCTGTGGTTTGGGTAAGACATTCTATTCTGTTCTATGTAGATCCTTATAGCATGCTCATTTCCCTAGTATCTCTAGCACATTAAGCAATAAGGGGAATCAGGCCTCACCAACCTATTAGAATTCTTTGAGGGTGTCAGAAAACATATAGAGAAGGGAGATCAAGTGGATATAGTGTACCTTTCAGAAAGTCTTTGACAAGGTGCCTCACCAAAGGCTCTTAAGCAAAGTAAGGAGTAATTGGATAAAAGGGAATGTCCTCTCATGTATCAGTAACCTGGCCGCTAAGAACGCTATTGCTTGGCTTAGCAAATAGTCAAGCGCTAAATAAAATAAATAGTACCTGGTTAAAAGATAGGAAACAAAAGAAAGGAATAAACTGTCAGATTTCAAGTACAGAGAAGTAAATGGCAGGGTTCCCCAAGGATCTCTATTGGGACCAGTGCTGTTCAACATATTAATAAATTAAAAAAGGGTAAACAGTGAAGTGGCAAAATTTGCAGACAATACAAAATTACTTAAGATAGTTAAGTTCAAAGCTGACTGTGAAGAGTTACAAAGGGATCTCACAAAACTGGGTGATTGGGCAAGAAAATGCCAGATGAAGTTCAGCATTGATAAATGCAAAGTAATGCCACTGGAAAAATGAATCCCAACTATACATACAAAAAGATGGGGTCTAAATTAGCTATTACCACTCAGGAAGGAGAAATTGGAATCATTGGATAGTTCTCTGAAAACATCTACTCAGTGTGCAGCAGCAGTCTAAAAAAGCTAACAGAATGATAGGAACCATTAGAAATAAGATAGATAATAAGGCAGAAAATATCACAGTGCCACTATATAAATCCATGATACACTTACACTTTGAATACTGTGTGCGGTTCTGGCTGCCCCATCTGAAAAAAAAAATTAGAATTGGAAGAAGTACGGAGAAGGGCAACAAAAAAGATTAGGGTTATGAAACACCTTCCATATGAGGAGAGAGTGAAAATACTGGAACTGTTTGGCTTAGCTAAGAAATAACTAAGGGGGGATATGATAGAGGTAAAAAAAATCATGAACTGTGTCAAGAATGTGAATAAGATAGTATTATTTACCCCTTCACCTAACATATGAACAGGGGTCACTTGATGAAATTTATAGGCAGCAGGTTTAAAACAAACATACAGAAGTACTTCTTCACACAACACACAGGCAACCTGTGGAACTCATTACCAGGGCATGTTGTGAAGGCCAAAACTATAACTGGGATTAAAAAAAGAATAAGATAAGTTCATTGCAGATGGGTCCATAAATGCTATTAGTCAAGATGGTCAGGGACACAACTCCATGCTCTGTGTGTCCCTAACCCTCTAACTGCCAGAAACTGGGACTGGATGACAGGGGATGGATCACTCTATAAATTGTCCTGTTCTGTTCACTCCTTTTGAAGCATCTGGTAGCGGCCACTGTCAGAAGCCAGGATACTGGGTTAAATGGACCATTGGTTTGACCCAGTATGGTCATTCTTAGGTTCTTAACAACATCCCATGTGTGCTTTCTAAGGTCAGGTCTACACTACAGACTTCTATTGGTATAACTACATCACGTAAGTCACTACCCGGATCAGCGGGTAGTGATCGATCTATTGGGGATCCATTTATCGCGTCTAGTGTAGACATGATAAATTGATCCCCGATCGCTCTGCTGTCGACTCCGGAACTCCACCACGGCGAGAGGCAGAAGCGGAGTCGACGGGGGAGCGGAGGCCGTTGATCCCGCGCCATGAGGACGCGAAGTAAGTGATTCTAAGTCGATCTAAGATACGTCGACTTCAACTACGCTATTCTCGTAGCTGAAGTTGCGTATCTTAGATCGATTCCCCCCCCCCCCCAGCCCCGTGTAGACCAGGCCCCAGACTTATATTGGTATAACTACATCAAGGGTGTGAAAAATCATGCCTGAGTGACATAGTTATATCGACCTAACCCCTGGTGTAAACAGCGCTATGTCAGAGTGTGAGCTTTTCCCATTGATATAGCTACCACCTCTCGCAGAGGTGGATTAACTACGCCGATGGGATTCTCCCATTGGCATAGGAATGTCTTCACTTAGGCACTTCAGCGATGCAGCTGCACCAATGCAGCATTTTAAGTGGGGTAGACCACTTTTATATAGTAAAAGAACAATGGAACATCCAATGAAACACTTAAAACTTCTAACACAACACATAATAAACCTGTGGAACTTATTGCCACAGGATATCATTGAGGCCAAGAGCCTAGTTGGATCCAAAAAAGTGTAGATATTTACATGGATAATAAAAATATCAACATAGGATAGAAAAATCTAAGGGTTATACAGCTTCATGTGTCAGGGCATATGCCCTATGGGATGGTATTAAGGGAAAATTTCCTTTTTGGACATAATTATCACTGAACTTTTCTCTGAAGTGTCCGGTACTGGAGCACTAGTCCAGTTTTGGTGCGGCAATCTTCTATTCTAGAAAGTGAAGGTTAAGATGGCACTTTCAATATAAATGCCCTATTCAGGTACCTATAACTTTGTTTTTTTTAAAAAAAACTGGCACATGCCATCTCAGACTGGGAATGAATTGTTTGGGAAAATCAGAAAAAAAAAACTGTTTGAGCCATTTTAATTATATCCTTGCATGGCCCCTTCTCCACCCTGCCCCCAAGTGTAACTCAAAAATAACTTAGTTTAAAAACAAACCAACTTTACAAATAATTAGTTTTGAATGAGATCTAAGTGGTATGAGAAGGAAGGTAGAAGAGGGATAGAGAAGGCCGTTACAGATTTTAAGAGTTTTCCCACCAAAATGTATTGAATTCAAGTTTTTTTGGTAGACAATCCAACTAGAAATGCAAACTTGTATAAGCATATAGTTGGTTTCCCGGTTCTCATCGTCACTATTCCGTCCCTTTTAAATTTTGTTGTTGCACAAAGCTTCACTTCCAATACAGTGTATTAGTATGGCAAAATAATTTGCCTAAGAACTTTACAATTTCTTACTCCAAATAGCTAGGCTTGTTTACCCCTGAAAATGTTATATGAAAGCTCCTCAAAAGCTTTCCATAAGTGGATTTTGTATTCACTTTACTAGGGTACAGTTAATTGTGATTAATTGTACAAAATGAGTTATCAAACACAGCATTAAAATTACCTGGTAATCACTTCACAAAGAGGCAAGTTGTCGTCTTTTATCTGTGCCAGCCTTTGGTTGGGATTGAGATGAACACAAAGGACATGTTATCCAATTCAAATATTTTATTGTATTAGGGTGTGGAAATTAAGAAGATATCTATATCATTTTGTATGAATACTATGTGTCTTGGTTTCCCTGTTTTGAGATTCTATCTGACTGCCTACAGTTAAATCAAAGGGAGGGGGGAGGAAGAAGGGAGGCATTAGGCATCAGCAAACAGGAAATGAAACTGACAAAGATAAGGTATCTCTAGGGATCAGAGTAGCAGCCCTGTTAGACTGTATTCGCAAAAAGAAAAGTAGTACTTGTGGAATCTTAGAGACTAACCAATTTATTTGAGCATAAGCTTCCGTGAACTACAGCTCACTTCATCGGATGCATAAAGTGGAAAATGCAGTGAGGATGTTTTATACACACAGACCATGAAAAAATGGGTGTTTATCACTTCAAAAGGTTTTCTCTCCCCCCACCCCACTCTCCTGCTGGTAATAGCTTATCTAAAGTGATCACTCTCCTTACAATGTGTATGATAATCAAGGTGGGCCATTTCCAGCACAAATCCAGGGTTTAACAAGAACATCTGAGGAACAGTGGGGGGGGGGTGAGGGGGGCGTAGGAAAAAACAAGAGGAAATAGGTTACCTTGCATAATGACTTAGCCACTCCCAGTCTCTATTCAAGCCTAAGTTAATTGTATCCAAATTGCAAATGAATTCCAATTCAGCAGTCTCTCGCTGGAGTCTGGTTTTGAAGTTTTTCTGTTGTAATATCGCAACTTTCATGTCTGTAATCGCGTGACCAGAGACATTGAAGTGTTCTCCGACTGGTTTATGAATGTTATAATTCTTGACATCTGATTTGTGTCCATTTATTCTTTTACGTAGAGACTGTCCAATTTGACCAATGTACATGGCAGAGGGGCATTGCTGGCACATGATGGCATATATCACATTGGTAGATGTGCAGGTGAACGAGCCTCTGATAGTGTGGCTGATGTTATTAGGCCCTGTGATGGTGTCCCCTGAATAGATATGTGGACACAGTTGGCAACGGGCTTTGTTGCAAAGATAGTTTCCTGGGTTAGTGGTTCTGTTGTGTGGTATGTAGTTGCTGGTGAGTATTTGCTTCAGGCTGGGGGGCTGTCTGTAGGCAAGGACTGGCCTATCTCCCAAGATTTGTGAGAGTGATGGGTCATCCTTCAGGATAGGTTGTAGATCCTTGATGATGCGTTGGAGAGGTTTTAGTTGGGGGCTAAAGGTGACGGCTAGTGGCGTTCTGTTATTTTCTTTGTTAGGCCTGTCCTGTAGTAGGTGACTTCTGGGTACTTTTCTGGCTCTGTCAATCTGTTTCTTCACTTCCGCAGGTGGGTACTGTAGTTGTAAGAATGCTTGATAGAGATCTTGTAGGTGTTTGTCTCTGTCTGAGGGGTTGGAGCAAATGCAGTTGTATCGTAGAGCTTGGCTGTAGACAATGGACTGTGTGGTGTGGTCTGGGTGAAAGCTGGAGGCATGCAGGTAGGAATAGTGGTCAGTAGGTTTGCGGTATAGGGTGGTGTTTATGTGACCATCGCTTATTAGCACCATAGTGTCCAGGAAGTGGATCTCTTGTGTGGACTGGTCCAGGCTGAGGTTGATGGTGGGATGGAAATTGTTGAAATCCTGGTGGAATTCCTCAAGGGCTTCTTTTCCATGGGTCCAGATGATGAAGATGTCATCAATATAGCGCAAAGAGTAGGGGCATTAGGGGGCGAGAGCTGAGGAAGCGTTGTAAGTCAGCCATAAAAATGTTGGCATACTGTGGGGCCATGCGGGTACCCATAGCAGTGCCGCTGATTTGAAGGTGTGCATTGTCCCCAAATGTGACACCATTACAATCTACTTACCACACAGACTATGCTGACAACTTGTGCCACACGCTCTCAAAGAAACTGCGGAACCACCTGATCAATATCCTCTACAGCAAACAGGGAAAGATTAAGAATGAGCTCTCAAAACTGGATACTCGCATAAAAAAACAACCTTCCACACAAACTTCCTCATGGCTGGACTTTACTACAACTAGACAAGCCATTTACAACACACATTTTGCTTCTCTACAAAAGAAAACGGACACTAAACTTTCTAAACTACTACATGCCACAGGGGGCCACATCAATGGTTCCCTCAACCCACCCAGCAATATTGTTAATCTATCCAACTATACTCTTAGGACAGCTTCTTCTGCTGGGTTATCTCGGTGCCTCTCCTTCTGCCCCTCTACTCCCATGAACATGATACAGTTCTGTGGTGACCTAGAATCCTATTATTGACGTCTCCGACTCAAGGAATATTTCCAACACTCCTCTGAACAACATGCTAATCCACAGAGACCTCCCTACCAACACTACCAAAAGAGGGATTCTAGGTGGACTCCTCCTGAAGGCCGAGACAGCAGACTGGACTTCTACATAGAGCGTTTCCGCCGACGTGCACAGGCTGAAATTGTGGAAAAGCAGCATCACTTGCCCCACAACCTCAGCCGTGCAGAACACAATGCCATCCACAGCCTTAGAAACAACTCTGACATCATAATCAAAAAGGCTGACAAAGGAGGTGCTGTTGTCATCATGAATAGGTCGGAATATGAACAAGAGGCTGCTTGGCAGCTCTCCAATACCACTTTCTACAAGCCATTACCCTCTGATCCCACTGAGGGTTACCAAAAGAAACTACAGAATTTGCTCAAGAAACTCCCTGAAAAAGCACAAGATCAAATCCGCACAGACACACCCGACCTGGGATATTCTATCTACTACCCAAGATCCATAAACCTGGAAATCCTGGGCACCCCATCATCTCAGGCATTGGTACCCTGACAGCAGGATTGTCTGGCTATGTAGACTCCCTCCTCAGGCCCTACGCTACCAGCACTCCCAGCTATCTTCGAGACACCACTGACTTGCTAAGGAAACTACAATCCATCGGTGATCTTCCTGAAAATACCATCCTGGTCACTATGGATGTAGAAGCCCTCTACACCAACATTCCACCCAAAGATGGACTACAAGCTGTCAGGAAAACTATCCCCGATAATGTCACAGCAAACCTGGTGGCTGAACTTTGTGAACTTTATCCTCACCCATAACTATTTCACATTTGGGGACAATGTATACGTTCAAATCAGCAGCACTGCTATGAGTACCCGCATGGCCCCACAGTATGCCAACATTTTTATAGCTGACTTACAACAACGCTTCCTCAGCTCTCGCCCCCTAATGCCCCTACTATACTTGCGCTATATTGATGACATCTTCATCATCTGGACCCATGGAAAAGAGGCCCTTGAGGAATTCCACCAGGATTTCAACAATTTCCATCCCACCATCAACCTCAGCCTGGACCAGTCCACACAAGAGATCCACCTCCTGGACACTATGGTGCTAAAAAGCGATGGTCACATAAACACCACCCTATACCGGAAACCTACTGACCGCTATTCCTACCTATATGCCTCCAGCTTTCACCCAGACCACACCACACAGTCCATTGTCTACAGCCAAGCTCTACGATACAACTGCATTTGCTCCAACCCCTCAGACAGAGACAAACACCTACAAGATCTCTATCAAGCATTCTTACAACTACAATACCCACCTGCTGAAGTGAAGAAACAGATTGATAGAGCCAGAAGAGTTCCCAGAAATCACCTACTACAGGACAGGCCTAACAAAGAAAATAACAGAACGCCACTAGCCGTCACCTTCAGCCCCCAACTAAAACCTCTCCAATGCATTATCAAGGATCTACAACCTATCCTGAAGGACGACCCATCACTCTCACAAATCTTGGGAGACAAGCCAGTCCTTGCCTACAGACAGCCCCCCAGCCTGAAGCAAATACTCACCAGCAACTACATACCACACAACAGAACCACTAACCCAGGAACCTGTCCTTGCAACAAAGCCCGTTGCCAACTGTGCCCACATATCTATTCAGGGGACACCATCACAGGGCCTAATAACATCAGCCACACTATCAGAGGCTCGTTCACCTGCACATCTACCAATGTGATATATGCCATCATGTGCCAGCAATGCCCCTCTGCCTTGTACATTGGTCAAATTGGACAGTCTCTACGTAAAAGAATAAATGGACACAAATCAGATGTCAAGAATTATAACATTCATAAACCAGTCGGAGAACACTTCAATGTCTCTGGTCACGCGATTACAGACATGAAAGTTGCGATATTACAACAGAAAAACTTCAAAACCAGACTCCAGCGAGAGACTGCTGAATTGGAATTCATTTGCAATTTGGATACAATTAACTTAGGCTTGAATAGAGACTGGGAGTGGCTAAGTCATTATGCAAGGTAATCTATTTCCCCTTGTTTTTTCCTACGCCCCCCTCACCCCCCCCCACTGTTCCTCAGACGTTCTTGTTAAACCCTGGATTTGTGCTGGAAATGGCCCACCTTGATTATCATACACATTGTAAGGAGAGTGATCACTTTAGATAAGCTGTTACCAGCAGGAGAGTGGGGTGGGGGGAGAGAAAACCTTTTGAAGTGATAAACACCCATTTTTTCATGGTCTGTGTGTATAAAACATCCTCACTGCATTTTCCACTTTATGCATCCAATGAAGTGAGCTGTAGTTCACGAAAGCTTATGCTCAAATAAATTGGTTAGTCTCCAAGGTGCCACAAGTACTCCTTTTTATCTCTAGGGAGAATACCAAGGGACCTTAACAGAAGGAATGGGCGAGCTATTCATTGATAATTCCTTACCTGCCTGTGACCAGAAAGGTGACAGGCCTGCTTTTTCAAGGCCAGAGACCAAGACCAAAAAGAACACTAAGGTCCAGATCCTCAAAGGTATTTAGGTTCCTAATTCTCACTGAAATCAATGGATCTTGGCCTAAACAATTTCAACCTCAAGCCTAGAGGAAAAGGAGCGGGGAGCAGGCAGGAGCTTCTTGGGGAGACAAAACTTATTTTGGTGGTGTATTCAACAGGGCTCTGGAACTAAGGCAGGGGCTCTTCAGGCTGTGCCTGAGATAGCTCGGTTGCCTAAGCTTGAGAGAGGTGATGACTTGCAGGCAAACCTTGGGTGTGCAGGACTGTTGTAGGTTTAACCTTTTCTCCCTGTGTACTGGCTACCTTTGGGTGAATGGACGCAAGCTGTTTGGAGTCACTTTAATCAGCCCTGGGTCACAGGTACCCAACGAGGAGTGTCTTGCTGGTTCCAGTTTCAGTTGGCTCTGCGTTACAGCTGGAAACAGGCAGGCTGCTACTCTGGGATCCACTCTTAGAGTGGTAAAATTGTGGGCCAGAGAGAGGTGAAGGCAGTGAAACTTGTCACCTGAGTTGCACTCATGAGAGGCTGCTAGAGGGTATAAAGCACTGTTTGCACTGTAACTGTGGCAGGATGGTAGGAATAGACGGCATTTCACCCAGGTGATCCAGGCTAAAGTGGGATAAGCTGTGGAATGCCACTTGGAAAGGGTATCCACTGGACAGACTGGGGGAGAGATCACAGTCGCAGCCATCACATATGGATTATGCTTTGGGGTGATTTCTGTCCCCTTTTCCTAATATCTCTAAGGTTTGTCTATGACCATTTACAACTGTGTTGTTAACTGTCAATGACCTTTACTCCTAGGATTACCATGTTATTTTACTTCATGTTTCAAGTAGAGACCAGAACTTCATTTACGATCTCGACACAGTGTTGCCATTTCCATGTCCATTTGACACGTACATTGAGGAGGCCTTTAAATCAGATGATATTCTTCTTCCAGGATTCAGAAGGTGAGAAAATTAAAACAAATGTGGTACAGAATATTTTACAAAAGCCAAGCCTCAACAATTGATATAGTTGACATTTTTCTTTGTATGCATAGTCACCTATGTATAATCTGTTACTATGCAGGAAATTAAACACACCACACTGCTCTTCTAATGATCCTGACCTTAAAGGTACAATGGTTCATCCATCAATAAAACTTTCTATTTCCTTGCATTGCTTCCTGTTAGTCATTCAGCTACCTGACACTATTAATATACAACTAAACTATATGAATTTGATTTAACTGCTCAGAGTCAACACTCAGTGAGGGCAGGAAAAGGCTTTGGTAATGTTTAGTAATGTTTAATACAGTATTACATGACTCCATCACTTAGTATGTTCTTGAATTATATGTTTGTTTAGAAAAATCAGACTGATTCGAGCAGATTTGTATCTGAAGACATTTGCTTCTGACCGATCCCACATGAAAGATGCCAATGGACACTGGCAGAAGCCTCCTCCTTCCTACCCTTGCATTGAAACTGCAGGTAAATAGCATTCCACAGCCAAAACAAAAAAATCCTGTTCCTTTTGATTTAAGAAAATGAAACAAAATAAAACCAAAGAATTGCATAAGTGATATTTATGCTTCCATAATATACTGTATTAGAGCATAAGCTTTCGTGAGCTACAGCTCACTTTTATGAGCTGTAGCTCACGAAAGCTTATGCTCTAATAAATTGGTTAGTCTCTAAGGTGCCACAAGTCCTCCTTTTCTTTTTGCGAATACAGACTAACACGGCTGCTACTCTGAAACCTGTCATAATATACTGTGAAAGCACTGCCACCTTTCCTTTCAAGACAAAGTACTTTATTATTTCATCAGAAAAAAGTATGAACTCACATCTTGCATGTACCTACGGGATTATATAATGTTCAACACCGTTTCTGGCATTTATCAAACATTAACTAGCTAATCCTCACAACACCTTGTGTGAGGTGGGCAAGTAAGCATTAATGTCCCCTCATTACCGGAGCTGATGCAGAGAGGATAAAGGGACTCGTTCACAATCACATAGTGAGTCTCTGATAGACTTGGGATTGGAATTTCAGAGTCACAAGTCTCAGACTTGTGTTCAGATTGTACCTCTCATATGCAAGTCAGTCTTCACAAGGAGAAAGTCCATGTCCATGTGATCCACAGGGCTGAGTTCAGATAACCCAGGACTGTAGGCACATCCCACATGTTGGTCCCATGGTATGGCCCTGCCTCTCCTTGGGGTAGCACAGGTGTCAGAGTTAAGAAGAATGGGACAGTTCACACCTCTCAGAACCAATGTTTTAGGTTTTTCTGCCAACCAGACAGGCATCAGTTACACTCAGGTCACATCAAGCTTTTCCTTACATACATGAGGGGTAGAAACATAATTTAAAAAGAAAGCCAAGGTTCTGACCTCCTCATGGGACTGCAGGAATTGGGGCTTTGTGAATAAGCCTATAGTGCCTATGCTTTGATTTGGTCCTGGGGCTCAAAAAGCACAGTGGGTATTTTTTTGTTTTTGTTTTTAAAAGATCATTCAAGCCCCGATTCAGGAAAGCACTTAAACATGTACAGATGTTCATCCCTATTCAGAATGGTGCTTAAGCACATGCTTAAGTCCCACTGTCTTCAGTGGGGCTTGGCATTTAAGCATGTACTTATGCTGAGTAGGGATGCTTTATTGAATCGTATCCCATCAAGCTTGATCTTACAGGCTGCTGAGCACTCTGGCCCCACTCCAGCTAAGCACTTAAGCACGTGCTTAACATTAAGCACATGAGTAGTCCTGTTGCAGTCAGTGGGATTACTAATCTGTTTAAAGTTTAAGCACATGATTAAGTAGTTTGGTCCTGAACATTCTGACCCTGATCTAGTAAACACTGGATATTTTTCTTTTTTTGTTTTGTTTCCATTCCCTTCCACACTCTTCTTAAATACCGTATATACTCAATCATTAGCCCATTCGTTTATAAGCCGACCGACCCCCAAGATGGATAGGTAAAAATAATAAAAACTGTATGACCCTTTCATGAGCAGACCCTATATTTCAGGGATTGGCAAACTTTGGCTCCCGGCCCGTCAGGGTAAGCCGCTGGCAGGTCAGGACATTTTGTTTACCTGGAGCATCTGCAGGCATGGAGCCCCTCAGCTCCCAGTGGCTGCGGTTCACCATTCACAGCCAGTGGGAGCTGCAGGAAGTTGTGCCACTTCCCGCAGCTCCCATTGGCTGGGAATGGCGAACCGTGGCCTCTGGGAGCTGAGGGGCTCCATGCCTGCAGATGCTCCAGGTAAACAAAACTACAATGTATTAGATATTCAGTTCAATGATTTATAGAGATTTTTAAAATCATCATCAGATTTTGGTGTAGACCCATTTATAAGCCGACCCCCAGTCTTTGGTGCATCACTTTTTTACCAAAAATATTCAGCTTATGACCAAGTATATATGGTATGTGCTATCCTGATACTACTTTCTTTTCCTTTCCTTTCCAGCCAGGTTCAATTTCTTCTCCTCCAGCCTTATTCCTTCATTCACTTGAGATATTCATATACATATGTGTTTGTACCTCAACAGCTACCTAATGTTCTTAAGCTTGACTTCAGTGGAACTACTCACGTGTTTAAAGTTAGGGACATGCCTAACTACCTTGAGGCCACAGTCACCAATTGAGGCCACAGTCACCAATGATTCAACCCCTAAGCTCAGCGTGAACCCTGTAAATCACTAAAGTTCTACAAATAATTTGTTAGAGTTCACTGTAGCTCAAAGTTTGTACTTTGAAGATAGAAGGGGGACAAGAAACTGAACTCCTTTGCTACTGGTCAATCAGTAGGTGGCACTCTTCCCTCAGTCAGTAGTGAACTAATATTTCAGCACTGTGTTCCAAGGGAACTGTTCTTCTGGAGGGGTCTTTTTTCCCCCCAAATGAGAAAGAAAACTGAGGGGTTTGACCTCCTGTGACCAGTAAAGAGCTAATGGGTGTTCGCCCCAGTATCCCAACCAAATTCCAGTTGGAGTAACTACATTCTCTCTGCCAAAATTCTCCATACAGTTTCAGTTAGCTATGGTATTTCACTTTCTTCATTAAATTGCTAACACATTTCACTCTAGCATTTACTGCATTGCAGTGGTCGGCAAGTGGTTCCTGCTTATTTGTTTTATATCCGTTTATTTGTAAGGAACCATACCTGTTTTTCTACTTGTGTATTCTTTTTCATAATTTAGAGTAGTTGATTTCCTTACAAAGTCACAGAGAAGACATTTTTATATTAGTACAGTTTGCTGCATGCTCTGTATTTTCCCTTGGGATGTTACTAAAGTGAGCACCTTATATGTTTTAAAATATATTTAAAAGATTGATACATTTCGAAATGTATCAGTATTTCTAAAGCACTTATCACCATAATATTTAGGAATTGTTTATACTTATTAAAGATGAAGATCAACATAGTTTTGCTGCTCTGCTCCTACAAAACATTTGTATTTTTCAATATTAATTACATTATCGCTCCTTTCATTTTGAAGGATTCAAAAGCTTTAATAAAACTTAAAGACAAGAATTTGTTTTTCCTATTACTGAAATGTTTCCACTTTAGTGTGGAACATAGCAGCTGCTTAACGGCTCTTAACACTTCAGAACAGGAAGTGACCCAAGAATATCAAATGGACATGACAGTGGAAATGTAGATACAGTAAAAGCAGTTATTTAGTTTGACTAGGCCAGGACACTGGGAGTACCACCGTCACTTTTATGGAAAATGGCATGGGATTTTTAATGATCCCAAGTGGTCAGGAGTTGTTTTCCATCTCCTCTGAATAATGGTACAGTGCCTTTCCCTAATGAGGCATTAGTTCAGTAGTGACTCAGAAGGCAGAGGACTGCCTACAGCCATTACCAATATAACTTCCTGTACCATTTTCAGGATTGTCAACTTTCATGATTTTATCACAAGCCTCATGATATTTCAATTATAGCCCCATCTTAATTAATTAAAGTTGGAATCAGGCGATTGTATGATAATCTCAACTTCAATTTTTAAAAATTAAAGTTTCTAATCCTGATGGTTGCACAAAAAAGGCTTGAAAACATGAACAAAGTAAACTCCAAAAAGTCTCAAAGCCCAATGCAAATAAAAAGAACCCAAAATGTATTGGTTTAAAAATCATGATTTTTAAGAATGTTTCCTAATTTGGGGTGGATGGAGAAGGATAACATGATTTTTAAAAACTTGGGGTTCGCAATACTGCATTTGGGTTATCCTTTGGAGTCTATCATATATATATTGATCAGGCTTGATCCTGCTTAGCTTGTGAGCTCTGATACGATCACAGTTCTAACTGCAGGACAACATAAAATATATCTTCCAAAAAGCATTTCAAAATTTCCTGGAACAGATGGCCTTACTACTTAGAGCTGCTACAAACAGTTGAATATTACATTGCAAACCATGGTTCAAATCTGAAGTCTTCCCAGGTGTTGGGTAGCACACCAGCAAGATTGGTGCAGCAGGTTTCTTAGTTATAGTCGTGAGGTGGTTGTAAATGATGCATTTTGTTTTCAAAAAGAGTGGATAAGACAGCTGACAAATAAAAGTTGGAGGGCACTGTATCTGACACATCTGTTAGACATGTAGGCTGCTAGACTGAAGCTATGTAGATATCTGCAGCTTCTACCTTTGTCTTCTCACAAAAGTGGTGGTAGAATCATAGTGAACCCAACAAAGAAAGCATCAGTGAGAAAAAGAGCAGCACATACACGCTGTCTAACCTGCTGTTATTTTTATCTAAGGAAAAAAATTGTTATGAGCTTTGTGTGAACAAAGGAGAAAAACAGGATAAAAGCAACCAAGGACATAACATTAAACTTTCTTTACATGCTGTAGAGCTTATTATTAAAACTACACAGTTATAAGTTAAAGGAGACTGAAAGGTTCAGTGGTAAAAAAACTACAAACTTCCTGGAACAAGCCCTGCTGAAGTAAACCTGAACACTGCAGGGTCAAATTTCATGTGCAGTTTAATAATTCTACACTATTATTGTTATCTAACTGCCAATTCTCTTCTCCCACTGCTCTCCTCATGTCTCCAGAGCCTCCCTTTTGAATCTCAATATTTGGGCTACCCATAATCTACACGCTGTAATGGTCAAGCTTCCCACTTTCAAAGTGTAACCTTTGGGTGGACTAGAGTTTACTTCATTGCCTTTCTCCTAATGCCTAAAAACAACTGCCATAGAAAAGCACATGGACACCCAGAATTCAGTCATTGAGGATTTTCAACAAGGATTGCACAAGGTCAACCTCCCCACAATCAAGTCCAAAAGAACAAAAGGAGTGAACTTAATTCTTAAGTATCAAATTTATAAAATCTTATGATAAAGAAAATAATTAATAATAACTTAATTTCTACAACATAACATGGATACTTTATAATCCACATCCATTATCTTCACAGTTATACATAAAGAAAAATTAAATCTAAACAGGTCCGTCCGCACAGAAATACAGTGAGAAGAAACTCAGAGTTCCCAAAAATCTTAGGTTGAGTTCACCTGTCTCAGTTACAATCATTGATCACCAAAATCTATACAATCAGCAGAGTCAAAAGCAATATCTTCCCTCTACTTGCTTGTAGAAATCTTCAAATGGAGTCCATGCATACTCTTCCTCCTCCTCTGCTAAAATCACTCAGGTAGGTATATAGATTTTAAAATAAACCCATTACAAGAAAAATACAAAACTGAGAATAGCAAAATATAAATGACTCTTTACCCATGATCACATTTAAACAAGAGAAAAATAGGTCCATCATAGTAGTGGAGAGAACTTAACTAAAAAAACAGTTTGGCTAAAATCAAGCAACATTCCAAGCATACAATTAAAATGAAGGAAATTAGTTTTCCCTCCCAAATTTCTCCTCTCTGTAATTAACCCTGCCAGGGCATCCCTGTTCGAGGGTTAAAAATATCAGTAACCTAAAAGCTTCACAGTTAGGGTAAAATAGCCTGCTTTCTGCTCCTGTGGCTCAGCTTCTCTCAACCCACAGAGGGCCCATGGCCTTTTGTAAAGTAGCTGCCTGACTGCTTGCCTTCAGGGAGTCTTGAGTCCAGCTACATCAATCCTATTGAGCATATCCAAAACTATCACACCCAATTCCAGAAACTTCTGAGTGTTGAGTGCTAATTGTACATTTGCCTAGCAACAATGACTCATTCCTACCCACTCCCCATAAATCTCTTAACGAGATATCCCTATGAAGCACATGGGTTACAAATGCACCCAACATCTCCTTTATAGCCTACATCTAGGCTTCTTGGAAAATCACAGTCTGTCTTTGTAATTAGTATAAGGATGTACAGCACCTTGCATCCAATGCTTGTAAATGCCTGGAATAGCTCTAGCATAGGGTTGTTAAATCTGGAATAAGCTCTTTGCAATGATTCAGCTGAACCAGAACTAATCTACCCACTATGGACAGAAACCACAAGCAGTGCAGCTGTATCAGTTACTAACTCCATCCCACAGTGCATGGCCTAGAATATTTGGAAACTACCCATAAGCCCCTGCTCATAGCAAGTGTGTCAGGCATAATGGACAAGTGCCTTAAGAGTCCCAGAATTCACAGCATGGCTGCAGTAATAAAATGTATTGTGCGTGGCTCTACTAAAATGGTTCTGTCAGAAGAAGTGTTGCTATGTGGATACGCAGAAACAAGCAAATCAAACAGCCGTTTCATTCAATCAGTGTCTCGGCAACAATTTCCATCCTTAGGGCCTGGTCCTGCTCCTAAATAGGATTAGGTCCAGAATGTAAACACAATTTGTCTTCTCTCACCCCTACTTTCTTCAATGCCAACCCCTACGCTTGGAAGAGCCTTTCTACTTGCTCTCACTCCAGTCCTTTTTGAAAAACCAACTGTTTTGTCAGCAATAACATCTGCATTCTGTTCTTATGTGTTAGCTCTCCTATTCCACTGTAGGCCTTAGAACCTCAGATGAAGGACTTTATCTGGATTATGATATCTTTTGCCTAGCAATTTTTTAAAGTTGTAAGGCACTATGTAAACTAACAGGCCTGTAGTTTCCCAGATCACTTTTATTTCCCCTTTCTTAAAAATAGGAACTACATTTGTAATTCTCCAGTCATAGGGTACGACCCCCGATTTATTCATTAAAGATTCATTAAAATCCTTGCTATTGGACTGGCAATTTCATGTGCCAGTTCCTTTTAGTATTCTTGGATGGAGATTATCTGGAGCCCCCAATTTAATCCTATTAAGATGTTTGAGTTTGACTTCCACCTCAGATGTGGTGATTTCCTTGTTCCCATTAGCCACCTTGCCACTACCTCTAAACTCTTCATTAGGCTTATTAAAAACAAAGGCAAAGTATTTGTTTAGGTGTTGAGCCATGCCTAGATTATCTTTAATCTCCAACCCATCTTCAGTGTTCAGCAGTCTCACTTCTTTCCTTGTTTTCTTTTTATTTATATAGCTATAGAACCTTTTGCAATTGGTTTTAATTCCCTTTGCAATGTCCAACTCTGCTTGGCTTTTGGCAGTTCTCACTTTATCCCTTTATCACTATCTGACCTCCAAGAGGTAGCGTTTCTTGCTGGTCCATCCCATCTTCCATTCCTTTTAGGCTTTCTGCTTTGAGATGCTTTCTCATCCAGGTTGGTCTGCAGCCCTTCCCTATGTATGTTTTCCCCTTGCTTAGGATGCAGGCTTCAGATAGTTTCTGCAACTTTCACAAAGTAATTCCAAGCCTACTCCACATT
The DNA here is from genome assembly GCF_965140295.1 of Lepidochelys olivacea. Taxonomy (NCBI): domain Eukaryota; kingdom Metazoa; phylum Chordata; order Testudines; family Cheloniidae; genus Lepidochelys; species Lepidochelys olivacea. The sequence goes on along the minus strand of NC_140412.1, from coordinate 22,632,791 downwards.
CAGATCCTTGAGTTCTTCGATCCAGTCCACTTCCCTAACTAATTCCCTTAATTTTTTAAAGTTTGCCCTTTTGAAATCAAGGACCCTAGCTGCAGATCTATTTTTGTTTATTCTTCCATTTAGTGTAAACTGAATTAGTTCATGATCACTCAGACCAAGCTCGTCCCCTACAACCAGTTCTTCTATGAGGTTCTCACTGCTCCCCAATACCAAATCTAAAATGGAATCACCTCTTGTTGGTTCAGCAACTATTTGGTTAAGAAATCTGTCAGCTATCACATGCTGGAAAATCTGGGCCCTACTATTATTAGTAGCACTTGTCCTCCAATCTATATCTGGGAAGTTAAAGTTTCCCATAATCACACAATTCTCAGTAGTATTTATTTCATTAAAACATTAAAGAGGTCTCTGTCCATATTTAAACTGGATCCTGGGGGTCTGTAGCATACCCCAAGCACTATCCCAGGGGAACCTCTGGTAGCTTTCTCCCCCAAAGTGATTTTGGTCCAAATAGACTCTGTCTTATCCATTTCATCACTTCTAATTTGCTTACAGTCTACCTCATTATTGATATACAATGCTACACCATCACCTTCATTTCTGTCCTGAACGGCACATATCCTTCAATACCTCTACTCCAGTCATGACTACTATTCCAACATGTTTCTGTTATTCCTATAATATCTGGTTTCACTTCATGCACCAGTGGTTCTAATTCCTCCATTTTGTTACCCAGGCTCCTTGCATTGGCATACAAACATCTTAATTGTTGCTGCTTTGCTTTGCCCACATTCCTTGCCCTACTGAGTACTGTCATTCTACTGCCAGTATTGCCTACTTGATTGATAGCGCTGATACCAATGAAGCTATCTTTTCTCTTAAACTCCATTCTCCTACCCACAGCTGTTCCTTTCTCCAGTGCTGTATTCTTTCTTACTTGATTTTTCTCCCTCTCAGTGTTAATCAGATGTAGAGATTACACGAGCATCTCCCAACTGTCTCCCCCAAGTTATCATGGCTCTGGTTTCAGAATTTATGGCTTGAACCAAAGCACTCAAAGTCACTGGGAGTCTTTCAAATAAGTCCATTGGACCTGATGAAGTCCATTAATTATTTTCCTAGTTGGGGCATGATCCCGAGGCTGATCAGCATCTCATAGGAAGTGATCAGCACCTTCTAATTCCTATTAATTGCTATGTCCCTGATCTAATGCCCCATTGAAGTCAATGGGAAAAAGCTTCCATTGACTCCAATGGGCTTTGGATCAGGCCCTTAAATAGGAGCAAGGTTTTGCAGGACCTTGCAGGATCAGGCTCTTTTTGAATAGAGAGATGCTGTAGGACCCATAGTTTTTACTATAGCAGTCCTTTTTTTTGAATTCTCTAGTTTTGGTCACCCTTTATCCTGCACTACAACTCCGTAGCATGATACAAGTGCCTTCTGGGACTGCTGCAAATCTCTAGTGTATTCCTTCATACTCTTTCTTTCAATCAATAAAAATGCTGCTCAGGCAACAAAATTATTGACATGGGCAGAAAGGGATCAGAGACAAATGCTACATCCTGAAAATGAAATGAAGGAAATGAAGACTCTGATGGTATATTACAATTTGCAGGATTCCCTCTGAGTGGTATTTTCCCTATGCAATGGCTTTTCATGACGGGGAAGTAGCTCTTGACATGAGCTCTTTGCTGGTATGTATGTGTATATTAATCCCTACCATCAAAACAGGTTTCTGTCTGCATTTGATTGACAAATAATGTTCATGTATTCTTGTGCTAAATAGATGCCTTATCTAGGACTCTAATATTCTCTGTTTATCCTTATCTAGACTCCAAGATGAACCTGGATGATTTTATCAATATGAATCCCAAGGTGGGATGGGGCTCAGTATTTCTGCTACCTGACTTTGTGGATCGGTATGGCAGACAGAGCTGATTTCAGGTTCACCTTGAAAGGACAGTGATGTAAACAAAGGACACATCAGCTTCCCTTTTTTGTTTTGTTGCAGTTGCTCTTGTCATTCTATTTATAAATTGGTTTATTCCGATGACATTTATTGTTTTGTCAAATACAAGAATTGAACAAAAACGCAATGAACTGAATAAAATATTTTGACTATATAACAAGAGTTAAAACTTATATAATGGATCAGACTAATTCTATAGCATCTGTACTGACCCTACTAAACTTAAACTTCAATCTGTTAGCTGAGATTACTGGACCCCAGTCCTGTAGCTACATCGTTACAGGTGGAAGCTTGTGCCTGTATGGAGCCCATTGACTTCAATGAGAGTCTGAGCAATGTAAGGATCTTCCTGCATGGATCCAACTGCAGGATCAAGGCCTTAGGTATGAGAACATTGTATATTCTGAAGAAAATATTGAAAGTTAAATAAATCAACTTGGAAATACACCACCATGATTTTCCTCTCTAATTCGTCCAGAACAGATGTTTAGTTCCATATAGAGCATGATGGATATTAGAGATGATCCCTGTTAACTCTTATAGAATAAATAATCTGCCTATTCCTGTAGCTCTTATAAAAAAAAAAGTCACTCTGTTGAGATAAAGGCCAAGGAACATTTTCACTCAGCATTGAATGTACTCAGATCAGCGTAATATTTATATCTCTGGCACTTGAAGCCTGACAGCATTTCATCAACATTTCCAGAACGTATGCTGTTAGAATACCAACATTTAGGGCTAGAGTGAGCCTTTGCTCAATGTTCTAAATACAGTGCTGGCCTGTGAGAAGGCCAGGGAAGGAACTGCATGCATCTCTCAATTTCATCCCTGCTCAACCCATGTTTCCTGGGTGCAGTAATGTATGCCAGTCCTTTGACTGTCCCTCTGCTGGTGTGTGTGGTGCAAAGTCAACACCTCATGCACTCCTTGCTCATCTTCACTCTCTCCCTACCAGCTTGTTTGCAGTGGAGTAAAGGTTGTGTGAGACCTGTTGTTCGCACCACATGTGGAGCTGAAATGTAGGTGCCCACAGCCAGGCATCTTACTCTCTTTCATGGCCATATTTGAGCAAGCCATTGTAACCAGCTAGATTGAAAACCACAGATTGTTTGGAACCATTCAGTAAGATACTGGGAAATATCTACACAAATATCTGTCTCTAAAGTAAAAATGGAGAACTGCACTGGTTATTCTAAAAGTGAGGAGAGGGAAAATAGTCCAAAGGACATCAGTATTTGCTTATATAGTGGTCATCACTGTGGCGTCTGAGCATCTAAGATGCAAGGGGCTTTTCAGTGTGGACTACTGTATGTACTAAAGAAAAATTCAAGGGCCGGATTCTGTGACCTTACTCCATAAGTAGTGCCACTGAAGTCAATGAAATTACTCACAGAGAAGGGTCTACTCAACATGAGTAAGTGGTAGAATTGTACTCTAAGCAGCCTAAAGCTTTTAAATCTCTTCTTGTACAGAAGATTCCACATTGCCTAATCTCTCTTATAATTTTTACTCCTTTTTTGGGAAGCAGGGGAAGAGATCTTTCATTTCTGCCATGAGTTTGTTGAGAAGGTATATTATCAATTTACATGACTCATTTTCTGTATTGCTCTGTCAATACAGTTTAAGATTTTATTCACTCTTCAGTGTGCATTGCCTTTCCTGTTCTATAATGAAATGCACCTGCCATTGTGTGGCCCTACTATTATTATGTAGCACTTCGGAGCCTCGGTCATGGACCAGGACCCATTGCAGTAGGTGTGGTACAAACAGAAGATCTCTTCCCTAACAAGCTTAATTGCCTGACTTTGTAAGGTCCTTGTGAGTGCCTCACAATCCTGTTTAGTCTTAATTAGACTAAGTTATGTTAGTACATATGGATTTTTCCAATACTTTTATCAGTAGAAGTTATGGAACAGATTCTGGTATCCTTATATTTGCATTGGCTAGCATCTAATGCCACACGTAATCCTGTGATAGCATGGAGGTCACATTAATCATCTCAGGCTCAGTCCCACTTTCCTGCAGGAGACGCTTTTTCTTTTTGTGCCTGTGAACAGTCTCTGTTCCTGGATCCCTTCCCGGTTCCCTCTGTTCCTGGATCCCTTCCCGGTTCTTTCCCTAGGCTACTCCTTTTCAGTCCCTCTTTACGCAGGAGCCCTTAGCTCTCCTCTCTGGAGCCAAACTGTATTAGTCCCTCACTCCTTAAACAGGGTTCTCCCCTCCACTCTGGAGCTGGGTTCTGCTAATCAGATTCTCTGGTCCTTTTTAAGCAGGAACCCTGAGCTCTCCTCTCTGGAACTGAGCTGTGGAGTAAGCAACTTTGCCAGCTTTTCCCTCAGCTGGCCCCGGCCCTTTTCCTTCATGAGCCCTGAGGCTTCAGGATGCTCAGCAGGCCAGCCTTTCCCTTCTGATGCCTCCTGGTGTCTGACCTGGTACAAGGGAGGGGGCAGCCTTTATAGTGGTCCCCTTCTCCCCAGTTGGCTGGAGAGAGGGGAGCCTTGCCCTACCCTCCCTGCCAGGCTCTTTGCCCCAGGCTCTTAAAGATACAGTGACAGGTTTGCCTCCTATGCACCATTCATTCCCAGGACCACTTCCTGTCTATCCACACCCCCCATAGGCCCTTATATAGCTATATCTATTAGTCCTAACAAAACCCTTAAAGGGCCATGCCATGCAATGGGTTGACCACTAGGCCCTACAACCCTTAAAGGCTGACTATCCTGTCACAAGTCTCATTGGCTTGGATGAAAACTAGTGTCTTTCCTGCCTTCTCTTCTTTGCTTCCTCTCAATCATTGGTGACATATGGTGTTTAGTGGATACTTATATAATTGCTTTTACTGTAGCTGTTCAGGGCCCAAAAGGAGAAAACTGGTTTCCTGGAGTACATTTGCCCTATCGTTACTTTTCTGCGAGTTTATAAACATTCTGATTTTGTAAAATATAGTTTTTCAGCTGGCCAGCAGGGGGAGCAGGTGCCATTCAATAAACATGCATGTTCAGGCACTTAGCTAGAGAAAGTTTGTTTGTTTTTTCTATTTGTTCCTGCAACAGTTAGTAGTTTTTAAATTCTGGCACGAGTACTGATGTGAGCTGCATCTTGCAAGATCATTCTTCATCACTAAGGGGTATGTACTGCCTTTGTCTGCTTGCACAACCCCCATTAACATCAATAGGAGTTCTTTCTAGAGATCAAAGACTCTAAGGCCAACATTTTCGAGCTCCATAGTTTGGCACCTAAGTAAGAGACCTGATTTTCAGAGGTGCTGAGCACTCAGAGCTCCTATTAAAACCAGTGCTCACCACCTTTGAAAATAAGGCCATTTACTTCGGTGCCAAAATATGGATTTAGGTGGCTAAGTCGGCACTGAGAGCCCTGCCCTTCAATCTGATATGCACACAGTTCCATGGGCACAGAGGTCCACCTGTATGGATCAGATTCCAGGATCAGGGACCAACGTTGATAATTTTAACCTTTTTGGCTTTCCCCTTTTACCTATTACCAATATAGCCCAAACCTGATGCATGTTTTCAGGTGCTGCTTTGCTCTGAGCACTGACTGTAAAAATGGCATTGTGGGGTCCCACTCTTCCCCTTCTAATAACTTTATACTGAATTTTCTCACTTTACAGGTAAAATTATTTTAAACCCCCCCCCCCCCATGTGAGGCTGTTGCCTGTCACTGGAACCCTGAGGAGGGCCCCCTCAGGAGTCTGTCACCCGTAACTGGAACTTTGCAGGGGACCTCCTGTTGCTGCTGTTGCCTGTCACAGGGCCCCACTGGCTGTCAGCTCGAGTCCTGCAGCTCCTGGGGCTGAAGCAGAGACTGTCACAGAGGTCTCTGGAAGCCAGGGATGGATTCTGTGACTTCCATGACCTCCGTGACATAAATGTAGCCTTAATCACCATCCATGCAGATTGCGTCTGCCTCAGCAACGGTGGGGATGCCCTTCCAATGATCCCAGGAGTTACAGGGTTGGGAAACCATAGCTCCCCACTATGCATCACTTTCCCAATTCCCTCCCTTTTGTGGGGATTCTGTACAAGAAATTCTAGCAAGCTTGTGAAGTTTTTATTCTCCTCTGGCCCCCTCTTGTCAGTTTCTCTATAAGCAGGGAGGGGTGACCTGAGCCAAAGTATTGATCTAGTTCAGTAAAGGGTATCCAGGAATTCCTGAAAACACATGTGCAGCTTTGTATGAATTTATAGTGCTTAGCAGCTGGATGTGCTTCTCAGGTTGGAGTTTAGCTGAGAGTGAAGATGTTTTCAACTATCACGGAAGTCAGCAAAGAAATCCTGCAGATAAATGTGGACTTTTGCAGAATTAAGTGTAGCTGCAGTGGTGATACCAGGAAAAGCTCTCTGTTTTGACCTAAGGTAAATACAGCTATGTCAGAATCTTCATTGTTTCCCTATAGTTACAATAGGATATACCTTGAACATTTCAAGTACATAAAAGGTTGTTAAAAGGAGGACGGAGAAAAATTGTTCTTCTTACCCTCTGAGGATAGGACAAGAAGCAATGGGCTTAAATTGCAGCAAGGATGGTTTAGGTTGAACATGCGGAAAAACTTCCTGTCAGAGTGGTTCAGCACTGGAATAAATTGCCCAGGGAGGTTGTGGAATCTCCATCATTGGGGATTTTTAAGAGCAGGTTGGACAAACACCTGTCAGGGATGGTCTAGATAATACTTAGTCCTGCCCTGAGTGCAGGGGACTGGAGTAGATGACCTCTTGAGGTCCCTTCCAGTTCTATGATTGAAGGTAGCTAAATGCAAATCTTATTTAGTTATCCAAGGCAACTGGCAAGTTTCTAAGAGTCACCATTGTGATCTAAGAGTTCCAGGGATGGGGTATTCATTTTATAGCAATAAAAGCATTCAACATAAGGGCTTGCTCACAGGTGAAGTCAGTGGAATCATAGGCGCTGACTCCTTGGGTGCTCCGGAGCTCAAGCATCCACAGGAAAAAAAAAATAGAGGGTGCTCAGCACCCACCAGCCACAGCTGTTTGGTGGGGCCACCTGATCAGCTGTTTGCCGGCTGGTGGGAGGCACTGGGGGAGGGCCTAACAGCAGTGGGAAGAGGCGTAGAAAGGGTAGGGCCTCACTGGGAAAAATAAAAGTCAGCGCCTGTGAGTAGTATTACTCATCTCAGGAAGGGTTTGCAGGATTGGGCTGTAAGTGTGTGTAAAATATTTGCCATTTGTGCTAACCAGGGAGTGAAAAGAGCAGAGAGTTTCCAATGAGTTGGGCTCCTGTAATTATGTTACTTAAATGCAGGAAATCCTCATGTGGGTTGGTTCTATGTAATACCAATCTTCTCAGAAGAAACTATATCTGGAATGTTAACATTGCAATAAGGCAGGCGTTATTATATGTAATTTTTTTTTAAAAATGGCCTACACAGTAAGAATATGGTAGTTATCTCAGCCTTCCCTTCTTTTTAATATGTAATTTTGGTGGCACTCTTCCCATCATTTCAGCTTTTGTTGTTTAAATGGCAGTGCACCAGTTTGTGTGTGGAGCCGTCCAAAGAAAATGTTCTGGTGTAGCAACACAGCTTTTAACTATTGCTTCTACCGCTCTAGATGCAGCTATTACTTCTAACTTGTGGGAACAAAGCAAGGACTTTGCAGCATATGTTTACATCTAATCCGTTTAGATATTTATACTGCACTCATCACAGTGCACCTCTCTAAATGGAGTAGACATATTAATATTTATACCCACACTCTCACAATAAGAATAATAAAGTAGGCACAACAGAATGACACAACGTTTAGAAATAGTATTTTTCTTTTAGATGACAGGCTATTTCTTCCACAATTCAAACTTTACCCGACAAATTCTACCCCTGATATAAGTAGAAACAAGTTGATTGATGTCAGAGCCACATCGACTTGTACCAGAGCTGTGTTTGGCCCTACACTTCTTGCACAGAGTAAATGTAGTTGCTTTTGCATCAGTTAGTTAGTGGGAGAAGTTCTAATCTCAGTTACATAAGTGTGAATCTAGAGGAATTACAGCAAAGTCAATAGAGTTACTCTGGATTTACAGAGTAACTGAAAACAATTTACCCACTGTGCAGAGTCTCTAAGAGTACCACTTAATAATTTTAAGGCACACAAGTCCAGTCAGAATTTGTGTTCAAAATCATTGTTTCATGTAGCTGTGGATCTCTAATAGTATGAAATTTTACAATGATCATAGAGCTTCATAGTAGCTAGAGCTGGGAATGGCTTATTAGAGTGAATCCACCCCTTGCCTGGCAGGGTACAAGCCTTCCCCAAAAATACAGTATTCGATAGAAAACTGACCCTATACCTGTCCTGAACCAAAAGGTTGAGAGAAAGGGATCCCTGTTTTTCCACTGGGGATTTGCAATGTTCCACTCACTATCTTTAGCACGAGTATTTTTGTTATTATTTTGCTGATTAGTTTAATTTATTTGATTTGATTTAAAAAAAATAGTTTGGCTGTTTTTTTGATAACTTAAAAGCCAAGCTAGGGACTTAGTTGTCTGAGCCATGCATTGCTTTATACCCCTGTGATTCTGGTAGCCACCCTCTCTTCTTTCAAGGAAGGTCTACCTTAAAAAATAAATTATATATATATATATAATCACTTCTTGTGCCAAGCTCACAGCTGCCAACCACATTCTGGTGGAAATGCTGTTGCTGAATTGCTGTCATCAGACCTTCACTCTGAGGCCTAAATCCAGGGACCCAGCACCTAGCCCAAGTAGTAGGCTTTGTGCTGGATACATCTCTAGGGACAGAAGGGGAAGTTATCCTCCCCCTACAAGCTGTGGAGTGGTGATGCAAACACACTGACTTAACCAGTAAAATCACAGCTATAATCAGTAATGTAACTTGCTCTGTAGCCAACTACATTCTTAGGATCCACTGCGCAGATCAGAGATCCAAACTAGCTCTAGAATCTTTCCTGTGGCTCAGCTTATGTTCAGTACTGAAAAAAAAATGGAAAAATATATTTATTGATATCCTTAACCGTCAAACTCGGGTCTGTGTTTGTACAGCACCTAGAGTAATGGGGTCCTGGTCCATGACAGAGGCTCCTAAGCGCTACCACAGTTACCACAAATAATAATAGATGATTTTTGCAGGTAAGCAAAATGACGGGCTTGGAGCACTCAGTTATTCTTCACAAAACTGGATAACTAAAACCCTGCCTGGTGGCAGGACAGAACTCATTTGGTTAACAACATTTGGAGAGTGATTTATAAGGGTCAAACAGTCCAGCCATCAATACTGATGGACTTTATCAAGGCGAACCTTTCAAGCTTTCCATCTGCTGTTTTGCTACATCACTCAGACAAGCTGCTCATTCATTGTTAACTTAGGAAAATAATGAAAAAAGCTGATTAAGTATTAACCAGGATGCAAGATCCTAGCTGGTGTCATTCCTTTTGTAACATGATACAGGACATGAATTAGGGGTTGAAGGAGAAATACACTAGGTAGATGAGAGAATTACTCAATAGGGAGAAGGGAAATTACTGAAACTTTTACTCTGAAGCAAGTGGTGTATATTTGGCTTGCCTGCACGGCTGTCATCTCTGACCATTGATCTTAGAGGCTATATAATAGTACAAGTTTAGTGTCACATTTGTGAAAACTAATTTGCACTTGCATAACACTTTTCATCCACCAGTTTCAAACTCCTGTTAACGTCCTGTGACATCAATGGGTTGTGCATGTCAGGGCAGCTAAGACTAGCATCCTGTTTTACAGGTAGTGGTATTGGTGATAAGAGAACTTGGACAAGATAGAGATGTTCAGGAACTGAAACGGATTTAATTATAAAAAACAAAACCCCTTAATTTATCTTAAAGGAGGTCAAAGACTAGATTCCTGCAGGAAGATAAGCAGGTAGTATAAACACTGACAAATATCTGCAAAATACAATAATGCTTTAAGACCTTGGTTTGAGCTGTTCTATCTCAAATTTTTTGGATGGCCTTACTAAAGGTGCTGTACAGTTAGCTACAATATTATTCCAGCATATTGTACACCACAAATTCATATTCCTTAGAACTTAAAAAATAACAACATGAAATAAATGAACATGCTTAGTCAGGCTATAATCCTTGCCTTCCACACTCAAATCAAATACTGGAGCCAATGGGCTGCGCAACAAAGGCAGGATCGCAGCCTAAGTGTGAAACTTGGCAAAATCATTTTGAAGACTTTGTTGCTCTATTATGGGGATATTCGCTTTGCTGTCAAGCACACACTGTGTGCTTAGATTGTAAACATTTGGCTCCAGTAAAAGTTTCAACAAAGAAGATTAGTTTGATGAAAAGATAAACATGGATTTCTGTGATGTTGCCTAACAGCACAAGGGCTAATGGCTCCCAAAGAGCTGCATTTCAATCAACCAGCCCCAGTTACCACCAAATTCATTACAATTATACTGATGTTAGTGGGAATGAGTATGGGGCTCCCAAAATGGCCCTAAGAGATAACACAATATGTTCTGAAAGATATAGAGTCCGTGGCAGAGGAACCATGTTCTTGCACCCACCAACCACAATGTTCACTCTGTGGAGGTTTCTCCCTCCAGAGGCCAAGTTCTTCAGCCTGTCAGTCCCAGCTAGTCCTTCCTAGAGTCTCTGGAATTCAGGGAGGTCTCTGGCTTTGTACAGCAGCAACCCAACAAGGGCCTGTTCTACCTGCCAGCCAGCTCCAGACTCCTTCCTGCCTCACATGTAACCTAGCACAACATGGTTCCTTCCCCCTAGGTGGAGCTGCAGAACACAGGGTTTCCTCTTGAATGGGGCAGTGTGCTGCAATCCACTGTCATTATACGGTTCAGAAAATTGATATGCTGCAATTTGTATATATTAAAGATGCTGTTGGGACTGCTTGCCTGTAAACAATTCATCTGGCCCTACAGACAGTTCTCTCATTCAAACACACACAATTTTTTGCCACAGATAAATTAGTCAGACTTGACCAAAAAACACAAACACACACACACACACACACAGGTTTCAGAGTAGCAGCTGTGTTAGTCTGTATTCGCAAAAAGAAAAGGAGTACTTGTGGCACCTTAGAGACTAACCAATTTATTTGAGCATGAGCTTTCGTGAGCTACAGCTCACTTCATCGGATGCATACCGTGGAAACTGCAGCAGACTTTATATATACACAGAGAATATGAAACAATACCTCCTCCCACCCCACTGTCCTGCTGGTAATAGCTTATCTAAAGTGATCATCAGGTGGGCCATTTCCAGCACAAATCCAGGTTTTCTAACCCTCCACCCCCCCACACAAATTCACTCTCCTGCTGGTGATAGCCCATCCAAAGTGACAACTCTTTACACAATGTGCATGATAATCAATTTGGGCTATTTCCTGCACAAATCCAGGTTTTCTCACATCCCCCACCCCACACACACAAACATCAAAAACCCCAAGCCAAAAAACAAAAAAAAGACATTTTGATTGTATAAATAGAAATATATAAAGACCCTATGTAAATTTTGTGATGTTTACTCATTTTTATGTGGCATTCATTTATCTTTCTTTTATATTGCATTGCAGTTATGCCATATAAATATATATATAATTGAAGTGAAACAATATCAGATGAGGAGACATCCCTATCTCCCTACCCTCAAATAAATCCACCTGTCACTAGAAACCCCTTCATGTAAAAGCTTGACTATACAGCTAAGCCATGCATCATACACTGCGGGCCTACAAACTACAAAACACTTAAGCACATAAGTGCTCTCATTGAAGTCAGTGGAACTGCCCATATGCTTAACTTACCCCACACATACATGTATTTGCAGGATTAGGGTGCAAGTGAGCGTTCATAGGGAAAAGGAGTTCCAGAATTGCAGGTCTTCACAACTCTGGTGATTTTGTCACAAATCTCACAACATTTGGTGTTTCTGTGAAAGCTCCAGCTGCTATTGCACTGGACACTCGCACTATTCACAGTTTAGCTGCTTCCAAAGAAGCAGTACACCCCAGTTTACCACAGGGGCTCACACTCTGCATAACAGAGCAGTCACATGAGATCACTGCTCTGCATAACATACAGCACTCACATATGTTTATAGTGAGAACAAGTAAAAATTTATTTAACAAAACAGAGATTCAAGTGATATCAATGTAGAAGTATTGGAAACAAGTGGTTACATATAAAATAACACGCATTCTAAAAATGTAGACTTAACTAGATACTTTCCTGTCTTACAGAGTAATGTTCACCCAAAGTTCTTCCAGTGTTTTACAGACAGGCTTGGCTATGATCTTCTGTCCATGAGACAAGTCAGGCTGTCCGCTCTTATATCCTCGATGGAAGATCCCAAACCCTTGTTTGCATCCCCAGATATATCAGAACAATCCATTGTCCTTATTCATAAAAAGGGATGCCCCCGGTCTGGTTATTTTTCCTGAATACTCCTTTCTTGTGGATTTCACAATCTCTTAATCAGCATCTGGCTCTGTACTCAAATAGGCCTCCATGGAGACACACAATGACCCAAATGGGAGATTAGCATCTGTTACCCCGGACTGAAAGGAACATGTCACCTTCTGGTTACCTGCCATACGAACATAATTTCCAGTATAGGTACATGTAATGGGGTGCACTCGCCTCTCGTGAGCATCCTCACTCCCCCGGCCGAGCACATGTGCCTGCACTCTCTACCTGTTTGTGGTGGTTCTTTGCTGACTCAGTCTTCCGGCCAAGTCACACACGGTCTGTATGTGAAATAAAAACAAAGGAAACCCCTTCTGGGGTACAAGTCCAACAGGGGACTCTCTCAGTGTCCTCTGTAATGCCTCTCTCAAATTGTCCCTGCTCCAGCATGGAGAAGTGCCCCAGGGCTCCCTCCCTGGAGGCAATGTCTTTTCCCTCTCAGGGCCTTTCTGGCCCCAGCTCTTCAGCTGGGCCACTAAAAGAGTTTAGTTCCCCCTCTGGGTGTATCAAAGTCCAGGCCACTTTTCCAGTACCCGGGGGGAGGGAAGGGGGTGCGACAGACCCAGGCTCAACTTTTACTCCAGGTCCCAGCCCAGGGACCCTATCGATAGCAGCCATCCACCATGTCCCTTTCAATAAACGGTGTTGCTGCTACAAATTCCCTGGGCCACTTCCCCGTGGCTCCACCACATTCTTCACCCTGACCTCAGGGCCTTGTCCTGGTGGAGTCCCAGCTGCCAGCCTGGAGCACCATCTACTCTCCTCCAGCTCTAGCAGGGAACTAAACTCGCTCTGGCCCTGCAGCTCTTCTTATACTGACCTGCTGGGTGCTGACTGGCTGCTTCCCACACAGCTGCCATAGGCAGCTTGGAGGACCTCTCTACTGACCTTTTCTGGGGCAGGGTGTGGCAGGACCTCCAGCAGGTGGCCTCAGGGACTAGTTCACCCCATCGCAGTACATAACTCCTTAAATGTTCTCCTTACATGCATTTCAGAATGGTTATGACCACCACTGTGTTACTGGCTCTCAGTAGCTTCCTCACATGCCACCATTTAGGGAATTATTATGCTTATAATTGGTCCAGTGGATCCCTGTAAAATTTTATGTACACCCCTTGCCCTCTGCCAGTTGGCAACAAGAGGTCCCCAGGTCATTGGGGTTGTGTGGAGGGGAGGGTCCTGGCTGGTGTTTCTGTTGGGGAGGAAGTTGGGAGAGGTCCTGGCTGGTCCCAGTCTCTCCAGTAGGAGCAGAGGGGGGACAGTCCCAGTCTCTCTGATGGGAGCGCAGCAGGAGAGAGGTCCTCGTCTCTCCAGTAGGAGGGGAAAGGGAAGATAGGAATGTATTTGAGACAATTTTTTATTTCAGAAGGTGATCATTTTTGAAAGTTTGTGGAAGCAGAGAATGATAAAAATGCAGCTTTTCCTCAGGGGCTGAAGGAGGGGAATCATCATAGGGGTGTAATTAAGGGCACAATTTGGCTCAGCATTTTCTGTGAAATAATTCCCCATGGAAAAGCTGCCTTTTTATTGCTCTTTATTTCCTCAAACTTTCAAAAATTCTCTGCAGTAAACCAATTTTTTCCAAATGGTCACATGCTATAGCTAGAAGAGAAAAGGTTAAATTCTCCTTTCATACTATAATGTAATTCCTTTTCTGTTTTTCTACAACCGTCTAGAGATAGACCTAACAGGCATTAACCCTTAATTCCACCATTGGGTTAAAATGGAGGGTATAGTTATAAAAATTGTGTGGTGAAAGAAAGATTGTAGGTTTCCACTTAGATCCATGAGCCAGTTATTTTAGAAAAAGAACCAAATAAAACTGCTATTTCAACATCAGAAGTTTCAACAAAACAACAAAACAAACTCTGATGACCCATTGCATGGAAAGTCCTGTCCCTTTGCAGGAGTCATATTTATCTGGATTTAGACTTCAAGATAATGAAAAATGAATGAATAAATTACAATTTTGGAGCAAGAGCTGTGAAAAAACTGGGAAAAGATGTAACCACTGAAAACAATGGCACACCTGTTTGAAGACCTTCTGGATCTTTTCAGAGTAGGGAGACCACTTGCTCGGTTTTATCTCTTTTTTGACTGGTCTGTCCCCCATCCAGTACTGGGCCAAAACTGGATGTGGTTTTGTCCAGTATCAGACCAGGGATGCCATTTTGAATAGCGTGCTGTGCTGCTCCGCCCCCACCAGCAGGAACTCATACACACACTGCATGCAAGGTCAGGTCGGTGGGGTAGGAGAGCGCTCTGTTGAAAATGGCATCCCTTGTATGGTCTGACTTCACATGTAGTGGTAGGGTTATGCAGGCAGGGGTAGGTCCGTGCTGTTCCCAGATGTGCCGGAGTGTCTGGTACACTGGGAACATGTGAGTGGCCACCCTATTTCAGAAGTATGCTGAGTAGATAGATCGCTGCATATTGTATGCTGGCTTTGAAGGACTGCAAGGCCCATGATGCAGTTGTGGTGCCCTCTGGGACTGGACTGAGCTTCCTGTGTCAGACTGCTGCAGAGGGTTGGCGGCCTCCATCTTGTGGGCTGGGAGCTGGAACAGAGAGCTGCTGCTCCCCTTTGAGTCTGGCCCAAGGAGAAGCTGTGACGGAGCCCTGTTGTTGAGTTGCCGAGGTTGAAGACACGCAACCAGGGTTAAGACTACACTACATCTGATGACTTGTTAGCACTGATCCCTAGCTCATAGATGCCTTCTCCACAGCTAGCCATTGAGAGAGGACGCTGGAGGCTGTCAGTTGTGTAGCAGGTCTGACTTTGGCTTACAGACAGTTGGGAGAAGGGAGGGTTACATTAGAGAGCTACAGCCCAAGGGTAACAACTGTTCCTGCCAGTTGTACTGTGCAACCTAAGCTGGTCACAGGACAAAGTTGCCTCACTCCTTGTTTCACCTGGACTGCCTTTGCCATACTTACAGAGTGCTGGCCTGAACTCCTGCTTACCCAGCACAGCCCAATGCAAGAGAGGTCCCAGGACTACAAGCTTAAAGGAGAGTGTGCAGTCAGGGCTGAGGTGGATCTGTGTATAATGCCATGAGTATCAGTGACTCAACTTTTCCAGACTATAGTACCCCTTTAAGGAGTCTGATTTAGTCTAGCGTGCCCCAAGATTCACTTCACTTAAAAACTTCTTACAAAATCAGACATAAAAATACAAGAGTATTACAGCACACTATTACTGAAAAATTGCTTACTTTCTCATTTTTATCATAGAATTATAAAAAAAATCAATTGGAATATAAATATTGAACTTTCATTTCAGTGTATCATATATAGAGCAGTATAAACAAGTTATTGTCAATGTAAGCAGAGTCAGGATGTGCTCCACCCTGACATGTGGTGGTGAGGTGTGGCAAGTCGTGGAAAAGAACTTCAGGGGCTGATCTCATTTGCATAGGCCCACCCACCCTGCCTAGAATGAGGCCATAGCTGCCCAAATGGTCACTTGGGCTGCTGTGGGATCCCCAGTGTCTCTGTTATTGGGGCAGGAAGAATAAATTGTTATTACCCTGATTATGGGAATCAAGGACAGTGGAACTGTACGTGGCCTTTTGTTATGACGGAGGGACTCGCCATCAACTAAGTAGCACTCACTAGGCAAGGGACATGGGTTCCAAAACTGTGTGAATTGAGAGAGGCTGGGGACAGGTATTAATACTTGGTGGTATGGGCCCCCTGATGAGGGCCTTACATGCTAATTGCACTTTCTTCTCTCTCAGCTGTGGACTATCAGAGCTAATTTTGATTCCATTAGGAGTCTAGTTACAGGCTGCTGAGCTGAATTCACTTGGGGCTAATAGTGCACTAGCACTGGGGCTCCCCTCCTACAAGCTGAAATCACTGAGTGTTGTGTTAAGTAGTGGGGGAGCCTGAAGATATACAGTGGAGCAGTTTGCGGGGTGGTGAGCAGAGCGGCTTGTAGCGCAGAGCAGTTTGTTGGATGCCTAGAGCAGCTCTTGGGGCGGCTGGCAGAGCAGAGCCCCATGGAGAGGTGGGGCCATCAGCTTTGGACCACGTAAGGTACCCCTTAACCACCCCCAAAATCTCCACCCAGGTTGGGAGGTAAAATGCTGCAGATCAACTTTCGAACTCCGGGGCTGCCCTGACCAGGGTCAGAGACTTTGGGGTCATTGGACTTTTGGGACCTTAGGTGATTTTGGGTTGCTGGACTCAAGAACCAAAGAGAAAGGACATGCCCCCAATTTGCTTGGGGTGGGTTTTTTGCTCATGGGTTGTGTTATGAATCCTGTTGGTGGTGTTTCCCCAACATAATGCCACATTGTTTCTCTCTGTTATTAAAAGGCTTTTTGCTACACTCAGACTATGTGCTTGCGAGAGGGGAAGTATTGCCTCTTGGAGGCGCCCAGCGGGGGTGGTATATATTTGTCCCAGGTCACTGGGTGGGGGCTTGAGCTGGTGTTGCATTGTGTTATTGGAATGGAACCTCTAGATACTGAACCCGGCCCTTGTTGCTGCCAACTCTGACAGGCAGAAGGGTTACATCTGTATGAAATTTTAGTTTTTACTGACTTCGCTACTGCTTTTTATGTAACCAGTTGAAAAACTAGCAAATATCTACGTGAGTTGATATACGCCTGGAAGACCTCTGTGTACCCCCAAGGAATACATACCCCTGGTGGAGAACCACTGGGTTAGGTTTTTGTTGCAACTTGCTGTTGAAAGCTGCAGCCATTAGCTGAGCTATTGCAGTGCCACCTACTGATTGGGTATAGAATCACAGAATATCAGGGTTGGAAGGGACCTCAGAAGGTCATCTAGTCCAACCCCCTGCTCAAAGTAGGGCCAATCCCCAACTATATCATCCCAGCCAGGGCTTTGTCAAGCCTGACCTTGAAAACCTTTAAGGAAGGAGATTCCACCACCTCGCTAGGTAACCCGGTCCAGTGCTTCACCAGCCTCTTAGTGAAAAAGTTTTTCCTAACATCCAACCTAAACCTCCCCCACTGCAACTTGAAACCATTAGTCCTTGTTCTGTCAACTGCTACCACTGAGAACAGTCTAGATCCATCCTCTTTGGAACCCCCTTTCAGGTAGTTGAAAGCAGCTATCAAATCCCCCCTCATTCTTCTCTTCTGCTGACTAAACAATCCCAGTTCCCTCAGCCTCTCCACATAAGTCATATGCTCCAACCCCCTAATAATTTTTGTTGCCCTCCGCTGGACTCATTCCAATTTTTCCACATCCTTCTTGTAGTGTGGGCCCTGTCATAAATATAAAGGGAAGGGTAACCACCTTTCTATATACAGTGCTATAAAATCCCTCCTGGCCAGAGGCAACATCCTGTTACCTGTAAAGGGTTAAGAAGCTCAGCTAACCTGGCTGGCACCTGACCCAAAGGACCAATAAGGGGACAAGATACTTTCAAATCTGGGGGTGGGGCAGGCTTTTGTTTTGTGCTGTTTATGTGTTGTTCTCTCTTGGGACAGAGGCTAGACCGAAATCCATCTTCTCCAACCCATCCTAATCCAAGTCTCCAATATTGCAACCAGTATAGGTAAGCCAGGCAGGTGGATTAATTTATCTTTTGTTTTATGTGAATTTTCCCTGTGTTAAGAGGGAGGTTTGTTCCTGTTTTCTGTAACTTTAAGGTTTTACCCAGAGGGGGATCCTCTGAGTTTTGAATCTGAATACCCTGTAAAGTATTTTCCATCCTGATTTTACAGAGATGATTTTTACTTTTTTTTTTTTTTTTAAATAAAGTCCTTCTTTTAAGAACCTGACTGACTTTTCCATTGTTCCAAGATCCAGGGGTTTGGGTCTTTGATGATTTTGTAACTAATTGGTTAGGATATTATTCTCAAGCCGCCCCAGGAAAGGGGGTGTGTAGGACTTGGGGGAAGATGTCTCCAAGTGGTCTCTTTCCCTGTTCTTTGTTTAAAAAGCTTGGTGGTGGCAGCATACTGTTCAAGGACAAGGCAAAGTTTGTACCTTGGGGAAGTTTTTAACCTAAGCTGGTAGGAATAAGCTTAGGGGGTCTTTCATGCGGGTCCCCACATCTGTACCCTAGAGTTCAGAGTGGGGAAGGAACCCTGACAGGCCCAAAACTGGACGGAGTATTCCAGATGAGGCCTCACCAATGTCGAATAGAGGGGAATGATCACGTCCCTCGATCTGCTGGCAATGCCCCTACTTATACAGCCCAAAATGCCGTTAGCCTTCTTGGCAACAAGGGCACACTGCTGACTTATATCCAGCTTCTTGTCCACTGTAACCCTTAGGTCCATTTCTACAAAACTGCTGCCTAGCCATTTGGTCCCTAGTCTGTAGCGGTGCATGGGATTCTTCCGTCCTAAGTGCCGGACTCTGCACTTGTCCTTGTTGAACCTCATCAGATTTCTTTTGGCCCAATCCTCTAATTTGTCTAGGGCCCTCTGTATCCTATCCCTACCCTCCAGCGTATCTACCACTCCTCCCAGTTTAGTATCATGTGCAAACTTGCTGAGGGTGCAATCCACACCATCCTCCAGATCATTAATAAAGTTATTGAACAAAACCGGCCCCAGGACCGACCCTTGGGGCACTCCGCTTGATACTGCCTGCCAACTAGACATGGAGCCATTGATCACTACCCGCTGAGCCAGATGATCTAGCCAGCTTTCTATTCACCTTATAGTCCATTCATCCAGCCCATACTTCTTTAACTTGTTGACAAGAATACTGTAGGAGACAGTGTCAAAAGCTTTGCTAAAGTCAAGGAATAACAGGTCCACTGCTTTCCCCTCATCCACAGAGCCAGTTATCTCATCATAGAAGGCAATTAGGTTAGTCAGGCATGACTTGCCCTTGGTGAATCCATGCTGACTGTTCCTGGTCACCTTCCTCTCCTCTAAGTGCTTCAGAATTGATTCCTTGAGGACCTGCTCCATGATTTTTCCAGGGACTGAGGTGAGGCTGACTGGCCTGTAGTTCCCCAGATCCTCCTTCTTCCCTTTTTAAAAGATGGGCACTACATTAGCTTTTTTCCAGTCTTCCAGGACCTCCCCCCGATCGCCATGAGTTTTCAAAGATAATGGCCAATGGCTCTGCAATCACATCCGCCAACTCCTTTAGCACTCTCGGATGCAGCGCATCTGGCCCCATGGACTTGTGCTCGTCCAGCTTTTCTAAATAGTCCTGAACCACTTCTTTCTCCACAGGTCACCTCCTCCCCATGCTGTGCTGTCCAGTGCAGCAGTCTGGGAGCTGACCTTGTTCGTGAAGACAGAGGCAAAAAAAGCATTGAGTACATTAGCTTTTCCCACATCCTCTGTCACTAGGTTGCCTCCCTCATTCAGTAAGGGGCCCACCCTTTCCTTGGCTTTCTTCTTCTTGCTAACATACCTGAAGAAACCCTTCTTGTTACTCTTAACATCTCTTGCTAGCTGCAACTCCAAGTGTGATTTGACGTTCTTGATTTCAGTCCTGCATGCCTGAGCAATATTTTTATACTCCTCTCTGGTCATTTGTCCAATCTTCCACTTCTTGTAAGCTTCTTTTTTGTGTTTAAGATGAGCAAGGATTTCACTGTTAATCATAGAATCATAGAATATCAGGGTTGGAAGGGACCCCAGAAGGTCATCTAGTCCAACCCCCTGCTCAAAGCAGGACCAATTCCCAGTTAAATCATCCCAGCCAGGGCTTTGTTAAGCCAAGCTGGTCGCCTGCCATGTTTACTATAGACATAATAGAAATCTATATTAACTTATTGCATTTTCTATTGTATGTTGTTAGGATAATTTAAGTAAAATTGTGTTGGTTTTATTTTGCGTGTTTATTGCCTGCATAAGATCCATTACTTATATTTTTGTTCTTGGAGGCAACCAAGGTACACCAACAGGTATATACAGTGCCTCCCCAGGTGGGGGCACCAACTATAAATATTTATAGAAGTAAGAGTCCGGCTGCAGAGGGGTGACTAGAGGATTCCTACCTAATTGCCCATCTCAGCTAGGACCACCAGGCTCTCCATTATCCCTAATGACCTAAGGTGCCCAGGCAACAGGCGAGAGTTGCCTCCTCCTAAGTAACCTGGGAAGGAAAGGGGGTTATAGTCAAATTCTGAGAGGCATTGCACATGGCCACCCATTTAAAAAAAAGAGCGCTCCCAGACTCAGCCTTGGGACAGCAAAGTAGGTGTTTGCTTCCCCCATGTTTTCCATACCAACCTCACACATGCAAGAGGGTGCTCTGCAGGATTACCAAAAGAGCAGCCCTGAAGAGCTTTTCCAGGGCAAGGCCAAAACAACAGAGTCATGGTGTCCTAGGACTCTGATTTAGCAATGAACTTGAACACAGGCTTAAATTTAAACAAGTGAATATCCCATTGAAGCCAATGAGAATTCTCGTATTCTTAAAGTTGGACATCTGTTTGCTGAATCAGCAGATCTGGGCCCCAGATACAGAGGTAGCTCTTGGACTGTACCCTTGCCAGACTCATTTCAACAAACGAGACTCTAGTATGCAATAGACAGATCAGGGAGGGATTTATGACCAATGTCACATGATGAAACCCTCCCTATAGCTGATGTCACCATTTTGCCATTCAACAGTGAGGCAGCAGCGGGGGGACCAGGAGGAGAAAGGAGAAGGTGGTGGGGGGAACTCAGATTTTTATACCTACAGCCTTGTTATTGGATAGTAAAGATCATAGGCGCTGAGTTTCTAATCTCCCCCAACTCTGCCCACGCCCCGCCCCCACTCCACCCCTTCCCCCAATGCCCCAACCCCACCCTGCTTCTTCCCACCCCACCTCTTCCGCATCTCTTCCCCAACCAGTTCTGCCCTCTCCCCCAAGCACGCTGCGCCCTCTCCTTAGCTCCTCCCCTCCCCGCCAGCACTTCCTGATGCCGTGAAACAGCTGATCCTCAGCAGGCAGTAGGCCCTGGGAGGGAGGGGGAGGCGCCGATCGGTGGGGCCTGCCAGTGGGCAGGAGGCACTGCAGGGAGGGAGATGCAGTGATAGGGGGGCTACCGGTGGGTGCTCAGCACCCACCCTTTTTCCCTGTGGGTGCTCCATCCCTGGAGCACCCAGAGAGTCGGTGCCTATAGTAAAGATTATCAATAGCATGCTCATTTTTTTGACCAACCCACGTGAATGCAACTTTCATTAACTATATGATATCTGATTAAAATAATAAAGACTAAAAATGTTTGTAAAGCTGGATGAAACTCACTGTGCTTTCAAAATAGAGAAAATTCAGTCTCTGGGACTGATCGAGTTATACCAATTGAGAGTTAGACACACAGGTTTTTGTATAATCTGCTATCATTTCACTATATAATAATCTGTCACTAAGTGGTTGGCTTGTAATGTATTCACCCATGTTTAAATTTCATATTCGTTGGTACATTTTCTATCTTAGTTTCTTCTCAGAAAGCAAAGGATACATGTACACTACAAAAGCACTGCGGCAACAAGTCTCACAGCCCGGGTCAACTGACTTGGGCTTCCACTATGGGGCTAAAAATAGCAGTCTAGACAGACCTGCTCAGGTCAGTGCGTGGGCTCTGATGCCCACAAAGGACAGCAAAGATAGAAGTTAGTCAAGCAGACAGTATGATGAAGGCCTAAAGAGCAGTTGGTATCTAAGAATGTGGAGGAATATACATTCTATTTCAATCTCAGAATTCCTGCTTTCCTCCCACTTCCTTCCTCCCTGCTTTTCTGCCATCGGTTCAAGGCCAGTTATGACCACAACTTAAATGATCCAAGTAAAACATATTAACATCAGATTGTTTGTTTTACAAGTACAGAATAATACACTATAAGAAACAAAATGGATGCAATTCTGTCTTTCCAGTTAGAGAAGGAATTTAAACCCCCAGGATTTACTTTATGGACCTTACCTCCCCCCACCCCCCCCCCGCAGAAGATTGATGAAAACTAGGGCTGTCAAGTGATTAAAAAAATTAAATCGCAATTAATTGCACTGTTAATAATAGAACAACATTTATTTATATATTTTAGATGTTTTCTACATTTTCAAATATATTGATTTCAATTAAAACAGAATACAAAGTGTACAGTGCTCACTTTATATTTACTACTACAAATATTTGCACTGTAAAAAGATTGTACTTCAGTACTTGTTTTAGGTGAATTGAAAAATACTATCTCTTTATCATGAAAGTTGAACTTACAAATGTAGAATTATGTACAAAAAATAACTGTATTCAAAAATAAAACAGTATAAAACTTTAGAGCCTACAAGTCCACTCAGTCCTACTTCAGCCAATTGCTCAGACAAACAAATGTAGTTACAATTTGTAGGAGATAATGCCTGAAAGTGAGAACAGGTGTTCGCATGGCACTGTTGTAACTGGCGTTGCAAGATATTTACATGCCAGAAGCGCTGAAGATTCATATGTTCCTTCATGTTTCAACCACCATTCCAGAGATAAAAATAAAAATATAAAGTGATCAGTGTACAGTTTGTATTCTGTCTTGTAATAGAAATCAATATATTTTAAGATGTAGAAAAATATCCAAAAGTATTTAATACACTTCAATTGGTATTCTATTGTTTAACAGTGCAATTAAGCACGATTAATTTTTTAAATCAAGATTCATTTTTTTAGTTCATATGAGTTAACTGTGATTAATCAACAGCCCAAATAAAAACAAAAAATAGTTACCAAAAATTTCAGTGGAAACTTTTGCTTTGTTGAAAAAAGAATTTTGGTTTTCTGATTAAAATTAATGAAAAGTGTTCAAGGAAGGGCACTTTCTATTAAAATTTTAATTTAGTTGAAAACCCAATTTTCCATGGAAAAAAGATTCAGCAAGTGGTCTACTAGCTCTACTTATTTATCTGGAATAAAATCCCTATGAAAGATACCAAAGGCTTCAAATAATTTCAGTCTGAGTCTTTGGCTCAATTCAGGGTCTGATGGGACCCCCAGGGTACAACCTGAAATTGTGGGACTGCTGTGCCCCTTAACTCTCCAGCCTGGGTTGTCTCTTACAAAGCTATGCCAGTGACAAATAGTAAACCTCTTGAGGTGCTGTAATCATTCAGCGATCAGCATGTGAAGACCCACATCCAGCTAAATTGCGTGAAGGCTCTCCAAGCCACTCATGAATTATAAAGAGAGGCACCAAGCAATCACCCCAGTCCCCAGCATTTCACCCTAGAAATATATCGTCTTACACTGCTTAAGACTCCCTTGGACAGTGCAAGCTCATTAATTAGTTCACCACTTCAACAAAGGGTAGTGGTTATTCAACAGCCCTTGTTAAGCTGAGCTGAGAGTCCCCAAGCATTTCAACCAAAACCACACTGTTTTAGATCAAATATAAAAACAGATTTATTAACTACAGAAGGATAGGTTTTAAGTGATTATAAGTAGCAAGCATAAAGATCAAAACTGGTTATTGTGACAGGGTCAGGCCAGATGGCTATAGGAGAGTAATTTTTTTTTTGAAGCAAAAGATGTTTTTATTTGCAGAACACACTTACAAAGTAAAAACAGCAGCATATGCAGTGTGTAACACAGCAACCAATCACAATTGTTTTCTCATTAGCTTCAGGGGACGGAAGTGTTCAAGCTTGCCTGGGCCCAGAGTGGGGGGCTTCCTCGACTCTCGTGGTCTTCCACCCTTCCGAGTTACCTGGTGACCCAAAGCGAGGGGGCTTCATCGACTCCCGTGGTCTTCCACCCCCTGGAGTTACCTGGCACCACACCCGAGTGTCACCAACAATTCCCTCCTCTGAAAACACCCAACAAGAGGGGAAAGCTATGGGGTGGACAATCGGGGGGGGGGGAACGTGCACCCACGTGTGAAAGGACCCCTCTAAGGTGGTGGTGTCCGCAGCAGCAATGGCTGGGGCTGGGGTCCCTTACTCTCTCCCCCAATCAAAGGGTCAGACAAAGGGACCCGGATGGGGACACCGCGCAGAGAACCTCGGACAGCGCCCACCGCTCCTCAAAAGCATCAAGGGAGTCGGTGGACGCCGCCCAGAGGAACTCCGCCCGGATACGTAAACGGACCGAGGATCGGAAAACGGCCCCACAGTCACAGGAAACTCCATCGGCCAACCTCCTCTCTCTGGTTTTATAGATGGCCGTTTTAGCCAGGGCCAGGAGGAGGTTAACTAGGAGATCCCGCGACTTTGTGAGGCCACGGATGGGGAGTGCATAAAAAAAAGGTGAGGGGAAAAATGCAGCGAAAAACGTAATAGGAGATTTGTGAGGAGCTAGAACAGGGGCTGCAGCCTGGCGCACTCCAAATATATGTGCGGCAGGGTTTCGCTCACTCCACAAAAGGGACAAGTATCTGGGACGGGGGTGAACTGTGCCAAATACGTGCCCGTGCTCACAGCTCCATGAAGGAGCCGCCAACTGATGTCCCCGACGGGCCTCGGAACCAAGGTGGAATATAGGCTGGCCCACCGGGGCTGCTTACCCTCCAAAGGTGGCAGAAGGTCTCACCCCTTTGTGTCGGGGCGGGACACTAGGGTGAGGGCGTGAAGGGTGTGGAGCACGAGCGTGTATGGATGTTTCCTTGGCGCGGTTTGGAAGCGTACCAGCTGCAGTTCATGCAGCCGGCTCGCAGTGAAGGGGTGAGGGGGTCGATTGGGTCTGCGGGGCAGGGGTCCAATTAAAAGGTCTGGCGGGTCTCGTGTAAAGGGTGGGCGGGGTGTGTCCTCGAGCAGGACCCGGTCGAGGTAAGCTCGAGCAGCGGGCGGCAAAGTGGCCTTCACCTCCTGAAGTACGCGCCGGGGGGTGCGAGGTCTGGAGAGCCCCATGCGCTGGGTGAGCATCAAAGGATCCAGCCAGTCTCTCCGGTCATAGTCCAGGAGGTCTCCCACTCTCGTGACTTCTGCCAGGATCAAGCTCTGGCGCACCGAGCGGGACTCCGCCACCTGCACACGGAGCTGGGGGTTGTGTAGCAGGGGCTCCGCGAGGAGATCTACCCCCTTGGTGGCCGCCATGGACCTGGTCATTAAAAACAGTTTCCAAGTCTGGAGGAAGTCCTGGTAGAAGACCGGCAGCCCCGAGAGGTCTAGCGGAAGACCTCCCGAACAGAGATAAAAAGAGCTGCCGGTCATATCGGAGCCCTCGGATGCGGCGCAGGATGGCGTGTGCCAATGTGCTCCCCGCCGAACTGCCTGCACCATAGAGGAGCCTCTGTAGGGCCTGGAGGTGGAAAACACGGACCTGAGTGTGTAGACACTTCAGGCCCTGTCCTCCTTCCTTCAGGGGTAGATGAAGAACCCCTACAGGGGCCCAGTGCATTCCTGACCAAAAGAACCCCAGAATCAATGTCCGGAAATTGGTCAGGAAACCCGGGGCTGGGACCAGGGTGTTGAGCCGGTACCAGAGCATGGACAGGACTAGTTGATTAAGCACCAGCACTCTCCCTCGGAAGGAGAGACATAGGAGTAGTCCCGTCCATTTCCGGAGCTGCTCTATCACCCCGCCCTCTAAATTTTCCCAGTTCTTTGGGGGAGAGGGATGCATGGCAGAAAGGTAGACGCCGAGGTAGAGCAGCAGACCCACGCTCCACCGGATGGTCTGAAGCGCGGATGGGAGGGAGCTCGCCTGCCGCCAGTCTCCTATCGCCAAGCGAGAGCTCTTGACCCAGTTGACCCGGGCGGAGGAGGCTGCCAAATAGATGGTCTGGCAAGCCTCCACCTGCGCCAAGTCACCGGGGTCCTGGATCACGAGGAGCACGTCATCGGCGTACGCCGACAGGACCAGCTGCAGCTATGGCTTCCGCAGCACCAACCCTGTCAACCTCCTGCGGAGGAGACAGAGGAAGGGCTTGATCACCAGAGCATACAGCTGGCCCGAGAGGGGACACCCCTTCCATACTCCTCGCCCGAAGCTGACCGGTTCGGTCAGGGTCCAGTTGAGCTTAACCAGACACTCTGCGGAAGTGTACAGCACCCGGAGAAAACCCACAAACTGGGGTCCGAAGCCAAACGCCCACAGAGTGCTCAGGAGTACCCGTGGTCCACCCTATCGAACGCCTTCTCCTGATCTAGGGACAGGAGGGTGAACGACAGACAGTCTCTATGCCCGAGTTCCAAAAGGTCCCAAACCATAAATAGGTTATCAAAGATACTGCGGTCCGGGACAGTGTAGGTCTGGTCTGGGTGGATGACGTCCACCAGCACAGACCCTAGCCGCAGCGAGATTGCTTTTGCTACGATTTTGTAATCTGTGCTGAGGAGCGAGACGGGACGCCAATTTCGTAAATCGCGGAGGTCCCCCTTCTTCAGCAATAAGACGAGCACAGCTCGCCTGCACAAAAGAGGGAGGACCCCACTCTGCAGAGACTCGGCCCAGACGGTGACTAGGTCTGGGCCAAGGATGTCCCAAAACACTCGGTAGAACTCCACGGTCAGCCCGTTCATGCCTGGAGACTTATTAGTGGGCATACGACGGAGGGCTTCCGAGAACTTGGCCAGAGTGAAAGGCAACTCTAGCCGGTCTCGGTCACTCACACTGACCGTAGGGAGCTCCTCCCAAAGCACTCTGCAAGCGCTAGGGTCGATCAGATCCAGGGAGAAAAGACTTGCGTAGAAGGCTTGGGCCCTCCCGCACATCTCTGCCGGTTCCGTGAGGGGGATGCCGTTTTCTGCCAGGAGGCAGGTGACGTGTTTCTTGGCTCGTTTTCTCCAGGGCATAGAAGAAGCGGGAGCTGCGATCCATCTCCCGAAGGAGGCGGATGCGGGATCGAACAAAGGTGCCCCGGGCCCGATGGTCCTTGAGGGCCCGGAGCTCCTCCCGCTTCTCCCGGCATGCTCCGCAGAGGAGCAGGTCTTCGGGGCTGGTGGGCAGACGCCTCTCCAGCTCTAAGACCTCCCGTTCCAACTGCTCTATCACCGCATTTCTCTGTCAGCTGGTGCCCCGGGTGTAGTCGCGGCAGAAAAGCCTGGTGCGCACCTTCCCCAGGTCCCACCATTGCCGCACCAAGGGAAAGGCACGCTGCTGTCCTCGCCAGGCCAGCCAGAATTCCCAGAAGGACGTCACGAAGCCCTCATCCTCCAACAGGCTGTTGTTAAAATGCCAGTAGGCCGGCCCCGGCCTCTCCGCACAGAGGGAGGCTGTCACGGTGGCTAGGTGATGGTCAGAAAATGGGGCCAGCTGAATGCTGGAGGAGTGGGCTCGTGAGAGATGGAAGTGTGATAAATAAATGTGGTCCAACCGGGAGTGGCTCAATCGATGGGCTTCCACCCGGACAAAGGTGAACGTGGAAGTGTCATCCAGGTGGTGGTCACGCCAGATGTCCACTAGGGAGTGATGTTCAACTATCTCCTGGAGGGTGTCCACGGCGGCCGGGCTCTGCTTGGTCCCTGAGCGGTCTTGCTACTTGAGGGTGGTAATAAAATCCCCTGCCAGGACCAAGCACTCGTGAGAATCTAAGGTGCCGAGGAAAGCGGACGCCTGCTGATAGAATTGCAGCCGCTCTGGGCCCGATGTCGGGGCACAGACGTTAACGAGGTTAACCATGAGCCCCTCTATACGGACCCGGAGATGCAGCAGGCGACCCGGTACGGCCTCAGGAACCCCTAGCACCTCGGGCCGTAGGTCGGGGAAGAACAGGGTTGCCACTCCAGCCTGCCGAATCGTGGAATGGCTAAAGTAGACCCTGTCCCCCCACTCCAGACGCCAACTATCTTCAGCGGTCGGATCCGTATGGGTCTCCTGCAGGAAAATCACAGAGTACCCTCCCTCCCGAAGGAAGGAGAGCACCTGGGACCTGCGGAGAGCCATCCTACAACCCCGGGTGTTCAACTTTGCGATGGTGAGAGGTGTCATGGGGAGGGCCCGGGGAGATCCTCACTGGTAGGGATGCTCGCATCCCCCTGCGGGCCATGCAACAGTCCTTGACTCATCCCGTAGGTGAGTAATTAGTCACGGAAGACGCGGACACACCAGTAGGCCGCGGCATCCTGCTTCCCCATCCCTTTACCTTCCCCCATGAGGGCCCTTGTGGCCCGGAGGATTTGAAAAAATCCCCCCATCACTGGAGAGCAAGCTGTACCTTGTTGTGGGAGACACGGACATCCTCTAAAAACTTCCGCAGCTCTCCTCGCAGCTCATGGAGGAGTGGGGTTACGGTTTCCCGGTTTTCCCCAGTGGGGCCCTTGGTGCAGCCCTGTGGTCCACTAAAACGGACAAGCAGGGTGCGGACCCCTGACGGGGTGCCTGATGGGCTGGAGCTTCTAGGCCCGCCTCAAGCTCTGGGGCGATAGGGACCGGTGGAGGGAAAATAGCAGCTCCTAATGGGTCGGGGCAGGAGAACACAAAGGCTGCTCCCTGGGGGTCATCAGTTGGGAAAGGGAAGGAGACAGCTCCGGGGGCAGCAATGATATTGCAGGAGGTAAATTGGATAGGGGCAGGGGCAGGGGCGAGGTTCTGGGTTTCGGGAGGCAAGCAGCTGGATGGTGGCACCTCACGATCAGGCTCAAGGGTTAAGGGGTGGGGAGGGAGCTCTCAGTGACACTGGGCACGCGCTCTGTGGTGGATTTAGCGGCCACAGCATCAGGAGGTGGATTATCTTCTGTAGGTCCCCCTCCCAGGAAGGAAGTCAATTGCTCTGCACCAACGGGGGGTGCCCCTGGCAACTCTTGCCCCGGCCGCGTGGCGCTGGCTGTCACTTGAGCAGGCTCGGTGGTCGTCAGCAGGATGCCATCAGTGGCTGGGTCGGTGGAGGACTCCAGGGGCTCCTCGGAGGTGGGAGCGGAAGCAACAGTTAAGGGGAGGGAGCATGGGGAAAAGAGGGGTGGAGTGAGGTTGCCCAGATCGAGATTTGCTGGCAAAAGATCGTCCTCCCCCTGGGCGACCGGGGTCAGATCTAAGGCCTCTATCTCCTCGAACGTGGAGGAGAGGAACTTTCCGCCGCCTCGGGGTTCTCCCCGCCGGCACCCGCCACGATGGTTGTCTCGGGGTTCACGGGGGCTTCGGGTAGTGTCAGGATAGAAGGGGCTTCCTCGAGGGTCTTGGAGGGGAGGGTCTTGCAGGGGAGGGTCTCCCGTGGAGGGGAGACACTACCCTCCGGTACTGCCACGTCTTTCCCGGCTGACACCGGTGGATGGGACGCACTTGTGGGCAAAGTGGAAGGTTCAGCATTGGTGCCCCCCTTCCTGGTCTTCCGGGGGGCCTCCACCTCGGGTAGATGAGGCGGAACTTGAGCCTTCCACTTGCCTCGCTTCCCCTGGACTAGGGCCCAGCCCTCCATGGCATCATCTGGGGGCTGGTTAGCAGGGGTTGTGTCAGGGGTAAAGGCGATGGCTCAGGGACTTGGAGGGGGAACGGTGGGGCAGCATAAGGGAGGGAGGATTCTCCCTGGGGCAAGCTCTCTCCCATGCCTGGTGGTATCTCTGCCACACCCTCCTCCATAGGCCCCACTAGATTGTCAGCAGTGAGGGCGGGGCTCTCCCGCTTGTCTGGGCATTGTAGGTGAGGTTCCCCTTTGGCCTGAGCGGGAGTAGCGGTGGTCCGAAGAGGAGGGGGGTGGGTTCGGGTACCGAGCGGCCAGGGGCATCGGCAATGACGGGGCTGATGTCCTGCTGGGTCTCAGGGATCCCAGGTGCCCCTCCTTGCCAGGCTAAGGGCAGTCCCTCCGGACATGCCCCGACGCCCGGCAGAGGTGGCACTGGGCTTCCCCTGTGGAAAAGTACACCAGGTAATGGGTCCCCTGGTGGGGGACTAGGAAGGACCCTTCGAGTGCCTCTCCGTCGCGTGCCACCGACGGCAATAAAAGTTGCACTTGCAGGCAGAAGGAAAAAAGTGACGGAGGGTGGGGTCTTTGCAGCCCAACAGGAGAGGGCTGATAACAGAAACAGGTTTCCCCAGGATGGAAAGGATGGGTAGCAGGGTAGCATTGGGGAGAAAAGGAGGGACAGAGGTCAGGACCAGGCGGATGCCCAGGTCCTCTAGCGGCTCTAGGGGGACAAACACCCCCCCCCACTGCAAGGCCCCTCTCCACTGCTTCCTGGGCGGCAGCCTCTGATGCTAAGAAGAAGACGACCTTCCCATACATTTTGGAGGCTGCCACAATGGCCGAGGGCCCCACCACCCTCGCCAACGCCCGCAGTAGGTCTCCACGTGAGGCGAGGTGTGCACCAGGAGGCATCGGACACCGTGCTTCCTTGTCATGGTGGGAAAGTGGCCCTGGCCGCTATTGATGGTGGCGGAGGCAGTGGGCGGGAGAGATGACGAGGCGGCAGGCGGGGGGGCTGCCACCATCCGGGCATATGTCCTGGGGGCTGAGGGAGGGACATCCGCAGAGCTGGTGGAGGGGGCAGTGGGGGAGGACGCCATGGTCGGTGGCGGGGCTGCAGCAGAGGGGGTGGCCCCTGCCATGGAGGGCCCGGTGGTTTTAGCGGGGCCCTTCCCCTTCTTCTTGCCCTGGCCTTTCCCACTGGCTGGAGGGGCTTCCCTAGAGTCTGGGGAGGAGATGGGCATGGCAGCGGTGGAGGTCACTCCGGTGCCCTCCATTGCTGATGCCCCAGGGCGGGATTTCAGTTAGAGCGGCAGCAGCGTCCAAGGGCGGGGGGGGGAGGAGGGGGCTAACAGCCGGCCGGCAGCTGGCCAGCACTCTCGCAACAGCAGGAAAGAAAAAACAACAAAAAGAAAAGAAAGGGAGGAGAAGGGGGGAGAGCGTGCAGGTGCAGTGGAAGCGGGGGGAGGGGGGTGAGACCCAGACCCACCCACTACTCTGGGTCCTGACCCAGGGACCGTCTGGCCGCAGCCATGTCCTGCCCTCCTTTTCTCCCCTCTACTGATTGCGTTCCCTGGGCCACTTCCCTTTAGACCTTGCACCTTCTCAGCCCTTTCTTTCAGGGGCCTCAGCCTGGCAGGTATCAGGCTGGCGCTTTCCCTCTGCTCTCCTGAGCCTGCCCAGGACTGCTCTATCAAAGGTACTATTCCTGGGAGCCAGTCCTCCTCTCTTGCTTGTCAGCCTCTATATAGGGCCCAGCCTGGCCCTGATTAGCTCCTTCTAAGGCTTCTCTGATTGGCTGGATTCTGTGCAGCCACTCCAAGGGCTGCCATTAATCCTTTGTCTGTCAAAGTGGGGCAACTGCCCCACTACAGGCTGATACAGGAGTTGATTAATAAAGAATTAAAGGCTATAATATAATATAATTAATGCCAATCAATCTGGCTTTATGGAAAATAGAGCCTGCTAAACTAACAATTTTTATTAGATTACAAGTTTGGTTGATAAAAGTAATAGTGTTGATGTAATATGCCTAGACTTCTGTAAGGTGTTTGGTAACATATGACATTTTGATTAAAAACTAAAATGATATAAAATTTACATTTTTACACATGGATTAAAAGCTGGCTAACTGATAGGTCTCCAAATGCAATTGTAAATGTAGAATTGTCATCAAGTGGGTGTATTGCCAGTGAGGTCCCAAGGGGTTGGTTCTTAGCCCCATGATATTTAACATTTTTATCAATGACCTGGAAGAAAACATCAAATCATCACTGATAAAGTTTGCAGGTGACAAAAAAATTGGGGAGTGGTAAATAATGAGTAGTAATAAATATTGGGGTAGTGGGTAGCAGCGCTGTAAGCTGCTCTGCTTCAAGGTGTGGTCATCTTCCCATGCAAGCCTCAGGTCCAATAGGCCCCTGATAAGGGCTGCTGCTCAGGGTAACGAGCAAAGGCCAAAGATGGACCCAGAGGATGAGAGCCAGGTTCCCCAATGGTGGTGAAGGTGGAGGAGCCAGGACTATGGATGTGTGAATCACATCAGCAGAAGGAAAGCTAGACCTTCGTAATGGTCATCCACGCTCTCAGGAACCAACAGCATCTGGCAGAAGAGTTCCTGGGAAGGGGGATGGTGTCCCCAACAATAGAACACCTCTATGTCTCCCCATTCCCAAGGAGGCACAGTGAAATCAAGGGACAATTGACCATGACAACAGCACCAGGATTAAAGCCCCCATTATTACCAACTTCAGGATGCAGACCGTGCTCTGCATGCATGGGACAGATGTGACCTAAACCTCACTTAGGGAAACTGCAGCCCCCCACCCCCCGCTCCCAACTTCCTGAAGTCAAAACCAGACTTTAGAGATGCATTCCATGTTACCACACGGAATGTGTTAACACTGAGTGGCACTGGATACAAGACAGCTCTTGTCAAAGACTCACCCATTACAAGAGCATAATCACCAGCATTACAGAGGCTGGTCTGCCACAAAGTAATCAAGTTCCTGTTGAAGGAGCAATATTCCTCCACACTGGTGTTCCACCCCAAACTCAAGGTGCGGTTATTAGACAACCTCTGGCACAGCTTTCAGCCATACGGAACACCATCTCTCCATGCTTGGCTTCAACTTGTTGACACTTACCTGTTGTTGTGGCAAAAGTGCCACATCACTAGCAGGAAAGGCTGCATTCTACTATCAGCTAGCAGCAAAAATCCAGTCAGCTACGCCACATGTCACATTGCTAGTGGTTGGAGATTTCAGTGCCATGACTGGCTGTGATCAAACTGGGTATGAAACCATGATCGGTCCCTTTGGAGGAGAACAATAGGGTTCCTAAGACTGCTGTGAGGCTTGAGGCAGTGGGGAGATTCAGAGTGGTGCAGATTCCTCTGCCTTGTTCCCCAATATGGTAAAATAATGGTTTTAATTTCCTGCTATTGTCCTCCTGCATGGCCAGCTCTCTGTATAGCTCCAACTTCTTCTTCCACCGGGTACCCTCTGGGCTAGGTTTCTGTCTGTAAAATCTAGAGCTCTGGGGGCTTCAGACTGAGTTCTATGGCTCATACTGCCAGCTTCTGCACTTCAGAAAACTCCCCGCTCAGATGCTGCCACCATGTTCCATTCACAAAGTACAAAGTTGACTGCAGGTTAAGTTGAACAAATGAAACTTTATTAAACCCTGTGGACTGTTCTGCCCATGTGGCTGAATTGCTTCCAGCCAAAGTCCCCATATTCCCTGTCCCACTGGTGTTTTGTCAATAATAGTCCCTCCAGGGAACATTGGCCCTCTGATTCCAGGTTCACTGATCATGAGACATTGTTTAAGAACCTGCAGGGCTAGAAGCAGGGCCCAGGGGCCACTGATGCCTCCACATCTCCCCAGGAGGCTTATGCTGGATTCCTGTGGGAGGACCCTATGAGGCTGAGCTCAGCAGGAAATATGGTCCAGCAGGATCTGAATGGCAACTTCTCACAGCCCACTGATTGGCTGGCACCACTATATAAGTCAGGAAGTCATAACAGGGAGCTGTCTGAGCAACGACATAGACTGCTTGCCTGGCTCTGTTCCAGACCCCGCTTGTGGGAGACCCGAGACTTGGGCTTCTGAACTTGCCAGCCTCCTGATTCTTGGTTTGCTCTTTGGCCCATCACGGACTCAAACCTCCAGTAACCTGACCCTACCTGCTTCCTGATGCCTGACTCTTGGTTTGCACTCTGGCCTATCCTGGATTCTGACTTCCTGGTACCTGACTCCTGCTCCAACCACTAGATCTGACCACCCACATTCTAGTCATGACAGTTTGCTCAGACATCTTCATCCTCCCAACCCCTCAATCCCACCCAACCCCTCCACAGATGATGGAAGGGGCAGGCTGCCCTCCAACCAGCGGCCAAACCTCTTCAGATTCCCTTCTGGCTAAAACCCACACCAGACCTTGTGGAGACAATTGGGGGGTCACCCCTATCTTTGGGACCAGTGACACAAGAGCCGTAATGTAAGGGCACTGAGAAACAGTATTCCTTGATGTGATCCGTTCCCCATTCTGCCTGATAATTCTTGGGGGGTCCTTGGTTGGAGTGGCATGGCCTGTGCATCTCCTGGTGGTGGAGGAGATGTGGAAAAATGGTGAAGCATTAGCTTCTCCTCTGAATACTGTCAGAAAGTAACAAAGCAATCAATCAATCTCCAACTGACCTGCAACCAGGGCTCCAGGATGGGTGGAGATCCTTAGAAGCAAATCTCTGGACAGCAGGGGCTGGCCAGATGGGAGTGGCCCTAGACCAGAACCACAAATATCACAACTATGGGGATGTGTTCAAAAAGAAAAATACAGACTCACTACCCCCACACAGAAACTACGACTACCCAATAGACCTACAGCCAGGGCAAAAGTGCCCTACGGACAGGTATACTACATGTCTGAACCAGAACTGGATGCGCTCTGTGGGTATGTTCAGGAAAACCTTGCCAAGGACTTCATTCGGCGGTTTACCTCTCCAGCAGGGGCACCAGTTCACTTCGTGAAGAAGGATGGGTCACTATGCTTCTGTGTAGACTATCGCACACTGAACTGTCTCCACCACATATAACCCCCAAACAGTTGGGCAAACTGAATAGGTGAACCAAGTACTGGAGCAGTACTTAAGGTGCTTTGTAAATTATCATCAAGATAACTGGTCCATGTTCCTGTCATACGCAGAGTTTTCTTACAGCAGCGCTGACTATGCCTCCCCTTCTTCACTAATGATGGGTTCCATCCATTTCCACCCAGTGTTACCAGCAACCTTCCTGAATCCTGCTGCCACTCACTGGGTCCAACAGATCCATCTCGTTCAGAAAGAGCTCAAGAACCACTGAGAAGAGGAGAAGGAGGCCTACAGGAGGCATGCAGACCGTCGGCAACAAGAAGCACCAGCATTTACAGTAAGCCAAAAGGTGTGGCTTGCTGCCAAACACCTCCAGACTAGGTGACCCTCCCACAAATTGGATCACCAGTTCCTGGAATCTGTCCTGATATGCCAGCAAATTAACCCAGTTACCTTCAAGCTCCAGCTTCCCCTGCTCTCAAAATACATCCATTTTTCCAAAGCTCTATTCTGAAGCCCTACACTGAGAACCCCTTCCTCAACTGAACTACACTGCTGCCTCCACCAGTAGAAATCCAGGGTAATGAGGAATACAAAGTGCATGCCATCCTCAACTCCTGATAGCAATGCATCTGTCTGTACTATCTGGTGGACTGCGGAGGCTATGACCCTGAAGAGCACACTTGGGAGCCTGCGTCCTATGTCCGCACCCTTAACCTGTTGGATGAATTCCACAGTACTCACCCAGCCAAGCCTGACACCACCTCAAAGGGGGGGGAGGTTGGGAAGATGATGTAAGAACCTGCAGGGCTAGAACCTGAGACTATGGGGATTCTGGGCCATTGGCACCTCCACATCACCCTGTGAGGCTGGGCTCAGCAGGAAATGCTGCTCAGCAGGACTTGAGTGGCAGCTCTTCATAGCCCCTGATTGGCTGGCACCAGTATTTAAGCCAGGAATCCATGATGGGGAGCTGTCTGAGCAACAACAGACTGTCTGCCCCTGCTCCAGATGGACCCTAGACTCTGACTTGTGACCCTGACTCTCAGTTTGCCCTTTGGCTTATCTTAGACTCTGACTCTCAGTACCTGATTCAGCTTGACTCCTGTTCCGACCACTAAATAGGACTGCCCACATCCTGGTTGTGACAAACTGCCTAGTATACTGGCTTTCATGGATCCCATTCTCAGACACCTCTCTCTCTCCCCATTCATTGCATAGGGTGCCTGGGCACCTAACCCAGGCTTTGTGGGTTCCTTTGTTGTTCCAGTGATTTTCTGGGTGCCTAAAAGTCAGGCTTTGCAACACTGAGCGTTGCAACACCTACATCCCTTTGAGGATCTAAGTCCTAGGCCCCAGTTAAGTAAAACACTTACATACTTAATTCCATAGACTTTAATGGGGAACTTGAGCAAGAGATTTGCTGAATCAGGGCACTAAGCATGTTTTTCCCTGCCCCCAATTTAGAAGAAAATCTGGCACCTTGAAGACTGCTACCTGTGGGGCTTTAGCTACACAGCTCCTGCTAACTTAGTACAGAAGTCTTAGCGTAAGTTTTTCCAGTCTGTCCAAAGTTAATTGTAGAGTTTCTGGAGATGGGTTTCAGAAACCTCTGATACACTTGCTCTGAAACTTGTTAACTAGGTCTTAAGTCTTTTTGTGCACAAAACCCACTCTCTATTTTCCTCCCATTTTCTAGTTTATTTTATGAAACCTAGCCAGGCATCCTCTTCTATATAATCTTCCTGTATTAATGACCGTTTGTCATTCAGTTGTCTTCCTGAAGAGTTAACATGTCAGGTTAAGGTATTCCTTGTGTTTAATTCCCCATCATCTGATCAGACACCTTTGTTCTGATCATGCAGTCACAACTTGGGCCAAAGTCCTTTTGATTTCAATTGCAGTTTTTCAATTGCAGTTTTCTGATTAAAAGTCTTCAGGTTCCTAGGGCCAGAAGATATATTGCTTATGTAATCCTCCAACTTGGAGTACCAATGTGAAAACTACATAGCTTAGAAGCAGCTGGATACATGTGAATCATAACTCATTTAGGGTGAAATATGCTCCTTTGCAAGGTCTATGCACCACTTAAGTCCCATTTAACCACTGACCTTTTGTTGGCCCTTACTGAAGACAATTGCATTAACCTTCTTTTCTTTTGATTTACAAGAAAACAGTGGATTTATCCATTCTGGGTATTACCAAAGCACCTGTTGCCATGGTATTTAAGCTCTGGATAGACTTGCAGGTGAGTCTTTCAATTTACATTTACGAGAAGCCTACTCACTTGAAAGCAACAAACAATGAAATACCAAGGTTCACATTGTTTGAATATTTATTGCAATTCAGTGTCAAAGACAATTTACAAAAATACATCGCTGTTTGTACCAAACCGCTGTAAAAATCAGAACTGAACATGCAAAGAAAAAAAAGTGCGCAAATAATTTATACAGGATTTTAATCACACAATAATATGAAATAGGAGTCTTAATACACAAGGTATGTTTTTCACTTCATACCTTATCTAGTTACAGCTTTATTTAAAAAGGAAAAACAAGCTTCCTTTTCACATATAAGCAGGTATTCACTATTACTGTAGATTAGCCCCTAAAACATTAGTGCATTTGCAATTTCTAATTAAAAATGTTAACTCTGGAGCTGTCCTGTTGGCACTATACGCAGCCAGTGATAGCCAAAAAGGGCCAGACTATCCTCAGTTACAGCAGCGGGGTCACCCGGGTGAAAGGGTATGTGTGCTCTACAGAGTGCCAGAACAGGGGTGTTACTTAGGTATTCAAGCTATTAATATAATGGAGACCGTCAAGAAGAGGAAAGATGTACTGTCCTTGGGGCCAGACCCTGCAGAGAGCTGAATGATCCAGAGCAATGAAGTCAATGGAGTGGTGAATACTGACGAGGTGCTGAGTACATTGTAAATTAGGCTCCACTTAGGAACTTCTCAACCTCAGAGGCAGCAGAGGGCTAGTCAGTTCAGAAGAAGGGACCTTTACAAGAGCCATTACATGTAGAAGGAAAGCCTTTATAAAAAGCTAGCTTGTCTGTAAACATTACTATGCTAGATGACAAGCAGAACTCCAAATGCTGTTGCAAAACTTTTAAACTGATTATGCATCAAATCCACAGGGACGGTGTGTTTTTGCCAACAAGCCAGCAAGCAAGACTAGCATTTTAATTTAAAGCCATTTTTTGGCAAGGTGCTGACCTGTGAAAAGAAGCAACAGGTTACTAAGAGCCCCCCCCCAAAAGCACATGATGGTTTACTGTAGCGAACAGAAGGTTTAAGCATGAGACATCATCCAAGATTTATTAGCTACTCTACAGTATTTGAAATGTTCCTGGTCTATTTCAGTTGTAGCTACTGAGGGCCAAAGAAGTGGCTGGGCAGAAAAAGCTAGTTTACTACCTGCGTACGTTCTAGAAGGAGTTAGTTGCGCAGCCAAACGGAAATGGGAACACAAACATTAGTCACTACAGGAGTTCAAAACAGGGGGACAGCAATCTTCCCATTTACAGAACGTGGCATGGTGCAATTAAACGTTTACATATGAAGCATGTCTGTAGAGCAGTACAAGGTTTCCTAACGATTTTACAAAACAGAAGTAATAACACACTTAAAAAACCCCCAGAAACAATATAAGATGAGGTGCACACATTTTATAATCAAACATTAAAATACCAAACCATCATTAGTATAAACTGCTCAGCTTATGTACAACTGAAATTCAGCCTCTTGAAGCGATGGTCACATTCAAATAAAACTCAAATACTCACCTCCAGGAAACTGAAATGCAAAATTCTCCTCTCTTCCTTCCCATGCCCCCTCCACTGTATGGGGTGGTTTTAAAATATCTGTATTGAGCCATATTCAGCTCTGTTGCACTGGTAAATGCGGAGCAACTCCATTGGCTTCAATGGAATCACTCTGCATTTATGATGCTAAAGGCAGAGCACAGACCTTATTTCATAGTATTGAAACCCTAATGGCAACCAAGGTAAAAGGCTGTTTGGAAAGATCATCATCACCAGTGTCATGTTCAAACACAGAAAGCCTGTTTTCAACTTACAGTAACTTTGCCAGAATTACCCTGAAAATAAAGAGGTCCCTTTTATGCCAGAGTAGCCTTGCACCCTCATGCCTCAAACCCACTGTTACCACTCAGTTTTCATTCTCCTGTCAGCCCAAGTCACGCAGATGCAAATAATCTACTTAAATAAAACCGATGCCTTTGTAAGTGGTCAGGCTAAGGTATCTGGGCACAAACAGTGGTTGTTAAAAAGGAATCATTGGACTCACTACAATATTTGACAGTAATTAACCATTTTGGGAATAGGAAAGACTCACGAGGAGATCGATATCAGTAACCACTGCAGCAATAAAACAACAATATGAGGCAAGTTCTATTTCTTTCTCTAGCAGACTCATTTAATGAGTTACACTCCTTAATAGCATGCATTACGTTTCGTTTCATACTGTAGGTCTCTGCCTCTGGTAACCACATAAAAGCAGGTTTTCTCGAAACACCACAATCTGAAAGTGTCAGCGTGTAGACACATGTTTCTCTTAAGGTCCATGTAGTGCTTTCAGATCAGAACCTGCACTTTAAACTTCAACTGCTTTACCAAACATTAGCTAACGGATCCTTACAGTGGGGCACTGCGATAAGTAGTTATTATCCCCATTTTACAGACTGGAAATGGAGGCAGAGAGAGTGTTTTGCCCAAAACCACAGAATGAAATGGTTGCACAGCCAGGACTAGAATTCATAAGTTCCTGACTCAGAACCCTGTGCTCAGACTATATCTATTATATATGGAATGGTGAACATGCTGGGCCAGAGTCAGTCCTGGAGTTAAATTCACTTGATGTCAATTACATAGAAGAGGAACTTGCTCCAATAAATACAACCTAAAAGAAAAGGAGGACTTGTGGCACCTTAGAGACTAACCAATTTGAGCATAAGCTTTTGTGAGCTACAGCTCACTTCATCGGATGCATTCAGTGGACTGTAGCTCACGAAAGCTTATGCTCAAATAAATTGGTTAGTCTCTAAGGTGCCACAAGTCCTCCTTTTCTTTTTGCAGATACAGACTAACATGGCTGCTACTCTGAAACCTAAAGTAAGTATTTTACAGGTTGAAACACCAATTGCTGGTATGTCAAATTTGACATTGCAAATCACAACTTTTATTTAGGCTGGTTCACTGGGAGTAGATGGGGCAGATGGATGGGGAAGGGGGGTGGGAAATCAGACCTCCAAGTAGAGGGCACAAAAGGTTATAAGGGTACTTTTAACTGCTAGAGAAAGGAATAGCATGGATCTTGACACACAACATCACTACTTCAGTCACTTCCAAATTACTGCCCTTAACACTCCCTTCTCACCAAGTCAAATTCCAGTCTCATTTATACCCACACAACCTCACTGACATCAACAAGGTTGCATGGGTGTGAATGAGAATAGAAGCTGGCCTCCCTTATTCAATGACACTAACACCCACAACTAGAGTTTCATTTCTCCAGGTTAACTACCTCTGAATCACTTTCCATTCACATGAACATACCTCTTCTCCCCCGAGATCAAATTTACTCTTTTGAGTTTGAGCTGAGAGCAGATGGAGGGAGGGAAAGGTCCCTGTCTTCATTTTATTCCCTTCTCTGCATAATACAAAATGATTTCTGATGGGAGTGTCTCTTGCCCTGCCTCTGAAAGAGATTTTTGGAAGAACCAAACCTTCTGCCTTTGGAATGCAACAAATGGCAGTTACTGTCAAAGCATTCTCCTGGATCTCCCCTCACCAGGGCTGCAGTCCCCAGCCCCACTATTCAATCTAAAGTACTGAAAGAGCATGCAAAGTGATTTAGTTTGTAAAAATGCAAACACTGTTGCAAAAACATATATAAACAGCTGCAGAAAACGTGTTAGAGATCAATTATAAAACCTGTAAAAAAAGGAACAGACTATTTAATAATTAAACTCAAGTAGTTCTTCCTGATTTATCCTGAGTATTCCTCTTCCTCACAACTCTTTTGTCCATACCATACAACCTACAAATGTTTGTCTTTCTTAGTCACCTTGCTTACGCGCTCTGTGTACAGTGTTGGGAAAGTGCTATCTGTGAACTCTGCTGTCGAACAACTGCAAGTATTTTTCCTACGTAGGCTTTACAAACTTTTATACATGTACTGGAATCTGCCAGATCAAGTTTGTCACATTCATGAGTTATACATAATAAAGGAGATTAGAAGTTTGGCCATTAATTTCAGTGGGACCAAGATTTGTAAGCACTAATTCTCACTGTATCTCTGTTAATCTGGCACTGGCAGGGAGATGGATGAGATAGAAATGATCAGGGATGTCAGGTGATTAGAAATCCTATTTACCCTAAGGACTGACTGTACCCTTATTACACTAGGACTCTATGGCTGGCTTTCCTCGCTGCTTTTCCTGTTCCTTACAGCAGTTACAAACAAATGGTATTTATCTTACATGTTATGAGCCAGATCGTCAGTGAATGTAAACTGGCACAGTTCCACTGGCCCCAGCAGAGCTTTACCTAGTTAGGCCTATCAGGAACCTGGTCCTATGGGGCTGAGTCATCTCTCAGTTACACCAGTTTTGACTTTATTTCAGTGGAGTTACATGGGGTGGAGGGAGTCCGACCCAGTGAACAGATGCTGATCTCAGACAGGTGTAAATACAGAGTAATTCCACTGAAATCAATGGAGTTATGAATTTACAGTAATGAGAGGTTAGCTCTGGCTCCTTATTCATCCATCATGCACCTGCCTTAAATACAAATCCTCACCCTTGGTTTGGTTTTTTTTGTTTTGTTTTGTTTACTCTTTTATAAAGACAACAAAATTAAAAAGAGGAGGGAGTAAAATCTTAGGTATTTCTAAGGTGCTCATCATCTGGGCATTCAAGCACTGACTACAGCAAGAAAACTAATTAAAAAAGTAAGCAGTAACGTAAGAACAAGTTTGCTTACGGTCATAAACATCATTTCCCTTTAAATCATTGTACAAAGTATAACAGTTCACATTGCATAGTGGGTTATTGTTTCAAAGGTACTCTATTTATTCGAGGTAGAAAATGGCGTGGTGTGTTATTTTCAGTTTTAATTAGGATCAAACCCTAGATGTTTTGCATATTTCTGAATGCATTCAATTTTATTCTTTTTAACATACAAGTATGATTAAAACTCGTTGCAGGGAATTTTTCCCCATAAATATTTTAAAAATGTCGTATTTATAAATATCTGTTGTAAATAAAACCAGATGGAGGAGCAGTT
This sequence comes from Lepidochelys olivacea, assembly GCF_965140295.1. Taxonomy (NCBI): domain Eukaryota; kingdom Metazoa; phylum Chordata; order Testudines; family Cheloniidae; genus Lepidochelys; species Lepidochelys olivacea. Next base: position 22,590,752 of record NC_140412.1, on the reverse strand, counting down.
AAACAGTCCTACTCTCATACGTCTTTCTTTTCATTTATTAGAAACTGAAAAAAATATGGAGTTTTCAAATGGCCATGGGGCAAATTCAGTTTTAACTTCTAAACAGAAAGAAATTTCTGCCCTGTATCTTGTACTCTGATAATAAAAAGGTGACTTTTTACAACATTGCCTATACACACCAGTCTTGTTAGAAGTCCATAGTTCTTGAACATCAAACGTCAGCGAGCAATTTCACCTTTCGTCTTGAAGATCCTCTTGTTTGCTTGACTCAGGAGCTTCAAACAAACATCGACATTTACACTATTTACAAGTTCAGTGTCCAAGCTGAGCCTTATAAAGTGTCTTGTAAGAATACGATATGCTGTGAAGAACCAGGGTTCAGAATCTGAACAAGTTGATAAAGTCTTGGGGTGAAAGAGAAGTGGAGCAGCTCTCTGGGTTGTTGGCTGTGCAAGGATGATCAGTACCCTGAAAAAAATAATCCGGTTAGAGAGTGGCCACAGAACTAGTGTCACAGCTTTAATTGGTGTACAATGCTGTGTGCGCCACATGCTGAACATCCCATTTGCAAACTGATAGATTAGAGTGCAGGGCTGAGAATACTATAAGGTGGGTGTACAACTGGATGTAAAACTGTACCCAAAGAGTAGTTATCAATGGTTCACTGTCAAACTGGGAGGATGCACCTAGTGGGGTCCCACAGCCCAGGGCCACCACGCCCTCTCTGCCCCATGTTACCGGTGTGTGTGTGTGTCTGTCCTTCTCCCGCTGCGCCACCCTCCCCCCCCCGGCACGTTTGGCCACTCTCCCTGGCAGCCAGGCCCAGGCGGGAAGTGGGAAGGAGCCACTTCTCATGCAGTTCAAGCTGGCCAGTCCGGGTCACTGCTCCGTGCAGTGCAGCAGCTGTCTGAGAGAGCCTGGTTGGGGAGGTGGCAGTGGGCCACTCCCTGCCTGTGCCTGGCTTCTGGAGACAAGGGCCGAGTGAGCCAGAAATGTACTGGGGGGTGGGAGGAGGGGGTTCTGGCTTGCTCAGCCCCTGTCCCTGGCACCCAGGCCTGGGTGGGAAGTGGCCCACCTCTGCCTCCCCAGCCGGGCTCTCTCAGGCAGCTGCTGCGCTGCACGGAGCAGTGACACAGAGTGCTTCGCATGAGAAGTGGCTGGTCCCTCCCCCTCCGCTCCCCGCCCAGACCCAGCTGCCAGGGATTGGGGCTGAGCATGCTGGGGGGCAGGTGCAGCAGGAAGACAGCGTCCCTCTCCCTAGCAGGACCATCTGGGGGGCAGTTGAGCCTGCATGTCCCCCTATACGTTGCCTCTGCTGGGGCTCACAGTAGATCACAAATTGAATATGAGCCATGAATGTGATGTTCATACAAAAACGGCTCATGATCTGTATCTAAGACATGGGAGTAGTTGTTCCACTTGGCACTGGTGAGCCCTCAGCTGGGAGTACTGTGTCCAATTCTGGGTGCCACACATGAGGAAAGACATGGACAAATTGGAGAGTCCAGACAAGAGCAACAAAAATGGTAATGGGTTTAAAAAAAAAAAAAATCTGACCTATGAAGTAAACAAAAAAGAAAACCCACAACCCTGGGTAGGTTTAGTCTTGCGAAAAGACGACTGGGGGGTGGGAGGGAGAAGGACAGAGAGGAGAACAGTCTTCAAATATGTTAAGGACTGTGATCAGTTGTTCTCCATGAAGGGAGGTCAAGAAATAATCAGCTTAATATATAGCAAGGGAGATTTAGGTTAGATATGAGGGAGAAGTTTCTAACTATAAGGACAGTTAAGCTCTGGAATAGGCTACCAAGAGAGGTTGTGGAATTCCCATCTTAAAAACCTCCAATAAACAGGTGAGACAAATGCCTGTCAGGGATGATCTAGGTTTACTTGGTCCTGCCTCAGCACAAGGGGGTGGACTAGAGGAGCTCTTTAGATTCCTCCCAGTTCTACTCTTTATAGGAGTCTATAACAAATGTTATACTCTCCTTTGGCAATGAACAGGTCAAGGCTGGGCTTTAGATTTCAGGGACAGTTATCAATTCAAGGGAGAAGGGTGACAAGGATTCAAATTCACTCTCCCACTCATCTCCAAGGGACAGAGTCCTGATTTGGCTGTCAGTTAAATTCGTGTCAGAGCAGAGTAACTCTGAGGTCAATGGAGTTATTTCAGATTTACACCACTGTAGTGGACAGCAGAATTTGGCCCCAGGTTTCAGTAAATGCCTCAAATTTGCTGTAACAATCCAGGAGCCCTCTTCTCCAATAACTGGGTGGAAAGCTCCACTAGATCCTGTGGGGGAAAGATAAGGCCCCAGAGAGTAACAGGAAAATGTGAAGGAACTTGAATTGAGAACAAGCAAGTTTTAAGTGGTGTTGGACTGATTTTTGGAGGAGGTCAGCACTTGCAACTCTCACTAACTTGAATTAGAGTTGTGGGCACTCAGCACTTCTGAGAAATCAGGCCCTCAATCAATTCTACCAGCAAAATACCCATACCTTCCAGGAGAGGATGTGGCAATGTCTGCAGAGCTGCAGTGTGTCTCCATACTGCTCTTTCCTCGGGTAACACCTTATAAGTTTAAAGTACATCTTCTTCCAATCCAGCAACCCCTTCTCAGATAAGATTATCCGTTTACGAATCTAAAAATCAGAGTAAGAGTGGACTGAGTGTACATGAGGGCTTAGTTTTGTTTGCAGTATCACTTCAAGACCTTCCTCCTCCTGCACATAGCAGCCAGCATGTAATTCTTGCTGATTGCCACATGATCCCATCTGTAGTAGCAAGAGAATCTGTTCTGAGCCTCTCCACATTAACAGTCTCCTTATTCTAAATACACTACACAATATCAATACTAGAGACCAATCTTATCTTTTACACAGATTCTTTCCTGTTGCACATTGCTATACAATGGCTCCAAGGGCTTCACCATGATCCAGAAACTCTAAAAATGACTATCGGGGTAACAAACTTTATCCCATGTAGTGGTTTCAGGAATTAAACTGCGTTTCTTTTCTGCACAGATATATCTTTAAACCTGGAGTTGCAATATTTGCTTGTGAGACATTCACTTTTAGGACATCGTCATTAGTGGTGGAGATCAGATTTGGATCTATTTGTCACACCATGTGACATATAGTCAATATAGGAAAAAAATATCTCCCCAGAATCCAGATCTTCAGCAGATGTAAATCTGTGTAGGTTTGCTGACATCATTGGAACAATGCTAATTCACACCAGCTGAAGATCTGGTCCCCCAGTTTGTGTGTGTATATTTAGTGCCTATGAATGGTACCAGACTGGCAGCCCTAGAGACTGAAAACCTTTACCTCAAAACAGATACAATATAGCAACAGGGTTAGCTTCCCACCAGTGGTTAGCAACTCAGATTGGGAGGGATCTTCCCACTAAAGGGCAAGAGAGGATAGTTCATGGTCCAGTCAATCCTTGGCCACCCCATGGAGACTGTCAGCAACGCTGCCAGTTGCGCTGATGGGTTGTTTGAGGTGGGCAGTTACTGTTGGGAACGACACACACAGAGAACTCCCTAAACCTATGGTACAAGTAGAAGTGGTACCATCCTAGGCCATGCGGGTTGGTTAGCAGCCTAGATTGGAGGAGGTGCATGTGCAGGTTATTGATGCTACAGCCCTCTATTTCAGGCACCAGTATGGTGGCATTTACAACACTATCAGAATTTCCCCTCAGGGATAACCTTTATCGCCATTGTCTTGTCAGCCCATATGAGGGACTCGCAGCATGCCCCTCAGACAGATCTTCCTTGTTTGACTGCTTCTTGGTTCTGTGTGTTCAATCACAAATGGGTTACAACAGGAGACTGACTGAGGTTTAACTTTCATCCCATTACCTGTCGGTCTGTGAAATGGTATTGGCAGAGCTTTTTCCACAGCAGCCGGTCCTCACTGAGCACTTGCAGTTCAGGGGCCACTTGCCCAAGGCTGACAAGGTCTCTCCCATCAGTTAGCCGCTGCATGATGTTTAATTGTAAACACAATGGCAGGTCTGTAAAGGTCATTCCTTTAAAGGCAGGCTGGAAAAAGAGTGTAAGAGCTCAGTTATGAAAAGCAGGCAATTCTAAATGGGAGTAATGTACTACTTGCTAAATATTTTATATACACAAGATACAGTGACACTGGATAATTTCCCATCCAGGGGACAGATCAGTTTCCCTAGGAGATCCTATGGTGGACTGTGGTGTTGTTGAGCCATTATTTCCAGTGTGAAAAGTACTCGTATCCACTGTTTACTGTGGCAGAGCAACAATTGTGATGTGCTATCAAACGTTGACTGCACGGTTTACTCCCCTCACAACTGGAGGGGAGGTTTATGGTGCCAAAGCTCCACTATGGTGGACCAGGGCATTACAATCTCTGTAGGTCACTTCAGAGAACCGGAGGGGCAATACTGTTCCCTAGCAGGTTAAACCTCCAGTCTATACAGTTTAAGTCCCTTGGAAATTTCATGTTCTACTAAGACAATTGTGTTTTACTTTGCAGGGTCGCATGATCCTTATATTAACCAGTTAAGAGATGTTCACTAGTAATGGTACCAATGAAGATTTCCCTATAATTGTTTCCTACAACATTGCTGGCAATGCTACCTGTTACTCAGGAAATATTTAAGAGTATTTTTTTTTAAATTGTTTCCTACAGAGAATACTTCTAGGACCGTGTCTGCATTGTGGATTTGCCTCAATTACAGTCATCGTTGCCTAGGAACCAGTTTAGTTGCACAAATGCAAATCCCTGGTCTAGACCAGTGGTTCCCAAACTTGTTCTGCCGCTTGTGCAGGGAAAGCCCCTGGCGGGCGGGGCCGGTTTGTTTACCTGCCGCCTCAGCATGTTTGGCCGATCGCGGCTCCCAGTGGCCGCGGTTCGCAGCTCCAGGCTAATGGGAGCTGCTGGAAGCGGTGGCCAGCACATCCCTTGGCCCACACCGCTCCCAACAGCTCCCATTAGCCTGGAGCAGCGAACCGCAGCCACTGGGAGCCACAATCGGCCGAACGTGCGGATGCGGCAGGTAAACAAACCGGCCCGGTCCGCCAGGGGCTTTCCCTGCACAAGCGGCGGAACAAGTTTGGGAACCACTGGTCTAGACAATGAAAGTCACTATCTCTACCAGTAGCCCTTACCGCTGGGCTCCATACAGTGGCTCTGTCGGTCGCACTAGAGGTTTGCACCTGTGCAGCTATATTAGTAACAGGATACAGACTTTTGAATTCAGGGAAAATCCCCAGTGCCATCAAGACCCCCAAGAACCAGGAAATGGGCTCCAACTGCTACACTAGTGCCCACTCCTTACTCATGTGAGTAAAGGTTTGCAGGCTTGGGCTCCAACAGTGAAACAATGTTAAGAGTCTCAAATAAATGTGCCAAGTCTTTAGTTGCCCTTTCCCGTGATGCCTCTATTTTAAGTTGCAGTCATATCACCCTACATGCAACTGGCAGGGCAGTTAACTGTTTAAAACAAAATACAAAGTGGTGATCAGCTGAGGAAAATTGTGTGGGACTATTTTTACAATATGATCCCATCTCCAGTGTTTGGATGGTGTGTAGCAATTCAAAGGCATAATATAAATATTTATGGAAACACAAAAGCTCCCACTTCCTAACCCTTCAGTAAGCCACAGTTATTAGTCTATAACAGGGCCCAGTTTACTCTGCAACTCCACAGCAGCAGCATATGCTGCACAGCCCATCCATTGCAACAAAACTCTGCTAATCTTTCCTTAATTAATTTTCTAGCTCTTCTGGTCTCCAAGAAGACCATAGACACAACTGCGTCTGCCAGTAGCCTGCAGCAATAACTCCAAAAGGAGTGAACAATCCCACTCATCTCAGTGGGGTGTTGACTCTAAACTCTAAGGGTGATAATTTAGGATAATTACTGTTAACTATTTTGCTGCTAGTCATTGTAATAGGGACATCTAGCCAATATTCTTATCCCAGAATCCCAAGCAGCCTCCCACATACCGCCCCCAAACCTAAACAGTTTCTTACTCAACTTCCCTCTGACAACTTCTACAACGCAGTTTGGCATCCTCAATACAAAACTCTGAAGCACACTACAAATTAAAAATGTAAGTGCATTGCATAACTAAATTCCATATGGAATTACAGAACACAGAGCATACTGTAAAGATTGCATCATTCATGTATTTCAATTAAATTTAAAAAACAGCAAGGTTTTTATTGACCTAGAGTTGGTGCAACAGTCTCCAATCTGCTCCATTGCGGCGTGACAGAATCTCTGTCTCGGGCTGCAGAATTTAGGTCAAGTTTTCTGTGGATAACACAGAAGTCTTGTATATAACTTACTAGTGCCCTAAAATTCCATTCATTAATAACGCTGCACTTTTTACAAATGAAACGCCTATGTAAGTCAACAGGAGTAAAATGTGCAGGATTAGGCTCAAATGCCTTGAACTTAATAAAACACCTGTGCAGCTTACTAATGAAGTCCATGTAACTCAAGCACATTCTTCAGGGTTTTGCTGAATCAGGGCCAAAGAGTTATCTGCTACATTGCAAACATTTAAGAACCCACTCTAGATCAGACGAGTCCTGTGTTAACTTTCATTTTCTTGACAGCATTTTTTTTTAAGCTAGTAAGTACTACACATGCTCAGTATATATTTTTCAAGCTTTAGACTCCTTGGCTGTTAAGACATTTTTTTTTCCTTCTGAAATACCAAAAGCATTTGGTCCACTTGCAGTAAGTGACCAACTGCCTGTAATACTGCTCTCCCCCCCCCCTTTAAACACAGCTGCTTTTGTTCAAGCTTGACAAGAAATCTTCTTCAATGGTGTGAAAATTACATTTTTTGCAAGCTCTACAGCTCGAGCCATTAAACAATTTTGTAAAAGAAAGATCAGCCAACCACATTTAGGCCAATAAGTAAATAAATGTATGTAACACATTCACGCACACACACTTCAGTTCCCAAGTGGTGCTATGATAGAACCTTGGCTGGGATTGATAGGTTTTTGAACTGGTCTTCAGGATTTTCTAACCTGATGGTATACTGGCCCGGTGCTGAGATAAAATAGTTTTAACTATTGAGTCAAGCAGCTGGATCCTGATCTTGCAGTCAGCTCTGTGCAAGCAGAACCCTGCACCCTCAAGAAGCCCCACGCACAGGCGCCAGCTTCCTCTGTGCTCAACCCCCCACCTGACCGCTTATCCCAAGCCCCCTGCCCTGCCTCGCCTCTTCCTGCCCAGTTCCACCCCTTCCCCTGAGCATACTCCATTCCCACTCCGCTCCTCCCCCTCCGTGCCTCCTGCACTCCGCGGAAGAGCTGATCAAGGTAGGTGGTGCGAGGGAGGGGGAGGAGTTGATTGGTGGGGCCCCCAGCAGGCAGGAGGTGCTAGGGGGGAAGAAGGGGAACTGGCTGCCAGTGGGTGCTAAACATCCACTAATTTTTTTCTGTGTGTGCCCGAGCCCTGGAGCACCCATGGAGTCGGCACCTATGGTCCCAGGGAAGTCAGTGAATGTCTGGTGGCACAGAGATAATTGCAGGATTGGGGCTGTAGGGCAGGGCCCAAAGAAGCCTCCTTTCCCAGTTGTCCCTTAACTTCCCTCTCCCACCCCAAGGTCCTTGTACTGCAGCTATGCTCCTTCAGGGTTCCCTAGATAGTGCTTACCCTGCACACATTTTGAAATTACTGAGGCAAGCATAAGCACCTCTCTTGCCTATGAGCAGCAGCCAAGCATGATGCTTCTTTAGCAGCCTACTGGGGAAAAACTTGTTTTTCCAATTAATTTCGGCCCATGTCCCGGTGTCACTAAGGTCAATGGGAACTTTGCAATTAACTTCAATGTGAGAGTGGGATTATGGGCAACAGTGGAAATTAAAGTCCAGTACTGAGTCACAAACAGGACAGTACAAGTGGTATTTGACTCTCATCATTCTGCCTTAGCCCTGACTCTGACCCTCTGTTGAGACTACTATTGGAAATTTTTGCAACATGAGCATCTATCCAAAAGGAATTGGAGTGAGACCAAATTCCACTCACACAGCATTTGATGACCATTTAGAGGCCTAACTGGTTTTGGTTACTACTAACAGCAGGCCTGATGGTGGAGTTAGTGGGTGATTTGAGTACAGAAGTAATTCAGGACTGGGCCCTTGAGGAGCACTTGAAGATGCCAGGCTTCATCATGGCAGTCAGCTTTTCTAAATGAAGCTGTTTTTTAGAGAAACTTGCAATGTTAGGCATGTAACTCCGAAAAACATTTGGCATCTTGGTTTAATTTTCCACTTGGAAGTCAGAATAAAAAGTAATAATTAAAAAAGCCTCCCCTTGTCTAATCCAATTGAATTCAATTCTTAATCCAAATTTTCTCCACCAGCAGGCTGCATGTGAAGCCTAGGAATGCTCATTATGATCCAGTTACACAGGCAGGAGCTACAGCTGCATGATAAGGTTGCATGAAAGAGCCAATGTGTCATTTGCCTCTAAGTGAGGGCCTGGATTCTTGCTTACTCTTGTGATTTGGATGCTGTTCAGTTGCTGTTGCCAGTGCAGAATAGTCTCCATTCTGTGTACCCACATGTTGATGTTTCCAACCAGAACAGACTTGCCAACCCTTTGCACCAGGGTGCACAGTGACGTGTAGAGAGTCTGCAGCAATTCCCTTATTAGCCTGATGTTCTGCTGATCTTCAAGGACTTTGGAGGCAGAGAGAAGAGGAAAAAAATATTTTAAAAGGACTATAATGTTTAAATACATTCTCAGTATCTACTTTCTTCTGCAGGCTTTGTAAGAATCATTCTCTATGATCTTAGGCCAAAAGATATCAAATCTCCAACCATGGGGGGAAGAAGGGGGTAGAGGAGGACTGCTTTGTTTAGACATGACAGGTTATCAGATAGGAAACATTTGTCAGAGATGTCCCCTAATAACTGTACCAGAGATTGGGCTGAGGGACAATGTTCCCTCTAATTTTTTACATATGGAGGTGATGTGTGGCAAGGGTGGGGCCAACAGGTTCGGAGTGTGGGAGTGGGCTCAGGGCTGTGGCAGAGGATTGGGGTGCAGGGGGTGAGGGCTCTGGGGTGGGGCTGGGAATGAGGGGTTTGGGGCATGGGAGGGGGCTTAGGGCTGGGGGTGTGTGGGCTCTGGGGTGAGGCCAGGAATGAGGGGTTTGGGCTGAGGGAGGGGGCTCATGGCTAGGGCAGAGGGTTGGGGTGTGGGGGGTGAGGGGCTACAGCTGGGGGTGCGGTGTTTGGGGTGCAGGCTTCCCCTGGGCTGTGGCAGATGAGAGAGGACTCCGCCCAGCCCTCTCCCCTGGCTGCAGCAGCTCCAAGGCTGGGACCGGGGGAGAGGCACCTCTCCCTACCTGTGTGGCCCTTGATAGCCTGCTGTGTAGCCCTGCAGCTTAGAGGGAACTTCGCTGAGGAAAGATGTTTGGCCTTTCGACAGTGCTTCTAACTAGGAACACTGGCCAGCTTGTCCCCCTTAGATTGGTGCATGGAGGAGACCTTCCACATGCAGCCCTTCTCCTGCTTCTAAACAGTGCATGTGGAAACAGGGGCTCAGCCACCTCTATAGCTCTTCTTGCCCCACCCTCTTATTCCTGCAAGGGTGCTCTGAAGGTCCAGGGTCCACACAAGGAGAGGGGGTGGAGACTGGGTTGACCAGGGAAGGGGGAACTCCCAAAACACACATACACTGAATACACTGTGACCCCACAGAGATTCCCAGAAAGAAGTAGCGTCAGCCCTAAAGCACTCCTTTGCCTTGGTGCGCAGCCATGGCCAGTGGGAACCCTTGGTGGCAGAGCTGCTAGGAAGCCTTGAAAGTGACTAGGGCCTAGCGTTAGGAAGGAAGCATAGGGCCTTTATGCAGCCAGCCTTGGCCTCCTGCAGTTCCTCTCCAGTCTGCCAGCTTTGAGGGCAGGACCAAACAGCCTTGTCTACAGATGGGAGGAAGATCAGGGTCCTTCACACCCCTTATAGGATGATGGAGAAGATACTCCTGACAGAATTCTGTGCCAATGCAGGGGCGCAGAATTCATATGGCCCACATATATTTCTGTGCCCCCACACAGAAAAACACAAGAAATCTATGGGGGACACACACATCTGTTCCCTGGCAGCCCATCTGTTCCAGCATGCCTGGAGCAGCTTCAGACGCAAATCACTGTGGAGGGAGGGGGGCTGGGCCTGCGTGCCTGCTGGGGAGACACTGATCACCATCAGGGGGCAGGGCTGGCCAACAAGTGTGAGAGACTCTGTCCTTCTCTCTTGATACTGTGGCTCGAGGGGCGTGGAGGAGGGTAGGTCTTTTTGTTATGCAGGAGGAAGGCTCTGTCCCCAAGGCAGAAGTGTAGCAGCCTCCCTGCCTAGTAAAGTGTAATTTCTTGAAAAACACTTAATTAAATATTAGTATCATGTTACTGAAAATTGTTTTTAAGTTAAAGAAAATAGCTTTTGTATTTAAAAAAAAAAAAAAAGCACATTTTCTTAACTTTTCGGTTGATGGTTAATTGATCTAATTTTCTGAGGCAGAAATGGAGCAACCTGTCTGCATAGTAACATTGTTAATAGGAACAGTTAACAAACAGTAGAATAATTCTCAGTCAATTCCCCAGGAGCATAAAAACCTGTAAAAGTTTTGCAAAAAGAAAAGGAGTACTTGTGGCGCCTTAGAGACTATCAATTTGTTAGTCTAAGGCGCCACAAGTACTCCTTTTCTTTTTGCGAATACAGACTAACACGGTTGCTACTCTGAAACCTGTAAAAGTTTTAAGGCCCTTGCATTGCCAGAGTGATGTAAAGCCTTATAAATGCCAGCAAGGGAATCAGCTAGGAAGATCTATGCACTGTCTCTCTTTTTTCATATGTCAAAGTGGCACAATGAGGTTAGATTTTTACTTACCCATTTTAAAAAAAAACAACAAAACAAAAAACAACTTTTGAGGGTAAATAAAACATTTACCAAGCAGTCAATAAAATGTCAGGACAATCAGAACAAAGCACTTCCCAAAGTACCCAGCTAGGTCCAGGACAATGATTAGCAAAACTGTATGACTTTCATGTGTGAAAGTCTGAGTAATTTAAAATGACAGTCTACTCTTTTTTATTTCTTCCTGTTTGGTGTTCTGTAATGTAATTTAAATGAAAATCCAGGATTATAACTGGATGCAGGGTATTAGTTATCAAGTATTTGTAACTTAACTTTCATGTGTTTAGGAAATGCTGAATAGTTATTGGGACTTTTTTCTGTATTGTAGTTTAAATAACTTATCAAAACAATTGAAACTGGTGTGATTATATGGCATTATTTTGACAAATAAAATTTGCAGAATTTTTAATTTTTTGGCATAGAATTCCCCCAGGAGTAAGACTCTCCACAAGGGGAATCCACTATGATCTCTATTCAAACCCCCTCCTGCCCTATGAGTCCCTTTCCAGAAGGGGACAGAGGAAAATGAACCAGCCCAGTGTTGTGTCTTCATGCCCCTCCTTGCAAAAAAATCTTGCACACTGATCAACGTGGACATGGTGATCATTAGGCACACTGGATACAAACCATGATTGTTACATTTGTTTTACCTTTCTGCACCACTTTTTCCAAAATGTTCATGAAGTTTTTCTGGGCGATTCCACTCAGCGATGTTAGCTGAGACTTTGCTATCAGCTCCAACAGCTGTGGATAAAAATAGAAGTTGCCAGCTAGAGTACAGAGATATTTTTCTAATCTTGACTTCTAGTCACATGACACAGCAAAACAGTTCAGATACTTGTTTACTGCTGGAATAAAAGAGGACATGCAGAATCACAATGAAGACTGATCCAAGGGGCAAAAAAGAGCCACACAATTAAGCACACAGTGGAGGAAAACAGGTTGTTATTTAACTGCTTTCTTTAAACTGAAACATCGCTTCATGATTTAAAGGTGTAGGGAGGCCACAAATTACTGTTCAGACTGACAGACAATGACTATTCATACTGAAAGAACAATGGTAGTCAATGTCTTTCACTAGTACATAAACAAATAGTGTGATAAGAGAACAAGAAACAGAGACTCATGTTTGAGAGAATCTTATTTAGAAGACTAATCCTACAATTTATGCATAATAATCCAATTCACTCTTTTGTTAGGTTTGTTTTATATTGGAGTTTTCATTAAGAGGAAAGATTAAGAGTCATGTTTAAAAAAATAAAAAAAGACAAACCAAGGTTCCTTCATTTTTATTAAGTTTGTTACTAGATCTGAAAAAATGTAAACAATTTAGTTCACTTTTCCCTATTTATGCTGTTTGGTTTACTTTCTAACTCGCCAATGGATACTGTCTCAGTATGCACTCCAAGTCAGTGTGACTTTCTGGTTCCCATATACACTCATTCAGTGCTGCAGTGTTTGGGTTGCAATTACTGAAGAAGATGTTCCTCTCCTTTTTTTATATTTTTTACTTCCAGGAGAAAAATAGTTTTATAAGCTTTTCTGTTGGCTTTAGGATTTGTAAAATTGTGGGCCAAAATGCTATTTGGCAGTAACCCTTTATGCCTTTTTACTGTATTTTATAAAAAATACACTTTCTACATACCATTCAACTTATTTAGATTCCTTTCTAAATTAGAACAGAGTAAGAAAATCTTTATCTTACAATCAATCACAGGGCTAGCCAATTTATCTATTATCATCAGCGATTATGCTATCTTATTGCTGGCAAAAAAGGAATTGCAACTTCTCTGCACTCATCTTATGTCAAATAGCTAAGATGGTTACTGACAAGAGTTGATAAGTCTTGAGTTTAATTGTTTGCCTAGCTATAAGAATGACAGGAATGTAGCCATAAAATTATTGGTACTTTGCCATAAACAGTGAGCTCATAGGGGTATGATTGCAATCATTTGCCCATTTTACTCAGCTCTGTTACCAGCATGTGACTGTCACCTAGGAGCTGCAAAGTGCCCCGAGCGACTGGTCTCCTCTTCCATTTATCTTCCAGGCCAACTTTAAACGTCAGATGGCTTTCTGAGTTTACTTTCTATTAATATCTTAAACCTCACATGACTGGTATAAAGCAAGAGGAAAGAAAAAAACCCTACAGAGTCTCACATTTTTCATGGAGGGCAATCTGCCTTCTATCATGACACATCATTTGGGGGTGGGGAGAAAATATGCAACAATAGTCTTGTGAGGTAATATTTAGTACATATATTGTAACAAAATTCTATGGTGGCTCTCACCTAAACAGGAGGGTCTGGTGTATTACATGCTCTGAAGCATAAATTAATTAGCAAGATGTTGGAAATATTTTTAAGTTTTCCCAAGATTTCTTAGAACAATGGATGTACTAACAAGAATGTCATTGCCCCAAAATAGCCTTAGTAATAATCTCCTAGTACTGAATTGTTTAACCTTGTGACCTTCAATTATCATGATCAACTTGCCAGACTCCATTTGTCCACGCAGTAATGTGAGCACCCAGATCAGCTTCTTTGGATTTCTTTATGTATATGCAAATTATGTCCCCAGTTTGTAATGTTCTAGAACTCCCAAACAGGACAGTTTTCTCAAGATTATATGTAATCAAAACTGTGCTGATATTCAAAAATATGTTCAAAATCAGTTGTCTTTGCACAGGTGAAAAGCACCAAGTGGTGCAATACCATAAAAAAAAAGTTAAGAAATTGTGGCTGATCTTTCAAATTAAAATAAAAGTTAGATTCTTTGTGTTACCAACATTTTGTGCTTTGGTATATAGGAAATTAAAAAAAAATTAGGCAATCAAGATGAATTAGAGTCCATTTCTTTCACTACGTTTATCAAGGGTCAATTACATTTAGAAAGTCAATTAGCACAGCTGTAGCGTACCACCTTTTCAACAGCAATAAATAAAGGATGAAATTCTAACTGAATACTATGACTACCTTCTGGGTATTGCATTCCATAGCAAACTGCTATGCCACGAATGAACAGCAAACACACAAAAAAGACCAACCAAAAACAAACCCCAGATGTGTGAACAAAACTAGTTTTCTTGTCCAGTATAATTGTGTGTGTACCAGGGCAGTAATAAAGGTGCATGTAGAAGGTCTGCTCACAGTTACTCCAGTCATTCCTTCAAAGCCAATGGTGTTATTCCAGATTGGAAAAAAACAAAACAAAAAAAACCACCTAAAATGTCTTTGAGTGATGGATTGTGCAAACTGTAAAGCAAACAAAAAAAAGACTAGAGCACTCTGAATAATGCCTGGAATAAGGAGGTATTAGACCTGCTAGCATTTTGTAATTGTATATGTGGCGGTGTTAATTCCAGACCATGCTCCAGTAACACTGTTTGAAGACAGATGGTAGGAGGGAGTGCAGGGGGAAAGAGGTTAGTAACAGCAATCTTAGGGCCTGATTCTCTGCAATGCTGAGTACCTGCAGCTCCCATTGATTTTAACTGGAGTTGTGAGTGTTCAGCACCTCTGAAAAACAGGTTCTCAGGACCAAATCCTAAAAGACAACACTAAACACCTACAATTCCTGTTGACTTCAGACTCCTAGTGATAGGGGAGGGGGAAGAGAGGCTTGGTGACTCCCCTGCCCCCCCAATCTAATGTCTCCAGGGAGAGCCCTCTGGCCTCTTTGCCCCATTCTGACCCTTTTTACTTGAGGGGATTGTGGAGGGTAAAAGGGGTAAATGAGAAGCTGCAGGTAGCTCCACACCCCCTAATCTCCCTAGTCTAGAATTTTCTGAGTAGGTGGAGGAGAGTAACTGTCCTGTAGCAGCACAACAAGATACTTCAGCGTTCCTCGGCTATTAGTGGTGGAGAAAGAAGTTACTCCAGCTCAACAACCCCTGAGCTCCAACCAGAAAGTCCCAGACTGGAGTGTTTAAAAGGGAGCAGGCCAGCTTGCTGCTGCCTCCTGAAGAGTGGGAAGGCTACTGCATCTCCTTCCACAAACGGCAGCAAAGGCTAAATGTATGAGGGGCCACAAGTGAAGAGACTTGTGGGTTGGGACTAGGAACAAAATGTGCTCCAAGGGTGAAGCCCGGCAACTTTTGGTTTCAGCCAAAAAAAAACAAACAAACAAACAATAAAAAGGGCTGCCCAGGACTAGTCAAACCTTACTTTGGGGCTCCTGTTGAAGCCATTATGGCATATGCCAGAGTACAAAGCACAGCATCAGCAATGGACATGTGAGAACAGAATAGCTACTTTTGGAGCCGTTTTAATTTCCTGTAGTGACATATATGCACTAGTGCCGTACTCTAAAACGCTGCTTAGCTAGAGCTCCTAAAACCTTCGCTGCTGAACTGCACAGGTAAGTGAACTGAACTCATTAAAAGCACAGTTTTCATGAACTACGTATGCATTACGTGGTTCTTAAAGGGCAGCTTTCTGGAGTTATAGACGTGTGAAAACATGTCAAACTAAAAAAGTCAGAGTGCAAAATTAAACACTTAGTGCCAGATCCTCAGTTGGTGTAAATTAATGGAACTACACAGATTTCCCCCAGCTGAGTATCTGGCTTTTAACATCCAACCTACAACAAATCTCCCCCACTCCCAGCACTTCTATTCATTCGGTGGCTTTAGCCTCATATGCCAAGTTTCAGCTTGAAGTGAATGTGACAGTGGATATGTCAGTGTCTGTACCATGAGTTATAATAATTTAACTAACAGATGCTGCTATGTGGCATAAATCCAGGATAACCAATACTAAGTCTAACAGAAATTTAAAAATACATCAATTGAAGAGTGCACATTAGGCTAACTATGAGCTGTCCAGATCATACAATTCTACCAATCTGTACCCATGTACCTGAGGTCAGGCTCAAGCCCTGAGCTTTTATGTGCTGAAATACAGTGTTACAGTGACAGCTTGTCATCTCCTACAACATACTGCTATGAAACTATCGCATGGTAAATCCTTCTGAAGCAAGGAAAGTGTGCAAAATCTCACTGTCATCCGATAAGTGAACAGTTCAGAAAATGGTCAACAGCTTTGGAGGCTGCTGTGATGTTTAAAGGTCTCATCTCATTTTACTTGTTTACATGGCATGCACTTTTGTGCCTTTTCCATTTTTAATAGCACTGTAATCATAACCACATCAAGATTAAAACACTGGGCCCAAATTGTTCTCATTACTATATAGACCCAACTACCTGAAAATGTGCAGGGTTTACTCTGAGCCTAAATAATGTATAGCAAGACCTGGGTCATTTTAACATGACACTTGCAAGAATTTGTTTCAGGCATTAATAGTAACACCTGGCACACTTGAATATTTCCAAACCACCTCCACCTCAATCTAACAAGTCACTAATAATCTGTAAAACCTTCAAATTTAGCAAATCAATGCACTGTTAGGCTTTTTAGTCTGGCAGTCTCCTAAATAACACAATTCTTCTTTTGTAACCTACTTATCTAATAAGATCCAGCAGATGAAAGTAAGAAGTCTTAAGACTGTATACATTTTTGATGCCGACTCTTTCGCATAAAATTCATGCGAAGTAAATATGTTAGAGGCAGTCCATGAGCATGTTGGACTGTTAGGATGAGAGCCCACTGAGCTATAAACAAATTGATACATTTTAGATAATTACAAAAATTGTGGATAATTACAAAAATTGTGGACTAGAAGTTAGAGATACAATAGTAAAAATATTTTAGGCCTATCACCGTTTGCCTCCCCATTCCTTCTCCAAGCTCACCTCTGGCTTTCCTCCCCTCTACTTTCCAGCTCCAATATGCAAATGCTACTACTTGGGAAGCACTTCCACATGCTACCATGGAATTAATCAGACTCCTGTAGTTCCATGGACATTTGGGGAAAGGGGTAAGAGAGGACATTAGCCAGCTGTTAGTCAAGGCATATTCCAGGTAATGTATGGCTCATTTGTGTGCTCTAGAAGTCCTCATCCTGTCTTGCAACAGACCGTAAGGTGGATCTAAAGAGGAAATCCATCTCCAGGAAGGGCCTTTCATGAGCAACTCCAGTGCACGTGGTATTTTATGGTATTTTATCCACCAGAGACTTGGCTCATGAAGACTTTCATTGAAGAAACCAGTTTTACATTTGAACCATGGTCCCATATTTAAGATTGGCAGATTAAAAAAAACAAAAATAAAAACAAACCTCATCTTACATCAGGAAGTTTCATACTTTGTTAAGACTACTGGAAAAACTTCATAAAGCTCAGGTGGGAGGTAATTCAGACTAATGAGAACATGCACTGATTTTAGTCTTGAATGTTGCTACTTCCACTGTAAAAATGCCACAGTTCATTTTACTTATCTCCTGGTCAAAGCTTTAAGCTGTCACAAAGCAGAGCCCTGCAAAATTACATTAACATGATCTAAAACTTCATGGGCCAAGCTGATTTCTGGTGCAACTCTATTAATGAGCTTAGCCTCATGTCAGAAAGATGCTTTCCCACTGTTTTAGGCCTGACTCTCATTCACACCAAGGCCCTCTTTATGTCACTCTTGTACTGTGAAGAGGCCTGTAAATGAGAGTCAGGCCCTTTTCTCTTTACCAAATGGTATCTCAGACTATGTAGAGTGTTCTCTGAAGTGCTAGAGACATTTCTAAACAGGAGGAACAACCATCCTTTAGGAAGTCTGCGTCCCACATATGGGACTTAATTTTCAGAACTACTGAGCACACACAATGGCAACTCAAGTCAGCAGGAGCAGCAGTGCTCAGCGCCTCTGAAAAAAATCAAGCTGAGGGTGCTTCGTGAATGGCTCATCAGTAGCTCTGCCTACTAAGATTGCCTCTGGAGCTTACCTTAATCAAAGGGTACAAAGCTACATGTATTGTGAGACATACAGCATTAGACACCACCTGGAATACTCACTGTACCAGAGTTTTTCCATGGAAGCTTTAGAAGACAATATTTGAACTTTCAGTGATGAAACATAAGTGCGTAACAAGGGACGTGATGGGCAGCAGGAACTGAGAAGCGATTCCCTTACTCCCCTGCCCATCATCAGTCATCAACACAAGTGAAAGAGGGTGGCAGGGGAAAGACATCAGGTCAACCTCCCATCCCTATTCCAATCTACATTTAAGATGATATTTGAATGTCCTTTCTTAAAATCTCAAGAGACTACCTTCCCCAACATCCAGGCAATGAAAGATTATGATTATGTTGGAGGAGTGGCCATAAAAGTCTGCCATGAGTCTAGAATTACATTTGACTAGCTTAACTAGTTCCATAACTGGTGTTTAAAAAGAAATGCCACTCAAACACTTCATTACGTAGCTGGGTGATGGGTAGTATACTACACGAAGGGTAGCACAGAGGGGTTGATTATAAAATGAGATAAAGAGGACAGAAAAAAAAAGAGGGGGTGGGGGCGCTAAATTAAGTTTCATGCCACTGGGCAGCAAGAGGTTAACCGCATGGTGATTTGAGTAACAAAGACACCGCTACCCTACACTGCGAGGTTTTGATTGGACGTTTGGTATGCCTGACCTACATCTGACTAGACAACAGGTGAGGGATCCAAGGCTAGCCTAATGGGTATCGTCTTTTTGGCTGACTCTTTTGTAACATTTGACTCACTGGGGAAGAGCAACACGCTAGCAAAACCTCTGCACCAGAATCTAAAACCTAACAGCTGGTGCTCCCCCAGTGATTAACGGCTGATGAAATGTGAAAAGGAGCTGTTTATAGACAACCTTGAATTTTTAAACAGATTTTCTAGCTGCCTTTTTGCCATTAAAAAAATAGCTGATAGAATTGTCAGTCTCAATGAGCGTATTCTGAAATTACAGATCCATTTGTGGATAATGTGCACATAAACAGGTTACTGGACACAGAATCAAGGAATAAAAGTGACACCCTTTGAATGCTGCAAATGTGAGATGAACTCTTGGTCTTCTGTGAAAAGCCAGAGTAAGAGGGCTTGGCATAGGGAACCTACACAGAAGCTTGGGGCTAAGTTATCCTTCGATCAAATAAGAGGCTATGCAAGGGCAACAGAGCAGCTCGTCTGTTGAAGCTGCCATAACATATGGGGCTGTAATAGCAGCTCTGCTTCCTCACAGAGTTTGTAGCCAGGATCCTATACACCCCACTCTCAAAACTTCTCCGATCCCATAGTGTGTCACTGCAGGTTTAGTGTCCATGGCGTTCAGGGAACTGTAACCTTCACCTGTATTTCAAATGCGCCATGCAGGGGAACCGTGGGCCCTCTGTGGTGCCCAGGATGCTAAGGTGCCACAAGTACTCCTGTTCTTTTTGTGGATACAGACTAACTCGGCTGCTACTCTGAAACAGCTCATACTTTGTAGCCTACACCAAAGGTGGAGTTATATCAACCAGAACTTGAATTTAGCTTTCAGTAAGGGGCTGGACTGGCAACCCTGAAGCTCTCCAAGAGCAGATATAGCACAAGCATCAACATTACCAAGTTCTTCCACAGTTTCCTGCCCAAGTGCTTCAACCATGAGCTGAATAGACCACCTCCAGAAGCAGTTATGTAGGCAGTTCCTGTGACTATTGCACACCTGGCCACTCTGCTGAGACTGCCAAGAAAACTGCTACCTTATTTATCAGCTTGTGACATGGAGACCTGTTCATTAGCAACACAGCTGAGATGACCATCTCATTTCAGAGAGGCCACTGAACAGATGGCAATAACTTTACTTTAAACAACAAACACTGCCTCCCTCCCAGTCACATACAGACTTAACACCTAAGAAGTTTCAAAATAAACAGTTTGATCAGGAAAACTGGAGGAAGTGTAGACCTTGTTCCATGCCCCCACGCTAGCCCCTATTTTCACTGGATCTGAAGGAAGGCTATGTGTGATCTATCCTGCCCATGCCGCAATTTCAAACAGATGGACCCTCCTTTCCACGCATCAGAAAATGCTTCATTAACTAGTTCTTGAAGCTTCCCTCCTGCACTCACAGAGACCACAGCATAGTCTTGCAGATCTTTTCCAGTGCAGAATTTGTTCTCAGCTCAGTTAAGTTAAGCAACTGGTGTCTGCGCTAGAAGTTATAGTGAAGTTATGGCCTTATACTCACCCTTACAACATAGTTGAACCGTCTGGAGTCTAGGATAGCATTTGAGAAGTCAAGTCTGTTAAAAGCTTCTCCCAAGGTGCAGTAACCATGACGCTGAGAGTGAAAAAGAACAAAGCTGCATCACGTTTTGTTGTACAGTAGTCTGAAGAGAGAATCCCGGGCGTACGTGGTCCGGGCCAGCATAGCATCTTAACATATGTATGGCGGCATGCTACGGAACAAACTCACTGCTGGTGTAAGCGGGCACATCTCCAATGACTTCAATGGAATTGTATCTATTTAGGTCCCCAGGGAATGCAGCCCAATGGGAGTTATGATGTTTCTAAGAAGAGAACTGAGCCCTATCCATGACCTCCAAATAGCTCAATTTGATCTCTTTCAATAATTTCAAAAAACGGGAGAAGTAATACATTCCTAGGGCTCAACATGAAGGGCTTATGTACAATGTGATTTCTTACAGCTGCTCCTCTCTACACACACAATTGAACCGAAGTGCTGAACTGCAGTGCTTCTCTTGCTAGGACTCAACGGTGGGAAAGCCTGCAAAGGTGTGTCGCTGCTTAGTTTACCACTAGCTTTTGGTAGAAGCAAGCAAACAATGTCGTCTTTTTGTTTTACGTATGTACAGAGCCTAGCCCAATGTAGCCCTAATTGGGGCTTGTAGTCACTACTGCAATAGTAATCATAGGCCAGATCCTCAGGTGGTATAAATTAGCACAGCTCCATTTATTTCAATGGAACTATGCTGATTTGCACCACCTGAGGATTTGGCCCCATAAATAACGCTATCTGGACAGATGGTATGGGGGAAATGAAACCGTCGGTACTTACTTCTTTTGTGCTTCCCTTGTGGACATAAATCCATTTTTCTTGATGGAAATCTGTGCGGACAAAGACAGATTTTCTTCACTTATTTTATATATAATAAAAAGCTAACTTTGTAGAAAGATTAAGCCCCGTTCTACCCTCAACTGTTCTATGCTGGTACTGCTCCATTGACCCTTGTGGAGCGGCTTCCGATTTACACCAGCGTAACACAGATCAGAATCAGACCATCAATGAATTGCTTTCTTTCCACATTCGTTTATCTAAGGCAACAGCCAGGATCCTAGAAAAGGTTTGTGTTTCAGTGACACAGTCCAAGACTGTAGATATTTAATCTGTATGCTGTGAATATACTACAGCCCCTTGTTTTCTTTGCTCTGACAATAAGCGTGCTGACAGCCAGAGTTTGTTGTTATTGATTTAGTTAATTACTCATGACCTCAGTTACAGAGGTCGGATTAACGTGTCACGAGACGCTAGACTAACAGTCACTACAGCGCTTATAACAGTGAGTGCTAGAGTTAGAATTATATAGGCAGCTCCACTAGAAATGGCTTTCATCACTTGCATGACCCTTTCGAAAACAGAAAAACAAAAAAAATCTCCTTTGGGCCTGAAACATTCCCTGTTTTGTGGGAGGGCCCTTCCCAAAAGCTTCCCTTTCAGCCCTCTGAACAAGAGGGGTTATAAACACCTTTCCTCTCCTCCCTAGTGTGATACCATCACCTTCCCCCCCCCAAACACATATCACGCTGCTGTATAGTTAACCCAACCTTGCAGAAAGTGATCTCCAGCTATACAATAGCCAATCCAAGAGATAGGAACCCACGCAGCCCTTTCCCATCCCATTCACCTCACTGAACTAGGACATTCAGTGTATTACACAGTGGCCATTTACCAACTAACATTATTAGAGATGAAAAGTTCCCGCACTTCTCTCCACTCCCAGAAACACACACCTGATTTCCACAGAGAGGAAACTGAATGCAAATATATATGCACTCAAGTCTGGAAACAAAAGTTACACATGTACACAAGTGCAGATCCTGAATCACTCCATTTAAGTCAGTGATTAAGGTCATATCTGGCCAAAGGCTGTCACAGTAACAACTTGTTCACATTGCACATTTGACTACAATCATATCAAGGACTAAAGCAGGGATCAGCAACCTTTGGCGCACAGCCTGTCAGGGAAATCCGCTGGCGGGCCGGGATGCTTTGTTTACCTGCAGTGTCAGCAGGTTCGGCCGATCGCAGCTCCCATTGGCAGTGGTTCGCCGTTCCAGGCCAACAGGGGCTGCGGAAAGTGGCGTGGGTTGAGGGATGTGCTGGCCGCCGCTTCCTGCAGCCCCCATTGGCCCGGAACGGCAAACCGCGGCCAGTGGGAGCTGCGATCGGCTGAACCTGTGGATGCTGCAGGTAAACAAACCGGCCCGGCCCGCCAGGGGATTTCCCTGACGGGCCGTGTGCCAAAGGTTGCCGATTCCTGCACTAAAGTCTCACATCAGCTGTTGAAAAGATCCTGTGGGTTGCATGGCAAGCCAATAATACAGTGAGAATCATAACCTATTTCACTTCCTCTGTGTGTATGTTGATGTTTGTAGCCTTCACATGCACTAAATTTAGGTATAAATCCTGCAATCAGATCCACACAGACTCTTGTATCTCTGCAAAATACCATGGATCCATCCACATGAAGCCAACAGAGATAAGAGCCTTAACTCTGCATATAACAGAGTTCAAAGCGTCCTCGATTGAGAGAAAGTCTGAATCCTAGATTTCATTTTGCATGCATTTTGCGTAGCAGAGGTAGGATCAGAATTCACACTCAAGCTTTGCGCCTCCATTAATATAAATGGATTTTAAGTGTACATGTGGAAAGGAGAGTGCACCCTTCAATCTGTTGTACACAAGGAAGTCTACAGGAGGAAAAAAAATTGGAACTGGTTCACTTGAATGTACCATAGGAAAAAATTACTCTCCCTCTGCCAAATACAAATGACAAAAATTTGAACACAACAAGTACAAACACTTGGAGAAGGGATTAACACAGGCATATATCTTCATATTAAAATGTATCCAACTTCTCTACTTAGGTCAAACATGGGTGCAGAGACTCAAGAGACTTCTGGAAGTGTCTCATGCACTTTCTGAGACATATATGTGTGGGTTTTTTATAATCATCCTCAAGCAACTTTGGTTTTAAAAGTCCCCCATTTGCTGCCTTACACTGAATCTTTGTCTTGTTATTCAGCAGGTCCTTCTTTCTCTTCTTGGCAGCAACATCATAGTTCATGCTGTTGAAGAGATTCTCCTTGTTGTAATCCTCCTTTTTGCAGTAACTGTGAATGACACAAGGCAGATAGTCTGTTTATTCTGTGGTCCACGGAACTTTTTACTGTGAGAACTATATTTTACTCTTTCCACGTATCTGGTTCCAGGAACCCATGTTTGTTTGCTGTTAAACAGCTCATTCTAGTGCTGGTCTATTAAAAAAAAAAACAAAAAAAACTATAAGCAGTTTTAGAGTCCAATAATGAAGACTTTTTTTCATAAAACATTCAAATACCTCACCCATCCAATTTTTGTGCTGGATTATATACATAATTATAGTGAATAGGAGCATGCTCAAAGCATGTTACACAATCAACTTCATGACCTTGTAGTAGAGCACCCTTGTCCTTCCTTTTATCTCTGCCTGCTTGTCTGATGTCATCAATTTCTACCATATGCTCTATCTAACTTAGATTGCAACTCCTTCTGGCAGGGGTATGCTAGGTTTTATAAAGCATAATGCATAACCTGTGAAGGTGTATAGCCAGAATGCTTGAAGAATTCACTATCTAGTTGTGAGTAAGAAGTGTTTCCTGCCAATTAGTGAAAGGGCTGGGGAGAAAACTAAGCTTAAATTAAAAACAAAACAAACAAAAACCCCCATAACTTTTAACTTTTATGATTACAAAGATAACACAACCCTGATTCATGTTTCGGTGGCTGTCTTCCAGAGTCTGTAAACAAGTGGGTGATATGTATAAAGGGTTGGGATCTGTGGCCAAAGTGTATTTTTCCTCTTCCTGCATTTGGAAAGGCTGTGCATTTCTTTTTGTTTGAATGTATAATATCTGGCAAAGGGACCTAGAGCTCTTTCATTTTCCTTTTAAGAGTATAATCCCAAACTCACTGAAGTCAGTGGAAAAAGACTCACTAACTCTAAGAGCTTGAACCAAAGCCCAGCGATGTTTGCCCAGCTCTAAATAAGTAGTGCTGAGCTGTAGAGTGAAACTGAGAAGACTCTGGTCAGTTTCATTGCTGTTGTTCAGAAACCTGTGGAGAGCAGGGCAAGGCAGCCTATGTTCTTGCTGCTAGGGAGAGCTGTGAGCAGCAGCAGCGGAGGGGACACTGCACTGGAGCCATTTATATAATGGGAGGGTTGCGGGCGATGGGGAGAGTAGCAGAGACCCACACATCCTGGCAGGAATCGGGTGGCTAGAGGACAGCAAGAGAAGCATCACATCAGGGGACTCTGGGGTTGGCAACAGAAGTGGGGGGGGATGGAGGGGGGAAGAGTGTCCTCCTTTCTAGGAGCCTGGAGGAAGAAAGGAGAAGGAGCTCTGTATTGGAGGGGCCTGGTTTGAAAGTCTGGTCCTGTGTTTTCAGTTTTATCATCACTGGCTTCAGTTACACTTATGTGGGCCTGTAAAGTACCTGTTTCTTGCTTTCTTCTTTCAAGGGAGGGGCCAACCTCATTACACTCCTGGGGCTCAAAAAAATGCTCCAATCTACTGCTTTGTACACTGCATTGAGAACTTCCGGTCTGAGATGTGTGCACATAAGAGTCTCTTTTGGCATGATGTTAAATAGTTAATCTGTTCCCCTTCCTACCGAGCTCACCTTTAACCTTAGCTGGGCACTTGTGTGCTGTTTATTTGTTCCAGTTTTTAAATAACATTTTTAAAATATCTGATCCTAGATAAATAAAAAGGAAAAGCCCCAGTAAAGATAGAATATTTCTCCCCCCTCTCTCTGTTGCAAAACAAAGTAACTTAAAGAGATCAGCTTGCTCAAAAGCAACTGTAGACAAAGGATACATAACTAACAAAACTAACAGCGTACCCCAGTAATGTGTGGAAGGTTAGTTATCAGCTTTTCTGCAGTGGCACTGAGAGTGTGGGGCGGTGCAGACAAATTATATGACAGATCCTTACTCTGACATTCTGAAGTCTAGTTCTTAGTCATCTGACTAATACTGTACAGAGTTAATGACTCTGCTCCTGAAGCAGCGTCTTCCTGTAGTAAGCCACACGAGGTGTGTTCTGGTCTGATGCATACAAGTGGGTCCACAAGACTGGGACTAGAGCTAGAGAGAATGAAGACCTCCTCCAGAGCCTGGGGACATGGAGGTATTAATGGGGTATAAGGAGGGATAATTGGTGGCTCCCCACACATCTTCACTTTCTTCTCTACCTTCCTGTTCACTCTATTTGCTCCGCACAGCCACTCTTATCCATATGGCCCCCTCTCTGGGAGCCCACCTCTATGTCCTTTGTGGTCTAGCTTGCCTCCCTGGCTTCCTACCTCTGTAAGGAGTGGAGCTAGTGAGTCAGGCTGGCAGCATCAGAAAACGGAAACAGCTGATGGAACTTGCAGTTCCGCTGGGTATTACCGGTGCAGCTCAATTAGAATGTTCTGAATTAGGAAAATACTTCTCTAGGCACTTGGTTTTCGAAGTTTAAAAGTGGTCTATGTCAGAGACGGAGGCAGGTGTGTGTGAAGTTTGGATTTTGTGGTAACTGTGGTTGTTTAACTAGAGGAACTAAAAGAAAAGTGAGACAATGCCAGAATAAAATATCAAGAAGGGAACACTGTAAGAAAATTCCTGTGCAAAAGTCAAAGCTTTACTAAAAACAAATTCCTCAGAACATGTAATTGTCCTATGATGAATTACTGTGCCAGATTCAGAGATTAAATTCAAATAATTAAACTGTGAAAGAGAGGGATCTCAGTTCTGATTTAAAACTTGAATCTCAACAACCCTGACTGTGAACTTACTGATGACTCCATAATCTAAAACCTTTATTACACCATTAGTGGATGAGACCTAGTGCATGGGGCAGATTTACACCCCCGCCAATCTACTTACTAAGGAGCTCTTGCACCTTCCTGCCAAGCATCTGGTCTGGCCACTATCAGAGACAGGATACTGGACTAGATGAACCTTAAAGAGGAACTGTTGTTAACTGGATCAGACCCTTTCTTTCAAAGTGAATTTAAGAACAGCACCAATCTAATTATTTTGCAGTTAACAACAGTTATGTCTATCAGTCCAGACATTCTTCCTATTTACATTATAAACTATTTTTAAAAGCTTGTTAAAAAAAAGTACGATGAAAACCACCACTGCAAAGAGATCATGTTCCCTTTGCGATTCACTGCAAGATCATGTTTCCTTCAAGTCATCTTTAGTTGTTTCCATCACAACAGTGTGTGAGAATGCATGTTATTGTTTCATCTGCAGGCCAGGTCATCGGCCTACACAATCCTCGCTCTGTGCTCCTTAAAAACAAGAATTGGCCTTGCAAGAAGAGTCTGCCCAATCACTTGTTTCAAAGCCAGTTGGTCATCATCCCACAGTAGCAACAAAGTCTTCCTGCCTACAACCTATTCAACACTGTAAACAGCTTAACTGCCTGCCTTCCAATTTCTTCTTTGGATGCAGCGTAATCAAGCCACCCAGTCATGAGGAATATTATTTATGATCTGTGAAGAATTAATGGCTTCAGGGGTATCATATTTCTTAAGCTCAGGAACTGGGAAGCCTTAGGAAGTGTTTGCTTCTGGACAAAGGGGGGTGGGGAGGAAGGCAGTTCCCTGGAAGTTCTCCAAGGGCAGTTTGGCAGTGGTTCAGAAGATTTTAAGTGGCACTTGTTAAGGGCACAATCCTGCACCACTGAAGTCAATGGTAGTTTTGACACAGTCCTCAATGAGCCAAGATCAGGGCTTACTTCTTGATGCTGCCATGTACAGTTCTAAACTACAGTAGATAAAAAAAATGTGATCAACCCCACCCTCAGATGTAAGTTACTGTTCACTCTCTCATAGGAAGGCAGAACCACACACACTTGGGTGGCCAGCGAGAAGTGGAGTAGCTCTCTAGTGCCCATATACTTACTGGGCCAAGCTCTGCAGCTGGTAAACACAAGCACCTCTGAATGGGAAGTGCACACATGTAGCAGCTAGAGAATTAGGCCCACTGTGTTTAGCCAGAGTCTTACTCATCCCTCTTTTCAACAGAAGAGGTGTCTTTGTTTACATGCTTATTTTATTGGAACACAGAAACGTCAGCAGACCAGATGACCCACTGGTGCTCCACAGAATGGCAACACATAATCCAAAATTGGCTACAACAGAGGTCTTAAGATTCCAGATCCAGGTCTATGCTGTAAAGGTGGTGAGGCTTTAAAGCCCTGGGATAAAATTTCCAGTCAGTAAGTATTCTGGATCCAATTTCAGCCCTGACATGAGCAGGTACAATTCCAGTGAATGGGAATTATGTAAGTAGTGAATTTGGCTGTAGATTATCAACCTTTCCTTTAAATCCATGAATGCCTGATTTAGTAGCTAAAGGAAAGGCCCAAGACCCAAGCAGATCTTGGGTTCTAGAGTGGCATGAGCCACTGACTGACTACATGACCCTACAAATAACACTGGACCTTGATTATTCAACTAGGAGAGGACCTCACAGACAGTGAGATGCTGTATATGAGCCAACCCTTCCAGGATAAAGAAGCTCCAGATGTCTCAGTGCTTCACTATCCTTACAGGCTTTTGCTTGGTGTTATCTATCTATGGTAACGGAGTTTAACTTCCCCACTCAGACAGACCACAAAAGGCACTAGTGCCAAAGGCTGCAAACATCAGAGGCTAGGAAGATCATGAAGAATTAATAGAATCTATTTAGAAGGAAAATAGGCATTAAACAGATCACTAAGAAGGGGCAGAGATCCTAACCCTTCAATAGCTTTACATTTATGGCTATAAAATAAAAACATGTTTCTTTACTTTTAGAGTTAAATGTGACTAGACATCTTCATGCATCAGAGCATCTAATGAACAAAAAGCAGATCTCTGTTTATGGCCCATGTTCAAGGATATGCCAAAGCAATAAACCAGGAGAGCCTGCCATAACAAGCCTACGTCAGTTATGCTTACAAAAAAACAAAGGCCCCTAGTGTTTAAAAACAGAACCTGCACATTTTGTTTAACTTCAGTTTTTAAATATGGCATGCTCTGAAATGACAGAAGCCACTCAAATTAGTACAGATTGCTTGTAACTCAATTGCTGTGGTACAAGTGCTCCAAATTGGACTCTGTATTCATAGTTGCCAGTGTCTACTATAGAATAAAGGATTGTATAACTAATCCTCAGATTAAATAACTAGACTTTTTTTTTTTAAAAGCAGAGATAAAGGGGTGATGCCTTACAAACAATAAGCAGATGAGGGCTCCAGAGGTTAAAACCTTCAAAAATAACCACACTTTCTGCTAGTTTTCCTTGTAGGCTAATATAGTACACTCATCCGAAAACATTTCAAAGGCTCTAATACATTGGCAGACTGGCTGGCAGAGTGAAGCCATCTTAGGACCATCTGACAGCTCACTGCCAACTTTAACCAGACATAATGGAAGACCGGCTTTTGCCAGACCCAGTGCCCGCTCCTCAGCCAAACGTGGAGTAATTTAGACGCCCCCCTCTCCAAAGAGCTCCCCCTGCTGGCCAAAGGAGATCTTTAGCCTAAACCCACAACAAAAACAAACCAACCATCTGCAGCCTGGTGTTTCAAAACTCTCCAGCTCTCACTGGGAACGCTGCAATGAACTCAGGAGCCTGACAAGGTATTACAGACTTCAGCAGCTTTCTAAAAACAGAGCTGCTTATTAAACACACACCATCAAGTTTTACTGAAACCACAGTTAAGAAGCAGAAAATAACATACCAAGCAAAAGGATGGAGTTTTCGTCTGGGAATTTATTGGCTTGGTCTCCCAAACCTTAACCCATTTAAAAAAAAAAAGAAAGAAAGAAAAAAGAAAAGGCAGAACTCACACACCACGCGGATAAGCGTAACCCCCATCTGGAGCGAGGAAGCTTTCGGGTACATCGGCTCACCCCCTACCCATGCAGCCCAGCTGCTCCTTTCCTCTCTGCTTCTCTCCTTTCTGTTGCCTCCTTCTCCCAATGACGCGCACCAACATAAACAAAGGCACCGCACGCACACGACGGGCAGCTGGGCACCCAGGGCAAAAGCGGCTTTTTTTGTAAAAAACAATCGTTGGCAGAGTGGGACATCGCAACGCCTGCAAAGACCGCGTCCCCCCCCCGCTCATCCCCCTCCCCCATAATGCAATAAGCCCCCCCGCTCAACAGCAGCGTTTCCAACTCCCCCTGGTGCAACGCCCTTGTGCCACGCACCTGCCTAGGTCGCTGACATAGCCGCTGTGTCTCTCCTCCAGGAACCTGGTCCAGCCATCCGCCGTCTTCACCCAGTTCTGCCCCGGGGACCTCCAGTCCTGCCCCAGAAAAGGCATCGCGGCGCGGGCAGGCTGAGCGCCCTGCCGCCGAGCCGTCCCGCTCCCTCCGGAGCCTGGAAGGGGCGCGCCGGGGAGGGGGGGGTCCCGAGCTGCGTGGCTAGGAAAGGAGGGGGGGGGATTTTGCACGACCGTCGCTCCGGTGCGGATCCGTGTCCTCGCAGCGGCCGCGGCTGTATTTATCCGAGCGCTCTTTGTTGCCGGAAGAGCGGCGTTGGCCCGGCCCCTGGCTCAGTGGCGAGACACGTGGCTTTGTTTATTGCTCGCGGCGGTCTTCTGGGGCTGCTCCTGCGTGTTGCACAATCCAGCGCCAGTGGAAACTTCAGACCTGGCCTCTGTGCTCGCTGGGCTGCCGAGCGCCCCTGAATGTGCCGAGCGCGAGTGTGAGTCACAAGAATAAAAAGGAATGTCTGTCAACAAACAGCTCATCTAAGGCCCCCGTTTCTCCCTGCTTCTTCTGCGGGGCTTTGCGGTCTTTATTTCCTACGCTGGGCAGGTAGCTCGATAGATAAACTGGTGGGAGAGAGGGATACGCTGCTGAGATGCGGAGCTACAGGCAGCTAAATAGATTGATTGGATAGATAGCTATGGGGATTAGATGCCTATGGAAGAAAGCTACAGAGACCAACAGATTGGATGGATTTGGAGGCTAGATAATATATTAGATGGTGGGAGGATGGCATAATAATTTAGAATACATTTTCCCATGCGCCGGTGTGGGTTTTCAGACGATGCCAGTAATTTGGGTACTTGTGGCACCTTAGAGACTAACAAATTTATTTGAGCATGAGCCTTCCTGAGCTACAGCTCACTTCATCGGATGCATTCAGTGGAAAATACAGTGGGGAGATTTATATACATAGAGAACATGAAACAATGGGTGTTACCATACACACTGTAACCAGAGTGATCACTTAAGGTGAGCTATTACCAGCAGGAGAGCGTAATAGCTTTCCTTTTTGCCAATACAGACTAACAGGGGTGCTACTCTGAAACCAGTAATTTGGGTATGTCATCTATATTTGTGAACTTTAGATTTGGTGACTGACCTGATTGTTGCTCTAGAACTTGACCTCTGTGATCACAGACAGAACTTGAACAATTTTTTCTTACAAAATAAGTCCTGCCAGGGGAGTTTATTTTATAGAGATAATGATTTTTTTGAATGTTAGTTAAAAAAAAAAAGCACCCTGAACAGAGGATGAATCCTTGAACTCAGTGAAAATAAATACATTAGTGAATGAATTTAATTAAAGAACAGTGGATTGGAAATAATTTTCTAGCTGCTGCTTGTTGAGCTTCAAAAAGATGCAGTCTTGGTTCTGTGTGTGTTTGCTTTGAAATTCTGCCAGTAAAAGAATCTGAAGTGTCAACTGAAAAAAAAAATTGTGAATAACTGTCCTTGCATTGTTGTTTGTCAGGTGTTCCATGTTTCTCCCTAGGTTGGGAACAGCTGCTGTTGTATGTTAAACTGTACCAAGCAGCCAAGTGCTCTGATTCGCTGATGAATGGTTTCACTCCACTTCAGTGTCCGTGGTAAATACATATATAAAGGAGCTAGGCTGCTTGTATAAGTGTGTGAGAGAGATAAACACCCCCACAGTGGCCTAGCTGTCATAATCCAAGTCACACTGTCCACCTTTCCTGAGGGGGCTGAGCTATGTGCTGACTTGTGGGATTGCAACAACTGATGCTTGCTAGCAAAGTTGTTATGTGTTCTCTCTCTCTCTCACACGCACACAGAGGTTACACAAGAAATGTTTGCAACTGAGGAAGCTGGAATGCTGAAGTTAAGAAAAAAATCAAGCCTTGAATACCAGCTAGTTTGAGCAACTCATTTAAAACCCCAAACACCAACTGTAAGTGTGCCCTGAACCCAGGCCCATGGAGAGAGATTTCGGGCCCCTCCCCCTCCCATTTCACTGTATTTACAGATGTTACAGACCCTGCACTCAGGGCCCTCCCTTTCCCTGCACTTGTCGGCCCTGCCTGTAGCTTTGCTTCTGCATCCCAAGAATAAATCCTGGGGCCTTGCAAGAGACTCAGTTGTACATGGCGGAATGATGGTCTTGCTGTTAAGGCAGTAGCCTAGCTCTTGGAGAATGGGGGGATGTCAATTGCTGGCTCTGCCACAGACTTCCTGTGTGACCGTGGATGATTCCCTTAATCTCTCTGCCTCTGTCCACAACTGGAAATTGGGGATAATAGTACTTCCTTTGTCAGTCTGTTCTATTTAGATTGGAAGTGCATCAAGGCTGGGGCTGCTTTGCTATGTGTTTATGCAAGGGCAGTACTGTAATAGTAGTTATAACAACATGGTGTCCCAGAAACAAAGGGGGGGGGGTCTTGGGGCTTCAGCCCTGTGGGGCACACCTGCAAGGGCTCGGGGCTTTAGCAGGAGCCGGCTGAATCCCTGAGCCCTGGCTCCCGGCAGGTGTGCCCAGGCTCGAACTTCTGAAGATTGTCATATGTGGCTCAGAGAGCCAGTAAGTTTGGCCACCCCTGGTCTAGATAATACTAGTACTGCCATGTGCAGTACAGGGGACTTAAGTGCAGGGGACTTAACTAGATGATCTCTCAAGGTCCCTTCCAGTCCTACAATTCTATGATTCTATGTTGTGTGGATTGCGTGCGTGCAGGATAACATGTGAGATGTGATGCTCTGAGCCCCCTCATCATAATTTGTTGGCAAAGTACATTTTTAATCATGAAAATGTTTATCAGCCATTCTATGTTACAAATAAATCTAGTGCAACAGAAATCAACCTTGAGACCTGCCAGTTTGTGTGTTTTTAAATTACATGCCTTTGGAGAATGAGGAACTACATACATAACAATGAATACAACTCTTGTAAGGGCCAAGGGGGTGATTAACACTGCAATGATTTGCAGATGACCTTAAACCTCCTCCAGGGTGAGGCCATCTTCTAATGGTGTTAAATTTAATTTAGGTGTATTTGAACAAAGACTGCCAGCTGTATGTTATTTTGGTGTCACTGGCTGCAGTGCCCAGCCAAGTAAGTTAAGTCGGTCAGACATATGTCACTGAAAATATGTTCATCCTCTTAATGAGAATCATTTGGCAACTCTTACATGCAAGTCTGATCTGTGCTGTAGAATGGGATAGGGACAGAAACTAACAATATATACTACAAGATCCATCTCATTCTCATGTCAATTATTTTGCATTTAGATCTGAATTTTGAGGCTCAGACTCACCTGTAATGTATTTTAAATGACTCTTTGAAAATATTTAATATTCAGGGATAGTAGCTAAATACAAAGACATTGTAATTAATTAAAAGGAAACAACAAATTTGTGCTAGTTAATAGTTCCTCGGTTTTCCAGCTGTGGTGCGTGAGCTGTGATCAGATAATATGCTGGCTGATTTAAGGTATAGTATCAGCATAAGAATCCATTATAACTACATTTATTAAAATGAGAAAGCTGGTATGCCAAGTGCTTCTGAGTTCTAGATGAGGCGGCTGGAGAACTGCTGTATTATCAGAATGTTCCTGTCCCTGAGAATAGCTGGTCCACCAGAACTTAAAACAAAAGGTTATTATAATATTGTTTTGATCAGAAAAAAATGTTAAATCAAGCCCTCAATTCATGTGCATAACTGAACTCATGGCTTGCACTGTGCTACACACCATGGCCATTCAGAACTTAGTGGCAACAGCGTGGATAGAAGTCAGAGCCACTTGCTCCAAAAGCATGATCCCTTCCATTGAAGCCAAAACAGAACTATTCACAGCTGAGAAGCTTTGATTCCATCCAAGTGAGGGCAATGGTATAGATCCATGCGGCCAGTTTGCATGCTGGTCTAGCTGAAATTTGGTGGAAAAAAGTTTGTGTGTTTGCAGGATTGGTGCCTAAATGTATATTTTCTTTTATTAAACACTGTCACTCTTTGGCCTTCAAATACAGTAGCTATTGAAACTGCAGGGCTCTGCTTCTCTGTCTGGATGTTGATGTGCAAAGGTAATAAAAAAACCTGTGCAAAGGAGAGATAAGTATAGAGATTACCAAATGAGCTATGCAAAGGTATTGCTTTTAGTGACAAAATTTATGTAGGTGTAATGCATGCAGCTCCACTGTTGTCAATGGGGATTGAACCTGGGATCTTCAACACCAAAAGAAGGCCTTGCTTGAACTGAATGAGCAACTTCCTAAGCTAGCTTTACATCCCAGATTTTTATTTTTGTTGGGGTTATCTGCTAGAAGGTGATGTGATCACATAGACTAGGTCAGCGAACCACACCTGCACCCAATGCTGTGGTGGGTGCATTTTAAACAAATCAAACTAAATAAAATAAATGGCATCCTGTACCTTGTTGAAAAGAGCATAAGCAAGGACCTGACTTGCTCAGATTTTAATGCACACATACATCTGCACTGTGTGTATTTGAGAGCTGTAC
This sequence comes from Lepidochelys olivacea, assembly GCF_965140295.1. Classification (NCBI taxonomy): domain Eukaryota; kingdom Metazoa; phylum Chordata; order Testudines; family Cheloniidae; genus Lepidochelys; species Lepidochelys olivacea. Next base: position 22,556,903 of record NC_140412.1, on the reverse strand, counting down.
GTATTATGGAGTGAATCGTGCTGTAAGGGGGCTTTGAGGTCGAGGTGTAGCAACAAGTTATTCTGCAGAGGGATCTCAGCCGGGTAAATGGAGATGTGCAATGTGTGAGATTTCCTCATTTTGTCGCATGGGTAAATTACATGCCTGTTAGCGCTCTGCATATGCTGATGACATAGCTACCAAGTCACCTCAGGTGCTATGGCTGGATTTGAGATTTCAAGTGGAGTGTAAATTTGGGGACCTTATTATTAGAATCGAGAACATCAGAGGGGCCTGTGTTCACATATCATGTTACTGAGAAATCTAGGAATTCCATCTCCCTGTATTGTAATGAACAGGATAGTGTATATTGTCCTCTTCTGGATGGACTCAGAACTACTTAACTGTATGTCATGGGCCTTATACTGCTAACTTCCAAAGCTGATTCCCTCTTAGCGCATCTTGTAGGGGTCTGTACTTCTGGAGAAAGAGGAAATCAGCCCTGCTATTGCCATCAATTCCATATATCCATGGTGACAATCAGGAAGCTGAAATTCCTTGAATCCCTGGCATTCAAGGATGAGCTATATATAACTAGGGAGCATGTGAACTGGTCAGTGTGGGGACTCCCACTGCCCACAGCCAGACACTGTGAGAGCTGTACAATGGAGGGCAGATCTACTCTAGCTTCTGTGGTCAGGGCCCATATTTTTGGAACTGGTGGCTCTGAGTTCTAGCTCCACTGTTGCCATTATTACTGAGTGACCATGAAATGCAATATAGTGACAGCCATGAAGTGCTAGGTGGCCACAGATTGTTTTCCTTCGGTAGCAGTACAGGATTTCTACAACCACGACTATGTGTTCTACTGATATGTTAATTTTGACCTGTGTATGTGAGAGGTCATGAAGTCTGTACACAGTTTTATGCTACAATATCCATATCTTCTGACTAGCAATGAAAATCTGAAATCTCTAATAGTGAAAATCACTTGTGAAGAATGCATTACATCCGTGCATTAGTTAACAAATAATAATGGGTTACACCACTTTATAGCAATGCTATATGCAGCTGCCGGTCATGACACGTCTGTATCCCCAATGCCCAGTGTAATAATGGAGAGAAATTTAAGTGATAAATACCTTGCTGTGTTGTACATGTCTCAGTCAAAAATGCATTTCTAGTGTGTGTATAATGCCAAGTGCATCTTGACTCTTTCATATCAAAATGTGAGAAAGAGCTCTTTGCAAGAAGCCCTCCCGCAGCTATAAACCTGAGTGGTGACCCGACGGGAAAAAAGGTAGGTCCCTTCACCGTCTAGCTATCATGTTGGATCCACTGGTGCCTCTCAGGTGAGGGTAGTTGTTAATTTTACAAAGCTTTCTATGTCACAAATTTAGGCTATCCCAAACGTGCTCCATCATTGGGTTATGAGGGATCTGCAATGCCTACAGCATTTTTGTGGAATTGTGTGATCTGCTGTGCCACTACTTTGAACCTTAGACGTGGACACGCCTGCAAATGAATCACTTATCACTTGGGAGAGATCTTCCTAGAAGTACAAGACTGAGGTAACCTCCATGCCCCAGTCACCCATACTGGAGCAACTGAGTCAGTTTATGTCGACAGTGCAGAGGCTCATGGGGAAATCCATCCTTTCCCCATCCACACAGGATCACGTGCAGTGTGTGAAGAAGGGTTTCTATCCGGTGAAGCAGCATGGGACTGGGAGCCAGGGGCTCCTGTCCTGCGTTCTGGCATGGGCGCTGTCACCGATTCACTGTGTGGCCTGGGCCCAGTTACTGAACTTTGTGGTATTTTTGTTTTCTTATGTGTAAATATGAGGATAATCCCATTTATTCACTTCCCGGGGTGTTGTGCTGATTCATAAGTTAATGTCCGCCAAGCACTTGGAGAAGGCCTAGTGCTAGGTAAATGCAAATTATGATTACTGGTGGCTGGTTTTCCCCAGTGTTCTAGAGACTATCATCCCTCTTCCTGCAGCTGCTGGCTCCTTCTGTGGGAGGTGGGTCCACCAATGGCTACCTTCTGCTGACATCCCCTCCCTGAGGGAGGAGGAAGCTCCTGACACCTCTCTTGGCCCGTCCCTCCCACTGCAGAAGAAGTTGCTGTCTCTGCTAGTGATCCTCACAGCTGTTGTGGCCAACGCTTGAACAGCAGAACAAGCCCCCTCTCATGTACATATCAACTGCCTCCTGGAACCATCCCTCCTGAGAACCACTCAGCATCCAAATCCCCCCTCCAAGGTGTGAATTTAAACTGGAAAACCCCTTATTCTAGATTCTAGACCTGGTCTAGAAAGTTTTGCCGTTGTAGCTACGTCAGTTAGGACTAGGAGTGTTTTAAAAAAAATCATTCCCCTAACTGACATAGCCGTACCAGCAAGAGCCACAATGTAAATGCAGTTACACTGGCAAAAAAGTCCCTTTGGTGGGACATCTGATTCCACTTGGGGAACTGATTTCAGCTATCCGGGCAAAAACATTCATTTGCCCAGTGTTAGCTGTGTCTCCGCTTGGAGGGTTTCCAAGTATAGCTACACTGGCAGGCCCTTTCTAATGTAGAAAGGGCCTAAGATGCCTTTTAAAAAAAACAAACAGTTTAGTTTATGTTGCTTGGGAAAAGATTTAATCTAAAGCAAACCCCCCAAAAAAACCCAAAACAAAAACATACCTATTCTTATACCCGAATAAGAATTTCAACACAAACGGTTATATTGATATAAATACACCTGAATAACTATATCAGAATAACTGGTAAAACTTTCCCATACAGACAAGGCCTGAGTATAATCCACACACCTTCTGGGTATGGTGTTCTGTCTAGTGGCATTGAGACCACTTAGCTAAGGCTGTTGAATTAGACTCATTAATCCTTCTCTCTCTCTAATGGCCATATGGCTTTTAGCTCATGCACTAAGCTCCAGAGGCCCCAGGTTCGATTCTGCCTGCCCACAACCACGGTCTGTTGGTGTTACATAAGCACCTGGGCAATTACATTCACCCAACCTGAAATATGTCCCTATTTAGTGTTCTTTAATCCCCCACCCTCAAACCACCTCCATCTCCAGTGACCCCTTCCTCACTAGCTTAGTGTTGCTCACATTGGCACATAATGGCTGCTGCTTTTTACCTCAACAGTGACTGCATTTACATGGTGGATGTAGTGATCTCTATATACGCAGTCGGTAAGTCTCTTAGGGATCCTATGGCATGAGAGGAGCTACATAAATGTCATTAGATAATATCTCTGATCATACACTTCCAAGCTATTTTACTGCAAATGTGACAATAAAGTGTTCATAATATGGATTTTTTTATACCAGATAACAATAATACACTTAGCACTTCATATTATACTTTTCATTTTCAAAGCATTCACAAACATTAATTAGTCCCCACTCCAGGCAGGTGAGTAAGTATCATTATCCTCACTCTGCGGATAGAAAGATTAAATGATTAATCCAAGGCCTCTCAAAGGGTGAGTCAGTGTCAGAACTGGGATTAAAGCTCAGGAGCTGCTGGCTGCCTGTCCTGTGCCCACATGTAGTCATCAAATAAGTCGTGAGAATCCTCATGTGACCTAGGGTCACAGTCAGCTTAGTGGCTGAAATCTTTCAAAGACGATTTTGTGCTAGCAGGCAGGCAGAGTGGAACTGCTGGAATATTAGTCACTTTTTAAAGTATGTGCCCGTGGCATTGCTGGAGTGGGTTGCCAGGGCCTCCTCTGTCAGCTTGCTCTCAATCTTTCTCCAGTTCAAGGCTTTCAATTAGAAAATTAGTTAAGGATAGTATTTTCAAAGGAGGCTAAGGGAGTTAGGCACTGAGGCTCAGATCCACAAAGGCATTTAGGCACCTAACTTTCATTGGTTAGAGAATCTGGCTCCCAGTGAATTTCAATAGGATTTGGGTACTTAACTCTTTGTCTCCTTTGAAACTCCCAGCTTAAGCTCTTAAATGGCTCATTTAGATCCTGTAAGGCACAAAGATACTATGGTGATGGGGCAATAGAAATGTTAGTAAAAATATGAATACAGTAGAACCTCAGAGTTACAAATACCTCGGGAATGGAGGTTGTTTGTAACTGAACAAAATGTTATGGTTGTTCTTGCAAAGGTTTACAACTGAACATTGACGTAATACAGCTTTGAAACTCTACTATGCAGAAGAAAAATGCTACTTTTAACCCTCTTAATTTATATAAACAAGCACAGAAGAGCTTCCTTACTGTGTCAAATCTTTTTAAAAAAACTTTTTTTTTTTAGTAGTTTACATTTTACACAGTGCTGTACTGTATTTGCTCCCCTGCCCCCATCTTTGCTGCTGCCAGATTGTATACTTCCCGTTCCAAATGAGGCATGTGGTTGACCAGTCAGTTTGTAACTCTGGTGCTCATAACTCTGAGGGTTCTATTGTAGTGAATCACTAATGATACAGGCTGCAGCAGGAAACTGGGCTCTAAGTCTATCTCAGGCACACGCTCGTCCTTTGACCTTGGGCAAGTTACTTCATCTCCTTCTGCTACAGGCAACGCAGAAGTGAAACGAGAGAAGTTAAAAGTAGGCACTCTTTGGAAATCAGATAGTGTAGAACAATGTTTCTCAATGACCAGTCCGTGGACCGGCACCGGTTCCTGAGAGCTCTCTGACACAGTTTAGGAAGGCAGCAAGCCTGTCCCTGGTATAAAAAATATTGAGAAACACTGGTGTAGAAGATTAAATATTCCTGGGTAAACACCTTTCAAACCAGTTTGGGTGTAAAGGTTAAAATAAGATTAACTTTTTTTTAAAAAATGAACCAACTGCATATCCCCATTATAAATACCTAAGAGAACCCCAGACCATATCTCCCAACACAAACAACCAGAAATAAAAATACTGACAGCCTTAGTTGTACAGAAAAATAGTTACACTCCTAATATATTGCCAGCCCACTGTGTATAAAGGATGTTGGAGAAGCACCTTGTCTCTAGGCCCATTTCAGCATCTGCTGTTTGGAACTGACAGGCTCATGTACCCCTCCTGTGTGTGCTGTAGGCAGCTTTAAAGGAGAAAGTAGGCTAGGAACAAATGTAATATGAGCCAATTATAAATAGGTGGAGAGGTGCAGACTGCAGGTCTGGTGCATATTGCAGAAGGAATTAGAAGAGAACCCAGGAACTGTTTGCTGTTTATACTAAATTCTCATACATCATTGCAGACGGCTCACTCAAGGATTTAGTTTTATAGAAAGTGTACATTTTCTACGTCAGCAACTGTTAAAGGCTATCTCCCCCTCCCTTTTGTTGGGTTTAGTGCAGGACTTAGGAAAATATGGTAACAGCCAGCCAGCAATTCCATGTTCAGTTTAACCATTTGTAAGATCAAAAGTTTAGTGCTGCTGTAAGTAACTCAGCAGACAGATTCCTGCCCCTGATATCAAAGGCAAAACTCCCACAGACTTCAATGGGAGCAGGAAGCATGGGACTGGGAACTAATCTGTTCCTGATTCTGCTGTGTACTTGATACATGGCATTGGACAAGCTATTTAGGCCAAAATGGTCTAAGTAGGGTGCCTAAAAAAACCCCCATGCATCCAAATGTATGGAATTCAATGGTAACTATGGGTCCTCAGCACTCTGAAAATCCAGATACTCATTGGGTTTCCTAAGTATTTATGAAGGTGCCAAACTTTAGGATCCCAGAATTGAAAATGCTGGCCTGGCCCTTAACTTCTCTGTGCCTTAATTTTCCTATTTCTAAAATGGGTATAACACATGCTTTCCTCACACGGTGGGGGTTGGAGGCATCATTCATTAATGTTTGTGTTGCGCTTTGAGGTCCATGGAAGAAAGGTACCATAGACTAAGGAGGTACTTATTATAGAATAAGTAGAGTATATTATGGATTCAACTGCAATACATTTTCCCTGTGGGAAATGAAGAATACAGACTCAGGTAGCAGAGTGTGAAATTTCTACCTTCAGGTCTCCCCACTCCCCACCTACTGGAAGAAAGCAGCTGTGTAAATCAGGCTATTTGGTGAAAAACGGTTACTTTGAAGAGAAGTCTCCCACACTGTGGGTTGTGATCCCCAGCGGGGGTCACAGAAGGTGTCCTCGGGGTTATGGAATTTGCATGCTTAAAATTCCCAAAGACATTCTCCTCCCCTGTCTTCTAAGCAATGTGTCTTCCTCTGAGCACCTGTGCGAGGGGAGGGGGAAAGATGAATTGAAGTTAACTCCTTGCTCACCAGTAACCAAGTACAACACCTACCCACTGTTTCACAGTTTCTACAGGGAAAAATAACTTCTCACGCACGTCAATCAAAGTTAGAGCCACAGTAATGCTATAAACGTATCAGATTACAAGGAAGCAGGTTTAGAATTAACTTATTGATTTGATTTGTTCATAACACATTTCCTTAGAGTATGTCTACACTACGAAATTTGGTCGAATTTATAGAAGTCGTTTTTTTAGAAATTGTTTTTATATAGTCGATTTTATATAGTTGATTGTGTGTGTCTAAGTGCATTAAGTACATTAATGCGGCAGAGTGCTTCCACAATACCAAGGCTAGTGTCAACTTCCGGAGTGTTGCACTGTGGTTAGCTATCCCACAGTTCCCATAGTCTCTGCCGCCCATTGGAATTCTGGGTTGAGATTCCAATGCCTGATGGGGCAAAAAACATTGTAGCGGGTGGTTCTGGGTACATATCATCAGGCCCCCATTCCCTCCCTCTCTCCCTCCGTGAAAGCAACGGCAGACAATCGTTTCGCGCCTTTTTCCCTGAGTTACCTGTGCAGACACCATACCACGGCAAGCATGGAGCCCACTCAGCTCACTGTCACGCTATGTCTCCTGGGTGCTGGCAGACGTCGTACTGCATTGCTACACAGTAGCAGCAGCCCATTGCCTTGTGGCAGTAGATAGTGCAATAGGCCTGATAACCATCCTCATCATGTCCGAGGTGCTCCTGACCGTCTCAGTAAGGTCGGTCAAGAGCGCCTGGGCAGACATAGACGCAGGAACTAAATTAGGACTGACTCGACCAGGTCATTCTCTTTAGTCCTGCTGGCAGTCCTATTGCATCATCTTCTGCCGAGCAGCCAGGAGATGTGGATGGCTAGCAGTCCTACTGCACCATCTGCTGCCAGCCAAAGATGTAAAAGATAGATGGAGTGGATCAAAACAAGAAATACAGCAGATTTGTTTTGTATTCATTTGCTCCCCCCTCCCTACCTCAGTGAAATCAACAGCTGACAATTGTTTCGGTGAGGTCTGTCAGGAGCACCTTGAAAAGTTTAATGGAGATTCAGTCCTGTCTGAAATACCGGGGCGGGAGGGATGGCTCAGTGGGTTGAGCATTGGCCTGCAAAACCCACGGTTTCGAGTCCAATCCTTGAGGGGGCCATTCTGAGTGACAATTGTTTTTCTTTTTCCTTGATGTAAAGCCACCCCCTTTGTTGATTTCAATTCCCTGTAAGCCAACCCTGTAAGCCATGTCATCAATTGCCCCTCCCTCCAGCAGAGCGACAGCAGACAATCGTTCCGTGCCTTTTTTCTGTGTAGACACAATACCACAGCAAGCATGGAGCTCGCTCAGATCACTTTGGCAATTAGGAGCACATTAAACACCACATGCATTATCCAGCAGTATATGCAGCACCAGAACCTGGCAAAGCGATACCAGGCGAGTAGGAGACATCAGCGCGGTAACGTGAGTGATGAGGACATGGACACAGACTTCTCTCAAAGCACGGGCCCTGGCAATATGGGCATCATGGTGCTAATGGGGCAGGTTCATACGGTGGAATGCAGATTCTGGGCCCAGGAAACAAGCACAGACTGGTGGGACCGCATAGTGTTGCAGGTCTGGGACGATTCCCAGTGGCTGCAAAACTTTTGCATGTGTAAGGCACTTTCATGGAACTTTGTGACTTTCTTTCCCCTGCCCTGAGGCGCAAGAATACTAAGATGAGAGCAGCCCTCACAGTTGAGAAGTGAGTGGCAATAGCCCTGTGGAAGCTTGCAATGCCAGACAGCTACCGGTCAGTTGGGAATCAACTTGGAGTGGGCAAATCTACTGTGGGGGCTGCTGTGATGCAAGTAACCACTGCTGTGATGCAAGTAACCAACACAATCAAAGATCTGCTGATACCAAGGGTAGTGACCCTGGGAAATGTGCAGGTCATAGTGGATGGCTTTGCTGCAGTGGGATTCCCTAACTGTTGTGGGGCCATAGACGGAACCCATATCCCTGTCTTGGCACCGGAGCACCAAGCCGCCGAGTACATAAACCGCAAGGGGTACATTTCAATAGTGCTACAAGCACTGGTGGATCACAAGAGACATTTCACCAACATCAACGTGGGATGGCCGGGAAAGGTACATGACGCTCACATCTTCAGGAATTCTGGTCTGTTTCAAAAGCTGTAGGAAGGGACTTTATTCCCAGACCTGAAAATAACTGTTGGGGATGTTGAAATGCCTATAGTTCTCCTTGGGGACCCAGCCTACCCCTTAATGCCATGGCTCATGAAGCTGTACACAGGCAGCCTGGACAGTAGTCAGGAGCTGTTCAACTACAGGCTGAGCAAGTGCAGAATGGTGGTAGAATGTGCATTTGGGCATTTAAAGGCTCGCTGGCGCAGTTTACTGACTCGCTTAGACCTCAGCGAAACCAATATTCCCACTGTTATTACTGCTTTCTGTGCGCTCCACAATATCTGTGAGAGTAAGGGGGAGACGTTTATAGCGGGGTGGGAGGTTGAGGCAAATCACCTGTCCGCTGGTTACGCACAGCCAGACACCAGGGTGGTTAGAAGAGCACAGAAGGGCACAGTGCGCTTCAGAGAAGCTTTGAAAAACAGTTTCATGACTGGCCAGGCTACGGTGTGAAAGTTCTGTTGTTTCTCCTTGATGAAACCCCCCGCCCCCTGGTTCACTCTACTTCCCTGTAAGCTAACCACCCTCCCTTCCTCCCTTCGATCACCACTTGCAGAGGCAATAAAGTCATTGTTGCTTCACATTCATGCATTCTTTATTAATTCATCACACAAATAGGGGGATAACTGCCAAGGTAGCCCGGGACGGGTGGTGGAGGAGGGAAGCACCGGGAGGAGTGATGGAGGAGGGAAGGACAAGGCCACACAGCACTTTAAAAGTTTAAAACTTTAAAACTTATTGAATGCCAGCCTTCTGTCGCTTGGGCAATCCTCTGGGGTGGAGTGGCTGGGTGGCAAGAGGCCCCCCACAGTGTTCTTGGGCGTCTGGGTGAGGAGGCTATGGAACTTGGGGAGGAGGGTGGTTGGTTACACAGGGGCTGCAGCGGCGGTCTGTGCTCCTGCTGCCTTTCCTGCTGCTCAACCATACGCTGGAGTCTGTTAGTTTGATCCTCCAGCAGCCTCAGCATTGAATCCTGCCTCCTCTCATCACGCTGCCGCCATCTTTCAGCTTCAGCCCTCTCTTCAGCCTGCCACCTCTCCTCCCGGTCATTTTGTCCTTTCCTGCACTCTGACATTGTCTGCCTCCATGCATTCGTCTGTACTCTGTCAGTGTGGGAGGACAGCATGAGCTCAGAGAACATTTGATCGCGAGTGCGTTTTTTTCGCCTTCTAATCTTCACTAGCCTCTGGGAAGGAGAAGATCCTGTGATCCTTGAAACACATGCAGCTGGTGGAGAGAAAAAAAGGGACAGTGGTATTTAAAAAGACACATTTTATAGAACAATGGGTACACTCTTTCATGGTAAACCTTGCTATTAACATTACATATATAGCACATGTGCTTTCGTTCCAAGGTCGCATTTTGCCTCCCCCCAGTGCGTGACTAGCTCCTTCCCCCTGCTCCCTCCCCCCTCCCCGTGGCTAACAGCAGGGAACTTTTCTATTCAGCCACAGACAAACAGCCCAGCAGGAACGGGCACCTCTGAATGTCCCCTTAAGAAAAGCACCCTATTTCAACCAGGCGACCATGAATGATATCACTCTCCTGAGGATAACACAGAGAGATAAAGAACAGATGTTGTTTGAATGCCAGCAAACATACACTGCAATGCTTTGTTGTACAATGATTTCCGAGTATGTGCTACTGGCCTGGAGTGGTAAAGTGTCCTACCATGATGGACGGAATAAGCCTGTCCTCCCCAGAAACCTTTTGCAAAGGCTTTGGGAGTACATCCAGGAGAGCCGCGAATGCCAGGGCAAATTAATCATTAAACAAGCTTGCTTTTAAACCATGTATACTATTTAAAAAAGTACACTCACCAGAGGTCCCTTCTCTGCCTGGTGGGTCCAGGAGGCAGCCTTGGGTGGGTTCAGGGGGTACTGGCTCAAGGTCCAGGGTGAGAAACAGTTCCTGGCTGTCAGGAAAACCAGTTTCTCCGCTTGCTTGCTGTGAGCTATCTACAACCTCATCATCATCATCTTTCTTATCGCCAAAACCTGCTTCCGTGTTGCCTCCATCTCCATTGAAGGAGTCAAACAACACGGCTAGGGTAGTGGTGGCTGAACCCCCTAAAATGGCATGCAGCTCATCATAGAAGCGGCATGTTTGGGGCTCTGACCCAGAGCGGCTGTTCGCCTCTCTGGTTTTCTGGTAGGCTTGCCTCAGCTCCTTAAGTTTCACATAGCACTGCTTCAGGTCCCTGTTATGGCCTCTGTCCTTCATGCCCTGGGAGATTTAGACAAATGTTTTGGCATTTCGAAAACTGTAACGTAGTTCTGATAGCACGGATTCCTCTCCCCATACAGAGATCAGATCCCGTACCTCCCGTTTGGTCCATGCTGGAGCTCTTTTGCGATTCTGGGACTCCATCATGGTCACCTCTGCTGATGAGCTCTGCATGGTCACCTGCAGCTTGCCACGCTGGCCAAACAGGAAATGAAATTCAAAAGTTCGCAGGCCTTTTTTTGTCTACCTGGCCAGTGCATCTGAGTTGAGAGTGCTGTCCAGAGTGGTCATGATGAAGCACTTTGGGAGAGCTCCCGGAGGCCAATACCGTCTAATTGCATCCACAGTACCCCAAATTCGATCCGGCAAGGCCGATTTCAGCGCTAATCCCCTTGTCGGGGGTGGAGTAAGGAAATCGATTTTAAGAGCCCTTTAAATTGAAAAAAAGGTATAGTGGCTTCAAATGGAATATAACCCTGAATACATCTTTAATTGAGCAGAAGTGGCCATTTGGATGGAGAGGCTAGGCTCATTTCAGGAAAGAAGCAAAGCCTGGGCTATTAGCATTGTTATAGGTCAGGTCTCTGGGCTGTTTTGCAACTATCATTTATTCGTTATCTCTCACATCTATTACTTAAAATATTACTAGTCTTTCCATTTTATTTTCTGCATGATTTAATGTACTAGCAATTACTCATATATGATGGACTATGCATGCCCTCTATGGTATGCAACATCAGATCTGCTAAATTGTTTATCTATTTCACGCTCCAATGGTTGGCCCACTGAGGGCATGAGCTCTACTAAAGCTAACAGGACATTCTTCTTGGGTTAACATGGCAGAGGCTTGTTTTGGTGTAGCCAGGGGCAATGGTGATTTGCTGATGCTGCAAATTTAAGGTTCAGCTGGTTGCTTGTAGCTACAAAGAATGTTCTGTGGGAATAAGTGTTGCCAACTCTAGTGATTTTAGCACAAATCTACCAATATTTGGTGTTATTTTTAAAAAGCCAGCTCCTGGATTATGAAGTTTGGGTATCTCAGCTTTCCGATACAAAAAAGTGCAAGTTTGTAGCCCTCATAGTTGCAGAGAAAACCTAGAAAACATGACCTGAGGGCACCCTAGAGGCTCAAAATCCAGAAGGCAAATAAACCAGAACCCCAAATGTATTATTTTTTAAATACAGGAATCCAGCTCTCCAGAAAATTTATTAAATCCTCCCTTTCTATTTCAGGTTTTAGCAGTGATCTGACAGCTCAATATTTTCAGTCCTGTTCTTCTAGAATGGTCATTCCAATGCTTGAGACTCAGTCCAATTCCTTCTTGTGGCTTTGAAAGTGGCTTTCCATATGCAGCCTTGACCTCAAAACCTTCAAGACATTCTTCCGGATTGCAGTCTTGGTCATCAGAGAATCCACCTTTTCATCCCAAATGAAATGGTACTTTCCAGATGAAGATTGTGGTAACTTTGAATCTCTTTCTTATAGTAGGTCACATACAGACCTGTGTGGGTGGTGTCTGCTTTGTCTCAGCCCTGCTAGGTCTTGCCTCAGTAATGAGGGCCATGTGGCTCAGTGAAGATAGCTTTCCTCCAGCCTTCTGTGTCTTCACTTTGCTGTGTGTGGACAAAGTTACAGTGGGAAGTCTTGTCTTTCTGACTGCCCTGTAATGATTACCATATGTGCAATGTTCCAAACGCTACAGTGAAACATCAGTGAAAATCAGACCTCTATCAGAATCCGTCTTGTTTGCAGTAGGAACTGCCAGATTCAGTGATTACTGACCTCTGCCATGTCACAGGTGTGTTATCCTTTGCAGCTCTGACTCAGGAGAGGCGACTGGTGCCAGGAATAAAGATCAATATCTTCCCAGAATTCATAGATACTAAGGTCAGAAGGGACCATTATGATCATCTAGTCTGACCTCCTGCACAACGCAGGCCACAGAAATTCACCCACCCACTCCTGCGAAAAACCTCTCACCTATGTCTGCGCTATTGAAGTCCTCAAATCATGGTTTAAAGACTTCAAGGAGCAGAGAGCCCTCCAGCAAGTGACCCATGCCCCAATTCCTGTGTGTTGTACTGTTACATGGTCTCAGTCATAAATTAATTACTGTACAAGCATAAAGCAAACAAAGCCTCCTGAATCCTTCATTCTGGGTGGGAACAAGGTGGTGGTTCAAATGCTTCTGAGTTTCCCTGGAAGCAAGTGGATTTGCAAAGAAACTGGAAAGAGTTTACTGTGGTGTCACACTTATTGCTGGGGTCCGGGCTGGTGACATGTATATGGAGTCCTCTCCCCAGCCCTGCAGAGATTACCATGGAAAGATCTGAAGCCCTATTATCGTTTCTTCTGGTCTCCTCCATGCTGGCAAGCCCCACCTGTAAAGGAAATTCTAAGGGCAGCTGCAGCCTGGAGAGTCCCTGGAGTGAGGTTACTTGGGGCAGGATGTGCACCAAGGGCCCAGAGCTGGGAACTGCAGGGTTTGGGGGCAGCATGTTTCAGCAATGGAATAAGGTGGGGAATCTCTGTGAGGGGAGCATAGCAAAATTCTCCCCGGCTTTAGTTTCCTCTCACTGGGATTTTACCATGCAAGGATGTGATCTGCCCCATGTATATTAGAAGGGTAGGGTACTACCAGAGCTAGCTATATATTTACTAACAAAGATTTAAGCATATTTAAAAATAAATGGTTAAAGTGTTTAAGAAAAACTTGATGCTTTTGTTGTTTTTGGTGAATCCGGCTGCTGTCTCTCTGTGTGGGCTGCTATTGCAATTACACAGCACTGCACTTAGTAGCGTTCATCCCACAGTTTGGCTGGGCCACAGAAACATTTTTTGGGCAGTGTTGAAAGTTCCTTTCCTAGAGATTGAGGCATAACAGCCTAAATTTTCGGTTACACTAAGGCCCCTTTACACTTCTCTGGCAGTGCAAAAGGGCCTTTGGGTGGGTGGAGATGTAACTTATCCCTCCTTCAGTATAACTGAGATTTCAGGCTGGAGAGTTGAGTAATTCAGCAAGCCCCATGGAATCCTAATTCAGAAGAAACAAAAAGCAGGCCACCTGCATGGCTGGAACAGATTGTCTTTTGGAGATAGCTGTTCTGTATTAACAGCCTCTGAACAGTTGCCAGGTGCTCAATTGCCAGCTGCCACGAATCATTCCTTTGAAGAAAAAAAGAAAAGTCTACCTGTCCTGCTGTCTGGGGTGTGAGGGGAGATGTGTGAGCTCCTTTACTTGAAGTGCAAACCCATTCAGGAGAAAATATTTCCATTCACTCATTCTGTAATTTACCCAAACAACCACAACACCTGCTTGAAACCTCTGGGCCTCTGTCAGGGGGTCCACTCACTGCAGGTGGTACCTCCTCCTGGCCACTCTGGGGATTAGTTCTTTCCAGGTCCAAGGCCGTCTTCTGCTGCTGGCTGCATAGCCTGTTGCTGCGCACACTCTCTCTCTCTCTGCAACTCAGGGTGCTCCCTCTCAGTGACTTGGCCCTCTGGCAAGGTTACTATGTGTGTTCCCCTCTTCCAGGGTTTCAAAGTCTTTCCTCACCAGCAGTCTTAGGCAGTCTGCTCATTCACTACCTCTATGGTACTACTTCCCCAGTGGCTGCCAAGGGAAACCAAGCCCACCCTCTACTCCGTCTATCAGCTCAGGGACCCGCTACTTAACAGCTAACATTTACACCCCCCTGAACCCCACTGCCTTTTCCCTGAGCCTTTTCTACTCCTCCTGGCTCCCCACACACTGGGTTTGCCAGCCCAAACTTCCTCCTCCCAGCAAATAACTGCAGACTAATGTCTATAGCCCCCAACACTCCTCCCTTCCTCCATAGAGCAAAGCAGACTTCTCCCTTACAGCACTTTTCTGCTATCCGCTCCCTGGCTTTATAGACGTGCCTCCTGTTCTTGCACAGTTGAGCTGCCCCTAATTAGGACTTTCCTCTTAGCCTTAATTCCCCCATCTTATAGCCTAACAGATTAATTGGCCCCTCTGGCCTACATTTACCTCTTCAGGGTTAGTGTAGGGCAGACACCCTACCATAGCCTCTCAGTGTGTTTTGACTTGTCTTTCTCTTTAGATTCTAAGTTCCTTGGGGCAGGAGCTGTGTCTTCTGCATCTTTTCCAGAGCAAAGTATTCTGTCACCGTGGAACCAGTATGGATCCAGGGCTCCATATCTTCAGCACAAAAAGAAATAGAATCTTCAAATGTATTTGTGGAATTTTAAGGTTCTTCCCATTTTATCTATCAGAGGGTTGCCAAGCAGAGTCACACCTTGGTGGAGCTATAAGTGGACTGGGTGAGAGTATTCAGTGGGGCCCTTCACATGCTCTGAAAAGGCTCAGTGCTGTCTCCAATGCTGTCAGTAGCAAAAGTCCCATTGACTTCAGTGGGAGCAGGTTTGGTTCCCTAGTTTGCAATGCGTGGTCAGAAGCAAACTTGTGGCTTGTGGCTTGAAGCACCACAGCAGTGGCGGTTACTGCTGAAGTCCAGATTGTGATGGGAGTGGCTCATACAGGAACTACTGTACAGGAATAGATTAATGGTCCATCTGTCTCAAGAAGTGGACAGTGCTGCAGTACCTGTGGGCAGATGTGGTGGCCATTCAAGAGGCAGCATTTACCAATAGATACCACAATTATTTCCTATTCTAATTCCTGGAGGGGAAATGGTGGTGTTTCAGTTAGACCTGTGCAGAACATGCTGACTCTTAAATGGTGACCACTGTAAATATGCAATATGTAAGACAGGGAAGGAAAACTTTTCCAACCCCAAGTTGGTGACCCGCTGTTGCCCTGCAGCCTAGCTAGTATAAATGCATAAGCTCGTCAGTCAGTGCAGTTTGTAGACCAAGTGACTGGTAACCAAGGCAGATTAATGCCAGAAAAATAGACCTCAGAATTAGTGTAACTGGAAAGTAAAAGAGTCCATTCTGCCAAGGTCATCACTGAGCTTTCGTGCTGGTGACAGTGTCAGACAGATGAGGCCTAACTGAAGTCCTATCACATGTGTTTGTGGAAAATAACTCTTGCCTAAGTTACTGTTTGTAACATATGAGAATTATGAAACCATGAATAGATCACAGCTGATTGAACAGCTGAATTATTAAGCCCCCAAACCCTTAGTAACAGCAAAGAGGCATCATAAACACCAGCATGAACTGAACTGTCCTACCCTGCAGTTCTACTCAAACATTTTCTCCTGTTTCTGTGCAATGTAACTTAGCTTGTGTAACCACTATAGTTGTGTAGGCTACGCTGAAGCAGCTTTCACCATTGTATTTTAACGCTAGTGTATGCATGTTAGAGCTTCTATTCCGAATACATTAGATCACTGTAATAATGTTAATTATATGCATCCTTCAGACTCCACAGTTATGTTAGCAGAAGCCAGATTGTAAATGTATCACTTTCTCCACAAAACTAATCTTGTAACATTTCTGGAATGAGTATTCTTACCTTCTTTTAAATGCACAAATAGGTATCTTTGGTTTCAGTTAGAGAAAAGGCCAAAACTGGAAATCGCTTTGAATGTAGGTTATGGGGCTGAGGGTCAGAGAGAAGGTAGGTTTTGAATTGAAATCCCCAGACCCAAACACACCCCTATGCTTTTGGTATCATCCAAAACTAGGAGAAGCCTAGTTTTCGCCTCTGGCTTCAGCCCAGCTGAAATCTTGCAAGAATGGCTGTCCCTGTAAGAACAGCTGAGCCCATTAGACACACCAGGATGCTGGAAATCGTGCAAGATCAGTTTTCTGACATTTTGGGCCAAAGTTTCATAAGACCAGCCAGCACGATTTCAGCACCATTGAATCCCTTTCCCTGAGGTGGCCTCAAAGCCAACCCCCAGCTCAAACCTTAGCTGGATGTAAACACTGAATTCTCAGTCCGTCTTGTCTCTAGGCTCTGTTCATCACACAGTCAAATGGTGTGAAAATCAACACTTTCACCAGCAGGAGTTAGGGTGAAAATGTTGCAAGATTTGTAAAGTGTGGGGAAGTGGTGGTGGAGGGAATATAACACAGACAGAGGCTAGATTACATTGCCAACAGAATTTCCATGGGCCTGTGGGGGGATGATGCATGTTCCCCTCTCCTGGTCCAACCACTGTTCACCATCTTCACCCTTATCCCCCGCAGTGTGCAGAACATTTCCCCTTCCCCACTTTTCTCCCTTTCCACATGTCAACAGCACAGGGAGTCCTCTCTGGAGTCTGAGGGAAGTGATTAGTACTACTGAAAAGCAGTCTGAGCCCTTCTTCTGTGTGGGAGAGGGAGATTTGCCAACATAGGGTCCTCTGATGTATGGCTCTCAGGGTTAACATGACTGGGCCTTGAATAAGGACTTCAGGATTTGGCTTACACTTAAAATAGAGGTTGACCTAGCTATGGTGCTCAGGTATATGATAAATCCAACCCTCTTAGCCCTGTAGCTATGCCAACCTAACCTCTTCTGTGGATACAGGTAGGTTGACAGAAGAATGTTTCCGCCAGTACAGCTACCGTTGGTGTTCCTACAGCAATGGATAAACCCCTTCTGTTCTTGGAGGCTGCATCTACGCTACAGGGTTATGCTGGCATAGCTATGGTGATGTAGCTATGCTGCAATTGTCCCTATAGCGTTGACATGACCTAAGTCACCTATGCCTGGAGAATCTGGGCATCACTACATACATTTAGAAGGAGAACAGTTCCCTTAAAGAAGGGGAACAAATCTCCCTTCCCACTCAGGTTTAAAAAAAGTAGGCTAGTGCAGTGTACTAGTGTAATATGCTGCTCTAGCAGCAGGTAGGCTGGTGTGCAGGCCAGCCGTAGTGTCTGAATGGCCTTCAGAGGGAGGTCATGGCAGTAGTACCGTCTTGAGGGTGAAACACAAATCGGTCTGGCTCAGCCTGAATCTGAGAAGTATAGGCATTGTGTTCTTGGCATGGCCTCCCGTTTTGTAATGTGGGCTACTGTGTGACAAGGAGCAGTCTTTGCCAGCTCAGCTCCCACTGCATGTCAGAATCACCAGATGAAATGAAACTGTATACCCTGAGCTATTTAAAATAATCTTCCAAAAATATCCGCCTGTTTCCCAGGCAGGAAAAGAGCAGGGGAGGACAGCGAGGCACAGCTAGTTATAGCATAGCCTCTTCCAGCTGTAATCCAGAATTGTTCTGAGTGTCCTTAAGATCGGCAAAGGTTTAAAAAAATACATTATTTTTTTTATCGGTCTACAATAGGGCAGGTTGAAAATTTTCCATTGAAACTGGTTTTTCCAATGGAAAATTGGATTTTTGACTAAATACATTTTTTCACGAAAAGTGTCTATTTTCTGTGGAATTGTTTTATTTTCATTGAAAAACTGAACAGTTTTTAGTTTTTGCCCAAAAGTTCAAAGATTTTGATTTAGTGCCACAGTGCCTCGCAAGGTTATAGTTTGAATACCTCATGTCCCATTTTTCTCTCTGGGCCCGGCTCCCCAGCAGACTACATCTCCCATGATGCACCACAGTCAGGGACTCCCAGGCTGCACCTTCTCCCCTCACCAAGAGGGAAGACTGCGGTGCTTCACACGACATGTAATCTAATTGGGGAGGCTAGTCTTTGGAGGGGAATATGAGCAGGAGGCTCCTGAGCTACAGCTCCCGTGAGGAATGGTGAAAGCATTTGCAAATCAAAATATTCCAGTTTTTGATTTTTTGCTGAAAAGTCAAAAATTTCAGTGGACACACCCCACCCTACCTGTTACCTATGTGTTTGCTCAGGGCACAAAAATCCAGTGCATTAGTCAGAGCACAGATGGGATCAGGGGATCAGATCAGCTAAAATCAATATAAGCCAGGTTTAAACCTATGGAAAATTGTCCACACAAAATGTTGCACCAGTTTAACTACATAAGTACAACATCACACCTTTAGATAAATCAGGGCAACTTGGTTGGACCAGGCCGTTGTTAGCTGCTGGAGTATATGAAAAGGATAAATGTACTAATTGGTAGGTGGAAGATCCTTTAGTAAACTCTTGGCTCTCAGAATTTCCAGGCTCAAGCTTTTCATCATGCAGCCCCAAACACACAGGTAACAATAAAAAGAAACCTGGATGTGTCTGTCTATAGTTGCTAGACATTAACTGCCGTTCTTTTAATCCAGTTTCCCATGGTGTTCCTGATACAAGTGCAGGTACTGTGAGTTACACTCCCCTTAAAGGCATCAGTACATATATCTGTGATGGGGTATACCAACCCCACACTGGGCAACTAGGGGTTAAGGAGCTGCTCTGGGCTCAGCTAGCCCACCCTGCCACACCTGCAAGAGATGCACAGGCTGGGGGAGGAGATAAAAGGGAGCAGAACAGCTCACATGAGGGCAGGCCAGGGAAGAGAGAGGATCTTGCCTCTCCTGAGGAAAGGACTGAGCCTGGGGAGGCAGGATCTCTCCCATTAACAAGTGTCTGAATGCCCCTTCCTGAGGGAAAGGGGGGCTGCTTCTGACAGACCCTGCTGGGAGGCATCCCCTCCCCCTCCACATGCTAACTAAGTTTATTTGTGTTGATTCCCTGTGTTTTGTTTATGGACTATCCCTGAATGGGCCAGATTGGAAACTGACCTGGTTGGAGGACCAAGGCATAAGAGGAGGCAGCTGCTGCTGCAGAAGGGAGAGAATTACCATGCCATGCCTGGCTGCGAAGAGGTGCCATGGGTGAGCTGACCCTGCTTCACATCCTCCTGTTACAGATGGCAAACTCTGGACAATAGCAGGGCGGCAGGAAATGACCCAGGGAGGGCAGCCTTAAGGAGCTCCTGGCTGTCAGATCCTTTTGTTGCCCTCACAGGACCCTGGTCCAGAGCCTGGTGGAGAGGGAGGGCCTGGGCTCCCCTACCAATCCCCCCTCTGCAGGTTGAAGGTCCTAAGCCCGCACCACTGGGCAACGCTTCCCACAAGCAAAGAGCATCACAGTCCCTCATGGCAGAGGACTGGGAGTAGTTCATTACAATAGGAGCTGGGCCCAGGCATCAAAGTTCAGATTTGGAACTGAACTTCCCCAAAGTTCATGTGTGTTTGGATCTAGGGTATGCCTTCTGGCCCATCTATAACGACAGTTTAATTCTTCTAAAAGGCTGAATACTGTAGCCGTTCCACTGGGTGAGATATTGCTTCATTGTGAAGTTACAGAAGGAGATTACTTTTACTGGGCAGATGACAGGGATGCTCTTCTTGGGGGTTGAGGGGATAATAGGAATCTTATTCAGACTGTAAGCTCCTTGAGGACATTTCCATGCCTTATGTTTTGTGCAGTGCTGGCCATCCTACTAAATCCGACAATCACGGAGTCCGCCTTTGCACTGTGCTAAAACTGCCCCCTTTTGGCCAAACCACAGTAAGTATCCCAAACACATAAATGGCATTGGTCCCGTGGAAAACAGTGTTTGGAACATGCAAGGATCCCATGGATCCTCACTTACACATTTCAGCCAAAAAATACTTCAGCTTAAGCGCTTATCTGAGATCAGCCCTGCAGATCTGATGGTAGAGTTTGGCTCTCCGTGCTGTAAATCTCTGTAATTGTGGCAAAGGTGATTTCCCAAAATAGAAAGAAGAATGAGAAATCACAAACTTGTTTTGTTTCTCTTGAAAGTTTAAAGAGGGAGCTAACAGCAGAAAACCACCAACAGTGGCTCCCATCCAGATGCCTCCCCTGATCCTGTAATCCTGAGCCTGACCTAAGTGTTTGATGAAGATCAGAACACACTGAGGGCCTAATTGTGCCCTCAGACATGCACATACAGCTCCTGTTGTCAATAGGAAGGACACTCATGCATCTGAGGTCAGGATATGGTCCTTCTGCATGAATAAATTCTTAAGGGAACCTTACAGCTCCAAATTCCCTCATTTATGTCATGAGAAGCATGTTATGAGAAACAGTCTGAAAATCTATATTTAACAATTGATTTCACCAGGAACACTTTTACACTGTAAACAAAAACATCTGGGAAGACTACTTTGCAGTTGATCTATTCTTTGAATATATATTCTTTGAGGAGATATATTCTTCGAATGCTGAAAAATTAACCAGAAGAGTAAAAGGGAACAGTTATTTAAAAGACTCAGAATGGATCCTGACCTCATCTTAGAGAAAGACATATGGTACTGTGCTCATCAAAGTGAACAGCAAATGCAAAAACTGGTACCAGGAGCCAGTGGGCCGCACTCTTATTGATTTACACCACTCTAGCAGTATAATGAGGTCATAACATGGGTGTAAGCATAATTTACACTGCTAGAGAATGTAAAGTGGCCGAAATGTACAGGAGAATTGGGCCCTTAAAGTGCCAAGTCTACTCCTAAAAGTGACAAATGGCATCTTCTTGGCCTGGTCTACACTTGGGGAGGCGGGGGGGAGGAGAGGATCGATCTAAGTTGCATAACTTCAGGTACGTGAATAACATAGCTGAAGTTGACGTACTTAAATCTACTTACCACGGTGTCTTCACTGTGGTAGATTGACTGCTGCCAACTCCCCCGTCAACTCCGTCTATGCTTCTTGCTCTGGTGGAGTACCAGAGTCCACAGGAGAGCACTTGGCGGTCGATTTATCACATCTTCGCTAGACACAATAAATCAACCCCGGCTGGATCGATTGCTCCAGAGGTAAGTGTAGACATGCCCTGACTCAAGAAACCTGCTCCCCTGTGTATTTAGAATGAGACCTGCTCTCAAAAAATTCTCTACTGATTTTTACTCCTGTTAGTTATGTTGGATCTGAGGGGCTAAGTGACCTGGATTCGGTTCCTTCTTTGTAAGTCAACAGTTCATCAAGTTCCACGGTTACAGTTGTGCAGACCCTTTGGATAGGGTGACCATATTTCCTTATGCTGAATACGGGATACCTGGTAATTTACTCGTATTCAAGCGAATTCAATGGCAATCAGTCAGAACTATGCAGTAGAAAACATTCACATTAACATCAAGTTGACTGAGCCCCTGTTTAAAAAAAATACTGCGTGGTTGGATTCTTTTTATTTACCTTTTTATCTTTAAGGCTTTAGGGAAGGGACAGCAGCTGCTTCCAGGGGCGGGGGATGACCAGGCCTGTGTCTTTGCAGAGCTCATCTCTTCCTCCCCCACAACCCTGTGGCTGGAAGAAGCTTGTCCCTTCTTGCCTGCAGTGTCGAAAGGCAGTTAACACTTCCAGGTTGCTGCTGGCCACCAACATAACCCAGCCACCTCCTGTCCCCTGGCTACAGTGCGGGCAGGATGGGGTTAAGCCCTAAGGGTGCATTGTGCATCATGGCTCAGGGAACCTGATTGCAGGGGCTTCAGTGAACCTGGCCAGAAAGGTGGCGCAGCAGGGGAGGGTGCCTAGGAGACGGAGCAGCCCCATGCTCCCTCAGGGCAGGACCCCTAGGGCAGGGAGGTGAGGTGATGAAGCGGGTGCTAAGCCCCTGCCTGCGGGGATGCTGTGGAGCCTGCAGGGTCAGGGCACGCACAGACTGGAAATTGCTTCTTGCCTGCCACTCCAGAACTTAGCTGAGGGGCAGAGAGGCTTCCCCATGCCAGTGCTGTGCAGGGCTTTGGCACATGCAGGCTTGGCTCCTCCTTGCCAGCGCTCCAGGCTGGAGGGTCTTGGGCTTTCCTAGGGCGCTAGCCCAGCCAGAGGCAGTGGGGGAAGGAAGGAGCCTGCTGGCTAGGCTGTTGGTGGGCTAAGTGCTCTGACCAGGGGCTGGTTCTCCACACAGCGCTGTGAGTTGGACACACGCCACTGGGGGGAAAATGGAGGAGCAGTGGGGCTGGTGGGGAGGGGGGGGGGGCAAAGGGGCAAAGCAGGACGAGGACAGCAAGAGGGGGAGCATGTTAGAGGGTCAATGGGTGTGCAGCAGAGGCAACAGGTAACCGACTACTGCCTGGCACCTGCCCGCACGCACCAGCCACCGCAGCACACAGCCAGTGCTGGCCGGAAACAGGACGGGGTGGGGCAGGGCCCTCCTGGTTGAGAGCTGGCATGCAGCAGGCACTGCAGTGACGGATCAGCAGGAGGAGTAGCTGGCCCTGCATGTAACCCGCACACCTCCTGGGTGTGGTGTTCTGTCCCACCTAGTGACACCGAGACCACTTAGAGATTAATGAGTCTGCTCCACAGCTTTAGCTAAGGGCCAGGGCCATCCTTACCCATAAGCAAAGTATGCAGCTGCATAGGGTACCAGGAAATTTGGTCCCAAATTTCCTGGTGCCCTGTGCAGCTGTGTGCTACTCCAGCCCCTGCTCCGTCCCAGCCCCACTCCACTCCTTCCCCAAGTCCCCGCCCCTGCTCCGCCCCACCCCACCTCTTCTCACCCCTGCTCCGCTCCAGCCCTGCCCCCACTGCCCTGAGGAGTGCAGCAGGGCTGGGCCAGCACTCACGGGGGGCGGGAAGTGCAGCAGCCTGGCCCCAGCCACACCGTCGGTGAGTGCTGGGGGGTGGCTCCCCCCATCCCCCAAGCCAGCCCCCCCCATGGAGGACTGCCCCCGCCCACAGGGAGGGGGCTGCGTAGGGCCGCAGAATAGCTAGGGACGGCCCTAGTAAGGGCCACATGGCTTTTAGCTCATGCAGTAGAGGCTCATGCATTTAGCTCCAGAGATCCCAGGTTTGATCCCGCCCACCGACAACTGGGGTCTGTCAGTGTTACACGTGCGCTGTAGCTTTGCCCTGCCACCAGCCTTGCACACCCACCTCATCATTGACCACTAGATCCCCGACCCCACTCACTGCGGGCGGGCGGCCAGTGAGCAGGGATCCAGCCAGCACCACGATCCTCCAGTACTGATTGCAGGGGTGGGGGGAGAGACAGAAAATATGGGACAATTTGCTCATTTTTAAGAAAACATCAGGACATGCGCTGGAGGTCTTAAATACGGCACTGTCCTGTTAAAAACAGGATGTCTGGTCACCCTACCTTTGGAGATAATTGGATCACACACAAAAAATGAGGAGTCCTTGTGGCACCTTAGAGACTAACACATTTATTTGGGCATAAGCTTTTGTGGGCTAAAACCCACTTAATCGGATGCATGCAGTGGAAAATACAGTAGGAAGATATATATACACAGAGAACATGAAAAAATGGGTGTTGCCATACCAACTGTAACAAGACCAATAAATTAAGGTGGGCTATTATCAGCAGGAGAAAAAAAAAACCTTTTGTAGTGATAATCAGGATGGCCCATTTCAAACAGTTGACAAGAAGGTGTGAGTAGCAGTAGGGGAAAAAATTAGCATGGGGAAATAGTTTTTACTTTGCATAATGACCCATCCACTCCCAGTCTTTATTCAAGCCTAAGTTAACAGTGTCCAGTTTGCAAATAAATTCCAATTCTGCAGTTTCTCGTTGGAGTCTGTTTTTGAAGCTTTTTTTGTTGGAGAATTGCGACTTTTAGGTCTGAAATTGAGTGGCCAGGGAGGTTGCAGTGTTCTCCGACTGGTTTTTGGATATTATAATTCTTAATATCTGATTTGTGTCCATTTATTCTTTTGTGTAGAGATTGTCTGGTTTGGCTAATGTACATGGCAGAGGGGCATTGTTGGCACATGAGGGCATATATCACATTGGTAGATGTGCAGGTGAACGAGCTGATGTGATTAGGTCCTATGATGGTGTTCCTTGAATAGATATGTGGACAGAATTGGCAGCAGGCTTTGTTGCAAGGATAGGTTCCTGGGTTAGTGTTTTTGTTGTGTGGTGTGTGGTTGCTGGTGAGTATTTGCTTCAGGTTGAGGGGCTGTCAATGTTCCCTATAATTTTTGACAGGTTGTGTGTGCAAAAAATTTCTTCTGTGCAAATTTTTGTGCTTTTGTGCAAATTTTTGTGCGCGCGGTGTTTCGTCATGTGCATGGGGTTTAGGATCTGTGTGCGCGCGCACATGCAGACAGCTGAGAGGGAACAGTGGGGGCTGTCTGTAAGCGAGGACTGGCCTGTCTCCCAAGATCTGTGAGAGTGAGGGATTGTCCTTCAGGATAGGTTGTAGATCCTTGATGATGGGCTCACAAGTGTCCCTGAAGGCATGATTTTAAGACAGTGGAGTTACACAAGTAACACTCAATGGTAGCTGTGTTAGTCTGTATCTGCAAAAAAACAAAAACAAAAACAAACCAAGGAGTACTTGTGGCACCTTAGAGACTAACAAATTTATTTGCCACGAAAGCTTATGCCCCATTAAAGTTGTTACTCTCTAAGGTGCCACAAGTACTCCTCATTTTTTTACAAGTAACACTGGGAATGCAGAACCTTTGATACTGGTGATGATAGGTGTGAAGGCAAGAATGTAGCTTGACTCCCAGATCTCAGGCAGAGTTTGCAGGGCTGGCAGTTAGAAAAAAATCTTTG
This sequence comes from Lepidochelys olivacea, assembly GCF_965140295.1. NCBI lineage: Eukaryota > Metazoa > Chordata > Testudines > Cheloniidae > Lepidochelys > Lepidochelys olivacea. The sequence goes on along the minus strand of NC_140412.1, from coordinate 22,531,904 downwards.
TACTTGTGAGCACATTGGACACAGATCATTAGGAGGCAATAAATGTGGAACCCTTTACAATGTCCATTTTACACAGCCACTTTTCAGAGTAGCATCACATTTTAAGACATGCTGACTATGAAAGTTCAGAGAAGCCACAAACAGCAGAGAAAGGAATGACTTTGCAGAGTTTTGAATAACTGCTGTCTCTAGAAAGAGTGACAGGACAATTAATTGGCACTGACCAGCAGTAGGCTTCCTTTTATGGGACACAGTGAAAAACAAGATCATAGAATCATAGAATATCAGGGTTGGAAGGGACCTCAGGAGGTCATCTAGTCCAACCCCCTGCTCAAAAGCAGGACCCATACCCAATTAAATCATCCCAGCCAGGGCTTTGTCAAGCCTGACCTTAAAAACTTCTAAGGAAGGAGATTCCACCACCTCCCTAGGCAACGCATTCCAGTGTTTCACCACCCTCCTAGTGAAAAAGTTTTTCCTAATATCCAACCTAAACCTCCCCCACTGCAGCTTGAGACCATTACTCCTTGTCCTGTCCTCTTCTACCACTGAGAATAGTCTAGAACCATCCTTTCTGGAACTACCTCTCAGGTAGTTGAAAGCAGCTATCAAATCCCCCCTCATTCTTCTCTTCTGCAGACTAAACAATCCCAGTTCCCTCAGTCTCTCCTCATAAGTCATGTGTTCCAGACCCCTAATCATTTTTGTTGCCCTTCGCTGGACTCTCTCCAATTTATCCACATCCTTCTTGTAGTGTGGGGCCCAAAACTGGACACAGTACTCCAGATGAGGCCTCACCAATGTCGAATAGAGGGGAACAATCACGTCCCTCGATCTGCTCGCTATGCCCCTACTTATACATCCCAAAATGCCATTGGCCTTCTTGGCAACAAGGGCACACTGCTGGCTCATATCCAGCTTCTCGTCCACTGTCACCCCTAGGTCCTTTTCTGCAGAACTGCTGCCTAGCCATTCGGTCCCTAGTCTGTACCTGTGCATTGGGTTCTTCCGTCCTAAGTGCAGGACCCTGCACTTATCTTTATTGAACCTCATCAGATTTCTTTTGGCCCAATCCTCCAATTTTTCTAGGTCCCTCTGAATCCTATCCCTGATCTCCAGCGTATCTACCACTCCTCCCAGTTAAGTATCATCCGCAAATTTGCTGAGAGTGCAATCCACACCATCCTCCAGATCATTTATGAAGATATTGAACAAAACCGGCCCCAGGACCGACCCCTGGGGCACTCCACTTGACACCGGCTGCCAACTAGACATGGAGCCATTGATCATTACCCGTTGAGCCCGACAATCTAGCCAACTTTCTACCCACCTTATAGTGTATTCATCCAGCCCATACTTCTTTAACTTACTGACAAGAATACTGTGGGAGACCGTGTCAAAAGCTTTGCTAAAGTCAAGATACAATACATCCACTGCTTTCCCTTCATCCACAGAACCAGTAATCTCATCATAGAAGGCGATTAGATTAGTCAGGCATGACCTTCCCTTGGTGAATCCATGCTGACTGTTTCTGATCACTTTCCTCTCATGTAAGTGCTTCAGGATTGACTCTTTGAGGACCTGCTCCATGATTTTTCCGGGGACTGAAGTGAGGCTTACTGGCCTATAGTTCCCAGGATCCTCCTTCTTCCCTTTTTTAAAGATTGGCACTACATTAGCCTTTTTTCAGTCATCCGGGACTTCCTCTGTTCGCCACGAGTTTTCAAAGATAATGGCCAATGGCTCTGCAATCACAGCCGCCAGTTCCTTTAGCACTCTCGGATGCAACTCATCCGGCCCCATGGACTTGTGCACGTCCAGTTTTTCTAAATAGTCCCTAACCACCTCTTTCTCCACAGAGGGCTGGCCATCTATTCCCCATGTTGTGATGCCCAGCACAGCAGTCTGGGAGCTGACCTTGTTCGTGAAGACAGAGGCAAAAAAAGCATTGAGTACATTAGCTTTTTCCACATCCTCTGTCACTAGGTTGCCTCCCTCATTCATTAAGGGGCCCACACTTTCCTTGGCTTTCTTCTTGTTGCCAACATACCTGAAGAAACCCTTCTTGTTACTCTTGACATCTCTCGCTAGCTGCAGCTCCAGGTGCGATTTGGCCCTCCTAATTTCATTCCTACATGCCCGAGCAATATTTTTATAGTCTTCCCTGGTCATATGTCCAACCTTCCACTTCTTGTAAGCTTCTTTTTTATGCTTGAGATCTGCTAGGATTTCACCGTTAAGCCAAGCTGGTCGCCTGCCATATTTACTATTCTTTCGACACATCGGGATGGTTTGTCCCTGTAACCTCAACAGGGATTCCTTGAAATACAGCCAGCTCTCCTGGACTCCTTTCCCCTTCATGTTAGTCCCCCAGGGGATCCTACCCATCCGTTCCCTGAGGGAGTCGAAGTCTGCTTTCCTGAAGTCCAGGGTCTGTATCCTGCTGCTTACCTTTCTTCCCTGTGTCAGGATCCTGAACTCAACCAACTCATGGTCACTGCCTCCCAGATTCCCCATCCACTTTTGCTTCCCCTACTAATTCTTCCCGGTTTGTGAGCAGCAGGTCAAGAAAAGCTCCCCTCCCTAGTTGGCTCCTCTAGCACTTGCACCAGGAAATTGTCCCCTACGCTTTCCAAAAACTTCCTGGATTGTCTATGCACCGCTGTACTGCTCTCCCAGCAGATATCAGGAAAATTAAAGTCACCTATGAGAACCCGGGCATGCGATCTAGTAGCTTCTGCGAGCTGCCGGAAGAAAGCCTCATCCACCTCATCCCCCTGGTCCGGTGGTCTATAGCAGACTCCCATCACTACATCACTCCTGTTGCTCACACTTCTAAACTTAATCCAGAGACACTCAGGTTTTTCTGCAGTATCGTACCGGAGCTCTGAGCAGTCATACTGCTCCCTTACATACAGTGCTACTCCCCCACCTTTTCTGCCCTGCCTGTCCTTCCTGAACAGTTTATAACCATCCATGACAGTACTCCAGTCATGTGAGTTATCCCACCAAGTCTCTGTTATTCCAATCACGTCATAATTCCTTGACATCACCAGGACCTCCAGTTCTCCCTGCTTGTTTCCAAGGCTTTGTGCATTCGTATATAAGCACTTGAGATAACCTGCTGATCGCCCCTCATTCTCAGTATGAGGCAGGAGCCCTCCCCTCACAGACATTCCTGCCTGTGCTTCCTCCCGGTATCCCGCTTTGGTCTCCTTCCCCCGGTGAACCTAGTTTAAAGCCTTCCTCACTAGGTTAGCCAGCCTGCTCGCAAAGATGCTCTTCCCTCTCTTTGTAAGGTGGAGCCCGTCTCTGCCCAGCACTCCTCCTTCATGGAACACCATCCCATGGTCAAAGAATCCAAAGCCTTCTCTCCGACACCACCTGCGTAGCCATTCGTTGACTTCCACTATTCGACGGAAGATAGACCAGTTGAGGATAGACGAAGATAGACCAGTTGAGGTAAGATGAGCATCCCACGTGGCATTGAAATGGCAGAGGATATCATCCCCTGGCAACCCCCAATGATAGAATATCCATTATATGCCACGCACATCTCTTTTCACAAGCATTTCCCTGATTTCACGGATTCATAGATTATAATTCCAGAAGGGAATCACTGGAATCATCAGTGATCCTAGTTTTCTGTGATAAAAAAATCTCAGATAAAAAACCCCATTAAAATCCATGATTAAAATGAAACGCTGAACTTTAGTTTCCCTAGCCACAATACAGTGGAACCCCATTTACCAATCTAATTTGGGAATGGGGCCAGATTGGATAATCAAAAATTCAGATAATCTGGAGAACTTCAGCCCCAGGCGGCGCGGCTCGGCCTGTCAGCCCCAGTTCGGTTAATACAGAGAGCTGGATAATGGAGGCTTGGATAAACGGGGTTTCTACTGTATATGTTTTTTTTTTCACAAAATGTAAGACAAAGATTCTCTGTAAAAATGGAAATTCCATGTTTTTCTGTGGCAAACAGATTTCTAGGATCCCTGGTGATCATCTTCTCTGACTTCCAGTATAGCGCAGGTCATAGAAATTCTCTGAATTAATTCTTGTTTGAACTAGAGTATATTTTATAGGAAAACATCCAATCTTGATTTAAAAGTTCCCAGTGATGGAGAATCCATCACAAGCTTTTGTAAGTCTCGGCTTTATGGCTTGCAACTGAACCGACTGATAGTCTGAATGATCATTCTCATCTCTTCTTCTTTGCTGCTTTAGGCTCAGTGGTCAATATTCACCCACCCACAGGGAATCTGGAGCCTGTACAGCACTAACCCAGAAACCACAGAGGATGAGCAGGCCTCTCGTAACGATACCAAGTTTCTTTGTTCTGCAGCTGCATTCAAAAACAAAAGGACAGGACGGGAAACTGGCTGTCCACAAACAGTACAGAGCACACAGAACTTGTAACTTTGCTGCCATCTGGGACTGGTGCAAATGAGACTAACCCATGTTGAGAATAACTAAAAGGGAGTAAAAATTGGTGAAATGTATGCTTACATAGGAGGTAGAGTGAAGTGCTTTCTTGCATCATTCGCAAAGATGGTTGCAAACCATAAACTAAGAATCTGGATTGCAAACACCACAAAATTTGGACATGGGATCCAGGTGTTTGGTTCAGTCCAGTATAAAGACAAGGAGACATCTGCAAAACCTGACTCTGGATCTCAGTTTGGATTTCCAATGCCTCTCTCCTTGACTCATCTTGCCTAGTCTCTTTTGGCAGTGATTTTGACCTACCATCTGAATGGTCATCTTGGGAACATTTTGCAAAGAAGGACCTTCCTTTGGAGCCGGAACTGTGCAAGTAACTCTCATAAAAGTTTCCTCCTCAAAAAGTGACGATTTAAAAAATGTGCCTGACCCTGGGATAAAATTATGTGGCGACTGGCCACAGGCTGAGGAATCGTCTATACTGACCAATGGACACAGAGGATCAAACTCCAAACACCATGTACATGGATGGTGTTCGCTGAAAGGCTAATTATTCAATATTTCTTTTTATAGTCATTATTCAATATATGGCCCCCAACACATATTTACCACATGCCATCCAAACCCTGCACTGGATACAGAGTTATACATTTCCTAATGGATCTTTCTATAGAGTCCTTACCACAGAATTTGAGTGATTCACAAATATAAATGAATTTATGTTCACAACACCCTTATGAGATTAGGTGATATTGTCCCCATTTTACAGCTGCGGTGGTGAAGCAGCGTGATAGGGCCAAAATTATTAAAATTGTCCACTAATTTTAGATGTTCAGCTTCAGACACAAGACCCTCATTTTCCAGTACTTATCATTTTATACCTTTATCTTTATATGTTCAAGCAAGCTCCCATTGACGTTAGTGGCAATTGTGAGTGGTCAGCCATGATGAGGTGTCACCCCATACCAGCCCTGAAGGGGTTAAGGTGGCCCAGAAGAGCCAATTAACCTTTACAATTGCACCTGAAGGGAGGCCCAGGGATTTATAACTACTAATTGCTGATGAAGCCCATCTGGAGAAGCTGGCTAAGGAATAGACAGAGAGGAAGTTTGTAGCAGCAGGGGAGAGTCTTCAGTCACTTTCTGGGAGCAGAGAGGTGGGGAGGAAGAAATTTGCGGGAATATAAGCCCTGGGATCCTAGCCCTGGAAGAAGGGTCAACCTCCAAGCAGTTGTGGAAAAAGCCTGAGAAGGTAGGGTAGGAAGAAGCCCAGGTAAACAGCAGCAAGGAAGGAGACTATGTACACCAGGGGTGGCCAAACTTACTGGCCCTCTAAGCCACATATGATAATCTTCAGAAGTTTGAGAGCTGAGGCACACCTGCTGGGAGCTGGGGCTCGGGGCTGCAGCTCCATTCCTGCTGAAGCCCCAAGCCCCGGCAGGTATGTCCCACAGGGCTGAAGCCCTGAGACCCCTCCCCCTGCTGGACAGAAGCCCCTACCCCACCATCCCATTGCAAGGCAGTGATCCAGAGCTCCCCCCCAACCCCCAATCTAGTAGGTGGAGAATTGGAGTGGGGTTGGGCGGACACTGGATGGGCTTGTGAGCTGCACTTTAATGGTAAAAGAGCCACATGTGGCTCACAAGCCACAGTTTGGCCATCCCTGGTGTAGACCTTGGCTGCTGGTTCTAAGATCACTGGATTGGAAGTCAGTGTAGAGGGAGGGCCCAAGTTCCCTTACCAGCCACTGGGAAGTGGTGCAACACTGTTGGAGGTGCAATCCGGACAGCTGGTCTGGAGAGACTTTGATATCCCAGAAAGGGGGACTGTATAGTGACCTAGCTGGAGGGCTGAGTCACAAAGAGGGAGCACTGTGAATGACAGGAACAGAAACCACCTGTGGAAAAAAGTAGTATGTGATCATGTAATTAATTATTGTAACATAATGGTTACACATAAAGGGGGTGAATTAAAGTTACATAGGAAACTGAAGCCTATGTAATTGAGCCTCTCGGTTCAATTCCAGGGTCTCCTCCCACTAACTCAACTCCTGTCCCTGTGCTTGTCCCCAGCCTGCGCTCCTCATCCCTCTGTGTCCTAGTCAAAGCTGCTTCCTCTTCTCCTCCTCCTCCTCCCCACCTGGGCACTGGAGGTGGGCATTGAGAAACATAGGAGAGGTATCCCCGCTCTCAGTTCCAGCGCCTGACTCTATGGCAGCCCCAGCTAGCCTAGAAGAGGAATTGCAGGGAAAGTCCTGTTCAGTCCCTGCAGCCCTGGGCTGGCGTAAGCTCAGTGTGTCTGTGGGAATCTCACATACACACACCCACACAAAATACAGTCACATGTCGGAGCTGTGCAGGGATCGAGCGTGCTTAGCGCAGATGGAATCTTCAGAGACTTTAGTTGCCAGACTCTAACAAACCTCTACTGAACATGTGTGAACTGAGATTTCCCCCCCGAGGTTGACAGGTTGGCAAAATGTGGGTGGATTTACATGGGGACAGCAAAAGGCACATCCCTGACACTGTGGAGACCCCCTTATCAAATTTCAAGTCCCTGCTCCAAAGCACGGAGGTGCTAGAGCTTCTCAATTCAAAGGTTGCAAGAATTTTTTTAACTTGGGGAAAACCATGTTTTCCCCTCTAACCTCATTCTTGGAAATGGCTAGACTGCGTTAGCTGAAACTTAAAAAAACCAACCAAACAAAAACCAAACCAGCATAAGTCAGACACTCAGCAAGCAGACGCTTGGCATTGAAAATTTCAGTCTGAACAATTAAAGTTGATCATAGTTATAAAGCAACTGAAAACAGGGTCTTATAATGGAAAGTGTTAGTGAACCTTAACCATAGGTGTAACTACCTAACTTCACCTATAATTAATAAATTCAATGTATCTGGAATTCTTAGGACTTTACAATCCTTTTAAAATACACAAACATTGCAAAGGAACAATAACCAAAAAAGAATCTCCAAATGCACCGCCCTTCTTGTAACACACCACAAACCCTAATCAATCCTGTGCTTCAAGGGAAGGCTGGGAAAACAGCTGCCTTGCAACATACTCTGTAAGCATGTGAATCCAGATTCCATTGAACCAAAGGTGGGAAGGGCAGAGTTGGAGACCACTCACTAAATATCCCCTCCCATTTAAATCAAGGTCCTATAAACATGCCTTAACTGTGAGAGATTGACTTAAGTGTTTCAATAGCCTTCTTTGATTTGCCCTTTCTGGAAGGACGTTGCGTTTGAACTGGCAAAGAGTAAGTGATTGACATCAGACATAAGTCCTCATTTTGTCAAGGCACTGGCGTGTCACTTGTTGGAAAATCTATTCTGATAGGGGCCATCTATAGCTATTAAATGTGGCATTGAAAGATGGACTAGGTCTCTGCCAAAGAACTGCCACTGTGCACTTGTTTACACTGTATCCTGTACATGCCTTATGCTATTGGGAGTGAAAGGCTATTGGGTGGGGGTCTAACTAGATGCAATTTTCAAATTGTTAAATAACCAGACATAAATATAGCCCAGTGCCATTCTTTAACTTGAATATGTAAACTTGAATATTGGCCCAATTCTCCATTGTCTTGTGCAGTCATTTATACTTGAGAGTGCAGAGCGGGTGTAAAATGTTACTAACTCGGAGTGGCAGTGTTTAATACCACTTTGCATGTCAGTGACTCCACAGGGAGCATGGCAGTGGAAAATCAAGCTCTGTGTACATGGTGTTCATGTGACTCATCCCTTTTGGCTGTGATTCCCATTCTATGCAATGACCCTACATTCTTGTTGTGTACCCTGTGATTACCCTTTCGAGAAACTAAAGCTGCAATCTGTTGGAACCTGTTGGGCCCCTGTTTCTGTGCACGGGGACCAGGAAATACTATAAATGTAGGCTACTCTCTCAAGGTGCTACAGTTGAATGTTGAGGGCCAATCAGCTGCAAAACGCTCTGTTCTTGAAAACGTTGCCTCCTGATAAAGGTCAATGTCATCTCCCTTCAGGAAACCCGGGTTAATTCCCTTATTGTCAGTCAGTTCATCATCTCTGGTTTTGACCTCATAACTATCGCCTGCATGGAAAAATGTAAGAGCATTTATGTAAGATCAAATTTAGCTGAGGTGGAGAGCGACTGTTTTCATCTGACTACATCATAAGGATCAGTCAGTTTAAACTGACTAATGCCTATAAGACTCCTAATCAGTTATGGCCTGCTCCTGCTCTGCCATCACTCCAGCATCCCTCCAACTACGCCAGAGACTTTAATAGCCACCACACACTTGGGGCTATAGAGAATCTGATCTAAGTGGGATAGACTCTGCAAACTGGGCCTTTCTCAATGAACTATACTTTTTTCATGACACTGAGCAACCATCAACTTATTACTCAGTCTGCTGGAACCAGGGCTACTCCTCTGACCTCAGTTGGGTCACTTCTGCTGGAGACTCCCCTTTACCAGCCACCTGCAGGGTGCTTGGAAATTTCCCCCACAGCTAGCATTGCCCTATTCTAATCCAAATAGGGGTTACCATACCTATCGTGACCACTAGCCCAAGGCTACCTTGGAATGAAAGGAAGACAGACTGGGACAATTGCACTAAGCTCATTGAGCAATACTCAGGGTTTACCAAAGCAATCTTTACAGCTGCCTTCAAATCCATCCCATGTGGCTGCCAGAAAATCTACATACTATGTCTGGATAAAGAATGTTCAGACCTCCTTAAAATTCTGGTGATCCAGAAATAGCTAATCATGTCAGAGAGAGGGAGCCTGAATGCAGCGTGAAGACTATGTTGGGAAGAGAGCAGTTTTAGAAATGGGCATGTCAGGATCTAGCAGGAAAGCATGGACACTCATCAGGAAGTTTGGTGCAGTAGAAAATCCACCAGCTACATGGCAACTGAAGGTCTCTCCAGCAGTGTCGCTGCATACCTGACCAAAATCACTAAAGCAGATAAAGATAGAATTTTTGAGCTGTCAATCAAACAAAGTGACAACAGTACAAGCAATCTCCACAGCTCAACCAAGACGAAAACTTTCATAGAATCATAGAATCATAGAATATCAGGGTTGGAAGGGACCCCAGAAGGTCATCTAGTCCAACCCCCTGCTCAAAGCAGGACCAATTCCCAGTTAAATCATCCCAGCCAGGGCTTTGTCAAGCCTGACCTTAAAAACCTCTAAGGAAGGAGATTCTACCACCTCCCTAGGTAACGCATTCCAGTGTTTCACCACCCTCTTAGTGAAAAAGTTTTTCCTAATATCCAATCTAAACCTCCCCCACTGCAACTTGAAACTTGAACTTTCAATCGTTCTCTAGGGAAGTAATAAAAAAGGCACTGAAATCAGTGAAAACAGGGAAAGCCTGCTGCTTTGATAACGTAATACCAGACCTACTACAACATCTCGGGTAGAAAAGCTAACACTGGTTGTTCATCTTCATGTCCTGTGTTACAGAGGAAAACATAATACCTAAGATATAGTGAAAAGCAAAGGTGATAGCTTTACCAAAGCCAGGTAAAGATGACTCTTCAGCAGCTAGCTATCATTCAATATCACTCGAATTGTAGCTACAAACTCCTGGAGCAGATGATTTGACAGACAATCAGGCCCATGACAGAAGAACTTTAGAGTGATGATCAGGAAGGCTTTCAACTACACTGAAGCACCTATGACCAACTGCTAGCATTCATTACATATATTGAGAATGTAGCTGTCTCTTCTGACTTACTGCATCTTATGGTACCCTCTGGCACCAACTTTATTTAATGTATTCACCAATGACCTCCTAAACACCATCTCTAGGCAGTTAATGTATATTGATTATATTTTTGCTTGGCTTTAAGACTGTGACTTCCAAACGATTGATGAGAACCTGAACGGTAATATGGTTGCCATGGGTAACTAATGCAAGAAATGGAGACGGACACCAAGCATATCAAAGACCGTGTCACCATGCTTCCACGTATACCATGCTGAGAACCAATGTGAGTTTAACATCTTCTTGAATGGTCAACAGTTGGCACATGATCTAAAGCCAGTATTGCTAGAGGCCACCCTAGATAATACACTCACATATAAATGCCGTCTCACTACAGTAGCTCAAAAGATCAAGAGCAGAAACTGCCTCCTGAACAAACTTGTAGGGTCAACCTGCATAGTTCACAGGGCTCTCTGCCACTTAGTTGGTGACACTGTGTCCCTGTTTGGTTAAACCCTGCCCACACAAGACTAGGAGCTGCACAGCTTAATCATACCATAAGATTTATCACAGGCAGATTCAAGCCAACAAAACTTGTATGGTTATCAGTCCTAGCCTATATTCTTTCACCTTATTTCTGGCATTTGAATGCAGCCAATAAGCTGATCATCAAGGTACAGTAAATGCCACACTTGCCACTGTTCAGGATGCACCCCCACCACTGACTGCATAGTAGAAATCCTGCCTGGACAGTGCACACTTCCATCCAGCTGATAACGTAATCAGCTCATGGTGGCAGTGAGAGCTGCTGCCACTAACAGGAACTCTCACGTCATCACCAGGCTGGATGAATGGCTACATGGCTTTTGGCACACCATGGCTCTGGAGCCAGCTTAACAGGTTTGGATGTGGCATGGTTCACTGTGCCCAGACCTGGGGCATCTGAGACAGCTCACTGTGCATCTGTGGTACTGTGGAGATTGCTGCACACACAGTGGATAGTAGCTCTTTTCATAGAGGGCTCCCTGGAGATCTTCTCAAGCTGAACATTGCTAACTCAGGGCCATTGATTGGCTCAAGACTCTTTGGTTGGATTTATTTTGTTTTTGTTTTACTTTGTTTTCCCTAAAATCTAGCCTTGTTTGTCTTGTCTGCACACAGTCACTTATATTTACAGCAGGCAGATAAGGGATGTGTATGGAAGGTCCTTGGAATTTGTGCTTTAAGCCTCACCATGTGTTATCTGCCTCATTACCTACTGCAGAAAAGATCTGGCAGCTTCATACACTTTTCTGATGATACCCAATGACATGGAAAAATTGACAATGGCTTATCCATTGTTGGTTTGATGGGCCTGTGTCTGCAAAGTGCTGAGCACTTGCTTAGAGGAGGTGAGAACCGTCACCTTCCATTAATATCAGTGGAGTTGAGGGTACTCAGCTCACCATCTACTACACTTATATGGCCCCATTGCTGTAGCAATTGAGCCCCTCACAATGTTTAAAGTATTTAAACTGTAAGGGACAGGGGCAGAGGTGGTCTGGCCTAGCGGTCACAGCCGGGCTGAGGTCTGCCCACCAGGAACGGGAGTTGGCAGGAGTTGGAGGAGTCGCAAGACCAGGTCCTGTAAACAAGAATCAGGCCAGGGTCGGAGACTGCAAATCAGAGATAACAGCAGGTGAGAATCGAGTGGCAGGAATCAGGGTCAGAGTCAGGGACCAGAGATTAGGAGACACTGTAAAGTCTTGCACTGCAGTAGGCCAAAGTCTCTGTGATTGCCCAGATAACTTGCTGGGGTAACCCCTGGGGTTAAGTAGGGGCATTTGGCCAGTTAGAGGGCTGCTGTTACTCTGGATCTCTTGGGTGGCACTTTCTGCGGTGCCTACTCTCCACTGTGCTCTCTGGTTGTGCCTCTGCATGGCCTCCCAGTGACACTGTGGGAACATGCCACCCCAGGCGCTGAGGTCCAGGTTCTAGTCTCCAGGTCCTTACATTAACCTGACTACAGCCCTGTTAGGTAGGGGAGTACTGTTACCCCATTTTACAGATGGGGGAATTGAGGCACAGAGAGATTAAGTGACTTGCCCGAGGTCATACAGAGAATCTGTGGCAGAGCAGGGAATTGAACCCAGGTCTCCCAAGTCCTAACCATTCGCCCATCCTTCCTTAAAGCTTACTGAAGGGCCAATGTAGGTGGTGGGCTAATGGTCCCAGTGCTGACTCTCAAACTTACTTTCCAAGGTGCCTCCAAACACCCAATAATTTACCACTTTGTGTTGCTGGGTTCCTCAGCAGCAGTAGCCCTGTTAGTCCCAGCCTTTGTTATTCCTCTGTGGGTGTGATTGAGTACTCAGCCACCTGTTGTTGTAAATCTGGCCGGATTTCATAATCTCTTCCAGCCCCCTGCGCTCTCTTTGAATTTCTGTAAGTACATCTGCGTGACCTCTTGTTTTCTGCTCTGTAGAAACTTGCACAGTCACACGGGGGACATGTGGCACAGCCTGTATTGCTCTGACCCTATAAATATAGACAGCTCAGTTTATTTCCAAAAAGTGTGGATTACATAGTTACCCTTAATTGTTATTGACTCTGGCAACCTTTTACCCAGCCTGGATCTAGCACAGTTCACTTCACCTAAACAGCAGTCAGTAACCAACCTGCCTATTTTACGTAAATGTAAAGGAAACTCTAAAGCCCTGCAGAAATATTTTATGTAAACAACATACAGAACTGTGAAGAGAAACGTTAGCTTAAAATATTAATGAATGTTATTTAGCTGAGATTGAAAAACTTACTCAGAGAGAATATACGATACTTGAAATTCTGAGGTCAAAGTTTTCCTTGCAGTCAAACTCCCATTAAAACGTGGCCCAGGTTAAGGTCCATGAGAGTTTGCAAGAGAATGGACTGAATGAAAACCCAGGGCCTTCAGTATTTAATTAGAGGTGCTCTCTAATTCCGGTAGAGATACTTGATAACTGCCACTTGATAACTGCCATAGGCCAAGATTTTCAAAAGCAATTAGTTGATTTGGGGCACCTCAGCTTTAGGGTACTCCATTTGAAACACCTTATAGTGGAACTTGCAATCAGGCCGCTTTAAGGTGCCTCAAGCTGGGGCTCCTGAAATCACAAGTCACTCTTCAAAATTTTGATCACAGTCTGGAGCAAGGACCTCAGGGTTTGATCCACATACTGTATGTTATGTGCCACTCATAACAAACTCCAGCAGGCAATTTAGAGGCTGGCAATATTAACGTGCATTAAACTATGGGCTTTAAGATTAGTAGACCTAATAAAGAAAAGAGAAAATGCAAGTGGTATCTCTGGTGATCCAAGCAATGGCTTAGAAGACAAGATTAAAGAAGTTCTGCAACATACAAGTGCTTTGGAATGGAGTAGTTAAGTACTGCAAGTTCCAAGAATCAGTTTAACGTTATGGGAATGGTGGCAGTTATCCAAACATCCTTGCAATCCTCAGTTCATAAGCAGTTTTCATCATAATACAGACAGCATAAATTAAAAACAAAAACAAAACAAAACAAAAACCCTATCCCACGAGATCTCTGCAGTTACAACATTGTATATGAAATTCAAGCTACCAAGAGGAGAAGAATTGAATGGATTCCCATAAATAATGTAAGTGGAGAACCTTAATTGCAACAAGAAAAACACTGATGCATTTTTGTCCTTTTAAAATAAACCAGATGCCAAGAAGAGGGTGAGAGAAGGAGTTCTCAGAAAAGCTGGCACAAAAACATGGAATGAACAGAAAAAAAAAAACGTGCTTGCTTCTTGACTTGTGATGAACAAACTATAGGACCAATCCTGCAGCCTTTATATGTGTTGACGTGTGTTATGTAAATACTGGGTGCTGTTTTTGTAGGGTCTGAAGCTGCTAACTTACAAATAAAATGAATGTATGGAGTTCTAAATCGCCATCATTAGTTTTAATTAAAAAAAACTAAGTTTCATGGTGACATCAGTGTTATGGTGACATCAGTGTTACAACTCGTGTACATTTCTATCCAAACATATGATAGAACTGTATTGGTTTGGTTGATTGTTTAATATCCTACCAGATGGAGGAACTGTTGCTGAAATGAAAGTACTTATGCTGCATGCTTTGTGCACGTATTCCATTTGCAAACACTACATGCAGCCTATGTACTTAAATGTATGGGTTTCATTCTATTTATACAGGACTTATAACCATATAATCAATTTATTCCATTTTTACATAAAGTATCATTATATACACAGTACAGCAAAAGCTTGTAGATATATAAGCTAATTGCACCCAAATTGTATTATTTTAATAGACCTTTTCTTTTAACTGGTATTTCTTTAAAAGAGCTTTTGCTGTTTTGTGAAATACTTTGATTTGGGACATGGAAACAGAAGCAGATTAAGGTTTGGGGGGCCACGGGCCAGAGGGGGGCCCCCTTCCCACACCTTCCACCTGCAGTCCCATCCCCATTCTGTTCCTTCCACCTGCTGCCCTGCCCATGGCCCCACACTGTTCTGCCCCTTTCCCCATGGCCCTGCTCCTGTTCCGCCCCATTCCACCCCACCACTGCAACCTTCCCATTGCTCCTGTCTGCCTCCCCGCATGGCAGCCCCAAGACCAGAGAAGCTCTGTACCCCCCCGCCAGGGCCCCAGGGCCGCAGTGGGGAGTGAAAGCTGCTCCAGCCCTGAGGCCAAGACAGGAAGCGAGCACTCCTCCAGTCCCAGGGATGCAGCCGGAGTCCGGGCCCTGGGGCTTCCCCCACCGCCCAGCCTGGCATTTCTGCCAGGGTCTGGGGTTGCGGTTTGGGGGCTTTTCCTGCCCCACTCGGCGCTTTTGCCGGGGAGCAAGGTCAGGGCGTGGGGGCTTCCCATACCCCGCCCACCTGGTGCTTTTGCCAGGGTTCTGGGCTTCCACGCTCTGTGGTGAATGTCTCTGGGGGTGGGGTGCCCATTTTTATGGGCCCCCCCACCAATTGGCTAATCCGCCACTGCATGGAAAAGGCATTATTCCAACTAATCAGTTTTAACCAAGTTAAATTTGTATGGCATTTTACCTTTTGTAATATTGCAAATGTATTCATTCACAAATGTTTGTATTTATCAGGTATTAATTTAAAAGGGTTGCCCTGTATTTCAGTGGATGCTTTTGCTTGCTGAACAGAAAATACGTTCTTTTAAACAAGTGTCTTGAATGAATAGCAGTAATGGAATTTTGTCATGGCTGACTTTGGCAGTTTACGGAAGATAATACTAACTACAGTAGTCCGTAGAAATCTTACAAACTTTAACAGATTTTTTTCTCAGATGAGGAAGTGAGACACAGAGAGTAAAAGTGATTTAGCCATGGTCAGCCAGCAAGTCTTTGCAAGAGCTTGGATTAGAATTTAGGAGTTCCTGACCATACTCCTTCCACTGGGCATGCTGCGTAACTCTGTGGAGTTCAGCAGAGCTACATCCATTTACACTAACTGAGGATCTGACCCTAAATGCTATTACAAGTCAGAATGAGGAACAAAGAAGAAGGGGAGTCGAGACATTTGGAGAAGATTAAAAAACCCACTGAAAAGAGAGGTCATGTTTTACTCACAGGTATGCATCTGAAACCCCAATTAAAGTCCGTGGATCAGACTTTGATCTCATTTGCACTGGTATAAATCCAGAGTAACCCTGCTGAAGTTAACAGAATTACACCAGCGTATCTGAGACCAAAATCTGTTTTGACAGGAGTTCCTTGTGCTTATCGGTGGGCAGAATTTGATCCTAGGAGTAAATGGGGGAAGGAAAGGCCCAAGTCCTCAGGTCTTTGCTGTTTTTTAGTCTGTGCTTTACTGGGGCAAACTTCTGCTAGCTTAAGTGGAAATTTATCTGAATAGAGCTCTCAAGATTTATTCCAAAGAATTTATGAAAAAATAATCCACTCCCTTTAGTCATGAAAATTACCCTCCATTTGTCTATAAATAGGTTTAACCTCACAAGCAACTCTTAGGCCAGATGCTGCTGATTCACCAATCTGATTTAAATCTTCAGGTATTCACCTCTCCCCTGACTCCATGCTGAATGAATCACTGTTTGTGTGGAAATGCAACAATTTATTGCACCTAGCAGCCTTCATGTCTTATTTGCCAGTATATCTGCAGCTATCAGGAGAACTTGACTAAAACCTGTGTATGGTCTTGTCTCCTGATCCAAGCCTGCCAGTAGATCATAATTTACATAAACTTAGATGTATTTGCATGATCCAGGCACAAACCATGAGAAGAATGTACCTGCTTGGTTCAAAGTTCTACTGTAATAGCAAAACCTCAGTGTGGAAGAATAACTGTAGGCACATCCATTGTCTTCTCGTTTTCATGGTGACAGATTCTAAGAAACTGGGGTGTCTATGTGTAGGACAGGAGTGCCTGTTGGAGCTACACATAACTTTTATCTCTTAATTAGCCTTGCCCATATCAAAAGGAAAGGCAGAGGACTTTCAGCCACTCTGGACTGTTATGACATTTCATGGTTGTGTACTAGAAATTCAAAGATCCCAAAATGTACCTCCACCCCGCTTTTTTTTCCCCTGCAAAAGTGTTGTTTGCAGAATCACCACTTATTTCACCGAACACCACTATATTTCACCTGAAAAAACCGCCAGAGCACATAGGGACTAGAAAAAGCTCCATTTTAATATATAAAAAGATACCCATTGTAGGCTCTACACATGGCCTCTTAACGGGGAACCTGGAGGGCCCAAAATCTCCTGACCTCCTATATATTTTTGCTTTTAAACAATATTATTTTCTATCAAGTGCTACAGGATTTTAGGATAATGGCTGTAGATCCCATTGATTTAATCCCTCTTCAGGGCCTGGTTTAACGCCCACTGAAGTCAATGGGAGTCTTACTAGAAAGACTCCGTTTGGCCAATACGCTTTGAACCAGGGTTTACATTCTGCATGACTTTCTCATAGAAGGAGCGCAGGGGAAGTATGTGCAGTTAGCAGAGGGAGGAATCTTTCCTCCCAAGTGAAGCAGTTGTGGGTGCATTGGTCAGAAGCAGCTGCAGCTCAGGGGTCCCAATTGCATGGAACCTGGAGGGAGGAGCACAAGTTCTAACAGGGAAGAGCTTGGAGGAGTCAGCAGGGGAAGTTGGCTGTGCACATGGCGGGAAGGCTAGCTGCAGTTGCAGCACCTCTGAAAATAGTTCTCTCAATCAGGAGCCAGTTTAGTTTTAGAAAAATGGAGTCCTCTCATGTTATGACCTGGCCCAAGGCGCATGGAACAGCGGTAGCCCATCTGTGCAGCTTATGCAGAATGGGTTTGCTATGCTCTGTGTGGCTCCTCCACATCCATCACAACCCCTTGCAGAGTGGAATTGCACATACGCCTCTGCACAGGGGCCCTATGTCATCACAGAGGAGTGCACCGGACTTCCCCTACAATGCAGCTGAAGGTCAGTAGTTACTTATCCACTGATCATTTGGGCCTGTTTCCTGGGTCATGTTTACTCAGCTCTTCTCTCCATAAAGGCAGACTTTTCTTGACAGGGACCACATTCCATGGTGCTTACACTGTCTCATGATTGAGAGCCCTATCAGAGGAACACATAAACAGAGCAGCATGTCAGCCTGTGGTACTCTTTAATGTTGTTTTCAGGGAAATATATATGTCATAATAACACAAAGCAGATATATTTCCCCAGCTTTTATTCTGGCCAGTGCCCGGGGCCTATTTAATGCAGTGAGACACCTTATCTGAATGAGTTCATGGTAATACAGCTCTCCCCAGAGTCTCCTTCCTTATCCCTTTGTTTTCCAGTTCTTTCTTAAGAACATAAGAATGGCCCTATTGGGTCAGACCAATGTCCATGCAGCTCAGTATCCTGTCTCTTTGCAGAGTAACAGCCGTGTTAGTCTGTATTCGCAAAAAGAAAAGGAGGACTTGTGGCACCTTAGAGACTAACCAATTTATTTGAGCATAACCTTTCGTGAGCTACAGCTCACTTCAGTGGCCAATGGCAGGCGCTTCAGAGGGAATGAACAGAACAGATAATCATCAAGTGATCCATCCCCTGTCACCCATTGTCTTCCAGCACCTTCTGACACCTTACTTCTTGTTGTGTTAGCCATCTAATTTAGGCTATAAGCCTTCTGGGCTAGGGACTTTGTCTCCACAGCCCTGTGTGTATTAGTGATTAGTCCACCATATTGATTATAGAGGTTAATGCTGAAGTTTCCGTATGAGGCACTGTAGATGCACAGCATTTAACCCTCATCTTCTTGCCAAGTCTCCCCTTGCAGTGCTATATCAGCTGCGTGGTGTGTTCTGCTCTTCATGGCTGAGCATGCTTTCTCCTTAGCACTCCCAGCCCCATCTCCTGTAACAGGGGAGGTGATGTAGAACTATTTCTGCTGACTCACCAGACTAGGAGAATCATACCCGCTCCAACCCAGGAGTTTAATTAAAAAAGGTTTGAGGGGCTGACTGTCCAGCTACAGCCTTGCACTTTGTGTAGTCACTGATACACGTGTCGGGTGAGTTAAACGCTATTGCTCGTGTGAGTGGAGAGCTCTCACTGGCAGCATTACACACCCACTATGCACATGTGTAAGTGACTGCACATGGTGCAGAGAAAGGGACCAGGGGGTAGGAACAGAGAGGCCCCACAGGGAGAAACCCTAGAAACAAAACAAGTTCAGGAAAAAGTTAAGTTCTGAACCTTATTGTGTTGTCATTTAAGTGGACATTTTAGGCAAGACCCAGGAAGGGGATGAGTTTTTTTGCTGCTTTTCCTGTGTCGTGTTAAGAACATGGGGTAGGAACTTTGCCAAATCACAGGAGGAGCCTAAATGAGAATCAGACTAGGGAGGCCTAAAAGGTAGAACAAACTATTACCTTAGGGTCGAATGTCTTGCTTTTAAATAAACAAAATTCACTGTGGACCAGATTCTGCCACTCTCACTCATCCCAAGTACCTTACTCCATGAGTGTTCCTGCTGATTTCAAAGCCTAATGGTAATGATTTCCAGCCTCTGCGGAGTTACTTTGGATTTGAACTGGTGATCAAGTGGTTAAAAGACTCAGTAGCCCGTTACTAATTCCCTGAGACATCCAGTGCCTTGTTTTTCTAAGAGACTATTCTTGCAACAATGAAAAAGGACCACGAATAGAAAAGATCCTCGTGAAGGAAAGTGACAAGTGACAGCTGAACTGTGCTTGTGACTTTGAGAGTGTGACATAGCAGTTGTTTTCTTTGCTATCATTTTGCTCCAGTTTTGGAAACTTCAGTAAAGAAAATGGGCCAGTTTTACTCTTAGTTACTCTGGTGTAAATCCTGAGTCTTTCTGTTGACTTCAGTGGATTTATACAGCATTACACAGAACCCGAGGCAGTATTTCTCATAAATTGTACTTCATTTGTACCCTTGATTTGCTAATGAAAAATAGCTGATGATACATTACAAATACTTCAGTAATCAAGTTGTGTCAGATCCTCAGCTGGCACAAGTTGGCATAGCTCTCTTGCAGTCAATGAAGCGATGCTGATTTATACCAGCTGAGGCTAGAGCTATGTAACTTTTGCTTAGGAGCTCTCAAGTTTTTGGTGTATAAAAAAAATCTGTTTTGCTTCTTCTGTTAATGATTAATGACTCTACAAAGGTGATTAGAAACAATGCCATTGATAAGTTAGATTTTGCTCTGTGCCATTCATATTTATTCTAAAAAAGAAAAGAAAAGACATTGTTTAGTTCTTAAATAAAGGAGTTCACCTTCCACTGAACTCACTGCAGTTTGAAAAAAAGTGGATGACAACAAGATGAACTTGGAGTTTATGCATTGATATCTCTCCTGATTTGTCAGGTGTGTTTAATCAAATAGGAGCAGGAAATGCATTATTATTCTAAGCACATTGCTACACAAGAAAAACACTGCCCTTGGAATTGATTATATTGTTTGATTAATGGCTACAATAAAAAAATACAGGCTTAACCTACAAAACCCTTTAAGATCAAAGTAAAACTTCTTAAGAACACAAACTGTCCATGCAGCGATACATAGTTTTAAATTTGCAGTGGGCAAAACAGAAAGTTTAAGAGCAAACTTTATCTCCTTTCTCATTTGAGAGAGATACACAGAAAGTTTTGAGGGGGTTTTTTGTCAGAAATTTTTCCCTTACCATAAAATGACTCAAATCCTAAACATTTGCTGTTATAAACAGCAGGATTAGAGACAATCCACACTAAGTACTCAGCAGCTGCGGCCTGATCCAAAGCTCATTGTTAAAGTCTATGGAGAGATTCATTGCCTTCAGTGGTCTTTGGGTCAGGTCCTTGGTACACGAGGAGGAAGGGTAGTCATGTGGTTAAGACATAGGACTGGGAGATCTGAGTTCTTTTTCTGGATCTGCCACAGACTTCACCAGTGACGCTGGGGAAGTTATGGAGGCCTACATTGGAAGAATGTAAGAATGCTGAGTGTCTGCATATTTGGTGATCAACTTGGGACACTTGAAAATGAAGCATTGGAAATGCGGAGCACTCACAACTCCAACTGACTTCAGTGGGAACAGCAGGAAATCAAGCTCAAAATTAATGGATGCTTTTGAAAATGTAGATCTGTCACGGACCGTGGGGGAGTCAGGGCCCCACACCCTCCCCCTTCCTGCAATTCACCGTGACTCTCAGCCAGCTAGTAAAACAGAAAATTTATTAGACGACAGGAACACAGTCTAAAACAGAGTTTGTAGGTACAGAAAACAGGACCCCTCAGTCAAGTCCCTCCTGTGAAGAGCAGAGCCCAGACCCAAGTTCTGGGTCTCCCCCGGTCTCCCCAGCCAGCTCCAAACTGACACCCCTTCCTGTTGCCTCACCCAGCCACACCCCTGGCCCCTCCTCCGGCCTTTGTCCAGTTTCGGGGCAGAAGGCGTCACCTGGCCCTAACCCCCTCCTGGGCTCAGGTTATGAAGGGCAGCCGCTATCGTTTACGTGCTGGCCATCAAGTATCATCCCTCAGTGAAGTCACACCCATATTTCCCATCACCATCTAGTATTGGTGCAGTACCTCAGGGAAACGGGGCACGCCCCATGTTAGCAGATAACAGTAAACTAGTAAAACTGTCATGCAACATTACCAGGTTAATACTTCTTACTCCATCACAAGGTCTTCTTAACCCCTCTGTGTCTCAGTTTCCACAGCTATTAAACAGTGATAGCAAGAAATACTTCCACAGAGTGCTGTGATGCTTCCTTCATATTCGTAAAGCACCTTGAAATCCTCAGATGGAAAACATGGTATAAGTGAGGAGTATTAGTATGAGTGTCCCATCACTACAGTGATGGGCACTTTAGAAATGCAGGTAATGACTCCATAACAATGCTGACAGTAAAACCAGCCTTGCAGTCCTTATTCAAGAAAGTCTCCCATTGACACCCAGGAGTACGGACCGCACAGTCAGGCCCTTGTTAGTAGGGTGGTTGCCCTGCTCAAGTTCTGGTTCTGTAAGCCCTGTTTCAGGCATTTTTTTAAAGTTTGTATCCTTTGGGTTGAAATCTCTCTTGCTCGATCGCCATCCCTACTGTGAGATACAGGAATGACTCAAAGCCACATTAGACAGAGAGCATACCCTCTCCCTGCAGGACTTAACTTGTCAGAGAATCTGGAGTATTGCCCAACATTGAAATGTTGTGTGTCTGGTTTTTGCACCTACATAGTGCCCAATCCTGCATTCCTTGTGTGACGGGTAGCAGATTTGGAGTGTGTGCGCAGAAGGAATACAAGGGCAGGCCCACAGTCAGTAAGGGCTAGATTGTCACTGTCCTCACTTGGCGGTACAGGGGAGAAAGAGGGATCATTGTGCATCCTAGAGAAAGGAGGCTTCACTGCACTCCATGGACTACAAGGTTAAGCCTGATGTGTTCTGCCCCTGCCCTCTGCATGTGAGCTAGGCACAGCCAGACCCTTATATGGATTATGAGATCATTGACAGCTACTTTATGTAGGTTCAAAAAAATCCTCACGCTTCAAAGTATAAACCAATTGTTTGGCGGTTAGGAGGATTATTCCATAATTGTTCAGTACAGGGATTCTTTTGCCTTGAGAAGTGTCTGGTGCTGGCCGTTGTAGGAGACCGGATGCTGAACTAGATGGATCTCTGGTCTGATCTGGTTTGGCAAGTCCCATGTTTGGCCCCTACTTTGCACAGGTGTTGACGACTGCACATGTTGTAAGACAGTAGAGAAAAGGGTTGCCAGATTTCTTCTGCATTAATAGCCCCAAATCACTTAAAAACTAGCCCAAAAGTAACCCAATATATTGATTGAAACAAAGGTTGTTTTTTTTTATGAACACATTGGTCTATACATCAAATAACAAGCGAAAGCTTTCATTAGTTACCTAGTACAGATTTGATTTAAAAAAAAAAAGCTACAAGCCCCAGTAGGGGTTCGTCCACATAAGCAACAAAGCAATCAAGATGGCAATCAAATTCAAAATCAAACCCCCAACACTGGTAGGTGCTGGGGGTGTGTGTATGTACTGCAAGAGGGTATTTGGGAAGTGTTGGAGGGGGTATTTGGAGGTGCTGGAGGGGTGCGTGTGTACTGGGGAGGAGTACTGGGGGATGCTGGAGGGGTGTGTGTTTACTGGGAGGGAGTATTGGGGGGTGTGGGAGGGGGTATTTGGAGGTGCTGGAGGAGTGTGAGTGTACTGGGATGGAGTATTGGGGGGTACTGGAGGGGTGGGTGTGTACTGGGAGGCAGTACTGGGGGGTGCTGGAGCAGTGGGTGTGTACTGGGAGGGAGTATTTGGGGTGTGTGGGATGGGGGTGTGTGTACTGGAAGGGGTATATGGGGAGTGCTGGAGGGGGTATATGGAGGTGCTGGACAGTGTACTGGGAGGGGTATTTGGGGGGCTGCGGGATGAGTGTGTGTGCATACTGGTAGGGGTATATAGGGGGTGCATACTGGTAGGGGTATATAGGGGGTGCTGTGGTCTCACACTCGAGGTTGGGGGCAGTGTTGCACTCTATGTCACGGTGGCAGGGTGAGTGGCACAGGCCCGGGACGCAGCGCCAGCCTGTCAGTCAGCACCTGCCTCCGGGCCTCTCTCTTTTCCCAGGGCAGGGAGCCAGGGCCTGGGCTTGTCACCCCTCCTGGCCAGGCTCTGAGGCCCTGCAGTGGGGCAGGCGACCTGGCTGAGAGGCGCATGGCAGCTCTGCTTACCTGGCAGGGCAGGCTAGGGCGGGTGGGATCCATCAGCTGCAGATGCAGAGGAGGGACCAATCAGGGTGTGGAGAGAGCTCGGCATCCGGAACATGAAGGGAGGACCGGGGGTACATGGGCTACTTGTGTTTTGAATGCCAGTTGTGATATTTTTTGAGCAGTTGTGGGATGCAGTATTTTGGAAATTCCACAACCCCTGACTGCTCAAAAAATACCGCAACTGGCATTCACAAGTAGCCTAATTCCAGGGGGAAAATGTGGACTTGGCAGGCCCTTGGTGGAAAGTTTAGGAGCTGAAGGGTGGAGCCTGTATTCATCTCCATTTCCTCTTTTGTAGGTTTCCTCAGATTCCTAGAAGAAAAGAGCTGGCAAAAACCACAAGTAGCAAAATCCCATCACAGTTTGCTTTATAGGGAACAATTCTCTGTTGTAGCATTAAAACTAGACACTTGAAATGTAATTTCCCCCTCTGACTCAACTACTTTCCATTAGCCCATCAGTTCCTCATACTTGTCTGCACTCCTGTAAAGGCTTTGATACAATGAGAACAGTGTTACGTTTTGGACGTCCATTCCCTAGATGCTGATCACCAACTGCCATGAAAACCCCTCACTGTCTCAACAGTCTGTGGTGACTGGTCTGAGAGTCCAGGACATCTTCGCTATCAGATGGTAATTCTGTCCCTTCAAAAATGTAAACTCAGTGGCAAATCCCCACAAGATGCCACCAGCAATTGAACTGTTTAACCAAATGATGGAGTGAAAGTTTGCTCCTTTTGGAAAGTTTTCTTTTCTGTTACTGGTTTTCTGTCATCTGTTTCCCAGCAGGGTTGTGTTGTTTTAGTTTTAGTTTTTGAAAGGGGAGGACAGTAGTGGTTTATTTCTTGCTCCCTGCATATATATCTTCTCTTCTGGATCCACTGTCCTCATTGTGTTACCCCTGTTTTTCCAGCTTTACAGGAGTTCCCATGTTTAGCAGCTTCATAGCCAACCTCTATGTCTGACTTCATTGTAAACCCTGATATAGAGAGAGGACTGGAAGCTTTCCCTTCTCCTCTCCAAAAAGAAGAAAGAAGTATATGACTTTTGGGCTTCCTGTACCCCTCTCTTCATTTCCTTCCTCTCTTCTAGGGTTGCCAACTCTGACTGAGGCTATTCCGGGAGATATTTTTCCCCAACATGACATCATCTCATTTTTAAAAAATATCCGATTAAAATCTCCTGGATTGCTTTCAATAGTTACCAGGAGATCAGTGCTGATTCCAGGAGATTCCAGGCCAGTCCTGGAGGGTTGGCAACCCTTCTCTTGTTCCTTAAGGGAGGAGATAGACGAGAAAAATCTTAGAGAGACCTTGACCCACTTTCCTCCAGTCACCAGGACAGTGGTCAGCTCTGGGGATTCAAATCTCCATCTCACCAACACTTGAAAGGGTTCAAAGTCAAGGATTGGGGTTTTGTTCCTCTCTAGCTTGTGATGTGGAACATTAAATATAGACTAATTTCTTCCCTACCTTCCTATATAACCTGTTCATTTTTAAAAGCCCTTGTTTTAGCATTAACTGATGGCAGAAAGGTTTTCCCTGTTACTAGATGAATACTGTAGCAAATCCATGGCTATGTAGCACCACATGGCTACTCAGAACTTTGTGGTGAGTCGGGGGGCATAGAACTCAAATCCTCCTATTCCTAAAGCCCCTGCCACCTGAACTAAAAGAGAAATTATCTTAGTATCCTGGGCTATAATACACTGTTGAGGAGTCCTATTTCTGTCAAGTAGAGGGCAGTGGTATAAATACATTAGCAACTTTGTTGTGACATGTTTCCTCTGAGACTTCAGCATTTCTATCTGTCTTCCAAAACACGTTATATTCCGTGAAATCCTGAGGCTCTTGCCCAGTTTTTACTCCAATTGCTTGAGTAAAATCTGAGTAAGGACCTCAGGGTGGGGCCATTGGGCAATATAGTATGTACTCTGGTATTTTACACCAAATTACATCCCATTTTGCAGCAGTATGCACATATATATCTGAGAATTCAGGACCTTTTGCACACAGCACCCTGGAGATGACTGCCTCCTTTGGTTGCTTCACTGGCAGAGGATTGGGGCAGTTGCTAGTACTTTCCATATACATCGTACCCAGCAATTTTGGCCCTTTGGGCCAGAGTAACACAAGATTCCTTTACAGGAGGTTGGAATAGTGGACACACAGAAGAGCAAGGCATCCATGGTCAAAGAGTTTGTGTGGGAGTTTCCCCTTCAAAGTCCATGTGTCAGTCTCAGGATCATAGCAGTCCAATGAATCAGAGTCTTGGATTGTATTGTCTGCAGTGAGACAGCGCCCCCCGGTTACATATAGCTTGTTTTTTATCACAGCAGCCCCGTGATGCATCCGTCTGTCCTTCATGTCTGCACACTTAACAAACTTGTTGGCCTTAGTATCGTAGGCGATTATTCTCCGGGTGTACCCTAGACACAAATCAGGGAATGGAAGAGGTGAGTGGTAGTTAAAATCTAAATCCAACAGAAGGGATAACAACATATTTCCTGCTCGTCTTCAAGACCCTTATCAATCTCGTAATTATATGGTTTGTTAATTTTGCAGGACTGTGGGCCTCACTAGGCACATCTAATTTACCAGGGGAGTGCTAATATGTCACATTCATGATGTATGTCTAGCTATCCAAGTTCTCCTTTCATCACAGTATCTGAGCACTTGGGAATGCTATAAAATCCCCTGATATATGCAGATAGAATGTAGGATTAGCTGTACCAGATCAGACTGTAGTTCTGTCAAGCACAGTTTGTGCTTCCAGTTTTCTGCCTCTATTTTTCAAACCCCAGTGTATTTCTGCTAGCTGGACATATGAACTTTCACCCCCGTGCTGGTCTCAGAAATATACAGACAACTCCCATTGGCATCAATGGCAAAATAAGGCCATGTCTCCCCGTTCTGAGAGCCATACTGTGCCCTGTATTAATGATTAATTCATACAGGAGTGGAAACATCATAACTTTTCACTTGTGGACTTCCCAGCAGATCATTCCCTCGCATGAGGAGGGGAGAGGTTTGCCTCCCTAGAACAGGCACCTGAAGTGATGAAAAGTCCTAAAATCTTTTTCTGACAGCTTTGTCTAATTGCCTTTAGTGTTACTCAAAATTTAGAGATAGCCCAAAACCAGCAGCTCAGGTATGAGCATTTTGGAATTTCGAGAGGCAGGTGTGGGGATTGTATTCCAACTCAGATCCCTGGATCTGACCACACCTCTAACAGCTTTGGTTTTGGGTCAGATGTAGCACTGCAAGAAATCTGTTTTCCAGTTCCAGCTCAGTGTGGCCCAGATTTTGCAAGAGCAGCTCATCTCACAAGTTTCCAGATATTTGGAGCTGGTCTCATGAGCTTTTGGCCTTATTGGATCAGAACCTGAAGCCTACCCCTAATTCTGTCTCAAAGCCTGATCCAGGGCCCACTAGTAGATATTGCCAATAGAAGTTAAAAGTGGTGGGCAAGGGAAAAATGTAGGCTTCTAACAAAAAAGGGGGCTTGTCTATGAGGTGCACTAGTCTATGCTAGAGAGGTGTAAATTCTAGTGTGCCCTAGCATGGTGTACACTGCCAGGGCCTTGTGGGCCTTGCTGGCGTACATGAAAAGTTCTCTAGTGCATGTTAATGAAATACTGTTTCAAACAGCACTACAGTAACATGCAGCAGGGGATTTTTAGTGTATGCCAGCAGGTTCCATGAAGGCCAATTAGTGCACAACACACTGGGGTGCACTAAAATTTGCATCCCTCTTGTGAGGACTAACACGCCATGTAGACAAGCCCCAAGACTCTTGTTGTTCAGCCAACATGTTCTCCCTTCTTTCATTCTGAGTTGTTTTTCAAGAAAACCTTGAAATGTGGTGAATGCTGTTTTTAAAAAAACATTGTTTTGTTTTGTAATTTCAGCTGTTGCTAAACCAGAAAAATTGGGCCAATCGATTGGTGTAATTGCTGGTAAATGACAGCTTATCTGCCGTAAATCTCTCTGCTTTAAAGAAGAATGGAATATGTTTAACGTTAACTTGGATTTTTGTGGGTTTTGTTAAATAAATAATTTTTAAACACAGTTTAGGCCTTAAGCTCATCAGCAGAATACTTGGGTCCACACAAGCGTATCAGATAAATACATTTGAAGGTAAGAGTTGAAAATCCTTTTCACCTACTTCTTTGCTGTGGTCTGATATACTTTGCTTCCCCTGGGACCTAATCCTGAAGGGTTTACTCAGGCTCAGGAGTCTTCCCCCTCCTTTGAGTAGTAGCTTTCTTTGTGAATAGTCCCAATAGCTTCAAGGAAGGGAAGTCTGGTCTAGTGGTTAGAGTGCCGACTTGGGAGTCCTTGGTTCAAATCCCTGCTCCATGCCGAACTTTCTGTTTGATCTTGGACAAGTCCGTTAGGCCATGCTTAGCCTACAAACTTCTGCTGGCATAGTTATTCATAGATTCCAAGGTCAGAAAGGAACAGTGTGATATGTAGTCTGAGTTGTATAACACAGGCCATAGAACGTCCCCAAAATAATTCCTAGAGCAGATCTTTTAGAAAAACATCCAATCTTGATTTTAAAATGGTCAGTGATGGAGAATCCATCATTGGTAAATTGTTCCAATGGTTAATTACTCTGACTGTGTACCTTATTCGCAGTCTGAATTGGTCTAGCTTCAACTTCCATTCATTGGATTGTGTTTATATGTTTCTCTGCCAAACTGAAGAGCCCATTATCAAATATTTGTTCCCTGGGTAGGTACTTATGAACTGTGATAAAGTCACCCCTTAACTTTCTCTGGGTGGGTGAGGGTGTGATTTGTGACCGGTGTAGCTGAGCTGGCAGAAGCTCTTAGAATAGATGCAGTTATACTGGCAAAACAGCGTTTTTACAGTGATATCCTATTTCGCTCATGGCGGCTGGTTTTACTGTACTGGCCCAGAGTGCAACTTTGCTAGTATAGCTGTGCCATAGTAGGAGCACTAGTATACTGGTATTCCTCGACTGATAAAGGAGTCATCGAGCTTGCCTACAGGGGAGATCCTGAAATGTTAATCTGAATTAACTAAATGTGTTAATTTAAAGTGAATTAATTAATATGCATTAAAACCCTGGTGAATACCCTCATTCAGAATTAATGTGGCCTTAATGTGGTTTTGTTTATGGTGAATTAAGCGATACTGAATCAAGGCCACTTTAATTCTGAATGCGGGTGTTCATGCAGGGTTTTAATGCAGTTTAACTAAACCACTGTAAATTCACGCATTTAGTTCAATCAGATTAATTCTCTTGGCTGTCCCCATGTAGTCAAGCCCCTACTGTAGACATGAATAGCACTCTGCTCCACAAGCAGTCCCACTGAAACCCATGGAGTGAAGTGCAGTGCTGCTTCTCAACAAGAGCAAATGTGGCAAAATCAGTTTTTTTCTGTAAAACACCATGGAGCTAAATTCTCACTTCCCCCTGAGAAGCAGTACACAGATGCATCAGCTCAGGACCAAAACATGGAAGGAACTGTGATGCTCTCATATCAGGTTCCTGGGCTGGTTCCCTCCTTACTCTAGAACAGTGGTTCTCAAAGCCGGTCCGCCACTTGTTCAGGGACAGCCCCTGCCGGGCCGGACTGGTTTGTTTACCTGCCGCATCTGCAGGTTAGGCCAATCGCGGCTCCCACTGGCCTAACTCCCACCGCTAGGCCAATGGGGGCTGTGGGAAGGGCGGCCAGCAGTGGACCGGCTTTGAGAACCACTGCTCTAGAAGAGAATTAATCTGCATTAGCCCTTTACCAGATGGAGATTACTTCCCACATAGGCTGGCTTTCTCTGTTGCATGGGGAGTTAGAGTTCAGGCTCTGGATATTAGCTACCTCTCTCTGCCTGCTGACCTCCCATCTGGGAGGGGAGATGGTAGCAGCCCGCAAGCCTGCTGTGACCAATGGTATAGTACACTGCACATGGGCAGTAGGGGGCGTTGTTTGTCCCCCTTCATCCCGTGTGGGCCGCAAAGGTAAGTGACAACATTGCCTCATTTTACTATCCCTTCACATAAAGGAAATTGCCTCAGCAAGTTGATTGCCTCAGAATGTATTAAAGATGTAAAGAAACCGTTGGTAAGTAAGTATGTCAAATTCCATGGGAGTTAGTCTTGTGCAGCTGACATGAATGACCTAGTATAACTGCTTACCTCCAACAATGATGATACGGTCTCCAATCAGTACTGCTGGTGCACAAACATTCTTCACCATTCTGGTCTCCATTCTAAACCACATGTTCCTGGATATGTGGTAAACCTGAAAAGTACATAAAGATACACACTGTAAATTATGCAGCATTTCAGCAGACAATCACACCTACAGAAATGGCTACTTGCTTGTTTGTTGATTCGTTAACATGCACGAAAACTATGTACTGCATTGAGCTGCTGAAAAATGGAGAACATTTCCCCACAAATTATTTGCTAATCTGTCCCCTCTGAAAAAAATTCAGTCCTAGTTGCACATAGATCTGATGACAGCCATCCAATTGACCCAGCCGTTGTATTCACATCTCTGATTGGTGTGGGCCAGCTTAGCACAGAGAATTGATAATGGAACCTTGACCTGTTGGGAGCCAAGCCACATTTAGGCCTGACAGAAGCCTGCTGTGGATTTTAAGAGTCTGTTCTGATAACACGTAACAGCCTAAGCATAAGTAGAACTGTGTATGTATAAGAAACCACAGAGTATCATGCTGGAAAAACAAGAAAACTCAAGTAACTAAAAAAACTAGAACAAACTGGTTTGAAC
Source organism: Lepidochelys olivacea (assembly GCF_965140295.1). Taxonomy (NCBI): domain Eukaryota; kingdom Metazoa; phylum Chordata; order Testudines; family Cheloniidae; genus Lepidochelys; species Lepidochelys olivacea. The sequence continues at coordinate 22,501,740 of NC_140412.1, read as the reverse complement.
TAACGGTTTGAACCCATACTGATGTGGGAGGAGAGTTAACATGAAAATGAGAAACTAATACATATGTATAAGAAAATATAACAAAATTATAAATTTTGTTTAACAAAGGGAGGTTGAAGTTGTATTGTTCAGTGTTGGAGGCGACTGTGATGAGATCATTCGGATAAGCTTCCCACTTGTGAGTAATTGATCACTATTTGCTGAGTTGTGCCTTAATAAATATTTGTTAGACTCATCTGCTCAGTAAGTGAACCTTCATCCAACATGACTCATTCATCTCTATGTCATCTGTTCAAATGTCAGGTTTCAGGGTAACAGCCGTGTTAGTCTGTATTCGCAAAAAGAAAAGGAGTACTTGTGGCACCTTAGAGACTAACCAATTTATTTGAGCATGAGCTTTCGTGAGCTACAGCTCACTTCAAGTGAGCTGTAGCTCACGAAAGCTCATGCTCAAATAAATTGGTTAGTCTCTAAGGTGCCACAAGTACTCCTTTTCTTTCTGTTCAAATGTGGCTCTTGTTGTTAGTGACTGAGAGTTATTGCCAGAAGCTGGCTGTTCAGAGGCCTATGTTTGGAGTGTCAAATGTGTCAACCACATCTACTAAGTGATTGTCTCGGGACATCTCCCACCTGCATCTAACTTCCACTGATAATTGAATTACATCCCTGTGGTAAGTACAGAGTTGATTATGTGCTGTTGCCGTCTTGATCAACAGGGATTGAACCAGGGACCTCTAGGATTAAAGAACCAGGATCTGTAGCTGAAAGCTGTAACAGACTCTGTGCCTGACCCACAGAGGATCTGAGAGGGACACATACAGTGGGATACATGCTTCCTGTGAGTAGAGGAATCTCTTCCTCTGAGCATCTGAGATCCACCCTCAGCAAGTTTGCAGATGACACTAAACTGGGAGGAGTGGTAGATATGCTGGAGCATAGGGACAGGATACAGAGGGACCTTGACAAATTAGAAGATTGGGCCAAAAGAAATCTGATGAGGTTCAACAAAGACAAGTGCAGAGTCCTGCACTTAGAACGGAAGAATCCCATGCACTGCTAAGACTAGGGACCGAATGGATAGGTAGCAGTTCTGCAGAAAAGGACCTAGGGGTACAGTGGACGAGAAGCTGGATATGAGTCAACAGTGTGCCCTTGTTGCCAAGAAGGCTAATGGCATTTTGGGCTGTATAAGTAGGGGCATTGCCAGCAGATCGAGGGACGTGATCGTTCCTCTCTATTCAACATTGGTGAGGCCTCATCTGGAGTACTGTGTCCAGTTTTGGGCCCCACTCTACAAGAAGGATGTGGAAAAATAGGAAAGTGTCCAGCGGAGGGCAACAAAAATGATTAGGGGACTGGAACACATGACTTATGAGGAGAGGCTGAGGTAACTGGGATTGTTTAGTCTGCAGAAGAGAAGAATGAGGGGGGATAGGATAGCTGCTTTCAACTACCTGAAAGAGGGTTCCAAAGAGGATGGCTCTAGACTGTTCTCAGTGGTAGCAGATGACAGAACAAAGAGTAATGGTCTCAAGTTGCAGTGAGGGAGGTTTAGGTTGGATATCAGGAAAAAAATTTTCACTAGGAGGGTGGTGAAGCACTGGAATGCATTACCTAGGGAGGTGGTGGAATCTCCTTCCTTTGAGGTTTTTAAGGTCAGGCTCGACAAAGCCCTGTCTGGGATGATTTAGTTGGGGATTGGCCCTGCTTTGAGCAGGGGGTTGGACTAGATGACCTCCTGAGATCCCTTCCAACCCTGATATTCTATGATGGTTTAAATCTTGGACAAGCCCTCACTAGGCAACCTCTACCACCTTGGTTGACACTATGGGTTGAACCAGGCACCTGCAGAATTAAAAGCGTAAGTCTTTACAGCTTGAGCTAAACAGCTAGGCTCTCTCTGAGAGCTGTAACAGACTCATATCCTCTGTGGACTGGGCACATTGAGGGACCCAAAAAACACACTGACCAGGTGGTTACACTTGCCAGGAAAAACAATATTAACACGTGACTAACACATTAAATATGAAAGTATTTAATGTATTTTTGCCTCCTTTTAAAACAGTTTTACAGCTGGCAGTGAGGTGGAGAGCCAGTGTTAAGTGACCAACTGGAAACCACAGACCCTCAGTAGGGAGTGCATGGGCCATTGGGAACCACTGGCTTGTGTGAGATGAAATAGCAGTTTCAATCCTGGTTCTAGTGAATAGGAATCCATATCACAGTAACCACCATCACAACTAGTGTCTTTGCTGTTACTGTCCGAGGAGAGACAAAGGACTGAGACCCAGATTCAGCCAGGAACTTAAGCACACGCCTAATAGTGAGCACTGACTTCAATGGGAATACTCACATATAAAGTTAGCCATGTGGTTAAGTTCCTGGAGTCAGGGCCTGAGTGGGCATCAGTTTGCAAGACTGTCAATATGACACCTTTCACAAGCACTAACATCACATAGAGCCGACCCTGAGATCTTTACTCAGTTTTACTCAATCAGGCAAACTCTCATTGAAACCAGTGGGAATCTGCCTGAGAAAGGACTGAGTAAAACCTCAGAAGGGCCTCAGGGTTTGGGCCTTAACAATAATAAAGGCTACTTGTGGAAATATAAAAGCATTTGAACAGCATTTCCTACATACTGGACTACCCTGAATGAGCATTTGCAACTTAGCATGTGTATCTTGCCTTCGACTACATGAGACTCATTGCAAATTCAGTTCTATATTGGGCTTTGATTTCACTAGCTGGGCTTGGGTGTCAGTCACTGAATACCCTGGAGGAAATGCACATAAGATGAGCCGGAGTGACAATTACCTGTATTAGACGGACAGGGTTTTGCATAATGTCTTCCCCTCCAAAGAGATAAATTCTTTGGTCTTTAGCTGCAACGGCAGGGTGAAGGACAGCAACGGGCATGTTTGCCATGTTCTCCCAGATGTTATAAATGCTGTCATACCTCTCCATGGAATTCAGAATTTCCTGTTTCTCTCCAATTCCTCCAATTGAGAAAATGTAGTTCTTATAGGCTATGCTCCTGTGAGAATAGCGTGGAACCAGCATGTGTTCAACTAATCTCCACTGATTTAGCTTGAGGGAAAAAATATAAACATTATCACTGACTGGACTTTTCTCACAGCTAACGGGCATCCCTCCTAGCACATAGATATTGCTATGCAAGCTCACTGCAGAGGCTTTGTAAAGGCGCACAGGATGCTTGGCGAGGCTCAGCCACTGGTTGGTCTTCTCGTCATACAGCAGGACGTCCCTGGTTGTCGTCTGGTTGTCCTTCCTGCCACCAACGATTATGAGGAACTCTTGGTACGAATATCTGCGAGGAACGTGCCACATGGGTTTGATGTCAGGAGTGCTAGTGCTATATAATGAGAACATCTGTCTCCTCGCTGATTCCAGGATGCTTCTACAAGCGGGTGACGACTGAATGAGGGAATTATTGGCAATGAAGTGGAAAAGGAAGGTTGGGTGGACATACTGAAGTCGGACCTTCTTGAACAAATCTTGGATATAGCCCTGTCGTGCCTGGAGATCGTGCCGGATCCAGACCATCAGTGTCTCAAACACTTGTTCCTCCTCACCACAGAGCTCATCGTCCCCAAGGTAATCGATCAACTCCAGTGCACAAAGCTCCTTCAGGTCTTCAGAAGAGGCTACTTCAGGAAAGTATTTGAGAGCCATCTCCTTGGCTTTCTTATTGAGATTCTGGCAGTTCAAGATTTCAGAGAGCCTTAACATGCTCAGGCAATTCTCAGGAGTCAGCCGGTCCTGGAGGTACAAGGAGCAGGCCTGGAACAATTTAATGTACTGTAACATGGAAGTGGCCTCCATTAGGTACAAGACGTTCTCGGGTGTTATAAGAATCTCTCCTGTGTAAACATAAAGGACAATCTGATACAAAATATTGGAGTCAATGCCTTTCAAGTCGACTTTTGCCTGGCAACTCTCTTTAAAGTTGTTACAGAACATTGCCTTGAAGTAAGGACTGCTTGCAGCCAGCACATTCCTGTGGCAAGGGATTTCAAACTCGCTAGTGCAGAGAGTAACATCAGTCAACATCCCGTTTTGCCTTAAAACGTTGAGCTGCCTCAATAGTTCGGAGGAGAAGTCCTGGTCTTTGAAGAGAAGGTCCTTTGCAGATTCTTCCTCCATAGCGAAATGTGTGAGAGAGGAATATTGGGCTTGGCAGGGAAAACAAGTTCTTAGCAGCTTTTATTGAAATGCTCAGCTCCAGAGGGGCCAGGGATCAGAACTTTGATGGTTACTCTAAATATTCTAACTCTGTTTGTGCACAGAAATAAGAACAGTGGTTAAGTGCAGTGGGAAAGGAGGTCACTCAGCATCTGCTTATTTGTTTTTTAAAGGTATCAGATGTGAGGTAGGAATCTTCTGTTAGCCTGACACAAAGCATAAGCACTAAAATTATCTTGCTGACTTGGGGCTAAAGCGAAAAGCCCTGAGCAAATTGTATGTTCATTTTAAACATGTCTAATAAATGTGCTTAGCCTTCACTATTTTTAAAGTATTTTTCTTCACTATTTTTAAAGTATTCGCAATTTAGTAACTTATGTCTCTTTTCCTTAGAGTTAGTCATTACTGAAGAATATAAATCTGGCAGAGCTAAACTCTGCAAAGGGCAAACTAAACTCTAGAGACTGGGGATCTGCACTGAAATGGTTATTTATTAACTCTGCTTAGTTGTTGTTTTTTATATTAATCAGACACACGACTAAACAATGTACCAGGCAGAACAATAAGATGGCTATCTATCTTCATGACAATCTGACTGCTCAATCTGCGGTGAAATCACATGGTAGAAATGTTTACCTTATGTTGTCCTTCACTGTATTCACTCACTTTGTGTCCTTTAGTCTCTGCTGAGATTTTCCATAGCTAGTATTGTACATGAGTAAAACTATATACCCTCAAGATGTTTCTTTCTGTTGGTAAGTGATTCATGGAGGGTCATTTCTGGATTTGTTTATTCTGAAGGCACTTTCGCTGCTTTCCGGAGCTTTGTGAAAGAACCACCAGGCAATGAGGTGTTGTATACATTCCAGGGCTAAGAATAGTCACATATGGACTTCTCACTGTTATCACATGTGACTTTCCCCTTGCCTTTTGCAAGGAGCTGAACATTACTGAGCATGCCCAAGGGGTGTTTTCCTGGCCAGTGTTTACATATAACAAATAGACTCTGAAACCAAGGTACACTTATAAAAGTTCTGGCTGTCCATTTGGAAACAACCAGAAGGCCCTGTCCTGAAGTGCCTGGGAATTCTAGAAGCCTGTAAACAGTCTGAAATGCCTAGCACTAGGTATGCACTTTCATCCTGAAGGAGGGGAAAACAGAGGTATCAAGAGTTTCTGACGGGACAATATTTTCATTTTAAGGAATAGGGGAAAGACCCTCTAATCTATCTGCTGGGATTTGGGACTGAGTGCGGGAGAAGCCGGTAGCACTGGGTGTTTTGCTCTAATGCTCCCATTGTAGCGAACCACCCATTTTCTATAACCCAGAACTCTGAGATAAGCAGCTGTTATCTCTCCCTGCTCAGAATGTAGGTGAGTGTCCAGGTGACTTGTCTAACTGAAGTTCGGACTGTCAAAGTTTGCTGTCTCAGAAGTTTCTGATTCTGATGCTGCATGTACTTAACAGAGCACTGAAAGTAACATGTAGCGGCTCTATAGTACCTTTCGCACTGGGGCCTCCATTATCTTTAGAAACCTTAATTAATTAAGCCGCACAATACTCCTTGAGGAAGGTAAATATTCCAGACGGGGAAACTGAGTCTCAGAGAGGTGAAGTGACTTGCTGAAGTTCACACAGCAAATCAGTGTCAGAACTGGGAATGTAACCCAGGAGCCCTAACTCCCAGTCTCTTGCTGTGACCACTTGTTAGTTTCCCCCCTCCCACACACACACCTTTTTTTTGAGGGCATTGTATCCTAAAGCTGTTTTTTACCCGTACAATGTCAAACTAGCTTGTTGGCTGTCCAGAAGAACAAGACTCCTTCTCATGTTCTGATGGCGAAGCCATATGTAGGATTGAGTGCAGTGGTCAGAAATTCCTTATGTCTGCATGCAGTTAGACCGAGACAGACACCAGTGAAAGGCCTCTGGTGCCTCTGCTCAATGGGCCCATTGCCCGACCTGCTCTCACACCATTGTCTTCACCACAGCAGATCACAGTGTTCTGGTGCAATCCATTCCTGTACAAACGGAGGCTTCATGCTGCAGGCTGTGCCCCATGTGGCAGTTTCCAACTAAGTATTTACATGACATAAAAGCATGCTAAAGTAACTGAGGGCTAGACGGTGCCCTCAAGGCATAGCCCTGTGCTGGGGCAGTGCGGAGCTGGGGACAGATGCAGGGTGAGCACTGGGAAGCATCCTGAAGCTCCCTGGTTACACAGAGAGGAGCATAGTCGGTGACACCCCTTTAAATAATCTTATTTTATGCAGCCAACCAGTCAAATCCATTGGTCAGTGTAGATGGGGTGAGTAGGTAGAACAATAGCCCTGTCTACTCCTCTCTCCCCCCCCCCCCCCGCCCACTTTCAGGTGAGTTGCTCCTAAGCACCATAATTAGTAGCCTCTGCACTCCCGGGGGCATGCAAGGTGGGTTGGGGGAAGCTGCATTACTGCCTCCCATATTGCTGCCTACAGGGCTGGCCATGGTCATGCCCTAAATAGTTACAGTGCAATTCAAAAACCAAAATGAAAGGTTCTGCCCCTCATCCAGGGAACATTAACTACCCAATTGAAAGCCACCAAATCTAAGAAGATAAGCCACAAAGCAGCTACGTGTGTCTGTGTTATTTCTGCTAGGGTGGTTCTTTCTGCTGATTGCTTTGGCTTGGTGTCTATCTGCATGAGCACTAGCTCTTTCGGGTTTGTTTGCTTGTTTAGTTTTTCTGGCCGTTTCCTGGCAACGGCTGAGGATTTATTTTTTAACCCTTAAAGAAACTAGCACGGCCGTTCAACCCAGGGTGGACTTTACTTATGTTGAGGTTTTATGCGGGGGGGGATGGGTGGTTAGATGGGTGGGATTTTTGCTGTTCCTGCGCTTCTGGATACTGGTGTATGTTTGAAAAAACTTTTATAAGATCAAATCTTGAGGTCCTTACTTGTGCAAGATCCCTCTGACCTCAGAATCTGGCCTGCATAGTTTAAATATCCTATTGCTCTGTTTGACTGAGGCACCGTGCTAATTCCTCACAAAGGGTTTCTGCTAATTCTGGCCATGACTCTGGGGAAATGAAGATACTGCGGCCTGTCTTTGATGACCTCTTCCCTTCACATGAAGGGGGGTTACTGTTTCAGAGATGATTCTCCCACCAACAGTGCACCTCAGAGTGCCATGTGCCTCAGCCAGAGAGTTGCCAGTGAGTTTGCTTGAATTAGATCATAGTCCTAGCTATTGCAGCTTGAAAGGATGCAGAGCAGAGCCTGCAGCTGAACTAGCAGCAATTGCTTGGATTGGGGTTTCCTGTTAGGAAAGTGAAGAAATGATTTTTCATGAAGCATTTTAGAAAAAAAAAAAAGCAGTTTTCTATCTCTGGTGCTTATATGTCCTTTGGTACCTTGGCACCTCACAATCTATTCACAACACTCTTGTGAGGTAGCAAAGTGCTATTACCCCATTTTACAGATGGGGAACTGAGGCACAGAGAGACTAAGTGACTTGACCAAGGTCACACAGGAAGTTTGTGGCAGAACAGGGAATTGAACCAGGGTTTTGTCACTCCAAGGCTAGTGCCCTCAATACTGGACCATTGTAACAAAAGCATCAGAAGCCTCTTGTTTATAGGTCTGGATGGTGTGTGCAGGACATACTGGTATCAGTGTAACCCCTCCATTTGTGCCCGAGGAAGTCATCCCCTTCTTTTACACCACTGCTGAAGGAGATGAAGTGATCATTGTTATCATTCCCTGAGGAGTGTAGTTGAAATAAGATACAAAACAGCATGTTAGCAGAGAGGTGCAAAAGAAAGTTAATCTGTATGCCGAACAGTTTGGTCTACTGGGTTAATTTGTTATTATTTGCACTGCAGCAGTGCTTGCAGGCCCCCAAATGAGCTCAGGGCTCCATTGTGCTAGGTACTGTACGGACACATAGTGACAAACAGTCCCTTTTCTGGAGATCTTAGAATCTGAACCAGACAGGGTTCAAGGTGGGAGGGTGGGAGACAGGAAGTGTTAGCTCCACTTTACAGTCTTATTTAACATCTCTAGTAAGGATCTGGGAGAGGTGATAAATAGCAAGTGGAATGGTCTTTAGAACAAAAAGAAAGAAACAGGCAGATGACAGTAAGAGTCAGACATGGTCCAGTGTTGGGCTGAGTGGGAGGAGGGCTTTGCTGGGTCCTCATGCATCCATTCAGGAGCTGGCTAGGCTTGCTGCCTAGGTCCTTCGGCTCAGGGCAGGGGAAATGGCCAACCTGCCTTAAGGTGCTGCACAACCCCAAGGGAGTGTGGTCTGCCAACATGGGGTTATAAGCTGGGGCAGAGAAAGATGGAAGCAGTAAGAAAGGTGAACGTATTGGGAAATCTCATGAGAGACAGTCTAATGTCCACAGAGGATCAATAAAACTGCACGAACAGTGACTTGCAGTAACTTCTTAAAGACCCCGTGACAGCCTGGCACATATTAATCAAGTAACTGACATACAGGAGCAAACAAAGGCTAATCACATCTATCTCTGTGCTCATCTCCATAGTTCCTAAGCCTCTAACCTAACAAGCAGAGGCAGCATTAGGCCTGTGAGAGAGCCAAAATAGGTCTCCATGACTGTAATAGAATGTTAAATTGTATTATACGTTCATCCACTAGGTGGCGCAGTGTGTAACACCTCTTCTGACAGCCATGCCTGGCAGTGCATTAAAGCAGCAGTTCTCAAACTGTGGGTCGGGACCCTGTTTTAATGGGGTCACCAGGGCTGGTATTAGACTTGCTGAAGCCCAAGCCCCACTACCCGGGACCAAAGCTCAAACCCCACCCCTGGGGGCCGGGGCCAAAGCCCAAAGCCCATGGGCTGGGCCAAAGCTCTTGGACTTTGGCCCCCCTGCCTGTGGTGGTGGGGCTCAGGCTTGGGCTTTGGACCCCCGCCCAGGGCAGCAGGGCTTGGGTTTTGGCTTTGTCCACCCCCATCTGGAGTGGCAGGGCTCGAGCGGTCTCAGGCTTCGGTCCTCGCTCCTGAGGTTGTGTAATAGTTTGAAGTTTGAGAACCACTGCATTAAAGGATCTCATGGAAAACACATTTCTATCTGTCTCTCTCAGTCCATATCTGGTACAAGAATCTGACCTGCAACCCACCGTGTACATTAAGTAGATGACAATGGGCTTTGTGCCACTTTCAGATACACCCAACCAGAGCAACATTCCCAATTCCCTCTCCATTGTCCCCTCTGACCCTAGCCCCAGGAGCAGAGAGTAAATAATTCCCTAACTGCCTGATCATGCTTACAAAGCTGTACTTTAACTCCACCTCCTGGCTTCTTGGTCTATGCATCAGGGTGACCAGAAGCCATGGAGCTGCATAAACAAGTGGGTGGGGCTTGAGTACCTGGAAGAATGTCATAGGCAAGTGGAACTCATCATGACTACATGGGAGGAGGAGGACAGTCACATGTGAAAGTTGGACAAAGCTCTTCATTTTGCTTCAGATAGGGTCATGCAATACCAAGGCCGTTGCAAAGGCATGACATGGATAAATACAACACTTTTATCCTTTCCAGGAGAATATATCTTTGGTCTCTTGCCAAATTGTTCTGAACCTTCTGCCCCTTGTCCTCAGACCCAAGTCTTGCAAAACCCAATCTATCTCTTCTTGTTGCCAGCTATCTTGCATTCCTCCTGCTTTGCTGGTCCAGCTATCCTTAGGATCCGATTCTGCTGAGCACTGAAACATCGCCTCTCTCACCTCCTGTATACCCCATGTCACTACTGCGTTACCCATTTGCTATATAGCTGCTCAGCAAGAATGATTCTTTATAGCAATCTAACTCTACAGCTACCATTTGTATTCATGTACAACACAGAACCTGCTTTCTCTCATTAGAAGTAGAGTGGGGAATGAATCCAAACCTCAGATCTGGATCTTGGTTTGGTTCTGAGTTTGCAGGCTGTGTAATGGGCCAAATTTGAACACCTCTGAAACCTGGAACATTTAGGTTTGGATCTGAATATTGCGCGCCTGAGTATGTGAGAGTTTGAAGCCTGGGTATTGACCCATTATAGAGATCCGAGGTCAAATTTTGCTCTGTTACATCAATGTGAATCCAGGGTAACTTCACAGGCCTCACCACTGCCCTTGCACTTGTATAACTGAAGAATTTGGCCCAGGAAGTTTGGATCTGGAGTTTGGCCCCTGGATTTTGCTTCAGGCCAATCTCTCTAATCAGAAAGCGAGGGGCTAAGAGAGAAGCTATCATGCATTTTCTAAGAAAGACCTATTAGTCTTAATTGAAACAGTCTTCAGGTCAAAGCAAATTGGGCTGCCTAAAATTAGGCACTTAAAATTCATATTTAGGCACCTAAAGAAGTGACCTGATTTAAGAAGTGCTGAGCATCCCCAGATCCTGCTGGAACCTGTAAACACCCAAATCTGAACATTTTAGCATTGGTGCTTAATCCTCCCCCGGAACTCTTACATGCTCATATTGGAAGCCTGCTATACTCTTGACAAAACCGTATCATCCAAATAGTGTTGCCTGCATGGATCTTAGTGGATCTGATGTACAATGTGACCTCTGAATGATGAAAGATCCCTGGGAGCCCTGGACACCTAAGTAATTATTAATTTCTTTCTAAGGGCTCTGCTTACAACAGAACTAAGGCAACTGCAAGCCTAAGATACGTGTCTCCTGCTCCGCTATGCTCTTTCTTTCTCGATTCAGAGAGTTGCTGGATACAGAAGCCTGAGGTTGATTTCAGATTAGGAATTTGCCTCCAAATAAAAAAAAAAATTCTTTTGAAAAATTGGCCTTGTATTAGAGCTGTTAAATGTTCCTGTGACTGGTACATCCTCCCTGCCCTGCACACTATACAGCCTCACATTGCTCCTTGAAACACCTCCCTCCTTTCAATTAGTCTTCCATAACTGACCTTGCTCTCGCCTAAGTACTGTACTAGCTGCCCAGACACCATTATTGGGAATATGATATAAATATCGAGAGAGATAGACTTTGTTCCACCGTCCCCAGAAGTTAGTACATTGTAATAAAAAGGCAGGACCAAGATACATGCATAAAACCCCATAAGCCTGTTTCCTGATCAGCCACTCTTATCCCTTGGCTTCCCAGACTCTCCCCTGTATTCTCCCTGCCACATCATGTCTAATCTAAGGCTCAGTCATTTGTTTAGGGCATAGTCCTGCATCAGGGGTGGTGCAGAGCTGTCCAGCTCCAGCAGGAGAACGTCTCAACGCTCATGGGGAGCATGCTCATTTCTATGTGGTACAGTACACTCCCCCTTGCGGGCCAGTCCCACTTCAAGGGCAATACAGAGGCAGGGCAAGGCCAGGGACCCACCTCCTCCTCACCCACTTTGCTGTGCTAGGTTCCATGGCATAGCACAGAGGGTGCAGTTCCTGCCCTCCCCTCAGCCCAGGGACTGCAATCCTTTGGCCCTTTTGTGGGATAATTTAGCAGATGATGCTGATGGGAGACATGGCTCAGACAGGGAAATCACTCTCACCTTCCCTTTGGATTGAGAGCAGAGGCTGATGCGCATTGTTCATTGGCAGCTCTCTGGCAGTTAAAGCAGCTGTGATGATGGGCTCAGAAGGGAGCACTATTCAGTCCATTTTGGCACAAAGTGTGATGGCATGATATGGAGTGCTTAGGACGTGGGTTATAGGAGCAGAGGAGGAAGGGGGATTGTCTTTGGAATTCTCTAGAGACACCAAAGATCCCTGGGGGAAACGGTGACAAGATTCTAGAAATCCCTCTTTATGTTAAAGATGGGAAGACAGGTCAGTTTAGATTTAGTTTTTTAAAACATTTTTATTGCATGAGAACATTTTGTGTGATAGGCTTGGCCTGAACCTCATGTCCAGGTAACACAAGGATTACCTGGCAACATGTTCCCCCACTGTAAAGAAAATAAACGGTGTGGATTTTTTATTGCTAGTGCCACATTTTTTGCATGCTACTTGGAAGCTGGTCAAGAAGGTGACTTCTTCTCATGTTTCTCCCTTTGTGACAGCAGTCTTAGTGTAGCAGTGCCACTAGCAGCTTTCTGAAGTCCCCAGAGATGTCTGATTTGATGGCCTCTGCTAAGGACTTGTTGTATATTTTCTGGAACTTCTCCTTTATTGTTTGAAGGTCAATCTGAAATGGAAAGAATTTTTAGAAGTGCGGATCTGTTTTGCACCATACCTCACTCTTCTAGGTCCTGATCCAAAGCCCACTGCAGTCAGTGGGAAGATTCCGATTGATTTTAATCAGATTTGGATCCAGGGCCTTGGTGGGGAAGGAGTAGGTTCAAAACCATGGAGCACTTTTAGCTCAAACTTGATATCCTGACTGCTGCCCTTACACAGTGGCTCAAGTTACGGTCTCCTCTGGAAGACACTCATGGGTGGTAAGGAGTGGGGGAGAAATTTCCAGGAATAGAATTAAAAAAATAAATAGTTTTTGGGTCATACATAACTTTCTGGTTGCTAAGTAAAGAGAACCAGATGTTATATGTTAGTCCATAAAAGATGGCATCAATGATATGTGTCATATCTTTATTACGGAGGTTCTCAAATGTTTTCATAGTCAGGCCACAACTTAACAGGGAGAGTGTCCTGGAGACTAATTTCCAGCCCCACCATTCCAATCATATGGTTAATCACTTTGCCTCTCCATCAAATCACTTTGCCTCTCCGTCACATGAACCTTTTCCCTTCCTACGCAAGACCACTTAACATCACAGTGGCGACAACAGCTTACATGGAAGAGTAATGTTCAGACACTGTTTATGGAGCTGAAATGTCTTGAGCATGTTTTGTGCTTTGTGAAAAGACTTTAATCATAGTCTGCTTTGACTCTTATCTTCTTCTCTCCTTCTCCTCTGCCCTGTTTTTCCCATCTGGAAACAGACAGAGCCTGCACCATGTGACTCCCTAGCTCTCCACTGACCATACTTTGCGAACTGCTTCTTTATCGTTATTTAATTAGGATTTTTTTAACAAAGCTCTTTGGGACCAAACAACTTATCTCCCAGTTGAATAATGGTGGCCAACTTTAATCTAGATGTGTTTGGCTCCATTGTGCAATTACTAATGTGTCTCATGCATCGTTCTTTTAAAAAAAATAAATAGATTTGGTATCAAAGCTAGAGTCTGTTCTCAGTTTTATGGGTGTAAAAACAGTAATAGCACTGAAGTCTATGGAGCTTCGTTGAATTTAAATTGCAAAACTGACTGAGCACAGAATCTGATCCTACTACTATAATTCATTCCTTCTAAATTTCACACTTATCCACCAGAAGATTTGGGGCCTCTCAGATCCCAGCATATTTTACCTCAGCCCGAGTCACGAGGATGCGAATCAAAGTCTCCTCCTCTGTCCCTGCGCCCTTCATTGCCTCATACAGACGGGTGGCAAAGTAGCCTTGGCAATCTCTGGCACATCTCACTAAAGAAGAAAAGTGAAAGGGACCTCATGAGCCTTGTTCAGTTCATATTCCGCACTGTAGCTTCAGTAGGAGGAGAACAACAGCCCTCTTAATGGAAACCTAGACATCCCCAATGTCAGTACCCAACTGGACGTGCATTGTTGTAGGGCCTTAGTCCTGCAACTGGCTCTGTGGAGATGCAAGGGTCAACCCATATCATTACAGGTGACAGACGAGCCTAAAAGTGAATGTATTGCCCTACAGAGAGAGCATGTTATATACTTATGAATATCAAAATTGAATAAACATGTTAATGCAAGCACAGAAGGGCTGAAAATGTTGATGTTTATATTCCAGAATGAAAACGAATTGTATGGGGACACGGTTTTTGTTCTTTTGGCCCGTCTGGAATTCTGCTCCCTGCCAATTTACTCCTGAGTGGGATGATGTTGGCTTACTTCTGTGCTCTGAGACCTAAGATCTAGATAGCTCATGCTGGGGCTTAATGGAGGTTCTTCCCAGACACATGGGGCAAGTCAACATTAATTGGTTCTGTCCCCCAGTGGTCTTTCCGTGTCTCAATCTAGTTCTAACAAAGCAGATTATCACTGTGTTTATACACATAAGAACCCCAATGGCTAAAGTCAAGTGAGGATGAAAACTAGAGAGAAAAGCTATAGACTTTCTTTTTACCAAGAGTGAGAAAGGCCTTCTCCAAATCTCCAGATGTTTCACTTTTAATGGCATCTTCAATGTCTCTCCCCTTCAGCTAAAGAGATAATGAAAAAATTAATTATAGCTTCTGTTTGTGCAGTAATCTATCCCTCTAGTGATAAGAACAGCACTGAGCCACTCCTGTTTCTGATCACATGGCTTTTAACGTGGCAAAAGACTGATTTAGATCATATTGATACCTTCTTTGACTTTAGGGAGTAAGCTTTTAACTACTTTAATCCCCATGGCGGGCAAGGGTCTCACTCCGTCTCAAAGGACCAGATCCTCAGCTGGTGTAACTCTTCCTGGCTCCATTGACATTGATAGAACTATACCGATTTAATTCAGCTGACTCAGAATATGCAACGTGCATCCTTAAAGGTAACTGAAACATTTGCAGTAGGTGTTGTAGTGAATCATCTCATGACTTCTTCTTGGGGAGACCTCCAATTGAGAGAGACTGTTCGCACCTCCTCTGTCCCACCAAAGACTTGGATAGGTCCAAACAGTCAAGGTAGATTTTGGTGGGTTGTAACTTATTTTCTTTGGGTAAATGTAGTTTAGAAGGGTCTCCATTTTGCCTGGGTTTTGTACCACACTGTAGGGAGGAGACAGTCGGGCAGGGAAGGGGAAAATATTTTGAAGTTAAAATCTGTTCTAATTTTTGTGAATAAAAAAAATCTTCTATTTGTAAAAAATGAGATAATTTTTCCTCGACTCCGCCTCGCAAGACAGGATTCTTCCACTCTGGAATATCTGCTCAAATGAGAGATGGGCAAAACTGGGAATGTTTGGGGTTTGAGTTCTGCAAAACCAGGCTTGATTTGAATCTAGTCTTGCAAATCAAACCCATCAAAATATGGAGAGGATTCATATGTGGACAGATGGCTTTAGTCTCGGGCCCATCGCAACTTCAAATACAGATGGAAAGGATGCAGGTGAGTTTGACAACCCGTGTTTGGCTTTTGCTTTAGAAATTCAGGGGATTTCAGATTTGAGGCTCATTTATTGAAACTGCCAGAGTTTGGGTAGTGTTTATGTGTACATGTGTGTAGATAAATGGTTCTGGCTTTGGCCTCTCTAGCCACAAACAAAAGTTTGGAGTAAGTTGTGAATATATTTCCAACAATGCCTTACTAGATTTTCCCCCTCATCAAGAGATTCAATGGTTCTAATCATCTGCTGAACACAGAACAAGTTTAGGAAGGTAAATAAATGCAAGTTCTCGCCTTAAGGCAATCATGTTCAGGCATCAAAACACAGTGACATTTCTTTTTAAGAATTTATATAAAGAAACAGAGAATCATAAAATGGTCCTCCCTAATGGGAAATGTCATCTTGTCCATCCTCCAGCCAGAGCCAGAGAGTTCTGTCTAGTGTGTTCTGGAGTGTTTTGTCCAGAGTTTCTACCACTTCCTATGGGAGATGATTCCCCAGCCTAATGCTTCTCATTGTTAAACTAATTCTCAACCTAATGCATTTTATCTTAACTCCCTGCCTTGTAAATAGCTATGAACTTTGTTTAAACAAACCTGAATTTCATTTATAACATTACATAGGCCTCCAACACACTCAACAGGGTTTTGGTTTTTGGCTCTTCATTTCAGTAGCCGGGATGGAGCTGTTATGTTTTCAGCAAGAGCTGTTTATATTTCAGATGGGACTAAGCTGCAAAGTTTAGCTCCAAACATTCCCAAAGTTCAGGTGTGTGCATCTTGGGGTTTTGTTTGGGCCCTCTCTAATTTATATATTTTGAGAGAAAAGTGCATCCACTTAGTCACAAGCAGGACATACCATCTTACCTTCTCCTACATTGTCCTTATTCTCTTCCTAATTATTTTTCAGGCTCCATGGGCTTAATTCCAAAAAAATTGGAAGCCTCTAGTGAAAAGAGGTCCATTTTTTGCATGGGAGAACAGCAAGAGCTAGATTCAAGAGGCCTTCCCATTGAGACTTTCATTGAGACTGGAGGATCAGGATGAGAGACATAGATTCCCACCCATCAGATCTCTGCTTCAGTGGAGGAGAGGAGCAGAAAGTGAGAACCTCAAGGTCTTTGGCCAGGGGCCTATTAGCTGTGCAATGTACCTCTTTGCTGAATCTTTGCAGTGTAACTGGGGAAAGGTCACCCTCTCTGTTATTCATGGGGTTGGGGGAAGACAGGACAACAATCAAAAACTTATTTTGCTGGATATTATGGGGCAGATCCTCAACTGGTGCAAATTGATGTAGACCATTCATTACAGCATTTGAAGAGCTGGCCCTATACATATATTGCTAGATGTTTAGAATGTCTGACCCCTCCTTAAAATTACAAATAAAGAATCATATGTTCCAATTGTAAGTAGATCTGCTCTAGGAATTATTTTGGGGATGTTCTATGGCCAGTGTTATGCAGGAGGTCAGACTAGATAAGAATGGCCCTTTCTGGCCTTGGATTCTATGAATGTGTGAATTAATTCCATTAAATTACCACTGAGCTCCAAGCTGCACAATACCTGTCACAGAACAAAAAAAACAACAACCAACAAAACTTACCTTTTCATAAGCTTGAAAGGTAGCTCTTAGCTGCATGTAGTTTCTCTTTGCTAAGACAACATTGAAAACCAATTCGTCTGTTCCCCAGCAGCCTTCCCCTGCCTCAAAAATTGAATGTTAAAATTAACCGTTTTTAAACGTTTGGGGTTTTTTTTTCATATTTTTAAAAACCAGACATTGCAGTGAACCCAATGCACCCAATTCTGTTCCCAACCTGCCATTTTATTGGTACAATTTAATGCCATTATCTTTGGGGTTGTTCAACATTTGACACCTTAGAAATGCCATAGACAGATAAAGACCATGACAATTGGGGATTTCCCCATTATTTCACTTACTTCATACAGCTCTTTGGCATCTTTCCCAGCGAGCTCTGCATCGATCTCCAGTCCTTCATCTCGGTTAGCCTACAGAAAGGGACATTGTGTTAAAAAAGAGAATACATGCTTATTACTCTTGTACAGTAGAACCTCAGAGTTACAAACACCAGCGTTCCGAACTGACTGGTCAACTACATACCTCCTTTGGAACCGGAAGTACACAATCAGGCAGTAGCAGAGACAAAAAACAACAACAACATAAAGCAAATACAGCACAGTACTGTGTTAAATGTAAACTACTAAAAAATAAAGGGACAGTTTACATTTTGTTTTGACAAGGTAAGGAAATTGTTTCTGTGCTTGCTTCATTTAAAGTAAGAGGGTTAAAAGCAGCATTTTTCTTCTGCATAGTAAAGTTTCAAAGCTGTATTAAGTCAATGTTCAGTTGTAAAATTTTGAAAGAACGAGCATAACATTTTGTTCAGCGCTATAAACAACCTCCATTCCCGAGTGTTTGTAACTATGAGGTTCTACTGTACTAGAATGGAGCGTTTTCCTTTTTGCCTTCACAAGCTGCTTCCTCATAGTCTTTTTGCTGCCATCTACTGGCCATTGTCTAGTGCTGTATCAACAAATTACACAGGGCTAAATTCTACTTTGGCTTACCTTGCACCCTGCGCAATCCCATTGATTTCAAAGGTACAAATCAGGGCAGAATTTAGCCCATAGTATTTGCTTTACTTCAGAGATGCTAGTTCACCAAGGCTAGTATCCTGCCTTCTGCAACACTCAATACCTGTTGCTTCAGAAGAAGGTGAAAAGATCCTATGATTTACCGACACAGTTGTGCAATGCTGTACAGTGGAGGCATCCCAAGTGATCCCTGACTGTCAGGAACATGTAGCCTTGTAACCCTACAGCTGAAACTTTCTTGCAAGAATAGGGGAATACGGAGGCACGTCTGTCACAACAGTCAATTTAAAAAAAGATTTCCAATACCTGCAGTGAAATGTCGCTTTTGTCACATTTCTATTCCTTAATAACAGTCATGTGGCCCTGCACTCTTCCTCCCTATTTAACAATCAGAACCATTCACTGACACCTGCCTTTTTAGCGTTGCTTTAATTTTCTACAGGAATTTCTGGTAGCACCTATCAAGGACAAATCTATGAATATTCCCTGGTTTGTCCCCCCTGAAAATACACCCAGAGGGGTCAAACAAAACTATTGTGGCTTCCCACATTCTAGAACGGGAATGTAGCTGTCATGTATTTAGCTATGCCACTGTTGTGCCTTTCCTTCCTGTGTGCTGTACCTTTTCATCTCTGTCTGTCTGCAGAGATGGACAGTCGTTTTGTGTTCAGTGCATTCTCTCTCTCTCTCTCTCTCTCTCTCTCTCACACACACACACACACACACACATCCAGCTCTCATGGAGACTTCACTTTTCTTCTTGTTTTCTTAATCTAAAACAAAGAGCATTCTGTCTGATATAATGTTTGCTCTGTGTGAATTGAAAAACATAGCAAGCCCCTCCCACCCTTTCTCTGTCTTATCTGTTTAGATTGGAAGCTTTTTGGGGCAGGGACTGTTTCTAATTATGTCTCTGGTACAATGCAACCCTGATCATGGTTAGGTACTCTAGGCATAACCATAATACACAAAATAAAGTAGTAATAATCCAGTATCTTCAATGGAGGAATAATACTATGCAAGATCTAAAAGCTCTTAGTGAGAATTACCATCAATGGTAAAATATGCCCTTGACCAAAAGAGGTAGGGTGCAAACTGTGAGAATGGCCAAGGACTGCTATGGTCTATAGAACTAGGTGGTAAGTAAGTAAAATCCCAGCACAACAGTGCAATAATAAAATTTCCCTAGACTGGGGGCAAATCCTCTTTTGTGTCCCTAGGTTTTATACATATATAAATCTCAGATAGGAAGAGCCAAGGCTGAGTTGTTATTGGAGCCATGGTCACATCCAGCCTGAATTGTACACTTGTCTTTAATTATGACTCTCGATTTGGTTAAAAGGCTGTAAGTATAGATGTTTTGCTGTAAAGAGCCTGTGTGCACAGAACAGATATTTATTATACCTGCACTATCTAGGTGGTGTAGAAAAAAATGCCTATATCATGTAGGTTTGTAATAGAAATATTCCAACCCTTACCTGTAGCACAGAAACCAGAATCTTTCTTAGGGAGCCACTTGTGTCGCTTTTTACATCAGATTCTAGATCCCGCTCAAAGACTATTAAGAAAAAAAGTCTGTAAGATTTTATTCACTGCTAAAGGGTGAGATATTTTCTTTAAACGAGGGTGTTTTATATAAAATATCACTTACGCCTTTTGTATGCATCCTTTATGTCTACAATTTGCTGGGATAAGCAAACAAACAAAAAATCAGGTCAGTAACATGCCCATGTGACTTGACATCTTCAGATACCACAGTGGTGTTCCTGGGATTAGACCCCAGATAGAATGATGACATTTAGTGGGAGATATGTAATAGGTCAGATTCTCAGTCTCCACTAAGATCCAAGTTCAGGAAAGTACATAAGTACATGCTTAAATCCATTCCTATTCAGGACAGCAGTTAAACACATGCTTAACTTTGTGTTTCTTTGATTTCAATGGGATTTAAGCACACGCTTAATTGCTGTCCTGAAGAGGATCACTTTCCTGAGTTGCGCTGGCCTAAATGCCCTTTGAACTGCTGCAGTGATGCAAAAGTCTCTTCACACTCCCTCAAACAGGTATAAATGTTGTCATGTGTCATGATCTATGATGCACCCCCCGGCATCTGTCCCTCTCTGCATCTCTCCAAAGCCCACTCATATTCTGAGGGAGGTGGGTGCTGGAGGGGTGGGAGGGAACTTTCTGATGTGACTATGATGTTCTTTATCTACATAGCATTTGGGTCTAGTGTGCCCTCTCACGCAGTCCCAGAATACCAGACATTCTGGTACTTCTAGGAATGGCATGGACCCGACCCTGCAGGTGAGATACCCCCTCCCCGCCTCCCGGTGTGACCTTACATGTGTGGTGTGTAAGGTCATGCTGGCAGGGGCAGAATGGCACACTCCAAAATTCATCCCCCTTATAATATCAGACATAAGCACCTGCGTTTATCTTGCAGTACTGGTTGGGGGACAAACCACCCCAAAAGAGGACTGTCCAATTTATAACACAACAAATGGCCTGACTATTATGGTCAGTTCCTTAAAAAATGCTCCTGACTCCAGTCTGAGGGGGCTGATAGCCTTTTGTCTGCAGCTTCTAGAGGGAGACATACTCCACTCACTTGAGCAGTTCTGACATACCTTCTTCTAGAGGGCAGGGGTGACGTGCGCACTAGTCAGAGCAGTACAGCAAGGAAGATGTATAATAACGGCTAAACACCCACGAACCTTATTGACCCTGGTGCAAAGAATCTCAATCAGCACCAATTCATCCGTTCCTGCACCTTTCATTGCTTTCCGAAGCTCTCGGGCATCATATTCACATGGACGATCCAACAGAGCCAATGCTGTCTTTTCAAAATTCCCACTTAGTTCTCCTTTCAGTACCTCTTCCAAATCCTAAGGAAGTAGCCCAGAAAGTTAATTCATAGCACAGAAAATCTACCCAGAAGAATTGAGAGGTAATGTTTACTATTGTTTATTAATTATTTGTGTTAAGTCTACGGAGTTGTTAACATTTCCTGTGCTAAAGGAAGTCTTCCAAAAATTCAGATCAGAAAAAAGGGAAAAATATCTTTAAATCTATGGGCCTGGTTCTTCTCTCATTGACACCAATGTACATCAGGAGTCCCTCTATTGATGTCAATAGACTTATCTCAGTGTAAACCACCAGGCACCCCAGTGCCTTGAGAAGGTGAGCTGGGACTACTTGATCCACTGTCTCAAGAGGCTCATGCTATATAGGCAAGAGCAAGGTATTACTACTGTGTATGGTTGTTAAGGGTGATAACACCCAAAAGTTGTGTCCTTTGGTTGGAAATAAGACAGAAATTCCTAATATCAGTGCCACTGTAACTGTGATGTCTCAAATTGGTCGTTTCAGACCCTTTGGCTCAGTTCTCTAACATATGCTGCTTCAAATACTCATTGTGAAACAAATCCTGCAATCCTTACTCAGGCAAAATTCTTATTGCGCTCACTGTTGGGTTTGCCTGTTGAAGGATTTTGGGCCAAATACTGCCACCCTTACTGATGTTGATTAGTGACCTAATCTGCAACTAGCTCCAATCAATTACAAATTAAGTATAAGTCCTGCAGGATTTGACCCCATGCCTAAAACAGGTGTTTTGAAAGCTTTTATTTTTCTTATATTAAATATTACTCAGGCATTGAGTCTTTCCTTTCAGAAGTCAAGTACCAAAACAGATTTCTGACCTTTTGAACTTTATTGGAAATCTGTAGGTCAGATTTTCGTCTCATGCTGGTGTATATCAGCAGTAAATCCATTGAAGTCAATATAATTACGCTGATGTAAAACTGGTGTAAATTATATCAGAATTGTCCCTCTGAATTTACATTAGGAAATTTCTGTTGCTATATCAACTACCTTTACCCTTAGTTCAGGCATTCTTTCTCACTGCAGGGGAGGCAAACAAAAATGAAAATGTTTTAAAGGTTCTGGAATTTGAGTATAAATGTCCGGCTCTACTGAATTTGATAAAAATACTTCAGATTAGTAAATGCAGTTTTCTAGAGCTGGTAGAAAATTTTCCAACCAAACAGTTTTCTGTTGGAAAATGCTGATGAGATGAAATTGAAAAATGTTGTGGAAATGTATTGATTTCATCAAAATATTTCCTCGGGAAATTATCAAAATGTTTAGATAAAGTTGAAACATAGTGTTTTGAAAAATGTGAAATGTTTGTCTTTTAGGTTATTAAATTATAATGTATAATACGATATAAAAAATTGAAATGATAAAGTTGAAACAGAACATTTTTCCCTTATCAAAACAAAATATTTTTGGAATATCTCACTTTGTGAAAAATTCTCAGATTTTGCCCTTTCATCCCAAATTGGGATGAAAACCTATTTTGAAAGCTCAGAGTCTCCCAAGGAAGAGAAATTCCAAATTTCAATCAGCTCCACTAAGTTCCATTTACCAAGCTATCTGTAAGGCCCAGGATGATTAATAGAATCAATATGTTAAGTGACAGTAATTCTTTCATCGGAAACTAACTTCCTGATTCTGTGTCTTTTAAAAACTGTCAGACACATGGCATTATCAGAAGTGGGGAAATGCGGGGGCACATTTCTAAAGAGCACTTTGTTTAAAACAACAGGGCCATTTCTTTTGAAATACCTTGCTATACATGGTCTTGTACTTCTGTTTTACTTGTTGCCTCTGGTCTGATGATCGATTTGATAGGATTTCAATAATTGCTGTTTCATCTGTTCCTAAAAAATATTAATGTAGACGAGGAAATCATTCAGAAACTGCCAGCAGATTTCATTTCTGCTGGGAGAGGAAAAGAGGATCAAGAACTCTCCCTTCAAATTAGTAGAAAATTAGTTTTAGAACATCAGTTGGTGTCAACGATAGCTTTTCTAGCATGTACCATTTAAAAAAAGTTACTTTTAGTCTGCAGCCAGAACATAAAGAGAAAGTGCACCCAAACCAATGCCACATAAAGCTAAGATATCATTAGGGAACCAAATCGCATGTTTCAAGGAATAAGCTCATCAGGGATCAGGAAGAAATTCCACCCTGTGTACCACTGAATAGCTAGCCAGGTGTATTATTTGTTAGGGTTTGGAAGTTAGCCTCCTTTGAAGGATCAGATACTGACTACCTCTGGCAGCAGAACACAAGTGTGCCAATAGTCTGACCCAGTGTGGCACGTTCTGTGGGAAGTTAACCTATTGAAGATAATTGGAAAACACTCACTGTCTTCAGCAGGAGCACGAACTGGTGTATAACAATGTTGATTCTTGCTCCCTTAGTTACTTTGATCACAGATGGCTATGACATACCAGGGTACAGTCCAGATCAGGCGGGGCTGTGTCACCCTGGCCTTGCAACCTTGGGTGTCTTACAATGCCTTGCTGAAGGAGCTCCTACCTGTGCCACTCATAAACAGTCTTCCACCATGCAAGCCACACCCTGAGTATGTGTAACTGCAGTCTGCCAGTCACACCTGGGTTACAGTCTGGCTCTCAGCAGTCTTGGTTATACTGCAGGATGACCCTAACAAACCCCCAGCCCCAGATTTCCCCCCAGGGAACTATGCCTTGTACTGCCTGCCCCAGCCCTCTCCTGGACAGTGCAAATATTTTAAGTTCATTATTCCTTTAAGGGAATAATATGCAGGTTTATTATCTCAAGTAGTTATTCAGACACTTCAATTTAAACACACTGGATTGTCTGAAACAGTAAAACAAGTGTATTTACTACAAAGAGAAAGATTTTAAGTGAGTACAATTAATGAGGCATACAAGAAAAATAAAGATTAATAGGTATCAAGGTCAGAAGGGACCATTATGATCATCTAGTCTGACACTTACTAATGCCTAACTTAAATTATATCAGATTCAAGCAAAGTTTCTTGCCACATGCTTTCAGCAGTCTTACTGACCAAGCACTGTGGGTTAGGACCTTTCCCCCAGAATCCAATGACTGCTTACTTTGTCTCTTTAGGTGCAGTGAATGTGATGAGCCCAGCGAGAGAGGGGGGTTCCTTGGAGTGTTTGTCCCTCCTTTTTATAGTTTCAGTTCCCCTCTTGAAAAACATTTCCAGCTGGGCACTAGGAGACAAAGAGTCTATGTGGAAGGATGTTCCCTGCTGTTTTTTTCTCACCGGTTTGAGCTTTCTTTGTTTCCCTCCCTGCCTGATGACTGTGTTTACTGCTTAAATGAAAATTAAGCAAAGCACATATTCCTTTGTTAGGTCAGACCTGTTTGTTAACTTCTGTTTTGGCAGGGCTGTGAGGCTTGGAACATGTATTAATAACCCACCAGACAGGGAATTTTATAACTTCACAAACCATATTGCCACACGTTTTATCAGGACGATACCGACCAGCAAATTCTGAGTGTTTAAATCAATGGTTCTCAACCTTTTCTCTGCTGCCGCATACCGTGATACCTTTAATTATTTTGAGACACACCACCATATCTCCAGATGAACTTGCCCTCTTATCACCTCGGTTTAAGCTGTTTACCACCCTTACCATTCACAGCTGGCAAGGGCTGTGTGCTGGGAGGATGTAGCTCAAGGTGCAGGGAGTGGGTAACTAGGGGCTGTGTAGAGAAAGGAGGGTAGTTCAGGGTGCAGGGGCTAGCTAGAAGCTGTGTGCAGAGAGGGGTAGCTCAGGGTGCAGGCAGGGGTGTAGCTAGGGGCTGTGTGCCGGCACGGGTGTAGCTCAAGGCGCAGGGAGGGGCTGTGTCTGAGGGGGTGCTGCTGCTGCGGGGCTCAGCCATGCGCTCAGTCCTTTGTTGGCGCAGTGGAGACAGCTCCACTCCTTGTGAGCATGTGCGCACCAGCCCGGGTCATGCTGTCCTACACAGTCACCATGGCCACTGGCACCCAGTGGTTCACGGGCATTGAGGAGGACATACCTGAGCCTGGAGGGTGAGGTGGCCATTACCCAGCTCACATGGGGAAACTGATCTGGATGCACAGAACGCCTGGTGTCACTACTCACCCCCTGCTCCTGAATGTTCCTCCATGCCCCCCTTAAGGGGCCCTTGCCGGCCTGGGCCTGGGGAGGGAGCAGGGCCAAATCATAGAATATCAGGGTTGGAAGGGGCCTCAGGAGGTCATCTAGTCCAATCCCCTGCTCAAAGCAGGACCAATCCCCAACTAAATCATCCCAGACAGGGCTTTGTCAAGCCTGACCTTAAAAACCTCTAAGGAAGGAGATTCCACCACTTCCCTAGGTAACGCATTCCAGTGTTTCACCACCCTCCTAGTGAAAAAGTTTTTCCTAATATCCAACCTAAACCTCCCCCACTGCAACTTGAGACCATTACTCCTCGTTCTGTCATCTGCTACCACTGAGAACAGTCTAGATCCATTCTCTTTGGAACCCCCTTTCAGGTAGTTGAAAGCAGCTATCATATCCCCCCTCATTCTTCTCTTCTGCAGACTAAACAATCCCAGTTCCCTCAGCCTCGCCTCATAAGTCATGTGTTCCTGTCCCCTAATCATTTTTGTTGCCCTCTGCTGGACTCTTTCCAATTTTTCCACATCCTTCTTGTAGAGTGGGGCCCAAAACTGGACACAGTACTCCAGATGGGGCCTCACCAATGTCGAATAGAGGGGAACAATCACGTCCCTCGATCTGCTGGCAATGCCCCTACTTATACAGCCCAAAATGCCATTGGCCTTCTTGGCAACAAGGGCACACTGTTGACTCATATTCACCTTCTCGTTCACTGTAATCCCTACATCCTTTTCTGCAGAACTGCTGCTGAGCCATTCAGTCCCTAGTCTGTAGCGGTGCATGGGATTCTTCCGTCCTAAGTGCAGGACTCTGCACTTGTCCTTGTTGAACCTCATCAGATTTCTTTTGGCGCAATCCTCTAATTTGTCTAGGTCCCTCTGTATCCTATCCCTACCCTCCAGCATATATACTTCTCCTCCCAGTTTAGTGTCATCTGCAAACTTGCTGAGAGTGCAATCCACACCATCCTCCAGATCATTTATGAAGATATTGAACAAAACCGGCCCGAGGACCGACCCTTGGGGCACTCCACTTGATACCAGCTGCCAACTAGACATGGAGCCATTGATCACTACCCGTTGAGCCTGACAATCTAGCCAACTTTCTATTCACCTTATAGTCCATTCATCCAGCCCATACTTCTTTAACTTGCTGGCAAGAATACTGTGGGAGACTGTGTAAAAAGCTTTGCTAAAGTCAAGGAACAACACGTCCACTGCTTTCCCCTCATCTACAGAGCCAGTTATCTCATCATAGAAGGCAATTAGGTCAGTCAGGCATGACTTGCCCTTGGTGAATCCATGCTGACTGTTCCTGATCACTTTCCTCTCCTCTAAGTGCTTCAGAATTGATTCCTTGAGGACCTACTCTATGATTTTTCCAGGGACTGAGGTGAGGCTGACTGGCCTGTAGTTCCCAGGATCCTCCTTCTTCCCTTTTTTAAAGATGGGCACTACATTAGCCTTTTTCCAGTCGTCCAGGACTTCCCCCGATCGCCATGAATTTTCAAAAATAATGGCCAATGGCTCTGCAATCACATCCGCCAACTCCTTTAGCACTCTCGGATGCAGCACATCTGGCCCCATGGACTTGTGCTCGTCCAGCTTTTCTAAATAGTCCTGAACCACTTCTTTCTCCACAGAGGGCTGGTCACCTCCTCCCCATGCTGTGCTGCCCAGTGCAGTAGTCTGGGAGCTGACCTTGTTCATGAAGACAGAGGCAAAAAAAGCATTGAGTAAATTCGCTTTTTCCACATCCTCTGTCACTAGGTTGCCTCCCTCATTCAGTAAGGGGCCCACCCTTTCGTTGACTTTCTTCTTGTTGCTAACATACCTGAAGAAACCCTTCTTGTTACTCTTAACATCTCTTGCTAGCTGCAACTCCAGGTGTGATTTGGCCTTCCTGATTTCACTCCTGCATGCCCGAGCAATATTTTTATGTTCTTCCCTGGTCATTTGTCCAATCTTCCACTTCTTGACAGCTTCTTTTTTGTGTTTAAGATCAGAAAGGATTTCACTGTTAAGCCAAGCTGGTGCCTGCTATATTTACTATTCTTTCTACACATCAGGATGGTTTGTCCCTGTAACCCCAATAAGGATTGTTTAAAATACAGCCAACTCTCCTGGACTCCTTTCAGCCTCATGTTATTCTGCTAGGGGATCCTGCCCATCAGTTCTCTGAGGGAGTCAAAGTCTGCTTTTCTGAAGTCCAGGGTCTGTATTCTGCTGCTCTCCTTTCTTCCCTGTGTCAGGATCCTGAACTCGACCATCTCATGGTCACTGCCTCCCAGGTTCCCATCCACTTTTTCTTCCCCTACTAATTCTTCCCGGTTTGTGAGCAGCAGGTGAAGAAGAATCATAGAATCATAGAATATCAGGGTTGGAAGGGACCCCAGAAGGTCATCTAGTCCAACCCCCTGCTCAAAGCAGGACCAATTCCCAGTTAAATCATCCCAGCCAGGGCTTTGTCAAGCCTGACCTTAAAAACCTCTAAGGAAGGAGATTCTAACACCTCCCTAGGTAACTCATTCCAGTGTTTCACCACCCTCTTAGTGAAAAAGTTTTTCCTAATATCCAGTCTAAACCTCCCCCACTGCAACTTGAGACCATTACTCCTCGTTCTGTCATCTGCTACCATTGAGAACAGTCTAGAGCCATCCTCTTTAAAACCCCCTTTCAGGTAGTTGAAAGCAGCTATCAAATCCCCCCTCATTCTTCTCTTCTGCAGGCTAAACAATCCCAGCTCCCTCAGCCTCTCCTCATAAGTCATGTGTTCCAGTCCCCTAATCATTTTTGTTGCCCTTCGCTGGACTCTCTCCAATTTATCCACATCCTTCTTGAAGTGTGGGGCCCAAAACTGGACACAGTACTCCAGATGAGGCCTCACCAATGTCGAATAGAGGGGAACGATCACGTCCCTCGATCTGCTCGCTATGCCCCTACTTATACATCCCAAAATGCTATTGGCCTTCTTGGCAACAAGGGCACACTGCTGACTCATATCCAGCTTCTCGTCCACTGTCACCCCTAGGTCCTTTTCCGCAGAACTGCTGCCTAGCCATTCGGTCCCTAGTCTGTAGCTGTGCATTGGGTTCTTCCGTCCTAAGTGCAGGACCCTGCACTTATCCTTATTGAACCTCATCAGATGTCTAGGTCCTTCTGTATCCTATCCCTCCCCTCCAGCGTATCTACCACTCCTCCCAGTTTAGTATCATCCGCAAATTTGCTGAGAGTGCAATCCACACCATCCTCCAGATCATTTATGAAGATATTGAATAAAAGAGCTCTGCCCTTAGTTGGTTCCTCCAGCACTTGCACCAGGAAATTGTCCCCTACACTTTCCAAAAACTTCCTGGATTGTCTGTGCACTACTGTATTGCTCTCCCAGCAGATATCAGGGTGATTGAAGTCTCCCATGAGAACCAGGGCCTGAGATCTAGTAACTTCCGTGAGTTGCCGGAAGAAAGCCTCGTCCACCTCATCCCCCTGGTCCGGTGGTCTATAGCAGACTTCCACCACGACATCACCCTTGTTGCTCACACTTCTAAACTTAATCCAGAGACTCTCAGGTTTTTCTGCAGTTTCATACTTGAGCTCTGAGCAGTCATACTGCTCCCTTACATACAATGCAACTCCCCCGCCTTTTCTGCCCTGCCTGTCCTTCCTGAACAGTTTACCTTCCTGGACAGTACTCCAGTCATGGGAGTTATCCCACCAAGTCTCTGTTATTCCAATCACATCATAATTCCTTGACTGTGCCAGGACTTCCAGTTCTCCCTGCTTGTTTCCCAGGCTTCTTGCATTTGTGTATAGGTACTTGAGATAACTCGCTGATCATCCCTCTTTCTCAGTATGAGGCAGGAGCTCTCCCTTCTCATGTGCTCCTGGTCATGCTTCCTCCCAGTATCCCACTTCCCCACTTACCTCAGGGCTTTGGTCTCCTTCCCCTGGTGAACATTGAAATGGAAGGCAGAAATCTGCCACGCCCACGCATCACCTCTGTGATGTATCCAGTTTGGGGAGCAATGCCCCCCATGCCCTCCCATCTCTACTCATGCAGGTGGGCAGGTGCTCCCCCACCCTCCTTAAATGGCGCCCCTGCCCCATCAGTTCTGTCCCTATCCTCCACCAATCCAGCCCTCACCTCATCCCAATTCTGCCCCACTCCCACCCAGCCCCCACCAGTTCTGCCTTCCCAGCTTCCTCACCTTACACCCCGCTCCCACTTCCCAGTTCAGCTCCTCCCCTCTCACATCTGCTTCTCCTGAGGTTCTTCCCACCTCCCAACCCTGGGGGGCTGCAGCAGGGTCCCTGCTCCCCCTACAGGCTCTTCCCCCCACCCCTAGCTGGCGGCTGCAGGAGGGAAGGGGAGGGGCAGAGGAGCCAATCCGGTGCTCACGGAAGGGCTGTGGGGAGGAGAGGGAGATCGAGCTTTGATTGGTTGCTGTACCCATGGAGGAGGTGGGGCAGTGAGGCTGTCGGCCAATCAGAAGGTGTCTTCCTCCCACCTTCCTTCCCCCTACCCCGCCCCCACTCTGCATGTTGTTTTTCAAAAAATTCCACGGCACACCTGTTCGAGCCTGACGGCACACCAGTGTGCTGTGGCACACCGGTTGGGAAACACTGGTGTAAAGGATACCTCACAAGGTGTACTTTGTACAAAGATTATTACAATAGTGTGTAGGTGTGAATACAGCGATATATTCCATCACAATGGCCAAAGTTACACTTCAGGCCACCTATTGCCTAGCACAACGTGGATTCTGTAACTGAAATTCTTTAGGTGTGACTCCTTATATGGAAACTGGGCCACAGTGTAGTGTCCACGCTGACAATCCCCTGGCTCCAACTGTTAGTGTACAATGCTAGGGGCAGAGACAAGGAGAGGCAAACACAGTGCAAAGAGGTGATAACAGTGAAGTATTTCACTCCAGATGGGAATGAGGGGAGAGAGTTACAATGTGTGGTACAAGGAAAGAGCCAGCAATCCAATGTGTTGGTGGAAGAGACAAACAGCTGTGGGTCAGTGTCTGACGGCTAATTTCTCATTTACACTAGGCCCCTTTATACTGCCAGAGCGGCACAAAGAGGCCTAAGTGTCAGTGAGAATCCACCCGCCCATGTGTACTTGCTGTGCAGCCCATCTGTCAGAAAGATTTGCCTGTACCAATGACATTATCTTAGAGCAGCTACAAGGATCTCCTGAGGCAGCTTGATGACAGGAATGACCTTAAAGATTTAACTCCACCATCCTGGATGTTAGCTCTAATGATGTAACTGGAGAGGTATCATGCTGACTCCTTGTGTGCTACAATGTAGTGGACAATTTCCAGCCATGTGGCCTGCACGTTTAATGCACATGCGTAGTCTAAATATCAAGTGGGAAACCAAAATTCCTGGACCTGAAGTACTTGAGAAAGCAAAATTGCTAAGTCTTATCACTGCTCTCAAACAAAGACATCTCCGTTGGCTTGGTTATCTGCACCGGAAGGGAAAATGGACACATTCCAAAAAATCTCCTGTATAGAGAACTTGCGGATGCTACAAGGCCACTGGGCCGACTTTGGCTTAGGTACAAAGATGTTTGCAAGAGGGTCTTGACAACTTTCAACATTGAAACTGCAACCTGGGAAGATGCAGCTAGCAACCGGACACCCTGGCGGGCTATGCTGCACCAGGGAGTCAAAGAGGCTGAAGAGAGATGGTTGATAGAGGGAGGAAAGCGAAAACTAAAGTGCAGCAAGCCTCGAGAGCTAGCAGTGCACTAGCTTCATCCTCTCTCCCTGCGCCTTATGCCTGCACTATTGTGGCAAGGACTGTCACTGGAGAATTGGACTTTTTAGCCCCTCGTGATGCTGCAGCAAGACACCCATTAACTGAACTGCTTTTATGCTTACACCATTGTCTTTCAAGATGGATAGTTGCTACACATCATATTAACTCCTTGTGTGATGCAATGTGGTGGACCATTTCAAGCCAGGTGGCCTGCATGTGTAATGCACATCCTAGGGTGTAGGTAAGTATGAACCGGATGGACCTAGATAAGGTGTCTTTAGGACACTAAGGGGATTCTTTGTCAGATTATACGTCAGGTGTGCTGAGAGCGCAGTGTATCACGCTGACCAATATTGTCTCATTGTTTGCTTCCCCATCTCTATCTACCTGTTGTCTCTTGTCACATGCTTAGCATTGAACTCATTTCCATCTCAGCATGTAGACGCTGAATGCATATGTCAGTACAGGACAAGCGTATATCCCCGCTTTTCAGCTATCCCTTATGGAAAATCTGAACACCAGGCCAGATCTGGGGATAGATGTTTTAATGCTCGTTGCCACTGCAACCTGGAGGAGTGGGAGTGTGCTTTTAACGGGGCACTTCCTAGTGAAGCTGTTGTGGCTGCGGGGTTGGCCAGGCAAGAGCAGCCCCTAATATTCAGGTGTCCTAGATAACTGCCTTTGTAGCCTCCCCCTAATGCCGGCTCTGAACAATGAGAGTTCACTATTCCTGTTATTGTTACTGACAGCTTGACAGATCAGTTGCAGTGAATAAATGCCATGTTCTTTCTGCTCCTTTGGGGTTAAGTCATGAAGTTAACACACCAGGAATAATGGGCACAGTGAAGATCCAATTCTGTGAGGTGCCAAGTGCCCTGAGCTCCTGTAGACTTCAGTGGAAGGGAGGGATGTTCAGCACCTTGTAGGAGGTGCTCAGGATCTTTCTGAGGATTGGACCCTTACTGTAATGAGGTGAGAATGCTTGTGGGGTAAATGTGTATTGATTAGCCAGTGATTTTACTCTTCCTCAGTATTAGATCCACAAGCACCTTGGGGTGTAGTAATGATTCATATGTAGCTAATGACGATTAAGATTATTTCCCCCCAAGCTAATATAATATATCATACTGTGAGGGTATCTGTATCTATGCACACACACAGCAGTTGTGCTTTGGAGTTAATAAGTGGCATTCGATATCTGACAGAAAACAAAGATTAACTCAAAACTGATCAAGCAATTGTTTTGCTGCAAGTGCGTGCTTGGACATACAACTTCTATAATGCAAAACTGTCCCATTGGTATCAACACAGCTAAACAACATGTTAAAAACAATAGCATTCTTACCCATCCCTTTGCAAGCTTTCTGTAGTTTCTTGGCATCCCGTTCTGCATCAAAATCATGATGGCGCCGAATGGTTGGCTAGAAAAACAGAGGCAACAGTAAGTGGAAAATAATACTACAGGCTAGGTTGGGTCAGATTGCCATCTGATCTTTATTCACAAAGGTCCAAACTCTGATGTCCTTACTTAGTTTTCACTCACTCCTTACTCAGGAAAAACTCTTATTGACTGACTTAGGTGTGTTGATCTATGAGTAGACTCTGAAAACCTTACTCACATTGGTAAGCATTTACCCAAACAAATAGTTCCATTCAAGTCAAAGGAAATAAGTGATCACCAGCATGAGAGAGGGTTGCATGAACTAGCCTTGAGTGAGCACTTCAGGATTTGCCCCACTATAAAATGGCAAATAAATTCAGCCTTTCAAATACTAGTACTTTTATGGATAAGCTGATCTCCGACTGAAGTAAAACATGGGGGCTTGATCTTGTAACCATTGCTCATGCAGGCAGTCTTTTTCATGCAAGGAATGTTATTGATTTCAATGGCACTAGTCACGAGTAAAGAATACTTGAATGAGAAAGAGTTATAGCTTCAAGCTGTTAATTTGCTCTTTATGACAGTTAAAATGTAGCAGCTGATCAGTATCGCCCAACTGCAGCACCATCATCCAAATGACAATGGGTAAAATGTGCAAAAGCCCCTACATGACTTAGAAGCTGAAGTCCCATGGAAACTCAGTGTGATTTAGGGTATGTCTACACTACGGAATAAGGTCGAATTTATAGAAGTCATTTTTTTAGAAATCGGTTTTATATATTCGAGTGTGTGTGTCCTCACAGAAAATGCTCTAAGTGCATTAAGTGCATTAACTCGGCGGAGTGCTTCCACAGTACCGAGGCTAGAGTTGACTTCTGGAGCGTTGCACTGTGGGTAGCTATCCTACAGTTCCCGCAGTCTCCGCTGCCCATTGGAATTCTGGGTTGAGATCCCAATGCCTGATGGGGCTAAAATATTGTCGCGGGTGGTTCTGGGTACATATTGTCAGGCCCCCGTTCCCTCCCTCCCTCCGTGAAAGCAAGGGCAGAAAATCGTTTCGCGCCTTTTTTCCTGAGTTACCTGTGCAGACGCCATACCATGGCAAGCATGGAGCCCGCTCAGGTAACTGTCACCCTATGACTCCTGGGTGCTGGCAGACATGGTACGGCATTGCTACACAGTAGCAGCAACCCCTTGCCTTGTGGCAGCAGACGGTACAGTACGACTGGTAGCCATCATCGTCATGTCCGAGGTGCTCCTGGCCACGTCGGCTGGGAGCGCCTGGACAGACATGGGCGCAGGGACTAAATTTGGAGTGACTTGACCAGGTCATTCTCTTTAGTCCTGCAGTCAGTCCTATTGAACCGTCTTATGGTGAGCAGGCAGGCGATACAGATTGCTAGCAGTCGTACTGTACCATCTTCTCCCAGGCAGGCAAGAGATGAGGATTGCTAGCAGTCGTATTGTACCATCTTCTGCCTGGCAGGCAAGAGATGAGGATGGCTAGCAGTCGTACTGTACCATCTTCTGCCGAGCAGCCATGAGATGTGGATGGCATGCAGTCCTTCTGCACCGTCTGCTGCCAGCCAAAGATGTAAAAGATAGATGGAGTGGATCAAAACAAGAAATAGACCAGATTTGTTCTGTATTCATTTGCTTCCTCCCCTCCCCCGTCTAGGGGACTCATTCTTCTAGGTCACACTGCAGTCACTCACAGAGAAGGTGCAGCGAGGTAAATCTAGCCATGTATCAATCAGAGGCCAGGCTAACCTCCTTGTTCCAATAAGAACAATAACTTAGGTGCACCATTTCCTATTGGAACCCTCCGTGAAGTCCTGCCTGAAATACTCCTTGATGTAAAGACACCCCCTTTGTTGATTTTAGCTCCCTGAAACCAACCCTGTAAGCCGTGTCCTCAGTTGCCCCTCCCTGCGTCAGAGCAACGGCAAACAATCGGGCATCTGAGAGTGCTGTCCAGAGCAGTCACAATGGAGCACTCTGATGGGGCGAAAACATTGTCGCGGGTGGTTCTGGGTACGTATCGTCAGGCCCCCGTTCCCTCCCTCCCTCCGTGAAAGCAAGGGCAGACAATCGTTTTGCGCCTTTTTTCCTGAGTTACCTGTGCAGAAGCCATACCATGGCAAGCATGGAGCCCGCTCAGGTAACCGTCACCCTATGTCTCCTGGGTGCTGGCAGACGTGGTACGGCTTTGCTACACAGTAGCAGCAACCCCTTGCCTTGTGGCAGCAGACGGTGCAGTATGACTGGTAGTCATCCTTGTCATGTCCGAGGTGCTCCTGGCCACGTCGGCTGGGAGCGCCTGGGCAGAAATGGGCGCAGGGACTAAATTTGGAGTGACTTGACCAGGTCATTCTCTTTAGTCCTGCAGTCAGTCCTATTGAACCGTCTTATGGTGAGCAGGCAGGTGATACGGATTGCTAGCAGTCGTACTGTACCATCTTCTCTCAGGCAGGCAAGAGATGAGGATTGCTAGCAGTCGTATTGTACCATCTTCTGCCTGGCAGGCAAGAGATGAGGATGGCTAGCAGTCGTACTGTACCATCTTTTGCCGAGCAGCCATGAGATGTGGATGGCATGCAGTCCTTCTGCACCATCTGCTGCCAGCCAAAGATGTAAAAGATAGATGGAGTGGATCAAAACAAGAAATAGACCAGATTTGTTTTGTACTCATTTGCTTCCCCCCTCCCCTGTCTAGGGGACTCATTCTTCTAGGTTACACTGCAGTCACTCACAGAGAAGGTGCAGCGAGGTAAATCTAGCCATGTATCAATCAGAGGCCAGGCTAACCTCCTTGTTCCAATAAAAACAATAACTTAGGTGCACCATTTCTTATTGGAACCCTCCGTGAAGTCCTGCCTGAAATACTGCTTGATGTAAAGACACCCCCTTTGTTGATTTTAGCTCCCTGAAGCCAACCCTGTAAGCCGTGTCGTCAGTCGCCCCTCCCTCCGTCAGAGCAACGGCAGACAATCGTTCCGCGCCTTTTTTCTGTGCGGACGCCATACCAAGGCAAGCATGGAGGCCGCTCAGCTCACTTTGGCAATTAGGAGCACATTAAACACCACACGCATTATCCAGCAGTATATGCAGCACCGGAGCCTGGCAAAGTGATACCGGGCGAGGAGGCGACGTCAGCGCGGTCACGTGAGTGATCAGGACATGGACAAAGATTTCTCTGAAAGCATGGGCCCTGCCAATGCATGCATCATGGTGCAAATGGGGCAGGTTCATGCTGTGGAACGCCGATTCTGGGCTCGGGAAACAAGCACAGACTGGTGGGACCGCATAGTGTTGCAGGTCTGGGACGATTCCCAGTGGCTGCGAAACTTTCGCATGCGTAAGGGCACTTTCATGGAACTTTGTGACTTGCTTTCCCCTGCCCTGAAGCGCATGAATACCAAGATGAGAGTAGCCCTCACAGTTGAGAAGCGAGTGGCGATAACCCTGTGGAAGCTTGCAACGCCAGACAGCTACCGGTCAGTTGGGAATCAATTTGGAGTGGGCAAATCTACTGTGGGGGCTGCTGTGATGCAAGTAGCCCACGCAATCAAAGATCTCCTGATATCAAGCGTAGTGACCCTGGGAAATGCGCACGTCATAGTGGATGGCTTTGCTGCAATGGGATTCCCTAACTGTGGTGGGGCCATAGACGGAACCCATATCCCCATCTTGGCACCGGAGCACCAAGCCGCCGAGTACATAAACCGCAAGGGGTACTTTTCAATAGTGCTGCAAGCTCTGGTGGATCACAAGGGACGTTTCACCAACAGCAACGTGGGATGGCCGGGAAAGGTGCATGACGCTCGCATCTTCAGGAACTCTGGTCTGTTTCAAAAGCTGCAGAAAGGGACTTTATTCCCAGACCAGAAAATAACTGTTGGGGATGTTGAAATGCCTATATGTATCCTTGGGGACCCAGCCTACCCCTTAATGCCATGGCTCATGAAGCCGTACACAGGCAGCCTGGACAGTAGTCAGGAGCTGTTCAACTACAGGCTGAGCAAGTGCAGAATGGTGGTAGAATGTGCATTTGGACGTTTAAAGGCGCGCTGGCGCAGTTTACTGACTCGCTTAGACCTCAGCGAAACCAATATTCCCACTGTTATTACTGCTTGCTGTGTGCTCCACAATATCTGTGAGAGTAAGGGAGAGACGTTTATGGCGGGGTGGGAGGTTGAGGCAAATCGCCTGGCTGCTGGTTACGCGCAGCCAGACACCAGGGCGGTTAGAAGAGCACAGGAGGGCGCGGTACGCATCAGAGAAGCTTTGAAAACCAGTTTCATGACTGGCCAGGCTACGGTGTGAAAGTTCTGTTTGTTTCTCCTTGATGAAACCCCCCGCCCCTTGGTTCACTCTACTTCCCTGTAAGCTAACCACCCGCCCCTCCTCCCGTCAATCACCGCTTGCAGAGGCAATAAAGTCATTGTTGCTTCACATTCATGCATTCTTTATTCATTCATCACACAAATAGGGGGATGACTACCAAGGTAGCCCAGGAGGGGTGGTGGAGGAGGGAAGGAAAATGCCACACAGCACTTTAAGCACAGCACTTTAAAAGTTTACAACTTTAAAATTTATTGAATGACAGCCTTCTTTTTTTTGGGCAATCCTCTGTGGTGGGGTGGCTGGTTGGCCGGAGGCCCCCCCACCGCATTCTTGGGCATCTGGGTATGGAGGCTATGGAACTTGGGGAGAAGGGCGGTTGGTTACTCAGGGGCTGCAGTGGCAGTCTGTGCTCCAGCTGCCTTTGCTGCAGCTCAACCATACACTGGAGCATACTGGTTTGGTCCGCCAGCAGCCTCAGCATTGAATCCTGCCTCCTCTCATCACGCTGCTGCCACATTTGAGCTTCAGCCCTCTCTTCAGCCCGCCACTTACTCTCTTCAGCCCGCCACCTCTCCTCCCGGTCATTTTGTGCTTTCCTGCACTCTGACATTATTTGCCTCCACGCATTCATCTGTGCTCTGTCAGTGGGGGAGGACAGCATGAGCTCGGAGAACATTTCATCGCAAGTGCTTTTTTTTTTTTTTCTAAGCTTCACTAGCCTCTGGGAAGGAGAAGATCCTGTGATCATTGAAACACATGCAGCTGGTGGAGAAAAAAAAAGGGACAGCAGTATTTAAAAAGACACATTTTATAAAACAGTGGCTACACTCTTTCAGGGTAATCCTTGCTGTTAACATTATATACATAGCACATGTGCTTTCGTTCCAAGGTCGCATTTTGCCTCCCCCCACCACGTGGCTACCCCCTCAACCCTCCCCCCTCCCTGTGGCTAACAGCGGGGAACATTTCTGTTTAGCCACAGGCAAACAGCCCAGCAGGAATGGGCTCCTCTGAGTGTCCCCTGAAGAAAAGCACTCTATTTCAACCAGGTGACCATGAATTATATCTCACTCTCCTGAGGATAACACAGAGAGATAAAGAACGGATGTTGTTTGAATGCCAGCAAACACACTCTGCAATGCTTTGTTCTACAATGATTCCCGAGTACGTGTTACTGGTCTGGAGTGGTAAAGTGTCCTACCATTAAGGACACAATAAGGCTGCCCTCCCCAGAAACCTTTTGCAAAGGCTTTAGGAGTACATCTAGGAGAACCGCGAATGCCAGGGCAAAGTAATCCTTTCACATGCTTGCTTTTAAACCATGTATAGTATTTTAAAAGGTACACTCACCAGAGGTCCCTTCTACGCCTGCTGGGTCCAGGAGGCAGCCTTGGGTGGGCTCGGGGGGTACTGGCTCCAGGTCCAGGGTGAGAAACAGTTCCTGGCTGTCGGGAAAACCGGTTTCTCCACTTGCTTGCTGTGAGCTATCTACAACCTCATCATCATCATCATCTTCTTCGTCCCCAAAACCTGCTTCCGTATTGCCTCCATCTCCATTGAAGGAGTCAAACAACACGGCTGGGGTAGTGGTGGCTGAACCCCCTAAAATGGCATGCAGCTCATCATAGAAGCGGCATGTTTGGGGCTCTGACCCGGAGCGGCCGTTCACCTCTCTGGTTTTCTGGTATGCTTGCCTCAGCTCCTTCAGTTTCACGTGGCACTGCTTCGGGTCCCTGTTATGGCCTCTGTCCTTCATGCCCTGGGAGATTTTGACAAAGGTTTTGGTATTTCGAAAACTGGAACGGAGTTCTGATAGCACGGATTCCTCTCCCCAAACAGCGATCAGATCCCTGTTCGGTCCATGCTGGAGCTCTTTTGCGATTCTGGGACTCCATCATGGTCACCTGTGCTGATGAGCTCTGCATGGTCACCTGCAGCTTGCCATGCTGGCCAAACAGGAAATGAGATTTAAAAGTTCGCTGTTCTTTTCCTGTCTACCTGGCCAGTGCATCTGAGTTGAGAGTGCTGTCCAGAGCGGTCACAATGGAGCACTCTGGGATAGCTCCCGGAGGCCAATACCATTGAATTGTGTCCACAGTACCCCAAATTCGAGCCGGCAACGTCGATTTAAGCGCTAATCCACTTGTCAGGGGTGGAGTAAGCAAATCGATTTTAAGAGCCCTTTAAGTCGAAATAAAGGGCTTCATTGTGTGGACGGGTGCAGGTTTACATCGATTTAACGCTGCTAAATTCAACCTAAAGTCCTAGTGTAGACCAGGGCTTAGACTCCTAAGTGCTTAAGTCTCTTTTGAAAATGGGACATCAGCCCTAAGTCACTTAGGTGCTTTTGAAAATTTTACCTGTTGTGTCTATTAGTGTGTTTAATAGATTATAGTCACTGTCACATTCTTGTCCAAGGATAGGTGTCATCTGCATTAAAATGAAAGGGCTGCAACTTTGTCTCCACCGATCGCTTTGGTTGCTTTGGCACTCCTGTAGGTGCAAGAAGCATCTTTTATTGTTATTCTTTCTCAAAATGGTCATGCTTAAATATTGTTAGTTCTGATGAAAAGATTGGCAGTCCAGGATAATGAAGTGCTCTGTCCAAAGAACAGGTGGCCATAGCAGAATAAATCTCCCTACACTGCCTAGCCAATCAACCTGAATGCTTTACTAAAGGGATCAACTCTGGCCATTCAGTCCTTCATGCCTCTAATGAGATCACCCAAAATAATTTCTGATTATTGTGACTTTGACATTGCTTATATTTTTGTAAAATTATCCTTATTTTCGGTTACCCTTATGAAAATAGGCATTTATAACACACTATAACAATGTAACATTTCTTTCTCTAAGTCTTCTTTCCTTGCTTTAGGATCACAAGGTAATAAGACTTTCACCACCAGACCATTATCCTAAATCTTGATTGTAAAGTTACATGTTGTTATACTGTATGAACAGATAGTAAATCAAGTCCAGTAACTAGGGAGTTTCTTGACCAAATCTTTGAATTATTGTAAAAATAGACCCATATATATATAAATATTTAATATTTTCAGTTGTGAGTTTTCATTTAAATTATTCCAATATAAAATTATATCAAGATCTGAAAGAAAATACAGTTATTGTCGCTGAACTGATGGTGTTGTATCCAAATATTTCTACTGTGAAAATACATGTTTGTTATTGCTTTGCTAGAATTACATACTACAGGCATAAGTATTTGAATATGCGCTTGAAAATACAAATTAAATGGCATCCCGTTTCTTCATTCCTGACAAACTGATGTGCAGCATCTAAGTTCTCTCCCTCCAGTTGGTGATTGGAATAATTCTGAGAATAGAATTCACCTTTGTTCTTTGTAACATCAGGTTGTACAGCGGCAACTTAATTAGACTGAGTAATGAGCATAGGTTAATGGAATAATGGCAGCTTACAATACAATGAAAGTCTATTCTCAGTATTCCTCTCCATGACACAAAAGCTGTATGCGCAATGAATCAATTAATCTAAGCCATAATATACACACCGTATTGATGCAAGAAGAGTCATATAACTTGTTCGAGTTGTCCTCAGCAAGTAACAGATTCAATGTCCACCATGGCTTATGCAGAATTCAATAGGCCCCTCAGCTGGTCTTATGACTGAATGCTTTCTGTTGTTTGCCATACAGTGTTTATTCATCACTGTACTCTGTTCTGTATTCCATAAACTGTCTTGTGTTAAATACTTTCAGAAAGCATTTTGGGACCCAGATTGCATTAAAGATGCTATTACATAAAAATATTTTGCTGGTAGGGTGCCTTGAACCTTTCAATATGTTTTTGTAAAATGGTCACCGATACTTTCCACCAGCATTACCTCATTCTGGATGCCTCTTTTTAAAATGATCCAATAGACCATTAATACTGCATTTCCATAGTTAAATATTAAACTGTCCCAGAGCTACACACTTATGTAAATAAACTGGAGATAGACCAGATGGCTGCAGTGCACCCTTGAATTCCTCAGATTAAAACACAAGCCCTCTCTTTCAAACCGAGTTAGCATTTATATTTCTAGAGATTTTTATATACTTATCTGTCAATTCTCTATGGACTGAATTCTGAGGTCTGTACTCAGATAAAATTCTCATTAACATCAGAGGTGCCCAGATATTACAGTGATGGATGTGATATTAGAACCTAGATAAACAACACTGAGTAATGGCTTCATGATTTGGCCCAACTCCATGATATCAAGCTTAACACACAAATTTTATTCCAATTCCTTATTCTGTCTATAATTTAAAACTTGTCAGTATTATTAGAGTCTACCTTAAGCTAGATAAGACATTAATAATTATATCTTGCACTCATAGTACTCCTTTAATTCAGACAGGTCCCAATTTATAAACAACAGACCATATGCTCCGTACTTCATTATGCTGCGTGGAAGGGAGCAGTTTGTAGTACATAGATGATAAAGGAGAATGGAATAAACAGTGCTGACATTAAACTATCAAAATTATTATATTTAGAATTAACATCTATTGAGATGAATGAGGCAATTCAGACCTCTCAGAGCTATTGTTTCAGGCTTCCTGCAGACTCAGGCAGACATCATGTTATTTGTTACACTTCATATTTGCAAAGGATTTCTTTGCAACCATGAGGAGGAGCAATTTCTTTTAAAAAATCAACAAAAAAAGTTTTGATTTTGTAGCACAAAATGCAGCCATCAGGTAGAAGTACTAACTGTTTAATCAGTTGTTCTAATTCAGCCCCTGATCTTGCCTATCTTAAACTATCTATTTTGATTATAAGATCTTTGGGGCAAGGAATATGTTGTAGTCTATTTTTGCAAGGCTTTGTGTAAATGCAAGGCATTTTCTAAGTGATCAATAACAATTATTAATAAAATACCACTCATTGATCATAAATAAATTATTAAAGATATGTATTTGTTAGATGGTAATTAGGTTCGAGTTAATTCATCTGTTTATCTGATAGATTGTAATGCTTCTGTAAGATTTGTTTCAGTGTAGTATCCACTTCAGTCTGTGATATCAAGTTGGAATGTTATGGCCCTGATTAACCACTGCCCTGCACCTTGCAAAGTGAGGGAAAGGAGGGTGCAAAAAAAAAAAAATGCTGCCAAGGCTTGGTCTACATTACAGACTTCTGCCGGTGTGTGAAAAGGTGTGATCTCTGACCGACATAGCTATGGTGGCAGAAGTCCCTAGTGTAGACACAGTTACACTGGCAAAGCTGAACTTTTACTTGAATAGCTTGTTTCACTTGTAGCGTTAGCATACCAGTACAAAACCAACATAGTGGCTTATACACTAGGAAAGCTTTGTAGATAAGGTATACTGTCAAGGGAGAATGGCACAGTTATAGACTCACTTTGAACAGGTGTGTCTACACAAGACATGTTGCAGTGAGGAATCAGGCCCCAAGTCTGAAAATTGTAAAGAATCTGGCTAGCACAGATAATAAAATGCTAATAAGAGACAAAAAAAAAATAAAATAACATAAAAGGTAATAAAAGAAGAGGCCCCAGTTAGGATACTATTCATCTTGCTTATTCTTCCCAAGATATGATGTATCTGACTTGGCAGCATGCAATATCTGAGACACCAGCAGCTGCATGTCTCTCCTCAAAAGGGAATGTATAGAAATACTGTTATTCTACAAAAAGGCACCCATCACCCTGCAGTTGGGGGATGTGACCACATGAAGAGAATAAAATGCCTCTGAAATTTTCAAAAATATCTAGGAAAAGCTGATCTCAATTTTCCAGTGTCCCTGAGCAAGGCTCCTAGGTATGGAGAGGTGGTTAGGGAGCCAGTCATGTCTCCCTGATTCTTAGTGGCTTGGCCACAGCTAAGTTAAAGGAAGAGGGGGGCACCTTTAACTTACAGTGCTGGTAGAAATCTTTCCACCAGAAAATAATTGGGCATAGCAGAGTCCTGCCCTGACACATCCCCTCCCTGCCCCAACATGTGGTGCAGCTCTGGCAAAGGAGGCAGGAGAGCTCTGCTGCATCTGGCCCAGTGTATCCAGAAGCCTGTGTCGATTGTACAGCTCACTCCTGATGGTGACCATTCCCTCCCATAAGCAGTCCCAAGGAAGGGTAACTGCTCCTCAACATCAGTGACGTGTGCATAATCTAGCCTAAAATGTTTGTTAGGAAAGAAAAACCTTCCAGTGCCTAGAATTCAATAAACTATGAACCACTGTCAGGGCTCCTATAATCATTTGTTCAAGCTCTGTTCTCATTTACAATTCAAAAGAGTTACTTCAAGTGGTTTCACATTTACTTCCATGTAACTGAGGACAGAATATGATCAGTCAGCTCAAGAAATGATGCTAGTGGTTCATGGTTTATTGAGCTCTATGGGCTGATTCTCCACTGCCTCATACCTTTTTGGAGTCATTTTCACCTGGGAAAGAGAGAGGAAAGTGGTTGTAAAATGGTACTATTCTGATTTGTCGTGGTTTTGTTCCCTCTTTTCACTTATATTGTAAATGTCTACACAAGGTACAAGGCAGTTGAGAATCTGGCCTAACATGACTACAGTAAAACAGATGACATAGCTAGCTAGATTTTATTTTTAATTGACAGCTGTGTCATTTCATCTTTCAACAGACTTTAGGCATGTAGCTTGTTAATATATCTTGACTGCTAATACATTATGTCCAGGTCTTGAGGAGTTTATAACTCATGTCTACAAACTACAACCCATTGTGTGCAGAATAGCATTAGTAGTTAGTCAATTTGTAGCTCAAATGACTAAAATAATATTATAAATGGAATGAGTCCCATGCATTTATCAACCCAGTTTATGAATGAATAAATGAATAAAGATATTTCCTGTGAGAGAGAAATTTCATGGAGAGCTGACACAACATGAGTTTGCTAATGGTGGTCAGAATATGTTTTTTTTTTCCTGTACCAATTCCATGGATGTAGAAATCTTTTGATTCTCAGTTCTCATTGCACTGCGACCCCCTTCTGAGAACAAAAATTCTGACACGACTCCGGGACAAGGGAGCCGAAGCCCAAGCCCCAACTTCAGCTCCAGGCAGGGAGGGGAGTTGGGCTTTGGTTTCAGTCCCAGTTGGGGGGGCTTGGGCGTCGGCTTCAGCTCCAGGTCCCAGCAAGTCTAATGCTAGCCCTGGTGCC
Source organism: Lepidochelys olivacea (assembly GCF_965140295.1). Classification (NCBI taxonomy): domain Eukaryota; kingdom Metazoa; phylum Chordata; order Testudines; family Cheloniidae; genus Lepidochelys; species Lepidochelys olivacea. The sequence goes on along the minus strand of NC_140412.1, from coordinate 22,458,186 downwards.
CCTTTAAAATGGGCTTGTGACCCACTTTGGGGTACTGACCCACAGTTTGAGAACCGCTGGCCACTGCACTAAAACTTTAATCTTTAAATCACAGTAAAGCATTAATTAATTAATCCTGGGAACACCCTTTGAGTGACAAATCATCAGATGGGAAATCTGAGACAGAGGTTAAGTGAACTGCCCAGGCCAACAACTGAGACAGCTACAAAGCTGGGAATGGAATTCAAGAGTTCCTGGCTCCAAGTGCCATGCATGCACACTGACAAGACATTCCTCTTCTGCATGGTAGTCCTCCTAAAGTCTTATTGCTTCCTGTACTCTTGATATAACAGATAGGTATTCCTAACCCCATGGAAACAACACATCAGCCTAGTAGCTAGTACTAATGAAATCTTCACAATGCTCCCTAACCTAAAGTGACTGAAGTCTGAAGATGAGTCACTTGGGTCACTGTGGCTCTGACACAACTCATGACTTTGCACACATTCATTTAAAACAACATGGGCAGAGTCACTGCTTAATTTATGACATTTTTATGGTTATTACTACATTAGATAATCACTTCCTGCACTGTTGTAGTTTTGTTGGGGCAATAATACTTTGTTGACAGTGTGAGAACATAGCAAGAGTATCAGATCATCAGATTACAGGCATGCTTTCCAATGAAACAATGCTGGGAATTTTTTTCACGTTGTTCTAAGTGGCCCAGGACATTACAACTATTAGTGAGTTTTGGGGAAATAATTACAACATGGATTGTGTCTGACCTGGTTACAGAATGGTTAAAATTTGTGGTGTGGATGGGACATAATCATGTCATCCTAACTGGACTATGCCTTGGACTGGCCAGTTTCACCTTTGAACTTTAGTCTGGTGAGGCCCTATCCACATTACAAATAAGAATAGTTTATATGAAGCACATTTATGTTCTCGATTACTAATCTGATTCTCAGTAATCTGAAAAGTTGGGTTACCTCTGAGTGTACTTAGCAAAAATGTCAGGTATCCAAGTATGAAATCTGCCATAAATGTAGGAAACAGAATGCAATAAACAAGTGAAACCACATAAGATTCCTGGTTGCCCTTCATCCAAGGTTGGCACAGATCTTTTTGAATTGAATGGGATAGATGACCGCATATTAGTGGTCGAAACTGAGCTGTTGCACAATACATCAAGTAACAATTTACTAACACATTGTAAATCAATTTGCTTGCCAGGGGATTTCAGATGAGTCGATAACAGATAATGACCCACAATACTCAGTGAATCATTTTAGGTATTCTCTTTGATCTTTCAAATCAAATCAATTCAAGCATGTATGTCGAGTCTTACAGTGCCAAACCAAATGGGTTGGCAGAAAAGAATTGAATAAAAAATAAAAGCCCTGGCAGATTCAAGGGAGCTATACTTAGCATAGTTAATATTGCAACACATAGATTCATAGATTCATAGAAGGATTCATAGAAGGTTAGGGTTGGAAGGGACCTCAGGAGGTCATCTAGTCCAACCCCCTGCTTGAAGCAGGACCAATCCCCAATTTTTGCTCCAGATCCCTAAACGGCCTCCTCAAGGATTGAACTCACAACCCTGGGTTTAGCAGGCCAATGCTCAAACCACTGAGCTATCCCTCCCCCCAAACTTCACTTGTGTAGACACTTATGGCAGAGACCCAAATTTGGGACCAAAATCTAACAAGTTTCTTGAGCTAATGACAATAGCTTTGAAGTACTTACAAAAGAACTATAGATCGGGAAACTAGAACAGAAGAAACACAACCAAAAAAAAGGGACCCCTAATGCAAAAGAGAGGGAGAGAGTTAGATTTCCAACAAAAAGTACCTGGCAACATATCAAAATAACAACTATTTTTATCCATCCATACCTTCAAGTTTAGCGAGGTCCCACAAGCTAAACAGAAGACAAGGGAATAGCAATATCTAGAATACTAATGACAATGATCATGCACTGACAGAAATAACACACACCCACTCAGTCATTGACAGTGTACAGCACCAGGAGCAGCAAACTCAGGCCACTGCAGAAGGACTTTTTGAGAACCAGTGCCCATGTGATGAGAAAGCCGCTGGGGTTTGGAGATCATATCTATTGGCAGATGTTTAATAAGAGTTGGAATAATCCTATCACATATTAGAGGGGCTCAGGTGTTTCACCCTGACCTTCACCCTTGACAGCTCCTTTTGAGTGCTTTATTAATTGACTGCCTTACTTTTTGATTGGTTTTGGTTGATTATATTTTATTTGCATTTCACTTTAGGGAAATAAAAAAGGAATATGTAACTGTAACCACTCAAATCAGTCTATACTGACCCCGGCCATCTGATGGGAGTATTACCTTTTATAAACCTGACCCATTAATGTGAATGATGTTAGTCTTTTACCAGTAGTCTTATGTGTCACATACATTTAATCATTATTATTATCTGCTGGGCTACTGCTGCCTTTCATTGCCCCGTGGACTGTTGGGATATACCTGACCCATTTAGCAACAGAGCAGATATATGCATGTTCAACTGGAATACATGAAAGTAGTTAGAGAATAGAGATCAAATAAAAGCCTGTTACAATTGTTGGGCCAATTCCAGTCTCAGTTTCAGAGGTACAACTCTGGTTGAAGTCAAGGGGGCTGAGTCAACAGTCTACAACAGGGAACAAAAGGCTAGTTTTTAATAGAATTCTAAGCAAACAATTTCACTAACAATACAAATCAGTCTTTATGGCTTAAAAAAAAAAGAGCTGTCATTTTCATAAAATTAAGCACAGGTAAAAAAAAAACACAACAAAAACTATGAGACCACCTCAGAAATCCTAGAAATTAGTATTTATATTCACAAATTTGCAGTATGTTTCATGGTAGCCCATCTGTCAGTTTGAGGATCCAGAGTCCTTCACACATGTCCCAGTTCCAGACAATGAACCAGTTCTCTTACTAATCAGCAATCCTGGATATTTGCAGGGTTTCCTTTTCTCTGTCCATAACCACATAATATATTATTATATAATATACTTGTTAATACTGTAACAACTAGGAATTAGGTGCTAATCTAATTAGTAAAGTTGTGTATAATACATTGTGCTCTCAGAAGACAACCTTTAGCAAATCAATGCCCACATAATTAATTATTAATTGTTGCATACATACATGGGATTAATTATTCACTGTAACAGAAGCTTCTAATGAGCTGTAATGTAACTGAAACAGTACTGAATAGAGGAGGCATTGTGTTACATCTTGAATTCTTAATATCCCATAATGTCACATGGGAAGTGCTAACACTCTGTGTTATCAAGATGAACTTTAAAGCTTTGTCTAGAAGGGATGGTTTGAATTATCAATAGCATAACTGATGTGACTCATACTTCCATGCAGATTCTTGAGTTAAGAGTAAAATGCAAAATTATACTGTTCTCTCTTAAGTCTGGCACATTTTAAAATACAGGCTGAAAATATTATACCATGTCCTCCTAGCCTTATCAGGAAGCTCATCTGTTAGCCCAGAACTAACGTAGGGTTCACTTCCCTGTAACCTAAGTTGTGTTAAACCTGCATTTACTTTAGCTTGGGCCCTTTGAACCATGGCAGTCATTGCACTATATTTAAAGTCATAAATCAAATGGGATAGTCCTTTCATTTTTAAAATATCTGAATAGAAAATGTATGCCATTGCTTCTTACAATGTACGTGTGATTGGAAAGAACAGAGATGGATGACACATTGCCTACAGTTTTGTGACATTTGGAGGGGTAGTAGGTGAAGTCAGAAAGTGCTTGGGCTCCAGAACATTAACCAGCAGGGGCAGAAAACAGTGGGAGCCTACTTGATTACCTTCATGGGGAGAAAATACAAGGTCGTAAAGGTCTCTTGGATCTAGTGGAGAAAGGCAGAATAAGAACTAGTGGCTAGAAGTTAAAGCCAAACAAACAATGAAAGGCAGCAGGAGCACAGCAGATAATAATAATGATCCTTGGCACCTTCATGCAACTTGCAGCCCTGATTTAACTCTCCCACTCACCAAAACGGTCGTTCACTTGACTTGGTCTTCACAAGGACTACCCTCTGCAATATCTCTTTTGCTGGGTTCCCCTCTCCAACTATCACCTGGTCACTTTCAGCATCCCCCATTAGCAAACTCCTCCCCAACCCCATGCCCTGTTGTTCAGCCTTTCCATGACTTTCGGTCCATCAGCGCTGATGACTTCTTGTCTGCTCTCAGTCCCCTCCTCCTGGTCCTTTCTTCCCTTTCTTCCATGGTTGTTGATTCTCTGCATGTTTCACTCTCCTCCACCCTTGACTCTTTTGCCCCTCTCTCCCAGATCCACTCTCCCAATCCCCAGGTTTCATTCATCCCCAACAACCTCTTCCTTTGTTCCTGCTCTCATGCAACAGAGTATCTGTGGTGGAAATCCCATGACCAGGCTGACTTCCTCTACTAGATTCATTCTCTCCTCCTTCAACTCTATCATCTTCCTAGTTAAACAACTCTACATCTCCAACTTAGTTGAATCACATGTTTGCAATCTCAGGTACTTTTTCATCCCATTGATTCACTCCTCAAACACCTCCTGCCTCCATGTCTCTCTCTACACACAGGCTCTTTCCTTTGTCTTTAAAAGAAAATTGACAAAATATGACATACCTTTCCCCCTCCCCTCAGCTTGTCCTCTCTTCTTCTCCTACAATTCCCTCCTCCCTCTCCCCATCACACATACAAAAGCTTCCCATCTGCTTTCCTCCTCTAACCACTTCACTTGCCCCAGTGATCCCATCCCATTTCGTCACCTGATCTACCTTGTGATGGAGAGTTTCAAAGCATGGTGTTTTTGTTCATCTTTGTGATGTGGCTGAGAAACACACAATACTGCTTTTGAATATAGTGAGCAACTGAAGGAAGGCCAGATCATGACATTACACACAAAGTCAAACCACTTTATGCTCAGGATTTGACACCGACAGTGCATAAGGAATGTTTCTAGTTGTTCCAAGTCTGTCTGTAAGAGTGTCTAGGTTTTGCACTCATAGAAATACAGGTAGTACACAGGCTTGATAGATCTGGAATTTTGTCTCATCACAAAGATGTCGCATCCATAAGCAAGACATGGAGTTCATTCAGGAAGTGGCAAGACCTATTCATCGAAGAACATCCAGTTTTCTGTGACAATTTGAACTCTGCTTGCAGCCTAGGTAGATGAATGCATTAACACTCTCCATGGTACTAAGCCCTACCTGCATTGGGGGTTCTGATGCTCCAGTTTTGAGGTTCTGGACTTTGATGTTCTGCCATGAGATGTTTTATCCCATATTGAGGGTAGCATCTTGGAGACCTGAGAGAGCAAGGGCTGAAATTCTCCAACTTCTCCACAAACAAGGCAGTGTTGTTGGTGTTATCTTAGTCAGTGAACACTTCATGACCCACCTTGATTGTGATGTATAGAAGAGCAAGTCCTTATATCCATTTGATAGCTCAACAGAATAATGCAAGGTGAGAATGCATCCCTGATGCACACCTGAGGTTGAAGAAATGAGTAGAAAGCTATGAACCAATGTGCACTCTTGCACCAGTATGGTGGGAAGGTCATGGAAAAGTTTTAGCAGATCGTTTGGAACACCAACACCTTTCAGTGTGAGCCAAAGTGCTGACCTGTTGACCATATCAAAAACTGCTTTGAGATACAGTAATATGTGCCACATGAAGCGGGCAATTAAATTCTCAGTGCAGCTCAACCAGAAGCTGGAGGGTAAGGACAGTGTCCATTACTGACTGCCCAACAGTGAAACTTGATTGCTGTGGACAATGATGTCTGTCGAGAAGCAGCTGCATCATACCGAGTAGAATGTGAGCAAAGACCTTTCTTAGGATCGATAACAGTGAGATCAGCCTGTAGCTGATTCTCTCGGTGCAAGATACTTTGCGCTTATACAGGGACACTGCTGTCTTTCCATTCTTCTGGGTTAGAAGAGACTGCAAGGATCATCTTGTCTAACCCCTGCCAAGATGCAGGATTTGTTGTGTCTAAACCATTAGACTTAATCGGTTCTTCCTTTGCTTTTTTCGAATCAGCATACCTATAATTTTTTCTTTGTTTGGCCAGTTTTCTCTTTTCTTGTTATACACTGTGGCAGACAGCTACATCTGCTTCCCATAATGTTCAAAGCAATATATCACCATATCTGAATGCCATCCCCCATCTGTCATGTGGACTGTCACTGATTATCTCAAAATACAAATTGTTAAGGCTGTTTTATGCCTAATAGCAGCAGCTGCAAGTCAGCAACTGACACTATCAGGCACTATGCAGGCAATGAAGAGGCCGTCCATATGAAGTAATAAGAATATACAGTAGATACAAAGTACAATTGCCATATAGATACATCTTTTGTTACTGCTCAACAATTCTAGCTGCAACTGAAAATTTCCTAAACATAATCAGGTGCAAATAAACTTTTTTAAACTTGTGAGTAAAAATGCAGTTAATTAGCCATTTTAACAAAGTCAAAATATACTTATTTGTTATTTATTTTTTCAGAATAAAAAGTGCTCATATACCGGCTGAGAGCCCTGCCCTTTATTTAGAACTTCAGAATTTAAATACCCATCTGAATCAGCCTCACTCCTGCTACAAAGTAGCAGCTGTTAATTTAAAATATGAGTATCTTGCATTTATTCACCCATCATCATTTCAGCTAGGCACTCATGTCATCCTACTATAACAGACAATAAATAAAAAATGTTTATCATTTCCACTCATTTAATTTGATATTGTACAGCTCCAGTTTGACCAAATACAGTCCTGGAATATTAAATTCCACCGATACAATAGGAAAGCATTATTTTTTTATCAGTATTATTCCTGGAAGTCACCTTGTGGGGCAGGTAGAATTGTGTGGCTCCAGAACTGTAGGTTTCATTACTGAGTCACATGTGTTTAGGTCAAACGCAAACCAAGGCCGCAAATGAAGGGCTTTATTCACCTAAAAGTAAGTTTCATTTCAGTTACACTAGGGATGAATTTGGTTCCTTTAATTTTGCTGATCATTTGATCATAATATACCATATGATGAGCCACTAGCGATGCTAACCACCACGAAGCATGTTTTCAGATTCAACTGACATTGTTTTAGGGATATGTATTAGTCCTGGGGGAATTCTGCACCACTGCGCATGTCCAGAATTTATGTCTGCCACAGATTTCTTTGCTTCCCCGCAGAAAAATGCTTCTCTGATGGGGAACCAAAGGGAAGCCACAAAAGTGGTCATGCGAGCCTCCCCAGCAGTGTGTTTCAGGTGCCCAGGGCAGGCGGCAGAGAGGTAAATCATTGTGTGGCAGGGGGCAGGACTGGGGAAGACCTGGCTGGTGGCTTCTACCCTGAGCCAGGCTCAGCTGCTAGTCCCGGCTAGGCTGGGGAGGACGGGACTTCTTCTTCCCTTGCATAGCATCTGGGGCTGTGTCATACTCATCCACAGGTTTCTCTCCCGGTTGTAGGAAGTTCTGCAAACTCCCCTCCTCTCCCCCGGCACTTCCTGCACCTATTGCTCCTCAGCTGCAGGGGGAGGGATCACTGTACAGGTAGCTGATCCTCACTCCGCCCAACCCCTGTTCATCCAGACCCCCTCATATCCAGACTTTCTGGTCGAACCTCAACCCCCCTGCACCCAGAACCCTCCCAATGAGCCCCACTCCCCCTGCACCTGGACCATTCCAATGAGCCACCTGCACCCGGATCCCCACCCTATCAAGCCCCAACCAGTTGCACCTGGATCCCCACCCCACTGAGTCCCAGTCCCCCAGCATCTGCCCCCCCATGAACCCCCCACACCCAGACCCCCCTTCTGAGTTCTATCCTCCCCAACCCTCGCTGAACTGCAGTCACTTCACCTGGACCCTGCTGCAGAGTCCCATTACTGTTGCACCCAGAACCATCCAACAAGCCCCTGTGCATCCAGATTCCCCCCGCAGCTGGATCCCCCATTGAGCTGCTCGCACCCAGGTTGCCCCACACAGAACCCTCTCAACCCAAACCTGGATCCGCCCCATGGTAAGCCCCTCCACACTTGGATCCTGCCTTGCTGAGCCTGCCTGCCCACACCTGGTGCACCTGGCATGGAGGGGCAAAGCTCTGGGGTGTTTCTGGGGCAGGCCCAGTCCTTGTGGTGTGTCAGAGTTGGGTGCAGCCTCACTGCTGAGTCCGTGTCCCAGAGGGGAGCTGCACTGTGATTTCCCACCTCTGTGCAGCCAGTGGCCTTTGCTCCCCAATGCCCTGCTGGAGTTTCCACATTTATTTGGCAAATAAAATTTGCAGAATTTTAAAATATTGTGTGCAGAATTTTTAATTTTTTGGCACAGAATGCCCTCAGGAGAAGTGTATTCTATCACCTTCTCTAAATCAGCATATTTTGCCTCTCTTTTTTGAGCAAAGGTACAGCTTTACCAGTCTGAGAGCTAGAGCAGACAAAGCTTATCTGTTTTCACTATTGTATCAAGAATTCTTCAAAGATTTATATACATTATCTCACCTTACACCTGGATTTCTGTCTTGAGATAGTGCTGTAAAAGTTTGAGTCTTGTCTACACAAACACCTAAACTAATACTCAAAAATAAAAGGGGGACTTGTGGCACCTTAGAGACTAACAAATTTATCTGAGCATGAGCTTTCGTGAGCTCCAGCCCACTTCATCGGATGCATTCAGTGGAAAGCTTATGCTCAAATAAATTGTTTCGTCTCTGAGGTGCCACAAGTCCTCCTTTTCTTTTTGTGGATACAGACTAACACGGCTGCTATTCTGAAACCTAAACCAATACTGGCTCCAGTGCAGCTGCACCACTGATGAAAAACATGTACCACAGCTGCAAATGCAGAGACACGGTCTCTGGGGTTGTAGAGCTGAATAAGGGCTGTCATGATGGTTTAGTTATTTTAAGAGAATGGCACCAGATGGTGGCAGTGGCATAGCAAGGAGAGGTTACATTTGAACAGATGCTGTTAACATTTTTGAGGCCTCAAAATTAGAGTTTAGACGCTTATTCCCTCCCCCCCACAACTTCCCTTCCTCCCCCACCCCAAAACAGCAAAACCTTTAATTTTCATGTACTGTTTGTATGTCACTTTTTAAGCTGATGGAGTGATTTTCAGTTTCAGAGTGTTCCCCTGCAGGGTGTCTGATTCAAACACTGTGTAAGAAGCGTTTGTAACCCACCTCAGCATCATTCACCACTCTGCCTAAGTAGGAAAAGGAGCAATGTATATACTAGAGAAGTGGGCCCCAGGGAAGGAACCAAAATCTGTCATAGGTTCTCTCCCAACCTCCCATGGCTGAACACAAATCTATTGCACCTTCTGCTGAGATTGGGTATCTGGCCAACAACTGCCATTGAATATCACCTGTTCCTAGAAGAAGAGGCAACAAGAAGCTACTGTTGGGCTCTGTGAGAAAGCAAAACACAGTAACAAACCTCCCACTGCAATAAATAATATTTACACTCAGCAGTGGTCCCTACAGGGTTATAATTTGGGAGGAGTATGTAAAGGCAATGCAGAAGTTCATGTGATGTTTATAAATTCTGCATTAGTCTCTGAGGAGAACCTCCAGAGTTACTTGCTCTGCCAGAGTCAGGAGGTAATCCCTGCTTGGTACTTGGATGTTTTCAAACCACCTATCCTATGCCAGACTCACCCTCTCTTTTGTGTTGCTTAGAGCCCGCCCTGATGGAGGAAGGCAATTAGTCAGAATCTGAGACTTCATGAGATTCTCAAAAAAACGATCAAATTAAAAAGGAATCACTTTCCTTCCCCAAATTATTCAAAGGCACCAATACTCATTAGGAAAAATAAAATACATAAGATCTGGAGTTTCTTGGCTAAGGCATTTTTGAGAGATGACATTTGATGACAACGTGAACCAAATTTTACAAAAGTGAAAATGCCTCAGCTTTGCAAACGGTCAAATCATCAGAAAACCTTTCCTGATTATCCTGAAACCTTCCCCAAAGCACCTCTACTGGCAGCAGAGCACACATGCAAAATTTTAGACTGATTGATTCCATTTGGTGTATCCTGTGTTGTTGTAGCCGTGTCGGTCCCAGGATATTAGAGAGACGAGGTGGGTGAAGTAATATCTTTTGTTGGACGAATCATCTCACCCACCTAGTCCATCTGATTCCATTTGGGGCAATTAATAGGGAAATCAAAATTACAGATAGGATGGAGGGTACAAGATTGCGAAAGGAGGAAACAGTTATAGACTTCCAAAGTATGGGAGTGTTTTGATCCAGGGTTTTTCAGTCAATTGCAGAAGCAGGAACCAGATCCTGTTCAGAGAGTGAAACCCGACTGAAGTCTGAAGATTTTGGATCTGGAATTGTGGTTTAGGCCCATTTATAGCCCAAATTAGATTTATGAAAGAATGCTAGTCTCTAGAGCTGGTTCGAAATTTTTCACTGAAACTTTTTTTTGATGAAAAATGCCCTTTTTGTAAAAAATGATATGTTTTGAAAAAAAATTGTTTTGGAACCTCCCTGTTTGAAATTAAGCATGTTGATAACATCCTGTTTCAATATTTTTGGAATGGAATGTTTCAGCTTTTATTTTCAAAATGAAATTCATTGTCTTTTATATTTAAAAGAGGTTTAAGAAGTTAAAGGTTGAAATCAGAACTAATGTTCTGATTTTATGGAAACAAAATGTTTTGATTGACCCCAAACTAATTTTTTTTAGAATTTCATTTTGTGGGAAATTTCAGCTTTTTTGGGCTTTATTCTGTTTCACAGTGGAAAAACTATTAGAAATCATGGAATTTCCTGCAAAATGGAAAATCGGGTTCCTGCTCAGCTCTATTAGTCTCAACCGTAACTAAAGAGAGAGAATAATGCATAATGCAGAGTCCAAAATAGCCAGCCTTAGGTGAGTACATGTGCTGTAGTAAAGTGTGCCCTCTTGCACCCCTCATAATAAAATTGCTTACTGGCTCATTTGCTGAAAAACTGGGGGCCCCTACTGTTGAATCCCGCAGTTTTTCTGTTAAGTTGTACGACTTGCTCTGGGGATTTAAAACACAATACACAAAGCACGAATGAAAAATATTGTGGTGAAATGTGGAAATAGGAGAAGAACAAACTGCTTGCTTAAAATCTTTTATTTACAGTGACAGATTTTAAGGGTGTTTCAGATGTGGTTCTTGGAACCAGGAGTTGAGCATATTTCCAAGATTAGTTCCAATCTCCTGGGGCCAAATCCCAAGGGAAGCTGAGCCCCTCTATTTCCCACTTGTGTAAATGGGCCAAGTCTTGAGGTCCCTAAACAGCGTGGGCATTCTACTGTTCCTACTGAAGTCAAGGAGAGTTTTTCCATTTACTTCAAATGGAGCAGGATCAGCCCTTTTAGGCTCACCTCACTCAGGAAAAATTGAAGTGATCTGCCCTTACATGGGTGTGCAGGGGTCTGTGTGTGGGGAGGAGACAGGGTGTGTACAAGAAGCCTCCCCGCCCTAGCCTTGTGCGGCCCATGCAAAGGCTGATCCAAATAGCAGCCCCTGTGAGCAAGGGCTGCTTGCTTCTTGTCCCCTCTAGGGAACAAATGGCCCAGAAAGGAATGGGGAGGATGAGCAGGGGCCATTTATCTTTCCCCAGGACCCTTACAGAAGTCTTCAGAGAGGGACCGACACACCAGAGCAGCAATCTGCACTTCCTAATGGTATTGATTCACAGTCTTTCTTGGTGTAGTGCACTGGCTCCCACACAGAGCTTTGTGCAAATGGCACACTCAAGGGAGTGGATGTTTGACTGAGGCAATAATGAGTAAAGACCTCAAGATATGGCCCTTGGGCAGTGGCAGGTGCTCAGCACCTCCTGGGACATGGCTCTTTTATCAGTGTTTAACTTAACTCTATCAGAATACACAGCAGCAGAAATAAATGTTGTGCTAATTTGTGAGTTTCAAAAATACAAATACAAACCAGAGCTCCTTTTTATTACCATACAACTTGCTTAAATGACAGGTACGCTGAGCACTTGCAACTCCCACTGAAGTTCTTTGAAAATTATAGAATCAGAGAAAGGTAGGGCTGGACGGGACCTCAAGAAGTCACCTAGTTCATCCCTTTCCCTTACTAAGGCAGGAGCACTCTAGGTTCATCCTGGCAGGTGTTTGTCTCCTCTGTTCTTAAAAACCTCCAGTGATGGGGATTCTACCACCTCCCTTGGTAACCTATTCCAGTGCTTAATTATCTCTGTAGTTAGCAAGTTCTTCCTACTCTCCAACTTAAATCTCCTATGCTGCAGATTAAGCCACTTACATCTTGTCCTACCTACAGCGGACAGTACCTACATGTGCAGTTAGATGTCTAATATTAGGAATCTAAGCATGGATATTTTGGCCAAAATTCTCTCAGTCAAAACCCTACAGCGATTCTAAGGGGTTTCAATTTATGGATTTGGATCAGGTCCCACTGTGGACTACGCAGGTCTCAGAGCACTTGTAGATGACTACTTAGTCACCCAATGACAAACTAAGCCAAAGTTTGAAAATGTTGGCCTGTGTCATTGGAGATGTTGTCCTAGACCCATATGGAGTTATTTTAGTGTCCAGCAAGTACATACACAAGTTCACAGGTTACAATGATGTTTTCCTTAACACACTGGTTGTTGCATTTTTTTAATCCTACAATACCACCCCTATTTAACTGTGTTATAGTCACTATTAAAACACTCAGAACCTATATTACAATTGTAGATTTATATGGATATGCAATGATGTAAATATTATCAGGTACACACAACAAAGTCACAATACATTTAAAAACATTCTTCCGATTTGAAATCCTAATTCAGATGTATATTACTGCATTTAAACTGATAGTGCACAAATGCAATCCAAGAGGAATAATTACTTACATGAAAGTTGCCCATTTTTGCTTAGCTTGAACGTGTGGAGGATACAATTGCTTTGTTGTTCAATAAGGTAAGTATTTTCAATATCTGAGTCTTATTATAGCTTCCAAGTATAATCCCTGCCCTGATGGTTCCTGGATTAATAAATAACTTTTGACATTTTTGTAATTTGAGTCATTTATAGATGGGCGTGTGTGTACATCAATGTAAATGGACTTTATTTCCCTAAACATTTAGCAGTTAGAATCATAGAATCATAGAATATCAGGGTTGGAAGGGACCCCAGAAGGTCATCTAGTCCAACCCCCTGCTCAAAGCAGGACCAATTCCCAGTTAAATCATCCCAGCCAGGGTTTTGTCAAGCCTGACCTTAAAAACCTCTAAGGAAGGAGATTCTACCACCTCCCTAGGTAACGCATTCCAGTGTTTCACCACCCTCTTAGTGAAAAAGTTTTCCCTAATATCCAATCTAAACCTCCCCCACTGCAACTTGAGACCATTACTCCTCGTTCTGTCATCTGCTACCATTGAGAACAGTCTAGAGCCATCCTCTTTGGAACCCCCTTTCAGGTAGTTGAAAGCAGCTATCAAATCCCCCCTCATTCTTCTCTTCTGCAGGCTAAACAATCCCAGCTCCCTCAGCCTCTCCTCATAACTCATGTGTTCCAGTCCCCTAATCATTTTTGTTGCCCTTCGCTGGACTCTCTCCAATTTATCCACATCCTTCTTGAAGTGTGGGGCCCAAAACTGGACACAGTACTCCAGATGAGGCCTCACCAATGTCGAATAGAGGGGAATGATCACATCCTTCGATCTGCTCGCTATGCCCCTTCTTATACATCCCAAAATGCCATTGGCCTTCTTGGCAACAAGGGCACACTGCTGACTCATATCCAGCTTCTCATCCACTGTCACCCCTAGGTCCTTTTCCGCAGAACTGCTGCCTAGCCATTCGGTCCCTAGTCTGTAGCTGTGCATTGGGTTCTTCCGTCCTAAGTGCAGGACCCTGCACTTATCCTTATTGAACCTCATCAGATTTCTTTTGGCCCAATCCTCCAATTTGTCTAGGTCCTTCTGTATCCTATCCCTCCCCTCCAGCGTATCTACCACTCCTCCCAGTTTAGTATCATCCGCAAATTTGTTGAGAGTGCAATCCACACTATCCTCCAGATCATTTATGAAGATATTGAACAAAACTGGCCCCAGGACCGACCCTTGGGGTACTCCACTTGATACCGGCTGCCAACTAGACATGGAGCCATTGATCACTACCCGTTGAGCCCGACAATCTAGCCAGCTTTCTACCCACCTTATAGTGCATTCATCCAGCCCATACTTCCTTAACTTGCTGACAAGAATACTGTGGGAGACCGTGTCAAAAGCTTTGCTAAAGTCAAGAAACAATACATCCACTGCTTTCCCTTCATCCACAGAACCAGTAATCTCATCATAAAAGGCGATTAGATTAGTCAGGCATGAGCTTCCCTTGGTGAATCCATGCTGGCTGTTCCTGATCACTTTCCTCTCATGCAAGTGCTTCAGGATTGATTCTTTGAGGACCTGCTCCATGATTTTTCCAGGGACTGAAGTGAGGCTGACTGGCCTGTAGTTCCCAGGATCCTCCTTCTTCCCTTTTTTAAAGATTGGCACTACATTAGCCTTTTTCCAGTCATCCGGGACTTCCCCGGTTCGCCACGAGTTTTCAAAGATAATGGCCAATGGCTCTGCAATCACAGCCGCCATTAACTTTGAAGTTAATCCTTCAAAGTGCTAGAGTTTGGATGTGCCTTTCAGGAGGCAGTCAGCACTTTATGGGATGGGGCCATTAGTCACACCGTTTTAAAAAAATATTATTATTTAAAATATATGATTATGGTAAATGTCAATATGTGCTTTCTAAACATTTAAAAAAGGATGAGCCCTGCTCTGAGTTCACAGTGGCTTGACGCAGTGAAATGCAGAGTACCCTCAGCTCCAACTGAATTTATAATCAATAATCTTAGATTATAAACTCTTTGGGGGCAATTCTGCACAGCGCCTAGCACAATGGGGTCCTAGTCCATGGCTGGGGCTTCTAGGCATCACAATAATGCAAATATAACAATCTGAGGACAGCCATATAAACAGACAGAGATTAGAGGAAGGGAACAACAGGCAGTTAATATAAATTCATTTGCATTTACAATACCTCTAGAAAAAAAATCCAAGCTTATAGGAGTTTATAGGATTTAAGTTTATAGAAGATCCAAAAATAGTAACCAAAACCAAATTCACGGCAGGTAACAGAATGCATTACTGACTCTAGCAGTATCATTGGGAACCTCAGTAGTTTATTTAATGTTCAGTGTGCTAATTCTTAAAATGCCAGGGCACGTTTTAAAGATTTAGTCAGCTATCAGTGCACTGTGGCATATTCTGTAAAGACTTTAATGATGTTTGAATGCGCGCAAAAAGTTAAGAGTGAATTGTGACAATGAACATTTGTGTCCAGAATTTAATAATCTGTGGTAATCTATTTTTGAAGAATAAAACAGATTGTAAATGTAAGCAGTGTCAGGATGAGCTCCACCCTGACATCTGGTGGTGAGGTGTGGCAAGTTGTGGAAAAGAACTTCAGGGGCCGATCTCATTTGCATAGGCACACCCACCCTGCCTAGAATGAGGCCATAGCTAACCAAATGGTCACTTTGGCTGCTGTGGGATCCCCAGTGTCTCTGTTATTGGGGCAGGAAGAATAAATTGTTATTACCCTGATTATGGGAAATGTGCTTGGAACTGTACTTGGCCTTTTGTTATGATGGAGGGACTCACCATCAACTAAGTAGCACTCGCTAGGCAAGGGTCATGGGTTTTAAAACTCTGTGAATTGAGAAAGGCTGGGGATATGTATTAATACTTGGTGGCATGGGCCCCTTGGTGAGGGCCTTACATGCTAATTGCACTTCCCCCTCTCTCCACTATAGAATATTAGAGCTAATTTTGATTTCATTAGAAGTCTAGTTACAGGCTGCTGAGCTCACTTTGGGCTAATGGTGTACCAGCACTGGGGCTCCCCTACTACAAGCTGAATTCACCAAAGAGCTGAACTGACTCAGAGCTGAAATCACTGAGCGTTGTGTCAAGTAGTGGGGGAGCCTGAAGATATATTGTGGAGCAGTTTGCGGGCTGGCTGGAGTGCCTTGTGGACAGGCTGGTGGAGCAGTTTGTAGGACGGCGGGAATCATAGAATATCAGGGTTGGAAGGGACCCCTGAAGGTCATCTAGTCCAACCCCCTGCTCGAAGCAGGACCAATTCCCAGTTAAATCATTCCAGCCAGGGCTTTGTCAAGCCTGACCTTAAAAACCTCTAAGGAAGGAGATTCTACCACCTCCCTAGGTAACGCATTTCAGTGTTTCACCACCCTCTTAGTGAAAAAGTTTTTCCTAATATCCAATCTAAACCTCCCCCACTGCAACTTGAGACCATTACTCCTCGTTCTGTCATCTGCTACCATTGAGAACAGTCTAGAGCCATCCTCTTTGGAACCCCCTTTCAGGTAGTTGAAAGCAGCTATCAAATCCCCCCTCATTCTTCTCTTCTGCAGGCTAAACAATCCCAGCTCCCTCAGCCTCTCCTCATAACTCATGTGTTCCAGTCCCCTAATCATTTTTGTTGCCCTTCGCTGGACTCTCTCCAATTTATCCACATCCTTCTTGAAGTGTGGGGCCCAAAACTGGACACAGTACTCCAGATGAGGCCTCACCAATGTCGAATAGAGGGGAATGATCACATCCTTCGATCTGCTCGCTATGCCCCTTCTTATACATCCCAAAATGCCATTGGCCTTCTTGGCAACAAGGGCACACTGCTGACTCATATCCAGCTTCTCATCCACTGTCACCCCTAGGTCCTTTTCCGCAGAACTGCTGCCTAGCCATTCGGTCCCTAGTCTGTAGCGGTGCATTGGGTTCTTCCGTCCTAAGTGCAGGACCCTGCACTTATCCTTATTGAACCTCATCAGATTTCTTTTGGCCCAATCCTCCAATTTGTCTAGGTCCTTCTGTATCCTATCCCTCCCCTCCAGCGTATCTACCACTCCTCCCAGTTTAGTATCATCCGCAAATTTGCTGAGAGTGCAATCCACACTATCCTCCAGATCATTTATGAAGATATTGAACAAAACCGGCCCCAGGACCGACCCTTGGGGCACTCCACTTGATACCAGCTGCCAACTAGACATGGAGCCATTGATCACTACCCGTTGAGCCCGACAATCTAGCCAGCTTTCTACCCACCTTATAGTGCATTCATCCAGCCCATACTTCCTTAACTTGCTGACAAGAATACTGTGGGAGACAGTGTCAAAAGCTTTGCTAAAGTCAAGAAACAATACATCCACTGCTTTCCCTTCATCCACAGAACCAGTAATCTCATCATAAAAGGCGATTAGATTAGTCAGGCATGACCTTCCCTTGGTGAATCCATGCTGGCTGTTCCTGATCACTTTCCTCTCATGCAAGTGCTTCAGGATTGATTCTTTGAGGACCTGCTCCATGATTTTTCCAGGGACTGAGGTGAGGCTGACTGGCCTGTAGTTCCCTGGATCCTCCTTCTTCCCTTTTTTAAAGATTGGCACTGCATTAGCCTTTTTCCAGTCATCCGGGACTTCCCCCGATCGCCATGAGTTTTCAAAGATAATGGCCAATGGCTCTGCAATCACAGCCACCAATTCCTTCAGCACTCTCGGATGCAACTCGTCCGGCCCCATGGACTTGTGCACGTCCATCTTTTCTAAATAGTCCCTAGCCACCTCTATCTCCACAGGGAGCTGCTGGTGGGACGTGGAGCAGTTTGTGGACCGGCTGGTGGAGCAGTTCGTGGGATGGCAGGAGCTGCTTGTGGGCCGCGGAGCTGAGCGAAGGAGTTCCTGGGGCGGCTGGTGGAGCGGAGCTGTCATAAATATAAAGGGAAGGGTAAACCCCTTTGAAATCCCTCCTGGCCAGGGGAAAGCTCCTCTCACCTGTAAAGGGTTAAGAAGCTAAAGGTAACCTCGCTGGCACCTGACCAAAATGACCAATGAGGAGACAAGATACTTTCAAAAGCTGGGAGGAGGGAGAGAAACAAAGGGTCTGTGTCTGTCTGTATGCTGCGCTTGCCAGGGACAGAACAGGAATGGAGTCTTAGAACTTTTAGTAAGTAATCTAGCTAGGTATGTGTTAGATTATGATTTCTTTAAATGGCTGAGAAAAGAATTGTGCTGAATAGAATAACTATTTCTGTCTGTGTATCTTTTTTGTAACTTAAGGTTTTGCCTAGAGGGGTTCTCTATGTTTTTGAATCTAATTACCCTGTAAGATATATACCATCCTGATTTTACAGGGGGGATTTCTTTATTTCTATTTACTTCTATTTTTTATTAAAAGTCTTCTTGTAAAACACTGAATGCTTTTTCATTGTTCTCAGATCCAAGGGTTTGGGTTTGTGGTCACCTATGCAAATTGGTGAGGCTTTTTATCCAACATTTCCCAGGAAAGGGGGGGTGCAAGTGTTGGGAGGATTGTTCATTGTTCTTAAGATCCAAGGGTCTGGGTCTGTAGTCACCTAGGCAAATTGGTGAGGCTTTTTACCAAACCTTGTCCAGGAAGTGGGGTGCAAGGTTTTGGGAAGTATTTTGGGGGGAAGGACGCGTCCAAACAGCTCTTCCCCAGTAACCAGTATTAGTTTGGTGGTGGTAGCGGCCAGTCTAAGGATAACGGGGGTAATATTTTGTACCTTGGGGAAGTTTTGACCTAAGCTGGTAAAGATAAGCTTAGGAGGTTTTTCATGCAGGTCCCCACATCTGTACCCTAGAGTTCAGAGTGGGGGAGGAACCTTGACAGGAGCGAAGCGAAGTGAAGGCCTATGGAGCTGTGGGGCGGTCAGCTTCAGATCATGTAAGGTGCCTCTTACCCCCGTCCCATCTCCACCTAGGTTGGGAGGTAAAGCTCCACAGATAAACTTTCGAACTCTGGGGCTGCCCTGACCAGGGACAGAGACTTTTGGGTCATTGGACTTTTGGGACTTTGGGTGATTTGGGGTTGCTGGACTCAAGAACCAAAGGGAAAGGGGGATGCCTCAATTTGCTTGGGGTGGGTTTTTGCTCAAGGGTTGTGTTATGAATCCTGTTGGTGGTGTTTCCCCAACATAATGCCACATTGTTTCTCTCTGTTATTAAAAGGCTTTTTGCTACACTCAGACTATGTGCTTGTGAGAGGGGAAATATTGCCTCTTGGAGGTGCCCAGCGGGGGTGGTATATATTTGTCCCAGGTCACTGGGTGGGGGCTTGAGCCGGTTTGCATTGTGTTATTGGAATGGATCCCCTAGATATTGAACCCGGCCCTTGTTGCTGCCAACTCTGATGGGCAGAAGGGTTACATAATATATTTTCCTCTTTGCTGATTTTGAAGGACATCTTGAACACCTGGCATTGCATGAGCGATTTAGTAGATCCCCCCTTCTGCCATAATATTTTTCAGAGCTCCTCTCAAAGTGATCCAGCACCCATTAAGTGGGGGAGCAGAATGGGGAAGAAAAGCACTGAACTTAATTGCTGAAGTATATGTGAATGTTCCAGGTTTGAATGCACTCACTGCACTGCTAATTGCTGCAGGTTAGGTACAGCCTATGCGGCCATTGATTTCATCGGGAGGCACTGGGAGGAGCTCATGGGGGGCTGCTGACATATTACTGTGGCTCTTTAGCAATGTACATTGGTAAATTCTGTCTCCTTCTCAGGCTCAGGTTGGCCACTGTTATGTTGGATCATATTAAAGAAGTTCTGTATTAAAATCACAAATGAGTTTGATTCCCCATATTTTAAATTCCAGGGTATTACTAGTTAAGAGGCCTCTTGGTTTTTGGTCTCTTGTTTTTACTGTTTCTCTCCCTCTCTGTGTGAAACTTGCAAGCTGCTAGTTGTGTTAGTACATCCTAAGACAGAGTCTGTTCTCAAAGCAACACTTTCTAACAACAACTACTCACACAGAGAGAGACTCAAAGTGATACTTTGTAACAACAGAAACAGCACCCAGAGACTCCCCGATCTTTTGTTGTATTCATCTCACTTTGTTAACAGTTGTGATTAAAATAGAGATAGAGGATGTATGTGGATGGATGCTTGGTGTGGATAATAACTGAATGATCAGGGAGGTGCCAGCCTAAGAATCCAGTGTCGATCAGCCGAAGAAGGCGTCAAGTGGAAACAACCAGAGGACCCCCAGAGGGCAGACTGGAATCCACCCAACAGCCTCAAGAATGGGAGAACCGAAGAACAAGATAACATCTGGCAGCACGGAGCCGTCAGGAATATGCTGATTAATTCAGCAACAGCATGATGAAGCAATTCCCGTGGACTGGCATAGGAATAAATTCCTATAAAAATGGACTCTAGAAAGTGAGAACTTTGGGGTCTTATTCTGCAAACCAACTTCCAGGAGCATCAGATAAGCATCTGACAAGGCCCTGCTCCCTCCTCATGCCCAGGCCATCTGGCCAGTGGCTTGGCACGAGCAACTCTAAGGCTGGTAACTATGATAACAATGACAGGTTTCAGAGTAGCAGCCGTGTTAGTCTGTATTCGCAAAAAGAAAAGGAGTACTTGTGGCACCTTAGAGACTAACCAATTCATTTGAGCATAAGCTTTTGTGAGCGACAACTCACTTCAGACATTGATGCATCTGATAAAGTGAGTTGTAGCTCACGAAAGCTTATGCTCAAATAAATTGGTTAGTCTCTAAGGTGCCACAAGTACTCCTTTTCTTTTTATGATAACAATCTTGCAGAACCTGTGTGTGTGTGTATGAATGAATGTGTGAATAAATATGAAATTGAATGGAATGTTATAGCTATAACTAACTGCTTACTATGATTCTTTCTGGATTCACAATAAATGTGCATTTTGCCTTATTCCCTTTAATAAGATGCTGCTGGTTTTTATTTTATTGGTATAACACCCCCCTGCCCTAGTAGGAAGCATATAAACTCAGGAGGCAGACTGTTATTCCAGATAATAAGTGCCATCTACAGCAATGGTGCTACTTTAAATGAATAGCAGTACTGTTACACCGGATTTTGTTAATGGCTTCCATGGAGTCTTCAGTCCAAAGACAATCATGGACCTGGCCAAAGCCAGTGGGAGTGCTAATCACCATTCATTCAGGGTAAACTGAAGGAACAATTAAGCTCTTTCATGTAGTGAGATAGCTGAAAACAATACAGGGTACTGCCCAAGGCACTGAGCAGCATGGTGAGGCCTGAGCAAACCTGAGCTTTGTAGTCTGAATTGAAGCTGTGTGTGTCTGTATGTGTGTTAGAAGCAGAGAGCTAGAAAAAAGCAAGAAGCAGTTGTGAGCATGACCCCAAGAAGAACAGAGATACACAGTTTCTTGGGCACAGAACTCACTAAAGAGACAGGCTTGGGGATTTCTGAGCAAGGAAAATGCCTGCTGTAGTTTGTTTCTACTGTATTCAGGGAAACATGACTATGTATACATTTTTTGTCAATAAACAGGATTGTACCGAAGAATATATTTAACACATGTAATCAATTTCTCCTCCTAATGGAAACAATCTTGCAAGGCCCTAAATATTGGCTAACTGCACAGGCAAAAGGGTCAACATTAGCGTGACAGTGGCTTAGAGATTCCAAGGAGAGAAATTGTGAGCTGGTATTCCTGTTCAACCCAGGAGGAAAAAATAATTGAGGTGCTTGCAGAAATCAAAGATGGCCAAAATGATTTAAAACAAGAGCAGGAGACTTTGCAAGAGGAATGAAAACAAAATCTGGAAACTTCCTGGAAGGGACTGGGAGATGTCCTGTGGTGGGAGAGAAAATCTTTGTTGGGCAGCAGCTACAAATTCTCCTAGTGGATTGGGAATTCCCACTATAAAATTCCCAGTCTGGGCTGGCAAGATGGATCAATGAGGTTACCAGCAACCTGATGGTCATGCACTAAAAGATTTTTCAGGAAATAGAAATTGAGGAGACAAGAAAACTTTGGCCCACTTGGAACTTGCTAACAGGAATGAGCTGCAGCAAGGATTTATGGAACTAAAAATTCAGCTTGAGAAGGAATTCAGATCACAGTGGAACTCAGATGTCTCCATGGGGAATTAGGCCAGTTAGAGAACTTGGGTAAATTAGGACATTTACAACACTTTTCTACCCTGTTTGTAACTCACAGAGGCCCAGAGGAGAGAGGTTGGATTGTCCCAGCTCGGGTAATACAAAAGGCCACTATCTTTGAGTGAAAAACTCCAGGGGAGGCTTATTTGGCTTAATATAACATTATAGCCCTAATGAACTATGGTTGGAGAGATGAACAGAGATGTGAGTTTCTAGCAGCCAACTTGAGTGGCCCAGCTCTGGTGGTGCTGTATAACTTACCCCCAGAAAAGAGACTGAGTTATCCACATCTGGGACTAGCTCTTGATATATGGTTTGGAGACAGCCATCAATCTGAGCAGGCCAGTGCATAGCTGAGGGCTAAAAGAAGAGGGAAAGAAGAGACACCACCCAAATTGGCAGAGGACCCATAGAGACTTGTGTTTCTGCATATCCCTATACCAATGAGCACTTCCAGTATAAATTAGCAATAGACCAGTTTATAGATACTCAGCTGGACTTGGACTTGCTGACCACCATCAGTGAAAGGTGACCAATGGCACTTCAAGAAGCTGTGAAATTTCCCAGAGAACTTGAATCCTTTCTTGCAGTTACATACCAGAGAAAGAAATAGCCACTAGTGAAGAAGATGGAAGCTGATCACCAGGAGCCCTGTCAGTACAGGTTTGTATCTCGTATGCATGATGGAAAAGAGGATTCTAGTCTGGTTTATGGCATTTTTGAATGATTGGAGACATTGTTAAATTTGGTTTGTAAAACAAGGGAGATTGGCAATCATACAAAAATTGGGGGAAGCTGCTCAGTTAAATGCTGATACTGTGGAAAAAATGGCTAGAACAGGGATTGTTATAAATTTAAAGCAGATAGAACACCACAAGTGCCTAGTAAAGATAGGCAGTTTGGAAAATGGGGGTGGGGAGGGGGATCCCAAGCTGAAGGCTCAGAGCTTGGAGGTACAAGAATCAGCTCCTCTGTTTTTGTTTAGATCTGGCTAAACAGATCCAGATATACAACAATTACGGGAGTTTGGCTATTGAATGTGTAATCAGAGCTGTGAAATTCCCAGGAATACTGGGTCAAACATATCAGTTGTTAGACCAGACATGCTAATAAATAGGGCTGTCAAATTATTAAAAAAACTAATCACGAGAGAATTGTGAGATTAAAAAATAGCATTAATTGTGTGGGTTAACTGTGATTAATTGACAGCCCTACTAAGAATGCTAGGGAATAGGGGATCCAAAACTGAACTGGCTAGTTGGTCTAAAATGGAGACAGTGACTGGGGACCACATATCTATCCAAAAATGTGAAAAGTGGGTTTGCAAATTGGACCTCTAGAATTTGAGAAAAACTCTGGGTAGCTGAGATAGCGGATGAGCTAATAATTGGTTTGGCTATCATTATGGCTAATAACTGTATAATAAATACCAGGAAAGGTGTCTTACAAATTCCATCTGTAGAAATTCCTTCAAAAGGTGTGGCCCAGGTGAAACAAATGGTTATACACAATTGGTTTGCAAGTAAGCTGGCTGTTCTACCTCCTAGGGCAGAATCCATAATAACAGCTATATGCTATGCTAGCTTTTCAGCAAGGGAAAACTGGGGAATGGTTGATACCTACTTTGAGACCGAAGGTCTTGGGGAAATTTTATCTGTTAAAGTTCTTGCAGCGCTGAAACAGGAGCGGGTTCCTGTTTATTTTCTCAATATTTTAGAAAACAGCCAATAGTAAATAAGTGTCAATATAAAAGGAAACTATAAGGGAGAAAGGGGTGAAGGTGAAATCCCAGAGTTTCTGTTGGAGCGGTTCCAAAAATAGTGATAATACACATTGGGCACGCAATCAGTGAGGAGGGAGTTTCCACCGAGAAAAAGAAAATTGAGGCTGTGTGGCACTGGCCAACTCCTCAGACACTCACAGATGTACAGAGTTTTGTCGAGCTCTGGTCCTACTATAGAAAGTTTATTTGTGTGTTTGTCAAAATTGTGAATTCATTGCACAGGTTGGACAAGAAAAGGAAACAATTTCAGTGATCAACAGAAAATTATTTAGCATTTTCAGAGTTGAAAAGGGCCCTAGTGACAGCTCCTGTCTTAGCTTACATGTTTTAACCCCTCCTCACTCCCCCCAATCAGATTAGACATAGACGCTAGTGCTTACGGACTGGGGGCAGTATTGACACGGAATATCAGGGCTGCCTGAGAAGGTACCAGAGGGACAGAATCTCAGCTTGGCTGCCCCCAAAAACTGAGAATGTAGCTGTAGAAGCTCAGGCTGAAAGAATCGTGACAGTGATGAACTCAACAGAGCAGAATGGATGAGGACTCTCCCATCTAGCAGACTCCACAGAATCAACAGACTCTCTTCAGGAGCTCACTGAAATCAGCCACTCCCAGTTGGAAAGGAAATTGGACAGGGAATAGAAAGCTCCAAGATTTGGATGGGAGTAAAATTGATTTGGGTTGGCGATATGTAAGTGTCCTGACAGAAAATCATTATGTAAATAACTAAGTGTGCATAATTTTTAACTTTTTAAATTACTTCTTTTCTTTCTGTCTGGGATATTACTCAGGGTATCAACATTTTAAACTCCATTGGGATGATGGGGCAGGGCTGAGATGCAGGGTTTTATGCTGAAAGTTGTTAATGGCTGCCATCAAGTGAGTCTTTGATCCAAAGGAAACTTGCACAACACTTTCAAAAGAAGAAAAGGAGGACTTGTGGACCTTAGAGACTTAACAAATTTATCTGAGCATAAGCTTTTGTGAACTACAGCTCACTTCATTGGCTAAGTGGCCAAAAATGAATGACTGTCAAAATTAGCACTGACTTTTCGCATTACAGTTTTAAAAAAGTTAATACATTGACTTTTAATAGCATACTATATTACTCTTCATTTTTTACTATACTTTTGTATCGTTGTATGAAAAGGTTTCAGTGATGCGGCCCTTGGGCCAATGTACTAGTCCTCATGTGGCCCTCGTGGTGATTTGAGATTGAGATCCCTGCTATAGATAATTACATTGTCCAAGTATGCCACCGTGTATTGATTATGCTGTTGGAGTAATCATAGAATCATAGAATATCAGGGTTGGAAGGGACCCCAGAAGGTCATCTAGTCCAATCCCCTGCTCAAAGCAGGACCAATTCCCAGTTAAATCATCCCAGCCAGGCTTTGTCAAGCCTGACCTTAAAAACCTCTAAGGAAGGAGATTCTACCACCTCCCTAGGTAACGCATTCCAGTGTTTCACCACCCTCTTAGTGAAAAAGTTTTCCCTAATATCCAATCTAAACCTCCCCCACTGCAACTTGAGACCATTACTCCTCGTTCTGTCATCTGCTACCATTGAGAACAGTCTAGAGCCATCCTCTTTGGAACCCCCTTTCAGGTAGTTGAAAGCAGCTATCAAATCCCCCCTCATTCTTCTTTTCTGCAGGCTAAACAATCCCAGCTCCCTCAGTCTCTCCTCATAACTCATGTGTTCCAGTCCCCTAATCATTTTTGTTGCCCTTCGCTGGACTCTCTCCAATTTATCCACATCCTTCTTGAAGTGTGGGGCCCAAAACTGGACACAGTACTCCAGATGAGGCCTCACCAAAGTCGAATATAGGGGAACGATCACGTCCCTCGATCTGCTCGCTATGCCCCTACTTATACATCCCAAAATGCCATTGGCCTTCTTGGCAACAAGGGCACACTGCTGACTCATATCCAGCTTCTCGTCCACTGTCACCCCTAGGTCCTTTTCCGCAGAACTGCTGCCTAGCCATTCGGTCCCTAGTCTGTAGCTGTGCATTGGGTTCTTCCGTCCTAAGTGCAGGACCCTGCACTTATCCTTATTGAACCTCATCAGATTTCTTTTGGCCCAATCCTCCAATTTGTCTAGGTCCTTCTGTATCTTATCCCTCCCCTCCAGCGTATCTACCACTCCTCCCAGTTTAGTATCATCCGCAAATTTGCTGAGAGTGCAATCCACACCATCCTCCAGATCATTTATGAAGATATTGAACAAAACCGGCCCCAGGACCGACCCTTGGGGCACTCCACTTGATACCGGCTGCCAACTAGACATGGAGCCATTGATCACTACCCGTTGAGCCCGACAATCTAGCCAGCTTTCTACCCACCTTATAGTGCATTCATCCAGCCCATACTTCCTTAACTTGCTGACAAGAATACTGTGGGAGACCATGTCAAAAGCTTTGCTAAAGTCAAGAAACAATACATCCACTGCTTTCCCTTCATCCACAGAACCAGTAATCTCATCATAAAAGGCGATTAGATTAGTCAGGCATGACCTTCCCTTGGTGAATCCATGCTGGCTGTTCCTGATCACTTTCCTCTCATGCAAGTGCTTCAGGATTGATTCTTTGAGGACCTGCTCCATGATTTTTCCAGGGACTGAGGTGAGGCTGACTGGCCTGTAGTTCCCAGGATCCTCCTTCTTCCCTTTTTTAAAGATTGGCACTACATTAGCCTTTTTAATTAGTCTATCAAATGTTGAAAAGTAGCCACGGCCCCATGTAACCCAAACAGCATTGTCTTAAAATGAAATAGGAAGAGTGTAGGGATGTAAATATCCATTAAAAAAGTTTACCGTTTAAATTATTAAAATTATGTCATTTAATCGGTTAACTAATTAAAAGGAGAGGGGCTGGGGCTGCTGTGGCTGGCTGGCCTGGCTGGGGTTGGCCGGTCGGCTCATGGCTGGGGTTGGCAGGCCAGTGTGGCTGGAGCTACTCTGACCCGAGGCTCCCGTGGCCCATTATACCCATTGCCCATGAGCACAATAGGACTCCTCCAGTCACCTTGGGATTCCTCTATTACCCTGAGTTTTAACATGGTCCTTTTTCAACCATCCCCCTCAATTAGTTGGGGATTGGTCACAGCCCTTCCTGTATTACTTTACCAGGTTCCACATCAATTTGATGGTGGGCCAAGGACATCTTCCCAGAGAGAGCTGAGAATACCTTTGGAAAATACCAGTTGGAATTCCTGTTCCTTTTGTTTCTGGTTTAGGTTCTCTCTGAGGGGCACTAAGCTTTCTTTCAGGCAGTTGTTAATTTGGGGCCCCAATTCTAGTTCCTCAGGATATGGCAAGATGAAGTTTTCCCTTGTTTTCCAGAGCTCCAGCATATTTATGTGGTAAATTTGTTGTTCCTTCCCCCCTCCCCAGTTGTCTGATTGAGTAGTCCATGGTTCCTACTTTCTTAACCACCTCATAAGGTCCTCGCCACTTGGCCATTAGCTTTGATTCAGAGCATGGAAGAAGTAGGAGAACCCTGTCACCTGGCTGAAAGATGCACATTTATGCCCCTTTATTATAATGTTGTTGTTGTTGTTCCTGTGCTTCTTTGAGATTTTCCTTCAGTGTATCCCTTCATAGTCTCTAGTCTCCCATGTAACTTTAAAACATATTGTACTGTTTTCAGCTTTTGGCTCCTGGCTTTCACATGTTTCCCATACCTCTGGTATGTCTCTTGACTGTCGCTCATATAGCAGTTTGAATGATGAAAACCCCGTTGATGCTTGTGGTACTTCCCTGATGCGAAGAGTAGGGTTGGGAGTAGTTGGTCTTAATATTGAGGGTCCTGGGTAATGAATTTCTTGAGCATTCTTCTGAGTGTCTTATTGAATCTTTCCACTAGGCCATCCAGACGGTACACAGATGTAATACTTTGACTTTCAATAGATCAGACCTCTCTCATTAGCCAGGAAGTGAAATTTGTCTCCTAGTCTTGTCAGGATTTCTCTGGGAATTCCTACCCATATGAAGACTTTCAGCAGCTCATTAGCAGTAGTCCTGGCATTTGCTGACTGGCGAGCCATGGCTTCCAGGTATCAGGTGGCATAGTCCACGATAACAAGTATATACTCATGTCCAGATGCGCTCTTCTCTTTGCGGGCTTATAAGGTCAATTCCTATTCATTCAAAGCGGATCTCTGCCAATGGAAGGGGCACTAGTATCAGGCCAGGATCTTAGACTGTGTTTTGTCCTTCCCAGCATGTCTGACATGTGGAGCGGCATGTGCTAGATGTAGGAGCTTGCAATGATATAGCCAGAGTACTAGTAGCTGTATCCGTGTGTCCTGTGTCTGCTTGTCCTGGTCTATGTGATATAACAAGTCCATGTTAAGGTCAAAATGAGGGTGCTGCCATGCTCTCGGGAACAACCTTTTTGTCATCTATCGCTGCCACTTGTTCAAAGAATCTAATGAATGCTAAGACATCTTTCATATGGTACAATCCAAAAAGCATGAATACAAAACAGAAATAATATGCTACAAGAATGCTCGATTCTTGGTCTCAAGAAGAGCAAACAGATATGACTACTGCAGTGGTTCCCAAACTTTAACAACTTGTGAACCCCTTTCACTAAAATGTCAAGTCTCGCGAACCACCTCCTAAAAATGAAAATTTCCAGGGATTTTCTCCTTTACCTGAGTATAGATTATAAAAGCAGTGATTCTGGAAATATAAAATTTGGTTTTATGACATGCTTACTACACACCGTTTATAATTAATTATTATTTAACATTACAGTATTTTTATTACATTATGAAAATGGCAACACCCTTCCAAGATCTCACTTTCGTAGCCTGTATCACTTTGAATAACCCTGTTATAAGGGTTCCTATGTTTCCTCAAGGAGTATCAGATGTGAAACAGCATGAAGGTATTTAAAAAGCCAACTCAAAGAGTTCCTCCTACACAAGCATTGAGGTCTTGAGCAGTCCAGGCAAACAACGCACGTTACAACAAAAATTTGTTGTTCATAATAATTTTAAAACCAATACTAGCTGCCTATTTAATTTTAAAAACAGCAAAAATATCCACCTCCCTTTCCATTTCTTATAAGGAGTCTTGAAGTTTAAATCTCCTCAGTGTGATAGATATGCTTGCTTTGATCTGCTTAGCTCTTGGAAGTCCAGGGGCTCCGTGCTGCTGGCCCCGTGCTGCCCGGAGTCCCTAGGGACAGCTCTGTCCGCCATTTGGGAATTTTCCCCCCGAGAACTCCCTGTAACATTTTGCAGACCCCCAGGGGTTCATGAACCCCAGTTTGGGAACCACTGAATGGTTTAAATTACCTACTTGTAACAAACTGAACAACAAGGTCACAAGGCACGACATCACATCTGTAGACAGTAAAACACAGACATGAGGAGTACAGCTGGACAGAGAAAGGTAATTCTGTTTTACAGAGGGTCTCCAAAATTTTGAAATTCTCTGTGAAAGGGAATGGAACCTGACTCCACAGCAATCCACCTGATGGGGCTACCCTGGAGCTGTGGACCCTGGAAGCCCCAAGTCTGAGCCAGGCTGGCAGATGGGCAGCCAAAGAGCCGGGTTCTGATGGAACTTCATCAAAATCTAAACCTCTCGCAGAGACAAATTGATTCAACAAATTGGTAAATGTTGACAAAAAACGTTTCATCGGAATTTTCCGACCAGCTCTAATATGTCTCCTGCCTGGCCTTCACATGGGGACTGTTTCCACTACCTCCCCCAAGCTCACATGGCTGGGAGAGGGATGGACCACCTGAGGCCTGCTACCCCAAAAGTGTGTGTGTCTGAGGTGTGGGGGGAAGAGAATCTCACAGTTTCCAGATTGGGCCCAAGCAGAGGGTAATATTTTCACATGTGATGAAACATCTGTTACTCCACATTTAAAATAATTATCTAATAAATCAAACACAAAGTGCAGTAGCATTAAGAGAAGATATTGTAATGGGACAAAACTTAGGCTGTATGTGAGGAATATGTTCCAGACAGTGAGACTGATTAGGCTATGGAGTAGGCAAGAGAAGAAAAGTGATGGAACCCATGCTCGAGTCATTTAAAATTGGACTGGTCAAAGCATTATTTATTGTTATGTATATTGCAGGAGCAGCTACAAGGTTGGATTGAGAGCCCACAACATATCCTGGTGTGCTAGGTGCTATGCAAACACATATACAAATACATAGGCCCTGACTAGAGGGGCTTACAATCTAAGCCTTGGTCTACACTAGGAGTTGAGGTCGAATTTATCAGCGTTAAATCGATTTAACCGTGCACCCGTCCACATGATGAAGCCCTTTTTTTCGACTTAAAGGGCTCTTAAAATCGATTTCCTTACTCCACCCCCGACAAGGGGATTAGTGCTGAAATTGGCCTTGCCGGGTCGAATTTGGGGTACTGTGAACACAATTAGATGGTATTGGCCTCCGGGAGCTATCTCAGAGTGCTCCATTGTGACCGCTCTGGACAGCACTCTCAACTCAGATGCACTGGCCAGGTAGACAGGAAAAGGCCAGCGAACTATTGAATTTCAATTTCCTGTTTGGCCAGCGTGGCAAGCTGCGGGTGACCATGCAGAGCTCATCAGCAGAGGTGACTATACAGAGCTCATCAGCAGAGGTGGCCATGATGGAGTCCCAGAATCACAAAAGAGCTCCAGCATGGACTGAACGGGAGGTACGGGATCTGATCGCTGTATGGGGAGAGGAATCCGTGCTATAAGAACTACGTTCCAGTTTTCGAAATGCCAAAACATTTGTCAAAATCTCCCAGGGCATGAAGGACAGAGGTCATAACAGGGACCCGAAGCAGTGCAGCATGAAACTTAAGGAGCTGAGGCAAGCCTACCAGAAAGCTAGAGAGGTGAACGGCCACTTCGGGTCAGAGCCAAAAACATGCCACTTCTATGATGAGCTGCATGCCATTTTAGGGGGTTCAGCCACCACTACCCCAGCCGTGTTGTTTGACTCCTTCAATGGAGATGGAGGCAACATGGAAGCAGGTTTTGGGGACGAGGAAGATGATGATGATGAGGTTGTAGATAGCTCACAGCAAGCAAGTGGAGAAACTGGTTTTCCTGACAGCCAGGAACTGTTTCTCACCTTGGACCTGGAGCCAGCACCCCCCGAACCCACCCAAGGCTGCCTCCTGGACCCGCCAGGCAGAGAAGGGACCTCTGGTGAGTGTACCTTTTAAAATACTATACATGGTTTAAAAGCAAGCATGTTTAAAGATTAATTTGCCCTGGCATTCGCGGCTCTCCTGGATGTACTCCCAAAGCCTTTGCAAAAGGTTTCTGGGGAGGGCAGCCTTATTCTGACCACCATGGTAGGACAGCCCACGTCAGCGGGAACTGACCAGCCGCTGGTTTTTCTTTGCTGTGAGACACACCTTAGGAGAATTGGGGTCCCAATGAATTTGAGCACCTAACTCCCTTAGGCACCTTTGGAATTTCAGCCTACATTTTTAGCAGACTGTTGAAATCTAGCCATGTTTAAAGCGTGGTTGAGCTCGAGAAGCAACAACACTTCTCAGAAGAATGAGGGGGGATTTGACAGCTGCTTTCAATTACCTGAAAGGGGGTTCCAAAGAGGATGGAGCTCGGCTGTTCTCAGTAGTAGCAGATGACAGAACAAGGAGGAATGGTCTCAAGTCGCAGTGGGGAAGGTCTAAGTTGGATATTAGGAAAAACTTTTTCACTAGGAGGGTGGTGAAGCCCTGGAATGGGTTACCTAGAAAGGTGGTGGAATCTCCATCCTTGGAGATTTTTAACGCCCAGCTTCACAAAGCCCTGGCTGGGATGATTTAGTTAGGGATTGGTCCTGCTTTGAGTAGGGGGTTGGAGTAGATGACCTCCTGAGGTCCCTTCCAACCCTGATATTCTATGATTCTATGACAGTTTACCACTTCAGGCCAGTAGCACGTACTTGGGAATCATTGTAGAACAAAGCATTGCAGTGTATGTTTGCTGGTGTTCAAACAACATCCGTTCTTTATCTCTCTGTGTTATCCTCAGGAAAGTGATATCATTCATAGTCACCTGGTTGAAATAGGGTGCTTTTCTTAAGGGGACATTCAGAGGTGCCCGTTTCTGCTGCGCTGTTTGCCTGTAGCTGAACAGATGTTTCCCCCTGTTAGCCAAGGGGTGGGGGGAGGGAGGAGGGCTAGCCACACGGTGAGGGGAGGCAAAATGCGACCTTGTAACAAAAGCACATGTGCTATGTATGTAATGTTAACAGCAAGGTTTACCGTGAAAGAGTGTACCCATTGTTCTATAAAATGTGTCTTTTTAAATACCACTGTCCCTTTATTTTTTCTCCACCACCTGCATGATTTTCAAGGATCACAGGATCGTCTCCTTCCCGGAGGCTAGAGAAGATTAGAACGCGAAAGAAACACACTCTCTGAGCTCTTGCTGTCCTCCCACACTGCCAGAGCACAGACGAATGCGTGGAGGAAGACAATGTCAGAGTGTAGGAAAGCACAAAATGAGGAGTGTTGTCCCAGACCTGCAACACTATGCGGTCCCACCAGTCTGTGCTTGTTTCCCGAGCCCAGAATCGGCGTTCCACCGCATGAACCTGCCCCATTAACACCATGATGCCCACATTGCCAGGGCCCATGCTTTGAGAGAAGTCTCTGTTTATATCCTCATCACTCTCGTCACCGTGCTGATGTTGCCTACTCGCCCGGTTTTGCTTTGCCAGGTTCTGGTGCTGCATATACTGCTGGATAATGTGTGTGGTGTTTAATGTGCTCCTAATTGCCAAAGTGATCTGAGCGGGCTCCATGCTTGCTGTGGTATTGCGTCTGCACAGAAAAAAGAACGATTGTCTGCCATTGCTCTGCTGGAGGGAGGGGCGATGGACGACATGGCTTACAGGGTTGGTTTACAGGGAATTAAAATCAACAAAGGGGTGGCTTTGCGAGAAACAGAATGGCCCCCTCAAGGATAGAACTCAAAACCTCAAGGATAGAACTCAAAACTGGGTTTAGCAGGCCATTGATTTCACGGAGGGAGGGAGGAGAAAATGAATAGAAAACAAATCTGGTCTATTTCTTGTTTTGAGCCACTTCATCTATTTTTATACATCTTGCTGGCAGCAGATTGTGCAGCATGACCGCTAGCCATCATAATCTCCTGGGTGCTCAGCAGAAGATGGTGCAGTATGACTGCTGGCTGCAGATTAAAAGACAGTGCACTGCCGGTAGGACTGAATCGCCATGAAAGAAAACTTAAAGGGAAATGACTTGGCTGAATCACTCCCATGTATGCCCAGGCGCTCCTGACCTCATCGAGGTCGGTTAAAAGAGCACCCTGGACTACGTCGACAACGGCTACCAGTCATACTGCACTGTCTACTGCCAAAATGCAATAAACTGTTGCTGTGTAGCAATGCAGTACCAGGTCTGCCAGCACCCATACAGTGACGGTTAGCTGAGCAGGCTCCATGCTTGTCGTGGTATGGCGTCTGCACGGGTAACTCAAGAAAAAAGGCGCAAAACGATTGTCTGCCCTTGCTTTCATGGAGGGAGGGAGGGAAGGGGGGGCCTGATGATATGTACCCAGAACCACCCGCAACAATGTTTTAGCCCCATCAGGCACTGGGATTTCTACCCAGAATTCAAATGGGCAGTGGAGACTGTGGGAACTGTGGGATAGCTACCCATAGTGCAATGCTCCGGAAGTAGATGGCTGCCTTGGTACTGTGGACACACTCTGCCGATTACATGCACTTAGAGCATTTGTGTGGGAACACACACAATCGATTGTATAAAAACGCTTTCTGCAAAACCGACTTCTACAAATTTGACCTAATTTCGTAGTATAGACATACCCTAAGAAGACAAGTGATATTCAAATGTCTGGAGAAAAGGATATAATGATATAATTTGCATTTTAGAACGTATGGATAGCTGTAAGCATCAAATTTGCCCCTCAACCTAGTCAGTAGTATTATATTATTAAATGTAAAGTAAGACAAAAAGAGGAGCACAGCGAAGCATAAGTAGAATGGAGAGAGGGGACTGTTCTGTGAGGTATGCTGTTATGGCAAGCTTGTGTAATGTTAGAGGGCTTAATCCTTCACCAGCTTACTTCCCTGATCCTTCTCACATGAACAGAGAGCAACAATACCCGAAGTCCAAAGGTGCAAACAATTCAATGTTTATTGGGGTGAACTTCCAGCAAGCATGATTCCAGTTTCCTTCCTTAGTGTCCCCCTTCCCAGCTCTGACACCACAGAGCCTTACCTGTGTCCCTATTCCCATTCCCCTCCTTAGCAAAACATGATTCCAATTTCCCCACCCCCATTCCCTGTTCCCATCTCCCCCCCCTTACTTCTTGACTGACTGCAGACTATGTAGTAAAACTTGAGTTCTGCTTAGCTATACCTTAATCAGTTACTGAAATTTAACTAACCAATCCTAACATATTGTAACATGATTATTTAACCAGTTATATCCCACCACCTTAATTAGTTAACATCCGGCAAAATTAATTACACAGCAGACAGAAACAATCACAGAACCAGACAGAGACCATGCAAATAAACAACAGCAAAATGGGAACAATAATGACAAAACAATACAGAAGTGAGGATTTCACATCTACACCTATAAAGACATAAGGGTTTCCCAGCTGTGTCTATTGATAAGTGAGTTCTTACTGAATAGAAAACTATCAAACTAAACTTCCTTTTACATCCGCTAGGCTCTTCCCTTTCTCTGGAGATGATAGATCAGATCACCTTTCTAACAGCCCCAGATTGCCTTATTTCAATGTGACTAGTTTGGAATGTGAGGCTGTGACCACACACTTCCTAGCTTCTGACTGCCTCTGCTGTTTAGCCAAAGATCTTAGCCTAAGAACAGGGCCTCAGACTGTCACTGTAAGAGAAGGCCTGTAAACAGGCAGACTGTGATTTTGATTCTTTCTTTTATACCTCTATAACTAGCTAAGTGATAAGAATATACCTAATTTCTTAAAGTATAGGCCTTTGCATACAGGCCTGAATATCTATATCCTAACATGTGTAAGCAGTGTCAGGATGAGCTCCACCCTGACATCTGGTGGTGAGGTGTGGCAAGTTGTGGAAAAGAACTTCAGGGGCTGATCTCATTTGCATAGGCACACCCACCACGCCTAGAATGAGACCATAGCTGCCCAAATGGTCACTTTGGCTGCTGTGGGATCCCCAGTGTCTCTGTTATTGGGGCAGGAAGAATAAATTGTTATTACCCTGATTATGGGAACTGTGCTTGGAACTGTACGTGGCTTTTTGTTATGATGGAGGGATTCACCATCAACTAAGTAGCACTCGCTAGGCAAGGGTCATGGGTTCCAAAACTGTGTGAATAGAGAGAGGCTGGGGACAAGTATTAATACTTGGTGGCATGGGCCCCTTGGTGAGGGTCTTACATGCTAATTGCACTTCCTCCTCTCTCCACTGTGGAATATTAGAGCTAATTTTGATTTCATTAGAAGTCTAGTTATAGGCTGCTGAGCTCACTTTGGGCTGACAGTGCACCAGCACTGGGGCTCCCCTACTATAAGCTGAATTCACCCAAGAGCTGAAATCACTGAGTGTTGTGTTAAGTAGTGGGGGAGCCTGAAGATATATTGTGGAGCAGTTCGACGCGGAGCAGCGTGTGGATGGCAGGAGCTGCTTGTGGGCCGTGGAGCTGAGCGAAGGAGTTCGTGGGGCAGCTGGCGGAGCGGAGTGCAGCTGAGCGAAGGAGTTTGTGGGGCGGTTGGCGGAGCGGAGCAGAGCTATGGGGCAGTCAGCTTCAGATCACGTAAGGTGCCTCTTACCCCCATCCCATTTCCACCCAGGTTGGGAGGTAAAGCTCCGCAGATAAACTTTCAAACTCTGGGGCTGCCCTGACCAGGGACAGAGACTTTTGGGGCATTGGACTTTTGGGACTTTGGGTGATTTGGGGTTGCTGGACTCAAGAACCAAAGGGAAAAGGGCATGCCCCAATTTGCCTGGGGTGGGTTTTTTTTGCTCATGGGTTGTGTTATGAATCCTGTTGGTGGTGTTTCCCCAACATAATGCCACATTGTTTCTGTCTGTTATTAAAAGGCTTTTGCTACACTCAGACTATGTGCTTGCGAGAGGGGAAGTATTCCTTCTTGGAGGCGCCCAGCCGGGGGTGGTATATATTTGTCCCAGGTCACTGGGTGGGGGCTCGAGCCGGTTTGCATTGTGTTATTGGAATGGAACCCCTAGATATTGAACCCGGCCCTTGTTGCTGCCAACTCTGACGGGCAGAAGGGTTACACATGTAATTCACAAGGAAAATAGTTGTGAAAGTTACTGTTGTCCAAAGAAACATTAATTTACCTTTGGTACTCCCTCAGAGGGGTCATGCATGCACACCCATGGAGGAGAGAGCCAACAGTAGTTCAGCAAAATAGCTGGCTGTGCTGCCAAAGCTGAGGGAGAAGATTGAAAACACATGTAGGCACATACCCCCTAGGCCTGATCCTTGGAAGTGTTGTGCATCTGGAACTCCCAACAGGTCTGCTTCTAAACTCATATTGTATTTTACACATCTGGTTTAGCTAACTCAGATTAGAATCAGACTGACCGACTTCAATCTGAGCTGAAGGAACTCAGCAGGTCTGAAAATCAGACTTTTATTTAGGAACCTAAATTTAGTCTCCTGTCTCCATCAGGGTATCAAAGTCCATGACAGAAGCTGGCTCCTACAGCTTGAAGAGAAAAGATCCCGTAGGAAGCAAGCAGCTCCCAACCAAGACACATATATTTGCAATAACTGCCAAAGATCACAGAAATCTTGGATTGGACTATTCAGTCACATGAGACATTGCAAACCATCTACATCATAGGCTGCAATTCCCACTGTTTCTCATAGATGAAAAGATACCAACAACTGTTTGAAAACCTTGACCAAAAATACTAAATAGCTAAATGATGAAACTTCTTTTTATAACGCTTTATTCTTGCAACAGGTTAAAATCTCATTTATGTTCAAGTAAATCCATTTTTGGATTCTAATCATGGCTTTGATAGCCCAAAAACACTTTTCAGAGTAAAGCTTGAAAATTAGTCCCAATGATTTGAACACAATGCTTTTAAGCAATCTAAGGGCTAGTCTACACTGGCAATGCTAAAGCCATCTCCATGGCACTGGTGCACTGTCTACACTGGCACTTTACAGCGCTTAAACTTGCTGTGCTCAGGGGGGTGTTTTTGCACACCCCTGAGTGAGAAAGTTGCAGTGCTGTAAAGTGCCAGTGTAGACAAGCCCTAAGAGGCTTTTGTACTGTGCCCACCATTGTGCTTGAGTTTCTAGGTTGCTGATTTTGCAATCTGTGTGTTACTAGTTATTTTCAAAGGAATAACTCACTGATGTTGGTTCACTAACATGAGAATTTGGTCCCAAATCAAAAGCTTAAAATTGCCATGCCCTATCAACAGGTGTGGCCTCTTGCTGTTATCAATTGCAAACAGTTAGTACCAGCTTAAGACTTGTACCAGGTGATGTTTTATATGATAGCAAGCAAGATATAAAAGGTTTCAGTCTAATTACTTTTCATAGGTTACTTATATACTATATAAACCTGTGATAGGATAGGACACATCGAAAAACGAAAGCCTTGATTACAAGATTTGAAAAATTGCTTTGGAGGGATGAGTGTGTATACATTAATTTATTGTAGGGACAAGGCAAGAAAGCAAGCCAATAAGGTGTTGAGTTTCTTTCTACTGTTATGGCTTTCATTTTCTTACCAATATTATCACTGACTAAATATTATTATTCATGTAAGATAATAGACACATTAAACTGAACGAGTAACCATGTGTTCCCTTTCTTTCAGCAGGTATTACTTTTATGTTCTGATTGCTCATGACATTTCAAACAGCAATCTCTTAAATATATTTTAGTAGTAATACAGTACAGCTAAAGCAAAAATTAAATAGCCCTATACTTTTATTTTCAAGAAGTTCAAAATAAGAGTACAGGGCTATTTAAACAATCTGCAACCTGCTTGAGAAAAATACTACTAAATAGAAAGTTGGTGTCCGTCTCAATAACAGTATCTATAAAATTCTAAAGGACTGACAAAACCTTACATCTAAACCTGATGCAATGCAGCAGTTAAGAGTTTTATTTCAATCGACTTCCATATTTACACTGATCCAGTGGTTCACTCTGTGTGACGAAGTACAATGGAATGCTCACCAACATCAGTAGGTTTGCATAGAGATGAATGGGAGAATGTTCCGGCTTTTATGCATTAACTACACGTTTAGTTATCAGTCATTATTTGTTCAGTGCCCTAATGTCAGTTAGACAGATGAATGGCCTTTAGGCCATGATTATTTCTACCCTTCTTCCTTTCTCTCCCACTTCAGTCTTAGTGAATCTCTTGTTTTTTTCCTCTGCATTTCCTTCCATGCAACAATTACCAGCCAAGTGGGACTTCACTTCCACTCCACTGAGCCATTCCATCCATTACAATGGTTAGTGATTAAATAGCTAATGTTGACATGCCAATCAGAGATACCAGTGACACTCCAATCAGATTAATAGGATACTGGAAATTTCCCATTGCTGTCAGTTTTAAGATATCTGCAGACTCAGGCAGACAACATTTTGGTTACAAATCATTCACATTTGGAAAGTTAGGCTTTCGTCAGTAAAACTTTCGTAGTTCAATGGTGTGAAAAAAACACCTCCCTGAACCACAAAAGTTTTACCGACGAAAAGTGCTTGTGTGAACAGTGCTTTGTTGGCAGGAGAGCTCTCACTCTGACAAAGCTACCACCTCTCATTGCAGGTGGAATTTTTTTGTCGGCGGGAGAACAAAGAGCGACTACACCGCACACCTTTTAGCGGCATGGCTGTAGCGGCACAGCTGTGTCGCTAAAAGGTGCATAGTGCAGACATAGCTTTATTTTGGCAGCCATGAGGCTGCGAAACTTTTTTTTTTTTAAAAGACAGCTTAAGTTCTGGAGAATCTGAGTACATCACGCAGGCCATATGGTTGACACCCCTAATTTATATCAAATGCACACTGGAGGACCTGTACCAAATTTCACGGAGTACACTCTTCGCCTTCCTCTGCAGCGTGGTCACTTGTGGGAAGTTTCTCTGCACCTTGAAGTCTTTAACCACGAGTTGAGGACGTCAATAGCTCAGATATAGGTTGGGGTTTATTACAGGAGTGGGTGGGTGAGATTCCGGGGCCTGCGTTGTGCAGGAGGTCAGACTAGACGATCCTAACGATCTCTTTCTGACCGTAATATCTATGAGTCTAACTCAGTTCAAATAATGGAGTCTAGTTCAGAGTCCTGCGGTGGTGGTCAGCCGGGGGCAGCGACAGGAGGCACCTGAACAGAGAGGGAGCTGAGACTGAACCTGAGGCATTGGAGGGAGGCGGTCAGGACTCAGCTCTGCAGCACTGCTCGGGAGTGGAGGCAGCAGGGGTGGAGGCTGCAGCCCCGGAGCATTTCGGGGGAGCGGGTCGGGGCCAGGGAGTGAGATGTGGGGAGATTTGTGGGTCAGGCTGAGGGAGGCACGACAGAGGCTGAGGACGGGCTCAGGGCTGAAGCTCTTCGGGGCAGCGCACCAGGGAGCGTAGCCGTGGGGGGCCGCTGGAGCGGGTCTGGTGCACGGGGGACAGCGGCTGGGGCCTGCGAGCGCCGCGTTGAAGTCTGGGCTCGGCCCCAGTCCGGCGCGCCAGGCGCAGAGCGCTCGGAGACCAGCGAGTAGGAGGGAGGCGCAGGCGCCTCAGCACGTAGAAACCGAGGGCAAGGGTTAGGGGACTGAGAGGAAACGCCCCCCTGGCTGCGTCACACACTGCGTGCGCATCACCACTCCCGCCTTTCCCACTGGGCACGAGCCCTGTGGAACTGTCGTCGCGTTCAAGCCCAGTTACAGGAAGTGACGTAAGCGGCCGGGGGCGGCGCTTCCGGGGGGCGTAACGCGGAAGTGGGGAGCGCCGTGTCGGTGGAGGCTGCGCGGCTGGAGGGAGGAGCCTGTGCTGGAGCGCCCCCTCGCGTTGGGGCTGTGCGCAGCGGCTGGCCGCAGCCTATCCCGGCCCCTCGCTATGAACATAGACGTGGAGTTCCACATCCGCCACAACTACCCCTGGGCCCGCCTGCCTGCCAGCGTCCGCCAGGTACCGGCATGGCGGGGGGAGGAGTAGCCGGGCCAGTCCCAACCCCCTCCCGCCAGCGCCCCACTGGGCCGGGGGAGGGGCGGCTGGGTGGGTACCAACCCCCCTCTGGCCAGCATCTGGCCGGTACCGGGGCGGGCGGGGCAGCCGGGCCGGGACCGCCTCCCCTCCCGCCCGCGTTAGACAAGTTCTGGTCCTCGCCTGGGCTGGTACCGATCCCCCTCCCGTCAGCATCGGACCGATACCGGGCTGGGGGGAGCGGTCACTGTACCAAAGCCCCTCCCCCAGCATCAGCCCATGACCGGACACCAGCCTCCCCCTGCCCGGAGTGTTGGACGGGTGCCATGGACAGCGCGGACCCCTCCCCTGCCGGTGCTACACGGCGGGGAGAGGCGGCGATCGTCAGCCGCCCGCTGGGCTGCCGGTGACAGCTAGAGACATTGGGAGCCTAGTGAGAGGGGAGAGGCGAAAGCATCGTCCTGCCTCCCACCGCCAGGCGGGGCTTCTGGGGGCAACACCATTCCCTTCTTTCGGGCCTCAGCTGCCCCTTCCACTGGCTCTGCCGTTCCCATTATCAGGCCCTCTCGCTACACCGGCAACTGGGGGGCTTACCTACCTCTGTCATCCTCCCATCCATGCTGCTCCATCTGTCTTCATCTTCCCCATGAAGGGGACTCCTTGTTCCCCAATCACCTTCTTTTGCCCCTTCATCTCTCCTATTGGTATCAATCCTTTGTCGCGTATGCCATCTTACAGAATCAACACATCCTGTCTTCATCACCTCCAGCAGGGGCCCTGGTGACTCTATCGCCTTCAGGTTCTTGGCAAGGGGTAATTGGGGCCCCCACCCTTCTGGGACTATGGATCTCATCTGCCTCCTGTCTTGACATTGGGGAGTCGAGATTTATCAGACAGACTCCAGAGTGTCATGGGGAAAAAACTGCGCTATTTAAGCATGTGGCCTTAGTGCTGTAAGTGTCCTATTAACAGCATGTGCTTCTAAAACTAAATCTCAGCTCTCAGTAAGTGAACCGAGAGAGAGAGAGAGAGTGTCCTGTCTCCATCCCTCCCTGTGTGGTGCGTGATCACTAGGTGCTCCTGGAAAGCACAGGTGGTTCTGACACTTGTAAGGTTGAGATGAAACAATCATAACATGGAGGTGTGATTCATAGTGAAGCTTTAAGCGACTGAGGATTATTTTCTGGGGGAAGTTCAGATCCAGGGGAGGACTCCCCAGTCAACACTGTACTATGTACAGTAAACCAGGAGTGGTTTCAAGATTTAAGGATTATACTGCGCTAGTTTTCAGCAGTAAGAGAAATGTCACAATAAGCGTTAATGAAAATGGAAACCCCATGAAATTTTGATGAGTGCCAGGTTTAATGGGCTTCTGACAGCCCAAGTGATAAACATTGTTTAAAGTCAAGAAGGAAAGTCTCTTTTCATCTTAGGAGTCTTATACTACTTCAAACAGAAACTGAAAAATAATTCCTTCTCTTACGCAGAAGAAAGGGAGAAAATGTGTTGGAAGAAAGATGAACATTGATTGTAGATCCTGGTATATGAATTATTGAGCTCCTTAGGGAGACTTCCAAGAACTAGTTTGTAGCAGGAACACAAGTGATTTTATTTCTCTTTACCTGTAAACCTGAAAATGCACTGCTAATGCTCATGTAAATCAGCCTAAAATAGTCTCTTGTTAATTTAAGTCTTGCTACTAGATAAGACATCTGTTAAACGTAACTTCTGCAATGCTTTCGGAAGAACACCTTCCTTTTTAAAAAAAAAAAAAAAAAAAAAAAGTTTGAGTAAAAGTATCTTTTCCTATTAGTGAAAGTGGCAGTACTTACACATTCTCTTGTATCTGGACATCTAACAAGATGTGGAAATTGTCTGCAACGTAATCCATTTCTTTTCCAACAGCTGATGCTTTAAAGCTGTGTGTGAATTTACTTGCTTTAAGGTTGGATCTGTGCACACCGTGCAATTATATGTTACGTTTTATCTAAGGATTTCAAAGCATTATAAAAGACTTAAACGACGAGGAGTCCGGTGGCACCAAAGTGTGGGTTTTTTTACCCACGAAAGCTTATGCCCAAATAAATCTGTTAGTCTTTAAGATGCCACCGGATTCCTCATTGTTTCTGTGGATACAAACTAACACGGCTACCCCTCTGATATAAGACTTAAGACTTTTAGTGCCATTGCAAGGTGTTACCTGACAATGAAATTTCACTGCTGCACAGCTAAATTGTAGAAGAAAAATAATTGAAGGGTCTCCAGGGCAAACCTGTTCAATGCTTGGCTTCAAGTAGTTGAAACAAATGGTTTTTTGAAATGTGGACAGTTTATATCGTATTATATTCTCTCTTGAAATGGTTACTTACTATTGGACTTCACAAAATATTGAGTGAATGTCAGTTTGAAAGTGAAATTGATTTGAAATTAACATTTCTGCGGCAACACCAGATAAAATTTCTGGTGCCAAACATATTGAGAAGTGTGTGATATTAGTACCAGGATTTTATTCTGTTCATGCATTAAAATTGTTTGATTAGCTCAGTTGATTAGCTCAGTTTACTTTGAAGACTAGTAAATATACTGTCCCGCAGAAGTAGTGACTGGCCATTAGTCTTTCCCTTGAGCTTCAAGTTATTATACTTAATCTGAGGAATAGCGTTAAGTTCTGTTATTAAGGATTATGTAGTTCAGTCCTCAGCAAGACCAGTTATACAACTATACTGGATAAAGAATTAACTCTTATTCTTACAGAAAATGGGCTTGAACTGAATAACTTTTCCTAAAATGTAACATCTGTTCACCTTCTGTAAGAGTAGTAAAAGCCTCAAATAATTTTTATCTGTTTTCTTCTATAAAACCTTTTGTTCTAGTAAAATTATAGATGAAAGTATCTGAAAATATGCTCACTACAATATTTTCGTTGTCTGCAGTATTGGGAAGGCAACAATGCATCAGTTTAAACTTGGGTCACTTTTGTAAAATTATGTTCAATCATAAGGGCTAGAAACCTGAGTCCTGTTTTTTTCAATCGTGTGTGTACATACATATGTACACCTGTTGTCCATGCGGTGTCCCATTAAACTCTTTGGAGTACGAGACATGTAGATTGAATTGCAAGATTGGGACCTTCCTTCCTTCAACAATTTAAGCCTTTTTTTTTTTTTTAATTAATTGGTGATTTTGTCCTCCAGGCTTGTTAGGGAAAGCTTCTTGCTCACTGTGGCTAGTTGATTTTTTTTTTTCCCGTCAGGCCCAGACTATTGTCCATGTGAGATTTACTTCTGATATCAGGACTTATTCAAGGAGCTCTGTAATGCAGCCTGTAGCTCTTCTTCTTCTTAAGTGCTTGCTTCTGCTCAGAGTTGCACTGGTTTAACTTAAGATGTGATTTTTAATTTTTTTTTTTTTAATTTTCTTTCAAATCCAGTTTGTAGAGGGTTTGGGGGACACTTATTTCGATTTCACTTAAACCTGTTTCTAATAGCAGATCTAGGCTAAATCAAAATAAGCGA
Organism: Lepidochelys olivacea; assembly: GCF_965140295.1. Lineage (NCBI taxonomy): Eukaryota > Metazoa > Chordata > Testudines > Cheloniidae > Lepidochelys > Lepidochelys olivacea. Next base: position 22,414,670 of record NC_140412.1, on the reverse strand, counting down.
CTGTGATAGGGCCAGTCACCTCACGTGAGCCCCTCTTATCGCACATGCGTGTGCCTGCTCTCTCGCAGCTCTTGTGGTGCTCTCTGTTGGCAGCATCACTTTTCAGGTGGATTTTCAGTGGCTCAACCCTCTGGCAGAGTCACACACACTCCATTTGTGAAACAAAATAGACTCCTTCTGGCGTAAACAGTCCGGTGGGGCCTATCACAGTACCCTTGTTCGTCTTTTGCAGTCCTCCCTGGGCTCAGACCTTCATCAGTCCAAAAAGACCTAACCCTAGTACCCTGGTTGGTATCCACGGCCACTCAAAGGCTAGATCTCAAATAGTTCCTTCTCTGGGATGGAGCAGTGCCCCCAGGCTTCCTCCCTGGAGACTCTTCATTCTATAGTGAGCCTCAAGATCTCCAGCTGAGTCACTTTTTCAGTTCAGTTCATCCCCCTTCTGGGGTATTAAAGTTCAATACATAATGATCCCTTTGGCGTCTTCAGCCCCTTCCCAGGGCCTGTGTAAACTCCCTTCTCAAGGCACTTAGTCACTTCCCCTCTGGCTGGTGGGGGGAACCTGGGCCCGCCCACTACACCAGGTCCCAACCCAAGGACCCTGCAAATAGCAACCACCTGCTGCATCCCTTTAATCCCAGGGTCTCAAACTCAAATGACCATGAGGGCCACATGAGGACTAGTACGTTGGCCCGAGGGCCGCACCACTGACCACCCCCGCTGTCCCGGTCACGCCCCCACTCCATCCCTTCCTTGAGGCCCCGCCCCTGCCCCACCTCTTCCCACCCCTTCCCTGAAATCCCCACCCCAACCCTGTCTCCTCCCTGCTCCCAGGGGGTGCAGGAGGGCTGTAGGGTGCGACAGGGGGCTCAGGGCAGGGGGTCAGGGTGCAGAGTGGGGCAGGGTGTCAGGGTGCACAGGCGGCTCAGGGCAGGGGGTTGGGGTGCAGGAGGGATGTGGGGTGCGGCAGGGGGCTCAGGGCAGGGGGTTGGGGTGCTGGAGGGGTGTGGGGTGCAGCAGGGGGCTCGGGGCAGGGGGTTTGGCTGCAGGAGGGGATCGGGGGGCGGGTCCGGCCCGATGCGCACTTGGGGCAGGGCAGGCTGCCTGCCTGCCCTAGCCCCGTGCCACTCCGGGAAGCGGCCGGGACCTGGGGGGAGGGCGGGCACAGGGGTATGTGTGTTGCCCTGGCCGCACCTCCAGGTACCTCCCCTGAAGCTTCCTTTGGCTGGGAACAGGGAACCGCGGCCAATGGGAGCTTCGGGGGAGGTACCTAGAGGAGCTGCCAGGACAATACACAGACCCCTGTGCCCCCCCTCCCCAGGTCTCGGCCGCTTTCCGGAGCGGCGCGGGGGCAGGGCAGGCAGGGAGGGAGGCTTCCCTGCCCCCGGTGCTCACCAGGTCAGACCTGCTCTAGGTAAATGCTGGGGGGGGGGGCGCGGAGAGCTGGCGGGCCTCAGAAAATAACCCCACAGGTTGCATGTTTGAGACCCCTGCTTTAACCTGTTGCTGCTACTGTTCCCTGGACCACTTCCCCATGCTCCCAGCATGTTCAGCTTCACCCTTACCTTGGGCTGAAGTCTTGCTTGAGTCCCAGCAGCCAGCTAGAAGCATCTTCCTTGCTCCCCTGGTCCCTTCTGGCAACTGCTTTGTCCAGGTACTGGAACTGCTGCAATGAGCCAGGAGGACCACCCATGCTCTTCTGGCTCTAGCCAGCAACTGAGTCTACTTAGGCCCCGCAGCTCCTTTCATGTGAGGCTTCTGGGCTCTGGTTCCTTCCCTGCAGCCTCTATTTTAATTGACTGCTTTTGATGCAGTCTCTCTCTCAGCCTTTTGGTAGGACAAACCTCTTCTGCTCTTTTCCTGGGGCAGGGTGTGGTAGGACTGTGAAACCTCCAAGCGGTGGGCCTTTGGGTTTAGTACACCTTATCACAGCCATTCTTAAATTTGAGTGTCTACACTGGACTTTGCACTGGTTTAACTAAGGCCTTGTCTAAATACACAAGTTTTGCACCAGTTTAACTAAAATTGTGACGTTGAACCAGCTGAGTTAAACTGGTGCAATTTTGGCCATGTCTTTACTAAGGAAAAAAGACATTGGCTAATTTGTTAAAATCCTAATATAGACCAGGCAAGCTGTAGTTTTAATATGTATTAGTTGGTCAAAGTGCAGCCTAAGGGGGAGCCAAGGGTATACTTTAACCAGCTAGCACATGTTAAAACTACAGCCTGGTCTACATTAGGCTTTTTACGTATTAGCTAACATATGTGAAAAACACACCTCTTTTCTGAGTGTAAATCTTTATGTGGACATTCTTACATTCAGATTTAAACCAAACTATGTCTATACCCAAAGTTGCATTAGCTAAATCAGTTTTACATCACACTTTAGTAAACCCTATGCAACTTTGTGTAGATATGGCCTAAGAAGTTGATCCTGCAAGGAGCTGACCACACTTCACTCAAGTGCTTAGCGCTTTATGAGATGCTTGACGCTTTGCATGATTGGGTCCTAATAAGTATATGTGGCCCGTACAGACTTGTTTTCAGGATTTGATTTTTTCTCTTGATCAGAATAGTGGTGCAAGGACACTTAAGCTTGTCTGCACTTAAAATTTATATTGGCATATAGCTATTTCAGTCAGAGTGTGAAAAAACCACATCCCTGACTGACTTGACTTAGCCAGCAAAACTTCGAGTGTAGATGCAGCTACTGTGACAGAAGAGGGCTTCTGGTGGCGTAGATAATTTTGTTTGGGGAGGTGGTGTTCTTACACCAACAGAAAGTTTTTCTGCCAGTGTATGCTGGTTTGCAGTGGGGGCCATGCCAGCATAGGCTCTGTAGTGTAGACATAGCCTTAGAAAAGTACAGTTCAAAGGTACCCTTTATTAATTCAGTTAGATGGATAATCTTGACCTCCTATTACTGTGACAGATTAGGAGAATTCAGTAGCTGTAGTAGAATATACCTGTCTGTAGTACAAGTTGCACTGATTTAATTAAAGGACCATACAGTTCAACTAAAATAACATTTATATTTTGTTTCATAGGGTCTTGGAAACTCTCAGAGGGAGTATGAAAAGCAGGTTGTACTCTATAGTATTCGTAATCAGCTACGATACCGAAATAACTTAGGTGAGTGTGGAAGACTGATAACTTCAATTTGATAACTTACTCTACTTATAAAGCCTTCGTTTGAATGTACTGTGATCTTTAATAGTTTACAAAAGTATGTCACTGAAATTACTATAGACCTGTCAGAACCAACTCAAGCCTCCAAATTTCCACCAAAAAAGACCCCAGCAAAACACCCTTTTAATGCTAGAACCCCAAAAGTAAATTTAACTTTGAAATCCACCTAACTGCAGTGACTTCTTTGTGGAATGCACCTTTCAGACTCTGCAGGTTTCCAAGTGAAGCTTACTGATGGCCGACTTAGTAAGTCTCCTGTGTGCCATCTGAGCCCTTCAAACAAGGTTAGGGCTTGTTAATGGAGGACTTAACTAATTTACAGCCATGATGTCAAAGGAAGTATCCCTGTAGAACAGTCGTTCCCAAACTTGTTCCGCCGCTTGTGCAGGGAAAGCCCCTGGCGGGCCGTGCTGGTTTGTTTCCCTGATGCATCTGCAGGTTTGGCTGATCGTGGCTTCCAGTGGCCGCAGTTCGCTGCTCCAGGCCAATGGGAGCTTCTGGAAGCAGTGGCCAGCATGTCTGTCTGACCGTGCCACTTCCAGCAGCTCCCGTTGGCCTAGAGCAGTGAACCATGGCCAGTGGGAGCCGCAATCGGCCGAACCTGCGGACGCGGCAGGTAAACAAACCGGCGCGGCCCGCCAGGGGCTTTGCCTGCGCAAGCAGCGGAACAAGTTTGGGAACCACTGCTCTAGAAGGAGCCCAGACAGGTACAAAGAAGAAGGCCTGGGGTCCAAGCTGTTTGACATAGAATTCTCATCATTGGATTCACACTGCTTTTACTCACTTTCTCTTCTGTAGTGGACAAAGCTCTCGCTGCTTTAAAAGGAGGTGTGCTGGCAACTCCAGGCATTCTAAATCATGAACATGAGTGTATATTTTAGCCTCTTTTCATGTCTGTTTATGCCAGAATGGCATGTCTCATTTAGAAATGAGACACATAATAAACCAAACAATAAGCTTATCTATCATTGCTGAAAATGGATTGCTCCATACAATATATTATTCAGTGCTACGTTTTAGTTAGCTTTACATTACTCTCATTGGGTTTTCACTATTTCCTGGTGAGATTATTTAGTAGCTTAATAGCTAATCTTATCACAAGTAATCTTTCTGATTTCCAACCTTATCCTGAGAGGCTCTGAGCACCTGCATCTCCTATAGAAGTTAATAGCAGATGGTGGTGCTCAACATCTTTGGATCCCCCTTTTATTTCTTAAGTCAATTTCATACCATTTTATGACTAACCTTTTTTGTGTGTTGCCATGCAGTTTAAGTGTAAAAATATAATCTCTGCACCATTTTGAGAGAACAGTGTAACAGAATATTAGCCTGACCTTTTTTCCCCCCAGTTAAGCATGTCAAGAAAGAAGAACGAAAATACTATGAGGAACTGTTAAAATACAGTAGAGATCATCTCATGCTGTACCCTTATCATTTGTCTGACATCATGGTAAAAGGCCTGAGGATAACACCATTTTCGTATTACACAGGAATAATGGAGGTGAGTTTGGGAACAGAATTAAAACAAAACATGTCATGCTCTGTCCTTTGGGAAATGCTTTTTGTAGCATTGTAATGTCTGCCAGCCAGTCAAATGACTGTTATTGTTTGCTCTTGGAGAGACTGCTGCTGCTAATGAGCCGCATGAAGGAAAGCTTCTTCAGAACTGTGCTCATAATCACAACTCAGCCTACCCCTATGTATATAAATCTCCCCATTGTATTTTCCACTGAATGCATCCGATGAAGTGAGCTGTAGCTCACGAAAGCTTATGCTCAAATAAATTTGTTAATCTCTAAGGTGCCACAAGTACTCCTTTTCTTTTTGCGAATACAGACTAACATGGCTGCTACTCTGAAATCTGCAGAGCTAGGGATTGGCAACTGCAGTTGGGTGGGAAATGGTTTTCCAGTCCTGAATCAATTGAAAACTCCTAATTTTTTGCAAACTGAAAATCCCAAAAAATTCAGATTGAATCAATCAAAACATTTTATTTCAATTATGACCTTTTAAACTTTTTTTTTTTTTTTTACTGCAAATTAACTTAAATGTCAAAACAAAAAGTCATGCTGACCTGAAAAAAATGGAACTTTTTCATTCGGAAAATGTCAAAACAGCCCATTTTGACAACTTTGAAACATCTAAAAAATGTTCAAAATGAGAAATTTGTCAAAACTGACTCTCTTTTACAGTTTTGGTGAATTGGCATTTTTCATCAAAAAATGCCCAACCAGCTCTGCTGGCAACCTTCTGTCATTTCTCTTGGGTGCAGTACACATAATATTTTGTCATTTGAGTAAAAGATGCGTACAGTTTAATGTAGAACAAATTGATAATTGTTATTGTGATTACTATTAGCTACTTTCATTAGTGCTTTTTTCTTCCCCTGTTTGGTTGAACATCTCCAGTTTTACCACAGACTTTAATGGAAATAGACTTAGACCCTTAGTAATTTGCCTGTCAGGCTTTCTGGGGTTTTTACAATATAACTTTTTAAGGGATCTGATCATCATTAATAGTAAGCATATAATTTTTGGTACAGTTCTCGCATCACTTTTACAGTAAGCCAGATCTCTCAAAAGTGCTAACTGATTTTAGCAGGCTAGATTTTCTTCCTCAAATTCTTCAATTTGAGGGATAGATTTTTATATCGAAAATACACACATTATTTTAGGTTTTAGATGCTCATTGATATCAAAGAAATGCCCCTTTCTGAAATAGTGGACTACATTGGTCCAAAACTGTGTTTCATGCTACAAATTAAGCTTTTTTCTTTTCTGTATGTTGTTTTTTAAAGGATATAATGAACAGTGAAAAAAGCTATGATTCATTGCCTAACTTTACTGCTGCTGACTGTAAGTATTTTCTGGCTGCATTCTTATGTTTAGCGAGGTAGATAACTGCAGTTTCTGAAAACAGTTTGAAGGCTTCAGTTGCATCACAGCTTCTTTTTAAAGGTGTAGCACCTGTAAGTAGTAGTTTTGAAGTAGGGGTGTCTCTTCATGCAGAGTTATCCTCTGCTGTGTCCTCATTGGTACTGGATTCCTGTGTTAATAGGACTTCTGGGGACATAATCCATGGTTCTGTGTGCTGCCGTAATCTGGGCTGCTCTGTGATTTTCCCGATGAATTGTCGGAGAACTTGTCTGTCCTTCTGGGCACATGGTGTGAGAGAATTGTAGGAAGGCACAGCAGGAATATCAGCACTCAAGTTAGCTGGTATCCTCACCATAGGCACCAACTTCCCCGCTGCCTGGTGGGTGCTCGACCCTGCCCCTCTTCCATCCCCTACACCGCCCTCGTCCCACCCTCTTCCCCCAAGTCCCCACCCCTGACCTGCCTCTTCTCTACCTCCTCCACTGAGCACAACCCTTCCCCGCTCCTCCACCTCTTTTCCTCCCTCCTAAAAAGTCCTAAGCACCACCAAACAGCTATTAGATGGTGGGAGGGCGGGAAGTGCTGGGAGGGAGGAGAGGAGCAGGGACGCGGCGCACTCAGGTGTGGGGAGAAGGAGGCGAGGAGTGGGGAGCTTGGCTGCCAGTGGATGCAGAGCACCCGCTAATTTTTCCCTTTTTTAAAATTTTTGTAACCTTAGTCATGTAAGTGAGTATTAAATGTCTAGCCGTTTTAAAAATCCAGCTAACTCCGTAGTGTCTGGTGTTGGCATAGTTATTACTACCAGCTGACTGAAGGTAAGGCTGAGGTGATGAAGATGTTGGACAGATCTTGGTGACTCTTTTCTTTCTGTGCTGTGACTCTTGTGTCATAAAATAAAAAACATAAGTTTACATTTGTTTTTCTTCCGACTATATTAAGTAAGATGACAGGGAATCATCATCAAGTGGGTGTGTTTCCAGTGGGGTCCTGCAGGGATTGGTTCTTGGTCCTATGCTATTTAACATATTTATCAATGACCGGAAGAAAACACAAAATCATCACTGTTAAAGTTTGCAGATGACACAAAAACTGAGGGAGTTGTAAATAATGAAAAGGACAGGTCACTGGTTCAGAGCTATCTGGATAGGCTACTGGGTGCAAGCAAACATTATGTGTTTTAATATGACTAAATGTAAATATATAAGAGCAAAGAAGGTAGGCTATACTTTACTTTATCCTGGGAAGCAGTGACTGAAGAAGATTTGGGGGTCATGATAGGTAATCATGAACACAAGCTCCCAAGGTGATTCTATGGCCAAAACAGCTAATGTGATCCTGGGATGCATTAACAGGGGAATCTTGTGTAGGAGTAGAGAGATCATTTTACCTGTGTATTTGGCACTGGTGTGACTGCTGCTGGAATAGTGTATCCAGTACTCCAGCAGCCCACAATTAAAGAAGGATGTTGAAAAATTGGAGAGGTTTCAGAGAAGAACCACAAAAATGATTAAAACATTAGGAAACATGCCTTACAGTGGTAGATTCAAAGAGCTCAATCTGTTTACCTTAACAGAGAGAAAGTTAAGGGGTGACTTGATGTACAGTCTATACGTATCTATATGGGAAACAAATATTGAATGATCGGCTCTTCAGTATATCAGAAAAGAGTGTGTATATATAACATGATCCACTGTCTGGAAAATGAAGCTAGACAAATTCAGATTAGAAATAAGGTGTGACTTTTTGACAATTTTTGCCCATTAAATAATCAGGCAATTTACCAAGGATCTTGGTGGATTCTCCATCAGTGACAATTTTAAAATCTAAGTTGGGTGATTTTTAAAAAAAATCTGTTCTAGGAATTATCTTGGGGAAGTTCAATGGCCTGTGTTATGTAGGAGGTGAGACTAGATGGTCACAATGGTCCCTTCTGACCTTGGAATCTATGAATTCAGTCTGGGCAAAAGAAATGAATGGGGCCAAATTCTGCTCTTAGGCAGAGATGTAGCTACCATGAAGTTCGCAGGATCTATTTTTGGTGCTGTTTACCTCTTTCTTTAGAAAAAAAGAGGGAAGTATTGAAAACATTCTTGATATTCAGAACTACTTTTAAAAATGAGAATAATATGTTCTCACATCTTCAATTAAAAATAGACTTTTTTCCCAAGTAAAATCAAACATTTACTTTTCAGGTCTACGGCTTCTTGGTATAGGAAGAAACCAGTATATTGATCTAATGAACCAGTGCAGGTCATCAAAAGTAAGTTTTGTTCTTAATTTTCTTTCTGTGGGTCCTGCCTCTCCATGCCTGGCTCCATCTTGACAAAACTGTTCTAGATGGGGGTAGGATGCCATGTGCCTCTTTAGTAAAATTATGATTAATCAAATAATAATACACTAACATATGTATGTTTCTTCAAAGCTATTAAAATATCTTTGTTAATTGTGGTAAAAAGCAAAAAAAAATTAGAAAAAAATAAAATTTCTGCAGCTTCATGTTATCTTATTACTACTTATTAAGGGCTACGTTTTGTCTAAGGCCCTCTCTACACAAAGACAAGGGGCTAAATTCTCCTTTGACTAGTATAAATCTGAAGTAATTCCATTGGTATTGGTGGAGTTATTCCATATTTATACTGGTATAATTGAGAGCAGAATTTTCTCTGGTGTGTGTCTCAAAAAGCTTATCAAAGTAGCTAATGTAAATTCTATTTAGTTTGTATACTACTCACCTTGTTTGAGGATGCAGTGTTTGGTCTGATCATTCAGCCCTTTTTTTGTGTATGATCAGTTTCACTGATGACATCAAGATTAATCTCATGATTGATGTCTGCATGATCTGGCCCTTTTACAAGCTCAGTTTACAATAATAATTTCCTTTTTAAGAATGTAATAAGTAATTCATAAGTGCTCTGTCTGCAGTTACAGCATTGCGCCTTTGGCCAAAGGATTGTGTATCCAAGTTAAAAGAGATTTAGTGTAGGCTGAGGGAAGCAAAAAGGTTAGGGGCCTGCTTTATAGAATGTGAGAAGAGTAATCTTAACCATATCAGTACAACAGTACCCTCTAGCTGTTCTTTCATGAACTGAAGTTTATAGTAGCTTGTAGCTCATCTGGAACACAGTGTAATCGTTGTCTGTTGATAGAAATAAACAGAATATGTGTTCTTATGATGCATTGCTTATTAGTTTTGTAAAGCATTCTGCCTACAAAAACACTCCATTTGATATGTTGTATGCTATCCTGTATCTTCAGGCTCTGCTTTTTTGCTAATAAAATGCTAGTGTGCTTTTAATAGTTCAGGCCTGGACTTCATGCTAGCAGACTTGAGTACACACACAAATGGTTTGTTTTCATTTTCCCATTTTTATTTGGTTTGGAGTGGAGAGAATGTATTAAAAAAAAAAAAAGTCTGTATCCCTGTGTGCTATATTCATGTGCATTCCGTGACCTTAGGGGATTAGGAATAAAAATCAGCAGCTTTCCCACATCCCAAGGTATCCTGCAATGTTTGTTTAATGCCTAAGTATGAAGTACTTGGAGAGTAATCATTTACAAGTAGCTGTTTTTATGGTGTAAAGGAAACTGGAACATCTCTATTTGTAATCAATAACATTTAACATGTGCAATCTCAAATGGACTGTACCACTGCAGAAATTTTTCAGAAGGAAAACTGCTCGTGATCTGCTACCAGTAAAGCCAGTGGAGATTGCCATAGAGGCCTGGTGGGTGGTGCAGGCTGGCTACATCACAGAGGATGACATTAAGGTATTGTGTGTTTAGCCAAATTTAGACATTGCTAATTACTGAGAAAATGGGGGAAGATTACAAATCTGTACTGTTTATCTCTTAATGCAGTAGAATCTCTTATGGAAATAGTGGTAAGGGTTTTTTTTATTGGTATACTTTCTCTTTTCCTATGAATTCTGACTTCTGGGTTATATAGTATGAGGAAACTTATTTCAGCATGAGTGCGAAAGACATTTTTCCCTGAAGGAATGTCCATAAACTGTATGATGCATATGTCTTAAGAAACAAAATGAATCAACTATATTATGTTGCTGGTTTCATTTAGATTGTAAATTGTTCAAAGCAGGAATTGAATGTTTGGATGGAATCTAGTACATTTCAGATACAGTTTATTTGTATTCCAAAATCCCATAACTGTAAAGTGATTTAAATAGAGGTGTTGTATTTAGATCTGAAACTTAATCTGTTTTAGAACTGTTATAGTTAAATAAGTTGTATTGAAGATACACAACCCTACCTAAAGGTTGAGCACTGTATCATCAGTGAATTTTAAAATCTCTCTTTTAGTCTGAACTTCACTTGCTAAATCTTCAGCAAGCAGTAAACTAAATACAGATTCCAAAGGTGTGCGTAATCTTGTGATGAGGTTACTTCTGCAGAGATAAGAGTAACAAACTAGACAACTGTGGCAAGCTTAAATCTGTGGTTCATATACTGACTTCCTTGTGTAAAGATGCCTTTATTAGTTTTCACTGACTTAAAGCTGAAAACTTTTCATTCTGAGTGACTGTATGTAAAATGGGTAGACAGATATTACTAGAAATTAACATGTTTTCTTTTACATAGATTTGTACTACATCTGAGAAATCTGTTATTGACAAGATAATTGATTCAGGTCCTCAACTTGCTGGATCACTGGACTACAATGTAGTTCACAGTAAGTGTTTAACAAATGTGGCATTTCTTTCTACTGTAGAATTTATTGAGGAAAAATTTGAGGACCAGTATTTCAAACTAGGAATAAAAGGAAATAGGAGACTGAAGCATTTAGTACAGCTAAGAGATGAAGGAAAATATTATGGAATAAAACAAGAGTGGAGGAAATCACCTATAAATAATGTTTTCTAAATAGTATAACACTGATTCTTAGCGGTATATATTTATTTTGGCAGCTGTCGCTCTATTTCTATTTGAAATGATACAATGACTTTCCCACAGCGACATCTAAAAAGCTCATACTTATGCAATTTGTAGATATCAAGGTTGTGTTGACCCAAATGAGGGAGAGGGACATTATTTCAATTTGCTATTATTCATCAAATGTATACTATTTGGGGAGGGGAGAGCTTTTAAAATAGTAATTGATTCTGTTGTGAAGAGCACTATTAGATAGCAAACATGGGACTCTTTTAAGAATATTATGATCTGGTGGGGACAATCTCTTGTTGATTTCCCAAAGGTCTACCACTCTATTGCTGAGAACCTGTGTGTGTTTCCATTGTTTTTGTAGAAACAACAATATTTTGAGTCATGTCCTCATGCCAGCAGAGGGAGCCCAAGCTGACTAACAAACCCTCTTCCCTGAGCTGTCTGTACCTAAATCATTGGTGACATTGATGCTGCTGATCTATACTGTATATTTCCCATAAGAAGAGCAGGAAGAAATTCAGTTTCAGAGTAGCAGCCGTGTTAGTCTGTGATTCGCAAAAAGAAAAGGAGTACTTGTGGCACCTTAGAGACTAACCAATTTATTTGAGCATAAGCTTTCGTGAGCTACAGCTCACTTCATCGGATGCATAAAAGTGGAAAATGCAGTGAGGATGTTTTTATACACACAGATCATGAAAAAATGGGTGTTTATCACTTCAAAAGGTTTTCTCTCCGATGAAGTGAGCTGTATCCGAGTGAGCTGTAGCTCACGAAAGCTTATGCTCAAATAAATTGGTTAGTCTCTAAGGTGCCACAAGTCCTCCTTTTCTTTTTAAGAAATTCAGTGTTTGCTAAATGGAACAGGACAAACTCTGTAGAAAGAGTGAGGGAGATTAATTTCAAGCTTCTGAGTAGATGTAAGAACAGTAGAGGGTTTAAGAAAAGCAAAAACTATGAAAATGCTTGACAGCGACCCTACAAGGTATTTAGGGCTAAGTGCTGCCTGTACTTGACGAAAGAAAATGGTGCAAACTCAATGCACAAATAGCAGTGTGCCCAACGTGGGTGTGCAGAGGGATCGTGCCCTGTCTCATGGGTGGAAAAAGCAAATATGGACCACCAGTGGGATGGGCTTTTAAGGGGACAAGTGTTTGGTTGGCCTAAAATCTGTTGTGTGTATGCTGCCATACACAGCAACTGAGAGCCTGCTGCAGTAATGAACATGGCACCTTGAGAAAGCAGTAAAAAGCACGCCACTTTGGGTTATGTCAGCTTGCCGTGTGTCCTCCTGGCCTATGACAACAGGCTGTCTTGCATTACATGTGCTTAACAGCCTGTCTGGGTATGTGTTGCTCCCTACTCTGTGCAGGCTTGTCAGTGTGTAGTCCATTATATATTGTGTGTGTCTTTATTTTTAGAAGGCAATGCAATTCCTAACATAAGCCAGAAGTCCAGTCTGAACTCAATTTAGTAAATCTGTATTATTAAATACGATGTACAGCTGCAACTCAAATCCCTACTGTGCTAAAACTGTATCTTATCAAGGTTGCTTGCCTGGTTGGCTGTTGACTTGGCAATTTACTTCTGAAAATTTCTACTGTTTCTCATAATATTTTCAGAGCTAAATAGTTAAGAGTAACTAAATGATTCTTGGAGGTGTTAACTTTTGAGGTAGTTAGCCTCAAATATCCTATCATGGGCTAAAGAAAACACTTGGATACAAGAATGAGTTAAATAAAAACACACACACACATTTAAAAATTGAGTGCTGGTAGTGTCCTTTCTGCTGTACTGAACAGGGAGTAGATAAGTTCTCTGGCCTAAGGTCAGAGATAAACAAAAGGCAATAAATCAGACACCTAATACATTGGGTGATCAAGGTTTGTGCTTTATTCGCTCATGATACAATTCTTAGAGTTAACGGTCAGGGTTCTCAAGTTATGCTGAAATGTGCTCTCTTGGTCTTGCCCTTTGAAATCCCTCTCCATAGTTAGGTTTATGCTACACAATTAACCTGGGTGATTGGCACCAAGGTTGAGCACTCAGGTTATCTTAGTCTTGATGTGAATGTCACCACTACAAAGGCATGAGTATCCCCACTACAAAGGCATACCTTCATTACTCTGACCTCAGTATTTATTCATGCCCGTGTATATTGGGGGCACATGCCATGGCTGTCTGTACTTAGACGCTGTAGGATTGGTTCCCAGTCATTTGTGAGAGAACTTGTCTGTCCTTCAGGTGGGGGTGGATTGTGGGAAGGCATTGGAGGACTATCAGCATTCGAGTGAGTTAAGTCTGCGTCTTCAGTGTGGGTTCCTGCCCAATTAAAAGTAGAGCCCAGCCTCTAACCCACACCCCCAGCCAGGAAAACCTGAGTCAGAGGTCTTTCTGTGTGGATGGTAGAGGGTAAACGCTAAACCTCAAGAGTCCAGATTAACTATTGTGTAGCTATACCCCATGTTTCTGCAATAAACATAATTGCCTCAATTTCTGATCACCCTTCTTTCCACACCCTGTTACCTTCCTAATCCCTGTTTCTGAAGTAAATATATGGTTGAGAGTCAAATTGTACCTTGCCTTTGTGCTGTAAATAATTTAGGATTCTGCTTCAGTGTAATGTAGTTAATGTTCTGTTTAGTCTTCTGGTCTGTGCATAGCTGTATAATTGTATATCATTCGGGAGAGTTGGGTGGGAGACGTTAAACCTTCCTGAATTGTTTGAAAAAAAATGTAGCGTCTACTAGTATCATTAGTACTTGGGTAAACATCTTTGTAAAATGACATACCTTTTTTATTTTTAAAGGTTTATATAACAAAGGATTTATTTACCTTGATGTACCAATATCTGATGACAGTTGTATAGCAGGTGAGTGTATGTTTTAGCAGTAGTAGCTATGTTTTTTTTGGAAGAGATTCATTCCAGATAATTTAGGTTTCCTTTTTTTGGGTGTTGCTTGTCTTTTTCTATTAAAGTGACCTATTTAAACATAATACCAAGATGGATGAAAACTCTTCTTGTTTATTCAGTGGCTTTCCAACTTGCTGCTAAAAATTTGTCCTTTATCCTGATGCTAATATTTATTTATTTTCAACTAATATTTCTGTCTGAAATAATAAAGCTGCTTTTAACATATGTAGAGAGGAAGACATGTCCTTGAAGACATTTAAGTATAATTTAAACAATTGTCCTTGTTTTGTTGTATCTGCAGTTAACAAGGATACTATAAATGTAGAAACTTAACCATATTAAAAAAAAATCTGTCTAGAAGAGGGACCTTTTCCTTCTGATTCAGTTAATATTCATAGTACTGGTTGCTTATTCACTTCCATCATTCATGCCTCTGTCACCTGAAAATTTGATTACTCTAATGTGCTGTCCTTTAGGACCATGTGGAAACTTGAGCTTCTACAGAATGTGGCTGTCCACTGGATAAATGGGGCAACATTCAGGGAGCAATTACTATTATTTTGAGTACTGCACTAGCTCTCAAGATATTTGGGATGGAATTTCAAGGACAAGGTTTAATTGTGTTTGGTTTAAGTGGTTTGGGAGCTGGTTACAGAGGGACCACCTCACACTGCTACAGTTTAGACCTGGCAAGATACTTAAACTGCAGTTGGGTCCTCAACTCTTTACTTCTCTCCTTTTTCCACCACAGTCCAGACATATTAACCATTCAGACATGGTACAAAGCTAGTCTCTTTCATAGACCTTTTAAGTAGGCTGGGAGTTTTTACAGGTGGATGGGCTGGTGGCTGACTGCAGGATGATTTAGGTGGGGTCTTATGATACAGCTGGGCAGAATGGCTTTAGTTATTGTGGGAGAATATATCAACAGGAAATTTTTTGATTAGAAAGTTGCTGAATGAAAATATTTCATAGAATGATTTTAGATTTTTAACTGTGTTTAAGTTTTGGGAGGTGTGTGAAGTTGGAAAGGCACCAGAGAAACTGAAAGAATAAATCTGAACTTGGAGGGAAAATATTGTAAATTACCCCTGTCATAAATATAAAGGGAAGGGTAAACACCTTTAAAATCCCTCCTGGCCAGAGGAAAAACCCTTTCACCTGTAAAGGGTTAAGAAGCTAGGATAATCTTGCTGGCACCTGACCACAATGACCAGTGAGGAGACAAGATACTTTCAAAGCTGGAGAGGGGGAGAAACAAAGGGTCTGGGTCTGTCTGTGTGATGCTTTTGCTGGGAACAGAACAGGAATGGAGCCTTAGAAATTTAGTAAGTAATCTAGCTAGATATGCGTTAGATTCTGTTTGTTTAAATGGAATGGATATTCCTGTCTTTGTGTCTTTTTGTAACTTAAGGTTTTGCCTAGAGGGATTCTCTATGTTTTGAATCTGATTACCCTGTAAGGTATTTACCATCCTGATTTTACAGAGATGTTTCTTTTTACTTTTACTTCTATTAAAATTCTTCTTTTAAGAAACTGAATGCTTTTTCATTGTTCTTAAGATCCAAGGGTTTGGGTCTGTGGTCACCTATGCAAATTGGTGAGGATTTTTATCAAACCTTCCCCAGGAAGGGGGGTGCAAGGTTTTGGTGAGGATTTTTGGGGAAAAGACGTTTCCAAACGGGCTCTTTCCTAATAAAATAAAACCGGTTAGACGTTTGGTGGTGGCAGCGAAAGTCCAAGGGCAAAAGGTAAAATAGTTTGTACCTTGGGGAAGTTTTAACCTAAGCTGGTAAAAGTAAGCTTAGGAGGTTTTCATACAGGTCCCCACATCTGTACCCTAGAGTTCAGAGTGGGGAAGGAACCTTGACAACCCCTAGTCTGAACTAGAATAAAATTTAGTTTTTATTTTAAAAAAACCTTTCAGCTTTTAAGCAGTCAAAATACTCTGAAAACTTACATCTCTTAAACCATAGTATTAAAAATAATTCTTCCTTCCAGTGCCTCCACTTGAAGGTTTTGTAATGAACAGAGTGCAAGGTGATTACTTTGAAACTCTTCTCTACAAGATATTTGTTTCAATAGATGAACACACT
Source organism: Lepidochelys olivacea (assembly GCF_965140295.1). Taxonomy (NCBI): domain Eukaryota; kingdom Metazoa; phylum Chordata; order Testudines; family Cheloniidae; genus Lepidochelys; species Lepidochelys olivacea. Next base: position 22,398,699 of record NC_140412.1, on the reverse strand, counting down.
AATGTGGCAGAGGTAAGTAATGCTTAGTTTGTTTCTGCATCAGGGAGGTGGAGGAAACTGGAAGGGCCAGTAAAACAGGCTGGTGAAGTACCTGAAAGACAGATAGAGAGAAATGCATTTCCTGTTGTCAGTGTCCATCTCCACAGCCATATGACTGTATGTAGCTTTCCAGAGATGAGTCTAGGGGTAAGAGATTTGAAACAATATTCAGTGCTTTATGGAATGTGCTAGTTGCTTTTTTTTTTTTTTAAATATTAAGAAGTACACAACTTTTTTTTTCATAAATAGCACTACAATTCCCCTGGCAAAAAGAGCAGTGCATAGGAACAACATGGGGTGGGAGTTTTAGCGAACGATCCTTGCAAATAGTTAATATTCATAGTACTTGTTGCTTATTTACTTTGTTGTCTCTACTTAGAGGTGCATTTTTACTTTGAAAAGTGATTGCAAAAAGGCATTGTGGGGTTCCTGAGGTCAAGCTGAGTTCTTCAATCTTTTGTAATAAAAATGCTGCAGACCAAATTATGTCCTTAGTTCAGGGCATATACAGCTCCATTGCCTTAAGTGGGTTTGCTCAGGGGTAACTGATAGATTAAAACTGTGATTGGAATTTAGTTGATGATGCACAAGAAAAATAGAACCCAGCTTCCCCCTCTCATAGTTGGATTGATTCTGTTGTTTTAACAGGAGTAAAAAGTAGTACATTTTTATCTTTGTCACCAAAGTGAATGGATGGGACAATGAAAGCACAGGGAATAGATTTTGTGAGTAAGTGTCACTTTTACACAGTCACTTCTCAAAACAGAATCAGGTTGTAAGACTAGGCTTGATTCTCCAATGCCCTCTGTACTCATTGACTGGGTATAGTGGGTGTAGAATGCTTAAATCAATCAATTGAAATGTTAGCATTTTACATCCACTTTGCATGTAATCTACACTGCTGTAAATTACTGCACAAGGAGTGTAACAGTGGAGTATTTGATCCTGAATCTCTTGCTGCTCAAGAAAGGGAGTATTGGACTGAGGTTTCAGCATTTCTTCTCCTTTCTCTTAACCACTTGTGAAATGACAATAGATTGTACAACTTGTACTAGAAAAGGTGTTCTTGGCTAGTAGCAAATGAGTCCTGGAATCACTTATCAATTTTTCTTATTTTGTCTCTTATCTGTTTCCTATTTTTCAGCTTGCAAATGTTCTAGAGATAGACCTGTCACTGGTGAAGGTATGTCTGCATAGTACATCCAAAGCATCTAATTGTCCAAAGTGAAAATCCTCCAATGTTTTACTACATGGCTTCTTAAATAGATACTAAAACTACATTATGAAACTTAGCAGTTTTTGATTGATCTCTTGTGTGTCTTTGTCTCTTCAGAATGCTGTGTCCATGTATTGTCGATTGGGTTTTGCTCACAAAAAAGGCCAAGTAATGAATCTGGAAAATCTTCATTCATCATGGAGGAACATTCCGTCTATAAATCGACTGAAGTAGGTATCTTGCCATGTTTCTTGAGCTACTTTAAAAGTATAGTTTTGACTACAGAGGTGGGACATTTTAAATTCTACCCTTGCGTCTGGCATTGTGATTCCTTTGTGGTCCTGACAATAATTTAATTATCTTCCTTCATTTTCTATATATAAAATGAGAATAACATATGTGTAGCTCTTGGGTATATGTGAGGGTTATTGGTGGTAAAATTCGCTCATAGATGCTGCAAATAATACTTTAAGTGTTGGCATTTTGGTTTTGAAACACAGACTGTGTACTTGCTTTAATGTCTTATGGCTGTGAATTTGTAATTATTCTGTATTTTGATTTGTGTCTTTAGGAATTTTAAGATTATTTCCTGATTTTTAAAAACTAAAAGTTGCTGTTTTTATTGTAGTACCATGACAGCCTTTCTCAGTGCAGCTGTTGGTGTGTATACTTTTAATTGGCGGTGCGTTTCTGTGGTTGGCAAGACAGCTTGCAGTACTTGGGCATTCTGGCAATCCTGTGGGCCCTTGTTTTGTTCTTAAACTTAAATGTCTGGTAATGATTTTTTAAAAAAGGAGAAATAAAACCTGTTTGAACTTTTTTGTAGTCAGCAGTTGGAGGATTCAGACGTCTTGCTGAGGGATAGTTTGAAATAGGTTTTCTACATTGGTGTGAAATGTTTTATCTGGCTTTGATAGGACTTGCAGTGGTTTTCATAATCTGCCACTGAGCATGCGTGAAGTACCATGAGATTAGCAGGCAGAGCTGCTGCCATGGTGCTACAGTGATAATAGATACAGACTTTGTTAATAGGAGTACTTTGGATCCGCAAAAGATGCTCCTTTCATGGGACAGTGGGGAAAACAGGACTCCTGTACAGGAAGCTTGTTCATCAGCTACAGATACTGACACCAACAGTCAAGATGATCCAGGTTAGCACCCATATTAAATTGATACATTAGAATCAATTGGTTAATGTTTGTAAAATGCCTTGAGGTTATAAATGCTAATTATTCATAGACCCAACCAGAATATGTAGAGAGAGGCAGATTGTGGAAATACTTCTAACATCAAATGCATTGAGTTATTTTCCCACTTTTTATTCTTATTGCATCTCCCCACCTCAAAAAAGTGCTGTATTAACCAGTCTGCATTATGAATGTTAGTAGAATTCTTCCTGAATGAAAATAAAATTACTGCAAAATTAAATTTTAAATTTGATGAGTTATATAGTATTGCAATAATGGCGAGGAAATATGTATAAGACTCAGTATGGCATAGTGTGGGCTTTATGCTTTATTTGTTTAGTTCATACGTAGATCTAGTTTTATGATTTTAAGGCTTGCTTAAGGAAATTGTCTTTATTCTTAAATAAAACAAATAAGTTTACAAATTCTTTCTTTGTTTTATAGCTGACACAGCCAGCGTGAGCAGCTTGAGTCTGTCTAGTGGACACACAAAGCGTATTGCATTCCTGTTTGATTCAACTCTCACTGCCTTTCTAATGATGGGGAATCTTTCACCTGTATGTCAGATTGTTCAGTTTGTCTATGTGAAGATCAAATGTGTAGAAAACACTTTAAGTCTTGGCTTTTAGCATAATGCAGCTCTGATGATTTTAGGACCTTTTGTATCAATTGCTTAGGAACTTTAATGATCATTTGTTTAGGCAAATTTTGTCTTTATTTTACAAAAATATATATGTTAAATCTCCCACTCACAGAGATAAGAATCTGTGAAAGATAAAAAATCTTATATACAATATATTTGGATCATATTGTTGCAGAACTTGAAAAGTCATGCGGTAACTATGTTTGAAGTTGGAAAATTATCAGATGAATCTCTGGACAGTTTTCTTTTGGAACTTGAAAAGGTAACCCTCTTGTATACAGTCTAAAGTTTTTCAGAGCTTAAGATGTTTCTGTGTGTGTGTGTTTTACACTATCAGTATTTGATATGTATTTTTGTCTTGTGCTTTTGCTTTAGGAGCTTCTTATTACCCCTCTTTGTACATAATAATATTGGTAGGAACACATGCGTGGGAATATTCGATCCTCAGTTTTTTATGTCCCATTAAAATGGAGACTGTCCTATATGTCTGTGCCAGAAATGACTTTTTTTTAAGATGACATTATCAGAAGTGCATGTATAAAAGTGCAGTCACTAAGTGAAGATATGAAAATACACTAAACGTCACAAACCCTCATGTGCATACATCTGTAGATACATGTTCACACAACCACTAACTTGTGTGCTAGCATTGGCTTTTTGTTTGCTGGATTTGGGTATCTGTAAATATGCATACTTTTGCATTCACATGCCCTTGAAAACTTGGTCATTAAGGACTGGAATTTGCAGGCCATAATTTTCTGGACCTGTGGTTTTATTTATTTATTTTTTTAAAACCTTTAGATCTTATATCTACCATAATTTTAAACAAACCAACCAATTTCTTAAGATGACTATACAGTTGTATACTTGTAGATTTTTTTTCTGTAATTGCTATGACTTTATTATGGCATCCTTTCACAGAAGCCCCTTTAGTGGTCAGTTATATTGAACAATGATGATACAGTACAACTGCAGTTGTTGGATATATATTTTTGGATTCCTCCCTTCCCCTAATTTTAATGTCCTACTAATATACTTAACATTACAGTATTTGACAAGCTTTGCCAGCTTTCACTTAACTTGATGGTTGCTATGGATCAGTCTTGCTGAAAAACTGGAAGGCAGTTGCACCTTTTAAATGCTGACTGTAGAATGTTTGTAATAACTTCTTAATCTCGTATTTGTGGAACTGGTATTTACAGAAACAGTATACAACATGTACACCTTTATATGATTTTTTGTTTAGGTTCAAAGCACAGGTGAAGGGGAGGCACAGAGATACTTTGATCATGCACTTACTCTGAGAAACACAATACTGTTTTTGCGGCATAACAAGGACCTAGTGGCACAAGCTGCACAACCTGAACAACCAAATAATGGTATAGTGAAAGTTACTGTTTTGGGAAAACTGTCCAGTCTCTCGGAGTTATGTTTGTTTATCTATCGTGTGTTCTCTTTAAAAAGAGTTTTCTCATTAAGTGCCCTTTCTGAATGGGATGCTTTCCTGAAATTGGGCCTTTCAGTCCACTGCTGCCTGTGTTGAGCCTCCAGTGATCCATCCTTGTCACATTTGACACATAAGTCACTTACATGGCAGTAGGACTGGTGTTCGAAGCACTAGATTGATTTCACTGCAAGAGCAAGGACAAACTGGGCTGGTGTGGGAGGGAGCTGGTTCCAAAACGCACACATTCAAGGATAGTAAAGGAGGAATATTTCTGCATGACTAAATGTACTAAGTGGAGATATTTCAAAGGCACAGAGGGGAGTTAGGCAAAACTCTCATTGTGCACACACACACACAAGTGAATGCCTAGTTGTCCTTTATGCCTGTGAAAATCCCCCTCCCCTCAAAAAAATTCCAAACATGCTTCACTGCAAAAATCCATCATCAAGATGAATTGCCAAAACTTTTTTCTTGCTGCTAGTTCAGCTATCTCTATGGGCCTGAAATATACCCCAAAATTGCAATTCTGTGATGACAAAATCTATCAATAAGGTTGGTTTTTTTGGTTTTGTTTTAACAAATAAGAGCTTGATCTTGCAAGGTGCTAAGCACTCTCCATGCTAATCATAGTTGGGATATTTAGGTGCTCAGCACCTCACAGGATAAATTAAGGGAGAATTTGGAAGGCAGAATCATACTATTCAGTTGTATTGCTCTGTTCTATAGAGAGAATTGTTTGGAAGCAAGTGAACTAAGTACTGCTCTGCTATCTTGAATCAATGGTATTTCACCAGATTTACACCAATATACTTAGCCCAAGTATCTTTTATAGTGTGGTATAATGGCAGATAATAGAAAAAGTGTAATGTGATTTGGTAGCAGACATTTAGTTCTTCTTTGAGTGATTGGAGATGTGTATTCCACTCAGGTGTGCATGTGTGTGTGCACCTAGCATTCCGAAGTCAGAGAAGTTTGCGTAGTGGTAGCCATAGGGGCAGAGTTTGCATCCTGTGGCCATTAGCCCCATCCCCTGGCTATTGAAGGGTAGCACCACCCAACCTCCTCCATTCTTTCTCACTACCTGCAACTAGAGTTGGAGCATTTCATGTGGTATTTCCCACATGCTGTTTCTTATCTCAGTCTTTTGAGTTTTTGTTATAAATAGTTAACTAGTATTAGCTAAGAATAGTTAGATTAACTTGTCATCCTGATGGGATGCTGTCACCAGGATTCAAACACTGTCCAGTACGTGGGTTGGCTATTCCCAATAGTGATCCCCACATGAGGTGTTTATTGTGACTAGGAGAAAGGTACATTAGAGAAAGGTTCTCCATCTGCAAGTCTCTTAAAAAAAAGAATGCAGGTGGCAATGGACTTGAGACTCAGGCAGCACTTGAGTGTAGACCACGAGGCCCACTTTGGTACAAGGGACTTCCACAGATCGTCTGGCCTCTCAAACAACTTCAGAGCTAGAGCCAGACTTATGTTCTTCAGCCAGACTCTGATTCCTCTCGCAGGAGGAAGACAGATCATTCTCCTTCTTTGGGTCCTCCGAGAAAAAGGTCTCACAAAATGGACTGCAGCTACTTCAGAGCTGTCATCATTCTCTTCCAGGAGGAGTGTGGACTGATCTACCAGGATGTGAGATGGAGCTGGGCTATCTGCTCTGTTACCAAGGCAGCATCAGTTCGACACTATACTTGTTGACTCCGATGCCGTCCATGAGATGCTGGTACTGTCAATGTCAGCATTGACTTTTTCCCTGCTACTAGAATACCAGGCAGTGTCAGACTTACTTTGCCTCTCTCTGTTCCTGGTTCTCCAATTACTCAGGAGCATTCAGTAGCCCAGAAACCATTGATATGGGCAGTGCTGCCTGGTGTGATGCCAAAGACATCCCAATTGCCGGCATTGCCTAACACTCACAGTGGACAATTGACCACTGCTTTCTTATCAGTACTGAGTGGTCCGTTGGAACTGTTGCCATCTGTGGCACCAATGATGACTGTGGTACAGACCATATCTTTAGAATGAGTACTGACCCTGTCGTCTGTGCTATCTTTAGTGTTAGTACCAAATGGGAATGTGATATCGTGGCCAGTCCTCAAGGTGGTGACTCCTTTTCTTACCTCCGATGCTGATACAGCCAGCGTATTGGGTCTCAGATGAGGCGTGATGTTTGTTCACTCCATGCAGGACGGCTCCTGTGTTACCTTCTGTTACTTTGAAGGTTCATCAAGCTCAGGGACATCTTCCCCCTCTCCCTCATCCTTGAGACACACTTCTAGGAGATGGTGGAGAACTCCTGTGGACCACGATTGGTACCAGGATTTGCACTGTTCCTACATTAGAGATGGGCTCTTGGTCTAGTGCATACTGGCCATTAGTGCCAAATCCCTATACCCAGTAGCTCTGTGGGATGTTCCACATTCAGTAAAGTCCTGGTCTTTGACTCACTCCAGAGTTAGGTTGCCCAACCAACCTGTAGTATCATCTGCTCAGCTGCCTATATTGCAGACTCAAATGGAGGCAGCTTCCTTGGAGCAGGTTCAGTCTGAACCACTCATACAGAAGCATGTATTACTGCAGAAGGTTCCAGTGGCTCCACTTCTGTCATCACCCTCATCACTGGATGACTTCATGGTACTGGAGTCTTCTTCCCAGTGCCTGAAGATTTTAAGCTCCATTAGGAGCTTCTCAGATGAATGGCTTCAGCTATGGGTATTCAAGTGGAGTTTGTGCAAGAAAATACACCCAACTTGACATTATTCAGTCCTTGGCACAAGTAGTGTAGTTCCCTTTACATGAAGCATTATTAGAACCTGCCAAGACTTTTTGGAATACCCCAGCTTCCTTGCCTTCTACAGCAAAACATATGGACAAGTGTTATGTTCCCATGCAGGTGTTTGAGTGTGTTCAATCTCATCCTGCCCCTAACTCTGTTCTTGTAACAGCAGAGATATATATCCACACCCAAGGATGAAGAGGCTGAGAGGATGAATCTCCTGGGGAGAAAATTTGTTAGCCTCCTCCTTGCAAATGCGCATTGCAAATCACTAGCCACTTCTGTCAGAATATGATTTTGTGAATTCAGAGTGTGTAGCAAAATGCAAAAAGCCTTTGGTGGTCATATTTTGTTCTTGGACAGAACAGATGAGACTTTGCATTCACTGAAGGACTCGTGTGTGTTGGGGATTTATACCCAAACCAAAGGGTATTTTACTGGTTAGCACCAGCAATACCTGTCCCAGTGGTATTTCTGGCAGACAGCATGTTGGGGCAGACAGAAGGACCATCCTAGAAAGGGGAATAAGTCATACAGGAGAAGACCACCTGGGTCTAACTTTTAATCAGCCAGTCTGTCCTCCTTCAACTTTTGTCAAGCAGCAGTTTTGACTGTCAGATCAAGAGCAGCATTCCAGTTGTGAACTTGCAGCTGTTCGGGGATGGCCTTTCTCACTTCCACAGTGGTTGGGAAGCTATTACCACAGACAAATGGGTCTTCAGCACTGTGGGATCAGGTTATGCCATTCAATTTCTCTCCATTTCCCACATTGTGCCCCGTCCTCCACCCTATCCCTTTTCATGGACCCCTCTCACAAGTCACTGCATCTCCAGCAGCTGTGGACTCTGCAGGATTTGGGGGCCATAGAAGAAGTCCCTCTACAATATCAGGGGAAAAGATTCTACTCGCAGTATTTCCTGAGACCTATTCTTGATCTTAAGGGTCTCAACAGGTGCATTAAGTACATGAGATTCCACATGATTACCCTAGCTACTATCCTCCCCCAAATGACTGGTTTGATGCCCTAGATGTTGAAGATGACTGTTTCAGTGTGGCTGTTTCTGAGATTTGTAGTTGCAGGGGCAGCATTATCAAGACATGGTTCTCTCCTGTAGCTCCTTGAGTTTTTACCAAATGCATGGCTATAGTAGTAGCACATCCCAGGAGAAGAGGAATACATGTTTTTTTACCTGCACAATTGGTTGGTGAGGGGCAAGTCCAGAGACCAATTGCTCAGCTATGTCCGGTTCACTCTGCATCTTTTTAGTCATCTAGGTCTAATAATAAATAAAGCAAAATCAACTTTAGTACCACACAAAACTTAGTACATTGGGGCCCTACTAGATTGTACGAGTGCAAGGGTATTCCTGCCAGGGGAACGATTTCAGATAATTGTTGTTTCTGTCTGTCCCTCCAAGTTTACCCTTCTTCCATAATTTGGGTATGCCTGAAGTTATTGGATCTTATGGCCATGTGTACTTACATGGTCCAGGATACGAGACTACATCTTCGTCATCTTCAGGTTTGGCTTAAGCTGATGTATCACCTACATTTTTAGTAGCTGGACACCCTGGTGCAAGTGCTGCCACCCATCCTGCAGTCCATCAAGTGGTGGAGGAACCAAATCAATGTTTGCAGAGGTGTTCCTTCATCTGTTCTCCATGGATCATAACATTAGTGATCCCTCTGCCATAGGTTGGGGAACATATCTGGAGATTTTGAAAGTTCAGGGAGTGTGGACAGATAGGAATATTTCCTTCCTATCAACATCCTGTAGCACTGAGCCATTTACAATGCAGGCTGGGCCTTTCGGTCACACATCAGACACAGAGGTTCATATACTCACTGACAATACCACTGTGGTGTACTATGTGAACAAACAAGGGTCCTCACTCCAACCAGCTTTGTCAGAAGATAGTAAAGTTTTGGCATTTTGCATCAGGGAGAACAACATACCCACAGCAGCTCACCTACTGGGGATGAGGAATTGCTAATGTGATCACCTCAGCAAAGTGTTTTCTCAGAATCATGAGTTGTCTCTGAAGAACAGTGTGTTAAGGTCCATCTTCGGAGTATGGGGCATTCCAACTATCAACCTGTTTGCAACAAAAGACCACAAGAAGTGCCCATTAGTTTTGCTCCCAGGTGGGCCTCAGTCCAAGATCCTTGACAGATCCCTTCCACCTGAATTGGGGATTGGCACTCATGTATGCCTTTCCTTGGGATTTCTGTCATCACACAGGTTGTTTTCAAACTGAAGTTGGATCATGCTAGACTGATTCTCATTGCACCAGCTTGGCCAAGGCAGTGCTGGTTCTCTGATTTCCTCTGATTCCCTCAACTGCTCATATCTCTTTATCCTGACCTACTGATCATTGTCAGATTTGGCATCCAATATTGAACAGCCTGCTCCTCGCGGTGTGGATGCTGTACAGTTTGATGAAGAGAAGGAATGATATTTGGAAGCTGTTTGACAAGTGTGGCTTAAGAGTAGAAAGCCATCTTCTAGGGCTACTATTTGGCCAAGTGGAAATGATTTTCAGTTTGATTGCTAGCTCGGGGAGTTCAGCTGCTACTGGCCTATATTCAGGACATTTTGAAGTACCTGCTATGCCTTCAATCATTTGGTCTTTCTATCAGTTCATTGAGGGTTCACTTAGCAATGATCTCAGCATTTTTCATCTGCCCATCCAAGGGAAGTCAGTTTTTATGAACTCCATGGTAATGGGATTTCTGAGAAGAGTCAGTCATCTCCACCCACCTGTGAACGGGCCAATTCCCTTGTGGTACCATAATGTATGTTTAGCTGCCCTGATGGGGCCTCTGTTTGAGCCTCTGGTAGCCTTTTCTCAGTCCCTTTCTGTGCCAGAAGGCAGCTTTCCTTGTTGCAATAACATCCACAAGAAGAATAAGTAAGCTGCAGGGTTTATTACTGGAGCCCTCATATACATGTTTTTTCAAAGACTAAGTATAGCTGGGGCCACATCCAAATTTTTTTTCAAAAATTATTTCACAGCTTCACCTTAACCAAGTGATTTACTTACCAGTGTTCTTTCCTAAACTGCGTTCAAATGCACGTGACCAATGACTTCACATGTTGGATGTGAGACAGTACTTGGCATTTTACCTAGAGAGGACAGTCTTTTCGGACATTTCCTTGACTTTTTATTTCCTGTGCGGATTGAATGAAGGGTCAGGTGGTTTCTGTGCAGATAATTTCCAGATGGATAACTTCCTGCATTACTACAGTTTATGGAGTAGATCAATCTGCATCCCCACAGACATTACGGACTCATTTAATGAGAGCCCAAGTGTTATCGATTGCATTTTTCAGCAATGTTTCAATATTGGACATTTGTCAGGCTGTGATATGGGTTCTGTACGTACTTTTACCAAACGTTATTTAGTTACCACAGCATCTCTGTCAGATACAAACTTCGTGAAGACAGTGCTATAATCATTATTTAAATAGACTTCAAGTCCCACATCTGATTACTGCTTGTGAGTTGCCTGAGTAGAATACACAACTACAACCACTGACATAAAAAATGACTACTTATCAGTTCTGTAATTGCTGTTCTTTGAGATGTATTTCAGACTTGTATTTCACAACCCACCCTCCTTTTCCTCTGCATCGAAGTCTCTGCTCTTGACATTCGGTGGGATGGAACTGTGGGGGGTCAGTTGCTGGGGAGGGGCTAATGGCCAAAGGTACAAGTACCATCTTTATGGGTACAGCTAGGCAAAGTTCTTCGGCTTTGGTGCATTGGGCACGCACTCGCATCTGAGTGGAATACATGTCTGCACCCACACCTTGAAGAACAGATAACAATTTTTCTTTAATATTAGATATTGACTCTTGTAATTCACTGAGTAGGAAACTGTCTTCTTCATATGGTCAAGTAGGCAGTGAGGTATAAGTTATGCTTCTCTGTCAGAGACTAAGTTCAGGCATAGATTTGAAATACTGCTTTGTAGTAGTACATCAGTATGCCAGGGTATCCTTGAATACTTCCACGATTCCAGGTGCTAGATGTAATCCTTTGCTGGCCAAAACATTGGCATTGGCCACCTCCATAGCATTGAGTAAAAAGCAACATAGCAGCTAGTTTTTTATGTATTCCATTTTCTCTGACCTATGTTTTTGCTCCATAGTAAGCATACTAGATGCCAATTTAACTTTATATTTTAATGGTTTGTTATAAAACATCTAGAACATAGTCACAAATACCTGTTTAAGATACTGAGTTAGCTTAAACAGTCAAAAGCCAAGCTGCTTAATGTTAAAAGTTCAACTCTGAAAAACCGGCCTGTAAAAATAATGTATCTCCTTATTCTAGTGACAGACTAGACTCTTCTACTTTCAGCCTGAAGAACCAACACATCTCGGGGAAAGAACTGGATTCTTTTCTGATTCATATGTTGTTAGAATTGTTACTGGTTGTGTATGTTCCTTTTCTAGCTGTATTCAAAGTGTCTTTTGATGCTTTTTAATGTAGGTTTTCCTTTGGATCTCTTACGATGTGAGAGTTTGCTGGGCTTGGATCCTGCAACCTGCAGTAGAGTTCTAAACAAAAACTACACACTACTTGTCTCCATGGCGCCGCTCACCAATGAAATTCGACCCATCAGCAGCTGTACCCCCCAGGTGAAAATCCACTTTGAAAGGAATCTGAGTCTGTGATATTATTGCACTTCATTTTTGAATTAATACTTTTAACATAAAAGCAGTTTTCTTTGGATCTTTTTCATAGAAACTTCATTAGAATTTTTTGCTCTAAATGATTTTGCACATAAAACCGTATTATTATATTACAATTGTTTCATGAAAATCAGAGTTTAGTGAGGTATAATGTGCATATTTATTAAGCTGAATTTATTTACTAAATGTCTGCGTAGTAATTATCTCTCTAGTTAAAAAGTTCTGTGACAGATGTTCCTTTATATATATATTTAACGTTTTGAATTCATGTTCTTAGAACTCGTGAGCCCTTTGGAAATAAAGTCTTCTACTCTCTTATCAGTTTTCAGAGTAGCAGCCATGTTAGTCTGTATCTGCAAAAAGAACAGGAGTACTTGTGGCATCTTAGAGACTAACAAATTTATTTGAGCATAAGCTTTCGTGGGCTACAGCCCACTTCATCGGATGCATAGAATGGAACATATATAGTAAGAAGATTATATTTATAAATAAAAAATGCCAGGAAACAAAATAAATATTTTGCATCCTCTAGAAGAGATATTATTTTAGAACCTACTTCACTACCCTGTACTCATGTTGAGTAGCACATAGTAAGATACTGTGCCATAACAATAAGGGTGGTGTAATGAAGCCCTTAATTTATTCCCTAAAGTAGCACTCTCTATTCATAGAATCATAGAATATCAGGGTTGGAAGGGACCCCAGAAGGTCATCTAGTCCAACCCCCTGCTCAAAGCAGGACCAATTCCCAGTTAAATCATCCCAGCCAGGGCTTTGTCAAGCCTGACCTTAAAAACCTCTAAGGAAGGAGATTCTACCACTTCCCTAGGTAACTCATTCCAGTGTTTCACCACCCTCTTAGTGAAAAAGTTTTTCCTAATATCCAATCTAAACCTCCCCCACTGCAACTTGAGACCATTAACTCCTCGTTCTGTCATCTGCTACCATTGAGAACAGTCTAGAGCCATCCTCTTTGGAACCCCCTTTCAGGTAGTTGAAAGCAGCTATCAAATCCCCCCTCATTCTTCTCTTCTGCAGGCTAAACAATCCCAGCTCCCTCAGCCTCTCCTCATAACTCATGTGTTCCAGTCCCCCTATTCTGGCTGTCCCCTTTATCCCCGCCTCCCAGGCGTGCACGGCCGTTCTGCATGAGCCCCAGCGACCTGGAGCTGACGGCACGAGCTCTTTTAAAAAAGAAAAGAAAAGAAAAAGGGACACCGCTTTGCCTCCCTTGATGCATACCCGCATCTCCCTTGGGAGGCCCACCCCATAGTTTGAGAACTGCTGGCTTAGAGCATCTTCATTAAAGCGCTACAGTGTTTTAATTGTTGACTTGCCATCACATGACACATTCTGTCAATTTTTCCCAAATGCTGGGGCATGTCCCCCTGGGGGTGTCTGAAGAACTAAATGTGTGGGGAGGCTGTAAGAAGATTTCTGATGTGTTCTCCAGGTTGTCAGCTTTCATTAAAAATAAATAACTAAAACAATCCTGAATGGTAAATAAATTAAGATGTATACCCCATTCACTACATATGCCAGGGCTGTGGGAGAAGGGGTGCCATAGGCTTAATTTTCCAGAAGGGGGATCAGCTTTCAATAATTTAGGAAAGTGCATTATATAATCATCTGTGAAGCTACTGTAACTTGCTTTCTGAGTTTTACTTGGTGTATTACTTAGCTTCACGTATCAGACCTCTGCAGTGAACGTTAGAATAGCAAAACGTACTGTGCAGTATAAATTAAAAGGGTAAGTAATGTCGTCAACTTGGTAACCAAATTCTATAAGACAGCCAGCTTGTTTACAGTGTTGTGTTTGAGCAAGTGTCTAATCGGTGTGTATGTACTGTACCTTTAGCAAACTTTAACAAATCTAGCTTTCAAGCAAGAGTGTCCTTCCCATCTTCTGTTATACCCAGGGAATGAAGGGACAGCTGAGTTGGAATCTTAAAACTTGGATTCACCATGTAATAGTGAGGTGTTGTAGCTGCTGGCCATGAGGCCAGTCTTATCTGCTTGTAAGGGTTACTATTTAAGTGTACCAAACTCTAGTAAAATAACAAAGTTCTGCCGTTTTTTCTTAACCTATAATTGTACTTGTAATAGTTGCAATTCAAATGATGCTTTTGCATTTTTTGATTGATCTTTCTTCAGCATATTGGACCAGCTATACCAGAAGTTAGCTCAGTTTGGTTCAAATTGTATATTTACCATATTACTGGTCAAGGACCACCATCCCTATTGCTGTCTAAAGGGACAAGGCTTAGAAAACTTCCAGATATTTTTCAGGTATGTTTATATGCTTCTTTTTTCTCTCAAATGGAACCTGAATTTTCTCCCAACGAAGGAACTGTTCATTGCTTCTGTTGCTGTTTGTATCAGTGTTGTTCCAGCAAACTTGACGCTACTTTCCCTAGCTTTAATTTAATACATCATACTGCAGATCCTCTTAGTATGAAGTAAACACTTTAGATGGTGGTGGTGGTTGTTCAGGAGTACTATCTGGACACATAGGAGACTGCTGTAGCAGAAGACTTATGAGGAGCAAGCATATCTTTGCTGGGAAAGATTTAGGCTTCTACTCCAGAGTGCAAGGATTCTACCTTAGAGAATCAGATCTTCTCTCTTCTCCCTTCATCCCCCAAACAAAACAAAAAATAAAAATCTTTCACACGCGTGCTTCTCTCAGAGTCTGAGAAGATGGTTAAGACTATCCCCTTTATTCTGGAGACTGTTCGGGTCCTAGAACAGAGATTTTTTTTTTTGAAGCACCTTGGAGATGTCTTCTGCAATTAGGATGACTGTATTCATACTGCTTTGGATTGATTAAAGGAGGTATGGCAGTTTTCTCCTACCATTTTGTCTGTGTCAAAGATGTTAAATGGAAAACACAATCCTGGTGGTGGAAGTTGCAATGGCCAAGGCAAACTTGGCTGAATTAAAATTATAGAATCTCCTCCTGGTCAAATATCAATTTAAACTGAGATACAGGACTCTTTATTCTTCATGTCCCCCTTTCCAAAGAGAATTGAGACATTTAAGAAACTGGCCTTGTGAGTGAGTGGAGATAGACAGAGAGATGCATGCATCCTTTGATGTAGCTACAGTAGCAATAGTTTCTGGCATCAGTGTTTGTAGACATCAGGAATGAAAACATAGAGATCTTGTTTTGCTCTATCTCCCTCATTTTATATTCCTATTTTTTGTTGTAAAATTGGCATGGGGAAAAGTCCTGTCTCAAAAATAAAGTACTAAAAGGTCAGGTGAGTGTGGATACCCAGTCCACAAAGAGGTTCTATAATACTAACAAACTGGATCTTGAGTCTAGCTGTGAGGCCTAACCCAAAGCTTCAATACTTCACAAATGTGTGGTGTGGCTTTTTTTTTCATATTTTTAAAAGCGCTCTATGTAGTTACTTTGTAAATTTCCTTATAGAATCAGATTTGAGGTTTGCTGGCATAGCGGATTTTCCTTGTACCAAATAGTCTCAAGTCCTATACCAATAAATTTTTTCTTGGGACATCTTATCTGTCTGCACACCCTTTTTTTGTTACCATGCAAAAATGTTGTTCTTGTTTCCACTATTGCTTGTTGCAGTGGCATTTTGTTAAAAATATACACTTTTTATCGAGAGACATTCCCAGGACTTTTTAATCTTCTGAAATGAGGCTCTCTCACAGTCGTATCTTTAGAGAAAAGGAAAGTGCTTCCATGTCATTATTTTTCTCTGAAGATATACTCCACATTGATAGAACACCATTATCATTTTGAGTACTGCTGGCAGATTTAAAGTTTCTCAGCACATATTCTTACCTTCCAAATTTATATGAGAATATTTTTATCTCCCCTTCTCAAGGAACATTGTGGTATCTGCACATTGTCACAAGTCTTTGCAGCAGATATATCCTGTTCGTACTAGCATGTTAGGAAACCCCCAACCTCAAAATTCTGCCTCCATCACTAGAAGGAGCATGAGCATAAAAGTGATGTTATAACACAATATAAAATGGTATATTACTGAAAATACTGGCAGTAATTTCCTAATTGTAATACTTTACTATTAGCCTAATGATTTAGCTTTTCACTTTTATATACTTGGACAATCAATTACTACTGCTTTTTATTTTGTTTCTTTCTTTTAGGGTTATGATCGCTTACTAATAACATCTTGGGGTCATGACCCAGGAGTAGTCCTAACTTCGAATGTATTGACAATGTTGAATGATGCTTTAACACATTCTGCCGTTCTAATTCAGGTACTTGATATGGATATGATAAAATGTACTTAATTTCAGTACATTTTTTTCTTATATGTAATGTACAGTAGAGGTGACTGAAAAAAGTGACATTATTTTCAAAATTCTTCATTTTTTTTCAAAATTTTTAACTTAGAAAAATTTTGACCGGCTTTATTGTGGAGTTTGTTTATTACTGTGTCACTAAAATGTTGAACCAAAACCGTTGTGTGATTCATATACAGTTATATGGATTAAAACGTAGTCCATGTATTAAAATGTAGTCAACAAGTATAGTATGCATCACAATTGTGCTTTGTAGATGCCTGTTTTTTCAGAGTTCTATACTAAAATTTTTTTTATTGGTTTTCAGTTATTTCTTTCTGATCATATAATATTTGTATCTTAGTACAATTTTGTGCTAACTTTTAGGGTGTTTTTGTACTCTTGCACAACTTTTTGTTCACAGACTTTCCTACAAACTGTATTCCAGACTCTCTTCTTATTATTTTAACTGTATTAACTCGGAAAGAAGGATAAGTTAAGCAACTTTAATAAAGAAAAGAGGTTTTCAAGTGAGATGGATTTGATGAGGTAGATACATGAAGGTTATTCAGATGTCGAGAGGCATATGAGAAGCACAGGCACGGGAACTAGGGATGCGGAAGGGCTGCAGCACCCCCAGATTTCACTGTGAAAAGTTTGGTATGCTGTCAGAATGAAGCTAGCATTATTTCACGATTGTTGAGAATCCCATGTGGTGTGAGCAGGAATTGTACTTTTTTATATTGCTTTTGAGCACACAGGATTTGCAGTTTCGTTAGATGGCTTTCAGCACCCCCACTGTAAAAAGTGTTCCAGTGTCACTGATGAGAAGGCTCTTGAACCAAGGCTCTTGGACATCTGGGACTTGGGGAGGCCAAAAGAGAGGTGCAATATTAAAGACGAGAGAGATGAGGTCATAGACAAGAGTTTTGGCATAAGTGGGGCTAAGAGAGTGATGTACCTGAGCAATACTGCAAAGTGGTGAGATTCAGATTCACAAGTTAGGAGATGTGAGAAGGCAGTTTCAAGGTGAAGGAAAATACTAAGGTTATAGGCCAAAATGGTGTGTGATAAGAGGTAGTTCTGTTTGAAAATGTTCTCATCTAAGAAAAGCACCTCTTGAGAGACTACTTGGTGTTTAGGTCTTGTATCTAAATCAAAAACAGCTAAACATAATTCACTATTGCTTTTGGTGTGAAGAGCATTTCTATGGCTCTTCATAAACATCTGAAATGAAGGGTTCTTTATTGAAATTACTGACATTAACTACTACATTGGGTTTTTAAAAAAATATATAGGTATATTTGTCTTAAACGTTTTAGTAAAATAAATGCCATAGTATGGCATTGTGTATGAATCCTTTTTTTGTCTTTCATTGGTTTAGCTAAAATCTTTGAGATATAGAAAACAACTGAAAGAAAAAGTAGTAACTCAAATAAGCGAGCATTTAGGATTACATTAAGTAACTTTCATATTGTATATACCACCAAATGCTTCACCTGTAAGAGCCTTAGTGAAAAAGAAAAGCAATTATTTGAGCATTTCTGTGGATGAGGGTCTCCATGCTGTGATGCCACTTTGAAACTAACAATGACGCTAAACTTTGTAGTTATGATTAGTAAAACACAAAGCTAACTGTTCCTCCTTTATTACATTTTAACTTTGAGTTACTTACATTAATATTTGTTTAAAATTACTAACCACAATCTTCAGTATATAAGCGTCTTATCTGGTCTACTTGTTTGTTACATTAGCGTTACCAATCTGGCCTTTCTTAAACAATAGAGAACAAGTAGAACTAAGAAATCAATGCAAGCTCTAGTAGTATATATGGATTTCTTTCCCTGACTTTAATTTCTTGGTGTTCAGGGACATGGCATGCACGGAATGGGGGAAACTATGCATATTCCTTTCCCATTTGAGGAAGCAGAACAGCAAGGAGGTAACTGTCTTTAATGTGAATTCTGCAACAAAGACTTCAGTGCTATTGTACAATTACCTTGTATGGCGAGGCTAAACTAAATATATTGATGCCCACTTTCTAATAGCAGAGGATTACAATGTTACTAGCTATTGATTAAACTTGGAAGAGAAAATTGAAGGGATCCTTACATAGTGTCCACAGGGTGCTGCTGTAAATGTAGAGGAAGATAGTCTTATTGTGACCATTACCCCAACTTCCAATTAATTTACTGGCCCTCTTTCTTTCCCTGCATAAACTTACTGGGACAACACCAGCTTTTATTGCCCATCATTGGTTGTACATGCACCTCCTAGCTGCTCTTTGTGTTGCATGCAAGTTTATTGAAAAAAATTTTAAATCTACCTTATTCTCCACAAGACTTGTCACTCCTGTGTTGCCTACAGAACACTGCCAGATGAAAACATCTAGGCAGATGGTGAGCTCCTAGTTGTGCATTCAGCTAAACTATCTTGACTATTACTCTGGAGCATGACTGTAATACAGAAAATAAAAAATTGAACACAGCGTTTTTTTGTTTTTTTTTTTTAAAAAGTTCCAAGTTAATGATGTCCCTTTTAAATTTCCTAATCTTCACTTTCAAGGTCTGCACAAGCACAATTACTTTTAGTGAAGCAGAAATTTACTGATTGTGAAGTGCTTCTTAAACTTGTCTTAGTCAATCATTTTGAAGTTTAAAGGGGGTGGAGAGGAAGATGATGGTCATGTACAGTAGAACCTCAAAGATACGAACACCAGAGTTATGGACTTACAGGTCAACCGGATACCCTGTGGACCCAGAAGTAATCAGACAGACAGCAAATACTTTACTGCCTTGGGGCTTTAGCCCTGGGGCTCAGGGCTTCAGTCCCACAACTCTGTACCCAGCTTCTGCCTGGGGCTCAGGGCTTCAGCCCCACAGGGAAGTGTCGGTTTCAGCCCCAGTGCTTTTCCCCCATAGCTAAAGCGCCGAGCCCCAGCTCCCCCCTCCCCCCGAAACCGGGAGCAGAGCTGTGGGGAGCCCCAAGCCCCAGCGTCCTCTTCTTCCCTCCTCTTCCTGCCCCCCTCCCCCCGGGCAGAAGCCAGGAACAGAGCCGCGGGGCTGAAGCTCTGCCATCCATCCTGGGGCAGAAGCCCCGAACCCTGGTGCCCCCCACGAGGCTGAAACTGGGAGTGGAGCTGCAGGGCCTGAAGCCTCGAGCCCCTGAACTCCCTCCACGTCTAAATCCCTGAGCCCTGGTGCTCCTGAGAGTCAGAAGCTTTGACACGTCTCTACGGCTGCAGCCCCAGTCCCCCACTGCAATCCCCCGCCCCTCCCAGTGGCTGAAATCCGTAATGTCTTGTTCAGAGTTACGGACAACCCCCATTCCCAAGTACAAAGTATGAGATTTAACACCTGAAACTGTAGATTGGTGCTGGACAAAATACAAACCAGCATAAACCATCCATTAGTTTCCTGATCTGAGTCTAAATCCAGTTTATTTGTTTTAGGTTTACAATGAGCTATTTCCTACATTCACTTCTCCTCCTTTTGGTCTTTGGCAAAGTGGCCCACATCCTTTCACCTTGATCCTCAAGTGAAAAGTTTTGAGCTGAAAACCAGAGGGATCTTTCTCACCCCCCCTTTCTCATTCTGGGTTTTGACATCTAGCTGTTGATGCCAGTAGTTCCTCCATGACCAGACTCAAAACCTGGGAGCACTGCAGTATTATCTTGTGCTTCATAACGTACCTCACATAAACTCTGGGCCAAAGTACTGTGGAAGATCCAGATTGCATCTTAGTGGAAGAGATGGACATCAGTGAGGCCCAGCATTGAAATTGCTGCACTCTGCCATCTAGCTGAAGGTGTGGGGAAAATGGTACCCACTAATTCTTGCATTCTCTCTTCCCTCCTTGCCACTGTATCTTAAGGTACTATGTTGTTTTTGGAATGGGGAAGAAGAAGCGATCCATTTACCCAGTTTCCCATATCATACCCACCATCATGATATCTGAACCTAGGAGCTACAAAAGAAAGGGAAATCTCCAAATGCCTAAATGAACCGCCATCAGAAGTCTAGCCCTGACTTCCTGGATATTAACTGTAGTGGTGCTATGGTTGCTCTACTACCTTCTTGCAGTGATGCAAAGGCAAACTTGTGTGCTTCTTTTCTCTGCTAGACTTCTCTCGTGTGAATATGGGTGTTCATAAAGCATTGAGAATATTAAGCGACAAAGTGGATTTGCAGCATTTTTGTGGGTATGTTACCATGTTGAATCCTTCCAGTCGACACACAAACAGAAAGCTGAGTGATGCTTCTGATGGAAAAGGTTAGTCAGCAGTGAAGACTATTTGTCTTTGGCGGTCAATTTCTTTGAATTCATATGCCCCTTTTAAACAAAAATCAAGGTGTATAAATTTATTGTTTAGAATATAGAAATAAGTACAAAACGAAATCTTCTCTTAAAACCATCAGCTCTTTAATGTTTTATTTTGAAAACAAAACTCTATTTAAGTAGAAGCGATGGAGATCCCTAGTTTCCTTTGATTATTTTAGTGTCAAACTAGATCCAAGTAAGATCCTTGTGTTTTTCTTTATTCCTTTATGCCATGCATCTAGATTACTGTCCTTAGGTAAATAGTTTGAGGTACTTTGTGTTCATTATCAATACATCACATATGAGTAAAATTTATATATTCTGTACATCAGGAGGTAACTAAGCTTATGTTCATCTAAATATTATTAAATATCTTAAATTTAGGTGAGCTTGAATTGGCATCAGGATCTGATGTAAATGGGAGCACAGAATCATTTGAAATTGTTGTTGAAGACACATCTGTGGATTCTGCAGCTAAGCAAAGTCCTGAAGGTAAGATCTTACAAATGACCTATATTATTTACTGGAAGATAAAATCTCCCTTAGATATTTCTGTCCAGTCAGAAATCTAGTATTAAAGTATCTAAACACACAATACAAGCATTGCCTAATGTCTCCAGTGCTGTGTTTTAAGCAAATAGTACACATTAAAAAAAAAACTTAATGTATTTGACACATTGATGTATGGATAGTGCAATACTGTTAATATGTTCTAATGCAGACCTATTAAGAATCTTTGTTTGGCTCAGAATTGCTTGAAGTGTTCTGTCTTGTAAATACTGTGTAAGTTTTATAAAGAATGGGAGATAGGAACCTTTTGGTACAGTTTAGCTACTGACTCAATTTTTATTTTTTTTAGAGAGAACTGATCCGGGGTTAAAT
The DNA here is from genome assembly GCF_965140295.1 of Lepidochelys olivacea. Classification (NCBI taxonomy): domain Eukaryota; kingdom Metazoa; phylum Chordata; order Testudines; family Cheloniidae; genus Lepidochelys; species Lepidochelys olivacea. Next base: position 22,377,197 of record NC_140412.1, on the reverse strand, counting down.
TTTCAGGGTCAATTTACTGTTCTCTTCAGAAAACATTTTAGTCTCTTGTTTATATCTTGTAGTTCCCACAACAGAACTGGAATGGGTTCCCCTGGAATTATGCTTTGGAATTCCACTGTTTAGCTCGGAATTAAACCGGAAAGTCTGCAGAAAAATTGCTACCCATGGACTATGTAGAAAAGAAAGGTGAGGTTTCTTTTGCACAGCCATTGTGTGCAGAACTTATCTGTGCTTTGGCAATGCAATAAATTAAAGTTTGAAACTGTAGTACTGTATCATGTTATTACATTGTAGGAGTCACTTTTAGGCTCCAAGATACTTGCTGTAATATACATTCCCATAGCTCATTGATCATAGCTCAAGCCCTAGGAATATTTGGCTGCTATTGTCAGCGTGGGCATCATACCATAATGTATGGCAGTGGTTCTCAGACTAGGGCCGCTGCTTGTTCAGGGAAAGCCCCTGGCAGGCTGGGCCGGTTTGTTTACCTGCTGCGTCTGCAGGTTCGGCTGATCGCGGTTCCCACTGGCCGCAGTTCGCCACTCCAGGCTAATGGGGGCTGCGGGAAGCGGCACGGGCCAAGGGATGTGCTGGCCGCCCTTCCTGCAGCCCTCATTGGCCTGGAGTGGCAAACCGCGGCCAGTGGGAGCTGCGATCGGCTGAACCTGTAGACGCGACAGGTAAACAAACCGGCCCGGCCTGGCAGGGGCTTTCCCTGAGCAAGCAGCGGCCCTAGTTTTGAGAACCACTGATGTATGTGGTGTATGAGCGGAGATTAGCCTACTTAAAATCATGCCTTGCAATCTATCTTTATTGTAGATTAAACTTCACATTGCAATTGATTAATAAAGCAAAATGTTTTTTGAAAGGAATTTTATTTTACTTTGGAGACGATGGGAAATGGGATTTCTGATGGTAATTTTTTCATCTCTTGTTCAATGAGGTCTCTGACAGACAATTTAATTGGAACAGTTTCACTGAAATGCAGCACCTTTGATTAGATTATATTTCTTAAATTAATGGTGGCTTCTCTGTGTGTGAATAAATATAGTCCTTTGTAGAGGGAAAGGGCAGAGGGAAGTAGCCATAGAGAGCCTTTACACAAGCTATCCTCTCATCATTGAAATACCAGCAAAACTCAAATTCCGTAAGAGCTAATAATGTAGTAGCTTTACTGCATTTGATTTTGGGAAGGCAGTTCTTATGCACTATAACAAAATCTTATGGACTTAAGTGATGGCCACTGATTTGTATTCCTCATTTCGAAGGTGGCTTTTCATTATAGTTCATCTTTTCTTGGCAAAATGTGTCTGATTTAGGGGCACAATTTTAGAGGCTGTGTTACGGCCATTTGAAAACGTTTCCCTAATAGCCCTCTGCGGTGAGGATCTTACAGGTAAATAGGTTGCTTGTCACCTTTTTTGGAGCTTTTGCTGTGTTGCATTTTAAGAAGTAACTTACGCTAAGAACCACTGTATAGCATACCTTTTTAGAACGGTCTAGCATAAGAAGCAAGAATAAAATTTAATATATTATTCATGCTTCATGTACATTATACATATTGAGTAAAACTTTCAACCACACCTTTTTATCATAGTAACAAACATAAATAGCTTCAGGAAATTGGATATTCACTTGTTGAATGGAACAAAACCCATGTAGTTAAAAGCAGGGAGTGGGGGGTTGGAGTTTAGTTAGCAATTTACCTCTTCTACAATGATAGTATTACATTATTCTGTTTTATTTTAACAAGTGGTGTTAAGAACCATTAGAGCTGCTCTTAAGATCGTGAGCCTGGTATTCTAGTCCACTACAGTAACAATATGTATCAGCACACGTGCACTTTTTTAGACACCTGCTACGTTTTACAGCTTTTCCTTTTTTCATTTTGACAGCCTTCAAAAACTCTTGCATTCCAGTAGAAAGCTGTCTCTACAGGTTCTTAACTTTGTTTATTCATTCCAGGTAAGGGAAAAAAATCAAAATGTAGGAACTTCTGCATGGTCTGTCTTTTGGTTTTGGCTTTTTTGTTAAATGTTGTGTAGAAGTTTGTAGCTTATTCATTTTTTAATTATAGAGCTATTAAAGACATTGTCATATTAAAAATCTCATTATTTTCTGAATTTTCATTGAAATAAGAGGGGAAAATACCATTGTTTGGTTTTATACTTGGTATGTTATCACTGCTCTGCTCCGTATATAATCAGTTTCCCCTGTTCTGTATGGGTTTTCACAGCAAAAGGAGAGAGAGAGATTTGAAACATGCTTATAACCTCCTAAATATTATTAAGGGACTCTGGGCAAGTGTAGCCTCACGTGCTACTTAGTAATCTTCTAAATATCAAGTTGACCCATATCCCTTTTAAGAGAAATATTTTTATTTAAAACTGTCATTGTTTGGTAATGAAATCTCATGTCCTAAATTTAGCCAAGTCTGAGTGATAGATGAAACATGCTGTTAAATTCTAGTTTTATTACTTGAAGAAGTCTGGTGTGTTTCTTCATGTAAACAATGTAGTGATGAGTTAATGTTAAAGAGAAAATGCGTAAAACTCTTGGCTATGTTTTGGAAGACTTTTTGTTTAAGCGCATTGATGTAGCATGTTTACCTTGGTATTTCCTCTACAATGCCTCAGCATTTCTACAGTTGCCATGTAAGCATCCAACTTGTTGAAATTCTATGATATGCACATGTGTATCCTCATATACAGTAGTTGACAAGTTCTTTCCTATGTCCGTTGGTACTTGTAAGGCGGTTGCAGCTGTCCCTCCATCCGTCTGGAAGAGAGGCCACACCCCCTTGCTACAAGCCCTCTGGAAGGGCACCGTTTGGGGGGAATTCGCACGGGGTCTCCGCCACTTGGCGGGGTAACACAGTAGTGAGTCTAGGGGCCATGGTCCTCCGACTGGCCAAGGCACCAAACAATTAGAGGGCTCTAGCCTACAATCAGGGTAGAGCAGCAATGTCTATAAGCCCTGGCCCTCAGACAGTGCGGGGCAGCAAAGAGGCTCTGGCTGGTATTCAGAAAAGAGCAGTAACGAATCTGTTAGCCCAGACCCTCAAACAGGATGGGGCAGCAAGTCTATATGCCAGGCCCTCAGACAGGGCACGGCAGCAAAGTCCGGATGCTCTGGCCTGTAGTCAGGACAGAGCAATAAGCGCAAACAGAGTGGGGCAGAAAACAGTCGGGGGTTCTGGCTCTGGCCGACCGCCAACAAACGCAGGCCTCTTGGCCTATGGTGGGGAGGCTGCCACCCCAAGGGTAGGGTGATGTGGGCCCACCTGACTCCACCGTGTCCCAGCCCAGGGCCCTAACAGTGGCGGAGTGGTCCGCCACTGGGTCAGTGGGGAAACCTGGCTGCAATACGTTGGCCAGCTGTCAGTCAGGAACACAACTGAACTATATTTGGCTCCCCTGGGCTACTTCCTACACTTCTGGGTCTCGGGGGTCATCGTCAGTCTCTCTGGGATAAACAGTTAATGGCAGCCCCAACAATTCCTTGGTGTCTCCAGCGACCGGCAGCTCTGGCAGTCTGTCCAGATCTCGGGTGCTGCAGCGGTTGCTGTTGGGTCTGAACTCCAGCAGCGGAGAAGAGACGTCTTTCTCCTCTGGAGGCTCCTCTCCATCTGAGCTGGAGGGCCCTGTCTGTTCAACTGATAGCTAAGGACCCTATGATTAGGCTGTTTGTTCTGACTGTCGCAGTTCCAAATCAAAAAGGCAGGGAGAAGTCAGTCACTGTCAGCAGTGCCAAATGTTGTGGATCAGATTTATTGGTTCTGTCTGATTTGGATATGTCTTCTGCGGTTCAGTCTCTGAGACCTAAGTCTATTCCGCATTTGGCTTCATGTTTCAGGATTACAGAGTTGAGCCCCTCTCCAGCTCTGATGATTCCTAAGCCTGTCAGACCAGCACCATTGCCTGTATTAACTCCAGTGCCAATGTCTGATCAGAAGAAGACTATTATTGTGCTGGCATGCTCTCAATATGACATCTGACTGTTGGTTGGATCTGAGTGAGTGATTGCTCAGAGTGAGAAGGAGGAGGAAGCCTTCATTGGTTCTGAGGTCTAAATCCCTTTCACCTGAAAAAGGTAAAATGGAAGATATTGTGAGTTTTTTCACAGAGCCATCTTTGCCTCTCCCTCTTAAGACTCCTTGAGGATTGCCAAACAGATCCTTCTCCGCTTTTAGGCATCCTCCAGTGCCGTTGCTATCTCCGGTGAGATCAATAGTGGAATAGAGGTTGAATCCACGGTTAGAAGAGGATAGAGGGAGAGTTGAAAGGTCTCAATTGTCCATATTCATGCCATCTAAGTCTGGATTTCCTCAACCTCTTGGACAGTTTCTGCTGCCTCATCCTATGTATATGATCCCAGGTCCCAATTATTGGAGAGACTGGCAGGTCTGTGGTCTTATTGGGCTGTGCTGCAAGAGTTCTTGAGTCATCCTCCGTATGGATGAAGTAGTGATATTCCAACTAATAAGGATCCATCTTCTGGGAAATTTTTGGATCTGATTCCACCGGATATGTCTGCAGCTCACATGGTGGTGCCTGATACTTTCTGAGTAAGAAAATGAAGAGTTACTTCCTCTTTTTGAGCATGGTTAGGTGGGTAAAAAATTTGAACCTGATATTTCACCTGATGAGCATGTTGGTGTTGCTTCTCTGTCTTCTCCTTCTGAGGATGCTTTACTATTTTATGAATTAATATATCATATGGAATCTACTTTGAACTTGCCTTCAGTTGCTGTGGAAGTGGCATCACATCCAGTATTTGACATTCTTGGTGGTCCTTTCAGGAAGGGGATGTTTTTACGTATGTTGGAAGGTTTCTTGCAACCTGCTGAAGCAGTTTGGGCTACCCTGGCTTCTTGTCAGCTTATCTTTAAGAAAACTGACAAATTCTCTGAAGTACTGCATGAGGCATGTTCATATTTTCATACTCACCTGTGCCAAATTCCCTGCTGGTTGCAGCAGCCAGTAATAGATTCAGGTCTGATTAAGCCTGTTCGACTCCAGATAGGAGAGAGGGAGAAAAGGTCGGGTTTTTGTTTGGTTTTTTTGTTTTAGTGATTTAGGGTGACTAATTACCTGGCAGTAGATAACTTGTGCAAAAGTTACCAGATGATCAGAGGAGATCATCTCAGGGAGAACAAGGCTTTCAAAAGCCAGCTCCTAAATGACCAAAGGAGATAGTGAATAGGAGCAGCAAATGGGAATTTTGTGAGGGAGTTTAGAGAGGGAGTGTAAGAGGCCGCTACATGTAACAAACCTACTCTAAACTTAGGCCAATTCTGCCCCCGCCCCAAATAAAACCAAAAACCCTGCAAGAGTAAATATAATGCAGGCAGAAATCCAGCAGCAGAGTGGAGGCTATCCAGTTTATTGCACTGAATGCAGCATGTATGAATATCTGTCTTGTGGGCAAGTGGCATTTTTGTGCAAGCAGCTCATGGGCCTCGGATTCACTGTAGAGACACTTGAGGCCAGAGCGGCTGAACTGGAAGAACTAAGGGAGATGGAAGTACACAGACGAGACTTTCAGGGACACAGTAGAACAGTCCCACTCCCAGTCTGACAGCCTTTGTGCTGTTGAGGAGGATGAAAGTCTGAGTGGAGGAGAACATCTGGAGCCAAGGGAAACAATCCCTTAGTTAGGACACTCCTTCCACATGGTGTCATGGTATCCTCTTGCACTGAGGACACCCCTCCTAGGGAGAGATCCTGAGATACTAGGAAGAGCCAGGTAATAGCAATTCAGTTATTAGAAATATAGATAGTTGGGTTTGTGATGACTGGGAGAACCACATGATAAATTGTCTGCCAAGTGCAAAGTTGTAGATCTCCTGAGACATCTAGACAGACTTAAGGGGAGGAGCCAGTGGTTGTGATACACATAGGTACCGCTGACAAAGGGAAAGATAGGAGAGAGGTCTTGGAAGCCAAATTTAGGCTGCTAGATAAGAAATTAAAGTCCAGAACCTCCATGGTAGCATTCTCTGAAATCCTTCCAGTTCTATGCTCAGGGCTGGAAATATAGGCAGAACTGCAGGGTCTCAATGGATGAAGACAGTGGTGTAGTGAGGGCGGTTTTAAGTTTATTAAACCCCTTTATTAGAAACTAGGGAACTTTTGGGGAAAGGAGGAGTCTATACAAGAAGGATGGGCTCCACCTAAATCCAGATGGAAGCAGATTGTTGCCATGTAAAATTAAAAAGGTTGTAGAAGACTTTTTTTTTTTTTGTTTAAACTAAGAGCTGGGGGAAAACTGACAGGTGCACAGCAGCATATGATTTGCGGAGGAGACATCCCTTAGAGATAAATTTATTAAAGGGGAAACTCTATATCCTAGTAAAGAGGATAGGAAAGAAGTTGGTAAAGTGGATGTAGGAACTAGTGAGGAACAATCAAATGTAAGAGTCCCATTGAAATAGAACACATGAAGTTAAGCAACTGAATATTGACAAAATGTAAAAGTGCTTCTATATAAATCCTCGAAGTCTAAATACTGAGATAGGTGAACTAGAGTGCCTGGCATTAAATGAGGATATGGATTGTGACAAAGTTCCTCCTCCACCTTGGTGGATCTTGCGCTTATTGGCGGATTTGCTCGCCTTGGAGCTTCACAGCAGCCCTCAGCTTGGCTGTTTTTCTGAACCCACAGTCCAGGTTGACTCCTCCTGTGTCTGACCAGGAGTTGGGAGGATTTGGGGGAACCTGGGCCGACCCTCTACTCCGGGTTCCAGCCCAGGGCCTTGTGGAATGCAGCTGTCTAGAGTGCCTCCTGGAACAGCTGTGCCCAACTCCCTGGGCTACTTCCCCATGGCCTCCTCCCAACATCTTCTTTATCCTCACCATAGGACCTTCCTCCTGGTGTCTGATAATGCTTGTACACCTCAGTCCTCCAACAGTCCGCGTTCTCACTCTCAGCTCCTCGTGCCTCTTGCTCCCAGCTCCTCACACGCACACCACAAACAGAAGTGAGCTCCTTTTTAAAACTCAGGTGCTCTGATTAGCCTGCCTTAATTGATTCTAGCAGCTTCTTGGTTGGCTGCAGGTGTTCTAATCAGCCTGTCTTAATTGTCTCCAGAAGGTTCCTGATTGTTCTGGAACCGCCCCTGTTACCTTACCCAGGGAAAGGGGACCTACTTAGCCTGGGGCTAATATATCTGCCTTCTGTTACTCTTCTGTAGCCATCTGGCCCGACCCTGTCACAGGCAATATGGAAACTTGGTGGAATGAGGATAATCAATGGGACACCATTATACCATGGTACCAAATATATAGGAATGACCAAGTAGGTCACGCTGGTGAGGGATTTCAGAGTGGTAGCCGTGTTAGTCTGTATCAGCAAAAAAAAAACCTGAGGAGTACTTGTGGCACCTTAGAGACTAAAATTTATTTGGGCATAAGCTTTTGTGGGCTAAAACCCACTTCATCGGGTGCATGCAGTGGAAAATTCAGTAGGAAGATATATATACAGAGAGAACATGAAACAATGGGTGTTGCCATAACAACCGTAACAAGACCAATTAATTAAGGTGGGCTATTATCAGCAGGAGGGAAAAAAAACCAAAACCTTTTGTAGTGATAATCAACTGTTTGAAATGGGCCATCCTGATTAAGTGGGTTTTAGCCCATGAAAGCTTATGCCAAAATAAATTTTAGTCTCTAAGGTGCCACAAGTACTCCTCGTTGTTTTTTTTACTGGTGAGGGAGTGGCACTATATGTAAAGGAAGCATAGTCAAATATAGTAATCTTAAATGAATCAAACTGTACCACAGAATCTCTATGGACAGAAATTCTGTGCTTGAACAATAAGAATATAGCAATATAATATACTACTGATCACCTGACCAGGATGGTGACAGTGAAGAATGGCTACAGAGGCAAAAAACACAATAATAATGGGGGATTTCAGCTATCCTTAGAATGACTGTCTATATGTCACCTCAGGAAGGGATGCAAAGAAAATTTCTAGACACCGTAAATGACTGCTGCATGGAGCAGCTTGTCCTGGAATCTGCAAGGGGAGAGGCAATTCTTGATTTAGACAAGCACAGGATCTGATCCAAAAGATGAATATGGCTGAAGCACTCAGTATTAATGATCATAATGTAATTAAATTTAACATCCTGGTAGGGAGAAAATACTAAAGAAACCCACCACAATACCATTTAACTTAAAAAAGAGGAACTACACAAAAATGACGAAGCCGGTTAAATTGATTTGCCCTTTGCTGGCTGGACCTTGTTCTCAGACAAGAGTGACAACACTTAGCACTCCTGTAAGAATTCTAGGGCTTGTCTTAAACATGTTTCTATTGGGGAAATCTGCAAAGCTGCTACCTGGAAGTCGGTCCATACGTTTACTAAACATTATGCTTTGGATTTGGCTTCAAGAGAAGATGCTAGATTTGGTAGAGCAGTTAATTAATTAGGACTCTCTTCCCTCCTCCTGAGTTTACAGTATCACTTGCCAAACTACCCATAAGTGGGAATATGCAGAGCCACTCGAAGGAGAAATTAAGGTTATTTACTAATAACCAGAGTTCTTCAAGATGACTCTGCATATTCACACATCCCACACACAATTCCTCAGAGTCCTATCCTGGTTTCTCTGGGTCAGCCTCAGAAAGAACTAAGGCAGTAAAGTGCCAGTGCCCCCTTTTATATCCTCGCCCTCAGAACGTTCAAGAGTGAGGAGAGGGCGCATGTGTGTTCCAACAGGCACTGCTTGGAGAAGGTTCTACCGTTAGGCTGCACTGGTTGGCGCATTATCCATAAATCCATCATCTCATAGACTCCTAGGCTTTAAGGCCAGAAGGAACCATCGTGGTCATCTAGCCTGACCTGCACATTTCAGGCCACAGAACCTCATCCACCCACTCCTGTAATAGATTCATATCCTCTGACTGAGTTACTGAATTCCTCAAATCATGATTTAAAGATTTAAAAATACAGAGAATCCACCATTTACTCTCGTTGAAACGAGCAAGTGACCTATGCTCCATGCTGCAGAAGAAGGCAACCCCTCACCCCCAAGGTCTCTGCCAGTCTGACTTGGGAGGAAATTTCTTCCTGATAGAAAGATGGTGATCAGTTATACCCTGAGCATGTCGACGAGACCCACCAGCCAGATATCTGGAAAGAATTCACTGTAGTAACTCAGAGCCCTCCCCATCTAAAGTTCTGTCTCCATCTGTTGGAGATATTTGCTACTAGCAGTTGTAGATGGGCCATGTGCCAACCTGAAAGAACTCCAGGTAAGTAACCTCAAGAAAGTAACCTTCATTTCTTCTTGAAGCAGATTCCTCCTGGAGTGTCAAACAGTATTTCCAACTAGGTGCATTAAATTAGCCTCAGCCCAGACAAAGATGGCAGCAGTGCGAGAGGTCTTTGAGGTCCTTTGGGAACTTGTAGCACACATGAGAAGATTGATACTGGTGAACTGACTTAATGTGCTGATGGACAAAGAAGAGTTTAAGATTTTCAGAGCACTGAAATTCCTTTTGTGAAGAAAGCCTATTTGGATTAGATACCTGTTTCTTAGACTGAAGAGAATTGAACTCCTACACAAGCCTTGCTTTAAACTCGTTAGAAAAGGAAGAGAAGGAGCTTTTTGCTTAATTCAAATGTCCTGTGATGTAATTCCAACATACATAGCATTTCAGAAGATAAAATTTGAAGACCAAACATGAAGGATCTTAACATTCTAAATTTTGTATCCATATGCAAGGAGCACTGGAAACCAGCAAGAACTAGAAGGGATACTAAATGATGGAGATTATTATCTGGTGGTGTAATCAGAAATCGGTAGAACGATCCACGTATCTGGCATGTAAAATACAAATGGTTTTGTATTTATAAAATACATTGCACATGAAATCATATAAAGCCATAATACATAATGAGAGAGATGTGGGGGTGTGCTAGGGAGTTAAGTGATGAAATACTTTTGGGTAAGGATTCCAGGAATGAAAAAGTGGAAGTGACTACAACCCCCCTGCCTCCCACCTCTTCACACTAATCAGAATGTGAGAAATAAATATATCTACACATGCATTGATATTTAAATGCCAACAATGTGTTTCTTGTACAAATTATCAAGGATGATGTGGTTCCTGCTCTGATGAGTGTATAGTCTTAAATAGCCAATACAAATCAGGTAAGAGGTGCAAAACTGACAGAGAAGGGTTCTATCTTAGAATGACTTTTGATTGGTGAGACACGATGAATTTAATGAAATGGAGCAGCATTACTAATGGGCTTTGTGGAAATGGTTTAGAGGTGTTTGAATGAGAGAGGGTGATCATCTTGCTTTTGAGGGTGTTCCCAGCATAGATGGCAGTCTGGAAAAAAAGAAAGCCTAAGGATAAGAGTAGGAGACGAATATAAAGAGTCTGCCTTGCAGAGGAACAACATACAGAAATCCCAAGAAGTACAGTTCCTTTGACTTCCTTATGCTTCCTTGCAGGGCAGATGGCTCACAAGGGCCTGAAGGTAGGTTTCATGCAAGATGGGAAGGGAGCATAATTTTGTAAAGATTATTAGACTCTGACACTAGGGCAAACACCAGCTTCAGCTATGTTTTCAGTGTCTAGTTACTTACCAGTAAATGGAGTTCTCATTGAAGTTTTTTTTAATTCTACTTTGGATTTTTCCAAAAGCCTTCTTGGACCCGAGAGAGTTTGTATGTAGACATAGCAGAAGAGTCAATTAACTCCTGACACGTTCTGTGGCACATGCACTTACCTGTATAAAAATTCAAAACTTCAGTGGTTGAAAGTAGCATTCATAGAACCGCCAGAATGCAGATCTGTGGCTTAAATGAGTCAATAGAACTCCAGTTTTAGTACTAAACCACCTTAGAATCATAGACTTTAAGGTCAGAAGGGACCATTATGATCATCTAGTCTGACCTCCTGCGCAACCAGGCCACAGAATCTCACCCACCCACTCCTGTAACAAACCCCTGACCTATGTCTGAGCTATTGAAGTCCTCAACTTGTGGTTTAAAGACTTCAAGGTACAGAGAATCCTCCAGCAAGTGACCCGTGCCTCATGCTGCAGAGGAAGGTGAAAAACCCCCAGAGCCTCTGCCAATCTGCTCTGGGGGAAAATTCCTTCCCAACCCCAAATATGGCGATCAGCTAAACCCTGAGCATGTGGGCAAGACTCACCAGCCAGACACCCAGGAAAGAATTCTCTGTAGTAACTCAGATCCCATCCTATCTAGCGTCCCATCACAGGCCATTGGGCATATTTACTGCTAATAGTCAAAGATCAATTAATTGCCAAAATTAGGCTATCCCATCATACCATCCCCTCCATGAACTTATCGAGCTTAGTCTTGAAGTCTTTTGTCCTTTGTTGGTCCTTTGTTCCTATTTTAAAACATTGTATTTTTCCCTTTGTCTTTAGGAAGGTATTTCAACACTGGATCTGCTCTCTGACACCAATTCAAGTTTGTTTTCACAACCGACTTCTGCTGAAATGGGTGTTCCACTTCCTGCCAAGAATCTAATGTTCAAAGAAGGCATGTTATCCGAATGGAATGGACAGTCCCCGTCCCCAGTTCTTATTGCAAACGTACTTAAAGAACAAATCCAATAGTTTGGTTTCACCGTGCATTGCTCACTTAATGCCTTTTTTCTTTGTCTAGTACAATTAATTTATACTGCCAACCACTAAGAAGTGTTTTGCTGCTGCAGCATAACCCACATTAAAGTAGTGTTTTTAAGTGTGTTGTGTTGCAGTACTGGGGAAACACGCTGTATACAACTTGTTATTCATTGGCGCATTTCCGGCTGCAACAGAAAGCTCTTCAGCTATCAGCGCTATATTTGTATCTTGGGATAATCGCTATTTCTTTTATAATTCTAAACACACCTTTTTTAGGCTTTCTGGTTATTGTTAAATTTCTATGCTGTCACCACAAAATTGCAATAGTAATTTGATACGTTCGTTGCTCATATATAAATTAGTTTTGTATTTTATTACTGAATTCTGTTTATAAGTAGGAGATTTGGCTCTGGAAAGGCTTTCAGTAGTGTTCAAATAGTAAAAATCTGGTATCATGGTGGTATTATGGGGCATTAAGAATTGTTGCCGATGTCTGTATATTATGTAGGTCAGCCTGATGATGATGAAGGTTTGGTTTGGTAAATCAACATAACAATAATGAATTGACACTTTCTATGAGGTCTTAAGTTTTGAAGACATAAAATCCTACTGATGCCTTTAGGAAATCTTAGAAAAAGATTGGGTCAATTTCATCCTCTGTGTAATTTCATGGAGAGCAATAGAATTGCACCAGGGATTAATTTGGTTCCCTCTGTTCCTAGAAAGCTGTTTACGTATATAGTAGTGTATTTCTTTTGTCCCTTGTTTTATTGGAGCACTTACATGAAACTAGGATCTTTGCGCCTTAAGCATGTTTGCTTCTGTCACATGCAGTGTTGTTGGGGTCGTGTTGGACCCAGGATATTAGACACACAAGGTGGGTGAGGTGATATCTTTTATTGAAGCAACTTCTGTTGGTGAGAGACACAAGCATTTGAGCTTACACAGAGTAGACCTGAAGAAGAGCAGTGTGTAAGCTTGTGTGTCTCATGAACGAAAGTTGCTCCAAAAAAAGAGATTACCTCACCCACCTTGTCTTTGCTTCTGTCACTTATTCCTCACCGGAAGCTGTTCATTTATGTTTGTAACGTCGCTGTGGAAAAGGAGTGATGTCACAAACCAAACAAGTTAATGGCAGAATAAACAGTTGGAGAAGCCTTAATACTAAAAGAACAAAGCTTTTGGTTTTTATGTGGGTGTTCTCAATAAAGAAAAAATGCAGAAAAAAGTGCCGAAAATCTGTAGGCAGATGTATTTCTTTAAACAGTTCTTTTAAGTTTTCCGTAAGCCATCAACTACTCATGACAAATATCAACTTAATCATTTCTAGGTTTAGAAGGCTTCCTCCCTAGAGGTGGGAGGAATTTGTGCAGTGTTACTTCATTTTAGTTTATACTAACTCTGCAAGGTTGTTTCCTGCCCTTTTAAACACATCGTATCCAGTTAAGCATACTAGGAAAACAAGTATGTAGAATATTTTGAAGATTAGTGTCTAAAAATTTCTGATGACTTTTTGTTTACTGGAATTCATTAATATACTATCTTTAAAATGAAATTGAACCATGCTGTCAGCACCTGCCTGCAGTTTAAGCAATTATTGGACCAAGAACCTGTGCAACATGCAGTGCTGGAAATTGTACATGGTAAATGTAGTAATGTTCAGTTTTTGTATTTGTTTGATAAGAGGGTAAGAAGAAAATATTTGATGTGATATATGTTTTAAAAGGGTGGGGGGAAGCACCCTAATGTGATAGAACAGTGAGTTGAATTAGAATGGAATCTTCAGTTATTTCTTTATTTCTCACTTGGTTAACATTCCTATTAAGTGTAAATGTGGCGCTTTCTCTCCGGCTGAAAAACTGGAAGTTGTAAGTATTTCAGCATGGTCAGTGCAATGCTCTTCTCACGTTTGTCTCTTCTCCTTTTATATTTTACCAGTAGCAGCTGAACTTGCTTATTCTGCACATATTACAGAGCTTGACTTCATGTGTTGATTAGTGTGTATGCTACAATAAAAAAGGTTGACTTTTTTTTTATTGGACATGTACAAATTGTCCATATTTTTAAATTGATACTGGCTGTCTTTTTGCCTTCAAAGGAAATTAAAAAGAAAAAATAGGAATGCTACATGTTCTTTATGGATATTAGTAAGGGGGGAAATAGCATAGAAAGCAGACCATAGTCTGATCTGTCTGAGAATTAATATCCTACATGAAGAGACATTAATCCACCGTCTAACACAGTGAAGGGACCTATACTGAAGGTGGTGCTTTACATTTTCAGTATCGTAGGCATTATTTGAAATACTGCAGTGAGCTTTTGTAGTTTAGCTAGCAGCAAACTTTATATCGGCTGTCACCTGTACATTGTATATATACAGATATGTACAATTATGGTAGCTCATGTAAAAGTCTGTCGTCTGCAACCTCAAAATTAATGGAAGAATTTTTTTTTAAATTTGTTTTTAATTCTCCACTATTATTGGCTTAAATATTCATACTTGGATACCTAAAGTTAGGCTTCTAAATAAAAGTAGCCTGGTTAGCAGAATTGCTGAATACCTACAAATCTGACGGTTAACAATAAGAGCTGCAGGTACTTGGCAGCTTTTCAAAATTAAGCTACTCTTATTTAGGTGCTTTAAGATGGATTTAGAAACCTAACTATAGACCCACAGGCTTGGAAATTTTACTGAATAGGTGACTACCAAAGAAAGACCTTAAACTATCATAAACTCAACTGCAACTGTGATACTGGGTATGGTCCAGAGGCTTTATTCAAGGTACAACATTTTGTTTTAAATGCGGTGTAAACAACGGCAAGACCTCCATTCAGACCAAAATAATCTTTTGATATTGTTATTAAGAATAAAGACAATATAACTTTTTTCTTCAAATGATTTATTAATTATGGAAAATCAATAATATTTTAAATTTATTTTAGGCATCTACCTTCCAAGAAGTCTATTAAGTTAACGAAAAAAGTGGTTTGTTTTGTGCTTTGGGAATTAGTTCGGTCAACCTAAGCAGTATTTTAGCTGGATTTATCTTGAGATACAGGAGCCAACTAACAGGATTTCATTGTGGTTTCTATCACACAATGATTCAAAAATTCTCTCTGGCATTGTTCTCAAACCTTTTTTTCTTTTCTTGTTCAGTGTTTCTAACACAGTTTGTATTCTGAAGGTTTTCAAGTACAACTGTAACTCAATACAGTTGATTTTTTTCTTGTATGACATTGTTAATAGGATATATTGAAATGTACAAAATTTTGTGTTCAGTTAAATTATTGGCACATGTAACAAATGTTTACAAATAAAATGTGTTGTAGATCAAAACACGGCAAAATGCTTTTCCCTTTCAGATGTGTTTCTTCTGGACATGGCAGTAAAATGTGGCACTTATGGATTGAAGGACCATTAGCCAATTATAGTAATCTCCATAATATATTATCAGAGTATCTCTGGCAATATCTTGCTACTATATCTTGTAGTAGCAAAATCTTCAGACATTTAGTTTTATCAGAAGATAAGTTCAGTCATTGCAATATCTTTCCTCCTAAACTCTTTTCTCCATTGGTTTTTAGAGAGATGATCGTGGAGCATAAAAACTGCACCCTGACGCTCCCCATCCAGCCATGATTCTTCCACGAAGAGCCAAAGAACTTCCTGAGATCCAGCTTTGGCCCCATATCCTCCATTAATTTGCCCCCAGAAAAGACACTAATTTAAGGCATCATTGAGCTCTCAAATTAGGATTCTGATCAGCAAAGCACTTACACGTGGGTGTAAATTTAGGCAATGAGACTACTCACATAGTTTAGTATCCTGGTGACTCAGGGCCTCAGCAAAGCACTTAAAAACATGCTTAATTCCCACTGACTTCACTTCATACTTAAAATTAAGGGGATAATACCAAGCACACTCAGAACCAGCTTTGAAGAGTACAGAAAATGTTGAAATTATTACACAACTAAGTATTCAGGCGTGAATCTTTTTTTTTTTTTTTTAGTGCTGATTCAGGCCAATAAGTAACTATCACATTATAGAATCTCAGCACTCTGGTACTTGAATCCAGTTGCAAACCCTTCCAGAAAGCTCAGGCTGGTATTTGACTTTTAGAAAGTTGACCTGTGTTCTTGAATATAGGAAAGCTGTTGACCTTTTGCTTAGTTATGGAAGAAGAGAAATGAGATTCCTGCTTCATTAAAGTAATCCTCTTTGATCCTTTCTGAACTCTGTTTTATAGCAGAATGGCAATTACAAAGAAACAAGCAAAAACATTCAGAAATGTTTTAGGTCTGCTCACATTAAATCTCTTCACTTCACTTTACCACTCTTCAAGAAGTAAAAGAATAAAACACCAAATAAATTTGCACATTCTATGTATTGCATATGTCAAGCATTTGCACATTCTATGTATTGCATATGTCAAGCATTCACCTGTTTGCTATTGTACATCCAGCAACTCTTACTCATTTAATCCCATAGTGAACTGTTACAGGCCAAGAGGTCCTACACATTAGAAGTTTGCTCAACTCTATTCAGAACTGTCAAGTTCTATAAGCTGAACCAGCTGGGAATTGTCCTCTTCTACCAGACTGAAAATGTAGGCTCCAGGCCCTATTATGAATTTACCAAAGTCAGTATAATCTGCAAGGACAGAAGGTGTTTTTATTTATTTATTTATTAGCGTACAGAAGGGGAAAGGATTCAGTGATAATTCATGGTAACAAACATAGGGATTTTTAGAATTTTCTCTTTTATGCTGCTCCTAAAAATCACCCTTAACACCTATTGATTTCAATGTAACTGTTGTAATTTTAACTTTGAAACACATTATAAATGCATAGCATCTAACTTCATCTTTCTGCTAGTCTTTAAGAAACCTCAAGTTTCATGATTTAAGCAGGATCCAATTGTGTGATTTGGGTAGGGCAGGATTAGGCCCTAAATGAATTCCCCAAAGTCTAAATAGAACTGTAAGTGGAGATATTTTTTTAAGTACAACTGTTGTCCTTCGGATGTCAGTATTTCACTTTAATACCTATCTGTCACTCAACAACAAACTATTAGAGATTTATCTTTTCTGTAAGATCCTGCATGTATCCTTATGTTTTTTAAATCCTTGGTTTGGAATCTTGCTCATTGAGTCATTTTCATAAATTAACTAAATAAACAGAGCTCTTTGACTAGTAAATAATTTATCAAATCTATTTGAAGAATAAAACATTTTTGGAATATAATTTAAAAGTCAAAACACTGGTTGAATAACACAACACATTTTTGTCAGATATTTTATTTGAATGATGCCATTCATCAAATATATTGTTCAACTAAATAGTATTAGATCAGCTGTATTAATAAACATTACCAGTACAGCTAGACAAATAACTGATTTTTTTGGTTTGGTGGCAGTTAAAAAAAAATCCAGTTTGGGTTGAACTGAATCTGAATTTGTTTTGGAATTTTTGGTGAATTGAAAAAGTCCATTTTGGGGTCTGTTCCAGAGCAGGAATTCAAACCTAGGTCTTATATGTCCCAGGTGAGGGTTCTAATCACTGGGCTAAAGATTATAAGGGGTGGGAATAGGGGAGCAGGTTACCACCACCTCCTCCTTTGGCCATTTTGTGAATGGCCAAAAGCATTTCTTTCAAATTCACAAGTTGTTTTGGATTGACCAAAACTACATTTTTTGGCAAATAAACTATTTGAAAAACTTTGCCCAGCTCTAATTAGCAGTGCACTGTGGTGTCTGTTGGCTCAGATGGCAGTGAGGAAGGCAACGGGGGAGGTGACAGAACCAATGACAACAGTGATAAGGCAGCCCATGATGGTAGTGACCAGGAAACCTATGACGAAAATGAAACCAGGGCAATGACAAGGACAGGGATGGAGTCCAAGACAGAAGTGACCTGGGAGTTGATGATAGTGGCAGAACCCAGGATAGTGGTGGTGACATGGCAATGGAACCCAGGCGGGAGGCATCAGAACCAATGATGGCAGTGGAGCCATGGCAATGATGAGGACTGGGAGGAAGCCAACAATGACAATGACCAAGAAGCTGATGATGAAGATTAGAATGGCAACAGAGAGGGAGCCAGCAATAGCAGTGGAGAGCAGAACAGTGGCAACAAGAGTGTATGATGGTGATGGAGCCAACGATGGTAACAAGGACTGCAGTGGGGCTGAGGAGGGCGGTGATGAGGGTGGCAATGGAGGCCAGGATGGAATCGATATGGGAGGTGAAGAGCCAATGACAGGGATAACCAGGAAGCTGATGACCGTGGTGGAGCCAAGAATGGCAACACGTCCCAAGCCAGCTGTGACGAGGGAACCAATGATGGTGGCGGAGCCCGGGACAACAGTGACAATCAGGGAGTCAGTGATGGCAACAGAGCCCAGGATGGAAGCAACAAGGAAGGTGAATGAGCTGATGATGGTAGCGGTGAAGAGATCTGTTGATGGAGCTGACAGTAAAGCCAATGGGACCCAGGATGATGGTGACCAGGAGGCAGATGATGCGTGTGACTGTGGCATAGCCCAGATCAGCAATGATGGTGACCAGGGATTCAATGGCAGTAACAGAGCCCAGGACAGGGGCGACGAGGGAGCAATGATGGTGGAGCCCAGGACAGTGATGAAGATGATGGCAGAGCGCTGGGTAGCACCAAAGAGGGTGATGGAGCTGGCAAGGGACCTGATAGCAATGGAGCTGATGACAGTGATGAGGTGAATGATGGAGGTAGGGATGACAGTGAGGATGGTGATGGAGCTGAAGTTGTTAATGGTGGAGCTGATGTCAGTGATGGAGGTGAGGATGTTGAAAAAGATGGCAACAGAGATGAGGACAATGCTCAAGTCAAGGAATATACTGGTGAGCAGGAGGACAAAAGCAAATATATCAGTGGAGCGGATTGTAATGGCAAAAATTGTGATGGAGCCAGGACACACAGGTCAGTGAGGCTTTATTTGAAAGTTGTAAAGTCTGAAGTGAGGGCCCAGGGAAAGTAGAGAAGATCAGGTACATGGGGCAGGTGGAGGAGAAACCAGTGAGAGAGGCGATGTAGGGGGAGAAATATAGGGCAAAACCAGAGAGAGGAAATGAGAGGGGGAGCCTGTATTTGTCACGGCAGGGAGTTGGGGGTGCGCTTTTCCCCTAGGGAGACATGTAACAAGGGATGTACTCGCACTGTGGGGGGTAGCTGGAGGTGGAAAGTGACCAGGATAACATGCTGAGTGATGAGAAAGGGACTGAGGTTGTGACCGGGGTCCCAGTGTGGGCCTGCCAAGGTCACTCAGGTTGAACTGCAAAGAATGGGGCAGATAATCCTCAAAACTGGTGGATACTTCCAATACTTAAATTTACCAAGCCAGCATAAAACAGATTCTTTATTACCTCACTGGTTGCCCAGAAGCCAACAACACAGTTCCCTTGAAGTAAGCCAGCCTCAAGCCACCATCCAGGTACCCAAGTCAAATATGATGATGATTTCTGAAAATCTTATTTCATCGTATAAAAGAAAAGCTTCTACCAATCTCAAAGGATCAGACACATTACTTCCAGGTTAATGAATTATCCAGATCTTATCCAAATACACGCTTACCACCAATTATTATTAACTAAACTAAAATTTATTAGAAAAGAGAGAGAGTATGGTTAAAAGATCAATATACATACAGACATTAGTTCAGTTCTTGAGGTTCAGATACATAGCAGAGATGGTGAGCTTTGTAGTTGCAAAGAGTTCTTTTAGAATTTAGTCCATAAGTTATAGTCCAGTGTCCAATATTGTATTCAGGGAGTACCAGCATAACTGGGATTTCAATGTGATGATTCAGACTTTCCCTGATGAAGCTTAAGCAGATCTGGGATAAGAAGGATTGGGACCCAAACATCTTTTATACAATTCAGGCCTTCTTTGAGAAGTTGGAGTCCCTCAGGGAACAATAGGTCCTCATTTCCTAAGCATCGTTGTTAATTATTCACACAGATGAACATAAGGCAATTCCCTGTTTTTTCACCATTCACAGATGATTTGCTATGCATTTCAAAGAGAGATGAATACAGCGACATCCTATGTTTATAGTTCATTTAAATGTTCATTTCTTTTGATTTCTGAATTAACAGAATACAGCATAGACAGGGAGTGTTGATTACATTGTTGACCACTACCCATATATATGTAAATACACAAAAACACAAACATTATCTCCCCATATGTCTTTGATGGTTGAATTTCAGTCATTCATCCTGCAGGATGCCTTAACCCTTTCTGGCCATGCGTCACAGAGGTAGTGGTAGTTTAGTTTGCGGGAGGGATGGGAGGTGTCCAAGTGTTGTGTGAACAGCCAGACCTTGTCCCAGTGATGGGAAGGTTAGTCCAGTGACAGTAGTCAGTGAACCACTTAGAGTCTGGTTTGGCAGAATCCAGATGGGATCTTAGTTCCTCCAGGATGTGATGGAGATGTTCAACCAGGTCAGATGCAGGGCCATAGGAAGTTGAGGGTTGGAATGGGTGGAATTGGGGGTGGACACCATAGCTGGCGAAAGAGGGGCTTTGGCAGGTGGACTTACGCTCAGCATCGTTGTAGGTGAACTGTGCGAAGAGTAGGAGTTGAACCCAGTCATGCAGTTCTGCCTGCTTGAATGTGTCTCCCATGTAAACTGAGTAAGGTATGACCAAAGACAGAGAGACATTTGCAGGCCAGGCAAACAAAGCCATCAGGAGAGCAAGTGGGGAAAAAAGTGATCATTTAACAATCTCAATGGGGGATGGAGACAGCACCCCCAGGAAGCCTTCCTGCCTCTTAAAGCAGGGTTGATGAACTTTGAGAGATACTTTCCAAAGGCTTATTGGACTATAAAGAGAGGGGCAGAGAACCCCTAAGTTATCCTTCATCTGAGGAGATGAGGAAAATCAGTGTCTTGAACTCTGTGGGGATCCTGACTAAGAGCTAGTTAGCTATTGCTGGAAAAGGAAGATGGATGAGGAGCAAAGACTGTAGCTTGATAAGTTAGGTCTTAGCCATTAGAAAGTTTACTTTTGTTTGTTTATAACCCTTTGTCTTTTATCTCTTATACTTGAACCCACTTAAAACCTCTTTTTTGATTGAATAAGCTTCTTTTACTTATTATCTAAACCATCCCAGTGCTTTGGTTGAATTGAAGTGATAGTTATCTCCAGTCAAGATGATAAGCTGCTCTTTCTGTCTCTCTAAAGAAGCAGAGAACTTAATATCTTTCTTGAATGTTCAGCAATAGTGGTTGTGAATTGAATAAAGACTTCACTGAGGCACTTGGTGCTGAAGTTCACTGTTACCTGCTGGCAAGGTTTGGACTGGTGGAGTCCTGAGGACTATACTGGCAAGGCAGAAAAGCTAGTTTGTCAAGGAGTTGTCATAGTTTAGGTGCAGCAAAGCTCAAACTTGCTGACGCTGAGAGGGGTAACAGTGTCTTGCAGCTCTGGGTATCCCCAGCAGCCTGTCACATCCATGAAACTTGAAAACATGATAGGAGAAGAGATCGGCTGTCACTTCTGTGGTGGGGATCTTGTGGCAGGGCATGTAGTGGGACATCTTGGCTAGGAGGTCTATGAGTACAAATATGATGGTATGGTTCTGGGAGTCAGGGAGCTCCACAACAAAATCCATTGATATGGATTCCAGGGTCAGGAAGAAGTAAGTAGGTGTACAAAGGTGCCCAGGGGCTTATTGTGGGGGAGCTTTATATGGCAACGTACCTTGCACAAGTTGTGCGATCTTGTGGAGGCATGCAATCTGGGCCACCAGAAATGCTGCACAGTTTTATGGTCCAAAATAGCCAGTTAAATATAAATCATGGCACAGTCAGAGAATTGCAAGGCAGGGTGTACCTTCAGGGGCATAAATGCATTCCTTGAACAGAAGTATCCCATTTCTAACAGAGATGCCTGGGTTCGGCTCACCACTGGGCAATATCTGTTTAGTTGCAAATTGGTCTCTTGGCAGAGAGGATTTTACGAGGGCTAACAGGTCCATTTTCACTAGCACACTGGTGAAATGGCAAGGGTTCTGATGGTCCTTCCTTGCCATCAAGGCACTCACCCTTGTGGGAGAGTGCATCGGGCTTGCCATTGCAGCCTCCGGGCTGATAATGTAGTGTGAACTCAAAATGGGGTAAAAACAGGACCAGTGGACCTGGCGTTGGTTGAGGAACTTCAGGTGTAGCAGGTGTTCTAAGTTTTTATGGTCTGGGAATACCGGGATGGGGAAATGTGCACCCTTCAAGTGGTGACACCACTTCTCAAAGGCAGTCTTAATGGCTAGCAGCTATTTGTCATAGATTTCATAGTGATGTGGGAGTTAGCTTTCTGGAGTAGAATGTTCACAGATGGAGAATGCACGGTGACCCCTGTGTTTGTGATAGCACGGCTCTGATGGCATAATTAGAAGTATCTGCCTTGACAACTAAGGTCTTGGATGGGTCTGGCTGTTTCAATATAGATGCGGAGTCAAAGTTCTTCTTTAGTTGCTTGTTGGGCTTCTGACATCTAGATAAAGGTAGAATTCTTACAGTGAAGTTGTGTAATTGAGGCCACTACTCAGGAGAAGTTCATGAAGAATCTTTGATAGAAATTCACAAATCCCAGGAAGCACTGGATGTTGCAGGTGGTCTTCAGTGAGGCACAGTCCACAATACTGGTAGATACTTTCTGTGGATCCATACTGATCTCATAGAGTGAGATGACATAACCCAGGAAATCAATGGTGGTGTGGTCACACTCGCATTTTTCCAGTTTGGTGTATAGGTCATTTTTCCTAAGGCATTCCAGCACTTGTTGGACCTCATGGCTGTGCAGAGTCTGGCTTTCCAAGAAGATGAGGATGTCATCTAAGCAATGAACTGGTCTAGGATATCTTTGAAGATATCATTCACAAAATGTTAGAATGTGGCCAGGGCGTTGGAGAGGCCGAAGGGTGTAAACAGGTTCTCATAGTGGCCATACCTGGTCAGAAGGCTGTCTTCCGCTTCTCGGCCCTTTCAGATGTGGACCAAGCTGTATGCATTGTGCAGGTGGAGCTCGGTGAAGACCTTTGCTGTGCTGACTTGTTCTAGAAGCTCGTTGATCAATGGGAGAGGATATTTGTTCTTCATGGTGATACTATTCAAGGCCAGATAATCAACTCAGAGGTGCCGTTTTCCTTCTTTTTAATCCTCAGGATGGGGGTTCCAGCAGGGGATTTGGTGGGCTGGATGAAGTTTGTAGTCAGATTCTCATCCAGGTAATTTTGTAGGACCTTGATCTCAGGTGCTGATAAAGGGTAAATATGCCTAACGGGCTCTTTGCCCCTGGCTGGAGATCTGTAGGCTTGTTGTAGGGTCAGTGTTGGGGTAGGACATTGGCATTCTTTTTATCAACACATCTGCGAGGTCGCTATACTTGGCCAGAATTAAGGAACCAGTATATCTCAACACTGATGTAGTACCGAGCACCAAAGATGCTTTCCTGGGTGCCATTCTATCTCCCCCCACTGGATCTTCCTAAGCACCTCTGCTGTCAGAACTGGAAGTTGAATCATACCTCCCATGCTGCCCAGGAAATCATTGGGTTGTGGAAGGAGAGGCAGGGGAAGCCTAATATAACCAAAAAGTGCAGCAAAAGGATCAGGTAAAATTTCTTAATATCCTGGTGTTCCCAAATCTCAACCTGGAGAGGTGCTGTCTTGTAGAAAACAGACCAAGGGGACAACATAGTCTCCATCTGCTCTGGGACAAGCTTCCTCTGGGTGGGCAAGTGTTTGGCTCAGGCAAAGGCCAAATCCATAAAGTTTCTGGATGTCTTGGAATCAATCAGTGTGAGTGGAGTATAGCTTACTTCACGTGTGACTGAGACCCAGAGCTGGAGAGGGATCTGCAAGTGTGGTTGGTGGGGGCACGTGTGGGCAGCAGAGAGGGATCTGTTTGGGGAACTTGCTCTCTGGATTATGTCCAGCTGTGATCCCTCTACTGGGGCTGGATGGGGTAGTTGCTATCAAACTGCTCCGACAAGGGGATTTTTGGATGGCACTGGCTACAGCTACTGCATGTGTTTAGGGATCGCCCATGGAAGCCACAAGGTATCCATCTGCAGCAGTTCTGCCAGGTTGCACATCGCTTTTAATATTATTAGTTTATCCATAGATTCTATATGACCCAAGAGCAATAGACTAAGAAGCAAGCCACTGGTGAAGTGATCAGCCTTGCTCTGACTGAATTATATTTTTCAGAGTTCAGGATTGTCTGAATGACACACTCTTTATGGCTTTGCTTCTCTTGTGGGTTGCCTGTTGTACTGTATTCTTTGGCACTGATCATTGCGGCTAGAAATCTGCTTGAATTGTCTGTGCATTCTTAATCATTTTGATTTATCATAGCTCCTTCCCATCTGGGCAGGCCTCCATTGCCCTTTTACTTGGCATACATTGATAAATCAACACAGAAAATTATCACTAGCTTGACTTCTTTATAAGCAGTTTCTTTCTTTAGATAAGAAATCTAATAATGCTACACTCTTGCTCTTTGCTGGAGAGAGACATCTTTTGCATTCTTCCCGGATAGCTGCTTGTAGGACTTCTTGGAATTTATCGATCAAAGGGACTGAATGGAGAGTTTTGTTTGGGAAGTTGAAGCTGGCTTTTTCCCATGGTTATACGAAAATGGTGATGTTTCAGTGGGAAGGTATTTTGTTTCCATCTTGAGTCTTCAGAGGAGGTATATCCCAGATCCATTATTAAACCAGATGCCATGATCCAAAATTAAAGCACTATCTATGTTTGCTTCCAGGCTAGCATGCACCAGCAACCAATTTGTCCTGGGTTATAATGAGTGAAGCGCTGCAAAATATAAATAATTATAGTCCTTCTGGATAAGATAGTCCACAGATGTCTTTTGGGTTGAGTTTATGCATTAAAATTGAAAGGTATTCCCACCTAAATTTTGAACTTGGCCCTGAATGGTTAGGCTTATCTCTTAGATTTATGGGTCACTTCAGTCACTTTTTAGATTAGGCAGGAGTACTCCTCAAAGATGCTCCTCCTTAATCCCTAGCAGCATGTACCCAGGAATTACCAGACAATGAAGGAGTGTCTACAAGTAAGGAAAGATCAAAAATTAGCCTCTACATGATCAATATTTGTTTTATTTTAAAAACCCTACTTTAGTTTCTTTACTTCTTGAGCCTAATAAATGGTATTTTGTAAAATATGAAACTTCTATGTTAGCTGGAACCAATTGAACCTAAAGGACATATCAAAGAAGGCTGTATCTCTTCTCCTATAAACTCTTTCCATTTCAGATCTGTAAATGAATTACCTCTCTGTTGCTGGTATTTCTCTAAAGACCTTAACTTCTCAGTTCACAAGAACTCGACTTGACTCTGGACTTGTCTCTCAGGTTTCTTTACTGGCATTCTCTTAGCTATGTCTACACTGTGTACCTTACAGCGGCACAGTCTGTAGCGGTGATTGGCCAAGTCTTCCCCCACAAGTATTAGGCTATGTGTACACTAGCACTTACTGTGGTATAACTTATGTTGCTCAGGAGTGTGAAAAAGCCACCCCACAAGCGACATAAGTTACACCAACCTAAGCACTGGTGTCAAGGTCCCTTACCCGCTCTGAACTCTAGGATACAGATGTGGGGGGGACCTGCATGAAGGACCTCCTAAGCTTATTCTTACCAGCTTAGGTTAAAAACTTTGTCAAGGTACAAACTTTGCCTTGTCCTTGAACCTTATGCTGCCACCACCAAGCGTGTTAAACAAAGAACAGGGAAAGAGCCCACTTGGAGACGTCTTCCCCCCCAAAAATATCCCCCCCAAGCCCTACACTACCTTTCCTGGGGAAGGCTTGATAAAAATCCTCACCAATTTGCATAGGTGAACACAGACCCAAACCCTTGGATCTTAAGAACAATGAAAAAAACAATCAGGTTCTTAAAGGAAGAATTTTAATTAAAGAAAAAGTAAAAGAATCACCTCTGTAAAATCAGGATGGTAAATACCTTACAGGGTAATCAGATTCAAAACATAGAGAATCCCTCTAGGCAAAACCTTAAGTTACAAAAAGACACAAAAACAGGAATATACATTCCATTCAGCACAGCTATTTTACCAGCCATTTAAACAAAACAGAAATCTAATGCATATCTAGCAAGATTACTTACTAAGTTTTAAGACTCCCTTCCTTTTCTGTTCCTGGCAAAAGCATCACCCAGACTGACAGACCCTTTGTTTTCCTCCCCGCCTCCAGCTTTGAAAGTAACTTGTCTCCTAATTGGTCATTTTGGTCAGGTGCCAGCGAGGTTATCTTAGCTTCTTAACCCTTTACAGGTGAAAGGGTTTTACCTCTGGCCAGGAGGGATTTTATAGTTCTGTATACAGAAAGGTGGTTACCCTTCCCTTTATATTTATGACAACTGGTGTGCACAGCGCTATGTTGGTGGGAGAGTGTCTACTGCTGGCATCGCTACCGTGCTTGTGAGGCAGGAGTAGTTAAGTTGAGGGAGGGATAGCTCAGTGGTTTGAGCATTGGCCTGCTAAATCCAGGGTTGTGAGTTCAATCCTTGAGGGGGCCATTTAGGGATCTGGGGCAAAAATTGGGGATTGGTCTGGCTTTGAGCAGGGGGTTGGACTAGATGATCTCCTGAGGTCCCTTCCAACCCTGATATTTTTTTATTCTATTATGAGAGAGCTCTCTCCTGTCAGCTCAGAGCGGTTACATAAGAGGGCTTGCAGTGGCATATCTGCATTGCTGCAAGAGTTGTCTACTGGCTTGCGAATGAGACCTGATAGCAAATAACATGTGGCTGCTCTGACTAGCCTATAAATAGGCAGTTTGATAATTATGTACCTTGGTTGTGGGCTATGCTTTCAAAAGGACTCCTGTTTTTCTGTATGATGTATTCATGGTAACACATTGTCAGGTTACGGCTAATGTTGGGGGGGTGGAGGGAGAGATACACATCTTGAAATATGTCTCGTTAGACCTCAAGAAAAAAGATATGGACTCAGTAAGACAGATTTTTAAAATTATTTTGAGTATATTTCCATTTGCTTGCACTAAAATATCCACACCAGCTTGTCTATAAATATTTAGAGTGTCAGTTTAGAAAGAGCTGAATAAATAAATAAATAATGGTGTATTTCTAAAAATATGGATATGATAAAAATACATAATTTTGGCATCACCGATCAGTGTGTGTGCTGAACACTGGGGAAATGTTTGATGTATACAATAATGTGTTGCTGTCCATAATACATTTCTGCTTGCTGAAGATCAGAAATGCATGAGCCAAAGGGAGTCTCTTAGCATCGAGAAGTCACATACAGAATATTGCTCCTTAGAGCTATTTTGTGGTGAAATAGCAATTACATAAAAGGACTTTTTAATAAAAGTGGAATAGCTACATGTTTTAACAAAAGTTGCATTTACCTTTCATTTTGCTGTATTTTTCATAGTACATGCAACACACTTTGTCTCTTACAGGGCTGCCTTTACTGTGCTATACACAAACGGATGTAGCTTAAAAGAATCTCAAACTGCACTTGTACATATTGGAAATTCTATAATCTGGGATTGCTGCAAAAGATATGTATTATATTTAACCAGCCAACCAGGAAGCAAAAAGGACTGATAACTACATTAGAATTATGGTGATTCTTTATACAATATACATCTTGTTAAACATATGCATTTGTTATTGTGCTTTTCAGAGCTACAAAGCACTTTGTGACAGCTGCAGTCTATATCCTTTCCTTTGTGCAGGAAAAAAAAAACCCACATCTTTGTGAAAGCTATCAAAGTATTAACATTAGAGTTTACAGATTTAAAAAAAGCTCTAGTCATTGTTTTAATCTCCTAAAGCCTTTCAACTACAGTGCTGTGTTTGTGCTACTAAAATGAAGGTGCTGCAAGCATTGCCTTTAAAAGCCTAATTTCTCAGGGTTTGTCTACATGGGGAAATTGACTAGCATTGCTACAGAGGAATAATTCTGGAATAGTGTGTCCACAAGGGGGAGTTATGCCCACATATCTTTATGGAATACTTATTCCACTGTAGCTCTGCCAGTCAATTTCCCCATGTAAACAAGCCCTTATGGATTCTTACAGTATCTCATCAGTTTAAAATTTGCTTTGGGCTAAAATGTTGGCCCGCAGAGTCCAAACAAAGGAATGTCATTTTAATAGCAAACTTTTTAAAATAGCGGATCAGATTTCATTGACATTTAGGGTGCAAGAAAACTTCAAATACTTTAAGATGGGTTTGGCTGCACTCGAATTACTCAAAAATGTGCTTGTATTTAAAGCTATAAATATGGCAAGAAACCAGGGCCTGGTCTTGCAAGCTTCTGGCTGGCTTGGTAAGGGTTACTCACCCAAGAGACAAGGAGTACTTGTGGCACCTTAGAGACTCACCAATTTATTTGAGCATGAGCTTTCGTGAGCTACAGCTCACTTCATCGGATGCATACCGTGGAAACTGCAGCAGACTTTATATACACACAGAGATCATGAAACAATACCTCCTCCCACCCCACTGTCCTGCTGGTAATAGCTTATCTAAAGTGATCATCAAGTTGGGCCATTTCCAGCACAAATCCAGGTTTTCTCACCCTCCACCCCCCCCCACACAAACTCACTCTCCTGCTGGTAATAGAGTTTGTGTGTGTGGGGGGTGGAGGGTGAGAAAACCTGGATTTGTGCTGGAAATGGCCCAACTTGATGATCACTTTAGATAAGCTATTACCAGCAGGACAGTGGGGTGGGAGGAGGTATTGTTTCATGATCTCTGTGTGTATATAAAGTCTGCTGCAGTTTCCACGGTATGCATCCGATGAAGTGAGCTGTAGCTCACGAAAGCTCATGCTCAAATAAATTGGTGAGTCTCTAAGGTGCCACAAGTACTCTTCTTTTTGCGAATACAGACTAACACGGCTGTTACTCTGTCACCCAAGAGAGCGTTTATGAGATTGGGATTCTAGACCCAGAGTCTCAAAGGTATTTAGGTGAAGTTCTATTTCCTACTTTTAAGCTTTCAATGGCAGCTTGCTGCTCACTTATGGGATGAATGAATGACTTGCTATACAGGAGCTGTTTTATGAGTGCTATAATAGAAGAATAGCCCAGAAGATTTAGGCCTGGTGATTTGTCTGTATTTGGGTGCTGCACTCACTTTTCTCAGTGTAAAACTCTCCTTCATATCTTGTTCTACGGTTACTAGGCAGCCACATTTTATTTAGTCTGAACACAGTAATTTATTTTCAAAATGCTTTTGAGAACTGAAATGTAATTCTTAAATTTGCATAACCAGATGAGAAGGCAATGATTTGGATATCATGGGCTACAAATTCACCTTTTCATCTTGTTGCACATCTCTTTCAGGTGTGTTCTGTCTGCTGTGCTTTTGTCAGCTTTTGCTTGGAATGAATATATGCAATAGAAGATAAGAGAAATAACAGGGCTGCATTATCTGGTGATCATAGTTCTCTAAAGATTTCACACTCACATTATTCGTATGTTGCAAGCCAGTTAGTAATCCCACTCTAGGAAAAACATAAAAAAGAATGGAAATATAAACTGCATAGTAACATAACACTAGTGACTGTTAAAGAAATCCATGCCTGTCCTAGGGTTTCCAACAGTTACATATTACAAGGGATGTCCCTTATTTAAGTGGAAAATTGCCTGTCCCATACTAAATCAGTACGGGATACCTTTTTATCCTGTATTTCAACAGCAGGGGGCCGGTACTCACAGGTGCATCTTTCCACTCCCCTCCTGATCCTGGCCCTTCTGTGCTGTGCAGGGAAAGCAGACTGGGCAGCGATCAAGGGCCAGGATTGGGAGGGGAGTGGAAAGATACACCCATGAGTACTGGCCCCCTGCTGACTTCGGTCCTTGAGTGAAGCCCCATGTACTTTCCCTACTCTGTCTGGCAGGGCAAGTGGATGGGGCTGTGTGCCCTGGAGTTGCACAGAATGGCCAGGGTCAGAAAGGGGCTCTGTCTGGCAGGTGAGTCAGTACTCCTGGGGTGTCCCCTCCCCACTTGCAGTCTCTGCCAATGTCCGTAGCAGGGTGCACAGCACTGCAGCAGGCAAAGACCAGCAACTGCAGCCTCCAACTCCGCTCCCGGCACCTGAGCAGAACATGAACAGGACTTGCAGTGGCTGCTGGCCTAGCATCTGAGGCCCTGGGATCTCTGCAGCATCCAGAACTGGGTAGAGAGAAACCCTAGGAAGCATGGGGGGGTGGGGGGGAGGAAAGGGACGTGCCCTTAGAGGTTCAAGTCAAGAATGGGGACAGCTGAGGTCTGTCCCGGACTTTTTAAATAGAACGTTGGCAACCCTCGCCTGTACTAAAGTCTAATTTGTTCTGTTCAGTTTTTTTGTTCACTTCAAGGAGTGTAGATAAGAGGGATTTTCCACTGTGACAGAGTCCATCTATTTCAAAGCAAAACTTGTAATTTAATTGAAAAAAAAACAGAAAATTGTTTAGGCACTTTTAACAACAGAAAGGGAAGATTGGGCTTGTCCTAATGGCTTGGTGTTCATAGAATCATAGAATATCAGGGTTGGAAGGGATCTCAGGAGGTCATCTAGTCCAACCCCTGCTCAAAGGTCAAGCCTAACCTTAAAAACTCCTAAGGAAGGAGATTCCACCGCCTCCCTAGGTAACGCATTCCAGTGTTTCACCACCCTCCTAGTGAAAAAGTTTTTCCTAATATCCAATATCTTCCTGTTTACATAGATATGGTTTATTATTATGGTTATACATAAATTCAGACTGGAGAGTAACCACATTTATTTTCTCAAGCTCACCAAAAAAACAAAGCAAGATAGCGAGGTGAAGAAAGAGGGTGAGGCCTGGAGCCAAGCCTGAATGACACAGGGCAGAGACATGTTTCTGCTAGCTGTTAGAAAGCCAGTGCTCAGTACCAGCACAGCAGTATTGCCCAGTGTGAATGCTCTCTGGACGAGTGGCAGGTGGAATAACCAGCTCCAGCCGGCTGCCAGCTCTCAAACTCCTATGGAAATTTTTTCGGCCTCCTTTTACTTTTTAACTGCATCCTTCTATGGGCCAGCAGAGTCTCTATGGGCCACCAGAGGCCTAACTATAGGGGAGGGATGTGGGTGAAGGGGGGTTTCCCTCCAGTTTTCAGGTAGATGGGGACAAGAGTGTATTTTCCCTCTTTGCTTTGAGTCTGTGGGAGAGGGGAGAGGAGGGGAGGGCAAGGGAGGTCAATCCTAGCCCCCAAAAGGCTGCTACGGTGCAGTAGTAGCTGCAGAGCTCTCAGCCCTCACTCCTGTGGGACTGTGGTGAGTAGCAGAAAGAACTCCCTGCATCAGCTGACAGGCACAGGAGCACCAGGAGGGGCCAGAGGGAAGAGTCCAGCCTCCCTTCTTGCTAGCTGCATACACAAGAAGGGGGAGGAAGAGCCAATGTGGAAGGGGGGCAGAAAGTACAGGTGCCAACCTGCTTCCTGACAGGGAGGAGGAAGTTACTGCTCTGGGAGGGGGGCAGGCATCCCTATATGAGAGACTGGACTCAAAGAGGGGGAGACCGAGAGAATGGATGGGGGATAGTGTGTGAGGGGACACAGATCATGGTGGGTGAAGGAGGTAACTCAGTGGGTGACAGGGGTACAACAGTGCTGAAAGGAACAGAGAGGGACCCAGGCAGTGATAGGACAGGGTACTGGTGCATATGCAACATGCAGAACACTGGGGGGATGGAGAGCTGGGGGACGCAGGGTGCTGTATGTGTTGGCACAAGTGAGGGGGAGAGGAAGGATGATCCAGTGATTAGGATGCTAGCCTGCAATTTGGGAGACCTAGGTTTAATTCCCTGCTCCGCCCAAGATGTCCTATGTGACCTTCGGCAAGTTACTTAGTTTCCTTTCAGTTCCCTGTCTGTACAATGGAAGAAAAACACTGCCTTACCTCACAGGGGTGTTGTGAGGGTAAATACATTAAAGACACTAGAGTCATTGGGCTCATATAACTACTTAATGGAGCTAGAGACACATACTTAGGGTATGTCTACACCCAAAATGTAGTCATGTGTTAACACAATTGTAAATTCTAGTGTAGACAGGACACTAATGCTTGTTGCTAGAATAGAAATGGGCTCTTCAGTCCAGCAGACAATGGCATAACAAGATCCAATAGCTGGAAGTTAAAGCTCAACAAATTCACCCTAGAAATAAGGTGCAATTTTTTAACAGTGAGGGTAATTGACCATCAATACAATTGACCAAGGGCTGTGGTGGATTCCCCATCACTGGCAATTTTTAACGTAAGATCAGATGTTTTCCTAAAAGATACGCTTCAGTTCAAACAGAAATTTATTCAAATAAGTTCCATGGCCTGTGTTACACAGGAGGTCAGATTAGATGATCACTGTGGTCTCTTCTGCCTTTATAATCTATTAATTGTATAGAGTCTGTGCTAGAATTTACAGTTGTGATGGGTAACTTGTTAAATCTCAGCTAACAATTCCAGTGGAGATGCACAGACATGCTTTTGCGGTAGAAATGTAAGATTTGATGCTAGTGGGGAGCTTTCAGATGAGAGGCACTGACTTAATTTGCAGAACGAGTTCTTTTGTGTCAAAAGTGTTCCCTGGTGGGCCACTGTCCTTCCAGGAGAGAAGGTTTGGCACTGTGCTGACTCTCCATACCAGTTGGGCCATGCAATGTTTAATAACCAATCATAATTAACCAGCATGGCATTGAGCTTGGAGGCAGACTAACAAGGCAGCAAAATATGTAGCAAGTAGATTTGGTGAGATTTAAGGCTATCAGCATGGTGATAACAAGGACTCGAAAGTCTAAATCATACTCTGGATAATTACTGGACTATCCTGGCATGCTAACACTTAGTGTTGTCTCTGTGTGATCACCTGGCTGTATTTATTTGGAGCAGTGACTTTCTCTTGATTAAAGAGCAGGTCTCTGCTGAAAATTAGAGGGTGGAAAATTGGGGGGTGAATTCTGGCAAACGGTTTCCCTGATTAGAGAAATCTTCTCTGTTGTTAATTTGCTCTAGCCATAATAGGGCAAGATAATTTATCAGAACACATTTTCCTTCAGTAATGTCTGCATTACACATGGATTTACATTAGCTAGATGTATCCAGCAATCTATTGCTCTTTCAAGTGAAAGGCTGAGACATACAGCTGTGTAGAGATGTAGAAGTTCATATTTTCTAAGTATGTTGAATGCAAGATTGCGGTAAATGCCCTCAGTCCTACATGATAAGTATGATAGCAAACACACCAAGGACAATCCACTATTAGGCAACCCATAGAGAACTGAAAGATTTTAATGTATCTGCTTAAGTTTTAATTGCTTTATTTTCCTATAGGTCTGCCTACAACAAATGGAGGGAAGCTCTGAAACCCATTTAGATGCTCACCAAATTGTACAGAGAAAACAGAGTCTCACCACCAGAATCCATTACTTTTTTCCCAGATTGCACAAAATAAAAGAGGGAAATCTCTGGGTCCATGCTACTCTACAACAGGCTAACTATCAGGAGACTCTCGTGGATGGATTGGACTGGTACATTCAGACACAACGCTGACTTCAGCGCGAAGAAGTTTATTTTCAGTGTTTTCATTTTTCCGATTAGTATAGCTCCATTTTTATTTACTTCTTTATCAGAGAAGGTGTATTTTTCAGTAGAAAGAGTTCTAGAGTGGAATCCAATTTCAGTGGTCACTGGTTATTTCAACCTGGATCAAATCTTATTTTCCAAAAGCCATTTCCTGTTGGTGCTGATGTTGTACTCTTATTGCCATCACAGGGATTTCATTTTAAAGGGTAGATTAGAAATCATTTCTTTGTTTTCAAATGTAGGAAAGAATTGCACCCCTTCCCTTGAGTGTCAGATGGCTCCAAGGGAAAGATACTGTGGTTTAAGAATGCATTTTATCCCAGTGCCAGGAAAGGTGTAGAATTTTGTCCTGTCACGTACCTGATTTAGGGGTAGAAATGTCACTGTTTTATTGATACAGATGTTGCAATCATTCCAGTATGATGATCAGAATGGCAATTACCCAGAATGATCCCTACCATATTGTGTTTATATAGAATCATAGAACTGGAAGGGACCTCGAGAGGTCATCTAGTCCAGTCCCCTGCACTCATGGCAGGACCGATTGTCTATGATGTTACTTATGTAAAAACACAGGATGTGTAATCTCAGGCTCTGGGTTCTCTTATTATTTTATCAGAGTTTCTGTCAGCCAGTCAGTTAGATGGATAGGTGACTCTTTGTGCCTGACAAAGGTACAGATGAGGCTGGAAGGTGGTGCCTGGATGTGATGTTGAGTTAAGTTTAGGCTGGGGCTGAGGCTGAGTTGCGGGGGGTGGGGATGGGGGGGTTCAGATTCAGATTAACTGGTACCAACATCTTCCAACTATTGCTGTTATATTTTAGCCACAAATGTCAGAAAATCTCAAACGGTCATTGGCTCTCCTGTGATTTCCATCATCTTGGGCTTGTGTGTCTTTGGAATGGTGCTCTGTGTGTGTGTGTGTGTGTGTAAAAAAACTATTCTGTAAGGTGGTGTTAGCAGCAAAAAGGCTCAGGTTCAAATATCCAGGGGTTCCTTTTGAAATTAACAAACACACTGGCTTGAACCCCCACCCAGAAACCTAGGAAAATTAAATGCCTTCCCTGAGCGCCCTTATTGGGCGATACTTCCCCCTTCGCTAGCACTGAGTCTGCACAAAACAGGAAAAACCTATACTCAGGGGAAAAGGAACCAGGATTAATTTAAGAACACACAACAAATCAACCACATGTTTATATGAATAATAAGTAAACACCTACCCCCACTGTATCTTTGGCAGTAGTCCTTTGCCTCAGTTTCCTCAGTGTTTCTGTCACACACCACTTCCCTCCTTCCCCCTAGCGTGTACCCCACTCATGGTTTGGTGTCAGTGGCTAGTGAAGTCCATGAGTGCTCAGGCAAGTCCATCTCCAGCCCCGGGAGGAAGTGCTGCCTGGCCTTTGTGAAGAGAGGCCTTGCCACCTATCTGGTTGTGCTGCTGTCTCTTGCTGCGCTGTAAACTCCAGCAGCAATGCCAAGCCCAACTTCTCAGGCATTACCCATAGCCCAGCCATAGTGATTACAGCTGTACTGATACTGTGTAGGGGCTCCTTGCCCCCTCCTCTGCAAAGCCGGATCCAGGTCCTTCTCAGAGTTCACTCGGTTCTGTCATTATAATGTGGTCGGGGTTCAGTGGTATATAGGACCCCTGAGTAGAGGGATTCACTCCTCAACACAAGGTAGGAGGCCTTTTCCCCTCTCTCTGTCTTGCTAGACTGAGGATTTGGTTATGGCAACTCCTCATTCAGGGCATATTCAATATAGATACTTTGCTCTTGTGTCATATAATAACTTTTCATTACTCCTTGTGACAAGACTGAAAGCCAGTGGCTGATCCAGGACTTTGCTCATCTAAGCATTAATTAGCTCCCCCAGAGAAGGCCTGTTGGAAGAGTGGAGCACTTGATTACCTGATCAGACTAGTACGGGGCTGATGAGCTAAGGAGCTACCTATCCCGTTAGCTGAGAGGGTAGCTAAAAAGCACTGGAAGGAGATACAAGGGGGGAAGGCTAGCAGAGCCCAGAGGAAGAAAGATCTCAGGATGGTGAGATATTTCTTTCTCTCTCCCTGCAGAAAGGGCTGAGGACTAGGGGAAACTGTAGACAGATTTGCTGCATGGGATCATGGAGGTGCAAACAAACAGAAGGCATCCACAGCTGTTCGTGTGGGATCGTAGGACAGGAGGGGAGCCTGCCCTGTTACACCCCTACACCCAAAACTGATTATTATTAATTGTGTGTATTGTTGTAGCTCCTAAAAGCTCTAGTAATGGACCAGGAACCCATTGTAGTCAGCACTATGCAAACAGAATAAAAAGACAGCCCCTGCTCCAAAGTGTATACAATCTAATATTTAGCACAATGACAAAAGTGGTCACGATGGAATGATGGGTAACAAAAATACAAATGAGGTCCAGCTCATTTAATCTTTCCCTCCAATTCACCATTAGATGGCAGCAGAGAGCTCCTTCCCTAGAGTTCCAGACCTGACACTGGCTTGCATATGTATGCTCTGTTGGGTTGTAATGGCTTTCAATATCTAATCAAGATCATTACAATTCCTAGTAAGAACAGGCTATAGTAGGGCACAGTGCATGGGGTTGGCCTTGGCCAGAATGCTGGAGTAGGGAGTAATCTGGGATAACTGTGGACAGCAACTCCGAAATGAGTTTGCAATGAGACATAGCTGGGAAAAAAGACATGCAATTCTGGGCTGCGTTTGCAGAGGCATCTTGTTACAGAGCAAAGAGATCATTATCTCTGCATCACTCTGGTGCGACCATACCTGGAGGATTGCATTCATTTTGGGGCATGTCTATACTGAAATATATTGACGGAGCAGAGGGGTCCAAATATGAGCCAGGGGCTTGAGGGACTGATTGGTGAGGGAAGGTTAACAGAGCTAAATAGGTACAAATTGGCTAAGAAATTACCATGGGAGGGCAAAAGAGCTGATAAATATTTAAAGGGTGGACAGCAAACCCCAAGGGGACAGAGGAATTATTTAGCAAAATAAAAGGGGGTGTAACTAGAATCAATGGGAAGAAATTGAGAGTGGGAAAATTCAGGCTGAATACTGGGAAAACTTGCTGGCAGTGAATTCTATTAATTTGTGGAATAATCTTCCTAGGAAAGCAGGTTCAAAATTAGAATGGACAAAACACTGTACTGGACTATATACTACAGGAAAAATTTTGTACATGCAGGAGATTGAATGGATGATTTAATGTTGTCTCTTCCACCCCTAGCTTCTGTGCTTTCACAACATGTGTAAAGCATGTTGGAGGCAACTGTCTTGTTTCCTGAAGACTTCTGGTATTTGGCCCTAAAGCTACTCACTGTCTTTAATCAAGCTGAACCTTTATAAATACAGTAGTTTTCCAAATTTTTTCTGGTCTATTTAAATAAACTTACTGCAGTGTTCACTGATGTGTGTAATTTTCCTGATGATTTTCACTGAGATCCTCTCTAATTTAATAACATTATCATAATCTTGTTTTTAGCCTTGACGGATTTCTCCTGAACTGGGCAAGTTTAAGATTAGTGGGTTTAAAGCAGGGTACCAAATGCCCCTATTTTATAGGGACAGTCCTGATTTTTGGGTCTTTTTCTTACATAGGCTCCTATTATCCTCCAGCCCCCTGTTCCGATTTTTCACATTTGCTGTCTGGTCACTCTCTAGTTTAAAGTGTCTTCAAACTCTGTCCTATTGGCTTGATCACCCTGGGACATTTATTGTTTGGTGTTGATCTCTGATCAGTATGAACAACTCTGAACTTTTAAATCATTATTTGGCCCTTTGAATGTACCTCTGTCAATTGCTTATGTCTAGTAACAGCAAATTAGGTTTTTATTTTAGGTAAATGTTTGCAATCTATTAATAGTTTAATGTTTCTTAGAGTTTATTCACTGTCACTAATTTCACATACTTAAGTCTTTTCCGTTCACGTTTCTTGGCTGTCTACAGTCTATTTCTCTCTACAGAATTCCTGGCCCTATTGACGTCAAAGGGAGTTTTGTCTTCGGAAACTAATAACCTTGCAGCTTTCTGGAGCTGCAAACTTGTCAATGCTGAAGGGAGTTGGCCTTTTATTTTTTAATTAAAATGACCTGTGCTTAGCTGAACTCTTAAATCTTGTCTATCTACCATTAGCCCAGGATTGGATGGGCATATGAAGACTGATTTACTTCTCTCCCCTAGTGGTGGTCCGTCCGGATCAAGGTTAATGAGTATTAGTGGGGTGGAGTGTGGAAGTTTACATTTCTGCTGGGAAACAGGAAATACTCCAAGAGGCCTCAGCGCAGCAGGGTATCTTAGATAAAAGGGGCTCTAGTTAGGTGGCAGGAGGCTTCTAAGGAGAGCCTGAGCAGCAGGACTCAATCCAGCACAAATTAAAAAAACCCAACAATGTTTGGGCTGAGTGGCTGAGCAAAAACAGAAGCGTGGCCTCTTAAAAGGTGACTGACCAGCAGTGATCACCAGGCACAGTCTTTACAGACAGGCACTGAATTTTTTCCGTGTTTTGCAATCTTACAAACAAGTGTTAAATATTCAGCTAAACCTTTGCAGCTCACCTTAAAATAGGAGATAGGATACACAATCATCTAGAAAGTATTACTCTGACATCACCCAGCTGTGTTCCATACTTTCGTCATTTTTAGAGTCCACTACTACTCCCTCTGCCTTGGGCTCTCAATCGAGGCCAACCAGAAACACCAGCTTGTTCAATGTGCACCAGAACATGTCCTGACATAGGCGCTGACTCTGTGCGTGCCCCAGCCCTGGAGCACCCATGGAAAAAAATTAGCGGGTGCTTAGCACCCACCTGCAGCCAGCTCCTCTCTGTTCCCCCCAGTACCCACCCCTCGCCCACCAGCAGCCCCACTGATCAACTTCTCCCCCTCCCTCCCAGTGCTTCCTACCCACTGCGGATCAGCAGTTCCAGGCATGCAGGAGGCGCTGGGAGGGAGGGGGAGGAACAGGGACAGGGTGCCCCCAGGGCATGGGGCAGAAAGAGGTGGGGTAGGGGTGGGAAGAGGCATAGTGGGAGTGCAGCCTTGGGGGAAGGGGTGGAGTGGGCGTGGGCCTGGGGTGGAGCGAGGGCGGGAAGAGGTGGGTTGGAGTGGGGGCTTGGGACAAGGGGTGGAGTGGGGGAGGGATCTGGGGCAGGGGGTGGGGGGGCGAGCACCGTGCAGGTAGAGAGGAAGTTGGCGCCTATGCGTCCTGATTAATGCGAGCTGGCAACACATCATCACAGGAGTGAGGAGAAAAATCACACCAGGGCTCTCATCTGATACAGGCCCCTGGCCTGTATCAGAGTCCTGATCTTAGTTTCTAAAGGCCTTAATGATCTGGGGTCAGATTATCTGAGAGACCGCCTCATTATCTGCAACCATGCCCAAAGAAAAGCTCAGACTGTGATCTTGTCTGGCTAGCTTCAGAGATGCAAATGGCAAAGCCAACCTTCCAGGAAAGGAACTGTGCTGATTACATTCAAAAGAAAAGACAAGTAACCAATCTTCAGCCAGCCAAGAAGGAAGCTTACTCTAGTATTAAGTCTTTTTACTTTGCCCATCACCTTCAGATCTGAGTGCAAAATACAAGGGTGATTGGCACTCAGTACACATGCATGAGTGATTGGTATAATCGAGAATCATAGTGTGGCCCCCTCAGACTAGACTGAATCACTTCATCCTAAGCCCTGCTCTACACTAGGACTTTAGGTCGAATTTAGCAGCGTTAAATCGATTTAAACCTGCACCCGTCCACACAGTGAAGCCCTTTATTTCGACTTAAAGGGCTCTTAAAATCGATTTCCTTACTCCACCCCTGACAAGTGGATTAGCGCTTAAATCGACGTTCCCGGCTCGAATTTGGGGTACTGTGGACACACTTCGATGGTATTGGCCTCCGGGAGCTATCCCAGAGTGCTCCATTCTGACCGCTCTGGACAGCACTCTCAACTCAGATGCACTGGCCAGGTATACAGGAAAAGAACCGCAAACTTTTGAATCTCATTTCCTGTTTGGCCAGCGTGGCAAGCTGCAGGTGACCATGCAGAGCTCATCAGCACAGGTGACCATGATGGAGTCCCAGAATCGCAAAAGAGCTCCACCATGGACCGAACGGGAGGTACGGGATCTGATCGCTGTTTGGGGAGAGGAATCCGTGCTATCAGAACTCCGTTCCAGTTTTCGAAATACCAAAACCTTTGTCAAAATCTCCCAGGGCATGAAGGACAGAGGCCATAACAGGGACCCGAAGCAGTGCCGCGTGAAACTGAAGGAGCTGAGGCAAGCCTACCAGAAAACCAGAGAGGCGAACAACCGCTCTGGGTCAGAGCCCCAAACATGCCGCTTCTATGATGAGCTGCATGCCATTTTAGGGAGTTCAGCCACCACTACCCCAGCCGTGTTGTTTGACTCCTTCAATGGAGATGGAGGCAATACGGAAGCAGGTTTTGGGGACGAAGAAGATGATGATGAGGAGGAGGTTGTAGATAGCTCACTGCAAGCAAGTGGAGAAACCGGTTTTCCCGACAGCCAGGAACTGTTTCTCACCCTAGACCTGGAGCCAGTACCCCCCGAACCCACCCAAGGCTGCCTCCTGGACCCAGCAGGCGGAGAAGGGACCTCTGGTGAGTGTACCTTTTAAAATGCTATACATGGTTTAAAAGCAAGCATGTGAAAGGATTACTTTGCCCTGGCATTTGCGGTTCTCCTAGATGTAGTCCTAAAGCCTTTGCAAAAGGTTTCTGGGGAGGGCAGCCTTATTTCGTCCTTCATGGTAGGACACTTTACCACTCCAGGCCAGTAACACGTACTCGGGAATCACTGTAGAACAAAGCATTGCAGTGTATGTTTGCTGGCATTCAACCAAAATCCGTTCTTTATCTCTCTGTGTTATCCTCAGGAGAGTGAGATATAATTCATGGTCACCTGGTTGAAATAGAGTGCTTTTCTTCAGGGGACAGTCAGAGGAGCCCATTCCTGCTGGGCTGTTTGCCTGTGGCTAAACAGAAATGTTCCCCGCTGTTAGCCACAGGGAGGGGGGAAGGTTGAGGGGGTAGTCACGCGGTGGGAGGAGGCAAAATGCGACCTTGTAACGAAAGCACATGTGCTATGTATGTAATGTTAACAGCAAGGTTTACCCTGAAAGAGTGTAGCGACTGTTTTATAAAATGTGTCTTTTTAAATACCGCTGTCCCTTTTTTTCTCTCCACCAGCTGCATGTGTTTCAATGATCACAGGATCTTCTCCTTCCCAGAGGCTAGTGAAGCTTAGAAAGAAAAAAAAACGCACTCGCGATGAAATGTTCTCCGAGCTCATGCTGTCCTCCCCCACTGACAGAGCACAGACGAATGCGTGGAGGCAAATAATGTCAGAGTGCAGGAAAGCACAAAATGACCGGGAGGAGAGGTGGCGGGCTGAAGAGAGTAAGTGGCGGGCTGAAGAGAGTAAGTGGCGGGCTGAAGACAGGGCTGAAGCTCAAATGTGGCGGCAGCGTGATGAGAGGAGGCAGGATTCAATGCTGAGGCTGCTGCAGGACCAAACCAGTATGATCCAGTGTATGGTTGAGCTGCAGCAAAGGCAGCTGGAGCACAGACTGCCACTGCAGCCCCTGAGTAACCAACCGCCCTCCTCCCCAAGTTCCATAGCCTCCACACCCAGACGCCCAAGAACGCGGTGGAGGGGCCTCCGGCCAACCAGCCACTCCACCACAAAGGATTGCCCAAAAAAAAGAAGGCTGTCATTCAATAAATTTTAAAGTTGTAAACTTTTAAAGTGCTGTGCTTAAAGTGCTGTGTGGCATTTTCCTTCCCTCCTCCACCACCCCTCCTGGGATACCTTGGTAGTCATCTCCCTATTTGTGTGATGAATGAATAACGAATGCATGACTGTGAAGCAGCAATGACTTTATTGCCTCTGCAAGCGGTGATTAAAGGGAGGAGGGGAGGGTGGTTAGCTTACAGGGAAGTAGAGTGAACCAAGGGGCGGGGGGTTTCATCAAGGAGAAACAAACAGAACTTTCACACCGTAGCCTGGCCAGTCATGAAACTGGTTTTCAAAGCTTCTCTGATGCGTACCGTGCCCTCCTGTGCTCTTCTAACCGCCCTGGTGTCTGGCTGCGCGTAACCAGCAGCTAGGCGATTTGCCTCAGCCTCCCACCCCGTCATAAACGTCTCCCCCTTACTCTCACAGATATTGTGGAGCGCACAGCAAGCAGTAATAACAGTGGGAATATTGGTTTCGCTGAGGTCTAAGCGAGTCAGTAAACTACGCCAGCGCGCCTTTAAACGTCCAAATGCACATTCTACCACCATTCTGCACTTGCTCAGCCTGTAGTTGAACAGCTCCTGACTACTGTCCAGGCTGCCTGTATATGGCTTCATAAGCCATGGCATTAAGGGGTAGGCTGGGTCCCCAAGGATACATATAGACATTTCAACATCCCCAACAGTTATTTTCTGGTCTGGGAATAAAGTCCCTTCCTGCAGCTTTTGAAACAGACCAGAGTTCCTGAAGATGCGAGCATCATGGACCTTTCCCAGCCATCCCACGTTGATGTTGGTGAAACGTCCCTCGTAATCCACCAGAGCTTGCAGCACTATCGAAAAGTACCCCTTGCGGTTTATGTATTTGGTGCTCCGGTGCCAAGATAGGGATATGGGTTCCGTCTATGGCCCCACCACAGTTAGGGAATCCCATTGCAGCAAAGCCATCCACTATGACCTGCACATTTCCCAGGGTCACTACCCTTGATATCAGCAGATCTTTGATTGCG
Source organism: Lepidochelys olivacea (assembly GCF_965140295.1). Lineage (NCBI taxonomy): Eukaryota > Metazoa > Chordata > Testudines > Cheloniidae > Lepidochelys > Lepidochelys olivacea. Next base: position 22,335,148 of record NC_140412.1, on the reverse strand, counting down.
TGAGCTACTTGCATCACAGCAGCCCCCACAGTAGATTTGCCCACTCCAAATCGATTCCCAACTGACCGGTAGCTGTCTGGCGTTGCAAGCTTCCACAGGGCTATCGCCACTCGCTTCTCAACTGTGAGGGCTGCTCTCATCCTGGTATTCATGCGCTTCAGGGCAGGGGAAAGCAAGTCACAAAGTTCCATGAAAGTGCCCTTACGCATGCGAAAGTTTCGCAGCCACTGGGAATCGTCCCAGACCAGCAACACTATGCGGTCCCACCAGTCTGTGCTTGTTTCCCGAGCCCAGAATTGGCATTCCACAGCATGAACCTGCCCCATTAGCACCATGATGCATGCATTGTCAGGGCCCATGCTTTCAGAGAAATCTGTGTCCATGTCCTGATCACTCACGGGACCGCGCTGACGTCGCCTCCTCGCCCGGTATCGCGTTGCCATGTTCTGGTGCTGCATATACTGCTGGATAATGCGTGTGGTGTTTAATGTGCTCCTAATTGCCAAAATGAGCTCAGCGGCCTCCATGCTTGCCTTGGTATGGCGTCCGCACAGAAAAAAGGCGCGGAACGATTGTCTGCCGTTGCTCTGACGGAGGGAGGGGCGACTGACGACACGGCTTACAGGGTTGGCTTCAGAGAGCTAAAATCAACAAAGGGTGTGCCTGTACATCAAGGAGTATTTCAGGCAGGACTGCACGGAGGGTTCCAATAAGAAATGGTGCACCTAAGTTATCGTTGTTATTGGAACAAGGAGGTTAGCCTGGCCTCTGATTGATACATGGCTAGATTTACCTCGCTGCACCTTCTCTGTGAGTGACTGCAGTGTGATCTAGACAGGGGAGGAGGCAAATGAGTACAAAACAAATCTGGTCTATTTCTTGTTCTGACCCACTCCATCTATCTTTTACATCTTTGGCTGGCAGCAGACGGTGCAGAAGGACTGCATGCCATCCACATCTCATGGCTGCTTGGCAGAAGATGGTACAGTACGACTGCTAGCAATCCTCATCTCTTGCCTGCCTGGCAGAAGATGGCGCAGTAGGACTGCTAGCAGTCCGTATCGCCTGCCCGCTCACCATAAGACGGTTCAATAGGACTGCAGGACTAAAGAGAATGACCTGGTCAAGTCACTCCAAATTTAGTCCCTGCGCCCATGTCTGCCCAGGCGCTCCCAGCCGATGTGGCCAGGAGCACCTCGGACACGACGAGGACGACTACCAGTCATATTGCACCGTCTGCTGCCAGAAGGCAATGGGTTGCTGCTACTGTGCAGCAAAGCCGTACCGCGTCTGCCAGCACCCAGGAGACATAGGGTGACGGTTACCTGAGCGGGCTCCATGCTTGCCGTGGTATGGCGTCTGCACAGGTAACTCAGGAAAAAAGGCGCGAAATGATTGTCTGCCCTTGCTTTCACGGGGGGAGGGAGGGAACGGGGGCCTGACGATATGTACCCAGAACCACCCGCGACAATGTTTTAGCCCCATCAGGCATTGGGATCTCAACCCAGAATTCCAATGGGCAGCGGAGACTGCGGGAACTGTGGGATAGCTACCCACAGTGCAATGCTCCGGAAGTTGACGCTTGCCTCGGTACTGTGGAAGCGCTCCGCCGAGTTAATGCACTTAATGCACTTAGAGCATTTTCTGTGGGGACACACACACTCGAATATATAAAACCGATTTCTAAAAAACCGACTTCTATAAATTCGACCTAATTTCGTAGTGTAGACATACCCTAAGAAAACTATAAGGGAGATATTAAAAAGGGACCACATGCCTATCTTTCCAGATACACAACAAGGCAAAGGGAAATGTAAGGCAATATAATACTCTTCAGCTGAGTGAAGACTAGTGCTATCATGTGAGCTGAGACAAGGGTGAGGATAATTGGATTTCAGGCTTCTTGCATTTACTGATCTCGTGAGGGTTCCAGTGTTTTCTTCCAGAAACTTGCTAGTTCCTCAAAGCCTGTTTTATTTAAGTCTGGGAGAGAGAGGGTGAAGACATGAGAATCGTGCTGTCTGATGATTTAAAAAGGGATCCCTGGGACAAAATCCTGCATCTGGTGTGAAGCTGGAGTAACTGCGACGACTTCACTGGAGTTACTCTGTTTTCACCCCAGGGTAGTAGAATTTTGTCCAGGCTCTCTACAGAAGTACGAGTGGTTTGAGATAAAGAAATGATCAGGAAAAGCTAGCCCTGGCAGCACTCCACAATGGGCACACACTCTGTGCTGTGGGTTGTGGAGGATAGTAAAGTACCACCCCCACTTTCCCCTTCTCCCCCCAAAAGCAGGGGGGGGGAAGGGTGTAGAGGGGAGGAAGCATAACAGCTCCCTTGTATTCTCCCTCATCCTTTCCAGCTAGCGCAGAAGGGAGAGGGGCTCTGCAGAGCCCGAGGGCAGTGTTGGGGCAGAGCTGGGGAGGATGCTGCAGCTCCTTAGACCTAGTCAGGTTTCCAGGCAGAAACCTGCTGGGAACACAGAGTAACTCCTGCAAACTGCCTCTTGGGGTAGGGATTTCTGAGCAGCCACTGGTGAGGGGCTGCCAGGCAGCCTAGATCATGGTGGCGTCACTCAGTCAATGGGAAGGGATGGGAGCCCAGGGAGCAGTGCAGGGGAATTGAATCTGCATAGATGCCCAGTCCCATCAGGTGTCCTCTGATCCATGCAGATCTCAGACCATTGATAGGTTCAGAGTAGCCTGCTGCAAGGGGAAAGCCCACCTCGGGTAGGATATAGACTCCAGGCTGCAGATGTGTTCCCAGCCAAGTTGGAAACAAGGCCACAGAGAAGAGATGCAGAAAGACAAACTTGATTCACCCCCCACTGGTAACAGAAGTGCAAATAGCACCTATTGCTCCACAGGGAATCCTGTGGCCTGAGGGTAAGAGAGGAATTCACTCCGGGGGAGGCAGGGCTGTACCTTGGGGATTCTGTCAGTTGAGGGCAGCCTTAAACTGAATCAATGTGTCCTCCACTATCATGCGCCATTAGTTACCGCCTCCCATTCTGAGAGCTGCGCTGGCAGCCTGGTGGTCTTGCAGGAGAACTGAAGTGGCAAGTACCTTATGCTGCTTTAATTCCCCACCCTGGGGGTAACCTTACACTATTGGTGGCCCTATGACCTGAGTTACTCTGGCAGAAGCTAGCATTACCCAAGCCTAAATTTAACCCACGGTCCTTAAGGTGGGATAAATCCACTGGGAGCTCTAAAAACAAGAGGGCTAAGATAAATTATAATAAAAAAACCTAGCCCTTATATAGTGCTTTTCATTCATAGATATCAAGGTGCTTTACAAAGGAGGTGACTATCAATATCCCCATTTTACAGATGGGGAAACTGAGACACAGGGAGGGAAGTGAGTTGCTCAAGGTGCCTTTGCAAAGCTGTGGCAGAATCCAAGCCTCCGGAGTCCTAGTGCATTGCACGATCCACTAGGCCATGCTGCCTCCCCCGTGGTTCAATAAATTAATTAATCTGGACAACTGTGCTAGAGGAGTTGCAAGTTACAGTTGAAAAAGAGCCAAGGAGGAAACTTGTAATAGGAAACTTTCAGAATTCTAACAAGTGTTCACCTTTGGGAGAAGGCAAATCGCTTTTGCATGCAAATTACTTCTGAACAGTAGTTAATCAGGAAATAGTACAGCAATGAGGATGTTTATCCTCTGACAAAACAAAATATTACATGCGCACTTACATTTTGCTTTTACCACCCAACAGCTGCTGCAATGCACACGTGCTGCTGGATATATGGCCTACTACACTGCCCTAACTTTCTACTGCTGTCAAGATAATGATGCTGCATGACAACGTAGCAGCTCTAGGGCTGGATCTGCAGCTAGTATTTATTACTGTTGTAACTATTACATTTTGTCTGCTTTTCGTAACTTAAGAAAATATTTTTTAAAAACAAGATTTCTTACCTTCCCTGAGACTTTCTAACAATAGACTCGTTCAGTTATCCAGTGATGTGCAGAAGAATCCATGTGCTGCAATCGAAGGTATAACTGCTACACATTTGTCCTTCAGCTCCAGGAACACAGCCTCACCCACTTGCGCTAAAGGAGCCTTTCTACAGCTGCCAGTAATAGTATGTCTCTTGACCTCCTTGTTGACCAGCCCCTAGACTGCCACCTCTCTGACTCACTCATACACTCACAGCCCGCACACAATGGGTATTTAGTAATGTGTGTAATCACAATACTTGGGACCAGATACAATCTGAAAAAAATAAACTCCATCAACCCCACAACACCAGGCAAAAGATCATGACGTTCCTGGGAAAAAACAACGATTTGTCAGTCTGGTGTGGACGCCCGAGAGAGTGTTTTAAACTGACATCTACCTTTTCATGTCATTGCAGAAAGTGCCCTGATTTAACGTTGAAAGACAAAAGACCTGGACCCCCCCAAACCCTTTTCACCTGGGTTAAATCCAGAAAACTCACCACAGCTCTTGTAAGTTTGAAGTCCCCACCCTGCCCCATAACCTGTTCCACAAACTGAGTCACTGAAAATAGCAGCACCCGGGGGATGATAACCCCAACCCTCTGTGTGCTAAATTCTTCCCATTTGTCTTCACTCCAAAAATAAATTCACCTCATCCACTGCATTGAGCCCCCACATGTACAGTTTTAAAGCATACTCCAGCAGTCTCTATAGTTCTAAGGGGGGCGTTAGTGACTGCTCTTAGGTCGATTGCTAGTGCCAGGCAGGATAGCTCCTTCCAAAAGGGAGCTCCAGGTACGGGTGTTCTTCACAGTGGTGGCCTTGGTGCTCCTTCCTCTTCCTAACGGATGAGCTGTTGAACCAGGAGTGACGGTGACGTTTCTTTGGGATATTATCATGGGATACTGCAGTGCTTTCTATATGAGAACGTATTGTTATCCCGCAGTGACTCTAGGATTGATGCATGTGGCTTCTTGAAACTCTACAGATGCAACTGCTTCAGAATCTAGTCTTTAAACATCTCTAACCAGCTGCTAAGACTGCCTATGATATTTGTTTCCTCACCATGTACAGTATAATTTTGGGTTCACGCATCTCAATTCTTTGCATTTGCAGCAGCTGGTACATAAATAACACCCTTTCTGTTCTAAGTTTCTTTTGTTATAGATGAGATTTCTGCTTTGAATGTAAGCTGCTGGTGAATGTAATGGAAGTGAAGCCCAGAGAAATTGGATCACTGTTTTACCACTGTTTCAATGGGAAAAACCAGAAGGTTCAGGTTCTCTTGCCATTTCCAATATGCTGTTCTCAGCTGCTCCTTTAACAGGCATGGGTTTGTGATTGTCCTGTTCTTTAAAACATAAATCCATTGCATTTGTTATACCGCTGCAAAACCGGTGTGCTGCTTTGCTTGTATGAAAAGAATCCTGTTGGGTGATTCACAGAAGAAATATTCCATGTTAAGTGTCCTTGTTAAATGTTTCATAAAATATATTCTATATGTGGAAGGATGGGGCTTCCAAGGGATTTTGAAATTTCCTCTGCAGACTTTGCCGGGGCAGCTGTGTGTTTGCAGAGAGAGCTCTATTTACTCGTAGACAATTTGTACATACAGCGGCCCACACTTTTATGCACCAACATTACGGGCACATTTTAAGAGGCTCTTTGAAAATGTGTCCTGCGCCCAATGAAATGAACAGGAGTTTTCCCACTTAATTCCTTGGGAGCATAATTTGGCACCAAAGTGTGTAAAATACACGTGGCATTTTATGAATTAGTATTTCCAAATATACTGATTTTCTTCACATGTACAACTAGTTACTTACTTTAAATATATCCATATAGAGAGTGGGGAGAAGGGGGTCCGGCTATGCCAAACTTTGGGGAGTTTGAATCCAAACTTTGTCGGTCTCCTCTATCACTGTCTGCAAATGATTTGATAAGCAGCCCCCTGGATCAGAAACTCCATTTCTCTGAAGGCGGGGGGGGGGGGGGGCGGGATGGGGAAGGGAAGGGAAGGCCATGTATGAGTTTCACAGCTAAGGAGAGAGGGCTTCCCAGAATGGTGAAGTGGTGCTTTTTTTCAGCTGGCTGGCAGGCAATGTTCCAGTTTGAATGGTTATTTTAATGCTCTTGGGGTTTTGTTGTAGTACCAATGATATATTAGAGTGCTTAGAAAAGCAGACAGGTGTTTCTTTTTTTAAATGACTATTTAAATAAAAATGCAGCTCCAGGGCATGGCTAGTGCAGTATAGATAAAATTTGCCAAACCAATAAAAACACTTTGGAAGAACAGTTCAATTTACTTTTAACTCAAAAACTGACACATAAGATCAACTAGCTATTTATTTTTGCACGTTTGCCATTCCCAGATGCCCATTTTTAGGTGGCTTTCAAACACCCGAATGCAGTGTGTTTTTGTTGCTTAACAGAACACCCTCCTCATGACACGTGGCTTCTGTGCTTCACTAAACTACAGTAATATTGTGAGGGAGTGAACTGATTTTGCATTGATTCTGGCATTGATGTGTTTAAATAATTAAATTCACATCTCCATTGTGTCTTGTGCTCGCTTAAAATGGACTGTGCAGACGTATATATTTCATTGTGTGCGGTATAACTGATAGGAACAGGTACAGCTTTTTGTGCTCCTCTCTGTTTAATAAGGACTGTAATTGAGCGTGTGTTTAGTGTGGGAAGACAATTTAGCACAGGCACATTTCCTCCCATTTATAAATCAAACCCTTCTGCTAAACAATGAGTCAGATTAAAAGCTTCTCTTGGAAAACCTCTGCCCTCCCTATGCTGTTTTTTTCTTAGCTTGGAAGTGCTTTGCGGCAGGGACTGTGTCTTTGTGTACGTGGACAGTGCCTATGAGGTTGGGGGCATGCACGCTAAGAGCAGCATGGATGTGACCTTAATAAGCACATTCTCCCATCTCTCTTACCTTTACACTTTGTGATTCCTGGATTAGGTGTAGCTTGAACATGGCACCCTTGATTAAAGCATTTGGGCCCAATGGCTCCCCTCTGCACTTCTGAATTACAACAAAAAAAGAAAAGGAGTACTTGTGGCACCTTAGAGACTAACCAGCTGTAGCTCACGAAAGCTTATGCTCAAATAAATTGGTTAGTCTCTAAGGTGCCACAAGTACTCCTTTTCTTTTTGTGAATACAGACTAACACGGCTGTTACTCTGAAACAAAAAAAGGATGAAAAAACGGATGTATTTTTCGGCCAGCTCTATTCAGACCCTCACAGGGTCACATGGCTGGTAAATCAACCAGGTGACATTCCAGTATGGAACTGAATTGTGGGTCCCTCCCAGCACAAACAGGAATGTTGCTTTTATTTGTATGTGCCTAGTGCCCGGAGGACAAGATCCCATTGGTCTAGGCACTGTGACTGTACAAACATAAAACCAAAACACTGTCCTGGCTCCGAAGAGTTTACAGTCTGAGGAACAGAACACAGATCAAAGGACGCTTCCCAGTGTCAGCATTTCAAGGCCCCTTGGCTGTGGCTGGTACCACTGGTGTTTCTGCTCTTTGCTCAGTTGGGGTGTCAAGGCTGGTGAGTCTGTCTGTTAGGTCTGGTCAGATGCACTAGATATTACCTGAGGAAGAAGCAGGATGATCTTGCGGTTATTGCAGTGGCCTGGAACCCTGGAGATCTGGGTTCAGGTTTTGGTTCTGCCACAGATTTCCTGCATTACCTTGCCCAAGTCACTTAAACTTTCTTTGCTTGTCTTCATCAATAAAATAGGGATAATATTTCCTTTCTTCCACCTTCTGTGTTGTTTATTTAGATTATAAATGGCATTGGGACAGGCCATCTCTTACCATGGGTTACCTCTTACCTGGCACACTGGGGCCCCAGTCTTGGCCAGCCCCTTTAAGTGCTACCATAACACTATCACCACTGGCTAATATAGATACACTCACAAGCACTAAAATATAGTTCACAAAGTCCAGTTAGACAGCCAGGGCCACATATTCAGACCAGCAGGGTGGTCTGCCTTGCTTACTTGGGAAGAAGTGTATGAGTGACAGAAAAGGGGTATAAAGAACAAAGATAGAATTTGGAAAGCCACATTAGGGAACAGTGACTGAAGAACGCAAGCCCCCTTCATGCATTTATAGAAATAGTGAATTAACCCTGTTGGTTACAAAACATCTGGATATGCACATTCAAGCCTGAATTTGCAAATCAGAGCATTGCTGTTTGCATAAACAATTATCAACAGCACAAGGAGAAGTCTCATGACTGTGATTCTGAGACAACAAAACCTCCAGCAAATTAAACCGGTTGTTTTAAAACTTGGTTAAACTGGTCAAAATGCGTGAAACACAGGGCCGGGGACACTCCAGCCCACATGGCACAAAGCACTGCAGTGTTTGGCACCATTATAGATTTATATAAGACCTGCCACTTAATGCTTGCTACCAGAACCAAACAAATACAATGATTAATTGACAAACTTTGCTAAAAAGAGGCCCAAATGGGAATAACAGAATTACTGCAGGTGAAACCTGAAGTGCATCCTGAGTGCTGTATGAGGAAGGTTGCACAACACATACACCCAGTTATGGCTGGATCAAATTACTCATTTTCATAAGAATTGACTGAAAAACATTGAGTCAGATTCTTTGATCTGATAAGGCTGAGTTACACAGTGCAAACCACCTTAAAAACAGCATAGTCAGCCAGACATAGATATTTCCTACATATGGGGACCCACAAGTTATTTTCTTGTTTATCAACCGTTAGGTTACAGTTGCTTAATATTTGCAGACTTTCCTCTGCAACCACAAGGGCTAGAAACTTTATTTTAAAGAAAGCTGAAATCTCATGATTCCAACAGGTAAAGCTGTACAAATTACACCCAAATATTGGAAAACTTGCCATAAAATCATGAGTTAGCAACTCCTGGCCATGATAATACCAGTGGAAAAACCTTTAGCAAAACCTGTCACAGCACCAAATTTCTCTGCTACTGGGTCAGAGCAAATACCTATCAGTTCTTGCTGGTCTGATTTTCGGTAAACTAATAGCCTCTCCAACTTTTTATTTGAGCTGATTTAATAGAAGGGAAAAATACTTTGCAAATATTTCCATTAATTAAACCGCCAAGTTTGGACTATTGTGAACTGTAGGGCCATATTATTAGTTATTTATGAATATTTTTATGACCATGACACAATTGGGGTAGGGGTGCAGGAGGAGGTGAAGGGCTCCAGAAGGGGGTGCGGGCTCTGGGGTGGGGCCAGAAATGAGGAGTTCAGGGTGTGGGAGGGAGCTCCGGGCTGGGGTGCGGGCTCTGGGGTGGGGCTGGGAATGAGGGGGTTTGGTGTGCAGGAGGCGGATCCAGGCTGGGACCAATGGGTTCAGAGGATGGGAGGGGGATCAGGGCTGTGGCAGGGGGATTGGGGCATGGGCGGGGGCTCCGGGGTGCAGGCTCTGGGCGGTGCTTTCCGCAAGCAGCTCCCGGAAGCATGTCCTCCCTCTGGCTCCGAGGCGTGGCCAGGCGGCTCTGCGTGCTGCCCCATCTGCTAGCGCCACCCCTGCAGCTCCCATTGGCTGGGAACCGTGGCCAATGGGCAGCAGGGGTGGCGCCTGCAGATGGGGCAGTGCGCAGAGCTGCCTGGCTACGCCTCCACATACTACATAGGAGCCAGAGTGGGGGGGTCATACTGGCTGTTTCCTGGGAGCTGTGTGCAGCGGGGTAAGCCTCTGACCCCGCTCCCCGGCTAGAGTGGGGCAAACCCACAATCCCACTCCCTGACGGGAGCTGAGGGCCAGATCAAAAGGTCTGATGGGCTGGATGTGGCCCACACACCATAGTTTGCCCACCCCTGCCTTAGGCAAAGATAACCTTGCATGCAAATGACCTGCTTGATAGTGGAGTTGTTTAAAATAATAATAATAAAATAAAAACAAGCCCCACCCTTCTGATACCCGCTCCTAAAGTTTTCAATTGAGTTGTCTTATAATCAGAGGAAAAGGTAATCTTAGTAGCCAAACACCTGTGCGTCACTGATATTTGCAGAACAGTCCTGCTTTGTAATCCCTTACTTGTAATCCCTTACTCACATGAGCAGCTCTTACTAACTGGCATAGTCCCACTGAATTTAGAGTTTTCACAGACAGACCCAACACTGATTTCTTGTTCTCTTCACCCCTTTTATATACACATTCACAAGCACTCTGCTTTGCATGAATGTATATTTCTTATAAAAAGAAAAGGTTTCTCTCAAACAAGAGCTGTACATTGTTATTTATTATTATTGAATTTTATTAGCAGGCACCCACCCAATAAGAAGCAGAAACCCCACTATTTGAAGCCAGCAGAGACCCCTCTATGGAATTACATTAGACTAGTTTAATAATTCTCTTTGTGTAAAATCTCTCTATTTATACAGGTTTCAGAGTAGCAGCTGTGTTAGTCTGTATTTGCTAAAAGAAAAGGAGTATTTGTCGCACCTTAGAGACTAACTGTCTCATCAGCATCCGATGAAGTGAGCTGTAGCTCACGAAAGCTTATGCTCAAATAAATTGGTTAGGCTCTAAGGTGCCACAAGTCCTCCTTTTCTATTTATACAGTAAGTGATAATTCTTTGCATTTACATGTGAGATTCTTACAAGTCTCTCTTAATTCTTAGAACCCTGTAGAAGGAATTTGTCCTTTAAAATTTCATGTTGAGCAATAGGAGGCTGACATAACTAAAGTTTCATCAACCTAACTCTGTAAGTCTACATTAAAATGTAGCTCCTATCGATATAACTTGCCCACTACACAAACTTAATAACTCCGTCTCCGCAAGAGGTGTAGCACTTAAGTCGATGTAGTTAGATTGACACATTGTCAGCATAGACACTGTGTTGCTTACATAAACTGTTGCTGCTTTGAGAAATCATCCCACAATGCCCCAGACTGGGAGTTAAATCGGTGTAATTGCGCCTGGTGAGCATGCGCACTGCTGACACAAGGAGTGTAGTGTGGACGTGTAAAACCAATTCAATTACTGCAGTGGCTGGTATGTTGATGTAATTTAGGTTGACTTAATTTTGTAGTGTAGACTTGCCCTGGTTGAGGACCATGAAGTCACTTTGTTGCTGAAACCAGACCCAGAGCAGATTGTGGAATAGGATCAGTAGCAAATTCTGAGTCCACATAAACAGAGCTGTTTGATGCCCCCTCCCCAGATCAACAGCTTGCTGCTGAGCCTGCAGCAAACCTGGAGGAAACAGAAGCTGCCGTTGAGCCAGGTAAGTTTCTGACTCCATTGTGAAGTTTATTACTACAGTAATGGGAGGGACTTACACTCTACGAACCAATGCAGAAGTTAGGAGAAGACCCAACTACCAGCGTGTAGCCGCTAAAGGCAGATTGTATATCAGCGCCGTGGCATCCCCCTTCTCAGTCCCCGTCACCATGGGGAGTTCAAAATGTCAACCAGGAAATGCAAATAGTAAAGAAAAGCTTTAGAGAGTATTTTTACTGGACAGGCACTGATTTTTTTCCTATGGTCATTCAAGTTTTCCTTAAAGTAATAATGGCTTTAAGATTGTTTCTCTGTAGTCACTCAACAGTCTATGGAGCCATCAGGAAACACTGATCTCTGTGTATGTGTTCTATTTCCAAATTTCAGTTAGAGGTGGTCCATGCAGTCCACAGGTGACAAAATCATGTGTCCCAGTTATGACTGGGTTGCCAATTTTTGTCTAGAAATGTGCTGGGGGCGAGGTTGAGGAAGGCTGAGGAGTCCTGCATGTTTGCATACAGCCATAACAGTGTAAGCTATGTGAAAGCTAAAGCAGGATCTTGTTAATTCCCTCATGGATTCTGACCCCATCCCAGGGCTGTAGCTGCAACCTTTTCCTGAAGCAAGAACTCCAGATAGGGAGTCATGTTGCAGGGAAGGGCATATTTTCAGGGCAACCTCGATAGCTGACTAGCCCATTCCACTCACAGATGTGCTCTTCAGTCACTTATACGTTGGAATACTTTGGCTGCAACATCGCAGGGGTGGTGTGGCCCAGACCCAGGGGCGATGCGGCTGGGGCGGCCCAGACCCTGGTCCGGACTGAGGCACGGCAGGGGCGGCATGACCAGGGTGGGGCGGCCCAGCCCCAGGCGCGGCGCAGCCTGGCCCGGACCTAGGCGTGGCCAGAGTGGCCCGGACCCAGGTGCAGCCAGGGTGGCCTGGCCAGGCCTGGACCCAGGCACAGATGATGGAGGGACACCTATCCTGCAGCCCCAGAGCTGCCGCAGCAGGGAGAAATGCCTCTCCCCTGCAGCCCAGGTGCTGCTGAGGGGAGAGAGAGCTGCGGGGAGTCCTCTCTCCCCTTCTTAGCCCTGGAACACCCTCCTTCCCCCCAAACCCCTCATCCCTGACCCCACCCCAGAGCCTGCACCCCCAGCCAAAGTCCTCACACCCCTGCGCTCCAACCCTCTGCCCCAGCCCTGAGCCCCTCATCTCTGGCCCCACCCCAGAGCCCGCACCCCCAGCCAGAGTCCTCACACCCCTGTGCTCCAACCCTCTGCCCCAGCCCTGATCCCCTCATCTCTGGCCCCTTCCCAGAGCCCGCACCCCCAGCCGGAGTCCTCACACCCCTGCACCCCAACCCTCTGCCCCAGCTCAGAGCCCTCTCCCACACTCCGAGCCCCTCGGCCTCACCCCCACCACATGAATTTTGTTATGTGCACCAATATGGAGGTGATGTGTCTGAAGAGCTGAAATCACGAGTGTTGCGTTAAGTAGTGGGGGAGCCTGAAGATATATGGCGGAACAGTTTGCGGGACAGCTGGCAGAGCAGAGCAGAGCGGCTGGCAGAGCAGAGCGGCAGGCGGAGCAGAGCAATTTGTGGGACGGCTGGCAGGGCAGAGCAGTTTGTCGGATGCCTAGAGCAGCTCATGGGGGCGGCTGGCAGAGTAGAGCCCCATGGAGAGCCGGGGCAATCAGCTTTGGACCACGTAAGGTGCCCCTTAGCCCCCCCCCCAGGTTGGGAGGTAAAACTCTGCAGGTAAACTTTTGAACTCTGGGGCTGCCCTGACCAGGGACAGAGACTTTTGGGTTGTTGGACTTTTGGGACTTTGGGTGATTTTGGGTTGCTGGACTCAAGAACCAAAGGGAAAGGACATGCCCCAATTTGCTTGGGGTGGGTTTTTTGCTCATGGGTTGTGTTATAAATCCTGTTGATGGTGTTTCCCCAACATAATGCCAAATTGTTTCTCTCTGTTATTAAAAGGCTTTTTGCTACACTCAGACTCTGTGCTTGCGAGAGGGGAAGTCTTGCCTCCTGGAGGCGCCCAGTGGGGGTGGTATATATTTGTCCCAGGTCACTGGGTGGGGGCTCAACCCGGGTTTGCATTGTGTTATTGGAATGGAACCCCTAGATGCTGAACCTGGCCCTTGTTGCTGCCAACTCTGATGGGCAGAAGGGTTACATGACAATGTCATTTAGTGGGAACAGTGCCCCAGTCTGCCCATGAATGTAGACTCCCGATAGGTGAAAAACTCTTCATCATGAACTTTCCCAGTACAGCCTACCCTGACATTCATAAATTGGCCTGTGTGGCCCCTGTGGGACTGCATACTAGTGGAGTAGTCTATTTATGGTTTATGTACTCATACTCCTGGAGGAGAGCAAACTGTGGGTACGTGAGTCCTATCAATGGACCTGGCACAGTTCAGAAACCCCATTTTCTCAATGCCAGCAATTACCTCAGGGATATCTTTAATTCTCGCTACCTGGGGGTAAACCATAAACCTGAGTTCCTCAAATACCTCAGCCACCCATTTACTCACAGTCCATCCAACATCAAACTGGTTGGCAACAGATCTGTAGCACTCCAGGGTAGCCAGCTTCTGGATGGGCATAGCAACCTGCTTCTGGATTGACAAGGGTGACGTCATGCATGTGTCTTTATGCTGGACGGTTGGGGCAAGCTGCTCACAAAGCTCCAGAAATGTAGCGTTTGGTATGTGAAAGTTCAGGACCCGCTGCTGGTCATCCCAGCTCTGAATGATGATGTGATCCCACCAGTCTGTGCCAGAAGCACTGTCTATGGGAGATAGAATCAGCTGCTATGCTGAGCAGCACTTTCCAATGCAAGTCTGCCAGGCCAGGGTATTCTTCCTCCTCTGCAACCTCCTCCACCATGAAATCTGTCAGGCACCTTTCAGGGGGTGGGGGGATCAGAAAATGCCACTGAAATATCCAGCAGCATCTCACGGAAGCTCTGGGCATTTCCTGACACAGGAGTGAAAGAGAAAGTTCTTTAAAAGGTGCCTCCCCCTTGTTGCTGGCTCTGGCAGCCGGGAGCGCACAGTCTGAAATGACTCATTGGCTGACTGTGCTGGTGGGCTGTTCAAAGATCTTGTAATGTGCAGGGTGGGCAGTAAAGTTTTCCCACCATGCATCACAGTCAAAGGACTAGAGCAACCGCATTTCAGGAGGGCATTAGAGCCTCTAGAATACTTTGAGTCTGCATACTGCAGTGTGGAGACCAGAGCCCCAGGGTTGAGCCTGGGTTAGAAAAGTAGAGTTAGGAATCATAGACTATTAAGGTTGGAAGAGACCTCAGGAGGTCATCTAGTCCAGTGGTTCTCAAAGCTGGTCCACCGCTTGTGCTGGGAAAGCCCCTGCCGGGCCAGACTGGTTTGTTTACCTGCCGCATCCGCAGGTTCGGCTGATCACGGCTCCCACTGGCTGCAGTTCGCCACTCCAGGCCAATGGGGGCTGCGGGAAGCGGCACGGGCCAAGGGCCGTGCTGGCTGCCCTTCCCGCAGCCCCCATTGGCCTGGAGCAGTGAACCGCGGCCAGTGGGAGATGCAAATGGCCTAACCTGTGGACGCGGCAGGTAAACAAACCGGTCCGGCCCGCCAGGAGCTTTCCCTGAACAAGCGGCGGAACAAGTTTGGGAACCACTGGTCTAGTCCAATCCCCTGCTCAAAGCAGGACCAACACTAACTAAATCAGTGTAGATGCTCAAGCCCAGGGTCTCTAACATGGGTCAGCTGACTCGCATCCCACTAAACGTGGGCTTACATTGCAGCGTAGATATACCTTTAATGGCCTCCACACAGAGCCAGGAAGCTAGGCATTTTTGAGGTGTAAAAAAATAAACACATACAGTGTCCTAATATTAATTAAGCTGTACCATATCGCTGTGAGGTAGGTACTATCCCAACAAAAATAACCAGAGTGCTGATGGGTAAACTGAGCCATAAAGTGTGATTTATTCAAAGTAACACAGCAAATCAGAGGCAGGGCTGGAAATTGAACCTGAGAATCCTGATAGTCTCTTTCACTAATCAGTTGACTGACCACCACCCCTATTACACAATGTAAGATAATGAGTCTAGCACAGTGAAGGACAAACACAAGAGACAAGACCTTTCTTTCATCTATAAGAAAACATAACAGCTTGACCATAATAATATCCTCTTCTGATCTGATTTTTACACAGATAATTATCCTTGTTTAGAAGATCAAGTTTAATTAAAATGTTGACAAGCCAAACCAACAAACTGCAGTTGACTGCTGTATATTGTGAAGTCTGAGGTGCTACCGATGTGGTAAAAGCCCTTTCTAGCCTTGTGAATTCTGGGATAAAAGTTTTAATTTACTGGGATAACATTTCATATGGTGAGTGTCACATTTTCACTGGGTCTTTATTAACCTGCTCGTACATATCTGGATCTGAACGGCATTCATTCTACCAATGATCGTGTTATCTGCTGTGCTATTTCTAAGTGAAGAGTAAAATGTAGATGAGCTAATGAATCAGCTGTCATGTGTATAGCTACAAGCCTGTGCCTCCTAAGTGTTCAGGTATCTGAATATCACTTAGTAGGCTAGAGAAGCCATCACTGCTAGCAATTTGTAGAATTATTTTTCCACTGTGAAATAGAAGAAAGAAGGTGGCATGCAAAAAATAGCTGAATTTGAGGTATTAATTTATTTATGGTAGAGCCATGATGTGCTAGGTGCTTCTCTAATGCTCAAGCAAGCTCCAAGGAGCTCATGTTCTAAGGGCAGTCAGAAATTTGGGGAAGGGAACAAGAAGTAATGTATATACAAGTCAGCTCAATTCGCTGGAAGCAATGTGGCTGTGACATACATAGCTAATAAGGGTGGGGAGGTAGCGGGAATGGAGACCACACCAGAACTGTTGCTAATCACGCTTTGTTTACTGGGAAGTCATTCTGCTCGAGCAGATGGTGCCATGCCCAGGGAGCCACGTGGAAAAAGGCACGGATGTGATTGTGTGAGAAGCTGACAAATGGGTGGACAAGGCTGGGTACACTGAGCCAATTTAATGAGAGCCTGCATGAGAGATTTGGTTGTGGGGTTTGTTTTTTGACTGAGTATGAATGACAGCTTCCCTGACTCCATTTGGGGGAAAACTCTGTCCTCAGATACACATGGACATTACTGGGCCAAATGCAAAGGGCAGATGCAAGATGGCGTGTCTTAAGCTCCCTTACATTCTTTTAGGCTCCCTGGGCCTGATTATACATTCATTTATACTGGTGTAGATCAAGAGTGACACCATAGAGGTCAATGGAGTTACACTGGTATAAGAATTGGGACCTCTTGCACTAATTTAGACTCCCTTACAGTCAGCTGGTGGTGAAAATGTCAGTTAGAGTAGTCCTCACTGTACATTAACTTCCAGACTTGCCAAATGTTCACCTTCCTGTTAGTTTTTTTTCTCCTCTGAGTCCTCCTCCATCCTCATTCGTAGTGCTTGTTACACTGCACTTGTCTTCTAAGAGTGTTGTCTGTGCAGCCCCTAGTGACTTTGTTGGTACTGTATAAATAATAATAAAACATCATACGATGTATAATATAAAACCCAAATCCAGCAGGCACCCCTGACAAGTGCTGAGATCTGTTACTGGAGCTCTCTGAAACAGCACAATTTTAACCAAGTCAGGATGTTAGTTTATATTTTGAAGGGCCAGAATTCAATGTAAAGAAATAAGATACTCCTTTTATCCAAAAACAAGTGCCAGAGGTTTCATTGCTCTTTCATATCCAAGCCGCAAGAAAGATCCTGTGTGGCTTTTCTTCCTTGTTTCCTCGTACGTGTGACCCTTTTGGCAACACTTGCAGAGTGTGCTTTGCCAGGAGGGAGAACTGAATTGAACGGACTGGCAAAATTATTGTGCGCCCAATTATTTGTATTGTCTGGTGACCTGAATCTGCCCTCTGAGTGATAATGGGTATTATTTGTGTTCGTCTGTTGATCCTTTTCTCCAAGCATCATTTCTCAATAAGTGGTGTTGGGTTTCTTCCGAAGAATTTTATATTGAAATGAAAGATGTGTGTGTTTGTTCTCACTGAGGAGACAGCTGGGTAATTGCAGTCCTCTCCTCCCACTGTGTTCAATATATCTGTCTTTGTGTTTGATCAGCAGATTGAGGCCAAATTGCTCTAGTTAAAGTAAGCAAGATAATTCCTCGTTTCTTCAAATATGTCTACACTTTGTTATGGGAGCCTGAATTTCTTAGGTCTAAGGACTAATACAAACATATTCATAATAATACTTTGGAATTCTATAGCATCATTTGTTGAATGAATTGTCTGAGGATTTCAAATTGTGTTTACAAATGACCCTGGGAAGTAGGTAACTAGAATCATTCCTATATTCCAGATGGATAAACTATGGGCACAGAAAGGCCATGTAATTTGTGAGGTCACAGTGAGCCAATGGCGAAGCTAGGAGTAGAAACCAAGATACCTATATTCTCTTCATTCCATGCTCTGAATACTACAACACTTTTATTTGAGAAATCGTTGGGGAAATTGAATTCTTCGCATCTTCAGGTTTATTTACTGTGCCAGTTTCAAGTATTCTGGATAAACTCCTATTGACTTTAATGGGATGTTGACATGAGTAAGGGTGGCATGATTTGTTTCTTAGTTTGGCTAAACAAGGATGGAACAAATATGTATGTTTGGGGGTGGAGAGAGATGGTAGGAACCTAACAAATATCTGAATGGTGTAACTACTAAGGAAGGGGAAAGTTGCTGAGTTTTTTTGGTTTGGTTACAAATTCACAATTTAGGTTAATCCAAAGATGCATTTTGGAACCTTTCATGTGAACCTGGACCCAGCTTAGACCAAAACGAACCCTACTAGTCAGGGGTGGTAGAATTGGGAGGGCAAGGGTAGGGGCTAGTGCCCCACAATGGAAATATGTTTCCACCCCCACCCCAGTGTTTTCTGCTCCCACAGCATCTTGCCAAGGTGAGAGCAGACTCAGAGCAGGATCCGGCTACGTTCTGCCCCTGCACACATTCATGTGTGTGTGTAGATGGAGGGCAGAGACGAGAGCAGGATGCCAAGGAGAGGCTGGAGTGTCTGCTAACCTATGGTGCATGAGATTGGACCAGCTGGCAGGACTCCTCAGTCCACCGTGGTCCTGCCTTCCAGCCACCTAGAGTCCCTGTGGAGACACCCGGCCTGAGAGAGGGGCAGAAGAACATGTACCAGCCACTGAGGTAGGGTGGGGGATGGGACAGGGCACTGACACCTGGGAAGGGGATCAGAGGATGCACAGCATGACAGCCACTGGGATGGGGTGTGTGGGGGATGGGGAAGGGCACCCTTACTGGTACCTGGGCAGGGGGCACACAGGGCACCAGCCACTGAGGGATCAGGGTGGGGGCAGGATGGAACAGGGCACCTGGGCTGCAGATAGGTATGAATCAGTGGACAGGGCTCCAGCTGCCAAGGAACTGCCATAGGAAGGAATGGCAGTAGGAACTACCAGGATGCCCCTTCCCAACCTGGAGCTACTACCCCTTCCCTTACAATCTCTAGCACCCCTTGCTCCCCCTCCTATCCCTCCACCCCCTCGTATCCCTCCGTCTCCCCTCTGCTACTGATTGCTCCACACCAAAACCATGTGAGATTCCTAAAAATTTCAAATGGAATTAGCTTTATTTTATTTGGGTTTGTTTGCACTTGAAATTCTGATACTTATAGTGGGAATAAGAAAAGGAGTACTGGTGGCACCTTAGAGACTAACCAATTTATTTGAGCATGAGCTTTCGTGAGTTACAGCTCACTTCATCGGATGCATACCGTGGAAACTGCAGCAGACTTTATATACACACAGAGAATATGAAACAATACCTCCTCCCACCCCACTGTCCTGCTGGTAATAGCTTATCTAAAGTGATCATCAAGTTGGGCCATTTCCAGCACAAATCCAGGTTTTCTCACCCTCCACCCCCCCACACTCTACTACATATGGGCTATCACCAGCAGGAGAGTGAATTTGTGTGGGGGGGTGGAGGGTGAGAAAACCTGGATTTGTGCTGGAAATGGCCCAACTTGATGATCACTTTAGATAAGCTATTACCAGCAGGACAGTGGGGTGGGAGGAGGTATTGTTTCATATTCTCTGTGTGTATATAAAGTCTGCTGCAGTTTCCACGGTATGCATCCGATGAAGTGAGCTGTAGCTCATGAAAGCTCATGCTCAAATAAATTGGCTAGTGTCTAAGGTGCCACCAGTACTCCTTTTCTTTTTGCGAATACAGACTAACACGGCTGTTACTCTGAAACTTATAGTGGGAATGTCAACCCACATTAAGAAAAAGTTTGTATGGTGGAGTCCTTGAGCCAAACACACTGAGTTTAGCATGGCTTCACTAAATAGTTAACTTCACTTGGACACTACCAATCTGGGAAATGTGCTCTAGAATAAGAAAAGAGTAGTGAATGCCATTAAGTGTTTAAACAGCCCCACCCTGCAATGTCAGATATCTCAGTGCGTTAATCATGAACACAGACAGACTCCAGTGCCAGCTGTGAAAAGAGACATCCTGCCTCAGGACTAGTCACTGAAGACAAAGTCGGTAATGGATTATTGACACTGTATTGCAGTGCGAATAAGGAGAATGGAGAAACTAAAAGCAAAGTAATGTGCCTTCTATATTTTCATGTTTGACTCTGAGAATGAGAGACAGACCAGAAGAGAGGCAAATGAGATCTAGGAGTGTTTTAAGTACATAGAATTGCTACTTATTGGTCAGGTGGTTCAGTGAAGGGTTTCATTTATGTTGGTAATTTTTTTGGTAGACCTTGTTTAATGTTTTAAAATGTCTTTATTTAAGGAAGAGTCATTAATTCCACTAAACTGTAAATGGGGGAAATGGTCACCTCTTTTAGGCATATTTTATTCTGCTTTAAAGATTTTTCCCCCTGTCTACAGTTATTTAAATATGTGAGATATTTAAGGCCAGGATGGGATCCCTTACCACGCTGGCAGTTATTCACTCAAGTAGTCCTGTTAAAGTAAGTCATGAGACTGTCTATGTAACTGCTCACTAGTGAGAGTAAGAGATCATAATCTAGTCCTTAGGGATGTCTCCTCCACTCTCATTGCTGTCAGTGATGTTAATGAGAGTTCTGTTCACAGATCAAGAGGATAATACAGAACAAGTTAATACTTAGAAAAGTGCATAAAAACCCCAGAACTGTATTCTTCATTTGGATGCTCATATACAGCTGTGAATGGGATGACTCCTATAGCAATTCCTTGATTTCAATGGGATGCATCCAAGGGCAAAGTGTGTCCTTTAATTTTTTTACTGACCAAGTAGCATGCAGCAGATCATCAGTTGGTGGAAATTGCCAAAATTCCAGCCCACCAGCTGAGGATTTGCACTTGTGTGTGATGTGGAAAGGATGCAAGTCTTTTGCTGGGAGACAGAGGTTTGGGGTTATTTTTCATACCTGATAACTAGACTTAGATGCAGTATCTGGGTTTTAGCATATTTCTTTGCTTTTACCTAGTTTAAAAGCAGAACTGACTGGGATGTGAGGGACCAAATTCTGCTCTCAGTTATAATGGTGTAAATCTAGAATAACTCCACTGACTTCAATAAAGTTACTTGGGATTTACACCAGTGTAAGTGTGAGCAAAATCTGGTCCAAGACATTCAGATGATTTGCCTGGCTATAGACTATTGGCTGGCTTTGTTTTGTTTATGAAGAAAGGAAAGCTGTATTAAATTTGCTTGGTCTGCTTTTCTAACTGAAGCATTATAGGCAGATGTAAGTTAAAACAGGGATTGTACTAGCCTAGATGAGTTTTAGAACAACTGAGTAATTTTTTTTTAATTGTTATGGTATTAAATTTGTTTTTAAAACTGAGAGAGGCACCCAGTATTCGAGTCTGAGTCATCTCTTGCTTAATGGGACTGGTCGAAGCCCAGTGAAGTCAATGAGAATATTTCCATTGATTTCACTGAGCTGTGTATCAGGCCACATATTAAAGAACGTACAATATTAGAGTAGAGCAGATTTTGAGAGACTCTGAACTGTCTAGTTGTTTTGGGATTATTGCAGAAGAAGGTGATAGTAGTTTGTTTTCATGTATTTCATGATGATGATGAGCAAGTGGTAGCCGATTTATAGGAAACGATGCCTGTAGGGCTCTCCATGTCATCTGTCTCAAATAACTATGTGTCATAGTTCAGGGCAACTGTCCCTGTGGTCCCTCGAGGGCACCTCTGTGTCTCCTGGCTCGTCGGTGTTGAGCTGCCTTTCTCTGCAAACCTCAAGCAGTGAACTTTCTTTAGCTGTTGATAATTTATTTTCCCATTTCTTTTTTTTGCTAGTCTTTTCCTGAAAAGACTGAGACATCTGTTTTTCTTTGTGCTTTTTCCTTCTACAGTATTTGCTTTCACTGCTGTTGGCACTTACTGCAAATCACAATCATAGACCCCACCACTGCCACCATGTATGTCACAGTTCGGGGCAATTGCACCTGTATTCCCACCCCCTCCCTTAAAGGTCCACGCTAAGCTCCCCAGTTGTCACCTCTCTTGTGCAGACACCCACAGTTTTCTCCTTTGTGACTGGGGTTTTTCCTGGCTGACAATTCCTTGCTTATGTAACCCACACACCTCATGGGTGTGGTGCACTAAGCTCCAGAGGTCCCAGGTTTGATTCCGCCTGCCGATGACTGGGGTCTGTTGGTGTTACAAGTGGGGACTTGTCCTGGATTTCAACTGGGAAGTCTCTGAAGCTTAGGACACGCTTCCTCAGCTAGGGGAAGTATGTAATCCACACACCTCCTGTAATGGCACCAAGATCACATAGAGAGAGCGATTAAGGAGTCTGTTCTACAGCCTTAGCTAAGAGCCATATGGCTTTTAGCTCATGCAGTAGATGCTCATGCACTAAGCTCCAGAGGTACCAGGTTCGATTCTGCCCACTGACGACCAGGGTCTGTTGGTCTAACACTGTGATACCCCCAGCAAATCAGACTGTCTAAAAGGTGAGTGTCTGTACTTTGCTTTCTCTCCAGAGGCTATGAACAGCTGTAATTGCCAGCAGTTACAAGTTACCACACAGCCTTTTATAAGCAAGCACATTTATTCTTAAGGTGAAAGCATTGCAGAGAAAACGTATTAAAACAATAAGAACCTGCACACCTGCTAAAAAGCTTACCAGAGATCACCTCCTATCTCCAACAAGGGCTCTGGTACAGTCAGTCCTTCAGACCCCACAAAGGGATGTTTCTGTGGTTACAAGTTCATAAGAGCCTTAGCTCAGAATTAGCACACCCATGAATAGTTCAGTCTCTCTTTATACAGCTTGAGCCTTTGATCTTGAGTGTCCGGGAACATGTAATCATGGTCCCCTCCTCCGAGTGAAGCTTCAAAAGGCTGCAATTTTGCATCACCAAAGTGGGGAATTAGCAATCACTTCCCCCTAGAGTTTCTCCAGACAAACCATTTGACAATGTTTGTCCCAAAAATCCATTCTTCTTTTACACATTGTTCAGTACAGTCTTTCGAAGTTCAGAACAGTTCCCAGGATTCACATCCCATTTCTCCACAAGAGAGAAGTTACATTCAATCTTGGCCCACAGTAATATATAAACCATTCATTTAATTCAATGGACTTAAAACAAACTGAATTCAATAAGGTGTCCCAAAGATATTACTGGGAATTACCGTATCTGTCACACTAGAAACAGACAGAGTTACTGCACTTGGTAGTTTTCTTATGACTTCCTAGAAACTTCCAACATGATGGAAGATGGGAATCCAGTTAAAAACATATTAGAGCCAAATACTAACATCCTTGCTCCAAGACAATGTCAACTTTGCTTGCATCAAGGCCTCAGGATCTGACCCTCAGGTTGTAACTCCTGACATGTCAGCATAATTTTATACACAAAATAATACCTAGGGGCTGCTTTATGAGTCACTATAGCAAGATGAATCAGAAGTAAAGAAGAAATCAACTTCTTTGACCAAGTTCTGCCTTCAGTTTTGACACCAGCTGAGGGGAGACTTTGACCCTTTGAGGTTTGGGGATTCAGATGCATCCTGTCTATTTGGAATTTTATTGACATACACATTCTGGCTGTCTTGCATGGTGGTATTTTCACTCTGCAAGCAAATGCAAATGCTGGAGATATTTGTGAGATGTTGGTCATAATTAACCAGAGCTGACCAACACATTCTGAGCCCATTTGTACCCCTGCACGTCTGGAGTAATTCCACTGAAATTTGTAGTTACTCCAGATTTACACCAATGTAGCAGACAGCAGAAGTTGGTCCAATAAAAATAAGTGATGCAATTTATGTTTAGTAATAGGCAATGACTAATCTTTCTTTAGCTTGAAATGTTAAACTTTCTAACTAAAAATTGTATAGAATTAAAACAAACAGATACAACCACTGCCATCCCTATATCTTGAAGATTGTAAGCCCTTCAGGGCAAAGATTCCCTGTATTTCACATATAGAAACAAACACAGAACAGTGGGGAGGGAGCAGGAACTTCCTGAATCCCCCTCAGCTAGTTCTGTGACCTCACCAGGAAATGTTTGGCTAACTTGGCATTAGCACTAAACTGGGCAAGGTTTCAGGTTTCGTTTTGTCAACATTCAGTGAAGTGAGAAACCCCACACGAGTCTCAAGTCAGTTCTAGTTATTCAAAGGGGTAAGGAAATAGACACGGGCTATTAACACTAAACTGGGTGACCGTTTCAGGGGTCTGAAGTCTCCACATCAGTGTAAGTTACATTGTTATTTAGCTACTTACACCCACTTATACTCAGCTGACACATGACATGTAACTTGTGTAACATTTATGTCTATACTGCATTTGGCCTATTTCTTGTCTCGCAGACATTCATAGAAAGTACAAAGCTCCAGTTCTTGGTGAGATCCTTAAGTGGCACAATGTGATGAGTAGCAGATAATTAGGGTGAGGGAATTCTAGTTACAATGAGTGCAACAGGGAAGTTGCTGTAAAGAAGTATTAGAAGGGATCCATTGCTATCTTTCCTTGTATTGTCAATCCGCATACCACTCATTGCTGTGGGAGTTTGGGATATAACAGCCTTACGGTGAAAGCTCTCAAAGGTTAGTTTTCATGCACACCTCTCATTTCCGCTAGATGGTGCTGCAGAATAATTTTGCTGTGGGATTGTGAAAATGTAAGCTGTTCCAATAGTTGGTGGTTGTTACATTTGTGGCGTAATGGTTTGATGTGGTTATAGTAACCGATGCTGTTGAGATTTACTCCTTTCCATTTACAAGCTTGTATAAATGAGACAGAGTGAAATTCACCCCTGTGGAAAGGCTTGCATCACTTAAGCCCTCAACATAGGGCTTCAATAATGTGTAGCAAGCATCTGCTGCTGGCCCTCTCCACAAGAGGGAATTTCATCTGTCGAGAGCACTTTTTGTGCACACTGAGCATGAAAAAAACACGGCACAAACTGAAAGAGTGCTTTTCAGCGTGAGCAGCCAGTCTTAATCACCAAATGAGCGACCCTTGTAGACAAGTATTCATAGAGTAGGGCACCATCATTATATTCAGCACTTACTAGCGCACTTGTCTCAACAGAGAGCCCAAAGGCTGAGTGAATATGGAGGTAAAAGTACTTCTACACCCACAAATATGGCCCCACTTGCATGAAATAGAGGCTCATTGGTGGGGTACTGTGAAGAAGCGTGCGGTGCTGCTGCCCTTGGCATACACGTATATGTAGGGAAATCTGCCTGGATCAACTTCTTATGCTGGTTTTCTTTTCCCTGTCCTGGTCTCTGCTGCTTTGTTTTGAATTTTGTTTCTCTCATAAACAGTTGAAGAAAAAAAATCAAACTAGTGTTTTCAGCATTAACCTGGATTCCCTCCAACAGACAGTTAGTGACGGAATGTTACTCAAACCCACATGTTCCCAAACTGACACCTTGAACCACATGACATGTCCAAGCTGATCACAGAACCACAAGGTGGCATTTCCGGGCTCAAGCATTGGGAACACGAGCAGGGTTTAACTTGTCAGTGACTCCATTGTGAGTGGAGAAGGATTCATAATCCTGAACACCATGCTGGAGCCTGGCGATTTTCCTTATAATGACCCTGGAGCCGGAGCTCAAGTTACATGGTTCTTTGGAATTTAGCAGGGGACTTTCCCATTTATCCACTTGAAGTAAAACTGCCACAAAGTCACATAATACTGAGAATCTAGGTGGCTAGGCAGATTATGTTCAGAGCTGGTAGATTTCACCCACCTGTGCAGGGGTCAGAGGAACACCTATACACCTCTGAAGTCCTTTTTTTTTTCCCTTTCAAGAAAAACCCCCAAGATTTCATTCAAAGATCAGTATCAGTATAAAAAAGAGTTTTCTCTCTCTCTCTCTCTCTCTCTCTCTGTGTATGTATATATTTGCAAAGTTTCTTGCACACTTGTCATTTTTGCACACCAGTAATCATGATGCATTTGTCACATGATGTATTTCTGTTGCAACAGGCTGTGATGCAATAAATCCCATGTTATGACTTCATTCAGGATCGAGCAGAAGGGCAAGGTGGATGAGAGGGAAAAAGCCCTAACAAACACCAAAAAAAAAAAAAGTGCAATAATTGTAAGGTGAAAACATTGGCCAAATCAAGGACCTGATTCTCAACTGGTGTCAGTTGGGGAGGGATAATTGCATTGAGTTCAATGGAGCTACACTGATTTTCATCAGCTGGGGATCTAGCCTAAATTACTTATTCAGTTTATGTTCTCAGTTCCAATTTGACTTCTGTGTGAAAGTCACCCTTTCAGACTGGCCTTTTCAAGCCGCACCTTTGTAAATGTCAAATATGAAGCCAAATACATTTTTCCTGCTAAGTCACTGTCATTGCTGCTTTCAGAGGACAAGGGACAGCATCTCTAGGGGCACTAGACTCTCTGAAATGTTTGATCTTTTCAGTGAGTTCCTTCCTGATTGTTTATTTGTTTTTATTTTGAATGAACGTAGCAGCCCTATTGGAGGCTGCCTGCTCTTACTCTGCGGACAGAACTCCTGTGACAATGGCATTTTCCCACTAATGTGCCTGAACCCTGACTTGGAGGGTTGCTAGAAGATCCTAGTTTCCTTTCCATGGCCCATTCCTATCTGCACCCCACTTCAGAGGCTGCCAACCAAGGCACCCGTTGTGGTGGTAGTTTCCATGAAGTGGACACTTGTCCACTAGGAACTGGAATGAGGCCATCACACCCATTTTACCAAAGGCCACCTAACTGTCATTAGGCGGTAACAAACATCAGTCACTACTGACCTGAGCTGGGTTTGAAATGGTAGTCTGCTGGAGAAAGGCAGCTCTCGATCTCATTTTTAGTTCCATAGTCCATCCAGGATCCTTGCGTACCTTTGTGGCTGTTTTTGAGGTAATGTTGAGATACTGTTCAAAATATGTCATTCAAATTATTGTAGTGAAGCTGGGCCATTTAGAAGTAGAAGCTGAAGGTGTCTGTGTCTATATCCAGATCTATCACAATTGATGGTCAAAGATTTATAATACAGAGAGTTTGGAAGAATATAGAAGTAGAAGTGGAAGATGGCACAGTGCGTTAACTGTGTGGAGATGGTGCAAGCCTACTGGAGTCTTGGTTTTTTGATTGCCCATGCTGAAACTATGCAGGCAAGGGCTATGCAAATATCTTTTTATCAAATTTGCCCATATAGCTCAATGTTCTTGTCGACTATGTCCCCTCCCAACTACCTAGTCCTTTACAGCTCAGGGTTTCTGATAGCACTAACTTAACGACTCCAGAATGTCACTGTCTGCAATAATACATAACTGAACAAGCATTATTGGAAACCCTAGACTGTGGGAGAAGTGGTCAGCAAAAGCATCCCTCTCTCTGACAAAGTGGCCCGTAGAATGAAAATGTTGAAGATACCATTAAATTAGGCTTGTCCATGTTGCATCTTAAGGTGAAGAACTTTTGGATTCTGATGCACATTGTGGCATTGTCTAAGATACATGCTTTTAGAGTGATGTCAGTCTCAGAGCAAATGGCTGTAATGATTGCAGATACCACACCCCCTGCAGCTGATGTTAGTTTATTTTAGGAGATCATTTCTTCAGGAATTATCAGAGACCAGGAAGAGAGTTGCTATGTGCATTCTTCATGACAAAAAAGTAAAATAACCCTTTCTAAAGTGAAAATTAGCATCCATTCCTCACCTCTCTGTCACGTCATCCTTTTTACTGTCTCATAATATGGTCGTTTGAGCAGGGCAGGTGGGAAGCACTATGTTTATTACTTATATTTTTGACTGTGTCACTGACTAATTGTGTGACTATTCAGTTAGCCTCTCTGTTCCTCACTTTTGCCATCTGTAAAGAGCTGTTAATATCTACTCTTGTAAAGTACTATGAAATCCTCAGGAAAGAAGCACAATGTAAGTTGGTGTAATATGAGAACAAGGGGTCACTCAATGATTTAAAGAGAATACATATGGAACAAACTAAAGGAAATCTCTCTTCCTGCAGAGCATGGTGAATATGTGGAATTCTATTCACTGCTCTAGGAGATCAATGAGTCACATATTGTGGATGGATTGTTTTTAAAGGTCTGGGTGATTTCATGACATCATTTGTAACTGTGCATGCTGAAGAATGCTTTAGGATATAAATATAACTGTTGACATCTGGAAGGGATTTAAATCCTACCCTCACTGATGCCATTAATCCCCATTAAATCCTACCCTCACTGATGCCCATACAAGTATTTTAATGGACTTTAGTGGGAGTTGGTTAATGTCTATACACACACTGCAGAATTGCTAGGTGGATGGGTTCTTTCACTCTTTCTAAAGCATTATGTACTGGTCATTGCTGAAGGGATGATACAAGGTTGGATGAACCAATAGTCATATTTATTCAGTCCACAAATCCCATATGTATATTTTAGGGATTGCAGTGTGGGGAAGAGGGAACTAACTCTTCAAAAATATCTTTTTGAGTTGCTGGATAAACTAGGTGGCTTGAATTATATATTGTCTGTCTTTCTTGATTTATAGGGCTAGGATATGAATTATTTTACTGTATGTTTGTATACAGGAGACACATTATTCATTTCTCCACTTATCTTTTTCATATAACATGTTATATCCTGTTTAGAGTTGCTTCATTTTTGCATCTTATTTAACCCCTTCTCCCCCCAATAAAACACACATTGAATTCCAAAAGACAATGTTTTGGTACTGATCCTTTGCAAGTAGGATCATTCAGGATTTTTCTCTTTGAACTGGTAAATGTAGCTGAGCAAAAAGTGGAATTTCCATCCTGTGGGAAATTCCAATATTTCAACATTTCTTTTTGTCCCGAATTGGATTGAAAAATTGAAAAGTTTGTGGAACAAAAAGTTCTGAAATAGACATTCCTGAATTGAAACGTTTAGTTTTGGTTTGAACTGAATTGATACGATTTGCTTTGAGTCAGTTGAGGTTTGACATTAGACTGCATGTGCCTTCAGAGGCACAATGCTTCGTAGAAATTGTCGTTTGGATGCCTCTGGCACCCATGTGCCCCTGTAAGCCGGGCTTCCTGGCTGTTTTTCATCTACAGTGGTTTTTAAACTAGTTTTGATTCCAGCCATACTGCTAACAAATATCTGAATGTCCCTGCCTCAGAACAGCTGTTGATAAATGCCATGGAAACAGTGTTTGTTTGGTTCACTATCCTGTTTCCATCATTTACACAGGCTGATTCATTCTTGAGAACAGCAAATTCTTTTGAGTTTGACCCCTGCAAAGCAGGTTGTTTTTAAAAGGAGGTTGTTAGGTGATGATTACCAATGCAGAAAGACGTAGGTTTGGGGCTGTGGTTTTACAATGCTCATTTTATAAAGCCTTTGTTTGAACAGCTTTTTTTAGCAGTGTAGTATGGAGGTGACAGCTTTGAATAATGGCACGTGGTTGTCTATGATAGAATGGGGAGATGGGAAAAGCTTCTTTCCAGAATCTTCAGGTGACCTGGAGCATTTAGGGTTTCAGTCTGCTTTGAAACTGCTTTGGGCAGCTTGCAACAATTTTTTTCCTCTTATGAGTGTTTGTATTTCCTTTCTCTGTCAGTAACTGGAAGCAGAATGGCTGCATTTCCACAAAAGAGGCTGATTTCAAGCCAAATTTAATAGGCTTCTGAGAGTTGGATAAGTTCTGGATGAAGTACCTTAACTTTTGACTGCTTATCAGCATCTAACTGCAGAACTTACTGGTTTTCTTTCTACTTTAACTCTGACATGATTGTGGCACCAGCTATTTATCTATGCTGAGGGGAGAGAGCTCTCCCACCACACAATTAAACCACTCCAATGAGAGGCGGTAGCTATGTCAGTAGGAGATGCTCTCCCGCCGACATAGCGCTATCCACACCGGTGTTCCTGTTGGTGAAACAGGGTGTTTTTTCACACCCCTGACCCACAAAATTTTGCTGACAAAAGTGTTAGCGTAGACAAAGCCTGAGAGATCAGGCATGCTTCCTGTGAGACTGAGCTGTGCAGGGGAGAGAGAAGGGCTCCATCAACCCAGTGGAGGTAGGTGGGAGTATTTGAAAGGCACCAGTTTCTCATACACTTCACTCATTACCATAGTATTGTGAACACTTTCATAATGCACAACGCCTCCTGAGCTCTGGGCAGTGTCATTTACTCCACCTTTAAATCTCTCTGCCTTAAGAACTTATGGACCTCAACACCATAGAATCTGGGAACCTCACAAACCTGAATGAATTCATTCTCACTACACCCCTGTGAGGTGGGGACATTGTATTATCCCCCATTTTACAGATGGAGAACTGGGGCATGGAGAGACTAAGGCCAAGATCTTTGAAAGATATTTAGGCACCTCACTTCCTTTGATTTGAATGGGAGGGCCTGGGTCTAAGTGGCTTGCCCAAAGTCACAAAGGCTGTGTGCAGCAGAGCTCAGACGAAAACCCAGCTTATATCTACTGAGTCTCAGGCCAGCCACTTAACCACTAGGCCATTCTTCCTCCTAAGTCTTTGCATCCTACCTGGAAAGATTTAATAGTTGCTGCACTTAGTACAGCTATCCTGGTGCACAAGAGGGCAGGGCCCACACTCCCACCCAGATACTAGCCACTAAAGGTTCATCTACACAGCAAGTGGCAGCCCATGGCAGCAAGATTCAGGACTTGGGTCGGCAGACTCAGGATCACACTATGGCATTAAAACTGGCTGTGCAGATGTTGTGACTCAGCCTGGAGCTGGGGCTCTGAAGCTCACGCTGTGACATTCCCCAGGGTGCAAACTGGACCGTTGTGTCCACTCAGTTCTCCAACCTGGAGTGCATTTTACACTACTTTGCCATGAGAGTAACCGTTCCTGGTCTGCTCTCACACAGCCTCCTGCAGGTAATTACTCCCAGCTCTGCTGTATGAGTGCTACTGCCAGTCACTCATAAATCACACTGCAGAGTAACACCAGCAAATTCCCAGTCCGAGACTTTCCCCTGAAATGTGTGTTTTGTACTGCCCAGCCCTTTCCTGGACAACACAAGCTCATATAAAGTCTGTCATTTTATTAATAGGAAACGATATGCACAAATCCTGTTATCTCAAATGGAGTTTCCCTAATGCTTTAATCCAAGCACACTGGTTTAGATAAAACAATGAAATAAATTTATTAACTATAGAATGATAGATTTTAAGTGATTACAAGTAATGAGGCATACAAGTCAGAATTGGTTACAAAGAAACAAAAGGTAAAACGCAACTAAAACCTAAATTAACAAGCTAAGTGATTTCAAAGAAAAAGTCTCTCACCATGTGTTCTAGCAGTCTTACTGGCTGAATTCCTTTCTGGCAGGATCCCTCCCCCAGTCCAATGATGCTTCCTTTGTTCTTCAAGTGTTGTTGATGCTGTGAGTAGAGATGAAGGGAGAGATCTTTTGGGGCATCTGTTCCCCTTTATTATAGTTCTTTTTTTCTTTGAAAATCATCTCCAGCTGAGGTTCAGGAGACAAGAAGTCTGTGGGGATAGGAATCTCCAGCTGTTTCTGTGCCAAAATATACATTTCTTGCTCACAACCTTTTTCCTGCCAAAGAACAGCTGCTTAACCAGTTGACAGGCCATTTGATTTTGTTGACACCTGGCCGAGGTGTCAGTTTGCCTTTTCTCTTTGAGGAACTGGTTTGTGCCTGCTTTTCTAAACTTGGAACGTGTCTCAGTAACATTATACAGTAGAATATTATAACTTTAGATACAATGTTGCCACACATTTTACTGGGACAATAATGACCAGCAAATTATGAGTTTTCAAACGATACCTCACAAGGCATACTTTGTACAAAATTTATCATAGTCTTTTAAAAGGGGTGAACATAAGGATACAGACTGTCACATGCCCTCTCCTACCCCCGCCTCCCCCCCGAGGCTTCAGAGCCAGGGGTCCAGTCTGAGCTGCAACATCTACACAACTATTTTTAGTGCAGCAGCACAGGCCCGAGTCCATCAACCTGGGCTCTGAGCCTCACTGCTGCTCCCAATGTAGACATACCCTAACATGACACCACCCAGGTGCCCGATTCAAGCCTGCAGCTCAGGCTGTGTCTTCACTGACACAAGGGTGGGTTTTTTACAGCAAGGTAACAAACACCCAATAAGAAAAGGAGTACTTGTGGCACCTTAGAGACTAACCAATTTATTAGAGCATAAGCTTTTGTGAGCTACAGCTCACTTCATCAGATGCATATCGTGGAAACTGCAGCAGACTTTATATATACACAGAGAATATGAAACAATACCTCTTCCCACCCCACTGTCCTGCTGGTAATAGCTTATCTAAAGTGATCATCAGGTGGGCCATTTCCAGCACAAATCCAGGTTTTCTCACCCTCCACCCCCCCACACAAATTCACTCTCCTGCTGGTGATAGCCCATCCAAAGTGACAACTCTTTACACAATGTGCATGACAATCAAGTTGGGCTATTTCCTGCACAAATCCAGGTTTTCTCACATCCCCCCCACCCCCATACACACACAAACTCACTCTCCTGCTGGTAATAGCTCATCCAAACTGACCACTCTTCAAGTTTAAATCCAAGTTAAACCAGAACATCTGGGGGGGGGGTAGGAAAAAACAAGAGGAAACAGGCTACCTTGCATAATGACTTAGTCACTCCCAGTCTCTATTTAAGCCTAAATTAATAGTATCCAATTTGCAAATGAATTCAAATTCAGCAGTTTCTCGCTGGAGTCTGGATTTGAAGTTTTTTTGTTTTAAGATAGCGACCTTCATGTCTGTGATTGCGTGACCAGAGAGATTGAAGTGTTCTCCGACTGGTTTATGAATGTTATAATTCTTGACATCTGATTTGTGTCCATTTATTCTTTTACGTAGAGACTGTCCAGTTTGACCAATGTACATGGCAGAGGGGCATTGCTGGCACATGATGGCATATATCACATTGGTGGATGTGCAGGTGAACGAGCCTCTGATAGTGTGGCTGATGTTATTAGGCCCTGTGATGGTGTCCCCTGAATAGATATGTGGGCACAATTGGCAACGGGCTTTGTTGCAAGGATAAGTTCCTGGGTTAGTGGTTCTGTTGTGTGGTATGTGGTTGTTGGTGAGTATTTGCTTCAGGTTGCGGGGCTGTCTGTAGGCAAGGACTGGCCTGTCTCCCAAGATTTGTGAGAGTGTTGGGTCATCCTTTAGGATAGGTTGTAGATCCTTAATGCGTTGGAGGGGTTTTAGTTGGGGGCTGAAGGTGACGGCTAGTGGCGTTCTGTTATTTTCTTTGTTAGGCCTGTCCTGTAGTAGGTAACTTCTGGGAACTCTTCTGGCTCCATCAATCTGTTTCTTTACTTCTGCAGGTGGGTATTGTAGTTGTAAGAAAGCTTGACAGAGATCTTGTAGGTGTTTGTCTCTGTCTGAGGGGTTGGAGTAAATGCGGTTGTATCGCAGAGCTTGGCTGTAGACGATGGATCGTGTGGTGTGGTCAGGGTGAAAGCTGGAGGCATGCAGGTAGGAATAGCGGTCAGTAGGTTTCCGGTATAGGGTGGTGTTTATGTGACCATTGTTTATTAGCACTGTAGTGTCCAGGAAGTGGATCTCTTGTGTGGACTGGACCAGGCTGAGGTTGGTGGTGGGATGGAAATTGTTGAAATCATGGTGGAATTCCTCAAGGGCTTCTTTTCCATGGGTCCAGATGATGAAGATGTCATCAATATAGCGCAAGTAGAGTAGGGGCTTTAGGGGACGAGAGCTGAGGAAGCGTTGTTCTAAATCAGCCATAAAAATGTTGGCATACTGTGGGGCCATGCGGGTACCCATAGCAGTGCCGCTGATCTGAAGGTATACATTGTCCCCAAATGTGAAATAGTTATGGGTAAGGACAAAGTCACAAAGTTCAGCCACCAGGTTAGCCGTGACATTATCGGGGATAGTGTTCTTGACGGCTTGTAGTCCATCTTTGTGTGGAATGTTGGTGTAGAGGGCTTCTACAGCCATAGTGGCCAGGATGGTGTTATCAGGAAGATCACCGATGGATTGAAGTTTCCTCAGGAAGTCAGTGGTGTCTCGAAGGTAGCTGGGAGTGCTGGTAGCGTAGGGCCTGAGGAGGGAGTCTACATAGCCAGACAATCCTGCTGTCAGGGTGCCAATGCCTGAGATGATGGGGCGCCCAGGATTTCCAGGTTTATGGATCTTGGGTAGTAGATAGAATATCCCAGGTCGGGGTTCCAGGGGTGTGTCTGTGCGGATTTGATCTTGTGCTTTTTCAGGAAGTTTCTTGAGCAAATGCTGTAGTTGCTTTTGGTAACTCTCAGTGGGATCAGAGGGTAATGGCTTGTAGAAACTCGTGTTGGAGAGCTGCCGAGCAGCCTCTTGTTCATATTCCGACCTATTCATGATGACAACAGCACCTCCTTTGTCAGCCTTTTTGATTATGATGTCAGAGTTGTTTCTGAGGCTGTGGATGGCATTGCGTTCCGCATGGCTGAGGTTATGGGGCAAGTGATGCTGCTTTTCCACAATTTCAGCCCGTGCACGTCGGCGGAAGCACTCTATGTAGAAGTCCAGTCTGCTGTTTCGACCTTCAGGAGGAGTCCACCTAGAATCCCTCTTTCTGTAGTGTTGGTAGGGAGACCTCTGTGGATTAGTATGCTGTTCAGAGGTATTTTGGAAATATTCCTTGAGTTGGAGACGTCGAAAATAGGATTCTAGGTCACCACAGAACTGTATCATGTTCGTGGGGGTGGAGGGACAGAAGGAGAGGCCCCGAGATAGAACAGCAGACTCCCTCCTCAGGCCCTACGCTACCAGCACTCCCAGCTACCTTCGAGACACCACTGACTTCCTGAGGAAACTTCAATCCATCGGTGATCTTCCTGATAACACCATCCTGGCCACTATGGCTGTAGAAGCCCTCTACACCAACATTCCACACAAAGATGGACTACAAGCCGTCAAGAACACTATCCCCGATAATGTCACGGCTAACCTGGTGGCTGAACTTTGTGACTTTGTCCTTACCCATAACTATTTCACATTTGGGGACAATGTATACCTTCAGATCAGCGGCACTGCTATGGGTACCCGCATGGCCCCACAGTATGCCAACATTTTTATGGCTGATTTAGAACAACGCTTCCTCAGCTCTCGTCCCCTAAAGCCCCTACTCTACTTGCGCTATATTGATGACATCTTCATCATCTGGACCCATGGAAAAGAAGCCCTTGAGGAATTCCACCATGATTTCAACAATTTCCATCCCACCACCAACCTCAGCCTGGTCCAGTCCACACAAGAGATCCACTTCCTGGACACTACAGTGCTAATAAACAATGGTCACATAAACACCACCCTATACCGGAAACCTACTGACCGCTATTCCTACCTGCATGCCTCCAGCTTTCACCCTGACCACACCACACGATCCATCGTCTACAGCCAAGCTCTGCGATACAACGCATTTACTCCAACCCCTCAGACAGAGACAAACACCTACAAGATCTCTGTCAAGCTTTCTTACAACTACAATACCCACCTGCAGAAGTAAAGAAACAGATTGATGGAGCCAGAAGAGTTCCCAGAAGTTACCTACTACAGGACAGGCCTAACAAAGAAAATAACAGAACGCCACTAGCCGTCACCTTCAGCCCCCAACTAAAACCCCTCCAACGCATTAAGGATCTACAACCTATCCTAAAGGATGACCCAACACTCTCACAAATCTTGGGAGACAGGCCAGTCCTTGCCTACAGACAGCCCCGCAACCTGAAGCAAATACTCACCAACAACCACATACCACACAACAGAACCACTAACCCAGGAACTTATCCTTGCAACAAAGCCCGTTGCCAATTGTGCCCACATATCTATTCAGGGGACACCATCACAGGGCCTAATAACATCAGCCACACTATCAGAGGCTCGTTCACCTGCACATCCACCAATGTGATATATGCCATCATGTGCCAGCAATGCCCCTCTGCCATGTACATTGGTCAAACTGGACAGTCTCTACGTAAAAGAATAAATGGACACAAATCAGATGTCAAGAATTATAACATTCATAAACCAGTCGGAGAACACTTCAATCTCTCTGGTCACGCAATCACAGACATGAAGGTCGCTATCTTAAAACAAAAAAACTTCAAATCCAGACTCCAGCGAGAAACTGCTGAATTTGAATTCATTTGCAAATTGGATACTATTAATTTAGGCTTAAATAGAGACTGGGAGTGACTAAGTCATTATGCAAGGTAGCCTGTTTCCTCTTGTTTTTTCCTACCCCCCCCCCCCCCAGATGTTCTGGTTTAACTTGGATTTAAACTTGAAGAGTGGTCAGTTTGGATGAGCTATTACCAGCAGGAGAGTGAGTTTGTGTGTGTATGGGGGTGGGGGGGATGTGAGAAAACCTGGATTTGTGCAGGAAATAGCCCAACTTGATTGTCATGCACATTGTGTAAAGAGTTGTCACTTTGGATGGGCTATCACCAGCAGGAGAGTGAATTTGTGTGGGGGGGTGGAGGGTGAGAAAACCTGGATTTGTGCTGGAAATGGCCCACCTGATGATCACTTTAGATAAGCTATTACCAGCAGGACAGTGGGGTGGGAGGAGGTATTGTTTCATATTCTCTGTGTATATATAAAGCCTACTGCAGTTTCCACGATATGCATCTGAGGAAGTGAGCTGTAGCTCACGAAAGCTTATGCTCTAATAAATTGGTTCGTCTCTAAGGTGCCACAAGTACTCCTTTTCTTTTTGCGAATACAGACTAACACGGCTGTTACTCTGAAACACCCAATAGTTATCTTGCTGTAAAATCCTAAATGGAGACCAGGCCCTTGCAGGTAGCTAGGTGTGGTCAGCACTACACTCTTATCTGTGGCTGATCTTGCCACGTTTACCTCACAGTAAAACTAGCGTGCCTTGTCTCCATTGTGCTTTTGTGTTTGGATAATGAATGCACATTAGTTATTCCCTGGTAAAAACACACCTTTTCCCCCTCAGTGAAGACATAGCCTCAGAGAAAGACAGTGCCGCAGCCATAGCCTCAGTTGCATCTCATTCCCTGCTCCGGCACTCTCCAGTTCCAAGACCAGAATATGCCGGCTCCACGCATGGCTGGGCTGTAGTTGGAATGGTTCCCTACTCGCTCTCCCCTTATAACACATCTCTTCAGAAGAAGGTTGCAGTTAGTTCTTCATTTAGGGACTAATGTCATTCTTAATAAGTGAAGAATATACTAGCATTAACCAACCCTCTCCTATCCTGGCCTCCCAGAATAAAACACATGAATTCACACCATAGACTTTAGATCTGGGTTCTCAAACTGGGGGTTGGGACCCCTCAGGGGTCGCAAGGTTATTACATGGGGGGTCACGAACTGTCAGCCTCCACCCCAAACCCCGCTTTGCATCCAGCATTTATAATGGTGTTAAATATATTAAAAAGTGTTTTTAATTTACAAGGGGGATCGCACTCAGAGGTTTGCTATGCGAAAGGCGTCACCAGTACAAAAGATTGAGAACTACTACTTTAGATACTGAAGCTGCAGACAGAAATTCCTGTGCATTTTACATGCACTACATTAGACAGAGGAAGAGATAGAGGGAAGATGTGATACAGACCAGTGTGCTTCAGTTTGAGCAATAGTTTCAGATTAAGTCTATATTGGCTCATTGTTTCCTTGTGCTCCCCCCTCTGCCTCTCTCTATACACTTAGATTGTAAGATTTTAGGGGCAAGGGCTGTCTTTTTGTTCTGTTTGTACAGTGTATGGCACAATGGGGCCCTGGTTTGTATAGCGGCTCCTAGGCACTAACACAATGCAAGTAATAATAATAATTAAAAGTAGTGTCATATGAAAGTAAAACTAAAGGCACCATCTGAGATTGGGGCCCTATTGTTCTAGGCACTATACAAACACAGAACAAAGAGCTCACACTCTAAATAGACAGGACGAGGGGTGGGAGGCACAGAGAAGTGAACTGACTTGCCCAGTGCCAGCCAGCAGATCAGTGGCAGAGCCAGGACTAGAACTCAGGTCTCCTTAGTCCCAGCCCAGTCCCTTGTGCACTGCAATGTTTTACTCTGATCATAAAACACACATGACTAGTAAAACAATTGTAAAAAGAGCTAGGTCCATCTTGTCCTCTTGCGATCAGGTGGACGTTACTTGGGGTAGCACTCAGCCAAGTTTCCACTGGGTGGAAAATTTAATGCAGTTCTTCACTTTCACAAAGGCTTTATTTGTGAAGCATCCAGCAGTTCAAGACACTTCTAAAAAATCAATGTGCTATAAGAGTGGCGTTCATACTGATGCAGCCTTTCCCCTGCTCCCAACCAGACCCTGTCATCGTCAGCAGATCTTGGCTCTGCAACAAACTGATTGCTAAATTAAAAAAAATAAAAATCACCAATGCTGCTGTAAGTATTTTGTATGTGTGTCTCATATGCTTTAGATGACTTAGTTAGGCATGGATGCTCGCAGTGCCTGAGTCTCCCTTGTCTCTGCCCCCCAGTCAGCTCTGCAGTATGATTTATAAAGGTCAGTCTGCTCAGCTTCCTTAAAGGGTCTATTTAAAAAATATTAAATGATGATCCACCATATCTTTGTGGAGCTTTCCACTCAGACTGTTAGCTGGATGCCTCTACTCTGATTACAAACAGATTATTTCTCTTCCTCCATATGATCTCGTTTTTAGGGCTTGACCCTCATCTACTGCCAGTTAGTGTCACTCCATTGAAGTGTATTGAAATATACCAGTTTATACCAGCTGAAAATGTGGCCCATTTAAGGTTCTCATTTATTTACCAAGTGTCACTTACCCTCTGCTAACATAGTTTTAGTGCTTTCAAGAGACCTGGGAGAAGCTGTGTGTGAAGGTTCCGTTCCTCTGACATAATGAGAATGAACTAGACAAGATGGGTGAGGTATGAACTCAAATGAACTCCAACAGAAAAAGATGAAAGATAAAAACACCCTCTCACTCGTGGATGAACACTTTTCACAAAGCAATCACTCCTCATCTGTCCTCATCCTCAAAGGAGACCTGCACAACACCTTCAAAAGATGAGCTTTGGAACTCTGCTGGACACTAAAAACCATGGACTTAACAGAGACACTGGTTTCATGGCTTATTACAATAATTTATAATGCATCCTACTGCCTGCTAACCCTTCATTTGAAATGGTCTCCTACAGCATATATGAACCTCTGATGCTTAACAATCTGGTCCACCTTGTATTTAGCTTGGACACTCTGGTTACCTTCTCCAGATCCATCAAAGATTGAAAAGCTTGTCCTTTCCACCAAAAGAAGTGGGTCCAATAACAGATATTACCTCGCCTACCTTGTCTTTCTCATATCCCAGAACCAACATGGCTTCAACCAGAATTAGCGTTACAGTTGCACATGGATAGAATGGAGAGGGCATTTCGCTTGTTCTAAATTCCACAGAGCAAAAGGCAGTGGAGTTCTGTGGAGCTGAAACACAACTAGTAATAATACTTTGCAGCCAAATTTTCCAAACCCAGGTGCCTAAAGTTAGGTTCCTAAATCCATATGGAGGCTCCTAGAAAACACTTTTATTTACAAGCCTAACTATGGATTTAAGAGCTTAGCTTTAGGACCTAAGTTTGAAAATGCAGGCTTGTGGTTTTACATAGTGCCTTTCATCTGAGGATCTCAAAGCATTTTACAAACATTGCTTACGTCTCTCCACACTCTTCCTGTCAGATAGGTAAATAATTTATAACCACTAAAAGGGGGAGCCACCCAAAAGGTTACGTAACTTTTCTGAAAGGATCAGTGACAGAGCTAGGAATAGAATCCTGAAGCTCTGCTTTTGTCTTCTCACTTCCAACCACTGGGCCACCTGCCCTCCCAATAAAATCATGAGTTAGCGCTAAGTCAGGAATGTTTTATGATCGAGGCCTAAGCTGAATCATATTTTTTAATTAAACGACCCAGGAAAAACCTCTCCTTTTATAAGCTGTTTAGTTCCATTATGCTGACGATATATTATGACTTGTTGCTTGATACAGCCCCACCTAAATTTATCATAGTGCCCAAAGAAACACCTCCTTTGTAAATACGAAAGAGTTTTCTCATCTCCATTGTATGCATACAAGAAAAAAAAGCACCAGCACACTCTGGCTGCTTTGCGCTGCTCTAGACACAAAGCAACCATCAACTTGGTTTAACTGATCACTCAAGCGAGGCTAGGTTTCAGAGTAACAGCCATGTTAGTCTGTATTCGCAAAAAGAAAAGGAGGACTTGTGGCACCTTAGAGACTAACCAATTTATTTGAGCATAAGCTTTCGTGAGCTACAGCTCACTTCATTGGATGGCTGCTTTGCATCTCTGGAGAGGTGCAAAATAGCCTGAGAGGACAGGTGAATCTGGCCTAATCGTGCCAACAATTTCACACTGATTGACTTGGTGCTGCTCCAGTGAAGTTGATGAATATTTTCCCTTTGACAACAGTGGGAGCTGAAGGGGAGGGTTGGATTCTGAGCACTGGGAAAAAAATGACTTTATTAGACTTTATTTGATATATTTTAAATGTTATATACAGTGTGATGATTTCAATCTACATTTTAAACATTTCTGTTCAAATTTAACAAGTCATTTGAGGACTGTTCACCTGAAACTTAAATGTGAACAATAACTAGCAAGGTATGCTTGCTTTGTGCAGACAGCAATTCAGAATTATTCTGGTGTTATTTATTACTTATATTAGAGTGGTGACCAGAGGCACAAATGAGATCAGAGCCTCGCTATGCCAGGCGCTGTCTATACGCATAGTAAGATACAGTCCCTGTCCGAAACAGTTTATAGCCTAAGTAGACAAGACAGGCAAAGGTTAAGAGAAAGGAAGCGTGTCATAAATATAAAGGGAAAGGTAAGCCCCTTTAAAATCCCTCCTAGCCAGAGGAAAAATCCTCTCACCTGTAAAGGGTTAAGAAGCTAGGATAACCTCGCTGGCACCTGACCAAAATGACCAATGAGGAGACAAGATACTTTCAAAAGCTGGGGGGAGGGAAAAACAAAAAGTCTGTCTGTGTCATGCTTTTGCCGGGGACAGAACAGGAATGGAGTCTTAGAATTTAGTAAGTAATCTAGTTAGATATGTGTTAGATTATGATTTCTTTAAATGGCTGAGAAAATAGCTGTGCTGAATAGAATGAATATTCCTGTCTCTGTGTCTTTTTTGTAACTTAAGGTTTTGCCTAGAGGGATTCTCTATGTTTTGAATCTTATTACCCTGTAAGGTATTTACCATCCTGATTTTACTGAGGTGATTCTTTTTTACTTCTATTAAAAGTCTTCTTGTAAGAAAACTGAATGCTATTTCATTGTTCTAAAATCCAAGGGTTTGGGTCTGTGGTCACCTATGCAAATTGGTGAGCATTTTTACCAAACCTTCCCCAGGAAGTGGGGTGCAAGGGTTGGGAGGATTTTCGGGGGAAAGACGTTTCCAAACAACGCTTTCTCAGGAACCCAGATAAAGTTTGGTGGTGGCAGTGGAAGTCCAAGGGCAAAGGATAAAATAGTTTGTACCTTGGGGAAGTTTTAACCTAAGCTGTTAAAAGTAAGCTTAGGAAGTTTTCATGCAGGTCCCCACATCTGTACCCTAGAGTTCAGAGTGGGGAAGGAACCTTGACAAAGCGTTATCACCATTTTACAGGGGAGGACGTACAGAGAGATTAAGTGATTTGGTTTTGTTTTCTTAAAAATATCTAATTTGTTATTATTTTATTTATGTAATTGTATTGCAGTAGCACTGAGGAGCCTTAGTCATGGACTAGGACCCCGTTGTGCTTGGTGCTGTCCAAACACAGAACAAAAAGAGAGTCACTGCCCCAAACAGTTGACATTCAATGTATAAGACAAGTTAAGGCAGATACAAGCAGACAGGGAGAGCAGGAGAAAAAAATTAAACAATCTTATAACTTACAGTTTATATGTCAGTGGCATCCTGTCTACTGGATGTTTATATAATGAAGATGCAAACAGGAGGGCTGTGTAATTGCACTTGTTTATTATTAGCTGATATTCCAGATGTCATTGCCACTCATTTAGGTTGCTCAGCTGGTGAAGAAGGTTAAAGCTGTACTGAGAGAACAGCCCCAGAGAAGCAGAAGAGAGATTATTATATCTTGATTATTGTGTAATGAATAAAGATGGTTAAACTGGTTTGCATAAAAACAAACATCTTTTTGAGATTCACCAAAGTCTGGTTTACTTAAAAAAACATATACCTATGCACTTCATATTGCCTGCTATACCTGGATATGCAAACACTGACGTTAGTAATAGAAGATGCTGTCCTGTCCCATTTCAGTGAAGTAAGAGCATAGATTCACAGAGTCCAAGGCCAGAAGGGACCATTGTGATCAGCTAGTCTGACCTCCTACATAACACAGGGCATAGAACTTCCCCCCCAAATAATTCCTAGAGCAGATCTTTTAG
Source organism: Lepidochelys olivacea (assembly GCF_965140295.1). Taxonomy (NCBI): domain Eukaryota; kingdom Metazoa; phylum Chordata; order Testudines; family Cheloniidae; genus Lepidochelys; species Lepidochelys olivacea. The sequence continues at coordinate 22,292,907 of NC_140412.1, read as the reverse complement.
AAAAACATCCAATCTTGGTTTTTAAAAGTGTGAGTAATGGAGAATCCAACACGACTCCTTGGTAAATTGTTCCAATGGATAATTACTCTCACTCTCAACAATGTATGTCGTATTTCCAGTCTGCAATAGCATACTAAAGGCCACATCAGATCCAGGTTCATCTAGTCTAATATCCTTCCTTCAGAAGTGAAGGGTGCTTCAGAGAGAGAGAAAGGTGTGACCCCAGCAAAAATTCATCTTAATGTGAGTTACTGTACAATGAGGTTGGCCGTGGGATTTCTTCCTCACCCCAGCTAGTGATCAGTGTACACCCCAAAGCCTAGGGACTGATGACGCTTATAATTTTTACATCTATCTCTCCCAACGTTCAGCCTTCTCTTTTTAATGTAAGTGGGCAGCTCACTCATGAGATAAATAAGTGAAATAGATGACTGGATGACTTAGGCACTGATTTTACAATGTGCTGCACATGGATGGATCCCAGTTAACTCAGTGGCACTCTACCTGTACACATCACATTGCAGGACATTAAATTGCAGAGATTGCTGTTTATGGTTTTCCCTGTGACTATAGGGCAGGGCCCCTTTTTCCTTTAACCTTTTCCATTTTTCTCATATTTTTCTTACAGTTGCTGTTTAAGCAATTGTATTTGGTTTAAACTTAATGTAGTGATCAGTGGATCAGGGAAGTGGCTGGTGAGGATAGAGTATCCTGGATTGGGGACACCCTAGTCCCTGTCCTAAATTACCATGATAAAAGTGGGGTTTAAGCCTCCCAGGAATCCTGGGCCCAGCCTTGTCAGGGTTACAAGGACTCTGATACATGGGAAATTGGAAGAGGAGTCCTCGAGGTCAGGCAGGCATCTGGGTAAAAGAAGTTAGGGTGAGGACTCAGATCCTTTTGCTATCCAATTCTACTGGGGTAGTGCAGAAGCCAGGGAAGTTCCCCACAATAGCGGGACCATTCCTGGCCTTACACCAGTAAACTCTTCCTCTTTAGCATCATTTTGTTGATTGGTTGGGAATGCTGTGGAAACAACTTTGAGGGAAGAGCAGGAGAAAATGGGGCCCTCTTTTTCAATGCCTTCTGAGTGATGCTTGAAGAAGCATCAACCAGATCCTCAGTCAGGGAATGGTGGGCATGTCATGGGTGTCATGATGATAGTGATGGAATACAAGGTGGGGAAAACCAAAGGATGTTTTTGTTATGTAAATAATTAGATGTGCGTGCACCACTGACTATATTCCAATACTTCATTGAAATTAATATTGCACATTGAGTTTTGATTTATCAAGTTTATATTGCAGAAAGACACAACACAGGCCAACATTTTAAAAAGGGACTAGTGATTTGGGATGCCTCCATTCTTGGATACCTAATTTAAGAATTTTTAGAGGCCTCTTACAAAAAGATATGGGAAGAAGAATAAATAACAAATGAGTGGAAAAATGGTTTTATAGTGAAGCTGCACTGGAGGAGCATTCAACTGCTGTCCATCCCAAATAAAGTACTTACTATGCATTATCCTGGGCAGAATAAAGAAAGCAGTAGATTCAAGGCTACAACACTGATGGGGAGGAGAAATCCTGCACAGATCAGACAGTAACCTTATGTATCACCATAGACCTATTAATCAAATGTCAGTCACCATTTTAGATGAATTTCATAGATTTCCAAAAATCATTTAATGCAGTGGATAGAAAGGTCTTGTGCAAGCTGCTATGCCACTGTGGGATCCCCCAGAAATTTGTTAACATCATCCATAGTTTCTATAAAAATATGACATGACAAGTAATACATAATAGCCAATTGACTAAGCCATTCGAGAAAGCTTCCAGCATCAGACAAAGATGTTTTCTGTCACCCACGATTTTCTTATTGGTAATGAGAGACACCACCGAGTGACCAACGGGTATACAGTGGACTCTCACACATACACTCAGAGGACCTTGACTTTGCAGACATCAATCTTCTGTCTCATACCCACAGAGACATTCAACCAAAACAAATGATTTTCAGATCTATGTGCAATTAGTAAGGTTGAAAATTAACACCAACAATATGAAAACCATGAAAATCAACACACAACAAGAAACACCCATAACACTTTCTGGGACTGACATAGAAGAGGTTTCACAAGTCACATCTCTTGGCAGCATCGTAAGTGAAAAGGGTGGAATTGATGAAGATGTTAAAGCCAAAATAGCAAAAGCCAGACATACCTTTGTAACTTTGAAGCCAATCTGGCAAAATAGAAGCCTTGTTCACCAAACCAAACTTTGAATATTTAACACCATTGTAAAGTCTGTCTTACTGTATGGCAATGAAATTGGAGACTTATTAACACTTTACTATCTAAACTCAAAGTTTTCATAAATGGCTGCCTGAGACAAATTCTTAGTATTAGTTGTGCAGAAAAAAAATCACAGAGAGCTTTGGAGCAGGACAAAACAGAAACAAGTAGGACAGGAAATTATAGAATGAAAATGGAGATGGCTAGGACACTCATGCATGAAAGACACGAGCAACATGACAAGAAAGGCATTGCATTGGAATCCCCAGGGAGAGAGGCGAAGAAGTAGACCAAGGACAACATGGAAATGCACAGTCAAAGCAGAACTGAAAGCTATCAAAATGACATGGGAAGAAGCCAAGACTGCCATAAGAGATCATCAAAGATGGAAGGTGGTAGTGAAGGCCCTATGTTCTGTCTGTAATAAAAAGGCATAACCCAAGCCATGGTAAGACACCTTAAAGGGACCTCATTTTCAGAGGGCAGGTGCTCAGCCAGGGGCAGATTTACACCTTACGCACCCATAGGCACAGGATCTTCAGCGCTCCCCCTGCCTACAGCTGACCTTCATGTTGCACACAGTTTCAGAGAGGTAAGGCGCTCCTAGAATGCCGGCGCCCCTAGGCATGTGCCTACTGTGCCTAATTGGAAATCCGGCCCTGTGCTCAGCACTTCCTGAAATTCAGGCCCCCTTAAGGAGTCTCAAAGTGGGCATCCAAAACCACTAGTCACTTGTAAATCTTGGCTATAATAGCCTGGGCAATTTTTACTATCCTTTTGGCTCAGAAATGTTATTAGAAAACATTAGGTGGCGGGCTCTTTCTTTTCTTTTCTTTTCTTTTCTTTTCTTTTCTTTTCTTTTTCTTCAGTAGCATTTGGTGAACAAAGATTTCAGTAGACTAAAGGAGAGTTAATGTTTACACGATCACAGAGTTCTTAGTCCTGGTGCAGTGTTTACCAATCTGACTAACCTGTCACTGCATTTTATACATGCAAGTAGATGAAACATAAATACAGATATGAAGTGGGGAGTATGTTCAGAATGTAACAGGCAATCACTGCAAGCAAAACATTCTCTAACAGGATGGAGCCCTCAGAAAGCCCACAGTCCCACAGGTATGTCTAAAAGCCTCAAGGTTTTCTTCCAAGGCTTGATTTTTATTCAGCTAGTTAAATCTTTCTTGAAGGAAAAGAAAACTATCAAACCCCTTAATGTTGTTTAATTGGCTATGTGCAATTAGTAAGGTTAAAAATTAATACCAAATAGTAGTAATTGCCATTGCTGTTTTATATGTTCATGTTCCCCAGTTCTTGGCACTTTATCCAGTCATTTACACCTGTGCAAAGTCAGTGTAAAATTTGTTGAGGTTGGGATGGTGAAGGCTTACACTTACATCAGATGTAAATGACTACATAAGGTGCAAGGAAGTGGAGATACAGGCTCTGTGTGTATAATCTGTCTCTCTGTGAATTTGTGTGTATGTGTCTATATAATGTACCAGAGCCTCAGATGGTGTAAATTGATATAGCTGCATTCAATGGAGTAACACCGCTCTATCCCAGTTGAGGATCTGGCCCATTTTATAATATAACTTGTAACATAATATATTAGAAATATTGCATTCCTGTAAAAGTTGCTGCCTTCCTACAGGACAGGAAGAATTTTAGAGAGCCAGGATTGTGAATACAGGGGTAAATCTTGTCTCTTTGTGGCATCAGAGGGCTATAGCTGCAATAAGATTGGTGAGGTCCACTGCATGGAGGGCCAGTGTGAAGGGCTTGGTGGTTAGGGATTACCTAGATCTACTGGCCTCATGTCTGTGCATTTGGGAAGGTGCTAATGTTATTCAGTGGCCTGGGCCCTAAGTCTCAGCCAAGACTGGATACTCTGGCTTGGCAGCAGGCAGGGGGAAGAATTCCTCCATCATATAGCACAGATAACTCTGAGGTCTTTTCAGTGTTGTCATATTTTTAGGCTTTAAATCATCTGTGATAGTTTGACACCTGTTCAAAGCATGTAGATTAGCCAGAGTGTGTTTTTATGGTTGTCAAAGGAAGCAAATAATGATCCATTTAGCAAGGTTGCTTTGAATAAACCTGATAGTTCAACTGTCAAATCTGTCAGTTATTAAAATACGTAAATGTTTAGACAAATAGCACTGATGAAATCAGATGATCATAGTGGCTGACCTGTACGACATCATTCATGGTATTATATTGATTGATTAGATATTAAAGGTTCAAATGCAGTATATAGGGACATATTACTGTGTATCTAATAAAAATTAGTTCCAGTACTGCTGCATGCACATGGGCAGCAGTTAATTTTACACAATAAGCTGTCAAATAGGATCACGTATCCAAGGCATTAATCCAGCTACAAGAGGTGCAGGCAAACTTTGGGGATCGGAAGACCTCCATTTAGAAGTGGTCTTGGCACCTGCCCAAAATGATCTTCAGTGATTCCCTTTGATATGTATCTGGTTGAGTCATATGGGTTTGGTGTGTTGTGTTGTGAATAAACTAAATCTTTAATATGACAAATCCTTTGACCCTTCAAAATGCAAAAATGGTGTAGAATTAGGAGAGATGAAAATGAGCAAAGGAAGATGGCTACATCTGTGAGACTGTGCAATAGATTCCAGTGGAAAGTGGTGTGGGAATAATGGAAATCCCATTATTGAATCATAGTAGGACAAAACATTTTAAAATATACTGTATGGGTGAACAGGTAATGTCTCTTTCTAACCTCTATGATTCTATGAAAAAGAAGCATGAAATAAACTCTTCATTATATGCTCTGTTAAGATGCATCCTGGATTCCATTTGGCAGAATAGAATGGATGAATTTGATACAGTGAATTTCTTTCCTTGGACTTTCTCTAGCGGTATGAATGGAATACTAGTTTGTTGAAAATTGTTACTGAATTAACCAATAATGTTTACATTATATTTTCTAGCTGATTACTTTTTATATTCAAGTTCCTTTTTACATAGTAAGTAGGTTTTACTCTTAGAAATGATCCATTTAAATTAGGGAGATAATTTACTTTCCCTTCTAATTTCCCTCCTGTTGAGAGCACTATGTATTGGGAAATGATTAAGGAAACTAGGAGCCTTCGTTTAAAAAAATATTTTTTAGGAAATGTGTATAGATGCAAGAGAATTACATTCCCTTCATTTGCATTTGTTCAGCGCAGACAGAGATTAATGATTATTCCCCTAATAAAATGTTGTTTGATTTATTGGAAAATTCCATGGAAAGTTAAGCTTTTATTGAAAGAGTCAGAATTTAAAACAGCCAAAAAAAACCTATGCACAAAACCAGACTCACCTATTGAATTTCACATAAATGTGTGTGTCAAAAGTGATTTTTTTTTCTTTTTTACATTTTTTTAGGCAAATCTAGTGGAGGTCATTGGGACCATGGCAGTTAGGACAGGTTAATATATGAGCGTCACCAAAACTTTTGCTCATCTCGTGAACTACATTTTTTTTTGATGGTTCAAAAATGTTTTTTAAGGGCCACCTCACCAACAGCTACTTCTGATAAGAAAGGGCCTCAGGAGAGTAGCCAAACAGTCCTGCTTAATCCCTCAAAATTAAGCATAAGTAGGATGTAAGTAGTGCATATACCTAATGCTGACTATGCACAAGAGTGAATTCCACCCAAGCCAGCCAGCTGGTGGAAAGCACATGCAGAAAAGGACTTTAGGGAGGGAAGAAACAATCTTGTGCACTTGGTATTGGGTATTACATTCTGTGTAAATCCTGAATGAATTTGCAAAGACATAAAGAAAATCCATCTGTTTATATCAAGTTATGGCAAACATACAGGACTGCTATAGGATCTGTACTATGTATGGGCTTCACAGAGCTCACGCACAGCCTTGAGCTTCTCGAATTCTTTTGTTTTACACTCTCCAAAGGGTCAATTATAGTGGCAGTAATAGTGGAACATACAGTACAATGCGCTCATGAAGCCTCTGAGCCACTACTGGGTAGACCATACATCCTTACAGAGTCAAATTTCAGATTTCAGGAAAATAAACCTAAATTAACCCATTTGAATACGTTAGTGATTTATAAATACATCAAAATGTCTGTGTTCCCATCATGGTAAGATTATCTCAGTTGACGCTGGACACACATGTACCCCGTTGGCTGTTCAGTGCATGCTTGACTGCATCCTATTCACTGGTCATCCTACTTTATGACAACACATTATGTTAAATAATAAAGTGTGATCAAGATCAAGCTGTTCTCAAGGGTGGCCAAGATCTGCTTGGAGCAGAGTCTGAGGGTGTGGGGAAAGGTGGCTTTTCTGGGACCAGCCAGGTCAGCCCCTGGCACTACTAATAGAAGTCTCAGGACTGCCCTGCCTGTGGGCCTCAAAGAGCTGTTCCAGCAGTCATGAACAGGGGGAGCACAGCAATACTCTAGCCATGCCCCCTACATGCTTCCTAAACGGGGGATTGACAAAGTGATGAGGTGATGGCAGAGTCTCTGTGCTGGCTGTAGGTCAGTGAGGGTCTTCTCTATGCCAGCGGATTTCCTCAGTGGCCAGAACCCCTGGGTGTGCAGACCTTTCGTTCCAGTAGAGCCAACAGCAAGAAGCTGCAGCAAGAAGCTACTGTCCTTGCATATTAATTTGTCTAAGGCATAAACTCATAAAGCAATTTGATGAGAAGGGGAAATTAAGTTTAACAAGTAGGTGATAGGAAAAACTCCAAATAATTTCAATTTTTAGAAAGGCTTACTGTCTTACCCTCCTCTTAACAAGATTGAAACAAATTTTTCCAGCTGTCTTCTAACATGAAATGCAAATTGTAATTATCGGGTTTCTGAGAGAATATCATACAGTGCCAGATGTAATCAGAAAGCATCTGTGAAAGGTAAGGCTTAAATGAAAAAGAAAAGGCATAATATATTGTTTTGGAAAGTTTGCAAGACAATGTGAAACTAGCATGGAAAAAGCTAATGGGGAAGCATTACAGTATATAGTTTGTGTGTACATTTCAAGGAAAGGGAGTAGTGAAAGCTTCTAATCTGGAGGATTGGTTGATTTAGGGCTTTGGTAATGGCATCTGGAACCTCCCTTTTCTAGGTCACTGGCCCAAATCCAACCCAGGAGGGTAATGATCAGAAGATTTGACAAGGGAAGGAAACTGTTTCCGTGCTTGTTTCATTTAAATTAAGATGGTTAAAAACAGCATTTTTCTTCTGCATAGTACATTTTCAAAGCTGTATTAAGTCAATGTTCGGTTGTAAACCTTTGAAAGAACGACCATAACATTTTGTTTAGAGTTATGAACAACCTCCATTCCCCAGGTGTCCGTAACACTGAAGTTGTACTGTATATTATTGCCATTGTCCTTCCTTTCCCCCACCCCTTCTTTGTTTTGTTACTCTCACTTGTTTTATCTGGTCTTAAATGAGCTTGTAAGAACCATGTCTTCCTCAGTATTTGTACAGCACTTACCACAAAGGGTCAAAATCTTGAGCCCTTGGTGTACTACCACAATACAAATAATAAATAATATCATATGATAAAATCACCATCCTAGGGGTCACACAATGTCATGCTTGCTGATAAGCTCAGCAGAGGCCAAGGACTGGAACGGCATGGAGAATGAACTAATTACCTTTTCATCCCAGAAGGTGATCCCTCCAGGTTCCTTGTAGTTTCCCAGTACAGTGTACCTTATTTGCCACCAAAAGATCCTATGAGCTTGCTGCTTTGCTTTTCATTACTGCTTAGGTATTTTTTCATGGCATGTACTGTGTCCACAGGTATGATGAATTATAACAAGGCATGAGCATTAAATGCTTTAGTTGCCATTGTGAGAGAGTTATTTTCCTGGACAGGAGAAGACATTGGTACAGCTCTTGTGCCCTCGTCAGAAAGGTCTGACAATTTGCAATGCCATCCTAACAGTGGGCATGACTGTACGTGTGCCGACTGTGAGTGCACCAGTTCGGAAATGTGCTAGCAGCTCTGTCTACTCAGTCTGTGCTTAAGGGGATGTGCCACCCCTGGCTGAGCTCTGGAAAGGTGTGCATTAACTTTCTGAAAATGAGTGCCTGTGGTCGCCACCATCAAAAAGGCTTGTCAATGCTCTTTGATGAAGAGTACTAATATGTAAAGAGGAAGGTGCCTCCAGTGACTCCTCTATCTCCAGAGTGTCCATTCAGTGCCCTGGCTGGTTACAAGCTGAATAGATCAGCTGTAGAAGGAAAATACATCCCTTAGTTTATGTTTAGTAATTAACAAGTCCCTGAAGTGTCAGATAGTCTCATTTTGCAACCTCTTTTCTGTCTTTGCCTCTTTTCCATGTTGGTCACCTCTCCCCAGAGCAAACAGATTATTTAAAAGAACAAACATGGCGCCATTTTTTTGTTCTGGTGTTCTTTCACCAGAATAGGAGAGATTGTTGGGAAATTGGAGATTTTGCAAGGATATTGGTGACAATCATATAAGGACCCCTAGAATTTTAAGCTGTTCTTATCTGAACAGATTGTGGTCTTTTTTTAGTTTTCTTTTAAAAAATCTTCTTAAGAGGTGGCAAACACACCCACATGCCCTGTGTTGGTGGCAACAGATGGGAGTGAATAACTGATGGGACAAACCATAATGTTATGAAACTTTGTGTAAGAGGAGACAAACTTCTGAGTGGTCACACGGAACAAGTCAATAACATTTTTTCTTATATACAGTTTATAAATCTGATCTCCTCCCCCCTGATTCTGCTTTTGCCACATCTACCTTCCTTGGGATCTGAGAAAACCTGTAAAAAGATTAAAGGTCATGACTAGGGCCCTATCCAATTAATGGTCCATTTTGGTCAATTTCATGGTCATAAGATTTTAAAAATCACACATTTCATGATTTCAGCTATTTAAATCTGAAATTTCACAGTGTTGTAATTGTAGATGTCCTGACCCAAAAAGGAGTTGTGTGTGTGTGGGGGGTGGGGTCTCAAGGTTATTGTTGGGGGTGGGCGGGGTTGCGGTATTGCTACTCTTATTTCTGTACTGCTCCTGACTGCGGTGCTGCCTTCAGAGCTGGGCGGCCGGAGAGTGGCGGCTGCTGGCCGGGAGCCCAGCTCTGAAGGCAGAGCCGCCGCCAGCAGCAGCGCAGAAGGAAGGACGGCCTGGTGTGGTATTGCCACCCTTCCTTCTGCGCTGCTGCCTGCAGAGCTGGGCCCTCAATCAGCAGCCGCCGCTCTCTGGCCGCCCAGCTCTGAAGGCAGCAGTGCAGAAATAAGGGTGGCACGGCATGGTATTGCAACCCTCACTTCTGTGCTGCTGCTGGCAGGGTGCCACTTTCAGAGCAGGGCACCCGGCCAACAGCCTCCAGTCACCGCTCTGTGGCCACCCAGCTCTGAAGGCAGTGCAGAAGTAAGGGTGGCAGTACCATGGCCCCCCCTAAAATAACCTTGCAACCCCCCTGCAACTTCCTTTTGTGTCAGAACCCCCAATTTGAGAAACGCTGGTCTCCCCCGTGAAATCTGTATATTATAGGGTTAAAGCACACAAAAGACCAGATTTCAAGGTCTGTGATGCGTTTTTCATGGCTGTGAATTTGGTAGGGCCTTAGTCATGAGCATAAACTGAATTACAGAAACTTTTAATTGCTCTAGATGTCTGCACCTGGCATATCTAAATCCAGTGGTCTTGCCCAAACAACTAACTCCTGAATCGTTAAAACGGCTGGTACCAAATTAGGCTATTATAATCTACTCAGGAGTAATTGATACAGTTTTGGAATGACTTTACTCCGATACATCATCATCTCTGCCAGTCTTTGAAGTGTACCTTTTTCTTGCTGTGTTCCATTTAAAAAAAAAAAGCATTAGCTATTTTGGCTCAGGACTGATGATGTTCACATAGTATATGGCTGACACAGGTGATTTCCCTAAACCTAATTTGAATTCCTTTCCCCCAGACATGCTCTAACACTTGCAATCTGCTTTGTGCCATTCTTTCCCCATATTAGTAAGTTATATAGAGCCACTTTAACACCCTCTGAGTTAATGAATATCTGAGAGATATTTTGATTTTATATATGAAGAAGGTGGGTAAATGATTTTTTTTCTGTATGAAAAATGTAGATGAAAATGAAAGAAAATGAAAAATGTCAGTGTTCTTCCCTTTTCAGTTTGATCAGATGCTTGCTAATGTACATTGCTTGCTCCCTCAGTTCTGTATCTCAGTTGCTTGTGGAAGATTTAAAATCAAGGGGTGAAATCCTGGTCCACTGAAGTCAAATCTGAACTTCAGTGGAGCCAGAAGTTCATCACACATCTTTATCATTGTTCTTTCTGTTATGTCTCCTTCAGTTCTATCATTAATTGGTCTGAGAACCATACAAAAAAATGGCAAAGGGCTGCTTTGTGTCTTAGCTGAGTTTTATAGTGGCTGTCTGGTTTGTTCATCTTCTGATTTCTCCTGGCACTATACTTTTGCTGATACTGTTCAAATTTTAGCATTTAATTAGTTTTCACTAGGTCCACGTAGAAGGAACCATACATCTGTAGTGCATTATCTCTGTAAGATGCAGTACTGCTGAGATTCCTGCTGTGTCTGGTTATTGGACTGAATCCACTAGCTCAGATAAATACATTTCAGCCTGATCAGGCAGCCTTTCCACTTTTCAGTAACATTGCCCCCATAATTAGGTGCACTTGGAGGCTCCCGGAAATTCATTTTCGCTTGTTTAAGCAACTATCACTTCCACTTACCTCTTAGATGTCTGTGTCTTTTCCCTAGCTGCTTCAGACTGTACATTTTATGAAAATTTTTTTTGTTCCTATAGCAATTTGCATACTTGCCTACACTTACCAGGGGATCGACACATGGCAATTGATGCATCGGTGGTCGATTTAGCGGGTCTAGATCAATACTCCTGGCCCCTGACCACCCCCCGAACTTCCCTGCCCTCTATCCAACCCCCCCTGCTCCCTGCCCCCTTACTGTGCTGCCTGGAGCACTGGTGGCTAGCAGCGTGGCTGCACCAGGACAGGCAGCTGCGCCGCACAGAGCACCGGGTCAGGCCGGGATCTGCAGCTGTGCTGCCCCAGGAGTTTGCAGCACCCCCGCCCAGAGCATTGCTCCGGCGGTGCAGTGAGCTGAGGCTCCGGGGGAGGGGGAACAGCAGAGGAGGGGCCGAAGGCAGCATCCTGGGCCAGGAGCTCAGGGGCCGGGCAGGACGGTCCTGCGGGCTGGAGTTTGCCCACCTCTGCATTATTAGCAACAAGCAGTACATAAGAGCCTCCTCCTGGATCCATCTATTTATCCATCTCTCTCTCCTTTCCTCCCTCCCATTGAGAGGAGTTTTATTACTCATTCCATATATTATAATAGAATGCATCAGTCTATGCCAAGTGTCAGGTATTTTCAAATTACCTCTCTAACTAATCCTGAAAGGTCTTTGCTCCCTCCAACACCCGTGCACCCCATTTCAGATCAACTAGGTTGAACGCTGGGCTATATTCAGAGTATATGCAGTATATTTTTTTCAGGAACAAAGTATAAAGATTTCTTGCAAAGTGCAGCTTGGGATCAATCTGTTTGGCCAGCTGTTTCTAGCTTCCACCTTGGTTATGGTTTTGAAGAAAGGAATTTTTGTTTCAATTGGAAAACCACTGAACAGATTCCTCATCCCACCACCCTTCTCTCTACAGTGCATGTACTCCTGGGACACAATATTTAGCACACACTAAGGAGGAAAATGTTTGCAGGTACCACTTGCTAAAATTGTCACTGATATACCTCCCCAGCCCTAATCTCGCTTCTTGAAACAGAGATCACGCTCACACGCTGAGCTAGGTATAATTTCCAGCAATTCCACTCGGCCGTATATTCTAAAGAAATTAACTAGTTTTTATGTAAAAGACATCAGTGTGTGATCGGCATATTCACAGATTCTGAGGCCACAAGAGACCACTATGATCATCTGGTCTGACACGTGTTTCCTAGAAAAAATGGATAGGTCAGTTCCTCACGGTGGCTGGTTTGTTTTCTTGGCCTCTCAACTGCATTGGGAAATAGCTTTCCTCTGAGCTGGTCAACACAGACGAAACTTTTGGAAACTGTGAAACCCTATCTGATTGCTCGGTCTGCACCAAGGTGCTCCATTGTCTTCCAGCTGGCTGTGTCCCAGTCTGGCTGCTCACCCCTTCTGGGTTGGTGAAATGTTAGTGAACATGTGTGCCTCCATACTCACACTTTTAGCCTTTACACACCCCTGAGCTTTCCGTTCAGGATCCATTTAAGGCGCTCGGTTTCTCTGTAGGTTACTAGCAAAGGATGCATCTGGGTGACTCTCTGTAGTGTGACTGGTGGTGCAGTTATTGTTAATGTTAGAGCAGTGTCTTCATTGTTTTCATTCTGAAGGAGTTCAAGGGTCACAAGTCAGGAGGTGAAGGCTTTGGCAGCGATCCAACATTTGGACCACGAGTCCACTCATCCTTACTCCATCCATTCACAGTTTGGCACCAGTGATGTTACACCGCAGTGTGTTCCAAAGATGCTGCAGCTGTCTCATCAGCTGGTGGACACAAACTTTCCTTGGAAACTGCTTTTTGGTGCAAATGGGTTTTTTTTGCAAAAAGCATCTGGTCAAACCTTGCATGATGATGCATAATGGGGAGGTTGCTACAGTTGTCCATATTAGAATTTAAAAAATCTTTTTCCTTTAAAAAATATCTAGTAAAGTACATAAAAACGACGTTAAAAGAATATTATTTGGGTTGCCAAGTCAAGCACTTAAAAGCTAGGACACACCAGACATACAGTTGCCCATGCAACATTAATTTGGCACCCTTGTGCATGCACATTATAATATTTAACAACTTAATTGCATAGTTTCTTTTCCACAGGACATTTGCCTCATTTATTGCACAAGTTTGACGCCCAAGGGGGGGGTGAATGAAAATTGTACAGACATCTGTAAATCTGGCACTTCTTAATTTTCAAGTGCTTGACTTTGCAACCTAAATAACATTTTTTAAAATATATTTTTGTATGTAATTATCTGTATACTTCTGCAATTCAGATAGCAGAGGATGGGAGAAAATGGGCCATCCTTAACCACTGCCCTTGGAACAGAAGTATAGCAAAGGTATCAAGTTAGTAACATGGGAGTGATTATGCAGATGAGCTGACATCATGTATATGGGCATGTTATAAATTCCTAGATATATAGTATGGGAGCACTATGTGAATGCCCATCGTAAGGCTTGGAGCATGCCCACTGTGAATGAGATTTTTCCAGAAGCCTGTGCAGACTTAGACTGAGCAGAGTGCTTCTACAGTTAATAAAATGTTCTGGACCTGACAAGACTGATTTCTGAGTATTTATTATATGTTATAAGGACACCAATGCTGCACTGGGACAGAGAAGTCTTGGAGTCAGCATCTAGCTATGATAAAACAGTATCACGCAGGGTCCCGAGTCAGCATTTAAAAAATAAGCTCAGGAAGAGATAGGATTTTGAAGCAGGCCACCATAAACTCACAGAGCCATGCAAAAATCTGTCTATACTCCTTTGACACCTATTTTATCTGTAGGGCAGATGTTCAGAAAATTGTGCATGCAATTATGAATGCAAATATGCACATGCATTTGCACTCTGATTTTGTACATGTGCTCACTGCAACTGCATAAACAATTGCTACAGTTGTGTCCACAAATTAGGTTTGCAAAGTTCGTACATTTTTGCATTTGCGGTCACATGTACACTTTTCTGAAATTCTGGCCCATGTGGTACACACCACTCCCCTAGATAGACGGCTTTGATGAGAAGAGGACTAAATGAGACATTTGACAAAGAACTAGTGATAGATGCTTTGTCCCAGGAAAATCAGTGTCTGACTGCAGTAGAAAAGTGGTTAGAGGTTGTCAGTGCAGCTCAGGATGAAAACATCTCCAAAGTTTGTAATGTTTGGACCTATTTTTCATGGCTCACTATAGAGATTAGCCCTAGCAAGCTGAAACACGAGACTGGACAACACCAGGATTACTTAGATTGTAAGCTTTTGGGGGGCACTGGGAGGAGGGGGGGTTGCCTGTGTGCCCCAGGCCAGCGGTACTGCAATGGTGATACTCCAGGGCATAACACCTAATGGCAAGAGTTCAAGGGTTGATTTCACTGGCAGTTTCAGTTTGGGATAACATCACCCAATCACAAGAGCTAAAAGGCTGCTTTGCCTAGTGGCAATAGCTCAGGGTAGCGTCGCCCACTGGCAAGAGTCCAATGGCCACTTTGCCTAGCAGCTGTTGTTCCAGGGTAGTGTCGCCCACTGGTGAGATGGGGGAACCCACGCCCACCCTACTCCACTGGGTTCCAACCCATGGCCCTTCAAAACAGTGGCCCTTGGACAGGGTTCAGGGCTTGGTACCCTTAAGCACATGTAACGCCGACAGACCCCAGTGGTTGTTGGCTGGGATCAAACCTGGGATCTCTGGAGCTTAATGCATGAACCAAAAGACACATCTTTTAGCCAAGGTTGTAGCAGACTCATCAATTTCTAGCTCTTGTAGCTGTCACTAGAGGGGAACAGAGTGCCACACCAAGTAGGCATGGTTTACACAAGCTCCCTGGGTCACTTTCTACCCTTGTTCCAGACCCTCCAATGTCATCCTGGGTTGGACTTAGGGTGCCCTCTGATCCGTCTCTGGAGTCTCTTCCACTGGCAACAGCAAGTCATCGCCCTCAGCTCCTACAGTCAATGGATTTCTAGCTGCTCAGCAATGGGGCTTAGTCCTTATTTATTTATTTGGCATATGCAGGGATTGGCCCTGGCAACGCTGAGTCCTGGAGGCTTCCCAGCAGGAGGCTGCTGCACCCAATTGGTCTCCTCCTTGGTCAGCCCAGACTGAGCTGTCACTTCCTTGTAATTGCTCCCTCCACTGGTAGCATGCCCAGCAGAGGTGAGGGGATGTGGCCTCTTGGGCCCAGAGCAGTCCTTTAATCCTCACCCAATCAGTGTGGGGCTGGTACACCCTGTTAAAGGCAAGGACTGTCTTTGTTCTGTGTTTGTACAGCATCAAGTACAATGGTTCCAGGCTGGAGCTCCTAGGAGCTACTGCAATACAAATAATTAATAATAATAAATGGGACAGGGTATTGGGGAGTCATGTAACCAAAAATGGGTGGATGGATGGTTTATGTTTCTCCTCACCCTTGTTGAATCTTGCTAGGGGAGAAAATGCTGTAATATTCTTTCAGCAGAAAGCATTTTCTATTACATTTGAGGAGCTTTCGGCTTTCTTTTCCATGTTTAAAAACAGTTCAACACACATTTTAAATGGCTGTGGGGCCATGAAAAAGGAAACACAAAAGAAAAAGGGGAAACAGAACAAAACTCTGAAAGCCCAACCCGGGTCTGTTCCAGAGCTGTGAGAATGGGGTTTAGCACTTTTGCTTTAACTGTTTCCCCCTGGGGACCTGAACCTGCTCTTCCTGAGGTCAGTGGGAGTTTTGCCATTGACTTCATCAGAAGCAGAATTGAGCCCTGGGTCCCCTCCATGCAGATTGCCTTTTCTGTCTTGCATTTCATAATGTCACCAAAGGCCATTGTAGCAAGAGATGTGGCAACAGGGCAGCAGACAAGATGGTGGTTAAAGTATGCCTAAACAAACATTGTATTTTTATTGCAATTCACTGAAAAGCTGCTTTTGACTTGGAACCTATAAACTTAATCTGCTGAGAAGCTTTCAAACTAGCAAATACATCTTTGGTCTCATCATGCTCAGTAATTACGTTGTGTGGGAAGTCAACAGAAATAGACATTTAGCTTGGCTTTCCTTTCTTGACCTCTTGACCTCCTTGGTTGCCTTTGTTTGAAATAAAGTTACCAGTATGTTCTATAAGAAGTAAATAAATCAATATATTGCTCTGTATGTTCGTAAGTTCAAAAATAGAATAAAGCACAAAAACACGATAGAAAAAGTTTCCTTGTTTGCTTTTATTACTTTTGTAGCAGGGGAAATGGAATATAAACAATCTTACTTGGATATTAACATTCCTTTTGGACAGCTGCTTAAATGAAATTGGACGTCTGTGTAGAACAAAACTTGAAGCTATCATTGCTATGATTTTTTTTAACTTCTTTTTCAGAAAGGGGCTGTTTGCTGGCATAAAGCTGAAGAAGAAGAAAAAAGGCGAGAAGGGGTTAACTATTGAAAACAGAGGTGCAGTGGGTAAGGCCTAGTAAATCAATATTACACCTGGTTAGAAAAGAGAACAAGGGTGAGATTATTTTATCCCTAACTTCCCCTGTAAAATCATGTGAATTGAGCCTTACAACTATTGGTTTAAGAAATGATAAAATGGACAGTAAATTCCTTATCAATCCTAACTAAATATAAACACAGCCTACTCCTACAGGATTAGCTGTTTGGTCAAAGGCACTCAGAGATCATATGAGTGCAGATTATAGCATCTGAAATTAGTCTAATGTTATAGAAGTAAATGGTCAAAACCATTTTTCCTTTAGGGAAGCACTGAGTATTGCACAATTCAATCTGTTCTAGATACATATTGATTAAGTTACAGGAAATTTTGAATTCCATCCAGGTCACTGTGATTCCATCCAGAAGTTGTAAATCACAAGAGAAAAAACATAGTGGTTTGTGTGATTGTCGGAAGCCTGAGTTAGAATTACAGTCCAGTCATTTTAAATATTTTTTAAAATTTTATCTAATACATGGATCTTGCATCCATAATTTACACAGGTTCCTATTTCTCCTTTTCCTACTGCACTTCTCTCTTCCAAACCCACATGAAATTCTCCTAGGTGTCTTCCCCCACTACTTTACCCTCCTATTCCTATAGCCCTCCCTTTCACCTCCACCACATCAGCTATCTCATACAGAAGGGGTTAGTTGAGTCTCATAAATCCTAGGTGTGAGGTCATGCCTTGAATTCTGTGGGGTCTTTTAAAATGTGGATTTTAGTGTGTTTACTGCACTCTATGAATTATTACACAGTAAAAAACTGGCTGGTACATATGCATATACCATGACCTTCTATTGTACAGAAACAGAAGTACTTAACTGTGACTCATAGACACTATATTGCTAACAGCTGCTACACCAAAGGCGATTCTCCTTTCACTCACATGGCAAGGGCTTGAGCTAGTGAAGCAGGAAGATCTGACTTCTGTCCACACTACTGCCATGTAGTTCTGAAGGAGCACAGTGTGCAGCACAGCAATAACCACTAAGTTCCTAGGTGGTCCTGTTTTTTTACAATATGTTACATTGCGGTCAGTGACATCTGCTGCACTTTTCCATGCAAACACTCATATTGCAGCAACTGCTTAATACAGCCGATTCTGCCATTAGACATCTACATCACTGTTTTGCATCTTCATACGCATCATTAGTGCCTTTGATTACTAAACTACGGGAGAAATCTTTTAACATGACAGCAGGTTCCTTCTTGGTTCTGACTGAGGATAAGAGAAACTGAAGATTTCCTGGACGGACGTCAGGATATGATTCTACAGGCACAATGTTCTGAAGATTCAAAGCAGGCTGCGCAGCAGGGACAGGAGGACGGTGAAGAAATTTGGCAGCATGTGACCTCCAGAAGAAGAAAGGGGAGCATCCATGTACCAGCAACGCAGAGACAGGTAAGTACCGTTTTCATGTTCTCTCCACAGGTACTAATGCGGAGAGTGGACTAGATGATGCATCTGAGGGAAGGGAACAGAAGGAGACTCCGCCGATTGGAAGGCATGAGATGCACTGTCCTAGGGTTGGGGGTTCCACGACCACCGCTCCCAAGAGAAGGAGCTGGGTGGTGGTGGTCGGGGACTCTGTCCTCAGGGGGACTGAGTCATCTATCTGCTGCCCCGACCGGGAAAACCGAGAAGTCTGCTGCTTGCCAGGAGCTAGGATTCATGATGTGACGGAGAGACTGCCGAGACTCATCAAGCCCTCGGACCGCTACCCCTTCCTGCTTCTCCATGTGGGCACCAATGATACTGCCAAGAATGACCTTGAGCGGATCACTGCAGACTACGTGGCTCTGGGAAGAAGGATAAAGGAGTTTGAGGCACAAGTGGTCTTCTCGTCCATCCTCCCCATGGAAGGAAAAGGCCGGGGTAGGGATCGTCGAATCGTGGAAGTCAATGAATGGCTACACAGGTGGTGTCGGAGAGAAGGCTTTGGATTCTTTGACCATGGGATGGTGTTCCAAGAATGAGGAGTGCTAGGCAGAGACGGGCTCCACCTAACGAAGAGAGGGAAGAGCATCTTCGCAAGCAGGCTGGCTAACCTAGTGAGGAGGGCTTTAAACTAGGTTCACCGGGGGAAGGAGACCAAAGCCCTGAGGTAAGTGGGGAAGTGGGATACCAGGAGGAAGCATGAGCAGAAGCACGTGAGAGGGCAGGGCTCCTGCCTCATACTGAGAAAGAGGGACGATCAGTGAGTTATCTCAAGTGCCTATACACAAATGCAAGAAGCCTGGGAAACAAGCAGGGAGAACTGGAAGTCCTGGCACAGTCAAGGAATTATGATGCAATTGGAATAACAGGGACTTGGTGGGATAACTCCCATGACTGGAGTACTGTCATGGATGGGTATAAACTGTTCAGGAAGGACAGGCAAGGCAGAAAAGGTGGGGGAGTTGCACTGTATGTGAGGGAGCAGTATGACTGCTCAGAGCTCAAGTATGAAACTGCAGAAAAACCTGAGAGTCTCTGGATTAAGTTTAGAAGTGTGAGCAACAAGGGTGATGTCGTGGTGGGAGTCTGCCATAGACCACTGGACCAGGGGGATGAGGTGGACGAGGCTTTTTCCCGGCAACTCACAGAAGTTACTAGATTGCAGGCCCTGGTTCTTATGGGAGACTTCAATCACCCTGATATCTGCTGGGAGAGCAATACAGCGGTGCACAGACAATCCAGGAAGTTTTTGGAAAGTGAAGGGGACAATTTTCTGGTGCAAGTGCTGGAGAAACCAACTAGGAGCAGAGCTCTTCTTCACCTGCTGCTCACAAACCAGGAAGAATTAGTAGGGGAAGCAAAAGTGGATGGGAACTTGGGAGGCAGTGACCATGAGATGGTCGAGTTCAGGATCCTGACACAAGGAAGAAAGGAGATCAGTAGCATACGGACCCTGGACTTCAGAAAAGCAGACTTTGACAACCTCAGGGAACTGATGGGCAGGATCCCCTGAGAGAAGAACATGAGGGGGAAAGGAGTCCAGGAGAGCTGGCTGTATTTTAAAGAATCCTTATTGAGGTTACAGGGACAAACCATCCCAATATGTAGAAAGAATAGTAAATATGGCAGACGACCAGCTTGGCTTAACAGTGAAATCCTTGCTGATCTTGAACACAAAAAAGAAGCTTACAAGAAGTGGAAGATTGGACAAATGACCAGGGAAGAGTATAAAAATATTGCTCGGGCATGCAGGAGTTAAATCAGGAAGGCCAAATCACACTTGGAGTTGCAGCTAGCAAGAGATGTTAAGAGTAATAAGAAGGGTTTCTTCAGGGATGTTGGCAACAAGAAGAAAGTCAAGGAAAGTGTGGGCCCCTTACTGAATGAGGGAGGCAACCTAGTGACAGAGGATGTGGAAAAAGCTAATGTATTCAATGATTTTTTTGCCTCTGTCTTCACGAACAAGGTCAGCTCCCAGACTTCTGCACTGGGCAGCACAGCATGGGGAGGAGGTGACCAGCCCTCTGTGGAGAAAGAAGTGGTTCAGGACTATTTAGAAAAGCTGGACGAGCACAAGTCCATGGGGCCGGATGCGCTGCATCCGAGAGTGCTAAAGGAGTTGGCAGATGTGATTGCAGAGCCATTGGCCATTATCTTTGAAAACTCATGGCGATCGGGGAAGTCCCGGACGACTGGAAAAAGGCTAATGTAGTGCCCATCTTTAAAAAAGGGAAGAAGGAGGATCCTGGGAACTACAGGCCAGCCAGCCTCACCTCAGTCCCTGGAAAAATCATGGAGCAGGTCCTCAAGGAATCAATTCTGAAGCACTTAGAGGAGAGGAAAGTGATCAGGAACAGTCAGCATGGATTCACCAAGGGCAAGTCATGACTGACTAATCTGATTGCCTTCTATGATGAGATAACTGGCTCTGTGGATGAGGGGAAAGCGGTGGACGTGTTGTTCCTTGACTTTGGCAAAGCTTTTGACATGGTCTCCCACAGTATTCTTGCCAGCAAGTTAAAGAAGTATGGGATGGATGAATGGACTATAAGGTGGATAGAAAGCTGGCTAGAGTGTCAGGCTCAACGGGTAGTGATCAATGGCTCCATGTCTAGTTGGCAGCCGGTATCAAGTGGAGTGCCCCAAGGGTCAGTCCTCGGCCCAGTTTTGTTCAATATCTTCATTAATGATCTGGAGGATGGTGTGGATTGCACCCCTCAGCAAGTTTGCAGATGACACTAAACTGGGAGAAGAGGTAGATACGCTGGAGGGTAGGGATAGGATACAGAGGGCCCTAGACAAATTAGAGGATTGGGCCAAAAGTAATCTGATGAGGTTCAACAAGGACAAGTGGAGAGTCCTGCACTTAGGATGGAAGAATCCCATGTACCGCTACAGACTAGGGACCGAATGGCTAGGCAGCAGTTCTGCAGAAAAGGACCTAGGGGTTACAGTGGACAAATAGCTGGATATGAGTCATCAGTGTGCCCTTGTTGCCAAGAAGGCCAATGGCATTTTGGGCTGTATAAGTAGGGGCATTGCCAGTAGATCGAGGGACGTGATCGTTCCCCTCTATTTGACATTGGTGAGGCCTCATCTGGAGTACTGTGTCCAGTTTTGGGCCCCACACTAGAAGAAGGATGTGGAAAAATTGGAAAGAGTCCAGCAGAGGGCAACAAAAATGATTAGTGGACTGGAACACATGACTTATGAGGAGAGGCTGAGGGAACTGGGATTGTTTAGTCTGTGGAAGAGAAAAATGAGGGGGGATTTGATAGCTGCTTTCAACTACCTGAAAGGGGGTTCCAAAGAGGATGGATCTAGACTGTTCTCAGTGGTAGCTGATGACAGAACAAGGAGTAATGGTCTCAAGTTGCAGTGGGAGAGGTTTAGGTTGGATATTAGGAAAAACTTTTTCACTAGGAGGGCAGTGAAACACTGGAATGCATTACCTAGGGAAATGGTGGAATCTCCTTCCCTGGAAGTTTTTAAGGTCAGGCTTGACAAAGTCCTGGCTGGGATGATTTAGTTGGGGATTGGTCCTGCTTTGAGCAGGGGTTGGACTAGATGACCTCCTGAGGTCCCTTCCAACCCTGATATTCTATGATTCTATGATTTTGTCTCCTGCTGGGGCTCACAAGATGTATCAAAGAAAGAGTACACCGAGGGATTATGTTCCACTGGCTGAATCATTTTCATTTTCTATCAGTGAATTCACACAAGGCAATATTTGTGGCTGAGTAGTAATGGAAAGGAGTTCTCAGTTATTGCAGGAACTGGGTAGAAGTATCAAAAACATCTGCTCAGATATCAAGATGACAGATAGCATAAGGAAATTTTAAAGGAAAACCATTACAAAATTATTTTAAGTTTCAGAGTAACAGCCGTGTTAGTTTGTATTCGCAAAAAGAAAAGGAGTACTTGCGGCACCTTAGAGACTAACCAATTTATTTGAGCATAAGCTTTCGTGAGCTACAGCTCACTTAAATTGAAACTGAAAAGATTTTTCTTGACAGAATATAATTCTGGCACATGGCCCTTCCCAGCTGGAAGAGAATTCTGAGTGTTTCAGCCTGCAAAGTAAACGAAGTAAAGCAATAAAGTGCAGTAATCAAACACCACATGCTAGAGTAAATAGGATAGGGGCAATTGATCATGAGACTGCAGCAATGCAGAAGCAAAACAAAAGAAAAAATGTACAGAGGGACCCTTAGGGCTAAATCAGTGCAGTTGGTCCTAATGGGAGCAATACCAATTTATGCCAGTTGAGGTTAAAGCCCTTGGATTCAGTCAGAACCACACCAATGTTTATGCAGATGCCTCCATGTCCTCTGCTTTTGGGTGCATCAGTTTTACTCTTAAAGTGTTTCCAGTTGGACAGCCAACTTCAGTGGCCTTAATGTTTTGGATACTTGCCGTAACTGTTGCTGAACTGCAATATTTACCATGTTTGCATAAAAATCCTTCAAAGTCACCCCAAATTAAAACTATCCCCACAACTCACTCACCCCTTCTTAACTCCCCCCAGCTGGGGGCAGCCTGCACAAACCGAAAAGCTTTGTGATGTGCCACAAAGAATAGCAGATTTGGGTTGTGTCAGGCCACGCATGCAGAGGCAGGGAGTGAGTTTCAGAGCTGATGTCTCTTCACGGTAAATGACTCACTTCCCACCTCTTCCCATTTATATCTGGGAGTTGTTAGCCTGAGTTCTCTGGCTGATCTTAACGGCAGGATACAGCAGAGATGTAGTCTCTAAGCTAGCCTGCATTGATTTAGAGCTTGAATTGGAAGTCAGTGCAGGCTATAGAGCACAGGTGGGATATACTCCCTGCTGGAAACACTGCCTTGTTCATTATTATCTTTAATGGAAGAAGGAGTCCGGCATCTTCAAGAAAGGGATCAAGGAAAATGTAGGTCCACCACTTAGCTGGGAAGGAGAGCTAATAACGGATGACACCAAGAAGGCTTAAGTGTTTAACTCCTATTTTGCTTCAGCCTTCACTAAAAAAAGTTAATTGTGACCAGATGCTAAACACAATTAATATTAACAACAAGGGTGAAGAAACAAAAGCCAGAATAGGGAAAGAGCAGGTTAAAGAATATTTAGATAAATTAGATGTATTCAAGTCAGCAGGGCCTGATGAAGTTCACCCTAAGGTACTTAAGGAACTAGCTGAAGCAATCTTGGAACTGTTAATGATTATCTTTGAGAAGTCATGGAAGATGGGTAAGGGCTCAGAGGACTGGAGAAGGGTAAGCATAGTACTTATCTTTAAAAAGGAGAACAAAGAGGACCTGGGGATTTATAGACCAGTCAGCCTGACTTTGATACTTAGAAAGATACTGGAATGAATTATTACACAATCAATTTGTAATCCCTAGAGGACAACAGGGTGATAACTAATAGCCAACATGGATTTGTTAAGAACAAACTAACCTAATTTCCTTCTTTTGATAAAATTACTGGCTTAGTGAATAGGGGGGAAGCAGTAGGTGAAATATACCTTAATTTTAGTAAAGCTTTGACAGAGTCCCACGTGACATTCTCATAAACAAACTAATGAAATGTGGTCTAGATGAGATTACTGTTAGATGGGTGCACAGCTGATTGAGCAACCACGATCAAGGAGTAGTTATCAATAGTTCACTGTCAAATTAAGAGGACATATCTAGTGGGGTCCTGCAGGGACCAGTCCTGGGTCCAGGACTATTCAATATTTTCATTAATGACTCAGTTAAAGGAGTGAGGGCCTGTTTATAAACTTTGCAGCTGACACCAAGCTGGGAAGAGTTGCAAGCAATGTGGGAGACAGGATTAGAATTCTTGATAAATTGGAGAATTGTTTTGAAATCAACAAGATGAAATTCAGTAAAGACAAGTGCAAAGTACTACTCTTAGGAAGGAAAAATCTAATGCACAACTAGAAAATGGAGAATAACTGGCTAGGTAATAGTACTGTTGAAAAGGATCTAGGAGTTATAATGAGCCAAAAACGTGATGCAGTTGACAACCCCTACCCTCCCCCACAAAAACTAATATAATTCTGGGGTGTATTAACAGGTGTGTTGTATGTAAGACACAGGAAGTAATTGTTCCACTCTATTTGGCACTGGTGAGGCCTCAGCAGAGTACTGTGTCCAACATTGGGCACCAAACTTGAAAAAGATGATCATGTGGACAAACTGGAGAGTCCAGAGAAGAGCAACATTAATGATAAAAGATTAAGAAAACCTGACCTGTGAGGAAGGTTAAAAAACCTGTGTATGTTTAATCTTGAGAAAAGACTGCAAGGGAACCTGGTAACAGTCTTCAAATAGATTAAGGGCTGTTAGAAAGGGGATGGTGATCAGTTGATCTTCATGTCCATTTAAGATAGGACAAGATGTAATTGGCTTAATCTGAAACAAGGGAGATTTAGGTTAGATATGAGGAAAAATTTGTAACTATAAGGATAGTTAAGCACTGGAATTGATTACCAAACGGGGTTGTGGAATCCCCTTCATTGGAGGAGTTAAAGAACAGTTTAAACACCTGTCAGAGATGGTCTAGTTATACTTGGTACTACATCAGTGTAGAAGAATGGATAAGAGGACCTCTCAGGATCCCTTCCAGCCCTACCTTTCTATGATTCTGTGATAGAAGGGGATACATTTTCTTTATTTTTTTGTTAATCAGGTGAGCACGATGAAAGTGAGAGTCTTCACCATGAGATGTCTGGAGGACAAGAAGGGGGAGATAGTGATTTCATGTATGATGACACTGCATCTTACAGTGGCTTTGCACCCGCAGGGCCGCAGAGGAAAAGGTACTTGGCTAAATCACTAATATTTCCAGTTATTCCCCATCCTGTTCTTCTTGGTGACAGCACTGCCATTGGCAGCACTTCCCATGGCTAGAATATCAACTTGCTGAAAGTACTGATCTCTCACCAGCTGTACTTCTACATGGTATATGGTGATTGTCACCAAATGCAGGGCACTGCAGAGTGTGAGTAAAGGAAGGAGAACCAGGATTAAGCTGCTAATGAAAGTGAGTTAGAGAAAGAAGACAGAAATCTTCAGAGTTGTCGTGGTTGATAATCTGGGGAAAAATGTGAGTCTGATCCAAGTCCCACAGTAGTCAGCAGGAATTCTTTCATTTACTTTGGTGAGCATTGTATCAGACCCTGTATTTATATCTGCTATATATCTATAGCTATATAATATTCTGCATGTGCAGAGTTACTTCATATATATGTAACCCCTACTTGCTCACAGTGGCATCGTGTCCCCCTCTAGTGCTGTTTAGGTCCCCTAGAGATTGATGAGCCTGCTACAACCTTGGCTAAGAGACATGCGTCTGTTACGAAATGCTGACCCACATGGGGCATCGGCAGTGGGGATCAAACCTGCGATCTCTGGAACTTAATGCATAAGCCTCTACTGCCTGAGCTAAAAGACATCTTTCTATTAGCCGAGCCTGTAGCAGGCTTATTAATCTCCCCTGGGCCTAGACACCACTAGAGGGGGACAGAGTGCCACTCCAAGCAAGCAGGGGTTACATATATCAGTGTGTAGAGAGAGATGTCTGATGAACTTAGAAATATAATGTCCTGTGTTATGCAGAAGATCAGGCTAAATGATCATAATGGTCCCTTCCAATCTTAAAATCTACGAATCTATGAACTGGATAAGAATCAGACAGAGACCTTCAGTTCCTGGCATTAATTCCCTCTTTGCATTTTCATACTAAGCATTAAGATAAAATGTGAAGACACACAAAGCTGTTTTTGGGAGATATGAAAATACATGGTATCATTATCCCCAAGAAAGATCCTAGGGCTCACATATGAAGTGACTGCCGGTGATATAAAACCAAGTAGCCTATCTCAAAACGAGCCACTAAAAATAGTCGTTTCAAGGAAAATGGTATTAAACACATCTCTTGAGCATGTGTCAAAGAACTAAGAATGTAATGTTTTTGATGGGTGATGCATAATATTCTGTTCCATAATTTAAACAGAGCAAAACTGGAGACCAAAATTCATGCTGGCGATATAAAATCCCAGAATTATCAGGTGAGTAGACTGCAGTGCACACATTTATAATAACACTACTTATGTTTATTAAAATAACTGATGAGATTGAATCTGAGACTGCTTTCGTGCATGTGTTGTATTTGTGCCCTGCAGATTGCAATAACAATAATTGAAGCCCGGCAATTAGTTGGCGAGAATATTGATCCAGTGGTGATCATAGAGATTGGAGATGAAAAGAAGCAAACGACAGTCAAAGAAGGCACAAATGCCCCATTTTACAATGAAGTAAGTACCTTGCAGTTGGGAAGATGCTGTTTGAAATGGTTGCAGAATGGTGACTGTTCATATTACAGTAACTAGAGATTAATGACTAAAGCAATCTAATCTCTCTGACAAGGAAAGTGTGTCAGCAAGCTGTTTAAATTTAAAGTATGGAAGAGCAAAAGTGACAACTGTTCCATCTTGCATCTCTCAACCTCTCTCTTTTCACTTTCCCTCCAATCTCATCCGCTGAGGACGTGATTCGCCGTGTCTCATTCCTCCTCTACCACTCCCATCCCTCATTCATGAGCTCTTCCCAGACTAGTTCCCCCCAACCCACCATCACTCTCTTCAAGTTCAAATTGCTCCGACACTTGCTTTTGCAAGTTACACAAGGAGTTTGATAAAATAACTTCCAAAGCAAACCAAATTATTTCTTCTTCTGGGCTTCCCATCTTCTCTGCCTCTAGCTTTTAGATTTAGAGCTCTTAAATAAATGTAGTGTGTGTTTAAAAATAGTCTGATAGAAGCATATGTGGAAGTATATTAGATTAGACCATAACTTCAAACTGTGTGGCAAATAGTGCTTGCTAATGACAGCATTAAGAACAATACTAATCTGCAATTTTGTTTTTCCACAGTATTTTGTGTTTGACTTCATTGGCCCTCAAGTGCATTTATTTGACAAAATTATCAAAATCTCTGTAAGTATTTTGGGAAGTTTTATGTTGTTTTATTAAACAAGGATCAAATATTTGGCTGTGTGTGTTATACTAGGTCTAACAGTGATGTTCATAAAAAGAGAAACCATTATATTTTAAATGCCAATGGTAACACGAGGTTGAAAGTGTGTGCACTAAGGTGAAGTTAGGGATGGGGAAAGGGAGAAGTGTCAACTGGTAATGACTTAAAGAGACTTAAAACAACCGAACAGCAAGATCCAGTGTGAATTTTCATGGACATCTTTTTGAAAGTAAATTATAAACTAGTGAACAGTGTGTTACTTGATTGGATATTTGAGTGGTGCATTGGCCTCACATTGGCCCTCTGTAGAGGATGAATTTCACCCAATATTAGTGGAGTCCTCAGCATTGTCTTCATCCCTTTAATTTTCAACCTTCACATTAGTTTTTCTCAGTTTACTGAGCTGAAACTTTTTTCGGGGGGGGGGGGGGGCTTATCTCAATTCTTCCGATGCAACCCAAGTTCAAATTTGAAAGCTGCATTCCAGCTCTTTAGGCATGAGCAACACCAGTGCTCAAATAATCCTAGCATTTTAATTGTTGCTTGTTATTCAGGAGGAAAAGGAACTTAACTGTAAGTTAAATTGCTATGCTCAGCACTGCATTGACTCTGGTGCGGTGAAACCCCAAGGAGCAAATCCAACTATCCCAATCAGTCTTGCTTTGAATACTGAAATGAACAAACATACAGCTACTCATTTTGTTAAAGATGGTTTCATGCACCTGGGGAAAGCTGAATTAACTGCTAATCTCTGCCAGGAATATATTCCTAAAATAGTTGATTCTAGGAATGAAGAAGCATTTAAAGTATGCTGTGGGGAATGTGTGTGTTTCGCATAGCACTGAGAGGTTTAATATGTAAAACAAATATAGATCTAATTAGCACTTTCCCTGGAGAGAAATCAGTAGTTGAATGTTGCACAGATGCAAATGGAATGATACTGAGGAAGTACACATTTGTTTCCCATTGAAGCCCAAGATGATGAGTATCAAAGCAGGTGTTGGTTTGGGGGTTTGGACAAACATCTAGAGTTTAAGGATGAATCTTCAGACTTCTGTGGAGCTACATTGATTTACACCAGTGGAGCATCTGGTCCTATATATGCATCCCAAGCCTTTTCAAACCTAAAACTGGGCTAGAACTTGAGCAAGAGATATGGGCCAGTGCCACTTGCATTTGTAGCTAGAAATACCACAAGTCTGGCCTCTCATGTAGTATTTCAGCATTTCTGCTTCCAGTCACAGCCTCATATCCAAAAATTTCCAAACCATTAAAAATGGTTCAGTTTGAATTTGGTCAGAGAAATGAACAATGGTTCCAGGTATTGGGAAAGGTTGTTTTTTATTTTTTTTTATGAAGTACGTCACCCATTTATAACAAACACACCAGGCCTATATCAGAACAGGGCCCACATTTGAGTGGCAGAACCAGATGGCTGTCTAAGAGTCACATGGATCCATGCATACAAAACCTGTTGTTGTAAGATTCAGAGATGTTCACTATGTATTTGAAGAGCCAGGATCCAGTCTCAGTTTTCATACCATCAGAAGTGCAGCACTTCAAGTGCAGTTATCTTGGTTGGGTACACAAAGTGGGTATTTTCATGTACGAATGGCCAATTTGAGGCCGAGCAAGTCAGCTGTGTTAGCAAATTTCTAATTTGTATTCCAAATTCCAAACTAATTTTGTGGTGTTTGCCTCTTTAGCTTGGGCATATAAAGGTGAAATTCACCCTATGCAGAGCAGCAGCACAAGGTCTTTTGACCAGTTAAACTCTGCTTACCCCCTTAATATAAAGCTTCAGTGGGGCTCAACTAGTGCGTCGGCCCCCTTGTTGGCCTTTCGCACAGATGTGTATTTCAGCCCCAATTGCATGCACGTTTTGGTGCCTGGTGCTGTCCAGCAGGATCAAACCCATAGGGCATGGAATTAGTTCTTTGTAAAATACTTGCTGCATGTGAAGAGTAGATATCTTCCCAAGAGAAACAGTTCTTCCATTTGAATTCTATACGTTTATCTACATATGTTTAAAAGATACAAAAGTAAGTAGAGCATATTAAATCAATATCTTGCTTATTCATTTTTTCTTCACACTACATCCCTTTCTTTGAATTATACTATAATTACAAGAAGCCTTCACCTGGTAAATGTCTGTTATTTTTACTTCCACGTCTAATCTTACTGATTAAGTTTTTCTTCGGTAGCTTAGCCATCTGTCAACATCTGGGTTGAGGGCCTGAATGCCAAGTTTCAATAGAGAAAGTGGGCCAGTGCCTCAGCTGGTGTAAGTTGGCCTAGTTGCATTGAATTCAATGGAGAAACCAGGAGAGGATTTGGCCCCAAGGTTGTAATGATTAGGCCATAAACAAAATATGGCCAATCTAATACAATGCTAATGTATGCTATTATAATCAGGAATTCATTTCAGTTATCTTGGAACATGGCTTTAGAAATAAACAGCATGTCAAGGGAATAAAATTGAACGAGCGAGCAAATACGTGTCCTGGCAAGAAACAGCACCACAGGAGATGGAAAACTTCCTACATTTGCTTGGTTTGAAGCTAGCCTGAGGAGAAGCAAAGTTTAACAGCCTTCGGGACTACTAATCCCTCACACACTGAATCCGTATTATCATGGAAATGTACAGACCTGTGTTTAGAAGCCTCAGGAAAGCAAATAATGTAGCAGCACTACCATGTATCAGCCCAGCGGTTAGTCTAACTGCCATTCGATTCATGTTCTTGGGGGAGAACAGGGCCCTTTTCTGTCTCCCAAGCCCTTAAAAATGAATAGATTTCCTTCTCATTAACCTCTTCAGACACATTATGGCAACATCCTTTCAATGCTGTAGGCATGATTGATATTGTACTTTCACTCTAAGCCCTTATCCTCAGTACTCAGTTACATTCTAGACTGATATTTCTCCTGCTCCTTCTCAGCTGGAAAGTTTGAAGAAAATCCCTTCAGTTATTTTTTGAGTTTATTGATTGTGAAAAAACCCACCATGGGTTTTTAGCTGTTCAGCTGGTTATTGTGCTTGCTTCTGCCTTCCTCCCCCTCCCCCATGGAGAAAAGAAAAAGAGTTTGATTTGAAACGTCAAACTTGCCTGCTTTACTACATCTGGGTGGAGAGCGGGGAGGGTTGGACAGTGGGGGAAGCTTGAGAAATAAGAGTGAAAAAAATATATACAGAGCACTGCACACAAGAGCTGTTAGTTACTTATTTTCCTTGTCAATTTAAGAGCCTCATCCTGCAAGGGGTGGAGCCCTGTGGGACTTCAGTGGGAATAGAGAACACTCAGAATCTCACAGGGGCATGGGTGCTGCCAGACCCCCTGGCTTGAAGTGGTTTCCATCATATACAGGGTTTACAGTTTGATTCAATGGCTGTCAGCATCCCCACTATACAAATTGTTCCAGCACCACTGCACAGGGGTTCAACACTCTTCACACTGGAAGGCCCCTACGTGCCCACAAAGTGTAGTTTTCACATGGGATTGTCCCTGAATATCCACTCAGACTCTGGAGAGGGGAGAGAAAATAAAAGGAGAGCAATGAGAGAACTGGACCCTAGCCTTGACTTTCACTCCAATAGATCCCTTTCTTGCCCTGACTAAAGCTTTATGAAACGTTGTGGTTTTGGTTGCGCAGGACTTGTGAACGTTTTTTATGTGGAGTGGGGCTGCCACTTTGGTTTCCATGGGTTCACGCTCCTATTGCAGCCACAAAGTCAAAGTGAAATTCATCCAAAGCTGTTGTTTTCCCTGGCTTCAAGGTGAAACCACTGAGTTTTCACGGTTTCTTGAACCCCAAAGCCTATTTTAACTTAGGTTCCTTGAAAATTAGATGGATGCTATATTAATGATTTAACTGGTCTGGCATTAGGTTGGCTGCTGCTTCAGTTTCCCAGAAGGCCTTGCTGAAGGCTACAGTCTCATGATCCTTGGGCTACAAGTCCTATGATTTGAGAGGAGACTCAAGATCTATCTCCCCCATGACAGATCCATACCAAAAGCTGAATCCAAGTCTGTATCTGGAATATATAGAATTGAAGCCCTGGATATGTGTGCTTCCAAATTTGGGGGC
The DNA here is from genome assembly GCF_965140295.1 of Lepidochelys olivacea. NCBI lineage: Eukaryota > Metazoa > Chordata > Testudines > Cheloniidae > Lepidochelys > Lepidochelys olivacea. The sequence goes on along the minus strand of NC_140412.1, from coordinate 22,261,824 downwards.
TCAAAATCCAGATCCAAATTTGAATTCTTCCCAAGTTTGGGGTGTGTCGATTTGGTTGTTCTAGAAACATGAACTACGAACTCAGAACCTAGCCCAGATCTAGGATTTTAGTTTCAGAGCTATCTTTCCTTCCAGTTTGGCCAAAGATTGTCTGAAAGATGTGCTAGCTCTTGTGAATCTTTTTCTCAAACATGGTTGAGTTCCAGATTTTTAATTAAACCCGAAACCAGTAAGATTTGTTTCATAACAAAAGGTTCACACAGCTCTTCTTCCAACCCCACCACAAGGAAATGCTGCTGTCCTGCAGCCTGCTTGTCACCAGTGGTACACACACAGGGATTTGAAAACCAAATCCAGATGTGAGGGGGAATGATCTGACCAGGAGTAGCTGGTGTTGAATCCCTAATCTGGAAGGATGGAGCAAGTGTCCCATGGACCTGATCTTCCTCTCATTTGCACCACTTTACATCTGTGTCACCCACTGACTTCAATAGAATAACATTTTGTGAGCTCAGAATTGGGCCCATTGAGTAAAATACATATTGAAACTTTGGAAAGTGACAATGTAATTCCTTCTCCTCTGTCTACAAACAGTTTTTGTACCAATTTAACTATTGGTTTAGAAACCAATATAGTTAAACAGGCGCAACCCTTAGTATGGATGCAGTTATTCCGGGATAAAACTGCTTATATCCCTCTTGCCTGTTTAAATGGACATATATAAGTAGTTTTATATTGTTATAACTGCGTCCAAGTTAGAGGGTTCCACTGATTTAACTATATTGGTTTCTAAACTCATACAATTAAGGCAGCACAAAAACTGACCAGCCCTAAGGTGTCTATGTCTGTTGTTGCATATGATCCCCACTGGTTGCTGTGGCTGCTTTTGTCATCTATATCAAGTATCTTTGCTTGGAATTCTGTTTCATATATTGAGTGGAAGGGAATCTCTAATGTGCCTTTCTTCAACAGGTTATGCACAACAAGCTGATCGGGAGCTTATTGATTGGCTCCTTTAAAGTAGATGTGGGAACAGTGTATAATCAGCCAGGTAGGAGATGCATTTTCTAAGTTCTCTTTTGTTACATGTGTGTTTTTTCTGCTGTTTGTCTTCTTCAGTCACTGGACCACCCTTCCTCTTCAGTTACCCCCACAAAGGGCATTGCCAAGGGTGTTTTGTAAATATGTAAATAAATATCCAGGCATTGAAGTGGTAGGAAAACGGAGCTGTAAATGCAAATGAGAAGGCACAGAAAGGAAGGCCATAGTGCTGCATTTCCTCCATTTCACTCATCACTCTAGCTACTCAGAATATGGAAGACACTGGCCCCGTCTGCAGTCTGTTTACCAGGCTAGACAGGGCAGTGGGTTTACCCCTTATAACTGTCCTACAATATGAAGCCATTCAACAGAACTGCCCCAGTGGCTCCCTCTTTCTTATATTCCTCTGAGGTAGTCAACACAGAGGGAATTATTTCTGTCTACGTTGATCAAGAAACCCTGGTTCAAACCTGTCTGAGAGCAACCTTGCTTAAACAGGACACCCGCCATCGTTTGGAGAGCGCTGCACTGGGCCATAAACTTTGACACTGAAAGCCTCTAATAGATTTGGCTTTCAGCCTCTTCCCTTGGGGCTTCTCTTTCCCATCCTCCCACTGTTTTCTTCTGAATCAGCTGCTGTACTTGTGCCTTGCCTGTAGTTCCCAGCTAGGGCTTCACTGAGCAGCACTTCACACTGCTCCTCTGAGCGTGTTTATTTCCACTCAGCTCTGGCCTGTGCCTCTCACTCTCCGTCATCCACCGCTCACCATTATTATCACTTGCAAATGTTCTTGCTGAGTAGGAGTGTTATTCTCAGGAAAGTACAAACATTGTTTGCAGCTTTCTGACTGCTGACATGCATACTGCGGTGGGCGCGTTTGTGACAGCTGCATGCCCAGCGTCACAGCCCTCAGAAACTGTACTGAATGGTGTTCCATAGAACCACAGAATCATAGAACTGGACGGGACCTCGGGAGGTCATCTAGTCCAGTCCCCTGCACTCAAGGCAGGACTAAGTATTATCTAGACCATCCCTGACAGGTGTTTGTCCAACCTGCTCTTAAAAATCCCCAGTGATGGAGATTCCACCACCTCCCAAGGCAATTTATTCCAGTTCTTAACCACTCTGACAGTTAGGAAGTTTTTCCTAATGTCCAACCTAAACCACCCTTGATGCAATTTAAACCCATTGCTTCTTGTCCTATCTTCAGAGCTTAAGAAGAACAATTTTTCTCCCTCCTCCTTGTAACAACCTTTTATGTACTTGAAAACTGTTATGTCCCCTCACTCTTCTCTTCTCCAGACTAAACAAACCCAATTTTTTCAATCTTCCCTCACAGGTCATGTTTTCTATACCTTTAATCATTTTTGTTGCTCTTCTCTGGACTTTGTCCAATTTGTCCACATCTTTCCTGAAATGTGGCACCCAGAACTGGACACAATACTCTAGTTGAGGCCTAATCAGCATGGAGTAGAGCAGAAGAATTACTTCTTGTGTCTTCCTTACAACACTCCTGCTAATACATCCCAGAATGATGTTTGCTTTTTTTGCAATAGTGTTACACTGTTGACTTATATTTAGCTTGTGATCCACTATGACCCCCAGATCCCTTTCTGCAATACTCCTTCCTAGGCAGTAATTTCCCATTTTGTATGTGTGCAACTGATTGTTCCTTCCTAAGTGGAGTACTTTGCATTTGTCCTTATTGAATTTCATCCTATTTACTTCAAACCATTTCTCCAGTGTGTCTACATCATTTTGAATTTTAATCCTATCCTCCAAAGCACTTGCAACCCCTCCAAGCTTGGTATCGTCTGCAAACTTTATAAGTGTACTCTCTATACCATTTTCTAAATCATTGATGAAGATATTGAACAGAACTGGACCCAGAACTGATTTCTGTGGGACCCCACTTGTTATGCCCTTCCAACATAACTGTGAACCACTCATAACTACTCTCTGGGAACGATTTTCCAACTAGTTATGCACCCACCTTGTACTGGCTCCATCTAGGTTGTATTTCCCTAGTTTGTTTATGAGAGGGTCATGCGAGACAGTATCAAAAGCCTTACTAAAGTCAAGATATACCACATCTACCACTTCTTCCCATCCACAAGGCTTGTTATCCTGTCAAAGAAGGCTACCAGGTTGGTTTGACAAGATTTGTTCTTGACAAATCCATGCTGTTATTTATCACATTATTATCTTCTAGGTGTTTGCAAATTGATTGCTTAATTATTTGCTCCATTATCTTTCTGGGTACAGACGTTAAGCTGATTGGTCTGTAATTCCCCGTGTTGTCCATATTTCCCTTTTTATAGATGGGCACTATACTTGCCCTTTTCCAGTCTTCTGGAATGTCTCCCGTCTTCCATGACTTGTATAAACTTGTATGTTTTACAGGTCATCAGTTTTGTGACAAGTGGGCACTTCTCACAGACCCTGCTGACATTAGGACAGGAGCCAAGGGATACCTGAAGTGTGATATCAGTGTTGCTGGGAAAGGGGACACGATACAAGCCATTCAGAAAGAAAGTGATGCTGAAGAGCAAATTGAAAAGTACTGTAAAAATTTCCTTACTTTGCATCTGTCAAAGAGAAAAAAAAATCCATGAAAAGTCCTTTTCTCCTGTTTATAGAATACATGCCTTGCTTGTGTAATCTGGCATTATTTTAACAAAAGTCTCTGTATGTTCTGCTTTGATGTGCTGGGAGCGGAGTGGGGGGCAGGAGAGTAGTTCTAATTCCACCACCAAATGAAAGGGAGGGATTATTGTCAGTTCCCTGCCTCAGAGGGAGTTCATTCTCATCTCAGGATACTGCTAACTGCTTAACCATCCCTGCCTGAATGACTTTACTCTGGGGCCATTTGAAATATTTCTGAATAGCAATTTTTTGCCTGGAAAATGCACCAGATTGCAGCAAACTTCAGGTGTTTAAAAAACCTCCCACCCCAAAAACAATATGACAGGAAGATATTTCTTATCCTCCTATTGTGTGTGTGTGTATTCTTTATATACATGTACAAACACTGCCCCCATTACAAGTTACACACACTGTACAAAGTGTAAACATTTCTAGCAGGGGCACTTCATAGACACCTGCTTGCCAAGTGGTGTTGCCACGTACTGCAGTTATGGGTCACTAGAAAATGCTTTTATTTAGTTGGAAAAACAAATGCACACTCCATGTCCCCCATTCCCATCCCCCGCCTCTGAGACACAGTATTTATCACAGGTTATGCTGTAAAATAATGGTGCGACCCCTTTGGTAAAAACATTGTCTTGGAATCACTTCATTGTCTAGCTGAGTTTTCATTCTGAGGGAAATGGCTTTTTTTTTCTTGTAGGAACCTCTTGATCCCCAAAGGATTTCCATCTGAAAGACCTTGGGCCAGATTTTATGTGAGAATCTATAAAGCAGAAGGGCTTCCAAAGATGAACTCCAGCATCATGGCTAATGTCACCAAAGCGTTCATGGGCGATAGTAAGGACCTTGTGGATCCGTATGTGGTGGTCATGTTTGCAGGTCAAATGGTAAATTGGGACTGTATTGCTCACAAATGTAGGCCTTGTTTCCTGTCAGTTAAGTTATGTGCAAACATTAAAGCTGACGCACTTTTACATAGGGCAGGTCTACACTTAAAACACTGCATCAGCACAGCTGCACTGTGGTATTATAATACCACAGTGTGTAATGTCTAATTCTCTTACAGTCAAGAAAGGCTAAAATTCCCAAGGTGGAACAAGCTGGATTCTAAGGCTGCATCTTTACCAATGAATTTCATAGCTCTCATTCTGTACTCTCTTCTGACGGTAGCTGTGGTGGAAGCTGTACTGCAGACACAGGGCCCTAGCGGTGCTGCTGTTTTTATTATTGTCCCTACAGATGAGGCCTGTTTGTACTGTAATTTCCAGCATTGCTACCACTGGTGGAAATTCACTCATGCTTCATTCAGGCTAGGAAGTTTGCTAGTGCAGACAAGGCCCAAGGGCCTAGTTCTTGCCTTATGTAACTTTTGGGTGAGCTCGAGTTCACTTCGCTGCCCTTCTCCAGTGCCTAAAAATACCCAACTCCCATAGAAAAATAGCTGGAGACCCAGAGTTCAGTCTCTAAGGATTTTCAGGAAGGATTGCACAGGGTCAGCCTCCGCACATTCAAGTCCCAAAAGGAACTAAAGAAATAAATTTAATTAAAATAACTTTATAAAATCATATGATACAGAAACAAATAATAATCTAATTTTTACAGCATAACACGGCTATTTTATAATCCATGGACATTATCTTCACAGTTATACATACACATAAATGAAGAAAACAAATTAAAATCCAAACAGGTCAGTCCCCACAGAAACACAGTGAAAAGAAACTGAGAGTTGACAAAAGCTTAGGTTTAGTTCACCTAAGTCTCAGCTAGAGTCTTTGATCACCAGATCTAGGCAGTCGGCTGAGTCTAAAACAACATCTTCCCTCCACGTGCTTGCAGGAATCTTCAGTTGGGATCCAGGCAGACTCTGTCTCTGCTGAAATCACTGCTAGCCAGTCAGCTGACTGATTAACCAACCACTCAGTTAAGTCACAAGTGTATAGATTTAAAGAAAACCCTGTTACAAGAAAAAACAAAACAGAGAATAGAAAAATAGACATGACTCTTTCCCCATTAGTTGGTGACTCAGACTAATTGAGACAATTTAACTAAAACAGTTTGGCTAAAATCGAAACAACATTCAAAGCATACAATTAAACTAGAATACGTTATTTCCCCCTCCCAGTTTCCCCTTGCTATAATTAGCGTTGCCCATGCTGCCCTGTTAAAGGGTTAACAATATCACTAACCTGCTGCAAAATGCCTGCGAGTTAGGGATGACAGCCTGCTTCCTGCTCCTGGGCCCAGCTTCTCCCAACCTACACAGGGCACAGGGCCTTCTGCAAAGCAGCTGCCCTGACTGCTTGCCCTCATGGAGTCTGACCCCAGCCACGGGGAACCTGTTGGAGCAGACCCAAAACTACCACACCCAATTCCAGAAGCTTCTGGGTGTGGAGTGCTATATCTGACGAGCAACAATGACCCAGAGACAATTCACTCCTATCTCCCCTCACTGGGTCTCTTAAAGAGATAGCTCACTGCGAGGCACATGGGTTACAATTACACCAGTTTTACTTTGGTGTAACTTAATCGACTGGCATGGAGTTTGTCTTCATTACACTGGTGTAACTGAGATCAGAATCAGGCTGAGTAATTACAGCCATATTTTTTCATTAACTTTTCATATACCTGTTCATATGGAGGCTTTTTTTGCAGAAACTCATATTTGTGATGACAAATGCATTGCGACTGCAAATGCCATTATTGCAGACTTCTAGCTTCCTAATTTGAACCCATGCTTTCAGTTCGTGTGCACAAATCTGACTTTCTGAATATGTAAAATTTTACATCTGAAAAAAGATGTGGGTGCAAATATCTGACCTATTTGTGGGTTTGTGAAAGTCTTTGTGCACTTTGTTTTCTGTGGAACCTGGTTCTAATTATAGGGGTAGAACTTATCCAGTGGTGTTTACTATGGGATTTGGGGTTTAGGATTAGGGCAGACCTCCCATGAGTCCCAGGTTTTCTAGAACTGTCCCATTTTAACCCCCAGGTGAAGTGAATATTTCCTGCATTCAGGGCCATCCAGAAAGGAGCAGTTTGCCCTTGGCCTCTTGTTTGAGAGGGCCCCCAAACTGAGTGGTGTTGCAACCTGGTGCACAGAGTTGCAGCACCTCTCAGATTTGGCCCATCCTCCCATCTGGAGCAGACAGGCTAGTCCTGAGTAATGCTGCATCCTGCTTTAGTCACTTGAAACGTCAGGAGGGATGAGTTAGGGATGGATCCAGGACAGCATGCTGTCACTTTCAGGCCTAGGGGGAGGATTCTTGCCCCTTTGGGTCCTCCCTGACATGCCCAGTCACATGGGGTGCACACTGCAGCCAGAACTTGCCCCATTCTAATTTAATTCCTCCTTTTAAAGGTAAACTAAAATGATCCTGCAAATAAATAAGTCGAAATGGGTTACAAGTGATGCAGAAAGCCTTGTCCTGGCCTTCTACACAGGAATGGATTTCACCTGACAGGAGACAACTGCACTAAAGTACCACTGGTTCCTTAGAACCAGAGTTATAATTAAAAAGGCCATCTCCATGTGTGCAGTTTTGCATAGCAGAAATATCACTCTAAGTGCACAGAGAGGAATTGAACTGGGACATTGAAGAGTTATACATCACATTAAACTCTACTAGTTCTGCATGAGAATTCCAAGGCCAGGATGTGGCCCTTCATTAAATACTTAGGAGAAAACAAACAAGGAAACTCCCACGGTAGTTATTGCAATGTATCATTATGCTGTGTGTTAACACTGACTAATAGAAAAGCAGAGATGCTTTCAAGTTTCAGGAAATATACTAGACTGGAAAACTGTGCTTAAAAATTATTTTTATTTAGACCACATGCTTTCTCTGTGATAGAAAAGACAGGGCTTGCTAGAGGACTTTGTTACTCTCAGCATTGTTCTCCAGAATCTGGTCTAGCCTCAAGGTCTAGAGCTGCTGGTCTTTCATTTCAGGGACGAACAACAGTGCAAAAAAGCTGTGCTGATCCTGTGTGGCATGAACAGATTGTCTTCAAGGAAATGTTCCCCCCACTGTGTCGAAGAGTCAAAATCCAGGTGTGGGATGAAGGCAGCATGAATGATGTGGCCTTAGCCACACACTTCATAGACCTGAAAAAAATCTCAAATGAACAAGATGGAGATAAAGGTAAAGGGGAAAATGTGTTAGTTATAAAAACTCTCCCCTGCCCGTAGGATAAAATTCACTAGCATGATGACTGGACCCTAGTTAAGACCCAGTTAAAGGCTTCAAAGGGTTTTAGTGAGGGGTAGGCCTTTTGTTGGTTGTATGAAAAATCCTCCTACCTTATACAGAGCTGAGTCTTTTTGTGTGTTTAATGGAATGGTGTTGTGCCCTTTGTTACAAATACTCCTAAATAGCATCATGTTGATCAGTAATGAAAAGGATTCTTACCCTCTCTGGGAACGTGGCAATGAGCTGTTACTATGTGGCATTTCTAATTCAGTTAGGGTCAAGTGATGTGAATTCAGGGCTAATGCCACTGGCACCTGAATTGCCAGGCAAACAAGTATGGATCACTTTTCTGGGGCAGACCGGCCTTCTATTTCTGATAGACTCAATGGCAACTATTTGTTCCTAGTTACTCAAAAAGAGAAAAATAAACCATTTTAAAATGTCCTAGAGCTAAATCCTCTCCCCAGTTCCCAGTCCAAGTAACAGGATGGGCATTGGAACTCTTTGGTCCAAGGATAGGGATCTTCCCTCCACATCCCAATCTCAATCTGCAGAGCATGAACGGAGCCGCTCCAGGGCTCTGGCACCATAGAGGGAATTGCTGGAGGAGGCTCATTGTGGTAGATACTATTTCATGCTGCACCACCCCAGTCCCTAGTGACAGTACACAGGTTTCCCCTGTCGAGCAGTGCTATGTACTGGGGTATGCACACAAGTACAGCCTCCTCAAATCACATTCTGCAGCTGGAGGGACACCAGCACCCATAGAAGTAGGGCCACATTGAGCCCCTTTATGAGTAAAACTCTCAGAGAACCGAGTTCTGCAAACAGTGTGTGAGAGAGCGAGAGCTTGTAATGCAAATGTTGTAAAATATGCATCATCTCCAGGGTTCTTGCCTACCTTTGGACCAGCTTGGATCAATCTCTATGGCTCACCTAGGAACCACTCCCTAATGGACGACCACCATGAGCTCAATGAAGGTTTTGGGGAAGGTGTCTCCTTTAGAGGCCGCCTCCTAATTGAAATTGCAGTGGAGATACTTTCAGGGGGAGCACAAGAGTCTAAATTTTCAAAGATCATCAAAGAGATAAAGTTACCTTCCAAAGCAACTAAAGGAAAAGAGAAAACAGACAAAGCAGAGGATGGGAAATCATCTTCTCCTTCAGACAAGGCAAACTCCACCGAGGCGGAAGTTGAGTCTTTTGATGTGCCTGCTGAGGTTAGTTTAAAATTTATTTTATATATCTATATATAAAAGAGATTGATTGATGCTTGGTTCAAAGTATGTAGCTAGTTGACAAACTAAGGCCCCAGTCATGCAGTCAGGTCTGTAACCTGGATGTGAATCACCACAGATGCAGTGGGGTCATGCGCTCACATCCAGTTACAGGGTTTGCCATGCAAACGGATCATAAATTCATATATTTCATTATCATATGCTGAATAGGATGGAAATCATTATTTACTATATGTACTGTACAAGCACCCACATATAGGCTTTGCACACATATAGGACGACTCAGTCCCATATCTTCCTATTGTGGGGTTTCTTGTACCTTCTTCTCAGGCATCTGGTGCTGGCAACTGTCAGAGACAGGATACTGTTCTAGTTGGACCATTGGTCTGACCCAATACGGCAATTCCCATGTTCCTAAATCTTAGACCTGAAGTGTTCACAATCTAATGTTGAGTAGCTTTATTTAAGCTTAGTTTTTGGGTATCAGAATAGGACACCCACATTTAAAAATTAGGTTCCTCATTCTCTCTTGGAAATAAACTGTTTCTGAAACAATGGGTGGACACCAGCAGTGGCTTTACTGTGCATTCATGGGTTCAAGTGCACCTACAGAAATAATAAAACCAAGGGTGCGAAAATACTGAATGTTTTTGATACACTATTGATAGATGTGCGTGGCTTCACGTTAATCATATTTGGGTATAGACCCCAAGAGCAGAACTGCATTGATAAATGTACATTTTCACAGGCAAATATACACTCCTTCTGGCCCAGTGCAGAGGGGAGGCCCATGGGCAGGGGTGAGAGCGAGTCTTCCCCACACTCCCCCTGCAGCAGCAGATCCTGGCTCCCCACTCTGGGCTTGGTGCATGGAATTGCAGCACCACTCATGAAGATGGAGGGACAGCCAGGCCAAACATGAGGGGCGCTGCAACCCTGTGTGCAGGTCGCAATGCTCAGAGTGGGGAACTGGGCCCTGATCTGCAGGACAGGAACTACTGCTCCGGGGTGAGTGTGGGGCAGGCTTGCTCTCCAGCCATCCCCTTACCCGTGGCTTCTCCTCCACACCAGGCTGGGATTAGGGTTGTGGTGCTGGGGCAGAGGGTGCTGCTGCAGGTGGCTGGTGCCCCCTCAGCAGTTTACTGTAGTGCACTCATTGAATTGGGAGGCTCCATCCACCCTCAGTGGGTACCTTTAATGGGCATCTGAGCATGGTGGACAAGAGGCTCTACGGTGTTAGAAAACTTTGTGATATGAAGGGGCAGAACCTAGCCTCTCTCAGGTCTATGGCCATCAGCATTTCCTTTCTTTAGGTCATTCAGGATGGAGAATGCTGCTTGCAGACTGCCACCACGGTAGCGAGGGCCACCTTCTCTGAACTAGGGCCAAATTGTGTGCTGGGTAAATGGACATAGCTCCATTGCCTTCAGTAGAATTTCACCTATTTACACCAGCAGAGAATTTGGCTCATAGTCATTAAGGCCACTAGCCTCTCCTCCTTTAACTCCCTCCTCGAGGCCCACTTCTGCTGCAATACCTACAAGAAACTGGCAACTAATAATAGCCAGGTATAGAGCCAGCGGGGATAGTTGGGATTGATAGGCACTGGGTCTGATTGTCTTCCTTTATTTATGCTAATCAGAAGTAGTGCCATTAAAGTCACTCGTGTGAAACTGGTGGAAGTGTGAGGAGAAGCAGCCCAATTGCATGGTTTCTCCCCCTCTCTCTTATCCTTCATAGGGCTTCTCTTCTGGAATTGCGAGCTCTTTGGAGCAGGGATCACAATTTATGGGCAAGATCTTCAGCTGCTGTAAATTGGTGTAGCTCCATTAACTTCATGCAAATTGAGTTAGGCTGATTTACATCGCCTGGGGCTCAGTCCCTTTCTGTGTTAAAAGGGCCTAGCGCACTGTGAGAGGAAGTGGGGTCCAGTGGCTAGGGTTCTAGACTGGACTTGGAAATTCAGGTTCAAATTTCCTGCTCTACTATCGTGACCTTAGCCAAGTCACTTAAGTCAAGTCCTCAAAGGTATCTAGCTCCCATTGATTTTAATGGAAGTTAGGAACTTAAATACCTTTGAGTGTCTATAACTCAGTTCTCCATCTGTTAATGAGGATAATGGGGTGTTCTGAGGATAAAATACATTAAAGATTGTGAAGTGCTCAGATAAAGTAATAGGGGCTATAGAAGTATCTCACGTGGATGAATAGACACTACTGTAATGCCAATTAATAGTAACAATAAGGATTTATTACAATCAAGATAATTGTTAGCAACTGGTGTCTGACTCAAATTCAGAATGAATAAAATGCAATAACACATCTCCATACTGTTTGATATTCTTTCCTTGTTGACATTCAAATATATTTCCTGCTGCTGTAGACAGAATCATTGTGTTACAGACATGTAAAAGGAAAGTCAAGAATGCTGGAGATTACAAATAAACTGAAAAGTGATAAAATTTGCAACATTTTTATGAGGTCTCTCTGCAGATTAGGGTAAATCACCGTGCCTCGTAATCTGACATTATTGACTGAGCACAACACCAAGAACATAAAGAGCATTCAAAATTAATTACTTTTTGTAAATGGGAATAGAAGAGTGTGGCACAGATTTGAGTCCTGGTTTCACTCATTGCCATACGCTTCATGGTAATGTTAAAAAATCATGTAACAGGGAAATCAAAACTGAACTTCAACTGCAATGCATTGTCTTTGATAGTTTTACTATGACATGCTGATGTTTCTTTCAGCTTAGAGCTATCCCCTGCAGCTGTACAGTGCATACTTATATTTCAAGACATATATATGTTGGGCTATACCAAGAGCGGCTTGTTCCTTTGAGAAAGGCAGGCAAACAAGTATTAAAATACACACGGTTTCTTTTATTCATTGCCCCGTTATGCTGTCTTTTAGGAGACTCACTGGGCCAACTTGTGCTCGGATTTACACTCAGTAAATCAGCATGCACACAGTGAAAGAAAATGTCAGAGAACCATCCATACCATCACTGTGCTTACAGTGTTTGAACAACTAACAGTGTACCTGGGGTCTGATCCAAAGCCAATTGAATGACAAGACTCCCGTTGATTGCAATGGGCTTTGGACTGGGACTCTAATACTGTGAGGTGCTGAGTGCTTCCTGAGATTTAAAGGTGCTCAGCATCTTCTCATCTCATTGACTTGAGAATGCTCAGCATCTCCCAGGCTAATATCATTCTGGAGTGCACTATCAGGAATGTTGTAAGATGAGGGAGGTAATTGTCCTGCTCTGCTCAGCACTGGTGAGGTCTCAGCTGGAGTACTGTGTCCAATTTTGGGCACCATATCTAGGAAAGATGTAGACAAATTGGAGAGAGACCGGAGGAGAGCCATAAAACTAATAAAAGGTTTAGAAAACCTGACCTGTGAGGAAAGGTTAAAAAAACTGGGTATGTTTAGTCTTGGGAAAAGAAGACAAAGGCAGAACCTGATAAGTCTTCAAATATGTTGAGGGCTGTTATAAAGAGGACAATGATCAATTATTATCATGCCCACAGAAAGTAGGAACTAGAAGTAATGGGCTTAATCTTCAGTAAGAGTAATTTAGGTTAGATCTGAGAAAAAAATTGTAACTATAAAGATAGTTAAGCAATGGAATAGGCTTCCAAGGGAAGTTGTGGAATCCCCCTCACTGGAAGTTTAAGAATAACTTGGACAAACACCTGCCAGGGATGGTCTGGGAGGTTTACTTGGTCCTGCTACAGCACAGGGGGCTGGACTAGATGGCTTTTTTCCAGCCCTACATTTTCCAGCTTTACATTTCTATGATTTTATGAAGTGACTCTGAGGAGCCACAAGGGGGCAGCACAGATGTGAAAACTCTAGGGTCGGAATTCATTAGAATGCTATATACTGTAGTTTACTACATCATTGCTTGGAAGTTATATTGCCACACGAAGTTTAATACGACTTATTTCAAGAGAGTGAAATTTCACTGTAGCACTGAAACAAAAATAGTGCCCAGGAATTCTTAGAGACAGATCATTTGAATGATTGTATGACGGTAGGTGAACATGCTGAAACCATTCATAGAGAGTTCTGTGCAGTGCTTAAATTTGTAATGAAAGAGGTGCCGGGGATCAAGCAATTAGATGCTGAGGCTCAAACAAATTTTTTATTTTCATAACTGATGTGAAAAACTCAGAGGCATCGGGGCTATGAACTCTCAAGCCTAGAGGTGCTGGGGGATCAGCCCTGGCAAGCCCTGACACAAATTAAGCACTGGTTCTGTGTGCTAAGAAAATAGTAAAAGGTAAAACCTCAATGTCATTTTCCCCCCACAGATCCACAAAGAGGACTCTGAGGAATTCCTTCTCTTTGGGGCATTTTTTGAAGCCACGATGATTGACAGGAAAGTTGGAGATAAACCAATAAGCTTTGAGGTTTCTGTTGGTAAGGATATGTAAAACGCTTCTCCAATGAAGGAGTTAATTCTCAGTGCACCAAGGTGACTATGTCATTGAAGGGGCTGACTGCAGAGAAATACCTATACATTTCAATTAATCTCTGAACATCATGGCACTGGGTGTCAATTTTCCTGGTGTTTCCTTCTTCCACTCAACCTGGAAGACCAAGCCTTTGTTGTTTTCAGTTGCAGTTGGATTCCATAGGTCCAAATCCTTTCATCTAGTGCCATCTAGCATAGTAGACGGTGTCCTGGGTATCTCTGTGAGAGGCATGATCCCCTGCAGCTCCTGTGGCTCTAATGGATCCTCGCTGCAGGGGATCTGGCCAAACCCTACTGACACCCTGGCCCTTCCTGCATGCTGGTGTAGAGGAAGTCAGTGCAGAGCTGAGTCCCACACCACACCCACAGGTGCATCTCCTCTTAGAAGCCTGGCTATATCCTGCCCTCTACTGGTTCTGCTGCACAAGGGCTCCTCTGCAGCTGTGGTGGTGGGGCCAGGAACTGCCCTAAGTGCAGCATAAAGAGAAAATAAAAGATCTTTTTATAAATGTTAGCTGAACATTTCCAAACCTCAGAAAGATCAGCTCCAGGCGAAAGCCTGGATTGAACCTGATTTCACCTGAAGGACTTTGCGCATCTGTTTTTGGTTTACCACCCTAATGAGGTCTCTGTGCACAGTGACAGTCCCACATTTTCCTTATGTTCACTCACGTGTCTGGATAGGTGTTCCTTCTGAAGGAGAGTGCAGGGAGGGACCTCACAGGCAAACAAAGCAATGTGTAATATTGACTTATGCTGACATTCAGTGGGAAAATAAGCCAAAATTAACAGCAAGCTCGTTTGTGTACTTGTGCAATAAAGGCCAAAGACCAGTTCACGTTAGAAATTAAAATTGGCAGTGGCGTCTGGATCTGAAAAATGGTTCTGGCACGCTCCAGCTTTGTGCGTGTTTGGAACTGGGATCCAAACGTGGCTAATAGCCATTGGACTGAACCAAAATCTAGGTCGGAACATGGTAGCATCTGAGATTCAGATCCCAGTTTCAGTGCCCATCTCTAATCAAAATTTTAATAGCCAGTTTAATACATACCCTCCTCATGTCACTGATAACTGCCCTCTCTGGTACATGTCTATAGGTATGATACTAATGAAATTTGTGCATCATGAGTGCATGTTCCCCACAGTACTGCTGTCAATAAGGCCCCTTCCGAACCCATACAATACTAAATTAGCTTGAATGAAAACAGACTTTAACACTTCTGAGAACAGCTTTTGTAATTAGGACCCATGTGTTGCAAACAGATACAGTCACCATTGAAATCTCATGCACACGCTGGGAGCTGGGGCTACAACTCTGTACTATCCACTCCAAAAATTCAGGCACCGTTTAGAATTCTGTTAGCTAACGTAGGTTCCATATTCTCTCTGTGGGCCAGCTACTAGAGGGCAGCATCACCCATTCAAAGGCACCACATTGCTATACCTTATATAGCAGTCCTGTATTACCAGTTAAAGGAAGTAACCACCTTATTAATCTTGTTGAGGTGGAGCCTAGACAGGTAATGTGGCTAACCCTTGCTGCCATAACCAATAGAAACAGGGCATTGTCAGAATAGTCAGCTAAGAGATGGGGGCAGAAAGGTTCAGTTGGAATCATTTTGGTTTTTTGTACACAGGGTTTGTCCACTTCGTACTTCACTCCAGCAATTCTACAAAAGAATCCTGTGGCTCCTTTAACTTTGTAATGAAATCTGTAAAAATATCACAAACTCTGCTGAGCTTTTAACTAAATGCATACTGTCTGGATCCCAGACATTCACCAGTCTCTGCACTCCTTGATTATCATACACATTGTAAGGAGAGTGGTCACTTTAGATAAGCTATTACCAGGAGGAGAGTGGGGTGGGAGGAGGTATTTTTCATGCTTTGTGTGTATATAATAAGATCTTCTACACTTTCCACAGTATGCATCCGATGAAGTGAACTGTAGCTCACGAAAGCTTATGCTCAAATAAATTGGTTAGTCTCTAAGGTGCCACAAGTACTCCTTTTCTTTTTGCGAATACAGACTAACACGGCTGTTACTCTGAAAATTATCAGGACATGCTCCCTCCTATCCCCGAATTTGTCAGAGCCTAATGTTTCCATTTGACAGTCTCTTGGACAACACGGATGTCTGTTATGAGCACTAAGGCTTCACACCATTGTAAAGCTCCTCAGTGTAAAACCATTGCAAGAGGACAATCCAGCTCCTAGATTCATAGATATTTAGGTCAGAAGGGACCATTATGATCTAGTCTGACCTCCTGCACAACGCAGGCCACAGAATTTCACCCACCACTCCTACAAAAAAACCTCACACCTATATCTGTGCTATTGAAGTCCTCAAATCGTAGTTTAAAGACTTCAAGGAGCAGAAAATCCTCCAGCAAATTTCTTCCTGACCCCAAATATGGCAATCAGCTAAACCCTGAGCATATGGGCAAGATTCATCAGCCAGATACTACAGAAAATTTTTTCCTGGGTAACTCGGATCTCACCCCATCTAATAGCCCATCACAGGCCATTGGGCCTATTTACCATGAATGTGACCTCTATACCATCATACAGTGGTTAAACCAGTGATTCTCAAACTGTAGACTAGGGACTATTGGGAACAGATTATTCAGAGAGCTGGTCAGTGGAGACCTGGCAGGTCACTTGGTGATTGCAGCTCTTTCTACAGCTGTCCAGGCTCTTCACTACAAAGAAAAGCCCCTGTAACGCTGTAAAGAGAGCTAGCAACAAGGAGCAGGAGTTAGCCTAGTATCTCTGCTAGGGGCAGCTCCTGCACAAGAGTAGGAAAGAAGGAAATGGGAGCTGCCCTCAAGGAGCGGAACAATTGAAAATATCTACATTCCTATATCACTTTTTTAAAATAGGCAAATGCCATTTTGGAGTGCCTTAACAATAAAGCAAAGAACTACAGTTCACTCAGGTTTATCACCCTATCTCCTATGTAGCATGACTCCATTCCCTGCCCTTACAACCTTGTTTTGTATCTCTAGGTAACTTTGGAAATGTTATTGATGGAGTGTCACTGGAAGCTGGTGGTAAAAAGAAGGGACATGAGGGAGAAGAGGAAGAAAGTGCCCCATTGCTGCATGAAGGGGAGAGTGAAGCGTCACATGACATTGGAATACCAATGATATCCACCACCCACCCTGAGAAGCCACTCCTCACAGACGGAAACCGGTAGAATGTTTGAACTTCATGACATTAATGTATAGTTTTCTGGCTTTTGCCCTGTAACACTAGGATGTAGGTTTTTGATTTAACAATTGCTAGCAGCATTGAACAGCCTGTTGTAGAACATGCTAAAACATAATTGGCCAGTGTAAATCAGGAAAGCCCTATGCAAGTCAAATGGATCTGTGCTGGGTTCACCAGCGTAGAATCTTGGCTCAAATGAGGGTTGGCCTTAGAACTTTTGGTGCCTTTAACAAGACTATATTACAGTGCCACATAATAGAGTCAGAGAAGGGAGAGTAGCTTTTTCAAGTCTGTTCAGTACAAATTTAGGTCCAGAGTCCAATACCCTTAATGACAGTGATTAGTCACTTACTCTGTAAGTAGCTCCGCTGAAATCAGAGAGACTACATGAAGAGTAGGTAGAATTCAAATGAACAAGGGTATCAGAATCGGTTCCTTATTTTGTAGATAATCAGATTAATTTCCAAAACATTTCAAGATTTGGAAAATAAGAGTGAAATAACAAATAGCAGCACAGGTGGGGGGGAAACAGAAGAACAGACCATGGAGAAGATGGAGAGTTGATGGAGCAAATACAAAAAGAAGTTTGCAGATGGACTTGTTAAAGTACAGGGGTGATTTTTTCTCTCTCACACTCACACATTTCATTTCATGTCAAAGGTATCAATAAAACACAGTAGTAGATAGAACTATTCCTGACATTACTGAGTGCCAAGCAGAGGAAGTTCTAGAATACAGGAGGTCCAAAACTTGACAGTACCTCTTCCTGTAGGCTTCAAGGCACTGCCAGCAGGAGTTAAACACAGGGACCATCTCGAAATTTTGGATCTGGATCTCTGTTTTGGTTTCTGAACCTGCACAAAGTTCAGAAGTGTTTGGACTGGATCCTTCCTGACAGTAAATCATGCAATTAAATTAAATAATGGTCAATGAAATTAAGGAAGAATGAAAGACTTTGTAAGGCTTTTTTTGCTTTTTCTTTTTTCTCGTTTTCTTTTTTTTTTTTTTGGCACTACAGAGATGAAAATCATTGCTGTCAAGAATATAGTTGCCCCTCTTGTCTCATAATAGGGCTACAGAATGAGCTCCTGCTAGGTTATTATCCTATAAAGCAGATTGCAGGATTTTTAGTTTTTCCCCTGACAGGAATTCAGGTTTAAACAGCTGCAGTAAAAGAATTCCATATTTCTGCAATTCCATATTTAGCTTGCTCAGATATTTATAAAGCTCTCTCTCATTAAGGATCCATTTCCCTCAAATCTGTGTGGATATAAATTGTTTTGTTTTTTTTATTTTTCTCTTCTTATGGTGTCTGTAGCCACTTGACCTGCTCGGGCCATCAGACAGCAGGAATGTTATTGGTAATTGTATTCACTGTCACTGAAAGGATATTCCTAATATTAATCAGTCCTTCAGTAGGACATTCAACTTGTCAAATAAATATTGTGCTAAAGCCCATAAATTAACAGTAAAAACAGAAACAAAAAAATCCCATTTGGCATTTCACACTGCTAGCAGATTAACAAAAGTATAGAAAATGGCTTTGCCAACCAGTTATACGCAGCCCCTCCCACCCGTGCAAACAGACACCAGTAAATTGCCAGGATTTTTCATGTTTATGTATAACAAGGACAAACTAACCATGAAAAAATGACTGTTCGGTTCCTCATAGCGAGATTAATGGTAGGATGTCAAGTCTCATTCTTTTAAGAGTACAGTGTTTTCTATCACAATAGGGCCAAATCGTCCCCTCTGCAAATACAAAAACACCACCAACCCTTGAAAGTGTCAAGAAGTTCTGGGAATCGTAATTCAGTGACAGGTTTCAGAGTAGCAGCCATGTTAGTCTGTATCTGTAAGAAGAAAAGGAGTACTTCTGGCACCTTAGAGACTAACAAATTTATTTGAGCATAAGCTTTCATGGGCTAAAACCCACTTCATCGGATGCATGCAGTGGAAAATACAGTAGGAAGATCTAGATATACACACAGAGAACATGAAACAATGGGTGTTACCATACACACTATAATGAGAGTGATCAGTTAAGGTGAGCTATTACCAGCAGAAGAGAAAAAACCTTTTGTAGTGATAATCAAGATGGGCCATTTCCAGCAGTTGACAAGAATGTGTGAGGAACAGTAGGGGTGGGGGGGAAATAAACATGGGGAAATAGTTTTACTTTGTGTAATTACACAGAGGACAGGACAAGGAGTAATGGTCTCAAGTTGCAGTGGGGGAGGTTTAGGTTGGATATTAGGAAAAAAACTTTTTCACTAGGAGGGTGGTGAAACACTGGAATGCGTTACCTAGGGAGGTGGTAGAATCTCCTTCCTTAGAAGTTTAAGGTCAGGCTTGACAAAGCCCTGGCTGGGATGATTTAATTGGGGATTGGTCCTGCTTTGAGCAGGGGGTTGGACTAGATGACCTCCTGCGGTCCCTTCCAACCCTGATATTCTATGATTCTATGATCCACTCCCAGTCTTTATTCAAGCCTAATTTAATGGTGTCCAGTTTGCAAATTAATTCCAATTCAGCAGTCTCTCATTGGAGTCTGTTTTTGAAGTTTTTTTGTAGTAATATTGTGACTTTTAGGTCTGTAATCAAGTGACCAGAGAGATTGAAGTGTTCTCCGACTGGTTTTTGAATGTTATAATTCTTGATGTCAGATTTGTGTCCATTTATTCTTTTATGTAGAGACTGTCCAGTTTGGCCAATGTACATGGCAGAGGGGCATTGCTGGCACATGATGGCATATATCACATTGGTAGATGTGCAGGTGAACGAGCCTCTGATAGCATGGCTGATGTGATTAGGCCCTATGATGGTGTCCCCTGAATAGATATGTGGGCACAGTTGGCAACGGGCTTTGTTGCAAGGATAGGTTCCTGGGTTAGAGTTTTTGTTGTGTGGTTGCTGGTGAGTATTTGCTTCAGGTTGGGGGCGCTGTCTGTAAGCAAGGTCTGGCCTGTCTCCCAAGATCTGTGAGAGTGATGGGTTGTTCTTCAGGATAGGTTGTAGATCCTTGATGATGTGCTGGAGAGTTTTTAGTTGGGGGCTGAAGGTGATGGCTAGTGGCGTTCTGTTACTTTGTTAGGCCTGTCCTGTAGTAGGTGACTTCTGGGTCTCTTCTGGCTCTGTCAATCTGTTTCTTCACTCCTGTTAGTAATTCAATGAGTTTGCATCATTGAATTCTCGGGGGGGGGGGGGGGGGGAATAAGTGTGGATGGATTTTTTCTTTTTCCCCCAATAGCGTGGCCTTGTGACTTTATTATGTTGAAATGTTCCCAATTAATATGATGTTGTTAAAGATAACGGTGCAATAAAAGCCCAGCTTAGTTTTCAGGAGCAAGTCTCTAGGTTGGTTACAGAAAATGTATTTAGTATCAAACCACTAGGTGACACTCTGAATGATACAACCCAACTTTATTAAAAAGAAAAATGATTAGTTAAGCCAACAGTTGTGCAATTACTACTTACACAAACACTACTTTTATACTCTCACTCAGAGATTAAAATGGTGTATCAATGGGTGGTCAGTCCATTGACAGAGTGAAGTACACCCATATAATCCTGGAAACCAAGGATTTGGCCTGTTATTTACATCTGATTCCAGACTTTTCACAGCATTTAATGTATTTTCACAGGAACTATCACTGCTTGCCATATGATGAGAAGAAGCCCTGTGTCTATATAAAGAGCTATTGGGGAGATCAGACCTTCCGACTGTACTTGTCCAATGTCCTAGAGAAAATCGCAGATCTGCTGGTAAGCCTTGTGCTACATATTGTCAGGATTTGTTGGAAAATCTGTCAAAACCTTTTTTGATGCAAAATTTGTTTTTTGACAAATAAAAACCTCTGTGGAAAGTGTCTGTTCCTCACAAATTTTCAATTTCCGCCCCCTCAGAATACTGAAAATTTAGTCAAAGACCAAAAGCATTTCAAGTGTTCTGTTTTCCACTGAAAATTTTGACAAAAGCTATATTTTGTTGTTTTTGTCTAAATTTCTATAGGAAAATTTTTTTTCCCCCACCAACTCTGGTGTCTATCCTGTCCAAATAAGCCTATGTAGCTCCTGGCCTGTGGAGACCCCAGCACGTTCCTGGGCTACCACAGGCAGCTTCACCCTGTCTCCCTGAGGAAGCAGTTATGTAAAGCCAGTCTTGGCATTATGCAGCAGCCTAAACTTGCTCACTTGCCAGGGATGAGTCCCAGACTCTCCCCCAATCCTTTTGCTATATATACACACACACACTACAGTACAGCCATTCTGGCTGATATTCCAGATCACACTGAGTGTGTAGAGGGCAAAGGATTTCTTCTGGGTTGGCTAATTGACTGGGGTGGCATATTCTGAAGCACCCCCCACCCACCCCCAGTCCGTAGCTCTAAACCGACCTTATCCCTGGAGATGAAGAGGGGTTGTATGACCTGAAGAGCACTACTTACCCCAGAAACATCTCCAATAAGAGTACATTAGGGAAAGGGACCCTTCCCACAGTCCTTCATTCAGGGGGCTCCACCAGCATATCTGATAAGCAGGCCCCCACTGAGACTCAATGAAGGACAGATTCCCTCCTCCCTACTTGCAGGTAAATGAAGGGAGTAGATGGCTCTCTTCACTGCAGCTGAAGCAAGGGAGTTATTCCAGCTCACAGGTTGTGCAGGCACAGCAGGAGAGAAGAAACCCATGCAGGGAGCTGTGCAGCACTGGGAGTAGAGGGTCTTAGAAACACAGCAGATTACTTTGCCTTTTGCTTTAACCCTTGTGCAGTGGCACAGCCTGTCTCCTGAATGGGATAGTTCATGGCAGTCAGCATATGCCTCTCTTCAGAGTGTCTAAGCACCTACAGCTCTCAGGGAGGTCATCTCTGACAATCAAGCCACTTAATTAAACACCTGAGGGCTCAATCCAATCCCTATTGATGCCACTGGGCATCGCATTGGGCCTTATGTATGAACGTAAGTGTGTTATTTTAGGCACCCAAAATTTAACAATTATGACCTAGATGACTTGCCTAAGACAAACACCTAGCTAATGGCAAAGCTATATATAGAATCCAGGAAGCCACACGTCTTGTAATCTAACCACTAAAGAATACTCCCCACTCACTTACATTTATAAATTAGGTAAAGAAGCTGGCTCCTAAATCAATACTTTAGGCATAGAAAGGCTGTAGGAAGGCCCAAACAGAGTGGTCCTTCCTTTGCATGCTCCAAGCTTAGCGGTATGTCAAAGCTCAGACTTTTCAAGATACAAGTCTTCCTCTTACTGGCTAGACTCAATAACCGTAGTACAAATTATTACACTGACAGCTCTTCTTTCTACAATGTTTTTCCCCCCCCCCACATCTTGTTCTTAGGAAGATGGGTTAGAGGAAGTAAAAGATTTGATCAAGGTTTCAGAGACTGCGTCAGAAGAGAAAATGAACACCATTCTAAATGCCTTTATCAGTCAATGCAGGTAACCTAATTTATTATTGGAGCATAAAGTTACTTTATACATTGGTAGCAATTTCCAGGCTATGGACCCATAAATTGGCAAGATGCATGAAAAATACAATGAACTTAATTTGCTGTACTTTGTAGTCTGCTGTAAAAGAATTTTACAGCCTCTGGCTCCTATTTTGTGCAATTTTATTTAATTTCCAGGACTTGTTTTCCATTTGTCAATTACTGGATTTGATCTTAAGCTTTCTGGACTCTAAAAATAAAACAGTTATGAGAATAATTGAGAAGCAATAAGGTGCAAGACAGACATTATAAAAATCATGCAAAATTAAAATGAATACAGAGGGCCTCCTTGCACAAGCAGAACTCCCATTGTGCCCTGAGTAAGATGGACAGGATTGGATCCAAAACAGAGGCAAAGCCCAAGAGTGAATTAATTTATATCTAAACATTACAGTACAGATTGTATGTACTTCTTAACTCTCTCCAATATAGGTGGTGCCTTCAACATTTATATTAGTCTGGCAATTCCAGCATCACCATCTTCTGCTCCACGCACTGTGCCAGATAATAATTCACTTGCAGTCTATTTTATCAGCCATCATAATAAGGTAATCTCTCTCATAACAAATGCTTCTGTATTACTATTCCCTGATCTCAGAGCCTTCATTGCTCATGCCGAAAAGAAGCCCCAAGGGATGAACCAGACTGCTTTGGACAAAAAAAGACTTATGATGTGCAGGCAAGAACTGGTATGAAAGGCTCCCTCTTATATATATATAATGAGTTAATCTTATATAATATATAAGATGAGTTATATATAATGAGTTAATCTTAATCAGACGCAGTGTGTGTGTAGTAATTTGGATTTGGTTTTTCGGTGCCAGGGTGTTTCATAATGAATGTGAAAATTACATCCAAGAGCTTTTTTTTTTTAAAAAAAGGCTACTGCGCTAAGCAAAAGGTTTTAAGATTTTTCATGTTGAACTTTAAAGCAAGCAATTACAGCAAAAAGCTTTGTTCTTCGTACCTATCCTGATTTTACAGTAGTGCAACTCCTGACAGTTCAGTAGAGTTAGTCCTGATTTACACGAGTTGTAAAGCACGGATTTAGCCCATGCCTGATTGCTTTGATGGATCTGGGCCTAAGTGATAGAAGAATCAGGCCCATCATATTTTTGCTGTTTTTACATATATCTCGATATAGCAAGAGCTATAGATAGACATAAATAAATGTGTGTATATTTAAAAATATTTTTTGTTTCTTGATTTTTCAAAGTTAATACTGCTAATTTGATTTTGATTTACACTAAGCCTCATTTACACTCTGTCAAATTTGCATCCATAGTAAGGCCCTTTTACACTGCCAGAGTGGCATAAAAAGATCTTACTATAAATGAGACTCTGGCACAGAACATCTAAAGAGAATTAAATATCCATACATTTTTTCATCTCTCCCTAGATTATATGTATATACATCTGTGTTCTAGCTCTCCTGTATGGCTCCCAGTACTGTAGCATCTGAGTTGCCACACAATCTTTATGTATGTCTCTTTGCAACAACCCTGTGAGGTAGGGAAATACTCTTACCCCCATATTACAGATGGGGAACTGAGGCACCGATCCATTGAG
This sequence comes from Lepidochelys olivacea, assembly GCF_965140295.1. NCBI lineage: Eukaryota > Metazoa > Chordata > Testudines > Cheloniidae > Lepidochelys > Lepidochelys olivacea. The sequence continues at coordinate 22,237,919 of NC_140412.1, read as the reverse complement.
AAGCTGAGACAGAGGGACTAAGTGACTTGCCCAAGGTTACACAAAAAAGCCAGTGGCAGAGCAGGACATCGACCCTAAGTCTTCTGAGGCCTCAGTTACCAACCTACCCAGTGGACCATCTTTTCTCAGTATCAGAGGATCCATTTTTAATATATACACATAGGGGGACTGATCCAGAGGGTTGATGAGTACTAGCAACTCAGTGAAATTAACACCATCTTTCAGGAGCAGGATCATGTTAGTATCATAAAATATCATTATAATGCAGTATAATGCAGAGGGATCTTTACATATCCTAATAGATAGGGTGACCAGATGTCCCGATTTTTTAGGGACAATCCTGATTTTGGGGCTATTACCCCTGACCCCGTCCCGATTTTTTACACTTGCTATTTGGTCACCCTACTAATAGGCCTGCATTTTCTACTATACCTTGTGGTTGCACAGTAAATGTATGTATTATTTTTATGCCATTGTTTGCAGTACAGTATTGATCAAAGCCCTCCATCAGGATCAGGGCCCTATTATGCTGTGAGCAGTAAATACAAATTTCTGGGGACCTTCACTGCATAAACACACATACACACAGTGGAGAAAATGCACATTTTGTATAACTGGAATCATTTCCTGAAAGTTCATTTGCCCTCTGCTTTGAAATTTTGAAAAAAAAAATATTTCATAGTGAACCTGGGTAGCTATTTCCCCTTACATGCCCAGTTGGATAGTCTGAAATAAGTTTTTCATGAACTCACCGTGTATATGAAATACTTACCTATTGTCCACTCCTGTTCCAGGAAGCAATGTCCTCGGATGCCAATGGCATTGTTCAGCAGCAGAAAAAAAAGATGTCAGTAGATGAACTGATGCGTGAAACACAGAACTTCATAGAGAAAATTCGATTCTTGGTTGATGAGGTAATTCACCATTGACACAGGATTTTACCTAGGTCACAATGTCGAATGTTTTAACGAAGATGACACAAGTCTTTATAATACAGTACAATCAGTAAAACCTTGAGCTAGATCTTGACTAGATTGATTAGCTGGTGATCCCCACTACTCTATATCTCCTCATAGGCACTGACTCCATGGGTGCTCTGGGGCTGGAGCATCCACGGGGAAAAAAAAAAAGTGTGTGCTCAGCCCTGCCAATCAGCTCCTTCCCCTCCTCTCCACACCTCCTGCCCCGGCAATCAGCTCCTCCCACTCCCCCAGCGCCTCCCACCCACCAGAGATCAGCTGTTCAGCACAGTGCAGGAGGCGTTGTGGGGGTAGGGGGAGGAGCAGGGCAGGAAGGGGCAGGGCACGCTTGTGGGGAGGATCAGAACTGGGTGGGAAGAGGTGGGGCAGAGGTGGAGCAGGGGCAGGAAGAAGTGGGGTGGGGGTGGGGCCTTAAGGCAAGGGGTGGAGTGGGGGCGTGGCCTAGCCTGGAGTGGGGGTCAAGCAGCCCCAGGATAATCAGAAAGTTGGCACCTCTGCCTCATGTACAGCCCTTGGCATGGGGAATGTCCTGGAAAATGGGGTTGTGGCCAGGGCACTGTGACAGGGGCAAACTGGATACACTGTACATGCATTTGCCCAATGAAGAATGGCCTCCCTGGTGAGATTTCATCTGAAAGTAAAAATCTAGGGCACAAGAAGCACCTAAAGGAAAGGTGCAGGATGGAGGAGTGGTATACAGGGTATCCCACAGGGGATCTACACCCTCTGCCTGCCACACAGCTGTGCCTGTACAGGCTTCACTTGCACTAGCGTGAGGGGCTGTGGAAGAGGGGGATTGTGACCAGTGGATCTGTGATTACACGGAGGATCCATGGCGAATCTCTCACTCACACAAAAGAGGGTAGTGCAGGAGCCCTGTTGTAGTCTCAGCCAGAAAGTGTCTCTGCTGCTCTTCCATGTGTTGGGAGAGCTTATTCAACCAGGACCTCATAGAAAGTAGAATGGTGGGTCCTAATTCTCATTTTCCTTAAGGCCTTTGGGTAAATGAGTATCAAGCCCATAGATTTTAAGATCAGAAGGAGCTATTTTGAGTATCCAGTCTGCCTTCCTGCATAGCATGGGCCATATATTTTTTATCCAGTGATTTTTGCATCGAGTCCCATAACTTCTGGTTGAGCTAAAGCATCTGTTAGAATTGCAGGCAGTCTGATTTAAAGACCTCAAGTGATGGTGTATGCACCATGTCCCTCGGTGAGATTCTCTGTTCAAAATTTACATCTTATTTCTGGTTTGAATTTCCGTAGCTTCAACTTCCATCCACTGCAGCTTGTTATGCCTTTATCTGCTACATTAAAGATCCTTTAGTATGTGATACTTTTCCCCTGTGTAGGCCCATGATCAAGTCACCTACTAACCCTCTTTGATATTTGAACAGAGTTTAAGGTCCTTAAAAGCTTAAAACCTTAAAAGGAACAAACTCTGACTGTGCTCAGGAACTGAGGTTTGGGCAGATACTATGTATCACAGTCCGGCATATGGATTTTTAGGTGTGAATTGATAGATTTTCTAGATTATGATGCTGGCTGTCTCTTCTCAGTAAAGGCTGGCTTTGTCTTGTCAAATTGTTGAAAAGAGTTAGGTCTTGTTAGTTCATGTTTAACAAAAAGTAACGATTGTTGCTCATAAAAAGAATATTTGTTAATGTAGCTCCAGTGTTCAAAGCATACAAGTTCTGTTCCATGTCATTTTAATAGCCGCAGCATACGGTGCCTGATGTGTTCATCTGGATGCTCAGCAACAACAAAAGAGTTGCATATGCAAGAATCCCAGCAAAAGACGTGTTCTATTCCCCAGTGAATGAACAGAGAGGGAAAAACTGTGGGAAGATTAAAACCCATTTCCTGAAAGTAAGTCTGAGACATTTTGATCTTTTACAAAGATGTTTTGAGCAGATAACTCCATGAACACCATTTTTATCCATAAAAAGAAAAGGAGTACTTGTGACACTGCTCAAATAAATTGGTTAGTCTCCAAGGTGCCACAAGTACTCCTTTTCTTTTTGTGAATACAGACTAACACAGCTGCTACTCTGAAACCATTTTTATCCATGTTTCACTCAGCCCACATGCATCTACCTTAAATATATGCAGAGTGAAATTATGCAGGAGAGCATTTCATTTGAGATACCAAAAATCTGAAATCTGATCTGCAAGGAATCTGTGGGTTTATCTGTATGATTTAGATCCATATTTGTCAACCAGTGAGTCACAAAAGGCAATTTGGAGGGCAAAAGTGTTGAAACCATTATTGCAATCTAAAGCAAATGAAATCTCACTCCCCAACTTCACCTCACAGCCTCACTCTACAAGGTTAAGTATGCTCTGTCAAATTCTCAAAATACACACAAATAAATTCTATTGGCTTATCATTGTTGTCATGGATACATTTTTACTCTTATAGAAAAATTTTGTCTTAAAAAGGGGTCACCAACCTGAAAAGGTAGAGAAACACTGATCTATTTTATCTATATTCTCTACTTTTCTGTTTTGCTTTTAATACCATGCTCATCATCATGGTGTCTAAGTAATTCATCCCCTGGCTTCCTGCTTCTGCCAAGTGTACCATTAATCCAAATATGCACAAATAGATGTAAATTGGTAGATCACTAAACCTTTCTTCTCTGATGAATACATTAAGCAGCATTTGAAAACTCCAAGGGAAACTCCAACAGATTGACATTCACCACACTCAGACAATGAGGAAGTGCAGAGATTCAGACATAATATAAACATTTCTGTTTATAACTCCAATTTAAAATGTGCATGTGAGATATATGTTGGTACTCCATCGCTGACAATGATGACAATATTGTAGCAATTCTCAGCTCTGGCTACACACGACTCCAAAGTCTGAACCATGATGCATAGAGTTGGCTACACTAAGGCCATGGGAAGTCTGTAAATATTATGTTTGACAATGCAGTTCTGTGGCGCTTTTCACGTGCAGCCTGGAGATGATTTCGTCAATCCTACTCAAACCTGTTACATCCTGATCTTGTCAAGAGACTACCAGTGTGTCCTGTCCTGAGCCATTTGCTCAAGTTCTTTGAGGTTGATAGTCTCCAGTGGGCTGCACTTTAGGTTAACTTTAAGCGCTTATACGGACGACGCTTCCTTCTTTTGCTCCCCATGCAAGATCTGTTTTGGGAGACAGATCTTCCATTCTGATGACATGTCCAGTCTACCTAAATTGTGTTCTCAATAGCATTTCCTCACTGCTTTGTTGTGTTTGCTCTTTCAGGGACCTTAATATTGGTCACTCTGTCCTGCCAGCGAATGCTCATTATTAAGGCTACGTTTTAGTCACGGGTATTTAGTCATGGGTATGGACAGGTCACGAGCAATAAACAGAAAGTCATGGTCCTGGACCTGTCCATGACTTTTATTAAAAATACCTGTGACTAAATCTTACCTGCTGGGAGGGGGGCACTCCTGAAGACTGCTGCTGGGGGTGGGGGCAGAGCTGGGCGATGTGTCTGCTGGGTGGGGCAGCCCAGGCCCCTGCTGCAGCTGGGGGCAGCCTGTGTCCCCCTGTTACTGGAGGAGGGGCAGCCCGGGGCCCCTGTTGCTGCTGCTGGGGGCAGCCCTGCCACCAGTCCAGGTGGGGGGGGAAGCCCGTGGCCCTGCTGCCACTGGTGCACGGGGGGCAGCCCGGGGCCCCGGCGCCACCTCCGCTGGTCCGGGCCAGGGGCAGCCCGGGGCCCCACTGCCACCTCCGCTGGTCCGGGCCAGGGGCAGCCCGGGGCCCCACTGCCACCTCCGCTGGTCCGGGCCAGGGGCAGCCCGGGGCCCCACTGCCACCTCCGCTGGTCCGGGCCAGGGGCAGCCCGGGGCCCCACTGCCACCTCCGCTGGTCCGGGCCAGGGGCAGCCCGGGGCCCCACTGCCACCTCCGCTGGTCCGGGTGGTGCGGCTGGCCCCAGGGCTTCCCAGATGCTGTGGTGGTCCTGGGGTCAGCTGCACCAGCCCTGCAAAATTCACAGAGGTCACGGAAGCCATGACGCCTGTGAATGATTCACAGCCTTACTCATTATCGAGCGGAGGGAACGCTTGTGAAATTGCTCAAGCTGTTAAATGTGCCATCTATAAAGAGTCCATGTCTGAGATCCATACAGGAAAGATGTTAGATATATAAAATATTGAATAATATACTTATCTGACAAGACCATTTTAGCAGTGTTATACAAAGAGAGGTAACATGCACAGTAACAGTATGCAACAATGGAATGTAGTCACTGTCCATCAGCAACAGCTGGAAGGAAAAGCCTGGACACTCTGGAATAATAAGCAAAGCTAACATTGCTTATTACGTGTATAGAAACTCATCACCTAAGATGGTTGTTGTTGGAACCAGGCAAATAAAACGTGGCTCGTCAGCAGATAGAGGTATCCAGACTTCTGCTAATTATCAAGAGTAATTTATTGTGCATACTACTTACTGCATAGAATAACATTTCAGTGCATTTCTACTTACAGTTTTTAAAGCGGCTTCTTGAATCTTTTTAGAGCTTTCTTATGAGAAATCTCTCCCAGGTCTATCAAAATGTTCTATTTTATTTGAATGAAGTAAAACTAATTTTAGAAGTAGTCATTTCAAACAAAATGAAACGGTCATTAAGATACTCTGGTGTAGCAATTCTATTTATCCATCAGATTAAACCTCAGAGGCACAGTACAAGTAGTTGTATTTTCACTTGAAAGAAAGTTACAACTAGGAAGCACTATGGATAACCCAGAAGGTGGGATGTTTCCCCCCTGTTTAAAATACAAAGGTTGTTGCTTACAAGACACACTGTTACACCAAGTGAAACAAAAAGGCACCAGTTAAGACATCATCAATTGTTAGGGTCTGTCAGGAAAACATTGCAATGTAGTGACTGTCTAGTCATTTTATGTCATGAATTGCTTTAGGAATAAGCAGTATAAAAAAACTGAATTAAGCAGAGCTTGATAGAAAAAAAATATTGTTGAAAGTATTGTCAAAAAATGTAACATTTTATGTTGGAAAAAGTTTCATCAAAAGTTTTCTGACTTGCCCTATGAAGTAATAACTTATTTAGGAGCAGCCATAATACAGTCAGAAAGCAGCATGAGGTGGACAGTGCGCCATAGGCTCGGAAATTTAACATAGCAAACACCAGAGGCAAATTTACAGCTGTTATTTAGCAAGAAAAGGCTTGTACACCATCCCACTGAAAGCAGACTTTTACAACTAGGTTTGTTATCAATCCCTTCCTTTGAATCTTGAAATACATTGTACCAAGTAGGTCACATGGCCATCCTCCCCATTATGACTTCAGGTCAGCAGGGTCTGACAAAACACATTCTGGAATACTTAAGGAACTGGCTGAAGAGATCTCTGAGTCATCACCTATTATCTTTGAGAAATCGTGAAAAAAAGGACAAATATAACACAGAATGGGAAATGACTGCCTAGGAAGAGTACTGCAGAAAAGTGTCTGGGGATTATAATGCATCACAAACTAAATATGAGTCAACAATGTAATTCTGTTGAAAAAAACAAACATCATTATTAGATTTATTAGTAGAAGTGTTGTAAGCAAGAGCGGAGATGTAATTCTTCCACTCTACTAAGCACTGATAAATCCTTATATGGAGTGCTGTGTCCAGTTATGGGCGCCACACTTTGGGAAAGATGTGGACAAATTGGAGAAAGTCCAGAGGAGAACAGCAAAAATTATTCAAAGTCTAGAAAACATGACCTATGAGGAAAGATTGAAACAATTGGGGTTTGTTAAGTCTGGAGAAGAGAAGATTGGGGTGAGGGGGAAGGGAAGACATGATAAGTCTTCAAGTTCATAAAAAGTTGTTATAAAGAGGAGGGTCATATATTGTTCTCCTTATCTACTGAGGACAGGAAAAGAAATAATGGGCTTAAATTGCAGTAAGGGAGATTTAGGTTAGACAACAGGAAAAACTTCATAATGGTAAAGATAGTTAAGCACTGGAACAAATTACCTAGGGAGGTTGTGGAATCTCCATCACTGGAGGTTTTAAGGACAGGTTAGACAAACACCTATCAGGGATGGTGTAATGGGGTTTGACTCACCACTGCAGTGCCTCCTGCTGGCCGCCCTGGGAATTAGCTCTGGTTCACCAGTGCGCATTCATCTAGTGATGTCTCGCCACCATCACTTCTGCCATCAGGACCCGTGTTGCTCTCAGGACCATGGTATCCTCTTCTGGACACAACTCTTTGGCTGTGCCCCACTCTGTTCTCTCCCTCCCGCCCCATTCTGGGAGGCCAGCAGTCCTCTGTCCAGCCATTTGCCTCAGTGGTAGGCTGCAGGCCAGGGTTTAGCCACCTGCATCAGTAGCAACTGGGGCCAAAGGGGGAGAGGACTAGCAGTCATACGCTGTGTCACCTCCAACCCCTGGCATCTGTTTCCCTGGGCCACTTCCCCGTAGCCCTAGCACCTTCTCTGCCCCTGTATCATGGCCTCAGTCTGGCAGCAGTCAGCCGGGAGCTCACTCATGCTCCCCTGACCCTGTCCAGCACTGCCTGGACCATGGTGCTGTCTCTTCTCCCTCCTTCAGGGCAGCCAGTCCTCACTCCTCAAACTCCAGGGAATGACTGAAGCTGCTCTGTTCAGCATCCCTTCCTATATGACCCAACCTGGCCCTAATTGGCTGTCTCTCTAAACCTCCTGATTGGCTGTCTCTACAAACCCTTTCCTAATTGGCTGCCTCTTACACAGCCTCCCTGGGCTACTTTAACCCCTCTTCTGCCAGTGTGGGGCTGAAGCCCCACCACAGATGGTTTAGATAATACATAGTCCTGCCTCAGAGCCTATCAAGGTCCCTTCCAGTCCTACATTTCTATGATCCTGTGATTAAATAGGCAAGTCATTTATCAGCATATCATAGAATCATAGAATATCAGGGTTGGAAGGGACCTCAGTCCAACCCCTGCTCAAAACAGGACCAATCCCCAACCAAATCATCCCAGACAGGGCTTTGTCAAGCCTGGCCTTAAAAACATCTACGGAAGGAGTTTTCACCACCTCCCTAGATAACTCATACCAGTGCTTCACCACCCTCCTAGTGAAAAGGTTTTTCCTAATATCCAACCTAGACCTCCCCCCACTGCAACTTGAGACCATTGCTCCTTGTTCTGTCATCTGGTACCACTGAGAACAATCTAGATCCATCCTCTTTGGAACCCCCTTTCAGGTAGATGAAAGCAGCTATCAAATCCCCCCTCATTCTTCTCTTCTGCAGACTAAATAATCTTAGTTCCCTCAGCCTCTCCTCATAAATCATGTGCTCCAGCCCCCTAATTATTTTTGTTGCCATCTGCTGGACTCTTTCCAATTTTTCCACATCCTTCTTGTAGTGTGGGGCCCAAAACTGGACACAATACTCCATATGAGGCCTCACCAATGCCGAATAGAGGGGAATGATCACATCCCTCAATCTGCTGGCAATGCTCCTACTTATACAGCCCAAAATGCCATTAGCCTTCTTGGCAACAACTGTTGCCTCATATCCAGCTTCTTGTCCACTGTAACCCCTAGGTCCTTTTCTGCAGAACTGCTGCCTAGCCACTCAATCCCTAGTCTGTAGCAGTGCATGGGATTCTTCCATCCTAAGAAGATGCACTTGTCCTTGTTGAACCTCATCAGATTTCTTTTGGCCCAATCCTCTAATTTGTCTAGGGCCCTCTGTATCCTATCCCTACCCTCCAGCGTATCTACCTCTCCTCCCAGTTTAGTGTCATCTGCAAACTTTCTGAGGGTGCAATCCAAACCATCCTCCAGATCATTAATAAAGATATTGAACAAAACTGGTCCCAGGACCGACACTTGGGGCACTTCACTTGATACCGGCTTGATAGCAACTGAGTGGATGCTCCTCTGTTCAGCAGTGCAGCTTGCCCAAACTATAAATAACATTCAGTGATCTCTCTTACTTTGTATTGGTTGATGACCTATGTTTCTTCAGTTACCAGGAAAACGCCTGTCGGGTTGGAATGTACCTGCAAAAGTAGACACCTATCTGTGGCTTGGTTCCATCAAGTATGCCCATACCATTATGGAGAACTTACCTTTAGGACATGAGACTGAAGTGCCCTCCGCAGATGGTACAGGACATCCTCCTCCTCCTTCACCTGCCAGTCTGGTGTACAAAAGTAAGACAATACTTCTGCATACAGTAGCAAGGATACTTAGCGGTAGTATGGAACGTTGGACATATGGTGCTCTAAATTAGGAGGATAGCAAAACATCTACTTGATGTATTTGCATTTTTCCCCAAAAATGCTTAAATTAACATTTTAGCACATTGTTTAATCAGAGACACTGACTAGTTGCTGAATGCCACCTTGGCAGCTACTGAATGCTTAAAACCTCCATTGATGCTTCATGGAATCATAGACATTAGAGATGGAAAAGACACACTACATTACGCCCTTCCCTCCATATCCCTCTCAATGCAAGGTTGTTGCCCTTAGCACATGTTGAACTGTTTTTGCTCCCTAGTTTAAATGTCCCAAATGAGGAGTCTTCCACTGGATCTTTTGATAAAAGCATATGTGCTTGAATTCATCGTAGGTGATAAATATACATAGGGAGATACTATGGTCAAGTGATGAGAGAAAAGACTGGAAATTAGCAGAGCTGGTTTATAACCCTGGCTCTGACACTGTGTGAATTGTGTGTGAATTTAATCTTTCTGTCGCTCCGATACCCCATCTTTAAAATGGTGATCGCACTTTCCTATCTCATTGGAGTGCTGTGAGGGTCAAGGTTTTGGAATTTGTGGGTGGTCCTCTTTCCATGTATTCATGGCATCATTTCCCCAAAACTGATAACATTGTATTCATTGTCCTGACACAGCCAAGCACCTCTTCCAGTTAAGAGCCCACATGTATCAGGCCAGGGGGCTCATTGCGGCAGATAGCTCTGGACTTTCTGATCCCTTTGCCAAAGTAACATTTGTTTCGCACTGCCAGACCACCAAGGTAAGTTGCAAAGTCTTCCTTCTCCTTGTGTAAATAAGGAGCTGAGATGTCTCATTAAAGTGGTGAAAATGGGAAAAAATATTGATTCTCAAAGGCAATTGGGAATTACCTTACCAGATCAGATCAGTGGTTTATCTAGTGCAGTCTTCTGTCACTCTCAGTGGCCAATATTAGATGTTTGAGTTTCCTTTTCTGTAAAATGAGGATAATGCTTAATGAAAAACTACTTAACTACCATAATGAGGTGTTGTGAGGCTTAATTCATTAGTTTGTAAAGCACTTTGAGATTCTTAGACGCAAGGGGCTCCAGAAATGTAAAGGATTATAGTGTATTATTGAGACGAGTGGTTACTTATTTGCAGTATCTCTTAGAGCCAGTCACAGTGTATATTATATCATAGCACTAATATCCAGCCATATGAATACCAAGTGTGGTTGAAAACAGAAGTCCTAGCGCGGCTGTCTGTTTTGAGGACATGTGCCTGTCATTAAAGAAACACCACTGCCATTCTAGCTCTTGGTATGATTAAATTAACAAATATACCATCAGGGACAGCTGCTCTGATGGCATAGCATATATAGAATGAGTCACCAGATGCAGCCTTGTATCTGCTCTCCAAGTGTAATTGGTCTGCAATTAGACTAGTGCCAATCTGTTTTGACTCCTTTGGATGTTAGATTCTCTGAGATTATTGGACCGAAACAGCAAGTGTGGGCTGGGTTGTATCTTTCTGAAATTCTCCCTCTTTAGACTTTAAGATTAGGCCATTTCCATTGGCAGGGGGACAGATGCTGTGTCCTGCATCCCCGCCACTATTTTTGTGTGTGTTAAGAGCAAGGCTGCGTCACTTTTTAAAAAAGCCCAAAGTGCTGCTGTGGCCATGTGAGTCAGTTTGGCCCTTTGGAATGGAGTTTAGTAGAGCACAAGGATGGTTTCAGAGAGGCATTACCAGGTAAAATGCACACCAGGTGCAGAGACTCTCTGCACTACTTAAGTCCTGAAAAATAGTTGCTCATTGAGAGGCCTCCTTAGGGCTGCCTTTGAACTGGAGAAATGGTCTCCAGACCAGCCGCACAGAGATTGGCATGAAAGGCCATTTTGGAATGAGCAAGGAGTTTCCTGGGGACAAGAGAGGGGCTTCTGCCCAGATCCTGTGGTTTCAGTATGCTGTGCAACTGGTACAAGGGACAGCTGATTTATTACCCATAGGGAAGGTGGGAGGGTTCTGCATGGCAACCCTGCAACCTGGCCCGGGCTTGGGTGGGAGAGTTGGATTTCACTTTCACTCACCCAGCTTGATGGGAAAAACTCAGCTTGACTCTCAGAGCCCATCTTAATTTTGCAAGGGTGGAAGTTCAGTAACCCACTATTTCACTTGTAAATAGAGCACATTTGACACAGAAATCATCAAGGATCAATAAATGTGGAACCCAAATCAACTATTTTTATAGTCACTTTTCACAGGGTAACAAAGCTTTAAGAAAAATAATGTTTATCCCCTTCTGGCTCTCTGAAGGAAGTTTCTATAGCAGCAGATTCTGGGGGCCAGGGCAAGGAAAAGGTTTCTCTATCCAGGTGGCTCTCTAGAGTCATAGGGCCTGATTCTGCTCTCACTTATGCCTGTTTTACCCTCATGGTTAAGATCAATTGAGTTAATCTTGGTTTACCCCCATTGTAGCTCTCTGGATATCAACGGAGTTGATCCTGGTATAAGCTAGCATACCTGAGAGTAGAATCAGACCTACGTATGACAGCATTTTGTACACACATAAGTGCGAAGTAACATATTGTCTGAATAAAATACTGCATGCAATCATTTGAATTGTTTTTAGAATGGTGTCCACCAAGCTCCAATAAACCACAGTGAAAGAAGACATTTCCATTTAACAGAACAACAGCAGATGATGAGAGTCAGATTTTGCAGCGGATATTTTTTTCTTTAAAATTTAACATTGGTAGATACATTTCCTGCCAAAGCAGCTAAGCTGTTGTCTTTGAGGAAGTGCCTTGACCAGCCCAGCATGTCTGAAGTGCAGCAGCAAATTGCAAGGAAAAAATAAAAAAAAATTGATTTGTTATGAATTAATCAATAAATTACCTTGTTCAATAAGAACATTGTGAGTTATTATTGGCATCTGTATTTGAAGAAAAATTACTTGGAAAATGTTTACCCCACAGAATGAAAAAGTGGAATACATTTTGCTCAAAGTTCTTCTTTAACTATACATGGCCTGATCCTGCAGTCTCCAAACAGGCAGCCTTCCCATAGATTGCAGTATGAGTTTTGCATGCACAAGGACTGCAAGATATAAAGTCAGATATCTGGTTATTTGTTCAGGAAGAGCCTGTAAGGCAAGGAGGGGGGAACATTTACAGCTCAGAATGAACAGGGGTGGTATTCATCTGTGTGGGAAAGACTTTCAATGCACTTATGAAGGCCCATGTTAAGGTTTTTAGGCCCCAGTCCAGCAAACTATTTAAGCACATGCATAACTTTAGGTAAATGAGTACCCTCACTGAAGTTAATGGGATCATAGTTACACATGCGGTTTAAGTGCTTTGCTGGACTGGGCACTAAATGAGGCTTGCATGGGTTCTGATGCAGGACCTCTGCAGAGGTGAGTGACATTTAAAATAGGCCTTGTGCTGATTCTGTATTTCACCCTCTCTTAATAGTTTAGTTTAGTCCACTGGAAAAGATTTCATCACGGTGCAGCCACTTTCTGCTGGAGCACACCAGTCAGTCTTTTACCAGCCTTCTTAAAATGCTGTTTGTTTTTCACTAGATCATTTCTCAGACATTATCCCCTACGTGGAATCAGATGCTGCTGTTCAATAACATTGTGCTCCATGGTGAAGGGAAGGAAATTGCTGAATTCCCACCAGTGATTGTCATAGAGCTGTACGATGATGATGCAGTGGTAAAGATGAAATGCCTCTTATTAAAAAATCTGAATTGTTGCAGTGTAATGTATTATCTATGTAAAAATCAAAGCTATGTCATTTAACAGACATTTAAAAGTAGTTTCTCTGGCCATGTAAATCAGTTTCTGGCCCTTTAAAATGGAGATTAATATTGTGATGGGACGTAGTCTGAGAACCAGATTTATATCCAGTCCTCAGTTACGTCTTTGTAACCTCCTGGTCTTGTTGTTCCAGTTTGACTCTCAGATCCAAAAAGGGGTTTGCAGTAGAAACATCCTTTTACTTGTACGCAGTTGTAATTATTGTATTTATGTATGTTCAGAGACCCGAATTTACCTCCAGCTCACAGAAATCTAGTGCCATCTCACTGCTTATTAGGATACTGCCTTCAGAATTGCTGAAATGTGAAATCAAGGCATTGGTAAACTTCAGATGAGTTTAAAGAACACCCTCTATCATTTCAATAGTTGCCATCCATTGTATTTTGCTGTGCACCTGACTGGGTAGTTTTGTCAGATATATTAAAAGCCCATTTCCCACATTTGGATTGAGGGTGGGAGGAGCAGTTCCTAAGGCTGCTGCTATGTTTAGACTACTTACAAAATAACCCGAAGTATGTATCCTTATTTATCTAGGGTAAATCAGACTATATTGGCTCAACAGTAGCTGCCCCTGTGGTGAGACTCGCTGATCAGAAATACGAGCCACCTAAACTATCTTATCACGCAGTGCATTGTGGAAATCTGTCTGGAGGAGACCTTCTTGCTGCATTCGAGCTGCTACAGGTGAGGGATTGAGTATTAACATTTACCTTTGGGGCATGTAAAAGCATTTAGGGTACAAAGAGACACCGTGGTCCTAGTCTTGTCCTCACTTATACAGGTGCATCCCTTGTTAAAATCAGAAGGAGTTGCACCCAGGAGAGAGCAGGATTGGATCCTTTCTCCTTTACATCTCATATGCCTAGAACATGATGCAGTTGTCATTCCTGTTCATCCTGCAGTTGGAACAATAAACACTGTCCCTACTTCCACTGCTGCTGGCCCTCTGAATCCTCTAGCTTGGCTTACCTCGCATTTCCACTGGTTTTACCCTGCTCTAATTCTATTGACTGCAAGGTAAAGTGTCGTTTTGTTCTGGGAAGTGACTGTGTAAAAATGGCATCTTCTTACTGCTCCCTATGTCTGTTTAGAGGTCTATGTCTTTAACAACACTAATAAATTGTTACTACTACTTACTCTTATTACCAGTATGGAGGCAATGTATAGAAGGGAGAGTTAACTGGGTTCTGTTCTGGCTGTAGCACATAAACAGAATTGTTAACCAGTTTCCAGTTGCAGGGCTGAATTCTGCCCTCACATCTGGGCATGGCTTTGCAAATGCACAAACAAGACAGCTTGACTTTCAGACCCAAAGCAGAATTTGTAGGGCTGACAGGTAGAAGAAACTTCTTTTTACTTGTAAACTGAACAAATTTGTTCTGGAATGAGTGAGACATAACATGTAAAACACACAACCCCCATGATGGCATTTTAATAATCACTTGCCAGAGTAAAATTGCATTTTAAAGTATGTGGGGCTAATTGTTTCCCCAATTAAACCTAAATAACATCAAGGAGGGGAACGCACCAACTTAGTGGGGTGTAATTAAGGACAGAATCTAGCTCCATAATCAATATGTTTCTCAATTTTTAATCTAGTCCATGTTTCTAGTGAACAGAGTGAACATTTAGTTTTATTTCACTTCTATCTGGGTGAAGGGAAACAGCACAACATACCAGACTGATCTGAAAATATCTAAGGCCTGAATAAAGAGCTGAAAATAAATGTAAAAATAACCCAGCGCTGGCATTCAGCATTCTCAGACCCTTCACTGTTTGTCTTGGTGATTACATCCTAAAGAATGCTTGTTTTCATCACAGATAATGCTCAAGAGCATGGACTTTAAAGAACCATTCAAGAAAAGATGTGTTAAAACACTATGAGAGGCTTTAAAGCATTCTCAGAGGCCTGATGTGCTGGCAGTTTCTTTCTGGTATCAAAGGATTCCTGCTGATGCTCAGTGAGAAGAAACTCTACAATCTCTAATTCGCTCTGTACTTCGGAGACAATAACGCTTTTGGCCACATATACCACATTAGGTAGTTCCGATCTACAAATTGTTGTTTGTTTCAATTCAGGCTATTTTATAATTGGAGTAACAATATGTATGAGAGAAGATCCCTTTTTGAAATTACTGAGGTAGTTCTAGGTCACTGCAAAAGGGTTAAAGTTGATTTCAGTGTAACAGAACAGTTGAGGCACTTAGACAAATAGGAGATTAGAGAAACAATGACTAATAGTGGACACTTGCTAGTCTTAATATGTATGCAGTGCACATATCTCCACTGCTACAATGATCAACACCCTGGCACAAGACACCTTTCAAGATCCATGAATCCTACGCTTGCCTATCACAACATGTGGTATACCTCATCCGGGGCACTAAATACCCCAGTAAAAATTATGTGGGTGAAACCAGACAATCATTACGCTCTGCAATGCACTCACACAGGAAAATGATAAAAGACAAAAACACCCTACCACCTGTGGGTGAACACTTTTCACAAAGTGATCATTCTGTATATAACCTATCAGTCCTCATCCTGAAAGGAAACGTGCATAACACATTCAAAAGACGGTCCTGGGAGCTTAAATTCATGACTCTACTAGATACTAATAATCTTGGATGGAACAAAGACTCTGGATTTATGGTTTATTACAACAATCTGTAACCCACTGACCCCCTCTTTGTGTCTTATGACTGCAGAGGTGGTAATAGGCCACTCTACCTTGAATGGTCCCTTACAATATGTGCTAACTACTTATGCTGGACAATCTGTTCCATCTTGCATTTAGCTGTGATTTGCCTTTCCCAGACCTGAAGAAGAGCACTGTGTGGCTGGAAAGCTTGTCTCTCTCACCAACACAAGTTGTTTCAATAACAGATATTACCTCACTTGCTAGTGTTGATCATTTGAAGTCATTAACGCTCACAGGGCACCTTTCTTGAGAGCTAGGAATGCTGGCCTAGATATCTTGGAATGGTTCCCATCTGTGTAGTTACTAGAATTGTCTGGAAATGTTCCCCCTGAAATGTCAGACTAAAATTTAAACCATTTCAGTTTATTTCACTCATCACATTTTGTTTTGATTCAATGACTATGTACACATCAAAAACATGTGACAATTCCAATGTTAACTTTTGAATTTTGGCTTTAGAGTCTCACAGCCACCTTTTACTCTGAATGGGCCCACCACCTGTTGAAAATGGCCTTATTTTCACGAGAAAAAAAGCTCCTTTTTAAAGAAAAATTTGGCCAGCTTTTTAACAACATTTTTGCAAAAAGGTTGTAACAAGATGAAAAGAATCAGTTTTTGAATAGTTTCATCTTCTGCTGAAAAGAGTTTTAACCCTCTAGTAATTACATTTCTCCTGACCCCTAAAATTCCCCATACAATTTCAGCTAACTACAGTGTAATTCTTCACTTTCTATCCTAAACTGTGGCATGCTGGCACTGGACCAAAATCTCCTCTTCGTTATACCAGTGCAATTCCTCTGAAGTTGATGGAGTTTCATGATGGAATAGAGAAGATTCAGCCCAGTGTTTGTGATTAAACAGCTGCTGTGTTTCACCACTTTAGGGAAGGACTGGGGATAGATCCCACTTTTCAGTTTATAAAGTGCTTTGGGATTGCTTTGGATCAGAGGTGCTTCTGTATATAAATATGAGTTACTGTTTTAGTTTATTATCATTATCACCACTGTACTGTGTAATGCTGTCACTCTGAGATGTTTTACACCTTTCTGTTTTCTGCGCCTACAACGTGGTAAGGAAAATATCTCCTTTTCCTTATACTAAATGAACTTTCCACACAGCAGCACATATCAGGACACAGAAGACAGATGACTCCTATTTAAAAGAAACAAAAGATGTGAACTTTACAGGTTCCCTGGTGACTCTCTCATAGCCTTAACATTTCAGTGGCAATAATTATAAAGCACTCTAGACACTACATTACTATGACTATTTCCCAGAATCCTTACTCTTTCACTTGTGTGTGATCATTATCGCACCATGGCGCATCTAATTGATCTAATTTTGTTTGCCCTTAGTTAACCAGAAGACATTTCACATCCTTCCTCTCTAATCCTGTCCCATAGTCACCTCTTTATGTGTTGTGTTTCATAATGAAGCCAAACAGAATTTTCTGAGCAAAAGGCGGTAATCTGTGAAATAGCAATTCATAGTTTTGTCAGCGTTAGAAATTGAGTTTCTGGTAGAAGAGATCAGTGCCCCTTTGGCTCAGCCTGGAGTACTAGAGGAAGAAAAGGCATACCAAACCAGGAAGGGGCATAGATCTACTGTAGAGAGATTGTGGGGGAGTGCAGAAAAGAGGAGACTGAGAGAAGACGTAATAACAGTTTTCAAGTACAGTAACTCCTCACTTAAAGTTGTCCCGGTTAACGTTGTTTCATTGTTACATTGCTGATCAATTAGGAAACATGCTCATTTAAAGTTGCACAGTGCTCCCTTATAACGTTGTTTGGCAGCCACCTGCTTTGTCCACTGCTTGCAGGAAGAGCAGCCCGTTGGCGCTAGCTGGTGGGGGCTTGGAACCAGGGTGGGCCAGCAGCCCCCCTAAGTTCCCTGTGCAGCAGCTGCCCACCAGGCTATCAGTTGCTGGCCAGTTCAGGTATCCCTCCCCCCACTGCCATGTGCTGCTCCTGCCCTCTGCCTTGGAGCTGCTCCCAGGAGCCTCCTGCTTGCTGTGCGGGGGGAGGAAGAGAGGGGCTAATGTCAGGGTGCCCCCCTCCCCCCTACTCCTGCCCCCTGCTTACCCCTTCTCCATATAGAGCAGGGCGGGCACAGGACAGGGCTCAGGAGGAGAGAGCTGGCCGCAGCTGCTGTCTCAACTTCCTGATCTTTTTAAAGGCAATGTACCTAGAGTGGGGTCAGTGTACTTAAAGTGGCAATGCGCCTCTCTCTCTCTCCCACACACAGGGTGTGTGTCTCTGTCTCTGTCTGCCGTGCTGTCTCCCCTCCCTCCATTCGTGCTGCCTTGTAGAGTGTGAGGCTACATTAACAACAATGGGTTAACCCTTGAGGGCTCAGCCGAATGCTAGTTCATCATTTAGCAGTAAGGCATTCCCTGGGAAATATCCCACCCTCAGACTTCACCACCTCAACCAAGCTTCACAATCATCATCGCTGTGTACTGTATTAAATTGCTTGTTTAAAACTTATACTATGTGTATATATATATATATATATATAATATAGTTTTTTGTCTGGTGAAAAAAATTTCCCTGGAACCTGACCCCTCCACTTACATTAATTCTTATGGGGAAATTGGATTCACTTAATATCGTTTTGCTTAAAGTCGCATTTTTCAGGAACATAACTGCAATGTTAAGGAGGAGTTACTGTACATAAAGGGTTGTTACAAGGAGCAGGGAGAAAAATTGTTTTTCTAAACCTCTGAGGATGGGACAAGAAGCAATGGGCTTAAATTGCAGCAAGGGAGGTTTAGGTTGGACATTAGGAAAAACTTCCTAACTGTCAAGGTGGTTAAGCACTGGAATAAATTGCTTAGGGAGGTTGTGGAATCTCCATCATTGGAGATTTTTAAGAGCAGGTTAGACAAACACCTGTTGGGGATGGTCTAGATAATATTTAGTCCTGCCATGAGTGCAGGGGACTGCATTAGATGACCTCTTGAGGTCCCTTCCAGTCCTATGATTCCATGATTCAGTCTATTGAATTTAAAATAACCTGTTCCCATGAAGTGCTTTGGCCTCATGGCAAAGCAGAGAGCATTCCAAAGCATGTCTTTCTCACAATGCCGAGCATGTATTCTGTCTGCATGATGGCCCTAGTTGCTGTAAAGTACTGTATGCAATGGACAACTTACAGGGGGACCTGAGACTATATTTCACAGAGCAGTGACAAAGAGTTATGACTATTTCATTTTTCAGATTCCAGATTCTGGTCCAGTGAGCCTTCCACCAGTGGATCCACCTGACGTAAGCCAGATCTACCCAGTTCCAGCCAACATCCGGCCTGTTTTAAGCAAATACAGAGTGGAGGTAAGTTACAAAGAATAACATTTTTGACTTTTTCAGACTCCCAGACATTCTACATTTTTGCAGTGGAGCACAGGGTTTAGCAATGTGATTTTTGACATTCAAATCAGTGGGAATTACACAAATGTAACTGTTCAACTGACTGTTCAAATGTAACTAAAAGGGCCAGATCAGGTGCAATTCCTGAACACAACACATATAAGGCAGTAACTCCAACCATTGAATTAGATCTTGAAAACAACTAGGGCCAGACTTTTCTTCAAAGGACGGTCCCTATACATATTTGCTCAAATGCACATGCACTCCATGCACCCGAGACTGGAAGACTTTTCACTAGCAGTGTCCATTGGTCTATGTGTGTACCCTTCTCCTCGTGCTCTGAACCGAGGACATAAGGGATGGTGCGGACCAACAGCCTCTCCAGTTCCTTTCTACCACCTGTGACTGGAGAGCAAACTTCTCCAGTGTCCGCAGCATTAGCTTGCAGTCTTTGTTTTCTAGTGTAAATATTGTAAATAGTTCTACCTGTTCTGATTTCTTTTCTAGTGTTAGTGTGAGTCTCAGTGAGCTGTAGGGTGTCAGCTGTGAGTGTGGGCTGTAATGAAAGGAACAAGCAAGACTAACCCAGATCTGAATCCACAGACAAGGAGGCCAAACATTTAGATCTCTTTGGGGAAAAAAACTTCACTTCTGTTTTCAGTTCTACACAGCAAACTAGTAGGCTTTAATGGAAAAGGATGATTGTATGAATTATAATAACTTTTCTGTCAACAAGCTGCCTCAGGGGTGTAGACTTCAGTTCTGAGCAACCCTTGAGGAAGGTAAATTGCTAGCAAGTTCTGCCTCCCAGGCTTTGGTACACACACCAGATACAGCCTCCCACTCCCTGGCAACATTTATAGTCGTGAAACAGACTTCATAGCTCCAGGCCTCTGGATTCTCCAAGGAAATCCGATCTGCCCTTCGAAGGAAAGAACCCACTCAGTGAGAAAACAGATGTTTGTTACATAACCTCAAGGGCTTGAGCGCAACACTCCATTCTCTGGGTATCAATATCCCAGAACCACAAAGAAAATATCCTAAGTCTCAGTTTTCCCATCAACAACAGCCCACTCCACAATTCTTCACCCTCAGAGGACTTCTGAGCCCCCAAGAAATCATCAAAGAAAGCAGCACCGAAAGCAGAACATTCCTTCTTCATTGTCCTCCCAGGCCCAGCCTCCCACTAAGCAGTCCTTTTGATGGGACCTTTCAGAGTTGCAAACCAATCCTCCCACCAACTCTACTGGGCTCAGATTTCCCCACCCCTTTTGGGAGCCATTTACTTTACTTTTCCTTGGCATGGCACCATATAGCATCAGACAAATGGGTTATGGAACTCATCATCACCAAATATACAAAGTTCGAATCCATCCACCCTCTCAAAATCCCTCCCTACTGCTGACAGGAAGTACACTCCTTGCTCCAAATGGGAGTTATAGAGCCAGTATACCCCAACATGGGGGGAAATGATTTTACTTAAGATATTTCTTCATCCCCAAGAAGAAAGGAGGCTGGAGGCTCATACTAGATCTCAGACTGCTGACCCAGGGCAAAGACAAGATCTTCCATCCCAACCCAGTATCTCTTCATCTGGCAACTTGGTATTTTGATGGATGACAAACTTAGAGGGATCGTGCTCAGTAGCTACACAATCCATTCTTGGCAATAGCAGAAAAGACTCTGTGAAAAAGTGCTATACAGCAAAATGGAGGAGATTCTCTATATGACATCAGCATCATTGACTGTTCCCAGTCTGAGATTCTACTATTCTGGACAACCTCCTCTCGCTCTGAAAAGGTTGGGGTTGTCTCTCAACTCCTTACAAGTGCACTTGACAGCTATTAGCGCTTTTCATCCTCCTGTGGACATCCATTCAGTCTTTGCTTGTCTGACTACAGTAAGGTTTCTGAAGGGTCTTGTCAGAATCTTTCCTCCAGTGCTAAAATTTACTCCAATCTGGGGCCTCAATCCAGTCCTACCTCCATTAATAAATTCACCATTCAAGCTTTTAGCCTCATGTTTATTTACCCCTCTGTCTATGAAGGTTGACTTCCTGGTTGCCATCACTTCAGCCAGAAGAGGAGGAGAACTGGGGGTCCTTATCGCAGACCCTCCTTATATGGTATTCCATAAGGATAAAGTTTCCCTGAGGTTATATCGTAAATTCATTCTGAAAGTAATCTTGGAATTCCAACTGAACCAGGTCATGCACTTACCTGTCTTCTACCTGAAGCCCCACGCCACCAGAGAAGACTGGAAATTCCGCTCTCTGTATATCTCACCAGCCTTGGCATTAGTAAATTCCCTTTGAGATGTCCCTCTTCTGCAGATCCATAGAGAAGCAACGTGGGTCTCTGTGCATAGATTTGAAAGATATTATGCCTTGGTACAGGCGTCTACAGCAGATGCATCCTTCAACACAGCAGTCTTCCAATCTGTGGTACAGCAGGGTTCCTCACCCCTCCTCCCCAAAGAATACTGCCTGAGAGTCATCTCAAATAGAACCATAGAATCATAGAATATCAGGATTGGAAGGGACCTCAGGAGGTCATCTAGTCCAACCCCCTGCTCAAAGCAGGACCGATCCCCAATTAAATCATCCCAGCCAGGGCTTTGTCAAGCCTGACCTTAAAAACTTCTAAGGAAGGAGATTCCACCACCTCCCTAGGTAATGCATTCCAGTGTTTCACCACCCTCCTAGTGAAAAAGTTTTTCCTAATATCCAACCTAAATCTCCCCTACTGCAACTTGAGACCATTACTCCTCATTCTGTCATCTGCTACCACTGAGAACAGTCTAGAGCCATCCTCTTTGGAACCCCCTTTCAGGTAGTTGAAAGCAGCTATCAAATCCTCCCTCATTCTTCTCTTCCATAGACTAAACATCCCCAGTTCCCTCAGCCTCTCCTCATAAGTCATGTGTTCCAGTCCCCTAATCATTTTTGTTGCCCTATGCTGGACTCTTTCCAATTTTTCCACATCCTTCTTCTAGTGTGGGGCCCAAAACTGGACACAATACTCCAGATGAGGCCTCACCAGTGTCGAATAGAGGGGAACGATCACGTCCCTCGATCTGCTGGCAATGTCCCTACGTATACATCCCAAAATGCCATTGGCCTTCTTGGCAACAAGGGCACACTGTTGACTCATATCCAGCTTCTCGTCCACTGTAACCCCTAGGTCCTTTTCTGCAGAACTGCTGCTGAGCCATTCGGTCCCTACTCTGTAGCGGTGCATGGGATTCTTCCGTCCTAAGTGCAGGACTCTGCACTTGTCCTTGTTGAACCTCATCAGATTTCTTTTGGCCCAGTCCTCCAATTTGTCTAGGTCCCTCTGTATCCTATCCCTACCCTCCAGCGTATTTACCTCTCCTCCCAGTTTAGTGTCATCTGCAAACTTGCTCAGGGTGCAATCCACACCATCCTCCAGATCATTTATGAAGATATTGAACAAAACCGGCCTGAGGACTGACCCTTGGGGCACTCCACTTGATACCGGCTGCCAACTAGACATTGAGCCATTGATCACTACCTGTTGAGCCCGACACTCTAGCCAGCTTTCTACCCACCTTATAGTGCATTCATCCAGCCCATACTTCTTTAACTTGCTGACAAGAATACTGTGGGAGACCGTGTCAAAAGCTTAGCTAAAGTCAAGGAACACATCCACTGCTTTCCCTTCATCCACAAAACCAGTTATCTCATCATAGAAGGCAATGAGATTAGTCAGGCATGACTTGCCCTTGGTGAATCCATGCTGACTGTTCCTGATCACTTTCCTCTCATCTAAGTGCTTCAGAATTGATTTCTTGAGGACCTGCTCCATGATTTTTCCAGGGACTGAGGTGAGGCTGACTGGCCTGTAGTTCCCCGGATCCTCCTCCTTCTCTTTTTTAAAGATGGGCACTACATTAGCCTTTTTCCAGTCGTCCGGGACCTCCCCCGATCGCCATGAGTTTTCAAAGATAATGGCCAATGGCTCTGCAATCACATCCGCCAACTCCTTCAGCACTCTCGGATGCAACGCATCTGGCCCCATAGCCTTGTGCATGTCCAGCTTTTCCAAATAGTCCCGAACCACTTCTTTCTCCACAGAGGGCTGATCACCTCCTCCCCATGCTGTGCTGCCCAGTGCAGTAGTCTGGGAGCTGACCTTGTTCGTGAAGACAGAGGCAAAGAAAGCATTGAGTACATTAGCTTTTTCCACATCCTCTGTCACTAGGTTGCCTCCCTCATTCAGTAAGGGGCCCACACTTTCCTTGACTTTCTTCTTGTTGCCAACATCCCTGAAGAAACCCTTCTTGTTACTCTTAACATCTCTTGCTAGCTGCACCTCCAGGTGTGATTTGGCCTTCCTGATTTCACTACTGCATGCCCGAGCAATATTTTTATACTCATCACTGGTCATTTGTCCAATCTTCCACTTCTTGTAAGCTTCTTTTTTGTGTTTAAGATCAGCCAGGATTTCACTGTTAAGCCAAGCTGGTCGCCTGCCATATTTACGATTCTTTCTACACATGGGGATGGTTTGTCCCTGTAACCTCAATAAGGATTCTTTAAAATACAGTCAGCTCTCCTGGACTCCTTTCCCCCTCATGTTATTCTCCCGGGGATCTTGCCCATCAGTTCCCTGAGGGAGTCAAAGTCTGCTTTTCTGAAGTCCAGGGTCCGTATTCTGCTGCTTTCCTTTCTTCCTTGTGTCAGGATCCTGAACTCGACCATCTCATGGTCACTGCCTCCCAGGTTCCCATCCACTTTAGCTTCCCCTACTAATTCTTCCCGGTTTGTGAGCAGCAGGTGAAGAAGAGCTCTGTCCCTAGTTGGTTCCTCCAGCACTTGCACCAGGAAATTGTCCCCTACATTTTCCAAAAACTTCCTGGATTGTCTGTGCACCGCTGAATTGCTCTCCCAGCAGATATCAGGGTGATTGAAGTCTCCCATGAGAACTAGGGTGTGCAATCTAGTAACTTCTGCGAGTTGCCGGAAGAAAGCCTCGTCCACCTCTTCCCCCTGGTCCAGTGGTCTATAGTAGACTCCCACCATGACATCACCCTTGAATAAATGGAATAAACCTAGGGACCATCACTCGAAGAAGAACAACTGGTTACTTATGTTGTATAGTAACTGGAGTTTAAATAAAAGGAAGTTCTTCTTCACACAGCGCACAGTCAACCTGTGGAACTCCTTGCCTGAGGAGGTTGTGAAGGCTAGGACTATAATAGGGTTTAAAAGAGAACTGGATAAATTCATGGAGGTTAAGTCCATTAATGGCTATAAGCCAGGATGGGTAAGGAATGGTGTCCCTAGCCTCTCTTTGTCAGAGGGTGGGGATGGATGGCAGGAGAGAGATCACTGATCGTTACCTGGTAGGTTCACTCCCTGTGGGGCCCCTGGCATTGGCCACTGTCAGAGGACAGGATACGGGGCTGGATGGACCTTTGGTCTGACCCAGTGTGGCCATTCTTATGTTTTGTTCTTATGAGTTCTTCGAGATGTGTGGTTCCGCGACCTGCCCTCCTCCTCTTCTGCTTTGGATCTTTGTCCTAAGGTTATTCATGCTAAGGAAGGAGCTGGAGATGTGGTCAGTGCGCACCGTCCCTTCCACCCTTGGTTCAGAGCATGAGGAGGAGAGGGGCACAGGCGAGGACAAACAGACACTGCTAATGGAAAATCTTCTGGTCCCAGGTGTGTGGAGCACATGCGCACCTTGAGCAGAATACACATAGAACTGCAGTTACTGTACAACATAAGTAACCAGTCTTTCTAGCTATGGTACATGAGTATGGAAGATGCTTGTGTAAAATGGCTGGACAATTGGGAAGTGTCGCCTGCTCTCAATCCCACCTTCAACCCTTGATGGGCAGGCCGGTATGGTCCTGCCCCGCTGCACCAAGACACCCTCTTTGGGTTATTTAGTGTTGCTAGTGGCTAAGTGTTAGCCACTCCTCCTCTGCTCCCAAAACTTGCAGCCAAATGATGGCTGCCTCCTGTGTGCATGTGTTTGTGCTTTCTCCCCAACCCCTCTAATGCCCCTGTGAACAGTCAGCTACAATTTGGGCCTAAAGTCACTTTATTATACAGAATGTAAGGGAAATTTGGCAACTCCTCATTTGTCAGAATAATGACCAAATTCTAACCAGTCCTGTTGTGTCACTTCCTGTCGTTGGTCCTATAACTACACATAATGTGTTTAATTGCCTGTCTTTGAAGATTTCTAAATCAAGTCAGATTTTAATCATATGAACTGTGCTGAGACTGATGAGCCAGTCACTAGAAATGCTTGTGTGTGAACTCAACCACAGGAGCAATTCTTGCTGTGACTTTTTCTGCGCAGGGGATCAAACAGTCAAATTGTTGCAAAGGGAAGTAGGAAGAGAAATGACAACCATCCACTGGACAAAGGGAAAAAAATCTCTTTTTCAGATGTGTTTTCTGCCTGAGGCCCGACTCCGTGAGTTAATTAAGCACATACTTAGACTTTAAGCACATGAATTCCATTTATGTCAATGGGACAAATCATGTGCTTATAGTTAGGTATGTGCTTAAATAGTGCTCAGTCAGGGCATTACCCACAGTCTACTCCTGAATGATATGGCCGTGGTTTGGCATTCGAAGAATTTTATTTTGGATTTTCTAATTCCTAATTTATATTGTTGTAATTATGGTCATTTTAATGCTATTTTCTATACTTAGAGCTTAAATAATTGTTTTGCTAATAAGTACCGGTGTGTAAGAAAACTTGGAATTCCATGAGAGTTCTAGAGGGTATGCAGTGAATCAATGCATAAAGCATCTAAAGGTGATAAAACTATTCCTGACAAAATACCATGGGCTATATTCTCAGCTGGTATAAACTGATGTAGCTCTGTTGTAGGCAATAGCTGAGGATCTGACTTGTCAGATTAATAGGGACTGAGCATGTTTGTCCTGAAGAGGAGGGGACTGTTAGAAATAAAATTATTATTAACTGATTATGTTTTGTTAACAGTTTAACATTGTTAGTTGGCTTAACTTTCAGTTCAAAGACATGAAGTCTTCTTTTTAATTTCAGACTCTGACAGGTGTTTAGAACAATTTCTTACAGATAACTGGGGCCAGATTCAGCAGCGCTTTCTGGCAGCTATGAGTTGTCTGAGTGGCACAAAGTGGCAGGAGCATACTGGTGAACCTGGTCCATGATTCCCAGTGTTACCTGTGTACTCCTGTCAGGAGCATCCCAGTGAGTCTGGCCCACTATAACCTATGTTTTGCTGACCACTTTTCTTCCACTTGCCATAGGTTCTGTTCTGGGGCGTTCGTGAGCTGAAGAAGGTACAGCTCCTCTCCGTGGACCGCCCACAGGTTCTCATAGAATGCGCAGGGAAAGGAGTTAAATCTTCCGTCATCCAGAGTGTCAAGAACAATCCCAACTTCAGTGTCCAAGCAGACAGGTTTGAAGTGGTATGTACCATGCACTGCCCTCTCTCTCTGATTGTCTTTTCTTTACTCAGTGGAAGACACAAGCTATAGCACTGTTCGATTTTCTTTACTTTTTAAGCCCTTTGTGCTGTTGCCAGACTGGACAGTTAAGTAATTGACTGGTTATGACTAAGGCTACGAGTCTGTCATGGAGGTCACAGATTCCATGATTTTTCATGACCTGTGTGACTTCAGGGCTTTGGCTGTCAGCCTCAGGCAGCGGGGGTCAGGCTGTCAGGACACCCCGGGTGGTGTGGTGAGCCCCATATGGCAGGACTCTGGCAGTGAGCCCTGTGTGGTGGGGCTCGGGCTGTCAGCCTGCCCCCTTCCCTGAGCATCAGGGTGAGCCCTGTGTAGTGGGACTCTGGCAGTGAACCCCATATGGTGGGGTTCAGGCTTTCAGTCCCCTCCCCTTGGGTGGGCAGCATGGCTCTGGCTGTCAGCCCCCCGCATAGTGGGTAGGGCAGCGGGACTCGGTCTGTCAGCCCCCTTGCTCCGGGAATTACCCTTCTGTGAATTCTTGTTTATTGCCCGTGACCTGTCTGTGACTTCTATTAAAAATAACCCTGATAAAATCTTAACCTTAGTTACGATCCATGAGCTTTGAACCTTTTACCTCTAGGTTGTTGACTTGAATTTGACCTTGGCCAGTAGTGCCTTGAAGTTTCCTAGCTGTCCATTGGCATGTGCGAAATGAACTGGTGGTTTCACTTCAGGTCTTAGTGGACAAGGATTTACGCTAGCTGGCGACACCAACAGAGATGAAAGTCTATCTAAGTGTTTATAAGGCACAATGGTATCTAAGCACCAATAATAATATCTAAGTACCTGTGATACCTTTAATTTTTATTGCACTTTACGCATTCAAACTGATATCCAGACATTACCTAGTTAATCAGCACAATATCCCTGTAAACTAGGGCAATATATGTTATCCCCTTTTACAGCTAGGAAACTGAGGCAGTGAAGTGAAATTACTTTGGCCAAGTCAGTGGCTGGATTAGAACTCACAAATTCCTGACTCCCAACACTGTGTTGATTCCTCTAGGCTTTATTGTTTTCCCTGACACATTTTTAGCAGCCCACCCACGAGCCAGGGTGCTTTTCTAGGTAGGGTTGGCAGGGTAGTGGACAGAACTACACTGCCCATGCTGTACCTGTTTAATGGATCAAGAACATCAATAGTCAGGGTTCTCAATCCAGCACTTTTCAGGACACTTTTCTGGACACTAGTAAGGAAAACAAATCTCTCATGCTGTTGTCTGTTCTTTTCTGCCAGGAATTGCCTGAAAACGAGCTTTTGCACCCACCACTCAGTATCTGTGTGGTTGACTGGAGAGCTTTTGGTCGTAGCACTTTTGTTGGAACACACACCATCAATTGCCTTAAGCAATATTTATATAAACCCAAGGAGCTTCCTGCACCTACAGCAAAAGTGGACGTTATAGAAACTGACAAAGGTAAATGCACAATATAACTCTTGTCCCCAAATAAAAAGACAAGGTGATATTTGTTAAAATAGTAAATAATAATAGTTTACTGCACTGGGAGTAAGCACATGCTTAAGGGATCTGCTGGACTGGGGCTGGAGTGCTCAGCACCTTGCAGGATCAAGGCCTGTGCGACTTTTAAGAGATATCATTATTCATATTTTCTTGAGACCCAATACGATGACTGTCTCTTTTTTTGGCATAATCTTGCCAATTTGCTGTGTTTCTAATTTCAGCTGCTCCGGAGTCACCACAGCTGCCTGCATCACCCCAACCACAATCACGTCCAGCGGATCACATTTATGTTGATGTGGAGCATGGTTCAGCTGCATTAGGAATGCAAGAACCAGATCCAGCAAAATCTGCTGCTGCAGCAGCTGTACCTGCTTCTTCACTGCCATCTGCACTTAAATCTACATCCCCATCCTCTGAACCAGCAGAAGATGGAAAGCAGAAGGTGGACTTGGCTGAACCATCAGATAGCAAGCTATTTTAAAATAATAAAATAATAATAATAATAATAACTTTATTATGATGGTAATGTGTAGGAGCCCAGTTATAGGCCAGGACCCCATTGTGCTAGGTGCTGTAGAAACACAGAACAAAAAGACAGTCCCTGTGCTAAAGAGGTTACAATTGAAGTATAAGACAATGGGTGCATACAGTCAGAGAGGGAAGAACAACGAAACAATGAGACAATATTGGTCAGCATGACAGGGCAAATGCATTCTAGTTCATACAGCTGATCAGAAGAACATTTCCAGACTGCAGAAACCTTTTTCTGATCAGCCCTATAAACTATCACTTTTTGGATGGGGAAATAACCAATCTTTCTTTCTTTCTTTCTTTTGCAAAAATGAAATGGAAGGAGTGACAAAACTATTTGACATTGTGTTCCATTTGAGCTACACTTTTTGGAGTGGGATAAAGTAGCCACTTCTTACCTGTAGCACCTAGATGCACTGGTAATTAGTTACACATTGCCAATGTTCTGCATAGTTTGAAGGACAAGGAAAGGCAGTGATGTCTCAACTCCACATGTACACACCCCTGTGTGTCTATCGTCTGTAACAACACAATTTATAGATACAAGAGTGAGTGAAATATAGTAAAGTATTCATCCAAATATAGAGCCTAGTATTGTAACTCTGTGTCTAATACAGCTCACCATTGCCACCCTTCTGTTTGTAGCTGCACTGCTAAATACATGATAGCTGCAAGTGGCAACTCTTTATTCGTGTGAAAGGCCGAATGCGCAATTTAACAGGGTCCAGTCGTTATTCACATGAGCAATCCCATTGATGTCAGTGGGCCTACTTGCAGAAGCAGTTGGTTTGTGGAATCAGGCTCTTTATCTTTTCGAAGGGAAGATGGCTGAATTCTCAATGGCTATTCAGAATCCTAGTTGTCTTCAAAACTCAAGTGTTGATCATATTGAAAGTTCTGAATGTATCTGCAAATGCAGTGATATTGGAGGGAACCAGGGGATGTCAGGAGGTCTGTATCCTTCCAAATATAATTCTTCTTCTTTCTAAGGTAGATCTTCCCTTTAAATAGTTTGCTTTTGTTGCAATGCCCCAAATTTTAAAAGTATAATATTTGATACCAGCTGAAGGTATTAGAGAAACTGTACTAATAACATGATGATCACAATGGATTCTTTTAGTGGGATGCAAAGATAGAAACACAAAATAATGTAGGTCTTACAGACTGAAATCCACCCCACCTACATCTGTTCCACTCGATAGCTCAGCTGGTTTTTAATAGCTGACATAAGCCTAGAGGTGAACGGCATTTCCTTATACCTTGCTAGGTCTCAAGAAAATACTCCCAACGATCCACAAAAAGAAAAAAGAGAACAATAGCAGACGAATCTGCCGAAAATGTTATTGATTGGTGGTCAAAGTACGATGCTTCTGTGGAAAAAATGAAAAAGGTAAGGGCCCCAGTAGCCCCATACTTGAATGGAGGTATGGTATTTTAAAGCTAGATTTATGCAAAATGGCTTCCTCTTTAATGTTCCATTTGTATTTAGGAGTCTGACTATTCTATTTTTATTTTGAAAGGTAAAATCAATCTATCCCAGCAAGGGGAAACCAGGCAACAGTGAGTAAAATATTTGTATATGTACTTTTTTACTTACTATAATAATTTATTTCTGTGCTAATTTAAGAACATTTTTACCCTGTTCTTATTGAATGTCTGTTCTTCCTAGAGTTGTGAGAGGGGCAGCGTTTAGGTCCTAATCCATATCTGGATTAGACTATGGGTAGTTTAGATGCTGAGATACAAAACTGGGTTGAGGATTGGGTTTAACGATGTTCAAATCGCACAAGCAATTCTTTGCAGAATTCAGCCTCAAAATGATGGAAATCTTACAATGTTAGATGTTCTAGAAAGATTACCACAGTATTGGTCTGCATCTGTATCAGGTCCAAAAAATGAGCCTCTTTTAATTTTGATCCAACTGAGAACCCAAACCGGGTTCAGTTCCAGGAATCTGAATTTGAAAATAGAGTCCAGAATGATAGGCATCACAATAGCAGCTAATTCTTGTGTCAAACTCAGTCAACTCAAGAATTTTCAGCAGAAGAGCCTGATGGGATTGGACAAGAATAGATCATTAAATACACTAATGGAAGAGAATCTTCTACTGCTTTACATATCCCTGTGACAGTGAACCATGCCGTTAGCAAATTATTTTCCTAACCTGACTATTTAAATAGGCAGAGAAAGAAAACTAATATTTGTACTTTCTGTGTAGATTTGCTCCTCAGAATAAAATGGCTGGCTCTTCCCATCCTAGAGATGGATATATTTTATTAGTGGTGGAAATGATTTCTAGTTTGCAAAGCATTTTGCAATCATTCTGGATGAAAGGTACTACATAAATGTCAGTCATTATCATTTTGAACGTGGCAGCTGACCAAAATTTCAATTATCAGATTATCAGTGCTGAAAAGCTATCAGTCAAAATTCTAATTATGCATGGACCATACCTAGCCGCCTGAAAGAAATGCTATACAAAGTTCTGATGCCGCACCCATGTACAGCAATATTGTTAACTGACACCTTAACATAGATAAAAAGAACAGGAGTACTTGTGGCACCTTAGAGACTAACAAATTTATTTGAGCATGAGCTTTCGTGGGCTAAAACCCACTTCATCGCATGCATGCAGTGGAAAATACAGAAGGAAGATCTATATATATATATACACAGAGAACATGAAACAATGGGTGTTACCATACACACTATAACAAAAGTGATCAGTTAAGGTGAGCTATTAGCAGCAGGACAGGGAAAAAAAACATTTTGTAGTGATAATCAAGATGGGCCATTTCCAGCAGTTGACAAGAGGAACAGTACGGGGGAAAAATAAACATGGGGAAATAGTCGGAGAACACTTCAATCTCTCTGGTCGCTCGATTACAGACCTAAAAGTCGCAATATTACAACAAAAAAACTTCAGAAACAGACTCCAGTGAGAGACTGCTGAATTGGAATTAATTTGCAAACTGGACACCATTAAATTAGGCTTGAATAAAGACTGGGAGTGGATGTGTCATTACACAAAGTAAAACTATTTCCCCATGTTTATTTCCCCCCCACCCCTACTGTTCCTCACACATTCTTGTCAACTGCTGGAAATGGCCCATTTTGATTATCACTACAAAAGGTTGTTTTCGCTCCTGCTGGTAATAGCTCACCTTAACTGATCACTCTTGTTATAGTGTGTATGGTAACACCCATTGTTTCATGTGTATATATATATCTGTGTTTCTCTGTGTGTATATATATCTTCCTACTGTATTTTCCACTGCATGCATCCGATGAATGGGTTTTAGCCCATGAAAGCTTATGCTCAAATAAATTTGTTAGTCTCTAAGGTGCCACAAGTACTCCTGTTCTTTTTGCGAATACAGACTAACACAGCTGCTACTGAAACTTAACATAGATAGAATTCTACCATCCACAAACTTTAGTGGTGACAGTTATGCCAGGGTTTTCCATTGTTTTTGACCAGGCTGGTGACTTGAGAACTGAAAAAGACTTTCCTACTTACTTGCACAACATATGTTTTATATCATTGCCGAGATACTATGGTGACTGGCACCATATAAATGCCAGAGAGAGAGAATAAGAGAGAGATAGTATTAATAGATATTTATATCACAGATAGATGAATTAGTTTAACAAAATTAACAGGACTGATCCAAACCTCAACCCAAACACTAAACCTGAATAAGGTTTGGATAGTTAGATCCAACAAGCTCCTCCTGCCTTTGTTGATAGCTGTCAAAATCAGTGGTGGGATGTCAACCGGGTAGGCAGTTTCTGCTGAGCAGCTGCCATATTTACATCTATCTCCACTCTCTCCATGGCTTTCCTAAGGTCAGAGGCACACTGGCATGCATTTTTGGTGCCTTTGACCTGAGGAAGGCCTGAAGCATATGAGATCTGAAGGCAGTTTGCATCTTGGCAATGGCATTCCATCTTGGTAAGACCTCAGCTTAAATTTTTCTCAACATTTGGAAAGGTAGTAGGGTCTGTTGGAGTAGATTTGACCTTGGGATGATTGAGGAAGAAGGAGAAAGAAAAGGTGTGTATGTGTGTGTGTGTGTGTAAGCAGGGGAGTAAGAATAGAAGTCACAGGGAAGGGGATAAGTCAGACAACGATTGTATTTAGTGATAGAGAGGAGTAAAAAACGGTGTATCAGGTAGAGAGGAGTTGTAGGAAAAGAATCTCTGACTGGTTTGACAGGAGAAATTGCAAGAGAGGTATAGAGGAGAGGGAATGGAGTAAGATCCCCCAAGATTTATGTTAAGGACTTATCTAAGCCATTAGAGGTTTATCCATTACTGCAGCTGCTATAAACCTAAATTATGTCATCAATCTCTGTAGCTAGGTCGACATCTGGCCACGTAGCATTAAGCATTGAAGATGAGCCAGACAAAAAAAAGCGAAAAAAGTTGTTGAAACAGGAAAAAAAGGAAGAAGACCCAAATCTAGCAACTCTGAAGGTAAAAAATGTGTTGTTGTTGTAATTCAGGTTATTTGGGACAGACAAAATTCACTGCTGGGCAGAGGGCTAGTCTGAAGTGAGACTGGAGGGGAGTTTAGCTCTTATGCTGACCATCTTCACATGGTTGAATTTCACCCTTATGGAATACACTGTAAATATTAGAGTTACATTCCCCTTTTCTTTCCCTTTGTTCTCGTTGCACCTTGTCTATAGTTCATCACATACATGTGTACACTTTATCATGCCAAAGTGCGCTTAACTTATGCACTTAATAATAGAATCATAGGACTGGAAGGGACCTCAAGAGGTTGTCTAGTCCAGTCCCCTGTGCTCATGGCAGGACTAAGCATTATCTAGACCATTCCTGGAAAGTGTTTGTCTAACCTGCTCTTAAAAATCTACAATGACAGAGATTCCACAACTTCCCTAGGCAATTTATTCCAGTGCTTAACCACCCTGACAGTTAGGAAGTTTTTCCTTATATTCAAGCTAAACCTTCCTTGCTGCAATTTAAGTCCATTACTTCTTGTCCTAGCCTCAGAATTTAAGAAGAACAATTCTTCTCCTTCCTCCTTGTGACAACCTTTTATGTACTTGAAAATGTATCATGTCTGCCCCCTTCTCCCCCCTGCCCCCAGTCTTCTCTTCTCCAGACTAAACAAACTCAATTTTTTTCAATCTTTCCTCCTAGGTCATGTTTTCTAGACCTTTAATCATTTTTGTTGCTCTTCTCTGGACTTTCTCCAGTTTGTCCACATCTTTCCTGAAATGCCCAGAACTGGACACAATACTCCAGCTGAGGCCTAATCAGCGCAGAGTAGAGCAGAAGAATTGCTTCTCGTGTCTTGCTTACAACACTCCTGCTAATACATCCCAGAACGATGTTCTCTTTTTTTGCAACAGTGTTACACTGTTGACTCATATTTAGCTTGTGGTCCACTATGACCCCCCAGATCCCTCTCCGCAATACTCCTTCCCAGGCACCTGAATTCATCTGAATGTGTGAGCCTAAAATATCTTTTTATATTGATGAAAGCACAGAAATGTGGATATTAGGGGAATAAATGACAAGGCATTTCAGAAATATTAGGGTGTATAAAGAATGGGATAGAAACTAATGTTGAAAGGATTAGATACAATGATAGTAGACCCTCACTGGGAATATAAATTAGATTCTGGTCATTGTATCTTATCAAAGGTAGAACTGCACCTTGACTTGCTGGAAAAGCTTGTGTGCTCCAATGACCCTGAGAGCTATTCCAGTGGAAGTTTTTATTCCTGGTACCCAAGCAGGACACGTTAAAAGGCAGGGATCAGATGCAAAGCAGTCCATTGGCTCCTCCAGGTTAGGAGTTGAGTGATAGATCAACAACCTATCCTCAAAAAAAGTTAAGTTATAGAAACACAGCCAGGTAGCCATACCAGCAATCAGCATTATAGACAGGGATAGTGGGGCCTTGTTCATGCCCCAAGCACTAGTGGCATGGGAAGGATTCAGATCCAGAAAGTCAAAGTCAAAGAAAAGATTATGACATGGAAAATGAGTAGAGACATGTGGAGGGATTGAAAAGATTAGGGCTGTTTAGAGAGGGATTGAATAAAAAGGGACATGAAACCAGTATACAGGTCAATGAAACTGTTTCCATTTTTAAATGGAAAGGTCTCCACTTGGAGAGCACATTTACACAGCCTTTTTCACTTTTATTTTTTATTTCACATAGAAACATGCTGTAGGAGTTAGAGATGGGAAAGACCTTTATTAGGCAATCCAATCTCTACCTATCTAGGCAAGATTGTCTCCAGAATACCTTTTCTTATCCGTCTTGCTTTCAGGTTCTTATGCATTAATACAGTACTAGAGTATTTGGATTGCTACTCCAGAGGTGAATTTGTTAAAAGTTTCCAACACTGGTGGGGAACGGGATATTTTTCTGTTGGTTACTAAAAGGTTTTACAGGTGCTTGATTTTATAAAACCTAAACACTGAGCTAGAGCTGAACTTTAAGTCACCAGTTAATACAACAGTTGCTGTGTTTTTACTTGCTATGTCTTGTGAAATGAGCATTATCACATTTTTTCAAAGATCTATGATGGAGACCTGGAGAGTGAATTTAATAACTTTGAAGACTGGGTGAAAACGTTTGAACTCTTCAGAGGCAAAGATCACAGTGACCATGAGGACAGAATAATAGGAAAATTTAAGGTGAGTTTAAATGCTGATTGGATACATTGTAATTTAGAGAAATGCATGTTTTCAGTGATATTCTAGGTGTACAGAAAATGCATTTCAATTACATTGCCCATCTGCTATTGACATAGTTAATTCTCTTATTAGATCCAAAGACACAATGTGTTACATATGAGGATTGCTATTTATTCTCTTTTATTGTCTGACTGATGGAGGCAGTTTCCAACCCACAATGTTTACTGTCGTTTTGAGTCAGGACTTTTATTTAAAGCTGAGTTAAATCACAGATTCATAGTAAGTAGAGCCAGAATTGACCTATTACTTTATGCAGTCCAGCCTCTGCTCATGCAAGTTTATTTCTTCAGTATAATTTCTGGTACTTTATCTTATCTAGCTTAAATGATTGGCCTTCTACTTAGTTCTCTTACCCAACCTAATACAACTTACCATATGGAAATCTGCAAGTATACTTCAAAGCACAATTAATATAATAGTTGTGTGATCTAAAACTGATGTATTTTATACTTCAGAGGAATCAGTGCCTTAAAGGAGCCTGTGGATTCTTCTTTCTCTATCGGGGAAATCTCTGTTAAAATGACTTGATAATTGCTTTTAGGTAATAATGGTTATTTAAGTAAGATGAGTTAATACTGTGATGTGCATGGGGGCTGAAGTTTTTACTACATAGCTAAAGGCAAATTGTGTTCTTAGTCACAGTGTTGTAAGTAGAGTTCCATTTAAGTCAATGGAATTTCTTCTAATTTACACGAGTGTGATTCAGAGCAAAATGGTGACCCTTAGAATATTGGTGTCTGGAAGATGGGAATAGCCACAACTGTTGCATTCATTTATTTAATACTGCTGTGACTAGGAGCTTGCAGGTATCTCTGGGAATGTCTTGACAAAGTTAAATACAGTTATTGAAAGGAAGTACTTTGGAAGGTTAACAAAACAAAACAGAAATATTTTCAGAAACATGGTTTAGTGCATTTATTACACTTTTTTTCCTTTGTGCAAAATGTGGATGGGCACACATGAATATGTGTCTATGCAAACTGCATTCATTAAGTTTTGTCTGCACACCAGGATTTTGTTTTGGATTGGGTCTGTTGTTTTTTCCAGGGAAATAAAACATTGTATATCCACAGGGCTCTTTCTGCATATACAAAAGTCCTGAAGATTCCAGCTCAATGGAAGGAGGACAGCCTAAAGTTCTGCAAGGGATACCACCGAATAACTCAGTCAAAGTTCTGGTTCGGGTGTATATCGTGAGAGTAAGTGTACAGCTTCTATTTCTGCCTTGAAATAATGGGGCGGGGGGGGGGGGGTTAGAGTACAACAGAGTAGCATCTGCAGCCAGTCAGGACTTCTCATAGTAAATCACAAAGACGCCCAGTTGACTGGAGAAGAGGAATTCTAGGGGCTGTTTTGGGAGGATCATAGCAAAAAAGGGACAAACAAAGCAGGAAGCATGCAGGAGAAGGAGAGAATGGAAGAATATATCTTTAAGAGAAAGCAAAGGGGTAGGAGTCTGAATGATGAACTTGAAGGAACAATGGTAGAAATTAGGAAGGTCAAATACTGAGGAAACGTGGTGGGATATGGAGAAGTCAGAGGAGAGAGACAGCCATTAGTGAGCTGTATTAGTGAGAAACAAAAGAGAAGCAGAAAAGAAAATCAGTTGATATAAGGTAGAAAAAACCTGGAGTTAGGGAGAGGAAATTAAATTAAAAGACAAAAGAGAAGCAGAGAAAGAAGACACTTTTTTTTCTGTGTTTAAATGCTTTCAGATCACATCCATCACAGACAATGGGCCAGTCAATGGAGCTATGACTTACACCAGCTGAGGATCTGGCCCATTGTTTATGGGAAAATCCCCTTGAATCCCACATAGATTTGGACTTGAAAACCTCCAGCAAAGTCAGCTTCTTCCTTTGGCTCTTTCTCTTCCTCTCACCTCACCCATTCCATTCTGATCAGCAACAGTGCCCGGGACCGTTCTAGTTGCTCTCTTCGGCTTTGCACTTGGGCCCTAAGCAGTCTCCAAACACTCTCTCCCGAGTGGAGCTCTCTCTATTTTAGTAGGCAGGACTAGCTTAGCATTTGTGTTTCCAGAACATCCCATGTGCCAGTGGAAAAACAGCTCCATTAGAAAACAACCACATTTAATGATTACCTTTAATGAAGCATTTGGATTTTGATGAAAGAGTATTTTCTTTTTGTCAGGCATATAATCTTAGCCCAGCTGATCCAGATGGCACCTCAGATCCCTATATTGTGCTCAGACTAGGCAAAACTGAAATTAAAGACCAGGCCAATTACATCCCCAAACAACTAAACCCAGTTTTTGGAAGGTGAGTGATGGCTTTATTTAAATGTCCGTCGTGATTTCTGCCTTAGGATTTTGCTACAGTTATTTCTGCTTGTTTTCAAGAGCAGAGTGCATTTATTATGCAATGATATGTGTGTGTTTGGAGGTTTCGTAATTAAAATCTCAAGAATTTGTGTCACATTGTATGATTACAAATTATTCAATTTTTATGCTAGTCAAACACCTCCTGAAATTCAATCTGCAGAAGGCTTTTTATTTCACAACAAGAAACGAAGCAGCAAATGATCTTGTCAGCTCAGATTAATGAGGTGATTAGTTATCTTAAAGTGAAATAGATACAGTGACAGTTAAATTTAAGAACATAACAATGGCCATACTGGGTCAGACCAAAGGTCCATCCAGCCCAGTATCCTGTCTACTGACAGTGGCCTATGCCAGGTGCCCCGGAGGGAGTGAACCTAACAGGTAATGATCAAATGATCTCTCTGCTATTATCCATCTCCACCCTCTGACAAACAGAGGCTAGGGACACCATTCCTCACCCATCCTGGCTAATAGCCATTAATGGACTTAACCTCCATGAATTTATCTAGTTCTCTTTTAAACCCTGTTATAATCCTAGCCTTTACAACCTCCTCAGGCAAGGAGTTCCACAGGTTGACTGTGCGCTGTGTGAAGAAGAACTTCCTTTTATTTGTTTTAAACCTGCTGCCCATTAATTTCATTTGGTGGCCCCTAGTTTTTATATTATGGGAACAAGTAAATAACTTTTCCTTATTCACTTTCTCCACACCATTCATGATTTTATATACCTCTATCATATCCCCCCCTTAGTCTCCTCTTTTCCAAGCTGAAAAGTCCTAGCCCCTTTAATCTCTCCTCATATGGGACCTGTTCCAACCCCCTAATCATTTTAGTTGCCCTTCTCTGAACCTTTTCTAATGTCAGTATATCTTTTTTGAGACACATCTGTACGCAGTATTCAAGATGTGGGCGTATTATGGATTTATATAAGGGCAATAAGATATTCTCCGCATCCCGTTTGCTTTTTTGACTGCCATTGCACACTGCGTGGACGTCTTCAAAGAACTATTCATGATGACTCCAAGTTCTCTTTCCTGATTAGTTAATTCCAAATTTAATTTCCAAAATTTAATTTCCAAATTTTGTGGTGGTGTTTTTAAATCTGAATATTACTATAAAACAATCTCAGACTTTTAGGACCAAACCAGAGCCCAGTTTTCAAAGGTAGCCTTTGATTTTGGGCCAGTCAATTTCTGAGTGCCTTGCTTTAGCCACAGAGGGCCAGATTTTCAAAAGAGTTCCACACCCACAGTTGGGGCCAGGTTTGAAAATCTAAGCCACTATGGTGTACTTTGCAGAAGTGCTTAGCATGAACAGCTCCTATTGACTTCCTCAGGTTCAAAGGGTCAGTTCAGTTTGTAATCAGAGTTTATCTGAACTTAGCCACTTTTCTTTGGTCTGGGAATTCGGCAAGAAATCTCATGGAAATGGGTTCTCTCTTCAGAGTTTTAGTACTTCCTGTTTCAAGAATACAAACCATTCAGAAACAAAATGCAGATGCATAACCTCAGTTGGAACTGATTAGGTAGGGCACTATACTCCTTTTATTCAGCATGTTTTCAGTGTGTTCAGGTATTCAGTAAAAATACCTAACTGAAGAAACTATTCATGCCTGCGGGCATACTGTGCACTTGTAGCATCCACTATACCTTTTATGACTGATACTTGTAGCTTTAAAAATGATTTGTCTTATAAAATCCTATCTATTTTTGCCTCAGATCATTTGAAATTCAGGCCACTTTCCCTAAGGAATCTGTGCTCTCCATCCTGATCTATGACCATGATATGGTTGGAGCGGATGACCTCATTGGAGAAACTAAAATTGATTTGGAAAATCGTTTCTACAGCAGGCACCGGGCTACCTGTGGTCTACAAAGTCAATATGAAAAGTAAGATCCTCTTCAGTCACTTGGTTTGTGCATATACGAGAAATGAGTGACCTGCAAGGAAGCTTCTTGATGAAAACTGATCTAGCCAAACATTGTACATTTTTCAGCCTTTGAGTTTTGTAGGTTTTGTTAAACTGAATTGTTTCAGAGAAGCAGCCGTGTTAGTCTGTATTCGCAAAAAGAAAAGGAGTACTTGTGGCACCTTAGAGACTAACCAATTTATTTGAGCATAAGCTTTCGTGAGCTACAGCTCACTTCATTGGATGCATAAAGCGGAAAATACAGTGAGGAGATTTATATACACACAGACCAGGCAAAAATGGATATTTACCATACACATTGTAAGGAGAGTGATCACTTAAGATGAGCTATTACCAGCAGGAGAGTGGGGTGGAAGAAAACCTTTTGAAGTGATAATCAAGGTGGGCCATTTCCAGGAGTTAACAAAAATGTCTGAGGAACAGTGGGAGGGGGAGGAATAAACAAGGGGAAATAGAAAAGGAGTACTTGTGGCACCTTAGAGACTAATCAATTTATTTGAGCATGAGCTTTCGTGAGCTACAGCTCACTTCATCAGGGGAAATAGTTTTACTTTGTATAATGACTCAGCCACTCCCAGTCTCTATTCAAGCCTAAGTTAATTGTTTCCAATTTGCAAATTAATTCCAATTCAGCAGTCTCTCGTTGGAGTTTGTTTTCGAAGTTTTTTTGTTGAAGAATAGTCACTTTTAGATCAGAAATCGAGTGACCAGAGAGATTGAAGTGTTCTCCGACTGGTTTATGAATGTTATAATTCTTGACATCTGATTTGTGTCCATTTATTCTTTTACGTAGAGACTGTCCAGTTTGACCAATGTACATGGCAGAGGGGCATTGCTGGCACATGATGGCGTATATCACATTGGTAGATGTGCAGGTGAACGAGTCTCTGATAGTGTGGCTGATGTGATTAGGCCCTATGATGGTGTCCCCTGAATAGATATGTGGGCACAGTAGGCAACGGGCTTTGTTGCAAGGATAGGTTCCTGGGTTAGTGGTTCTGTTGTGTGGTATGTGGTTGCTGGTGAGTATTTGCTTCAGGTTGGGGGGCTGTCTGTAGGCAAGGACTGGCCTGTCTCCCAAGATTTGTGAAAGTGATGGGTCGTCCTTCAGGATAGGTTGTAGATCCTTGATAATGCGTTGGAGAGGTTTTAGTTGGGGGCTGAAGGTGATGGCTAGTGGCGTTCTGTTATATTCTTTGTTGGGCCTGTCCTGTAGTAGGTGACTTCTGGGTACTCTTCTGGCTCTGTCAATCTGTTTCTTCACTTCCGCAGGTGGGTATTGTAGTTATAAGAATGCTTGATAGAGATCTTGTAGGTGTTTGTCTCTCTCTGAGGGGTTGGAGCAAATGCGGTTGTACCATAGAGCTTGGCTGTAGACAATGGATCGTGTGGTGTGGTCTGGGTGAAAGCTGGAGGCATGTAGGTAGGAATAGCGGTCAGTAGGTTTCCGGTATAGGGTGGTGTTTATGTGACCATCACTTATTAGCACTAAGAGATCCAGATAAGAGATATTAGAGATCCAGGAAGTGGATCTCTTGTGTTGAGTGGTCCAGGCTGAGGTTGATGGTGGAATGGAAATTGTTGAAAGCATGGTGGAATTCCTCAAGGGCTTCTTTTCCATGGGTCCAGATGATGAAGATGTCATCAATATAGCGCAAGTAGAGTAGGGGCATTAGGGGACAAGAGCTGAGGGAGCATTGTTCTAAGTCAGCCATAAAAATGTTGGCATACTGTGGGGCCATGCGGGTACCCATAGCAGTGCCGCTGATTTGAAGGTATACATTGTCCCCAAATGTAAAATAGTTATGGGTGAGGACAAAGTCACAAAGTTCAGCCACCAGGTTTGCCGTGACATTATCGGGGATACTGTTCCTGACGACTTGTAGTCCGTCTTGGTGTGGAATGTTGGTGTAGAGGGCTTCTACATCCATAGTGGCCAGGATGGTGTTTTCAGGAAGATCACCGATGGATTGTAGTTTCCTCAGGAAGTCAGTGGTGTCTCGAAGGTAGCTGGGAGTGCTGGTAGTGTAGCCTGAGGAGGGAGTCTACATAGCCAGACAATCCTGCTGTCAGGGTGCCAATGCCTGAGATGATGGGGCGCACAGGATTTCCAGGTTTATGGATCTTGGTTAGCAGATATAATACCCCAGGTCGGGGTTCCAGGGGTGTGTCTGTGAATTGTGTCACAAGGCATTAGAAGTAGAAAGTGAGTATTTTTAAAACCAACAGTCCTACTTACTCACAATTAGTTCCAGATAGCAAACTGTCTATATTTAAGTGTCTTTGTTTGATAAACATAAGGTGGAGATTTTACTGAATCAAAGGGTGAATAAAAATCTCTGTCTGAGGTGGCTGTGCAATAGTGGTAAGGCCAAATTCTGGTCTCAGTTACACTTGTAAAAATCCAAAGTAACTGCCTTGAAGCCACTGGAGTTTCTCTGGATTTTCGTGTGTCAATGAGAACAGAATTTGGCTGTAGATTCTGGAGATAGTGGGTAGTAAAGGCGTGTCACAAGGAGTATTGATCAGAGACTGAATTTTATTTCCTGACCCCAGTCACCTGATCTGGGCCAGGGTTTAAAGTATAATATCCCTGTCCCACGAGTAGGGGCTTGTTTACACAGCGGGGTAATGTGCTCTACAAGGGTGTGATTTCTAAAGTGCACTAATGGGTTGTGCATTAATTGGTCCATGTAGACCTTGCTGGTGCAATTTAATGTAGTGCTGTTTAAAACAGTACTATGTTAAAGCACACTAGGGAACTACACACAGGTGCTGGAACTAAGGGTGCTGCTGCACCCCCTGACTTGAAGTGGTTTCCATCATATACAGGGTTTACAGTTTGGTTCAATGGCTCTCAGCACCTCCACTGTACAAATTGTTCCAGCACCCCTGGGTCTACATATATCAGGTAATGCACACCAACATTAGTCTGCCTTAGAAACCACACCCCTGTAGACTCCATTACCCACTGCGTAGGCAAGCCCAGGGTTTTGGTGTCCATTGACTCCAATGATTACCGTCACATAGTTTGTGATCACAGATCGATTGGTTTCTAGATTCAACCACCTGAAGAGAGAAATCCTCACTGGCTTTAGCTTGGTCTATGTCTGTACTTAATAAACGCATCTCTGTAGCCACATGCCAGTGCTTCCCCATGTCTATTCCTCTGTGAATTTTGCCTTTTTTCCCCCTTACAATGATAAGAAGCGTGAAATGTTGGGACTGCATTAACACTAACGGTCATATTTTCAGCTAGTTTAAATTGATTTTAATGCATTTACACCAGCTGAGGATCTATCCCTAGATGTGCCTGATTGCAGTACTTCAGTTGATATGCTAAAAATGTGGGGAGTGATTTTAAACTGCATAATAAATTGGTAAGCAGAGTTCTTGACATTTTACCTTGTTATTGCAACTTGACTCCAAAAGACCATTTTTTCTGTTGCCTATTCAGTTTTTTTTATAACCAGAAGTGCCTCAGTTCTAGCTTCCAGCTGCCTTGTTATTTTAGCAGGCATGTTATGCAGTGCTTAGAATTTGTTATTTTGTTCTTAATAATGGAGTCTCAAGTACAGCATCTGAAATTAACTAATCAAAAGAAACTGGAATACTGCTTGGCTGCAGAACTTCCATGACCTCTAAAAACTGGGGGGGGGGGGGGAGGGGCAGCAGATTCCCTGCTATGTCACACCTGCGTGACTCCATATAAATCAATTGAATTACACCAGGGAAAATCCAATGTCACAGAGTAGTGACTCAGGCCCTAGTAAGAATCATTGTGGCAATCCTAGTATTTCAATACACTTATTGAGATATAGGGCACAATTTTAAAAAGTGTCTAAGTCCCATTTTCAAAAGTTACTTAGGAGCCAAAGGGTACATCTGCACTTGGAGCTGGAAATGTAAATTCCAGCTCTAGAAGCCATACCTGCACTAGCTCTGATCAAGCTAGCATCCTAAAAATACTGTCACTGTAGTAGTGCAAGCGGTGGGAGGGACTAGTCTCCTGAGCACATACCTAGCATCTCGGACAGGATGGTGTATGGGGCAGCTAGCCCCGCCTGCCGCTCACATTAGTGTGGCTACACTTTTGTTTTTAGTAGAATCATAGAATATCAGGGTTGGAAGGGACCTCAGGAGGTCATTTAGTCCAACGCCCTGCTCAAAGCAGGACCGATACCCAATTAAATCATCCCAGCCAGGGCTTTGTCAAGCCTGACCTTAAAAACTTCTAAGGAAGGAGATTCCACCACCTCCCTAGGTAACGCATTCCAGTGTTTCACCACCCTCCTAGTGAAAAAGTTTTTTCCTAATATCCAACCTAAATCTCCCCCACTGCAACTTGAGACCATTACTCCTTGTCCTGTCATCTGCTACCACTGAGAATAGTCTAGATCCATCCTCTTTGGAACCCCCTTTCAGGTAGTTGAAAGCAGCTATCAAATCCCCCCTCATTCTTCTCTTCCACTGACTAAACAATCCCAGTTCCCTCAGCCTCTCCTCATAAGTCATGTGTTCCAGTCCCCTAATCATTTTTGTTGCCCTACGCTGGACTCTTTCCAATTTTTCCACATCCTTCTTCTAGTGTGGGGCCCAAAACTGGACACAGTACTCCAGCTGAGGCCTCACCAATGTCGAATAGAGGGGAACAATCACATCCCTCGATCTGCTGGCAATGCCCCTACATATACATCCCAAAATGCCATTGGCCTTC
This sequence comes from Lepidochelys olivacea, assembly GCF_965140295.1. NCBI lineage: Eukaryota > Metazoa > Chordata > Testudines > Cheloniidae > Lepidochelys > Lepidochelys olivacea. The sequence goes on along the minus strand of NC_140412.1, from coordinate 22,193,617 downwards.
TTGGCAACAAGGGCACACTGTTGACTCATATCCAGCTTCTCATCCACTGTAACCCCTAGGTCCTTTTCTGCAGAACTGCTGCCGAGCCTTTCGGTCCCTACTCTGTAGTGGTGCACTGGATTCTTCCGTCCTAAATGCAGGACTCTGCACTTGTCCTTGTTGAACCTCATCAAATTTCTTTTGGCCCATTCCTCCAATTTGTCTAGGTCCTTCTGAATCCTATCCCTACCCTCCAGCGTATCTACCACTCCTCCCAGTTTAGTGTTGTCTGCAGATTTGCTTAGGGTGCAATCCACACCATCCTCCAGATCATTTATGAAGATATTGAACCAAACCGGTCCCAGGACCGACCCTTGGGGCACTCTGCTTGATACTGGCTGCCAACTAGAAATGGAGCCATTGATCACTACCTGTTGAGTCCGACAATCTAGCCAACTTTCTACCCACCTTATAGTGGATTCATCCAGCCCATACTTCTTTAACTTGCTGACAAGAATACTGTGGGAGACAGTGTCAAAAGCTTTGCTAAAGTCAAGGAACAGGACATCCACTGCTTTCCCTTCATCCACAGAACCAGTTATCTCATCATAGAAGGCAATTAGATTAGTCAGGCATGACTTGCCCTTGGTGAATCCATGCTGACTGTTCCTGATCACTTTCCTCTCATCTAAGTGCTTCAGAATTGATTTCTTGAGGACCTGCTCCATGATTTTTCTGGGGACTGAGGTGAGGCTGACTGGCCTGTTGTTCCCAGGATCATCCTCCTTCCCTTTTGTAAAGATGGGCACTACATTAGCCTTATTCCAGTCGTCCGGGACTTCCCCGGATCGCCATGAGTTTTCAAAGATAATGGCCAATGGCTCTGCAATCACATCCGCCAGCTCCTTTAGCACTCTCGGATGCAACGCATCTGGCCCCATGGACTTGTGCACGTCCAACTTTTCTAAATAGTCCCGAACCACTGTCTTTCTCCACAGAGGGCTGATCACCTCCTCCCCATGCTGTGCTGCCCAGTGCAGTAGTCTGGGAACTGACCTTGTTCGTGAAGGAAGAGGCAAAAAAAGTATTGAGTACATTAGCTTTTTCCACATCCTCTGTCACTAGGTTGCCTCCCTCATTCAGTAAGGGGCCCACACTTTCCTTGACTTTCTTCTTGTTGCCAACATCCCTGAAGAAACCCTTCTTGTTACTCTTAACATCTCTTGCTAGCTGCAACTCCAGATGTGATTTGGCCTTCCTGATTTCACTCCTGCATGCCCAAGCAATATTTTTATACTCATCCCTGGTCATTTGTCCAATCTTCCACTTCTTGTAAGCTTCTTTTTCGTGTTTAAGATCAGCAAGAATTTCACTGTTAAGCCAAGCTGGTCGCCTGCCATATTTACTATTCTTTCTACACATGGGGATGGTTTGTCCCTGTAACCTCAATAAGGATTCTTTAAAATACAGCCAGCTCTCCTGGACTCCTTTCCCTCTCATGTTATTCTCCCAGGGGATCTTGCCCATCAGTTCCCTGAGGGAGTCAAAGTCTGCTTTTCTGAAGTCCAGGGTCCGTATGCTAGCTCGATCGGAGTGAGCACTGGTCTGTTTCCTTAAGCTGGGATTTATACTTCCAGCTCAAAGTGTAGACATAACTAGGGTTACCAGACAGCATATATGTGAAAAAACAGGACAGGGGGTGGGTGGTAATAAACGCCTAAATAAGAAAAAGTCTCAAAAAACGGGACTGTCCCTTTAAAAATGGGACATCTGGTCACCCTAGAAATAACCTAAGGGCTGCATTTATTATAAATAGCAGTATAGCCGGGAGGGAGCGGGGGGAAGGGGGGGTAGAATGGGCGGCAGCTTGGGCTACCCAGAGCTAACGCGCAGCCTGGGAGTCTGGGCAAGTTTGTACTCAGGCAGCTAGCTCGAGCTGCCGCCCATGCTACCCTCAGCTGCGTTGCTATTTTTAGTGAGCTATCCTGAGCAGAGCTAGTGTGTGCCTGTATACTCGACCTGGGAAGCATGCTGCCAGCTGCAGTGTAGACATACCCTTGGTGTCACTGCAAGTTTGATTTCCCTTATAGGGTCAAATTCGGACGTTGGTGTAAGTAACATCAACCCCACAGAAGCCAACGGAGTTACATCGGCTTATACTAGAGCCATGTAACATCCATCATGTATGACCTCCGTGATCTATGCCTGTGGCCCAGACCCCATCGCCACACTATTCAAAATAATAGCTATGGGGCCTGTCTGGTGCCCTAGTGTTAGCAACGGCATGGAGGAGACCCGGACTCTCTTCCTGTCCCAGGTACTAGTCCCAGCTCTTCAAGCTGGCTGGGGCGGAGAATGTGATGGAGGGAGTGCACTAAGTTCCCATTGATGAGAGAGAACCTCTTGTTCTGTTACAAAGAGGACTGTGATCAGTTGTTCTCCATGTCCATTGAAGGTAGGACAAGAAGTAATGGGCTCAATCTACAAAGGAGATTTTGATTAGATATTAGAAAAAATTTCTAATTATAAGGGTGGGTAAGTTCTGGAATAGGTTACTAAGGGAGGTTGTGGAATCCCTGTCATTGGTGGCTTTTAAGGAGAGGTTAGACGAGAGGTGGGCAAACTACGGCCTGTGGGCTGGACCGTCCTGCCTGGCCCCTGAGCTCCCAGCTGGGGAGGCTAGCTCCTGGCCCCTCCCCTGCTGTTCCCCCACCCCTGTAGTTATGCTGCCGTGCGGATAGCGTGGCTTGCACCCCCCCACCTCCCAGGCTTTCCAATAAGTCTGTCCTGCCGCTCTGAGTGGCATGGTAAGGGGGCAGGGGGAGAGGGGGATTGGATAAGGGGCAGGAGGTCCCAGGGGGGGCAGTCAGGGAACAGGGGGCAGTTGGATGGGGCAGAGGTTGGTGGGAGGGCGGGGACGGTCAGGAGACAGGGAGCGGGGGTTGGATAGGGGGCGGGGTCCTGGGGGTTGGAGGGTTCCAGGGGAGATGGGCAGGGAGCAGGGGGGGTTGGATAGGGGGTGGGGTCCTGCGGGGGCAGTTAGGAACGGGGGTCCCAGGAGGGGGTGGTCAGGGGACAAGGAGTGGGGGGGTGGTTGGATGGGTCGGGGGTCCTGGGGGCCCTGTCAGGGGGTGAGGGGGTGGATAGGGGTCGGGGCAGTCAGGGGATAGGAAGCAAAGGGGGTTGGATAGGGGGTGGGGTCTCAGGGGGGGCGGTTAGGGGCGGGGGTTCCCAAGAGGGGGCGGTCAGAGGACAAGGAGCAGGGGGGGTTGGATGGGTCGGGGATTCTGAGGGGGGCAGTCAGGGGGCGGGAAGTGGGAGGGAGTGGATAGGGGGCGGGGGCCAGGCTGTTTGTGGAGGCACAGCCTTCCCTATCTGGCCCTCCGTACAGTTTTGCAACCTTGATGTGGCCCTCGGGCCAAAAAGTTTGCCCACCCCTGGGTTAGACACACATGTGTCAGGAATGATCTAGGTTTACTTGGTCCTGCCTCAAAGCAGGGGCCTGGACTTGATTGTCCCTTTCAACCCTACATTTCTATTATTTCTAAAATTCTATGTCAACCTGACAGCCTGATCCAATGCCCACTGAAGTCAGTGGAAGGACTTCCATTCACTTTAGTTAGTGTTGGACCAGGTCCTGAATGATCAAGGACTAGCACTGGCCAGCTCCAAAAGGAGTCCTGCCCTGACTTTCTTGACCAAACAGTTGGTGGCTGATGTGATGTCAGACCTTGATAATGAGGGTATACGTATACAATGTGGGGAACATTTGCTGGGATGGCTCTAAGGGACTATGAAAGGAGAAGCAGAGGACGTGTGAAGCTCTGGCTCCATTTCACTTGTGTAAAATTAATTCTGTTCACTTTCACCCAGTCGGGTTTAAACTCCCTTAAAGTAAATGCGTCTGCTAGGGCATCTGACCGTTGGATCGGCGCTCCTGAATAGGTACAGCCTTTAACCGAATGGAAAACCTTCTCCATTCCTCTCTTTGCTTTGTCCCCTCATTGCAGAGAAGGGTACAATGCCTGGCGAGATGCAGTTCAGCCAACTGAGATCCTCAACAAGTTATGCAAGGACAACAAACTGCCTGAGCCCCACAAGCGACCTGGGGCAATACAAATAGGAACCAAAGTATTCACTGGGAAGACAAGCTTTAATGGAGAAGAGAATGGTAATTATGCCATTTATTGTTATTTAGTCCCATTACAGTAGCCCCTAGAGGTCCCACCTTTGATTGGGGTCCTATTGTGCTAGGCACTGGACAAGCAGATAGCAAGAGACAGTCTCTGCCCTGAGGAGCTCACCATCTAAATAGACAAGGCAGACAAAGAGTGGGAAGGGAAATAGGAGCACAAAGGTTAAGGGACTTGTATAAGGTCACACAGCTGGCCAATAGTCAATTCATGAACAGGACTCAGGCCTCCTAATTCCCAGTCCAGTGCCTTATCCACTAGACCAGGCTGCCTCTCTTCATTGTTACACTTCTTGTTTATTATTAACTATTACCACTATCATCATTAGTTCTGCGAGGGCATTGGTATAAAACCTACTCCCTGCAGTCCTGTTGAGCTTGGGGATCCATGAGTCTAGAGGTCTTTGCAGGGAGTTGCTGCTTCCACCAGGGGAAGAGTCAAGTTCCAAGAGGAGTAGATGGGCAAAGCTACCAGGGGGTTGGGTTTGTAGATGTGGGTGGTGAGGGGTGGGACAGAGTCACCAGTGGCTAGGTTGCGTATTTGAGGGAAGGAGATGGTAAGGGGCAGATGAGATGCATTAGGATGGATGCTTTGACTGGGTAACCCAAGAGAGGGAAGCAGCACAAGGACTGTGCTTTCCCTCTTCGTCAGTGTCTAGTCTATTTTCAGAGTTTGATCTTTGTCTTAGCTCATATATCTTGCTCCCGTTTCTCCTGTGGACAAGCAGACCAGGGAAGATAGGGCTCAGCATGCTTCAGTATAAGGATAGGGCCAAACTATGGCTGTTCCCGAAAGGATACATTGGGTAAAAGAATGCTAGACAAACAAATGACTCCAGAGGGGCCTAGGCAGAGCAGGACTAGACCTGACCCTCTGCTTACCAACAGGTGTATACTAGGAGAAGTGGCTGCAATAGTTGCTTCCCAGTATTCTTGCCCCAGTGCCAGTGGAGCCATTATGCTTTTCAGAGGCACAGTGTCACCAGGGGACTGCAGGTTGGCCCTCCCTTTCCCCTGCTTAGCACAACACTGCCCAGAACAAGGCATAATTTTATCCATGGATACCTTTGGCATCTTTCTGCTCCCTACACGCAGCATGTGAATTTGGCACTCAAGGGGTCTTCCTTGTTGCCATCACAAGGCAAAAATAAAATTAATGTACAATCCCTAGCACCTATTACTGGCACTTCCTGGCAGCTCAAGGAAATGCCAAATCCCCTGTTCTTTGATTGGCTACAATTTTTTAAAGAAAAAGACTTAATTATTTAGAAGAAGAAGAAGAAAGAAAGCCAGTAAGTCTTTACCATCCTACTGTTAGAGACAGCACTAAAATAGGCCTGTTTAATTTTGTAATGATTCATGGTATTTTGTAATTAGGTTCCTTCTCAGCACTAAACTTTCAGTTACTCCTGTGGGTGCTCTAACTTAAAGGAATAAATGTGTTTGATTACATCTCTGTTCTTCCTTGGGATGCATTAAATGCTGCTCTAAACTCGAGCAGATTTTTAACATGTGTCTTTCACAACTGACAGACCATATTAATCAGAGGCTTAATATGCTAATTCTGCTCTGGTTGTTCTTTTTTTAATTACTCTTTCCTATAGAAGAGCCAGTTGAATCCTATGAACAACTTGCCCTCAAGGTTTTACATTCCTGGGATGAAATCCCAGGGATTGGATGTAAGCTGGTTCCAGAACACATTGAGACCCGGCCTCTCTATCACAAGGATAAACCAGGCATGGAACAGGTAGATAAGCCTACGGTGAAAGCACGAAACACGGAAGAGGTTTTCCATTTCTCCTACCACCGTTGTTTCTGTTACTATCTCCGAGCTAACAGAGAAATCTCACAAGTGCTCCTGTTTCCGTTATAGTTTGCACAAAATCATAAGTACATAGTTCAAAATTGTCAAATATGCATATGTACAGTGAAGCACCTAAATTCATATTTAGGCACCTAAGCAAGAGTGATGCTATTTAATTACAAATTTTCATACTTTCAAATTTTGGGGTATCTTGTCAATTTAATGTTAACTCTGCATTTCATTGCATTTTAATGACTGTTGCTTTCCCTCTCCCACTATCTGCAAAGTTCTTGTAGGGGTGCTCTCAGCTTTAACTTCGCCACACAATTTTTTTTTCAGGGAATCTAATCAAGTGTCCCTTTGCTCATATCTGAAAATAACTACTTAGGAATTTGGCTGCAGTAAAGCATTTAAGCACATGTTTAAGTTACACTGACTTCATGAAGACACATTGAAGCTAATGCAATTTCAGCATATGCTAAAATGAATATATATAATATTGATTAATCACAGTTAATTCACGCAATTAACTCAAAAAATTAATCACAATTAAAAAAAGTAATCTCAATGAATTGCCATTTTAATTACACTGTTAAACAATAGAATACCAACTGAAATTTATTAAATATTTTGGATGTTTTTGTACATGTTCATATATATTGTATTCTGTGTTGTAATTGAACTCAAAGTGTATATTATTTTTAGTACAAATATTTGCACTGTAAAAATCATAAACAAAAGAAATAATATTTTTCAGTTCACCTCATACAAGTACCATCATGCAATCTCTTTGTCATGAAAGTGCAACTTACAAATGTAGATTTTTTTGTTACTTAACTGCACTCAAACAAAACAATGTAAAACTTCAGTACCTACAAGTCCACTCAGTCCTACTTCTTGTCCAGCCAATCTCTAAAACAAACAAGTTTGTTTACATTTACAGGAGATAATGCTGCCCTCTTCTTATTTACAGTGTCACCAGAAAGTGAGAACAGGCATTCACATGGCACTTTTGTAGCTGGCATTGCAAGGTATTTACGTGCCAGATATACTCAACATTCGTATGCCCTTCATGCTTCGGCCACCATTCCAGAGGACATGCTTCCATCTAATGATGCTTGTTAAAAAAATAATGTGTTAATTAAATTTGTGACTGAACTCCTTGGGGGAGAATTGTATATCTATTTTACCCACATTCTGCCATATACACCTCTACCCCGATATAATGTGGTCCTCAGGAGACAAAACATCTCACCGCATTATAGGTGAGACTGCATTATATCGAACTTGCTTTGGCCCCCCCGTTCCTTGTTCCCTGACCGCCCCCTCCAGAGACCCCCATCCCTAATCATCCCCAGGACCCCACCCCCTACTCAGTCCCCCTGCTCCCTGTCCCCTGACTGCTCCGACCCCTATCTACACCCCCCGCCTTCTAACAGGCACTCACTGGCAGCGGCAGGAAGCGGAGCAACACGGCCCCAGCCCGCTCCACTCCGCCACCTCCACCACCGCTCCGTTTCCCGCTGCCGGTGAGTGCGGGGAGGTTGGGGAAAGGACGCCCTCCGCACTCACTGGTGGCGGGAAACAGAGCGACGTGGCCCAGCCAACTCTGCTTTTCTTGCCCCGGCCCCAGCTGTGTCACGGGGGGGTGGTGGTTGGGGAAAGGTCCCACACTCACCTGCGGCGGGAAGCAGAGCGCTGCAGCTGGGAGCTGGTGGAATGGAGTGGAGTGGGCTGGGGCTGGGCTGCTCCGCTTCCACCACTGCCAGGGAGTGCGGGGGGGATCCCTTCCCCCAAGCCCCCTCCCCTGAGCAACACAGCTGGGGAAGGGGAGAGGGAAGCTGAGCGGGCTGCTCCCATCCCCCCACTAATCCCCTGGGCCACTCTGGGACTGCAGGCCCCCCGAAAGTGCCCCCCACAGCTCCTGCCTCCCAGACCCTGGGTGGGGGAGGGAGCACCTGATCACGCCCGAGACCCTCTGCCCCTTATCCAACCCCTCAGCCCCAGCCCGGCACCCTTAATACACTTCTCAGAGCAGCATGTCAGAGCTTTACCACGTTGTATGTGAACCTGCATTATATCGGGTCGCGTTATATTGGGGTAGAGGTGTATTTCATGTTATAGCAGTCTCGGATGATGACCCAGCACATGTTGTTCATTTTAAGAACACTTTCACTGCAGATTTGACAAAACTCCAAGAAGGTGAGATTTCTAAAGATAGCTACATTGCTCAACCCAAGGTTTAAGAATCTGAAGTGCCTTCCAAAATCTGAGAGGGACGAGATGTGGAGCATGCTTTCAGAATTCTTAAAAGAGCAACACACCGACGCGGAAACTACAGAACCCGAACCACGAAAAAAAAAATCAACCTTCTGCTGGTGGCATCTGACTCAGATAATGAAAATGAACATGCATCAGTCTGCACTGCTTTGGCTTGTTATCAAGCAGAACCCAGCATCAGCATGGACGCATGTCCCCTGGAATGGTGGTTGAAGCATGAAGGAACACACAAATATCTTGCGACACCGGCTACAACAGTGCCATGAGAGTGCCTGTTCTCACTTTCAGGTGACATTTTAAACAGGAAGCGAGTAGCATTATCTCCTGCGAATGTAAACAAACTTGTTTGTCTGAGCGATTGACTGAACAAGAAGTAGGACTGAGTGGACTTGCAGGCTCTAAAATTTACATTGTTTTATTTTTGAATGAAGTTTTTTTGTACATAATTCTACATTTGTAAGTTCAACTTTCACAATAAAGGGATTGCACTACAATACTTGTATTAGGTGAATTGAAAAATACTATTTCTTTTGGTTTTTTACAGTGCAAATACATGTAATCAAAAATAAATATGAACTGAACATTGTACACTTTGTATTCTGTGATGTAACTGAAAGCAATATATTTGAAAATGTAGAAAACATCCAAAATATTTAAGTAAATGGTATTCTATTATTAACAGTGCGATTAATCACAATTAATTTTTTTAATCGCTTGAAAGCCCTAATATAATATATATGCATGTATTTCATTGGGAAAATATAGTTAACTATTCAATATATGTTCTGAGATCTCTCCAGACCATCTATGGAGAGGAATCAGAATTGCTCAAGAGGCGTGTCTGGATAAGTATTATTGTTATAGTGTGAACAGCTAACCGTGATTCTTCTTTGGACTTCAACTTTAAGGGCTTAAGAGTCTGCCCTCATTATTGTGCAGTTCTGATAATGTGTATCACAATGACAGTGATGAAAATTCTAGATAGTCACTGATTTGTTACAAGATGTTCTTATTTGTGATGGCCAAACTGAAAACAACTCAGAATCTGAGTTAGGTTCAATTAAGGATCCAAATAATTATCCAACCCTCTTGAGTCTCCAAAATTGGGCTGGAAGTCTCATAAGAATAGGCTTTCTTGAAAGATTTCAATTGCTACCGCCTCTGGCCTGAGTTGAAAATACCACGAGAAACACCTCTCTTCTTCAAGTGCTTGTTCACGTTGATTCCAATCAGGTGTGCGCACGCCGCGTGCATGGTCGTCGGAAACATTTTCCCTGATCAGCTCCCATTGGGTCAGCTGTGGAGCCCCCTGGAGTGGTGCCTTCATGGCGCTCAATATATGACCCTGCCGATCTGACCCCCTTTCAGTTCCTTCTTACTGTTGTGATGGCCATTGGAACTGCATTTGCTTGCCTAGCAAGGGCTTCCCTTAGCTTTCTTCTTTAGTCTGTAGTTTCAGTCTAGGTTTCAGTTAGTAGTTAGTTTTAGTTTGTGTACATACTGTATATAGTGTTCGGGTTAGTGTGCAGGGTCCTCCCTTATACCTTACCTTCCCTCGGCTCCTGGGCATGCCTCAGGGCCAAGGGTTTAAACCTTGCGGGACCTGTGGGAAGCCCATGCCAACTGGCTACCCCCACGATGCGTGTCTGGGGGAAGAGCACCAAACACACAGGTGCAAAATCTGCAGGTCTTTCCACCCTCGGATGAAGAAAGAGCAGGATTTCTGGCTGAAACAACTTCTGACGGGGTCCACTCTCCATCTGCAGCCTGCCACGGAGTGCCCCAGCCTCGGTGTGCAACATGGCGCCGAGCAAAGACTCTGACTCAAGAGACCCTCGGCACCAACGCTTCCTGGCACTGCAAGTGGTGCATTCAACCAGGCACCGTTCGCACTCACCAGTGCCACACAAGTGACACAATAAGATGGACTGGGGTCATTCCCCGGTGCCGAAGGCAGTGCCAGTCACAACAGCAATGTGTCCCATGAAGGAGCACCCAGTGCCCAAGGACCAGCAGTCGGTCCCGTTGACTTTGGTTCCCCGGAGGGGACCATTGAGTCCAGTGACTCCCTGGACAGACAGCGCCAAATGGAGGAATTGGAGTCTCCCTCCACCCCAGGCACTTTTGAAGCCATGAGGGACCTAATAGCAATGATGGCCCTGCAACCTCTGGCTATCAGGGACAAGCCTCCGGTGCTGCTGCATCCGGCGCCGTGTAGAGGCAAGCTGGCCATGATGCAGCGATCACCCTCTCCGACATGGCAACATTCACTTCGGCACCACTTGGGTTCACCATCGCTGAGTCACCGTTCCCCAGCTCGGGATCCTGTTTGTGGTTTCCCGGCTTAGTCTCCAGCATGGGCTAAGTGGCACTGGTCTCCAGCACCATCGTAGCAACATTGGTCTCTGGCATCTTCAAGGACTCAACCAGTTTTTGGTTGAGCTGAAGTTCCTCATGGTCTCCCTGAGCACGATCATCCCCTGCTTGGAATCGGGAGACTGGTATGCCGCCCTCGACATGAAGGACATATATTTTCACATATCCATTCGGCCGGTGCACAGATGATTTCTGCGGTTTGTAGTCAACCACAAACATTATCAGTACACGGTCCTCCCATTCGGCCTGTCGATGACCCCCCGAGTCTTCACCAAGTGCATGTCGGTGATCGCAGCCTTTCTTCGCAGGAGGCAGGTTCAGGTGTATCCCTACCTTGACGATTGGCTCTCCAGGGAACAGGCGGAGTCTCAAGTCGAACTAGTCAGAGCTACTTTCGAGAGGCTGGGACTCCTCAACGTGAACAAGTCGACTTTGTCACTGACCCAAAGAACAGAATTCATTGGGGTGGTGCTTGACTCAGGGCAAACAAGGGCAGTCCTGCCAGAGGCATCATTCCAAGTGATGACAGACGTGATCCAAAGCCTCAGCTGATACCCCAAGGTGATGACCACAAGGGGATGCCTGAGTCTCCTCGGCCACATGGCAGCCTGCACTTACGTGGTCAGATATGCCAGACAGAGGCTTAGACCACTCCAGGCATGGCTCGCTTCAACCTGTCGTCCAGCATGGACAGCCTGGACTCAGTGGTGTCGGTGCCAGAACATGTTCTCAAGTCCCTCTGTTGGTGGCTCGACCCTTGGACTGTCTGCGAAGGCCTTCGCGTCAACAGCCCACGGCCTTCTCTGTTCCTAGTAATGGATGTGTCAGCTCTGGGTTGGGGCACTCACGAGGGAGATCTCCGAACGCAGGGCCTATGGTCGCAGGACGACCTCTCACTCCGTATCAATATCAAGGAACTCAGAGCAGTGCAGCTAGCCGGCCACACCTTCCTGTCCTGACTACAAGGCCAGTGTGTGGCAGTGGTGACTGACAACACAAATGCCATGTTTTCCCTGTGCCAGGAAGCCGTCCAGCTATGGGAGTTCTGCATAGCCCATTCCATTCACCTGGAGGTGTCATATCTCCTGGGGGTGCAGAACGAACTAGCAGACCACCTCAGCAGGCTGTTCCGCAACCACGAGTGGACCATGCATCCAGATGTCATACATTCCATCTTCCAAGGGGGGAGCGGGGTTTCCCCAGGTCAATGTGTTTGCCACCTGGAGCAACAGAAAGTGCCCAACGTTCTACTTCTTCAAGCAGCACAGCCTGGGTTCAATCTCAGATGTGTTCCTGCTACCCTGGGGAGAACGCCTCATGAATGTCTTTCCACTGATTCCACTTGTGCACAAGGTGCTGCTCAAGATCCACAGAGACAAGGCAAAAGTAATCCTGCTGGCCCCAGGTGGCACCGCCAACATTGGTACACCACGCTTCCGCAGCTGTCAGTGGACACCCCGATCATGTGACCACTTTTCCCCAATCTGATCACACAGGACCATGGTTGCCTTCACCACCCAGACCTCCAGTCCCTCCATCTCATGGCTTGGAAGCTTCATGGTTAAATCCAATGGAGCTCCGGTGCTCGGAACCTGTAAGAAAGGTTCTGCTTGGCAGCAGAAAACCATCCACCAGGGTCACTTATCTAGCTAAGTGGAAAAGGTTCACTTGCTGGTGTGCCCAACATCACATGTCTCCACTCCAGCTGCTTATACCACTCGTCCTGGATTACCTCCTGCACCTGAAACAACAGGGCCTGGCAGGGTCATCCATCAGGGTACACCTCGCTGCTATCTCTGCCTTCCACCCAGGAGAGTTGGGGCATACCGTGTTCACCAACCCCATGGTAGGGCGTTTCCTCAAGGGCCTGGAAAGATTATATTCACAGGCTTAACAACCTGTGCCTGCATGGGACCTTAATCTGGTCCTCTCAAGACTAATGGGGCCCCCTTTCAAACTGCTGGCTACCTGCTCCCTTCTCTATTTGTTGTGGAAGGTGGCATTCCTGGTCGCCATTACATCAGCTAGGGGGTGTCTGAGTTAAAAGCACTAACCTCCAACCCATCCTACACTGTCTTCCACAAGGACAAGGATCAACTCAGGCCTCACCCAGTCATCCTTCCCAAGGTGGTGTCCCAATTTCATACTAGCCAAATGCACCAGTCTTTACCAGTCTTTTGTCCCAAGCTTCATACTGGCGCATGGGAACAGAGGCTTCACTCACTGGATGTCCGGCTTGCACTAGCATTCTACATCGAGCACACTAAGCCTTTCAGGAAATAGAACCAACTATTCGTGGTGGTGGCAGACCAGATGAAAGGGCTCCCAAACTCTTCCTAATGCAGTTCTTCCTGGATTACGGACTGCATCCTCACATGCTACGAGCTGGCTAAGGCCCCAGCCCCGGATATTACAGCACACTCTACAAGGGCACAAGCCTCATCAGCTGCTTTCCTGGCCTGGACCCCATTCAAGAGATCTGCAGAGCTGCAACCTGGTCATCGGTGCATACATTTGCCACTCACTATGTTTTCACCTGGCATGACAGAGATGATTCAGCATTTGGCAGAGTGGTGTTCCAATCAGAGATTCCTTAACTCCGACCCCACCTCTGGGGGAGAGCTTGGGAGTCACCTGATTGGAATCGATGTGAACAAACATTCGAAGAAGAAAAAATGGTTACTCACCTTCTCATAACTGTTGTTCTTCGAGATGTATTGTTCATGTCTATTCCAATACCCACCCTCCTTCCCCTCTGTTGGAGTAGCTGGCAAGAAGGAACTGAAGGCGGGTTGGGTCAGCAGGATCATATATTGAGTGCCATGAAGGCGCCACTCCAGGGGACTCCACAGTTGACCCAAAGGGAGCTGCTAAGGGAAAAACTTTCCGACGACCGTGCATGTGGTGCACACGCACCAGATTGGAATGGACGTGAACAACACATCTCGAAGAACAATAGTTACAAAAAGGTGAGTAACCGTTTTTTGTAGTGTTTCACCATGTCCTGTGCTGGTAGGAACCCAAGAGTGGAAAGCAAGTGAAAATGTTAAACTTCTGAACATATCAGAATCCTACAGCAGGATCAAGTTTGAGTTTGGCTATAGAAATAGAAACATGGTTCTGGTTTAGCCTCCGATAAACATCTGGCCCCGTATAAACACATGTAATAAAATAAGTAGAAATAGAAGTGAAGCGGTATCAGCATTGAGGTTTCCCCATTGTCAATATGAGTTACGGCACAATCACAAGACTGGGGTTTGGAGCAACCCAATTCTATGGAGGTTACAGCACACAGTGCAGGATGGGAGGCAGACAGCAGTGATGCACCAGGCCCCCCACACAGATGAATAACTTTAGTGTAGGGAGGGGAAGTCCAAAGAACCAAGCACAAAATCCTGAAATATAGGCGTTGCTCTGGGACTACTGGCTGAAATGTTGATTCTTGGTGTGATCACATACACTAATATAGATTCTGTATATGAAAAAATTAGCACTAATTTTTAGTGCTATTTAAAATTCTCACTAAAGAAGGGTGACAATATTGCTCGTTTCTTTTCTTAAAGGGTCGTGTGCAGATGTGGGTGGACATGTTTCCCAAAGACATGCCTCCGCCAGGACCACCTGTTGATATTTCACCAAGGAAACCCAAAGGGTAATTCAGAGCGCATTCCTGTTGTGCTGTCAATGTACTGGCATCATCCCGCAAATCTTGAATCTTTCGAAAGGGCTTTTCTACATGACCCTACAGTGTGGAAGATCGGGGTGTGAATTTCACCACGCACTGAAGTGGTGTGCTGTAACTGCCCCATGTACATCCTGCCGAACTAGTATCAGGTAAAAGGTATCGAGTTCATGTTAGTTCATAGTCTCATTTCAGACAGGACTGCAGTAACATGAAGTAGGTGCCTTTTGGTTCGTGCTAGCAGAGACTGTATGGGGCAGGTACAGCACAGCACTTCGGCGCATGCTGCAGTTCACTCCTCTGTAGTCCGCACTGCAAGGCCGTATAAAAGAGACCCAATTTCTGGTAAGAAATATTATTTAATATTTATTTTAATATTATAAAATATTATTTAAACTGAGAAACAATGCCATAGAGTCATAGATTTTAAAGCCAGAAAGGACCATTATGATCATTTAGTCTGAGCTCCTGCATAATACATGTAACCCACACACCTCTTGGGTGTTCTGTCTAGTGGCACCAAGACCACTTAGAAATTAATGACTCTACTACAGCCTTAACTGAGGGCCATGTGGCTTTTAGCTCATGCAGTAGCAGCTCATACACTAAGTTCCAGAAATCCCAGGTTCAGTCCCACCCACTGATGACTGGGGCCTGTTGGTGTTACAAGTGGGGGCTCGTCTGGGATTTCAACTGGGAAGTCTTTGAAGCTCAGGACGCGCTTCCTCACCTAGGGGAAGTATGTAACCCACATATCTCCAGAGTTTGGTGCTCTGTCCCCTCTAGTGGCACCGAGACCACTTAGAGATTAATGAGTCTGCTACAGCCTTAGCTAAGGGCTATGTGGCTTTTAACTCATAGCATAGAGACTCATACACTAAGCTCCAGAGGTCCCAGGTTTGATCCCGCCCACCAACGACTGGGGTCTGTCGGTGTTACACACAGGACTTAGAACCTTACCGGTAGTTTCTGCATCAATCCATAACTTCTGTTTGAGCTATAGCATATCTTTTATAAAAGCATCCAATCTTGATTTAAAGACTTCACGTGATTCATTCAACAGTGGTAAAAAGATGAAAGTACAAGAGGCAGCTGCAGTGAGTCTTAAAGTTATTATCCCTCCACTGAACTCTAACTCCAAAGTTCTAATTTAGTCTCTATGTCACTTTAGCTCTCTCAAATACATAACGTACTTGACCGTTGGTCAAGATCTTCTATCTCGTATTATTGTACCTGAGGGATTTTCACTACTTTGGGCAAGAATGAGGACAAGAAGCACAAAAGGAGGCCGTAGAGAGAGATTTGTTTGGAAGAGTAAGCGTCTCTGTAATTTCAAGCAGATGTATATCCTACTCTGACATTGCATTAGATGAGTCAACCTCGCTGCTAGTGTTTGATAGATAATAAATGACAAATGACTAGGAGAATTCATAGCTCATCCCAAATAAATGTTAATGAGATATTTTAATAAGGGCTTTGTTAGGTCATCTTTATGTCTGGAACAGTTTCACAGAAGCAGTGTCTTCATTATTTATGTTCAAACAAAAGACGATGCAATAACAAAATAACGATTTGCTCCTGTCTATGCCGAATTAAGTAAGGTCCATAATTTGACCAAAAAGGAGGCTGTCTAACAAGTGCTTTCTTTACACAAGGATTTTATATGAGGCTATTTATCAGCTGTGAATTTTTCAAACCAGAAAGATTTGCACCTAATTATATTGGCAAGAACAAAACGTTGCTACCATGCTGCAGTCTGTGGAAACATAGACAAATGTTGTTGAAATGTTAATCATCAGAGGGGTTTAGATTTCTGCAAGAAACCTTGACATTGGACGATGCTGTTTGCCAGTTAGCCTGAAGAAACGTGCACAGAAATAGTGCAAGACAAACAGGTAGATATACATGTTCTAAGGCTCCCAACAACTACTGCGTACAAGAGCACAGAGGAGTTCATTCCCTTTCCTGGGTGGTGCTATAAAATGTCTTTCCTGGAGATTACATTTATCCGTGCTTCTTAAAGGTGTTTCTGAACAGCATTTTTCCTCCTTTTTCATGTACTAGATTACACAAAATATCATATATTGTCAACAACAAAATCTCTGAAAAGGAGACCTCCCCCCCCCCCCGTCTGCCAAATGGGTTTTGCCCTCATTGGCAAGTTCCTCAGTATTTTGTGGGTGCTCAGATGATGTTGCTCAGTCCAATAGCCCTGTTTCATTGCAGTATTTTTGTGATCAGAATTAAAAAAAGAACACAGGCAAACAACCAGCAAGGAATTTTCCACTGTTCTGAGGCTGCCAGTGACACCTACTGTCCCTCTGCAGTCTCATGAGCTAAGAGAACAGCCCCTAATTCTATTATATCACAGGAGACTCCAATAGACACAAGGAGTCTGATGCTGATCCCATTCTTCAAACCAGTTTTACATCAACATAACACTCTTTATGTTATGGAAATTGCTAATGATTCATACCAGGGTCTGATTAGACCCAGGCCATATGTGTACTCAGGAAGGATGAAATGAAATCAACTAGAAGGCCTTTTGCTACTGTGAATTGAAATATGCAAAATGTTGGTTTCTTTCTTTTTCAGTTATGAATTGAGAGTAATCATCTGGAATACAGAAGATGTAATTTTAGAGGATGAGAATATCTTCACAGGACAAAAATCAAGTGACATCTATGTAAAAGGGTGTGTTCATCTGGATATCACCTTTTGCGTCTCTTCATTTATTCCTTGAGAGGACAATTAACATCTGGTTCAAGCCATCCATTAAAGACCAGAGTCACAGAACTTATGGCTTGTATTAACAAGGCTGTGTCTCCTTGTGAGACATTTTTGGGATCTTGATAATTTGTTGTGAGTGTGTGCCAAAAATAGCCAGCCATTCTGGAAACTAGTTAGTCCTCTCATCTTTAAATATAGCCTCATTCGACCTAATTCACGACTCACACAGAATAAAATTAGGAGTAGTGCCATTCACTTGGTGTGAGTACAGAATCGAGTCCTAAACTTCATGGGTTAAATGCAAATGCCTACGGTATTTTAAACTTGAAGGGCTTATAGCATACGTGTTGGAACTAGGGGTGCTGCTGCACCCCTGGGCTTGAAGTGGTTCCATCAGATACAGGGTTTACAGTTTGCTTCAATGGCTCTCAGCACCCCCACTATACAAATTGTTCCAGCACCCCTGGCTTATAGGGATACAGAGTGCTGTTACATAATGAGTTGAGAAGAATTATAGCCACCTTAGTGAAGTTAGTAATAAAAGAAAATGAGAAGTATCTTCAGAGATTCCTGTGAGAAATCAATTCTAACCAGCTGTTTTTTGACTGGAGTATGTGTGTGAGTGAATGGCAGGGAAGAGTGTGCGTGAAGAATTTTTCATTAGCATTTTATAGCTTATCTTTCCTGTTGCTATTACACTGGTGCAAAATTACTCACGATAGTGAAGTCCAAAGCAGACTGTGAGGAGTTACAAAGGGATCTCACAAAACTGAGTGATCGGGCAACAAAATGGCAGATGAGATTCAGTGTTGATAATGCAAAGTAGTGCACGTTGGAAAATATAATTCCAATTCTACAGACAAAATGATGGGGTCTAAATTAGCTGTTGCCACTCAAGAAAGAGATCTTGGAGTCATTATGGCTAGTTCTCAGAAAACATCCCTCAGTGTGCAGCAGCAGTCAAAAAAGCTAACAGAATGTTAGGAACCATTAGTAAAGGGATAGATAATAAGACAATAAATATCATAATGCCACTATATAAACCCGTGGTACGCCCATACCTTGAATACTGCGTGCAGTTCTAGTTGCTCCATCTAAAAAAAGATACATTAGATATGGAAAAGGTACAGAGAAGGGCAACAGAAATGATTAGGGGTATGGAACAGCGTCCGTATGAGGAGAGATTAAAAAGACTGGAACTTTTCAGCTTAGAAAAGGGATGACAGAGTGGGGATATGATAGAGGTTTATAAAATCATGAATGGTGTGGAGAAAGTGAATAGGGAAGTGTTATGTATTCCTTTACATAACACAAGAACCAGGGGTCACCCAATGAAATTAATAGGCAGCAGGTTTAAAACAAACAAAAGGAAGTACTTCTTCACACAACGCACAGTCAACCTGTAGAACTCATTGCCAGGAGATATTGTGAATGCCAAAGCTATAACTTGGTTCAAAAATAACTAGATACGATCATGGAGGATAGGTCTATCAATGGCTATTAGTCAAGATGGTCAAGGATGCAACCCCATGCTCTGGGTGTCCCTAGCCTCTGACTTCCGGAAGCTGGGGCCGGATGACTCAAAAATTGCCCTGTTCTGTTCATTCTCTCTGAAGCAGTTGGCATTGCTACTGTTGGAAGACAGGATACCAGGCTAAAGGGACCATTGGTCTGACCCAGTATGATCGTTCTTATGTCCTTAATGCTACCTTTGAAACAGTTCATATTTTTGAATCACCTTTTTATAAAATTGCCACACATGAGTACTGGTTAACTTTTTTAGATGTGGTGCAAACTTTTAAATTTTGATTAGAAATTATAGCCAATCATCTGCAGAACTAAAAACCAAGTAGATACATTCATAAATGAATGGGTATCTCCAAAAGATATGTATTTTTAGAGAAGCATAATAATGGATTTTTTGTAATATTCCTTTGCACATGATACATTGTTTGTGGTGCATCAGAAAACAAGAACAAACCAGAAGAAAATTTGGAGAAACAAGTCAGCCATGCTTACACCTGACATCCTTCACTCTAGAGCACTTGCAGATACAAATAATTTTGGTTCTAACATTAAGTGCCTGAATCAGCATCTGAGACTGTCAGAAAGTCTACCAGCTAAGGCACAAAATCTACTCATATACCTTTTATCATAGTGACTGATAATGAAAACACTCATGATAGTTTCCTTGCCCATAAAAATATTTTTAATGATTAGTCATTGGTAAATGGGCAATTAGAATTTTGCAAGTCTGACCTGAATAAAATTCACATTATCCCACTAAACTTTTGATCATGATTTTCAGTCACTGAAAGCCTGAGCCACATTTGAATGGTGTTTTAGATATTAGCCACCACCTAAGCCTTCCAGTTGCTATACTAACATTGATTATGAAAGAAAGGATTGATAAATAAAAATTCTTGTAATTGAATTTGAATACCTACCATACAGCTTCCCTATTAACCTTACTTTATTCACCTGTGTGCATGCTATAGGTGGTTAAAGGGACTGGAAGATGACAAGCAGGAGACAGATGTGCATTACAACTCCTTGACTGGAGAAGGGAACTTCAACTGGCGCTTTGTGTTTCCATTCTGCTACCTCCCAGCTGAGAAACAAATGGTGGTCAGTAAGAAAGAAAACATATTTTCCTTGGAAAAGACAGAACGCAAAATGCCAGCAGTCCTAGTGCTCCAAGTTTGGGACTTTGAAAGACTTTCTTCTGATGATTTCTTGGGTAAGCAAACAGTGAAGCCAACTGAACTTCAGCTAAAATTGTCATAGACCTTTATTTTGTAAAACAGTGTTGAAGGAGGTATCTAAGGCCCAATTATCAATTGCCTTCTATGAATCCACTTAACAGCTAAAATGCCTAACACATATATGGTTTTGGCTACACAAATGGATGGGTTGGAGTGGCATATTCTTGGAGGCTGATTAAAAGTTGTCCCATTCAACCACCATGTTTAAATGAAGGTCACATTTTTCTATAATGTCAGGCATTACTTAATATGGACCAAAGTCTAGAAATTGTCAATGAAAAGAATAGATTTAGGCCAATCAGTATCTCTCTGACAATGCAGGATTTTCATCTTATTTGCCAGGAGTATGTTCTCAAGTGCTTTGTACAGTCGAGAATAAAATTGCTCTGGTGGCTGCGTTTCCCCTACACCCATTCAACGATTATTCCAGACTAACACAGGTCACTGTTAGGAAATATTTCCTGATATTCATCCCAAAGTATCTTTTACTCCAGTTCATTCCATTACTCGTTAAACCACCCAAAACAATTCCTCTCCTTAGTTTTTACATGCATCAAATATTGTATTCCTCTCTCTTATGTCCTATAAATATCATTTAGACAAATACTCCTCCCTCTTACTTATCTATATATCTCTGTCTCATCTACATATTTATATTGCTCTAGTTACTGTAGTAGGTAGGTATCGAATACAGGAGCTTCAAACTTCAGCATGGTGCTAGTATAGTGCCAATCTATTAAAAAGGGGAATAAGGAAAACCCGGGAAATTACAGGCCAGTCAGCTTAACTTCAGTACCCAGAAAGATAATGACCAGTTTCAGAGTAGCAGCCATGTTAGTCTGTATCTGCAAAAAGAAAAGGCACCTTAGAGACACCTTGTGGCACCTTAGAGACTAACAAAGTTACGAAAGCTTATGCTCAAATAAATTTGTTAGTCTCTAAGGTGCCACAAGTACTTCTTTTCTTTTTGCAGAAAGATAATGGAGCAAATAAGCAATCAGTTTTCAAATGCCTAGATGATAATAAGGTGATAAGTAAAAGTTAAAATGGATTTGTCAAGAGCAAATCATGTCAAATCAACCTAATAGCTTTCTTTGACAGGGTAGCAAGCTTTGTGAATGGAGGAAAGTGGTAGATGTGGTATATCTTGACTTTAGTAAGGCTTTTGATACTGTCTGGCATGACCTTCTCATAAACAAACTAGGGAAATATAGTGAAGATGAAGCTACTATAAGGTGGGTGCACAACTGGTTGAAAACTGTTCCCAGGGAGTAGTTATCAGTGGTTCACAAGCAAGCTGGAAGGGCATATTGAGTGGGGTCCTGCTGGGATCAGTTCTGGGTCCAGTTCTGTTCAATGTCTTCATAAATGATGTAGATAATGGCATAGAGAGTAAATTTATAAAGTTTACAGACGATACCAAGCTGGGAGGGGTTGCAAGTGCTTTGCAGGATAGGAATAAAATTCAAAATGATCCGGACAAACTGCGGATGGTCTGAAGTAAATAAGATAAAATTCAATAAGGACAAATGCAAAGTACTTCATTTAGGAAGCAACAATCAATTCACACGTATAGAACGGGAAATGACTGCCTAGGAAAGAGTACTACCAAAAGGGATCTTGTGGACCACAAGCTAAATATAAGTCAACAGTGTAACACTGTTGCAAAAAAAAGCAAACATCATTCAGGGTTGTATTAGCAGGAGTGTTGTAAGCAAGACATAAGAAATAATTCTTCCATGCTACTCTACACTGATAAGGTCTCAGCTGGAGAAATGTGTCCAGTTCTGGGTGCCATATTTCAGGAAAGATGCGGACAAATATGAGAAAGTCCAGAGGAGAGCAACAAAAATGATTATTGGTCTAGAAAATACGACCTATGAGGGAAGATTGAAAAAAAATTGATTTGTTTAGTCTGGAGAAGAGAAGACGGGGGGGGGGGGAAGATATGATAACAGGTTTGAAGTAAATAAAACACCTGTGAGGAATGTTCTAGATAATACTTAGTCATACCATGAATGTAGGGGAATGGACTAGATGACCTCTTGAGGTCCCCTCCTGTCCCATAATTCTATGAATCTGTGAAAAGGCTGTTACAAGGAGGAGGGTGACAATTGCAGTAAGGGAGGTTTAGGCTGAACTTTAGGAAAAACTTCCTAACTGTCAGGGTGGAAGCAGTGGAATAAATTGCCTAGGGAGGTTGTGAAATCTCCATCTTTGAAGGTTTTAAAGAACAGGTTAGACACACACCTGTCAGGACTCGCAAAAAGAAAAGGAGTACTTGTGGCACCTTAGAGACTAACCAATTTATTTGAGCATGAGCTTTTATGTATTATTATGTATTAGCTATTATGTAGTCCTGCCTTGAGTGCAGGGAACTGAACTAGGTGATCTGTTGAGATGCCTTCCAGTCCTATGCTTCCATGATACTATGGTTCTGCTCCAGCCTTAGGAGATTAGGTTGTGGATTCATGGGGTTTTGGTTTGGTGGATGTGTGTGAGAGAGATGAGGCTTAGGAAGGGCTTGTGCAAGCTGGTCTGCGTTGCACTGTGCACTAAACGTAGCAAGACCTTCTTCTTCTTGTATTATTGTTTGGATTTTTTGAGTGCCTAAATTTGGCACCTCAAAAAAATAAAAACCTGAGTGAAATCCTAGCCCCATTGAAATCAATGGCAAAACTCTCATTCACTTCACTAGGGATGGGATTTCACCTCCAGTCCCTGCCCTGAAGAGCTTTCAATTTAAATGTGACATGATACAACATGAAAGAGACTGAACTGGGCAGAAGAAAAGGAGTGATGGAGAAAGTAAAGGGTGTTTTGGAAGCTTTCTAGCTCCATGAGTCAATGGGAAGTGGGTCATCCCCATCAGTCCTGCATCCAGCTGGGAAGATGGGAGGACCATACACATTTAGTCCCTTTAATCACCTCTCGTAAATTATTTTCTTCACTCCCTTATCCATTTTTATTTCTCTTCCATGAATTCCTTTTGATGGGTCAACATCTTTCTGGTATTGAGATGCCCTGAATTGCATGAGTATTGCACACCATCTGCATTAGACTGCTTGGCTTTCCACCTCAAACTAATGCACTAGGACAGCTTTCTCTATCCATGCTGGCCACGGTTTTCAAAAACCTGATTTCAGGTGCCTCCATTTCTCAATGTCCAACTTGTGACACTTTAAAGTGGCCCAATTTTCAGACCGTGCTGAGAACCTTACTTCAGAGAATCAGGGCCTTTTAAAGTGTCTCAAGTCAGGCACCCAAAAAACTGATGCACCCTAGATGACTAATCACTTTTGAAAAACTTGACCAGTCTTGCTGGATCCTGACAGGGTGTGTTATCCTGCTCTCTCTGTGAACTCTCTTAGGAACTCATGTTTGCTGTCTTCCTGTTCACTGATCCATTTATACTGATTTTATAACATACCCAGATAGAAACAACAATGAAATCTAGACAAATCAATAACAAATGTTCTACATCACCTTTCTTTGCCTGTCTTAATAAGGGAGTTAAAAATCCTCATTTATTATGGCAGACTGATCTGTCCAACTTCTGATGATGTTTTTCAAAAGCTTTGGTGGACCCTTCAGAGTTCACACGGTTGCTTTGCCAATATCTTTGAGAACTACTGCTCAGATCCTTGGAAGAGGTATTGGGGTATTTGCTGAGTAACAGTTTGGATAGCAAACTAACTAGGTGTATTTAAATAAGAGCCATGTGTTTAGTAGCAAAGTGAACTGTTAGGCACTCAGATACCACAGACATGGAGGCCATACATCCAGATTATATTTAGCTACATATATGATCTCAGAGTAGTTTACTGCTGTGTCCAAGCTAGGCTATGCATGAATTAATTGGTTGTTCTTTGATTGTGTTTACATCTGAAATGTCTAAGAGATGGTATATTTTTCCCTAGGCTCCCTTGAAATGAAACTGAATGAATTTCCTCGAGCAGCAAAATCTGCCAAGAGTTGTGACATCAGCATGGTAATAGCAACAAGTAAAGAAAACAAGATATCCATATTTCAGCAAAAGCGTGTCAGAGGATGGTGGCCTTTCATCAAAGCTGGGGATCTCACTGTAAGCAGATCACTAATGATTAAAATGAGCAATCTGAGATGACCAGAAGTGCCTCTCTCATGTACAGATTCTCTGATGATAGGCACCTTACAAAGAGACAGAAAAGTACTAATCTCACATAGATCAGCTGAGCAGTAATATTGTGTATTGTAACTTCCATGTAGGACAACCTAACTTTACATGACTGCACTTGTGGCTGTTATTAAAAAGAGCATTAATAATTCAAGTGATATAACTTTATGAGATGGTCCAATAGACATGATTTTTATCAGTATTAACATTTAGGGGGTGAGCCGTATCAAATTACATTGTTATAGGCTCTTCATAATAACTAAGAAAGGTAAATCAAGAATTGCTTCTCTATGCTTGTGGTTGTCAATTCTTGAATTTTACTAGCAGACTATTAATGAATATAGTTCTTTATTATTCAGTCAACTAATCTAAAACTAGGCATATCTATTTTTGTGACTGTCTCACGGGTGCTAATTGGTTAATGGATGGTTATTGGTTAATAACTCTGGATTAAATATTTGAACAGATATTAATCAAAATTTACTCTCTGATGTAGGGCAAAGTGGAAGCTGAATTCCATTTAGTCACTGCAGAGGAAGCTGAGAAGAGTCCTGTAGGGAAAGCTCGGAAGGAACCTGAGCCTTTGGAGAAACCCAAGTGAGTGGGAGCATATTCACTAAGTGAGATGAGGAGGCTGGTATAGTGGTTAGAGCAAGGAATTTAGCAGGAATGCTTCTTATGTCTGCTTCTGTCTCTGGTACTGTCTTTTTATGTAACTCCAGCAGACTCCGTTAGCCTCTTTGTGACTCAGTTTGCCCAGATATAAAAATGTGGAGTAATGATATTTACCTAGAGTATCTGACAGGAATATCGTTAGGCTTAAATAATTAATATTTGCTAAGTGCTTTACAATTGTTATGTTAATCAATATCTGCTATGCCTGTCATTGCTAACCTATATGTCTAGGGGCTTGCTTCTCAATATTAGATGTGAGGGATTCTTTGCCCATATGTGAAGGAATCCACAAATCTGATTTGTGTGTATATGTCTAGTACTTATATGCATAAATTAGACACATGCCAATGACTGCGCACATGGGAATGGTGCAATTTTATCACATCTATCTATATTCACTTATTGAATTTCACAGTCAAAGAATGAGGCTACCTATTTTTCAACATAAGACTGCGTAAGGTTTTTTTAAAGTCCTTTCACAAAGCAAAAGGTCCAGAATGAACTTTTTATCTAACCAAATTCCACCACTCTCAAAAAATTGCCAGGTGAGGTTTTTGAATCAGAAAAACATTCATTTAGTCAGTTTAGGTTTATGCAGTTAATTCTGTTACAGGGATGAGCTATGGAAAGACAAAGAATTTGAAATGAGATTCCCTACTACAAAAGATTTTTAAAATCTTATTCCAAGTGGTAATTTTAACCGGTGAAGAATTTCATTCTCTACATCAAAAAGATGTTCAGTTGAGCTTCCAGATTTTCTGATCTTCTACAGGATGGCATTTTTGGGTGACAATGAGATTATTTACAAGACTTCAACAGTTTTATGAAAAAATATGCAGACAATATTCATGATGATATAGCATTTTAATTTTATTTCCCTTATTGTAACATCTTCGCAACCTTGGGGTATACTTGGTATAGGATCAATAAGCAATATCTCAAAAGAACATATTCTGTTACCTTGAATTATTCCAAATAGTATTTTGTACTCTGAATAGTCCCATTATACACAACTGACAGACACTGGCGCAGTTCATTCCTGAGGTAAGGCCTTTAAAGTCAGAGAGGCACAATGTCTTCCAGAGCTCCCTGGCATGCAACGGGGAGATGGCTACTACACTGTCTCTTGGTTGCGTGTGACTTGCACTTTTCTCTGCAGCCAGTCAGCTTTGCTGGGCTGCGTGAAGAGGATCAGGGCCATGGTCCTACCTCTTTTGATGAATGTGCTCTAGTCGTGGGGCAGGAAAAAGCATCCCAGCACTCAGAAGAATTTTGGGATTGCAGCTCTGGTTGCCCCCTCCATAGTGGAAAGGTTCCTCGTACCTTTCCCACCCCTGTGCACACATGCAAAAAACAACCACAATCTGGCCGCTGGGTTTTGGTGGCCAGAGATTCCCAAATAATGTTTGGTCAAGACCCAGATTTTAAAACTGCATGTGAGTGGATTCCATTCTAAGGCTTCCCAGCACTCTGCTGGGACTAACTCACGCATGCCATATGTGTTTGAAAAATCTAGCAATGTGACTATAACCAGGAAAGCAGATTATTTGTAGTGGCTACTCGCTAGGACTCTCATCCTAATGCAATTGACACTGGGAGTCTTTCCACTGGGCTTTGGGTCAGGCCCAAGAAGCACAGGACCTCTAAACTTCACATTTAAAACTTGCTGTAGGTTAATATGTAAATTAGGACCCCCAGATTTGTCTTAATTTGCATAGCTATGAAATTTAAAATATAGAGTTCACTCTTCACAGTAGCACGTGGGTGTGTGTTATGAGATGTGGTGGTTAAGAACAGAAGAATGGCCATACTGGGTCAGACCAATGATCCATCAACCCCAGTATCCTGTCTTCCGACAGAGACCAGTGCCAGATGCTTTAGAGGGAATAAACAGAACAGGGCAAACATTGAGTGATCCATTCCCTGTCATCCAATCCCAGCTTCTGGCAGTCAGAGGTCTAGGGACACACACAGCATGGGATAGTCTCTCTGACCATCTTGCCTAATAGTCATTGACAGACCTATCCTCCATAAACTTATCTAATTCCTTTTTGAACCTCACTATTGTTTTGGCCTTCACACCATCCCCTGGCAACAAGTTCTACAGGTTGACTATACTGTGAAGAAATACTTCCTTATGTTAGTTTTAAACCTTCTGCCTGTTAATTTCATTGGATGACTCCTGGTTCTTGTGTTATGTCAAGAAATAAATAATGCATCCCCTATTCACTTTCTCTATTCATGATGGATTGCTGAGTGATCCAAAGGTGCTTAGCACTTTCAAAAATGCTCTGAGTATTCAGAACTTTTAGTGGATTCCAAGGTGTTAAAAGGACCTTTTAAGTGATATTTTTTACACAACGTGAGTTTTATAATGTAATATCTTTTGGAAATGTCTGGATCTGCGCTTACCAATTTTTTCTCTCTTTTTTTCCCTTCAGCCGCCCAGACACTTCCTTCTCCTGGTTTGTAAATCCTTTCAAGTGTTTGTATCACCTCATCTGGAGAAATTACAAGAAGTACATCATCATTGCGCTGATTCTGATTATTCTGATGATCTTCTTGGTGCTTTTCATTTACACTTTGCCTGGTGCAATCAGTCGTAAGATCGTTGTAGGAACTTAGACAATTACATCTCTCCTTGTAACTAATCATACACAAGTACTGCAGTTAAAAATAAAAACGTGACTTCACAATTAATGAACCTGAAACACATTCTGCCAGTTATAAAGATAAAGACATACCCATTCATTTCAGGAAAATGAAACTGACTCAAAATATTTTAACACTCTACTCCTTTGGCTGCTTATTCAGAAGCAACCACGATGTGCATTATCATTAAAGAACTGCCAGAACTTTATTAACTATTTTAAAGTTTGATTCTGTGTCCATTATTAAATGTGAAAATACATTCTTTGATATTGCACAAAAACTGTGTTATAAAGAGTAAATATTAATTAATATTATATCTATATTATCAAATATTGAGAGAGAAATGTTCAATAAACATGAAAACTAGGAAGGATGCCCTGTGTGTTCTTTGCATAATGTGGCACCTGATGAGTTTAATGTTTTTTCATGATTTTATATTGATTTTTAAAGATAGTTTGTTCATGAAAATCAAAGGTGAAATTCTCTCCTTTGTTGTCATATACACATTTTAAAATTTCTAAAATAAATGTATTATGCTCCCAAATCTCAAGATATTGCCCTCATGTAAATAACCAATGAGGGAGAGAGGAATGAGGAGGTATAGGAGAAGGGGGGGAAATCTATTTTCAGATGTGGTTTGAAAACCTATTGAGAGTTAGTGAAGGAGAGAGATGCAGGAAAGATTGTCCACTAGAGAGAAAGGGCTCTTGCATAAGTAGTGGGAACATTGTACTGAGAAGAGAATTCCCTCTACCTGCTAGATGAACAGAGAGAATGAGAAAGGAAACAAAGAGAAGGTGGAGGCTGGAACAAGTCATGGGGGATTTAAAAAACAAGGGGTAAAATCCTGTCCCCACTGAAGTCAATGACACAACTCCCATCCCAGTCCAGAACACAGAACATTTTATACATTGTTATAACAGGAGGTCAGACTAGTATTGTATAATGTTCCCTTCTTGCCTTATAATCCATGAATATGAATAATTAACAGCCAAAAAAATCCCCATGGGCTGATAGTTGGTTAGACAGACATGGAGTAGATCTGACCTTCCAGAAATTCATTCCACCATTCTAAAGCCATACGAGTAACAATTAAAATGTAAGCTCTCTGGTTAAGTGACTAGCTATTCTTGTGTGTTCAGGAAAGCATGAACACTTTAACATAGTAATACAAATGAATCATTTGGATGCAGTGTTGCCACACAGTTGAGATTGAATGGGCAAAGAGCCTGAAATGTGCTCTCGTCTCTTCAAGGTAGGTTGATCTTTCTATGTGAGGATATGAAGCACATTAGCAAGACAGTGTGGGGAAGGTTGCATTGTCACTGCTGGTGCTTTGCCTGTTCTGGGGCGCTACAGAGGACATTGGTTTTCCAGGGCTGTCCATCTGGCAAGCACTGAGGTCATTTTAAAAAATGAAAATAAATCAAACTGCCAAATAGCAAACAGTTTGCGTTTAAACAGGATTAAACTCCATGAACATAGTGACAAGAAGATTTAGTATTTCTTGTGGCTTTCACATTCTAAGTGTGTTATAAACATTAACAAGCTAACTTTAAGTGTGTGAGCAGTCCTGTTAAAATTAAACATATGCTTAAGTGCTCTGCTGGACTGGGGCCTTCACATGATGTATTTTACCTTTATGTGTTTAATATGACAAATAAATAGATGGTGTTTGTTCTAGTTACTCATTAACAGGATAAGGAAGTGATGCTGCCAGGTGCTGCACACTCTCAGTATCCACTGATCACAATGGGAGTTGAGGACACTCTGCATCGTCTTTAAGAGGCCCTAACCCCGTATGGTACATGCTTGCCTGGCATTTTTAAGTATTCCTCTAACACTGCTAGTTTTTATTTCACTGTGTACTTAACTCTGTATTACACTGAAGTACAAATCCTGTTTCTCCTAATAAGCCTTTCTGTGTCTATGAACCTTTGAATTATGATGATTTAACTGAGCTAATTTTGTTATGCATAAATAAAATTATTTTAATAAAAAAGCTCAGCTGAACAGTTTCTACTGTCTTATAATAGTCTGGAAGGCAACATGCTGATTCTTTAAGCAGAACCTTCTGTTTAAGTATAGGACAATAGGTCTGATCCTTCAAGGTGCCACCTCCCTACTGATTTTAGGATTAGAGTATGATTTTGATTATGTGCCAACATGAGAGAGTAAGAATTCTTCTGGCACCCATGCAGTGGCTACCATGCCCTGGATCTAGGTATAGCGCAATAAGCAGGTGCTATGTGTCTGCTTTTTCCTTCCCGGTGGAGATGGTCGGGGTAAGAGGTGGACAGACTCTTGACTGGCTGAAGCCTGTTCTTGCACCATTGAAATCAACAGGAGGTTTGCCATTGACTTCAGTGGGCACAGAACCAAGCCCTTGTTGGTCAGAGCAGCTGAGCTGGCACAGAGGTGTTGTATCTAGCTGCTGGTATAGGCCAGCAGCAAGTTTCCAGCCCGCTCACAGAGCAAGGAAGAAGCAGGAACAGAATTGTGACTCAGAGAGGTGTCTGAGTCACAGTGTGTCAGGCACTGGTGCCCAGTAGTCAGGCCTAGGGGTTGGAGAGGAGGTTGGCACCAGATGTAGGGTCGGGACCAGGCCCAGGGACAGGTCAGGGTTAGAGCTGAGATCAGAGTCCATCAACAAGCCAAATCAGTACTCCAGCTGGAGTCCAGATATAAGGCAAAAGTCGAAGCTGAGTGATCAGTGTCCGAGGGTCCCAGGAGGGGGGCCAGAAGACAGAGGCAGGGCTGGAACAAGGTCAGAGTAGGGCAAAGACAAGGCTGGAGCAGGCTGGAACAGGGTTTGTGCAAGAACAGGAACTAGAACCGGATCAAGAGCAGGAGCTGGAGGGTGGTCAGATAGGAATGGAAAGAAACTGAGGCAGGCTGGAGGCACAGGGGCAGATAACCACTTGAAAACACTCCCCTTCAGAGCCCAGAGTTTGCAGTCTCTATATTCCTCTGCTCTCAGCCAATAGGTGTGAAACCCACTGACAGAATGTGTATCTCATCCCTTCTTTAGTGACCGATCCACATAGAAGATAACTTACTATTGCTACCAGTTACTCCATTAGTTCAGGTGGTAGAGGTTTGTGCTGTGGCTCTAAAGGTCCAAAACCTGGCTGAGACTCAGAAGATCTGGGGCCAGAGGTAGACAGCCGGCAGGATGTGATGGAGCTGAACGTAGCAGAAAAATCCTACCCCAGCACATGGGGGTGCTCCAAGGGTGAGCGAGCCCTGCCACAAGCTTTCATGTGATTTGAACAAAGTGGCTCCCCACTCGCAAGTTAAATCTAATTCTGCTAGAGCTCAGGCGTCCTTATAGTTGAGATTTGTAGTGCAGCCATTTGGAGCTCAGTACATACTTTTGCTAGTCCTTATTTTCCATTGTCAGCTTCTAGATCTGATGCCCAGTTTGGCAGGGAAGTCCTACTAATGCTTATTAAGTAGGATTTCTAGCGCCCACTTCTTTGGGAGGTTAACTCACCAAGCATGGAATCAAGATGTGGACAGATACTTGAAGATGAAAGAATGGTTACTTACCTTACAGTAACTGTGGTTCTTTGAGATGTTTTGGCCCTGTGGATCCCACAACCCACCCATCTTCCCCAGGATTGAGGGTGGTGAAGGAACTCACTGGTCTTGGGGCCATCCTACACCTTATGCCCTTGCTAGGAGTGGCACTATGGCATGCAGGGGGCTTGCTTGGCTCCAATGAACATTAGTGGTTTAAAGATTCTGGTGTCTCGTGCATGGGGTGCATTCACAACAAGAGTGGGATCCATGTGGACAGAACATCTCAAAGAACCACAGTTACTGTAAAGGTAAGTAACTGTTCTTTATCTGTCTAGGTGGCACTTAACATGGTGACTGAAGCTCTAAAAACACACTTCTGTGTTCCTTTGGAACTGATCATTCGAACATCTATGCAGCAAATGCAGCAACTTAAGAGAATTATATACTATTCTCTTAGCCCTGGTCTACACTGGGGTGGGGGTCGGGGATTGATCTAAGTTACGCAACTTCGGATACGTGACTAACGTAGCTGAAGTCGACGTACTTAGATCGACTTACCATGGTGTCTTCACCGCGGTGAGTCGACTGCTGCTGCTCCCCCATCGACTCTGCCTGCGCCTCTTGCGGCGCTGGAGTATAGGAGTCAACGGGAGAGCGCTCAGGAATCAATTTATTACGTCTAGACTAGATGCAATAAATCGATCCCCGCTGGATCGATTGCTGCCCGCCGATCCGGCGGGTAATGAAGACGTACACTTAGAATGGGCCATTTGTCCCTTCTCCCTCAGTTAGGTCATATAGAAGATGTTAAGGGGAAGGAACTATATCCCACATAATATTATGCTGTTTTAATCAACCAATGTTTTTCCTCTGTCAACCAATTATAAATGTAATGTTGAGCATTTTTATCAACCATCCTCTCTACAAATTCTATTATTTACTACAGAAGGACAATAACTACCCACATGGAAAATAACCAAGCCAATCAGAATTGTCTGGAAGAATACACATTTCACATACCCAGTGCACAGATGCCAATTTCACTTCCTTTTCTCCTCAAAGAAAATTGTAAAGGCTTAAAAGTACTTACAGTAGTTCTTCAACAGCACTGCAGCATGGAAGGATCAATAATAGAAAAATGGCACTTGTATGTTGTGCTAGCAAAGTAGAGTTGCAAAAGGTCCAAGGAAATGAAATGAAAAGTCTTTTTTTAAGGAGAAAAAACCCAAAATAGAATCAGAAGCAGCAAAGAAGAAAAGTTTCTCTACAAAAGAACCTCAACTCTGGGTAGATTCACAAAAAACGAATACTAAACCCTTGAAGAACAGGAGTTTGTGATTGTATGCCACCTCCTGGAGTGTCAGAAACATCAGCACACCTGCCATGACAGAGCAAAGTAATGAAACCACATGCTCCAGCAAAGCAGAGTGAAAGTGACAGAAATTCAGCATTGGGTCTTTGACTTCACAACCTCTAATGAAAAGGAATCATATTAGAAAAAATTCAACAGACAGTGAAATGTGAGACCTCTTGGGAAACAGCAATTAGTTTATAACTCCGTCACGTCTATTGGCTCAGCTGCGCAACCTTTCTGTAGAGCTAATGCGAAAGGAATCCAAGAGAACATAACATTTAAGCAGAGGAGGGAAGGCCACATGGCATTCTGATGTGTTACTCTTGATTTACTGCAGTATAATCAAGGCAATATCCAACCCTTACAGTAGTTGCCAATAATGTCAACATTTTATTTTAAAAAATTACACTGTACTGGTATCCACACTGTTTCCTGTTCTAAGTGCAGAGAAATACTTTGGTATTGCATACACCACAGCTAAGTAGTAACTGTTGGCACGTGTAAAATGATGGTTGTACAGTAATGAGAAAAGGAGGACTTGTGGCACCTTAGAGACTAACCAATTTATTTGAGCATAAGCTTTCGTGAGCTACAGCTCACTTCATTGGATGCA
Organism: Lepidochelys olivacea; assembly: GCF_965140295.1. Lineage (NCBI taxonomy): Eukaryota > Metazoa > Chordata > Testudines > Cheloniidae > Lepidochelys > Lepidochelys olivacea. The sequence goes on along the minus strand of NC_140412.1, from coordinate 22,160,834 downwards.
TACCGTGGAAACTGCAGAAGACATTATATACACAGAGACCATGTGTATATAATGATACATATAATACGGTTGTTTCATGGTCTCTGTGTACATAATGTCTTCTGCAGTTTCCACAGTATGCATCCGATGAAGTGAGCTGTAGCTCATGAAAGCTTATGCTCAAATAAATTGGTTGTCTCTAAGGTGCCACAAGTACTCCTTTTCTTTTTGCGAATTCAGACTAACACGGCTGTTACTCTGAAACCTGTACAGTAATGGTGATTCTTTTTTAACTGGTACTAGATTCACTTCCCCATCTTGAACCTTTGATAACCCTCGTCCTTTTCATTGTAGCGATATCTGAAGAATAATTTTTTTTTCTAATTTATGCTATGAAAATGCAACTACCACACCCAAGAATGTCATTGAAATCAGTAATCAAAAGATGTGACCCACCCCCACTGGCACTTGTCATAGGTGAAAGCCTATGGAATCACAGATGTCCCATTGTTTCTGACCCATTGTTTCTATCCCTGGTGGTTTGCAAGATATCCTACCTAGAAATGATCACTGGTCTTACAAGCAAACCATAGAGGCCACGTAGAAGACAGGTGGTGATGTTTGCAGCATCCAATATTGCTGGTCCCGAACGGTCAAAAATCATGTCAGGCTCCCCCAAAATCATGAGCTTAGCTTGAAAATCATAAGATTAAAAATAATAATAATAAAGTTTGGATTCTTTTCTTTGCCTTCTGGTGTTTGAACCTTTATGTTACATTTTGATGACATTTTCCAGCTTTTCCCGGCAACCATGAGAGCTAGAAGTGTACTTTTTTTTTTTAATGAAAGCTGAGATTCTCACAAATCCAGCAACTGGGGCTTTATGAAACTCATCAAACAGCACAAGACCCTATTAAAACCATGAGAGTTGACAACATTGAGCATCCCAAGCAAGTCTGCCTTTGGGTTACATAGCAGGTCAGTGGAAGAATGGGAATTAGAATTTAGAGGGTCCTGACTCTCAGCTTTAGGCTTAGCCCACTAGGCCACACTGCCACCAGGCTAGCCAAAACAAATTACTGGGCTTACCAGTCTTTTACATATTTTAAAATTTTTGTTACTGGTTTGCATTGCAGGTCATTCATTTTGATAATCTCTCAGCATGAGTGTACCCTCTTGGTCACTGTATAGCAGTTGCCCAGATGGGCTACACTGACAGTCTGTACATCTTGGCAGTGGCTGAATGCACCTTGCTATTTTATGAGTGTTTTGATTTCTGTAATGTTTGGATGCTTGACTCTGGCACAGAGACCCTAACTATGGGCAAGTCACTTGATCTGTCTGTCCCTCTGTTCCCATCTGTAAAAAATGGAGGCATATTGGAAGTATAAATTAATTAATGCTTGCGAGGAACTCAGCTACTGTGGTGATGGAGGCCTTATCCTTAGTTGGGGATTGGTCCTGCTTTGAGCAGGAGGTTGGACTAGATGACCTCCTGAGGTCCCTTCCAACCCTGATATTCTATGATTCTATGATTATCAGTACACAGATAGATAGAACTGAGTGTTTCCATCTCAAAGGCTACCTCTCCTTTCACCTAGCAAGTAGCTTTCAAAAATTGTTTCCTGCATTCCTCTCCGGTGGACATTCCAGTCTCCATTACTCCACCCTGTCCACCTGTGTGAGCTCTATGCAGAAGGTTAACTAGCTGCTTGCAGGGAATAAGGCAGGGCCTCTGCAGTCTCTCAAAATCAATGGCCTGTTGCTTTATTTGTCTTACTGATACATCAGTCAGGCTGAGTGCTTCAGGTTTCTATGGTCAGATGCATCCTGCTCTATTTCAGAGTCTCAAGGCATCACTTATGTTCTTTCCACTGCAGCATAGCTTTTTGGGGGGCGGGGGGAGGACAGGAGGGGACATGGCCCTTCCTCAGCCAGATGGATCATTGTAACTCTAATGAGAAAAGGTCTCAGTAGATTATGGAGGGAGGCTCCATCTTGTTTGTGATTTGACTGCTGGCTATTTATTCATGGATGCAAATAGCTTGGTGAGTGAAGCCACTGAGAGGTAGTGGGACCCACTGCATGGAGCACTACACTGGGAGTCAAGAAATAAACATGGGTTCTAGTCCCAGCTCTGCCACTGACTTGCTGCCTGATCTTGGGCAAGTCACTTCAGTTCTGATTCTCCTCTATTTTTTGTCTTGTCTGTTTAGAGTGTAAGATCACCAAGGCAGGGATTGTCTCTCACCATGTGTTGTTATTTGGGGGCCCAGTTTCAGTTCCAGCATGCAGCTTGGTGTACAGGATGTTACTGTGTGTCAAGCTGCCTGGCTACAGATTTACATGTTGGCTTGGGCACAGTCATCTGTTGTTTAGCCAAGCCCTAAGTTACCTTCCTTCACCACAGCTCTACTTTGTCATACAGCCTCCTTGTGGCCCTTTAGTTTCTGCAGCATGTGAGGTTTCAACTAAAGTAATACAAGTTTTAAGCCCTCTGGTTACAAGGAAAACCTTCCAGAAATGATGCTATATTCCTGCGTGCCTGACCAACCAATGCCACAGACAGCAATGGCGGCTCGAGGACCAGTGGGAATTTATCTGAAGAGGGCATTTACACAGAAGCCTAATAATGACAGTTTAAGTAGCAGTGTTGTTAACTGTTTCACGGCTAACCATTTCAGCAGAAACATCAAGCAAAGGTGCTTTGTTAGGGAAGGAAAGGCTCAACGGATCCATAGTCTTGTGGCCTGCCACCCCTCCCCCCGCCTCTCAGCTTCAATTGCTCTCTGTAAAAGTGAAGTCCTGAGACGAATAGGTATGGAGCAGGAGAGAAGAGTACTTCTGGTTATGGAGAAGAATCTAGAGTCTAGATGCTCTTCTGCCAAAGATTTGCTTTGCTGTTTCTGCTGGGTGTAAGGGCCTTGCTTTCATAAAATCATAGAATCATAGAATATCAGGGTTGGGAGGGACCTCAGGAGGCCATCTATTCCAACCCCCTGCTCAAAGCAGGACCAATCCCCAAATAAATCATCCCAGACAGGGCTTTGTCAAGCATGACCTTAAAAACTTCTAAGGAAGGAGATTACACCACCTCCCTAGGTAACGCATTCCAGTGTTTCACCACCCTCCTAGTGAAAAAGTTTTTCCTAATATCCAACCTAAATCTCCCCCACTGCAACTTGAGACCATTACTCCTCGTTCTGTCATCTGCTACCACTGAGAACAGTCTAGAGCCATCCTCTTTGGAACCCCCTTTCAGGTAGTTGAAAGCAGCTATGAAATCCTCCCTCATTCTTCTCTTCCACAGACTAAACAATCCCAGTTCCCTCAGCCTCTCCTCATAACTCATGTGTTCCAGTCCCCTAATCATTTTTGTTGCCCTCCGCTGGACTCTCTCCAATTTTTCCACATCCTTCTTGTAGTGTGGGGCCCAAAACTGGACACAGTACTCCAGATGAGGCCTCACCAATGTCGAATAGAGGGGAACAATCACGTCCCTCAATCTGCTGGCAATGCCCCTACGTATACATCCCAAAATGCCATTGGCCTTCTTGGCAACAAGGGCACACTGTTGACTCATATCCAGCTTCTCGTCCACTGTAACCCCTAGGTCCTTTTCTGCAGAACTGCTGCCAAGCCTTTCGGTCCCAAGTCTTTAGTGGTGCATTGGATTCTTCTGTCCTAAGTGCAGGACTCTGCACTTGTCCTTGTTGAACCTCATCAGATTTTTTTTGGCCAAATCCTCTAATTTGTCTAGGGCCCTCTGTATCCTATCCCTACCCTCCAGCGTATCAACCTCTCCTCCAAGTTTAGTGTCATCTGCAAACTTGCTCAGGGTGCAATCCACACCATCCTCCAGATCATTTATGAAGATATTGAACAAAACCGGCCCCCGGACCGACCCTTGGGGCACTCCACTTGATACCGGCTCCCAACTAGACATGGAGCCATTGATCACTACCCGTTGAGCCCGACAATCTAGCCAACTTTCTAGCCACCTTATAGTCCATTCATCCATCCCATACTTCTTTAACTTGCTGGGAAGAATACTGTGGGAGACCATGTCAAAAGCTTTGCTAAAGTCAAGGAACAATATGTCCATTGCTTTCCCCTCATCCACAGAGCCAGTTATCTCATCATAAAAGGCAATTAGATTAGTCAGTCATGACTTGCCCTTGATGAATCCATGCTGACTGTTCTTGATCCCTTTCCTCTCCTCTAAGTGCTTCAGAATTGATTCCTTGAGGACCTGCTCCATGATTTTTCCAGGGACTGACGGGAGGCTGACTGGCCTGTAGTTCCCAGGATCCTCCTTCTTCCCTTTTTTAAAGATGGGCACTACATTAGCCTTTTTCCAGTCATCCGGGACCTCCCCCAGTCACCATGAGTTTTCAAAGATAATGGCCAATGGCTCTGCAATCACATCCGCCAACTCCTTTGGCACTCTCGGATGCAGCATATCCGGCCCCATGGACTTGTACTCGTCCAGCTTTTCTAAATAGTCCCGAACCACTTCTTTCTCCACAGAGGGCTGGTCACCTCCTCCCCATGCTGTGCTGCCCAGTGCAGCAGTCTGCAAGCTGACCTAGTTCGTGAAGACAGAGGCAAAAAAAGCATTGAGTACATTAGCTTTTTCCACATCCTCTGTCACTAGGTTGCCTCCCTCATTCAGTAAGGGGCCTACACTTTCCTTGACTTTCTTCTGTTTGCTAACATACTTGAAGAAACTCTTCTTGTTATTCTTAACATCTCTTGCTAGCTGCACCTCCAGGTGTGATTTGGCCTTCCTGATTTCACTCCTGCATGCCCGAGCAATATTTTTATACTCTTCCCTGGTCATTTGTCCAACCTTCCACTTCTTGTACGCTTCTTTTTTGTATTTAAGATCAGCAAGGATTTCCCTGTTAAGCCAAGCTGGTCACCTGCCATATTTACAATTCTTTCTACACATCGGGATGGTTTGTCCCTGTAACCTCAATAAGGATTCTTTAAAATACAGCCAGCTCTCCTGGACTCCTGTCCCCCTCATGTTATTCTCCCAGGGGATCCTGCCCATCAGTTCCCTGAGGGAATCAAAGTCTGCTTTTCTGAAGTCCAGGGTCCATATTATGCTGCTCTTTCTTCCTTCTGTCAGGATCCTGAACTCGACCACCTCATGGTCACTGCCTCCCAGGTTCCCATCCACTTTTGCTTCCCCTACTAATTCTTCCCGGTTTGTGAGCAGCAGGTGAAGAAGAGCTCTGCCCCTAGTTGGTTCCTCCAACACTTGCACCAGGAAATTGTCCCCTTCACTTTCCAAAAACTTCCTGGATTGTCTGTGCACTGCTATATTGCTCTTCCAGCAGATATCAGTGTGGTTGAAGTCTCCCATGAGAACCAGGGCCTGCGATCTAGTAACTTCTGTTAGTTGCCAGAAGAAAGCCTCGTCCACCTCATCCCCCTGGTCCGGTGGTCTATAGCAGACTCCCACCATGACATCACCCTTGTTGCTCACACTTCTAAACTTAATCCAGAGACTCTCAGGTTTTTCTGCAGTTTCATACCGGAGCTCTGAGCAGTCACACTGCTCTCTTACATACAATGCAACTTCCCCACCTTTTCTGTCCTGCCTGTCTTTCCTGAACGGTTTATATCCATCCATGACCGTACTCCAGTCATGGGAGTTATCCCACCAAGTCCCTGTTATTCCAAGCACATCATAATTCCTTGACTGTGCTAGGACTTCCAGTTCTCCCTGCTTGTTTCCCAGGCTTCTTGCATTTGTGTATAGACACTTGAGGTAACTTGCTGTTTGTGCTGCTTTCTTAGTATGAGGCAGGAGCCCTCCCCTTTCACATTCTCCTGCTCATGCTTCCTCCCAGTATCCCACGTCCCCACTTACCACAGGGCTTTGGTCTCCTTCCCCCGGTGAACCTAGTTTAAAGCCCTCCTCACTAGGTTAGCCAGCCTGCTTCTGAAGATGCTCTTCCCGCTCTTCGTTAGGTGGAGTCCGTCTCTGTCTAGCACTCCTCCTTCTTGGAACACCATCCCATAATCAAAGAATCTAAAGCCTTCTCTCCGACACCATATGCATAGCCATTCATTGACTTCCACGATCCGACAGTCTCTACACAGGCCTTTTCCTTCTATGGGGAGGATGGACAAAAACACCACTTGCACCTCAAACTCTTTTATCCTTCTTCCCAGAGCCACGTAGTCCGCAGTGATCCACTCAAGGTCTTTCTGTTATTTATTCGGTTCCTGCATTGTCCAGACAGCTGTTGCAGGAATACATTTGTGTACTAATTGCACCAGTCAATTAGCTCCACCATTATGGTAGTTAGTGTTGCTGTGAGACATCTATGTACTCATTTTGTATCACAGATCTTTGAAATGTGCCAGGAAGCTGCAATGTTTTCATTGTAACAGCATCACAAAACACCAGAAATTTTGAAAGACAGAAGGGTTTACAGGAACTTAACTGTAATCATAATTAATTGAAAATACAATAGAGTATAACCCTGTCTAGCTGCAATGTTTCAGGCACTTCAAAAACTTCGGGAAAGGGGTTTTTCAAATAATTAGAGGAGTATTCAATGCACACACAGGGACATAACTGTGTTTCAGTTAAGTGGAGTATGGATTCACAGGACTGTACTCTATTCTCTGTATTTCATTCATGTGTTGGAATGCATTGTGAATTAGGAGATCTGACTTTATTTCCTGGCTCTGCCACAGACTTCTTGTGTGTCGTTTGACAGATCACTTGGGGACAGATTTTCAAATACTCAGCATCAATGACTGGGGTCAGATTTTCAAAAGAGCTGCGGTCCCATTTAGGCAGCTAAATGCAGTAGAGATTTTCAAGGTCCTTGGCAATCAATGCACTGATGCACTGTATGAAAAAATCCAGCCACTAATTTTGGTACCTAACCAGGAGCTGAGCTCCTTTAAAAATCTAGCCCCTCCTAGGAGTGTTGTGAGGATAAATTCATTAGTGTTTGTGAAGTTACTGTGGTGATAGTGGCCATATAAATAAACAGTTAGATAGACTTGGTATTAACACTGTATTCTGAATCCATGTTTTGACTTTACATCTAATCAGAAAATTCAAAAGTATTGGAAAAAGATGAGGGGTTGAATGTAGCAAGATTAACGGTGTGCTCCAAAACAGTGTGGATAAATATTTGTGCTGTACTTTTCATTCTTCTGAGATTTGAGAGATCTCAGTCCATGTCTATACTACAAAATTAAGTCCATCTAATTTACGTCAGCACACAGCTGCCACAATAATTACATCGCGTGTTGTCACGGTTCCTCCCCCACTCTGAACTCTAGGGTACAGATGTGGGGACCTGCATGAAATATCTCCTAAGCTTATCTTTACCAGCTTAGGTCAAAACTTCCCCAAGGTACAAAATATTACATCCGTTATCCTTGGACTGGCCGCTACCACCACCAAACTAATACTGGTTACTGGGGAAGAGCTGTTTGGACGCGTCCTTCCCCCCAAAATACTTCCCAAAACCTTGCACCCCACTTCCTGGACAAGGTTTGGTAAAAAGCCTCACCAATTTGCCTAGGTGACTACAGACCCAGACCCTTGGATCTTAAGAACAATGAACAATCCTCCCAACACTTGCACCCCCCCCTTTCCTGGGAAATGTTGGATAAAAAGCCTCACCAATTTGCATAGGTGACCACAGACCCAAACCCTTGGATCTGAGAACAATGAAAAAGCATTCAGTGTTTTACAAGAAGACTTTTAATAAAAAATAGAAGTAAATAGAAATAAAGAAATCCCCCCTGTAAAATCAGGATGGTAGATATCTTACAGGGTAATTAGATTCAAAAACATAGAGAACCCCTCTAGGCAAAACCTTAAGTTACAAAAAATATACACAGACAGAAATAGTTATTCTATTCAGCACAATTCTTTTCTCAGCCATTTAAAGAAATCATAATCTAACACATACCTAGCTAGATTACTTACTAAAAGTTCTAAGACTCCATTCCTGTTCTGTCCCTGGCCAAGACGACTACAGACAGACACAGACCCTTTGTTTCTCTCCCTCCTCCCAGCTTTTGAAAGTATCTTGTCTCCTCATTGGTCATTTTGGTCAGGTGCCAGCGAGGTTACCTTTAGCTTCTTAACCCTTTACAGGTGAGAGGAGCTTTCCCCTGGCCAGGAGGGATGTCAAAGGGGTTTACCCTTCCCTTTATATTTATGACACGTGTGCATGTCTACGTTTTTCTCCTTGCGTCAGCTGTGCGCATCCTCACCCAGAACGCTTGTATCAATTGTACTGTCAGTATAGGGCATTGTGGGAAGGCTCCTGAAAGCCAGGAATAGTCGACATAAGCAACGCAGTATCTACACTGACACTGTGTTGACCTAACTACATCAAACTTGACTATACGCCACTCATGGAGGTGGAGTTATTAAGTCAGTGTAGCAGGGCAGTTACATTGGTGGGAGCAAAATTTAAGTATAGACACTTCCATACTTAGGTCAACATAAGCACCTTGCATTGACCTAACTCTATAGTATAGACCAGGCCTAATATACAGTGGTTCTTCATAGATCTAATGCCTCATGCTCTTGAAGGCCTGTGGGAAGTTGCCTGAGATCTCAAGTCTTCTCAGATTTGTGGCTTTATTAGTTTGTCTTTTTGACTGTTTGCTTTAACTTTTCAAAAGTAAAAACATCTTGGGAAAAGAAAGGGATTTTTTTACTGCAAAGCTACTTCTTTGCAATCTCAGAAAGGATTCAGGAGGACAATTTGTGGACAGTGTGCTTTATTTTCAAAAAATTGGGACAAAGTAGTTATGGCTTTAATGGTCAGGTTATCTTTCAGTTTAAATATATACATAAATCTTAATAGATTTGCTGTTTTTTAAAGAAGCTGGAAGAAATTGACGGATAGGATTTTGCAAGGGAACATGATAAATAATATAGAATCAACTGTTAAAAAAGAAAGTTAGAACCTTGGAAAAATTTGGCCAATTTCTTTTCTTTTCTTTTCTTTTCTTTTCTTTTCTTTTCTTTTCTTTTGACTTTAATGCAGCTTTGTGCAGCCTGGCTTGGGAGAGGACCAGCAACTGACATGCTGAAAGGCTGTAAGAGATGCTGTTTCCACTGGGTCAGTCTCCTCTAGTGTACACAGGGGTAACCAGCTGAAGTTCATGGAATTACATTGGTGAGAGAGGTGAATGTGACTCAGTGTTTCCAATCTAATTAGGAACAGGAAGTGCTGTACATCTGAAGGGAAACCCCGGTCTCATACTGTGTCTGACCCAATTTTTGCAGACTATAAGGCAAGTCCTGTGAAGTGTTGAGTCCCTTCTGGGGTGTCTTTAAACCCCCCCCCCCCCCGCACCCCTGCACTGCTTTCATTAGGAGCAGAGGGCACTCAAAACCTCCAAGCTAGAGCGGTATGGATGGTGAGACAGATGAGAGAACTATCCAAACTTTTGACTCCCTATCCAAACCTAAAGAAACCCTTGGACTCTTTTGATGTTCACCCATCACTGATAATGCAGTACATCCTAGTAGCTATAATGCTGATAGAACAGGTGCCAGCTCTTTCCAAGACTGTAGGTGTCACCTGAGCACTGAAAGATTCCTAGCTGGAAGCAAGACCAGCTCAGCTGTAGATTAGCATTATCCAAGATAGATGTTAGACTTGTCAGAATGTGTTTAGTGTTCAGACTCTATAACATGCTTGTAAGTTGCTGCGTGCACTAATCTTACGTGTGATGTCTGTATCCCATACTATAGAAAAGTTTTGCTTTATAACTTTAAAAAATGCCTGTTCTGAATCTGTGAACTCAGGCAGGAGGAGTGGTTCCCCTGTTCTTCAAAAGGGCTATCAAAACTAAGTGGGCCATTGTGAAGCTACTGGCCATCTCACACCTGTAAAAGTGCTACATACAAGAAAGCTCATCCCATCAGCTGAAATTCTGACATGAAAATTCTTCATCTCTTTGCTTTTTGGACTCTCCTAGAGCTGGAGCTAGGAGACAAAAGCTGAGATCCTAGGGTCAACCTGGGTTAGCCTGAAAAGACTTTCAGTGCTGACAGCATACTACAGCTCTGTTACCTTCTGGAACCATAGGTTGTAACTCATTTTTGTATATCTGTTGTCTGTTAACCTGTAAATAACTCTAATTTCTTCTTCCTAGTTAATAAACCCTTAGTTAATTTACTATAGGATTGGCTCCCAGTGTTGTCTTTGGTGTGAGATCTGAGGTACAAGATGACCTGGGGTAAGTGACAGGTCTCTTGGGACCGGAAGAAACCTGAATATTTTGTGATGTTTGGTGTAAGTGACAATTTATCACTAAGTCCAGCTTGCCTGGGTGGCAAGATAGACTGGAGCGCCCAAGGGGACTGTCTGTGACACCATGTTAAAACTATTCCAGTGCTTCAGGAATTCACATTTGTTGCTTCGTTGGTGAAATCTAATTCTAGAACATACCACTGGTTCAGGGTGTCTGCCCTGGTTTTTGACAGTCTGCCCTGAGATTGGCACTCATGGTTGTGAACCACTCCAGACAACACGACAGTAGCTCTGAAGGTTCAATATCCTGATGAGTGACACATTGTGGCATGCATATGAGTAAAAGGCAGTCACCCTGTGCTGCATAGAACATCAGGGGTCTGATCCTGTTCCCACTGTAGTCAATGGCAGAACTTCCATTGTCTTCGGTGGGGCAGGATCAATCCCCTAAGAGCACAGAAATGTCATGGAACACTTCAGGCACTGCTTAGGCTGGGGCATGCCAAAGAGAATGGGCTGGAAAGGCAGTGTAATCAGGGTTGCAGAATCCTAAGAAGTCGTCAGCAGAAGTCTTACATGCCATACATTCTAGAGACCCTGACAGTATATTTCACTTTCCTACCATCATGGAGACTGTATATCAGGTCTTCAGATTAGTCATTGTACAACAGGTCACATTCTTCTGCCATCTCATTTGCATATAGTTCTCCCCATATTTGTATTGTGATGTATTGTATTTGTTCATAGAATTAGTTACTGATTGCAAAAAGAATCTCTGCACTTCGCTGTGTACTCTTTATGAACATGACAGAGAGTATTTGAGGCACTCTGTATACAACAAGCTATCAGGTCTGCAGCATGCTCTTTCCTTTCAAACACCTTGGTGTATATTTTCTATGCACTATGTTATAACCAGAGATGCACTCGAACCAAAATCTTGGATCCAGACACCCATACTGCCAAGGTTCCTCCCCCACTCTGAATGCTAGGGTACAGATGTGGGGACCTGCATGAAAACCTCCTAAGCTTATCTTTACCAGCTTAGGCCAAAACTTCCCCAAGGTACAAAATATTCCACCCTTTGTCCTTGGATTGGCCGCTACCACCACCAAACAAATACTGGTTACTGGGGAAGAGCTGTTTGGAAACGTCTTTCCCCCCAAATACTTCCCAAAACCTTGCATCCCACTTCCTGGACAAGGTTTGGTAAAAAGCCTCACCAATTTGCCTAGGTGACTACAGACCCAAACCCTTGGATCTGAGAACAATGAAAAAGCATTCAGTTTTCTTACAAGAAGACTTTTAATAGAAATAGGAGTAAATAGAAGTAAAGAAATCCCCTCTGTAAAATCAGGATGGTAGATACCTTACAGGGTAATTAGATTCAAAAACATAGAGAACCCCTCTAGGCAAAACCTTAAGTTACAAAAAAGATACACAGACAGAAATAGTTATTCTATTCAGCACAATTCTTTTCTCAGCCATTTAAAGAAATCATAATCTAACATATACCTAGCTAGATTACTTACTAAAAGTTCTAAGACTCCATTCCTGGTCTATCCCCAGCAAAAACAGCATATAGACAGACACACAGACCCTTTGTTTCTCTCCCTCCTCCCAGCTTTTGAAAGTATCTTGTCTCCTCATTGGTCATTTTGGTCAGGTACCAGCGAGGTTACCTTTAGCTTCTTAACCCTTTACAGGTGAGAGGATTTTTCCTCTGGCCAGGAGGGACTTTAAAGGGGTTTACCCTTCCCTTTATATTTATGACACATACTTTTATCAGCTGAGGCTCTGCTCTAATTACAGTCTCCACACAAACTTTCTAGTTGTTCCTGATGGAGAGATTACGGCTTGTAGAAACTTTTTCATCCTTTCTTCTTCCAACGTTACAGCCCCATGCTAACAGGAACACAGATCACTTACAGCTATTTTAATTAGTTGAACCTGGGAGATTTGCCTCAGCTTCACGAATGGCTCTCTGCAAAAGCTACCAAGCTTTGCCAGAACTTGTCAATTCTCTAGTAACTTCTAAATTGAAAAGCTCTGACTGTTCCACTGTTTCCTATTAATTGAACAGTGACCTGCATTGGCCTATCTGCCGGATGGAATTTGATGTCTAATTACTGGGCTAATTTGGGGACCCTGTCTTTCAGAATGATGTGTCTGTCACAGCATGAAATCTTCCCATTTTTCAGCTTTCAAAGAACTGCCACTTACCTCCCTGCCCCAGGAGGAGTCAGTTTCCTCACATAGCCGTTTCCCTTTGCTTCCTTAACTGCTAATGTACTTCTGGCATGAAGCTGGATGCTGCATCAAGAGCCATGTAGAACGGTTTCTGTCTGTAACAAAGGGAATGCCGCTAAAAGGGGTTCCTTGATTGAAATTAAGATTGAAGTTTCATTCTGTTTAATTGCTAGATTAGCATCTAAAATGAAATAGGATTTTCCAAGAGAGGCAGAAAGCATCCCAAGTTTCCGTTTCAACCTCTTGTATCACGCTGTGCAGTTCACTCTTCATTTCCTCTTGTCATTCACAAATCATGACCCCTATCGACAGGGACCAGCTACAGACTTACTTTCCCAAAGATGCTTTAAAAATACGTGCAATAACTTAGAATCTGTTATCAAGCTGTGCAGAGGGCCAATGGGGATTCGGGCTTGCTGACAGTTATTAAACATACTGATTCAGAATTATTAAGTTGCACATATCATCAGCCTAGCCAATTTAACCTCACGTACTTGCTGCTGTCTTTCACCCTCCCTCTGCCTTCCCTCCTATTCTTTGTTACGCTCTCTTTTTGCATTTTGCCTTCAGTTAGGTCCCTGCTCCTGCAATAAGCTCAGCTTGGATGGATCCCTGCAGCAGCACTGAGCCGCATAAAAGACAATGGAACTCTGTGTGGAGTTCATTGCAGAATGGGGGCCTTAAAATATAAAATCTTAGGAGCAAGCATCACTTCTTGTATATGTACAGCTCCCAGCACAACAGGGCCTCTATCCTGTTTAGAGCCTTTGGGTACTACTACATTGTTAATGAAAGTGTTATAGTGCTATTATTTAAGGCATAGGTTATTCATGTAATTCATTTTTTCAGGTACAGGTTGTTTATTTTGTCAGTGGTTTTTATTATGAATTTGTGATATTGTAGTATGATTGGTGGAGGAATGTATGGCAAATACAATCTTCATTGCTAATACTGACAGGAATGAATATTTGCTCAGTGCTTGGCAACTGTGATCTGTTTTTGATGTGCTAAGTGTCATTATTGTTGTTGATTATTGTGGAGGTAAATGGAATTGACAAATACTTCCCATTTTATCATCAACAAAATCTGAACACCACGGAATAGGCTGCTGGAGTAGCAAATGAGTTTTGTGAGACACATGTGTGGATTCATTCCAGAGTCCCTTCATACTGAAATATAGGGCAACAAAATCCCTCACATAGCACTGTATCCTGAGAGGTGCTGAATGGCCTGGATTTCCAGTGAAGTCAGTAAGAGTTGAGAGGAAATAGCACCTCTCAGACGGTGCTTACTAATGGCACTGAGCTTCTGGGGGTTCAGGGCAATAGATGGGCTCATCAAATGGGAATTTATGAGCCTAAATGGTGATTTGAGCAACAGACATGGAATGTGGACTTCCCAACAAGGCCCCACTCTGAAAACTAGGCCCAGTATTTTCTGTCAGTGTTTTTTCTGTTGACATCATCAATACCTGGGGCCTCACTCAAAGCCCCCTGAAGTCAATGGGAACCTTGCCATTGCCTTGGGACCAGGCCTCTGTTTTGTACCACATGCACGCAGGTAGCAGGAAATGGGGTACAGGCTGTAGCAGCTAGCAGCAGTAATGTCTTCAACAAAATTTGGGTCAGGTTCTTCCCTCCCAACCCTATGTCCCCGCTGAGTTATATCATAAAAATATTCCTGACTGTGAGATCTGGCACTGGTGAAAGCCCCATCACTTGGGCCATTTCAAACTGAATTGGGCACAGCGCTTGAAAGGACACTGCAGGGAACATTCCTGAACTGGTGGGGGAATGGGCTAGATTACCTAAAAGATTCTTTCCATCAGGGCTGGAGAGGGAAGAGCCATAAAACAGAGAACATTGGAGCCCTGAGTGGAATCCCTTTGGCAAACTAGAGTAAGTCAGACTCTAGACACTCAAGTATTGGGGATGGGGGGCTTTCTGCTATATAAAAATGGAAGTTCTCCTATTTTTAGAATATGTACAGCTCTTATAATTCATACCACAACAATAACATATTCCAGCAACAATATAAAAACAGGTCTAACATCCACCTGAAAGGTTGTTCCATTTGTGTGACGTTATCTGATTAAAATATGACCATATAGATCATTGTTGCAAGCACTGTTATATATTTGCAGCAAATCTTGTACAAAGGTTGTCAAGTGAGGTGTCTATGAAAGGTTATGATTTGCTGGTTATGATTATGCTATCTGTATCCAGGTATCATTTTTGTATTTGTTATGATATTGGCTCTATACCTGGATTTCAAATGTTTGCTCCTGGGGTAACGCCCACAAGGTAGGTAGCACATCTTGGAGGGACTATTCAAATGGAGTGGCCCATCAAAAGAACATTTAACTGACAATGAACCATGGGAGATATCTATCTACACTTAATGGAATTTCCTGCTGTGACTAGGTGAAATGCATGGACATGGGACTTGCCCGTGTGACTCCAAACTCCATCTTGTTACTGTAATTTTCCACAGTAAGAACAATGGGTTTCCTGTCACATGGCAGAGAATATAAAAGGCCCTGGAAAGCCCTCCATTTTGCCTCTATCCTGCTCAAATCTCTGGACTGTGGACTTACACTAATGGGAGCATTCTAACCAAGGGACTGAGGTCCTTCCAGTGATTTGGAAGCAACCAAAGACTTAATAAGCCAGCATGACTTATTAAGTCATCACTGCTGCAAGCCTGAACCAAGAACTTTCCAATTGTATGTATTTGATTCCTTTAACCAGTTTTAACTCTCACCTTTCTTTCTTTCTTTTGAATAAATCTTTAGATTTTAGATACTAAAGGATTGGCATCAGCATGATTTTTGGGTAAGATCTGAGTTATATATTGACCTGGGTGTGGCTGCTCCTTTGGGATCAGAAGAAACTATCAGTTAATGAGACTGGTGGTAAAGAACCACTCATATCTAAATCCAGTGTTTTTGGTGGTGACATAAGATCTGGAATGCCTAAGGAAACTGCTTTTATGACTTCTTGTTAGCCAGTTTGGTGAAACAGAAGTTTACTTTTGTTGCTGGTTTGGTATAGCTTATGGAAGAACAGCCACCAGTTTGGGGTTATATTTGCCCTGTTTCTCAGCAGTTTGTCCTGAGTTTGGCGTTCTCAGTTGTGATCCGCTGAGGCACGGTTACAACTTGGTTAGTGTTAAAATATATTAATTTATTCATTGTGGGAACAAAACTAAACACTAACTATAGCCACAATTTACATTTTAATAGCTTAAAAAGTGAAAGGAGCTGATTCTAAGCTCATGTACATCAGTTTTCCGCTCATCTTGGAGTTACTCCTGACTTAGGCTGCTGTGAGAACAGAATCAGGCCCTCGCAGACTTTATTGAGAATGCTGGGGGAACATTCACCATTCAGGTGCAGGTTTTTTCTAGCCAGATCCAATTTACTTCCC
Organism: Lepidochelys olivacea; assembly: GCF_965140295.1. Taxonomy (NCBI): domain Eukaryota; kingdom Metazoa; phylum Chordata; order Testudines; family Cheloniidae; genus Lepidochelys; species Lepidochelys olivacea. The sequence goes on along the minus strand of NC_140412.1, from coordinate 22,144,915 downwards.
TTAATGGGAGTTGGTGTGACAGAGAGCTGAGTCCGCAGTTCCTGCCCAGCACCCCGTCATAGGCAGTAATTTTCTTGTGCTGGTGCTTTTGAGCAAAAATGGAGCTCTTGTGAATGAAAATGATATTTTGGTCTAAGTAGAACTTTTTGGCACTGTTTGTGGAAACTACCTGATTCCAATGCTTAAAAAATAGCAATAAATGTCAGCTCTGGGTTTTAATCTGCCTCTTGATATATGTGTGCATAGCTTCATAATGTCTTTTATTCATCATACTGAGTGTCTTTCATTCAAAGCTTGTAAGGTATTTCACAAATATTAATTAAGCTTCCCAGCACCCTTGTTAGAGAGGTGAATATTATTACAGTGGAGTTGCATCTTATGCGGGGGTTAGGTTCTAAAGTCAGCGCGTAAAGCGAAAATCGCGTATAGTCAAAAAGAGAGAGAGACGAAAGAATGAAAGAATAAAAAAGGGAGAAAGATGACTTCAATGTTGTTATGCGCAAACCGGAGCGCCTCAGGGTGGCCAGGAGCATTGTCTATGATCAGCAACACTTTAAAGTCAAGTCCTTTCTCTTCGAGGTACCGCTTGACCTCCAGAATGAAACGCTTGGGGAACCAATCCGGAAATAATGCTGCCATCACCCAAACCTTTTTATTTGATTGCCAGAACACAGGCAGGAGATTTTTGTTCTTGCCTTTTAGGGCACGGGGATTTGCAGCCCTGCAAATTTTAATGCCTTTTCAGTCTTCACTAAAGTCTTATTACGCACCTGGCTCGTCACCTTAGCAGTTATTGGAGCACTTGATGCCACGGCTTGACAAATTTCTCTCTCTTGAATCTTGATGGCACAGATGCTAGATTCGTTGCGGCCATATTTACGTGCCATGTCAGAGACTGACATAGCATCTCTCAATAAGTCCAACACAGCCAGTTTTTCCTCCAGCATTGGAACAGATCACTGTTTCTTCGGTTGAGCACCAGATGAAGTAGTTGGCTTGCGTTTAGGGGCCATGTTGTAAGAAAAATACATATCTTTAAACACTAGAATCACACTCAGCGCGGCAAGATGCTCACCAGATCGGCGGGCATCGATCGATCCAACGGGGGTTGATTTATCGTGACTAGTCTAGATGCGATAAATCGACCCCCAAGAGCTCTCCCATCGACTCCTGTACAGTATTCCACCGCCGCGAGTTATAATTTTTTTCTTTTTTTTTTTGCCGAGCATGTATAGTTGAATTTGCATAAATTAAATGCATGTATGATGCGACTCCACTATACTGCACATCCAACTTATAGGTAAGTAAACTGAGAAAATTAAAGTGATTTGCATAAGGTGGCACACTGAGTCTTCAGCAGAGCTAGAAATAGAAGCCAGGAGTCCTGTCTACAGCTTGCAAAATTTCCATTATGAAACCTGAAATCATACAAAATTTGTGGAAACCAAAGTTTACCATTGCATGCATGAGCATTTGTGCCAGAAGTGCATGTGTGTGAATCCAGATAGGGATCAGACTGTGTGATGTATCTGATTAATCACAATCAACGCAGCCTGAATATTGAACACATGCAGAGAAGTATTTTTGATTAACCCATAGGGACAAGAGTGAGATTTCCAAAAGCACGCGGTGTTGGCCTAACTCTGCTCCCATTTAAGTCAATGGCAATTTAACTGTTGATTTCAGTGAGAGGAAAGTTAGGCCAATGATGAGAACTTTGGCAAATCCCACCCAAAAAGTGGGTTGAATAGTTTCAAATAATGAAGTTGAGGAAACTGTACAAGCAGCAAAAAGAACCTAATGTCATCAACTTATTTGTCACAAATTATTCAGTTAGCTCCGACAGCTACCATGACTGGAGAAGAAATAATTCAATGGGACCTAGCTGGGCGAAGGGAGGGTTAAGCCATGAACAGACCAATGGGAGCATTCAGTGATGTTACTGTTGCCCAGAGCCTCGCTCCACTGGGCAGATCTCTTTGCCTTGACTAAGTTACTAAGAAGCAATTTCTGAAAAGCAGAGTTGTACCAAGTGGGACCGGTATTTACATTTCCTGATTAGGATAGTCCCACTTTACACGCTGGCTTCCAAAATACACTGTTTGCAGCTACCCAAGCATTTCTATACATGGTTAAGTACCTCTCTCTGTTAAGTACCACTAATGAAGCTTATTCTCATCTTGAACAGAGGAGTTAAGTGCCTAAATCCCATTAACACTAATGAGAATTACATGCATACATCTGTTACATATTGAGATGAAAACAGAAAAAGACCTAAGAATATAGGTCTACTGTAGATATATTGCAACTACCCAGGCATCTTTTCAGCTCTTCCAAAAAAGCACTGATTGCAGCTGAGAGGGAGTGGTTGGCACAGAGGTCATTTACACCATTCTACAATCTTCAGGCCTGGTCCCAGCATAATTTAGAACAGCCTCAGGACAAGTCTAAACTCTACTGACTTCCTACTGTAATTTATATGACAGTAACACTTACAGATCCTAGCTGAAATTGGGACCATTGGGCATATGGCTCTAAGGGGCTGCTTTGGGAACCAAAGATTACAGAAGTGTGGAGATGCCCCAGCCATGACCCCTTTCTCTCCACATCTGGAAAGGAGATGATGTAGGAACCACTGTGGTGGTCATACACCACTGAAGGATTCCCACATAGCAGGTGAATCCTCAGGAGTTCAAATCTATCTAGTTGATGTGTGTTTTGCATTGGTACACAGCACAATAAATAGACCCAAGAATCAGGCCAGAGTTACCTGCAGCAGTGATGAGCAAAAGGTAAATCCACTTGGCAGCCTGCTTTGTGGATATCAGCCATTTTACTGCAAGCGCAGAAAAAATATTTAGGACATAATATGATTAGGATTTTCCCTAATTTTTAAGAGCAGCCTTCACTTTGCCAACAAGCTTGAAAAATTTAAATGAGAAATTGAGTGTAGATAAATAAGACCATAATGAATAAGAAGGAAAGGATTATACTTGCAGAGATATGTTTGTGGCAGATTATAATTTAGAGACATGCTATCATAAATTACAGTATTATGAATACAGGAATTTAGAGATGTGCCCTGGAAGCTACAGATGAGCCCTGGAAGCTAGGGTGTCAGAAGTGCTGAATGAGAAGGAAACTACAGTCTTTTTATCATACACATTGTAAGGAGAGTGGTCACTTTGGATGAACTATTACCAGCAGGAGAGTGAGTTTGTGTGTGTATGGGGGTGGGGGGTGAGAAAACCTGGATTTGTGCTGGAAATGGCCCACCTTGATTTTCATACACATTGTAAGGAGAGTGGTCACTTTGGATAAGCTATTACCAGCAGGAGAGTGAGTTTGTGTGTGTGTTTTTTGGAAAAAAAAGCGGGGGGGGGGGTGAGAAAACCTGGATTTGTGCTAGGAATGGCCCACCTTGATTATCATACACATTGTAAAGAGAGTGGTCACTTTGGATGGGCTATTACCAGCAGGAGAGTGAGTTTGTGTGGGGGGGGATGGAGGGTGAGAAAACCTGGATTTGTGCTGGAAATGGTCCAGCTTGATTATCACACACATTGTAAGGAGAGTGATCACTCTAGATAAGCTATTACCAGCAGGAGAGTGGGGTGGGAGGAGGTATTGTTTCATGGTCTCTGTGTACATAATGTCTTCTGCAGTTTCCACAGTATGCATCCGATGAAGTGAGCTGTAGCTCATGAAAGCTCATGCTCAAATAAATTGGTTAGTCTCTAAGGTGCCACAAGTACTCCTTTTCTTTTAGTCAAGGGGAAGTGCATTGCCAGCATCAGCCATAAAAATACCATGTACAGGCTCTCATTCATTGTGGTGCCAAAGGAGATGATACCAATTTTAGGCCTGGCTATGTGTGGAAAAACTCAGTCTGGTAAAACAGGTGCTCTCACTACAAGATGATACTGACCCTGGCTATGAGGTGGTCATTCGGGAATATCATGATCTGTTTCGAGGGCTGGGTTGCTTGCAGGGTGAACATGCAATATAGATAAACAAGCAGGTCCCTCCAGTTAGCCATCCATGTGGAAAGGTGTCATTTGCACTCAGTGATAAACTCAAGGCTGAGCTTGCAAGGATGGAAGCAATGCAAGTAATACAAAAAATTGAGGGGCCAACAGAATGGGTGAGCTCCCTCGTCATTGTGGAGGAACGTAACGGCAGCTATGCATATGCTTAGATCCCAGAGACCTCAACAAGGTTATAAAAGGAGAACATTTCAAACTGCCAACCAGAGAAGAGATTATGGCTCAATTTGCAAATACTCAATATTTCAGTACATTGGATACAGCCTTAGATTTTTGGTAGCTAAAATTAATTGAAGAAAGCGCAAAACTAGGCACATTTAATATGCCATTTGGAAGATACAGATTCTTATGCTTACCGTTCAACATAGCTTCAGCATCAGAAGCAGAGCGCAAAACCATAAATATGGCCATCCAAAGTGACCACTCTCTTCACGATGTGTATGATAATCAAGGTGGGTCATTTCCAGCACAAATCCAGGTTCTCTCACTCCCTCACCCCCCTCCAAAAACCACACACACAAACTCACTCTCCTGCTGGTAATAGCTTATCAAAAGTGACCACTCTCCCTACAACGTGCATGATAATCAAGGTGGGCCATTTCCAGCACAAATCCAGGTTTTCTCACCCCCCCCCACCACTTTGGATGGGCTATTACCAACAGGAGAGTGAGTTTGTGGGGGGCGGAGGGTGAGAAAACCTGGATTTGTGCTGGAAATGGCCCAACTTGATGATTACTTTAGATAAGCTATTACCAGCAGGACAGTGGGGTGGGAGGGGGTATGTTTCATGGTCTCTGTGTATATATAATGCAGTTTCCACGGTATGCATCCGATGAAGTGAGCTGTAGCTCACGAAAGCTCATGCTCAAATAAATTGGTTAGTCTCTAAGGTGCCACAAGTACTCCTTTTCTTTTTGCAAAGACAGACTAACACGGCTGTTACTCTGAAACCCATTGAATTGTTGGGGATCCTTAAAGAAATGATAATTAAAGTGTGGCCTAAAGAAATAAGTAGTTGCTATCCAAGTATAAGACTATTGGAACTGCAGACATGAACTTACTGTGATAGGTTTTCAAGGGCTGTAAGGTTGTAATTCAAATGAGCTTCCAAAAAGAAATGCTACAGGTCATTTAAGAATTGAGAAGTGCAAACAACAAGCAACAGAGGTGCTGTATTGGCCGCGGATGAATCATGACATTACTAATGTGGTAGAAAACTGCTTTTCATGCTTGAAATACAAGCCATGCCAACAGGCAGTGCCACTGAGACCTCATCCACTTCCACAAAGGCTTTATAAGAAGATAGGCACTTATTTATTTACCTCACAATCAAAGGATTATTTAATAGTCACAGATTATTAATTTCTGTATCCAAAAATTTGCACACTGCACAGTACTAATAGTAAGTCAGTGATAGCCAACATGAAGGGAATCTTCTCCAGACATGAAATTACAGATAAAATCTTTAGCGATAATGGGATGTAATTTTCCAGTGCAGATTTTAGGCAATTTGCCATAGATTGGGATTTTCATCACAAAATATCAAGTCCAAATTTCCTCCAATCAAATGGACTTGTGGAAAAGTATTTACGGACAGTAAAGAACCTTATGAAAAAGATTTTGGACCATGGGGATGATTTGTATAAAGCTTTATTGGTTTACCAAAGTAGACATCTGAAGAATAGCTTTTCTCCAGCTCAGCTCTTAATGGGAAGAAGGGTCAGATCTAATTTACCAGTCACTGATAACTTGCTGAAAACTCATTACAATGAAACCATACGGGATATGAAAGAAAATCAGCAGTGGAAGCAGAAAAATCATTTTGACAAAAGGGCCTGTGATCTCCCATCTCTTAATTCAGGTGATAGAGCATGTCCAAGGAATCACACATCTAATGCTTGGGGCCAAAGGGGTACCATTATAGAACACTTGCATCCAAGGTTTTATGTAGTCCAGCCAGACCAGGGGGACACATTTCGACGTAATCAAAGGGATCTAAGAGTAATCCCAGAAAGTTCCAAAACATTGACAGTCAGTGTGGACTCTGGCATTTCCTAATTGATTGATCATTTATCATCAGTGCACTAAGGAGAAACTGTCAAGGAACAAAAGAACAACTTAAAGAAAGGCTGATATTGAGAAGATCAGAGAGGAAGATTAAACATCCTGAAAGACTCAAGGAGACTAGCTAACCTGCCTGGAGAAGGGGTATTTGAGGAAAGTGAATGGTAAAGACACCCTCCAGAGTGAAGTGCTGGTAACCTCTCCTCTCTAGGTAGTTGACATATTGGGTTTATGGAAATGTACTTGATGGGTTGAGAATTTAATGTATGTGCTATTAGATAGTTGTTAACTCTGTGTGTGTGTTTGTGTGTGTGACTACACAGTGAGTTCGTTTTTCTTTAAGAGGTAAAATGTAGAGATATGTTTTTGGCAGATTGTGATTTGGACACACTCCCTCATAAGGGACAGTATTATGAATATAGGAATTTAGAAATGTGTCCTGGAAGCTGGGGTTGAGAACACAATGTAGCTGTGTACAGCAGTTCACCACAGAAGCTCTGTAGTTTATTTTATTAAAAGTGTTATTTCTTTCTCATTCACTGGTTTGTTTAATGAACCTCAAGATCATTACAACACTGTTTCATTTATGATCTATTATGAACATAATTTTAACTCCATTTTTATTGGACCGTCCATTTGCATCCACAATCCCCTGTTGCACAGCTTTCCAAAAAGCTGTGTTTAATGAACTCAAGCAGTCTCATAATATAAATTCTTATTGTATAGTCACAAAGGAAATTTATATGTTGCTCCATCCAAGCCCAATTTGCAGAGCGTAAATTGATCTCAGAAAAGGGCAAAAAGTGGTCAAGCTACATAATTTATGACCATCTGTTCCCTTGTCTTCATTTATAGTTCAGAGCATTAAGCAGTTCATAATTGTGTGCATTTATAGAATTATAGGTCTTTATGAACAAAAGCAGCTATTCAAAGTATGAGTTGCCAGCCTGCACCAGACTATAAATCCAAGTAGTCTGGTATGATACTTTCAGCAGTGAATGTGCTTTCCTCCATATACTTCATATGAAGACAACCTTCACCCCTGGAGTCCCTTCCCACAAAAAAGAAAATGAGCATATTTAAAGAGTTTTTAAAAATTAAACAGAAAAAATTATTGTTTGTAATTAAGTCCTGGGGGGAAAAAAGCAGGTGGGAAGATTTTGCACTGATTTAAAAAGATGACTGTGATAAAGCCCAAGGGACGGTTGATAAGTGTAATAGGATGATACTCACTTTTGAGGGTCTATTTTCAGGTGATGTCTTCCTTTCATGAGAGTAGTGTAATGAACCTGCTGGCTCATTACTGGGCACCTTCCTCCCACCCCAAACAAGCTGCAGTGAAAGGATTTAGGCTGTGCAGAGCATCGTGTTACACAGTTCAACATTTAGCCAGTGACAGGTTCCCTAAGTCCCAGAGTTAGGAAAAATAACTAACAATCTGAGGTCAGAGGGGACCAAAGTAGACAGAGATGCAGGCTGTGTGAGAACAGGAGCAGAAGGCCAGAGACAGCAGCTTAGGAGCTGCAGCTGAAAGTTGGGCTGGGAAGCTGCCTGCTGCTGGCGGGGGACTGCAGGAGCAGCAGTAGGATGAAGACACAGCACAGAGCCCTGCAGATCAGGGATGTGAAAGCACTGGGACTGCAAGAGCGCAGCGTTGGCAGATCTCAACAAGACCACAGACAAGAGAAGTGAGCTCTGAACAGTGGGGCTTGCAGGCCACTGCTTTGTTGTCTCTGAAACCTAGGAAGGGCTAAAGCCTAGTCCTCGGAGCACCTACAGAAGTTGTCTCCATGATTGTAAACAGGACATAACTACTGGTATGAAAGCCCTCAAGTCAGAAGAAAGTTAAGCGCATCCACTGTGGCTAGATTATTGTATCTAACTGTGTTTATCTCTTACCCTGACTGAGACACTGGATCTTTGGTATTTGCATCCTTTCCTTTCTTCCTGGAACTTCATCAGCAAAACTTTTGTCATTGGGGGTGTTAAAAAACCACACCCCTGAATGACAAAAGTTTTCTTGACAAAAAGCGCCGGGGCGCTTTCTTGCTGACAGTGCTGCTGCTGCTCATTGGGGGTGGAAGTTTTTTGTCAGCAGGAGAGCTCTCTCATGCCGACAAACAGCAGCTACACTGCGTGCCTTTAGTGGCACGGCTGTGTCGCTAAAAGTTGCATAGTGTGGACAAAGCCTTAGACACCCTATGAGCACGTGAGAAACAATTCCAGTTATTACAAGTTCCTTTATTAACAAATTAACTAAGCAGATAAACAGTCCCACAATTACTAAAATACAACAGCAGACAGTGCAAAGCGTTTAGCCCCATGACTGGCATTACGCACCCCTCCTGCAGGGGAACCCTGGAGTATCAATCTATTCTCTTCATCATTCTCACCCATTGTTGTCATCCTGGCATTTCCCTGTGTCCTGTGCATTCTTTCCTCCCAGTACATAGGCTGGGCAACACCTTTTATCCTGAGTTACATTTATGCTTACTAAGGCTCATGCAAACTCCCTTTTCCTTATTTACACACCCACACCCCATAAACTTTGGGGTGCTCCACTTTTCATAAGTTATTGTCTTAGCTGTCCTCACTCCCACTAGCATCTACGTAGACAAGTCCCCATGGTAACCTGCGGTTACTGAAGAATTTCTCATGATGTTACAATCAGGTGATGGCTGCAGTCTAGATGGATACACTGGCATATTTTCCCAAACATCATCCATTGGCACATTCTTTACCGTAATCTTGTAACTTTACTGGTACAGGGTTATTCCTGGGTCACCTACTTATGTCAACCCTCCTGAGGCCTAATTACAGCTAAGCTGAAATCTTACAGGCCTTGACTTGTAGGCCTCACATTACAGCCTTACTTTGCTTATATACCTAATACATATTCATCAGTCACAAAAGGTTGTCCACCTTACACTCCTATGAGACTATCTTACTTACACCTATCCATCATACCTATATTATATACTTAACTCACAACACTAAATCCTCTATTAAGGGATTAAATGAAATAACTGGCTACAAAATAAAAATCAGCTACTCCAATCAAAAGTCTGGCAGGGTGGAAAATAGGGGGTAGAACTGATCTAGATTCAGCTAAAGAGTCCCTACTGATGCCTCCCTTTCTACATGTGGACAAGCATGCAGCTTGGTGATATTAATGCAAAGCCTGTAGCACAGGGGCAGGCAAAATTTTTGGCCTGAGGGCCACATCAGGTTTCGGAAATTGTATGGAGGGCCGGTTAGGGAGGCTGTGCCTCCCCAAACAGCTAGGCGTGGCCCGTCCCCAGCCCCCCTACCCCTCACCACTTTTCGCCCCGACGGCCCCCCCTGGGACCCCTGCCCCATCCACCCTCCCTGTCCCCTGACTGCCCTGGAACCCCCGCCCCTGACTGCCCCCCGCTACCCCATCCAACCCCTCCTCTCATTCCTGACTGCCCCCCCACCGGGACCTCTGCCCCATCTAACCACACCTTCTCCCTGACTGTCACCAGAACCCCTGCCTCTGACTACCCCCTGCCTCCCCATCCAACCCCCCCCTTCCTGACTGCCCCCCCCCACGGAACCTCCTGCCCCCATTCAATCTCCCTGTTCCCTGCCCTCTGACCACCCTGACCCCATCCACACCCCCACCCCTGACCACCATCCCAAACTCCCCTGCCCTCTATCCAACCCCCCCCTGCTCCCTGCCTGGAGCTCCGGTGGTTGGTGACGCGGCTGCACCAGGACAGGCAGCCGTGCCGCACAGCACAGAGCACCGGGTCAGGCCGGGCTCTGCAGCTGCGCTGCCCCAGGAGCTCGAAGCCGCCCCCCCACCCCGCCGCCGCCCAGAGCATTGCGCTGGCAGCGCACTGAGCTGAGGCTCCGGGGGAGAGGGAACAGCGAGGAGGGGCGGGAGGTGAGCCTCCCTGGCTGGAAGCTCAGGGGCCCGGCAGGAGGGTCCCGTGGGCCGGATGTGGCCCACGAGCTGTAGTTTGCCCACCTCTGCTTTAGCAGTAGGATGCCACCAGCAACTAAAGCCAAGATCATACCTGTTCGTATGGTAATGGAGTCATCCAGCAGCAAATATTGGCCTCATCTAACCGTCTCAAATAAAAATAACCCTGGGATAAATCTACTTTGCCACTATTTGATCAAACAACCTGTAGTAGATCAAATATAAATCTGAATAATGAATACCCTCTGGACCCTTTGAGATTACATGAAGCAGCAAGGTCTGAAGTCGGTTTAGTAGCATACATACGTCTGCAACATACAAGCAGAGGCGCTGACCGCAGAGGGGCAGCTGGTCCTGTGATTCATAGGAATCTCAAGTGGCTGCAAAGATATACCGTCTCTGATTTTAGGTGACATTTGTCTTGTCACAGAGCAAGCCCCAAACCTCTTTCAGTCTATGAAAGCCTCATTCACTGGAGTCAATAAGAATGCTGTAGAAAAATACAGATTTTTTCCTTGTGAAAACTTCATGACTAAAACTATTTTTCAGTGTTTTCATTAACATGTTCCGGAGGCATTTCAGCATTCTGAAGTGGAGCGCGGAACTGTGAAACTGAGCAGCTAGCCAGCGAACATAGTGGAATATACAAGCCGTGTTCTGCAACAAGTGGAGGCTAATTAATTTCCTCCTTTCGTACTCTGTGCAAGATTGTTCCCTGTGGAAAGAAACCAACCACAGTCTGCGTGATAAATTTCCCAGCCGTGATGACTAAAATGCTTTCATTGACTTGTTCCATTTTTCATGTGTAGCAGTGAAAGGCTTTGCGCGGGGACTCAGAGAGCATGCAGTGTGAAAGCAGGAAATAGCTAGCTGCACCTGCTTTTCCCACCCTGATCCTCTGCGGATAGCTAAACTGAATCTGCCAAGGTGCAAAATGAGATTGTTTTTCTTTATTTTAAAGAAAAATATGCACAATAATTTGAAAAAGATTGGCAAGGGAGTGAATCTTAGCAATTTCTAAAGGAAAAATATTTGAAAAGTTCTCCCCCATTTCCTGTTTGAAATGGTTACACTGCATTTTTTTTTTTTGAGGGAGTGTATTTGTTCAATCTAATACCATAAGGACAGACCATAAGGATAAAGATCATTGCCTCACTGCAGTGTCAGTCTGCCTAGAGTATATAGCTTGATTTTCGTACATTTACCAAGTCACAGATTTTTCACAAAGCATGTTCCTCTCGTCTGTATTTTAAGTATACCCCTTATGAGTCATCATCTGCAGAATAATTGTGCCTTCTTGATTTGCATTGCCATCCTCTTATGAACTTCAGCCAAAGCCCAATTGAAGCAAACAGGATTCTTTCCATTGGCTTCAGTGGATTTTGGATCCATCCCTATATCTCCTTTTCTGTTTTTTAAGTTACCATGTTGTGCTGGACTTGGGAATTGCTTCACTATTTTGAATATATACAATTAGAATTGAGTTAATGACCACATGTTCCTCTCCTTTGAGGGTCTGCAAAAGAACATTTTAAATAACAAACTTTTGGAGTCCGACTACTGGAGCTGCAAAGCTTTGTAGATCTCTTTGAAGACTATGTGCACTTTTCTGGGGGTAGCGAAACAATTACACAGCAAACTGCCCTATATTCATTGCATAAGTTTGTGCACTCCAGAACAGTAGCCAGAATTTGCACTTTGTTCTCCTTTCCTTCAACTTCACTGGAGCATCATTGCTTGGAGTGCTAGCTGGTCCCCCGGACAAGAGACATTCAAGCAGCTTTTTTAATTTTATTTCATTTCTCTGGATTTATAAAACAATAAAGTTAAGCTCCATATTTCCCCTGCATAACTGATGCAAGACAACTGTTCTTAGGCAGTTTTAACTGTTACCCCTTTTGACCTGAGGAGCTGGCCAAAACTTCCGGGTCTAGTAGGTTGTTCCAGTTTGGAGGAAAAATTGGGGATAGTTGGGTATTTCTTTGATGCAGTTTTGTTTATTTACTAAGAATTTACAAGGTCCTGTGGCTCTGAACTCAGGAGAAATCAAATAGCAGGAAACAACTTCTTTTGCTCACAGCACCAAGAACAGTCTTTTCAGCCTGCAGCCCTGACTCAAAAGCTTCTCTCCAGGTTTCTTCTAAGGTCGGCCACCATGCTTTTAATACTCCTTCAGGCTCTGGCTCTCTCTCCCTCCCTCTGGTTTTCCCATTTTTTTTTTTTTTTTGGCTGCTCTGCCTTCCCCAACACACACCCTTACCCAAAAGGAAACTCAGCAAAAGCTTGTGGATAGGTTCACATCCTCCTTTTATTTTAGATGGGGGTGGAGGATGGGGTTATCTTTATAGTCAAGTTAATTGAAGGGCGAGTTCACATCTATCAAGCTCAGTGAGATGTAACTCCATAACAAGATTTCATCCACTTCATAACATTACATTGAAAAAAAACTCGTCTCCAGGCTTGTGCAGTAGTTTTCCATTGCAATTTACATATGTACAATTTCTGCTCTGTGTGCCTTTATCATGCTCTAGATCGGGGTCTCAAACATGTGGGCTGCGGGGTTATTTTCTGGGGCCTGCCAGCTCCCCCTGGCCCCTCCCCCCGCACCCCTCAGCATTTACCTAGAGCGGCTCCAGCCCGGCACGCACCGGGGGCAGGGCAGGCTCCCTGCCTGCCTGCCCTGCCCCCACGCTGCTCCAGGAAGCAGCCAGGACCTGGGGAGGGGGGGCACAGGAGTCTGTGTGTTGTCCTGGCCGCACCTCCCCCAAAGCTCCCATTGGCCGCGGTTCCCCGTTCCCAGCCAATCGGAGCTGCAGGGGGCAGTGCCTGGAGGTGCAGCCGGGGCAACACACAGACCCCTGTGGCCCCCTCTGCCAGTTTCTGGCCACTTTCCAAAGCAGCGCGGGGGCAGGGCAGGCAGGCGCCCTGGTGCCCACCCCCAAAACCCCTCCTGCAGCCGAACCCCATGCCACACCCCACATCCCTCCTGCACCCCGACCCCCTGCCCTGAGCCCCCTGCTGGACCCCGCACCCCAACCCCCTGCCCTGAGCCCCCTGCTGCACCCTGCACCCCCTGGGGGCAGGGAAGGGGCGGAGTTGGGGTGGGGATTTCAGGGAAGGGGTTGGAATGGGGGCAGGGAAGGGGTGGGAAGATGTGGGGCAGGGGCGGGGCCTCATGAAAGGGGTGGAGTGGGGGCGGGGCCAGGGCAGCGCGGGGGTCAGTGATGCAGCCCTCAGGCCAATGTGCTAGTCCTCATGTGGCCCTCGTGGTCATTTGCGTTTGAGACCCCTGCTCTAGGTAATGAAATATTTGCACAGACTACTTGAAGAGCGAACCAAGCACTAGAAAATATACAGCATGGAGCCATCCTGGACTAGCAGGGAAATTCCCTGGATGACATAGGTCTCTTCTTTTTAAGCCTCTTTCCTGGATAGGGAGTTTTGATGAGTAGTACCACCACTAAAAGAGCACTGGAGAAATGGTACTTCTAGTTTGGAGGAAGTGTTGTGGGGGCCATGGATTCACCTTTTCAGATTCCTTCTCTCCAGAGGGGAGCAGGAATAAGCCGTCCCTGCACCCCTCAGAGAGCACAGTGCGACTGTTGTGTGCAGCCCACGCAAAACTGAGCAAAGTGGGAAAGCTGCTTGCTCGCTCCTCCATCTGTGCATGATCACATTCCAGCTGTCCCTATAAAAGATAACAGCTGGGCTCTTCTGATTACATGTCAACCCCTATCCAAGCAGATCATTGTTAATATGGAAAAACGTATGTGGATTTGCTCCATGTTTGGAATGTAAGATAAGTTAGTTCAGTCATTCTTGTGTTGTATTTCACAGTCTTAGCATATCCAAGTGGCACCATCATGTCTCCAGTGAAAATAGCAAAACTCCCATTGACCTGAGCAGGCTGGGAACCCATAATGTCAACTTTGGGGCCTGTTTTGCTCGCACTCTCACCCTGTGCAACTGCAGTGAAGTGAACAGGATTGTACTGATTGCAAATTAGGGCACAATTTGGCCATTGAGAAAAGCATTAAAAGCCAAGAAAATCCTTAGAATCCAACAAGCATGGGACTGTGAGAGCAACTGGCTTGGATAAGTTAATCAAAGTGAAGTATAAATTAATTAGGCAAGAATGATTGCACATCTGTGCACTGCTGTTCTGGTGAGAGATGGAGGTACTCCATTACTGCCACAGTTAAAGTAACACCTTCCTTAGCAAACTCTGCATAAAGATTTTACTACTACAGATGCCAGAAAGTGATGCACATCAATACTGGGTGCTGCCTTTAAAAAAACTAATACTGGACAAGCTTACAGTGATGCTTTCTTGTACCATACACTCGGGTTTAATGACATACAGGGAAATCGATACTAAAGATCCCACCTTCATTCCCCTGTCTTAAGCAACCACCACACGGTGCACACAGGACTATATTTCATTGCCCATATTGGGTGCCCATCCCTCTAGCATAATGTGCGACCACTCAGAATTGGTCCCAGGTACAAAAACACTCTCTGCTGGGAGACTAGATTTGCAATTTAATGCCCATAAGACAGACAAACAGACACACACACACATGCACACACGCACACACACAGCATGTGCATAGGAGACACTGTGCTCTGGTCCACACTATGGCCCCTTTGTGCCACTCCCTGGAAGTGTAGGGGAATCGCTGGTAGGGATGTAGAGCCATCATAGCCAGCTCTATGCCACCCCTTCCTGGCCTACCCAAGAGGGGCAATGAGGGGGCATGGACAGAATGCACTGTGCTCTGATGATACCTGGCTAATGAAATCACCCCCTTGGGACTGTAACAACCCAGCATAATTTAGAGCAGTCCTGAGGTTGTTCCTGGTTTTGCCAGGGGCCACACCAGTCCCTGGCAATCCTGGGCCTTTACTCCACCCCTTTTAACTGAGGATCTAGCCCTTTATCCTGAACCATCTGACAGCCATTAAATATAATAAAGCTTAGAGTCTCATTTCAACTATGACAGGTAAACAGACTGATGTTTTGGCAAGGAGAGACCTGGTTTTTATTTGTTTATATATTATGTAAACATCAATTAATCAAAATTATTTCAATTGGGAATTAAAGTATCAATTGAATTCATTTTTTTGTTCAAGTATGATTCAATCTTTCATAGGATTCCCCTCAGCTTTGTATGTAAAATTCTAAACAACCTCTACTACAAATCCTGCCTTCCCTAAGAAACCATTTTTAAAAGGTCCCTCAACACAAGTGTCACTGTGTATTATATGGACACGACAGGCGAAAAGGCAGTACTGCTGCACCACAGAACAGAGGTAGGCCTTAATTTTCAACCCTGGATGCCTAAAATTAAGCAGAAATTGCTGTGCCAATGACTTCCTGTACAGTCTTGGGTAAATCCCTTAGGGCCAGATTGTTAAAGGTATCTTTATGCTCCTAGATCCCTTTACAAATCTGTCCCGAAGTTTCTCTGTGCCTCAGTTCTCCATCTGAGAGGCTAAATACATTAAAGAATGTGAGATATTCAGTTACTATTATAATGGAGGCCTTAGATAGATGTTTATCTTTTAGAGCATTTGCCAAAGCAAAGAAAATCTCTGTAGCCACAAAGAAAAAAATCATGCTTCTTAATAAGGACTTCAAAGCATTGTTCTAGCTGTTTTAAGGAATAAAAAAAAAAAGGGCTTTTTTTTTGCAATACAGCCTCCAAAAACACTTGAGTCTTGAAAAACTCCTTGCAGTATATTTAGCCTGTTGTAATCCTACTGAGGATACTCCAAAGATGAACTGGGCCCACCATGACTGCATGTCCTCTTATTCCATAACGCCTCACTTCTGCTCCTTGCTGCAAGTGCTCTAATTGAAGGATGCAATCTGATTTGACATAACTGGCAACAAATGAGGCCTTATCTTGGTTGCAATACTGAATGATTTGTATTTGGTTAGATGAAATACACCGATGCCTTGTCCTTTATTGATCCGAGCAGTTCATCCATGGGGACTTTCTGAGGAGAAATTTACATGAGTGCCGCTCCTCATGTTTCTGTCAGTGCATTTCCTAACTCCATGGTATGATTATGCTGATACTGCCTTTTAAAATATAACCTTCTCTTTTAGCCCTGCCTGGATTTAAGGGACATTGCTATTGCCTTTAAATAATCAAAGGAACAGTCAACAGAGATTGGAGACCAAGTGCTCTCCTAATGCCTACTAATTAGTTTCAGAGTAACAGCCGTGTTAGTCTGTATTCGCAAAAAGAAAAGGAGTACTTGTGGCACCTTAGAGACTAACCAATTTATTAGAGCATAAGCTTTCGTGAGCTACAGCTCACTTCCTCAGATGCATATCGTGGAAACTGCAGTAGGCTTTATATATACACAGAGAATATGAAACAATACCTCCTCCCACCCCACTGTCCTGCTGGTAATAGCTTATCTAAAGTGATCATCAGGTGGGCCATTTCCAGCACAAATCCAGGTTTTCTCACCCTCCACCCCCCCACACAAATTCACTCTCCTGCTGGTGATAGCCCATCCAAAGTGACAACTCTTTACACAATGTGCATGACAATCAAGTTGAGCTATTTCCTGCACAAATCCAGGTTTTCCTCACATCCCCCCCACCCCCATACACACACAAACTCACTCTCCTGCTGGTAATAGCTCATCCAAACTGACCACTCTTCAAGTTTAAATCCAAGTTAAACCAGAACATCTGGGGGGGGGGGGTAGGAAAAAGCAAGAGGAAACAGGCTACCTTGCATAATGACTTAGCCACTCCCAGTCTCTATTTAAGCCTAAATTAATAGTATCCAATTTGCAAATGAATTCCAATTCAGCAGTTTCTCGCTGGAGTCTGGATTTGAAGTTTTTTTCTTTTAAGATAGCGACCTTCATGTCTGTGATTGCGTGACCAGAGAGATTGAAGTGTTCTCCGACTGGTTTATGAATGTTATAATTCTTGACATCTGATTTGTGTCCATTTATTCTTTTACGTAGAGACTGTCCAGTTTGACCAATGTATATGGCAGAGGGGCATTGCTGGCACATATCACATTGGTGGATGTGCAGGTGAATGAGCCTCTGATAGTGTGGCTGATGTTATTAGGCCCTGTGATGGTGTCTCCTGAATAGATATGTGGGCACAATTGGCAACGGGCTTTGTTGCAAGGATAAGTTCCTGGGTTAGTGGTTCTGTTGTGTGGTATGTGGTTGTTGGTGAGTATGGGCTATCACCAGCAGGAGAGTGAATTTGTGTGGGGGGGTGGAGGGTGAGAAAACCTGGATTTGTGCTGGAAATGGCCCACCTGATGATCACTTTAGATCACCTCCTTCTCCGCAAACCCCTCATCCCCGTCCCCACCCCAGAGCCTGCACCCCCAGCTGGAGCCCTTACCCCCTCTTGCACCCCAACCCAATGCCTTAACCCGCAGCCCCCTCCCGCACTCTGAATCCCTCGGTCCAACCCCCAGCCTGAGGCCCCCTCCTGCATCCTAAACCCCTCATCCCTGACCCCACCCCAGAGACCTCACCCCCATCCCAGAGCCTGTACCCCCTCTCACACACCAACTCCCTGCCTCAATCCGCAGCCCCCTCCCACATTCTGAATCCCTCAGATGCACTCCCCAGCCTGGAGCCCCCTCCTGTACTCCAAAACCCTCATCCCTGGCCCCACCCCAGAGCCCACACCTTCAGCCAGACCCCTCACCCCCTCCTACACCCCATCCCCCTGCCCAGCCCAGAGCCCCTTCCCACATCCTGAACCCCTCATTTCTGTCTGGAGCCTGCACCCCCAGTTAGAGCCCTCACCCCCTCCCACACTCCAACCCCCTGTCCCAGCCCAGGGAAAGTGAGTGAGGGTTGGGGAGAGCGAGCCATCGAGGGAGGGGGAATGTAGTGAGCATGGGGCGGGGCCTCAGGGAAGGGGCAGGGCTAGAGTGTTCAGTTTTGTGCAATTAGAAAGTTGTCAACCCTAGTTCATGATGGATGGGTGGACAGGCCAAACTGGAGCACCGCTTATAACCCCATACCTCAGGTTGCAACACCCGAAGTGGGGATCCAGGCCCTACCCCACAGGACAGGAGCCAGAGATGCTGCCTCTTTGGGGTAAGTGTTTCATTTAGTTTGTTTTTCACTGTATTTAGTGTTATTTCACACTTGTGAAAAGCATGTGGACTCTACCTGTGAGGCCCTTTGCATGGGCTCATTAGCCTTCCAATTTACACAGAAAGCACCAAGAGAGCGTGTGAGTGCCAGGACAGACACATGACAGAACAGTCAGCCATGAAAGATAATAAGTATATCAGAGGCAGTTTTATTTGTTTTTTAATCTATTATTTTGGGGTTATTCTTTGCATGCTTCTCTTATCATGGCAAAAGCTCTTTGGACACTTTAAAAAGCCACCCTATGGAGTCATATACATCCTTCCATAAGGATGGAGATTCTCCCACAGGTTTACAGCCATCAGCTCTCTGAAATACAATTAAAGGTCAGACATGCAGCTGGATTATTTATTGAGTAGCTTTAATGTGCTCTGTGTTATTGTTACTGAATGCTCTACTCACTACTAGGGACACCTCCTTGTGGCAGCATCTGGGGGATTAACTCCACTCAGGTCTGATGGCCCCTTCTGCTGCTTGCTGCATACCCTACCATCTCTCTCTTGCTCCCTGTGACTCAGAGCACTCTGTCTTCATGGCTTGGCCCTCCGGCCAGATCACTATAGTTTTCCCCTCCTGGGGTATCAAAGCCTTTCCATATCCATGGTCTCAGGCAGCCATCTCATAAACTGCTCTGATGGTGCCACTTCTCCAGAGGGCTCGTAGAGGAACACAGACCTGCCCATTACTCCAGGTTCCAGTCCAGGCAACTGTGGTGGCTTTCCCTCAGACCCTGTTACTCTTTCTCTGGATTTCTTCCTACAGCTTCTGGCTCCCCACATTCCCCCCACTTCTGGGAGTACTGTGGACTACTGAACTCCATAGCTTCAACACACCTCCCTACTCGCAGGGAGTGACTGCAGACTACTTTCTTGCAGCCCCTTCCTGTTGCCAGCTTCCTGGCTTTATCCTAGTCCTGCCTGCTCCTTCTTATCATGCATAATACACCAGATAACAATATTTTACAAAGATTTTTTTTTAATAAAAATATTGTATCTGTCTTTAGCGGATTATTGTTGAAAGGCTTGCCAGTAGAATTACAGGCTGTCCTGCTCAATTATTTTATGCTATCTCTGCTGGAGCAATGTAAGGAGGTGAATCAGATATCCAAAGACCAGTGCAGGAAAAGAAAAGAAGAACCACGTTGGGAGTAGTTTTATCTCAGAAGACGAAGGACAGAAAATCATACAATTCATTCAGAATTTCACGCTGTGATTTTTAGTGTTATAATATTGCCTAGCTGGTTTTAAGTCAGCAGCACTCCATTGAAGTCAATGGAACTGCATCAATTTACACCAGCGTTCCACAGTGCAGTAGAACATTTGCCTGACCACCCATATTAAATAAAGCTTTTGAACTATGTACAGCTATTTTAATTCTTTTCTATAACAGGAGCTGTCTCTTTTCCCTGTGCTCTCCAGAGTCCAGTAAGTTCTTTATTTGTGACAGTGCAGTTTGAGGATGTGTCTCAGGAATACGGTAGGGAAAATATAACAGGAGTTAATATTTACAAGCTGGAGGTTAGAAAAGTGTACCAAGGTAGCCAATCACAGAATGGACGCTGTAGGGATGTACCTGCTTGGTAGGTTTAAAGGGCCAACACTACAAAGGTGTGCTGGGGAAAATATTTCTGTAAGAAGGCAGCCCTGCACGAGGGAAAGTTAGAGGAGACAGGAAATTGTAGTTGAAGATGTGTGTGTAAAATAGCATTAATCTATCACACAGAGTGTCAAATTAACTATCCACATCTTTAATTAATTTATACAGAATGCATAGTTTGAAGCTGTGTGTGCAAAAATATGTGGGCCACATACCATGTCCTCTAGCCCTTGCTCCAGAGGTTTTGCCAGGAGCTAGAAAGGGGTTGGACAACTTATGCCTCATGCTTCCCCTTCGGGCTATGTTTTCTCTGGCTGGCCCCAGCAAGCCAGACTTTATCCCACAGTCTTGAACAGAAAATTCCACTGGATACAAGTGAAGACAAGCAAACGGTATGTATCCAGTCTAGGGACGGAGTATCTCAGGCATAACTATGTTCACTACTGGGGCATTCCAGTAGAGAATTCAGCCCTGATATCCAATTATGTGGGAAAAACCTCAGAAGGGTTTAATGAATTCTGGGAGAACATGGGGACCTTTACTGCCTGCTCCTGGGCTTTCTGTAGGAGTAGTTGTCTGATCCATGTGCCCATCTTGAGTCTTCAGGGGACCAGCTCTTGTCTCCCCTTCCTCCAGTTAATAGGAAGTCTCTTTAGCAAGTGGACTGCTTGAACCACCCCAACCACCAGTTCAGCGGCAAGATAGGAAACAGTTCTGTGCCTGCTGGTGCTTCACGAAGCCTTACCGTGCTGTGGGCTGAGAAGGTGTGGGGGTGGGGGGGAGTTGTTATCCACCATCATGGACTCCAGATAGGGAGAAGAAGGGCTGTGTGTGTAGTCTTTTGGCCAATGTGAGGAGCTGGGGCCATGGAAGAAGAAGCCAGAGGTTGCTCTGAAGCATCTGGAACTGGTCACTGTTGGAGACCGGATACAGGACAAAATGGACCATAGTCTGATCCAGTCCAGCCATTCCCATGCACCTATGGTCCACTTGGACTTCAAAACTAGGTGAGTTTGCTTATTTTCAGATAGCAGTACAAAGGTTTTGCCTGCTTCTAATATTGACTGATAAATGCACGTTTTCATGGGCTTGCTCCCTTGCACCCTATAATGTAACACTGACATGGTCTAATCATTGTCATTACTTTGACCTATTACAGGAATGTTGATCCTGTTGGTCTCATTTGGAATAAGAAACTGGATTTGCAATGTAATTTGGCAATATTAAACTTATAATATCAGCACCATTATTTGAAAGCATTACCATGTAAAGTGCTCCTCTTCCTAAATTACCATAGGTGCACCTCCATTGAGCTACACCTCAAGCGCTATTGTGATCTCACACTGCAATGGGGTTACACTGCTGCAAAACCAATGTGAGCCAAGAATCAGGCCACTGCCTTTGGCTCCATCTCCCAGATCTTTTATTAAGAGCAGAGCCTTTAAACTATTTTTGTCAAGCTGGCCAAGGATGAATATTAAATAATAGTGATAGGACTCTCTTCAGTAAGAGATGATGTCTCATTGGAAGAGGAATCTGTATTAATCAGATTTAGAACAGTACATCTGTCTCCTAGCCAAAGAGTACAACCAAGTATATGAGAAATGAGTCGTGTGCGTGCGCGCACCCACAGACATACACACACACAGAGTTCAGATGTAATTTGCATATAATTATTATGGGCAGTGCAGTGATTCATAGATCCTTGGTCTGCAGATAGACAGGACATTTTTGCACCTGCACTTTGGTCCCACTGAGAAGTGACTGAGAGAAGTGACTGAGATTGTTTTGCAGCTCTTTCTATTTAGGAAAACTGAGTAAATTTTCAGTGCTCATAAAAGGGATCAGCTCGAAACAGTGGAAACTGAGCTCCTTTTTATCCACAGAAGAGTTATAGCATGGTTAGCAGCCCGGCAAGGTTTCTGCACACTCCCATCAATATATCTCAGCTCTGACTTGGAGGGACTACTTCTAGGGCTGAGAGTACATGGAGTGCTGCCAGATGAGAGCCAATGCTAGTATTCTGGGCCTGTGTCTACCAAGAACTGAACTGAAAACACCAATACCTTTCACAGAGAGTCTTAGTCATTGCCAATAAAGGCTCCAATTCAGCTATCAGATGTGCATGGGGATCTTTATATCCAAGAGAAATCTGATTAAATCAGTGGAGCTTTGTACAAGGGCCTGCTTGTATGGGTATGATTACATGATTGGAACCTGAGGTTCTCTACTGAGACACAAGATGTAGCCAAGATTCATATTTAAGCCAGTGTTATGGAGCTCAAATCCTCTGTATTTTATTACCAACCCTACAATGATCCAGTTCTTTCTTTTAAATTGGTAAAACGGCCTTTGAAAATAACTTCTTAAACAATAGTAAAAGATATTCTATTTAAATGAAAGCATTGGAATCTTTGGGCTTACTCAAGTTATTAGTGCACAGAACTTCTTCTAACCCAAATGTCATACAAGTAAAGGGTATTTCTAACTCAGGATTGCACCCAGCTCTATTGCTGACTTTCCATTCTGCTCATGTATCTGCATATCATCATTTTATTGCAATGCCTTGTTGGAGGCAGCACTATGATCACTGCCGACTTACTCTGGAAACAACCCATGGTTATATTGCCACATTTCTAGAGACAATAAACGAGGCAGTAAAACCCATACAAATAATCATCACTGACTTTTGCAAGTGCTTTCCTGGTGCATCTCTCATGACATAATCTTTTACTTCAAATTAAAATGCTTCCTTTGTGACATAGAGAGCTTAATTAATGCATGAATTTTCTATTAGAACAATTCAGTGATCAGACACCTGCCACCACTAGGAAAATGGTCCCTCTAGAGAATAGGAAAAAGCAGGAGTTCCCTTTTATCAAAAGGCAGTTGCAGTTCAATCAAGTTTACAGCTCAAACATTATTCTCCCTGTTAACTTGTTCTGGTCTCTCTGAGGATTGTTAAATGGCAGACCGAAAGAGGGCAGCTATCCAGACTGTATAAGCACTCTTCTAAGTTTTTTTCTTCTCCTGCTAAAGGCAGTGGGAGTTTTGACTTCCATTGACTTCAAAGTCCTAGTGTGTGCCATTTGGCTGAATCTCATCACCAGTGATGGTGTCCAGGGGCGCTGAGCTGGGGCTCGCTCCCCTCTTGATTCACAGGTAGCTGGTGCTGAGCCACCTGGAAAGGGCCATTGGGAAGGGCAGCCTGGCTGGAGGTATTGCCCACCAGGGAGTGGGTCTTGGCTGCTTGGAAAGGACTAAGGACGAGGGGGCAGAGGGAAGAGACACTTTCACCCTGGCTTGGCATGACTCAGCCCGTCTTGGGTGTCAGACTGTTTCCATCCCACAGGAGCCCACCAGACTCCACAGCCCCAGGCCAGGATCTGCCCCATCGCTCTTCAATCCAGCTGCCTCATGTTTTGAGGGGTGGGATTGGCAGCAGCAGGGGAAGCACTGGGGCATCTGTGGTGAACTTCTAAGGGGATAAGAGGCGTTGGGGGGTTGGCAGACTGATGTTTTGTCTAGGCTGACAGGGTGACTGGCGTGGCCTCTGCCTATAGCACAGTGATTAGGACACTTTTCTGAGGTAGGAGACCTGCTTTCAAGCCCCTGTTCCAAATCATGCAGAGAAGGGATTTGAACCTGTGTTTCCCAGGTGCCTGGTGAGTACTCTAACCATTGGGCTTTTGGTTTGTACGTCCAGCCCTTGGAGCCTTGTCATCAAAACTGGATGTCTTCGTAACGATGCAGGAATCACTAGGTGAGGCTTATGGTCTATCTTATGCAGGAGGACAGACTAGATTATCATAATGGCCCCTTCTGGCTTTAAAAATCAATTAATCTGGCCCTAGGGACTTTTGGAATTGAAAATAATTTGGTTTAGTTTCCTTTCAAGTGCTGGTCAGATTTCTAATGACTAAGGCAATTTCTAAGACTGTGAGAGGCCCTGAGTGCTTACAGCTCTGATTACTTTTTAAATTCTGGTCTAGAGATTGTGGATTTCACACCCAATTTTCCACTTTAATCACACAAGCTCTTGGAACATCAGTTTGTTGCAGACACAGCTTAGGAACACCAGAAATCAATAAGACAGTGTTTATTGATGGTATCAACACTCTTTTCTCCAAAATAGAGACATCTCTTACAATAAAAAAAAAATAAGGTCCTGATCCTGCAATCAGATCCACGGGGTGACCAGCATGTGACCATGTGAAGCTCACTTGGACTCCCTGCAGGCATAAGGGTCTTCCCAGGAAGATCTGAGTGCAGCATTATGTTATGTTGTAAGGGGACTGTTGGCTCCTTACTAAAACTTAGTGGGGATATTTGGTTAACCAACTCCCAGTACCAAAAAAAGGGGAAGGGTCAGTGGGAAACCAGGACCCTGAGACTGACAGAATCCAGGGGCAATGGGGAGAGGCCAAAGCTACTGGTCATCCTGATTGACAAGGCAGGCAGGCTAATGAGGGAGTCAGGAGGCCAGGGGTCTCATTCTTCCCTGTGAGCTGGAGTTGCATGGGCCAGAGTGGGGCCAAGCTAAGGAGAGAGCAGGAGCCTGAGCTGAGCTGGAGAGCAGAGCCACACAGGCCAGAGCTAGATGGGCCAGATGAGCAGCCCAGGGAGCTGTGCTGGAGGCACTGCAGAAGCAGGTAGAGGGGCCAGAGAAGCAGCCCAGGAAGCAGATCCATGCTGAGAGCAGAGCCACAGTAGCCAGCATAGGCACTGACTCTGTGGATGCTCCAGGGCTGGAGCACCCATGGGGAAAAAATGGTGGATGCTGAGTGTTGTAGGAGCCGCAGTGATCTGTATGCTGTGTATAACCTGTATGCTCAAAAGGTCTGTTACACTCCTCCCCCTGCCCCCCCCCCCCCGTTTTGTCTCCTCTCCCTCTTTGAATACCTGTGAAGTGGCTTTCCCCCTCTCCCTCCCTCCTGGAATGCTTGTGGGATGAATGGATTGCTTGAACAGCTGGAAGATCAGAAGAGCTCCCAGGTAGACAAGGTGTCTGGGACTCTAATTAGGCAGCACTCACACACCCAATGCATGGACACTGCATGGACACTGCCCGAGGTGGAGTGTGACCAACCAGACGTGGCCAAGTCATCTCTAGTCGCAGGCCATGAGGAGCAGCCCATTAAAAGGGGAAGGGGCCAGGTGCTCAGGATTGCACTCAGAAGATTGTACCTTCCATGAAGGCCCTTCGCCCGGACCGCCTGGCCAGTGGTTCACCGCATTGCATTTCATCATGCCTCAGGAAGACTTATCTCCATCGCGCCGCCCATTGCTGTGCTGTTGGGACACTTACCTTGAAGAATCCTGACATCTCCAGTGCTGTGCCTGTCCTGGGAGCGTGTGTATGCGAGTGTGACTGTGACACCCTCCCCCCCCCCTTCTTTTGAGCTTAGCTATCAGTGTAATAAACATGCTGTTTTCTGCCAAACTCTGGTGCGTGATTAGTAAGTCCTAAGCTTACTAGCTGGCCCAATTTCAGGTAACACTGAGCACCCACCAGCAGCCCCCATGAGCTCTCCCCAACTCCCCAGCGCCTTTTGCCTGCCAGCGGGCCCTACAGATCAGCGCCTCCTCCTCCGTCCCCACGCCTCCCGCCCGCCGCAAACAGCTGTTTCGCGGCATACAGGAGGCTGGGAGGGAGTGGGGAGGAATGAGGAGGTGGTGTGCTCAGGGGAGGGGGCAGAACTGGGTGGGAAGAGGTGGGGTGGGGTGGAGTGGGGTTGGGAAGAGGCGGGGTGGGGGTGGAGTGGGGCAGGAAGAGGCCTTTGGGGGGCTGGGGAAGGGGATGGGGGTTGAAAGTCGGCACCTGTGGTAGCCAGAGCCATAGAGGCCAGAGGAGCAGCCCAGGGAGCTGTGCTGGAGACAGAGTAGCAGCAGCACAGAGGCAGAGTGGAGCTGGGCCTGGGGCTGGAGCAGTCTGGAGCCAGGTGCGGTGAGCAGCTGGGGACAGTGAGGGGGACCCTGGGCAAAGGGCCTAGTGCAGAGAGACGCCCCCAGCCAAGAGGTCTTGCAGGCCAGACTCAGAGTGGGGTCATAACCCTGATGTGGGGGCCGATGATGGCAAGAAGGGCCCTGCCACCTAGAGCCTGAAGGCATGTATCC
The DNA here is from genome assembly GCF_965140295.1 of Lepidochelys olivacea. NCBI lineage: Eukaryota > Metazoa > Chordata > Testudines > Cheloniidae > Lepidochelys > Lepidochelys olivacea. The sequence continues at coordinate 22,118,983 of NC_140412.1, read as the reverse complement.
ACCACCAGAGCAAGTGTCCAACCTGCAGCATCCTTGCAGCACAGCCGGAGGCCTAGGATGTGTGAGGAACAGACTGTGAACTTCCCTTACATTCCAGAGACTGATGGTTGTGATGTTCCTGTACCACAGAGCGGGGTTATGTATTTTCCTTTAACCTTTCCTATGTTTTCCTTATTTTTTTAAGTTGATTGCTGTTTAATAAATTGTATTTGCTTGAACTATATGCAATGATCAGTTGGTCTGGGAAGCGGACAGAGCGGCGAGAGCACCCTGGAGTGTGGACACCTTAGCCCCTGTCCTAAGTGACTATGACAAGATTGAGGGTCAAGCTCCCCCAGGAATCCTGGGCCCAGCCTTGTTGGGGTTACAAGGACTCTGCTACACAGGAGAGTGGAAGGGGAGTCCTCGAGGTCAGGCAGGCCTCTGGGTAAAGGGAGTGGAAGCGAGGACTCAGACCCTTTCACTAACCAATTCCACCAAGGTAGTGTATAAGCCAGGAAAGGTCCCCACAATAGTGGGACCATTCCCCCGCTTACATGTTATGACCTAACTTGGTGACATCTGCCTCAAAATGATGTGACCCTGCACTGTACTGCACTATGACAAAGCCTCGCACTGTAACAACACTTCAGAACAATGAGATGCAAACAAGGAGAGAGTGTGTTGTGACCACTTTGTCAAAGACATTGGGCTACTCAAGGAACTGCAGGTGCTTGAACTGCTGGTGGAGTGAATAGAACAAGAGTGAAATATATCCCTAAATGGCTTTCTTTAGTTTGCTGTCAGAAAAGACCTAGGCCTAAAAGAATTAGGTAGAAGAAAGCAGCCACACTGCATAGGGGAAAGGTTTGCTGAAGCTGGAAGCAGAAAAAAACATTCTCTAAGTCATGGCAGTGAAAAGCTGACATTTTTGGCTTCTTCCCCAGATCACAGAGCCTTCTGTTTTTCACAAAATCATTCCTCAAATGCTGGCACTCCAATCGAACCTTCCTTGGCATTAATCTCCGCTAGCTAGGATCTTCATAGATATTTATTTAAGGTGATTATTTTGGAAGTAGGAAAAAAGCAGTTGTATTTATTTTTTTCTCACAGAAGGACATTAAAGTTTGATATTTTGGGCATACTGCACATTTCATCCACAGCTCTTGGATTTATGAAGGCCCCTAGGAATAACCAATTAGGAGCATACTGTGGTGCTCCAACCCTGGTGAAAACAAACAAAATACCAAGTAGTCTCAGATAGAGCGCCAACCTTAGAAAAGAACCTGACTGTATTAAAAATGATGTACTGATCTTGATCCATTTGTACCTTTCCCATTGACAATGCTGTGATCTCACAGCAATTTATGAACTGAGCGAAGATAGGAAGTCAATCACCTATCTCGCATGCAGGGCTGGTAGGCAGCCTCTGAGCACGCTTACAGGATTCAGAGTAACAGCCGTGTTAGTCTGTATTCGCAAAAAGAAAAGGAGTACTTGTGGCACCTTAGAGACTAACCAATTTATTTGAGCATGAGCTTTCGTGAGCTACAGCTCACTTACAGGATTGCATCCCATTCAAAATCTGGCTACAGGATGCGGTGGTGGTGCCCATTTTATGCCTTTTAGCCCAGTGGTTAGAGCACTCAGCTGAGATGTGGGCAATGTAGGGTCCATTCCCCCTTTTCTAGCAGAGATAAAAGAGGGTTTCGAGCACTGTACATAAGTACTTAAATAGCCACTGGGCTAGAGACAGTGGGAATGAGGTGGGACACCCGGGGTCCAGTCCCCCTGCTCCAATCACTCTTTTGTTATTTATATACAGTGGTACGGTTTCAACAGGTGAGATTGAGGGAGCCCCCACATCAGAATATCCCATAGCTCAATGGTAAGAGCCATGGGCAGCATGTGAACTGGCCCTTCTGGGAGGCTCGCTCCTAGCGCCGCCCATTCTGCCCGAGGCCCCGCCCCTTCCCCACCAGAGCCCAGAGCCGCCACCTTCCAGCCCCCCACCCCAGCACTCGCCCTTCCAATCCCAGCACCCCTAGCCCCAGAGCACCGTGTGGGCAGTGCGGCCCCAGTGCCACCACCCCCAGTGCCAGGAAGATGGTGCAGCCCAAGCCCAATAGGTGTGTGAAGTAGGGGTGCAGAGGGTGACCTGCAACCCATTTCCCACCCACTGGCTCCATGCATAAAACCTGGGGGTGCTTCTCACGCCTATGCCCTGCTCCAGGCCCTCCACCTGCACTCTGCTCCCCAATCCCTCACCCGGGGCTCGGGTCCCGGCCGCCGGGCCAACTCACTGCTCCCCTCCCCTCAACTCACTGCTCTCCCACCGCTGGCCCTATGCCCGGGTCCCCATGCCCGGCCCCACTCCCAGCTCCCAGGCCTCCACTCCCAGGGCCCCACGCCCAGGCCCTGTTCCCAGGGCTCCACTCCCAGGACCCCACTTCTGGCCCCACGGCCAGGGCTCCGCTCCTGGCCCCACACCCACCCCCAGCTTTGGCCTTGGCCCCCTTACCTCTGTCAGGGTTCTCCCCTCGGTCACAGCCCTGCTCCCAGCCTCAGCTTGGGGTGTAGGGGTGGACAGGAGCAAGGGGGCTGGCTTTCAGCACTCTCACTACTAAAAATGTTCCAACGCCACTGCCAAGCCCCGGTGTACCGGGCGGCCCCAGCACCCCTAGCACCAGCCCTGGTCTCCCTGAGTCCCACAGCAAATGTGGGCTATTCCGATGAAGGGTATTTGGAGTTTCAGCTCACATAGCTTTATCTTCCTATTTCTGTTGTGTAGAGGAGTTCTCACACACATTGGAAGAAGATGAGTGTTCATCCCCCTTCTAAATCCCTGGATCTCCCTGGACACAATGAGACACACCAGAGATTTCTATGCAGATGCAGAGTCTCCTTGCCACTTCTCCAGCCCTATGGCAGCACAGCTCCCACAGCTGCTGCTGTTCCCTGAACTCCATGTATTTCAATGCACAGAGGAGAGCCTCCACTAATTACTGCAGGCTCTGACTGCAGGCACATGAAAATCCTCCGGATTTTAAGGGAGATTTAAGGGAGAAGAAATCTGCCCTCTCCCTGTCTGGTAGATCTGGATCCCCATGGGCAGTAGGAACAGACTGGGCAGTAGGACCAAGATTTGCCCCTGAGAGTAGAATACAAGGAATGAATTCCTATATGGAGCAAACCCCAACACAGCCTTTGAACCCTCACGGTCCCATCCACTAGATTACACACTTCTTGGCATGCAGCAGTGAGAACTTGTAGGAGCCAAATAGCCACAGGAGGGCTCCCTGCTGTCCCTGAATAGAATGGAAACATATTAGGCCTCACAATTACAACATTAATCATGTAAATTAAATAAGAATGTCACAGAATTCAAATTAAACCTTTCTGAGGTCATACTAAAACTCTGTGTGTGTGTGTGTGCAAATCAGACTTAATTTACTGTATCATTCATTTCCTTATTTAAAAGGTTTGTAGAGTGACAATGATTTGCCTACATTTCGTTATAAATTCCTTGATAAATAGGTTATCTATAAAAACAGCTATGGGTTCTACAGCTGTAAGAGTGATTTGTCTGGTGCAAAGATACAAAGCCACCTTCTTAGTTTTGGTTGTAATTAACTGTCAGCCAATGTAAAAATCCATATACATTGTGAGCATAGTTATTTTATATTGCTATAATGTAATGTGCACAGGGCATGGAATGATTAAGACTGGGATATTTCAGTCTCCAAGATAGTCATTTCTGTCTGTGAACAGCGACCTGGTGCCTAGCCTTCCTTTAGTGTTTTAAATTGATGAAGATTATTTTTCCCTATGCAGTTATGACCATCTGTTCTTCGATAGGAAAAAACCTAACGATTAAAAAGGTAATGAAAATTCTCCATTCTTTTTCTCAAAGGTAACTGTAGGTGGCTTCACGAGTGCTGAATAGAGGGGAATAATCACTTCCCTTGATCCGCTGGCAATGCTCCTACTCATGCAGCCCAATATGCCATTGGCCTTCTTGGCAACAAGGGCACACTGCTGACTCATATCCAACTTCTCATCCCACTGTCACCCCAGGTCCTTTTCTGCAGAACTGCTGCTTAGCCAGTCGGTCCCCAGCCTGAAGCAGTGCTTGGGACTCTTCCGTCCTAAGTGCAGGACTCTTCACTTGTCCTTGTTGAACCTCATCAGATTTCTTTTGGCCCAATCCTCCAATTTGTCTAGGTCACTCTGGACCCTATCCCTACCCTCCAGCGTATCTACCTCTCCCCCCAGCTTAGTGTCATTCATCGCTGTGTGCCTCATTTGGCCCATCTGTAAAATGGTAATAATGATACTGACCTCCTTTGTAAAGCACTCTGAGACCTACTCATGGAAATCTAGGTATTATTAGTCATTCACCTTTGCTTCTGAAAGCATAGGAGACACAGATCGGGTGTATCTGGGCCATGGGAGTGGAAGGACACAAGTGCCAGCTCTGTATCAGCATCTTCCCCCTCTGCAATCTCGCAGGCACCCTTCCCAGCAGGGTCACCATGCAGATCAAGCACTGCATGATAAGAGGTGACAGGTTGGAAGTGGGAGGAGGTCGGTCTGGAGGACAGCCCCTGTTGGTGGTTTTATCCCCCGCTTGATCCCTGAGGTAATGATTAAGCTGAGTAAGATCATGTTCACCAAAGTGCCCTTCCCTAGCCTTTTTACAATAACCTGGGGTAGTTCTAGGTGCTGATGCTACTAGCCCTCTGTGTGTGGGATTCTCATTGAAGTTAATGGGTAATTCAGTGTGCAGCATTCAAGGATACAGCATTGGACATGGATGCAACATTGGGTCCCTGATGTATTTTCATTTCCCTCACAGGTAACATTCTTCATTCCATATTTTTTTAAGCAAAGGTTGGTTCCGCTTTGAGATCAATCATAGAATATCAGGGTTGGAAAAGATCTCAAGAGGTCATCTAGTCCAACCACCTGCTCAAAGCAGGACCAACACCAACTAAATCATGCCACACAGTGACCTGTGGTTTGTTCTTTCTCTGTTCTAACACTTGCGGATGATACTAAACTGGAAGGAGTGGTAGATACGCTGGAGGGGAGGGATAGGATACAGAAGGACCTAGACAAATTGGAGGATTGGGCCAAAAGAAATCTGATGAGGTTCAATAAGGATAAGTGCAGGGTCCTGCACTTAGGATGGAAGAATCCAATGCACCGCTACAGACTAGGGACCGAATGGCTAGGCAGCAGTTCTGCGGAAAAGGACCTAGGGGTGACAGTGGGCGAGAAGCTGGATATGAGTCAGCAGTGTGCCCTTGTTGCCAAGAAGGCCAATGGCATTTTGGGATGTATAAGTAGGGGCATAGCGAGCAGATCGAGGGACGTGATTGTTCCCCTCTATTCGACATTGGTGAGGCCTCATCTGGAGTACTGTGTCCAGTTTTGGGCCCCACACTACAAGAAGGATGTGGATAAATTGGAGAGGGTCCAGCGAAGGGCAACAAAAATGATTAGGGGACTGGAACACATGAGTTATGAGGAGAGGCTGAGGGAGCTGGGATTGTTTAGCCTGCAGAAGAGAAGAATGAGGGGGGATTTGATAGCTGCTTTCAACTACCTGAAAGGGGGTTCCAAAGAGGATGGCTCTAGACTGTTCTCAATGGTAGCAGATGACAGAACGAGGAGTAATGGTCTCAAGTTGCAGTGGGGGAGGTTTAGATTGGATATTAGGAAAAACTTTTTCACTAAGAGGGTGGTGAAACACTGGAATGCATTACCTAGGGAGGTGGTAGAATCTCCTTCCTTAGAGGTTTTTAAGGTCAGGCTTGACAAAGCCCTGGCTGGGATGATTTAACTGGGAATTGGTCCTGCTTCGAGCAGGGGGTTGGACTAGATGACCTTCAGGGGTCCCTTCCAACCCTGATATTCTATGATTCTATGACTTCAAAAACCACAGGCCTGTGTGAAGGTGGAGTTGAACCCATAGAGGGAACTGGTCATGTCTGGATGAGCAGGGGAAGGGCTGGCTCCTCAGCCCGGCCTCTGGCTTTATACCCATAATCTTCTGGCCAAAATTACAGGAGGACTTACTTGATCTCAATTAGATGCCTAAATACGTGATTGTTCTTCTGAAACAGACACGTAGGTGTCTGAATGACATCATTGCATCCACAGGGGCTTGGTTCTTAAACATCCAGACCTACAGTTTTGTTTGAATCTGAACTTCCCACTGAAGGCATTTTTCTGAATACTTTTCCTCACCAAACAGCTTTTCTGCTCCTGCAGCTCTTCCACACATTTTGACTCCTATTGAACCCAATGACAGGTTTGCTAGTGTAAGACCACCAGGGCAGCGAGTGTGAAATTATCATTTTGCCAGCCACATATGAAAAGAACTGAAACACCAGGTGAGGACTCAGCTGTTCCTTTCTAACCCTTGTGTAGATGTGATTCGAGCAGGAAATTTGGGCAGGCCTCTTTTTTTTTTAAACTCTTTTACATCGTGCACTGCAATCTTAGCGTGTGGCTGACATGAAAGTGCATCTACTTTTGCATATTCCCAAGGTGTTGACAAGAATGTGTGTTAATCTCAGAACAAAGGTTGAGTTGAATGTAAAATTAAATCTTCCTTTTTTTTGGAGGCCGAGGGACATAAATTATGTTTATAGCTGATGTAGAGAGCTTCACAAAAGAAGCCATTTGCAGTACACATAATGAGTGTTATTGGTCCTAAAAAACCCCAAGAACTATGGTATGTATTCTTGAGCACAATCTACTTGCCCTTAATCTATTAATGAACTATGTACATATATACAGAAGTAGAACACTTAGATGTACAGCTGCAGAACACTTCTTCCCAAAAGCTGAAACATGTACGACACATCAGCTGTCTCTTTCTCTGTTCTCCTCAATGGCTGCATGACGCTGTCTGTATGTGTCAAGGCTGATTCCCCACTCTGGCACTTTCGAGTGCAGAAGGTGGGGGGCCTGCAAGAATTCTAAAAATTAATACTGGCCACTGCAGGCTGGTATTAAACTCCCAGGGTTGCAGTTTTTCTCTGGCCTTGGATGGGTAGATGCTGCCACCACCCAAGTGCAAAAAAAACCAAAAAACCTTTGGGACCCAGGAAGGTGCACTTGGGAATTCCTCCCATGTGGGGTACCCTCAAGCCCTTTCACCCCCTCTCTGGGGAAGAGCTGAGAAAGAAAACAAAGGAAATCAGCTGTTGCCACTAAATTAAACAACATATGCACAAACCTCTTAGGGACACAAAAATACAGTCCTGTTCTTAAAAAAGGTAAATTTTATTAAAAACAAACAAAAAAACAGATCTGAAACTTAAGCTTTTTGCTAGATCTTAAAAAATCCACTTACAAAAATTAAGCATCAAGATAGCTCTCTTGAGGTTTAGCTTAAAGGTTACAAGCAAAACAAAAGCATTTGGGGGTTAGCACAGAGAAGTCCACAAGAATATAGACGCTCTCCCGATTTACGCAAGCGTTCTGTTCCAGAACGCCTTGCGTAACTCGAATTTTGCATAAGTTGGAAACGTATACCGGACCATTATGCAAATAAAAAAAAAAACCTCCTATTTCTAGCTTACGGAACTTTTTCCTTAAGTGCGGATTTGGTTAAGTCGGGTCTTGCGTAACCCAGAGAGCGTCTGTAAAAGAAATAACCCTAATCATGTCTTCCTAGACATTCCCTGATTTACTTACATATTTGGGGTTTCAGATAAGCAATCTCTAGGTATGATCTGATGGTTTTTCATACCTGGCTTAAAGCTTCTCACAGCATAACTGCTGCCCTGCTCCCCTCTTCCCTGGAGAACAACAACACAGTCAAAGGGGAGTCTTGTTTTCAGTTTTAAAAAGTTCTAGCTGTCTCATTGGTTCTTTTGGTCAGGTGCTCACTCCTTTTCTTTTACCTATACTGGGAGATTTTTTTAACTCTTTACAGGTAAAACAAGTAGAGAACAGCCACCAAGAGGGACTTTATATCTAATTAGCTGGCTGGGTGTCCATAAAAGGGAGCTATCCACCCGCCCCATTTATCACAGTATGAAAAGAGGGTCTTCAGTGTAATATCATTAGAATCATAGAATCATAGAATATCAGGGTTGGAAGGGACCCCAGAAGGTCATCTAGTCCAACCCCCTGCTCGAAGCAGGACCAATTCCCAGTTAAATCATCCCAGCCAGGGCTTTGTCAAGCCTGACCTTAAAAACCTCTAAGGAAGGAGATTCTACCACCTCCCTAGGTAACGCATTCCAGTGTTTCACCACCCTCTTAGTGAAAAAGTTTTTCCTAATATCCAATCTAAACCTCCCCCACTGCAACTTGAGACCATTACTCCTCGTTCTGTCATCTGCTACCATTGAGAACAGTCTAGAGCCATCCTCTTTGGAACCCCCTTTCAGGTAGTTGAAAGCAGCTATCAAATCCCCCCTCATTCTTCTCTTCTGCAGGCTAAACAATCCCAGCTCCCTCAGCCTCTCCTCATAACTCATGTGTTCCAGTCCCCTAATCATTTTTGTTGCCCTTCGCTGGACTCTCTCCAATTTATCCACATCCTTCTTGAAGTGTGGGGCCCAAAACTGGACACAGTACTCCAGATGAGGCCTCACCAATGTCGAATAGAGGGGAACAATCACGTCCCTCGATCTGCTCGCTATGCCCCTACTTATACATCCCAAAATGCCATTGGCCTTCTTGGCAACAAGGGCACACTGCTGACTCATATCCAGCTTCTCGTCCACTGTCACCCCTAGGTCCTTTTCCGCATTAGTTGAGATTGCTCTCACAGTCTTCAATTCCCAGGGAAATTTCAGGTGGAGGGTAAAGTAAGTCACTGGGCATTCAGAAAGAAGTCACATCACAGAAAAATGGGACTTAAACCCATGAAATTATTTCTGTGAACAGAAGAGCTTAAAGAAAAGATTATGTAGTTATAAAAGACATGGCTTATTTTCCAGGTTATTTGTTCTCTGTGCATATACATACTACAAATATATCGAGCAAGGGGACTTAAATATAAAGAGAAAATCATTACGTATAAACTATAAGATTTCATCTAGAATAAATTGTGTTCTGTTGTGTCCTTCTCATGCGGTAGAGAACAGTATCCTTTACAGAGAAATCAGCTGTGCTCCCTTATTTGTGTTCTGCATATGGGTACCATGGTGAATAGCTAGTTTACAAATTAGATGGATAGATTTCAGGGTTTATTTGTTTCTCTCTCCTCTTCAGCTCTCAAACCATCAGACAGAAGGTTTTCTTTTATTTTGACTCCCATTTCTACTCTCCAAGTAGCTTTATCTTTTAATTTTTCAAAATTGTCATCAACTATCCTTATACCTAGTTTTTGAATCTGCCCAATAGAAATGGCTCATCCATTTCTTGTTATTTCTTGTTATTATTATTCATTTGTATTGTGGTACAGCCTATAGGCTCCAACTAGGGATCAGGGCCCCTGTGCTAGGCTCTGTATATACACACAACAAAAAAACTGGTCGCTGCTCCAAAAAGCTTACAATTTAGGAATTTTCATACTGGATCAGACTAGTGATCCATCTAGCCTGTATGCTATATCTCTAAACCATTGTCATTACCAGATATTTCAGCACAAGGTACAAGAAATCCCATGACTGATTATATCTCCCTGTTAAAAAAGCTTGATCAGCATTTAAAGGCTCACAGTAGACAAATGTGGTAACAAATTAAGCTCTGAGGAAAACAGTTTCCCTTTATTGATTACACACCCACATTGTTACACATCCTGGAGACCTTACATAGGAATAAACATTATGTTTTTAACAGTCCATGATTGAGCATATCAACTGGATATTTGCATATGCAAATGACAGGTTATTTATGTAAATACACACCACTGCCTGTAAATATCTAATCTAGATGCTCTGTCATAATTTATAATTTTGTATGGAAATCAGGGGCACAATCCAATTTCCGCTGCCATCAATGTAAGTCTGTCCACGGATTCTATAATGGGATCAGGTCAGGGACCCATTTCTGAAAATAGTCATAATTGATACTTGAGGTAATTCACAGCACAATATGATCCATCTTTCTGCCACTCACTGTCAGCAGGCAAGGTCTGAAAGGGTTCTGTCTCTCTGGATAATCAGTGTCTATATACAGTCTAATATTTAACTCTGACAGATAATCAATGCAGCTCTGATTCTGGTGTAGCCAATTCCAAGTCATCCCTTTCTGCAGAACAGACACAACCCCTTATTCATACAGTGTGCCGGACAATGAGCACTACTAAAGAAGAGGGACTGTCAGAATGTCTGTATCAAGGTGCATATAACTTTACAAAAATGTGTCATTTTGTGAAAATTGGTACAGAGAGAGATTTCATTAATTCCAATCAGATGTGTCTAACCTATAGAAGGCATAAAATATAGTTTTCTGGGTTCTTTAATTTTAGTTTCTCTCTTTTCCATTTAAATAAATTACATGGGTTTGATTTAAAAAAACAATAAAAAGTTAGTTAGAAAAACTACGCATACAAAAATTCCAGGGCTCATGGCAGGGAATCTCTGTTTGCTGTCATCTGCATCAGCTTCTACAAGGTAAACTCTGCCCCTAAGGTGAATAAAGAGGGCATCAAACTTTATCAAAAATATTTGTTTTTGCTTTTTTGTTGTTGTTGTTACATTTGAAATACATATCAGGTCCATGCTTTTCCTTCCTGACTTGCAGCGAACAGGATCTTTGGAGGACATCCACAGTGATGTCACACAAGGACCAGCTGCACCTGTCCCTCCCTGCTTAGGCTCTGATCCTGCAATGTAGACAGGTGAACTCCTGTACCTGTGTGCAGTCACACTGAAGACAATAGGCCCAGGTGTAGTTTTCTAAAACTGAAGGCGATGGGATTCTGCGAAGGTGTGGGTTTCCAGAGATGTATTTCACATTGCAGAATTGGGGCTTACGGCCTCAGCCAAAGGCCACTGAAATCAATGAGAGTGTTTTCATTGATTTTAATAGGCTTTGGACCCAGGGCTCGTTTAGGAGCCCTGTGAGAAATCACTATCCACTTTCTCCAGACAACTTTGAAGTTAACAGCAAGACTCCCAGTGATTTCAGTGTGGGGCCAGGATTTCACCCAGTCTTCCAGCAAAGAGAAGGCAGTTAGACCTGGATAGTTATGCTTTAGGAATTATTTTGGGGAAAATTCTGTGGCAGGGGTGGCGAAACTGTGTCTCATGAGCCACATGCGGCTCTTTTACAGTTAAAGTGCTCCCCCCCCCACGCACATTCTCCGCCTACCAGACTGGAGGGGGCGTGGGGGACTCGAGTCTTCTGCCCTATGGCAGGGTGGTGGGGCTAAGGGCTTCTGCCAGAGATGACTGGTGCCTGCTGGGGGTGGGGGGCACAACAGCATGATTCACGCCCCACCCTTACCCTTAGAGGCCCCTTCCTGCAGTTCCCAGGTATTAGCTCCAGGTGGAGAGGCAGCAGCAAACAGCTGGGAGCTGCCGGGAGGGGCAACAGCAAAAGCAGCAGTTCTTCCTGCAACTCCCAGTTCTTTGCCATTGCCTCTCCCCAAGGCTGCAGCTCCCAGCTTGCCGGCTGCTGCTGCTGCTGACATGCAAGGAGGAGGCCCGGCAGCACCATTTGACCAAGTGGGCCCAGCAAATCCTGGCAAAAATCTGGGAGGGGGGCATCTGACCACATGTGACCCCCCACACACACACACACATCTCTGGCTTCTGCCCAGCGGGGTGGAGATTCTCAAGGCATCAGCACCATAGGGCACGCCTGCCAGGGCTCGGGGCTTCAGCAGGAGCAGGGCTGGAGCCCTGAGCCCCAGCAGGCGCCTCCCGCGGGGCTGAGGCCCTGAGCCCCGGCAGGAGCACCCCTGCTCTCGAACTTCTGAAGATTGTCGTATGCGGCTCAAAGGGTCAGTAAGTTTGGCCACCCCTGTTCTATGGCCTGGGTTATACAGGAGGTCAGAGTAAATGATCACAATGGTCCCTTCCGGCCTTGGAATCTATTAATCTAAAACAAGTGAAAGAATTATTTGAATCTATGAATCTAAATTCAAGTGAAAGAATTATTTGAAACTGCCTTTATACAGCATAAAGAAGCTGTGAGGGGCAAATGTATTTCTCCCTACTGGTTCGCTTTCTGTTCTCCTCACCTCATTATTGCTTTCCTGTTCCAAAGAGCAGAAAACTATACAGTATTAACACAGATGAAACAAAGCACTCAGCATTCATAAAAAATAAAAGAAAGCTTCCACAAGGGGCAAGGTCATTGTCTTCAGAGGGGTGTGAAGCTCTTGAATCTTGCGCATAAACAAAGTTCTTGTATTCTTTAATAGATGCGGTTTGCCCTTTGGTGTAATTTCCTCTTTTTTGGATGATTAAATCCTGCCATCTCAAGATAAAGCCAGACATATTCTAGGCTGTGGTTTTAGTCATTAAAGCATCATTCAGATTCAAAAAAATATGTGTAGGTAATTTTTTTCTGAGGTGGAAATTGTGATATCTGATGCGCTTCCTTCCCCTCCTCCCCGGTTTTCTGTCTAATCAAGACTATTCAGAATTACCTTTCCAAGCCCAGCAAGATGGCTCTGTCACTAGTACAAAAACAACACATAAGATTTGGAAATAACCTCCATATCTCAAGAAGGATGTGTGACACAAGAGTTAAATAAGAGGGGTTCTAGTCCTGTTTCTGTCACAGACCATGTATGACCTTGTGTATGTCTGAGAAGGCCAACATTTGCTAAAGGTGAACGCTATTTTTGGGTGCCTCCTTTTTCAAGTGGTATTTCAAGGTGGCCCTCCACAAACTGAGCCACTCAAAATCAGTAGCCACCAAAATATTGGTGTTACTCTCCGTGCTTCAGTTTCCCCATATCTAACAGGGGGTGGGGGTTAATATTACCTATCTTTCATGGGTGTGGAAGGATAACTCATTAATGTGTGTAAAAAAGCTGTGAGAATCATAGAGGAAAGGCGTGATCAGACCAAAGAATTATAATTATTTACAACGCTAATGAGTACCCCAGAGATTATGCTTTCCTCCTGGGGAGTGTGGGTGGGGGGGAGATGCAAACTGCTTCAGCCTTGAGCATCCTCTAGCTGGTGCATCCTCGGGGAATAGCATTCGAGTCTGAGATGAAGGCGACAAGGCGACAAGGTTCAGCCCTGTCAAGAGCTGAGTTTGTGCTGAAGCTCAGCAATTACTCTTGGAAGAAATATTAGAAGGCCAGGCGGGAAAGGAGAAGTGAAGTGATGACTTTATGAATGCCTGATGTGCCCTTCTCCTCGCTGCATGGAAAATGGAATTTTGCTAATGTATACAATTCCTATTGCTCTCTCTGACCCAAACAGAGCCCTCTGGCCCTCACTCCCGCCCTAGCTTTCTTGTACCCGTAGCCTCATAACTTTGATTGGTTGCTGTCCAGACTTCCTCTCCATCAGTTAGAGAAAATCTTCTAAACTTTGATGAGACAAATCTACCCCTTATTTAACTCCACTAGCTTGCCTTACACCAGGGATGCATCTGGTCCTGGATGCCTGTTTGGGTTATTATACCATCATATGAGAGAGCGAGAGAGAGAGAGAGGCAGGCAGGCAGGCTGGAGCAAAGCCAAAAAGTAGCCAGTGGCAGGAAACTAATGAGATACTTTATTTGCATAAAAATAAATGTCAGGCAAAGAATGAGCAGCCTCAATGTGACAGTAAGGTCATTACTGGCTCCGTGTGTGTTACAACTTCTAATACCAGCCTCTATTGGTTATAGTGCAAACCCCGAAGAGAGACAAGCTTTGATAGTTTAGCTTCCAACAAGCCATTTGAAATGATGAAATCTCCCCAAGTAGATGTGATAACAGCGAATAAAACTTAATTTTATTTGTAATACAAAGGAAGGGAACAATGTATGTCCTACTGTTTATTCTAACCATCCCTGTCTAGCTGGAGAAAAGCTATCTGAGCTACATTAGCAAATGTTACAAACAGCATGCCTACAAAATAACCTCTCTGAACAGCCCCCCAAAGCCAATCTCCTAGGCAAAGGAGCATAATGGAGAAAGTTAGAAATAAATAAGGAGAGGAATGAGATTAATTAAGGCAATAAAGAGCTCTCCCTCACTCTCTGGGTGTGGTGCACCTCCATCTGGAATACTGTATTCTGTTCTGGCACCACTTCACCAGAGAGAGAGATTGATGAAGTGGATGGAGTTCAGTGAAGAGCAACTGAAATGATTAGGGAGCTGGACAGACTGGTTAATGGCAAAAGATTAAAAGAGCTAAATATGTCTAAGCGCTCAGTCTAGCAACAACTAAGTTATATGAAATTACAATTCAATGTGGACTGTCTCAAAGTGATGTTTTTACTTATACAGCCCCTTTCCTCCAAGGATAGCAAAGTGTTCTACAGATATTAATTAGGAACCTGTGGGAGTCACAGAAGCATTATACTTATTTTACAAGTGGGTAAACTTATGCTTATCAGCCCCAAATCACCATTGCCCTACGCTTTGTGCAGTCAATTACACTGGTGCAGAGCATGTGCAATGCTTTCTCTCACTCAGCTGGTTTGCTCAGTGCCACAGAATGAGTAGCGGTGATACAGGGGTTGTTAGGCAGGAATACACCTGCTTCCCAATCTGTTGTTCCAACCCAGGCCATCCCTTAATACCGGAATCACTGGGATCCTTCTAGCAACGGCCAAGTGTTCAACATGGGAAACAATGATCGGAAAATGAAAGTGACTATGTAATGAGGAGTACTTGTGGCACCTTAGAGACTATTTGAGCATAAGCTTTCGTGAGCTACAGCTTTGTTCAAATAAATTTGTTAGTCTCTAAGGTGCCACAAGTACTCCTTTTCTTTATGTAATGAGGACAGTGTTGCAATTACAATTCCATCCTTTTAAGAGTGGGCGGCTTATTGGTCCTACTTGTAGGCTAGAGCAGTGTTTTTCAAACCCAGTACTGGGTCGCGGCATGTCAGGCACTGGGTTGCCTTGCTCTCATCAGCACCGCCAAGCAGGACGTTAAAAGAACCATTGGCGGTGCTGCCCAGTTAAGGCAGGCTAGTGCCTATCTTTTCCAATGACGTGCTGTGCCCCAGAAGTGGCCAGCAGTGGATCCAGCTTCTAGGCAGGGGGGGCCCAGGGCTCCATGCGCTGCCCTTGCCCCAAGCACTGGCTCTGCACTCCCATTGGCTGGAAATCGACCAATAGGAACTGGGGGGGCGGTGCCTGTGGGCGAGAGTCATGGGAAGCCGCTTGCGTGCCTCCACCTAGGAGCCGGACTTGTTGCTGGATGCTTCCGAGGCGCAGCACAGTCCTCGGTGACAGGACAGGCGGGAAGCCTGCCTCTGCACCCCAGCTGCACCGCTGACCAGGAGTTGCCAGAGGTAAGTCCACACCTTAACCCTGGGCCCCAATCCCCTGCCCCAGTCCTGAGCCCCCACAAACCTGGAACCCCTTCCTCCACCCCAAACCCCTCATCCCCAGCTCCATTGGGTTGCAGGCATCAACAATTTTCTTCAATGGGGTTCCCAGAAAAAAAGTTTGAAAACCACTGGGCTAGAGGGTTCTGTAGCCAAGAATGTGATCAAAGTCAGTCTAAACTAGTGGTTCTCAAACTGTGGGTCGGGACCCCAATGTGGGTCGCAACCCCATTTTAATGGGGTCACCAAGGCTGGCTTAGACTTGCTGGGGACTGGGGCCAGAGCTGAAGCCTGAGCCCCACTGCCCAGGGCCGAAGCTATCTGAGGCTGAAGCCCTTGAAGCCCTTGGGCTTCGGCTTTCACCTCCCCGTCTGGGGCAGTAGAACTTGGGCTTTGCCCCCTCCCCCAGGGTGGTGGGGCTTGGGCTTTGGCTCCGGCTTCGGTCCCCCCTCTTGGGGCCGTGTAATAATTTTTGTTGTCAGAAAGGGGTCACAAGGCAATGAAGTTTGAGAACCCCTGGTCTAGATGGAGCCAGCTTAAAGCAAAGTGGGGTGAGTTGTAGCTCTCTGCCTTAGGGATCTGCCTGTTTTCTATCTCTCTTTTTTGGTTCTTGTGTGTTATCATTCTGAATTCTAATAAATAGTAGGGTTATGCTGCAACTTTCTAGAAGGATTATTTATGTTTTGATCTAATTCTCTCTGTGTATGCTGTGGGCATAACATGTTGGACCATATGTCTAATCAGTATTCAACATTTGTAATAGGATAAAGGGAAGAAACTCCCTCAGAAACATAAGGCTATTAAGACATTATAGCAGGGAGAAGAAACATTTTTTGTTTCTCTGTTAAGCTGGTGGGAAGAAAGGGCATAAAAATAGATTCTGAAGGCATGAGCCACATCTCCATGTGTGATAACCACATTTCAGAGATCTCCGGAAGCTACTACAGACAGCTATGGTGGCTCAATGAATAGCCTTTTGTGTTTACATTTTCCACAGTTAAGGGCCTGATCCAAAGCCCACCAATGCCATTGGAAAGACGCGGATCAAGCTGTAAATGCACAGAGGGGTACACCCAGGGCCGGATTAACTCTCCTGTGGGCCCAGAACTATTAGATTTTGTGGGGCCACTGTGTATAAATCTTTTTCCTGGGAGGGAGTTTGGTGCAGAGGGGTCTGGGGCAGGGCATTGGGGTGCAGGAGGGGATGCGGGGTCTGGGAGGGAATTTTGTGAAGGAGGGGAATTATGACCTGGGGCAGGGGGTTAAGGTGGAGGAGGAGGTGCGGGGTCTGGGAGGGAGTTTGGTGCAGGAGGGGGCTCCGGGCTGGTGCAGAGTGTTGGGGTGCAGGAGAGGGGTGTGGGCTCTGGGAGGGAATGTGGTGCAGAAGGGGGCTCCAGGCTGGGGCAGTGGGTTAGGGTGCAGGAGGGGGATTCTGACCTGGGACAGGGGGTTGGGGTGCAGGAGGGAGTGTGGGGTCTGGGAGGGAGTTTGGGTGCAGGAGGGGGATTCTGACCTGGGGCAGGGGGTTGGGGTGGGGGAGCGGGTGCAAGGTGCAGGTTCTGGCCTGGAGGCACTTACCACAGGCAGCTCCTGGGCTGGTGTCGCAGCAGGGCTCAGGCAGGCTGCCTGCCTGGCCTGGCCCCACGCCGCTCCTGGAAGCAGCTGGCTGCTGGCCCGTCTCTGCGTGCCCCTGTGGGGAGGGGGACAGCATATCTCCGTGCGCTGCCTGCACCTGCAAGCGCCACCCACTGTCCCTGTGGGGACAGTGCTGGAGGCGGGGTCAGTGCGCAGAGCTGCCTCCCCCACCCGCCAGGGGCCGCATAGACGTGCCAGCAACCAGCTGCTTCCGGGAGCGGCGTGGGGCCACGGCATGCAGGCAGGTAGCCTGAGCACCCTGGAGATCACTGCCTGTGATTTATTTTTTCAGGGCCCCCCTTGAGCCCAGGCTGCAGCCGCTAAAGCCCCTGTCTTAATCCGGCCCTGGTTACACCTCAGTCAGACAGAGAGGGTGACATTCTGTGCTGCACCAGAACTCATAACCTGTGGAGAGTGGAGGGTATTGTGGCTTTAAACCAGCTTTGCACTGTTCTGATTCTGGGCTACTCTGGGGTCTGAACTGACCACTGAATGCCTCCAATTTTCCTTGAAAGGAAAGGATCAAAGTGACCCAGTCACAGTTGCCTACAGTGCTTCATCGACACCAGCCAGGCTTCTCTCAACACCTAAATAAAAAGGCTAAACAAGGGATGTCTTGTCTCCATTTTAACATTTCAAATATAGAGCTGTCAGCCACTTGTGCAGCTCCAACGTGCTCTGGTTCACCTGACAGCTTCTATTTTTAAACTGGCTGAATTCCTTTCGGTAATGAATTATTACAGCCACAACCACATCTAATAAGTCTCTCTAGCTGCTCTGGCTTCTGTATTGTGTTTCCTTTCAAGCTGTGGTTTTGTAACTGTCTAGGATTATTTTTGGCCATTTCTTTGGCTCTTTCATTACTCATGGTGCTTGAAAATGACTGGCCTGAGAAAACAAGCTAAAAGGCATAATCTACCCAAATCCTTCTGAAATATCTAGTATGCATACAGATTGTCATTTGTTGCTTTGTATTTTCCTCTGCCCGCCCCTCTTCTCTGTCCCCTGTTTTCTCTGGTCTGCATATTTAACCACTGTAAAAAGTACAATCCCAAGCTGTTTATAATTAGATTTAGCTGAATAGTGGAAAAATATGAGTTGTCCACTAAAATATTTGACTAATTTTGATGGTATGTGTCTAATAAAATATGCAAAAAACAAAACTCTACCAGGATAGATGTGGTTGAATACTGCAAAATATTAATTGAATTTACCATTATTAATTATTATTATTATTATTATTATTAATTTGTATTGTGTTAGCATCGAGGAGCTAAAATAAGGGAGGTTGTGACGGGGTGTAACCTGGACTGCGGGACTGCTGAGCCCTCTGTCCCACCAACCTGGGCTGCCTCTCACACTGTGATGCTTTCGGCAAGCTACAGACTTCTGGCAGGTATTGCACTTACATAGCCATACACAGGCAGGGACACACCCAACTGAGTTACATGAATGATCTCCCAGCCACTCATGAAGCAACAATAGAGAGGCTCCAGCCAATTCTCCCCAGCTCCACAGCCTAGCACCCCAGAACTGTATCATCCTCACAGAAACCTGACCACTGTAAGTTCATTACCCAGTCTGCCCCTCCCTTAATGTGGAGAGAACACACACTAGCCTTTGTAAATGGAACTGAGATTTCCCAAGCACTTCAACCAAAACACTATTTTAAGTAAAATATACAACAGATTTATTAACTACAGACAGATTTTAAGTGATTATAAGTAGCAAGCATAGAGATGGAAGTTGGTTACTTAAGAAATAAAAATAAATTTGTAGTCTGAGTTCTACAAACTAAACAGGATTTGAATCAAGCAGTGTCTCACCCTGATTGATGGTACAAACAGGTCACAGATCCTCAATACATCGGCTGGAACTGTCTTTCAGCCCGAGACCACCCTTCCCCAGTTCAAAGTATTTGTCCTCCAGACATTCCTCCAGGTGCTGAGTTGGAGGGAGAGGCCAAGTGATGATGTCACTTCCCCTCTTTTATACTTTCTTCCAACTTGCTGGAAAGATCTTTGCTGTGTGGTGAGTTAGTCCACCTCCATGGTATACATGCCTCCTCTGAGAAATCTCTAAAATAATGGATTATTTTCTTGATGGGTGTTGATGAGGCATTAACGCTATCTGGCTACTCCACTGTTGTATCTGAAAGGCTGTTTGTGGGTGTTCCCAACCTCACAACATATTTCAGTAACATATTAAGCAATACTTCATAACTTCACATATGACGATAGCACCTACAATCCAACAAAATATTAAGGTTCAACAGATCAAGACTTTTAAAATGATACCTCACAAGGCATATTTTGAATAAAAGATATCATAATTATTTGACAGTGGTGAATGGGGGTTTCAAGGATGGTGTTTTGAGGTACAAAGTCACAGAGATGCTGTACAATACAGAACAAACAGATGGCCCCTACCCCAAAGAACTGACAATCCAATTATTTGATAGTCATCATCATCATGTTCCCATTACGCCTCTGGCATTTAGAGCAGTGACAAAACTCCTCAACTCCTGTCTGTCGGGCAAGTCTTTCAATGGTTCCCCAGCTGTGCCCCAGGTTTTTCAACTTGTCTTCCACAGCTCTTCACCATGTTGTTTTCAGGTGGCCTTGTTTTCACTTACCTTTAGGTGTCCATCTTATTGCTACTCTGGTGATGGAACCAATTTCCATCCGAAGCACATGGCCAATCCATCTCCAGTGCTTCCTGGCAATGACAGTGCAAGTATCTCCTTGGCTGCACTGCGTCAATAGATCTTGGTTTGAAATTGTTCTGGACCAAAAGATACGGAGGATTTTACTGAGGCAGGTTGTATGCATGAAGACAGTTTGGACGTCATACTTTCTCATTCCCAAGCATTCTGCACTATAAAGTAATGTTGAAAGTACGCTGCTCTGATAAATCTTGAGTTTGGTTTTGGTGTTTTGTTTTGATGATTTCCAGACTGTATTTAAGCTCCTGAAGGTGTTCCTGGCTTTATTGATTTTGTTCCAGATGTCCTGGCTTGTTCCTCTGTCCTGGCTGATGGTGCTGCCCATGTATGTGGATGTTTCTACATTGATTGTGTTATGACAAAATTCTCTCATTAATTCATTTAGTCAGCTTTCTTGATTAATCAATAATAAACATGTGACTCTGACACTGGTCAATGACACCCCATTTGTTTTTTTTATCTGAAATATTTTTTAAAATGTTTTACATTTCTCCAAATATTCAGAGCAAACAGATGCTACTGGATGATGGAAGCGAACAACCCGACAAAACAGAAATGTAAATTCTGCATGAGACTGACAGCCATTTTGTGTGCATCTTTGTTCAGTGTGCACCTGCTCTGTAGCAAGCAAAGTCTGGTGAGATTTAAAGGTGCAGTGCACAACAGTAGCATGATAATAATTACATGGCTATATAAACGGTGAGAAACAACCTCCTTTGGAAAAGACATTTGAAAAATCTGATTGCATAAAGTGATTTCTTTTCAAATCCACTTACAGTAGTTTACAACTAAAGACTCTAAGCCTGTTTTTTCAGAAGTTCCACAGATCCTACTGAAGACAATGGGCGCTGCAATATGTCAGGATCTTGGAAAACCAGGCCATATACTTACTGAAGATGGGGTAGAATCAAAACTACAGGTCTGAATGTTAAGGTGCGGGAATCAGAATCCGAACCACCTACTGTCTCATCTTATCCTTAGATTATAAGCTTTTTGGGGCAGCGTCTATCTTTTTGATCAGTGTTTATAAAACACTTTTTACAGTGGGGTTCCTAGGTGGTACCTCAATACAAATAATAAATAACAAGAGAAATAATAAATAATGACGCAAGATCTAAGTTTTGCCCATGGGCCTTTTTTTCTACAATCGGAGTGAAACTAAAATCTAGTTCAGAATGCCCCCCAAACTCTGATGTTTCCAAACCCATTTTTCAGCATGAGCCCCTCTGTAATATATAATAAAGAACAGAAAAATAAATGAAATAATATTCACAAACCTAGCCAAATCCTTTACAATCTTTCATTACTGTCCCTGCTACAAGGAAAATTCCGCTCGTCCCCCAGCCAGTTTAGCCTTGTTAGCAGGCATCAATTAAAACAACAAATCCATTACTATAAAAACTATTTAAGCTTGTGATTTCATCCTACAACACTCCACTGCATTAGAAAAGTATTATAAAAGTGGAGGCCTGCCAAGCTGACAAAGGAAGGCAATTCTAAGTCCTTTCCAGCAGAGAGACACTTAAAAGGCAAATAGCATTTTAGGCCTGATCCTGCAATGGGCTCCATGTGGGCTGACCCCCTCCAGCTGCCTGGGTCCAATCACAGGACTGGGTCTTTATAGCTGATCTATACAGAAGCTGTTCAGTCCATTAAAGTGCCCTCATACGAAGGAGCCTCCCTAGCATCTATTTAAGCATCCTATAAGTCTTTCAAATGCAGTGTTATCTCTTGGCAGGCCTGAAAAAAGGGTACTACAGTAACTTGAAAACGGTTGACTATAGTCTATTAATAGACAAAAGGCCTGGCTTCTCAGAAGGGCTGGATGCGCATGTCTCCAGCTGAAGGAAATGGAACTTCAGGGACTCAATTTCTCTAAAACTCAGGCCCCTAAATATGCAGCCTAATGGAGGTGGGGTGAATGAACTGTATAAATGTCGATATTGGTTATTCTTAATCCCTATAAACTACCCCATCCTATTGGTCAGAGGAATGTTCAGTGAGTGAGATGGCTGCCAACCTGTGGAATTGTGTCATTTCCACTGAGATGCCACAGAGCAGAGGCAGTTCTCCCAAGGTGAATTCACCGTGGCACAGAGGGCCCATGTGATAGCTGTCGCCAACTTGCTATTACCCTCATAGAGCATAAGACAAGATACTGGAGACTTTTTCTGTAACAGTAAACACTTTACTTAACTCGCTGCTCAGAACCATACAGACAGGGCTCTGGACAGCTCCGGCTGAATTTAAGCCCAGCGTACAGATCGATGTTGCTGGCTTGCCTGCCTGGCTCCAATTCCTGCAGCAATGTGCTTGTGCTGATAACTCTGTATGCAGAAAATAAGGATGAAAAAAAGACTCACTACATAATCATTCTCCCCATACAATACTATAGGTAACTTTTGGCTCCTACTGAAAAGTTCCTGCTCTCATTACAGCCCACACTGAGCGCTTAAGTGGAAATCAGTGGTGCTTGGGCCTTGCTTGGGTCCTCTGCACAGCATTTCACCATAGCGTAACAGAGGGAGAACTTGCTACATCAGTGAGTAACATGACCTGTATTTATGTAATAAAACACTCTGGTAAAATGCAGCTGACACAGGAACCTAACTGTATTGTCTATGCTGATCTCACTTTAAAATTCCTGCCAGGCCATGGATGTGCAGAAACTCGCTGCAGCCCCAAACGGAGAGCCCTTGGAATACCTTTGTGGAAGACTAAGTACTGTTCCAGTGTTACAATCAGCTTCCTCCTTCTACTCCTCAAAGACTTTTCTGGAGGCTGCTGTAAATTAAGAGTTTAATTCCTTACAATCTATTGAAAGGTATGCCCAGGAGGGACATTTAACATCACTCATCTCCACTCTGTTTAGCTGTACTGGTTAAAGAAGGGCCAGGCAGCCAAACAGTGTAAAGTGTTCAACTGCAAACCATCTTCATTAACTAGCCAAGTGAGAGCACCTGGCCAGCCTGTACAGTATGAAACCCTGAGACCCACGAAGGTCATGTCTCTTTTAGTTTGTATTTATATCATGATTTTGTAATGTGTTGAGAGTCTATTCAAGGACTCCTAGATATACACTCCCCTTTGCTTATGCAGCACACAGGGGAATTGAATGGGACGAATCCATGGGATGGAGAGAAGGGGGGAATTACTCAGAGGGAAAGGTGCTTCCTCCTCTGCATAAATCACCTCCCCTAACACTTAGCTCCCTTTCTCCTACAGAAGAGGCCGAGATGGAACCTGATCTGCACAGATCAGAAGCACATAGCCAGGGGAGAAGTGAGGGAATAGTTACTCTGAGGCATGTTCCCCTCAGACGCAGCAATTCCTATTTCTGTGGCATTTCTGTGGGATACCATCTGGAACTGGTGTGGCATGAGCTAGTGCGGCAGCATGATGGTAGAGAGCAAGAGAGGCCTACAGGCAGGATATGGCCAGGCAGAAGGTCAGGTATTTCCAGGGCTGTTTCTCCTGTATGTGGTTCCTGGCCTCTGCAGCTATACTGAGCCACTCCCATCTGCTGCACCTTGGGGTGATGCATAGAAATAAAATAACAAGGAGTCTGGATGCACCTTAAAGACTAACAGATTTATTTGGGCATAAGATTTTGTGGGTAAAAAAACTACTTCTTCAGATGCATGGAGTGAAAATTGCAGATGCAGGCATTATATACTGACACGTGAAGAGAAGGGAGTTACCTCACCAGTGGAGAACCAGTGCTGACAGGGCCAATTCAATCCGGGTGGATCTGGTCTACTCCCAATAATTGATGAGTAGGTGTCAATTCCAGGAGAGGCAAAGCTGCTTTTGTAATGAGCCAGCCACTCCTAGTCCCTAGTCAAGTCCAAATTAATGGTGTTAAATTTGCAAATGAATTTTAGTTCTGCGGTTTCTCTTTGAAGTCTGTTTCGGAAGTTTTTTTGTTCAAGTGTAGCTACTTTTAAATCTGTTACAGAATGTCCAGGAAGATTGAAGTGTTCTCCCACTGGCTTTTGTATGTTACCATTCCTGATGTCCAATTTGTGTCCATTTATTCTTTTAAGTAGGGACTGTCCGGTTTGGCCAATGTACATGGCAGAGGGGCATTGCTGGCACATGATGGCATATATCACATTGGTAGACGTGCAGGTGAATGAGCCCCTGATGGTGTGGCTGATGTTCTTGGGTCCTCTGATGGTGTCGCTAGAGTACATACGGGGACAGAGTAGGCAACGAGGTTTGCTACAGGGATTGGTTCCTGGGTTAGTGTTTCTGTGGTGTTGTGTGTAGTTGCTGGTGAGTATTTGGTTCAGGTTGAGGGCTGTCTGTAAGCGAGGACTGACCTGTCTCCCAAGGTCTGTGAGAGTGAGGGATCATTTTCCAGGACAGGTTGTAGATCGCTGTTAATGTGCTGGAGAGGTTTTAGTTGGGGGCTGTACATGATGGCCAGTGGTGTTCTGTTATTTTCCTTGTTGGGCCTTTCCTGTAGTAGGTGATTTCTGGGTACCCGTCTCTCTCTGTCAATCTGTTTCCTCACTTCCCTACTTGACCGAGCGAGACGGGTACCCAGAAATCACCTTCTACAGGACAGGCCCAACAAGGAAAATAACAGAACACCACTGGCCATGACGTACAGCCCCCAGCTTAAATAAACCTGTTAGTCTTTAAGGTGCCACCAGACTCCTTGTTGTTTTTGTGGCTACAGACTAACACAGCTACCCCCTGATACCTGACAGAAATAAAATAGATTAGTTCTTCCTGTTCAGGGCTTTTATGGTGTGCCTGGGTGGCTCTGGCCCTGGATTCTCTGTTAGAAGGGATGCTCATTCTGTGAATCCAGACTCACTAAATTGTTTAAAAACCATTGCCCTTAAATATCATCCCTACATTTGCATTTAACATAATACAGCATTCTCTGGATGCATTAAAATTCCTATGGTCTCGTAACAGTCCAGTATCTAGGGCAACTCCTCACCTTTTAGTCACGCTGTGTGAAATTCACCTTTGTGCAGGCCAGCCAAGTGCTGATGCACCATTTAATTTCCACTTAAACGTTCCAAATATGGCTTAAGTGGATGCATAGGTCTTGTGCTGAGCTTCTGCACAGGGGTGAATTTCACACCCACTGGGTAGGACCTTATTTATGCCCATAGCAAATATTGGTGTAAGTAGATACTACTCAATATGAGCCCAGGATACAGAATCAAGCCCTTAACTGTTACCAGATCTTGCAAAGTTTCTTGTGTTATCTGGGTAAGTGTTTCAAACATTTAGGGCAGGAAAGCCTTTTACCATCATTAATCAGCTGTAAAATGGGGGAAATGAGGCTTACCCACTTTTATAAAGCACTCTGAGGTCCTTGGATAAAAGGCTTTTTATTAGAACCAAATATCATTGCTACAAGTTGGCCTTTCTTCTCTGGGCACCTTTTTACCAAATGAGCAGTAACACCTACAGTTGACCCAGGGGGATGAGTTAATTGATTTTCAGTTTTAACTCTGACTCCTCTGGATGGATACAGGTTCTGGTGACGTACCTGTCTTGTGTGTCCAGCTCCATACACGTTGGTGGCATTCAGTTTGGGACGTGTGCTTGTAACAAGGTGGCTTGAGAGCCAGGGGCTAAACCAGCCCTGATTACAGCATGGGCCTCACCTCAGAGGAGTCAGGGGATTCCTATATAAAAGGAGATAGGGTTAAGTGCTGAGAGGGCAGGCCTGGGAGGGACCCTGGCTAAAACAAGGGAGAAAGTGGGAAAAGCTTTCCAGACAGGGATAGACCCTGAATAACCAGCAAAAAGACTGAGAGCCCCAGAGAAGGTGGAAGTCTAGTGGGCAGTTGTGATCCTGGAAGGGGTGGGCTAGAAATCTGAGACCCAGTTGAGTTATCTGGCAGAGAAACCACCAGGGGTCACTATCCCAGCAAGAATGCTAAAATGCCATGCCTGGTCATGAGGGAGTGCATAGCGGTGAGTAGAGGCTCGTACAGTGCTCCTAAGTCATTTGGGTCCAGTGTCTCAAAGGTATTTAGGCACCTAAGTGGATTTTAATAGCTAAATACCTTTGCAGATCTGGGCCTGAGGTGTGTTTGAAAATCCCAGTCTTTATCTGCATCATTCATTTACATTATGTGGTAATCATTTTCCATGTAACGGGAAAGAGAAAATAGCCAATATTCATGAACTCAGACTGCTTCTGCAATTAAGACTGATTTCTAAACAGACTCACCATCAGTTTTCACGTCCTTTCTATGCACTGCAACTTATCCAAAAGTCTCTACTAAAAATGGTAGAAATACAGCCAAGCAGAAAAGATCTGTGGAAAATTCAATGTACACTGCACACTCACCTGGAGCCCTTAGGGGTTGCATAGCCAAGGAAGAATGGTTATTTTAAAAAACAAACAAATATCTACTTCTTGACCTTACAGGTGATGGGAGAGGTGCAGAGCTCTGGGCCTGAGGGATAAATAATTAAGTCAACCTGAATTAGGAAACTGTTTATTGAGAATGCCTTCAGATCAGTGCTCCCATACCACAGGTTATAAGAAATGCCATTTGACAAAGGAAATAGGACAGGTTGCAGTTTTGTGGCATTGCCAAATCAGAATCAATCATCAACAATGGCCAATGGCATTATTAATGTATTTTCTATTCATGCCAAGATAACAAGGAAGTTTGGTTTCAGCTATAACTGAAATGGGTTCCTCACAATTCATTTGGAGTCTTGGGAACTGGCTAAATAATGCAGCATTGATGGGGCATCATAAATTCTTTCTGGATAAGGACTGTCTTTTTCATCAGTGTTTGTAGAACACCTAGGACAATGGGGTCCCAGTCCATGACCAGGGCTCCTAGCCATAAAGCATGACCAATAAATATATAACTAATAATCCTGCCCTTGCTTCTCTCTGTTCTGTGCATGCAGGTTGTGGAGCAGTCGCTCACAGAGCCATCCTGCCTGCACAGGAACAGGCTGACTCCCTGGGAATGAATGATCAGATGGCACCTTATTGCTGTTGCCAAAAGTAGACTATGCATAGAGGGACCAGAAATGGAGCCCTGGCCCTGCCCTCAAACCAGCAGACCACACAGCTTTAAGGTCACAGGACTCCTGTGTGCGTGTTAGCTGGACATTTCTAGCTCCCAAGGGAGAGTTAGGAGGACGGCACCCTGGACACACTAGGGGTGGAGAACAGGCGGAAAGGGCAAGTCTCCCTGCACCCTCTAGCATACCTGCGTGACACAGGACAGGATTCTGCCTTTAGTACCGCTATTCCATCATTTGCTATTCTACAGAAATTTTACACATGCCACTCCTGTAGCCTCTTGGAATGATCTCTAATACAGACTGACAGTGTGGGAGTAGGGCCAGGAAGAAAGTGCAACTAATTTCAATCAAGGCAGCAGAAAAAATAAAAGAAACATTATTTTTAATGAAGTAAGTGGACATGAAGTGTCCAGACAGCAGATGTTGCTGCAGCTGCTAGTTTCTTACAGTAGCTCAAGCATCATCTGCTTACTGTCAAAACCAGACTGCACTCCATTTTCTAGCCTGCATTTCAGTTGGTGGGAGACTCCAGCCTGCGCTCTTCAATTAGAGTTCTGTCTGTGGAGTCTGATGCTTTAAATGAGTCAAACTGCCAAGACAACTGCACAATCGAAACCAGCGTTGCTAAAAAATCAGCTGAAAGATTCACTAACAAACTAGAATTAATCCCTGACCATTGATGGACCTGTGCTCCATAAACTTATCTAATTTTTTTGAAGTCAGTTATCCTTTTGGCCTTCACAACATCCCCTGGCAATGAGTTGACTATATGTTGCGTGAAGAAGTACTTCCTTTTGTTTGTTTTAAACCTGTTGACAATTAATTTCATTGGGGGACCCCTGGTTCTTGGGTTAAATGAAGAGGTAGATAGCACTTCCTGATTCACTGTCTCCACACCAGTCGTGATTTGATAGATCACTATCGTGTCCCCCTTTAGTCGTCACTTTTTTAAGATGAACAGTCCTCGTTTTTTTAATCTCTCTTCATATCCAAGTAGTGCCGTACCCCTACACATTTTTGTTTCTCTTCTTTCTGCTTTTACCAATTCTAATATATCTTTTTTGAGATGGGGCAACCAAAACTACATGCAGTGTTCAAGGTGTGGGCGCACTGTGGGTTTATAGAGTGGAATTATGATATTTTCTGTCTTACTATCTCTCCCTTTCCTAATGGATCCTAACATTCTGTTCGCTTTTTGGACGGCCGCTGCACATTAAGCCAATGCTTTCAGAGAACTATGCACAATGATCCAAGAACGCTTTCTTGAGTGGTAACAGCTAAATTAGACCCCATCATTTTGTATGTATATTTGAGATTGTTTTCCAATGTGCATTACTTTGCATTTATCAACATTGGATTTCAGCTGCCGTTTTGTTGCCCAGTCACCTAGTTTTGTGAGAGTCCTTTGTAACTTGTCGCAGTCTGCTTTGGACTTAATGATCTTGAGCAATTTTGTATTGTCTGCAAACTTTGCCCCCTCACTGTTTACTCCTTTTATCCCATCATTTATGAATAGGTTGTACAGTACTGGTCTCAGCACAGGCGCCAACTCTGTGGGTGCTCTCGGGCTGGAGCACCCACAGAAAAAAAATAGGGGGTGCTCAGCACCCACCGGCAGCCCACCCCCCAATCAGCTCCCCCCCCAGCGCCTCCCACCCACCAGCAGATCCCACCAATCAGCTTCTCCTGCTCCTCCTCCCCCAGCAACTCCCACCTGCCGGTGATCAGCTGTTCAGCAGCGGGCAGGAGGCACTGGGGGGCGGTGGAAGAGCGGGGGCAGGAAGAGGTGAAGCAAGGGGTGGACGCACTCGGGAGAGGGGGCTGAATGGGGCAGGAAGAGGCAGGGTGGAGGTGGAGCGGGGGTGGGAAGAGGTGGGGCGGGGCCTTGGGAGAAGGGGTGGAGTGGGGGCAGGGCCTGGGGTCGAGTGGGGGGTGGGGGTTGAGCACCCCTGGGGAAATGAGAAACTCGGCGCCTCTGGGTCCAGTATGGATCCGTGGGGCACTCCAGTATTTATCTCTCTCCACTGTGAAAACTGACCATTTGTTCCTACCCTTTGTTTCCTATCTTTTAACCAGTTACCATGAGAGGACTTTCCCTTCTATCCCATAACAGCTTACTTTGCTTAAAAGCCTTTGTTGAGGGACCTTGTCAAAGGCTTTCTGAAAGTACTTGGCAGAAATTCTCTGGCCTGCATTATACAGAACTAGGTGATCTGATAGGCCCTTCTGAGCCTAAAAATTTATGAAGGCTAAAAACAAGAAGGCAAATAAAAAACTCAGGCTTTATTCTTTTTAAAATCTCAGGATTATTAAAGCCACTTGTGATTGTTGGGGTCCTGGCACACAACTTTTCAATGCTTGGGGATGGCAATTCTGAAATTCACATTTCTGTCTGAAAGTCTTTTACCCACTAGTCTTACATGTAACAGCCGAAATTACTGGATTTATGAGATTAAAGAAAAAATTCCCTGGGCTGGATCCTCCACTGGTGGAATTCAGCGTAGCTCCATCAAAGTCAGTGAAACTACAGTGATTACAATAGCTGAGGATCTGGCCCTTGGCCTTTTCAGTTTGTTGATGTAGGGTGAAATGCACTCTGGTGAAGGGGGCTAGCACAAAGCTTAGACAGCATTTAGGTCCCTATTTAGATCTTATGGGCTCAGTTTTACTCTTTCACAATAATCATACCCCCCTCGTTTTTATGTTGATATTCCCCAGAGCAAATGGGGAGAGTAAACCATTTTAAACATTAGGAAATATGGTTGCAAAACCACAGCTATTTGCAGGGGGACACAAAGGCAGGGCTAGTACCAGCTTCTACTTTTATATTAAAAAAAAAAAAAAAAGAAATTTCAGGTTGAGAATCATTTGAAATTTCATCAGTTGTACCTACAGTTCATCTGGGGAAGAACATTTTGCAGGTGAAGTAAACAAGAAGCTCGAATAAAGATGCTATTGTTATTCTGGGGGTTGCCCAGGATCAGGCCCTGTTTGATATTTACATAGAGAAATAATATAAATCAACCAGCATCTGAGATAAGTGGGGACTGTGATGAACTGGGGCAACATCTGTACAACTTACAAATTCTACTGCCGCATGTACACACCAGACAGGTACAAGGGAAATACTTATGGTTAACGACTGTACTTAGACCTCACAAAGGTATGCTAAAAAGTAGTTTAAGCCTTGGAAATCCAATTTAGTTGGCCCTCTGAAGGGAGGGGGAAAAGCCAGATAGGAGCAATGGAAACTTACTAGGAGTAGAACAAATGAGGCCAGGTGACCAGGAGGGGCTTAAAGAGTCACACGGGAATAGAGGGGGCCAGACAAGAAGAAGCATGGAGCAGGAAACAGCAAGGTTACAGCACTGGGATAAGGAGCTCCATGACGGAGATAGAGATCAGCTAGCATGCCACAGCCTCTATGAGGAGTAGACATTCTGCCTTCCTGGACTCAGATGGTTTCCCAAAGGCTCACAAGGGAAGGGTGCGCTAGAAAGCAAGGGACATTTGCAGTTTCAGATGTTCATTGCTTTGGATGATCTGGACTCTCCTGTGTACTATGTTATTCAGTCTAAAAGAGCACAAAGGGTTCACACTCTGAGCCAAGTGTCTTTCTGTGCATTGACCACTTCACAACTGCTGCGTGCGCCTGAAAGCGGTAAACTGTAAACCAGAAGTTTCACACCTTTGGAGTGGAGCTGTGGGAGAGGGGTGAGTGTAAGGCACGGGCGTATCTCAGGAGTCAGGGCTGGGCCTGGGACCCAGGGCAGGTGGGCTAAAGAGCCTCATTTCCAAGAAGGGGTAGCAGCCTGAGAATCAGTGCCCAGGAA
The DNA here is from genome assembly GCF_965140295.1 of Lepidochelys olivacea. NCBI lineage: Eukaryota > Metazoa > Chordata > Testudines > Cheloniidae > Lepidochelys > Lepidochelys olivacea. The sequence goes on along the minus strand of NC_140412.1, from coordinate 22,088,348 downwards.
ATGTGCCAGAGAGACCAAGGGAAGAACCAGTGATGGCGCCTGCTGAGGCTCTAGAAGCTTGAGATACCTGTGATGAGGTGTACAAACCTCTCACTGGACGGCAAAGGGTTAACAAGTAGTTCTGGGCTCAGGAGGCTCTGCCCTTGCTGAGCATGCTCCAGTTGGAGGTGGGGTTTAAAAGGGAGCCAGCCAGCTCAGTTGGAAGGTGGACAGACAGGGAGAAGGGCTTGCTCTGAGAGCTCTGGAGGAGGATGTAGCCAGTTCCAGACTGGGAGAAGGAATGTCAGTGAGCGGCAGTCCTTGCAGGCTGAAGCCAGGTAGGCAACCCTTGAAATAGCGCTTTCAGGGCCAAAATGCAGCATGCAGAAGGAGAGAGAGGGATAGGCAGAGACCCAGGGAGGCAGACTTAAGGTGCCCCAGGATGCAAGATGCTGGACAGGCCCCAGAGGGCCCTGGGTCAGAACCTGGTGGAGCAAGAGGGCCTGGGTTCCCCAACCCCTTCTACTGCAACCACTAGGGGACTCCAACCACTACTGCAACCACTAGGGGTGCATGCTGGGAACTGCAGTCACTAGGCAGTGTATGGCAGATCCATTCACAATACCCCTGAGGATCCAGAGTACAGGCTTGGATTCCCCTTGCAGAAGTCTCAGGTGATGGCCAGGAAGGGGCCGTTACTAGGTTCTGTGACTGGGACAAATTATGTCTTGATTTTATTAATCCCCTTCAGAGACACCAAAACTGGAGAACTGAAAGAACAGGGAGGTTAAGTGACTTGCCCAAGGTCATGCAGGAAGTTTGTGGCAGAGGTGAGAATTTAACCCTGATTGACCCAATCAAGTGCTATAAACTTGGGACCATCCCTGCTCAAAAAATTAATCTATTAAAAACAGGCTAATGATGTGCAAAGTTACTATCCAGAATATAGGATCAGATCTACAGAAAATTCTTTCCTGGGTATCTGGCTGGTGAATCTTGCCCACATGCTCAGGGTTTAGCTAATTGCTATATTTGGGGTCGGGAAGGAATTTTCCTCCAGGGCAGATTGGAAGAGGCCCTGGAGGTTTTTCGCCTTCCTCTGTAGCATCAGGCACAGGTCACTTGCTTGAGGATTCTCTGTTCCTTGAAGTCTTTAAATCACGATTTGAGGACTTCAATAGCTCAGACATAGGTGAGAGGTTTTTCTCAGGAGTGGGTGGGAGAGATTCGGTGGCCTGCCTTGTGCAGGAGGTCAGACTAGATGATCATAATGACCTTCTGACCTTAATATCTATGAATCTTGAGCTGATATAAATTGGCCTAACTCCTTTGGATAACAGGATCGAGTGCCTGGTGCTCCTACATCAGCTGAGGAGCTAGCTCAATGTTTCTCAATGGCCAGTCCCTGAGATCTCCCTGACACCGTTAGGAAGGCAGCAAGCAATTCCTTGGTATCAAAGGCTGAGAAACACTCAGTAGCTTATTGTGTGTGTGTATAGTGCATTTCATAGCAGTACTTTCCCAACAACTTTGTTCTCTTGTGGTTGTCGGTATTACCAGCTGTTTCTTACTATCACAACAATCTTAAATGCTGGGTGTAAAAATTCTTCTTAATCCTGTGGCACCTTAGAGACTAACCAATTTATTTGAGCATGAGCTTTCGTGAGCTACGGCTCACTTCATTGGATGCATACTGTGGAAAATACAGAAGCTGTTTGTTTTTATACACACAAGTCATGAAAAAATGGGTGTTTATCACTACAAAAGGTTTTCTCTCTCCCCACCCCACTCTCCTGCTGGTAATAGCTTATGTAAAGTGATCAATCTCCTTACAATGTGTATGATAATCAAGGTGGGCCATTTCCAGCACAAATCCAGGATTTAACAAGAATGTCTGGGGGGGGGGGGTTAGGAAAACAAGGGGAAATAAGTTACCTTGCATAATGACGTAGCCACTCCCAGTCTCTATTCAAGCCTAAGCTAATTGTATCCAATTTGCAAATAAATTCCAATTCAACAGTTTCTCGCTGGAGTCTGGATTTGAAGTTTTTCTGTTGTAATATCACAACTTTCATGTCTGTAATCGCGTGACCAGAGAGATTGAAGTGTTCTCCGACTGGTTTATGAATGTTACAATTCTTGACATCTGATTTGTGTCCATTTATTCTTTTACGTAGAGACTGTCCAGTATGACCAATGTACAAGGCAGAGGGGCATTGCTGGCACATGATGGCATATATCACATTAGTAGATGTGCAGGTGAACGAGCCTCTGATAGTGTGGCTGATGTTAGTAGGCCCTGTGATGGTGTCCCCTGAATAGATCTGTGGGCACAGTTGGCAATGGGCTTTGTTGCAAGGATAGGTTCCTGGGTTAGTGGTTCTGTTGTGTGTTATGTGGTTGCTGGTGAGTATTCGCTTCAGGTTGGGGGGCTGTCTGTAGGCAAGGACTGGCCTGTCTCCCAAGATTTGAAGGAGTGTCCTTGAAAACTTTTTTATCCTGATCACAGAAGGAATGGAAAAGTAGTATTAGATCACCAGGCACCCAGGTTTCCTGTCCTTAATCCTCAGGCAGTACTTCAATGGGAATTATGCTTCAGTAAAAACTGCTGGGTCTGACCTCATGCTCATCTCCCTCCAAAATCGAGATACAGTCCCCAGTAACAGATGACACGGATAATAAACTGATGGGCTAATAAATAGTAATTCACATAAAAATATAGTCTGCTCCTTTGAGCTCTCTGATTATTTCTTCCAATCTTGAATGCAATGGAATACAGGATCTGAACTCTTTAATGGGCAACACTGCCCATTACAATTGCATCTTAAATATTTCAGTCCAATTCAGCAGGCTGTCTAGTCAAGGTAGACCCAAAGTGCAGTGACACAGAGAATGAATTACCCCTCATGGAGAAGAAGGTACTGTATCTTTTTGACAGCTGATCTGCAGAAAAATGAATGTAAGACCTTTTTTTGTACAGCATTTTCTAGGTAGCATGGAGAATTCTCCTTGGAATGAAAACATGCTATATCTGATCACACCTCAAACAGAGGGTAGATTTTTAGACTTGAATTGAAAAACTCTCAGCAGTATTTGCCCATGGCACAGATGCTCATTTAGGTGCGTAACTTCAATTGAAATCCCCTTTGAGAAGCTGGGCCTCTAGGTTTATTATCCTAGAGCACTGCCAGACCCAAACATTCCAAAATCGTTAGTTTTTTTTAAAAAAATAATACATTGTAGGTTCTTTTCCTTTGCCTATTGGTGTTTGAGTCTTTAGGGCTCATTTTTAAAGCTTTTTTCTGCAAATAAGTGCTAGAAACTTGCACTTTTTTTAAGGAAAGCCAATGTTGGGGACACTGGGGCATGGCCACTAGGTAACTCAAGGGGATGGAAGACCACGAGTGTCAATGAAGCCCCCTCGCACTAGGCCCAGGTGTCCTTGGCCCCCCTTCCCGCCTGGAGGCACACACAGCAGTTATGCTGAGAATCTGCAACACTATGTATTTGGTGGAAGGTATTTGGTGCAGATTCGATGACTAAGAGCCAATTAAAATGATTCTGTACAGTTGACTGGCCTCAATATCAACTAGAGGACCAGGAGTGGTGGCCACCAGGAGGGTCAATTAATTACAACACGATCCTTCAGTTACTCCTGTTCTGTCAGAGAACAAGGAAATGGAATGAACATATGTATGCGCATTTGTTTCTGACTTCATGTACTCGACCAGATATTTTACAGCGCTGTAATTTGACTCCGACTGGTTTGGTAGCAGCTAATGTTAGTCCCCAGACCCCCACCCCCACTGTAATGGCAGAGCCGGTGTCCCCTTCGGCCCCCACATCCCCACCTTATAAGGGTAGGATGCCTCCAGTTACAGAGATTGCCCCCTCGGTGGGACTCTATCCTTTGCTTACCGAGACTGTTGTGGCTTGCCCAGGGGCAGACGGACGTCAGGCTACCACTATGCAAGTTTACACCCATGTGCCATTCAATCCAATAAACTTAGCAGCTTTTAAAACACAGGCTGGGGAATTCTCAACGAACCCAAGCAGGTTTATATCAGTCTTTGAGGGGTGCCTCAGTAGTCACAAGCCAGATTGAGACCACTAATATCCTCCTAAGAACTCTGTTGTCTGAGGTAATGGAATCAAGTTACAGCTAAGGCAAGGGGAGCGTCAGCATTCAAGCGAAGAAGAAAAAAAAAAAGGAAAGGAAGCTATCTGTCAAGTTCCTACCCCAAGCACTCATAAGCAGCTCAGGGCATTTCTGGGTATGGCAGGCTTTTGCAGGATATGGATTCCAGAGTTTGGACTGTGGGCTAAACCCCTGTACGACTGTGTAAAAGGAGCAGATCATGACCCCTTCTATTGGACCCCAGAGGCTGACAGGGCATTTAAAATCCTGAAAAGAAAATTGATGGAAGCCCCAGCTCTGGGCCTGCTGGATCTCTCTAAGCCGTTTCAGTTGTATGTACATGAACAAAGGGGGGTGGCCCTAGGAGTGCTTACACAGCTGTTAGGAGCATGGAGACGTCCCATGGCTTATTTTTCTAAGCAATTGGATCAGGTTGCAAAGGGTTGGCTGGCATGTTTACGGGCAGTCACAGCTACTGCCCTAGTGCTTGAGGAAGCCAAGAAGCTAACATTGGGAGGCGTTATGCAAATCTATACTCGCCATATGGTCCGAGCCTTATTGGATGCAAAGGGAGGGCTTTGGCTCACCCAGGCTCGGATTGCTCAGTACCAGGCTAAGCTGTCAGAACTCTGAAGTCACCCTACAGCCTTGTCCCTCCCTTAACCTAGCCACTCTTTCCAGAAACAGAGGAACAGAAACATGACTGTTTAGAGATCATAGATGTCCAGTACTCCAGCTGTCCGGATTTAAAGGATGTACCCCTCCCAAATGCAGATTGTGAGTGGTACACTGATGGTAGCAGTACTGTAATAGATGGACAAAGGAGGGCGGGTTATGCTGTTGTGACCCTCCATGACACTGTGGAAGCTGAAGGTTTGCCTGCTGGGACCTCTGCCCAGCTTGCTGAACTAATAGCCCTGACCCATGCACTTGAACTGTCAAAAGGAAAGCGGGTCAACATTTTTACTGATTCAAAGTATGCTTTTGGTGTGCTGCATGCTCATGCTGGCCTATGGAAGCAAAGGGGAATGCTGATAGCCCAAGGCTCCCCAGTCAAGTATGGGCCCCAAATCCTCCGGCTCCTAGAAGCCGTACAACTTCCCTCAGAAGTGGTGGTGGTACACTGTAAAGCCCACCAAAGGAAGGATCAAGATGTGGCCAGAGGTAACGCCCGGGCAGATAGAGAGGCTAAGCATGCTGCCACCCTGCCATCCCCTCAGACTGAACGCCTATATGCATGCCCTTATCCCATCAGTAGGAGAGCTTCCAACCCCTCAGTACTCTGGGGAGGAGAGACAGCTAACTGACCAACTCTGTCTCTGGGAAAAGGAGGGATGGCTCCATTCCCCAGAAGGGAAGGTCCTCTTACCAAAGGGCCTAATCCGGCCAGTGCTGCAGAAACTACATCTAACCACTCATGCTGGCAGGGAAGCACTTATCCAACTAATGGGAAAATACTTTATCACTTCCGGACTCTGACCCCTGGCTGCCCAGGTACAAGCGGACTGCTTAGTCTGCCAAAAGAATAACCCTGACCGGGACATCCTGTGCCACCAGCTGCCCTAGAACCCACTCCGGGCCCCGGACAAGTGTGGCAAATAGACTTTACTGAGTTTCCCCAGACCCAAGGGTTCAAATATCTCCTTGTCGTAGTGGATCGGTTCAGCGGATGGCCAGAAGCCTTCTCATGCCATAACTGCACTGCCAGAACAGTGGCCCTCAAGTTTTGTTAAGGAGATCATTCCTCGCTTTGGACTCCCCCTGTGGATGGAATCTGACAACGGGACACACTTCACATCAAAAATCATTCAAAGCATCTCACATGCCTTACAGATCCCCTGGAAACTCCATACACCCTGGAGACCGCAAGCCAATGGTGTAGTGGAGCGTACCAATCAGACCCTTAAACAGCATCTCTCAAAAGTGTGCCAAGAAGCCTCACTGCGATGGCCTGATGCTTTGCCCCTTGTCCTACTCCGTATCCGCGTTCTCCCAAAGGGTAGATTAGGGCTCAGTCCCTTTGAAATTATGTTTGGAAGGGCATGGCCTATGCATGGCACCATGGCTCTGTCAGGGGAATGGAAGTTGGGTAATGGTTTTTTGTCACAGTATGTGTTCCCTGTCTGCTGTTCTCCTGTCTCTTCACAGGTATACCAAGGATTCCCATCCTCTCCCCTTGAACACTCCCGTCCACTCCTTTCAGCCTGGTGACTCTGTGCTTGTTCGTACCTGGAAAGACGAGCCTCTCCAGGAAAAGTGGAAAGGACCCTATACCATCCCGCTGATCTCCCATACAGCAGCAAAGATCAAGGGACACAAGAACTGGATCCATCACTCTCTCGTCTGAAGGCAGTACCCGCCCCCTCGTCAGCAGAACAGTGGACCGTCCAACCTGCTGACTCCTCATCTAGCGACGATCTCAGGCTAAAGCTACTGTTTAAAAGACACAAATAGCAGGCACCTTAATGCTAAAATGGGCCCACCCAGGTACTGGAGACCCTCTGGAGGCCATCTGTTTAATAACAATTGACATGGAAATGGTTTCCCCCAATTTCAAAGTGTGGAATACCAGCTTCCTCAATGCCATCCTGTGCATTTTACCCAAATTACATTAGTCTAAGGCCCAGGCCTGACAAATTCAATCACGGACCAGTGACCTATTTAAGGTTGGATATCTGACAAACTATCAAGGGTAGAAGTAAGTGTTTTACCCCCTTGGGGACCTGGACATCACCATGTCCTGTAAAATACGGAATTTGTGTCTATCCCTGAAAGGTCCTGAATTTCCAGACCTTTAAATTGTAGCATTATGCTTTACAGAATATATTAAAATCAATATTTGAATATATTGCTTTAGTCAAACAAGATATTGGGCTCAGGGGTATCTGGCAGAAATGTAATGGCCTGTAATGTACCGGCGATCAGACTAGACAATCTAATGGGCCATTCTGGTCTTAAACTCTATGAATCTATGAAAAAAAATTGAGAGGTTTCTAAAATGTATTAGGCTATGTCAACACTACAGCTTATGCCAACAAAACTGATGTCGTTCAGGAGGGTGAATAAACCACCCCTCCTGAGCAACATAAGTTAGGGCCTGCGTAAGCACTTGTGTGCACAACACTATGGCGGCTGGTGAGTTTTTCTCCCCAACATAGCATCTGCCGCATGCGAAGGTGGCTTTATTATGCTGATGGGAGAGCTCTCGGTACAGCTGTACCACTGAGGTGCTGTACGTATAGACGTGGCCTGAGTTATAATTTTCTCTCCCTCCAAATGCTGTACAATTGCGGTCCAGGTACTAAGACAGCAGCTCTCTACAGGCAATAGAATACAAAAAATAGTACTAATCATGACTTTTTTAAAAAAAAAAATTCTGTATATACACCGACCCTTTGAAGTTAAGCTCTTAAATGCATCAAGAAGCAGTATTTTCAAAAGCACCCACAGGAATAGGGCTCTGATTCTGTAATGTACACGTGCTTAACCTTAAGCATGTGAATAGGCCAGGGGTTCTCAAACTTCATTGCACCGTGACCCCCTTCTGACAACAAAAATTGCTACATGACCCCAGGAGGAGGACCAGAGCCTGAGCCCCCCTTCCCTGGGGCCGTGGGAGCCAAAGCCTGAGCCCCACTGCCCTTGGAGGGACCAAAGCCAAAGCCCAAGTGCTTCAGCCCCAGGCAGGGGGCCTGGAACCTGAGCTGCACCACCCAGGGCTTTTCATATGTCAAATAATATAACTTTATTGTGCGTGATCAAGAAACTCTGTTCTACTCTGCTGACAAATATTACTTTTTCTTCAGGCTACAATTCTGGTACAGTTGCTACAGTGATGTGATGTACAAAAACCAATCCGCTCCGAATCCTTTAGTCATGGTAGATACTGGGCTTCTTAGACTCCAGAAGTCTTGACTATCCAGCAGTGGGGTAAATAACTCTTTTATGCTCTGTTTATTTACTCACAAACATTGATTTGCAATATCTGTGCAAACAGATGCTGTTAGACATCCATATGTGTATTCATATAGCTAAACGCATTCACACAATTGACAAAACAACAATATTGTCATGACCTGAAGACCTTCTGGTGGCCAGAGGGGAATCAGGCGAATAGAAATTTTTAGAAGCAAGATCTTGTTTATGGATTTGTGACACTGAAAATACTGTGAAATGCATCTCTGCAAAAAGATGCATCTCTGACTACATTTTGAATATTCGGAGCTGCTACCGGCCTCCCTTCTAGAAAAAAATACTGTCTTTTCAAGGATGAATTATGTGCAAAGCTTAAATAGACTGCATTACCCAGCTAAGACCAGACTTAATAAAACTGATTCTATTATCCATCTGTCTTGAGAGAGTTGATAGGTTGGCTGATTCTTAAATGTTTACTGGTTTTAAGTTATTTAGGTATCTTACAAAAAGAAAAGGAGGACTTGTGGCACCTTAGACTAACAAATTTATTTGAGCATAAGCTTTCGTGAGCTACAGCTCACTTCATCAGATGCTTTGAACTCAGAAAGTGACCCATCCCACTGCACCAAGGTTTTTTACATGTGTTTGCATCCCATTTTTAAAAGTGACTTATGCACATAGAAACCAAAGTCTCATTGAAAGTCAACTGATCTTTAATTCAGGTCTACTAATTCTCAGTCCAGCGCCCTAGCCATTGGACGCTGCTGCTTATAAATCAGTAAGAGCTGTTTTTCTGATAATGTCAGGCACCCTCACAGACCTGGTCAGCTCCCCCTGCTGGATACTCAACAGGCTGTCGTGTTTGGATCCCAGTACGGGATGCTGGGCGATTCTGAGCAGCACCCGGGAACTGGCTTTGGCCTCTCAGGCTCACTCCCAAGGTATAGACTTTGTGTCAGGTGCCCCTTCTTGGAAGTGGGACCCTCAGGCCCATGTGCCTTAGGCCCTAAGACCAGTGCTGAACCCCGAAAGTCTCCCAGTAGCTTAAACACACCCTTTTCCAGAGCTCCATCCTCCTGGGTACACCAATGCACAGTTTAACCCTCTAGGGACCCATGAAGGTTACAGCACGAAACTCAGAGGTTTTGCAAGGGAGCTTCTTAAGCACACACATTTTATTCCTAGAGAGCCTGGAGACTTACCGACCCATTCAAAAACAACAAAACCTGCATGCAAAGCCCCTTCCTCCAGTGTCCTCACCCCTCCAAGAGCTCATTGGGGTTTTGCTCAGTCCTTTAAGGGGCCCTAGAACCTCCTCTTCTCCTATTCAACCTTCAGGTTCTCTCCACCCTTTCAACAAGATCTCTCTGGCTTGTTAGGTCAGCAGTCAAAAGGTTCCCCTAGTTCAGGGGTGGGCAATAATTTTCACAGGGGGGGCCACTCTGTGAATTTTGGTAAGTTGTCACGGGCCGCACATTCTACTATGTTAATGGAAGGGGTGCAGGGTCTGGGAGGGAGTTTGTGTGCAGGAGGGAGCTCCGGGCTGGGGCAGGGGATTGGGGTGCAGGGTCTGGGAGAGAGTTTGGGTGCAGGAGGGGGTTCTGACCTGGGATGGGATTGGGGTGTGAGGTGCGGGCTCTGGCTGGGAAGCGCTTACCACAGGTGGCTAAGGCAGGCTGCCTGCATGCCATGGCTCCACACTGCTCCTGGAAGTGGCTGCAGATGGCTGCTGCTGGCACATCTCTGTGCTCCTTGGAGGGAGAGGGGCAGCAGGTCTCCGTGTGTTGCCCGCACCTGCAAGCACCACCCCTGCAGCTCCCATTGGCCGGTTTCTGGCCAAGGGGAGCTGTGAGGACAGTGCTGCGGGCAGGGGCAGCGTGCAGAGCCATGTGTGGCTAGTGGGAGTTGTTGCCTAAGAAAGCCTTAGAAGGGTTTATTGGTTCCACTGCTATAAAGCCAGACTCCTTTATGACCATGGCTCCAGCTGTACAAGACTGAAGAAGTGAATGTTGGACTAAGGGGATGGATAATGGGCATAACTTGCCAACTGAGTATTGCCCCAGTGGCCCGAAGGAAAAGGAGATGATGTAAAGACATCATAACTGACTCCTGTGCCCCCACACTCCCAGCCCTGGTGTAGGGGTGAGCTGGACAGGGCCTGGCTGGAAAACCACTATACGCTCTGGCAGGTCTAAGCTGGTATGACTGTCCCTTGGACACTGTGGCCAGCTGGTAGAAGTTGCAGCAGCAGCATAGGCTGCTCTAGCTTACGCTAAGGACCTGGATGGAGCTGTGGGTGCAGAAAATCAAAGCTCTGTAATGGGTTGCTGTGAAAGACTCACCATCCCGAAGCAGCCCTTTGTGGCGAGACCTGCACTTCTGCCTCTTCTTGTCCTGAGGGCTCCCATGGTCTGTTGTGGTGATTTGCCCCCTGTCCAGGTCACATCATAGTCCACTCCTTCTGGGGTATCAGTATCCCACACCAACAGTAGCCCACATTACACTAGTCATCTTATACTTTATTTGCACTATAGAGGATGCCAGCACTGCTTCAGGATTAGTGTTTGCTAGTGTACGCCTTCATGAGCTCCCTACCTGGTAGGAGAGTGTCTCTCCCCTTCCCCAGAAGATGCTGTGTAGCTAGTGGGAGTTGTTGCCTGGGATTTTCTATTATAACTTCATGGGGTGGCTGGGCCCCATTGGGATTCTCTTCCCCCCCACCCGTCCCGTCCCGTCCCTGTGGTTCAGCCTACTATGGGTATTATTGGGGTTTATAAAAAGAAAAGGAGTACTTGTGGCACCTTAGAGACTAACCAATTTATTTGAGCATGAGCTTTCGTGAGCTACAGCTCACTTCATCGGATGCATACCGTGGAAACTGAGCAGACTTTATATATACACAGAGAATATGAAACAATACCTCCTCCCACCCCACTGTCCTGATGGTAATAGCTTATCTAAAGTGATCATCAGGTTGGGCCATTTCCAACACAAATCCAGGTTTTCTCACCCTCCACCCCCCCACACAAATTCACTCTCCTGCTGGTGATAGCCTATCCAAAGTGACAACTCTTTACACAATGTGCATGATAATCAAGTTGGGCCATTTCCTGCACAAATCCAGGTTTTCTCACATCCCCCCCACCCCCATACACACACAAACTCACTCTCCTGCTGGTAATAGCTCATCCAAACTGACCACTCTCCAAGTTTAAATCCAAGTTAACCAGAACATCTGGGCGGGGGGTAGGAAAAAACAAGGGGAAATAGGCTACCTTGCATAATGACTTAGCCACTCCCAGTCTCTATTTAAGCCTAAATTAATAGTATCCAATTTGCAAATGAATTCCAATTCAGCAGTTTCTCGCTGGAGTCTGGATTTGAAGTTTTTTTGTTTTAAGATAGCGACCTTCATGTCTGTGATTGCGTGACCAGAGAGATTGAAGTGTTCTCCGACTGGTTTATGAATGTTATAATTCTTGACATCTGATTTGTGTCCATTTATTCTTTTACGTAGAGACTGTCCAGTTTGACCAATGTACATGGCAGAGGGGCATTGCTGGCACATGATGGCATATATCGCATTGGTGGCTGTGCAGGTGAACGAGCCTCTGATAGTGTGGCTGATGTTATTAGGCCCTGTGATGGTGTCCATCAGGTGTCCATGCACATTGTGTAAAGAGTTGTCACTTTGGATGGGCTATCACCAGCAGGAGAGTGAATTTGTGTGGGGGGGTGGAGGGTGAGAAAACCTGGATTTGTGCTGGAATTGGCCCAACCTGATGATCGCTTTAGATAAGCTATTACCAGCAGGACAGTGGGGTGGGAGGAGGTATTGTTTCATATTCTCTGTGTGTATATAAAGTCTGCTGCAGTTTCCACGGTATGCATCCGATGAAGTGAGCTGTAGCTCACGAAAGCTCATGCTCAAATAAATTGGTTAGTCTCTAAGGTGCCACAAGTACTCCTTTTCTTTTTGCAAATACAGACTAACACGGCTGTCACTCTGAAACCTAGGGTTTATAAGAGGCCTTTTCCCATACTTTGCTGCTTCTCTCCTAAGGTATTTGAGGAAATAACTGAGGAATTTCCTCACTTCAACCCTGTTCTATGCATAATGTCTCCAAAAGGATGACATAGAATTAAAGAGGCATCACATTTATTATTTAGTGTTTCTGGAATAACAGTGACCCTCTGCAGGCAGGGTGAGGCACCTCAGCAGCACCTGCCCTTAGTGTGAGGAACTCTTTTCTGTGCCCGCTGTGGGTCAGGTCCCTGAAACCACCAGCCTCTGGTAGCACAAGCACTGTCTTCCAGGCCTCCACCGGTCCCGCTCTCCCTGTACAGGTTAGTGTTAGGCCCGCACCCACCCCCAAGTCCACTGAGCCTTCTCTGTAGTGTCCAGCCCCTGCTCTACTGAATTACCAGGCCTGCTGTCCCCAAATAAACAGTACACACCAGCATGTCAGACTCAGATCAGGATTCCCACTTTGCTTAACACCTCAGCACTTAAGACCTATTTACACTGAAAACAAGGCTACATTTATAATCAAAGAACAAAGATTCAAGTGATAGTGAGCAAAAATGTAAGAAATCAATGGTTACATATAAAACAAATTCATAACATGCTTTCTGGAGACTAAACTAATAGGTTGACCTCCTGTCTAAAGAAGCTTATCTCCCCAGATGTTTCCAGTGTTTTCAACCAAGACTGGCTGAGATCCCATTTTTATGAAACAAACTCATTGTGTGTTTACTTCTTAGGTGGAGGATGCCAGGTAGTCTTCTTTGTTCCCCCCAAATGTACTACAGCAAACCTCTGATGCGCACCTCAAAATAGGGTGTCTCTCCCTCCACCTACTTATGTCCTCCTGTTACTTTTCTGTCTAAAGTTTTCACAATCCTTGATTAGCATTTGGTTCAGACTGGGGAGACGATATGTAATTTATGTGTTAACAGCCCTCTAGATAAATATTTTTTGCCTGACAGAATATCTGTTTTTCAATGTTTGCTGGTAACCAATCCCTAGAAACAGACCTAAAGAATATAATTTCCAGTGTAATACATAACTCCTTACACAGCATCCATACACCTGTTTCATTGATGATGAAGAAACACAGACTCAGCCCTGGTCTACGCTAGGAGTTGAGGTCGAATTTAGCAGCGTTAAATCGATTTAACCCTGCACCCATCCACATGACGAAGCCCTTTTTTTCGACTTAAAGGGCTCTTAAAATCGATTTCCTTACTCCACCGCCGACAAGGGGATTAGCGCTGAAATCGGCCTTGCTGGGTCGAATTTGGGGTACTGTGGACACAATTAGACGGTATTGGCCTCCGGGAGCTATCCCAAAGTGCTCCATTGTGACCGCTCTGGACAGCACTCTCAACTCAGATGCACTGTCCAGATAGACAGGAAAAGGCCTGTGAACTTTTGAAATTCGATTTCCTGTTTGGCCAGCGTGGCAAGCTGCAGGTGACCATGCAGAGCTCATCAGCAGAGGTGACCGTGATGGAGTCCCAGAATCGCAAAAGAGCTCTAGCATGGACCGAACGGGAGGTACGGGATCTGAGCACTGTATGGGGAGAGGAATCCGTGCTATCAGAACTACGTTCCAGTTTTTGAAATGCCAAAACATTTGTCAAAATCTCCCAGGGCATGAAGCACTGAGGCCATAACAGGGACCCGAAGCAGTGCCGCATGAAACTTGAGCTGAGGCAAGCCTACCAGAAAACCAGAGAAGCAAACGGCCGCTCCAGGTCAGAGCCCAAAACATGCCGCTTCTATGATGAGCTGCATGCCATTTAAGGCGGTTCAGCCACCACTACCCCAGCCATGTCTGACTCCTTCAATGGAGATGGAGGCAACACAGAAGCAGGTTTTGGGGACGAGGAAGATAGCTCACAGTAAGCAAGTAGAGAAACTGGTTTTCCCGACAGCTAGGAACTGTTTCTCACCCTGGACCTGGAGCCCGGACCCGCCAGGCGGAGAAGGGACCTCTGGTGAGTGTACCTTTTAAAATACTATACATGGTTTAAAAGCAAGCATGTTTAATGATTAATTTGCCCTGGCATTCGCGGCTCTCCTGGATGTACTCCCAAGCCTTTGCAAAAGGTTTCTTGGGAGGGAACGCTTATTAAATCCACCATGGTAGGACACTTTACCACTCCAGGCCAGTAGCACGTAGTCGGGAATCATTGTAGAACAAAGCATTGCAGTGTATGTTTGCTGGTGTTCAAACAACATTCATTCTTTATCTCTCTGTGTTATCCTCAGGAGAGTGATATCATTTATGGTCACCTGGTTGAAATAGGGTGCTTTTTTTAAGGGGACATTCAGAGGTGCCTGTTCCTGCTGGCCTGTTTGCTGTTAGCCACGGGGACAGGGGAGGGGCTAGCCACATGCTGGGAGGAGGCAAAATGCGACCTTGGAACGAAAGCACATGTGCTATGTATGTAATGTTAACATCAAGGTTTACCGTGAAAGAGTGTACCCATTGTTCTATAAAATGTGTCTTTTTAAATACCACTGTCCCTTTTTTTTTTCTCCACCAGCTGCATGTGTTTCAAGGATCACAGGAACTTCTCCTTCCTAGAGGCTAGCGAAGATTAGAAGACAAAAAAAACACACTCGCGATTAAATGTTCTCTGAGCTCATGCTGTCCTCCCACACTGACAGAACGCAGACGAATGTGCGGAGGCAGAAAATGTCAGAGTGCAAGAAAGCACAAAATGACCGGGAGGAGAGGTAGCGGGCTGAAGAGAGGGCTGAAGCTGAAAGGTGGCGGCAACATGATGAGAGGAGGCAGGATTCAATGCTGAGGCTGCTGGAGGATCAAACTAATATGCTCCAGTGTATGGTTGAGCCGCAGGAAAGGCAGCAGGACCACAGACGACCGCTACAGCCCCTGTGTAACTAACCGCCCTCCTCCCCAAGTTCCATAGCCTCCTCACCCAGATGCCCAAGAACGCAGTGGGCGGGGCCTCTGGCCACCCAGCCACTCCACCCCAGAGGATTGCCCAAGCAACAGAAGGCTGGCATTCAATAAGTTTTGAAGTTTTAAACTTTTAAACTGCTGTGTGCCCTTGTCCTTCCCTCCTCCGCCACCCCTCCTGGGCTACCTTGGTATTTATCCCCCTATTTGTGTGATGAATAAAGAATGCATGAATGTGAAGCAACAATGACTTTATTGCCTCTGCAAGCAATGATTAAAGGGAGGAGGGGAGGGTGGTTAGCTTACAGGGAAGTAGAGTGAACCAAGGGGCGGGGGGTTTCATCAAGGAGAAACAAACAGAACTTTCACACTGTAGCCTGGCCAGTCATGAAACTTGTTTTCAAAGCTCCTCTGAAGCGCACCATGCCATCCTGTGCTCTTCTAACCGCCCTGATGTCTGGCTGTGCGTAACCAGCAGCCAGGCGATTTGCCTCAACCTCCCACCCCGCCATAAACGTCTCCTCCTTACTCTCACAGATATTGTGGAGCGCACAGCAAGCAGTAATAACAGTGGGAATATTGGTTTCACTGAGGTCTAACCGAGTCAGTAAACTGCGCCAGTGCACTTTTAAACACCAAATGCACGTTCTACCACCATTTTGCACTTGCTCAGCCTGTAGTTAAACAGCTCCTGACTACTGTCCACGCTGCCTGTGTACGGCTTCATGAGCCATGGCATTAAGGGGTAGGCTGGGTCCCCAGGGATAACTATAAGCATTTCAACATCCCCAACAGTTATTTTCAGGTCTGGGAATAAAGTCCCTTCCTGCAGCTTTTGAAACAGACCAGAGTTCCTGAAGATGCGAGTGTCATGTACCTTTCCCGGCCATCCCACGTTGATGTTGGTGAAATGTCCCTTGTGATCCACCAGTGCTTGCAGCGCTATTGAAAAGTACCCCTTGCTGTTTATGTACTCACCGGCTTGGTGCTCCAATGCCAAGATAGGGATATGGGTTCCGTCTATGGCCCCACCACAGTTAGGGAATCCCATTGCAGCAAAGCCATCCACTATGACCTGCACATTTCCCAGGGTCACTACCCTTAATAGCAGCAGTTCTTTTATTGCTTTGGCTACTTGCATCACAGCAGGCCCACAGTAGATTTGCCCACTCCAAATTGATTCCCAACTGACCGGTAGCTGTCTGGCATTGCAAGCTTCCACAGGGCTATTGCCACTCGCTTCTCAACTGTGAGGGCTGCTCTCATCTTGGTATTCTTGTGCCTCAGGGCAGGGGAAAGCAAGTCACAAAGTTCCATGAAAGTGCCCTTACACATGCAAAAGTTTCGCAGCCACTGGGACTCGTCCCAGACCTGCAACACTATGCGGTCCCACCAGTCTGAGCTTGTTTCCCGAGCCCAGAATCGGTGTTCCACAGCATGAACCTGCCCCATGAGCACCATGATGCCCACATTGCCAGGGCCCGTGCTTTGAGAGAAGTCTGTGTCCATGTCCTCATCACTCTCGTCACCATGCTGACATCGCCTACTCGCCCGGTTTCGCTTTGCCAGGTTCTGGTGCTGCATATACTGCTGGATAATGCATGTGGTGTTTAATATGCTCCTAATTGCCAAAGTGATCTGAGTGGGCTCCATGCTTGCCGTGGTATTGCGTCTGCACAGAAAAAAGGCACGGAACAATTGTCTGCCATTGCTTTGCTGGAGGGAGGGGCGACTGACGACATGGCTTACAGGATTGGCATACAGGTAATTAAAATCAACAAAGAGGGTGGCTTTGCAAGAAACAGAATGGCCCCCTCAAGGATAGAACTCAAAACTGGGTTTAGCAGGCCGTTGATTTCACAAAGGGAGGGAGGAGAAAATGAATACAAAACAAATCTGGTCTATTTCTTGTTTTGATCCACTTCTTCTATCTTTATACATCTTGCTAGCAGCAGACCGTGCAGTACAACCGCTAGCCATTGTCATCTCCTGGGTGCTCGGCAGAAGGTGGTGCAGTATGACTGCTGGCCATTATCTTCTGCTGGCTGCTGATTAAAAGACAGTGCACTGCCGGTAGGACTCAGTTGCCATGAGATGAAACTTAAAAGGGAAATGACCTAGCAGAGTCACTCCCATGTTTGCCCAGGCACCCCTGACCTCATCGAGGTTGGTTAAAAGAGCACCCAGGACTACATCGACGACGGCTACCAGTCATACTGCACTGTCTGCTGCCAAAAGGCAATAAACTGCTGGTGTGTAGCAATGCCGTACCACGTCTGCCAGCACCCAGGAAACATACGGTGACGGTTAGCTGAGCGGGCTCCATGCTTGCCGTGGTATGGTGTCTGCACAGGTAACTCAAGAAAAAAGGCCCAAAACGATTGTCTGCCCTTGCTTTCACGGAAGGAGGGAGGGAGGGAGGGCCTGACGATATGTACCCAGAACCACCCACAACAATGTTTTAGCCCCATCAGGCACTTGGATTTCTACCCAGAATTCCAATGGGCGGCAGAGACTGCGGGAACTGTGGTATAGCTACCCACAGTGCAATTCTCTGAAAGTCGACGGTTGCCTCGGTACTGTGGACACACTCCGCAGACTACATGCACTTAGAGCACTTGTGTGGGGGGGACACACAATCGACTGTATAAAAACACTTTCTTCAAAACAGATGTCTATAAATTCGACCTAATTTCGTAGTGTAGACAAACCCTCGGACACTCAACTATGACCTCTGTGTGACACCAGCTTTTATTTGACCCTCACATGACACTCTTTGGTGAACTAGACTGCACATACCAGATTCAGAAGATCCCTGTAACCCCTCTGCATCCTTTCCCAATTAGCTCTAAGAGATTCCTGGGTCACAATAACAAAAAAGAAATTGCAGAAATTGCAGAAATTCTCCAACACCTTTTTCTCCTTCACAATCTCAAACCAGCAACTGCCTTAGAAGCTGTGGGAAAGATACTTTCTTCCTATCAATTGCTATCAAGAGTTGCAATGAAAATAACCTTTATGATATAGCAAGAGGCATCATGTTCTAGTAGAGAAAGCACCAGCATGGAACTCAGCAGAGCTGTGTTGTTTTTCTGGCTCTGATACTGAACTGCTGTCTGACCTTGGGCACATCTCTTCTCCTCTTTGTACCTTCCCACCTTTTGTCTGTACAGTCTATTTAGACTGTAAGCTTTTTGTGGAAGGGTTTGTCTCTTACTTTGTGACTCTGCTGTGCCTAGCCAAGTGGAGTCCAGAGACAGCATTTGCATGGTAACATTTTGCAGTTTTCTAGAAGTTAAAAAACAAAAACAAACTCAATTCACTGATAACAGTTTCCTAAGAATAGTCCCGAGTGTGTTTATTTTTAGAAACCATGGCTCTGAGAAAATAAGGTGTCTGGAGAAGTCCTTGAATTTACTTGTTATGAGTTATTAGATCTTGTTTTTAAATCCCCCAAATACCCACAATCATTTAAAGACAAAAGATGAGAGGAATAAAATAAAACCCGGCAAGTGTAACCAAACAAATTGCTTTTTTCTAGAAACAAGGCTTTATTTCTAATGTCTTCGGGAGGCAGGAGGAGAAGGAGCTAAAAAACCCATGACACTCCAGTCAAAGTGCTGAGAAAAGATGTAGTTCAGCTCATGGTAAAAACTGTACCTTTTTGTGACAAAATACAGTCATGGAACAAACTCAGACATGCTACTCAGCTGTGACCAAAGCACATGCCACAAGAATTTTAAACAAAAGAATGATGACTAATTGCAATTATCAAACTATGACTCATCAAAGCATAAAAACAGTGACATTCAGATTACAACACTGAAGAAATCCAGCCAGGCTGCTCACTCATAAAATAATAAGACAAGGAAGCAGCTTTTATACCTAACTCCTGATTAGGATGACCAGATGTCCAAATTTTATAGAGCCAGTCCCGATTTTGGGGTCTTTTTCTTATAGATGTAAGCAGAGTCAGGATGAGCTCCACCCTGACATCTGGTGATGAGGTGTGGCAAGTTGTTGAAAAGAACTTCAGGGGCTGATCTCATTTGCATAGGCCCACCCACCCCACCTGGAATGAGGCCATAACTGCCCAAATAGTCACTTTGGCTGCTGTGGGATCCCCAGTGTCTCTGTTATTGGGGCAGGAAGAATAAATTGTTATTACCCTGATTATGGGAATCAAGGACAGTGGAACTGTACGTGGCCTTTTGTTATGATGAAGGGACTCGCCATCAACTAAGTAGCACTCGCTAGGCAAGGGACATGGGTTCCAAAACTGTGTGAATTGAAAGAGAGAGAGGCAGGCTGGGAGTAGGTTTTAATACTTGGTGGTATGGGTCTGCTGGTGAGGGCCTTACATGCTAGTTGCACTTCCTCCTCTCTCCACTGTGGACTATCAGAGCTAATGTTGATTCTATTAGGAGTCTAGTTACAGGCTGCTGAGCTGAATTCACTTTGGGCCAATGGTGCACCAGCACTGAGGCTCCCCTACTACAAGCTGAAATCACTGAGTGTTGTGTTAAGTAGTGGGGGAGCCTGAAGCTATATGGTGGAGCAGTTTGTGGGACGGTGAGCGGAGCGGAGCCCCATGGAGAGGTGGGGCCATCAGTGTTGGACCATGTAAGGTGCCCCTTAAACCCCCCCCCCCAATCTCCACCCAGGTTGGGAGGTAAAACTCTGCAGATAAACTTTTGAACTCTGGGGCCGCCCTGACCAAGGACAGAGACTTTTGGGTCGTTGTGATTTTGGGTTGCTGGACTCAAGAACCCAAGGGAAAGGGGGATGCCCCAATTTGATTGGGGTGGGTTTTGCTCATGGGTTGTGTTATGAATCCTGTTCGTGGTGTTTCCCCAACATAATGCCACATTGTTTCTCTCTGTTATTAAAAGGCTTTTTGCTACACTCAGACTCCGTGCTTGTGAGAGGGGAAGTATTGCCTCTTGGAGGCGCCCAGCGGGGGTGGTATATATTTGTCCCAGGTCACTGGGTGGGGGCTCGAGCCGGTTTTGCATTGTGTTATTGGAATGGATCCCCTAGATACTGAACCCGGCCCTTGTTGTTGCCAACTCTGACAGGCAGAAGGGTTACATATAGGCTCCTATTACCCACCACCCCCGTCCCGATTTTTCACATTTGCTGTCTGGTCACCCTGCTCCTGATAGTGTTAATGCTGCTGGAATTTCAGAGGGCCCTTTGCCAGAGACTATCTAAGCCCTATTAGACTCACTATATCATTTGTCAACTTTTGAACTCACTGCAGTTTTCTTGCTATACTGGGGGGTGGGAGAACTTGAAAGCTGGCAGTATTTATGTCAGGAGATCCAACAGCTTTATCTGAGAGCAAACCCAGTTAGGAGTAGAGTGGGGAAGAGGGGAAAGAATTTGAGAGGCCAGAATACAAAAAATGTTGTTTTCTTGGAGATTTCTTCACTGACTTCTGTTGCTATTTAAATCCCTTAATTCTCTTGACCATTTCGGTGTTCATATTTTCAATAATGTTGTTTGCATAAAATACCCAAGAGCAGTCAAAAGGCCCAGTCTTGCACTCACTTGGACTCCTGCATCCATGCATAACATCCTTAAAGTGCGAATAGCTGCATCTTTAAGTTCTTCTGCTTTGGTGGTTCTGTTTGTAGTAGGCCAGACTGGCCAAATCTCATGATTTCGTGGGGAGGAACGCGATTTTGGCTCTGCCTGGGACAAGACTGGCACAGATGCTCCAACCCTCCCATGAATTTTAGCTCAGCCCCATGGAAAAGAAACCCTCTGATATGCTGCCTTCCCCACTTCCCCACCTTCTGGAGAAAGGCAGCCAATCAGGGATACTGCAGGAGGCATATAGCACTCTTCACTCCCCTCTCTCCCATCCCTTGGGAGCTGAGAGGAGTTTTGATGTGGGGGAGAGTGAGGAGCTGACACCATTCCAATAGGGGGAAAGGAAGAGTAAGGTGCAGAATTCATCTATGCAGGTGAACAAGAGCCTGGTCACAATGTGGGTTTTTTTGAGCTTGTGAGTGCACTGGACAGGCTTGAAGTCCCCGACATGCAGGGCCTGGTACAGAGAAGGATTTGAGCAACTAGTGGACATAAGTACTCCATTGCCCCCTCCCATTCCTCACCCTCCCCAACCCCTACAGAGCTAACCAGCTGAGGGCCACCTGGAAACTCACGCAAGAGACAAATAGGGAAACATGGCCTTTTGCTGAGCCTGCCTTGTGCTTTTAGCCTGACAGAGGTAGACTTGGTCAACAGAGTAAAGGTACCTGAGACTATCCACATGCTGTCTTCCAACAGTAACACTGCACTTGAGCACGTCCTAGGATGAAGCCCACATGTTGCTATTCTAGGACTGTTGCAGTGTCATACATGGTGAGTGGGGCGATGCCTGGTTGAGGTGGAGCTGTGAATCCACTTGCCAAAGCATCATTACCAGCAATGGGCCCCAGAACGGATGGCGGGAGGGGGAAAGAACTGATGTGGGTGAGAACTGATGTTGGGGCTAGGAGAACATGATTAATTGGTGGACTTCAGGGATGGCTAGATGTGGGGAGAGGGGTGCACAGAATTAATTAATTAGAATTTGGGAGACTGGGAAGAAACTGGAAACTCTGCATCATATAAACTGTCAGGCAGTCTCTCAGGATGACACTGGCCCTTCAAGAGGGACCAGGGCCAATGCACCTGTGCTGCATCAGCTGACCCAGATTCTGCTTTAAAGTGAGGGCACCTCAGTCTGAGGAAGAGAGAGACCTAAGTGGGGGAGAGCCTGGGTGAAGTCAGGCTAAGAGCCAGTCATTAAAAGGGCAGAGCATGGACATGAGTCTCTCAGTGCCTGTCTCCTGGGAATCGGGAGACCTGGAGAGCTAAGCATGCCTGAGTGCTCTGGGAGAAGAGGCAGTGAGCCTGAGAGGTAAAGGGGAAAAGTGCCTGAGGACTGTAGCTCAGGGTGAACTGAGGAACTGTGGTTGGTTGGTTAAGCTGGACAATAATACTGCCTAGAAGAGACTGAGGGTGTGACAGAGTCCTTAGGAAGCTGGGGAGATGCCCTGTCTTGTTACAGGCAGCCAGATAGAGCTCCTACAACAGTGGCCAAAATCACCTTACTCAATACTTTGAGAGAGTTGGTAACACTGTTTGTCACTTAGACATACCAGGTATTTCCAGGGGGGAGAGGAGGTTTCAAAAATCAAAAGAGATAAAAAAACCTCCATATAACTTTTTTTAAATCTCACGATTTTTGTGCGTGGGGGTGGGGTGACTCATGATTTGTGTGTGAGGGCTGACTCATGACTTTTGAATATTTGGGGTTGGCAATACTGTTTATCCCATTGTAAGTTAATTATTAATGCCATTCTTTTAAGAAGATGGTTCCATTCCAGAACACAATTCAGTTTAATATTTTGATTGGTGAGCATCTTAAGGAAAAAAGATACCCTTCTAAGATGTTGCCTCTTGTTTTTTCAAAAAGATGCATGGAATATAAAGAATGAGAGTTAAACAAAGACATAAACCAATTGCTGCCTTCTGCTTAGTAGGTGTGGAGCCTGGTTCTGTTCTGTTTAAAGTGATCAATATTCTGTCCAATTTATGAAGAAAAATGCTTTTGCCAAAATTATGTGGTCTGCACCTCCTTCAGGAATCCTGAGAGGTGAAGCCATGACACCCATCTCATCACCACAGCCATAGAGATGGATCTGGCAGCCATGTCAACAGCATCAAGGGTCGACTGCAATGATGTTTTTGCCACTAGTTGCCCCTCCTAGATGATGGCCTTGAAGGAGTCTCAGGAATTCTCCGGCAATTTATCAAAAAAGTCATTTAACTTATTATAACTTGGGTAGTTGTATATTGCTGTGAGTGTGTGGTAGTTGGCAATACGAAACTGTAAGGTGGCCGAGGAGGATATCTTCCTACCAAAGTGAACAAGGCGCTTCCACTCTCTGTCATAGGGTGTTGTCCTGGAGGGATGTTGTGGGCCACGATAGTTCACAGCGTCCTCCACAATGGAATTGAGTGGTGGGTGAGTGAATAAAAACTCTGATTCCTTTGCAGGGACATAATATTTTTTGTCTACCCACTGGCAGTCGGGGCCACCAATGCCGGAGTTTTCCACACCGTCTTAGCTTGGTCTAGACTAACCTCATTGGCTGGGAGGATGATTTTCAAAGAAGGTGAAGAATGAAAGATGTTAATGAGCTGGTGGTGGTGGCTTTGACCTCCTCCAATGATATGTGGAGGGTGTCCACCACTCTTCAATAGCTCCTAGAACAAGCAAAAGTCATCTGCCATGGCAGGTGGTGAAGGCATGACCGTTTCATCCAGTGTTACCTCCTTCTCTGTATCCCCTTACTGCTCCTCAATTTCTTGAGGCTGCGAGGCCCTTGATGCTGCGGCCAAGGGAGCATGGCTGGAGGGTTCTTAGGCCATCCTTGACGCCCTTGAGGCAGGCTGTCGGTGCGCTGCCCAGGGGTTCCAATATGGCCACTGTGGTGGCATAGGGCCTGGTGGAGGTGCCATGGGTGGTGGTGCCATCTGGTGGTACATCCCTGGACCCTGTTGGTAGTGGGTCCCATATGGAGCTTGTGAAGAGTACTGTGAAACTCCTTCCAGCTCACTATCCGACCTCTCACTTGATAGTGGAGGGGCATGGCATGATTGTGGAGAGATACCCTGTGGCTGGCCATGGCTCGGTACCGTAATCTCAGTACCCAGGGACGGAGCGTTGGGTGCCTCCAATGTGCCTAGGTCACCGCTCTGATGGAATTCCACTCATACCAAGCCCCCCACCATCAGTGCCAGGGGGAGACGGAGACCTCATCCACACCAGTCTGTCCAGGGCTGGGTGGGCCAATATTGCTGGTACCAATGGTACCAATGGCGACTCGTGTACAGTAAGCATCTGAGGATGTTTGCCCGTATCTTTCTCTATCAAAGATTTGGTGCCCATGCCCAAAGGGTCTGTGGGGTTATCAATGTGAGGTGAGGGTGCTGGAGGATCTTGGTGCTGGGGCACTGAGGATACCGAACAAGATGGCAATCGCTTTCAGCTATCCCTGGGCTTGCTGAGGGGACTTCACACTCTCTTTTTCAACTTATGAGCGGAGTCCCCAGACCGCTTCTTTGACCCACTATCCTTTGAAGTGGAAGGTTGAGGGGAAGACTCACACCTCACTAGAGGGCTGGGGTCAGAGAGCTGCCTCCATAAAGATGGTTTTCTCTCTGTCCTTGCAGGATCTTGGTTGGAGCTGCTGGCAAAGGGAACACTTCTGCTGGATGTGGCCCTCACCGAGGCAGCGGATGCACTGACAGTGCTTGTCCATGACCAGGATCACCTCTTGCAAGTGTGACACTTCTTGAAGCTTAGAGAGCTGAGCATACCCTTGTCTGGGGGGTTCCCCCACACCAGGGGATGACACAAGAACAAAGTCCATTTTTCTTTCCTTTTTTTTTAGGTACCGCTAAATAAACAGTCAGAAGAGGAAAAGAAAACTAAAAGGCTTTCAAGGAAGCTAACATTTAACAAATGAAAGAGAGTTAACGATCCGCTAACGGACAGCTACCAGCTCTGCCTCTAGCCAGGGGCGGTTGAGAAGGAACTGAGGGCGGTTAGCCCATGTGCACTGTCTAGGCTTGTGTTGCAGCACAAGGAGAGGGAGCGCATGTGCAGGCCCAACGGACACTGCTGTCAAAGTTCTCCAATCAGCAGTGCAGGGACACAGACACATGTACAGTAGAGCCCCCTTAGAGAAGACGAATGACCCTATGCCACAAGATTAGAGGCAAAGATGTACTAATGGGCGATATTGCGAAAAATTAACAGTAAGAGTAATTTTTGGCTTACAAGATATCCAGTAGTCTAGCACATGCCCTAACCACAGGGTGCACTATGTGCATAAATTCTAATGAGGTATAGTCAGAATCACATTATGAAAAGAGGCTGCCCAGATTGGGAAAAATTAGCTTCCAATAGGAACCATCCCTCTACTGGTGACCAGTTGGCAAGGCAGACATCAGACCTTAAGAATATCCTTAAGGATGTGAGCATAATTATATTTGTAACTTGTGCATAGGTCTTTATAGAATTTCTTTTTACTTGGGTAATTGTAACTTTAATAAAACTTGCAAAACAGACTAGACCTTGTACTTGTGAATGTCTGTGTGGTCACTATCCTTGGTCTTTATGTGTTTCTAGAGACTCTAAATCTGAAACAAGTAGCAGAGGTGGCTTTCACTCTGTTGAGCTTGAAACTGTAGCCACCAGAGCTGAACTCACTATGGTGTAATACAACGTTACTATATTCACTTTAAATAAAATGAAAGGCTAGAATTTTCAAGTGATACCTCACCAGACGTATTGTGTACAAAGATTACTACAGTAGTGTGTAGGGTGTGAATACGGAGTGCATTCCATCACAGTGTCTAATCTGTTTCTACCTCCAACTCAGATATTCTAAGAAGCAGTTGTTTAAGGTATCTAAGCCTTGTCCACTGTGACATTAGACCATTGCATATGTGGGCAGTTACAGTCATCCATCATTGCTGTTTTTTGTTTACTTAATTACTTCTTTGTTGAGCCTCAACACTGTGCATTCAAGATCCCTTTGCTGATCGGGGAACTGGTAGTATAATCCTACTACTATGTTTATATTCTTATGATTTGGGATTTGAATCCATCCAGATTATACTGTATGTCCGTTCCCACACATACATGTGTCTTTTGAGCCTGGCATCTGTAATGTATGTTGGCATACAGCATTACAGAATCTACAAAGTTGTTTATAGTTGCGCACTAATTCTTAATTGCTGTTCATTTTGTGACAACCATCTGCTGAGACCTCACTTCTCTCCAACAAGCAGTTTGGCTGAAATTAAAAATCTACAGAAACAATTTCTACTGGGAAATTAGAAAAGTTAATAGAAATGAAGCTGCACAGGGTTTTAAAAGTTGCACTAGACTTTCTGCATATTCCCACAATTTACGTTATATTTGCATAGTAATTCAGAAGGATACCAACAAATTCAATCTAAATATAAAGCCATCTAATTGCAATTTTCTCCTGACATTCTTGGCTGTGCAGGGAAAAGATGGTGACCAGATGGCTTGAATAAAGTGTCTGGTACATCTATTCTATGCTGTAATACATGGTTGAAGGAGAAAGAGAATCCAAAAATATTGGCTGAAAGGTGATTGAAATGAGGGTGCTCTAGGGAAACCTAATAGGAATGATGTTGAAATCCTGATTGATATAATAGGATGTTACCACTAGCTTCCAGCATTCAACCGCTCCAAATACAGATTGCTATTCTCACTCATCTCGATCCAGTGAGATGATCAGCAGGGTAAGCAAGGCTGTTGCACTCCACCATGCATCTGAGTAAAGGACTTGTGTGCATTTGTAATGCCGACAGACCGTGGTCATCAGCAGGTGGGATCAAACTGGGGACCTCGGGAGTTTCGTGCATGACCCTCTACCGCATGAGCTAAAAGCCAACTGCCTGTAGTGCAGACTCATTAGATCTCTCTCTCTAAGTGGTCTCAGTGCCACTAGATGGGACAGAACACCACACCCAGGAGGTGTGTGGGTGTCAAGGTTCCTCCCCCACTCTGAACTCTAGGGTACAGATGTGGGGACCTGCATGAAAAACCTCCTAAGCTTATCTTTACCAGCTTAGGTCAAAACTTCCCCAAGGTACAAAATATTACCCCCGTTATCCTTGGAATGGCCGCTACCACCACCAAACTAATACTGGTTACTGGGGAAGAGCTGTTTGGACGCGTCCTTCCCCCCAAAATACTTCCCAAAACCTTGCACCCCACTTCCTGGACAAGGTTTGGTAAAAAGCCTCACCAATTTGTCTAGGTGACTACAGACCCAGACCCTTGGATCTTAAGAACAATGAACAATCCTCCCAACACTTGCACCCCCCCCTTTCCTGGGAAATGTTGGATAAAAAGCCTCACCAATTTGCATAGGTGACCACAAACCCAAACCCTTGGATCTGAGAACAATGAAAAAGCATTCAGTGTTTTACAAGAAGACTTTTAATAAAAAATAGAAGTAAATAGAAATAAAGAAATTCCCCCTGTAAAATCAGGATGGTATATATCTTACAGGGTAATTAGATTCAAAAACATAGAGAACCCCTCTAGGCAAAACCTTAAGTTACAAAAAAGATACACAGACAGAAATAGTTATTCTATTCAGCACAATTCTTTTCTCAGCCATTTAAAGAAATCATAATCTAACACATACCTAGCTAGATTACTTACTAAAAGTTCTAAGACTCCATTCCTGTTCTGTCCCCGGCCAAGACGACTACAGACAGACCCTTTGTTCCTCTCCCTCCTCCCAGCTTTTGAAAGTATCTTGTCTCCTCATTGGTCATTTTGGTCAGGTGCCAGCGAGGTTACCTTTAGCTTCTTAACCCTTTACAGGTGAGAGGAGCTTTCCCCTGGCCAGGAGGGATTTCAAAGGGGTTTACCCTTCCCTTTATATTTATGACACGCCCCCCAAATCTCAGCTAGGGTGAAACACTGGCTGGGATTTCTTCCTGGAGCTCTAGGAAAAACAGAGTTAATAAGACACATGCATCTCTAAATATACTACCAAGTACATAAAGACTAACAATATTTTCCACATCTCAAGGACGATTTTAACCAGTTGATTCTGGGAAACTTTCACGGGAGAGTGCATCAGCCACTTTGTTAGAAGCTCCTGAGATGTGTTGGATGTCGAAATCAAAATCTTGGAGAGCTAAACTCCACCGAAGAAGTTTTTTGTTAGTTTCTTTGACGGTGTGAAGCCACTTTAGTGCAGCATGGTCAGTTTGCAGGTGGAAACGCCGTCCCCAAACATATGGGCGTAGCTTTTCCAGAGCGTAGACAATGGCATAACATTCTTTTTCAGTGACTGACCAGTTGCTTTCCCTCTCAGACAGTTTTTTGCTGAGAAACACTACAGGGTGGAATTCTTGATCAGGTCCTTTCTGCATTAAAACTGCTCCCACACCACGCTCGGATGCATCTGTGGTTACTAGGAACGGTTTGTCAAAGTCTGGGGCCCTTAGTACAGGGTCAGACATGAGTGTCGCTTTAAGCTTGTTAAAGGCCTTCTGACACTTTCCGGTCCACTGAACAGCATTTGGCTGTTTCTTTTTGGTTAGGTCTGTCAGTGGGGCAGCGATTTGGCTGTAGTGCGGTACAAATCGTCTGTAATAACCGGCCAAGCCTA
Source organism: Lepidochelys olivacea (assembly GCF_965140295.1). NCBI lineage: Eukaryota > Metazoa > Chordata > Testudines > Cheloniidae > Lepidochelys > Lepidochelys olivacea. Next base: position 22,060,146 of record NC_140412.1, on the reverse strand, counting down.
AGAAGGATTGAACCTGTTTCTTTGACTTTGGGACAGGCCACTTTTGGATAGCATCCACTTTGGCCTGTAGGGGGCTGATAGTTCCTTGACCCACCTGGTGTCCAAGGTAAGTCACTCTGTTTAGGCCTATTTGACACTTCTTAGCCTTAACAGTTAGTCCTGCCTCCCTTATGCGCTCAAGGACTTTTTGTAGATGTTCCAGGTGGTCTGCCCAGGAATCCGAAAATATGGCCACATCGTCAAGGTAGGCGACTGCATATTCTCCTAATCCCGCTAGGAGACCATCTACAAGTCTTTGGAAAGTGGCGGGTGCATTTCGCAGCCCGAAAGGGAGTACATTAAATTCATACAGCCCGAGATGTGTGATGAAGGCTGACCTTTCCTTGGCAGATTCCTCTAGCGGTACCTGCCAGTACCCCTTGGTTAAGTCCAAGGTAGAGATGAACTGGGCCCGTCCCAGTTTCTCTAATAGTTCATCAGTGCGTGGCATTGGATAGTTGTCTGGGCGAGTTACAGCATTTAGCTTACGGTAGTCCACGCAAAAACGTATTTCCCCATCTGGTTTGGGAACTAGAACCACTGGAGATGCCCATGCACTTTCAGAGGGGCGGATTACACCCATCTGTAACATATCCTGGATCTCCCGTTCTATAGCAGTTTTAGCTTGAGGAGACACCCGGTAAGGGTGGACCCTAATTGGGTGAGCATTACCTGTGTCAATGGAGTGGTATGCCCGTTCAGTCAGTCCTGGGGTGGCTGAGAACGTTGGCGCGTAGCTAGTGCACAGCTCCTGGATCTGCTGTCGCTGCATACGCCCAAGGGTCATGGAGAGGTTCACCTCTTCCACACCACCAGCACATTTCCCTTCGTAATAGACACCTTCAGGCCACTCAGCGTCGTCTCCTCCCTGGGCTGTAAACTGACAAACCTTTAATTCTCTGGAATAAAAGGGCTTTAGAGAATTAATATGATACACCTTAGGCTTTCGGTTGGAGGTGGGGAATGCTATGAGATAATTAACAGCTCCCAGGCGCTCCTGGACCACGAATGGCCCTTCCCACGATGCTTCCATTTTATGGGCCTGGAGCGCCTTTAAGACCATGACCTGGTCTTCTACTTTGAAGGAACGCTCTCTGGCATGTTTATCATACCAGGCTTTTTGCTCTTTTTGAGCATCCTGTAAGTTTTCTCTAGCAAGGGCTAAAGAGGTTCGGAGGGTGGTTTGTAGGTTGGTTACAAAGTCCAGAATGTTAGTTCCTGGAGAAGGTGTAAATCCCTCCCATTGCTGCTTCACCAACTGCAATGGCCCCTTAACCTCACGGCCATATACAAGTTCAAATGGGGAAAACCCTAAACTGGGATGTGGTACAGCTCTGTAGGCAAAGAGCAACTGCTGCAATACTAGGTCCCAATCATTGGAGTGCTCATTTACGAATTTACGTATCATGGCCCCCAAAGTTCCATTAAACTTCTCCACCATGCCATTTGTTTGATGATGGTAAGGAGTGGCAACCAAGTGATTTACCCCATGAGCTTCCCAAAGGTTTTCCATAGTTCCTGCCAGGAAATTAGTCCCTGCATCTGTGAGGATGTCGGAGGGCCAACCTACCCTGGCAAAAATGTCTGCTAGTGCCTGGCACACACTTTTAGCCCTGGTGTTGCTTAGAGCTACTGCTTCCGGCCATCGGGTGGCAAAATCCATGAAAGTCAGTATGTACTGCTTTCCTCTGGGTGTCTTTTTCGGAAAAGGACCCAGAATATCCACAGCTACTCGCTGAAATGGAACTTCAATGATGGGGAGTGGCTGGAGAGGAGCTTTGACCTGGTCTTGGGGTTTTCCCACTCTTTGGCACACCTCACAAGACTGGACATAGGTAGAAACATCCTTGCCCATTCCCTCCCAGTGGAATGACCCCCCCAAACGGTCTTTGGTCCTGTTCACCCCAGCATGGCCACTAGGGTGATCATGGGCTAAGCTCAAGAGCTTGGCCCGGTATTTAGTTGGAACTACCAACTGTCTCTGAGGATGCCAGTCTTCCTGGTGTCCCCCAGAAAGAGTTTCCTTGTATAAAAGTCCTCTTTCTACAACAAACCTGGATCGATTAGAAGAGCTGAGAGGCGGTGGGTTGCTCCGTGCCGCCGTCCAAGCTCTCTGGAGGCTTTCATCTGCTTCCTGTTCGGTCTGGAACTGTTCCCTTGATGCTGGAGACATCAGTTCCTCATGGGATTGTGGACCTAGGCTTGGTCCCTCTGGAAGCGATATAGGGGATGGAGCTGTTTCTGTTGACTGTGAACCGCTCTCCGCTGGTGCACTATGTTGGGATTCAGGCTCCGGCTGAGCCTCTTGGGTCGGGTTATCGGCTGCTGCCAGTTCAGGTTCGGTGGGGCCCTCTGGTGTTGAGGTTGCAAGTACTGGATTCAGTGCTGACACGGGGTCTGGTGTTGGTTGTTCGGCTGGTTCCGGTTCTGGGACTGGTTCCGTCTGGGTCTCTGGGACTGGATCCACTACTGCTGTTGCAGACATTGGCCTGGGGTCCAGGTCCATCACCTCTGACTGGGTCCTGATAGAAGTTTCCGGAACAGAGCTAGGCCTCACGGCTTGTTTAGCCTGGCTGCGGGTGACCATTCCCACCCTCTTGGCCTGCTTCACATGATTGGCCAAGTCTTCCCCCAACAGCATGGGGATGGGATAATCATCATAGACTGCAAAAGTCCACATTCCTGACCAGCCCTTGTACTGGACAGGCAACTTGGCTGTAGGCAAATTGAAAGAGTTGGACTTGAAGGGTTGAATCGTCACTTGGATCTCTGGGTTGATTAAATTGGGGTCCACTAAGGAAGCATGGATAGCTGACACTTGTGCTCCGGTGTCCCTCCACGCGGTGACCTTCTTCCCGCCCACACTCACAGTTTCCCTCCGCTCCAAGGGTATCTGGGAGGTATCTGGGCCTGTGGACCTCTGGTGTGATTCCGGTGCAATGAACTGTAATCTGTTGGGGTTCTTGGGGCAGTTGGCCTTTACATGCCCCAGCTCGTTACACTTAAAACATCGTCCAGCTGACGGGTCACTGGGGCGAGGAGGGTTGCTGGAGAACGGGGTGGTGGGACGATAAGGGGTCTGGAGGGTTCTTTGGGAGGTAGGTGGGGCTTTGGGCGGCCCCCGGTAATAAGGTGTGGTCGGGGGTGGTCCCTTCTGGTCTCCGCTCCAACTGCGACCAGTTTTCTTCTTCTCTGCCACCTCCACCCATCTGGCTCCAATCTCTCCTGCCTCAATTACAGTTTTGGGTTTCCCATCTAGGATGTATCTTTCTATTTCCTCAGGAACACCCTCTAAGAATTGTTCCATTTGCATTAGGAAGGGCAAATTTACTGGAGATTCAACACTTGCTCCTGATATCCAGGCATCCCAATGTTTTACAATGTGGTAGGCATGTCGGGTAAATGACATGTCTGGTTTCCACCTTAGGGCTCTGAACCTCCGACGAGACTGCTCGGGTGTTATCCCCATTCTGACTCTCGCCTTGGATTTAAACAGTTCATACTTGTTCATGTGTTCTTTAGGCATTTCAGCTGCCACCTCAGCTAAGGGTCCACTGAGCTGCGGCCTCAGCTCTACCATGTATTGGTCAGTAGAGATGTTGTACCCAAGGCAGGCCCTTTCGAAGTTTTCTAAGAAGGCCTCAGTATCATCACCTGCCTTGTAGGTGGGGAACTTTCTGGGATGGGAAGTGGTACCTGGAGAAGGATTGCTAGGGTTTGTTGGTATATTCTGCTGGGCCTTTATCCTCTCCATCTCCTCCACATGCTTCCTCTCTTTTTCCTTCTCCTCCTCCACATGCTTCCTTGCCTCCATTTCCCTCTTGTGGGCAGCCTCTTGGTGTTGTTCTGCCTCCCTTTCTTGTTCCTTCTTCAGCTGCATGAGTTCTATCTGTCTTTCATGTTCCCTTTGTTTTTCCTCAGCCTGAAATTTGGCTAATTCCAGCTGTAGTCGAGCTGAGGATTTGGCCATTCTAACCTCTCTGTTTTTAACTAACTTTACACCCGAGGTTTAGAAATAAACAAACAAAACTTGGCTGTAAAATTTTGCTGTGCTGGAATAGAATACCTATTCTCTGATAGTGATTGTCAGCCTACAGAAAAAGACAATTCCCTTGTCTCTGCTCTGGGCCCAAATTAAAGCAAAAAACCTCCAACTACTTGGAAAACTGCTTACCCAGCCCAAAGAAAAAAAATTTCTTTTCAAACCTGTGCTCCTTGTAAAACAAAAAAAAATCAAAATCCTAAAAAAAACCCTGCCACTTTTGTCTCCAGGCAAATGGGTAGAGCACACACCCCCTATTTACTTTTAGGAAGAAAAGAAAAAAAAAAACCTCTGGGTTGGAAGACTGTGAATTTCCCTGCAGGAGTTAAGTACCCTGCCTCCAGGCAAAGAAAACCTGCAATTCACAAGATAATCCCCTTTTGTCTCTGCTTGGGCACAAAGCAGAGAGAAACCAAGCTGCTTTCAGTTTCAAAGCTGCCTTCTGGACTTCCTAAAAATTCCTTTTTAAAATCTGTATTTCTAGTTCAAAAAATCTCAACTGGATCTCAAAATGATTTCAGGTTAATCCCACCACTGTGCCACCATGTCAAGGTTCCTCCCCCACTCTGAACTCTAGGGTACAGATGTGGGGACCTGCATGAAAAACCTCCTAAGCTTATCTTTACCAGCTTAGGTCAAAACTTCCCCAAGGTACAAAATATTACCCCCGTTATCCTTGGAATGGCCGCTACCACCACCAAACTAATACTGGTTACTGGGGAAGAGCTGTTTGGACACGTCCTTCCCCCCAAAATACTTCCCAAAACCTTGCACCCCACTTCCTGGACAAGGTTTGGTAAAAAGCCTCACCAATTTGTCTAGGTGACTACAGACCCAGACCCTTGGATCTTAAGAACAATGAACAATCCTCCCAACACTTGCACCCCCCCCTTTCCTGGGAAATGTTGGATAAAAAGCCTCACCAATTTGCATAGGTGACCACAAACCCAAACCCTTGGATCTGAGAACAATGAAAAAGCATTCAGTGTTTTACAAGAAGACTTTTAATAAAAAATAGAAGTAAATAGAAATAAAGAAATTCCCCCTGTAAAATCAGGATGGTATATATCTTACAGGGTAATTAGATTCAAAAACATAGAGAACCCCTCTAGGCAAAACCTTAAGTTACAAAAAAGATACACAGACAGAAATAGTTATTCTATTCAGCACAATTCTTTTCTCAGCCATTTAAAGAAATCATAATCTAACACATACCTAGCTAGATTACTTACTAAAAGTTCTAAGACTCCATTCCTGTTCTGTCCCCGGCCAAGACGACTACAGACAGACCCTTTGTTCCTCTCCCTCCTCCCAGCTTTTGAAAGTATCTTGTCTCCTCATTGGTCATTTTGGTCAGGTGCCAGCGAGGTTACCTTTAGCTTCTTAACCCTTTACAGGTGAGAGGAGCTTTCCCCTGGCCAGGAGGGATTTCAAAGGGGTTTACCCTTCCCTTTATATTTATGACAGTGGGATACACTGCAAGTGAAGTTAAGCACTAAACACTGTCCTCACTGCTGAGCAGCCGTAAGTTTCGAGTAAGTACTTCTGCTCCTTTTCTTGCAAGTGTGGAGAATAAGATGAGAGAGAGCAGAGTGGTATGAACTGATCTGAGAAGACATGGTTTAAATATTATCCTCATCATGCTAATGCAACGCTTAGCTAAACATTCCCCACTTGTTTATTCTATCTAGTGGCAGAGTGAAACTTACCAATCACAGAGGAGTACTCACAACTCTGGGTTTAGCAGACCCATGCTCAAACTGCTGAGCTATCCACGACCCATCAGTTTTTGCACGTGAGCTAAATTCACCCATGTGCAGAGGACTTGCACAAGGTCAGTGCACCATTTAAGACCTCATAACAAGTTTAAAAGTGGGCCTTAAATGGGCCAGAGCCCTTATTCCAGCCCTCTGCATGGGGTGGATTTCACCTTTTAAATGCACAATATTAATATTGTGCAGCTGTGTTACGCAAAAGATTACACAACATTCTGATGAGCCTGCTTAAAGCCACTGCATCATGTCAAGAAATCTAGACTATATATCTGTTTCACATTATTAGTACTTATCACTAAGACATTCATTGCTGTAGTATCTGAACACTATTACATACGTTTTGAAGTCTATCGTCTCCATCAAGAAAGAGGATCAAAGTCCCTCACTAGCTCACCTGAAGATACATATCTTGGAGGTGCACAAGCTCTTTTATTTTAAAAAGTTTGTATAGTCTTGAGTGCTACAATTATTAATATAACATTGAATAAGAAAATATTACTTTACTGTCCAAATATCCTGTGGGGGGAATTGCTTTTTTGTCTTCTTGACACTGAAGAAATAACCTATATGCTGTAGCGGTATATTACGAATAGTTCCTTTTCCAAAAGCAGTAGAGAGATGAACGTTGCTCTCCCCAGCTAGTGTATGTGCTACATATAATCAAATATAAATGGGAAAAGGTAGAAGGAAAACCCTTTACAACTGTGACTTGTCTCTTTAAGGCCACCATACGGTTGTAACCCTGCAGGGTTCTGGCCTTTCTTCCTTAGCAACTGCTGGTGTAGGAGGCTTCCTAGATGTGCCTGGCTGTATTGCCGTTGAACTTCTAAGAGGCCATCTAGCTCTAAATAACTTTTTCATTCCTAATGACAGGTTTCAGAGTAGCAGCCGTGTTAGTCTGTATTCGCGAAAAGAAAAGGAGGACTTTTATTTGAGCATAAGTGAGCTGCAGCTCACGAAAGCTCATGCTCAAATAAATTGGTTCGTCTCTAAGGTGCCACAAGTCCTCCTTTTCTTTTTTCATTCCTGATGAGCAGCCATGGAATGCCACTAGTTTGGAGCCTGCAGTTGCACCTGGCCTGATTGCCTTATCTGGGACTTGCCTCCCTTCATGGGGAGAGGAACAACATCAGAGCTATATTATAGCCACAATGGGGTTTCCAAGCAAGCAAGATATGTGCATGCTATTATAAATAGGGCCTTACCAAATTCACGGGTAAAAGTACTTCGCAGACTCCCTTATCCAGGGCAACTTACAAACGTAACAGTAGTGGACTACAATACTTGTTGTATATATTATATACTGTATGAACACATCTGCAAAATTTGCTCTTTATGCTCTGACCAAGCCACAAAAAATGTGTGATTTCTCTGTGATTTAAGCAGACCCCTAATCATGAGCATTTCCACAAGTGAAAATGAGGTTCCAAAAAAAATAAAGACGTAGTCTTACTTGTAAGTCTATGCACAGAAACTGTCTTGTACCCCGATCTCTATAAGGTGAATCAATCCCCTAAAAGGATCACATAGGGATATCAGAGCTCTCCTTAGACATAGAACTATCTTTCATTAATCCTTTATAAACACTACAGGATATGGCTAGGATTGTGTTTCCTATGTGAAAAGAGTAGACATTTTGGAGATACAATTCCTGACGTCTCTCAATGGAAGGGAGACACTCTAGAAGCCCAAGGTTTCAGCACAACCTCTCCATCTCTAGCGTTGCTTTTGCACCCTTTCGAAGAATGACACAAAACCTGGAAAAGAAAAAAATAATCTTTCAAAGGAGACTTCTTTAAATGAATGTATAAGGCTCAAGACATATTTCTGCAGCTATGAAAAGTAACATTGTTTTACGGAGGATTTATTGTATGAAAACATTCCTGAACGCATACCGCAGCTTTAAACTTTTTAGATTAGCATTTAGGGTCAGTTTTGCAAACTCTGGCCTCTGTGTGAGAAACGTGGTATCCACAATCATTTGCATGCGCAATTTTTTTTAAACACACTATGACATGTGAATGCAAGGGATAGAATTTATATGTGCAGAGGCTATTTGCACATGCAGAGGTGGCATACATGGGTTTCTCAACCCAGGTGCAAGGTAAGCCCGTCTCATTTGAGAGTACGCATTCCATCACTTGCAAGGGCAAGTCATAGTACGGTAAGAATTGATTGTGAAAGTGGTTTTGCATGCAACTTTGTAAATGCACATAAAGAGGCCAAGTATTGAACATTTGTGAGCTAGGTATTTGTTTCATGCTCCCAAGTGGCAAAAAGAAAATAAAAAAGTGTCCCAAACAAAACAGAAGTCAAAGTTCCCCTGAGCCAATAGCAGACATTAGTCTCAGTCATTTTGACTTCTGGCTTGCTTTCTAGAAAAACTACTTACCTCGTCTGCTGTACAAGCAGGAATTGTAGGGGATTTTTGACCATTTTGAAGCTGAGCTCTTTATCTTTCCACTGCGTGAGCAGGAAGTTGAGAAGCAGGATACGTTTGACAGCACTGTTAGAACGTGCAAGAATGTATCCACACTTTGTGGAAATCAGACAGCCTTCTGCTTACAAGAAACCCACATGACATTTAATGGATTTGTACACAGCGGACTCAAAAGTGTGAAGTTAGGTACCTCTCAGCTCTTCAATCCCTGCACGATATTGTATAGTCACAATACACAGAGGGAGTTGGGTGGAAAATTAAGTGACCCATCATTGCAGATTTATGAACACACAACTTTAGCAGATATTTCTTATCTGGTGACAAGTCCTGTGTGTGATGGGCTCACTATGCAATAAGCAGGGGTGAGCATAATTTAAACGACTTACCGGTACTCCAGAGTCCTGAGCAAGGGGGCGTGGCCTCAACAAGAAGAGCCGTGGCCTTTAAATACCCGGGCCCTTTAATTCAATATTTAAAAGCCCCAGGGCTCCTCCAGCTGTGGCTGGGAGCTCCAGGGCCTTTAAATCACCCCCAGAGCTACCAGCTGCAAAGGTGGCTGGGAGCCCCGGGGCTCAGGAGCGATTTAAAGGGCCCGGGGCTCCGGCTGCCACTACCGCAGCAGAGCTCCGGGCCCTTTAAATCACTGCCGAAGCCTTGCCACCACTACCCCAGGGCTCCCGCAGCGGGGCTCGGGAGGCGATTTAAAGGACCCAGGGCTCCAGCCACTGCAGGGAGCCCCGGGCCCTTTAAATTGCCAGCCTGGGGAAGCTGGTCCGGTCCGGCACAGCATACTGGCTCTTGCCGGTACACCGGACCAGACCGGACCAGCTTACTTTTACCTCTGGCAATAAGCCTGCTAATCACTGAACTGTAGTTATTTGGCCCCATGTAAAATCGTAAATTATGCCACGTAATTAGGTCAGGACACCTCCCCCAGTGTCCACAAATGCTTCCTTTGTCTCTTTCAGTGCAGTGAATGTAATGGGCAGGGGGAGAGAAAGGAGGGTCTCATGAGGTGTTTGCTCACACACACAATGGAAGTTCTCTGATGCATGTTAACACAGCTTAAAACAGGGATTTCAAACTCAAATCACCACAAGGGCCACATAGGGACTAGTACATTGGCCCGAGGGCCGCATCACTAAAACCTTTTCATACAACAATACAAAAGTATAGTCAAAAATGAAAAAAATGAAGAGTAATATAGTATGCTATTAAAAGTCAATGTATTAACTTTTTTAAAACTGTAATGTGAAAATTCAGTGCTAATTTTGACACTCATTTCATTTTTGGCCACTTAGCTGGCAGCGTTTTGCATCAACCAGAGCGTCAATATTAGGTTTGATATCCTGAGATGAAACCGATCTCAGTGTTGCTTGCAAAGGTTTATCAGTGAGCCTTGACCTTAGCACAGATTTGTTAATCTTCATGGAAGAGAGAAACTGTTAACATATATATGTACTTCCAAACGTTGCCATTACCCTTGCGGAAGCAGAGAATAACATGGGAAATCTTTCTTGTGAAAGAAACCGGTAGAATTCTGGAATTCCAACTTCTGTATACTTCTGCTTCAAAATGGTCTCACACTGAAGCTCCACTAACTCCATTTGCATTTCCTCTGCAACGTTGACAATTTCCACAGCAAATGGTGTGGAAAAAAGTTGAAAATGTGATTCAAATGCCTTGAAATCTTTAAACTGCACATCAAACTGTTTGTGTACGTTAGAAATGATATCTGCATATTCTTTCAAGGATTTGGGTTCAACTTTTCCTAAGGAATTCAGAGTCGAGAAATGGACCAAATTGCCAGCAATCAGCTGTTTCCCCCACAAAGTAAGCTTGACTTTGAATGACTTAACACTGTCATACATCTGTGTTATCACCTGTTTCCTACCCTGAAGCTTCTCATTCAGTGTATTCAGGTGATCAGTGACACCTGTTAGAAAAACAAGGTTGCAGATAAAAGTGGAATCAGCAAGCTGTGGAACCTCCTTGATTTTCATTTTCATGAAGGAATCAATCTCCTCTCTAAGTGCAAAAAAACACTTCAAAACATTTCCAAGACTCAGCCATCTAACTTGAGTGTGATACAGAAATTCCCCTTTATACGCTGTCCATACTTGCTAGAAAAGAAGTGAACTGTCTGTGATTCAGCCCTTGTGCATATATAAAATTAATGGTTTTAACAACTACATCCATAACTTCCTTCATTTGTAGACTTTTACTACACAGAGCTGCTTGGTGCAAAATGCAGTGTATACTGGTGAAGCTAATTCCTGGTATATTGAGGCTGTTCAGTTTGGTCTTCAGACATCCAACCACACCAACATTTTCAGAGCACATTGATGGCGCACTGGCCGTAGCCCAAGATATGAGTTTGTTCCATGGCAGCACAGCTCTTTCAATGCACTCTTCCAGTCCTTGAAATATGTCATGTCCCGTTGTGGGACCCTTCAGTGGCATTAAGTCTAGCAATTCTTCAGTTATATTCAAATTGCAATCCACACCTCTAATGAACACTGCGCGGTATTTGATACATCTGTACTCTCATCAAGAGTAATTGAAAATGCTTCGAAGTCTTTTGCCATTTGAATCAATTGTTTTTGCACGTTATCTGCTAAATCCATTATCCTGCAGGCAACTGTATTGGCAGACAAGCTTATGCCTTCAAAAACTTTCTTCCTATCAGGACATAAAATTTTGCTGGCCTTCACAAGACATTCTTTTACGAATAGGCCTTCTGTAAAAGGTTGCGATGATTTAGCTATCGTTTTGCTTATCACAAAACTTGCTCTTACTGAATCTTCGCTAGACTTGTTAATCTCCAAAAAGAAATTTCTTTGCTTGGCAAATGCTGCTTTAAGTAGCCGAACTTTTTCCTCTCGGATTTTTCCAGTGAATGCATCATATTTTTCACAGTGCATTGTGTCATAGTGCCGACGCATGTTATACTCCTTGGGAACAGCAATCGTTTGCTGACAAATAAGGCACTGAATTTTATCTTTTACCTCTGTGAAAAAAATATAAATTCTCCCATTTGTCTTGAAACACTCTCTTCTCTTCCATGAGTGTTCTTTTTTTTTGACAAAGTCATTTCCCAGCGATTTTAATAAAATATAAACACTCAGTAATGCACCTGACTCAAAGGACAAAACATGCACTTACTTTTAGAATTACTTCTGTTAAAGCCCCCCGTCTGCCCCTGGCCCCACCCCCACTCCACCCCTTCCATGAGGCCCCACCCCTGCCTCACCTCTTCCCACCCTTTCCCCACCCCTATTCCACCAAGCTCCCCTTCCCCAAATCCCCGCCCCGGCCCTGCCTCTTTTCTGCCTCCTCCCCTGAGCACGCGGCTCCCCGCTCCTCCCCGCTCCCTCCTGGAAAGTGCTAAGCACCGCCAAACAGCTGTTTGGTGGCAGGAAGCACCTGGAGGTAGGCAGAGGAGTGGGGACGCAGTGCACTGGGTGGGGAAGGGCGGGGAGGGAGGGGAGCTTGGTGGCCATAGGAAATAACTTGGGGGGGACAGCGCAAGGAGCTTGGCAGCCACAGAAAATAACTCTGCAGGCCATGTGTTTGAGACCCCTGGCTTAAAACTGAACTACATTAACATGCAGTAGTGCACCCCAGTGGATCTATATGGGCTAGTTAGTATATAACACATTAGTGCAGACAAGAATTTACATTGAACTACTGGTGCGGACTAACACACCATGTAAACAAGCACCCAAGCTCATGATTTCTGGGACCTGATTTATGATTTAACCCAGTGTTAACAACCATAAGTCAGGGTTGACAACATTTCCATCCAGATCAGTAAACAGAAGTATGTAACATTATGTACAGACTATCTTTCTTCATCAGAATTATCTGAAATCCTTCCATTGTTGCTATAAATATATAAATGACAACAGTTTTTCCCTTTGACACTAATATTTGCATACATGTTCTAATTGGTTGGTCATGTTACAGCATTCACTGTTGACCATTGATAACAGAAATCTGCTGGCATGCTCAGGACTCTCTTCAGTGCAGCACAAGATAGGGCTTTTCAATGCACATTACATTTACAAAACACAGTGGTGCTTTGAGGCTAAATTAGCGTCTGATAAAGCACTTTCAGATACTGAGGTGAAGGGGGATAGGTACATGCAAAGCATTAGTATTGATCTGATTGATCAATTTTCTTTGACTACTTATTCCTGGATGTTCACCTACCACCTCATCATTTCCTTCTAAAGGGAAGCATAAAAATGTTTAATTTTTAAATTGTATAACAGCAAACTGGGCCAATACTAAATGGACACTTGCTGCATCACACCCTGTGTTTTGTTATAATAAAAACAAGAGATGCATTTATTTTCCGTTCACCAGCCAGTCTGTAATATTGACTGTTCTGTTGTGTGTTGATTTGAGTACCATTTCACAAAAATGACTGTACAAACAAACAACTGTGATGGGACTGCTGTGCCCAAATGATGATTTTTGGCTGGTGTTGGATCACAAGTCACTTTGCTATTGGAGCAGAGGTAATAAAGGGGTGTCTATCCTTGTTGTGTGAATCAAGGGCAGCAGAACTGTGCTGGGCATACCCTGATTGAGGGACTCACCCTCAACGAAACTGCACTCGCTAAGCAGGAGATATGTGTACCAAAGGCCAGGGGAGTTGAGGGAAGGTGGGGTGGGGGGTAAATACTTGCACAGACACAGACTTTTATTTTTCTGGGAGGTGCTCTACCCCTGCTCTGCCCCAAGGCTGTGCCCACATTCTGCCTATTTCCCTAAGATCTTGCCCTCACGCTGCCCCCTCCCCCGAGTCCTCTTGCTGCTCTTCAGGCTCAACCCAGTGCCTCCTGCCAGCTGCTGAACAGCTGTGGGTGCTGAGCACTCCGTGTGTTTTTTCCTTGGGTGCTTGAGCCCCGCAGCACCCATGGAGTTGGCACCCATGGGTACTTGTACCTGGAGGTCTGGGCTCTGCTCCCAGGCATGATTTGATCCTGCTTCTCCACTGTGTAATAACAGAGCTGACTAAGACTCACTTGGGAGTCTTGGTGTAGACTAACAGAGCTGAAATCACTGATAACCAGGGCTAAGCATTAGACCTGCTTTGGGACAGAGTCTCTGATGCGAGATTCTGCTCAGTCTGTGCTAGCAGTGAGGCTCCCCCACTAACATGAGATCACTGAACGCCGACATCACAGAGCTGTGTTAAGTGGTGGGACCCTATTAAATCCCAGAGGGTGCAGAGTGACTGGTGGGGCAGAGCAAGTGGCAGGACAGTAGCATGAGTAAGGTGCTTTCCCCCCACCCCCTGCCATGGTGGGAGGTGAACTCTTGAGCTGCACCTTTGGGTCTTCACTGGGATCTTCACTGACCAAGGACAACAACTGTGAGTGGGGTGCTGTGGAGGGAGAAGGGAGGGGCTTGTTAAAGGAACTTTTGGTTGCTGGACTTAAGAACTTCAGGCAAAAGGACACTGCCTATCATACTCTGAGGTGGGTGTTTTGCTCATGGTTTTATGTTCTGAGTCCTGCTTGCAGTGTTTGCCCAAGGTAATGCCGGGTTACTTTCCCCCTTTTTATTAAAAGTTTCTTTCTACACTCAGACTCTGTGCCTGCGAGAGGGGAAGAATTGCCTCTAGAGACGCCCAAGGGGTGGTGTGTAATTGTCCCAGGTTACTGGGTGGGGGCTCGAGCCGGTTCTGTGTCGGACTGTTGAAAAGGAACCCTTAGACATTGAACCCGGCCCTGGTTGATGCTGACTCCAACTGGCAAAAGGGTTACATAGTAAATTGGCCACATGATGTCTATGGTCAGACAATCAATGAGCTCATTTTCCTTTGGCTATCAAGAAAAATGTTTGATGGGATGAGAATCAAAATAAAAATATAGATCGCATCTGTGCCTTTATATCAGTAAATTAAGTGTGAGTGAGTTTCAGTTTATTCCCCAGTAACTTAAATACAGTAATCTACATTGTCAATCACACAGGGGATGGTGAGGGGGAAAAGGTTTGGATCTGAAGAAGTTTTCTTGTAACTACAAGCGCAAATCCATACCTGGCCCAGACAAAAAGTCATATCAGTAAATTGCTTTACATGTGCCCCACCAGTGCTGACAGGTTAAACACAAGCTAATAATAATCTGACCATCTAACTCTCTGTAGTGCATCACAAAAGAAATGAAGTAACATTTTTAGGGGTGAGCTGTGCAGCATTCATTGACGTACACCCGATAAAAATCAGCTTATTGGATCAAGTCCAGAGGTCTTCGCTCAATTTGACATCAGCAGGGAGCTGACGTTGTTAAAAACTGAGGGCTTGTCTCTGCTAGAAAGCTTTACTGGCAAAAGTTCTGCCAGCATACTGCTACTGACATAGCTAGTTTGGCAGAGTGCATTCACACTCAGCATCAGTCCATGTTTACTCAATATTACTGGACACATTTCCTCAGGTCAGAAAAGAGCCCAAATCCATCCTGATTTTGAGTTGGTTCTGGGTTATTTTACAAGCCTTCTGTACAGCTCAAATCCTAACCTACCTGGCTGTAATGACAGCCCCACATCAGTCCCTTTTCCAAGCCACATTTTTCATTTATAATCTCGGAATCTGCACACACAGAAGTGTGCATGTAATTGCTTGCCTGCACGCATAGCCAGAGCTATAGGTGCAAAGGGGTTTTCTAAGTGTGCATTTAGGATCAAAACTTGACCTTCATTTGTGGGCACAGAGCGTGCACGCCCAGAGGGACTGCTGCAGAAATGAATGGGGGCAAGGTTTGGGGTCCCTGAATATTGCCTTGATTTTTCAAGATAGAAAAATCATCCAGTAGCATTTCACCCACAGTCAGTTACACTTAGGGCCCTACCAAATTCATGCTCCATTTTGATCAATTTCATGGTCAGGTGATTTTAAAAATCGTAAATTTCATGATTTCAGCTATTTAAATCTGAAATTTCATGGTGTTGTAATTGTAGGGATCCTGACTCAAAAAGGAGGGGTTTTTTTGGGGGGGGTCACTACAAGGTTATTGTGGGGGGAGGAGGGGTTGGGGTACTGTTACCCCTTCCTTCTGCACTGCTGCTGGTGACGGCGCTGCCTTCAGAGTGGTGGCTGCTGGCCGGGAGCCCAGCTCTGAAGGCAGAGCCCCTGCCAGCAGCAGCGCAGAAGGAAGGATGGTCTGGTAGGGTATTGCCACCCTTACTTCTGCACTGCTGCCTGCAGAACTGGGCCCTCAGTCAGCAGCCACCACTCTCCGGCCGCCCAGCTCTGAAGACATCGCAGAAGTAAGGGTGGCAATACTGTAACCTACAATAACCTTGTGACCCCCCTGCAACTCTCTTTTGGGTTAGGACCCCCAATTTGAGAAACGCTTGTCTCCCCCCATTAAATCTGTACAGTCTAGGGTAAAAGCACACAAAAGACCAGGTTTCACACGGGGAGACCAGATTTCACGGTCAGTGACATGTTTTTCATGGCTGTGAATTTGGTAGGGCCCTAATTATAACTGTTTAAATAAGCCAGAGCCAAACTGGGAATAGTTACCCTTCTGTTACTCTTAGTTGATAAAGTGCTTTGTACTGCAGCCCAGGGGAGGCTAGAAAAGTTTTACTTCATGTTATAATACAGATTTAAATCTATTAGACTCCTTCTTGTAACCAATGCCCATACACTGACCATTTAACCAATGACAAGGTGCCCTGGGATGTTTACAGAATAGATTCACCCCAAACTATGTACAATAATAGAGATATATTTACACAACTTGGGCCACATTCTGGCCAACCATAAGCATATGCACATGCCACCAAACAGTACGCATGCTTTTATTTCAATTATTCCCATATTGACTGGGTACATGTCACCTCAAGACGGGTTGTACAGATAAAGTTTCTTAACTTTAATGACTTAAATGACTGCTTCTTGGAGCAGCTAGTCCTGGAACCCACAAGAGGAGAGGCAATTCTTGATTTAGTCCTAAGGGAAGCACAGGATCTGGTCCAAGAGGTGAATATAGCTGGACCGCTTGGCAATAGTGACTATAAAAAATTAAATTTAACGTCCCTTTGGTGGGGGAAAATACCACACCAGCCCAGCACTGTAGCATTTAATTTCAGAAAGGAGAACTACACAAAAATGAGGAGGTTAATTAAACAGAAATTAGAAGGTACAGTGCAAAAAGTGAAATCCCTGCAAGTAGTATGGAAACTTTTTAAAGACACCATAATAAAGGCTCAATTTAAATGTATACTCTAAATTAAAAAACATAGTAAGAAAACCCAAAAAGTGCCACCATGGCTAAACAAGAAAGTAAAGGAAGCAGTGAGAATCAAAAAGGCATTCTTTAAAAAGTGGAAGTTAAATCCTAATGAGGAAAATAGAACGGAGCATAAACTCTGGCAAGTGAAGTGTAATAATATAATTAGGAAGGCCAAAAAAGAATTTGAAGAACAGCTAGCCAAAGACTCAAAAAGTAATAGCAAATTTTTTTTAAGTACATCAGAAGTAAGAAGCCTGCTAAACAACCAGTGGGGCCACTGGACGATCGAGATGCTAAAAGGAGAACTCAAGGACAATAAAGCCATTGTGGAGAAACTAAATTAATTCTTTGCATCAGTCTTCACAGCTGAGGATGTGAGGGAGATTCCCAACCTGAGCCATTCTTTTTAGGTGACAAATCTGAGGAACTGTCCCAGATTGAGGTGTCATTAGAGGAGGTTTTGGAACAAACTGATAAACTAAACAGTAATAAGTCACCAGGACCAGATGCTATTCACCCAAGAGTTCTGAAGGAACTCAAATGTGAAATTGCAGAACTATTAACTGTCATCTGTAACTTATCATTTAAATCAGCTTCTGTACGAATGACTGGAGGATAGCTAATGTGATGTCAATTTTTAAAAAGGGCTCCAGAGGTGATCCTGGCAATTACAGGCCGGTAAGCCTGACTTCAGTACTGTGCAGACTGGTTGAAACTGTAGTAAAGAACAAAATTGTCAGACACAAAGATGAACATAATTTGTTGGGGAAGAGGAGGTCAACAAGCATGTGGCCAAAGGGGATCAAGTGTACATAGTGTACTTAGATTTTCAGAAAGCCTTTGACAAGGTCTCTCACCAAAGGCTCTTAAGCAAAGTAAGCTGTCATGGGATAAGAGGGAAGGTCCTCTCACGTAGTTAAAAGATAGGAAACAAAGTGTAGGAATAAATGGTCAGTTTTCAGAATAAAGAGAGAGGAAAATAATGGTGTCCCCCAGGGGTCTGTACTGGCCCTAGTCCTATTCAACATATTCATAGATGATCTGGAAAAAGGGGTAAATATTGAGGTGGCAAAATGTGCAGATGATACAAAACTACTCAAGATAGTTAAGTCCCAGGTAGACTGCAAAGAGCTACAAAAGGATCTCTCAAAACTGGGTGACTGGGCAACAAAATGGCAGATGAAATTCAATGTTGATAAATGCAAACTAATGCATATTGTAAAACATAATCCCATCTATACATATAAAATGATGGGGTCTAAATTAGCTGTTACCACTCAAGAAAGATCTTAGTGTCATTGTGGATAGTTCTCTGAAAACATCCACTCAATGTGCAGCAGCAGTCAAAAAAGCGAACAGAATGTTGGGAATCATTAAGAAAGGAATAGATGATAAGACAGAAAATATCACATTTCCTTTATATAAATCCATGGTACGCCCACATGTTGAATACTGCGTGCAGATGTAGTCACCCCATATCAAAAAAGATATATTGGAATTGGAAAAGGTTCAGAAAAGGGCAACAAAAATGATTAGGCCTATGGAACAGCTTCTGTATCAGGAGAGATTAATAAGACTGGGATATTTTAGCTTGGAAAAGAGACAACTAAGGGGGGATATAATATGATAGAGGTCTATAAAATCATGACTGGTGTTGAGAAAGTAAATAAGGAAGTGTTTTTACTTCTTCTCATAACACAGGAACTAGGGGTCATGAAATAAAATTAATAGGCAGCAGGTTTAAAACAAACAGAAGGAAGTATTTCTTCTCACGACGCACAGTCAACCTGTGGAACTCTTTGCCAGAGGATGTTGTGAAGGCCAAGACTATAACGGTTCCAAAAAGCACAAGATAAATTCATGGAGGATAGGTCCATCAATAGCTATTAGCCAGTATGGGCATTGATGGTGTTCCTAGCCTCTACTTGCCAGAAGCTGGGAATGGGCGACAGGCGAAGGATCACTTGATGATTACCTGTTCTGTTCATTCCCTCTGGGGCACCTGGCATTGGCCACTGTCAGAAGACAGGATACTGGGCTAGATGGACCTTTGGTCTGACTCAGTATGGCTGTTCTTATATTCATTGAACTCATTGATGAAACCCTCGTTGGTTTAACTGGAAATGGAGCTCAATGGAAGCGGGATCTAGCCCCGTGTTCCTGAAAACTTACCGTTCTTGGAAATTCCTTCTAGTAAATTTTTTCACAGAAAGAAAACACAGAAGGGCTGAGTATATAGCCGAAGTGAATGGGTTCAGATTTCAACTGAATATTTAAGGCCCTATTAGGCCTTCTCTGCATTGGAAGTTGACTAGCAGATTATTATGGAATAAGCTATTCTACAATAGCTCCCTGTGTGGACACTATTCTGGAATAAAAATGACCTAATTCTAGAACAACTACTCTGCTTTGTGAGTGGACTAAGTATTCTGGAATTGATCACTTTTATTCCAGAATAGTGTCCACACAGGGAGCTATTCCATTCCAAAATAGTAATGGCAGAATAGATTTTTCCGCAACAGCTCTGCCAGTCAGTCTCCCAACCTCCTCATCCTATTTAGACAAGACCAAAGTCTGAAGGAAAAAGCACAGGCAGGAAATCTAAGTTCGATTCTTGACTCCAACATTGGTATATTGTGTGATCAAGTTAGTAAGCCTCTCTAGGCTGCAGTTCCTTCCCACCCACATCTACCTCCCTCAAAGAATGAGGATGAGTCCATTAAGATCTTCAGAAGGTGCTGTAGTCCTACATATTATTAATGTAGCTATCAACAACATTGCTGCTCACCCTAAGTCTCTTTAATACTAGCAGACTCAGCACAAGGCAGGGTGCCAGAAATTGCTGAGTTCATATTCCGGTTCTAACATTAATTCATCATTTAACCTTGATCAAATTATTTATGACTCAGATTTGAAGAGCTATGTAGGCATTGCAAGGCCCTAAGTGATTCAAATGGCTAAGTCTCATTTTCAAAAGTCACTTAAGTGACTAAGTCACTTTTCAGAAAGGAACCTTAGGCTTTGCAAAGCCTAAATAACTTTTAAAAGCTGGGCCTTAGCAGCTGTGTCTTGATCTTCCTGTAGGCAAAATGGGAACAATGCAACTTACCTACCTCAAAGAGCTTGTGAGAATTAATATTTCTGAAGCGCTTTGAAGGTATGAAACTTATATAAGAATTCCATATTACTGCTATTGTAGTCCCTATTGTGTTATGGTGCCCTATTGAAATTTAGTACATAAATTAATGCATTAAATAAAGCCATGCTGGGGTGGTTTATAGCAGGGGTTGTGAGGGAGGATAATCCATAGAATCATAGAATCATAGAATATCAGGGTTGGAAGGGACCCCAGAAGGTCATCTAGTCCAACCCCCTGCTCAAAGCAGGACCAATTCCCAGTTAAATCATCCCAGCCAGGGCTTTGTCAAGCCTGACCTTAAAAACCTCTAAGGAAGGAGATTCTACCACCTCCCTAGGTAACGCATTCCAGTGTTTCACCACCCTCTTAGTGAAAAAGTTTTTCCTAATATCCAATCTAAACCTCCCCCACTGCAACTTGAGACCATTACTCCTCGTTCTGTCATCTGCTACCATTGAGAACAGTCTAGAGCCATCCTCTTTGGAACCCCCTTTCAGGTAGTTGAAAGCAGCTATCAAATCCCCCCTCATTCTTCTCTTCTGCAGGCTAAACAATCCCAGCTCCCTCAGCCTCTCCTCATAACTCATGTGTTCCAGTCCCCTAATCATTTTTGTTGCCCTTCGCTGGACTCTCTCCAATTTATCCACATCCTTCTTGATGTGTGGGGCCCAAAACTGGACACAGTACTCCAGATGAGGCCTCACCAATGTCGAATAGAGGGGAACGATCACGTCCCTCGATCTGCTCGCTATGCCCCTACTTATACATCCCAAAATGCCATTGGCCTTCTTGGCAACAAGGGAACACTGCTGACTCATATCCAGCTTCTCGTCCACTGTCACCCCTAGGTCCTTTTCTGCAGAACTGCTGCCTAGCCATTCGGTCCCTAGTCTGTAGCTGTGCATTGGGTTCTTCCGTCCTAAGTGCAGGACCCTGCACTTATCCTTATTGAACCTCATCAGATTCCTTTTGGCCCAATCTTCCAATTGGTCTAGGTCCTTCTGTATCCTATCCCTCCCCTCCAGCGTATCTACCACTCCTCCCAGTTTAGTATCATCCGCAAATTTGCTGAGAGTGCAATCCACACCATCCTCCAGATCATTTATGAAGATATTGAATAAAACCGGCCCCAGGACCGACCCTTGGGGCACTCCACTTGATACCGGCTGCCAACTAGACATGGAGCCATTGATCACTACCCGTTGAGCCCGACAATTTAGCCAGCTTTCTACCCACCTTATAGTGCATTCATCCAGCCCATACTTCCTTAACTTGCTGACAAGAATACTATGGGAGACCGTGTCAAAAGCTTTGCTAAAGTCAAGAAACAATACATCCACTGCTTTCCCTTCATCCACAGAACCAGTAATCTCATCATAAAAGGCGATTAGATTAGTCAGGCATGACCTTCCCTTGGTGAATCCATGCTGGCTGTTCCTGATCACTTTCCTCTCATGCAAGTGCTTCAGGATTGATTCTTTGAGGACCTGCTCCATGATTTTTCCAGGGACTGAGGTGAGGCTGACTGGCCTGTAGTTCCCAGGATCTTCCTTCTTCCCTTTTTTAAAGATTGGCACTACATTAGCCTTTTTCCAGTCATCCGGGACTTCCCCGGTTCGCCACGAGTTTTCAAAGATAATGGCCAGTGGCTCTGCAATCACAGCCGCCAATTCCTTCAGCACTCTCGGATGCAACTCGTCCGGCCCCATGGACTTGTGCACGTCCAGCTTTTCTAAATAGTCCCTAACCGCCTCTATCTCCACAGAGGGCTGGCCATCTCTTCCGCATTTTGTGATGCCCAGCGCAGCAGTCTGGGAGCTGACCTTGTTAGTGAAAACAGAGACAAAAAAAGCATTGAGTACATTAGCTTTTTCCACATCCTCTGTCACTAGGTTGCCTCCCTCATTCAGTAAGGGGCCCACACATTCCTTGGCTTTCTTCTTGTTGCCAACATACCTGAAGAAACCCTTCTTGTTACTCTTGACATCCAGTGAATAGGGCACTGGTCTAGGCCTATTTGATACAAGGCAGATTCCCCGAAGGGGATTTATCTACGAAACCAGATAGTCCTCCTCCTCTACAGAGGGAGAGGACCAGAGAAAATCATAGGGATCAACTGAGTTGAGGGACAGCACTGGCATGTGATGTGGGAGACCTGGGTTCAATTCCCTTCTCTGCCAAGTACTTCCTGTGTGACCTTGGGCAAGTCACTTGGCCACTCTGTGCCTCAGTTCCTTATCCATTAAAATGGGGATAATAGCTCTGTGCTACCTCAGTGGGGTGTTATGAAAATAAATACATAATATCTGTACAGCTCTTTGAGATACATGGCACTTTTCATCAGTCGAAGTCAGGTATTATCCCTTAACTAATGCAGGCAACAGAAATCCTACAGACAATTTCATTCCACCAATTTTTTGAGCACTACACGTTTGAAACACACACAATTGAAGTGTCTCTTTATAATTCTATTTCATGTGAAAATATCCCGAATAACAGCTCAACCTGTGCCTGCTTTTTATCTGCATGACAAAAGAACTGAACATCTTTACTGTTGTTCTAGGAATCACTGCATTAAACGTTTCCGTCATACATTTTGAGTAGGCATTTCTATAGTAGGTTTGTAATTACCCAAGTAGGAGAGCAAGACTTCAATGCAGACACACACACACACACACACATACATACATACAAACAGGCCCAAAGGTTCTCGTGGACGTTTTAAACACACCAATCCTGCTACGTAAGCAGCATTATTGCAGCTTTATTGGGTTTGGCTGTAGAGATAGTCCCACATAAAGCAGAATTTAGAATCAGAGTTTAAGGCCAGGGACCTCCCGATCATAGAATCATAGAATATCAGGGTTGGAAGGGACCTCAGGAGGTCATCTAGTCCAATTCCCTGCTCAAAGCAGGACCAACCCCCAATTAAATCATCCCAGCCAGGGCTTTGTCAAGCCTGACCTTAAAAACTTCTAAGGAAGGAGATTCTACCACCTCCCTAGGTAATGCATTCCAGTGTTTCACCACCCTCCTAGTGAAGAAGTTTTTCCTAATATCCAACTTAAACCTCCCCCACTGCAACTTGAGACCATTACTCCTTGTCCTGTCCTCTTCCACCACTGAGAATAGTCTAGAACCATCCTCTCTGGAACCACCTCTCAGGTAGTTGAAAGCAGCTATCAAATCCCCCCTCATTCTTCTCTTCTGCAGACTAAACAATCCCAGTTCCCTCAGCCTCTCCTCATAAGTCATGTGTTCCAGACCCCTAATCATTTTTGTTGCCCTTCGCTGGACTCTCTCCAATTTATCCACATCCTTCTTGTAGTGCGGGGCCCAAAACTGGACACAGTACTCCAGATGAGGCCTCACCAATGTCGAATAGAGGGGAACGATCACATCCCTTGATCTGCTCGCTATGCCCCTACTTATACATCCCAAAATGCCACTGGCCTTCTTGGCAACAAGGGCACACTGCTGACTCATATCCAGCTTCTCGTTCACTGTCACCCCTAGGTCCTTTTCCGCAGAACTGCTGCCTCGCCATTCGGTCCCTAGTCTGTAGCTGTGCATTGGGTTCTTCCGTCCTAAGTGCAGGACCCTGCACTTATCCTTATTGAACCTCATCAGATTTCTTTTGGCCCAATCCTCCAATTTGTTTAGGTCCCTCTGTATCCTATCCCTGCCCTCCAGTGTATCAACCACTCCTCCCAGTTTAGTATCATCCACAAATTTGCTGAGAGTGCAATCCACACCATCCTCCAGATCATTTATGAAGATATTGAACAAAACCAGCCCCAGGACCGACCCCTGGGGCACTCCACTTGACACCGGCTGCCAACTAGACATGGAGCCATTGATCACTACCCGTTGAGCCTGACAATCTAGCCAACTTTCTACCCACCTTATAGTGCATTCATCCAGCCCTTACTTCTTTAACTTGCTGACAAAAATACTGTGGGAGACAGTGTCAAAAGCTTTGCTAAAGTCAAGAAACAATACATCCACTGCTTTCCCTTTATCCACAGAACCAGTAATCTCATCATAGAAGGCGATTAGATTAGTCAGGCATGACCTTCCCTTGGTGAATCCATGTTCCTGATCACTTTCCTCTCATGTAAGTGCTTCAGGATTGATTCCTTGAGGACCTGCTCCATGATTTTTCCAGGGACTGAGGTGAGGCTGACTGGCCTGTAGTTCCCAGGATCCTCCTTCTTCCCTTTTTTAAAGATTGGCACTACATTAGCCTTTTTCCAGTCATCTGGGACTTCCCCCGTTTGCCACGAGTTTTCAAAGATAATGGCCAATGGCTCTGCAATCACAGCCGCCAATTCCTTTAGCACTCTCAGATGCAACTCGTCCGGCCCCATGGATTTGTGCACGTCCAGCTTTTCTAAATAGTCCCTCACCACCTCTTTCTCCACAGAGGGCTGGCCATCTACTCCTCATGTTGTGATGCCCAACTTGTGATTTTAATGCTTCTACTTAAGAATAAATGTGCTTGTTTAAGAAAAACTGTGTGGTACCTTATAACTCTGGGCAGTTACACTCTTCATAGCCTCTGAGGAGAAAAACAAAGCAGGCCTGCTTAGGCAGACTGATTTGCTGGGGAAGTCAAAGAGCAGACAGGGAACTGAACAGTCGTGGAATAACCCCATCAGGAGGGAGTGAGACATGGATCTTTGCCAAAGAGAGGTGACAGCTACAGAGACAGAAGCCTGAGAGCTGGTGCCTTTGCTGGACTATGAGGAGGAACGGGTGCAGTTGCCCTGGACCATGACATATAGGTAAGGGGGAAAATTCCCTGCTTCATTGCTGCGTACTGCCTTGGGCTTTCATGGGCAACTAAGCAATACAGCAAATAAACAATAAGCTCCTCCAAATGAAAATGATGTTTTATTACTGTGTTCTGCAGAAATGTGTTTCAAACAGTAGCTGGCCACTGGTCTAGTTATTACGTAGTCCTGCCTTGAGGTGCAGGGGACTGCACTAGATGAGGTCCCTTCCAGTCCTACACTTCTATGATTTTACATCCGAATGAGAAGACTGTATTCCAAGTTCCAGCTTTGCATGGTTTTAGTGGAGATTCTACATGTTTCTTGGCCCACAAAAAGGCTGTGTGCGTCAAAGAATGTGTCTTGACTTGATTAAGAAGAGGATAAGAAGATGCTTTGTGCACTGGGGGCAATGCCCAGGTTGTTCAATCTAGTAACACATTATTCTGTAGCCTTTTATTATCCCTAATATTATTTGCACAGTACAAGAAATATGTCCTAACATTGAGATCTATTAGTTTATGGAATAAGAGTATAGGGAACGGATGGAAAATACCTCACCTGAGACAAAGCACTAGAAGCAAGGAAGAAATCTCTCTTGGCAGGCGTAGGCTTCCTGACCTAGCACTTCTCTCCTGTATCTGCTATCAGATAAAAAATTTAGGTCTTTTAGAATCTGTGAGGCACACAGCCTGCTGAATAGCCAATAAATCTGATCTGGCTCCTTTTTAACCCTTTGGTTCCAAACAAACTATTAGAGAATTTTGTGGTATGAAAACCATTGTACTTTATAGGACTTCAGGGTTGCTGCACATCATGACATTTCAGAATGTCACATGAACAAATGGGCTAGATGTTAGACCCTCCTGTTCCCAAAGCACAGACTCCTTGCCATTTCAGCTAACAGAGAATCGTAGTTATCAGAAAAGGAGCCGGCGCAGTTTGGGCAGTTCTGATTCGATCCAGCGGAGGTATGCATACACACTAGCCCGTTCATTACAGTATGATTATTCTCAACGTTTTATGAAACTTAAACAACCCTAAAGGCACTAAGAAAGCTTTAAGGCAATTTCAGTGAAAACACGGGCTTAATGCACCACTGCATTATAACAGTGTTCTGTCGGTGTCACTCCGTTGATTATAGTTGTGTTAAAAACTGGCACAACAGTGGTGAATCATGCCCCTTATCCTCCCCAAACTGGTTTTGCCAGTGGTAAGAGGTTTTTCATACTTCTCTGTTCATCGTGCCATTTAAATTATTTTCTAAATATTGATACATGTCACATCTATCAGTCTTAATCTGTATATACTTGTATTTGATTGCCACTATATATAGCACATAATCCCAACAGGACAGTGGTTCTCAAATTGTGGGTTGGAACCCCAAAGTGGGACGCAACCCCATTTTAATGGAGTTGCCAGAACTGGCTTAGACTTGCAGGAGCCCGGGGCCAAACCCCAAGGGCTTCAGCCCTGGGCAGCAGGGCTTAGGTTACAGGCCCCCTGCCTGGGGCTGAAGGCCTTGAGCTTCAGTTTTGGCCCCTTCATCCAGGGTGGTGGGGTTTGGGCTTTGGCCCCCCCACCTAGGGTGGGAAGGGCTCGGGTGGGCTCAGGCTTCAACCCCCCTCCTGGGGTCTTGTAGTAATTTTTGTTGTCAGAGGGGTGCAATGAAGTTTGAGAACCCCTGTAATAGCAGCTGAGCATACACAATTCCCATTAAAGTCCTCTGAGGTTCCAGGTGCTTGGCCTCCCTCAGGAGCAGGCTGACATGTGCTTATGCTGGGCCATAGTATCTACGATTCTTGCTGAGCTTGATGCAGCAGGGTGGGTGACTGCCAGGGAGCTTGTTGTGGCTCCCTGATTCTCTGGCTAGTTCTACAGCGATTCCAGCCGCAGTGGATTTTAGAGCAGCTTCTGGACGGCTCTAAACTCCACCAGCTGGTAAAGCCCCAAGGAACAGCATATATGTTGGAGTGCAGCACAATCCATCGCCCTCCCAACATGCCACCTATGCTGTGGGCAGGTGGAAGGTGGTGCTGAGGCTAGCTACATTGTCTCTGTACCCACTAAGAGTTCCCTCATGCCAAAAGAATTCTCAAAGGCCAGACCCAGCTGCTACTGACCCCCCTGTGGTCCCAGAGAAACACAAAGGAGCTGGAACATACCACAAACTCTGGCCTAGTATGTGTTCATTCTTGGTAATATCTCAGGGTCTCTGAAATGACTGCAAACATTCTTTGAGAGACAGTCTTAACAGTTTCTGCTACTGATCATGATTTAATAAGGAGCTGTGACCTTTTAAAAGAACTAGCACATGACCTTGAGAATTGTGGTTACTTCCACTCTGCAGCAGCAGCAGCGTGCACTAGCATAGGACTCTCTAGATAAATCACTATCCAATTCAGAAACCAATGGGAGCACTTGCTTTTCCAACTGATAACATAAAGCAGTCCATACCGTCAAGCATCATAAATATTTGGGTGCATTTTAGATTCCACCTTGTAAACATTCTAAAAAGATCAATGAAAGCAATCCAAGGTCTGGGCCTGCTCCTGCCAGGTGTTGAGCACCTCTTGTGTGATACTGAAGGCTTTAATTCCCCATTAAAGTCAATGGAAATTGATACAACACGATGCTGAGTGCCCTCAAGCCCCATATTAAAAATAAAATTCAAGTGCAATCCCTCTGGATTACAAAATCCTTTCAGATTTGTCCAGAATTGTGTTCAGATTTATAAACTACAGGTAAGGGACCTACTCCCATTGAAGTCAGTGAGACTTTTGCCATGGATTGCAGTGGGGCTAGGATCAGGCTGAGCAGCAGTGGACTGGTTAGCTGGGCAATCAGTTTAATCTGAAAGGACCTTGCTACAGAGTTTTGTAGTACAAATGGATGTGTACTTTTGCATTTGTAGTGCTGACTATCACAAAATATTTATATATAGCTGACATCGTAATGGCAATCTAATCAGAAATTTAGGTATGGCCATCACATATTCTGACATCTACAGTTGCCCCCAATTGCAGCCCCTTTTCTAGACACGAGGGCCCAGATCCTCAAAGGTATTTAGGTATCTAACTCCTATTAAAATCAGTGGGAGTTAGGCACCTCAAACATTTGAGCATCTGGGCCCATGCCCATGTTAGTTGGACAGAGTCTGCATTTATCTCTCCTGATTCAGTTACGTTAATCTGAAAATCTGAGTTGCTTCGCAGAACGGCAGCTGGAGTCATTTAATGGGCGTGGGCAAGATACAGCGGTGCTGAACCGAGTGTGTCCCCACTGGAATCAGTGGGGCTACTGCTGTAGAGAGCTCTCCCAGCGCTCCACGAGGGGCGTAGCTACCGGCACTAGTGCTGGGGCACTGTCTACGCTGGGGCTTTACGGCGCTGTAACTTGCTGCGCTCAGGGGGCTGTTTTTCACCCCCCTCAGCGAGAAAGTTGCAGCACTGTAAAATGCCAGTGTAGACAAGCCCTTAGGCAGCAGCAGCCGGCAGCGCAGGCAAGGGAGAGCCGCGCGGCAGGGCAGCCGCCCGCTTTCAATCAGGCAGGGACGCTCCGGGGCTGGGGGAGGCACACAGGGGAGGGGGGCAGACGGGAGCCAGGGGACGGTCCAGGCAGGCCTGGGGGAGAGACCTGGCGCCAAACACTGGTGGAGCCAGGCCCCCGGCCCTGAATATTCCTGGAGCCTGGGCACCACAGGCCCATATAACTCGCTGCCCCTGCACAGGGTGCTCTGTAGGGATAAAGACTGTGAGGCACTCAGATGCAGTGGTAACTGGAGTCCATGTAAATATCTAAGATTGACAGAAGAGAAAGGTAAATAGAGGCAATGACTTTTAAAAAAAAAAATCTTTTACAGCAGTGAAAAGCATGCGAGGTGTTTCCCAATCTAATTTCAGACATGACATAAGGAAGGGGCCAGCAAGTCAACAGGAGACGGGGCGGGGATTCTGAGCATAATAGGACCTTATGCAAATGTGAATACATTTCTGACCAAGTAGACTGCTGCCACTTTCATAACTACTTCTGAAGAGGTAACTAGCATCCTACAGGGCTTCCTCGTGGCTCAAGAGTCATGGGATAGGCAAAATAGTGGTCATTTTCTAGCCTTACAGGAGATTTATAACATAGCTAATGAAACATCAGCAATATGGTAGCATATGCCCTCAGCAAAGACAGACATCTGTTGCCAGGATGAGACATCTGGAATGGGATGTCAGCTAATAGCCCTTCACCTCCATGTTATTTTTTTTCAAACCCCCGTCCCGATGTGCTGTAACGTGGAATACAATCAAAATTTCAAACAGCAGCTCAGTTCTATTAAAGACATTCTTAGAAGCTGTTCATATTTTTATCCTTTGCAAGGTCATGTCTTTACATACCCCTGTAGGAAATCTCAGCAAAGTGGTGACCCTTAAAGAGCTGAAGGTCCCATTACATTGAGGAGTGTCCCAAACTCTGAAATTTTCCTTCCCCTTCTCTCCCTCTCCTTTCATCTGTGCTCCCAGTCCAACCAGACCCCTGATCTTCCAGCTTCTTTTTGCTTTCCCCAAACAAGCCCACAAGTACCTCGCTCCCCCTCATCAGTTGCTCAGATTCAAGTTTCCTAACGCAGTCCCCCAAGATCCTTATTTCAAAGACACTCTTCACTATCAGTACCTATCCTATCCCCCCGAGTCTTCACCCTCTGTTCTATTCAAATCTCACAAATCTCACAGAGGATCAGGAAAAGGAACAGCTGGGACATCCCACATTTTAAAAATAGTTTGGGGTTCAGTTTGATTTGATATTTGGTCAGGAATTTAGGCTGTGTCTCTCTACTTGTTCTAGTGACCCCATCCCATCTGCTGCTCTCCCTCATGCCCACTCTAATTTCCTCCCTTACTCTTCTCCATAACTTCTCATTCTCTAGCTCTTTCAGCTCACAATATAAGCATCTTAAAAAAAACAAACCAGCCTTGTCCCTACTTGCATCTCAACTACCGTCCATCTCCAGCAACTGCCCCTTCCCTTTCTAAGCTCACTGAAAGTGCTGTTTGCAATGTCTCTCTCTATTCAAAGCTGCATTTTTTCTAGACCCTGGGACACAGTGGGTCTACATCTCACTACTAATCTTGGTGAGTGTTTGTACGCATCAGTACACAACTATGGACAGGTCTACACTAGAAGCGCTACATTGGCGCAGCTGCACAAATGCAGCTGCACTGCTGAAGTGCATCTGATGAAGACCCTCTATACCGACGGGAGAACGCTCCCCCATCGGCATAATCACTCCACCTCTACGAGAGGCAGAAGCTCTGTCAGC
This sequence comes from Lepidochelys olivacea, assembly GCF_965140295.1. NCBI lineage: Eukaryota > Metazoa > Chordata > Testudines > Cheloniidae > Lepidochelys > Lepidochelys olivacea. The sequence goes on along the minus strand of NC_140412.1, from coordinate 22,030,373 downwards.
GGGAGAGCTGGCGTGGACAGCGCTTAGGTCATTGTGGCTTGTGTCGCTCAGGGAGGTGTCTTTTTCACACCCCTGAGCAACGTAAGTTAGATCGACTTAAGTAGTGGTGTAGATTTGCCCATAATGTGTGCCTGCACTTTCCACTACACACATACACACACACACACACACACACACAGAGTTTATGCATGCAGCTAGCAATGTGCTGCCACGGCAGAGGATTTGTGATGGCAAAGCAGGTGCCCCCGAAAAAATCAATATTTTTATTAACCCAAATCCTTTCTAAGTCCTGAGAGTGCCCCACCCAGACCCAGATGCGCGTTAGCTATCTGCCCTGTTTATTCTTTAACCAGCAATAATTTCCTTCCCTAAATTTCTTCCCTTCTTTCCGTGGTTAGCCCATTTGTTCTTCCTTTAGCTCTCAGCCAGTTCATATCTCTAACCTGAGCTATTTTCACTTCACTGCTCATTCTCAATCTAAAGCCTTTGTCAATACACAACAGAGTAGTTCAATATGTGAGCGCTCCAAAATCACTCCAGAAAACATTTTCCTGGTTGAGATAATGATTATAAATAAACTCGATTCCAGTCTATAATTAGCCTATGCCCTACTGAATATGTCACCTCTCCCTGGCTGCATGCCAAGAGATTAATACAAGTATCTGGAAAGACAATAGATTAGATAATGATTCGTTCAGCTGTCCGTTATGAGGGATGCCTTTCATTGGTGTCCCAAATTTATCTCCGGTCCAGGCTGACCTGGCCTTCATGCATTTTTACTATTGTAAATTATTTATTCTGTAGCAGGAATGCTGAGTCAGAAAACTGCAGCAATAGAGCAACGGTTACAGTATTGGTTGGGTTTAGTGTGCAGGTGCTGTTGGCCTGTGATGGACAGGAGGTCAGACTAGATGATCTCTCAGTTCCCACTGGCCTTAAACTTTATGACTCGATGGATTCAACTACACTGCAAGAAAAATCAGCGAGTCGCAGAACCAGGGTCAACTGACTGGGGTTCATACTTCAGAGCTAAAAATAGCAGGGTGGATGTTTCCACTCAGACTCCAGCCCCTCCATCCCCACAAGTTCTGAGACCCAGGCTCCAGCCTGAGCAGGAATGTCTGCATTGCTAGTTTTAGCCCCGTAGCACACCATACGCAACACAGTCCAGCCCTGTCGAGCTAGCTTTGCTGGTCATCTGAAGTTGCATAAACTGGCTACATTATAGCCCCATAAATATGGTCCAGCTTTTGCTAGACATCACCATGACATGATACTTTTAGGATTTTAAGCCTGGAGGCAGTTTGGGTTTTGTTCTGCTTATCGCTTTTTACATTGCATCTATACATGCAACTTTCTGCACTAGGCGGGGCAAGTCCTTCCTGAATCAGTTGGGAGCCAGGAAAAATGTATCAGCCAGAATGCAGGTCAGTAACTCTGAGATCACGGCCATGCGGACTGCCAGCCTGATGTGCATTGAGCACCAGCTTTTTGCAGCATAAAAGATGTTTGGCTTGAGGAAGGTTTGAAGGTGGGGAAAACAGAGGGAGGAAATAAGAGGAGCTGTCCCCAGCATTTGAAAATTCACTTGGATGCTGCTTTCCTGGTGAGTTAAGGGGCTTACGTGACCAAATACTGCCAAATCACCCAGAAAAAAAACTAACCAAATTCTCCTCAAACGTAAAATAAAGTAATTAAAAAAATCATAATAATTACTTCAGAAATGTGGATCACCACCCCCCACAAGTAACATTTGAACTATGTACTGCTCTAAAGCTCTGGTTAGATTTCAAGTTAATCAATGGCTAATATTTTTATGTCTTTAGTCTGCAGATTGCTGTTGTCTGCAGAGGGAGATTTTTCTGAGCTGGACAGGGTTCATCTAGCACAATATGGTGTGTCTCTTTTCCAAATGATGCCTATCTGCATATCACTGACAGGCTACCTAATGCCAAAACCTTTACAATTTTATAATGAAAAGAACTATTAGGTCCCGATTATTGTTAGGCTAGGGCTCTCCAAAATACTAGAGAAAAGGGATTGTGTTTTTTATAAGCAGCCACAAGCCTCCATAAAGAGCATATGTCCTTCCTTTTGTCCCCTCTCTGCATGAATGCTCCTCCTCCCAGTTATTTTCCACAGCAGGCACAAGTCGCTATCAGCAGTACACATAAATAAAAGGGACACAGCCTCAAAGAGGATGTGCTTGAGGTAGAGCGTCCCTGGGCATTAAAGACACAAGACAAAACCTTCTACTGGGAGTTGCTAGTACTGTACCTCAGCTTCTGTGTCTGTGCCTGGCACGGCTGGTGCATGCATCATTGTGCGGTGGGGTTGGCTAGCATGATTTATAATGTGAGACACAAAGAGACTGAAGCAAATAAAGTAAGTGTCCTCTTGATCCTTTCTTCACCCTTCTCTATAAATAGAATGAAGGGAGAGAAACAATAATCGCTTTATAAACTAGAGAAAACTTACAATGTGTTGGATGGGAAGCCTTATTATTTACATAGTGTTGTCTCTTTACCTGTACAAGAGTTGAGGTGTGTCATATCTAAAGCATGTTCTGAGGATCTTATAGTCTAAGGGCCCAGTTCAGTGCCCCCTGAAGTAAATGAAAAGATTCCCACTGATTTTGATAGGTATTGGCTCAGGCCTTATAGGCCATTGGTTTTCAAGCTTTTTTTCTGGTGACCCAGTTGAAGAAAAGTGTTGATGCCCATGACCCAGTGGAGCTGGAGATGAGGAGTTTGGGGTGTGGAAGGGGCTCAGAGCTGGGGCACAGGGCTGGGGTGTGGAGGTGAGGGCTGTGGGCTGGGGCTGGGAATGAGGGGTTCAGGGTGTGAGAGGGGGCTCTGGGCTGGGGCAGGGGGGTGGGGCGTAGGAGGGGGTCAGGGCTCTGGGCTGGGGGTGCAGGCTCTGGGGTGAGGCTGGGGATGAGGGGTTTGGGGTGCAGTAAGGGGCCCCAGTTTTGGGGGGGCTCAGGGCTGGGGCAGGGGATTAGGATGTGGGGTTGGGGTGCGGGCTTACCTCGGGTGGCTCCCATTTAGCAGCGCAGTGGGGGTGCTAAAGGAGCAGGTCCGGCTCCTAGGCAGAGGCATGCAAATGGTTCCGCATGGCTCTCACCCACGGGCACTACCCCCTGCCCCCCCAGCTCCCATTGTCCGGTTCCCATAAGAATGATTACAGGATTAGACAACATGCCTCAAGGTGATCGACCCAAGGAGCTCATCTATTTAGCTTAACAAAGAGAAGGGTAGAGGGTGACTTACTTACAGTCTGTAAGTGCCTGCATTGGAACAAATAGTTAATATTGGGTTTGTCAATCTAGCAGAGAAACGTGTAACGTGATCTAATGGCTGGGAGCTGAAACTAGACAAATTCAGACTAGAAATAAGGCATAAATTATTAACAGTGAGAATAATTAACCATTGGAACAATTTTCCAAGGATCATGGTGGATTCTCCATCACTGACCATTTTTAAATCAAGATTGGATATTTTTCTACAGGATATGGTCTAGGAATTATTTGGGGGAAGTTCTATGGCCTGTGTTATACAGGAGCTTAGGCTGAATGTTCACAATGATCCCTTCCGATCTTGGAATCTATGAATCTCACTCGTCACACACATTTGTTTTCTAGAAACCCATCAAACACATCAAATCTGTGTCTGATTTTTCTTATCATTAATTCCCAAACCCAAAGGATGTGTCTCTCATATTCATTCTTTACATGTTATGACCCATAAGAACCAAGCATTAAACATCTATCGGGACTGACATCATCCATTCATTTCACCAGCAGCAACTGGTGTTTGTCATCTATCAATCAATCAATCTAAAAATTGCTCTGAACCTTTTCTGGCAAAAATTCCACAAGGTATGATGCCTTTATTCTCAAGTGCATTCACCAGCACAGACATCAGTCGTATTTAAGTTTAAATCTGTAGTTTGTCTGTACGTATTGGGCTGCACAGTTATTGCTCTTAATGAAGGAGAGAACTGGATGAAATTCTGTGGCCTGTGTTGTGCAGGAGGTCAGGCTAAATGATCTAATGGTCCCTTCTAGTCTTAAAATCTAAGACTCTGCAATGCAGTTATTTATTTGGAATGTTTCACCAAGCATTCATCGCAGGGTGATGCTGTTCTCTGTGCATAACGCTTCCTGATTCAGATCTCTAGCTGCTGCAGTGCTTTCTGTGGGTCTGATCCCACTTACACTCAAGTCAAATGGCCAAACTCCCATTGAGTTCAGTGGCCCACAGTCCTACTAATCAAATGGATGTTTGACTGAACTGAAACCTCTGGATCTGACTCTCAGATGCTGGCACTGGCTTTCTATAAGGAACTTGGTCACAAGGTGCTCTCTGAACTCTCACCTGGAGATTTGCTCAGGCCTAATTTTAAAGCCCGACCTGGACCAAACCCACGCCAAGCACAGCCAACCCAAACCCAGCCTGAGAGTATCAAGCTGTTTCGAGGACCAACCCCACTCCTGCCAGATGCTGCCTCACCGTGTTGGGCATGCTCCAGAGTGAGAGATGCTACGAATCATTGGCACATTCACTCAGCAGCATACTCAGAGCACAGTAAGGTGGCAGTGGCCAGCAGCAGCAGGGCATGCAGCTGCCATCACAATGCCCTCTGTGGCCAGGAGGAGGTGATCAGAGGTGATCCAATCCCAAGAGGGATGGGTTGCTAGTCTTCAAGATTGCTAGTCAGACTAAATGCAACCCAAACCTGACACTTGTTGTCAGGTCCTGTTGGATTTGAGTTGGGTTGCAAGGCTCTACTTTCACCAGTCAAAGTCTGGTCCTATTTGCTTCCATTAAGGACGTCAGAGGATATGGTGGAAAGCTAATTAATTTACCTGTGCTGAGTGTCATCTAATCCGACACCAGATTCTGTATTGTTGGGCAATTAACTTAATACACATGTGGAAATTGGTGCTGGTTCCTTAGTGGGCTGGGTGACTCACCTGATGGTCACTGTTTGCAGTGATGTGGTTTTTTAAAAACATCTGTTCACCTCCACTTGGAATCTAAAGACATATGCATGTGATAGACTAAATTATCACAAAGCCCTGGCTGGGATGATTTAACTGGGAATTGGTCCTGCTTTGAGCAGGGGGTTGGACTAGATGACCTTCTGGGGTCCCTTCCAACCCTGATATTCTATGATTCTATGATTAGACTGAGGGCTACTTACCAAGCCCATCCAAGGTAAAGAACAACAGACACATTTACATTAGCCTAATGCAGTCCTAGAAGAGATATACATTGTGCTTAAACAGATTAGACAGTGATACTCAGGCTGCAGCTCGTGAGCTATAAGTCGCTCTTTCATGTGTCTCCTGCGGTTCTTTGCACCACATGATATTAAAACACTGTGGGACTTAATTATCAACCAATCTAAGTGATTAACCAATCAGGATGCTTTTACTATGTTATTAACCAAGTAAGTTATCAACTTGCACTAAGCCAGGGGTCAGCATCTTTTTAGAAGTGGTGTGCCGAGTCTTCATTTATTCACTCTAATTTAAGGTTTCGCATGCCAGTAATACATTTTAACGTTTTTAGAAGCTCTCTTTCTATAAGTCTAGAAATACAGTATAACTAAACTATGGTTGTATTTAAAGTAAATAAGGTTTTTCAAATGTTTAAGAAGCTTCACTTAAAATTAAGTTAAAATGCAGATCTTATCAGTTTAGTGTGATCCTTGCCCTTGCTTTTCCTTGCTGAGTTTTCCAATGTCTGGCACATATTTGGATACTTTAAGCTGCACACAAGCTTCTGAGAGATCAGTTGTTAACCAGCTCCGAGAGGGACAGAGGACAGATTTCATGTGTGAAAATACCTGTTCACACAGGTATGTGGATCCAAATGCTGAAAGCATTGCAAACGTAATTTTCTTCAAACAGTTAAATTTCACTGGCAGGGACGTCCAGCAGGTCAGAATAGAGGCCCCATGATCTCTCTCGGTAGCTTCAAGTGCACTCCACAGATCTCCAAACTTTGATGCCCACAATTCTGAGCTTTTTAACTGAATGAGCTGCATTTTGAAATCTTCAACACCCATCCACTGAAATACAGACAAATCCAAGTTGTTTTTGTTGAACTCCTCAGGTTTAATTAGAAAAGAAAGCATTGGGCCAAATTTCTGGAAATGTTGAAATCTGTCAGAAAGTTCTGATTCCAGTTCTTGCATGTACATTCTAATCTCAACATCAAATGCAGTGCGCTGTTCCATGTGGCATGATAGTGATGAAAGCAGCAAATCAGGACCTAGACAAATTGGAGGATTGGGCCAAAAGAAATCTGATGAGGTTCAACAAGGATAAGAGCAGAGTCCTGCACTTAGGACGGAAGAATCCAATGCACCGCTACAGACTAGGGACCGAATGGCTAGGCAGCAGTTCTGCGGAAAAGGACCTGACAGTGGACGAGAAGCTGGATATGAGTCAACAGTGTGCCCTTGTTGCCAAGAAGGCCAATGGCATTTTGGGATGTATAAGTAGGGACATAGCCAGCAGATCGAGGGACGTGATCGTTCCCCTCTATTCAACATTGGTGAGGCCTCATCTGGAGTACTGTGTCCAGTTTTGGGCCCCGCACTACAAGAAGGATGTGGATAAATTGGAGAGAGTCCAGCGAAGGGCAACAAAAATGATTAGGGGTCTGGAACACATGACTTATGAGGAGAGGCTGAGGGAACTGGGATTGTTTAGTCTGCAGAAGAGAAGAATGAGGGGGGATTTGATAGCTGCTTTCAACTACCTGAGAGGTGGTTCCAGAGAGGATGGTTCTAGACTATTCTCAGTGGTAGAAGATGACAGGACAAGGAGTAATGGTCTCAAGTTGCAGTGGGGGAGGTTTAGGTTGGATATTAGGAAAAACTTTTTCACTAGGAGGGTGGTGAAACACTGGAATGCGTTCCCTAGGGAGGTGGTAGAATCTCCTTCCTTAGAAGTTTTTAAGGTCAGGCTTGACAAAGCCCTGGCTGGGATGATTTAATTGGGGATTGGTCTTGCTTTGAGCAGGGGGTTGGACTAGATGACCTCCTGAGGTCCCTTCCAACCCTGATATTCTATGATTCTATGAATGTTGATGGCTAATTTGGCTCCTGAACCACTGCAGTCTGAGTATAACTAGATTAGTCTATTTCAACATTAGTGCTACAAATATACCCTCCTCCCTCTTAGCCCAGGCCTCCCCACACTTTACCACAGATGTCTTCTGCAGGGTTATTAATGATCTCTCGTCCCCTTCTGGGACGCAGTGGTCCCCTCATCAGAGACTTTAGGTGTCCCAAGGCAGTTAGAACCCCATCCAAGTCCTTTGTAGGGGCTTCAAGCCACTAACCATCTCTTCTCTTGGAGGAGAGCATTGTCATCCCCTCCCACTATTGGCAGAGGCATGGGGAAAACATACACAGTCATGGTGAGTCATTAATAACTCTGCAGAAGACATCAGAGGTAAAGTGTGGGGAGGCCTAGGGTAAGGGTGAGGAGGATATATTTGCAGCACAAATGTTGAAATGGGCTAATCTGTTTAAGCATCATCAACTAAGCAGCCGTGGCAGACAGCATCCTAGCAAGCTGAAGATCGTAACCTGGGAACGCCTTGAGTTTGCTTACCAACAAGCATCTGGTTGCTGAGGAACCTGCTGAGTTCTCTAACTCTGACATGGAACATAAGATAGTGTGTCACTACCCTGCCACTTAGAGCAGGAGCAGGAAAGAGAGTCTTTCCCCTCCCCTCGATACCTGAATGAGGAGGTGAGAAGGGACTGAGGCAGATTCCTTACACTTACACACACACACACATACACACAATGGTTGGATTTGGAGCACACTGCCCCACCTGGTGTTTCCCCAAGAACAGAAATAGAACTAGCAGCCACTTAGCACTCCTGTTTTCTCCCACCCTTTCAGTCTTGTCTATTTTGGCTCTAAGCTTTCTGGGGCAAGGATGGTCTCTTTGTGTGTGTGTGTGTGTGTGTGTGTGTGCTGTGCCTAGCAGAATGAAGCCCTGATCTTGGCTGGAGCCTTTAGACATTACAGTGATGTAAATAAATAATAATTATTAATACAGCACTTTGGGACCCTTTGGCATGAGAAATGTTCTATAAATGTAGGCTATTACTGGAGTAGTGCTGGATCCTTATCCAAGGTGCATTTTCCCATCTGTTACTTAGCTACTTGTTTACCAATCATTTAAATATCTGAACATCTAGGCAGATGGAATATGATGACACTAGAATTGCTGTGATTTATGACAGGGTGCCAATGGAAGCAGAAGCATCCCCGTGTAAGCTAAAGGAGTTGCTAAGGGGCATCCCGGCTGCTTTGCAAAGTTAAATAATTTGGCCGTTTCACAAAGTGCAGCAGACAGAGATCCGTGTGAAGCACCTGCAAGTTTTGTTTAAAGTGAGCTGTGGTTCAGTTCAGCATGAGTCAAAAAACAGTGTGTGACATCGCCAAAAAGCTTCTTCAGACACCTTCAGCTCTTGCAAAGCTGAGGCAACATCAGCCCGCTATGTGCTCTGTGACTCCCGCAGCAGCCCACAAGCGGGGCGTACAGCCAGCAGCAGCACAGCTGCTGCTACGGCTGATGCCAGGACAGGGTGAGGAGTGAGGGCAGCAATGGAGCGGGAAGGTGCCGTCTCCCTGCAGAGACAGGATCTACAGGGTAGGAGGCTTGCATCCCTTGATGAGCGTTGTCACCTTGCGTCCTTCCCAAGCCATACCCCAGTGCTCTGAACTCTGAGGCTCCAAGGTCCTTTGGAACCACATAAGGTTTACATTAATTTGTTCTCTTCCGCTCACTTTTGCATGGGAGGGGAAGACACGGACCTCAGATGTTAATGCAGCAGTATTTAAAAACAACAGTATGTTTGAAGAGTGTGCAGGGGGGAGGGTACTTCTGAATCAAAGATGTTTTAGACAAGGTGGAACTAGATGATTCAAGGAATTGGTAACAGATGCTACAAAGTAACTGGGTAAAACTGGCCCAGGTTGGAAGGGATTGAAAGTCACTACCATCTGGGTGCTTAGTTGGATGGGTTTGGTAATCTTAGTCTAGCTGTTAATGGAAAGGTGTCCAAGTCACCAAATAGTGGTTTTTGTCATCACAGCCGGCCCTGATTATTACACCAATAATTGGAAGTCTCGGAAGTGGGGATGAGCAACAAATCCATGTGACCTCTAGAAGTGGTCTCTTCGGGCTGGGTTTGGGATACAACAGCGGGGGGGAAGGTGGAGAAGCTTCCTGTACCTCTTGTGAAAAACAGAGGGCTTGCTTCTCCGGGGCCATCAAGTTGAGCCCCATTCACCGCATTAAACGGCTTTTAAAGTGTTTTCTGAAATTCTACTTCAGAGGAGTAACAAAAAATAACCAATTTACAGCCTAGGCAGAAGAGTTCTTGGTTTTGCCCCCTAAGTCTTCCTGTCAGATTTTACCACCTAAAGCAGACAAATGAATCCAAAGTCTAGTTCACATGTTAATGCCAAAATGTGTGTAGTATAAAGCCGTAGATGGCCTGAATCTAGACTGATTTGTCAGGGAAGAGCCAAAGTACTGCTCTCAGTGTATGAGGAATGGATGAAAAAGCATGAGAATGCTGGAAAATTGTTTTACTGTACATATTGCTTTTGAAATTTAGTTTCTCTGCAGAGCTCTGAAGTCTTTCTCAATATAGTTTTAGAAATCTGCTGTATATGAAAATATTACTGCAACTTTTACTGGAAATAATAGTCAGCCCATTCACTACGTGGGTTCACCTATGGTTTGTTTATGCAGGTTCTTGATTTTAAACTGCTTTTGGCCCTAAATTCTAAAGGAAATGCTACTGTCAAACCATATACACAATTCACTGTAAATGACATTTGGTCGAACTAATGCAGATGAGTCACTCATTATTATATGTGTTGTGTGACCTTTTAACATATACACATTGGTACGACTCGCTGTGTGCAGAAAAGATAAGCAAAGGACAGACGTCTTGGCATAAAATGCACAGGTTTGGGGAGAAAGTTTACTTGCAGCATGTTTGAAATTTGCCTTAATGTGAAATAGAAAATGTAAATAACCGAAAGAGTAAGAGTATGGTCCAGGGACAGGGCAGCAGAATGGAATCAGGGGACTGAGGTTCTATTTCTGGCTCTAGTACTGATCTGTTGTGTGATCTTGGGCAAGGCGTTTCATCTCTCTCTCTTTCTCCTTGGTCTTTATTGTGTATTTAGATTATGAACTCTTCAGAGCAAGGATTCTCTCTTGCTATGTGTTTGTCCAGGGCCTCGCTCAGTGTGGCCACTGCTACACTATGAAACAAAATGTGTGGATGACACAAAGATTGGTGGAGTGGTAAATGGTGAGGCAAGAGCAGTCACACAGAGCAATCTGGATCTCTTGGTAAACTGGGTCCATTCAAACAAAATATATTTTAATGCAACCAAATGCAAGGAACAAGGAATGCAAGGGCCACCTACAGAATGGAGCTGTATCCTGGACATCAGTAACTCTGAAAAGGATTTAGAGGTCATAGTGGACTTAACTTAACATGAGCTCCCAGTGTGATGTTGTGTCAAAGAGGGCTAGTGCAATCCTTGGATGAATAAACAGGGAAATAGGAGTGGGGAGGTGATTTTACCTCTGTATATGGCACTGGAGAGACTGATACTGGAATACTACTTACCATTCTGGTGTCCACATTTGAAAAAGGATATTCAAAAATCAGAGAGGGAGCAGAACAGAGGGCACAGAAAGGTGGAGAGCACAATCTATTTAGCTTATCAAAAAGAAGATTGAGAGGTGACTTGACCACAGTGTCTAAGTACCTTCATGGGGAGGAAATATCAGGTACCAAAGGGCTCTTAAATCTAGCGGAGAAAGGCAGAACAAGAACCAATGGCTGAAACCAGACACATTCAGATGAGAAATCAGGCGCTAACTTTTAACAGTGAGGGTGATTAACCACTGGAACAAACTACTAAAGGAAGTTGTGGATTCTCCGTCCTTTGGTGTCTTCAGATGGAGACTGAATGCCTTTCTGGAAGATATGCATTAGTTAAACTCAAGTTATTAGATTCAATATAGGGGAAACTGGGTAAAATTTAATATACAGGAAGTGAGATAAGATGACCCAATGGCTCCTTTAGGCTTTAAACTCTATGAACCTATGAATCTACTCACTACTGTAATATTAATAATATTTCTGAGAACAAATTTGCTCAGCCTTAGAGAATAAATCAGTTTCCATCAAATATTGAAAGCCTTGATCTTTCAGATAGATAATATTACAGTCTTGTAGCCTCTGCATGCCATGCTCCACATGGCATTCTCTGTCCAGCAGGCTGACCTTCACTGGTAACATTGAGTTCCTGTTCAAACATAAACAAAAACAAAACACCACACAACTCCTTTCCTGGATGGCCGACAGACTATATATTGGGCAGGATACTGAACAGGTTGTCTGCTCTTCCTTTGTACTTTTATCAGTTTTCAAATGGATCTTTGTCTCAAGGAATAATCCAGATTCAAAACCATCTGGAAGCACCATCAGTTGGTTTCTAAATACCCATTTATAAAGTGATTTACTTGGCACTCTAAAGAGTGCAGCTCAGATATCTGGAACCCAGACTAATTAACCAAAAGGAACTGGATGGCTGGATTTGAACCAATCATCTCATTAGTATGCATGTGAGGGCATTAAAAGGGATGAAATCCCTTACGATAGCGAACATTCATCCAAAATTCTCAGGTTGTTTTATAAATATTAAGTAATTACACTTTGCAATGAGGTAGATACGTCTTATTATACCTGTGGCAGATATGACAAACAATACCCACATTACAAATGGATAAATTGTGGCACAAAAGGGTTAAAGGCTGGATCCAGTGCCCATTGAAGTCTATGGAAAGATATCAGTAGGCTCCAGATTGGGTCCAAGGTGACAGTGGGGAACAGAGCCCAGGATTCCTGGCTCCAAGTCCTATGTTCCAGCCACTAACTCAACCCCGTTGCCAGCAGTACAAGTCAGAGAATAAGTAAATGGAGAACAATTTTCAAAATTAAACACATCAGCACAATGTGCCCTGAGTTCTTCAGAGCAGCATTGTTGGCTTTCTGGCTGGGATTCAGCACAGGCATTCTGCTGTTTAAAAGTTGTTCTGTTGTGGGATGGCTGCCCCATGACATTGATCATTGCAGAGTACATAAGAATGGCCATACTGGATCAGACCAATGATCCATCTAATCCAGTATCCTGTCTTCCGATAGTGGCTGGTGCCGGATGATTCAGAGGTAAAGAACAAAACAGGGCAATTTATTGAGTGATTCATCCTCAGTCATCCAGTCGCAGCTTCTGGCAGTGAGAGGTTTAGAGACACCCATCCCTGACCATCCTAACTAATGACTATTGATGGACCTAATCTTCCATGAATTTATCTAATTCTTCTTTTAACCCAGTTATTCTTTTGGCCTTCACAACATCTCCTGCCAATGAGTTCCACAGGCTGACTGTACATTGTATGAAGAACTACTTATGTTTGTTTTAAATCTACTGCCTATTAATTTCATTGGGTGACCCTTGATTCTTGTGTTATGTGAAGGGGTAAATAACACTTCCCTATTCATTTTCTCCTCATCATTTATGATTTTATAGACTTCTATCATATTCCCCCTTAGTGATCTCTTTTCTAAATTGAACTGTCTCAGTCTTTTGAATCTTTCCTTATATAGAAGCTGTTCCATACCCTGAATAATTTTTGTTGCCCTTCTCTGTACTTTTTCCAATTCTAATATACCTTTTTTTGAGATGGGGCAATCAGAACTCCACACAATATTCAAACTGTGGGCGAACCATGGATTTATATAGTTGCATTATGATATTTTCTGTCTTATCATTTGTCCCTTTCTTAATGGTAAAGGAAGCTGGAACAGCATGTCCTTCCAAATGAACTTTGATGGCTATTACAGAAGCATTTGAGTCAGTCCTATAACAGTGGGTCAGGCAAGTCTCTTCTGCAATTGTCCCTCTGTCATTAAATGTGAGACTGAGCCTTGGTCCAGACTAATAGCTTTTGGCAGTGGGCTGGGCAGATGAGACTTCAGAGAAAAATAAAACAGGAGAAAAGAAAACAATGGCTGGGAGAGGTTGTGTGCTAAGTTCGTGGTGTTGTAGAGAAATTTAATCCCTACTTAACGTGTCTAACAGGACATGTGAGTGCTCATACAAATGAAGTTATTCCAGCCATTAGACATTATCAGGCCCACCAATACAATCCTTAAGCAGAAAAGCCCATATCCTTCCCTCCAGCCCACATGCCTGTCTCATAAAACAGTGCTTAATAAAATTTACTTTGACTACAATATAATTTTTATGGCTGTAACTGAAGGATAAGATTAGGTGACCTTTTTGAAATCACTGCAGCAAGTTAAATCCCTGCTCAGCACATTGAGAAAATAAAGAGTAGTATTTTGCTGTCTCTGCCGGTTACCTATACTGTGGACAGATCCACAATAATTACCCTTCACAGACAGAAGGAGAATTCCAGAGATCAACATAAAAATTAATAGAATTCCGCCCCTCTCCCCGTGGGGACACACCATTCTCCATCATTTATGTAGTTTTTAAAGCAGGCCAGATCTTTTCTGACTGAACATTTTTCCATCTGATTCACCAAAATGTGTTGCAGGAGCATGTCCATTTGGTTGAATATTGTGACAGAAGCCAGGCCTGCTTTCCTGCCAGCTCGCCTGACTCGCTGGCTGACGCAAAGCCAAGACCCTGAAAACCTAGGCTCATTGATGGCCCTATCCTCCAAGAACTTATCTGGTTCTTTTTCAAACCTAGTTATACACTTGGCCATCACAATCATAGAATCATAGAATATCAGGGTTGGAAGGGACTTCAGGAGGTCATCTAATCCAACTCCATGGCAATGAGTTCCACAGGTTAATTGTGCATTGTGTGAAAAAGTAATTCCTCTTGTTTGTATTAAACCTGCTGCCTATAAATTTAATCAGGGGATCCATGTTTTTTGTATTGTGGGAAAGCATAAATAACACTTCTCTATTCCCTTTTTCCACACTTGTCATGATTTTACAGACCTCTATCATATCCCACCTTAGTCATCTCAGTTCTAAGTGGAACAGTCCTAATCTTTTTAGTTTCTCCTTATACAGAAGTCATTCCATACCCTTGACCATCTTTTCTCTGAACCTTTTCCAGTTCTGCTATATCCTTTTGGAGATGGGGTGACCAGAGAACTGGACACACTATTCAAGGAGAAGGCACACCATGTATTTATATCAGCGGTCTCAAACATGCAGCGGCCCGCAGAGTTATTTCCTGAGGCCCACCATAGGCGTCGACTCCGTGAGTGCTCCGGGGCTGGAGCACCCACGGGGAAAAATTATTGGGTGCTCTGCACTCACTGGCAGCCAAGCTCCCCTTCCCCCTGCCCCTCCCTCCTGCCCCCTTCCCGAGCGTGCTGCTTCCTCACTCCACTGCCTACTCCCAGCTCTTCCCGCTGCCAAACAGCTGTTTAGCGGTGCTTAGAACTTTCCAGGGGGGAGGGGGGAGAAGCAAGGACACGGCACACTCAGGGGAGAAGGCGGAGAAGAGGTGGGGCTGGGGCGGGGATTTGGGGAAGGGATTGGAGTAGGGGCAGGGAGGGGGCAGCGTTGTGGTGGGGACTTTGGGGAAGGGGTTGGAATGGGAGCGGGGAAGGGGTGGGAAAAGGCAAGGCAGAGGTGGGGCCTCATGGAAGGTGTGGAGTAGGGGCGGGGCTGGGGGCAGAGCGGGGAACATTTATGCTCTCATTATAACAGGAAAAGGTGCTTGTTTGACAGCAGATTTGAGTGAACTATTCAGTCATTATAGCCTTCTTCCTGTTTGTTAATTGTCTGCAAACATACTAAGGTTTTTATTAATTGAACTTAAATTTATGCATTAGCTTCACTTCAGCATCTTAAATAAGATACGTTCAAATTCAGGTACTCTATTGCAAGTACTTAAATAGAAATCCTATAGGCTATAAAGGTCTTCCAGTTGTTGTTTTATTATGTTTTTTTTTTTAAATACTGACTATATATAAAATCCTGAGATTCAGGATTTTTACTCAGGAAAACCTTCACTTGTGCAACATCCTGCAATATACCAAGTACCAGCTGAACATCCTAAGTTCCAGTTGGGCATGCTCCGCTCCTCAAAGGATCCATCTCAACAGGAGTTTGCCAGATTTGTCCCTAATTATTTAGAATGAAATCCTGGCTCCACTGAAGTCAATGTATGGACAGCGAATATGGGGCACTTCTGTATCACACTCAAGTTAGATGGCTGAGTCGTGGAAATGTTTTGAAGTGTTTTTTTGCACTTAGAGAGGAGATTGATTCCTTCATGAAAATGAAAAACAAGGAGGTTCCACAGCTTGCTGATTCCACTTTTATCTGCAACCTTGTTTTTCTAACAGGTGTCACTGATCACCTGAATACACTGAACGAGAAGCTACAGGGTAGAAAACAGGTGATAACACAGATGTATGACAGTGTTAAGTCATTCAAAGTCAAGCTTACTTTGTGGGGGAAACAGCTGATTGCTGGCAATTTGGTCCATTTCTCGACTCTGAATTCCTTAGGAAAAGTTGAACCCAAATCCTTGAAAGAATATGCAGATATCATTTCTAACGTACACAAACAGTTTGATGTGCAGTTTAAAGATTTCAAGGCACTTGAATCACATTTTCAACTTTTTTCCACACCATTTGCTGTGGATATTGACAACGTTGCAGAGGAAATGCAAATGGAGTTAGTGGAGCTTCAGTGTGATACCATTTTGAAGCAGAAGTATACAGAAGTTGGAATTCCAGAATTCTACTGGTTTCTTTCACAAGAAAGATTTCCCATGTTATTCTCTGCTTCCGCAAGGGTAATGGCAATGTCTGGAAGTACATATATATGTTAACAGTTTCTCTCTTCCATGAAGATTAACAAATCTGTGCTAAGGTCAAGGCTCACTGATGAACATTTGCAAGCAACACTAAGATTGATTTCATCTCAGGATATAAACCTAATATTGATGACTAGGTTGATGCAAAACGCTGCCAGCTAAGTGGCCAAAAATGAAATGACTGTCAAAATTAGCACTGACTTTTCACAATACATTTATTGATTTATATAGTTGTATTATGATGTTTTCCGTCTTATTTTCTATCCCTTTCCTAATAGTGTCTAACATTCTTAGCCTTTTTGATCATTGCTTTGGATTGAGCTGAAGTTTTCAGACAACTATCCATGGTGACTCCAGGAACTCTTTCTTGAGTCATAACAGTTCATTTAGAACCGATCATTACATATATATAGATGGGATTATATTTTCCAGTATGCATTACTTTACACTTATCAATGCTGAATTTAATCTGCCATTTTGTTGCCTAATTACCCAGTTTTGTGAGATCCCTCTGTAATTCTTCACAGTCAGCTTTGCACTTAACTATTTTGAATAATTTTGTATCATCTGAAAACTTTGCCACTTCCCTGTTCATACCCTTTTCCAGACCATTAATGAATATGTTGAACAGCACAGGTCCTTGGGAGACCCTAATCTTTACCTCTCTGTTATGAAAACTGACCATTTATTCCCACTTTTTGTTTCCTATCTTCTAACCAGTTGCAGGTTTTCTTCACATACCTTGTCCTACATTTTCAAATGCTTCTCTTTCCCCTGTTGATGTGTATAAGAGCCACAGAAGAAACTAACTAGCTATACAGAGAAAATCATCTGAGTTCTTCCTGGAGGAATGCGCCCAACGAGTACTGATGGGAAACTGCCCCACAAACTCTCTCTATGGTACTTATATGGCCTCTACTACTAGAACCCTCATGTGTGGAGTCCTCCCACGATCAATTCTCTCTCTGGTCCTATTCAACATCTACATACAGCCACTAGGTGAACTGGTGGGATGACATGGACTCAAGTGCCAGCAAAATGTAGATGGCATCCAGCTCTGCCTAACCGTCACCACATACAACCATACCATTACCACCAGGGCCTGTAGGAGATCAGTTCATGGATGAAGAACAGTTGGTTGAAGTTGAACCCAAGCAAGAGAGAGCTTATGCTAGTGGCTAGAGGAAAATATTTTGAAGAGTTTTCAGCCATAGTACAGTCTCCTTTGGTTGCAAGTACACGCCCACAATTGAGCACTTGAGTCCATAGCTAACGAGTACTCCTGGATACATCACTGATGCTAAGCTTTCCCATAGCAGCATTTGTGAGTAATGCTTTCCACCATCTTCAGCTGGCTAAGAGTCTCCATTCCCTACTGCACAACAATGCACACTTTCATCACCTCTCAGCTAGACGACAACAACGTGATAGACCTGGGCATGAAGCTTTCCATGCTTAGAAAACTGGTACATAATGCTTCAGCACATCTCCTCAAACATCTGCATTAAAAACTTATATGTACAGTCTTTGTGATACATACCAAGTGCCAGGTAAGGACAGGGCTAGGAGCCAGCACCTTGTAAAAGGTAGAGCTAGCCATAGAGTGGCATGCACTTTCATTAATCACTGTTTATTGTCATGATTCAGCTGTACAGAGCAAAACTTTGTTTCTAATAACCTTTTCCTACTGGTGCTAGTCAGTGGTCAGTGGGGTTGAAATAATCACACTGAAAGTAACTTATTTTATTTTCTTAAGTTTTCAAAGCCAATAATTAATTTCTCACCCTTTTGAGCAGACTTTTAAAAAAATCTTCCAGAAGTGAGAACCACAACCAATGATCATTTTACTGTTCTTCTTCCTTTTCTCCTCCTTCCAATCATCCTTTCATCCCTCCCTTTTTTTTCATCTCTTCCTCTTCTCCTCTCCCCCCTCCACCCAACTTCACCCCTGTGTAGTAGCCTTTTACCACTTGCTTCCTTTATGATTTTCTAATGCACTGGTTCCTGCCTCCAGACTCCCATTATCCAACTCACAGGATTTTCTCAGGATCTCCATTTTAACTCCATTATTGCATGAGACTGACTCACAACAACACCCTGCACAGTCCTAGTGTCTCTGTCTCATCTCTCCCCGCCTCTGCTTTTCCCCACCCACCATTGTGGCCAGGGTCTCACCGGGCACCCCAGCTCACAAAGCTATATTCTCCACTTTCATCCTCCCTTTGCCACAGGTATTTTGTCACTCGTGGCAATCCTAGTCCAAGTGGGGTCTTCGTGACAGCACTTTAAGAGATGGTTCCATTTTGAATGCTTTTCTTTTAGGCCCATCTCCTCATACCTTCTTACCAGAGAAACCCACAGATGAGGAGTGCCTCAACACAAAGGTTTCCTTTGGCATCTTCCAGTTACAGCAAGGCTTAAAGAGCCACTGGACAATGTCTCGACAACAACGAATATGGAAAGTATTAATGAAGGAGACTCTTCTCAGCCTCACTGCTCTTAGAATGCTTCTGGAAGTGAGAGAGATACCCCCATTTACAACTGATTAATACAGATTTTTCACAAGGGAACAGCTTGGACCATCCACCCTCCCTGATTATTTCCCGTGAACTGAAGACAATAACCTAGACTAGAAATTATGTTATTTTTCATCATGTCGACACAGCTACAGACCAGCAAGCCAGTGAGATCTCTACGAAAGGGTAAGGAAAAATAAATGAACGGAGCACAACGTAAAATGCAGCTCTATCAAAAACTCAGACTGAGAGGTCCCAAGAGATCATGCTAAGATGACCATTTAAATTAGATCTGTGGCCCTAATCTTTGTTCCTGGAAGGGGATGGCCATCATGCTGGAAAGTATGTTTAGCACATTTTATCTTCTTATTCTATGTGGTCTGGCTTATAAACCATGGGAGAAGGAAACTGTAAAAAGGGAGCTATTTTGTCAACTCAAGTTGATGTTCACTGGAAGAACAATGGAGGGAAATTACATACCACCCATCTATGCTGGTGCTTCTTTCCTACTAGCAAAGAGATGCCTAATTAGATTACAAGATTACATTTTGATAGCTCTTTTTATCACATGACATCAAAGCACTTTGCAAATATATATGTATATAAACCAACCCGTCACATGTACCATTCTGTATCATCCAAAAATGGGGTACTGTGGGGTTGCACATCCTGCACCTACATCCTGTACCTGTGCGGTGCCTAGTCTGCTGAATTTCAGACCTGGGAGCAGAAGACCGAGTCCAGATCTAAGTCTGAGTCTTTCACTTTGTTGTCTGCCTCAGGTACACTGAATATGCAGGCTGCTTCCGCTTTTCCAAGAGAATGTTTGCCTGAATGTACCTACTACTGCCATTTTAAAAGACAAGACCACAACAAGGATCTGACGCTAAGGAAGTAAATGAGTGGCCATTGTAATTTGTTGCAAAAGTATACAGAAATCATTTTTTTTAAAATGGGTGTTTCCTGCAATATCTTTCTGCCATTTTCCATGAGCTCTCCGGATGAACACAAGAAAAAGAGGCATGACATAGTTTTGAGCAATAATATTGAATCCATCATTTGTTTGTCTTGTTAACTTTGATTCCTGTGGGTGTAGCCAAGGTTCTGCTTACGAAAGTATCACGGATCAATGTAACATTGAGTTCTAACACTGCTTCCCATAGATTTGGACAAAATTGCCTTAAAATCTCAATGTTTCAGTTCAGTCATGTAAATCAATGTTCAAAACAAAGGACAGTGTGTCAGTGGACTGGGTCATAGGCAGTCAAGCATAGTGGTTAGAGTGGGAGTCAGGCCTAGAGGTCAGAGCGGGAGTTAGGCCTAGTGGTCAGAGTCCAAATGCCAGAACCAAGGGTTGAGACAGCATCAGAGTCAAGGCCAAGGGTCAGAGCAGGATTACCAGGAGTCAGGAAAGGCAGGAGCAGGGCTGCTTCTGAGGCAGGAGCAGGGCTGGAACAGGATGGGAACAAGGCTGGGTGCAGGGCAAGATCTGTGGAGGAGCAAAGCAGGAGCAGGGTTTGTAGAGACTAGCACACGGTGGCAGAGAGTCCGTGGGCATGTGCATTGAGCAGCCAAGAAGCTACTACTGCTGCTAGGTTTAAGAACTGGCCTGATGAGTTCCTCAGCCGATTAGGCAGGGTGGTCCATCAGGCAGCGTAGCTGGTTCGTTAGGGCATCAGACGTACTAAGCAGGCATAGCTAAGAGCCTTACTTCTGACACAGTGTCAACCTAGAAGTTAGCCTGCATACATACTGTGCAGCTGCCATGGCTTTGGGATTTGGCTTCATCCCCTGTTTGAGAGAATGTAATAGAGACACTGTTAACATTTGGCACAGTGTCTCAAAAGAGGTCAATAAATTCTCTGGGATCACCTGAGCTGGACACCACTAATGAGGAGATCGGGATACCAGCAAAAACTGCTGAAGTCATTCCTAAGAGATCTGAGAATCTGCAACTCCTACAACCCCTCCAGTTACAGCATGGCAGAACAGTAAATATGAATCCAAGGTATTATTTGAGACTGGCCAATATATGGATGTGAGGCAAAAGTACTCTAAGGAGATGAACAAAAGCACCTAAAGGACACTTATAAAAATACGTTAGCTGCATGAATTGCAGGCTTGTCTAGAGCAGAGGTGGGCAAACTACGGCCCATGGGCCATATCCAGCCTGACCAGCCCTTGAGCTCCCGGCCTGGGAGGCTAGCCCCTGGCCCCTCCCCTGCTGTCCCTCCTCCCCCGCACCCTCAGCTCGCCTTGCTGCCAGTGCTGTGGGTGGCAGGACTGCGAGCTCCAGCCGGGCGGCGCGGCTACCAGTCCTGCAGCTCTGAGAGGCATGGTAAGGGGGCGGGGAGCGGGGGGGTTGGATAAAGGGCAGAGGGTTCTGGGAGGCAGTCAGAGGACCGGGAGCAGGGGGCGGTTGGATAGGCGTGGGAGTCCCAGGGGGGAGCTGTCAGGGGGCAGGGGTGTGGATAGGGGGCAGGGTAGTCAGGCGGCAGGGAGCGGGGGGGTTGGATAGGAGGAGGGGTCCCGGGGGGGTTAGGGATGGGAGGTCCCAGGAGGGGGCGGTCAGAGGACAAGGAGCAGGAGGGGTTGGATGGGCCGGAGGTTCTGAGGGGGGCAGTCAGGGGGCAGGAAGTGGGAGGGGGCGGATAGGGGGCATGGGCCAGGCCGTTTGGGGAGGTACAGCCTTCCCTACACAGCCCTTTCAGAACCCCGATGTGGCCCTCAGGCCAAAAAGTTTGCCCACCCCTGGTCTAGAGCCACCCAGCAATGGATTAAAGGTCAGAAATTTCAAACATGGCTGCCCAAAGTTAGGCACCTAAAAGTAGACCAAATTTCCACAGCTGCTGACCATCTACTGCTCCCAAATATAGATGTAGGTGCCTAGCTTTAGGCAGCCATGCTGAAAAATTGTGGCCTTAGCCTATAATTAGCTCAGATCAATGCTGTGATTTTTATGCCACAGCACAAAAGTTATGACATCATAGCATTATATAATGTCAAAACGCCACAGAAACACTGTATTCTGATGTCCCTTTGAAGCCGTTTAACAGCTTGGGGTGATCTTCATGTAACAAGGCTGCATGCAAAACCTTGAGGTTCTTCAGCATCAATTTTGTTTCAGAAATGTAGGTAGGCAGGAAGACAGCCTGCCCCCCTTCGCTCCCAAATTAGGCAAATCAGACATATTACCCACCTAGTTAATGAATATATCAGATCTTACCCAAATACATGCTTACAGACAATTCTTATTAACTAAACTAAGATTTATTAAAAAAGAAAAGAGAGTATTGGTTAAAAGATCATTATATATACAGACCTGAATAGAGTTCTTAGGTTCGTTTCGTAGTAGAGATGGTCAGCTTTAAAGTTGCAAAGAGTTCTTTCCAGAATTAGTATCAGGTTATAGTCCAATGTCCATATCCAATATCAGGGCATTCCAGACGGGACTGGAGACCTCAGTCTTATGACTCAAATTTCCCCTGAACGAAGCTTAAGCAAATCTGAGATGAAAGGATCAGGTCCCAAAAGTTTTTAATAGAGATTTTTTGCAGCCTCTTGACAACCCACAGTCTTTGTGTGAACAACAGGCTTTTGAAGTAATCTTCTAGTTCCTAAGCATCACTGGTAACTAGCTATATTTACATAAAGTAATTATTCATTAAGCAGTGCATAGACAATTTTCTAGGAACTTCATAGTGAAATATACAAAATGACTTAATTACACCAAAGTTTCATCTAAATGTTAATATTCCCTTTTGATCTCTTAATTAACGGAATACAGTGATAGACAGGAACCATCTGTCGACAAGGTTAACATCTAACAAGATATAAGTAAACACATACAATTAGTATTACCGCTAATTCTCTAACAATACAGGCTGGCATTTCAAAGCTCTAGTCCATTTAACATGGCTATGTTAGTTATTTATAAGGAATAGCCCTAATTACCATTTATACACTTCTCTAATATGTCTTTAAACGTTGAATTGGGACATTTAGCCTGCAAGTTGCTTACCCCTTTCTGGCCCTGTGTCACATGAGGGCATAACAAACTCCAGTAGCTGTGACTTTATTCCTGCACCTGATTCACCCTAGTCCCTATCCCTACCTCCTACTCACATTGTTTGCTCAGTTCACTTGTTGCATAATGTCTACAGTTAATATGAAGGTCTCCAGATCCTGGGACATGTCTATATCATTTCTTTGTAAAGCATCTAGAACCTAATATATATTACATAATACGAAGGCTGACTTGTCTGCAACCAAAAGTGACATAACAAAATCATGATGTTTCACAAAATACTGTGATGGTGGATGATGGGGACCCATGCTTCCAAACAAGTTGACACAATGGAGCAGATGACATACACTAGTCTTAGCCTGCACTTTGAGGACTTCCTCCAATCCAGGCATATGAAAGAAAGCAGATATGAGCCAGCATGAATTCACCTCTAAAATACCATGGGACATCTTTCATAGAAAATGCTACTGGGAGATCTTATATAGACAAGGTGGGCGAGGTAATCTCTTTTATTGGACCAGCTCCCATATTCTTAGCTTTTTTAACACCTTGTGGACATGAGCATTCACTGAGACATTGAAGACCAAGGGTCAATATCAACTTGTCCCAGTGGAGAATGTGGACAAGTTAAGGGGCAGATGTTGACTGGTGTGAAAGGAGCGGAAGGCTCAGTAAGTCTCCTTCCTTTCTTCCTTCATGCGAAAGGGCAGGTAAAGGTGGCAATGTCTGCACTTGCCTATGAGGTGTGATGGAGGAATGCTGGCGGGGGGAGCACCTTCACCATCCTTCTGGCACAAGCTGCCCCTTCGCTCCCTGCAGACAATGAGAGTGCCTATCGGCAACACTTTGAATTTCTTGATGGGTTCATGGTAGCAATAGCCAGGGGAAGTGTGCAGCTTGACCAGGAAATGGATCCTTTTTATGAAACATGTTTTTGTCCTTCATGTTTCCTATTGTTCTTTCATGCTCTACCTCCCATATTCTTAGCTTTTTTTAATCCTTATTTTCCTTTTCTATCTCACATTGAGTTGCCAAAGATAATTAGACAAAAGAGAGTTCTTTGATGTACACAGGATGAGGGTAGAGTATGAAAATATATCTGCTGGTTTAAGTTAGTACAGCTATTCCATTAGCTAAACTGGGAGATCACTTGCTTGGAAGGTCTGATATTAACCCTAATGACCTCAGGCCCTTATCCTGCTAACCCTTATTCAAACAGGCAGTCTTTCCTCATGTAAATAGTCCCATTCACTTCAGCATGTGTGAGTGTTTGTAGGATCAGACCCCATATTGATTTCCTGGTAAATTACTGTAGCCAGTTGTATACACATGTTTATTTTGGGGGTGCTTGACGTATGGAAGCATAGGCAAACACTGCTGATCTCTTTAGTATCTGCAGAGAAAATCCACAGCTGAGTATTGGGCTAAAGTCTTAATGTTGCTCATGCAATAATAATTTCATTGTACATGATTTATGAACCGAAGTATTCATAGTATGACTAAGGTTCTGGGGTACAAGGGAAAAAAGTAAGTATCTTTCTAGTCAGAAAAGAACTCATATTGAACCTATTCCTGAGCAGATTTCAGAATGGCCAATCCTTCTGCTAATAATACACTCCTGTGTCGTGATGTTTAAGTGAATCCTTTTACAAAACCAGATGATAATTTGCACATCGATAAACTGAAGCTGCAGTTAGATGTCAGTTACTCAGCATTAGTATTTTCTAACAATGTTTCAAGTGCAATATGCAGAGACACACACACCAATGGATTTTCAGGAATCACACACACCGGCACTACAGGAGATTGGGGCAGGAGAACTCCAGGCTAGCAACTTGACAAATATATAGATATTAAGTCCAAAAGAGCTCATTGTGGTCTAGTCTGACACATAACACAGGCCAAAGATCCTCACCCAGTAATCTTTGCATCAAGTCCATGACTTCTGCTTTCACTACAGCATCTCTTTTAGAAAGACATCCAGTCTTGATTTAGACTTCAAGTGATGATGAATCCATCATTCCCCCAGATAAGCTGTTCCAGTGATTAATTGCCCTCACAGTTAAAAATGTGTGCCATATTTCTAAACCATTGGATTCCATTATGCCTTTTTCTGCTAGATCAAAGAGCCATTACCATCACAAATCTCTGTGAAATGTAGGTACTGTGGACATTAAGTACCTCTTAAACTTCTCTTCAATAAACTAAATAGAATGAGATTCTTAAGTTTCTCACTATAAGGCTTGTTTTCAAGACCGTACATCATTCTTGTAGTTCCTTTCAGAACACTGGACATTTTTTCCACATTTTTTTGTATCCACTGAGGAGCTTTGAAGCCTACAAGTAACTGCCACAAATTTCAGCTAAAATGCAAACACAAACCATTATACTCAACACAGTTCCATATGCGTTATACTCCCAGGATCCACAACTGAGACCGAATTCATGGCTCTCTCACTTTGTGTAAATAAATCAATAAAAGGGTTTTTATTTGTTTAAAAAAGTGAATCATGGATTTTAATTGCTATACTGTTTGTCGCTATCATTGCTTCAGTGCTTTAATGTAATTCAGAAGTGTAAGTTGTAATTACTTTTCGGTATATTCTGCAGATTCTTAATCAATAGTAAACAAAGAAAAAGAGAGGTGAAAAAACAACCTCTCTCACAACCTAGCAGGGGTATTTGGACAATTCAGGAACAAGTAAAGAGGCAAGATGATCTTGTGGTCAATGCACTAGATTGGGACTCAGAAGATCTAAGATCAATGCCCAGATTTTCCAGAGACTTCCTGTTTGACTTTGGGTAAATCAAATTAATCTCACTGTGCCTCAGCTCCCTGTGTCTCAGCTCCCTGTCTGTAAAATGGGGGAAATAATGCCTTTCTCTCATCCATTTTCTGTTTGTATTTATTTAGATTATAAGCGCTTCAGTACAGAAAGTCTCTTACCATGTGTGTACAGTGCCTAGAGCAATGGGGACCTAGTCTTGGTCATCACCTCTAATTTCTACCATGAATAAAGATGCTGTAACCAGGTTGTAAGACAGTTATAAAAATCTTGCTCCTCTAAGTCACAAGTTCAATTCATCCCAAGTCAGTAATGATTAAAAGTTATTACTGTCTGACATCTGTTCAAAGGCATGTGAAAAAGAGTTGGGATATTAATTTAGTTCCTGATGGTGAAAAAACAATCACAGAAACCATCAGAATCATAATTGACTGGAGGTGGTTGAACACTTTCCAGGGGAAAAGTTTTCCATTGAATAAGCATTTTTGGATGGAATCCCAACATGTTATGGGAACATGCCGATTCCATTGAAAGTTTCAATGGGAATGAGGCCAGTCTGCTTGTTTTCTGGCCAGCCTGCCTACCTCTCCAGGTGACCCAGCTGTCAGTGTTTCAGAGCAACTGCACCTGTATTCCCCCTCTCTGCTCCACCAAGGGCACCCACTCTTAGGTTCCCAGCTCCTCAGCCAGCATCTCTTTTGGGCAGAGACCCATGTTTCTCTCCTCCTTAACAGGGGTTTTCCAGGCTGCTCCATTCCCTACCTATGCTGTGAATAGTCCAACAAGTCAGACTGCCTAAGCAGGCCTGCTTTGCTTTCTCCTCAGAAGCTATAAGCAGCGTAACTTCCCACAGTTATAAGATACCACACAGCTCTCTCTAAGCAAGCACATTAATTTTTAAGGTGAAAGCATTACAGCATTTATTAAAACAATAAACAAACCTACTTGTATGCTAATAAGCTTACCCGAGATCACCCTCTGACTCCAGCAAGGGTGCTGGCAGGAGTCAGTCCTTCAAACCCCACCAATGGGTTTTTCAGAGGTTACAGAAGAGGTTGTTCTGCCCAGAACAAGTAGATGCATGAATCTGTGAGTCACTCCTTTATACAGTTTGGGGTGCTGATCTTGTCCTCATGTAACAGAGGACAAAGGTCCCATCCTCAGGGTGAAGTGTCAAAAGTCGTGTATAACTGGAGAGGTTATATTTGCATACACCTGACCCTAGTGATTTCCTGGGACACCCACTTAACTTTAAAAGATTCATTCTTGTCTGGCACATTGTTTCAAATATTTTTTGATGCTCATAACACTTCCTAGGGTTTACAATAACCATGTCTCCCCTCTAGAGAAGTTCCATACAATTCCACCATAATATCCAAATCTTTGCACTTTTCATACAATGAACTCCTAAAATACTTAAACTTAATTCAATAAGGTTTGTCCAGAATATTGCAGGGAATTGCCACATCTGTCACACCAACTCCCTGGGCTGGCGTGTTGTCCAACCTTCCCAATTCCCTGGGCTGCTGTCTCAGGACAATTTTTTTCTAAAATTTGACATTTTTAATGGAAAGGAAATTGTTTTCCAGCCAGCTCAATAACTGAGACCCTAAGTAGAAGGGCTCAGAACTAAGGAGGGGTTGGCATACTGGTTTATCACTTTACCCACTAAAGAAACTCCTTGCAGGACATGGTTAAGACACATGAGCAGGATAATGTGGGAAAGCTTGCATTAGTGCTGCATGCCATATGCCAAGTTTTGCAGTGATGTAGCTACACACCTAGCTACACACCTGCAATCGAAGCAAAACATGGGTAAACAGAGTTTACGCCTTCTCATTTGGGGAATAAAGTGTTGACTCACTCCTTCGCTCTCATGGTAAGCAAAGCCTGGCTGTGTGCAGTGCAATTTTAACGTCACTTCTGGTTTTCGCTCCGATGACATCCTTGCCTAAATCCAATTCCAAATAAATGCATCTCTGCACACCCTTAGTGCCTACCATGGCACTCTCTAGCCTAGTACACCAAAAAGGTTAATTTATGCACTTCTTTTTTAACTGCTACACCACTGTATGCACCAGGGCAAAACTCAGTGTATGTAGATGCACTGCACTGATGTGAAGTCTCACTTTCAAAATAGGGTAAGTTCCACTGGTGTAAGTCCCATTTTACACCATTGCAGCACATCTAGACAGGGGGTTTTCACCAGTGGTGCTGTAGTCATGTAGCTACACCAATACAAAATCCCTAATGTAGACAAGCCTTGATGCGAGAGAATGAGATTCTCCAGGGCTGTTAGGATACATTTCCTGGGCAGTATCCTTTAATCTCTCTCCATGCCTCAGCTCCCTGTCCATAAAACAAGGATAAGACGCTCACTTTGGGTGCAAGCAGAGTCTAGTTCAAATCCCATACAAGCCCTTACAAAAGCAGTGAAAATGACTGGAGACTTGCATAGACACTAAATTCACTGAAAATTTTTATTGAAAGGTACCGAAGGAAAAGCAAGAAGGAAAGAACATCCAGATTCTACTTAGACACTGGAAATGGCTTCACCTTCTTCCCAATGCTGCTTAAATCAGCATGGCTCAGCTGTTGCCCAGGGTAAAACATTGTGAATCAGCTAATGAAATTATTCATCTATTCATTTGCCTGAACACGTTAATAATGATGTGCCAAGGATTCATCAACTGTCTTGTTTCTTTCAAGATAAGCTGCTGCCATTCATACAATGCCACAGCCCCTTGCTCTCCCTAATGCCTTCAGAAACGCCCCGTTAAACTTGCCACACACATCGTGTTGGGAAAGCAGTTCATGAGAAAAACAATTGTACCTATTTTGGAGACAATCCCTTGCCACTTTTACAGTATGCAAAGTTACCTGACTCTGCCTGGGACGAGACGCTGGAGCATTCCATTGGACATTGTACCTTACTAACCCACAAATGTCTCCCTGTTTTCACCCAAGCAAGTTAATAGCAAGGTTGCCATTTCTCCCTGTAATTTGAACCTCAGCCATGGCCCTGTATCAGATGTTTCTCCTCTCTCCTTAACCAAATAGTTCCCACTAGTCACAAACTGGATTGTTTTTTGTTAAGTGTTTCCAATGTGCTTGGTGTTGTACACAGCACAAAATGTCAACAAATGTAATTGCTGGATCTCAGGAAGTGGTCTGCTGGGAACCACTAACTGGCAGCCTCATCACTAACTCAGAAACTTATGTGGCCCCAATTACTGTAGTGTCTGAGCATTTCAGAGGTTTTAGTAACTGACATAGAATCATAGAATATCAGGGTTGGAAGGGACCTCAGGAGATCATCTAGTCCAACCTCTTCCTCAAAGCATGACCAATCCCCAGTTTTTGCCCTAGATCCCTAAATGGAACCCCTAAAGCATTGAACTC
The DNA here is from genome assembly GCF_965140295.1 of Lepidochelys olivacea. Lineage (NCBI taxonomy): Eukaryota > Metazoa > Chordata > Testudines > Cheloniidae > Lepidochelys > Lepidochelys olivacea. The sequence goes on along the minus strand of NC_140412.1, from coordinate 22,001,690 downwards.
ACAACCCTGGGTTTAGCAGGCCAATGCTCAAACCACTGAGCTATCCCTCCCCCTTGTTTGAGAAACCCTAGATGAGATTTGCACACCTTGCTTCCATTTTCTGGTTTAACATATAGATTAGAGACATTTTTGTTCAATGCTGCTGCTGCTTTAAATGGGATCCAAGTTTTGCAACAATGACTCTTTGCTCTCAGATACCATGATGATAGATAATATAGGAATGGACTTTAATACAAAACACCAACCCCCTGTGCCATCTAGTTCCCTGGACAGAATTCATCCTCAGCATATGCTTATAATGGAAAGAGGTAACTTGTATGGTTGGTTAGCTGTTCATACATCCAGACCATTTGGGGTTACACTTCAACACCATCTTCCAGACACCTACCAACTAATGAAGCCTGACTGAAGTATGTGGTTTCAGATAAATTACTTCTACTCTTGTTTCAAATTTTATCTGGTTCTCTGAAGCAATTGAAGGAAAACTGAAATATCTGGTCTGATTATAAGACTCCTTGGTGTTCAAAATGTTGGAAGCAACTATCGGTATATCTACACAGCAATCAGGGATATGACTGTGGCATGTGTAGACGTACCCAAGCCAGTTTTACTCTAGCTGTTATGTTTTCATAGCGGACAAATGGAGAAATTAGATAAAAATATAAAATACTCTTGCTAGAAAGTTACAATATAACACTACTTTATTTCTTATAATTTAGAATGATATTGCAAAAGAACCCCAAAACAGAGAGAGACAAAGTAGGCTGCTCCCTAAAATAAAGAGGCATAACTCACCCCGTCTTGCTCTAGGCAGCTGGCTTCCAACTGATTCTGATTGTAAGTTTCCCACCAGAGCTCCCTAGCCTGCAAACAGAACCAGGAAACTCCATATTGATCAAGTGACAGTTTGCAATTCCAACACAATCCTCAGTACAACACACTAGCTAGCTTGAATAACAATAGAAATGAAGCTGGAGCAGCACAGGCGGCAGCATGGTCTGTACAAGCCTACCCAAGACCCTGGGTACATACTCAAGGGGCAAGCCTGTACAGCTAGTGCCCGTATTGTCACGACTTCACTGTTATTGTCATTTGAGCTAGTGAGAGCAAAGCTAGCTTGGATTTGTCTGTGTATGCTGTAGCCATGCTTCTGATTACAGTGAAGACGCACACTAAGAAGAGTTCTGTGTGGCTTGAAAGCTTGTCTCTCTCTTGTAGGACAGAAGTTGGTCCTATAAAAGATATTACCTCACCCACCTTGTCTATTTAAAGGGAAGTCCAGCTGACTGGTTTGGGCAGTATTTCTTTGATGGACAAGACCTTGAAACACAGTCTAAAAGTTAAGGAGCCAACGACGTGACAAGCCGTGAAGTGGTAAGTCCAGAACATGTGCATAGAGTAAAAGCGTATCATTACAAAACACTTACCCTGGTCAGCGCGTCATTCCGGACTCTACCCTTTCGCCTCCGATGGCCTGATTTAGCAAAGCACTGAAGCAAATGGGGCTAATTAACTTTAAGCACACGTTTAATTCATTGCTGATTCATGGCCATATTTCTTAGGGCTAGTCTACGCTACCGCACTAAACTGGCACCGCTGCATCGATGCCGCTGTAGCGCATCTGGCGAAGACACACTATGCCAATGGGAGAGTACTCTCTTGGCAGCATAATTACTCCATGGACCTCAACGAGACGTGGAAACTATGTGGACACAACTTTAAGTCGATGTAACTTATGTCGCTCAGGAGGGCTGCTTTTTCACACCCCTGAATGACGTAACCTATATCAACCTCAGCAGTAGTATAGACAATCCCTTAGACATCCCATAGTGGGGCAGCTGCTGCACTCCTGGAGAACAGGGGTTAAAAGCAGCCACAGCTGTGGCCAGCTCAATAAGGGCCCAGCTGGCCCTTATAAGAGGGCTGTGGGCCAGGAACTGAAGGAGTCTCTCTCCAGCCCTGGAGGGAGAAGGGCTAGCTGCCTGAGAGGAAGGTACCCAAACTGGAGCAGTGCTGGGGAATAGGGCAAGGAGCTGGGGAGCTCCAGCCTGGTAAAACCCCAGGCTGCAGGCCTTGTTGGAGGCCTACAGAGGTACTGGGGCTGCAGAGATACAGCCTGGGAATAGGCAAAGGCAGCAGGTCCTATCCCCTTGCCAGTGACGAGTGGCCATTACAGACTGCAGTCTGCCCCCAGTGAAAGGAGGCCAGTTGATGACTGGCAGTAGCCACTGAGGCAAGGTGGGGATAGAGGGTTGAGGGTTCCCTGAGAGGGGAGACCCAGAGTGTGGGGGTACTGCTGGGGCAGAACCCCGAGGAAAAGGGCACCGGAGTCCAGGAGGGACACGGGGCCTGAGGCAAATGAGACACTGGCCAGCAGAGGGCACTCAGAGGCTGAAGAGCTAATTCCCAAGATGACCAGCAGGAGGTGCTGCACCAGTGGGTCTTCACTTCGCTACACATCCATTTCTGTTCAGCTTTAAGATCATACATTAGGTGCCTGCAGGGAGGGTATTAGGACTCTCACTTTTTAATTGAAACATCATTTGACAGGTTTCAGAGTAGCAGCTGTGTTAGTCTGTATCCGCAAAAAGAAAAGGACTTGTGGCACCTTAGAGACTAGCAAATTTATTTGAGCATAAGCTTTCGTGAGCTACAGCTCACTTCATCGAGTTATTATTAGACTTATTTCAGATATTTGTGAAATATTTATGTAGTGTCCCACAAAGTATTAATAGCAAAGAGACTGCTCATAAATAAGTGTTCATCAGTGTAAGTAAAGGCTCCACAATCTGGCCCATTACTTGCTTTGTAGCATTTTATTTACATTATCAGAATCGCTTAAAAGTGCTGCGGCCTGAACCACAACTGTTTACAAGGCGGTGAACAACAGAAAGAGAGGGAGCCTCAGGCATGGAATACCACTTAAAAACACGTGACATGGAAAGGGACTTGCAAGTTATTCTTTTATAGCCTCAAAATATTTCTCCCAAGGTATTTTGTGTTACTGCTTCAGATAATCTTTTACTGGGCTCTTGAAAAACAGCTTCCACAGTGGAGAACAGCTTGAGAGGTTTACCTGTAAAAGCATAAGATGTCAGTCAAGATCATTTTGGTTCAGGCACTTTTTCTAATCTCACCTCTGGACAATGCTTGTCTTCTGCTCCCTATATTTTAGTGTCCTGTTTTGTAGATACGAAGTAAGCCTTTTCTTTTTAAAGTATAAAACAACTGAGGATCCATGTAGAAAATGCAAATTTAAGACACTTACAGCTCCTTAAAATGATTTAAAATGTACATGGTTCATTTACTTTGCTGTCATCTCTATCAATTTAACTGTGATTTATACCCATAATGGATTCTGACTTTGTACAATTAACTTCAAACAACCAGCAGATTTTTTACTTAATAATCTGTAGGGCAGCAAGAGAGAGTTTTAGATAAATCTTTATAATAGGTCTGTGTGGAACAAAGAATAAATCCAATAGCAGTATAAAATCAGTTTTTTAATCTATCCTGCAAGAAGAAATGAGGATAAAAAGTTATTCAGACTGAACTACAAAATAGCTGAAGACTAAACTGAGCCCAAGCCAGCATTATGTGTTTGACCTTGCTGTACTGAAATTTTCTTGCATTGTGAAATGTAACACCAGAGGAGACTGTTTCAATCATGCTGTCAAAGTGCTGCTTAAAAGCTGCCAAAGGCAATGGTGCACAGAAGACCCAATATCAAACTGAAAAAGCCAGGAGATATTCACACTCCGTTACCAGTATATTAGAGTTTTACCTCAACAAAATGGCACTGGAATCTATTTGGTTTCTACATGATTACTTTCTGTTGGCAAAACCAGAGCCAAAATTTTAAATCATCAACCTCTAAAAGACTACGGAAGACAATGCGGAACCTTTCAAATTATATTAATAATGGCATCCGATGAAGTGAGCTGTAGCTCACGAAAGCTTATGCTCAAATAAATTTGTTAGTCTCTATGGTGCCACAAGTACTCCTTTGTACTCCCAAGTACAAAGCCTTGGAAACAAGCAGGGAGAACTGGAGGTCCTGGTGATGTCAAGGAACTATGACGTGATCGGAATAACAGAGACTTGGTGGGATAACTCACATGACTGGAGTACTGTCATGGATGGTTATAAACTGTTCAGGAAGGACAGGCAGGGCAGAAAAGGTGGGGGAGTAGCACTGTATGTAAGGGAGCAGTATGACTGCTCAGAGCTCCGGTACGAAACTGCAGAAAAACCTGAGTGTCTCTGGATTAAGTTTAGAAGTGTGTGCAACAAGAGTGATGTAGTGGTGGGAGTCTGCTATAGACCACCGGACCAGGGGGATGAGGTGGATGAGGCTTTCTTCCGGCAGCTCACGGAAGCTACTAGATCGCATGCCCTGATTCTCATGGGTGACTTTAATTTTCCTGATATCTGCTGGGAGAGCAATACAGCGGTGCATAGACAATCCAGGAAGTTTTTGGAAAGCGTAGGGGACAATTTCCTGGCGCAAGTGCTAGAGGAGCCAACTAGGGGGGGCGCTTTTCTTGACCTGCTGCTCACAAACTGGATAGAATTAGTGGGGGAAGCAAAAGTGGATGGGAATCTGGGAGGCAGTGACCATGAGTTGGTTGAGTTCAGGATCCTGACGCAGGGAACAAAGGTAAGCAGCAGGATACGGACCCTGGACTTCAGGAAAGCAGACTTCGACTCCCTCAGGGAACGGATGGCCAGGATCCCCTGGGGGACTAACTTGAAGGGGAAAGGAGTCCAGGAGAGCTGGCTGTATTTCAAGGAATCCCTGTTGAGGTTACAGGAACAAACCATCCCGATGAGTCGAAAGAATAGTAAATATGGCAGGCGACCAGCTTGGCTTAATGGTGAAATCCTAGCGGATCTTAAACATAAAAAAGAAGCTTACAAGAAGTGGAAGGTTGGACATATGACCAGGGAAGAGTATAAAAATATTGCTCGGGCATGTAGGAATGTTATCAGGAGGGCCAAATCGCACCTGGAGCTGCAGCTAGCCAGAGATGTCAAGAGTAACAAGAAGGGTTTCTTCAGGTATGTTGGCAACAAGACGAAAGCCAAGGAATGTGTGGGCCCCTTACTGAATGAGGGAGGCAACCTAGTGACAGAGGATGTGGAAAAAGCTAATGTACTCAATGCTTTTTTTGCCTCTGTTTTCACTAACAAGGTCAGCTCCCAGACTGCTGCGCTGGGCATCACAAAATGCGGAAGAGATGGCCAGCCCTCTGTGGAGATAGAGGTGGTTAGGGACTATTTAGAAAAGCTGGACGTGCACAAGTCCATGGGGCCGGACGAGTTGCATCCGAGAGTGCTGAAGGAATTGGCGGCTGTGATTGCAGAGCCACTGGCCATTATCTTTGAAAACTCGTGGCGAACCGGGGAAGTCCCGGATGACTGGAAAAAGGCTAATGTAGTGCCAATCTTTAAAAAAGGGAAGAAGGAAGATCCTGGGAACTACAGGCCAGTCAGCCTCACCTCAGTCCCTGGAAAAATCATGGAGCAGGTCCTCAAAGAATCAATCCTGAAGCACTTGCATGAGAGGAAAGTGATCAGGAACAGCCAGCATGGATTCACCAAGGGAAGGTCATGCCTGACTAATCTAATCGCCTTTTATGATGAGATTACTGGTTCTGTGGATGAAGGGAAAGCAGTGGATGTATTGTTTCTTGACTTTAGCAAAGCTTTTGACACGGTCTCCCATAGTATTCTTGTCAGCAAGTTAAGGAAGTATGGGCTGGATGAATGCACCATAAGGTGGGTAGAAAGCTGGCTAGATTGTCGGGCTCAACGGGTAGTGATCAATGGCTCCATGTCTAGTTGGCAGCCGGTATCAAGTGGAGTGCCCCAAGGGTCGGTCCTGGGGCCGGTTTTATTCAATATCTTCATAAATGATCTGGAGGATGGTGTGGATTGCACTCTCAGCAAATTTGCGGATGATACTAAACTGGGAGGAGTGGTAGATACGCTGGAGGGGAGGGATAGGATACAGAAGGACCTAAACCAATTGGAAGATTGGGCCAAAAGGAATCTGATGAGGTTCAATAAGGATAAGTGCAGGGTCCTGCACTTAGGACGGAAGAACCCAATGCACAGCTACAGACTAGGGACCGAATGGCTAGGCAGCAGTTCTGCGGAAAAGGACCTAGGGGTGACAGTGGACGAGAAGCTGGATATGAGTCAGCAGTGTGCCCTTGTTGCCAAGAAGGCCAATGGCATTTTGGGATGTATAAGTAGGGGCATAGCGAGCAGATCGAGGGATGTGATCGTTCCCCTCTATTCGACATTGGTGAGGCCTCATCTGGAGTACTGTGTCCAGTTTTGGGCCCCACACTTCAAGAAGGATGTGGATAAATTGGAGAGAGTCCAGCGAAGGGCAACAAAAATGATTAGGGGACTGGAACACATGAGTTATGAGGAGAGGCTGAGGGAGCTGGGATTGTTTAGCCTGCAGAAGAGAAGAATGAGGGGGGATTTGATAGCTGCTTTCAACTACCTGAAAGGGGGTTCCAAAGAGGATGGCTCTAGACTGTTCTCAATGGTAGCAGATGACAGAACGAGGAGTAATGGTCTCAAGTTGCAGTGGGGGAGGTTTAGATTGGATATTAGGAAAAACTTTTTCACTAAGAGGGTGGTGAAACACTGGAATGCGTTACCTAGGGAGGTGGTAGAATCTCCTTCCTTGGAGGTTTTTAAGGTCAGGCTTGACAAAGCCCTGGCTGGGATGATTTAACTGGGAATTGGTCCTGCTTTGAGCAGGGGGTTGGACTAGATGACCTTCTGGGGTCCCTTCCAACCCTGATATTCTATGATTCTTTTCTTTTTGCGAATACAGACTAACAAGGCTGCTACTCTGAAACCTACCATTAATGACACAGTGTCTCTACATGAAAGGGAATTCTCACAGATCGACTTTCTTTCGAGATACAGCTCCTTTCACTCCCCCTTGAACAGCTAAGTTTCTCATCAGCTGTTATGGAACTTCTAGAACCAAAACACGGGTTTAGTGAAAAAGCAAAGTTTCTATCCCTACTGCAGGGACAGCAGAGAAATTCTGCAATAGGGGTGGGAGATGGGATGTCTTCAGCCACTGATGATTGTCCCATCTGGGAAAAGAAAGCTGCATAAGAAGGGTGAGCATTTCGGTAGTGTTTGCACTAGGAAGTGAAGTGGAAAGGAAGCAGATTTTCTCTGAGATGAGACAATGCAACACTGAAAGTGATTTGCAAACTATCTTAGCACTGAAAAACTCTAGCTGCAAGAACCCATCTTGCTTTTTTGGCTGCAAGAAGCCATTTATTTGGAGTCATTCATTTGGCTGAAGAAGGATGAGTTAGCCTATGGCATCTGGAAAATGTGCACTTTGCCTACCTAGTATTTTAAACCACACCTTTAACCATGAGAGCTGAGGCATTTCATGGGCCAGGTCAGTCCCTGACATGGCTAATAAGCAGGTTGGCCACAGCACAACATCAGATAAAAGGTTCAAAAGCACCTTAGTTTCTTAGGGCCCAAGTTACTTAAGTCTTTCTGAAAACATCACTCATCCCTTACTGATGTAAGCCCTGTGGCCTCAAGCCTGTGGTGTTTGTTAGAATCTTAAAAGGAACCCCTTAGATTCCTGAATGCAGTCCTTTTCGCGGCTGCTGACAACACCTGACAGAAGGATGATGCATAGAGCTTGATTTTTTTTGTCCAGGAACAAAGACCCTATACAGCTTTAAAATAAAGAGCCGTCACCAGGAACATTTTGAAATTCTTGTTAAGAAACTGCAGAAATGAATATTTTCATCTGCATAAATAGCTTATTTAAAAAAAACAACCAATTTAATAATTTTGACAAAGAAAACTTTGGAGAGAATCAGACAGACGAATTCTAAGCAATAGCTAAGGACGTTAGGAGTTTTCATACCAAATCACCATTTCCTGAGGGATAAAATTTTGAAGAGCCAATAAATTCTGTTCAGGTAGCTGAGGAACTAAACTTTCTGTGAAACTGGTCGGTGAACCCAACAAAATCAAATCTTGCCCCAACAACACGGAAGTAGCTGTGCATGTGGGCTGTTTTCTCTTTACTTTTAATGGGTATAGTAATAAACTTTTAATGGAATAAAATAATAATAAACATGTAACCTGAAGTGGGTTGGAAAGACAGAGGTAAGTCAAAGTGTTTAACGATAACTCTTATCTGTGTTATTAACCAAGAAAACCAGATCAGCAATCATTAGCCATAGTATTTTTTTATATTTGAAGTTTAACAAGTCATTTTAAAGAATTGTAAGAGAGGTTTAATTGCTTTATTTTATATAAAAACACCTACAGTGTTTCGGTATAACTTTATGATGTCCATTGTCATTTGTCTGTCATATTAATATACCCACAAAACATGAAAACCAGGTAATTAGTTTCTGTATTTCATTTCAAATTAATCTGAATATCTGGGAGAGTTCCAGAACCCTAAATCATTTATTTCTCTCATGAGGCTGGAAGTTTAAATCCAAAATTTCAAAAGTTACTTAAACTCGCTTTCGCTGGGGAAAAAATGAAAGAATTGTTTACTTGGAAAAGTGACCTTTCTCAAATAGCTAGGCTCCTGCTGAGCTGTGGGGATTGAAAAGACAACAGCAGAACCACAGCAGTTCTGATTTAAATGATAAATCTCATAAGAGCTCTGCTATGGCCCTGAATGTTGTGCTGTTGGCTGAGTCATTTGAAATGAATGTACAAAATCCAGCAGTGTTATTGATGATTTAGATTGTGCGATAGGGGGGTATGGTGCTTTACAAACATAAGAAAAGAAATTTATGAACATCAGGGCTGGATCCTGAAATGCTCCTTGCCTGTTTGCATATAGAGCCCCACTGAGGTCAATGGGGTTTTGTGCAAGAGCAGGGGTTTTGCTGACAGAAGCCCATTGCAGGTTCGGTGCATAAGGGTTTACTGCAGAAGGGCACACTAGATGATCACAGTGGTGGTTCCTTCTGTCTTTATAAGCTATGAATCCTGAAACACTTTGGTGAAATGCTGTCTCCATTGAAGTCAGTGGAAGCTTTGCCATTAACCACAGTGGGGCCAGGATTTCATCCATGGATTTTAGTGGGAGTAATTCCAGTGAGGGCTAGCCACACGAGTAAAGAGCTGCAGGGACTAGACACCACTACATTGCAGGGGGTGGAAACGGTGTGGATATAAAACAAGGAGAAAGAAAAAAATGAATAATAGTTAATGGATGAAAAAAAATGACATTTCTGCCCAAAAATTGTGCACCTACTCTGGTTAGAAACAACACCAGAAAATTACTGTTGAAGTGGTAGAAAAACATTTCTAATTGATTTCAGTTGATTTTGTACATTTGTCAGCACTTTGTATATAGTCAGACAGTTAGGATCTTCCTTGCTGCAAAGACCCATCTAACCATGTAAAGGGGAGCAGAAACCCCCTCCACAATTTAGTTTAAGGAATTGTTTCATAAAATCATGACATAGTGGGCCAGATCCTCATCTAGTGTAAATCCATGTAGACATCAGTGGAACCCAACACTCTTAACACAACTGAGGATTTGGCCCACCATGTAAAGAAGTTTTAAGTAACCTGGCAGATAAATATATCGCTTCCCCACAAATTCCACTAATCTGGGATGCAGGAAGGGCAATATTCACTCTTTGTCCCATGGCAGGTGCCTCTAGAAACACGAGATGTTTTCCACTAGACAGGAGATATTCCCACTGTGATACCCAATTCTAGCTTTGAGCCTTGAGATGTTCTGAGATATTGGACTTCCCAGCAAGAACATTTTTGTTTAGGCAAAAAAAGTTATGTAAGATTTTTACCAGTTTTTTAAATCTATGACTTATATTTTTTCTTCCGCTCTTAAGGCTTTACAATTGGACTCTTGGGAGCTAAGGAACCCTGGTTTTGTAAACTGAGGGATATGAAATATAGATTCAATAAAATATTGTAAGACTCCCATTTCTAAAATAGATTTTCTGTAAGATGTGGTATATACAGAATGCATGGTGATGCAGGAGGAAGGTTTTTCTGACACTTGTTTAGGAACAGCTGCATAATTCACTCGTGGCTTCGCCTCCTGTGAGTAATGGACCCACCCTGAACTCGTGCCCTTAAAACCTTTGTATCACATCATCATGTGCTCTCTATGCACTATAGGCAGCAGTGGTAGTGCTCGCTATAGTGAAAATTGTCTGACACTTTCAGTTGCTAGATCCTGTTTTGCATTGCTTGTAACTTTGCTAAACTGGAACCATGCTAGCTGTCTGCATCAGACTGAGGTTTTTTGAAAGCTCTGCTGAAATGGCTCCACCATTTCTGACAATGAGATTATGGAAAAATACATCATTTTGCCCACGTTCAAAAATTCTTACAACCACTTCACTGTCCCCATTCAATTGCCTTAAACATAAGAGCATTCACCAGCCACCTCGACAGCATCAAAGAATGATTCAATTATCAGCTCAGCAGGGGCAGAATGACAGTTGAAGGTGCTTTTGGTAGACTGAAGGGACGCTGGTGTTGTTTACTTGCCAGATTAGATCTCAGTGAGAAAATATCCCAATGATTATGCAGGCACAACAGACAGCTATAACATCTGTGAAGCAAAGAGGGAGAAGTTGCCGCTGGGGTCAGGGCCAGATTTCCAATTAGGCACAGTAGGCAGGTGCCTAGAAGCACCAGCATTTTAGGGGTGCCTAAAAGTTAAACGTGAGTTAAAAGTTTCATTTTGTACAGAAAACACAAAGATCAGCTGTAGTCGGTGCGAGGGGAGGGGAGTGCTGAAGATGCTGTGCCTAGGGGCATGTAAGATGTAAATCTGGACCTGGCTGGGGCGGACGGTGATGTGGAACAGTTGTCTGCTGTGCTTGAACAGCTGGACATAAGGGCTATCTGGCTCAGGGAAGCTTTGAAAGAACACTTTAATAGGGAGTCACAGTAATGTGTTGTTCTGTGCCATGCTCCATCTGGTCCTGCAGTCTGAGGGTCTGTTAGGAATTGCGTGGTGCTCGCATCACATCTAGAACTGTAACACTGACAATGCACCTATTAATGTAGTGGTATGTGCTATACATTTTTGATTCAGACACTGTGTGTTTGTGTGTCACTGATTGTGTTCCCTGCTTTCACTGCCACCACGCATTATGCAGCATCTGTTGGGAACTAATAAAAATGAATTATTTTCCAAACAAAAGAATTTTACTGACTAATGAAAACACCTCAAAAAATTCTGCAAAGGTCAAAAGTAAATACATTAAAATCATAATAAATTTGAGACAGAGCATAAAGAAGAGGAAGGACATTCATGTGCATTTTAGCTATGCATACATCCACTGTGGCTCTCACAGATCAGTGTATATGAAGCTGTGGTTGTCCTTACTGTCCCTTGGTGTGGAGTGGTAGGAGTAGGGATGTGGCCCCTGATGCCATGTGGAGTGCTGAGGTGGAGCATAGGGAGATGCTGTGCTGCAGTTCTCCATGGCCTGGAAAGAGAGAAAAGCCCAGGATTATAGGCCTTGTAGGTCCACAAGAGTCTGCAACATCTGGCCTTCGTGCATCTGAAGAAGTGGTGTTTTACCCATGAAAGCTTATGCTTAGTCTTTAAGGTGCCACCAGACTTCTTGTTTTTGTGGATACAGACTAACACGGCAACTCCCTGATACTTGCAATATCTGTGTTTGCTGCCAGAGAAGCCCCATTATGTCCTGGTGCATCTCCCTCTCCTCTCCCTGCTGGGCCTTTCTCCTGTCCACTCTTTCCCTCTCCCTGTAGTCTGTGATATTCATTCTCCAAACCCTCTGTTCATGGTCTGATGCACCACTGGCTTGCAGCATCTCACAGAACAGATCACCCCGAGACCTCTTCTTTCTCCTCCGTATCTGGCTCAGATGTTCCGCTTGTGTGGCAACGAAAACCCTCGAGGCCGCAACTGCAGCAGCTACAGCTACAGCACTCAGAAATTCCATTGTCAGTATGGTCATAATGGAAATCAAAAGTTAAGGTTCAGAACCCCCTTTCCTTGCTCCCCTAAAGTTTTAAGCAAGATGTGCTTATTGACACTTCTGCTTCACACTGGTTGTGCAGGGCAACACTCACAGCACTAGCCCTGGTAAGTATGGCTCACCAGGGGTGAGGGAAATGAAAGAATTCCTTGGTTGCATGAAACTAGATGGGAGCATACAGCAATGGCACTGAATCCTGGCACCATTTTCTACAGCCAGTGGTGATTTTAGCTGATACCTGACTCCTGAGAATAACAAAGGCACAGAGAACACAACAGTTGCTGACGTCCTGAAACTGCCCAGGCCCCTATGCAGCTAGCCTGAGCACCGCAATGGTGCCTACTGAAGTTATCACTGACTAGCATGGAAAAGTGTCCTGCTGTGCAAGAAGAAATAAGGCAGCCATCCCTTGAAACCTTTAGGAGAGGACTGCAGAGTACCACCCTGAAAGTTTCATTGAGATCTCTCAGGAGAATTCAAGTGACATCCTGGTGTCTGCAAACAAAGTGCTCCTCATGGCCTCTCCACAAACTCTACAGGGGAATGAAAACTAAATAACTCTACCTCTCTTTGCTGTATCTTTTCTAGTATGAGTAAATTCATGTGACTTTCATAGCTGTGTTCTGCTAAGTTGCGGGTGTCATCACTCTAATGGGAAATAAATTTACACATTTCCCCAAGGTTCCTTCCTCTGCACTAGTCTCATCCATGCTTATCTCCTGCAACTGACTTGACAGCAATGGAGTCTCAAACAGGTCCTGGCTCGCAACATAGCTGGGCCTCCCCCGGTAGCAAATCCCCCATCCCCTCTGCCTCCTCCACACATAGGTGCTGGAATTAGGGGTGCTGAGGGTGCTGCTACCCACCCTGGCTTGAAGTGTTTTCCATTATATACAGGGCTTACAGTATGATTCAGCACCCCCACTATAAAAATAGTCCCAGCATCCCACCTCCACATCTTCCTCATCCTCGCTGTTCATGGCTGGAGGCTGACTCTCAAGCTTCTGGAGGTATCCCTGGTGGCGGTGTGGTCTCCCCCAGGTATGACATGCAGCTCTTTGTAAATGCCACAGATCTGCAACTTGGCACCAGATTGATTGTTGGCCTCTCTGACTTTCTGATATGCCTGCTGCAGTTCCTTTGCTTGTATGTGACACTGCTGCTGATCCTTTTCGTACTCCTCCTTCTGCATCCTCTGTTCAATCTGCCTATAGATGTTGATGTTTCTATGGCTGGTCCAGAGCTGTGCTTGTACAGCCTATTCTTCCCACAGGCCCAGGATGTGACGGTGCCCCCCATAAGGCTTTATGGAGATATGCTTATGAATGTATATATGGCATAACTAGAATATGTTTTATGCTACATCTGCCATGTAGCATATCTCTGTAGAGGTTATGATCTACTGAGTCTATTAATCCTATTTGTATGCATGTGTCATTTTTGTATTCGAAGTTATGAATATTGGCTGTGTACTGGCTTGATTTTTAAGTAAACTTTGTAAAGCATTTGGTCAGCTTCTTGAAAAAGGAATGTGCAAATCAAGAAGCACTTAAAGTACAATGGATCTTGGAATGCTCCAATCCACATAAGAAGTCTACTTGAGGACATTCAAGGTAGCATGTGACCCATGGCTGCTACCTGGTAAGAAACTGTGAGCCATGGATGGACATGTGACTTACCCAGGTGACTCCAGAACTCCATCTTGGAGCTGGACTTTGCATAGGAGAGAGGAGGGGGTCTCTAACCAAAAGAGAAAGTCTATTTAAGCCCATGGGAGACCCCTCCATTTTGTCTTCAACTGGCTAAGGAGATAGCCTCTGCACCCCCCAAGGATACCTAAAAGAAACTGGAACAAAAGACAGTAACTACAGAGGGTGTGAGTGATTACTGGACCCAGACTAGAAGGAGATTAGTCTGTAAAAGGAAGCTTACTGGAACTGGTGAGGTTTTGTCTGTATTCAATTTTATTAGACATAGACTTGCGGGTTTTATTTTATTTTGCTTGGTAATTCACTTTGTTCTGTCTGTTACTACTTGGAACCACTTAAATCCTACTTTCTGTATTTAATAAAATCACTTTTTACTTATTAATTAACCCAGAGTATGTATTAATACTTGGGGGAGCAAACAGCTGTGCATCTCTCTCTATCAGTGTTATAGAGGGCAAACAATTTATGAGTTTACCCTGTGTAAGCTTTATACAGGGTAAAACGGATTTATTTACGGTTTAGACCCCATTGGGAGTTGGGCATCTGAGTGTTAAAGACAGGCACACTTCTGTAAACTACTTTCAGTTCAGCCTACAGCTGTCAGGGGATGTGGTTCAGATCTGGGTCTGGGTTTACAGCAGGCTAGCGGGTCTGGCTCAAACCAGGCAGGGCACTGAAGTCCTAAGCTGACTGGGCAAGAAAGCAGGAGCAGAAGTAGTCTTGGCACATCAGGTGGCAGGTCCTAGAGGTTTTTCTGTGATCCAACCCATCACACAGGAGATCAAGTATCTCCTGTCTACTCCAGGCCAGAGCACTTCTGGAGTACATAGCTGGCAGGGTCATCTGGGCAGTTTCACACAACACTGGAGAACTGCTAATGCTCACCAAGATGTACAATTAGGAAAGGGCATTTCAAACATTCACAGGGTTTTAAAGGGGATGGGGGTGAACTTCTGATCTCTGTGACCCCTGTGCATGGAGTTCACAATGGTGACTGAAGCAGTCAGTATCAGGCATATGGGACAGCTGCTGGAGGACTGTCACAGTTGATATAGGTGACGCAATATCTACACTTGCGTTGTATTAACCTCAGTACATTGACCATGGCTCAGCACCGCTCAGGGAGGTGGTGTTATTATGTCAGCATAAAGAAGAGCTTACATCAGTGGGAGACAAATTTTAGTGTACTCAGACACATGCAAAACTAGGTCAATGCAAGGCGGCTTACACTGACCCAACTTTGTAGTGTGGACCAGTCCTCAGTTTCTATTCTGTGTTGTTTTTCTTTTCTCTCTCTCTCACACGCACACACACACACTGCTCAGCAAAACCCCTCTCCCTGCACTCAGTCCAAATCCCTGTGCAGGTTCACAACACTTTTGTCTTAGGTGAGGGGAGGTCTGTGATTAATTTATCCCAATAGTTATGTCAATTGAAGGCTGTGTTCACACCCAATCTCAAAGAGGTTTGAGCATAAGCTTTTGTGAGCTACAGCTCACTTATATGTTAGTCTCTAAGGTGCCACAAGTACTCCTTTTCTTTTTGCGGATACAGACTAACACGGGCTGTGTCATAAATATAAAGGGAAGGGTAAACCCCTTTGAAATCCCTCCTGGCCAGGGGAAAGCTCCTCTCACCTGTAAAGGGTTAAGAAGCTAAAGGTAACCTCGCTGGCACCTGACCAAAATGACCAATGAGGAGACAAGATACTTTCAAAAGCTGGGAGGAGGGAGAGAAACAAAGGGTCTGTCTGTAGTCGTCTTGGCCGGGGACAGAACAGGAATGGAGTCTTAGAACTTTTAGTAAGTAATCTAGCTAGGTATGTGTTAGATTATGATTTCTTTAAATGGCTGAGAAAAAAATTGTGCTGAATAGAATAACTATTTCTGTCTGTGTATCTTTTTTGTAACTTAAGGTTTTGCCTAGAGGGGTTCTCTATGTTTTTGAATCTAATTACCCTGTAAGATATATACCATCCTGATTTTACAGGGGGGATTTCTTTATTTCTATTTACTTCTATTTTTTATTAAAAGTCTTCTTGTAAAACACTGAATGCTTTTTCATTGTTCTCAGATCCAAGGGTTTGGGTCTGTGGTCACCTATGCAAATTGGTGAGGCTTTTTATCCAACATTTCCCAGGAAAGGGGGAGTGCAAGTGTTGGGAGGATTGTTCATTGTTCTTAAGATCCAAGGGTCTGGGTCTGTAGTCACCTAGGCAAATTGGTGAGGCTTTTTACCAAACCTTGTCCAGGAAGTGGGGTGCAAGGTTTTGGGAAGTATTTTGGGGGGAAGGACGCGTCCAAACAGCTCTTCCCCAGTAACCAGTATTAGTTTGGTGGTGGTAGCGGCCATTCCAAGGATAACGGGGGTAATATTTGTTACCTTGGGGAAGTTTTGACCTAAGCTGGTAAAGATAAGCTTAGGAGGTTTTTCATGCAGGTCCCCACATCTGTACCCTAGAGTTCAGAGTGGGGGAGGAACCTTGACATGGTGGCACAGTGGTGGGATTAACCTGAAATCATTTTGAGATCCAGTTGAGATTTTTTGAACTAGAAATACAGATTTTAAAAAGGAATTTTTAGGAAGTCCAGAAGGCAGCTTTGAAACTGAAAGCAGCTTGGTTTCTCTCTGCTTTGTGCCCAAGCAGAGACAAAAGGGGATTATCTTGTGAATTGCAGGTTTTCTTTGCCTAGAGGCAGGGTACTTAACTCCTGCAGGGAAATTCACAGTCTTCCAACCCAGAGGTTTTTTTTTCTTTTCTTCCTAAAAGTAAATAGGGGGTGTGTGCTCTACCCATTTGCCTGGAGACAAAAGTGGCAGGGTTTTTTTAGGATTTTGATTTTTTTTTGTTTTACAAGGAGTACAGGTTTGAAAAGAATTTTTTTTTTTCTTTGGGCTGGGTAAGCAGTTTTCCAAGTAGTTGGAGGTTTTTTGCTTTAATTTGGGCCCAGAGCAGAGACAAGGGAATTGTCTTTTTCTGTAGGCTGACAATCACTATCAGAGAATAGGTATTCTATTCCAGCACAGCAAAATTTTACAGCCAAGTTTTGTTTGTTTATTTCTAAACCTCGGGTGTAAAGTTAGTTAAAAACAGAGAGGTTAGAATGGCCAAATCCTCAGCTCGACTACAGCTGGAATTAGCCAAATTGCAGGCTGAGGAAAAACAAAGGGAACATGAAAGACAGATAGAACTCATGCGGCTGGAGAAGGAGGTACAGGAGGCTGCCCACAAGAGGGAAATGGAGGCAAGGAAGCATGTGGAGGAGATGGAGAGGATAAAGGCCCAGCAGAATATACCAACAAACCCTAGCAATCCTTCTCCAGGTACCACTTCCCATCCCAGAAAGTTCCCCACCTACAAGGCAGGTGATGATACTGAGGCCTTCTTAGAAAACTTCGAAAGGGCCTGCCTTGGGTACAACATCTCTACTGACCAATACATGGTAGAGCTGAGGCCGCAGCTCAGTGGACCCTTAGCTGAGGTGGCAGCTGAAATGCCTAAAGAACACATGAACAAGTATGAACTGTTTAAATCCAAGGCGAGAGTCAGAATGGGGATAACACCCGAGCAGTCTCGTCGGAGGTTCAGAGCCCTAAGGTGGAAACCAGACATGTCATTTACCCGACATGCCTACCACATTGTAAAACATTGGGATGCCTGGATATCAGGAGCAAGTGTTGAATCTCCAGTAAATTTGCCCTTCCTAATGCAAATGGAACAATTCTTAGAGGGTGTTCCTGAGGAAATAGAAAGATACATCCTAGATGGGAAACCCAAAACTGTAATTGAGGCAGGAGAGATTGGAGCCAGATGGGTGGAGGTGGCAGAGAAGAAGAAAACTGGTCGCAGTTGGAGCGGAGACCAGAAGGGACCACCCCAGACCACACCCTATTACCGGGGGCCGCCCAAAGCCCCACCTACCTCCCAAAGAACCCTCCAGACCCCTTATCGTCCCACCACCCCGTTCTCCAGCAACCCACCTCGCCCCGGTGACCCGTCAGCTGGACGATGTTTTAAATGTAACGAGCTGGGGCATGTAAAGGCCAACTGCCCCAAGAACCCCAACAGGTTACAGTTCATTGCACCGGAATCACACCAGAGGTCCACAGGCCCAGATACCTCCCAGATACCCTTGGAGCGGAGGGAAACTGTGAGTGTGGGTGGGAAGAAGGTCACCGCGTGGAGGGACACCGGAGCACAAGTGTCAACTATCCATGCTTCCTTAGTGGACCCCAATTTAATCAACCCAGAGATCCAAGTGACGATTCAACCCTTCAAGTCCAACTCTTTCAATTTGCCTACAGCCAAGTTGCCTGTCCAGTACAAGGGCTGGTCAGGAATGTGGACTTTTGCAGTCTATGATGATTATCCCATCTCCATGCTGTTGGGGGAAGACTTGGCCAATCATGTGAAGCAGGCCAAGAGGGTGGGAATGGTCACCCGCAACCAGGCTAAACAAGCCGTGAGGCCTAGCTCTGTTCCGGAAACTTCTATCAGGACCCAGTCAGAGGTGATGGACCTGGACCCCAGGCCAATGTCTGCAACAGCAGTAGTGGATCCAGTCCCAGAGACCCAGACGGAACCAGTCCCAGAACCGGAACCAGCCAAACAACCAACACCAGACCCCGTGCCAGCACTGAATCCAGTACTTGCAACCTCAACACCAGAGGGCCCCACCGAACCTGAACTGGCAGCAGCCGATAACCCTACACAAGAGGCTCAGCCGGAGCCTGAATCCCAACATAGTGCACCAGCGGAGAGCGGTTCACAGTCAACAGAAACAGCTCCATCCCCTATATCGCTTCCAGAGGGACCAAGCCTATGTCCCCAATCCAATGAGGAACTGATGTCTCCAGCATCAAGGGAACAGTTCCAGACCGAACAGGAAGCAGATGAAAGCCTCCAGAGAGCTTGGACGGCGGCACGGAGCAACCCACCGCCTCTCAGCTCTTCTAATCGATCCAGAGAATTAAAGGTTTGTCAGTTTACAGCCCAGGGAGGAGACGACGCTGAGTGGCCTGAAGGTGTCTACTACGAAGGGAAATGTGCTGGTGGTGTGGAAGAGGTGAACCTCTCCATGACCCTTGGGCGTATGCAGCGACAGCAGATCCAGGAGCTGTGCACTAGCTACGCGCCAACGTTCTCAGCCACCCCAGGACTGACTGAACGGGCATACCACTCCATTGACACAGGTAATGCTCACCCAATTAGGGTCCACCCTTACCGGGTGTCTCCTCAAGCTAAAACTGCTATAGAACGGGAGATCCAGGATATGTTACAGATGGGTGTAATCCGCCCCTCTGAAAGTGCATGGGCATCTCCAGTGGTTCTAGTTCCCAAACCAGATGGGGAAATACGTTTTTGCGTGGACTACCGTAAGCTAAATGCTGTAACTCGCCCAGACAATTATCCAATGCCACGCACTGATGAACTATTAGAGAAACTGGGACGGGCCCAGTTCATCTCTACCTTGGACTTAACCAAGGGGTACTGGCAGGTACCGCTAGATGAATCTGCCAAGGAAAGGTCAGCCTTCATCACACATCTCGGGCTGTATGAATTTAATGTACTCCCTTTCGGGCTGCGAAATGCACCCGCCACTTTCCAAAGACTTGTAGATGGTCTCCTAGCGGGATTAGGAGAATATGCAGTTGCCTACCTTGACGATGTGGCCATATTTTCGGATTCCTGGGCAGACCACCTGGAACATCTACAAAAAGTCCTTGAGCGCATAAGGGAGGCAGGACTAACTGTTAAGGCTAAGAAGTGTCAAATAGGCCTAAACAGAGTGACTTACCTTGGACACCAGGTGGGTCAAGGAACTATCAGCCCCCTACAGGCCAAAGTGGATGCTATCCAAAAGTGGCCTGTCCCAAGGTCAAAGAAACAGGTTCAATCCTTCTTAGGCTTGGCCGGTTATTACAGACGATTTGTACCGCACTACAGCCAAATCGCTGCCCCACTGACAGACCTAACCAAAAAGAAACAGCCAAATGCTGTTCAGTGGACCGGAAAGTGTCAGAAGGCCTTTAACAAGCTTAAAGCGACACTCATGTCTGACCCTGTACTAAGGGCCCCAGACTTTGACAAACCGTTCCTAGTAACCACAGATGCATCCGAGCGTGGTGTGGGAGCAGTTTTAATGCAGAAAGGACCTGATCAAGAATTCCACCCTGTAGTGTTTCTCAGCAAAAAACTGTCTGAGAGGGAAAGCAACTGGTCAGTCACTGAAAAAGAATGTTATGCCATTGTCTACGCTCTGGAAAAGCTACGCCCATATGTTTGGGGACGGCGTTTCCACCTGCAAACCGACCATGCTGCACTAAAGTGGCTTCACACCGTCAAAGAAACTAACAGAAAACTTCTTCGGTGGAGTTTAGCTCTCCAAGATTTTGATTTCGACATCCAACACATCTCAGGAGCTTCTAATAAAGTAGCTGATGCACTCTCCCGTGAAAATTTCCCAGAATCAACTGGTTAAAATCGTCCTTGAGATGTGGAAAATATTGTTAGTCTTTATGTACTTGGTAGTATATTTAGAGATGCATGTGTCTTATTAACTCTGTTTTCCTAGAGCTCCAGGAAGAAATCCCAGCCAGTGTTTCACCCTAGCTGAGATTTGGGGGGCGTGTCATAAATATAAAGGGAAGGGTAAACCCCTTTGAAATCCCTCCTGGCCAGGGGAAAGCTCCTCTCACCTGTAAAGGGTTAAGAAGCTAAAGGTAACCTCGCTGGCACCTGACCAAAATGACCAATGAGGAGACAAGATACTTTCAAAAGCTGGGAGGAGGGAGAGAAACAAAGGGTCTGTCTGTAGTCGTCTTGGCCGGGGACAGAACAGGAATGGAGTCTTAGAACTTTTAGTAAGTAATCTAGCTAGGTATGTGTTAGATTATGATTTCTTTAAATGGCTGAGAAAAAAATTGTGCTGAATAGAATAACTATTTCTGTCTGTGTATCTTTTTTGTAACTTAAGGTTTTGCCTAGAGGGGTTCTCTATGTTTTTGAATCTAATTACCCTGTAAGATATATACCATCCTGATTTTACAGGGGGGATTTCTTTATTTCTATTTACTTCTATTTTTTATTAAAAGTCTTCTTGTAAAACACTGAATGCTTTTTCATTGTTCTCAGATCCAAGGGTTTGGGTCTGTGGTCACCTATGCAAATTGGTGAGGCTTTTTATCCAACATTTCCCAGGAAAGGGGGAGTGCAAGTGTTGGGAGGATTGTTCATTGTTCTTAAGATCCAAGGGTCTGGGTCTGTAGTCACCTAGGCAAATTGGTGAGGCTTTTTACCAAACCTTGTCCAGGAAGTGGGGTGCAAGGTTTTGGGAAGTATTTTGGGGGGAAGGACGCGTCCAAACAGCTCTTCCCCAGTAACCAGTATTAGTTTGGTGGTGGTAGCGGCCATTCCAAGGATAACGGGGGTAATATTTGTTACCTTGGGGAAGTTTTGACCTAAGCTGGTAAAGATAAGCTTAGGAGGTTTTTCATGCAGGTCCCCACATCTGTACCCTAGAGTTCAGAGTGGGGGAGGAACCTTGACAGGCTGCTACTCTGAAACCTGACAAAGAGGTTTGTTATCCATGCAGTCACCAAGACCTCTCAGCGTAACAGTTGTATCTGATGGGTTTGTTTGTGTTTTACAATTAGTTGCATTCCCTTATCTTTTTGACATAGCAAATGGCCTGGCTATTTCCTTACCTAGTACAATAGAGCATTTATTGAGATTCACAGCCTTGCTACATTATGGGGCATTCAATTCACCACATTAACCGCCAGTTTCAGTCAAACAAGCTATTGGGCTCAATACATAGGTAAATGGATGAAATTCTATGGCTTGCATTATACAGAAGGACAGAGGATCTAGTGATCCTTCTGGCCTTAAAAATCTCTGAATAAACCATAGTCAGAAGATCAAATAGACCGCACATTAGCCAGCCTCTCTACACACTATATTTATAATAAATCCTTTTAAAATGAATGCTTTCAACTGAACAAAAATATTCTTTAACAGAAAAGCTGGTTGGGAACTGACATTTTCTTCAGTTCCCAACAGTTCCCACAAAAAATTCTGACATTTAAAATAAAATAATAATAATAATAATAATGATTCCAGTTTGAAATGAAAGGCTGAAATTTTGAAATTTGCTGTGACATGAACATTCTGAAAAACATTTTGTTTCAGTCAAAACATTTGTTGTATTGTTTTGATTCATTTCATTGAGATGTTTACATTATAACGTGTATATTCATATTTTAAAATTAATAGTTTATACAGTAAGTCAAAATGAAACACACATCTAAAAAATGTTTATACTTGTTGCTATTGAAAAATTGTCAAAAATCAACACATTCCCAAACATTTCAATTTTGATGAAACTGCACTGTTTTCAGTGGAAAACCGTTGGCAAAAAATTTTGAATAGCTCTAGTTATAATTATAGATATCTACAAATTGCTGTAAGGAATACATTAAAAGAATAAATTTAAGTACCTACATCTATTAATTTACTGCCATATTCACCAGTATGAAGTGGCTGCTTTGTGGTACTCCAGAATGGATGAACTGGATCGTACCAGTGAAATCAACCAATCATTTTCAAGAATTCACTGAAGCAACTTCCCATATATTAGTTACAAGAACATTTCAATGTCTGTCCCAAGGGCTAGGCTGCTAAGCAGCCATGAAGCAACTAGCACTGTAATCCCTAGGGAATTGTCTAGTTAGAGCCAGGAGACTGCTTTCTCTTCCAAAGTGAATGTAGAGTGATACAATTCATGCATTATTGACTTCTGAAGCTTTGCCTCACCATTTACTATTCATTTTTTCAGATTTATACAAAAAATAAAGAGTCACCTACCCAAGACTTTAGGCATCTCTGCCATAAGTTACAAAAACAAGTATAATTAAGCTGCTGACAGAACACCAGACTCCCTACCCCCACAAGTCAGATTCCCCTCCCAACCCACCGCATATAGACAGACATGTCTTGCAGTGTGCCCTGACGGCCAGTAGGCTCTGGGTATTTCAGCTATATTACACATGAACAAAGCATTTCTTTTTTGTCTTGTACAGTGTCAAAGACATTCTGTGCTCCAGAGAGCTTGCCGTCTCAAACACATATAGAAAAATCTCTCTGCATCTGACTCCCTGGCTTCTTCTCCATGGCCTAGGACTCATAATCCTAAACAAGCCATTGAGCCTTATAGTTTACCTGTCGTTAATTCTTCTTCTTCCTGAGGAGGCATTATACTTCCACATTGTGTATGTACAGATCACTGGGCATGTGTTTTCATAAGCAAAGAGCTGTGTAGGGATAGTTTTAAAAAATTAAAGTTAGCTTAAATTTGGTTCAGAAAAATGATATATTTGCTTTACCTTTTGTGGCTAGCAAGGACAAGGACCCAAATCAGCAAGCAAAGGAAGGCCATGAGAATAATTAGTGGTATTTGTTATTACTTGCAGTGTAGAAAGGATGTATGCTTCAAAAAGTAATTCATAAAATGAAAAGCTGCAGTAATGAGAAAAAGGAAAACTGTCTGAAAAGAAACATTGTTCTGCTGGTAAGCAAGGCAGGGGAGGGCTTGGAGGAAGGAAAGTAGAAGGATAAACTGCTTCAAACTGGACTGACTGCTTATTTTTAGGCTGTTGGGCATGTTTAGAGCAATTGTGTAAAATATCATTTGGCCTTTGGACTTAATAAAGGAATTCATGGTTAAATTGGTGTCTGGTGGTCTCCCACATTAACATTAATAATTTCAATTATTAATAATTCCAATATTTCTGGCAACCATGAAGGGACCTCTGACATCAATTTCAGTTGCTCTGAACCCACATAGTGAAGAGGTAGTGACCTATCCTCTGGGGCCACTATAATATCTCTCCTAAAGAGAGGTTTCAGAGTAGCAACCGTGTTAATCTGTATTCGTAAAAAGAAAAGGAGGACTTGTGGCACCTTAGAAACTAACCAATTTATTTGAGCATAAGCTTTTGTGAGCTACAGCTCACTTCATCGGATGCATTCAGTGGAAAAACAAATACTCCTTTTCTTTCTCCTAAAGAGAAAATCCGTAACACAAGGGAAATGGAAGGTACTGTACCTTGGATACCTAGATGGAAAGCTTGTTGGCAAAGCACAGTGGAAGATGCTGGAATGCCACAGATATTTTAAAAGCAAAAGGCCCATGGGTGATGAAGTGAGCTGTAGCTCACGAAAGCTTATGCTCAAATAAATTTGTTAGTCTCTAAGGTGCCACAAGTCCTCCTTTTCTTTTTGCGGATACAGACTAACACGCCTGCTACTCTGAAACATGGTGACAATGTTAATACTGCCTTCTTAAACAATTCCAAAGTAAAGAAAGCACAGACAAAGGCAGCTGTGTTACAGAGATTGAATTTGGTGGCTAAATCTTTGCAAACAAAATGTGCCACCTTGAGGGATGAATGTAAAAAGCATAAAGAGCAAATTAAAGTCGTACACGAGGAAACAAACTACATGGAAAACATTCCTTGGAGGTCAGGGAGAAAACAGTGTCTGTTACCTACTTGCATAAATCCAATAAAAAGCAGCAGTCCTTCAAGGACTGTACTGAGGCTGGTCTAAGCTACAAAAGTTATGACGACGTATCAACCTAGTCATGCATGTGTCTACATTAAAATTTGTCTCGTATCAACCTAGTCATGACGTATCAACCTAGTCATGTATGTGTCTACATTAAAATAACGGCACCTTCCTTAGTGGCACTGAGCCATGGTTGATGTACTGAGGTTGACACAGTGCAAGTATAGACACTGCATTACCTATGTTGATCTTAACAGTCCTCCAGCAGCTGTCCCACAATACCAGACACGGACAGCTGTGGTCACCATTGTTAACTCCACTGCCCTGGGGTCACAGAGACTGGAAGTCCCGCCTCCCCTTTAAAGCCCAGTGAATTTTTGAAATTCCTTTTCCTGACAGCCCAGCTTGGCAAGCACACCTAGCAGCTCTCCACTGCTGAATGCAACTGCCCAGCTGCTCATGCTGGCTACATGCTCCAGATATGCTCCAGCCTGAAGTAGACAGGAGATACTGGATCTCCTGGGCCTGTGGGGAGAAGAGGCTGTCAGGCACAGCTCTGAACCAGCCCTGGAAACATGGACTTCTATGAGCAGATTGCTCAGGGGATGCAAGAAAAGGGGTATGACATGGACCAGCAACAGTGTCACATGAAAGCTAAGGAGCTGCAGCAGGCATGCCAGAAGGCCAGGGTGGCCAACAACCAATCCGTTGCAGAGCCACAGACCTGGCACTTTTACAAAGAGCTGCATGCCATACTCGATGAAGACTCCATCACATACACGTAACACCGTGGAGACCTCCAAGGAGCCTGAGTCACAGGCCCCTGCTGTGAACAGTGAGGAGGAGGTGGACGAGGAAGAGGAGGAGGATGGAGGAGAGGCGACTGGAGAATCCAGCTGTGCAGCAAGCCAGGATGTGTTCTTGACTCCACCACAGTCCAGACCGTCCTGCCAGTTGAGCCCTAGTGAGCCCAGTGCAGGCGGTGGTGTCCTCAAAATAGCAGGAAAAGCTTTTGACTTTTCAATAATTTATTCGTGTTAGAATACATATTGTACAACCAAGAGACGTTGAGTTGTTATCTGCTTTTCATTCCCTTCTAAAGTTAGGCAGGGGGATCCTGTGGAGCTAAAGTTAGGCAGGGGGACCCCGTGGAGCAGTTTGTTTATGTGCACCGGAATGTCCCTTGAATCCTCCTGAGAGATCTTGATGAAACTTTCATGTAGGTACTTTGCAATCCTCTGCTGAAGATTTCTAGGAAGGGCTGCCTTATTTCTTCCTCCGTGGCTGGACATGCTAATCAGTGATTACCTCAGCAGACTCCATTGCAGTGCACAGGCTATCAGCATACGGGTCTGGGTGGCTTCAGGACACCCGCAGCAGCTGTGCTGTCTCTGCCCCTGTTACCCTCAGGAGTGAGAGATCAGCTAAAATCCCCACTGCCAGTGGAAAACAGTGCTAAGATTCAGTGCCATTGGGCTATACTACAAGATTCATGCAACTGTGCAATTCCCCCCTCATTTCCCTAACCCTCAGTGGTCCATACTTACCATGGCTGGTGTTGTGCTCAAGCAATCCCAAGCAGAGGTGAGAATGTAGTTAGAGGAGCAAGGACAGTGAGTTCTGCATCGTAAATTTCACTTTCCATAGTGAATAGACTGACAAGGGTACCTCTGTGTTTTTTTATTTGCAGCTGCTGCCATTGCAGAAAAAAAAAGAGGACTTGGAATGACATGTTTAGTGAGATCCTACAAGCCAGTGCTGCATCAGACCATGAGCACAGGGCCTGGAGGATGAATACTACTGACAGCCTGGAGAAGGAAAGAGTGAAGAGGAGAAAGGCCCAGGAGCTCCAGCAGGAAAAGAAGAGGTAGATGAGCCAGGGACATAATGGGGCTCCTCAAGCAGCAAACACAGATGCTGCAGACTCTGGTTGACCTCCAGTTTCAGCAATCCCAGTCTCACCTCCCTCTGCAAGTCCACTGAGAGCTCAATATCTGGACTTCCCTATACTCCCCTCAACATTCCATGTGGCATCAGGGGTCACTGCCCTACTTTTACCACTCCACCCTGGGGGACGTTAAAGACAATCACAGCTTCCTGTACATGTAGCTGAAATTCCCTGAGTCCCTGTAGCTGAAGTTCTTTCCCCTTCATAAGTTCTGTGTTCTTCATTTATTAAGCTTGTATTAAGTTTTAAATATATTTGTTCTAAAATGTTGTGGAGTTTTTTTGGTTTTTTTTGCACTGAATTCTTTTACAAAATAAATGTCTGTTATTTAAAACATAACATCTTTATTAGTTTGCAACATCTGCTACCAAGTGCTTAGCAGGTCTAAAAGCACCCAATTACTTGTTACTGACAACGTGATACAACATATAGGATAAGCCACACACAAAATTAACAGATGTATTGACAATGTTATATTCCCTGCTTGCAGCTTTCTAAAAAGTCCTGTGTTCTTAAAGATGAGAGCATCATACACCTTCCCTGACCAGCCCACACTGATGTTGGTGAAGTGTCCCCAGTGATCCATCAATGATTTCCCTTTCTCTTGATGTACTCCGTGGCAAGGTGGTCTGGTGCCAAAATAGGGATACGTGTCCTGTCTATCGCTCCACCACTGTTTGGGAACCCCATTGCAGCGAATCCATCCTGTGTTCCCAGGAGTCACAATCCTGTGTAGCAGGATGCTATTAATAGCCCTGCATGCTTGCATGATAATTGCCCCCCCACCAGTGGATTTCCTGACTCCAAACTGATTTCCCATTGGCTGGTAGTAATCTGGTGCTGCAAGTTTCCATGGAGTAATCACCATTCATTTCTCCACTGTTAGTGAAGCTCTCATTTTGGCATCTCTGTGCTGACAGGCTGGGGTGAGCTCAGCACACAGATACAGGACTGTGGCTTTGAGCATCCAAAAGTTCTGCAGTCACTGCTTGTCATCCAGAGATTGCATTACGATGGGATCCCACCCGTCAGTGCTCATTTCTTGGACCCAGAAGTGACTACTGCTGACAACAAACTGTGCTCCAAGAAATCGTCAGATTCGTCACTGATTCAGTTCTTCTTGCAGCTCTGCAAGCACTGCAGGATTGTGCACCCTGTGCTTTCAATGCTGTTGACAATAGTGCAGAGCTGTGCAGGTTCCATGCTTCTATCCGAGATGGCAGACAGCGAGGAGGGCCGTGCGGCTTTGTGGGATTAGAAAAAAGGCATGAAAATTATGGGACACAGATGACACTGTGGGATGGAGACAGTTGCAACCTCAGAACTTGGCCCATTGTTCCCAGTCACCCCTGTGCTCTCACAAACACTGCTGGTTTTCAAAACCCTATTTTATATGTTTAAAATGAATTGGCTTTTAAAAGATTCCACTAAAAATCCATTTGAATCTTTCATTCAAGGCTGCAAAGCTGACAGACATTCTGTGGGCAGCAGTCAACCTCTCCTGGAAGTTTTAACTTTGTTAGTTAACCCTTCGGGTGGCTCAATGCTTTTACAAAGCTCAACATCTTTTTAAAATTAGGCTATCAATGTTAAATATGAATTAGTAAATGCAAATAGGGACTAAAGGGGTGGCCAGAACCAGGATACTGGGAGAGACCCTGGATCACTTTGTTAGTAATAAAGTAATACCTGAAAGAGCTGCAGAAGGAAAATAAATAAATTAAAAATCAGAGCTACACCTAGGAGCGGGGCACAAGAGAAGCAGTGTTAAGAACACTGAGTGGATCTGAGTGATCAGACAGTCACTCTGATAGCATGAGATGAAAACTCCGTAAGCACAAAATAAGCAGCTCCACTTTATGTGCAAATTAATATGGCTAATATAATGTTATGGAAAATAAAGAGAGGGAATTAAATTATGGAAGGAGTGTGAATTCCCATGGAACATGCAGTGTGTACAATAATCAGGATAAAAGAAGTGTAAACAAAACATGCTACTTAATTAAAATCCGAAAAGGGCTCCAGAGAGGAGCCACAACCGGTTGTGTTTTCTTTTTCAGATGGCTGTGTGCTTTGGAAGCAGAAACCAACCCAACACCAGGGAAGATCAGTGAATATAAGAAATGGAGCCTAACCATTAACTGTGGTGTAAAGTAAATGTTATTAGGGAGTGAAAAACTATGTGGCAATGTTTTGTAAATGGAAGAAGAATTGTATTAAAACTAAGCAATTGTATAAAAGATCAAAATGCCCTGGATTGGAAACAAATCTAGCTAATGGCTTAGGGTAAGAGCTACTAAGAAAATATTGTACAATGATGTTCAGTTTATTTATGTGCCAGTGTCATTGAATTTTACCAATCTGCAGTTCCCTAATGAATCTGATGGAATGTGGTTGTGAACTGTTGAAAGGAATTTCTGAACAAAAACATGTGTTTTAAAATGGATGAGCGGGCCAAGGGGGGCAGCAACAAAAGCGAAGGTCGCTTGGTGGGATTGGCATGGGAGCTGAGCTGTTTGGGGCTGGTATGTCACTCTGAAACCAAGCTGACAGAGATGCTGTGGGAACATGACCAAGCATTTCAGTAGAAGCTAGCAGCAGAAATACTGCATCCATTGAATGAGCAAAACCAAGGACTCATTAATGAACCTTTGTTAACTGTATATAATATACACATTGTACTTGCTTTTAAGAAGTATGGGATTAAGTCACTGTGTTCTAATAATAATAACGGGTAGAGTGTACGGAAGATACATGCTATACAAAGTAAAAGCAGACTTAAGTGAGAAGGAGCAAGAAAATTTGCCTCTTAACACAGCAGAAATGTTAAAAATTTGGTACAAGAGACATACACATATACACATCCCTCAGATCCAGGGCAACAGGACCATATGCCATTGTCATGCCGTTCTTATGTAGGCACCCCACCATCTCCTCCATAAATCTATCAAGCTCAGTCTTGAAACAAATTAGGTTTTTTGCCCCCTATTCTCCCTTTGGAAGGCTGTTGCAGAACTTCACTCATCTGATAGTTAGAAACCTTTGCCTAATTTTAAGCCTAAACTTATTGATGGCCAGTTTATATCTATTTGTTCTTGTACCAACAATGGCCCTTAACTTAAATAACTGGCAACTTGAGGTTCTTGTGGTTTAGTCCTCTCTCTGGCACTAACTGCCCTAAGATTTTAAACAGGTCACTTACCACTGCCTTGATTACACCAGCTATCGGATAGATATAATACTTAGCTACTTCCCAGATATGTTGAAAAGCTTTGTAAAGCAGTTTGGGGATGAAGAGCTGTAGTATTAATGAAAATCAGTGTTAATCTGAAATCAGATGTCTACCTATTTCCTCCTCTGAATTTACAGATAGAGTTGCTGGAAGCATTCAATTCTGAGATTTCATGCATGAGACACGATTTATTTAATATTCCTATTAAGTTGATGACATGCAACAGGTTTTGTAGCAATAAATCTTCTATAAGTCTTCTGATCCTTAATGTTTAATATAGTTGGAAGAAAATTCCTTTCTCCAACTGCCCTCCCACAACCCACTCACAGATTAATTTTATTCTATTTTCTTGTATACAGCTGTTCAATTATATTTGTACAGCGCTGGATACATGAATAATAAGTTCCTGTCACTAACATCTTTTTGACCTGTACTACAAATCATCTATTTCTTATTTTCTCTCCATGGCAACTGAAGATTCCATCCCATCCCCAGCCACATCTTAAGCTATAATTTAATATTTTGTTTGTTCACAGATGGTTAAAATAAACTTAATAAATGCCCTCTACTCTTCCTGCAGCTAACTAGCTATGCCCACTCCAATGGCTCTCACTCCTAATTCAAAGTATATATCATAGAAAAACACAAAGACGGTCAGGTTTTCTATCAAAGTGAGTGATATTCTCTGGGACTGATTTAAATTCACTGCTTCAAAATGAGAGTGAATCAGAGGGCAAGGAAATGTCAGAAGGCTTTCTCTCCCTTTATAGTCGGAAGAATCAATAAGAAATTTGGCACAAAGGAAAAGGGGGAACCAGCCACACAAGTAATGTGTTTTTCATGGTAGCTCACAGGAATTCACTCCACAGAGACCAGATCTCTAACAAGCAGGGCCCTGGAGCTGGAGTTGCAGAACTTAGGTCGACTCAGCCCTGTAGCGTAGACCTGCCCGGAGTTAACGTACCTTGGGTTGACTTATTGCGGTGTCTACACTGCACTGGGTCGAGGGGAGAACGACTTGTCTTATGCTTCTCCTTTCATTGGAGTACCAGAGTTGACAGGAGAGCGACCGGCAGTTGATTTAGCTGGTCTTCACTAGACCTGCTAAATTGACCCCTGGTGGATCGATCACCGTGCATTGATCCCTCAGCAAGTGGAGACAAGCCCTAAAGTGCTACAGCAGCACACATACACACAAATACAGTTCATCTGCTCTGCTAGTTTGACTATTTTCCCTGGAACACTCCCATTATGTACTTCTCCTTCAGGAGGGATATTTCAAGGCCAAATTTCAAACTTTTAACACAAAATCTTGCAGCTGTGGAGATGAAGAGTTCTGAACGCAAAAAGAGTTTGCAAAAGAGCAATAAACTGTACATATAAGACCCCTTTATAGTGATATAACTGCATCCACACTAGCTGTGATACTGGAATAGCTGTATCAGTTATGTAACCCTTCTACCAGCTGAAGTCGGCAGCAACAAGGGCTAGATTCAGTATCTAGGGGTTCCTCTTAACACTGCAACACAGAACTGGCTTGAACCCTCATCCAGTAGCCTGGGTACCTCTGAGAGGCAACACTTCCTCACTCACAAGCACCGAGTCTGCATAACAAAAAACAAAACAACAACAACAAAAAACCCTTTTATTAAAAGTGAAAGGGAACCACGCATTAGTTTGGGAAACTAACTAACATTCAAAACCACGTTATCATAAACCAACCCCATGGTACAGTGGGCAGTGTCCTTTGCCTCAATGTCCCCGATTGCATCCCTTTAGTGCATCTGTCCCCTCTCCCTCCACTGCACCCCACTCACGGTTTTTGTGCTTAGTCATCAAAGACCCAGAGTGCAGAGGTGCGTTCATATCGGTCCCCCTCCCACTCTCAGAGTGGGGGAGGGAAACATTGAGCAATGCCTCAGCAGCAGCTGACACCTCTGCAACTGACTCACAGCGGCCGCTGTTCACTCTGCCGTCACCACCCGCTGCAGCAGTCGCTAACTCTGCCACCTGCTGCCACCATTGGCTCTGGCCCTGCTCTCTGCCGCTGCCTCCCTTCACTCTGGCGCTGCTGCTGCGTCTCCGCTGCCACCTGCTACGCTCTGCGATACCACGTTCTGAGGTGTCACCACTTACCCCAGCTCTCAGTGGGCCGTGGGGAACCTCACTGCTATGGCAGGCTGGGCTCTCGCTGCAAGACCGTCCCACCCCAGGTCTAAGGCGCCACCGCTGGTTACCAGGGGTTTCAGTTCTAGTGATCTCTTCCTAAAACAAAGACTCACAATTAAGTCTAATCAGCTTGGTCTTTAAACAGTGGGAAGGGAGATGATCAAATGATCTCTAGGGCTTAGGCCAGGGCTACTCTACAGGTCTATGTGGATATAACTACATCACTCAGAGGTGTGAAAAATCCACCCCCCTGCGTAATATAGTTACACCAACCTAACCCCCCATGTAGACCATACTATGTCACTGACATAGCTTCCGCTTCTCATGGAGGTAGATTAACTATGTCAAGGGGAGAAGTTCTCCAGTCAGCATAGGAGCATCTTCACTACAGTACTATTGCACTGCTGTAACCCTGTGAGGTTCAGTTTAGGGTGACTCTCCGCAATCAGGGCAGGTTAAGCGCAGTTCTGCTGCCCTTTACTGATCCACTTAGGATAACAACATTTCACTACCTGCATTAAAATACTGGAGTGATTTGTAACCCAACACCAGCCAAAATTGATCATTGATCATGGAGCTGACTGTATTTGCATAAACACACCTACTCTGCTGCACACCTAGGCAGAGTAGGTGTGTTTATGCAAATACAGTCAGCTCCTGAAATCTTTTCCCTAGCTCATCACTAGATGTCAGAGGCGA
Source organism: Lepidochelys olivacea (assembly GCF_965140295.1). Taxonomy (NCBI): domain Eukaryota; kingdom Metazoa; phylum Chordata; order Testudines; family Cheloniidae; genus Lepidochelys; species Lepidochelys olivacea. The sequence continues at coordinate 21,969,331 of NC_140412.1, read as the reverse complement.
ATCATTCGAACCATGCTTACAGCTAAAACATAAAAAATCATGCCCCTAACTGAAAACATTACATTGGTACAAAAACCATGCATAGATCAGCCCTTAGTAAGGGTTCTTGAGTTTGAGTGGGGTGGGGCTGGCTGGGGGTGTACCTGAAGGACTCTATCAACTGGATCACCAGTCTGGAAAGTGAGGCCCAGATGTTTTGGGAGAGAAGAAGGGCTCTGGGATATGAGAAGGGTTCAGGAGTCTTTGGAGGGGTCAGGCAGATACATTGCTGGAATTTCTGTCCCTCCCATGAAATGGAAAATAAGAGATCCTAATGAGCGCTGGTGATTAAAGATCATATGACACTTTTGGCAGAAGCAACAGTGTTAACAAGATATACTTTAAACAAAAAACAACCTCAAAGTATTAGCCAAGACAATAACTTCTACACAAAAAATTACAGGGAAAATAGCTAATATGTATAAGTGGCATGATAATTTAATTTAATCTCACAATTCTACAGTATGCTTTTATTTAATACTTGCTTTCATGAGTAAAAGGAATGAGGCTGAAGTCTTGAGAAATCATAGACACCTTGACCATTGATAAATTGCTATTGATAAGGAATCTCTTCTATTGATAACATTCACTATACTGCACTAACACACATTTTAATATACCTGTCAATCTGCAAAGTGAGGTATATTAATACTTTTTACAGTATTATAGCTCTGCATAAATTAAGGTTTAAAATTCCTCTCTGTTTAAAGGTTGATTCTTTTAAGTGCTCTAAAATCTCCATGCTTACTCATAATATATTTAAATTTGGTATGCATCATGGGACTGCAGGGTAAGGGTAGTGATCCAAATTTGGAGTCATTTGAGGAAGGGGTTCTCCCTATACAACCCCCTAAAAAAAAAACCCAGGATTTCTTAAGGTTGACATTCTACCAACTTTTTTTTTTAATAGAAATAGCGATCAAAGCATGATTCTCATTGTGCCTCAAATTGTGTCAGTCACTCAATGTTTACCCCAGCTAGTGCATTGCACCCACTAACCCTTTGAGGAGCAACTAATTTTATATAGGTCTCAGTGCCATTTCCACTTGGTAATGAGATATGGCCACACTCATGTTAACCCTGATTCAAACCAATGCCACAGGAGAAAGACTTTATATCCCGTTATCAATCTCCAGCCTTGCCCAGTCTCACAAACTGTAAAGAAGCAGCAGAGAGTTAGTACCAGAAGCCTAATGAAGAAGCCTGTACAGGTTTTTCAAAAGCCAGTTGATTTAAGACACCGAAGCCAACTTGTGATGCGGATGATACACTGTTTTTCTTCTTGGCAAAGAATGCAACAATCTTTATCCCTTTTCAAATAAATGGCAACTTTTTCATTGCTTGCCAATAGAAATGCATGTGCGTGTGCAAATTCTTTGCTGAGAGCTTAATAAGACGACAGGAAATAATAAGGTTCACTCCAAAGCCAAAAATAATGCCCTTGCTTTTATCTAATAGTCCTTAATGTGAAAGGTTTATTATAGTGTGTTGTTCGCTTTAGAGTCTGAACAGTAGTCATGTAAAAAAAGAGTACATCATTTTACTGTGCATTGTTCACATCAGTAACCCTTATTGTGCTGAGATCTACTGTTCTGAGACACTTCTTGCTGAGCACCAGGCTGCTATGCTGTAGAATCTCCAGTAACGTTACCATGGAATGAAGTCGACAGCTTCTATAAATTGCTGGTTCATTATTTGCATGGTCAAAACTAAACACAGGTACAGTTTGTCATGTGGAATGTATGTTTTACATCCTCTCAAAATCCTGTAAAATTGCTAGAAAAATAAAAAAGGAGATAGAGGATGACAACCAGGGAGAAAGCAACAAAAAATAGTGGTGGTGACCAACAAGTCCTCTGTTCACAGGCCAAGAATGATGTAGACTCAAGTTTAGAAAGGAGCAACCAACATGTTAATTTTAATACCCCAAGAAATAAGTAAACAAATGTGTTCATCTCTCAACTACTTCTAATATTAGCAAAAAATGGAGAAATACTACAATAGGGATATAGACAGGTACGAAACATTGGTAGATGCTAATATGTAGTGAACCTTGGAAAAATACAAACTAGCATCTGTGGAAAATCTGCAACAAGTATTCAGTGGTAGAAACAAGTAATGCTGAAAGATCTTGCCAATTGGTGACAGCAAATGAGATACAAATTTGCCTTGGGTGATGGCAGCCAAAAAGGCTAACACAATTTTGGCTGCAGAAATATTAGGAGGAGAAGGTGAGCGAAATAACAGAACACTCTCTATATCGTTATCATGTGGCCATCCTGGGAATACTGTATGGTGTATTTGAAAAGTGTGTTGAAATTGTAGACTATTCATTTAATTTGTAAGGGATTTTCTTGTCCTGCTTGTAGGCTAGCAGGGGCTCTTTAGGGAAGTGTGCAATACAGTCAATCAGCACACAGACAGCCTAGAGTAAGGTGGATGGAGTAGTGCCTGCCTGTTAGAGGGAGCAGCCTGCTTTGTCTCGCTCTGTTTTGTGGTTCTTGTGTTATTCTGAATTCTAAGAAATAAGGTTATTAAGGTTACATTGCAACCTTCCAGCAAGAGTATTTTATGTTATCTAACTTCTCTGTTTGTATGCTGTGAAATATTGTGTTCAGTTCTGTCCACATTACCAGACAAACTGGAGAAAGTACAGAGAACAGCATCAGATATGATCGGGGGTTGGTGGACCTGACATAAGTACAGGCTAATACGAGCTAAATATGAATAGCTTGCCTAAGAAGTGGTTAAGAAAAGGCTATGAACACCCTACAAATATTGTAAACATGTAAATCCCCATGATGAAGGCAGGGGAATTAACTAAGAGTAAAGGAATGAAATTAAAGGACATTAAGAATGAATAGCAGGAAGAACTTCCTGAAAGTAAAAAATAGCTCAAGTTGTAGAATTTAGTTTTCAAAGGGAACTAGAGGGAGCCACATACTTGGAAAATTCAAAAAGACATGGACAAAACCCTGCCAAATACACTTGAGGAACAATCATGAACTCGCAGAGAGAGGGCTAATAGGCCTTTTTCCATTTCTAATTTCTATGATTCTATAAGGCATTTTAGCAAGGATAGGGAAAGTTCACTGAAAAAAATGCATCCCCCTATTATCATTGAGGCCACTGACTATCTCTATGCCACCGGCATTTGCCCCACAGTTTCTGAAAATCTGGAGATAAAGATAGCAAACATGCTTCCAGGCACTTGGGTCTTCTCTAATGTGATCAGAGAGAAACAGAGGAAGAAAGATATACCCCAAGTTTTTTTTTCTATCAATGTTTGTGGCAATTTTTCTTCTTTTTACAAAGAGTGTCCAGAACTGGTCCAATTATGGTGCAATAGTACTTTTCACCCTCTACTGTATAGGGCACAGGTTAGATAACCATTCTCAGTCTCAGACTCATAGGACAAGGAGAAGCACAACTGGAAACATATCAAAGCTGGGTCTTGTGCTTAGAAAGGCAAAGCCATAATATTAGGCTATCAGACCAGACCACAAATAAAACATACATATAGAGTAGGTTGGTGAGTTTACAATCTGATTTTACTAGAGACTTTATATTTGTGTGGTTTGTAATGGATATTTTGTGCTTAATTTACAAAGCCTGAAGCCACAAATAACCTATATTATTTTTGCACAGAGCTACAACTAGACGTAGTCTAAAGCAGCTTAGGAACATCCAACACTCTTCCGACCAATACAAAATCATTACTATAGTGAAATAAGAACATAAGACTGGCCATACTGGGTCAGACCAATGGTCCTGCTAGCCCAGTATCCAGTCTTCCAACTGTGGCCGGTGTTAGATGCTTCAGAGAGAGTGAACAGAACAGGGCACTTTATTGCATGATCCAGCCCATTCTCCAGCCCCAGCTTCTAGCAGTCAGATGTTTAGGGACACCCAGAGCATGAGGTTGGCGAATACCATTTATGAACCTATCCTCCATGAAATTATCTAATTCTTTTTAGAACCCAGTTATAGCTTTGGCCTTCGCAACATCATTTGCCAAGGAGTTCCACAGGTTGACTGTGCATTGTGTGAAGAAGTACTTCTGTATGTTTGTTTTAAACCTGCTGTATATTAATTTTGTTGGGTGACCCCTGATTTGTGTGTTATGGGAAGGGGTAAATAACACTTCCCCATTCACTTTCTCCACACCATTCATGATTTTATGAACCTCTACCACATCTCCACTTTTTTCCAAGCAGATTCACACACGCAGAGACGTACTTTGGAAAACTAATTTCACTGCATTGTTTATATATATACACACACATACAGAGAACAATTGGTTACCTACAGGGATCATGACTGGAAGCTCTCTTAACAAGGGACCCATATTATGAAAAAGTTTAAGAACTGGATTAGTCAATTGCCATCACCTAATCTAAATGATATGCAAACAGATATGAATGGTGAAAAGAAAAGAAATTTTTAAAACTTTTCTATTTCAGTAAATAAAAGGTATAAAAATACAAGTAAGGCTATTTGTTTAAAAAATTGTGAGGTGACCTCTTAACAGCATTGTCCTAGGAACAGGGTGATAAAATGAAAAAAATTTATGGTCAGCATTACTATATCACTGTATTGTAGACACAAAACCTACTGTAGTCTCCTCAGTAATTCTTCCCACTGACCAGCACAAAATAGAAACAATAACTGTTCCTCTTTCGCAGACTGCATTGTAGAATTGGATCTAATCAGGAACTCTGCTAATTTACAGAATAAAATGATTAGAATGAAAACATTTGCAAAATTCACTAATCCTGCTGTCAGTTACATCTGTGTAAGATGTAACTCCCTTAAAGTCAATGGAGTAATCCACATGCAAAACTGAGTTAGAGGAGATCAGAAGCACTGTTCTTTACCTTATTAGTGTCAAAAGGGATAACCAGAAACAAATAAAGTAAAGTAAGATGCTAGTATGGAGCCAAAAACTGTTTTCATCATTGTCTTCAGGGATTCTGATAAAATACTTAGCTAGAGTGCTTAACCTTTCTCTTCAGGCAGGTCAGAGAATTATATTTCCCTACAGAGTTTTCTTATTTTGCAAATGATATTTCTGTAATAAAGCAGCAGCTTTGGTTTTTACTTCCACCTGTACATCAGTAAGAATGTACACAGCCTATTCTACAATCGTAATAAGTAATATATTACAATAGTAATACATTATATTAACTATAACTTACCAAAATAACTAAATTTTCTTACAATTCCTGTCAGAGGAGCGGGATTTTCCTCCCCCATTAGATGTTTATACCGTGCAGCTCATTTTGGGGGAATAGATCTCAATATTGATGCACAAATGGTTAATATTATAATTTCACAATCTTACAATTCTTACAGTCTTGACTTCACCTCTGCTGAATTTTAAGAGATAAAATTATTTTCATATGTATTATGCTAGGGAAAATATGGATAGCTTGCATGTTTATGTTTTTGGTTGCTTATTTAATTAAATGAAATGTTCAAGCTAATTAAGGGGATTCCTAGGAATTGTCTGGTTTCTCCAATCAGTGACAAGCACCACAAGTGTCAAAGAGGATGACACCGCCTTACCCATAAAACCTCACATTTGTTAACGCCAAGTGGGTTTACACAGACTCAGGAATGAAGTTTTATAATTTTTATTTTGCTTTTAACATTCTATGCTATTTTCTTTTATTCTAGGTTTTGAAAAATGCAAATAGGAGTTATTGTGATTTGTATCGACCATTGGATAGGAGTTCTTAACTGCAAGTTGTAAATGTACGACATATGCTAGGTTGCAAAGCAAGGAACTATTTGATCAAAAGGAAAACCATCACCAAGTGTGTCTTCCAAAAGAACTGGGCACATTCCCCTTGCACAAGGCACTGTTTTGGTTAAAATATTAGCTTTATCTCACGAAAGCAAACTCTGTGAGATATTTTTCAGAGTAACAGCCATGTTAGTCTGTATTCGCAAAAAGAAAAGGAGTACTTGTGGCACCTTAGAGACTAACCAATTTATTTGAGCATAAGCTTTCGTGAGCTACAGCTCACTTCATCGGATTCATCGGATGAAGTGAGCTGTAGCTCACGAAAGCTTATGCTCAAATAAATTGGTTAGTCTCTAAGGTGCCACGAGTACTCCTTTTCTTTCTGTGAGATATTTACATCTGTCTTAGAAAGAGACCTGGTTGTCTAAAAGAAAATGAGGATGTCCTTTATTCAGAATACTTCCAAGAGGAGTGATGCTTAGGATGTGTTTTCAGCGCTATAAACTAGGTCATGAATTGGGCCTTCTTTACCTCTCTGCTTTGTAAAGAGAAAAAACATCTTCTCTCTCCAAGCAAACAAACAGCAGCTACAAGACAGCGAAGAAGAAAGAAGCCACAGCACAGCTTATTAAAGCAGCAACCTTCCAGTTCAGCACTTTGCTTCTGCAACTTGATGACATTGCCAAGACTTCAGTATCATTAGTGACATGGGAGTTTGCAAAACCACGATTTAAACTTTTCTTGTAATAAATTTTAATGGGAAATTGAAATACTATTGTAATTTAGTGTACTAACAGATTCTCCTGTTAAAGACCAGATTGTTCAAACTATGTTCCTGGAGAGAAGCCATCAGCTAACCTTGGTACACAGGTATCGTGGGATTTAATTTGAATTTAAGATTCTTTATATTCATTAATTTGCCTGTCTCAAGACTGCTCCTTGAATGGCTTCTTTTACGTAACTGAGTTAAGTACTTTTGGTTTCATGGGTCTTAGTTATGATCACTCATTTCTGCCCACTTATAAACTGTTTTTCAATCTGTGATAATTCAAACAAGATTCACCGACCCTTAAACAAAATTCCTTTGCTCATCTATAAACTGTTTTAGTTATCTATGATACACTGAGACAGGACTTGCTACTGATTTGGGGAATAATATAATTTGGTCTTATCTTACCTAGAGAAGAGCGTCCCCACCAGAGCATACCCACTCTAAAGGTGGAATCTTTGTTGAAAGCTCTCCAGACAGACAGACAGAGGAGACTGTATCTGAAGTAACTAGTGTCTCTGCTTGTGTTCTGTTTTATCTGTCTTTGATCATGGTGCCCCTTCAGGCCTGGTGCAGAACTCCATGTGACTAGAATACCAGGAATCACAATTCCTGAATTGGCAGTGAGAGTCAATTAAGATTTGCCCAACCATTTCTTGTTTCTCTAGACCAGAGATTCCCAAACTCTGGTACATAAGCGTGATGTGATGTTCCATCCATTCACTTCACAACAAATTGAAGATGGTGCAGGAACCAATAAAGTCTGGGAGCTGCTTCTCTAGGCTACAAATGTTTAGTAATTTTTGTGATAAAATTACTCAGTGCTCAACACTGTAAAACTCCCCTTTTTATCCCACACCATATCGTAGCATCTTCCAACAATGCCAAACTGACAGTGCTCAACGATGTTAATTATAAGCATGTTAGTAAATGTTTATTTTGTTAAATGATAATGCATTCTACAGATTGGGAAAGACCACCACAAAGATATTTCAGTAGATTGTTCTTCACAGAAAGCCTTAACAACTACGAGCTATTTTGTAACATTTGACACTTCCAGTGTTTGTCACAGCAGCTGAAATGAAAACAAAAGTTGCAATTTGCTGCCCACATATAATGTCACCAAGAACAATCCTATAGAAATAAGGAACAGTTCCCTGCTGGAAAGTTTCAAAAGAAGTCACTTGTTTATGTGTCATCCCCTTTGTAATTAAGCTACCGCACTTACAATTAAAATTCAATGCTATTTCCACTGATCCAGTGCAAAGTTGTATTTGCTTAACACTTGCATAATTAACAGCTTCACCTAGAGAGACTAATCAAAGACAATGAGATAAAGACAAGGTAAGTCAGAAAGTGTACACACCGTTGGATTTTAAAGTGAAACTACTGAATACTCTGAGTAGTTAAAATCTTTTTTGAGGATGGTAGAAGCCAATAAGGACAGACATAGACCTCTGGAATTTGTGGCCAAGTGGCCACAACTTTATTCATTTTATAAGAGGACACTTCCTGGGCCAACCTGCACTGGCAGCAGTGAAAAGGGAGAAAGGGCTGTGGTGATCCCTCTGTCACCCACCTTCACCCTTTTGATGTTGAAATCCCACAGTCTCAGGCTGTGCATCACAAACCAACCACATCAGTTCTCAAAGCACCCAGGCCAACAAACTGCAAAAGTAAAAAGTTCACAGGATGCCTCAGAGGTCCGCAAAGTGCCTGCAGAACACCCATGAAATTTTCCAGATCCAAGAATCTCCATACCAGTGACAAAGTCTGTGAGTATCCAAGCACATTATCCACACAATTGTTGCACTCCGAGTGGCCAATGAAAAATACTTGGAACCACAGCATCCTGTGAAACTCAAAATGCAACTTGCAAGCATAAACAGATTGCAAATGTATTAATACATCTAACACAACCTCCAAGGACAGGGAACAAAAGGTGGTATTTTCAATGGGAGGCAGAACAGGAACAGGCCTTCCTTTGCGTCTCTTGGTGATATCAGCTGCTCTGTTCCCCAGCCAGCCAAGTGCCTTTTTCACGGACCATGACTATCTAGTGAGAGCTCTCCTCCTCTTCCTCCTCCCTGCACCTGCTGACTGTTGCAACAAGGCAACCTAGGGGACTGTACTGCCCTGCCCTGCCATCCCGAGGTCAATGCACCTTTTGTGCATATGTAGTTTTACAGGCATGTATGGCTGGTTATCTTTTAAATCAGATGGTGCTACAAGTGTTTCCACGCAGAAGGCAACATGTAGTCATTTCTTTCCAAACTCTTAAATCAACTTGGAATTTAAAAATGAGAGATGAAAAGCCAACAACAAAACTCCCTCTCTCTGTCTCCAATCTTTTATAGTTAAGATGCCATGTGACATGATCACCTAATTTGTATACTTTGGTAGTGAAGGTTTTAAATATTGATCTTCATTTCAAGGAAACATTTACAGGCAATTACTCTAAAAGTGGACAAATGGCTTACACTGGTTTGAAAATGAAGATAAATGGCTTCTTTAAATCGATTACATAAGTTGCCATATTTCTATTTGCTGACCAAGCAGTATTTGGACTGATAATCTCATTCACCACTCCACTACACTGGTAACACTTGACTAACTCCTCTGAAATCAGATGTATCAGTATCATTCTGGAATAACAAGTGCAGTTGTGAGTCAGGTGCTAATAAATTGATTTCCCTCCTCTCTACTTTTTGGTAAGGTTAACAGATCATAAGCTCTGTGTGGAATTCGCACAAAGGTTAGTAAGAGCTGTCACAGTTCAGGGCAATTGCACCTGTATTTCCCCTCAGGGTGTGCCTGTTGCTAACTGGCAGAGTAATAGCGGGGCCTGCAAGACCTCCAGGCATTGCGTGTGGAGCCTGTGGCTGGTGGAGTTGGGGAGCTGACCCACAGCAAGCACTGACAGGGCTTCCTCACACGAGGCGCAAGAGATAGCGAGGTGCCTTCCAACCCCGAGTATCCAGAGCAAGTGTCACAATAAGCCTGAATATTAAAACGGTGGGAATGTATGATTCCCCTCCTCCCCACCAGGCACACCACTTCCTTTTGAGGGTTGATTGGCCTTGAATGTATTCTTTGACGAATAACACAACTCCAGTGCGAAGACAAGCATTTATATCAGCACAGCATGTGACCTGCCTCTCTCCCTCAGGGAATTTTGGATTGAAAGAGGGGTTACTTACTCGTAACTGCTGCTCTCCGAGAGTTGCCTCTGTGCAGTCACACTTTTGGGATTTGGGGTATAGAAAGCCATGTCTGCTGTGGTAGGGGTGATGAGGGGAGTGGTGCAGTAGCATTCTCTTGCTATGCGGTCATCAGCCATGTCTAGAAAAAGAGTACACCCGCCCCACACCCGAGTCACCCCCGTTCTCTCTCTCCAGCCTGCTGACCCCGACACACAAAGAATTCTGAGGCAGAGCAGAAGGTGGGTGGGTGGTGTGAATGCACAGCGGCAACTCTTGAACAGTTACAAGCAACCAGCCTCATTCTTGGAGGGCCTCTGGGCTTTTCCACTTATGGGGAATTAGTAAGCCACAGCCCGCGTTAGAGGATGGCGGGCAAGGAGTTTTAGGCACAAATGGACCCCCCCTTACCAAACCGAGCATCAGATCGCAATGCCAAGTCCAATGGACAGTGGTTAGTGAAAGTATGACCCAAACTCCATGTTGCTGCTTTGCAAATGTCTGCAAAAGGAATTGGCCTCAAACAAGCTACAGAGGCAGCTGTAGCCCCCACTGGAGTGCATCTTTAATCATACGGGTATTGATTTTCTCACCAAACAACATTTAATACACCTCCTAATCCATTCACAAAGTCGATTTACTAATAGGTTGTCCCTTACATCTTTCCCCACAGGTAGCAAATAATGTTACACTTTCTGAAGGGCTTAGTCCTGCCCAGATAATAACACAGGGACCTTTGCACATCTTAAAAAAAATAAATGGAACTCTCCTGGATGGGCATGAAGTCTGTGGAAGGACACATACTGTGACAGCAGAAAATCTGAGTCCATTTAAGGCAGAAATCTGGGGTGAAGTCTCAAACGACTTTGTCTAGACTATTAAAAATGCCATTTTGATAGCTAGGTGTTCTAAGGAAGCTTGAGAGAGGGGCTCATAGGTGGGCCCATCAATGTTGGAGACTCAGGAAGGGCCTCTAATAGCAGGAGAGGCATTAGTCATTCCCATAAGAAACCTAGAGATTGTGGAGTGGGAGAATAGAGGCTAGTCTCTCATCAATATCTGAGAGGCAGATACAGCTGCAAGAGGCACCTTTAGTGAAGCTACTGTCAAACCCTGTGATTTTAAATGCAAGAGATACTCTGAAACTGCAGAAACTCCCACCTGTGACAGAGATAACTCATTGTCCTTCACCAAACACCAAATTCTCATCCGTTTTAGTCTGCAACACTTCAAGGTAGAGATCTTCCTAGACTGTAACAGCACTGATTGAATTCTCTGTGAACACAAGCAATCCATGGAAATCAGCAGACTGTCCTCCTGGTAGCTAAGTGAAGTGTCTCAAATTCAACAAATTCTCCTTGCTGTTGAGAAAGGAGGTCTGGGCAAGGGAAAACTCAGAGAACCAGCAGTTCTCTGGTCAGCTGCAGAAGATCTGTGTACCGATACCGCTAAGGCCACATTTGTGCTAGGAGGATACTGTTTGTTCAGTCCTCCCTGATTTTCCTTATGACTCTGCGTATCAAAGGAATAGAGAGAAAGCACAAAGATGACTGCTTCAATCCAGCAGGAATGCATCTGATAGCAATTGGTTTCTGAGCCCTGGTCAATACAGATGACACTGAGAATTCTGAGTGGATATGAGCAGGTCAATTTGGGGTTGACCCCACCTGAAAACTAAACTACCACTGACCGGTTTAGGGATCATTTGTAAAATTTTCTGGTGTGTTGCCAGTTTCAGGGTTACCTGCACCTTTGACCCTGTGTCTGTCTTGTCAATTTAGATTTTAAGTTCTTCAGGCCAGGGCTGTCCACCTGTACACTGCCGAGCACAATAGCTCCCCATTTGTGGTTGGTCCTTTGGCACTACCGTAATAAACATGAATAATAATAAATTTAACTCACTACATCTGCACAGATCAGGACAAAACCAATTCATACATCTGCAAAAGATACTCTGTACAACAAAATAACAAATTCAGTCTACTTATGTTTCAAGATACAATTCATATGAAAGGCTTAAGGGTTAGTTAAATATATACTCAAGATCCTTTCTCACTGAACAACGCTTGTACTTTTCCATGGTGAAGTTCCGTAGGGTATTCCAAGATATGTAAACTTCATGCAAGAGGGGAAATAGGAAGTCTGTTTCTCTTCCTCCAGGGTACTGATGGATTTCTAAACATGGGCAATGGCAACTATACACTACAAGAACTGATGTGTCTTATAAACACATTATCACAATATGATTTTATTCCATATTTATGGTTGACATTTAAGCAGAATATTGCTAAAGGTAATTCTGCTGTGCTTTCTGGCATAAATTAACTGCCTGAGGGAACTGCAGAATACTATGTATGTATTGTCCCAATGACTAGGTATATTTTGGGATGACCTTTGTATTCTTTTGAAGACTCAGATTCTGGCAACTGCCAAAGGCTAGAATCCAAGCTGGATCAATCAGTGGTCTGATCCGGTAGGAGTAATGCTATGCAATGAATGTAAGTCTTGCTATCAACATAAAGGTGTGATCAAGAACTGGGACCATATAGATCATTGTTGCAACTAAGGTCCTGTAGTGGCACCAAATCTTGTATAAAGGGGGTCAAATAAGGTGTCTAAGACAAGGTTATGGTTTGCTTGTTATGACTATGCTATCTGTATGCATGTATCATTTTTGTATTTAAAGTTATAAGTATTGGCTCTATACAGTCTGTAGCTCAAACTTGTGCTATGCTTTTGGGTGACACCCCACACAAGTTGGTGTCAGCTCTGCCTACCCTGGTTGATGGCCCATTAAGGACCATCAGCTATACAATTGACCCATTGAGAGAAGGCAGATACAACTTGCGACTCAGCAAGGTATGTAGGGACCGGCCTATGGACAGAACTCTAAGGTTTTTCCATGCCATGTGATGGACAGCTTGTCTTTGGAACAAAGAAAGCAGATACCACATGGCAGGAGACTATAAAAGGCTGCTGCAGCTCCTCCATCTTGTCTTCAATCCGGCTTCTTACCTCTGGAGGGACTTTGCTACAAATGGAAGCTCTAAACAAAGGACTGATAACCACTGTTCCCTCTAAGCTGTGTGCGTGCACCCAGATCCAAAACACCGCGTGCACAAAAATTTGCACAGAAGCACAATTTGCACAGAAGAAATTTTTTGCACACACGGCCTGTCAAAAATTAGAGGGAACATTGCTGATGACCCATCCCAGCTGTGGATGTACTCCAGAGACTTGATTTGAACCTGCAGTTTATTCTATCACTGCTACAAGCCTGAACCAAGAACTTTGCCATTACTGTATGTAATTGATTCCATTTAACCAATTCTAGCTCTCATCTATATCTTTTTCCTTTTATGAATAAACCTTTAGAATTTTTATTCTAAAGGATTGGCAACAGCATGATTTGTGGGTAATTTGTATATTGACCTGGGTCTGGGGCTTGGTCCTTTGGGATTGAGAGAAGCTTTTTTCTTTTACTGGGGTATTGGTTTTCATAACCATCCATCCCCATAACGAGTGGCACTGGTGGGGATACTGGGAAACTGGAGTGCCTAGGGGAAATTGCTTGTGTGACTTGTGGTTAGGCAGTGGGGTAAAACTGAAGTCTTCTCTGTTTGGCTGGTTTGGTTTGCCTTGGTGTGCATAGAAACCCCAACCTTGGACTGTAACTGCCCTGCTTTAAGCAATTTGCCCTGAATTGACATTCTCAGTTGGGTCCCACCAGAACCAGCATCATTACAAAAGGCCTCACAGAAGTCATGCTCAAAAAGCTTAATTTTGTAACTAACAGCTTCTTGGCTAGAGACCATCTCGCTCACAGCGTGGAGATTGACACTGCTCAGCTAGATGCTTCTAAAAGTATTTTCTGGAATAAAAAACAAATCTAAGAATGGCAAACACGCTTTTTTGCCTTGGCTCCTTTTCTCATGTGCCCTTTATTCTCTTTAAAAGTCTAAAGTAGTTCAACAGGGTTGGCTACCGGCAGAGAACAAAAATGCTAACACCCACCCAGTATTGTAACCTAACTAGCAGAAGCAGCAACATCTGTACAAAATCGTTCATACCCCTCTATTAAGCCTGTCAAGAATGAGCGCTAAACAGCAGCAATGAGAAAGATTTCAAAGGAAAAAATATTCAGACATCCACTGAATACTGAAAACCAAGATTTCTTTTGAGGTGGAAGAATTTTAGAAAGTGTCTATAGTACAGAAGCAAAAATAAGAGATACGCCCATGGATATCAGTGCCTGCTACTGTAAAAATCATGGTAGATGCCATCCATGTAACTGAACTTCTATTAATTTGTGAAAGCCATTCATTCATTCTTATATGAACTTTATTGATTTTACTACTGGTGCCAGCGAAATGTGTGATTTTGCATATGCCAGAGACACTAATACATTTTAAATGAGACCATGTAATTTCCTCAATATATTTATTTTAGTCGCTTGTATTAAAATGAATGGCATCTGTGGCATTTGTTTCTGTGCTTCAATTACTGAGCGACAAGTAGTAAATCAAGTAAAGAGCCAAAATGATTAAAGCGGAGTTCCAAAGGCTTATTTAACTGAATGCTTATGTTTAAATGCAAGTTATCAGGCACAAAATTAGAGTGCAGCTGAACTTCTTGCCTATATATTTGTTAAAGTTTGGCTGACTTTACTTCCTAAAAATTTTCACATTTAGTACCCATTTAAATACCTCCGCATAGGAGAAAATGCCTTAACGTGAATGTACTGAACACACTCACCTGTAGTACCTCATATGAAAGGAACCAAGGTAATTGGTTATAACTTAAGTGCTCAGTTCCTGTATTGCTTATTTCAATGGGCATTTTGCATGAAAATTAATGGGCATTTCTCCCAAGGACTGGAGGACAGTCTAGTAAAGGAACACAAAAAAAGTTCACTGTAGCGAAAACATTATATAAAACTCAGTAGTTTAATCATAGACTCATAAGACCGGAAGGGACCTCACCTCGAAAGGTCATCTAGTCCAGTCCCCTACACTCATGGTAGGATTAAGTACTATCTAGACCATCCCTGACAGGTGTTTGTCTAACCTGCTCTTAAAAATCTCCAATGATGGAGATTCCACAACCTCCGTAGGCAATTTATTCCAGTGCTTAACTACCCTGACAGTTAGGAAGTTTTTCCTGAAGTCCAACCTAAACCTCTCTTTCTGCAATTTAAGCCCATTGCTTCTTGTCCTATCCTTAGTGGTTAAGGAGAACAAATTTTTCTCCCTCCTCCTTATAACAACTTATGTATTTGAAAACTGTTATGTCCCACCTCAGTCTTCTTTTGTGCAGACTAAACAAATCCACCTTTTTCAATCTTCCCTCAGAGGTCATGTTTTCTAGAGCTTTAATCATTTTTGTTGCTCTTCTCTGGACTTTTTGTCCAATTTGTCCACATCTTTCCTGAAATATGATGCCCAGGACACAATACTCCAGTTGAGGCCTAATCAGCGTGAAAGAGAGCAGAATTACTTCTTGTGTCTTGCTTACAACACTTCTGCTGATACATCCCAGAATGATGTTTGCTTTTTCTGCAAGTGTTACATTGTTGACAAAGATTTAGCCTGTGTTTCACTATGAACCCCAGATCCCTTTCCGCAGTACTCCTTCCTAGGCAGTCACTTCCCATTTTGTACGTGTGCAACTGATTGTTCCTTCCTAAGTGGAGTACTTTGCATTTGTCCGTATTGAATTTCATCCTGTTTACTTCAGACCATTTCTCCAGTTTGTCCAGAACATTTTGAATTTTAATCCTATCCTCTAAAGCACTTGCAACCCCTCCCAGCTTGGTATTATCCACCAACTTTTCAAGTGTACTCTCTAAGCCATTATCTAAATCATTGATGAAGATACTGAACAGAACCAGACCCAGAAATGATCCCTGAGGGACCCCACTCGACATTCCCTTCCAGCTTGACTATAAACCGCTGATAATTACTCTCTGGGAATGGTTTTCCAACCAGTTATGCACCCACATTCTAGTACTCCATCTAGGTTGTATTTCACTAGTTAGTTTGTGAGGTCATGCGAGATAGTATCAAAAGCCTTACTAAAGTCGAGATATACCACATCTACTGCTTCCTCCCATCCACAAGATTTGTTACCCAGTTAAAGAAAGCTATTAGGCTGGTTTGACATGGATTTGTTCTTGACAAATCCATACAATTACTTATCACCTTATCCTCTAGTGTTTGCAAATCAATTGCTTAATTATTTGTTCCATTATCTTTCCAGGTACTGAAGTTAAGATGACTGATCTGTAATTCCCCAGGTTGTCCTAATTTTATAGATGGGCACTATATTTGCCCTTTTTCAGTCCTCTGGAATCTCCAGTCTTCCATGACTTTTGAAGATAATCACTAATGTCTCAGATATCTCCTCAGTCAGCTCCTTGAGCATTCTAGGATGCATTTCATCAGGCCTTGGTGACTTGAAGACATCTAACTTGTCTAAGTAATTTATAACTTGTTCTTTCCCCATTTTAGCCTCTAAGCCCACCTCGTATTCACTGGCATTCATGATGTTAGATGTCCAATCGCTACTAAACTTTTTGATGAAAAATAAAAAAAGCCATTTAACATTTTTGCCATTTCCACATTTTCTGTTATTGCTTCCCCCACACACACCCCTTCACTGAGCAACAGGCCTATTTTGTCTAATCTAATAGAACACAATTTGGGCTGTTTGAACACGAATATTCATGTAAAAGTATATGAGAAGAAAAGGAGTCCAGGAGAGCTGGCTGTATTTTAAAGAAACCTTATTGAGGGCGCAGGAACAAACCATCCTGATGTGAAAAAAGAGTAGCAAATATGGCAGGTGACCAGCTTGGTTTAACAGAGAAATCTTTGGTGAGCTTAAATACAAGGAAGTTTACGAATGGAAACTTGGACAGATGACTAGGGAGGAGTATAAAAATATTGCCTGAGCATGCAACAAGGTAGTCAGGGAAAGTGTGGGACCCTTACTGAATGGGGGAGGCAACCTAGTGACAGATGATACGGATAAAGCTGAAGTACTCAATGCTTTTTTTGCCTTGGTCTTCACAGACAGCTCCCAGACTGTTGCAATGGGCAGCACAGTATGGGGAGGAACCCTCAGTGGTGAAAGAACAGGTTAAGGACTATTTAGAAAAGCTGGACATGCACAAGTCCACAGGTCCGGATCTAATGCATCCAAGGGTGCTGAGGGAGTTGGCTGATGTGATTGCAGAGCCACTGGCCATTATCTTTGAAAACTCATGGTGATCAGGGGAGATCCCGGATGATTGGAAAAAGGCAAATAGAGTGCCCATCTTTAAAAAAGGGAAGGAGAATCCAGGGAACTACAGACTGGTAAGCCTCACCTTAGTCCCTGGAAAAAATCATGAAGCAGGTCCTCAAGGAAACCATTTTGAAGCACTTAGAGGAGAGGAAGGTGATCAGGAACAGTCAACATGGATTCACCAAGGTCAAGTCATGTCTGACCAACCTGATTGCCTTCTATGATGAGATAACTGGCTCTGTGGATATGGGGAAAGCGGTGGACGTGATATATCTTGACTTCAGCAAAGATTTTGATAACAGTTTCCCACAGTATTCTTGCCAGGAAGTTAAAAAAAGTATGGCTTGGGTGAATGGACTATAAGGTGGATAGAAAGCTGGCTAGATTGTCAGGCTCAGTGAGTAGTGATCAATGGCTCAATGTCTAGTTGGCAGCTGGTATCAAGCGGAGTGCCCCAGGGGTCAGTCCTGGGGCCAGTTTTGTTCAACATCTTCATTAATGATCTGGATGATGGGATGGATTGCACCCTTGGCAAGTTTGTGAATGATACTAAACTGGGGGGGGGGGGGAGAAGGTAGATACACTGGAGGGTAGGGATAGGATACCGAGGGACCTAGACAAATTAGAGGATTGGGCCAAAAGAAATCTGATGAGGTTCAACAAGGACAAGTGCAGAGTCCTGCACTTAGGACGGAAGAATCCCATGCACTGCTACAGACTGGGGACTGACTGGCTAAGCAGCAGTTCTGCAGAAAACGACCTGGGGATTACAGTGGACGAGAAGTTGGATATGAGTCAACAGTGTGCCCTTGTTGCCAAGAAGAGTAATGGCATATTGGGCTGGTGATTATTACCCTCTATTTGGCACTGGTGAGGCCACATCTGGAGTATTGTGTGCAGTTTTAGTCCCCCCACTACAAGGGATATGGACAAATTGGAGAGAGTCCAGCAGAGGGCAACAAAAATGATTAGGGGGCTGGGGCACATGACTTACAAGGAGAGGCTGAGGGAACTGGGGTTATTTCGTCTGCAGAAGAGAAGAATGAGGGGCAATTTGATAGCAGCCTTCAATTACCTGAAGGGGGGTTCCAAAGAGGATGGAGCTAGGCTGTTCTCAGTGGTGGCAGATGACAGAACAAGGAGCAATGGTCTCAAGTTGCAGTAGGGGAGGTCTAGGTTGGATATTAGGAAAAACTATTTCACTAGGAGGGTGGCGAAGCACTGGAGTGGGTTACCTAGCGAGGTGGCGGAATCTCCATCTTTAGAGGTTTTTAAGGCCTGGCTTGACAAAGCCCTGGCTGGAATGATTTAATTGGGGTTAGTCCTGCTTTGAGCAGGGGATTGGATTAGATGGCCTCCTGAGGTCTCTTCGACCCTAATCTTTTATGATTCAATGAATGAGAAATATACAAAGATAAGTTTTGATGATCATGTGTCACGGTTACAGGGTGAGCTGCGCTTTTAGAGCCCTTTCAGTCCCTCTTAAGTGCTCTCCTCACATGACAGGCCTGGCTTCCAGCACTTCATTCTGGGTGGAACCATGCAGTCTTACCACTCAGATTGACCTCTGGGCTGCAGCCCCATTTATCAGCTACGTTAACCTGAGGGGCACCAACTGGGGTTGGCACATGTAAGCCCTCTTCCTCCAGGAGCCTGTGATGGAATAAGTTCGTAGTGACACTGAAACAGCTTCTTCAAAACAAAGTAATATTTATCTGCCAAAGGGAACTCAGCATTTAGGAAAAGCAGTTAAAGCAAAAAAGTGTCCTATATGTATTCTGACTTACCGATGCACAGCCTTTCTATGCACAGCTGAGGTAGGTCCAGCTTATTCCTGACCTCCCTTCTGAGCGTTAGTTCGCATCTTCACAGACCCTCTCTGTCTCAGTCTATCAGTGTGTCAGCCTCAGTCTGCTGACAATCCTCTCTCCCCATCTCTTTCAGCAGGGCAAATCCTTTAATTGACCGAGTCTTTTGATCTCTCTCTCTCTGTCTCTCATCAGCCTTGACAAAGCAGCTATGTAACTTTGTCGGCACCAGATAAGTTGTTTCTTTACAGCTAATAACCTGGCTGAGACATTCCTTATCTAGGTGATTATTTTCCTTTTCCCGCTTGGTTCCTCTAACAACCCCTTTTGATCTTACCCTATACCAAGTAACTCATCATAAACACACCGAGGTACGCACAATATTAATAAAAAATAAGATATTTCTCAGTTTGGCAGACACCATACTATCAAATGCATGGTTTTTGCTGGTTATTTCTAAAAACTTGTCCCTGAATCTATCATGGGCAATGGAAGCAAAAGGAATTGCTCAAACTACAGTAATCACTTGAATCATTTGTTAAAAACACACTGATAATGAAATTTAAAAGTTACAATGAAAGACATACCATTTCAGAATATAAACAATTTCACGTCTACCAAGTTTTTAATGTTAAAGGCCCATTTTACATACAGTACAAAACTGATAGAAATAAATAGGGTAAGAACAAAGTCTCTTAAAAAAACTTGTACGGACAACATGGTAGTTCTTCTGTTATATGCTTGGTCTTTTCAAATCTGTGTTTTTAAGAACAGAGCCAGAGTTCTCAGAATTGCCCTTGTTCATTTACTAAAAACACATGCTGAGAGATTCACAATACTGAATATGCACAAATCCCTCATTCTGAATCAGGCAGATACCCTATTTTCTCACTACTGAGGTACATGGGTTAATCTTGTAGCCTTGCTGAGCCATCCCACATACAGGGGGACATCTAGCCCCACTGAAAACTGTGAGAACTTCCCCACTGGTGACAAAGGTGGCAGGATTTCACCCACAGTATTCACTATTCCTTTCCCAAATCCTGGGAGACCTAGGGAGTCACCTTCATGATCTCCCTGTCCACGGCTGGTCTGAGACACCCAAGACTATTTCCAACCACGTGCTGCCTGCCCATTATACTTTTTCATGGCCAGCTCAATAGTTTTAAAACAAAATCACATTCACTTCTTTGAAGATCTTTTAGTTCATCTTTTCTTGTTAAAAACACTGGTTGCAGAACAATAGTTTACCATACAGTATCAACAAAATGCACTCAATGTACATGCACAAGGTAATAAACAATAGTACATGGAGTTAATATTGTCATTTTTAAATGAGCACTACTACAACAGCTGAATTTAGCTATGTATTTGTTCTTGTAAGCTCTCAAAATAATGAGAATGAAGTTAGTGTTCCAATTTTAAATCGGTTAGTGAAGTACAGAAGCTTGAGTATTGCCTAAAAATGTCAATGCCAATATTGTAACGGGAAACACTGCTGAAACTATTCTGTGCAAAATACTATACATTAGAGTATGGTACTTATCTTCAGCAACATGTTACACTTTGATGAGTATTAGATGGCCCCCATAAATTGATGAATTATGTCATGTCCATAGCAAAATAACTGTGAATACAGTTAGATTGCTATCCAAAATGCGTTTTATGTGTTCTCCATCTTAAAAAAAATATTAAAGGGACTAATTATAGCTTTGTAAAGAAAAAAACAGGAAAGAACAGTTGTCAAAAGAAGAAAAACTTTTTGCAAACTGAATACATATGCAGAGGAAGAAAATCAAAGTGTCCTTTCCAGGCAAGACAACTACCTGGATGATCAATTTTAAAGCATCCAAGTGCCTCATAAAACACAAAAACTTATACTGGAAAGAAGATTATACTATGCTACAAGGGACATTTGAACTGATATTACATATTAAGGGGATATCAACCGAAAGTTTATGAAAAGTCATCTTTTTGTGCAAAGTGCAATTTTGAGACACTGCTTTATCAGTACTATCTCAAAGCTTATTAACAAGTTGATAGTATTTCTTTGCTCCTTCTTCATCTATTAGGATTAAAGGGCTGGTACTGCTGTGGCAGGGCCTCTGGAAGTGGTCAAGAGGGAGATCAGATTTACCACCCAGGAGGCGAGCTGCTAATCAAACATGTTAAACAAATAAGGGCTGTAATAATAAAGTCTTTCCAACAGCAAACAAAACACTTAGTTTCATGGGATGTAATGTAATTGTTACTATCTTCTTAGATTAGAAAAACTCATCTAAGAATGCAGAGCTGCCAAAATAAAGTGTTCTAGCTCTACCCTGCTTTTGGTATCTTCTTCCATATTGTACATAGAGAGGATCCTCTCCTTTGTAGGCAACTATAAGGAATTTATAATTATAGTACAGATGGGTCATATACTGAAATATTAAAAATATTTAATATGGTAATTGCAACTTAACTCATCACTCACCACATAAACATAAAAGATTATACAGGGCTGCAAATAAGTAAAATTAATAAGGCAAAAAAGGAAAAAACCCACAAATCTGCTTTTCCAATAAATGCCATCACAGCAAAGTAACAAACAAAGGTCTAGTTTTAACTGTGAATTATATTCGGCAAATCAGATCCACTAATCCAGACTGATTCCCTCCCCCCCCCCCGCCTCGAATTTGACTAATCAGAGAAACCACCTGTTTAAGCATTTTTGGCATGTGCACTCATTCATCTTAAGATAGCTTTCAACAGAAAAACTCAATATGATGGTCTTTCTCAGTCTCTAAATTAGGAAACCATGCCTGCAAACATTTGCAAATAAAAAACCCTGTAGATTTTAATTTAGCTATAGTTGTATGAACATGCATAAAGATGCATAAATTCAGATACATTTGTCCATTTGTTCTACTCATGCCCACTTCATACATTCATTCCATACATCTCATCTAGCATTCATCTCACACCCACTTTCACTCCATCCCATCTTTCTACCCAACGTCGTTACTCATATACTACCCAGACAACTCATTCCTCCACCAACCCCCCCCTTCATTCCACTCATTCTGCATATACACACAGTTCTATGCATGCAGCCCCACACCCACCAACTGTACCTGCTCACTTCACACACCCATGCATGTTCCACCCACCTGTGCTGAACACCTCACCCACCCATTACACACACAAAAACACACCCCTGCACCTCATACCCAATTCAATCCATGCAGTCATCCCATCACCCACAAATCCCTCCACTAAGCCAGCTCCCACATTACAAAAGAGGAGGGAAAGCATACCATAGGCTTCACCATTTACA
This sequence comes from Lepidochelys olivacea, assembly GCF_965140295.1. Taxonomy (NCBI): domain Eukaryota; kingdom Metazoa; phylum Chordata; order Testudines; family Cheloniidae; genus Lepidochelys; species Lepidochelys olivacea. The sequence goes on along the minus strand of NC_140412.1, from coordinate 21,947,163 downwards.
GACAGAGCCCAGGGCAAGGATGGGAATCCCAGGCGTGGAAGTTCCATCCTTCCCGATAAACATCCCAGGCCTATGATTCCCTATTCTTTTCCTCTCTCCCCATTTCACCCCGCGATGGCTTCCCACACCTATGTGCTTTTGGGAGGGACCAGCTACCCACTATCTCCAGTGTTTGGGGGACTGTCAAGTGGGGGACACTGCCTAATCCATACCCTGGCTCTGCAGGCATTAAACTCTGCTGGCTCCAGCCCTGGCTGCTGAAGACAGTTCCACCCCCATGGGAGGAGTTTGCCAGCAACAGGGGGTTTCCCATCGGATGGGTATGAAAACCCCAACTACTGAGTAGAGCTACTCCTGGCTAGTATGATTGAAGTCAGCAGAGCTCAGTGCCTGGGAGGCAATGTCCCTGCCTCTAAAGGCCATGGGGCTCTGGGATTTGGGAGGCAGAGGGTTCCCTGTTCTCAGCTCCCGAAAGACTAGAGATGGGGAGTCAGCCAGGTACCACATGAAGACCTATGGAGGGGAGGGGCAGGCCATCAGGGCCTGTCCCAGAAGACTCCTAAGGTAAGGGGGGAGCTGGGGCCAGGGTGGGTAGGTTGATGCTAGAGACTCATGGGAGGGCAAATGCACATAGGCAGATGCGGGAGGTCAAGGGGAACTGCAGAGCTGGCAGAAAGCAGCAGCTCCCCAGCCAGTTCTAAGACCGAAGAGCTGAGCACTCCACCAGCCCTCAAGCCTTTGCTTACCCAGCTAATAGATAGTGGAGCAGAGATCTCGTGTGCTCCACAGACTAAAGACCAGACTGTCCATCAGCTTGTGTAGCAGCTCCAGTTGGCTTTTGTTCCCCAGGACACAGATGAATAGGAAAGAACAACCAAACAGAGGCTATTTCCCCATATATTAGAGGTTTTCCCCACAAATCCATATCATGGTTTGAAAATCTGTGGTCTACAGGGAAACCTGTAGAACTGGCAGGTCTGGAAAGTGTCCAGAGTTGCCACACTGGAATCCGATTTAATTTGACTGAAACAGATCTTCAAGTCATATCTTTCTTGGACAGAACACAGCACGGGTTCATACCCTTTGCACGAAGCATTCAACCTCATTTTTTGTCCTGTGCACTCATCTGGAAAAGACTTCCTGTATGTATCACCACCTCAAACAGAACTTTCCTTTTCCAGTTTCATCTCAAGACATCCCTCCCTTGTCTACAGCTCTTCTCAGCCTATCTGCTATGCTGTACAAAACACAGTTATTATTTTGATCCAGTTACCAGGAGCACATAATTACTCCATTAGGGGCTCAGCTGGAATTCCTGGAGTTTGGTGAAAATCCAGGAAGAGAGGAAAGTTATGCTTACTGCAAGTAGGTGCTGTAACATATTTGAGTGGGTGGTTAGATGAAAGAAAGGATACTCCACACACTAACTTTAAACTTGATTCTCAAAATACTGCTTCGGGGGGAAAAAAATTGGGTGACTGTGTATAAACTCTGAAGGATGAGCCTGGTAACAAGGCACCACTATAAACACTTACCTTGTCAAGAAGTGATGGCATGTAATGGATGGCTTGTAAGCCACATTAGCTAGAATTGTGAAGGAGTGCAAACCAAACAGTGGGGGGTTGCTGAAACAGGCCTATCCTGAGGAAATGTGAAATGGTGGCTCAAAGGAAAAAAATAACTGCAAAAGTGCTTAATAACATCATTCCAAATCACCTGCCAACTGGCCCCACTGATAGTCTGGATTGGAGGACCTGATGAGACCATAAAGGATCCTTTTTGGCATGCATTTACAAGTTAGGCAGCAGCTGTGGAAACCCAAAACCTACACAGTACATCCAGAGCAGGCAAGTAAGTAATAATCCTGTTACCGGATGAAGGTGAGAGGGAATCAGTAAACGTCAGTTGCTACTATAAGTGAGAACATTTCAACAACTTACTTTAAATAAAAAGCTAAATGGTATCTTATAAAAAGATGTACTGAATAAGACAAAGCCACAATAAATTAGTGTATCCATAAAACAACATGCTGAATGTTTTGTTCCCAGGTCTATACATTGTTACTGTCAGTTAATTCCTAAATATTCTGACAGCATAATTGAATAATTGAGGTACATTAGTTTACATTTTTATTTGTATTGTAAAAACGTTAATTTTTCTCTTCCAGTTTTTTTTCTTCATCTCCAAAGAAGAACAAAGGAAACATTCCTAAAAGGCAGCCAATGGTCACTCCAATAGCTTTACCCTAAGGAAAAAAATGGAGAGAAATTACCAGGGTTTTCACAGTCCAGTTGCTACACATTTGCACAGTGGTAGCACCCCCAATCAGGAAATAGGTCCTATTATGCTAGCCACTGCAATAGCACATAATTAGAAACTAACCCTGTTCTGAAGTGCTTACAATATAGGAAGACAAAAAAAAAAAAAAGATATAAATGTGCAAGGACAGCAATCAGGGTAACATGTCAAATTAATTCAGTGGGTTGGGTTTTTTTGCCCCAAGTCAGGGAACATACAAAGAGTGGTGGAGAGGAATATATATGCAGGTGGACAAGGCTGACAGTGGCAAGGCACAAGGAGTGGGATACACACCATAATAAAAGAAGAGTGTGTGAATAAGTGGGGGTGGGAGGGAGCGCAGAACTGTGAAGGGTCTTGAAAGAGAGCCCAAGAACTTGAATTTCTTGTAATGGAGACGATGACAACTGTGGAGGGATTCAAAAAAGGAGTGACATGGTCATAATGACAGGCAAGGAAGATACCTTAGCAGCTGCACTTTAATGGAATGGGAGGCAGTGAAGGAGGTGTCAGGGAGGCCAGGGAAGAGGAGATTATTGTAATCAAAATGGGAGATGAGGACCTGTAAGATTTTGCTGCATGTACACAAAGAAATAGGTCAGATTTCACAAACGTTATGGAAGAAGAACCCACACTGGAATTTGGGCCCACATGTCTAGGTCAAAGGAGAAGAAGTAGTCAAAGGTGATGTGCAGGTTAGATCTCGGAGCAAAAAAAATATGGTAATATTGTGAAGTGACAAGTAAGGGTTGAGTGGGAAGGTTTTGGGAAGAAAAATAGTGAGTTCAATTTTGGCCATGTTAGGTTTAAGCTGCTAAGACATCCAGAAGACGTTGTCAAAGAGAGATGCTGTAAAGCCAAATTGGATAGAGGGAGACAGCAGAAAGACAGATTTGAGAGTCATTGGGATGAGAATGGAAGCCGAATCTATGTGAATGAATGAGATCTTACAAAAAGATGTACAGGAAGAGTAGCAGAGTAGCTCTACAGTTAACTTTGTTTAAAGTTCCAGGAGTCGGACTCTCAAAATTTTAACATTTGGGATTAACAATTAGCATAGGAAAACCCTAAATGCTACAGGCTGACGAATGTGCCATTGAAAACATTTAGTACCTGTACATAAGGCTAGAGGATTCATTGCTTCTTTTGCTGCTGGTGATGTTACATCAGGACATACAACACACAGCTCTCCATAATGACTTTTCCAAGATAAATGCTGCAATTTTTTTTACCCTAATTTCCACCAAGGTAAACTATTCCCACATTGCTTTTTCAACTTTTGCTTGGATATTTCCTTCATCTTGCAGCTGTAGCATTTATTTCATCACAATGAATTGCCACAGAAATAAACTGGCAAATTTAATTCCCCCCATTTTAATGAGTCAATATCAAATACTTCAATTTTTAATAAAATTAAAATACCCAACATTTTCTCTCTGTAAGATGATGAATATCCAGTAATTCTGAAAATGATTTCTATCTTAAGTCTAGGTGGTGGATATTCCTTTAACATGCACATTTTACTTAGATGAAAGGTGGTGTTTTCATATCCAAATTTATATATAAATTAAGGATTGGAATTAGATTTGTACACACTACAGATATATTCCCAGAAAGTATTTAATAAGTCTGACACGAACAATGAATATAAAAACCAAACTCTCTAAAGGACAAGAACTGCCAGCCATCACGTTGACTGACTTCACAGATACCCACCTAATCTTACCACCACAGCCAGAGTTCACAGACATATGCAGATTGTGTGGCTATTTTCCACCCCTATCCCTACTGCAGCCAGCCTCTAATCACCCAAACACAACTCCAGATCTACCTCTCCCTCCTCTCCCCCACCCCCCAGCCCAGATCTGCTTCCCCTCAACTTGACACAACAATATTCAGTATTTACCAACTACTGAAAGCTAAGTATTTGATATTTGACAAAAATGAAAAAAAAATGGATTCTTCCCATCCCTGCTAATTACCAGTGAAAAGTACACACAAACTATACATAAATATATTTACCACATGTGCACTGAGACGCGTTTGCCACATATCTGCTTGCTTGGGTGTCAGATCAGGAATTGACAGGCCCATTCTCGAAGCTAGAGCTTCAACATAGCCTGCAAGACTAAAAAAGAGCCACATGTCAGTAGTACTCAGGCTTTTGGATTTGAAAATATATTAGCTGGAGTAATGCACAACTGAAGTTAAATTACTTGTGCAAAAGTAGTACTAACTTATACTGAAAAGTTTTTCTTCTTGCATGCTGTACTGTTCACCCACCAGTTTGGCATATAGAAGAAAATATTCAGACTCGAAAGTTCACATTTACATTGTAAGTGCATATTTTTGACTAATTCACTCCCTAATTAGTCAAGCCTTCCAGAAAACCCAAAACTTCATGTAATAAGACCTGAACATTATTGTAGTTTGACACATTTACAGTAACTTTATGAACAAAATATTTAATCATTTAGCAATGTTTTTCAGTACTAGAAAAAATCCAGTACATATGTAAGAGCTTCCCTCTCAACAATTATTCATGGAACATTCTATCATATCATATATTTGTGCTTTAATAATCAGTTGCTGAGGCAGAAATCAATGTTCAATATGTTTTTTTCCTGTGGAAAAGAAAGCAGAAAAGTCTCACACATACTAATTTACCATTGATAACTACTCAAGTCTGGAGTCTAAAGACATCTTTCCCCCCTCTTGTATACCTTTTTCTTAAAATGTAACAGTACAACTGTAAAATAAAAATTAGTATTAAAATGTAATGTGAGTATTCAGCATATTTACCATAACCCTTATCATACCAGTAACTACATGACAAACAAAAGTTACCTTTTTAAAAATGGAACTGAAAAAAGTTTCAGAGAAAAGTTCTTGGCAGAGTTAATCCATTTAGCCTTTTGCAGTATTATAGCTGTGTTGGTCCCCAGATATTAGACAGACAAGGTGGGTGAGGTAATATCTTTTATTGGACCAACTTCTGTTGGTGAAAGACAAGCTTTCATGTGGACACAGAGCTTGAACGCTTCTCTTCCACCAACAGAGGTTGGTCCAATAAAAGATATTACCTCACCCACTCTACCACTTTTGTGATTCTCAACGCACATTAATACTTGCAAAATATATTAAAATTGTATGAGGCACTGTATTTGTAGATTGCCCCTCCCAATGCAGGTAAGTAATTCCAAAGAATTACTAGTTTATATGCAACTCTTCAGGTTTTTCAGTTTTCCAAGAGCAAATTGTTATTACCATGAAATTCTCTATGTAGAGATTCTAAAAGCCTGTTACCTCTTGTCAAAGCTTTGGCAATATTCCAAAGCATGCCTGGAACTTTAGCCACTTGCTGGGGAACACTTGGTATTAACAGTGCAGTGTTTTCCCACTGCAGAGGAATGCAAGTTAGGAAAGCTCTCTCTCTTTTAAACCAACTTATCCACCTGGAGGTTAGTCTCACTTTTATCGTTAGGTGCAGATAGTGGGCTGCTACACAGTAAAGGTGGTGGAAATGAGTTTGGGAAGGACTTGGCCTGCCAAATAAGCCTCAAGGAAATAGTTACGGAGCTCTAGGTTGCACAAGTCCTCTGGAAATAAACTCCATAAAAAGGAGTGTATTCCAAAGATGCAGGCCAGCTGAACAAACCTGCCTGAAGGCAGATGATCTGGAACATCCCAACAACCTGTCTAGGCACTCTAGTAAACTACATTAGATGAACTGAAAGATGCAGAGTCTATTCAAACTATAATATAAAGTCCAGTTTATAGATTAGGACTGAACAGTTTATAACTACTTCCATATTTTTTCCTGTATATGAAAAAGCTATTTGAAGATACTAACACCAAAAGATTCTCACTGTGGGCTTTGTTATTCCAGAATGAGACAGCATTGAACTAACTGAGGCTAAGACAGCATATGATGCTATCCAAAGATCTTGCCCAAAGTCTCAAATACTGACTCCACATGCTGCTGGTGGCAACTTCATATTCTAGCACAGAATGTATGTCATGCTGAGATGATCAAGGACATTTTTAAGGAACTGCTCTAAAAAAAGCTTAGCATGAAAAATATTAAAATGTTGGATTTATGGCACTTTAGTTATGTTTCTCTAATCTGAACACAGTTTTGCACTTTCTGGCCATTTCATTACATTAATGCAACTTGAACATTAATGAACTGTCCTTAGGGTCAAGTTTTCAGCTGGTTCTCTACTGAGTCTCCATTTAGACATGCACAAAAACACATATATGCACATACATACATGGGTCCACATTTTGCAGGTACAAACATTTGTGCAAACACAATTCTAACCCTTACCAGTAGGCAACTGTTTTATATTTGCATCTACAGAACACATTGAAATGAATGGGTTTTGTGAATGCAAGTTCTGTTTGCAACAATGGGTGAAAATTCTATTTATCATCTGCAAAGTATGTGAATATACTTTTTAATGGATACAGCAAAACTTTTAAAGCTAAACTTTAGCTACTTTGCTATATTTTTGGAATGGAGCAAAGGCTAAAATACATTCCGAAACGGAAAGAGAAATCAATGTGAGTAACGATATCGTAATTCCAGCTACTGTAAGAAACAGATAAAGAACAGTTACTTACCTCATAGTAACTGTTGATCTTCAAGACATTCTGCACATGTGGATCCCACTTATGGGGTCCACGTGCCCCAGCACAGGGGTTGGGAACATTTTCACTAGCAGTGTCCAGTAGACGTCACACATGTAACCTGCATGCCCTTGTGCCTGTCCCCTCCAAAGGCACAAAGGTCACAGCAACCTCAACCACTATTCAGTTCCTTTTGCCACCCAGAATCCTCATTTATAGGACTCTAAGCTGTGGGGATGGTGGCTGTGTCATGGGATCCACATGCGCAGAAAATCTCAAAGAACCACAGTTACTACCAGGTAAATAACCATTCTTCCTCCTTCGCAGTACTGCACATGAGTAGCCCACTCATAGCGATCACCTAGCAGTTATCTGTTAAGAGATGAGAGCCAGGACTTATTGGAAAAGAGAGGGCAAAACAACTCTACCAAAATGGGTGTCACGTCTTGAAGCAGTAATTAACTAATAATGTTTCGTAAATGTACGAGCTAAAGACCTGGTAGCTGTTATATATATTTCTTATATTAGGACTTGACTTAAGCTGCTATCTATGAAGCTTATGCTCTGGTGGAGTGGTCTGAATGCTTGACAGATGTCTCTTCCTGTTAATATAAGCAGTTCTAAGACATGCTATATCTATTTTGAAAGTCTGTGATGAAATAGCCATCCCTTTTGATTTGTCATCCTAAGCAATGAAAAATCTTGTCATTTTATGAAAAGATCTAGTGCTAGCTAGGCAATATAACAGGGACCTCATATCTAAAATACGTAATTTAGATTCAGCAGGAGAAGAATGAAGCTTTTGTGGGGAAAAACTGGTAAATGCGTGAACTGATTGTTATGAAAATCTGATAGCAATTTGGAAATAAAATATGGATGCAACCTCAATTACTCTATCCATGTGAAAAAAAATGTGCATGGAGGATTAATCCATATGGCTTGAAATATGCTTATTCTACTAGCTGATGTTAATTGGCACCAGAAATGCTACCTTCACTGTTAGATGAACTGGACAATCTGATAAAGGTTCAAAGTAGGGATGTCCATAAGTGAAGAAAGCACTAAATTTGCTTCCCATGCTGAAGCAATCTCTCTCACAAAAGGAAAAAAATGTGAACAAGCCCTTTAATAAATCTATTAATTGACTTATGAGAGGAGAAAAAAATGTATCTCCCTCTTTTGGAGAATGAAATACAGATATCACTGCCAAATGAATTTGATTGAAGAGATAAAGTCTTGAATGCTTTAAATAAGAGGCAATCTAATATTATTGGAACTGAACACTGAGATGGAGCGTAACCTTTCGACCTTGCCCATAAAGAAAAATGTTTCCATTTGGCCATGTATTTAGCCCTATTGGATAATTTTCTACTCCGAAGAAGAATGGTCTGTACGTCTGAAGAATGCTCTCTGTCTGTTGAAGACATCCAGATACCATCCAGGATGTGAAAGGCAGAGAGGCTGGGTCTGGGTGGAGAATCAGACCGTGACTCTATGATAACAGGCCTTCCAGAACTGTGAATGTGATAAACTGATGACAGTAACATTTGATCTGAGAATCGAAACTGGCAAGGTCAAGCCAGAGCCATCTGTATAACTCAAGACTTTTCTTGCCATATTGTCTAACACCCTTGGAATTAGTGGAAATGGAGGGAAAACATACATCAAACGGTGTGACCAAGAAATCATGAATCATCTGTTAGAGATTCCAGATTCTTTCCTGCTCAAGAGCAAAATATCACACATTTCCTATTTTGAACTGATGTAACTAAGTCTATCTGGGGAAGTCCCCACACTTGAAAAAAATCAGTTTAGTATTGCATTTTTTTACTTCCCACTTGTGAGATAAGTACATTTTCCTCCTCCGTGAGGCCACTAGACCATTTTTTCTTTTCTGGGAGACGAAGAGCTGTCGATTTTATGTGATTCTGAATGCACCATTCCCGAAGTTTTATGGCTTGTTGGCAAAGAAGGCCTGACCTCGTGCCTCCATCTGTTTAAGTAATAGGCAGCCATGGAATTGTCCGTCAGAACTTGGATTTAAGAATTCTTTATGACAGGTAGAAATGCTTTGCAAGCTAATCTTACCTCCCTTGGTTCAAGTACATTTATGTGAACTGTGGATTCTAGATATGTTCGAACTCATGGCCTCCAGTCTTGATTTGTGTGTTCTCCCCAGCTCATATTGGGTGCATATGTTATCAAAGTTTTGGGTGCAATCAGAGGGGCAAATGGAATTCCTGCACATACATTTCCATGTATCATCCACCTTTCCATCAAGAATAGAGTTTGATCTAGGATCAGCACTTTCACTGACTTAGTGTGGATTGCTGGTCTGTAAACAGTTTTGATCCATGCTTGAAACAGCCAGACGTAACCTGGCAAATGGGGTTACAAATGTACACAAAGCATATGGCCTAGAAGCTTCAGGCATATCCTTATTGTTGTCTGTGGGTAAGTATGGAAGTGAAGAATCAGATTTTTTATTATTTGAAATCTGTCCGGCGCGAGGAACGTCTCACTGCTATTGAGTCTAAGAGAGCTCTGATGAACTCTGTGTATTGGGACAGAATCTGAGTAGACTTTTTAAAGTTGATCCTTAAACCCAGGAATGAAAACAAACAAATCACTTTCTTTGCTGCCGTTATGACCTGTGTTCGTCACTTCCCCTACACAAGCCAGTCTTCTAGGGAATGGTAAATATGCAACCCTTTTCTGAGGAGATGGGCTGCACTACTGACAAGAATTTTGTAAATGTCTTCTGTACTGATGAAATTCCAAAGTAGTATTCTGAATGAGTAATGACTCCCCAGAGCCATAAAACAGATACTTTCTGTGTGCTGGGTGTGATTGATACATGAAAATAAGTGTCCTGTAAGTCAAAGGTAATGAACTAATCCATGGGATCCAGCACAGGGATAACTGAAGCAAGAGTTACCATGTAGAACCTTGCATGCCAAATGAATTTGTTGAGGTTCCTGAGATCTTGAATCGAACGCAAGTCACCTTTATTTTTAATATGAGGAAACAGGGAGAATACAAGCCTTTTCCCATATACTGCTGAGGAACTAACTCTCTTGCTCCAAGCTTGAGCAGTTTTGTCAATTTTCTGATCCATGACATTCTCATAAGAAAGGTCCCTGAAAAGGGACTGGGAAGGAGGTAAGGATTGAAACTGAATGACATAACCATCCCTGATTACTTAATAGACCCATCAATCTGTGGTGATTTCTACCAAGCCTCCAGGAAATAAAATAGATGGGAACCAAAGGGTGGAGTAAAAGAGCATCAAATCTGACGTCTGTGTGTCTGACCCAACTGAGTAATTCTAGAAGAGGGCAGTGGAATTGATTACTACTTCTGATATCTAAATTTCTTTCTAGATTTTTCAGAAGGGCCTTTGGTGTCAGGAATATGAAAAAGAAGGATATTGAGCATTCCTATATCTGGAGAATGAAAATTGAGGATGAAACTAATTTCTTTTTGAAGGAAGGATTACATAAACCCAATGACCTGAGTGTGCAACTTGAGTCTTTTAATTAATGCAGAGATTCGTAAGACTTGGCACTGAATAGATTCTGACCATCAAATGGCAGATCTTCAATTGTCACTTGCAGTTCTTTTGGTAAACCTGATGCAGAGAACCACAATGAGCACTGCATCATGATACCTACAGCCACTAAACAAGCACTCAAATCAGCAGCATCTAACGTAGCTTGGAGAGGTTTTAGCAATAAGCTGCTCTTCTTCACAAATAGCTTTAAACTTAGCTCTATTCTGAGTGCAATTTGTCCTTAAACGACAGTCTACCCACTGGATATAATCATATTTAGACAGCATGATTTGATAATTTGCTATCCTGATCTATAAAAATGCTGAAGAGTAAGTTTTCTTTCAAAAAAAATCCAATCTCCTTTGGAACAGATTTCCTAGTCTGTTTTGATCGTTCATTGGCTGCAGCAACCAGTGGTGATGAAGCGAGATGATGATGTGACAAAGATACTCAAATCCTAGGGGGCACCTGATATCTATGATCAGTGTGTTTTAAAATAGCTGAAATGGAAACAGAGGTAGCCCAGAAATCTTTTGTTGGATCCAATACTCCTTCATTAATAGGTAGTGCAAACCTGCTTTGGGATGCTGTAGAATATCAAAAAGTTTGTTTTTCCTGAACTGTCACCATAGTAAATTCTATTGTTTTTGTCATATGCTTCAATGATTCCTCGAAGATTTTAAAAATCATCCGCTGAAAGTGGTGTAGCCTATGAAATGGTTTCCATCAGGTAAGAAAGAAGATCAGAAGAATTGTCCTGATGGGCTGGTATTTCACCATCACTTACAATTTGTTGTTCCTCTGCATCTTCAACTTAATGGGTGATCAGGACTATAGGGTTTGTAGCAGATGACTCATGAATAGATTTCATATACTGTGGGAGAACTTGTCCCTCAAAATTGCAACTATTGAGGCCATGAGAGCCAAATATGGCCATGGTTGTGGACCATATGGAAAGTAGTGGAGGGAATCAAGGAGCATAGTAATAATTAGCGTCCTTGGGTTAAATGGGAAGGTCTTTTCCATATGCCTGCCAAGACTTATTTTCTTTCCGTTCATGCAATTTCCTTTTTGGTGGAGGACTCCCGTCAGCATCTTTGGATGAAGAAACTTCTAATGCAGAACCAGGGCTTTGGAGCGGAGCCCGAAGCTGGGAGCATGGAGCAGCAGGTTTTTTTGCCTGGAGCTGGAGCAGAGCCAGAGCACAGCTCCAAAGCCCTGTGCAGAACCCATAACAGGAGATGGAAGGATTTGATTGGGACTTAAATCCTTAATTGTATCAACATGCTGGTTCAAAGCAATTTTCTTTAGCGGTACCCTGGCTTCGTTTTGAGGAAGGGATATGTTTGGTATCAAGATTGGGGAACTTCTAGGACTGGTGACATAGGATCTGGAGTGACCCTAAGGTTTGGCAAAGACATAAAAGAAGCCTTTGGAACTGCAAATTTAGTTGCAAAAAGGTCCCTGCAGCGAGGGTATTGTAGATGCCTCTCCCTGCTTTGAAGTTTCCTCAGCAGCTGAAACCCTGGCCCAGAACGGGCTTTGATCAAAGGTGCTGTGCCAATGAGGGAAGCACTGCAGAAGACTGTCCGAACCACTCTGATGCTGAAAGGGAGAGTGCTGCTGAAGCCTGTGCTGAAGAGGAGGAAAGAAGGTGACTGTCTGAATTCTTCTTCCTTTGAGATCTTTTAGCTGAAGAGGAAGAGGAAGATTTTTGTCACAGCTCTGTGCTATGCTTCAGCACAACAGCGCTCCTCTGCACTCTCAGCACTGGCATAACAGCTCCTTTGAAGAACTCCTCTGCCCTCCCAGCCACAGAGACAGGATTCGATGCTGCGAAACTGAGACCTGGCCTACACTAGAAAAGCACATCAGTTTAACTATACTGGTCAGGGGTCTGACATCCACACCCCTGAGCAGTGCTATGAAGCTGACCTAAGCCCCTGTGAAGACAGTGCTAGGTCCCTTCGCGTCCCCCACACCTCTCCGCTGGGTTTCAAAGCCCAAGCAGAAATTTTTAGCTTTTATTTTTGGCCCTGTACAGCAAGCCCTGCAAGCTTGAGTCAGTTGACCTAGAATGTGAGACTTGCTGCCCTGTGTTTTTTTCTTTGCAGTGTAGACACACCGATAGTTGTTCTGACTCGCTGGCTGAGGCAGTTAGAAGGAACTGGGTGGCAGTTGGGATCACTGTGCCCTTTATGTACTTGGGGAATGAGGGCATACAAGGCAACCCCCTCCTGGACACTGCTACTGAAAATGTTCAAAACTCCTGTGCTGGGGCATATGAACACTATAACTGGGAGCCACAGGTGCAGTAATTCGAAGAAGAATGCAGCTTTATTTCTGAGCAAAGCAAGGAGAGAAGGGCAATTATTTTGGTATCTTTATGGGTATCTGGTTTGTTAATATACATTTCAAGAATTAGAAACACCCAAAGGGATTTCTACAGTGTATTAAGCTTTGTTGAGTGGGGGGGGTTTGTTTTGTTTTTTTGAGATCAGGCAATAACATACTTCAAGCAAAATGCAGACTTACCCGAGTCCAGCTAAATCTGAAACAAGATTTCCCAAAGCAGCAGCTGAAAAATTGAGAAACAGAAAAGCATTATTTTACAAAACCCACGGACAAAAGAGTAATTAAGATATATAGCACGAGTATCCAGAATTAAGTTTCTTCTCTTACACTAGGATTTCTTTTAGCAGCACAATTTGTAACACTAGGTCTAGCAGAGCTTTAACATCATAGGTGGTGCACTTATTTTCTTGAATTTATTAAATTCAGGAAAATCACTCAGTTCTGGGACATGGAATAACAAATTTTCAGACTTTAGTTACAATGGCCACAGCCACCAGCCAACTTTGTATATCTGACACAGGAACTAGGAGTCCTTAGTTGGAGTCACACAAAAAGGCTTCCAGTCAGTTAGCAGAAGCAACAGCACTTGCACCAGAAGTTGTATAGCTAGGTATGACAGACATTCCAGTAAAAGGCAGTGGTATCCCATGGACATAGCTTCTCCCTCTCATAGAGGTAGAGTAATTATGCCGACAGGCTAGTGCTCTCCCATAGGCAGAGTGAGTCTTCGAGACGCGCTACAGTGGTACAGTTGCATTGGTCATGTAGACTAGCTCTTATTCTGAGAAATATATTTTATACATGCCTGAAAGAGTAATGTTTTACATTACACACATTTAAAACATTTATGTTGCAAGAGCAGAACTCGCAAGTAGGTTTACCTTTTTGTTGTTAGATTTTTTTTTAAATTTAACTAACATTAAAAAGATAAAGTCAGTCTACACAAGGCAAACCAATTCCTCTTGCCTTCTGGGCCGCTGTCCCACATGTGCGGAGAGAGTACATACCACTGAGAGTAAACAGGAAGTACTCCAACTTCGAAACTTAAATTATTTCTTTATCTCAGAAGTAAAAATAAAGGAGATAATTCAGATAGTTGGTATAACACGTTTGGTTTAACAGATACCCCCAGCACCAAAATACAACAGTTCACTTGGCCAATGTAAAGGTTGTAAGTCTATCCAACATGGAGTGGTCACAAAGCATTCCATGGGGACTGCAAAACACTAAAGACACCACAGTGCCTCCATAAAGCCCAAAGTGCCTGTTAGGCTTTGCCTGTCTGTTACTTAATGCCATTGGCAGTGCCTAGACACAACTTTTTCAGATCTGGTGTAAAAATGTCTAAGACTGGTAATTCAGTCAGTGTATACCAACATGCATATTGAATCTTGTATGGGCAAGCAGAACAAAAAGCTTTAAATTACCAAACTAATCTTAAGGATAGTTCTAATTAACTTAGATTTTCTTCCCAGTTAAATAAATAACTATATATATACACACACACACACAAAGATCACATAACAGAAGTAAATCAACATGGCATAATCAGACACCAATTCCCTCTCAATCAACAGTTTTTCTTGATGATATTTCACATTTTAACAGGGACTCCGTAAAGCAAATTACAAAGCATGGCACTATTTTTAGTCACATTTTCGTGGCTTTTATGTTTGACATTTTCCAACTGAGCACTCTTTCTAGGTCTATACTAGCCATGTTAAGAAAGTCATTCAAAAAGGTCTGCTAATGCTACTGGATTTATAACTAAATTCCTGTTGCTAATGTGTATTTTCCTAAAAACAGAGAAGGAAACTACTCATTCTATGTCCTATTAACTAGTATTTGAGGAGAACACCCAGATGGAGAAACTATACATCTCTGCATTCCAAAATGATACAGATCTAAAAAATCATGAATGGTGTGGAGAAAGTGAACAGGGAAGTGTTATTTACCCTTTCACAAAATACTAAAACTAGGGGTTCACCCAATAAAATTAACAGACAGCAGGTTTAAACATAAGGAAGTACTTCTTCATTCAACACACAGTCAATGTATGGAACTCTTTGCCAGGGGATGCTGTGAAGGCCAAAAGTATAACTGGGTTCAAAAAGAATTAGTTGAGTTTAATCGATGATAGATACATCAATGGCTATTAGCTAAGATGGTTTGGGGATACAATCCCATGCCTTCAGTGTCTCTAAACCTCTGACTGCCAGAAGCTGGGACTGGATGACAAGGGGATGGATCACTCAATAATTGCCATGTTCTGTTCATTACCACTGAAGCATCTGGTATTGGCCACCATTAATTAGTTAAACAAAAATACTTTTGATAATTTTGTAGTAAAGCAGAATTTTGCAAAAGAGTTACATCTAGATTTATACAAGACAAAGTCATCCCTACTTTCATGTAAGCATTCAAGTGCCATTTCTCTGCAACTGGAACTTTAGAGTCTTCTTTCAAACAATGACAGAATTAAAACAACATGTTGCAAATACTGGTAAACAGACAAGATCATTTAAACATAGTTAACAGCTATAGACTGTGAGCCTGATTTTGCAAGGTGAGTTCCCTCAACTCCTGTGTACTTTATTTGGAGTTGCAGGCACATAGCAGCTTGTAGAATCAGACCTGTGGTGGTTTACAGCTTTCCTACAGAAATGCCACCTTTTTAAAAAAAAAAGTAACACAACTGGATTTTTATACAATCTATCAATATCTTCAGAGGCTATTTCAGCTGAAAATTCCATGACTGTATATGGAATACTTACTTTTAACAACAGAATTGTTTCTCTATAAACAAGATTCAATTATGGAACAAAGAGCAGCTGTTTCAAATCCATGTGGCTTATTTTCAGTCTAGACTGAAGAAATTTGCTATTTTGGTTTACATTTATTGTGTTTATCTTACTTGCCTGCCATAGTAGTTATTCCCAGGACAACTCCAATCGATAATTCTATTTGGGTTCCCTGAAAATAAAAGTTCGTCTTGTCATTATTTGAGGCATTACTTGTCAGCAATAAGTTAAGAACATTCATATTTAACATAACAGACTGACGGCTGCTTGCTTCGTATTTAGAAGTACAGAGATAGGTAATACCATAGCTTCTACTTGATCAATACATCTCCTCCCAGCCTTTCCCATTCCCTTAAATACAGGTCCCTGCTTCATATGTTTCATACCTCCTATATTCATTTCATACTATATATTTGTTTCACAGTGGCTATCTGCTGGACATCAGAAAACAGGAGTCCCAATCTCAGCACACTAATTTCCTATTTTAATTCTCTTAGCTAAATGTAAAACTAATACATGTTATAATTATTTTAACACTTTTACATCTTCAAAAGCTAATCAAAATAATAAATACTCAACACCACATGAGATAGGGCCTTATTTGTCAGAGGAGGAAGATGACACAATGCGATTAAGTAGCATGCCCAACCCCCTAGGGTCGGTGGTAAAAATCAAGATTAAAAGTAAGAGTTTTTGGCCTCTACTCCTGTTCCCACTCCACTAGTTTATTTTGCCTTTAGGAATTATTTTGGGGAAGTTCTATGGCCTGTGTTATACAGACGTTCAGACTAGATGATCAAAATGATCTTTTCTGGCCACAGAATCGATGAATTAGGTAGAAATATTTGAAAGTGTTATTCCAATTAAACCCACCTAGATTAATAAAATACTGTATATAATAAAAAGCAGCAAAAGCACTTACAGCATATCTATAGGACCACTTATCAGCAAATCACGAACATTCTTTACAAACATTAAGCATGACAACACTCCCGTGTGCTGTGTATATATTATAACCATTTTATAAATAAGACGTTTCATTACATGTCTAATGTCACATGGCAAGCCAGTGTCAGTCAACACTCTCGTGTGCTGTGTATATATTATAACCATTTTATAAATAAGACGTTTCATTACATGTCTAATGTCACATGGCAAGCCAGTGTCAGTCAACAGAACAAAGGATTCTTCACACATTAGACAGCTCACACTGCACAGATCTTTAAGAGCAGAAAAAAAAGCAAGTTCTTTTCAAACCACGCAAAAATAAGATCAGCTTTAATTTTGCCCCTTCAGACATGAACATCACTATTCTGAAAAAAAAACCAAATTTTGAAAATATTCTGTATAAATAAAATGTGAAAATATTCTCAGTGGAAGTACTAAAATGGGACTGAAGTTAGCAACATGGCAGAAAAAAAAAGTCTTCTGGAAATCATAATAGAAGTGATGAGTAGAAACTATGTTTATTTAATCTGAGACACTACAGTTCCTTTATCAAAATCAGACAAAGACAAACTTACTGCAGCAATCATAATTGCATTATCCAAGAATCCAAACCCTACAAAAGGTATTGCATTGTGGAAGAACACTGAAAGAAATGAAAAATAAGAAGTAAGACTCTATAGCTGAGTTCACTCATTTAAATAAATCTAAGTTTCAACTGTTCAATTGCAAGATATCAGATTTAAAAGACAAATTAAGACACACATGCAGTAGTCTTTCCCCGGCTGCTTTTATATAGCTTGGACTTGTTGTCCTGACCTTTTTGTTTTCACTGGGTATGCTCACACTGCAATAGAAGACCCACAGCATGGCTGCAGCTATCCTCAGCTAACCTGGGCTGTGGGGTTACAAAATATCAGTGTAGACATTTGAGCTGAGGCTGGAGCCCAGACTCCAAGACCCTGCGAGGGTCTATAATTATCTACATTATCTTGGCTTCCTTAACATGTTCCTGGAGCTGTGATTTTTTTAAGACTGTAAACTCCTCAGATCAGGGAGTATGTCTTCCTTTATGTTTCTTGGCCAGTGCTAACATTTTCTACACTTAAATCTGCTCCTCATTTCCCTGCTTGAAGAACTGAGTTTCATCTCCATTTTCTGCATTCCCAACCCTTCCCTTTTTCTCTACCCCTCACCTTTCCTCTGATAGTTCAAGAGAAGAAAATTCCACTTGATATAACTCAATATTGTAGTAACTTGGTATGGTCTATGACACGAGTACCTTCCTTCAATAATAAGCAGGCTTTTATTACAGCACAATTTTCTTACTGCTGTCATACCCAGCTCTTCTGCTAGGAATGTGTCTTTGTACGTTTTTATACAGCACCTGTCTCAGTGAAGCCTCAGTCCTGATTAGAAACTCTGGGTGCTACTAGAATATAAATATTAAATAGGGAACTGAAGTATAACGCATATAACTTAAAAAACAAATGTGGGGAATAGACTCATTTAAACATCTTTTTGGTAATATTCCCAATGTTTCTGCCATTTGACATTTTTTCCCCAATATCATCTTAAAAATCTATGGTCTTTTAAAATTTATGCTATTTTGTAAACATACAGAAGTACAACCACCGGGGGAGGGGAGGGAGATAGAGAAAGAAAGAAGGGTAGAGTGAAAACCTGTGAGTATTAATTTCACATTGAAGGGAAACTGAAAGAATAATAAAAAGGTGAATGGTACAGTCAACTCATACTATCCAGTAGAGGCACCTAGATATAATCCAATTTTGGAACTAAAATACCATACTTGAATACGTTTTTTTTTGCCCCCAAATACTAAAGGTTTAGTTTGGAATTTTGGAACTATTTTACATGACAGTAAAAACTCTCTCTCTTCATATCTGCATTTGAAAATGTGTAGTGGATTGTGATTTGTATACATCTGGTATGTTAGCATGCTTGAACATGGAGGACATTAGAAAGGCAATATAGATAGAAAACACCAAGTGTGAAACACTGCAGTGCCTTTCAAGATCTGTATTACCAACTATGGATCAAACTCAAATGAAATCAATGAGATTCTAATAACTTCAATAGGGTTTAGACTGATCCCTGAACGAGTAACACTACAAACAACTTACACAACTAAAAAAGGGAAAAGGGTGTAGTAGTGTGTTTGTCCATCGATGTACAAGAAAAAGGTACTTACATTCTGTTAATAAATAGAGCTGAACACATAATTTGTCAAGAATAATTTGGAGTGGGGTGGATTTTTTTCCCTGTTTGTGAATTATCTGTGATCAAAATGAAGTTTTTATGTATTTGTTCACTGTTTCACGTACTCAATTCAGTCACTGCATGCGAGTAGCTCTTTGCAGACTAACAGCATGAATACTTTTGATCTGAAATTTCCTTTCCATTAATATTCTGAAATATTTGCTTAAATATAAATTGCTTTGGCAAACATTCCTGCCAGTAAATCTGTTTGCTAAAGTGTTTATGGAAGATCAACATTAAGCAGATGTAAGCGCAGTTAAAAAATTAAAATATTTCTACTCAGTGTATACAAATAGTTTTATTTTTTCTAGTCCCCCTCCACCGCTCCACACACACATGATAATCTACTTCTGTGGGATAAGAAATAATTTACTCAGATACCACTTCCTGCCAAAAAAGAAATTCACTGAATCTTAACACCTACAATTTTTAGCCAAATCCCAAACTTACATCTATAGGAGAGAACACTGTGCTATAACCACACTGACTTGACTACTAAATTCTCAGAAATGTTATCCAACGCCTATATTTATACTGCATGTGCACGTACACCCCCCTCTACCATCTTAATAATGTAACATCTGTAAGTAGATCACTAAATAAAAGAAAGCTAAAACTAATACTGCAAAAGGTCAGCGACAAGAATAAGAACCTGATTGGTCATTAAAATTTCCAGCTTCAAAAAAAATGCTACCGTAACAACACAACTTGGAACCAATACACTGTTCCGTATTGGCTTTGAATTTCTTTTCCAATGCAGTAACAGTTTATACTTGGGGTTTGGGTAAACTAGACATTAGGGACAATAAGACACACCAAAGATATTTGGTCATTTCCCCAATTAGCGTATTATGAAACAGCAGCAGGGTGGTTGCAGATACTTTTTAATACCTCAGTGCACTCCAGATGTAGGTTCTCTCACTAGTCTCTAAGGAAAATATGTAGATAGCTCCCATTAATGAAAGGAGGAGTTAGAATAAATCTGAACAGTTTTGAGAATAAGACAAAGTATTTAAAAGTATGAGCAATCAAAGAATATATACAACTATTAACTATATTTAATAAGTTTTTTTTTCTTTTACCGTGTTTCAGCTGTCCTGGGGATGGTGGTGCAACTTCCAACTTCTCTAGATAGGTCAAAACGAAATTAGAAAGTTAGCCTAATCATACTTCCATTTCATTGCAATATAAAATGTTTACAGTATATCTCTCTATCTTCTGCCATCTAGGGTATATAAAGGAATGTGATTGTAGTGGAGTAATGAAAATACAGGCATGGATCAATATATTATACAAGGATACAGCTAACTTGGATTCAAGATAGCATATCAGTCATGATGATAATGTTCTCCAGTAATTTTTAAATATGGAATAGGAAAGTCTCAGACTAGTTCCATATAATTATTAAACTGAAAAATTATCAAAATTATGCAAAATAAGTTGCCTATATTCAAAAAAATTTGATGAGTACCTTTGCTTTAAAATTTTGGGGGAAAGTTCTGGAAAAACAGCAATAAGGCAGTAATAGGTCTACATAAATAAACAACAGCACATTTCATGGTGCATGAAGCCCTTACAGAAGCAGGTTTAAAAAAGATACTCTAAGTATAGAGCAGATAGCATTTTGTATACGGATATTGGAAAGAAGTTTATCATCTAATAGCATGGATTTTTCATTGTTGATGCAAGATTAAAAGTAAACAATACGACAGTGGCAGAGGCCACTGCCTTTAACAGCAGCAATTGAGTTCCTGAAGCATGAGAAAATCATTTAGGTATCCTGGGCCCAAACCATTAAGAGCTCGAAGGTAAGGACCAAGATGTTAAGGTAATGAAAAGAAATCCAACCTTGAATTGTGGGGACCAAACTGGTGGTGGTATTCGTTATGTGGAGTTGAGCCCAGGAAATTAAATGCAGGCCCACCAACACTGACCCTCAGATATGCATACACTGTCACCCTGATGTTACCTTCGCCAGGATCAGGGACATAACCTGAAGCTGGGCATGTTATCCAAGCACTGGACATTAAAGCTCTCTCCTACAGGTTGCTGCAGCAAGCCTGTAGGAATTGCACTTCAAAGGAAAGCACAAGGAACTCTTGATTGATCACCCAATCATGCTCCAACGTGCACAACTGTACTTTGGCTAAAGCCTGCAGTACCTTTATTACAGATCACGACGCTTGAGAAGGAAAGAACCTAGCTTTATTCTCAGAGCCCAATTCTGAGTTTAACGCTGGCAGAAAAAAATATTCTTTTAACAAGCAAATTTGAACTAGAATAATTGAGACACAACCATGACACTCCAGAATACCATTTTTGCAGTCACTTTGTAGTGTAGGGATACGCAACCTGCAGCACACGAGCTGATGTTCAGTGGCACTCACACTGCCCGGGTCCTGGCCACCAGTCCCAGCTGGGGTTCCATCCGCCAGCCTGGGGTCCCAGCCACCAGTCCCGGGGGCTCCTCCGCTGACCTGGGGTCCCGGCCCACAGCCTGGAGCAGTGAGGGGTGCAGACAGGGGCAAGAGGGGGCACAGCTCAGCACCCCCACCTTAAAAATAGTTCCAGCACCACTGTACTGGGATAGTTTTAAGTCCCGATTTGCTGCTTTCATCACTATTATGCCACATGGAACAGTGCACTGCGTTTGACGCTGAGATTAGAATATATATGCAAGAACTGGAATCAGAACTTTCTGACAGATTTCAACATTTCCAGAAATTTGGCCCAATGCTTTCTTTTCTAATTAAACCTGAGGAGTTCAACAAAAACAACTTGGATTTGTCTGTATTTCAGTGGATGGGTGTTGAAGATTTCAAAATGCAGCTCATTCAGTTAAAAAGCTCAGAATTGTGGGCATCAAAGTTTGGAGATCTGTGGAGTGCACTTGAAGCTACCGAGAGAGATCATGGGGCCTCTATTCTGACCTGCTGGACGTCCCTGCCAGTGAAATTTAACTGTTTGAAGAAAATTACGTTTGCAATGCTTTCAGCATTTGGATCCACACACTTGTGTGAACAGGTATTTTCACACGTGAAATCTGTCCTCTGTCCCTCTCGGAGCTGGTTAACAACTGATCTCTCAGAAGCCTGTGTGCAGCTTAAAGTATCCAAATATGTGCCAGACATTGGAAAACTCAGCAAGGAAAAGCAAGGCCAAAGATCACACTAAACTGATAAAATTAAATTAAAATGCAGATCTTAAGTGAAGCTTCTTAAACATTTTAAAAACCTTATTTACTTTAAATACAACCATAGTTTAGTTATAGATTATAGACTTATAGAAAGAGACCTTCTAAAAATATTAGAATGTATTACTGGCACGCAAAACCTTAAATTAGAGTGAATACCTGTAGACTCGGCATGCCACTTCTGAAAGGTTGCTGACCCCTGTTGTAGTGTATAAAACCACGGCTTTAAAGAAATCTACAAGACTGTAACCACATTAATGTCACTATCTTATTAGCAAGACAGCCCCCAACAGTTGAAAGACCAAAATTCTAGATGTAATTAAAAACTTGAAATACACTTCACAGTACAGTCATACACAAAAGCTGTGTTTGATCTTTTGAATTTTCAAGGCTTAGCACAATGGATACAAGCTGTGGTTTGTTTGATTTTTCATTATTTTTAAACTAGAAAGGGACAAATTGAAACCTTACATAACAATGCTAAAGGAAAAACAAGCAAAGGGTCCTTAATTTTTTCCATTTTTAAAAAAAAAGCCAGTAACCCCTGCAACCTCAGCAGAACGTTCATGCAGAAGCTTCAGTTTTAAGAGTTACCATCATACTATAAATTCAATACACAAATAGGGAGTATGTGTGTCTCAAAAATGAAAGCAGCCCTGGCATCAGGTCTCGAGAGAGCCTCTCACCAGATCTTCTGGCTAAGACACACAACTGAAGGAGACACCAGATTGTGTCTTGCAGCAGGAGGAGTGAAATGGAAAGAGAACCATACTAGCAAACCATTGGAATACCCTATATATGAGGAAGTGTAAGGCATTCTCTATTTCCTAATAACTGAGGCCCAGCAATCAACTAGGGAAGTGGGTTTTTTTCCCCCCACAACTTCTCAAATCTAAGTTCTTTACATGTTTATAGTTGATAAATTGTTTTAAAACAAAGTTAGATTTATTGCAAAAGGATTAAGCTTGAAGGACATAAATCTGAACGCTAATACAGCACTGTTTTTCCAATATGTTCCTAGTTCAGCAAAAAGACAAAATCTGCTGACTGTGGCTGATTTATACTCCTTCAAGCTATATACAGCAGTTTAGATCCAGGTTTTTTTCCTTCCATCCAGAAGGAAAATGATTAGGTGAGTGATAACCAGGGATATTCAGGAAATTAGTCAAGTCTACTAAAGAAGCACTAGTGCTAGTTTGTGAGTGACCAAACGATTAAGAAATAAGGATACAATGAAAGTGGCAGCCATAAAGAAATACACAAGGTCTACTAGTAATCCAAGTAATAACTTGTTATAATTTTATTTTAAAAATTAGAATCACTCTCTAATATTATAATCCTGCAATCTGCTATTGGTGATATTTGATATGGGAATGGATGCTCCCTTAAACATGTAAGATACAGCTGGGCAATATCAAGTCTCAATGTAAAAGTGTTAAAAATCTAAATAGGGTATTTTGTAAGAAAGAATAATTTCAGATACTGTACTGGTCATATTTTAATTGTCTCCTCCAAAGCAGAACAGAAAAGAAATCATTGTTAGCAGTTTAACAGTGGATGCTGGAAAAGGGGGAGGAAATAATATGAACAGTCAAGGAAAGTACTAATGCTCTCAATCTAGTACCCCTACCATACACAGATTGAAGGATAATTTCTTACCTGGAAGTTAGTTTCTGTGCCTCAGATCCATCAGTCCAGAACACAAGTTTCTCTCCGACCTGCCTGTCAAGGCAAAGCCAGCAAATCACTTGCCAAGATAATCATAATCAGGACAGTGAGGGCTTTAAACACACAAAACAACCAAAAGTATTTTCCATGTCTATCAGAAAGGTAATCTAACCTAATCTAAAATCCTTTATAGGAGTCAGAGTAGCAGCCGTGTTAGTCTGTATCCGTAAAAAGGAGTACTTGTGGCACCTTAGAGACTAACAAATTTATTAGAGCATAAGCTTTCGTGAGCGAAGTGAGCTGTAGCTCACAAAAGCTTATGCTCTAATAAATTTGTTAGTCTCTAAGGTGCCACAAGTACTCCTTTTCTTTATAGGACTATCCATGAAGAGGAAAGGGACTATGCTAGGGGAAAATTCTGGACTGGTGGATAAGATGCACAGAAACCAGGTAACACTTACTTAAGAATCCTGAAGGAGGTGGACTCTATATAATAACTGCTGAGCAGTTGTCAATTTTACTCACTGGGATAGCCTCATGAGGCAGTAAAATCATGAAGATCTCTAAAACCTAAAAATGAGATGGAAATAAAGCAGACACTTAGGCTATAACGTTTAGTGAACAAGTTCATTGCTTTTCCAGTGGTTGTCAGATATTTCAGGCAGGAAATGCCAAAACACAAGCTGACGGTATCTAGAAACAAAAAATTTCAGCCACTTGTTGCACACAATATAAATGGTTTCCAGTTGCTATGACAGTCAAACCATGGAAAGATGTTGACTAGTGAAATGCTTAAATATATGCTGTACTATATTAACTATTTAGATATACCAAAAAAAAAAAAAAAGTTGAGGAAAGCATTCACATGATTCGCAGAACATGGGAAAATACGTGACTCCACATCACCACTGGAAAAAGATATTTTTGTCCATAAAACTCTCTGCATATTTGTGGTGCTGTTCAGATAAAAGACCAACATAAAACAATTAACAAAAATAACGGAAATCTGCAGAGAATTTTATATGCAGCATTGTTGTAGCTATTTCAGTCCCAGGATATTAGAGAGACAAGGTGGGGGAGGTAGTATCTTTTATGGGACCAATTTCGGATGGTGAGAGAAATGTTTTCAAGATACACAGAGTTCTTCCTCAGAGAATTTTAGTGACATCTAGAGAGAGTGCCTCATTCCTCCCTCAAAAATCTGAGAAACTTCTACAGTTATTCAATGTTTCTATTTACTTAATCCTACTCTTACATCTGAATATCAAATATTGTATAATACAAGGAGGACTATTTTTAAAAATAAATATTTAAACTGAACTGCCTTCAGTGCTACTGGACCACATTTTGCACAATCTCCACAGAAGGTGCTACAACGAGAACAAAAACATTTAAGGTAATAACGTGACACCCCATATTTACTATAAGTGTATGCAAGTGATGAGGATTGAATCTAGAACCTCTGGATCTAAAACCCTGAGCCCCTACTGGCTAAGATAAAGAACCAGGTTCCTTAACTGAAAGGCTAGAGCAGACAAACCTGTATATGTTAGAAGGAGACAGTGTCACACCATGTAGGGCGATTATGCAAGGAAAAGCAACAAGCTTCTATATTTATGCATGGTAGTGACAAAAGTGTGCTTGGCACTTCATACATATGTATTAACATGAGGCTCCTTCCCTGAAGAAACCTACATTAAGTCATGTTCCCAAACATACTTCAATATTAAGAAACTCATTTGTCTGCACATTACTGTAAATCACACACAAAATTCAAATGTTGTATATTACTACAGGATGTACAGAGCTTTGGGTACCGACTTCTATCTTCGGTACCTATATGATGTGCCTTACTAAAGTAACTTAGCACCTCACTTTTTTTTTTTTTAAATTATGTATATATCCTCACAACCTTCCTATGAGGTTGGTCAGTGCTATTATTCCCCATTTTACAAATGAGGAACTAACACACAGAGAGATTTAATGATTTGCCCATGATCACCAAGGAGATCTGAGGCAGAGCAGGGAATCCAAGTCAGTTCTCCCAAATCCCAGGCTAGCACCTAAAACAAGAGAACATTTTCCCCTCTCTGCTCTAACTCTACTTCAGTACCTTAAATTTACAGATTTATTTTAGAATCACAGAATAATAGAAATGTTGGGCTCGAATGGACCTCAAAAGGTCAGCTACTCCAGCCCCCTGCACTGAGGCAAGACCAAGTAAACCCTGGCAGATGTTTATCTAACCTGTTCTTAAAAACCTCCAATGATGGGGATTCCACAAGCTCCTGTGAAAGACTAATCCCGCGCTTAACTATTTTCATAGTTTAAAAATTTTCCCTAATATCTAACCTAAATCTCCCTTGCTGCGGATTAAGCCCATCACTACTTCACCTACGTTCAGTGGACATAAGAACTGATTACAGACCTCTTTGTAACAGTACTTAACGTATCTGAAGACTTATCAGGTCCCCCTTCAGCTCTTTTCTCAAGACTAAACATGCCAAGTTTTTTTTTCAATCTTTCCTCACAGGGCAGGTTTTCTAAAACTTTTAAAATTTTCATTCTCCTCTGGAGTCTCTCCAATTTGTCCACATCTTTCTGAAAGTGTGGTGCCCAGAACTGGACACAGGACTCCAGCTGAGACTCACCACTGACTAGTAGAGTGGGACAACTGCCTCCCTTGTCCTACATCTGACTTTCCTGCTAATACACGGCAGACTATTGCCTTTTTAGCAACTGCATCACATTATTGGCTCACATTCAATTAGTGGTCCACTGTACCCACCAAATCCTTTTCAGTAGTACTACTGCCTGGACAGTTACTTCCCATTTTTGTAGCTGTGTATTTAATTTTCCTTCTTAAGGACAGTACTTCACATTTATCTTTATTGATTTTCATCATGCTGATTTCAAACCAGTTCTCCAATTTGTCAAGGTGTAGGAGGGGGACATTTTTGATAGCCCAGAGCCCAGTAACAAGCCTAGACCACTGCCGGCTAGAATACCAATTGTTATGCTCATTGCTGAAAGCAGCTAGCAAGGCCATTTCTGAAGCCTTAGCACAATTAGCAGATCAGGAGGGGAAGTGAGAAGCGAGCCACCACGAGGAGTAAACATGACTCTGTGCCCTCCTGACTTGAGTATTTTCCGAAGCATGCGGTTTTGCAAGATGGAAAGTCTGGCAATAGTTAATTGCTGTGTCAGATACAGCTGGCTAACTGATGAAAAAGTCCACACTACAGGCTAGAAAACTCCAGACTTAACTTAGCTTCTGCAGTTTTATTTTTTTGTTGTTGTTTTATGAACAAGCTTTGTAATACTAAGAAATTGGACACTTGAACACCTCTCCAATTCCTTTGCAGACAGAAAGCTGACCACCGGAAGTCTATAGAAATCCACTCAAAACCTCATCAAGACGCTGGATAAATATGAATCTGGGGTTAATTTGGGGTACTCTACTAACCTGTTGTGGAGGTGTGTAAGTGCTTGAGACTAAATAAAGTAGACGCTTTAAGTGAAAGCACTTTTGTTTGCCTGCTTGCATCAACTATCTATCA
Source organism: Lepidochelys olivacea (assembly GCF_965140295.1). NCBI lineage: Eukaryota > Metazoa > Chordata > Testudines > Cheloniidae > Lepidochelys > Lepidochelys olivacea. Next base: position 21,919,878 of record NC_140412.1, on the reverse strand, counting down.
GTCGGACGTGCTGTGTCTCTACTGATTTATTTCCTGCCACCACCTCACAGAATAAAGTTACCAAGAGCTTTGGGTTCAGCAAAACCCCAGGTAACAAAGGTCCTTTTGAATTCTAATCCTGTCCTCCAAAGTACTAGCACATATCCCTAGCAAGCCCTCCCAGCTTGGTGTCATCAGCAAATTTTATAAGCGTACTTTCTACTCCATTATCCAAGTCATTAATGGAAGCACTGAATAGTGCCAGACTCTTGTGGGGCACCACTAGATATGTTGCCCTGGTTTGATAGCAAGCCACTGATAATTGCGCTCTGAATAGTCTTTCAATCAGTTGTGCACCCACCTTATAAGTAATTTCATCTAAACCACATTTCCTTAGTTTATGAGAATGTCATGTCGGTCTCAAAAGCCTTACTAAATATCAAGTCTACAGTCCTCCCACCCCCATCCATCCATATCCACTAGGCCAGTAACCCCTTATCAAAGAATGAAATTAGGTTTGTTTGGCATGATTTGTTCTTGACAAATGCATGTTGGCTATTACTTATAACCTGATGATACTTTAGGTGCTTACAAACTGTTTGATTATTTGTTCCAGTATCTTTCCAGATACTGCAGTTAAACTGGCTGGTCTATAATTCTCCAGGTCCTTTTTGTTCCTTTTTTTAAAGATATGTACTATGTTTGCCCTTCTCCAGTCTCTAGAGCTTCACCTATCCTCCATGATTTCTCAAAGATAACTGCTAAAGCTTCCAAGATTGCTTCAGTTAGTTCCTTAAATACTCTAGAGTGAATTTTATCAGGCCGGGCTGACTTGAATACATCTATCTTTCCACTTCAGTCCAAACAGAATTCGCACATAGCATGATCCAAGGCATACCAAACCACAGACCAGGATCTCTATTTGTAAGATGGCACCATTAGATATAAGACATAATTCATGATTATGAAGAGGTAGTGTTGTTTCAGGCCCAATCCACACTGCAGTAATAATATCAGCAGATGCTTAGAAACATCACTGTTCAAGTAAGAATTTCTGTTTGTAGTTTGGACAAGACAATTCTTCATGACCTAGGCTGTAACGTGATTGCCTCAGTTATAGAGCTGTGGTAGCCCCTTACATCACAAACAAACTTCATATTGGAATACAAATACCCATCTCAGATTAAAGGTCTGGCTCTGCCACCACACAGTTATGCAAGGCATGTTACCAAATCTGCAGATAGATCAAAAACAGGCCACTAAATAGCATTAAACCTACTGGACAAACTACATCACTGCTGAAAGATAGGTGAAAACTGCCCCATTTAGATCAGCTGAGTAGGAATACTGAAAGCTGATGAGTCTAGCATTGATGTTAACTATTTAACTACTAATCATTTAGCAGAAAGCCAGCTATTCAGATTGTAGACAAAGTTAGAATAAACTACTCCACCACTTGTATCCAGAAACCTGACTTCTGCACTTGATTATGTATGCTTTGAATTTTATATATTTAATTTGAAGGTTTCAAAATGCTTTTCAATTTTCCCTTGAGGCAAATTATGAGAGAAACTGAGGCACTACAATTATCTTGCCTCTGGTTGCACCAAGTAGATGACAATGCTGGGAACAGAAACCAGAATTCTCAATTCCCAGTCCTCTACTCCAATCATTTGTCAAAACATTAAGGGTAGGTCTACACTTCTAGCTGAGGTGTAAGAGACATACCCGTGGTCGTTTTGATTGAACTAGCACCCTAAAACACAGTAAATGTAGCATCAAAGATGTGAACAATTAGCCACACCAAGTATGTATCTGTCCAAAATGCTAGGCAAGTACTTGGGACAACTAGACTCTCCTGCCATTCCTGCTGTCCTGGCTACAGCAATCTGCAAAGATCAATGTGGGAAATTATCATACTAGTCTGAGAGCATGGATCATTTTAGGTGACATGCACAAAACGGAACAGGCATCCAATGCTGTGCTCAGAGAAAGTATTTGGGGTTACTGTGCAAATAAATCATTAAATCACCATATACCAGTGTGTAGCGGGGGGGAGGGGAGTGGTGTGGCAGAGGGGGCTATTAGATTTACAAAATACAGAATATAAAGATAGAGAAGACACTGTTGATCGACTCACAAGTAATGTATCTGGAATCCTTTATATATATATTATATAAATATTACATGACAGGATACAAATTTGGAGAGGAGACAGAGAAGGGCAAATGAATCTAAGTAGTCTAAAAGGAATTTGTCATAATTCAACCAGGAGAAATGATGAACTTCAGTGTGATTAAAAGGTTTCCCAAATTTTGAAAGGGGTTAGCAGATGTTATTTTATCACAGTAAGACTATCAATAAAATTACAGTCAAAAAGGTAAAAAACTGGAAACAGAAGAGGAAACTCAAACAATAGCTACAAATAGAGGATGAGCATATGGTGAAAAACTTACCAAGAAAGATATCTGAATCAAACAGCACTGATGAGTTTGAGACTCTACATTTATTTTGGAAAAGAAAGCAATTAAAGGGTAGGCTGAGAAAGCTGGAAGGTAGATTAATGGGGGTGGGGGTTTGTTTGGTTTTTTTAAGGTCAGGTTTGGCCTGATGGCCTTTCAGTTCCGAAGACATAGGTCATAAATATAAAGGGAAGGGTAAACACCTTTAAATCCCTCCTGGCCAGAGAAAAAACCTTTCACCTATAAAGGGTTAAGAAGCTAAGACAACCTCGCTGGCACCTGACCAAAATGACCAATGAGGAGATTGAATCACGACTTTGAATCAAAGCTGAGAGAATGGTAACCGGAGTACCCAGGCAAAAATCTAATGTACTTAATGCGTCTTGAGAGCACAGAGATCGAGGATAGGTCTCATTCCCCCCTTTGGCTTTGGGGATTAGGAAGTACCAGGGGTAAAATCTCTTTCCATGAAGGTGATGAGGAACCTCCTCGACAGCCCCCAGAGTACACAGGGTTCATACCTGCTGTAACAGCAGTGAGTTCTGAGTGGGATCCCTGAAGACAGATGGGGTAGTAGGACGGGAGTGGGGAAAATGGAAAGAAAATGAATGATATAACCCAATCTCATGGTGCTCAGGACCCATCTCTCCATAGTTACTGTCCCCCAAACACCACAGAAGTGAGACAGCCTGACCCCACATAGCTAGGGCGTGGATACGACACTGACAACTGAGGCACCGCTCTCAAAATGCCCAAACAACGTGTCTAACCAAAAGAGAAAGAGGATGAGCCATTTGAGAAAAAAACAGACCCAGAAGGTTTCCTTCTCCGTGATTTGTACCCCTTTCAGGGGAAATCTTGATGCCTCACAGGGTAGAAGAACTGCTGGAAATATCACCGAGGATGACATTGCTGTTGGTTCCCAAAATGACATCTCTTTGCAGCCTGCGTGTAAGTCCCCAATGAGCATAGGGTGACCAGGAGACCTTAAAAGAATGAAATCTCTCCTCAGTTTTCTTCAGGAATAGGAAGCAACCAAATGGCAAGTACTCTATGGTTTGCTGGATCTCAGGAGCTATGCCTGAGTTTTGTAACTATGAGATTCTTCTCATTGTTATGGCCAAGGCCCCGAGCCTGGATGAAGCACCGACTACATCCAGGGATGACCGTAAGAATGTCTTGGCCACTAAATGGCCTTCTGTAATAAAGGCCTTGAACTCCTGCCTGAAAGATTCTGGCAACTTGTCCACAAATTTGGACATAGCATCCCAGTTCACAGAATTATTTTTCGATAACACAGCTTGCTTGTTTGTAACGTGCATCTGCAAAGTGGGAGTCAAGCAGATCTTTCTCCCCATCAAATCTAGCCTTTTGGACTCTTTCCATAGGCACCAATTTACATCTTCCCTGTCTTACTTTCTCATTTGCCACTATATCAGTCAGAGAATTCGGAGCTGGATGAGAGAAAATAGACTCAAAGCCCTGCAGTGGCACACAGTATCTTCTGACAGCGAGCTTTGCTGCGTGCATTAACAAAGCAAGGGCATTCCAAAGGGATTTACCAGGCTCTTGTATTGCTTTGTTTATAGGGCTGCAACTATCCAAGGAACCGATGGCTGCAGAATAGCCACCAATGCAGCTGTAGGGAGTGTGTAGGTGTTTTCCTGTACAAACTCAGCCTGAATTCCTAAGGCCGATACCAGGCAACTAAGCAGATCGTGAAAAAATCTGAAGTCATCAGTACTGAAGACTCAGTACTCCTGTGTCATTTGGCGAAGAGGAGAAAGATATAGTTGGGACCAATGGAATCCCTTGAGGAATGACATCTGACTGCCATAATGGTTCAGGATACCCCATGGCAGAAGGAGCCGATGGCTGCAGGCCTGGTGGTTCTGGCAGGGAGCCCGTTGTAGGTACAGGTGAACTCACCCTACAGTGTACAGACAACCAGCATTTCTCCAAACAAAGGACTTCCACAGAGGCTTTGTCAACCAGAAAGAACTAGGCCAAGGTCTCATGTCTCTACTGCAGGAACGGTACCAATCCCATTACCAACTGTGATTCCTGCTGTGTCTCGATGACCTTTGAGATTGAGAGCAATGGGAAAGGGGAGGGAGCTTGACTGTGAGGATCCCTCCAAATAGCTTGACAGTGTTGTTGTGGTCACTGGATGGGGCCACTAAACATTCAGCATCATCCATAGCTCAACCCCATGATGCCACTGGCACCAAAGGAACAGTCAACAGGACCTTCGATATTGGTACTGGCCTCAACCTCACACTGGGTTCCGAAATAGGCATCAGGACCAAAAACGAAGATGGTCCAAGGACAGCAGATGCAGGCTGCACTGTAGAGAGCACCACTACCGAAGATTGTATGCACGTCAACAATGCTCTTCATGACAAGCAGGAGGTCGACAACAACCCTGCACCAAGGTAAACTGCAGTACGAAGGATGGCATCAGCAACAACAGTAAGTCTGCCACCAAACCAAGGGGATCTGAGGACGCCAAGGATGACAGCACTGTAGTCAACTGGTCCTGAATGAGCGGCGAGTCGGGCAGAAAGGCACAGAAAATCTGCTGCTGCCTGATATACAGTCAGGTGTTGGATCATATTAAAGAAGTTCTGTATTAAAATCACAAATGAGTGTGATTCCCCATAGTTTAAATTCCAGGATATTACTAATTAAGAGGTCTCTTGGTTTTTGGTACTGTTTCTCTCCCTCTATGTGTGAAACTTGCAAGCTGCTGATTGCGTTAGTACATTCTAAGACAGAGTCTGTTCTCAAAGCAATTCACACAGAGAGAGACTCAAAGCAATACTCTGTAACAACAGAAACAGCACCCAGAGACTCCCCACCCTTTTGTTGTATTAACAATTGTGATTAAAATAGAAATAGAGGATGTATGTGGATGGATGTTTGGTGTGGATAATAACTGAATGATCAGCGAGGTGCCAGCCTAAGAATCCAGTGTCCATCAGCTGAAGAAGGCGTCAAGTGGAAATAACCAGAGGACCCCCGGAGGGCAGACTGGAATCCACCCAACAGCCTCAAGAATGGGAGAACCAAAGAACAAGATAACATCTAGCAGCACGGAGCCGTCAGGAATGTGCTATCTGCTGATTGATTCAGCAACAGCATGATGAAGCAATTCCCACAGACTGGCCTAGGAATAAATTCCTATAAAAATAGACTCTAGAAAGTGAGAACTTTGGGGGGACGGAGAAAGGGGGAGTCTGATTCTGCAAACCAACTTCCAGGAACATCAGATGAGTATCTGACAAGGCCCTGCTCCCCCCTCATGTCCAGGCCACCCAGCCAGTGGCTTGGCATGAGCAACTCTAAGGCTGGTAACTATGATGATAACCTTGCAGAACCTGTGTGTGTGTGTTTGTATGAATGAATGTGTGAATAAATGTGACACTGAATGGAATGTTATACCTATAACTAACTGCTTACTATGATTCTTTCTGTATTTACAATAAATGTGGTATTTTGCCTTTTTCCCTTTTAATAAGATCCTGCTGGTTTTTATTTTATTGGTACAAGACAGGGAGGAGACCGACAGTCTCAACAGGCACCTAAGGCAGTACTGAGTCAACAGTACAGGCCCTCTCTGCTCCCACCTCAGTACTGGAGAGCGTGTTGATAGTCCCACTCTAACCAGTATACTGGAGACTCTCAGTGCTGCTCAGTACTATTCTTAGGCACAGAAGTCAAGTCCGACCTCTGGAATGGCCCTGGGCTGTCTTATAAGATTTCTTCTCAGATAGCCCAATGGTTCCTCTTCCTTCCACATGAGTAATTTGAGCTTGGCTGAAAAGTCCCAGCTCTGGTGCTCTTTGAGGGGCCTGACTTTCCAAAGTGGTCCACAGCATCCAGGCAGGCTTCAAAGTCTGCTCGAGAAGGTGCTGCTTCAGTCTTAAATCTCTAGCCATCTGGTTCCTCTTTTTAAAGAACTTACAAATAGAGTGCCTTTCCTTAGTGCGTCCTTCCCCAAAGCACAATCAACATCTATCCTCACCAATTTAAAAACAAGTAGTACAAAATGAATAATTCAAACAAGTCTTCCAAAGGAATCCAAAGAACAAAATGTAAACAAACTATCAGAGATGAATGGAAAATGGCAGACATGCTGAGGAAACACCATTTAATAAACTAGAAAGAAGAGAAACAGCAAATGCTGACATGCCATAACTCTGCTAAAGTTTAGCAAAACCTGGGCTATATATTAAGAAACTGACATACTTTATTCTTTAGATAGACATAGTGCAATGAACACTGCAGAAGTACTTTCAACTTCTTGCATATAGCATTGAGAGTTTTTGGATGAAAAAAATCACATCCGTTGGATAAAACATTTTTCTGAACTTCTGCCTTTAAAACCAAGTAAATATGGTTCGTATGGGACAAAAACTGAAAATTCAAGAAGCTGTCAGAAATGAAAGACTAATTTAATTGCAAGCATTGTTAGTACATGTCCCAAGACTCAAGCAAGCATGCTATTTGTTATGAAGGAAAGTTTCACACAGAATAAGAGTAAACTAAAAGAAGATACTTTTTGTTTTTGAAACGGTTCCATGATATTTTTAAAAACAAGCTATCTCCAACTGTCTCTTCATCTAGCCACTTCTATATATTTTTTTTAAAATGGAACTAACTTAACAAGATTTGTGACAGTTGCCCTGACTTCTCTGCTTCTATACCGTATCTACCTGTATTCCGTGATCTTTGTCTTTTTATAATGTAAATTCGAGAGGAAACAGACTATGTCTTCATAATTCTGAACAGCACCTAGTTCACTCTGGCTAAATAAGATTGGCAGTGGCTAAGAGCTGGCAATTCAGAGTAAACTTTTCTCGTTGCTTAAGTAAAACACCATATTTTATTTTCTTTTAATTTAGAAGACACACCAGAACTAAGCTCCTGATGGAGAAAATAATGGAACTAAGCATATGCACACTCTGAATACCGCTTATGGCTGCTAAAGTGTTTTTAACTAGGATAGTTATGTGAACTGTAAAAATCAAACTACACATTTAGTGTTAGCAGAATGTTGATCTCTAAAAGTCCTACTATATCAAAAAGTAGCATATTTTCCTGTAGAAAAGTTAGTTAAAAATCTAACTTCTTACAGGTATAAATGTCTTCCTTTTACAGATATAAGATTACTACTTTTACATATATTTTCAAACTTAGACCCTGCTCCTGAAAACACTTATGTATATACTGAACTTTATGTATGTAAGTAATCCCATTAACTTCAACATGACTACTCACACACTTGAAGTTAAAACACGAGTAAGCATCTGCAGGACCAGGCCTTAAGGCTCAAATTTGTAAAGACATGCATGTAAAAGTGTGCAAGCATAATTTATGAAGTAACTTGGCACAAAATATATATGCAAAATTGCACATGCACAATTTTGAAAATTTTGCCCTAAATCTAAATTAGAATATTCCATTTCATTTCACCTATGAACAGTAATTATTGCTTTGGTTTTTGTAAAAAAAGTAATAATATTTTTAGTGGTGAAAGTATTTCAGTACTATGGTACTGAACATTTAGTGTAGTAGCTCTTTCCTAGCAAAGAGATGCTGATGGTATAAGGTACATGTTGCCAATGTTTACAGAGCGAACAAAGCTATTTCAAAGAAGCATGCCTGTTTCAGCATTAACTAAAAGTTATGATATAGTTCATAAGCCTCTCCACAAGGAGAAGGAAAAGAACAACTTTCTACAATTGAGCTAAAAACATTCCCGTAATAATTTTTGGACTTAGCTGACATTCTTGAATTATAAACAGAACTGCAAACTTTATTTCTACTAACAAAACATGCCAACTGCTTCAAAACAAGCAAGCAGAAGTATGTCAAACTGATAATTTCCTACATTTTTTGTGCTGCATAAAGCCAGCAAACATAAAAGAGATTTTACCATACCAAAAGTACTAGTTGACTCTGGTGATGTTACCCGCTTCGTTGCCTTCTCAAAGGGTACCAGTGGTTTTGGGTATCTGGATGCTAAACGTTTTAAAAAGCAAAAACAGGAACAAGTCATTCTCTAGTAGCTTATATTATTTAAAACCATTCCAGCTACCATAATTTACCTGCCAGAAAGGATACGGCCTTTATAACTGATAGAGAGGCCTAATCCTGTAAACAGAACTCCCACTGATCGCAGCACCATTGGTCTTTAATAAGATGTTTTCATGACAGTAAAGTCTGTAGCATCAGGCTCTGAGAATTTCTAGAGAACTATTGAGAATAGAGAAATAGATGCCATATCAAATTAAAGAAGTGGTCTTCATAAAAATATACAGACAGAACACTGCAGGATGGAGCAGAAAGTGAAATCTGGTGAATGAGTCATAAAACGAGTTAAATTGCACTGAACAGTTTGTTGCTGAATCTAGTGTAAAAATGGACAGCTATATGTTTAGACATTTTCTGAGATAAATTTCAGGCTAATTCTGTTTTAAATGATTAAATGCTTCCTTTGTAATTTAGGCTATTAAACCCTACCCCACTTTTGGTACCCTAATAATATATCAACAGCCTCACCCTGGAGTGCTTTCTATAAGAAGCTCCTGTTTTCACAGGTTATACACACGGAACCAGGATCAAGTCCTAAACAAAACCAACACAAAGTTAGGTTTGCAAGTTTAAACACAAAACAAGTCAGGAAATTAAAGTTAAATTTCTCAAAGCAATTTTAACTTGACCATATGGCATATTAAGGTAAACATTTAATCTAGCAAAAATACTACATGTGTAATAGGAATGTTATCTTACCCCCATGAGAAATTTAAAATTGAGTTTCCCAACTATTTAAATGTGCAATTTTATTCTTGGATTGACATAGCGTTGTGTATTTTTTTAAATAAAGTTTAAATATGTAGAGGAATAAAGGAATAAAGAAAACCAGGTGAAGAACTGCTGAGTTACGCAGCTCTGTAGTGCAACCAAAGGTACTTATGCCACTAAAAACAAAGATTTTCAGCTCCTCAAGAGCAGTACATGTTAAAGCTTTTTTAACTTTGTAGATTAATATTTTTTAAGTTCTCAGCTCAGAAGGCTCATAACTGAGGTATCCAAAGAAATTCCTAGTCTTCAATCTTTTCTCTCTTCTCCACCTGCATCTGGTGCTGATTGTTTTGCAGGCTACAAGAGTGCTATAACCTTAGTGCCACCCACATTTGTGGAGGGAAAGATTAGCATGAAACTTCATCCAGACTATTTTTTACAAGGCAAAATAATTTCATCTAGGGATGAGGAGAGTGAAGAAATCCAACTTTTGACCCTATTTACTTGGTGGGGTAGTTGTGGTGTTCACTGATGAGGGAGGTCTGACCCTGGCCTATATATAGTAATACAGTTACCTGTGGAGTTTTTAAGCCCAACTGGGCATTCAGTTCTCCCTGGCTAAACGCCATAATAGAGTGCCTATCTGAACAAGGCAGAATCCACAGTTCCAGCCATCAGAAAGGGGCGTGGCTGGGACAGATCAACAAAGCCAAATCTGCTTTGCACAGCAACTTGCTTCATTGAATACTTTGACTCAAAAGCTGCTGTGACAATTTTGTGGATGAACAGAGGGGTCGTGATTCTGACAAGAAAATACATTTTTTCCTCAGGCCAAGTATTGTACCAAAGCAAATAAAGCAAGACTTAACTCTGAATGTCCCCTGGTTGGGCTGGTTTGCATGTATTATATACACACATTCTCTTTTACCAAGAAAGCATTGTATATTATTCACACCTTATCACCTACAACTTCTGCTATTTGAACAAATTATCAAAGAATGTATTTAACATAAAACTGAAATAAATTCTTAAAGTTAAATATGGTTTATTGCTGATAATTGAGCTAATTGCTGTACATGTCAACAGAAAGTAGCAATGAAAGGCTTCTGACTTTCTACTGTGGTGTAAATGCTTACCAATTATATTCTCTACCACAGAAGACCATTAGCATTAATGTATGTTGCTCGGCTTCTCTACACAGAAATATTAACATAAAGCATTAAAAAATAGTAATTCTTGGATTCCCATAAATTGATGCTTTGTGTAAAATATATTCAAAGTACAGTAAGATTGACCAAAGTTCAAACTCAATATTGTTTGCATTTTCTTTTAACATTCTAGACAAGCTACATGGCAGTTGCTATACATGCCTCCTTTATACAGAGACTTGACGCTAGTCTTAGAGGCTCAGAAAAGAAAAAGCACGGTGAGATGGTGGAGGAAATGTATATTTCCATCTGAAATATCTTAGCCTCATTGATTCTATGAATTAACCTTTTGCACTCACTAGTGGGTTTTCCAAACATACAGCTGAAAGAGCTGTCATATTGGAGTAGAACCGTTTGCACCCGTCAAAGCAGCTTATTCTTGAAAAACTGTTATGAATGTTTAGCAACACAGGCACAAAATCTGCCCAACCACCGATTATCAAAACAACAATGAAATTAATCATTTTATTCTCCCACTGAAAAAAAAAAATTGCTTGCCTTGGGAAAGGACAAACCATGTAAGAGTTAGCCAGAAGACAGATGGTTCCATCTATGCATAGCTCCAAATCCATCTGCACGTATATATACACAATAGCCATAAAGGGATGCCAGAAGAATCTTCCCTTCAGCTTCAACCATATCTGCCATATCACACTGGCAGAAACATTCCCCACAGTAGACCAACTAGTCTATCCAAAATATGCACATACATAGTCCCACACCCTACCCAGTGTAAGGAAGCTTATTTTGCAGAGGAAATGATCCCAGCAGAATCATGTAAGTGGTCACTGGGTCAAAGCGTGGCACTCAACCCACTGGTCTTGGTATGCTTTAGTACACTGTGCAGGGGTGTTTTCATGAAAGTCACTTAAGAAATGTAAGTTTGATCAAACTGAAAGTAGAAAACTTGAATGTAACCATCTTTTCACTGAAAATTTTTTTCTACAGACATTTCTTAATTTTCATCAAAAGATGGTTTTGTTACATAAAAGGAAATTTAGAAGTGTAAATGAGTCTCTGTGTAAAGTCATTTTTGACACCAGCTGTAAGTCTTCCCCACTACTCTGGAATCAGGGACACCTCCTTCCTCTGACCATGTTTTAAAAGGGTGGGGCAGAGAGAAGGAATTAACTTTGTCTCACTGCTAAGCAAGCTTATCGGGGTACCACTTTTACTCAGAAAATAAAGCAAAATTGGAAGCATTCCAGGTATATTCAAAACAGAAAAGGGAGGAATCTGTCAACCCACCACTTTACACCACATAACTGTAAAGAGGGAGGAAGTAAAATATGATGCGAGTTCGGTCCATCTGTGTGACTTTAAGATAATGTCTGTAAGGGACAGGTATTACATTTACAAACTGTATTTTCCAGGAAGAATAGAAACTCTGAGACATACTCCTCAAGCTTCTCTGTCTGAGAACAACTTGCAAAGGATTTCCATGTTACAAGGGAAAAAAAAAATTAATGCTGTAGATACAGCACACTATCTAGTGATGTACTGTCAAAATTTTAACATGGAACGCTTTAAAAAAAAATGTATTCCACCTCAACTGTCAGGACATAGTAAGGTAAAATATTATCCTGACAACACAACCTAAAAATCCAATTCTATACTTTTTCCTCCTCCCATTCTTCCTACCCAGAGCTACATGCTCTTGCTCCACTGCTCCTGTGAGAGGTTCCTCTATGTCAGTGATTCTCAACCAGGAGTATATGTACTCCTGGGGATACACACAATTTTTCCAGGGGGTACTCAACTCATCTAGATCAGTGTTTTTCAACCTGGGGGTTGCAGCCCTCGGGAGATGGGGGGGTCCACAGGACGCGTTTAGGGGGATTGCAAGTGCAGGGCTGGCATAAAGGGGTGGCAAGCAGGGCAACTGCCCAGGGCCCCACACCACAGGGATTGCTGCAAAGCTAAGTAGCATGCTTCAGCCCTGCTGCCTGGGGCTCAAGCTTCTGACAAGGCTTCCAAGTGAAAAACAGGCTCTAATATCACAATGAAATGCAAGTAAAATATTTATATTCCAATTGATTTATTTTATAATTATATGAGAAAAATGAGAAAGTCAGCAATTTTTCAATAATAGTGTGATGTGACACTTGTGTCTGATTTTGTAAGCAAGTAGTTTTTAAGTGAGGTGAAACTTGCGGTACACAAGACAAATCAGACTCCTGGAAAGGGGTACAGTAATCTGGAAAGGTTGAGAAGCACAGCTCTGTGTGGCTCCGTGCAGGGCACTGCCAAGCACACAGAGACAGGCCTTCTGATTGAGGACTAAAAGTATAAAGGAGAATTTCTGTTTTTAAAGTACACTTCTAGCCCTTTTCTAGATAGCCCTGATAATGTCTACCAGTGTAAACCGATCAGTAGGATTGGTGAAAGAAAACAGAACTTGGGATCCACTTCGGCAACAGGGAGCTGGAGGGCACCTAGAGTTCTCCAACTAACACCTAACATAAAACAAATCAGTTATGCTTGGAATGCATCCCAAGGAATTATCCTATCCATTCAACACATCCCCATGCATAGCTATATGATCACGGTGGACAGGAATGGGTTACGTTTTGAAATAGTAATGATACAAACTTTTTTCATAGGCCCACCTGTTCGGATTGGTGGCTTCTAAATGTTAAGGATGATGGCTCTGGCTCACCTATCTGACAACTGTTCTTCAGTGCAGCAGTGGTGACAAAAGGTAGGTTATTCTTCAGCCTCTGCTGTTAGCGGAAGCTGCAGGCAAGATGTCCTGCCCTATCTAGCTGTAAGGCAGTTGGTAGATGTAGATGGGACTATATTCTTCTGATGATGGGCTTGGATAATTAGTTGGGAAACAGGCCCCCTTTGGTTCTTGATGTGAACATGTCTCCTATCTGCTTACAGTCTCCCCTAACTAATGAGAGTCTCCGCGAGGGCACAGAAGCAGTAGTGAAAGAGGGTGTGGGGGGGGGTGTAAAAAAACCTACCCTAACTAGGAATTCTTGGTCACAAGGGGCACACACTAAAGGCTCTTCTTCCATAAAGGTGTATTGTGTCAAGAGCTGAAGCTTCAGAACACATCAGAAGACCACACACATGAACCAAGCTTAAGTGTATATGGTGACAGAACTGTGCATACTTTTTATTATTTTCTCATCAAGGAGAAAGTTTGTTAGTTGCAGCAGGCATGGCAAGTTAAACGAAAATTCTGAAGGCTGAATTTCTAGTAGCCTGTTAACCAAAAGTGAACCTGAAGCGATACCAAACAAACCAATTCAAATATGATTCCAGGCAGTCAATTCCTTAATGTCTTGCTGTACAATGAGAAGCCAGAACGAATGCACTATATTACCAAATTCACATTGACAAATACTAGGCACAACCCAGAAAAAAAAAAAATAAAGGTGAGGTTAATAGATCAGGGAAAGTAATTAGAAGATGTGGTGACAATATATGTTCCTCAAAGGGTATATACGGTCTCCCACATGGAGAAGATATCCTCTAAGGGTATGTCTACACAGCAAAGGAAAACCCAAGGCTGGCCCATGCCAGCCATCTCGGGGTTGTGGGGCTCAGGCTATCAGGCTGCTTCATTACTGTGCAGACTTCTGGGCTCTGTCTGGAACCCAAACTCTGTGAACCTCCCACCCCACAGGGTCCTACAGCCTGGGTTTCAGCCCGAGCTCACAATTCTACACAGCAATGAAACAGCCCCACAGCCTGAGCCGGATTCAGCTGACACGAACCAGCCATGGGATTTTCTTTGCTGTGCAGACATACCCTTTGAGGATATCTTCTCGATGTGGAATCAGGTTGGATTCTCAATTATCCCCAGTAACCTTTCAACAAGTAGCTAAGATCACTTGAACCCTTTCTCCCACATTACATCATTCTCTTTCAAATGCTGACCTTGTAACAATAATTCTTACTTCTGTCACATCAAGACTGGACTACATTCTACTTGGAGCTGCATTTTAAATCCACTGGGAAGCTAACATTAATGTGGCAACCCACTCAGCAAGTAGAGCATCCTATTATGAGATTATTGTTTCAGTGCTCCCAGATCTGTCCTGGCTGCCTGCAGATTTCCAGGTGGAGTTGAAAGTACAATTTGTAGATATACAAATCCCTAAATGACTCAAGGACTTAGACTGCCTCTCTCTACATGACACACTGTTGAAGTCGAGACCTGTGGAGACACTCCAGCCAGAGATCCCTCTCACTAAATTGGCAGGGCATTCTAGATGAGGGACCCTTTCCTCTGGAATACACAAACAAACACACACCCAACTAGAAATAGTCTGGATATGCTGACCAGCACAGGAGTAAAAATTTTTAGAGGGATTTTTGGAGACAAATGTTATTTGAGGAGTAACGTTTACCGAGGATGGAATGGCTATTTTATCTATATTATGTGGTCCATTTATTTAAGTATGTGAGGTTCCTGCTGAGTCTTCTGTTCATGTTAATTATGCTATTAACTAATTTTCATGAGTCCCAAGAGTATGAGAGAGGTGCCCCTGGTAACTTTACAGATGATGACAGAAGTCATCATTCAAATACAATAAAGATTAATATGGCCTGTTTTTTTCCTGTTTAGTCTTCTAAATACTCAGTTAACAGGTATGCAGACTATGGATTTTATAGAAATGTAGGTTTCAGAGTAACAGCCGTGTTAGTCTGTATTCGCAAAAAGAAAAGGAGTACTTGTGGCACCTTAGAGACTAACCAATTTAAATTGGTTAGTCTCTAAGGTGCCACAAGTACTCCCTTTCTTTTTATAGAAATGTAGTTATAGAGGAAGGCTATCATAATGCAACTAGCAGTAGTTTAGCAAACTACTTAATGCAATCTGTTTATCTCTGTATCAATCCTCAAACCTTATGTTGAAATAAAAAAAAAATCACATTTCTTCTTGTCCTATTTTATCATTGAATAACTTGCTTTGGCAACTATGCTAAAGAATACAACTATTCACACCTCATGTATTGCTTTGCCAAAAGCTAGCAGTAAAGCGCCACAAAAGCTTGAATTTTCTCAAGAGATATTCACATAGTAATCTTTTAAAATGTCCCTTGCCTTCTATCACAGAATAGTATAGCATTCATTTACACAACAAAGATAAGAAAGGCACATTATTTCTTCAGTGAAACAGAGCTTCTAGGGCTGAAATGTTGTAGCTGTTTTCCATTTACTGCAATGTTTCCTCGAGACTTGCACTGTATATCTACAGGCCATAAAAGTGCCCTTTCCAAGGACATATACGACAGTACTACTGAAGACACACAGAGGCCTACCTCAAATATGAGTTGATTTCTTTAATATGTTACAGAATCTTGAATATTTGTAATAAAAAATTATGGTACCTAATAGTTAAATTGTAAGAGTCAGAATTTCAAATTCAGTACTCTGCTTAATAGATTTTTTGTTTGTTTGTGTTACATCAAGTTTTGAGACCAAAGCTAGGTGAAAATTTTAAAAATTGGCCACCTGCATGGCATCTTTGGAAGCTTATGAACTGCTGCTTAACACTTTGACATACACAAACGTTACGCTGCCCAAGAATTGCCAAGCTATGGGTGTTGAAGGCAGAGGACACAGTCCCTATGCACTGATACTGCACAATAAAGACAAATTTACCTTTATATCTATCTCATTAGTATTTTTTTGAAGTCACATTTTACATGAGTCTCCTACTTACTCTATTGCTTTTTAAGGCTTCTATTGGCCCTAATGCATAGGAGGGAGAAAAGGCTGAATTCTTATTAAGTCAGACCTGAATACATCATTGAATCAATAAATCATACCAACATCCAGAAAACTCATACAAGTTGAGTAGTTAGAGTGTGAAAAGGATTCCTTAGAATCATTTTATTCCTTTTCTCCATTTCGCTGTCATTTTACTTCCATCTCTTTTCCTGGAGTTCTGAGAAGCCTCCCTAAAATCGCACATGCCAAATCTCTAAATTCCACAGTAATTTAAAAAGCTCAAAATAGACAATTTAGTCTAGAATGAAATAGCAAGCCCTAGTTTTAACACTTTGTTTGCTGCTTCTATTTTCATTAAGGTTTTTATCTAATATGGTAAAGAGTTTGCTTTTTCTCCCTGTCCCTCTTTACCAACAACCTGAAGCTAGTATTAATTTAATTGGTCAGCATACAGCACACTTTCATCTTTATTTCGCTATACCGTTCCCCAGTTTGATGCTGGATGTTTTCAAGTCATTCACAGATCGTCTACTCGTTTTACCTCCTCTGCTCTACTCTTCTGCTTCCTAATACCTTCTGGAGATTCTCTCCTTCCTGGTCCTAAAGCCCTTCAAACACACCTTCCTCTACCAAAATAGGTTTTACTTTTCAATGAACAGAGATAGGCAAGAGAGGAACCATTACACTAGGCATGTTATTCCTACTTTTTTTTTTAATGGAAAACTTTCCGTGAGTAACCCGGGGCCCCGTGCAGCATCTCACTTCACTGCACAGCCCAGCTCAGCTCATCAAAGGTACTCTGAAGTACGCGACACAGCCACACCAGCCCGGCTGCTCAGGACACCTGGCTGGGGGAGCAGGCGATGAGGAACCCTTTCCATGTCACTTACTTTGGGGGCAAGGTGTTACAAAGCGTTAGCGGCTGCGGTGGCAGCCTGGCCCCCCAGTAGCTAATGCAGCTGGGGAACCAGGTGCAGGACGGGGCACAGGCCGTGCACAGGAGGACTTTAGCGGAGGGCTGCGCGTCGGCGTCTCCCCCAGCGCCGGGGGGAACAGGACACGCTCCCAGCTGGAGGAAGGGTCGCTGCCAGGGCGCGGCGATGCCAGGCTGGGCCCCGGCGCGGGCAGGGCGGCGCTGGCCCCCGCCGGCCGCTCACCTTGCGCGATGGCGATGGACTCGAAGCGGTGCAGCTCCCGCAGCAGGCAGCTCCGCTCGGTGGAGTGCAGGCTGTAGATGAAGTCGCGGGCGCCCTGCGCCGTGTTCAGCGCCTCGATCGGCTCCTTCTTGGGGTGGGTGCCCAGCGCCCGCGGGCGGCCGGGGGGCGCCAGCCCCGAGGCCGGGGAGGACGAGGCCGGGGGCAGGCGCAGCCCCTCGGACCCGCCGCGCAGGGTGGCCAGGCGGCGGCGGCAGCAGCGGGGGGGAGCCCGTAAGGAGCCCAGGCAGAAAGGGGCGGCGGTGGCGGGGCCCCCCGGCCGCCCCAGCCGCAGCGCCGCCCGGCTCAGCCACGCCGACATCAGCAGGCAGGGAGCGGCGCTAGGGAGCTACGATCCCGGCCCGGGAGCCCCGCGCGCGGCAGGGCCGGGCACCATCCAGGGCGGAGCCCGGGAGCCGGGAAACGAGCAGCCGCGGCCGGGCTCGGCTCCTTCGTGCGCCGGTGGCCGAGACTAGGGAGGGGGACGCGCCGGGGGGGCTCCGCTCGGCCTCTCTGCAGCCGCCTCCTGCGGCTGGGCTCCGGGCTGGGGAAGGGCGAGCCAGTCACAGCGCCCTGCGCCGCCCCATGGAGGCTCCTGGCAGCAGCGCTCTCCCCCGGCCCGGCTGGGAGGGAACACCCCGGCCGCGCCGCACAGGCGCGGCAACCACCGGCGGCGCCCGCGGACAGCCGAGGGGGCGGCTCCGCGCAGGCGCCCGGCCGATGCCTGAGCGACGGCGGGAGAGAGACCGGGGGCCCGCCCCTAGCCGAGTGGCGAGCGCCCGGCCCGGCCCGGGCCCCACGCCTTGCTCCGAGGCGCGCGGGTGGGGGCGCTCAGCCTCAGGGGCAGCCCGGGGAGGCTCCTCCCGCCGTGCTCAGCAGCGCCCCCGCCCCCGGGCTCTCCGCCTGGGCGGGCTCCCCTCCGGTCCCAGTGCTCCCTTGGGTCAACCCCGGCCGAGGAGCGGGTTCGTGCCCGGCTCCACCACTCGGTGGCCTGGGCGCTGCCCGTGGGGCTTCCCCGGCCCGCTGGTGCCAGGGGAGCGAGCCGCTGCGGCGCTCAAGCGCTGGGCAGCCCGGGCGCGTCTCAGCAGCGAGGCTGGACTCAGTGGGAGCGGGGCTTTGTTTGGGCGCGGCGAGCTTGGCCGGCGTTTACACCGCGCCGGGGTCCGGGAAATAGAACACAGCCAGCGTCTGACCCGCCTCGGGCTTCTTCGTGCGACCTGGGGCCGTTATCCCGTGTCAGTGTGTCCCGCGGGAGTCAGCCCCGCCGCCCCGCTCCCTTCCCCCGGGACGATGGGTGAGCTCGCGTCTGGTTTTAGTGGGTGGGGCTGTCGCACAGTGGAGGGGAGGGACCTGTGTGACCTGGCACGTGCTCTGAGGGCTGCATGCGTGCTCTCTCAGAGGGCTGGGTTAAGATGCTGTTTACTTGCACATCATGTTCATGGGGTACCGCTCTCTCCCTCGGCGGAGGGAGTCTGGACAACTAGTTTCAGGCAGTGAACCTCAGAGAGCTGTCCTCTCTGTTTTCTGTAGATTACACAGAGACGGTGTGCCAGGTTTAGGCACGTGGTTTCTGATCTTCCAAAACCCATGCTCCTGGGCAAGCTCGAATCATCTCAGAAGTGTGTCATCGTTGTAACTAAAACTGGCAGATTCAAATCAGATTTTTTTTGGGGGGGGGAACTATTTCCTGTTATTACTAATAAATTTGATAAGTAATAGCTTAACATTGATATAGCGATTTACATAATCAAAACGTTACAAACATCAGCAAATCAATACCCTATCATTTAGGCAGTGGAAAACAAACTGTGTTTCACTTCGGTTTCTTCATCCCTTTTCTCTTCTCTTCCGCCTCCCTCCCCCCATGCAACAGGACAATGCTGCAACATTTGGATTGCAATCACTGCAGGGGAATTGTTTTTAAATTAAAAGACAGTTGTTCTTTTTTATAAATGCAAAGATTTCAGATTTCTAATTAGGTTTTGCAATAAAAATGTATTCGTATTTTTTTTAAATGAGTACTAACTATCCAGTATGATCCTAAAGTGCAATCTTTTTCATCAGAACACTCTAGGACAATTATGTGCCAAAGTTTTAAAGGAATTGGGAAGCTTTTTAAATACACTAACATGCAATCTGATATTTTTATTGTCCTGGAAATTAATTTATGTGCAAAGAAAGTGTCAGGCCTAAATTCATAGTCAGGAGTGTCCAGGCCCTGACAGGTGGCAACCCATTTGTTTACTTGCTTTAAAAAAAAAAAAAAGACACATTGCAATTATTGGTTTTTACATTTTAACTGTTCAGGATCTCAAGTGCTTCTGCTACAAGGGGTTTATTTATAAAGTTCTTTATATTGTTGCTGGTTCTTTTAATTGAAAGAATAACAAAGACTTCTGGAAGGTGGAAGCAAGTCCAGATAGTGCAGCATAGTGTCTGCTACTTTTCTGGGGAGAGTGCCCAGGCCACTTCTCCTCTCTCCATCCGTTCTGAGGAGAAGTTAGAAGCACGTGACTGTAAATGCAACAGCTGTCCAACAGCTGCAGAGGATTAATATCAAGTTCTGTGACAAAGAGGTCACAGTAAGTGGGATTTCTTCTACGGTGCATATATAATAAATGATGCACTGCTTGTAATTTTCAGCCTACTAAGGGAAACAACAGAAGAAGATGGGTGTTGGCTTGTATGTCTAGTTAAACATGTTTTTATCAGGCAGCCAACTGGTTTTGGAGCACTATCTCATTTCTGAAACTCAAGAAAAATGTCACTGTTCTTTAATCTATTCTCCCTGCTCTTATTCCTTGTACAGAAAAGTTAAGCTTTTGATGACAGCCTGGGCATATTTTTAGTATCTGTGGTGCCTTATTAAAAACATAACTATCTGGTGAGTTATGCTGATATCAATATTTTACACATATAGAGATCTTTATTAATATTAACTAATTAATAAAGCTGGTAAAAGTTTTTTTTATTCAAAAATGTTTCTCAGCCAAAAATAGCTTTTTCACCAAAACAGAAGTTTCCATAGGAAGTGTCCCTATTATGAATTTTTTTCTGAAGTGGGAAGGGAAAATAGGGGTTGCCAAGAAAGTGAAAACTTGAAAAAATTCAGCTGAAAAATAAAAAAAAATAGTTGTTAAAAAATTTAAAAGTTTCATCTTGGGTGGGGTTTTTTTTGCAAAATCCTAAGAACTTTTGAAGAAGAATCTTGACAATTTCCCCCCATCTTTTATCATTTCTCATTTTCATGAGAACATTTACGAACTGGCTGTGCTAATTAAGGTCCTGATTCTACAATGAGTTCTTGCAGGCAGACCCCTGTGCCTAGAAGGAGCCCCACTGAATATGGAGGTGCAGGGATCCACCCACATGGATTTAATTGTAGGATGGGGTCCTAAATCATGTCACCCTTGTGAGACAAGTACTGTCCCCATTTTAGAGATAAGGAAACAGACAGGGAGAGGCTGAAGTCACAGGATTTGTCAGTGGGAGAACCCATAGGCGCCAACCTGCTAATGTGCCGGGGGGCTGCTCCCCCTTGGCTCCACCTCAGGCTCTGCCCCACTCCACCCCTTCCCCCAATGCCCCACTCTGTCTCACCTCTTTCCACCCCCACTCCTCCCCTTCCCCCAGGGCACCGCCCACCCCGCCCCCGAGCATGCCCCACCCAGGTCCTCCTGCATGCCGTGGGACAGCTGTTCCCCGGTAGGCAGGAGGCGCTGGCAGGGGTGGGGGGAAGTGCTAATGGGGGGATTCCAGAGGGTGCTGAGCACCCACCATTTTTTTTCCTTTGGCATCTATGGGAGAACCAAACAAACCTAGGAGCCCTAACTCCTGGCCCTTTGTTTCTTCTTGTAGGCATCTTTATAGCTTTAATTTGTAAAGAAACTGAGAATTTTGAGGGCAACAGAGTACCAGAGAACTAGAAGGATTTACTCAGCCAACTGTGACATCTTTGGAGAAGTGACCATTATGAGGGGAGACTTGAGAGCCAGAGATAAAGAATGCTCCATAAAGAGCACTTGACTACAGAATGACCTACCAGAGAAGATTGATTAGATTTTGGGCGCAGTCCTTTTTTCAGTGTGTTGCAAAACTTACATTATTGCTCAAGCTTTCCTGCAATTATTATTTATGATGGTTGGGTGTGGTGTGACAGAGCTCAAATGTGGTCGGGGCTTTCCAAACATTCAAGAAGTGATTGTTCTCATAGGAAGGTGCTCACAATCTAAGGCCCTGATCCTGGAAAGAGCCACACACAGGCAGATCCCTGTGCGTCACCACAGTGAAATCAATGGAGGTTCAATGGTGGAACTCATTGCAGGATTGGGATCTTAAGGAGATAGACATAACAGCCTAAAGGTAGTTGAGATATATAAACACCACACCAGGAGACAAAAGAGAGGTCAAGGGGATTAAACTAGTTATGTTATAATAACATTAAGAAAAGAAAAATCTTCTGCTGAATATCAAGCTACAGGTCAAATTCAGAAAGTATAGTAAATTGTGGAGTCTCTCAAGGGAATAGCGGTGGTTCCATACAAAACTGCATAGGATAAATTTAGTATAAAAACATTGAAGGCAACTATTCTGCACTGGCAAGGAATGGGCCAAATGATATAACAGGCCTTCTCTATCTTTCATTGCTATTACTTTTATTTAAAGAGAAAGTGTAACTGAAGCCTCTGGCAAGCAGACATTTTGATTAATCAGACTTTATTTTTAACCAGATTCATCACATGATGTATAGTAACTCTGATTAATCTTTGAGACTCCAGCAGGATCTGTGAGCTTGCTACAAAGGTAAATTCTCAGACAGGGTTGCCAACTTGGTAATATTCAAAAACCAGACACTCCAGCAGGAGCACTGGAACCTCCCCTGCCCAGCCTCTTCCCCCCAAAGCTCCTCCCCTGCTTTACCTCTTCCCCAACCAATGGGCAAAATCCAGTCCAATTTACAAACTGGAGTCAACAGCCTTTACACAGGAGACCAGTGCTGGCGGCTGGGATTGGAGGAGATGAAATCTTCCTCTTCAATTCAAAGATGAAGTGGAACATTGCCAGTGTTCTACGTCAGGGGCTCTCAACCAGGGGTACGCGTACCCTGGGGATACACAGAGGTCTTCCAGGGGGTACATCAGTTCATCTAGTATTTGCCTAGTTTTACAACAGACTACACAAAAAGCACTAGAAAAGTCAGTACTAACTAAAATATCGTACAAGGCTTGTTTATACTGCTCTATGTATTATACACCGAAATGTAAGTACACTATTTATATGCCAAATTATTTATTTTATAAGTGTATGGTAAAAAGGAGAAAGTAAGAAATTTTTCAGTAATAGTGTGTTGTGACACTTTTGTATTTTTATGTCTGATTTTGTAAGCAAGTAGTTTCTAAGTGAGGTGAAACTTGGGGGTACGCAAACAAAATCAGACTCCTGAAAGGGGTACAGTAGTCTGGAAAGGTTGAGAGCCACTGTTCTATGTAGCCTTTTCAGGCTGCTAAATATGGGTTTCCGTCAGTGAATCCTGAATTCACTGGCCACACTGCTCATACTCATCTCTAGCCTCTAACTTTTCTCTATGCTGCTGTGGAGAATGCCACCAGAGGGCAGTGCAAGGGTTATGAAGCCTCTCCACCATAAACTCCCCAAACCATGCTGCAGAACTCACCAAGCCCACCCAAGAGTCAGAAAAGGATTAAACATTCAATTGGACAGTTATAATGAATTAATAATAGCCTCCAGATTGTTTGCATTTTATTTAAAAATATGTAAAGATTATCCAGCATAGGCATCACCAGGGCTGGAGCACCCACTGAAAAAAATTAGTGGGTGCTTAGCACTCACTGGCAGCCAGCTCCCCACCACCACCCCCCAACGCCTCCCACCTGCCAACGGCCCTACCAATCAACTCCTCCTTCTCCCTTCCAGCGTCTCCCACCCACCGCAATCACCTGTTCCACAGCATCCAGGAAGCGCTAGGCAGAGGGGGAGAAGCGGGGATGGGGCGCACTTGGGGAAGGTGGTAGGGGCGCAGCTGGGGCAGGGTGGGGTGGGGCCTGTGGCTGAGTGGGGCTTGAGCACCCCTGGAGAAAGGAGGAAGCCAGCACCTGTGTTATCTAGTACCATAAAAATCTGTTTTCAGAACACCCTGAACCACAAAAACAACTTACTCAAATCCAAATGTAACACATTCAGGTACCTCTTGCATGATGCCATATATCAACCAGTTTAAGTTTATATAACAGCAGTTAGGGCCCCTGTTCTGCAAAAGTCTTGTCTCCAACCTGCAACATTTAAATCTGACCACTTTTACCAAGATTAAGAACAGCCATAATCTGTCCTTCCTGTAGAATTTACAACCAGGTATTATAATGATTTTTGTTTTTCCACCAAGTGTTAATATTGCCTATTATCTCATGGTCCTCTTCTTTTCCAGGAATTCTAGATCATCTAGTTTTGCTTGTAAGCTTCTGTCAAGGTTCCTCCCCCACTCTGAACTCTAGAGTACAGATGTGGGGACCTGCATGAAAAACCTCCTAAGCTTATCTTTACCAGCTTAGGTCAAAACTTCCCCAAGGTACAAAATATTCCACCCGTTGTCCTTGGACTGGCCGCTACCACCACCAAACTAATACTGGTTACTGGGGAAGAGCTGTTTGGACGCGTCCTTCCCCCCAAAATACTTCCCAAACCCTTGCACCCCACTTCCTGGACAAGGTTTGGTAAAAAGCCTCACCAATTTGCCTAGGTGACTACAGACCCAGACCCTTGGATCTTAAGAACAATGAACAATCCTCCCAACACTTGCACCCCTCCTTTCCTGGGAAATGTTGGATAAAAAGCCTCACCAATTTGCATAGGTGACCACAGACCCAAACCCTTGGATCTAAGAACAATGAAAAAGCATTCAGTTTCTTACAAGAAGACTTTTAATAAAAAATAGAAGTAAATAGAAATGAAGAAATCCCCCCTGTAAAATCAGGATGGTAGATATCTTACAGGGTAATTAGATTCAAAAACATAGAGAACCCCTCTAGGCAAAACCTTAAGTTACAAAAAAGATACACAGACAGAAATAGTTATTCTATTCAGCACAATTCTTTTCTCAGCCATTTAAAGAAATCATAATCTAACACATACCTAGCTAGATTATTTACTAAAAGTTCTAAGACTCCATTCCTGGTCTATCCCCGACAAAGACCAGCATATAGACAGACACACAGACCCTTTGTTTCTCTCCCTCCTCCCAGCTTTTGAAAGTATCTTGTCTCCTCATTGGTCATTTTGGTCAGGTGCCAGCGAGGTTACCTTTAGCTTCTTAACCCTTTACAGGTGAGAGGAGCTTTCCCCTGGCCAGGAAGGATTTCAAAGGGGTTTACCCTTCCCTTTATGTTTATGACAGCTTCTCACATGGGGATTTGGCCCAACACCATTCCAGTCAATTGGAACTAGACCAGGCCCATAGACATTTATAGTTTTCATTTTGGCCGTCAGCTACTTTTATTTTCCTTCTTACTATGACAGACTTTCACTTTTCTAGAATTAACAGATCTCAGCCTGTCCCTCCTCCACTTCAGCTGTAACTTCCTTCCTATGCTTCACTGGGTACAGAAAGACCTTTGTGTTACTGACATCTCTGAAAGTCTCTCTAGCTCAGTGGTTCTCAACCAGGGGCATGCACGCAGCTCTCAGAGGGTCGGGTATGCAGAGGTCTTCCAGGGGGTTCACCAACTCATCTAGATCAGCAGTTCTCAACCAGGGTCCACGGACCCCCAGAGCCCTTTCAAGGGGGCCGCGGGGCCCCATGGCTGAAGCCCCAATCCCCCCCGCAGGACTGAAGCTGGGGGGTGCGGGGCTGAAGCCCTGATCCCCAGTGCCCCCCGCAGGGCTGAAGCCTGGAGCCCTGAGCCCTGGTGCTCCCTGTGGGGCAGAAACCCTGAGCCCATGGGCAGAGTTGAGGACATGAAGGGCATTGCTCCTCCTCAAACTGCAGCGCAAGAGCACGGCAGTCCCGGGGGAAGCTCCACACCTCCCCCCACAATCTCCTCTCCCCACCCCCTGGCCAGGTCGGAGGCAGGAAGCTGGAGCCAGGCAATGCAGGGCAGCTTGCCAGAGGACTTGTCCGAGGGAAAATATTGAGAGAGTGAGGAAGTTTAGCAGCTCCCACACCCTGCCACACACACAATGCACACACTATGGGTACCCGCATGGCCCCACAGTATGCCAACATTTTTATGGCTGACTTAGAACAATGCTTCCTCAGCTCTCGTCCCCTAACTCCCCTACTCTACTTGCACTATATTGATGACATCTTCATCATCTGGACCCATGGAAAAGAAGCCCTTGAGGAATTCCACCATGATTTCAACAATTTCCATCCCACCATCAACCTCAGCCTGGTCCAGTCCACACAAGAGATCCACTTCCTGGACACTACAGTGCTAATAAACGATGGTCACATAAACACCACCCTATACCGGAAACCTACTGACCGCTATTCCTACCTACATGCCTCCAGCTTTCACCCAGACCACACCACACGATCCATCGTCTACAGCCAAGCTCTGCGATACAACCGCATTTGCTCCAACCCCTCAGACAGAGACAAACACCTACAAGATCTCTATCAAGCATTCTTACAACTACAATACCCACCTGCGGAAGTGAAGAAACAGATTGATAGAGCCAGAAGAGTTCCCAGACGTCACCTACTACAGGACAGGCCTAACAAAGAAAATAACAGAACGCCACTAGCCGTCACCTTCAGCCCCCAACTAAAACCCCTCCAACGCATTATTAAGGATCTACAACCTATCCTGAAGGATGACCCAACACTCTCACAAATCCTGGGAGACAGGCCAGTCCTTGCCTACAGACAGCCCCCCAACCTGAAGCAAATACTCACCAGCAACCACATACCACACAACAGAACCACTAACCCAGGAACCTATCCTTGCAACAAAGCCCGTTGCCAACTGTGCCTACATATCTATCTATTCAGGGGACACCATCACAGGGCCTAATAACATCAGCCACACTATCAGAGGTTCATTCACCTGTACATCCACCAATGTGATATATGCCATCATGTGTCAGCAATGCCCATCTGCCATGTACATTGGTCAAACTGGACACTCTCTACGTAAAAGAATAAATGGACACAAATCAGATGTCAAGAATTATAACATTCATAAACCAGTCGGAGAACACTTCAATCTCTCTGGTCACGCGATTACAGACATGAAAGTTGCAATTCTTCAACAAAAAAACTTCAAATCCAGACTCCAGCGAGAAACTGTTGAATTGGAATTCATTTGCAAATTGGCTACAATTAACTTAGGCTTGAATAGAGACTGGGAGTGGCTAAGTCATTATGCAAGGTAACCTATTTCCCCTTGTTTTTTCCTAATTCCCCCCCTCCCCCCCGCCAGACGTTCTTGTTAAACCCTAGATTTGTGCTGGAAATGGCCCACCTTGATTATCATACACATTGTAAGGAGAGTGGTCACTTTAGATAAGCTATTGCCAGCAGGAGAGTGGGGTGGGGGGAGGTATTTTTTCATGCTTTGTGTGTATAAAAGATCTGCTACACTTTCCACAGTATGCATCCGATGAAGTGAGCTGTAGCTCACGAAAGCTTATGCTCAGATAAATTGGTTAGTCTCTAAGGTGCCACAAGTCCTCCTTTTCCTAATGCACACACACACTTTCTCTAACCAGTTTCAAAATCAGTTCAGCTAAAGGAATTTTGAAACTGGTTGGAGCCATAGAATAGGTCAGGGTCCAGGCAGCCTGAACCTAATTCAAAACTTGCTTAGGGTGGTTTTGAACAAAAATCAGTAAAAACAGGGGAGCCTGATCTACACTTCAGCTCCCACCAGTTTTTAAATCTGTTTAGCTGACCTAGTTTTAAAACCAGTTAGAATTTGGGAGGAAATTTCTCCATTGTACACCAGACCTGTAAGAGCTGTTGTTAGAACTTAGGCATGAAATCATGTTCCCACCGTATTCAATGGGAGTTTTGCTCTTTACTTCAGCAGGACCAGGATTTTGCTACTGGAGCTCATTGCTTCTGGCCTGTGTTTACTGCACTAAATGCCGCCACCTTTGCACTATAAGGAGTAAGTCAAGTATACTGCATTATGTTTCCGATAGATGGTAGATTTCAAAAGGCTCCCATTCACTTTATTTTTAATACTAGCATATAGACTGTATTTAAGAGTAGGAATTTTTTCTATTAATATAATTTGATAGATTGAATACTGATGTTGTACACATCTCATTCGATATATATTTTAATGACTATAAATCTTATTTAATAGGAAAACAGGTTAATGTGGTTGGCACCATTCTGACTGAAAAAGAAATTCACTCTACCTGGATAGAATTTCTCTGTGCAGGTGGCGCATGGGGAAACTATGGAGGCGAAATCTACCTATCGTCTGGAATACTGGAGCCATGAAAACGCAGATCTTAAACCCCTCTCCATTCTGCCTGTTGTCCAAACCCAATGTGACCTTTCTCACCAGCCTAGGCAGGGCCACTGTGGGGACAGTTCCTGAGGCAACAGGTTTCAGAGTAACAGCCGTGTTAGTCTGTATTCGCAAAAAGAAAAGGAGTACTTGTGGCACCTTAGAGACTAACCAATTTATTAGAGCATAAGCTTTCGTGAGCTACAGCTCACTTCATTGGATGCATATCGTGGAAACTGCAGCAGACTTTATATATACACAGAGAATATGAACCAATACCTCCTCCCACCCCACTGTCCTGCTGGTAATAGCTTATCTAAAGTGATCATCAGGTGGGCCATTTCCAGCACAAATCCAGGTTTTCTCACCCTCCACCCCCCCACACAAATTCACTCTCCTGCTGGTGATAGCCCATCCAAAGTGACAACTCTTTACACAATGTGTGCATGTTAACTCCTACCCAGCCGGCAGATCTTCCCAGTGCAGCCTAAAGACTTAAATGCTTTGGAGAGCCTTACACATAGAGGTGAATTCCACTCTCAGAGTGAAATTTTAGTTTCCATTTTATTATACGATATACAAAATCAAACTCTTTCATAGACATATGGGAGGCATGGGCAAGATAAGCCATATAGTCACTGCTTCTGGAAGGTTGTTTTTTAACACATAAAGAATATCAGAGTGTTTAAAAACATGTCTATCCTCCCAATAGGCCATGCTCTACAAAACAAATTGTGCCTTATAAAAGACACAAATAAGTGAGTGCAACACACTACATAATGCCTCCTGCCATCATGTCTATGCCTGGCAAAATATTTGGAAAATACCTTTTTTCCCATATGATAGAGGCAGAAAATTAATGAAAATACCTAGAAAATACCTAAGTCCCCTTCTTCAAACCTCCAACATACTGGAATCTGTTTTTGCCTGTTATTTGTTTTGTCTACAGTAAAGATGAGGGTGGTTTTATTCATCAGTATTCTGGAGACAAAGAACATGTGTTGCTGTCAATCAAGAATTTCCATTTAATTATTTCTGTATAGTCATGATCATGATTTGTAGACCACAACAGTCCTAACATCTGTGGAAGAAATGATCTTTAGTCTACATTGTTTCACAGAGGGTAAGAGCTTTCTGTGCACAGATATCCTCATTCTACTGCAGCTAAAGAATTAACAAAGTTGGATACAGTGAGCTCTGTGGGATTTTGTTCATGACTAGATGGATAAATACAAAGATGAAGAATCATTTATTTAGAATGCACCTATGTTACATCCATGTTCAAATGCATCTATGTTACATCCATCTATGTTCGTTCTGAATGCAGAATTTTTATGTTTTGTGTGTTTCATGCACAGCAATCATTCAAGACAAGGAACATTGCTGTTAAGCTGATTTTGGAATTATTATATATTTTTTAATTTAATATTTGCATCATTTCCAAGATGGAATTGTAAACATGAGAAACCATCAATCATTTCATTTCCCAAGCCACATAGGAATTGCCATACCAAATCAGAATAGTGGTCCACCTAGTTCTATCGCCGACAATGACCAATACCAGATTGCTTCCAAGAAAGATATGATTATGGAACAAATTGTTCACAGGGGAAATTTCTTCTTAACCCTAGGTCACTAATAGTTGGCTTATGCCCTGAAGCATGAGGATTTATATCCCTCAATTTTTATTTTATTTAATGGAACATTATCAATATAAATGTTTAGTTCTTCTCTGTATCCTGCTAAGTTCTTGGACTCAGTGACACGTTGCAGCAATACATTTCATATAATATTTACTGACATGCACTTTTGTTTCTCATGTTTATTTTATCCTAATTTTATCTGCTCCAGATTTATAGATCCATCAATCCACATATAAGAGGCATAGAAACTTTTCAGCCCATGCACAAAGACACGGTTCTCCCACTGACAGTCTACACAATTCTTTCACTGGCTAACTTTCTCATACTTCACTCTGGATGACCAACCACAAGCTGAAACTCAATATGATAGAAGATGAACTCCTTATCTTTCCTTTCAAGACTTCCCATCTGCCCCCTTTCCCAATCGCTGTCAATGATGCCACTACCTTTCTCACCACCTAGGCTTTCCAAATTGGATGTCGTTTGTTTATTCTTTTCTTTCCCCAGTCTGCCTTCCTTATGCACACACACACAAATCCAGACTGTTGCCAAATACTGTTGTATTTATCTCCAAGGTGTCTCCAGAATTCATCCTTTCCTTTCCATGCCTACAGCTAGCATGGTAGCCCTTGCCTTAGTCATTTCTTGTGTTGACTACTGCAATCCTCTCCTCTCTGGCTTCTCTACCTCTCACCTTGCCACCTTCCAGCCCATCCAGAATGCAGCTGTGAAAAAAGCTTCTCACCAGTGTGATTATGTGTCTCCCCTATTTACATCTCTTTTCTGTCCATTGTATTAAGTTGAGATTTCTCATCCTCAGCTTCAGGACCCTATAGAACTCCACTTCAGGTTACATTTTTGCACTCTTTCCACCAACTGGACCACCTAACCACTTCCTTTGTCTCTTTATACTGCCACAATTCATATCTCACAACTAATGCTATTATTTAGTCACAGGTATTTTTAGTAAAAGTCATGGACAGGTCACGGGCAATAAACAAAAATTCATGGCCTGTGATCTGTCCATGACTTTTACTAAAAATACCTGTGATTAAATCTTGGAGGGTGGGGGACGCAGCTGGGGGGACGTCCGGGGGGGCACTGCTGGGAAGTGGGCCTGGGGCCAGCCGGGGACAGCTGCCAGGGCCAGTGGACTGCGGCTGCTCCAGCCAGCCAGCTGGGGACTGGTGCCTGGGGCCACCAGAGCAGGGGCTGGTGTGGCTGTCCCCGGGGCCACCTGAGCAGCTGGCCCCGGGGACAGCTGCCAGCGCCAGTGGACTGCGGCTGCTCCAGCCAGCCAGCTGGGGACTGGTGCCTGGGGCCACCAGAGCAGGGGCTGGTGTGGCTGTCCCCGGGGCCACCTGAGCAGCTGGCCCCAGAGGCAGCTGCTTGGAAGGCCCTGGGGTCAGCCACATTGGCCCCTGCAGAAGTCACAGAGGTCACGGAAAGTCACAGAATCCATGACTTCCGCGATCTCCGTGACAGACACAGAACCCTGCTCATAACTACATATTACAGAAGGAATCTACCTTCCTTGTTTTGTGGGCTTTTTTTAGCCAACTTGTAGATTTTGTGGCAATACTGTATTGACTGTCCATCTGAATATATAAGTACTTTGGGTCCCAGACTAGCTCTTTGAGTATGTTTGGATCACACTAAGATCACTCACAATAACTGGATGGAATCTGCCACAATAGTTGTCGTTGCATGATATGAAAATTCACACAATAAAACAAATTTAACTTTTTATGCTTCTATAAACATTTTGGGAACAATTTACCCTTGAATTAGTCTTGGTGTTCCACTTGACATTTCATGTTATTTTAGCTGATTATGGAGGAGGGAAGATAAGGAGGAGGAGTGAAACCTACTGGCAATGATTTTCCTGTGAAAGTTTGTGACATGCATCCTTACCCATAACAGTCTTCAAACGTTCGTGGCTTTGAGCACAGAAGAGTAATTATCTCAATATGTTGAAAGTGACTTCTTCTTTTATGCCTATTGAGACAGTAACTGAGATTAAGAAGCCTAATTTTTGCACTGTGTGGTAGATTCAAGCTTGCTTTCCTGTAAATTTCCTGGTCTTGGAATTAATTTAATGTTGGACCTTTGTTGCCAAGTGCTTTTTGGATCCTTATCAGAAATCAGGAATATTCTACTAAAATGCTGATCATTTGGTTTTAATTCTTGATATGGCATTGGGGGTTAGTTAATGCACTAGTTTATCACTTAAATTCAAGTCCTGTCTCTGGTCATATGTGAAAATTAAATTGCGGTTTTATCCTAGTCTCCACATGATCATCTATTGTGAGATGACACCTGGCAGGGGTGAGGGGAAAGGGGGAGGAAAATGAACTAACATTTGCTGTGGACTATCAGATCCACTGACTGAGGACAGATGGGGGCATACTCCTCCTGGTTTCCAAACAGAAATCATATATGGCCAATTAAATCCATTCTCCTAATATCTGTCATGCAGCTTCCACACACTTGCCTGTCCATTTCAGATTGAGGAGCAGTGTACCACTGGCAGCTCAAGTATTTTGAGGAGTTCCACCAATATAGACACAAATAATTTTCCCAAACAGGAAGCCTTAACTATATTAAATCACTGAAAATAACTGTCATAAATATAATCATGGCATTCAGAAAACAACAGCTTTCCGTTTCCCATCTTCTCTTCATAGTCAACTCCAGGAGTTAATTTTTTTGCTACCTATTTCCCGTTCAGATGGGACTCAATTTTCAAAGTCGTCTGCCTAAATCCTGTAGCTGAGCACTTACAAAGCATTTGGGAAACTAAATGCCCTTTTAGGCAACCCTTGTAAATGGTGGTTTGAGCACCCAAAGGAAGGATTTAAGCTCCCAAATTTCAAAATTGGATTCCCATTGTGACGGGATCCCTGGGGTACACTCTGGCACTGTGAGACGGCTGTGCCACCTTCACTCACGAATCTAGGGTGTCTCTCATAATGCCTTACTGGTGACAAGTAGCAAACCCCACCAGGTGCTCTTGCCACTCAGTACACCTACATGTGGAGCCCCACACCCAGCTAGTTTGCATGAATGCTCCCAGAGCCACTCACAAACCACACAGCGAAAGGCACCAGCCAAACTCCCTCCCCCGCCACCAGCTCCTAGCCTTATACCTCAGGATTAGATTGTCTAGCACTTCGCAAAACCCTTTCTTGAGCAAATGCAAGTTTATTAATTGGTTCACCACGTCATCAATGGATAGCGGACATACACCAGCCTTTGTAACCTGAGACGATTTATCAAGCCCTTCAGTCAAACTCACTGGTAAGGATAAACATTAGAATAATGTTTACTGATTACAAAAGATTGATTTTAAATTTTTATAAGTGATAGGCAAAAAGTCAGAGTAGTTACCAAAAGAAAATAAAAGATAAGCATGCAGTCTAACGTTTCAATTTTATTAGACTAGGAATAGCTAGATTAAGCAATTTTTTCTCACCCTACTGGATACTGCGGGTTGGTTACAGTCTTTCATACACAGGCTGTCCCTGTTAGCCTGGGGACCAGTCTCCTCAGCTCCAGTATTCTTGTTGTCTTTAGTATAGGTGGGAGAGGAGAAAGGACAAACCATGCAGCCTCTGTCCTTTATTTTATATTCTCATTTCATGTGCTTGGAGAACACAAGTCCAGGCATGTCTGGTGGGCATTGCTGAGTGACCAGGCAAGGCTGAGCAATTCCCCTAGTGTGGCCTTGTGCAAGTGAGTCATTGAATTGTAACTCCCTTGCTGGACAATGGCTGTTGATGGTTGCTCAACACCTGCTCAGATGCTGGTTACCTCCCTTCTTGTTGTCTCTGGGGATCTAATATCTGGGTGATTCCCTAACTCACAACATATTTTAGTGACAACCATACAACACAATCTCAAAACTTGATATGCACTAATAATATACATAGTTAGATAAAGCAATGGCTTTCAGCAGATCATAACCTTTCCTTATATCATAGGAGCCAACTCCATGGGTGCTCTGAGGCTGGAGCACCCACCGAAAAAAAAATAGAGGGTGCTCAGCATCCACTGGCAGCCCCCCGATCAGCTCTTCCCCCTCCCTCCCAGTGCCTGCCACCCACCACAGATAAGCTGTTCAGTGGCATGCAGGAGGTGTTGGGAGGGAGGGAGAGGAGCCGGGCCAGAGGGCAGAGTGGGGGGAGGGTGGAGCAGGGGCAGGAAGAGAAGGAGCAGGGAGAAGGGTTTGGGGGAAGGGGTGAAGTCGGGGAGGGGCCTGGGGCAGAGTGGGGGGTCGAGCACCCCCCGGCAACTCATAAAGATGGCGTCTATGGCTTACATGGCATGCTTTATATGAAATATCACAATTATATATAAATGATTAATATGGAGGTTACAGGGTGCTCCCCCGAGGTATAGAGTGTCACACTCATGTTTACCCAGTAGCGTAATTAAGTGACTTCCTCAGAATCACACAGCAAATTAGTGGAAGCAAATTAGATGGAGACCCATCTTTTAATACCTATAATGAAATTCTGGCCCCATTGAAGCCAATAGCAAAACTCCCATTGACTTCATAGAGTCAGGATTTCATCCCTTGTTTTCTAATTTAACCTCTAGAACATGCTTCCTCGTAAAGTGCATCAAAGGTGGGTGAAAAAGGAGATTATTCACGTCCAGTAATACAGCAGCGTCCTATCAAAGTTGTCCTTTAATAAAATGAATAAGCCTTAAAAACTGAATTAAGCTGCTGGCTTCCACAACTTCCTAAAATGGATGGCAGTAGATTGAGTCTAATATCTTCAAATCATATTGGGTGAAGATAGAACAGGATTGTGAAAAGCAGCTAATGGCTCAAGAGAGAATTTTCTCTCTGTTTGCTAATTGTTCATGTTGCTTTCTTACTTTATCATTTTCAATGGGATCTAGGTATACAGACATGTATGGTGGCACTGTTGGCATTTAGAAAATGACATGGTCCCTGCCCCAGCCAGCCTCTCTGGTAATACAACAATTTGTAGAGGAAAACATATTCCACGAGGAGCTTAACAGCCTTATTCAGTGGCAGAACGATACAGTGAAAGGGACAGAGAGGTGAGGAGGTGGTTGTGCTTGGGGTTCTGATTAAATGTTGTGGAAAAACAGGAGGGTTTGGAGAAGAAATTAAAAACAAATAGCATAGTAGTGAAGTGCTCCCCTTGATTCTGTTTTAATGTGAGAAACTACCTGTCTTTGCCATTACAAGGAGCAAGCGTTGCAGAAATCTGCAATGGGGAAAATAAAGGACTGAAGGTTCTGAGTGCTTCCTGTGAAATTCTACCACCTTCAGTTCCTGTTGAACTCAGTGGGAGTTCAGGAAGATCAGCACCAACTGGAATGGGACCCAAACTTGTTAAACATAAAGTTAAGTTAATGCATTTAAGTCATGCCCTGAAGAGTTTACTATCACTATCTCTGCATCATTCCACTGAATAAGGCTCTCTTAAGCATGGTATCTATTTTGAATTTATATATTTCCTTTCCAAAGCATAAAGGGCAGACATTTTGCAAAATTATTTTCTCTCTAGAATATTAAATGGTGATTTACCTACCACTGAAATGCAGCCAGCTCTGGGGTGAAATGTGGATGGTGAGTAAAAATGCACAGCAAATTTAGGGTACTTTTTGTCATTAAGAAGTTGATCCTCCCATGTAACAATATTTATGAACTGGACATAGAAATCTCAGTCTTTAAGTATTTAAATCATATATATCACTATGGGTATAAATCTGAGTAGCTATGGAACAATTATTTAATACTGGAAAGTAGCATTCAATATGCTACACTTAACCTTGTATAAATGTTGAGATTCTAAGAGTACTGAATGTTTTCTATGAAACGAATTTACTCCAAATTCAAATAAAAGTATTAAACTTAAAAAAGAGAGGGAAAGAATACACACTTTCCATATGCTAAATATAGCACCTAAGAATCTTGTAGAAACAAAAGGTAAAATCCTGGTTCTATTGAAGACACTGGGAATTTTGCCATTATTTTACCAAAGTTAGGGTAGGAATGAGAGATGGAAAAAATTAATCATTATTAGGCCAATCTAGTTTAACCCCTGGAGTCCAGTGCAGAAACATTCTTTACAAATTATTCTCTGGTACTTTATTCACTCCGGGTATAAAATGACCTATCACTTTCCTATTCCACCAACGCTTACAACAGCTAGACTGATCACCCTTTGTGTGCATACAACTTAATAGTCAAATAAAATGACTAGTCCATTCCCTAAGGAGTTTGCAGTCTAAATTAAAAATAACACAGTAAGGAATGGCAATAAACAAAGGGTGTGGGAAAGAGGATAGAATTATGAGGATAATGTCAACAACATGAAGTATGATTATTGCTACATATAGGTTTGTTGGTTCCCTTATTTATAAAAGATGTTAAGATTTGGCACAGTGGCTGGAGTAGGGCCCAAGGTCAGTGATGGAAGGCTAATTGAAATAAGTGATGTTTGATGAGAGCTTGAACAGGTAGATTGAAGAAGAGTCTCCAGTTTTCTGACCAAACAATGACATTTCTAGCAACCACATAAAGCCATGAAGGCTCAGAATTACCATGGCTGAAGAAATCAGCATACGTTAAACAAATATATATATATATATATATATATATATATATATATATATGTAGCTTAAGTATTTCTAGGATGCTGGTCACTGTCTTATCTAAACTCCATAGAAATAGAAGGCCTGCATTACATGTTAGTCCCAATGAAATCAATGGCAAAACTTCCGTGAATGAAGCCTGGGTTTCACCCAAGGTGAAAATGTCTAGCAATAGCTTGTATCTGAAATTATTTGAATACTCACTGTTTATCATAGATCAGACAGCTGTGCCATATTATTAGCAAAATGGAATTTCAACTCTTTAATGGGAAAACAAGTTAAGGTGAGCTCTTAGTGTTTTTTGCAGCTAAAATGCACTCTTCTGCAGCAGAAGAAAGCCTACTAAGTAAAGACTGGTTTCAGAGTAGCAGCTGTGTTAGTCTGTATTCGCAAAAAGAAAAGGAGTACTTGTGGCACCTTAGAGACTAACTAAGTTATCTGAGCATAAGCTCTCGTGAGCTACAGCTCACTTCATCGGATGCTTAAGCTCAAATAAATTTGTTAGTCTCTAAGGTGCCACAAGTACTCCTTTTCTTTTTAAGTAAAGGCTGTTTTCTAAATCTTCCCTTGGTGGTTGAAAATTTTAAATTAAGAAGAGATTCTGGCAATTTTGAGCATGTTGTGACTTGATTTTGTCATGTTAGAGCAGAAATATTTAAATTCTGTATCAACATTGGCCAAAAATACAAAGCCATCCATGTGTGATGACTAAACAGAAACTATTAGTACAAAATAAATAAAGTCAGATCCTTGGCTGGTGTGTAGTTCTGCTGAAATCAATGGCATGACAACATTTTATACCAGCTGAGAATCTTGCCCAAAGTAGCTACAATACATTAATCCAATGCACAATACCTGATGTAGGAAGAGTCAAGATTTGGTGCGTTGTGCTAATTGCGGTATTTAAAAACAAAAACAAAAAACATGACTCCCAGAACTAAAGAGTTAATTACATTTAGGCATTCTAGTTTGTCAGTCAGAGGGATGCCCACATTTTTGAATTATTCCAGAAATATAGCGCAAGAATGAAATAATCTATCTGAAATGGAGATGGTCCTCCTGTAACAAAGGCTTTGGGGATTGGCTATTTTTATTTTGTGTGTTCCAGGAAACTAATCTGTCATTTAGAGTTGCAATATTTTTGATATGCAAGCATGCACACACGCACAAATCTATGAATCTTTTCTTGATTAGTGCACTCATAATTCCTACAGATGTTACTTACTGAGGCAAGAAGAAAATTATTCCATTTGAGATGCTTTCTATTTTTAATCTATGTTTTGCAAAACCAAAGTGCTACAATGATGAAATGCTCTCAGAAAAGCAGCAGCAGGTGGATAGAATAAACATGGAATAGGCCAGTTAATCCATAGAAACCATGCAATTTTTTCTAAGGTCAGGTACCCCAAAGAATGTCCATGCCACAGGGTATCCAAACTCCATACTATAGCCCT
Source organism: Lepidochelys olivacea (assembly GCF_965140295.1). Taxonomy (NCBI): domain Eukaryota; kingdom Metazoa; phylum Chordata; order Testudines; family Cheloniidae; genus Lepidochelys; species Lepidochelys olivacea. Next base: position 21,882,321 of record NC_140412.1, on the reverse strand, counting down.
GTTTTCTACTACCTATCTTATTCCCACAATCACTACCAGCTTCCCTTTCAGGATTTTTTAAATTATGAGCCCTTTGGGGTAGGGACTGTGATGGACTGACAATATCCAGAACAAACCTTATGGGATTAAGATAATTTAATAAAGTTTTAAGTTAAACTTTATTGAACTAGAGGTTATTATTGAAATTAAACCTTATTCAATGTCTTTGGGGTACATTGTATTAAAAATGCAATTGTGTATGTGGCATTGTGGCATTGTATGTGCCTTCACTAGTAGGGAGGGGTGATGCTAATGCATTTCCTCCTTTATTAACCCTTATGAAGTCACTCCCTGGGGATATATGCATATTCTAGATCAAACTGGAATCTCCAGAGACCAACAGACAAAGAAAGGACTTTTGGATAAAAAACCTGCTTTTAAGCTGACTCAGGGCCTTCTTCCTGATCCAGCAAATGGGCAGGACCCCTGGTCCACAGAGGGCCCCAATCCTTAGGAGAAGATTGGCAGAACTTGGCCTACTGAGGCCTCATAAGACTGGGTGCTTGTTCTGAACTGAAGCTATGGTGAACTTGTAACCACAAGGAATCCCTTTGGGGGTGTGAGGGGTGTGTGTTAAAGGACATCTCTTGCCAGAATTCATATTAGAGTTGGGATGGACTCTGGTGAACTTATTAGCATGTGCGTAGGTTCTTTTATTTTTTTTTCCCATGTTTTCTCTGTAATGATTTTTACCTTATAATAAAGGAGGCTTGCTTAGAAAGGGCTGTGTGGTAACTTATACCTGTAGCAATCAGTCTGTGATCAGTATCTGAAGAGAAAGCAAGCGGGTCTCTTTAGGCAGACTGTCTTTGTGAGAGATAACACAATGAAGGCAGAGACCGGTGCAGCCTGGAAATAACCCAGTCAGAACAGAGATAGGTGCATGTCTCTACCTAATAGACCCAACAGCTGGGGAGCTGGAAGACTGATATGGGACCCCTTTTTGAACCACTGAGGGGAACTAAAGGTGCCGTTGCCCTGAACTGTGACAGGGGCCATGTCTTCTTCTGCCTTTTGATGAATTTTACAAATTTTAATTTCAACCACCACCACTCCCCAAAAAAATCTTTTTCCCAATGAAGATTTTCATAGAGAGGTTATCATTTGAAACCAATTTGATTGCTGGTTTGATTAATTTATTTAAAAATATATATATATTGAAAATCCAATTTTTAAGTCATTTTTTTACTTGTTTTTCAACCGCCTCTATCACATATTATGAGTGCTACTAGGAAAAAAAAACCCTATCATGAGGCTTATTGGAGCTATTGCAGCATCAGTTATAGGCTGGCGTAGATCTTGTACTACTACAGGTGTCCGACAGGCCACATTTAATTAAAAGAAACAGTACCATCAATTTCCAGAGGATAAGAGTAGACGTGTGTATGGTTTAGGGCATGATCTAACTCCCACTGAAGTCAATGGGAGTCTCTCCATTGGCATCAATGGATTTTGGATCAGGCCCTTAGTGATGAATTTATGTTGTGTACCAGCATAATGTAAATTATATTTTCTTCACTTGCTACAACATCCAACTAGATAATATGTGAGGAGATATTCTGCACCATCCCCTTCTGTAGAGGGAAGGGCCCTAATACACCAAAACTGCCATGGTTCTGCTGCCCAAGTTGTGGGCAGCACACATAGGGAGACTCCACCAACCACCGGCAGCAAAGCAGTGCAATATGGTGACTTTCCTCTGGGCCAATGCGGAGGGGTTCGGGGATGGGTGATGAGAGAGGGTCAACAACTATGTAGAACCTCTGGCCAAAATCTGGGGCCAGAGACGCTGCTGCAGTCCTGAGGCTTCCATGGCAACCATAGAGCGGCTCTGCATGGTGCTCCACAGCTGGCCATATGGGAAGGAATCCTATCTATTAGGGTTCTGGGCAGGGATTAAGCATTTGGCCCTTAAAAAGAAAATGGCCAGTTGTTTTCACTGAATGGAAATAATTAACTGAAACTGTTCTGAGAGTACAGGGACAGTCATCCTGGAACAGCAACATTTTCCCATTAACAACATCCTCAGATCCCTTCCTCTCATAATGGCTAATGCCGGATACTTTGAGGATGGCATAAAATCTCTATAATATACCTAACCATTCAGTTCTGTACCCAAAGGGAAATCTGTCACAGCCTCCAGCTGATCAACTTATGCCCGGCTGCATGAAGGCTAAAGACTAATCACTTCTCTTCATGAGGGAAAGCTTATAAATAAGAGTACAGAGCACTGAAACATATTGTGTGCGAAGAGTGGAATGAGCCTGCCTGGGCCTGTGGTTTCTCCACCTACGATTCTGAAACAATCACAGAATTAAGATTCAGTTACAGGTTGTCAGACCTGCTGATGTGTACAACATTTCCTCAGATCTTCCTATATTGCAGAGTGTGTTATAACATAATGCATCATAATGGGGTAACCTGAATGGTAAAGCAGGATACACACCATTAGTTTGGCTATAGTATTAATAATGAAATGTAGTCGATACACTGAAACAGGATACTGAGATAAGTGGCTGTAGCATCTGCACGTTAATTGATCATCATCCACTCTTCCCAGAAACAGCAATATGCCAAGCTTCCTAAACCGAACAGTTTGAATGAGATATAGCACATTAGCTATAGAGCAACACTGAAGCCTTAAGCAACTTTGTGTTTCTATTTCCATGAGCACTGTCCTGCCATTTCACCCCATGTTGTGTTCTTCACTCCTCCTTGCATCTTGTACACGATCTATTTAAACTAGGGTTGCAACCCTGGATCTTGCAGGAATTAAAGATTAATCTTTAATTAAAGATTGTCATGTGATAAAACCTCCAGGAATATGCCCAACCAAAACTGGCAACCCTAATTTAAACCCCAATCTTGCAATGAGCTCTGAGCAGGCCCAGAGATCTGCCATTGAGAAGTTAATTGCAGAATCAGGACATCAAACTGTAAGCAAATTGGTACATGTACTGTCTTTTATTGCATATTTGTCCAGTGCCCAGCACAAAAAGGCCTTGATCTTAATTGGAGCCTTTGGTTGCTATACAAACTAATAAATAATAATAGTGAAAACAACAATAAATATTAATAGGAAAGTAGTTACACATAGCATTATGTGTAAGAGGATGAACAATAACCAAGAGTTAGTCACCTTATTATTAGGGGCTGTTTGTTTTTATTTATTTTTTGGGTTAAAGTATCTAGCAGTAATTTCTGCATTTTTAGATTAAAAGTATTGGGCCAGATCCTCACCTGATGTAAACTGACATGCCTCCACTGAAGTAAATGGAGCTATATTGATTAATGGCAGCTGAGAATCTGGTCCACTATTTTTATTTATAGAAATAAAATGTTCAGTATTTTTTGTTTTTTTAAGTATTTATGAAAAATGTGTTCATTTTTAGACCTGGATAATTGCTAACCAACAAATGATTTTAACAGATAATGCAGTTTCAGCCCCCCAAAAAATGATTTTGCTGAAATTTGTCTATTTTCTGTCAGGAAAATCTAAATGAAATATTTTATTTTAGGGAGGTTTCATCCCAATCAAAACCTTTCAGTTTATTGAATTGCATTTTGTTTCAAGTCTGGCCAACATTAAATTGCATCTGTGTAGGGTGCTACAGTGTCTCATGGGAGTTGTAGTTTGGGGTCTTCATGCCCCCCATTCTCTCCCATGGGATGGACTCCTTGGCTAGACTACATCTCATCAAGACTGACTTCAGTGGTAAAGCCAGAGGAGGGGAGAAATAATAAGAAATTAGAGCTGAAGTACAGGCCAGAGCAGTTATTACGGGCCTTGGGAAGAGTCTGACAAGTTTAAATTTAGTATAGTGAGCATGGTGGAGCCAATGGAGGGACTGCTGAGAGTCAGTATTGAAATATGAACCACTAGCTTTGATTGTGATGATGTAACACTGACCAATCAGCCTAGATAAGGTGGAAGTTCACTTCTTGGGACATTTTCTAATAACTGGATTTTCTTCTTGATTCAAGGCTAATTTTGTCATTTGGATTGCAATCTCTTCTTTTGGAAGTACTTTCAGGACTTTAACTTTCACATACAGCTCTATCCTCCTCAGAGTCCTTTTCAAAGGGTGTATGTACAATTTACCACACATCTGTGTACATCTAAATCTTTCACAATCCTCTGTAGTAGTGCTCAGCCTTAATCAAGGTTTTAGTTATTCTAAAAATAAATTCAAGTGAAATAGTTCAGGAGGCCTGCTATTAAGGGCATTGTTTTAAGTAATCATGCCATGACATGGGTTGGAATTAATTCTCCCATAATCTATCGTGAGAGCTGACAAATTAAAATGAAAACATTTTAAAAATCATTTAAACCTCTTTGATGGAAAAGCCTAATTACTCATTTGGTATTTTAGGCAATGGCATGGCATCTTCATCTGCTTATTGATATATTTTGCTTGGAAGTTTGTACCTCTTGCTATAACTAAGATATGAATGGTATCTTTAATATTAAATCAGGAAATTAAAAGTAGATTATTATATTATTAATCAAATACAAAGGGACTTGGTTCTTCCCCCATACTCAAGTATAACTCCCCAATATTGCTTCCAAACTTGAGACTTGATCCAGAATAGCATATGTAGAAATCTGTCTTTCCTACTCCCTTTCTAAATATAGTTCCACATATTGATAAGTTTCAAAGCTTTGTTCTATTGTTCATGCAAGTTTGGGCTCCCCAGCACTGATGTGTCAGCAAGAAGTCAGGACAACTGAAATCTTGACAGAATTGAAACCAAAGTGGTAAAGACATGAAAATAATATCCCTTGAACTAGGCCATTGCCCTCTCTCTCCAGAGATCCTGCCTTGTTAACACTAGCTTTTTTCCGCAAAAAAAAAAAGACACTCTTTGCTACCAGTGGTTCATCTCCACTGAAAGAAGCAACAGCAGAAGTGCTAGTGTAGACAAGGCTTATGTAGCAGCCTTAATGGTTTGAATCCTTCCTGGAAAAATTCACCCTGTGAGTAGTGATGGGAAAGTGCACCTGTACTACCAAACTCCTCACTTGTAAAGTACCACAAGGATCAAGTCTCCCTCCAGTCCTATTCAACATCTACACTATACTTCACCACATATAACCATACTGTTACCTCCAGTGTGGCCCAGGGTGTGGATGAGATCAGTTCATGGATGAAGAATAGCTGGATGAAGCTGAACTCAGATGAGACAGGTGATGTTGGTGGGCAGAGGAAAGCATTTTGAAGAGTTTGTAGCCATGGTACAGTCTTATTTGGTTGAAGGTATACATCCACATTGGTGAATTCAGTTTGTAGCTTAGGAGTGCTTCTGAATTTCTGACTGACACTAAACTCTCATATAACAGCATTTGCCAGTAGCTCTGTCTGCCATCTCCAGTTGGGTAGGAGACGCCACTCCATCCTGGCAAATGATGACCTAACCTCAGTTATTCATACTTTCCTCACCTCTCAGCTGGACTACAGCAATGCAATATACATGGGCATGAAGACTTCAGTGATGAAGACTACAAATGGTACAGAACACTGTAGCACATCTCCTTAGCAACATTAGCTACCACAAACACATCAAACCAGTCCTCCACTTTCTACTCTGGCTTCCTATAGAATATCAAATCAAGTTCAAGGTTTCAGTCCCTCTCTTCTGAGCGCTCAATGGCCTGGGCCCAGGGTATCTAAACGAGCCACCAGAGCTCTGCTCCTCTGGCACAATAACAACAATCTACAAAAAGGATAAAGGTAGTCTGTGCAGGAGACAGAGTTTTCTCAGGGACCAGCCCACGACTGTATAATCAACTCCCACAGGAGCTAAGGATTATTACAAATATCACCACCTTACACTCTGAGTGCCAGGCACACTTCTTTGGTCTTCCCTTTTCTAACATAAACAGAGCACTGCCAGGCTGACGGAGTTGAGTTTAAAAAAGAGAAGAAGGAGGATCCTGGGAACTACAGGCCAGTCAGCCTCACCTCAGTCCCTGGAAAAATCATGGAGCAGGTCCTCAAGGAATCAATTCTGAAGCACTTAGAGGAGAGGAAAGTGATCAGGAACAGTCAGCATGGATTCACCAAGGGCAAGTCATGCCTGACTAATCTAATTGCCTTCTATGACGAGATAACTGGCTCTGTGGATGAGGGGAAAGCGGTGGACGTGTGGTTCCTTGACTTTAGCAAAGCTTTTGACATGGTCTCCCACAGTATTCTTGACAGCAAGTTAAAGAAGTATGGGCTGGATGAATGGACTATAAGGTAGATAGAAAGTTGGCTAGATTGTCGGGCTCAACAGGTAGTGATCAATGGCTCCATTTCTAGTTGGCAGCTGGTATCAAGTGGAGTGCCCCAAGGGTCGGTCCTCAGGCCGGTTTTGTTCAATATCTTCATAAATGATCTGGAGGATGGTGTGGATAGCACCCTCAGCAAGTTTGCAGATGACACTAAACTGGGAGGAGACATAGATACGCTGGAGGGTAGGGATAGGATACAGAGGGACCTAGACAAATTAGAGGATTGGGCCAAAAGAAATCTGATGAGGTTCAACAAGGACAAGTGCAGAGTCCTGCACTTATGGACGGAAGAATCCCATGTACCGCTACAGACTAGGGACCGAATGGCTCGGCAGCAGTTCTGCAGAAAAGGACCTAGGGGTTACAGTGGACGAGAAGCTGGATATGAATCAACAGTGTGCCCTTGTTGCCAAGAAGGCCAATGGCATTTTGGGATGTATACGTAGGGGCATTGCTAGCAGATCGAGAGACGTGATCGTTCCCCTCTATTTGACATTGGTGAGGCCTCATCTGGAGTACTGTGTCCAGTTTTGGGCCCCACACTGCAAGAAGGATGTGGAAAAATTGGAAAGAGTCCAGCGGAGGGCAACAAAAATTATTAGGGGACTGGAACACATGAGTTATGAGGAGAGGCTGAGGGAACTAAGCCCTGGTCTACACTAGGACTTTAGGTTGAATTTAGCAGCGTTAAATCAATGTAAACCTGCACCCGTCCACACGATGAAGCCCTTTATTTCGACTTAAAGGGCTCTTAAAATCTATTTCCTTACGCCACCCCTGACAAGTGGATTAGCGCTTAAATCGGCCTTGCTGGGTCGAATTTGGGGTACTGTGGACACAATTCGACAGTACTGGCCTCCGGGAGCTATCCCAGAGTGCTCCATTGTGACTGCTCTGGACAGCACTCTCAACTCAGATGCACGATTGTTTGCCGTTGCTCTGACGCAGGGAGGGGCGACTGATGACACGGCTTACAGGGTTGGCTTACAGGGAGTTAAAATCAACAAAGGGGGTGGCTTTACATCAAGGAGTATTTCAGGCAGGACTTCACGGAGGGTTCCAATAAGAAATGGTGCACCTAAGTTATTGTTCTTATTGGAACAAGGAGGTTAGTCTGGCCTCTGATTGATACATGGCTAGATTTACCTCGCTGCACCTTCTCTGTGAGTGACTGCAGTGTGACCTAGAGGACTGAGTCCCCTAGACGGGGGGCGGGGGCGGGGGTTTGCAAATGAGTACAAAACAAATCTGGTCTATTTCTTGTTTTGATACACTCCATCTATCTTTTACATCTTTGGCTGGCAGCAGACGGTGCAGAAGGACTGCATGCCATCCACAACTCATGGCTGCTCGGCAGAAGATGGTGCAATAGGACTGCTAGCCATCCTCATCTCTTGCCTGCACGGCAGAAGATGATGCAATAGGACTGCTAGCAATCCGTATCACCTGCCTGCTCATCATAAGATGGTTCAATAGGACTAACTGCAGGACTAAAGAGAATGACCTGATCAAGTCACTCCAAATTTAGTCCCTGCGCCCATGTCTGCCCAGGCGCTCCTGATCGACCTCACAGAGGCGACCAGGAGCACCTCGGACATGACAATGACGGCTACCAGTCCTATTGCACCGTCTGCTGCCACAAGGCAATGGGATGCTGCTGCTGTGTAGCAATGCAGTACCACGTCTGCCAGCACCCAGGAGCCATACAGTGACAGTGAGCTGAGCGGGCTCCATGCTTGCCGTGGTATGGCGTCTGCACAGGTAACTCAGGAAAAAAGGCGTAAAACGATTGTCTGCCCTTGCTTTCACGGAGGGGGGGAATGGGGGCCTGATGATATGTACCCAGAACCACCCGCGACAATGTTTTAGCCCCATCAGGCATTGGGATCTCAACCCAGAATTCCAATGGTCAGTGGAGACTGCGGGAACTGTGGGATAGCTACCCACAGTGCAACACTCCGGAAGTCGACTCTAGCCTCGGTACTGTGGAAGCACTCCGTCGAGTTAATGCACTTAATGCACTTAGAGCATTTTCTGTGGGGACACACACACTCAAATATATAAAACCGATTTCTAAAAAACCGACTTCTATAAATTCAACCTAATTTCGTAGTGTAGACATACCCTGGGATTGTTTAGTCTGCGGAAGAGAAGAATGAGGGGGGATTTGATAGCTGCTTTCAACTACCTGAAAGGGGGTTCCAAAGAGGATGAATCTAGACTGTTCTCAGTGGTAGCTGATGACAGAACAAGGAGTAATGGTCTCAAGTTGCAGTGGGGGAGATTTAGGTTGGATATTAGGAAAAACTTTTTCACTAGGAGGGTGGTGAAACACTGGAATGCGTTACCTAGGGAGGTGGTGGAATCTCTTTCCTTAGATATTTTTAAGGTCAGGCTCGACAAAGCCCTGGCTGGGATGATTTAATTGGGGAGTAGTCCTGCTTTGAGCAGGGGGTTGGACTAGATGACCTCCTGAGGTCCCTTCCAACCCTGATATTCTATGATTCTGTGAGTGGCTGGGAGTCTTACAGAGGCGGAATGCATAGCCCCTGGAGGAAGCAAGTGTTTTGCTTTTGTAGGAGAAGTATAACATTAAAGTTAGCTTAAGTTTGGTTAAAGAAATATGTATATGTTGTAAAAAAAACATTCCTGACTAGCAAGTAGAAGGAAGAATTGTAAATAATGAGTTATAATGCCAGAAATAATGAAGTAGGGAGGATGTCTGGCTCAAAGAATAACTAATGAGATAAGGGGAAGTTTCCAAAAAGAAGGCAGCTGACCAATACGAGTAACTGCAAATGGTTTTAAATCAAAGAGAATCTGTCCTAAAATGAGCCAACACAGCCCTTCCCCAACCCACACACGTGTTCCAGCCTGTGTGAACCCAGGTGCAATGGGAAAACTGTTGGACAGCAACAAGGAGGGAAGGAAAGACCTTGGGAAGAAAGAAGGTTATACATCTTATCTGGATTGAAATTGGAAATAAGGGTGAACTGTCTTAAATGTTTTTTAGCTGAAGTCAGTAACGACATCACTTGTTTGTTAAAGGGTATAGAAAGTCAGCTCTGAATGGGTTCATTGCTAACACCTGCCTGACCACACTGAAGCTGACCAACATGGATCTAAGCACCCCTGGAGTTAGCCCATTTGAAAGTATCTTAATCTAATGCTTATAAATGTTTTGTTACTATTTGGATGTAGTAAATTGCTTATTATTTAGGCTTTTTTGACATGTTTAGAGCAACTACATAAAGTACCATTTGGCCTTTGGATTTAATAATGGAATTTATGGTTAAATTGGTGTTTGGTAATTTCCCATAATTTCAAATATTTTTAATAATTCCAACAGCTTTGCTCTACTGTCATACATTTGGCCAACTCAGAAACAATGTTTATAAACTTTAGAAGTCAGATCCAGTCACTACCAGCTGGAAGGATAATCAGGCAGTGCTTCTAAAGTAGTAAAGGGCCTGTCCTTGTGGTTGTTGTGAGGGTATAGGTGCAGCCACACCCCCTGGCTTGAAGTAGTTTCCATTATATACAGGGTTTACAGTTTGGTTCAATGGCTCTCAGCACCCCTGTGTGAGAGGGAAAGTTCAACCCCTAGGTCCTTTTCTCTCCTCCCTTCCATCCCTGGGTAAATTATAGAAAGGTGAAGAAAATAGAAATAACATGAACCAAAGAATTTGCACTGGGTGATAATTCCTGTGTTTTTTCTAATCCAGAAAAGTATTAGCTCCTTCCAATTGTGAAAGTGGATACAGACTCGAGAAGTTAAGAGGGGCTCAGATTTAGAAGGGAGAATATATTAACTTTAAAATCAGCAAAGTAAGTGTGGACATCTTTATTCTTCTGAGCTCAGTAAAGAAACCTGTGTGCTGTTTTCAGGATATTTATAAATACTGTTACTGTAAATTGTTATCTTTAAAAATTAACAGTTTTTGAGAGTACTAAAAATTGCCCAGGAGTGTAATTTACAGTCAAAAAGTCTTGCTTTTGCATAACTTTATTCTTAAATTAAAACACAAGCCTGCTTGGAAACCTTTCAAAAACTATAAACTGAAAAACTCTGTAGAGGCTATTTTAATTCTTCATACAAAACATGCCTGCCATCTTGTGGTCAAAACAAGGTATAAACTGAATTAATGGCTGGATTAATGGAAATGGCTGGATTACTGGAAATACTCCCATGTAACCCTTCTGCCCGTCAGAGTTGGCAGCAACAAGGGCCGGGTTCAATATCCAGGGGTTCCATTCCAATAAGACAATGCAAACCGGCTCGAGCCCCCACCCAGTGACCTGGGACAAATATATACCACCCCTGCTGGGCGCCTCCAAGAGGCAATACTTCCCCTCTCGCAAGCACATAGTCTGAGTGTAGCAAAAAGCCTTTTAATAACAGAGAAACAATGTGGCATTATGTTGGGGAAACACCACCAACAGGATTCATAACACAACCCATGAGCAAAAAAACCCACCCCAAGCAAATTGGGGCATGCCCCTTTCCCTTTGGTTCTTGAGTCCAGCAACCCCAAATCACCCAAAGTCCCAAAAGTCCAATGACCCAAAAGTCTCTGTCCCTGGTCAGGGCAGCCCCAGAGTTCGAAAGTTTATCTGCGGAGCTTTACCTCCCAACCTGGGTGGAGATGGGATGGGGGTAAGAGGCACCTTACATGATCTGAAGCTGACTGCCCCACAGCTCCATACGCCTTCGCTTCGCTCCGCCAGCCACCCCACGAACTCCTTCACTCAGCTCCGCGGCCCACAAGCAGCTCCCACCATCCCACGAACTGCTCCACGTCCCACCAGCAGCTCCCGCTGTCCTACGAACTGCTCCACCAGCCTGTCCACAAGGCACTCCAGCCGTCCCCGCAAACTGCACCACAATATATCTTCAGGCTCCCCCACTACTTAACACAACGCTCAGTGATTTCAGCTCTGAGTCAGTTCAGCTCTTTGGTGAATTCAGCTTGTAGTAGGGGAGCCTCAGTGCTGGTGCACCATTAGCCCAAAGTGAGCTCAGCAGCCTGTAACTAGACTCCTAATAGAATCAAAATTAGCTCTGATATTCCACAGTGGAGAGAGGAGGAAGTGCAATTAGAATGTAAGGCCCTCACCAAGTGGCGCATACCACCAAGTATTAACACTTGTCCCCAGCCTCTCTCAATTCACAGAGATTTAAAACCCATGACCCTTGCCTAGCGAGTGCTACTTAGTTGATAGTGAGTCCCTCCATCATAACAAAAGGCCAAGTACAGTTCCAAGCACAGTTCCCATAATCAGGGTAATAACAATTTATTCTTCCTGCCCCAATAACAGAGACACTGGGGATCCCACAGCAGCCAAAGTGACCATTTGGGCAGCTATGGCCTCATTCTAGGCGGGGTGGGTGTGCCTATGCAAATGAGATCAGCCCCTGAAGTTCTTTTCCACAACTTGCCACACCTCACCACCAGATGTCAGGGTGGAGCTCATCCTGACACTGCTTACACCCACATGAAAGTTTCTATACTGAGAGTTGTTGACACAAGGAAACTGGGGCCCAAATTAAGCCTGGGTGCCATTGATGTTAACAGATTCCCCCAATTACATCAGGGACAAATTTGGCCCTAGAGTTATGCAAAACTCCTCTCTTTTGGTTCACAAGGCTTCATCTTTAATCTTTTCTTTGGTTTCTCTCTGCAGCGTTTACGTTCCTGAGCATTCCTTTAGGTTTGCATTTACTCTAAGAGTCACACATTGTTGAAACAATCAAAATTAATCTATTTTTGCATTAAAATCACAAATTTTGATGGCTTCAGCATCAAGCCAAGATTGCCCACAAAAGGGGCCCAAGGTTCACAAACTATTATAGAGCATTTGGATGAACCTTTGTTAAATGTCAAGGTTGAAGTAGAACTTCTAGCAGAGTTTGTACAGTGCCAGGTTCCACTGCAAATATTTCACACAGTTCTAATAAAAGCCAAAGCACAGTAACCTTGTGACTCACTAGAATTTGACCCCACAGAAGAAAACTTTTTGAAGTATTTTTAACTGGGAATGAAGAACTTGCTTGCTTGCTCAGAGGTAACATAAGTTTTCCAACATAAGTTCTCCATGACTTGAGGTCTTCAAAACGTGACTGGATGTCTTGCTAAGAGATATGATGTACTGCAACCAGAAGTTATTAAATTTGATGCAGGAATTACTTGATTAAATTGTATGGCCCGTGTTATGCAGGCAGCAGAACTAGATGTCATAATGATCCCTTCTGGCTTTAAAATCTATGAATCACCCAGAAAGCCAGACAGAACATGCTGGTCATTTTTAGGAATGTCAGGTTCTGTATTTGATTCATCCACCTTCAGTATCTAAAAGGGGAAGAGCAAACCACAAAATACAGATAGTCTGTGTACCAAAGAGCTTATGGTATAAACAAGACAGATATAGACAAGATGCACTAGGAAGCCTGCAGGAGGAAATAACTAGTATTTTTAGAAAGAAATATTATAATTATTGTCTTTTTGCGAGCATCACAGAAGAAGTGAGACCAGGTGGGTGAAGTAATATCATTTATTGGACCAACTTCTGTTGGTGAGAGAGACAAGATTTCAGGAGGGATATTAATGGATAAGGTAATAGATTGATGGACCAGAATTGTGAAGGTATTCAATACATAAGGAGGACTCTGGAAAAAGACATAGAAAGGAATGGACAAATGGAGCACTGAGGCTGGCATTGTTGATGGGCACAGGGTGACATACTAAGAGACTAACTGGATGTGTAGGGCAGTGCAGAGTTTTGTATGACCTTGAACTATCTGAGATCCCAAAATCTTCTAGTTTACAACTAAATACATATCTGAAAGTTAGTTCCTTCTTCACTTATCTGCATCTGAACTCAGGTCTAGGAAAGCTGTTTTATATATATCTGAATTCATCAGTTGTTGCAGGGAAACATGAAATTCTCAACTCAGGACTTAGCCAAAGCCGAAACTAATTTTCAAATATCATCTATTAAAATATAAACATATAGGGCTACATTCTGGTGAATGCAGTGAGAGTGGCATAACCCCACCAAACGACATGTATGTACACTACAAACATTTTTGACATGCAGTTTATTCTGCTCGAGACCCACCACACGTACAGCCCCATCATGTGTTCAGGAGCAGCAATAATCCAGGATAAGGCTGGTCAGAAAACCTTTAATAGAAGCATTCTTCATCAGAAAAGGCATTGCATTGAAACAGAAGTAATTCACGTAATTATGACAATTTTGCCAAAATTTAAATTTGGAGAAAAAATGGGAGGGGGGGAGTTTCAGAAATGTTGAAATCTCCTGTTTTTCTATTTTCTAAATGAAACATTTTGATTGCTCATTTTGAAATGACTTCTTGTTTTGATGTCTTTTTTTATATTATATTATTAAGGAAATAAAAAAGTCGAAATAGAAATGAAACATTTCAGTTTTGTCAAAACAAATTGTTTCAATTGATCCACAGTGAATTTGGGGGAGGGAGGGGCAGAGGGACATTTTCTTTCACGGAGAATTTAAAAATTTTGGTAGTTTGTTCCAATTTGGAGTAAAGCCAGATTTTTAAATCTCAGAATCTCAAAATCCTTCCCAAAATGGAATTTCTGTCCTCTGCACAGCTCTAATTTGGGAGGGATGGTGTGTGTATGGGGACTATCTATGTAGCTGTATAAAGGCTCAATATAAGCACGGTATGCCAATTTCTACATCTCCCACCTGGCTCGCTCATATACCTTTATCTCCCTTCCTTGATGTCAGTCATGAAAACCTTCCATACAGTCTCTAGGGGTTAGATTTGCAAAAGGACTTAGGTGCCTAAGTCCAAGAATCAGGCCCCACTGGGATTCACAGAAGCCCTGCTCAGCTGCTGCTGAACCCTGTAGGCACCTAAGCTCACTCAGTACCTACATTTTTGCAGTAAAAGTTCCCTCAGTGCCTAGGTGTCTACCTCTGTACATTCATGCTGCTGCTCCACTCTTGGTGTCCAGGCTTCCCAGTGAAGACATGAACTGGGGAAATCATCTAACTTGCCTGCAGGGACCAGTCTGGTAAGTGGGCTCAGAGATCCCTCAGGCTCTACTGTTGAAGTTGTTCCACTGTGAATAAATAACATAAAAAAGTAATTGGAGCAGGAAGACTGGATCCTGGGACTCCTACGCCCAGGTGACTGCTCCAACCACAGGTTATGTCTAGCTGCAATAAAACACCTGTGGCACTGAGTCTTGGAGCTTGGGTCAATTGACTAGGACTCAAAGGGTTCAGGATGAGGTGCTAAAAATAGCAGTATAGACATTCGGGGTTGGGGTGAAGCCTGGGCTCTGAAATCCATCAAGAGGAGAGAGTCTCAAAGCCCAGGCTCCAGCCCAAGCCCAAACACCTACACTGCTATTTTTAGCCCCAGAGCCCAAGCCCCATGAGCCTGAGTCAATTGACCTGGGCTTTGACGATATGTATACACTGCAACATAAGCCCATGCTTAAGCTCAGGCTCAAGTCTAACCGCCGCCTCATTGCATCTACACTGCAATTGTGCTAACCCAGCCTGAGCCCCAGGGCCCCAGGATCCTGTAGGGCTGCAGGGTCTGAGCACAAGTCCAGCTGGGACCCAGGGTCTGAGCCCTATTGCTTTTCAGTGCAGACGCAGTGACTCTTGTGACTCGTGTCCTGGGAGACCACCAGAAGTATCCCACAATTCCAGGGGCCAACTCCCTTAGTCCTTGCTAACCAAATAATCTCCAATTGACTCTATTGCCACCCTCATCTTGGCATAGGGCAGCAGCTCAGGACAGTGTTAACCCGTTCTCTTCTAATCACCGAGTTGCAAGCACACTATTGCAGAGCCTCCTAGGTTTGCAATGGAGATCAAGCAGAGCATGCCTTTTACAAAACACGCTGCTTCATGGTCACGGGAGCACAGTCAAATTTTGGTGACTCTCTGGTATGAGGTCAGTAAAACTGTGGACTTTAGCAAAAGCACCAGGAATGATGACGCCTACCAGCAGATAGCTAAAAAGCTGGCAGCTTTGTAGATTTTCCAGACAGGTGATCAGTGCAGGGAGCATAGTAAGAGGCTGAAGATTGAGTACCAGAAGACAAGGGACAAGAACCACACAATGAACAACTCACCAATGACATGCCTGTTTTATGAGCAGTTTGACCGGGTGCGAGGCACTGCACCCAGCACTGAGCCAACTTGACCTGGTGAGCTGGGATGGTGCCCTGCTGGCCTCTGAATCCAGCATGGGGACTGAAGGGAGCCAGCAGCAGGCTCCCCCTGAGGAGCATAATGTTACTCTCAATGAAACCAGAGCAGGCTGATGATCAGGATCAACAGCAAATTCTCTGTTGCTACTAGGGTTTCCAACCCTCCAGGATTGTCCTAGAGTCTCCAGGAATTGAAGATTAATCTTTAATGAAAGATTATGCCATGTGATGGAACCTCCAGGAATACATCCCACCAAAACTGGCAACCCTACTCAGAAGAGCAGTTTGATTTCACCACCACCACCAGGAACAGCCCACTGCTGAATCTGCAGCAAACTCAGAGACAGAAGACGCTCCAGAGCTCAGTAAATTTATGATTCCAATTAACAGTTTATTATTACAGGAATGGGAGGAATTTCTGCTCTAAGCAGCAATGCAAAAGTTATGAGAAGCCCCAGCTAGCAGCGTGTGCCCGCCAATGGCAGGTTTTTTCAGAGCACGTTGGTGTCGCCTTTCCCCCTCATCCCCCGCAATGTGGAGTTCAAAATGGTGACTGTTTCAAACAGCTGAAAAGAGTATTTTCGGTGTAAAGTCACAGATGTTTGCTAGGGTCACTCATGTTTTCCTTTCATTAGGAAGGACTTGAAATTTGCTGCTCTGTAATCCCTGCTCCTCGGTCTATGGAGCTGCCTGGAAATAGTGAAGTCAGTGTGTGTGTTTGGGAAACAGTATTCTATTTCTAGATGAAATCTAGTCCATTTCAGCTAGAGGTAATCTGTGCTGTCTGCGGGTCACCAAATCATTTCTCCCAAGTATGAGTGGGGTGTCAGTTTTTGCCCCAAACTGTGCCAGGTGTGGGCAGGAGGAAACCTGTAGAGTGCTGCGTGTTTGCATGCAGTAATAACATGGTAAGCGGCAAGCCACATGTGTGTTAACACAGCAACCTGTTAAATCCATCATGGATTCTGACCCAATCTGCTGCAAGATGGGAGGGTCCCAGAGCTTGAGTTCCAGCCGGAGCCCAGAAGCCTACAAAGCAATGAAACAAGCCCGAGCCTGTGAGCCCGAGTCAGCTGGCACAGGCCAGCCCTGGGTTTTTCTTTATGTCTACACAGTACTTTGAGGCACCTCTCTCTCCCTATCTATTGTAGAGGGAGTCTAGGCACCTAATTCAGGCTTTGTGAATCACAGGGATTTTCTAAGTGCCTAAATGTTAGGCATGGTGACACTCAGCATCGCCACACCTAAGTTCTTTTGTGAACCTAGCCCTACGTAACTTTCTGGAGGTTGTGGAATCAAGGAGAACAACTTCCACAAAGCTCTTCCCCTGCCACCCATAATTTTCTGATCTGCATATGCATGCTGCCAATCGGAATTTGGCCCATTATTTTAGGTGAAATTCACCCCGTACAGAGGGCCATCAAATCTGTGCATCATTTAAATCCCTCCTAAGCCTTAAATCTAGCATGAGTCTTGTGTGCCCTCTGCACAAGAGTGAGCTATACCCTTAATCATGTAGCATCATAATATGTTTTCCACAATCCTCTATTGAAAGTGGTGTGATACTGCAGTCCTGAGATCATTTTATTTGTGGAATTCCCACTGAAGACAGCTGGTATTAATGATCAGTGAAGAACAATTGTAGTAACAGGATCTGTGATGCTACCACCAACCTGCAACTATTTACACTCATCCCCTCCACCTCCCCAGCCAAACTCTTGTCTTGCCATCTAGATGCAAAATTTCACAGACAAATAACTCCAAAGGCAAGTGACAAGCTCCTTGCTTGACACTCAGGAAAGGGCTGAAAACAGATACCTTTAAGGCTAGCTAGACCAGAGACAGGAATCTTCCCAGGAAGCAGATAATTTTTAATTGAAAAATGTCCAGTTTATTAATCAAACTGTTACATTCCAAAGCAGTCGCCACTTTCAACTGGTTCTATAAATAGAAGCTAGTATTAATGAGCTGATTAATTTCTGGTGTCATCTGGAGCTGGTTAGCTCCCTGAGAAAAAAATAAAAAAGCTGATGATATATGCGTGTTCAGAATATAAGTAGCTCTGACCTTCTCAGATCTCATAAATCTGATCCTCATACAGGTTCTGTACCAGGCTCCCCCCATAGCTGAGAAAGATTACAGTTGAAAGGCTTTGACATATGGGGGTTATTTATCAAAATACATGAGGAAGATACACCCTGGGAAGCTCTATAATATTTGCAAAAAGAAAAGGAGTACTTGTGGCACCTTAGAGATTAACCAATTTATTTGAGCATAAGCTTTCGTGAGCTACAGTTCACTTCATCGGATGCATACTGTGGAAAGTAAAAAAGATCTTTTTATACACACAAACCATGAAAAAATGGGTGTTTACCACTACAAAAGGTTTTCTCTCCCCCCAACCCACTCTCTTGCTGGTAATAGCTTATCTAAAGTGATCACTTTCCTTACAATGTGTATGATAATCAAGTTGGGCCATTTCCAGCACAAATCCAGGTTGTTGGGTTTTTTTTTTTTTCTGTAGTGGTAAACACCCATTTTTTCATGGTTTGTGTGTATAAAAAGATCTCCTGTACTTTCCACAGTATGCATCCGATGAAGTGAGCTGTAGCTCACTAAAGCTTATGCTCAAATAAATTGGTTAGTCTCTAAGGTGCCACAAGTACTCCTTTTCTTTTTACGAATACAGACTAACACGGCTGTTACTCTGAAATCTATAATATTTGAAGACTTTGTGCCAATTTGTAAATGCCATGTGAATGCAGAGAGACAAGGTGGGTGAGGTAATATCTTTTATTGGACCTACTTCTCTTGGTGAAAGAGACAAGATTTTGAGTCCATATTAAGGGTTCTGAGTTCATTTTAAGTTGCCTTGGAGCTTACATTCCTGGGCTTATGAGATTTCAATGGCCCTTGAGTTATGGAGAAAAGCATAGATTCTGTCTTCTTGAATCTAATCAAGCCTTCTTTATAAATAAATTATAATTAAAATCAGTCATTAAAAATATAAAACATAGGGACATGGGCAACACAATAACAGCTCAGACCAGTGGTTTATCTAGTCCACTAACCTGTCTCTGACAGTGACCACTACAAGATATCTCAAAGGAAGGTGCAAGAAATCCTGGAGCAGACAATTTTGGAATAGTCTGCCTATAAGAGAGGTGTCCTCCAACCCTCATCAGTTAGTGGCAGGTTTAAGCATGAGTATTTTAATCCCTTCTTTTAAAAAAAATGTATCCTACTTAATAGAGCGATGGATGTTCTGATTATCTATATGCCTACTTCCTTTCTGAATCCAACTAAGCTCTTGGCTTCAATAGCATCCTCTGGCAATGAGTTCCAAAGGCTAATTATGCATTTTGTAAAAGGTAGTTCCTTTTATCCACTTTAAATTTATACTTTTCAATTTCCTTAACTATTTACTTGTTCTTTTATTATGAAAAAGGGTAAACAGGAATTCTTGGTTTACCGTTTCTTCTCCTCTCATCTCTAGCTCCTCCCCCCAACCTGTAGATGCTCCATGCAGCCATAAACCAGAGCCTGACTGAAGTCAGTGAGATCCCACATGGTGCAGGACTCTGTCCACATGAAGCAGCTTGCAGAATAGTGGCCTGAACGCAACAATTCTGGTATTTCCAATCTCTCCTCATACAAAAATCTCTTCATGCTTCTAATCATCTTCCTCACCTTTAGATGTCTATCAATGCAACATTCAAGGTGAGAATGAATCACTGACCTATAAGTAGGGCCCTACCAAATCCAGTCCATTTTAGTCAATTTCACAGTCATAGGATTTAAAAAAACAATTTCATGATTTCAGATATTTAAGTCTGAAATTTCCTGACATTGTAACTGTGGGGGTGCCCACCCAAAAGGTTATTGTAGGGGGGTCGTGATATTGCCACCCTTACTTCTGCGCTGCTGCTTTCAGAGGAGGGCCCTGGGCCAGCAACCACCACTCTCTGGCCACCCAGCTCTGAAGGCAGTGTAGAAGTACGGGTGGTAATACTGCGACCCCCTACAATAACTTTGCAACCCCCCCTTACAGCCCTCTTTTGGGTTGGGATCCCCAGTTTGAGAAACGCTCGTCTCCCCAATGAATCTGGTCTTTTGTCTCGTTAGAATTGATATGGCAATGCCCATCTTTTCATGTGCTCTGTGTGTATATATATCTTCCTACTGTATTTTCCACTCCATGCATCTGATGAAGTGGGTTTTAGCCCACAAAAGCTTATGCGCAAATAAATTTGTTAGTCTCTAAGGTGCCACAAGTCCTCCTTGTTCTTTTTGCTGATATAGGCTAACACGACTACCGCTCTGAAACTGGTCTTTTGTGTACTTTTACCATATACTATACAGATTTCACAGTCTGTGATGTGTTTTTCACGGCTGTGAATTTGGTAGGGACCTACCTGTAAGAACATCACAAGTGTTCTCATATTTATTTCTATCCTGTCGTTGGTATATTTTGTTTTGTTTTGTTTTTTACTGCTACTACACAGTGAGCAGAAGTTTCACTGAGCTGCCCACAAATGCCATTTGGCTCTTTTAACCTGAGTGGTTATAGTTAAATGAAAACCCAGTTATGTATATGGATAGTTCAAATGATTCCTTCCCATGTGCATTACCTTGCATTTGTCAATTAATGAATTTAATTTGGCATTGTGCTGCAAATGCATGCAGGCCCAGGTAGGGGGCCTTGTCATCCCCTCCATTCAGTATGTGTAAGAGATTACTTGGGGAGATAGTGTGGGCTTTGGTGCATTCGGTAGGCAGGAGACACCCAGCTCTGTGTCAGCAATGTTGATTGGCTCTCTCAGTGTAGTCAGATTGGGACCCACAGGAAAACATAGCTGGGCCACATTCAGCCCAGGAAAGACAGAGATCATGTTAGACTGAGGGAAACCAGTAGAGAGCTCCCTCATTTGGAAATATCGACCTGCTTTTTGTTAGAGAGACAGATGGTGATCTTGTAATTATATCTTAGATGGCTGCTGAATATCTGACCGCAGCAGTTGCCAAGATGGCTTTATTGTGTGTATGCTTAGCTAGAATGTTATGATCTTGTCTTTCAGATGCAGATTTCACCACAGTTACCTATGATTTTCCCCCCATCCAGCTTAGGTTACTAAAATAAACCCTACAGGGAGTGATACTTGAAGACCGCTTAGAAACTTCAACTGGTGTAGAATGTTGCTGCTCACTTATTTAGCAGTGTTTCCCACAGGGAGCAAATTAAAGATGTGCTCATAGTCAGCATCAGATTCCAGTTTGTTTCTAAGCACACTTGAAGGTGTTGTTTTAGCCTGTCACTCTAAGTGGCTTGGTAAATTCAAGCTAACGGCACCTAACTTGACAGTTCTAGATCTCTGATGATAGATATCTGTGCACTGACATATCATTCTTTCTTGATACACTATCATATCCAAAAGACAAATAAATAATCATTTTTACTGAGCTGCATGTATAAAACTTTTGTAAGATCAAATCCATTTGGTATTTTCCTCCTGCTTCTATGTAAAATGTATTACAAATACACTTGTAAGAAACAATTCTACTTGAGAGTAGGGGTCAGGGTTTTCAGATACATTTGTTGAAAGCTGCCAATCGATTGACTAATTCTGTGAGCCTTGAATCTGACTTATCCCTCCTTTTGGTCAAGCTACGCAATGACCAACAATTACTGGGTTCCACATATCAATCATTCTTTATCTCTTTGTTCATCAGTGACATCTAAAATCATCAAATTAGCACTCTGGTTTGGGGCAGCTATCTGTGTAGCATGTCTGACACAATTTTGGATACAACAGGAAAGTAACTGAAAACATACAAAAATTATTAGGATTCCAAACAGGAGAGTTAGGGCTCCCTGAAACAACCAGTTTCCTATGCCAGAGAAATTGAAAAGGTTACTTAGCCACTTCCATAAAGAACTTGGCTCTTCGTAGGGAAGATATGCGATTTGTTCTAAGTGGCTAGCATGGTCTATTACCTCATTGGTGTTGTCTGGTATATACACACAGCAGTCTTTTCCAATGACAGCACAAGTCCCTCCTTTTGCCGCCAGCACTATGTCCAATGCCTGACGGTTTTGGAGGGCCATCTGTCGGATTGCCCCTGTTTCTTTGGCTAGGGCTCTTAAACTTTCTCTGGTTTCATTTGCCATTATTTCAACTACTGCTTGTAACCTTAGGAGCCTTTTTGCATGGTGTATTACTCCCCCTAATGGTATGAAGGAACCGCCAATGGCCTCTTCCCAGATTAAGGGTCTTACGTTATTTACATACCATTGGGCATCTGTTAAGTCCCTTCTTTTTCGCCTGAAATTGTGGAGGCGTTCTCGAGGGAAGGTTCCTAGCACTCGGAATTGGGGGAAGAGTCGGGCGGGATAACAGATTCCTGACCAATTAGCTGGTAGTGCGGTATAAGCTCTGGTCCCACACACCCAGTGATGGCCTATTAAGGCCAGGAAGGGTCGGTTGCACCCATTTGTCATGTAGGTGTTTGCAAAGGAGGAGGAGTATCCCCCAAAGGGTACAGGGTAATTCTCCTTACGAGGAGTGGTGTTATTTGCATGACTGTAGGGGGAACATGAGATTGATTTCTCTGTTTGATCCCAGGTTGAGAAAAAAATTCATATCTCCATACCCAGCCCGCCACTTTTTAGTTTTGTTTGAATAATACCATACACCATTGGCCACAATATGCTGAAGGCAACAGCTTTTCCCCAGATCCAGCCCTGTCCCATTACACACCCAACACCAATGACCTTTCCACTCCACCACACTTAATCCATTTAGATGCATTTATTCCCACCGCTTCCCAAGTGTCATTGCTGTTCCATATTTTGTTAAACGGACGAGGCCCTCCAGTGAGGTCTGGGGACTTGAGTGGGATAGCCAGGACAGGAACACCAGTTTAAGAGTAGGCTGGGATGTGGCTGCAGACCCAGCAATTAGAAATATTAAGGGTCTGAGCTATCCACACCTGCTGCTGGATAAAAGAATGGTCATCGTGGTCTCCCCAGACCGTAAGATACCAGCAGCCAAGGAACAGACAGAGGCGCATGTTGGAGGCAAGGCTCTTCTGGTTCTGACAACCTCAACTGAGGGAACTGCAGTCACGGTTTTACTCCCACGAGGGTTTTTTTTTTTTTCCCCCTCTTTTCTTCTTGTCTGCTTCTGGCAACCCTTACGAGAGCGTAGATTGTAAGGTATTGCAGACTGTTCCTCTATGTCTTCTTCTGGAGTCAAAATTGACTCTGCGTTGTCCTGAGGTGATGATTGGTTCTCTGGGGATGGTGTCTTTTTACACTGTGAAGCATGTATCCACGCTGCGATGCCAAATAGTTTAACAGCCGTCTGTGTAGTAAGCGGTACCCGATAAGGACCCTTCCACCGGGGCTCCAAGGCGTGCTTTCGATGATGGCACCGTATATAGACCCAATCACCTGGCTCAAGGTTATGGCAAGCGTCGGAGGTGGGTTCCGTGGGCCAGGCGGCTCGAACCTGTGAATGGAAGTGACTTACAGCTTGCATTAGTCCCTTGCAATACTTAAGGAGCGCACTGTGAGTCAAGTTCAAATCTGGAATGGGAGTAATGATAGTCATAGCTCGCATAGGGCGTCCCATAACACTTTCAAAGGGACTTAAATTTATGCCTTTGGGATGGAGTGGATCTCATGTCCATAAGGGCTAATGGTAAGGCTACTGGCCA
Source organism: Lepidochelys olivacea (assembly GCF_965140295.1). Taxonomy (NCBI): domain Eukaryota; kingdom Metazoa; phylum Chordata; order Testudines; family Cheloniidae; genus Lepidochelys; species Lepidochelys olivacea. The sequence continues at coordinate 21,859,068 of NC_140412.1, read as the reverse complement.
GCTTAATCCTGTAGAGTCACAAATTTTAGCAAGCTTATTCTTAAGTACACCATTTCGTCTTTCAACTGCACCTGCACTCTGTGGGTGGTAGGGACAATGCAACAGGTGTTTGATACGCAATATACGGTCCAGGTCTTGAACAAGTTGTCCAGTAAAATGTGTATCCCGATCACTGGACAGAGTAGCAGGAATTCCCTTGGCAGGCATAATATGATTTAACAAACATTTGGCAACAGACAGTGAGTCAGCCTTGCGACAAGGAAAGGCTTCAATCCAACCAGAGACTAAACATACCATAACCAGTATAAATTCATATTGTTGACACTTAGGCATTTGTACAGAATCAAGTTGCCAATGCAAGAACGGTGCTTGAGGCAGACCCTGGAACCCCTGGGCCACTTTTACAGGTTTGCCAATATTATGGCTTTGGCAAGTGGTACAGCCTACTCAGTGGCAGGCTGCAAAAGAGCTAAAATGGGGGGCCCACCATCCTGTCTCAGTTACAGCAGAGACCATCCCCTCCTTTCCGACATGCGAAACACCGTGTAGCAGGGCCGCCAGAGACGGGCACCAAAAAGAATCGGGATGTAGAAAGCAACCTTGGGCAACCCAGGATTCTTTCTCAGTTTCTGGGGCAGAGTCTTGGAGCAGGATGAGGTCAGTGAGGGATGGCAGCGGTATAGAAACAGAAAGGGAACCTAGAAATGCATCTGGGGAAGGTTCTATGGCAGCAGCATGTTTAGCAGAGGCATCAGCAAATGCGTTACCCTTAGCAACATCAGTATCCGCCATTGAGTGGCCAGGGCACTTAACAGTAGCTAGGACAGACGGAAGTAAAACTGCATACAGAAGGGCAGCGATGTAGGGCCCATTTTTAACAGGGGTACCGGCAGAGGTAAGGAAACCCTGAGTTTGCCAGAGGGTACCAAAGTCATGTACAACCCCAAAAGCATAGCGGGAGTCAGTGTAAATGGTGGCGGAGCGTCCCTCTGCCAAAAAGCAGGCACGGGTGAGGGCAACTAATTCAGCGAATTGTGCTGAGGTTACAGAAGGTAAAGGCACAGCTTCCAGGGTTTCAGAGAGTGATACTACAGCGTATCCTGCAAGGAGACGACCTTAGTCGTCTCGAAAACAGGAACCATCAGTAAATAAAACAAGGTCAGAGTTAGGGAGAGGGACATCAGAAAGGTCAGAGCGCGGGACGGTGACAGCAGAGACAGTTGCAAGGCAGTCGTGGGGATCACCGTCATTAAACAAAGGAAGGAGAGTGGCAGGGTTTAACTGAGAACAGCGCTTTATGGTGATATATGAAGCTGATAGTAGTAAAAGTTTGTACCTGGTAAGGCGGGCAGAGGAGAGGTGGCCTGTGTTACGTTGTAGCAGGAGAGTTTCTACAGAGTGAGGGACCAGGAGGGTAAGAGGAGAGCAGAGAACAAGGGGATCGACATTTCAACTAGGCGCCCTGCAGCAGCCACAGCACGCAGGCAGGGGGGTAAGCCTTGGGCAACAGGGTCTAAAGTGGCAAAGAAATAAGCCACTGGGTGGTTCTTTTCTCCATGCATCTGAGTGAGAACTCCAAGTGCACACCCAAATTGTTCATGGCAGAAAAGGGTAAAAGGCTTAGAAAAGTCAGGCAGCCCTAAGGCAGGGGCAGAAGCCAAACCCTGTTTGAGGGAAACAAAGGCAGGATTGGCCTCAGGGGGCCACGGCATGGGGTCAGGCACAGAGACTCGAGTGAGTTCCTGGAGAGGTTTTGCAAGGGAGGCATACTGGGGAATCCATTGTCTGCAAAATCCAGCCATGTCTAAAAACTTCCGGACCTGGGGAGCGGAGTCAGGGAAAGCTAAGGATAGCTTGGACGCGGGTGGGAGAAAGTGCACGGGAACCCTGGGAGAGGAGAAAGCCAAGGTATGTGACAGAAGCTTGACAGAGTTGTAGTTTAGAGCGAGAAGCTTTGTGACCCTTATTTGCTAGGGCAGTAAGGAGCACTAAAGAGTCAGTTTCAGAGGCAGACAATGAAGGGGAACAGAGGAGTAGATCATCTACATATTGGACTAGCATGGACCTGGACAGGAAAACAAGGTCAGCATGGTCTCGGGCTAATGCTTGGGAAAAATATGACGGGCTTTCAGTATACCCCTGGGGCAGTGTGGTCCATGTGTACTGTTGCCCCTTGTAAGAAAAGGCAAAAAGGAACTGGGAGTCAGGGTGAACCGGGACAGAGAAGAAAGCAGAGCACAAATCAACAACAATAAAATGAGTTGCATCTGGTGGGATAGAAGCCAGAAACTTAGAGAGGCAAGTTTTGATTCTGTCCACCTATGATTTGCCTCTTCCCACCACTGCATGAAATGATCAACCTCTCCTTTTGCCAATTTAGTTTTAGGTTGGCCGACTTTGTCTTTTAAGACGTCTACTCGGTCTTTGTCCCAAGATCCTAACAGTGGCCACTGAATTTTGGGATTCTCCTGAGTTAGCCTAGACCATTTTTCCAGAAATTTACAGGAGTCCGGACCCTTCCTAAAATATATAAAATGAGCCGGCGTTCCTTTAGGGAACTGTCCCAACTTAGACGTCTGGTTACACATACAGGAGGTCTTTACATACCAATCACACAAGAAGGAAAGTTGGGTTTGTCAGAGCGAAGCCCGGTGCAACATACATAAAGAGCCCACAGGCTACTGCCTCAATCGCCCTTGCTTTCACACCAAGGGTTTTACCCAAGGCACGGTGCAGCTGCGATTGTGCAGATTTCACTCACTCAGACCGTGGGGACAGGAACCCTTTGGTCAGCCAATCCCCGGACAGAGACAGCACCCAGACTCAAACACACCACAGGGAAGACGGACAGACACAGAGACAAGACAGTCCTCAGTCTGGACAAAACACAGAAATAATTACCTGACCAGATTCCTGATGTCAGATCCCGGGATCCCTACCAGAACAGAGTAGGAAACCAACAGGTTCAATGGCGTAGACTTCACTGTGGTCATTCACCCTTCCGTTCTGGCGGAGGACCGCTCGGGCCAAATGCCCAGGTGCTGGCTTGCCACAGCCGTCCTAAGAACGGTCAGGAGTCACACGGCCCCAGTGAAGACGGTTGCCATCTCAGTGGGACCTCCAAATTGTCAAAGTCAGATTCAAGGCTCACAGAATTTGTCAAACTACTCTGTTTATTAGCAAAGCGCTTTGCCAATGCACCCAGATGTGAGCCCTCTGCAAAAGCTCAAGCTAACTTATTTATACAGATAAGCCAAAGCCAATGTAACATAAGAGACAAAAGGAAGCAGAAACTGACAAATATATATACATATCTTATTTGCATACTGACATTTACCAATCTCCTAGCTCAGTAGGAGCTCTAAGTTAATTAGTTTGAGGACTTATTGTCTCACACTCCTTAATGTTTCTCTTCTCTTCCAACTATATTTCAACAAACCCACCAGATGCATTTCTTTAATGAATTATAATTTCAATATAATTCATTCTACTTTCACAAGATTAATATTTGCATTCCAAAATTTTACTGGTTAAAAAGATGATCAATATCAGTCATTTGGTGGCACTCACTCATTATGAGCCAAAACATCACAGGAACCAGAACTCCTAATGACCTCTTCCACTGTGGTGTCTCCATCCAGGTGCCAATGAAAGACAAAGGGGATTTCAGTGTCTTTCCCCACATGTTCTCTCAAAGCAAAACAGGTTCCAGTGTTCAAGATTTATCAGAAACTAAGTAAATGGAGTATGAACCTGCCTCACCAAAGTCACTGGGGAGCAGGATCAGGTCCTTAAGTTCTCTACCTACATAATCGGTGCACTACATGCATCTAGAGCGTAAAATACTTTCGTTTTCCTTAGCTATGGAAATCAATATATCAAATTGAATCATCAGGAAAGTTGCTATTGAGAGTTGTTGTTTTTTTAAATGATGTTACAATGCACAAGCAGGTCTAGTATTTTATTTACTACAAACTTCTAAAGAGCAGCAAAAACCAAAACAAATCTAGAAACACTGACTCTGCCAGCCCAGGATAAATTGACATTTTTATAGCTACTGCTATACTACTTTGCTATATTTTACTTTACATATACTTTACTGTTTTGTACGTTTGCCCCTAGAGATCATTATTACTGGATCCTTAAAGCACTTTGCAGTGTCTTTTTTTCTCGCAAATGCCATTGTATAGTTTACCTTGTACAAAAGAAACATTCTCCTGTTCCCTTTTTTCAGTGAGCATGTTTTGCCAGACAATGGGTAAGAGATCTTCATCTCCCTTTTGAGAGAATTGTTATATAATGGGTGCCTACATACTCTAGTGATAGGTGTCTTAGAAATGTGAAATAAAAATGGGGTTTTTTACACAGAAATAAATTACCATGCGACTTGTCCGTATTTAATAGGAATAAATCACTTTTCACACACTTTTTACTTGGCTTTAAAAGTGAAAACCAAACTCATGGCTTGGAGTGCAGAGAAGAAGAAGATCAAAGGGTAAACACAGTTTCCTGAGGTTTGTGTTTACTAGCTGAATCTTGGACACATGTGCTTTTTTCTGGGCGGGGAAAAGGGAAGAGAACCAAATATCAAAAAGATGTCCCTAAGGCATTTGCAAATATTTACTACTACTGTTATAGTCAGTTGCTCTTCTTTTTCAAAGGAGCTTCTAGTTTGCTGTGTTTTCATTATTTTGCTCATAAGTAGCTCATAAACTGTTTGTTCTTGGCAAAGACTTTTCACATTATAATTAAAGACACAGGTAAAATATACACTGTAACTGTAATTTTCTTACATTAAGCCCCAAGCAGCAACTGCTCTGGTCTTTAAGTATCATTCATGCTTCTAGTATCATGTGCAAAAATCCATCTATACCGAATTGCAAAACAACAGGTGCAGGTTTAGGATATATGAAGTCTACGTGCAGTACACACTAAATGTTTTTTATTGACCTTGTAGTCAGTACACCTGTTACAAACCTATTAACATTTTACACAAGCATAACTGGGGTCTGAATTTGTCCCTCTATAAGAGGCTGGATGTCATCTGCATACTCAGCGTATCAAAGCCCATACTAATAAACAGTAATACTTAGCATTTAAAAAGGAATGTACAGATATTAATCTATCTAATGCTAGAAAATCATTCAGTGAGGGGAATAAAAAAAAAACCCTTTGCCCTCAACTCCAATTTCCTTTCACAGTTCTCATTCATTCCAGTCCAGTGAACAAAAATCCTCACTCTTCCTAATGTGAAAAACCCGGTAATAAATTAATGAGCTATTACACAGAGCTTTTCAATAAGAAGTGTTAAATCATTGGTTCCAAAAGATTTAAGCCTTTAGAAAGGAAAAAAAGCTCTTTTTGAAATACAGCAAGACATTAATTATTTCATCATTTGCAAGCTGTGTACAAACTTCAATTTTTCAATACCCAAATTTTGAGTTGAGTCTCTTTTAACAAATAGTAAGTGTTTATAATTCTTACGTAACTTATGTTTTTTAGATCTGGCTAAATTAACATTTGGCCACACAGGGTAAAAAGGTCTCTGAATACATTTACATGCTTCTCAGGAATTTGTAGCTAGAAACAGGAATGCAACCACAAAGTCTTCTCCCATTTTTCTTTTTTTTTACCTTTATGAATGAGCATTTTGCAGAATCCTATCATTTGACTTCAGGAGGTGACAAGGTATAGAGGGCCTGGTGTGAGAAGTGTGTGGTTGTACCAGGGCATTCTTTAATTTGCAAGTTTAAGGAGTTTTTTGAGCTCCAGCAAATGTCTTTTGTTTATGTCCAGTTTATTTGCATTCATTTTGTTAAACCAGCTACAGCTCAAGCAAACCATTGCAGTCCATACTTGATGCTTTTCATTTATATAGCACCTCTCACCCAAAATCTCAAACAATTTTTGAAAATTTTCATGAATTTTGACCAATCGATGATCTGGCTATAAAACAGTAAAAATCATTTGTAAAAAAAAAAAAATTTAAAGCATTTTTGCACAATTCATTTTGTCAAAATTTTAAAAATCCTCAGCTGGCTCTAATCTCAAAGTACTGTTCAAACTCTAATTAATTTTCAGAATGCAATTTGGCAGGTAATTATTATATCCAATTTATATAGCAAGAAACTAAGGCTCAGATCCACAAGGGAATTTAGGTGCTTACGGTCCAGTGTTAGGCCCTAAATCCCAGGATTAGTTCCACTCCTTCTGAATGCAGTAGGCTCCTAAACTCAGTTTAGCACCTAAGATTTCAGGGAAAAGTTCCCCAGGTGCCTATGTTTCTGCCTCTGAGCTTGTGCACTGCTGCCTCCCTCAAGGTCTATCTCCCATGTAAATGCCAAAGTGAGTCATGAATCAGGAGAAGATAGGTATTCAGCTGCCAAAGTCATCTGCAGGATCTGATCCAATAGGTATGCTCAGATAGTGGATCGAGTCTAGTTCAGAATCTGGCCAGAACTAGAACCCAGTTTATAACTTTAGCTCAATACCTAGAGCATTCACCTGGGATGTGGGAGACCCAGGTTCAATTCTCCCTCTCCCCTGCCAGAGAGGCAGAAAGGATTTGAACAGGGATCTCCCCCCTACTAGGGCGGATGTACTAACCACTGAGCAATGGGGTATTCTGATGTGGGGGTTCCCTCACCCTCTCTTGTTGAAGCTGTTCCACAGTGAATAAATAATGATAAAGTGATTGGAAAAGAGAGAGTGGACCCAGGGTCTCCCACCTGTCAGGTGGGTGCCTTAATCACTGAACTATAGTCATTCTTATGCTCACTCTCTTTTTCACCCAATGACTATTATCCAGAGGGGATAATTTATCCACAGGGGAAGAGTCACTTCATGTATACAACCCCATTGACTTCAGTGAGGTTCCAAACCAGAGTAACTGGCAGAATTTGGTTCATTATTCCAAGTGATCACCACCACATTTGGGAGCACAAAGTGTAAATATGCAATAGATGTTATCTTTACTCATACTATATGCTTGCTAATAATCGAGCTTAGAAGGTTTTTAAAAATAACAGCAGCAATGTTAAACCCTGGGCCAGATTTTCAGAAGTGTATGTACAAAAATTTGTGTGCTCATTTGATCTGACCCACCTTAGACCTTACACCTGATGGGCACACACAAGTTGGAGTTGTTTTACACCTAAGACCCAACACATATACATGCACATGCACCTGATGGTACTTGTGTGCCTAAATTAGCTTGTATAAATGTGTGTAAACATGCATATGTATTTCAACAAAAAATATTTTGAGTAAGTTCTCTGGCCTCTGTTTCTCAGCAGGTCAGACTAGATGATCACAGTGGTCCCTTCTGGCCTTGAATCTATGAATCACTGTGAATCTAGTCCACTGTGTTTAACGCTTAACTCAGTGGTCCCCAAACTTTTTATGTTGCGCTCGCCCCTTTCCCCCCAACCGTAATGTAATCGGCCCGCCCCCAGCCCCCCGGGGACTGGAGCTGCGGCTGCGGCTGGGAGCTGCAGTCAGGAGTGGAGCCGAAGCTAGGGCCTGAGCTGGAGTGAAGCTGGGGGCAGAACGGGGCTGGGTGGTGCTCCCACCCCCTTGGGGGCTGGCCTGGGCCCCGCCACACCCCCCCCCCCCGAGCATTGGTCTGCATGCACCCTCCTAAGGGGGTACACCCCACAGTTTAGGGACCATTGGCTTAACTCCTTTAAAGCAACATGAAAATAGCAATGTAAATTCCTATCAAGCAAGCTGATCTGCAAAGGTGTACCTTCCATCAGTGAGGAACCCAACTGTAGTTAATGAGGCCCCATGCAGACCAAAGGGTCCTTCTGCATGGAAGACTTTGCAGCTGTTAGTTAATTTAAATTATACCCCATACAGATAAACATTTTCAATATATCTTATTCAGAATGATCAGGTATATACATGTTGTTCCCCTTTCTCTTCCTTTCCTCCTCAAAAATTATTAGTGTTGATTTATTTCAAATACTTCGTCTCAAGCCTGCATTGCTCTCTATTTTTATTTCAAATTGAACAATATTATCAATATTATTATAGGCATCAGGCATCTTTAAAAATGAGGAAATTAAAAAATACACATTTCTCATTATAAAACAAAAAACCAAAACCTACAACTTTTATTTGGCATGGAAATAGTTCCAGGGTTGCAGATATGCCTATCAGTATCTAGTGGAAATTAGTTGTGCATTGTCAAAGATAAGTTTTGTCTGTTTTATTAAATGTTCTTTCTGAATGTTTATTGGATTTGTAATGCAATCCTTTAGCAAACTGCCAATGTTCTATTGGTTCTGTTAATGTGGACATAGCTTAGGAAAGTTTGTATGCAATGCTGTAGGGCCTGGTCTGTCTCTTAGGCCTGGACTACACCGGGGAGCAGGTGCGGGGGAGATAAGTCAGTCTAAGTTACGCAACTTCAGCGTCGAAAATAGCATAGCTGAAGTAGAGCTTCTTAGAATGTTTACACTGTGGTAGGTTGACTGCTGATGCTCCCCCATTGACTGCACCTACGTTTCTCATTCGGGAGAGCGCTCAGTGGTCGATTTATCACATCTTCACTAGATGCGATAAATCGACCCCTGCTGGATCGATTGCTCCGGAGGTAAGTGTAGACATGCCCTAAAAAAGATGTATGCTGGAAAGGAGACATGGTTCCAAAGGAGTACTGCCTTCTTCCATCTGATATAGAAAGGTGTGCAGAGAAATAAGGCAAGAGCTTCTGCATTATTGATAACACATAAAAATAGGAAATTCCATGCAACATCTTCTGCCCCCTCCCCCAACATTAAAGGAACATTGACACTTCAAGGTGAATGACTCACTCATAAGTCAGGAAATGACAATGCTAAATTTGCCTGTAACTAAATGAGGTTAGACAATATAGTGGTAAAAAAATGCTGGCACCTATGAGAAATTTTATTAAAAAGGACAGCGTAGACACAGCCTTGAAGTGCAAACTACATACAATTTCTTGTGAGAAAATAAGATAGCTGAGCTAATAAAAACAGAAAAACATCAATACTGGTATGCTGGGAGAGATGGCAGTCTTTATAATTGTGTGTTGAAACAAACTGAAACCATTCCAGCCTTAAATTGAGTTTCAGGATTGTTCAAGATCCATTGCTATTAAAATCAAACACACATTTCTTTTTTTAAAAAATGGATTCCTCATTTAAAAAAAACTGTTTTGTGGGTTGGGGAATTTTTCTATATGTAACTTCTGTATAATGGCATATGAGTTTCATATACATACATAGTATGTCATTTTTGATATGTCCTATGTGTGTGGAGTGTATTATGTGAAATGGGTCATACTGCCATATTAATGTTAGTAATGCATGGGGATTTGTGTAACTTTAGTATATGTGAATGAATTGTGCAGTGAGGAGATGATCTGTTTAACTTCAGTACTGGTGGTTAGTGCTGGGTGTATGTGAGAGAGGGTGGCTAAGGGATGTGGTGGATTTTCTGAGGGGGTGTTTGCTGTGTACATGAGTGAGTATGCAAGGATGCAGTGCGGTTGGCGTGTGTGGGAGGGGCACTGTGATCATTGTTAGGGATATGTGTGAGTGGGATTGTGGTGGGGTTTGGGTCGTGTCAGGGGCCCTGTGGGAGTTTGAGGTTAGGGTGTGTGTATGAGAGCATTCTAGGGCCTTGTCTACACTACAGTGGATGTAGTTGAAAAAACAGTGGATGTATACACACTACAATGCGACTTTTGGTGGCAAAAATGCCCTGTTTTGGCAACAAAATAAAACCACCCTGTCAAGAGACACAAAAGTTTTGTTGGCAAAGTGCCAAAGTAGACACCATGCTTGATTTTATTGCTTTAATTTGCCTGCAGGAGGTGTCCCACAATGCCCATCCTGACGGCTCTGGTCAGCGGTTTGAACTCCGCTGCCCTGCAGCCAGGTAAACAACCATCTGCCCCTCCCCCTTTAAAGCCCTGGGAAATTTTAAAATTCCATTTCCTGTTTGCTCGGTGTGGAGAGGACTCATAGCATCTTCCCAGGTGACCATGGTGGCTTCATGCAGCAAACGCTCTTTCGCTTGGCCCACTGCGGAGCTGCTGTATCTGCTCAGTATTTGGAGAGAGGAGGCTGTGCAATCCCAGCTGTGCTTCAGCCTTAGGAATTTTGATACTTGTGCAAGGCTTGTGCGAAAAAGGCTATGATCAGGACACACTGCAGTGCAGCGTGAAGATAAAGGATCTGAGTCAGGTGTACCATACAGCAAAGGAGGCAAACCTGCACTCTGGTGCTGCACTCAAGACCTGCTGGTTCTACAAGGAACTGGATGCTATCCTTGGTGGCAACCCCACCGCCACCACCAAGACCCCCATTGATATTTTGGCAGGCCTGGAGGCAGCAGAAAGAGGACCTAACCCGGAGGACGAAGTCATTGATGAAGAATGGAGTTAGACGACAATGTTGAACCCAGAACAGGGTCGCCTGGTGGAGCAGGCAGCCAGGAACTGTTTACCACTCTAGAGGTGTCTAGCCAGTCTCAGTTGCTCCCAGTTGCTCTCAGGTGAGCAAGAAGAAGGAGAGAAGACACCTGGTAAGTGAATGTGGTTTGTGTAGTGTGGAGGTGGGCTCAGGGTATAAAAATGGGAAGGCTGGCTGTATTACTGTGTTCCCAGACACTTCCTGGGCAGCTAATCAATATGGCGGAACAGGATGTTGATGCATGCCAAGATCTCCTGGGAATCCTCCAGAGAGATCTCTAGGAAACTTCCTTGGAGGTCTCGGCATTCCTCTGCTGAAGGTTCCTTGGCAGAGCTGCTTTGTTCCTTCCCCCATTGTAGGAAACTTCCCGCGCCATTCAGCAATCACTTGTGCAGGGACCAAACCGGCACACAGGTGAGCAACATAGGGACCAGGGTGGAATCCACAAGTGTGTAGTAGATGTGCCCTTGTTTCCCTGCTTACCCTCAGGAGTGAGAGATCTACTACAATGACCCCTGCCTGTGGAAAATGTGGGAGAATTTAGATTTTTTTCCCCTAGTCAGCTGCACCGCATCCCTTCTACAGTGCTCTTTTTCCCATGTAGAGAGCCCTCCCCTCCAGCCAACACTCACCATGCTTTGGGTATTTGCCGAGATGTGCGCTTGCCAAGGGTCAGTGAGAGAGTGATTGTAATGTTACCAGAGGTGTATTTTACTGAAATGTTTCAATGCTGTGCATGAACTTAACAATCATGCTTCTGTGCATTGTTTCTTGTGTTTCTGCAGATGTGGCCTTAGAGATACCCCATACACACCAGCAGAGTGTCTCCGCGAGATAAGAAAGCGCCCAAGACGGAGCAAAGAAGACATGTTCCGGGAGCAGGGCTGGATTAACTCTCCTGTGGGCCTGGGGCTATTAGATTTTGTGGGGCCCCTGTATACCAGTCTTTTTCCTGGGAGGGAGTTTGGTGCAGGAGGGGGCTGGGGCAGGGGACTGGGGTGCAGGAGGGGGTGCAGGGTCTGGGAGGGAGTTTGGGTGCAGGAGGGGATTCTGATCTGTGACAGGGGTTCAGGTGGAGGAGGGGGTGCGAGGTGCAGGCTCTGGCTGGGAGGCGCTTACCACAAGCAGCTCCCGGCCAGCGGTGCAGCAGGGCTCAGGCTGCCTCCCTGTCTGCCATAGACCCATGCCACTCCCGGAAGTGGCTGGCTGCTAGCACATCTCTAGGTGCCCCTTTGGGGGAGGAGGGCAGCAGGTCTCCATACACTGCCCGCACCTGCAAGTGCCGCCCCTGGCCAATGGAAGCTGTGGGGACAGTGCTGGGGGTGGGGCAGCGCACGGAGCTGCCTCCCCCACCCCTCGCCAGGGGCTGCAGAGATGTGCCAGCAGCAAGCCGCTTCCGGGAGCGGCGTGGGGCTATGGCAGGCAGGCAGCCTGCCTGAGAGCCCCTTTTAGCATCCCAGAGATCGCTGCCTGTAATTTATTTTTGCGGGGCCCTGAGCTGCAGCCCCTAAAGCTCCTGCCTTAATCCGGCCCTCTCCAGGAAGTAGAGGGAAGCCAAAAGGCAGGACAGAAAAGAAAATCAGGAATTCGTTAAGGACGCTACCGTGTCGATGATTAAAATCATGGAGGAACAAACAAGCAGATGCTGAAGTCCTTAATAATGCTGCAGTCTGAGCAGATGTGTGCACGCCCTCCCCTGCAGCTCATTCAAAACTCTTTTCCGTGTCCTCCCCTCCCCCACCCAACTCTACCTGCACATTCCTTTCCGCTTTCTGGAAGTTCTCGGTTTCCCGCTCACTCCACCCCTTCAGACAACTTTCAAAATGATAGCTGGACCTACACACAGCTCTGAAAGTCTGCTCTTCCCTGGTACCACCTTTCCCACCAACTCTGTGTGTGTGTGTGTGTGTGTGTTGTTTTTTCTGAAATAATAGCAAAGTTTTGAACAATAACTAATCTTTATTTGTGTCTTACAAATTGAGATAGCAGGCACTACCAAGACATACATAGGCAGTTTAATCATTTACTTACTTGAATTTAAGGCCCATAATTTCACAATTTCTTCCTCGAATTACCCCCCTCTGATAGCCCTGGTATCTGGCTGCTCAAAATCAGCAGCCAGGCAGTCTGCCTCAGCATTCCACCCCTGAGCAAACCTTTCACCCTTAGCTTCATAAATATTATGCAACATATAACACGTGACTATGACAATGGGTATATTACCCTCACTGAGGTCTAACCTGCCATAAAGGCATCACCAGTACATCTTTAATCTGCCAAAGGCACATTCCACGGTCATCCGGCACCTACTCAGCCTGTTGTTGAACTGCTTCTTACTGCGATCCAATTTTCCCATGTAAGGTTTCATGAGCCATGGTTGTAAGAGGTTTCAGAGTAACAGCCGTGTTAGTCTGTATTCGCAAAAAGAAAAGGAGTACTTGTGGCACCTTAGAGACTAACCAATTTATTTGAGCATGAGCTTTTGTGAGCTACAGCTCACTTCATCAGATGCATACCGTGGAAACTGCAGCAGACATTATATACACACAGAGATCATGACAGTGGGGTGGGAGGAGGTATTGTTTCATGATCTCTGTGTGTATATAATGTCTGCTGCAGTTTCCACGGTATGCATCCGATGAAGTCAGCTGTAGCTCACGAAAGCTCATGCTCAAATAAATTGGTTAGTCTCTAAGGTGCCACAAGTACTCCTTTTCTGGTTTTAAGAGGAACGCTGTGTCTCCCAAGATCACTATGGGCATTTCAACATTCCCTTCATGCACCTTCCCAGACCACCCAACGCTGATGTCAGTGAATTGCCCATGGTTATCCAGAAGCACCTACAACACCATGGAGAAGTACCCCATCCTATTGATGTACTCTGTTGCAAGGTGGTCTGGTGCCAAAATTGGAATATGTGTGCCATCTATCTCCTGTCCACAGTTAGGGAAACCCGTTTCTGAAAAGCCATCCACTATTTCACGCACATTTCCCAGAGTCACGGTACTTCGTGGCAGGATGTGATTAAGTGATTTGAACACTTGCATTAACGCAGCCCCAGCGGTCGACTTCCCAACTCCAAACTGATTTGTGACCAACAGGTAGCAGTGTGGAGTCGCAAACTTCCACACTGCAATTGCCGCACGCTTCTCTATCAATAGGGCAGCTCTCCTTCTGGTGTCCTTGTGCCTCAGTGCTGGGGTGAGCTCCACACACAGTTCCAAGAAGGTGGTTTTCCACATCCGAAAGTTCTGTAGCCAGTGCTTGTCATCCCCGGCCTGCATGACAGTACAATCCCACCATTTGGTGCTTGTTTCCTAAGCCCAAAAGCGATGATCCACTGTCTGCAGCTGTTCTGAGAATGCCAAAAGAAATCTAAAGTCGCTCCTAGCCATATCACACACCATGTCAGGCAACTGCGAGTCTTGTTCATTAGGAACTTCATGATTAACTGCACTGCCATTCGTGATGTGTTAATGACAGTTATCAGAGCACAGGAGAGCAGTGCGCGATCCATCCACAAAGATGCCGGAGTGCACAGCAAACAAGAGCTGTTGAAAAATGCCGTGAAAGAAAGCCAGAAGACCATAGAATGCTGGGATGGAAAATGATGCATCATGGGACATTGAACCTGATCTCAAGATGTGCCCCGATCCACTCCGCCTTCCCACTAGACCTAGCGGCAGGTGTTAAACTGTACTGTGGGATAGGTACTCACAGTGCATTGTTCACACTGTCAATGATAGTGCCCCAATTGTGGACGCACTCCACCGACAGAGGGAACAAGTGTGATCATGCAATACCGATTTTTATTATAGCGCTTTTTGAGTGTCAACATAACTTTTGTGAACAAAACTCTGTAGTGTAGACAGGGCCTAGATGTACAAGTGTGGCTGCAGTGGGGTTTCAACGTGCGTGTTTGTGTATAGGTGGGGTTTGGGGGCATATGAGCGGGTTGCAAAGGGGGGTTAAAGTGTTTGTGTGAGGGAGACTGCAAATGGGTTTGTGGAGGTTTTAGAGGGGCTGCACTGGGATTTTGAGATGTGTGAGAGGGAGGTTGCAATAAGGTTTATGGGGATTATGGATGAGGCTGCAGGGGGGATTTGAGGCTTGTGATGGGTGCAGTAGGTAGGTGTGAGTGGGGGTTGCAGTGAGGTTTGCAGGGGGGATGTGGAGCAGCAGTGGCATCTGAGATGTCTGAGGGTTATTAGGAGATGCGAGGGGGCAGCAGTGGAGTTTGTGGGGGTTAAGAGGGTTGCAGCAGGGTTTGGGCAATTAGGCAGCAGTGTGGTTTGAGGAATGTGAGGAGGAGCGGTAGGTAGAGTAGCAGTAGGACATGTGGGTGGCTATAGTGGGGCTTATAGGGGGCCATGGGAGTAGGGTTTGCAGGGGCTATGGGGCGGCAGTAAAGTGTGAGCGGGTTACAGTGACGGGCTATGGGCGGCAGTAGGGTTTGAGCAGGTTACAGTGACAGGCTATGGGTGGCAGTAGGGTATGAGGGGGGGTTGCAGTGATGGGCTATGGGGCGGCAGTGAAGTGTGAGCGGGTTACAGTGATGGGCTGTGGGTGGCAGTAGGGTGTGAAAGGAGTGACAGTGATGGGCTATGGGTCGGCAATGTGCTGTGAGAGGGTGGGGGACAGCAGTAGGGTGTGATGGGGGTTTACAGGGCGGCAGTGCAATGGAGGGGTGGTGGCAGCAGTACGGTAAGGGAAGGCTATGGGGCGGCAGTGCAGGGTGAGGGATGGATTCATGGGGCAGCAGGAAGAGGGGGCGGCCATGCAGTGTGTGTAGGGGCTATGGGTTGGCAATGCGCTGTGAGGGGATGGGGGGCAGCAGTAGGGTGTGAGGGGGTCTATGGGGTGGCCGGGCGGTATGCGGGGGGGCTGAGGCGGCAGCACGGTGTGAGGGGGTCTATGGGGCTGCCGGGCGGTGTGCGGGGGGCTGAGGCGGCAGCCCGGTGTGACGGGCTCTATGGGGCGGCCGGGCGGTGTGCGGGGGGGCTGAGGCGACAGCACGGTGTGAGGGGGTCTATGGGGCTGCCGGGCGGTATGCGGGGGGGCTGAGGCGGCAGCCCGGTGTGACGGGCTCTATGGGGCGGCCGGGCGGTGTGCGGGGGGCTGAGGCGGCAGCCCGGTGTGAGGGGGTCTATGGGGCGGCCGGGCGGTGTGCGGGGGGGCTGAGGCGGCAGCCCGGTGTGGTGGGCTCTATGGGGCGGCCGGGCGGTGTGCGGGGGGGGACTGAAGCGGCAGCCCGGTGTGCGGGGGGGCTGAGGCGGCAGCCCGGTGTGGTGGGCTCTATGGGGCGGCCGGGAGGTGTGCGGGGAGTCTATGGGGCGGTGTGCGAGACCCGGGGGCAGCAGGGCTCCCGGCGAAAACCCTCCCCGAGCCCCCAGCGGCAGCAGCCGCCCGCCCCGGGTGGAAGCCGGGGGCGGGGCCGCGCATTGTGACGGCGCCGTGTCTCCGCCTCCCGCCTCCCCCCTCCCTGTAGGGTGGTGCGGGCTGCCGCAGGCCGAGGCCCGAGCGCGAAAGGAACATGGAGGAGGCCGCACTGCGGGGGGCCTGGCCCGTCCAGGAGGCGGGAGCAGGACTATAGCGAGGTCCCTGGGCCAGAGACTGGTACGAGGCGGCGGGTCCCGGGGGATGGCGGCCCCTGGTCCCCCGCAGCTGCCGGGGCTGGGGCTGGGCCCGCGGCTCCGAACAGGGCTGGAAGTTGCGCTGCGGGTGCCCAGCCTCTTCCTCATCGACGCCATCTTCAACTCTTACCCCCTGCCGGGGGGCTCCCTGTGCGCCGGGCTCCTGGGGGTGCTGCTGCGGCTGCTGGGTGAGAGACCCCCCCCCGTGCGCCGGGCTCCTGGGGGTGCTGCTGGGGGGAGACCCCCCCTTTCTTCCCCTCCCCCTGTTCACTGAGCTCCTGGGGGTGCTGCTGGGGGAGAGACACCCCCCCTTTACTCTCCTCCCCCTGTTCACCGGGCTCCTGGGGGTGCTGCTGGGGGAGACCTCTTCCACTGTACATCCCCTTTCTTATCCCACCCCGGCTCCTGGAGGCACTGCCGCGGGGGCTGGGTATCCCCCTGGGCCCCGGGGGATACCTGCACTTTCCCAACTGTCCGCCACCCTCCTTGTTGTGTATATAATGTCTTCTGTAGTTTCTACGGTATGCATCCGATGAAGTGAGCTGTAGCTCACGAAAGCTCATGCTCAGATAAATTGGTTAGTCTCTAAGGTGCCACAAGTACTCCTTTCCTCCTTGTTGGTGCATCCGCACACCTCCCGGCCGCCTCCCTCCCCACTTCGAGCTCAGCCGAGTCACCCGCCAGCCTCTGTCTGGTGGCTGCTGCTTTCCCCATAACTCTTCTTGGTGTCTTACGCCTGTTTCCCCGCAACCCTTCTATACCTAGGGCCCCTTCCCTCGAGCGCTTCCACGTTTCGTCTCCTTCCTGTTTCACTGCCAGCTGATCCGAATTCTCTAGTCTCTGTTCTGTTGCCCTAGTTCTCTTTTTTACCTGTATTGAGTAGATATGTCTGCACTTTCCTCCTCTCCTGCTGCTGGTCTGACTTCATTGAGCTCATAGCGCTTCACTCTTTTTTATTCTCCACTCATCATTTTTTTCCTTCTGCTTCAGCATCTCTCCCTCCTAACGGCAGCAAGTTGAGAGCTGATTCCTTCTGCTACATATCTCCTAACTGAAGTAAACTGAAGAGATTTCTTCTGCTCCTCTTTCCTCATTCTCTTGCTTTTTGCGTGTGGCTCCTAACCTGCCCTCAAATGAGATATTTTTGCCCCTCAGTAACAATTTGAGAACCCTAGAAAATTTTAAAATTCCATCGAAGTGTTAGGAATTATGATTGTAACTTTATCCGGCTAACAAGGCCTGCAAGTGATGCTGAAGCTAATACCTTCAGTGTCTCTAAAATAGATTACACTGTGGTAATGGGTCTTCTGCTATGTGACCATTTTGCATTACTATCCATTTCTCTTTAGAGTTTTTCTTTTTCTCCATATTTGAGATTGTAATGTTCTGTGTAGTCTGGAGATTTTCAACAGTCCTTTGCTTGGTGATCTTACACATATCACATTCTGATAAGAGAGACTTTAAAAAACAACCACCAGAAGTGTAATATGCTTTGTTGAAACATACTTCAAAATCTTTGAATGTAATAGAATCACAGAAGTGTGGGACTGGAAGGGACCTCAAGAGGTCATCTAGTATTTAGTGCAGTCCCTTGCACTCAAGGCAGGGCTACATAATAACTAGACCATTCCTGACAGGTGTTCCTAACCTGTTCTTAAAAACCTTCAGTGACAGAGATTCCACAGCCTCTCTAGTCAATTTGTTCCTGGGCTTAACCACCCTGACAGGAAGTTTTTCCTCATGTCAAACCTAAACCTCCCTTGCTGCAATCTAAGCCTATTGCTTCTTGTCCTATCTCCAAAGATTAACAAGAACAGTTTTTCACCTTCATCTTTGTAACAACCTTTTACGTACTTTAAAACTGCAGCGTGGAGGGATAGCTCAGTGGTTTGAGCATTGGTCTGCTAAACCCAGAGTTGTGAGTTCAATCCTTGAGGGGGCCATTTAGGGATGGGGTAAAAATTGGGGATTGGTCCTGCTTTGAGCAGGGGGTTGGACTAGATGACCTCCTGAGGTCCCTTCCAACCCTGTGATTCTATGATCATGTCTCCCCTCAGTCTTCTCTTCCTCAGATTAAAGAAACCCAGTTTTTTCAATCCTATAGCTTATAAAGTACATGAAAAAGAATTCCCAGATAGGGAAAAAGTGAAACTTGGCAGGAGTCATGGTTGATATTGGGGAATTTTTCATTGTTTTCCTGTGTGATATATAATATATTTATATTACAGTAGTGTTCCTGTGTCCCATAAACAGGACTGGGATACTATTGTCCTAAGCACGGTACAAATGCAGTTCCCACCTGTACAGAGTTTGCAATCCCAAAAGACAGGAGAGAGGCAGAAGGTGGGGGAAGGGAACACAAAATACAATGTTTCAGAGTAGCAGCCGTGTTAGTCTGTATCTGCAAAAAGAAAAGGAGTACTTGTGGCACCTTAGAGACTAACCAATTTATTAGAGCATAAGCTTTCATGAGCTACAGCTCACTTTGTCGGACGCATACAGTGGAAAATATAGCGGGGGCGATTTTATATACACACAGAACATGAAACAATGGGTGTTACCATACAGACTGTAACAAGAGTGACAAGGTGAGCTATTACCAGCAGGAGAGCGGCGGGGGGCAGAACCTTTTGTAGTGATAGTCAAGGTGGGTCATTTCCAGCACTTTACAAGAACAGTAGGAGCAGAAATCATAGACTATCAGGGTTGGAAGGGACCTCAGGAGGTCATCTAGTCCAACCCCCTGCTTAAAGCAGGACCAATCCCCAATTTTTGCCCCAGATCCCTAAATGGCCCCCTCAAGGATTGAACTCACAACCCTGGGTTTAGCAGGCCAATGCTCAAACCACTGGGCTATCCATCCCTGCCACCCACAAAGAGAAATAGTTTTACTGGAGTGGATGTGTCATTACACAAAGGCTTCTTGTGGCTGCTGCTCCTCCTGTGAAGAATTGGGTAGGCTACATGGCTCAGTGCCTAGGTGAGTTCATGGATTGTAGTATGCAGGCTAGAAAGCCTTCATGTGCCCACTGTGCCTTCAGTTGAAGCTGGTAGTGGTGCTTTTGGAGAAGGAGCCCTTCTTGTTCCTGCTTTTCTGTATGTTGGGAGAAAGGGAGGGGGGTAAATGGTTCCTGTTCATTAGGAAGGTCTCTCTTGTCTTGCGGGACTGGAAGGCCCTGACTTACTCCCTCTGTTCCCTAAGCTGGTGTGGGCACTACCTTAAACTGATAAATTACCTTTTTTTTTTTTAAGTGATACTTCTAAATGTCTCGTTTAGAACACCTTTCAAACACCTTTCAAAGTCCTGTTTTGTATGAGGCAGATGCTTTAGAAAGTGCCTTGGAATTAATCCCACATAAATGAGAGTTGGTGTGTTTGTTATTGGATGATCTCTGTTAAGTGTCTAATAATATGATTATGGCACTCTTCAGAATGGTGTCTGTATGATAGGTTTTTGGAGAAGGAGCGGGTAATCATTTTGTTCTTTGTTTATTTTTCCTCCATGGAAAGTTTTGGAAGAAAGCTTATGCTCAAATAAATTTGTTAGTCTCTAAAGTGCCACAGGTACTCCTTTTCTTTTTTTAAAAACTAAACTGGTTGCAGCATTTGATATACTTTTATAAAAATAGGATAAATACCCTAATTTAGCTATGGATGGGAGGAAAGGTTATGTGTCCCAATGAAATTTCATTGCTACTGTTGGGGAGTGCTGTTTGAATAGTTTTGAAACGCTATTCCAGATAGTATATCTTGTTTTGAGAAGAATGAATGGAATGCTGTACAGTTATGGTACATTATGGAATCCTGTTGCTTCCGTTTAAGTTTTGTATTCAGTTCTGCCCTCATTTGCTTCCTATGTAAGTAACCACATTGGCTTCAACTGGGATTAGGTGAATAGGAAGTCAGGGCAGAATGGAGTCCTAAAACTATTTCCAAGCTTTCTCTAACCTTTCTGCTTAACCTCTCACTTTATCTCCCTAATTACACACTCTCCTTTCACCATCTCCTTTGGCTCCCAGTTTTCTTTAAGCATTAAAATCATTTCTGGGGTCATGTGTGTCTAATGCATTAAATTGTCACTTCAGAAGGCAATATCTCTTCTTTGGGGTGTGCTGATTTGACAGGTTCACTGGAGATGTTGCTTTCTAAGTGTAGATTGAGCTTGAGGTGGACAGAGTTGGGGGTGGAAAGACAGTTCAGTGGCTGATTAAAGAGTTAAAAAATAAATAGTATGTGGACAAGTAATAGTTCCTTCTAATATAGCTTGTATATTACTGACTTTTGAATACTCTGTTGAATTCTGGGTACCACATTACCAGAAAGATATTGACAAATTGCAGGGAGTGCAGCTGAGAATAGAAACAAGGGAATTAGAGGTATTGATTACAGTATAAGGGAAGATACAAATTACACTATTAGTAATGTCATCCTCATGTTAAGATAATTGTTTTTTACTGTTTGTAAATCTTTGTTCTCAGAGGATTTAGAGCATTGTGCAGCAATCAATTTAAAATATTATTTTCAGAAAGCAATCGGGTTCTGTCCTTATATAAAACACATGAACCAGGTATGATATATTTGGATTTTCCAAATGAAGTTGCTAGCAACTCACGATATGTGTATAGCTAGAACTACACTGGTACTGGGTACAATCCTATCCCGAGCAGGTGCCTGCAGCTCTTCGTTACTTAGAATGGTGTGTTATTGCAGAAGCGCAAAAAAAAAAAAAATCCTCACGATATTAGTCAAAATTTATCCAGACTGGTTTGGATGTGAACACTGTCGCATGGGCAGAAGGGCCATGGACGAGTGAGGTATTACAGAGGCTAGTGTGAGTCCCATTGTATTTAACATTTTCAATAATGACTTGGAGGTGGTTGTTGAGGTGATAAATGGCACACTAATGAAATGCATAGATGATACTAAAGAAGGAGGCATTGGAAGGACAGAGATAATACAAATATATGTAGAGATTAGAAACATGGCCCAAGAAAAACACAACAAGATTAAACATGGAAAAATGCAAGCTTTTAAATCGGGGGCAAAAGACATCACAAATTCTATATGAGGGAAAAATGTGGCAAACAAATATGCTGAGACCTGAAATTGACAGACAACAAATTCGGTGTGAGTTTTCACAGTGATATGGCAGGCAAAGACCAATGCTTTTGTACACACATCACAGAATTCTATCATGTCACAAAACAAGTAGTTAATAGTTCCTCTCTGTATGAGTTTGTTCAGTTCTGAACACCTTATTACAAGACCTTATAAGAGAGAGAGATAAATTAGAGCAGGGGCAGGCAAACCTTTTGGCCTGAGGGCCACATCGGGTTTCTGAAATTGTATAGAGGTCCGGCACCTGCCCCCATCCGACCCCCCCCCCCCGCTTCTCGCCCCCGTCCCTTGGCAGCCCCCCTGCCTCATCCAACCCATCCTCTCATTCCTGACTGCCCCCCGCCGCCCCATCCAGCCACCACTTCTCCCTGACCGTCCCTGGAACCCCATGCCCCCATTCAACTCCCCTGTTCCCTGCCCTCTGACCGCCCCGACCCCTATCCACACCCCCGCCCACTGACCATCACCCCAAACTCCCCTGCCCTCTATCCAAACCCCCACCCCCTTACCGCGCTGCCTGGAGCGCTGGAAGCACTACAGCCGCGGTGCCCAGAGCACCGGGCCAGGCTGCTGTACCGCCCGGCTGGAGCCAGCCATACCACCACGCAGCACAGAGCACCGGGCCAGGCTGCTGTACCGCCCGGCTGGAGCCAGCCATACCACCACGCAGCACAGAGCACCGGGCCAGGCTGCTGTACCGCCCGGCTGGAGCCAGCCATACCACCACGCAGCACAGAGCACCGGGCCAGGCTGCTGTACCGCCCGGCTGGAGCCAGCCATACCACCTCGCAGCACAGAGCACCGGGCCAGGCTGCTGTACCGCCCGGCTGGAGCCAGCCATACCACCACGCAGCACAGAGCACCGGGCCAGGCTGCTGTACCGCCCGGCTGGAGCCAGCCATACCACCACGCAGCACAGAGCACCGGGCCAGGCTGCTGTACCGCCCGGCTGGAGCCAGCCATACCACCTCGCAGCACAGAGCACCGGGCCAGGCTGCTGTACCGCCCGGCTGGAGCCAGCCATACCACCACGCAGCACAGAGCACCGGGCCAGGCTGCTGTACCGCCCGGCTGGAGCCAGCCATACCACCTCGCAGCACAGAGCACCGGGCCAGGCTGCTGTACCGCCCGGCTGGAGCCAGCCATACCACCACGCAGCACAGAGCACCGGGCCAGGCTGCTGTACCGCCCGGCTGGAGCCAGCCATACCACCACGCAGCACAGAGCACCGGGCCAGGCTGCTGTACCGCCCGGCTGGAGCCAGCCATACCACCTCGCAGCACAGAGCACCGGGCCAGGCTGCTGTACCGCCCGGCTGGAGCCAGCCATACCACCACGCAGCACAGAGCACCGGGCCAGGCTGCTGTACCGCCCGGCTGGAGCCAGCCATACCACCACGCAGCACAGAGCACCGGGCCAGGCTGCTGTACCGCCCGGCTGGAGCCAGCCATACCACCACGCAGCACAGAGCACCGGGCCAGGCTGTGACTCTGCAGCTCTGCTGCCCAGAGGATTGTGCCGGTGGTGCAGTGAGCTGAGGCTGCGGGGGGAGGGGGAACAGCAGGGAAGGTTCTGGGGGTTAGCCTTCCAGGCCAGGAGCTCAGGGGCTGGGCAGGAGTGTCCCATGGGCCGTACTTTGAACTCCCTCTAATTCAGAGGTGGGCAAACAAGACCAATAAAAGTAAATCTGTACACGTATAAAAAAAAAAAGATGAAATTACATAGGATGAGACATAACAATTCAAAAATATCTGAATAGTATAAATATCAAATTATGTCAAATTATTTATGGTAGTACAAGGATGTATATCTAGGAGTTACAAGATGAAATTAATACACATTTTTTCTGAAAACTTCCTAACAATCTATTAAGCTGTGGAACGGAATCCTAAAATTCCCTCCATAATGTAGGAAAACTAAATCTAGCTAGACTGGGAAAACAAACTTTAAAATGTGTTATAGGGAATGGCCTACAGTGACTAGTATCTATTCTATTTTCCAATTAGGTCTAATTTCTGTGATTGTCTCTCAGCTTGTAAGAGCAGTATGTTTTTGGTTTCTCTAGACCAGTGTTGCTCAGCCAGTGGGTTGTAACCCGCAGCAGGGTCATGAAAGGAATTGGGTTGGGGTATCACAGTCTAAAACAAAAAAAATCTTCCCCTATTCCCTGCAGACCCTTACCCTTCAAGTATTCCCTACCAATCTCTCGACACACACAAAAATATATAGGTTTATCATTGTTAATACATTTACTATAAGAGTGAAAATGTTAGATTGCAAAATTTGACTTTGAATAAGTGGTCACCAATCTCAAAAGGTTGAAAAATGCTGCCTCAAGCAAATTGGAGCGGATTGTTTTGTCATTTGAGTCAAACAGCTGTTAGAAATACATAAAAAAAATTGTAGGTTTTACCCTAGGTTTTCAGCAACTTTCTACAGATCTGGATAGGAATATGGTATCCTGTATGAAAATGAATGTGCACAGTTGTATTCTTGGCTTTCTCTCTTACTATCATACTTATATTACAAAAATAATTGGTTTCCTATCGTCAAACTAAAAAGTTAAACTAATTGGACACTAGATTATTTAAGGTGTTGTAATAGCTTGACTTCTTAGAATGATTGAAGTGAACACCTCAAAATAGCAGCAATTTAAGAATGTCTGAAGGTTTCAAAATATATTCTGATAGCAACATTTTACTTATACTGTTCTCTAAATTTTAAAAATAATTAAAAAAAAAAGTTAGTGAAAGGCTCTGGATTAATTGTCCTACAGACTGAAGTCCTCTATAGATTCACAGTACTTGAAGAGTTCAGGCATTGGCAATTCAGTGCTTTTGTCAAAAATAAGTTATTTGGCTCAATACGGGTGTAGCTGAGTGGAAATTTAGTGGTGTGTGATATACAGAAAGTCAGACTAGATGAACAAATGTCCCATCAGGTCTTAAAATCTATGAATCTCCCTGCATTGTGTCTCAATACTGATCTGGAAGGATCCCACTCTACCGAGATGGGGGAAGTAGTTAAGTCTTTGTATTGAAATTGCAAAAAAGACGGACAGTTGTGGTGGTGACTTACTGTTTTTGCATAATTGGTGTGGGGCTCACTTTTTGTGTGTATTAAAAGCAAGTTAAGTAGTCCTGTACCCTGTGCCTCTTGCACAGAAAAAGCTAAAGTTTAAAGAGTAGCTCTACTCACAAATGTTTTTTAGAAATGTTTAAAGGTAAATAAAAGCATCAAAGCTAAAAACTCTGAACTGTGTATCATGAGAGTTAATAGGTAAAATGCGTATGTCTAATTTCTGCTGAAAACTAAATGATTTCATTCTGTTTTTTAGGGGTCTTTGTATCCAGTGTTGTTCTGGTCTTGCAACAGCGAGCACTTTTCAAGTTTTATATGATCAGCTCAGCATTTCTGCTAGCTGCAACCTCAGTGTTGGTGAATTATTATGCTTCTTTGCACATAAACTTCTACAGTGCTTACTACACAGCAGCTTTTGGAATTCAGTTCCTCCCTCATAAAGGACCCTCACTATGGATGGCACTTTCTATCCTTCAGCTTACCTTTGGGATTGGATATGTTACATTGTTAAACGTACAGTCCATATACTCCCAACTAATCATACTGGATATACTGATTCCTATAATAGGCTTGATCATTGAATTACCTTTAAATGTCAGACAGATTTTAGTTTTTATTTCAGGCCTAATTCTGACATTACATACCACAATCAATTTAGTTATGAAAATTAAATGGTTCTATTATTCCACACGATACGTTTATCTCCTTTTAAGGCATATGTATCGCATTTATGGATTACAGTTATTGATGGAAGATACGTGGAAAAGGATTCGTTTTCCAGCTGTACTGCGTGTGTTCTGGCTAACGAGACTTACAGCACAAGCAGTTGTGTTAACTTATGTTGTCAAGATGGCAGAAACTAATACAGAAGAGAAGTTCTACTTGATTTCTTGGGAAAATTGTTGGGAACTAGTTTGCAGTCTTATAATAAGTGGGTGTGATTCTACTTTAACTGTCTTAGGCATGAGCGCTGTAATTTCTTCAGTAGCCCATTATTTGGGTCTGGGTATTTTGGCCTTTATTGGATCAACTGATGAAGATGACAAGAGGCTTGGTTTTGTAGCACCTGTTTTATTTTTTATTTTGGCTCTGCAGACTGGCTTAAGTGGTCTAAAGCCAGAAGAGAGACTAGTTCGCCTAAGTCGAAACATGTGCCTTTTGTTAACTGCAGTCCTGCATTTTATCCATGGAATGACAGACCCTGTACTAATGTCTCTCAGTGCCTCCCATGTGTCATCGTTTCGCAGACACTTCCCTGTACTTCTTGTTTCAGCTTGCCTTTTTATTCTTCCAGTTCTGCTCAGTTATATCCTTTGGCACCACTATGCACTAAATACATGGCTTTTTGCAGTTACAGCATTCTGTGTGGAACTTTGCCTAAAAGTAATTGTTTCTATCACGGTTTATGTACTATTCATGATTGATGGCTACTATAATGTCCTATGGGAAAAGCTTGATGATTATGTCTACTATGTTCGTTCAACAGGCAATATTATTGAGTTTATATTTGGTGTGATCATGTTTGGAAATGGAGCTTATACCATGGTATTTGAATCAGGAAGTAAGATTCGTGCTTGCATGATGTGTCTACATGCTTATTTCAACATCTACTTGCAAGCAAAGAATGGCTGGAAAACTTTTATAAATCGGAGGACAGCTGTTAAGAAAATAAACTCACTTCCTGAAGTAAAAGGAAGTCGGTTACATGAAATAGATGATGTATGTGCAATCTGCTACCATGAGTTTACTACATCTGCTCGTATTACTCCATGCAATCATTACTTTCATGCACTTTGCCTTCGGAAATGGCTCTATATTCAAGACACTTGTCCAATGTGCCATCAAAAAGTATATATTGAAGAAAAGGAAAATGCAAATATCTCTAACAATGGGTTTGTTGCACCTAATGAAAATCCTGTAGAAGTTGCAGAAGAAGCTGCTCATGAAATAAATGAAGATAATGACAGTACTGACAGTGGTGATGATGATGACTGTGTGGCAGAACACCAGAATGAGACTCTTAATGTTGATTCTGACTCCGTGGGTGACTAAAATCACTGAGGTATTTGTTTAAAATGGAGTTCAACAACAGAATAAAAGTTTCACTTCACTGTATACTTAAGCACAACAATGGCATCTCAGTGTTGTCTGTGAATGGTTGTCATTTACTCTGGTGTGCTACTGTAAATATACCACTAATTATTTCCAGTCTCTTTCATGACTACCTTAAACTTGTGTACATTATTGTACATGGAATAAAATGTTTTCACATGTTTAAGACAAAGTTGGACAAACACTTGATATAGTGACATATGTAATCCATCTGCTGTGCCAAAGGCTGCATGCTAAATTCTAGAACAATGATTTTTGGCTGTGAGTTAAACTATTGGAGAAAAAAGACCTTCAGTATGCCTGGAAGACACAATTAGAGATGAAATGTTTTGAACCTATAAATTTAAAAACATTAGCAGAACATTATAGCTATCTCAAAATAAAGTTCAGGTTTGTAGAAAACTTAAAAGTACTTGTGTGTGTGGAATATAAGAATGAAACTGCTATGTTTTCTGGAAAACTTTCTCAGAACCAAGCTGTATGATGGATAGGTAAACTTCATTAATATTATGAGAAGGTACCATGGAAAGTAAAAACTTTGCTTTTTACAGACTTATTTTAATCTGATACAAAGTCAGAGTACTGGAAAAGATGAATCAAGAGCATAGCTGCTACAGCCTACCCTTAAAATTGATCCTAGAATGTTGTGAGGGAAGTAGAGCTGCAAAACTGACTGTACAAAAAGCAGACCAAGTTTGTTGAGGCATTAGGTCTGTGGCCATCGGGCTTTTTGTGTAGCCATAGTCTCCTTGGCACTGATGGAGGTGGGGGGCAAAGCAGTGCTCCCCCCCAGGGGCACCAGCCGGTGTTGGGACTGACCCCCTTTGGATCCACAAATACCAGAGGAGTAGGCTTTAGACCTGGGGTGGCAGGCAGCAGTAGGTTCCATCCCCTGGACATTAGGCTTTGGGCTCCAGCCCCACACTCACCCCCATACTTCTGGCCCTCATTATGGCCTCTTATCCCTGTTGCATAGCTGCAGGGCTCCTCTCCTTTGGCTCAACCCCCATTACCCCTGGCCCCTGCTGCTTTCCTACCCACCTCCCTATCCAGGGCTTAGCTCTGGCAAGCTGGAGGACAAATTGAGTAAGTCAGTTGTGAAAAGTGATATTTGTATATTATTCACTGTCTCCCAGCTACCTAACAAGCCTGCTGCTGTGAAAAGTGATTAACATACAAATATCACTTTTCACAGAAACAGACTTACTAGCTAGCAAATCTTTAAAAAATCCTCTCCCCCCCCCCCCCCAAAAGAACAACAAAACAACACTATGCAAAGTACTTTCTGTTTCTATTCTGTTTCGGTCCAGAAAAGAATAGACATAACTGTACATTTTTTATTGAGTCTGCAAAAAAAAACCCCACACAAATTAGTGATTTGGACATGTATATGTGCATATGTATTATTTTCCCTAAAGTTAATTATTTTAGGAAAAATGGTCAGAGTGGCCACCAAAAAAATTGTTGCGAGAACCCCTGCTTTAGATGTTCAGTATTTGAGGTTTACAAAGACAGGTTTAATCTTGTCATACCTCAAAATATAATTTTTTTTTTATGGCAGGAGGGGTTGTTTTTTTTTTTAAGTTTTATAGTAAGGTTAACAGACTTTGCATACTTTTATACAAAATAAGGGTAAGGAACAGCATTACATATCAGAAAAGAAGACTTTAATAGTATTGTTGTAAAGAGTGTTGGCCAGTTCAAGTGGGTCTTCCTCTCTTACTGTCGTCATTATCTCTAGCACTTGACTAAAAAGAAAAAAAGTTAATTTTACTCAGTTATGTGTAATGGTAAATATACTAATGTCAGTTTAGTTTATGCGTACACAACTAGCTACGAGGGGACCAAGATGGTCAGGACTTAATGGTGCAAGTATACTTTAGTTTCATTTGTACACAGTAACTAGCTTCTACCACTTAAAACATCAACCACTCACTGGCAGTCTCCTAATCTTTGATCCTTTGACAACTTTTGCTTGGCCTACATAGGTAGTTAAACAACCTTACATTCCAATGAAAGTGATTTTGCTGTACAGGTGAAACTTCTGCTATTTTGGATAAAGTGCAGTATAAATCTCTCACGTAGGCCATCAGAAGTTCAGAGGGTGAATTTAAGAGTGTAGTCAATTAAATAGCCTATACTCTTGCTTCCTATCCACATTTTTTATTTCTAATGAACAAGTTCTTAGGTGTTTAGCAATAGCTTGTTAAATTAACACTTCAGGAATATGGTATTTAAATAAATCTGTTGTTAAAAGGGATGGGGAAGAAGCCAAAGGATAAGACTAAATTAATAGTCACACTTTTCAAAAACTGTTACCCGAAGTCTTGACAGGTGGAGCAATGCACTACCACTTATTTGTATTTAGAAAATACAGGTTTCCAATTAGTAGCTGAAAAACAAGGATTGAATAGTAGTTCCTTCCACTACTTGGTGATCCCCGATAGCCCTTAGGACTACCTTCCGACTATTAATGCAATATTGTGCTTCTTTAGATGCAGCTGAATTAGTGGATACACTTCTGCTTAGAAAAAACCTCAGTTAAGTTCTACAGTGCTGCCCTTTCAAGTTCTTTATTGCCACTAAAGCTTCAGTTCACAAGAAAAATTTCTGCACAGGTGGTTTGTTGTAGGTACAAGACATTAAGTGAAAGTGATCATTGAGGGAGAGATTCTCAGCTGGTTGTAGATACATTAGCTTTAGTAGAGCTACACCAATTTACCCCAGCTGAGGATCTGGCCTCAGGAAGTTTCACTAGGAAATCTTAAGCTGAAGTCCATATTTAGGCCAATAAATAAGTGGCCTTTTCTAAAGTTCCGTGCACCCAGCAGCTCCCCTTAACTTCAGCAGAAGTTGCTTAGCACTTCTGAAAAACCAGGCCACCTATTTAGCTTCCTGAATAGAAAATCTCAACCTGAAGTCCATAAAGTCAGACATTTAGCCAGTGTAAATTGGTGTAGCTCTACAGAAGCTTATGTAGCCATCCCAAGTAACACTAGCTGAGAATCTGTATAGCTCTGACAATGACAACAGGGAATTTTCCCCTCATGGAGAACAGACCATCACCCAATGGCCTATGACAAAGGCCTGATGTAGTTTATTTTGACAGTACTTTCCACCTTACCCTCCTTTAATAGCCACATCTTTTTGTTGTTAAAGAGGAAGGGCTTGATCCACAAAGGGGATGTAGGGTAAGCCTTGTAATGCCTACATTTAGGTGTTCTGCCACCCAGAGGACACCTTAGCCCCAAGTCAGGCTCCCATACTCTCTGCACTGTGAATGAGGGGCAGGTGCCTAAAAAGCGGATTCACAAAAGCCACCATAGGCTGCCTAAACTAACTAGGAGACAATGCCAAAGAGAGGTTTTGCCTAAGCCTCACCCCCTCAAAGGGAATTGGGTGCCTGTTTCCACTTGGAATTCACCACTGAAGAGTCTCCTAATTAGATCCCTAGATCAGCTCAGCCCTTTTTCAAGTAAAACTGAGGAAGAGGGTACTGCCCTTAAACTCAGTAGCCAAGCAGTTAGCGTACTCTGCCAGAATGTGGGAGAGAGAGGTTCAAATGTACACTTTGCCCGATTGAGAACAGGGACTTGAACACAGGTCTTCTACCTCTCAGGTGAGTAACCATTAGGCTAACGGTATTTTGGGATGAATGTCTCTCAATCTCTCCTGCTGAAGATGTTTTACTTTTGTGTTACATACTTAATCATCAGCCTAGAGAGAATATAGCCTAGGGGTTAGCATACTCTCCTGGGAGACTCAGGTCTCTGCTCCAGTGACAAAGTATTCCACCTCCTTTTTCAGGCTGTGTTTTTCTGGGGTCCATTCCAGTAGACATGCTCTTAAGAGACCCCTGAGAATGCCTACCAAATTGGGACCTGCAGGCAAGATAGATGAGAGAAAGTCTAGTTTGTGAATCCCACTAGGGCTGAGGCATGAAGTAGGTGCTGAGCATCAGAACTTGGTCAGCTTTGCACGTGCCCACCAGCAGGAATTCAGGCAGCAGCAGAGCAAGGGTAGAATGTAGGCATATAAAGTGGCAGTTAAGTACCAAAATCTCTGTGGATCTAGCCTAAGATGGCCTCCAATGTCACTTATCACACTTCATTTTATCTGAGACTAAAGTAATCAACTGAAGATTTTTGTTTTGTCCAATTTACATCTTAGAATTGATATTCAGGGTTGAAGTTGGCTGCATACTATTTATGATCATTTTAAAGGGTGACTGACTTTAGTCCCATTTTGACCTAAACATTTTATACCTAATGTTACAGGTTGCTGACTGTCACTGAAATCAGAAAATCCTTCCCCCGCTCCCAGTAAAATAATAAACAAAATTTTATCCATCGTTAGTTGCACTTCATATCATGTACTGCTCTTCGGGGGGTGGGGGGAGCTCCCCTGCATATTCTCCCCCACTCTCTGTAACAAGGTATTGACTGCTAACAGCTAAATTGAAACAGGATCAGCTGACAAGCATGTGTGTAGAGAGGGGGAGGAACAGACTCTTAACATAATTTGAGGTTCATCCAGATAACCTTTCTAAAACAGCAGCAGGGAGAAGATAAACTTTACAAATTGGGGACATACAAGTTTGTCAAAATATTGTTAGAAATTGTTAAATCAAACTGTGTCCCTATAAGGTCTGGTAATGTATTGAAAAGTATGGAAAGTACACGTTATTCAAAAGCTCCTACAAATTGCTATGCACAAAGAGCTTCTGAACACTCTTAGAATAGATGATGCCATATCAAAGTAAGATCAATCAACTCTCTTGTGGATTACTTGCCAAATTTATTTGGACTCTTTAGTAGCTGCATCCAAAGACTTTTTTTTTTTTTTTTTAATAAAGACACTGGCTTTTAAAAATTAAGCTATAAAACTTTTTTTTTCCCCAAAATGACTGAACATTTCTACAAGTAAACTAGTTTCAGATTTTGATTACTACAAACGTATTTACATTCTTGCTGACAGACACTCTTGCAAACTGTTACTGGGCCAAAAGTGAATTAAAGTCACTTACAACTAGGCTTGGGAGAATTAGATTTTTAGGTAAATGTCAATTTCACCATATACAAACTGGTGAAAAAAATATTTCCATTGATAATTGAAATGTACAGATAGAGAAAAATGCTGCTTGAGAACTTAGAGTTTGATTTAAGGATATTTAGATGTGATATTGACCATTTCTGCGTTTTATAATTATACAGCTTTAACTTTTTGACTCTCCACATCCACTGTCATTAAATAATTGCCTAATTTCCCACAACTGTGAAATGTAAATTGATAAAAACAGAAAAAATCATCCTCAATTGACATTATAAAATAATAAAAATCAAACTCTTCTAAGCCTACTTATAATCAGAGCATTTCACGTAATGTTTTGTGGTGGTGGGTAAACAGGAGAAAGCAGATCTAACCCCAAGACCAGACTGAAACAATAGGGGATCAGCATTTGATGAGATTTGAGTATTTCAGCTATCAATCTCATTTAGTGATTATAGTTAATACAATTTAAAATCAAAAGTAGCACTTTTACCCCCTGCTGTTTGTTTTTTCTAGACATTTAGATTCTAGAGCAAAGCGGGCCATAGGCACCTGAAGCATTTCCCTCTCCAAACGCCCCTTTGGGGCATTCTTGTTCATCTCCAAACCTCAAACTGGTGTCTTTACTGGCTGTAGAGCAGAATGAAACTGATGTGATCTTAATCAGTTTCATTTTGCTGCTGATCCTCAGGTTACAGCTACACCAACACTAGCCTCCTCATCTGCTGGAAGTACTCTTAAACCAGTAGTGATTTGGAGAAAACAATTTGTATCCGCTCTGTGTCCCACTAGCCCCTCCCACTTTAAAAGATCACACAGTTGGCTCTTCTGGTGTTGCATGTATTCTAACAGCTACATCTGGAGAAGCAACACAGTGACATGAATTAGAGTCTGGGTACTTGGACTCTATTTTGGTAGTGCTAAGGGGAGAACTACGAAGTAGAGGGAAGGGATACATGGGATATCAAATGAAAAGACATCACTAAGGACCTGATTTTAAGATTTGCTGAGCTTCCGAACCTCCTGCTGAAATCAATGGAGATGCAAGAACCTCTGAAAAGTTAGCCACAATGTATTTTGTAAAACATATTTTAGAGTACAGCACCTTGCTCCCGATTCAATAACTCTGTATTGGTTTAAGCCTACTAAATTTTGTATGTACTTGTGTACATTTCCAAACCTTTAGTTTCAAATATAAAAATTACATACTTACATTATATGGCAAGGTTCATTTCTGTCCTTCAAGCAATGCTCTAGTTCCCATTTCTTTTTTGTGGGAAATGTTGTTTTTATACACTTTGACCCAGCATGAGTATTTTTCACACCACACCAGGGAGCATCTTGCATGATTCAAACAAGAGTTAAATGTATACAATCGTTAATAATTTCATATAATTGTTTGCTCTTCTGTCAGTTTATGTCCTCCCCACCTTCCACAGACCAAAGCCCATTTTAGAAATCACTCCTCTTAAGCACAGTTTCTCTCCCAAATGATAAAGGAATGATTATGAGATTAGTTCATTTAACATCCATAATAATTAATAAATTACTTCAAATTACTATTCCATTATATTACATTCTGTAAGATTTTTACATATTATAAAATTAGCCACTTTATTCAGCAATAATAGAAGCAGAGAGAAATGCTACCATGACAAGGGCTGCTAGCCAGTGAACCACTTGTGTAACCCACAGAAAGTTTAGATACACAAGTGATACTCAGATTGAGGCTCATGAGTCACAAGTGGCTTTTAAATGCGTCTCCTGTGGCTCTTTGCAGCACGTGATATTAAAACACTGATTTAATTATTAACCCCAATCTAAGTTATTAATCAATCAGGATGCTTTTACTATATTAACCAATTGTAGTTGATAAAATAATAATACTTGATCAGTCATTTTGCTGTGAGTGTGCGTGTGTATATATATTATATATATGAATTAATATTTCCCCATCATACTGTTTAAATATGAATATATAGTACTATAGTAAATAAAATAATGAATTCACACTACTGTGGGACTTTTGAGTAATGTTGATTGCCAGTTTGGCTCCTGAACCACTGAAGTCTGAGTATCACTGATAAACAAAGGCACATCAGGGTGTATAAGACAAAAATGAAATGCAGGGATTTACAGGGTTTTTAAAAACAGCCTTTTTCAGATATGCCAAATTACATAACTGTTGACTAAATCTCCTAATCTATTTTTAACTGTCCTACTACTGATGTCTGAAATAAATGTGAGTAGAACCAATATCCACTAATAGATCAGTTCAATCGTAACTAATTATTCCAGGAGGCATTTTCAGGCCCTCTTTCATATTGTTTTGCTTAATGAATTGGAATTTCCTGGTATGCACCCAAGTGCCATTACTGCTGATAATGGGATGGCCTTTATCATGTTCTTTACCATAGTGTTTGGCATATCTACACTCTGCTTTGGGTAGGGCTACACTACCCACCGGATTGGCAGGCAGCAATTGATCCAGCGGGGGTCGATTTTATCACGTCTAGACTAGACGCGATAATCGACCTCCAAGCACTCTCCCATAGACTCCTGTACTCCACCGCCGTGAGAGGCGCAGGCAGACTTGACCGGGGGGGGGGGGGGGGAGAAACGACAGCTACATTATTCATGCAGCTGAAGTTGTGTAACTTAGATCGATCCCCCCCACAGTGTAGACCAGGCTTTAGTGTCTCCCCTTTTATTCATTCATGCCCTCAGTCTCTGTCAAGGTGATCTATGTTCTTTTCTACCAGAAGAGGGCTGAATATAACTACTTCTGGAGCCTGTGAACTCTGCTCATTGAGTCTGCCAGAGAGTTTTTTAGGGTATGTCTACACCGCAATGTAAACCCAGGGTTAATAGAACTCCACTTAGCAGACACTGGGTTTGTTATAACCTAGGGCAGGAGTCGGCAACCTTTGAGAAGTGGTGTGCCAAGTCTTCATTTATTTACTGTAACTTAAGGTTTTGCGTGCCAGGGGCTGGAACCCCAGAACGGCAGCGGGCTGAGTGGGGCTGGCGGCTGGGACCCTGGCTGGCAGGGGCCGGCGGACCGAACCCCAGACCAGCAGTGGGGATGGCAGATGGAACCCTGACCGGCAGCGGACTGAGCCACTCAGCTCGCTGCTGGTCTGGGGTTCCATCTGCCAGCCCCTGCCAGCCGGGGTCCCAGCCACTGGCCCCGCTCAGCCTGCTGCTGGCCCTGGGTTCCATCCATCTAGGCTGGCAGCAGGTTGAGCAGGGCCGGCAGCCAGGACCCCAGCTGGCAGCAGAGTGCCACCAAAAATTAGCATGCGTGCCGCAGGCTGCCGACCCCTGACCTAGGGCTTGAGCATCTACACTCATTTGTAACCCCATGTTAGGAATTGTTGAACCCTGCATCCCAACCTGGGGCTCCAGCATCTACGCTGCATTATGTGGGGCTGAATCCAACCACCCATATCCCAGACTTCTTAACACCCTCCCAAAATGTGGCTGCTCTCACCCTTTGATTGTGGTGCAGTGTGGAAAAATTTGACTGTGCCTGTCTAGAGGACAAAAAGTTGGCCTGTGGGATTGTGGAATACTTTTCGCAGTCTTCCGGACCAGAAGCCCAGTGGGGCTACGTCTATGCTGCAGAGCAATAGGGCTTGAACTGTGGGTCCTGGCTTGACTCAGGCTCAGGCCCTCCACCTCCTTGGGGTCCTGGGTCTGAGTTGTGGGTTAGCAAGATTTGTGTCTAGAAGGAAGAGGGGGCTAGGCTTGAGCCTGAATTCCAACCCTGAGCTTACACTGCAGTGTAGATATACCCATAGAGAACAAGGTAATCCTTTCGCCATTCCTAACCCCTGTTACTGTAATGGTGAGTTTGTGTCTGAAGACTGCCCTTTATATTCACTGCCATACAAGCATAACTGCACATCTAATAAAGTTTTCAAAACATAAAAAAAATGCAATATGGTCCATCAGAACAGCAACTTACCAGTTTCTATCATTAATCTTTCACTAGGAATTGACTTCAGTGTTTCTAAGTTGGCTTCTGTTTTCAGTGAGCTAGAAATCATAAGAATAGGGAGTGAATTTGGACGTAAGTTGATGTTTTGTTAGAGGATTGTGGTTTTTTCTTCAAACCATACTTAAGCCATGTGTGACTGGAATCATCTTCTCAGAGCCTTATGAAGCTCATAACTTTTAGAAACTAAGTAGAATGTTCTCTGGCTGGTATTTAATTACCTTGCTTACAAAAATGGTTTCTTAGCAAAAGTGGTTTCTTAAAGAGTTAATTTCTAAATAATGTGTAAGTATTATTTGCCTCAACTTATATTAAAAAAAGCTCCCAGCTGTGTGTCCAAGCCACGGCTAAAAATGACAACCCTGGGAGGTGGCTCGCTGTCCCAGTCCTAATTCCAGTTCCACAGATCAGCTTCTACAGCCACACTGGCCTGGTAAAGCACATGGAAGCTTCTGCTGGGTTTCTGTGTTCACCTGGCTCGATATCTGGATAATTTAAAGGCTCCTGCCAAAAGGTGTAGCAGTCTGAGCTCACG
This sequence comes from Lepidochelys olivacea, assembly GCF_965140295.1. Lineage (NCBI taxonomy): Eukaryota > Metazoa > Chordata > Testudines > Cheloniidae > Lepidochelys > Lepidochelys olivacea. The sequence continues at coordinate 21,823,095 of NC_140412.1, read as the reverse complement.
TAAATCAAACAGTTAGGTCTCAGGATAATTAATAGTGTGATTTCAGCCCAGTCCATTGGTAGATCAGGCTGGTCACATTAATTCTTGGTTACTTTTGGACTAGACAATGTAGTTTTGTTTTTTTTAATTACTCTGTCCTAAAATACAGCTGCCTCTACACTCCACCTCATTTATTTACAAACTAGAATTGGCATGGAGCATCTCAGAAAGGGCCCAAGACTAGATTATCTCAGTGTGTAAAGAAGAATGCATTTGACCTGTGAATTGAGAACTTTTTGCAGTTAACAGATTAATAAATGCAAATCTAAATCTGTCTACAAATGATCACTTAGTCTAATGGGCTTTGAAGTCTTAACCTCATTTTAAAAAGTAATTACATTTCAAGTTATGAAACTATTTTAAAAATATCATTTGTTGAAAAGAACTTACCAACCATTTATTCCTATATAGAGATCCAAATCTATTATAGCAGCTGCTTCTTCCTTTGTGCCATCAAATGAATGTACCTAGAAAAGAGGTTTATATACTTTATCATGTAAGAAAACCTGTAACCCAAAATTAATATTTGTGTAAATATTTATAGTTCTTAATTGTAAAGTAAAAACCAGAGGTAATATGCAAGATATATTTATATAGAATTCAGTGAATTATAGAGTAAGTAAGGCTCATCTGATAGCACTTTTGCTTTTGGGCAAGAGGCTCACAGGCTGAATTCTGCACCCGAATATTGACAAAAGAGTGCAGCCCCTTGACAAGTAGCGTTGGTTGTGAATGCGTTTCGGAAGGATGGCCTGCTCTTCTCTCTCAGCCAGGGATGATGATTATATCTTAAAGTAACCTACAAGAATTTTTTAAAAAAAAAATTGTCCTTTGTTTTCAGTTACTATTTTTAACATTAAAATATAAAACCTTAATTTCTGCAGATATATACTGGTTGAAAGTTACATATGGACATGGTTTTGACAAAGTGTTTTGATATAAAAAGTGAACGTTTGTGGTTACCGTTCCTGCTGGAGCATGCAACAGACAAAAAATTAAAAATGCAGTGGTACAAAGTTAGTTGCACCAGAAAAAGTGCAGTTTGTCAATCACAGAAAAGGCATCCTAGACATTAGCGGTAGTAGGACCAACGATGGAGAGGACTTCATCGCTAAAACAGACTGGTTTGGAGTGATGTAAGCATGACCCTTATGTTAAAGTATGACTTTTTTTTTTTTTTTTTTTTTAAACTCTTGGTGATCTGGTATCCTACCAATCAATATCTAAACTGAACCCTGCCCATATCCATGTACAAAACCCACCATTTTATATTGGGTTTCAATTTCTAGACAGGATTAGTACTCCTTAAAACTAACTGCAGCTGTAGACACTTCAGAATTGGGAAGGAGCCAGTTTAAGCAAAAAGTGCTTAAAGCTGCACTTCTGGCAAGCCAATAAAAACTGTTGATGTCAGCTGCAAAGTCTCTCTCTCCTTGACCAATCCTCATACCTTGCAAGAAACTGTTGGAAAAGCAACAGTGAGAAGGATAAAAGTAGTGAAAGGGATTGTAAAGCTACTATGGATTTGTAGTGGTTTAAATGGTTTAACCGGAAATCTACTGAGATTATATTACACTCAAAAGGATAGTACTCAAAACAATTAAATGAGTGTTAGATTGAATATAATTTATTATAAGATTGGTCATACTTACCACTCCTCCCACATATCTATCTCTATTCCTTCTCATTATTTCTGCCAATTAAAAGAAAGAACAATGTAAGCAAAACTAACTATTTGCTAAAGGGCAAAAGCAAACTATTACAAACTTTTGTCACATTCAGTCCTGAGCAAAACCTACCTAAGAATTCAGTGTGTGCATTTCTACAATGGAGAAACATTGGCAATTTTGTTTTCTCTGACAGGTCAAATTGCTTTTCAAAGTATCTGTAAGAAAAAAAATATGTTTTTAGATAGAAACTGGGTGCAAGATTGAATAAAAATGGTGTAAAGGAGGCCATGAGACAGAATGGTCTTTTTAAGAAAAAGAGGTTCTCAAACTGGTCTGCGGACAACCAGTGGTCTGCGAGCTCCATTCAGATTGTCCGTGGATAGTTCCCTCTCAGGTGCGCGCTTGGGCGGTCACACATGAGAGAATGAAGGGCCACCCACCTAATTAGTGGAGCCATTCAGACGTAGCCTCCACTAATTACGAGCCTGGACCCTGGAGAAGACCCACATGTAAGGTGAGGTGGTGGCCGGGGGGGGGAATAGGAGGTAGGTGGGAAGAGGACAGTGAGGCGAGAAGAGGGGGTAGGCAGAATTTAGGACATGCAGGGCTGCGGCGGTCAGAGAAAGAGGCGACTTTCCCCAGCTCCAGTGCTGCAGCTGTCGGGGAGAGATGGCAGCTCTGTGGCTGCTGTGGTGGGGGAGAGACTCCCTTTCTTCCCAGCCCCAGCTTGGAAGCTGCTGTGGCAGGGGAGAGAGGGTACATCCATCGCATTGGAAAGGTAAGACTACTGATATTAAAATATGAATTGTGCGCTTTTATTTGTAGAACAAAAAAATGTTTATTAAGTTTTTTTTAAAAGAATGTTTTTATCCAAAGCACTTTTCAATAGTTAGCTAATCATACAAACAATGTTTGGAAAGATCATTAAGTGGTTCACTGAGACCCCCAACAAGTGGTCTGCAGAAAAAAAGTTTGAGAACCACTGGTGTATATATAGTAAAGAAACAATGAATTTGCACTACTGTGGCTCTTTTAGATAATGTGGATGGCTAATTTGGCTCCTGAACCACTGAAATCTGAGTAATTTTCCCAGACATATGTAGGACAGCTACCAGCAAAATGCAAAAATATCTAGGAAAAACAATAACATTAAATTTACAAACCTAAAAGTGGCATGTGTCTTTCCCCATTTTACATTTCTTTGTTGCCTGCTCTCATTCCCCTCCCTCCCACCCCCCATCTATCTTTTCTCTATGGTGATTTCCAGCAAGGATGCCAAGTGGAGCCAACAGGAATTGAACTGACAAAACCAATTTATTTCAGACAATCCATTGAACAATCAGATGTAGAGACCTTCTGCCTCTGCAGCTCAACAGATGATCTACCTGTTCTATTTTTCCTCTTCTACCCTCCCACGCCAATTTAAGTATGGTTAATTAGAAGTTTTCCTCTAGCCCACTAAAACTATAAGTCAAGCACTTGCATCACTGACCATGCTGATTCAGATAGCTGTCTGTTAGCTTGTGTAGTGGGAAGGAACAATTAGACTCTAAAGATTTATTTCAGTAGGCTCAGGCTCTGTTTAGGAAACAGAAGAATCTTCAAAGTGACATCATCTACTCCTGCTCACTATTCCAGTGTTTCATTTCACAGCAATGGTTGAACAAGTCTTCACCAAGTTGTGCTTTATTGAATTCAGCACATTTTGGTTGCTACTGGAAACTAAGAACAAGAACAAAATATGCTGGCCACTTGGCTGATCCTCTTACTACAAGAGGCTAGTGCAGTAGCATGTAATGCTGTAGCTTTTAACCTATTTACAAGCCACTATACCTTCTGTAGCAAAAGCTACAGCTTCATACTGCAGGTGCAAAGTGTAAAAAGTCCTAAGTAACCTCTCCAATTCTGTGAATGACATTAGTTCTCTCCCTACTCAGACAGCAATGTGCAAGCATCATCCACAAGTCCAAAGGTTATTTTGTTGAAATTTATCATCTGCTGTCAAAGATGTATTTCTCAACTGCTTCCCTAGACAGCCCTACTCATTTCTGCAGGGTTTCCTCCCCAACACCACAACCCAATTCTGGGTGCAGTGCCAGCATCAGAACAACTCAGTCCCTTCCCTGCTCCTTAATGTGTGCTTTGCCCTCTGACAAACTAGCCCGCTCCTCACCAGCTTTCCTAGATTGCCCTGCTCCTAAGGCCTACCTTGCCAATATCTTGCCCCCTTATCCACTGCAGGCTTTGTCCTCTGTGACAGTTCCACTCCCTTCTACAAGCCTCCCTTCTATGCCACTCCCTATTGTAGGCTTCCCTCTGGACTGGAGCTCCAGACAGTTCTTGAATAGCAAAGTCAGTGAATGCCTTTCCTATCCAGAAACTCTCAAATTCTGATTGATTTTACAGCAAAGGATGTATTGATTCAATGTCAGGTATAAGAGTGGTTTTGCAATATTAAAAGTGGAATAGAATCATAGGACTGGAAGGGACCTCAAGAGGTCATCTAGTCCAGTCCCTTTCACTCTTGGCAGGATTAAGTATTATCTAGACCATCCCTGACAGGTGTTTGTCTAACCTGCTCTTAAAAATCTCCAATGACAGAGGTCCCACAAACTCCCTAGGCAATTTATTCTGGTGCTTAACTATCCTGACAGGAAGTTTTTCCTAATGTCCAACCTAAACCGCCCTCACTGCAATTTAAGCCCATTGCTTCTTGTCCCATCCTCAGAGGTTAACAAGAACAATTTACTTCCCTCCTCCTTCTAACAACCTTTTATGTATTTGAAAACTGTTATATCCCCTCTCAGTCTTCTCTTCTCCAGACTAAACAAAACCAGGTTTTTTTCAATCTTCCCTAATAGGTCATGATTTCTAGACCTTTAAATCATTTTTGTTGCTCTTCTCTGGACTTTCTCCCTCTTATCCACATCTTTCCTGAAATGTGGTGCCCTGAACTGGACACAACACTCCATGAAGGAGCTTAGCATTGCAAAGCTGAGCATCACAGCGCCTTTTAGGTACCTAGAAAAATCAAAGGAACACCACCGCAATCCACAAAAGCCAGCACATTAAGTGGGTGCCAATCCCCTTGCTCCAATCACTCCTTCATTATTTATCCACAGCGGAACAGCTTCAACAGGAGAGACTGAGGGAGCTCCACATCATAATATCCCATAGCTCCATGGTTAGAGCACCCTCCTGAGAGGTGGGAGACCCCTGTTCAAATCCTTTCTACAACTCTTGCAGAGAGGGAGAAATTGAATCCTGATCTCCCACATCCCAGGTGAGTGCTCTAAACACAGGGATAAAAGTTGTAAGGTGGGCACCACAACCTCCTCTGGACAGATGCGGAATGGAACCCAACCTGTTCGGTGTGCTCAAAGTTTGCCTACCACATCAGACCTTACATGCAACTTAGGCGGCCAATGCCTATCTTCCCCCAGTTCATAGATTGCTCTGGGGCTTTGGTGAGAGATAGGTGTCCGGAAGCCTAGAGGGAGGCATCAGTGCACATGTCCCAGGGTCTACAACTTAGGCATCTATGGAACTTTTACAGCAGAAAGTTAGGTGCTGAGTGAGTTTAGGCATCCAGAGTATTGCAGTGAGGTTGTGCACTGGGATTACGTGTTTAACTCTCTGGAATTTAACCACCTAAATTGCTTTGTGAATTACACCCTAAGTACCTGATTTTTTTTTTTTAAATATAGGTCTCTTTCCTATAAAATCATTATTGCTGGTCAAAAAATAATAGATATCAGACTTCAAGTTAGAATAAGTATGTAGCCAACAAAATGCCACTTGCTATAATACAAAATGAAAAATGTTGTAAATCACTGTAAAGATTTATACATCAATCTCTATAGTTATCAAATCTCTTACTTGAGTTGGGTGTCTTTAGGGCAAAATTCTAATCTATCAAAATCTACAAAAGAAAAAAAAACAATTAATTCCTTGTCTTTTTTAAGAATTCAACGAAGAGGATAATCTTGAGCTATCCCAACAATACTTACCCAGGCCACATTCCCCAATTGCTCTGATCTTCCCCTTATTTTTTTCAACGAGATTTTGCAATTCACCTAAATATTGGTCAGGGTCACTCTGCTCAAATTCTCCACAGCGGGTGGGATGGCAGCCAACCGTACTGTAAAACATGTCTAGTGCATAACAGTATTAGAATTTTATTTCCAGGAATACAGTAAGTTTATATCAAATTAACAGCAACTCATACTGAATTTATTTTTTCCTTGGGGCAAACCCTGAGCAGAAGTGGGGCTGGTTCAAGCAAACCAGGTGACCTTCAGCTCTGAGGCTCATGATTTAACATGTTACTTTCTTCCTCCCACCTGTTCCAATCTCCTATGCAATCCTTGTTGGGGTGGGAGAGATTCAGTCCAGCTAGGTAAGGGGATAACTTGTCCAGAAGTTTTGATACTTTGATACCGGAAGCCTAGAGGGAGGCATCAGTGCACATGTCCCAGAGTCTACAACTTAGGCACCTATGGAACTTTTATAGCAGAAAATTATGCGCCGAGTGAGTTTAGGTATTCAGAATTTGTGGGTATGTTTGTGAAGGAAGTTAATACCACAACTCAACAAAACAATTAAGCACATGAATAATCCCAGCCTTATTCAACAGAGCATTTAAGCATATACTGAAATTTAAGCACAGGCTTAACTGCTTTGCTGAATAGGTACGGGATCATTCACACACTTAAATGATCTGCTAAATAGGGATCTAGGTGAACAGTGGATGGAGGTTGCTTTCAAACAGAAAGAGAAGGGGGAACCTGCAAACACTGCAATAAAGAGAAAAATATCCCTATTCCACATGGTAATCATATTAGTACAATCACCACAAAATAGCACAAACTCCACACCGTGTGGCACTGCAAGCCTGAGCAGTAAATACTATACGAGCATTTCAGTTGGCTCCAGAAGGGCAGGGGCCAGAGAAGTATTATTACATCCTTCTCACACCAGTGTTGCGAGTCTCTTCCATCCCCTTCTGTCATTGGCTGTTGCTTCCATCTGCTCTATGGTGTTCAGACCAATTGTTCTGCCCTCCCTACTAAGGGTTCTTGTTAAGATTTTTCTTGGGCACCCTTGTTTCCTCACACCAGTTGGTTTCCACTTGACAGGTTCATGTGGAAGTCTGGGTGTTAGCATCCAGAGTACATGCCCCAAATACATCAAGCACTTCCTTCTGATTCTGGTAGAGACAAGCTGCTGGTTCGTGATTTCTTAGATCTCTTCACTGGTGATGAAACCTTTCCATCCAAGGCCCAGGATCTTTCAAAGGCACTTATTTTCAAAGGCACCTGGTTTTCTGTTTAATCGTTTGGTAGATCTCCAGCCCTCAGAGCTGTATATTAACACTGAGATTATGTTTGAGTTGACAATTCTAAGTTTTGTTTTTGCACTCTATATCTCTGATTTCCATAGGTTGTTGAGTTTAGTGAATGCTGTGGATGCCTTTCCTATCCTTGATGTCATTTCTTTCCTGAGGTCTCCATTGGCTAGTCTGGTGCTACCCAGGTAAATGAACTATTCTACTTTCTTGATGTTTTTACCTTCTAATAGGATGCCCCAGCTTAACATCCAGGTTTCAAGGATGTTTGTGTTGGCGTAACTGATTTTGAGCCCTACTTGGCTTCCTGTTTTTGCCAAGATGTCGGTCTTTGTTTGTAGCTTTTGAGGGTGTCATTCAGTAGCACGATATCACCAGTAAAGTCTAGGTCTTCTAGGCATTTGGTAACTACCCATGCTATGCCAATGTGTGTGTTGGTAACATGCTGCTTCATTATCAGATACACAATGCAGCCCTGTTTCATACCACTGTGCACACTGAACCATGCTGTTGTCTGGTAGTTCACTCTTACAGTACACTTTGCATTGCTGTATACAGCATTGATGATATTGATAACTTTAGCTGGAATTCCATAAGACTGAAGAATATTCTGCAATGTATGCCTTTGCAGGCTGTCAAATGCCTTTTGAAAATCCCTGAAATAGATAATAAGGGGAGCTGGCTATTCTGTACGTTCTTCTAGGACAGAAAAGTACTCCTCCTCCAAAAACACTCTTGATTTGTTTTATCTAGAAATACAGAAACAGAAGATAGGAAGGACTGATATCCACCAATACCCCATGCCCTCTGTAATAACAAGAAATAAATTATGTAGAATATATCCACCTAACCTGGATATATTTTTTCTTTTCTTGAATCTGAATAATGTGGATTCTGCCAATAGCTCCAGGAATAAGTAATTTTAAATGTTAATTGCCATGGGGAAGGGTGGAAATCTACAGCTACAGGGATTAAATATATATCATGTCTTTTAAAGTAAGGATACCATTTGTCTGTGCCAGCTGCAATGCATCTTTACTATCTTGTAGATTTCCGCCTGTAATCATAAACTGAAACGAAGAAAAACAGTTAGTAAATGTGTGTTCAACTTTGAATTAACAGCAAACAACCAGGAAATGCTTTAAAAGGCACTCAGATACCAGAGTGATAGAAATCAGAGAAGAACCTAGACAAAGGAATGCCTAGTAGCTATCTGTATTATGAATATAGTAGTATTCTGTTAAACCACGCAAGTGTCTCAAGATTCATTAAGACTTTCAGCAGACATATTAGTGAATGTACTATAGGCCAAATCATGGTTTTTGATCAGTAGTACATAAATTAGCCTCCCACCATAATGTCGGTCACAGTCCATTCAATTACTGCAATACCACTATTAATAACAGTATTGACCTTTTTGATTTTCATCTTCAAGGCATTTTTCTGGGTACTTTTCTGTGAGGATTAATTCATTTGTAAAGTATAATCCCCATTTTACAGTTGGGGAAATCAAAGTAGAAGGATGATGTGATTTTTAAAAAGCCGTCCAGGGAATCAGTATTAGAGCCCCAGGATTAAAAATTCAGGAGTTTCGGGCCCTCAGTGTCATGCTCCAACCATAGCATCAGAGCTTGTTACATTAACATTGTAGTTTTAAGTGTCCTCTTAACCTTTCATATGTTGGATGTACATCCAGCGTTTTATTGCCTCTGCAATAAAACCATGTCTCATTCTCCCAAGGGAGAACAAAGGCAATTTAAATGTACGATTGTTCAGCTCTATTAGTTTTTCTTCAAACCAGGTAATGCTTTTGCTATAGAACATTTTCTATTGTTTGTTTTTGGAAACACAGGACTGGATTTTAAGTTACTTGTGCAAAATGAACAGTTGATAGCTGTGACAGCATGTGCAAATAAGTTAATATATGTGCAAATGCCAAGATTTGGCCATATGACTACATAATTACGTCATCGGGATACGCAATCACATCAATTGCACATACAAGTTAAAGGTGTGCAATTACTAGTTCTGAGGGAATTGTGCACCAAATATTTAAAAATCTGCACACTTTGTCAAAACAACACAATATAATCACACATTTTTCAATTATTTTGGTAATTTATTTCAAAATACCGGTCAGCAAGTAAGTCTGTAACAATACAGACTACAAAAAAGATTCAGGAAATGTTTTCTGACAAATAGATTGCATAGTAGGCATATTAGTACATCTATATGGCTCCACAGTAAGCAAGGAGGACAGAGTCTCACATACCCGCACGCCCAGCCCTGTCCTCCTGACCCAGGTGTGGGGCAGGCAGGCTCAGCCTGGCAGGATCCAAGTATGGAGGGGCTTAGTGTGGGGGGATCCAGGTCACAGTGTTCTGTGTGGGGCAATCTGGGTGCAGGTGGCTTGGTGGCAGGTCTGGGTACAAGGGGGATCTGGATGCACAGGGGCTTGTTGGGGGATTCTGGGTGTAGGGATGGAGGTTTAGATACAGAGGGGTTGGCCAGACCAGGGTCAGCGTCTCATACAGTGAACACTTCCCCTGCAGCCAGGGAGCGATGATGGCAGGAAGCGGGTGGGGGTGGGGGAGGGGTGAGGTGGAGTTTCCTGCAGCCAGGGTAGGTTCTAGGGGTGGGTCTGATCCGACAGTGGCCTTGGGAGTGGCCACTGGACGGGAAGAGGAAGTCCCATTCCCCAGGTCAGCCAGGATTAGCAGCTAGAGTCTAGTGCCCGGTAGGAGCCACCAGCTGGGGCATCCCCAGCCCTGTCCCTCCCCAGCTACTTCAATAGCAAGTGAGAGGGACAGAGAGAGCCCAGCCCTGTCCCACAAGGTGGCGATTTACATCCCCCCCGCGCTGCTCCTGACACCCAAACCAGATGTGCCCCTCCAACCCTGACTGCTCCCCAGAAGGGATGCATGAATCAGTTTTTCTGTGGGGTAAAATCTGTGGGGGACACTAATTCTGCACTTGCGTAGAATTCCTCCAGGAGTATATAACACCACATGTATTGTACGTGCCTAACATTTTTCAGAATCAGGGCTAACAATGCTCATGATAGCTAAACAATTTCTCACGTACTCTGGATGTAACTGGGGTTTATTATCTACTTGCTATATGTCAATAATTCCCATGAATGTTACTGGTCACTGTGCTCTGAGGAGAAACAGAAACATCTTACTGTGAAAGATGCAAGCTTCTCTAGAACTAATCAGGAGAGCCACAAAACAGCAACATAATGATTGTGACATAATGATGTGCTCTTGGGCAAATTACTTAATCTATGTTTATCAGTTTCTCTGTGTGCAAAATAGGAATATTACTAATTAATTACATCACAGGAGTGTTGTGAGGATTGAATAATGTTTGTACAGCACTTACATAAGTGCTAAGTATTACTGATTCTACATTAGTTTCTTTGAACTTTTCCCCTACTCTCCAAATTTTAACTCCTTTCAGATTATGTTTTATTTATTTATTAAACCTCCTGTGGAAGAGGTGTGGGTTCTTTCTTTTTAAAGCAAACTAAGATCTATGCTTTATTAACATAGTAAAATACCGTTATATCATCACAAAACTGCTGATTTGAGCAAATTCATATTTTTTGTTTGGAAAACCAAAATATCTTTAATTTTACAGAGGTCCAATAAAAAGGAGTTGGACTGAATACTTGTTTCTTGAATATTCACTGGCCACTGTAGTTGGGAAGGAGCTTTTGGCCAAGAATTTTTATCATAGAGTTCCAAGTTTGCACATAATGATGTAAATCTAAATAAAGGTAAGAACTCTATTAACTGTACGTCTACTGTTAGTACATCAACTAACAGAGAGTCAGCTAAGGGCCTAATCCTGCAAACATCTATGGACATACTTAACTTTACACAGGTAAAAAGCACATAAAGATGATTGAATTAAAGCCGGCTTCTAATTCTCCCTGGTGGTGCTCAACCCCAGACCCTGCCCCCAAGCCTCCATCACTTCCCGCCCCACCCCTGCCCCTCCTCTTCCCACCCTTTCCTCCAAGCGTGTCTTGTCTCCACTCCTCCCCCTCCCTCCCAGTGCCTCCTGCACGCCGCTGAACAGCTGTTCTGAGGCGTGCAGGAGGCACTGGGAGGCAGGGGGAGGAGTTGATCAGTGGGGCCTGTGGCCCTGGACATGACTCGCGGACCCCAGTTTACGAACTACTGAACTCAAATGTTTACAGAATCAAGGCCACATGAATATTTGGTGTAGGCTGACAGAGGTAATCACAAAGTGAGAGAGTTACATAGATAATGGAAGTCAATACTGGCCTCCTTCAACACAAAAAACACCCAGAAAACTTCCCCCTCCCTTACGTTAGAACTTGCCATGGCCAGTTTTACATACAGAAGTTTTTTGCAAAAAGGATGCCCTTTCATGTATTTTTGTGACCAGCTAATCACTGTGCACAGGAAGATGTAATATCGGGTACAAAGAATTTGGATTTTGCAGAGAACTCTGCAATACTAAAGAAAGTTTCTGGTATTTTTATAGTTGCTAATTTCAGCAGAAAATTGTTTTTGTTACAACTTCAGTATTCCTAAAAACTCTAGCTGTTAAAATCCATTTTTAAAAATGTACAACATCATAACAAAACCATATATGCATGATCTATAAGAGAAGTTACCTTTTTAACACCGGTTTTGACTGCTCTCTCTATTACATCCAAAAAGTCATCTGCAAAAGTAAAAATTTGGTAAATTAAGGTCCAGTTCTTAACACATAATTTAACTTGCACATTCCTTTGCTATAAAGTCATTTATGTACAGTTAGTAATATGCTTAACATGATGTGAATAATCTTTGGACACATACAATTAGTTAATCTTTAGGAAGGCAAATAGGAGGATGATGCAAATGACTAAGAACCGGATCTAAAACCCATTTAAGTTAATGGGATGTTTTCCATAGACCTCAATGGGATTTGGATCAGGCCCTAGTTACATAAATGCCTCTCTTGTCTTGAGCTCTGTGTCTGACAACTGTGTTTGCTGAAGTAGTAGGTATAGTGGGTCACTGTGCCCCAGCACACCAACAGCCTGATAGCTCACTCCGCCTGCATAGACCCCCATCTGCTGAGTTGTCTCTACGGGTAGAGACTGTGTCGCTTAACGAGTCTGTAAGTAGCTGTAGGCCAACTAATCCCACCGATTTTCTGTTCCTGCCTCAAGAGCTGAGCTGTCTGCATGGTCAGTCAATACTTGTTCTCCAATATTGAAATTAAATCCAAATGAAAGACTGCAGTTAAATGAAATACTGCTTATTTAAGGAACAGAAAAGAATGAAAATGAATTACAAGTTCTTTGGGAAGTGGGGAAATTGTCTAATTTCCTTTTAGCTTCTCTAAATAACTCTTTCCTTTTATTCTCTAAATAACTCTTCTTTCGAGTTGGTTGGAAAAAGGGTCAGTATATTTCATGAAAATTTTCAAAAGAAACTAAAGGTTAGTTAAAAAAAAAACAAAAGAAGTTTTGTTTCGGGGTTGGGGGGGTGGGGGAACCACTCTTTTTTTTAAACTTTCCCCCACTGTTTTCCATTAGAAAGGGAGACGAGAGAATAAAAAAAGTGAAAGAAAGTGGAATTTTCGCCACCAAACAAAAAAACGGAAAAAATTTAGTCAAAAAGCCATTTATAAAAAAAAAGAAGATCTGGCTCTACTCTGTATCTTATTACAATGTTATTTTATAACTTTGTATATTTCTTACAGCCATACTGCTCAGCTACTTTATTTTTCCACCTCATAAAACAGCAATAGACTGAGGGAAACGATCTTCAGGAATCTAAACAAAATAATACTTACTTGTATTTTGAATACGCTCCTATCATTTGCCCATGTACCATAAAAACAAATTACAAGCTTTACTAAATAGACCAATGAAAGATTAAAAACTCTGCCATAAATGCAACTCCTGCTGACATGACAAAGTTGATTCCTGTGAATCTGTAGCATAAAGAAATGCACTCTAAAAACCTGTGTGTATTTCATATGCACTGCTGTTTAACTTTGATGTATTATGCTTAATATGGTATGAATAGTCTTTGGACCTAAATAATTGGCTAGCTAGAACAAAGTGAAGCCAGCTGTCTTGTCTTCAGCAGAACAGGTGGACTGGATTAGAGTTTAAGTTCCCACAAACTAAAAAAAAAAGTAGATAGTAGGAAAACATTGGAATTAAAATATACAGCATATAATATGCTGCACTGTGCCTTCCTTTTAGAAGTCCAAAGGAAAACGTCTCTGCTACAAAGGAAGTGACCATCTGAAAGATTTATTGTGTGTGAATATAAGAACAAACATCCAAATTGTACCACATAATACAATTTACTTTATCTGGTTTCTTTAATTATGCCTGAGGGAATTCTGTGCCACTGTGCATGCACAGAATTAATGTTCCCCACAGATTTATTTGCTTCACCGCAGAAAAATGACTTTCTGACAGGGAAGCAACAGGAAGCTGCAAGAGCAGTCACACACCACTCCCTAGCTACGCAGGTACATTGTTTCAAGCACATGGTGGAGACGTAAACCACTGCAGGGCTGGGGAAACCCCAGCGAGTAGCTCCTACCCTGAGCCGGGATCAGCTGTTAGCCCAGGCTAGGCTGGGCTGGAGGCAGGAGAGGACAGGACTTCCTCTTCCTCTGTAAGGAGTGGCTGGGGCTGTGTCAGACCCACCCCCAGAAACTCTCCCAGCTACAGGAAACTCGGCATCCTCCCCTGCTTCCATCACTCCTCAGCTGCCAGGGAGGGGGTCACTGTATAGGGAGCTGCTCCCCCATCTACCCAATCCCCATGAATCTGGACTCCCGTACCCAGACACCCCCACCAAGCCTCACCCCAGACATCCAGAACCCCCCTAGCCTTCCATACCCAAACCCCATCACATTGAACCTCAACCCCTGCATCTGGAGCCCCCCTGCACCCAGACCTCCTGCCTCAGGACCCCCATCCCTGAACCCAGACCACCCCCCTCCCCCACTGAGCTCCTTGCACCTAAACCCCCACGGCACCAAGCCCCACTCCCCCAGCACCCAGACTCCCCTGCTGAGCCCCCCATACCCATATCCCTCTGCTGAACCCCAACCACCTTCACCTGGAAGCCCCTGCACCTGGAACTCCTCCCAACAAGCCTCTGTGCATCCAGATTCCTCCTACACCTAGAACACCCCCCCACTGAGCTGCCTGCAACCAGACTGTTCCACACAGAATCCTCTCACCCCACACCTGGATCCCTCCACACTAAGCCCCTCCACACTTGGATCCTGCCTAGTTGAGCCTGCCTGCTCCACACCTGGCACAGAGGGGCAGGCCCAGGCCTTGTGCTGTGTCACGGTTGGATGCAACCTCATCACTGAATCCATGCCCTGATGATTAGGGGTGGGGAGCCTGTGGGGTGATTTCCCACCTTCGTACACAGCCAGTGGCCTGTGCTCCCCACTGCCATGCTGGAGCCTCTGCATTTATTTACTGACAAATAAAACTTGCAGAATTTTAAAATCTTGTGCACATAATTTTTAGGAGCAGAATTTGTAACCTTTTGGCACAGAATGCCCTCAGGAGTATTTAATACAAGGATTAAGTTAGGCACATGACTGAAAATAACTTGCATTTTCCTATGCCACCAGAAGCAGGTGTTCCTCACACTCTCTTAAAATTCCTCTGAGGACCAATCAGATAGGAGCATCATACCAATAAAAAGGAAGAAAAACCCAGAACAAAGAAAAATAGAAGAAAATTTGCTCCATGTTAGGATTGAAATTATAATTATCTGGAATTCATGTCAGTACATTGTATAAAACCTCACACCTAAAATTTTTGAATCCCCCTTTTTTTTGAAAGAAGAGAGTGGAAAAGAAAAGGAATGTGTAGGAGAGAATTCCCCAACAAATATGAAATTAATGCCCTGTAGTACAATGTATCACAAAATAATTCACATGGAAGCTAAAGAGAAAAAGAAGCTTGAAGATTTATAGAAAGAAATCTTGACTGTTATTACTAATAAATATTTACTGAGAGACAGTGTGTACAACTCTGTACATACACAACAGAAGTAATGGACCTTGTCACATAAAACTTACAATATAAACCAGACAGACACTACAGTCTAAACACATAGGACAGGACCCTCAGCTAGGGCACATCAGAGTAGCTCCACTGATTACAATGGAGTTACACCAAAGTATACCAGCTGATGATCTGACCCACAAAATACAAAGGCTGGAAGTCTAAACTCAGATCTGTCTGCATAACCTTGTAAAACCACCGTGGAAAGATTTTACCAAAATGTTCAGCTACTTAGATTTGAATCTGTATGGAAGTTATATTTCAAAATATACATGTTCTAATTAGAAGGTATAAACATGTATTTTTAAAGCACCAACCTCACTTTGGACACTATAGAAATAAGTAACAACTAGGTGAAAGCCTATTGCTGTTGTATGAGTGTAAGTAAGTGTAAAAAAGTAGAAAATGTCTGAGAACTTGAATATTGGACATTAATATACCACAAATTCCAGTGATGATTGAACCTGGTGATATACTAAACAAGAAGAGGAGGAGTACTAGTGGCACCTTAGAGACTAACCAATTTATTATTATTGGTTAGTCTTTAAGGTGCCACTAGTACTCCTTTTCTTTTTGCGAATACAGACTAACAGGGCTGCTACTCTGAAAACTAAACAAGAAGAGCTCTCAACCATGCTTGTAGCAGATTCCATCATTTCACACTAAGCTTAGAATCATAGGGTTAGAAGGCACCGCAAGGGTCTAGTAGTCTAACCCCATGCCAATAACCCTGTTACTTCCCTCTGAAGCACCTGGCATTGGCCACTGTCAGAAGACATGATACTGGGTGAGATGGACCATTGGTCTGATCCAGTATGGCTGTTCTTATGCCAAGATGCAGGATTTATTGTGTCTAAGCCATCTGTGACAGATGGGAATCCAGCTTCCTTTTGAAAGCCTCCAGTGAAGGAGTTTCCACAACCTCCCGAAACAGGCTGTTCCATTGTCTTACTGTTTTTACAGTTAGGAAATTTTTCCTGAGATTTAATCTAAGCTTCAGAATGACACTCCTGGAATCTCATAATATAGATAATAATGCTTAGATACTGTAAGCAACTGATGAGAAAAAAAAGATGAATATTTCTTATTTGCTGTTCAGGTAAGAAATCGGATTTCCTTGAATCTGTCAAAAGTTACGTTTACCTTGATGTTTCCGTGTACCTCTGTAAATGCCTCTGAACATAGGATCTGTCAAGTTAATACCGATATCTGCAGTGAGAAAAACAATGCAGGCTGAATTAGCTGTTATAGTCTTTCTATTTCCCCATGTAGCTCAACAGAGTCGGTATTGAAAGTAAGCCATGGAGAAACAGATATATCTTTGTGTACATGATGGTTCTGAGGGGCACCAGATACCACAGAGATAGAGAGAGAGTTTAAAGCTTAAGCATGGGTTTTCTTCAACCATCCTGAAGTTTCACTTCTTAGGCTTGAGAGAATGACAAATTGTGGCCTGTTTGGGAATAAGCATCAGGCTCGTGCTACCTTATAAAACATTTTAAAAACCCGACTCCACCTACAGCAAAGCAAAGCAAAGCCCTAAATGATAAGCCTCCTAGGGAACGGTGTGTATTGGCACATCTCCAGCAGTGCTCCCTCGTGCCAGCCCAGGGAAAGAGGCAGCATCTCCCGCACCTGCCGGGTAAGGGGCAGGCCAGGCCGCTTCTCCAAGCCCGCCAGCCTCCCCTCCCGAGTCCCTGCCCCCGGGACAACCCGCAGGGCAGAAAGACGAGGCGGCGGGGGGAACCTCGCTTATGGGACCAGCTTCTGCCCGTGAACGAGACAAGCTCTTGGGCGCACGCAGAAGGCCAGCCCCGGGCGCCGGCGGCGGCGGACCCGCACACTGGAGCCCTCTGCCCGGGATCCGCACTCCCCACGGCCCCGGACCTCGCGCCCGCCCCCCTCACCGATGAATTTAAAGCGGCTCATGGCGGCCGCAGCTCCGCCTCCTCCCTGTCCCGGGCCGGCGGAAGGAAGGGAGCAAGCGCCCGGCCTGAGCGTCGCGGGCTCCTCCCCCTCCCCGTCGGCCCACGCGCCCCCTTGGCGAGGGCGAGGGCCGAAGGCCAAGATGGCGGCGTACCTAACGCACCAGCAGAAGGTGCTGCGGCTCTACAAGCGGGCGATGCGCCAGCTCGAGTCCTGGTGCATCCAGCGGTGAGCGCGGGGCGGTCTTGGGGCCCCTACGCGCCGCCCTCGGCCCTGCTGAGGGGAGACTCCCGCAGCGCCGCGCACGGTCCCCGCGCCGGAGCGGCCTCTTAGCGCCCCCTGAGCCGTCTCCGTGGGGGGCTGGGCGCCAGGCAGGGCTTGAGCTGGTGCCTCAGGCTGCTGCCTTTCCCGCCCCCGGGGCGCTCATCCCTCCGCAGCGCGAGCTCCTGGCCGCGCAGGCCTCTGGGCCTGAGCGCTGACACCTCGGGCCCCTTTCCCCTCCCCGGGGGCCGGTGTGGGGCGGGCGGGCCGGAGGTGAGCTGGGGGCTGGGGCCGCTGAGCGGGGAGGTCGCTGTCTGCGCCCACGGGTGACGTTTCTGGCGCCAGTAACGGTCAGTAATAAACGGGTGGAAGGCGGGTGGGTGTGAGGTGGGATCGGGCTGGGGCTGGGCGGGAAAGGAAAGGGCATTGAAACGAGACGGGTCAGTACAGGCTTCAGCCCATCTCCACTCGCTGGAAGATCTCTGGCATTGGCGATGTGCTAAAGCCTCTTTTATTCAGTCTTACTTGACTTTGAACTTTTCCGTGGCTTTAAAATTTTCAGTTTAAACAGTAGTCTGCTGTATTAATACCCAGCTCTAAACTAGCCCTTTCCATCCAGAGTCTTGGAAAAGGTTTGTGAAGGCTGTCTATATCCTTATCCCCACTTAACAGATGGGGAAACCTGAGGCACAGACTCGACAGGATTTACCCCACGTCACCCAGCAGATTAGTGACAGAGCCAGGAATAGAATCCGGGTCTCCTGAATTCCCCTCCAGTGCTGTGTCCACTACATCATGGAATATTAGGTGTGGTGGATTCTCCATCACTTGTGGCCTTCAAATCAGGACTCCCTATTCTTTTCAAAGATACGCTATTGCTCAAACAAGTTACAGGCTTGATGCAGAAATTACTGGGTGAGGCTATATGGCAGCAGTGGGCAACCTGCGGTCCATCCGGGTAATCCACTGGTGGGCCACGAGGCTGTGTTTACATTGACTGTCCTCAGGCACGGCCTCCCACAGCTCCCAGCGGACGCAGTTCGCCGTTCCTGGCCAATAGAAGCTGCAGGAAGCGGCGCAGGCTGTAGCAACATGCTGGCCACCGCTTCCCGCAGCTCCCATTAGCTGGGAACAGTGAACTGCATCCACTGGGAGCTGCGGGTGGTCATGCCTGTGGACGGTCAATGTAAACACTGTCTCATGGTGTACCAGCGGATTACCCTGATGGGCTGCAGGATGCCCATCACTTCTCTATGGTCTCTGTTCTGCAGAAGATCAGATTAGATTAACATAATGGTCCCTTCTGGCCTTAATCTGTTTCTATTACAGTAGTGTCCAGTGGCCTCAGTCAGGATCATCAGGGCCCTACTGTGCTGGTTGATGTACAAATACTTAGATGTTCTCTGCCCAAAACGGTTTACAACTTTTTTAGGGTAGGTTGCTTATTACTAACAAACTTTTGCATTCCAATAAGCCAAAAGGCTCCTATCAAAATCATGGCTCAGTTGTGCCGTCTACATTACAAACATGGATAAAGAGAGAGCCCCTGCCCAGAGTCTAAAAAAAATACAGGAGCAGACAAAGGATTAGGGATGGGGATATAACCTAAAAATAACTGAAATGGCCACAGTTTTGTTACTTGCATAACAGGCAGCATAAGAGAGTGCAGAAAATTTAAGGGAGAAGCTTATCCGTGGGCAGTGTCTCAAGTGCTAGAGCAGGGCAAATTGTGAAGGCCTTAAAGATAAAGACAAGAACTATTGTTTGATACAAGAATGAAGAAGGAGCCAGTGCAGGGATTAGGTTAGTGCAATTATGTGATAAGTGGTGAGCCAGGAAAACTATCATAGCATCAGCATTTCAAATAAACTTGAGTTCAATTTGCAATCAAGCTCAGGGAGGTTGCAGTAGTCAAGGTGCAAGATTATGGGAGTTCTGGTGATGCGGACAGAGAGGACATACAGAATTGAGGAGATGTTATGAAGGAATTGGCTAGACAGCACCTGGATGGGTCAAACTGCAGAAAGGGCTTAACTTGTTTATAACTAGATAAAGGGTTTGACTCATTTCAGACTAGACCATAAACAAGGAGAACTTACTGTAGACATCCAATGACTAGATGACGCAAGGAAGCTCTTCCATCCCTGAGTTCCATGAAGAATGGTGATAATGATGTGAATTCTCAAAAGGTCAAGGGCAAGTCTTTTAGTTTGTGGTGAGGAAACTTCTAATATTCCCGTACTAGAAAACAATGCAGAAAACAACCCTGATATTTATACCACTAGAAATATTGCACATTTGTATCTATAGGGACAATTATCGATTCTTTGCCTGTGTGCTGAGAGAACGGTTCGAACAACACAAAAATGAGAAGGATATGATAAAAGCAACAAAACTGCTGAGAGCTGCTGAGGAAGAACTTTGGGCAAACCAGCATCCTCAACCTTACATCTTCCCTGATTCTCCAGGAGGCACATCTTATGAGAGATATGAATGTTACAAGGTAGGTAGGCTCTAAAGTAGTATCAATGGAATGTTTGGCCTATGTTGTTCTCTCCTGTCTTAATGAGTTGTCTCTTGTTCTGTTGGGAGTGGAAGATGGGAATTTCAAGCACTGTTTATAATGTCTTGCTCTTTTGCTGGTCTGTCAGGACTCTAGTTTCAGTTTGGTCTATTGACGGATCTCTGCTATTTCAGTCCCCAATTGCCTTACTCTGCTAATATTATAAACTAGGTTTGTAGATGTTCAGAAGATGCTTTGTAGATCTTAATTATAGGTTTGCTACTTGAGTACTATAGTATAATGGGCACTAAAAAAAACTGTAAAGTTAATAAAAAAAATAAAAATAAAGTTCTTAGGTGAACTCTAAGTCTGATCTCTTTTTGTTTGTTATATACATTACAATAAGACTATAGTTCTGTATGGTACAACCGAGATTCATCCTTTCTTACATCAGTAAATAGGATTTGGCAGAGAGGATAGTGGCCATCCAGATAAATCCAGCAGGATGTTCCATGCATAAAGGGTAGCAAGAAAGAAACAAATGGAAAACAAGGCTGATGATGGCCGTGGGAATCGAACGGCAACCTGATAAACAAGCAAATACATAAGAAAGGGAAGAGCTGTGAAACATCTTGAAAGCAAGAACAAGAAAGAAGCTTGAATTTGCTGTGATGGAAGGATTCAAAGGGGGTTGGGCTTACATGATCAAAGCAAAAGACCAGCTGTGCTTTGAACAGACTTGGGAGGGACATGGGTTGTGGGAAGCTAGAGAGGAGGTTACAGTAATCAAGGTTGAGGGGGTCTTAACAATATGCACAGAAGACAGTCAATTTGGGAAATGATATGGCGGGAGAAGCAACAGGATTTGTACATGGCCTGGATGTGAGGGAGAAGGAATCAATGATGCCCAGGTCATAGGCCTGAGCGATAGGGAGGATGATAGTGGTGTCAGCAGTGACAGAATCAAAACAATGGGAATTGTTTATCATGAAAGAAAAACGGACAAGGTACATCTCAACATAATTGTTTTTAAAATGTCTCTTCTCTTTGGCTAAATCCCAAGTAGAACCATAATTGCTGGGGATGAGGCTAGATGGACAGCACTGGCTGTCTGAAAAGGAATCAGCTACTTCAGAAAGCAGTTGCCCAAAGAGCCCAGGAAAGGGGAGACTTGCCTATGTCTTCCTCACCTCTCAAGAGATGACAGTTTCCAGGGTGGGACTCCTGGCCTGGGAATGGACTGTTTTTTCTCTCCTAAAAAATGCCACAGCTGGGTGGGAGTGGGAGTTTGCTGCAGAGTTTATACACCTCTGATTAAGTGCAGGTTTTGTTTTTTTTTAAAAGGGTCAGTAACAGGCTCACGAAAGCTCACTCCATCTTTTTCATTGTTCTTCCCTTGGTATATTATCACTTTGCTGCAGGGGTCTGTCCCCAAATTGTGGGTTGAGGGATTTGGCAAGAGCTGAAAATCCTATGTAAATTTATGCTCCAGTGTTGTAAGGAAGACAGACCCCAGAGTAGGAATATTAACATGAGAACTTTTTAACAGTGTTCGCATGTGTCAAGATTCCTTCCCCACTCTGAACTCTAGGGTACAGATGTGGGGACCTGCATGAAAAACCCCCTAAGCTTATTTTTACCAGCTTAGGTTAAAATTTCCCCAAATTACAAACTATTTTACCTTTTGTCCCTGGACTTTATTGCTGCCACCACCAAGCGTCTAACAAATATAACCAGGAAAGAGCCCACTTGAAAACCTCTTTCCCCCGTAAGCCCTACACCCCCTTTCCTGGGGAAGGCTTGATAAAAATCCTCACCAATTTGCATAGGTGAACACAGACCCAAACCCTTGGATCTTAAGAACAATGAAAAAGCAATCTTCTTAGAAGAAGAATTTTAATTAAAGAAAAAAAAATCACGTCTGTAAAATCAGGATGGTAAATAGATTACAGGGTAATCAGATTCAAAACATAGAGAATCCCTCTAGGCAAAACCTTAAGTTACAAAAAGACCCAAAAACAGGAATATACATTCCATTCAGCACAACTTATTTTACCAGCCATTTAAACAAAACAGAATCTAACACATATCTAACTAGATTGCTTATTGACTTTTTACAGTTCTGACCTGCATTCCTGCTCTGGTCCTGGCAAAAACAACCCACAGACCAAGAGAACCCTTTGTTTCCCCCCCCCTCCAGCTTTGAAAGTATCTAGTCTCCTCATTGGTCATTTTGGTCAGGTGCCAGCGAGGTTGTCTTAGCTTCTTAACCCTTTACAGGTGAAAGGGTTTTTCCTCTGGCCAGGAGGGATTTAAAGGTGTTTACTCTTCCCTTTATATTTATGACAGCATGTGTTGGCTGTTGCTGTGCATTGAGAATTTATAAAGAATTCAAGACACAAAAGTAAAGCTAGGTCTATATTCTAGTTTTAATTAAGGATAAATGTGTACCAAGTATCTGAATTCTTTGTGCCTAGAGACTTAAACAAAAATGTGCACTTCCCATGTTCTGAGTTGTAAGAACCACAACTTAAATAGCTTATCCGCTTTTCCCAAAATTCTGATTTGATTTAAGATAAAGCATGCAAAGCTTCAACCTGAACACTTTTGTTTGCATGTGCAAAAAAACTATTGCACTTAAAATGGATTCATTAATGACTCCATCATGGTTGAACATTGTAAATGTAGCTAACGGTCTGGTCTGATGCATTGCACAGTTTTTCAAATCCCATTTTCTTAAAGTGTATTTCCTGGGAGAAGATTAAATTGTCCATTGTTGAGATTCAAGCACTTTGTATAGTAACTGATTGAAACAAATAGCAGCAAAAATGCTGTTTAAGGGGACACCATCAATTTAGAAGTGGCACTTTTGCTGAGAGCTTATTTGGAGATAAGTAACATGTAAGACAACAAACTGAAAGGGGTTAGAGAAACAGGTTTTTCTTTTTCGTTTTTACTTCGTGTACTTGATAGCACTAGTCCGTTTCATTGTTTCCTCTGTATAGTCCCTTTTCTCCTCTTGATGATGTGCATCTTTCACCCTACAACAGAGAAGGAAAATATTTACAACAGGAACTTGTACCATATAACAATTCTCATGAGGTCTTGGACAGGTGTAGTCCTTGGAACTATGATTTTATCTCTCTTCTGGGGGGCTTCTGTGCATCCTACTTGGAGCCCAGAAGATACATCCACCTTTTAATCCAGATATACCACCTCATCTCGACTAGACATCACTTCAGAGTTCAGATTGTACTATAATCTTCTGGATATGTGATTGCTGAGCACACAAGCAGAAATAAACTGAACGTTGGACCACTGTGTTATAATTATATTTTGCCTTCATCACTTCAGCTGGTTTGCATCACAGATGCTGGTAACTAAACCCCAAATTTAGGAGGACATGAGTTTTTTGTTTTTTATTTTAAATTACACCTCTTCTGTAACTGTTAACTCATAGTATAAGCAATTGGCATTCTTTCAAGGGGAAAGATGAAAGTAATTGGCCTAGTGGACAGAACACTGGACTGGGACTCAGGACGCCTGGGTTCTATTTCCAGCTCTGCCACCTAAGGGTGACCTTAAGCAAGCCACTTCACCTTGCTGTGGCTCCATTTCCCTTTCTGTGAAATGGAGTTTAAAAATACTGACATCCTTTGTAAAGCACTTTGAGATCTACATCTGAAAAGTACTATATAAGAGGTAGTATTATGTAATGCTTTGCTTTATGGGCCACTTGCCAATGTCCTATTAATGTGATTGCCTAAGCTGTGTTGCTGTATATTCTGTAGTTTCTCATATCTAGTGCTTGGATTTTTGACAGGCTCCTGAGTGGTGCTTGGATTTCTGGCATCCTTCTGAGAAGGCAATGTATCCTGATTACTTCTCCAAAAGAGAGCAGTGGAAGAGGCTGCAGTTAGAAAGCTGGGAAAAAGAGGTCAGTACTATTTTACTGTGGAGCGAAGCTCAGTTGGTTTGACTCTGTGCTTTCAAAGAAGCAAACAATGTATTCCAGACTCCAACTGGGTGACAAGAAACACTTTTTAAAAGTGATTACTTGATTTAGGCATGATACTTAAATTTCCCTACAGAATTCTTAATTAGACTACTCCCAGTAAAGTTGTTAGTTCTGTAATACTGACAGCTTTCCATATGCAGATATCTTAATGACACACAACTTCATAAGGACTCCAAAGGATCATTTCAGAGTTAAAGCTGCAATTATATCCTTGTCTCATCCTCTAGTGTACCGGGTGCAACACTTAGCCACAAAAGTTGTAAGTGTCACACTGGGACAAATAGGACAGTAATTCTATTATATAATATTATTTTATTATTATTGTACTATACCTTTTGTGGGTAGAAGCTCTGAAGAAATAGGTACATGCTTTTGCAAAGCTCATTTTGTCAACATGCTTTTAAAGAATTCAGAACCATCTTGGGCCATTTTTCATTTAGTTTTCAGGAGAAAAAAAGTTGCTAATTATGTTGAAATCTTGAACTTTTTCCAAACAATGTTTAGGCAAATGGAGTGGATTTGTGACTATGCCATTACATAGAGGTGGTGAAGCTGACCTTAACACTAGGTGTCACATTCTTAACTTCAAAAACAATCAGCTCAAAATAACAGAAATGGGAGCTGAGGCTCTTGGCTCCATATAGAATGTTTCATATTTTAAAAAGGTTTTATCCTGCAAGGACATTAGAGCAAGTCCCTTAAAGGCAATGGAAAGACACTTACTGAGTCCAGTGGTGCTGGTTTGGGTCGCTAATATTTATTAAAGTATCTGATAGGCTTCCAAAGCAGAGGGAGGATACTTATTACCTGTAACAAATAATGGAATAAGCTTCTGTTTAAAATATTGCTTTGTCATTAATAAGTTTTAACTTAAATTAGTGTAGGGGCAGAAGATCTGTGACTGAAATTGCAAATGAGCACTAGATAGTGCAGTCAACCTAAATGAGGGAATTTTATTTGTATTGACTCTATCCTGTTCATGAAGTCAGTTCTTCATTTGGTTATAGTTGTGACAGAAGGAAGTGTTCTGGGCCTATATTTGAGGGCAAAGCAAAATACCAAATGAAACAAACCAGGATTCAAGACTTAGGTATACTGGGTGAAATTTGTTTTCTTGTATGTTTTAGGTTAAGCAGCTAGAAGATGAAACTCCACCTGGTGGTCCTTTGAATGAAGCCTTGCCCCCAGCTCGCAAAGAAGGGCATCTGCCACCTCTGTGGTGGCATCATGTAACCAGACCCCGAGAACAGCCAATGTAAAAGAATCCGTGCATGAACAAGAGAATTACACTCAAGTGGTTTGTTCTCTACGACCAGTAGGAATTCCATGTAACATGCACTACTGTACTTAATGCACAATAAAACTAAAACAAACATGAATATACTTTGGATGGGATTTGGTGATATTCTACCTTAACTCTAGCATCAAAACTACCTATCGTACAGTAGAATCTCAGAGTTACAAACACCTCAGGAATGGAGGTTGTTTGAAAGAACATTTGTTCATATTACGAAAGTTTACAGCTGAACATGTATTTAATACAACTTTGAAACTTTACTATGCAGCAGAAAAATGCTACTTTCCCTTTATGTTTTTAGTTTAACAGTACTGTACTTGATTTTGTTCCCTCTGTGGTTGCCCGATTGCATACTTCCGGTTCCAAATGAAGTGTGTGGTTGACTGGTCAGTTTGTAACTCTGGTGTTTGTATCTGTGAGGTTCTACTGTAGTGTGTAGGCATCTGTATCTTCACACATCATTTGGGGCCTGTAGGTCAGATGCCTTTTTTTTCAGCCAAGTACACAACATTTTAGTTGGATGCTGTGCATCCCTCTGCACTGACATCTTCCTGTAAAATGTTAATTCTGCTTCTGAAATGTTAATTTCTGGCCTTCTCTAGGTTGATTGGAAGATGGTGGAGGTATAAGGATGGCTGAAGGAGGCTTTTATTTAAGTTAAATAGGTGCCAAGTTCTCAACAGTGATGAGCAATCTCTAACCCTCTTAATAGCTGAACTTTCACTCATGCCTTGTGTTATCATTCACACTAGCTCTTCCCTCCTAGACAGGACAAGAATTTCAAAGGTAAGCAGAAAAAATGTGCAGGCTGCCTCTATACAATGAAGCAGAAGAAAAGATCGCAAGCCCTGCTCTCTTCCCTTTGATGTTTTGCTTTAAGACACTGCGCTTAGCAACTACCTGGCAAGATAGAATAAACTAAAATGTTCGTACTTTTCCAAAAATGCATTTGGATATCAGCAATTTTATGTAGTACTGCAAACTATGGGTGCATCTCTAGTAAGCTAGTTGTATTATTTTTCTTTCACATTAGAGTGCTTGTGAGCCTTCTACTGATTTGGCTAAATGGGCTACAAGTGATTTTGATTTTTTTAAAACAACCAAACTGCAAAGAATCATTTTAATGGTGTTTGGCTTAATGCAGCAGTCTCCTCTGCTGGAAGAAGTCCTAGTTTCAAGCACTGGAAATATGACTTGTTTATCTTATTAAATGTGTTAATCGGCAGGGCAATCCAAATGCTCTTGCATTCACTAAGGTACCTTAGTTACATTAAGGAAAATGTAATGTAAATGCTAGATGCAAGTTTATGCACCTGTACCAACATTATCTATGTAAAGTATCACTTTTCCTTCTCTGAAGCTGGCCCATGGTGTTCTTTGATATGGTACAACTGAACCATTCTTCATCAGCCAAGCACAAATCCTTTTTTCCCTTAATCCCCTCTAGCATTACCATGCAGTGCCAGCAGGTGGACATGTTTAGAGAACTGATTGCCTCACTATCAATTCTGTTTATTCACTTGAAAGAGTAGCCCCCTCCAGGCAGTATACTATCTTAGCTACTCTTTCATTAACACATAACAAATGGGAAAAAACTTACAGCAAGGAAGATTCTCCTGTGAGAATTCTAAGAATCTCCATCTCTCTGCAGCAATGGCCTATAAGGGGAAAAAGGAAAGAGTTCCCCTCTAATAGGAATAGGATGTCCTGGGTGGGGCTCTCAGAGCACCAGTTGCCCACTTCAGAGAAGGAAAAATGTTGGCTAGGTAATTTGTGCTTGTGTTAGTGTAGAATCACAGCCATTCAAATTGTCCATTGGAGTCAGCATACTGCCACTGTGAGCAATTAGGCAGCTGGGAGTGTTTCTTGAATGAAAGCTGCTGCTGGGCTGAATAAAATGGTATGCAAGTCTGTTTTGGCACTCATGAAGGAAAAGGGAAAAGCTTTATCACACTTATGTGTATTCCAGAAATGTGGGTGATCCTTGGGCCATGTAGGTTGATGTAATGAGCTAGGTTGCACTGGTAAGAAAAGAAATAGGCAGGCAGGGGTTAGACCACACTGACCCAACGGAGGCCTAAACAGGCTTCCTGGCCCTGGGGGGAAATAGGAGTTAGAATGCTGTGCTGTATGTGGTACACCTTGGGGAATTCTGCACCTAAGATAAAATTTTAAAATTGTTGACAATTCTTATTTGTAAAACATGTCAGTTTTAATTATTTTGGTAACTTATATTCACTAACCTATTTTGAAATATTTAATAGACAACAAAAAAGATTCCTTACCTAGACATAGTAATACAGAACTTTAATAATTCATTTAAACTACACTACAGAAACATATTTCCCACACTCCTCAGAACCAGTGCAAAGGCTTGGGGGAGTCAGGGGTAACAGGGGAGGGAGAGGGAACAGATAGTGAACCTAGAAGGTGTGGGTGAGAGAAGTATGGAACAGGTTTTTTTGTGGGGGGATTGTTAGTGAGTTGAGGAGCCTACCCCATGCAGATGCTAGCTAACCCCTAGTCTCCCATTCAGTCATGCACCTCTGCCTGTCCCATGTGTCCTTGCACACTCAGCCACTCCATCCCCAGGTATCCTTGCAGCCCTCTCCCCATGTGACCCTGCAGCATCCACTTCTATTCAGCCCTGACTCAGTGCTGTCACCCCATTAGCTCCCATGCTCCCACTCTAGTCTGTCCTGCCCACTAGCCCTTCTGAATCCATGTCTGTGTGACACACACCCTGCCCCCTAGTGCCCCAAACTGTCCATCCTCCCCATAGTCCATGTCTCATCACCTGGACCAGTGTGTGGCTGCTTTGGCCCTGAGACGGCTGTCCTCTCTTCTGGGGCCACAGCAGCCCCTGGTGGGGAAAAATATCTAATTGCAGCACCTCCCCAGCAAAATACATTATTCTGCAGTGGGGAAAAGAAAACTCTGTAGGGGACATGTTCTGCATGTGTGAACTGGTACAGCATTCTCCCAGGAGTAATAATATGGGGTGGGGGATAGCAGTGGTAAAATGACACTGGCCCAGGCCATGTATGAGGGGAATACAGGGCTCACCACCACCAGGCTGGCAATACGGCCCAAGCAGTTCTACTGCCTCACCGAGGGGGGAAAAAAAATCTGCATGGGGAAGTGGCAGGCTGCAGTAACCCAGAGGTGCAGGAACAGAGAACAGGCTTACTGGACCAAACTCTCAAGCTAGCCTAACGGAATAGTAACAACTGGTACCAAATATGAGGCATCCGAGCTATGTGTGGGGTGAGGGAGTTAATGTGGCATTGGTGTTGGAGCCTGTAGGCATCAGGACTGCCCAGCAGAGGGGGAAGAGTGAGAGGTTCAAGATACTGACCATAACAAGAACTCACTAAAGCTCTTCCTGGAGCAATTACTGACTCACAGCAGTCAGAAAGGGACGGGGAAATCTTGCTCAGTGGAGTTTTCCAGCGTCTTGAAGCTGCTCCTGTACTATATTTCACACTCTTGAGCTTGTTGATTCCAAAATGCCAGGTCCTACTGAATTTCCATTCTGAGCTGCTTAAGGCTTGCCTGCTACGTTACTGCAGTTGGTGTCAGCCTTTGCTACCGTGTTTCACCTAGGCAGGAGCACCAACTAAGCCTCCTGGGTTTGGAGATTCTGGAAAGCTGGTTCTTGTAGCTGACTTTCTTCCCCAAACAGTTTTAGCCCTGCCTTGGTACCATAGTATGCTGCTGGGCTGTGAGCAGAAGCCCTTTTGATCTTAAATGGACTTGCCACTGTACTGTGCTTTCTCTTAAATACCAGTTTCACGCAGACTCCTGTCATCAAAAAGCCTCTCTCTACAGCAGGGCACAGAAGACAGGGAGCCAACTTAAGTGCCTGCCTGGAGACAGAGCCCTAGTCCTGCTCGTTGGAGCAGAGAGTAAGACTAAGTTTTCTGATTGCTGGTACTATTTGTGAAACTAGAGAGGAGTTAAAAAAAACCTGTTAGGACTCTGAGGAGAACCCAGTTGCAAGAGATCATGGTGCATCAGGTGCCCAGAAGGGAGACATGTCTGTCTGTCTCTCTCTCTCAAACTAGCTCCTGGCAACTTAATGGGAGAAATTAAAATCTTCATGTGCATGTTGTCTTGGCATCTAGATTGTGAATGCAATCAAATCCAAAAATGCATGACTAGTGTTTTGCAACATGTGATCATGGAAATGGGTTGTAGCTGGAGCTGATCGGAGAATTTGGACATGTTTGAAGTAGACATTTTTGCAGAAAGCCGATACTGTTTTAGCTCTAAAAGCGTTGTGCCTTCCAAGGCACAGTCTGTACATCCACCAGAAACACTAGGCATCACCCTAGCAGCATCCTTTACCACTGTTTGTTGCAATCATGGTAAAGGACAGAAGGTCAGTCCAGCTCCATATCAGGCACTGAAGGTATTCTAACCAAACTGGTCTAGGAAGATGGAGGTAAGTCAGTATCTAACAGTAGCTTCTAGTATAGCCCCTCTTGTTCTCACCTAGGCTGGTGTTGCAGGGGAGAAGTGAAGGGTGTGAGTTCTAACCAGGTGCACAAGATTAGAGAGGAGAATAAAGCTGATTGATAGAACTATGATTGGGTGTCTAGCCTGCAATGTAAATAGAGAATAAAGTAGCAAAGCACACAAAAATGAAGCTTGTGTAAGAGCAACAGATTCATGTGGGGAAATAATCCAAGTAATTTAACTGAAATGTCATCTCCACAATCTTTGCATGCAATATAATTGTATGCATCAAGATATTACCCCACTTTGTCTCTCATCTCCAGAGTCAGACATTTATAGATTTTAAGGCCAGACAGGACCATCTTGTGCAACCTCTATATCACAGGCCACAGAATTTCCTCCAGTTATCCCACTATTGAGTCCTATAATTGTTTGACTAAAGCATATTTTCCAGAAAGGCCTCCAGTCTTGAAGATTTCAAGAGATGGAGGATCCACCACTTGCTTTAGTAGTTTGTTCCAATGGTTAATCACCCTTATTCATAAAAAGTGGCATTTATAATATGAATGTATGTGGCTTTAACATCCAGCTGTTGACTGGGTTATGCCTTTCTCCAGAACCTGAGTCTCTTGACTACGGCATCAGGCTTTACCCACTGTTCCACAATGCCTCCCTTAGACTTGAATACACTGGCACTGCTTAACTAAAATTGACTTATCTGCCTTTGAAATTCATATACATTTTAGCTTTTCTGTGGTACACCCTCCTGAAGAGTACTCACCTTCCACAGAACAGGACCCTTCCCCCTCCAGCAGGTGGTCTGTGCCCCATTCCAGCACTCCTCTCCAACATGAGCACAACTCTCTCTCTCTCTCTCTCACATATGACCCCTGATCTTTAGCACAGAACTGTTCCGCACATACGCAGGATGTTCCTCTTCCCCCTTTAGCCTCTGGTGCAGTTCCCTGCTATGTCTTGGGCTGCGGGAGGAGGTGGCTGTCACTGACAGGGCTGTTGTAGAGATGACTTGTTCATAACAGGAGTCCCAGCTAAGCCTTTACTCATGCATTTGTAAAGCACTCCTTGCCATAGCTAGGTTCTTTGTAGCACAGCAGCTCTAATAATTGCAGCAAAATTTTGGAAGTTAGCCAGTCCAAAATCATACATTCCAGGGTCAGAAGGGAGGGACCATTGTGATTATCTAATCTGACTCCTGCATAACACAGGCCATAGGACTCGGATGAATTTATTCCTGTTTGAATTAGAACAGATCTTTTAGAAAAACATCAAATCCTTATTTAAAAATGGCCAGTGATGGAAAATCCACCATGACCCTTGGTAAATTGTTCCAATGATTTATTACCCTAATTATTAAAAAATGTCCTTTATTACTCGTCTGAATTTATTTAGCTTCAATTTCTAGACATTGGATCATGTTACACCTTTTTCTGATAAACTGAAGAGCCTGCTATCATCAAACTTCTGTTCCCCATGTAAGTATTTACATAATGATCAAGTCACCCCTTAATCTGGTAAACTACACAGATTGCACTCCTGTAAGCTATCACTGTATGGTAAGTTTTCCATTCTCATAGCTTTCTCTCAACTTCAGTTTATCAACATCCCTTTTGAATTGTGGACACCAAAACTGGGTACAGTATTGCAATAGCTGTTTCACTAGTGCTAACTACAAAGGTAATATAACCTCCCTACGCCTACTTGAGATGCCTGTTTATATATCCAAGGATTGCATTAGCCCTTTTGGCCACCAGGTTTGCACTGGGAACTAATGTTCACCTGATTAGCCACTAGAAGCACAAAGTCCTTTCAAGAGTCCCCCATCCTAAAGAATGGCCTATATTCTTTGATCCTAGATATATACATTTACATAGGTGGTATTCAAACACCTTTGTTTGTGCCCAGTTTATCGAACATTCCAGATTACTTCATCATCTTAATTATTTACCACAACCCCAATCCATGTGTCATCCGTATACTTCATCAGCGATGATTTTGTTTTCTTCCAGATCATTGATAAAAATGTTGAATAGCAAAGGTCCAGGAACCAATCCCTGCATGACCCATTAGAAACATATCGACTCGATGATTTCCCATTTATAGTTACATTTTAAGACCTGTTTTTAAGCCATTTAATATGTACCATGTTGATTTTGCATTACTCAACTTCTTAATCAGTGTCGTGTGGTACCAAGTCAAATGTCTTACAGAAGTCTTAAATATATTACATCAGCACTATTGCCTTTATCAACTAAACTTGTCATAAAAAAAAGCCACCCAAAAATCAGGCTAGTTTGAGATGTTTTCCATAAACAAGTTCCAACAGCCAATTTGTTTTAGCAACTAATTACACAGAATTGTCTGATTCTTTTTCTTTAAAATGGACACAAGCCACTTTTTTTTTTTTACTCTCCCATGATTCTTGTGCTGTTTGTCAACTAAACTCCTACCTTCAGTGTAAACACTAAACAGATCCGAGTTGTTGCCTTGTTATGGCCTTTTGGGGACAAATATACCCTTTTTATTCCACTTGTCTGAAGTCTCCATGTTTACAGCTAGCACTGAAGAGCCAATCCATTGCTCACTGAAACCAGTGAGAATCTTTCCATTGACTTCAGTGGCTATCAGATCTGATGGCCCTATGTCTGATGTTCTCTAGGAGAATACTTTTTTCAAATGTTTGCACACAGGGTCAAAGCTGACACACACTGGAGAACCATTAGGAAAGTGCCTCAAGGTTGTATAGGCTTGCCTAGCAGCACCACGCACTTATGAAATAAATTATGGCAGTAGAAAGAAAGTGGGTATGCAAGTATACTGCTTTTAAAGGCACAACATATATCTAGCTCAACCACCTTGAGTTTTCCTTTCATGTCTGAATGAAAAATGAAAACTTTAGGACATGAATTGTCTGTTTCAGCAGCAGGTAAATTAGGACGCTGTATGGTAGTTTTAAAACAATTCCTTCCCATCCTACCTTTGTCTTTAGGACAGGCACCAGAACGGAGAGCAGACATCAGTCAGAAATATATGGAAGATAGCACTTACTGTTATGCTTGATACTGACTAATATATTTATTAGAACACAAGCCGCATCAACAGCAGTAATCTTCGTCCTAAGGCAAAAGGATAACTGCAGTCCACCAGGAAAACAGATATACTGAAAGCACAGTATTGGCCAGCACTTTAGAGTGTTGTACGATGTATCTTTCTCCTCTAACCTCAGGGCCACCTCTCCAAACGCCCTAGGAAAAAAACAACTGAACAAAAGTATAATCTCCGAGAGTCCTCATCTAAGCTTCTGTTTACCTACATGCATGATTCAGATGCTTGGAGTTCAGGCATGATTTGCATGTTCTGTGTTTTATATTTTTTTTAAAGGAATTAGACGAAGAAAAACATCTACATCCAAAGCCCTGAAAGGACGGAGTCTTTTTTAAGAATGGAAAAACACGCATTTTCCATCAGTTCTTTATTTATAATGTAGGCTGAAGCAATCATTACAATGTAGAAGGGAGACCCACAGTTACAGCAATTATTTATACCAGTTTAGAACAAAAAGCTGCACAAGGAGAGGTCAACTCTCAGTACAAACTAGCAACTAAACCACAATAATTTACCATTAGAAACTTTTTATTTTTTAGCTGTGACACTGCTTTTACAATATGCAAAAACACAAACAATAGAACTATCCAAAGTGTTTTGTCACATTCTTTCTACATTGAATTTGGCAACATTTTATATTACATTTACCGAGATTATACTTACGTTTAAGAACTAAACAAGTGAAAAGCTGTACTTCGGTACAGTTACATCCATTTATTTCAAAGGTTTAAATAACACTTAACTATTGAGATTATTTCCTAACAGTTTTTGTTTAAGCAAAAACCGCCTCAAAGCATCATTTGCACAATGCATCAGCTACTTTATCAAGATTGGTGGGCTCCACCCCAGGCACTACTGTTTGTTATATTCGGTAATAAGGAGCTTGTTTTTCAAAGAAAGGAAGGTTTCCTATGTTCTAAGAATCATGCCTTTTTGCTTTAAAGCCATAATATAAAAATGTTAAGCAACCACAGCAGTGTAAATATTATATAGAACAGAGTGACTATTCAGTTACAAGAAGGCTCACATCCAATGCAGTTATGTATTAAAGCATAAGAGGTTATGTAGGGAAGACAAAAGCCAACAGAAATCTGCAGTGTTTGGTGGAAACTAGCCCCTTACATTTTATTTGGTGTATTTTAACAGTCACAAACATACAAACCTGGTACCTATCTCACTTTTGGGGTTGATGAAGACAGGCAGGTTGTGCCCTTTTGGGCTGTTTGAACAGAACACTTGCGGCACTCCCAAGTTCTGCACATTTCTGTTGGCTTCAGGAGATGGGTACTGCAGTAATAACTTAATTTTACTTTAAGAAAAAAATCCATCTCATCTATAATTCTATCAATAACATTCCAAAAATACATTGCCTAGAATACAAAAAAGAGAACAGAGTGGTCAGTCTTGGAGAAGTGACATTAAATACAAATCTTTCTCCCACCCCCCTATTTTTCAGTATTTAGTAAAAGCCAATCAACTGCCATTTAAAAGACGGTAAGAAAAACAAGCCCCTGAATTGGAAAAGAAATATATTTGCAATTTACTAGATCTTAAGCTGGTGACTGCAGTCAAATCATTAAGTGTTTTCTCAAAATATTCGGGCTTTTCAGGGTGCCCAGCCTGCTGGGCTCAGTCACTAAAAGGCATTTTGATATATCGAAGAACTCCCTGCTATCATTTTTAAAACGTTTTCACATTTGTAACTGCCTTAAGCCTCTTGAACTTGTTTGTATTCGATGAAAGGATGAGCGGAATGGAAAGTGATGGAGGACCTCTAAGCCTACACAGTTCAGGTGGCATGCATGTGACTGAAAGTTGTTGCTGTGCAGTCTAGAAGAAATATGGGGAAAAAAACTAAAGTCTTTAAACACGCTACAGAAACAAACACCGCAATCCAATATGGCTTATTCGGATGCACTTACTGTGAAGCTACTAGCACTTAATCCTACTAGGCTACTCTTGTGCAACAGCATCTGCTATTTTGATGGCATTTCCCTCCCCCCCATTATCCCCCAATACTCTACCAGTTGCAGGTTTCTTTCTTGCATTATATTGCTTTTATCATCAACTGTTATTCCCGCTTTTCAAACAAAACAAACAAACAAAATCATTATACTTAAATGAGTATCTATTCCTTACTGGTTCGTTTATACACAGAAGTATCATTTCTTTTAAATCTCACTATTACAAGGTGCTCTACAAAAGCCTGCAAAAAAGCCAAATGCAGTAAATCTCTTTGCCAGAGTTAACTACTTAACTTTTTTTTCCTCCTGCGTATTTAAAACTTTACAAAGAGTTATACAAAAGTTAAATGGGATTTGGCACCTTCAGAAAAAATTAAAAGGGGGTCTTAGATCCAAAATGTGCAGAAACAAAATCACTGATATTTACAAATTAAAACACTAGTGAAAATGTCTGTTACTATGCGTTTTCATCTCCTTTTCCCATTTATAGTACCTCAAAACTGTCTATTACTGAGTTTCCTACAAAACTGTTTGATTATAGATTGGAATGGATAGAGACAAATAAGGTTTCATCACAGTTCATTCTCACTGACTAGAACTCTGGCAGCAATCTCCTGTCTACAAAATACGAGGTGCCGAGCGATCGTTTGTGGTAGTTTTCTTCAGTTTGACACCACGGCGAATGGCGTTCAGCATGTCTTCACCTTGCAGGGCATCTCCAGGGCTCAGGTCTCCTGGGTCACACTTTGGCTGGCATGGGGGCGCAAGGGTGCTTGAGCTATCCCTTTCGCTTTCTTCTCCCTCACTTTCAGGGACTGCTTGTCTCTGCTCATCTGGGGTATTCAGCTTCTGGCTTGGTGGTGGAGGGTTGACAGATGCTTGTCCACTCCACAAGGAAGAGGGCATACTGGTGACTCCTTGCCCACCGTCGCCTGCTGATTCAGACTCAGGACTCTGCTCAGCACATTCTTCTGCCCCACCCAGGATGCCTGGCAGTCCCCCTAGTACATCAGGTACTGTTGGCGTTTTGACAGGAATTACTGGAGTTTTGATTGGAATAGGGCCCCCCCCTATGGTACCTCGTCTGACCGAAGGTTTGGTGGAAGGGGTCCGTCTGATGGTTGCTACACCGGGTGTAACTATTACAGGTCCAAGCGTTGTTGGCAGGCCTGCAGTGGAAGCAGGACGCTTGGCCTGAAACATTCTGCGGTAGGACTGGCTGATATCACTGTTTCTTGGAATGGTTGAGGATTTGTCAAATTCTTGTTGTTCCGTCTCCTGATCGGCACTCACGGAGAAATAATCATAATCTGAAACTGATGCCAAAGGATACTGTTAGAAACAAGCTGGAGCAAACAGCTGTATTAGGTTAGTGAGTCTAAAGTAAGTGTATAACAATACTAAGTTTGAAGTCAATACAGTAACTCCTCACTTAACATTGTAGTTATGTTCCTGAAAAAGGCAACTTTAAGCGAAACAAGGTTAAGTGAATCCAATTTCCCCATAAGAATTCATTTAAATGGGGGGTGGTGGTGGTTAGGTTCTAGGGAAATTTTTTTCACCAGACAAGAAGACTATATATATATAAATGGTGTGTGTGTGTGTGTGTATATATATATATATATACACACACACACACACACGCACAGTATAAGTTTTAAACATACAGTTTAATACTGGTACACAGCAATGATGATTGTGAAGCTTGGTTGAGGTGGTGAGGTCAGAGGGTGGGATATTTCCCAGGGAACGTCTTACTGCTAAATGATGAACTAGCAATTGGTTGAGCCTCAAGGGTTAACTCATTGTTGTTAATGTAGCCTCACAATCTACAAGGCAGCACGAATGGAGGGAGGGGAGACAGCATGGCAGACAGAGACCCACACCGTGTGTGTGTGAGAGAGAGAGAGATGCACATTGCCCCTTTAAGTATGCTGACCCCACTCTTAAGTACACTGCCTTGTTAAGTAGATCAACAAGCTGAAATGGGCCAGGAAGTTCCCTCCCTCCTGAGCCCTGTCGTGTGTCCCCCCTGCTCTACGGAAGATGGGGTAAGCGGGGTGCAGGAGCAGGGGGGAGGGGGGCACCCTGACATTAGCCCCCCTCCCTCCCCACACAGCAAGCAGGAGGCTCTGAAGAGCAGCTCCAAGGCAGAGAGCAGGGGCAGCACATGGCAGTGGGGGGAGAGACAGCTGAACTGCCAGCAATTGATAGCCTGCTGGGCAGCTGCCGCACAGGGAACTTAGGGGAGCAGGGAGCTGATAGGGGGGCTGCCAGTCCACACTGGTTCCAAGCCCGCACCAGCTAGCTGCAACGGGCTGCTCTTCCAGCAAGCAATGGACAAAGCAGGCGGCTGCCAAACGATGTTATAAGGGAGCATTGCACAACTTTAAACGAGCATGTTCCCTAATTGATCAGCAATGTAACAACGAAACAACGTTAACCCGGACGACTAAGTGAGGAGTTACTGTATCTATTAATATTTGCAGAAGACACTTTACCGGCATGTGCACGCACCCAAAAGGTGAACAAGCCTAAGATACCATGGCCACAACTTTCAAACCTAGGTGTCTAAAGTTAAGCACCTAAGTGGCCTGATTTTAGAGGGGATAAGCACCTACATCTCTCACTGAAGTTAATGAGAATTATGGGTGCTTAGCACCTCTGAAAAAATCAGATAACTTATTCAGGTGTCTAAAAAATTTGGGTGCCAACCATAGAGAACCCAAGTTTTAAAACCACTCACTACTCTGTCCTGTTAGCCACGTCCCAATATTTTTAATTCATCAGTGATGATGGAAGTGCAGTCCTGATCTAAAAGGCCATTCTAAAAATTGCATTGTGGAGGTGCACATCTGCTGTGTCTCAATGATTTCTCCATCAGATACATTCGACTTAGGAGTAAAAATATTTTCTAATGGCCAGCCCTTCAAACTCAGCCTAAGCTCTGAGTGTTAAGTCTCCTTCTCACAGACTAGAAGTTAGAGGTTATGGCAAATTAGGCCTTCAGTTATAACTATCCAACCCTTATAACCTTTAATGGGCTTGCATAGGTGTAACGGATTCAAAATTAGTAAACAATTTTAGTGGTGCACAAAGAATAAATCCGGCTCACTCCCTCTTGGCTGGGTTGCCTCTTCTGAAGCTGAATTAAAAATAAATCGAGAATGCAATTTGTCACGTATCCCCAAATAAACTTTCAGAAAATCTATTTTTCAGTTAAAGTTACTACAATTTCCACCTATGTTCAAAAAAGCTCACAGAATGAACTAGTCAGCTACTGAGCAAAGTTCATGGATTTGCCATTGGACAATACAGGACCACCCAAAAGGCTACACAGTCAGTGAGACAAATCCATTAGCAGTGAGAAGTCAGGGGCTGTGATGGCCTTTGTTTTGAATGGTCAAGAAGTGCAGCAGCTTAGATCCGTATACCTTGTGACGGGATAGTGTCCTCCGAACAGCATGGTGTGGTGGTTTGAGTGCTGTAGCCACTGGAGCATTGCAAGGAATCTCTGCTGCTTCTCTGGGTGTCCAGCTGCAGACCTCTCGTCAGAGCCAGAGCTAGCTCCTCGCATGCTTCTATCTCCTCTCCCTGCTAGTTACACACAGGAAAGCAGCTCGTTAGATTTATGTATGATTCCGCTGGGGCATTACTTCCGAGACCACACCAAGTTTGGTCCTGTCACTGTTGTATCCTTTCCCACCTCAACCTGAATCACCACCACAACCCAACAGGATTATTTCTAAATATTCACTATTAAAAAAAGAAAAAGAAAAGGAGAGAGAAATAGGTGTTTCTTCTTACATCATAGTTCCAAAGTGCCAACATACTGAACTGTGTATCCTCCATAGTTGCATATTTATGAATGCCGAAGACTATGCCCATGCCTTAACCATTTTGTCTTTATAAAAAGAGTTATGACCACAGAAATCATTAAACTAAAATGTTTGCAAGAGCTAACAAATACATGCCCTGTGCACAGAGCTCCATAGTAAAAATTAGAGCATCACCCTTGTGGTAGCTGACACAGTCATACTCCGAGGTCTCTGGGCCTCCTCAGTGGGCACAGATGGTCCACTTGGGGCTCCTCCATTAGGGTCTGGTTCACGTTTATCTTTGCGGCGTTGCAATGTGTTCACCATAGGCTGATCATATGGACCTGGTTTAGCCCAATCCTAGGAAAACGTTTCCATTAGTAAACATATGGTCTATGCAGAAATACAACCATTCCTATTATAGAACAATACCAACATAGCAGCAGACTAGGTATCAAATGTAGGTACAATACTGAAAAAAGTGAAATAAAATACTTAATTCTCAGGATATATATGAAGAAGTTCATGATATAAACCCATCTCTTCTAATCCTCCTTTAAACAAGGTACCTAAAATACCTTAATTCTCTCCAGGTAAAACTCAGTTGCATTTAAAACCTAAATTTTCAGAAACACAGAGGCAAAATTTATGTCATTACCACAAATGAGCAATTGCAATGCATGTGCAAATGGCCAGCTAGCCATCTAAAAATTCATATGCATGGGCAATAGCAGAAAGTGCACACATCACATTATGGTTGCAGTGTTCTGAAAATTTGGTCTTCAACAGATCTAAATACCACATTAAAAGTGTGCATTTATTCTGAGTGTTTTCTTTTAAAGCTATTTATTAGCTGAAATCTAGGTTTTAGTTAGAGCTATATTGAGGAGGGCTAACTTCACTTTGCATACTGATGATGCTGAATCCCTGAAGAAGGCAACTTTTCAAGCTATTGGGAATATATGCACTTATGGCTCTCTTAAGCAGTGAAAATTCTGAGGGTACATAGAAATTATAGAGCATGCACCAGGAAAGGTGTTAAGCAGAGAAATTTGGTGGGACTACAAATTCACTGATGACCAGAATCAGAGGTGCTGCTTACCAAATGATAATGCTCAACTGATTGTAAAGAGGTCTTCTCTAATCTGTACATGAAGTCCTTTCTCCCCTTTCCATAAGTGAACTGCCAGAACCTGAAGACTACACGGCCCATTTCTGGTAGCAGCCTGGCTGCTAATCAGCCTCTTCTCTACCCTCTTGAAGTCAATGGAGGACTCATGGAAGATACCCAAGCCCAGAGGTGGTCATTACCATCCTCCATAAAGGGCTTTCGGAGAGAGGTAGAGCTACAGACTCCAAGTTTCAGAGGGTGGGGTAGAACTGGAAGCCTATATGTAGCATTCTACAGCTGCAATAAGTATCCCAAGTCTGGATTTAATTTATAAAAAGTCCCATTTAAAAAAGCTGCAATCTTGTAACAAAAATCCATAGCCAGCCAAGAACTTCACAGCTGTCTGTATGATGCACACCATGGCTACTTGGAGCTTCAAGGGGACAGAACTCAGATTGTCCTGGTCCAAAAACACAGGCCCATTCCTCCTGTTTGAGCTAAATGAGAATCTCTGAAAGCTCTGGGCACTATTGGGCCTATGACACAATGAAACAGTTCTGATTCCATCCACTAAAAGACAGGGGTATTCTCTAGTAGTTCTTTACAATAGCTAAATGCAACATATGTACATTGTTAATCAATTTAAAAAACATCTACTCAGTGAACTAGATGCCAACCCTACATTTGCCTCTTCAGGCATAAGTTCGGTGGGGTGCTAAGCAACTTGTGGAAGTCTTACCACCTGTTGAACAGAGCCTAGAGTGCCCACAAAGGAACAACCCCCCCATCCCCCTTTCTAAGGCCAACCCTATTTTTAAAGGCAAGTATTTTACAAACCTTACACTATTCATGGTCATGCAGAAATATTGGTTTAGTTCTTTATAATCGGATTGTGGTAAATATTCAGCATTTAAACTCCACTTTAGAATGGTACTAAACAGAGCAGATCAACTGGTAATTAAGTGGGATTTGAAAGGCAAGGACCGCAGTGAGTATCGAAA
Organism: Lepidochelys olivacea; assembly: GCF_965140295.1. Lineage (NCBI taxonomy): Eukaryota > Metazoa > Chordata > Testudines > Cheloniidae > Lepidochelys > Lepidochelys olivacea. The sequence goes on along the minus strand of NC_140412.1, from coordinate 21,782,470 downwards.
TGCATGGAGAGGAGAGCATTGCTGCAACAAAAGAAACACAAACCTTCCAGCTAGGGATCTTAGATGATGATAACATGCTTGGCCCAATGGTGTAATAATGACCGCGTTCTGGAAGGAGGGTTGAGGAAGCCCGAGTCCATGCGCGGGAGACAGGCGGGAAATGAGGGAAAGGACCTGCACCAACTGAAGCTAGGTATGGGTCACTTGATAAACTACAGTGATAAAACCCATTAGACAACTGGAAACAAAAAAAACAAACAAACAAAAAATAAATTAATATAAACAAGATGAGTATGGAAATATACGGTGACTGATATGCTCTGGGCAGAAAGTCTCTTAATTTTAAAGCAAAAAAATTGAGAACTGCTACAAATTAACAGCTAATTAAAAAAAGGATCTAATGTTTGCTCTTGAAGTGTGCCTGCTTGAAAATTGTTATTTGAATTAACAAATTTCAGAGGACAATCCAGAAATCATTTTTTTTTGGACTAAGCAGCTTTGCCTGGTCTCCCCTGGAGAAGGTATTTTGAAAAAAAAGAGACCCAACAATTTACTGATGATGCAGCTCTGGATATGGAAACTAAACATTTCCAAAGCTGAAAATGTTCATGTCAGCTTTATCATATGCAATAAAACAGAGAGGGGAAAGTGTGCAGCCTCTGAAAATGATATGTACCAGCAGCATAATGACAAGGGAGGGAAGGAAAAATGGCTGGATGAGAATGGATACTGACATCACTGGCTCCCCTAAATTTAGGGTTTATCCAAAATTTATTCTAGCATGGTGGGTTTTTTTTTTTTTTTGCATACCTGGGTTTCTCAGAGATTAATGCATAATACAATAATTTGGAGAAAACACATGGACAGTGAAACCTGAACAAGAGGCCACTCATATTAGGCAACTACTCTCTGCAGACAACTTCCCACAGTGCCCCCAAGCAGAGAGTGCAGTATGGCTGCACCTGTGTTACAAAAACTCTTAAGCCACCAATTTGTAGGTCCCCAGACTGGTAGTTTAGACAAGTTTCACTGTAGTTTACTCATGTATTCATTCGTTGAGGGAGTGTATAACAGTTCTTTTTCTCATCTTCACAGGGAAGGGTCTTAGCTCCATGTCCCATGCATGCTGTTATTCAATGGCTGGGCTTGGCTAATGAGCCAAAAGATTTGTATGTCTGAGATGAAATTTTTCACCTTATCTGTGGAGGCCCAAGCCCCCATGGTGGAGCCTGAGCTGACTGAGGTGGGGGAACTGCACTCGCTCACTGACTGGCAGGTTTCAGAAGCTTCTGAAGAGGCAGAGCTGGACGAATTCTGCAGCGTGAACAGCACCACAACGCAAGGAAAGGAAAAAACAAGCCACCAACAAAGGAAAACAAAGAGCACGCACAAACAGACGGACAAACACAGAAGAAGGGGAAGGATGAGAAAAGCAGAGGGTTAGGGGTTAAAATCAATCATTAAATACTGCTCAAAGCCATCACTAGTGATCAGTAACTGTACAGAAGAAACTAATTCCTTAATGCAAGGACAGATGGACCTCTTGGTTCTCTCACCCCCACTGCTTTCTGTGCCACTGCACCTCCAGGGCCAGATGCCCTCAGGTGCTGAGGGCCCTCCTATATAGTCAGTGGAAATTGAGGGAACTCAGCTTATGGGCCCTATATGCATTTAACTATTTCATATCAAAGGCAGATTATATCATGAGCTCAGTTTCCTACTGGAAGCTGTCTAGACTCAACATGTGCCTGCAAAATGGCAAACACCCCTTGTGCAAACAACTTCTGGTTTTTGCAGATGCAAATGTGCGTATGCAAAGCTTGATTGCGTTTGGACATTAGAGAACAGCATACAGTCTGACTTTCCCTCTTTGGAACCCTTCCCTGTGAGACCAGGTTGACTATGAAATCCCCTCACAATTATGAACATACCTATTAGGTGAGCTTAAAGTTCAATTCACCCCTTTAACTATTTCATCACGGTCTATATTTTGTTAAAGCCTGGAATGACCGTGGTTACCCTTCAATGAATGCACTCGCTACAAATCTAAAAATCACCTCTTGTATGAAAGAGATTAAAGCTAACACAACACTAACATAGCAATCTAAACAGTGCTTTGCACAGCCAACAAATGCCATTTTTCAGGGTTATATTTTGTTCTACGTAGACTGCTACCTTGTCTGTTAGATGACGACTCTTGGTGTCAGGGATTGTTCTTCAATAACCTTTCTTGGTTAGTATGGCTTAGGGGCATTCCATCGAATATATACAGTATTTTGGGCCATTGTACCATGTTTTTAGATTAGATGGCACTTTCCAGCTTTCGACCTATACAAGAGCCATATCCATTTCAATCTGTCGGCATCCTCATTTTGCTATATTTTCAATTCATGTACTGTGTTGCTTCTTAAAAACAAACAAAAAACTTTTCTCACCATACCAAGGAAGACAAAATCTTACTGACGGGCCTGATCCAGAGCCTACTGAAACCAGTGGGAGTCTTTCCACTGACTTCAGCTGGGTCAGGCTGACAGTGACTTGAGATCACTCCCTTGGATTTTTTCCACGGGCAGCAGAAAGTCTCTGCAGTGACTTCTGATGGTCTGTGGTCAATAACACAACCCAACTGGATTTTTTTAAAGCTGAAGAAACTCAGGACAAGCTAATACTTGATGGTGGCTCACAGAGATTTATAGTTCCTGGGGGACCCCTACTAAATCTCACACGTGGTCCGTTGGGTGACTGGGTCAATTCTGAAATGAAGTGACAACAAACTGATATTTTATAAATCATTAACAAAGGAAGAGCTCCTGACATGACCAAAATGATGCTTGGTCCAGTCAGTTAATGTCTTCCAAGCCCGTTTCTTAACCAAGGAAAGCTAGTTTATCCACACACCAGAACTTTCTGCTAGCCAATGAATGTAGTACTTTATTGAATGCTTTCTGAATAGCTAGGTATCAAAGGATATCCTGTATTTTAGCCTGTATGATCTTTTAGACAGAGGCTGCATCTTCATCTGTAATTGGGAAGCACTCAACACACTTGGGGAGCTATAGTCATAATAATTTCTGCAGACTGCCATATAAATAACTGATGAACTCCAACAATTAGTTAAGCATAACAGACCTCCAGGCCCTTGTACCCAGGTGTTCCTACTAGTTTACCTAACACATGTAGTAAAGGTTCCTGATCCATATATTTTAAGTTGGTATTAAAAACAAACACACACTGACTGTCAGTGAAACTGTTACTAATTTCAGTCAGGTTTTTTTTTTTTTTTTTTTAAAGAAAAGGATTTGTAGAGTTATCTGCACTTCATAATTTATGTAGAAAGAAGGATTTTTTTCCAGAAATATTTCCACTCTGAACTATACTAACTTCTTCCTTACTATCTGGGATCTCCTCATCAGCGGATTCCCATCAGCTTCCTGATTTGTACATGCAAAAGCAAGTTAAAACAAACCTGCCACATATTTCTGACCTAGTTTCCCTTTTTAGAGATTACCCATTTTCCTTTGTCATCTCTAGAAAGATATTTTAAGAATCCTTTATTGTTAGTCAAACTGTCTTCTGCAATTTGAGATCAGAATTTATTTTGCTCTAGTTGTCCTTTCAACTTGCTTTGTCTGCTTCTTTATTTACTTTTCTAATACCATTACCTAGTTTTCATCCTCACTGGGTTGTTTTAAAAGCTTTTTTGATTTTTTGTGACTTGTGCCTTTACAATGGCTTTTGCTGTCCTTTTGTCATGATTAGATTTAAACTAGAATTAATTCCATGTGCAGTCTCTCCAACTGTGTAATTACTGTCCACTTTCCTACAGTACATTTCTTACATTATTATAAACAAGGCATTTTCATGTTCACTCAAAATCAAAAGACATCATTTTATTATTACCCTGATAAGTCAAATATAATTATTAGGGCTGTCAAGAGATTAAACCACAATCACGATTAATTATGTGATGGAACAACAACAGAATACCATTTATTTTAGATCTTTTTGGATGTTTTCTACATTTTCAAATATATTGATTTCAAGTACAACACAGAATACAAAGTATACAGTGCTCACTTTATATTTATTTTTATTACAAATATTGGCACTGTAAAAAACAACAAAAAAAATTATTTTTCAATTCACCTCATACAAGTACTGTAGTACAATCTCTTTACCATGAAAGTTGAACTTACAAATGTAGAATTATGTGCAAAAAAAAATCTGCATTCAAAAATAAAACAATATAAATCTTTAGAGCCTACAAGTTCACTCAGTCCTACTTCTTGGTCAGCCAATTACTCAGACAAACAAGGTTGGTTACAATTTGCAGGAGATAATGCTGCCTGCTTTTTGTTTACCCCGTCACCTGAACGTGAGAACAGGCATTCGCATGACACTGTTGTAGCTGGCATTGGAAGATATTTACGTGCCAGATGCACTAAAGATTCGTATGTCCCGTCATGCTGCAAACACCATTCCAGAGGACATGCGTCCAGGCTGATGACTGGTTCTGCTTGATAATGATCCAAAACAGAGCGGACTGACGCATGTTCATTTTCATCATCTGAGTCAGATGCCATCAGCAGAAGGTTGATTTTCTTTTTTGGTGGTTTGGGTTCTGTAGTTTCCGAATCAGAGCGTTGCTCTTTTAAGACTTCTAAAAGCATGCTCCACACCTCGTCCCTCAGATTTTGGACGGCACTTCAGATTCTTAATCCTTGGGTCGAGTGCCATAGCTGTATTTAGAAATCTCACATTGATATCTTCGCGTTTTGTCAAATCCTCTGTGAAAGTGTACTTAAAACCAGCCTGTGCTGGGTCATCATCTGAGACTGCTATGCCATGAAATATATGGCAGAATGCGGGTAAAACAGAGCAGGAGACACACAATTCTCACCCCAAGAAGTAGAGTCACAAATTTAATTGATGGATTATTTTTTTTTAACAAGCATCATCAGCATGGAAGCATGTCCTCTGGAACGGTGGCCGAAGCATGAAGGGGCATACGAATGTTTAGCATATCTGGCATGTAAATAACGCCGGCTTTCAGGTGACATTGTAAATAAGAAGCAGACAGCAGTATCACCTGTCAATGTAAACAAACTTGTTTATCTTTGCGATTGGCTGAACAAGAAGCAAGACTGAGTGGACTTGTAGGCGCTAAAGTTTTACACTGTTTTGTTTTTGAGTGCAGTTATGTAACCAAAAAAAAAAAATCTGCATTTGTAAGTTACACTTTCATGATAAAGAGATTGCCCTACGGTACTGGTATTAGGTGAACTGAAAAATACTATTTCTTTTGTCTATAACTTTTAGAGTGCAAATATTTGTAATAAAAATAATAATATAAAGTGAGCACTATACACTTTGTATTCTGTGTTGTAATTGAAATCAATATTGAAAATGTAGAAAAACATCCAAAAATATGTAATAAATTTCAATTGGTATTCTATTGTTATAAGTGCAATTAATCATGATTACTTCTTTTAATCGTGATTCATTTTTTTTAAATCGCATGCGTTAATTGTGATTAATTGACAACCCTAATAATTACCACATCAGTTGACCCTAGATGCTCCCAAACCTGGGCCTCTCTATTGTACTAGGCTATGGTTAGCTTCAATAGGACCTCTGCCATGTAAAGTGTGCCCCCAAAGAGATGTTACGTGCTGTCTCTACCAGCATATTCTCCTCCTTAGTTTTATGGAGTTCCCTCAAAACAAGACTTAGGCAATTCCAACCCCACTTGATATAAGTCTGGCCTTTTAAATAACTATCAACTACAAAAGACCAACCTGATCTGTGTTCTTTAATTGCTCAGTAATATCCAGCTATCACTTCAATATACTGAAAAGCAGTCTTCACTTTGCTGGATGTTCACTGATAGATTAGGTAGCTCTGTCTATCTGTTTGGTAAAGTCTGTATCCTTCTTGTTTAAAACACTAGGTATCCCTCATTTTCAGCTAACTTAGTAAAAAAAAATCCACATCCTGATTTATTGTTAAACCACTAGTTATATACTTTTCTAAAACTTATGGTTTACACTTTCTACCCATCTCCTACAGCCCTCGTGGAAGATACATGACCATGGAATTTATGCACGGTCCCTTTAAACAACGTGGTGTTAATACATGGAGCTCACAGAAATCACCAGAGCAGGTGCTCAGTCAATGCTGGATGTACAGCTTTTGATTTCCTTTTGTCATTCTAAAACTCCCTTTTCTGCTTCTCAAAATGTTACGGTTGGAAATGACATCTGGGTTTCAAAAGCAACATTTAGCAAACAGTACCTGCGCTTTCTTCCCATAGGAGCGTGGAAGCACAATACAAGAATGAAAGTCTGGCCGTTAGCTGGAGACTCACAACATGAAATATCCTGTACGTTAAACAGCCTTTTCATAAATTTCCTGTCACAAATTTATCAGCACAACATGCGCATTTTAATTAGTGCTGCACATACAAAGCAAGCCACTTAAGCAAAAATGAAACTGCCAGGCAATGATCTGTTACCTTTCCCTGGAGGGAAAGGCAGACATAACTTACGACATGTTGAGTACATACTTATGGATCGTACCAAGATACTACAGTTGGCAAGTCAATGTAAAATAGCTGAATTCCCAGTTACTAATTTACTACCGCTATTCAGGAGCTACAGTGGTATTCGGGTTGCTTTGTGATTTCATACGTAGCTTCAGAAATGAACTAAAATAATACTTGGGCCAGATCCTCAACTGGTTTAAATCAGCACAGGTCCATTGGCTTCAATGAAGCTATGTCGACTTATACAGTGAGGATCTGTCCCCTTATTTAAGAAGATGCAAAGACAATTTGTAGGAGATAGTGCTGATGCTTCCCTTCCCTAAATGACCTTAACAGAAAAAACTTTGCCTGCAAAAATACCTGCCAGTACCATACCGCAACTCACCACCCTTTTACCCAAATGTGCTGGATGTTTTATGGAAAGGTAAGGGGATACCGACAGGTTAAATCCATATATTTTAAAGTTAACTTTCTTACCTTTTTACTAATCCAATTTTCATTTTTGATCATTCATGTTGCATTTACTTTTTGCATTTCACTTGGCTTAGCCTTAGATCATCAAAACAGAGCAGTCAATTAACTGTCTATATGCAGTTCCTAATCAATTTCACTTTCAGGATCTCATCCATGTGAAAAATGCTGCAATGTCTGAGCTGCAACACTGCAGAGGATATACTTACTTGAAAACAAAATGTTTTCATTAAAATAAAAAAATGGAAGTATTTGTGTTGATGTTCCATTTATGTGACTATATTCTGGACCTAAATTAACCTGAGAGCGTTCTGCTACATGTCCTACAGTTTTATTTCTAGTTATACTTATCAAATACTCAGCAAGAAACAAGGGACCTGATGCACCAGATGTACTGATGACAGATGTGTTTCTACTGATTGGATTCAAACTCTCCATTTCCTGCTTTAGCTGGAAAGTCATAGTTTTTAGTGCATACAAAGTCACCTAGCTTTTACCAGATGAAAAAGATTAGATTTGTATTTATTAAACTAAAAACCTTCATTAAAGAGGCGCTAAGGGCATCTCTTCTTCCAGTGACCTGTGGGCTACTAAGCAACAAACACAAATCTTTACAAAAGATGACAAAGACCTACTCAATGGGTATGTCTACACTTTGAGTTGGGGATATAATTCCCAGCTTGAGGAGACATATTCATGCAAGAGCTATGCCCCCAGCTTGAAGTACAGACATACCCCCAGTGTTGTGATGTTGAGCTCTGGGGTGGAATTTAGTATGTAAAATGGCAAAAAGCCTTAATTAGAGCAAGAAAAAAAATTGTATTTAAAGGGTGATTTGTAGAAACTATGCAAAATTCAGCTGCTGAAACCGAGATGCCAGTCAGCCACAGAAACTCCATTTGCATATTTCACCAAGGTTTTGTAGGATACAAACAAACAGACCATAAACAGAACACAACTCAGTTTGACAGAGACATGTATAGAATGTACTGTCTGGTTTAAAAAGACCAGGAAAAAAGCAAGAGGTGAACTTCTAACCTCACTGATGTCAACAGCAAAACTCCCATTGGCTTAAGTGGCTGGGATTTCGCCCAACATCTTTAGGTTAATATGCATGTCTTATAAGTAGTATTATTTAAAAAGTTTACATTGTTTTAGTACTTCTGTCGGGTGCTGGATCGGCAGCCCTGGAGAATGAGGTTATCCATGGAGAAGGATACCACAAGTGGCAGAGCAACTCAGGGCATGGCTACACTCAAAACTTCAAAGCGCTGTCATGGGCGCTCTCCCAGCGCTTTGAAGAGAGCTCTCCCAGCGCTTCTGGTACTCCACCTGCTTTGGGAGTGGGCCATTTCTCAGAGGTCAAACAGGAATGAAGTCTTATGTGTATTTAGTCCTTGGCCTCTTTGCCAACACTATCAGCAAGGGCACCAGAGTTAATACGAATTATGAGGCTACTGTGGCATGGATATCTGACCACTGAGAAATTGAACTGAGATGACTTAACTCAACAGCCATTAGATGTTAACAACTTGCAGGCACTGCTGACCTAGATAGGGTATGAACTAGTGAGCTGGGTGCGTGAAGTTCAAGTGGAAATTAATTGCCTCATTTAAAAGTGTTCAACTTGATTCCATGATACCCAAAAACCACGTGCTCCTTCCTCTAACTCCATAAATTTTGTGTGCGCATTACCGTACACGACACACTCAGATTTGTATTCTTTCGCTTGCACGTACCTGGTTAGGTGCTTCGGGTGGCATAGGGGATGGCGATTTGGACTGGAAAGCATCCTGGGATATGAATCCAGAATCATGGGATGACACGCTGGACAGTCTCATGGGCGCTTGCTGAGGCAGATTGGAGCTGCGATAGCGATAGTGTGAACTAGGTGAGTGAGAGTGAGAGCCACTCGACCGGGAATCACTACTGTTAACGCTGTTCAGACTGCTGTGAGAGACAAAAGGAAAAGAGAAAGGAAAGGGGAGAGGGAAAGACAAGAGGGAGGAATGGGAAGAGACCAATACAGTACAATTAACACTCTACAGGTCTAGCAACAGGCAGCATAAACCAGAAAAGAAATGTTGATCAATAATCGGTAAAAATCATAAGAAGCTGCAAATATCCTGAGCGATCAGAAAGGGAAAATGGTGTTCTGCATTATTATGTGTTCTGCGCTCATTAGGGGCTGGACTCTGACACACTTACTCACACTGAGTAGTAAGGGTAGAACAATCTGGCCCTAAGGAATTCATTTCCCTAGCTTGGGGAGACAGTAGAACACACTCTCTCTCACTCACTTTCACTCCCTGGGCTTTTACAGAGCTCCTGTCACCAAGCATGAACAGTCCATTACTGTCCCTATCTGATGGTCAGCAGAGAGAGTCTAGTTTAATATTACCGGCTCAGATATGTTAAATTCAATGTAATGGGCCACACTGTTAAGGTAGTGGCCAGTAACATGTCTGCAAAGTTTAAAGGCACATCCAATAGCCTGCATCTGACTGGACAAAGAGGGTCAGTAGGCAGGCAGATGCAGTTTTTGGAAATGGCTTTGAAAATGCAAACTTATCTTGAGTTCTCTAGATCTTCTACAGCAGGTTTCACTGTATAAAAGATTTCTGCTGGTAAACTGCAAACTGAAAGCACATAAGATAAAGCTATACTGAGGGTATTTATCAAATGTCAGTGAGTACAGAGAGGGAAGAGACTTAAAGATCCCAGCTAGTAACTGTGAAAAAGGCATAAATATTACTGACTTCTGAATAATCCAAAAGAGACTGTTTTCAAAGTTCCAATAAATCTATGTTGCATTAATTATTTACCAGCCACATACGGGTGGTTTTCAAGAGTTTCCTCTTGCCTCTTAAGATAACTTACTAATGGCATTAGTAGCACTCCCCAATGTAAGTATAGGGAATAACTGCTCAGACTGGTAAGCTCTCCCCAATGGTATAAAGGAAACAGAAAAGGTATCCACCCAGCTGTATGCTGATTCAACATATATAACATAATTTTTCTATTTAAAAATTGCATGTAAAAGTGTGTGCTTGGGACAAAGATGGGGAGGGCTGTGTTGCTTGATCCAGACACACAAAAACTGCTGCTACATGATCTTATCACTTGAGAAAATAAAAAGCTGTCTAGGAATATACAATGTATTTTCAGCCATTTTCTTTTACAGTTTCAGGATATTGCATCTTTAAGCCTGTGTTCACTGCTGTACATATAAAATTATCCACTATATATATATATATATATACACACACATATATATACATACACGTGTGTGTGTGTGTGTGTGTGTATGTATATATATGGTGGATAATTTTATATTATATATATATATACATATATATATATGCATGCAGAGACAGCTAGATACATATATGAAGAAGTGCAATTTTGCTAGGTCTGCCATGCTATAGGCTGAATTCAGCTCACACAAAGGAGCGTATGATCCATTTGATTTGCAAGGTAAATCAAAAAGATAAGAGCATTAAAGGTTACAAAGGTATTAGAGCAGAATACACAATAGGTATTCATCCCTTTTTTTTTTTTTAAAGGGTGGGATAGTTAATTATTTAGACACCAAGGCACAGGGGCAACATGCTGATAAACTGTTTTACTGAAAGAAAACAGTTTTCCAGAGAAAGTAAAGACAAGATCCAACTATTCCAAAATACACTTTAGGACAGAATTAGACAGCATTAAATAGTCTTGTATTTCACAGTAAAGCATTTCCATTTAAAAGACTGAAAAAGTAATTGACTAGTACATTCTTCCCTTTCATACAATTTAAGCTAGTAGTGAATTACAGCTACTGCATGATCATTTCTTTATCTAAATCATCATAACATGATGTATTCATGATCAAAAAGGGCAACTATGAGTGAACAATTCAGAGCTTAGATTGGCTAATATGGTTTCTCTTTCATCTGCAGTGCACTAAGCTGAACTGAATCAAACGTATCCTCAGCGGTTAGTCTTCTTGCATTCAGTTATTTAATAGTGCCCCTCATTTTTCACGTCCTGTCACACAGTTAAATGGATAATGACTAGTAGGGATTGATATTTCATTATTAAAACAAAATACAGGCACAAATTTGCAACAGAGCCTGGGTCTCTATTTTCCCCAAAATAGATTAAAATGACATTTCCCCAATCTGCTTACCTGCAAACGCTGGATTTTCTGGACATGGTGGTACTGGGAGAGGATGGAGGAGTTTGATATGACCAGCTGTAATCAGAACCTTTCAAATCTAAAATCACCTGGTGAAACAGAATTGATCATATAAAATGCTTTAAAAAAAAAGCCATTTTCCCTCTCAAGAAAATACTCCAAATTTGCAAAAAGTTGTTCATTAGAGGAATTTTCACTACAAATCTAGCGATATTCTTCTATTGATTTACACTTTGTGATCACCAAATTCATGCTTTCTATTTTTTTTCGTATTTAGCTCTGGATGGATGATGAGCACAGACTAGTCAGCTTCATTTTTGGGTTCTGGCACACTAAAGCAATGTCCCAGTATTTGGGTTACTAACATGAAAGGGAAAGTTTAGATTTATACAAAAATAATAATAATTTTTTCACTTATTTACATGTAGTAATAATAAAAAAATATCAACCCTCGGGTCATGATCCTGCAAATAAGAGCATACTCATTAAATTAAATGGATCCAATTCTCATTTACACTGCTGGATCAGTGTAAAGGAGTCAGAATGAATAAGAACTGGACTCCATAAGACTACTCAAGTGTTTGTGGGATAAGGGCCTAAATTCTAAAACTAGGTTACTTGATAGTAGACCTATATGGGGGTTTGGGTGTAAAACTCAAATAACAGAATGCTGGGAATTATCTATCCAGAGCAGTGCTGCTGTTGTCTAAGATGTTCAAAGGTACCTTACGGGAGTCAAGCACCCAAATCCACTGAGTTTCCATGGGAGCTGGGCACCTAACTCCCTTAGCCTCTTGAAATGTCCAGCCTAAAATGTTACCATAACTACCTTAAGATTTGTTCCTGCATTTGCTTTTACAGTTCTATACATGCATTTAACAGATACTTTTAAAGGTTCAAAAGAACATTTATACCAGTTTTTAGTTTTCAGTGGCCAAACAAAGGTGGTGGAGGGTGGAAAATTCTCCCCGAGCAGCCTAATTCTAACTGTAGCCAGCAGCAAACTTACAGTGGGGCCCCATGACAAAAAAAAAGCCATTTCCCTTTGAAAGAGTCCCCCAGCTCTGTGGCTGCAGGATGTTATTTTCCAGCACCAAATGGTGAAACTGATTTATAAACAGCACTTTCCACTCAGTCCTTTTTGGAGCACAGGTGGTTGTTTCTTAGCTACATTCAAAGTGACATTTTGGGTTGGTCTGCCACGAGTTCAGGAGAGAATCGATGATTTACTTGATTTATCAAGTTGGAAACACTGTATATATTAAAAGTGAAAAAGTTATCAAGCTGCACCTAGGCACCTACAAATATATACTCAAGTATTTTTTACCACTTGGAGTTAGTAAAAATTTCTAATAAGCAGCCACCCTTCCCCCCACTCCCATAACACTGCCTTTTCTAGGGAATAAGAAATAACCTGTTCACTTGATGATGGCAATTTGTGAGGATCCATAGTGAGGTTTTTCAGGTCATCTGATATGGTTTGGAGATGCGTTATTTCTCCTAGCATTGATATTTCTTCTTCCTGAAGAGATTAAAAACATAACAGTAAGGCTCACAATCCTCTTGGATTTTAAAAATTGCCATATATAGACCATGATGTGCAACCTTTATCACTCCTCCTCCTGGGTACAACTATGTCAAACAATCAGTTACATGCTCATGTGTTTGTCCAAGAGATTATTATTTCCCATGGAAAAGGGCTGGAAAGTTCAATCTATAATTCTTAAGAACGAGAACCACACTGCAGCAAATCTGTGCCTCAAAGCTCATGCTCAATAAGCCACCTGTCTCACCCAGGAGATGCAGAAATCTAAGCAAACTTTTAGAAAGACTTGTGCAAACAGAAGTGCAGTCCCTCTCTGCATTTGGAATGGCAATCAGAACTCCTAAGTGTATTCAGTGTTTGGCCTAAGGGATCTTATCCTTGAAACTAAGACACAGTGGTTGAACTTATAGTTTTTGCTGGTTTTGTGTGCACTTCATTTAGATAAAGTCATTACATAAATCTGAGATTCAGACTGGCACATAATTATGCCAAGGGCTGGTTTTGACCTTACAGTTTCAGGAACATGGCAAATTACCACAGCAGTTGCTTCAGCTACCATGGCAATTTTATCCAGAACTCCAGCGTCTGCTATTCACTTCTTATTGCTTAGGCACCCTCCTACCTAACATTTAACTGTGGTTCTACTTAGGGACTGATGCCTTTCATAAGCAAGCATCAAGAACATATTGCATATGCAACTATCCACAAATACACAAGTCTTATATAATGAGACAACATTCCATCCCTGGGCTTCAGGCAAACTGAGCTTAAGGAAATATACTTAAACCTCTCAAATGAACTGAAAAGGGCCCTGTGTAGGTGGCCGATGCCATCGGAAAACTGTGTCGGAGCAAACTGGAATCTGTCAGATAATCGTTTCTGTATATGGGGGGTTGGCTCATGGAATGTACACAAGTCCTAGCGGAGTGAAGAGTGAGGGAGGAAGGATACTTTTTAATATCCCATTTTAAAGAGAGGGAGGCAGAATATGAATTAGTAACATCTAAAAGTTCATTCAAAACTTTTATTACTAATTACTCTACCTCAAAATTACGTTCACCTGTCAGGGTTGTTAATTTTAAGAACTTGAAACAAAAGACTTACTATCACAGGCCGTAGCATCGAGATGAAAGTACAGAAGCGACTGCGTTCTTCAATGAGGGCCTTTCTAACAGCCTGCTTCTCAGTTTCTTCAAGCAGCAGGTACTTATCATTGACATCTTGTAATGCACTGTCCAGCTGGGGCTGGATGTCTCCTCTCCCTGTACATGGGAAAGAATCATAAGTAGGTTTTGTTTGAACTACTTGCTTACACAGAAGGAATTCCCTATTTTCAGTCAATATCACTGCCTCATTGCCTGACAAGGCTATTCATAATGTGAGACTAATCAGCATTTTCTATAATTAAAATATATTTTCTTAATCAAGTAGTTTACCATAATTTCTTTTTCACCTGGAAGAAGAAATACAACCCCCTCAATTCCAATTGAAGGAGGTTCCTTCAAGTTAGAAAGAGCAGATTCTGGTTTGTATTTCACATGGAGAGTGTAAGATGGCTGTATAAAGCCAATCTTATTAAAAAAACCCTCAGCCATTCTTGTTAATGACTGTTGCATGCAGGAGTTGTGAAGGTGCCAATCACTGACAGCTTTCTCTCTCTCCCCTACCCTCTCTTTGAGCCTAGTTCCTAGTTATTTTTGGTTTTGGTAGGACCACGAAAGATTCATGCACTAGTGATGTTCCTTAGGATCAAATGACAATAGGTGCTAATTACTGATGGTTAGAACACTGAATTCTCTTGTATCTCTAGAAGTAACTGGTAATAGCAAAACACAGTATTCACCATTCTACTAAGGTCAAAACCCTTTCATAAGTTATGCATAAGTCCAGTAGCTTTTACATTTTTTTTTTTTTACCTAAAACCAATCTACTAAAAGTAATAGGAACAGACTTTTGTCAGAGATCCATCTATATAGTTGCAACAAACTCATTATGCTGAAGCTTGCTGCCACAGTAAGTATACATCAAGTCTCATTCTAAAACAAGTTACACCCATGCGTACTGTCCACAACTCCAAAAAAATGGGTTTGTAATGAAAAGCAGCCTTAGCTAAAGCATTATTGATTCACTGTTATAGCTACAAGACTTTTTAGTACAACTTATTAGGTTCTGTAATATTTTAGACTCAGACACGTACATTTACCCTAAGCGTTAAATAATGTGATGTCTTTTCTGAAAATTTTCAGAGTAACAGCCATGTTAGTCTGTATTCACAAAAAGAAAAGGAGTACTTGTGGCACCTTAGAGACTAACCAATTTCTGTAGCTCACGAAAGCTTATGCTCAAATAAATTGGTTAATCTCTAGGTGCCACAAGTACTCCTTTTCTTTTTTCTGAAAATTTTATGTACTTTGTATATTTCCATTTCCATCAGTGTGGAATACCAAGGACTACTTGTATATTATATTTATGTTTGTTCATATTAGTGAAGCTCCTCCTCCCAGATTCATTGCAGTGATACTGCCCATCACTAATTTTTGCATCCATCTGAAATGTCGGGGGAAGACCATTTCCAGGCAAGATAACAGTTGGTTAGTATGTTTGGGTACATAGTTGCTATGTAGGGGCTTCCCCCCAAGCTGAGTTACTGAACTCCAAGAGAGGGGCAGGGCTTAGGACATACCCTTCTTCTCAGCATCTCCCATTAGCTGCTTAGGCGTTTCCCTGCCTAGTATGCTGGCTTTTGTTAAGCACCTCTCTCCCCCCGTTCACCATATACGGAGTGTAGGCACTTAATTCAGGTTTTCTGGATTCCCAGTGTTTTTCCAGTAGTTTCTAAGCACCTGTTAGGCATTGCAACTCCTACACCCTTTGTGAAGCTGGCCCAACATTTACATTTCACCCTCTGTAGAAACCTTTTTTGTCTCCATCTACACCAAAGACAGCTATATAACATTTTGTAATGTTTGGCTCAAGGATGGGGTTTATGAAATGGTGGCAGATGAAGAAACTAACTTGCCTTTTCTGGTGCACCAAAACTTCAGTGGTATGAAAGTTGGCAGAGTTGCAATTCCTGGAAGCTGAAATCCTATTAGGGAGCAGACCTGACAGAACATAGGATTTTTCCTTACTGTTTTGCAAGCCAACTTCAGAAGCTATACCTACATGGTCCTCTATAAAACAAAAAGACTACTCGATGTACCAGGTGCAAATGTATAACGCGGCCTATACAGACCAGAGACCACATGCTCATTTCACCTTGGACTCTCATACATTGGATGAGAATAGTTACTGCCAACCTTAATTAGAACAGAATTTGATATCTTGGTACAACATTGTTTTAGAGAGAAAGCAAAAGGCAAGGTAAGATTGGGTTAGCCTGATGGTAACACATTACCATGCACATGATGGAAGTACACCATCTAAGATGTACTGTCTCCTTTAGAGGCAGCATATTCCTTTCTTAGGAGGGAAGTTTATACAAAGGAGCATTTTGCATCACCTTGTAGTGATGTCTGGGGCCATTTTGGGAGCATGACTAACTGGACCGTACAGGCACCACGACCAGCTTCACCCCTCAACAAGGTCATTCACTGAGACCTGAGGGCTTTTATGGTGAAGGTCAGCAAAGAGAATTCATGTGAATGTCTTTTCACTAGTTGGTGCTGAGCAGGGCTTAAATTCAGCCAGAGCTGTCCAGAGCCACGTTCCGGTAAATGTTTTCAACCCACCTACAGATTTTATAGCATGTTAGGGGGAATGAGGCCCCTCTGGAAAATACTCTAAGAATTTAACCCATGGTGCTGAGACTTGGGATTTATTAAAGCAATGTGTGTGCTGAGCTCAGGGCTCCTGTTGCCTAGGGGTTGAAATCTAGAGTTTAAAATGGGTTGAAAAAAATATGTATAATTCAGTTTCACTTGTTTTAGACTCAAGTCAGGTAGAGAAAACATTTAATAGATCTCTAGCTAACTACACCTTATATGTATCAAACAACTAGCACTAAAGTGGTTGACCTAAAAGCACAGCCAGTATAAACTGGTGCAGAGATCTCTTAAGATGCATGTTTGTCAGTAAAGATTTATATAGAGATAAGTACAATAGGAGTTAGTTATTTCTGTGGGCTAGCCGAAGCTGGCACTGAATTACATGCCAGGCTCTAAGTTCTGTGGCTTTAATGATGTAGGACAGCAGAGAAGCTAGGACACCAGCACATTTAGGGACAGCAGAGTACATATGACATCTTGAATGATCAAGTATTTTGAGGAGCGTGTAAAATTAAACTGAGAGTTCGTGAGTGCCTTAATATACAATATATATGCTCTGTCAAAGTGGTTTGTAACAATGATAAGCTACCAAAAATATAATTATCTGATGCAAATCCAATCGAAGCTATAGGCGCAGAGCTGGATTAATATTTATTGGGGCCCTGGGCACAAAGAATATTTGAGTCTCTTCTCCCCCCCCCCCCGCCAGGGCCCTGCCTCCTGTTCTTCTCCTTCCCACCAAGACCCAGCTCAGGCCAGAAGCAGAGCTGGGCTGTGGTACGAGCTTCCCAGGGAGCCTGGGCTGTTGTGGTGAGCCCTGGCACCTGCCCTAGACAGTGTGCTCCAAGGGGCAAAGACAAAGCTTTTCTCGGGCCCCCCACCCAAGGCAGGTGGAGGGGCCGAGGTTCCCCACAGTGGCTTGGGCTCTCTGGGAGGCTCTTACCAAAGCCTAGGATGACCATCCGTCCTGTTTTGGCCAGGATAGTCCCCTTTTTAAGCCTTACCCTGGACGTCCCAACTTTTTAGGCAAAACTGTGCCCTTGTTCTGTTGCACTTGCCAGCTGATCATCAAAGTTCAAGCCAGCTCCATGAAATCATGACGATGTATGTTAAGGCTTAAACTTATTATACGCTATTAAAATAAATTAAATTAAAAAAAAATTATCAGTACATGTCTGCTGCTAAATTTTTAAAGAAAGTCAAGCCACTGAAAACTGAACTGGTAGAAGTCAGTGGATAAACAGCTGGAACTAGAATTTTCTGAAGTGCTAAACCGGGTTTGACAGCAGTGGCTGCTGCTTCAGGAACAGAGAGAATATTTTCTTCATTTCAGTTTATTCAGCTAGTTCAGTTCAGTGACTAGTTGGCATCAAAGTTAAGACACCAATGGGAGTTGAAAAAGCAGAGATGTTTGTTTTTCTCTTCCAATCTCTGAATAAAAACTAGATATTAGAGTAGTGGTTCTCAACCAGGGGTACAAGTACTCCTGGCGGTATGCAGAGGTCTTCCAGTGGATACTTCAATTAATCTAGATCAGTGTTTCCTCAACCTGGGGATTGCAGCCCCCAGGGGAGCCACAGGGATGGGTTTGGGGAATCGCAAATGCAGGGCCAGCATTAGGGGGTGGCAAGCAGGGCAACTGCCCCAGCCCCCATGAAGCTCAGTTACATACTTCAGCCCCGTCACCTGAGGCTTGGGTTTTAGACAAGTGAAAAACAGGCTCAAGTACAACACTGAAACACAAGTTCAATATTTATACTCCAAACAATTTATTTTATAATTATATGGCAAAAACAAGAAAGTAAGCTTGTGTGCTGTGACACTTGTATTTTTGTGTCTGATTTTGTAAGCAAGCACTTTTTAAGTGAGGTGAAACTTGGGGTACACAAGACAAATCAGACTCCTGAAAGGGGTACAATTGTCTGGAAAGGTTGAGAACAACTGTTTTAGAGAATGAGATCTATTAGTTCTAAAGTCCTGAAGGACATGGTGACAAGAAACAATCAGTTCAATTCACTAACTACAGATAGTATTTCCTCTGTTTAATAAATTAAGTTTATATGCAAAACCTGTTTTTGATAAACTGACTTTTTTCTTTATGTATCCACAACATTTAAGGTAATTTTATTTAACTCATAAAAACAATTTTAAAATGCTGTTCTTGTGCATGAAATGAGCACAGTTGTTCTGCGGCACTCAGTTTCCCTTCGCCCAGGAGCTCCACAGTAAGTCCACTGAGGCCTGTGTCACATGCCAACACCCTTCTTGGGGAGTAGTTTATGAACATACAATATGCTCAAACAGTCCCTTTTGTCCCAGTATCCTACTGGGTACAGCCCCTCCTTTCTGAAGGTCTTTCTATTTCGCAGCTTCAAATAAAGTCTCTTTCTGAGGTCCTCCACTGGGTACAGTCCTCCTGTCTAAGGCCTGTCTATTTCCCTTTCACAGTCATCCTTCTCTGAGGTCTGGCTTCAATTTCCCTGGATAATACAGTGCTCTCTAGCTCCAACTTCCTCTCATTCCCTTTGGAGTCCTCTGAGTTATCCAGGTCCCTTTCTTGACACCTCTGCTCTCTGGATTCTCAGGCTGTACCTCCAGAAAACTTTCCCAATTGCTTCCCAAAGGAATCCTATCAGGAGCTCAACCCCAGCTGCTCCTCTCTACCTCCAGCTGCACTCCCCTGCTGCTCCTGACTCTCTCCCAGGAAACTCTCCACATCCCTCTTTTCATATCCACTCCTCCCTGCCTTATGAAACCCAGATACTTTCCTTTTTGATCAGCAGCAGCCAGTTGGTCACATGTGCTTATCTGCTGCCCAATTAACTGAAAGGAAAAATCAGTCAAAGGTGCCATCCCTTTCACCCCATGACATGCATTTTTAATTGAGTCTGAATCTCCATCCAAATACAGGTTGGCACAAATCACAAGTAAAACATTAATCATCATGTAGAAAATACAATGTGTTATTCATAATTTTCTAACATAACAAAAACATAAAAATTGAGACCGATCCACGCACATGCAGAGAGTGTAATCTAGAGAGAAAACTGTGCTTTATTGTACAGTGTGAAGAACTCTCTGATGTTTTCCTAGTGGGCAATGCATCTGCCTCGACTAAAGCAGCACAGTGCTAGCATGGACCCAGGACAAGACTGCACACTGACTTACATTGGTGCAGCATTACCAGTGAGGACACACTCAATTGGTGTTTGACCAGCTGTGTCAGATCAACTGACTGACATTACCATCCGTGGATTTTTCTCAGACCAGGCCTAACACTTTCACAACTGTTTTACAGTAGGGTCTATAACTTTTAAAAAATAGTTAATTTAATAGTGGCCTGTGAAATTATAGAATTACTAAGTTCCCCTCCCCGAAAAAATGAAACATTAAAAATTGTGGGTTTTTTTGGCAAACTCTGATTTGAAACAGGGTGGACTGATTTAAATCAAGGCAATTTAAAGCACCAAGTGGAAAGCCTCAATTTAAATAATCAATTGTTCTTCAGTTATTTTCTAAAGAAAGGTGCATTCTCATTGGTTGATATAACCATTAAACCATGTTGATTTACAACTAATGCTGCCTTTACATCAGGCTTGGTACATTTTTTGCTACTTAGGAGGGTACACAAATACATTTATCTAAGCAACTACAGAGCTTAGTATTTTCAGATTCCTATTATCTGTACCTTTTTAGTATGTTAGAAAATGGTGAAGGATATATTGCTTATTTACTATTATTGTGCCATATTTATAAAGCTTGACCTCAAAAGTTAGATGTTTTTCCCGATTCTCTCTTTATATAGAAAATCAGTTTTAACTCCAAGTTTCTGAAAGAGACTCATGGATTCAGCATATTTTTTTCTATTTAAATGTTTTAAGAGATTATAAGCCGTTTACTGTTAAATTCAGAGTTCATTTTAAATAGATTTTTAAAAAGAAAAAGTATAATTTAAACCAATAAAATCAAAGAAATCCAATTTAAATAAAAATATCTGATTTTTAAAAAAAACCCTGATTTTTATCCACCCCAATTTCAAATCGTTCCTGAATGGACTCACATTTTCAGAGTCCTCATCTGCCTCTTGAAACAGGCAAGGTGGTAACTTTGTGTCATTTTTTAATAACTTTCAAATCCTTTTTATTTCAAGTGATTCGCTCCTCTTTGTAATTAGATGCAGTGATTAGAATACCATTTACATTACACTGGAGTTTTTCTTTTCTATCAGACCGAGGATTATATTATTGACACCACACAAGAAAATACGAAAGTGACTATATTTTGAGAAGGATTTTGAAAATGATTGTAAGTGACTTAAATCTAGACAGTAGCTCACAAATGTAAGTCTACCAAATGCGAAATATTAGTCATTAGCTGAACTGCTGAAACTAATGAATGACTCTGTTTCAGAGAGCTGCTAGAAATGTTCAGCTGCTCCTCAAATATAATTGTGCATGGTGAAAGCCCTGGATGAACACAGAGATTCTAGGTTAAATTCATAGGTCTATTGGTATAAATGATAAAAGATGCACTATTTCACTAGGAATCTACTGATGAAGTAAAGTCAACTGATGGTGAAATTCAAATCATCATTGTTTAAAAGTTATATAGAAAAAAACCCTGCACTAATTACTTGGTGTATAAGTGACTTAGCTTATACTAATGTAACTCCACTGACTTCAATGGACTACCACTCGTGTAAGTAAGGAGTAACCAAAATCAGGCCCAGTGTATTTTAGCCCAATTCCCTTCAACACAAAGTTTCTTTAACCTCACACAGCTCTGGCATCACCTGTGCCTTTATAAAGCTCTTGTATTACTCCTTTATGTAACCTGCCAAACCTATGTGGACAGGATGCATCCTAACGACTGTTCCTTGGACAGGAAAACTGTACTGAATACCCACAACGCAGAGCCTAGCCAGCCAGCAGATAGGGCTTGTGATCTATGTGTGGCCTACCCTCCCTGCTCCCTGAAGAAAAGGTTACTCCCTTTGTGCAGTAACTGTGGTTCTTCGAGATGTATGTCCCTATGGTGCACATGTGCCTTTTGAGCCCTTAATCAGAGATTTTTCCATTAGCAGTTTCTGTTTGGCTCATGCATGCACTCCTTACTCCATGCTGTGCTCCGAAAATACAGAGGGCGACGCGGGCGAACCACCTTCACTCGGTTCCTTCCCCACCCGAACGTCCAAAACGAACAGTTCGAGGCAGAGGGGGGAGTAGGGCAGGTAGCGGAGCATCCATGGGGACACACATCTTGAAGACCCACAGGCATTGCACAAGATGAGTAACTTTTCTTTTTCTTGAAGCAGCCTTCCTATGGGTGCTCCACTTCAGGTGACTACCGAGCAGTATCCTCACAGGGAGGAGGGAGCCTAATCATCAAGTCCAAGACTAAAGACAGTACAGCAGAACCACATGCTGCACCAGATCTGATGGTGCGGACCAAGGCCTAGTGCTTAGAAAATGTACGTACTGAAGCCCATGTAACAGCTCTGCATCTCAGACACTGGTATGTTTTTGAGCAATGCTGTGGAAGTTGCTTGTGACCAGGTAGAGTGTGCTATGATCCTTTGCAGAAGCAAAGCACCAGCTGCATCATAGCAAACAGTAATACACACAGGGATCCCTCCCAACAATCTCTGTGATGAGATCATGGACCCCTTTAATCTTTCTGCAATGGAAACACAGAGTGTAGGTTATTTCTGAAATGGATTGGTTCTATCCAGATTAAAGGCCAATGCTCTTCATATATATATAATGTGTGAAGGGAAGTCTCCTGCTCAGATTTATGTGGTTTAGGAAAAAATACTGGTAGAAGAATAGACAGCACCTCAGGTAAGAACTTTGGTGCAGTCATGGGGAGACCTCGTCCTTGAAAAATATTGTAAATGGGGGGTGGGAGGCTGTCTGCCATCAAGGCTCCAATTTCCCAACTCTGTGGGCTGACATGATAGCTACTACACAGGCCATCTTCATAGGTAAGTGAAACAAGGAGCAGGTCGTCACAGGTTCAAATGGAGGGTCCAAAAGGTATTTAAGTACTTGGCTGAGATCCCAAGTCAGAGTGGGATCCTTAACCTGGGGATAAAAATAAGATTCCCCATACCCTTAATAAATTTTGATGACAGAGTGTGCAAAAACAGAAAGTCCTTCTAGTGGGGAATGAAAAGCTGATATTGTTGCAAGATAAACCTTAACAGAGCTCCCCCTGCTCTCCCCAAGTCCAGCAGATAATCCAAGATGTCTGGGGCGAAAAAGATTCAGACACAAGACAGCAATGGTGACCCCTTCAGAAATGGAAGAGGTTCAGTCATTGGCAAGTAATTTCAGTTGACTCAATTTTCTAGTGTTTAGTAATACCCGTTTGTACTCCTGTCAAGCAGGTGGATTCTAATCCCATGAACCATGCAGAAGTCATGCTTGGAGACAGAGAACCCCTAGATTGGGGTGAAGCACAACTCACGCTGGGAGAGATGAGGGACGGTCAGAAGCTTGAGTGCCAGTTGGACACACAGGTGAAGCAGGTCAGGATATAAAGCTTGCCTTGGCCAGATCAGTACTACGAGGATAACCCTGGCCTTGTCCTGCCCGATTTTGTTAATCACTCTTACAATTAGTGGTGTTGGAGGGAATGCATAAAACAGACCTATTGTCCAAGGAAGGAGAAAGGTGTCTCCAAAAGAGAGGCACCTAGGGCTTCCTCTTGAGCAGAATAAGGAGCACTTCCTGTTCCTGGGTGTGGTGAATAGGTCCACTTGTGGAAGTCACTAACTCTGCAATATCTCATGAAGAATTTGAAAGTCCAGCTCCCATTTATAATCCTGGGAGAAGCACCTGCTGAGCATATTGGCTGTGACATTCTGGACTCCAGGAGGATAAAGAGCTGAAATCTGAATCTGATGGGCTATACATCAGTTTCATAACTTTATAGCTTTGGCACACAGGGAGAGGGATGATATAGAACATACAAGATACACTATCAGGATTGTGGTTGATTTGCCCCTGAAGAGGGGTAGGAACTGAAGACAGGCATTCCTGACTGCCCTGAGTTCCAACAAATTGATATGGAGACTGGTTTCCTGAGGTGACCATCTGCCCTGAGTTGGGAGCATCTTCAGGGTTTGGTGGAGGAGACTGCGTGACTCTAGTTTCCTGGTGCAGTGAAGCTGGAGGTCTGGCAAATTGCTGCCGATACGTTGCTCAAGGATCCCCATATAGGAGATGGGGTGGTACCTAGGATTGATCCCACACTGACATGGGCGTGACTCTGTCAAAGTATGGGTTCCTATAATGATGAGGAAAGAACCCTGCTCTGATAAGGGGGAGATTGATTAAATGTCTCCCTAATCCTCCTCAATGTCCTCTAATGGTGGAGGGGTAGTAGAAAAGGGTAAAGAATCCTATGGCATGGAGAAGCACTGGTAATCCAGAGACGAGGGTCTTGGTACCAAGTCATTCAGTACCCACGAGCAGTGGGGATTCTGGCTCATCTAACACTGACAAGTTCCTGGAGTAATGGAATTTCTGTCGTAACAAGTGGGTTGTACTTACAGAGCAGTTGACTTTGGTGGTACCATTGGTTTGGAGCATCTAGGTGCCAGCACCGAAGCTGTGCGCTTTGATTTTGTTGGTACCAAGACCGCGGAGTGGGAAGGCCCCATTAATAAGTGAAATAGATAGTGCAGATTTGGAGGGGCATAGTACTGGGGCCCTGCCAGTGTCATGTTTCTCCAAAGTGCTCTAGGATCTCCCTGCTCTGCTGGCACTGGAGGTACCATGGAGACGAAAGACTCTTCTGAGTCAAAAGGTCGAGGCTCACAACATCACAGACCTACCAGGAGAATTGCACTTGTTGGGAGCTGGCTCCTTGTGGTAGGAGGCTGAGCTCCTCTTCTTCAAGGCCTACCCTGAGTCCTCCAAAATCTTCCTCTTCTTAGGCGAAACCTTAGCTAAAGTTGAAGGGGCACTGGATCTGTCTGGAGACGGATGTATTTGGGGAGGTGGTGGTGGGGGGTCTCCTGATCTGATTCGGAAGTGAGTCAAAGAGAGCGCTTCCATCAGCAGTTTCAGTTTCATCTCCCGATTCTTCCGAGCTCTAGATTTTAGAGTCAGGTAGAGTTACTCTTCTGGGAGCTATGGAACTCTCCCATGCAACAGATACACATAGAGTGGCTGTCACTGACCAGGATAGCCTCCCCACAAGAGAGGCAGTGTTTGAAACCTGGTGAGTGAGGCATACCCAGGCAGGACAAATAAGCCCCCCAGAAAAAATAGGGGAGGGGAAAAATAGGGGGGGGGAGGAAAAACTGAACCCCCTCACAATAACCTAATTCATTCTATACCAACAATAGCCAACACTAACTAGAAACACTAAACTAACTAAACAACAACTACAGAAAACAGTGAGGCATACCTGAGGCAGACATGCTAGAACCCCGTCTCAGGCCAAGGCGGTAGAAAAGGAACTGAGGTCAGTTCACCAACGTAGCCCTACGTATGCTCAGAGAGTGGAACGAAGTTGTTTCAAGCACACGAGGGGCAAATGGACACTGCTAACAGAAAAATCTCTGCTCAAGGGCTCGAGAGCACATGCGCACCTGAAGTGGAGCACCCATAAGTCCACTACTAGAAAAAGCAGTGGCAGTTGCCAACTGCAGCACTCCCAGGCTTTACCAGTGCAGGAATTGTGTCTGAGCCCTACAGAGGTCTCCATGCCCCAGGCGAAATGGCACACAGGGCTACCTCTAGGCTGCACTCCTGATACACTGCGATACACATTTTGAAAAACTCTGAGGTTGTAATATTAGACTGCAGATCACCAGGCACTTCCCAGCTATTGCCTTCATCAACCTGACTCCACTGCGTTACTCATGCGAAGGAGCTGTCAGCTCCAGCTGCTGCCAGAGAGGAGAGGTGGCCAACTGTGCACATGCATCTACACTGGCACTGAATGAACAACTTCAATCAACTGAGGCTTTTCCCCCTAAGTTACCAGGGAAACCTCAATGGATTATTGCCTCCATTACCACTGAAAGTATTTTTCCTCATGGACACATGGTACACCGCAATCAACAGGGAACATTAACAACCGATTAATCTCTTTATCATAGACAAGGCCTTAGGCTAGCTACCTAGGAATGTTTTCATAGAATAAAATTCTTAAATTATAAAAAAAAATTTCCAGAGACGCTTCGTCATTTAATACTGGATTATACACGGCAGTGAAAAATATACGCTGGGGGACAGTCCTGCCCCAGCTAGGTATTGGATTGCATGACTTGACAGAATAGAAATTAGCGACAGACAGAAAGGTCTGATTTGGAGTTCCCCCAATCAACGAGAGCGAAGAACATCAGTGTGGTCGTTCTACAGAACACTAAGGTGCACGCTCAGAAAGGGACCAATCACTTGCTCAAATACCCTGAGGAGAGATTTCTGAAGGCAAAAGGCTTCTTATTGTCCATTCACTCTTCTCTCAATCTTGATTTTTGCTGACGGGGAGCAGAGCTACTGCGTGAGTGGTTGTGGCCCGACTCCACTCTGCGGGTCGAAAAAGCAGCAGCTTCAGGCAGTTGTGGGACTAAGAGGTCGACACAGGCAGATACACGTCTAATAAACTGTACAGAGAGCTCACCACAGCTGCTGGGTTGCTTCTCATTGATATTAACAAGAATCCATGGCTACCCACAGGACAGTCTTAATATGCTACCTTCATAGCAGCTGCTTCAGTCATGCATGATCAGTAGCATGGCATGCAAGAGTTTTCAAGGGCCAACATGCATTAAAACGTCTGTGAGAGATGCAGCTGAATGTGCTTGTGAGCCTGAATCCTAAATACTCATCTATTGAAACAAAAGTTTAATGAAAGGAGCATACTAAAAACTAATAATTCTAATTTCCAACTTGTTTTCATGACTGAGGTTTGTGCTACAACTTAAATAAAAGCTAGCTTCAACTGCAGAATTGATGGATTATTTTAAAAAAGTTACTCCTGAGGGAATTCTGCACCAAAAAATTAAAAATCCTGTGCACAACATTTTAAAATTTTGCAACATTCTGCAAATTTTATCCGTCAATAAATAAATGTGGAGGCTCCAGCATAGCAGGGGGGAACACAGGCCACTGGGTACATGGAGATGGGAGATCACTCTGCAGCGCCAAACCCCCTCGGGGCACAGACTCAGCAGTGAGGCTGCACCCAACCCTGACACAGTGCAAGGGTGGGGCCTTCCCCGGGAAAACCTAGGGCCCTGCCCCTTTATAACAGGTGAGGCAGGTATGGCAGGCTTGGCAGGCTCAGTC
The DNA here is from genome assembly GCF_965140295.1 of Lepidochelys olivacea. NCBI lineage: Eukaryota > Metazoa > Chordata > Testudines > Cheloniidae > Lepidochelys > Lepidochelys olivacea. The sequence continues at coordinate 21,755,652 of NC_140412.1, read as the reverse complement.
CAGCACAAGAACATAAGAATGGCCATACTGGGTAAGACCAAAGGTCCATCCAGCCCAGTATCCTGTCTGCCGACAGTGGCCAATGCCAGGTGCCCCAGAGGAAATGAACCTAACAGGTAATGATCAAGTGACCTCTCTCCTGCCATCCATCTCCACCCTCTGACAAACAGAGGCTAGGGACACCATTCCTTACCCATCCTGGCTAACAGCCATTAATGGATTTAACCTCCATGAATAGATCCACTTCTCTTTTAAACCCTGTTATAGTCCTAGCCTTCACAACCTCCTCAGGCAAGGAGTTCCACAGGTTGACTGTATGCTGAGTGAAGAAGAACTTCCTTTTATTTGTTTTAAGACTGCTTCCCATTAATTTCATTTGGTGGCCCCTAGTTGTTATATTCTGAGAATATTCCTTATTCACTTTCTCCACACCACTCATGATTTTATATACCTCTATCATATCCCGCCTTAGTCTCCTCTTTTCCAAGCTGAAAAGTCCTAGACTCTTTCATCTCTTCTCATATGGTACCCGTTCCAAACCCCTAATCAATTTAGTTGCCCTTTTCGGAACCTTTTCTAATGCCAGTATATCTTTTTTTTGAGATGAGGGGACCACATCTGTACGCAGTATTCAAGATGTGGGCATACCATGGATTTATATAAGGACAATAAGATCTTCTCTGTCTTATTCTCTATCCTTTTTTTAAATGATTCCTAACATCCTGGTTTGCTTTTTTGACTCCCGCTGCACAGTGCATGGACGTCTTCAGAGAAATATCCACGATGACTCCAAGATCTTTCTCCTGATTAGTTGTAGCTAAATTAGCCCCCATCATATTGTATGTATAGTTGGGGTTATTTTTTCCAATGTGCATTACTTTTCATTTATCCACATTAAATTTCATTTGCCATTTTGTTGCCCAGTCAGTTAGTTTTGTGAGATCTTTTTGAAGTTCTTCAGTCTGCTTTGGTCTTAACTATCTTGAGCAGTTTACAGAGTAGCAGCCACGTTAGTCTGTATCCGCAAAAAGAAAAGGAGTACTGGTGGCACCTTAGAGACTAACAAATTTATCTGAGCATAAGCTTTTGTGAGCTACAGCATCTGATGCATCCGATGAAGTGAGCTGTAGCCCACGAAAGCTTATGCTCAAATAAATTTGTTAGTCTCCAAGGTGCCACAGATACTCCTTTTCTTTTTGAGCAGTTTAGTATCATCTGAAAACTTTGCCACCTCACTGTTTACCCCTTTCTCCAGAACATTTCTCTGGATCAGCAGGATCCAAGCATAGATAGGCTAAGTGAGGGGGATCAGGTGTGGGGTTAGAGGGCTCTGTCTGGGGCAACCTGGGTGCGGGTGGCTCAGTGGGGGCATCTGGATGCACAGGGGCTTGTTGCGGGGTTCTGGGCATAGGGACAATGGGACTCTGCACTGGGGGCCAGGTGAAGGTGGTTGGGGCTCAGGAGGGATGGTCTGGTTGAGGGAGACTCGGTGAGGGGGTCTGGGTGCTGCAGAGTGGGGTTTGATGGGGTGGCGGTCTGGGTGCAGCTGGTTGGGACTCAGTGGGATGGGGGTCTGGGTGCAGGGGGCTTGTTGGGGTGTCCAGGTGCAAGGGGGTGGGGCTCTTCGGGATGGGGGTTTGATGGGCCTGCTTAATAGAAGAGCCCTAGCTGCTACTGCTGAGGGGATGCTGCATACCAGGCACCTGCTTTCTCCCACCTGCCCCCAAATCCTCTATCCTCTTCTCTTCCCCATCCCATCCCTCTTCCTTTCCCTACTGTCCCCTGGCCCATCCCTCTCACCTAAACTCCCATAACCCCTTGCCCTATCCCACCCCTGTTCCTTCCCCACTGCCTCTTCCCACCACCCCATCCCCCTTTCCTCATTTCCCTCACCCACCTTACCCTGTCCCACCGTGGGCACTCACTGTTGTACACAAACCAGGCACTGGGACCCAGGAGGCAGTGTCCAGCTTCAGAGCCAGAGAGCGGAGCACCAGCCTCCTTCAGCCAGGCAGCTTTGTGCTCGCAGAAATGAGTGGAGCCGTGGCACATGACCCTGCATGCCCCCTCACCTCGCCTCAGCTTGGGGGTTGGCAATGCCCCCCCAAACCACACCTATGGGCATACCCAGTCCCTCCCCTCACGCAGCATCCCTTTGCTTCCCTGTCATTTTCTGTGAGGAGGCAAAGAAATCTACAAGGGGGTCAAGGGGGTATAAGTAGGGGCATAGTGAGCAGATCGAGGGACGTGATCGTTCCCCTCTATTCGACATTGGTGAGGCCTCATCTGGAGTACTGTGTCCAGTTTTGGGTCCCGCACTACAAGAAGGATGTGGATAAATTGGAGAGAGTCCAGCGAAGGGCAACAAAAATGATTAGGGGTCTAGAACACATGACTTATGAGGAGAGGCTGAGGGAGCTGGGATTGTTTAGCCTGCAGAAGAGAAGAATGAGGGGGGATTTGATAGCTGCTTTCAACTACCTGAAAGGGGGTTCCAAAGAGGATGGCTCTAGACTGTTCTCAATGGTAGCAGATGACAGAACGAGGAGTAATGGTCTCAAGTTGCAGTGGGGGAGGTTTAGATTGGATATTAGGAAAAACTTTTTCACTAAGAGGGTGGTGAAACACTGGAATGAGTTACCTAGGGAGGTGGTGGAATCTCCTTCCTTAGAGGTTTTTAAGGTCAGGCTTGACAAAGCCCTGGCTGGGATGATTTAACTGGGAATTGGTCCTGCTTCGAGCAGGGGGTTGGACTAGATGACCTTCAGGGGTCCCTTCCAACCCCGATATTCTATGATTCTGTGATGCTATGCCTTCTGAGCACAGGCAGTGGCGCAGAACTCCCCCAGGAGTATAAAACGCACCCACAATTTAGGTTTGGACACTAATGGTATTGCGAGCATAGACAAGACAGATAACACCATATACGTTGGTTCAATTAAGACTACTTTTCATTGCACGCTTTTTGGCTCACAGATTGCTTCCCCACTCCTTCCAGGTGTCTACAAGGAATTTTTAATTTGGACTCTACGCAAAATGACAATTTACACTACACATTAACAAGCTGAGCACATAAACAATAACACCAAAAAACAGCTGCTGTAGTCGTGCACCCCCTATTCTTCTCCTATGGCAACCGTGTGCACCTTGACCTTCCAGTATAATTCACTACTGTAAGTGCTGCACAGTGAATAAACAAACAACTATGGTGTAGTCCAAGAACAAAAGAACCACGCAACTGTTTTCAGACCGCTGGGAAGAAACTATACAACAGTATCTGCAATTTGTCAGAATAGCCTGTTAAAAAATGGTTTCTGTTGGATTAATCCGACTATCTTCAAAAGTAAGAGGAAAAACTCAAATGTGTTATATTAACTTACAAATAACCTTCTCCAAAATCTCTAAGGAATGCCTGAGGTACCTTATAGAACAGAATCCTTAGAAGCCCAGTAATTGATCCAGTCCCCAACTCCATTCCTGCAAACATCAAGAAAAAACGGTTACCTATCTATAACCGTTGTTTTTTGAGAGGTGATGCAGATGTGTTTTCTACTTGTGGGTGCGTGCCCAGGGTACTGGAGCTGGAGAACTTTGCCTAGCAGTATCCATAGGAGTGGTGCTCATGTCCTGCAGCCCTACCCCCTCCTCTGGCCATATAAGGGTGGCCAGAGGACTGCAGGATTGCCTTCTCAAAATTTACATCTGATTTGGATGCAGCAGTATGGCACAGTGGCGTATAAAACTATGCACAGAGGACCAAATGGCAGCCCTGCCAATGTCCAATAAAGTCACTTAGAAATGCATTCAGTGTTGCCTGGGTGCTTGTGAAATGAGCTCGCACCCTTTGAGGTGGCGTAATCGGGGCTACTTCATAGGCTGTCACGATACAGGAAGTTATCCACCTGGAGATCATCTGTGACGGGATCGCTTGACCCTTCATTCAGTCAGCATATGAAACTGACAAATGAGATGTGGAATGCAAAGGTTTGGTCCTATGTACATAAAAAGCTAAAAATTTCTTGACATCCCATGTGTGAAGATATTATTCCTCTGGGGTTGAATGCGGCTTAGGAAAGAATACAGGTAAACATATCGCTTGATTCAAGTGAAACTAGGGAACCACTTCAGATAAAACCTTAGGGCGCGGCTGCAGGGTTATTTTGTCTTCAGAAACCTGGGCATACGGGGTTTCCGCCATCAAAGCCTACAACTCACCCAACCTCCTTGCAGAGATTACTGCCATAAAGACGGCAGGTTTTGACACAAAAGGGAGAAAAGAAGGCGTGGCCAGAGGCTCGAATGGAGGCCTCACAAGAGCTGCTGAGATAGTATTAAGTCTCAAAAAGGAATCTGCTCTTTAAGCGGCAGGTGGAGACGAGCGGCTCCTTTCAAAAACCCCTCCAACATGGCGTTTGAAAACCCCAATCTTCCATTGATGGGCAGATGACACGCCAAAATCACTGCCAGGTGCTTAGCTCATTGAGAGGGCACAAGACCAGAAGACTGAAGGTGTAACCGGTACCCCAAGATATCCTAGATACAAGCCAACTTTGGATGAACTCCCTGGGCTAGAGACCATATCGAGAACCACTTCCACTTGACCAAAGAGGTCTCTCAGTGGAGGGCTTCCTACTATTCAGCAAGACGTGCTGGACCTTGTTCCTTTTGTTTGTTCCTCATTGTTCCTTCTCTTCATCTAACCATGCAACATCCATTCTGAGAGATGCAGAAAGCTGAGCGTGGGATGCAAAACTGATCATGGTGCTGAATAAGGAGGTCAGAATGAAGAAGAGATATGGAAGGCCGACCTGATAACGCAAGGAGGCTGGAGAAACAACACTGTCTTGGCTACACCGGAGCAATGAGAATGAGCTTAACACAGTCCAATTTCAGCTTGAGAATGATCGGATGACAGAATTGGAGGAAAGGCATACAGGAGTGCTGATTTGCAACTCAGGTGAAAAGCACTGGTCAAGGAGCCCAGACTGAGACCCCCTTAAGAGCAAAACAGCCAGTGAACAGGCAGATTGTTGGGATGCTCCGAACTGCAAAGATAGACTGCAGGGCACTGGGGTTCAGAGACTACTCATGATTAAAGGAGAAATTCCTGCTGGAGTGATTTTGGATCCCAGTAAGTGATCAGCCACGGGGATAATGTTTTTCCCAGGGCAAAACTGTCAGAGCCTGATCGTCTCCTGACACACCATGCTGGAGTTTGCTTCCTCCTGTCTGTTCATGTAATACACCGAGGTGGCATTGTTGGTAAGAATGTGCACTTCTGAGTCTCTCATGTGATCTCGAAGGCCCTGACAGTCATTGTAAATGGCATGAAGCTCCAGGACATAGATATGCAGAGAAGCTTCCTGTTCTGACTACAGACCTTGAACTTTCAGCAGGCCCCTGTGCTCCCCAACCTGTTAAGAAAGCATGCAGGCATATGGCCTAGCAACCTCAGAGGTACTCAGGCTGTGGTTGAGGGTTGAGACTGCAGCGTTAGACATAGGTGGTGAATCACCAATAATCGCTTGGCTGGCAGAAAAGCTCTCTAACTCAACATCTATTGGGGCCACAATGAGCTCAATTCTTTGAGTTGGAACCAATGTCGACTTCCACTGTTCAGGATGAGACCTAGGAGGCATAGTATGATGTATGTGTGATGTGGACAGGACAGAGGATTTCCTCTCTGGACTTGACCCTCAGTAAACAATTGTCCAAATACAGGAAGACATGAATACCCCTCTTCCACTGTCTTCCACTTGCCTTCCCCTTGTTATACACAGCTAATTGCTGCTGCAAACTTCAGAAACTAATTCCAAATCCAACTCCCACTGAAATCCATGAGAGTCTTTTTAGTGACTAGAAGACGACGTTGGATCAGTCCCTAATGCTGCAAAAATTGTTAGTTGTCCTTATAAGGCCAGCTCTAAGTAATGCAAACTTATGGATTTAGATAAGCCCAGGAAAAATGCAAAGTACAATTCAAAAAGGAGAAAAAATACTAAAAGACTAAGCAAAACAACCGTTTTCAATTTCCAATAGCATGGTTGAAGATAACCCTCTGATTCAATAGATTTAAGACAGTTAAGCAGCAGAAAAGAAGAATCCAATTTCCATCCCTTTGAAAGATCAATATAATTTGTTACTAATCAATCAATGATAAAGGTGCATGCAATGTGTTTAAAAGGGATTCAGATAACAGGTTTACAAAAAAAACACCACGAAGGATTTTAAGCTCTAGACTTTAAAAATCACACTGGCAATAAGAAAAAAAGTTATTTGGGCATCACCCTGATGATAGATTGTGTGTTTAATGTAATGTAACTTCTCTCACAAGCATGGCATGATTTAACCAGTGCATATTAATCCCTTTCTAAAATAAACCTACAATTTAGCTACTACAAACAGATTTTTTTTCCTTTTACAGTGTTCCAACTAGATGCAAAGAAAAGGAAAATTAAAAGAATGATTGTTGAGTTTCAAGATCATTGAGAATAGGTGGTATTTTAATTTTATTATTTTAATTAGAAATTAAAGTCTAGGCAGCTAGTGGAGACTAGACAACCATGAAGAGGCCACAGAAAGGACTACAACCAACCAGCCACCAGGGATACAGCACAGCACAGACTTACCCAGAGCCTCAGCTGGCGGGAAGGTGCGCATGATGAGAAATTGCAGGATATAAAATTGATACAAAAAGGAAAATAAAAAAAGTCAAACTGGTATTCCAGCATTCCTAGTGTTTATACATCAATATCAGCTCCAGGACAAGAGAGAGAGAGTCACTTCAGATTATACTACTTTGACTTCTTCGTGTGCTGGTATCAAGGAAAAACTGCTAGCATTGATTTACAACAGTTCATTAATAAACAAACCTCCCATTACATGCCAAGCAGTTATATTTTAAAGGCAGTAACTTTAAACCCATTTAGTAATTTTTAAAATCAACATTGTTTAACTTACAGCAACACCACAGTAGCTGATCCTTAAAGAAAGCACACACTATATATAGTTAATACTCAGACTCATTAAGTTAATGAACAAGAATGAAGTAAATGTCCTTTTGTCTAACTTTCCCTATACCTCTATTTAAAGCTGCAGTGATACATAGAACAGTAGTTCAAGTCCTTGCAATGCTGACATATTGCACCGATTGCTGCAGCATGCTCCAGCATACTTTCTGCTGTTGTTTTATAAGCTAAAGGTTGATGCAGTAAAAAACAATGCCAGAAGGCGGCTACTACGAAGGGGAAACAATCCCTCTGCAAGTTGTGATTTTAAATACGATAAGAGGAACGAGTATCAAAACAAGATTTCTGGTCAATGATTTCCCTAACACCTTTATTTTCATCTTGTCACCAGCAGAGCTTACATGATAGAGGTGTGAGAAATAAGATGCTCCTAGGTGTCTTGTCTACATTATAATTTTCTCCGAAAGTTTCTAGAAGTTGTTACCTCCAGTTTAGCTCCAATCACTGTTCCAAGCCTGGTTGTACTGCAGTCAGCTCTGTCTACATTCCCACTGCTGGAGCTGCATGCACTGTGATAGCACATGTGCTTACTTTAAAAGGGAAAATCCTAGTGTAGACACATTCTAAAATTGGACCTGATCAGAGGTCCTTTACCTGCAATCCAACTCCAGTGAGAGTTCATGAGAGCTTTTCGTACTAAGGACTGCAAAATTGAGCTAAGAGATTTTAATCAAAATGCTAATCTAAGTATTTATATGGCTGCCATCACTATATTTATCTTGTCTAACAAAAAAAAAAGAATTTAAAGAGCTTCTAAAGCTACTTAATAAAAAACAAATCTCAAATATATACACTAAAATTCTGAAGAGCAAGTTCTCAAGAACTGCTGAGTAACTCAAAAGTACAGAGAATCAGTATCTAAAGTAAATACCCATTAGCCCTACATGTCATGAACTTAGGCACTGGCTACTGATGGATGAGAGATGTCCCCATTCAGGTATATTAAGTGTAAGTAGAGCTCTAAAGGGACTTTATTGGGTAGTTCAGATCCAAAATGCAGGTTTTGTATATGTTTTATAAAATTTATGGGGGGGGGGAGAGAGAAAGGGATTTTTGACTATTAATTGCTTCCCCTACCCCAAAAGATTTATCTATCTGAAAACTTTTCAGATTTAATCATTTTCCCTTGCAGTGTTTGCAGCCCTTGGACTAACACAATGCTCCACAAAGACCCTGAAAGCGAAACCTACCAAACACAAATTAAGCAATAGTGAAATCTGAGTAGTCTAGCTAGATGTAATTAGATTTTTTTTTCAATTATGACCTATGAGGTTATTCATGATTTTAGTTAATATTTTTTTAAAAATATGATTTTTAGTTAAAATGTGCCTAACAATGTTAACTCACCCTTGCCCCCCCACGTTTACACCTACAAAAATAGCTACGACAATTTACACCAGCTGGGGACCTGGTCCCAATTCATCACAACACTTGAAGTACACACCTCATCTTAAGCACATGCTTATGTGCTTTACTGAATCAGTTCCTATGCACACGGAGTACACAAAAGTGGGAAGGGATTGATCTCTCAAAAAAATAATGTGAAAAAGGAGAGCAATTTAAAGATGGAACATGTAATTACATCCATTGGAAACAAACAAAAATAAATGAAAAATGTAGATCAATTAAAGCATATGCTTTTCCTATAGTCTTAATAAGCTTGTCATAAAGCAGCCACAAGAAACGACCTCAATGTACAAAATCAATAAGATTCCCCAAGAAAATTGTAAAATCTCCATTTCCCTTTCCATAAAAGTCTTACCATTTTGCCAAATACCTTTTTGCAAACTTGGAAAAAGCAATCCTAAAATCATTCATTTAGTTTAGCGTTCCAGTGCTTCCCATTCATCTTAAAAGGAAACACATTTATCCCAATTAACACCACTGATTCCATAGGTATAATGTCTAACTACTGATCTCAAGAAAGTCTAAAGTTGAGTTTCCACATAGTCACACAGGACTATATATAGTCTACACAAGACAAAAAAATATGGACCAAATACATTCAACCTTCTTTGAATTCTAAGGAATGGGGATGAAGGATGCATTGTGTTGAGGCAGATTATAATGCTCAAATCTCTGAATCCAATGCTACCCATATAGTTTGTATCCAAAGCCAAGAGGGGTCTACTTTCCAATTCAGTTGTGGCAGAAATTTTGCTATGGAAAGCTAGTAAAATTCTGGCACCAGATTTTACCTTAAATTTAATCTAGATCCAGATCTCAGCACTGCCCCATTGACCCATCTTGGATCATAAGGTTTGTTAAATATATTTGAGAAGTGGAAGGTGAAAGATTATCTTATTTGTTATTTTATAGTTCTCAAAAGCGTGCTAGGAACATTACAGAAAATAAAAGGGATAAGTTCCTGCTTGGAAATAGCTCAATTTTAATGAGGGATGTAACAGACAAATGAGTTTATGACTAGCAGGAAGTGGGAGGGGGGAAGAAACACAGGTGATAGACACACAGGTATGAGTACAAGGATACTCATTTGAAACTTACATGTGTCATGATGTCAAGGTTTTGGGGTTTTAAAGTTAATACACTTACTGGTTAGTACACAGTCCTCTAGAGATTGTGGTTCAAATCCTGTTTCTATCTAGAATGGAATTCGCTTAGTGTTGTCAATGTAGTGCCTGGTAGAAGTTTGACACTTAATTACCAAGCCCATTTCAGTTTGGTAGTACTAGAAGTTTCTGCTTATGAGACACTGCAGATTGATAGCAAGAATAATGCAGTCAAGACTGAGGCATATTAAGCAGATATTTAGGAGGAAGCACAAAAACACTTTTGCCTTCATGATGCCTGCTTTTAGCTAGACACGGATTTTATTTTAAGGACAATGTCTTGATGCTTCAAGTCTGAGGAGCAGTGGATATGGAGAAGAGAAAGCACGTGACACTTATTTTCTTCTACACGTCATTGCTTTTTCAAATGTTAGAGGAAGTAGCTATGCTCTTATCCATTGTGTGTGTGATCCACTACGATCACAGGAATTCATTTTTTTTCCACTTCTATATAAGATTTAGTGTTTAGCTAGACAACTGTGTATCCATACTCCAGGTAGACAGAGAAAGGACAAAAGTTTCCTAAGAAACATGGTGAACCCTGATTTCACTATATATTGGGTTGGCTATCTGGCTGGCTTCGTTTGCTCTCCTCATTTCCAACCTCCCTTGCTGCTCACTTTACCATTAATTTTGTCCTCAATTTCTACCTTAAAGAAACTTTGGATCCAAGTGAATGTTCAAGACAGACAACTCTGGGATCTGAAGTGTTCCAAGAATGCATTGCACACCAGCATGGATGATTCAGTAAGGAGTCTGACAACATATCCCAAGGTGCCAACATTTAGAAAAGGTGACTGGATTTTTAAACCAGTACCTATTCACAGTATTACCACCATGGTATCTGTGTCACAATGGAGACACTAACGCAAATGGCCTTTTACTTCTCCCCTTTTAATCCTTTCAAAAAATAAAATAAAACACCACAGTAAGCTGATTTTCTCTTGGCCAGCTCTGGTTCCTTTAAAAAAAAAATCAAGGCAATACCCTCCTCTGCACACACTCCTGTACATGGGGACAGGATAAGAGAACACACACATTAGTCACCTTGCTTAATGCATTTCTGGAAGATGCTCAGATACTACAGTGATGAGCCTGGTATAAGAAACTAGATAGGATAGCAATGAACATCTCCATGCTCCAGCAGAGGGGGCATTAAGTGTTCCTTCTCTCCAGGGAGTCTCTGCGGCACTGAGTATGCCGGCTGGCCTGGGAGAGAGCAAGGGATAACCCACTAGAGGATAACTTCTAAGACAAAACTCATGTAAAGATGGTTCCATAGTCCCACTCTGGACATGTTCTCTGTAACTCTCCATCTGAAGGATGCCATGCACTGCAGGGTTGCTCATGGTATCCAGTGAAGAAGCAAGGGGGACTGCAGGTGGTTGGGAGGGGAATAACATACACTGGTTTGATAAAATTAAGACTGAAATCAGCCAATTTCTCAAACAAGGAGTAAACAAAGCTAAGAACCTAAACCGAGGTTATGATTTGATATTGGATTCTTCCCCAGGACAACTACTGATACAGGCAAAGATTGCTGGCCCCACTGTGCTAATCCCCTATTTTGCAGTCTTTTGCCTTTTTTCCCCCTTCCCCTCCATTCTTCCTTTAAATAGCTAGAGAAGCTTCAAGAGCAATTTATTTACTATGAAATAATTTAGTCATATGATCAACCATTAGAATACTTGTTCACAAATTCTGCTAACTCAGTGGTCAGAAAGGGATGCCTTGGATAAAACATGAATTCATCTGAATCGCTGAGGTGTAGAAAGTTAAGGAAACACGACATCTCCACCATTCACTTGGCTTGGCTCTGCACATCCAGGTTTCAGCCAGGATGGGAAGCATAAGTTCCAACAGCGAATCTGTCCAAAGCGTATTTCCGACCAACCTGATATCAGAGAGCCCAAGAAGTGCAAGGTTTCCAGTCTAGTTTTGCAAGCGTACAGAGGTGATAGGAAGAATCTGAAACTTACAGGCTGGTGAAGTTTGTGCATCACTCAGCAGCGCTCGGGACCTCACTTATCAGTATTACCACCACAGTTCTCTGACTTCAGGAAAGTGCAAATTTAAAATAAAGCACTGGCAAGTCACCAATGGGGAACAAACCACTGTGAAAAACCACAGATTCTGCTACTAAACATTGTATCAAGGGATTATGAGAGAAAGAGCTTGGGAATTTTGCTGGGGAAGAGGAAGAGGAAACTATTGTACTGCCCTTCTTTACCTCATCTTCTGGCTTTTCACTATTGCTAAGTGCACTCTCTGACAGCTTTCTACAGCTGTCATTTTATGAATCTTGTAACAAACAATGGGAAATTTAGGAGATTATAGGTTGTAAAAGAAGGGGGTGGAAAAGGGGGAACAGCATAATTTCCTGTTATAACCACTACAGAGCATTTGCATAATGGCTTTTCTGCACTATTCCAAAGCTTCCAGGAGATTTTGCATGTATAACACAGCACAAGTCATACAACACTACCAGTTTCTTAACACGAAAAAGCCCACAAAAATATTCCATTTTAAAAACTCTCTCTGCTGATCAATTTTGTACATAGAGATTTTTCACACACTTTTAAGGCATTTTAAGACAGACAGCAGCTTTTATGCTTTCTACAAGAACACCATTACAGGTACACATTAGATGTGACACTATATGGAATGATGGGGTTTCCACAGAACATCCTATACCTAGGCAATTTTTGCCAATGAATCCTTCACAAAAGTACCTCAATGATAAAAGTATGGAGGAAGTTACCTTTCTTTGCTTTCTTCTGCAGTTTCAGTGTGTCTGACGACTTCTTTTTTATCTCTTGGCGGGCTTTTTTGTACTCTAAAAAACACAGTCTGTATGTCAACACATTTGATACTTGGTTCAGTCTTTGTTTTACAAAAAAGACTATGTTTTAAGACACTATAAATGCTCCCTAGACTAGAAATTTTAGCACAGCACACAGGGATATTCACTTTTAATCAGAGCAGCTTAAAAATCAGATTGACATTTTGTAGTGTCTGTAGCTTTGGTTTTGGGTGAAATAGTGCTCACAGGGTACATCTACACGCAATAAAAAACCCGTAGCACTGAATCTCAGAGCCTGGGTCAGCTGATTCAGGCTCGTAGAGCTTGTGCGGTGGAGACATTTGGGCTCAGGCTGGCTCCCGGGCTCTCAGACACTTCCCCCTTGCAGAGTCTCAGAGCCCAGGCTCTAGCCTGAGCCCAAATGTCTACACTGCAATTTTATAGCCTGACAGTCTGCACCCCATCAGCCTGAGTCAGCTGATGCTAGCCAACTGCTCCCATGCCATGTAGTGTATCACATTGTAGATGTACCCCAATGGACTTTTTTCCAAATAAACTAGGTCTTTACAGAAATCTCAGTGAACACAACACAAAATGAGAGAACTAGCTTGATTCATGACTTATCCACTAACAGCAATGGAACACAGAAGGATTTTGACAGGCCTCTTAGAACATTTGTGTTAAAAAAATTAGTAACCACTAACTGTAAAATAGAGAACACTGTATTTACTATCCCCTTTGAAAGTCAGGGAAGGGATGTCATATCTAGAGCTAGGCAAAACTTTTTGGCTGAAACTCTTTTTGCAAAAAAAAAAAAAAAAATTAAAATTAAAAATGCAGATTCTGGTTGACCGACATTTCGTGAACATGTGTCATTTTGGCAAATTGTTTTGGTCCCAAGTATGCAATCTCTCATCTGTTTTAACAGTAATACCACCTTGCTCTTATATACTATTTTCCATCAGTAAATCTCAAAGGGATTTATAGTGGAGGTCGGTATCATAATCCCCATTTTACGGATGGGAAAACTAAGGCATAGAAAAGGAAGGGATTGCCCAACATCACCCAGCAGCACAGTGACAGGGCCAGCAACTGAACCCAGGTCTCCTGTATCCCATTCCAGTTGGCTGCACTGAGCCCCAACCTCCACTCTTCAGAGAACCCCACACTTAGGAGCCCTGCAGATCCCTCCTGCCCACTGCTCTCTCTGCTTAAATCTCCCCCAGTCACCTCTGTAGTTGCAAGGGTGAAGGTCAGGGTGTAAATTCCTTCGGAGACTGTTGATGCTTCTATTAGGCCATAACATGAACTGAGTGCTAAGAGGCACTTTCTCCCACAGGGACCACTGTGCAGCCTCCACAGCAGTGTCAACTGCTCTCAGTCCAGCCAGCCTGAGTCACTGCACAGCCATGCAGGAGATCCTGATCTGAATGCTCAGAGCATTATTAGATCAGCAAGCATGATTTTGCTTTGTTCACGCAGACCCAAGGGCTTGAATTTTAAAGGCTAACAGCAAAACATAAACAAGTTCAAATGGCTATGTCAGAGGTCAACTCCCCCCCATCCCCCCCCCAATGCAACGCCTCGTATGTCTGAAATTGTTTCCTGGCAACAGCCATGGCTCCGGCTGCGTGCAAGTGTCCCTCTCTCCCCACACTGGGCACTCTATGGGAGAGATCACCCCACCATGGAACAACACTGCCACTCTTGCTCTGCCAAGTGGGAAGTTGGCTTCTCCTGCCCTCTAACAGATGGTTTTCCAAGTTCTCTTTGAATATTCATCTGTTATATCCTATTGGATATAAACCAAAAAAGACTGAATGCTTCAGAAGACTACACAATATCTGGAGGGCAGTCTGGCTGAGACTTGCCTTAACCTTACAGGTAGTCTACATATCCCAGGGCTGTCGAGTGGTGGGTGCCATATCCCCAGCAGAGCGCATGACAAGGCATCACGCAGCAAGAGATTGCTGAGAGAAACACCATGCCAGACTTAAATTTACAAGAGAAGATTCACCTACGTTTAGTAATATGCTGAAAACAGCCCATTACAGAGTTCACTTAGACCCTTAAGCACCTAGCTTCAAAATTAAGCCTGTAAAGCCTGAAGAATTAGCTAACTATATTTGCTATGTAGTTTTTCAAAAACTAATGAGGAAAATTAGTATAGATACTTAAGCAAGTTTAATATGGTTTACCCAATACCCAATAAAAAGGGAAGTGCCGTGTTAGGAAGAAATCTTGTATGACAACCGTGTCCTATTATACTACAGTGTTCTTCCTCTGTAACTACCTTTTGCGTGGTCTTTATCCAGTTGATTGGCCACTTTCTTCCACTCTTCCATCTGTTCTTGAAGTGGGTTTATCAGACAGTCAATTAAAGCACTAATTTTGTTGAAAAAACACAAAGAGCAATCAAATCCTGCAGATGCCCTTATTTCTCTATCCAGAGCCAAGGTCAATACTGGAGTATTTCACTCCGCTGCAACAGTTAATAGTGCCATGGAATGCAAATATCTAAACCCAAAAGTGTTTAAGTGCCTGGTATACAATCAGGTGGTTAAATAGTTGTTAGGACGTGAACCAAATTTCTCTGGTTGGATGAAAGCCAAAGATGGGACAATCAAAAAACCCACATAAGAGGGCAACAAGAATCAGTGTGTAGAAGTTCAGGGACAGTGTGGAATAGAATATAAACCAGAAGAGCGACCTGAAACAGGGCCAATGTAAACTATTAGATTTTTCATTTGTCACACGCTTGCAGAAGTCAGTGTTTGCAGAATGCTCTAGATTGATGTCCTGAAGACTAATGGCTTCTATTTATCCAAAAAGATTGTACAAATACATAATGCTCACGCAGAGCAAAACCAGCAGCACTGCAAGCTTCTATATTCTGCCCCATCCATGTGCCCCAATCCTCATCAGTGGGGACCATGGTGATGGGCTAATTCAGCCCACTCTATGCCCACTGAATTCCTGGCATCTCTACTGAGAATGCCAAGTAGGAGTTTCAATTGTTATTGTGGATTCTGTGATATGGCATTGGGAACTGTGCTCTAGGGAACTGGATTGAGACCAAACTCATTTCAAATAGGCTACTGACCAGCCAATGTTTGGCCATAGCTGACATGAACTGAATTAAAAGCAGTAATTGGGAGATGACAGGACTACCCCCTTTCACCAATCTTCATTCAGTCCCTCAAATTTACCCCATTAAAAAAAAAAAACGTATCTAGGTCAAAGAAATGGCAGGTCATGGTTTCCTCTTACCACTGGCAGAGTATGCATTTTACTTCTCTGATAAAAGGTGTTGGAGTAAGCATATTGGCAGCTTTCTTCCTAACACACAACAAGATTGTGTTATTCTTCCCCACCTCACTATTTCTGCATTCTGTCGAAATCTACTGAAATAGGGTGCAGTGGAGGAGTTCAGTTCATGTCAGTTTGCTCCCATACTTTCTTGGCTGCATGTTATTCGGATTCCCATGCATTTGAGAAGACGGGGTGAAGTACTTGCTTTTACTCAGTGACAACACAGAAATTTTAAGCCTGGTCCCCAATACCATGAATTGACTGCTCACTGCTGAGCTACAGTAACGTTGATGATAGGAATTTCCAGCATTTAAAGCAGCTTGAGCTGGCAAGTCCAATTCTCAGAATGAGCAGCTAAATCCCTGATCTTCTCTATTTCTATGAAGTCCAATTTGTTGGGGGAGAGAAAAGAAAGCCTGTTCTCACTGACTTTAAGTCAGAGGTCAGCTGGAAGCCAATACTGGTACACAGCTTAACGTGCTCCTGAATGAAAGGGGCTGTGTAACAATTACGTTTTGACTGTAGTCCAGTAGCCAGTGAAGAGTGATTCCCAAGCTTTGGGCCAGGTTGTGTAATTGCTCACCTTGAAAACTGCCTGAGTTTGGACTCTATACTTCTGTGTCTCATGCACATTCTCGTCAGGGCAGACCCAATTTCTCTGGTACCACCTGCAAATGAAATACAAAAGAGTTAAGGGACAGGGATCTCTCCGATGTGAGACTCTCACTGGGATGTAGATGGAAGCTGAATTAAATATCATATTGTAAAATTAAGTCCTTAGTGTACTATTAACACAGCAGAACCACTAAACAATATTTGACATTTAGGAAAAGAGAGATTTATTGCTGGTCACCAGAAGCCCAGAACTGGATTAACAAGAGGACAAAGTAATTTTCTCTCTAGAGGCCTTAGTGTGCCAAGAATGTGTAGAGGATCAACATACTCGCAACATTTTACTTGGAAGGGATCCAAAAGGAGCGCAAGAGCTGGGAGATCAGAGCTGGGTGTGTAGGAGGAAGAAGTAGGGTGAAGAGAGGAGAGAGAGAGAGTTGGGAGCAGTAGCATAAACACTGATCAAGTCAGTGTCTAGAGAGATACAAAAAGATTAGGAGGACTTGTGGCACCGTAGAGACTAATAAATTTATTTGAGCATAAGCTTTCGTGAGCTACAGCTCACTTCACACAGTAATCCAAAGTCTTGAAACAACATATCCAGGACTTTCGACTAATTTTCTTTGGCCAGATTCTTCACAGCCAATACTGCAAAGGTTTTGACATTTAAAACACCCCATTTCAGCACAGATTACGCTCTCTCTTCCCAAACCCAATCCTGTATACAGGACACATATCGGTAGTCATCATAGACCATGCATCTATCACTTCACAATATTGCCAGAAGATGGCACTGTTTATGTGCTCTGCACTCCCACTCACTCATTTCAGTGCCTCCAAATGATAACTTCTCTTGACAGCAAACGATTAATTTTTACGACTTTTTCTCCCCAAAGTATATTTTCTTTTAAAGCAAGCATTTGCCCGCTTTATTTGATTAAACAATCATCTTGGCCTTTTCTGTGTTCAGTTAGCTTTTGTTTTGATAGCCATATGGTTCTACCTATATGTAAGCCAAGCTGTAGTTAGCATCTCAACAAACTGCTACGCAACGTCCTAACTAATTGATTAAAAATATTCACCAGGGTTGTGTGAAACACCCATAACAGTTTTAAAACCTCAAAATGTAAAGTTTTTCATTTTGATTGTGATCTTGATCTGCTTTTGCAATATACTTTGAAATTTTGTGAGTTTTGCTAAAAACTAGGGGAAAGAATTTATTTTCAAGTGAAAAGCTCAATATGGTCAATATTCCAATTTTTACATTTAAAAAAATTGCTAAATGTCACGTTTTTATGTTAAAATTATTTTTACAAAATTTTGGGCCCATCAAATGAATGAAATTGCAAATATTCTGCACAAAAATGCTGTGGGGTTTTATTTTTTGGCTCTTATTATGGCAGAAGCCTTTTATTTACCCTTTTGAACATGTTCAGAATTAAATTCCTTTGAAGAATTAATTTAATAACGAACATACAGAAGTTTGAAGTTTTACTAACATTTATAAGTATTAAGGTGCTGTAGTAGAACTAACAACTGTGCAAAAACAATGACTGAAGAAAACTTGCAGATCTGAATGGGTCTTTACAGTGGAGGCAGATCAGTCGTCTCTCATTAATACTGCAGTTCATACAAAAGCTGTTACTACACATACAGCTGTGTACCAAAAAGCGGAAAAGTCAGACCCCTCATCTCCCACAGTGAAAAACTATGTCAGCTACTGACGGCATCTTTCTTGTCCCACATGCTCAATATGGTCTTATTCTTCATTCCCCCAACAGAGAACTACCAGGCCATTAAAAAACAAGCAAAGAGCAGGACTTCTTGTCCTAATGGAGGCAGAACTCCTACTGCAGATTTCAAGGAAGGTCTCCTGAGAAATGGCTGCTAAAACTATCTCCACTGTGATTAGTGGAGTAACTTATCTTTCAAGATACAGTGAAATGCTGCATTACGCAAGAACTGGGGAAACTTGAATAGGAACACAAGTATTCTGGGGTTTTTATAGGTTAAATATTTATGCTTCCCTAACCCCACACCATGAGAAAAGGAAGAGCCATTTAAGAACAGAAAATGGGAAATGGGGAACAACGTGTTTTGTAAAATGGGAAATAAGGGTCAGCTAAAATGAAGAAGGGCACAAATAAAAACTGCCAGGTAGCACTATTCTAACCCAAGTAGCAGTAACCAGCCAACATAAATATGCACATTCAACACCAAGGATATATACTATATAACACAACAACATTGTATGAAACAAGGGAAGGTATTTACTATTAATTGTAAAAAGCTCTTTCAGAGGTGTGAAAAAACTTTTTTTCTCCCAGAAAACAACACTACTTTTGGGATGGACAGTCTTTTAAAAAAACAAACAAACCACCAATTGCCCCCCCCCACCCCACTTTGAATTTCCATGTTCTTTGGAAGTATTTCTAGAATCATAGTATATATCTGAAAGGTGGTTTATTTTTTTTATACCAGAAACATTAGGTGTAAATGTCAATCTGTGAATGAAAATTATCCTAAAAAAGGGAAATGATGAGCACATCCAAGTTTTTGTATGCCTGTTAGGAAACAAAGTCTAGAACTGTTACAGAAGCATAGAAGGGAAGACGAATGGGCAGAGTCAATGATAACAAGGAGAAGCCGGACCAGCACATGAAATTAAACGTCAGTGAATATTAAAGAGAAGAGACTGGGAGAAGTTGTCAATGGTTAGCAGGAGGCTTAGTTTGTTAAAATCTTGCTGTGAGTGGGTAGGGCATCTGATAATATGATTGTGATGGGGCGGACCTGGCTCTGAGGGCCCCTACTGAAGGCCTCGCAGCCCTGCCACACCCGCCCCAGAAAAGGGCAGTGGAGAGGGTCCTCCAAGCTGCCTAGAGTGGCTGTATGGGACACAGCGAATCAGAAAGGGGTTGCAGGGAGCAGCCAATCAGGACCCAGCAGGCTAGTATAAGAAATGTTGCAGGGCCAGAGAGAGATCAGTTCTTTGCTAGAGCTGGAGGAGAGTGGATGGTGTATTTGGCTAGGCTGAGGGAGCTACAGGACCTAGGACAGAGCCGTGCTGGCAGAGGCTGGCAGGAACATGAAGGAGCTTTGAGCTGACTGATGGGACTCCACCAGGACAAGGCCCTGAGGTAAGGGTGAAGAATGTTCTGGGGCCACAGGCAAGTGGCCCAGGGAACTGTAGCACTGACACAGTTTATTTAAAAGCAGCGGATGGCTGCTTTCTATAGGATCCCTGGGCTGCGACCCAGAGTAGAGGGCGGGGCTTGGTCAGCCCCACCAGCCACTGGGAAAGTGGCCTGGACTTTGATACTCCCCAGAAGAGGAATTGAACTCTTTTAGGTTTCAGAGTAGCAGCCGTGTTAGTCTGTATTCGCAAAAAGAAAAGGAGTACTTGTGGCACCTTAGAGACTAACCAATTTATTTGAGCATAAGCTTTCGTGAGCTACAGCTCACTTCATCGGATGCATACCCTGTCTTCTGCAGGACCTGAGATGGGCCCCCTGTTGGGCTTATATCCGGGATGGGGTTTGATTTATCTCACACACAGACTGTGTGTGACTTGGCCGGAGGGCTGGATCGCTGAAGACTCATCACAAAGCAGAGAGAAAATGCAAGCACACACACTCTGCCAGAGGGCGCTCGCAAAAAGTGAGGGCACCCCGTTACAATGATGCTGTATAATGTCAGTTAGCTTAATCTTCTTTTTCTCTGTTCAGTGTTGAATTCACCAAGCAATTTCTCATTCTAAGTGGTAAATGTGAAACTTGAACTGATCAGTACCACAAAATGAGTGGTTAATGTTTAAGTCATTTCCAAACAGCACACTAATGTATCTGACTCAGCTCGTCTAAAACCAAAGGAAGTGTTAGGAAACAAGTGAATACCAAAAGTTGCTAAGTAACAAAAGACGATTCATGCTCATACAATAAAACACAAAGAATTGGTTTCTTCAGAACCTTCAAGATCAAATGTGCTACTAAATGAAAATGTATGCATAAATGGAAGAGCAGAGGGACACCGAGTCTGATGATCCCAGAAACAAGACATCTGCAGTGCCCCAGTCAGTATCAAAATATAGCTGCAAAGACTATTTAAGTCCCAGATCCAGACCTTCCAGCAGCTCATCATCATCTTCATCCCAGGGTAACAATAATATGGGACCATTTAAAACAAACAAAAAAAAAAAAACCAGTTGCATATAGCAACTTGCCATAAACAATTACAGTGCTGTTTGATGCAGACCATGGTGATCTTTGTTCTATTCCTCAAAGCCCTCTCATTTGCAGGCTGCTACCGTCTCAACACAGCAGGCAGCTAATGGCTACACAGTCAATCAGTCCATAGAGGGGTGCAGGTGGCAAGCATGCACTGAAAAAGCTGTTCTGTATGAGCAGGCTTCTGCCGCAGCAAAAAACAAAAACAAACCTGGGGTTCATTCAAAGCATACTGCAACAACAAAGTCACTCTGCATTTCAAATTCCCATTTAAGAGCTAATGTTGTTGAAGTATAATTAAGTGTATGAGACAGAACTGCTGGAAGAGACAATTGGATTTTTAATCTTAACACGCTTTTGATCAGAAAAGCCAGAAAACCACAAATATGTCTGTAAATACCTATCCAGGTGAGAAGGCATGCTGGGTTTATAGGATATGAGAGAGAGAGAGAGATGCTGAAGAAGAAACAACTGCACTGATACCTGTGAGTATCTCATCTCTGAAGATGACCTACACAATGACACTGGGAGATATCCCTGGAGCCCCTTGATAAAATTCAACCATCAAACTGGGTTGATATCCCTGCCTCTGAATCAACCACCCCCTTTCTCCACCTATCACTAAAGTATCCCTGCCAAAGATTACTTATAACCCAGGACTCTGAAAAATACCCTGAAGAGCAAATGTTTTTCGACTGGAATGGACCAGATTGTATCACACCCCAGGTATTTTAAAAAATATTTTCCAGGGGCAGAAAAAAACCCGCAGGCCCCTACCAGGTCTTCAGCCCCACATCAGATTACACCATTTAAACACTACCATGCTATCAATATATTCAGTATATTTTCCAGGGAGAAAGTTATCTTCTTCTTTCTTGCTACTTCCCTATCTGGGGTTGATGACTTTTATAGCCAAGCTGTTGGGCAAACTGATCTCTCTTGGTATGTCTACACAGCAAAGAAAAACCCATGGCTGGCCCATGCCAGCCAGCTCAGGCTGCCGGGCTGTTTCATTGCTGGGTAGACTTACAGGCTCAGGTTGGAGCCCAAGCTCTGGGACCCTCCCACCCCACAGGGTCCTAGAGCCCAGGTTCCAGCCCAAGCCCATAAGTCTACACAGCAATGAAACAGCCCTTCAGCCTGAGCCCACTGGCACAAGCCAGGCACGGGTTTTCCTGTGCAGATATGTCCTTTTGAGGTCCACTGATACCTGGTCCATGTACTGCATCTTTGATCTCTCCCTCAGTTGTCCTTCCATCTAAAGTCACTGCAAGAGCCACCCTACCAATATAATTCTTCAGTCTCTGCTAAATATGCCCATATCAATATAGCCTAGACCTCCCTCAACTGGCCTTCAACTGGAGCAACCTGCACTAGGCCCTTTACAGCCTCGCTTTATTTCCTATTGTGATATGTCCAACCATTTGACCCTCTCATTATCTTCACTTCTGTGATGGAGAGCATGCTGGCTTCCCTTCCTGTGGCTGGTCCATACATTAATAGGGACTGAATTTCCAGGAACTGAATGTGTGTGTGTATGTATGTGTTGGGGGGGTGACTGGGCTGAGCCACACCACAGGATGGCACTGCAGTACCCACTGTTGGGAGGACTGCTATTGGTCAATCCCAGCACTTCTTAAAGATACTGGCATCGGCTGGTGGGACACTGCCCACACAGACTAGCACCAGGCAGAAGAAGATCTCTTCAAGTCATACGATCTTAGTAGAGCTGATCCAAAATTTGTGAATCTTCAAAATTGCTGAAGCTTGTTGTTGGTTTTGTTTTTAAACTAGCGTTAATTTTTAGCTTCCTCCAGAGGGTCATCACAGATGGAAAGGCAGTCCCATACTTTGGTTCATCATTACAGTAACTTAGTGTCTTGCAGTGATCCCCAGAAGACTGTGGCAGGCGCCAGACACCCCAATGCCGAAAAGCGGCAGCGGGAAGAAGCATTGCCACCGAAATGCCACCGAGAAATGGCAACGCTTCTCGGTGGTATTTCGGCAGCGGCATCTCCTGCGGGCGCACAAAAATGCCCCGGCAGGCACCATGGCACCGTGTTGGGGACCCCTGGTCTTGCCCATAGAATGAGATGTTAACAAACCACTAGCTATTTGGTTCATTACAGAATTATGAAAGTTCACATGGCAATAAGTAATTCAGCCACTAACTAATCCACCAGGCAAACCCTCAGCATTATACTTGGGAGTTTAGCCTCACAACAACACGAATGGAATGTGGGAGGAAGTTCGTGTATTAAGTATGCAGTACAATTGGTGCAGTCTAGTGCTTAAGAGCACAAAACAGGATTTTAAAATCCATATGGGAAAGTATTTTCATATTTAAAATAAAAGTTTTAATGCAAGTATGCATGGACCCTGAAAAGTGAAGTCTACCTACAGTCAAGCATAGGAAGCTGCAGTGAAAGCTTTCCAGCACTAACTCATACACTTTCCGCAACCATGTCCCAGAGAGACCCACCTCTAAAAAGGTGAGATGAGTCTAATCTCCATGCCTGTTCACTTCTTACCCACCAAGACTCTCTACAAGTGGCCAGTTGCAAAGGGAAAACCTATTCACTGAAGAACAGAATGCTGTCAGTTTGTTTCCCAGAAGCAAACAGAGAGCACCAGCTTTCAGCTGCTACCAAACCCAATTGGACAGAGCCAGACAAAAGGCTTTGCATTGCAATACCATCCACTCCCATGCATTCCTGTAGCTGAGAAATTGCTGAACCAATTTAAACTCCATTTTGTTTAAAAGCTGACACTTTGCACAAAGTCCCAGCATGCTTCTATGACACTTACAATCCCCTGAAGACAAGAGATTATAATGGCATATTTAGCAGTCTCCTAGTAAAAGAGATGATAAAGTGTTGGAAGACCCGAGTTCCACTCCCTGCTCTATGACTCCTTGGGCAAGTTCCCTAACTACGTCTCAGTTTCTCCACCTATAAAATGTGGGTAAAATTTATGTACCTTACAGGGCACATTACAATGATTCATTAAACGTCTCTAAAATTCTCTAACACTGTCTAAAGAAATATTCTACAAGTGGAGAATGGCATTACTGCTATACAGTGGAACCTCTCATCAGTATTAAAAAAAACCTGTCATTTTATCAAATTAAAAAAACAGGGTAAAAAAAAAATCAAGGATTCTGTGTTCTCAGAAATAAAATGCATTATTCACAACACACACATGCGTCCCCCAACCAAGCTTAAGAAGACCAAAAATCTCATTATAAACTAATTAAATGAAATGCTGTGTAATACTGCTACAAGGAGGCCACTGTAAAGGCTTAAATGGTTCTATTTCCATGCCCATTTGTTATTCAACACCACAGAGGAATAAAAGGAGTAGGGATGGGGGGGAAGGGGGAGAGGAAGAGACAGGCTAAATTGCTTTATTAGAATCATTCTGTTCTACTTAATGATCATGTATCAATGAAATGATTATTTGATGAAACGTGCAGCTGTATAACTACAAGGCCTTCTGTATACTCAAAGCAGTTGGCTACAATCAGCCTCTTATCTCTTCTAGCCTTTAACTTCATTGTTGAGCAGGGTACAGAAGGTTAGCTTGACAACTGTCTTTCAGGAAGTGACTTTAAGACTCCACTTAAGTGATTCCTTTTTATCTTCAAGGGGGAAGTCCAAAAGGGAAGGGAGACCATGAAAAGGGGACATAATATTTTGCAATTTCAAAGTTATCAAGAGATGCTTCCATCTCATAGCATAGATTAAACAAGCAGCTGACTATAGGCTCCATTATTAAATACATTAAATACCAAGGCTGTGACAAGCTGATAAGCAGTGGGACATTCTCGACTTATCACTCAACCCTTATTTAAACTCAAGCTGTTGAAATAGCAGACAGTTTCCTTTATGGGTTACAAGCCATGGGGGGACACTTGTGTCCACATGCAGTCCCACAAAAGTAAAGGATGGATTGACGGATAAGTGCCACAGAGACTTGCAGCCATGCTAGGCTCCATATAGCCCAAGAAATCCCAACAGGCCAACTGTTTGCATGCACTAAACCAAACGAACACTGTTACAATATTATAAACTTGTTTAAAACCATGCTATAAACTACCTTTTGGGGGAGGAAGGAGCTTTTGTTTATAGATTTATTTAAGTTAGCACAGGTCTCCGCCTCCCCTCCCCTGAAAAGAATTGTTGGAAAAACAGTTGAGTGTTGGGCAACTCCTAGCTGAACTGCACTTGGAAAACATTTCTAAACATTGTTTGCTCAAGGTGATAAAAACTAAGCAATTTTCTTAGGTACTTAAAATAATTTTTAAAGTTTTTTCATTCACTTTTTTAAAAATTAGACATCTTTGAAACAAGTGTGAATTTGCAATTGTTACAAGGTCTAAACTCCCTCAACTATTTTCATTTAAATCAGAAAAAAAACCCTACAATTATGACAAGCCAAAGTCATGCACTGCATAGCCATACAATTGTCAACACAGACTAGATGAAGTGTAATATTCAGTACGACAGCCTATTTGAAAAAGTACTGGGTAATATATATTTAAATGGGCTTAGATATAAACATGACTGAAAATTTGCCCAGGCTATGGGATTCTGTTCCCAGCTTGGCTGAGAAAGAAGTATGCTAAATAGCTATTTTCTCTGTAACTAAGGATGCCAAAGTCTTTGCAGACACAAATCAGAGGAAAACTGCCTCAGAGATGCAGATTCTTGAAGGAGCTATTTGTGTCAATGGTACTAAGGCTTTGTTTACAATAGAAAGGATCTAGCTATACCAGAGGTGGGCAAACTATGGCCCGCAGGCCACATTCAGCCTGCGGGACCCTCCTGCTCGGCCCTTGAGCTCCCCTCCGGGGAGGCTAGCCCCGGTCTCTCCCCCACAGTCCCCCCTCCCCCCGCAGCCACGCTGCCATACAGGCAGCGCTCTGGGTGGCGGGGCTGTGCGCTCCTGCAGGGCAGTGCAGCAGGCTCTGGCCGGGCAGCACGGCTGCAAGACATGCTGCTCTGAGCGGCATGGTAAGGGGGCCGGGGCTGGGGAGTTGGATAAAGGGCAGAGGGTCTCGGGGGCAGTCAGGGGACAGCGAACAGTTGGATGCAGCGGTGGTTCTGCGTGGGGGTCAGTCAGGGGACGTGGTACGGGGGGGTTGGATAGGCGTGGGGTCCCGGGGGGGCCTGTCAGGAGGCAGGGGTGTGGATAGGGGTCGGGGGACTGGAAGCAGAGGGGTTGGATGGGGATGGGGTCCCGGGCGTGGTTAAGGGCGGGGGGTCCCGGGAGGGGGCGGTTAGGGGACAAGGAGCAGGGGGGTTGAATAGGTCAGGGGTTCTGAGGGGGGCAGTCAGGGGGCAGGAAGTGGGAGGGTGCGGATAGGGGGTGGGAGCCAGGCTGTTTGGGGAGGCACAGCCATCCCTACCTGGCCCTCCGTACAGTTTTGCAACCCCAATGTGGCCCTCGGGCCAAAAAGTTTGGCCACCGCAGCTAAAAAAATACATAGTTATGCCAGCACCCCCCCCAGTGGCGATGCAGCTTATACTAGCTAAAGGGGTTCTTTTGACAGTATAGCTTATATCAGTTCCCCCGAATAAAATAAACTATATTGACATAAGTGCTTGCACCATACAGCTTTTGCCAATATAGTTATGTCGGTCAGGGGTGTAATATTTCAAACTCCTTACCAACGTATCTGTGCTGGCAAAACTTTTAAGATGTGGACCAGACCTAGTAATTAATTAATGTGAATGATGGATCTCAGTAAAATATAGAGGCACAGACTATTCCTGAAGAGCAACAAAACTCTGCCCTCTGAGGATCTCCAAACAAGGTTTGGGAATTTAAAAACAAAACCCACAAAAACAAAATAAAACCCCTCAATCTGAGAAAACGCGTGAACGGTTTCAGTCTAAATTCATTTGTTAATATCTGTATTCAAGATGTTCAATTTAGAATAGAATGTTTGATTAGGTCTTTGACATCCACACACAGTGGGTGCACTTAGTGCAATACTAGGTTGAGTTTAGGAAATGGGAAGAGCATGCAAATACACAAGTGTTCACTGGACTATGCCAGATAACTGGGCACCAGAACGCTCTGTGACATCCTATATGTATTAAGGGTTAGATGAAACTGATGACATATGCAGGACATCACTGCTACTGGAATTCTGTTTGATATTCACATGGAAGGGTGAGTTGGATCCAAACACAGTTAAGTCTAACAGGTGCAAAAAGCAGAACAAAGAATTTGTCACTGAAGGCAGCAGCTACAACTGAGAGAACACACAGTGAGCAGTTCTGCAGAGTATGGCAGTGCTGTTTTTAAAACTGCCACTTTTCTGAGCAGAACAACTCTAGAGCAGTTTCCTTGGCAGGGTACAAGGGAGGATGGTGGGGTAACAAAAGGAGAAAATTCACTAAATGCTATATTAAAGTTAACACATTTTCCATAAAATTTCACAGGTCTTCATTCAACATACAGGAATACAGTACGAAAGTTTAAATTAAAATGGCAACATCAACCAACAACAACAATTAAATGCACAATTAAGCAGAACAGCACCACATGGTCTTCTGCACAACACAGCCCAATAAAGCATGTAGAGGAATGCTATACTCCATTTCCAGGTATTCCGTGATGTGCTTCATTTCCCACTTGTGAATGTCTTTCACTTTGCATTAGTGTTAACATTCTTTCACTGTGGTTAGTGTGGTATGACTGTCAGAACAAGTTTTTATTGCACACCTAAATGCACACTCTCCAAAGGCAGCTGCTGAGCATTCTGTGAAGCCAATTTTAAAAATCTGATCTCAACTGTATTTCGAAATACCTGTGAACTCTATCTCCCGGGAATAATTCACTGTTGAAATTTGTTTTAACATGGATTGGTACAAAGAATGGAGCTTTAAAATTAACTGTCTTTTCCCACCACTTCTCTAGACAGCAACTTCTTAAGCAAAATTTGGAGAATTTATTAACTCCTTTAACCAAACGACAACCAACACAAGTATTAAGTTTAAATTGGATAACTGTGCCACTAAAATGATTACCTAGATTCCATGAAACCTGCTAAGCTATTTTATCCAGTGCTATGTTCAAAGACCAATGCTGTGCTGGTCTGGCACTAATATTTTGCATTAGTGCAACTACTTTCATCTCTAGCTTTCCTACATTTGTTACCTAGTTATGCTTTTCCACAAATGGAGGGAGACTAGCACCACACAGCCTAACACCAGCTGGCTGTTTAAACCCAGTAGGCACAAGAATTTAGTACACAACATTGACATCAATGGAAAAAAGCAATACTCCACCTGTTATGAAAAACATAATGAGGACAATAATCTGAACACACGAAAGTCAAGTGTCTTTGCTCTTCTGGCCACATAAATGCACTAAACGATACAAACTCTGAAATAAACTAAATCTAATTATAAAATGTTTCAATTTTGAATTTAAAAACAGTACTGTAGCTACTTTTCCCCCTCTGCATATACGCACAGTAGAGGACTACGCTTTTTACATTAAGCAGCTTGCATACCCATTAACAGATTGATTTAGAGGCGGGAAACCTGATGAGGCCAGCTCTTGTTCTCCAAATAAATTCTTTGCAGGCTTGAGTTAACAGCTCAGCTGGCAAATGTACTGTTTACCCCAAAATTCTTTACAACAATCGAAATTGGCATGCTGAATTTAAAGCACCTCTGTTCAAAGCATGGAGCATAAAAGTGGGAATAGCTTCCTGAGATTTTCTTATTTTGCAAGTAAAACCTGCAAATCTTACAAAAAACATCCTTCATTTAAAAAAGCTGTGCGTTGTTGTAGTGCATGGCAATTCTGGAGCAAACCAAGATGTTTAAGGTGTTCATTTACATGCAAATACCAAGTGTAAGGGGACTGTTGCCCCCTTACTAACATTCAGTGGGGGGTGTTTTAGTTGCAGCTCCCAGTACTAAAAGGGGGAAGGGTCGAAGGGAAAGCAGGACCCTGAGACTGACAGTCCCCAGGAACAATGGGGAGAGGCCAATGCTCCAGGTCAGCCTGAATGACAGGGCAGGCAGGCTAATCAGGGAGTCAGGAGGCCAGGGAGGTCCCGTCCTCCCTGTGAGCTGGAATTGCCTGGGTCAGACAGGGTGGGGCTGAGCAAAGGAGAAAACAGGGGACCAAGCTGAGCTGGGGATCAGAGCTGTGCCAGAGCCAGAGGGACCAGAAAAGCAGCCCAGAGAGAGCAGACCCTGTGCTGGGAGCAGAGCTGCAGCTCCAAAGCCAGAGGCACAGCCCAGAGAGAGCAGACTTGCCCCGGGAGGAGAGCTGCAGCAACCAGAGCCAGAGGGGCCAGAAAAGCAGCCCAGGAAGCAGGTCAGTGCTGGCAGCAGAGTCACAGAAGCAGCCTGCAGAGCAGACCTGTCCTGGGAGCAGAGCTGCAGCAACCAAAGGCAGAGGGGCCAGAGAAGCAGCCCAGGGAGCTGGAGGCAGAGCAGCAGCCATGCTGAGGCAGAGCGGGGCTGGGACTGGGGCAGTCCGGAGCCAGGTGTGGTGAGCAGCTGGGGAGAGCGAGGGGGATCCTGGGCAGCAGACCCAGCACAGGAAGACGCCTCAGCCAGGAGGCTCTGCAGGCCAGACTCGGAGGGGGATTGGTAACCCCGACAGGGCGGGCGCAATGCTGGGAAGAAGGGGCCTGACACCTAGAGCCTGAGAGTCTGTGGCCACCACCAGAGCGAGTGTCCAACCCACAGCATCCCTGCAGCAGCCAGAGCCTTACAAGGAACAGACTGTGAACTGCCCTGACGTTCCAGAGACACTGTTTGTGATGTTCCCTGCCACAGAGTGGGGTGATGTGTTTCCTTTAACCTTTCCCATTTTCCCTTATTCTTTTTAAAATTAATTGTTGATTAAATAACTTGCATTTGCTTTAACTTGTATGTAATGGTCAGTGGGTCAGAGAAGTGCCCAGTGCAGAGAGAGTACCCCGGAGTGGGGACACCCTAGCCCCTGTCCCAGGTGACCACAGCAGGGTTGGGGGTCGAGCCCCCCAGGAATCCTGGGCCCTGCCTTGTTGGGGTTACAAGGACTCTGCCAGACAGGAGGGTGGAAGGGGAGGCCTCTGGGTAAAGGAAGTGGGAGTGAGGACTCAGATCCTTTCGCTGGCCCACTTCACCGGGGTAGTGCAGAAGCCAGGAAAGTTCCCCACAATAGTGGGACTATTCCCCCACTTACACAAGCATAGCATATGCTCATGTCTCACTGCTGCAGAGCTATCAGTGAAGGCGAGAAAAAGGGAAGTAAAATGCATGGACAAGGCAGGAAGTACCAGTGCAGGATTTAGCACTGTCCACAAAATACAGCAACGTGTCTTTTTGATTTCTTCTTTAAGGAGATCCCCACAACTATGATGGAAACTTAAGAGCTCAGATTGTTAGACTGCACACAAAATAACGTTGCTGTATAGTTGCTGCTACGATATACACAAATTAAGCAAAAAACAAGTTTCAGATTTTGGACAAGAAAGCTTAAAGACACTTTGTGCATTCCCTCACTGAAACGAATTGTAAAAAGCTCTGAGAAACCCACCCTTAAAGGCGACAGTTTTTTCCCTACCCACGGACACCAAGACAAAAGCTAAAAGAAGGAAGGAAAGCACGCAAGAGGGGGGAAAAAAGATTAATAGAGACTTAGCATGCCCTGCGATTCAAGACTTGAAAAGGAAGACAAAGTTCCTCTGCACACCTATAAAGGACAGTGCCATCACCCCGTCTACTTTACAACTTTTAACAGTTTGTAATCAGTCAAGGTTCTCTGGCTCTACACAAAGGTTCTGTCCACACACAATACTGCTGCTGCTCCCGCCTTAGTGACTATGGCAGCTAGCAACGTTCCCTTCCCTGCCAGCATATGCAGCTGGCACATGGCTGTCTTCTTGTAACTCATTTGGCCCACTTCATCTCCCCCCTCCCTTCACAAAGAGTACTTGTGTAACCAGTTTAGCTGGTTGTCCTTCCTCCCAGCATTTTGTGCAGTGGAACGAGGGTGACTAGACAGCAAGCATGAAAAATTGGGACACGAGGTGGGGGGTAATAGGAGCCTATATAAGAAAAAAACCCAAAAATCGGGACATTTGGTCACCCTAAGTGGAACATCCCAGAGCACATTGCCCACTGCTGCTGTGTGCATGACTTCTAGATGCTCAGTTCCCACCTCAGGCATTAGCTGCCCAAATTTATCGAGAATGACCTGAAAGACGACGTGGTAAAGCAGCCTGGTAGGTGTGGACAGAAACACAGTGGACGCTTGTTTGTATTGGGAAAAATGTTTTTATGTCAACACAACTCAACCATGTGTGTTAAACAGGTCAAATGCCAGTGTCACAACCTAGTTACAGAGATTCTCTGGTGTACTTGAGAGGACCTATCAGCAAAAGAAGCTAAGCTCTGGGATAACACCAACATATCTGGACACAGATATTTTCTCTGTACTTCCTAAAGCACATCAAAATACATTTTGCCCTGTTTTTCAAGGTTAAGTTGACTTATGCCTAATGATACTGAGATCGGCATCTGGTCATCTGACTTTTTGGTACTGAGGTAAGTTCATGCAAATCTCACATCTTCTCAAGCCTCATTACCACTCCTTTGTTCAACTTTGTTCAGCCTTTGCTTAGGAAGGCAGGGCTAGTTTATAAAATTATCAGCTAAACATGACAGGAAATGTCAGAGGAGGCAAAAGGGCTGTTGACCTAGGCTCTTAGTGCTCTGGTGCACATAATGCCAGCATCTAAATTGCAGGTTTCCAGGAAACTACTTGGAAAGATTCGCCTGCTATTTAGAATTTATTAACTATTCCCAGAGGAAGTAGTTTGATTTAGTGCCATGTTCCCACATTAGTAGTGATGCTCTTGTATTATAGACTTCCCTCCCCCCATCCCCCATTCTCTTTCTCTCTGTCGACCATGAAGCAGGACTCTGTTCATTTCACCCAGCTGTTCCTCTGAAGACAGTCAACATGAGAACCAGGCTACTCTCAGACAAAGAGCATGACCCAATTACAGACCATTTTATAAGTTTAACATTTGTTATGCTCTAATGGGGTAGTAGGGAGCAGTAACTCCTCCTGCAATGTCTTTTAGAGTGCATTTATAATTTCCTGATTTTGTGGGAGACATGCCCTCTAATGCAGTAGTCTCCAAACTTTTCGGCTCACGCACCCCCAGGGTGAAGACCGGAAGACCTGCCGCAGACGTGCCGCTGATGGAAGAAGACTGGAAGACCTGCCGCAGACGCGCTACCGGAGGGGAACACCAGCTGTGGATGTGCAGAGCTGCCGCCGAAGAAAAAAAAAAGTCGGGGTGCCGTCCGGCGGCGCTCCTGCTGCCGTGCACCGCCTGGGATCATCTCATGCACCCCAATTTGGAGACCACTGCTCTAATGGATGGACCACAGAGAGGTTAAGAGATCGTCTACTGTGATCTCAAGTGGTGAAGACCTGCATTTTGGAAGCTAAAGGACCTGAGTTCTAGTCTCAGATCCCCAGATCAAAGTATGATTCATTTAAAACTGTTTGTATGCAGCGCATGAATGAGTTACAAATCATGGCCAAGGGTGGGACAGAGGAGCTCCAGATGGAAGGTGTGGTCCTGAAGATCAGAAAAAACAGTCCACAGGACAAGAATGCAACATCTCTGAAAGGGTGCGAGACAGAGGGAGACCAACCATAGCTACTGCATATGGTATTAATTACTCTCTACACTGTACGATTGCTCATAATGCTTTAAGGCCGGGGTAATTATTTTTTGTCAAGGTCCAAATTTCTTGGTCAAGGTACAGACTCCAGAGAAAATAATAATGATAATAATTAGTAAATAAAAAGATTTTGCAATCTGGTGATCCGTATTTGGCCTGCAGTCCGCTTATTGACTACCCTTGCTTTAAGGGAACCATGCGTCCCAATTAACACTATGCCCAAAATATCGCATTATGGACACATCAATAAATGTGTCTTATATTTGACGGTAAACGTCAATGAAAAACAATATAAGAGATCAAATGAAACTTCTGACAAAAAAAATCAAAGCTATACTAAGATCAGTGATCAAAATTATTTTAGATCACATAAATTCAACCATAGGGAGCATGTTTGTTTTGTTTCCTTCTGTGTGGTCTGTCTCTCACACAGTTTACCTGCTACATCTTAGGTTTTGGTTGATTTTTTAAATAGGAAATTATGAATATGAATTGCAAAATATTAGCTTCTTTATACCTCTATTTCTCCAACTGTAAAATGGGAATAATGGAACTTAACCATCTTTCTGAAATGCTTTGCTTTCTAAGAATGAATATTGCCACAAGTACTAAAATGAATACAGCATGTTTAACATCCAAAAGCTCTTTCCCTTGCTTCAGCAAAATTTGTATCAGTTATCCATTAAGTACAGGGCTGTTCTGCTGTAACTACAGAGTTGTATCAATGATTCTCATCAAGTTTTGATACTTGTGAGCCTTAAATAGCATCCAGTTATTAAACTAGTAAAAATACTTTGTAATATTTAATACCGGAAATGAGATATTGCACTATATGAAAGAATGGGATGGTCAGAAGTGTGGTGATCCTTAGAAATGTATGCTATATGCAAAATATACAAGTTGGTTATGCTCTGGTATGTATAACATCTTATCAGTCTTGAGACATCCAATGGAATAGAAGTTTCACTGCTTTACTTCCTTCCACCCCACAAATCTCTTCTCCACAATCAGTTTCCATTTGAAGCATCAATACCCAACAGCCAATCTCACCACCTGCAGCTTGCAAGGCCATTTACTTATGGAAAAATAGATATGCACTACTTGTCTACTATTTTGCTCTTTTGCAACACAACTGTGATCAAATCCGTGCTTCCATCCTGTAAATAAACTTTGGATCACTAGCTACTGCATTAAAGTACTGGAGCTAGGTCCCAGCTCTTCTGGTTAATTCTCTTACATACTATACGTGTATATATCCACATACATAGAGAGAAGGTTCAAAATCTCTCACTGCATATGCATTTTCAGCTTTGTACATAGTATTAAAGAGAGGAGCAGGCTGATATCAAGTGACTATCATGCAGAAAAAGCCTTTAAAACATCAAAAACCTTAGAAAGCCTACACATTGTGAGACCTCTTCCCACTATACAGAACTAAAGCCACACCTTCCTAAGGCCTGGTCTACACTAGGACTTTAGGTCGAATTTAGCAGCGTTAAATCGATGTAAACCTGCACCCGTCCACACGATGAAGCCCTTTATTTCGACTTAA
This sequence comes from Lepidochelys olivacea, assembly GCF_965140295.1. NCBI lineage: Eukaryota > Metazoa > Chordata > Testudines > Cheloniidae > Lepidochelys > Lepidochelys olivacea. The sequence goes on along the minus strand of NC_140412.1, from coordinate 21,721,826 downwards.
AGGGCTCTTAAAATCTATTTCCTTACTCCACCCCTGACAAGTGGATTAGCGCTTAAATCGACCTTGCCGGCTCAAATTTGGGGTACTGTGGACGCAATTCGATGGTATTGGTCTCCGGGAGCTATCCCAGAGTGCTCCATTGTGACCGCTCTGGACAGCACTCTCAACTCAGATGCACTGGCCAGGTGGACAGGAAAAGAACCGCGAACTTTTGAATCTCATTTCCTGTTTGGTCAGCGTGGCAAGCTGCAGGTGACCAGGCAGAGCTCATCAGCACAGGTGACCATGATGGAGTCCCAGAATCGCAAAAGAGCTCCAGCATGGACCGAACGGGAGGTATGGGATCTGATCGCTGTTTGGGGAGAGGAATCCGTGCTATCAGAACTCCGTTCCAGTTTTCGAAATGCCAAAACCTTTGTCAAAATCTCCCAGGGCATGAAGGACAGAGGCCATAACAGGGACCCGAAGCAGTGCCGCGTGAAACTGAAGGAGCTGAGGCAAGCCTACCAGAAAACCAGAGAGGCGAACAGCCGCTCTGGGTCAGAGCCCCAAACATGCTGCTTCTATGATGAGCTGCATGCCATTTTAGGGGGTTCAGCCACCACTACCCCAGCCATGTTGTTTGACTCCTTCGATGGAGGCAATACGGAAGCAGGTTTTGGGGACGAAGAAGATGATGATGATGAGGTTGTAGATGGCTCACAGCAAGCAAGCGGAGAAACCGGTTTTCCTGACAGCCAGGAACTGTTTCTCACCCTGGACCTGGAGCCAGTACCCCCCGAACCCACCCAAGGCTGCCTCCTGGACCCAGCAGGCGGAGAAGGGACCTCCAGTGAGTGTACCTTTTAAAATACTATACATGGTCATGTGAAAGGATTACTTTGCCCTGGCATTCGCGGTTCTCCTAAATGTACTCCTAAAGCCTTTGCAAAAGGTTTCTGGGGAGGGCAGCCTTATTGCGTCCTTAATGGTAGGACGCTTTACCACTCCAGGCCAGTAACACGTACTCGGGAATCATTGTAGAACAAAGCATTGCAGTGTATGTTTGCTGGCATTCAAACAACATCCGTTCTTTATCTCTCTGTGTTATCCTCAGGAGAGAGAGATATAATTCATGGTCACCTGGTTGAAATAGAGTGCTTTTCTTCAGGGGACACTCAGAGGAGCCCATTCCTGCTGGGCTGTTTGCCTGTGGCTAAACAGAAATGTTCCCCGCTGTTAGCCACAGGGAGGGGGGAAGGTTGAGGGGGTAGCCACGCGGTGGGGGGAGGCAAAATGCGACCTTGTAATGAAAGCACATGTGCTATGTATGTAATGTTAACAGCAAGGATTACCCTGAAAGAGTGTAGCCACTGTTTTATAAAATGTCTTTTTAAATACCGCTGTCCCTTTTTTTTTTCCTCCACCAGCTGCATGTGTTTCAATGATCACAGGATCTTCTCCTTCCCAGAGGCTAGTGAAGCTTAGAAAGAAAAAAAAAACGCACTCGCGATGAAATGTTCTCCGAGCTCATGCTGTCCTCCCACACTGACAGAGCACAGACGAATGTGTGGAGGCAAATAATGTCAGAGTGCAGGAAAGCACAAAATGACCGGGAGGAGAGGTTGCGGGCTGAAGACAGGGCTGAAGCTCAAATGTGGCGGCAGCGTGATGAGAGGCAGGATTCAATGCTGAGGCTGCTGGAGGACCAAACCAGTATGCTCCAGTGTATGGTTGAGCTGCAGCAAAGGCAGCTGGAGCACAGACTGCCACTGCAGCCCCTCTGTAACCAACCGCCCTCCTCCCCAAGCCTCCACACCCAGACGCCCAAGAACGCAGAGGGGGGGGCCTCCGGCCAACCAGCCACTCCACCACAGAGGATTGCCCAAAAAAAAGAAGGCTGTCATTCAATAAATTTTAAAGTTGTAAACTTTTAAAGTGCTGTGTGGCATTTTCCTTCCCTCCTCCACCACCCCTCCTGGGCTACCTTGGTAGTCATCCCCCTATTTGTGTGATGAATGAATAAAGAATGTGAAGCAACAATGACTATTGCCTCTGCAAGCCGTGATTGACGGGAGGAGGGGCGGGTGGTTAGCTTATAGGGAAGTAGAGTGAACCAAGGGGCGGGGGGGTTTCATCAAGGAGAAACAAACAGAACTTTCACACCGTAGCCTGGCCAGTCATGAAACTGGTTTTCAAAGCTTCTCTGATGCGTACCGCGCCCTCCTGTGCTCTTCTAACCGCCCTGGTGTCTGGCTGTGCGTAACCAGCAGCCAGGCGATTTGCCTCAACCTCCCACCCCGCCATAAACATCTCCCCCTTACTCTCACAGATATTGTGGAGCACACAGCAAGCAGTAATAACAGTGGGAATATTGGTTTCGCTGAGGTCTAAGCGAGTCAGTAAACTGCGCCAGCGCGCCTTTAAACGTCCAAATGCACATTCTACCACCATTCTGCACTTGCTCAGCCTGTAGTTGAACAGCTCCTGACTACTGTCCAGGCTGCCTGTGTACGGCTTCATGAGCCATGGCATTAAGGGGTAGGCTGGGTCCCCAAGGATACATATAGGCATTTCAACATCCCCAACAGTTATTTTCAGGTCTGGGAATAAAGTCCCTTCCTGCAGCTTTTGAAACAGACCAGAGTTCCTGAAGATGCGAGCGTCATGTACCTTTCCCGGCCATCCCACGTTGATGTTGGTGAAACGTCCCTTGTGATCCACCAGAGCTTGCAGCACTATCGAAAAGTACCCCTTGCGGTTTATGTACTCGGCGGCTTGGTGCTCCGGTGCCAAGATAGGGATATGGGTTCCGTCTATGGCCCCACCACAGTGAGGGAATCCCATTGCAGCAAAGCCATCCACTATGACCTACACATTTCCCAGGGTCACTACCCTTGATAGCAACAGATCTTTGATTGCGTGGGCTACTTGCATCACAGCAGCCCCAACAGTAGATTTGCCCACTCCAAATTGATTCCCAACTGACCGGTAGCTGTCTGGCGTTGCAAGCTTCCACAGGGCTATCGCCACTCGCTTCTCAACTGTGAGGGCTGCTCTCATCTTGGTATTCTTGCGCCTCAGGGCAGGGGAAAGCAAGTCACAAAGTTCCATGAAAGTGCCCTTACGCATGCGAAAGTTTCGCAGCCACTGGGAATCGTCCCAGACCTGCAACACTATGCGGTCCCACCAGTCTGTGCTTGTTTCCCGAGCCCAGAATCGGCATTCCACAGCATGAACCTGCCCCATTAGCACCATGATGCATGCATTGGCAGGGCCCATGCTTTGAGAGAAATCTGTGTCCATGTCCTGATCACTCACGTGACCGCGCTGACGTCGCCTCCTTGCCCGGTATCGCTTAGCCAGGTTCCGGTGCTGCATATACTGCTGGATAATGCGTGTGGTGTTTAATGTGCTCCTAATTGCCAAAGTGAGCTGAGCGGCCTCCATGCTTGCCTTGGTATGGCGTCTGCACAGAAAAAAGGCACGGAACGATTGTCTGCCGTTACTCTGACAGAGGGAGGGGCGACTGACGACACGGCTTACAGGGTTGGCTTCAGGGAGTTAAAATCAACAAAGGGGGTGTCTTTACATCAAGGAGTATTTCAGGCAGGACTTCACGGAGGGTTCCAATAAGAAATGGTGCACCTAAGTTATCGTTCTTATTGGAACAAGAAGGTTAGCCTGGCCTCTGATTGATACATGGCTAGATTTACCTCGCTGCACCTTCTCTGTGAGTGACTGCAGTGTGACCTAGAAGAATGAGTCCCCTAGACGGGGGAGGGGGGGAAGCAAATGAATACAGAACAAATCTGGTCTATTTCTTGTTTTGATCCACTCCATCTATCTTTTACATCTTTGGCTGGTAGCAGACGGTGCAGAAGGACTGCATGCCATCCACATCTCATGGCTGCTCGGCAGAAGATGGTACAGTACGACTGCTAGCAATCCGTATCGCCTGCCTGCTCACCATAAGATGGTTCAATAGGACTGACTGCAGGACTAAAGAGAATGACCTGGTCAAGTCACTCTAAATTAAGTCCCTGCGCCCATATCTGTCCAGGCGCTCCCAGCCGACGTGGCCAGGAGCACCTCGGATATGGCGATGACGGCTACCAGTCGTACTGTACCGTCTGCTGCCACAAGGCAAGGGGTTGCTGCTACTGTGTAGTAAAGCCGTACCGCGTCTGCCAGCACCCAGGAGACATAGGGTAACGGTTACCTGAGCGGGCTCCATGCTTGCCGTGGTATGGCATCTGCACAGGTAACTCAGGAAAAAAGGCGCGAAACGATTGTCTGCCCTTGCTTTCACGGAGGGAGGGAGGGAGGGAACGGGGGCCTGACGATATGTACCCAGAACCACCCGCGACAATGTTTTAGCCCCATCAGGCATTGGGATCTCAACCCACAATTCCAAGGGGCAGCGGGGACTGCGGGAACTGTGGGATAGCAACGCACAGTGCAACACTCCGGAAGTCGACTCTAGCCTCAGTAGTGTGGAAGCGCTCCGCCGAGTTAATGCACTTAGAGCATTTTCTGTGGGGACACGCACACTCGAATATATAAAACCGATTTCTAAAAAACCGACTTCTATAAATTCGACCTTATTCTGTAGCGTAGACATACCCTAAAAGCTCCTGATGAACACTTCAACAGCCCAGATTTCTGGTTGTGACGTAGGCTCACAGTAACTGCAATGCAGCATTTGTGTGGTCTTTGATTATCTCGGATTTTGTCTTTTGAAGCAGCAACATTGCCACTCAATCCGAGAAACTCAAGGGCAAATCCTTAACAAAATAATTGGTGCATTCAATCTGTCCAGCTGCAATCCATTCTAGAAACAACTGCCTGCAACAGCATTAGCCTAGATTTCATAACAGTATATTTAAGTAGGTAAAATAAATTATATAAAGAACTACTTCTTGATAGAAGAATAAGGACAGAGTAATTAGATCTTGGCCTAAGCAGCCACTCTATAGTTATGAAAAACCTTTCCAAGGCACTCCTTTAGTCTCATTAATCTGCCATTTCCAAAAGGATCAGAAACCTGTGAAAAACTGCTTACAGGAAAAAGTGCAATAAAATGAGAGCAATGTTGGTAATTCAAAGAGAGAACAGGGATGCATGTGGGATAAATTCCATGTAATCCAATATTTTATTATCCAGTAACTATGGCAGAATCCTACATGGACAGAAATGGAAGCACAGAAAATTCTCAGGGGACTGATAAATTTCAGCACGCTAATCAACAACAGAACCAGACTCAAGGAACAGTGATCTACATATTACTCTACTAGATTTGTTTCAAGCAGGCAAGCTTGAAATTAAAGAGCATGCCAAGTTCCAAACAGGAGCTGGGAGATAGGAGATTTCTCCCCTTTACAGGGTTGGGGTGGGTGGGTGCACATAAAGCGCTTAAAGAGGTGCCAGATTTGCAGCCATAAAATAAGTACTGAGCAAGAAGCAGCAGTCCCAGCTTCTCTTCCAATATGCCCCCTCTCTAAGCTTACCTATAACAATAGTAATGACAGTAATTTAATGCACTGGGAAGCCCCCTCCAGGACATTCTGTTCACCACAAGCAATGAACGAGAAGAATCTGATTTGAATGTAAAGCGCATGCACGCGGAGGTAAGATGTGGCCCCCTTTGAAGTTTCTCTGCCTTTTGCAAAAGGAAGAGTAAAACAAATCAGTCTGCAAAAGCAGCAGAGGGGTCCCATTAAGAGAAATGGCCTCCTCTTTAGTCTAAAGATGTCAAAGAGCTCACATTTTTTAAAATGATACGGGGTAGGATGAAAACATCAAAAAGGGATTAGACCTATCAGGCCATCGAGTTCATCTCGCTGACAACATGGGGCTGTTCCCTGCACTACGTGTTTTAAGTGTCCCAAACACAGTGCTTCGCACCAGTTGTAGACTAATCTACAGCCTAACACATCATCAGGAAGTTTTCATGATATTCATCCTAAACTTTTCCCCTCTTCACGTAACGCAGTCATCCTCTTTACCACTAAGTAATTCCTCTCTCTCCTTAGTGTTTACACCCTTCAAAGAGGCTTTTCTATAGTTGGATCCATGGCTACTATCATTGTTCTACTAAATACCAACAAATACAATAGGAGAAAACGTAGAGGCAATTGGCAAAGTTTCCTTCTGAGGGTGGAGGGGGAAGTGTGAGCCATGGGCAAATCAAAATGTGCCATCATCCACCAAGTCAGTCCCAAGCAGCTGATTGCTGGTCCGCATGCATCCTGTGTTAGAGTGTACAGCATAGCTGTCTGCAAGCTACAGACAAACGTTTTGTTCTAGTTTCATGAGATCATTGTCCAATAACAGAGGTCACAGCAGCAAAGGAAGAAACCCATTGTTTACATGCCAAACTGTCTCCAAAGCTTTGATTTCAAATCATAGAAAAAATTAAGGAAGTAGCCAAGCTTGAAACATACCCCAGTGTTCTCTAGCCAGCTCAGGGCAGCCAAGATTACTTCAAAAGAAAAAAGTCATGCCTAGTCATTGACCCAGACTCTAAAATAGTTTAATTTGTGTTCTGGGGGGAACATTTCCTGCCACAGAACACCTCTGTATGGAAAACATCACAGTAACTTCCCTCAGAAGTCTTATTTTAATTGGGGCCACAAACCAATGCCAACATTAAAAAATAACGACCTAATAACTGGATTTCTCAGCTGAAGATTTTGATGCTTTGCCATGATGTGCTACAGGAGGGAATTTTCTGTCCTTTTATCTTTGGATTTTCCACCGTGAGAGCTCTATTCCAGACTAATAGCCAAGTATGACTCCACTAGTTTTGATGGCATGATCGTTACTCTCATGAATCATGGAATCATACCACTTATCCCAAATAAAAGAAGCAATAAGCAAATGCAGCAACTTAATAGGAAAGTACCACGCAGAATGATATTGGGTAGCCTTGATGGACGATCCACAGAGGAGAGTTCACAATTCCTCTCTACAGAAGATATGCAAGATAAGGTTTGACTCCCTGAGTTCTTCCTCCTCCAAATCCCTTAGGCAATTGATTAGAGGAATATAGCAATGCAAGTTATATTCTAAATTGATGTCTCTCTCTCTCTCACACACACACACACACACCCCTCTCTATCAAAAACCATCATTAAAAAGCTGTCAAGAAGCTTCTGGTGGAAATAGAAAAACCCTGTCACCCTCAGATATTTTTAGCCTAATGAGCAAGAAAGCTCTGCTAAATCCATTGGCCTGGACCAGATTAGCTGTGAGGGCTGGGAATCTGGCTCTGCTTTCACTTCTGGATTTCACTGAGATCCACAGGAATAAAGTCAGAGCCGTAACTAAGCATTTTAGCGCCCAGGGTGAGCAAGCATACTTGTGCCCACTAGAGGTGATGCATGGCAGAGCATGAGGGGTCACATTCCTCCTTCCCAGATTTCTGCCTTCCATTTAGCACAAAGGTTTTCAAACTGTGGGGTGTGCCACATGAGGGAGACATGCCCTACAGTTTGAAAACCGTCACCTCCTGCCAGAAGCCACGGTACCTTGTCAGAAACTGCAACTGATGGATTTTTCTACCAGTAGCTGTTACTGACACCTCTGGATGCTCTCTTTTGCTGCCCTGTCATGATTTGCCACCTCTCGCCTTTCCCATCCTCTGGTCCAGGAGTACCAAATTGAGACAGGGTGTCAACCATCCATCACAATTTGCTATCCCTAGACTAGAGAATGACAACTGAGTGGTAGCAAATTGTGATGGGTGGCTGACACATACCCATGGTGCACCGCACTCTGAATCAGTACAAGCACTCCTAGTGAGTACACTCATCCCGACACAAGGAGCCAAGCAGGCCCATGCACAAGTGATATACTCACTGCGGTGACTGTATGCTGATGTAACTTGAGTGAACATAAGTTTGTAGTGTAGATAGGGCCTTACGTATATGAATTGTTTGGGAGAGGTAACAGCAAAAGTATGAGGCTAGGCCAAGATACACTGAGAGCTTACTTTTGTGGATCTAAGCCTCCTGCACCCTAAAGGCTCAGGAACAAAGACACATAAAAAGAACCCAGTATCATTTATTTTGTTTTAAAAATTTCATGACTTAGGCTGCGAGTTTGTCACGGAAGTCACGGATTGTGTGACTTTCCAGGACCTCTGTGACTTCTGCAGTGGCTGGTGCGGCTTGCCCGGGGGCCACTTGAGCAGCTCAGGCAGCCCCAGGCCAGCCGCACTGGCTGCTGCTGGGGCAGTCTCAGGCCACCGTGTCTCCCTCCCCCAGCAACAGCAGGAGTTTGGGTGCGGGTCTCAGGGCTGGGTGCGCAGGAGGGGGTGAGGACTCTGGGCGGTGCTTACCTCGGGGGAGCTCCGCAGAAATGGTGACATTCCTAGGCGGAGGTGTGGCAACGGGCTCGCTGCGCTGCCTCTGCCTGCAGGCACCACCCCCGCAGTTCCCATTGGCCATGGTTCCCAGCCAATGGGAGCTGTGCAGCCAGCGACTGGGGCAGAGGCAGCACACAGAGCTGCTTGGCCGTGCCTCCCAGTCCACCTAGGAGCTGAGGGATGTTGCCACTTTTGAGAAGGTGCTGAGCTGGGCAGGAGGCCTGCCAGCCTTGCTGAACAGCCCATAGCACATGTGGCACCCCTGGCCGCCCATCCCCCTGATTTAGTCATGGGCATATAGTACAAGTCATGGACAGGTCACGAGCCGTGAATTTTTGTTTACTGCCCGTGACCTGTCCATGACTTTTACTAAAAATACCCATGACTAAAACAGTCTTTTATTCATGACTTCAGGGTGTATAACTCATGATTTTTTAATTCTTGTGATTGTCAAACAATCTTGGGGTTGTAGATATGTATTCATTATGTTGTGAAGGCCAAAACTATAACTGGGTTAAAAAAAGAATTAGATAAGGTCAGGGATGAAACCCCATGCTCTGGATGTCCATATTCCTAGCCTCTGCCTGCCTGAAGCTGGGAGTGGATGAGAGGATCACTCGATGACTTCATTCCCTCTGAAGCACCTGGCATTGTCCACTGTTGGAAGACAAGATACTGGGCTTGACAGACCATTACTGACTCCGTATGGCTGTTCTTATGCTCAGTACAAATTACAACAGATGTTTGCCTTTGAGAGGATTTAATATGAGATAGTATACGGCCCTTTGTGACTACTGGGGAAGCAAGTTCTACACAGAAGCAGTGACATGCATAAAGCACGAAGGGCTGGACTGAGAGGCAAAACAAGAGTTGAGAAAGGCAATCCCCACTGGCGGATCAAATGAAAATGAAGTTTTGACACCAAGCTAGGAAATCAGTCAGACTGGAAGTCACATGATCCCAACAAAATAAACTTGTGCTATAGTAAAAACATAGAAAGTGCTATGCTAGAAACACAGATGTCATTGCTAAAAACTACTAGCAACCATTTACTTATAAACATTTTTAATTTATATTATAATAGCAAATAATCATTGAAGAGCACAATGACATCCATCTGCTTAGTGTTGGCAAAGGCAAATGATGAAATGCTAAGAGTAATAAAAACATTTAAAAAACTAAACAATTAGAAGGAGCAAAACTCTATTTAAAATGGATTACCAGAAAGGGGGTGAAATTCAGGGAATTACAGCAGCAGATGAGACAAACCTGTGAACTGCTATGAGACTTTATGCAGACATATAAACTGGTAAGGGATTCTTTTAGGTATTCAAAATGTGTGACACAGTTTTGGGGGGTGTATGTCACTGAATCAAGTCTCCTATACCACCTCAGTACGTTATAAGAGACAGAACAGCTGCCTTGTGTAGGCATTGGGATGCCAGTGCCTTTAAGAACAGAGCCCTTAGAAGCGGATGCTGAGCTGTACTGTTCTGAGGGAGGGGAAATAAAAAAGCCCGCCGCCCCCCCCGCTGCAGGTGGCTCAACCCATCACGGTAACTGGTACCCCCTCTGCACTTCCCTGTGCCAGGGTTTTGCCCTCTGCCACTCTGGTAGCCCCTCACCCCTGGCTCCTAACCCTTCCCATCCTTGATTTTGCCCTCGGCCGCACTCCTGCCCCTGCCTCCAGCTGTTTGACACCCCCACACAGTCAGTTTCCACCCCTGCTCAGACACAGCCCATCCCCCGCCTCCGATTGGCTCCCTTTAACCTCTCTGAACACCAGCAGATTTTAATCCCCAGCAAACGCAGCAGCTTCAAAAGATGTTACTGAGCGTGCTCAGTCTATTAGAGTACATTTATAGCAGGAGCCAAGCAGCGCACTCAGCGCTCTGCCTGCCTGCTACCCTGGTCCTAGCACCACAGGGAGAGCCTACGCCAGCTGGGGTCACTGGGCCCATGATCCTGCAGGGATGGGGGCGCCAAGCACCCTGGGCTCCAGCGGATGCCACACCCTAGTTATGGCCCTGAATAAAGTATTCCAAGGATCGGAGAGCTGTGTTTTATGTGGACTTAAAGTGAACCACCACAGAAGAATGTCTCTAAAGTGGTTATGGGCTGGGGAAATGTGTGTTAAGTCGCTGGATCAGGGGACGTCAGTTTCACAAACTCAAAACACTGTCCTTTGTATAAACAATATCACCTGCTCCACAGCATGAGATGGAAGAATTGATCAGCTGGAATCCCTCCTCTTTAAAGTGCTACTTCTCTGAAGCACCTCTCCTAACTTACTGCAGGATGCCTTCAGACACAAACTGGAAAAACAAGGAGATCATCCCAATTACCATGACTATGACCTGCCAGTGTTTAACTACTGATCTATTCTTTGTGGCCAAGAAAAAACAGCAGGTGATTAGCTTCAATATGAGTCACTGTGTCCCTGTAGTGCAATAATTCAATTAGACACTTAACAACCTTCAATCTGATTCAGGATCTGTCTACTGCAGCAACACTCCCCCTGACTGTAGTTTCATTCAACCTCACAAGTTAAGTAGGGCCAGGCCTGGTCAAAACTCAGGTACTACAGGGAATAGTGCAGATGGTTTAGTCAGTGGCACTCAATCAGTGCCCTGGGATGGCATTTGGAGTCCCTGTGGGCAGTGAGGTAAGTTTTATAGTACTGGAGCCATCTCCCCACCTTACACCTGCCCCTTCCCTCCAGCGCCTGCCCCCCATGCTCTGCTCAAGTCGCCTTTTAGCATAATGGTTAGTGAAAATATTCTTTGGGGAGACGGGTACAACTGTTGGGCTGGGCCCTGCTCTTTGGTGCATGCAAGGGTGGCTGTCTCTAGCCCAGCCTGGTGTGAAAGAGAAGACTGATGGACTGGAGAGCATGCCCGCCCCAAACTCACCCCGAAGTAGCGGCTTCTGTCCGACGGGAATGGGCCCAGCTGCCTGCTCTGGCCTTTTGGCTCTTACCACTCGCAGAGTTGCTGTGGCAGGCTCCTCTGAATAAGGGTAGGAGGAGGGAAAGATGACAGTCATCTGACCACCCCAAGATGAGAGGGGTGGTGCTTAACACTTCAAAGCAAATATAGGATGCAGATGCCAGGGCTAAAGGGCCCTGCAGGGTGTTCCTGGGTGAGCCTCAGGGGACTGGGGCACTTGGGAAAGGGAGAGGAGAGCTGGTGCAGCCAGGAGTTGGGGGCAGTTAGGCTGATCTGTCCAGCAGATGGACTTGCAGCAGAAGAGCCCTTGGGGAAGGAAGTGGCGGTGGAATAGTGGGGGAGGCAGGGGTGAAGAGGGAGGAAGGGGGAAGGAAGTGTTTTGGGAATTAGTGGGTGGGTGAGTACAAGGGGTTTAAGAGGTGGGTTTATTGGGGAAGGGGGCTGGAGTATGGTGAGCAGTAGCAGGGGAGGGTTTGGGGGTGGAGATGTGGGGCAGGTTTGGCAGGATGATGTTTCATAGGAGTGTTTTGGGGGGGCTGGGTGATGGGGTAGCTTTACTCGGAGAGATGGGGGTTGGTGTGGCTGGGTGAGGAGCTGAGGTAGTGGGGAGTTTGGGGGAGGAGGAGTGGGAAGGAGTTGGGGTGTGTTTATTTGGGGGGTGGGGTATCAGGAGTTTAAGCAGGGGCTGAGGGGAGGTGGGTGGGAGCAGGGTTATTTGGAAGTCTATGGCGGTGGCGGGGGTTGGGAGAACATTGTGTGGAGGTGCCAATGGCCACAGCTGGCTGTGGTGGTGTCTGGCTCCCTCTGCAGCCTCTTCCCCCCTCCTCCCCTCTCTGTCTACCACCTCCCTCACTGGCACCAGTCCCAGCTCCACTCAAAAGCACAGGGGAGGAGGGAATGGACTTGCAGCTGCAGCTGGGATGGGGCTGGCTTGCTGGGCGCTGGCCACACCCAGGGTGGAGTCTGCCCAAAGCGCCATGTCCCTGGGGCCTTGCGCACTCACCTCACTGCCTGCTGCCAGGCTCCGGGAGCTCTCCCGGCTCATTTCTGATGCCTGGCAACCTATTTATTAATTTATTGGAACCTTGAGAACTGCCAGGTGACAGAGACCCACTCAAGGTTTGAGAGACAGCTCTCCATCTGATCCCCAAGTGGTACAATTCTTGTGTTTCACCCTGAACTGAACATTAAAACTATTTAAACTTCATATAGCTACACAGTTGGACTGTAACTTATCAGCTCCTGGAAGAGTTCACGATGTTGTGACTGTTCAATTTTATACCTACAGAATTTGGGTTTGTACAGACTAATTTTGCACTTTTACAAATAAAGGGAAAAATAATAACCAGGCAGCTCAGGGACAAGCTGGCCCTAGCGTTGCCAGAGCTTTGCCTGCTAAGATGGGATGTATACACAGGCAGCAGGGGTGCTCAGATCTGGGGTTGCTAGGCTCCCTTTAGCCCTAGCCACCTGCACCCCTTGGACCTCTCCCACTGCAGTGTCTCCGGGAGCAACTGGGCAACACACATTTCAGAGAGGAGCACAAGCCTCAGAGGGAGTCAGTGGGAGAGAGGGAGAGGGAAATTCTGAAGTGCCAGAGCTTTGCTCTAACCTAGATTTCAGGTGCCAGAGCAGTGCACTGGGCCACTTTGGCAGCACCACTCCCTTGATTTTGCAACTGCAGGTGGTGGGTTTTTCAATTACATAAATCTGAGATGCTGACCTCCTGAGGTCACTGGTCTCATGGTGCTTTCTGCAAGGCCGGGGGCATTAACCTTGGTATCCTGGCAAATCCAACTTGGGCAGTATATTCTCCCAGCCTAAACTGCTAACCTTCTGCAGTTTCAGTTTGCTACATTATTCTTCATTTCCTGGCCTGAGCTGCTGCCCCCACCCCCAGAAATGGCTGTAATTCAGTGATAAATGAATCTATATATCCCTTTGCTCTCCTCCACTGAATCTATTTTCCAGTTGGCTTGAGACTGAACCAGGAAGCCGCTTGGGACTTGTTCCCCAGTATGGCAAGTAAGTGAAACCTTCAGCACAGTATGCAATGCACGACCTCATTTGTGTTAAAACACTCAAATTTCAGAGGCTGAAAGGGGAGGGAAGGTTCTGTGATGACGTGTTTATGTAAGGTAGAGGAGGGTCCTTGCAGTTAAGGCAATGGACCTAGACTCAGGAGACCTGGATTCTATTACAGGTTCTGTCACAGGCTTTCTACATCACTCTGTGAAAAATCGCTTCATCTCTGGGCTTCAGTTTCTTAACTGTAAAATGAGGATACTAATACTACCTCTGCCCCATGCTTTGTCTATTTAGGGTGTAAATTTACAACCTATTTAGACAGTAAATTCTTTGGGGCATCTTACTATGCATTTATTCAGCACAAGGAGACTCAATACTGTAATGCAAACTAAATAACTGGAAAGGTGTTCGTTCCATTTAAATATGCAACTCTGGAGCTCTGATTCCCCTCCACTCTGACAATTTAGTTACTGAAGGTTTTGAATTGCTGGCAAATGTCTGAAATTTCTAGCCAACAGATCTAATGGTTGGCAGATCAACACTGAATCCCAAAGCTCTGCTTTTCCAATCACAAAGCCACTGCAGTAGAACAGTGGAGACCACCACGTCTTCCGGAAATCCCAGGCTTTAATCTAAATCAATAGGAATCACCATTGGCCAGTGCCAAAGTCATGAAAGCATGCCCTAAGAGCTTACATCATGCTCGAAACCCCTCAGCATTATGTAGCAAACTTATTATCCATGTCAAACTGAAACAGGAAATGAGTTTGATTTTTACTAATCCACTGGAAAAGTGTAAATTCAAGTTGAACGTAAGAGCCAAGTGCACACTAACTTGATGAGTTACTGGGTATGCAACTGTAACCCACGCTGGAGATTAGCTCCCTCTAGTGGCGGGATCACACAGTAGCAAACTCATAAACCTATCTGAGTTTGCAGAGTTGGGTATTTTAGCACAGGCAGCCTAGAGGCTCACGGTTTCAGATCCAGCAGAGGTCTCAGGTTCGAGCTTTGCTGCCATTGACCCATCATCCAGAGACTACGTGTTCTTCAAAACCAGAGTAAAAAATGAGAATCTGCAGGGAGTTTTATGAGGATAGGCATGGAAAGCTTTTTCATCTATGACTGCTAGTTCTATCAAACTTTTTCATTAAGTATCTCTTTACTCTGTCAGTTGTAAATAGCAGCATTATTGTGACTTATAATGGTATAAAGCAGTGGTTCTCAACCAGGGGTATGCGTACCCCTGGGGTCTTCCGGGAGGAATGGGGAAGAGGGGGGGTTTACATCTACTCATCTAGAGATTTGCCTAGTTTTACAACAGGCTACATAAAAAGCTCCAGCGAAGTCAGTACAAACTAAAATTTCACACAGACAATGACTTGTTTATACTGCTCTATATACACGGATATGTCAGTACAATATTTATATGCCAAATTATTTATTTTATAATTATATGGTAAAAATGAGAAAGTCAGCAATTTTTCAGTAATAGTGTGCTCTGACACTTTATTTTTATGTCTGATTCTGTAAGCAAGTAGTTTTTAAGTGAGATGTAACTTGGTGGTCTGCAAGAGAAATCAGACTCCTGAAAGGGGAACAGTAGTCTGGAAAGGTTGAGTTTCACGGATATAAAGCAATTTTATGGTGATATAACTGTTTCCACACTGGGGAGGCCTGGTGGAGGGCGGGGGGGGGTGTTACACCACAATTATACTGATATAGTTGAAAGGATACAACCTTTCCAGAGTAGACAAGCCCTCAGAATTTGGTAACAGAGGTTTTCCAAAGTTCAAAGGGTAAACACAGCCGTGACAGCTGCAAGAGAAAGGCTTGCGTGATGGACATCAAAATGCCTGCACCAGTGAGAAGAAATGAAGTTGGAGGACTCTCCCACTCCTTAAAAAAAAAAATAAAAAAAATTCATGTATACACAAAGTGGAAAACCAAGGGGGGGTGGGGAATCAATCCATTCCACAAAGCAAGCAGACAGCTGGTCCAAAAAAAAAAAAAAAAGGTGAACAGTAATCCCATCACCCATGTGACTAGAAAGCAGGGTGGAAAGGGTGCTCTTATCTCTATTATATTTGAGAGTCTGAAATAGCTCACCTTTCTTTTAAGGAAAAGCTTTAAATAGAATCTCTTTTCTACTGGGGTAGTCTTACTCTTGAGTATATACAGCAACACACATTCACTCTCCAAGTTCTATAATAATAATAATAATAATCTCTATCAGTCCTTTTATGTTTATAAAAATCACTTACGATTTTCAAACCTCTCACTGTTCCTACAAATAAATCCTAGCAACTCCAATCACAAGCAAAACAGGCCCAGGTACTTCAAGGTGACCGCATAAAAGGTCGGGGAAAACTTTTTCTTCCTTGTAGGATTCCAATTCCCCCAAACACTTTAGCAAAGTTTGAGACAACAATCAGAGCTGCTTCACATCCTAAAGAATCTGAGTGGAGTCTTGTGCCACAATGAGGCACCCCACAGCCAACATAGATGGAGGTTTGGAAAAGACTCCAAAGAAAACATGTACTAAGAAGCTGGTTTAGCAGAGGGAGGAAGAGACTGAACTGCTTTGCAGAGGGAAAGTTCACAATCTTCAACCACAACCCACTTCACAGAAGCATGGGAGAAGGTAACATCCCTTGCACCAGAATCTGGACTACCTTTGAATTTAGGGGACACAACATTCTCAGTGAATAGTCTTCAGCTGTGCCAGTCAATTCTCTCAATGATCTATCAAAGGCAAAAGTGCTAACCTGGTAAGGCATAGTATATGGCCCATGTTTTTTCCACAGAGTTTTGCAAAGCAGAGGGTGGTCAAGTTTATTCTAAGGAGTTGAGCCTGACTGACATTTAGTCAATTAGTTCTGTATTGACTAACACAAAACCTGGTAGCGAGTACATTTTATCAAATCAGAAACAACCCCCCCAACCCACAATGACTCTTGTTTTAACTCAACTCAGAGGGACTGGCAAAACCAGCTGCTTAACAGACAGTCTTCTAATAAATGTTTAATTCTGCTAAGAGAACTTTAGAGCTACTTTACTACTGACTGGACACATCATGCTTACATAGCATTCCCTCATAGCTGCCCAATCTCCTTGCTGCATTTGGAAATTAGACCAGAGTTGATTTCCCAACCAATAATTAACACAGGAGGTGGCAGAAGAGCAGTGAATAGGCACATCAGCATATTGACAAGACCAGAATAACCTAATAGAATAACCAAATTCTTCCTCTCTGGCTGGGACATCTGGGTTATGTCTACACTGCATAAAAAAACCCATGGCTGGCCTCTGCCAGCTTACTCAGGTTCACAGGGCTATAACAATAGCAGTGTAGATGTTCGGGCTCTGGGCTGGAGCCCAAACATCTACACTGTAATTTTGTATCCCCACAGCCTGAGCCCAAGTCAGCTGACATGGGCCAGCCAGGGTGTTTTACCTCAGTGTAGGCATACCCCTGATCACTTCATGGAGGCTGGAAAGAAGACGAAAAAATAAAATTAAGAGGGATAAGCATTCTGAAACCCTAAGTACTCTAGAGACCGGCTTTGGCATGTTCATTAGCTTTGATATTTTTCTTCCACTCCTTTTCAGGACTTGATGTTGCCAAAAGGGTAGGTGGCAGACAGACCAGGACTGGATGTTCCAAAGTGTTGCTATGGTTATTCTATCAGTACATGACATATTGGCAAAGTACTCCCCCCATTGGTATCTTTTTGCCTCCCCACTGCTCGTGAGTCAAGAAATATGTTCCCATCTTCAATAATGCACGACAAAACATTCAGCCACAAAAGTCATCACCATGCAACTGTCTCTCATTTCAGGACAGATGGAATGACACCTGTAGCAGCACTAGCTAAATTCAAAACCAAGTGTCTTCACTGCACCTTTCATCCCAGCATCTCAGAATGGCATTAAACGTTACACCTCACCAGCCCTGTGGAGTAGGGAAATCTTCCCAGATTCTTTGCAGATAGAGGGACAGACTCGGAAGTTAAGTCTAGGCTGCAATCACAGGGTGTGACCACAGCGCAAGCAGACACACCTGAGTCAGCTTTGCTCTATCTAGTCTGGGTCCTGGAGCAGCATAGCAGCTGCACAGGCTGGCGACATGAGTAATTCCCCAGGGTCTGGGCAGGGCTGCACCACTGCTCTGTTACCCGAGTTAGCTAGGGAACGTGTAGTCGATTTGCAGTCGCACTCAGAGACTGAAGTACAGACATATCCCAAAGAGGCTGATTTATCAGTGCTACAGCCCAGAGCTCCTTACTTCTAGTCTGGGCTCCAACCATGCACCACTTCTTTAGGAACTGCCTCCAAAATGACAAAGGTCAAAAGACTCAGGTGTTCCCCTGTATATATCCATGATGAAAGAGGACTGTTTGATCATTTAAAACTGAAGTTTTTTTTGTAAGCAGCCTATAATCTGTGCCTAAAATGGATAATACACTAGTATATATCTGGTTCAATTAAGTGTAGTACTTAAGCACCACATTTATTTAACCCCCGACTGTAGTCATTTGCAGGACCTGTCCACCCTCACACCTACACAACTTCCTTTTCTTCCTCATTCTACATTATATAGCAGGTACCATAACTGGCAGGCAATATGATTCTCCCCAAGGCAAATGGAGCTGCAGCCCCACATGCAAGTGAGAATTTCCTGGTTAAAAACAACCTGCTAATGTATTAAACAAATCACGGGTAGGGTTTTTAATAACTAAGTCGCTTCTTGTTCTTCAGCAGCCAATAAAAATGCACTGTTAGCACTCCAGTACTAAACAACAGAAAGAGGTCCCAGCAGTGCCATTACTGATCATCCCCTCAACAGCATGTCTACGTCCACTAATGCGGATGGGAGTTACGTACATATATATACACAAAGGAGACCAAACCTCAACGTATGCAGGGCAAACCAGCAGCTGCCTTTCAAAAGCCTTATACTATAACTGCCCTAACTACGCCATCAAGACCCATAGACCCATCTCATGACTAGATGTCTAGCCCTCAGTCACACAAGTTGTCCATATAGGACTCCTCTTCTAAGTAACTGCTCACCAACATGAGTCAGTGTTGCACAATGGGGTCATATAATGAGGATGATGTAGTACTGTGCACGACAAGTGGCTAACTGCTTTGCCGTAGGCCGGTCATGCAGGAGGTGTATGCACCTATAGTCCTTTACAGAGCATTTATTGGTATTCTGGTGGAAGGTATGTTCAGAAAGCTAGCCACAGTTTTAAAAGAGCTGTGAGGCATAATCAGAACTGGTCTCCTCCTGAAAGTTAAACAGGAAGACCTGACGCATTTCCACTTTCATCCAGAACTAGGACAGGTTCTCTAGTATTCCTGACTCCCCCAGTTTTGCTTACCTTGTGAATGGAAACCACCACCAAGATGCTTCCTGCTCCAATCTGTGTATGTAGCATTGTTTGAGACAAGCTACCACAGATCTGACTTGGATGGGGCACATCTGGCAGAGACTCTCCTGAGTGAGCCATGGTGGTTTTTTAAACCACCAAAGCCAATAGTAAACCCAAGTGGCTTTAAAATACATCTGAGCTAGTCATAACTAGCACCATTCCACTAAGATACGATGCATGTTTGCAAAGGACAAAGATGGCACAATGCACTATTGCTCCCAACAAGCTTCAGAGTAACTCTGCCTTGATTTTTCCAGACAAACTGAAGCAGCTTTTGTAAGAGAGGCTCAGAGTGGAAGGACTGTAGTCAGCATAGCCACTCTGCATTAGGTGACAAGGGAAGAAGATTCATGTGGTACATCATCCTCATCACCTCCATTATGTCAAAGATTGACAGAGTAGCCCAGCAGTTTCTGAGGTGATTATCACCTCTCAAAAGCTCCAGGTCAGCAGCAACAACAGTTCAGGACTTTGGATGGAGTCTGGGTAAAAAACGATAACCAGAATGAAAAAGCAAACATAAGCCCCACTAACAAAGCTCTGCATGCTCCCATATCTAATATACGATGTGAGCAAGGAGAATGAAGAATCCTATGCCGAGGAGCTCAGGGGAAAAAAAAATTGTATACGTATTTAAAGTCATTAATCGCAATGCAAATCTGAGTGTGTTGGTCTCTTTGTTTTCAGGGGCACTCAGACAGCTGCGTATTAAAAATGAAAGTTACAACAAAACAAAAATGCAAATTTCAATAAATCATTAAGCTAAAGTTCTAAATGTTTATCTACAAAAACAGACGTGCTTTTTTATTAACTGTTAAAATGTTTTGTAGATATTATGGAAGATTAAACCTGATCACTGTTGAAGAAGTTTTCTCTTTACTTCATGTAAGAGGAGTAATTTGTTCTTCTGTATCACAAACAAAATTTTTTGGAGCGGAATATATGGAAAGTCATAAAGAAGAGACTGTAAACATAACCCTTAGCTGCTGCCATTATGTTGACAGCCGAATAGGCCCAGAACAAGTGAAGCTTTAAGTAGTGTTCATTAATAAGGCAGCTATGGGGAACCAATCTTATTGGCTTCACTCCACTTCCTCCATTGATTCCTCCTACCCCCGTGTTTGCAACTGTAACATAGTGGCAATTACTATGTACAGGTTTATTGAAAGTCCAATGTCTGGATACCCCTGGTTAGAGACTGCCAAATACATGTAGTAACTTGAACAAGGAAATAAGTCGGCTAATACACACAGCCAGGACATTGCTCATAATGAAATCTCTTGACTTTGTCAGAGTAGCTTGGAAAGAATACGTCTGCATTGCTGAAGGTCTACACTTCAGTCCACAGGTGGCAAAGAAAGGGGGGGGAAAAAGCCATGTTTATACAATTCATGACATTCATGGTGCAGTGCTGCTACACAATGCCTTCTTGAAAGTCCATTGACTAGATGAAAGCACCAGGACTCATTCCTCAGAGTGACCCCAGAAACTGCTGACATTTTCCCACACAGCTATACAATACAGACACAGACCTTTACCTCACTTCACAGCCCCTCAGCCCCATTCATAAGGATACAGGGGATCCCTGCCCCAACATGCATCACAGGTATTCTACCCACTTTTTAATTTTTAAAATCACACTAAACATTCTGCTTTAGAACCACATTTTGAGTGTGGCAGAAAATTATCTCCCCCCAGTGTCTGATAACCAAATAGCACTTATTTTATGGCAGAGGAATATCTCTATCCAGTTCAGACTCAATGCACTTATCTAAAAAGAAAGTAAATATTAAAATATAGGGTGGAGGGGGAATGGTAGGACAAGTTGCACCTGATTGCAATATTTATATGCTGAAATCTATCCGAGTCCTGTACTAAGACAATTGCTGCATCTCCAGATGGTACGGATAAGGAGGATTCAGGAATCACCTGGGACTTTCCAGTAGCTTGCTTTGTCTACAGAGCATGAGGCAGAGTGTAAACGGATGTTGAATATAGCCTGGGAGGCTGGCTCTTTAAGACATAATTTGAAGTGGACTCTTCTCTATTAAGACTTTTGAATATATTAAACTACAAACAAATCTCTCTGCTTCTTTGCGCAGGTAACTCAAACATCTCTGAAATGTTGAAGTCCTTGAAGTACTGTACTGTTTACTTGCTAAGGTCTGAAATTAGGCTGCAACACACAACTAAGATTCACAGAAGTTCAATCCTGGTTTAGGTAAGAAGAGATGGAACTGATGATTTAAATAAATAAATAAATAGACAGACGACTAGGGTCAGCAAACATGTGGCCTGATATTTAATGACAGAAACGGGAACGTTAACATGGTATGCAGCCTAAAACTGCTCCCGAAGGCAACAGATGTGACATGATCCTTCTGACAGCTGTGACAAATTCGGTTTCATTTGCTTGAGAGCCAGCCATGTTCATTTAACTACAATTACTGGCGCGCCATGATCCCCACCCCAGAGACTGCATCCAGTCATCCATCCAGGCAGTGAAATAAAGCATCTTGTACAGATCAACATGTTTAAATCATTCCTCAGTAACCACAGCAAAACACTCAAATCTTCAAGACAACCAAGTGTGTATGCATGTCTGCAGATTCCAGAGTTGTTTAGCAGATCCTCTATTTTTTCAGCAAATAGGGAACAGTAAGACCCATTTTTAATATTTTGAAATATTCACCCATCCACTATGCATCTGACTTATGAACATTGCAGAAAAACAGAACAGTCCATGCTCTCCTATAGGATATATTCTGGTTTCTGACCTTGTATAATAACTGGAATACTTTGAGATGTGCAGTCCTTATGTGTATTCCACCTGAGGTGCTCCATGAGCCTAAGATCAGAAAATTTGTAATTAGCAGTGTCCGTTCTGCACCTGCCCTCCTCTCCTCCTCATGCTCTGAGCTGAGGATATTAGGGGCAGTGCAGACCAACGACTTCTCCAGTTCCTTCTGAACCCTTAATAACCACAGGATAAGGATCCACAGCAGAGGTGAAGGAGGACAGCTGGTGGAACGTACATGGGGGACCACACATCTCAAAGAACTCTAGTTACTGTACAAGCTAAGTAACCAGTCCTTCTTCAAGTAACGGTCCCTAGGTTTATTCCATCGGAGTTGGCTCTCAATTAGTATTCTTTGAGGAGGAAGGTGTGAGGAACCCTTGCTGCACCACAGATTGGAGGACTGCTCTGCCAAAGGAGACATCTGCTGTAGGAGCTTGTACCAGGGCGTAATGTCTTGCAAATGTATGCAGAGCCCCACATTGCTGCATTACAGAAGAGGAGCATCTCAAAGAGAAGCATCCAATGCAGCCTGAGCTCTAGTCAAGTGGGCTCTTATACCACATGCAGGAGGGGCCACTACCAACTCGTAGCAAAGCAGGCTGCATCCTGAAATCCATTTAGAAAGTCTCTATGGTGACTGCCACCAGGAAGGCAACCTTCATAGATAGATGAAGGAAGGAAGGAATGAACATGAGGCTAAAGGCTCAAATGGGAAATTTGTGCAGGTAGGACTAGATTAAGGTCCCATATCAGGGCAGGCTTCCACACTGGAAAAAAGATTTACAAGACCTTTCAGAAACCTTATACTGTAGTCAGACAGGCGAAGACAAAATGGTTGTCCACCAGAAGGTGAAATGCGCTAATAGCTGCTATGTGCAAGGAGCCGAGATACAACCCTGAAATTTTCACAGAAAGGAGACAGTCCAGAACAGCAGAGATCATATGATGAAGCTGATGAAGCTGATGCCATATAGAGAATCTCTTCCATTTTTCTGTATAGCATTTTCTCATGGAGTTTTTACTGCTATTGCTAAGGATGGAATATACAGGCACAGAGCATGATCGCTCTAAGTTCATCAGCCATCCAAATACCAAGCTGCCAGATGGACAGAGATTGGATCTTGCCTCTGTCCTGGGTCAACAGATCTGGAAAGAGTTGAATATGGATGAATGGATGCAAGCCCATCTCGAAGATGCAAGTGAGCCAGGACTGCCTCAGACACCTGGGAGCCATGAGGATCACCATCATTTTGTCTTGTCTGATCCTCCTCAGAACTAGTGGTAAGAGAGGGATGGGCAGAAATACGTACATTAGGGGTTATGACCCTTGTATTCAAAACGTGTCCCCTCTGGAGTTGTGGCCCTGGAGCAGTAGGCCGGGCATTTTTTGTTTTCTTGAGATGTGAAGAGATCCCATGACAGGAATCCCCACTGCTAAAAGATGCTCTGCACCACTGAGTCACGGTCTCTGAAGAAACATTTGCTGGGGCTGCCTGACAGCATGTTTTGCACCCCTGGAAAATGCTCTGCCAAAAGGTAATCTGGTGGCAGATGCACCAGTTCCAGACACTGACAGCCTCTATGCAAAGAAGGATGGACCTTGCCCCTCAGTTTGTTGATATAACAAACTGCTGTCATGTTGTCCACTATGACTTGAAATTGCTGGGTCCAGATCAGCAGTAGAAACCATCTGCAGGCTTCATGCACCAGTTCCTAGTAGGTTTATGTGTAAGTTGGAATCCTGTTATGTTGAAGTACCTTGTGCTATATGTACATTCAACAGAGCAGAAGCGCATCCGTAATCAGTCTTATTGTCGGAAGATAGAGTGGAAACAAAGGGAACTTCTATACACACTACTTTCATGTTTTCCCATCAGGTGACTGAAGTTAGAACTCTGTGGGGGACCTTGTCCAAACTGTGCTCATTTGTGCATAGAGTATCCACAACCAAGCCTGTACATGTTGAGATGAAGTGTGCAAAAGGTGTGACACGTACATGATCCCATGTGGCCCAGTAGCACAAAACAAGATCTTAGGTGTTGTCCAAGGGCTCACTCAGAGCTGAATAGTGAGATCCTTCATAGCTGGGAACCTGTTCTGAAATAGGTAGGCTTTGGCCCTGACCAAATCGAGGGTCGCTCCAATAAAATCTATGGTCTGTGTGGGAGTTAAAGTGGACTTTTCTGCATTTACTTGGAGTCCTAATGATTACAGGAATTGGAGCAGGGTCCAGCTGCCACTTGCACTTCTTGGCATGACTTTCCTGTGTGTGTGGTTGTCAGGGTATGTGAGTGTTCCCCTACCTAGACAATGCAGATGAGCTGCCCCTACTGAAAACACCTTCGCGACACCCATGGCACTGCTGAGAAGCCAAAGGGGAGCACTCTGTACTGGTAATGGTCTAGGCCAGTGGCTCCCAAACTTGTTCCGCCGCTTGTGTAGGGAAAGCCACTGCTGGGCCGGGCCAGTTTGTTTACCTGCCGTGTCCGCAGGTTCGGCCGATCGCGGCTCCCAGTGGCCGCAGTTCACTGCTCCATGCCAATGGGGGCTGCTGGAAGCGGCGGCCAGTACGTCCCTCGGACGAACCTGCGGACACGGCAGGTAAACAAACCGGCCTGGCCCACCACTGGCTTTCCCTGCACAAGCGGCGGAACAAGTTTGGGAACCACGGGTCTAGGCCTACAGCAAACTGCAGGAATCTCCTGTGTGCAGGGTGGATATTTATGTTGAAATAGTGCCCTTCAAGTCAAGAATTGCAAACCAATCACCTTTGTTTAGCAGTGGAGCTATAGCTGCCATGGTGATCATTCTGAAGTCAGGTGGCAGATTAAAGGTTTTTTGTGGGGGATGGAAGATGGACAAGAACTCTATCATATAGTCATTATTCCCAGAACCCATGTCTGATATTATATAGCACCACACAAAAAGAAAGGCCACCAAAAGTTCCACGTGTATTCAGTCTGGGTAAGTCAATCTCAGACTGCGGGCAGTAGAACGGAACTGGAGAAGCAGTCAGTTCACACCACCTCTAATATCCACAAGTTCAGAGCATGAGGAGGAGCAGGGTGCATGAGTGGAATACACATAGGGACAATCACTCAAAGAAGAACCTTACTCTCTGATCAAACCCAAACCAGAGTACGCCATTTGGACACTAAATAGCTTCCATATATACGGCTATGGAATGGAAAAGTCTGCTGGAATTTAACCCATATCTATAGGATTTTAGAAGAATTTCTACCTTGTTTCATTCCTACTAAGTTCGCTAAAACTTATCCATAACGTCATTCTGTGATCTTTAGGGCCAACTTCTGCCCTTGAACGTATGCCAACAGCTCCCACTGACTTCTGAGGGCACTGAGCGTGGCTGATGAACGAGAGTTAAATTTCACCTCAAAGAGAGAATGACCTTATTTTCCAGATCCACAAAAGGATTAGGTGCTTTAGTGTCCTCATCCTTATCCTCCCTAAACTACAGCCTCAAAACAGAAGGAAGTTTCATTCAATTGTAAATACATCAGTGAAACAATTTTTCTTCACAGAGATTCTAAATTTAAAAAAAAAAAAAAAAAAAGCAGCACTCACTGCTGATTGACTTTAATGCCCCCAGATACACCTGTCTTGGTTTTAAACAATCAATTTAGAAACTTCACAAAATGTTTCCAAATATCAACATCATTTGTGTACAAAAACAACTTTAAATAAATTCCAAAGTGTGACCTGTAACAAATACAGGCAATTTGTAGGCCAGACATTGTTCTCTTGAATGCGGTTGTTCAGGCAACAGCTGTTCTTTCAGGCTATGGCCTGTAGTAACAGGTGGCTTATGTTTTTCTTTTCAAAAGAACATCCTAGTCCACAACTTCAATGGAATGCAAGAGAAACACTGGCATTTGTGTATCCCAAGGCAGAATTTGCTCTTTAGCAGGAGTCAGTCTCCTATCAACACATGGGGAGACTTGCTGTACAGTACATAGATAACACCAACTAGCGCATGGGATGCCGTAAGTATGCCAAAAGAAGCCAGAAATCCTTACATGGCATTAGCTAATAGCTCAAACTTCCTGTTCATTCAGGATCACAAGAAAGATACTTTACTGGGCAGATATGTTCCTGAAAATAGTTGCCCTGATGAATAATGTGCTGAAACAATTTAAAACTTTGAGAACAGGCAAGACGTTAAAAGAAAATGAAACCAGAAGGATCAGGAAAGCGAGTGACAGGGAAGGGAAGAACATACAGATGAACTTTTGATGAAGATTATAAACTAAACAGCAATCAAAGGGCAAAAGGCCCTGAGCTAGTCAACTAAAATACTTTGCCTACTTTTTACCCATTTTTGATTATTAGCTAATGGCAAGGAATTCTATACATTTAAAAAATTAAATATTTTACAAGTCGAACTAAGTAGGTCTCTGGCCTTACAGCATTACACACATGCTTAACTATATGAGCTGCGAGTAGTCCCATCGACCCTAACAGGGATACTGACAGTGCATGAAGATAAACCATGTGCTTAAATCATTGCAGGATTCCAGCTTAGACATGAACCAGTCACAACCCTTTATCCCCATTTCCCAGGTTCTTTGTATGCTTCTTAGTTTAGACTGCAAGTGCCTCATGCCAGAGGCTGTTTTTGTTCATCTTCACAGTGCCTAGTACACTCTGGATGCAAGTGCAATAAAAACAAATGAAGTTACTACCCCAAACCAATTCATACTGTCCATGTTCATATTTTAAAAACTATGTTCATTCCAAAACCAACAGCTTTTGAAAAGGTTATTCCCCTCCCCTTCTGCAGACAGAAAGGTTAACCTCAACATCCATTGCATACATGTCTGCAACAATACAAAGAACAGAGCTATAAAGTCCACAGCACTAAATACCTCTAGACTAAAGACAGCTTTGTCACTGAGAATGCCACATTGAGAACGAACATACAACAAAACTTCCTGAACCCAACCCAACTAACGCCCTACCGCAGCTTGCTTACTCATCTGAATAAAGGCTCCACCAAAAACAATCCTCCAAAATGTGGGTTTACAAACAAAGCCTTGAACAGTAAATGTAAATTAAAAATAAATTTCTTCCTGTATTTTTATTGTAGGCATAAAAAAAAAAGATTACAGGCATCACCAATGGGTAAGCAGAGGCACAGATGTTAACAGACTTGCTCAAAGGCATAATCTATTGTTAAGATGGGAACAGAACCCGGGAGCCTTACTCCCAGCTCCCTATTTTGACAAAAAGATCTTTCAACATCCTAAGAAAACAGCTCTTTCCACACTATGGATGGACATGATCTGTTTTGTTTTATTTACAATTATTTATGAAGCAGTTGAGTTTTACAGGAAAATAACCTGGAGACTACAGAGCACAAATAAACTCAACAGCTCTGCAAGCAGCTGTTGGCCTGATTTTCTACCTACTCCTCCCCCCTAGATTTAAATCATTACATCTCTCTTGCTGGAGTCTATTTGCAGACATTACTTTTCATGGCCACTACCTTTTCTCAGCAGCCAGCCAGCCACGCAGCACATTTTAGTGCAGTGCTGCACAGACAGCATTTTCTAAATCCATCAATTGATGGGAAGTTATTGTAATATTTAAGGTGTCAGAGTAGCAGCCGTGTTAGTCTGTATTTGCAAAAAGAAAAGGAGTACTTGTGGCACCTTAGAGACTAAACAATTTATTTGAGCATGAGCTTTCCTGAACTACAGCTCACTTCATCTGATGAAGTGAGCTGTAGCTCACGAAAGCTTATGCTCAAATAAATTGGTTAGTCTCTAAGGTGCCACAAGTACTCCTTTTCTTTTTGTAATATTTAAGGTATTCAGTTCTGTTTAAGAACAAGATAGACTTAGTTGACAAGTAAATAGAAGAGGAAAATTTGTCATTAGGTTTTCCAAATTAAAATAAATAGAATTCTGTTTATTTTTAAATGGAGAGAGAGAAAGAGGAGCGCTCTCTCAAAAAAAAAAATCAAATCAACTTCCTACACTAAAAGCACTCTAACTCTTTGGGCATTTTTGAAGAAGATATTCAGAGTGAGAAACAAATGTATTTTCTGTCCTTGATATCTCTAATGAGGCTCCATCATCCCCAAGAGCCAAGGCAGAAGGAAAATGGGTCACATATCTAATTACCACTGTTGAAGCGTGAAGCCAAAACATCCCTGAAATGTAATAGATTTTCAATAACTCCAGCTTCATTAGAATATCCCAGTCACCTATGTATTGCCAGCAGCTTAAACTGAGTACTATAAAGCAAGAACTTATCAGACACCATGCTGTTTCACCATCGAGACAGGCAACATTACATAACATCTAATCTGTTATTAATTGAGTAGTAAAATAACTAGAAAATTCAACCCCATACAGACGGTCCTTTAATTTAATCAAAAAAATCCTCCCCCACAAAAACACACCAAAAAAACAAACAACCTAGACATATCCAGGCACTAACCAAATCTCAAGAATTCAGTTTCTAAGCAAACAGCTGGACAGAACCCACTGCAGATTCCAACTTGTATTTCACAGAATTTTTTTTTTTTTTTTAAACTTGCATTTCACATCAAGTTTATTACTTCCCTATAACACAGTAAGGATTCCACAGAAAGTTCTTTGCCCAGCTGTTCACTTAATTCTGCCCTCATTCCCTCCCACACACAGATACCGCACCCTCACACACAAACTATTAGACACAGCCACGCATTTAGGCTTTGTCATAGTCAGATTATGTTTTTAAATGACAGGTGCATACACTGGCTGTACTGGGCAGTGAACCGGTGATCAAGCTTATCTGGTAGAAGATGATATCAGGAAGTCACATGGGGAAACAAATCTCACTATCAGGTATGTTTATAGCACACTAAGCTCATAACAGGATCCAAGACCAGCAGCATGTCAGTTGGCCACACTTTCCACACCGATTTAATAGTCTGCTGTTTGTTCTTTAATCATTCTCATGGCTCCTCTCTGAACCCTCTGCAACTTCCTTCTTGAACGGTGTACACCAGAACTGGACACAGTATTCCAGTAGTTGTCACACCAGTGCCAAATAGAGGTAATATAACCTCCCTTTTCCTACTCAATATTCCCCTATTTATGAATTCAAAGATTGCCTTAGCTCTTTTGGCCAAAGCATCACATTGGGAACTCATAATCAGCTGATTGTAAAGGACTTGGAGGTCATGGCTGATAGAATCACTGCTTCCCAGGATTGAGTCCCCCATTATATAAGTATGGCCTACATTCTTTGCTCTTAGATGTATACATTTACATTTAGCAATATTAAAACACACATTGTGTCCAGCTTACCGAGCGATCCAGAATGGTCTGCATCAGTGACCTGTCCTCTTCATTATTTATCACTCTCCCAATCTTAGTCTCATCTGCAAACCTCATCAGCGATGATTTTATAGTCTCATTTCATATCATTTCAGGTCAAGGTGTTAAATAGTATAAGGCCAAGAACCGACCCTTGTGGAACACACCCGCACAATGACGATTCCCCATTTACAATTACATTTTGGGACCTATCAGCCAGTTTTTAATCCACTGAATGTGTGCCATGTTTATTTTGTATCATTATAGTTTCTAGCTTATTCACTTTCCTGTACAGAAATAGCTATACAGATAAAACTGCATTCACATTAGGGGTTTGTACCACTTTAAGTATGCTGGTATAGTTAAAACAGTACAACTTTCTGCTGCAGACAAGAAAAAAGCATAAGTAGCAGCAAAGTAGTTAGCTAACTTGCTTTAGCGGACCTGGGGCCAGATTTTCTGAACAGCTCTGCTCCCATTCAGACACCAAAATATAGCTGAGATGCTCAACATGTTGGGTAGTAAGCACTTATGAAAATCTGGCCACTTATTTAAGTACCTAAATGGGAGCAGAGCTCTTCTGAAAATCAGACTCCTACAGTGCACTTCCACAGCACCTTATATGCAAGGATCTACAAGTGTTAACCCTCTGAGTGGGGTATTACCCAGTGGTGAGACAGAACCAGTTGTTAAATTTAGAAGCCCTTTTAGAACCGGTTGTTCCGCGAGGGAGAACCGGTTGTTCCGCGAGGGACAACCGGTTCTAAAAGGGCTTTTAAGTTTAACTGGCCAAAAGTGACGCCTTAGGCGCCGTCTCCATGGGTGCTCCAGCCCTGGAGCACCCAAGGGAAAAATTTGGTGGGTGCAGAGCACCCACCAGCAGCTCCTCACCCCACCCCCGGCCCCAGCTCTCCTCCACTCTGCCTCCTCCCCTGAACAAGCCGCCCCGCCCTGCTTCTCTGCCCCCTCTCCACCCCGGCTTCCCGTGAATCAGCTGTTCACGCGGGAAGCTGGGGCAGGCTGAGAAGCAGGCCACGGCTTCCCGCTAAGGCCCAGGGAGACAGAGGTGAGCTGGGGCAGGGGGCGCGAGGAGGGCTGGCCGCGCCGCAGCAGGTAACCAGAAGGGGGGGAGGGGCACGCAGGGGAACCGCTCCCTGCCCCAGCTTACCTCCGCCACCCTTGGCCCGAGTGGCAAGCCACCGCCTGCTTCTCAGCCCTCCCCGGCTTCCTGCCGAACAGCTGATTCATGGGAAGCGGGGGGAGAGGGGCGCACGGAGAATCACAGTGGGGCGGTGCGTTCAGAGGAGGAGGCGGAGCGGAGGTGAGCTGGGGCCGGGCGCGGGGTGGGGAGCTGCCGGTGGGTGCTCTGCACCCACCAAATTTTCCCCGTGGGTGCTCT
This sequence comes from Lepidochelys olivacea, assembly GCF_965140295.1. Classification (NCBI taxonomy): domain Eukaryota; kingdom Metazoa; phylum Chordata; order Testudines; family Cheloniidae; genus Lepidochelys; species Lepidochelys olivacea. The sequence continues at coordinate 21,691,532 of NC_140412.1, read as the reverse complement.
AGCACCGGAGCGCCCACGGAGTCGGCGCCTAAGGCGCCACTTTTGATGTGATCAGTGGGGGGAGTGGCCGCTCCCCCTGCTCCCCCACCCGCTACAGTGGCCCACAAGATGATCCTGCCCGGTACTGGGGGCAGACAGGGGAGGGGGATGGATGGGGCAGGGGTCCTGGGGGGGGGGGCACATCAAGGAACTCAGGGGAGTTGGATGGGGCAGGAGTCCCGGGGGCCGAGGGTGGGCAACGACCCCCTCGTGGGGTGAGGAGGGAACCAGTTGTTAAGATTTTGGCAGCTGATCACTGGTATTACTCCATATTGTAGCCAGGAGCTGTGGCACACATTTTAAAGGATCTAACCCCATTCTTATCGGTGTCGTCAGAAATATTCCCACTGACTTCAGTGGGCTCTGAATCAGGCCCTAAATGCCTTTCCCATGATCATGCAGCAGTCATGACAGAGCCAGAAACCAGATCTCCTAGTCCAGTGCCTTAACCACATCATCATCTCATTTACTGTGAAACAAAACTAGGGTAAAGGAGGCTTTCAATGGAAAATGCAATGTGAATGGAAAGCAAGAGTAAAAGCCTCGTCGGCACATTTCATACACTTTGTCTCTGTTTAATGAGGAGATAAACAGATAAAGCTTTCAACCTATATATGGAGTATTTTTATTTAAAAAGAAACTACCAAAGCATATGGAACTCAATGACAAACAAAAGGCAGAACAGAATACATTTTCTGACAACGGCCTACATGTTAAGTGAAAAACGTCACAATTCTCATACAACAGGAAGAGGAAGTAGAGGGTTTCCCCATCTTCTCTACCTGGCCAAATTTGTTTCCTCTAATAATCTACTCCCATTCAAATACCTCACCTCTGTAATCGTATCAATATATTCAAAAGCAATACTTCTATGCGCACACACACGCAAAAGCAACATTAACGTTAAAATTCAGAGTGAAGATCCTCAAAGCCAGTTTATCTCCCTCCCCATTCACGTATACTTTACAACCAACCCCTTTACTACTTGACTTAACAATATGTGGAAATAACAAAAAACTCCCGTTGTAAAAATGCAAGCAAACAGAACAGGAGGCTGCTCTTTTGTGTCATGTTCGCAGAAGAGCATGTGAGAATGTCTACGTTTGTGAGCTTATGTAACGAGAGTCCCTGCTGTAATGCAAAAACATCCTGTGCGTGTTTTCCTTTGTTTTTAAGGGAGGGATTTTTTAGTGCAGAATGAGTTTTTAAAAAATGAAGTTAGAGAAAATGGAGTCCCCTTCTTAACAGCAGATTGTGACACAAAGCCAACCTCCATGAACTTTTCTCCTCTCTTTGGGATGGACCCAAGCCACAGACTTTGGATCCAGACTTTGCGAATGTCTGAAGGTGCTTAGACAGGCTTTGGTTTCAGCCCATGAGTACTCAAGGTGCCCAGCCATCACTATTCTTACAAAGCTGCAGAGCCACTGGCCATACCACCACCAAATACACAACCATTTAACATGCAAAGAAGCTGTATCTCTATTAACATGCAAACCATCTCATTACGGAGTTCAACCTATGCACAGACATTAAATTGGCTAAATAAAAATAAAGCTTCTGTAGTTCCAACAAGAAAAGGAGGACTTGTGGCACCTTAGAGACTAACCAATTTATTTGAGCATGAGCTTTCGTGAGCTACAGCTCACTTAGTCTCTAAGGTGCCACAAGTACTCCTTTTCTTTTTGCGAATACAGACTAACACGGCTGTTACTCTGAAACCTGTAGTTCCAAGGTGGCTTTTAAAAACTGATCATGAAAGGATTTTCCTCATTCATGGATAATTTCAAAATGAATTTTAAATTTTTTTCTCTCATGTGCTAAGTGCTAGATTGACAACTATGGATAGGGAAGCCCCCTCTTCACAGATGCATACGTCTTTCCATCAGCTTGCTTCAACCATGACTACCTTCAAGAGAAGATGGTCATTTGGTCTCCACAGCACACTACAGTTTTGACCATTCTGTCAAGACAGCCATTTCGGGGTGGGGCAGTGGGGGGGGGGGGGGCGGGGAGGAGGCGGTGATATACTAACTTCTGCGCTCTAGGAACTTGACTGAGATCAAACTCATTCTCACACAGCTCAAAGAGCCACCAGATAAGTAACCTTCTGTCTCTACTGACCAGAGAGAGACTAAGGAGCAGACAGAGCGTAAGAACCCGCAGCCTCCAACAAAAGGCTTATATCCTCTGCTATCCAGCCCTCTTGGATTTCTTTTTAAAATCTAAAGACACACTTTTAGGACAAGACCAAGCATGAAAAACTTCAAAGATACCATTTCTGGAAGATTTTCTAAACTCTAAAAAGTCGGGGTTTAGCTGGAAGTGCCATCTCAACCTTAGAAGTATAGCATTGTTACCACAATACCGTAAGAGGCTGTTGACTTCACTATGAAAATCTCAGACACTGATTTACATGCATGTGAAATGCAAGTATGGATTCTTTTAACCATAATTAGATAAACCTTTACAAATATGGAAGATCTTATTATTGAGAGGGAAATGATGAACAACAGCTGTTATCTTTAAAAAAAAAATACAAACATGTAGCGCCAGCCAGCCACAGGAAGAACCTGATGGGGAAGAAATGCCCTTGTTTTCAGTTTCTAAAAAGGCTGCTTCACAGCTTCATTTCTTGTCATTTGTTTCAGAGATTGCACTTCAATCAAAGCCATTTATCCCAAAGGGCCCACCACAGAAAACTACAATTCAGGAACCTACATATCTGAATATGTAACTTCTGACAGGAAAAAATTAGAAACTTATTACACTTACCACTGTTCTGCACAGTGCCGAGAGCTATTTTCAAGATGTAACGGTAGCATTCCCCAGGGTGCAATCTGAACTGCTGGACTGATGCATCCCCTTAGCTCGATAGCCTGGGATGCTTTCTACACCGATTTGCTGATGAACAGCAGCCTCTCCGGGCTCTGCTCGCTCACGGCCACCAGCATGCAAAGTCACTCCCAGCTGACTACATGAATGCTGTGCCCAGCCATCCATGAATTATATACAGGCTAGCACCCGCATATCCTTCAGCCGCAGCCTTGTTCCCCAGAAACGTGCACCTTGTACTACTCAGCAGCCACTGCTTAGAAGCCCACTGGTCAGTACAAGCTCATAGATAGTTTGTCATTCCAACAACGGGTAATGATGATGCACCAGGCTTGTTGACCTAAGTGGAGATTCCCAAGCACTTCAAGCAAAACACACTGGTTTAAATAAAGCCATAAAACAAGTTTATTAACTAGAGAAAGAAAGATTTTAAATAATTACAAGTATAGATGCATATAAGTCAGGATTGGTTACAAAAGAAAGATGGTTTCTTACCATCAGAGGAGTGATGTTCTGGAACAGCCCTCCAAGCACAGCAGTGTGGGCAAAAAACCTAACTGGCTTTGGCATGTGGCCCATCGGTGACTGCCAATCGCAAAAATCCCCAACTGCTGGAGACGGGACACAAGAAGGGGCGGGCTCTGGTTACTATAGAGAATTCTTTCCCAGGTATCTGCCTGGTGAGTCTTGCCCACATGCTCAGGGTTTAACTGATCACCACATTAGGTGTTGGGAAGCACTTTTCCCCTGGGTCAGATTGGCAGAGACCCGGGGGGTGGGTGGGTGGGAGGGGGGGTCATCTTCCTCTGCAGCATGGGACTCAGATCCCTTGCAGGTTTACACTAGTGTAAAGGGTGAATTCTCTGTAACCAAGTATTTAAACCATAATTTGAGGACTTCAGTAACTCAGCCAGTGGTTAGGGGACTATTTCAGGAGCGAGTGAAGTTCTGTGGCCTGCATCGTGTGGGAGGTCAGACCAGATGATCACGATGGTCCCTTCTGACCTTAAAGTCTAAGTCTAAATAAAAGGAAAAACACACAAGCTAATTCCTAAACTTTACCAAGGCTAATAGACTTAAAAGCAAAAAGTTTGTCTCACCACGAGCTGCAATACATTTTACAGGCTGTGTCCCTTTCCAGTCTGGGATCACTACTCCCATTTGTTCAGTTCTTTGAGAGCCATTGTTCTCATGAGAATAGAAACGGAAGGAGGAGAGAGGTGAGGTGAAGGTCATGGTCTCTTATTTTTATACCCTCCTCCCCTCTTTGAGGATTACCCCCCGCCGGGATGCAGGCAAACAGTTCCTTGTGTACATGAGATTTGAAACGTTCTTGCGATGCAATGAAAATTTCTTGTTTATATCTTCCCAGTCGCTAGGGAATAGCCAATTCAATCAGTAAGGGCCCTTTAGCACTTGGCCGGCGTGCCAGTGTCTCTTTGTCTCTGAGAAGTTGGTTTGTAGGCATTACCCAGAACTACAACGTATTTCACTAATAATCCTACAGTAAAATCTTATAGCTTTACACACAGTGTTGTTATGCAATCTTAACAGGACAATGATGTTCAGCAGTTTATGAGTTTTCAAATGATATCTCACAAGACATACTTTGTACAAAATATATCAACCTTATAAAAATGGTGAACATTGGGTACAGGTTGCCACAATAACTCATTTTGAAAGCAGCATATTTCTGGAATGCATTACTCAGGTTGCATCCAGTGCACAACTCAAAACATGTAGGTTTTTATTTTAGTGGAAGCAGTATGTAACACTGGAAACTGCGTCCCCTCTTTGGTTATAATTTAAAAAAAAAATAGAACTTAACTGCTGCATATTGCAGCTACAATAAACTTGGAATACTTATTAATGCAATTTATGGGTAAAAGCTAGCCCAAAGTAAAAGAGGGTATCATACAGAAAATTCTCTCATCTCATCAAGGTTTATTCTATTGTTAGTAGTTTCTTTTGTCATACTTTAATTTCTTAATACGTATTGCCACTTCATAGATTTTATATTTTTCATTTGTTTTCTGCCTCTATTCTACAGTTTGGTTAGATTAACAAGAAAGAGTTTGCCAAGGGAAGTGGCAAATTCATCACGCAAAGTCGTTCTAAAATATTTGATCTAATTTAACCAGTTATCTAGTTGTTGGGCTCAACAATATTCATTTACAGGGAAATTCTGGGTCTGCATTTTGCAGAAGATCAGACTACATCACACTAATCCTTTACGGCCTTAAAAAAAAAAAAAAATCTATGCAACTGACGTCTCCATCAGTGGATCAGCCAAACTGATGCAAGAGTCCATTGCAACCAGGTGCTCAATTTATACTGCTGATCATTCCTGAGTTCATGACATAATCCCAATTAAACAGAAAACTATTAGCGTAATTCCCAGAATATGACGAAATCTCAGTAAACACCAGGAAGTAGAGGTAATGGTATTAGGCCTACCGTTTCCAAAGATCAGAGACTATTGCTCAATCATTTTAATCAATTCTCATCAACCAAGCCTCATTGGGCTAGGTTCCCAACTGTAAATTCCTTTTATGGTTAAAAAACAAGATAAATGCTTTACAGTAAGCAGGCAATCCCCAAATAATCATAATAAAATACTAGGTTCACCTCATCTGCTTAGTTAAACTTCTATGTGAACAGCAGTTTCAGATACATTCATTTAGTTCACATTTTTGATAGTGTTTATCAGGTTATTGTTTCAGTAATCATAGAAACTGAGAAAGGTAGACAGACTAGTAAGCCCTCTGTCCATTCCTGACCGACTCGGAAGTTCCCTATAGTGTACGTATTCAAATATTTTGTCCAGTGTAGTCATGAATGATTCATGTGACAAGATTGCTACCATTTCCTTTGACAGACTATTACAACAAAGAGAAGGCTAAAGAAATTCCCCTAAGCTCTATTTCATGCAATTCCTTTCCCTCCCTTTATATTTTGAATAGGTTAATATCCCAATTTACTGAATGTTGACTGATCAAACTCTGATCTAGAGCTTGTCTACTCAGTGAGCTAATGAGCTCTACAGGGGGGTGATTTCCAGTATGCACTAAAGGTTCCCTTGCATGCTTTAGAACTCTCACTCCCATAGCGTGCATTACCCAACTGTGGAGACAAGCCCCTAGATCAGTGGCGAGCAACCTGCAGCCCATCAGGGTAATCCGTTGGCAGGCCATAAGACAGTTTGTTTACATTGACCGTCCGCAGGCATGGCCACCCACAGCTCCCAGTGGCCGTGGTTCACCATTGCCAGTCACATCCCGCAGCTCCCATTGGCCGGGAACGGCAAACTGCAGCCACTGAAAGCTGCGGGAAGCTGTGCCTGCAGACGGTCAATGTAAACGAACTGTCTCACAGCCCGCCAGTGGATTACCCTGATGGGCCGCGTGCTGCCCACCACTCTCCTAGGTTGCTTGGTTTTCTTGTTAAATTTTTAAAGAGAAATTCAATAGTTTAACTATTTTAGAATCATTTTTATCTTCTTAGCAGGTTATTTCCTCTAGGCCATAATATTCACTCTACACTCCCCCAATAAAGGAATGTGTAAATGTTCTAAAGTGTGGGATTGAAGCAAAGAAGATTCCATGAGACATATCCTACAATGCAAAATATCTACACGGCTGGATGGTGAATTGCCAACATTTGCTTCCAAGCAGATCATTTTCTTAGCCTACTGCTTTGACCATGTCACCCCTCTCTTTTCATCCCTCCACTGGTTCCCTCTTCTCTATCACATCAAACATAAGCTACTAGTCCTCACTTTCAAGGCCTTTCACTGCCCATTCCATGCTACTTATCTCATACACTACAGTTTCTCAACCTTTTTGATACCAGAGACCAGCTTGCTACCTTCCCATACTGTGTCAGGGAGATCTCAAAGCGAGCAGCGCTGGTCCACAGACTGGCAGTTGAGAAACACTGCACTACAGACGTGTCAGCTGCCTTCGATCAGCCCATGATGCCAGCCCCTATCACCCACTTATTCAACTCTCCAACAGGCACCTTCGTGCTTTTTCCCATGCTGTCCCTTCACTTCATTATCCTCCTTCAAACTCTTTGCCAGGATCCCTACAAAAAATTTAACAAGCATACTGAGACCACTGCCTATCAGGCTGACCAGCATTGTCTCATTGTTTCCTTGTGCTTTCCGGTCTGTCTCCATCTGTTGTAAGCTCTTTGGGATGTTCTGTGTTTGTACAGCACCTAGCGCAATGAGGGCCTGGCTCAAACAGAGCTCCTAGGTGCTATCACAATACAAATAATAAAAATCAGAGTAAGCTCACATTTTTTTTAAATACAAGTCATCATCAAGTATCTCAAAAACATTCCCAAAAATTACACTACGGAAAGCATTCAAAGCCATCTTACTATCCTGAAACTCCGATTTCTGTCTTTTAAAAAAATTAGTGTGTCCTACTGATCGTAGCCTTCTACTACGCTATGTAAATGGCCCTCATCCATAGTATCTGAGCACTGCACAGTCTTTCGTGTATCTATCCTCACAACACTGCTGCAAGATAGGGCCCTGCCATTACCCTCATTGAACAGGTGGGGAACTGAGGCACAGAAAGCGAGCTGACCTGAACCCAAGTCCTAGGCTAGTCCCTTAACCACTGAAGGATGCTCTCTTTATCAGTACTATGCCACAGGGGTGGATTGCAACATTTTAGAACTGCAAACAATTTTAAATAAGCAAACAACTTCAGAATGAATGATTTAAGGAGAAAGAAAAGGAGTACTTGTGGCACCTTAGAGACTAACCAATTTATTTGAGCATGAGCTTTCGTGAGCTACAGCTCACTAGCTCACGAAAGCTCATGCTCAAATAAATTGGTTAGTCTCTAAGGTGCCACAAGTACTCCTTTTCTTTTTGCGAATACAGACTAACACGGCTGTTACTCTGAAACCTGATTTAAGGAGAAAGATCTTCCCATATATGTCATACAAAATACGAAAGAATTAAGCCAACCCAAACATTATACAAGTCAAAACAGATCTAGGCAAGACCACCATTGTTTCCGTTTGGCATAATTGGTAACACCCTTGCCTCATGACAACAAACAGAGATTTCATTTCTGAAATTAAGATTCCCTCACTGCATATCCTGCAGTACACAAAGCTGGGACAGTGAAGCACCTTTACATGAATGTAAAGGAATTTTCTTCCCCCTGCCTAGTGACTCTCCAGTTAGAAACTGACTGTTGCTTTCTACAGCACTGTTTGAAACAATTAATGTCTTTATTTTCCCCCTACAATTTCCTATGGTACCCCTTCTGGAAATATGACAGACTAAATTTATAGATTCTACCAGTGGACAACTCCTGAAGGGGGAAAAAAATACAACGTGCAACTTCAGTGGTATGGACTGGTTTTGACATGACCTACAGGATTACCTATAATCCTGGTGTGACTAATCATGGTATTTTCAATGTTTGCTGTCTGGGAAGGCGAATTTAATGACAACCCCCACTTTACACATTCCCAAGAGGGTGGGGGAAGACGACTGGGGAAGGGATGGTGTGTAAATATATTCAGTACCTAGAACCTCCAATGAGATGGTTACATGTTTTTCTAGTTTACTGCAGAGGTGGCATAAAAAGTTTTAATTTATAAGAAAAGAACAGGAGGATAATCCAGGTATCCTTTTCCATGTTTCCTCTCAATAAAACAAGTTTCAGCATTCATAACGTCACAGGGGCTATTTCCACGCACCTAAAAATAGCTGCTCTATTTGTCCCCCCACCACACAGAGTCAGGATTCAGCTCTTTACTTCATAAAGCACTAAAATATCTCAAGTTAAAATGGTGCCACATCAAATCAAAATTATGTCCTAAACAGAGTCTTGGAAAATTTAATGGCCCAGATAAAAATCTGCTTACCTGTCCTATATTATGATTGATCATGAAAAAAATCTAACGATATGCTAAAAAAAGTGACCCATCCTGGGCAAGTAGCATTTTGCAAGGCTGTTATACTGTTACATAGGACTGAAAGTCAAACATTAAACTCAACCACTACAAAAGAAAGGGGAAAAAGATAATAAATAAGGCTGTGAATAGCCAAATCTTACAACTTTTTCCAGAGGCCAAATGAGAGTTTCCTCTTTCAATGGTGGAACCTCAGAGTAACGAAGGTTACTCCACATGATGGACCACATCCTTCCTACACAGTCCAGTCTAATAATACATCAGCAAGTCAAATGAGAACAACTTTTTCTCAAAAATACCATCTCTAGGACTGTCTAAGGGACGAGATAGGAGTAGACCAGTTTCTTAGGACTTAATGCACTTACTTTTCTGGCTCAAAGGGGCTGTCACGTTTAAATTTAAACATCTGTTCTCTATCAACCCCTAAATGGCTTGGAATCAAGTTATCTCAAAGACATACACTTGCTTCCTTAGTATCCTCTTAAGACACCACCTGAACTCAAGGACTAGAATCTGAGCATTCTCAGTGAAGGAGACCTGGCTGGGCAGCTCTACGTCTGTTGGCAGCCCAGAGACATAGGTGCTAGAACTAGGGGTGCTGGGGCTGCTGCACACCCTGGCTTGAAGCGATTTCCACCATATAAAGGGTTTACAGATCGGTTCAATGGCTCTCAGCACCTCCACTAAGCAAATTGCTCCAGCACGCCTGACCAGAGATAGAATTTGCTGACCACCATCACACAGTGAAAGGCCCTTCTGTAAACCCTAGCATTTCTTGATTGGGGGGTAGAAGTGGTGAAGTTTAAGCCATAGGCAGGCAACTACAGGCATAGGTGATTCTGATGGCTGCTGAACGCGACAAGTCTCACCCCAGACCAGATACAGAAGCTTTACCTCCTGTAGTAAACGCCTTGAACCTTCGTTCCGTTTCAGAAGTAATCCACTGGCAGATAAGCTACACAAGAAGTGCCAAAGCGTGAAGGACAGAAAGCTTTGGTATCTGTCACAAAACAGATCAGTACATCAGGCAACTTCCCAGGACTGGTTTTCTCAGTAGTGTTTGGGATTTAATCCCCTGTGCCTACTTACCATTGCCCATTTTTTACTCCATCGCAGCCTATTGTTCCTACCAACTATCTTTATCCAAAGGTTATACACAGTTTTTCATCACAACTTCCCAATGGGAAGTCTCAATTTCTGATCATTTGAGGCAACTTTGCTTCTTTGTCATATTGACTGCACAGTTGTTTCTTTGGATTGGTGCTTTGCATGGTCTCCCCCCATTTCCACCTCTATTTCTAGTTACCAATTCTGTTTTTTCCCCATAGTCTTTTGTGAACTGAGTGTTTTAACCAATCCAGTTAAAGTGTCAACAAAACAGTTTTTTCCAGGAGACAGCACCCTACGTGCTCCTGCAAAGAACTGTCACACCAACTACCTAAACCCATTAATACTAACTAAACAAGGAGATCGATTCCCACAAATTAAGACTTACTGATGTTTCAGTGCCTAGTGGAAGTTTCATTGCCCCAGTTTACTGCCCTTTGACCACCAAAGTTTGCAACAGATTGTTAATTGCACCTTAGCTAGAATGCTGAGGTTCCTGTGGTTTAGCATCTGTCTTCTCTCTGCCTGTAAATATTGCCCTTTACTGATCTTCCCACAGAATGCAACTAAGGATTTTACCATCTCAGGAAACAAGCTGCCCTAAACACAGAGGTCCCATTTCAAATTAAAAGGCAGGTAGTAAGGTAGCACTAAGTGAACATACAAACACACAATACATATTCATGATTGTAACATATTATAGGTAAGTGCATTAGTAACATTCATTTCTTTCTTGTATTTAATGCAACAAATAATAATCCAAACAATAATTATAACACAAATTGGACTTATTTTAAAAAGAACACAACATAACTTTAAAAAAATCCACAACTTTCCATTACCAATAACTTAGATCAGGGGTTCTCAACCTTTTTCTTTCTGAATGCGCCCCCCCTCCCCCCACTATAAAAACTCCATGGCCCACCTGTGCCAAAACAACAGTTCTTCTGCACATAAAAGAATAAGTGTTGGGGAGCTGGGGGTGCAGCTGCACCCCCTAGCTTGAAGTGGTTTCCATCATACACAGGGTTTATAGTTTGGTTCAATGGTTCTCAGCACCCCCACTCTACAGATTGTTCCAGCTCCCCTGTATAAAAGCCAGGGCCGGCATTGGGAGTAGCAAGCCGGGCAACTGCCCAAAGCCCCATGCCACAGGGAGCCCCGCGAAGCTATGTTGCTCAAGCTTCGGTTTCAGACCCAAGGGGCAGAGCTTGGGGCAGTGAGGCTTCAGCTTTCTGCCCTGGGCTCTAGTGAGTCTAATGCCGGCTCTGATTGGCGGACCCCCTGAAACCTGCTCAGGCCCCCTAGCGGGCCTTGCACCCCAGGCTGAGAACTGCTGACTTAGATGACCACAGCTGAAAATGTTTTAAAGCCCTAACTGAACTTTCACATTTTGCATTATTCTCAGCTTAGACAATGACAGAATAAATGATTTTATGAAAATTGACTATAATTTCATCTTCTGGTTCAAATGCACTATAATCTTCGGTTCAAAACTTGTAGAGAAATGTTTAGATTAAAAACCCTTCGTTGAAAATGAAGCAGCATCATAAAGTATTTGTAATATCAGATTTTAGAAAATAAACACTCTTCAAAAGTACAATCCAAACTCTGTGCTTAAAAGTTGCGTACAGTAACGTTCCTTTGCACACAAAGGAAACAAGCAACTACAGAGCTCCCCTATGCACAGCATAGCTACTGCATTACGAATGTTTTGTAACTGTGCATTCTCTTTATGTAATCTCACTTTAAAATGAGGGCCAAATCTGACCAAAAGTTTTAAATAATCGGCAACTTTTTAATTTATGGGGAGGCAAATATTAATCTCTCAGCACCCTGCTAGTAAGCTGTTAGATGGTAACTGGCTACCATTTGAAGAAAAGATCTGGTCCTGATTGATAATGTACACTGAAAAAACTGATTTACAGATGAAATGTTTGGAAGCTTCAGAGGACAACCTGATCATTGCAAAGCCAACTGTTAAAATCTCCTCTTTAAAAAAACCATACAAAGCCAGGATTACGTAGCATTGCTCTACTAGAAGCTATTGAATGTAGTATTCACGCAGCTTCTGTGAGCAAAGTGGTCTACGCAGCTTAGCAAGGTCTCTCACAGAGGACCGAACACTTGGATGAGTGCTGAGTGTGAGCCAACTTTAAGTTCAAATGGCATTTTGGGTTTAAGGACCACCTGAGAAAGTATTCAGCAGGCAGAATCTCAGCTTGGCTGCTCCCAGAAACTGAGAATGTAGCTGTGGAAGCTAAGGCTGGACACAACCGCCCGAATGAAATCAGGCAGGGAGAGAAGAACTCCCAGAGATTTGTATGAGTGGAAGATTGATTGTGACGGTGATGCAAAAGTGTCCTGACAGAAAATCACACACACACTTCACAGATTCTGTAAGCCACACTCATTCCACAAACCAGGAACTCCTTGCATCCCTCTATTCCCCACCCCCATCAGCTCCCTGTGAGACACCTTCCCCTGCCGCTCCCACACCCTCCCATTTCAGGGACTTGCTGCAACACTCTCATGGCAGAGGCTCTGTGTTTCCCCTATTCCTCATGTCAGGGACTCTGAGTGCCCATGTCTCCCTCCCCCTCACATCATTGCCCTCATTCTCCCCACCCTTTCCAGGGACTCTGTGTGCCCCGCTTTATCCCTTACCCCCATACCAGGCTCCCCCATTCTCCCCACCATGCCAGGGGCTCTATAGTGCCCCCATTTCTCCCACCATTCTCATCTTTTTCTTTCTTTCTTTCTATGCGGGAGGGAATTCATTTAGGGGGTCACACTGAATTGGGATAATGGACAGAGCTGAGATGTGGTGTATTATTATGCAGGAAGGTGTTAATGGCAGCCATCAACTTTTTTTTATCTATAGACAGACTAATGAAGCTGCCAACTCTGCTAACAGGATGACAGGGGCTCTGTCTAGCCCCAAAAGCCCCCAAAATCCATAGATTTCCACACACAGATGCTCAGAACACTCCCTGAATTTTAGAATTGATGGTATGTGGCATTCAAATATTATGGTGTTACAAACAGAGACAAAGAAATGCCATCAAGTTGAATGTAAACCCACATCATACATGGAGCACCTTACTAGCGTAGGGGTATCGGTATACCATACTAGCAAAGCCCTCCTCGTTACACAGCACTCCTAGACATATCCTGGCAAAGTCATGCTGCGTGCCAGTACCAAAAAAACACCCCCCATGAGCAAAACAAGTTACACTGTTAAAAGCACAGCTTTGCTGGTTTAGCTGAGTCTACACTAGGGACTTCTGCCAGCACAGCCATGTTGTATGTGGTCAGGGAGTACACCTCTTCTCTTCACAGCCCTGACCAACACAGACTCTACCATCAGAATTTATAGTGTAGACCTGGCCTAAAACCTCGCTTCACTCAGCCAATTACATCGAGTTGATCTAGGCCTTGTCTACACTACACACTTTTGTCGACAAAAGTCAGCTTTTGTCCTCGAAACAGTGAAGGTGTACACACTGAAATGCTCCTCCCACCAATGCAACTCCCGTGCTACGCTGACATCATACAACCACCTCAATGAGAGGCGTAAGGCTTATGTCGATACACTTAGGGTGACTCGGTATCTGTGTAGACGCTGCTGCATTCCTTACATGGGCTGTTGGCTGTCATTCTTGTCAATTTCATGGCTCCATGTTGGAGACCTGAAATTGATAAGCTGCCCAGCTCCCAGCAGATGGGGCCAAGAAGCCGGGGCAACTGGACCCTGCTCCCCAGGGGCGAGAAGCCCTGAGCGGTGTCCCCACTGCTCCTGGTGGGGGAGGGGAGGCAAGAAGCCCCGGGTGGCTTACCTCCCCACTCCCAACATGGAACTGGGAGCCGAGGAGGGGGCAAGCCCACTGCGAGTTTGTGGGGCAGCTGATAAGGAGCTGCCCAAGGAGCCGAGACTGGGCTCTCAGCTCCCCACACTGCCCTTCTTAGGTCGGTGGGAAGCACTCCTGGTGAGGACGCGCACCATTGACACAAGGAGGGTAGTGTAGACATGCACCATCACAGTAAATTAATTAACTAACAATTTATCTTTGTAGTGTAGACATAGCCTTAGTATGGATTGCAAGGTACTTATATCTGCACTGTCAACCCTAAGTATTCAAAAATCATGTAATTTCTGAAATATAATAAATTGATGGTATTTTTATTTGCCTTCTAATTTGATTTATTAGGGGCGCACTTGGGCCACATTTTCAAGTTTTTCTCTGCAATATGAGGGCTTGGAAACTTACTTTTTTATTAAAATAAAAACAGAGATACTCTCTTCTAATCACATGAATCCAGGAGTTGGGGATTTAAGGACATCATCATATATGACAAGGCTTGTGATAAATTTGTTAAAGTTGGCAACAATGTATCTGGATACTCACACCAATAAATGGTGCACTATATCTGTAGCTTGCTAAACAGCAGCCCTGAAAAACTCTCCCTACAATAATAAACAGAAATTTCTTTTTTTCAAAGTAAGGGGTTTTTTGGTTTAGATGTTTGGAGTAACTGAGCCAGTCCGCAGAACTTTAGCTGCTGCACTCTGCAGTTTAGAGTGCCCTAAAGGAACATAATTAAAGTGGTGTTAACACCCTGTGCCTCCAGCACCCAGGAAATAATTGCAGTCCCAAGACTTTACTGAAACCGGGAGCTACTAAATCAAAATGTAGAGTTGTGGCAAGATGTTTCTATGAAAACACACACACACACACACCCCAATTATATCAATCATCAGGGGGCTCCTATTTGAGGGCACTTTTCCATGGATAATTTATTGTAGTGTTTAAATTATTAGTGTACTATGTATCATAACCAAATAATGCAACAAAGCTGTTCCAGCTAAGAGTGTGCAGTGACTTCTCAACTCCCAGGGAACCAGTCACTCAAACATTAGCTTGTAACGATCCCTACATTAATTTAGTTTCCACGAAAATACTTCCCATACTGGCTTGGAAGCATAAATCCCTGATAAGAGTCAGTTTAACAAGTGAACCAGAGTTTCATATAACTTACTCTAAACAAAGTGTGCATATTGTTGTATGTATTACATATTTAACAACCAGCGGTTGTTTAGTGTTTGCATTTTACAACACTGGGGTGTCTTCAGACTTTTCCCTTGAGATCTCTCTGGACAAAATCTTGAGACCAAACTGAATAAAGTCAAAGTAAAGATTAAGTCCAACGCTAAAAATAAATAAGCATCCCATACATGAGAAAACTAGGTTGTCTACCTCATCCACTGATCAGTTTGATTAACAAATGACCTATTTAAAAAAAGGAAGAGGGCAAAAGAATCTGTGGTATTTTCTAGACAGCATGCAACATAACCTAACCATAATAAGAATCACGGCAGTTTAGTCAACTCAGCAGGCTGAAGACTAAAGGCATGCAAGGTGATGATGGAAACGAAGCCTCCCGAGAATGAGTGAGTCAAAGGCGTCCACTTTATGCAGAAGTAGTTATGTCACTTTGGTGGTCTTGTAAAGCCAGGATTTTTATGATCCAAAAGCGTGTGCTGAATGATTCCCATAGTGCAGTGTAATCAGAGTAGGTATTAGCTCTATGCATGTGCTGTTTCTCCAGCCTGGAGAAATCGGATTATCAGAACTTCTCCATCTGAAGTTTAAAGTTTGATTGTTTTGTTTGTATACTTAGAAGAAAAATTACCCCCTATCATGGATCCACAAGTCAGCCCCTCTTGAACAGCTCTGGAACAGTCCCTGGGAGGACCCCTTCAGTGATGTCAGCCACCTTAGGGTCACACTCTTTCATTAGGGCCAGCCTCCTGGGACCATACCTCTCAGCCTTAAGCACCCTTTTTCTGTTCTGCCCTCAAACTTGCTCTGAAAATGGATAGAGTGCACAAGTATGCATATTTTACACAGTTGCATCTGTATTCTTGGAATATTTATCAGTAAACTAGGGCAGAAAACATTAAGAGGAGCTTATCAATTGCCATCAGCAGTAACCTAAGCACATAATACTTACTGCACAGAGCTTTGGCTTTTGTCTAGGGATCAATGTATTGGACTTTTAATTTTCTAACCTACTTCTCTCTCTCTCCAGAGAACAGTGATTTGATGCCATATTGTAAATGTTAAGAATCAGTTCACTGTCACTCCAAAACGGGTGGGGGGGCACACATGACAGGACACGCTCAATTTGTAGAAATCTTGCCTATGTAAGGTCATGCGTTCAGGTACCACACCAGGACTAGGGACAATACTCAGCAGTCTCCTTGGTGCTTCACCTTCCCACTCTACAAGAAGTGCAAAGTACTATTTCAGAAGCCACTTGCTGTTTTGTGGTTAGTGAGATCCAGAGCTAAAACAATCCTATGAAGTAATGTCCTTTCATATATTCAGCACACATCTGACAGATTTAGCACAAGTGCATTTACTGAGGGCAGCATGCCTTCTCACCAGTAAAGCGCCTCGTTTGACGTGGTCAATCTATGACCGACATTAGCTCTGATCCATATCAAAGTAGGTGTACAGTCATTGATGACTAACAAGTGTGAACAACAGTAGCAGGTACAGGGGAATTCTACTTACAAGACAACAGAGCAAATGAGGTCAGATTTTATCAAGTAAAATCTATGCCAGAGGCAATGTATCAAACAGCTAAGATATATTAAACCTTCCCAAAAAGAAAGGCTCCCCAGCTCCCTCCTAATTCACTGATTTGATATTTCAGGACTGATAGTGCTGAAAAATCTGCATATGATTAGCTAACCAGTTGTCCCAGCTATAGGGGAAACACCATTACTGTAAAGGAAAGAGATTTAAGTCTTGTTTGCAGTCAGTCTGGGCCTGTACTGAACAGCTGTTTAAAATTCTATGTAACCACTAAAGATTTGTGCTGCCAAAGTAATTTCTCAGGAAGCCACAAATTGAATCATAACTTGAAGGCTGGTAAGTTTCTAAAAATAAAAAACATTTCTCTTCCTTCAGCAAAGGAATATGGCTAAACTGATAGGCAGGGAATTGGGAGGAATAAGTACTGTTAATAATGTAAACAAAAACTACTGAAGGGAGCTGCTAAAGAAAGTATATACTAAGACACATCACAGACGTAAAAAAGAGGATTTGTGTTGCTTTACAGATCCACGTAAATCATGACAGTTAGTTAGCACATGGCTCCTCCAAAGATTTAGGCTGAAGCAACTCCAGCATGTCATATCCAATATTTGGTGCATATGGTACAAAATTAAAAATACACTTCACATTTTTATCCATTTGCTTCCTTGAATCTCTCCATCCCCACACTTCTACAGAAGGAAAAGCAAAAGCCAATGACTCATGTTGGCTGCAACTTATTTTATTCTTCTTCCAAGTTTCTCCCATTCTGGCGGAGTCCACTGAGAGGATCTCTAAAATCTGGGTTAGGTGGTAACCTTTTCCTCCACCCTTTGTCTTCTCAGACTGTAAGCTTCTGTGGCCTTCTTATAGGTCTGTATCTAGCATACCTAGGGTACTAAACACTGCAATATTCATAACTCACAGACAGCAGGGGTGGTTAGATATTACAAGTTTGCTCTCCAGCTAAGAGCGATCTCAGTGCTTACAATTCAAGACAAAGGCCAAATCAATATAGAAGATAAACACTTTAGAAGAAATAGATTAAAGGGGGCCCCAAATATTAATAGGAATAAAATCTTCGATTAGTGCATCCCATTTATATACATACGTTAGTGTGCTTGCACCCATATGCAAGCACTGTAAGCCGCTCTCTACTGGATGGGATGTGTCAAAGCAAGATCCAGACACCCTCTAGCAGCTGTAGTTCAAAGAATATGTACTACAGAGTCAGATTCCAAGGCCAAAAGGGACCACTGTCATCATGTAGTCTGATCTCATGCCATAAAACTTCCCCAAAATAATTCCTAGAGCAGATCTTTTAGATCATCCAATTTTGATTTAAAGGACGTCAGCGATGGAGAATCCATCGTGACCCCGGTAAATTTTTCCAGTGGTTAATTACTCTCACTGTTAAAAATTTATGCCTTATTTCCAGTCTGAATTTGTCTAGTTTAACTTCCAGCCACTGGACCGTGTTCTACCTTTCTCTGCTAAATTGAAGAGCCCCTTATTATATATTTGTTCCCCAAGTAGATACTTACAGATGGTGATTAAGTCACCCCTTACCGTTCTCTTTGTTAAGCTAAATAGATTGAGCTCCTTGAGTTTATCACTTAAAGGGATGTTTTCTAATCCTTTAATCATTCTCGTGGCTCTTCTCTGAGCCCTCTCTAGTTTACCAACGTCCTTCTTGAAGGGGACAGAGTATTCCAGTATAGTGCTCACACCACTGCCAAATACAGAGGTAAAATATCCTCCCTACTCCTACTTGAAACTCCCCTGTTTATACATCCAAGGATCACATTAGCCCTTTTGGCCACTGAGTTTGCAATGGGAACTAACCTATTCACCCTGACCACCAAGTCCTTTTCAGAGAGTCACTGATTCCCAGGATGAAGTCCCCGCCCCTCCAAAAAAATCAGATAAGTATGGCCTATAAATTCTTTGTTCCTAGATGTACACATTTTACATTTAGCTGTACTAAAACCCATACTGTTTGTGTGTGCCCAATTCACCGAGCTAGCACTGCTCAATCTGATAATTCATGGGTTTGGTAGTGTTCTTGAAATCTGTATGTGTGATGCCGCTACCTCCACCTCATGTATACCTGCTCCTAGTTCATCAGCATGGGAAGAGTCACTCCACCACAGTTACTATGATAATTTTGAGTAGTAAGAGTGCTGTACACCCATATTCCTCTTCTGATCCTTTCCCCTGCTTTCTGCGTCACAGCAGCAGCAGCAGAGCTGGTTGAATGCCATCCTGACCAGCTGGCGCTCTCAGCAGCCCATACAACTGACCAAGAATGACCTTCAAAATGCTAACCAAGGAGAATATCCAAGAGAAGGCAAAATATAAAATCCAGGAGAGATTATAGCTATTCCAAACCCAAATTAGTCACAGGACTATGTCCCCCTTTAACAAGAACACAGATATGTACTCTGCATTCATCAGTAGTACGTTTGGAAGTTTGTAACCTTCTTTTCCTAACTCAAAGATATTACCATATCAAACAGCATGAGAAATATATTTTGGTTTCCTATGGTTGGACAGGTGCCAGAGACCTACTCCTGTCCTCTGTCCTAAGTCATATGACTAAACCATAACATTACTACGATACATATTCACCAATCCAATACAAGATGGCATCCTGACAATGATTCTGACACCTGAATCATGCCAATGGAATGCTACAGCAAAGCTCTATCACAAAAAGTGTCATACTGCTGCGGTTTACTTAACACAGGTTTCTCTTAAGCCCTAACCCAGCAAAGCACTTGCTCAAACTTATAACACACCCACACATAGACTCCCACACACCTACCCTATTAGGCAGAGACAAAGACCCTAACATTTCAACACAGAAGATTCGGAATGTTACGAGCAATTGGAAACAGGGTTAGAATGGAAGCAATTGTACAACCATAGCAACAGCTGTCTCACCCCTATCATCTTAAGATCAATTCATGGCATTTGAGGGCGGGATAGAAGATGAATGGGATTTCAGGTAAGGGAATACATGAAGGACAAGATGAGAAATGGCACTGGAACGCCCACCTTTCAGCAGCTTTTCTACGGTAAAGTGGGGAGGGAAAAAAATGCAAAATAGGGAGGAGCAGGCAGACAGAAGTCACGCACAGAGCATACAAGCAAGCTCTCTCATTAATATGGACATTCTATTTAAATAGACTTCATAGTAGACCTGATGCTGTATACAAAGAGTCCCTCACTTTACACAGAAAAGCTAGTAAAAAAAATTCCTATTTCTTTCAGCTTTACCATAGCATTCAGAGAAGGGCCTGCACATTGCTAAATAGACTGGGCACCTAGCATTGGTATGGCTACGACAGCCTGAGAAAAGGACTTCAAATCAGCCCACTAAGTGGAAAGATACATGAGCAGTCAGGCAGTTTAGAGAGAGACAGGGCCCACCTGGGCAACACTGCTGATGAAGTACTCATCTTTTCTTAGCACTCTATGGACAGCTGGTGCTGTACAGTAAAACAACTGAGGCTAGAGGCCTGCAGGCCCTTGTGGCTAGCTGCAGCCGCAGTTTCACGTAACTATGCAACAACTGTCTGGCCACATCAACAGGCTCTAAACAGATACATTCAGATTCCACGTTTGTCATCACCATAAACCTCTTGCCCGATGGGGCTGCCTAGCCCTAACACAACATTCACACTTCCATTTATGTTATCATTCTCAGTGTTTAAAACCTTTTTATTTAAAAAAAAAGTCAGCAAAAGCAGGGAAAGCCTCGAATGCAAGTTGATGCCCCATTCAAACAAGAAAAGTACACTGAAATATTTAATTTCAGCCCAAACCACAACCATTTCTTTGTATTCCTATGCTGTATGTGCAGTAATGAAACACTTTACAAGCATATGTCATTTACTAACCCTGCCAATCAGAACACATGTCTATATTCAAAGAATTTAACAGCAGTGTTAGTGATGAGGAAATCTCATTTAAGTGTTACTACAAACCGGTGCATGGTTTCAAACCCCATATCCATACCGTTTAGGGAAACGGGGTACTGAAGTCTCTCAAACCTAATAAAGGTACCTTTGATTTGACTACGGTACTTCCACCTTTCAACTGCTACCTAAAAATGTTTATGAAGCTACATACAGCATCGTCATCAGTAGGTACCTGGAAGCAAAACTGATAACCTTGGGAAACAGCTTCCATTGGTGCATCATTTGTTTCCCATTTAATACAAAGTCAGGTTCAAGTTTTTGGTCCTCACCTTTCAGAGCCCTCCAGAGGGCTGGTCAGGCTACCCTTCCTCTCTCTGCAGGATCACAGCCCTCCCATGACAAGCATATTCCTCTGGAAACCATCACATGTTACCTATATGGCACACGAATACAGAAGGCAGAGCTTTCCTGGCAACTGGCCCCTGATGGCGAAACTCTCTTCAGGGACCCACCTCAGCAGTTTCAGAATGAGATGTAAAACCCAGTTTCAATCTAGCCTTCCCATCAACTCTACAAAGCCTAATAAATAATCCGAGCATTCGTGGCGGGGGGGTGGGAGGGAGCGGAATCCTTTCAGCCTGAAGAGTTAGCTGAGACAGGCCAATTGACCTACATGGACACACCAATACACCTGTAAGGCACTCAGATACTACAGCTCTGAGTGCAGGCATTAGTAACTCCCCCAAGAAGAGTTAAACAAGCTTAGATATTTTAAACACTACAGGGGAGATTTTCAAAAGGCACAAATAGCAGTTAAAACACCTTACTCGCACTGACTTTCAGTGAGAGTTAGGTGCCTAAAAGCCATTGATGTCAATGATGATCATCTTCTAAATCCAATCACATTCAAGATAATCCACCTCATTCACACTAGAGTGACTGTACATCATTGTTTATCCAAAGAGTATATTTTTGGGGCTAACATGACACTCAAAACATACATTACACCTTAAGGTGGGGTCATATATAGTAAACATAGTATCTGCAGGAACCAAAACGTAGTTTTACAGAAAGTATCCAGTTGTACAACCGGTATCTCATTTTGTCACAAATATATATACACTGCTTGCTAGGTTAGCAAAACATCTACAACCCCAAGTTCTGGAACAGACACCGTTGCTATTTACAGAGGTTTGCTTTCTATTTGAAAATGCTCAGGAAGAAATGCATCCTTCTAATCCATTCAATATTTAAACCATAAAATACGCAAGTGGTTTTAAACCCACCTTTTCTGAATTAATTTTCCATTTTCCAATTAAACAATTAATAAAAGGAAGCGCATGAGACATTATCTAGATGTTACTAACCACTTCCATACTACAGTTGAGAGAGTGACTAATTATGTTCGTGGTTATGAAGGTAACAGCATGATCTCCAATATTTTTCGAATGAGCCTGTGAAGGCAACACCATCCCTCCAAAATCAATTTAATGTTTTTGACCATCAGTATATTTCAAGAACTTGAATTAGACAATACAAGTGTTCCAAGTGGAACTGTACCTAAAACTTGCACACACACATATTTATTGAAAAGTTGCTTTGATTTAACATCTACTCTTTCACTTCTTTGAAGCCCCATATTCTCTTTCAGTGGGAAAGACACAAGACACTCCAAAACCTTGGTAGAAAATTTTCTGACCACGAGCCATATCTTCAAGGTGCAGTATTTCAAACAGGGCAGTGGGGGAGGGGGGGAAATCTAATAATGGAAGCAGCAGAAGCCAATTTACTTTTTGGCAGAATAAGTCATAAGACATTATCTTAACCTGATAAACAGGAGGTTGTTTAGTCACCTCAGAAAACATAAGCAACAGGGAAAACTGAACCACGGCATAACCACCTATTCTTGCATTGTTAACTCAGCACCACTATATAGATTTATCAACATTGCAGCACTTCAAATAAAATCACTAGGATAGATTGAACAGCTATGCTATTCTCAGTGCAAACGATACACAGCTAGAAGTCCATCACTTGCATTCCAAAATGGTTTTCCCTTTTAATTTTCAGGAAGATTGCAGGCACATAAGAAAACTGTTTTTGCCAGAGTTACAATTCCATTAAAAAACTTTAAAGTTTACCCCAACATAAGCACTGGATCCCATTTCCACATTCCCCGCTTTGGCACCTAGATTCATACTAAATACAATTTGTCCAGCATGGGAGAGCATGAACCTTAGCCGCTCATTTCAGATAAGGTTTTCAAAAGTAACTAGTGATTTTAGGTCTCATTTTTCTGAAGACCAAACTGAGACATCTTAAAGGACTGATTTTAAGGAAGGGCTGAGCTCCCCCCACCCCACTGACAATCAGGCTCCTGTGCAAATAAGGCCTCCAACATGCTTATTCGTGCATGCAAATATAGTAAATGCACACTTCTGCATTCTGGACCTGCCTCCTTTGGAAATTTAGCCTAAAAATGCCTATTATTGGCTACACCATTAAACAATCTGAAACGCAATATGTGGTGCTGTAGTTAAGTTCTTTCTGCAATGATTTGTTAATTTCACATAACCCAGCTAACCAAATCATTAAATAACCCTACCATTAAATGCACACATATCTTTGGTCAACATCTATTTTCCCCTCACATACAGTAGGTTATGTGGAACTTCCTAGCCTTCATTTCTGTTTCCATGGTTACATCCCCATAAAAAAACCAGGACTGATCACTTAAACCATGTTGTGTGGACAGTTATTATTGGGTAGATGTAGAGGAACAGAAGAAGCCAAAACAATGTATATTCTCAGTCACACAGTAACCGATTTATAGTTTGATTCCAAAATGACGAAATTATAGCATTTCCCCCAACGCTACAGATACGAGGCTCCAGTTTCACTACTGCTCTTCTGTGAGCTTTCAATTATCTCTAAAAATGGCACCAGCAACTTAGGGTGTGGTAAGCACAACAGCAACACAACATGCTTTCAAAAGGCTACTCATCATAGCCACCTTTCGGGGCAGAATGGTACAAATTCCGTAATTAAGGTGATGCTCAACCCAGGAAAATTCTGATTCCGGCACTCGATAACTTCTTTTCACCAGTTAACCATTGCCATGCACAGGTCTCTTTTTGCATTTTGTTCTTTTTAAGAGTACATGTGGAGTAATTTAAAAAGAGACCTGCTTTCAAAACCACATTAACTTCTACTTTAAAACAGTCCTGATGCAATCTCTGAATCTGCTGCTGAACTAATCTGTTTCCCGTTAAGAATAGTTGACTGCATGAAGAAAAACACTTCACATATAGGCTGAGTCAGTATATTTCTTCTCCCTCTTTTGCCTTCCAAATATTAGAATATATAAACATAATATTCTAATTAAAACGGTTTGAAAAAGAAATCATGGGCAAGTTCTTCCCTGGTGTAATGCAGCGGAGTGACACCAGAGATAAATTTGGCTGCAAGTCTAGTTGTTCACATGCAAGTTTGTTTTTTTTTAAACAGATTAGGAATCAGTTTCATTATGACAAATTTAAGTTCCTGTTTACCTCCCCGACTCTCCAGATACTGTGCACAGACTGCAGTTGTATTAGCCTTAATTCAGAGGCGTTAAAGCCATTTCTTGGCACAAACGCCAGGTCAACTCTGCACGGCGTGCACTGCAGCTTCCTCTTAAAAGAATGAGGAACCACCACCAGGCTACTTTTTCTCCTCGTTTTTTTAAAAGTTATTCTTGATTCACAGTTTAACACAACCCTTTGGAAGTTAAAGTAATACAGTCTCACTCAAAGTAATTACTAACAGTCAGATGTACGCTACAAACAGTTAAGAAAAAGGATAGATATAAGCTTTACCAGGCATTAAGAAATGCTGAGAAGTAACTTTTACACTGAGAAATTACTCCATATGCCCAGAGATCAAAAGCTAAAAAGTGAGCCATCACCACTAAAAGATCCTAATGGTTTGTTACAAGACAGGGAAGAGAATCACTCTTCTACATAAAGCAAAACATTGTAATAACTGATTCTCTGGCTAATAGTTAGAAGTTTTAAAATAGTTAACACTTGAAAAAAATGGCAACATGGCAGTGTAGATTATCTGGGAGAGCATGCAGATACAGTGGAGCAGAAGGAAAATTTAATTTAACACCTGAAAAGATGCAGAAGTAGGCGATAAAAATGCCAGTTTACCTTTTGCAGACTACAAAAAACAGACAAAGCTCAGTGGACTCTGACAGCTGACAGCATTTTAAGGTTACTTAGATCCTATCTGCTCTAATTTTTTGTTTGGAAATCTGGGCTGGTTTGGAGACCACTCAAATTTCTTATATTAAGTGAATTTCTTTAAAAAAGTTATTAGAGACACTGATCTAAAGCAGATCTGTTCCCAACTAGAGCCCAGATGTTGATAGCGGGATCATTCTTCATGCAGAGTCAAAGCCAAGATTCCAAATTCCTGTACACGAGGATCGACGGGAGATTAAATGAAAGCTGTCTTCAGCATTTCCATCCTATGTATTATTTCAAGAAATATGACTTATACTTGTTTGTTCTCGAGTTGCACAGATGTACTGTATCAATTCGTATTACTGGAAGAAGATAAGTAGAACCAGTTTTAAAACCACTCTTGACTCCATAGTTTTAGAAGCATGAATTTGGACCGTCAGCATGTTTTGCTGCACAAGCATGGGGGGTTAAAAACTGATCAAATTAAGTTTAATCAAACCATGAAGAGATCTGAAAATAGATGTTTTGAAACCAAAAAACAACCACCACCAAAAAAGCTATGACGGAGCTACTGAAAAAGCAGTTGCACTTATTTCCATGTTCTCTAGCTACTTTTTAAGTCGCTGGGCATTCCAGACTCTTGCAAACAATGAATTTTGCTTTCAAAACCATTACAAAGAATCACAGAACAGTTGAAATGAATGCCAGCTAGACACCTTTTCACCACTTCCACTGTAGGTGATCCCAGGATGTCTAAAGGGTTGATTTGCTATGTTGAAGTCCTGCTTTGTCTCTAATGAAGAGTGAGTTTTAACAGGGAGAGCGCTCTAACGTCTCATACAGTTCCAAAATTGCAACTTTGCTTTAAAATGTATTTTTCCCCTACTGTTGTCTCTTAAAAACTATTGGGGACTATCCCTGGTTCCTGCAATGTATCCCGCAATGTAACACAAACAAAAACACAGTGCTAGGCTACCTAGGACTTTCAGAATTAGACACTAAACAAAAACTTTTGCGATCAGCCAGAAGCTTCAGTTATAGTGCCCTTCCTTTAAATCTGTGCTGGAGGTCTACAAACAGGCCCATTATATTTTATAATCAGGATGGAGCTTGTCTGAACTACTAATCAAAGATGCATGTTACATTAAAGGCTTACAAGAGAAATGTAAAGAGTTGTGTTTCACATTAGCTTACTCCAAATAAAATTACTGTTAAATTTAAAAAACCTTCAGACCTACAAATGAAAAGCAAGTAGGTCACTGGTACACAAATGTATCCCACAGTGTACAATATAGAAATAACTGCCCCAAGATTTAGATGACCTTTAATTTCTATGGGTATAATCCCTTTCATCCAAGCATCTCGCTCGTGTGAGATGAGGAAACGGAGGTAATGTTAAATCAGTTTTTCAAATGATGCTGAGCGTGCAGAGATAAACTGGGCATCAAAAGGTTTTGCAATCAGAAAAGCAGGAGTGCTTACAAAAAATATATACAAATATACTAGAATAGCTATTAGCCCCCACTATCACAACTGCAGTTCAAGAAGCAAAAATATGTTCTGTCCTCCTCATCCCGTTACAAGAACACTTTTTGATGTAACCTAAGTTTTCATAACTACATCTTTTATGTAAATTTACACACACCAAATGTAGATAAGACTGCAGTAAAACAAGCAGCAACATTTGTATATGTACTCTAATCCTCTCTAATTATAGATGTGACTATATACAAAATACTGTTTCATAAATCTGTTGCTGCTTGTTTTACAGTTATATTAAAGTAAGTAATATTTGTGGAGTCAGAGCCACTGAGCCTCCATGTATGTTTACATAGAGGTAGAACTCCACCAACTGAAATCATCCTCTCACAGGTCTTTTGCTACCTCTGCCATTACTGTGATTCTGAGGGGACAATCAGAGAAGACTTGATCAGGTATTCCCCAAGTGTCCATTCTCTGGAGAAAGAGCATTCTCTAACTTTGCTTGACCTCACTGCCATATGTTCAGTGACAGTCCAGCTAGTATTCTCCCAAAGGCCAACTGTCTGTCCCTCAGCAAGGGAAGAACTTTGGAATGGCTACGGACAGATTTTGTTGGGTGCTTCTCCCTAGTTGACTGCTCCCTTTCATCTATCCTCTACCTCCCCTGTATTGATTGGCAAACTACTGGAAAGACCCAAAAAAGAGCAGTAATGCACAAGACCACTATTAATCATCCTTTCTTAACCACACCTCAAAGCATTTAAAAAAAAAATAACCCTCACAATTCTAGAAGACAGACCGCCAACCTTGTTAGTCTGCTCCTCTCTCCAACCAGCCATGGTGTAGGAGGTACCCGACTGTAGTTAGGGTAACTGCTATTTACTGGACAAGAAAGGAGGATTCAACATGCACTGTGGGAGAGGTGACTCATTCACAAGCTTTCTGACTTCTTATTTAGCTCCCCAACCTTGTCCATGGAGGAAAAAAGTGTTCCCAATTCTTCCATACAGATCAGTCTTTCCTCCAAATAGACCACCCTCCTACAGAACAAGGATCCACAAACTTTGTATACTTTGGCCAGGGATTTTCTACTGGATTAAGGACAAGTAATGCAAAGTAAGATCTACTAAACTGCCTTGCCAATACCTTCCATCTTGTAAAGTGCAAGATTTGACTGAAAGAGTCCAGCATAGCTAATTTATCCCCTTTCCAAACCAAGTGCCACAAAACCATAGGGAGGGGGCAATATGTGTGTGTTCTACAATAGTGCAAGGTTCATGGTCCTCAATGTGATTAGATGAACATACAAACCATACTGCCAGAGAACATAAACCAGGGACCTAGCTATTAAAGGTCTTACTGTTCAGAAAACCAAGGGCATAGTTACTCTACGATGGGGTCTAATTTGGAGAAATGGCCCAGCTGCTTAAATATATACCAGAAGAAAATAATCTTTAAAATATTATTTCAAAAGGTATTTTTATATATATTCTCACCCCAATCTGTCAGTCTGCATAGAAGTGCTTGACAAACTATGAAGTGAGAGGCAATTTTATCCACATATGGTGGACGTATCCAATTAAAGTTTTCTGGGATACAATTTGAAACCACATATTATAAGCTGTTGGGCAATTTGTTTTCATCTAGAGCAAAAATGTGGCAATTAGTCGGCAATATTTCAGGGTAATTCCAAGTTGCAGGAACTACACTCCGTACAACCCAGGGCTCCTAAATGAGCTAATAAAAAATTAAGATAATTCTTTCTTCACCCACATTATCAAATTAAAAATAAATCTTCCAGGTTTACAGCTTAAAATATAGC
This sequence comes from Lepidochelys olivacea, assembly GCF_965140295.1. NCBI lineage: Eukaryota > Metazoa > Chordata > Testudines > Cheloniidae > Lepidochelys > Lepidochelys olivacea. The sequence continues at coordinate 21,663,541 of NC_140412.1, read as the reverse complement.
ACAGAATACATTTTGACCCATCTTTAGTTATTCCAGCTTTAAAGCAGCAACGTACAGGTTTTGAAAATGGGACTGTTACTCAGAGATAGCTGTGCTTGCATAGAAGGAAACAAGCCTCCCTATTGTCCAGCCCCTTCCTGCAGTGTAAATGGTAGGAAGAGGGATAGAAGAGCATATTGAGGTTCAAAGGTAGTTCCCTGTTATAGCATTTCAAAAAGCTGCTTGGGTGACAATCTTACCAAGTAAATATACCCCAAAGCACTCTAAACTGTCATAATTATCATCGTTACGGCAACTGTGTCTCAAATCTAAACACAGCATCTCTACATCTGTTCTAGCCTCTTATTGGTCTCCATCGTTGCTACAGGAAAACTCTTATCCAGAGCATAGCTTTAATGTTTTACTGGCCAAAGTACAACAGACCTCTGAGGTCTCCGATAAGTAGGAGAATCGGTTTCAGTGCATCTTATTGTACGTAAGTAAACCAGTGAGGGATTCACACAGATGGATGCATCTGCAGGTCAGGCAGACGTGGCCTCATATTTTTACCACAGCCCGCTTTCTTCACTCACACTTCTCTTTGGCATTTTCTGTTCTGCTATTCTTGATGGCTTTAACTGCAGACCAACAGGCCTGCCGCCATCCTGATCTATCAGCAGCAGCTTCCCATGTGTTCGGGTAGACTTTGTCAGCTTTTAGTTGATCTTTGAGAGTGTCCTTATATTTCACTGGCTTCCCAAGGTATGTGCTCCCATTTTCAACTGCCCATAAAATATGGCTTTGGGAGTCACATATCACCCATATCCAGTCCACTGAATGCACCCGATGAAGTGAGCTGTAGCTCACGAAAGCTTATGCTCAAATAAATTTGTTAGTCTCTAAGGTGCCACAAGTCCTCCTTTTCTTTTTGCGAATACAGATTAACACGGCTGCTACTCTGAAACATATCACCCATAGTACAAGGTGAACAGCTCAGCAAAATTGCACCTGTATGACTAGGGATTCAAAGCTAGTCATGCAGCATCGGTCCAGGACTTCGATGTTTGGTATCCTGTCTGACCACTTGACTTTACAGATGAGACACAGACAGTGCATATGAAAACATTCTAGTTGCTCCAAGTGCCTGCTGTAGTGTCCATGTTTCACAGCCAGAGAGAGAAGTGCTTAACACAGTTAAGAGAGCTTAACAGACAGAGACCACGCGTGTGGAGGGGTGCATGCAAGATCACGTGCCCCCCAGATTTGCTACTTGCCTTAGACTGAGCATGCTCAATAAACACTGCTGAAACCAGCTGTCCTCACTCTATCTACCTCCCCCCACGATCGATCGACAGGCACAGGTTGCCTGTGACAACCGACCTTAATCTTGGTGTGAAGTCGAACACCTCTCACATTCCACAGGTGGTGACAAAGAGGACCATAGACAGTACTGGCTTGTGATATGCGCTGCGTGATTCTGTTGTCGATCATGGCATTATTAGATCAAGTGCTGCCAAGATAGCAAAATTATTCTACCACAGTAAGCAGAGTGCCATTAACTGCGATTTCAGGGGCAGAATACATTTTTCCTGGAGCAGAGTGGTAAAGCAATTCAGTTTTCTTGAGGCTGACAGAGTCCAAATCACTTTGCTGATCCAGAAAGAAGTCGATTTGATGCTGTATGTCTTCAACGGTATGCGCTACAAGAGTGCATTCGTCAGCAAAGAGGAACTCCCTACAGAACAAGCCCTGGCCAAAGTACAGCAGGGCTACCTGTGTTGTTACAAACCACTCTGCAAAATAGGCACCGTTCTTAGGCATTTTACAAGCCATTAGGTCTGATGTACACCAGACAGAGGAACTGCCAGCACCTTTCTGATGCTGCTGGAATATTGTGTCCACATTTCAATGGTGTCCATAATTCAAGAAGGATGCTGGTAAATTGGAGAGGGTTCAGAGAAGAGCCATGAGAGTGATTAAAGGATTAGAAAACATGCCTTATAGTGATCGATTGAGCTCCTTGAGTCTATTTAAGCTTAACAAAAAGAAGGTTAAGGGGTGAGTTGATTACAGTGTATCAGTTTCTACACAGGGAACAAATATTTGATAATGGGCTCTTCAGTGTAGCAGAGAAAAGTATAACACAATCCAATGGCTGGAAGCTGAAGCTAGACAAATTCAAACGGGAAATAAGGCGTACCTTCTTAACAGTGAGAGTAATTAACCATTTACCAAGGATATAGTGGCTTCCCCATCTCTGGCTATTTTTAAATCAAGATTGGATGTTTTTCCATCTAAACAATCTGCTCTAAGAATTATTTTGGGGGAGTTCTATGGCTTGTGTGATTCAGGTCAGCCTAGATGATCGCAGTGATCCCTTCTGGCCTTTTAATCTATCAATCTAGAAAAAATACAGAGGGTATTACATTTTCAAACAAGCAAGAGGAGTTAAAAAAAAAAGATGATTATTTCAAAGGTATGGAGCATGAAGATTCAGGAGAAAGGGGAAACAATATTTTTCATATTGAAGGTTCTATTACAGCAGTCACCTGTCCTTCCTAGTCCACGTGGTATTCCCTGTCCCACCCAAGCATCTCGATCTTTCTCAAGTAAAGCAAGACCTGTCCTCCTCACTCTGGGCTGATCACTGGGAAATGTATAAGGATGTTTCCCACTTAGCACCGCAAAGAGTTCATCCACATGTTACTACAGATAGATATACAATGCAATGCCCCAAAAGGCATTCTACATTCCATGAAGTCAAAAGACAACAGTCCTTTTGATCCCAGATCTACCCATCTGAGTCACATAGGAATTAACTGACAATCATTAATATTTATGTCATACTGGGCCTTCTTTATGCCATCACTGTTTAGCACTCCCACTGAAGCCTGCCAAAGTAGAGGCCTAATTAATTGATAAGCCACGTCTAGAAAGCTTTCATTCAGACTAGAGATGCAGTCCCTTATGTTCCTGCCAAAACAATTCTACTCCCACTCTCCTGTCAGCATGATCAGGTCTAAAACTTATAAATAAAAAACAACATTAAAAGGTTTTCAGCCGAGTTAAAAGTAATTTGAGATTTCTCAAAAAAAATTCCAAGAAACCAGACTCCCTGTAGACTAGGTTTTTAAAAAAATGTCATTAATTAGAGATAACATCTTTAGTTGCTGAAATGAAATCTAAAAGAGTAAACGGGAGTACTAAACAGGACGTAAATTAAAGAACTGAAGTGTTCTTTACATTTATTGCATGGAAGTTTCAGTGTCTAAACATATTGTTTTCATTAGTATCTTGTAATAAAAACCTGGAATGAAAGGAACTAAGATAGTGAAGTGGAACATTAACAAGGCTTTCAAAGTTGTCTAGTTTTATACCTGCTTTACACTGCAAAATAGATTTGGCTATTGATCAGAAAGGTCTGCTCTACTAGGCATAACACCTGGGCTTGTTAGAGCTAAGACTTATTTGTGGCTAGCCCTAACCCCATTATCCAGAGCTAGAGCAATCAGGGTCCAAAACACCTTGCTTTTCACAAACGTGACCAACAACCGGACTATTTTGCAAATTGTATATTTATGGGTCATTAGTTTAATGCAAATATATTGACGATGCTGCTTCTTACCATAGGACGTTTGTGCTTCCAAAACAAGAAAGATACCAACAGGTGCAGATAAAGGATGGAAAACAGCACATAAAGCCTTTGTGAATAAAATGTGAGGTCTACCATTTGCTCAGTAGAGCTACGTGAACCAGGCATGAGAAGTCTGGCCAGAAATGGGGAACAATTACCAGTGTTTACCACCCACCTCACGCGCAAAAAATGTTAGAAAATCATATGTTCTCATTGTGTTCTCAGGAGTGGTAAAATTTACAAATAATTTAAATGAAGCAAAAGAACGTAGGGAGAGCTTTAAAGGTAAAGCAGAGCATGGTTGTTAGCCTTATGGGGCATTGATGGAAAAATCCCCAGTCCAACACAAATCAACCACTGCATCCTACAGGTGACTGAGGGGAAGGCACTGAGCATTTATAAAAAAAAAAATACTCTTTTATCCATCTCATTAATTAATCCACAACACCAAGTAAGAAAATACTCGCCTTTTTAACAGATGGAGGAAAATAAACTAAGTGACTTGCCCAGAGTTAATAGATTTTAAGGTCAGGAGGAACCACTCTAATAAGCTAGGTCAGAGAGAGAAAAAAATGTCAAAGATGGGATTAGAATTTAGAAGTTCCTGGCACCCAGCCTAGTGTTTAAACCAATCTGTTCACTCCGCTATCCAAGAGGAACCACAGACAGTCTTAGCTTGCCGAGCATTGAGTCATTTTGTTAGGCTGTTTCCCCTTTTGAGAAAGACCTGAAATACCCTTAACTAGAAATTACTGTGATTATATAAACGGACGTTCCACAGTCAGATACTGTTGGCATGCAATTTTTAAAAAAAAATTACCCACAAATCACACTTGAAACCTAAACGCAACATATCTCCTTAGCTAGGTTGTTGTCTGGCACACAACACACCTTTATGTGAAACAGCTAAGGAAAAGGTTCACATTTTCCTCATGTCCTTTCGACCTTTCCTCTTTGCAGCTCCTAGAAGCAATGAATCAAAGGTAAACTGAACTGACTTGCCCCATTTCATTTCCATGCAACTTAAAACCACAGCCTTAATATTTAATGTTTACTCCCATTGGTCATGGGAAAGCTTTTTACATGGGGAATGCACTTCATTTTAAAAAGGGAAACAGAGGAAATTATTGTAAAGAATGATGCTAATAGCACCTCCTTTCCTTATTTTCCACAACAGAGTTCCTAAAGTTTGGTGGCATTCTTTAAACAATAAAGCTACACTATCTAGGAACACCTGTAGGACCCATTTTGCAAGCCAAGCTTACCATTTTGGCAAGTGCAAACTATCTGCCAAGACTAACTCCTGGTGAATTACTAGAGGAAAGTATGAATTAGACAGGAACAAAAAAATTGCGGGTAGAACTGTTTACTGGATCTGCAAAACTGTGCACATAAAAACGGAGGCCTATTTTGAAAGTCAGGCTTGAATATTTCCCATATAAAAGGTGGCATTAAAAATTAGGTTTTGAAGCACTGGTTTGTTTTTTGATAGTGCACTCTGATCTGAATGCAATACTATATCAAACAGTCCACCTTATTGAGGTGAAAAAAGCAGTCATGTTTTCCTACTTTAACCTTAAGTAATCAGTCCTTCCACAAGCAAAGGAAATGCTAGATCTTCCTGCCAGCTCTGTCCAACATCCCACAGCGACACTCAGGACAGGCAGATACATTTTCTTAAAACACACACCCATTCAAGTTCTACTGTAAGGAAGTTTATGTACTCTAGTACCATGCTTGAACAGGCAGGCTTTGTTTCGACCAGGCAACAATTGCTTCGAAACATCACTCTTCTCTCAATTTTTCAGAGCAGGTTACTGTTCACTTATTCTGGGCATGAAATTTCAAGTCGTATTACAGTACATTTTTCTTCTGCACTTTCATCATTTACTCACAAAAAGGTCTTTGGCACCACCCTGCTTATTTAAAAAACCCTCCCTCCCTCCCATTTTGAAAAGTATGTTGCACTCACAAGCTGGCTGCCTCCCATGTGCCCACTTGTGGCCCTGGGTTACTTTGCAGGCAGTTTGCCTCTGTTTCCCCCATTTGAGGAGCTTCTTAAACTCCACACAGACCTTTCTTGTCCATTCACCACCCCTTCTCTGAGTTTATTCACATAAACAAAGCTCCAAGATACAATTAATCAGTTTTACTCTCTTGACAGGTCACTCCCAGGCTTTTTCTGTCTGTAGTCTCAGGAGGGAAACCCCATGCTCCAGGTGTTTCTGCTGGAGCCAATTCACCCTACTTCTAGGCCTTCCTGCCTGCAGCCTTTCCTGCTGTGGCAGGCCGTTTCCAGACCTTAACTGACTGAAGCCTCAGGTTTATGGCTCTAGCTTCCAAACCCCTAGGTAAGAGGGTGTTTCCTGCAAAAATCTCTCTTACTTCCTGCAGTTTCCTCCTTAACTATAGCTACCTCCTGCCCTTTATAGGGAAGTACCTAAACCAACCCAGATGTGCCTCTTTAGTAATCAGGGTTGGTTAAACCCAGGCCCTCCAGCCTTTTGGGGCAAGCCACCCTATTACAGGCTTTATCAATTAACCACCACAAACTTGTATGGTGCCCTTCTATCAAGTGGTCTGGAACGGGCATAGTATTACAGTATCTATTCAAAGACAGCTTTCATTTCCCCAACTGCAGGCTAAACTGCCGTTTGTTTAATCACTCTTACTCCTCACTCAGGCTCCTGGCTGCACAGCCACAGAAGTACATGTGAACTCTTTACCTCTGAACCAGCATGTCTGAAGCCCACACTTAGCTACTATTTGTCTAGCACAGTGGTTCTCAAACTTATGTGATTGGGCCCTCCTTCTCTGTGTCTCTAATTGTTTACGCTCCCCCCCACCCCACACACACACACACACACACACACACACACACAAGTGTACCCTCCAGTGTATCTACCTCTTCCCCCGGCTTAGTGTCATCTGCAAACTTGCTGAAGGTGCAATCCATCCCATCATCCAGATCATTAATGAAGATGTTAAACAAAACTGGCCCCAGAACTGACCCCTTGATTAACAAGGTTTCTCAGCAATATCAACCAACACAAACTGTTTAGTTCTGACAGTGCCACCTCTCAGAAGGAGGCAGTAACAAGTTACCTGGAAACATTTCACTGTTGTCCAAAAATACTCAGAATCATGACTGCACTAAACCAATGGCATCATGTGAACAGGCAGGTTAACATTTTGTTATGTTATGGATAACATAAGGTCAATTAAACAAAAAGAAGTATTTTTTCACACAATACACAGTTAATCTGTGGAACTCCTTGCCAGAGGATGTTGTGAAGGCCAAGACTATAACAGCGTTCAAAAAAGAATAGATAAGTTCATGGAGGATAGGTCCATCAATGGCTATTAGCCAGCAAGGGCAGGGATGGTGTGCCTAGCCTCTGTTTGCCAGAAGATGGGAATGGGTGACAGAGAATGGATCACTTGATGATTACCTATTCTGTTCGTTCCCTCTGGGGCACCCGGCATTGGCTACTGTCGGAAGACAGGACACTGGGCTAGATGGACTTTTGGCTAGATGGCCATTCTTATGAAATCTTATTCTAAAAAGAATGATTATCCATATTTTTATACTCATATATGTTCAACTGTCTTTCAATTATATATTAGAATACACATTCACACCTCAGACTATGTTGTTGATGCTACAAATTTGGCTGGCAATAAGACTGCTGACTTTAATTCCACATATCTGGGGAACTGTTCACAGTTCAGGTACCATTCTGCATTGGGTATGCCCACTTCTTTGAGGCATTCTTCCGACTGTATGAAATATTCTCTGCTCAGGGATTGTTACTCTACTGCAGTAGACTATTTTTATGTTGTATTCCCCTTCTCATGAAAATGGGGTTCTACTCTGAAAGATACAAAGATATCATGGGATTCCATCTTTATCTCTCAGACCACAACATAATAATTGTTCAAGAAGAACCAGGATATTTTCCAGACTACCAGCACCACAAAACCTGGATTGTAAAAGTCACCTTTTTTCTTGTCTCTTTTCATTCTGCTATGCAACCCCATTGTAACTTAAAACTGCACAGGTGTAAATGAAAGCCGAATCTGGCCCTGCAACTGGAACTTTGTTAACAATGCTATTCACTATGCCCAGCAAAACAGACTCCAGCTCAGTCTCAGTATGAGATAAACACTTTTGTGACAGCTGTTATCCTGTGGAGAAATAGCACCCATTCTTAGCCTTACATTTCACTTTGAGATGGGCTGAAGTGATGCCCAGAATATAAGAATATTCTGCCATCAATTCTCACTGTATTCTTCAATCCTTCAAATCTATGGCTCTTTTGGCAACATCAGAAACCTACACGCTGTCCACCCCTGAAGCTGGCATTCTACAGAATGCCCATTTTCAGATCGCAATACACATTTGAGGTGCATGCACTTCAGTTGCAGCAAGGAAAGCCACATTCCCTATCTTCTTGGTCGTAATCAAACATTTGCACAGGATTGCACGGAACTGTGAAATATGCTCCTATACAACTCCAAAGAAAAGCACCAGCCAGTTCCTTGATATTAGTTTCTATAGTAACCAGTCCCTAGGCCCAGATGCTCACAGTGGGGGATAATGCAGATTTCAATTTTACATAGCAGTAAATGCTTCAGAAAGACAGAGTTGCATAGTAATTGTAAGCACTGGCATAGCAAACAGACCCACCCCATACAATTATCCCATGATTCTGCTACACTGCAATACAGCAGAATGTTCCCCCACTCCCTGTTATTTTTCACATGGTTATCTGCAACCTGTGCTAGGGACGCTGCTGCAAAATGGCAGCATTTTTCACCAAGGTCCTAATGAGAATAAGGAACGTGCTCCCTCTCATGTATCAGACCTAGCAAGAGGATATCAAACAGTGCCAAATGCAATGAGATTTAACGGAGTGTAAGCCAACCATTCACTGAGATTGGGTCATTTCTGAACCAGAACTTGCCTGCTAAATGCCAAACGAAACAATCAGAACGGGTGGCGGGGGAAATCACTCACTACAGAAGTTTGCCCTTTTACACCCACTCTTCCTAGAAAAGAAGATAAGAGAGGTTCTAACACTGAATTGAAACAGCAGGACGATCACACTATTTAATTTTCACGCAGTTTTACAGGTTGGACTTCATTAAGCAAGGGAATGGAGAGGGAGAGAGGAGAACAGTAAGTCACTTGTCCTAGGTTGATACTAGTTTTCTAGTACAATCTGACAACCGAAAGGGCTCCCCTCCTAAGGAGCTCAGAATTCTGCATACAGAGGGTATTTCTACCCCAATATTGGCCAAACAAGACCAGAAAACTGTCTAAGGTCTAGCTCCAGGAGATGCCTCATTTTAAAACAAACTGACATTTGCACATAGCAACAGGGGCAAATAATTGAGCTAGCAACACCCAACAGCTCACAAGCAAACAGAAGGACAAGAAAATACAGGAAGCCGATCTATTTTAAGCAAGACCTCATTATTACCATACAAATGTATAACCTTCCTCTGAGCAGCAAGTATACAAATGCGGGATGAATCATATCACTAAGCAAACTGCCTGGCAATGAGAACAGCCCTAACTAGTTTGCTTGCGCGCACACGCACACACACACCCCCTGAAATTGCTGACACCTCTGCAGTAAGGGTGCATAAAAGGAATTGACATGGCAGAGTTTAGCCTCCAAGGAATAATTAAATCAACATCAGAAACAGTAGCTCAAGCATCCTTCTGAGAGACAGACGGTATATCACAGAGGGGGGAAAGCCTGGTAGACAATGCAAATGCCACTGGGTCTTTTGTTCAAGGATTAAACAGAGCTCCATTGTCCTGGATGTGCAATTCTCAATTCTAGACTTCCAAGACTTGTAATCTCACCTTTGCTTGTATCCTCTGTGTTGTCAGAAACAGAATTTTGTCTGAGGGGAAAACCTAAGAACAAACCTGTATTCCAGTCCAAAGGATGTATCTTTATAATGTGCAACAAATACACCGCTTTGCATCACTCAGAACTGATGTAAAGGAATGAAAAGGGGGCTAATGGCTTAAAGTAGTGATAACAGGACATATTCCTGTGTCAGTGGTCTGAATCCTGCCTGGGTTGATACACAGCTACATGAAGTTACCAGCACAGAGATGTGGTGTGAGTTGCAGGAAGCAAGTTGACATTGTTAATTTGACTTCTCATGGGCACATTCCCCTGTTCACTAAAGCTACCATCACAGTGGTCATTCTGAATCTCAGCAGAGCATATGCAATAAGACAGCCGTGGCTGGCTGATGCCAGCTGACTCGAGGTCGCAGGGCTTGGGCTAAGGGGCTGTTTAACTGCAGTGTAGAGGTTCAGGCTAGAGCCACAGCCTGGGCTTTGGGACCCTCCCACCTCTCAAGGTCCTAGAGTCTGGGCTGTGGCCCAAGCCCAAACCTCTACATTGCAATTAAACTGCCCCTTTAGCCTGAGCCCTGAGAGCCCAAGTCACCTGGTACAGGCCAGCCACAGGTGTTCATCTGCAGTGTAGACATACCCAGAGAGGCCAAGGAGTGAACTGGCACGTAGAGAATCAGCTGCCTTTTGTCTCAAGAGGTGGCCTCAGAAGGCTTCGGGTGGGATTTGGAAAGGCAGTTGGGCAAGCATACAGTACTTTTATTTGGGCAACATCTCCAGGGCCACCAGCATGAACCTATCTCGAGAAATTCATGGCGGATGGGTCCATCAGTAGCTATTAGCCAGGATGGGCAGGGATGGTGTCCCTAGCCACTGTTTTCCAGAAGCTGGGAATGGGTGACAGTGGATGGATCACTTGATGATTACCTGTTCTGTTCATTCCCTCTGGGGCACCTGACATTGGCCACTGTCAGAAGACAGGATACTGGGCTAGATGGACCTTTGGTCTGATCCAGTATGACCTTCCTTATGTACTTTAAGTAAAGGACGAGCAACTCAATTCTAACTTAATGACCTTATACTTATTTTTCCTATAGATGCCTAATGATGAATAGATTAAAATAGAACAAATATTGGTAAACTACAATGGAAACATCTCTTTGGCAACTGTTGCTAACTAACAGATTCACAGAGCAGAAAAAAAAGCTCTTTTGTTGTGGTTACTACAGAAATATGGTTATGCACCGACTACAGGACCAGTTTATCACATCATGACTGAATCAGACTGAAAGGGGATCTCCAACCATAGGAAGATGAGCTATATTGACAAGCAACCACCAACTAAAACCTCAGCCGCCACTGTTTTAAAAGTCATTCTCTCTCTCTCACTCTCTCCCGCCAGAAAATTAGTGAAATGAAATAATCCTTACACAGCTTGTGGTTTACACTCATCTTCACAGTTCCCCAAGAAACTGGATTTTTGAAGGTTTTAAAATTCCAATCCCATCCCTTTAACACTTGTAACTCAAGACCAATTCCAAAAACAGGCATTTCATTCCCAGTCCTGCAAGGAACACCACGTGGGCAGACACCTACACAGCGTCAAATAAAAGGCACCATATGGACATAGGGGTCGGTCCGTAGGGCCTTAGATACTACAGTGCTAAGAAATACTAAGTCAGAAAGAAAACTGCTGTTATTGATTAAATAGCAATGCATACCTAATGCTCACTCTTCCTCTACCCCCACAACCTCCCCCAACAAGGTTTCTGACTCAATGTTTCTGAATAGATTTGCATTTTTAATCAGAAAGGGGTGTCAAGCTCTTCCTTACTATACACGTGCCCTTTTCTTATTTGCACTCCCTCCCAAACATTGGTGTGGTGGTGGGTGGTTGTTGGGGTTTTTTTGTTTTTTAAAGAAACCCTTGCAATTAAATTTGCTCATTTCTGCTGCCTGAATACAAATCGCTGCAGCAGCCTAATCCATCTCCTAACTGCATTTCAATCTCTTTACAAAAGACAGACGGCTTCATAAAAAAACGCTTCAACTTAGGGAAAGAGACATCATTGGCTATTTATACACCATATTGCACAAAGCACCGTGGACTAGGTGGCCATGTAGGTTGCCATAGCGATTATTTTATCTATCAAACTGGAAATTTCCCCTCAGTGTGAAGTACAAGGCAGCACTAATTTTGATTACATGAATCCTGAGCTAGCTTCAGACTTGACCTTAAGGAAAAACACACACACACACACACACACACAAATCTAGCTAGAAACAACAACAAAATATAAGAAAATAGCCTTAAATCTCTTGCATTTATGCATTTAAGATTAAACAACATCTAAAAAGACAAGACTCAGGTCTCATTCCATTCTGACCCCTTCTACCGAGTACCACAGAACTCTCAAGGTCGGTATGCAGCTCAGTGACCTTCACACTGCACTCTATGCGCAAGGAGATAGAGATGAGAAAACATGGCTAACCCTACTGGTCTTCAACTATGTACTTCCCAGATTCTGCGGATTTAATATTAAAAAGTTAGATAATAGTTTTAAACCTGTTATGCATTAATTGATATTACAAAACACAGATTGTATGTTAATATGTGTTCAAGCAATTTAAAAACTACCTGCAAAGGATTTTAAATTGCTTCTTTATTGCACGTACTGGTAGCATGAAAGGTTTATTTAAATATTGCTTTTTCTCCTGCTTGATTTACACCTTACAAGTATCATGTGTGGAAAGTCTGATCATCCCTGGGTTTTATTTGGGAGGACCAGTGGAAGGACAGAGATGTTTATTGTAAGTCCTTTGGCCCTTAATTGAACAAAGGTTTCCTTTATTCTAATATCACTGAAGTTAAACAGCTGTTCATGAAAAAAATAGTTTCTTAGTGACTAAATTCCCTTCCCCTCATCAGCTCCACTTTTACTCCCATGCTTCTTGTGAGGTCATCGTTTATACAAGTTCACCTGTCAATGGAGACTGCCATAGAGCCGAACAAAAAACAGGGACAAGTTTTGGGGGGAAATTACGTTTCTTTTCTGCACCCATCTCTACAGCTGGTTCAAAGTTCAACTTTGAAGGGGTTTTTTTGGACAGAAAAGGGACACTTCTTTCAATATTTCCCATGCTATTCAGCTGTACGGTCAAGAATTCTGTCCTGCGAACACAATTTACCGTCATTTTTTTTAAGTCAAACACCAGTTTAGAAGAATTAAAATATTTATTCAGGAGACCTGGCTTCTATTCCCTGCTCTGCTAGTGATTTGCTGTGTGGCCTTGGGCAAATCACTTCCCCTCGGTTTTTCCCCACATACCACTTATCTTGTTTAGTTAGATCGCAAAATCTTTGGGGCAAGGACCATCTCACTTCATGTTTACACAGTGCCTGGCACAGTGGGGCCTCCAGGCACTACTGAAATACAAATAAATAATTCATTTTCACAAGACAGGATGGCAGAGACTCATCTTCTGCCCACAGCCCTCAGTCGCCTTTCCCCAGCCTGGGAACACCATGGGTGCGTCTACGGGTGCGTTATAGCAAAGGTGTGATTTAATCTAGTTATCATGGTTAATAATAGCAGCATAGATGCTTCACAAAATTCGGCACTGGCTAGCAACTAGAGTATGCACCCTGTGCCCCGGGAGTATGTCTACATTGCAGCTGGAAGCATGTCTCCCAGCCCAGTCAGACTTGAATTAGTGCACTAAAAACAGCATTGTGGACATAGTAGCATGGGCAGAGGCACAGGCTAGCCACCTGAGCTCTGACCTAGGGAGTAGGTGAGCTTGCACTTGGGCATCTAACACATGCTGCCATCCAGCCACAACATCCACACTGCTATTTTTAGCATGCTAGCTTGAGCGGAGCTCATGTGTGTCTGTCTACCTGGGCTGAGAGGCACGCTCTCAGCTACAGCGTAGACAGAAGCACCAGTTTTGGCTGCTCTCTAATGTGCTATCTTGGCTATTCCTCCAGGGCCTTGACATCCTCTAACCCCAAGTCCTAACCTACCGTCAGGAAACCATTTCCGACACACATTTCACTAGCACTCTAATGTGCAGATCATCTTTCGCTCCTCATGGACTGCTGTAGAATGAAGGGGATTGAGAGCATAAACAGCACGGACATCTTAAAGTATACTGCACTGTACATGGGAAGGGAAGGCGTATCCCTTGCAGGACATGTCAAGCCCCCGAGTTGCATCATCACACACTGAATCAGACTGTCCACAGAAAAGCTCTCTGAGTTACTGTATAATTAAACCATTCTGAGGCACACTTATCTACCAATAGCAAATACTCCTGCTATGTGTATTAAAAACCACTTCAATACGGGGGAGGGGGGGGGAAGCTAAATGCGTAGTGGATACTGAAGGACTCATTAACAATCGTACTTTGAAGATCAATTGTTAGCTCCCGCATAATCACAAAGCTTTCAATTTCTCTTCCCATAAGTCTTCTAAATTTACACCTGTGAAAACGAAGGAGACGGTGGGGAGACATTGCCACTTAATATATTCAGGCTCTCCTATGAATATTCAATAAAGCAGATTTAAAGGATAACATCAGTATTAACTCTGAAGCTTTAAGACATTAGGCGAATGTCACTATTCCTCTCCACCCTACATATTCAAGTTTTTAAATCCAGTGCCAGTCCGGAAGGACATCAAAATACAGTGAAGGCAAAGAGAAAATTAGTGTAGGTACAAAGCGAAGAAATCAACTTACCCACATGCTAAAACTGCACAAAAAACAAATTTATATTACATTTTCAAACTACAGTAATTTGAACATATTGGGATTCTCTTGTTATAAGAAAACATAGCAGGACCACGTCAACTTAATTTAAGGCCAACATTTATAGAAGGCTGGGTTAGAGGAGAGGCTTTAGGATTTTAAGACTCTAAAAATGACCATTACCCCTTCAATGGTTTGAACTAAGATGCAATAACATTGCACTAACTTATGAAAATGAGAAAATGACTAGACCAATCTAGTCTTTTTCCATCCTCAGCAAAATGCAAACTGAGCCAATAATAATTAAAATAATAATAACGCCTAAAAATGCACTTATGTAGTGTTTTGCATGAGTAGATCTCAAAGCGCTTCACCATCTTTTAATGCATTTATCCTCAACGCCCATCGTGAGGTAGGGCAGTGCTAGTATCTCCAGTTTAAAGATGGGGAACTGCAGCACAGAGGAGCTAAATGACTTGCCCAAGGTCACACGGAAACTTTGTGGCAGAACCCGGTGAAAGATATTGTTCTTTATAAATCAAAAAATTCTAAATGGGTCTGAGGTAATTTTTCTGCAAAAAAAGTTTTAAATGATGGGGGTTTAAAAAAAATAAAAATACTTACACCATCATACAGACCTCGGTTCAGCAAAGTATTGAAACTTATGCCTAACTGGCAAAAGCCATCTAGTGGAAAGGGTTGATGGGGGCAGAAAGAGTATTTTGGAGAATTGGGAGGAAAAATGGCTTCTCAGGGTGGGGGGTTGTTTTGTTTTATTAATCTTTTGCTGGCCAAGGTAAACTGATCTCCATTTGCAGCCAATAATATCTCTACCATGGACTTCAACAGGAACAGTTACACCAACGTTGAGCGCTTCTGAAAATCCCATCCTTAATGCCAGGGGCTAATGCAATTTAATGTATTAGTATTTACTGTTATTTTATTGCACATTTAATAATTCTAAGGGCATTTGGTGCTTGTTTTTTAAATTGAGACATAAAATAACTCTCACCCAATGAGTAACTTCACTGTAGTCAGTGGGACAACTCACATGCTTTATGTTAGGCATGAGCTCAGGCACCTTGCTGAACTGGGGCCATAGATTTTACACATGAACTAATCCTCCCATGAACTCTGGATAAGAATTATCTTCTGGTATGGAGCGGGAGGAGAGAGGAGGAGAAGTACAGGGCCTGGTCCTGGGAGTTTCTAAACACAGTCCACTTCCAATGAAGTCAGTAGGAGTTGGGGGCACTCAGCACATATCCCAAGATGGCCCCACAGCAGGTGTATCTAGACTAGAATAAAAGGTGGATATTTAAAAATGCAGAGTGAACCAATTTAGCCAGCATCCTTTAAATATACCTTTTATCCTAGTCTACGCAAGCCCCACAACCTGAGGAAGGCCAGCTCTGAAATGGATACAGTGCAGAACTCAGACTCACATGTACTTGGCTCCCTGCCCGCGGTCAATCCACCAGACCACACTGTCTCCTTAAAGCGAGATAAATCCTCCAATACAACACAGTGTTTTACTACTGGAGCTCACATGCTTTTATAACAAATTCTGTATCCGGAATATAAATATAACGAATACAGGCAACACACCACTTTTACTGCATCTGTTAGATGGACAATGTTCTTTCATTAGTCGACTCATTTAACAGCTCTTCTTATTAAAGAATCAGACTGGAAATAAGAAGTGGTAGGACTTATCCTCCACTCACAATCCTGGAACAGCTGAATGTTTCTGCTCACACACATCAGAAGTAAGCATCATCAATATTAAAATCCTTCAGAGTTAGCCCCCCACCTTGAAATGAACAGAGCAGCTCATACCACTCTGAGCTATTGTTTCTATATACCAGCTCAGTACAACAATGCATTGCGTCACACTGAGGGGGTCTTTGCTACCCTCAAAGGTAGCATGTGCAGAATGATGGCATGGCGCAGCACAGCATAGCGTACTGCACACTCCGCCCTGTGATTCTATTGTTTTACACTCTCCCCTTAGAGCTTTCCGCCTCAAAGACTTCAATCCCAACACAAATATAAAAACTGTGCAACAAGCAAAACCTGCAAAGTTAAAGTCAAGAGGAGGCAAATGACCAAGGGAGACCAGCAGTTCTCAAACTGTAGGTCACGACCACAAACAGGGTCACCACCCCATTTTAATGGTGTCGCCAGGGCTGGCATTAGACTTGCTGGGGTCCGGGGCCAAAGCCAAAAGTCAGAGTCCCATTGTCCAGGGCTGAAGCCGAAGCCCAACGGCTTCAGCCCTGGGAGACAGGGCTCAAGCTTCAGCTTCGGGCAGTGGGGCTCAGGTTACAGGCCTCCAGCCCGGGGCTGAAACCCTTGGGTTTCAGCTTTTCCCCCTCCTCCCTCCCACCCAGGGTGGTGGGACTCGGGCTTTGGCCCCCACTCCCCACCCAGGGTGACAGGGGTTGGGCAGGCTCAGGCTTCAGTCTCCCTTCCTGGGGTTGTGTAGTAATTTTTGTTGTCAGAAGTGGGTCACAATTCAACGAAGTTTGAGAACCGGTGAGATAGGTAGATAGGAAGGGAACAGCCAGCACTTCAGAGTGGCAGACCTCAAGTATCATGTAGAGGTTAGTGCCAGCTAGAAAAGCCTGGCTTCAGTGTTGTACTTCATAGAAATGAAACGAGAAGCTACGTACAAGCCCACCATCCTCAGGTATCTGCAAAGGTATTAGGTTTTCCCCTGTATACATGGGTATGTATAGTTGTAAATATTTATATATTATATACATAGACAGTATTTTCTCCCTCTGAAGCAAATGCTGATGCAAGCAGATTGACAAGTACTTAGAGAGGGTTACTGCTGACTGACTGTGATAAAATGCTTTCATCAGCTAGAATGCTGGGCCTTAAAATAACACACCACTTCCAGTAAAACAGTAAGCAATTACAAATAAAAAAACAGCACACAGCTTTACAACAATTTAATCACACTACTTCACATTAGGGAATAACACTATCTCTCTGAAATAGGCGGTGGATCAGCATTTTTACTTAAAGTTATCAAAGAAATACTTCTTCATACAATGACAATGTATACCTATAATTCACAGCATGCAAAGTTGCTAAACCTTCTGTGTAGTGGTACACAGGACACGCATGTATATCCTGCTTGTAGTTTACCCTCAAACATTTGCATATATATTAAAAACATTGTATATACTCTCTGCACAAATACTTAAAACACAAAAGCAAACTTTGCTAATTTCAGTTAATGTAAACAAACATGGGACAAAACTGTTTTAAAAACCACCCTTGGTTTTGCAGCATTAGGTGTAATCTATACCAACAGCAACCACCACAGGTCAAAGAAATACACCATTTATAAAGGATAAAATACACAGAAACAAAACAAATGACAACATTTAGTACAGTATTGTCTTCAGTCCTACATATCTAATTAACAACTCCTCAAGGGGCAAAACCACAGGCAAGAAAAGAATCTCCACATCACAAAAGGGAAGGGGGGGTGGAAATCAGTTGTTTTAAGCCAGATTTCACTTAAGCTACTACTTTTATGAAGATGCTGGATGAAATCCTGACCCCAGTGAAGTCACAGGAGTTTTACTATTGACTTCAATGGGACCGGGATTTCATCCAGTCTACAACAAAAGATATTAGGATTCACATTAGCTGAAGAACCTCAAGGAGGTTTCTTCTTGGGTACAATGCAAGGTGCTAATTCTTAACAACACATAGGGGGAAATGGAAGAGCCACTAGCCTGAAATTTCAATTATTTGGTCAGAATGTCAGTTTCTAAAAATATGTCAAAATTCCCTTCTATCATTTCAATTGGGAGAAGTAAGGGAGGAAGAACAGTGGGGGTTATACAAATTTCACTGGACTGAATTTACAGAGCTTCTTTTCTGAAGAAAAGGAGTACTTGTGGCACCTTAGAGACTAACCAATTTATTTGAGCATGAGTTTTCGTGAGCTACAGCTCACTTCAATTTAGTCTCTAAGGTGCCACAAGTACTCCTTTTCTTTTTGCGAATACAGACTAACACGGCTGTTACTCTGAAACCTATCTTTTCTGAAGGACGTAGTCTGGAAAGATGCAATGCATGCTGGATATAGTCCAAATACATCAAAATACATGGAACAGAAGGGATAAAATATCCCCCAATAATTTGCATAGATCCACATTATTTAATTTTTTGGTCATTCAAGAATTCAAAACACTTGTAAAAAGAATGTTTTAATGATCTTTAAGCGCTTTTAGTTACCCAGCACTGAAGCAGAGCTCAGCCAAGCCTGACCTTTTGGAGGGGTGTTTCAGACTCCAAACCCAAAATTTTTCATCTTGGGTCCCTGTGACAGTCTCATCTCTAGATTTGTCCCTTTCGTGCAATGTACACAGGAAGCCAAGTCTGTCAGTCATGGTTTGATGTCTAACATGTATGAGCTGGCATTTTTTAACGTATGTATTAATATCACCAATAGTAGATAAAAAAATTCCTTCAGATAAGCTTAGCAGAATGCAATTAGCAGCTTTTAAAAACAAATATCTGGTTCCTCAAAGTTGTCACAGTGCCCTTATTTAACTCTTGTTCCAGCTGCTACTACTGCTCTCAGAAGGAAAAGTGTGGCTTAGATAGTTAGCACATTGCTAATTAAACGTCACACTTTTCAACATTAGGGATGCAGTATTACTCAGAGATAGAAACTAGCAAGGATTTATTTTGGGGGTGGGGGGGGGGGACACCACCCAAAAACCCAAAGCTAGAAACTACTGAAAACAACTTGATGAACAGTTGTACATTCACTTTGGAATAGCTCTTTAATAACAGAGCCCTGCTGGACTCGCCAGCCCAGCCTCTGCAGAGACATCAGAACTCTTATTGCCTGGGTCAGTGGTCATCTGGCACACCACAGAAAAGCAGCCTTTTGCTCCCCGCTCACCTAGGGGTCTGGCAGGATTGTCAGTTGCACTGTTTCTACTGGTCTATTCACGGACAAACTTGCAGTCAGTCACCCATATGAACCTGAACATCCCTCATTTCCTGCTAGAGGCCAGGAGAACTAGTTTGGCCATTAATTAGCAGATTAAGGAAAAATTATAGGGTATGGAAAGGTGGGGACGATAGAGGAAGATTCCTCTAAAATGAAGGTGCAGGCAACTGCCTCAGATATCCAGGGACCGAGGCTTAAAAAGCAATTAAAAAAAACTACAGACCAGATCCTCAGTTGGTGCAAGTCAGCACAGCATTATGGTCTTCAATGAACCTACACTGATTGACGCCAGCTGAGGAGCTGGCTTTACATCTCTTTTAAACTTATTTATGGGATAAAGTGTCAGAGTGAGAACAGATACAGATTTCAATAAATCTACAGTTAAAATATTCTTCCTGAGCATGTAATTCGGAGGGCAATTAAGAAATATTCAAAACGATTTATGTCAAACAAATCTAAATTATGGGTCTCCATCATTTTTCCACAAATCTTTCAAACCATCTCATATTCTCCATATTCAAAGTAAGAGCTCATCAAACAGAGGTCTACCAGATCTGCCTGTCAGTGGTAACAAGTAAGGCTTTTTTATTATTATTACTACCACAAATGATATAAGCTGGACACAGCATTCTGCTAAACTAAATATTGACACATCTGCTTACCACGTGTGTTAGTAGCCATGTCAGCCACTTTCTGAAAGGCATCCAAAAAGGCAGCAGCTGCTACTACTGTAGTCCTGAAATGCATACAGAAAAACAAAACATTAGCTGTGTCTCATTGCTGCCCGTTTAATTATTGTCAAAAATGTTTAGGCTTATTAAGAAACTAGTGGGAACTTGCAGGGGCAACAATATAACAAATCCCCCTCTATTTTGTGTTTGAATTTAGCCCTCTTCTGCCTTCATTTCTTAATCTCTTCCTTGCTTTGTGCTGGTACTATGGACATGCTAATGCTGTACTGTGAATTGCACAGGACAGGTGTTATTTCAAAAGGATGCAGTCAGCCCCTTATAGCGGATTTTATCTGATGAATCAATATTAAAGCAATCAAACATGAAAAAGAATCTAAACAAATTAAAGCCACTATTATTTTTGGGAGGCACCTGTATGCTTCAGGATACATCCCCAGATAAGGGAGAAGTAAGTTCTCTGCAGTCCCAGTCAAATCCCTATCCTAAGCACATCATTTGAGTTCTCACTTGAAGTGTACCTGCCTCCCTGATAATTGTGAGAGCACAAATGGGTACTTTCCAAGAGATCCGTTGATCCTGTTTGGGAGTTTTGGGACCAGTGGGAAAAGGAGAATATTCACTACCCAGAGAGTTCTCTCTGTTCTACAGTTACACCAGGGCAGAACAAATGATTATGTCATTCTCCTCTTTACAGGCAGGTCACCTTCAGTCTTCGTTGCCGAGCCAGCTAGACCCACCTCCACCTTTGCCTCTAGAGGAGCTAAACCAAATGTCTTATAAATGTCTTATATATAAACATGTACAACAACAAAATTGCACCTGCTGACTAATCGTGCGCGCCTGTGCAAGCAGAACCAGGGCAAAGAAAGGAGTTACAAGTAAGAAGTCTCTTCTGTACCGGAGGCAGACTCACCACAAGGAGGAGACAAACACACACCCCAAGAGGCAGAAGAGACTAGATGGCAAAGGCAGACGAGCCACCTGAAGAAAATTCCATCAGAACTAATGCACAAGATACAGAATACCTTCCCCCCGATAACCCCCCACATCCTTGACAGAGGGCAGGCCCACCAAGCTATGAGGAATGCATTATCCATAGGCAGCATCTGAGGATGAAAGCATAGAGGCAGTATGTTGAGAACACTTCTGCAGGGACCACCAAGTGGGAGATTTGCACTTCTTCAGCTACAGCTGCTCACCTGCTCTGCCTAGGAAGTGAACTGGATAGGCCTTTAAGGTTCAAAGGGCAAGGAAGGCCTGCTAATTGCATAATTCAGATAAACAGTTTTATCAATTTAGATAGCCAATCTAGCCGCTGGCATCCAGTGATTCTTACCCTCAGAATGGACAAACAGATTCCAATTTTCTAAATAAGCAGGTCTTGAGGGCCCTACACATCGCAGCTTTGTGCCAGAGCTTTTCTTTTTCTCTCTTACAGTCTGGGTATCCTGATTTAAATGAAATTAGGACAGGACTTTAGGGATTAAATGAGAACAGTGGCACAGCAATACTTAGTCCTCATGGACAATGAGGTACAGAGAAACATAGGCGAATATAGTGAATTCCCTCCTGCCCACAACAGTTGGAGAGATCATTCCAAATGAGTCCCAAACAATCAAGATTTCCTTAAAGAGATCTGAGACAAAGTAAAATTTATGGAAGTCTCCTCATTGTGGCCTAAAGGCAAAAGTCCATCTAAGCCACACCCCGCCGAACCAAAAACATGAGCAGAAAGCTGCAGGGAAGCTTGTCCGCAGTCAGAATTGTAGATAAAGAATGGTTTTCCTGGGAGAGCTGGAACTGGACTACTTGGATTTTATCCAACCCTCACTTCATGCACACCCTCAAAATAGAGGAGAAATAAATGGTAGTGCATGGTTGGGCTACAGCCGGTGCAGAATTCCTCCTAAGAGCCTTCTCAATCTTCTGATCCAAGATATGGGTTTGAAAGAGATGATAACCTCAAACAGATGGAAGGAGGGCTCTCTACATGCTGTCATTTGTAGGTCAGCCCCGAGACAGGGGGAGGAGAAGGGCTTCTCTAGCTAATTGTTAATACTTATTCATGGACCTGGCTATTTCCAGACCTGGATTTTTCCAGCACTGTTTTCCTATTGTTAGGCTCTTCCAAAATCATGCGCTACATTATCTTATCCAGATTGTTAATAAGGAGGTTCCACTTCTCTGATAAAAAATACTAGGGGGGGCCTGACTCCAGCTTCGATTACATATTCTCCCCTTTGTCAAAGGAAGCAGCAGAGGCAAAAGATTAACATTTTCTGGGAGTGAGTGAGTGAATCCTCAAACTGTCTGTGCACAGAGCCATTAAAGCACCTGGGAGGGAAGTTTTCTTTGTGCTGCGTGGGTGGTAGAGAAAAAAGACTTTGAATAAGACCTATAAAATAATTGGCTGAGCAACAGAACTTCAGCACCTGAAGGCAAACACTTCCCCCCTTTGAAAAGAAGCTGCTGGAGGAGATGGTGTCCTGGAAATTGTCCTCTACTCTTCTAGCTGCAGTAGTTGAGGACAAGGCCTGGATCTGAAAGCTCCTATTCAGGTAAATCTCTGTCATGGGCAGCTGGCATCAGAGACTGTCCAGGCCAGGGGCAGCAGAGAGGTAGTCTGGAGCTTTGAGGTGCTGCCAGATGCCATTGCTCCTTCTGAAGGGCAGCTTCACAGCAAGAATCCGTGACGAAGGTCCATGTTGTACAGGTGCAGCTAGAGTATGCAGAGCCTCTTTTTTGGGGGCAGGAGAGGAATGTCCCTTGTCACTGCTGCCCATAAGGAAAATTACAAAAATGAGGAAGAACTCTGAAAACCTGCACTGATAAGCCAGAAAATGGCAGAGACCAAAGATGTACTGGGGAGACAAAGCAGGGGGCAAGATCTGGCTAGCTAGTGTGTGCCAGGATCTGGAGATTCTCCTGGATTCTGGTCTCCTTGTTGAAAGACAAGGAGTTGCCCAATTGTCCTGAACTGGTGGCATTCAGGATGTTTGAGGAACTGGAGCGGTTTCTGAAGCAATCCCAACTGGGCAAACAAACTGTATTTCCTAAATAAATTATTAAAAACTTCCAGGTTGCCCTAATTTGTTTAACACACCTTAGCTTAAGGACATACTACACTGTAACCTTTCAAACAGTTAACCCCCTCAAGGACTCCACTCCTTTTTCTCCTCTCCCAGCAGTAGCCCCACCTGTCCTCTGTACAGACTACCCCCACTTCTCGCTGTGTGTCATTTCCTCCCCACACTTGGCCACAGCTGCATTTGTACGCCATCTATCCCTACAGCTTCCCAAGCAGGGAAAGGTGGCAGAAGCAGGAAGCCAGATAAGACTCGGGGTATTGGGTACATGGAGGAGCTCCTGGAGATAAGGAAGTGGGCCTAGCTCCTTCCAAAAGTACCAATATGGCTCCACTTTCCAGTCCATCCCATTCAGGATAAGACTTCAGGGAGAACTTGGAAACTGGCCAGACAACGTTTGAACATCTAAGAACCCAGGCAGACTCTTTCCAGTTGTGCCTTCCAAAATCCAAAGTGGATTTAATAATGATCTGCAACTTGGAGCGACACTTTGGCACAGTCCTGTAAAACCTTTCTGGCATTTAAGTACTCCCAGTACATGGCAATTGCCTTACTGGCAACACATATCGAAAAAGGGCAGGTGGGGGCTGGATAGGGTGGGGACAAGCAAGCTCACATTGGCCAAAACAATGCCTTCCTAGCCCCAGGGGCACGCTTCAAATCCCATACTGCAGGACTGCTGGTGGAGGAGAGAAGGACATGGGGGTGGGGGAAAAAAAAACCTGAAAACAATCTTTAAAAATAGATAACTACACAATCTAATAGGAGTCAGAGAAAGCATGGTTCCTCTTTCCTTCCTTTTACTTCTTCAGTAAGACAGGTGAATCCCACCTGGGAAACCCAATGGGATGGGACTGCATGGAAAGGGAAGCACACGTCAGGCAACCAACCACATACAGGATTTTTGTGGGGTTTTTAATAGGACATATGAGAAGTGTATATCCCATTAGTTTAGGAAATAAGGTTCAGTTCATAGTAACATGCAATTTAAATTTCTCCCCTCTCCCTATGTAAGCAGAAAGGCATTTTATGAGCCTGTTGATTCTGTTACAGATACCAAGTTGTGATATGATATAGAAGCTGCTTGAATAATATTTTATTAATGGAAGTCTATGAAAAGTTATCCAGAATGTTCTTAGTATACTGAGACCCAACTAGTTACATGTTATTAACTGCTGCCAAATGACCCAGCACTGGGATTTCCTTGGCAGCCAGATCTTCTGTCCTAGTTTTTAGGTTACCATAGACTTTACCCAATATTTAGAGTACTTCTGTAACTTAATAAGCCTTCTTTATCTTACATTTATAAAAATAATGCGAGGACTTTCGACCCCAAAGCTATGGGTTAATTAAATCAAAATAAATCAACTGTCTTACATTAGAATTCCAGATGGGGCCACATCATGAAAATGAAAATGTGAAAAGAACTTACAGTCCTGTGTGGACAATTAGCTATTTTTCTAAAATATACTAAAACTGTAAAAGGAGGCACACAGAATTTACATCGATGAGTTATGAATATGAAATATTAAAAAGAAACGCTAAACTAAAACCATGCTAAATAGACTATCAAGGATGAAACACCATTTAAACTACGCAGTATGTCTAGCATGTCCCACATGCCAAGGGGATGGGCTATGCGATAAGAAACTTACCTTAGCTGAGACTGCAGTTTCCCAGCTTTGTTTATAAAATCTTCCCAAACTGGGTAACTTCCCTGAAAGGAAAAAAAAAAAAAAGAATTTTAGTGGCCATTCAATTTTGATGTTCAGAATTCAGTGTTTGGGATAATATGAATGATCAAAGTAAAGCAATAAAGCCTAATTTTTGTTTAATAAATGTCCATCCCTTGAGCCATGTAATATTTTTCTAGCAATTTATCTGCTGTTCCTTTAAAATTACATTGTCCTTAAACAAAAAAAACTCCCACTGGTTCTGAATTCAGGCTGCCTGTTTGCTGAACATAAGCAGCAGAGAGAACACTATAACCCAGGACTTGAGACCTAAGTTTAAATTCCTACTCTGCCACAGACTTCCTTTGTGACCCTGGGCAAACCACTTAGGGCTTGTCTACACTTACCGGCAGATCGACATGCAGCGATCGATGCATCGGCAGTCAATTTAGCGGGTCTAGTGAAGACCCACTAAATCCACCGCAGATCGCTCTGCCGTCGACTCCTGTACTCCACCTGAACGAGAAGCACAAGGGGAGTTGACAGAAGAATGTCTCCCATCGACATAGGATGACGGTACCCCACGTAAGTAGATCTAAGTACACCCCGTAAGACCCCACGGTAAGTAGATCTAAGCTACGTCAACTTCAGCTACATTAGTCATGTAGCTGAAGTTGTAGAACTTAGATCGATCTCCCCCCAAAGAGTCAAAGGTGCTAACATGACCGTGAAACTGTCTAACATTAAACCGTGTCAAATAAGGTTTGGTATACAGATCCCATAGCCCTGCTTAGCACCATTGCAAACACAATTAAACATCTTTTTAACCTTTTATTACAAATGGGGGGGGGTTACTATTTAAAGCATTTGAAATGTAGAATAAGGCTTTCATTTGAACAACATCCCTTGTTCCTTTTTCCACTCTACCTGGGGAGAATTTTTTTGAGTAAAACACCTTGTTTGACAGTCTTTCAGATGGTATCAAAGATAACTGTCTTTTTTGGAGGGGAACTTAATTGAGATGGGTTGGACCTGTTATAAATGCAGTTTATAAATGCAGCTGAAGTTTGACCCTTGACCCTGTTTAGATAAAACAAGACATACACAAGAAGGGAGAAGAAGGAACAGCAAAGACAAAGTGCAGCTTCTGTCTCTGGTGTTAACTTTCGCTTGCAATCTCTCTTCTGGAAAAATCACAGGCACAGCACATGGTCTTACTGGCCACTCTGAGACCTGGCAAACTTATACCAGCAATGGGCTGTTTAGGGCATTGCTTTTAACAGCCTCTTTCTGATCACAGACTCAAAGCAGCATAGCAAAATATACACTTTCGGCTGGCTAAGCCAGACTCTAAGACAAAAGGCAAACTGAGAAGGATAGCAAAGATAAGAAAGAACGTGTGGATGGAAAACGACATACTCGGTGGTTGGGGGGGGGGGGGGGGGAAATGGGGCGGGCACAAAGTCTCACATCCCAGGTGGTATTCAGGATTTAGCCAGAGCCAGTGGAGAGGACAATGTCATCTGGTTCCCTCTCTGGCCCAGTCTGCTCAGCACCTCTCAGGATTAGGACAAAGAAGATCCAGGTCCCAGCAGACAGTGGGGCTCACTCCTTCCCCTTCTTTTAATCAGCCAGCATTGCCGTCATCCCCCAAAATCTCCTTCTGAGGACTCGTGGTCCTCATTATTTTGTCCACCAATTAGGCCTAGTTTCTAATACCCTAATTTTGGTTCACTGTTTTCCTGTCCCCAGGCTTTTCTTGGTTACCAAGAATTATCTTAACATTGTTCTTGAATTATATCAGTAGGCGTTTTTGTTAAGACTAATTCAGTCTGTCTCCCTTTTGCACCTTTTCCCATCAACGTTTATTGGCATAGGTTATTGTGACATCTTACAGACTTTCACTCACTCTTCTCAGTTGAGCTCACAATTAGGATAAACTGGTAGGCCCCATTACCACAACAGTTCTATTCAGAATAAGTGTCAAGTCCCCCTTTGACCTAGCTTCTCCCTCCCCGCCCTAGTACAACCAACTGTCCATGCCCTCCCACAAATAATTCCAACTGACTAGGGGTTAGAGAGAAAAAGAGAACTGTGTTCACTTTAACAAATGTGTAAGACACTCAGTTACTGCAACATGGTACAAGCCTAGATAAAACTGATGCCCATTTCTGAGAATACGCATTCCAAATAGGAAGTTATTATATGCAAATACAATTGTTTGTAGTAAGGCATATCTGCCCTCAACAGGTTTCATCTCTGCTTCTATCAAATGAGACAGAAGATAGTCTATTAATTATTTATATCACCACAGTGTCTAAAAGCCCTCGGCATGGACCAGGGCCCTACTGTGCTAGGTGCTGTACAAACAGAACAAAAAGACAGTCTTTGCCCCAAAGAGCTTACAGTCTAAATATCAGTCAAGAGGAAAAAAAAAGATGATACAGTCATACAAATTGGGAAATACAAAGAAACAACAAGATAAGAATGGTCAGCATGATAGGCACTGATATCAGTGTACCAGTGATATCAGTACACTAGCCGTTGTCCAGTTTTTTGCAGACATTATCTACTCTTCAGATTTTGTATCATGCAATACCGTATCTGGTAACACCCCAATCTTACAGGAATTCTGCACCAGGAGTGGCTTCTTTTGCTAACTGCTCTATATGACAGCAAATCAGAATGTCAGATCACAATGTGTTTATTAACTATAATCCAGTGGAATTTAAAAATAAGGGCCTGACCCCGGCAAGCCTAATCATAATTCCCACTGAAATCAGCGACTCGGGTTCAAACCCTAAAATTGCTAGTGATGGTAGATAAGTATCAGTGTCAATAAGTCAGATTAAGATATTAAATACCTCCAAAAAAATCTTTTCACCTAATCGAAGAGACTAACTATTTTACCAATCTTGTATTGATTTGCTAAACCAAAACCAAGTTTATTTGAAAAGAAGAGCATTGTACTTGGCAGGGTTAAATCAAAGGGATATCTTCAGGGCAAAACAGAAAGCAGCAGGTTCAAAAGGACACACCAGTTTCCCCAACAAAAGTTTCATACAACATAGCCAATTTAATGTAAATTTGGTACTTACTGTTCTCGGATTCCTCCACTTTCCTAATATTATTTCAACTCAGCTCGCTGACAAGTCTTAGAAGCCTCATTTTTACAGTGCATTTCCTTAATCAAGTTCACAGCTAATTGATTGGAATGCATCCCCTCTCCCCCCCACTTTGAGAAATGTCAGCAGACACAAACCCCAGCATGAAGCTGACCACATGTAATTAAAGTCAGCTTCAGAACATGCAGACGCTGAAGTATAAGGCTGAAATCTTGCCTGCACTAAAATCAATGAGAGTTTTGTTACTGACTTCAATATGGCCAGGATTTTACCCTGAGATTTTTTCCAGGTGACACCCCAAATCAGCAAGGCCCACTCTTAATGAACACCAGGAAGTGAGGAGGCCTCTTTGTAATTCCCACATTCACGATTCCTTTAGAAACCAGATTTTGCAGCCAATGGCTCTGCACTTGCAGAATTGTATTGTTCTTATTGTTACTATAACACAGGTCAAAGAAGTACCTTGCTGAATCAGGGCCTAAGTACATACTGAAATTTCAGTCCATGAATAGTCCCAATTACCTCCCTGTCCTTCGTACCTTGCTGCATCAGTGCCTTATGAAACGCACAGGAAATGATTGTTACATTTGCCCTCCATACCACCATCAGGAATTGGGAAGGAAACTCAAATCTGGACTACCAGAGCATTTACAGTTCGGCTATCTGCTGCCTTCTGAACACCAGCAACCTCACAATGTAATTAATTTAATACACTACCTATTAGACATGAGAAATGAAGACTCTTTAACTAGAGAAATGGCAGAACACTACACTGGCCTTTCCATCATTAACAGCAAATATCGAGAGAAGAACAGAATGAATCAGAGGACTGATAATGAATTACACAGCCTCACCCATCTCAGGGCTTGTCTTCACTGCAGCAGTTAGCTCCAGGTCCTTGTTGAGCCAGCCTTGCTTGAGTGAGAGCAGCCACCTGGCAAAAGGCTTGAGCTATACAGTGTTTGGATTAGGAGGTTATGAGCTGTGCTAATTCGAAAGGTAGTCTGTAGCTGCATCCTCGCTGAATTACTAGCTCAAGCATCAACAGCAACGGGGCTTCCAGCTACACCCCTAACAGGCCAGCTAGCTTGAGTTTAAAACATCATTTACCTCAAGCTAGAGATGGGGCGGGGGAGGAGAACTGGGCTGGGGGCAATGCTTGATTTACACCCTGCAGTGAAAACAAGCCCTAAATTTCTGATTCAAGTCTGGCCAAGGTGAGTAACAACAATTGGCTATCCTTGGAGAGCCATGAATGGCCTGTGTGTAAAATGGGAAATTCTTGTCCAGTGACCACATCTCTCACAAACAAGAAGTCACTCCACAGCTGGCAACCTCTGCAGAAAGGCCCAGGGGTGAAGATGTATGAAGGAGGCCCTTCCCTCTTATCCCTAGAAGTAGCTTGTGCATAACTAAAACACCATACCAAGATAGGAGAAGCCCTGCTATTATCCTAGCTGTGACTGTTCTGTGGGTGGAGAAAATTTCCGTCTCTAGGGCTATGACACCTTTCACACACATTTATTTTAATGAATTCAGTAAATCAGTCAGGTTGCCATGAACCTGAACCTAAGTATGTCTACACCTCATGTGGAAGAAATGGATGTTAAAATTTTATTCAGGGTGGTAAGACCCTGAATAAAGTGTTTTATGTTCAGACAGAATTGTCAGCCATGTAAATGCAAGACACCCATTGATGAGTTAATCACTGCCATCTCCTTAAACCTATCAGTATTACTGAAATCTACTACTTTGAACCCTTTTCTTTCAACAGTAAGCTGGCTAGAGTGTCTATATGCAACGTATGCATTATGTATGTGTATGCCAGGAACATTCAAAGCACTGACAACTAACAGCAGGGTCTAAGGCTTTACTGGATTCTCAAGCAAAATACAAGCTGACAACTAAGCTTAGCATTCCAGTGGCAGCATTACACTGCTAACTGTGCCTAATGGTACAGAGAATACGGACACCAGTCATGAATTTAATTGTGTCACAGGGAGACTCAAGAGAGAGTAGAGACAAAATATAACTTGGGAAGGGGAGATTTTGTGGTACCACCTTGCCACACAGAAATCAAATTCAAATCATCATCTACCACTTCCACAAATCTTGGTTCTCTTTGTTTTTAAGCCTACCCACAGAAGCTGCATCAATGTAATTAAATTGGTTTCTAAATTGATTTAGTTAAATCAGTACAAATCCTTTCACGTGGACATTCTTAAACTGATCTAAGAGTGGCTGATCGCGATTTAGCTTAACTTGATACCAAAATAGCAATTTCTTAGTTCAATCCTAATTGAATCCCTGAATGTTTGCTCACTTGCAATCTAGCAACAAGCCCACCTTCTAGCAGCATGTGTGTGTTGTGGTTTTTATCTGCACTTCACTTATAGCATTAATTCCTGTATAACCCCTTTGGCTAGCAATAACTCACTCTGCGTTTCCACAGCTCTGACCTCTCCCCCACTAATCTTCTATATAAACTCGTATTTTGTAATTTCCAATTATTCCTATCCAGTAGAAAATGTTCTTTCCCTTTAACCTTCAAGTCAGCCTCTTCTGAAGCCAAATCAGCAGTTTGTTTCCTCACCCGCCCCCCTTTTCTGGAATTTAATTCATGTGTATTAATTATGGTGTCCCTTTGAACCCTTCAACCAAATACTTCTGTCAACCTAATCTTGTGAGGTACTGAATGCCCTGAACTCCCAGTGAAAGCAGTAGGAGTTGAGGATGCTCATCAGGTCACAAGATCTGAGGGTAAATATTTATCCTGTCTCCTCCAGCTAGGGTGACCACAGGTCCTGATAAAATCAGGACTGTCCCGATATTTAACCCTTTCTCACGCATCCCGATCGATGTACAATTGGGACCCCATTTGTCCCAATATTCAAGTAAGGAGGTGAGCAGGAGGGAAGCGCCAACTCTGTGGGTGCTCCGGGGATGGCACACGCACAGGGAAAAATTAGCAGGTGCGCTGCATCCACCGGCAGCCAAGCTCCCCCCTCCTCGCCTCCTTCTCTCCCCCCAGCATGCCACGTCCCCACTCCTTCCCTTCCCTCCCAGGGCTTTAGCACCCCCAACACCTAATGGCTGTTTGGCGACACTTAGGACTTTCCAGGAGGAAGGGCGAGGAGCAGGGATGTGGTGCACTCAGGGGAGGAGGCGGAGAAGAGGCAGGCAGGGGCAGGGACTTGGTGGAATGGGGGCAAGGCGAGGGCAGTGCAGGGGCGAGAAGAGGCGGGCAAACACCCACCAGGCAGAGGGGAAGTCGGTGCCATAGTCCAAGGCGAGTTGTGGGAAAGGTGAGCGGCAAGCCAGCAGCAGGCGGGGAAGTTAAGAGGCAAGCGGTGGTCAGGGAGGGTGAAGAGGTGAGTGGTGGGCCAGCGATGGGCAGGGGGTGTGAGGAGACAAGCGGCGAGCCAGCAGCGGGCAGGAGGTGTGAGGAGGCGAGCAGTGGGTGGGGGGACTGAGGAGGGATGCAGCAAGCCAGGAGCAGGTGGGGGATGAGGAAGGACGCAGTGGCGGGGGGCCCAATATGGAGGGGGCGGGACCTGGGGCAGCATGAGGGTGGCGCCTGGGAGGAGCAGGGGTGGACTGTGGGCAGGGCTGATGGCACCCTACCTCCAGCTGAGGAAACAATTTATGCAGGACCATCTGGATGAGGTTTATGGAGAGCAAATAAGGAGGAAGAGGTGGTCCACTGGTTAAAACACTAGCCTAGGACTTGGGAGACCTGGGTTCAAGCCCCTTCTTTGCCACAGACTGTGTGTGTGACCTTGGACAAGTCACTTGGTTTCTCTGGGTTCCCCATCTGTAAAATGGGGATAACCAATACTTCCCTACCTCAAAGGGGTGTTGTGAAGATAAAAGATTGTAAGGTGCTCAGATACTATACAACAGGGGGCTATGGAATTTGGCCCAACAGATTGTCCATTAAATTTGTAAGATTTCATCCTAAGAAACATTTAATGCAACATTACTTTTTTAATTAATTGGAAAAGCAACTATATACTTGCTTTGACTAAAAATCCTTGTGTGATTTAAGACTACTCTGGAAGAACAACAACAAAGAGGTTTTAAGTGCAATGTTTCATTGTTCAGTCTGAAATTTCTGATTTCAAAACAGCTGATAAAGGAAATCAATTTTTTTCTTTAAATGTTAGAGTCATTTGAGCTCAAGTGTTATCTGTAAAAGGGGAAGGCTTCCTTTATCTTTCAAACCCTGTTCACAGTATGAAGGGAGTGTTGGGCAGATCAGCTTCAGGACATAAGTCCAAGGGCCATCTATTAAGCAACTTCATGGTTTACACAACAAGTCAGACATTTGTAGTTTTGGTTTTTGGGAGGTTTCTTAATGTTAATGCTTTATCATTTGGGATCTGTTTTCTCAGAACTAACCTTATGCCTATTGAAGAACTTGGTTCTTTAAATGTCAACTACTGTGTTTTTCCTTGGAATTTATATTTCATCACAATAAGACACTCCAAAGTATCTACAGTGACACACCTTGGTGTTTAGCACGCTCTGGTTTTGGCTGCTTGCCATCCAACCATCAAGGCGTGTCATTATTAGACCATATCTTATTGCTTAGTTGGTTGGTTGATGGGTGATTAATTGCAGCGTGGGTGAGTCCTCTCCTCAGATCAGGCGATTCATGTACTGTAAAGGTGGGCAGGGCACTGTCTTTCTACTTTTACCTCTCCTCCCTGACTGACTAGCCTGCGGACTGACAAAGGAAACAGTGAGTCCTACCCTGTCAGTATTTAGCCAGTTCACAATTAAAACTCCAAACCGTGTCCCCTCAAGGCAGGGGTGAAAGTGCGCCAGTACGTTGTACCGGTAAAAAGTGGCCACTGGTACCAGCCGCTGGTACCAGCCTGGGCAAAGGGGAGCACTTTGGATTCTGTGCACGTGTGGGGGTGAGCCCATGGTGTTCGGAGTGTGGGAGGGGGCTCAGGGCTATGGCAGAGGGTTGGGGTGCAGGGGTGTGAGGACTCCGGCTGGGGGTGCGGGCTCTGGGGTGGGGTCAGGGATGAGGGTTTTGGGGTGCAGGAGGGTGCTCCAGGGCTACGGTGGGGAGAGAGAACTCCCCCAGCTCTCTCCCTGCAGCAGCACCTGGGCTGGAGGAGGAGAGGCGCCTCTCCCCGCCATGGCTCCGGGGCTGGGATAGGCGCCCCTCCCTTGGCCCCCGCAGGTCTGGGCCAGGGCTGGGTTCGGGGAGGGGTGACCCGCAGCCGGATCTGGGCCTCTGGGTCCGGGCTGGGGCCGCCCTGGCAGGTATGGACCGCGGCATAGTTGGGGCCAGAGGGCCGCCACCACCGTGGCAACCTGGCAACCACCTGCAGCCCCGTGGCAGGTTGGGGGCTGCGGCATAGTTGGTGCCAGGGGAGGGACACCCCTCCCCTGGCCGCGACAGGTCCCCAGACAGGTTCCCTGAGCGCCCGCGCGGCACTAAATAGGCTGCTGCACAGCTTACAGGGAACGTAGGTCATGATTCTTCACGCAGGAACGAGTGTAGAATGGTCACTCCCTGGCGGATTTGGGAGTTGCTAAAAGAGGTGATCTAAAAATGGCTCTCTTCCTTCTTTCAGGCCAGTAAACCTGCAAAGGTAGTTAATATATGAACTGAAACAACTGAACAACAATCACCTTGAGGTCTAAGAACATCAAGCTTGAGAAGAGTAAAGATTCACTCTCTCCAGAAAAGGATATTGATCTGGTTTATCAAGAAACCAATACTGCACAGATATAGATGCGCAAAGTAAGGCTATACTTGATGAAGAGGGCCATACTTACACGGATTATATCTAATGGCAAGGATGAGAAAGAACCAAATTGCTGGTGCTGACTGTGCAATCCAAAATAAATTTAAGGGTCTTGACAGCTTAGCAAAAGGAATTAGTGAACAGTTTATGATGATTCTTTATCTACTTCAAGGAAAAAGACTGGCTTTCCTTAATAGTCTATGTGCATGTACTGCGAATGACAAAGGTGAAGGAAAGACTTAGATGAAGCTATGATGCACATTGCTAATAAAACCGGTGTTAGGTGACTCCAGTCCTGGTGTCAGTTCCTCCTATGACATTCACCAATGACAATTACTGCAAAAGACGCAGCAAAAGTTTGACTCTTTGCTTGTGCTAACATCCATCACATACACAACCTTTGACAGAACCATCTGAACGTCACAGGATGACCTGGATGTACTACCTATTTTAGGGAAAAAATTGAGAAGATGGTTTGACGGTCCCACTGGGGTGGGAGGAGGAAAAAAAAAAGAAGAAAATGGGGAGGAAGCAGGGTGAGGGCAGCGGGCAGAGCAGTAGTGTTACTCATCAAAGCCAGGAATCTCCACTTCCTCCCCTCAAGCCACAGCTTCCCTCCCTGCAACCCACATTTATCACATTAACAGCTCACTGTTTAGAGGCATTAATACAAAAATCATGGGCGTTAGCACAGGGGTTCTCAAAATGGGGGTCGTGACCTCTCAGGGTGTTGCAAGGTGGTTATATGGGGTTTGCGAGCTGTCAGCTTTGTGGGGCTGACAACCCTGAGCCCCCATTAAATTACCCCCCTGCTTTTAATTTATAAGTGGGGTCATACTCAGAAGCTTGCTGTGTGAAAGGGGTCACCAATACAAAAAGTTTGAAAACCACTATGTTAGCACTTCTCAAAAAGTTAACTGGTGATTTCCTTCTTGGGTTTTTTAGCATAATTGTACAACTAAACTTAAGTTTACAGTTCTGTCACCAAATTTCACACACTAGTAACACATCCACAGACTGCACATCTGTCCTCACAACAACAAAACAATATTAACTCTACTCCTGAACACGCCCTGAAAATATAAAAAAAACCACACAACCCTAAAAATCTTACCCACCCACAACAAAACTTCCCTCTCATTGGTTACCACAACCACTAGAATGATTAGTACTATGAGCACACCACCATGTCTCCAATCAGAACAGAGAGCCTATTGTGCTAGGTGCTGTACAAATATACAAAGGTTACACACAAAGCACAACTGGACTAGACTGGACATAAAGGACACCAGTCTTCCGAAGAAATTTCAATGGACAGAGCAAGGAACACCCAGGGGAAGCAATACAACAATGACCTTAAAATGGACCTTAACCGCTGACAAATATCAACATGTGAGGGGAGATATAGCGGCTGAAAAATCAGTTTGCTAAACCAGAACAACATCTGCTGCAAACAGTTTGTGGGTTTTTTTGTTTTTTTTTAAGTCAGTCAACAAGGGAAAAGGGCATTTGGCAAGCCAAGAGAGAGAAGTTACAAAACACTAGCAAACAGTACTGCATTTCTCTCCTCAATCCATGGATGGGTTTATATAACTCAAAAGTTAGACTGTGTAGCCACTCACAAGACCATAAAAGCTCTTGCAAAAAAACAGATCATCTTTGACACAGAACAGACAGTCCAATCTGAAGTTTATGATCACCTTTTCCAAGCTTCCCTACTACCTTAATAGTAATAATTTTCTCTCTCATTGGTAGCATTCCCTCTAAGCTGGCTGGTTCCTCCGCTCTTCAGGTCAGAAAGCTGACATTAAAAATAATTAAAGAACCTATCTGAAGTATCTTCAGCTGAATCTGTTTCCCAACAAAATATCAGATTAACTACAATCTTACAGTGAGCTGAAATGTAAACTCAGGCAGGGTCCAGAAATAGTTCATTCTATTTTCTTCACGCAGATCTAGAACAATAGCACATGTATTCTAGGATGTTATTTTGTCTCTTAATGAACAGCACTTCGTTACTGCTGCCTTCATTACCAATTTGTATCTTGCTTTGGTGCAAGTGATTTTGACATATTCATTTCCCACACGCTTCCCTTTCCTATCCTTCAATATTAATATTCCAGTTAAGTGAATCAACCCGTGAAGTTTCTGCAACACCAAATGCACCATACGCTCCATCATACAAGATCTTGAGCATTTCTAGTTTGTTTTCCAATGTCAAGATGTAATTTAAAACCAATCATTTAAAATATAGTGTTTCAATTCCAAGGTCTAAAAATAAGATTAAAATACTCCATTTCAAATCTTTCTTAAAAGAAAAGTTACTCCATTGTCTGATATGCCAGCCAAAACATATTTTGTTAATTGTATAGCATAAACATGAGAAATCTCAATGTAATTTAAGTCAAGCTTTCAAAATCTGTGTACTGTTAGAATTTCCAAGGCCAGACCAGACCAGAGCTCAATCTAGACCAGTATCTTGTCTCTGACAGTGGCCAATACCAGATGCTTCAGAGGAAGGGATGAGAAAACCTGCTCAAGGTAGTTAATGAGATCAGAGGAAGCTTTTTCATGGTGGCAGGCTGACCCCCAAACTTAGAGACTGTCTTATGCCGTGAAGCATGAAGATTTATATCCCTTCCAAAACTCGTTTACTAGTCACCATTATGGTTTTTCTTGATAGCCATATAAGCATCTCATTCTTTTTTTGGAATCCTGAACATCTCTTCCCTTCAATGGTATCTTATGTACAGTCTTATGTACAGATATTTCTTTTTAGCAGCTTTTAGATTTGCCACCTTTCAATTTCATTGAGCATCCTTTTGTTCTTATATTATGAGAAAGGACAAACAGAAGTTTCAATCTACCTTCTCTATATCATTCATAACCAGCATCTGAGAATATTTTTGTATTAGATGAAAATACACCTACCCTTAACTTGTTGATAGATAATTAGAATAAAGCAGATGCAAGGCCTCTTCATGTTTCTATGAAAATCTTTTCACTCTAACGGATTCCAAAATGCTTTACAAACTATATGCATGGCCTGATTTACAAAAGGTGGTGAGCACATGTATCTTCATGACACCTTTGAAAGTGAAGCCAATAGGCATCCCCATTCACCCATCACAGATATACATGCACCTGTGGGATCAAAGAGGGCAGCACTCCCCTACTAAGCAATACTGCACTGTATTATTTTATTTTTGAAAGGGAAATGAAAAATAATTTCCCCACTTAGTTTCACTTAGAGAACTGTGAGTACCCAGAATGCAACTTTGTTCAAAAGAGAAGCAAGTGTGCACAGAACCTCTCACAAGTGGTAAGGGCAAGCCCATAATCTCATGAAGAGTTCTACAACCGAAGAAAGAAATAATGCTATACACAGAGCAGGATTTAGGATGCAATGGTTTTGCAGCAACCAAAGAAACTCTTTACTCACCAGAACCCCTGCAGGGCCAGGAATGATATGTTGTAGTTAACAGTTAAAGAACAGAATGACATTAATTTCATCTCCTTTCAAAACTAAGGCATCTCAAACCCAACTTCGCTAAAAGGAAAAACATCAAGCTTAAGAGGCTGTACTGCACACAACTAAAAGCACTGACAAATCACAGGAAATCAGGTTAAAAAGGTGGTTTAGCCCGTGTTGCGTTTCAGGATCAGAAGACTGTAGATCAGTGGTTTTCAACCATTTTCCATTTGCGGATCACTAAAAAATATCAAATGGAGGTGCAGACCCCTTTGGACATCTTAGCCAGTCTGCAGACCCCCAGGCATCCGTAGACCATAAGTTGAAAACCATGACAGTAGAGGATTAAAAGGAAAATCTAAGTCTAACCTATTGTTCCACCACTTATGCTACTGTTTTCTTTTCTATTTCTCTCAGCCTAGACAATCTAAACAGACTTGCCAGTTTTACTTTCAGGGCCTTGTGCAATAGCACAATGCTGCAACGTACACAATCTAAAGACTTCAGTGGAAAGCTTGTATGGGTTAAATGTTATAAATTTCACGGAACCACCCCTACTAGTCCAGGGTTTTTGTAACAGCTTGGTCAGCTCAAGAAACTGATCCAGTCATGGTGGAAGTCTATGGAAAACTCTAGAAGAGAACCACCACACCACAGGAAAAAGTATCTCTACTATTTAGATAAGTGGTGGGCGACCGACAGGCTGCATGTGGCCCACGGGCCGCAAGTTGCCCACCACTGATTTAGATACTTCCAAAGCTCTTTCTGACCACCAAACAATAACTAATTCCAGAGCACTGAAATGCAGCCACCTCTTGCAATATGGCAATTTAATGATCATAGCAGCTATAAAAAATTCAAGGGAAGGAGTTGAGGAATACGAATCAGGTGTAATTTTGTTATCAGAGAGCCATTTTCTTCGCTTAGTTCTTATTGGAATAAAGCCCACATCCCAACAGCCCACATCTAAATGGATCTAGTAGTGAAGTACTCACACTGTATTGTCATAATCACATCAGTCTGTGAGATGTCAAGGGTGGAATGGCCCAAGATATTTGGGCTCTAAAAGCATCCTGCCCTTTCTTGGAGCATAACATCCTGGCTTGAGACCAGTCCACTCACCAGCTGCCAACAAGTGTGACATCATTCATGGCACATTTTCACTACAGGTTCATAAGACCTAGCAAACTTAGTTTCAAGAAAGTAAGTTTAAATACAAACAGACTGGGAAATTATTAAACATGTTAAGAAAATGTATTAATACAGTATGAGAGGGTACACACCCACTGGATATCTTTACGTTTTTTCCACTCTGAAAGTCCCTCTCAAACATATGCAGACCTCCATTAAAATGAGAAGTCTTAACTAGACTCTCTCTTTAAATAGAATAAGTTGTCTGTAGGAGGAGGAAAAAAGCTACCCAGCTGCAGCTATTGCAGAACCTGACCTAGTATCCAATGGCGCATTCTGTAAAAAGAGTTGTATACACAAGAAGATAATTCTAAAGAAGTCATGCAAGGGGAAACGTTTAGTTACATGTTCGTCAATTCAGATTAGAACACCACACTTGTGAGAAACTCTGAAGAGAAGATTTCTCCACAGAGACTCATCAATAGAAGCCTTTCATCCACTCTAACATTACGAATCAGCTCCTGTGTATGCACAGCAGACGCTTAAACCCACAATATTTCAGTTGGCTCAAAACTAAGATTATTAAAATTTCAAGAGGCATCCACTCTGGTTAAGGCATACGGGGTAAATTCTCAAAGCAACACCAGGGCCTACCCATGGCCCGGTAACTCCATTAACAGCACTAGGATTTGATCAGCTAAAATTTTACATAGCCCTTTTAGCCTAAAAAAGTTAATTTATAACAGTGCCCCATACCACACGGTACCTGTGCATGGTACAATATTTTATGCATCTTATGTGCTAACCAGTGTCTCCTTTACAAGAGTCACACCATGCAAAGCATGCTCCACCAAGTCCACATGAGAGACGCCCATGGTTTCAATGCCAATGGTTAAGTCTAACACAGGCTCCCTCAGGCCAGCAGATGAAATGATTTCCAGGGCCAAAAATCTTTTCCCAAGATGTTGAGAAATGCCTCAGCTGATCACAGCTGCAAGGCAGCACATAGGGAGAAAGGGAGTTCTCTTGGACAGCCTGGCCCAAACTATATAGGGTTTTACCCTTTGGATAGTTTCAAAATTCATGATATGTATCCGGGTTTATTACAAGTTTATTACTAGCTAAGAGTAGAAAAACAAAGTAATTTCCGAGCCCCAAGCTAAACACCTAAGCCAAGTTTCAGCAAAGAAGAATCGGAAAGGGTAGGGGGCTACAGTTATTACCAACTCAAAATAAGGCTCAACACTGACGGGCTAACTCCCCCTCAGCTACAGAGCTATTACACAAAAGCTATTTCACAACAACATTGAGGGTCCAACACGCAAACATGGTGGCATTGCTAGTTTAAGGAGAAAGAGGACTCAGACCCACAGGTGATATCACTCCACCACCACCACCCCCTTTCTTTTTGGTAGCATAAATTGAATTTCTCAGGTAGAATAATCATTAAGAGCACCAAACACAACAAAATCATCAACAACAAGAAGTTAACTCACTTAACTTTACTTATAGCAGACACACAGCTATAGCTACACTATAGGCCTTACATCGGCACAGCAACACCTCTGCAACTACGCAGCTGTAAGGTCTCCCGTGTAGCCGCTCTATGCCCGACGGGAGAGCTCTCTTCCGTCAGCATATTTAAACCACCCCCCAACAAGCAGCGGTAGCTATGTCAGCAGGACCGCATCCCCCGCCGACACAACACTGTTCACGCCGGAGCGTCTGTCGGTGAAACTCATGTTGGTCAGGGATGTGTTTTTTCCACACCCGACTGACAAAAGTTTGACTGCCAGAAGTGCTGTTGCAGACATAGCCTAGATCAGCGTTTCTCAAACTGGGGTCCACGAGGGCCTCCGGCCCCACTGATCGACTCCTCTCCCTCCCTCCCAGTGCCTCCTGAATGCCGGGGGGAACAGCTGTTCCCCAGCGTGCAGGAGGCACTGGGATGGGGGGGAGGAGCAGGGATGGGGCAAAAAGAGGCAGGGAAGAAGAGGGGCAGGGGTGGAGCGGGGCAGGAAGAGGTGGGTCAGGGATAGGGTGACCAGATGTCCTGATTTTATAGGGACAGTCCCGATATTTGGGGCTTTTTCTTATATAGGCTCCTATTACCCCCCCATCCCGATTTTTCACACTTGCCGTCTGGTCAGCCTAGTCAGGGGCGGAGCCTTGGGGGAAGGGGTGTAGTGGGGGCAGGGCCCGGGGCTGAGCAGGGGTCTTGGGGTCCTCGGTTCGCTGAAGTTTGAGAACCGCTGGCCTCGACCAGTATCTCAGCCTGCATCCGAAGATTAGCACAAACAGCACAGCACTGCTCCGCTTTTGCCTCTTCAACAGCTTGTTGTTGGCTAGTGACAGTGCGACAGACAGAGATAAAACAGCCACTCACAGAATAGCCAGCTATGGATCCTTCATACACTATAATCCCACAGGTTAAAGTGCTCCAATCAGTCCCTTCCTTTAAAAACCAACACAGCTGTTGTACCCAATGTTTTTGGCCTCATGTACATCGGGGGGGGGGGTTGGGGGGAATCCTCATGATCAGACTTGGATGAGCAACTGTAGAGATTATCTTCTCCACCTTCAAACAAGGGGAAACCATCAGTGAAGTCTGAGGCGCTGACAAAGTTCAGAGAGCACAGTAGTGAAAGCCAGAATCTCCTGAACTCAAATCCTTGCTCTAAGTCCTATTCCATTTACAGCCTTGGGGAAAACGTCACCAAAGCTCCAAGCCTCACCTTGCCCTTCTGTTAAGGAGGGGATAAATATTCCTACGGTTCCCGTTCCTGTGAAGCTGGGTACTAGCCTTTGTAGAGCACTTTGAAGATGAAATGCACTATGGGCTCAACCCTAGTGCCAAGCATTCCGTCTTCAATCCAGCAAAGCACTTCCATGCACAAGCAGTCCCACTGACTCTACAGGGACTTCTTATGTGCTTAACGTTCAGCACGATCTATACATTTTAGTGCTCTGCTGGATTGGGGACGGTATATAATGCTAAACTGACAAACCTAAACACAAAGAGAAAACAAATCCACCCTGCTGAGAGGCCCTCTGGGGGGACTCCTCCTTATTAATTCAGAGCCCCCCTGATTCTGTGGGTTCAAAGTAGACCCATGCGTCTTTTAAGTACAGCTGTCATTTTATTATTCTGCTCTGTGACATGGGATTCTTCCCCCCCTCCTCCATCGAATACCTTGTATAGACATTTCCATGGACAGATCGCTACTTCCTTCCTGATTAAAAATGGGGATTTGTAACTGAAAAGCTGAAAACACCAAGACAATGATAGTGGTGCTTCTAGAAGATATTCTATACAGATACACAAAAGTGCTCCATCACTTAGAGCAACAAATAGGTGACCAAGAGACATGCATACACAGTACAGCACTTGCTATTGTATACGGCTGGTTTTAATGCACCTTTTCCAGGTTCAGAACCGAGGAAGCGGTGAACTCTGAGACACATCAGTGTTTGTTATGTATTAACCAGTGCTGGGTGCATAATTACAGAGTCTCGTTATTCTCAAGCATTTGTTCCGTTAATTGTATTTTTTATGCAAAGCTGCACAACCTCTTCTAGGCTACAACACTGGAAACCTTACTATGTAGCTAGCCCAAGGCAATCTGCCTGATCGGAAAGGATTTTTTAAAATATTTTTTCCCTCCACACTATATCAGGAAACAAAACTGCCCTCTAAAGACTTGAGGGGCAGATCCTCAGCTGCTGTAAACTGTCATCACTCCACTGCAGATGATTTACACCAGCTGAGGATCTGCTGCTAAAAAGAGGTTGTAGTTATGCATTTTCATCTCTCTGCCACAATTGTATGGAACATACCAATAGGCCCAATACACTGATAAGCATTCAGTATTTCTTTTCCTAGACTATCACTCAAGCTTCGTGATAAATTCATGAGATTTTTTTCTTCTGAAGTCCTTAAGACACTTACAGAAATATTCTGCAGCTGTTTGTAAAGAGCAAAGAATTTCAGAGAAAACAAGCTAGTTGCTTGCACAAATTGCAAACAATCAGCTGTATTTGCTATCCACAGAAGTGTTGACAGCAAAACACCTATTCTAAAAAAAGAAGCTGCATGGAGAAAAAAAGAAACACACTGTATAGTATAAATACAGGAGTCCCTATGCTTGAAACAGAGCTCGTCTTCAGGAATCATGTAGAGAGACATGTAAATTCTAATGTAGTATGCATTGCAGTAATGGAAGAAGTCCCTCTCTCATCTCCCTTCCCCCCAAAGTCTACAACTGTGCTTTGCACATTTATTTAAGTTAACCATTAAAAGAAAATAATGCTAGCCATATTAGAAATTGGATGGCTGGAAGACCCTAAATTCAGCTGTAGTATCTATATTTTACTTCAGTTTTGTTACTACCAGCTTACTCCAAAG
Source organism: Lepidochelys olivacea (assembly GCF_965140295.1). Lineage (NCBI taxonomy): Eukaryota > Metazoa > Chordata > Testudines > Cheloniidae > Lepidochelys > Lepidochelys olivacea. The sequence goes on along the minus strand of NC_140412.1, from coordinate 21,620,950 downwards.
CTTTTAGAGACAGCTTGTTTGAGAGATGCTATACAAAATAAAGTCAGGGTCCTGGAAGCAGATATATGTGGGCAGCCTCTTGTGTTTGCACAGATCTGATCACGGGACCAGGACCATTTCACGCCATATTTGTGTGGTAACTGGCTCAGCACTTTGCTTACCCCAACAATGGCTTAGCATTGTTCGAGTCACATCACAAATATTTTCATCTGTTTTTCAAACGTGCATTTCCTTGTGTTCATACCAAACACAAACAAAAATGCCACCAGCTATCCCTAACCACTGAATCAGTGGTAGAACCTAACTACCAAATTGCTTCAAGAACTATAGCCATTTCCCTTGTGGCATCCTGTGACAAATTTTGCCATGTACATGGTTTACAACTACTCTTCACTCTTCCCATACTGAAAATACACTGACAATCGGAAAAATACTCAGTACTTAATATTTCTCATCTCTCAACCACTCATATACATTCTCTTATCTATTCTCCTTTTGGGCCCACTCAGATTTCTATCCTTTCTATATCTCTACCAGCAACAGCCTTGAACATTTGACAGCAACGATACCACATTCCCATCCGAAAGAGTATTACTAGCCACCACAGGGCAAAATAAAGTTAGTGGTGTCTCTCCAACTTAGCATTAAAAATAAAAGTCACATCAAGTCTTTGCTCTCAATTACTTCATGGAGACTTCAACTAAAAGACTATAAAAATTTATATTCTCTTATAATTAGGCCTCTGTATTTCCATCCCTTATTAGGGAAGTGGGCACTGATCCTTAGAAACATATGTTTCTATTCTCCAAGAAAATGTATATCCCCTTCTTGTATCTTTAAACTGCAAATCCCCCAGCACCTCCTACATCTGGACAAATGAATGCAAATATCAGTCATCTTTTAAGATTTGTTTTCATTAAAAAAAAAAAAGTGGTTAAAAAACCCTGTTCAATATAAGTCCAAGCAAACTCATGGATATAATCAATGTAGGCCTGCCTGTTATCATTTATTTGTATGCTAGGAATGCCTGGAGACCACAATCAGGATCAGGGCCCCATTCAACCAGGTGCTGTACAGAGCAATAGCTCCAACAAGCTTACAGTCTGAATAGACCAAACAGATGAAGGGTGTGTTGGGGAAAAAGGATGCAACATGCAAGCAAGAGTGATGAGTGGCACACAGTATCTTTGTTCCCTTTTTGGGGTGAGGGAGGAGCGAATAATTATAATGTGGAATAGTGTGACTAAAGTGGAGCGGGAGGGAGTAAGTTAAGAAGAGCACAGAATTAGGAATAAGAAGGAAAGGAAGAGCAACACTGAAAAGGGCGAGCATGATCTGCATCTAAAGATAGGATTGTTTGAAACATGCTCTTTAAAAGCTCACCACAAAATGATCTCCACACATTTGCTGTACGCGATGAGAAATACTGAAATTAACAGTGTACTACTGTACAGTGCTTCTCAGTGTTTTCTTTCCAGAAAGGAGTTACAATCCATTCAGATCAAATGCTATCTTCCCACAGGGAGCTACAGAAAGCACATTACATTCACAGGGAAAACTGCACAATGTTAGCACAGCATATAAATCTACTCCTCAGAGGGCACAAAGCAAGTGTTTATTTTTTTAATTTGGACCACTTTGAAAGAGATCTTACATATAACATCTGTACATTATCACCTCAAGAATAGATTGTAGGGAACAATAGTTCATTAAGAATGGACAGCTAAATTTCTATGATTCGCTTGAATTCTGAAGTTGCCAAATCCTGATTCTGGAGCAAAAATACCAAGCATGGGACCAAATGTGAACTTGTCAAACCTGAGTCTGTCATAGTGAAGACCCTGCATACTCCATGATAAATCTGACCTAAACTTTGCAGCAGAGGGCCTGGATTTTGCCTACACAGCAAACTGTAAATTCCACAGCAGAGTAAGATAAAGTAAAAAACTGAAGGGGGAGGGGTTCCTGAATTATATATTAAAATGAACAATACAATATTCCTTGTGTTATTTAATTTGATATTCAATTTAATTGAGAAAGTAAATAAGGAAGTGTTATTTACTCCTTCTCATTACACAAGAGCTAGGAGTCACCAAACGAAATTAATAGGCAACAGATTTAAAACGAACAAAAGGAAGTATTTTTTCCACACAATGCAGTGTCAACCTGTGGAACTCTTTGCCAGAGGATGTTGTGAAGGACAAGACTGTAACAGGGTTCAAAAAAGAACTAGGTAAGTTCATGGAGGATAGGTCCATCAATGGTTATTAGCCAGGAAGGACAGGAATGGTGTCCCTAGCTTCTGTTTGCCAGAAACTGGGAATGGGCGACAGGATGGATCCCTTGATGATTACCTTCTGTTCATTCTGTTCTGTTCATTCCCTCTGGAGCACCTGGCATTGGAAGATAGGATACTGGGCTAGATGGACCTTTGGTCAGACCCAGAATGACAGTTCTTATGTTCTTAATTATACAATGCTCCAAATTTTTTAATTTACACATAGCTGCCAAACTTTGCACTGAAACCACACCTGCATTGTAGAAGTTGCTGGAAAACAATTTGGAACTTTTGGCACTTCGGAAATTGAGAGAAGCAGTTTATGACTGTGGACTAGAAGCAAACTAGTTCAATGTTTCTGCTAAGACAACCAGCATTAGACTGGTTAAGCTTGCTAACATAGTCATAATTAAGTTTCAAAGTTAACACACCATTGAGTCTATTGGCGGAGATCACACTTTGAAGCTATTCTTTACAGGCTCAGAAGCCTTGTCCACTCTAAGGAAAGGTGGGCATCAACAACAGAACAGCTGAAGTGGTGCTAAACATAGTTTAAATACAAGCACAGATATGGGCAAGCAGTTCCAAATGGAATATATCTGCTTCTATGCTTGCAATCAAACAGTGTTCATCCATACCCATTGTTGACACATGCAATGGGTACTTTAACACTGACTCTCTGTTCACACTCTTCAGATTTGGGGTTTTTTCATCACAATGACTAAGAATAAAAATTAATAAAATGAAAGGGCTGGATTCTGTTGCAAATTCCACACCACTGCAGAGAACACAGGGCTCTGGCTATAGCCTTCCCATTATGGGAATTACGGACAGATCCTGCAACAGGATAAGTGGGCAGACCCCTGCTCAGATCCAAACAGCTTTGTAAGGAGTCCACCCCAAACAGTTCCACTTGTACGAAATGGTCCTTAGAAAGCTAAGTTCCATTTTACTGCAAAGGTACAGGTAGCTGAAAGCACCCATTAATCTCTGAAAAAATTATTTTTGTAAACTATCATTATCCTTGCACATAATTAGTAAAGACAGCTAATATTTCATTAATTGCATTAATGTAATTTAATTGCTTTGTTTAGACTAAACAATAAGGAACATTGTGCTTGTTTATCTAAACAGTGATCAACAGGGGTAAGAATTGGGGCAGTGTTCTTTTTCTTTAAATCTAATACACCCCTTCTAGCGTTCAGTCTAGAAAACAGGTTCCACTGCTAGTAAAGATTTTTTTTAAATCCACACCTATTCCCATTTCTGTAAAGCAGCAGTGTTAAAATCTTTCAAGTGAGCAGAGTTTCTGTGCACGTAACAGTGCATAAACACACACAACAGCAGCAGCAAAACAAGATGCATCATTTTCATTGGAGAGAAGTAAAGACATGTTCTGCTCTTCTCTATTTAAATTTAAAAAAAACAGATTTAATCTGGCAGAACAAAACATCTGCTAAATGTTTTTCTTGAGGTATATTTAATGAAAATTATTACAGGGCGGAGGTTGGGTTTTTTTATGTCTTTTTAATGAAACCTACACTTAGTGTAAAGTAAAAAATAAAGCAAAATTTGGAAAAAACTACACTTGAATTACAGAATTCTCCTGATACACACATACACACACCTCTCCCCCAAATCTGCCGACTCTTTACAAGCCATGCTTTTAATTAAGATCTGTTTTGATGAAAATGCATGTGAAACCAACCTAAAAAATAATCCCTGGACCAGATACCTCCCCTCCCACACTGTACATACAAAAAAACATTAATTTCTAATTAGTTTTTAGCTAGTAAAACTGAGCTTCCATCCAGAGCACATCCACGCCCACCAGTGAATCCCTCACCTCTGAGAACTACCTCCACCTGGCACCCTCAATTCCCAGCCCTTCTAGGAAGAGTCCTGTACAAATTAAAAATACATTACAGCATCCTACAGCAATGATTCTAAACAGTGTAACACTTCACTACTGGCTGTATGTAGACTATAGCTGGATTCCCTCAAATCTAGCCCCTCATCTATGCCCCATCCACGAAAGGCATCTTGCCCTTGTTAAGGAGAACATTGTACAGTATTCCGCAAGAAGAGCTGCAAACACTGTAGTAACGTTATTTTAAGCTATAGTGGTTTGGGACCGTTACTGCAGAGATACTGTAGTTTGGTTTTTTTAAATGAGACTAGGCTAGAAGATCCTCCCTATATATACATACATACACACACATACACACATACATATCCTGCAGAGAGGCCCTTTGCAGTCAAGGATGCAGTCAACACCCCTTAATTGATGGCTCCCTTACAAGAATGATCTTCATAGATTGTGATTTCATTTTGCAAGGGGGCAAAGCTATGAGAACTGATGCACTTTGCATTTAAACGGACTCAGGAAAGGGCAGCTACCATCCATATGAACATACCATATACAAAAACATTAATCACAGATTAAGATACAGTTTCAACCCAGAAAAACAAATATACTTTTTAGTATCTGCAGGTCCAGATTCTTATGTTGCACTCATCATGGTGGTATATTGATGCCTATATTGCCCCTTTCAGCCCCACCCTAGGGCTTTCCAACACACTATAATAGGTGTCCTACACTGAATCACTACTGGCCTTGTTGCATTTATTGTTAGGAATGGCACAGCCTAAACCAGTTTTAAAAAACGGTATAGGAAACGTTGGCCCTAAGGTAAAGAGACCTAAACTTAAACGTTCAGGGACGGGCACTGCAGGAGAAGGACGTGGTGTCCTGCAAGTAACTCAAGAGTCAAAACCATCAACAATTACCTAGCATACTGCAAAGAGCATTTATAACTGATGCCACCACGCATCCAAAGATTAAACATGGGGTCTCTGTCTCACCTACAAACTAAAGTAAGGGGCTTTGGGTGGGGTAGGGAGTTAATGCAATGACCCTTCAATGCAGCTGGAATTTATGGTGCAATCATGTGGTGCTTGTAAAGTTTACCCAGCAAAGGTTAGTAGATGGCTTCCCGGCACCTGGTCCCCCACTTCCCTCTCAATCACTTACCTTCATGTCGCTTATGATGGTCTGGAACAGCCCTCCAAGCGCACTACATTCCTTCTCTATCACAGCCTCCATTTTCCCAGCTCGATCACACAAGAGGACACAGACACTGCTGCGATTTCACAACCCTAAAAAAAAATAATCGCCCCAATCTCCCACCTCTAAACAAAACCTGAGCAGCTCTCTCTATATATATATATATATAAAAAAAAGGCAAATCTAAAGGCAGCAGGGAAAATAACTGAAATCCTTATCTATTTTTTAAAAAATCCCAATGTTATTGGTGTCTATTTTCTACATACAGTCCCCAACAACCCCCCCAAAATGTCCTGAGATTTAAAACGAAGCTGCTACTATCCCCCCACACAAGGGCAACAACAAAATCCATCCTTGTGCATAATGGGTCATGCCCACAAGTAGGATCAAACCTGGTATTTCAATCTAAAACAGCATCAGCTGTTTAAAAATACATTTAATGCACCAGATCTGCTGCCTACCAAAAAAAAAAAAGAAAATAACTATTCATTTAAGGCAACAAATCTGATCGCAAAGAAACGCATTTAATACACCCACGATACAGCTTGCACTTAAAAAAAAAAGTAAAGCGCCTTTAACAAAACAAATCAAAGGCTTGCCAAAAAAAAAAAAAAAGCCTAATGCATTCAGAGCAACAAATTAATATTTCAATTTTAAAAGCCCAACTGCATTTATTAATGCGCTCGATCGCCTGGCTGCCTCGGCGGGAGGGGAGCCAACTACGAATCCAATGTTTCCAGAAAGCCCCAGTACACGGGATTCAGCGGGTCTTTATTGGCAACCCCACCCCCGCGAGCCACCCGGCCGGCAGAGCTGCCCCCCTCTCGTGCCCCTGTGCTGCGCTGTGACTGGCCTCTCACGCGGAACGGCGCAGGCACAGCTCCTCTAGCTCTCCTCGCGAGCGCGCGCGCGCCACTGCCCAGGCCCTACTAACTCACCTCCCCGGGAGCGGGGGCGCGTCACGAGCGCACAGTGCCCGCACCGCCGCTGCTGATTGGCTAAAGGGAGAAGGGGCGGGTGGGGAGAAGGGAGCTGCTGGCTCCGGAGCGCGCACGGGAGTGGGAGCCGGACGCTAGCGAGGGAATGGCAAGGAGCTGCCGGTTCGAGTCCCGACTCTGTCACTGTGGGAATGAACGGTGGGGCTGCGCGTCAGGACTCCGGAGAGACTGGTCCTTCTAGGAAGAGGCAGTACTAGGATCCTGGGTTCTGCTCCCAACTCGGGAGGGGTTGGGGTGTTACTGACTTGCTATGGCTTTGCCCCTCCTGCCCCCAGCCATGAGAAGTGGCATGTGAGAAGATCCTGAGGTACAAAAGGCCTATATCCAGAGGGATTAATGGGCTAACCAAAGCGAGGGTGTGTGGTGTTGCAATCAACAGCTTTTTCTACCCTCTGTCAGGCTGGTGTTTGTACTCCCCGCAATCTGCCCCTTCAGTTGCCAAATTGTCATGCAATTTTAAATATAGTGCTCACACCAAAAACCATGCTAGAAGAATATTTTTAAGGTTGTAAAGTCAAGCACGCTAGGAAATGCCAGAATTAAGGCTGTCTGTGCAGGGATCCTAGGAAAAATTAGTGCAGTACATGATAATTTCATTAAACGTTATCATAATGCACTCAAGCAAGCTGGCCAAATTAATGCTGCATGGGCCCCCTTAATGCTGGCATTTGCTGACTTTAGAGTGCTTGATCTTCTAACCTTAATAATGTTCTTTGAGAGAGAAAGAGTGTCTAATGTCCTAGGTTTTTAAAAAAGCAAACTGAAAAAATAAATTCTATCATGGGGCATCATGCTGATAATCACATGGTTCATCATTAGGTCTATTGCACAGACTTTTACCAGGTAAGCTAATGGAGTAACTGATAGCAGTAGTAGGCTGTCATCCTCTATGTGGACTAGCACTAGAGGGGGATGGAATGCTTTGTGCTTGGGTTTCATAGATATTTGCTGATAGCAAAGGCATGATGAGATTTGTGAGTCTTGGGTTCCATCCCAGGCACTGTAGAAGACTGTACTCTCCAAGGCACAAGCGTCTTCTGCCCATTACTCTCTAACTTGATCCTCTTCTACTCTGTTCCCTCCATTCTCTCCCAGTCTACTTCTGTCTCTTCCCTCTCCCTGATTACTCATCCCAGTCCCATTCTCCTCACCTACCTAGTCTGTCGTCATTCCTTAGGCTTCTCATCCTAGTCATAGTCTCCTTGCCCAGCAAGTCCTAGTTTCATCCCTCTGGGCTCCCACCCCTCCTTGTCCAGCTGGTCCTGGTCCCAGTCCCATTCTCCTTCCCTAGCCAGTCCCAGCTTCCCTTTCTCCCTCCCTCTCTAGTGCCAGTCTCCTTCCCCCAGGCTCCTTGTCCCAATCAAATCCCTATCCCTCACACTTCAGGTGTGGTTCCTGTCCCCTCTGCATTTGAATCAGGCAGCTATCTGCTCCACACTGCATGGGCCAAGTGGTGGTTGGGGGAGGGAATTGAGAACACAGGAGAGACTGCCTCTCAGCTCTCCATTCCAAGTCCTAGCTTATAGCACCCCAAAGATGCAATTTAACCTGGAAATTTAACTGCAAAGGTTTTGCAAGTTTCTAATACGCATGTGCAAACAGCAATTTTTAAATGGCTTATAACTTCCCCAAAGTTGAGCAGACTTTAACAGGGTTGGCAAAAGGCACATCCCTGACACAAAAGCCATTCACCTTCAAAAGCATGAAGGTGCTAGACATGTTCAAAGAAAAAGTTACCAATATTTTTTTAATATGGGCAATTTGATAATAATATCCTTGTTACTGAAAACAGCTGAACCATTCTGGCTGAAATTCGCACCCTCCTTCCCCCAAGACAAATCAGCCTGAGGCAGATGCCTGGCATAGAAAATTTCAGCCCAAACAGTTAAAAGTTATAAGCAACTGAAAACAACATTTTATAATTGAAAGTGTAGAGCAGCTTTAATAATAGGTGGTGCGTGTGCGTATTATCCCATAAATGGGGCCCAACCAAATTCACATTCCATTTTGGTCAATTTTCCAGTCATAGGCTTTCAAAAATCTTAAATGTCACGGTTTCAGATATTTATATCTGAAATTTCACGGTGTTGTAACCATGGGGGTCCCAACAAAAAAGGGGACCGTGGAGGGTTGCAAGGCTATTTTAAGGGGGGTTGCAGTATTGCCACCTTTACTTCTGTGCTGCTGCTGACAGTGGTGCTGCCTTCAGAGCTGGGCTCCCAGCCAGCAGCTGCGGAGCTACCTGCGTTCGGGGGAGGTTCTAGGAGATGGGTCTGACCGAGCCCCAGGAGTGGCCTCTGCAGGAGAAGAGGAAGTCCCCTTCCTCCCCAGCTCAGCTGGGACTAGCATCTGGAGATCCGCACCCAGTAAGAGAGGTCCCAGTCCTGCCCGTCCCCTACACTAGCCAGATTTCACAGGGGAGATCAGATTTCACAGTCCATGATGCATTTTTCATGGCTGTGAATTTCATTGGGCCCTACCCATATGTAAGTGGGGGAACAGTCCCGCTATTGTGGGGAACTTTCCTGGCTTCTGCACTACCCCGGTGAAGGGGGCTAGCGAAAGGATTTGAGTCCTCGTTCCCACTTCCTTTGCCCAGTGGCCTCCCTGCCCTTGAGGACTGCCCTTCCAGTCTCTTGTCTGGCAGAGTCCTCGTAACTCCAACAAGGCTGGGCCCAGGATTCCTCGGGGGCTCGACCCCCAACTCTGCTGTGGTCACCTAGGACAGGGGCTAGGGTGTCCCCACTCCGGGGTACTCTCTCTGCACTGGGCACTTCTCTGACCCACTGACCATTACATACAAGTTAAAGCAAATGCAAGTTATTTAATCAACAGTTAATTTTAAAAAGAATAAGGAAAAATGGGAAAGGTTCAAGGAAATACATCACCCCGCTCTGTGGCAGGGAACATCACAAACAGTGTCTCTGGAATGTCAGGGCAGTTCACAGTCTGTTCCTTGTGAGTCCCAGGCCTTCTTCTCAGGCTCTGGCTGTGCTGCAGGGATGCTGTGGGTTGGACACTCGCTCTGGTAGTGGCCACACGCTCTCAGGCTCTAAGTGGTAGGACCCTTCTTCCCAGTATCGCCCCCGCCTGTCGGGGTTATGATCCAAGCCTGGCCTGCAGAGCCTCTTGGCTGAGGCGTCTCCCTGTGCTGGGCCTGCTGCCCAGGGTCCCCCTCGCTCTCCCCAGCTGCTCACCACACCCAGCTCTGGACTGCTCCTGCCCCAGCTCCACCACTCTGTCTCTGCTGCTCTGCCTCCAGCTCCCTGAGCTGCTTCTCTGGCCCCTCTGACTCTGGTTGCTGCAGCTCTGCTCCCAGGGCAAGTCTGCTCTCTCTGGGCTGTGCCTCTAGCTCTGGGGCTGCAGCTCTGCTCCCAGGACAGGGTCTGCTCTCTCTGGGCTGCTTTTCTGGTCCCTCTGGCTCTGGCACAGCTCTGCTCCCCAGCTCAGCTTGCGCCCCTGCTTTCTCCTTAGCTCAGCCCCACACTATCTGACCCAGACAAATCCAGCTCACATGGGGGACAGGACCTCCCTGGCCTCCTGACTCCCTGATTAGCCTGCCCGCCCTGTCATTCAGGCTGACCTGGAGCATTGGTCTCAGTCTCAGGGTCCTAGTTTCCCATAGACTCTTCCCACTTTAGTACTGGGAGCTAGCCAACCAAAACACCCCCACTGAATGTTAGTAAGCGGGCAACAGTCCCCTTACACATAAATCCAGAAATGTAGTAATCCTTATTGTTAAGGTTGATAGTCTGAGCATTTATATCAAATAAAAATACTTCTCTCAAAACACCAACATTTGGTCTATTAAAATTTCATCCAGTTCAAAAGCTTTCTACAGTGAGGCCCCAAATCTGCAAAGAATTATAATTGTGCTTGATTTTATGCACTATGACCCCAGTCCTGCAAGCACTTACACATTTGCTTAGTAAAGGTAAGTATTTGCAGGATCAGGCAGGGCCATAGTGGCATCACATTGAAATTTGTGGGAATAGTCACAATATGGAAACTTAATCCTGTGCTCAAGTACTTTCAAGACTGGGGCACTGGGTTTCTACTGTTGCTATCCCTGGTGGAGCTGCACTGGTGGGATATTAGACTGAATTATTGCACAACTTAATAAGCTCCCAGATGAGGATCAGGAAAATATAAGTGAAAAATAATATGCTCTGCACCTTGCATAAGTACTCTCACTCTTTTGCTCTCTGTATTATTAATGTATATATGTGATGGGTTAATTTATTTACATTAATTTAGTGCTAGTGAAAAGTGCCAGAGTGATCCTCACTCTCAATAAAGCCAGTGCAGCACACCCATTAGCGCAATAGTCCCCAAACTGTGGGGAGCACGGAGGAACGTTTGGGGGGCCTGGCAGGCCCAGGCCAGCCCCCAAAGGGGGTGGGGAGGGAGTGCCACCCAGCCTCACTCTGCCCCCCAGCTCTGCCATGGCTCTGGCCCCAGCCGCGGCCCCTGACCACAGTCCGGCTCCCAGCCACAGTCCTGGTCCTGGGGGCGGGGGAAGTGAGACAGATTACAGTAAGGTAATGGGAGGCACCACATAAGTTTGGGAACCACTGCATTAGTGGAAGACACTCTCACTGCTCTCTACCAGATAGCCTTAGCTGTGCCCTGGACGGACACCTCCTGGTCTGAAAGAGTAGTTCAGTCTCCACGGCTTATTAAATCCTAGCTGCTTCTAAAGAGAATTCTGACTAGTGCCCATTCTGGCAGTAGTGTGTGATATGGGCACCTGCCTGATATGAATTGGACTGTGAACACCAACTTATTTCCCATAACCAACCAAACAGCCTTCACAGGGGATAGATTTGAATCAGCAACTTAGAGATGAAGGTTTGTATCACGTTATCATTCCCTTCAGTCACTCAGTCTAGGGGATGGACATTCTTTTACCATAGGTAATATTTAGTATCTCCTCCTTTTGTTGAGTCAGTATTTCTGATGTGCAAGGTTTGCAATAATAAAAGCCACATCATACCATATGTGTATGGGACAGGATAGAGGTGAATCTGGTTCTAAATAGAAAGGACAGTGGAAGGAGATGTTTCAGTCAATTCCTTGAAGATTGCATTACTTTGGTCATTTTTTAGATACATAAGCTGGTGTATCACTGTAGTGTAGACTCATAGAATCCTAAATTATAAGGCCATAAGGGACCACCATGATCATCTAGTCAGATCTCCTGCACATCGCAGGCCACAAAATCTCACTCCCCCACTCCAGCAACAGGCCCATAATCTCTGGCTGAGTTACCGAAGTTCTCAAATCTTGATTTAAAGACTTCAAGTTACAAAGAATCCACCATTTACTCTAGTTCAGCAGTTCCCAAACTGTGTGTCGGGACCCCAAAGTGGGTGGCTGCCCCATTTTAGTGGGGTCGTCAGGGCTGGCATTAGATTTGCTCGGGTCTGGGGCCAAAGCCGAAGCCTGACCCTCACTGCCCAGAGCTGAAGCCCAAGCCCCACTGCCCGGGGCCAAAGCTGAAATCCAAGGACTTCAGCCCTTGATGGCAGCAGGGTTAGAGGCCCCCTGCCTGGGGCTGAAGCCACTGTGCTTCGACTTTTGACCCCTCCCCCCCCCAGGGTGGTGGGGCTCAGGCTTTGGCTCCCCCGCCTGGGATGGTGGAGCTCAGGCAAGCTCAGGCTTCGGTCCCCACTCCTCCTGGGATTGTGTAGTAATTTTTGTTGTCAGAAGAGGGTCGCAGTTCAATGAACTGCTCTAGTTCAGACCAACAAGTGACCTGTGCCCCACTCTGCAGAGGGAGGCAAAAAAAACCTCAGGGTCTCTGCCAATCTGAACCTGGGGAAAAATTCTTTCCTGACCCCAATAGGCACTAAATTTCTAATCTGCCAGGGGGTGCTCCCCCATGGCTCCACCCAGGCCCTGCCCCCATTCCCCCAATTCCCCACCCTCACCCTGCTTCTCCCCCCGCCCCCGTCCCGCCTCTTCCCCATCTTTTCCTGCCCTGCTTCTTCCCACCCCAGGTCCACCTCCTCCCCCAAACGCGCCGTGCCCTCGCTCCTCCCTCCTCCCCCACAGTACCTCCTGATGCAACGAAACAGCTAATCCATGGCAGGCGGTAGGCGCTGGAAGAGGGAGGTGCTGATCGGCAGGGCCCGCAGGTAGCCAGGAGGTGCTGGGCAAGGGGGAGGCATTGATAGGGGGGCTGCCAGTGAGTGCTAAGCACCCACCATTTTTTTCCCATGGGTGCTCCAGGCCCAGAGCACCCACGCAATCGGCGCCTATGCTGACCCCAAATATGGCAATCAATTAGACCCTGAGCATATGGGCAACACCCATCAGCCAGACACCTGGAAAAGAATTCTCTGGAGTAGCTCAGAGTCCTCCCAGCTAGTGTCCCATCTCAGGCCATTGGAGATATTTGTTAATAACAGTCATAGATGGCCCATATGCCATCATAGGCAACTTCATCGTACTATCTCCTCCATAAAGTTAACAAGCTCAGTCTTGAAACAAGTTACAGTAGAACCTCAGAGAAACAAACACCTCGGGACTGGAGGTTGTTCATAACTCTGAAATGTTTGTAACTGTGAACAAAATGTTATGGTTGGTCTTTCAAAAGTTTACAACTGAACATTGATTTTACTATGCAGAAGAAAAATGCTGCTTTTAGCCAACGTAATTAAAATGAAACAAGCACAGAAACAGTTTCCTTACTCTTGTCAAATCTTTTTATTTAAACTTTCCCTTTATTTTTTTAGTAGTTTACGTTTAACACAGTATTGTATTTGCTGCTTTTTTTTTTTTTTTTGGTCTCTCCTGCTGTTTGATTGCGTACTTCTGGTTCCAAAGGAGGTGTGTGGTTGACCGGTCAGTTCTTAACTCTGGTGTTCATAACTCTAAGGTTCTACTGTAGTTTTTTTTGCCCCCATTACTCCACTTGGAAGGCTGTTTCAGAACTTCATTCCTCTGATGGTTAGAAACCTTCATCTAATTTCAATCCTAAACTTATTGATGGCCAGTTTATATCGATTTGTTTTTGTGCCAATGTTGGCCCTTAACTTTAATAACTCCTCTCCCTCCTTGATGTTTGTCCCTCTGATATATTTATAGAGAGCAATCACATTCTCCCCTCAGCTTTCGTTTGGGTAGGCAAACAAGCCAAGCTCCTTAAGTCTCCTCTCATAAGGCAGGTTCTCTATTCCTCTGATCATCTTAGTGGCCCTTTTCTGCACCTCTTCCAGTCTGAATTCATCTTTCTTAAGCATGGAAGACCAGAATTGAAAACAGTACTACAGTGAACTACAGTGAGGCCTCACCACTGCCTTGTAGACTGGTAATAATACTTCCCTGTCTCTACTGAAAGTACCTCACTTAATGCATACTAGGATTCCATTAGCCTTTCACATGGCTGTATCATATTGGCAGCTCACAGTATCCTGTGATCAACAAATACACCCAGGTCTGTCTCCTCCTCTTACTTCCAACTGGTAAATCCCCAGTTTATAGCAAAAATTCTTGTTGTTAGTCCCTGAGTGAATGACCTTGCACTTTGCACTATTAAATTTCATCCCATTTCTAAAACTCCAGTTTTCAAGGTCATCCAAATCTTCTGGTTTGATATTCTGGTCCTCCTCTATATTGGCAATACCTCCTAACTTTGTGTCATCTGCAAATTTTATTAGCATACTCCCACTCATTGTGCCAAGATCATTAAAGAAAATGTTAAATAAGATTTGTCCCAAGACGGATCCTTGAGGTACTCCACTACTAACCTCCCTCCAGCCTGACAGTTCACCTTTCAGTATGACCTGTTGCAGTCTCCGCTTTAACCAGTTCGCTACCTACCTCTAGATTCTTGTATTAATCCCCATCTTGCCCAATTTAATTAATAATTTCCTATGTGGGACTATACAGAATGTTTTACTAAAACATTTAATGGGTAGATTAGATCTACTGCATTTCATTTGTCTAGAAAATCAGTTATCTTCTGAAAGAAAGATCAGGCTGGTCTAGCATGATCTACTTTTTGTAAAACCATGTTTTATTTTATCCCAAATACCATTTGCCTCTATGTCTTTAATAACTTTATTTCAAAATTTGTTCTAAGACCTTGCACACAAGTGAGGTCAAACTAAAGGGCCTATAATTAGCTGGATCACTTTTTTTTTTTCTTTCTTAAATACAGGTACTATATTTGCAGTTCTCCAGTCATAGGGTATGACCTCAAGTTTATGGATTCATCAAAAATCTTTCCTATTGGACTAACAATTTAATATTCCAGTTCCTTTAATATTCTGGGATGGAGATTATCCAGCCCTCCTGATCTGCTCCCATTAGGGTGTTTAAGTTTGGCTTCCACCTCAGATGTGGTAATTTCTACTTCCATTTCCTTGTTCCCATTATCCACCTTGTCACTGCCCCCAAGCTCCTTATTACCCTTATTAAGAACTGAGGCAAAGTATTCATTTAGGTGTTGGGCCATACCTAGATTATCTTTAATCCCTATCCTCACTGCTTAGCAGACCCACTTCTTTTTTTCCTTGTTTTCTGTTTACTAATATGGCTAAAGAACCTTTTACTATTGGTTTTAATTTCCTTTACAAGGTCCAACTCTGGCTTTTGGCAGTTCTCACTTTATCCCTACACTTTCTGACCTTCAAGAAGTAGCTTTTCTTGTAGATCCATCCCTTCTTCCATTCCTTGTAGGCTTTCTGCTTTCTCTTAATACCTGTTTGAGATGCCATTTCATCCAGTTTGGTCTGCAACCTTTCCCTTTGAGTTTTCACCTTTGCTTGGGATGCACCCTTCAGATTGCTTCTGCAACTTTGACTTAAAGTAATTCCAAGCCTCCTCCACATTCAGATTCTTGAGTTTGTCAGTCCAGTCCACCTCCCTAATTAATTCCCTTAATTATTTAAAGTTTGCTGTTTTGCAATCAAGCACCTTAGTTGCAGATCTATTTTTGTTTATCCTTTAATTGAATTTAAACTGGATTAACTCATGATCACTCGAACTCAAGGTTCTCCTCTACACCCAGTTCTACTATGAGCTCGCTACTTACCAATACTAAATCTAAAATGGCATCACCTCTTGTTGGTTCAGTGACTATTTGGTGAAGAAATCTGTTAGCTCTCACACCCAGGAATATCTAGGCCCTACCATTATTAGTAGGGCTACGTACACACTACAGCTTAAGTCGGTATGAGTTATGTCGCTTAGGGGTGAGAATAAGCCACCCTGCTGAGCAACATAAGTTACACCGACATAACTGCCGGTGTGGACAGCACTATGTTGGCAGGAGAGCTTCTCCCACTGACATAGCTACCACCACATGCGGGAGCTGGAGTAATTAAGTCAACAGGAGAGCTCTCTTCTGTCGGTTTAGAGCCCTGTTTCCCAAACTTGGAACACCGCTTGTTCAGGGAAAGCCCCTGGCGGGCCGAGCCGGTTTGTTTACCTGCCGCGTCTGCAGGTTCAGCCGATCACGACTCCCACTGGCCGCGGTTTGCTGTGCCCAAATTTCCTGTGGAACAGATACTCTGAATTTCTGTCAGCACTAGCCTTTTCCCTTGGAGTGCTGAATCCAAATGGTGGTTTAAAGCATAACTAAAAATGAGTTTGGTGGTGTCATCATAATCTAGGGGTAGCCATCTCTCACAGTATTTCTGGAATCATCCTTATTTAGTTATGGGAAACCACTTCTGCAAGCATTGATTGCAACACATAATTACATCCAAAGTCTGTTTCAGAACTTATGAAACATCATTACATTGCAGCATTGGATCACCAAGCGCTGACATTACCATGAAACACGTTGGATAGCAACATGCCACCAGGACATCACAATATGATAATGGCTGAGTGTGTCTATTAGACAACACTCAAAAAGGCGAGAACCCTAAAATTTGTTAGCATCACAATACCACCACACATTCTGGCACGCTTCAACACATTTGGCAGTCCACTGATAAGAGGCCTATTCTGCTGAAACTGCAGGGCTGCTCCTGGTCAAGAATGAAATTATATTGTCAGAGATATGTAAGGAACTCTGGACAATGTCTGTTGTCACTATACTTGGTTTGAGTCAGTGCTACTGGTCCTCTTGAATTCCATTGTCAGCTCTGCCTCTGACTTGCCACATGACCGTGGGAAAATCTCTTCTTCTCCTTGTGCCTCAGATTCTCCATCTGTAAAATAGGGATATGATATTTGCCCAGGATTGCAAACACCGAGATATACTAATGGAAATTATTGTAAGTGAAAAATATTATTGCCATTAAAAATATTAATTATTTCATCAGTATCCCCTAAAGTGTTTAACTGCAGCAGTGATTTTGACCCTGATCCTAAAACATTTAACCATGTATGTAACTGTACTCATGTGAGTAGTCCCATTGAAGTCTAGACTCTAGATTACACATGTGTTTGAGTGTTTTCATGATCAGGGTTATAGTCTGACCAATAGTTACAAAAAATGGTTATTCACCTTTAAATTACAGGGTTGCTAATTCCATGTAATGTTGTTCCCCAGGAAAAAATTGCTCCATCTATGATACAATGCAGGAGGAACCTGCACCTCCAGGTGGCTGATGGTTCAGAAAGTAGATGTGGTTAAATATGATAGCCAAAGGGTGTAATGATTAATTGAGATATCTCATTAAGAAATTGATGCCATTCATATTATAACACTCTATTACTTTTCTATAGAGTCTTTCATCCTCAAGCTTTCCTAAAACACTTATGTAAGCTTAACAAACAAGCACACACATTTCTCCTTATATTCCCAGTATTCTTAGGAGAAGAGCATAATAGCTGTTGTTTTCCCAATCTGTCTCTCCCTAAAGCCGTCTGATAAGCCTTTGCATTTCAATGAAGTTAAAAGGAAGGTCCATATTTTTCTCCACGTGGACTCAGTACTGACTCCGGAGAAAGTGCCACCTCCTAAATCCCCAACATCACTTCCTACATCTTCAAGCTGTTCCTTGGAGATGAAATATCCCAGAGCCAACCTGGTACAACCCTGCTTGGCTTTTCAGAGCTGGTGGGATCAGGGTATAAGGGCTAATTGGATGAGAATGTAAGATGGCTGGCAGCATTGCTGAAAAGAGGACAAAAGAAATGGGAGAAAAACAGAACAAAAATCAGTAGTAGACTTTTGAAAGCCTGGGATCTGGACTGCAATATAAATATTAAATAATAATTGCTCCTTAGCACTAGTGAAGGATTTAGGTTATTTGTAAGTTACATAAATTATTGATTGTCATATCTGCAGCTGGGAAGCAGGTGAGGTGGAAATTTCACATTTTCCTGAAACAGGTGTTTTCAATCTGGTTCCTAAACCACCAGTGCCAACCCAGAAATGGTGCATTTGTGGTTTACCACAATTTTTTTTGTGCTTTATTTGTGTTTCCCTCCCACCCCCTTATTCCCAAGTGCCATTTTAGTTCAAATATCTCTGCAGTAGTTTGAATTTAGTGCTTGTGGGCAAAGTAACTGAGCTGCTGTTCCTACATAGAAGGGTTTATTTCTGTGCAGCAACTCTGTCTAAAGACTACCCACAGGCAACAACTCCACAGTAAGATACCTATGCACTGCATCAGCCCCACTTTTAGTTATAAACTTTTAAATATATTATATTGATGTAAAGTACAGTCTCAGCAAAATCAAACACAGTATGTCATTCAACCAGAGCACATCAAGGCTGATCCTCTCATTTCTAAATGGTATAAATTAATCAGGATTCTACTTCTAACCCTTCTCCCTACTAAAAAGACAGCAAAAATATTGCTGTTTGTGAGTAATAAAAGATCAGACTTTGGGTTTTTTTGTATTATCAGGAACTGTATTACATAAGAATGGCCATGCTGGGTCAGACCAATGGTCCATCTAGCCCAGTATTCTGTCTTCCAACAGTGGCTAATGCCAGGTGCTTCAAGGAGAATGAACAGAACAGGTAATCATCAAGTGATCCTAATCAGCTATTGGCTATTTTTATTTTACATCAGTGGAAATTAAATTGTTGCTTGCCAAGATTCTTCTTAGGCTGACAGATTTAGAAAATGGGCCCAGGCCTGCAGCACATTTTCAAGCAAAACTCCCATTATTCTCAATGGGAGTTTTGCCTGAGTAAGGACTGCACGTTGGGCCTCTAGAAACAGCTGTTACATATTCCCAGACCTGTACAAGCATGACATATTTGTTTCCCATTAAACAATTCATTGTATCTCATCTATCAGAAAACAAAATAGGTTCAAAAAGACTTGTGTGTGTTATTTATTAAAAATAAGGGGGGAAAACCAAACTCTGGTCATGGGAAATTTGCAAAGTGAGAAAAAAGGGAGCTGCGGGAAGCAGCAGCCAGCTCATCCCTGGGGCCCTCAGCTCCCGTTGGCCAGGAATGGTGAACCGCAGCCACTGGGAGCTGTGGGGGGCTGTGCCTGCAGATGGTCAACGACAGCAAAATGTCTTGTAGCCTGCAATCGGATTACCCTGATGGGCCGCATGCGGCCCACAGGTGGCAAGCTGCCCACCATTGCATTAAACACTTAAGTAGTTCCAGACTACACATGTGCTTGAAGTTAGGCACCCTGCAGAAGGGGTGCCTGTGATGAGTGTCACTTTCCCAAACAGTCAGTGTGTTCTTTTTTCAAGCAATATTGATATTTTCTTTTAAAATGATGACTTTACCTCTCCAATACATCTATCAGTCGAGCACTTTTCATACAGCCTCTTCTTCCTTTTCAACCTCTGGATGCCATTTCCTACAAACACTAATTATTTGGGATGATATCAGCTTGAACTGAATTTCTTCTGTACTTCTCAGCAGGCAACAATTTTTAGAAGGTCATTTTTCCTTTACAACTGCTTTAATTGTTTCTAGAACTCTCTTTTGTGACCCATATTTATTGGTATGCACTGAAATTAACATGTTCATCCACAACTGTACCTGGTGATGTGAAGCATTATAGAATGCTTCCTCCTCTAAAGAGAGGGCTTTATTCTCCAGGCCTGTAAATCCAGCACCTTTCATGAGCATTACATTCATATGGAAACAGTTTAGAAAAAAAATAGGTGAATGTATTTCTGTGGGCAGAAATCCAGCTATACTATACATGCAATACAAATAATAATAATTAATATGCATAATTTTGGACTAAACAGGGTTATACTTTTTTTTAAACTGATTAAAACACATGGATCATGAACCTTTTTCTACAAAGCTATACACTTAAGATGTCAATAGGACAGATTGTTATCCATAAGTTACACCTGACAATTCAAGTAGATGTTCTACAGCAAATTCTACAAGAGAAAGCATTTGTAAGTAAATAAGGTCAGACCATGAGTCTGCTAGTACATAGCTTCTACAACAAAAGTGACAATAGAAACACTTTGGAATTAAATAACAGGAGCCTTTCCAAAGAGATATGGAAGATGGACAAAAGAAAAATCTATTCTAGTTAGGCAAATAACACGGGCAGTCCAGCATGTAGTGGAATTTGGGACCCAAACTAAAGAGAACTGACATGGAGACATTCTTCAGGGAAAGAGAAGTATAGCAATGAATGGTGCTATTGTGGGACTGCTTTAATTAATTTTTGTAATGAAGCCAAAGTACTAATTTACCACATCCCAAAAGTAAATAGGAAAGGTTATTCCCATAATTTCAGAGGTGGAGAAAAAAATCTAGTTGTCAAGCAGCCGGTTGTCACTCATTATTGCAACTTGACTGATAAGTCTGTTGTATTACTTTGAACGGTACCGAATGCTAAAATAATGAATAATGTAAGTTTAGTGTTCTCTCTCTCCTCCCCAATTATAGTTTCATAGAAATCATAGAAATGTAGAGCTAGAAAGGTCATCAAGAAGTCTTCAATTCCAGCCTCCTGCACTGAGGCAGGACCAAATAAACCTAGGCCATCCCTGACAGGTATTTGTCCAACCTGTTCTTAGAAACCTCCAGTGATGATTAGCTAAGATTTGTATCAGCTGATGTCTGTATACCATGAAGACAAAAAAAAAATGAATAGCCCATGAGATTCCAAACCAAGCATGCCTGGACCTGTGATTATTCTTTTGGAAGAATAGTCTGTAGATGTTGACCTTTTCTATTGAACTCTCCCCTGTCAGTCTCGATCACATATGATCTGGGTCCTGAATTCTTTTTCTTCACTACGGCTGGAGTTCTCCATCCTTTTTCTCCAGCCGATTCGACATGAACAAATCTGAACAGTAATTCTGGGTTGTCTTCCCATCAGGAGTAGTGCTGGACTATATTCATTAGCTTCTTGGTGTTGATCTGTAATTCAGAAGAGCAAGGAATAGATCTTCTTACTGTAGGATTTTGTTGGCTGGCTGTACAGCTCTCTCAGCCTCTTCATTAGCTTGTGGGTAATGTGGGCTGATAGTAATATGATCAAGATAATTCTTGAATGACTTAAATTCTGCTGCAGTGAATTGTGGTTTGTTGTCCTTCACTAGTTGTTCTGGAATACTAAAGAGAGCAAGAGTGCACTTCAGTTCTCAATAACACTGTGACATGGTATGTCTCTCAAGTACATTTTTTCCGTATCCTTGGAAAAATAGTCCATTATGATCTGATAATGATGTCCTCAGAATTTGCATAAATCTGCAGCTAGTCTCTTCCAAGGTCTGTCTGGTAGAGGTTTTGTTATTAAAGATTGTTTGTGTTGTATTGGTCTGTTAGTTCTGCAGTGTTCACATGCGGATACTTCATTCTTTAAGTCCTTGCTGCTGCCTGGCCACCACACTGATCAATCAGCCTGTTCACAGGCTTTAGTTAATCCTTGATGCACCATAGAGACTAACAAATTTATTTGAGCATAAGCTTTCGTGAGCTACAGCTCACTTCATCGGATGCATTCATCGGATGCGAAAGCTTATGCTCAAATAAATTTGTTGGTCTCTGAGGTGCCACAAGTACTCCTGTTCTTTTTGAAAATACAGACTAACACGGCTGCTACTCTGAAAATTAATCCTTGATATCCTTCATAGATTAGGTTTAGGATTTCTTCTCTCAATTCGTATGGAAATATGATACAATTGCATTTAATCATTAGTCCATTTGACTTGCTTATTTGTCCACAAACCGCAAAGTAGTCTCTTGTCCAGGGGTGGGCAAACGTTTTGGCCCGAGGGCTACATCTGGGTATGGAAATTGCATGGTGGGCCATGAAGGCTCACAAAATTGGGGTTGGAGTGCAGGAGGGAGTGAGGGCTCTGGCTGGGAGTGCAGGCTTTTGGGTGGGGCCAGAAATGAGGAATTCAGAGTGCAGGAGGGGGCTCCAGGCTGAGGCAGGGGGTTGGGGTGTGGGGGGGGTGAGGGCTCCGGCTCCAGGTGTGGGCTCTGGGGTGGGGCTGGGGATGAGGGATTTGGGGTGTAGGAGGGTGCTCCAGGCTGGGACTGATTGGTTCGGAGGGCGGGAGGGGGATCAGGGCTGGGGCAGGGGGCTTGGCTCAGGGGTGCAGGCTCCAGGTGGTGCTTACCTGAAGCAGCTCTCGGAAACAGTGGCATGTCACCTCTCCGGGACCTATGCGGAGGCATGGCCAGGTGGCTCTGTGCACTGCCCTGTCCTCAGGCGCCACTTCTGCAGCTCCCATTGGCTGAAGTTCCTGGCCAATGGGAGCTGTGGGGGCGGTGCTTGGGGCGGGGGCACCGCACAGAGCCCCTTGGCTACCCCTAAATGTAGGAGCCAGAGAGGGGACATACTGCTGCTTCCGGGAGCTGCACAGAACTGCGGCAGGCACGCGCAGAGCGGCTGCCGACCCCGCTTTCCGGCTGGAGCATGGGACCAGGGCAAGCCCCAGGCCCCACTCCCCAGCAGGACCTTGAGGGCTGGATTAAATCGGCTGGCGGGCCGGATGTGGCCTGCGGGCCATAGTTTGCCTACCCCTGCTCTTAGTCACTTCCTTAGTGTCACTTGTCACTTGTCACTTCCTTAGTGTCCTTTAGATACTTGGACCAGCTGCCCCAGTGTAAACTTAGAACTTACTGAAATTGCAAGTCTGTGAAGCTTTGCTTTTTGTAGCAGGAGTAGGCTCTTTTCCTGCACAGGTCTGTATGTGTCTAAAGCATCCATGTACATTTTTACATCATCTTTGAGCTCATGGGTAGTTGAATGTGATGCTAAGATCTGTAACAGAGTGTCTGCTACTACCAGATTTTTCCTGGGCAGGAAAAATCTACCAGGAATATATTTAGCAAGTAGGTTAAATATCGTTAACCTTAGCAATAGATGTTGGCATCTCAGCAGTGGTTGATCCAGGTCTTTTCTGTTGATGAAGGTTACAAGCAGTTTGTCGTCTGTTATCAATGTAAACAAATCCAGTCCACATAGATATCTGTAACAGTTCTCAGATGCCCATATGCTTTCCAGGCACTCCTTTTTAATCTGTGCATATCATTTTTCAGCTTCTGTAAGTGTGTGAGAGCAAAATGTAACTGTCTTCCACATAGCGCCACGCTGTTGGAACAATGCACCCCTTAGGCCATAACTGTTTGCATCCACGCTGACCCACATTGTGGGTTTGTGCACATTGTGGTACCCAAGAACTGGAGCTGTTGAGATAATTTCTTTTAGTCTTTTAAAGGCAATTTCTTGATTTGGCCCCCATAGCCAAAATGTGCTGGATTTTAACAATTCATTCAGTGGTTTTGTCACTGTAGAAAGGTCTCATAGGTATTGACCAAGGTAAGTTACCATCCCCAGCATACATCAGAGTTCTGGTCCATTAGGTGGTGCATTCAATTCTTAAATTGCTTGTACTTTCTTAGGGCTAGGACTGATTTCATCTTTGTTTATTGTCTGTTCCAAAAACTCAGTCTGGGGTAGACAGAAAATGCATTTTCCTTGTTTAACTTCAGTCCAGACTGGCTGATTAGGCTTAGAGCTTCATTGAGGATTTTGTTGTTTTTTCATCGAAGATCCATATATCAGAATATCATCCATTAAAACTACAACTGCATTTTTGTTTGTTAACAGTTCTGCCACATTCCTTTGGAAAATTTTAGGTACACTGGTAGCAGGGGTGACGGATTTTTCCTAAAAGTATGTGGGGGGGGGAGGGGAGGTAGAGGCATGAGGCCCCACCCTTGCCCCTCCTCTTTCCTCTGAGGCCCCAGCCAACTGGGAAGCTGGAGCTGGGCCAGGGACGCCGGGCCCTTCCACCTGCCTCGGGTGAGGGTGGGGGGCCCAAGAGCAGCCCTCGGCCCATGTCCCTGCCCCCTGTGCCCCCTGCCCAGGGCAGGTGGAGGGTCCGCAGCTCCCGACAGCTGCCCGCATGGCTCTTACACTGACCCGGCTCTGGCTTCTGGCCTGGGCTAGGGACGTGGCCTCTGGGGCTGAAGAGCTGCAGATGGGCCATCATAAGAGCTGCCTGGTCAGTTGTGGGGAGCTGTGGCTCGCCATCTGCCCTGGGCAGGGGGCCCAGAAGGTGGGGACACGAGCCAGCGGCTGCTCTCGTCCTCCCCTCCCCCACACCCTGGGCAGTTGGAGGGTCTGTGGCTGCCCACAGCTGCCCCGGGTTCCCCTGGCCTCTCTTACCCAGCCCAGGCTCCAGCTTCCAGCCTGGCCAGGGGGCAAGGCCTCTGGGGGGAAGAGGAGGGGCAGGGGGTTGGGCCCGTGGCAAAAAGTGGATGTGCCAGGCCCGTCCACTTTCAAAAGTGGGAGGGCCAGGGCTCCCCGCCCCCCTGGTTCCAGCACCCCTGACTGGTAGTTCCAAAACATAATCTTCAAAAGCAAAATCTCCCAAAGGGTGTGATAAATTTAGTCAGTTTAGCACTTCCTTTGGCTAAAGGAATTTGCCAGAATCTGCCTGAGGCATCCAGCTTGGAAAAGACTGTAGCTCCTGTCATCTTGGGAAGGAAGTCGTTCTGTCCTGTTGGGAGGATATTTTTCTCTTACTGCTGCTTCATTAAGTCTTTTAAGATCCACACAGATTCATATTTTTCCATTTTTCTTTATAACTGGCACCATTAGAGCACACCACGCTGTTGGCTCAGATTTTCTCAATTATTCCAACCTGCACCATTCTCTAACTCATTCTCCACTTTATGAAGTCATGGGATAGGAATTCTGTGAGGTGTATGTACAATATATGGTTCAGCCTTGTATCTTAAGGCTATTTGTATTGGATCTCCTTTCAGAAGTTCAGGATCACCCAATATTCCAACGAGTTCTTCCACCTTTCTCACTAGGCCCACCGTGGCCGCCATGCTGTGGCCAAAAAGGCTGTTGGTCTGTGGTCCTTTGATCACATACAAAGATAAAAGCTTTGCATTCAGAGTGTTAGTTGATTCTATGGCGAACTGGCCCATGCAACACTGTGTTACACCAACACTGCATACGTGAACTGGCCCATGCAGTTCAGAATAGCGATTCGTTGGAGGGGCACGAAGGGTCAAGTGCCCCCGCCCCCCCAGCAGCCGGCCTGGGTGGGGAGAGGAAGGAGCGGGGCCAGAGCCCCTTCCAGCCACACTGCCAGGGACTCTGCCCAGTGCAGCACAGTACCCGGGCTGACTGGGAGAGCACCTGGCTGCGGCAGTAGCAGGCTGCCCTCCGCCCACGCTCAGCTTCTCGGGACAGTGGCCAAGTGAGCTGGAGCTACCCCCTCTGGAGCACAGAGCAGGCTGGCTGTGAGAGAGCCTGCAGCCTGGCTTGGCGGGGGCATCAGCGGCAGCCCTCTCCCTGCCCACGCTCAGCTTCTGGGGACAGGAGCCAACATGAGCACGCTGCGGAGGAAGTGGGGTTGGGGGACTCCGACTTGCTCATCCCAGAAGTCAAGCCAGGATGGGAGGCAGCCCGCTGCTGCCACAGCCAGGCACTCTCCGGGAGTGGCTCTGTCCCACTCCCTGCCCGGCTCTGGGTGCCAGGAAGAGCAGCCGAATGTGCCAGGGGAGGAGCCAGCGCAGGGGGAGGACAGAGACACCACCCCCTCCAGGTAACGTGGGGTGGGGAGAGCATGGGGGCTCCGGGCTGGGGCAGAGACATGTGGGGAGGTCACATGTCCTCCCCTTCAGCTGGGGGGCACCAGTCATTTATGCCTTCAGGGATAGTCAGAGCCATGTCAGCTGACTTCAGCTCTGGGAGGGGTTCAAAGTGATTGTAAGTCCTTTCTGAGATGACTGTAATGTCAGCTCCTGAGTCAATTTTAAAGTCAACAGTCTTGCAATGAATATTCAATTTCACTCTTCGGGCAGGCTCTATGTCATCACAAATGTTTTGGTTGCCTGTAATATGAAGCAACTCTGTGACTGCTTTGGTGTGGCAATCAGCTGCCAAATGGCCGTACTTCATGCATGTGTTTTATGCTGTGTACCACTGGCTGGACATGCATCATCTCTTGGGATATGACTTTTTCCACACCATGTGCCTGTAGGCTGGAATTTGTCTCTCTTAGTCTGAGAGTTCTCTTTCCTTGCTTCAAGGGTTTTATGATTATGACTTTTAACACTCAAGTGTCTGTTTAGAGCTTCTCAGCTAGTTTCAGGTTTTTCAAGTTGCTCATGTCTTTTGCTCTGTTTTTTGATTAATTCTGACTGCCTTGCTATCTGTACAGCTGTGTCTGGGGTTAATCTCTCTTTCACTGTAGCTGCTGTGAGAGGTTTTGATTTGTTAACCCAATAACCAGCCTGTCTCTGATATTTTCATGTCTTGCATCCCCAGAATCACAGTTTTCTGCCAATGTGTGCAGAGTCTTACAAAACATTCAGCATTTTCCCCTGGTTCTTGAATTCTCTGGTGAAAACATGCTCTTTCATAAACCACATTTCCATGAGGTATAAAGTATGCATCAAACATAGCCAGACCCTTTCATATGACCCTTTCATAGTCATCTTCGTGACTGTCTTCACTAAAGTCAAAAGATTTAAGATATGTTCGGCCTGCTGCTCCATAGCATACGTTAAATAAGATACCTGTATATCTCCAGTTTCTTTGTGCAGTTAGTATGCAAAGCGAAATCTTGCAGAATATTGTTTCCACTTTGTCCATTCTGAAGCTTTGTCAAAGCTGAAGTGCTTTGGGGCATTGAAGAGTAGAATTTAGATGAGATCCTATAGCCTTTGTTGCTTTGTTCCTTCTGTCTGCAACCTTTGTTGCAGTTTTCCTTCTGTTTCTGTTTTTAGCTTACTCCTAGCACCATGCCATATTGTTCTGTACCAGATATGGACTGATCACAGAGCTTGCTTATACACACCAGATGTGTTCATCATAAGATCCTTTAATGCTCTTCCAGGTATGGCTGAGAGTCCTTTAAATCAGGTATAGTTTATCTGAGCCTCCATTATCCATCTCTCTGTATTAGCCAAACCAGGCGGTGGGGCTTGAGCTGTCAGTCCTGCTGCCTGGGGCTGACAGCCCGAGCCCTGCCACCTCTGGGGCTGACAGCCCGAGCTTTGCCCATTCTCTTTGTTATTTGAATTTTTGATGATCTGTTCTGGCCCTGGTCCCAATTACATTAGATAAATGGGGTTCCACTGTATTTTACACACAGTGCTACCTAGAGGCTGCACGATGAAACAATTTAGCATTCCATCACAATTACTCATAATCCATCCTGCCTTTTTATTCATTGTTTGCTGTGGGAATCGATTAAATTCCTATACAAAAGACAATTACAGAAAGAGAGTGAATCAGAGTAACATGTCTGCAAGCTAGATTTAAAAAGGAGCAGAAGCAGTATTTTTCCAACCACTGCCACTTAAGAATACTTTATTTAATCAAAACTGCATTGGGTGCTGTTCAGAAATTGTCTCTGTTCCCATCATATAGACTTAGCACAACAGCTGTTTCTCTGGACTTGTCTATGCAACAGTATTATGGGGTTATTTTTATGGGGCATGAGAAATACTCATGGACAAGTCTGAAAACAGAATTCTGTAACAGGATTTGTGCGTGCACCTTCTCATCTAATGGCGATAGCTAGTTATTTGACTCCCTCTTTCCATATGCTCCCAAACAAAAATAATACAGTACCAAGCTATCACTAAATACGGGGGTTTGTACTCTGCATCTTTTTTGCAGGTACATTATGATGATTGGTATCAAAAAGTGTGGGAAATTCTGGTATTAGTTTTAATTTTTCGATCAGAATTGTACAAGGAGAAGGAAAAAAGGCAACTACTTAGAAGTCTGGTGGAACTTTTTGATGTTTGCTGGAAGAGGGTCCTCACTCGCCACCAAACCTGACAGTATAATAAAATAGGATGGGAGAAACCCCTTCAACAATAGTCAGATGTAAACACAAAATTAAGACTTTAACAAGAAGAAAATAGGAGGAAAAAGAGAAAGGCTTAGGCTTAGTATCATGCAGAGTTTGATAGGACAACTAATAAACAGGTTACACATCTAAATGTAAGAAAAACCAGAAGTTTGGACCTAAACATGAGATGATCAAAGACTTTAACACTACCAACTCACAAGACAGAAGAGGAAGACAAAGAGTAGAGAAGCATCAACCACAATATGTGATCAATACCACAAAGCTGAAGAAAGTGACTGGTAGCAGGTCTCATCATGACAGCTTTAAGGACTTCTATAGGCTAATTTATAATTGTGTATCTTTTAAGTTTATCTCCATTTAAGTTGTAAAAAAAAGTTTTATGAGATTTCCATTCTAAAATAAATGAACTGTTAATAGATAATGAGCTGCTCAGATTTGAAGGTGATGGGGGCCATTTAAGTACCACAGATACATAAAAAAGTGACTGTAAAAAACTGCACATTCATACTCATCCCATCTACTTGCTTTGGCTATTTGGAATCATATTTGCTGTCTTTAGTGCCCAGTTATTTAGAAATAGCCCCAATCTCTCTCTCTCTCCTTCTTTCTTCTTAGTCTGTAGGAGAAATAGTTAAAGTATAGCACTTTTTAATTGTTTGTGAGTGAATGAGTGGGTTGTGTGTGTCTGTGAGTATATGAAGAACTAATTGAGGGAAAGCTAAATCAAAGAAACTTAGTTTGCATTTAATTCTAAATGCAGTGAAGCCTGTGACGATCCTTATCTCCCATAGGAGTGAACTCCATTGTCTAGATCCAGCTCCTGTCACTCACACTTATCAGCCTTCACCCTTGGTGGACAGGTTGTGCCAGTGGAATGCAACTCTCATGAGAGGCCATGGTCACACAAGGAAAGGTGATCTCTCAGGTAGCAGGGTGGTCCCATGGAACGTTTGACTATCATTACAGAGACCTTGACTTAGACTTTGTATTCATTGAGACTGAGAGAAAAATCCCGTGAGACACTCACCAAGAGAGGACGAGAGAAAGAATACTCATTGTTTGCACATACTCTAGCAGTTTAATCAAATAAGAACAAAATAATTGGAGGGCAAAATAATAAAAATCATAATTCACCTGACATCATATGCAAAGCAAAGTGAATAATACAAAAGTAGAAAAACAATGTGGCATTATTCCCCAGAAGAATAAAAACAACTTCAGAGCCAATTGCTAATTTATCAGAATAAAAAAAATACTGTCAGAAAGTAGGCTCATAATAGAGGCAAGTGTCTCCTTGGTATCAGGAGGCAGTTTTAACACCAGGGCAAAAAAGAAATAAGAGCTGACATTTCTGCACCTTATTTCTCAGTCTGTGCCTTTTCTCTTTCTAATAATAATTTAAAAAATCAAATATGCCCTTACTGACAGAGTGACTGTGACGCCGTCTCTGCCACACTCACTGAAAATCTCAGGGCAGGTTTAGGGAGATGAGAAGTCTGTCAGTCCCATTTTCCATTTCATGTCACTAGATCTGCTTCTCCCTCCCTCAGCAGAATGGTAACTGTATTTTGTATGTGTAGTATGACAAGGGCCAAATTCTCATCCCCTGTGTACAGCCTGAATAATTGGGCTCAGAGGAGAAGGGGGAAAGCTGCGTGGAGAACAAAGGAGCAGACACTTGCCCTAACTCAAACCCAGGCATAGAGCAGCCATACGGTTACTCAGCATTCATTGCCAAAGACTCCGAGTTATAATAAGAATTGCGGCCTGCTAAGGACCCTCTTCACAGGTGCTTAGCCAATGGATGCATGCAGTTTTTGGATGTATTGACCATTTTCTTGGCCCACTGCTAATTCCCCTGTAATGGAATCTACAACTGTTTTATAATGTTTAGCCTCTAGGAGGTGACATGTTTAACATAATTTACCTGATCTGGTAATAGTTAGAGCAATGAGTGCATTAAAGTGTCTTAAAAAGAGAACACATCTCTTGTATCTCTCTCTCATATCTGGTACATGACATGGTGTCAGAAGTAATGGCAACCTAACTGCCAGAGGAGAACAGAAACAGAAGGAAACTAGCAAAGGTTACAAGCAGAAGAAGAAAATAATTTAAAAAAAGCAACAAAGGTTGAAGGATTTCTCTCATCAATATGCCATTCTTAAATGCCCCCAGTTAACTAAGAAAGAAGAAGTGGGGCTGCTAAACACTGAGGATGGAGTGGAGTGGAGGTTAAGGATCATCTAGGCATGGCCCAATATCTAAACAAATACTTTGCCTCTGTCTTTAATAAGGCTAATGAGGATCTTAGGGATAATGGTAGCATGACAAATGGGAATGAGGATATGGAGGTAGATATTACCATATCTGAGGTAGAAGTGAAACTGGAACAGCTTAATGGGACTAAATCGGGGGCACCCAGATAATCTTCATCCAAGAATATTAAAGGAATTGGCACATGAAATTGCAAGCCCATTAGCAAGAATTTTTAATGAATCTGTAAACTCAGGGGTTGTACTGTATGATTGGATAATTGCTAACATAGTTCCTATTTTTAAGAAAGGGAAAAAAAGTGATCTGGGTAACTACAGATCTGTTAGTTTGACATCTGTAGTATGCAAGGTCTTGGAAAAAAATTTTGAAGGAGAAAGTAGTTAAGGACATTGAGGTCAATGGTAAATGGGACAAAATACAACATGGTTTTACAAAAGATAGATCGTGCCAAACCAACCTGATCTCCTTCTTTGAGAAAGTAACAGATTTTTTAGACAAAGGAAACAGAGTGAATCTAATTTACCTAGATTTCAGTAAGGCATTTGATACCGTGCCATATGGGGAATTATTAGTTAAATTGGAAAAGATGGGGATCAATATGAAAATTGAAAGGTGGATAAGGAATTGGTTAACAGGGAGACTACAGCGGGTCATACTGAAAGGTGAACTGTCAGGCTGGAGGGAGGTTACCAGTGGAGTTCCTCAGGGATCAGTTTTGGGACCAATCTTATTTAATCTATTTATTACTGACCTCGGCACAAAAAGTGGGGGTGTGCTAATAAAGTTTGCGGACGATACAAAGCTGGGAGGTGTTGCCAATTTAGAGAGAGACTGGGATATCATACAGGAAGATCTGGATGACCTTGTAAACTGGAGTAATAGTAATAGGATGAAATTTAATAGTGAGAAGTGTGAGGTCATGCATTTAGGGATTAATAACAAGAATTTTAGTTGTGAGTCAACCCCTGAATCTGGGACCTCCCAGAGGGGAGTCTATGTCCACTGCCCTGGGCTACTTCCTACTGCTGTCCTTTCAGTTTGGGACATGGCCCCTATAATCTAAGTCTCTGTGGTGGCTTGTCTCTAGTAATGCCCCCTCGTGGACCTTGGACAGTGTTCTGCTGTGGTCCCAGGTTCCTCTGGGCAGGGCAGCCGTAAGTTCGGTGGGACTAGAACCCTACAAGGTCTCTGTGTTTTGGTCACCCAGTTATCTCTTAAGTTGGGTGCTCCTAAGTCTCTTCCAAGGTCTCCTTTATCCAGGGAGACAGTATTTATTTCCTGGTGGCTGCCTTGGCTGACAGGCTAGTGACCCTTCCCCTCAAGTAGAGAGGCAGCTACCTCCTGCCTTGTCACTAGTCAGTTCCAAATTGAGCCAGGCTCTATCCTTTTCTCCCCACGCCAGCCTGGCATTGGCTGTAGGTGTAACAGGGCGGGACTAGCTGGACCCAAAGGCTCCTTTAACCTCTTCTGTACCAGCAGGGGTTTCTCCGCTTCATCACAGTGTATTATAATTTTCAGCCATAAGGTGGTGACATACTTTACCTGAGCTGGTGATAGCTAGAGCCACCAGTGCACTGACATGGATTAAAGAGAACACATTTCTTCTATGTCTCTCTGGAGTGGAAGCTCTGTAACCAGTCCATATCTGGTACATGATACCCCCTCTCTCCAGTTTGATATGGAAAGAGTTGCCTCAGAATTCTGCTCCTTGTGTATGCAGAGGGATGAAATTTACCCCTGTGCAGAGGACCAGCACAAGGCATAGGCACCACTCAAGCCTTCGAAATAGGGCCACGTGCTGGACTTCTGCACAGAAGCAGAGTTCAGCTAGCATGATGAATCCCCTTGCATCACCTCTCTGTGGTCTACTGCCACATACACACAATGAAGGTGAACTGGAGGGTCATCTGCTTGTAGTTTATGAGCACCTACACCAATGAGGGGCATAACCTATTTCCAGTTTCATATAATCACGCATTTTTGAGTGTTGTCCTCTGTCTTTTGCACTGTCCCGTGAGAAAATGCACGCGGTACCCAGGTCATTGCACATTTCTATCGATGTCTGAAAATATTGTCAGATGAAGAAATTGCTAGCAAACCTTAGCGGTAGCTTTGCTCAGCTTACTGAAATTTAAAATGATATAACTGAATCGCATTATCTTCTCCTGCATATGTAATTTGGGAAGCCCTTGTACCAATGTTCTTTTTTATTATAAAGGATTCTTACTTGTATATGAACCAACTTTGCATGTGCTGCACAGTGTTCTTTCTTCTGAGCAGGTATATGTTGATTAGTCTAAATCATGCACAAAAATACACATGGTACCTTCTATCCTTTAAACCAGGGGTGGGCAAAGTTTTTGGCCTGAGGGCTGCATCAGGTTTCGGAAATTGTATGGAGGGCTGGTTAGGGGAGGCTGTGCCTCCCCAAACAGCCAGGCATAGCTTGGCTTCCGCCCCCATCTGACCCCCCACCCCCCCCGCTTCTCGCCCCCTGATGGCTCCCCCAGGACTCCTGCCCCATTGAACCACCCCTTCTCCCTGAGTGCCCCCGGAACTCCTGCCCCTGGCTGCCTCCACCGTCCCATCCAACCCTCCCCTTCCTGACTGCCCCCCGGGACCCCTGCCCCCGTTCAACCCCCCTTCCCTGCCCTCTGACCGCCCCGACCCCTATCCACCCCCTCTGCCCACCCCACCCCCCCGAACTCCCCTGCCCTCCAGCCAACCACCCCGCTCCCTGCCCCCTTACTGTGCTGCCTGGAGCACCGGTGGCTGCGCCGCCAGTGATGAGCTGCCGAAATCTTAACAACGGGTTCCCTCCTCACCCCACGAGGGGGTCGTTGCCCACCCCCGCCCCCCGGGACTCCTGCCCCATCCAACCCCCTGCGTTCCTTGATGCCCCCCCAGGACCCCTGCCCCATCCACCCCCCTCCCCTGTCCCCTGACTGCCCCCAGAACCGGGCAGGAGGGTCTCATGGGCCACCATAGTGGGCGCCCACCCCTCCCCTAAGAGCCAGAGGGACCTGCTGGGGGGCGAGGTGGGGAGTCCCGGCGGTGCTTACCTGGGGCAGCTCCCAGGAAGCATCCGGCAGGTCCCTCTGGCTCCTAGGGGCGGGGGAGAGTAGCTAGTGGGGGAGCAGGGGGAGCGGCTGCTCCCCCCACTGATCACGTCAAAAGTGGCACCTTAGGTGCCTACTCCGTGGGTGCTCCGGGGCTGGAGCACCCATGGCGAAAATTTGGTGGGTGCAGAGCACCCACCAGCAGGTCCCTGCCCCGCGCCCGGCCCCAGGTGACCTCCGCTCCGCCTCCGCCCCTGAACATGCCGCCCCGCTCTGCATTTCCGGCCCCCACCAGCTTTCTGTGAATCAGCTGTTTGGCGGGAAGCCTGGGAGGGCTGAGAAGCAGGCAGCGGCTTCACTCAGGCCGAGGGTGGCGGAGGTGAGCTGGGGCGAGGAGCGGTTCCCCTGCGCGCCCCCACCCTGGGTTACCTGCTGCGGTGTGGGCGGCCCTCCTCGTGCGTTCCCGCCCCAGCTCACTTCCGCCTCCCTGGGCCTGAGTGGGAAGCCGCCGCCTGCTTCTCAGCCCGCCCTGGCTTCCCACACAAACAGCTGATTCACAGGAAGCCTGGGGGGTGGGGGGCAGAGAAGCAGGGCGGAGCGGAGGTGAGCTGGGGCCGGGGGTGGGGTGGGACGGGGAGCTGCCGATGGGTGCTCTGCACCCACCAAATTTTCCCCTTGGGTGCTCGCACCCGTGGAGTCAGCACCTAAGGCGCCACTTTTGACCGGTTAAATTTAGAAACCCTTTTAGAACAGGTTGTCCCTCGCGGAACAACCAGTTCTAAAAGGGCTTCTAAATTTAAGAACCAGCTTCAGTTTACCACCGCGGGCCGCCCAGCTGGAGCCGGGCCACGCCACCACGCAGCACAGAGCACGGGGTTAAGCCAGGCTCTGCAGCTGCGCTGACCAGGAGCTCGCAGCCCCACTGCCCAGAGCATTGCACCGGCGGCGCAGTGAGCTGAGGCTGTGGGGGAGGGACCGGGGGCGAGCCTCCCGGGACAGGAGCTCAGGGGCCTGGCAGGAGGGTCCCGCGGGCTGGATGTGGCCCGCGGGCCGTAGTTTGCCCACCTCTGCTTTAAACCCTGAGACTAGGCTATAAATGAATTTATTAAATCATCAGCCCAACAAATAGTTGTCACTGTGTGCTGTCTGAAATAAGATCGGGAGAGAAGTAAATTAAGGGGATTGTGATGGCTGCAAGTATGGAGGGCTTTCTGCACTAGCTTCTGATAAGTTTCTGAGTGGGCCATGAGGTGCCAGTTTTAACCTACAAAACCCTAAATACTTTGGGACCTGCTTACCTGAGAGATTGCTTCGCTCTTTGGGCCACTCTGCTGCAGTGGAGATCAGTGGAGGCATTCGAGCCAGAGCTCGTTCTCTAGAGAGCGAGCCCCTGTGTGGCTTTCTTTCACAAGGGGGTCTCAATTCTGGAATTCACTTCCCTCTATTAATCTTCTGGGCATATTGCAAGGCCCCACTTTTTTCTCAGGCCTGGCTGCCTGGTAGATGGTAGATAAGGGGCTGGCGACTTCAGGATGATTTAAGTGGCCTCCTGTGATACAACTGGGTAGAGTGTCTTCAGTTTTCTGGTCTGCAAAGAGAAGCTTTTAGCTGATCTCTGATTAAGCAAAGTGTCAGATTGAAAACTGTAGATGTTCTAGATTTGTGTATTAAATTTGGGGAGTTGTCTAGAGACCTGTAGAGGCATCAGCAAAATAACAAATATGCAAATAAAAGAGTCCAGTGAATTGGAAGGTTTCTTCTATCATCTGCCAGTCATTTAATGGCTCAGTTTGAATCAGCATCTCTGTGCTCATAGATACTGAGCTTTCCAAACAATAAATAAATGTTTTGAGACTCCAAGCCACACATTTTAAATATTCATTCGTACACGAGCACTTAACTTGCCATTTCCCCATTCTTATTTATGTATTTACTTAAAATACTGCAGGATGAAGCAAATGTATAGTGGCTTAGTATTCACGACTCATGCATTGATTGCCAATCTACTTTAAAATATTGACAACAAAGAACAAATAGGAAGCAAACTTCCAGATTTTGTTTACATCTGTCATCCTGTGATCATCCAGTGGATCTGTTTTCCTTGCCCATCCCATCTCTACACATCAGACAAGGAGCCGACAATGACACACAGGAACAGTGCTTTAGAATTCATCTGTTCTGTGGAAGCTGGCCCTTCTGCTCCCATAGTAGATCATACAGACAGGGCACATTACACACACGGCTATCACAGGATAATTTCTTTGGAACAGCTTGTCCTGGTGATATCCTAATAAACCAGAACTTCTGGAGCATTAATTTTTCAAGACAAATATGGTTGCTTAACCTGATGCTGTAGCCTCCAGTGTTAAGTCTGTGGCTTGTCTTAGTTGATTATTATCTGACTCTTTTAGGGCTCAATGCTGCTTGCACTGAAGTCAATAGCAAAATACTCACTAATGTCACTGAAAGCAGGAGCAGGCTTTTTGTGATAGTAGCATATCGTACACGCAGTGTGACTAAGAATTTTGTGGATCAACCCATTGCTTTGGTTGATCTACTATAGTTTCCCTGGATTGACATTGATCATATCCCTCTTCTGTTTTACTTTTGAAAGGAAATTAGATCTTAGTCTAACCGTTTTCATATTCATATACTGAAACCCCAGCTTTTATGCTCTGTTTCAACAAAGCACTGAAGAATGTGTTTAACTTAAATAAGAAGTAACTTTCATAACTGATAAAAGGAAATACTTTTTCACTCAATGCACACAGATTGTGGAACTCATGGTCACAACATGTTGTTGAGGCCAATAATTTAGCAAGATTCAACCTAACAAAAATATCCAGAGTTACAATACTTCATTGTAAAAAAGAAAAGTTTTGGAAGGGAAATAAAAACTCCTTCAGGGTTTAAACAAGTCTCAAACTATAGGGATTAGGATGAGACTTTCCTGGGGGACAGGGTATCCCACCTTGCCTGTGCTTTTTCTTTACCAAAATTTCGGATTTAATCAGAAAAGGCAGAGAGATGTGAATAGGATTGATCCCACTGAGAGAGGGAGGAGAGTGCAAATGGCGGGTGAGGATGGGGCCGTGGCTGGAGCCAGAAGGCCTGCTCTAGGGCTTCCTCAGGCTGAGCCTTCAGACCAGATCACTATGAGAAAGAGGGAAAGAAGGGAACAGAAATGTGGGAGCTTAGGAGAAAAGAAACCAGACTCTCCCCCCTCAAAAAACAAGGGAACAGATAGTGCTGCATCCTTTCTCCTAAACTCCTGTGTTTTCTTTTGCTTTTCCTATGGCCCTTTCACCCCTACAATTCTCATCCCCGGCCCCACAGGGAAAACACTACTGTTAAAACAAAGCTCCCACAAGCAAAAAAGTAATAGGAATTCTTTGCATGAAGTCCTGGCTCAGTTAATGTTAATGAAGGTTGTTGCCATTGACTTCTGTGGAGCCAGGATTTCACTCTTCGTGACTATTTTTAGATCTGTATTGAATCATAGAATTATAGAAATGTAGGGCTGGAAGGGACCTTGAGAGGTCAGCTAGTCCATTCCCCGTCAATAAATGAAGACCAAGACTATCATCCCTGATAGGTGTTTGTCTCATTTATTCTTAAAAACCTCCAATAACTGGGATTTCACAATCTCCCTTGGCAGCCTATTCCAATATGGTACTTAATCCTTATAGTTAGAAAGGTTTTCTTAATGTCTAAATCAAATTAAGCAGATTACTTCATATTTTAAGACTCTTCTCAGCTGCTTAGTCTTATTTTCTCAAGACTAAATATGCCCTGTTTTTTAACCTTTCTTCACAGGGCTGGTTTCTAAATCTTTTATCAGTTTTCCCTCACCTCTGGACTCTCCCAGTAATAGATGAGGAGGTGTCAAGGAGTGGACCACATCCACCCTGATAGAATTGGCCCTGTAAACGCTGGTTCTCCACTTGTGAGGTAACTCCCTTCTCTTCATGTGTCAGTATATTTGTGTCTGCATCTGTAATTTTCACTCCATGCATCTGAAGAAGTGGGGTTTTACCCATGAAAGCTTATGCTCAAATAAATCTGTTTGTCTTTAAAGTGCCACAGGACTCCTTGTTGTTTTTGTGGATACAGACTTACATGGCTACCCCCTGATACCGGATATTGTCCTATGAAATTTGCCAATTTTTTTCCAATTTAAAGGGCCTTTTTCTGCCCCTAGAAAAAAAATACAGCATTATATATCAAAAACCTCATGAGCTGTATCAACAGTTTCATCTATCATTGTGCATCATGAAGAAAAAAACAGATTTTAGTATTTTCAGAGGGAAGCGACTGGAAATTAAATGTTCTTCCAGAAGTTCTGTTTATATGACAGCAAAATTCATATCTTTCTGTGTTCCAGACTTAGTTATTTTTGGGTTGCCTTTCCATGGGGAACCAGCAACCTATTTAAATTCTGGGTTTGTGACTAGCTATTAAGGTTTAGGTCCACTGGAGTTGTGCTGAATATATTTTAGAAACAATGTCATGCTCTAAGTAGCAGACACAGCTACGCCACAGTCCATGTAAATGAAAGACTTGTGCTTCCTCCCACCCCCACTCCCCCCTTCATTCTGCCCTGTGTTCTGGCTTTTTCCTGTCTTTGGCAGTTTTATTGCTGGCATGGAACACTTCAAAACTGCTTTTTAGGAACATAGGAGATGCCATACAGAATCAGACCAGTGGTCCATCTAATCCTTTAGCCTGTGGCCAGTTCCAGGTGCTACTATTTAGGCTAAGAAAGCACATATATACCTCTTCTGCCAGGTGGTGCTGACAGCAACAAGGGCCAGGTTCAATATCTAGGGGCTCCTCTTCACATTATAAAGTAGAACCAGCTTGAACCTTCACACAGAAATGTGAGAAAGTGAAACATCACTTTTGGGCACTTCTAAAAGGCAACAGTTCCCCACTCGCAAGCACTGAGTCTGTGCATATGTAACTCTGACAGACCCCCGTCGGCAGCGTGTGGCTTGAACCTGGGTCCTCTGGAGCTTAGTGCATGAGCCTCTCATGAGCTAAAAGCCAATCAGCTGTTAGCTAAGGCTGTAGAGCAGACTTATTAATCTCTCTCTCACTAAGTGGTCTCAGTGCCACTACATGGGTCAGAGTACCACACCCAGGAGATGTGTGGGTTACACCTATCAACAACAAAAACATATTAAGAGAAGAGGGAACACAGAATTAATTTGTAAAAACATAGCAGCAATGATTCAAAAGAATGCAAACAATAAGTAAACACCGGCCCCACAGTATCTTAGGCAATAGTCCTTTGCCTCAGCTTCCCACCTTGCAGTTTGAAAGTCCCTTTAATATGCCACACCTCTTTTTCCCTCCACTGCATCCTGGTTCATTGTCCAAAGTCAATGAAGTCCCAGAATCCAGCTGTGTATTCAGGTGGGCTCCCCTCTCACCATGGAGAGGTGGTGATGGTGAAATAATGTCTCCTCCTCTTCTGCTGATAACCACTGTTGCTGCTGCTGCTGTCATTGCGCACCACTGTTGATGCTAACTCAGCCACCACTCACTGCTGCCACTAGTCATGCTATCATGTTCTGAGGTTACTCTACCTAGCCCCCTCCTTAGTGATTTCACTGGATAATAGAGAAAAGCTGCTCTAGGGGGCTGAGTCTTTGACTTAACAAGGGGAGAGTGTTAGGGCGAATGACAACATAGCAGCAGGGATTATCAGCTATTTCAACTCTAGTAATCGCTGAAAAGAAACAAGGACTTTCACCTAGTCCAATCAGCCCTGTCTGTTAAACATTGGAGGGGAAAGGTCGGTTGGTCACCTGCCTGCCATCTCCTCTGACCTTCACTAGGATTTGGCATCACTCCCCCCGTCCCGCTTAGTGAGTGAGGTTAAATGTAGGGTGATCCCCACTGCCAATTAGGACATATTAAATACAGTTCTGCCACCCTTTAGTCATACAATAAGGATAACAACATTTCCTTACCTCTGCTAAGGCTTAAGTGAATCTTAACCCAAAACAGCCAGAATTTATCACTTTGGCAAAGTAGGTATATTTGTTGGTCATCCAGACAGAATAGGTGTGTCTATGCAAATGTTGTCTGCTCCTGAAGTCTTTCCCCATCAGTAGATGGCAGGGGAGAGCTCATTCAGGCCAGTGTCTTATACAACCATTGGCAAGTGTAATGCCGGGGTACACAACAATGTGCCAAGTACAAGCTTCTTTTCACACTATGCTAGGCCAGGCTATACCTTTGAGGATCTGGGACTTAGTACCCACATCTTCAAAAATACACCGAGATTTTGATCCACAACATCAATTTCAGAAGTGTTGAACATCTAAAACATCTATAGCTCTCAAGCTGAGGGTACTTGGCACATCTACAAATCAAGCCCATGGTCTCTCAGAAATGAGACCTGAAGATTGAGGCATCTAAACCAAAGAATTTAGGTGGCTATGCTTGTGGGTAGTATTTGTGTGGAATGGAGCATGATTTCTTTCCTCTCACTCCTCTTCTTCCCAAAGACGTTTAAGAGCACCTTGCAGTAACTCCACCTTCACTAACCCACAAATGATCTAGGACATGAGAGTGAATCAGCAGAGGGAAATAGTTTCTAAGTACAGCAGCGCCACCCACCAGAACACTGAGGGGTGAGTAATCATCCTTTGCATATATTCAGCGTTATTTTAGGGTAGGCGGGATAAAATGGCAATTGGTCTTCATTCAAACAGCTTCATACATTCCTGCCACACTTGTGCCCCTGCTGTCACTGCCCGGCTGATGCCCGCTGCAATATCACTCATAAACAGGCCTGCAGGCAATGAGGAAGATTCCCCTTAAGATTCTCCTCCTAGAGTCGGGGCTTCTAAGCAAGCAGCTAAGGCTTCCTCGTTCTCCCCATCTCACTGCTTCATCCGCTTGTGCCCTCACTCCCATTCTGCCTTTCTGCGCAGCACAAGTCAGGAGGAATGGGTAGCTAGCATTGTTGCTTCCTGGCCCTGACCAGCAGCATTTCCTATCCCCCAGGAGATAGCCAAGGGCTGAGGGAGACAGGACCAGACAGCCTACTAAAAAATTCAGGGAAAGAAAAGACTTGGGGAGACTGACCGTAGTGGGAAATGGTCCAGCTGAAAATGTAGAGAAAGGGCCAGGTGGTAGACACAGAGAGACATGATGGGGAAGAAGAAGAAGAAAAAAGAGAGATATGAAAGAGAGATTGGGACCACACCAAGGCAAGGGAAGAAAGGAAATGCTGCAGGACAACCAAGGGAAGGATGGGTATGGTGGCTATGGCACAGAAGTGGGAGTCAAGACTTCTGGGTTTTATTCCTAGCTCTACTGCTGACTGACTGCATGACCTTGTGAAAGTCATGGTGCCTCAGTTTACCCATCTGTAAGAGTGAGACAGCAGTACTGACCTACCTCACAGGTAGGTGAAGCCCCTGAAGATACTGTGATGGATGTCTTATTAACTGTAGTTAGAAAGGGGGAGACAGGCTGAATCAGTAAAAAGTCATTCATCTCACATGCGCTGTCTGCAAAAATGTCATATGGGAAGCTACTTAGAAATTGGCAGCTCTGAGTACAACTGCCCTCTAATTCCCACAGTCCCTGAGGCCTAAATACTTTCAAAAGGCCTAGTGTCTTACTAGCATAAGCAAAAATCTATATTAGTGGTTTGTCCTAGGAGCTCTTCCATGCACCAAGAGACACAGTTCTGAGGAAATGCACAGGAAATCCTGGCAGGTGGCTGCTGCTAAAAATAAGCGTGGTTAAAAATATTTGCAATCCACAAAGGCGATAATAAATCAGACCTTAACACAGAAAGGGCCTGGTCTTGATCACTTGGACATCAGTGGCCCAGCTTCAATTGTCTTCAGTGAGAGCCAGAGCTATTCATTTTGCAGGGCCCAAACACCCACTCTCATGGGAAGCCCTGTAGGAAGGCGGCGAAAGGACTGGAGATTGCTATGAGGTCACATGTAAACCATGACCAACTAAAGGTGCTAAGCTATGTCTACACTAAGTGCTGTTACCAGATGTGCCCAGTACTTTGGGGTATGCTCATTTATTAGGGTTACTCTTCTCGGGGGGGGGAGGGAGGGAGGGAGGTTTCTGTAATTCTATTAATGTACTGCTTATGTCACTTGTATGTTCATATGGAGCTCGACTCCTTCCTTCTGCAAGTCCCCTCCCAATGGAGCTATCCTGGAGTACCTAGGTTCCCCAGGACTGGGTTCCTCCAGCCTAGAACTAGATGAACACACACACACACACACTAACAGAGCAAGTCTGAGCGAACCTGGTCAATGAGCACTCTCAAGCTGTCTCCTTCATGTGCCCCTGGGCTCAATAGGCTGGGCTGAGCAGCACTTTCAGCTGTCCCCCCCTTATATGCCACAGATTTAACACGGCCCTATCCCACTTTCACCTCACAATTGTACTGGTAGTAACCTACTTGATGAGCAAACCCCACAGTATTTTGGGGCACTACAGGGATCTTTAGCTTAGGTAAAAGAAGCGTTGCTGCAGAGTAAATGGGGGAAGCTAAAAACACAAAAGAGTAAAGTTCCAAGAGACAGAGAGAGGCAACCAGCATAACCATAAAAGTTATTTATTGAATAATAGTCATAACGACACAAGGAGGGCTAAACCAACATAACACACATTATTAAAGGTTAATACCTAAGGTAGAAAGGAAAACAGAGAGAGAGAAAGAAGGGGATCTCACCCACTCCATGAGGCTTGAACTGGTCGGGGTTCCCAGGTGATGGGGGTAGCTCAGGGTCCTGAGTGCTGGAGACAGGCAGAGCCCCCAGCATGATCAGTCAGGAGAAGATGGATTCCCAGTGGAACTGATGCATAGTTTGGATCTAAGCATCAGAACACTTGCTTGGGCATAGGTAGGGGTTTTTATAGAGAAAATACAATGGTTCAAGGGAGAACACTAGATTTGTTTATGGGTAACCTGATGACTTAAGGGTTTTCTTTAGACTAGACAATAGGAGCTGAACACTCTTGGCTATGGGTGGTGTTTTCTTCCAGGGAGCTCACAATGCAGCTAGGCTGCTTCAGTATTTTGGATATCAATCAAAGATTTATTACTAGAATTGGTCTGATAATTGCTGAGCTGGGTGTGTACAGGCATAGGCCTTCATTAACATCTGGAGCAGATATTCCCATGATGCAGTGCGTCCCTGCTTTTAGTTGTCTCTGTTTTCCATTCTGAGTGCTAATGGAGATGTCTTAATCTTGTCACCCTTGTCAGGAGGGGTCTAGGTGCGTCTCCCAATGCCCTCCACTGCTCTCTGCAAGCCTTTTCTCTGATCGGCTTTGGTTCAAGAAGAGACTGGTGGTGCGGGGGTGTCTTTCATGAGTCAGACAGGCTAGATACTGTGCCCTAGGTCCGCAAAAACACAGAGCTGACCGGTATCAGTGCTAAGGGGTGTTTCAAATCATGTTAGCTAACTCAATTGTGTAAGGAACAGTCTCTTTCCTAGCCTAGACAAGGCCTTGGTGTTTACAGGGTGTCATGTCTTTTCTACCTGAGCTGTAGAGTGAAACAAACTGGCTTTTCTGAGCTGGTCGGCTACACCAACATCAAAAGGAGAGGCTGAGTGGTCTCTGTTCAGTTCTTAGTGGATGTCACTAAAAGCACTATGCCTCAACTGGCTGAGTATGAGGGACTCACCAAAGAGGCTAGGTAGCCAATGGTCACAGAGGCTGAATGTAAGACATGGTCGCAGCTATAGTGAGCACAGGTGGGAAGATGTGGAGAGGTGGCACTGCCTTTTCCTGTGCTGTACCTATTCTGGATACTTTCGTGCTACGAGGAGACAGAACTACTGGTAACTAGCGTGCGCCAGTTTTGTGGGGAAAATGATCTGCTAACAAATCTATCACCCTCTCACATTTCTCTGTTGTCACTATGGCTGCACACGGTGGCCACTCAGAGTGTCATGGCAACAGCCAGAGGGGACAGAGCAGAACTTCTCCTGCTGCAAAACACACAGGCCCCTGCCACTGAAAGCAAAGGAGAATCTCTTGGCTATTAGCAGCCTCTGCTAATAAGGCCGGTGACAAGCAATTGAACAGTTCTGATTCCATCCAGTACAGGGTAATGATACTAATACGCACTAGACAGTTTACTGCAATATCAAAGTGGGAGAAAGTTGGGTAGAGAATTTTAGAGTGGAAAGCAATCAGAGGTTGAGAAATTAGACATGAATGAGCAATGAGATGCTGGTGCAAAAACAAAACATAATCCCATTTGTGGATGCATCTAAACAGTTGAAATACCTCAAAATATTTATTATTATTTGTTTTTCAGTGCCCCAAAGTGTGTCAGGTGCTTCCCAGAGACATATGATCATTAGACAGGAGCCTGCCACAAAGCACTTACAAACGAAGGCCCCTATCCAGGAAAGACTTGTGCAAGTGCCCAACTTTAAGCACATTCATTATCCCTTTGGATTTAGTGGGATGTCTGATGTGTTTAAAGTTAGGCACCTAAATCTTTCCGGGATCACGGCCTAAGTAGATAAAAAGAACGAGTGAGCTGAGCACAGGGATGCAAAAAATAAACAAATAACTGATGTCATGTTTGACACATGTCATCTTGGTCCCACTTTTTATTAAAATACTGTTTTTTCTCCGCTCGCCCCTGCAATCCCTCAGTGGATTCCATTTCCGTGTTTTCCCTCCAACTGTCAGCAACTCATTGCCTAGTTTTAATTCTTTCTCTCCACACCCTGATTTAATCTAGCAACACCCCTAAAAAAACCCTCAGCTACATTCAGTCTCAGCCTCAGTAAGCTCTTTCCAGCTCTAAAATCTATAAACCTATTTATAGCTCAGAAGCTTTGAAAAGGGATCATA
Source organism: Lepidochelys olivacea (assembly GCF_965140295.1). NCBI lineage: Eukaryota > Metazoa > Chordata > Testudines > Cheloniidae > Lepidochelys > Lepidochelys olivacea. The sequence goes on along the minus strand of NC_140412.1, from coordinate 21,577,177 downwards.
AAAAAAAGAATCTTGAAGGTGCAGGACAAAAAAACCTCTTATAACCTTTTTTAATACAATATTGGCTAACTATACATAGTAATGCTTGCCACTTTGCATTCCTTTCATATGAAAATCTCAAAGCACTCTGCAAGAGAGCATTTATTAAGGCTATGTAAACTGCGTGCAAGTCCAGCTTAAAGGGGGCACAAGTCATTGTGCATCAGACAGAAGTGCTCCTTCTGGTGCTTATGCTGATACCATGTTCAGCTGTACAACGGTTTGTTCTGATGAATTCACTGATTTCTGTTCACTCTTCTTCTGTGTGCCTTCATTAATGCATCTTCTCAGTTTGTAGAGAAGTGTAACATAAATGGGATGAACCTACGTAGATTCAAGTTATATTGAAAATACAGCTCCACAGCTTTTAAGGCCGGCATTCAAGTGGAGACATGTTGATTCATTCATCTATAAAATATAATACAGTTCCACACCCAGGCAGAGAACTGGAAGTTTTGGGTGGTTTTTTTTTGGGGGGGGAGGGGCGGTATTTCTTAATTTCTGGATAGCATTATTTCAATATGAACATCAAAGTCACAGTGCTCATAGTCATCTTCAGCATATTCTGAAATGAAGGACAGTTAACACTTTGCACAAATTGTGTTTTGTCATATTACACTTATCTCACCAATGAGAACAAAGAAAGCTGCAATTAGTGCCCGAGTATCAGCTTTAAGTTTGAAAATGCATACACTACATATAGGACGGAATGGCACTTAAATTTAAAAAAAAACTTAGTTACAACATGTCTGATAGATTCCGTCTCCACATTGTGAAACCTTTACTTGGTAAAAAGGACAACTCTGAAACAGGAATCAGGTTGGGAACTGAGCCAAGCAAGCACGGTAGTGTGTCTTGTATTGCCATGTTAAGACTCTTTCTTTTCCCCATCATCCTTCAGTTATGGGTATCCTCTTGCTTCTTGTCTCTAACACTTGACAGTGATGCATGCCTGTCTGCAGTTTCTTTTCAGTGGAAAAGACAAGCCAGTGATACAGGAACAACCACATTGACTTAACCAAGCAAAACCTTCACCTAATACAGCCTGACAGTTACTGTAAGCGCAACTAGGCCAGAGGTTTCAAATACTACATACATTCTTTCATAACTTTTTTGCCCCCAAACTATATTCTTGAACTTCAAGACAATATTCTGTTGACAAGTGTCTCATTGTAGAAGGGATAATGGGCCCTGAGAAGTTTCTCATTGCCAATCCTCTGCATATCTAACTCCATTCTCATGATGGAGGCTTCATCTACATCAAGTTTAATGTTGCTGAGCTCCCATCTACTAGCAAACTAAAGACTCAATCTTGCAGAGTGCTGAGCCCCCTGGTGTGGGATGGGGTATCCAGGGCACCCAGCATCTCGGAGAAGTGCTTACCAGCTATAGGATCAAGTCTTAAAGCTGAAATCAGTAGGAGTTGCATGTAGATATGAAAGGAGAATTTAGCCCTAATTATGAAATTGCTTTGGAATCCAGGCCCCACTTAGGAAACATTAGGCTAACTAAAGCATGCACTTCATTTTAAGGGATAATGGTTTCAATAAAACTACTAATCTCTTTAAAGAAAAGCATATGTTTAAGTTATTTGCCAAATTGGGGCTTTAGTGCTTTCTGACTGGCTACCATTGATATCATGGTGATATCAGTGACGCTTGCAAGGTTTGACCCTGCAGTGGTACAAATGATGCAAGTTAAATTGAGCTTGCTTGTGTGGCAACTAGGTGAGTTTTTCTGGAGGTTGCCATCGTGTACTATCAAACCTGAACTTTGTAACCCAGCATCCAAAAGGTGAAGTTAATTGAAGGGAATGTGCTGGTGCACCAGCAAAACACTGTGCCCTGCGTACATTGTGGGGCACTGAACAGCTGGTCATGAGGGATACCCTTTCCTCTGAAATACTGCTGGGTTGGCTGCTGGCACTCAGGTTGCCCTCGCTATCAGTGTCTATTAAATGCAGCTCATAAGCACACTTGAGTAGCCACTGCACCTAGTTGGCAGCAGGAGTAAGAGAGACTCTTTAAAATGGCAGCTAAGCACATCATTGCATTTGCTGAATTGTTTTTATGCATCTGTGCCCTGACCATCTGAAGTCACATCTAGAAAAAGGATGACGATGGACCCAACCTGAACTGATCAACCATCTTATTTCAGCTCCTGTTCTCCCTCACCTCTTCCCCCCACCTTTTGTTTGTCTACTGCTTTCACCCCTACAGACTCAAATGAAGCTCTTTGGGGCAGGGACCTATATTTTATGTGCTCTACAAAGCACCTTGCACACATTTATGTTCTGTAAAAACCCAACATTCTCATCAAATTGTTGAGGATTGGGAATGTTTCTTGGCCCTATCAGGCAGCCTTTCCATACAGGCAGTGTCGGCAACCAAGTCATGGGCAGTCTTGCCCAGTGGTGGCAGCAAGAGTCCATCTTATTAGTGAGAGCTGAATCCAGAGGGGGTGGGTCCAGAAACAAAGTCAAGGGTCATAAATGGGTGTCAGAAACCAACGTCTAAGCCGAAGAGTTAGCCAGAGTCAGTCAGAAGGTGTGATGGAGAGTCAGAGCTGGGAGTCAGAAACCAAAACCTAAGCCAAAGGGCTAACTGGAGTCACAGTCAGAAGGCAGATCTCAGGGTCTGAGCCAGGAGTCAGAAAGAAGCCAGGGTTGGGGCAGAAGCAAGGCCAGATAGGGCCTTGCACAGCTGCAGGCTAGAAATGCATTGAGCAGCCACTGAACTGCTGCTGCTACTGAGCTGAGGTATCAGCCTGCAGACTCCTTCAGCCAGCCAGGTGGTGCAGTCAATTGACAGCATCTGTCAGGGCCGGTCACACTCATTAGGCTGCCAGGAGACTGACTGTGCCGCAGGCTAGGCCCCTGACAGGTGCTGAGCAAATGCTGACTTGCTCAATGCCTTGGCAGCATTTTTCTGGAGAGGTTGAGGAGATTTTTTTTTTCCCCTTTCAGTTTGTGTTTTGAGGAATTATTTGTGCTGTTGGATATTTTCCTTAGGATTTGTAATGCCTATTTGGTCAATTCCTATCTACCCTTTGGTACCTATATGGACCCCATCACTGTAGTATATGAGTGCCTCTCAATCTATAATGTATTATGCTCACACCACCCCTGTGCCATGTACCAGATATGGACTGGTTATAGAGCTTCCACTCCAGAGGGATACGTGGAGATGTGTTCTCCTGAAGACATTTTAATGCGTTGCCAGCTTTGACAGTTCTCAGCATAAGGTATGTCACACATGGCGCTCCCCTAGTGGCTAAACATTATAATACAGTTTAACATTCCATTACAACTTCTCCTTTAAGTTTTACATTCATTCCATTTACAAACTTTTACAAAATGTACACTATCACACTATCTTTAAAGTTCAGTACATACCACTCTGTTAAGCATCTCTGAATCATTTTGATATTCCGACTACACAACCAAGTGCATAACAACTTGGTCATCTGGCTGCCCATTAGTTGCAACGGCCCATTAGTTGCAACTGGTCAGTTTCAAATCTTTGAGTCTTCTTCTTTTTGTTCTATATCTACCATCTGTAGAGTTTGCTCTATTGATTGGTCTTTCAGAGGAACAAACTATGGGTGTCGACAGTTTCTGTTGAACTCCCCAGTGTCGGTCTGGGTCAGATATGATCTTGGTGATTAATTATTTTTTTACAAGAGCTGGAATTGTCCATTCTTTTTCTCCATCCAATTTGTCATGAACATGGTCACCAGGTTCTAGACTCAGCAGTTCTCTAAGTGAGCGACATCTGTTGTAAGTGTTCATAAGTTCTTTTAGCCTTTTTATCAGACTTGGCTGCTTTCTTCATGTCTGGCCACGTTGGAAATAGCTTCCTTTCCAAAGTTGGAACTATAGTTCTGAATTCTCTTCCCATCAGGAGTTGTACTGCACTATATCCAGTAGCTGCTGCTGATGTTGATCTGTAAGTCAGAAGAGCAAGGAACAGATCTTCCTGCTGTAGGATTTTCTGGGCTGGCTGTACAGCTCTCAGCCTCTTCATTCATTTGTGGGTGATGTGGGCTTCTAGTAATATGATCAAAATCATATTTCGTTCAGAATAACTTAAATTTTGCTGCAGTAAATTGAGGCCATTGTCTGTCACTAGTTGTTCTGCAATACCAAAATGAGCAAAAGTGCACATCATTTTCTCCATAACACTCTGAAATTTTATGTCTTTTAAGTACATTATTTCTCTATTCTTGGAAAAACAGTCACTCTGACCAGGTAATGATGATGTCTGAATTTGCATAAATCTGCAGCTAGTGTCTTCCAAGGTCTATCTGGTAGAGCTGATGTTATTCTATATGGTTTAGCATTGTCTCTTAAGGTTATTTATATTGGATTTCCTTTCAAAAGTCCAATACCCCCAAAGAGTCTGTTGAGTTTTTCCACCTTTCTCATTAGCCCCAACATAGCTGCCATGCTCCAACTGAGAATGTTGTTGGTCTTTGATCCTTTGATCACATACACTCTGAATGCAATGCTTTTGTTTTTGTAAGTTGTTTCTGTGGTGAAGTGGCCCATGCAGTTCAGAATACCTCTAGGGCTAGTCATGACTGTGAGAGATGATTTCAGCTGTAGAAGGCGTTTTAAATCCTTTCTGATATGACTGTCATATCTGTTTCTGAGTTGATTTTAAAGTCAATCACCCTTCCATGTCAGTTTCACTCTCCAGGCAGGCTGTGTGTCATCACGTGATAGATCCCAGAAATGATGGCTCTTGGCCGTCTATAGCATTAAGTTCCCTGATTGTCTTGGTATGGCAAACAGCCCGATTTATATCCATATTTTGTGCATTTATTACATCTTGCACTGTTGGCTGGCCATACATTTCTTGCATTATGATTTTTTCCCATATCTTGTGCATTTAGCCTGAAAGATTTGTAGTTAGCCTAGAATGTGTTCCTCTTAGCCTCAGAGGTCTTATGATTATGACTTCTAGCACTCAGACTGTGTCTGTTTACAGTTTCTGGTTTTTCAAGTTTGGTAAGTTGCTCTCAGTTTTTCTGTTTTACTAGCTCAGATTGCTTTGCTATTTGAATATCTGTGGATAGGATTAAGTCTGTTTTTAACTGCTGTAAAAGATTTTTAAGTGCAAGCCCTATGGCTAGCCTGTCTCTGATATTTTCACATTTCACAGGCCCAAAATCACAGTTTCCTGTCAATGCATGTAAAGCTCTGAAAAAAATGTTAACAGATTCCCCTGGTTGTTGAATTCTCTGCTGAAAACATGCCCTTTTATAAATCATATTTCTCTGAGGCATAAAGTATGCATCAAACAGAGCCAGAACCCTTTCACAGTCATCTTTGTGACTGTCTTCAGTGAACGTAAAAGTTTAAAGGTATGCTCTGCCTGCTCCCCCTTGGAATAAATTAAAGATGATACCTGAATAACTCCTGTTTCCTTGAGGAGTTTGGTTTCAATGCAAAATACTGCTTCCAGTCTATCAAAGATAAGTTCTCTTGGGCACTGAAGAGTGGTATGAGTGATCCTGCAACCTTTGTTGCTTTTTTTTAATGTTTGTTTACAAACTTTACTGCTGCTTTCCTTCTGTTTCTCTTCTCCTCTGGCACCGATTAGGCTGCTTTCACTTCTGATACCATGTCATGTACCACGTATGGACCCATTACAGATCTTCTATCCCAGAGACACACATGAAGATGCGTTCTATTTTAGACACTGTAACATGCTGCCAGTTATGATATGTTATGTTGCCAGGTATGGTAAGATATGGTACATATGGCACTATCTACTGGCTAAACATTATAATACAGTTTAACATTCCATTACATGCTGTGATGATGTAGGGAAGTGCCATTATCCCCATTTGACCGATGGGCAACTGAGGTACAGAAAGACTAAGTGACTTGCCCAAGGTCATACACAGGAAATCTCTGGTGGAACAGGGACTTGAAATCATATCTTCCAAGCCCAGAGCTTAACCACTGCACCATATTTCCTTTCTCATTTACTAGATGATAAGACCTGGTTACGCTTTGACATTTTCTGCCCTATAGGTACACAGGAATTGTATGAATGCATGAGGCCTGTACCAGGAAGAGGGCCTGAAACATAAGGCCTTGTATTAGAGGCCTGGTATGAGGCCTGAGGCCTGGGCTAAAGTAATGGTCAAAACTTGCTAATATAAAGCAAAGTCAAGTTGTGAGCAAGAGGCAGGCCCTGCTCACAGAATCTGGAAAGAACAGGGCTAATATTGCAGAAACACACATTCCTAAGTAGTGCTAGGCATAAGAATATATATGCAAACACATTCCAGAAGGGTGGTACCAGAACACCTCAATACCAGCACATTCCCCAAACATAACAGGAACACACTAACCCATCTTAAAGATAAGGTCAGGATGACAGCATGATGGATAGAGATGTTTTGATCGAACCTACAGGTACAAGGCAATGGGTGGCACCCTAATACGTCAGAGAGTGGCACCCTGATATGTCAAGGGTGATATGTAACTTGTTTGTATTGGTGTATAAAGATGTATCTCAGAGGGAGTGCCTTTGTCTAGCCTAGGGAGCAGTGGAAAGTCCTGCCACTGACTGAGGTGCATCCATCATCACGGGCATACATGTCTTAGTATCCTCGTAGAGTCTGCCAGTGCTATTACCATGCTTCGTCGACAATAAGCCTGGCCGGGCGCCTTCGCACCTTAACGGATTTTGTGGTCATTGGGCAGTTTGCTCCTTCCAGATCACAGCTTCCCACCCAAACTCATATGTGGGGAGTGGAAGCCAAACGGTAGTTGTGTGACATTGGAAAGGCTTAACAGTGGATTACATGAGTCTCTCCCAAAATAGGTTTGTTTTATAAACACAGCACATCTTATGGTGGGGCCACATTTGATACATAGCCACCCTCATGTTCAACGTTGTGACTTTTGTTTAGATTTTTTGTAGGATAAATATGAAATTAAAGAATTAGGGTTAGCTCATGTTTGGTTAAGGAAATAAGTGTAGTAAAGAAAGGCCCTGACTAGCAAGTAGAAGGAAGGGCTTGAAAATAATAAGTTATAAGGCCAGAAAGAACAAAGTAGGGAGAATGTCTGGTTCAAAGAATAACTAATGAAATAAGGGGAAGTTTATAAAAAGAATGCCTCTGACCGATAGGGGTGACTTCAGGTTGTTTTATATAAGACAAAGAGAATCTGTCATAAAATGAGTCAACACGGCCCTTCCCCACCCCACATACCAGGGTTATCTCAAAAATTAGGGCCTATGTGAGCCCAGGTGCAAAGGGAAAACTGTTGGTCAGCAGAAGAAGGGGAGGAAAGAGCAATGAGAAGGAAGGAGCTTTTAACTCTTATATGGATTAAGACTGGAAATAAGGGTGAACTGCCTCTTTCCAGTGTTGCTCAGGGAAGGGGGCATAAGCTGGAAAGAGGTAGGGCGGGAGCTTAGGGGAAGGGGTGAAATGGGGGTGGAGCAGGGGTGGACTGGGGCTGGGGCTGGGGCTGGGTCGCTTGCTGCTGCCAGCACCAGGTCCCCCACTAAACCCCCAGGCCGCCCTGGACGCTGTGTCGCCCTGAAGCGCGGGGCCCCACAAAGCACAAAGATCCAGAATGTAAATTACAGTGTTATGATTTATGACTATGGGCTCTTGGAGCACAAATCAGTTCAACCTTGGGATATACACCTCTTCCTAGCGTAGATCATTCACATAATGCCAATAATGTGCAGAACTTTGTATGAATATGCTCTGTAAATACGGTTTGTTTTGTTTTAAAAACAAATATGGAGAGGTTGAAATGCATAAGAGTGTTTGCAGAGGCACACAGCACACAATACTGAAAGTCATGCACCAACCTGTATGATATATTAACTAAGTTCAGCTGTTCTGTGAGGCTGAGATTTTCAAAGGAACTGAAGGGAGTCGGGTGCTCACATCTCACAGAAATTCAGTGCACCTTGGATAGCTAAGTCTCTTCAGCTCCTTTCAAAATCCCAGAGCTATAAACTAAACTAAAAACTGTGTCAGTGCAATTTTTATGTTGCCCAATTAGGGTTTGATCCTGCTCCCATTTAAGCCAATGATTACTGATTTCGAGGGGCGCAGGACTGGGGCAGTAAAGTCACAAAATGTCAGGAAGGTAATTATTCATTAGTAGTAGTAGTAGTTATATGGAAGTAGCGTTCAAAAGCTCCGTTCAGGACCGGGGCCCCATTGTGTGAGGCACTTCACAAACACAGAGGAACTCGTTCCCAGGAGGTGCTCCAAACTTTCCCGGATCAGGTCCTACCAAGAGATATGACATTTCTAGGATTCACCGTGCCTTAATTACAGCAGTCCGCTCAGTCTGGTCTTCTGCCTCTGAGACTACATGTACACTGTAAGCGAGGGATGTAATTCCCCTATTCCTGTAACCATACTGCCATTAGCTCGCATAGAGCTCACATGAGTATGAAGAGCAACAGAGGCACAGCTGAGCTGTGTTGAATACAAACCTGCCTGAAACCAGTGGGTAGGTGCCTCTGCCACCACCAGTGCTACCGTGGCCACACTGCTATTTAAACTTGCACTAACTCGATGCGTACTGGTGCAAGTATGCGTACACAAGCAGGGAAATCGCACCCCTAACTTGCAGCGTGGAAGTAGCCTGAGGGACCAACATCTGATGCTTCAGTGGGAGGTGAACTCCCCCCACAACTGTGCATCTAGGCCATTGTGCAGTACTGTGTGTGGAAGGAGAATTCCTTCCTGACCTCTACAGCAACCAGTTTATGCTCTGAAGCATGACATTTGATTATCCTGATCTCTTGCTATGCCAGCTACCAATGTAATTTTTGTTCAGCTCCAGCTGCAGTGTTTAAGTCCAGGCGCCCTGAAGCAGTGAATGCCTCAGGCTGACAGCATGTAGTGTGAATAAGTATTTTTTTGCCACAATTATGACAAACCGTGCTGCCCAGAGCTCAGTGATACAGGTCATAGTGATAAAATTCAACCAAAGAGTAAGTAGCTGGACTCAGATTCTGAACTCATTTATACTGGTGTAAATCTGAAGTCGCTCCACTGACTTCCATGGAGGTATGTCGGATTCAGACCGTGTAAGTTAGATCAGACTCTGGACTTTGGACTGTTTACCAACCATTAATAACAGCAAGTATATTTTTATAGCAACATGCTGGTCCCTTCATAGTTAAATTTGACACTAACTTCTCATTAAAATATAAGATGATGAAAAAGGGCCAGTTTAGAATATTTTACCCAAACTGGCTAGTACCTTACTCCACAAGTAGTCCATTGACTACTAATCATATCAGGTGCTATCTGATGTAAGAGTATTGTCCCTGCCCCTCAGTATATTACTCATTTAATAAACAGCATTCATTTCAGTCCAGACCAGCCTACAGGTAATGGGACCTGATTAAAAACGCAAGATTTATGGAGCTAAATTCTGTCCTCAATTGCATCCTACTCAAACCAGAGATATACATGGGGTGGCCCAGGCATAACCAAGAGTAGAATTTTACCAGAGGATATTTATTTCACTAATTTCTCTTTCTAGGTTAACATGGTTTTGTTTTTAATTTGTAGAGTATTGTTGATGGACCATGTCTGGTTGCACCAGCCGGGTCACTTTACAACCCAGTATGTAACATTACAGAGGGATGCATTACAGAGAAAATTATACAAGTGTAATTTTCTATCTTTTTGAATAAAAGCAACCTTGTTTTTTTACCTTGCCTACATGAAGATATTGGCCAAATGTTATGAATAAATTATCTAGAGCAAGACAGTAATTTCCCACTGACTGCCAAGAGATCTACATAGCAGGATACAACAATAAGGCCCAGCTCTAAGTGTATTGTTGTAGCCTGTGGGTCAAATTATGTGTTCAAAATTAGCTTATAAATCTAAAGATAAGGTACAGGTATAAGGCAGGAATGCAAGAAGCCTATAGGCCCCAAATCCTGGAAGACATTAGTTTGAGCATTTAAGGAAGTTAGGCCTATTAAGGCTTAGCATAAGTAAGATGAACAACAATGAGCTTAAGTCGCAAGGTGGCACAAAATATAATTTTGCAATAAATCTGCTGAAATTGTGCATACTATGCTGACAGGTAACCAAAATGTCAGTTGATGCCAGGTTGAGTATTTTAGGATAGGAACATCAGCAGATGTTCGACTGCACAATTGTTATAGTAACCCCTTGATGTGTATGCTAATAAGTTTGAGATAATTCATATACTAACCATATACTAACCTATAGAATAAAGACATCCCAACAATATCAGGTTGAGGATGCTAGTTACGGGCAAAGGAGACTGAACACTCTTGTGAATATTCTGGTAGCCATCAGAACCTATAATAGGGCTAACCACAGCCTAGACCGTCTAGACCTTGACTGTTGGACTCATTTGGCACCCCTGTGGACCACCACCTGCCTCCCTACTCCTAGGTCTCCCCAAGGATTGTGTGAGTATGCATATGACATGACACTGGCCATAAAATTAATATTGCATGATTGCTACAGTCTTCTTTGGATCAGAACCTTTGTGTGTTTACTAACCTTTTAAATAAAACTCTTACCAATTCAGAAGCTTTTTCCTAAGTGTGAGTTTGGAGCCGTGCTCATTGGGGTTTCCAATGTAACTGGAATTCTAATAACTCTGGGCCTGATCTTGGAACTGGAACCTCAGAATGTTAACTGGGAATTCTTAAGTAACTATAATCAATACACAAGCAATAGATCAGGCAACACTGTGCAAGTTCTAAGGTAAGTGCTTAAAATGTTTTTATGATAAGCATTATTATTTGTATTACAGTAGCATTTGTAGGACTTAATTAAGATCAGGCTTCATTGTTCTAGGCACTGTACAAAAACAGAGGAAGAAACAGCCCCTCCCTTGAAGCTATTACAATCTAAATTGATAAAGGATGGCATTACCCCCATTTTACAGACAGGGGACCTGAGGCACAGAGAGATTAAGCCCAGACTTTAAAGGGATGTGGGTGCCAATGGGAATTACGCACCTACATCTCTTTAATGATCTGGGCCAAAGTAACTTGCCCAAGGACACAGGGGAAATCTGGCAGAGCCAAAGTCCCAGTCCAGTGCTCTATGCACAATATCATCCTTTTCAAGAATGCACACATAGCAAAGAAAGTTACTGTAGTTCGGGCTTATTGCCAAGTGCCATATGCCACAGGATGTGGGGAGTGACTGAACATATGCAGAATCATTCTTTCAATTGTCTGGAGCTTAACTGGCAACCTTTTCTGTTGTTTTTCTTTGTTGGTTTCTTCCTGTTCCATGGTGATTACTTGTGTTTTATTCTTGTCTTGTGGTTAATGAGTCACCCCTGAGTGGACACGACTTTCATCTGAAAACACAAGCAAGGAGCAGGAGCCTAGCAATGATCAGCAGATAAACTCAGTTTCAGAGGAAAGTCATGTGGTTGCTTTTTTGTTTTGTAATATCAAAATGGTCTCATCAAAGGGAAAGTAACATTCTGATTTGTCTAATTGTTGGGTTCTTTTTTCTTCCATGCTGTGTCTGCTCTCTTCTTATCCAGAGAGTGCTGAAGGGGACTTCACTCCATCTTTTCTGTTATATTCCATGTCCTCATCAGCCCTTCTGCTCTGTCAGTGGTGTTAGCCTTGCGCACCCATTTGACATGGTCCCACACAAACATCTGGGGGTTTTCTCCCATGCTGTCCTTATGCAAGGAAGGACCTTCCTGAACTCATCCTCTTCACAATCAAGTTCCTTCTGAAAGTCCACCGCATCATGTCTATGAGATGTTTGCTAACAGTGACACATAGAATCATAGAATCATAGAATATCAGGGTTGGACGGGACCTCAGGAGGTCATCTAGTCCAACCCCCTGCTCAAAAGCAGGACCAATCCCCAATTAAATCATCCCAGCCAGGGCTTTGTCAAGCCTGACCTTAAAAACTTCTAAGGAAGGAGATTCCACCACCTCCCTAGGCAACGCATTCCAGTGTTTCACCAACCTCCTAGTGAAAAAGTTTTTCCTAATATCCAACCTAAACCTCCCCCACTGCAATTTGAGACCATTACTCCTTGTCCTGTCCTCTTCTACCACTGAGAATAGTCTAGAACCATCCTCTCTGGAACCACCTCTCAAGTAGTTGAAAGTAGCTATCAAATCCCCCCTCATTCTTCTCTTCTGCAGACTAAACAATCCCAGTTCCCTCAGACTCTCCTCATAAGTCATGTGTTCCAGACCCCTAATCATTTTTGTTGCCCTTTGCTGGACTCTTTCCAATTTATCCACATCCTTCTTGTAGTGTGGGGCCCAAAACTGGACACAGTACTCCAGATGAGGCCTCACCAATGTCGAATAGAGGGGGACGATCACATCCCTCGATCTGCTGGCAATGCCCCTACTTATACATCCCAAAATGCCATTGGCCTTCTTGGCAACAAGGGCACACTGCTGACTCATATCCAGCTTCTCGTCCACTGTCACCCCTAGGTCCTTTTCCGCAGAACTGCTGCCTAGCCATTCGGCCCCTAGTCTGTAGCTGTGCATTGGGTTCTTCCGTCCTAAGTGCAGGACCCTGCACTTATCCTTATTGAACCTCATCAGATTTCTTTTAGCCCAATCCTCCAATTTTTCTAGGTCCCTCTGTATCCTATCCCTGCCCTCCAGCACATCTACCACTCCTCCCAGTTTAGTATCATCCGCAAATTTGCTGAGAGTGCAATCCACACCATTCTCCAGATCATTTATGAAGATATTGAACAAAACCGGCCCCAGGACCGACCCCTGGGGCACTCCACTTGATACCGGCTGCCAACTAGACATGGAGCCATTGATCACTACCCGTTGAGCCCGACAATCTAGCCAACTTTCTACCCACCTTGTAGTGCATCCATCCAGCCCATACTTCTTTAACTTGCTGACAAGAATACTGTGGGAGACCGTGTCAAAAGCTTTGCTAAAGTCAAGAAACAATACATCCACTGCTTTCCCTTCATCCACAGAACCAGTAATCTCATCATAAAAGGTGATTAGATTAGTCAGGCATGACCTTCCCTTGGTGAATCCATGCTGGCTGTTCCTGATCACTTTCCTCTCATGCAAGTGCTTCAGGATTGATTCTTTGAGGACCTGCTCCATGACTTTTCCAGGGACTGAGGTGAGGCTGACTGGCCTGTAGTTCCCAGGATCCTCCTTCTTCCCTTTTTTAAAGATTGGCACTACATTAGCCTTTTTCCAGTCATCCGGGACTTCCCCAGTTCGCCACGAGTTTTCAAAGATAATGGCCAATGGCTCTGCAATCACAGCCGCCAATTCCTTCAGCACTCTCGGATGCAACTCGTCCAGCCCCATGGACTTGTGCACGTCCAGCTTTTCTAAATAGTCCCTAACCACCTCTATCTCCACAGAGGGCTGGCCATCTCTTCCCCATTTTGTGATGCCCAGCGCAGCAGTCTGGGAGCTGACCTTGTTAGTGAAGACAGAGGCAAAAAAAGCATTGAGTACATTAGCTTTTTCCACATCCTCTGTCACTAGGTTGCCTCCCTCATTCAGTAAGGGGCCCACACTTTCCTTGTCTTTCTTCTTGTTGCCAACATACCTGAAGAAACCTTTCTTGTTACTCTTGACATCTCTTGCTAGCTGCAGCTCCAGGTGCGATTTGGCCCTCCTGATATCATTCCTACATGCCCGAGCAATATTTTTATACTCTTCCCTGGTCATATGTCCAACCTTCCACTTCTTGTAAGCTTCTTTTTTATGTTTAAGATCTGCTAGGATTTCACCATTAAGCCAAGCTGGTCCCCTGCCATATTTACTATTCTTTCGACTCATCGGGATGGTTTGTCCCTGTAACCTCAACAGGGATTCCTTGAAATACAGCCAGCTCTCCTGGACTCCTTTCCCCTTCATGTTAGTCCCCCAGGGGATCCTGGCCATCCGTTCCCTGAGGGAGTCGAAGTCTGCTTTCCTGAAGACCAGGGTCCGTATCCTGCTGCTTACCTTTCTTCCATGCGTCAGGATCCTGAACTCAACCAACTCATGGTCACTGCCTCCCAGATTCCCATCCACTTTTGGTTCCCCCACTAATTCTACCCAGTTTGTGAGCAGCAGGTGAAGAAAAGCGCCCCCCCTAGTTGGCTCCTCTAGCACTTGCACCAGGAAATTGTCCCCTACGCTTTCCAAAAAGTTCCTGGATTGTCTATGCACTGCTGTATTGCTCTCCCAGCAGATATCAGGAAAATTATAGTCACCCATGAGAATCAGGGCATGCGATCTAGTAGCTTCCGTGAGCTGCCGGAAGAAAGCCTCATCTACCTCATCCCCCTGGTCCGGTGGTCTATAGCAGACTCCCACCACTACATCACTCTTGTTGCACACACTTCTAAACTTAATCCAGAGACACTCAGGTTTTTCTACAGTTTCGTACCGGAGCTCTGAGCAGTCATACTGCTCCCTTACATACAGTGCTACTCCCCCACCTTTTCTGCCCTGCCTGTCCTTCCTGAACAGTTTATAACCATCCATGACAGTACTCCAGTCATGTGAGTTATCCCACCAAGTCTCTGTTATTCCAATCACATCATAGTTCCTTGACATCACCAGGACCTCCAGTTCTCCCTGCTTGTTTCCAAGGCTTTGTGCATTCGTATATAAGCACTTGAGATAACCTGTTGATCGCCCCTCATTCCCAGTATGAGGCAGGAGCCCTCCCCTCACAGACATTCCTGCCTGTGCTTCCTCCCGGTATCCCGCTTTCCCACTTACCGCAGGGCTTTGGTCTCCTTCCCCCGGTGAACCTAGTTTAAAGCCCTCCTCACTAGGTTAGCCAGCCTGCTAGCAAAGATGCTCTTCCCTCTCTTCGTAAGATGGAGCCCGTCTCTGCCCAGCACTCCTCCTTCATGGAACACCATCCCATGGTCAAAGAATCCAAAGCCTTCTCTCCGACACCACCTGCGTAGCCATTCGTTGACTTCGACAATTCGACGGTCCCTACCCAGGCCTTTTCCTTCCACGGGAAGGATGGACGAGAACACCACTTGCGCCTCCAACTCCTTTATCCTTCTTCCCAGAGCCACGTAGTCCGCAGTGATCCACTCAAGGTCATTCTTGGCAGTATCATTGGTGCCCACGTGGAGAAGCAGGAAGGGGTAGCGATCCGAGGGCTTGATGAGTCTCGGCAGTCTCTCCGTCACATCGCGAATCCTAGCCCCTGGCAAGCAGCAGACTTCTCGGTTTTCCCGGTCAGGGCGGCAGATAGATGACTCAGTCCCCCGGAGGAGAGAGTCCCCGACCACCACCACCCGCCTTCTCCTCTTGGGAGTGGTGGTCGTGGAACCCCCAACCTCAGGACATCGCATCTCATGCCTTCGAACCAGCGGAGTCTCCTTCTGCTTTCTTGCCCCAGAGATATCATCTGGTCCACTCTCCTCAACGGTACCTGTGGAGAGAACATGAAAGCGGTTAGTTACCTGTGTCTGTGTTACTGGAACCCGGACATTCCGCTTACCTCTTCTGGAGGTCACATGTTGCCAAGCTTCTTCACTGACCTCTTGGCTCCTCTGTGCAACCTGCTCTATATCTTTAGAGCTTTGTGCCCCTAGAAGCATATCCTGAGTTTTGTCCAGAAAATCCTCAGTTTCTCGTATGCAACGCAGGGTTGTTATCTGTTGCTCCAGACCTTCAATCTTCTCTTCCAATATGGAGACCAGCTTGCACAGTCGAAGTCTGCTTTCCTGAAGTCCAGGGTCCGTATCCTGCTGCTTACCTTTCTTCCCTGTGTCAGGATCCTGAACTCAACCAACTCATGGTCACTGCCTCCCAGATTCCCATCCACTTTTGCTTCCCCTACTAATTCTTCCCGGTTTGTGAGCAGCAGGTCAAGAAAAGCTCCCCACCTAGTTGGCTCCTCTAGCACTTGCACCAGGAAATTGTCCCCTACGCTTTCCAAAAACTTCCTGGATTGTCTATGCACCGCTGTATTGCTCTCCCAGCAGATATCAGGAAAATTAAAGTCACCCATGAGAACCAGGGCATTCGATCTAGTAGCTTCCGCGAGCTGCCGGAAGAAAGCCTCATCCACCTCATCCCCCTGGTCCGGTGGTCAATAGCAGACTCCCACCACTACATCACTCTTGTTGCTCACACTTCTAAACTTAATCCAGAGACACTCAGGTTTTTCTGCAGTTTCATACTGGAGCATTTGAGAAGTAACTTGGGTACAGTTTACATATCCAACATAATGTAGCTATATATTTGTTAACATAACTGTATGTATATTGCTCCTCCTCACCTACCCCCTGTCTGTTCATTTACTGGTTCATCTTTAGGTTGTGGAGACCTCAGGGCTGAGAACTTGCTTTCTTCTCTGTTTGGGAAGCACCTCACAAACTATGGGCACTACCAGAAATACATAAAATTGCTTCCCACTTCTAATTGCCTTTGCCTTTGTGTTCTGGGTGAGAGAGTTGGGACAAAGTGAAGGATAATCTTTGAACTGTGCAATCTTTGTCTTGTTTCCCCTAGCTGTTGTGACTTATTAAATGGAGTTTTCATCCCACAAGAATCAAATGAACCAGATTCTAGCTTTGTCAATTCATGCCAGTTTGGAGTCTGGCCCAAATATCTTTTAGGATGCAGACCCTTTAAAATTCTTGTCTATATGGTAGATTTGTAGGCTGGATTAGGACATCCAGGCAGGTATAAACAAGGTCTGATTGAGCTCTCCCCTGACATCTAGTAATGAACTGGGAGAAAAGACCTCAGGAGCAGACTGTATCTGCACAAACACACCTACTCTGTCTAGGGCAGAGGTGGGCAAACATCTGGCCCACGGGACCCTCGTGCCTGGCTCCTGAGCTCCTGACTCGGGGGGCTGTCCCCAGACCCCTCCCCTGCTGTCCCCTCTCCTCCACAGCCTCACCTCACTGCGCTGCCAGCACAATGCTCAGAGCAGCGAGCTCCTGGGGCAGCATAGCTGCAGAGCCCGGCCTGACCCAGTGCTCTGAGCTGCGCGGTGCGTGGCTGGTTCCAGCCAGGCTCCAGCCACCGGTGCTCCAGGCAGCACGGTAAGGGGGCAGGGAGCAGGAGGCTTGGATAGAGGGGAGTTTGGGGTGGGGTGGTGTGGACAGGGGTCGGAGTGGTCAACAAGTGGGTTGAATGGGGGTAGGGGCCCCGGGGGGGCAGTCAGGATGGAGGGGGAGTTGGATGGGGCAGTGGGGGGCAGTCAGGGGCAGGGGTTCCGGGGGCAGTCAGGGAGAAGAGGTGATTGGATGGGACAGGGGTCCTGGGGGGGCAATCAGGAATGAGAGGAGGGGTTGGATAGGGTGGTGGGGGGCAGTCAAGGGTGGGGGTTCCGGGGGCGGTCAGGGGACAGGGAGTGAGGGGGGGGTGGATGGGGCAGGGGTCCCTAGGGGTCAGGAGGCAAGAAGCGGGGGTGGGAGGAAGATCCGGGGCGGGGGCCTGGCCATGCCTGGCTGTTTTGGGGAGGCACAGCCTCCCCTAACCGGCCTGGCATACAATTTCCAAAACCCGATGCAGCCCTCAGGCCAAAAAGTTTGCCCGTCCCTGGTCTAGGGTATCAGCAGATAGATTTGTGTTACCAAAGTGATCAAGGTTGGCTGTTTTGGGTTAAAATTCACTTTACTCTATGTATCATATGACTTTTAAAAACAAGCTCTGTATTTGTGGATAATCTAAGCACTCTACCCACATATACAGACACTCTTTTCTCAACCTGTGCGTTACATGTTTTTTTTAACTTTCGCTTTAATAATTTTTTTAAATTTGAATGCCCACGTAATGAAATGTTGTTATCCTGATGGCATGAGTAAAGGACAGCAGGACTGTACTCAATATGCCCAGATTGAGGGGTTCATCCTAACTTTTAATCTCCCTTGCTAAGCATGGGGTAGCGATGCCAATGCCAAGGGAGACTTCAGCTTTGACTCTCCCTAATACTATTTGATCTCCTTCTCTAGTGTTTGAAGACAGAGTTGGCTAATTTCATTTGAGCGTTCTGGTCCATTCTCAGTGACAATTGGAGCTGAGTTTGCTGATAGGCTGATTTAAGGGGGCTAAGCTGTAAATCTAGTATAGAGATAGCATTGTTGTGAAAAGACAATGTAGAACAGAGCGCCCCCCCCCGGTCCCCTATCCAATGACATCACTGACAACTGGGCTAAAGGGTGGAACCTCAGAACACGGTATTGAAGAAAGAGGACATGGTGATGGTGGTAGCTGTGTGCAGAAGTAGTGACTACAGCAGGGATCGGCAACCTTTGGCATGAGGCCGGGCCGGTTTGTTTACCTGATGCATCTGCAGGTTCGGCCGATCGCGGCTCCCACTGGCCGTGGTTTGCCGTCCCAGGCCAATGGAGGCTGCGGGAAGCGATGGCCAGCACATCCCTCGGCCCGCGCTGCTTTCCGCAGCCCCCATTGGCCTGGAGCGGTGAACCACGGAACAGTGGGAGCCACGATTGGCCGAACCTGTGGATGCAGCAGGTAAACAAACCAACCCTGCCCGCCAGGGGGTTTACCCTGGCGGGCCGTGTGCCAAAGGTTGCCGATCCCTGGACTACAGCAATGACAGCAACAAACAGTGGCAGAGATTGCAGTGACACTGATGAGCAGAGGCACCCTTAACCATCAAGGGCAGGGAGGCAAACCCACCCAAATGCATCTGCAGACTCTGGGGACATTGCTGACTTCAGACAACAAACTGTGAGTTGGGTGCTACAGAGAGAAAAGGGGAGTGCCGGTGGCAGATTAGCCACTGGGCCAACGGGGCCCGTGCCCAGGGTCTCCAGCCAATTGGGAGGCCCTGGAAGAATGGGCACCCCCATGTTCTGCTTCGCCTGCCTGCCTGCCCGGTGCTCCTGCTGGGGGGGGGAGCAGAGTAAGGGCGCGGGAGCTTCCCCTGCCCCCCAACCCGGCAGTCTTGCTGGAGAATGGGTGAAGCCTCAGTGCCCCGACCCTGTTTCCCCTGGCAGGAGTGCTGGATGGGCAGGCGGGGGCGGGAGAAGCCCCTGGGCCCCAACCCTGCTCCCCAGCAGGAGCTCTGGGAGGAGGGGTGGGGGAGAAGCCTGCAGGTGGAAAGGGTGGGGTGGGTCCCCCACTTGCTCTGGCCGAGGGCCCCCAAAAACCGTAATCCACCTCTGGGGAGTGGCATGTTAAAGAGACATTTGTCTCTTGAACTTTCACAGTGCAAGGTGGAAAATAGAGAAAAACTACACTGCCCAAGATGCTATTGGGTGAGAGTTTTATTTATTGGTTGCTTACTTTCAAGTCATTGTTGCAGTATTTTGCCAAATTAAAACTGTGTTTTCTTCTTTTAATAAAGGTTTTATTTTGTTATACCCAGACTCAGTGCTTGTGAGTGGGGAAGTATTGCCCCTCCCCCCATGGTGGTGTTTAGTTTTCCCAGATTACCGAGTGGGGTTCCATCCTGTTCTGTTTTATATTGTTCAGAGGAACCCCTGGCTATTGAACCCATCACTCCCTAGCAGAAGAGTTACATAGGTACTCAATGAGTCCCTTCCAATGTAATTCCCAGGAGCCTGATTTCCATATATGGAGATCAGTCTGGGCAGAAGTCACTGATTCTTCCTCTGGAAGACCACCAGCAGCTGACCATACAGCACAGCAGTTTATGGTGCTAGAAAAGAGGCAGCCCCCTTCCTTTGCAATAAGGAATAGTCTTCATGGGTGCAGAATACTGTAGACTAGCAAAACAGCTGTTGGCTAACAGCACCACTGGTTGGTTTCCGCTGAAAGAGCACACGTTAGCGGAGCCGCTCCCCCACCCATCACATCAAAAGTGGCACCTTAGGCGCCGACTCCCTGGGTGCTCCGGGGCTGGAGCACCCACAGGGAAAATTTGGTGGGTGCAGAGCACCCACCGGCAGCTCCCCGCCCCACGCCCGGCCCCAGCTCACCTCCGCTGAACGCACCGCCCAGCTCTGCTTCTCTGCGCCCCCCCCCCCGGCTTCCCACAAATCAGCTGTTCGTGCAGGAAGCCTGGGAGGGCTGAGAAGCAGGCGGCGGCTTCACACTCAGGCCGACGGTGGCGGAGGTGAGCTGGGGCGGGGAGCGGTTCCCTTGCGTGCCCCCCCTCCCAGGTTACCTGCTGCGGTGTGGGCGGCCCTCCTCATGTCCCCCCGCCCCAGCTCACCTCTGCCTCCCTGGGCCTGAGTGGGAAGCTGCCGCCTGCTTCTCAGCCTGCCCCAGCTTCCCACGCGAACAGCTGATTCGCGGGAAGCCTGCGGGGGCAGAGAAGCAGAGCGGGGCAGAGCATTCAGGGGAGGAGGCGGAGTGGAGATGAGCTGCGGCCAGGGGTGGGGCGGGGAGCTGCCAGTGGGTGCTCTGCACCCACCAAATTTTCCCCTTGGGTGCTCCAGGGTTGGAGCACCCACGGAGTCGGCGCCTAAGGCGCCACTTTCGGCCGGTTAAATTTAGAAGCCCTTTGAGAACTGGTTGTCCCTCGCAGAACAACCAGTTCTAAAAGGGCTTCTAAATTTAAGAACCGGTTCTAGCGAACCTGTGTGAAGTGGCTCCAGCTCACCACTGCTTAAAGTGCTGAACCTCTCAAGGAGAGCAAGTTTCCAGCCAAAGATGGCAGCATTGTCATCACTCACATGTTATTTTCAATAATCTTGGTTTGGACAGCCACAGACCACACTTTAAAGAACAACAAATGAACAAGCAAGCAAGCAAACAAACAGATTGACAATGTCACTCACATAATGGCTTTGGGGGTAAATTTCACCAACAATTCATTCAAACCCACCACGGTAAACTATTTTCCTCTTTACAATTTCAATTTTCACAGGGAAATAAACATGAAGAAACCCCTGTTCCTGAGTGGAAAGAGGACAGAGGGCAGAAGCTCAAGCCTTATTCAGCTTCATAAGTGAAAAGAAGGTGCTGTGAATGGTTGGCTTTAAAGGTGCAATCAAAAGAAAATAATGGACGTGGTTAGCCTTTCCCCCAGGTTTAACAGATTTAATGGAAGAGGCCAGTTTGTCATGCTTACACCATGTCCCAAAGGGACCCTCCAAATTTGGGTGTCCAACCTGAGACACTTTTGAGTGTGGTTTTTTTGGTGTGCCCTCCCAGCTACTCTTAAGGTCACCTGAAGTGGCGGGCGCTGAAGTTCTCTGAAAACCAGTCCCACAGGGTTTCAAGTTAGGCATCCAAAAATCCATGGCCACATTGGGTGCCTATTTATTTTTCCTTTGTAGAAAGAAAAGTAGGAAAAACAAGAGTCTGATCCTATTTGATGCTGAGCACCTTTAATGTCCCGTGAAGGTGTTACAGTAGGACTACACCTTGCAGGATGCATGTAAGTGTAATGGTTCTTGACTTCTGGAGCTCCCTGGAATGCTGCGGAAACATGCTCCTCAATAACCTCTGAATGAGGGACAGCCTGCTGACTTCTGTGCCAAGGACCCACTCCATGGGCAGGTGGGCAGGTCCATGGCTCCATATTTTCCCTGTATAACCCCATCCCCTGCTGGGCACTATGTGCCCTGGGGGGCAGTAGGCATGGAAAAATCTCTATGGTTTCCTGAATGCAAAAGCTGCAGTTCTTCCTAGCCCTTGCATAGACAGCGCAAGGTAGAGGCTGTCGTCTTGTGCCCCACCCTTCCTCATTGCACACTCATGTAAGTAAAAGACACTGAATAGTCAGACTATAAAAAGAGGCGGAGAAACGTCTGGCTGCAGGTTCAGCCTCATAAACCCTGGGGTTTACAGCGCTGTTTACAGTGTCTGAATTTGCCATGACAATCATATGATATTTCATGTCCTTGTAGTTTCCATTTTTCTGAACTTGGTCATTGTAAATCATCTGCTGTTATGGAGATAGACTTGGGTTTTCACAGCTCTGCTCTCTTTGGCTGCAATCTCATCTGAATTTTTAAATAAGAAGGCTAGCAGATGGGTGAGAAAATTCCAGGAACACCTAGACATTGCAAGAAGTGATGCAGATGATTTTATATGCCTCACTCTGAGTCAGAGCTGAACCAGTGATGCTCCCTTTATCCATGGAGGGTAGGGGACACAGTGCTAATCAAGCTGCCATGTTTTGTATGAGATGTAAAACCATGGTACCGAACACCTTAACTGTGTGGACATAAACTTCTTGAAGAAAGGAAATTTTGGGCAGTGATGCAAACTGGAGCCAAAATATGGCCTTTTTTGTTTAGATAGATATTCCTGCCCATAAAAAAGCAAAGACAGAAATATGCTTGTAAATAAATATCACCCCCACAACGAAACAAAAACACCAGTTTATGAGATGAGGTACACAAAGGTTTGAAAATTAAGAAAAATATAAAGCTGAGTCTTAAAATAAAAAATGATTGGAAGTCAAGATAGGGTTCATAGTTAAGAAGCTGTGAACACTCTTAATTTATAAATTAATATTGGCTGTGTGCTAATACCTACTTGTCCAAGCACAATTGTGCTAGGCACTGTACAAACACATAACAAAATGATGGTCTCGGCCTCAAAGAATTTGCAATCTAAGAATAAGACGAGACAACAGATGGATACAACAGACAGACAGGGTGAGTACAATGTGACAATGATATTCTGTTTTCTAGATTACCCTTGTGGTCCATTCTAGCCCTGTGATTCTATTCTATTTAACCTAGACACTGTATTTTATCTTAGGGTTACCTAGAGTAACTCATCACTGTAGTGTCTAGGCTCAGATCCAAAAAGGGACTTGGGCATTGCAATCATCACTGTTGTAGAGCCTAACTGGAACAGTATTGGGATTCACAAAGCCTGAAGTTTGCAATGTACACTCCTGGCCCAGTGTTTGCAAGCCCAGGCTTGCAGATGGTGAATATTGACCCCCGCTTTAGAATTTCTGGACCTGGGTCTCTCAGCCATGCTCAGGCATCTACACTGCATTCCGAAAACCTGAGTCAAACCAGCCTATCACAAGCTTCCTAGCACCCTCACCAGCTGTAGCCTCTCTAGCCCTTTGTTTGTGATGCAGTGTGGGAAAACGTGTATGTCCACTCTGCATGTTACAGGAAGTGGTTGCAGGCCACCAACATATGCAGCTGAGCCGTCTTTTGGGTCTCCATGCTCCCTGCAACTGAAGCCAGCAACATGGAGGAGTCACCATTTGAAGAACTTGTCTTGCTAGAGCTTTCACTTCTGCTTCAGGAAATGGGCCGAACCTCCATGGGATGCAGGTGGATGTTTTGGTGGCGTTTTCTGACCCAGCGAAGGCACCTGTCGGAGGAGGAGGTTGAGAATGATAAAGACATGGCAGACTTGAACAGGCTGCTGTGCTCATGACTCCTGGTAGAGCCGCAGATGCCCCCTGTGTAGACCAGCATATCTGGTGCAGAGTCACAAGGACAGACTGGTGGGTTCACATCATCATGCAGCCCCATCAGTGGGAACAGAACTTTTGCACCAAGAAAGCTACATTTCTGAAGCTTTGTAAGCTGCTTTCCCTGATCCTCTAATATCACAACATATGCATGAGGGCAGCCTTGCTGGTCCAGAAACAGGTTGCTATAACCAGCTTCAAGCTGGCTACCCTGGACTGCTACAGGTCTGTTACTAACCAGTGTGGTGTTGGAAAGTGGACTCTGGGAAAAGTGGTGTCTGATGCAATCAGGTGTGTGATTGACCCAGAGGTGGTGGGCATAAACCATATTCCTGAAGTAAATGCTGGTTTTGAGAGAATGGAGTTTCCAAACTGTGCTGGGCCCATTGATCATTGATAGGACTCATGTGCCTATAGTTTGCCCTCCTCAAGGATCACATGAGTACATAAACCACAAAGAGTACTATCCCATTGTTATGTAGGCCCTCATGGACCAGAGGCCAAGTTATGGACACCAACATGGGCTGTATTAGAAAAGTTCATGATGCTATGGTTTTCCACTGATCAGGAGTGTACCTTCATTGTCAGGCTGGGACACCCTTCCCACCAAATGACAACTGGAGTTACTGCTCCACTGTTATTCTAAGGGAGTTTGTGCCCCCCCTTTTGCCTTGGCTTATGAAACCTTCTGATCTCAGAGGACCTGCCAAAAGAAGGTTTAATTACACCCTCAGTCAGCGTAGAATCGTGGTTGAACGTATGTTTGGCAGATAGAAATCCCACTGGTGCTGTTTACAGAACTGTTTGGACTCCAGTGTTGTCAATGCTGTCTGCATTATCGTAGCTTGCTGTGCTCTCACAATCTTTATGAAGCCAAAGGTGAGCCATTTTCCCCTGAGTTGAGCTATGACAGTAATGGATTACTGAACCGGTATACTCAGCCAGAAAGGGCACCTGTCACAGCTGGAGAAGAATGGATCCAGCTAACGGAAATCAGGGATGCTCTATCCATTATGGCCTTGCATGGACCAATAGAAGAGGGATGATAGTACATTTATGAATGTGTTTGTACAACAAAGTAAACAGTAAATAAGGTACTGTCACTGTAGGCAATGAATGGAGGGGTTGATTGTCATGATTTTTAATTATGGGTGAGATGACTGTGTATGAAATGGGGTCAGGTGCACTGTGTGGCAAGAAATGTGGGTTTTCATCATGGACTGCTGTAAATAGATATATGGAGAAATTGTGTTTGGAAACAGCTTCCCAGTTGTGCCGTATCATATATTTGTCTTTATTATTCAAAATACTGTTGTCAAGGTTCCTTCCCCACTCTGAACTCTAGGGTACAGATGTGGGGACCTGCATGAAAGACCCCCTAAGCTTATTCTTACCAGCTTAGGTTAAAAACTTCCCCAAGGTACAAACTTTGCCTTCTCCATCTCCAGTGCATGCTTCCTCTCTTTTTCCTTCTCCTCCAGTTCTTTTTCCCTTGCCTCCGTAGCTCTCCTGTGGGCAGCCTCCTGGGCTTTTTCTGCCTCTTTCGCTGCCTCCATAGCTCTCTGATGGGCAGCTTCTTGGACTTTTTCTGCCTCTTTCGCTGCCTCCAGTCTGGTTAACTCCAGTTTGTGTTGTACCTTGGTTTCTGTCATCCTAGCCTCTCTGTTTTTAACTAACATTATACTGGAGAGTTAAAAAGAAAACCACAAAACAAAACCAAAAAACCTGGCTTGTAAAATTTTGCTGTGCTGTAATGTGATACCTGTGTTCTCTGATAGCAATTCTCAGCTTACAGAAAAATCCTTTGTTATGCCTGCTGCCCTGTCCCCCAGGCAGAGACACAGAATCTACAGCTGCAATCCTCTTTTACAAAACCTTTTAAAATTCTGCTGTGCTTCTGGTTCAAAATGATCTCAAAATGATCTCAAAATGATCCCATCTGCCACCATGTCAAGGTTCCTTCCCCACTCTGAACTCTAGGGTACAGATGTGGGGTCCTGCATGAAACACCCCCTAAGCTTATTCTTACCAGCTAAGGTTAAAAACTTCCCCAAGGTACAAACTTTGCCTTGTCTTTGAACCCTATGCTGCCACCACCAAGCGTGTTAAACAAAGAACAGGGAAAGAGACCACTTGGAGACATCTTCCCCCAAAATATCCCCCCAAGCCCTACACCCCCTTTCCTGTGGTACGCTTGATAAAAATCCTCACCGATTTGTACAGGTGAACACAGACCCAAACCTTTGGATCTTAAGAACAATGAAAAAACAATCAGATTCTTAAAAGAAGAATTTTAATTAAAGAAAATGTAAAAGAATCACCTCTGTAAAATCAGGATGGTAAATACCTTACAGGGTAATCAGATTCAAAACATAGAGAATCCCTCTAGACAAAACCTTAAGTTACAAAAAGACCCAAAAACAGGAATATACATTCCATCCAGCACAGCTTATTTTACCAGCCATTAAACAAAAGGAAATCCAACGCATTTCTAGCTAGATTACTTACTAACTTTACAGAAGTTCTGAGTCTGCATTCCTGATCAGTTCCCAGCAAAAGCATCACACAGACAGACCCTTTGTTTTCCCCCCTCCAGTTTTGAAAGTATCTTGTCTCCTCGTTGGTCATTTTGGTCAAGTGCCAGCGAGGTTATCTTAGCTTCTTAATCCTTTACAGGTGAAAGGGTTTTGCCTCTGGTCAGGAGGGATTTTATAGCACTGTATACAGAAAGGTGGTTACCCTTCCCTTTATTTTTATGACTCCCCCCCCCCCAATCACAGATAAGGTGAAAACACGGTCTGTTATTTCTTCCTGGAGCTCGAGAAGAAAACAGAATTAATAAGACACATGCACCTCTAAATACACTTCCAACTGTATAAAGACTAACAATATTTTCCACATCTCAAGGACGATTTTAACCAGTTGATTCTGGGAAACTTTCACGGGAGAGTGCATCAGCCACTTTGTTAGAAGCTCCTGAAATGTGTTGTATGTTGAAATCAAAATCTTGGAGAGCTAAACTCCACTGAATAAGTTTTTTGTTATTTCCCTTGGCGGTATGAAGCCACTGTAGCGCAGCATGGTCGGTTTGCAGGTGGCAACGCCATCCCCAAACATATGGGCATAGCTTTTCCAGAGCATAGACAATGGCGTAACATTTCTTTTCACTGATTGACCAGTGGCTTTCCCTCTCAGACAGCTTCTTGCTGAGAAACACGACAGGATGGAACTCTTGATTTGGTCCTTCCTGCATTAAGACTGCTCCCACACCACGCTCGGATGCATCTGTGGTTACTAGGAACGGTTTGTCAAAGTCTGGGGCCCTTAGCACAGGTCAGACATGAGTGTCGCTTTAAGCTGGTTAAAGGCCTTCTGACACTCTTCAGTCCACTGAACGGCATTTGGCTGTTTCTTTTTGGTTAGGTCTGTCAGTGGGGTGGCAATTTGGCTGTATTGTGGTACAAATCGCCTGTAATATCTGGCCAAACCTAAGAAGGATTGGACCTGTTTCTTTGACTTTGGGACAGGCCACTTTTGGATAGCATCCACTTTGGCCTGTAGGGGGTTGATAGTTCCTTGACCCACCTGGTGTCCAAGGTAAGTCACTCTGTTTAGGCCTATTTGACACTTCTTAGCCTTAACAGTTAGTCCTGCCTCCCTTATACTCTCGAAGACTTTTTGTAGATGTTCCAGGTGTTCTGCCCAGGAATCCAAAAATATGGGCACAACGTCAAGGTAGGTGACTGCATATTCTCCTAATCCCTCTAGGAGACCATCTACAAGTCTTTGGAAGGTGGCAGGTGCATTCTGTAGCCCGAAAGGGAGCACATTAAATTCATACAGCCCGACATGTGTGGTGAAGGCTGACCTTTCCTTGGCGGATTCATCTAGCGGTACCTGTCAGTACCCCTTGGTTAAGTCCAAGATAGAGATGAACTGGACCCGTCCCAGTTTCTCTAATAGTTCTTCTGTGCGTGGCATTGGATAGTTGTCTGGGCGAGTCACAGCATTTAGCTGACGGTAGTCCACGCAAAAACATATCTCCCCATCTGATTTGGGAACTAGAACCACTGGAGTTGCCCATGCACTGCCAGAGGGGTGGATTACACCCATCTATAGCATATCCTGGATCTCCCGTTCTATAGCAGTTTTAACTTGAGGAGACACCCAGTAAGGTTGGGCTCTAATTGGGTGAGCATTACCTGTGTCAATGGAATGGTATGCCCATTCAGTCAGTTCTGGGGTGGCTGAGAACATCGGCACATAGCTAGTGCACAGCTCCTTGATCTGCTGTCGCTGCATACGCTCAAGAGTCAAGGAGAGGTTAACCTCTTCCACGCCACCATCACTTTTCTCTTCGTAATAGACACCTTCAGGCCACTCAGCATCATCTCCTCCGTGGGCTGTAAACTGACAAACCTTTAATTCTCTGGAATAAAAGGGCTTTAGAGAATTAATATGGTACACCTTAGGCTTTCGGTTGGAGGTGGGGAATGCTATGAGATAATTAACAGCTCCCAGGTGCTCTTGGACCGTGAATGGCTCTTCCCATGATGCTTCCATTTTATGGGCCTGGAGAGACTTTAAGACCATGACCTGGTCTCCTACTTTGAAGGAATGCTCTCTGGCATGTTTATCATACCAGGGTTTTTGCTCTTTTTGAGTATCCTTTAGGTTTTCTTTAGCAAGGGCTAAAGAGGTTCGGAGGGTGTTTTGTAGGTTGGTTACAAAGTCCAGAATGTTAGTTCCTGGAGAAGGTGTAAACTCCTCCCATTGCTGCTTCACCAAATGTAATGGCCCCTTAACCTCGTGGCCATATACAAGTTCAAATGGTGAAAACCCTAAACTGGGATGGGGTACAGCTCTGTAGGCAAAGAGCAACTGCTGCAACACTAGGTCCCAATCATTGGAGTGCTCATTTACGAATTTACGCATCATGGCCCCCAAAGTTCCATTAAACTTCTCCACCAGGCCATTTGGTTGATGATGGTAAGGGGTGGCAACCAAGTGATTCACCCCATGAGCTTCCCAAAGGCTTTCCATAGTTCCTGCATCTGTGAGGATGTCGGAGGGTCAACCTACCCTGGCAAAAATGTCCATTAATGCCTAACACACACTTTTAGCCCTAGTATTGCTTAGAGTTACAGCTTCTGGCCATCGGGTGGCAAAATCCATGAAAGTCAGTATGTACTGCTTTCCCCTGAGTGTCTTTTTCAGAAAAGGACCCAGAATATCCACAGCTACTTGCTGAGGAAGTGGTTCGGGACTATTTAGAAAAGCAGGATGAGCACAAGTCCATGGGGCTGGATGCGCTGCATCCGAGAGTGCTAAAGGAGATGACGGATGTGATTGCAGAGCCATTGGCCATTATCTTTGAAAACTCATGGCGACTGGGGGAGGTCCCGGATGACTGGAAAAAGGCTAATGTAGTGCCCATCTTTAAAAAAGGGAAGAAGGAGGATCCTGGGAACTACAGGCCAGTCAGCCTCACCTCAGTCCCTGAAAAAATCATGGAGCAGGTCCTCAAGGAATCAATTCTGAAGCACTTAGAGGAGAGGAAAGCGATCAGGAACAGACAGAATGGATTCACCAAGGGCAAGTCATGCCTGACGAATCTAATTGCCTTCTATGATGAGATAACTGGCTCTGTGGATGAGGGGAAAACAGTGGACATGTTGTTCCTTGACTTTAGCAAAGCTTTTGGCATGGATACTCTCACAGTATTCTTGCCAGCGAGATAAACAAGTATGGGCTGGATGAATGGACTATAAGGTGGATAGAAAGTTGGCTAGATTGTCGGGCTCAACGGGTAGTGATCAATGGCTACATGTCTAGTTGGCAGCCGGTATCAAGTGGAGTGCCCCAAGGGTCGGTCCTGGGGCCGGTTTTATTCAATATCTTCATAAATGATCTGGAGGATGGTGTGGATTGCACCCTCAGCAAGTTTGCAGATGACACTAAACTGGGAGGAGAGGTAGATACGCTGAAGGGTAGGGATAGGATACAGAGGGACGTAGACAAATTAGAGGATTGGGCCAAAAGAAATCTGATGAGGTTCAACAAGGACAAGTGCAGAGTCCTGCACTTAGGACGGAAGAATCCCATGCACCACTACAGACTAGGGACCGAATTGCTCGGCAACAGTTCTGCAGAAAAGGACCTAAGGGTTACAGTGCACAAGAAGCTGGATATGAGTCAACAGTGTGCTGTTGTTACCAAGAAGGCCAATGGCATTTTGGGATGTATAAGTAGGGGCATTGCCAGCAGATCGAGGGACGTGATTATTCCCCTCTATTTGACATTGGTGAGGCCTCATCTCAAGTACTGTGTCCAGTTTTGGGCCCCACACTACAAGAAGGATGTGGAAAAATTGGAGAGAGTCCAGTGGAGGGCAACAAAAATGATTAGGGGACTGGAACATATGACTTATGAGGAGAGGCTGAGGGAACTGGGATTGTTTAGTCTGCGGAAGAGAAGAATGAGGGGGGATTTGATAGCTGCTTTCAACTACCTGAAAAGGGGTTCCAAAGAGGATGGATCTAGACTGTTCTCAGTGGTAGCAGATGACAGAACGAGAAGTAATGGTCTCAAGTTGCAGTGGGGGAGGTTTAGGTTGGATATTAGGAAAAACTTTTTCACTAGGAAGGTGGTGAAACACTGGAATGCGTTACCTAGGGACGTGGTGGAATCTCCTTCCTTAGAAGTTTTTAAGGTCAGGCTTGACAAAGCCCTGTCTGGGATGATTTATTTGGGGATTGGTCCTGCTTTGAGCAGGGGGTTGGACTAGATGACCTCCTGAGGTCCCTTCCAACCCTGATATTCTATGATTCTATGAAATGGAACCTCAATGATGGGGAGTGGCTGGAGAGGGGCTTTGACCTGGTCTTGGGGTTTTCCCACTCTTTGGCACACCTCACAAGACCGGACATAGGTAGAAACATCCTTGCCCATTCCCTCCCAATGGAATGATTTTTCCAAATGGTCTTTGGTTCTGTTCACCCCAGCATGGCCACTAGGATAATCGTGGGCTAAGCTTAATAGCTTTACCCGGTATTTAGTTGGAATTACCAACTGTCTCTGAGGATGCCAGTCTTCCTGGTGTCCACCAGAAAGAGTTTCTCTGTATAAAAGACCTTTTTCTACAACAAACCTGGATCGATTAGAAGAGCTGAGAGGTGGTGGGTTGCTTCCAGACAGCCCCACAACCTGAAGCAAATACTCACCAGCAACCATACACCACACAACAGAACCACTAACCCAGGAACCTATCCTTGCAACAAAGCCCGTTGCCAACTGTGTCCACATATCTATTCAGGGGACACCATCATAGGGCCTAATCACATCAGCCACACTAACAGAGGCTTGTTCACCTGCACATGTACCAATGCAATATATGCCATCATGTGCCAGCAATGCCCCTCTGCCATGTACATTGGTCAAACTGGACAGTCTCTACATAAAAGAATAAATGGGCACAAATCAGATGTCAAGAATTATAACATTCGAAAACCAGTTGGAGAACACTTCACTCTCTTTGGTCACTCGATTACAGACCTAAAAGTTGCAATTCTTCAACAAAAAAACTTCAAAAACAGACTCCAATGAGAGACTGCTGAATTGGAATTAATTTGCAAACTGGATACAATTAACTTAGGCTTAAATAGAGACTGGGAGTGGATGGGTCATTACACAAAGTAAAACTATTTCCCCATGTTTATTCCCCCCCTCCACTCCCCACTGTTCCTCAGATGTTCTTGTCAACTGCTGGAAATGGCCCACCTTGATTATCACTACAAAAGGCTCCCCCCCCCCCGCTCTCCTGCTGGCAATAGCTCACCTTAAGTGATCACTCTCTTGTTACAGTGTGTATGGTAACACCCATTGTTTCATGTTCTCTGTCTATGTAAATCTCCCCACTGTATTTTGCACTGAATGCATCTGATGAAGTGAGCTGTAGCTCACAAAATCTTATGCTCAAATAAATTTGTTCATCTCTAAGGTATCACAAGTACTCCTTTTCTTTTTACTGGGCACAAAGACAGTGTTTTACCCAGGAATTGAAATTATGGGGGTGTTCCAATCTACAGGGGGTGAGGGCCGATGAGGGGTGAGACCACAAGAGCGCAGCTGGGCTGTATGGCACCATAGTAAAAACTGAAAAATGTTTCACGACCATTTTATTACATTTAACTCATGTTTTTAAATCATCACAGAAATTAAAATTGGCTACTCAAGCCTACTATGAAGCACTACATCTACAGGCTTCTTGGTTTCTTGTTGTAATTTTGCACAGCTCTGTTAATTAACTTCTTGAATGCAATGCGTTCATCTTTGGTGGCTTCTTGTATGTCCATTACTTCCAGTCCTTCATGATATGCTCATGATCAGGAAGGTGACTTCTTTCAGAACACAAAATTCTATTCAATGAGGAAAAAGAATGTGTTGCTCAACTGTAGCTGTTGTGACTGGGACTAGAAAGAGATGAATTCCTACTTCTTTCATCCCAGGAAACACAGCATAACAATTGGGTCGAACCTCTAGTGATGATAAAGAAGAAGTTGAAGTTAAATCTTCATTTGTTCGTCGTATGATATTCCACTCTGTGTTCAAAATTCTCTATTCTGTCCTGATCACATGGCAGTCCCATTGCTGGGAGTGCCTCACTCCACTCAACTGTAGGTGTTTTATAAGACAGGCATCTGTAAAAGCTACGTGGAGGTTGAGTAGAATCCAGAAATCGCTATTATTGATTTGTAAGAATCAAGTCTGTGTACTTTTTCAGCTGGCTTAACAAACACTTCTTGTCCTCTTCACTTAAGGATTCAATATAAGTGCCTTCTTTAGTCAACTTCTGGACTGAAGTCTTTGCTTCTTCAAGTATGTTTTCAGTGGATATCTCTCTGATTGATCCAAGGGTAGCTTCTATTGTTGGACAAAGATCTACTACTGTTGTAGCAGATTCCTGTATGGCATTAATGACCCAAGTGGTTTCAACAGTAGACTTAGAAGAGAGAGAATGGCGATAGTCTTCTCTGAACTCAGTAACAAAAGTAGTCTGGTAGCTGCACTACTTAGATCTGTCCTATGTTGGCAGATACTTTCCAAAGCCAGTAATAGCGGGTGCAGTAATTTTAAGACAACAGCCAAAGATTTGTCATGAGAAAGCCAGCAGGTTTTCCCAGGTTGGACTAATTTGACCTTCAGTTCCAGTGTATCTTCTATTTTTTTTCCAAGATGTTCCGACCTTTTGGATTCTTGCTGAAAAAAAGAGTATAACAAAGCCATTACATGTATGGCTTTTTAATGTTTTTTGAAGAGTCTGCAACTCATATTAATGCTAGTTGGAGTAGATGCCTCTGCAGTGTGTATAGGAGAGATTAGAGTTACACTTTTCTCTGAGCGCAGCTTGTACTCCACTATGTCTTCCAGAGAGGTTTGCAGCTCCATCAAATGCAATGCTCAGCGAGAAATGGGAGACGACCGTGACGCGTAACCTAAACCCAGATGTGTTTGGTACTGAATATCCTTTTTGGGATGTTATCCAGGTGTTTTACCCCCTTCCCGAAGGTGAAATTTGCAGCAGACTATGACTGTTATGCCAGAGTGGTTCAACTATTTGCCACTAAAATTGAACTTTCAAATCTGAAAGGGGAATTTACTACTTCCACGAACTTGCCTAACCCTGACAATGCAAAACTGGATGTGCTGGCTTTTTGGAACAATCATCAAGACACACTTCCCAACTTCAGCAAAGTGGCACGGTGAGCTTTGAGTGTATCCCCAGATCTGCTGATGCAGAGTGCATATTTTCCAAGTTGGACTACCTCCAAGCCAGGATGAAGCTCAACATGAATGAGATCCTTTAAAGAAAATTATGCGAGCGTACGCAAACCAGGATTTCTGGAAAAACTGCTACCTCTGAGAGAGACAAAATACACCTTTGTGCATTTAAAAAAGGTTTCAGTTATACTGTAGTAAAATGTACATATTACAAAATATTTTTATTTTTATTCCCCCCCTGATTTTTCCCGATTTTTAATTTTTTTTTTAATTTTTAAGATGATTTCATCTTGGTTTTAATATTTGGAAAATAAACACTGAAAAATTCCCAGATTTTTTTTAACAAATAAAAACTGAAAATGCAGAACCACTAATTAAATCTAGGATATAGAGTCAAAGGCTTTCCTTTGAACCAGACCAGAGTCCGGCTAACCCCCATCAAAATGTCTAATTGCTATTTGCCTTGAAGAAAGTCGCCCAGCAGCATGTAACCTAGAGTGATGTGTACAAGGCTTCTCAGAGAGTGCTTCAACAGCGCTTCAACAGCAGCCCTGGGAACTACAAGTTGTGGACTACAAACTGTGGCATTTTGGGAGAACTTCCTGATTCCTCGCAGGATGTACCCTCTGTCCCTACAGCAGGTTTCAGCACTGACTGAGCTAGGTGGCTTGCAGTGAAGAGGCTGCTGGAGTGTAATCCTGTTCTATGATCTTTACAGAATAAAGCCTTGTTCCTGGTGGTTTGTCTGAGTGGGTGTGGTCTGAGGTGACACACAATGCAGAGCACAAAAGGAGCCTGAGACCAAGTTTCCCAAGGTTGTGTAAAAAGTCGCAAGGCAGGCTTCCCCTATCTTGAACAACCTCACTCTGGGCCAGTGAACCCGGGGGGAGGGGGGCGGGGGAGGCCTGGGGGCAGGGAGAAAGGCTACATGAATCGTGGGACTACTGGCCACGGTTCTCCTGATCTCCACAATGCCAGGTGGGAACAGACAAAATCTTCCCAGGCAGCAGTGGCTCCAGTGGTGCTTTAGAGAAGCATCATCCATTCTTCTCCGCGTGGAGGACAATCAACAAGTGCCATGGGGACAGTAACTGTCAGACTTAGTGGAGGAACAGAAATAGTTATGAACACTATAATCCCACTATACATGTAAGCAGAGTCGGGATGAGCTCCACCCTGACATCTGGTGGTGAGGTGTGGCAAGTTGTGGAAAAGAACTTCAGGGGCCGATCTCATTTGCATAGGCACACTCATCCCGCCTAGAATGAGGCCATAGCTGCCCAAATGGTCACTTTGGCTGCTGTGGGATCCCCAGTGTCTCTGTTATTGGGGTAGGAAGAATAAATTGTTATTACCCTGATTATGGGAATCAAGGACAGTGGAACTGTACTTGGCCTTTTGTTATGATGGAGGTACTCACCATCAACTAAGTAGTACTCGCTAGGCAAGGGACATGGGTTCCAACTCTCTGTGAATTGAGAGAGGCTTGAGACAGGCATCAGTACCTGGTGGGGTGGGCTCTTTTGTGAGGGCCTGAAACACCAATTGCACCTCTGTTTCTCTCCACGGTGGAATGTCAGAGCTAATTTTGGGTCTATTAAGAGTCTTGCTACAGGTGCTGTCCTGAGTTCACTTTGGCCTTATGGTACATCAGTACTAAGGCTCCCACTACTATGAGCTGAAATCACTGAGCACTGTGTCAAGTAGTGGGGAGCCGGAAGATCTAGTGTGCAGTGGTGCTGTTCATGGATAGGCTGGTGGAGTGTCTGTGAGATGGCGAGTGGAGCAGAGCTGTTCATGAGACAGCGGAGCAGAGCCCTGTAGAGCTGTGGGGCAGTCAGCTTCAGGTCATGTAAGGTGCACCTTACCTCTTCCCCTCCCCCCACTGGCACATTTTTAGCCAGACTGGGGAGTAACACTCTGCAGATGAACTTTTGAACTCTGGGGCTGGACTTTTTGGACTTTGGGTGATTTTTTTGATTGCTGGACTCAAGAGACGTTTGGGTTGTGGGACTCAAGAACCCGAGGGAAAGGATGTGGCCCAATTTGCTGGGGTGGGTCTTTGCTCATGGTTTGGTTAATGAACACTAGTTGTGGTGTTTCCCCAATTTAGTGCTGATGTCGTTTACTTCATGTTATTAAAGATTCTCTGCTGCACCGAGACCCTGTGCTTGCGAAAGGGGAAGAATTGCCTCTTTGAGGCACCCAGGGGGTGTGTAGGATTTTCCCAGGTCACTGGGTGGGGGCTCGAGCCAGTTTTGCATTTGCTTTGATGAGAGGGAACCCCTGTGTACTGAACCTGGCCCTTGCTGCTATCAACTTGGCCTGGCAGAAGGGTTACTTACATATAAAATGATGGGGTCTAAATTAGCAGTTACCACTCAAGAAAGAGATCTTGGAGTCATTGTGGATAGTTCTCTGAAAACATCCACTCAATGTGCAGTGGCAGTCAAAAAAGCGAACAGAATGTTGGGAATCATTAAGAAAGGAATAGATAATAAGACAGAAAATATCATATTGCCTCTATATAAATCCACGACATGCCCCCATCTTGAATACTGCGTGCAGATGGGGGTGCCCCATCTCAAAAAAGATATATTGGAATTGCAAAAGGTTCAGAAAAGGGCAACAAAAATTATAAGGGGTATGGAATGGTTGCCATATGAGGCGAGATTAATAAGACTGGGACTTTTCAGCTTGGAAAAGAGACGACTAAGGGGGGATATGATAGAGGTCTATAAAATTATGACTGGCGTGGAGAAAGTAAATAAGGAAGTGTTATTTACTCCTCATAACACAAGAACTAGGTGTCACCAAATGAAATTAATAGACAGCAGTTTTAAAAGAAACAAAAGGAAGTATTTCTTCTCACAATGCACAGTCAACCTGTGGTACTCTGCCAGAGGATGTTGTGAAGGCCAAGGGCATGGCTACACTTACAGATGTAGAGCGCTTTGAATTAAGCCCGCCTTCGGAGAGCGTAGTAGGGAAAGCGCTGCCGTCTGTCCACACTGACAGCTGCAAGCGCACTGGCGTGGCCACATTTGCAGCACTTGCAGCGGCATTGGGAGGGGTGCATTATGGTCAGCTATCCTACAGAGCACCTCTTCCCATTCTGGTGCTGTGGCTTGTGGGAAGGGAGTGGGGTATGTGGGGCACTCTGGGTCCTATCCCAATGCCCCGTGATGCATCAGCTCACATCCCAGCAATCCCTGTGCTTCCGTCCACATTTGGTGCCATCTTTCAACATTTTTTGTACTGCGCACTCTGTCTTCCCTTTCGGTCTGCGGGAATGGCGCCCAAACTGCTGAGGAGTCTGCTGACGAGTCTCATCAGCACGTCATGTTTGGCAGTTGAGTTATTCCTAAAGATCCAAACTGACGGTGAGGACTCCAACGATGATATCGACTTGAGTAACGCACACGACACGAAATTGCTTGTGGCATTCATGGACATGCTCACCACCATGGCATGCTGCTTCTGGGCTCGGGAAACAAGCACTGAGTGGCGGGATCACATCGTCATGCAAGTCTGGGATGACGAGCAGTGGCTGCAGAACTTTTGGATGAGAAAAGCCACTGTCATGGAACTGTGTGATGAACTCGCCCCCACCCTGCGGCACAAGGACACGAGATTGAGATATGCCCTGCCGGTGGAGAAGTGGGTAGCTATTGCAATCTGGAAGCTGGCAACTCCAGACAGCTACCGATCGGTCACTAACCAGTTTGGAGTGGGAAAGGCGACCTTTGGAATCGTGTTGATGCAAGTTTGCAGGGCCATTAATCGCATCTTGCTCACAAGAACCATGACTCTGGGAGGCATGCATGACATTGTGGCTGACTTTGCACAAATGGGTTTCCCTAACTGCGAAGAGGCCGTAGATGGGAATGCATATTCCAATTCTGGCACCAGCCCACCTAGCCTCTGAGTACATTAATCGAAAGGGGTATTTCTCTATGGTTCTCCAGGTGCTTGTGGATCACAGTGGGCATTTCATTGACATTAACGCAGGCTGGCCCAGAAAGGTGCATGACGCACGCATCTTTTGGAACACTGGCCTGTTCAGGAAGCTGCAAACCAGGGCTTTTTTCCCAGACCAGAAGATCACCGTAGGGGAAGTCGAAATGCCTATTGTGATCCTTGGAGACCCCGCTTACCCTTTAATGCCATGGCTCATGAAACCCTACACAGGGAGCCTTGACAGCAGCAAGGACCGGTTCAACAATAGGCTGAGCTGGTGCAGAATGACTGCCGCGTGCTGTACCCTCCATAACATTTGTGAAGGGAAGGGTGAAAGATTCACTCAGGCATGGAACTCGGAGGTTCAACTCCTGGAGGCTGAATTTGAACAGCCAAGGAGCAGGGCTATTAGAGGGGCCCAGCACGGGGCTGCAAGGATTAGGGATGCCTTGAGGGAGCAATCTGAGGCTGAAAGCCACCACTAATGTTTGGTGCCCTGCACGGGAGTGAAGAGCAGTGGTTCCAATGTTAGTAGGAACCTGTGTTTGCTACGCTGACTTGCAGTGCCTGTTTCTTTCCTGGGCTAAGGTATCTTTTACTTTATGCAATAATAAAGAATATTTTCAAAGCCAAAAAATCCATTTATTGAAAAGAAAATTCATTTATTGAAAAGAAACACAACTACTTGGGAAACAGAAAGGGCAAGGGGGTGGGGTGGGGAACGGTACAATCACAGATTTGCGTCTGTCCTGTTATCGTACTCAGCCTTCCTGTCTGGAGTGCTGCGCAATGCGTGCTGCACTTCAGGATGGCGACACTGCATGGCGATGGGGGTTGAATGCAGAGGGTCAGGGTTGTAGTTTTCAGGGCTGGGTGGTGAAGCTACAGGTGTTGGAGGCAGCTGGTGGCGGTAAGAACCCGGATGTTGGGGAAAGTGGGGTGGAGGTGACCTGGGGGCACAAGGGAAAGAGTTTTGGGACAAGGGCTGCAGTGGGGGGCGGGCACAGTAGTGCTCCATCTGCATGGGTACGAGCGCCTGGCTCAAGTCTGCTTGGTGCTCCGTGATGCTTTGCTGCCGGAGCTCTGCACTTTTGTGCTGGTGCTCCTCATTCTGCTGGCAGATCTTCCTTTCACTCTCCCTCCACTCCTGCATTTTTAGATTCTCGTTAAGGGACTGCTGCATTACTTCATGCAGCATATCTTCTTTGCTTCTACATGGCCACTTCCTAATTCTTTGGAGTCTTTCGGCTGGTGATAACATGGACGGCTGAGATCTCAAGGTTGCATCTCTAAAGGCAAAATGCAACACTTAACAGAGGCTGCATTGTTCACACCAGACAGAGCAATGATTCCCCCATACTTAAGGGCAAGCACAGTCTACACAATAGCATAATTTGCCCATCCCAAAGCGAGTGCACAAAACCCATGGGAGCCCCAAAATGGTGAGTAAGCACTGGGTCAAGGGGGACTGATTGTTTCACGGCTGTGCTATCCTCTGGGTTTCTGTGCCTTGGGGAGAGCCAACAGCTGCAGGGGGCCCCTACACTGAACACTCTCCCCACATTTTCTACAGGAGTTCATCCTGGAAGATATCTCGCTGCTGAGGGTGACCTGGGAAGCAAGGGAGGGTCTTCTACTACAATGCGGCTTCCTCCCTGGCCCATATGCAGCTTGCCTGTGTGCAGCAATGGTCCTCCCACCCCCCACAACACAATGGCACGGACATGTTAGCCTGACTGAGACAAGGACCACAGTGGCTCTCCCAAGAAACCTGTGCAAGCGCATTGCCCAAGTTCTGGATGAGACCTTTGAAGGGATCACTGAGGCCAATTACTGCGATGTGAGAGAGCACATCAACGCCCTATTCCGCATCTAGGCATGCATGCAGCCCCAACCCTCCTCGCCCCAAGAGCCCGCACCAAATAACTTCCTTCTCAAAATAAAAGCCGCTTACTGGGAACCTCCTCTGGTATTTGTCCTTCCCCAAGCACCAGCAGCCACAACTGGCTACCTTCCTCCTGGCTTGAGAACAGCTCCTGGCTGCATGCTTCTAGGGATTCTGGAGTGTCTTCCTCCCTTAGCACCCTTGCTCCCATTTTCCTCCTCCTCCCCGTGCCTCGTTGAACTGAGCTCTGAAGTGTCCATGGTGGTCTTCAGAGTGGAGGTGGGGTCGCCCCCAAGTATCACGTCCAGCTCTTTGTAGAAATGGCAGATCGCAGGGGCAGCACCGGAGCGGCTCTTTGCCTTGTGGGCTTTGCGGTAGGCATTCCGCAGCTCCTTCACTTTAATCCGGCACTGCAGTGCGTCCCGGTCATGACCCCTTTCCAGCATGTCCCTTGATATCTGCCAGAAGATATCGTAATTCCTATGGCTGGAGCGCACCTGGGACTGGACAGCTTCCTCCCTCCAGACACTGATGAGGTCCAGCATCTCACCATTGCTCCATACTGGGGATTGCCTGGTGCGTGGAGGCACGGTCACCTGGAAAGATTCTCTGAAGCATTCCATGCCTGGAAGGGGATTTTCAAAATTCCCAGAGAATTTAAAGGGCAGATCTGATGGTTGGTCATCTGAGGGCAGGGCAGTAGAGTTCAAAGTGATGACCAGAGTGGCTAGAACAGGCATTGTGGGACACTTCTGGAGGCTGATCAGAGCTCAACAGACCAGAGCGTCCACACTGGCGCTGCGGTGCTCCAGCGGGGGCGCATCAAACGTTATTCCACTCGCCGGGGTGGATTACCAGGAGCACTCGAGCCGCAGAATCCGGGTGCCTTATGTGCCTTGCCAGTGTGGATGTGTCGTGAGTTAGGGCACCCAGGGCTGCTTTAATGCGCTCTAACTCGCAAGTGTAGCCATGCCCCAAGACTATAACAGGGCTCAAAAAAGAACTAGAAAAATTCATGGAGGGTAGGTCCATCAATGGCTATTAACCAGGATGGGTGGGGATGGTGTTCCAAGCCCCTGTTTTCCAGAACCTGGGAATAGGAGCCAAGGTATGGATCACTCGATGATTACCTGTTCTGTTCATTCCCTCTGAAGCATTGATCATTGGCCACTATCGAAAGACAGAATACGAGGCTAGATGGACCCTTGATCTGACCCAATATGGCTGTTCTTAAAGTAAATCCCTTAAGCACAGAGACATAATGGAAACACACTACAGACATAAAGAAAGCCCTGGTCTAAACCCTGTGGAAAAATACTACCCAAACACATGGCAACTAAAAGCAGACAAAACACTTCATTTAAAACCCACAGATAGCACAGCTCAAAATCATCACACCCAAGCTCTTTTTCACACCCAGCAAGACAAACCAAAAACTAACAACTCAGTCTTAAAAGCAAGTGTACATAGCCATAGGCTTTCCTTTGAACCAGACCAGAGTCCAGAGAAACCCTGCCAACATTTCAAATTGCTATTCATCTGTATGACCTGTGTTGTCTAGGGAAGCCTATGCTGAAAATGGCATATCTTGTAAGATTCATTGCAATTTTGTAAAATTGGTATCAATAATATTATAACTGGTCACCCACATGCCATACAGCATCACAGTCTGGAAGAAAGCTGCTTGGCAGTGTGTCACCTAGAGTTGATGGTGTGTTTTAGGCTCCTCAGAGAGCAGGAATGGTGGGCATACAGGCTACTGTCCTCCTGTTCTAAAAAATGCCAGGCGGAAACAGACAAAATCTTCCCAAGCATCAGTGACTCCGGTGGTGTTAATAGGGAAGCATCATCCATTCATCCCAGCGTGCAGGACAACTGACAGACACCATTGGGAAAGGAACTGTCAGACTTAAGGGAGGAACAAAAATCGCTCTGAAGATAAAGCAGAATAAGCAACAGAGAAAAGACAATTGTTTTATGGTAAATCTACTGACTACAAAGATTGGGAGCAAAGACATAACAAAAACACAGTACCTACACGAAGAAAACCCTTCTCTAAAGTCTTTGGAAAAGAGCAGCCCCATCATGAGAGCAACTGAAACCGGACATGGGGCTTCACTGCTGGGGTTCAGCACACCAAACCCACAAATAGCACAGCTCCTAAGAACCACACCCAAGCTTTGTTCTCCCCCAAAGCAAAACAAGCACAAAACTAACCACTCAGACTGTGCACCTTTCCCCTGCTCTTCTCAGGAAGAGCAAGACACTCTTCTACAGCAGAAAGCAGCTGCCATAGAACAGCACTCTCCGCCATTTTCATGCTCAGAAGGAAACACTGCAGCTCCTCATTGTGGCTAGCAAGATCAGCTTGTCACAGCTTTTCACTTATAACCCACAAACAGGACCGATTTAAAGAACTATACAGGAGCTCTTTTTCACACCCAGCAAAACAAGCTCAGAGCTAGCCACTTAGACTATGTTTCTTTCCCCCACGTTTCTCAGAAAGAGCAAGACACTCTTTTACAGCAGAAAAATGCAGCTGTTATAGAACAGCACTCTCTGCTACTTTTATTTTTGGAAAGAAACACCTATAACTCCTCATTGTGGCTAGCAAGACCAGCTTTTCACAGCCACTCTTCTCCAGTCACCGACTAGCGAGATGATCCCCGAAAGCATAGTTTTAACTAGCATACCCCCGGCCAGTCACAGGCCATTCTAACACATTGTCCTCTAACTGCTCGTTGCTACAATTTGGCCTTCACGAGACAGAGAGCACTACCAGAAGCCCCATATGAGCAGAACCTGGCTCTCAAGTCTGCCCTCCGTGGCTCCCTTCCATAGGCTGCCTCTCAAAGCAAAGCGGTGCAAAGCAGCCATCCCCTTTCATTTGCATAAACTGAAGACACAGACAGGCCACTCCACCATCTTCTCCTTCTCCCTTCTCTGTGATGCCTAAGTCAACAATCCTGTAGAGTCCTTCTCACAGGCTTTCTCTGGCTCAGTGACTCTACATATTTATCCAAGGTGGATAAAGAGCTGGGCTAAAAAAGGGAGTGTGGCGGGTCACAGTGGTGTCTAAAACTGGGACTTAAGTATTTAGATCTGGGCTTCATCTACCTATCTTTGTGGATCTGGGTCTAAGTGCTATTCCTGCTCACCGTCATCTATAGACCAGTAAGAGCAGGTATATATGGTAACCCTGATGACACTGTTGCTGCGTAATTTAAGACAGGATGGCGGGGCGGGGGTTTATAACTACAGAGAAATACCTCGCTAATTTGGACTTTAATTTTCACCCTTTATAATTCATTCAAACAGTCTGATCCAAAAATCTGTGGGAGTCCCAGCTCTCCTGCCCTACCATTACGCAGACCACATGAGGGAAAATGCCTAGCAGGCACAGGGCTCCTGACATCACAGCTTGCCCTGCTGTCTCTACACCCCAACATTTATCTGCATGGAGGAAGCAGGGCTAAATGAGAAATCTGAATGCCCGCCCCCCGCCCCGCTACGCGTTGACTCTGAAATGTATCCAGTTTCGGGGGAGCAATGCAGTTTGAGGGCACACAAATATAAATGATAATAATTAAATAGCTGCCATGTTTCTCCCTCCAAATTGGGGGTTCCCTATTATACAAATGTTTTCATCATTTTGTTAATCTAATGTTTCAAGTCTTTCTAACAATGAGAAATGATGTGAAATTCTATAAAATTTGCTGTTTAAATTAAAAGAGGTATGCATGTATTGCTCATTGTTCAAGATCCAGAGCTCTTTATACGCCAACAAAAAAATTAGCTAAGCACCAAAAGCTGCTTGAAATAGATAAACTTTAAAGCTGTGCATGAAAAAGTGGTGTTGACTTAGCAATCTAAATTGTATTCGGAAGAGTATTTTATCATCAAACCATCAGGACATAACAAAAGGCTCCTGCCATAAAAGATTGACACAAATTGACCCTTGTTGCAGATTTCCTCCCTCAAGCATATAACATGTAAAAAAAGCTACAGAAGCTATTTTAAATATACATATTTTACCATGACAAGGTGTGTGAGATAATATCTTTTATTGGACCAACTTCTGTTGGTGAGAGAGACAAGCTTTCAGGCCACATAGAGCTGTTCTTCAGGTCTGGAAAAGGAACTCCCAGCGTCACAGCAGAATGCCAGATATAACA
Source organism: Lepidochelys olivacea (assembly GCF_965140295.1). Taxonomy (NCBI): domain Eukaryota; kingdom Metazoa; phylum Chordata; order Testudines; family Cheloniidae; genus Lepidochelys; species Lepidochelys olivacea. The sequence continues at coordinate 21,533,992 of NC_140412.1, read as the reverse complement.
GATTGTTTAGCATAAGAAGTTAGCACATATTGTAAGCCCCCTGCCCCAGCCCAGTGAAAATGAGTGAGTAAGGGCAAGCAGCACCGGAGGGAGGGGGAATGGAGGGAGTGCGGGGTGGGGTGAAGGAGAAGGAGAAGGAGCAGGGCTGGGGTGGGGCAGGAGGTGGGGCAAGGGTGTTCAGTTTTCTGCACTCAGAAAGTTGGCAAGCCTATGAAAATATCATGGATGTATCTCAGGTATATCATTGGTTTCGTGGTGCATTTGTCCAGAAATTCTTCGTCAAGGTGGCCCATGAAGATTTTGACATATTGAGGAACCATACTAGTATCCATGGCTGTTCCTGTGGTTTGTACAAAGTGTTTATTGTTGTAGGTAAAATTGTTATGGTTGAGGATGAAATGGATGAATTTGGCTATGTGTTTGGGGTGGATATCTGAGGGTTGCCCATGGTCTTGTGAATGTTTGAGGCAGTTGCAAAACCTGCAGTCATATCTCCACTGCTACAATGATCAACACCCCCCAGAGCACACCTTTCAAGATCCATGTGTTCTACACATGCCTATCACAACATGCGGTGTACCTCATCCAGTGCATTAAATACCCCAATAACAATTATGTGGGTGAAACCAGATAATAATTATGCTCTCAAATGAATTCACACAGGAAAATGATAAAAGACAAAACTCTTATCACCTGTGGGTGAACACTTTTCACAAAGTGATCGCTCTATATCTGACCTATCAGGTAGGCTTACCATTTGCCCGGGTTTTCCCAGACATTGCCTCTTTTTTGAGTTTCCTTTCTCTGTCCAGGTTTTTCAAATAACAGGAAATGTCCCGGGTTTTTGCAGAGCAGACAAGCTGCAACTCAGAAAGAGGCCTGATTGGTCTGCTTCCCGAATGGTCCCTCCCCTGCATCCACAGCGGTTTGGTCCATTCCCCTGCAAGCCACAGCTGCTGGATCCCACCCACCCAGGCTCCAGCTCCCAGCCCTGGGAAGGGGTCCTGCAGGAAGGTACTGCCTGATAGCTGTCTCTGCATTTTGGGCTCCCACTTCAGCCCCTTTCCACTAGGAAAAAGGGCCAGAATGGCACAAAAGGATTCCCCAGATGTAGGCACTGTGGAACATAGCTGTAAAAGGCTGCCTTCTGAGCACCTCCTACAAAGCCTTGGTGTATGGGGCAATGCCAGGGTCAGGGGTGGGGATGTGAGGAGTGTGGCAGGACAAGGTCACAGCACGAGCTTTACAGAGACTCTGAGTAACTCTGAGGCTCAGGAGAGCGCAAAGATTATTTAAAACCACTATAACATCCCCTTTGTCTAGGCTGCGGGGTGTGTACACTACCCAGCACAGAATCTCACTTCTGCATTTGTTGATGTCACTAAGAGCTTGATCCAAAGCCTGCTGCTGTCAATAGGATCCTTTCCATTGACTCTGGATCAGGCCTTAAGCCCTGACTCAGAAAAGCATCACTATTCAGGAAAGCACTTAAGCATGTGCTTAATTTTAAGCATGAACTTAAGTGACTTCCTGACTAGGGATGAATTTGAGAATATGCTCAACTGCTTTCCTTAATCAGGGCCCTAAATCCTAATGGCTGCTGAGCCCCAGTGACTCCCAGGGTAGACAGCAGGAACTAGCAAGTGCTCAACACCTCTCCACATTTAGCTGTAACTCCCATGCAATGTGCACCCACTGACAGGTCTGAGACAAGGCTCTTTTCAAAATCCAAACTCCTTCCAATAATTGGCAGCAGCACTGTAGGAAGCAGGGGGGAGCAAAGGTTCCATCTGAAAAGGTGTGAAGACTGTGCCACCCCCTCACATCATTCCCCCTGTCAACCGTCCTTTTATACTATTGTTCCTTCAACCTCAGAGTTTATTAATCCCTGGATAAAGTTATTACCAGAGAACTAGGAAGCATCCTCCAGTTATTATCCACAGTCAGTACAGATATGATTTAAGCCCAAAGGGACAAAGGTTTCAGAATCTTAAGACTGTGCCCCGCTCATTACAAACAATGAAATAATATGCCACCTGTTTTGATCATGCTCTGCATGTGCTTTGCATCATAGTTGCAGACATCTGATTGAAAGTCTTTAAAGAATCATACGGACAACCTCCAGGGTGCTACATTAAAATAAAGAATTAGCTGGATTTCATAACTTGCTTTGAGTAATTTCTTGGTATAATAAAACTTCTGACCACACCAGTCTATAACCCATCCATCCCTTCACATGTACTTCACTTCTAAGTATTATCCAGCACGTTTTACAAAATGTATGTGTCGGAATGAAGAATGGGCAAAAAGGTCTGTGCAATATGCTCCAAGAGCAAAGGAAGAAAATGCTGTGTTTTTTAATGATAGCACTGCAAGGACATCGGGGGAAGATTCTGGATGTAACAGATTTTAAAAAAATCCACATATTTATCTATAATAGCATCTAGAGTGTGCTAGCCACTGTAAAAAAACAACACACATGCAGAGAGAGAGAGAGAGAGAGAGTAAAAGGCAATCTACATAGAACAGGGGCACAGTGACCTGCCCAAGGTCACACAGCAGGCCACTGACTGAGCTAAAAATAGAACCCAAGAATCTTGGTCCAGTGCCCTATACACACTGCCTCTCAGATCTGCCTTGCACACTATATGCTACAGGTATTTAATTTAATAGGTTTGTTTTCTTATTGTTGAGGAAGTCAAATCAAAACAAAATGAATACATTTGTAGATTTTCAGTCATGATCCTCTAGTCTGAGCTTCTGCATAACACAGGTCGTAGAAACTGAATTTTGCAACATACAGTGTCTTGGGGAAAAAAGGTGTGATTCCAGCTAAACATCGTGTGATATGTTTCATCCATGTAAACACATTTACATGTATGTTAAGTCACACACTCTGTTCATGGCTATCCTTGAGTATTAATAAAATATTTTTTGCATATAGAAAACAAAAGTTGTGCTCTCTGTGCCTCAGTTTCCCCATCCGTAAAATAGGGATAATAGTACTTCCCTACTACCCAGCTGTGTTATCTGAAGCTTTGGTAAAGCTCTTTGAAATCCTAGAATGGAAGGAATAGATAAGTGCTGAGTATTATTGTGAGACCAAGGAAACACCCAGCGTGCATGAGAGCCACACAGAACATGAGAAAGTGGTTGCTCAGACAGAAGGGGCCAAATTCTGAAACTCTTACTCAATCTTCATTTTAGGTAGACTGTCCTGTGACTTCCATGAGAATTTTGCCTGAGTTAGACCTCAGCAAAAATGGAATAAAAACATCCACATTTGATCCTATTAAATAAGTACATATGAGACATTTACTATGGGTCTAATTCAGGGATCTCAAATGCAAATCACCACGAGGGCCACATGAGGACTAGTACATTGGCCCGAGGGCCACATCACAGACACCTTTACATATAAAGATACAAAAGCTCCCCGCTTTGCCCCCGGCCCTGCCCACACCCCACACCTTCCATGAGGCCCCACTTCTTCCTACCCCTTCACCGCCCCCATCCCAACCCCTTCCCCAAATCCCCGCTCTGGCCCCGCCTTTTCTTCACCTCCTCCCCTAAGCGTGCGGCTCCATGCTCCTCCCCCCTCCCTCCTGGAAAGCACTAAGTGCCGCCAAACAGCTGTTTGGTGGCAGGAAGTGCCTGGAGGAAGGCAGAGGAGCAGGGACACAGTGCGCTGGGGTGGGGGGTGGCGGGTGAGGGGAGCTTGGCAGCAGCAGGAAATAACTCCAGGGGAGTGGGGAGCTTGGTGGGCTGTGGGTCTAATTCCTGAGCACCTGATGAGCATCTATAGTTCCCATTAAAGGAAATCCAAATTGTAGAGTTTTAGCACTTTGCCTAATAGTGCTGTGTATTATTTGTTATTTATTGACCATCATCACTGTGTTAAGAACTGGTCTCTGTAGTGAGCTTACACAGTCTAGCACTTATAAAGAGAGAGAATCAACTCCATGACTCCAAACAGTAAGGAATGACTCCAACTTAACTGTGTTTCAGAGCACATCTTTCACATGTCCACATCAAGAAGATGGAATGAATCCAGTGCTTGATATGAAGTTGCACACCACCTTTCTAACACTGAAAGGTTATTTCGATGGCTGATGTTGGCAATATGTCTCTTAGTTTCTGGTATAAATAGCCATATGTTCTGTTAAAAATATTGGAATTTGAAAGCATAGTCCCTGCAGACAAATATGTATGCAAATAATTGTTTTAAATCTTATTACAATTAGCTTATTCTTTAAATCCAACCTGTGCTGGACCAAACTTTCAAGGGACAACAATCAGTGGTGTGTGTTTTGAGGCCGGTGGTGGCTAGAGTAAGAATATCATAATCTGACTCTATATTTGCATTATTAAGGAACTAAATGCTTTTCTGTTAAAGATTTTATATTTGGAAGTTGAGCCAAGTATCTCTATGTATAAAGGGGAAAATATTCAAAAGCATGTAAGTGACTTAGGAGCCTATGTCCCATTTTCAAAAATGACTTAGGAGGCTGAAAGTCAAGGAACCATAGGTATTTGGAAGCAGATTGTTAAAGGTATTTAGGTGCCTAAAATGGCAGGCAAGGGCCTACTGAGATTTTCAAAAGTGCCTAGGGGCTAGATTCGCTAGGGGGATTTACAGACCTAGATTTTTCTGGTGGACGTCAGTGCTTAAGTCCAACGTTTAGGCACCACTGCCATTCACAAAACCATTGATCAGCTGCCGCCTAACCCTGTAGGCACCTGAAGTCCCTAGGCACCTCAGTTTCCACTGGGAAAGTCCCTTAGGCACTTAAATTGCTTCTGCTGGGCATGTGCACAGCCACCTCAGTCCTGATACCACTGTGCACTTCGGCTCCCACCTAAGCTAAGGAAGGATTCACAAGCTGGCTGTTCTGCCTACCTCACCTGATCCAGTGGGCATGCTCAGAGGCCGCCTAAGAGCATGCCTACCGAATTGGGCCCTGGAAAAAACGCTGCCAAGGCAGAGCTAGAGTTGCCCTCGGCACTCAATAGCTCAGTGGGTTAGAGCCCTCATCCAGGACATGGGAGACCCACGTTCAAATCCCCATTCTCCCTGAGAGTTAACTAGGGACTCGTACTTGTGTTTCCCAGCTGCTAGGCACATGCCCTAACTACTGCACTGCAGGGTATTTAGAGGGGGAAAGACTTCTCTCAGTTGCTTCTGATAAAGCTGTTCCACTTTGTATGAACTAGTCAAATATTCATTGGCGCAGAGACTGGGTCATATTCACTGGGCCAGAGAGACTGACTATGCAGCTTAGTGGTTAGCACAATTAGGAGATCTGATTGTAGCTCACGTAGGCATACCCTGAACCTAGCTTTGATCTAGTTAAAACCTTAGATCAAAACTAGCTTGAGTAACAATAGCAGTGTAGCTACAGCAGCAGCATGGGCTAGCCTCCCGACAGGGCTGTCCCTAGCTATTCTGGGGCCATATGCAGCCTCCTTGCAGGGGGGGAGCAGGCCTCCGCGGAGGGGGTGGCGGGGCTGGCTTGGTGGGCAGGGGGGAACTGCCCCCCAGCACTCACTGGTAGCACAGCTGGGGCTGGGTCGCTGCACTTCCCGCCTCCTGTGAGTGCAGGTCTGGCCCCGCTGCACTCCTCAGGGGAGTAGGGGTGGAGCAGGGCGGGGGCTTTGGGGAAGGGGTGGGAGTGGGAATGGGGGTGGGGGTGGAGCAGGGGCAGGGGCCATGGGGAAGAGGTGGAGCATGGACTGGAGCAGCACACAGCTGCATAGGGCACCAGGAAATTTGTTCAACACTACCCTGCATACATACTAAATTCAAAGCTATTTTGGGTACACCTACTTGAACTGCAGTCACACCTCTAAGTGCTGTGTAGACCTACCCTCAGAAGCCTAACACTTTCCATGCATCAGACAAGGAGCCGGGGCACCTAATTCAGGGTAGTGAATTCTACCGGGCACCTAAAAGGTAAGTGCTGTAATGCTGAACCCTGGTGTTATGGCAGTATAACTACATCGCTCAGGGGTGTGGATTACCCCTAAGTGACACAGTTATACCAGTTTAAGTCCCAGTGTAGACAGTGCTATGTTGATGGGAGAAACTCTCTCTCATCCGTGTAGGTAGCACCTTCACTAAGCACTACAATGGCGCAGCTGCACCCGTGCAGCCGTGCCGCTGCAGTGCGGTAAGTGTAGACAAGCCTTGAGCATTGCAGTTCTTAGGTTCCTCAAGTGAAGCTAGCCCAAGCCACCTAAGTCACCACTGGCACGTTGGTGCTTTCGAAAAACGTTGTGAGATGCTCATCTTCATCTTTAGGCATCTAAATCTTTTTACAAATCTGGCCCATAGAGGCTTCCGAAGACTTTAGCCCAACTCTGTAGCTATTAGAAAAGTGATCTAAAGCTAAACAATTATAAAGGACAGTTCTGCTCTCAGTTACACCCATGTAAATGTTAATTTGCATAGTGGTAGAGCTTAGGGGGTCTCCAGGAGGTCAGGGCCCCATTGTGCTAGGAACCGTACAAACCTATAGTAAGTGAGCATTCCCGTCCCAAAGAACTTACACATTGCCTTCAGTAAAATTAAGCAGGTGTAACTGAGCACAGAATTTTGCCTTTAGGGAGTAGTTCTCCTTAGAAGAACATCACAACTTTTTGCTAATTTGTAATAACCCAATTGCTATAAAGGTTAGAGCATGGTTTCTGTGTGCTTGTCTTTTCTACTTTTCAGGCAGGGACCCAAAATGGCCAGTTTGTCATATGTTTATCTACACCTAGGTACAAACAGGAATGTCATATATTAATTTGCCTCCAGTGGGATATTGCTTTGTTGATCCTTCAAAGGGTCCTTCTAATCCAAAACCCTAGGGGCATCTAAACTGAGTGAAAAGAGGCTTTCCAGGCTATAGTTATAAATATAGGTAATACAAAAAATAAGTGAGTTGGTACTTTCATTCATATACATTTGCCCAGAGGTAACAGAATCTACCTGCACAATTCTCATATGAAAGTTACAGGAGCTTTTGGATGAAAGGGATTGAATTCAAGCCTGGTGTAAATGGATGAAACTCACTTGACATCAATGGAGTGACACCTATTTTCACCAAGCTGAATCTGGTCTGGTTTTCCTGTTGCTTTATTCCTAGTTCAAATGTTTTCTGTGGGGCTGGAGATTATTTTTGCTCCTACTTGATAGCTGGGAGGGGGCCAGCCGAGGCTCAGAACTGCTCCTTTCTCCGGCGCCACTGGGAGTCGATAGGGACCATACTTCAGGAGCACAGCACAGGGGCCCTATTCCAGGCCCACAGATGTGCTAATCCACATGTCAGGTGAGAATTTCTCAAAACTATATTGAAACCAAAGATAAAATCCCAGATCTAATATAATCAGCCAGCACACCATGACTCACCAAACCAGCACTACCCTGGTAAGACAAGATGTTGTGAAAAACAAAACCTCTCCAGCTTGGAAAAAAGATGATGATTTTCATATAATAAAACTCTTAAGACCTGATTTTAAAGTATTCCTGCACTCTGTGTTCTATTGTCATGCAAAAACATTCCATAAATTTTAGGGATTAGCTGGAATTCCCTCTCCTCGATCTTGCCCTCATGTAAAATTTGCTTTTAATAACTTCCAGCTTCCTGAACCACAAAGCTATCTGATCTGTTGCACTGTTATTCACCATGACAAACTATAATATTCTAAGGGGAGAAAAATGCAGGTGTGTTTACTCTAAGTCAGAGCAAAATAAAATTTCACTCTAGCATGAATAGAGGGACAGACCAGGGGCTAATGTGTGGTTCTTCAGCCTTTACCTGCTGTAGAAAGGGTGCAATGGATGATTCTAGAGACTGGATCACTGGGGAGCAAGATCCAGAGCTGCACCTGCCGTCTCTTTGGAAGAGTGCAGCATGGTCTCCACTCTCCACACTGTCAGCCCAGCTGGCCAGAGTGAGGACAGGGGGTATGACCAGGGCCTCCCATCTTTCCCCTTTGAGGAAGACAGCATTTGTGTTGCTGCTAGCCTTAAGCATTCAGAGAGCAAAAGGGCTGCCATTGTGAGTAGCCCCAGTGCATGTGTACAGGGGATGGAGGGAATGCTTCTGACTAGTCACAAGCTAGCCCTAACTTTATTTTTCTGATTGAAACCTCATCAATATGCACGGGCTAAGCTTCAGAGAGAGATTTGACCATAGTTCATCCTGGAAATTAAAGGCATAGAAACAGCACAATCTAACACCAATATGTTAGACTGTAAGTGCAAAAAAAGCTCACATTGACATTAATGGACCTTGGATCAGGCTCTAAATCCTCCTTGGTCACAAGCAAAAATATCATTATGAAGGAGCCCTGTGGAATTCAATAGGGATGAAGGGACCAGGTTTGTAAAAATATTTAGGTGCCTAAAGATGCAGATACGTTTTTAGTGGGATTTTCAATCTGCATCTTTAGGCACCTAAATATTTAAAAAAAAAGAAAAGGAGGACTTGTGGCACCTTAGAGACTAACCAATTTATTAGAGCATAAGCTTTCGTGAGCGACAGCTCACTTCCTCAGATGCATATCGTGGAAACTGCAGCAGGCTTTATATATACACAGAGAATATGAAACAATACCTATTCCCACCCCACTGTCCTGCTGGTAATAGCTTATCTAAAGTGATTTCCAGCACAAATCCAGGTTTTCTCACCCTCCACCCCCCCACACAAATTCACTCTCCTGCTGGTGATATCAGGGTGGAGGGTGAGAAAACCTGGATTTGTGCTGGAAATCACTTTAGATAAGCTATTACCAGCAGGACAGTGGGGTGGGAATAGGTATTGTTTCATATTCTCTGTGTATATATAAAGCCTGCTGCAGTTTCCACGATATGCATCTGAGGAAGTGAGCTGTAGCTCACGAAAGCTTATGCTCTAATAAATTGGTTAGTCTCTAAGGTGCCACAAGTCCTCCTTTTCTTTTTGCGAATACAGACTAACACGGCTGCTACTCTGAAACCTAAATATTTAAAATATCTGGTCCCAAATCAGTGGGGTTCTATGGACATTACTAGAAAAGCCCACTGCATTTAATGGAGAGGGAAACTGCTCAGGTATCCTGGCAAGGGGTGCGGTTTAAGAACCTGAATAAGAAATAATAGAATTTCTATTTTGAATCATCCTATAGAATTCTATACAAAGGATATCTTTTTTGTATTAAGTTATATAGGATGGTTCAAATAATCTATAGAAAGATGCTCATTTTCTATTGAATTCTTTAGGATATTTCCATAAGAATGTCTAGTGGTCTGAGTCTAAGACCCAATTGCAAGCTTTTCCAAGTTTCCCTGTTTCTCCCATGTAGGCACATATCAATGCAATTAGCAGTGTACTCTTGTGAGAGACCCAGGACTAGAAAAGCAGAGGGTGTTGCAGTCAGGGGTGAGATTCACTGGCAGAACTGGAGCACATGGAGAAGTTTACACAGCACCTGCCCTGCACTATGACTGTCTCTAATCAGCATTAGAATCTTTCTCTAAAGGTCAGATTTTCTAAGTTAAACATATATATTTACATAACCCTAATGTATGGCACAAATACCAATCTGTGCATGCTTATGAGATATTTGCATATGTGCGTTGCCAGTTAGCTGCCTAGCTATTTGAGTGTGTTAATACCTGACTAGAATGCAAAAACATTGCATTCCTTTATGTGCAAATATCCATATAAAATGTACACACCTAATTAAAAAATTAGGCCCTAAATAATGCCCCAAATATTGTGAAGTAAAGCTTGATCAATAATAGAAAAACTTCACTTCAGTGCTAGATTCTAAAATTGTTTTTCACTTGAAAGAGCCATGCTGCCTGAGGTTAATCCAGCCATGTTTTGGCCTTCTGCTAATAGAATGGTCCAATTGTTTATGTGTCAAAGAAATTGTAATTCTTTTGATATAAAAGGTGTTTCCTACCGTTCGCTTCTCAGTGCTTATCTCCCTACCAAGGAAACACCAACCTTATTCTCTACCTAAACCATGCCACCACCTCAAAGGAGGCAGGTGTTTGCTTTGTGAATATGAGGTGCAGAATTGGGGACTTCATTTCTGCATTAAAAATAAGAAGGAAATGTGAAGATGCATGGCTCAACAGGCTAGGAATGCCTTATGCCTGTAGGTCCTTTGTTCCAACTAAGTCCTAGCCAGTAATGGTTAAAAGTCATTACTATAGTTAGAGAAACACTACAAAAATGTTTCTATGCACATGTTTTTGGCATTTAAAGAAAGTCGTGTTGACTATTTTAGTAATCTTTTCTACTTTGTGAATATTCTTGCAAATGAGTTTACTGAAATAGCAATTTTTCAGCAAATGTTGCAAAATATCCAAAGAAAAGGAATTCTGCATTTAAGTGTGAGGGTTTGCACCAAAAGCCCAATTCCATGAGTTATGCTCACGAATTCAGGCATAGAAACTGCCCAACCCAAACAGCTCAAATGTTGACTATGAAATGTTTGCAGCACACTGTTCACAAATAAGCTACAAATCAAGAATAATTTGCAGAAAATATTAAACAAAAAGTGTTAAACCAGATAAAATTATTATCTCTTTAGGGATAATTTGCACATAGAAAAAAAAGAAGGCAATCTTGTTGAATAAGTTATTCATTATAGATTATTCAACAATTACCATTTTACATCCTTCAGAGTAGCAGCCGTGTTAGTCTGTATTCGCAAAAAGAAAAGGAGTAGTTGTGGCACCTTAGAGACTCACAAATTTATTTGTAGCTCACAAAAGCTTATGCTCAAATAAATTTGTTAGTCTTTAAGGTGCCACAAGTACTCCTTTTCATTTTACATCTGTTGTCATTGGCCTCTGTGAAATGAGTTGATGGCCATAACCCATTTGTTGGGCACATTCTCAATTGACATCCTAGCTGACATTTGAATGCCAGGGCTGAACCATGCTATCATTCTTAGGGCCTGATCCAATGCACAGTGAAATAAATGACATGCTTTCCACTGACTTCACTGGGCACTGAATCAAGTTCTTGGAGCTCATCCCTTCCAGAACAAGGTTGGTGCACAGTAGGGAAATGTGCATGACACTGCCTTTGCAGTCCTGTGGTTAAATGCAGGACTTGAGCGTGATTAGTCTGGCATTTTTCAAAAACGTTAAATTTACTTCCAGTTAAAAAACACTACCTTCCAAAATGAACAAGGAAAGGCTTTCCCCTAATCAGCTGTGGAGTTCGCTAGGCTTCTCAGATTGAGATGGAGCATCTCACACTGAGACCTGTATTCTACTGGCCACAAATGTGTAAAGATGACAGCAGCCATCGTAGAACTCTGAGGGCTAGGTTGGGCCAACAGGCTGCAGTCTGATTTTTATATTTGATATATAAAATGATTTCAACAGAGGAAAAACACTGGTAACAGATCACATACAGGTAACTATAGAGAAGTCAACCTTGGCAGTTTGGCATTCCCTTTGCAGTTAGTGATGAGAGAACAGGTGACTATGAAAAGCAACTGAAATATTTTCCCCAGATCACTCAAGGACTCCCTGCTGCTTCTACTATATTCTCATGGTGGTTTTTTATCTGGGGCAGAGAAGGGAGGGAGGAAGGAAGAAGGGGAAGGAAAATGAAGATAAGTGAATACGCTTTGCTATTTCCAGTTACAGCAAATTCCTCTGTGATCTTGAATTGTTACTCCATGCAGTCTAAAAAGACATATTCCAACACATCCCACACAGAGTACAGCATTCACATGTCAGAACCAGAGTAAAATATAGAGGTATAAAAACAGGGTTTAAATGAAAGGCAGCAGATAAGATGTAAACTATAGTCTAGACAATGGTTTATGCAATTAACAGCCTATGTAATTTATGATATCAAACTGTCACTGCATGCACCCGAAAATGAATAATCTAGCACAAAGATCAGAAAAATCACCTGTGAGGGCATGGAGGTTAATAGAGAAATAGGCAAACAATGGGCCAGACCTTCACCTGATATAAATCAGCAAATGCCACTGAAGCAAATGGAGCTTTTCCAGTTTACGCCAGCTGAGGATCTGGCCTGTTGAACATTTTGGGTGGGAAGTACAATGATAAAGTCTAGACATTGTTATTCAGAACTCCTTCAATCTTCATCTTTTCCTAAGTACATTCTGTATGAAAAGAAAAAAGAAATATATGTCGCCAAGCAACATTTCACCTGGAACAGTAGGGAAAGGCTGGGCAGTAACCCAATTAAAGGCAGAGTAGAAATCTTTCAAAGACATTTATAAAGAAGCATAAGCCACATCTCAGAGTCCTCCATGTGTCTGTGACAGAATGAAAAGAGATTGCATGGAGTGCAGAATCAGGTGACTTGCCTCTCAAAAGCTGCATCGCCTTAGAGAATAAAATTCAAGTGTCCATTTCATCTGCCTTGCTCTCTGGCTCACAGAAATGATTTTCTGCTTTTATCTTCCTCAGTAAATGGCCTGGCAGACTTAACGTCATAGAAAATGAAAGTCTCGTTACTGCACACTTCTCTAAATGTGCAGGGAAACAATAACGTATTAACGTGCTTCAGCAGTTAAAGGCTGTTTCACCAGCAAGATCTCCTTGCCCCTGGCCTGCTTACTAGGGATGTTGTCTGGCGTGAAATGGGTTCTCTAATCCCTACATTTTATGTCCTTTTTGGCCTCTGATGCCTTTAGGTCTGACAATCACAAATGGATAATTATCAAAACTGTACTTTTGGCTTCATCCTCCTTATATATCATTCCTGGAAGAATTCAGCAGCCTCTTTCCACATAGAAATCTGTACTGAGGCATGAGGATACGAGGGCTTCTTTGAAAAGGAGAGGAGCTACATCTGTGAGTTCTTTGTGCTGTGGTATCCCGAAGGCCCTGGCATCCCGCCTTTTCATTTGGGGCTGCATCAGTTTCTTGTCTCTCCACATGTAGCTATTAAGTACATTTATAGATATTTGAATAGTTCGGTTTGTCTAGAGCAGTGGTGGGCAACCTGTGGCCCCGCAGGTCGCATGCGGCCAATCAGGGTAATCTAATTGTGGGCAGCGAGACATTTTGCTGACGTTGACCGTCCACAGGCACGTCCCCCCCGCAGCTCTCAGTAGCCACGGTTCTCTGTTCCCGGCCAATGGGAGCTGCGGGAAGTGGTGGCCAGCACGTCCCTGCGGCCCACTGCTTCCCTCAGCTCCCATTGGCTGGGAATGGTGAACCGTGGCCACAGGGAGCTGCGGGGGGTGATGCCTGTGGATGGTCAACTTCAGTAAAATGTCTTGTGGCCCGCAATCAGATTACCCAGATGGGTCGCATGTGACCCGTGGGCCACAGGTTGCTCGCCACTGCTCAAGAGCTTCACACTTACACTTAAACTTGGGCCATGATTTTCAGAAATGGGCGCCTAAAGTTCGGCTCCCAAGTCCATATTTAGGCACCTAAATAAGTGGCCTGCTTTTCAGAAAAACTAAGCTCCCAGGTCCAGATCATCAAAGGTATTTAGGTTCCTAACTTCCATTGAAATATCTAATGCCTTTGTGGATTTGGGTCCTATTGACTATGTTTGAAACCATTTATAGTTCAGACGAGAGATGGGCCCATTCATTAGAAAAATCCCAGGCGCTGAATGCCAAAAAACTAAAAATGTTGCACAAGTTACTGAAATCTTATCAGTAAAACAATATATTAAACAAATGTATCCCATAATATACAGATTAATGGGAATGGACTAATGTAACTAAGAGAATTTGGCCCATAAAAATCCTAAGCATGTGACACAATATGCAAACAAAGTCACCTGGGAAGAATTTAACCAACTGCTTCCCTCACTGATCTGCCAGTCACCTCTCAGTTCTACCCCTACAGCAGGGGTGGCCAACCTGTGACTCCAGAGCCACATGCAGCTCTTCAGAAGATAATATGCAGCTCCTGCTAGGAGTTGACTGGGGGGAAACAATGGTGGGTGCTCAGCACCCACTGGCAGCCCTATCACCCCCCAACTCCCCCAGCACCTCCCACCCACCGGCTGCCCCCCCAAGTCAGCGCCTCCTCCTCTCTCCCCCGTGCCTCCCGCCTGCCACGATCAGCTATTTCGCAGCATTGAGGAGGCTCTGGGGGGAGAGAGGAGGAGAGAGGACATGGTGCGCAGCCTCACCCCTCCCTCCCCCAACACCTCCTCCTCCCTCTCTGTGCCTCCTGCCCGCCGCGATCAGCTGTTTTGCAATGTGCAGGAGGCTGGGGAGGAGTGAGGATATGGCTCACTCAGGGGAGAGGGTGGGAAGAGGCGGGGCGGAGGTGGGGACTTGGGGAAAGAGGTGGAGTGGGGGGTGGGGCCTGAGATAGAGCCAGGTGTCCAGCACCCCCTGGCTGGCACCAGTGTCTCCTTGAATAAAGCACATGGTGACTAGCTGGTGTGGAAATTTTTAATCAAAATTTTTCTTACACGATCTAACAATGGAAAGCAAGTGCAAGTGAAAAAGAAAATACACAGATGAAAATCAAGGCTTCCAACAGGAGTGGGAGAATAAGTACTTTTTTTCTGAATGTAATGGTAAGGCCATGTGTTTTCTTTGCCAGATGTGTATCTCTCAGTTCAAATCTTCAAACTTGCAGCGTCATTTCGCTTTGAGCCATACACATATGGATCAAGAATTCCCACAAGGTTCTGAACTCCGCACTTTAAAACTGAAAACTTTGAAAAAACAAACAGATGTAGAAGCCCAGTTCTTCACCAGATTTGCCAATCAATTGCAGACTGTAACCTTAGCCTCCTATTGTGTGGCGCGGCACATAGCCTGTGCGAAAAAGCCCTACTCTGAAGGAGAATTTATAAAAATGTGCCTCACTGATGTGGTTTCAATCCTGTCACCAGAAAATGAGAATCTACAGAAGAAAATTTCTGGCCTGCAGCTTTCACGCCACACAATAGAATGCAGAATCTCCGACCTGAACAGTGACATCGAATTGCAACTGCACTCGCAACTTCAGCAGTGTGAGTATTTGAGCATCACTTTGGATGAGTTGTGCCATGCATAGGATAAACCTTATTATCGGTATTTGTCTGCACTGTGTCTGACCACTGTGTTGTAAGGGAAAAACTCCTTGATATCGTGTCACTAAATGGTAGAACTCGTGGACAAGATCTAAAAGAGGGGCTGATGTTGGTACTTGGTAGTAAAGTGAGAACTTTTAAAAGCCAGGCAGAGCGGGACCTTGCAAAGGAAACTAAATCAATAGTAAAAGGTTCTGTAGCCATATAGATAAAAAGAAAACAAGGAAAGAAGAAGTGGGATTGCTAAACACTGAAGATGGGGGTGGAGATTAAAGATAAACTAGGTATGACTCAACTCCTAAACTTCATCTCAGTTTTTAATAAGGGTAATGAGGAGTGGTGGGCAGTGGCAGGGTGGCTAATGGGAACAAGGATACTTAAGTAGAAATTACCACATCCAAGGTGAAGCCAAACTCAAACACCTTAATGCAGAGGTGGTGAACCTGAGCCTGAGAAGGAGCCAGAATTTACTAATATACATTGCCAGAAAGCCAAAGTCATATGTAATGAGTATGTACGTATATATGTGTGTGTATACACACACACACACACACTCTCATTATATAAGTTAATCATGTATAGTTATTACACATTTATAATATATAGTTAACAATAATAACAACTTGATCTTTTACTTAGTGGGACTTCTGGCAATCTTTGCTTTCAACAATTCCCTTGAAGTTTGGTTTGTGTTCAGTTGTGCTCACACACAGCAGTTCACTTAAGTGGCTATCTGTCAAAATGGTTTAGTGCTTGGATTTCACGTTTGAGTGTTGAGAAAACAGACTCACAAAGATAGGTCTAGGCAAACATCAAGATTAATTTTAGGGCTGCACCTCTGATGTTGGGGTATTTATCCTTTGGTACAGATTTCCAGAAAGTAAGGGCCCCCTCTGTCTTCTGAACAGATTTCAATCTGTCATCTTCCAGAAGTTCTATTATTTTGGTCTGGGATGTTGCTTCATCAGTGACTAAAGAGGGCTTCAGACAATCTGCTTCAGCACTAAAAGAGTCAATCAGAAATCTGATTTGAGGTCTTTTCTGCTGCAAATCTTGGAATTTTTTCTCAAAACTGTCCTTAAGATCTTCAATCACGCTCGCATACCTAGTTGTGGTCCGTTTTAGGGGTTCTACTGCATCTTCTGTTGATCTGGCTTGAAGTTGTGACATTGAGGGAAAGTGCGTCAGCGCTCCCGCAAGCATTTGTCTGTGAAACAACTGCAGTTTGTTCATGAACGCAAATATGCTTTGCACTAGATCAGACAGCACTCAGAATTTTCCTTGTGAGTTCACATTTAGTTTATCCAAATGCAGCAGCATGTCTGCAAGAAATGCCATTTGAACGTAAGGAAGTATTAGAAATAGGGTGAAATTTAAAAGTGCAAAGTGCGAGGTCATGCACTTATGGACTAACAACAAGAATTTTTGGTTTAAGCTGTGGACATATCAGTTGGAAGCAACAAAGGAGGAGAAAGGCCTGGGTATATTGCTCAATCGGAGTGGGTGGGCAAGGTTCTGTGGCCTGCAATGTGTAGATGATCGTGATGGTCCAGCCTTAACGTCTGTGAATCTAAGGGGAATCAGCCTTGGGGAGACACAGAAGCAGAAGGGTCTGTGACCACTAAAGCACACATCCTTCTAGAACCTGGAATGCAATCCAAGATTCCCATGTCTCACCATTCCTCTGCTGTCAGCAAATATTTAGGAAACCCTCTTGCAAAGTGTGTGTCTCATCTCCTGCTAGTGCTGGTCCATATAGAGGATGACAGCAAACTATGGCTATCAGTTAATCCTTTAGCTCAAGTGGAAGAGGTCAGTGTGCTGGATCTAAAGGTTCCATTCCTGCTGTTGAACCATGTGAGTATCAATATTATTTTTCAGGTTTTTTTTAAACCTAGGAAATTACACACAAAAAATACACTAAAGGAACAATAAGGTTGCAAAATCAAGCACTCATAAATTAGGAAATTCCAGAATTAAATGTTGCCTGTGAAATCTTAATTTGGCTTTCTTGTTTGTAAGCATAATGATGCAAACTTTAATTCTATGATCACATATTTTTTCCTAGGACCCTGCCTCATTTAGTTCACAGGAGGGACTAAGCTCAGGGCATGTATCCGGGCTGTATACTAAAAAAGTCTGTTGTCTGTAGGACCCTGTCTGTCTCATTTGTTGCAGAAGTGGGAAATTATGTAGTGAGTGAGGCAAGGGATTGCAGAAAGGGAAAGGATGGCCTCATGGTTAAGGCAGTTGAAAGTTGTCCTAAAGAACTGGACTCTATCATTGCCTCTGCCACAGAGTTCCTTAGTGATGCTGGACAAGTCAACTAAACCAAGCCTCTCACAGGTAATCACTAATTCGGCGTACTTCATTTTATGAGTGGCCATCTTGAGGCCCTGGGAACTGATGTGAGCACTCACAGCTGCAAACTGAAGTCAATTGGACCTGAACTTTGAACATATGGAGTGCTACATAATGCTAAGTCCTCTGACAAATCAGACTCTAGGTGTCTCATAACGGGCACACAAAATTAGTGGATACATTTTACTTCAATTTCTGTGCCTTTTCTCCATATCTGTAAAATGAGGATACTACTACCCCTTCATCTCGGAGGAGTATGGTGAAAATAAATTCATTAATGTCTGTGAAGTAGTCAGATAGTCTAGTAATGAATGTCATAGAAAAGCCCATGAGGAAATTAATAATTCTGTCTTCAGAGCAACATTTGAATAGTGCGTAGTAAATAATGCACAGTGCCACATATTAAATAATGAGGACAATACGAAATATAGAATAGCTTCTTATAAAGTGAGCACTGTCCATTCTGTGCGCTGAAAGAGGCAGGGGTCCTGTGAAAAAAAGAAGAATGTGGTCATGTAATTAGAGACTGTGACATAATGCATATGCACAAGAGGGCTGAAAGAAGATAGCACAGACAACCAAAATTTTGACATTTCCTAAAAGTGCTTGACTATGCAACCTCAATGTTCTGTTAACATACTATTTTTGTAAAATAAATATAAGTTAGTGAAAAGGAAATTCAAAACAGACACTGGGAAATCATTTTTTCTCTGAGGAATGATATGTTCAGAATGGCCCAGTGGGCAAAGGCATAATGGTTATTCAGAAAGCAATTAGATTCTGCCCCAAGGGGAATGTGTTCTGAATGGGATGAACTTTAATAGACTAGACTAGACCCAATAGCTCTTTTTGTTCCACTGTTTCTTATATAAGACACATTTTTTTCCCCATGGAGTTGAGATTTGTGTTAATGTTGAACGTGTTATTATATATTGCATATCACGTACTTCACCATGAACTCAACATATACATGACAAATGCACCTGCTTTCTAAAATTAAGTTAATAACTTTTTAATTTATTTCTAAAGACATTTTGTAAAATAAATGTACTTGTACATGCCTTTAACCAGAAACAGTCAATTCTGTTTAAACATCTCCAGTAAATGTTTAAGCTTTTTCATCTACAGGAACAATCATCATACAGGCAGCTGGTATTTTGTGTTAAGGGTGTGGCACAAAACAACAAAGCAAATGGAATTCAAAGTCAAAGCTACAGATTCACCTTTGAGAGATTTTAGTGACTTAGAGAGACAGATTTTTTTTAAAGGTATATAGGCACCCAAAAGGTGCAAATAGGCACCAGGGCCTCAAAAGTATTTAGGCTCCTAACTTCCACTGAAATCAAAGGAAGTTAGGAGACTAAATATCTCTGAGGATCTGGGCCCTAATACCTAGGTATTTTTGAAAACTAGGCCCCTACCTGCATCTTTAGGCACCTAAATACCTTTAAAAATCTGGCCCATAGTGGATTTTCTCTCAATTGCTCCCCCCACTCAAAAAAAAAATTAGCAAGACATTGTAGGATAAACTTGATTTGCTACTTCCCCCCCCCCCTTTTTTTTTTTTGTACTAATGACTAAGAGGACAAAAACTGCTCTCACTTACAGGATGAATCTTGCTGTGAGGGCAATTGGGTTGCATGGTTTGTAACACTTCTGTCAGGTGAAGTTGGCAACAACAAGGGCTGGGTTCGCTATCTAGGGGTTCCTTTTAACGCTACAAAACAGAACTGGCTAGAGCTCCCACCCCTCGGCACTTCTAAGAGGCAATAATTCCTCACTTGCAAGCATTGTAGGTGTGTATAGAACAAATAAGAACTTTTATTAGAAGGGAAAGGGAACCAAGTATTAGTTTGAGAAAACACCACAACCACATTCAAAACCAAGCCATTATAAGCAAAACATCCACCCCAGAGTACGCTGGGCAGTATCCTTTACCTTAGTTTTTCACTTTGCTTGTGAAACTCCAACAAACAAATGTTCCCTTAACACACAACTCCCCTCTCCCTCCACTGCACCACACTCACAGTTGCAGTGTTGCCAACTCTTATGATTTTGTCATGAGTCTCATGATAATTATTGTTTTCCTTAAAGCCACTGGAGTAAGTGGCTAGGTGTTGATTTCAGCCTTCATTTTTAAAGAAAAAGGAAGTTTCTAGCCCTTGTGGCTGTGGAGAAAGCTTCAAAATGTGACCCCCCAGTGCACCCTAAAGGCTCGAAAAGCAGAAGGCAAATAAAAAGAACCCCAAATCTGTTATTTTAACATCATCTCATGATTTTAAAGCCAATCTCATGATTGTTGGTGAGCCTGACTCATGCTTTTTGAACATTTTGGGTTGGCAATATTGTCCTTGGTCAGCCAAGACCCAGAATTCATAGGTGCAGACACATGAGTTCACCTCCCAGCCTGGGGAGCGGGAAGGCATCCAGTCATGCCTCTGCTGCTGCAGCTGGCTCACAGTTGCCACCATCCACTCCGCACTGCTGCCCACAGCCGCCCCGAGCCATCCATGGGCAGTGCGTGACTCCTCCAATTTGGGGAGACTGTGTACGCCTGGACTGTGGACCTGCACCGGGCCCGCTCCCACTCGGCCTCCTCCCCCTGAAGCCCTGCTCACACTCCATCCTCGGCCCCCCTCAATCCCCACCCCGCTCACCTCTTCCCCGTAGCCCCCGCTCGCAGCTCACGCCTCTTGGCCCCTCTCCCCGAGATACCCCCCACCTGCCTGCCCGCCGTGGGCATCTCTTTGCACCCTCCTCTGGCCCCCCCTCCCCGCTGGCCTGCTGGCTGGCCGCTCACCACTCACCTCTTTGCCCCCTCCCCCAGTTTCCTTGCCCGCTGGCCTGCCAGCCAGCCACTCACTGCTCCCGCTCCCCCGAGACCCCCATGCGGGCAGAGCAGGGATGGGAAGAGGTGGAAGGAGGGCAGGGCCTCAGGGAGAAGAGGACAAGTGAGAGCAAGGCCTCAGGTCGGAGCATGGGCAGAGCCACGGTCGGGGTTTACTTTCAGTGGTGGTGCACTCCAAAGGTGGCGGACTGACTGTTGGGTGAGGCTGAGCTTCCACTGGCCTCTTATGCCCACCGCCCATAGCGCCATCATTCGCTCCACTGCCATTGGCTGCTGTGCAGTCACTTTCTCTGCTTCTACATGCCTCTCTCCTGCAATGCCACATCCTGAGGTCCTACCTCTCAGTGATTTCAGCAGTTAGTGTGGAACTTCCCCACTAGCACAGACTGTGCAATCTCTTGCCCTGAAACCCCACCACACAGCAGGCCTAAGGCTTAGCGCTTACAGCTGGTTATCAGTGATGTCAGCTCTAGTGATCACTTAACAAAGCAGAAGATGCCTAGTTGAGTCTAATCAACTTGCCTTTTAAACAGCAAAGAGAAATGTAGTTAAATAATAACCAAAATTCTTAGGCAAAGCCCACACTACCAGGTTGAAACTAGCTATCACTAGATGTGTATATTCTTCTTCCCCATCCACTCCCCCACCCCCTTCAGGGGGTATTTAGCATCCCTAATCCCTGTTTAGCAAGTGCAGTTCAGATGAGGGTGACCCTCTCAGTCAGGGTAGGCTAAGCACAGTTCTGCTGCTCTTTACTCATACAATAAGGATAACAACATTTCATTACCCCTGCATTGAAATACCAAAGCAATTTGTAACCCAACACTAGCCAAAATTGACCATAATGGTAACACAGCCTGTCTGCTGAACCAGAGTAGGTGGGTTCATATAAATATGGTCTGGTCCTGAAGCCTTTTCTTCCTGGCTCATCACTAGATGTCAGGGGAGAGTTCATTCAGACCCTGCTTACAGATGAAACTGGGCTAGTGTGCAGAGCACTGTATGTTCCCATTATCACCATTACAGGATTTCCTCAGGGCTGAGAGTTGGCAGTGCACAATAAGGCTGCCATGAATTGGTGCCTGATAACATAGGCAGAGCGTGGTGTTTTCAGATACTGATATAATGACAAATTGTACAGCTCAAAGCTACAAATTACAGGCAGGTCTGTAGACTGGCCCTGACTAGCTGCTCTTTGTGGTGAGAGAGCAAAGAGCTTCCCTCTCAACTTCTTGTGTCAATGCCACCATGCAAGGGGCAGCCACATTTACAGTCTTTGGACTTTCCTTTGCACTTTCCCTGCTGATGCCCCCATGGATGCTGCCCAACCCAAAAGAGACTAAGAGCAACAGAGAAGAGGCAGCAGGAGGCCATCTCCTACCTGGACCCACCAGCATTGCTGGCCTCTTGTGGAGAGGTAAGTACATTGCACTCTCAAGAGGCATAGCCGTGATCCTCCTCTACCTGCACAGCCAGTTGTGCAGGGGACTGTTGAAACTGGCGTTCCTGCTGGTGCAATGCGGTTCTGCCTTTCCGCAACATAGGCCAGTGCCTTATGGGCTTGACTGAGCCCTACATGAGCACAGCCCATGCCACACCTCCCTGTTTTCAGCCATCATCCCTGTATTCATTTA
This sequence comes from Lepidochelys olivacea, assembly GCF_965140295.1. Lineage (NCBI taxonomy): Eukaryota > Metazoa > Chordata > Testudines > Cheloniidae > Lepidochelys > Lepidochelys olivacea. The sequence goes on along the minus strand of NC_140412.1, from coordinate 21,512,120 downwards.
TATTCGTTACTCATGTGTGGATCAATTCATGCAGGCTTGAGTTTACGAGTTCTTGTTTGTCTTCACACAGGATCAACTGCAAGTGTCTGTAATTAGTTGATGAGATCAGGTGCTGTCAGAAGAGAGCACGATGCCAGCTCAGGTTATTGGCCCATCATGTCCGGTATCCTGCATCTTGCAGCAACGCAACGCTTGATGTGTGAGAAGAAAGTTAAAAAAAAAATCCCATAATATCTGTCCTGTTTGTGCAATACTGCACATAGGGTGGGAGAGAATGCTAAAATGTTTGGTGCAGGCTTGTGTTTAATTTATTTCAGATATAACATGGAAGAGACAGATCCAAAATGATACAGATAGAGATTCTTAAGAAGCATCCTACCAAACTAGTACAACACTACAAGGGAACTAATTTTATTGAAGTCTGTCATTGGATTAGGTCCCTATAATTTAGAATAAATGTTATGGATACCTGCCTGTGTGATTTCATTTATCCCGTATCCATGGGTTATGTATGTTAAAGTGCAGCTGTACAGTGATCAAGTACAGCAACTTCTTAGTTCCCCTGGCTGCTGGGAGGGGACTCCCCTTCTTCACCACTGCCTCCAAGCTGGGGGATTCCATTCTTTCCTCTCCATCTCCCACCTCATCACTGTCCTCTGGTCTCCCCCCCGCCAGCCTCCCACCTTATCCCTCTGCAACCCCTAAATCCACCTCGTTCTCTAGCCTGCCCACATTGCCTTGATTCCCCCAAACTCTCTGGCTGCTGGGAGGGGACTCCCCTTCTTCACCACTGCCTCCAAGCTGGGGGATTCCATTCTTTCCTCTCCATCTCCTCATCACTGTCCTCTGGTCTCCCCCCCGCCAGCCTCCCACCTTATCCCTCTGCAACCCCTAAATCCACCTCGTTCTCTAGCCTGCCCACATTGCCTTGATTCCCCCAAACTCTCCCCATCCATCTTTCACAATGTTTCTGCTGCCCCGCACAGTCCCTGTGTCCTGTCTAGCCCCCTGAACTGTTGTGTACAGCATTCTGTCTGTTGGCATGCCTTCAATCTCATTGAAACAGTGGGAGTTGGGAGCCAGCTTGACTAAGGACAGCCTGACTCCCACATACAGATAGACTGTGGGAAATGGCAGCCATTTTGCTGGCTTCAGCCCCATTGACAGTAATAGTAGATGGTGGTCATTTCGAACAAGGGAGAGTTCATGAGTTGGTGCCTTTATTGTGTTTTTATGAGACAGGTAACCCACCCCCCCAATCATTTCAACTGCAATAAAATCATGAGAGTTGGCAATACCGATATTCAGTCATATCTGCTCACTTAAGTGACTAAAATAAGCATTACAGCTTTTTACTCATGTTAGCTCTGTCGAGCCAACAAAACCAGAAGAAAGAGCCTGGCTGTATTTTGGCTCATACATCAAAGGAATTGTTAAATATGTTCTGATTTCCAGGCCAAGTTTTACCTCATTAACATCTGCTGGAGATAGTGGAGTTACATGGGTGTAACTGAGGGCAGAATCTGACCACTTTTATCTTTATTAGTTTGCAGAATATGTAAAACCCACATTGTTACTTGCAAGTCAACCTCATTTGATATGAAATTACCAATGGTGTGGGAACGAGGGGTGCTGCTGCACCTCCTGGTTTAAAGTAGTAATAACAAAGACCAAATACATGGTATCCATGGTTTCCATCATCAGCGCCCCCACTATAAAAATTGTCCCAGCTTCCCTGGAAGTTACTGAGGATGAATAACTATAGAAATCTATGATGACATTTTACAGCCACTTTTCACAGTGTGGCTACCCTTTAACGAGAAACATCAGGATTATTTAACAGGGTGCTTTGGAAGGGCCTTAGTACATACATATATAAAGCTATGTAGTCTCCATATGTACAAATCACTTCTAAGAAACATTTAAAGAACATGGCAAATTCATTTTCATTTTTCTCTAGCTCTCTGTGAAAGTGAGCATGTTTCTTTATTGCCATGTATGCTGCTTTTTCAATCCTTCCTTGCATCAGCTCTCTGAATCTCATCCGAGTAGATGTGCACATTGAGCAAATAGGTGGAAAGTTTTACATAGTCACCTGCCCTCTGCAGGGTAGACCACAAGCAAATCAGTGGTGGAGCCTTCAGTGTAGCTAATTTGGGATTTTGGAAGTTTCAGCCCCGTGCTCAAACATTTTTGGCATTGCATGGCCTGCAATAACTACAGAGGAATAAGTCTCATAAGCATTCCTTGCAAGGTATTTTGTACAGTGATTCTCGGCCAAATGAAAAGAAGGGCAGAGGAAATTCTTTGAATCAGAAGCTGGCTTTAGATTTTGACGTTCCACTGTAGATCAGATATTTACTTTTTGTCAAATCTTGGAGAGCCACAGACTTCAACAAACCACTGTTTTGTACATACATTGACTGACTTTAAGAAAGCATTTGACTCTGTTAACATAGAGGGCCTGTGGAAAGTACTTACATGGAATAGCTTTGGCAGCAAGCTGATTCAACTAGCGTGCAGCCAGAGTCAATGGTGCACTGACAGTATTTGAAGTGAAAACTGGAGTCAAACAGGGATGCATTCTCAGTCCAGTTTATTTATTTTTTTGCTATATATGTAGAAAACATCTTGTCCTACTGCCTTAGTAACACTGATGGAGGCTGCATGATGCTGGGGCAGGTTATCAATCGGCTTGACTTTGCAGATAGTATTGTAAGAATAACGCCTACTATCAAGAAGCAGCAACAAACGGTTATACAACAGACAGAGAATGGGGATTACAAATGAATGAACAAAAGAACAGACTAAAGGTAACATAAAAAAAAATCAAGAAACTGTCTCAACTAGTCATTAACAGTGTAGGCATCGAACAAGTGGGTGGCTTGAATTCCATCATAACACATGACAACGACTATGAAAATGACTTCAACAGGTGGATAGCTACTACCAGGAGAGCATTTGCATGCCTGAACCTTAAAAGTTTGATACCTTACATCAGTGTCAATGACCAGATTATATATGATGCTCATTGTACCCACATTGGTTTATAGTTGTGAAAGATGAGTACTGAAAAAGCACCTAGAACAAAAGCTGCAAACATCTGAAATGAGGTACCCGCGCCATATCCTAGGTGTGACAAGAAAGTCTAAGGGCGTGTCTACACTTACTGCACCACAGCTGTACCAGTACGTGTGGTGAAGACGCTTTATGCCAATGGGAGAGCACTCTCCTGTTGGCATAATAAAACCATCTTCGCGAGCAGCAGAAGCTATGTTGGCGGGAGAAGCTCTCCTGCTGACGTAGTGCAGTGCACACAGCCTATGTCGGTGTAACTTATGGCACTCAGGGGGTGGAATATTCTGACTCCAACCCATAGGGGGAAATATTTCATGCTGGAGTCAGAGTGAAAAGAGTCTCCTACAGTCCACATTAAGGGGCAGAGAGGATACTAAGAGCAACAGTTTTGTTCCCATAAGAAAACTTGATGCTGGCTTTCCCATTCCTCATTTCCTTTTCTCATCTCTTTCTGTCCCTCCCTGATGTCTCGCCTACTGGGCTGGCTCTGTTTCTTCTTGCAGTCAAAGGTAGGGTTACCATATGTCTGAGTTTTCCCGGATATTGCCTCTTTTTTGAGGCTTCGTCCTCTGCCTGGGTGAATTTTTCAAATAACAGGAAATGTCCAGGATTTTTGCAGAGCAGACATTGCAGCTCAGAAAGAGCCTGATTGGTCTGCTTCCTGATTGGTCCCTCCTCTGTATCTGCAGCTGATTTGTCCATTCCCCTGCAGCCACAGCTGCTGGATCCCACCCACCTAGGTCCTGGCTCCCAGCCCTAGGGAAGGAGTCCTGCAAGGAGGTGCTGTCTGATGGCTGTCACTGTGCCCTGGGCATGTGCCAGCTGCCTCTGTGACAGAGGAATGACGCTGCCCCCCACCTCCAGCTGCCCCCCACCCCTGCCACAGGTACCCCCTCCAGCACCCCGCTCCTCCTCTTCCCCATGCAAGCTCCCCCCTCCTCTTTTTGGGAACCTGAAATATGGTAACCCTAGTCAAAGGAGTTAATGCCATCCTCACTATGACTGCTTTGTGACCCCACAGCCCAGGAGCCACCTTACATCTCACCTCTAGTCACAGCTCTGAGGAAGAGATTGCAGTCTTGGGGTGCATAGAAAGCCTGTGTTAAGTAGCCAAGTGCAGTATCAGAGAAGCAGAGTGCCATACCAGAGAAGCAGCGAGCTGTTTAATTCTTGACAAGATGGATGGGTCATCAGGAGCTGAATTCAGGTAAGGGGCCCAGAGCACAGACAGATGGGAGGGAGGAAAACAAGTAGCTGCTAACAGACACAAAGAGGGAATGGCTAGCTTGGGCCCCACTAAGTATAAGTTAGCTGCACCCCAAGAAGACTGTCATGGTTAAAGGGCTGCTGCATGTGGTTTCAAGGGATTTTCTTTTCACTCAGTTGTGTAATTAAATATTGTGTGTGTTTCTTTTTAGGGAGAACATAGCAATAATTTTAAATATATATTTTCTTTCATCTTTCCCAGACCCTTCTGGGAATAGTAGTATCTCTGCAAAGTTTTGACATGCATACGTCAAGGGCATCCTAACCTCTCTCTCTCTGTCTCTGTAAGCAGAGTCTGAATGAGTTCTCCCCTGACATCTAGCCCTGGTCTACGCTAGGACTTTAGGTTGAATTTAGCAGTGTTAAATCGATGTAAACCTGCACCCGTCCACACGATGAAGCCCTTTATTTCGACTTAAAGGGCTCTTAAAATCGATTTCTGTACTCCACCCCTGACAAGTGGATTAGCGCTTAAATCGGCCTTGCCGGGTCGAATTTGGGGTACTGTGGACACAATTCGACGGTATTGGCCTCTGGGAGCTATCCCAGAGTGCTCCATTGTGACCGCTCTGGACAGCACTCTCAACTCAGATGCACTGGCCAGGTAGACAGGAAAAGAACCGCGAACTTTTGAATCTCATTTCCTGTTTGGCCAGCGTGGCAAGCTGCAGGTGACCATGCAAGCTCATCAGCAGAGGTGACCATGATGGAGTCCCAGAATCGCAAAAGAGCTCCAGCATGGACTGAACGGGAGGTACGGGATCTGATCGCTGTATGGGGAGAGGAATCCGTGCTATCAGAACTCCGTTCCAGTTTTCGAAATGCCAAAACCTTTGTCAAAATCTCCCAGGGCATGAAGGACAGAGGCCATAACAGGGATCCGAAGCAGTGCCACGTGAAACTTAAGGAGCTGAGGCAAGCCTACCAGAAAACCAGAGGGACGAACGGCCGCTCCGGGTCAGAGACCCAAACATGCCGCTTCTATGATGAGCTGCATGCCATTTTAGGGGGTTCAGCCACCACTACCCCAGCCGTGTTGTTTGACTCCTTCAATGGAGATGGAGGCAACACGGAAGCAAGTTTTGGGGATGAAGAAGATGATGATGATGATGAGGTTGTAGATAGCTCACAGCAAGCAAGTGGAGAAACCGGTTTTCCTGACAGCCGGGAACTGTTTCTCACCCTGGACCTGGAGTCAGTACCCCCCGAACCCACCCAAGGCTGCCTCCTGGACTTGGCAGGCGGAGAAGGGACCTCGGGTGAGTGTACCTTTTAAAATACTATACATGGTTTAAAAGCAAGCATGTGGAAGGATTAATTTGCCCTGGCATTCACGGCTCTCCTGGATGTACTCCCAAAGCCTTTGCAAAAGGTTTCTGGGGAGGGCAGCCTTATTGCGTCCTTCATGGTAGGACACTTTACAACTCCAGGCCAGTAACACATCCTCGGGAATCATTGTACAACAAAGCATTGCAGTGTATGCTTGCTGGTGTTCAAACAACATCCGTTCTTTATCTCTCTGTGTTATCCTCAGGAGAGTGAGATATCATTCATGGTCACCTGGTTGAAATAGGGTGCTTTTCTTCAGGGGACATTCAGAGGAGCCCGTTCCTGCTGAGCTGTTTGCCTGCGGCTGAACAGAAATGTTCCCCGCTGTTAACCACAGGGAGGGGGGAAGGTTGAGGGGGTAGCCACGCAGTGGGGGGAGGCAAAATGCGACCTTGTAACGAAAGCACATGTGCTATGTATGTAATGTTAACAGCAAGGTTTACCCTGAAAGAGTGTGGCCACTGTTTTATAAAATGTGTCTTTTTAAATACTGCTGTCCCTTTTTTTTTCTCCACCCGCTGCATGTGTTTCAATGATCACAGGATCTTCTCCTTCCCAGAGGCTAGTGAAGATTAGAAAGAAAAAAAAACGCACTTGTGATGAAATGTTCTCCGAGCTAATGCTGTCCTCCCCCACTGACAGAGCACAGACAAATGCGTGGAGGCAAATAATGTCAGAGTGCAGGAAAGCACAAAATGACCGGGAGGAGAGGTGGCGGGCTGAAGACAGGGCTGAAGCTCAAATGTGGCAGCAGTGTGATGAGAGGAGGCAGGATTCAATGCTGAGGCTGCTGGAGGACCAAACCAGTACGCTCCAGTGTATGGTTGAGCTGCAGCAAAGGCAGCTGGAGCACAAACTGCCACTACAGCCCCTGTGTGACCAACCGCCCTCCTCCCCAAGTTCCATAGCCTCCACACCCAGACGCCCAAGAACGTGGTGGGGGGGCCACAGAGGATTGCCCAAAAAAAAAGAAGGCTGGCATTCAATAAATTTTAAAGTTGTAAACTTTTAAAGTGCTGTGTGGCATTTTCCTTCCCTCCTCCACCACCCCTCCTGGGCTACCTTGGTAGTCGTCCCCCTATTTGTGTGATGAATGAATAAAGAATGCATGAATGTGAAGCAACAATGACTTTATTGCCTCTGCAAGCAATGATTAAAGGGAGGAGTGTAGGGTGGTTAGCTTGCAGGGAAGTAGAGTGAACCAAGGGGCGGGGGGTTTCATCAAGGAGAAACAAACAGAACTTTCACACCGTAGCCTGGCCAGTCATGAAACTGGTTTTCAAAGTTTCAATGATGTGTACCACGCCCTCCTGTGCTCTTCTAACCGCCCTGGTGTCTGGCTGAGCGTAACCAGCAGCCAGGCGATTTGCCTCAACCTCCCACCCCGCCATAAACGTCTCCCCCTTACTCTCACAGATATTGTGGAGCACACAGCAAGCAGTAATAACAGTGGGAATATTGGTTTTGCTGAGGTCTAAGCGAGTCAGTAAACTGCGCCAGCGCGCCTTTAAACTTCCAAATGCACATTCTACCACCATTCTGCACTTGCTCAGCCTGTAGTTGAACAGCTCCTGACTACCGTCCAGGCTGCCTGTGTACGGCTTCATGAGCCATGGCATTAAGGGGTAGGCTGGGTCCCCAAGGATACATATAGGCATTTCAACATCCCCAACAGTTATTTTCTGGTCTGGGAATAAAGTCCCTTCCTGCAGCTTTTGAAACAGACCAGAGTTCCTGAAGATGCGAGCGTCATGTACCTTTCCCGGCCATCCCACGTTGATGTTGGTGAAACGTCCCTTGTGATCCACCAGAGCTTGCAGCACTATTGAAAAGTACCTCTGGCGGTTTATGTACTCGGCGGCTTGGTGCTCTGGTGCCAAGATAGGGATATGGGTTCCGTCTATGGCCCCACCACAGTTAGGGAATCCCATTGCAGCAAAGCCATCCACTATGACCTGCACATTTCCCAGGGTCACTACCCTTGATATCAGCAGATCTTTGATTGCGTGGGCTACTTGCATCACAGCAGCCCCCACAGTAGATTTGCCCACTCCAAATTGATTCCCAACTGACCGGTAGCTGTCTGGCGTTGCAAGCTTCCACAGGGCTATCACCACTCGCTTCTCAACTGTGAGGGCTGCTCTCATCTTGGTATTCGTGCGGCTCAGGGCAGGGGAAAGCAAGTCACAAAGTTCCATGAAAGTGCCCTTACGCATGCGAAAGTTTCGCAGCCACTGGGAATCGTCCCAGACCTGCAACACTATGCGGTCCCACCAGTCTGTGCTTGTTTCCCGAGCCCAGAATCAGTGTTCCACATCATGAACCTGCCCCATTAGCACCATGATGCATGCATTGGCAGGGCCCATGCTTTGAGAGAAATCTGTGTCCATGTTCTGATCACTAACGTGACCGCGCTGATGTCACCTCCTCGCCCGGTATCGCTCTGCCAGGTTCTGGTGCTGCATATACTGCTGGATAATGCGTGTGATGTTTAATGTGCTCCTAATTGCCAAAGTGAGCTGAGCGGCCTCCATGCTTGCTTTGGTATGGTGTCCGCACAGAAAAAAGGCGCGAAACGATTGTCTGCCGTTGCTCTGACGGAGGGAGGGGCGACTGACGACACGGCTTACAGGGTTGGCTTCAGGGAGCTAAAATCAACAAAGGGGGTGGCTTTACATCAAGGAGTATTTCAGGCAGGACTTCACGGAGGGTTCCAATAAGAAATGGTGCACCTAAGTTATTGTTCTTATTGGAACAAGGAGGTTAGCCTGGCCTCTGATTGATACATGGCTAGATTTACTTCGCTGCACCTTCTCTGTGAGTGACTGCAGTGTGACCTAGAGGAATGAGTCCCCTAGACAGGGGGCTGGGGGGGGGTTTGCAAATGAGTACAAAACAAATCTGGTCTATTTCTTGTTTTGATACACTCCATCTATCTTTTACATGTTTGGCTGGCAGCAGACGGTGCAGAAGGACTGCATGCCATCTACATCTCATGGCTGCCCGGCAGAAGATGATGTAGTAGGACTGCTAGCAATCCATATCGCCTGCCTGCTCACCATAAGACGGTTCAATAGGACTGACTGAAAGACTAAAGAATATGACCTTGTCAAGTCATTCCAAATTTAGTCCCTGCGCCCATGTCTGCCCAGGCGCTCCTGGCCGACATAGCCAGGAGCACCTCGGACATGACGATGACGGCTACCAGTCGTACTGTACTGTCTGCTGCCACAAGGCAAGGGGTTGATGCTGCTGTGTAGCAATGCCGTACCACGTCTGCCAGCACCCAGGAGACATAGGGTGACGGTTACCTGAGCGGGCTCCATGCTTGCAGTGGTATGGCGTCTGCACAGGTAACTCAGGAAAAAAGGCGTGAAACGATTGTCTGCCCTTGCTTTCACGGAGGGAGGGAGGGAACGGGGGCCTGATGATATGTACCCAGAACCACTCGCGACAATGTGTTAGCCCCATCAGAGTGCTCCATTGTGACTGCTCTGGACAGCACTCTCAACTCAAATGCACGATTGTTTGCCATTGCTCTGATGCAGGGAGGGGCGACTGAGGACACAGCTTACAGGGTTGGCTTCAGGGAGCTAAAATCAACAAAGGGGGTGGCTTTACATCAAGGAGTATTTCAGGCAGGACTTCACGGAGGGTTCCAATAAGAAATGGTGCACCTAAGTTATTGTTCTTATTGGAACAAGGAGGTTAGCCTGGCCTCTGATTGATACATGGCTAGATTTACCTCGCTGCACCTTCTCTGTGACTGACTGCAGTGTGACCTAGAGGAATGAGTCCCCTAGACAGGGGGTTGGGGGGGGGGGTTTGCAAATGAGTACAAAACAAATCTGGTCTATTTCTTGTTTTGATACACTCCATCTATCTTTTACATCTTTGGCTGGCAGCAGACGGTGCAGAAGGACTGCATGCCATCCACATCTCATGGCTGCTCGGCAGAAGATGGTACAGTACGACTGCTAGCCATCCTCATCTCTTGCCTGCCTGGTAGAAGATGGTATAATACGACTGCTATCCATCCTCATCTCTTGCCTGCCCGGCAGAAGATGGTACAGTACGACTGCTAGCAATCCGTATCGCCTGCCTGCTCACCATAAGACAGTTCAATAAGACTGACTGCAGGACTAAAGAGAATGACCTGGTCAAGTCACTCCAAATTTAGTCCCTGCGTCCATGTGTGGCCAGGAGCACCTCGGACATGACGATGATGGCTACCAGTCATATTGCACCGTCTGCTGCCAGAATGCAATGGGTTGCTGCTACTGTGTAGCAATGCCGTACCGCGTCTGCCAGCACCCAGGAGACATATGGTGATGGTTACCTGAGCGGGCTCCATGCTTGCCGTGATATGGCATCTGCACAGGTAACTCAGGAAAAAAGGCGCAAAATGATTGTCTGCCCTTGCTTTCACAGAGGGAGGGAGGGAACGGGGGCCTGATGATATGTACCCAGAACCACCCGTGACAATGTTTTAGCCCCATCAGTCATTGGGATCTCAAGCCAGAATTCCAATGGGCAGCAGAGACTGCGGGAACTGTGGGATAGCTACCCACAGTGCAACGCTCCGGAAGTCGACACTTGCCTCGGTATTGTGGAAGCATGCCGCCGAGTTAATGCACTTAATGCACTTACAGCATTTTCTGTGGGGACACACACACTCGAATATATAAAACCGATTTCTAAAAAACCAACTTCTATAAATTCGACCTAATTCCATAGTGTAGACATACCCCTAGTGATGAACTGCAGGAATAAACTTCAGGAGCAGAGTATTTGCATAGTGACACTTACTCTGCCAAGGGGATCAAAAGACAGACCTGCGTTGCCAAAGTGATCAGGTAGGGCTGTTAAAATTCACTTTAGTCTTGAATGCAGGGGTAATGAAATGTTGTTATCCTTATGGTATGAAAAAAGGGCAGCAGGACTCTACTTAGTGTGCCCTGACGGGGGGGTGGGGTAGGGGGTGGGTTGTCATCCTGATCATTATCTCATTTGCCAAGCAGGGGATAGCAATGCCAATGCCAAGCAAGAGTAATAGAAAATAGGGATAAATGGTTTGGGGGAAGCTGGTGTTGTTCTGTCTACAAACACAACTGAGGAGCGACTTTGCTCATGTGAGAGTAGTAGACTTTTTTCAAGGATCATTAGAGCTCACCTCAAAGGGGCTGAACTTTACACCCGATATGGAGTCAATGGTGTGGGGAAAAGGCAACGCAGAAGAGGCAGCTCCAAAGAAGCCCCTACCACTGAAATAACTGAGAATGGGGATAAGTGATGGACCACAGCAGTGACCAGCAGTAGCAGAGACTGCAAATGCTGATGAGCAGAGGCAGAAGCATCACTCAAACACTCTCTTCTCTCAGGGGTGGAAAGGAACTCACCCAAATGTATCCCTGGACATTGGCGATTTTGCTGACCCTGGAAAACAAACCCTGAGTGGGGCGCAGTGAAGGAAAAAAGGGAGTGGCATGTTAAAGAGACATTCCTCCCTTGGACTTTCACACACCAGGTGGGAAACCATGAAAAAAGGACACTGCCCAAAATACTATGGGACAGGTATTTTACTTATTGATTACATACTTTCAAGTCATTGTTGCAGTGTTTTCCCAAATTAACACTGTGTTTTCTTCTTTTAATAAAAGGTTTCTCTCGTTATACACAGACTCAGTGCTTGCAAGTGCGGAAGTATTGCTCTTAGAGGTGCCTGGGGGGATGTTTAGTTTTCCCGGATTACTGGGTGGGGACTGCAGCTGCTTCTGTATTGTATTGTTAAGAGGAACTCCTACATAGAGAACCCAGCCCTTGTTGCTGCCTACACCACCTGGCAGGTAGATAGATGTGTAACCCTTCTAACTAGCAAAAAGAAAAGGAGTACTTGTGGCACCTTAGAGACTAACTAATTTGTAGCTCACGAAAGCTTATGCTCAAATTAATTGGTTAGTCTCTAAGGTGCCACAAGTACTCCTTTTCTTTTTGTGAATACAGACTAACACCGCTGCTACTCTGAAACCTTCTAACTAGCCATACTTTCCAAGCAGAGCTTCCTTTTATCAGGAAGAGAGCGGAGCGGAGAACTTCATGCAGTCCACTAGGGACATCACTATCCAAGCTATTTTTCCTTTAGCGTGCTTAGATGCTATAGAACTGAATGCTATTATAAACCCTAGGATAGATACACAGAGCTTGTTCCGGGCACTGTTTAAAAGATGAAAGTGTTACACAAGGCCACTATTCTCTTCTCATTTGTATCCTTCCTTCACGCTGACTTCTTCCATGATGCCCACAAGACAAAAATCAACCATGATATTCAGTTTATATATATTTAAAAGAAGAAAAAACTCAACAATCAACAAGTTTGTTTTACCAGGATGTGTACGTGCCTTAGCTGAGTAACTGTGCAATCATCTTTCTGTAAGCCCTGCCCTTCTTAACCCACCCCTTCTTACTCTTCCTTGTTGAGTCAAGTTTGACATTCCAATGGTTCTTCTCACATGCATGAAATTACTCATGTGTGCAAAAAAGTTTCCAAGATCCAGGCCGCAGTTTGTAAACTCATGGGTCATGGACAACACCATCTTTTCTGTACTGTAAGAGGTCTTTCACACATCTGGGCACTGTGAAATAATAAATGATTAATGATAATATGTAGCCATAGGTGGCAGTGCAGAAATCCATGGTCCGCAGATTGCCCAACCATGATGGGTTTTATCTTCTGTGTTAATCCTGGAATATGTTTTACATTTAATTTGAGCGTCTTCATGACTTAATTTGTCGTGTGTTATTAATTCATGAGTCCAAACCATTCTTGATATTTTTTTTTTATTTCACAGCAGTTGGACAAGTTAGAAAATGTTGCAATGACATTGCTGTTCTTCATCTGTACCTGTAACCTTCTTGCTGCTGTATATTTGGTGCTTAAACTGTGTCTTTTTCTCCCCTTATTCTGCATTTATCAGTCTCTTACTGTACTTAATCCAAGAAACACTAAGAATATAAAACATGTAATTATGATATTAACTCTTTAACCTACTGAGTGATATGACAACACACATATTTCCCCAACCCTGTGAGTGTCAGGGCTGAGACACAGGTAGTTAGGCCAACCTAATTCCTAATTAGCAACCTAATTCCTGAGGATTGTGTTCAGGTTACTGGGAATCAGGCAGGAGCCAGTTGAACTTGTTCATATGGCTTCGGACACCAGATGTGTCATCCGGAATGAGACATGTCAGAGCTTTAAGCACTGGGTGAGGGAGTCAAAGCAGCAGCCAGGTAAGGCCTAGTTGTGTGGACAACTTCCTGTGGGTTTAAATAGGAAGCCCTGACCAGTCCCAGTGTTCTTTCATTCAGCGCCCAGAGGAGGTTTCCCAGACGTAGTTTCAGGTTTCATGGGCTCTCTTCTTGGTCAGCGAGTAGCAAGCCACTGAATGTGAATAAGGAGGCAGCAACTGACTGGTAAACCCCAGTGACCCAGGTGTGAGATCTGTGGGGTCATGACAATAAGATGCTGAGTGAGTGTGGGCTCAACTCCAGGCTAGCAACAATAACCAATATTTTCAATGTTGAGTTAGGCTTCTAAATACATGTTAATGGTGCTAAATAAAAGTGACCTGATTTTCAGAAATGCTAGCCACCAACACATTCCTATTAAAGTCAATGAATGAAATTCATTAAGATCCATGAGTGGCAAATAGAATCAATGGGCTACATCTAGCCCTTGTGTCATTGTGGTGCATGGCACCTCCTTACACCATGGCTGAATTTGGCCCAGAAGCTCTTTTCACACATCATATTACAGTAAAACAGCAGCTTTTAGTTTTGGGGTTGAGACTCCAACTAGGTCACCAAGGGGCAGCTGCAGGGTAGTACCCCAAAATTCCACCAATAAACAAGATTTCAGCCAGCTCCTCAGCTGTTACAGAAAAGAATCATGGAATTTGATAGGGATGAAACCAACAGGGTTGGATAGAATTCTGTAAAAATGTAACAGGGCTTTGTAGAACTTACTCTAAACACCTACAAAATTTAATAGAGAATGTTACCCGCCTTGCAGATTTTTTGAACCAACCTTTAGAATTCTAGAGTTTGGTTAAATTCTAAAGAAAAGATGGAATTCTCTAGTAAGTGTGACAGGATTTTCCCTCAGAGGGTAGCCAAGAGGACCCAGCTGGAGAGAAAGGAAGAAGAGGAGAATTATCCCTGCCACCTTAGCCTTTCCTTGCCCCTCCTTCCACCTACATTGTGCTCAGCTAGAGGAGGAATATGCCTCTTTGATCCCCAGGCCTCTACGGCTTAGAGCACTCAACCAGCTCTTAAAAGGTACCTCCTCCAAAACATAGCATGGTGGTGTTTCCGGTATGGGGAGAGGAGTGAAGAAGAACGGGGTGGGGCAGGGCAGCAGCAGGAGAAAGAAGCAACTTCCTCTAACCTCTGCCCAACTTCTGGCAACTAGCAGCCCCCAACCAGCGCATTCATCCAACCACCCCAACACCAGATTAGCTATGTGTTTTAGCTCACCTTTGGTACCCCATACATGCAAGCTGCATTATCTGCCTGTGTCACTGTGTGTGCTGTGGCTCAAGTCCATGCATGCCAATCTCAGGGCAGACTGTCAAGAAACAGGGCACAAACCCTAAATTGGTTGTGTGTTCTATACTTCTATTTCACCAACCAAATATCAAATATTAACCCCTAAAGTGCTGGAACAGCCTTAACATAAAGTCAGACAGTCCCCTCGGGCACTCTGGTCTATCTTGCCACCCATGCAAGCATGTCTTTGTGATAGATGGTCCCTTACACCAAAAATCACATCAATATTCAGGTTACTTCCAGTCCCAAAAGACCAGTCACTTACCCCTGGTCAATTGTACCTTAGATCTCTCACCAAAGACAGTGCTTGTAGCCAGTCCTGTAATTAACTAAAGGTTTATTAACTAGGAAAAAGAAATATGAGAGTTATTCATAACATTAAAGCAAGTAAACACACACACACAAATGAGTTACAATCAGGTTTCAAAAGGTAATAGAAACTGCTGTAACATGCCAGTTCCACAGGGCTAACCCAAGCTAAACACCTTGGGACTGCTTGCTTATGCTTAGAAATCTTCACCCTTTCAAGCAGCATAGGACCACCAGTTTCTCCTTAATAGGCATTTTTATTTCCTTCCTTCAGTGTCCAATCTGTGATGGGATGAGGACTTGTGCACGTTCTCCTATGCCCCTGAAGGTACCTCTTCAGGGGTATAGGAGAAGCAATCAACTGTCCACAGTGGTTTGTCTGGTGTCCTTCTTTTGTTAGGGAGCGGATAACACCTCTCGTGGTAAGCTAGTATTTCACACTTGGCAATGCTTCTCCCCTGACTGTGGGGGATTTACAGTCTTAGGCCATGTCTCTACGTACAGCACTGCAGCGGTGCCGCTATACCTCTGCGCCCCTGGAGCATGTGTGGTGGAGAGAGCTCTCCCGTCGGCATAAAAAAAATCACCTCCACACGTGGCAGAAGCTATGTTGGTGGGAGAAACTCTCCAGCTGACATAGTGCTGTGCACACGAGCACGTATGTTGGCTTAACTGATGTTGCTCAGGGGGGTGGAATATGCACATCCCTGAGCAACATAAATTATGCCAGCATAAGTTGTATTGTAGACATAGCCTTAGCAAACATTTGTATAGTTACAGAACATACATTTAAACATTACCTTATAACATGGGATACAGATATTATAAGTAGGATTAATCCATGCAGCATCCTACAAGCATTCCATGAAGTCTAAACACATTCTTATAACTCTAATAGCTATTTTAACTATACTAGTACAAAGGTGAGTCAGACTGGTTTTCGGCTAGGCATTTGTCAGTGTTCAGTGAGACCTGGGGCCTTGGCATGAGCTGGCATCAGGTCTGCGAGCATCACAGCCTGGATTTACATTTCCCTACTAACACAGTCCAGCCGGCCAGGTCTTGGTGACCTCACCTGGCAGCTCTATAGTACTGAGAGCCTTTGCTCCCATTACATAGGTATACTGTGGTATGCTGTACCTTTAAATCAAGCGCTGAAATAACAGTATCGTTCATGCAAGGGTCAGAGATTTGCTTGAGAGTTGTGATTAATTATATTTAAAGTTTTATAAAGGCTTAAAGGCAATGTAAGCCAGAGGCAGTCTTTTCATTCCTGCCTCCCTTGTGCAATTCTGATGTTCAGTTCCTTTACTTTAGTGCTAGTCTGTATAGATAGGAAAGACTTCAGCCTGTTCCCCTTCTCTGATATAGCAAGACGCAGTAATATCTTCACTGGGTTCTGATGATTTCCTCACTTTCTAAGACAGCAGTAATCTGGGGTGTAAATATGTGACAGAATCACTGAATTATGACAGGTTTCAGAGTAACAGCCGTGTTAGTCTGTATTCGCAAAAAGAAAAGGCGGACTTGTGGCACCTTAGAGACTAACCAATTTATTTGAGCATAAGCTTTCGTGAGCTACAGCTCACTTCATTGGATGCATTGAGTGGAAAAAACAGTGAGGAGATTTATATACACACAGAACATGAAAAAATGGGTGTTTATCATGCACATTGTAAGGAGGGGGGGAGAAGAAAACTATGGAAGATCACTCTCCTCACTCCATCTCTGGAGGGGAAGAGAAGAGACTAGGACCAGTGCTGAGGTGTGGGGAAAGAGAAGAGCTCCTTGCACAGTCATTTCCTAATCTAAAGGAAGTCTGTTGCTGAAATGAGCTGGCAGGTCCCTAGGTACCCCTTGTGGAGCAAGGAGAGAGTGGGTTGTAACATCGAACACATCACCTGCCACCGACCGTACCAGGAGGTGTGAGCTGGTACGACATTGTGCATCAACTATGAGAAAGGGACTGAGAGACTTTTTCCATTGGACCATATGAACTGGAACCATAAACTCACTGAACATTAAATCTCACCAAATGATGGTAAATCCATCCTCATCATCGTATCCACTCATTATACTCCACACCTGAACATAGCCATCATCTGAACAACATACCCCCATATCTCAATGTCTGTACTTTGACCTGTTAACCTTTTACACCCAATCGGGGAGATTGCAGATGATGTATTCCTTACGCCACCTGTTCCTAAACCGAACTTTGCACCCCTTGATAATCTGTACCTTATTCCCTGATAACCAGAAACTTCTTTGTTTAAATTCTGTACCGTTTTCTTTTTATTCTAACATCATCTTAATAAAATTATTAAATCTGTCTTAACTCCCCATCCCTAAAGACCCACCCATCATAACAGGAGTACTTTGGTTGATGGGTTGGTTGTGTGCAGGGGATAGCCTTGCATACCATAAAGACTTGGGTTCAAGGTGAGGCTTCAGAACAGGAGTAACTTTACATTAATATGTGTAGCAATGCATTAAACGTACAAGTCCCAGCTCTTCCAGGATTTATATATATCAGCTTTTAGGATTAGCAGGGGCTATTCACTTGAGTACATTTAGGGTCTGATTTGCCACAGCATTGGCACACTGGGCATAAATGCTGCCAAAACAGAATTACCCCCTAATTTACACCAGTGGTAGTGTTTTCCAGCCATTTTGCACAGGTCTAAATGACGATACGTAGTAAAAGGCAAAACAGAATTTTGGCTGACAGTATTTGTGGCAGGTATTGGATTACTGTACACTGTTTCATTTAGATTTTGGTACTAGAAACTAAGGGTCAGATTCTGATCTGACACTGCTTTTACACACATGTGACTCCATTTACTTCAATGGAGCTACCCCAAGTATATACCAGTGTAACAATCATATCCTGGCCACTCACTCAGGAACCAATCTGATCTTTTCAGATGCTTGTTTGTGGGGCCACCTGCTGGTTTCCTTGGATATTTTCAGTGGGTTGTACAGTACTAAGGCAGCTAAAAGATTAAATCTTAAACTGTGACACTTGTTACATTTTCATTAAACAACCATAACATTTTGACTTTGAAATCTGGGAAACTGTCTTTCTTAGTAGGTCTGTACTGCTCTTTATTGACATTTTTTTCTGTCTTTCACGACTGGATTTCCTATGAGTAGTCCCTCAAAGGACTACCAAACATTTAACAGGTGTCAGGGTGGATAAAAATCAAGGATTTTTTTAAAATCAGATTTTGATTTAAATTGGATTTTTTTTTAAAGTTTGCAGTTTATTTTTTAAAAACAAACCTATTTATAATTAAAATTGTGTAAGCAAGATCTGAATGAACTATCCCCTGACAGCTAGTTCAGGATGGGGAGAGACTTCAGGAGCAAACTGTATTTACATGAACACACCTACCTTCCTTACCTAGGTATCTAATAGACAGGAGTTGTATAGCTCTAAGTGATCAGCTTTGGCTGGTGTTGGGTTACAAATCACTTTAGTATATTGAATGCAGGGGTAGTGAAATGTTGTTATCTTCATTGTATGATTAAAGGGGAGCAGAACTGTGCTGAGCTTGTCCCAATTGAGGTGTCACCTTCAGCTGAAAGAAACTTGCTAAGCCAGGGCCTCGAATGCTAGAGGCCTGTGAAAGCAAGAAGGGCAGAGACAGGTATTCTAGTTGGGGTCCGTGAAGGGGTCCTGGTCTAGTTTAATCTCTTCCTTCCTACTTTTCAAAGGCAGAGCTAAATAGGTTTTATTAGGAGCCTTTTGTTATGTTAAAGTTCTCAAAGGAGACCTGTAATAATGTGTTTCTGCCCAGTTGGGAAAGAGCTGAAAATCACAGAAAGACTGACCTACAGAGCTCACAGCAGAGAGGTAGGTGGTAGCAGAAGGTAACTGACAGTTAGCTGATGAATTAGTGGCTAGTCGGCTAGCAAAGAGGAACGACAGCTGGTGGGGTAGCCAGCTAGAGCAAGTGCACAAATGGTGGAGCAAGTAAGATGCTTTCTTCCCTGGGTGGGAGGTGAACTCACACAGATGCACCTTGGAACCCTGGGGTCTCACTGGTGAAGGACAACCACTGTGAGTCGGGTATGGTGAGGGAGCAAAGAGGGGTACAGAAAAGGAACTTTTAATTGTAGAACTCAAGAACATGAGGCAAAAGGCACTGCCCCACGCACTGTTGAGTGGGTGTCCTGCTCATAATTTTATGATTATGAATCCTGCTTGTGGCATTTTCCCTAATTAATGTCGGGTGACTTCTTGTCTTTCATTAAAAGTTTATTTTCTACACTCAGATGCCGTGCTTGTGAGTGGCGAAGTATTGCCTCTAAGCAGCACTCAGGGGTGGTGTGTAATATTCTGAGATTACTGGGTGGAGGCTCGAGCCAGTTCTGTGCTGTATTGTTGAAAAGGAACACCTAGATATTGAACCTGGGCGTGGTTGCTGCTGGCTCCGCCTGGCAGAAGGGTTACATTTGAAATTATGACAGCCTATGTTAAGTCCTGAACTTACTATAATCTATTAATAATTTAAATTAATTAAAAATAATATTAAGTAGTACATGTTTGCTGTCAAACTTTAAAGAAAGTCAGACCACTGAACTGGTGGAAGTCACTGGCTAAGCACCTGAAATTAGGTTTTGTTGAAGTGCAGAACCAGCTTTTGACATCAGTAGCCTCTCTACAGGTGCAGAGAAAATATTTTCTTATTTTAGTTTATTCACCTAGTTCAGTTCAATGACTAGTTAGTTCAGAGTTAAGAAACTATAAGTAGGAAAGCTTTTTGTTCTCTTCAACTGCTGAATAAAAACCAGTGAGGGATCCATCGGTTCAAAAATCTTGAAGGGCATGGTGACCACAAACAATCACTAACTACAGATAGTCCTTTTTGGGTTTAACTATTCAGTTAGTTTTAAATTTTCTTATGTATCCAGCCCATAAGGTAGTTTCATTTAACTAATAAAAACATTTTAAAATGCTGGTTTTGTGTGTTTAACTTGAATTTTAAATTTCTAGACACATAGAGCTTGACAGAAATCGCAAGGAAAAAATTAATCTAGTAATAAAAAATGTAAAAATTAAGAATCTGAATAAATGTGAATTAAGCTATGTAATTGCTTAAATAAATGTGCATAGATATAGTGTATTCTTCTAGTTAGTATAACCCTTCTGCCAGGCGGAGTTGGCAGCAATGAGAACCAGGGGTTTCTCTTAACAACAGAAAATAGAACCATCTTGACCCAGTAATCTGGGAAAACAAAACACCACCCCTGGGCGCCTCTAACAGGCAATACTTCCCCTGTCACACGCATTGAGTCACTGTGTACAACAAAATAAAACTTTTATTAAAAGGGCAAAGGGGACCCAACAATAATTTGGGGAAAACACCACAACCATATTTCAAAAGCACCCACCCCACAATGCACTGGGCAGTGTCCAAGCATGTGACTTTAAGGAAACACCCACTACACAGTGCACTGCTCTTTACCTCAGTGTCTCACCTTTTAGTGTGAAAGTACAATAAATGAATG
Source organism: Lepidochelys olivacea (assembly GCF_965140295.1). Classification (NCBI taxonomy): domain Eukaryota; kingdom Metazoa; phylum Chordata; order Testudines; family Cheloniidae; genus Lepidochelys; species Lepidochelys olivacea. The sequence goes on along the minus strand of NC_140412.1, from coordinate 21,492,014 downwards.
TCCTATAACACACCACACTTCTTTCCCTCTGTCGTACCCCACTCAGAGCTGGCAGTCCTTGGTTAGCAAAGACCCAGAGTTCAGAGGTGCATTGGCAGGGGAGAAGAATTGATCAATATCTGTACTGCTGCCGTCTCTACAACTAGCTCACAGCTGCTGCTCTTCCCTATTGCTATGACATCCTATTCTGAGATTCTGCTGCTTAACTTATCTCTCAGGGCCAATGCCGCTTTCGCTGTTCCCATAGGAGATCCAAGGTTTAGGTCCTAGATTTGCTCAGCAATAAGGCCGGCTCCAAGAACCACAAACTAGAAATAAGGACTCCAAATCAAATCAAGTCTTCTTTGGAAAAAATCCACACTCACCACTCAGCTTTACTAGCATTTGGCATCCCTACCCCACCACCATTTAGCAAGAGAAGTTCAGTTTAGGGTGACCCACTCAGTTAGGGCAGGCTAACCCCAGTTCTGTTGCCCTTTACTCATACAATAAGGATAACAACATTTCATTACCCCTGCTTTCAAATATTAGATTTGTAACCCAAACCAGCCAAAATTAATCATTTTGGCAAAGCAGCTCCATTATGCTGCATACCTAGGCTTGTCTGTGCAAACACATTCTGCTCTTGAAGTCTTTCCCTTCCTCCCCAGAGCATCACTAGATATCAGGGGAAAGCTCATTCACACCCTGCTTACATCAGCAAAATGAAGTACGAAATATAGCATAAAGACTATATTTAGTTGTATATTAACATGTTTTAATGGTTACCAACCAACGAGAATCAGCCTTTCTTTAGGAAAATAACTAAAAAGCACAAATGCAAAACAAGATTAAAATTGATGATTTACATCAAGGTTTCCTGCTTACTTATTCAAATCATGATTAAAATGGGTGATTTAACTCACTTTGATTTAAATCAGTCCTCTCTCACAAGCATTAATTAATGAAGCCTCACCACCCCCCTGCAAAGTAGATCAATATTACTATACTCATGTTGTTAAGCTGTAAAATAAAAGGACAGATTACTGGAGTGGGGGAGGAGTCCAAGCAATCTTCCCTTACTGGCATTCCCTGTGCAGGGGCATCCATCAGCTACAGCCCCTCTACTTGGAGTGCACAGAGCACTCCTTGCTAGTGCTTCTTGAGTCACTAACCCCAAAGGGAAGAAGCAGACAGATATATGCTGTGCTGATTCCCAAAGGGGTATACTAGCCTTCATGTTCCTACTGTGCACCTGGGAGCCTCTTCCTTCTCCTCTCTGTTCTTTGCCCTTCATCCACTTCTACCCTGTTTCTGATCTTGAGGTTTCTTGCCTATTCCCCAGTTCAGCCTCCATACTTGCCACTCAATGCAAACCCCTCCAGACTAACCTCCCTTGGCCCTCCCTTACTCCATTAACCTACCTTCTCCCTCACTTCTGGCTCCAGCCCTTCTGTGTACAAACAAGCCCTGGTTTCCTCCATCCTTACAAAACCCATCTGTCACCATGCCTGTCCCTTCAATTACCATCCCTTTTCCCTTTCATTTCCAATATGGTAGGAAGTGGAAGGAAACAGTCAAGTAAAATACAATTGCATAAGAAGCCTCAGTGGTCAAAACAATCTGTGGCCCCTACACTCCACAGATACTGCTCTCACCAGTGTTCCAGAAAACCATTTTCTAGTCAAATCTAAAGGCCTACATACTCCATTGCCATTTTCCCCAACAGGTCTGCTGTCCCACTGTTGATAATACTCTCCCCTTTGATATCCTGTCTCCCATTGGCTTCCATAACTCTGTCCCATCTTGATTCTCCTCCTAAACCTCTAGACACTTTTTCAGCATCTCTTCTTGATGTTCTTCCTCCAGCTCTCCACTTCCACTCACTAGTGAAGTCCCTCAAGGCTCTATCCTGGGCCCCTTCCTTTTCTCTCGCTACACCTTATCTTTGGGTGGCTACTTCTGCTCACTAGCACTTCTATACTAACGACTCAAAAATATTTTTGGATTCCTGACCTCTCTCTCATTGTCTCTCTGACATTTTGACTTTGAGCTTGAGATGGTGGCAAGCCATCCCAAGCTCAATGAGAAACAAAAGGAAGCTCATAGAATTTCCTTCCAAGCCCTCTGTCAGTTGCAATGGAGAACAGATGCAGCATAACCCCAACATGTTCCCTTACATCCAGGCCTGTAATTTAGGAGTTCTCTTGGGTTAGGGTTAGGGTTAGGGTTAGACTCTACTCCATCATTCAGACTATAACCAAGTCCTCTTCCATTATGTCTCCACTGCCATCTCACTTGTACATGCCCTGATCATCTCTGCTTTGATAATGGAATCGGTTCCTCTTGGCTCTGTGATAATAACCTCACAGTCCTTCCAACCCATCCAAAGAGCTGCTGCTGCAATTCTCTGCATGCAACAATTCAAACCTGTCATCCTCTTCCCTTTGAGTCATTTCATCAGCTCCCCATTGTCCTAGGCATTAAATTCAAACTACTTGTCCGTGTCAGAAAAGGCCTCATTGTCATGTAGTCCCAGCCTTCATCTATGGCATTGTCACCTTTCTCATTCCCGCCTCACATTCTTTTCTGCCCTGATTAAACCAGCCTTGATACTCTCTTCATCTCCTCTCACAGGCATCTGTCTTCTTCCCTGCTGCTCCTTGTGCTTGTGTATGGCTGTGGTCTGAATTTCTAGAAAGAAGGAGCTCTCTGCTGCCATCTATTGGTGAACTGGAGAGAAACAAAAAGCCAACCTCCTTTTGGTCATTTTGTTTAAAATTAATTTACGTTTTTGGTACAGGGGTGAAGAAATATTATCCTTATTGCATGACAAAAAGGCAACAGAGATATGTCCTGAGAGAGGATATTAAATCATTCCTGCAATGTTGGGTAGTGGAACTTAGATACAAGCCAGACAGATGGGTAAAGGGATTTCTACCTTTGTCTAGGAGCAAATCCCTGGTAGCAAGGACTCTGCTCAAGGGTCCTCCAGGAAACCCACCTACCCACCTTCCACGTGCAATGGCAGAATGCAATGGCTAAGTGAATTCTGATAAGAGCCCTCCAACCTAGCAGCACTAGAGCTGTAATCACTATAGCTGGGTTAGGTGTTGGAGCTTCCAGAGCTGGTGCAGAGACCATATTGCAGCAAGAGATGATGCAAAGATGGCTGTAAGGTGTTTTGCCACAGCAGATGCTTCTGCTAGGCAAAACTTCCCCCTTCCCCCTAGCGGGGTTGGAGGGACCTGCCTGAGTGCACTCCTGGACTTTACTGGCAACAAAGCAGCAGCATTTTCCTAGAACATTTACACTGGCAGGTGGGAAAACTGAGGCAGGGGACTACTGCCAAAGACATTGTGGGAATGAATGTTTTACTTATTTTTATACAAAGGTGAAGTTGGTTTGTTGTTGTTCTCCTCTCCCAAAAATGCTGCTTCTTTTTCCTCTTAATAAAGTTATTTGTTTTATATAGCAATTCAGTGCTCGCAAGAAGAGAAACATTCATTGCCTGTTAAAGGCACCCAGGGAAGGTATTTAGTCCAGGTTTCGGGGTGTATGTGTGAGGGTTCAAGCTTGTGTGTTTGTTAATTTCAAGAGGAACCCCTCGATATTTGAACCTGAGTCTTTTAGCAGCTGACAACACCTGGCAGAAGGGTTACACTTAGAATAGCTTTCCCAAACCTGTTCATCAGGTCACCTCCCTTGCAGCATTCAAATCCATCCTAAAAACTATGTCTCCTGCAAAGCCTATAAGAAATTGAGAGAAATCAAACCATAAGCCACTCCTTAACTGACTAAATGGATAATATGATTGTCATCTTTCTCTTCCTGACTCTTGTGTATCTAATGACATGTCAAATCAAGATGGTCTGCCCTTTCTGGGCAGGAGCTTTCATTATTTGTTTGTGAAACACCTAGAACTTTTTGGGAAATAAATGTCTCCAGGTACTTGTGGGGGCCTTTCACAGCACATTGGGGAAGAGAAACACACTTTAAAAGGGGAATATGATTATAAAACTGGACAAATTGGCATGGGAACTCCTAGGCAAGTGAAGTACCTGAAAATACTATACTTCTATCTCCTAGATTGGTTACTCCAGGTGGGAGGGCCTGTGCATACTCCAATGTTACTAATATTTAAAACATCCTGACATAACCCTTGGGATGCTTTAATAAAAGCAAAAAAACCAAACCAAAAAAACCCACTACCAACCAACCAAACATAAAAAACCCCAAAATGATATTGGTCTCCAGGAGGTACTTACTGCAGCATAGCTTTATTGCCATCAAATTTTAATAAGGAAAAATGAGCATTAAAGCCTTTAATCAATTAGTCATTCTGTTCTAGTAATAAAGCCAAGTCATATAATTCTAGATCTTAAATCTTATTTTTCATTGAATTTCCTTAGTTCTATTTTGAGGCAAATGCTATGAAAAATTTATTTTTAGGACCCAATCCTGCAAACGCATAAGCATGTGCATAACTTTACTCACGTGTATTGCTCCACTGAGCAGTATGGGGTTATTCACATGGCTAAAGTTACGCATATGCTTAATTATTTCCAGAATCAGGGACCGAGATGCAAACTGGTAGAAAGTATCACGGCCTAGGCTAACGGTCTGATTCACAAGAAGCTTTTTGACTAGGGAATGATTTTTATGAATGACTGCAGAACACGCTCCTTTTTCTTTTTTTATAGTTATTCCACTTTTGTGCAACAAAGCTTTCCGGTGGCCTGTGGAGGGGAAATGCCTTTTTTAGCTTCTCCGAAATACCCAGTCAGGAACTGGATTAGAACACTTCCTAAAAATACAGCTTAAAATAGTTCTGTTGTAGGTGATTTGGCACACATGAAACGAATGAGAGAGACAAGGTGGGTGAGATCATATCTTTTATTGGACCAGCATCTGTTGGTGAGAGAGACATGCTGTCATAAATATAAAGGGAAGGGTAAACCCCTTTGAAATCCCTCCTGGCCAGGGGAAAGCCCCTCTCACCTGTAAAGGGTTAAGAAGCTAAAGGTAACCTTGCTGGCACCTGACCAAAATGACCAATGAGGAGACAAGATACTTTCAAAAGCTGGGAGGAGGGAGAGAAACAAAGGGTCTGTGTGTCTGTCTATATGCTGGTCTTTACTAGGGATAGACCAGGAATGGAGTCTTAGAACTTTTAGTAAGTAATCTAGCTAGGTATGTGTTAGATTATGATTTCTTTAAATGGCTGAGAAAAGAATTGTGCTGAATAGAATAACTATTTCTGTCTGTGTATCTTTTTTGTAACTTAAGGTTTTGCCTAGAGGGGTTCTCTATGTTTTTAATTACCCTGTAAGATATCTACCATCCTGATTTTACAGGGGGGATTTCTTTATTTCTATTTACTTCTATTTTTATTAAAAGTCTTCTTGTAAGAAACTGAATGCTTTTTCATTGTTCTCAGATCCAAGGGTTTGGGTCTGTGGTCACCTATGCAAATTGGTGAGGCTTTTTATCCAACATTTCCCAGGAAAGGGGGGGTGCAAGTGTTGGGAGGATTGTTCATTGTTCTTAAAATCCAAGGGTCTGGGTCTGTAGTCACCTAGGCAAATTGGTGACGCTTTTTACCAAACCTTGTCCAGGAAGTGGGGTGCAAGGTTTTGGGAAGTATTTTGGGGGGAAGGACGCATCCAAACAGCTCTTCCCCAGTAACCAGTATTAGTTTGGTGGTAGCGGCCAGTCCAAGGACAACGGGTGTAATATTTTGTACCTTGGGGAAGTTTTGACCTAAGCTGGTAAAGATAAGCTTAGGAGGTTTTTCATGCAGGTCCCCACATCTGTACCCTAGAGTTCAGAGTGGGGGAGGAACCTTGACACACGCTTTCCTGCTACTCAGAGCTCTTCTTCAGGTCTGGGAAAGATACGCAGAAGGTCACAACTAAATACATGATCAAACAGATAGTTCGGCATAAGTAGCTCTCTGTTTTGATCTTATATGTAGCTGTGACACTGAGTACCTTTCCTAGGTCTGAAGGAGAGCTCAGTGGAACAGGAAAGCTTATCTCTGTCTCCAACAGAAATTGGTCCAATAACAGATATTACCTGATCCACTTTCTCTCTAATATTCTGGGACCAACACATCTACAGCAACACTGCATACATGAAATAAATGACCATTCCTGCCAACAAACCAAGGACTTACTTCTGTTTGCCATTCAGTGTTAAGTTACATTGCTATTTATAAGCTGCTCTGAGATTTTTCAAGAATTACACTTGTTTTCTAGGTTATGAATCCTTCCTTTAGGGCACAGACTAGAGCCATGGGCAGTGCATGACACGTCCATTCAGGGAGGCTAGCCCCCAGCCCTGCCCCTTCCACACACCCCCACCGGAGCCCAGAGCTCTCCCACCAAAACCACTGGTCCTCCTGCCCCAGGTGGCCCCAGAGCACCAGGTGGGTGGGCAGTGCGGCCCCAGCACCCCGAGCCCCAGCACGCTGGTGGGTGGCCAATAGGGCCCCAGTGCCATTAGCTCTGGAGCACCAGGCAGGTCGGTGGCGGGACTCCAGCGCCCCCAGCCCCAGAGTGCTGGGTGAGTGTGCGGCACGGCCAAAACTCCACACACACACACACAGAGCCCTGGAGCGCCAGGCAGGTGGCGTGGGCTAGGGTTGCCAACTTTCTAACTGCACAAAACCGAACACCCTAGCCCTGCCCCTTCCCCAAGGCCCTGCCTCCCATTCACTACATTCCCCCTCCCGCGGTGGCTTCTCTCCCCACCCTCACTCACTTTCACTGGGCTGGGGCAGGCGTTAATGTCTGGAAGGGGGTGAGGACTGTAACTGGGGGTGCAGGATCCAGGGTGGGACCAGAAATGAGGGGTTCAGGGTGAAGAAGGGGGCTCCGGGCTGGGGCAGGGGATAGGGGTGCAGGAGGGGGTGAGGACTCTGGCTGGGGGTGCAGGCTCTGAGGTGGGGCTGGAGATGAGGGGTTTGGTGTGCAGGAGGGGCTCCGGGTTTGGGAGGTCTCAGGGCTGGGGCAGGGGGTTGGGGCTCGGGGTTGGGGCACAGGTTTACCTCTGGTGGCTCCCAGTCAGTGGCACAGCTGGGGCTAAGGCAGGTTTCCTGCCTGCCCCGACTCTGTGCTGCGCTCCGGAAGCGACCAGCAGCAGGTCCAGCTCCTAGGTAGAGGTGTTGCAGGGGGCTCTGCGCTCTGCTCTCACCCACAGGCACCGCCCCGCAGCTTCCATTGGCCACAGTTCCCAGCTGATGGGAGTGTGGAGCTGGCGCTCGGGGCGGGGGCAGCATGTGGAGCCCCCTGCCTTCCCTCCACCTTTCCTAGGTGGGGGTGGGGTTCTGGGAGTCTTGTACTAGAAGAGGTAGCAGTACAACAAAGAGAGGTAGAGTTGATATCTGGTTTGCATCCCCCTGTAGAGTGAGGCCAGGGGAATGGGGAGCATGTGGGGCAGTTTGTTTATGCATGCAGGGATGGCCCTTGTACCCTGCGGAGAGAGCTCAATGCAACTTTCCTGGAGGTACTCTACCATCCTCTCCCAAAGCTTTTTAGGGACGGCAGCCTTATTTCTTCCCCGCGGGAGGATACTTTCCCACCCCAATCGGTAATAACTTCAGGAGGCACCACTGCAATAGACAAGCTATTGGCAGACTGACCTGGGCAGCTTCAGGACACCAGGAGCCTTTGTTACCCTCAGGAGTGAGATATCAGCTAAAATTGCCACCACCTGTGGAAAATGGGGCCAGTATTCAGTGCCATTGCCCTAGACTGCGTTTCATGCAACCAAAGAATTCCCTCCTCATTTCCCTCACCCCTGGCGGACCATACACACCATGGCTGGTGCTGAGAGTGGGGCAGTGCACAAGCATAGACGTGACAATAAGCATGTCTTGTTTAAAATTTCAGGGGAGAAAGGGCTAGGCTGGGTCCTCCAGGGTCATTATGGGCCTTTCGACATCACCAATGGTAATCCACAGATCGGGAAGAAAGTCCCTATTTGCAGCTTTCTGAACAGTCCTGCGCTTGCATAACTACAGAAAAGTAGCCCTTTCTGCTGACACATGCTGGGTGGGCTGCTGACAAAATAGGTATATGCATGCCATCTATTGTTTTACCGCAGTTTCGGAACCCCATTGCTGGAAATCCATCCACTATGTCCTCCACATTGCTGAGAGTCACAGTCCTGTGCAGCAGGAGACAATTAACTTAATTACTCCTGGGGGAATTCTGTGCCACTGTGCAATGCAAAATTCTGCAGAAATTAATGTTGGGTGCTCAGAATTTCCTTTTTTCTCCACAGAAATGGGCTGTGGAGATTTTAGCTACCATTACAGGCCACTGGACCCAACAGAGTAGAAGATAAGGCCGGGGGAAGGGGGAGGGAACTGGAGGATTCACAGCAGCTGTAGTTGTGAGCATATCCTGAAGGAAGGAGGCGGAACCAGAACTCAGCATGTGGCTGTTTCTCCCTCTTGATCCTTGGGCTCTAGGAGTGTAGGGGGTGTGAGTGTCTGGGCTGGGGGGCCTGCAGCTGGCCTCTGGGGGTTAGGGGTGTGAGTGTCTGGCCTCCTGGCTCTGGGAGAAAGGGGGCAGAAAAACAGGAACTGGGTTGTCGTAGGGGTTTCTTTAGCTCTCTGCTCCCGAGGGGATTTTTTTTGTGGGTCTGTAGTGTTACAGACATACTTGCTGACAGATATTCTGAAATAAATTACCAAAATAATTGAAACTGGCATGGTTATATAGTCTTATTTTGACAAATAAATTGTGCAAAATTTTGCAGAATCTTAAAATATTGTGTGCAAAATTTTTAGTATTTTAGCACAGAATTCCCCCAGGAGTAATTAATGCCACTTGCATGACCCACCATAGGTGCCGCTCTGTGGGTATTCCAGCCCTGGAGCACCCACAGAAAAAAATAATGGATGCTCAGCACCTACCAGCCATAGTGGTTTTGCAGCCCTGGCCATGGATCAGCTGTTCTGGGGTGGTCCTGCCCCCACCCATCAGCTGTTAGGTATCTGTGCTTATTAGCTGTTTGGCGGGCTCCATCGATCAGTCATTTAGCAGCTCCTGGCTTCAGCCAGGTTGAGCGAGGGTGGGAAGCACAGGGCTCGCTCTGCTCTGCAGAAGCCAAGTGTGATCAGCAGCATGAGACCCTGCCCACCTGGGGCCGCCCCGCCTCCTACCTGCATCTCCTAGGCAGGCTCCCTGTGTGGCTGCAGCTCCCAGCCCGGCTACAACCGCAGGCAGCAGGTGCATCCCATTCCAGACGGAGAGAGCTGGGCTGGGGGTGGGGCCTGCTGCAGTGTTGGGAGACGGGGAGGGGAGTCCCTGGGTGCAGTTTGGGGGGCGGGGATGGGGGGCATTGACCCCCCCCATAGAGGCAAGGCATGGTGTGTGTGGGTGGAGCTGGCAAACTGACACTGCCCCCCCACTTTTGTGAATGAGGAACTGCTCCGCTCTGCCTGGGGGGTCTGTCCTCAGGGACACCATTGGGAGGGGAGTGGGGAGCTCCCGGCCTCCCCTTGAGTTTCCTACCGGCAGAGACATGCCCTAGCCCCAGATGGAACTCTTAAATGCGGCCCAGTTTGAGTGTGTGGAATGTGAGATGAGTTCTGTGCTACTGCCTTTGGAGCAGGGAGTTTGTTTATAAACAGAGGCAGGATGATTAAGCTAACAAAGGGCTTGTTATTAAATTAAATTAAGGATCGTTAGAAAACATTGCCAGGGGCTCCAGTTAAAAGATAGGAAACAAAGGGTAGGGATAAATGGTCATTTTTCAGAACGGAGAGACGTAAATAGTGGTGTCCTCCAGGGGCTGTACTGGGATCTGTGCAAATGACAACATATTCATAAATGATCTGGAAAAAGAGGTAAACAGTGAGGTGGCAACATTTGCAGGTGATCCAAAATTACTCAAGACAGTTAAGTCCAAAGCTGACTGCAAAGAGTTACAAAGGGATCTGACAAAACTGGGTGACTGGGCAACAAAATGGCAGATGAAATTCAATGTTGATAAATGCAAAGTAATGCACGTGCCAAAATATAATCCCAGCTATACATACAAAATAAGGGGGTCTAAATTAGCTGTTACCACTCAAGAAAGAGATCTTGGATTCATTGGGGATAGTTCTCCGAAAACATCTGCTCAATGTGCAGTGGCAGTCAAGAAGGCTAACAGAATGCTGAGAATCTTTGGGTATGTTGGGAATCTTATCTTAAGATAAATTGATAATAAGACAATAATGTAGCTTTCCTTAACATGCATCAAGACCATACCAATGATAGTTTCATCCAGAAAGCTACAGTCAGATGTAATGTTGCACCATATTGTGCACTAAGCACTCCTGGTGAAGGAGCCAAGTGTGCATGTGCATGAGTGATATATTGGGTCAGCTTTATGTTGACATAACTTGTGTCAGCCCAAGTTTGTGGTGCAGACATGGCCTAAGTCTTGTCTTACTGTTCTTGCCTTTGGTCTCTTATAACAAATGGGCCTACAAGTTTACCCTAATTGTAAGCTCAATTTTACAAAGTGAGTGTGAGTTCATAAGATGCCACAATATCTCATAACAAGAAAAGTTAATGGGAGAAGGTGCAAAAAAAAAAAAAAAAAGAAAGAAAGAAAAGCAAAAGACTGAAAAGGTTCAAAGGAAAAGGCCTGTTGACATAATTCAAGGACTTTGTTAAAAGCATGCCTGGTAAACAAGAAAAATATGGGACCGGAAATTAATGAATTAAAACTGGTGTATTGGATTAGGCCTAACTGGTGGACAAAATAATGAGGGGATGGGCTATTCCACTCATCACTTCATTTTGGGGTCCTTAAAGACTTCACCATCATGGCTGCCACCACCACCATTGCCTGGGACCCTCTTCATTTTATTCTGGAAAGATGTCCTGACTGGACCAGGCCAGTGAGAGGGAGTCAGATCACATTGCCACCTCCAGCTAAATCTCAAATACCACCTGAGATGTGAGACTTGGTCACACCCCACCCCTTCCTGTGTGTTCTTTTCCTTCCCTACATTTCCGTTCTTTCCTATCCTGCTCCTTTTTCCTTCTGTCTGCTAAGAGTCTGGTTTAGCCAGCCAAGACTGTATATTATACAACACTTTTGTGCATCCAATGAAGTGAGCTGTAGCTCACGAAAGCTTATGCTCAAATAAATTTGTTAGTCTCTAAGGTGCCACAAGTACTCCTTTTCTTTTTGCGGATACAGACTAACACAGCTGCTACGCTGAAACCTTTTTGTAAATCTGTGACCAGAAAGAGGTAGCTAAATGCAATGACCTAGACAGCCTGGTGCTGATACAAATTTGTCAGGACTTGGAGTGGCTGACAAGACCTGCTGTGCCTGTGTTTTTCCAGCAGTGAAAGTCAACACCAGAGACATAATCTGCATGTTTTATCTTTGCTGTTCTTTTTCCTCCCCTTTTTGGTGTGTTTATCTTTTCTTTGAAAATTGGCTTGGACTTTTAACAACAGCAATAACAGCTCCAGCCTGTGTCAACTAACTTCTTCTCTTTTCCCCAAAAGGACAGGTTTTACCATCTTTAGTAACATCTAAGAGACTGTCAAAAAAGGGGGTTTTCCTTCTAGACATTCTCTCCAGCTAAAGGGAAAAAGGGACGTTGTTAAAATGAAAGATTCACTTTATATTTTATATTTCAAATGCTTTAACCATTTTTGCTGCTTTTCCTGTATCTTTAATAACAGGTTAAAAATATGTTTAATTGTGTGTTTACCATGATACTAAGCTGGCAAGGTCTCTGTATACCAAACACAAAACTTTGTTTAATACTATTTAATGTGGGACAGTAACTGGGTTATGTTAACACCCTTGACTCTTTTAAATGCAACATATGGGCCCAATTAATTCAACAGGCACTACCTCAGCTGAGGAAAGAGACACATTTCCTACCTGAACTGATGTCCGCCATATCAATCAGTCCAGCCTCCTAAATATACAGGAATGTTCTTGGCTTTCCTTCTCTTCCTTTAAATCTTCTGAGTAAGTTTAGAATTTTGTTTCATCATACAATGAAAATTAGTCTTGCTTTCCCCCCTTCCTGCTATTTTCCTTGTATGTGTAAAGGAAGAGAAAACAACAAATATCAATAACCCTCTGAGGAGTTAAACTCTCAGCCACAGACAAGGCCCCTACATTTCCTAAGCCCTAGACTCGGAGTGTATACTGTACCATTAGCCACAATTAAACACAACATGGCTCATGCACAAGAAGAGATGGCCAGGAAGGACCAAAAATGTATGCCCTATTTTCTTCATCACCAAAACCTGCAGTGTTCATACTCCATGGGTTGTGTGCACCTGGAGACAGGGCACACAGGAGGTGTGGTTTATGAACCTGTACCTACGCTCTCCAAATCTCTTTTGCAACCACCTTTGTTGCAATTATTTATGCTTCTAACATAAATCATCGCCACCAGCAGCCATGAAGTGAATGGGCTTCCATTTCTTGGCCCATTTGAATCTTGCTTAGGTCTGAATTCATTCATGAAAGTCCTAATCCTCCAAAGGTTTTCCTGCTATAAACTAATACAAACTGCTTTATATTACTTTGCAGTTTTATCCGGTAAATCATATAAAATATTGGTCCAGTTTAGAAAATTTATTTTGTGCTTATAATTCAAAATACATGTTAAACCTACATATTATTTCTATAAGGCTTCAAGGGAAGGTTTTATATTGTTATGCAGAAAAGTGCTAATGGCTGCCATCAGGGAGGCCTCACATCCAAAAACAATCATGGATTTGATTAAAGCCAATGCAGGTGCCACGCCCTCTTTTAGGGACAGCAGAAAGAACAATCAAGCCAGAGGCTTCCCAGGTGCAAACCCAGGAGCCAGGATATTGATTGTATGCAGAAAGCCAGGAGAAGGCATGTGAGTGATCCTGAGAAGGAGCAGAAAGACACAGCTTCCGGGGCACAGAACTTTAGAGTGGCAGACCTGTGGATTTTTGTGCTAGGAAACTGCCTGCTATTTGTTTCTACTGAGTTTGAGGACTTTGTGTACATTAATTACAGCAAGAAAATTCATGATTTGTATCACTAATTTCTCATCCTAATGGAAAAATCTACTAGGCCCAGAATTTTGGCTAAACAGTTGAGCTAGAAGGCACTTAAGTAAGATAAAAGGAGAATCAATTTTAATGAATTCTGAAACATTTTAATGAGTTGATTAATTTTTAAAATTTTTGTTTGACAACAGTCACAAACGGAAGTGAAATATTCAATTTCCCTTACATTCTATTATTCGGAAGTCAAAACTAACTAGGGATTGATTGTTAATAACATGGGTGTGGCATTCCCCAGGATACAATCTGGACTATTGAACAGCTGTGTCCCCTTAATTGTCTGGCCTGGGGTGTCTCTTACATGACTATGCTGTCAGAACATCCGCACCTGGCCAGCTCACACAACCTTCATCATGCAAGTTCACTCCTAGCTAAACACACAAGCACTCTAACCAGTCACTCATGAATTGCACATAGGGGGACACCCACAAATTCTTATTTCCAGACTTTCCCCTAGAAATGTGCATCTTGTACTGTGTAGCACACTACTGAACATTGCAAGCTCATAGAAAGTCTGTCATTTCATCGAAGGAAAATGATATGTCCATCAGCTTTGCTTGTCCCAAATGGATATTCCTACACACTTTAATCCAAACACACTTGTTAAGATAAAACAATAAGAGAAGTTTATTAACTACAAAAAGATAGATTTTAAGTGATTACAAGAATTGATGCATAGAAGTCAAAATTGGTTACAAAATAAAAGAATAAAATGCAAGCTAATACCTAACTTAACAAGACTTAAAAGCAAAGGTTTTGTCTCAACATATGCTGCTGTAACTTTTACAGGCTGCATCTCCTTTCAGCCTGGGACCACTCCCCACTTACTTCAGTTCTTTGAGAGCTGTTAATGTCATGAGCAGAGAGACAGGAAGAGGGGAGGTGAAGTCAAGTGTTTTCCTGCCCTCCTATAACTCCATTGCTTGTGCTAGAAACATCCTTCCTGAGTCACAGTAATAGGCAATCTGTTGTGGATGTGAGGTTTGAAATGTTGCTGTGATGCAATGTAAATTGCTTAGTCACATCTTCTCATTGCTGGAGAACGACTGCTTGTCTTAACCTTAGAGCATGTTACAACAATTATACATAATGGAATCTAATAACTTCCCATACAATGTTGATATACTAATTTTACCAGGAGAACAATATTCAGCACTTTATGAGTTTTCAAGTGATATCTTACAAGGCAACTTTGTACAAAATGTATCATACTTTGGAAAAGTGGTGAGCATAATAGGATAGACTGTCACAATGTGTGATTATAAACATGTTATAGTATATCAGGAAACAAAGGAAAATTGCTCAATCAGTGATGTGAAAATCTGGGGATAAATTCATTTTGTACAAACTTGGGTACCCAAAATAATCAAAGAAATTGAAAAAGTTGTGATCAAGAAACTAATAAAAATCCTTGGGCAGTTTGAAAATGGACTAAAAAAAAAACCCAGAATTGACGCTACTGATATGTAAAGGACCTTATGCAGTTTTAACTCTTATAAATTTAAATTTAAATACAAAGAGTAAGTTTCAGGAAAACAAAATACTGAATTACCATCATCAGTTGTGAACAAATTTCACATGCCCTAAATCCTGATAGAGAAAACAATTTTTCTTGGAGAAAGGCAATTACTCAAAGTAAAAGCCAGTTTTATTTGTGTATGATATACTTCAAAGCATGGGACTAACAAATTGGGACATACCATAGGTCACTCCACCCAGGAAGTACCAATGTGCAGCTTTTATAGAAGTCAGTGAGTTAGGATTCTCTTGCATTTTATCTCTTGCACCTGCAAACTAGACTCCAAAAAGGAATCTCCAGCTCCCAAAGAAGAAGAATAGTCAGTCAAGAAATATCTCTGGACAAGGGCATCTGCGAGGAAAACCCCATGTTTAAGACACAAGCAAGAGAGCTACACTGAAAAAACACTACAGCACAGTTGCAGCAGCTGATGTGGTTAGACAAGTTTGTGGGTGTAACCAAGTGTCCACAAAGCACTACAAAGGGATTAGTTTGTCTTTATTCATAAATCATCCACCTGTATCTGGAACAGGTATTCTGACTTGGAGGAGGCAAATAATAGTATTACTCAGAAGGCTAGAGTCTATTCTGGGATCCAGATCCTTTGTGCTGCTCTGTTTGCATGAAAAGGAGCTGGATCTCCCCAGCCTTGTATTTCCCTGGTGTATTTCCCCAGGCATAGCCAGCTCTTGCATCCCCTGCCTTCCATTACAGTTCCTGGCATAGGCAGCAAGCATATAGGCATTGTGTTAGGGCAGCCATTCCTTGCAATTCCCAACGTAGGGAGTGTGTAAGGCACATTAAAAGTGTGGCCAGAATAATAAGCTCTGGCTGTTCTTGAGTGGTGTAATGGCCTGGGGGGCCATAGTCAGCCAGCATATTGAGCAACAGCAGCTACTGGTCATAGTTGAGAATCTGGACCATAATTAATAATTGCTCTAACTACATTCCAGTTCCATGAGGTGTCTGAGGGCTTAGAAATCAGAGGACTTTGGCCCAAATCCACAAAGGGCCTTGCGTGTTGTGATGTTGTCACTGGACAATGGGTTGTTCTGCTGATGGTCCTTATCCAGCTCTCCAGCTAAATGATTGAATAATTAAGAATCAATTGGGCCAGAGAATGAGAATTGCTCTATAATCAATGGCAGTCACCTGAGAGGTTGGGGAACCCCTGTTCAAATCCCTTCTCCACATCAGGCAGAGGAGGGAATTGAACCATGGTTTCCCAAATTCTGGGAGATTATCTAGCAACTGGGCTCAAGATTATAAGGGAATCCTCCTCCTACCCCCACCCCAGCTGTTGTGTGGAGTTAGGTGCCCTGTGGGCAACCCTACCAGATCAAGCCAAGCATTCAAGATAGGGACTCCTTTGCCCATCTTCTTCCTGTTTGTGGATCACGCTGGGGCTGAGGTGGGAGATAGGTGCTAGGGTGCCTAGTGTGAGGCAGCAATGCGCATGTCCAGAATCAGAAGCATAGGTTTCTAGGGAATTTTTACTGCAAAAGTTAAGGTGCCAAGTGAGTTTGGGTACCTACAGGTTAGATGGCAGCAAAGTGGGGATTTTGTGGTGCCTAACAATGGGATTTAGGTACTTCAGTCCCTTTGTGGATCTGGACCTTTAAGTCTAATGATCCTTTACTTTGCTGACCATTTGAGCCTATGCTTTGTCTGAACTGACTAATGAAAGGGAGTTCCACCAATAATTAGAGACTCACATTTAAAAGTAGGGGTTCCATTTAAATGTCCACTTGTGAACACTGGGTTACAAGATATAGAATAAGTTATATTCAACATTAAACAAATAGAATAACTGAAGTGTTGAGTACTGAAGCATTAGCTGAAATAAACTGTACTAGCAGTCACAGTATTGGTAGTTACAGAAGTAGCTATTAATGTAGTTTCTCTTTGTCTAATAATTAGGTAATTACTTTGAGGTCAAAGAATTCACATAAATTAGTAACTGATGTGGGGAAATGATGTTGTAAGCTAGTTAAGACTTTTGTTAATTGAATCTCATTGTCAGTTATTTTTCTGTATATTAAACTATCTCAAGGATGAACTCTAGCATATCTAATGTATTCTGATCATTTGCTTCAGGGGTACCTTTTAAATTGCATCTGGACAAAAACCACGGCACTCTAATGATTTTTGTAGAACTGATCTCCACAGTAAAACACCCCAATTCTCCCTGTTATTACTTTTCTCTACAGGCACAAAATTGATGCTTTCAGTTGGGGAAAACTGGTGGTTCAGAAATGTTATTCTCCCTACATTCTGCAGTATTGTTTTACATACCAAGCCCAGGTTTTCCATCAGTGGTGCTATATATAACACAATCATAGTAGAGTATGAATAATAGATAATAATAATCTTCCTTTACTTAACACTTGTTTTCAAAAGATTTCACAAACATCCGTTAATGCTTGCAACACCCCTATGAAGTAAGTATTATTCTCATAGTAAGGCAGGAAGGTTAAGTGACTTTCTCAGCCCTGGTCTACACTAGGACTTTAGGTCGAATTTAGCAGCGTTAAATCGATGTAAACCTGCACCCGTCCACACAATGAAGCCCTTTATTTCGACTTAAAGGGCTCTTAAAATCGATTTCCTTACTCCACCCCTGACAAGTGGATTAGCGCTTAAATCGACGTTGCCGGCTCGAATTTGGGGTACTGTGGACACAATTCAATGGTATTGGCCTCCGGGAGCTATCCCAGAGTGCTCCATTCTGACCGCTCTGGACAGCACTCTCAACTCAGATGCACTGGCCAGGTAGACAGGAAAAGAACCGCGAATTTTTGAATCTCATTTCCTGTTTGGCCAGCGTGGAAAGCTGCAGGTGACCATGCAGAGCTCATCAGCACAGGTGACCATGATGGAGTCCCAGAATCGCAAAAGAGCTCCAGCATGGACCGAACGGGAGGTACGGGATCTGATCGCTGTATGGGGACAGGAATCCGTGCTATCAGAACTCCGTTCCAGTTTTCGAAATGCCAAAACCTTTGTCAAAATCTCCCAGGGCATGAAGGACAGAGGCCATAACAGGGACCCGAAGCAGTGCCGCGTGAAACTGAAGGAGCTGAGGCAAGCCTACCAGAAAACCAGAGAGGCGAACAGCCGCTCTGGGTCAGAGCCCCAAACATGCCGCTTCTATGATGAGCTGCATGCCATTTTAGGGGGTTCAGCCACCACTACCCCAGCCGTGTTGTTTGACTCCTTCAATGGAGATGGAGGCAATACGGAAGCAGGTTTTGGGGACGAAGAAGATGATGATGAGGAGGAGGTTGTAGATAGCTCACAGCAAGCAAGCGGAGAAACCGGTTTTCCCGACAGCCAGGAACTGTTTCTCACCCTAGACCTGGAGCCAGTACCCCCCGAACCCACCCAAGGCTGCCTCCTGGACCCAGCAGGTGGAGAAGGGACCTCTGGTGAGTGTACCTTTTAAAATACTATACATGGTTTAAAAGCAAGCATGTGAAAGGATTACTTTGCCCTGGCATTTGCGGTTCTCCTAGATGTAGTCCTAAAGCCTTTGCAAAAGGTTTCTGGGGAGGGCAGCCTTATTGCGTCCTTCATGGTAGGACACTTTACCACTCCAGGCCAGTAACACGTACTCAGGAATCATTGTAGAACAAAGCATTGCAGTGTATGTTTGCTGGCATTCAAACAACATCTGTTCTTTATCTCTCTGTGTTATCCTCAGGAGAGTGAGATATAATTCATGGTCACCTGGTTGAAATAGAGTGCTTTTCTTCAGGGGACACTCAGAGGAGCCCATTCCTGCTGGGCTGTTTGCCTGTGGCTAAACAGAAATGTTCCCCGCTGTTAGCCACAGGGAGGGGGGAAGGTTGAGGGGGTAGTCACGCGGTGGGAGGAGGCAAAATGCGACCTTGTAACAAAAGCACATGTGCTATGTATGTAATGTTAACAGCAAGGTTTACCCTGAAAGAGTGTAGCCACTGTTTTATAAAATGTGTCTTTTTAAATACCGCTGTCCCTTTTTTTTTCTCCACCAGCTGCATGTGTTTCAATGATCACAGGATCTTCTCCTTCCCAGAGGCTAGTGAAGCTTAGAAAGAAAAAAAAATGCACTCGCGATGAAATGTTCTCCGAGCTCATGCTGTCCTCCCACACTGACAGAGCACAGATGAATGCGTGGAGGCAAATAATGTCAGACAGCAGGAAAGCACAAAATGACCGGGAGGAGAGGTGGCGGGCTGAAGAGAGTAAGTGGCGGGCTGAAGAGAGTAAGTGGCGGGCTGAAGACAGGGCTGAAGCTCAAATGTGGCGGCAGCGTGATGAGAGGAGGCAGGATTCAATGCTGAGGCTGCTGCAAGACCAAACCAGTATGCTCCAGTGTATGGTTGACCTGCAGCAAAGGCAGCTGGAGCACAGACTGCCACTGCAGCCCCTCTGTAACCAACCGCCCTCCTCCCCAAGTTCCATAGCCTCCACACCCAGATGCCCAAGAACGCGGTGGGGGGGCCTCCGGCCAAGCAGCCACTCCACCACAGAGGATTGCCCCAAAAAAAGAAGGCTGTCATTCAATAAATTTTAAAGTTGTAAACTTTTAAAGTGCTGTGCTTAAAGTGCTGTGTGGCATTTTCCTTCCCTCCTCCACCACCCCTCCTGGGCTACCTTGGTAGTCATCCCCCTATTTGTGTGATGAATGAATAAAGAATGCATGAATGTGAAGCAACAATGACTTTATTGCCTCTGCAAGCGGTGATTGAAGGGAGGAGGGGTGGGTGGTTAGCTTACAGGGAAGTAGAGTGAACCAAGGGGCGGGGGGTTTCATCAAGGAGAAACAAACAGAACTTTCACACCGTAGCCTGGCCAGTCATGAAACTGGTTTTCAAAGTTTCTCTGATGCATACCGCGCCCTCCTGTGCTCTTCTAACCGCCCTGGTGTCTGGCTGCGCGTAACCAGCAGCCAGGCGATTTGCCTCAACCTCCCACCCCGCCATAAACGTCTCCCCCTTACTCTCACAGATATTGTGGAGCACACAGCAAGCAGTAATAACAGTGGGAATATTGATTTCGCTGAGGTCTAAGCGAGTCAGTAAACTGCGCCAGCGCGCCTTTAAACGTCCAAATGCACGTTCTACCACCATTCTGCACTTGCTCAGCCTGTAGTTGAACAGCTCCTGACTACTGTCCAGGCTGCCTGTGTACGGCTTCATGAGCCATGGCATTAAGGGGTAGGCTGGGTCCCCAAGGATACATATAGGCATTTCAACATCCCCAACAGTTATTTTCTGGTCTGAGAATAAAGTCCCTTCCTGCAGCTTTTGAAACAGACCAGAGTTCCTGAAGATGCGAGCGTCATGTACCTTTCCCGGCCATCCCACATTGATGTTGGTGAAACGTCCCTTGTGATCCACCAGAGCTTGCAGCACTATCGAAAAGTACCCCTTGCGGTTTATGTACTTGGCGGCTTGGTGCGCCGGTGCCAAGATAGGGATATGGGTTCCGTCTATAGCCCCACCACAGTTAGGGAATCCCATTGCAGCAAAGCCATCCACTATGACCTGCACATTTCCCAGGGTCACTACCCTTGATATCAGCAGATCTTTGATTGCGTGGGCTACTTGCATCACAGCAGCCCCCACAGTAGATTTGCCCACTCCAAATTGATTCCCAACTGACCGGTAGCTGTCTGGCGTTGCAAGCTTCCACAGGGCTATCGCCACTCGCTTCTCAACTGTGAGGGCTGCTCTCATCTTGGTATTCATGCGCCTCAGGGCAGGGGAAAGCAAGTCACAAAGTTCCATGAAAGTGCCCTTACGCATGCGAAAGTTTCGCAGCCACTGGGAATCGTCCCAGACCTGCAACACTATGCGGTCCCACCAGTCTGTGCTTGTTTCCCGAGCCCAGAATCGGCGTTCCACAGCATGAACCTGCCCCATTAGCACCATGATGCATGCATTGGCAGGGCCCATGCTTTCAGAGAAATCTGTGTCCATGTCCTGATCACTCACGTGACCGCGCTGACTTCGCCTCCTCGCCCGGTATCGCTTTGCCAGGTTCTGGTGCTGCATATACTGCTGGATAATGCGTGTGGTGTTTAATGTGCTCCTAATTGCCAAAGTGAGCTGAGCGGCCTCCATGCTTGCCTTGGTATGTCGTCCGCACAGAAAAAAGGTGCGGAACGATTGTCTGCCGTTGCTCTGACGGAGGGAGGGGCGACTGACGACACGGTTTACATGGTTGGCTTCAGGGAGCTAAAATCAACAAAGGGGGTGGCTTTACATCAAGGAGTATTTCAGGCAGGACTTCACGGAGGGTTCCAATAAGAAATGGTGCACCTAAGTTATCGTTCTTATTGGAACAAGGAGGTTAGCCTGGCCTCTGATTGATACATGGCTAGATTTACCTCGCTGCACCTTCTCTGTGAGTGACTGCAGTGTGACCTAGAGGAATGAGTCCCCTAGACAGGGGAGGAGGCAAATGAATACAAAACAAATCTGGTCTATTTCTTGTTTTGATCCACTCCATCTATCTTTTACATCTTTGGCTGGCAGCAGACGGTGCAGAAGGACTGCATGCCATCCACATCTCATGGCTGCTCAGCAGAAGATGGTACAGTACGACTGCTAGCCATCCTCATCTCTTGCCTGCCTGGCAGAAGATGGTACAGTACGACTGCTAGCAGTCCGTATCGCCTGCCCGCTCACCATAAGACGGTTCAATAGGACTGACTGCAGGACTAAAGAGAATGACCTGGTCAAGTCACTCCAAATTTAGTCCCTGCACCCATGTCTGCCCAGGCGCTCCCAGCCGACGTGGCCAGGAGCACCTCGGACACGACGAGGACGACTACCAGTCGTATTGCACCGTCTGCTGCCAGAAGGCAATGGGTTGCTGCTACTGTGCAGCAAAGCCGTACCACGTCTGCCAGCACCCAGGAGACATAGGGTGATGGTTACCTGAGCGGGCTCCATGCTTGCCGTGGTATGGCGTCTGCACAGGTAACTCAGGAAAAAAGGCGCGAAACGATTGTCTACCCTTGCTTTCACGGAGGGAGGGAGGGAACGGGGGCCTGACGATATGTACCCAGAACCACCCGCGACAATGTTTTAGCCCCATCAGGCATTGGGATCTCAACCCAGAATTCCAATGGGCAGCGGAGACTGCGGGAACTGTGGGATAGCTACCCACAGTGCAACGCTCCGGAAGTCGACTCTAGCCTCGGTACTGTGGAAGCGCTCCGCCGAGTTAATGCACTTAATGCACTTAGAGCATTTTCTGTGGGGACACACACACTCGAATATATAAAACCGATTTCTAAAAAAACGACTTCTATAAATTCGACCTTATTCCGTAGTGTAGACATACCCTCAGGGTCTCAGCATCAGATCCAGGATTAGAACTCCAAGTTCCCGTCTCATAGTTGGGTGCTCAGAGCACTAGATCATGCCTTTCTCATTATGCAATTTTAAAAGAGAAATGATCAGATATAGAGGTTTGAGGGTGGAACTTGTGTAAAGTAATGCTACTTCCCCCAGCCTCCTGTACTCTGGGTCTCATTTCTCTCACCTGTAAAAAAAAGAGAAGGCAATGATACATATCTATCTTACACAGGTATTTGTGAGACAAACTATTTGAACGGGTCGGAAGATAAGGGCCTGATCCAAAGTCCACTGAGGGTATGTCTACAGCGCAGCTCATGGGTGTGATTCCCAGGCCAGGAGGACATAAACACATTAGCTCTACTGGAGCTAACGTGCTAAAAATAGCAATGTGGATATGGTGGCAGCTCGGGCTAACCACCCGAATACAATCCTGCCCAACATATTTGGGTAGCTACACCCTAGCCACACTGCTATTTTTAAGATGTTAGCTGAAGCAAAGTTAGCGTCTGTCTACCCACCCAAACTGGGAATCTCAACTTCTATGTGAGTAGACATATCCTGAAGTGAATGGCAATTTTTCTACTAACTACGCTGTATTCTGGATCAGGCCCTAAATGCAAAGAATTATTTTTATTTATTATAATTAGAAATAATATGGAGATATAACCCTTGAAGATGTTCTACCATAAAGGAATTTCTGTCAAGAAAGCTGGAAGCAGGGAGGAAGCCATCTGGGGCTTCTCATCCCCCTTGCCCCGTTATGCAGCATCAAAGCCGTAGAGAGAGTTTAGACACTAAGGGCTAAATCCACAAAAAGACGTAGGCTTTTTGACACTCAGCATTGCAATGCCCAACATTTATCACCTAGAAGATCCGTGGAGTTCAAAAAGCCTGAGTGAGGGGCTCAGGCTTCCTACACAATGACTAGAGATTGGCACCTACGAATGGGATTCACAAAAGCCAGCATGCACTTAAATAAGTGGGGAGGGGGCTGTCCTAAGCCCCAAGCCCCTCAGAGTGTTCATCACCTAACTCCACTTCTTCAGCTGCGAACCCTCTCCTGGAGTTAAGTGCCTCAGGGCTGATCTACACTACCCAGTTAGGTCAACATAAGGCATCTTAGACACTACAGCCTTCCTCCCATGGATGTAAGTGCCCTACTACACTGACATCATAACTCCGCCTCCACGAGAGGCGTAAGGCTTATGTTAGTGTAGTTAGGTCAACGCAGTGTCTGTGTAGACCAACGGTCCCCAAATTGTGGGGAGAAAATCTTGGGCGGGGCATGGTGGGCCTGATCCAGCCCCCATGAGGGGCAAGGGAGTGCCACCCAGCCACACTCTCCCTCCAGCAGTGGTCCTTGCTCCTGACCCCTGCCCAGGGCTCCTCTCTCAACCCCAGCCCGGTGCTCCAGCCAGGGCTCTACTCCCAGCCGCAGCCTCAGCCCCTGGCTGTGGCTCCATTCCCGGCCGCCTTACCAGGGGCACCATTTCAGATTTTTTTGGGAGGGGGAACTTTAACCATGATTCCAAGGGCTGCTTAGGCACCTGGAAACTCTAGGGTTTTTTTTGCAGATAACTTAGAAATTAGCTTATAGAAGCACTGTATCTAATTCCTATATAAAAAAAAGAGGCTTTAATAAATATTCGATCCACTCAGCTCTAATACTAACATGTTCTCACATCTTGTGTCAAGTCACTTAAGTAACACTGGTTAGGTTTTAAATTTTAATGTATATTCTTTGTTACTAACTCTTGAATATAACAATTGAAACAACTGTTGAAAATTTGGATTACTGACCCTCCCAGCCCCACCCCTTCCGCCCAAAGCCCTGCCCCTTCCAGGGGCTGGAACCGGCCCCCCGTACCTGTAAGAATTTATTATTACTTTCACCCCTGGCCTTTAGGGTGCACTGGGGTCACATTTTGAAGCTTTCTCCACAGCCACGAGGACTAGAACCTTCATTTTTCTTTAAGCACGAAGGCTGAAATCATCACATATCCACTTGACTCCAGGAGCTGGGGCTTTAAGGAGAACAATTATCATGAGACTCATGACAAAATCATGAGAATTGGCAACACTGCTTTTACTTCTGTTGAAAGGCTAGTTACTTTCCAGAAGGCTCTTAAACACAACACTACAGCGACTGAGTTACAGTTCTCACAGAATATTTAAAACCAAACACCAAGAAAATTCTATATTTTAAAGTTGAAAAAACCCCTGAGACTTCTAAGGTATATCAGGGCCACCGCAGGCAGGAAAGGAAAATAAACTGGCACAGGAACTCTGGACAGCTTTTCCTTTAGAAAAAAAGTTGGAGGGTCAAATCTTCTAACTAAAACTTCTATTGCCATCAGTGCCTCCACTCATAGATATAAACATCACAGTGACCATGTGATAACATGTTTGGTCAATAACTATACACTTCACACTTAAATATCTGAGTCATCTTACCCAGAGTTACACCTCTTATATGCATTTGGCTTAGGGACTGGATTTTCTGTCATATTCTGAACAGTGCTGAATGGTGCCCAGTGAATAATGCAAATTATGACACTAATCGTTGACTTTATGGACTCTGTGGATGCAGTTTCTGTTCTTTGTTCTGGAATTGGCCTGAATACAGCTGAAACCCTAAGAATTTGAGGCATAAACACATCTGATACTTATATGACACTTTCTTATTCCTTTCTTTTCTCAAACTCAGAACAAAAAATGACTGAACAAAATGGTTTTCAGTTAAAAAGTAAAATTGCACAGCAGCCATTGCTGTACAACCCAGCATGCGGCTGAACCTACCACCCCTTGGGAGTTAAGTGATTTCCTCTCATCTGACTCTCATTCTCCCTAACTTCTGTGCTGCTTTTCATGCTGTTAACCAGGACATCTATCCTGGGACCATTTGCTGGAATCTCAGAGAACTGGCTGCCTTGGTTTTGCTCCAGTCTATCAGAGTCCTCTTCTTTTGCAGCATGCAGCAGAGAGAGAGAGTGGCTGGTCTGCTGGGATAGGGAGCTAGCTCAGAAAGACCTGGGTTGTGTCCCCCCCATGGACTTTCTGTCTGACCCCAGGCCAGTGCTTTAAGGACAGAATTTCAAAGGTTTTTAGGCACCCAAAGATGCAGCTAGATATCTAGTGGGGTTTACAAAGCACCAAACCTTCTAAGTGCATTTGAAAATCTACTAGGCACCTAAATACCTTTGAAAATCTGGCCCTTAGTCTGTGTGTGCCTCAGTGCCCCATTTGTACTGCGGGGCTGGGAGGAGAAACAGGTTTGAGATTGTGAAGTGCAGCCTTAGATACCATGGTGATGGGGCCACATAAGTACGACAGGTAGAGTGGGAACTTCTCTATACGCTGCTAGCCCTTCCCTGGGTTTGACCCCTTCTTTTCATCTATGCCCCCAAATCTCCCCCTTTTCTGCATGTAACCTAGGCTCAGCGCTTTGTGTATTTTTTCTGAGTCCCTGCAGTGTTCTCTCTAAGGCCTTCTCCACACTGGCAAGTTACAGCGCACTAAAGCAGCTTTCTGTGGTGTAACCCCCGAGGCGCCCACGCTGCCAAGCCACTCAGCACGCAGAGACTGCGCAGTTGCAGCACTGTAAAAAAAAACCACCCCGACAAGAGGCGCGGAGCTTTCCGTGCCAGGGCTACAGCGCCGTAGTGCCACTGTAGACACCCTGGTCGATGGCAGCGCGCAACTGGCCTCCGGGAGGTGTCCCACAATGCCTGCTCTCGCCTCTCTGGTCTTCGATTTGAACTCTTCTGCCCTGCCCTCAGCTGACCAACCATTAGCCCCGCCCTTTACATTCCTTGGGAATTTTGAAAGTCCCCTTCCTGTTTGTTCAGTGACGCGTGCAGTGGGCTCTGGGCATTTTTCCAGGTGGCCAGGCCTGCTCCACGCACCAGGCAATTCCCCGCTTGGAGCAATGCCGAGCTGCTGGAGCTCATCGGCATTCGGGGACAGGAGGCTGTCCAGTCCCAGCTGCGCTCCAGCCGTAGGAAATATGATACCTACGGACAGATTTCACGATGCATGACAGAAAGGAGTCATGACCGGGACACACTGCAGTGCAAGGTCAAAGTGAAGGAGCTGCATCCGCCTACCACAAGGTGCAGGAGGCAAACCGCCGCTCCAGTGCTGTGCCCACGAGCTGAACGTGATACTCGGCGGCGACCCCACCTCCATTGTGAAGGCCCCTGTGGATAATTCATTGGCTCACATGTCAGTCGAGAGTGGACTGAGCCAGGAGGAGGAAATCTTGGATGAGGATGTGGAGGGGGACCCAAAGGCAGAGGACGACTAGGAGGTCAGAGATTCAAGCAGCCAGGAGCTCTTCTCTACCTCGGAGGAGGCTAGCCAGTCACAGCTGTCAGAGAATGGCGAAGCACAAACAGCAGAGGAGGCCCCTGGTAAGTGGTTTTGATTTTGGGAATCGCTGAAATGAGTTGCTGGGGGAAGGAGGGAGCAGAAAGCAGGCTTGTGTCTGTATGATGTGCGTACCACCACATTCCTAATCTGAGCGGCGGAACAGGGTGTTGATTGACTCTCTCACTTCACAGGAATCTGCCTCAGAGATCTCCACAAAACTCTCCTGGAGTCTAGATACGGGGCAATCCGCTGCCGCAGGTTTTTTGCCAGAGCTGCTTTGTTTTCCCATGCCACTCTGCTGTCATGGGGGGCGGGCAGAGCTGGGAGGGGCAGGGGGAGGGACCATTGCTGTACACAGGCGAGCCGCATAAGGGCCAGGGCAGAAGCCGCAGTCTTGGGGAAGACCCTCCTTTGATTCCTTGCTCACCCTCATCAGAGAGATATCTTCCATAATGAACACGGCCTGTGGAAAATGTGGGGACAGTAATGATTTCAGGCCCCCCCTACTGTGCTGGCTCTCCCCAAAAGCCATGTGCCCAGAGTACAGCAAGGTCCTGGAACACTGATTTACCCTGCCCCTGCGATTACTCACCATTTTGGGGACTTGTGGCTTATACGTGCTTGCCTGGGGTCAGCAAGTTAGTTACAGGTATGTGAATACTGCCTGTGTTTTAAATCACTGAATCAGTGGTCTGTGTGTTGCAAATAATACTGCTTCTGTAAAATGTTGCATTTTGTCTTCACAGATATGACCTTGGGAGCCCAGCCTTCCTCTTTGTTATCGCCAGCTGAACAGCTGCGCAGAATTAGAAAGCGGCCACAAAAAACTAAAGAGGACTTTCTGTATGAAGTTATGATGCACTCCACGGCTGAAAAGCAAGAATTGAAGGAGTGGCGGGACAGCAAGGAGAGGGACCGAAAGGAGAATGCGGAGTGCCAGAACAAAGCCACGGAGCGGCTCTTAAACGTTATGGAGTGCCAGGTGGACACACTCCGGGTGCTACTAGCATTGCAAATGGAGCAGCTCCGTGCCCGCCCTCCCCTGTAGCTGCTGTTGCAAACTCCCATATGCCCCCCAAACACCATCAACATGCTGTTATCAACCTCCTGGCTCCAATCTGTACCCGCTGCATTCCACTCCTGCCCCATCAGTCCAGCCCTGCGGACTCCCAGTACCCATGGCACTCAACACCCGTCCCTCTGAAGTTTAGCCCTGCTGAAGTACAGTACCTGCTGCACTGTATTCCAAAGGACAAGGTTCCATACGATACCTGGACATACACAAATCTTTAACAGTCCCAGGACTCCACCTCCTCCTGGGACCCTCTCTTCCCTCATCCCCCACAGTGCTCATGTGTTTTTTTGTTTGTCTCTCTGCCCCCAATTGTTGTTTTTTAATAAAAGAATTGTTTTGGTTTGCAAGCAATCTTTATTCCATTCATTGAAAGCAAACAGAGCCCTGAAAAGCAACAGGCAAGTTTCTTAAATCTTCACAGTGCATGGTCTGCACCAATCACAATCACCTCCTAGCATTACAAGCACTGCACTCCCAAGCATAGCAACAAATATGAGTGGCTTTCAGTTTCAGATTGCTGCCTCAAGGCATCCTTGATCCTTATGGCCTCACGCTGCACCCCTCTAATAGCCCTGGTCTCTGGCTGTTCAAATTCAGCCTCCAGGGGCGGAGCCTCAGTGGTCTAGCCCTGAGTGAAGCTCTCACCCTTCCCTTCACAAATATTATGGAGGTACAGCACGCGGCTATAAGCATAGGAATATTGTCATCGGCCAGGTCCAGCCTCCCATATAGGCAGTGCCAGTGGGCCTTTAAATGGCCAAAAGCACACTCAACAGTCATTCTGCACTTGCTCAGCTTGTTGTTGAACCGCTCCTTGCTGGTGCAAGGTTCCCCGTGAATGGCTTCATGAGCCACGGCATTAAGGGATAGGCGGGGTCTCCCAGGATCACAATGGGCATTTCCACTTCCCTTACAGTGATCTTCTGGTCCGGGAAGAAAGTCCCTGCTTGCAGCTTCCTGAACAGACCAGTGTTCCGAAAGATACATGCGTCATGCACCTTTCCGGACCAGCCTCTGTTAATGTCCGTGAAACGCCCATGGTGATTCACAAGCGCCTGGAGAACTATAGAGAAAATCCCTTCCAATTGATGTACTTGGTGGCTAGGTAGTCTGGTGCCAGAATTGGAATATGCGTGCCATCTATCACCTCTCTGCAGTTAGGGAAGCACATTTGTGCAAAGCCATCCACAATGTCACGCACGTTGCCCAGAGTCACGGTTTTTCAGAGCAGGATGTGATTAATAGCCCTGCACACTTCCGTCATCACGAGTCCAAACTGTTGACTTTCCAACTCCAAACTGGTTAGTGACCTATTGGCAGCAGTCTGGAGTAGCCAGCTTCCACAGTGCAATCGCCACACACTTCTCCAACGGCAGGGTAGCTCTCATTCTCGTGTCCTTGCACTGCAGGGCTGGGGTGAGCTCATCACACAATCCCATGAATGTGGCTTTCCTCATCTGAAATTTCTGCAGCCACTGCTCGTCATCCCAGACATGCATGACGATATGATCCCACCACTCAGTGCTCGTTTCCCGAGCCCACAAGCAGCATTCTACTGTGGTTAGCACCTCTGTGAATGCCACAACCAGAGTCCAGCGGAAGGCACCAAAAATTATTAGAGGGCTGAAGCACATGATTTATGTGGAGAGGCTGAGGGAACTGGGATTGTTTAGTCTGCAGAAAAGAAGAATGAGGGGGGATTTGATAGGTGCTTTCAACTACCTGAAGGGGGGGTTCCAAAGAGGATGGATCTAGACTGTTCTCAGTGGTACCAGATGATAGAACAAGGAGTAATGGTCTCAAGTTGCAGTGGGGGAGGTTTAGGTTGGATATTAGGAAAAACTTTTTCACTAGGAGGATGGTGAAGCACTGGAATGAGTTACCTAGGGAGGTGGTGGAAACTCCTTCCTTTGCGGTTTTTAAGGTCAGGCTTGACAAACCTCTGGCTGGGGTGATTTAGTTGGGGATTAGGTCCTGCTTTGAGCAGGGGGTTGGACTAGATGGCCTTCTGAGGTCCCTTCCAAGCCTGATATTCTATGATTCTATGAATCTCATGTCGTAGCTACTACGCGTGGTGAGATCAATGTCAAGCTCCTCTTGCCTTTGTAGTTTAAGGAATAATTCCACTGCCACTCATGACGCATTAGTGAGAGCAAGCAGCATATTGGTCAACACTGCGGGATCCATTCTTGCAGACCAAAGAGGCAGAGTGCACAGTACACAAACCGTTGAAAGATGGTGCCAAATGCAGCCGGAAGCACAGGGATTGCTGGGATGCGAAGCAATGCATCACAGGTTATTGGGACAGGACCAGTATGCCCCGCGACCCCATCTGCTTTCCCACAACTCTTAGCAGCAGAAGAGGAAAAGATGCTCTGTGGGACAGCTGCCCAGACTGCATGGCTCCGAATACTGATGCAAGTGCCTCAAGTGTGAACACACATCAACGGTTTCCCTTCAGCGCTCTCTGAGCGGCAATGTAACTGCCAGCGATGTAACTCTGCCAGTGTAGACATATCCTAAAACAACCCCTCCTCCCTCCTGCCCCTCCACAGAGGGATTTCTTTTCTACAGGCTAAACTTCATATCCTTAATTTAAGTACCAGCCCTTTCTTATCTTAATCACCATGCCTCTGATTGTAAACAAAATACTGATGTAAGCAGAGTCGGGATGAGCTCCACCCTGACGTCTGGTGGTGAGGTGTGGCAAGTTATGGAAAAGAACTTCAGGGGCTGATCTCATTTGCATAGGCACACCCACTCCACCTAGAATGAGGCCATAGCTGCCCAAATGGTCACTTTGGCTGCTGTGGGATCCCCAGTGTCTCTGTTATTGGGGCAGGAAGAATAAATTGTTATTACCCTGATTATGGGAATCAAGGACAGTGGAACTGCACTTGGCCTTTTGTTATGATGGAGGGACTCGCCATCAACTAAGTAGCACTCGCTAGGCAAGGGACATGGGTTCCAAAACTCTGTGAATTGAGAGAGGCTGGGGACAGGTATTAATACTTGGTGGGATGGGTCCCCTGGTGAGGGCCTTACATGCTAATTGCACTTCCTCCTCTCTCCACTGTGGACTATCAGAGCTAATTTTGATTCTATTAGGAGTCTAGTTACAGGCTGCTGAGCTGAATTCACTTTGGGCTAATGGTGCACCAGCACTGAGGCTCCCCTACTACAAGCTGAAATGACAAAAGAGCTGAACTGACTAAGAGCTGAAATCACTGAGTGTTGTGTTAAGTAGTGGGGGAGCCTGAAGCTATATGGTGGAGCAGTTTGTGGGATGGTGAGTGGAGCAGAGTGGCTGGTGGAGCGGAGCAGTTTGCAGGATGGCGAGCGGAGCGGCTGGGGGAGCAGAGCAGTTTGTGGGACAGTGAGCAGAACAGAGCGGCTGTGGGGAGCAGAGCAGTTTGTTGGATGCCTATAGCAGCTCATGGGGTGGCTGGCAGAGCAGAGCCCCATGGAGAGGTGGGGCCATCAGCTTTGGACCACATAGGGTGCCCCTTAACCCCTCCCCCAATCTCCACCCAGGTTGGGAGGTAAAACTCTGCAGGTAAACTTTTGAACTCTGGGGCTGCCCTGACCAGGGGCAGAGACTTTTGGGTAGTTGGACTTTCGGGACTTTGGGTGATTTTGGGTTGCTGGACTCAACAACTAAAGGGAAAGGACATGCCCCAATTTGCTTGGAGTGGGTTTTGCTCGTGGGTTGTGTTATGAATCCTGTTGGTGGTGTTTCCCCAACATAATGCCACATTGTTTCTCTCTGTTATTAAAAGGCTTTTTGCACTTGCGAGAGGGGAAGTATTGCCTCTTGGAGGCGCCCAGCGGGGGTGGTATATATTTGTCCCAGGTCACTGGGTGGGGGCTCGAGCTGGTGTTGCATTGTGTTATTGGAATGGAACCCCTAGATACTGAACCCGGCCCTTGTTGCTGCCAACTCAGACAGGCAGAAGGGTTACACTGACTCCCTGCCCCAGGGGCACCTCTCCTCTGCAGAACTTATGTTTCACACTAATGCTGTAGTTAAGAGCTCCACCTGAGAGCTTGCACACCTCCTGCATGAAACTCAAGTAGGGGGGCTTCTGCCCTCCTCTGTCCCCCCCCCCCAATTAGCACCCTTGCCCCTTACCCCTGTCCCCTCCCTTGAGACATGGCTATGCTCCCGGCCCCAGCTACTGTGGGGGGGGCATGACCCTGAAAAGTTTGGGGACCACTGGTGTAGACACTGGTCTTTTACATCAGCTGTCTTCTCAATTTCAGGGCAGGAGCCATGAAACTGACAAGAAAGTCCCCACTTCTGTGGAGAGCTGAATGGCTGGACCCTGCTCCCAGCTGGGAGCTGGGGTTAGAAGCCCAGGGGGCTTTCCCTGCTTGTAGCTAGGAGCTTGTAGATTTGGTCCTCCCTCCCAGCTGGGAACTGGGGCGAGAAGCCGGGCCGGCTTCAGACTCTGCTCCCAGCAGGCAGCTGGGGGAAGTTGAAATGAAACTAAATATCATTATAGTGTAGTAGAAGAAAGAAGCCTATTCTGTATTATTATACACAAGATATTATTTCAGCAACTTCCAGAATACACTAAATTGAAAGTAATTAAAATAATACTTCTGTGCTACAATTCCCTGAGGACAAGATCTGTCCAGATTACATGCCAGTTTACAGCCCCTTTGCCACTACAGAGCAGTGCATAAGGGCAATGGCAGACTGCAATGTGAATCGGGCCTTCTGTTTACTAAATTGTGAAGGGTGCTTTGGAGTATACTTTAACATAGTTACTCAAGAACTACTCACTACCAGCAAATATTTTAAAAAGGTAGCAGCAAAGATTAGCTAAATCAACCGTTCTGTGCAGAGTTTTGCAATGAAAACTATATAGCATAGTAACTTTTTTGAGAAGCAGAAAGTGTACTGCTTCTATAGCTCACTCAGGTGTACTAGGAGAAAGGTGTGTTATTGTTAATACACTAGCTGCAATCTGTTTAATCATTACTATTTTGGTGAAAAGAAAAGGAGGACTTGTGGCACCTTAGAGACTAACCAATTTATTTGAGCATGAGCTTTCGTGAGCTACAGCATCCGATGAAGTGAGCTGTAGCTCATGAAAGCTCATGCTCAAACTGGTTAGTCTCTAAGGTGCCACAAGTACTCCTTTTCTTTTTGCGAATACAGACTAACACGGCTGTTACTCTGAAACCTGTCATTATTTTGGTGAAGTAATACTTGAAAATAGCATAATATCACTCACTCCTATTTTAAAGTCACTAAGACCCAGATTCTGAATCAATGGGATAACACAGCTGTTCCTGCAAGTTGGCCCCATGTCTGCACCCAAGAGAGAAAAATGAAACCCTTTGGCCTCTGGTTAAAACTTTCGAACTTGGAAGCCTGGAGTTAATTTCATAAATCTACAGTTAGTCACCTTTGGTGTTATTTTCAGAATTGGTGAGCACTCAGCAGCTCCCGCTTTCTGTTGTTGAGAACTCATTGTGATGGGTTTGGTCACAGAGACCCCCCCTTGGGACTGTCACCTGATGTGCTGAAATTACCTCTGAGCCCATTTCCCTTGCCAGCTTGGGACTTCAGAACCCTGTCTTGTTGAGCCAGACACGCTAGCCTGCTGCAACACAGACCCAGGGTCTGAACCATGCCCCCAGAGCTGCAGACTTAACTGAAAACAGCTCAGCAAATATTCCTGTTTCCAGCATCCAGACACCCAGTTCTCAATGGGATCCAAACCCCAAATAAATCCGTTTTACTCTACATAAAGCTTATACAAGGTAAACACATAAATTGTCCGCCCTCTATAACACTGATAGAGAGAGATGCACACACCTGTTTGCTCCCCCCAGTATTAATCACTTACTCTGGGTTAATTAATAAACAAAAGGGATTTTATTAAGTGTAAAAAGTAGGATTTAAATGGTTTCAAGTAATAACAGACAAAGTAAGTTACCAAGCAAAATAAAACAGAACATGCAAGTCTAAGCCCAATACATTAAGAAACTGAATACAGGTAAATCTCACCCTTAGAGATGTTTTAATAAGCTTCTTTCACAGACTACACTCCTTCCTAGTCTGGGCCCAATCCATTCCCCTGGTACAGTTCTTGTTAGTTCCAGCTCAGGTGGTGACTAGGGGATTTCTCATGACTGCCCGCCCCCTTTGTTCTGTTTCACCCCCTTTTACAGCTTTGGCACAAGGCGGGAATATTTTGTCTTTCTAGATCCCCATCCCTCCTTCTAAATGGAGAAACACCAGGTTTAAGATGGCTTCCAGTATCATGTGACATGTTCTCATGTGCTGTGAGTCTTCATTACCCACTCACTGGCACACACCTATACAGGACGACTTACAAGTAAACAGAGCCATTTACAACCAATTGTCCTAGACAATGGGAGCCATCAAGATTCCAAGCCACCAATAATGACCCACACTTTACACAGTTACAGTAAGACTTCAGATTTATACTTCATATTTCTAGTTTTAGATACAAGAATGATGCATACACAGAAATAGGATGAACACACTCAGTGGATTATAAGCTTTGTAAATGATACCTTACAAGAGACCTTTTGCATGAAGTATACTCCAGTTACATTATATTAGGGTGACCAGATGTCCCGATTTTATAGGGACCGTCCCGATTATTGGGTCTTTTTTTAATATAGGCTCCTATTACCCCCACCCCCCACCCCTGTTCTGATTTTTCACACTTGATGTCTGGTCACCCATTATATTCACACTCATTAGCATATTTTCATAAAACATATGGAGTGCAATGTCACACTCATCACTTCTGTAAATCAGGCCACTTGTTTAAGTGCCTAAATATGATGTAACAGGGCTGCCCCCAGGGCTCAGAATAAGTCACAGTGTAAAATACAAAGATGTTACACTCTGGGGTGCAATCCAGAGCAATGAAGAATTATGTCCTGCCCCAGCTTGCTTTCCTCCTTCCTTCCTGCCCCTGTGCCCCATCTCTCATCCCACCTCGTTCCTGCCCTGTCTCTCTTCCCACCTTGCTCCTGCCCCCGTGCTCCACCTCACCTCGTTCCTGCCCCGTCTCTCTTCCCACCTTGCTCCTGCCCCTGTAACCAACCTCACCTCACTCCTGCCCCGTCTCTCTTCCCACCCTGCTCCTGCCCCCGTGCTCCACCTCACCTCGTTCCTGCCCCGTCTGTCTTCCCACCTTGCTCCTGCCCCTGTGCCTCACCTCACCTCACTCCTGCCCAGTCTCTCTTCCCACCTTACTCCTGCCCCTGTAACCAACCTCACCTCGCTCCTGCCCCGTCTCTCTTCCCACCTCACCTCGTTCCTGCCCCATCTCTCTTCCCACCTTGCTCCTGCCTCTGTGCCCCACCTCACCTCGTTCCTGCCCCATCTCTCTTCCCACCTTGCTCCTGCCCCGTGCCCCACCTCACCTCGCTCCTGCCCCATCTCTCTTCCCACCTTGCTCCTGCCCCGTGCCCCACCTCACCTCGCTCCTGCCCCATCTCTCTTCCCACCTTGCTCCTGCCCCGTGCCCCACCTCTCCTCGCTCCTGCCCCGTCTCTCTTCCCACCTTGCTCCTGCCCCTGTAACCAACCTCACCTCGCTCCTACCCCGTCTTTCTTCCCACTTGGCTCCTGCCCTGTGCCCCACCTCTCCTCGCTCCTGCCCCGTCTCTCTTCCCACCTTGCTCCTGCCCCTGTAACCAACCTCACCTCGCTCCTACCCCGTTTTTCTTCCCACTTGGCTCCTGCCCTGTGCCCCACCTCTCCTCGCTCCTGCCCCGTCTCTCTTCCCACCTTGCTCCTGCCCCTGTGCCCCACCTCACCTCGTTCCTGCCCCATCTCTCTTCCCACCTTGCTCCTGCCCCTGTGCTCCACCTCACCTCACTCCTGCCCCGTCTCTCTTCCCACCTTGCTCCTGCCTCTGTGCCCCACCTCACCTCGCTCCTGCCCCGTCTCTCTTCCCACCTCACTCCTACCCCGTCTTTCTTCCCACTTGGCTCCTGCCCTGTGCCCCACCTCTCCTCGCTCCTGCCCCGTCTCTCTTCCCACCTTGCTCCTGCCCCGTGCCCCACCTCACCTCGCTCCTGCCCCGTCTCTCTTCCCACCTTGCTCCTGCCCCGTGCCCCACCTCTCCTCGCTCCTGCCCCGTCTCTCTTCCCACCTTGCTCCTGCCCCGTGCCCCACCTCACCTCGCTCCTGCCCCATCTCTCTTCCCACCTTGCTCCTGCCCCGTGCCCCACCTCACCTCGCTCCTGCCCAGTCTCTCTTCCCACCTTGCTCCTGCCCCGTGCCCCACCTCACCTCGCTCCTGCCCCATTTCTCTTCCCACCTTGCTCCTGCCCCGTGCCCCACCGCACCTCGCTCCTGCCCATATGTCTTCCCAACTTGCTCCTGCCCCGTGCCCCACCTCACCTCGCTCCTGCCCCATCTCTCTTCCCACCTTGCTCCTGCCCCGTGCCCCACCTCACCTCGCTCCTGCCCCATTTCTCTTCCCACCTTGCTCCTGCCCCGTGCCCCACCGCACCTCGCTCCTGCCCATATCTCTTCCCACTTGGCTCCTGCCCTGTGCCCCACCTCTCCTCGCTCCTGCCCCGTCTCTCTTCCCACCTTGCTCCTGCCCCTGTAACCCACCTCACCTCGCTCCTACCCCGTCTTTCTTCCCACTTGGCTCCTGCCCTGTGCCCCACCTCTCCTCGCTCCTGCCCCGTCTCTCTTCCCACCTTGCTCCTGCCCCTGTAACCAACCTCACCTCGCTCCTGCCCCATCTCTCTTCCCACCTTGCTCCTGCCTCTGTGCCCCACCTCACCTCGCTCCTGCCCCGTCTCTCTTCCCACCTCGCTCCTGCCCCTGTGCCCCACCTCTCTCCCCGCTTCGGTCGGCCTGCCCAGGTGCCCCATCTCGCCCCATGGGGGAACAGATCCTGCGCCCAGGGGCAGGGTCGGGGACCGGCTGCTGGCAGGGGGTCTCGGCTGTGCGGATGGAGAGCAGGACACAGCACCGAGAGCTCGAGCCAGCGCAGATTCTCCCGGCCGCGGCGGGGCGGCCAGAGGCGGGGGGCGGCGCCCGAGCGCCCCCGCCCGCACGCGCAGCATCCTCCCTCTCCGTGCGCCTGGCAACCGCCGGGCGCAACCCCTTCTGCTTGCTCGCAGCCCCGCCCGCTCGTTTCGTCACATCGCACTAGGGGACCGGAAGGCGTCAAGCCCCGCCCTCCGCTCGCTGCCATTGGTCGCTCCTCAGTAGCGCCATCTCGGCCTAGCACCGCCGGTTGGCCCGAAGCTGCTGGGGCACCGGGCGCGCGGCGCTTGCAAGAGGATGGAGGGCGCCGCTCATTAGCATAAACCCCGCCCCTCCTGCTGGTACTGCGGCTGCTTGGCTGCTCGCCCTGAAGGCTGTAGCCTTGGCAGCGGCAGCGGTCTCCGCTGGAGAGGGCGCGCCGGGGGGCCTGGCTCCATCCCCGTCAGCCTGGGCGAGGACCGGCTCCGCCGAGGGGAGCCCGGGAGAGGGGCTTGGCCGGGCCGAGCGGGAGCCGCCACCCAGCGAGGGGGCTGGGGAGCCACAGCCCGGCCAGGGTCCATTGCCGGGCGCCCCATTGCCGGGGAGCCGCTGACCGGGATCGCTCCTGTCAGAGCCTGCGGGGGGCTTGTGGTGAGGGCGAAGAGCGGATTTCTGAGGGGCTGCGCCGGCATATTTAATTCGTCGCTGGATTTCGGGGAGGAGCCCGTGTTCAGCATGCGATTTAATCAGATTTGATAGTTAACAAGAAGGGTCCCGTCCCCCCCCCCGCTTCTTATAAATCCCCTCTTGTGGCTACCGCTACTAGCTTCATTTCAGGCCACATGGGATAATATGTCTGTCTAATTATTTGTGTGGGCGAGAGCACCTGCTGCTGGAGAAGAGAGCCTGTGAACCCCAAAGAAGATATAGTCACAACAACAAAAAACCCCAACCCAGCAATGAATTTGGCCCCCATGAACATCAGGCGGCAGTAGCTGAGGCTAATGTTGTAGTCCGTTTTGTAGAATTTAAATCATTTGAGTTGCTGTAACTCTCTCTCTGGTTGTTGAAGAGGAGATCTGTATTGGATTCATACCACTTTTTGGAGCATCCTTGTCTCTGGGATGCCATGCCCCAGTAAAGCTGCAGTTGCTGCCTTTTGCGGGGCTTTGTGAGGGAGTCTTCCTTCTCTGTAACCACGTACATATTTTTAAGAGGATATTTGTATTTTTATCATTTTTATAGCTTGTGCAAAATCCCTTTTTCAGAGAACTTCAGTCACAGTACAAGTGTTAAAGGGAACCACCGGCGACAGTTACTTGCCCTTGTCACAATGTGGACTTTTCTGGGCATTGCCTCCTTCGTCTATGTGTATAAGAAATGTGGAGACTTGATGACTTATGTCAACAAAGAGGTGCTGCTGACTATGTTGATGTTTTTCTCTCTTGGTTTGCTGCTGTCTTATCGGTATCGTTCTGGGTGGCTAAAACAACAACAGTGGGGGCAGCAGAAACAGTCCCACTTTGGGATGCTCTGTAGTGTTCTCTCAGCTTTGCCACTCATCGGTTTTTTCTGGGCCAAGTCCACCCCTGGATCGCCAGAGGCAGAGCAAACCAAATCCAGAAAGGTAAGTTCAGTTCAAACCTGGGAAATAGGATGGATTCCTTTCACTTTTTGTTTTTACGTTAGGGCTCCTTTGTCAGTTTGAGGGAAAAGCAGCTAATGAAAGGTTGGAGAGGATTTATCTTTGTGGTCCCCACCTAGGGATTTGTTAGATTTTATTTCAGTTTTGGGTGACAAACTCATAGATGGAGCCTGCTTAATCAAGACACTTGGGTTTCAAATTAAGTTTAAAGGTAAACCTTAGGAGAAATCTCTGTTTTTAAGTTGATTTACAGTTTCTGTGTTTGTGTAATTTCCAGTAAATTATTTTTCCCACATTGGAAACAAATTAAATTGTTAGTGCTGTGACATACATCAGCTTTCAGCATCTCTACATTTGAAAGAAAAACATTTATCAAGACCACTGGCAGACCTAAAAAAAGATCTGCAGATACATATGATGAAATCCAAAGAATTCTGTAGATAATAATAATGAAATATCACATGTATAGGGCTTTACATCTTCAAAGGCTTTTAGAATATTGGGCAGAATCTCTGAGGCAGACTGCCAGCTTGTCTGCCAGTGGTATCATAGCAGGTATCTGTTTGGTTTTTTTGAGGGGAGGTTTCAGCTAAAATGGTTCAGCCATTCTCAGAACAAGTTTGTGCAGAAATGCATTTTGACCATGTTAAAAGAAATTCTTTCAACTTTTGAGAAGTTCTAGTGCCCCTGCTTTGCAGCAGGGACTTGAAATTTGGCAGGAATGTGCTTTTTGCCATCCCTGTGAAAATTCTCCCAAATCTGACCACGTTTATAATTGGCCTCAGAAAAATCTCTGTCTCCAGACCAATGCTGTCCTGTCATCCATGGCCCTAATATGGCTTAGGACCCACTGCTACAAAACCTTTATATTGAGCTTAATGGCTACTACCAGGAATATGACACTTACTACTGTTGAGTACCCTCATTGAATTCCAGTGGGACTACTCATGTCACTAGGCTCAATAGTAATGGTTTGCAGGATTAGGGGAGTTGATATTCAGACCTAGACCTAGGAAAAAACTAACTAATTTTTAAAGCGACAATCATTCACTATCATTCAACTTTTATATTATATTGTCTATTATTATTTGTAAAATAAAGAGTATAAATGCTAGATATGTTACTTGTGTTTTTGTTGGTCTTAATTTCTACATAGGGTAAAAGAGGGGTAGACTCAAACACTGTGACAGAGCCTGCTACAAATACAATATTAGCTCCCCAGTCTGATCCAGAGGTTATCATCGTGGGTTCAGGTGTACTTGGTTCTGCTTTGGCTGCAGTGCTGTCAAGGGACGGAAGAAATGTGACAGTAGTAGAGAGGGATCTGAAGGAACCTGACAGGATAGTTGGAGAATTGTTACAACCTGGAGGATATAATGCTCTTAAAGAACTGGGTCTTGAAGGTAAGTAAATCTTAAAACTCAGATATTTTGTTGCAAAGGTATTTACTTGACAAGGACAAAAACCCCGTGTACCAAAGAAAAGCATGCTTACAAAGAAAATTTAAAAATACAACATATTCTGGACATATTTGAATTAAAGCTGCTTGTTTTGATGTTTCCTGTCCACCATTTTGAAAATGTCCCCTTCTGTGTTGTTAAAGAAATAGAATATTCTCGGTGTAGAGGTCAATTTTTACAGACTAATGCATATTTCTTGTTGTTCTTTATTCTTTCACTAATATATTAGGATTTGTTTTCCAGATTCAGTGGAAGGTCTTGATGCTCACATTGTAAATGGTTACATAATTCATGATCTAGAGAGTAAGTCAGAGGTTGAAATTCCTTACCCAAACTCTGCAGATGGTCTGGTGCAGAGTGGAAGAGCATTTCATCATGGGCGCTTCATCATGGGTCTCCGAAGGGCAGCCATGGCAGAACCCAAGTAAGACAGCTGGCTTAAAATTTTAATCAACATAGTATAACAATTTTAGGTCTTGTTCCTGCATCAGGATCCAATAGCACAGTTCCCTGCACCTCTGAGATGCTCCATTTACTTCAGTGGAACTCTGCAAGGGTGCAAAGGTCTGCACTAGACAATCCTGATGCAGGAACTGAAGCATTAATAATTTTTTTTGTTTCAGTATGCACATAACATATTTTTGTAGATGTTTATAAGAGGTACATTAATTACACCATAATCAACTAAAAGAGCACATAAGTAAGCAACTGTGCATTGGTCTTTGGGACATAATTTGGTCTTGGATTTATGGGAATACAGATTTTAAACATTGAGCGGAGACAAAATATTGGACCACATGAAGGAGTATCCCAAGTCTCAGAGGTTAATTCTTCACTTGCATCTGTTGTAGTCATTTATATCTCTGCAAAGAGGTCGTAAAACACTACCATGTATCAGTAGTGTGCTGTCTATGTATGCAGTGCTTGCACTGCATGCCACAGAAGTCAGAAATGCGGTCCAAATGGTAATCTGTGGAGCGGATCTTGATTCTGATTCAATGGGGAAACAGGCCTGTAATGCATAATGTATACTTTAATGAATTGGGTCAAAATGAGCCCTGCTGCAAATGTTAGTAACTTGGATGAAGTTGTACTGGTGTACACCAATGCTGATCTGGGCTATCTGCGAAAAAGAGCCATGCTCTATCAGTGAATAATGCACAGAACTACCTGGGTTGATCAGAGAAGCAAGTGGTAGAGCTGACTCATTTCATGCTCAGGAATTGTAAATACATGGAGTTATTTAGGAATAGTCACTGTGCTTTAAATTCACACCCCGCCTTAATCTTCATTAACTTTCAAGTATAGACAGACCCTAAGCATGTTGATCTTCCTGGTGATATGATTCATGATGCTGGAAAAGAAGCTTGCCTTAGCAAGAATGAGGATAATCATGATCCTCTTTTCTCTACTCCTCCACCTTTTCCAATACTACATATACAAGTACAATTGTTGGAAAAGAGTGATGAACATCTCCAATAGTTTTGATATTCTAGAGTCTTGAAGGCAACCCCTTCTTCCCTAAAAACATTTGTAACAAACTTCTTTATATGATCACTGCCTTTATATAAGACGGGTGTCAAGAAACCTAATGTTAATTGAAAGTAAGGTCTTAAGGTCTTATTGCTTTACCATGCAACATACCACAGTAAGCTATATATTTTTAAAAATAAGAACACAGGTATGGTATGAATCATTGTTCTTTATTGAAAACCTGTTTGTTTCCATTAAATCTATTAGATTGGATGAATTAATTATTTTGAAATCATTTTTAAAATATCAACCCTGCAATACTGCTAAAGGTTGGTGCAAGCTGAGGTGATCTGCTGCATTTGTGATAATTATGAAAGTTTAAGATGCCTGGGCATATTTTTAATTTCAATGGGATTTGGGCACCTAACTCTTCTTAAAATCATTGAAAATTCTGTTATATCTGCTTTACACATTTTTCTAGCAGAAATTTAAAAAGCATTTGTAACAAGTTCATTTCTTCCTTTCTTGGTTCATTTTGAATATGTTCCACCTCTCCATGTACCAGGGAAGGGGAAGTTGAATATTTAATTATAGTTGGGAGATTTCAAACATATGTAATTTTGAGTGCCATGGAGTCTTACTTTTTCTCTCAGAAGTCTTAAAAAATGTGTCATGGGGAGTGAAAGGTTAGTGTCACTACAAGTGAATATATTCTTTTAACATGTACTAAACAATAAGTATTTATTTTCAGATGAATAAAAGTAAAATTATACACAGGGTAAAGAGGTGGTCCTTTATCAATATTATTACTGTTTATTTGTTTAGTTCTAACAATGTGCTTAGTGCTTCACTAGACTCAAAGATAGACACTCCCTGCCCTGAAGAGTTTAACTTAAAAGACAGAGCCTGTAATTGAATCTGTGTAGGTGGATCCTTGCACCCATGTAAAATCCCTCTGACAAGCCAGTTGTTGGCAATTCACTTGAGGAACTCCTTTTACTGCCATAGGACTTATTTTAGTAGGTTTATGAACAACGGATGAAACCAAGTCATGCAAATATGTATTAATTTTGGTAATGTACACACCTTTATTTTGAAGATAAAACTAAAAGTATATTTTCAGTGTAATATTGTTAAAGAAAATGGTTTTGAAAATCTTTTCCTAGGAAATAAAATTTATTTTAGTAATTTTATTAAAAGATAAAAGAATTAAGAAGATAAAAAAGTCTGGCTTTTTTTTTTTTAATCTGAAACTCTAGCCCCATGAAAATGTGGTGTTTTTTTCCCCTTCTTCCCCCATACTTATAAGGAGCATACACTTATGTGTGTGAGAACGGAGCAGGAAAGCCGTGTGGTAACATAGCGACCTGGTCTACACTATGAAGTTTTACTGAAAAAACTATGTCCGTTAGGAGTGTATGAATTTCAATGGAATAAATGGGCCCAAAGAGTCAAAGGTGTTAACATGACTCTTATCGAACAACATGATCAGCTATAAACATAGTTTGGGGTTCAGAGTACAGAGACCCGCTTAGTACCATGGCAAACACATTTAAAAATTCATGCCAAAGATTAGAAGTTTATTGATTGAAACACTCAGAAGGCAAAATATCAAAACAAGCCAAAAAGCATTCAAATTGCAATTAAGTGATTATGTAAAATGAACATAATCAAAACCCATTAAAATCTCTCTTTAAAGAGAGGAAATATTGATTAAGTCCAGGCTGTTGCAGTTGCACTTTCTGGCTGAGTGTACTTGATCAGCAGTCTGTCGCTGTCATGCATCCACTGAGGGGGAACTGGATCACATTTGGCTTTACAAAGATTATGAAGAGCACAGTAAGTTGGGAGAGAAGAGATAGCATAATTAAAAATGGGGGATATTTGGCTTTTGTTGGTGTTCTCAGGATGCATGGTAGGTAGCCTATTTCCTCTTGTTTTTTCCTACCCCCCCCCCCCCCAGATGTTCTGGTTTAACTTGGATTTAAACTTGGAGAGTGGTCAGTTTGGATGAGCTATTACCAGCAGGAGAGTGAGTTTGTGTGTGTATGGGGGTGGGGGGGATGTGAGAAAACCTGGTTTTGTGCTGGAAATGGCCCACCTTAATTATGCACATTGTAGGGAGAATGGTCACTTTGGATGAGCTATTACCAGCAGGATAGTGAGTTTGTGTGTGTGGTTTTTGGGAGGGGGGAGAGGGGGTGAGAGAACCTGGATTTGTGCAGGAAATGGCCCAACTTTATTATCATGCACATTGTGTAAAGAGTTGTCACTTTGGATGGGCTATCACCAGCAGGAGAGTGAATTTGTGTGGGGGGGCGGAGGGTGAGAAAACCTGGATTTGTGCTGGAAATGGCCCACCTGATGATAACTTTAGATAAGCTATTACCAGCAGGACAGTGGGGTGGGAGGAGGTATTTTTTCATATTCTCTGTGTATAAATAAAGTCTGCTGCAGTTTCCATGGCATGCATCCGATGAAGTGAGCTGTAGCTCACGAAAGCTCATGCTCAAATAAATTGGTTAGTCTCTAAGGTGCCACAAGTACTCCTTTTATTTTTAATCAGTCATGGGCAGCCATGACAGCTATTGCTCTAGACCCAAGCTCACCTCTGCAGTCAGGACATCATCTGCATGGTCTGGTTAGGTCCCTCTCCTTCACTGGTCTTTCTCAGGCTGAGGAGAACTGGATGGGCCATCTCATCTCTTGCAGGGTGCCATGCAGTTTAGCTGGTTTCAGGATATGGAGGAATCAAGAGGAGGAAGATAGTGGGGATCAGAAAGAGACACACGAGGGAGGGGAGGACAGAGCAGGATCTCACAGGTATCAGGCTGGGGTCCTTCCTGGTGCAGCAGTGATGATCAGGTGTTCCCACTGATGTGTCAAGGTCTGGATGTCACGATAAAAATCCTTCTGCTGCAGCCATAGTAGTGGTGATAGTCATCCTTCCTCCCCCATCTCTTTTTGTAGGGCCCCCAAAACAGATGATGGATGGAATAGCTAATCCCCCTCATTATTTTGTCCACCAGGTAGGCCTAATTTCTGGTCCCACACACCTCTTTTTCGCCACACATGATCTTAACACAGTCCTTGGGTGGTATCAGGATTTCTTGTTTAAATTAATTCAGTCTTTCTGTCTCCTCCTTATGTCTTTTCTTAAACAATTTTGTATAATGGGTCATTGTAGCAATTCATGACCCTTTACTCATTTTTCACTAGTTAGGCTAACCACTAAAGTAGGCCTGTTAGTTCCCAATTATTCCAACAGTGAAAAAATCACAACCCCTACCTTACTTAGCTATGCCTGAAAACCCTCTAATGTAGATGCAACTATACCAACAGAACAGTGCTCCTGTTGGCTTAGCTAAAGTCATTCATGGAGGTGGTGTGGCTATGCTGTCAATAGAACTCTTTATGGCAGCTTACACCATGGGGGTTCTGCCTGCATAGCTATACAGGCCAAGGCTCTGTAGTGTAGTGTAGACCAGGGGTTCTCAACCTTTTGCTTTCTGAGCCTCCTCACCCCCCCATAAAAAACTCCACGGCCCACCTGTGTCACAATAACTGGTTTTCTGGATATAAAAAACAGGACTGGCATTAGGGGGTAGCATGCAGGACAATTGGCTGGGGCCTCATGCCACTGGGACCCCCGCAAAGCTACATTGCTCAGGTTTCAGCTTCAGCCTCAGGTGGTGGGACTCAGGGCCTGGGCTTAAACTCCACACGGTGGGGCTTTCTGCCCTAGGCCCCAGCAAATCTAATGCTAGCCCTGCTTGGTGACCCCCCTGAAACCTGGTCGTGGCCCCCCAGGGGGCCTTGGACTCCTGATTGAGAACCACTGGTGTAGACAAGCCCACAGAC
Organism: Lepidochelys olivacea; assembly: GCF_965140295.1. Lineage (NCBI taxonomy): Eukaryota > Metazoa > Chordata > Testudines > Cheloniidae > Lepidochelys > Lepidochelys olivacea. Next base: position 21,447,203 of record NC_140412.1, on the reverse strand, counting down.
CCCAGTCTTGTAAAGGCTTCCATGTGTATTTTACGTGATAAACTATGAAGTCAATGGGACTAATCACCACGTATAAAGTTGAGCCTATGTGGATGTCTTCGCAGGATCAGGGCCATAGCGTTCAGTGACACTTGGTCTTGCCCATAGATTTCAAGAAAATACGAACCGTTTAATACTGTGTCTGAAACTGGGCAGAACAATTTTATATGTTTAAATGAATGTTTTTATATGCAGTAATGAGATCATGAACAACTTGCATTCTCTATGTCATAAGTCAGTTTGAAACTTTGGCCCTAAATATTCTTTTATTTTTTTCCTGTACTTTTAAAAGTTCTGGTTTATTTCAGCTCAAAATTCATTGAAGGGACTGTGTTACAACTTCTCGAGGAAGATGACTGTGTGGTGGGTGTTCAGTATAAGGATAAAGAAACTGGAGATATTAAGGTGAGACAACAGATTTCACTGTTCTTTGTGTTTAACTATTGTATTGTATGGTCACAGATACAGCATTTAAGAAGATTTGGATATTTCAGAACATTTAAAAAAAAGTGCATCAAGCATTAGAAATAAAGGGAGGTTTTGTGGCCATGTGGATAGAGGGCTTGACTGGGTCACGGTTTCAATTTCTGGCTCTGCCACTGGCCTGCTGGGTGATCTTGGGCAAGTCACTTCACTCCCTGTGCCTCTATTTCCCCATCTGTAAAGTGGGAATATATGGTGATTTGTAAAGCATTTTGATCTATCAATGAAAAGTGCTATATACAAGCTAGGTATTTTTATTTTTTTAAACAAGGAAGCAGTGACTTCCACGTATGGCAGTACAGGATAGTACATTACATTAAGAAATTTGTACAGTCTCTTTATTTGGGGGGAAAAAACCCAGTTTCGGTCACCTTCTAGTGCTGAAGATTTTTTTTTCTTCAAATACAATCCATTTAACATTTCTGCAGTTTCAATTTCAGAAAATCATTGATGTATTTTCAGACTGTATTGTGTATTTTATTGTGGGATTTTTGTGCTTTACAACTTTTTAAGCTTTGTTGCTCTTTTGCCATAGAGGATTTTAAATGTGGCCCACTGGACTGGGAGTCACTCCACCTCTCTAAGCCTACAGGGGGATAAGAATATTTAACTTTTAAGGACACACACACACACCCCCTCACCCTCACCCATGTTCTGTTAGGAGGCATGTTCCCCACTGAGAAAAGGCTACAGGAGTCATCCCTAAATCTGGTGGATATCAGGAGACTACAGCTGTCTGTGTGGAAGTCCTGTCAGTCTCTGCATAGGCTCTGGCTTCCCATGTAAAACCTTTCTGTTCCTTGGGAGCATGGCTTTTGTCGGCGGTTGCCCCCAGTAATTTTCAGAGCTCACAAAAAAGATAATGCAGCTCCAATCCATATCTCCTTTTTGGACTAATGTCCAGAGGTCCAGATAGTGGGTGATGTGCATCTTTCTGGCCCACCCATTTCTCTCTCTGGCCTGCCCACTCTGTACTCTCTCCAGCATGAACCTTCTCTGGACGGGGAGATGATGCTACAAAGGTAGCGGAGTCCTACTTCTCTGTGGGAAGGGGGAGACTGGAACCTAAAGGGGATCCTCCGTGCACAGATCTAGGGGGTATGAGCTGGTTCATTATTCATAATAAAAGAAGACATTCCTATCCAATAATAAAATATCCAATAGTATTAGCCTGGTTATCGGTCTACTTTATAGACCAATAAACGTTTGAAATGGATTCGTCTGAGGGTTAGCCCTCAAGGTAAATCTTCTTCAAGCTGTGAAGTAGGTGACCTGAAGTCTGGTGGTGAAGGAAGCTCCATGTTCTTTCTTCCCCCACTTGTTAGTTTAACAGCTTTGTAATATGTAAAAATGGACCTTCATTGTCTTTGCCTGAATATCAGGCTGGTCAGAGATTCAAAAACACATTCCTTTATACTTTATTTACAAACTCCCCCTGATGTGCCTAGCTTGAACACATTTTAATTATCATTCCAGCAGATGTCCATAAGTCTTAATACACATTGTGTACATACAACACCCAAGCATATTAATATCAGTGAGTTTTTAAATGATACCTCTCAGGGCATATTTTGTACAAAGATTATTACAGTAGTGTGTAGGGTCTGAATATAGGGGTGCTTAGTGTCACAGTCACTCTTCCATGATTATTTTAACCTCAAAACCAGTAAGTGATTGAAAAATATAGGGCTTGGAGTGGTTTGTTGATATTAAATAATGTGGTATCCTAAAGCAAGTAGGAGATTCTACGTAACTCATTTTGATAAATTGCCAGTGATTTGGTCAATAATTCTGGAATTAAATAAAAGTGGTGGTGGGGTATTGTCTGGAAATTACATTCTCATCTTATTTTTTGTTTGTTCCTTTACAAGAAAAATGAACTGAGGAATCTCAGCAGAAATCTTGTATTAATTTATCGGTGTGTTACTGTTGTAAAAGATGTTCCATTTTTGTTTTGCTTATTTATATATAGACTTTCAGATTCTTCAGTAAAAATAAGTTAAATGTCAAGAAGCGTTTTCCACTATAAGCTTCTCATCTTCTTAAATTGCTCATAATGTCTTAAAGTTCTTATGGGGTTGAACTCTTCCATACTTTCTCTCATTCCAAAAGTGATTTATTGTGTTTTTTTCCCTTTAAAATTGAGATAAATTAATTCAGCTATTTATATCTTAATATCAGATCTAAAATAATATAGGATCAACATATGATTAAAGAGATACTTTATCCTTTCTATCTTTTTGAGATAAATATCACATTTTCATGTTTCAGGAACTGCATGCGCCTCTGACTGTTGTTGCTGATGGACTTTTCTCCAAGTTTAGGAAAAATTTGGTCTCCAACAAAGTTACTGTTTCATCCCATTTTGTTGGCTGCATTTTGAAAGTAAGGACCTTGTATGTATAGTACAGGAAGACTTACGACTAAAAACTCTAATGTATGTTTTTTCTCTCCAAATTCAACCATATCTCCCAGTAGCTGTTATGAGAGTTATATGTATGAAATGAGAATTTATCCTTATGGAAGACATTTAAAAAAATCTATGCTTTATTATTTTCTGTTACTCAGCAAGTACTGACAGTAAAGTCTCTTGAATTATATTATTAAATGGCCTCCAAAGCATCCATTAGAAGAACATGCTTTTAAATATTTTAACAGGAGTTCCATTAACTTCTTTTTCATTTCGGCTTTGGGAATTATTGGACCGTGGTAAGAGTAGCGACATTAAAAATTGGATTGTGTGTTTTTTACTCTTAAATTACTGGACTTGTCTACATGAAAAGTGTATGGCAACCCAAGTGTGAATCTCTAGCTCACTAGCTTGCTGCGCATTAACTGGCCATGTGTACTGTGATACTGTGCACTAAAAGTTCTGCAGTGTGCTTTGGTGCACTCTCATTTTAAATGTACTGCAGAACTTTTAGTGCACAGTAGCAGGGTCCACATGGCCAGTTAAGTGTGTGGCAAGCTAATGTGCTGTAGATTCACATCTTGGTGTTACCATGCATTAACTTTCTGTGTAGACAATCCCACTGATGTGTACCCAGACTTAACATCATTTTTTATCTGGGAACATTATAGTTGTAATGTCAAATATAATATACTAGGTACAAATTCATACCAACTCAAATTTTCAAAGTTCTCAAAACATTACCCCTATTGAAGTCGATGATAAATTTCTCATTGAGTTCAGTGAAAGAAAGATTGGGCCCATAGTCCATACTGAGGACTGGTGCCCTTACTTGGTTTGAAAAAACCCTGGTTTTTATTTAACAATATTAAAACCACTTAAAAATATTTACTATTGATTATAACCCTGATTCAGCAAGGTACATAAGAACATACTTAATTTTAAACATGCTTAACTACTCACATGCTCAAAGTTAAATACGTACCTATGGGCATTTCGTCTCCTCATCTCTTTTGTTCATTTAAACAAAATCCTAAATTGGCCACTTTACACATAAGTAATAAAGGATTTAATGAAATCTGTAGCTTAATATACAAATTAAAATGTATTGTCATAAAATATTCAGAATGTGCAAAGAAGTCAAATTATCATTGTTTTTGGAACCTTAGCACTTTCATTGCCCAACCTGCAATCTTAATGTTAAATTAATGTGACTTGTTTTGCATTTAATACACTTTAAAGGATGTTAGGAAATGATTCAGCAAGAGAGCAACTTTTGGCCTTTTTACTAATCAGTTTTTTCCTTCTTTTTTTAAAGAATTCACCACAGTTTAAAGCCAATCATGCTGAACTTGTTTTAGCTAATCCTAGTCCAGTCCTTATCTACCAGATTTCTTCAAATGAGACTCGAGTACTTGTTGATATTCGAGGGGAAATGCCAAAAAACATCAAAGAATACATGACTGAGAATATTTATCCACAATTACCTGGTAAGAATATAAAGATTTGTGTATGTACTCTTTAGAATTATAATGTATTATCCTCCAGGGTGTGTGTGTTGGGTGGGGGTGGGAGGGAGGGGAGGTTGGTTTGGTTTGGTTTTGGCTTTGTTTTCAATTTGTTGCTGAATTGTCCATTTGGAAAGTCAGACATCTGATAAGTCGCAATGTGTATTGTCAGGGAGCTTTCTGTGGCATCCAGAATCCTTGGATGGATGGGGAAGGTGGCGATCTTACTATTGAGGGTCCTACTGCAGCCACTTTGTAATTTGCTCCCTGTTGGCTGAATGTCATTTGACTCTGGAAGTACCCAACTCTTTTTACTGGGACATTAGTGCATCTTTAGATGTAAGTCCTATAAGGTCAGGTCAACAACAGAAGCCTTTGCCATATAGTAATGTCTATTGGTGTGTGAGTGGATGTGTTTGGGTTTTTTTTTTCTACCCCAGCATATCTATACCAGCAAATGCCTTAGCGTAGATGCAGTTATACTGGCATAAAAGTGCTTTTGCCTGTATAGTTTAATTCTCTCAGGGAACTGGTATGAACTATACTGATTTAAAGCACCCTTTTGGGGATATAAATTGCATCTACACTAGAAGGATTTGCCATTACAGCTATACCACGTTTTGTAGTGGAGAACTTTTCTAAACTTGACTGTCATATGGGCTGGATTGAGATTCTGACTCTACTCTTAGAAAGGGGTCTGTTGTGGCACAGGAAAACCATGCTGAGATCAGGGTGGGGAGTTGAGACCTGGTAGACTTAGCGTATGGAAGACCTTACTTTAACTGTGAATTCTTTGGTTTTCAGAGGTTTAATTAAGCTTTGCCTTTCCTTTCTAAAGGGGGCAGAGTGAAAGGTATGTGGTCTGGTGGGCATTACCTTAACTCTGCATTTCCTGTTTTTTCTAATGTTTTGGCTTCGTTTGGTTGAGCGTATTTCCTAGACTTCACATGTTTCTCTTTCAGCTGCCAACATCCACATTCTTGATGGGTACTAGGCATCGTTGAGCAGCTATAACACCCCTTTAACAATGTTTTTGATAGTGAATAAACCAGCGGTTCCTAAATTATGGGTTGCAACCCCAAGTGGAGTTACGCCACCAGTGGAAAGGGTCATGAATGCACCTGGATCTGATCTACAAAATGGTGTCCTCTGTGCAGTGTGGAGGATGTCATTTTATAGAACAAAATGGTGTCTTCTGCACAGCATGACCTTGCACACATTGTACTGGTGAGGTCATGCTGCAAGCCCATGTTGTTTTGTTGCTGTCTGGGGTGTGGAATAAGTAAGTCTTAAAATGGGGTCATACAGGCAAAAAAGTTGGGAATTGCTGTAATAAACCATAATACAGTGTCTACATGTAAACATAATATTCAATTATATCATGTAATGGCAGACAGCTAAAAAGTGACAAGTTTTTAAAGTGCTTATAGACCAATGCTAGAAGTCTAAATAATAAGATGGGTGAACTAGAGTGCGTCATATTAAATGAGGATATTGATATAATAGGCATCACAGAAACTTGGTGGAATGAGGATAATCAATTGGACACAGTAATACCAGGGTACAAAATATATCGGAAGGACAGAACAGGTCGTGCTGGTGGCAGAGTGGCACTATATGTGAAAGAAAGTATAGAATCAAATGAAGTTAAAAATCTTAAATGAACCAAACTGTACTATATATGTCTATGGATCGTAATTCTGTGCTTGAATAATAAGAATATAGCAGTAGGAATATATTACAGACCACCTGACCAGGATGGTGACTGTGACTGTGAAATGCTCAGGGAGATCAGAGAGGCTATTAAAATAAAAACTCAGTAATAATGGGGGATTTCAGCTATCCCCATACTGACTGGGTACATATCATCTCAGGAAGGGGTGCAGAGATAAAGTTTCTGACACCTTAAATGACTGCTCATTGGATCAGCTAGTCCTTGACCCCACAAGAGAAGAGGCAATTCTTGATTTAGTCCTAAGTGGAGTACAGGATCAGTCCAAGAGGTGAATATAGCTGGACCGCTTGGTAATAGTGACCATAGTATAATTAAATTTAACATTCCTGTGGTGGGGAAAACACCACAGCAGCCCAACACTGTAGCATTTAATTTCAGAAAGGTGAGCTACACAAAAATGAGGAGGATAGTTAAACAGAAATTAAAATGCACAGCACCAAAAGTAAAATCCGTGCGAGCTTCATGGAAACTTATAATAGAGGCTCAACTTAAATGTATACCCCAAATTAAAGAACACAGTGAAAGAACCAAAAAAGAGCCACCATGGCTAAACAACAAAGTAAAAGAAGCAGTGAGAGGCAAAAAGGCATCCTTTAAAAAGTGGAAGTTAAATCCTAATGAAGAAAATAGAAAGGAGCATAAACTCTGGCAAGTGAAGTGTAATAATATAATTAGGAAGGCCAAAAAAGAATTTGAAGAACAGCTAGCCAAAGACTCAAAAAGTAATAGCAAAATTTTTTTTAAGTACATCAGAAGCAGGAAGCTTGCTAAACAACCAGTGGCTCCACTGGACAATCGAGATTCTAAAGGAGCACTCAAAGACAATAAGGCCATTGCGGAGAAACTAAATGAATTATTTGCCTCGGTCTTCACAGCTGAGGATGTGAGGGAGGATTCCCAAACCTGAGCCATTTTTTTAGGTAACAAGTCTGAGGAACTGTCCCCGATTTAGGTGTCATTAGAGGAGGTTTTGGAACAAATTGATAAACTAAACAGTAATAAGTCACCAGAACCAGATGCTATTCACCCAAGAGTTCTGAAGGAACTCAAATGTGAAATTGCAGGACTACTAACTGTCGTCTGTAAATTATCATTTAAATCAGCTTCTGTACCAAATGACTGGAGGATAGCTAATATGACACCAACTTTTAAAAAAGGTTCCAGAGGTGACCCTGGCAATTACAGGCTGGTAAGCCTGACTTCAGTACCAGGAAAACTGGTGAAAGTATAGTAAAGAACAAAATTGTCAGACACATAGATGAACAAAATTTGTTGGGGAAGAGTCAACTTGGTTTTTGTAAAGGGAAATAATGCCTCACCAATTTATTAGAATTCTTTGAGGGGGTCAACACGCATGTGAACAAGGGGGATCCAGTGAATATAGTGTATTTAGCTTTTCAGAAAGCCTTTGACAAAGTCCCTCACCAAAGGCTCTTAAGCAAAGTAAGAAGTCATGGGATAAGAGGGAAGGTTCTCTCATGGATTGGTAACTCGTTGAAAGATAGGAAACAAAGGGTAGGAATAAATGGTCAGTTTTCAGAATGGAGAGAGGTAAATATTGGTGTCCCCAAGAGGTCTGTACTGGGACCAGTTCTATTCAACATATTCATAAATGATCTGGAAAAAGGGGTAAACAGTGAGGTGGCAAAATTTGCAGATGGTACAAAACTACTCAAGATAGTTAAGTCCCAGGCAGACTGCGAAGAGCTACAAAATGAGTCTCAGAACTAGGTGACTGGGCAACAAAATGGCTGATGAAATTCAATGTTTATAAATGCAAAGTAATGCACATTGGAAAACATAATCCCAACTATACGTTTAAAATGATGGGGGCTAAATTAGCTGTTATCACTCAAGAAAAAGATCTTAGTGTCATTGTGGATAGTTCTCTGAAAACATCCACTCAATGTGCACTGGCAGTCAAAAAAGCTAACAATGTTGGGAATCATTAAGAAAGGGATAGATAATAAGACAGAAAATATCACATTTCCTTTATATTAATCCATGGTATGTCCACATCTTGAATACTGTGAGCAGATGTGGTCGCCCCATCTCAAAAAAGAGATATTGAACTTGAAAAAGGTTCAGAAAAGGGCAACAAAAATGATTAGGGGTATGGAATGGCTGCCGTATGAGGAGAGATTATTAAGACTGGGACTTTTCAGCTTGGAAAAGAGACGACTAAGGGGGGATATGATAGAGGTCTATAAAATCATGATCGGTGTGGAGAAAGTAGATAAGGAAGTGTTATTTACTCCTTCTCATAACATGAGAACTAAGGGCCACCAAATGAAATTAATAGGCAACAGGTTTAAAACAAACAAAAGGAAGTATTTTTTTACACAACGCACAGTCAACCTGTGGAACTCCTTGCCAGAGGATGTTATGAAGGCCAAGATTATAACAGGATTCAAAAAAGAATTAGATAAGTTCATGGAGGATAGATCCATCAATGGCTATTAGCCAAGATGGGCAGGGATGGTGTCCCTAGCCTCTGTTTCCTAGAAGCTGGGAATGGGCGACAGTGGATGGGTCACTTGATGATTACCTGTTCTGTATGTTCTCTCTGGGGCACCTGGCATTGGCCACTGTCAGAAGACAGGATACTGGGCTAGATAGACCTTTGGTCTGACCCAGTATGGCTGTTGTTAACGTTCAACGTGGAATTGAATTTATTAAGGGTGCAGATTTAAGTGTTTTTTCTCAATTAAATACTTGGGGAAATCCTAAAATATGCAGAAATGGACAGCATATATCTAGAGACAGATTAGGCTGCTGCTGGGGAAGGTAGAGCAGGAATGATTTTATCAGTCGCCCTGAAAGGGGTCTTTTTTTGGCTGATTTGAAAAGTATTTTGAGTGACCATTTTGAAGGAGGCAATTCATTGTGCTCTTTCGTTGCCTGTCTTAGTTTCACTGATGTTTTGCCGTGGTAACTGTTCTATGTCCTGATCCTGCATTACCAAAGTTATTGTGAGTTTTGTCACTGATTTTTAATGGGACTGTGGTAGGGTCATTTGAAAACAATAGCTAAATTTTAGTGTGCTCATTCTGATTAAAATGCCAGAATTATTGTTTGTTCTTTTCAATTTTCCTCCCCTCTGCAAACTAAATGCCTGATGCTGCAAACATTATATGTGATGAACTCCAATTTACTTTCAGACTTGGGTACGGATCCTATGAGGTGCCGAGCATCCTGTACTCCCAATAAAAGTCAGCTGCAGTTGAGGGCACTCAGCGTATCACAGGATTGAGCCATTGTAGAGTTTGCAGCATTGAACCCTAATTTTATATTACTTATAGATACCATAACATCAAACAGTAGTTTGTTCAGTTTACATATGTAACACTGGCGATTCAGAGGGGTTTCATCTCTGAGAACTATTTATGAGTAGTTCTGTGCAAATTATTTGACTTGATTTTCATATACGTAATACAGTATAACTAGAGTTTCATTACTGCAGAGCACCTAAAGGAACCATTCCTAATAGCAGTTCAAAATGATCGTTTGAGGACCATGCCAGCAAGCTTCCTACCTCCGTCACCTGTTAACAAACAAGGTAGAGTAAGAACAAAAAATATTTAAAAGTATAGGGTTAATGACCATTAAACAGATTTAGAAATATTTTTGTTTGTTGTCCGTGCTACTTTCCCAGTCAAGTTTGTTTTATCTTTTGTGAAAATGGTACTTTAAAAAACATTCCTGAGTGTGTCTGACACCTATAAACAGCATATTGATAGTGACACTAGAATTAAGGTTGTTGGTTGGTCCATTTTAAACCCCTATTTTAAAACATGCAATTTTTTGTAAAGTCTATTTCAGGCTGGTGGTTTTTCATGCTTATCTGTCAAAAGTGGCTTATTTTTTAAAGGAAAGTATAAAGAAATTCTTGAGCTGTGTGTTTAAAAAAAATATTTCCAAGCTTTAAGTTGTTCAGATGCATTTTACACTGTGATTTTAAGCTTGTGTATGGAACGGTGTACTTTTCAAGCAGCAATGCTTTCTTTGCTAAAGCTTAGCAAATTTGATAGAGAAAGAAAAGTTTTGATTTCTAAAATAGAGTACTTGGCATGTGTTCTATGCCATTATTTTTTTTCTCCCATCTAGGCGTTCTTCTTTTGGGAGATGCATATAATATGAGGCACCCTCTGACAGGTGGAGGAATGAGTGTTGTTTTGAATGATATTAAAATATGGAGAAGCTTGCTCCAGGATATTCCAGATCTTTATGAGGATTCTGCTATTCTTCAGGTGAGACATTATTTTGAAGTTAGAATAATAATTGTGCTTTTTGGGTAGGGTTGCCGACATTGTATTTAAAAAATAAGGGACTGTTTTCTTCGCACATCTACCCCACCCCTTCTCCTAATGAGGATGTTGTGAATAATAATAATTAATAACTAAACACATTCTCCTGGGGTATTTCTTGCTGCTTTTTGCAGCGCTCAGCAACTCCCGATCTTGTTGTATAGAGATGAAGAAATAAAGGACGTCCCTTCTAATAAGGGACTGTTGGCAACCCTATTTCTGGGATATGCCTAGGCTTGTGTTTATGCAATTTCTTTCAGTTACTTAAATTGTCTCCTAACTTGAGGGTAAGGCAGTTTAATAGTTCTTTGCCCACCTAGCCAAAGCTGTTTTTAGATGTTACTGTGAACCATTAAACTGTTGTGGATGGTGGGAAGGGTAAAATGGGGCCCAACAGGGGCCATCCCTCCCTCCCTGTCTAGATTCAGAACCATGCAGGGCAGGCACTCCCTCCCCATCCACTCTGAGGAAATTAAGACCCCCACTCTTGCTTCTTGCTATGTGGCATTTGGGTGGGAGTGGGAAAGAAATTGGAGAGAGGAACCAGCCAGAGACTCTAGCTGGTAGGAGCAGTTGCAGAAGAAGCCAAATCAAGGACCTTTTGGACACTTAGAGAAGTTTCTAAAATTTTGACTGTACTTTTTCTGCCCTGTGGTAATTGGCTGTTTGCTCCATCCCTTCCCCTTCCCCTCTCTGTCTCTTCACCTCAGCATTGCTCTGTACCTGCACCTCTTACCCTCTTTTCCTTTGCCCTTCTTCCTTCAGCATCTCCTCTCCCTTCATTTTTTCCATTTTTAGCTTCTCCCCTCCTAACCAAACCCATCACAAATAATTGTGGCACTAACTTGAAGTATGCCACCATCACATTGTTCACTCTGCTTGTGTGTTATATCCCATTTCCCATTCCTGTTCCTGTCTTGTCTATTTAGATTGCAAGCTCCTTGGGACAGGGATTGTCTGTGTTCGTACAGTGCCTCGCACAATGGGGCCTCATGTGGGATTGGTCTTTAGGCACTGCTGTAATAAACATGATTAATAATTCGTTTTGCCAGCATCTTTTATTTGTCACTTCATGCTGTGATCTAATCAGATCTCGCGTATATGGTGGGGTAATGAGCTCTGCAGGAGTGAGATTTCTAAAGCACACTAAGGTGTTGCACATTAATTGGTCTCTGTAGACCCTACTGGTGCACTCTAAAGGTTCCCTAGTGTGCTTTAACATAGTACTGTTTCAGGCAGCACTATGGTTAACCACACCAGAAAAATCTACACAGACCCATCTGTGTGCTTTAACAATCACACTCCTGTAGAAGGCCTTCCACCACTATGTAAGGGCTATATTTTTCAAAGTGTTCATGGGTATATTTTTCAAAAGTAACAGGTACTTCAGAGCTTAAATCTCATTGATTTTCAAAGTCGCTAGTCACCAAGGTGCTTTTGAAACTTTTACCTTACATCTCTAAATACAGTACACTCTTCAGTTTCAGTTGAATGTGATATTCTTCTTCACTTGTTCCTAAACTGTTGTTATGCACAATAAATATTGTTTTCAATTCAGAAAAATGTACACAAATTGGGTCCAGAAAGAGTACCTTTAGAGGAAAGAATCAAAAAGTGATGGTGGGCATAGTTCTGCTGTTTTGAAAGAGTCTACCATTTTAAGCTATACATTCCCTACATATATAAAAACTAATCCAAAGCCTATTGAAGTTGATTGAACGACTCCATTGATTTCAGTGGGCTTTGGAATAGGATTATAAGAGGGAAATTATATTAAAAATAGTAGAATCATCCAAAACAGTACAAAATTTTTAGAGTGGCCAGTTAAACAATGTTTAGTTTGGCAAATCAATGTGTAAAAGAGGGAAGAGTAAATGTTTACAAATATTTGGAGGGTGTAAATACCCAGGATGGAGAGCAATTATTTAGATGGAAAAGGGGGATATAACTGGGAGGAATGGATGAATATCTGAAACAAATGTGTGTATACTATATGATATAGTCTTCCAAGGAAATAATGAAAGCCCCGTTAGTTAGAACATTCTTCCTGTTTCTTCTCTATTTTTAAGAGATACCATAAGTGTTGGCAGGGGGATGGACTTTATGATGTAACAGGTCTCTTCTATATCAAAGTTCCATGATTTTATTATCCTACTGGCTATAGCAGAATGGGGGAAGAGGAGATCTAATTGGCTTTTAAAGAGGCTGATGTCAATATTACAGTTGAGACAGATCTTTATCTTTAAATACAAAACGTGTACAAAATCTGTTGGAAGATAATGCAGCAGCACCAGTATAACTTTGAAAAGGAAGTCATTCCTATACCTATTTTAGAAGAAAAAGGGTATTTTCCTGTGCCCTGATATAAAGATTTTTTTTTAACTTTTACAGGCAAAAAAGACATTTTACTGGTCAAGAAAAAAGTCCCATTCTTTTGTAGTGAATGTTCTTGCTCAGGCCCTTTATGAACTGTTTGCTGCCAGAGATGGTAAGTACATTTAAGAGAACTTCTGTAATTAATTGCAACTTATTAAATAAGTACACTCTCTGTGTGTTTTCATGCATGAGCATGTATTGCATTTATAATTTTCAAAATATTTTAGAAATACTTGTCAGTGTTAGACTATACCTCCAAAACTGTGAGTAGTGCTGGTGCCTGGTGTGAGCTGACATTTTGCTGGTAATGTCTCAGCAAACAGCCCAGGGACAATTGGTATAAAGAATTCTATTTAAAAAAACTGAATGTAGTACTCACAGACTAGTAGGTGTTTTGTAAGATTATTCTTTACTTAAATAGTAAGGCCCTATCCAAAGCCCCTTGAAATCAATGGAATGACTCCCACTAACTTCAGTGGACTTTTGATCACAGCTTTATTTGGTTTTAAGTGGTTTTAGTAGTAACTGAAGATAATTTTAATTCCTTTTCTAGATTCCTTGCATCAACTAAGGCAAGCGTGTTTCCATTACTTCAAACTTGGGGGAGAGTGTGTCTCGGGTCCAGTTGGATTGCTATCTGTGTAAGTTATATAAAATATCAAAACACCTACTGTACTGTATCAGGAACTAGCATATACCATAGTTGATGGATTGCGATCTACTAATGCAAACCCTCGCTCACCCTGAGTCGGCAACTGATTGGGCAGAAGGGTCCACACTAGCAAACCTCTTTAGGATTTTCATATAAAATATGTCCCAAAATGCTGAACAGTTAGAAGATTCAACTAAAACAGTTTGGAGAGGGAGTAAGATACATGGGCACAAGAGTTTCAGTGAGACAAAGAGGTTTAGGATGACTGAAGACTTGATGATTGCAGGCACAATTCATTCACCAAGACCTGAGTTTATATAAATCTACAGAAGAGGCCAGTTCCAGATGAGTGAAGGGAGCACGGATGGGAGCAGAGAGAGGAAAGTTCTTTGAAGAAGATTGGTGTGAGTCTCTGGATTTTTTTTTTTTTTTTTAAATGGGACAGTTTTGAACTGCACCCTGAACTGGATAAACAAACAATAGATCGTCCTTCTTTGAGCATGGAGAAGGAGGGCTGCTGTATTCCTCACTCAGTGGAGTCATGAGAGCTGGACCTATCAAGAAGGGAGTTGAAATAATCCAGATGGGAAGTGATAAAGGCAGGGATGAGGACTGCAGCAGAAATGGAGCTGAGGCAATAGTGTATCAGGGTAATGATGTAGGAGGAATTACTTAGCACACAGCAGCTCCAAGTTATGCCAGATTCTTCCACTGTTGTAGACAGCAGGGCTGGGATTGTTTAGATCAAACAGATGTGAGTAGTGTGCTAACAAAAATCTATTGAATTAATATGTAAGACTGAAAATTCTATAGCGCTTCAAATTTCTCTTTATTAACGTGTTTTCTCTTCTGTCCATACAGCTTATCTCCTAAACCAATGGTACTGATTGGCCACTTCTTTGCCGTTGCGCTATATGCTGTTTATTTTTGCTTTAAATCAGAGTCCTGGGTCATGAAGCCACGAGCGTTTTTCAGTAGCGGTGCTGTACTTTACCGGGCTTGCTCTGTAATATTTCCACTTATTTGCTCTGAAATGAAGTATATAGTCTATTAAATATTAGAGGAAAGCGAATGGAGGAAGAATATGTGAAACTCACCAAGCCTTTACAATCTTTTGGACATATACTGTTCAATACTGTATGATGTTCACCTCTGTTTAAAGTGCAACCCCCTGTTCAGGATTTGACTTAATTTTATTCTTGTGGGTATATATACATATGTAAATATATGTTCCTTTACCATGTAAGTTTAAAAATGACTTAACTGTTTACAAGGACCATAATTAACTATTGACATGTGGTAGAAAAGGCAGAGGATAATTTCCTCACTTTATCTATTGCATAGAATGCACCGTTAAGGTTGATGATGTTAATAAAATGAAGAGTGAACAGTTTAAGTCATTTGCTGCTGCATCCTTCAATATTTCCATGGAATGTTTGTTTTCTTTATTACTGTGAAATATTGTAAGACAATTTTCATTTATTTCATTAAAAGTCTTTGCCTCTATTTTATTTCAGTTACAATTAAATAGCAATCTACTGACACTTAAAAGGACACTGTCAAGGGGTTTCAGGTTAAAAAAATACCATATATTTAAACTTCATTACTGAGGCAAATGTCATCCTATATTAAGTAGCTAATTTAAAAAATCATTCTCTTCACCAGAATTACTTTATACGAGAGGTTACCAGGTCAGAATTTGTTTAACAACTCTGTATTTCATTCAAGCTACCTTCTTCCAGTTCCACAGTCTCACTTCATTTAAAAGACTTAACTTCTGTTGCACAAGCAAAATGAAAAGTAACAGATATTGACCATTTAACAGAAGTATAGCCACAAGTTGTACACACCAAAAAAAATTCAGTCAGGAGCTATTCCAAGTGGATATTAAAAATAGTAGTAAAGATTATTTAAAAACTCATGAAAAATACTTCGAAAGTGTCCTTTTTAATACTTGCGTTTTTGTTTTTCTTCTACAAGTTATTGCATGTGACCAAAAACATTTAATGCCTTTTACTGACAATATTCCTCTCAATGTTACCTTTAATAATGTCCTTTCCTTTGCTGTGTATTTTTGTTTTGTCCCTACCTTTCTTTTGACTGTATTATGTAGCACTGGATGGCTCTTTCATTTTGGCTCACCCAAAAACCCATATATCAGCACAGCCAACAGGTTGGAAAGTAATGACATATCACTCTTTTTTTCCTCTACAATTTACAAAAAATTTGAGTATGTATCTTTAAAAAAAATGACAGATTTACATAGCTGTATATAAACATAATCAACTTTTCTGTTGGACTCTGAAAAATATTTATGGAGAGACTTTTAATACTTTATTTGATAAATATTTCAAATTACCTTTTTTCCAGTGAAAATAGAAATATGTATATTTTTCTAACCAATATCATTCTTCATACCCTATTGAAATTAAACATTGCTACATTAATAACTGATAACTTTACACAAAGGGAAAACAGTAATATTTTCAAATATGTTTATATATAAAAATTAAACAATGCCACTCTAAGGGTTTTCAAAGTTTTCAGCATTTAAAGTATTTTCATAATTTGTGGAGTCTAATTTTTGAAATATTATGGATTAGTTTAATGTATTCTTAATGTATGTTTTATATTTAAATATTCTTTGCAATCAGTCTCCTGTAAATCAGGGGTTGAAGATCCTGAGCCAAATATGCACCCCCAGCTAACTAACTTAAATAAAGTTATGATGCTTATTGTTCATTTGTAGATTTGTCACTTTCTCTGGGTAATGAATGTTGTAAGGCCCTGATTTAGCAGGGACCACTAACATGCTTAAAGTTACACACGTGTTTAAGAACCTTTCTGAGTCTGGGCCTAAGGACGGATACTGAAGGAAAATACTTATTAGAGTTTGTAATAGGGAAACAGGAAATCCTGTGTGTGCTTGTGTTGAAGAGCAACTTGCAAATGTAACTTAATTAAATGGATGTATAATTTGTCTACAGAACAAGATACAAAACATTTCTTAACAAACATAATGAGGTGTTAAATGAACTGGGATCTATTTAAAATAGGTAACAGTGACATAAACCCCCGTGTGTTACTAAAAATACAAGCACCACATAACATCCCATTACCACCTGAAAGTAAAAGCTGAACTTACTCCCATGGTTGTATTAGATGCTCAGCAAATTCAGGCTAAACAATGTAGTTGCTATAATAAAGGTTCGTATAAATCTAAAAGGTTTGAGTTAGATCATCAAATACTAGAACTATCCTATGAGAAAAGCTGAAGAGGTCTTATCTAGATTTTAAAATGAAGAATAATTTCAGTTTTGCGTGCAGTTTTGACTTGATAAAGAAAGGGCATAACTCTGCATTTTCAACTCCCCTTTTTGAAGCTGTGTGTTGGATTTAAGCACTCACCCGTGGCCTAACTTTCCTCCCATTGAAGTAAATTGAAGTTTTACTACAAGGATGAGCTCCACGCACACTCAAACAGGAAATTCCCCTTTAAGAGTGGTATCCCCCATCAAGGGGCACCAGGGACCCATACTGCCCTATCCCTCCTCCTCCTGAGCACTTTTGAAAATCCCACTTGACAGGTGAAATCCTGGCCCCGTTGAAGCCAATATGAGTTTTGCCATTGCTTTCAATAGGATCAGGATTTTTCACCCTGTAGGTTTAACCAACATCCTTTCAGAATTGCCAAAGCACCTGAGGGGTATCAGGCTGAAACTCATACCAGAGTCTTTCTCTCGGGCCTGAGGATTTTAAGTCACATCAGGATCTTCTGAGGCGAATGGCTTCAATCTTGGGTATTCACGCTGAGTTTGTGCAGGAAAATACACAGAAGTTGGTAGACATTCTGCAGTCCTTGGCCCCAGAAATGGTAGCTCTCCCTATAAATGAAGTACTATTGGAATCCGCAAAGATCGTGGCATACCCCTGCTTCCTTACCTGCGACAGGGACAAATGTACTGCCAAATGACACTATGTTCCTGTGCAAAGTTCTGAGTGGTCCTATTCTCATCCAACCTCTAACTCCCTTGTTGTAATGACAACTAAAGAGAGATTGTTTCATGGGAGATATAAATCCATGCCTAAGGACACGCATGTAAGAGGTTGGATTTGATGGGGAGGAAAATTTATTTGATCTCATCCTTACAACTGAGCACTGCAAATCAGCAGGTGCTGTTCTCCCCATTCACAAAATCATACTTTGAGATTAATCAGTCACAGACAAGTTGCCTGAATCCTCCAGAGAAGAGTTCAGGATATTCATTGCAGAAGGATGACTGGTTGCCAAGACGTCTTTGCAATCGGAATGGGGATGCAGCTTCCAGAATTAATGTCTTTCCTCCTCTACTAAAGTCCCTGTGTGACCCTGAAATATGCTGCTTCTTCCTGTTGACAGTGCCATTCTGACATGCCTCCATAATCAAAACTGCCAAAGATAGAGTTCAACACCATCACTGGCAGCTATGGTGTGCTGGTGAGATTCTGCTCCTGAACCTCCCCTTCTTACTTTGAGCCCGTATGGCTGGAGCATGGGAAGGGCAGCATGGTGCCCTGAGTAGGGGCTTTTCCATCCACAGTTCTGAGCCTGTGTAGAGCTGTTCCTTATACTTTCCACACCAACAAAGGGCCACATCACCCACATACCCAGTGCCCATATGTCAACAGTAAATATATGCAAAGGCTGCTGAGGTTGGCATTAAGGCTATGGGTTACAGAAAACTTTAATATCAAACTCAGCAATGACAAATATTTGCTGTTGATATCTGTGCCCTGGATAAGTGCAGGATGAGCTCTTTGTGTGGGCAGTATGAGTTGCTTGAATTTGGGGTGTGTGGTGAGTTGCTGTGTCTACTGGAGCCAGAAGTGAAAGGGAGGTCCCTGCAGAGGAGGGAATCTGTGGTGTGTTTCTCTTATTGTGTCATTATTTCCCTTTTTGGGTTTGTGAGGGTGTTCTTTGTCCTTAAGTTTTTTTTAAGAAACCTTTTGTTTATTGCAATGGTATCATTTAATTATAGGTTTAAATGCATTTTATTACTATTAGTGCATGGGGATAACAACTCATTATTCTTTGGGTGCTTGCTTATTCCATTTCAATGTAGGGGTGGGCTTGCCCCGAGCACTGCCGGCAGAAGGTTTTCCCTCAGTGGTATCCATCGAGTCAGTCCTGCTGCCCCCTGGAGTTGCACCCTCAGATGTTGCTATAAAGGGGCAAACACTTTTCACAATGCAACATTCCATGGTCATCTTTCAATACTTATCCTCAAAGAAAACCTGCACAACACCTCAAAAGGCGAGCCTGGGAACTAAAATTAATAACACGGTTAGACACCAAAAATCATGGACTTAACAGGAACTCTCTTTTAATGGCTTTTTGCAAGAATTTGTAACACACCAGACTGACTGGTATCCTGAAATGCCCACTTCAAGCCCTTTATGCTTAAACAATTAACCCTCAATCAACCAATTCATTACAAGTGACTGCCTCCAAGAAGCCGTACCACTCTTGGTTAAAAAACTGTCTAAATGTATATTTTGCTCAAAATCTCTCCTGCCCTCTCTGGAACTGAAGAAGAGCTCTGTGCACCTAAAAAATTAACTAATTTCATCCAGCAAAGGCTGGTACAAGAAACAATATTATCTCACCCTCCTTGCTCCCTCATATTCTAGGAACAGTAGGATAAAAAAACAAACACTAAAATTATTGTTGTCCTTTTTGTTATTAAAAATGTTGACTGGGTTTATCCAGACTCTGGTCTGTTTAAAGGAAAGCCTATGGCTATGTATACTTGCTTTTAAGTCAAACCTTCTGGGGTGGTTTCCAGAAAAACTGGGAGCTCCTGCTCCTTGGAGAATGGTAAGACTGGCCCTCAGGTTCAGAAAACACCCCTCCTTGGAGAGCCTGGCTCCCCATGGCTGACTTTCTCCAGTTTGGTCTCTGGTGCCAAAGAAATGTGCTCTGAGTGTCCCAAACTGCATAGGCTGTAGTTCGAGAGAACTCTTGGGTTGGCCAGCTAGAGGACTGTTGTCTTAGGCATTGCAGAGAAGGGAGCAGGGAGAAGATTGGTGGAGTGGCCTGCCTGTGTCTTCAGTTTATGCAAATGAAAGGGGATGGCTACTTTGAGCAGCTTTGCTTTGAGAGGCAGCCTACTGAAGAGGGCCGTGGAGGGTAGAGTTGCGAGCCAGGTTCTGCTCACGAGGCTTCTTGTAGTGCTCTCTTGCGAAGGCCAAATTGCAGCAACCAGCACTTAGAGGACAATGCACTGGAATGCCCTGTGACTGGCGGGGGTGGAGGGTGCTGGTTAAGGCTGTGCTTTATTGGATTATTTCCTCTAGGTGATAATTAGAGAAGGGTGATTGTGAAAAACTGGTCTTGCTAACTGTAATGGAGGGCTATCGTGTTTCTTTCTGACTATGAGAATAGTAGTGAGTGCTGTCCAATAACAGCCACTTTTATGGTGGGGAAGGCTATTCTTTTCCGTAGGGAAAGGGAGTCCAGTTTGAGTGGTTAGCTTTGAACTTGTTCTTCTGGGTGTGAAAAATAGCTTCGGTATAGCTACTGAGAAATACATTCCTTGCAGCTTTGGTAAACTAAGCCCCTGGCGGTCAAATGTTCTGTTTGCATTTCAGTTGCTATGTGACTGGACTGTCATTATTAATAGGCTCTAGAAAAGGGCTTTCTTTCCACGTGTACTGTCTCTCTGTCTTTGTTCCTAACCTCTGCAGTCAGCAGATTTACCATAAGAAGATTCCTTTTTCTCTTGTTGGTTCTGCTTCACCCTCATAGCTATTTCTGTTCCTCCACTAAGTCTGAGAGTTTCTGTCACCATAGCACCTGTCTGATGTGTTCCACACTAGAATGGATGAATGACGCTTCCCTGCTAACATGGCCAAAACCATTGGTGCTTGGAAGATTTTGTCTGTTCCTGCCTGTCATTTTTGAGATCAGGAGGACAGTGGCCAATATTCCCACCATTCGCTCTCCCCGAGGAGCCTAGAATTCATCACCAACACTAGGTTATATACTGCTGAGCAACTTTCATCCAGGTCAATTGCAATTAGAAATTTTGACAGGGTTTATCTGGATTCTGGTCCAGTTCAAAGGAAAGCCTATAGCTCTATATACTTGCTTTTAAGTACTATTCCTTATTTTCAGTTTTTATTAGTAAAAAAAAAACCAGGATTTTTTCCAGACATTAAAACTGGGATGAAATTAGGTTAAAAATAAAAAAAACAAACAGGAAAAATAGAAAAAAATATGTTGTAATATACACATTTTACTACAGTATAATGAAACTTTTTATATTTTGTATCTCTCAGAGCTAGTGGTTTTTTCCAGAAATCCTGGTTTGCATATGCTCGCATAATTTTCTTCAAAGTATCCTTACTCATGTGGAACCTCTTGCTGGCTTAGAGGTAGTCCAAGTTTCAAAATATGCACTCTGCATCAATAGATACAGGGGGTACACTCAAAGCTCACCATGCCACTTTGCTAAAGTTGGGCAGTGTGTCTTGATGACTGTTCCAAAAAGCCAGCACATCCAGTTTCTCATTGTCAGGATTAGGCAAGTTCATGTAAATAGTAAATTCCCCTTTCAGATTTGAAAGTTCATCTTTAGCGGAAAATGTTGAAACACTGGCATAATGGTCTGCTTCTCCTTCAGGAAAGCGGTAAAACACCTGGATAACATCCCAAAAATAATATTCAGTACCAATACGTCTGGGTTTAGGTTACGCGTCACGGTCGTCTCCCATTTCTTGCTGAGCATTGCTTTGACTGTTTTGAACACTTTTTTGGTTTTCTTGTGTTCTGGGGTCAGAAGTATTTCCAGAAACAGCTGGGTTTTCTCACCATATGTGTCTGCTGCAGCTAGATGATTGAGCATCCCCAGCACAGACCGCCCCCCTCCCCCGCCCCGCCAGCTCTTGCTGCTGGTGGGACAGAGACTTGACCGGTTCTGGCAAAGGAATGGGGTCTATTGGTTATAGCGGGGCAGGGGGGACTGGGAGTCAGGCCTGCTGGATTCTCTCCCCAGCTCTGTCAGGCATGGGGGAACTAATGGTTAGAGCAGGTTGGGGCTGGGAGTCATTCTGAGATCAAAGCAAGAGGGGCATTTCAAAGCTTACCTTACTACACACACAGCAGTCACAAGAAAGTTCAGAGCAGGATGCCAAAAATACATTAGCAGGCACCACACAGAAATCAACACACATTACCATAGGTCATTATTAAAATGTTTTGTCAAAGGCTCCCTGAATTGCATAGCTCACCACTGAGCTCTTCTAAAGCCCTGGTATCTGGTTGCTCAAAATGAGCAGATATCCTATCCGCATCTATGCCCCACCCCTGGGGAAACTTATCCCTCTTTGCTTCACAGATATTATGAAGCACACAGCAGGCAGTTATCACCATGGGGATATCTTTTTCGCTGAGGTCTAAACTCGTGAATAAATTGCACCAGCACCCCTTCAAGTGGCCAAAGTCATATTCAACCGTCATTCTGCACCTGCTGAGCCTATTGTTGAAGTGCTCCTTTCTACCATCCAGATGTCCGGTGTGTGTCTTCGTGAGCCACAGAAGTGAGTGGTAGGCTGTGCCTCCCAGAAGCATTATTGGCATTTCAACATCTCCAATGGTGATTTGGCCATCTGGAAAAAAAGTCCCTGCTTGCAACTTTCTGAACAGGCCTGTTTTCTTAAAGAAGCACACATCATACACCTTCCTGGACCATCCCACGCTGATGTCAGTAAAACATCCACAAGTGATTGCAACACCATAGAAAAATAGCCCTTTTTGTGTATGTACTCTGTGGCAAGGTGATCTGGTGCCAAGATAGGGATATGCATACCTTCTATTGCCCCACCACTGTTTGGGTGCCCCATTACAGCAAAACTGTTTAGTATCTCCTGCATGTTGCCCAAAATCACAACCCTTTTTAGCAGAAGGCAATTAATGGCCATGCATTCTTGGATCACAGCAACCCCAACGGTAGATTTCCTGACTCCAAATTGATTCCCCACTGACGAGAAGCAGTCTGATGTTGCAAGCTTCCATGCAGTAATCGCCACTCACTTCTCCACTATGAGCACATAGTGTCATTTTGGTGTCACTGTGGTGCAGGGCTGGGGCAAGCTCCATACCAGATCCAGGAAAGTGGCCTTGTGCACACAAAAGTTTTGCAGTCACTCCTTCTCATCCAAAACTTGCAAAACGATGCAATCTTCCCAGTCACTCCTTGTTTCTCGGGAGGAAAACCACTGCTCTACCGCGTTCACCTGATGTACAACTGTTAGTGTTAGAGTTTAACAAAAATAAGTACCTGAAAACAACATTGAGTGGTTTGATAAACAGGTGTAAATCAGTAAAACCTGAACTCCTTTAAAAAATAAGCCTGCTAATTTATCAGTGCAAATTGGTAAAAAAAACCAAAACACCACCCCAAAAATGCAGGATACTCCTTTTAAGTCTGTGCTTCCGGAGTGGTTCCCAAACATTTTTCGATGTCAACGCTCCTGCTCCCTGAAGAATGGTAAGGCTGGCCCCCAGGTTCAGGAAACACCCCTCGTTGGAGAGCTTGGTTCCCCACTGCTGACCGTCTCCAGTTTGGTCTCTGGTGCCAAAGAAACATGCTCTGGGTGTCCCAAACTGCATAGGCTGTCGTTTCTAGAGAGCTCTTGGCTCGGCCAACTAGAGGATTGCTGTCTTAGGCATTGCAGAGAAGGGAGCAGGGAGAAGATTGGTGGAGTGGCCTGCCTGTGTCTTCAGTTTATGCAAATGAAAGGGGATGGCTACTTTGAGCCGCTTTGCTTTGAGAGGCAGCCTATGGAAGGGAGCCATGGAGGGCAGAGTTGAGAGCCAGGATCTGCTCACGTGGGGCTTCTCGTAGTGCTCTCTGTCTTGTGAAGGCCAAATTGTAGCAACCAGCAGGTAGAGGAGAATGTGCCGGAACGGTCTGTGACTGGCAGGGTGGGTGTTGGTTAAGGCTATACTTTCAGGGGTCATTTCTCTAGTTGGTGACTGGAGAAGGGTGGCTGTAAAAGCCTGGTCTTGCTAACCACGATGAGGAGCTGTAGTGTTTCTTTCTGAGCATGACAAGGGCAGATAGTGCTGTTCTGAGGCAGCTGCTTTCTGCTGTGGAAGAGTGTCTTGCCCTCCCTGAGCAGAGCAAGGGAATGAAACAGTCTGAGTGGTTAGCTTTGAACTTGTCCTGTTGTTGGGTATGAAGAAAAGCTTGGCTGGGGCTGCTGGGAGCTGTGGCCCTGGTGGGTTTTGTGTACTGAGCTCTCAGCAGTGAAATGCTCCATGAGCTTTCAGGTGTTGTGTGACTGGGCTGTATCTCTCAGAAGGCTTTAGAGAAGGGCTTTCTTTGTGTGCATGCTGTGTCTCCATTATGTCCTTGCTCCTAGTCTCTGCAGTCAGCGGGTTTACCATCAAAAGCTTGTCTTTTTACTTTTGCTTGTTCTACTTCATCTGAATAGCTATTTCTCACTCCTTCATGAAGTCTGACCATTCTTCCCACCATGGCACCTGCCTATTGTCCTTCACGCTGGAACAAATAGATGACGCTTCCCTGCTAACGCCACCGGAGCCACTGGTGCTTGGGAAGATTTTGTCTTTTCCCGCATGGCAAAGCTGAGAGCAGCAGGATAGTAGCCAGTATTCCCACCATTCTTGCTCTCTGAGAAACCTAGAACCTGTCACCTACTGTCCTCTAGGTCACACACTGCCGAGCCACTTTCATCCACGTGAATAGCGATTAGAAGTTTTGACAGGGATTATCCGGATTCTGGTCCGGTTGAATGGAAAGCCTATGGCTCTATAGCCTTGCTTTTAAGTAGTGTTCTGTATTTTCCCTTTTTATTTGTAAAAAGAAAATCTGGGAATTTTTCAGTGTTTATTTTCCAAAGTTTAAAACTGGCATGGAATCTGGTTAAATATAAAAAAAGGAAAAGATTGTGAAAAATTGGCTGGGGGGGGGGGATGTGTTGTCAGTACAAAAGAATGAGGTTTCATTCAGTTTGAAATCAAAAGAGGAAAAGAAAAGGCCAGGAGTCGGAAGGTCCAAAGCATCAGGAGGTTCATGAAAAATCAGACTAAACACTACATCTCTATCAACTCGTCCCATTATTTATCTACGAAAGAATTGTTATTCTCTTTCAGATATTTACTTTTGTCCCCAGTGGTTTTGCCAGTATTCCTGACTATTTCTGGGGCTTGCTAATTGCTACCCCAAACAGTTTTCATGAAGGTGGTTAGGGACTATTTAGAAAAGCTGGACGTGCACAAGTACATGGGGCCGGACGAGTTGCATCCGAGAGTGCTAGAGGAATTGGCGGCTGTGATTGCAGAGCCATTGGCCATTATCTTTGAAAACTCGTGGCGAGCGGGGGAAGTCCCAGATGACTGGAAAAAGGCTAATGTAGTGCCAATCTTTAAAAAAGGGAAGAAGGAGGATCCTGGGAACTACAGGCCAGTCAGCCTCACCTCAGTCCCCGGAAAAATCATGGAGCAGGTCCTCAAAGAATCAATCCTGAAGCACTTACATGAGAGGAAAGTGATCAGGAACAGTCAGCATGGATTCACCAAGGGAAGGTCATGCCTGACTAATCTAATCGCCTTCTATGATGAGATTACTGGTTCTGTGGATGAAGGGAAAGCAGTGGATGTATTGTTTCTTGACTTTAGCAAAGCTTTTGACACGGTCTCCCACAGTATTCTTGTCAGCAAGTTAAAGAAGTATGGCCTGGATGAATGCACTATAAGGTGGGTAGAAAGTTGGCTAGATTGTCGGGCTCAACGGGTAGTGATCAATGGCTCCATGTCTAGCTGGCAGCCGGTGTCAAGTGGAGTGCCCCAGGGGTCGGTCCTGGGGCCGGTTTTGTTCAATATCTTCATAAATGATCTGGAGGATGGTGTGGATTGCACTCTCAGCAAATTTGCAGATGATACTAAACTGGGAGGAGTGGTATATACGCTGGAGGGCAGGGATAGGATACAGAGGGACGTAGACAAATTAGAGGATTGGGCCAAAAGAAATCTGATGAGGTTCAACAAGGATAAGTGCAGAGTCCTGCACTTAGGACGGAAGAACCCAAGGCACAGCTACAGACTAGGGACCGAATGGCTAGGCAGCAGTTCTGCGGAAAAGGATCTAGGGGTGACAGTGGACGAGAAGCTGGATATGAGTCAGCAGTGTGCCCTTGTTGCCAAGAAGGCCAATGGCATTTTGGGATGTATAAGTAGGGGCATAGCGAGCAGATCGAGGGACGTGATCATTCCCCTCTATTCGAGATCGGTGAGGCCTCATCTGGAGTACTGTGTCCAGTTTTGGGCCCCACACTACAAGAAGGATGTGGATAAATTGGAGAGAGTCCAGCGAAGGGCAACAAAAATGATTAGGGGTCTGGAACACATGACTTATGAGGAGAGGCTGAGGGAACTGGGATTGTTTAGTCTGCAGAAGAGAAGAATGAGGGGGGATTTGATAGCTGCTTTCAACTACCTGAGAGGTGGTTCCAGAGAGGATGGTTCTAGACTATTCTCAGTGGTAGAAGAGGACAGGACAAGGAGTAGGTCTCAAGTTGGGGGAGGTTTAGGTTGGATATTAGGAAAAACTTTTTCACTAGGAGGGTGGTGAAACACTGGAATGCGTTCCCTAGGGAGGTGGTAGAATCTCCTTCCTTAGAAGTTTTTAAGGTCAGGCTCGACAAAGCCCTGGCTGGGATGATTTAATTGGGGATTGGTCCTGCTTTGAGCAGGGGGTTGGACTAGATGACCTCCTGAGGTCCCTTCCAACCCTGATATTCTATGATTCTAAGCTCTTCTTTGGCATTAGTGTGTAGAAAACAGAGAGCGTCATTTTTTTGGTAATGATTAAGGCTCTGTGACTTCTGCAATGGCCAGTGCGGCTAGCTCCGGGACTGCCTGAGCAGATCTGGCAGCCCTGGAGTCAGCTAAATCAGCCGCTGCTCGGGCATTTGGGTGTGTGTGGGGGGGCTAAGGCTGGGGTTTGGGGTGACGTTTACGTCGAGGGGCTCCCCGGATGTGGCCGGTATGTCCCTTCTGTTCCTCGGCAGAGGGGCCAAGGGGCTCCATGCGCTGCCCAAACCGGCAGCCAATGGGAGCTGTGGAGCCAGAGGTCATGATGGGGATAGGGTGGGGAGCCCCCCTTTGCCTTCCCTCCCCCCTAGGAGCTGCAGGGACATGCTGGTTGGAGCCAGGGAGGAAGCCTGCGAGCCTCCCTCAACCCTTCCCCCCCAGCACCCGCAGCACCTCCAGATTGCCCTCCCCAGAGCACCTGAGGCCTCTTGGCCCAGGTTTTAGTTTGGAGTATATAGTACAAGTCATGGATGGGTTATGGGCCGTGAATTTTTGTTTACTGCCAGTGACCTGTTCCTGACTTTTACTAAAAATACCTGTGACTAAAACATAGCCTTACTAATGATCTATTGTTAGCGGATCTATACTCACCATGTTTTCTATCTCATTAAGAAGTCGCTAGACAAGAGGATTCAGTCTCTTTGATGATACAGACATCAATAAGGACAAGTAACCCTACTCACTCAGATATGTAAACAGGGTCTGCATGAGCGCTCCTGCATGAAGGGCCTAGACACCATTTGACCCTTCTTTTCTCCACTGTGCAATAACAGAGCTGATTAAGCATCAATTTAGAATCTTGTTATGTGTCACATCACTGAAATCACGGATAGTCAGTAACCTGCTTTGGGACAGTGTCTCTGACACAAGAAACTGTGCATTCGGAGTGAGATGCTAACAGCTGAACTCAGCAAGAGCTGTGTTGAGCGTTGGGCCCTCAAGACATCCCAGAGTGGCGGGCAGAGCAGGGCAGTGAGTGGAGTGGTGAGTTAAGGGCTCTGACAGCAAGGCAAGCCAGGTACCACTCACCCCCAGCCAGGGTGGGAGGTGAACTCTGCAGCTGCATCTCTGAACTCTGGGTCTGCATTGGCAGAGGACAACAACTGTGAGTGGGGTGCAAGGAAGGGAGGGGCATGTTAAAGAAACTTTTGGTTGCTGGACTTAAGAACCTGAGGCAAAAGGACACTGGGGTGAGCCTTTTGTTCATGGTTTTATGTTGATGAAGCCTGCTTGTGGCGTTTTCCCAAATTCCCTCCTTCTATTAAAACTTTATTTTCTACACTCAGGCTCTGTGCTTGTGAGAGCGGAAGAATTGCCTCTAGAGGCGCCAACGGGGTGGTGTATAATTGTCCCAGGTTACTGGGTGGGGGCTCAAGCCATTTTCTATGTTGTATTGTTGAAAAGGAACCCTTAGACATTGAACCCAGCCCTGGTTGTTGCCGGCTCCACCTGGCAGAAGGGTTACAGATAGAATAAGGAATCCCTTCCTTTTCCTACGTGTTCTTCCATGTATAGACTGGAGTGGTCCCTTAGAATATGTGTTAACTACTTATGCGAAACAATCTGTTCCAGCTGTGTGTGGCTCGAAAGCTTGTATCTCTGACCAACATAAGTTGGCCAAATAAAAGAGATCACCTCACTCACCTTGTTGCACTAATATCCTGGAACCAACATGGCTACAACTGCACTGCCTATTAACCAAACATTGATCCTGCTTAGATAAAGTAGTAATTGTTAACAAATCAAAAGACTTTAAGGACAGAGAGATACTGGGCTGCAGGCATTTGGCTTAGAGGAAGTGTAAATGAGAAGATGGTGCGATTGTGTCTTCAAAAAATATCCTCCCCGTCTCCCAAACACACTGTCAGACTAGAGACCTTCAGAGGGGGTGCTCTCTGTCGTCAATACCAGAAAGTCCATGCAGGACACTTTCAAAGAGAGTAGGATTGGTTGAATATTTTTTGACCAAAACTGTTCCTATTTCTCCCTTGCTGGAAATAATATTCTTGTTTCCTATTTTTTCCTACACGTTCTCACTGTCACAACTTTTCCCAGTTAGAGACCAATAGTGTGAAGACGGGGCTTCTCGTCACAGTCATCCTTTTTAGCCTTTTCCAGGGGGGTGAGGAAAAAAGAGGGAAAGAAAAAAATGGGAAAGAAAGAGGGGGCCAGGGGGAACCCTGAAAATAGAAAACTATTTTTTTGGTTTTCAAAACGGAAAGAAATCATTTGACGTCAAAACAAAATGAAAATATTTGTTTCATTTGATTTAGAAAAATTTTGGGGGGAAATTTTCCATCTGATAAATTTCAAAGAGGAATTTTTCCTCACAAATGTTGCACAGGAAATGGAACCAATTCTATTACTGAGTGATTGGCACGGACAGACCAAGCACTCAGTTTGCTACCGGCGAGTGCTCCTTCCAGAGGGCCTGGTATCCCTGTTTGTATTCAAAGCATCCTCCTAAATGCAAAATCAAGAAATGTTTTAAAAAATTAGCTAAAGGAGGGCAGACATAGGTTGTAGGGAGCAAGAGAAGGGCTAATTTGTGGTGCTGGGATCCTGGTTGGGCATAGGGGAGCATGTAAACAATGCTAGGGACTCCAGGAGACACAGTCATTGCTCAGCTGAGTGAAACTAAACAGGTAGGAGTTTCCCTAAATTCTCCCAACTCCAAGGACCTGTTCCCAGCCTTATTAATTCGAGTGGTGTCTTAGGCAAGATGGCTGCCATTGGAAGTGTTGGGTATGGGAAGAGGGGAAGAAAGCCTGAAGGAGCCAGCACTGGATGTAGGGCTGGGTGCAGACTCTGGGGAAGGCACTGGATGCTGGAGGAGGCTGTGGTGCATGTCAGGAAGGCCAAAGATGAAAACAGGAAAAGGGAAGTTAGGAGGTTTTCTCCAAAAAATAGCAAAGGTGGTTTCCATGGCAGCATTGACTAAACTCCTAGAGACAGCTACTCACTACTATTTATGTCCTTTCCAGATGTTGCCATGAAAACAGAATTTCACGGTGTGCTAGCAAATGCAGATTCATATCAGGGAGGAATGAATCAGAGCAGAGTAACCTGAAAGCCCTCCCCAATCCAGTGCTGTTCTGGAAATGACCCCAGAGTGACTCTTCAGAAGGTTCTGAAATGTTCCTTTTTCTCTTCAACATCATATATTTTGCCTATCTCAACATTTGTGGGTGAAGCTGAGTCTGTGCCCTCAAACTGCCATAATCTTGTAAGAGTGCTTGAGGAGACCTCCTCCCCAATCACCCATTCCTGAGTGAGAGACTTGGATAGAAAAGTATTCACCTGATGGTGTAGCTGATACTAATCTCCTCCTCACAATAATATCCAGCTTGCCAGCTACTAGAAGCCAAGCTTCTTGCAGTGTCAAACATAAACCTTTGCTTAACAGTTGGAGTGCATTTTCATGAGTCTCTGTTATATTGTCTTCAACCTTAGGAGTCTGTAAGACTAGTGAGCAGGGCCAGCCTGGGGGAGAGGGGAAATAGATGTGTACAGATGATAGGAAGCATATTTTAACAATCAGCCAGATCCACTGGACAAATACCTGTCAGGGATGTTCTAGATAATACTTAGTCCTGCCTTGAGTGCAGGGGACTGGACTAGATGACCTCTCAAGGTCCCTTCCAGTTCTATGATTCCCCAGTGAGATCAGTGGAAATTCTGCTATTGACTTCACTGAACTGCGGATCAGTCTCAGACTCAGGACAAACTGACAGCCTCTGCCAATTAAAATGTCCAAGCTTACTAGGGGGAGTTTCTCCCAACTCATAGAAAACGCTATAGCTGTCAGAGTGGTGAAGACCAGTCAGGGTCTCAGACCCAACAATAACAATAACAACATGGAAAGGGTCAGAGGTGAGATCTGGGACGGGGAACACTGCTGAGTTGAGCTTAGGGACTCACTCACTTGGTCAGCTAATTAAATTACATTTATACATTTCAGTGAGGAAAAACTG
Organism: Lepidochelys olivacea; assembly: GCF_965140295.1. Taxonomy (NCBI): domain Eukaryota; kingdom Metazoa; phylum Chordata; order Testudines; family Cheloniidae; genus Lepidochelys; species Lepidochelys olivacea. Next base: position 21,416,839 of record NC_140412.1, on the reverse strand, counting down.
GACATATCTAAATTCTTCGATTTGAGCATTATAGAGATAATTAACATACCATACTGATCATTGATTTTAACCAATGAGATGATAAATGCTCTTTAAAGGAATACTGAATACGAGAAAAATCAATTTTGCGTTTGAGTTGAACTTCTGAATCTCTCATGTTTTTTTTGTTTTTTGTTTTTTTTGGGGGGTGGGAGGGTGACTTGAAATTAGGCACAAACCTAGAGAGGATACTATGAATATAAATAGGAGAATTCTGAGTATGAGAGACTATAGATCTCACCTGAACAAAAATTCTGTCATGGTCTCACTCTCTTGCAATAGGAAGTGCTTATGCCACACTGTGCAGGAAATGAGAATTTTCATGAGTTAACTATGATGTTATAGATTATATCATAAAGCTGGTTCAGTATTCAGAGTGTGTAATCAGCACAAAAACTGATGGTGCATATGGCAACCATGCACTAATTTATGAAAGGTGCAAACACCAAGAAGGGAAAGAAATTTGATAGGGTGTTAAAAGGGCATTTAAGTAGGAATAATGGGATGAACCTGAACAAAAATAAATTGTAAGTTAAATATTATGAAATTCTTCCTAGCAATGTAATCTGAATGAAGAATAATCTTTCAATTGGAAATCCATTCTATCCTATCTCATCAATCTACCTATCTCTTAGATAATCAACTCTGACTTCTATGCCTGCTACTTATAATCACTTAAAATCTATCTTTCTGTAGTTAATAAATCTGTTTTATAGCTTACCTAAAACAGTGTTTTTTGGCTGAAGTGCTTGGGAAAACTCAGCTCAGTTTACAAAGCCTACTGTGCGTTCTCTCCACATTCAGGGAGGGGCGGACTGGGTAATGAGCGTACACTGGTCAGGCTTCTAACCAGTGTTAGATGATACAGTTCTGGTGTGTAAGGCTGAGGAGCTGTGGGGAATTGGCTGGAGCTTCCCTATTGATGGTTCATGAGTGGTTGAAGAATCATTCATGTAACTCAGTTATTCTTCCTGGATTGGGCCCCCCAGGCAAAGGAATATTTACCTCCCCCCAGGTTGTGAATCATTCTGGAGCATAGACAGCTGGATGCCAGGCATGGGGCTGTAGTGTGCATGCCTAGAGGTAGAACATAGATGCCTTGGGAACTTTCACTGTAAAAATTTAAACTCGCTTGGCACTTAGGCACCTACATGTTTGGCAGTAGCTGAGTGGAGGATTGTGAATTCCAGTGGGGTTTGATTGTGGCATTTAGGCACCTAAAGGGCCTGCTCTCAGGTCCCCACCCACCCTGGGCAGGTGGAGGGTTCACAGCTCCCCACAGCTGTCCAAGCTCCCAGGCCGGGCTCTACTTCCAGCCTGGCTGGGGGGCAAGGTCTCGGGGGAAAGAGGAGGGGCAGGAGGGCTGAGCCTGTGGTGAAAAGTGGAGGGGCAGGCCCATCCACTTTCAAAAAGTGGGCGGGCCATGGACCCTTGGGCCCCCCTGTTCTGGTGCCCCTGTTTGGGTGGGTATGACGGGGTCTCCAGGGTGCAACCTAAACTGTGGGACCACTGAGCCCTCTATCCCACCAGCCTGGGTTATCCCTCTCACACTCTGATGCTGTTAAGCCACAAACCTCTGGCAGGTACTGCACTTACACAGACATCACAAGAAGCGTGGCCTCTAGCAGCTGGATATTATTTTGAGGAGGACATTAATATCAGCTACACCAGAGGGTGAGTACTAATGACTGGAAAACGTAAGCAGTTTTGTTCCTACCTGCTAGGGCTATCCTGCCCCTATTAATTAATGTACAAAACATTTAAATATTACAAATACCAGCTACAGTACTCTCTTTATGGAATTGGTAGTTTAATTCTGACCACAATGACAATACTGAGGGATGGTCACTGAATTAATCCCATCTCTGGAGTGCATGCAAGTGCTTTGTATTCAATTCATAAGTCACAATGAGCTCGATTCACAAAAGGACTTAAGTGCCTAACTGCCACAATCAAACCCCAATGGAATTCACAATCCTCCACTCAACATGTGTTAGCAGAGGCCACAGAAAGGTGTCTGGGATAGCACAGTTTCCCCCTTATATTTAGGAAATTACTGCAATAGCTGAGGTAACCCTGAGTGAGAACTATTAACTTTCTTTTTATGAACAATTTTATTGAAAAAGTGCATGGAGACTATAAACTTAGAACATTTCTCAGCTTTTAATATGGCATTTAAAATAGTATTTTGTTAAACCAGTTCTAATGAATGTAAACCCTAATTCCTCAAGTTTACTGAAACAAGGACAAAAAACCTTATCATTCACAGAAGTGACACTTGTTCCAAAGACCGCATATCTATACACCCGCTGATGTGTTTCTATAACTGCATAACTGCAACTGCTTCTTTACACATTTAAAAATAATTGTTTAAAGTGGAAAATACTTTAAAAATACCTTGGGACTGATTCTGATCTCACTTGTAGCAGTTTTGCACCATTTTAACTGCACTGATTTCAATCCTATTATATTAGGATAAACCAGGAATAAATGAAAGTAGAATGAGGCCACCTAGAAACAAACCAAATTTTTTAAACATATTATTTTCACAAGCAATGTTGATATCAAAGTCTTATGTTTTTTGATAAAATTATTTCGGACATTATCATCAACGGCGGTCTTTCTATTACTTAACAGCTACAGTAAAAGCTCTTTTATCCAGCACTTCACCAACTGGCAAGTTCTATAAAATGGCATTTCTGATCTGCACTGAAAGTCCGGTTTAAAGTGCGGTTGGTGCGGTGCTGGCAGGGGGCTGGGGAGGGGCTGTGGGTTGTGCTCTGGGAGGGGGCTTGAAGGAGGTTGGGACATAGGCGCTCACCTCTGGCGGCTTCCCGCAAGCAGTTCCCTGTCCCTGCTGTTGCTGGCAGAGGCACGGCCAGGCAGCTCTGCAGGCACGCTGCCTCCTTCCCCCCTCCCCAAGTGCTCCCCTTGGGAGCTGCGGGGCGCGGTGCCTGCAGATGGAGGCAGCATGCCTGCTTGCAGAGCCACCTGGCTGCGCCTCGGCCAGGAGCAGCAGGGACAAGGAGCTGCTAGCGGGGAGCTGCCGGAGTTGAGCGCTGCCCCCCATCCGGCACCCCAAGCCCCTCCTGGACTCAAATTCCCTCCCAGAGCCCGTGCCCCACAGCCCAGCCCTGCACCCCTACCCCGCACTTCAAACCCCTCCCTCTGAGTTAACCAGCATTTTTAATTTACCGGCACCCCGTTTCCCCGACATGCCCATTAAAAAAGCTTTTTCTGTATTATCAATTAAAACAAGAAGAGGTCATCATTACAACGAAACAAATATTTGAGACTTAAAATATCTGCTGGGGAATTGTGATGTGTCATTCCATACTCTTTATGAAAATATGCTTACTATATGAATGACATAACTGAGATATACTTTATGCAAGATGGTTTATGTGATATATCATTGGAAAGGATATGATTTACTTAATGTGATTATCCAATTTCTACGCCTGTATCATTTCTGTATCCAAAGTTAGGACTATTGACTATGTATCTGTATTTCAACTATGCTACTTTGGGTGACACCCACTGCTAACACTTCAGGTACAAAAATGGAAAAGCCAGACAGGGCGGATGGCCCATCAGCAATGACAATGAACTGTGAAAAGCTTGGCTTTCCTGCGGACTCTCCATACTGCCACTGACTCATGGACTCTGTGATCCTACAGTCAGGTGGTCTTGTCACCTGATACTAAAACATTACCTGGAACTTCTTGTAACTTTCCAAGACAAGGTGGGGAGGGTCAAGTTTGGGAGACAAAGGATTCCCACCTTATGTAAACCCTATTTAAGGGGGGTGGGGAAGAAGACAAACAGGACTCCTCAATATGGCCTGTCTGCCCGAGAGACTGCAAAAAGGAAGGCAAGGGGGGAGTCCAGACTGAGACAGGAGTCCAGTCTGAAAAGGAATATAAATGGAATTCTAACCCCCTGAAACGTTGCAAATTGCCTGCAACAATATCTAGGGTGAGAGATACTATTTGTAACCAATTTCTTTAGTGAAACTAGCTTAGTGTGTGTGTTTGATTTCATTTGCTTAGTAATCTGCTTTGTTCTGTTTGTTACCCCTTTTACCACTCAAAATCTGCATTTTATAGTTAGTAAAATTTGTTTTATTATTGAACCCAGTTTCTGTAATTTCTAACTGGGGAGAGGGAGCGAGAGGGAAAATAAGAAGTGTATACACCTCTCTCCACCTTGAGGGAGGGGGCGAATTTCATAATCTATGTTTGGATCTGCACTCCCAGGGAGGTGGACATCTGGAGTGCTGGAGCAAGTCAGGAACCTTCACTAATAGACTGTATTTCTTTGAGGACCTGATCCTTTGCTCATTGAGGTCAAGGACAAAGCTACCACTGACTTTAGCAGTGCAAGGCCTAAATCAGGGCCTAAATCCTCTTCCAATGTGTGTTCAGCTTCAAGATGGTACTGAGTAGGGAACTCATCATACGTGAAAAAATCCAAATCCACTGCTTTCCATATTATTTTACTTGTGATACAAAAGTCAAACTTCCACAAATAGTTCTTTAGAACATAAAACTAAATGATTTTGTACATAAACAATTACATACAGCATTTATAATGTGCAGTACAAAATGTGTGCTGCTTGGATGGGATAGAAATCACATATGATATCATGATTTAAACAAGATTAGTTACATGGACTAGTGCTGACAGTTACATTTTATTCAGACCTTTGTGGTTATTCCCCTAGACACAGAAAACACATAGCTCTGAAGTGCTATTTTTTTCCTTCCTCTGCCCTCTCCAAGTTCACTTGTTTTGTAATTGCTAATTGTAATTGGCTCATTCTTATTTCCGCATTTACAGAACTGTTCTGAATTCATCAAAAATGAAATTAGGCACATGTGCTTCAACAACCTAAAGAAACAGAGAACAGTAACTCTGTTAAGTATTCCATAGCAACATCCAGCCATGAACACAGCAAACAACGCTGCCCATGGATATTACATGTAGGTTCCCCACTAAGTAAATGCCCAATGTTATCAATGTGGACTAGCTGGGTTTCTACTATATATACACACTCGGAGACCCAGATTCTTTCCTACAGACATCTGCTTGGCACAGGAGTTTGGGTACAGTTTCAGGGAGCTGTAAGTAGCTCCAGCTTAAGTTAGAACATCCCCTGAGATGCTCTAACTTATACCAATTGTCTGTTGTCCCTATGGGACATATACAGTAGTTGAGAATTGGCAGAGCATTGGAGCACTCTGCTCTGCAACCTCATGCCCCAACATCAGGGAGATCTAGGTCAGGCTATGCCAGCCAGGCAGTGCAAAGTGGCTGGAACAACAGGAGATAATCTGGAGAGGAATATTCTATATCTTTGACTCAGGAGCACTGCTTAGCAATGCCCTTTTCCAGAAACAGCAACTTCCCCACACTTTTCAACTTGTTACTGGTGTTACAGTTTATAGCAAATGGTATTAGACACAACTTGTAGTGAGATGCAGAACTGCATCATGCGATGAATAAATTATTGGAGTCATAGTAAACTGCGAAGTTAACTTTATAAATCCAAATTGTCATGGCTGCCTTTCATGTGAAACTTTAGTTTATTGGTATCAAGAGGCTGAGAAGGAGGCTTCATTGCCTTAGGTAAAATTTGTTATTGAAGAATTTGTTTTGCCAAATTTAGAAACCACCCAAACCCATGGCTCTCGATTTAGAACCCAACATCACCCAATTTATCTCATAATCCTCATTTCAGAGTGCAAAATATCCCATGACCACCGTCTTTCTTTTTTTAATGTAACATGTCCCTCACAAACGCAATCACTAGAAGATGGGATGAGCAGAAAGTGAATTCTTGTCCTGAAGTTCACAGAAAGCTGAAATAGTAGCTAAATGACCCTTCAAAGTGGGGATGACGTGACAGAGATGGGAGCAATGGTATAAAGCAATTGGACTGACACACAGAGTTGCTAATCAATCAATTTCTAGATGGTATGGATAAAGGCTTCACAGTGACCTATTCGCAGACAGAAGATTTTTTTCACTTTTATATGTCCTTTAAGGTTCCTTATGCTGAGCACTGATGAGGACTTGATACACTTGTTTGACATGCCTAACTGGTCAGTCTTGACAAAGAGATACCCTGATCCTGGGTTAAACTGCTAGGCATGACCACCACTATTCCTAACATCAGCATAAACCAAAATTAGCTCTTTTAATAAAGGACTCTGAGGATTAAGTAAACTTTTAAAAAGGACAGATGAAAACGCACATGAAGGCTAGTCCCCAATAACAGGAAAAGCATCTATTGTATTGACCACCCAATTCCAGTCTCCCATTACAACTAATGATTGGAAAATGTAAGCAGTAAAAACCTACAGCCAGGGCTTTTGACTAACAGTAGAATACTTTCAAGATAATAGGCCAGATCCCCAGCTGGTGTAAACCCATGTACTTCCTTCGGTTTTGATGCCAGTTTACACTAGTTGAGGATATGGTGTATTTTAATGCTCTCCCAACACCATGCTGAATCCAAGTTTTCTTACTTACCCTTCTTGGTAACTTTGTATAACGAACATAATCTTCTAGGAACATAAGGGCACCCACTACATCAGCAGGCATTTCTGGTATCTTCTGGCTATAATACACAAATGCGCGCACACACACACACAAATGAAACTCAAGCAGCTGGACATTGTCTTTTTGACTAGCTAAGGTAAGTTTTGTTAAAAAAATACCAACCTCCCACATAATATTTATTCATGTAGGTCAGTGTACTGTGGGATATCACCACACACACAAAAAAGAGACTAGGACATGACACCTAAATATATGATTAAACATATTCTAATCAAATTACAGACTTAAAAAAAAAAAAAGAATGTTCAAATAAACTGAAAGTCCTACACAAAAGGGGACATTAAAATAAATGTGAAAAGAGATACCTTGTGCACTGCTCCATTGTTGAGCGAATAAACTGACCAATCAGAGCCAGAAATTGTTCAGTGTATCGTGAATGGAACTGTTTCAACAGAGTGAGGAGTCCAAGCACTAAAGGGGGCCAGTCAATTGGATCTGCTGGCTTTCTGCACACCATTCCTGAAAGGAAACCACCACATTTTCCCCTTTATTTTCACAAAAACATCCTTTATATCACAGCCAAACAAGAGTTATTCTCAAGAGGCTTCATGCTATTCCTGTTTTTACTTTTCATATGTTGGTCCCCGGGTTTGGGGGCATCAGATCAACCTTGTCAAATCCAACCCCAGCCACCCCAAATCCTGAAGGGCCCTCTCCACCTTGTAATTCATATGGGGCTGAAGACATGGCTTTTCACTCTAGTTAACAGTCATACAACTCCAAGGAACTAGATCCCAAGTTAGGTAGTTTTAAACTAACCAATAGGAAGAGCCTGAAAGAGGTAAGTTTCTAATTGGGGTGTAGCTTTTTAGAGAAAAGGGGTTAGGAGGAGGGGAAATACAGAGCTTACGGCACCTAAATCTAAAGAATGAGGAGCCATATTCTTATTTTCTCCTGCACTCTTCCCCCTCATCCTGTAGGGCCCAATCCAAAACCCAATTAAGTCAACTGAAGCCTTTCCATTGACTAAAATGGGGTTTGGATCAGGCTCACAGTTCCAAAGGTGAAGATGAAATCTCAAAACTTACCTCCCCATCTATTTAAGATGTACTTCTAGTATCTAAGTTCTCTGCCACATTAGCAGAACCCCGTAGCTAATGGACAGTAATACATTTTCTGCATTACTTTACTCATGTTAGGTGAAGTAGATGGTTGTGCATATTACCTATATTGTGTTTGGCCTTGTACATTCAATTATCACTGTTAAATATTTACAAAGAGGTCCTTTGTCACATCACGACTTACATATTGCAGTTAAACAGTAAGTTATAAATGGAGTTGTACATAGAGAGGCCAGAGAGGGTCTGGTTTGTGCTATATATAAAAACAAAAAATCTAGCCCATACATTTTAAGTCAAGAGCCGAATATCTTGAATACATCTACATTTACATAGAGTCCAACTGTATTTATGTAATAACAATTTATACAATACCTAGATTTTTGTTGTACTGAAGTTTTGGCAGCTGGGCAATCAGAAATAGGAAGTTGACTGTGGGGAAATATGGGAGCCGTTTCGTAGTTATATATATCTGGGAAGAAAAAGGAACACACAGTGTTTACATGCTTATCAACAGAAGCTACATGAGGAAACCAAAATAACATAGACCTTATTTGTATCAGAACTTAATGTATGTATTGGCTAATATCACACAGTAGCATGCATCAGACCTTATTCAATGGGTTATGAATGCCAGCTGCTTCCAGATAGGCTGTGATTTCATACAAAAGTGTGTTGTCTTCTTTAGGGTAAGGCAATGACGGATTCTGATAATGGGCTTCAATGTCAGCCAAGATTGCTCTAAAATGGCAAAAAAGATAGAGATCAACTTTATCTATTTCATTATAAATGGACAGTTCAGTTAAAATAATAAATAATAATAATAATAATAGGCAAGCCTGAAGTCATGCTGCAATTGAGAAACAGGTCATATTAACAAAGTAAAAAGTTGCAGATATAGACTCTTGGAAATTGTTACAAGCAATAATCAAAGAAAAATAAACTGCTCTCAGTTTTTCAGATGCTCCTTTTACTAAGGGCATGTATTTCAGTGTTAGCACCAGCCAGGATCTGCACAATTAGAAGAAGTGAGAAAGCACAGAATATGGTGACATTTTTACATCACTGTTTATATCTCTTATCTAAGTTTGACTTGCATTTCAGATATATCCAAATATTGAATATATTCAAAAACTATCTTTTTATTGGCATTTAAATTAACAGCTAGTCATGGCAACTATTGTTTCTGACTTTGCCAGTGGTTATCTGAATCCGAAACTGCCAAAAATTTGCCCACTTTTTTTTTTTTTTTAAATTTGGCTCAATTCACAACAGCGATCACCACCACCTATAATGCTATCAAAGCATGCTGCTTCTTACTTATTGAGATTTTCCAGAGCGGCTGCCAAATGCTTGGAGTCGAACCTGCAGGAGTAATTTAATTCATTGGTAATTTGCCTTCTTAAAATTTGCATCTGACCAACCTGTAAAGGGTAAATAAATAAGTAAGTAATAATAAGGAAGTAGCGAAAACAATGTTTAATTTTTCAAAAAACAGAGAGAAAACATGTTTAACAGTAACCACTTACATTTATACAAAGCCTTATATCCAGAGAGACTTAATCCTTTACAAACTGATAAACTATTTTATATATCAAGCATCTGCCCACCAACGAAGTTGCACCCTGCATCTAGGTGAAATGTAGCGGCCTTTCTATAGACCAGAGCAGCTGCATTAGAGAGTAGTTTAAGAAAGAAATTTGAACTAGTGATTCTCAAGTGTTTTCATATTAGGGGCTATTTCTCAATATAGCAAGAGTTTCAAAGCACATCTACCCTCCTGTACTCTTCATCCTGATCCCTCCTTGACCTGTGCCACATATACTGCTTGGATATATGACAAAAGAAAGTATTAAGGGGACAAGGTGAAAAGACCCGTGACGTGAGGGATGTAACTAGTTGATGTCATCTGATTTTGTATCTGTGCTATTTATTCCCTCGCCCAAATACTTAATCTCCTCTAGTTTCCTGCAGTCTTCATTGATCTTTAAGTCACTTTGCAGTTTGAGTCTCATATGTGTTTAATAATAGAGTCATGGGGTCATTGATTATGGTAAAATGTACACTAGTAAAACACCCACCAGACATATAAAAGTCAGCAAGACAGGGAAAAAGAGGTGTTTGTTAGAGTTTAGCGGGTCAAACATAAAAGCTTTTGGATACCATCAAGAGATCCCTGGACAGAGCTACAACAAACTGCAAGTATAAGCACTTGAAAACTGTTGAATGCTTCACCATTGTGATGAAAGCAGCTCTGAGAGATCCTGCTTTATGCCTGAAGCTGAAGAAGTTATTTTAAGCCAGAAAGTGTTATTGCTCAAGTTGGTATTTGGCCCAAACACCAGGGCTGAGTACCCCTCCCCTTGCAGAAAATGCCATGGGATCACTAATGACCGCAAGCGGCCAAAGTATAGGTTTTGCCTTTCAGAAACACAGCACCTCTAGCAATGCAGCTATGTGATTTGGAAATACTAACAAAGAAAAGATTCACCAGCACCACTTTAGGCAGCACCTTGGGATTTCCTTAGAGAACTCCCATCCCATTACTGACTTGGCTCAGTCCTGCTTAACGTGTAATACACTACAGGATCACTGGAAGAGGCAGAACAATTACAGATTCTACTTTTCTAAAATAATTACATTAAAATATGTAACTGTGACAGTCTGTACCCCTATGTTCACCCCTTTTACAAGACTATGATAAATATTGCACAAAGTATGTCTTATTTGAAAACTCATAATTTGCTGATCATTATTGTCCTGGTATAATATGTGCGGCAACATCGCATGTAAAGTTATAAGATTCCTCTGTATGGTATTACCAAGACTTGTTCCAAGTCTGGAGGGAGCAGCCACAAACCAGTTCCCCAAAGACAAAGGTTAGCCAATGCATCAGCCAGGTGTCAACAAAATCAAATTGACCATTGCCTGGTTAAGTGGCCATTTTTTGGCAGGAAAGAGGATGTGGGTGAAAATCTACATCTTGACAAAAAGTCAGCTGAGGGTTCCCGTCCACACAGACTTTCTGTCTCCTGAACCTCAGCTGGAGATGATTCTCAAAGAAGAGAGAAAGCTGTAAGAAAGAGGAGCAGATGCCCCAAATGATTCCTCCCTTTCTCTCTACTCATGGCATCAACAACACTTGAAGAACAAAGGAAGCAGCACTGGACTGGGGGAGGGATCCTGACTGAAAGGAATTCAGCCAGTAAGAATACTGAAATGTGGTGAATTTTGCTTTGAATTCACTTACCTTGTTAAGTTAGGGATTAGTCGTGTTTTACTTTTATTTTCATGTAACCAATTCTGATTTTTATGTCTCCTTACTTGTAATCACTTAAAATCTACCTTTTGTACTTATTAAGCTTGTTTTATTGTTTTATCTAAACCAGCGTGCTTGGGATTGAAGAGTTTGAGAAACTCCATTTGGGATAAGAGGATTTGTGCATATAATTTTCTATTAATAAAATGATGGACTTTATATGAACTTGTATCAAGAAGAGAGCTAGGCAATATAAAATTATGGGGAACGTCTGGGACTGTGAATTTGCTGGTGTTGCTCTGCTATGTAATGCATGAGTGGCTGGTTATAGCACTCAAAGTATAACTGGGAGTAACTTACATACCGGAGGCTGGGTGTGAGTAGACCAGAATTAGTAGCTCTCACAGTGAAACAGTGTAAAAAGCACCCCAGGTTGGAGAACTGAGGGGGGACAGCTGTTCATCAGTCCAGATTGTACCCTGGGTAATGTCCCAATAACAAATACCACACAGTTCCTGAAGTGCACTGTGCTCAGCAGTGGAAAAAAAAAAAAGTTATAACAAATGTACCTTCATTATGGCATCAAGATATACAGCCCAGATCTTCTGAGTTTTGGCAACTGCTGCAGAATAAATTTTGCTAGAATTTGCTGCAACAAAGAAACGTCGAGTAAGTACATTCAGAAATCCTATAACAACTAGCTTTCCAGAAGCCTGCATCTGAGGCACTTACCTACAATTCCTTTGAGAGGGCTGACCACATTCATAAGAGATCTTAATGCTTCCTGTACAGTTCTGTCTCTTTGTATATTTTTCTGAAACATACTGAGGAAATTCTAAAAACAAATGAGCAGATATTACATACACACAAAATATGCTTTATCTTAGTAGCACAATATAGGGATTATAGCAATGAGATCAACGTTTTTTTAACAGCAATTGTGTTATTATAGGGAGAGTAGGGTAGGAAAATTCTCCCGGACAAAGGCTAAAGAATATCATGGTTAATCTTTCTACTTCACTGGTATTAGGACACCAACCTGCTGCTCCCATTAGTGAATAATTCTTGAGGAACCAACCTTTTGCTTACCTTATTTAGCTTTTAAAGAAGTTCCCATTTCACTTATGCATTAAAATGTTTCATTCATTTTTTGCCAGACCATAGTATTAATTTAAGCTGCTTTGGAGTTATTTGAATAAAGGACTTGATTTCAAGTATGGATGTCGTCAGAAAAAGATTATGTAGAATTGACACCTTACTTATTTAGTAAAAACAATATACCATTCAGCTAAGCACAAAGAATCCAATTTTTTGAAGAAAAAAAAAAAAAGAAAAAGAAAAACAGAGGCTGACCCAAGGTCAACATTAAATTATACCAGGACACGAAAACGATACCCCTCTAGTACTTACTCCCCACACGTCACCCATTTAACCTGTAAACTACTGTAACAGCACTTAAACCAAAGCAACAGCTCTGACATTTTGTCCATCTGATATCTAGGATTTTATCTTTGTGAAGAATACTTGTTTGGATTCAAATGTGTTTGACGCAAAAACTCTTCTTATAAAAGGCTGGCAAGAGTGATCAAACATTACAGTATTGGTTTTTAAGTGGCAAATGCCCACTAAAACAAATTCCCGAGCACTAAGACAGAATGTTCCTTAAAAATGGAAGCTCAAACGTTACCTGCAGCTCCTTCACAATCATGAAACAGAGCAGTCTGTCTAGACCATTCAGACCAAAAGTGCCTAAAGTGTCTTGAATCTCTGAGAAGAGACGACTGTTAGTTACTTCCTGATGAGTTTTCATATCATACCATGTGTTCATTTGGTCAATGTAACAGGTGACTCTAAAGGAAAATTCAGAAACAAAACAACTTTTTTTAGAAGTGCTAGGTGCAGTTTCTAAGAGGCCCTTGTGCCCCAGAATCTCTTGGTGCCAATTAGCACAGGGCACAGAAGTTACATGGATCCTCTGGGTCTGGTATCTATATACTAGTTCACTAAACTATGTCATGTAAGGTTTCTAATGAAAGCCTGCATCACACTGATCCTCAATTGTTGTGAAATGTATGTATGGATGATAGATAAGGAGTTGTGTGTGTATAGGCACACACAGAAAGTTATGTTCTTAAGGTCTGTGGCTTGGGGCTAATCACCAAAAGGTGAGAAACAGGTTTCTTTCATGTAGACGATGTTTCTCCATTGTCTGTCTACATGTAATTGAGTATCATATACTTTACAATGAATTTCTATTTACAGTCTGAGCAAAATGCTAAGCACATGATTGCAGAATTTCCAGGGGAGATCCTAAAGAGGAAAACAGAAGAAGCTGGGGTTATCAGTTTGTAAGTGCCGACACTGGATTTTTCGACTATAACTGCAGAGACAGAGATAAACTCTGCAGCTTTGCACTGAGGAGGTAAGAGGACAGAGTGCTTGTCTCATGAATGGAAGATCACAGCGAAGTCTGGCTGTCAATATGCTGGAAGGATTTAGGGTGAGCTTTTGCTCTATATGACATGACAGTGTCTTGTTAGTTAAGTTTAGTCTCTAGTATGCGTGTTATGATTTTATTTTACATGCAATCCTTTGTTTCCAATATTTCTGCTCACTAACATTTGAATCTCTGTTCTTGGTTAAATAAACATACACTTAATTTCTCTACAAACAAATCTAAGGGCTGTGTGTCAAGCAGAGCTGTGTTCTACAGTGGAACTGGTAAACTAAGCTGTACTCTTCCTTTGGAAACAGGATCTGGTAATTCTGTGAGTGTCCAGTGGAACAGCAGCTGGGCACTCCAGGGAGATGCTCAGAAGAATCAGGGGTTGGAGTGTGCCTACCGTTAACCTGTACAGAGACAGCAGGGCCTGCGGAGGCCTGGGAGGCAGTGCTCATGTTGCCAGAGGCTGATGGAGCTGGGGAACTGACCCAAAGCAGGCATAAACAAGGCTTCCTCGTGCTAAGAACAGGTGGTAGTGAGGTGACTCACAACCCTGGGTACCCCCAGGAAGTGCTACAGACCTAGGTAGCAAGTTAAGTTACTCAGACAGACATTAGACATGAACTGGCCATAGGTGCCAGACGATCTCTGGGCACTCTCTCCGATGCCAAATCCTGCCACTTTTACTGGGTCTGTGTCATCTGTTTGGTTTTTTTTTGGTAACACTTTAAAGCATTGTTCCTGGGCTAATCTTAAAAGTACAGGATAGATTTGGGAAAGTTCTTTCTTCTGAATATTTAAACAGCAGAGACCACCACCAAGGAAAATGTATACGGATTACAAGGGAGCAAATACGTCAGCATTACGAAAAGGGGATTCAAATAATGCAGTGCATGAACTATAATGCAGTTTGAGACATATGGTACTCACTTCGGGTCTGTGATCCTCAGTATTTCTCTGCAAAGCCGACCAATAAATGTTATAGATTCATCCACAGGTGTGAATTTGGGTATTGGAATATGGGTGGACTGGTATATACTTTGCCAGTCTTGAATCTGAAAAACACATTTTAGAATAATTTTTCAACTCTATCCTTGTTCCCTTTCAATTTGGCTTCAGAGAATTATTTTGCTTTTCTTGAAGAACAACAGTGAACAGGAATCTGTACAAGCGAGATCGAAGAGAAGTGGTAAGGAAGAATGGGGCTAACATGAATAAGGACAAGTAACACTAGAAGATTATATCTTCTGCTTTTATACAGAGTATGCATTTGCCCTCTTGCTAGCTATGTTCACAACTGGGGGTCTCGGCAGCTGTCCAGATTTTGTCATGATGATCAGGTAGCAGCCGTATCCAGTGCAGCCTAACTATTCTTCTAGGATATGGGGGTTAAATAAGGGCTAGGCTCGTTTGGTTTATTTTCTGTTACATTTCAATTAGTATTTCTTGGTTTTTTGGGCAGGGTGTAGGGAGGAGAGGAAGGGTTATTCTTGATTTTATTGTTTTATGACTGTATTTTAAAATCGTCTCAAACTATAAGATCTTTGGGGAAGTGACCATTATTTTGCTTCATGTGTGTACAGTGCTTTGCATAGTGGTGTCCAGATCTCTGAACAAGCCAAAAAAAGCACCAATTTTTTCCTTCTATGTGTCCAGCATATGAAGTTGATAATCAATCTCAATTTTGTCTGGATGGAGCGTGCATAATTAATTACACATTCACTCATGTGGCATGAACGTCCAAATTTAAAGACATTTATGAACTGTAACAATCTTGATCAACCAGCATCACTGTACCTTTGTTCTTAGGAAGTTATTGCACTCCTGTTCCACGTTATAGTTGATAATGCGGGACACTTCTTCTTGCCAAATCTTTAAACCATAAATGTTGACATAATCCTGGATGTACTCAAAAGATCGATGGAATCCGTCCATGGTAGCTGCCATGTCTTTCAGTTTTGGCATCAGTTCACTTGGCTGTAGAAAAGGAGATCAGTTAAAGAATCCTGAAGATGCAGTATACAAAAGGAATGGATAATGACTTGTTTTTAAGTGTTACAGTGGAAAACAACCTAACAAAAGTTCAAAATGTGGTCTATTTAGGCTTTCATACCATGCCAATCTAAAGGGCATATGGGCACCAGAAGTGAACTGTTTTAAGAAACTTATAAAGGTTAGTTGAAAATTCAATTTATTAACACAATCATAATATGAACTGAAATGTTCACAACTTCCAAGAGTCATGTCCAGATTACTAAACCTCCCTTTCCAGGAACAATTGAGTGCTTCACCACCACCTAAAGCAGCGCAGGGAACTGTTTTTCTTAGATAGACCCTTTATGTGGGCTGAGTTATATTATCAGCTGTTGCAGGAAAACAAAGAACTCTGAACTCTGGGTTGGTAGGTAAGTGAAGAAAGGAATTTAAAACAAATTTGTTGCACAAGTTATATCTACTCTTACAGATTCCCTTAATGATGTGTGATTTCAGTTAACTGTATTTCAATTTCACATTAAACTTCTTAAAGATAAAATGAAATGCTTTAAGATGTTCATTACGTACAATACACAAACCTATGTGTACAAAGCTAGAAGCTATTTGAAAAGGTCCAGTACAGCAAGTTCCACTCAAGTTCACATACAGAAAGAAAGAAACAAAACCAACTCTACTTGTACAGCACCTTGGCTCTAGGGTTAAAGGTGAGTCCCCTGTGAAGAGCCAGAGCTACTCGTTTGACTAGCTCCTTCCTTATTCCATCCTCTAACAACTGCTTTGGATCCACCTGGGTAAAAAGAAACACAAGATTCCTCAGAAAGTCAGAAAAAAGGATTTACTAAACATACAAGTATTTAATCTAAGAAACAAATTACTTTTAAATGATCATGGCTTGAAGTGTGGCAGCAAGCGAGCTTATCAAACACTGGTGAACTGTGTATTATGTGCCTCCTCTAAAGGGAGAGAATAACTTCTAATACTTTGAGCTAATAAGAGTTACTTCTTTAAATCAAGGGGTTTGTGCTCAACATCCTAACTTTAAACACTGTTGATGACCTTTGGGAAGGGAATGTTATACATGCGGCGCAGCAGAGCACACGTAAGAAGTTTCTATTGTCTCGACGCTGCTGGCAGTAGACTTGTTCTTTATGTAGGAAGAATGGATCCCACTCAGATGAAGAAACTGCTCTTTAAAAAGGCTTTATAGCAAGGGTTCTCAAACTAGGGGTCGGGTCTCCTCAGGGGGTCACAAGGTTATTACACAGGAGGTTGTGAGCTGTCAACCTCCATCCCAAACCCCGTTTTGCCTCCAGCATTTATAATGGTGTTAAATATATAAAAAAGTGTTCTTAATTTATAAGTGGGGGGGTCGCACTCAGAGGCTTGCTATGTGAAAGGGGTCACCAGTAAAAAAAAGTTTGAGAGCCACTGCTTTACAATAACATTAAATGTAGAATAAATGCACCAAATACTAAAGCCCTTGGCAAGTCTGTGCTCAGTTGGAGTTGTGGGCATTCAGCACCTCTAAAACTTAGGCCATTTATTTAGGTGTCCAACTTTAGGCACTCAGGTTTGAAAACTTTGGTCAAACTATTTCCTGTTTCTCTTTGTTTTTGCCTTGTAAGCTTGTTTGAGTGCTGATTTTTGAGAATGTTATGGTTAAGTGCTAAATGCTTTCAAAGAGTTACATCCACTGTGACATTACCTTGATGATACCAACCAAAGTAGTTTTCATCATAAGGATACCTTCGGTGAAAATTGAAATGGCATGGGTTAGCTTGGCAACCTTTAATGAGAAGAAAGGAAACTAATAATTAAAATGTAACAATAGTTCAGGTACAATCACTGCAAAATGAAATAACTAATCAAATCAATTCTTGTTAAGTGCGAACTTCCTATTTTACAGCAAAGTCACTGTCACACTTTTTAATAGATGTGATTTACATCAAAATGGATTAGTTTTTCCTTTCATGTAAATTCAAGAGGGTCTTTTAAGAGCAAACCAAGAAACAAAGGTGTTTCTTAGAGGCTTAATAACTATCAGGGAGATTTTCAAAAGGCACGAATGACAGGTAGATGCCTTGCTCTGTCTAGGTACACAATTCAAAGTTATGTAAAATGGAAGCAATTGTTTGGGAGTCAAAATGGTGACACTGCTTTAAATAAACTGTTTTTAAATGTCATTTCACAGTAGTGACTGTTGCCAGCAACAGGCCCAATCCAGCAGTCCTTATTCAGACAACACTCCTGTTGACTTAATAGAATTTAGTGATTTTGGTCAATGGTACAATTTTTACATTTCTAGTGCACTACTATTAATAATCAGATAGAGAGTACGCATGTGCTTAGCACTGCATGATCAAGTAAGGCAGACTTTTTCCTGAAAGAGCTTAGAAGCTAGTTGAGACAACAGGGTTGTGAAGAAATCATTACTGAAGGCTTTGCGGAAGAAGAGCATTTTGAGGAGGGATGGGAAGGAAGAGGAATTACTACTTGAAAAAACAAAACCAAAACAAAACCTCCTCTATCTTAAGGTTTAAAGATGGTGACTAAACCCAGTATGCCAATCTGAATTTCAGCTTAATGTGAATGCACCAGACGTTTGTATAAGTTACATGAAAATAATGCAGATTTCAGATGTCAGGGTAGACCTTGACTGAAAGCATCAATCAGATCAGATGCAATGACTATGTGAGAGATTTATACTTTAGGCCACATGCTGTCGTGTTGCACATGGAACTCCCGCTGAGGTCAGTGAGAGTTTTGGTAAAAACTGCAGGAAGGACACAGTAAAAAGAACAGGAGTACTTGTGGCACCTTAGAGACTAAACAAATTTATTTGACCATAAGCTTTCGTGGGCTACAGCCCACTTCATCGGATGCATAGAATGGAACATATATTAAGAAGATAGATAGATATACACATATACAGACACACACACACAGAGAACATGAAAAGGTGGAGTAAGAGGCTAATTAATTAAGATGAGCTATTATCAGCAGGAGAAATATTTTTTTCTCCTGCTGCTAATAGCTCATCTTAATTAATTAGCCTCTTACTCCACCTTTTCATGTTGTGTGTGTGTGTATATCTGCCTACCTACTTATCTTCTTACTATATGTTCCATTCTATGCATCCGATGAAGTGGGCTGTAGCCCATGATGTAGCCCACTGTAGCCCATATTTATGCTCAAATAAATTTGTTAGTCTCTAAGGTGCCACAAGTACTCCTGTTCTTTTTGCGGATACAAACTAACGTGGCTGCTACTCTGAAGGACACAGTGTATATTACAGTGCTTATCTATAGTTATATTTTAAAGAAAGTGATTTTAGTGTTGTGAAAGTTGCCAAACTGTCGGCAGTGGAGAATTAAGTCCTCTATCCACAGAACAGCTTCGATCCAAATAGCAACACAAGTTTCTCTATGTCACATCGTCCACATGCCTCGATCTTGACTTCACATCTGAGGGCCAGAGGGTAGCTTAGTCCTGATGGCCCATTCAGTCCTTAACCTCTCTGTTGTGACCAGTGGTGATGGGTTTTTTCATGCTGGTGACTCCTATTAACTGAAAACTGAGAGACAAAGTGCGTGAGGTAATATCTTTTACTAGACCAACTTCTGTTTGTGGAAGGGACAAGCTTTTGAGCTCCACAGAGCTCTTCCTCAGGTCTGCAAAAATTAACCTGAGTGTCTGAGGTGTTTTAAACCACCACAGTTTAATTTATTCCCCTCTTCTACAGAGATCCATACTTTTAACCTTTCTATTATGAGTTTTCAATAGAACAAAAATGACTAGTTAGTTGCCAGGAAATCTGGGATTCACTCATTCCAACACTAGTCAACTTAAATTCTTACTCAGTGGACAAGTCCAGCTCTAGTGGGAACAGGTGACTTCAATAGAGTTGCATTTACTTACACCAGGGCTAAGTTTGGCTGCTATAAATTGTACTTTTCAGTATTCTGAAGTTTAACTGCACCTCATATCGTGGCCCAAGCTGAGCATAATCTCGCAGTTTGTCTTTGTCGAGCCGAGTAGGTACTTCGATAATATCGTGAGTCTGAAGTTTTATAATTTTGAGAAGGGAAGTAAACATGCTTTCTGGAATGATCTGCAGAACCTTCACAGAAGAAAGTGACACAGACTCAATGGATAATTCTTAAGTATTAGCAAAAGCAATTCAGGAATGAAACAATTACAACAAATGCATACCTTTCTTACATAGGAAACCAACTCGCCAGAGTAATACTGTGATACACTGAGAAGGTCAGGGCTGTTTGCTTGATTAATACGAAGCAGTGGCAAGTCAAGAGCAGATGCAAGCTAGAAATAAAATTTATAAAACTTTAACTGCCTCATTTTGAGATTCTGTTACCAAATATACAATTTAAAAATCTCTAATTCCTCATGAACCTCTAAAATCCAGAATTCAAGCTGTCATTCTCCTGCTAAAAAGCAATGATACACCAACATCATTTTCTCCTGCTAAAATATCTTTTAAGAAAAAACACTTTTGAAGCTGATGACCCTACATTTATTTTGTTCTTGTTTTGGTGGTTTGCAGATCACGGTCAGAATAAAGCATTTTATTTTCTTATGGTCTCGTCCTCCTGCCCCATGTATTCATTTTCCTCAATCAAGAACATTTCCCATTCTTAATACTGTGGTGAAAATGAATCCTTCTAAACTGATGTCAGATCTGCCTTATGGCAGGTTAAGTGCATCGGCAACATTGCTGCCATCATACATTCAGCCTCCTCTAGTTCCTGCACAGAGAGCCACACCTGTGTTCACTAAAAACACCAATGTCTCCAGCTAATGATACTAGATAATTGGACTGATTGTTAGGGATGCAGTGTGGCTTAGAAGGTAGAGCACTGGACTTCACCTCAGAAGACCAGGGTTCTATTCCTGGGTGTGCCACTGGCCTGTTGGGTGACCGAGGGCAAGTCATTTAATTTCTGTGGGGCAAGTCATTTCATTTTTTCCCCACCTGCAAAATGGGAATATGAGACTGACCCCATTTTGAAATCTATTGATGAAAGTACTAGGTATTATTAATATGAATAATTATTACGATGCCTGGGTGTATTCCATATATAAAATTATGTCCAACCTGTATTTAAAAAAAATTTGAGTCATTTTATTAATCTATGAAAAGTAATGGTAATCGGAACTATTCACATCTAAACACGTATGGTCACATATGAGTGGTCATGTATACAGATAAATGCTAAGGTCTAATTAACAGATGAGTTAAACATGGAATCATATTGTTGGTATATCTTCAATGCTAAAGTAGGAGTCATTCATTTCATTCACGCTTACCTTTAGAAAAGTAGCTCTGAGTTTAGTTACCATTGATGGGCTGGCTCTTATGCTTTCCTGCATGATAGATGTGAAGCTGAAAAAAAAGTTAAAATATCAGGTTCATCATCTCAAACTATTTCTCTCTTGTACCACAGCCTGATGCAGAAACTGCACATGGAGTCAGTGGAGTTACACCACGAATGAACTTGGCCAACAGAGATGCCTTTTGGGGCAACAGTTCAGTCAGTCAATGTAAGGTAAGTGGTGCAACAAGATAAGAGAGTGTCAGACACTCAGTAACACCCAGTGCAGCGATGCGCCACTTATACTCTTGTGACCATGATTTGTCCATTTGTTTTTGGTCAAAGCAAAACAACCCGGGGAAAAATCTGTATCCCTGTTATCTGGAATCCACTTAACAGGCTAAACCTTGGTCCATTTTAATCTTCAAGGCTGTTATAATGGGTTAAGAATAGATAGCAAAATTGTAACATCATGTAACCCTCTCCTAGAAACAAGCCCAACAAGGGCCCATAATTCTCATTCAAGGCAACGGGAGTTGACTGCCCAACACCTCATAAAATGGGCCCTAGGCATTGCTACTTAGAACAAGTTGCAAGAGTTAACAGCATTCACAAGTTTTGTGTGAAGTTAGGAACTTACATGCATCCAATTTCTCTTGAATGGAAGAGGACATACTTCAAGAATGATAAATGGGATGAAATTAAATAAAAGGAACACAAGATTGAATTAAAAACAAACAAACCCTGGTAACATACCTGTCAATTAACTGCCAAGCATAAGAAAGATCACCAACTATCTGCATGGTGATCAAGACCTCTTCTTTAATGTTGATTGTTCGGATCATCTGATGGAGAAACTTGCGGGTATCAGCAAGAAACTGACAAACTTGCAGATTAGATTCCAGCTGGTGAAATTCTTGGACCTGTGTTAAAACAAAGTCTCCATTCGTCTTTTTTTTCTTTCCTCCTCAGACGATTTGACAAAAAAGATTCACTAAGTTTACAATATTTTTCTTGCTAAAACACACACAACATTGATCAAAACCCTCTCTTACTTTGGAATGTCACCAAGGAAGCAGTTTCATTTAACAAGTGCCTAAATACCTTGGAAGTACTCTGAAACACCATGCTGAAGTGTCTTACTTCCTGAAAAAATGGGTAAAAGGTGTTTGCTCTTGTGTCCTGGCCAAATTCTAATATGGATATTTCTCTTTTGCCTCCTAAATTTCCCCATGCAGTTTCAAGTGGATTTTCACATCCTTTCCTAAACTGATATGTAGCACTACCAAGTACTGTTTAAAGTTAGTTTTATTTTGTCTCAAAGGCTACTGAACTTAATGGGAAGAAAATTGATTCCTTTATAGCCCTTATCCTGCAATCAGATCTTTAAAGGTGAACTCTTATGATCATATGGAGCGGATTCAGAATCGGGGCCTGTATTTGTATAAGGGGTTTAAGTTACAAAGCATGTTGTGATCCATCAGGTTGAAAGACCAACATAAGCTTATCAAATGTGTTTTCCAAAGATGCTACACAATATGGTTCCAAAGTCCCTGTCTTTACCTCTTCCAATGCCTGTATCAGTTGTACAGTTTTTCTGCCTGCTGCAGTGGAGTCATCATAGTTTAAAGACATTATTTGCTTGGAGATCTCTCTAAACCAAGCCTGCAGGTTTTCTGTTTAACCAGGAAAAAGGAAAATTTTAAGTTAGTGATGCTTAATCCCCACAAACACAACTGAAGATCTGATTAATAAAACACATGACTTGCCTTTAATACTAAAAATATTAATCTTTTCTAAAACATATAGTAAATAAACTAAGATTCTACATTTTACTTTTAAAATCTCAACATGTGATTTTAAAGGGGTATTGTCAACATAAAAGTCTCACATAATATTTTAAACTAATTTGTAAGCTGCAGCACCAATACTAATGTAGATTGTCTTTGTTTTAATTATTTCAGGCTTTACAAACGCATTTACCAAATGATGCTGCTTGTTTAGGTTTTGCTTTATGCTATGTTTTTATAGCGAAAGTAGCCAGGACTGTTTCAGTTTCTGGTTATATGGTGTTGGGTTCACAACAACGAAGGAGAAAGTTTTTCCTGTGATTAATATCTCAAACATTTATTTTCAGTATTACCTCTCCCTTCACCCCCAGAATACAAAAACATGCTCATTCCATTTATTCATTTAATTTAAATTACCATTTTTCTCCACTCTTGTAAGAGGTTTAACTCCTGAAAAGACATCAGCAAGTTCAGTTATCCTTTCAGACCCTTCCTTTTTATAGCTTTCCCATTTAGCCTGCTTTTCTGACAGCATCTGCTTGAACATCTATTGAAAAATGAAACCTTCAGTTTATGAATTTGGCACTAATGCAAATTGCAGTATCATTCAATTTTAAATAGGGCTGGCAAGTGATTAAAGAATTAACCATGATTAATAGCACTATTAAACAATAATAAAATACCATTTATTTAAATATTTTTGGATGTTTTCTACATTTTCAAATATATTGATTTCAATTACAACACACAATACAAAGTGTACAGTGCTCACTTTATATTTATTTTTGATTACAGGTATTTGCACTGTAAAAGAAAACTAAATAGTATTTTTCAATTCACCTAATACCAGTATGGTAGTGCAATCTCTTTATCATGAAAGTTGAACTTACAAATGTAGAATTATGTACAAAAAAAACCTGCATTCAAAAATAAAAAACAATGTAAAATTTTAGAGCCTGCAAGTCCACTCAGTCCTACTTCTCGTTCAGCCAATTGCTCTGACAAACAAGTTTGTTTACATTTGCAGGAGATAATGCTGCCCACTTCTTATTTAAAACATTACCTGAAAGTGAGAACAGGCATTCTCATAGCACTGTTGTAGCCGGCGTCGCAAGGTATTTAGGTGCCAGATGCGTTGAAGATTCATATGTCCCTTCATGCTTCAACCACCATTCCAGGGGACACACATCCATGCTGATGATGGGTTCTGCTTGATAACGATCTATAGAGTGAGGATTGACGCATATTCATTTTCATTATCTGAGCCAGATGCCACCAGCAGAAGGTTGATTTCCTTTTTTGGTGGTTTGGGTTCTGTCATTTCCACATAGGAGTGTTACTCTTTTAAAACTTCTGAAAGCATGCTCCACACCTCATCCCTCTCAGATTTTGGAAGGCACCTCAGATTCTTAAACCTTGGGTTAAGTGCTGTAGCTACCTTTAGAAATCTCGCTTGGAACAGTGGTTGAAGCATGAAGCGACATATGAATCTTGAGTGCATCTGGCACGTAAATATCTTATGACGCCAGCTACAGCAGTGTCACGAGAATGCCTGTTCTCATTTTCAGATGATATTGTAAACAATTCTATTGTTCTTTGTGTTTTGTGAAATCTGCAGTGAAAGTGTTCTTAAAATGAACAACATGTATTGGGTCACCATCTGAGACTGCTAGAACATGACAGAATCCAGGTAAAACAGAGCAGAGGACATAATTCTCCCACAAGGAGTTCAGTCACAAATGTCATTAATGCATTATTTTTTTAACAAGTGTCATCAGCATGGAAGCATGTCCTTTGGAATGGTGGCTAAAGCATGAAGGGGCATACGAATGTTTAGCATATCTGGTAAATAAACACCTTGCCATGCTGGCTACAAAAGTGCCATGCAAATGCTTGTTCTCACTTTCTGGTGACTTTGTAAATAAGAAGAGGGCAGCATTATCTTCTGCAAATGTGAACGGACTTGTTTGTCTTAGCGATTGTCTGAACAAGAAGTAGGACTGAGTGGATTTGTAGGCGCTGATGTTTTACATTGTTTTGTTTTTGAGTGCAGCTATGTAACAAAAAAAATGCTGGATACATTGTATGGTAAAGTGTGCTTACGTCAGATGTACTGTTGACTTTTTGGTCACTAACAGAAAGATCTACTAATTTTGTATTTGCAGAAATACTATGAGAGCCTGATTCCCCATTGCTTTACATCTTGTGTAAAGATTCATACCTATGTAAAGGGAAACTGGGGTTCAGGAAAGCATGCACTTAAATGCTTTCCTGAATCAGTGCTGGGAGTGTAAAATACTACCAAATCAAAATAGTTGTATTTTATACCCACTTTATATAGGTGTAAGTGACTTCCTACTAGAGTGCTCTTTGCATAATCAGCCCCAATTGTCCTTTGGTTAAAATAAAGCCTAAAAGAAGAAAATACACTAAGATAAGAATTATGCAGCTTCTCCTAGTCAGCTTCTAGTTCGCCAGTTATCAGTCAGATAAACCAATATGCTTAGCAAATGTGTGTTGGCTGAGAATGAAATTTGGCAACCACTGAGAGAGACATGCACAAGGCAATTCCAAGTTGCAGAATCTGCCTCTCTTGGATTGAAAACCCAGGTCAACAAGCAGGAGACTCATTTGCTGATATTAGCGGATCATACAGTTGTAATTGTTCTATCAGCATTCAATGCCCGTTCCTCAGCACTATGTCACAGTTGAGGGGAAATAATTTTTAAAAAAATAGCTGTCACTGACATGTTACCTCTTTCAAGATGAACTCAAACTGTGCTGTATCCAAGAGAAGCTGGAAAAGGATCTTGGCGTTGTACTTGGAATCCGTTAGAATTTGATCCTTTATTTGACGGAGACGCTTGTTATTTGGGTCACAAGCTGCAAATGGAAGGACAAAAATTCTGTACCACTGGAGAATGCATCATGCTGTTAGAAATGAGCCTATTTACAAATATTAGCTTCTGAAAAGATTGAAAGAGACAGGGTAGGTGAGGTAACATCTTATTGGAGCAACTTCTGTTCATGGAAGGGACGGATACCCTCCAACTTGCCACCGAACAAGAATGATGTGAGTAATGGCAGTGGAAGCTTCCCTTGGTGCTCCACCAGTGTACCTCACCCCCGGACTTGGAGGGGCTATCTGTAGTTGAGAATATAACTGAGTCTCAAGGTACAATCAGTTTTTGTTTGCTCTGCTGAGATTACAAAAGGCACATTTGTTGGCAGGGATGGTTCTTTTGATGCAGACGCATTATTACTATTAGGTGTTTTTTTTAAAAAAAAATACCTAGAGCCTTAAGCCCTCTGGTGCGAGACACTGTACAAACATAACAAAACTTTTGGTTTCTAATGATGTGCGATACCATGACATTAAAAAGTTTGATGCAACACCCTGAAAATGGTACTTTGTTAAAGATAAAGCAGAAGAAATAAGCCAGTCTCCCTGCTCATCTGGTTCAACCTGCATGGACTAGTTCCACAGAATCATGATTTCACATTAAAGCTTTTAGATCTGTGTCTGGTTGTAAGAATAAACATGTGACATGGATGCTATTCTCAGCTGAAATTTCAAGAAAGCGGTTAGTAAAGGACCACTTCTGCAAATGACTGAAAGCAATGGTTGAAACTCCACTGTCTTCCATGATGCAAAAGAAGAAAAATTAAATTAAAAAAAAGTTCCAGTCATCATCTAACATACAGAATTCTGTACTAAAAGCCCAGTACATAGCCTTACCCGAGTCAGCAGTGTGAAGCATCAGCCAACGGATTGCAACATTGCAGTCTCTTAAGCAGTTGAGCAGCTTGGGAATATTATCCAGCACTAGCTCCTCCCTCAGACAGCCCTCTTTGAGAAACTGATGAACTTGAGTGTGCACACGCTCTGTGACAGCAGCATAGCGGCTTGCCTTTGAACATACAATTCTTTCATCAATATGGAACAAGGAAACATCATTTATCTACTATGTGCAGCATTGCATGAGCACAAATTGAGTATGAGTCAAGTAACAGATACTGTAAATTCACTATCCACATAGTTTTTCTGGGGATGGCCAGGGAACACAGTTCATGGCAGACTTTGTAATTGAGTGGTGAGAGAATGCAATCCAACATCTAGAGCCGAGGACCTATACATGAAGGACAATGTTTTCAAAAATGCCTAAGTGGTTGAAGAACCTGGATCTTTAGCTCCTAAGTTACACACTTTCAAAAATTTTACCTAAAAAATGGTAGAACCACCCAGCTGACAATGAAAAGTTTACTGTCCATCCACTAGAAAGAACAAAGCAGTAATAAAATACACTCTAGAATTGGAAATATTTGCTATAAATCAGTTGTTGGCTGTATTAACAGATTAAGGAAAAATATGTTTCAAATATTAATTTAGTCAGTTTTTTAAAGTGACCTTATAGCAGTTTCATTTAATATCAAGGCGATTATTTCTTACACATGATAGTTGGGGGCTCCATCTTGGGACAGATGTTTATATGTAGGTATCTAAACATTCAGACAGGTGCATAGGTGCTTTTGAACAGCCCACTAGGAACTTCACTGCCATTGATTCAATCTGGCATGTGATTAATTTTAAGCCTATGGATAATCCCATTGAAGTCAGAGTTCCAAGCGCATGAAAGTAATTTAACACAAAAGAGCAGCCAACTTTGAGCTATAGTATACTTTTATTTTTTTTAACCATTCTGCAGACTAATGGTTACAAACATTTCATTAAAGATAATTTCTTTCTAGCAGAGGGACACATTCTCTGCTCAGCATAGTTGCTCAGCTCCCAACAAGAGACTAAATCCCTTGGTGAGAAAAGCATCCCGAGCACTGCATAACATGATCTTGGCTGTCAGCAGCTATGAACTCAACTCAGAACACTGGAACTATGAGGAAGAGACACTTAAATATTGCAAAAGTGAAAACACTACTACAGAGGGTTCAGACTTTGTGACTTGAAGCCACTCTCAATGTTGACTCACCCGAGTTATGCATTAGAGAAAGAGAATCC
This sequence comes from Lepidochelys olivacea, assembly GCF_965140295.1. NCBI lineage: Eukaryota > Metazoa > Chordata > Testudines > Cheloniidae > Lepidochelys > Lepidochelys olivacea. The sequence goes on along the minus strand of NC_140412.1, from coordinate 21,389,281 downwards.
ATGTGCCAATAAACACATGGAATACATGTGAAAGACCCACACAGCTTGAATCTTACCATGAATATAAAACTTGTATTTAGTTACCTGCTCTTTGATGTTTGAAAGATCTAATGTGTAGTTGAGGGCAGTTTTTGCAGCCTTGTAAGGTTCCCATGCATCAGTTAGATTTACAGTGATTCCCATATAAATACTAATAACCTAAGGATGGAAGCAGAAACAACATTTAAGTTGTGGTCATATTCTTATTATGAAAGAGAAATGTTCTTCACCTAGAGGCATAAACAGAACAAGGTAGTTCATGGATTAGAATGTTAGAAATAATTAATCTGTACCCAACCTCATGTACAGATGAGCTACAGACAAAACAAATTTCTAGGCTACATCCTTCTTCTCCTCTTCACCTTCATTTGAAATCCATGATTCTTAGACTCTTCCTTTCATTTGAAAGGACAGCGTCAACTTGAAATCTAGTCAGTTTTTTAAAAAGTGAATTTATAGCAGTTTTCATTTAATATCAAAGACAAAGTGTTTTTACCATTTTCTATGACTTTGCTATCACCTTTTCCTGTTTCTCCTCCCTCTCCCCACCCTCATTCCCCTTGTTGCTGTGTGAAAGCCCCACACAAGTGACAGGGGAACAAACCATACACAACGGGCTGTCAAATGCATAAAGCAGACAAACTGAGAACACCTCTCTTTTGCTCATGCTCTTTAAGTTTATTGTGAGCTGTTACTTGTAACAGCGGTAGGCACAATGGTTTCAGACAGAGGATGGGACTTTAAAAGGAGCCAAAGGGAGCTGGGTGCCTAACTCATTTAGGCTCCTTTGAAAATCTGAGAAGCTGAAGTGTGATTAAGTTCACTGGGAGCATTTCAATTTTAGGCTCATGTAAGGTGCTTGAGTGGAGGTGGAAATCCCATGTTATTGACAGAACAGGGCAGTAGCAGCAAAACTCCACTCCACCATTCCTCCAAAACACCTCCACTCTGACCTGGTGGGATCACCTGCAGGAATGAGTGGACAGCTCTATATATTTTCCCCATCAATCCTCGGGCCTGTCCCAAGAATACAAACCAAAAAAAAAAAGAGTTCATTAGGGCCCATTGTGACTGTGTTTTGCGTGAAGTGGGGACATGCCTAAAACCATGAGAACCAGGATGACTAATTTCACAAATTACTGAATGTCCCTTAAAGATTAAGATTTTCAGTCACTGACAACTGAGTGCTGATTTGAATCCAGCCTAGAAGTGAAAGGCTCTATCATAACTGATCGTTCCAACACAGAGCCAGCCATTTAAATATTTGTATCATTGTAGAGCCATGGTTCCCAAATTTGGTTTGCGTCTCGTTCAGGGTAAGCCCCTAGCAGACCGCAGGACGGTTTGTTTACCTGAGCATCCGCAGGTACGGCCACTCGCAGCTCCTAGTGGCCACAGTTCACCATTCCCGGCCAATGGGAGCTGCAGGGAGCAGCGCAGGCTGGACCACTGTTTCCCGCAGCTCCCATTGGCCAGGAACGGTGAACCGCGGCCACTGGGAGCTGCAAGTGGCCGTACCTGCAGATGTTCCAGGTAAACAAAGCGTCTCGCGGCAGGTATACGAGCCTCTGATAGTGTGGCTGATGTTATTAGGCCCTGTGATGGTGTCCCCTGAATAGATATGTGGGCACAACTGGCAACGGGCTTTGTTGCAAGGATAAGTTCCTGGGTTAGTGGTTCTGTTGTGTGGTATGTGGTTGTTGGTGAGTATTTGCTTCAGGTTGCGGGGCTGTCTGTAGGCAAGGACTGGCCTGTCTCCCAAGATTTGTGAGAGTGTTGGGTCATCCTTTAGGATAGGTTGTAGATCCTTAATAATGCGTTGGAGGGGTTCTAGTTGGGGGCTGAAGGTGACGGCTAGTGGCGTTCTGTTATTTTCTTTGTTAGGTCTGTCCTGTAGTAGGTAACTTCTGGGAACTCTTCTGGCTCTATCAATCTGTTTCTTTACTTCAGCAGGTGGGTATTGTAGTTGAAAGAAGGACACCATCACAGGGCCTAATAACATCAGCCACACTATCAGAGGCTCGTATACCTGCACATCCACCAATGTGATATATGCCATCATGTGCCAGCAATGCCCCTCTGCCATGTACATTGGTCAAACTGGACAGTCTCTACGTAAAAGAATAAATGGACACAAATCAGATGTCAAGAATTATAACATTCATAAACCAGTCGGAGAACACTTCAATCTCTCTGGTCACGCAATCACAGACATGAAGGTCGCTATCTTAAAACAAAAAAACTTCAAATCCAGACTCCAGCGAGAAACTGCTGAATTGGAATTCATTTGCAAATTGGATACTATTAATTTAGGCTTAAATAGAGACTGGGAGTGGCTAAGTCATTATGCAAGGTAGCCTATTTCCTCTTGTTTTTTCCTACCCCCCCCCCAGATGTTCTGGTTTAACTTGGATTTAAACTTGGAGAGTGGTCAGTTTGGATGAGCTATTACCAGCAGGAGAGTGAGTTTGTGTGTGTATGGGGGTGGGGGGGATGTGAGAAAACCTGGATTTGTGCTGGAAATGGCCCACCTTAATTATGCACATTGTAGGGAGAATGGTCACTTTGGATGAGCTATTACCAGCAGGATAGTGAGTTTGTGTGTGTGGTTTTTGGGAGGGGGGTGAGAGAACCTGGATTTGTGCAGGAAATGGCCCAACTTTATTATCATGCACATTGTGTAAAGAGTTGTCACTTTGGATGGGCTATCACCAGCAGGAGAGTGAATTTGTGTGGGGGGGTGGAGGGTGAGAAAACCTGGATTTGTGCTGGAAATGGCCCACCTGATGATCACTTTAGATAAGCTATTACCAGCAGGACAGTGGGGTGGGAGGAGGTATTTTTTCATATTCTCTGTGTATAAATAAAGTCTGCTGCAGTTTCCACGGCATGCATCCGATGAAGTGAGCTGTAGCTCACGAAAGCTCATGCTCAAATAAATTGGTTAGTCTCTAAGGTGCCACAAGTACTCCTTTTCTTTTTGCGAATACAGACTAACACGGCTGTTACTGTGAAATCTGTCATATATGTTCATAGCGACTAATATTCACAAGGGATATCCTTTACTCAATCAACATGCTCCAAAAGAAGTATAATCTAATCTCCCTAACGGAGTTACTATTCTATTCTCTAAGACAGTATTTTCTGCAAGGCACACTTCAAAAAGATACTTCAAATAAAAGTTGCACTGCAGGCTTAAATCCAGTATGCACTGTAAGAACAACAATAGAATTTACCCAGTTATCTGGAAAATATTTATCCACTATCTCTCTCATTTTTGCTTGTTGGGTGTGAAGAATAGAAGGGTCAAAATAGAGAATCACATACAGCATGGCAGCTTGAGTAGCCAGAGCAGTGCTGCGATGCTCTGGTAATGGATATGCAGAAACCTAAAACGTGGAAAAAAACAAGACATATGTAAATATTAGCATGGTGCACTTAAGAGAACAGTACATTTATACCATAAGGCTATCATCTCTGTCAGCTGGGTATCTTGGGCACATAAGTCTCAAATCCATCCATCTGCTATACTGAGCCCTTTACATCCTGCATCTCACTAGAATATGCAAGCTAATTTACAGACGCTAGCCAGATTTTATAAAAATATTACCTTGATGTAAATGATTCGAAGGCAGGAAGGACCATGCCTGAAACAAAGTGCTAAAGATGGACTAGAAGGAGTGGGCCAGGAAGGAGGCATTTTGGAGGAACTGGGAGTTGGTGGGGCGGGTGAGTTTAGTATCAAAGCGAGGCAGAGACTGCAATAATCCAAGCGCAAGATAACTAGAGTATGGAGAAGTGTATTCCTTCACCTTTACATTGATAAATTGAACAAATTCTGCATATACCAATAGGGTCAAGAAAGTGCCTTTTTATTAACAAACCCTTAAGAGCACCAAAACTCACTGATTAACTCACTTGGTTATAGATGTCATCAGATCTCAAGCGGCCAATAACCATGCTGATGAATGTTTCACTTATGGGTACCCTACTGAAGTAACTTTCAGGATAGTTTAGAGGCCTTTTAGCTCCTGGTTGGCTTGAGTACCCAGTGCTTCGAAGCAGCTTACATATATCATCCATATTGGAATCAGCAGATCGAGCAGCACTAGGTTATAAAAGGAAAAAGAATATGTATCTACATGAACTGACCCATTAAACACCCCCCCCCAAAAAAAACCCCCAAACACATTATTTTCCCCTTACCAAGGAACGGCAGCTATAGATGCCTATACTGGAATCCTAACTAAGGGCACAAAGCATGAATGAAACAGAGAACCTTATGCATAGTTCACAGAGGATAGAAACAGAAAGCATTCAATTCAGGAGATGAATCTGACATTTCCTTTTACTTCTGAATTCCCTTCCTTGCCCCACCCTCATATTCTGGAAGTGAGGAATTTCCACTCTACTTTCTTATGTCTGAAAGTTAGAAGAGGCATCAGTTGAGGTGTGAGGATTCATTTAAGGATTAAACAAGCATATCTTTTTTCCTTTTAGCGAACGTATTACTGGTGAAAGGGGTTAGATTGATATTCTTGGAGGATTCTGTGTGATTTAACAAAGATTCCTGAGTTCAGCTAGCAGCTCTATTTATTGATTGGACCTTTCAGAAGTGTGCTGTAACTGTAGGAAGTACATTCGGGGATAAATGTACTATCTGGAACTCGGCATATTTCACAAAATTGTTCTTGTGCCTTTGGAAACTTGTTATATTCTGATAGATGAGGGTTACAGTACTGAAGCTGTAGGCAGAAATATTTTAGCCAAGGTGACCAAGTCCTCATAAGGTCAGAATCAGAACAAGTCTATAGCACTGCTCATACAATTGGATCTACGCAGGAAGCAGTTGGATCTGTGCAGGCAGACCTTGGTGCATGAAAGAAGTAACCCTGATGTCCATGAGGCTCTGCAGGGGCACCAGCAACCACTATGTGGATCTGATTGCAGGAAAGGAGCTAATACCTCTACATCCCATATTAAATTAATGCCTATAGAAAGAAAAATCTTAGCTAAATATACTGCATGCTACATTTTTACTACACAAACCACATTCAAATACTTCCAAGCACAAGGATACCTGTATCTATAGTAGGAAACCAAGATTCTCTCTCTGACCTCCCCTTCAATTTTCTGGTCAATGACCAGCAACATGACTCCATACAAATAGAGAGCTTCACACTGTTGAGAAATAATATGAATTAACAAATTAATGCTATCTAAACACTAACATATTTACCATTAATATTTTAAAGTGAATTAAGTGTTTTTACATCTTCTGAAAAGTGCCAGATGACAGTGATTCCATGTTTTGTCTCATCAATCAAACAGATGTAGCTCAGACATTACTTCCACACCTGGGCTTGCCAAAAAGTTTGTTAGAAGTGGCTGCTCGAGAACAAGGCTAAGCATGAGAAAATAGTCTCCCTGCCAATCTATTTTTAGCTTTGCAGAAATACCCACTTGTCTTACTAGTGGAGCGATCTATGTATGGGACGAGGGCAACTATCTGCTAAAATGGTCTGAGATGACCAACTTATTTCAGAGTGGCCATTAAACGGTCCTCAGGTGGCAGTGAGTTTTGGATCACTAATGACCTGGATCAGATTTGAACCATAATGAAGTGAAAATGAAAACGTTTCCTTATCCTCTTACCATTTCCTACATGGATTCCTGACAAAAAGTGAGCCACAGAGCTTGAATGCATTTTGTGAAGTTAAAATATAGACAACAGACAATATGTTTAAGTTAAATTTAGAAAGGGTAGATGCCAAATTGTATCTGACGCTAATATAGTTGATGTAGTTTATATTACTGGTTACAAACTGGTAAATACTTACTAGAAGTTGCTTGCCATCTTCATTAAGGAGCACAGTTTCTATTGTTTGTTGAATGTAAATTCCTTCATTGAGATCATCCAAATATCTACAAACAGTAACGAAGAGTAGGTCACTCACCACCAGGAGTCCGTTTTCTGTTCTCAACTGATGTGCCCTTACGAGCAAGTGGGGCAGTTTCCCCTGAAGCTCAACAGAAGAGTGTAGAAGCCCGGCTTATAAGGTTATGACAACATCTCCCAGAGTATAAAGTTCACTTAGCAAAGATTCAACAAGCACAAGTTTCTCAAGCACAGAAAAAAAACAGAAAGGTCCTAATAATCTGAGGAAGGCATTGGAGGTCTGAGCCCACTAGATGTAGAGTGTCTCCTGCAACATACTGATCATGCTCTGGTTCAGTTAATGTCAATGAATTGGAGAGTATTCAGTATCTTGCAGATTTGAGGCCTTTATTCAAGTGAGAACAACTCCTTTGCAAACCATCCCCTCACCTCTGTATGGATGGAGGTAACCTAAAGAGTAGAGCATGGGAAGGAAAAACTAGGAACTAGTCAGACTAGGAGAAAAGGCTGGAATATTATGCAGAAGGTTAATCAGAGCTTCATCACTGGAGTCTAGAGGGCATTGACAGTTTGACAGGAGGCCCAGAAGTCACCTCACAAATATCAGTTACTGTAAATTTCCCTAATATAGCTCCATTCCATTTTGCAAGGGGAAAGTTGGAAGTGGAATGGTTTCATCTTAATTTTTAAGAGGGATATATCTATCTAAAAAAGGTTTTCTAGTACTCGTCCATCACCACAGTAGCTGAGCACCTTCCACATAAAATCAATAGCTAGAGCAAAGTCCCCACTGGATTTTATGGAGTCTCTGGCAATTCTACATGATTTCATGAGCCTTTTAAAACAGTAACCCTGGGGTAAGGTAGTTACTCAAACAAATAATTTAGGAAAGCAGTGCCATTGGAGGTCAGAGATAGAGAGGTACAAGCTAAAAATTTTTATCTTAATTCTCATACTCTTTTGCAACACCAAAAAGTTGATTTTATAATAATAGATCTCCCTTCATCCACAGATGTCAAAAACATTTTACAAAGATGGGCAAGTATCATCATTTCCAGTTTACTCATAAGGAAAGGAAGACACAGGTGAAGTAACTTGCCCAAGGTCCATCAACATGTTGGAGACAGTGACAGAAGCATAACACAGTGCTCATTACAGCAGGTCATGCTGTTAAGTAACACAGAAATATTTAGGCAGAGAAAAAAAAACAATTAAGATCATACAATTACTGGAGTCACTACACTAACAAATCTTACACACATACCTGTTTAAATCTACAATATATTTATGGACACTTTGAAATGCTAGATAAAATCTTGTCAAAATTTCTATGTTGTTTTCACGAAATTCTTCATCTAAATCCAGTAACTCAGGTTTGGCTTCCAACTTGCCTTCACAGATCTCAGGCCCCTAAGAAGAGGAAATTGATTTAAAAATTAGTAAAGAACATTGATCAGAATTATGACTGTTCGCTGTAGGAAAACAGTATGTGAATTAATTATGTATTGAGCAATTGCATCCACCTTAACTACCAAAAAATAGCATTGTCAAGGTGTGTTCAGCTAACTTTGATTTCACAATTAGTTCTTCCCCCAAAAGATATTTTGGACGTTTGTACTTATAAATCAATTGTATAATAAAAGGTTGATGGATTTTACATGTTATTAGGAATTCTTATATGGAAGCTGCAAACATAGTAATTAACACTTTGGGTGAAATCATGGTCCTATTGAAGTCAGGAAGACTTTTGCCATTGGCTTCAGTGGAGCCACAATTCCACTCTTAATACTTTTGATCCTCCCATATTCAGGCTGGATTCTATGACCTTAAGTGCAAGATTCTGCAAACAGCAGCTCACATAATTAGTTTTTTCTAATGCATATTATCTCTTTGAAGGCAGCAGAACTATGGGTGTGTTGGCAGGCCCAGGCCTCATGTTATTCCTCAAAATAAACCTGTAGAGTAGGTATGCATTTTACAGATGGAAGGGAAGCTGCAAAGGGTGCTGCCACCTTGAACTTTATAAAATAAGTAACTTAAAAATATATTTGAAGTCTGACAGCTGCCTAGATCCTCATGGCAATTTTTGTGAGTTTTTAAAATATTTCTTTTTCTCTTGGTCCTGTGTGAAAGATCCACACATGCAGGACACAAGGACTGACTGACAATACAGGTAAAGCAGTGAAATTGACAGCATATATTACACAAAGTAAACAAACAATTTTTAATCTCAAATCTCTTTCAAATATAGTGATTTTAGATGTTACTTGTATACTATGGATTTTAGACAAAAAGCATGATTTCCAAATTGATGATGTGCCTTTAAATCTATTTGTGCCTCAGTCTCCCGTATGCACAGAGGAAAATGAGGTCATAAATGGGATTAGAATTTGAGCTCCCGATTCCCCATCCAATGCTCAGAGCTCACCACTCTTTCTATAAAATACCATTACGTGATCAGAGGTCTCTTACTGTACAATTCTCGGAAACAGAAAGGCAAATTAGTCACTGTGAGGATCCCTTCCCAAACTGTCCTGAAAAACAGCAAAGTGAAAGCACTTTCAGAAGTTAAACCCAGGAAGGGAAAAAAGGGATCCTCTCTGGCCACTGATCCTGCATATGCTTGTTAGTTCAGCACACGTGAACAGATCTAATGGAGAACGAACCACCACAGAATTGTTATTAAAAGGAAGTTATATAAAGATAGCTTTCAATGCAGCAGAAGATAGAGAACAGGGTTAAGGCAACCAGAAATGTATCAGGAATCTCATGATACTACTTGAAGGGAGACAGCCATTGTTGACATAATCAGAATTTGATCGTCCTGTTGAAAGTGAGATTTTAAGTATGAAACTGTCCTTCAGATAATGAAAAAGGCCTAATTCCACTTTTTCAGCTGGGACAACCCAACAACCTTTTAAAAAAGGGTGTATTTTGGGATTTCTTATTCAAGTGTGCATTTTATACCATCCCTTTTTTCTCCCCTTACATCCTCCTTCCAAATAATCCGATAGAGCCAATGGAATTAAAAATCAAATTCCTGTTGTCCAGACACAAGATCTAGACTATACTCTGTTTTTGACTCACAGGAATAAACAAGACAGGGGAAAAGGTGTGACATGAGGTTTTTGGATTTAGTTCACTCAAGCAATAAAGAGCTAAATGTGCAGGCATATCCAAATTGTAACCTCACTTTGGGTGAATTTATTGCCAATACCAAATTCAGCATAAAATATAATTTTATTAATTACTATCAAATGTAAGAGTTTAACACAATTAATTACTCAAGAATGGCAGGTTTTAACACATGCATACGAACAGCTTAAAACACCCTAGAGCAGCGGTTCTCAAACTTCAGCAACCTGAGGACCACCACTTTGATTTAAAATTTTTCGCAGATCCGCAAACCCCGACTCACCTCCAGGTCCCGCCCACACTTCACTCCTTCCCCCAAGGCTCCAGCTCTTCCCACAACTACTCCACCCCTGCCCCTCCTCTTCCCCACTTCTTTCCCCAAGCATGCCCCATCCCTGCTCCTCCCCACGCCTCCTGCATGCCGGGGAACAGCTGTTTCCTGGCATGCAGGAGGCACTGTGAAGGAGGGGAAGGAGTTGATCAGTGGGGCCAGTGGCCCCAGACATGATTCCACCCCCTCCCCCAAGTGCGTCCCATCCCCGCTCCTCCTGCTCCCTCCTAGAGCCTCCTGCACGCCACTGAACAGCTGGTCCCTGGCATGCAAGAGGCGCTGGGAGAGAGGGGCAGAGTTGAGGTAGGAAGGGGTAGGAGTTGATCAGTGTGGGTCCACAGATGCCAGTTTGAGAAACGCTGCCTAGAGAAATAGTGCTCCAGTAAGAAAATGATGGTTCAAGAGAGAGATTTAACATGGCAGAGTAATATTTACCTTAAAGTAACTGAAATCAAATATGATATCCCCATACTTCTGTTGATCAGCCTTGTCTTTGAGCCTAAAAACACTAGGAATAAACTCAGACAGTCTCAAAAGTTCTGCAATGATGGCATTTCCACAAGAGACAATCCGAAGAATTGCCTGGCCACAGTGATTGTTTTCAGCTAGAAAATCAACCATCCTGAAGATGACTGTGACAGAGTAGTGATATTATTGCAGTCTGTTTTTGAGTTTCAATCTTCAAGTCATTTGGAGAAAGAAGTCTAACTGGAAAACTACATGCGCCATCTAAATTACCTGTAAAAACAAAAAATCCACACATTCAGCACATTTTAAATGGCTCAATCTATAGATATTAAAGTAACTCTGGAAAAACTATAGTTATAGAACTCTATATACCCCAGCAACGGAGAGTAGATGGCAGATGAAAAATAAACACTGTAGTGTATCTTCCGCATATATACAGCACTTAGCTAAGACAACTCCAAGATCAGATGAGAAACTGTAGCACAATGACAGGTTTCAGAGTAACAGCCCTGTTAGTCTGTATTTGCAAAAAGAAAAGGAGTACTTGTGGCACCTTAGAGACTAACCAATTTATCTGAGCATAAGCTTTCGTGAGCTACAGCTCACTTCATCGGATGCATACTGTGGAAAGTACAGATCTTTTTATACACACAAACCATGAAAAAATGGGTGTTTACCACTACAAAAGGTTTTCTCTCCCCCCACCCCACTCTCCTGCTCGTAATAGCTTATCTAAAGTGATCACTCTCCTTACAATGTGTATGATAATCAAGTTGGGCCATTTCCAGCACAAATCCAGGTTTTCTCCCCCCCCCACAAACCCACTCTCCTGAGGGTAATAGCTTATCTAAGCACAATCTTTACCAAAAGATTTCTGGACAGCTGCTAAAAGGCAAAATGATCAAAGCAGATGACAGGCCAAGCAGCAGAAGCAAGATACGGACACAAGCTAGTACTTTATAAAATGAGTTAAGAATAGCACAGCCACCTTAGATCTATAAAACAACACAACCAAAAGTGCTACAGCAAAGTGGATAAACATTTAGATGAATGAGAGCTAACTGCAGCTCAGGGTCAATCATTTATTCATTGGTTTCAGAGTAACAGCCATGTTAGTCTGTATTCGCAAAAAGAAAAGGAGTACTTGTGGCACCTTAGAGACTAACCAATTTATTTGAGCATATTCATTGCTACACAGACACCTTTTCAACTGTGGTCGCACTTCTAGGTCATAGCGATCTCTCTCCAAGTCAGGAATCTTAATTGTATCCAGTTAAAAAGACCCCAAAAATTACAACTGTCCAATCACTTCCTTTTTCATATAGTTTCAGTCACTACAATTATATGTAAAGTATGAATAAGAAATCAAAATTAATTGACTGTTTGCAGCCTTGAGACAAACAATCTGTTTAATTTTTGCATGTCTCTCAGCTTGCACAAAGGAAATCAACAAAGTGAGTTTCACTTTTATTTGTGGTCACTTTCCCTAGGAGATATTTAGTGCAGCAATGTTAAAGGCAACTATTTTCATTTTTTAAAACATCTGTGGAAATGTTTGTATTGATTTTAGGTTTCATAAAAGCTTGTTTTAAAAAAATGTTGAGCTAAATCTAAGTTGACAGCTTCCCCTTTAAACCCACTCTGCCACAGCATACCTAATAAGAGCCCAATCTTTCTCCTGTTTAAGTACACAGCCCTGGAATGAGTTTTACCTGGCTACAGAAGTTTGCCCATGCCATCCTTATTGCAGGATCAGGACCTAAATCAAGGACAGCAGGACTGGGCCTTAAATGATGCCTCACCCTACCCTCCAAAAATGCAGTTCATCAGTCTAACGTGGTTTTTTTATTTTAAATGAATGTCAAATTAAAATATTTCAAACTCAAGAAGACAGTTGGTGGTCCAAAATAAGTAACTTGCAGAGTGGTTAAGTCTTACTTACAGGGACAGAGATAGGCCCTCATTTTGGACTAATATTAAAGGCTCCGTTTAGCAGTCAATGACTTTTGTACAGTATGTTTCAAGGAGATACTGAAGAACTCACTGGCTTTCATCCCACTCGTTACCTCCGGCTTGTGCAATGAAACAAACATCTCCCACCCTCACTGGCATTTACCAATTTCCCTTCACACCAAACCCACATGTCCCAGGCAGGGTTGCCAATTTCGCTTGGACATATTCCTGGCGGTTTTCATCACATGACAAGCGTCAGGGGGTAACCGCGCTAGTCTGTATCCACAAAAACAACAAATAAAATGCCACCAGAGTCCTTGCCATCACATGACATAATCTTTACTTCCTGGAGGCTCTGGACAATCCTGGGCGGTTGGCAACCCTACGAGTCCCAGGTACTCGCGCTCTAGCCTCCCCACCAGAGAAATGCCCCGAGTGCCTCCCAAACACAACCTACCCTCCTACCCAGGAAACAACACCCGCAAAATGACACCGTCACCCTCCCACCATCACAGCCGGCCCCCCACCCAGGGCGTTCCCCAGACACAGCCCCAGCACCCCCTCGCCCCAGCATTACCCAGCGCCCCGGAATTAACCCTCAGCCAGCCACCCTCCGAAATCACAACACCCCCCGCTCCCCGGGGGTGCGGCAGAGCTCCTGCTTCCCCACCCCCACCCTAAATAGGAGCTCCCCAAGAATGCCCTGGGCCTGCCAAGGCCCCCCCCGCACTTACTGTGCCAGCCGGGCTCCCTCCTCGCCCAGAAAGGCGCTGGGCTAACCCCCGGGCCAGGCCGCTCGCAGGCGATTTCTGGAGGCCCGGACGCCGCAGGCTGGAAGGCCTCGGTGCAGCGGCCCGCCCAGCCGACGCCAGCGGCCCTGGGTCATGTGCCCGGGCGCCGGCTGATGAGTCGGTTCCTGCTCGGTGCCCGCCTGCGCCGTGGAGCGTCAGCGCCTCCCGTGGCGGCGGCGGCGGTTCCTATAGGGACGGAGGGGAGCGCGGCCTGCTGCCGGCGGAGCCGCCTCAGGCCGGGCCTGAGCCCCCGGCACCAGGTAGGGGGGCTGATGCCTTGCGGGCGCCCCGCCCGGGCAGGGATTGGCGGGAGGCTCCCCGGTGGGGAGGGAGAAGCTGCCAGCAACGGGCGAGAGGCTGATGGGCCTCCCCTCAAGCACTCCGCTTTAGCTGGGTGGATGGAGTGTGTGTGCGCGCGTGATGTTACCCAGTGAGGTTAGTCTCAGTGTGGATGCTCCCAAACCTGGTGCATATGTCGCCCCTGAGGCGTTTGCAGCTCCCTCTGGCCTGGGGCAGCCTCGTGGTGGCCCTACTGCCACCTCTGTGCCTGCCAGCGGGATGCTGTGGTGTGGCCCCAAGATGTGAAGTGAAGGCCGAGATAGCACCGCTCTTTGCTTGGCATGTTTCACCTGGAAACCCACCCCAGGGTGGTGGGGGGATCAGCACTAGGACAATAACTGACAGGCAACCTCTGGCCCGGACAAAGGGGAGCACTGAGTGTCTGCGAGGGTGGCCTTGGGAGTATCAGGGATACTTGGCATTTTTCATCCGTAGATCTCAAAGTGTGTTGCAAAGGTCTTTTTTTTTTATCCCTGTTTTAAAGATGGGGAAACTGAGTCATGGGGCAGCTGGGTACTGACACATTCTGCAGAATCTAAATGTTCATGTAAAATAAAAAAGAAGTTTCTAGCCATAAGGTGCTAAAATGGGTTTATGGAAAATAGATCCTCTCAAACTAACTTGATATCTTTTTTTTGATGGGTTTATAAATTTGGTTGATAAAGGTAATAGTGCTGATGTAATATACTTAGACTTTTGTATGGCATTGGACTTGGCACCATACAACATTTTTGTTAAAAAACTAGAAGCATATAAAATTAACATAGCAAATATTAAATGGATTAAAATCTGGCTAACTGATAGGTCTCAAAATGTAACTGTAGCTGCGGAATTGTCATCAAGCAGTTATGTTTCCAGTGCAGTCTCCCTGGGAGTGGTTCTTGGCTCTGTGCTATTTAACATTTTTATCTATGACATGGAAGAAAACCTAAAATCATCACTGATAAAGTTTACAGTCGATTTTGGTCAATTTCATGGTCATAGGATTTAAAAAATTGTAAATTTCATGATTTCAGCTATTTAAATCTGAAATTTCACAGTGTTGTAATTGTAGAGGGCCTGACCCAAAATGGAGTTGTGCGGGGAGGGGAAGGGTCACATGGTTATTGTAAGGGGGTTGCAGTACTGCTACCCTTACTTCTGCACTGCTGCTGGGCCCTTACTTCTGTGCTGCTGCTGGCAGGGTGCTGCCTTCAGAGCTGGGCGCCTGGTAATAGCCGCTGCTCTCTGGTTGTCCAGCTCTGAAGGCAGTACCGAAATAAGGGTGGTAATACCGTGACACCCCTAAAATAACCTTGTGACCCCCCCCCGCAACTCTCTTTTGGGTCAAGACCCCCAATTTGAGAAACGCTGGTCTCCCCTGTGAAATCTGTATGGTGTAGGGTAAAAGCACAAGAGCTGGGCCCTCAGTCAGCAGCCCCACCCTCTGGCCGCCCAGCTCTGAAGTCAACAGTGTGGAAGTAAAGGTGGCATGGTATGGTATTGCTACCCTTACTTCTTTGCCGCTGTTGGCCGGGCGCTGCCTTCAGAGCTGTGCGCCTGGTAATAGCCGTCGCTCTCTGGTTGTCCAGTTCTGAAGGCAGCACCGAAATAAGGGTGGTAATACCGTGACACCCCTAAAATAACCTTGCAACCCCCCCACAACTCTCTTTTGGGTCAAGATCCCCAATTTGAGAAACGCTGGTCTCCCCTGTGAAATCCTTATAGTGTAGGGTAAAAGCACAAAAAAAGACCTAATTTCACAGGGGGAGATCTCAGATTTCATGGTCTGTGATGTGTTTTTCATGGCCGTGAATTTGGTAGGGCCCTACAGATGACACACAAATTGGGGAACCATTAGAAAAGGGATAGATAATAAGTAAGGATATGATTCTGTCATGGAGGTCACAGGTTCCGTAACTTTAGTGGACCTCCGAGACTTCTTTGGCATCAGCCCAGCTGCAGCGGGAGGGCTGAAGCAGCTCTCAGCCACTCCTGCCCTCCTGATGGGGCTTGGAATGTTCAGTTCCCCTCCCCTATGAACAGGTTATTGGCTTCCGTGAATTTTTGCTTATTGCCTGTGATCTGTCTGTGACTTTGATGAAAAATTTCTGTGACAAAATCTTAACCTTAATAATAAGACAAAAATATATTAATGCCTCTATATAAATCCATGATATACGCACATCTTGAATACTGCATGCAGGTCTAGTTGCCCCATCTCAAAAAAGATATATTAGAATTGGAAAAGGTACAAAAAAGGACAATAAAAATGATTAGGGGTATGGAACAGTTTCCGTACGAGGAGAGATTAAAAAGACTGGAACTTTTCAGGTTGGAAAACAGACAATTAACTTATAGACGAGCAATGGTGCGTAACTGTAGGAGCAAGCAATCCCATTACAGGTGGGAAAAGTCCCTTAGGAGCTGGTTTGGCAGCCAATGTACCAACAGAGGAAAGGCAGCGAATCAGTGAGAGAGCTAGGCTGCTGGTGGTAGAGCTGCAGCGTTACTTCTGTGACCTTTTTGGTAATAGAGACACATCACTCTTTTCCAGTGTAGGAATTGGGTAATTTTACGAGTGAATGCATTCTTGGGACAGAGTCCTGTCCTTTGTTTGATGGTCTCTAAATAAGTGACAATTGTTAGTCTGTTTCTTCTGAGGGCTGCCTGTTTGTCAGAACAGCCCTTATAATCAGTGGGCATTTTACCTTTAGTGAAACAGTGTGCACGAGAATATGAAAGCCACAAGCCACTTTCTGCAGTATAATGCTGTTCTGCATTGCACCATAGATGTTTGGTGTATCTGGGGTGAAATCTTGGCTCCAGTGGAGTCAATGACAAAGCTTCCATTGACTTCAGTGGGGCCAGGATTTCACCCCTGCTCTTCAACATGTGATTAGAGCTGTTGGGACTTTAAGTTGTATATTTGTACTTCTGTTTCTTTTTCCAAACGCTTTATCTCTAAAACCCCTTTTCTGTTATTTCCAAGGGAATTATTTCAAGATGCCTGGGGGTTCAGTGATTTCGTTCAATTGTGTGGATTCTTCTCTATCGTCTCTGAAAAACTGCCAGTCATACATAAACACTGGGATGGATATTGCTACGAATGTTGCTCTTGACCTTGTGGAAAATTGCAGTAAGTAATTGTTTAGAGTACATTATCTTGTTTATTATCACCTTTGAACGTTATAGGCGGTCCTAAGCATGCATATGTGGGCCTGGAAGCAATAAAAATCCAGCTTCTTTACAGAGAGTAGCAGCTTCTACTGTCCTGTCTACTTTAGGGAGTTATCATTTAAATCACTTCCCTGTCTTGAAAGATAAACCGAATGGAAATATAAATAGCAAGAAAACAATGCTCTAGTTCTTGTACCACAGAAGGCCAATTATATGTCAGTGTTCGCTATTCTGCAGCTTTGCAGAAGATTTAGCAGTGCAGAAAGTGGGGGGAGGGAGACCAATCCAAAAAATCCTAAACTGATTAAAAAATGACTCTGAGTTCGAATGTAGCTCCTTTGTATTTGTTCTGATATTTTCATAAGTGACTAGTGATTTTGGGTGCTCAACTTATAGCACATTTAAGAGGCCTTTCAACCAGCCACCATGTCAGAGACAGTGGACAGGATTCTTAGCTGTGTGTCATTCCCATTACATTGGCAGTGCAAAGGGAGCAAAAAGCTGGCTTAAACAGGCAGCTAGAGATTCCCCTTGCATACAGGAATCCATGGCTGGAGTAAAACTGGTATAACCCATCCTATATTCCTCTGCTTCTGGTGTCACCCCATCTCTACCCAACTTAGGGGGCATGCTGGGGTATGAGGGAAAGTGCTAGAGAATACGGCATTTCAGCAATCCCAGATGCTCAGAATGACCCCTAGTAGTCAGTGTTAGGGGGCTTATTCCTTCACCCACTTACTTCCCTGGTCCTTCTCACATGAACAGAGAGCAACAATACCTGAAGTCCAAAGGTGCAAACAATTTGATGGAGATTGGAGTGAACTTCCAGCAAGCATGATTCCAGTTTCCTTCCTTAGTGTCCCCCTTCCCAGCTCTGACACCACAGAGCCTTACCTGTGTCCCAGTTCCTATTCCTGCCCTTAGCTAAACATGATTCCAATTTCCCCATTCCCTGTTCCCATTTCCCCCACCCACACGCTTCCTGATTGACTGCAGACTATATAGTAAAACTTGAGTTCTGCTTCGCTATATCTTTACCAATCATTTTACTGAAATTTAACTAACCAATCCTGACATATTGTAACATGATTATTTAACCAATTATATCCCACCACCTTAATTAGTTTACACCCAGCAAAATTAATTATACAGCAGACAGAAACAATCACAGAACCAGACAGAGATTATACAGACAAACAGTAGGGAAATGGGGACTACAGTGATAGAACAACAAAGAAATGAGAATTTCACATCCCAGCTATGGATAAGTGAGTTCTTGCCAGACCGGATGCTATCAAACTAAGTTTCCTTTTCCATCTTCTAGGCACTTCCCTTTCTCTGGAGGCGATAGGCATTATCAGGACAGGATTGTATTCCTAACAGCCCAATAGCACCTTATTTGAATGTGACTAGGTTGGAATGTGAGGATGTGACCATTCGCTTCCCAGCTTATGGCTGCCTCTGCTGCTTAGCCAAAGGCCTTAGCCTAAGAACAGGGCCTCAGACTGTCACAGTAAGAGAAGGCCCTTACACTGGCAGACAGTGATTTTGATTCTTTCTTTTATACCTCTATAACTAGCTAAGTGATAAGAATACACCTAAAGTCTTAGAGTATAGGCCTTTACAGACAGGCCTGAATATCTATATCCTAACAGTCAGTTATTGCCAGCACAAGTTAAAACAGCCCTGAGGTTGCACAATGTGAAATATGAATGGGAAAATGGGAAATGACTGCCTAAGAAGGAGTACTGCAGAAAGGGATCTGGAGATCACAGTGGCCCACAAGCTAAATATGAGTCAACAGTGTAACACTGTTGCAAAAAAAAGCGAACATCATTCTGGGATGTATTAGCAGGAGTGTTGTAAGCAAGACACAAGAAGTAATTCTTCCACTCTACTCTGTGCTGATTAGGCCTCAGCTGGAGTATTGTGTCCAGTTCTGGGTGCCACATTTCAGGAAAGATGTGGACAAATTGGAAAAAGTCCAGAGAAGAGCAACAAAAATGATTAAAGGCCTAGAAAACATGACCTATGAGGGAAGATTAAAAAACTTGGGTTTGTTTAGTCTGAAAAAGAGAAGACTGAGAAGGGACATAACAGTTTTCAAGTACATAAAAGGAGGAGGGAGAAGAATTGTTCTTCTTAACCTCTGAGGATAGGTTAAGAATCAGTGGGCTTAAATTGCAGCAAGGGAGGTTTAGGTTGGATATTAGGAAACACATCTTAAATGTCAGGGTGGTTAAGCACTGGAATAAATTGCTTAGGAAGGTTGTGGAATCTCCATCGTTGGACATTTTTAAGAGCAGGTTAGACAAAAACTTGTCAGGAATGGCCTAGATCAGGGATCCACAACCTTTGGTGCATGGCCCATCCGGGAAGCGGCATGGGCTGAGGGATGTGCTGGCTGCCGCTTCCCACAGCTCCCATTGGCCTGGAACGGTGAATCGTGGCCAGTGGGAGCTGTGATCGACCGAAACCTGCGGACGCTGCAGGTAAACAAAGCGTCCCGGCCCGCCAACGGATTTCCTTGACAGGCCACATGCCAAAGGTTACCAATTCCTGGTCTAGATAATACTTGGTCCTGCCATGAGTGCAGAGGACTGGACTAGATTGTTGTACCAATAAAATAAAAACCAGCAGGATCTTATTAAAGGGAAAAAGGCAAAATACCACATTTATTGTGAATACAGAAAGAATCATAGTAAGCAGTTAGTTATAGCTATAACATTCCATTCAATCTCATATTTATTCACACATTCATTCATACAAACACACACACACACACATACACACCCACACACACAGGTTCTGCAAGGTTGTTATCATAGTTACCAGCCTTAGAGTTGCTCATGCCAAGCCACTGGCCAGGTGGCCTGGACCTGAGGAGGGAGCAGGGCCTTGTCAGATGCTCATCTGATGCTCCTGGAAGTTGGTTTGCAGAATCAGACCCCAAAGTTCTCACTTTTTAGAGTCTATTTTTATAGGAATTTCTTCCTATGCCAGTCTATGGGAATTGCTTCATCATGCTGTTGCTGAATCAATCAGCAGATAGCACATTCCTGACGGCTCCAAGATGTTATCTTGTTCTTTGGTTCTCCCATCCTTGAGGCTGTTGGGTGGATTCCAGTCTGCCCTCCGGGGGGTCCTCTGGTTATTTCCACTTGACGCCTTCTTCAGCCGATGGACACTGGATTCTTAGGCTGGCACCTCCCTGATCATTCAGTTATTATCCACACCAAGCATCCATCCACATACATCCTCTATCTCTATTTTAATCACAATTGTTAATACAACAAAAGAGTGGGGAGTCTCTGGGTGCTGTTTCTGTTGTTAGAGTATTGCTTTGAGTCTCTCTCTCTGTGAATTGCTTTGAGAACAGACTCTGTCTTAGAATGTACTAACACAATTAGCAGCTTGCAAGTTTCACACACAGAGGGAGAGAAACCGTACCAAAAACCAAGAGACCTCTTAATTAGTAATACCCTGGAATTGAAACTATGGGGAATCAAACTCATTTGTGATTTTTAATACAGAATTTCTTTAATATGATCCAACATGATGACCTCTCGAGGTCCCTTCCAGTCCTACGATTCTGTGATTATGAATTATATGTAACACTCTGGACTAGAACTCAGGAGTTCTATTCCTGGCTCTGCCACTGGCCTGGTGGGTGATCTTGGGCAAGTCATGTCAATTCTGTATGCTGCAGCTTCCTCACCTGTGACATGGGGCTAATGACACTGACCTCCTTTGTAAAATGCTTTGACATCTACAGATGAAAAGTCCTGTATAAGAGCAAGGTATTATTATTATTAACACTGATCTATCACACAAGGCCATTTACATGATGAAAATATAACATGGTTACTGTTAATTTAGCTTATGGTACACCTGTGCAAGTATTTTCTGTGCATTTCATTCCTGACTTGGGGTCATTTTCTGCAGACTTGAATGTAATGGTAAGATGTTCAGTTGCATTAATATTTCACTTAAAGATTGTGGAATGGTTTGCTGGGCTGAAGATCACTCTGAAAGGTTCAGAGAAAGATGTGGGACGTGGTGAAGGGCAGAGTTAAATTTCCAAGTGTATTGTTAAGGGAAGTGTGCTTCCCCTATGTTGGATCAGAATAGGGCACGTTCCAATGAACAAAGGATCTTGAAAGACAGCTTTTTTTCCTTTTTCGATTGACATCTACAAAAATATAAAATGAACAAGTGTGTAGTCGAGCTCCCCTTGGCTACAGTATCAAAAAGTCAAATTGAGGAAGAAAAAAAGAAAATTAATTTCCAATGGAACAGTACTACTGTGAAGTACTATTTCTAGGAGAGTAATATATGCCCTTAGAGCTCCTACTTTATGCTCTCAGAACTCGGTGTGATTATGGAAGTCAGCATGTTCAGTAGTGCGTCGATTCTTTGCTGAAATTGCAGCTTGGGTAGGCTTTAAATTTTATGCACCTGTCATAAATATAAAGGGAAGGGTGAACACCTTTAAATCCCTCCTGGCCAGAGGAAAAACCCTTTCACCTGTAAAGGGTTAAGAAGCTAGGATAACCTTGCTGGCACCTGATCAAAATGACCAATGAGGAGACAAGATAATTTAAAAGCTGGAGGGGGTGGGGGAGAAACAAAAGGTTCTCTCTGTCTGTGTGTTGTTTTTGCTGGGACCAGAGCAGGTCAGAACTCCTGTAAAGGGCTAATAAGCAATCTAGTTAGATATGCGTTAGATTCTGTTTTGTTTAAATGGCTGATAAAATAAGTTGTGCTGAAAGGAATGTATATTCCTGTTTTTGTGTCTTTTTGAAACTTAAGATTTTGCCTAGAGGGATTCTCTATGTTTTGAATCTGATTACCCTGTAAGGTATTTACCATTCTGATTTTATAGAGGTGATTCTTTTACTTTTTTTTCCAGTTAAAATTCTTCTTTTAAGAACCTGATTGCTTTTTCATTGTTCTTAAGATCCAAGGGTTTGGGTCTGTGTTCATTTATGCGAATTGGTGAGGATTTTTATCAAGCCTTCCCCAGGAAAGGGGGTGTAGGGTTTGGGAGGATTTTGAGCGGGGGGAAGACGTTTCCAAGCGGGCTCTTTCCCTGTTATATATTTGTTAGACGCTTGGTGGTGGCAGCAATAAAGTCCAGGGGCAAAAGGTAAAATAGTTTGTACCTTGGGAAGTTTTAATCTAAGCTGGTAAAAATAAGCTTAGGAGGTTTTTCATGCAGGTACCCACATCTGTACCCTAGAGTTCAGAGTGGGGAAAGAACCTTGACAGCACCTCAGAGAAGTAACAATTGTAATAAACTATTCTGGATCTTGTTTGGACAAGGAATTGGGCTATTCTTTTTAGCCAGCATTGTTTCATGCATAAAAGGGATGTGTTATTCAAACAGTCTTTTTGTCAGAGCTGAGTTGGTTTAATAAGTTTTATTTCCTATATTGAAAAAATAGTTTCAGTCCCCTCTGATTCTTCCCAACCAAGCAGAAGTGTGTGTGTGTGTGTGTGGTTTTATTAGAACATCTTGTTTTGATGTTGACATCAGTTTAGGTTTTTTGCACATATGTACCAAAGGCCAAGTACTATCCTGAAATACATGAGAGTAAGCTGTGTCAGTTTTTTTCAACAGGGCATTGCATTGCGTATTGTGCTTGAGTGCAGAATTTGATATATAAAGGGTGTTTGGTGCTGAAGGCTGCTGACAACTTTCAGGAATAAAATGCTTTTAAGGGCCTGACTCTGCAAATACTTACCATCAGGCACACTGTTTATACTATATGCAGTACTGTTCTTCGAACCTGGAACTAAAACAATAACATACTAACTTCTAATTTTACAGCAATAAGTGTATTATAACTAGTTTAAGACATTAATGCTAGGGATGTACCGGGCATATTTTCTACAGAAATATGACTGTTACTTTGATGAGTTCATGCTGTGTGGTTTTTTTTTTTTTCGTTTTTTTAAAGATGATAAAGCAGTGATTTGCAAAAGAACATGAGAACAAGCATATGTTTCCAAGTCCAGAGTGCATTAGTAATCTTTAAAGTGTAAATTGTCTTTGATGAATCTAAAATGCTTTTATCCTATGCCGGTCTTGAGCATTTCTTCCTTCCCCCAACCAAGTAGTGTCAATTACTGCAGATTAACATTCTGAACTATTTCTTTTTTACATTTGTTAGTTGCATTTGCAGTGTTCTCCCTCCTTTCCCCGCGGAATGTGTTGGAAACCAGACAGCTTTGTTCCTTTTTCTATTTTCCTTTTTTTTTTCTTTTTTCTTTTCTCATGAGTGGAAGTTGTGAAACAGATGTCAATGTTCAAATGGAGTAAAAAACAACCACCATAACTTGCGAGGGGGAAGGCGTGGGCAAGGTGTAAGCAATATTATTACAAAACAAAATGGAAAGAAACCAGCTCCTCCCCATGCCTCTGTGATGGCCCTCACCTCTGACCTGCCATAGCTTTTTGGGAAAAATCCATACCCAACCTGGGAAAAGCTCTTTATTCTTCGTATGGGAGCTGTGGTATCCACACTGCATGAAGTGGAGTTAGCAGCTATATAAATAGATAGTAGTGACCTTATGTTGAATGAAATGGGAGTGTAGCTATTTGTTGAATCGAAAAAGCTGCTGATGGGAAAAGGTGCCAGACTAGGGAGTATGAACTGACAGGATATTCAACAGATTGTACTAATCTTAATAGTCCTTTGTTTTTGACTGTCTTCAGAGGACCTCAAGCACTTCACAAGTATTA
The DNA here is from genome assembly GCF_965140295.1 of Lepidochelys olivacea. Lineage (NCBI taxonomy): Eukaryota > Metazoa > Chordata > Testudines > Cheloniidae > Lepidochelys > Lepidochelys olivacea. The sequence continues at coordinate 21,366,419 of NC_140412.1, read as the reverse complement.
GTTAGCCTCACAACTCCCTGTGAGGTAGATAAGAGAGGTAGGAATTACTTATTCCACCACTGAAATGAAGCCACTCTTTGGGTGCATCATGACAGTTGCTTAACAACACACAATAACTACACAACAATTTAAGACAGAAAAAGTAAAGTACCATGTCCGATTGGAACAATAGAAGACATCCTATATAGGAAGAGTGCAGTTACCTGAGTTTGGAATTTCAGACAGGACAGTAGGGTTAATGTGCTTACTTTTATAATAGGAGCCCCTGTTTCTTTCATGACCATGAGCAGTCAGAGCTTTGGTTTGATGTCTCATCTGAAGGATGGCACAAGAGCAATACAGAGCTGTCTAATTCCATATTGTGATTGCCACCAGCTGAATTGAAATTGCTACTTCCCCATAGCACCTACATTTCCTTCAGGGTATCTCTCATCCAAATACGGACCGAGCCCATCTCTGCTTAGCTTGTGAGATATAACAGGTTCATGAGACAAGATAACATGGCTGCTGGTCGGCACAAATATCGGGTTAAGCTGCAATAGTTTACTTTATTCCCTCTGAGGCCCTTTGCAAAATCTGTCTTTAAGATTCTTCAGTACAGTCTCTGTAATAACAAACACTTAGCTCTGTTCAGAATTAACTGGGGTGGGGCTGTAACTTTACAAGGACACATGCTTGAGGGTTTTAGGCTAGACATTTCAAGTTCTTGTAACCTCTTTGCACATGTAAGTTCCATACCAAAGTTTTATCCATCTTTTACTCTCCGCTAAGTCTTTCACAAGTTGAAGTAGCCTGATTGGTCATAGGATTCCAGTGGGGGTGTTTTCCATTGTTAGATAGACTTTTTTTATATCTCTTACAATATATAACTTTATTGAAATTTAAGCACAGTTCACACTGTACTATACATTGGAATGCGCAATCTGGGAAAGAGATAGGAGCAGTTCCTTTGAAGCTGTGGTGATATATACCTGCTGATAATCTGGCCCCATATGTAGGGAAGGATGATCTTGTGTACAGGAAAAGTGTGATGTAGAAGATCTGTTTCTGTATAACCTTTGGAAAGTTCACTTTACTTTTCTGTGATTCAGTTACCCTATCTGCAGAATAGAATAATATTTCAACTTCTTCAAATGTGTATTGTGAGCAGAGTCTTCCCCAGGAACTGAAATTAGAGGGGGTGTTCAAATTTGACAGGGGAAGGTTGAAAAATGACTGAACTGGCAACACTGCAATGATGTAACTAGTTGACACTGCATGTAACTGGGGCAGGGCTGGTGGAGGAGTTCAGGAGGGTGTACATGGGAAATCCCTGATTGTGAGGAGTAAGACCTTAATCCTGCAAAGACACCTGCTTCACTTGACCGGTTCTGTTGAGCTAAGTGGAACTAGGAACTACGCACAGTTTAAAGTTAAGCAGGTGCATAGGTCTTCGTAGGTTTGAGCCTAATTTTTTAACGTTTGTGAATTACTTTGGGAATCCCAGTGGAAGATACTACAGAAGTACAAAGTATTATTATTTATTGTGTTGTAGTAAAGAGATCTGCTTACACCCAGTAATCAGAAGCAAAAGAACAACAGTATCTAAACAACATATAAAATCTTCATGAGTCATTCAAGAATTTAAACATTCAGGATTACACATTTTGTATCTTTTTTTTTTCTCCTTGGTGCATCTGAGCATTACTTTGCTTTCCTAACTACTGCTGCACTCTGGGAGCTCCTCATCAAGCTATGTGAATGAGGACTCCTAAGGCTGTTTCCTCTGAGAAGCCCACAGTTTGAGTCCATCTGATACATTAGATGCTTAGACTGTTTTGGCAATGAGCATTACATCAGTCATGTAAAATTTCATTAGCCATTCTGCTGCTCAGTCCCCCAGTGCATTTAAATCCATCTGAACTTTCTTTCAATCCTACATAAATGTTTACTGAAAGAAACAAATCACTATTATTAATTATTCAGGACATTTATTGCAATTTATGAATTTATGTGGCATCTAGCATGCAGCACTAAGCCTGGTTAGAGCTACTCTAATATGAGTAAAGAATAATATTAAAGCACTAATTTTGCAAACCTTCTGCTTATGTGAATAGTACCATTGACTTCAGTGAAGCTGCTGTTGTGATTAAAGATTACTCGCGTGTGTGAGCGTTGGCAGGTTTGGTCTCATAGCACTGGCAATGTCCTTGATGTTGTTAAAGAGACAAAATAGACAGTCCCTGTCAGCTAGTTCAGACAACATATTTAGACTTGTAAAAACAAGTTTCTATCAAACGAATATTAAAGGGACACATTATTTTGAAATCTAGTGTGTGTGTGTGTGAGAGAGAGTTAAAAGTAGTGTCAAGCTCTACACCCACCCCTGATCCTCCTGGCAATTTTTATTGTTCAAAAGTCACATTTTCCTTTCTTTTGTTTTTTAATGTTTTTTGCTCTTCTGTTGCTGCATAAAAGACCCACACAAACACAATGGAAAACTATGTATAGTCAGTTCCACTGTTTCTTCTGTACAGTCATAGTGCTGTCATATGGACTCTTTCTCTGGACTGAGGCTACATTTAAGCATGTGCTAAATCTTAAGCATTCATTGAAGATAGTGGACCACTCAAGCATTTAAAGTTGAGCACATGTTCAAGTGCTTGGCTCGATGGGGGCCGTAGCAGGCAAAGTATCTGGAAGTGAAATTTGCTAGAAACTAATTATGAATAAGCATGAAGCCAACTTGTCTATGGTTTCAGAGTAACAGCCATGTTAGTCTGTATTCGCAAAAAGAAAAGGAGTACTTGTGGCACCTTAGAGACTAACCAATTTATTTGAGCATAAGCTTTCGTGAGCTACAGCTCACTTCATTGGATGCATACTGTGGAAACTGCAGAAGACATTATATACACAGAGACCATGAAACAATACTTCCTCCCACCCCACTCTCCTGCTGGTAATAGCTTATCTAAAGTGATCACTCTCCTTACAATGTGTATGATAATCAAGTTGGGCCATTTCCAGCACAAATCCAGGTTTGTTCTGGAAGTGGCCCACCTTGATTATCATACACTTTGTAAAGAGAGTGGTCACTTTGGATGGGCTATTACCAGCAGGAGAGTGAGTTTGTGTGTGTGGGGGGGGGCGGAGGGTGAGAGAACCTGGATTTGTGCTGGAAATGGCCCAACTTGATTATCATACACATTGCAAGGAGAGTGATCACTTTAGATAAGCTATTACCAGCAGGAGAGTGGGGTGGGAGGAAGTATTGTTTTATGGTCTCTGTGTATATAATGTCTTCTGCAGTTTCCACAGTATGCATCCGATGAAGTGAGCTGTAGCTCACGAAAGCTTATGCTCAAATAAATTGGTTAGTCTCTAAGGTGTCACAAGTACTCCTTTTCTAGTCTATGGTATTTTCATTGCTTTAGCTCAGTGCTATGCAAATGTAAACTACATAAAACTTACAAAAACCTATTTCCATTTTAATAAACTAATATGTTCTGAGTATGCAGTGTTGTTGTAGCTATGTCAATCCCAGGATGTTAGAGAGACAAAGTGGTTAAGGTAATACCTTTTATTGGACCAACTTCTATTGGTGAAAGAGACAAGCTACACAGGAAGAGCTCTGTGTAGTTCAAAAGCTAGTCTCTTTCACCAATGGAAGTTGGTTCAATAAAATATATTACCTTACCCACCTTGTCTCTCTAATATGTTTGAGTATCAGATGAAAAAGCTTACTTTTTTAAATGATGGGTCTAGATTCTTCTGTCATTTATGTCAGCATAAATCTAGAGTAATTCTGTTCATGTAAACTGATTTACTTTGTGTTTACACCAGTGTAATTGAAAGCAGAATTTGCTTCATTTTTTTTTTTACTTGACATTGTCTTAACACTGGTCTCAATTATATGAACTACTTATGACAGGGTCAGGCCAGATGGCTACTTGAGAGTGATAAAAGGCAGATATATTAGCCCCAGGTTAAGTAGGTCCCTTTTCTCTAGGTAAGGTAACAGGGAAGGTGGTGGGTTTTTTTTTTGTTTGTTTGTTTGTTTTTTTTGGAAACAGAAAAGAAGTTTATTTGTAACACTTACAAGAATTACCAAAGGAAACAAAACAAACTATGCAACAAAACAACGCAAACAGAAGGTATAACACAGCAGCTTTCAGGAGGGAGAAGTGTTCAGGCTAGCCTGGGCCCAGAGCGGTGGGGCTTCCTCGACACTCGTGGTCTTCCACCCCCTTGAGTTACCTAGGGCCGCGCCCAGTGTCACCGATTATCCCTCTCCTGAGAGTGCCTGGCAAGATGGGCACGGCTGCAGGGTGGGCGGATTAGGGGTGGGGGGGTAGACACCCATGTATTATAGGACCCCTCCTAGATGACAGTAATGATGGTATCCACAGCGGCAACGGCTGGGGCTGGCGTCTCTCGCTCTTCCCCTCAATTAAAGGGTCAGACGGAGGGAACCGGACGGGGTCACCGAGCAGAGAACCCCGGACAGTGCCCACCGCTCCTCGAAGGCGTCAAGGGAGTCGGTGGATGCCGCCCAGAGGAACTCCGCCCGGATACGTGAATGTACTGAGGATCGGAAAAAGGCCCTACAATCGCAGGACGCTTCATGGGCCAACCTCCCCTCTCTGGTTTTATAAATGGCTGTTTTAGCCAAGGCTAGGAGGAGGTTAACCAGGAGGTCTCGCGACTTTGTGGGGCCACGGATGGGGAGTGTATAGATAAAAAGGTGAGGGGAGAAATGAAGCCAAAAGCTCAATAGAATATTTGTGAGGAGCCGGAAAAGGGGCTGCAATCTGGCACACTCTAAATATACGTGCGCCAGGGTTTCCCTCACATTACAAAAAGGGCAAGTATCCGGGATGGGGGTAAACCATGTCAAAAACACGCCCGTGCTCACAGCTCCGTGAAGGAGCTGCCAACTGATGTCCCCGACGGGCCTCGGGACCAAGGTGGAATACAGGCTGGCCCACCGAGGTTGCTCACCCTCCAAGGGTGGCAGGAGGTCCCACCACTTTGTATCGGGGCGGAACACCAGGGTGTGGGCGTGAAGGGTATGAAGCGTGAGTGTGTATAAATAATTCCGTGATGCAATCTGAAAACTGACCAGCTGCAGTTCATGCAGTCGGCTTGCAGTGAAAGGGTGAGGGGTTTGTTGGGATCGGCACGGTAGGGGCCCAATGGAAAGGTCCGGCGGGCCTGGGGTAGAGGATGGGCGGGGTGCGCCCTTGCGCAAGGCTTGGTTGACATAAGCCCGAGCAGCAGGGGTCAAGGCGGCCTTCACCTCCTGAAGTATGAGCCTGGGGGGTACGAGGGCTGGAGAGCCCCATGCGCTGAGCGAGCGTCAGGGGATCCAGCCAGTCTCTCCGGTCATAGTCCAGGAGGTCTCCGACCCTCGTGACTTCCGCCAGGACCAACCTCTGGCACACCGAGCGGGACTCCGCCACCTGCACACGGAGTTGGGGATTGTGTAGCAGGGGCTCCGTGAGGAGATCTGCTCCCACGGTGGCCGCCATGGACCTGGTAGTTAGAAACAGTTTCCAGGTCCGGAGGAGGTCCTGGTAGAAGACCGGCAGCCCGGAGAGGTCTCGCGGAAAACCTCTCGGACAAAGATAAAAGAGCTGCCAGTCGTATCGGAGCCCTTGGAAGCGGCGCAGGAAGGCGTGCGCCAGTGTGCTCCACGCCGAACTACTTGCACTATAAAGGAGCCTCTGCAGGGCCTGGAGGCGGAAAACGCGGACCTGAGCGTACAGACACTTCAGGCCCTGCCCTCCTTCCTTCAGGGGTAAATGAAGAACTCCAACAGGGGCCCAGTGCATTCCTGACCAAAAGAACTCTATAATCAATCTCCGGAGGTGGGTCAGGAAACCTGGGGCTGGGGCCAGGGTGTTGAGCCGGTACCAGAGCGTGGACAGGACTAGTTGGTTAAGCACCAGTGCTCTCCCTTGGAGGGAGAGACATCGGAGTAGCCTCGTCCATTTCCAGATCCGCTCTATCACCCTGCCCTCTAAATTTTGCCAGTGCTCCGGCGGGGAAGGGTGCGTGGTGAAAAGGTAAACGCCGAGATAGAGCAGTGGACCCGCACTCCACCGGATGGTCTGAAGCTTACCTGCCGCCAGTCCCCCACCACCAAGCCAGAGCTCTTGACCCAGTTGACTCGGGCGGAGGAAGCTGCGGAATAGATGGCCTGGCATGCCTCCACTCGCGCCAAGTCGCCCGGGTCCTGGACCACGAGGAGTACGTCATCGGCGTACGCCGACAGGACCAGCCGCAGCTCCGGCTCCCGCAGCACCAACCCTGTCATCCTCCTGCGGAGGAGACAGAGGAAAGGCTCGATCGCCAGAGTGTACAACTGGCCCGAGAGTGGGCACCCCTGCCGCACTCCTCGCCCGAAGCTGACCGGTTCAGTCAGGGTCCATTGAGCCTAACCAAACACTCCGCGGAGGCATACAGCACCCAGAGAAAACTCACAAACTGAGGTCCGAATCCAAACGCCTGCAGAGTGCTCAGGAGGTACCCATGGTCTACTCTATCGAACGCCTTCTCCTGATCAAGAGACAGGAGGGCGAACGACAGACCATCTCTTTGCCCGAGTTCCAAAAGGTCTCTGACTAGAATTAGGTTGTCAAAAATGCTGTGACCCGGGACAGTATAGGTCTGGTCTGGGTGGACAGTATAGGTCTGGTCCGCCATCACGGACCCTAGCCGCAGTGAGATTGCTTTCGCTACGATTTTGTAATCTATGCTAAGGAGTGAGACGGGACGCCAGTTTCGTAAATCGCGGAGGTCCCCCTTCTTCAGCAGCAAGGCGAGCACCGCTCGCCTGCACAACAGAGGGAGGACCCCGCTCTGCAAGGACTCAGCCCAGACAGTGACTAGGTCTGGGCCGAGGATGTCCCAGAACGCGCGGCAAAACTCCGCGGTCAGCCCGTCCATGCCCGGAGATTTATTGGTGGGCATGCGACGGAGGGCTTCTGAGAACTCGGCCAGGGTGAGGGGCAGCTCTAGCCAGTCTCGGTCGCCCACGTTGACTGTGGAGAGTTCCTCCCAGAGCACCCCGCAAGCTCCAGGATCGGTCGGATCCGGGGAGAAAAGGCTTGTGTTGGAGGGCCCGTGACTTCTACACATCTCCTCCGGATCCGTGAGGGGGGTGCCGTCTTCCGCAAGAAGGCAGGTGACGTGTTTCTTGGCCCCCCTCGTTTTCTCCAGGGCATAGAAGAAGCGGGAGCCGCGGTCCATCTCCCGAAGGAGGCGGATGCGGGACCGAACGAAGGCACCTCGGGCCCGGTGGTCCTCAAGGGCCCAGAGCTCCTCCCGCTTTTCCCGGCACGCTCCGCAGAGGGACGGGTCCTCGGGGTTGGCGGCCAGGCGCCTCTCCATCTCTAAGACCTCCCGTTCCAACTGCTCTATCGTCGCATTTCTCCGTCGGCTGGTGCCCTGAGTGTAGTCACGGCAGAAGAGCTTGGCGCGCACCTTCCCTAGGTCCCACCATCGCCACGCCGAGGGAAAGGCACGCCACTGCTCTCGCCAGGCCAGCCAAAACTCCCGGAAGGACGTCACGAAGCCCTCATCCTCCAACAGGCTGTTGTTAAAGTGCCAATAGGCCGGCCCCGGCCCCAACCTCTCTGCACGGAGGGAGGCCATTATGGTGGCTAGATGATGGTTGGAAAATGGGGCCGGCTGAATGTTGGAGGAGTGGGCCTGTGAAAGATGGAAACAGGATAAATAAATATGGTCCAACTGAGAGTGGTGTGACTGATGGGCCTCCACCCAGACAAAGGTGAACGTGGAAGTGTCATCTGGGTGGTGGTCACGCCAGACGTCCACTAGGGGGTGATGTTCAACTATTTCTCGGAGAATGTTCGCAGCGGCCGGGCTCAGCTCGGCCCCTGAGCGGTCCTGTTCCTCAAGGGTGGTGTTAAAGTCCCCTCCCAGGACTAAGCACTCGTGAGAATCTAGGGTGCCGAGGAAGTCAGACACCCGCTGATAGAATTGCGGCCTCTTCGAGCTCGTTGTCGGGGCATAGATGTTAACAAGGTTGACCACGAGCCCCTCCATACGGACTCGGAGCTGCAGCAGGTGGCCCGGCACGGCCTTAGTGACCCCTAGCACCTCGGGCCATAGGTTGGGGGAGAACAGGGTCGCCACTCCAGCTTGTCGAATCGTGAAGTGGCTGAAGTAGACCCTGTCCTTCCACTCCAGCCACCAGCTGTCCTTGGCGGTCAGATCCATATGGGTCTCCTGCAGGAAAACCACAGAGTACCCCCCTTCCCGAAGGTAAGCGAGCACCTGGGACCTGTGGAGAGCCATCCTATAGCCCCTGATGTTCAAAGTTGCAATAATGAGGGGCGTCATGCGGGGGGGGTGGGGGTTCCTTGTTGGCGGGGGTGTTTGCAGCCCCCGGCGGGTCGCGCAACAATCCGTGACCCATCCCATAAGTGAGTAAATCGTCACGGAAGCTGCGGGCCCGCCCGTAGGCCGCGGCACCATGCCTTCCTTTCCCTTTACCCTCCTTTATAAGGGCCCTTGTGGCCTGGAGGATGTGATCAAAGTCCCCCCATAGCTGGAGAGCTAGCTGTACCCTGTTGCGGGAGCCACGGATGTCTTCTAAAAACTGTCGCAATGCTTTTCGCAGCTCATGGGGGGGTGGGGTTGCGATTTCCGGGTTATTCCCTGGTGGGGCTCTTGGTGCAGCCTCGTGGTCCGCTGAGGCGGGTAGGCAGGGTGCAGACCACCGACGGGGCATCTGACAGGCTAAAGTTATTAGGTCCGTCTCAAGCCTTGGGGTAGAAGAGGATGGCAGAGGGAAAATTGCAGCTCCTAATGGGTCGCGGCAGGAAAATGCAAAAACTGCTCCTTGGGGGGGATCCGCAAAAAACGGGAAAGAAATAACCCCAGGGGCGGCAATAGCATTGCAGGAAGAGGTGGATTGGGCAGGGACAGGGGTGGAGATGGGGGCAGAGGCGAGGCTCTGGGCTTCGGGAGGCAAGCAGCTGAGAGGGTGCTTCCCGAACAGATTCGAGGGTTAAGGGGGTGGGGAGGGGGCTCCCAGTGATGCTAGGCGCAGGCTCTGTGGTAGATTTGGCAGTCATGACTTCAGGTGGTGGACCACCTTCTGCAGGGTGCTCGCCCAGGAAGGCGGTTAGGGGGAGGGAGCATGGGGAAAGGGGGACTGGGGTAAGGTTGCCCAGATCGAGGCCAGCCGGCAGTAGATCATTCTCTCCCTGGGTGACCGGGGTCAAACCTAGGGCCTCAATCTCCTCATACATGGAGGAAAGGTCATCTTCTGCCACCCCGGGGGACTCCCCTCTGGCGCCCACTACGATGGTCGCTTCAGGGTTTGCGGGCGGTTTGGGTTATATTCGGGCAGAAGGGGCTTCCTCAGGGGTCTTGGAGGGGAGGGTCTCCCATGGAGCCTTCCAGTGCTATTTTGTCTTCCCTTCCTGACACCGGCGGATGGATCTCTCTCGTGGGCATAGCGGAAGGCTCAGTGTCAGTGCCTCCCTTCCTGGTCTTCCGGGGGGCCTCCGCATCGGGTGGGTGCAGCGGAGCTCGAGCTTTCCGCTTGCCTCACTTTCCCTGGACTAGGGTCCAGCCCTCCATAGCATCGTCTGGGGGCTGGTTAGCAGGGGTCGAGTCGGGGGGCAGAGGCGATGGTTCAGAGGCTCGGGGGGGTAACGGTGAGGCAACATGAGAGGGAGGGGCGGTTCTGCTTGGGGCGGGCCCTCTCCTATGCCCGGTAATATGTTTGCTGCACTCTCCTCCATAGGCTCTGCTGGATTGTTAACAGCAAGGGCGGGGCTCCCTCGCTCGTCTGGGCATTGTAGGGGAGGTGTCTCTTGGGCCCGGGCAGGAGCAGCGGTGGATCGAGCAGGAGGAGAGATGGTTTCAGATGTTGGGCGGCCAGGGGCGCCGGCAACGACGGAGCCGATGTCCTGCCGGGTCTCGGGAGTCTCTGGTGCCCCTCCCCGCCGGGCCAAGGGGCAGTCTCTTCGGACATGCCCCGCTGATTGGCAGAGGTAGCACCGGGGCTCTCCTGTGGAATAGTAGACCCGATAGCGGGCTCCCTGGTAGGGGACTAGGAAGGACCCCTCGAGCGCCTCTCCGTCACGCGGCGGCAGTAGAAGCTGCACTTGCCGGCGGAACAAAAAGACGTGACGGAGGGTGGGGTCCTTGCAGCCCAACGGGAGAGGGCTGATGACGGAAACGGTTTTCCCCAGGGTGGAGAGAGCGGGTAACAGGGCGGCATTGGGAGAAAAGGAGGGACGGAGATCAGGACTAGGCGGACGCCCAGGTCTTCTAGCGCCTCCAGGGGGACAAACACCCCCCCCCCCCACCGCCAGGCCCTTCTCCACTGCCTCCTGGGTGGCAGCCTCTGATGCTAAGAAAAAGACGACCTTCCCGTACATTTTGGAGGCCGCCACAATAGCTGTGGGTCCTTCCACCCTCACCAACGCCTGCACGTATGTCTCCACGTGGGGCGAGACGGGCACCAGGAGGCAACGGACGCCATGCTTCCTGGTCATGGTGGGAAAGGGGCCTCGGCCGCTATTGATGGTAGCAGAGGCGGTGGGTGGGCGAGATGACGAGGCGGCAGGCGGGGGGGGAAGGGTGCCTCCGCCAGGGCATACGCCCTGGGGGCCGGGGGAGGGACGCTCGCAGAGCTGGTGGAGGGAACAGTAGGGAGGGATGCCATGGTCGATGATGAGGCCACAGCGGTGGGGGCAGCCTCTGCCATGGAGGGCTTGGTGGTTGTGGCGGGGCCCTTCCCCTTCTTTGCACCCTGGCCTTTCCAACTAACCAGGGGGGCTTTCCTAGAATCTGGGGGGGCGGTGGGCGTAGCAGCGGTAATAGTCGCCCCGGTGCCTCCGGCTGCCGATGCCCCAGTGGGGGCGGTGGCAGGTGTTTTGGCAGCAGTGGTGGGGAAGGGGACTTGGGCAGGGGGGTAGGTGGGGGAGGGGCCACTGAGGTTGTTAGGGAGTCCTCACCCCTCTCATTCCCCGCCATCGTGAGCAGGGAGAGACAGGGAGACACCAGAAGGAGGAGGGGGAAGCAGATTAACCACTTCTCCCTGTTGGGCTGCAGGTGAGGGGGGCCAAATGGGTCGGACTGGACAGGGGAAGGAAACAGGAGTTGGGGTCAGGTAGTAGGGGCAAACTGTGGGATGGGCAGTCCGGGGGTGGGCAACGCGGACCCACGTGCGTTTATCCAAAGAGTCTCGTTTGGTCAGCTGTTGTGTCTGGTCCGGATGATGGAATTCAAAGCAAGCAGTTGAGGCTAGAGGCAGATGGCAGGTTGCCAGCGGGGGGGCCTTGACGGTTGTAGTAGTGTTGGGGGGGGCACCAATGGATCAGGGGGCAGCTCCGTGCCACACCCCCTGTGCCCCGCACAAACGCAGTAAAAATGCAGTCAAACTCCCCCCACACGAGAGTACAGTTCAAAAGTTACTCAGTCTTACGGCCCCCTCCATGATGATTTGTAGCTTCCCCGGGCGATGTCTCTGTCAGCTGTCTTCTCTCCCGGTCTTTGTGGAGCATTCCAAAAATGCCAAGCAGAGATAAGAAGACTATTAATTCTGGGTCCACAAACAAACAGCAAAACGGTTGGGTCTGGGGGCGTCCACTCCCCTCCTCTGGGGAGCGGGTCGGCAGTCCTTTCCTCTCCTCCGGGGGTTGCGGCTGAAGCAATAGCAGCGTCCGAGGGCAGGCGTGGGGGGGCTGGCAGGCAAGCTGGCAGCCGACCAGCACTCGAACGGCAGCAAAGAAAAACAGCAAAAAAATCCCACAAAAAAAACGAAGAAAAAGTGTCTGGCCCGGTTGGGGGGGGGAACGGGGGACTAAAGCAGGGGCAAAAAGCAAGGAAAGCCCAGGCCAGAGGGCAGCAGGAGAGGGTTCGAACGGAGCCTTTTTCCCTGTAGAGGGAAGAAAGTTTGCTATAAATTATTTAGAGCACCTGAAGCCAGTCACCTGATAACCCCCCCTCCCCCGCTTCAATCAGACAAGGGAAGGAGTTGAAGCAGAGTGGATTGGTGTTGGAGCAGAGAGCAGTTTGGAGGGAAGCAGAGGAGAGACCCATCAAAGTAGTGCCGGCAATTTGCCACAGTAGGTAGAAAGCACTGCAGGACATCTACATGAAATATTTGCAGACTAGATCAGGTTCTCTGATATGCTAAAATCAATTTAGGTCACTCCACTGGTGCAAACCTGCCTTAAACCTTGATCAAGCACTTTGATAATGGTGTACCGTAATCAGCTGACTTGGGTCAGCATATTGTGAGACAGGGGTCTATACCCAGCTGTGCCAGAAGTGACCTTTTGGCAACTCTCTTACCTCACTGAGGGAAATATGCTTGTCGGATTCCCAAGGTGAGGGTAGGAGGCCTTGCTCAATAAGAAGGGCTGTGAAGTACACAGAATTACTAACAGCCATCAGAACAGCTGAGACTAGAATTCTTGGGCTAATCTTGGCTTCCAACTCAGCATTTCATCTCTTAGACCAATGGTTCTCAACACGCGGGCAGCTTGCGGCCGAATCAGCACACATCTGCAGCCCATGTGACATTCTCAGAGCCATACACGTAGTATAGATTTTGTGTACATGCGGCCCACATAACACAGAGAGAGCTGCATATGTGGCCCACAATGGTAAATAGGTTGAGAATCAGTGTCTTTGACTAAAGGGGCAGCTGTTACTGCAGTATTATATCTGGAGCTGAAGATGTGTGGTGCTGGGGAACATGCTCAGTGCAGATAGGAGGTCAGTGCAGATAAAATGTTTGGAGACTTTAGCAGCAAGTCTCTAAACAGTTCTACTGAGCATTTGTAAATGGAGATTTCATCACCTGACCAAATCTAGGTGGAATTTCATGGGGACAGCAAAAGGCACCTCCGGGAGCTCTAGGACTCTCCTCCTGCCAAATGTCATATTCCTGCCCTAAAATGTGGAAGAACTAGAAGTCTTCAAAAAACGGTGGGGTAAAATACTAAACAAAAAACTATTATCAAAAATTCTGTTTTTCCCTAAATGTGTTCTTGGAAATGACTCAACCATTTGTGCTGAAACTTTCCAAAAAAATTCATCCTGAAGCACCCGTGGCAAATTTCAGCCCAAATGATTAAAGTTTGGCAAAGTTATAAATAACTGAAAACAGGAGCTAACAATGGGAAGTGATAGGCATGCTTAACTGTAGGCATTGCTGCCAGCTCTGCCTATAATTAAAGTGGCAAGATTAATGGTTTTTACCGACACCCTGTTTCCTGGCAACTGATGGCCTGGCCCTTACCCCCTGCAAGGTGAGAGCTAAAGGGTTGGAGAACAAAGGAATCAGGTGACCTCCTGGCCTAGAAAAGGGATAAAGCCCAGAGGAGGAGGGACTGGAGGGAGTTTCAGTTTGGGGCTGGCTGGGACATGGAGTGAAGCGCAGACAGGGTTGTCTGGCTCACTGCCCCCCAAAATGGACCCAGCTGAGGGGTCCTGTTCTCTTCACCTGCAAACTCTGTTTTAGACCATGTTCCTGTCGTCTAATAAACCTTCTGTTTTACTGGCTGGCTGAGAGTCACGTCTGACTGTGGAGTTGGGGTGCAGGACCCTCTGGCTTCCCCAAGACCCCACCTGGGCGGACTCGCTGGGGGAAGTGCATGGAGGGGCAGAGGATGCTGAATGCTCCGAGGTCAGACCCAGGAAGGTGGAAGCTGGGTGAGCTTTGTGTCCTGAAGACAGGCTGCTCACAGAAAGGAGACTTCCCCAGATTCCTGACTGGCTTCATGGGGAGCAGTTCCAGAGCATCGTCCAGGGACCCTGTGACAACTGGTGGCAGCTGCTCCACCATGATCATGTATTGTCCACCATCATGTGAATAAACACCACACATGTAGCTTTATAAATAAAGAAGGTAACTGTGTGTAGCTGAAAATCAGGAATGTCCTTTTTTTCAGTCCCTCTTGGATTTACAGAAATGATGTTTTTGTCAGCTTCAGCACTCTGGCCAATTGTAGGAGCTGCCAGCTGTAGGAGCTGCCAGCCCTTTGAGCTGGTGATATTGACAGCAAGCTTGCACTATCACCTTCTGCAGTTGGCTACTGGTCAGCTGAATCAGGGCAATCCTCTCTGTCAATAGCTGGGCTTGTGAAAATATTTTTGTTGTTGCTTTCCAGGTCCCAAAGGACTTTCTGGCTCACTACTATGTACAAGCCTGTGGGTGTTCCAGAACGTTAGTGGTACGATTCTTTGGCATACACCCAAGACTTAACTGGCCTGGACAGCTCTGGCTCTCCCTGCTTTTCCGCTTTGCCAGTAATGTCTACCTCCATCGTCGCTCCCCACCCCATTTGTCTTTCTCTCACAGTGTCCTTGTGCTTTCCCTCATGTTTCACACTGCACCTTTCCCAAGGACATTTTAAATGTGAATTTAGATCTCTGCAAATCCCATTGGCTTTTTTTTTTTTTTTGTAACTAAGAACACTTGGCTTTCCTTCATTGCCATTTTAACGTGATGTTGGAAGGGGGCTATTTCAAATGTCACTGGCCCTTTTGGTGGCCTTTCTGGAACTCTGCAATGTCACCTGTTTTAAATTTCTTGTGCTCTGTAAAAAGCAGGGCCCAATGCATGTGAAATGGGAATGGTGACCACCTGAACCTCTGAACAAAGATGATTTTTCTTTTTCTGATATGTTTTGTAATTAGAAATTCATATTTATTGTTCTTACAGCACCTATAACATGGCATGTAACTTAACACCATATACATTCAAGTAAACTTACTGCATGTGCATGAAATGGCCCATGATATGGTTACTCTGGGGACTATAACAGAATTTTCTAACTTGTGCTTTTAACATGTGCATTGCAATAGCGCAGAATGTTGAAGTATAAATCATCCTGCTCTATTATTCCTATTGCTAGTGTGTATCATTTTCTGCTAAGATATAAAAAAGGCAAGGTGGCTTCCCTGAAGGGAGGCTGCAGTATAAACGCTAGACTGGTACTTGGTTGTCTGCCCTTAGAAAGGGGCAGTACATAGTTGTGCTGACCAAGGAGCACAGCACTGGGAATTATGACTCTTTCCCTTATGTTCTTGCTCCAGGAGGGATGTAAACTGTGTCAGCTCATTTCCTGGTGCATCTTAATTCACCCTGTATACAAGCTTATTTGTGCCTGGCTCTGCCCACTCCCAGCCCTTCTGTGACCCCTTGTGTTGAACAGACTTCAGTCCCAACGGCTTTCAGTCTGGTTCCTTTAATAACTGGTGCATTTAAAAAACAATTTATGATTTTTTTTTAACAAAATCAAGAAAAATCAACCCCGGCTGATACTCAATCTGCTGTTCATCTAGTTGGGCCGAGATAGTACACTGCATGTGGTATTAATGATGACAAACTGTGGGATCCTTGCATTGCACAGGTAGAGTGGGCTATGCAGGGGTAGTTCTCCCCAAGACTTATCAGTGGTATTATAATGCTGTTTCCTACTTACAGTAAAACCTCAGAGTTACGAACACCAGAGTTATGAACTGACTGGTCAACCACACACCTCATTTCGAACTGGAAGTACACAGTCAGGCAGCAGAAGAGAGAGAGAGAGAGACACACACACACACACGTAAATACAGTACTGTGTTAAATGTAAATTACTAAACAAAATAAAGGGAAAGTTTAAAAAAAAAGATTTGACAAGGTAAGGAAACAGTTTCTGTACTTGTTTCATTTAAATTAAAAGCAGCATTTTTCTTCTGCATAGTAAAGTTTCAAAGCTGTATTATGTCAATGTTTTGTTCAGCGTTATGAACAACCTCCATTCCTGAGGTGTTTGTAACTATGAGGTTATATTGTATTTAGAAATGGGAAAGAAACTATATTTACTGGAACACAAGGGGGAGCTCTTGTCCAAATTAAAATCCTTAAGAGCAGTGGTTCTCAAACTTTTGTACTGGGGACCCCTTTCACATAGCAAGCCTCTGAGTGCGACCCTCCGCTTATAAATTAAAAACACCTTTAAATATATTTAACACCATTATAAATGCTGGAGGCAAAGCGGGGTTTGGGATGGAGGCTGACAGCTCATGACCCTCCATGTAATAACCTCGCGACCCCCTAAGGGGTCCCAGCCCCCAGTGTGAGAATCCCTGCTCAAGAGTCATTGGGCTTGTCTTCATTACTGGGGTAAGTCAACCTAAGTTCTGCTACTCCAGCTACGTAGCTTAGGTCAGTTTACCCTGGTGTCTTCACTTTGCTGCATCGACGGGAGACGGGTCGACTCTACTTTACTCTTCTGGGGAAGCTGGAGTACCAGAGTTGACTGGAGAGCACTCTGCCAACAATATAGTGGGTCTTCACTAGACCCGCTAAATCGACTCCCGCTGCATTGATTGCAGCAGCGGATCCGGTAGTGAAGACAAGCCCATTGTCTCTGGGGAGTAAACTCTAAGTGAGATTTTTTTTTTTTTCTCATCCCACTATTCCTGGTGGAGAATACAACTGCAGCATGTCTCACTCTAGCTTTTAGAGACATGAATTTTTACTAAAACCTGACACATCTCTTTTCATGAACAGTGTTTACCCCAGTAGTTTACACCCTAATCCTAGCTCAGCGGAGTCAAATCATTGATGCCTGCTGACCAGAAATTAGGAATTGCTTTATGCATTTGGATCAGTTCAGTGGTCCATGTAGTCCAGTATCCCCTCTCCAATATTGGCCACTAGCAGATGCTTCAGGAGAAGCTGCAAGAGTCCTCGCAGTGGACTAACATGTCCACAGGGGAAGTTTCTTCCTAACCCCAGGCAGTTAGTGGTTAGCTTCTAGGAACTGTTTGCTAACAGACTCTCTGTTGCCAAACCAATGTGTGCCCCTAATCAGTGGCATGCACAAGCTTAGTAGAGCCACCAAATCTAGAATTCCTCTCCTGTTATCAAAGGAAACTTCTATTGTCAGGGTAACCGAGATAAGGTTCTCCCTATTGCTTTTGACAAGCGCCCTGGCCTCCTCCCCCCCTCCCCCTTTAAAATCCTTAATTTAATATCAGGAAATCTCTTCTCCCTTATTCTCATCATTAGTAACACAAAGACCCATGTTGTTTTCCTGTATCATGTCTTCTTTGTTTGCCTGTTTCATAGATGCTTTTGGGGGAAGGGAGTGTGTATTATGTGTGTTCTGTAAAACATGTCGTTTTATGCTGCTATGTAAATATTTTATAATTATTACATGGAAAATCATTGCAGGGGTTTACGTAATGCAAGTATGAATTGCCTGCTTTGTTTGGTATCTGAAAAGTTCAATATCTGTTTTTCCTAGGAATGGATAGTGAAGTATTAAAAACACGTTAATTTTTTAAAAACATTTTATTCTTTTCAAACAAAAAGACTAGGCTGATCTTCATCAAATGCCTTTCTGGCAACAAGCCATTGCCGTTTGTACTGGATACATAGGTAAAACCAGCATCATGTGGAAGTTTTCCAGTTTAATTATACATTTTACTGCCTTGCTGTAGTCAAGCTCGTGCTCCTAAAGTACTGTTTTTATATGTATTAAATAAAAATGACCCCAACACTCCCTTCCCCATCATGGATGTTGATTGCAGGGAGTTGACTTGATTACAGTCTATATAAGAGATTTATGATCGTAGACTTCTCTTCAGCTAACAGAAAAAGGTATAACAAGATCCAATGGCTGGAAGCTGAAGCTAGGCAAATTCAAGATTAGAAATAAGGTGCAAGTTTTTAACAGGGAGGATAATTAACCATTGGAACAATTTACCCGGGGTTGCAGTAGTTTATTCATCACTTGAAGTCTTTTTTGTCTTTCTAAAAATATACTATCACTAACTCAGAAGTTATGAGCTTGTTGAATCTATGCTGTTGAATTTTCTAGTGGTAAGTTTTCCTCCAAGCGCCTGAAGAATCAAGTGAAAGTAGAATAAAGTATAGTGAAGGAAAAATAGAGATAACTAGCAAGACAAAAAAATATAAGTAAGACAAAACTATCCTTTGGTTTTTGTGTTAGGTGGGGTTTTTTTCTCTGTAAAATAACAGTATTTTAGTTGAAAATAACTAAATACTGAGAGAAAAACAAAATCCAGTAGATGGCAGCAAAGACTTTTTGTTCCAGTTATCCCATTGTTATTCACCTGTTACATTAATCTATGGAATGAAAATTCACTATTAGAATGGATTTAGAAATTTCACTGATCTATTACCAGACCCTTGGAATTTTAGTAGTATTAAAATGTAAATAGGGATTAAGATTCATGGCTGAGTCAGAGAGAATTAATAGTGGGGGTCACAGATTCATAGATATTTTTAAGGCTAGAAGGGAACAGTGTCAACTAGTTTGCCCTCCTGCATAACACAAGCCATAGAATTTCACCCAGTTATTTCTGCATAAAGCCTGATAACTTGTGGTTGAACTAGAGAGCAACTTTTAGAAAGAAATCCAGCCTTGATTTAAAGCTAATGTGATGAAGACCAATTTCTCTCTCATTCTTTCTAGAACTGTTTTCCACTCACTCGTTGTTCCTGAAGAAAGTTTCATGATACAAACATCATAGTGACCTTTTGACTAAGTGTGTACTGAAAAGAACTTTTGTAATCGTTCAAATGAGCCATGTGATTTTTATTTTTCATGGTTAACCTTGAGGCTCATGAAATGCTTGGTTGATTTCAAATATGTGTTTTCTCTTCTTGTCAGCTTCCTCAGCATGAAATACAGGTAACTTGCCTCTTAAGAGCTATTGAGAGTTAGAGAGGTTTGTAGCGGGCTTATGGGTTACCTAGTGTAGATTCCCTTGTGTTCTAGACCTCACAGATTCCTAGAAAACCTCAAAGTAACTTTTAAATGGGGCTTAAGTGTTACATAGGCCTTTGCAGACTCTCTGCACGGGGGTGAAATTAATCCAGCTAGAACTAGGAACTGGAGATATTTGACTGTTGGAAGTTTTGGGCTTGAAATTATTGGGTGACGTTCTTTGGCCTGTGTTGTGCACAAGATCAGACTAGATGATGGTAATGGTCCCTTCTGATCTTAAAATCTATGAAAGATCTTCATGGTCTTGTGTGGGCCCTTTAGCACAAGGGTAAATTTCAACCTCTTTGAACAAAAACTGAAGTGAAATATTTTCTTTGCACAATCCATTAGATATAAAAAACTTGCACTACAGGTCAGAGAGTGTTAATCTATTGCATTTCCATAGAAATGTGGCTGTAAGAAAGTACAACCGACTCCTATTTAAATGTACAGGTATCTCCTGCACATGAAAAGCATCTGGGCTTTAGAAGGTGGGTTTTTTTTTTAACATTTTGAGTAAATCAAGGTTTAGCTTTTAGAGATCTAATTGTGTGTGAAGATCAGAGCCAGATTACCTCTCCTGTGAGCCGGCAGCTATTAGATTTTGTGGTGCCCCTGTATGCAAGTCTTTTTCCTAATTTAAAACAAAATGATCACAATTATGGCATTGAGGCAATTAATGCTATACTGTACTAAACTTGCCTTTTAATTAACATAAAGCCATTCTGTGGTTACATTTCAGTCTTAAAACATGTAGGATACAGTTAAGTTAATCCAAAATAGCCTACTTCTTACCTTAGAGCAGCTGTTATATTGGTTTCTTTCTGGGTGGGAATTTGGGTGCAGGAGGGGGCTCCAGGCTGGGGCAGAGTGTTGGGGTGCAGGAGAGAGTGAGGGGTGCGGGCTCTGGGAGGGAGTTTGGTGCAGGATGGGATTCTGACCTGGAGCAGGCAGTTGAGATGCAGGAGGGGGTGCTGGGTCTGGGAGCTTGGGTGCAGGAGGGGGATTCTGATCTGGAGCAGGGGGTTGGGATGGAGGAGGAGGTGCAAGGTGCAGGCTCCAGCCGGGAGATGCTTACCACAAGTGGCTCCCGGCCGGCAGTGCAGCAGGGCTCAGACAGGCTGCCTGTCTGCATGCCATAAGCCTAGACCGCTCCTGGAAGTGGCCGGCTGCTGGCACGTCTCTGCATGCCCCTGTGGGGATGGGGACAGCGTGTCTCCGTGCGTTGCCTGCGCCCACAAGAGCCTCCCCCGCAGCTCCCATTGGCTGGTTCCCCAATGGGAACTGCGGGGATGGTGCTGGGGGCCGGGGCAGCGCGTGGAGCCGCCTCCCACCTCACCCCCTGCCAGGGACCACAGTGACATGCCAGCAGCTGGCCACTTCCGGGAGCGGCGTGGGGCCACAGCATGCAGGCAGGCAGCCTGAGCCCAGATGCGTCGGGCCCTCTCAGCCCAGGGCCCTGGGCTGCAGCCCCTAAAGCCCCTGCATTAATCCAGCCCTGGTGAAGATGACTAATGAGAAAACAAATGACTTGGAGATGTTCAGCAGGATTAAGAAACTAGAGCGGCTGTGCTATTTTTCTTAAAGCTTTCCTTTATGGAAAGAATTAACTGGTTTAAAAGTAAGCACAGCTGGCGTTTTGTCATTGTTGAGTAAAAGTAGAGAAGACTCCTTTACATAAACATTAGCACTCTGGGGCCTTTTTTAAAATTTACCATCCTGCTCCTTATAGACTTGTAGAAAGGGAGCACTGTACACTGATATTAATAGACACAAAATGACCATCACTACCTCTGTGTGTGTGTGTGTGTGTGTATGTGTGTGTCTGAGAAGTCAAATGACATATTCATAACTGTTCTGTCCCGTCCCGTCCCAATTTTTACATTCACCACTGAATTTTCAAACCACTGCATGTTTAGCTCTGTCACTCCTTGCCTTTTTTCCTTTTTCTTCTCTCAGTGATAAATTTTGTTGCTAAATTGAGGCTTTGTGCCAGGTTTCAGTTCACGCCAAAAGGGTGTATCTGAACTGTACTCTGCTGAAAAAGTATATACTGCTTTTCAAGTATACAACCGCAACTTGAAGAGCAGTGTTCATTTTATCAGTTAGGATTACACATTGGGGTGAAATTCACCCCATGCAGAGGACTGGCATGGATGTCTATGCACCACTTAAGTCCCTTTTAAGCCCCATTTTTAGGACATAAGCGGTGTATAGGCTTATGCTGGCGTGGGGTGAATTTCACTCTAATTGAACAGTATAACTTGGGTGAGACAGACTCCCCCTCCTCCACTTTTCTCTGCAAGGATCTCTTGTATGTGAGAGGCATGACAAGTGAGATGTTAGGCTGATGGATTGAGCTCATGGCTGGAAGCCAGGAACTGTTGTGTTCTCATTCTAGCTCTGCTGCTTGGGTGGCTTTAGGAAAGGCACTTAAGTTCTCGGTGCCTCAGTTTCCCTTGTGCAAATGGAGATGCCTGCTTCACAGCAGTGCTTTGTGAGGATTTATTAATTAACATTTCATAGAATCGTAGAATATCAGAGTTGGAAGGGACCTCAGGAGGTCATCTAGTCCAACCCCCTGCTCAAACCAGGAGCACTCCCCAATTAAATCATCCCAGCCAGGGCTTTGTCAAGCCTGACCTTAAAAACTTCTAAGGAAGGAGACCACCTCCCTAGGTAAAGCATTCCAGTGTTTCACCACCCTCCTAGTGAAAAAGTTTTTCCTAATATCCAATCTAAACCTCCCCCACTGCAACTTGAGACCATTACTCCTCGTTCTGTCATCTGCTACCACTGAGAACAGTCTATATCCATCCTCTTTGGAACCCCCTTTTAGGTAGTTGAAAGCAGCTATCAAATTCCCCCTCATTCTTCTCTTCTGCAGACTAAACAATCCCAGTTCCCTCAGCCTCTCCTCTTAAGTCATGTGTTCCAGTCCCCTAATAATTCCGTCCTAAGTGCAGGACTCTGCACTTGTCCTTGTTGAACCTCATCAGATTTCTTTTGGCCCAATCCTCTAATTTGTCTACGTCCCTCTGTATCCTATCCCTACCCTCCAACGTATCTATCTCTCCTCCCAGTTTAGTGTCAACTGCAAACTTGCTGAGGGTGCAGTCCACACCATCCTCCAGATCATTAATGAAGATATTGAACAAAACAGACCCGAGGACCAACCCTTGGGGCACTCCACTTGATACCAGCTGCCAACTAGACATGGAACCATTGATCACTACTCGTTGAGCCCGACAATCTAGCCAACTTTCTATCCACCTTATAGTCCATTCATCCAGCCCATACTTCTTTAACTTGCTGGCAAGAATACTGTGGGAGACCGTATCAAAACTTTGCTAAAGTCAAGGAACAACATGTCCACCGCTTTCCCCTCATCCACAGAGCCAGTTATCTCGTCATAGAACGCAATTAGATTAGTCAGGAGTGACTTGCCCTTGGTGAATCCATGCTATCTGTTCCTGATCACTTTCCTCTCCTCTAAGTGCTTCAGAATGGATTCCTTGAGGACCTGCTTCATGATTTTTCCAGGGACTGAGGTGAGGCTGACTGGCCTGTAGTTCCCAGGATCCTCCTTCTTCCCTTCTTTAAAGATGGGCACTACATTAGCCTTTTTCCAGTCATCCGGGACCTCCCCTGATCACCATGAGATTTCAAAGATAACGGCCAATGTCTCTGCAATCATATCCGCCAACTCCTTTAGCACTCTCAGATGCAGCGGATCTGGCCCCATGGACTTGTGCTCATCCAGCTTTTCTAAATAGTCCCGAACTACTACTTTCTCCACAGAGGGCTGGTCACCTCCTCCCCATGCTGTGCTACCCAGTGCAGTAGTCTGGGAGCTGACCTTGTTCGTGAAGACAGAGGCAAAAAAAGCATTGAGTACATTAGCTTTTTCTACATCCTCTGTCACTAGGTTGCCTCCCTCATTCAGTAAGGGGCCCACACTTTCCTTGACTTTCTTCTTGTTGCTAACATACCTGAAGAAACCCTTCTTGTTACTCTTAACATCTCTTGCTATCCAGGTGTGGTTTGGCCTTCCTGATTTCACTCCTGCATGCCCGAGCAATATTTTTATACTCTTCCCTGGTCATTTTGTCCAATCTTCCACTTCTTGTAAGCTGCTTTTTTGTGTTTAAGATCAGCAAGGATTTCACTGTTAAGCCAAGCTGGTCGTCTGCCATATTTACTATTCTTTCTACACATCGGGATGGTTTGTTCCTGCAACCTCAATAAGGATTGTTTAAAGTACAGCCAGTTCTCCTGGACTCCTTTCCCCTCATGTTCTTCTCCCAGGGGATCCTGCCCATCAGTTCCCTGAGGTTGTCAAAGTCTGCTTTTCTGAAGTCCAGGGTCTGTATTCTGCTGCTCTCCTTTCTTCCTTGTGTCAGGATCCTGAACTCGACCATCTCATTTGTACAGCAGTTTGAAAGTGAAAAACTCCTATGTAGATATTAAATCTTATGATTGCTAATGACTGATGTGTCTTGCTGGTAGAATTCACAGCTGCATGCTAGAAGTGTTTCTAGCAGTTCATATCTGATGCACTGTGGTGGGAAAAGGGAGGGTTGGAAGGGAAGGACAGGAGAAAGAAGAGGCGAGAGATGGCAGAAGAAGAAAAGAAGAAATAAAATAGCGTTCCTTATAGGAGACGGTCACTCTTTTTAGTCACATACAAGAAATGTGGTGCTCCCTGGAGAGTAAAGCTGGGTATTGAGGAAATGGTAGGAGCAATAGAGGAAGGGCTGAACTCCCTGATGCAAGGTAAGAAAAAGATATGGGACAGGTTTCCTGTTTGAGAATCTTTTAAACTGGGCAGCCATGCCAGTGTGCTTTGATTTTAATACAGTATTTGGTTAATAATACACTCTGGAAATTGGATGGCATGTTGCATCAATGGAACAGGAGTGGGGGGGTGTAACAGATACAATACTGAGACTGCTTATAGCATTAAAATTGAATTGCTAGTGTAAACCATGTAGGAACTAATGGTCCAGGAAAAAGTAAAGTCATAGACCTTTAAGGACAGAAGGGATCATCATGTTCATCTATTCTGACTTCCAGCATAACACAGGCCAGAGAACCTCACCCAGTAATTGTGGCATCAAGCCATAAATTCTGGTTTAGCAAGAGTATCTGTTTTAGAAAGACATCTGATCTTTATCTAATGACACTCCATATATCAGAGAATCCAGCAAATCCCTAGGTAAGTTTTTCAATCATTAATTACTGTCACTGATAAAAATGTGCACCTAATTTCTTAATTTGTCTAGCTTCATTTTCTAGCCATTAGATCTTGTTATGCCTTTGTCTGGTAAATTAAAGAGCTCGGTAATATCAGAAAACTTCTCTCCAGTAGGTACTCATAGGCCATGGTCAAGTCACCTTTCTCTTGGATAAGTGGGTTGAGCTCCTTTACTTTCTCTCACTCTAGGGCATACTTTGAAGCATTCTTATAGCACTCTTTTGAACCCTTTAAAAAGATTGAGGAAAAAGTCAGATGATTAGGAATGAGTTACCTTGTTCTTGTTGGCCTGGAAAAGCTTTAGGCCCCTTGTCCTGCACTGAGAACCACGTAGGGCTAGCGGTGCACCTGCACAGTCCTTCGTGCAGGAGTGGGGCCTTAGAAAAAGCTGCCTCTGTCCTTTAGACATTGAACAAGGGTCTGAGATGTATGTTCTTGAAAGTGGGCTTCATCCTCTGGCAAAACTGGACAGCTACCATGGAAAATAATGGCTCAGACAAATGAGGTGAACTTCATGGGTTTTTTATGTATTTTATGTATATTACTAACATTTTATTAGCTCTCTTGTTCCCAAACTGCAGTCTGTGGTGTACTTGTTACTGATCCCTGGAGAGCTGGTAGGTCATATGATGAGGCTGACTCTTCCTCTTTGTTCCAGCTGTTTCTACAGATGTTCAGGAAACAAAAAGGAACCATGATCCTACTACCTCCATTAGGGGCTACTTCTATATAGGAGGAAGGGAGGAAACAGGAGTTGCCACCAGAAGGACTGGAGTTGCCAGTGGGAGAAGGGAACCAAGCAGCTGGACAGCATATGCAGGAGATAGGAGGCAAAAGACTGATGGCAGAGAGGCATGTGCAAGGGAGCAGGGAGAGAGGAAAGAACAGAATGGATGGGAGGAAATGGAAAACGAAGAACAACAAGATAAAGTGTGATTGACCTTTTCACTTACTACATTCAAGACATTTGAAAATAACTAAACACTTTCCTAATGCTACTTTTCCATATAGGCAAGTTATCATGGGGATGATATACTGCTGCAAATGGAAGGGAAGGTGTTACAGGCATTCATAAATAGGAGGAGGGCTGGTCCACCTATCTGCACATAATGATTATTTACTATTTGTAGTAGCATAGCGCCTAGGAGCCCCAGCTATAGACTAGGACTCCCATTGTGCGAGGTGCTGTGCAAACACTGAACAAAAAGACTGTGTCTGCCCCACAAAGCTTACAATCCAAGTATAAGACAAGAGATAACAGATAGACTAACAGGCGAGTATAAGGAAACAATCAGACAATTTTAGCCAGAGTGATAGACTGTGGGGTCAGCACACCAGCAGCCACCATTGTTAAGTTTTAAGGAGGTATTTGAAGGAGGATAATGGATTAGTTTTGTGGATGTTTACAAGGAGCTTGCCCTAAGCGTGATGGGAAGGATGGAAGAAAATATAATGGGCCAATTTGAGGCACAAGTCGACATCTTGATAGCAAATGAGAGACAATAGGTAGGGTGGGGATAGGCCATGAAGGTCTTTGACAGTAAAGACAATTAACATATGTTTGGTGTGGCGGGGAGGAGGAGTCAGTGGAGGGATGCAAAGAGAGGGGCAACATGGTCAAAGCAATAGGCTCGGAAAATGGTCTTTGCAGCAGCATTCTGAGTGGATATGAGCAGGGACAGGAGTGTATTTGTCAAGGTCAGAGAGAAGGATATTGCAGTAATTCAGAGGCATGATGATGAGAACTTGGACAAGAGTTCTAGCTGTGTGGATGGGTGGAAAAGGCCATAACTTAGAGATGTTCTGCAGAAAGATCAGCAAGATTTAGGCAGCTTGGAGGTGAGGACCTTGAGATGAAGCCCAGGTTATAGGGCTGAGTGACAGGCAGGATGGTTGTGGTATCCAGATGCAGAAAAGAGATAGTGGGAGGGGTTGGGTGGAGAGATTAAGAGCTCTGTTTTAGTGGTGTTGAGCTTGAACTGATGACTAAATATCCATACGATGATGTCAGAGAGGAAGTTTCCTCATGACATTTGGTGCAGAATATCAAAAATATATGATCCCTTTGAATTCTTTATTTTACAGTAGCAGTGATATTTTGAAATATATGTATATTTTAGTCCTCAATAGTGTCAACCTGAACAAACCAGTCATGAGTCAAAATGCATTACTCAGAAAAGACTTACAGAGAGAGCCAGCGGAGGTGGGAAAGAGGTGTGGGGATGAAAAGAACACAACTCAGAAAGTGTTCACACATTAAGGAAGTATTTTAACATGCTTTTCCCAGACTGTAAGTGGGCTCAAAATCATCTATTACACATAAATGTCAAGTGTCTAGAATTCCTTGTAGTTAAAGCAGCATTGCAAAACTCTAGTTGCTTCTGCCATTGGTAAGCCTTCTTTATAAATTTACTCAGCTGATTTTTTTTTTAATTTGTGATTTCCATAGAAGTCATTGTGATAAATTGTAGGTGAGTAGATTTAGTGCCTGCGTGGATGGATTATCATGACAATTTTGCAACGTTGAGTTAAATTTTTAGTTTATAAATTGTTGTCAGCATGGCTCTAATTTATAAATGGTCTCCAAATGAAATCAGATATACCATCTGTTACTTGAAGTCTGCTAGTTACTTTCTCATAGACTGATTGATTTTTTTGGGTCCAAATTTCCATTCAGCTTTCATTGGAGGTGGATTATCCTTCTGATGTCTTAAGATAACTCCTCTTTCTGCCATTAAACTAATTGTTACTGAAGACTTTTCTTCAGTGGAACATATCCAAGTTCAGGAATATCCCTTTATACTGTTAATTGGGGATATGTTAATATCCCCACTGTTAATATACATGCAAAATTGGCATAGGCACTTCTATATAATACCAAAATAAAACTAAATAAAAAATTCACAACAACATGAGGACAAATGTTCTAGAGGACATATTGTTCTCTGGACACCACATATATCCTTGACAAATACATCAGCCACACTATCAGAGGCTCATTCATCTGCACATCTACCAATGTGATATATGCCATCATGTGCCAGCAATGTTCCTCTGCCATGTACATTGGTCAAACTGGACAGTTTCTACATAAAAGAATAAATGGACACAAATCAGACGTCAAGAATTATAACATTCAAAAACCAGTTGGAGAACACTTCAATCTCTCTGGTCACTCGATTACAGACCTAAAAGTGGCAATACTTCAACAAAAAATTCAAAAACAGACTCCAACGAGAGACTGCTGAATTGGAATTAATTTGCAAACTGGATACAATTAACTTAGGCTTGAATAGAGACTGGGAGTGGATCGGTCATTACACAAAGTAAAACTATTTCCCCATGTTTATCTCCCCTCCCCCCCCCCCCACTGTTCCTCAGACGTTCTTGTCAGCTGCTGGAAATGGCCCACCTTGATTATCACTACAAAAGGTCCGCCCCCCCACCTGCTCTCCTGCTGGTAATAGCTCACCTTAAGTGATCACTCTCGTTACAGTGTGTATGGTAACACCCATTGTTTCATGTTTTCTATGTATATAAATCTCCCCACTGTATTTTCCACTGAATGCATCCGATGAAGTGAGCTTGTAGCTCATGAAAGCTTATGCTCAAATAAATTTGTTAGTCTCTAAGGTGCCACAAGTACTCCTTTTCTTTTTGCAAGTACAGCAGTGTGGTTCTGGACTGAATTAATTACTAACAATACAGTTCCTGAAACTCATATTATGTGATGATAATCCAGTTTGTCCTGATGTACCATCCAGAGAGAAACTTGCCCGGTGTCCAATTAAAATCTCGTGTTGTCAAACTTGGGCTCAAACTTGGGCTCAATTAATCCTCCAGATTACCCTTTTGACAGCCAGGGAGCCCCTTAAGAGCCATCTCTTTTCCCACTCGCTCAAAGAACATAGACAAACAGTGTTATCCAAAAGGAATGCTGAGAAATCAGCACCTGTAGCAATCTCCAGTGTACTTAAAGACTTTAAACAGATGTTAGTGTCCTCTGAAAACCATAAGTATTTGCACACAAATAAGGGACCTGTGCAAAGCAGTGAACTATGGTCCATTCTAGAACTAAGGGATGTAGAGAGTGCATTTTCCACAAGATAACCAGGTAGTAATGCCTCATAGTTGGAGAAGTTTTTGTATTAGGTCTGGGGTAAATGAAATTCCTGCTATGGATTTAGCCTCATCACTTACCAATATACAAGCAAGAGAATGAATACTGTATACCAGCAATTTATGTTTAAAAAAAAAAAAAAAAAGAGAGAGAGAGATTTGCCAATCCACAGAAGAGGATTTAGCTAAATGAGGGCCTCCTAGAAGCAGAATGGGGTGATGTTCTTCATTATGATTGCAATTTATGTCCAGTCTTTGCCTTTTCTGTGTAAGAGGATTGGTATGATCTAATTTTACATCTTGGGAAATTATGGGCTCTGAAAGTTTCAGCTTTTATATCGCCACATAAGTAACATTTGAGGAGTGCCACATCAATACATGATTCACACTGAATAGGATGTTTCATACATGGGGCTAGGTAATTAATTTGTCCTTTGATCAAGGCAGGGACTGGTGTTCTAGCTCAGTGTTTCTCAATCTTTTTGATACCAGGGAACGGCTTGCTGCCTTCCTGAACTGTGTCAGGGAGATCTTGGGGACTGACTGGTTGTTGAGAGACACTGTTCTAGCTTCCTTTAGGCTAAGTTAAGTACTATCTGGAAATCCACAATCAGTCAGTAAGTTCCTTTGAACATACACTCAGAAATATCCAAGGGTCACATGCTCACCAAATAGTTCAGTTTGGATCTGATATTCATTTTTACTGTAGCAACTTTCTCATGATGAAGCAATTTCCATCTGTCTAAAAGACTGTAAATTTCACTACTAGGAAGTTACTTTCCATTATTTCCTGTAACTTGTCATTCCTATTCCTGAATATTTCATATTTTCTCTCTTTGCAGAGGGAAGGAAGACTGGTGGACAAGGCTGCAATACTGACATTGTTTCTGATTTCCTCCAGATGGTTTGGAAGCAGTAGTTCTAGAAATCCTAAAAGCAGGAACAGAAGAATTAGAATGCATGAGCAGGATGTCATCAGCCTGAATCTTTGATGAATCCTATTAACATGCATCCCATTTGTTATCTACTTGTATCTCAAGTGCCAAAGGCTTCATTGATATAATGATAATTTGGAGAAGGCAGTCCCACCTATTTACCAATATTAAATGCGTTGAGAATAGCACACTTAGTTACCACAGAAGTCATTGTTATGTTATCATTTACTACTTTTATGTGTTTACAATATGCTTTGTGCTATACTATACACAAAACAAAGAAACTACCTCCCTAATTTAATAAGAAATAGAGAAAATAGGACGCAATGGGAAGCCCAGAGGAAGGAATAACTTGAACTGGGGTGTGTGTGTGTATAGTGAGCAGATCTAATTGAAAAATGGAATTTTCACCCCAAAGGAATTTCTGATACTTAGACCTTTTATTTTCATTCCAAATTGGGTTGAAAAGTCAAAATTATTGAAACTTTGCTGCCTGAAAGTTCAGAATTTTTTTTTTGGGTGAGATGTTTTCAATCAAAATAAAATGTTTCAACATTCTCAGAATGAAATGATTCATTCAGTCTGTGAAAACGAAACAGTCTTATTGGGTCAGTCAATGTTAATCTGTATCTGAATGAGTTGCCACGCTGGTTTATGGGAGTAGTAGTTTGGGTTCCTCATGTCCCCATTATCTCCTGTGGGTTGAGCTGTCCAGCTGAACTACATCTCCCATGATGTACTATGGTTTCTTCCTCTGGATGAGCCACTGCATTGCATCAAGAGAGAATGGAGGGCATGAGGCTCCAAACTACAATTCCTATGAGACGCTGTGGTGGCTCAGGCAGATGCAGAGATTATTGTCCAATTGACCAGAAACAAAACATTTTGTTTTGATTTTCTTCCTCTGGAATATTGAAACATTTCTACATAATCAACATTTTTGCACAGAAAAATCTTGATTTTTTTTTAATTGAAAATACCCACCAAACTCTAATGGGATTTACACATGCGTATAAAAATACCTTTTGTTTGGCTCACTTTCTGTGGCAGTTATCGAAATGGTGGGTCTTCAGAAGAGACAAAATTTACATACATTTCCCTGCAATGTCTTTCTTGCCACAATGAAATTTCTTGCCACAAACCAATGCTTGTAGCATGTGAAATACACAGGTGACTCCAACATTATCACATGCTTTTACTGCATGTAGATAAAGTACAGTACTGGGGGGGTATGATATTTTTAAGCAGTAAACTCATTTTTAAACCATCTTCTGAGAGTCAGTCTTTGAGGAATCCGATCTGTTCCAGATGTGTCAAATACTTTAAATCAAGTTAGGTGGTAGGGGTGGAAAAGGAAAAAGATATCTGTACTGAAATGTGTTTAGAAATACAAATAGTATGACAGAATAAACCAAGTGGAGGAATATGACCGAATTGTGTTAGTTAAAATGTAGTGGAATGATTGAACAAGGAACGTGGACTGGTAGACATCTGTGGAGGTGTAAGTGGGTTAAAAGGAGTAACGTTATTTATCAGAAAGACAGAAATGGTAAGACTTTGATAAGGACTATGATATAGATATCACATGGTTGCAAAAGAACAGGCAGAAATATAGAGAGAGGAAATCTTGAGAGGAGTTGGAGATTTAACTATTATGTCACCTCAGTCAGGAAACATGGAAGGAGGATCAATGTGGTTTTAGCTAAAGCTTCTCTCAACTGATAAAGGAAACATTTTTATTTAAAAAAGTTATAAAGGAATAACAGTTTACAAATAATGAAGAAACTGCAGGGCAGTTAGAAGACAAAATATAGGAAATAAATGCAGTGTCTTAGATAGTGGTTGGTATATATTCACTACTTAGTGAAGATCATTCTGTTTCTCCAAGCAGGAAGCTCCCATTACAATCAATGGGAAATGCACCCTATTGTAAATGTTGAAACTAAGCTGAAAAGCAGCATACATTGTAACAATTCATAGGGGAAGGATACATATTGTTAGGATGAGATTTAGGAGACTGGTCGTGGATTTATATGCGAAGATACTGTATGCCGCCTAGTTTTTTAGAGAATAAGTGCTTGCTTGTTGTCCTCCCCCCATCCCTGGCCTGCTTTCCCTCTTCTGCTTGGGCTGGGGACTGGGATGGAAGTGAACAAGGATTTCCTCACCTGTCTGCTCCTTGCTCGGTTTATTCCCACTCTGAAGGCCCTCTGATGTGCAGATCAGATATGTGATGGTGATAGATGCAAAGTAAGATTCCCAAAAGACTTGGAATATAACATTGAAACTAGCAAAGGTATCACATTCAAGCACTTAACTTGTTTACAGTACTTCTCCTTACTAGTTAAAGTGCTCTTGTTAATTCTTAAATTGGTCTTTCTGCAACAGTACATAGCTGTTAAGTAATATAATGAAGAGGCTACTTTACCTGCTCTTATTAGAATGTGACTTGGAAGTTTTAATAAAGAAAGAGGAGCTACCTGGAAGGAAAACTCTCTCCCACCCTTGGCCTGGAGGGAGCGAGGTGGCATTTGTGTAGGATGGGCATCAACATCAGATCAGGCAAGCTTAAATTCCCAGGGAGGTAAAGGATGCACAAAAGTTATCTTTGTGTTTTCTCTCTAGTTATTGTTTATATTGCACCCAACACAAAGATGCATCACAGTAATAAAAATGATGTGGACCTCATTCATTAAGAAGGACACGTGTTTCCCATCTCTCCTGTTGATTACATCATTTGGGTGTATGAAAGACAAACTTCTTATTTATTTATTTAATTATTTTTGACAATATTATGCCACCCTCATTTGTGTTGAATAGTATTTTACTCTGTTCCTGATTCAGCCCAGCACTGCAGTACGTACTTAACTTTAAATCAACATGCTTAAACATATGATTAAGTGCTTTGCTCAATCATGGCCTCTGTAAGCACTCTTGTATATTTCAGTGGGGCTACTTACAGAGTAAGTATTATTCACTGTGAGTAATGGTGGCAGAATCTGGCACTTTATCTCCAGTGGCGCCTGATCTGGCCACTCAGATGCTGTGGGCAGGAACATCCAACAAGATGGTTTTTAGTTTCTGCTCTGAAGGTGGAGAAGATCTGAGCTCATTGTGACTTTCCAGACCCCACCTTTCCATAAAGTAAAAACAAGGTAGTTTAAAACAAGTACCATTAGGCTGTGACTTTCACCAAAAGTGCATTGGTTTAACTCTGCTCCCATTGAAGTCACAGGGAGTTTTATTATTGACTCCTATGGGAGAACAGTTAGGCCAATGCTGATTACTTTTGAAAATCTCTCCCTTAACCTCTCCTCACACACAAATACCTTCCACAAATACAGACATTTAGATACACATTGACTCTTACCACAAAAATCATTCCAAATAGAGTATTCTTCCAACTGTAATCCATCTTGGTTAAGAGGGCTTGCTGCTCACTCAGAGATGATGGTAGTTTCTGTGGAAAGACTAGACTTTCATAATTTATTTAGGTAGTTAATACTTTTGGGTGAAATACAATTTTAATTAGAAAAAAATTGAATTCTGGGCATGGACAGGAGCAGTGAGGGTTAGAGACAGGCTGAGGGCACAGGAGAAGAACCACTAGAGAACACTCTCCTCCAGAACGTTAAACTGGACCCAAGAGCCCTGGGTTTTCACATACCTCTGCCAGTGGGTTTCAAGCTATTTGCTGACAGCAAAGTGTGTTTCACTTCATTTAGTGCAGAGGTCCCCAAACTCGGGGGGCATGCTCCCAGCTCTGCTTCGGCCCCGCCTCAGCCATGGGCCTGGCACCCGGCCCTGGTCCTGGGCTTGCCTTGACTGCTGCTTTGTTCCTGGCCCCAGACCTGCCCCCAGCTGTGGCCCCAAACTTGGCCCCCTTACCTCTGTCTGTGTCCCCCCTAGCCCTGGCTCAGGGGGACAGCATGGACAGGGGTAAGGGGGTGTGTGATCCTGAAATGTTTGGGGACCACTGATTTAGTGGCTTAACCGAACAGAGGGTAACAAACTACTACTTCTACTAGTTATTCCATCAGGTGATATGGTAGAGATCTGTGCTGTGCATTTAAGGTCTGCTGATGACCCAAGTTAGGGGTCAAATGTCCATCCTCAGTGAGGCATCGTCTCTGTGGAAAAAATAGTATGTGATCATGGGACTATTTAGAAAAGCTGGACGTGCACAAGTCCATGTGGCCGGACGAGTTGCATCCGAGAGTGCTAAAGGAATTGGGGGCTGTGATTGCAGAGCCATTGGCCATTATCTTTGAAAACTCGTGGCGAACGGGGGAAGTCCCGGATGAGTGGAAAAAGGCTAATGTAGTGCCAATCTTTAAAAAAGGGAAGAAGGAGGATCCTGGGAACTACAAGCCAGTCAGCCTCACCTCAGTCCCCGGAAAAATCATGGAGTAGGTCCTCAAAGAATCAATCCTGAAGCACTTACATGAGAGGAAAGTGATCAGGAAGAGTCAGCATAGATTCACCAAGGGAAGGTCATGCCTGACTAATCTAATCGCCTTTTATGATGAGATTACTGGTTCTGTGGATGAAGGGAAAGCAGTGGATGTATTGTTTCTTGACTTTAGCAAAGCTTTTGACACGGTCTCCCACAGTATTCTCGTCAGCAAGTTAAAGAAGTATGGGCTGGATGAATGCACTATAAGGCAGGTAGAAAGTTGGCTAGATTGTCGGGCTCAACGGGTAGCGATCAATGGCTCCATGTCTAGTTGGCAGCCGGTGTCAAGTGGAGTGCCCCAGGGGTCGGTCCTGGGGCTGGTTTTGTTCAATATCTTCATAAATGATCTGGAGGATGGTGTGGATTGCACTCTCCGCAAATTTGCGGATGATACTAAACTGGGAGGAGTGGTAGATACGCTGGAGGGCAGGGATAGGATACAGAGGGACGTAGACAAATTAGAGGATTGGGCCAAAAGAAATCTGATGAGGTTCAATAAGGATAAGTGCAGGGTCCTGCACTTAAGACGGAAGAACCCAATGCACAGCTACAGACTAGGGACCAAATGGCTAGGCAGCAGTTCTGTGGAAAAGGACCTAGGGGTGACAGTGGACGAGAAGCTGGATATGAGTCAGCAGTGTGCCCTTGTTGCCAAGAAGGCCAATGGCATTTTGGGATGTATAAGTAGGGGCATAGCGAGCAGATCAAGGGACGTGATCGTCCCCCTCTATTCGACATTGGTGAGGCCTCATCTGGAGTACTGTGTTCAGTTTTGGGCCCCACACTACAAGAAGGATGTGGATAAATTGGAGAGAGTCCAGCGAAGGGCAACAAAAATGATTAGGGTTCGGGAACACATGACTTATGAGGAGAGGCTGAGGGAACTGGGATTGTTTAGTCTGCAGAAGAGAAGAGTGAGGGGGGATTTGATAGCTGCTTTCAACTACCTGAGAGGTGGTTCCAGAGAGGATGGTTCTAGACTATTCTCAGTGGTAGAAGAGGACAGGACAAGGAGTAATGTCTCAAGTTGCAGTGGGGGAGGTTTAGGTTGGATATTAGGAAAAACTTTTTCACTAGGAGGGTGGTGAAACACTGGAATGCGTTACCTAGGGAGGTGGTAGAATCTCCTTCCTTAGAAGTTTTTAAGGTCAGGCTTGACAAAGCCCTGGCTGGGATGATTTAATTGGGGAGTGCTCCTGCTTTGAGCAGGGGGTTGGACTAGATGACCTCCTGAGGTCCCTTCCAACCCTGATATTCTATGATTCTATGATCATGCAATTAAAGACTGTATTATAATGCATGGGCACAAGGGGGCAAATTAAGATTGCACAGGCATCTTCAATCTGGTATTTTCTAACTTTGAGGATCTTGACTTTGCAATGGTAATAATCTTTTAACATTTTTGGATATAATATATGTAGAGAGAGAGGTTTTGCAAAATTATCCCCTACTACTGATATAAAAATTCATCAGAGGGTCACATAAGCTGAAGGTCATGAAGAAGGATGGGCATTCAGGTGGCTAATTCCAATGCCATGTAGCCAGGGCTTTGAAAAGGAATCATAGAATCATAGAATATCAGGGTTGGAAGGGACCTCAGGAGGTCATCTAGTCCAACCCCCTGCTCAAAGCAGGACCAATCCCCAATTAAATCATCCCAGCCAGGGCTTTGTCAAGCTTGACCTTAAAAACTTCTAAGGAAGGAGATTGTACCACCTCCCTAGGTAACGCATTCCAGTGTTTCACCATCCTCCTAGTGAAAAAGTTTTTCCTAATATCCAACCTAAACCTCCCCCACTGCAACTTGAGACCATTACTCCTTGTCCTGTCCTCTTCTACCACTGAGAATAGTCTAGAACCATCCTCTCTGAGGACCGTGACCTTCAAGTGGACTATGTGTGTGGAAAAAAGCATGTAAAATATTGCAAAGAATAAAATATTTAGGCAATGTGGTTAAGGTTTTGTGGGGGAATACTTAGTGAACTTAACATATTCAGTTTAGATACAAGGAGACTCAATTAACATATGCTAGTATATTTTACAGTATTTTTATTATTACTGTAATAGCTAGCAGCATGGTGTTACTCATAGAGGCTGGAATGAACTCTGTGGTTATGAATTAAAAGTCAGGTTAGGAGACATTTGGGTAAGATACCAGAAAGGCACTGATCCTCCAGTTACAGATCTGGGCCCCAAGCTTGGCCATTTGCTTCTAGAGTGAAAGGTTTGAATGCTGTGGAGGTAGCTGACCTAGCATTTGGGGTTTGGGTAGAGGGGACCTAGCAGGAATGGCAGCAGTGGTCCTTCGCTCCCAGCTGAACTAGTAGTAGTAGAGAGTGAGTTTCCTTTAGTCCTTTTCATGGGAGGGAAGATCACTTTCTGCAGTACAAGATCTGGGAATAAGAGGCGTTTGGTTTTTTTTAAAAACTGAAAGTCAAACCATGGAAAGACGGTGAAATGGGAGTGACACCCTGAAACCTCCTTGACCTTTCCCTTGAGGGAACAGAAAGACCAAAGGATTTTTCCTCTTAGTTGTCAGCTTGTGGAAACAGGCTATCCAAAGACATACTGGGGACTCCACTGCAGGTGTGGTTGCCATAAAACAGATGGGCTTCATGGATCTGTAGTTCACTCCATCTTGAGTATCTTTGTGCCTGCAATAAATTCTTCAAGGGCAGGCTGTAATCTCTGATGTGTGATACATATTGGCATTTATCTTGAAACATCTGCCACCACACGTGCATGAAAGAACAGCAGCAGAAAGACAGCTGCTAGCATCATTTGAGACTAGAAACAAGCCGATGCGTGGGTGGAACCCTTGGGATGAGAGGACTGTAGGCAAGAGGTAGTTAAAGTTAATATCCTTCTTCCCTCAGCTGGGTTCCACCTCTTTGTTTGTGCTCAGTGTTTTGTTTTTAGGGCAACTTTCAAGTATTATAATATAAAATCAGCCAAAGCCTCATTATTTATTAGGTACAGTTATTTTGAGTTTTCAGTTCAGAGAATGTTCTGTGCAAAATTGACATGGCTCTGATGCTATGTTTAACAATGTCCTCATCTTCCCTTTCAAAGTTTCAGAATATTTAGGCCAGTGAAGTTTCTGTATGTTGTGGATATGATTCATTTGGGCCATGGGAGGAGGGTGACAGTTACTTGCTACACAAATCTTTCCTGTGATTCATGAAACACCATTTGTGTCAGCCTTGTAGGAGGCAGTTCATCTGCCTCCTTGGAGGAGGGGGGAAACACTGGCATCGCTGCTGTCAGATGGGCATGGCAAAAATGGTGGTTAGACAGAAGAAAGTAGCAGGAATGCTGGGGCTCTGTCTGCAATAGTTAGTTATGTACTTAATGATAGACTGATCTGTATCAAGTGTAGATGGCTTTAAGGAGAACAGCACTGCTACAATAGCCAAAAATACAAAAGAATGTTGCTTTTTGTCATGTTTTAATTTTTTTCCTGACTTTGTGTAAAAATGTTTTTGTACTTTTCCTTCTGGTTGGCTAAAACAACTGTTGTTTCATATGGGAGAAGGCCCCTATTGATGAACTTTGTCTCAGCAAAACTTTCAGTTTCTGCTGGTGGGAGCAGGGAGGCCAAATACAGTGCTGTATGCTTGTTCTCGGCAGAGAGATTTTTTCACTTTACTGGACCAGTAAACAGCAGAGACGGTTTACCAAATTCTGTTAGCCTCCTCATAGGAAGGCATTTTCTTTGGCCCACCAAAAAGTTGAATAAAAACATTAAGTGTAACTTCCTTGCCAAAGTCAATGACCCAGATCATCCTAGCTAGATTTGCTCATGAAAGGAATACACCCTACAAAGGACCTCAATTTGGTATGGAAGATGGCTCAGCTGTTTCTGTGGCACTGTTCCAGACTCCATGGAGGTCACCCTCTCGGTCCAGGATCCACATAGAGTAGATGAAGACTGGGAGAGCTGGGGACCTGTATTATTATTTAACTGGGGGGTATTATCTTTAATACAGAGCCTCACTATCCCAGCCATCCCACAATCAGCCTTGTCCCCACTTCACCCAAGGACCCAGAAGCATCCATGAGGAATCCGTAGTAGTACTGCTCTAATGGACCTCTAGTACGCCCCTGGAGACCTGCCTCAGGGTCTGTTGTGTGGGTCTGAACAAAACCTGCCTCCCCACTGATGGGAATGATAGGTGAGGGACTCCATAAGTGTATTCCTTATGGAGGTTTCCAGCCTTCCCACCATCAACCAGGGGTAAGGAGGGGTTGAGTTGGGATAATGGTTTCAGTTGCTGCAGACCTAACAAAATTATCATTGAAAGTCAATATGACGATTCAGTATCTCAAAAGCCAGGATTTAGTCTCAGCTTCATGTATTACATGGAGGCGTTTCTACCAGCCTCAAGGCTGCCTGATGTGCTGGAGTGGAAATAAGGAGGATTTTCTCATACAAGGGAATTATCTAGAGAAAAATGGCTACACAGTACTATTTGCAATGGTACTCCATAGCTAAACTCAGCCTTTCACATAGATGGCTGGGGGGCTCACTTTAAGGCAAACTACTACATGTTATACATATAGTTTCACCCAACCTTACCAATCAAAACTCATAAAACTATAGATATAACCAAAAAGAGGGATGTATAAGGGAAGGGAAAGGTGTTTACATATGGGGGTGTGGGCGTGGTCTGCTTACACCACCGTGTCTCCCTGTTAAATGCATGTAGACTCACATGGTTCAAGAAACATTCTCTTCTTGGGGTTTTGCTTATTGACAAAACATAATAGTTAAACATCAACTCCAGCACTAATCTGCCAGCCCTTCCCCTCAGGTTTCAAGTATCAGGGGGTAGCCGTGTTAGTCTGTATCCACAAGAACAACAAGGAGTCTGGTGGCACCTTAAAGACTAACAGATTTATTTGGGCATAAGCTTTCATGGGCATCTGAAGAAGTGGGTTTTTTACCCATGAAAGCTTATGCCCAAATAAATCTGTTAGTCTTTAAGGTGCCACCGGACTCCCCTTAAGTTTGACAGTTCCTGCCTAAACCCATCTCCTTCCTAAAACCTTTCTCAGGGGAGGCTTCTACTATTGCAGGTATATTCCTCCACCTCCCAGGTCCTTCTCCTGACTCAGAGCCTCCCCCCTTTGTCTGCTCAGGCTCCTTTTATTAGGAAGTGCCACCTGTGGGCTGCTGGCACATGATTGTTGGTCACCTGACTCAGATGCTGGTCAGAGCCTAGAAGTAGGATGTTAGGACATGGGCATGTGCCCAAGAACTAGCATGCCATTACGTGAGGTTGTGTGTAGTTTTAAGAAAACAACACTCTGGAAAATATTAATTCAGCATTGTTTTGAAAGGGAGAGAGGGATGGATGACAGGGAAGGAAGATGAATCTCTCGCAGCCACCAGTACAAAGGGAGGATGACCTGCAACAGAAGACGTGATGGTTGAATTACTAGAAAATGGGTGGTGTCAGAATGCAAATAGCTGCCAGAACAAGAGAGGCCTCTAATATAAAGAGGGCTTTTGGAAGACCTACAGGCCAGTGAGACCAACAAAGGACCAGACCCGCACCTAATGTGAATTGATGTAGCACCATTGAAGTCAGTGGGGCTATGGTGACTTACACCAGGTGAGGGTCTGACTCTTGTGGCCAATCCTCTACTTCACAGGCTGCCAATTCAGGGCAGCCACAATATGATCTGATTGCTCAAACCAGTTAGGCAACGTTTTTCTGCATTCTGCACAAGCTGCTAGTGATGTAGAAGCACAGCAAGGAAGGAGTTACAAGAATTGAACCCCACGGTCACAGGGGCTGTGTTCCTGTTGCAGTGTTGTCATGGGATAAGTAAGGGCACAGCTGAAAAAAAAATTGCACAACTAGAGGAAACTATACACACTTTTGTACTGTATATGACAAGTGTCTCTCCCTGAAAGGTAATGGCTGAATAAGTGAGTTTAGAATGGAAAAGCAGAGACATAACTGAAGGTGGAAGAAGGTGTTAGGAGTGATGCAGAGGGGAGTAAAAATAGCTATGTCTAACTCAACACCTGTTCTGTATTCACTACATTTGAGTAGGCAATGACTACTAACTAGATTAAAGCACTGTTTGATGCACCCATATGGCTAAGTCTTTCATTATTTCCTGTGTTATAAAATGCTGACTCCATTTGGATTTTACAATACTAATGTTTATTTTGGGGGTGGGGGGAAAGAAAGGGGACTAATTATAGCTTTGAACTCCACTACAATGAGACAGGGTTTCTATTAAATATTTCTCAGGCAGTGTGATGAGTCATGAAATGCAACTTCTGCAGAAAATATCCTGATTGCCTAATGACTAGATGTTGGTAACTGAAATTACACTCTCTCTCTCTCACGAAACCCAGGAAGTGTCTGTCTCTGAGTAAGTTGTTTATTGAAGTTACCCAAGAAATGTAAAAGGGCTTATGATTGCAAAATAGGTAAAAAAAAATAACTGAAATTTGAGGAACATAACAAACACCTGCTGTACGATACAGTGAAATAGTGTTACTGTATTTTCATTCACAACATAGGAAGTACTTTCCATATTTTAAAGATAATAATGTATCTTCCTTGTTAGGTAACAAAGGTCAAGCACTGATGAACTGTAAAGAAAGAAAAGCATTGAATCACCAGATGAAAGTAACAAAATAGAATACTTTTAGCACAAAACCTTTATAATAAGGATTGCCACAGCATAGTATGGTGCAGAGTTCATTAAACACTTGCTCCACTAACTTACAGTTCAAACACAATGTAATATCGGAGGGACATGAAATTCACTTTCTGTTATAGATTTTTAAGTTTATAAAGAACCATTATAATATCATCTGGTCTGATATTGTGATGCCACATGCCCTAGCTTTCATTTGGGTTCTGTCCTTGGCCCTACTTCATTAGTGCTCCAACAACTTATGGTTACCTAGAGTATGTTTTAGAAAGATGTCCAATAATTGAGAGTTTAGATAAATTGATCTCCATATGTTGGAAAGACTATCGACTTCTTAAATTCTGCAGTAGAAATGTTTTCTCCTGGAGTTTATAAACTATGAAGGTTTCACCCTGTAAGCTTGTAATTCAACTTTGGGAGGCTATATCTACCTTTCAGATAACATAATTTAAATTAATTGGGATTTGAGTAATGAAATGTTCAATGTATTTTAATAATTTAATAAAATGATTGCAGATGAATTTAGCTAACTCCTATCCAGTCATGTTCCCATTTGCATGGAGGAATGATGGATACCTATGTACTTTGTTTTGCAGATGATGTAGAGGAGGTTAACAGTATGGAAAGTGTGATGTTAGAATATGCTGCAATGGACAGAGAGCTAAACCATTATATGCAAGCAGTCGAAGCTACGGTACATCAGGTAAATGATCATTGCCATGCCAAATATTGATGAGGTTTTCTAAAACACTTTTAATTCTTACAAAATTACATTAAAAGAACATTTAGTCTTCAGAGTCAAAGGCTGCAAAGTTAGGAAATGCCAGAATCAAGGTTGCCCATGCAACCTTAATTCAGCTCCCTTTGCACATGCATTGTGATACAGTGTTTAATTACATGATCACATACTACTTTTTCCACAGGACTCCTATCTCCTTCAGTGCAGAGGATGGAAGGCACTCTGGGAATGAACCAGGGTTGTGTAGTTAATAAATAGTTTTATAGGAAATGTACCTCATTTGCTGCAGAAGGTAGATGATGATTAGTGAACAAAGCAGGTGACTGTGGGAATAAAAAAGATGATCCCCTGGTTCAGGCAGTTGAGTGCCACCTTTAGGAACTGCCCCATCACAAAGTTCTATCCCTGCCCCATCACAAAGTTCCTATGTGATGCTGAGCAAATTGCTTTTTTAAAAACAAAAAAGCTAACTGGTAATCAGAAATTCCATGATCTTGAACCATGTTGACTCTGATGTGGATTCATCATCAAGGTTAGAACCTTCAAATCTGTAGCCCAGACCTCTGCCACTTGACCTAACAGAGTAAGTAATAGCAGTAGAAAGTTGTCATCTTCTGTGGAGCCAACCACTAGAGGGAGACGAGGCACACATTTTGCAGGGCTTTCACAGCTATTTGCTGACAGCAGAGGAATGTTGAGACTCTGTAATGTTAAATTCTATTTCAGGTTCTGGAGACAAGTATGCTGTAGTGGTTACAGCTCCTTTTGCACATGTCCCCTTCTTTTCCTGCCCACTCTGTTCATGTCTGTGTCCTAGTCTCCCCTCCTCATTTTGCCCCCCTCAGCTTCCCATCCTGGTCCCCAAGTCCTCACCATCAGCACTTTGTTCCAGGCCCAGGCCCTGTCCTCTATCCCTGTTCAGTTCCTCATCTCAGACTTCCCCCATCAGCTCTCTCCCAGCTCAGCTCTTCAACCTTCCTGGCAAGCTGATTGTTTTCATCAACTGCCTTGCCACCAGCAGGGGGAGCATTGAAAGCGCAGAAGAGAGAATGTCCCTGCTTTCACTGTCTGTAACTGTCTCCAGAGCAGCCCCCCAGCTGCCAGGAGAAGCAATTGCAGGGAAAGCCCTGCTCTCAGCCCCTGCCCCATGCTCAGGAGAGAGTGGGAGTCTTCTGTGAATTTAGCTGCTAAGTCTCTACTGAGCATATGCAAACTGAGATTTTCAGGGGCTCATAACCTGGCCAGTTATGGGCAGATTTTCACAGAGAGCAAAAGACACATCCCTGCAACCATAGCGTTCTTCCTGCCAAATATCGCATCTCTTCTCTAAAGCACAGAAGCCCTAGAGCTTTGACAGGTGTTTTTTAAAAAAAGTCACATGGGGAAAAAAGTCATCCTGAGCAGATGTCTTGAATCTAGGAGAAGAAGTGTAATATAGGTTACAGCCTCGCAGCAGAACAAAGTGATCAGGGGAGGACAGCAGGTGTTTTTTCTGTAGCTGTTCATGGGAAGTGGGA
Source organism: Lepidochelys olivacea (assembly GCF_965140295.1). Classification (NCBI taxonomy): domain Eukaryota; kingdom Metazoa; phylum Chordata; order Testudines; family Cheloniidae; genus Lepidochelys; species Lepidochelys olivacea. The sequence continues at coordinate 21,323,948 of NC_140412.1, read as the reverse complement.
GTTTCTACAGCTCTACTCTTCCATCTATTACTTACTCTGCACCCATCAAGTGGGCTAATTTCAAAGCATGCAGGCGGCCTCCAAACTATACAGCATCTCTCCTGCCGACGTCTATGGCCAGCTGTCTACCTTAGAAAGTGGGGCAGTTTCCCCTAAAATCTATGTAATAGTTAAGGTGAATGAGACACTGCTGCTATTTCTCCTTCATCCTTGCCAATGTTAGGGTGGCTGTTATTGGAAGCAGAACAGACAGAACCACATGTTGAATCAGCCTCTGCTGGCCAGGCTCCCTGCTGACTTGGGAAAGGCCCAACAGAGGGTCCAACACTTTCCCAGGGACAAAGCACCAGGCTATTAATTTGTGCAGACAGAGGTTACCATTTTTCATTTATTAACAAAACTCAACTTGAAGGTTAAAAAAAAACACCTTTAATCAATCTGATTTTACCAAGTGTGTGTGTGTGAGTGTGAGAAATGGAAGAGCACAGTGATTCCAAACACATGATGCATTCTGTATGCCCTGCTTTCTTGTTATAAACCACACTTAAAAATGAGTGTCCATCAAGCAGTGTGAAAGCTTCAAGCTGATAGGATAGGGAGAGCTTGCCTGCTGCCTGCAGGCAGGATCTATTCTGCTGCAGTTATCTGGAGTTCAAACTCCTGATATTTCACCTTGCGTAACCCTTGCCAGTTGCACTTACCTGCCAGTATAAGACGACAGAAGCTCACAATGAAAATAACAAGGAAGTAGTATGAAGTATAGTTATAGGTTTCCAAAAGCCAAGTCTTTGTTGACTTAATCTGCAGTTGGAACAACACACAAGGTGAAACTTAGCCGCATCCTCTTCTGGTTGAATCAGCAGCCTGTTGAGTAAGAAATGAGCAAATGCAGTGCTGTTTCCAACAATAGACTGTGGGAAATCCTTTGTCCGTGGAAATTCCCTCTGACACTGAATTTAGCTCACCTGTGTAATGACTTGCCTTGTGCCACTTCTCCTTTTTTAACAAGAGTCTGTTTCCTGTAAAGTAAACACCGCCCAGGTTACTCTCCATGCAAAAGAAACCTAAACAGTAATGTCTGTCTGTTTGGTTTGTTTGTTTGTTTGTTTTCACTTAAAATAAAGTTAAAGGCCAGATTGTTCTGTTCTGGCCCCTTTATGCTCCCTAAGTGGAACAAAGGCTGGAAACAAAGCTGGACTGGCCAGCTGAGAATTTCTTGGAGAGCTTTTATTTGATAGAGAGAGAGTGTACCCAGCTCCTGTGACACCCCTTTACCCTCTCTCAGCCCTGTCATAGAGTAGTGCTATGGGCAGGACAGGAGAGTGGCTGAAGTACTCGTCTCTTCATCTATGCCCTTCTGGTATATGGTTCATGAGGGGCTGTGTCCAGTTGGTGTAATTTAGAGCAGTCCCCAGACAATTCCAACCAAGGCATTTCTTAGGGTAGTGCAGATCTGCCCTGAGACTCAGGAAACCATAACCAGCTCCCTGATGGCTCTGCCCCTCAGACAATCTGGGCATTTATTGTGCCAGTGGAAGGAAGATATTACAGTCGGGCCAGTAGTGCTGCCTATACTTAAGGTTGCCCAACATTTCCCATTATAAGACTCTGTTTTCAGTTGCTTATAACTTTGCCAAACTTTAACCATTTGTCTCTCTTGTGATCTCACTGCAACTGTTGCTGAGCACGGGCAGCATGCAGGTGAAGGAAGAATCAGCTTGGCTGATGCAGAGTGGTGAAGAAGAGTGGAGGTGGGAATCTCCATCCCTTAGAGGTTTTTAAAGCCTGGCTTGACAAAGCCCTGGCTGAGATGATTTAGTTGGGATTGGTCCTGCTTTGAGCAGGGGATTGGACTAGATGACCTCCTGAGGGCTCTTCCAACCCTAATATTTTATGGGGTGCAGTCAGTAAGGTGGTTGTAGGAGCCAGAGACTGGGGAGGATTTGTGGGGGGGATGGCATTGTGAGGAGGAAAGGGGATGGGGAAGGATTGGGGAGATATATATGTGTAGAGGAAGAGGCAGTTGGATGGGGTGGTGGGCAGGACCCAGGAGGGTTGGGTAGGAGCTGAAGAGAGGTGGAGTGGCTGAGGAGCCATATAGGCACAGAGAAGGAAGAGGTTGGACAGGTGAAGATGGGGTAGAGGGCAAAGAAGCTGGATCAAGGTGATCAGAGCAGAAGCGGGGGGGCATGATCTGGAGAGGGGGTTGGGAGGTTGGATCAGTTGCAGAAGTGGGAATATATGTAGTGAATGAGGCATGGGACTGTAGGAAGAGAGAAGATGGTGTTATGGTTAAGGCAGATGAATGCTCTGCTGGATAATTGGATTCTAGTCCTGCCTCTGCCATAGGGATGCCGAACAAGGCACTTAAAGCATATTGTTCACAGGTGATCACTAATTGTGTGTTCCTCTTTTTCTGAGTGCCCAAACTAAAGCCAGATTGGCCCAAATTCTGTAATTGAAGTCAATGGGAGCTATGTGTTCTTTCGTTTTTTGTCTTTTTTGAAGGGCAGTAAAAATATGGAGTTCTCTGAAAAGACAGGCCCCAAGTGTCTCAATTTGGACACCCAAAATTAGTGGACAGTTTAGCTCTTAATCTCTCTGTGCCTGAGTTACCCAACTGTAAATGAGGGATAATCTGACATGGGTGTCATGAGAATCAATTAATTAATGTTTGTGAAGCACTCATATACTTTGGTGAAAACACTAGAGAAAAGCCCAGAGGAAATTCATAATTTTTTATTCACTGCAAGGTTTGGATAGTGTAAATTAAGCCACACAGTGAATAAGAAAAATAAAGAAATGTTGAATAGCTACACAATCACTGAATGAGCCTCCTTCACTACACATCCTGATTCATTCCCAGAGCAGGTCCATTTAGTGTACTGAAGGAAGGCCCCTTGGAAAAAGAGCATGTGACCACATAATTAAGAGACTGTATCATAATACATGTGTACAAAGGGGGCAAATTAAGGTTGCACAGGCAACCTTAATTCTGCATTTGCTAACTTTGGCGTGCTTGACTCTGCAACCTTAATGTTCTTTTAACATAGCTTTTTGGATGTAATTTAGAATGAATGATGTTCTGTGCTGACTGCTATCTCCAAACTATACTTTAAACAGTATTACAGTGTTACGGTTGTGTGCTCACTTCCCTACAAAAGCTAGGCTGAGGAGGCATTTCAACACATTTTTAATATTTACTTCCCTTTTGTGTGTGTGTGTGTGTGTGTGTTTGTTTTGTGGTAAACAGCATGTAGAGGCTGCCATTATGTTTGTAACATAGCCAGGCATATTTTATGTGAATTAGTTAGCTCCTACCCAAATGGTTCACTTTTGTAATATGTTGGAGGCCATGTTTCATGCAATGCAATAGAAGCTGCATTTATCAAATAGTGTGTGTAAAGAAATACAAGAGCATTGTTCTTGCTGGATTTATGTAGGTTCATATAACACATTCTCAACATGATCTCTGAGTGCCTTACCATGAGCAAAAGAATCTCTCTCTTTTATAGAGTCTAAGGGTATGTCTATACGGACCGCAGTGCAGCTGTGCTGATACAGCTGTGCCTCTGAAGCACATCCGGTGAAGACGCTCTATGCCAACGGGAGCGAGCTTTCCCACTGGCATAAAAAATCCACCTCCACGAGTGGCGAAACCTATGTCGGTGGGAGAAGCTCTCCCACTGACATGGCGCTGTGCACACGAGTGCTTATGTTGGTATCACTTATGTCGCTCAGGGTGTGGAATACGTAGACGTAGCCAGTGCTGTAGGTCCTGCAAATTCTTATTCCTGCACTTGTCTTTATGTACTTTGACTTCAGTAGGGCTATTTGCATTTGTAAAATTAAGCATATGCCTAAGTGTTTGCAGGATCAGCACCGCAGGTAACAGGGAATTTATCGGAGCAAGAGGCATAGTATCTCTGCTTTCCCAGTGCCTGGTCATGTCAGGGCTTTGGGTCCGGACAAGATGGCGGTGATGCTGATACATTGGGAGAACCTCCAGAAGAAAAGGTGAAGGTAATATCTACTCCCTCTATTTCTGAAATCTGCTTGTTGTTTGTTACTTTGTGGAATAATGAGTCCTAAATGGACTCAGGAGACCTGGATTTCATTTGCAGCTTTGCCATTGGTCTGCTTGGGTAACTGTGGGAGAGTCACTTTACTGCTGTATGCCTCAATTTCCCTATCTATAAAATGGGGATAATGATGCTTACCTCCTTTGTAAAATGCTTTGAGCCCTGCCAATACAAAGTGCTATATGAGTAGGTATTATTTTATTTTATTACTGAGGATTGTAATTGGGAGTCTTTTGGGTTCTGCAGCTACTTGTGGATTCCTAGATAACCCCAAAGGAAGGCTCTTAGTGACTTAGTGGCTTTTCTCATATGGATTTAAGCTTTGGGGGTGGGAAGCCAGGGCATTCTCAGCAGTTGGGCTCTTGATTCTGGAATTCACTCCCCCCATTTATTGAACACACCCTGAGTTAAGGCATATCTGTTCACTGGCTTTTTTCCTGCATAATTTGCTTTAGTGAGTTCTGTTTTTGTCTTGTTTTTTCCTGTTAGGAGCAGTTTTGGGGTTGGGTGGTTAATATGATTATCTCCAAATATGCAGTATGTTGTTTTAATTAGTGTAAATATTTCCAAAGATCATGATGGGTATGTTTTTATAAATGCGTCTTTAATCCAGTCATTCTTAGGAGTTATTTGTTTTTTCTGCTAGTATTAAGAATTTTTAAAATCTGCCCTTATTTATTGCTGGCAAAAATCAGTAATTTTACCTGTAGACACTCTTTTATGGCTCAGAACAATGGCTGAACAAGGAGAACATTATTTTGAATTCTTTAATATAGTCCCCCAAACCACATAGGCCAGGGGTGGGTAAACTGTTTTGCCTGAGGGCCAGATCGGGGTTGCAAAAACTGTATGGAGGACCGGGTAGAGAAGGCTGTGCCTCCCCATACAGCCTGGCCATGCCCCCCTCAGAATCCCCAACCCATCCAACCCCCCCGCTCCTTGTCCCCTGACCGCCCCCTCCCAGGACCCCCACGCCTAACCGCCCCAGGGACCCCACCCCCTATCCAACCCCCCTGCTCCCTGTCCCCTGACTGCCCCAACCCCTGTCCACACCCCCGCCCCTTGACAAGCCCCCCGGGACTCCCACACCTATCCAACCCCTCCCAGTCCCCTGACCTCCCCCCCTCCTTGAACCTCCACCCCATCCAACCACTCCCTGTCCCCTGACTGCCCCCCGGGACTCCCTGCCCCTTATCCAACCCCGCTGCTCCCCGCCCCCTTACCACGCCGCTCAGAGCAGCAGGAGCTCGCAGCTCCACCGCCTGGCTGGAGCCAGCCATGCCACCGTGATGCCCAGCAGGAGCGGTGGGCCAGAGTGCTGGCGGCGCGGTGAGCTGAGGTTGCGGGGGCAGGGGGACAGCAGGGGAGGGGCCGGGGGCTAGCCTCCCCAGCCGGGAGTTCAGGGGCTGTGCAGGACGGTCCAGCAGGCCGTAGTTTGCCCACCTCTGACATAGTCATACTCCATCATTATTATTATGTATTACTTGTATTAAGGTTCGAATAGAGGCCTCATTGTTCTAGGCACATAGTAAGAGACAGTCCCTGTGCTGAAGATCTTACAATCTTTATAGATTAGCAGGCAAAGGGTGAGAGGAAGGGAGGAATATTATCTCCATTTTACAGATGGAGAACTGAGATACAAAATTCCAGATTCTCAAAGGTATTTAAGTGCCTAACTCCCATTGAGCTAAATTCCTTTGAGAATATGAGCCAAAATAATTAAGGTCTCCATTCTGCATAGTGTCAAGCATTCTGTCCCAATCCCCCATAGCATTTAAGCATGTGCTTAACTTTGAGCATGTAAGTCACTTCATTGATTTGACTGTGATTACTTACATGCTTAAAGTTAAGCATGTGATTTGGGCCCGAGGAATCGGAGATCTACGTGGCTTGCCCGTGATCACACAGGAAGTCTGTGGCAGAGCCAGGAATGGAACCGAGATCTCCTGAGTCCCACTCCAGGGCTTTAATAACAAGACTGTCCTCCTTCTCGTCATTTTCTTTATTCTGTCAGTCATGCTCCGATTAAAAGAGCAAAACATTATTGATAACTGATTTAATTTGTGCTATAATGAAACCTCTTTTACTAACATGGCAGAATGAAACACTAAGCACTTGGTGTAAGCAACTACTTGGTGGTATCTTTTAAGTACAATGAGAAGTTTTAATTTATAGTAGATGGCCATGATCTATCAAATGGCTCCACATTGATAGGCTCTTACATTAACTCAGAGCCCAGCTCAGTCAGTGTGACTCCACCGAAGTGCAATGAATGACCCAGTTTGATAGACATGTTCTGTTCTTCAGTTAATTTACTTATTTTTTTTAAAATAGGATTGGTAATATTTTGTGGTAGGCCCAGTTAAACAACTTTCTATTGCAAAATTAACTAAGTTCCACTTTTTTTGTTTTGGTGATGTGATACAGCATGGCCAGAGGGGCAGCAGAAGAGTGTGAGAAGGGAGCCTTATTCCCTGTAGAGGGAAGAAAGTTTCCTATAAATTAATTAGAGCACCTGAAGGCAACTAGAGCACCTGAAGCCAGGCACATGATAAAAACCCCCTGCTTCAATCAGACAAGGGAAGGAGTTGAAGCAGAGTAGATTGGTGTTGGAGCAGAGAGCAGTTTGGAAGGAAGCAGAGGAGAGTTTGGAGAAGTGCTGCGGTGGGCTAAGAAGACCCTAGGTAAAGGGACACCTGGTTTGTGCAGAGGGAGGGCAGGAAGCCCCACAAGCTGAAGGGCAGGAGAGGGAAGTAGCCCAGGGAAGGAACCGCTAGTTCTAGTGGTTTACCGCTATCCCTAGGGCCCCTGGGCTGGGACCTGGAGTAGAGGGCAGGCCCAGGTCCCTTCCTCTCAACTCCCCTCCTCTAGGACACTAGTGGGGCAGTTAATACCCTAATTCAGGGGCAAGAAACGGTGCCCTGAACCCGCCCCAAGAAGAGAGAGTGCGAGACCCATCATAGTAGTGCTGGAAATTTGCCACAGTGACTATTGCTATGAAGTTGTTATATTAAATTAATGATGGCAAAAAGAGTGTATTACAGTAGAGCTGAGATTAGCGTTATTGTTCACAGATGCTTCTTAAATACACTTCCCAGTTACTTTGGTGAACAACCTAGTCCTGGAGCTAAACAGTCATGAGGATGTAACATTTGTTATATGTTATACTTAAGGTGTATTTATTTTTTGTTAGACTTAATAATGTAATGTATCTTTAATCACCTTTAAATCTGTATGCTACCATCACTTAGTACCTGGGTTTTGTCAGTATAGTATGTGCAGAGTTGTTTTTTGGAGCACATTCATTTGCTCTGAAAGCCTCAACACTAAAGTACCTTCCTCCATTTTACTTGTACTCTTCCCTTTGTTTAATTAATTACTTTGAAGACTCACAATGATCCTCTCCACATAGATTTACTGTGTTTCTTCCTGTTTAAATCATTCTATTTATAACACGTTCTGCTTTGTTAAGGATGACTTAATAGTTTTTTGTTGTTGTTTTTTATTTTGAGCCTGATTCAGCAAGGTACTTAAACATGTGACTAACTTAATGGATAGTCCCAGTGAAGTTAGCAGCATTGTGTGTACTTAAAGTTAGGCGTGTATGTAATTATTTTGCTGAATTGGGGCCCAAGATTTATAAAACGGACCTGATCCTGCCAAGATTCAGTAACAGGTGTCATGCTTAGTATCGTTTGTAGTCCAGTTGATTGTACTCTACTCTTAGTAATAAACCTTACACCAGGTATTAAGTGTTGGTAGACTGGCGTCATTTTGAGGCCCTTACCTTATGTACTTGATATAAATGGCATTGTCTTAGGGAATGTCTACACCAGGGGTTCTCAAACTGGGGGTCGGGACCTCTCAGGGCGTCGCAAGGTTATTACATGGGGGGTCGTGAGCTTAGCCTACAGCATTTATTATGGTGTTAAATATATAAAAAAGTGTTTAATGTATAAGGGGGGGTCGCACTTGGAGTCTTCCTATGTGGAAAGGGTTCACCAGTACAAAGGTTTGAGAGCTACTGGTCAACACTATAACCGCACAACTACAGCATTGCATTTGTGCTGCTGTAGCGCTATAGTGTAAATGCTTCCTACATCAATGGAATGTTTTTTCTGTCATTGGTTTTTACCAGCTTGTTTTTTCCCCAGCACTACTAATTGTGGATGTTTGGCATAGGAGCTGGTTGCACTGGGAGAGGGCAGTTTATAGATTCATAAATTCCAAGGCCATTATGATCACCTAGTCCAGGGGTCTCAAACACAAGCCTGCGGGCCACATTTGCTGCGGCCCACCAAGCTCCCCGCAACCCCCTCCGTCAGTTATTTCCTGTGGCCACCAAGATCCCGTCCCCCGCCACTCCTCCAGCACACCTTGTCCCTGCTCCTCTACCTACCTCCAGGCACTTCCTGCCGCCAAACAGCTGTTTGGCGGCACTTAGCAGTTTCCAGGAGGGAGGGGGAGGAGCAGGGAGCCGTGTGCTCAGGGGAGGAGGCGGGGCAGGGATTTGGGGAAGGGGTTGGATTAGGGGCAGGGAGGGGGCGGAGTTGGGGTAAGGACTTTGGGAAAGGGGTGGGAAGAGGCGGGGCAGGGTCGGGGCCTCATGGAAAGGGTGGAGTGGGGGCGGGGCCAGGGGGCAGCATGGGGGAGCAGTGTCAGTGATGTGGCCCTCGGGCCAATGTATTAGTCTTCATGCGGCCCTCCTGGTAATTTGAGTTTGAGATCCCTGATCTAGTCTGACCTCCTACATAACAGAGGGCAAAGAACTTTCACGAAATAATTCCTAGAGCGAATCTTTTAGAAACACGTCCAATCTTGATTTAAAAATTGCCACTGATGGAGAATCCATCATAACCCTGGATAAGTCGTTCCAATGCTTTGATAAAGGGTTGTATGCGGAAGGGTGGTTAAAGGGAGTGACGGAAGGTTGGTATCTCTAGGGGTCAAAGTTAAGGTGGATCGTCCGTGTTCTGTGGTAGTTGTGATAATAGTAAGGTGTATGGGTGTGAGCGAAGGAGTACTATTGAGTGGCTTATATTTCTGTTCTGTTTTTGCGGATTTGAATCAGGAAGGGTGTGTGTGTGGCAGCCCTAATTGCTTCACAACAAAGCTTTTTGTGTATTATTTCCCTAAGATTTTTAATGCTTATTTAGAAGTGGTCACTGGATGGGGATTTTTTCCCCCGCATCAACAGTGAGGCACAAATCCTGTTGTAAGATCATTTACAAAATCTGACAGTAAATTGTAGGTCCTTATGGAGAGGGTATTATATGAGCCTACCCCGTGAATCAGATTTCCATGGACCTGACCCAGTCAGTCATATTTGTGTGCACCTACCCCCCAATCTCCGCATCAACCAGTCAGGCTTGCATGTACCTGGTTCTCTTGAACAGTCAGGCTTACAGTCTTATGGGTGGCCAGCTCCCATCAATCAAGTTTGTAAGTATAGTGAATACAATTACAGTAAAAATGTTCCAAAATCTAACAACAACAACTCCTTGTTGTACCAGTTTTCCTTCAGGCGCACCTCTCTATCAAGTTTTGTGTAAATGGACGATGTTTTTGAGAGAGATCAGTCAACAATGACCAATAGGATGGCCAAGGAGAAATTTCAGCTGAAGTCAAAGGCTTCCTGTTAAAAAGAATCATAACAGTTTGTTGGATTTTTTTTTCATGTTTTTTTTTTAATTATTTTTTAAAGAAACATTTTGTGGAAGGTTATAAAACATAGGAAGAACTTAGTAAGTATATTTTAAAAACACATTAAATAATTTTCAAAAGTATTCATGGAGCAGTGAAATGCTTATAGCGCTTGGTGAGCAGGCACATTTCAAAAAGAAGATACTATAGTGAAAAATTATGATTATTTACTTTTTTTATATGTATTGCAGTAGCTTCTCGCACTCTGAGACATGGATAATGCATTTCATTTTTGAAATCCGGTTTACTTGAGCATTTTAGGAAAGCCAAATCTCTAAAAGGATAAACTTCCACTTTTGCACTTCGATAATTTATACATAACTGAAGTATTTTTTAAAAATCTGAACAAAGTATTTGCATGCCATGTTTCAGCGTAGACAAAATTTCTGTGATGAAGTTATATATCGTGTTTGGACTCATTGACTATAGGAGTCTCAGTTTGACAGAATATGTTGCCCTGATTTTGGAATCCTAATGTACTTACAGCTATGAGTTGTGCCTCTTTTTTATTCCATTTATTTAGTTTTACAAAATGCACTCATCACATAATCTCCAGGGGAATGTATAATATTTAAAAATAATGCACACAACTTGTTGACCAATGTTAACACTAAGATACCCTCCTCAGGAAATAAGCAAAATACCTACCCTACAGTCACCTTCCCCTCAGCTGCTTTCTATTTAGGGTTGCCAGGCGTCCAGTTTTCAACTGAAACACCTGGTCAAAAAGGGAACCTGGCGGCTCTGGTCAGCACTGCAGACTGGGCTGTTAAAAGTCTGGTGGGTGGCGCAACTGGACTAAGGCAGGCTCCGTGCCTGCCCTGGCTCTGTGAAGCATATGGCATGTCCAGCTCCTAGGCGAATGGGCGGCTAGGGGGCTCCGTGCACTGCCCCCGCCCCAAGCACTGGCTCCACAGCTCCCATTGGCCGGGCACCGCGGCCAATGGGAGCTGCAGGGGCAGTGCCTGCAAATGGGGGCAGTGCGCACCGCTCAGAGCTGCCTGGCTCCACCTCTGCTTAGGAGTCAAAGAGACATGCTAGCCACTTCCAGGAGCCGCCTGAGGTAAGCACAACCTGCACCCTGAACCCCCTTCTGCACTCCAAGCTCCTTGGTCCCAGTCCGAAGCCCGCTCCTACACACCAAGCCCCACACCAGAGCCCTCACCCCCCTGCACCCTGAATCCCCCATTTGTGGCCCTACCCCGGAGCCTGCACCCCCAGCCAAAGGCCTCACCTCCTCCCATACCCCAACCCCATGCCCAGCCCAGTGAAAATGAGCAAGTGAGTGAGAGTGGGGGAGAGCGAGCGACAGAACGAGGGGGGATGGAGTGAGTGGGTGGCGGGGCCTCAGAGAAGGGGCAGGATAGGACAAGAGTGTTCGGTTTTCTGCAATTGGAAAGTTGGCAACCCTATTTCTACTGCCACTGAAACCATGGCCAGTGCTGCCATTTTAGGCCCCAGTCCGATAACTGGATCTACTAATGTGGACTCTGTGCCCATGTGGAGCAGCAATAACGTATATGGGTTCTCTAATCTATGAGATTAGGGGGTCTGTCCTAGTGGTACTGATTGCAGGATTACAGCCTTAATATACTAGTTTTAAGAGCTGCTGACAAAAGAAATAATGTTTATGGAAATCCTTGGGGCATGTTAAATAATAAATGTTGGTAATCCTGGTTTATGGCTGGAAAAATGAAGATGAACTATGAAGTAAGGTACCGTATGTGCTTTCCACCCCAACCCTTCAGTTAAATAAATTTATTTTTATTTTCCTTGTGTAAGGTATTTTCTGTAATCCTCAGTGCATTGTTTTTATTGAATGACTAATGCATCTGGTAGCTCTGTATTATATATACTGAATCACTTCTTTGTTTTATGATATATTTAAATGTTTTAAATCTCTATGGAAATGAAATATTGCAAAGGACTTTAACCTTTTGTTCTGGGGTATGTTTGTGCGTGTCATTTGTGTCAGCACAGCCTGTGCTACGGAGAAAATATTCTGACTGATGAAGATTACCAAGGTACTGTTTCACAAAATGTATCTAGAAAATAGAGATGAGATGAGGAACAGGTGTGTTTTTGTGGGGGGGTTTTCAGAACCTAAGTTTTGTATTCAGAGTTTGCATACAGTCATTGTAAACTGAAAATAATGCACATCTGTTGCCTCTGCTATACCACCCCCCTTATTTGTCATTTTTCACCGGCGTCAGAAACGTTGCTCCGAACACCTGAACTGATCTTTTCATTTTTCTAAGCCATTGTTTATCAACACCCATAGAGTTAACTTATGGTTTTCCCCTCTTCTGTTCTCTGGCTGCAGTTAATTCACACTTTGAAGCTAAGGCAGGCCTTGTCTACCAGTTATATTGGTGTACTTATACCAGTATACTCTACCCCTGACCCGTGTGGATACTTTTATTCTTCTTCAAGTAGTACCCTCAGGGTCCTACTTAGGACGGAAGAACCCAATGCACAGCTACAGACTAGGGACCGAATGGCTAGGCAGCAGTTCTGCGGAAAAGGACCTAGGGGTGACAGTGGACGAGAAGCTGGATATGAGTCAGCAGTGTGCCCTTGTTGCCAAGAAGGCCAATGGCATTTTGGGATGTATAAGTAGGGGCATTGCCAGCAGATCGAGGGACGTGATCGTCCCCCTCTATTCGACATTGGTGAGGCCTCATCTGGAGTACTGTGTCCAGTTTTGGGCCCCACACTACAAGAAGGATGTGGATAAATTGGAAAGAGTCCAGCGAAGGGCAACAAAAATGATTAGGGGTCTGGAACACATGACTTATGAGGAGAGGCTGAGGGAACTGGGATTGTTTCGTCTGCAGAAGAGAAGAGTGAGGGGGGATTTGATAGCTGCTTTCAACTACCTGAGAGGTGGTTCCAGAGAGGATGGTTCTAGACTATTCTCAGTGGTGGAAGAGGACAGAACAAGAAGTAATGGTCTCAAGTTGCAGTGGGGGAGGTTTAGGTTGGATATTAGGAAAAACTTTTTCACTAGAAGGGTGGTGAAACACTGGAATGCGTTGCCTAGGGAGGTGGTGGAATCTCCTTCCTTAGAAGTTTTTAAGGTCAGGTTTGACAAAGCCCTGGCTGGGATGATTTAATTGGGGATTGGTCCTGCTTTTGAGCAGGGGGTTGGACTAGATGACCTCCTGAGGTCCCTTCCAACCCTGATTATTCTATGATTCTATACCCCTACGTGTGCTCCACTTCAGATGTGCATGAGCCCCTGTATCACTGATCAGAGATTTTTGTTAGCAGTGCCTGTTAGGCCTGCACATACACTCTACACATTTTTGTGGCTGGTATCAAGGAGATAGAGGTCCGCACAGGAGAATTGCCCTCAGTTCCTCTCAACCCACTTTGGCCTGAGACTGAGTATAGAGTGTGCCTGTTCTCTTCACATATTCATTTCCAGTATAGTTAATATTTTTAGTGTTAGTTACTTTAGCTTCTTAGTATTTATTGGGAACTGTTGGTTCCTTTTTGTTTTTTGACGGTAAGGGATTGTTCTGAATGTGGTTTTGGTATATGCCAGGATCCCTGAGTTCTAAGAGTTGTCTTTTCTGCTGGGAGGTTATCCCAGTCAATGCTGGGCCTCTGCTATTTGGATATTACAGTGACTGAAATCTGCAGAGCTGCAACCTGATCCTCTGTACATACTTTCCCCAACCTGTATGCTGTGGTTCCTGCCTGTAGATCAGATACTGCAGTTGGCAACGCAGTTCTGTTTTCAGTAATGGAATCTGTTCTGAAGCTCCCCCCTCCTTAGGGGATACTGCTTGGGAGTCACCAGAAGTTGGGCAGCCATCAGGACACCACTTGAGGAAAGAGGAGAGCTTACTCACTTTGTGGAAAAATTGGAGTTCTTTGAGATGTGTGTCCCTACAGATGCTCCACTATCTGCCTTCCTTCCCCTCTGCATTGAAGTTTTCCTTGTGGGACTTTGCGGTAGAGACGAAACTGATGGTGGTTCACCCATGGAGCCCTATATATCCTCGGTGTGGGGTATGAGGATGTATTGAGTGCATGCTTGGGCTAAATGGGCACTGCTACCAAATATCTGTGATCAAAGGCACACCTGAAGTAGAGCACCCATTGGGGGACACACCTCAAAAAACTCCAGTTACTGTACAAAGTGAGTGACCTCTCTTTCTGGTGTACCCTCCCCCATGCCCTTGTGTGGACATGCTTATTCCAGTATAAGAGAGGCTTTTTAAAATTTAGCTTAAGCCCTTTCACAAGTGACACAAGCTAAACTGAAAAAAGGCACACTTATACCAGAATAAAAGTGTTTACATTGGGGGTTATACCAGTATAATGATATCAGTTTAAATTCACACCTTATTTTATACTGGTGTAACATTCCTATGTAGACAAGCCTTTATATCTTCCTTGAATTACATTTTTATATCTACTGCTTCTTGAATTTATTCTCTGACCTATTCTTTTGCTTCACCCTCGCCGTCACTATTTTGGACACCAATTCCTGCATAGTCCTTGCACAAATATCTCTTCTTTCATGTTGCCCCTTATGTTTGAAATGTCCTACAAGCTTTTGCTTGTGCTTCGCTATCCTAGATCTGTAACCTATCTTCTTTCTGCTGTCTGGTGTACATGGCATCCCGTTTGTCTGCCTGATCCATCATTTTCATTGTGAGCTCTTCAGGGCAGGGAGCTCTTGTGCAGCATATGTACTCTGAAGAACCTTCCACACTTGTGGGCTCCATGAAATGATCGTACACCATCTTGGAAGGCCAATGTTTGCTCATTCTAGTGTCCCCTGTGAAGGGTTTGGGGCCTTTCACTGCATCCTAAAGCCACAAATCAAAAACAAAAAGCATAAGTGGTTTTGGTTTTTTACTTTCAAAATTGAAATACAACGACAAAGGTTTTGCAAAAGCAAAATGAAAGCCCTGCCCTGTTCATTCTAGAAAATAAAACTGATGCTGTATAACAGAAGCACTGGCATTTGATTCAGTGCTTCTCAAATAAATGCAACTTATGCTTTAGGAATATTTGTACATAAAATATAAAGTGCATTTTTTCAAAAGTGCCTACATAATTTAGGAGTGCAAGTCCCATTGACTTTTCACTGGCACTTGAGCTTCTAAGTCAGGTTAGGTGCTTTTCTAAGTTAGGTGCTTTTGAAAATCCCACCCTGAGTTTATGTTGGTCCTGTATTACATTATTTGGATAATCACAGACTGAATAATATAGACTGTCACAAAACTGGGTAAATCTACATACAGTAAATGAGAAGAAAAGCATTCATCGTCAACCACAGGTGGACATGGATAAGTGCCTGGATGGGTATGGGGGAGGGGAGAAGGAACACAATAGATTGATGGGAGTAGTTAGAAAAGAGAAGAATAAAGGAGACGGGGAGAAGCCAGAAAAGAAGAGACAGAACATGTACAGGACAAGGTAGAGAACACAATGTGGTTTGGAGGGAAAGAGGAAATGGAGCCTGAAGACTTTTCAGGAAAAGATATTCAATGATCTGCTTTAGGTAATACAAGAGAGAACAAATGAAATGAGGAACGGCAAAGAAGGTAATGCAAAATCGAGAGAGGTTGTAGATCTGCCCAGAAATAATTACTCCTCAAATCATTCAAATGCTACCACATGGATTGCAAGGAACAATTTCCTAAGACAAAACTTTGCAATCACAATGTAATATAGGATAGATAAGAGTTCGGCAAAGCTTGTGCTTTAGGGTATGTCTGCTGAGCATTTTGGAGCCTGTGGGAGCGAGTCTCCAGCCTGGGTCGACAGACTCAGGCTAACAGTAGTGCTCTAAACATAACTCCATAGACACCACTTTGAAGTTGCAGCTCAGGCTGGAGCTTGGGCTCTGAAGCATAGGGAGGGTTTGGGTGCAGAGCCAGAGCTCCAACCTACGCTGCAACTTCAAAGTGGTGTCTAGAGAGCTATTTTTAGAACACTAGCATGAGCCCCGTTGGCCTGAGTCTGTCGACCCAGGCTGGGAGGCTCATTCCCACAGGCTCCAAAATGCTGCGTAGATGTACCCTGAGGTCCTCTCATGAAATACACACCTCGAGTGGCAATGACGCCCTGGGTGGGCAGGTCAGGTGAAAAGGCAGAAAAGACTCAAGCAGGGCCAGCATGTTACACAGCACACTCAAAAGCGCACACATTTTAAACTACATTTAGTGCTAAAGGAGTAAACCACGCCTATACAATAATTGCATTTACTTCATAGACTGCTAATTATCTCAACAGGATTTAGTGAGCCTGTGTCCACTTGATTCATCCTAATTGGGAGCCATGTCATCCTAATCCGTAATTTCCTCTGCAGTTTGGGTTTGGAAATCTATACAGTCTCTTCTAAGGTGCCTGTCCCGATGGTAGTTACAATACTATTTCAGAGCAGCAGCTTCTGAAGTGGGAGTTGTAATTATTCCATATGAGTTAGTGAATCTGCTAAAGTCTTTTTTTTCCCTTTGCTTGTGAGTTAGGTGTTTTTTAAACACACTGATTCTGGTCTCCCAGCTCTGTAGGCAGCACCTCTCATGTTGGCTGTAGCATGAGTAGTGGAGTGACTGGATACAGCCATGGGCGGCCTGTAACTTGTTGTTCAATGATCATGATCCATAACTTCCTCAGGGAGGGGACATCCGGCACATTCTTAGGTCCTTCTGCATACTCTGGTGTTTTACAACTGGAGAGTCATGCCCAGTCCTGCAAATCTGCCATGGATTCAGAGACCAATGGCTAGATATCAAAGTTCTGTGGACAGGGCTGTTTTTGCTGGTAAAACTGAGAGTATCTGGAGAAGAGGATGCAGGAAGAGAGTGGGCTGCGGGGAAGAGGCTGAAGGTAATGCCAGGAAAAAGTGGTTGTGTAATAATAATGTGTGGCTGGACTTTACTCCACGGTGGAAGAGAGAAACAAGAGCATGTGACACCAAATGTACACAGGTAATGGTGTGAAATATGAAGCTGACATTGGTGAGCTCACTGCATGGAAGAAGGCAAGGACACGTGGTGTGGGTTTTAACCAGGTTGCAAAGTTAATAGTCAAACTATATCCCAGGTTCCTGTCAGTGGACAGCCCAGCACAGTCTCTTCCACCCCATTGATCCTTTGCCAATTCTTGGGGATTTCCACCACACGGGGAGCCAATCATCATGCTAGGAGGTCTCTGGATGCCTCTATTCACCCGCTAGCATCTCTCCCCCTTGCGGGGTTGAGGCAAGAGGGGACCTCTATCCCCAGCCAGCACTGCATTCAAGCACATTGGCAGGGCAGTCTCCTCGAGGTAGTGCCCTGGCCCCTGGTTCCAATTTGCCCCCACGTGGTTAGACATGATTGACCCCTCTCAGTGTGCATCCCAAGGGCATCTCCTTATGTTACCTTGCTGGACTGGGAGCTTATTTCAGCGAGTTCCTGCATTAAGCACTTGCCACATGGATGCACCAGCATCAGCTTCCTCCCCACCCATCACAGGCTACCTAAAAGTTCAATAAAAGTTCAACCCAATACTGAGATCATACAGGAACAAATCAGCACCTTTATCGTAGCACTGCACTCTGTCTTTTCACACTCTGGGCTGATAACCGAACCACCTTGGGACTCCAGTCATGTCAGTATTTCCCAGCTGGCCTATCCACCTTTTTCATTGTGGGGCTGCAGTCTGCCAAACCCTGCAGGCTAGTATCTCCAACTGTGCTGTCTCTACGCCAGAAAACGTCCATCAGTCCTCCAGGATCCTGCTTAACCTTCCATATCAGTTGTAGCCTGGAGCACCTTCCCAGGTCGTTCTCCCGTAGGTGGATAAAAGTGATGTCTGGTGTGGCCTCACGGGGCACCAGCCTATGCAAAAGAGGCATGAGCTGGTCCCAGCACATGCCCCATCTGCTGCACCAAGACAAAATTTTCATCGAGCCTGAGGCTCGGCTGCGAGGCCCTTGTTGATTTATATGTCCCCTTGTGAGCCCAGTGCACAATGCTGTGCCCATCAATCCATACCCCCAGCCATAAACATGCTCTGATATATTCTATATGATAGACATGGGGAAGGAAGCCAATCTGATTAAAACCCATGGTGCTTACAGCCCACCACCTGCATCAGCCTGCTCTCAGCATCTGCACATAGGACTTATAGACCCTGGATCACCTGCACCCTATAGCCTGGACCTCTGGTGCCCAGACCCAGCTTGACAGGCGCTGTTGCAGCCTCTTATATGGAATGAGTGGAAGCCATATTCTCCTGGTGGCAGCCCCCTCCTAAACACTACCACAAATTGTAATTGGTTAGGAAGGCACGGTTCCCCATGCAGGATCAGGGGACCCTCATTGGGTGGCCGTTGAGCCACATATGCCTGCAGTGCCCTTATAGGACACAGGTCCCTCCCACCAGAGTGGTGCAACCTCGCCCATCCCAATTCTATCAGTTTTTGATGTGTGGACCTTGAGCTATAAATAGACTGTGAATTTGATATGGCCCTATTTTGGTCAATTTCACAGTCATAGGATTTTAAAAATCGTTAATTTCATGATTTCAGTTATTTAAATCTGAAATTTCACTGTGTTATAATTGTAGGGGCCGTGACCCCAAAAAGGAGTTGTGGGAGGTTTGCAAGGTTATTGTAGGGGGGTTGCAGTACTGCTACCCTTACTTATGCACTTCTGCTGGCGGTGATGCTACCTTCAGAGCTGGGCAGCTGGAGAGTACTGGCTGCTGGCTGGGATCCCAGCTCTGAAGGCAGAGCCGCCATCAGCAGCAGCAGTGCAGAACTAAGGTTGGCAAGGTATGATATTGCCACCGTTACTTCAGCCCTGCTGCCCGCAGAGCTGGGCCCTCAGTCAGCAGTTGCCACTCTGGCTTCCCAACTCTGAAGGTAGCAGCGCAGAAGCAAGGGTGGTATGATATTGTATTGCCACCCTTACTTCTGCACTGCTGCTGGCAGGGCACTGCCTTCAGAGCTGGGTGCCCGGTTGACAGCTGCCGCTCTCCAGCTGCCCAGCTCTGAAGGCAGCGCAGAATTAAGGGTGACAATACCGTGACCTTGTGACAGCCCCCCCCCACGCAACTCCCTTTTGGGTCAGGATCCCCAATTTGAGAAATGCTGGTCTTCCCCAATGAAATCTGTATAGTTTAGGGTAAAAGCACACAGAAGACCAGATTTCACAGTCCGGGACATGTTTTTCATGGCTGTGAATTTGGTAGGGCCCTAGCTATAGAAAGTCACCGTCCCACTGCACATGCTATAGTTTTGAAAACCCACCCTGAAGAGTCTCCCTTGGCTAAAGGGAACAACTCACTGACTTGCAAGGCCCCAAAGAAAGCCAACAGAAAGGCTTCCTTGAAGACAACAGCCTCACTGCCTGAACAGTAGACCGAAGGAAGAACCTCAACTAATTGCCTAAGGATCTGCAAGATTGCTGGCTTCTTGATGTTGCGCCACGTCCTGGCAACCTGGGCCCAACTCTCCTGCATCCTGCGGATCATGAATCCCTGATAGGGGTCCGGGTAACCCGCAAACCTTCAGTAAAGGCCACTCCGGACAACCGGTTATCTCTAGCAAGACCATGAACTGCCAACTGCCAAATGCCCAAGGCCCTGGGTAGACCCTCGGCCTCCCCTGAAATGCCTCAAACACAGCTGCGTAAGCTAAAAAGGTGTGTGGTGCAACTGCTCCCTTGGCTGTGGATACTGCTTTTAGCAACCAAGATTCCAGAGGCTGCCGGCATTTGTACTGGCACTTTCTTGGCCTCCGCTGCTAATGCTCTGAATCTGTAGATCTGGAATCGAGACAGCATCGGCTATGCTGTTGTTAAGCCCAGACACATGCTTGGCAGTGAAATGAATATTGCATGCACGTTGTTAAACATCTCTAGGTAGAAGAGAATGCTATGTGAGCCTTAGTCGCATTAAGGAATCCATGCAGCTGGAGTCGCTCCTTCCCCTCCCTGTGAAGAGCTGCTGTGCTCCGTGCTAAGAAGGGAAATCTCTCTTCCACAGGGCCAGGGTGGTAGTGAGACATGATAGAATAAGCCCTGCTGTCCTGCCCTTAAATCATTCCAGCAAGAGTGGAGTTAAGTGCATTCCAGTTCCTGTCAGGGAGGACAAAGGAGACAGGCAAGCCTCAGTTCAGAGTGTAATATGCACATTTCAGGAAGCATGGACCATTTGGGGCAAGTAGGATTCCATCCCAGAGCTGGCTCTGCTCATCTCAGCATCTGAGCTGCACTCCCCAGGCCCACTTGAGAGCACATGGAAAGAGAGGGAGAAGTTGAACCGTTTCCCCCATTCAGGAATCTGGTAATGAGTGTTCCATTCCTCCAGTGAGTGACTGGTGCACTCACATTGTAGCCAGTCTGTGGGTCCATGAAACACCCATCTGACTGGAAGAATTCTGCACTGGCGCTGACTGATGTGCTTGAGCAGGACTGGTATGCAAGGACCGAGATGAACACACTGAAAGCCATTTAAGGCGTAGTCTAGTAAATCAGACATGGGCTGAAGTGGGGGGTTAAGCTCCCTCCTACACCAATGCCTTGTCTTGAGATCCCAGTTAGGACATGGAGCTCAGTGGAGCTGCCTTCAGATTCTCCCATTTAATAGACCAGATTGCAGCCCTGCAACACTGAAGGCCGCATCATGATTTGGGGACATGTCTCAGTCTCATGATTGCTGAGGGACAAAGGTGTGTCAGTGGCTACCAGGGTCATCCATACCCACAGCATGGCAGAGATTCTAGCATAGAGGTGGCTCCTTACTCAACAAGAAGAGTTGGTTTAGCTCTATAAGTGAGGGTTCATTGGAGGGAAATGTCTCTATTGCAGCATTACACCATTCAAAGTAAGCTAACAACTCAATCCATTCTGCACAGCCTTGCGTACAAGCCCCGTCCTGCACCTCATACCAGTGTTTACTCAGTGCATAGTTATCACAGGGCTTTTCAAGCATCTTTCACGAGATGAGCCTCCTCATACCCCCATTTTCTTGGGTTCCCTTGGGAGGGGAGGAGCTCAGCAAGATGTGGGAGTAGTAATTTGCCTTCCAATCACAAATGATTGTCCTCCCCCAGCTTGTACTGTGCATTAGAATTTAAAAGGCTGCGTTCTCATGGACAAAGACTTCTGCACTCCAGGGGGAAGAGCACAGGAGCTCTGTTCTCCTTGCCCTTCAGTGCTTTGGAGCTCTGTAGACTCCCAAAGTCCGGAGCTCCTCATACCTTGCACTTTCTTCAAGAGTTTGAGTAATTTGCAGGATTCCCATTTCTCTTCCACTCTTCTTGCCTTTCATAGACTTTAAGTTCTGTGGACATTACAAAGCTTGCATTCCTATAATAAACTACCTCAGTTTTTACAAATTCCTCTTCTAAAATTGTCATTAACTGTTCCCTAGATTTTAATGTCCTCTAACAGTATATAAAAATTAAACTGTTGTTTAGATTAGAGGGAGCCAAAAATGGTTAGGTTTTGAATAACATTTCAAAAAGTGTCATTTTTATTTATCCATAACCTAACAAGTTATTTGACCAGTTGCCTTAATAAAATATGTGTAGTGCCTTGAAAATAACAATAAAAATACTTATAGGAAACACATTTTTACTTAAAAGTTTTGACCAGTTCTACTTATGTGCTTTTTAAGCTGCAATAAGCTATCAGAATGCAAACTGCTCAAGCACACATTATCTGCATTATAATTAAGTACTACTATTGTTAGTAAATCTTGCTTAATTACAATCCGTTACATACATTTTGGAGGAGATCTGACTGTAGAGAGTTTGAAGGGATAATAACCAGTCATTTTTGGTCACAAAGAGAGCTAAGAAATATTAGACACTAGTCAATTTCAGGATAATTTTTAATGACGTGTAAGTGAAAAACTTTCTTCTAACTTTTCAGAAAAAAAACTTCAATCAAACTCATTTTCCCCCGATAACAATCTAACAATTTTAATTCAAGACTGCACGATTGTAACTCACTGTTCTATGTAAGGCTGTCAATAGAGGTCAGTCAGAAACTGGGGGGTGTGGATCAGCGTTCACATTGCACTTCCTGTCAATACTCAGCCCAGGCCGGGGAAGCTAATGATCCAACCAGCAGACCAAATTTGGTGATGAATCCTGGTCACATTTGCTCATATGCTAAGAAGAGTCAGAAACTCCAGCATGCACAATGTGCAGCAGCTGGCTTTTTTGAGTGGGTCTAGCCATTAAAAGCACATCACACCAGTGCTCTGCCTTCTCCTTTAGTTTGCTTCTGGGTAGAGTTCACTTTCCTGGTCCTTGTCTTTAAGGCTCTAAATGGTCTGGAACCAGGTTACTTCAGAGACAACTGTTATAAGTTGGGTCACAGAAACCCCCTTGGGACTGCCACCTGATGTGCTGAGACTACCTCTGAGCCCGTTTTCCCTGTCAGCTTGGGACTTCAGAACCCAAGCTTGTTGAGCCAGACGCACTAGCCTGCTGCAAAAACAGACCCAAGTCTGAACCACGTCCCCCAAAGCTGCAGGCTTTAACTGAAAACAACTTAGCAGGTTCTCCTGGTGCCAGCACCCAGATACCCAGTTCCGAATGGGATCCAAACCCCAAATAATCCATTTTATTCAGTATAAAGCTTATACAGGATAAACTCATAAAGTGTCCACCCTCTATAACACTGATAGAGAGATATGCACAGCTGTTTGCTCCCCCACGTATTAATTATTTACTCTGGGTTAATTGATAAGCAAAAAGTGATTTTTATTAAGTATAAAAAGTAGGATTTAAGTGGTTCCAAGTAATAACAGACAGAACAAAGTAAGTCATCAAGCAAAATAAAGCAAAACACGCAAGTCTAAGCCTAATCCATTTAGAAACTGATTACAGATGAAATCTCACCTCCAGAGATGTTCCAGTAAGCCTCTTTCACAGACTGGACTCCTTCCTAGTCTGGGTCCAGCAATCACTCACAGCCCCGTAGTTACTTTGTTCCAGTTTCTTTCAGGCATCGCTTTGGGGTGGAGAGGCCATCCATTAAGCCATCTGAAGAGAAAATGGAGAGGCTTCCAGGGCTTTTTATATTCTCTCTCTTGTGGGCAGAAACCCCTTTGTTCTTCTGTGCAAAGTCACAGTAACAAGATGGGGTTTGTAGCCAACCAAGCAAGTCACATGTCTATGAATGATTCAGCTTTTTGAAGGCCAACACCATTGTTTACATGTTAGTTTGAACATTCCCAGGAAAGGTCAGATGCGGATAAGCAAACCCCAAAGTCCATTGTCAGTTAAGTGTTTCTTGATTGGGCACTTACTGAGAATAGTCCTTTCTCAAGAAGCTGACCAAATGCTTCGCTGTTGCTACTTAGAATCAAACATATTGAGATACAAGTACATAGCCAATATTCATAACTTCAAATACAAAAATGATACACCCATACAGACAGCATAATTATAACCAGCAAACTACAACCTTTCCATGGACCCCCCACTTGGCCTCCTCTGTACAAGAACTGGTGCAACCACAGGACCCTGATTGCAATAATGATCTATACGGTCATAGTTCATGTCAATAACATCACAACAACCTCTCCAGTCACAAGCTGCTGAGACAACCACACTCATGAGGGACACTGAAGCTGTCAATGACCAGCACAAAACTTTCAAGAGCTGCAGTCAAAGCATTTTCAGTGAAGGGGCTCAGATGTAGAAGATATAATGCAGGAGTTAAGAGTGAGCCTTAGTTTGACTGTTTTCAGAGCCCATTACATAACATGTAGTCTTATCCAAAATAATCTGAAGACTAGAGGGGAGGGGAGTAAAGACAAAGTATAACCGGCCTTTGAAAAGCGGTGGAAAAGAAAGCGTTACAGATGGCAAACAGGAAACAGTGGCCGAAGGCATTTGATGAAGCAAAGCTGAAGAAAGCAATTTCTGGGTTTGACTGGAGCCAGACAGAAAAGTGGGATGAGGACTATAGTATCTTTGCTGACAAGCTGAGACGTTGCATAAAAGCAGCTGAAATTGAAAAGCTGAAGAAGGTGAAGGGAAGAGATCTTGAATGAAACAAAAAGTTTGTTGGAGAAGCGGAGAAATATGAAAAGGAGCTCGGATAACAATCTCGAGTACTCCATTCTGTGCAAGCTTATACGGCGAAAACTGAAGGACGATTTTGAGAACTTCCGGAAAGAAAAGCTCCTCAAAACAGCTGAATCATGGAAGAGCATCAGGACATGCAAGCGGGAATTGATGCAGTATAGATTGAGCGTAACAGCATTGAAGAACAAGGACGGAGAGACAGTAATCGACAGAGCAGGGATGGAGGAGGTCTGCAAGGACTTCTATACAGAACTGTTCAAATCAAGAATCAACGTCCCTCTCCCAATGCTCCAAGAGTCAGAAGAACATGTCCCCCCGATAATTATCAGTGAAGTCAGAAGCGCATTACACTAGATGAAAAAGGGAAAAGCTCCATGCAAAGACGGAATAACGTCAGAAATGATTTCTGCAGGAGGTGAAAACATTTGGAAGGTCCTTGCTTTAAGATTCAGTCAATATCTTGAAGAAGGAAAAATACCATCAAGCTGGAAAGAGTTGAATACCATCTTGCTGCACAAGAGGGCAGTTGAGAAAATCTTAAGAACTACTGCCCTATATGCCTGCTCTCTCACATTTACAAGCTCTTTACAAAGGTGATAATTAACCAACTCTCGCAGAGTCTGGATGAACAACAGCCGAGAGAGCAGGTAGGGTTTCGAAGAAATTTCAGCACAATTGACCATATATTTACTCTTAGCCAGCTCCTAGAAAGAGCGAGGGAATACAAACTCCCACTGTGCATTGCTTTCGTCGACTATGAAAAGGCCTTTGATAGCGTCGAGTTTAACGCAATATTAAAGGCACTTGCAGAGCAGGGCATTAACACGCAATACATCCGTTTGTTGAAGGAAGCGAATACTAGATGTACAACAGACATTACTCTCCTCGAAACTCCCCTCCGCATCCCAATCAAGAAAGGCATGAAGCAAGGAGATATGATTTCACCAACACTATTCACAGCCTGCCTCAAAATGGTTACGAACAAGATCAACTGGAGGAGTGGTGTCAACATAAATGGAGAATGAATCTCATCTCCGATTTGCGAACGACATCGTACTAATTGCCAAAAGCACCAACCAACTGCAGAGCATGCTACGAAGACTCGACAAGAAAAGCAGTCAGGTCGGCCTGAAAATGAACCGCTGCAAAACGAAATACATGTGATCAGACATCTTACGAAAAGCCCGAATAATGGTAACAGGAGAAGAAATCGAAGAAGTGGAACAGTACGTATATTTGGGCCAAGAAGTTAATATGCACCAAGACCTGAAAAGTGAAGGATTCTGGCAGGATGGTGTGCATTTAATTCCATCAAGGACGTCCTCAAAGGAAAAATCAACAAGACCACATGTACAAATATCTTCAATTCAACAGTGCTGCCAGCCATGGTGTATGGCAGTGAAACATAGGCACTGACGAAGAGAGAAGAGCAGCGGCTGTCGGTAGCTGAAAGGGCAATGGAACAAGCTATGTTGGGAATTTCCCTTCTGGATTGCATCCCAAATTAAACTATCAGAGAATGCAGTGGTGTAAAAGATATTGTCATGGAACTCAGACATAACAAGATGCGATGGGCGGGCCACACAGCATGGCTCATGGACAATAGGTGGACTGCAATCATTGCTGAGTGGTACCCACGAGAATAGAAAAGACCACCTGGTCGGCCTCCAAGAAGATGGGAAGATGACATTGTTAAACGTTTCGGATGAACGTGGAGAAGAAAGGCAAGAGTGCAAGAAGAATGGTGGACTTGTTGTGATCGACGCAGTCTTAATGACAGCTGAAGACCAACTGATCCAGTGATAAGCAGCTGAACCTAGTATCGCAAGAGCAAGGCCACTTCTAATTTAAATGTTTTGCTAATCTTAATTCTGTTTTTGGCACCTAGATACTACTGTGACTGGCACCTTATAAATAACTTAGATGGGAGATATATATCAAAGGGGAAGGAGAGAAGGTATGCAACTGAGTCATCTGTGTACAAATGGTATTGTCCTCCCATGAGCCAATATTATGCGTATAGGGAGATTGCAAACAATAGGGGATTGACATAAGGACCCCAGGGGACCCCTGTGAAGCAAAAAAGATGATAATATCTGTGAGTATCCTATAGGATCTGTTAGAAGAAAGTCACTGGCATACAGACTGGGAAAACTACCCAGTGCACACCACACCAAGGTGAGAAGAGAAAGATCCACAGTGACAGGAAGAGCTGATAAATTGAAGAGGGTGAAAATAGAAGTGAGACCTTTGGAGCATAGTCGCTAATAATTCTAGTGATGGATGTTGTGGTAGAAAATGGGATTGGAAAAGTAGGAACAATAGGTAAGGAAGAATGTGTAACATTGTATGAGACACCTAGTACAGACATATATATATATATATATGTGGGGAATGCTCAAAGAGACAATTATTCCCTAAGACATACCCAGTGCTCCCAAGGAGGCACGAAGGAAATGAATCCTTAGTCCTGCCTATACCCTGCACCAGTCTACAGAGTGGGACTGGCAAGCAATGGGGAGTATGCACCCAATAAAGGTGTGTAGTCAGTCATAGGCTTGCTCCCTGTGCTTGTAGGGGAGCTTGTGGAAGTGTTTTGTCCTAAAATGCCTTGTGGTGTTCCCCCTGGGCAGGGCTGGTTGGCACCACCCCCAGTGCAGTGTTGTGCTTTAAAAGCACAGCTGAGCCTGAGTGGAGCATTGTCATCCTGATATGCATATATGCATTACCTCCGTTAGTTTGGGCTGCAAGTGTCAGTTGAGGGTGTACACATTTTAACTAATGTCAATTCAAATAAAGCATGAGTCTGTTCTTAGCAATCCTGGTGTGGCTTCCAAAGAAAACTTTAAAGGTTATGTTTGGTTTTAATGAAGAATGACAACATGAGTCACACTGCCTGTTTGGAAAGTGCAGAGAAGAAATGCTGCCAGTAATGAAGAATTGCCTGGGAACAAGAACCGCATCGGATGAAACAAAAAAGTTCAACCAGAGTGGCAAATGAAAGGGTCCTGTTGACTTTTAGTTGAGGTATAACAAGGAAAGATGGAAGAGCGATCTTTTGAATATTTAAAGCATTTTTATACTTTGTTAAAATCAATAAAGCATTAGCATAACATTATGGACTATATTTTGCAGCTGGTATAAATCAGCATACCTTCATTGATTTCAATAGAGTTAAGTCGACATACACCAGCTTAGGATCTGGACTTCTATCCCTACATTGTGCAAAACATTTGGTTTCATTTAGTCAGCTCAACAAATGAAAGAAAATCATACAAGAGCGAACAGGTTGCTGAATCTGAAAGGTCTGATATTACTACCTTACTAAAGGTCTGATGTTGCTACCTTAAGGCCTGCTTCTGTTCCCTTTGAAATCAATGCCAAAACTCTCACTAACTTCAGTAAAAAGAAAAGGAGTACTTGTGGCACCTTAGAGACTAACAAATGTATTTGAGCATAAGCTTTCGTGAGCTACAGCTCACTTTCGATGAAGTGAGCTTTAGCTCACGAAAGCTTATGCTCAAATACATTTGTTAGTCTCTAAGGTGCCACAAGAACTCCTTTTCTTTTTGCGGATACAGACTAACACAGCTGCTACTCTGAAACCTGTCATTAACTTCAGTGGGACCTTAAAGACACTAACTCCAATATATCTGTGTTAATTCATAGGGTTCTGAAAATACATTAATCAGCAGCTTGGTAAACTGGTTGAACAGCCCGATACCTTTGCTGAATCATCCTTGCTAGGAGATGCTCCTTTGCGTTACCATTTCTAGCATGTTGTTAAAGCAAACAGCATTTCTGATAAGAAATAGTTATTTTTCTGTGATAGGGCATCACTTACGTTTAAACAAAACTACTTTGAACAAACCACGATATACCCCAATCTGCTGAAATTAAGCTGGATATTAAATGTGTTTGGGGTAGATTGTTATGGGCCTTGTACAGAGGATATAAAGGAGGAATAGTATCAATGAGCATTTCATTCACCAACCCCTCCTACCTGTCATGAAGCACAATTAAATTCAAGAGCAATTTTTAAGACCATTGTTTTGTAGGATTTTTTGTTTTGGCTTGTTAATATATCCAAGAGTCTTAAAGAAGCAAGCTCAAAAGAAACAATCATTTGGATGGTGCCAGAAGAGAAACCCAGTCCGACACTTTTTGTAAACAGGTAGGGATGGGGTTTTCAAAGGGAGTTAAGTGCTTGATTCTCATTGACTTTCCTCCTTTCTGCACTTTAGGAAACCCCACCTGTAATGCCTGTGTTTATTGCAGTTTCTTGTAATCAGGCACTGTCCCATTAGTGGCAACTATGTCCAATGCAAGTATTTAACTTTGATCCCACTTCCTTTCCTCCTTGTCAGCCTTCCATCCTTCCCAAAACAGTGCCCAAAGAGACAAGGAAGATGAAAAATGTTCACAGGAATAGACTGTATAGTTTGCCCAGATGCCCTCTGTACTAAAGACCACTTGACATGTTCAAATATGTGCAGTAGGGAAGTACAATCTACACCATAAGCTTTTTGTCTGAGTGCTATTCCTATCTCATAAGAGCACCAAGAAAAAAGCACATTTAATCCAGTATAGTTCAAAACATAACTTTTGCATTTGCACCCAAAAAATGGGCCCGAGCTGAAGGGGCACAATCTGCCTTGCTCAAAATCAGTATACACGATCCCCTTTTACATCAGACAAAGGCAGGAAAGACAATGGACGAGAATTGGCTTGTACTTACACCAGTGTGAATCCAGAGTAACTCTATTGACTTCAGTGGAATTTCTCTGGATTTACACTGATGTCAATAAGAGCAGAATTTGGCTTAGCATCCTTAACTTAGCCCTGGTCTACCCTGGGGGAAGGAGGAGCTCGACCTAAGATATGCAACTTCAGCTACGTGAATAGCGTTGCTGAAGTTGGCGTATCTTAGGTCAACTTACCTGGCCATGAGGACAGCAACAAGTCGACCGCTGCCGCTCTCCCGTCGACTCTGCTTCTGCCTCTCGCAAGCTGGAGTTCCGGAGTCAATGGGGAGCACGTTTGGGGATCGATATATTGCGTCTAGACGAGACATGATAAATCGATCCCTGATAGATCAGTAGTGAAGACCTGTTCTTAGTTTTGAGGTTAAACATCTCCAACTGTGTGTGGAGCAGGGAAAAGTAACAACGTGGGCAGGTCCTGAACCATTAAATTATGGGTTTAGTGGCAACCATCAAGAACCAGACCTTTGAAATGCTATATCTGGACTTTTCTCCCCTAAGCTGTCTCCCCATCAAGGCTGCTGGGATATTGTTAACATGTGAACATTAATTTTCTCTTGTGCAGGCTCAGTATATTAAGTTGTGTGTCATAAATGTGGGTCAGCTTCTATAAATGTGCCTGTCTTGGTATTTCACAATCATTGCGGAAGGTTTTGCTCAATATGAGTCCCAACCCTGGAGCCGTGATGTAGAGAGTGTTCAGTCTCCTGAGTCAGATGTGGGCCCTGGGGCGGTTTTGACTGTGACAGAGCAATGTTCAAACTAGTGCAAATCCAGTTGCTGAGTGACAATATTCTTTGAGGTTGCCCTTGTGAAAGTTTCCAAGCACTGTGTTTTATTTGCATAACAACAAACGATATAACATTAACTAAGGATTTAAAGCCAGCCATTGAAGAATACTGTTTAAGTTGATCTGAAACTTAGCAGCCTGATTCAGTTACAGTGGTGACTCACTTAGAGTTGGTTCTCACATGATTCAGAAAGTATACAGATGACTCAACCAACAAAGTTACTTAGCTCCCATGCTATTTCCTCGCAATGAAAAAATGCTTATCAAAAAAATAAATAAAATTTGCAGCAGGAGCGTTTGACTTTGCCCTGGGGTAAAATCAATGCATATGCTGAGTGAGTGCACATTTGTAAAATAT
This sequence comes from Lepidochelys olivacea, assembly GCF_965140295.1. NCBI lineage: Eukaryota > Metazoa > Chordata > Testudines > Cheloniidae > Lepidochelys > Lepidochelys olivacea. The sequence continues at coordinate 21,294,187 of NC_140412.1, read as the reverse complement.
TGTTTAGCAAGTTAAGGCTGACATGACACCATGTAGTATGAAAAAAATGGGCTGTAAATTTTTTAACTTGTTTGACTCTGTAGCATTGCTAAGTAATAGAAGAACAGTCACCTAGACCTGGTGGAAGGACTGAGCAAGGCTGCCCCAACTCTGACCATTGTTAATTTATTCTGTCCTAACAGTCTCTTGGCCAAGATTTTCAGAAGTGAAAAAGTGATTTTGGATGCCTCAGTTTTTGGGTTCTTAACTTGAGACACTTTAAAAGGGCTGCATTGCATAAAATGCTGAATACCCACCCTCTGAAAATCAGGCCCCTTTAAGGTGTCTCAGTTTGGGCACCCCAAAAACTGAAGAATGCAGTATCAGTTGGCACTTTTGAAACTCTTGGTTGAGCCACATAACAATACCAAACCCACTGAGGTCAGAGGTCCTGCCCAATTGGTAGATCTGCATGATGGTGGGCATTCATCAAGTATGCTGTCAGTCACAGAGTCAGTCTTAGAACTGCTTCCAACTTTCCCTAAACCACCTGTGGTGGCTGGCTGTAATGTAAATATAGCATGAATCTTCTCTGATAGTTCAGACTTAGCAGGAGGCACACAGGAAGTCCTTTTTCACATTGCCCCAGAAGAATATGAATACCTGGGTATCTGCATATCTCTTAGCTTTGTATCACTCTGTGGTCATCCTCACTTTTTTCAATAAAGTAACAAAGGATTTGGAAAATGGAGAAGTTCTGCCCATCAGCAGGCTTGGCCTAATACATGTCATTAAAATGACTGTCGCTCTGCTTTGTACATCCCAGGCACCAATGATTTCCATTAAATTTCTAAACAGTGTCTTTAAAAAAATAAAAATCCAACTTTTATTGGGAAAAGCTCCCCAGACTAATGGGAACAAATAATAATTAATTATCTGCTTTCTCCTTTAGGTAATTGAGGGAAAGTTAAAGTTAACATTTGCAGATTGTTCACTCTCTGAAACAGGCCTAAAATAGCGTGTGATAAAAGAACTGCATTCTACCTACCGCAAAAATTCCACATTGCTCTCTGCTTTGCAGTGGTTTAGCATATCACATCTCCAGGACTACTTTCCTGCCTATTTTTCTCTCTGTGTCTTTCTCTCTTTAAATTGTGGAAGTCCCATAGGTCCATGTCTTAATCTGCTCACTGTTTATGGCTACCTTTCCGTCAGTTAACCTAAAAGAGAAAGCAGAAAGTTGGCTTTGAGCTTAAAGCACAGGACTGGCCTGTTTATTCCTGGCTCTTACAATCTCCCTTTGCAGCCTTAGACCAGAGCCTTCATCTCTTCATGCTTCAGTCTCCTTATCTGTAAAATAGGGTTGACTGTGGTTACGTGACGCTAGTTTGGAGCTAAATTCGTTAATATTTGTAAAGTGCTTTGAGATGCTCAAGGGGAAGAGGCAAGGTCCGAAAAACTGAACTGGTCTACATGGGATTTCACTAGTTAGTGCCTTTCTAGATACTGATCCCATATACTGTGCGGGCAGTTCTTAAAGCTGGCTCCATTTAAGTCATTGGCAAACTTGCATTGACTTCACTGGCACCAGGATTTGGTCTTAATCAGTTGACTTCCTTGTCCTTTGATTATGCTATTCAGGGAAGTAAAAACTGTCTACTTACTCTCCGATACAATGTCTGGCTTAAACATGGTACATAAATGCATATGCGCTAGATCGGTGGGATATGCTGGTTTCTGGGGGCAGAACTCAACTGCCTTTCATGTGATACTCACAATAGCAAGGAGAGGGTCCATAGCAGAATACGCTGCTGAGCCAAGACACTTTGTTAAAATGCAGCCAGAGAAACCAGACATGTAACATGCAGCATTGGTATATCTTGGAAACCTCACAGTAAACAAGCACTGCCCATTATTATTCATAGCAGCCGTTTTGTCACACCACAATTTAATCTACCAACAACAGAGTCAGGAGGTATGGTCTGTCACCAAGGGGGAGTGGGTCTGCTGGCATGTGAGTTGAACCTAGGTAGCATGCATAATCACAATTTTTTGTTGCAACAGTCATAATAAAACTGCATTGTGTTTCTAAATATACATACCCAATAGGAATGCTGGTACAACATGCATGAGGGTACAGTGATGAAATCATTGGCCTGTGCGGCTGTTAATGTATGATTTGTGTCTTCTTCACCCAAAGCCAATGATGCATACAAATGTGGCTTTTCTCTTTTGGGGGACTATCACTGTTGCCTTTGGTACTGCTGTAAACAAGCTGTTGTAACCAACACCTCTGCTCAAATGTGTCCTGATCGCTCCCAGTCCATCATTATATGTCATTTCCAGGTTGTTTTGGAGGGTGTACTTGCCTCCACCCCCCATTTCAAAATCATATGCATCTCTCAATGTATTGACTCATGGCTCTGCAAAGTGTTGCTTAGCATGCTCTTATGTAAGAACATAAGAATGGCCATACTGGGTCAGACCATCTAGCCCAGTATCCTGTCTTCCGACAGTGGCCAAAGCCAGGTGCCCAAGAGAGAATGAACAGAACATGCAATCACCCCATGCCATCCCATGTCACCCATTCCCAGCTTCTGGCAAACAGATGCTAGGGACACCATCCCTGCCCATCCTGGCTAATAGCCCTTGATGGACCTATCCTCCATGAATTTATCTAGTTCTTTTTTGAACCCTGTTATAGTCTTAGCCTTCACAACATCGTCTGGCAAAGAGTTCCACAGGTTGACTGTATGTTGTGTGAAGAAATATTTCCTTTTGTTTGTTTTAAACCTGCTGCCTATTATTTTAATTTGGTGACCCCTAGTTCTTGTGTTATGAGAAGGAGTAAATAATACTTTCTTATTTACTTTCTCCACACCAGTAATGATTTTATAGACCTCTATCATATCCCCCCTTATTAGTCTCTTTTCTAATCTGAAAAGTCCCAATCTTATTAATCTCTCCTTATGCTCATCTTGGCTGACAGCACTACTCTAAGGTCATTCATCTAACATACTTTGCGTGGTTCCTGTGCAAAGTAACTTGTACCAACATTTACAAGGTGTGAATGGCTCTAGGTTTGTCTGGGGGAATTTATCTGACATGCTGCACAGACTGAGAATTAAATACGTCACAGAATGGGTGTCACTTTGCCACCCCCAGTGTTCATGTAGTCCCCATTCTTCTTTTTGTTGTGTTGATAGTTCTTGACACCTTACATCCCTATGAATAAGGAGTGGGTTGGGGGTACTACCGTGAGCCAGAATGTACCTACTGTGGTGTACTGCTGACACAATATATGTTGTATTGCAATCCTGTCCTCCCAAGACGAGTTGGGACTGATGTCAAGGTTCATGTGCATTTGTAGTTTTGTGTATCTCTGTATTACACCGCTTTCCACCTGTTTCATGGGACAGCATAAGCATCAAAAGAGAGAAACTGCTTGTGCACAACAAGCTTGTTTACATTGTTATTATCAGGGCTCAGAAATCAGTTTGTCACAGAAAAACACGGAATACGTGTTTTTACAGAGAGTCTTATTTTTACATTTTGTGAACAAATGAAAACCTATACAGTAGAACCTGGTTTATCCGAGCCTCCATTATCCAGCCCTCTGTATTAACTGAACCACCAACTGCCTGGGGCTGACCACCCGAGCCTCAGCTGCTGTCAGCCCTGGGGCGGCTGGTAGTTCAGTTAATATGGGGAGCTGGATAATGGAGGCTTGGATAAATGGGATTCAATTGTATATCGATAAAACATTGTGTTCAACTGATACTCAAGTGATGAGAGGGATCTCCCTCCCTTTGAACATGAACCGGACTTGAATTTCACCTTTCAGATGTGTGAACTAAGTGATTGTTGATCTACACATAAGGGAATGTCCTTTTGATGTCTGTCTAATCTGGCCCTCTAGGTGTCAGCCACTAATCACGGGCAGTCTGACCTAGTGTTTTGAGCAAGAGTCCCTCCTACCAGTTAGAGCTGAATCCACATGAGGGAATCATAGAATATCAGGGTTGGAAGGGACCTCAGGAGGTCATCTAGTCCAACCCCCTGCTCAAAGCAGGACCAATCCCCAACTAAATCATCCCAGCCAGGGCTTTGTCACGCCTGATCTTAAAAATATCTAAGGAAGGAGATTCCACCACCTCCCTAGGTAACGCATTCCAGTGTTTCACCACCCTCCTAGTGAAAAAGTTTTTCCTAATATCCAACCTAAACCTCCCCCACTGCAACTTGAGACCATTACTCCTTGTTCTATCATCAGCTACCACTGAGAATAGTCTAGATCCATCCTCTTTGGAACCCCCTTTCAGGTAGGTGAAAGCAGCTATCAAATCCCCCCTCATTCTTCTCTTCTGCAGACTAAACAATCCCAGTTCCCTCAGCCTCTCCTCATAAGTTATGTGTTCCAGTCCCCTAATCATTTTTGTTGCCCTCCGCTGGACTCTTTCCAATTTTTCCACATCCTTCTTGTAGTGTGGGGCCCAAAACTGGACACAGTACTCCAGATGAGGCCTCACCAATGTCGAAGAGAGGGAAACGATCACGTCCCTCGATCTGCTGGCAATGCCCCTACATATACATCCCAAAATGCCATTGGCCTTCTTGGCAACAAGGGCACACTGTTGACTCATATCCGGCTTTTTGTCCACTGTAACCCCTAGGTCCTTTTCTGCTGAACTGCTGCTGAGCCATTCGGTCCCTAGTCTGTAGCAGTGCATGGGATTCTTCCGTCCTAAGTGCAGGACTCTGCACTTGTCCTTGTTGAACCTCATCAGATTTCTTTTGGCCCAACCCTCTAATTTGTCTAGCCCTCCTTATCCTATCCCTACCTCTCCTCCCAGTTTAGTGTCATCTGCAAACTTGCTGAGGGTGCAATCCACACCATCCTCCAGATCATTTATGAAGATATTGAACAAAACCAGCCCCAGGACCGACCCTTGGTGCACTCCACTTGATACCGGCTGCCAACTAGACATGGAGCCATTGATCACTACCCTTTGAATCCGACAATCTAGCCAACTTTCTATCCACCTTATAGTCCATTCATCCAGCCCATACTACTTTAACTTGCCGGCAAGAATACTGTGGGAGACCATGTCAAAAGCTTTGCTAAAGTCAAGGAACAACACGTCCACCGCTTTCCCCTCATCCACGGAGCCAGTTATCTCGTCATAGAAAGCAATTAGATTAGTCAGGCATGACTTGCCCTTGGTGAATCCATGCTGACTGTTCCTGATCACTTTCCTCTCCTCTAAGTGCTTCAGAATTGATTCCTTGAGGATCTGCTCCATGATTTTTCCAGGGACTGAGGTGAGGCTGACTGGCCTGTAGGTCCCAGGATCCTCCTTCTTCCCTTTTTTAAAGATGGGCACTACATTAGCCTTTTTCCAGTCATCCGGGACTTCCCCCAATCGCCATGATAACTACATGAGTTTTCAAAGATAATGGCCAATGGCTCTGCAATCACATCCGCCAACTCCTTTAGCACTCACGGATGCAGCGGATCCGGCCCCATGGACTTGTGCTCATCCAGCTTTTCTAAATAGTCCTGAACCACTTCTTTCTCCACAGAGAACGAAGTCCAGGAGCAAAGTCAGGGTTGCAGAATCAAAGCCTAAGCTGAAGGTGTGACTGGCGTCACTGCCAGAAGGTGTAGCAGAGGGCCAGAGCTGGGTGTCAGAAACCAAAGCCTAAGCCAAAGGGTTAACTGGAGTTACAGTCAGAAAGTGGATCTGAGGGTCTGAGCCACGAGTCAGAAATCAAGAAGAAGCTGGGAGCTAGACCCAGGCGTGGGACCAAGCACAGCTGCAGGCTAGAAATGCATTGAGCAGACACTGGACTGCTGCTGCTACTGAGCTGAGGTATCAGCCTGCAGACTCCTTCAGTCAGGCGATGCAGTCAATCAGACAGCTTCTGTCAGGGCCTGCCACGCTCATTAAGTTGCCAGGAGAGGGATTCTGCTGCAGGCAAAGCCCCTGATACTAGGTTTATATATTATGCGTGGTATCTGAGCACCTGTCGTTTCCCAACCGTATATGTCCTGCTAGTAAGGTGATTTCAGGCCACAGCACGAATTAATGTGTCTCAGTCATGAAATGACTCTTGGGAGTGGAATTATATTGTTGCTTTTGAAGATCTCTAGAATTGCTCACCTTCTCTTTAGAAAGTAGTTGCTTAGTTCTTGCTGATTTGCTAGATTTACCAGAGTGTGGTTTTGCTGTCACCGGGTGAGGGAATTGAGCTATTGGCCTTTGGTTGATACAGATGATAAAGGTGTTGTATCAGGGGCGCTGGAACAGGGGGGCCAGGAAGCTATGGCCTCCCACTTTTTACCAGCTATAAGGGTGAATGGTGGTGGGGCAGAGAGGAGTGAGCAGGGGGTGGGATGTTGGGGGGAAGAGGTGCTGGGGGTGGTGTGAGGGTGGGAGCATGGGGAGAAGGGGTGGTGTGGGGGTGGGGCCTTGGGGGAAGGGGCAGGGTGAGGGTGGGGGCTCAGGAAGAAGGGGTAGCAGGGGGCGGGGCCACAGTTCGGGTGCCTGTGGCCCCACCCACTTTTAGGGACCTTCTGCGGCTCCTGTCTTGTCCTGTGTGTAGAAGCCATGCTAATTCTGCAGTCATTTACCTTGGTCAGCTGTAAGGTCCATGCTTGCTGCAAGTTATCCAAATGCAATCTCTCAGATAACAAACACCAATCCTTGGTAATGTAATGATGCAAGTTCTGGCCCTTGGTTTATGTGGTTTTCTTGCTCACATTCATGTCATGCCCTTGTTCAATGCCTCATCTGAAGTGCTTCCACTGCTGGAGGTTGGGAGTGGGAGAGGCTATCGTCCCGTACGGTGAGATAGGTCCTGTTATACCATCACGACTGCATTTGACCATGCCACGCATCTCAGTTATGGTTCTGGTGTATTGTTTAAGGACAATAGGCTGACAGTGCCTTGAGCACAGAGCTGTGCTCTCGACTCACGTGAGTCACAAACAGAGCAGAAAGCGAATCACATGGTCCTCAGTGCCTTACCTCTGACTCTTTTTTTCCTGTGATAACTACATCAGTGTGCGTGGTGAGCTCCTGTTTGCTTGTGGGATGATAATCTGTAGAGAGGGACAAGTGCTTGTGTAGCGTGACTGGCATTGTCTCTGTGGCACATAGCTGTCGGAAGCTTTATTCTTTGCTTCTTGCGTGAGCCTCAGCAACTTTGGGATCACAAATGTGGGCACGGCTTGTGGTCTGCCTGACTGTATCTAGCAGAAGCTGCTGCTGTTACATAAGTTATTTAGTCACTGTGCTATCGTTATTGCTAGGGTGTAGGTCCTAGCGATTGACTGCTCTTAGGATATGACTCAGGGGTGCAGGCATACATCCATTAGTTACATATCAAGCAATGAGAGTGATAGCAGTCTGGTGAAGTTGCTGTAGAGAGGCGTATATGTGAAGCATACACTGTCTGAATAGTGTGTCCTATTGTACTGGTTTTTACATGTGTTTCAGCTTGGTAACTGTTTTCTTGTGCTTACAGTTTCTGAAGGCCTTGAGTTTTGCAACTGAGTTCAGAACAATGATGCTTTCTGTTGTGACTGAGCCTCTCCTGGAGCAATTTGCCGGGCTGAGTCCTAAATTTGTCTGTTAATGCAGCACTTGCATACTGCCGATTAGCACTGCTTGCCCTGGGCATGGGATGGCTATTTTTAGTTGGCTCCTTTGCCTCAAAGAGCAGGTGCTAGGAGTACAGTCACCTGCTGCTTGGCTGTTCTGTAGCTATCTGTGCCGTGGTCTAAACTAGGACTTTAGGTCGAATTTAGCAGCGTTAAATCGATGTAAACCTGCACCCGTCCACATGATGAAGCCCTTTATTTCGACTTAAAGGGCTCTTAAAATCGATTTCCTTACTCCACCCCTGACAAGTGGATTAGCGCTTAAATCGGCCTTGCCGGGTCGAATTTGGGGTACTGTGGACACAATTCGACGGTATTGGCCTCCGGGAGCTTTCCCAGAGTGCTCCATTGTGACCGCTCTGGACAGCACTCTCAACTCAGATACACCGGCCAGGTAGACAGGAAAAGAACCGCGAACTTTTGAATCTCATTTCCTGTTTGGCCAGCATGGCAAGCTGCAGGTGACCATGCAGAGCTCATCAGCAGAGGTAACCATGATGGAGTCCCAGAATCACAAAAGAGCTCCAGCATGGACTGAACGGGACGTACGGGATCTGATAGCTGTATGGGGAGAGGAATCGGTGCTATCAGAACTCCGTTCCAGTTTTCGAAATGCCAAAACCTTTGTCAAAATCTCCCAGGACATGAAGGACAGAGGCCATAACAGGGACCCGAAGCAGTGCCGCGTGAAACTTAAGGAGCTGAGGCAAGCCTACCAGAAAACCAGAGAGGCGAACGGCCGCTCCGGGTCAGAGCCCCAAACATGCCGCTTCTATGATGAGCTGTATGCCATTTTAGGGGGTTCAGCCACCACTACCCCAGCCGGGTTGTTTGACTCCTTCAATGGAGATGGAGGCAACACAGAAGCAGGTTTTGGGGACGAAGAAGATGATGATGATGATGAGGTTGTAGATAGCTCACAGCAAGCAAGCGGAGAAACCGGTTTTCCCAACAGCCAGGAACTGTTTCTCACCCTGGACCTGGAGCCAGTACCCCCCAAACCCTCCCAAGGCTGCTTCCTGGACCCAGCAGGCGGAGAAGGGACCTCCGGTGAGTGTACCTTTTTAAAATACTATACATGGTTTAAAAGCAAGCATGTGAAAGGATTACTTTGCCCTGGCATTCGCTCTCCTGGATGTACTCCCAAAGCCTTTGCAAAAGATTTCTGGAGAGGGCAGCCTTATTGCATCCTTCATAGTAGGACACTTTACCACTCCAGGCCAGTAACACGTACTCAGGAATCATTGTACAACAAAGCATTGCAGTGAATGTTTGCTGGCGTTCAAACAACATCCGTTCTTTATCTCTCTGTGTTATCCTCAGGAGAGTGAGATATCATTCATGGTCACCTGGTTGAAATAGGGTGCTTTTCTTCAGGGGACACTCAGAGGAGCCCGTTCCTGCTGGGCTGTTTGCCTGCAGCTGAACAGAAATGTTCCCCGCTGTTAGCCACAGGGAGGGGGGAGGGTTGAGGGGGTAGCCACGCGGTGGGGGGAGGCAAAATGCGACCTTGTAACGAAAGCACATGTACTATGTATGTAATGTTAACAGCAAGGTTTGCCCTGAAAGAGTGTAGCCACTGTTTTATAAAATGTGTCTTTTTAAATACTGCTGTCGCTTTTTTTTTCTCCACCAGCTGCATGTGTTTCAATGATCACAGGATCTTCTCCTTCCCAGAGGCTAGTGAAGATTAGAAAGGAAAAAAAAACGCACTTGTGATGAAATGTTCTCTGAGCTCATGCTGTCCTCCCCCACTGACAGAGCACAGACAAATGCGTGGAGGCAAATAATGTTAGAGTGCAGGAAAGCACAAAATGACCGGGAGGAGAGGTGGCGGGCTGAAGACAGGGCTGAAGCTCAAATGTGGCGGCAACGTGGTGAGAGGAGGCAGGATTCAATGCTGAGGCTGCTGGAGGACCAAACAAGTATGCTCCAGTGTATGGTTGAGCTGCAGCAAAGGCAGCTGGAGCACAGACTGCCACTACAGCCCCTGTGTAACCAACCGCCCTCCTCCCCAAGTTCCATAGCCTCCACACCCAGACGCCCAAGAACGCGGTGGGGGGGCCACCGGCCAACCAGCCACTTCGCCACAGAGGATTGCCCCAAAAAAAGAAGGCTGGCATTCAATAAATTTTAAAGTTGTAAACTTTTAAAGTGCTGTGTGGCATTTTCCTTCCTTCCTCCACCACCCCTCCTGGGCTACCTTGGTAGTCATCCCCCTATTTGTGTGATGAATGAATAAAGAATGCATGAATGTGAAGCAACAATGACTTTATTGCCTCTGCAAGCAATGATTGAAGGGAGGAGGGGAGAGTGGTTAGCTTACAGGCAAGTAGAGTGAACCAAGGGGCGGGGGGTTTCATCAAGGAGAAACAAAGAGAACTTTCACACCGTAGCCTGGCCAGTCATGAAACTGGTTTTCAAAGCTTCTCTGATGCGTACCGCGCCTCCTGTGCTCTTCTAACCGCCCTGGTGTCTGGCTGCGCGTAACCAGCAGCCAGGCGATTTGCCTCAACCTCCCACCCCACCATACACGTCTCCCCCTTACTCTCACAGATATTGTGGAGCACACAGCAAGCAGTAATAACAGTGGGAATATTGGTTTCGCTGAGGTCTAAGCGAGTCAGTAAACTGCACCAGCGCGCCTTTAAACGTCCAAATGCACATTCTACCACCATTCTGCACTTGCTCAGCCTGTAGTTGAACAGCTCCTGACTACTGTCCAGGCTGCCTGTGTACGGCTTCATGAGCCATGGCATTAAGGGGTAGGCTGGGTCCCCAAGGATACATATAGGCATTTCAACGTCCCCAACAGTTATTTTCTGGTCTGGGAATAAAGTCCCTTCCTGCAGCTTTTGAAACAGACCATAGTTCCTGAAGATGCGAGCATCATGTACCTTTCCTGGCCATCCCACGTTGATGTTGGTGAAACGTCCCTTGTGATCCACCAGAGCTTGCAGCACTATTGAAAAGTACCCCTTGCGGTTTATGTACTCGGTGGCTTGGTGCTCCGGTGCCAAGATAGGGATATGGGTTCCGTCTATGGCCCCACCACAGTTAGGGAATCCCATTGCAGCAAAGCCATCCACTATGACCTGCACATTTCCCAGGGTCACTACCCTTGATATCAGCAGATCTTTGATTGCGTGGGCTACTTGCATCACAGCAGCCCCCACAGTAGATTTGCCCACTCCAAATTGATTCCCAACTGCCTGGTAGCTGTCTGGCGTTGCAAGCTTCCACAGGGCTATTGCCACTCGCTTCTCAACTGTGAGGGCTGCTCTCATCTTGGTATTCATGCGCTTCAGGGCAGGGGAAAGCAAGTCACAAAGTTCCATGAAAGTGTCCTTATGCATGCGAAAGTTTCGCAGCCACTGGGAATCGTCCCAGACCTGCAACACTATGCGGTCCCACCAGTCTGTGCTTGTTTCCCGAGCCCAGAATCGGCGTTCCACAGCATGAACCTGCCCCATTAGCACCATGATGCATGCATTGGCAGGGCCCATGCTTTCAGAGAAATCTGTGTCTGTGTCCATGTCCTGATCACTCACGTGACCGCGCTGACGTCGCCTCCTCGCCCAGTATTGCTCTGCCAGGTTCCGGTGCTGCATATACTGCTGGATAATGTGTGTGGTGTTTAATGTGCTCCTAACTGCCAAAGTGAGCTGAGCGGCCTCCATGTTTGCCTTGGTATGGCGTCTGCACAGAAAAAAGGCGTGGAACGATTGTCTGCCGTTGCTCTGATGGAGGGAGGGGCGACTGATGACACAGCTTACAGGGTTGTCTTCAGGGAGCTAAAATCAACAAAGGGGGTGGCTTTACATCAAGGAGTATTTCAGGCAAGACTTCACGAAGGGTTCCAATAAGAAATGGTGCACCTAAGTTATTGTTCTTATTGGAACAAGGAGGTTAGTCTGGCCTCTGATTGATACATGGCTAGATTTACCTCGCTGCACCTTCTCTGTGACTGACTGCAGTGTGACCTAGAGGAATGAGTCCCCTAGACAGGGGAGGGGGGTGAAGCAAATGAGTACAAAACAAATCTGGTCTATTTCTTGTTTTGATCCACTCCATCTATCTTTTACATCTTTGCCTGGCAGCAGACGGTGCAGAAGGACTGCATGCCATCCACATCTCATGGCTGCTCGGCAGAAGATGGTACAGTACGACTAGCCATCCTCATCTCTTGCCTGCCTGGCAGAAGATGGTACAATACGACTGCTAGCCATCCTCACCTATTGCCTGCCCGGCAGAAGATGGTACAGTATGACTGCTAGCAATCCGTATCGCCTGCCTGCTCACCATAAGACGGTTCAATAGGACTGACTGCAGGACTAAAGAGAATGACCTGGTCAAGTCACTCCAAATTTAGTCCCTGCGCCCATGTCTGCCCAGGCGCTTCCGGCCGACGTGGCCAGGAACACCTCGGACATGACAATGACTGCTACCAGTCGTATTGCATCGTCTGCTACCAGAAGGCAATGGGTTGCTGCTACTGTGTAGCAATGCAGTATCACGATTGCCAGCACCCAGGAGACATATGGTGACAGTGAGCTGAGCGGGCTCAATGCTTGCTGTGATATGGCGTCTGCACAGGTAACTCAGGAAAAAAGGCGCGAAACGATTGTCTGCCCTTGCTTTCACGGAGGGAGGGAGGGAACGGGGGCCTGACGATATGTACCCAGAACCACCCACAACAATGTTTTAGCCCCATCAGGCATTGGGATCTCAACCCAGAATTCCAATGGGCAGCGGAGACTGCGGGAACTGTGGGATAGCTACCCACAGTGCAACGCTCCGGAAGTTGATGCTTGCCTCGGTACTGTGGAAGCACTCCGCGGAGTTAATGCACTTAATGCACTTAGAGCATTTTCTGTGGGGACACACACACTCGAATATATAAAACCGATTTCTAAAACAACAACTTCTATAAATTTGACCTAATTCCGTAGAGTAGACATACCCTGTGAGCCTTGCTGCTGACGGTTGGTCTACTGTTGGTTTTTCCAGCCTTCTTCATATCCCAGAGCCTGTTTCCTGCCTGTGGGTGTGGTCACTGTGCTCTCTTGGGGTATGCCTCCACCTAGGGGCCGGACATGGTGGCCGCTTCCAGGAGCTGCGTGGAGCCAGGGAAGGCAGGAAGCCTGCCTTAGCCCTGCTGCGCCGCCACCTGAGAGCCACCTGAGATAAGCATTGCCCGGTTGGAGCCCGCACCCCTGCCCCAGCCCACAACCTGAACCCTTCATTTTGGCCCCTCCCCAGAGCCCGCACCACCTTCTGCATCCTAACCCCCTGCCCCAGCCCAGTGAAAGTGAGTGGGGGGGACAAGCAATGGAAGGAGAGGGACTGGAGTAAGTGGAGGGCAGGGCCTTGGAGAAGGGGTGGGGCAGGGCCTCGGGGAAGGGATGGGGCAGGGGGCGGAGCAAGGGTGTTCGATTCTGTGCCGTTAGAAAGATAGCAGCCCTCATTACACCAGGGGTCTCTAGCCTCTTTGTACCTCTTGGAACCAGTAGGGGATATGGTATAACGGCTTGACCTGGCTGATGCACCAAGTAACCTTCCTTGACAGGCCTCTGTTTTCTCTTTTGCAGCCCTATTGCATGCATGGGGGTATGGTTAGGTCTAGCATGGGAGGTAGAGTAAGGTTGGCTCAAGTGAAATGTTGTCTCTCCCTTCCTCTTTCAGATATGCAACCTGTTGGTCTGTCTATCCCCATTTACAATTGGCTGGGGGCAATAATCACATGGCACAGTGTTACAAAATGAAAGAAAAAAAAATCTAAATCTCTTTTTTTGGATTCTCAAAATGCTTTTCCTATGGTTGGGACAGGGTGTCTCTCACTCATCATACAGTGAGTGCCCTCACTTTCAACCTCCAAAATTCTCTTCTTCCATCATGCCCACATGTAAATACTCTGAAGGGTAAGGATCACAACTCTTCACCAGCCTGTAAAGCACATTGCTCACTGTTGGTAATATGCAAATAAATAAGCTGTGTTTCCTTATATATTAGCTTTTTGTATTATTTTGTTTGGTACTGTGCTCATTCATGGATATAGATTGTAATCTCCTCATCAGAGCTGGTTGGAAAATGAGAGGAAAACATATGCAAAAATGTTCATGAAATTTCAGCTCCATTTTTTGTAGAAATTTCATTGTTCGTGAAAATTTCCAGCCAGCTCTTTAGGGCAGGAACTTATTGTTTGGAAAACTTCACATATCTTAAGTCTGGCCTAGTGGATAGAACACTGGATTAGAGCTCAGGAGACCTGGGTTCCATTCCTGCTTCTGGCTTACTCAGAGACCTTGGGGAAATCCCTTCACCTCTGTTTCTCAGATTCTCAATCTGTAAAATGATGATAATGTTATTTACCATTTTTGTAAAGTTCTATATAAGAGCTAGATGATAATAGTATAAGGTGCCTATGTAATAGGGTGACCAGATGTCCTGATTTTATAGGGACAGTCTCAATTTTGGGGTCTTTTTCTTTTATATGTTCCTATTACCCCACACCCCTGTCCCAGTTTTTCATACCTGCTGTCTGGTCACCCTCGTATGCATGCAACGTTACCCTGGATGCCATTAAAATCTTTATACTCAGGGTTGTTAACTGCATACCTCATACTACAATTTTTCTCTATTCTGAGTAGAGGGAAGACTGCCTGTACAGCAGCACAGGTAAATGTCTCTGTGCATTAATTGTCTAGATTTTAAGGATGACCACTGGATATATAAATAATTGCCATGGGGTTATGGTTCCAGATTGTTACAGCCTTTGGTTTAGTGGGAGACTGGAGAAGATCTCGTTAGATTCATATTATTGCACCTACTCTCTCTGCTTTGGGTTGGGGGATTATATTATAGAGAGTAACAAAGTTGCATTTATTTTTCTTTTCAGATAAAACAAGACAAACCAGAAAATATACCAGATCTAAAAGATTTAGTAAAAAAAAAATTCACTGCATTGGAAAGCAAAAACGATGACTCAGATTTGCAAAGAAATGAAAAATATATACATTTTATGGAACAGCTTAAAAGAATGAGAAAACAGTGTAAGTCTTCATTTTTTAAAATAATGGTTTCCTGGAAATACAGTGTGGTTCTATATACATATAATATGTTGGTTTATTAATAGAATGTTTTAAAATACAAACCAGCCAAACAGAACTCAGATATTTATATGCATTCCTCATACAGGACTTATTTAAATTTATCATTCACATAGTTAAGTGAACAGCCCAGTAAGTAACAACCTTATTATTTTATTTAATCTGTCATAGTGCTGGTCTTATTTGCATACATATGCAATGCAAAGCTTCTTTCACATCCCTTTTTTCTGTTTGAAGGTGGGTTTTTCTTTTAAAAATACTCTTTTCTCTGAATTGGTAGGATCTCCAAAAAGGAGATCCTAGGTAAGCTGTTTTCATTTGTTGTTTTAACAAATTGCCCCTATTTCACAACTTAGGATATGTTGCAACCCTAAAGAGACCTTTGCTTTAATCGTAGAACTATATTGCTGGAAAATGCTTACTGTGTGTGTTCTCAGGTTTACTGCTTCTACACACGCACTGTGTAGCTTATTAAAATCTGTCTGGCTTAATTCATGTTGATTGACCAAGTGGTAAAATTGTAAATTATTGCGCTCGAGCTGTCAGAGAAGTGAGGAAGTTAGCAGTTCTAATGTTTATACAAGACAACAAAATTGTGTTTGGTTTTTTTTATTGCACAGTGACTGTAATAGCTATTAAAAAATTATTCTGAGCAGCCATGCTGGGAAAATTCATGGGTCCTAAAATCATATGTATCATTCTCACCCTGTCCCATCATGATTACACTTTAGAATCATATTGTTTCGCTTTCCATCCCTTGACCCCTGTCCCTGTGTCGTTCTCCCACAACACACACATACTTGGATTTCAACATAAACTGATAGCTCAAGTATTGCAGGAATCATAGATTAATGATTTACACACTTGAAAGCTGAGACGCTGGGGGCTTTCATAAAGCAGTGTTTTTCAACTTGCAATCCTGGTCGCTGATCCAAAGCCCATTGAACTCAGTGGAAGGACTCTCCTATTGACTTCTATGGGCTTTGGATCGGTCCCCTAGAAAGACTTATGGAGTGAGAGGATGATGATATTGAATTGTAGGTCTGATCGCTCAAGACTTGTCTGGAGTAGAGATGAATGCTGTGCATTATTTGAAAATTGAGACCCCAAGTTCTCCAGTGGTGTGTGACGTTTGTTTCCCATCCTTATGATTTACAAGATATTGGGCTTCAGAACGATCACTGGTCTATCAGCCTATCTGTGCTCTTGGGACTGAATATAGCAAGACGCAGACCACAACCAGTGTAACCTTCAGTTCCTGCATAATCATCAAATTATTTCTGCCCCGCCATTACGTTGTAATTCCAGATTTCCAGGTGTTAGTTTCTGAATTACAAAGAGCTTGATAATAGAAACTGGATTTGTTTCCCACCCTGTAATTGGCTGTAGATTGCCTGCCTAAATATATTTTATCTATGGCCAAGTGACCAAGTATTAACCAGTAGAATTATTAAACATCACCCAAATTAATCAAGCATAATAGGAATGGCTGGGGTTTTTTTTTTATAGGAGGGGAATATTTTATTGTTGCTGTTGCCTGAAACCCAGCTGATGTTTCTCTTAATAGCTATTAGGATTTTTGTTTTGGTTGTTCACTGAAGACAAATTAGGAGGGTGCCAGCAGATGTTGATGTTGGATGGACCAGTGTGCTCTGTACGTGGACTGTTGATCAGTTGTGGCAGTTTGGGAGCAGTCGCACACATGTTGGTTTTGATCCGGTGTTCCATCACGTTTGAGCCTATCACAATGTTTAGAATAATCCGAAAGGTTGAATGGAAAAACATTAGATGAACTTTACAGGCAAACTTGAGTACACTCTAATGATCCTAAATTAAAATAAGCACACTGGAACCTCTCTCTTGCTCGTTCGCTCTCTCTCTGTGTTATCAAAAGGAAAACTAAATGCCTCTTTATGGCTGAGAATATAAGTGTATCAGAGATGGGAAATGCAAGTTATACTCCACAAAGCAACCACAACTCTGCTGCCTTGTGCACCTGTCCATAGCATGCACATATCCATGCCATCTCTTGTTCATGAACACCCTCCCTGAAGTGGACTGTAAAGCTAATATTCCTTCTTGCTTCTGTGTTTCCTTAAGAACCACTTTTGCCATAGAGCCTACAGGACATTGCCAAATGATAATGGTTAGGTAGAGAGCCAGCAGGGATTGTTCATATTCAATTGATATATAGAATTTCTATAATTTAATTGAATAATGATTTGGAACCATCAAACTGTGCACTAGCTAATCGTGTAGCCATGCGATCTTATTGCTGATACTCTTGTCCTTCACCCTCTTTCTCTTCTATTGTTTGTTACCCTCACATGTCACTTGTCTTAACCCCCGCCCCCCCCCAAAAAAACCCCTGAATCTGCAAGCACATGAGTTGAACTCATTGAAACTACTCGTGTGCTTAAAGTTAGGCACATGTCTAGATTTTTGTAGGCTCAGAGGCTAAGAATGTAAACTCTTTGGGGCAGAGACTGTGTTTGCCTATGTGTTTGTACAGTACCTAGCACAATCAGGTCTTGATCCTGATAGGAACCTCTGGGCACAACTGGACTATAATCAGTAAATATTAATAGTATTCTAAAATGTAAGATTGGACCTATAGAATAGTGTCAGAATCTACCTAAGTGCAGTACCTGTGCACTGGGACCTAAGCCAGTGTGTCTAGAGAAGGAATGAGCACAGGGATGGGAGTCAAGAAGTTCTGAGTTATAATCCCAGCTCTGTTGCTGATTTGGGGCCTAATTCAAAAATCACTGAGGTAAGGGGCAACACTCCCATTGGTTTCAATAGGGCGTTAGATCAGGCCTATTGGGCACCGTGGACATACTAAGTATTGTTGTTAGAATTATTTGAGGGGGTCAACAAGCATGTGAACATGGGGGATCCAGTGGATATAGTGTACTTAGATTTTCAGAAAGCCTTTGCCAAGGTCCCTCACCAAAGGCTCTTAAGCAAAGTAAGCTGTCATGGGATAAGAGGGAAGGTCCTCTAAGGTAGCTAAAAGATCGGAAACAAAGGGTAGGAATAAATAGTCAGTTTTCAGAATAGAGAGAGGTATTTCTTCACACAACGCACATTCAACCTGTGGAACTCTTTGCTAGAGGATGTTGTGAAGGCCAAGACTATAACAGGGATCAAAAAAGAACTAGATAAATTCATTGAGGATAGGTCCATCAATGGCTATTAGCCAGGATGGGCAGGGATGGTGTCCCTAGCCTCTGTTTGCCAGAAGCTGGGAATGAGCAACAGGGAATGGATCACTTGATGATTACCTGTCTGTTCATTCCCTCTTGGGTACCTGGCATTGGCCACTGTCGGAAGACAGGATACTGGGCTAGATGGACCTTTGGTCTGACCCAGTATGGCCATTCTTATGCTCTTATGTTCTTATGGTTAATTTAGCAACAAATTAGAAGATCTGGTGAATTCTCTCTCGTTCTAAGGTATGATCTGATATTGAATCTGTAGTACAATGTGTAAGTATTCTTTAACATGTACTTGTAATATAAATGACTACAAATGACTTTGCATTTGCAAAAGGGTAGTGTTAAGGTTGTACATGGATCCTGAACTGCAGCTTCACTGCTGATTGCTTAGCCATGCAACTTGATCAACACTTTCAATAAAGCTTTTGGTATGGAATTTCCTGGATTATAAAAAAGAAAGAAAGAAGAAAGCAAGAAAAGTATAAAAAGGAGATAATTTCTGTTGGGTTTTCAAAAACTCCAGAACTATTTGGCTAGGCACCACTGGACCATGAGGTACCATGCACTTCAGAAAATTCTGCAAGAAAGAGACCCTTTCCTGTGAATCTTTGGAGCTTGTCAGATGGGTAAAGTGCAATAAACCCTCCACAGCAGCAGAGGTGATAGGGTGCCTCAAAGCAGGATTCCTTACTGCATCTCTTTCAGACTGCAGGTACTCTCCCTCAACCCCTTGTTCAGCACTGTGCAGCTAAGTTAGGCATGCATGATCAGGTGCACAGTGATGCATTCCTTAGCTGCACGTTGCATAAGCTTAGTGAAGAATGCTGCAAAATATACTGTGAATGAATGACAAGTGATTTTCAAAGATGCCTAAGTCCCTTTTCCAAAATTGACTTAGATTCTTAAGAGAGACAATGGTAGATATGTACCACCTTCTGTTGGTTTAAGGAACAAACTTTTGAGCTACACAGAGCTCTTCCTCAGGTCCCTTAGATTCTTAAGTCACACAATCATGACTTAGTCTCCTAGGTCACCTAGGCACTTTTGAAAAATGCACCTGAAGTTAATTCCAAACCAATTATAACTGGAGCACTGCTAAGCACTTCCATCACTGAAGACTATTTCATCTTTCTACTCTTAGCTGCTTAGGTTGTCGAGCAGTTTAAAAAGAAAATACAATTATTTCTTTTATTATGGCAAAATTACATTTTTTACCATTTCCCCCTCTCAAAAATGGCTGAGTTGTCAGTGTTCAAATGTTTAAAAGAAATCACTTTTGGACACAGATGAATTGTGGAAAATGTAATAAAGTGTGGAAATTTCAGGAGGTTCTAAATGACTGCAAATGGGGTTAGTAAGGAAACTGCTCTACAGCCTTAACTATAGATATGACTCCCACTATAATGCATACAAGTCTCGATTCTTCAAAGTGCTGAGTGAGTGATCTGTCCCTGATTCAGTGAAATACTTAAGCACATGCTTAACTTTAAGCACATGAGTAGACACCTTGAAATAAATGGGATTACGCATGTGCTTGAATGTTTTGCTTGCTTGTGATGAGAGCTCAGCCCCTTGCAGGATTGACCCCAAGGGGACTAAGTCATGGTTACTTTGGAATCATAACTTTGCATTTTGTGTCTCTTGTATGTTGTTAAAATCTCAACTACTGTATAATATTGCACTAAAGTAGCCTTTTCATTTGATGCCAGTGTATATCAAAGGCACCCTCTGGAATGCTATATGAGATTTTACCTGCCTTTAAGGAAGATAAAAATGAAGACCTTATTTAATTGAGAGTGTTAATTTAATGCTGATCGTTCCTAGAAGGGATAATCAGGAGGTACAATCTGTACCTCTGTGACCTATGTTACTCATGTTATTAACTTTTATCGTTCTAAGGTTATTTAGTATCCCATTTAATGTTCAAAAGATGCCAAGTTTCATAGGTGTTTATAGAAGCTGGTAGCATGCACTTTAGAATTCTAGTACTTGTGGCACCTTAGAGACTAACCAATTTATTTGAGCATGAGCTTTCGTGAGCTACAGCTCACTTCATCAGATGCATCCGATGAAGTGAGCTGTAGCTCACGAAAGCTCATGCTCAAATAAATTGGTTAGTCTCTAAGGTGCCACAAGTACTCCTTTTCTTTTTGCGAATACAGACTAACACGGCTGTTACTCTGAAACCTTTAGAATTCTAGCTGCTACATTTCACGCACGCACAAAACAAAAGCAAAACTGCCGTACTCATTTTGTAGAAAACATTAAGACTGAAGTGAATGACAAAATACTGCTGCCAGTGCTGGGGTCTGCCAGCCAATTTAAGGAGTGCATTTGGAAGGATGGGAGAGATAAAATGTTGCTGGTAGGGTAACACATCATTTTTAGATGCACTATTGGTTTTGGCATTCTTTTCTCTGAGCAAAATAAGCAATGGGATATAGTTTGGAATGTAGCAACATAGCATTTGTAATGAACCTCCCTGCCCTCTCCACAGGCAGAAATCTGCTTCGGAAGCTTTGGAAGGAAAGAGTTGATAGCAGAGTTGACATTTTGCTAAGATAGATTCATGGCCAATATAAACAAGGAGGTATTTTCAAAAGATACAGTTTTAATTGTAGCTGTTCAAATAAGGATGCCAAGGAATCAAGTTGTCTGATGTTTTTATTTCCAAATCATGCATTTAGCAGGATTTGTAATTTAGAATTTTTTCTTTTAAATTCAATTTTGGATAGTAAAAAAATGCTATGTAAGGAACTCCCTTTAGATTAATAAAACAGGAAGTAAATGGATTTGCCTCTAATATGATAAGGAAACAAGCACTAACACAATATACTGCAGATTGATAAGTATCATCTAAATAATCCTCACAACACTCTAGTGGGGTAGGTAGATAACTATTATTATCTCAATTTAGCCGATGAGAGACTTGAGGCACATGGGTGAAGCTAGTTGCCCAAAGCCATACAACTCACTGGCTGACCTGGGATTGCATTTTGGCAGTTCTTAACGTCCAGATCTGTGCTTATTTCTCTTCTCTTTAGTCTCAGCCATCTTGGCATTAAAGCAGTTCAAAAAGAAGGTTGCAATCTTCTTAAAAAAATATTTTTATTCTTATAATTATAATGGTGAAAGTATAATTTTAATTAATTACATGGAGACCAATTATGGGAAGTTTCAGCTCAAAAGGTGAAAGTTATAAGTGATTTAAAAAGGGCTTAGAATGGATATTGCTATGACAGTCAGTGCTGAACATGACCTGAGGTTTTGGTCTCAGTAAAATTCCTAGTGGCAGGTCATCATAATATATCAAAGAGAAAAAGAATGGTCTAGTGGTTAGAGAGCTAGCCTGGGACCTGAGACACCCAAGTTCAATTGCTTGCTCTGCCACAGACCTCCTGTATGACTTTGGGTAAGTCATTTAGTCTTTCAGTGCCTCAGTTCCCCATCTGTAAAATGGGGATAATAGTACTTCTTACCTCACAGGGTGGTTGTTGTTAGGGTAAACACATTAAAGATTATGAGATGCTCAGATACTACACTAACGAGGGCCATGGAGGTATCTAAGATAGATGCCTGAATCACAAAATTACCATCATAGTTGGCAATCTCAGCTGAAAGGCCAAAGACAGAATGAACTATGGACTCTGAACTCTCCTGACACCCTCTGAGGTGGTCCTTCCAGGTCACAGCTGAAGTACATTGGCAGGATATCTCAGGAAAACAAGCAGCAGTGAGTTTACTCATACACTACATACTTGGTGGATTAACAGAAAACTTCAGTCTCAAGGTTGTCAGACTGGCACTGAATACATATGAAGAGGAAAAAAAGCATTTGAGTGAGTAGGTGTTTTGTACTGAGAATAAATGGTTCAGCCTTCAGTGTACAGTAAAAATGTCTTATTTATGAATTTCTTGGAAGCTTTTCTGTCCTCTGTTGGCCTTAGCTTTTCTTTAGAAGTTAGGTAACTGCTGGTGGCCATCACAATAAACAATAACAAATAATATTTTTGCTCATCGTTTCAGTCTGTTCCCATATTTCTTGATGACACAGTAATCCATGTAAACAATTTACAGAATTACAAAAAAATCACATCATGTCTTATAAATTTCAGATAAGTAATATACATATCAATGATCACTGCAGTTTACATCTAAATTTCTGAAAACTTTAGGAGATTGCAAAGACTGACCATTTGGGTAATATCATGTTTCACATAAAGCACAAGGAACATGTGATTTCTGGTCCTCAAAAGCATGACAAACTACATCAAAAAGATTTTCTGTTCACTCTTGAGGTGTTTGGGTTTTTTTACTCTTTTTCTGGAAAATTAAACATTTTCTTTTTGATTAAATTCTAAGTGGTTGAAGAAAATATTTTGGCCCTTTCTGCCTGATTAGTATAATTTTGTATTCCATTCTCAAAGGCAGAGAGAAGGAGAAATGGGGGCCTTGATGATAGCAGAGGCAGAGAGAGGTTGAGATGCATGGAGGTAAAAAAAAGAGAAAATAGCAGAAGGGAGAGAAAATGAGAGAAGAAGAGAAGTGAGTGACTGATAGAAAGAAATAACCAGTTTAGTATTAATTATTCTGTAGCACTCAGAAGTGTGGTAGAGGCTTCACAGCAAATTTAGAATGATGCATTTCCTACCTAAAGAGCTTACTGTCTAAATTTTAGACACGATGAAATGTACACGGGTGACAAATTGTAAGGAGAGAATGGACCAGAAAAGAATAGGGACACAGTACCTCAGTCATGTTTTATTCAGTTTAGATGTGCATTTCTTAGCAGTTCAAATAAAGGACTAAAGAAATTGATGATGATGGTGGAAAATCAAGAAAACATCCATGCAGCTGTAAAGTTAATGAACTGTATTTTATTTGGCTGCTTGGAAAGATGCCTCTCTTCCCAACGGGGTCTTGGCTTTCTTTTTATCCCTCTTACGGCTGTGTGATCACTTTGACACCTTTATGTTTTGGGCTCTATGCCCCCAATATGGCAAGGGAGTGTGAAGAAGATGCAGGAGCTCCATTGCAGCCAAGCATTTGTGCTGAGCGGGTTGGCGGGTAGTGATCGATTTATTGGGGATCGATTTATCGCGACTCGTCTAGCTGCAATAAATCGATCCCCGAACTGCTGCCTGTACTCCACCTTGGCAGGAGGAGTAAGCAGAGTTGATGGGGGAGCCTCCGCGGTCGACTCATCGCCATGAGGACGGCCAGGTAAGTCAAAGTAAGATACTTCAGCTACGCAAATATCTTGGTTCGAACCCCCGCCCTAGTGTAGCCCAGGCCTAAGGCCAAGCAGACCAAACGATGATCCATTAGCATGAGTCAGCAGCACTCCCTGTGGCAATTTCACAGAAACTGAGTTTACTGAAAGGAAAATATTTATATATTTACAGTACATTAAACATATTATCTTCCTTATAGACCACAGTGTATCTTTCAGAACAATTCCAAGCTGTTCAGCCAATGCACATTGGGCCCAATGCTCAGCTAGTGTAAATTGGTGTAGTTCCACTGAAGTCACCAGAATGTCACTGATTTACACCAGGTAAAGATCTGGCCCACTATATTTAGAACACACAGTAAGCTTAATAAACATCCTTTAATTCCTTATGAGAAATAGTTACCCTGCATTTAACACAGATTTTAATATTTCAGTGGTTTCATTTCCCTCTTGAAAGTGTCAGAAATGAGTAAATTATAGTAAAGAATGCGTTCTTTCCAACTTAATATTTTATCAAGGGTGAAATGCATCTAAGATCAGTGAAGTTATTTTTCTTTGCTATAATTTGGTTACTTTTTTTCTCTTAATATATGATTAAATATGTTTCTCCTTCCCCAAATGCACAATCTGAAGCTTTATGGACCTAATCCAAAACACACTTAAGTCAATGGGAGTCTTTCCATTGACTTCATTGGCTTGTGATCAGACCCTATATGCCAAGTTCTGGTACAAAGTGAATTTTTTGACTGATTTAAATCAAACAAGAAACTAGGAAAAGAATTCCCCGTGTGCCAGCATACCATATGCGTGTCAGGCTTCAGGAACAGAAAGAGAGGCTTTTCACTGTGGGAAGACCAATGCCAGCCTGATTGTTTTATCAGACTCAACCCATCAAATAATAATTGCTATAGCTGAAGTCTAATGAATAAAGAACTGTATTAAAAGGCAAAACAAGAATGATTTTCAAGACACAATCTAGGTAATTGTTCAGCAACTCCATTATTACGGTAGGCAAAGTAAACTATCAGCCTACCTTACGGTTTTCTGTAGCGCCCATCGCTACAGTTCTTGCTTATCCCTGCAACTCAGATAAAACCTTCCCCCGCCCACAACAAGCTTTTAGCGTGATATGTTCTATGATGGGGATAGAACATATCATGTAGGATAGCTCAGTGGTTTGAGCATTGGCCTGCTAACCCCCAGATTGTGAGTTCAATCCTTGAGGGGGCCATTTAGGGATCTGGGGCAAAAATTGGGGATTGGTCCTGCTTTGAGCAGGGGGTTGGACTAGATGACCTCCTAAGGTCCCTTTGAACCCTGAGATTCTATGATTCTATATAAGTCCAATACAGCTGGGCTCAGATCCTGCAAACACTGACTGAGTAATGTCATGCATGTGAGTAGTCCTACTGAAGTTACTCACCTTCATAAGTGTAGTATCTGGGCCGTGGTTTATGAAGACATTTTCCAGACCCTGCGCACTCCCTTTACCACTTCCCTCATTTTACCCACCTGCTCCCCACTCTGAATCAGCATCCTTCCTGGTCCTTCTACAGCTGCTTTTCCTTTTCAGATGACCAGGCTGCCTCCTAATCTTCTCTTCAGCTTTCTCTCTGGTAGCTCCTCCTTAGGGAAACCTTATGCCATAGAAGATGGTATTATTGTAGGCAAATACATAATACAGTTGTCTGGGTCTGAATATTTTTTTATTGATTTCACTTGCTTTTTGGTGCAGAATCATTGATGTGACAGTAAGCTAGGCAGGTCTGATTATAACAGGTAGGAAAAGCAACAATCTAGAGGAAAGTAGTAGTTATACAATACTAACAGTATTTTCATGGTGCTGTAAAAAGTACTGTTAGTGGTATGCTGGCTTTACATTTTTGCTAGAGATGGAAAAACTAGTAGCTGAGGGAGTCATGACACCCAGTGTTTCAAACTTCAGTTGTAAATGAAAGAGGAGCTTTTCCATATCATTTATTTGGCTTAATTCTTGTGCCTAATGGCTGCATATATACCATAAACATTGTGAAGGAGCAACCATGGAAACACTTGTTTTGTTGCGTTGCTAAATTTACTCTGGGTTGAATATTAACACAGTGCCTGGCAGTACTTTAAAAGCAAAAATAGCTTAAGCGTGACTCACTATGAGTCATTTACTGCGAGCCCTGCTATATTGCCTAGAGCTTGACATTGAACAAGTTGGCAGCCTGTATTGCTACATTTTTTTTCTAGGAACTCTGAACACATTTCATTCTTTTGAATTCTCTTGTGCAACAATATTAAACACAGAAATGTGTTTGTTTTCCTTTCAAAGTCAAATGAATCAGAAGATGGGGAAACAAAAGAGTATTTTTCTTGGCGATTCTCGAAAAGTTGGATTCTGAGAATTATCCTTTAGCTACAAGAACAAAATGATTGCATGTATGTTAAAAGTTAATATCACTTTGCCCAGGTTATGTGTAACATATACTTTCAACATTTTAACCTCTGTTGAAGGTACTGTCCAAACTATCCTTTTTTTTTTTTTGAGAATATTTTGTTTTGAGACTGAGTTGCTGTGTCGCTTAAAAACCTCTTTTCTTTTGCTGGCAAAGGTTTTATAATGGGAAGTTTGTCAACTCTAAGAGGCTGACAAAACCGTCAACAGTATTCCTATTGGCCTCTGTATTTCATAGGCACACCCTAAGTGGGACAGTTGGTATCTGACAGCAGGAAAGTGAATAGCTTGCTCGCTAACTGTGGGAAAGCCTACAAACGATCAGCTGATGTCAGTCAGATGGATGGGGTGGTGATTGTTGGCTGAAAGCAAAAAAAAACTTTGCTGAGGCAACGATGACACGATATCCTGAAATATACTGGAAAGGCCAAATTCTGCTCTCAGTTACACCAGATTTAGGTGCTTTAAAGGGCATTTCTCATGGAAATGGATAATAAAATGTCGAACTAATGAATAATTTTCACTAAGCAAGTTTTTAAAATCATTACTTTTTTTTTTTGGTGGGTGGGAATTCCCTCATGGAAAAATCACTTTTTGTCATTGACACATAATCCTTTGCAACTTTTTAAAGTAGACACCAGAAACCATGTTAAAATAGAAATAAAGTCCTATCAGGATACAAAAGTAAGGGCATGTCTACACTACAGACTTAATCGACCTATGTTAGGTGGACTTACAGCCACCACAGCGATTGATGTCCACATTATCCTCCTCCTGTCAGTGGTGTCTGTCATCACCAGGAGCGCTTCCACCCACTGAAAGGGGCAATGTTGGGGGATGAGAGCCAGGGCTCTCAGCTCCATGCAGCTCCCTGCTGGGAGCCCAGCTCCCCTCTGGGCTTTCGGCTCCCTCCACCCAGTTGGGAGTGAGGGCAGCTGCCCTGGCTTCTTGCCTCCTTATTTCCCTTGGGAATGGGGGCAGCTGCCCAGGCTTCTCGACTCCCTGAGTAGGGAGCAGGGAGGTGAGCAGACTCAGGACGCTTGGGAGCGTGGAGCCGGTGGCAACTTTGCTTTAGCTGCCCAGCTTTCAGCCAACAGCTGATGTAGGTATCCCAGTGTCTAAACAGATACTGCATCGCCCTAACTGCACTGACCATGATTTCTGTTGAAAGTATTTACCTTAGAAATCTCTCATAACGAATCAGAAGACGGAGATAGAAAAGGCCTTTAAAACTTAACAGTGACATCATAACCAGTGTCTTGATAAAAATTTGTTGTTATGCAATAGATTTAGCATAAAAATACTACGTTATAAATACTGGCCTCACATAACAGTGCTGGAAAGTCTCAGTAAACTTGCTTAAAACTTATCAGAGAATCAGAGAAATATAGGGCGGGACCTCGAGACTTCATCCCTCTAAAATGAGGCAGGACCAGGTATACCTAGATGACCTCTGACAGGTGTTTGTCCAAGTTGTTCTTAGTAATCTCCAATAATGATGATTCCACAACCTGCCTTGTTAACATATTCCAGGTCTTCATTATCCTTACCTTGTAGTATAACTTTACAAATGGTGGTCCAGTGGATTTACTGAAATCCGTACAAAGCCTGTTGCCAAGGCCATGATTAGCTACAGCAGTCCACAGTATTTCCCTATCTCTAAAATAAGAAACAATTGTGCTGTCTCAAGTAGTGTGGAGTGGGCACTGTTTCTTCTGCAAATGTTAACTAATCAATGGCAAAATGGTGACCACTGAAGTTTTGGTAGTTACTCAAGTTGCATGCCCTTTAACAGCCTTTTCAAAGTTAACGTATATATACTGTACCTCAGCTACAACTCCAGACTCATGCAGAATACAGAAATGTGCTAATTCATATTAAGAATGAGATTGTGGCTTTTAAGACACAGCTATATGGAGGAGGCAGTGCAAAGCCTTGCAGCTCTGAGAGGATCCCCAGAAGGATTGAGCCTTCCTGAAAAATGGTCTCTCCATACACATGATACATTCAGTTGGAGTGAATTGCTTCCACACACAGTAAAGAGTGGGAACAGGGTCAGGGAGTCAGCACACCAGATCACAGGATGAGCAGGGACTCTGGTGTACGCCCCTTGTTCAGAGGCACAAAAAGCTTTGTGTTCACCTCTCTGTCCCTCGGCAGCTAAACACAAGCTACGCAGTCTGGCACTAAATGTGAACCAGTGACAAAGCTTTTCCATAAATACTTAAGGAATACATTGTTGAACATAAACCAGCACTCACAGGTACATGTATATTTTAGCATTACAAATGGAAACCTTTCCCAATCAAAACATTATAAAATCAGTCCCTTCGTTTACTTGACCAGTCTTGAATCCAGATGTGGTTGTCTTTTTTTATAGTATCAACTTGTGAAGGAAAGACAAACACATAAGGCAAAGCAGGAAAGCCACATATACAGTGTTCGAAGTAGTAGTATAAATCAGACCAATGTTTTGCAAAATAAGAACCAATAAAGTCAGGGTTGTGGCACATTGGTGGACTTATGGTACCTTCTTGCTGATTAAAGACTTGAACCTGCAAGCCTTTAATCACACAAGTAGTCCATGTTCATTAGGGTTTGCTTGAAGTCAGTGGTACTGCTTACATGAGCAAAGATTTACTGCATCCAGTAGCTGTAAATTGTTGGAATGAATGTTGATCACTTTCCCTACCTTGAGACACTGAAAATAAGAAGAGAACATGTCTAAATTGCTGGTTCCTGGGTGGTTGCCAGTTTCCTTTTTCTGTTCAGGAGCTAAGCCACCCTGTTACCGTACCAGGTTGCCCTCCTTCTTGTATGCTGGTACCCTCTAACCCTTTTATATTTTTAGTTAGAGGCCTCTTTGTAAGGAAAGACTTGGCAGCGAAATCCATCTGGGACAGATATTTCTCAGAGACCAAAGACTGGTCATAAAAATTAGAGATGGAAAAGACCTTCCATATTGTGAAGTCCTTCCCCTTTGAGAGGAAGAGATTTGCAGCTTTCATATAACTTGATCACAAGAGTATTGGAAAAAATGTGCTATTGAGTACACATTTTAAGCTACTAGATAGAAAGCTTGGGTGTTTTTGGCAAATGAGCTGTGAGAATGCTGCTATTTTGAAAAATGTGTGCTCTCAAGTATAGGTAGCTGATTCTCTACCTGCTGATATTGAGGAAGTTAAAAAGGAGTGAAAAAAAGAGATTTCAAATGGAAGAGCTCTTTCAAGGGTGGAGATTTTCATCCCATAGTTGGGCTTATCTACACTTAAAATGCTGCTGCAGCACAGCTGCGCTGCTGTAGGGCTTCAGTGTAGACGCTGCCTACACTGACAGGAGGTATTCTCCCATCAGCGTAGTAATCCACCTCCCCAAGAGGCAGTAGCTAGGTCAATGGAAGAATTCATCTGTCGACCGAGCGCTATCTACACCTGGAGTTAGGTAGGTAAACTGTGTCTTTCGGGTGTGGATTTTTTCTACCTCTGAGAAATGTAGGTATACCGCTGTAAATTCATAGAGTAGGCCAGGCCTTAGGCACTAATGCCATGGAGAGGTTCCTAAATACAAGGCCTGGCTTTTAAAGAATTGTTATCTATGACTATTGAGTGGACACTTATTTTTAGTACCTAAATATGGACTTAGGAGCCTAAATCTTGGTTCCCATTGTTGAAAATCTTGGCTATAGTGTTGTAATGTCACTCACAGAATAACAGGGTAAGTCCGTAGCTCATTTCTCAGGATTCCAGGGACTGAATGTTTGTTCTAATTACATTTTTCAGTGTTTGAGACAATGTGCTCTTTCCTGTGCTTATATACATTAATTTGTTTCTGTTGCTTCTTGCTGATTTCAAGTTAAGCCTCTGTGTGATACATGAATATAATTAACATTACATCTGATATTGAAAACAGCATCATTACTGTACTTTCAGGTGGAAAATAAGCAGCAAAAATTGACAACTCTTAAGAAACAAAGAACCTGTAAATATGTTAAGATTCTTTGTGATCATGAACAAAGGTCAAAAATAGAAAATGTGATTGATGTAGGATGTTTAAGGGTTATTATGAAATTGCTTAAAGAGAATATTTTAAGGAAAATTAATGATATGTCATCAGTTCATAGAATCATAGAATATCAGGATTGGAAGGGACCCCAGAAGGTCATTTAGTCCAACCCCCTGCTCGAAGCAGGACCAATTCCCAGTTAAATCATCCCAGCCAGGGCTTTGTCAAGCCTGACCTTAAAAACCTCTAAGGAAGAAGATTCTACCACCTCCCTAGGTAACGCATTCCAGTGTTTCACCACCCTCTTAGTAAAAAAGTTTTTCCTAATATCCAGTCTAAACCTCCCCCACTGCAACTTGAGACCATTACTCCTCGTTCTGTCATCTGCTACCATTGAGAACAGTCTAGAGCCATCCTCTTTGGAACCCCCTTTCAGGTAGTTCAAGCATAGTTCTTTAGTTTAGAAATCTACTACAGTGATTTGAATGTGAATCAGTTGATTTTTATCAGTGGCTAGCAGGTAAACAAGAGATTTATTTCCCAATGGCTTTTTCATATGATGGTGACAAACTCCATTGCACAACAACGGTCACATTCCGAAGTTGCAACCAGGTTCTGAAAGGCTTCATTTCACAATTGCTTAATATGTCATATTGCAGTACAGTGACCTTTTAGTGAAGAAGGGAGAAGATTGCTTTTTAAACTTAAAATTGGATATGTCTCCAGTGTAATGCCTTAGTTTTAGATAACAAAATTCTTGTCTTTGGTTTGGTGTGTCTGGGAACCTTTAGATGATTAAAACTTTTGTTACAAGCATGTCAGGATACCTAAAAATATTAATATTGCTTCAGGAGTGTAAGCCGTAATGTTAACATATTGTCAGTTTATTTAAAAAAATCTGGCAACCTCTTGATTAGACTAGAACTCACCTTGGGAACAGTGTTAGCAATGTATGTTTAAAGGCTGTTATTTGTATCCATTTATTTTGTTTGTCTTTTTTAGCTAACTCCCTTCATGAAATATGAGAAATTTATCTTATGTAGAAATAGGTTTTCTATCTTTTATTTATCTTAGTAGATACTGATCTACTGATGATATGTGTTTACAGTGGCAATACAGAAAAGTAAACTTTGGTAACATCTTGGATGTAGACATTTTTAAAATAAAAACGATATTCTTTCTTAATTTTAAATTTTATATAGCATCTTTCTGGCACAATGTTAGAACAAATTTATACATTGCCCAGGTTATGTGTCAGGATTTCTAGTTTTAATTTAAGCAGAGAACAATTTATCATGTCACATCAATACTATTTTTTAAAAAATAATTAGTTTTAAGAAATAAATACAAATTAAAAAAGAAAATGGTAATATTCCTTCAAAGAGATATCTAATTGCTAGATACTTTCTGTCCATTACAAATCATATCCTAGTCACACTGCCTACTGTACAGTAACTTATTTCGTGGTCAGGGATTTCAGTAATTTGGGAAGCACTGCATGAAGCATTCTGCTTACCTGTATGTGTGCAAAAACAGCTAGGTACTGCTCAGAACAGCCTGTCTGAAAAAATTAATTTAAAGCTACCATATTATAACAGTAGCAAACAATCCTGGGGAAAAAGATGGGGATCTGCAACTGAGAATATTCTGTCACTGACCCTGTAAAGATGAGTTCAAGGCACTAATAAGAGACGTCCCAGTGGAATATCAGAAGGGAGATGTTTTTTTGGTCCCAGCAACTTAGGGCTTTAAAGATGATTGTTATTGCATCCATAACTGATCAGTTATTATGTGGCTAAGACTAAGATTTATCCAATGTCTACTGAGGACCACAGGAGTCTTTCCTCTGAATTCAGTGGGTATTAGATTGGGTCCATTGTGTTCATAGTTAGAGCTGTGTGAATAACTGATTTTTCAGTACTGTGGCAATTCTGAAAAATTGACAAAAAAATTCTGTTTGAGTCAAACTGAAACTGAATATTTTCAGAATTTTGAATGAATTGAAAAATTTGGAAAAATTTTGTTTGTCATTTTTAACTGTTTTTAATAAAAGTGAAAGTGATGAAGGGCGAAAGTAACAAAATGGTGGTGGTCCTGCCAGTACTGCTTTTATACCCAATGGCTTAGTGGTTAGGGCACTCCCCTAGGATTTGGGAGACCCAGGATTAAATCTCTGTTCTGAAGCACAGATTTGAACCTAGGTCTCCCCCATTTCAGGAGAGCACCTTAGCCACTGGGCTCTAAGTTATTCTGTGGTGAGTCTCTCTCCATCTCTGTTGTTAAAACTGGTCCACTTCGTATAAATAATTAAATATTCATGGAGACTTTGGACAGGGCTCGGCGTCAAAGTGTCCACAAAAAGCCAAATTTACAGAGCCATTGTGCTCCCTTGTCTTCTACACTCATTAGAGACTTCCCCCTCTATCGTCGCCATATCCAAAAACTTAATTGCCTGCAACAATGCCACCTAAGCAGCATAAGAGGAATCAAATGGTCTGACATAATCACAAAAAATGAAGTCCTATGTCAGACAGCCGTACTAAGCCTGGAAGCCAGGCTGGTGCCAAGGCAAATGACCTGGGTCAGCCACCTCCTACATATGGATAACAATCGACTGCCTAAGATAATTCTGTACAGTGAATTTTAAAAAGGCAATAGGAAGATTGGCTGTCCCAAACTCCGCTACAAGGATTGCATGAAGCAGCACATATGGTGTGCGGGCTGGTCTTAATGACCTGGGAGGATACGGCCCATGACAAGCGAGCTTGGCACTTTTCTACGAAGGAAGCAGAACGTGCAACAGAAAATTGTTGCACCACCTCGACAAACAGTAGGAGGGAACATAGACACCAGCGTGCCCTGGCACGTTTCCTGAGCCCTACATGTGGAAACTGATTTCCAGTCGGAGTCCTACTTGAATTCAAGTGACAGTCATTATTATTACTATTATACAGTATTATTATTTTAAAATCATCAAAGCAGGGTCTGGAACCAGCATGCTGTGCCCCCACACATACTCCCCTCTAGGCGATGTCCTAACCACCCGGAAAAAAAATCTTTTTTCCATTCAACTGAAACAATTTGCTAAAATCTACTTCTTCAAATGTTTCAGTTGACCTGAATTTGTATTTTGCAATAAAAAAAATGTTTTGGCCAAAATTTTTTACCCAACTCTGCTTATAGGAACACACTCCATTTGGAAAGGGGGTTGCTGCATTCTGTACAAGCTGACGTCTCCAGCGGCATGCAGAGCTGTAGTTTGGTCCCTAGTTGAGAGAAAAGCTTAGTTGCAGAGGGAAGTGGTGCTATGGGTCACCACTGCTATGCCCACATCAGAGGGAAACATTCTGAATTCTTCTACGCTACCAGCTAGACTGTCCTCAGTATAACTGATTATCCCAAAAGAGCATGAAAACACCAAAGCAAGAAACACAGTTATTTAAGACATTCTGGATTTTTCCGCCTGTTCATCGTCATTCTCTGCATCATCATTCTCAGATCATCTGTATGCCATATTGAGCTGTGTGGATGATGCATAGAGAAGGTGTGATTGTGAGCCAGTCTGACGGTTGTGGATATGAGTGTGGGAACGTTCCTCATTAAACATTAGAAGAGTGATCCAGTGACTGAGTAATACAGCCCTCAGAGATGTCTGTCTGGGCCCAGAGAGTGGACCATCCAAACTTGTGATTTGATATTTGGTATTTACTTTACAATGTAATGGAACCAGGGGTGACCTAAATATAAATGGAAAGAATATACAGGTGTTTGTAATGTAAAATATCGTCATTTTAGTTGATACTCTCTATTTTGGCATGTTTTCTCTCTCCTTTTCACTATAACAAAAATATTCATGACATTTGGCTTGTCACAGGCAGTAAGATGAATTCTGGATGTTTAATACTGTTGGGAAAATAAAAACTGGGCATCAGTGTATTTAAATTAACTCTTCGTTGTAATAACTACAAAAATCTCTGTTAAAGCTAATGGAGCGTATTTTTTGTTCTGGGAATTATGGTAAAAGACAGCAGTTTTGATTATACACACTTTTCCAGACAGTTCCAGGAAAGTAGTGTCTTAGATTTAAAGTAATGATACATATCTTTGGGGGGGAACATCATTCAGGTTACACTGTTTTAAAAAAACAGGCACTTACCTAACAAAAAGGCACACTGAATTACTGTAGTTCCTTCTGCTTTGTTCTCAGTCATTTATATTTAAACCAGTAGTATTTTGAGACCCTTGCACTAGTGATTAGTATTATAAATTAATACCTTAATGTCCAGACTCATACAAAACATAGCGCTAGAGTTCAAATTACAAAGAATTTAAATTCACATCGGGTGGAACAAGACCCAGTGCAGGGACCTATTATAGAAATTAGGTGCCATATAAGGCATTTAACACCGGGATTAAGTGGTGCATAGTGTCACAGTTTTAGGGTAACTGCACCTGTATTCCCTCTCTGTGGTCAACCTAGGGCACCCACTTTAGGCTCCCAGCTGTTAGCTGTCACATCTCTTGGGCGACAACCTGTGTCTTTCTCCCCCCAGACCAGGGTTTTAAGGATACCCAGCTCCCCAGACCAGGGTTTAAGGGTACACAGCTCCCTGGATTACATTGCAATATCTCCAGCAAGCCAGACTGCCTAAACAGGCCAGTGCCTGTGCTGTGTTTTCTCTTTGCGGGCTATAACCAGTGTACTGCCTGCAGTGATAAGTTACCACACAGCTCCTTCTAAGCAATCATATTTATTCTTAAGCTAAAAGCAGTACAGAGAAAATATATACAAACAAATAAAAGTTGCTGCATGCCTGCTAAAAAGTTTACCAGCTGTCAGCCATCAGTCTTATGGAGTCCTAGTAGGTCAACCCTTACAACCCTTCTGCAAGGATTGGGCCCCCCTTGAACAGAAGGTTCCATCCATTTGCTGTATCAGAAAGCAAGCCCTGAGTCAGTTTAAGCTAAGGCTATTTATCCAAAAGTACTTTCTTTGTCCATTGATCTCTGGAGACTCTAGTTTGAGCCAGTATAAATGAGCCTCCTCAGGAGGTGATACCTCTTGCAGGGGAGGGGTCACAGCCTGGCTGATTTGCCATAGGGCAGGTCTATAGTTAAAATGCTGCGCTGGTGCAGCTGTGCCTCTGTTGCTCTTCCGTGAAGATGCTACTACACCAACAGAGAACTTCTCCCGTCAGCATAGTCAATCCACCTGTGCGAGAGGCGGTAGTTATGTCAATGGGAGAAGCGCTGTTTTACACTTGCGATTAGGTCAGTATAACTGCATCATTCAAGGGTGTGGATGTTTCACAGCCCTGAGTGACATAGTTATAGCGATGTAAATTTATAGTGTAGACCTGGCCTTAATCACCACCCACCAGAGGACTATGGTAGCTCTCCTCTGTGAAGTAGAACACAATCATATATAAACCATTCATTTAAAACAATGAACCCTTAAAGATATTGTGTGGTTTGCAATATCTGTTACATCACCCTCCTAGAGAGGTTACATACAGGAATACATAAACTTAATAATACATTATGTTCTTTCAAGGATTTTGCAGAAAATTGCCAGATCTGTCACACGTAGATCCTTGTGCAGGCCCTCTGCACGGAGGTATATTTCACCCCTACTGAATAGTAGAATTATTCCAATTGCTATGTTCCATAAGCGGTTAGGCTTGTTTAGACATTGTTTTACCCAACTCTACTCATAGGAACACACTCCGTTTGGAAAGGATCAGCTGACGTCTCCGGAGGCACCCAGAGCTGTGTAGTGAGGTTCCTAGCTGAGAGGAACGCTCAGTTTCAGAGGGAAATGGTGCTATGCATCACCACTGTTATGTCCACAACAAAGGGAAGCAGTCTAAATCCTTCTATGATGCCAGCTAGACTGTCCTCAATGTAAATAATTATCCCAAAATAGCATGAAAACCTGGTTTCAAGTGAAAGTGAAGGCTTAAATCAACCCAGATGCCTGTAAAGCATGACAGCTGGGTTGGAGAAGCAAATGGCTCATTCTTTTTGAAGTGAACATCTTCCAACTCAGTGACTGAACATCCGAGGATAAAATCGTATTTCCCTTTCGGGCCAGTTGTGACCATCAATAGTTGTTCAGGATGTGTGGGCTTAGAATTGAGATTTACTTCAAAAAGGTTTACTGAGCGCTTCCTTGCCCTGTTACTAGAAACATTGCAGTGTTGTGGGTATAGGTTAGCGAGTAAACGCAAAATTTGTTGGTTCTTAGAATGCTTCATTGGAGGTTTGAATTTTTAAATTCAGAAAAAGTTATTTTAAACAAACATCAAAGAAAATTCACTGGAGCTGTACTGTCAGAAAAAGCACTCATGGTAGACACTGTATAAAGGAATCTTAACCTTCAGTGTTAGATTGGATTACAGTGACACTAAATCTGCATTTTTTTGCCCCCCCACCCCCGCAGAAAAAAGGAGAAGAAAAAAGGGTTTGAGTAGAAAAACTTTGCCCAGGTCTACCTGGAAAATCAATTGCAGAGATCAGTCCCGCACAGAGAGGGAATAGAAAATGGCCTAGAGCAACTTTAAGACATAGCAGGGAGTGCACTAGTGTAGAATGCTTTTTGCCACCCAAGATGCCCATTGGTAGCCTATCTATGCACAACATAGCACAGGTAATGGCTGTCAGGGCATGACACATGCACATTGAATTTAATTTGATCGAAAAGCCATTAAAATAAACAATGATGGGGAAAGGGATTTTATATTAGATATACTCCCAATAGAAAAATAGTTTATGGTATTAAATCAAGAACAAAAGTAGAGAAAACTTATAAAAAAATGTTCTACTGTTTTTAATTACCTTTTCTAAGTGTTTATTTAATGAGTCCTTTGGAACCCTTCTCCCTTGTCCTACACACTATCAGCCAATGCATAAAGACACACTTTCAAAACAGTCTGAGATCCAGCGACCAGCTTTTTTAATTCACCTCCCATTACACAAACTAAGCTGGAAGCATTAAATGGATCCCAGTGTAGGTATTAGAATAGAAAGAGAACAATAACAAGGGGCCACAGCGCACTTCTGGAAGGTCAGCTGGGCTCATGTAAGGCAGCTAGAAATTGTTATACCCCCACAGCCCGTCTATCGTCACCAGCCCAGCTGCAGAACTTGGCATGAAGCTGGGATCATATAAAGTTGTACTATTATATATAGATAGATAGAGGGGTGGACATATATACAGATATGCACATTGTAACCTGTACAGTGTATTTTAAAAGTATTAGATAGACATATTAATCAAATTAAAACCTTATAAACAACTACAAACATAACATTTTAAAAGGAAATTATACCATAGCTGAGCTCCCATATTTCCCATTCCTAAATGTCTCTGGGTGGACTCGGAATTAATAGGTATTATATTCCAGTGGAACACATGCCTTCATGCCCTTAATACAATCTAACACTGATAGTTAAGATTCCTTTATACAGTGTCTACCATGAGTGCTTTTTCTGACAGCACTGCTTCAGTGCATTTTCTTTGATGTCTGTTTAAAATAACTTTTTCTAAATTTAAAAATTCAAACCTCCAATGAAGCATTCTAAGAACCAGCAAATTTTGCATTTACTCGCTAACCAAGTCTAGTATCAGTCTCTGGCCGAGGCCACAACCAAATGTACCTGAGGAAGGTACAAGAACTTCAGCATGGACAATTACAGAATAACCTGCTCATAGGAAAAGTTTCTTCCTACCATCCTCATTTAGTGAGCGGCTTATGCTCCGGAGCATGGGGTTTTATTTTCCTATTTGCCTATTCCTGTAAAAGGAATATGTTTGTTGTGTTAACATAATTCTACCATAAGTCTTCTAGTCCTCTTTAAGTCCCTCCTTTGGCTCCTCTTTTCATCTTCCTTCCTTCCAATAATGTTGCCATTCTCGATTGCCTGACAAGTGCCTTCCTGCTTTCTGCCATGGCACTTCTCAGGCATAGGAAAAGCTGCAAAACAAAGTCCATAAAACTACCACCTTATTGTCCTCCATGTCTCTCCTCAAAACTCTGCCGTAATGTCTACAGAGCACTACAATCTAATAATGTCTAGG
This sequence comes from Lepidochelys olivacea, assembly GCF_965140295.1. Classification (NCBI taxonomy): domain Eukaryota; kingdom Metazoa; phylum Chordata; order Testudines; family Cheloniidae; genus Lepidochelys; species Lepidochelys olivacea. The sequence continues at coordinate 21,256,457 of NC_140412.1, read as the reverse complement.
CAGATAGCGAGTTATGCTTACTGCTCCTGAGTGGCTAAGAATTATATACATTGTATTATTTATGTTACCCTGTCTTTGCGAACACCCCAAAACCAGCCCACCCTAGTTGTTTGACTCATCTACTGCAGGCAAAAAGCGGATATCCACAGATTTGCAGGGCTCTACTCATTTTCTGTGCTTGTAAAACACCTATCACAATGGAGCCCCAGTCTGGTTTGCTTCTAGGTTCTACTGAAATATAACTATAATTGTAATAATACTTTTGGAGACATTTAACAAATATATTAAATATAAAAAGCCGCCTTCGTCTCCAAAACAAATCACATGCAAATATTTTGTGGTCTTAGCTATGGGCAAAAGCTTATATCACATACATCCAACTGAGTTACTTTGGCAGTCTCCTTGTGACAAGAGCTAGCATTTTATTAATGTAATTTAATCAATGAACTGTGTTTAAACCACTGAATTTTATTCAGTCTAAACAACTGAAGACTTTCTCATGACAAATGCTTAATCCTTCAAGATTGCATAACTGGAGGATTTAGGGATTAGTTAGCTTTGAAAATAGGTCAGGAAAAACATCTATATTTGGTTAAAAGCTAATCAGGTGAAGAAATAAGTAAAATAGTATAAAAGCTTTTCAGAAAGGCTTTTGCAAATTAGTTTTATGTAATGGTATGAAGAATATTTTCTATTGATATAACAGACACAGGGCCTGATTCTTCTCTCGCTTACACTGGTATAAATTGATAGCAACTGCACTGAAGTCACACTCTTATAAAAATGGTGCAAGTGAGAGGAGAATCAAGAGCACTGTGTGTGTGTGTGTGTGTGTGTACATATGTATTTGTTTCATACCTAGCCAGTGTGATGGGCACTTACATAAACGTTATAATTTTATAAAAACTTCAGAATAACAATTAGGACCACTGTCCTAAAGCTAGAACTCTCCCAAGCCAACTAAAACTAAACTCAAGTTTCCAATCTCCTACTCATCCCTCCTCTCTACCCCTAAAACAACCTGTCTGTCTGTTGTCTAAGGCTATCTGTCTCGCTGCTTATAATGACATATGTTTCCCACACAATCTCAATGCCTGAGTTCACCCCTGCATCTAGACTGTCCCAATTAAATCAGGGTCTGTTCAGTTTATCAGCTATTCTCCACTACTACAGTAGCACAGAAAAAGAGAGTCTGTCTCTGTAGGTAACTCATTTAGGGCTTCATAAAGTTATTCCTTAAAGTGCACCTGGAAAAAACCCCACACAACAATAACACTCAGTGCAGATCACAGGTAAAAATGTGTTTCCAGCAGCAAGCAGCCCTTAATAAATGGGCAGACACATTCGGCACCAGTTGAAATTTCTGTGAGATCCACTAAGCATGTTGCAATCTATCCTCAAGGGAGCTATGGATGGATTACAGTGGCTAGGTCCACATCTGATAAAAAAGGGCACAACCTTGTGTTTGAGAGCAGATGATAACAAGTTCTCTTGACCAGGGCAGTTGCCTGAGTATCTGAGCCCAGATTAAGAATCCAACAGGATTCACGACTGACTGAGAACATGAGTAAAGTCAGGCAGCCCCCTCAGCCTGCATGCCAATGTTATCTATTTATTTTCCTTTCCTTCTTTTCTTTTAATGAAAGCTTAGAGCTTGCAGAAGTAGGTGACATTTTTCCAGGAAATCCTCTTTTTTCCATAATATGCAGTGTGTGTCTATGAAGATGATGACAGTGTGAGTATGCTCTACCTTATTTATAGATTTGTATTAAATATTAAATGGTATAGCTCAGTGGTTTGAACATTGGCCCGCTAAACCCAAGGTTGTGAGTTCAATCCTTGAGGGGGCCATTTAGGGATCGGGGCAAAAATTGGGGATTGGTCCTGCTTTGAGCAGGGGGTTGGACTAGATGACCTCCTGAGGTCCCTTCCAACCCTGATATTCTATGATTCTATTCATGTAGATCCTAATCCGGCAGCCCTTACTGAGGCAAAACACTTATTTGTTCTGAGAGAGGACTGTAGAATTTGTCCTATAGATAGTTTTGGAAAATTGTAAAAGTTCCTGGATCCAGGGTTGGCTGAGTTCAACTAACCAATTCATCTCTCAACTTTAATGTTTACCCTTGGAATGCAGCTGGAGTTTTATCTTCTTTCTGAAGAAGAGTTTTCAATAGGTGACAATTTATACTGTAGGCATATCACTTCCAGACAGCTATTCTAATATGGGAACATGCTAACCACTTGCCTGACCTGTGCATTTTGGACTTACCTAACTTAAGAATGAAATGGTGCGTTGGTTTGGGAAAATGAGAATGAGAGACACCACACCAATTAATCATTAACTTTGGTCCAGAAATCAACACCCAAGCCTGATTATAATGATACAAGAACCTTCTGTTCTGTAGCCTCTATTGTGTAGAGCAGACTTCCTCATCACTCTTCATTTGTTTTCCAATCTCATCTTAAAAGCTATTATTTTTCCAGTCTATGATGTTTCAGTTCTCTCCCTCTCTTATTAGGCATATGATTGAATGCTTTAGTTTAATAAATACTATCTGTTGCCGTTCTTATTTAACTATAGAGAATATTGAAAATAGGTTCAGATTCTTCATTGTGGTGAATAAGCACTGGTAGCAGCTGAGAAGGGGTGTGTCAGGGTAGGAAAAGGAAGTTATTTGTAAATCTCCAATCCTAGGCTCAATTCTGCACAGCCCAGATCCTCTGAGTCTGCTCTAAACTATCCTTGTTGCTGACTATCCCCAGGGCCCATTCCAGCAACCACGAATCATTGGAGCGCAATGGTGATCCAACCTAACCCTCCCTGCTCCCACCCGAGCTTCTCATGCTGAGGTCTGGGAAGAGAATTTACCCATACCCAGTGAGATCTTCTGGATGGATCTTCTGTACAAAAGATGCACTGCTAAAAGGAGTGGCATTGAATTACCTCATGTTAGCTAAGTTAACAATAAAAAAGCGCACCAGAGAGTCTTCCTGAATTGAACTCCTTGAAAAAACCTACATAATCATTTGTTTATTTAACTCAGCGTAAGGTACAGTGTTGATAGTTAAACTTTCTTGGGTTCATAAAGCCCCCAATCTTGCTCACAATGCAGTTGATAGGTAATCTCCTTCTGAGCATATCCAGACCCATGGGGCAGTTTGTAGGACATTCTGCTGAGCCCTGTGAGAGTTGATAGGATTTATGTGAAATTACCGGATATTGCTGGAGCACAGAAAGGCTTGTACAGATTTTCATTTTCCTTTCTCCACACAGCTAGCATCCAACTGATTTGTCACAGAGGCAAAGTACCATTCCGGTTTTTAGGTTTTGCTCTGTAATAAAGCCAAACCCAAATATTGAAGTTTGAGGAACTCCAATGGGGAGCTCTAGTGTTCTGTGCTCCAATCTCCATCGCTATATCTTCATTTCCTGGAGTTCATCTGTAAACTGCAGTGCTCTCTAAGAACATTTCACCAGGTTAAGTCTGTGAAGGCCAAGAATGGCAAGGCCAAGAAGAGTCTGTTATAGTCATCCACCAAGCCACCACTGGCTTCATGCAGTTGCATCATAGGTTAGCTCATTACCAGAATGAGAATGGCTTGGAAGCAAAAACTCAAATCTTAGAGATTGTATTGAGAGAGAGTTCATGGGTCAGCACAATCTCAAATTGGCCATGCTCCATGAAAAGAAAAGGAGTACTAGTGGCACCTTAGAGACTAACTAATTTATTTGAGCATAAGCTTTCGTGAGCTACAGCTCACTTCATGGGATGCATCTGATGAGTGAGTTGTAACTCACGAAAGCTTTTGCTCAAATAAATTGGTTAGTCTCTAAGGTGCCACAAGTACTCCTTTTCTTTTTGCGAATACAGACTAACATGGCTGCTACTCTGAAACCATGCTACATGGGCGATCCTAAGCCCTTCCAAATTTAGATTCATTTAAAGACTAGATCCAACCTATAAAAAACCCTTATCTACATTCACTCTATCTAACTGTATAAATAAAAGTTATGTGCACCATATAGCATCAGGGAGATTGCGACATTTGGAACCTGCTCTTCAAAACAATTCTTGTAAAAGCTGCTTGTTGACACTATGACCTAGATATGTTTTGGACTCCACTTTCAAGGAGTACTAAACCTACCAGCTTCGATGAGTAGGGAATGCTCTATTTTATATTATATGATAATATTCCATCCTTTTAATATTGACCTTTATTGTTAATTTAACAATTCAGAATCCAGATTTTTGTTTGTTTGTTTTCAATTGCTTAGTAGCTCACTGTATTCTTTGATGTGCTGCAGAACACAGAAGCATACCTGTAGTACAAATAGTGGCAGGGAGAATGGGGGGTGGGGGGAGGGAAGAAAAAATTGTGTTTGTTTTAAAAAAAGTTTTTATTCTGAGGAGAAACAAAGCAACACAAATATGTCTGTCGCAGTTTACTGATACACACTGGAAAGAACCATGCTAACTTTAACTACTTGAGTTACTATACTATAGCAAAGAAGCTTTAAGCACAGTTATTCCTGTTACGCAAAGCAGATACCAGTTTTTTATTGTCCTTTGTCAAATATGGGAATGTAATCAGAATGACAGGTCAGTCATAACTAAATGCCATCCAAAACACTATAGTTGCGTTACAGTAAACTTTTTATATTTGTTGCGTCACAAAGATTTATTGAAGAGATAAAAATTGTTATGGAAAACACTGTGCAGTAACTATGGCAACAGTTATTTGATCTCACAATAATTAGCTAAGCATTTGGTTGCACAATACTTTCACAATACCTCCATGGTTAGTTCATTAAACAAAATTAGCTTTTGTTTGAAATTTCATCATTCGTTGTTCTAAGCTTGGTTTTAAGTTCAAAAGGATTGGAAAATGTTTTTTCAAAGTGCTGTTATACATGGAATATAACATACATTGTTAATGAATTTGTTAAATTTATTAGTCAGTAACACTGAATACATTGAGTAGTTTTGAAAAATGTATTTGTTTGAACTCTAAATTACTTCTCAGTGTGTGTATATATGCCTATACAGAAAATACTGTATGAGTGTGTACTTGTATACTATATACGCACACCCCAAAAGTACGTTAAAAGAACATTATTAAGGTTGCAAAGTCAAGCATTCACAAGTTAGGAAATGCCATTATTATGGTTGCTTTGCAAACTTGATTTGTCCCCCTTGTGTGTATGAATTATGACACAATCTTTATTTACATGATCACATACTATTTTTTCCACAGGACTCCTGCCTCATTCAGAGCATAGAATAGACAGTGCTCATTTAATAAGAAGCTATTTAATACTTTGCCTTATCTTCATTGTTCAGTGTGTGACCCCGTGCCTCATTTACCACATACCATTCAAACCTTTTTCTTAAGACAGTATTATTAATTTCCTCATGGCCTTTTTCATGGCACTTACCATGATAGTATCCAAGTGCTTCATAAACATGAATTAATTCGTTTTCATAACACCCCTGTGAGTTGAGTAGATTTTATCCCTATGACCTGATTATTTCCTTAGCATTATATAGCACTTTCTATATTCAAAGCACAGCTCCTGTTCACCTCAGTTGCACCTATGAGTGCTCAGCACATCTGCAAATAGGACCCCAGAGTCAAGTCCAGCACCCAGAAAATGAACACATCATTAGTGACCACCTGTGAAAAGTGTGGTTTAAGTTTTGTTCATTTGCCTAGCATCACATATTTGCTGATTTGTTCAACTCTGTAACTAGTTAGAAGAGCCATAATTTAAAACCCCTTTTTATTCATTAGATTTGGATGGTTATTTTTCTTTTGCTAACTCCCAACCCCTTGATAATTTTATTTTTTGGTTTAATTTTTTGCGGCACAGGGGCTGTCAGGTAGGGAGCAGGAAAACAATTTGTTTTATGAACCAAAAGTTCATGCATGAAACTCTTTTTTTTTTCTTTTGTGAAATGAACATCACAGACAATGCCAAAAAAAAAAAAAAATCACATAGGAATTCTGTGGCAGAAGCAGGGATAGAATCCAGTTTCCCTATTAGCATTCAACTGCTTTAACCATGAGAGCATCCTTTCTCATTTTGCAATCCCCAGTCCTATTTACTACATACCTTTCAAATGCATGGATCCTACAGACAACAGTCTCATTTATTACACAGCCCTGATTCATCCTGTGTGTATGTGTGTGTATTTCCTATGTTTTAAAAAAAGCAAACTGAAGACACAGAGCTTCTATCATGAGGCATCCTACTGACACCTACATGCTTCATCATCAGGGTTGGAACCTTGAGATCCACTGCACAGACCTCTGCCACTTGAGCTAACAGAGTAACTGATAGCAATAGTAGGTTGTCATCCTCTATGTGGACTGGCACTAAAGGGGGATAGGATACTTTGTCAGTTGGTTTCACAGATATTTGCTGACAGCAGAGGAATGACAAGACTTGGGAATCTTCGCTTTCATTTCAGGTTGTGGAGGCATGTCTTCTAGTGAACACAGATTCTTCTGCCCCTTTCCCCTCAAGCATGATCTTGTTTCCCCTTCCCCTCCATCCAACCTGTCCTTGTCCCAATCCTGACTCTTCCCTATACCTGATTCCTCATGCCAGTCACATTATCCTCACCTAACCAATCCCAGTCTCCACACCTCAGGCATCTCATCCTATTTCCAGTCTTCTTGCCCAAGAAGTCGTAGGCTCACCCCTCCAGTCTCCTTGCCTCAGTCTGTTGCCCATTCCCAGTCTCCTTTCCCAGCCATTCCCAGCCCCCTACCCATCCTCCAGCTCTTTGCTGAGCCATTCCCAGATCCACCCCCAGTTCCTTGTCCCAAACTCTTTGCCCAGCTAGTCTCAGTTCTCCCCTAGCATTTTGGCTCTCCTCATCACATCTCTCTCCCTTCACCTCCTTCTAGGGTGACCAGATGTCCCAATTTTATAGGGACAGTCCCGATTTTTGGGGTCTTTTTCTTATATAGGTTCCTATTATCCCCCCACCCCCAGTCTCAATTTTTCACATTTGCTGTCTGGTCACCCTACCTCCTTACCCACCACACTATGGGGTCTCAGTCTTCTTACCCAGCCAGTCCCAGTCTCCCCCAAACTGCTGGCTTCCATTACCCCCCTTTCTTATTTCCCTTTCCACACCCAGTCTCTTTGCTCAGCCAGTCCCAGTCTACCCTGCCCCTCCTGTAACTCCATGTCCCAATTTCCTCCACCATCACAATCACCACCACCGGCAGCCTCTAATCCCAGTTTCCTCCCCCAAGCTCCTTGTCCCAATCTACTTCCCCCGACAGGTTCAGCTCCTTCGCCTCCTGCATTCTTATCAGGCAGTTTCCTCTCCATTCAGCCTGTCCCCAGCAGGAGATCAGTGAGAGCAAGCTTTCTGCTCTCAGTTCGGCACAACATGCAGCAGCACAGAAGCTGCAATTGCAGGGAAAATCCTGCTCAGTCCTGGGCCGGAGCATGCCCAGTGCAGACAGAATCTTTGGGGAATTTAGATGCTGAAATCTAAAGTCTCTACTGAGCATGTGCAAACTGTAGTTTTTCAGAGGCTTATAACTTGGCCAAATTTTGGCAGATTTTCACAGAGACAGCAAAAAGTTCATCCCTGCCACAAAGACCAAATCAAGTCCCTGCTTCAAAGCATCTGAGTGCAGGAGTTGTTCAAAGAAAAGGTCATCAGCATTTAACGTAGGCAAACCAATATATTTTTTGCTAGTCTTTTCTCAAAAACAGTTGAACTGTTTTTTTCAAAGTATTCAGCCTTAGGCAGACACCCGGGATGGAAAATTTCAGGCCAAACAGTTACAATTTGGCTAAGTTACAAGCAACTGAAAACAGGATCTTATAATGGGAAGTGTCAAGGAACCTTAATAATAGGTGGTGCTACCAGCCTCACCTATAATAGAGTATATGGACTGGTTTTATATGTAGTAAATATAAGATTTTTATTAAGCTCAAAAAATTTGCTAAATTAATTGAGCAGAACATAACATAACTATACATTTTCAGTAGCTCCCCGTCTGGATATGTTAGACATATATCGTTTTCCTGAAGCACCGTTCCTAAACTTTCATGATTAAGAACTCTGGGAATAGAATAATGGGTGAGTTATATATGTAGTGCTTTTCATAATTCTAGGTACTAAAGTGCTTCACAATATTTAAGTTTTCTCACTGTCTTAATCTACTCTTAGGTATTTACATGGCCCACGTTACTGTAGTGTGTGAGCACTTCATAATCTTTAATGTATTTCTCCTCACAATGCTCCTGTGAGGTAGGAAAGTGCTTGTATCTCCATTTTGCAGATGAAGTACAGACTCAATGACTTGCACATCACACAGGAATTCTGTGGTGGAGTAAGGAATTATTTTCTCTCAATTTCCAAGTTACCGCCCTAATCACTAGATCATCCTTCTCCAAATTACTGTATATACTGGTTCAATAAGGATAAGTGCAGGGTCCTGCACTTAGGACGGAAGAACCCAATGCACAGCTACAGACTAGGGACTGAATGGCTAGGCAGCAGTTCTGCGGAAAAGGACCTAGGGGTGACAGTGGACGAGAAGCTGGATATGAGTCAGCAGTGTGCCCTTGTTGCCAAGAAGGCCAATGGCATTTTGGGATGTATAAGTAGGGGCATAGCGAGCAGATCGAGGGACGTGATCGTTCCCCTCTATTCGACATTGGTGAGGCCTCATCTGGAGTACTGTGTCCAGTTTTGGGCCCCACACTTCAAGAAGGATGTGGATAAATTGGAGAGAGTCCAGCGAAGGGCAACAAAAATGATTAGGGGACTGGAACACATGACTTATGAGGAGAGGCTGAGGGAGCTGGGATTGTTTAGCCTGCAGAAGAGAAGAATGAGGGGGGATTTGATAGCTGCTTTCAACTACCTGAAAGGGGGTTCCAAAGAGGATGGCTCTAGACTGTTCTCAATGGTAGCAGATGACAGAACGAGGAGTAATGGTCTCAAGTTGCAGTGGGGGAGGTTTAGATTGGATATTAGGAAAAACTTTTTCACTAAGAGGGTGGTGAAACACTGGAATGAGTTACCTAGGGAGGTGGTAGAATCTCCTTCCTTAGAGGTTTTTAAGGTCAGGCTTGACAAAGCCCTGGCTGGGATGATTTAACTGGGAATTGGTCCTGCTTTGAGCAGGGGGTTGGACTAGATGACCTTCTGGGGTCCCTTCCAACCCTGATATTCTATGATTCTATGATTCTATAAGCCGAATATTTTTGGTAAAAAAGTGACGCATCAAAGAGCGGGGGTCGGCTTATAAACGGGTCTACACCAAAATTTGATGATTTTAAACTCTATGGAATCATTGAATTGAATATCTAATATATTGTTGTTTTGTTTACCTGGAGCATCTGCAGGGTTGGAGCCCCTCAGCTCCCTGTGGCCCCCGTTTGCCGTTCCCAGCCAATGGGAGCTGCAGGAAGTGGCAAACCGCGGCCACAGAGAGCTGAGGGGCTCCATGCCTGCAGACAACTCCAGGTAAACAGGTATCGGGGGTAGCGGTGTTAGTCTGTATCCACAAAAACAACAAGGTGGCACCTTAAAGACTAACAGATTTATTTGAGCATAAGCTTTCGTGGGTAAAAACCTCACTTCTTCAGATGCATGGGGTGAAAGTTACAGATGCAGACATAAATATACTGACACATGAAGAGAAGGGAGTTACCTCACAAGTGGAGAACCAGTGTAGACAGGGCCTATTTGATCAGGGTGAATGTAGTCCACTCCCAACAATAGATGAGGAGGTGTCAATTCCAAGAGAGGCAAAGCTGTTTCTGTAATGAGCCAGCCACTCTCAGTCCCTATTCAAGCCCAAATTAATTGCGTAAATTTGCAAATGAATTTTAGTACTGCTGTTTCTCTTTGAAGTCTGTTTCTGAAGTTTTTTTGTTCAAGTATAGCTACTTTCAAATCTATTATAGAATGTCCATGAAGATTGAAGTGTTCTCACTCTGGCTTTTGTGTTACCGTTCCTGGTGTCCGATTTGTGTCCATTTTTTCTTTTACATAGGGACTGTCCAGTTTGGCCAATGTACATGGGAGAGGGGCATTGTTGGCACATGATGGCATATATAACATGAGTAGATGTGCAGGTAAATGAGCCCCTGATGGTGTGGCTGATGTGGTTGGGTCCTCTGATTGTGTCACTAGAGTAGATATGGGGACAGAGTAGGCAACGAGATTTGCTACAGGGATTGGTTCCTGCGTTAGTGTTTCTGTGGTGTGGTGTGTAGTTGCTGGTGAGTATTTGCTTCAGGTTGGAGGGCTGTCTGTAAGCGAGGACTGGCCTGTCTCCCAAGGTCTGTGAGAGTGAGGGATCATTTTCCAGGATAGGTTGTAGATCGTTGATAATGTGCTGGAGAGGTTTTAGCTGGGGGCTGTACATGATGGCCAGTGGTGTTCTGTTATTTTCCTTGTGGGGCCTGTCCTGTAGTAGGTGATTTCTGGGTACCCGTCTCGCTCTGTCAGTCTGTTTCCTCACTTCCCCAGGTGGGTATTGTAGTTTTAAGAATGCTTGATAAAGATCTTGTTGGTGTTTGTCTCTGTCTGAGGGATTGGAGCAAATTCGGTTGTACCATAGAGCTTGGCTGTAGACAATGGATCATGTGATGTGTCCTGGATGGAAGCTGGAGACATGTAGTTAAGTATAGCAGTCAGTAGGTTTCCGATATAGGGTGGTGTTTATGTGACCATCACTTATTTGCACTGTAGTGTCCAGGAAGTGGATCTCTTGTGTCGACTGGTCCAGGCTGAGGTTGATGGTGGGGTGGAAATTGTTGAAATCCAGGAGGAATTCTTCAAGGGCCTCCTTCCCATAGGTCCATATGATGAAGATGTCATCAATGTAGCGCAAGTAGAGGAGGGGCGCTAGGGGACGAGAGCTGAGGAAGCGTTGCTCTAAGTCAGCCATAAAGATGTTGGCATACTGTGGGGCCATGCAGATACCCATAGCAGTGCCACTGACTTGAAGGTATAAGTTGTCCCCAAATCTGAAATGGTTGTGGGTGAGGACAAAGTCACAAAGCGCAGCCACCAGGTTTGCCGTGGCCTCATCAGGGATACTGTTCTTGACAGCTTGTAGTTCATCCTCATGTGGAATAGTGGTATAAAGAGCTTCTATATCCATGGTGGCCAGGATGGTGTTTTCAGGAAGATCACCAATGCATTGTAGTTTCCTCAGAATTTAGTTGTGTCTCAAAGATAGCTAGGAGTGCTGGTAGCGCAGGGTCTAAGGAGAGAGTCCAAATAGCCAGATAATCCTGCTGTAAGAGTGCCGATGCCTGAGATGATGGGGCATCCAGGGTTTCCAGGTTTATGGATCTCGGGTAGCAGATAGAATATCCCTGGTCGGGGTTCTGGGGGTGTGTCCTTGTAGATTTGATCCCATGCTGTAGCAGGGAATTTCTTGAGCAGATGGTGTATTTTCTTTTGGTACTCCTCAGTGGGGTCAGAGGATAGTGGCCTGTAGAATGTGGTGTTGGAGAGTTGCCTGGCAGCCTCCTGTTTATAATCCGACCTGTTCATTATGAATATAGCACCTCCTTTGTCAGCCTCTGTGATTATAATGTCAGAGTTCTTTCTGAGGCTGTGGATGGCATTGTGTTCTGTACGGCTGAGGTTATGGGGCAAGTGATGCTGTTTGTTCACAATTTCAGCCTGTGCACATCTGCGGAAACACTCTGAGTAGAAGTCCAGTTTGTCATTTCGACCGTCAGGAGGACTCCACGCAGAATTCTTCTTCTTGTAGTGTTGGTAGGAGGGTTCCTGTGGATCAGTGCACTGTTCAGTGGTGTGTTGAAAATGTTCCTTAAGTTGGAAACGACGAAAGTAGCTTCCAGATCACCGCAGAACTGTATCATGTTCGTGGGGGTGGTAGCATGTAGGAGTTTAAATAGTTTACTGTCCTTTTTCCTCTGTAGAGAAGTGAAGTGTGTGTTGTAAATGGCTTGTCTTGTTTTTTGTAAAGTCCAGCTACGTGGAAGTTCATGTGGAAGGTTGGTTTTGTATGAGAGTCTCCAGTTTTGAGAGCTCATTCTTGATCTACTCCTGTCTGCTGTACAGGATGCTGATCAGGTGATTCCTCAGTTTCTTTGAGAGTGTGTGGCCCAGTCTCTCACATAATCAGTGTAGTATGTCGATTGCAATGGATTTTTTACCTTCAGTCCATTTGGTATGATGTCCATCTGGCCAGGAGCCAGAGTTTGCCAACCCATTTATTAATGTCAGTACTGCAGCCTTTTAAAGTTGCAAAGTCTTTGTTTAGTGGACTAGATTGGCTTGAAAGGAATGCTAAGAGCAGTGCTGCAGATCTGCATGACATTTAACCCATGCATTGAAATAGCCTGTTATCCCCACAGACATGCGAATCTACAGGGCTGCTTTGAAATAAACAAAGAACAATAATAATTTGGCAGTGATAAAGCAGGTGACATTCCTATATAAAGTCCTACAAAATCTATAATTACAATAATAATAATCTATTTTCATACTAGTATTTAAAATGAACAATGGTAAAATCAAAAGAAAAAGGTCTGCTTATCGCGCAGCGTTCAAACTTAAAGTTGTTGAATGTGCAGAAGCAAACAATAATTGCGCCGCTGCTTGTGAATTCTGTATCAATGAGAAGCAAGTAAGACAATGGCGAAAAAATAAAACACTAAAAGACATGCCAAGAAGCAAGAAAAAATGTCCAGCGAGGTGCACTTCATTTCCTGAGCTGGAGAAAGATCTCAATAATTGGATTGTTGAATGTCAACAAAATGGGTAGATTGTCACTAGAACTGGAATTTGTCTGCGTGCTCTGCAAATGTCAAAAGATGACAAATACAAGTCAGTTAAGCCATCAGTGTTTGTCACACCAGCGGGTTGGTGTACTCGCTTCATGAACCGTCATAGTCTCTGTCTTCGTCAGCAAACAAAGATAGCGCAAAAACTGCCGAGAGATCTGGAAGAAAAAAAATCATCTTTCCAAAGGTTTATTATAAAATATTGAAAGGAATATGCATATGAACTGTCACAAATAGGAAATATGGACGAAACACCTATGACATTTGATCTCCGAGCAACAGAACGGTAACCGGTGTTGGTGAAAAAACAGTTTTAATTAAAACCACTGGCCATGAAAAAATCAATTTTACGGTAGTTTTATCGTGTTTGGCAAATGGATCAAAGCTCCCCCCGTTGTTATTTTTAAAAGAAAAATCTTGCCTAAAAACAAGAAATGTCCTGCTGGTGTCATCGTATGTGCACACGAAAAGGGATGGATGGATGAAAGTGGGATTATTGAAAGTGTGGAATAAGATATCAGGAGCACTTTTCAAGAAACCTGCTATGCTCATTTGGGACATGTTCAGGGCACACAAGACGGATGAGGTGAAAAATATGACCAAAAATATGAAAACTGCTTTTTCTGTAATACCTGGAGGCCTAACTTCAGTTCTACAACCGCTTGATGTCTGCCTGAATAAACCCTTTAAAGACAGGCTACGCAAAATGTGGTCTGAATGGATGTGCTCAGGCATGGCGAAGTTGACAAAAGGCGGGAATCTTATGAAGCCCGAAATCAATCTGGTCGCCCACGTGGGTGTCCATTCCCTCAGAAATGATAGAAAAATAATTTAGGAAATGCTGTATCAGCAATGCACTCGACAGGTCAGAAAATTATGCCATATTTGATGATGACACAACAGAGGTTGATGATAAGAAGGAATCTGAGTCTGAAGACGACGCTGCCGACATCTACGATGACAATGCAGGTGCGGCTGTGACTGAAGCCGAATGAACAGTTAATGAACTGTTTGGTGAATCAGAGACTGATTCAGACTTTGAAGGATTTTAAGACTTTTTAAAGTCTCATATTGTTCTAAGTTACTTGTTTTAAATATCCATTTACTGATTTTAAATATTGACTGTAATTCTGAAGGTGAATACATATTTGTTCAGTTATTATTATAACAACAGGTTTTTCTTTAGATTACGTTAAAATAATTCTAGCAGAACTTTTGAGTGTTTCTTGTGATGCCAGCTTTTAAAATGTAGCAGGGGTTGGAAAACTTTGGCTCCCGGCCCATCAGGGTAAGCCGCTGGCGGGTCGGGACATTTTGTTTACTTGGAGCGTCTGCAGGCACAGAGCCCCTCCGCTCCCAGTGGCCACGGTTTGCCGTTGTGGCACCACTTCCCGCAGCTCCCATTGGCTGGGAACGGCAAACCACAGCCACTGGGAGTTGAGGGGCTCCGTGCCTGTGAAAGCTCCAGGTAAATAAAATGTCCAGGCCCGCTAGCGGCTTACCCTAACAGGCCAGGAGTCAAAGTTTGCAAACCCCTGAAATATAGGGTCGGCTTATGAAAGGGCATACAGTTTTTACTCTTTTTACCTATCCATCTTGGGGGGTCGGCAGATGAACGAGTATATACAGTACTGTGTGACTGCGACTGCTGAGTAAGTAGGAGAAGCTGGTTGAACCTCAGTAGAGGTAATGCAGGTGGTATAGGAGAAACACAAGAGGATTTCCCTTGCTCATTGGTGACCTTATTTGTTGATAGGATATGCCCAAAATGACTGACAGGTTTGCTTTTAAGGGTTCTCTTTTGATTACAAGGTGAACACAGAAAATCAGGTTTTAACAGTGATGACTGGCATTTTTATCCCTAAATATTCAGAAATCAGAGCCTTTTCTTCCAGACCCTTATAATACAGTGCTCCATGGCTTGTTGCCTCACAGGCTGACTTGTCCTGTGTTGAGTTTGTGCTGGGAGTGAGAGGTGACAAAATGAACAGAGTTTGGCAGAAAATGTGTTTGTCACTTGCCTAACTAATGCCAGATTAGATTGAAATTTAAGAATGATTTTAAGGAGGAATTTTAAAGAAGTAGGTATTAGCTTTAGGAATTTTGATGGGGAGTTTGTCCCATACAAAGGGGCAGCATGGCAGAAAGCATGGAAGTGCTTTGGGGCTGATAGAGGGTGAGACTAAATGAGGAAGGGCATTAAAAGTGATGGGGAGAGTATTAGTAGAAATTGAGGGCACTCGGAACCTCTTGAGAGGCTCTCAGCTCGTTGAAAGATTGAGTCCCTAGGTCCCAATCCTTTGTCCATGCATTTTTCTATGAGTAACTTTCTATGTGTCCTCGGTCCACTACCTAAACTCACTCACATATGTAAGTGTTTGTAGTATTGGGGCTTACATTGGAAACCCTTGAAGGCAGCCATGTTGTCTTTTTCTTTATTATTTGCAGAGGAGTTTGTGTGTGCACCACTATAAATCAAAACAACTGAAAAAAATGGTATTGGGAAAAATGTAGGTTCCAATAATAAATTTTCCTAAACAATAACTGAATATTTTTCAGAGCATAACAAAGTGTTTTATGTAAAAAGATTATTATAGTATTTATGGTAAATTGTTTGAAATGTTATTGTTTGTGTCGAGGGTGGGACAGGGAATTAAAGGAAAGTGGCGTATGGCAGTACATCTTGTACCTCCATCTGTGGTACCTATCTAGGCCTCAGGTAAGTCTGAATTCACCATGTGCACAGATTCACATTGATTAAAGTATTTACCACCAAAATAGCTCTAGCCAGAGTGGAATGCACTTTCAGATTAGCTATTTTTTTAAATGCATTTGTACATGACAGCACTGGCTCAAATCCTTTGAGGAAAGCTGTATAACTTGAGTGACATAACTACATATAATGGAGTTGAGAGCATTCATGACTTTCAGGGGGCACTCAGATTTGGGTCCAACTCTGATCAATGGTACAACAATTCTGGCGCAGAAACATCAGAGAGCAGATGAAATGCTAGATTTCCTTGAGAAAGAAGGAGGAGAGGGAGTAATGCTTAGTGCTCCAGGAGTGGGAGGTCTGTCTTCTCATAAATTAGAATTGAATCTGATCTGCTGAGACTAAATCAGTATGGAGACTCTAACTTACATCAGGAGCTGATTTCACAAGAAGCAATAATGGGTTTACCTGTACATCAAAGAGCTATCTCTATCCATACACTTGATACATACTATTTTAGTTGCTTATCAACATCGGAAGAACATATCTGTGCCCAGAACACATTGTGATTTGAATTTTTAGTTGCCTTTGTGTTCTGGAAGTTGAGGTAACTAATGTATGAAGAGGGGCCAATGATTTATAGTTCAGAGGTCTTAAGCAGAATGCAGCATTTTCTTGCAAAAAGGGCCAAAATTTCAGACTTGTGTGTATGGAAGTTTTTTGGGTTCCTCTTTCTTTTTAAAATTACATTTCAAAAGTATTGAAATGAGGTACATGACACTTTCCTTTTGATTGGCCGCCTCTTTAGTTTCATCTTGGGAGAGTCAAGGTGATTGGTGAAATGGGTAAACAAGAAAGACAGAAAAGAGAGTAATTTTTTTTATCCACAATGGTGAATTTTTCAAATAAGCCAAGAGTTTGGGGATGCTGGAAGGTTTTATTGGCATTTTGTTGAATTTGGGGGGTTTAGGTGCTTTTTTTCATTTTGCCCTGCTAAGAGGAAATTTAGACTAAAATTCAACAAAATGTATACATGATCCTCCAGTGACTGGATGCTTAGAAACTCATAAACATACATCTTATTAGACAAATTATTGGGCTGACAAATATTTTCACATGTTGCTTATTGTAGAAGTATTTAACCATGATTTTAAAATTGTAGGGCAAGGGCAGTATAACTGAGAGCTATAGTAGGTGTTGTGCAGTTCATACAGTTGTAGTACAAGGGATATGGCATCAGTATCTCTTGTAGAGAACAGACATTGGGCTAATTGTGCTTTCACTTACACCAGTGTAAATCAGGAACAGACTTGTAGAGAAAGTGGATTTGGTATCAAGCCAAATAAGTCAGTGTCATGAGACTGAAGATTTCTTACTTGTCCTTTTCACTGAAAACCTAGGAGAAATATAATTGAATCTGCTCTTTGCAAATAGTAAAATAAGGAAAAGGAATCCTTAGCTAGATAGTCCTCTTATATCTACGGCTCCATATGTGTACATAGTACTTTACGGACTGGTTAAAAATGACAGGTCCAAGCAGCTTACAGTTTTAATACTTGTTGGAATGTGGAGTGCTAGAGAACATTCACATTGCTTGCTAATGCGGGAATATTATCTTTGGTGCATTTATGTAGGATAGTTATGTATTCAATATCGACGCATCTTCTGACTGATGTGTTAAGTTGTGCATAAGTCTGTTATTTGAAGCAATAGTACTTAATTTAATTTTCTGTAAGATGGATTTTTTTTTTTACAGCTTTTTCTTTGATTTTGAGCTCTGCAGGCAGGGATTATGTGAAAATCTGTGGAAAGCACCTTGCACATAGTTGGTACTACCAGAATACAAATAAATTAGGATAACAACAACTAGTAAAACTACACACTCCTTTCCAGTTGCACCAAACAGGTGGAAAATATTTCAGCTCATAAACGTTCCAGTGTGAAATGTTATCTTTCTGTAACCAAAATGACCCCCGGTTTGAAGTCCAGCAGTTGACAGGATAATAGAATGTTCAACACATCATGCTGTCAGTGTGCTCCACACTTATTTATAAATCCTTTAAGTCTCATATTTATTAACTAAACAAAACTTATAGCATAAAGAGATTATTGATATAAGTAGCAAAGCTGAATGTCTATCCGTTGAGTAATAGAGGAAGTATTTTTATTGCACTGTAAAACCTGGAGTTTGGTAGGTGAATCAAGGTTATAAACACATGTAACTTACTGTGCCACTCTCTCTCAGTTGTTGATACTCTTATATAATATATATAATATATAATATTTTATATTTATATTTATATTTTAGACTATCAAGTCTATTTTTTGCTATACAAAGTCTGTGGGTGTCCAGGGCTAAGCGGCTGTTGGGCGGGTGCACTCTATTCTAAGGGGGTAGTGTCCCCTTAAAGTGCTGTTAATGTTGATTTCAGCATTGCTTTACTGTTGCTTTCCAGGGTTGGAGTCACAGATTCTATTCATCCTGATTGCCATATGAAAATGGCATACACTGAGGATGCCAAGTGCATCCTTGAAGTAATATCCTGATTGTGGATTCTTCCTGTGCTAAAAGCATGTTTTTTGAGCAAAAAACTGTAAAACATTTGGATGGCCTGAAGCATGTTTCTCACTAAGAGCTGTCAAATGAGGAGCCCTGCAAAACTAAAGGGGTGGAAAAGTGGGGCCAATGATATGGGGAATTTCTCCACCTAGAATAGGGGAGCTCCTTCATGTGTAGGTAGGTCATTCCTCCAGGGAGCTACTGTAGTCTTACATGTCCTGAATAGAGAAGATTACTGGAGATCTGAAGATTGCTTTGTCATGCTCAGCTGTTGTCACAGGTTTCAAGGGTCACCAGCATACTTGATACTAGGTTTCCTGACAGTTAACAACCTAAGGTGAAATCCTGGCCCCATTTAAGTCAATGGGAGTTTTGCCATTGACTTCAGTGGAGCCAGGATTTCAACCATTGTCTCTAACCTTCCCTTCTTGGGGAAGGAGATAGGGAACATTTTGTTTTTTCAGTTCCTTGTGCGCTTGGACACCAATGCCGTTCTGAAAAGGTTACAGCCCAAATCCTGACAAATTCCTTTTGTTTTGATCCCACATGTATTATGGTCATTCATTAATTTCTTTTACTTTTAGATCTAGGTCTGCTAGCCACTGTGGATGTGCTGCATATGTAAAAAAAAAAAAAATCTGACCATAAGTTCATTGGTTTGGTGAATAAGGGACATTGCTGCTGTGTCAAGAACTACTGCTTAGTGGTAGCAGTCATTCCTGAGAAATGGCTCATTTGGTGCTGACAGACAGTTTATGTGTCATCACCAAAGATTTTGAAATGCAGCAACCCTCGAGGCTATATTCTGTCTCCCATGTTGCTCAATATGATGCCTCTTGGAGATAGCGCTTCTGAACATGGAAGAGAGCCTCATCAGTGGGCTGGTGATACACATCAGTGTCTCGGTGCTCAGGAGAACCTGCAAGTTCAGCATCTATCATGAAGAAATGATGGGATGATATTGCAAGCTGGCTGTGTTGCAGCTTCCTTCTTCTTGATCCTTGGGAAATTGAGGTGTTACTGCTGGAGTAAAGGTTGTTGACATGGGAGGTTTGCTCCATATTTATCTCCTTGTTTATTAAGAGGATTTGTCCATAGGTAATGAAGCCACGTTAAGAGTTTTAGCATCTCTTTCAACCATGCCCATCTCACAGAAAACCCCATGTGTTGGATGTGTTCTGAAATATTTTTTATAGTTGCTCAGTTTGTATACCTATCCTTTGTTTAGCCTGCGATCACATCACAGTAACAGAATATCCCTCATGACCACAAGGCTTGATTATTGTAATTTCCTCTTATCAGTGCTCAGAGGAGGACTTTTCCATTGCTTGCAGTATGTTCAGAATCCAGCAACACAGCTGTTCACTGGTTTGAGCACACCTATGGGCATATTACTCCAATTCTTTACAGTAGGCGTGTATGAAGATTGACTGTAAGATTACACTGTTGATTTCTAAAAGGCTGTAATAAAGTTGACATTGGCTGTATTTTTACCTCTCTTTGGCTTTTGTACTGGTGCTTATGATCAGTGTCTGAGCACCTAAATACTTGAGACCTTTTTTAGCTTCATCCTAGAGGTATGCATTCATGTACCACCTGCTAATTAGGCAGCCTACTGTGATGGGTTGCCCCCCCTTCGGGGTGCCACCTGATGTATTGGGGTACCACTGCGCCTGCCTGACCCACCAGCCTGGGTTCCCTTAAGACTGTACAGCTGTGCAGTCTATCAAGCCCTTCCCCAGGCTTCAGACTGCACTTTACCAGCACACTTACAGATAGGGACACACACAACTGCAGAAACACACAGACGCTGAGATCAGCTCTGCATGGGAAGGCTCAGCTAAGGAACTGCCCAGTTACTCAAGTGCACATACCTCTCTGGAGTGTAAAGCCAAAATTATACCATCTTGCACTGCACAGAGAACAGTACAGTAGCTCATAAAATTTGCCCTCTCCCTCAATGTGGAGAGAGATATGCACAGCTTTTTGCTCCCCAGTTATGAATTCCACACACTGGTTTTAAAGAAAACTAAAACAAGTTTATTAACTACAAAAGACAGATTTTAAGTGATTATAAGTGATAGCAAACAGATCAAAGCAGATTACCTTAGTAAATAAACAAAACCTGCAAACTGAGGTTAACACACTAGATAGGTAGGATACAAATTAGCAAATTCTCACCCTGAGTGATAAGCAGGCTGGTAGATTCTTCAGGCACAAGTTGCCTTGGCTTTCCCAGGTTTTCATACACAGGCTAACAATCCTTCTAGCATGGGACCATCACTTCCCACAGTTCAGCCTTTGCCCTCAGGTGTTTCCAGAGTTTTGTCTGCACTAGACAGCTTTTAGTGACATGGCTTTGTCGCCACAGCCATGCTGCTAAAAGTCGTGCAGTGTAGCCGCTGTTTGTTGTCTCTCCTGCTGACACAAAACTTCTACCCCCAATGAGTGGGTTTAGCTTTGTCGGTAGGAGAGCACTCCTGCTGACAACACGCTATTCACACTGGCACTTGTCTTTTGTCTTTCAGGGAGGGGAGATTTAACACCTCTGAAAGACAAAAGTTTTGTCGTTCAATTGCCAGTGTAGATGGCAGATGTGTTGTTGCAGGGAGAGTGAGGTCCCCTCGTGATGTCATTGTCCCCCTTTTAGATCTTCTTCCCACTTGCTGGAAAGCCCTTTTGCTGTGATCTGGGTCAAACAGTTCCCATTGTGTAGTGCTAGCTCCGAGCGGTTTCTGTTGTACACAGTTCCTAGGGTAATCCTTGTGCTTGTGTGAATTTCCTTCACATTGTTTGGCCTTTTTACTGTTGTACCTGAAAAGCTCCTTGTGGGAGGTTTCAACCTCACAACATGTTTCAGTAGCACGTACGTAGCCAAACTTCCTAACTTCACATACGATGATAGCACACACCATCCAACAAGATATCAATGCCTAGCAGATCAAGACTTGTACAATGATACCTCACAAGACATACTTTGTACAAAACATATCCTAATTACACGACAGGGGTGAATATTAGGGTGTCAGGGTGTCACACCTACTATGACATCTTAAATTGTCAAATGATTGCAATTTTACTATTTTGGGACAATTAGCATGAAATACATTAAACTAACAATTTTAGAAAGGAAACAAGAGGTGCAAGTTAGAATGCTAAAAGTCCATGATGAAAATGGGGGTTGCAGTACCACAAGCTGTTGCTCTCAATTTGCTGCTGTTGAAGATAGATTACATCCTAATTACTTTATAGTCTTGAAGCCTTCAAATTCCAACCATCCTGCAGGATATTTGACAGGATGCAGGGTAAATTCCATTGTATGTTGTTGAGCTCCCAAATAATATTTATATATCTGTATTAGGGCTGTCAATTAATCACAATTAACTCACGCAATTAACTCAAAAAAATTAATCGTGATTTAAAAAATTAATCGTGATTAATCACAATTTTCATTGTACAGTTAAACAATAGAATACCAATTGAACTTTATTAAATATTTTTGGATGTTTTTCTACATTTTCAAATACATTTATTTCAATTACAACACAGAATACAAAGTGTACAGTGAAAAGAAAAGGAGTACTTGTGGCACCTTAGAGACTAACCAATTTATCTGAGCATGAGCTTTCGTGAGCTACAGCTCACTTCATCTGATGAAGTGAGCTGTAGCTCACGAAAGCTCATGCTCAAATAAATTGGTTAGTCTCTAAGGTGCCACAAGTACTCCTTTTCTTTTTGCGAATACAGACTAACACGGCTGTTACTTTGAAAGTGTACAGTGCTCACATTATATATTCTTTTTATTACAAATATTTGCACTGCAAAAATGATAAACAAACAAAATAGTATTTTTCAGTTCACCTCACGTAAGTACTGTTATGCAATCTCTTTATCATGAAAGTGTAACTTACAAAAGTAGATTTTTTTTAATGACATAACTGCACTCAAAAACAAAACAGTGTAAAACTTTAGAGCCTGCATGCCCACTCAGTCCTACTTCTTGTTCAGCCAATCGCTAAGACAAACAAAAAGAAAAGGAGTACTTGTGGCACCTTAGAGACTAACCAATTTAGTCTCTAAGGTGCCAGAAGTACTCCTTTCCTTTTGGCGAATACAGACTAACACGGCTGCTACTCTGAAATAAGACAAACAAGTTTGCCTACCTTACAGGAGATAATGCTGCCCCATTCTTATTTACAATGTCACCATAAAATGATGCTTGTTAAAAAAAAAAAAGTGTTAATTAAATTTGTGACTGATCTCCTTGGGGGAGAATTGTATATCTCCTGCTCTGTTTTACCCACATTCTGCCATATATTTCATGTTATAGCAGTCTTGGATGATGCCCCAGCACATGTTGTTTGTTTTAAGAACACTTTCACTGCAGATTTGACAAAACACAAAAAAGGTACCAATGTGAGATTTCTAAAGATAGCTACATCACTCGACTCAAGGTTTAAGAATCTGAAGTGCCTTCCAAAATCTGAGAAGGACGGGGTGTGGAGCATGCTTTCAGAAGTCTTAAAAGAGCAACACTCCGATGCAGAAACTACAGAACCCGAACCACGCAAAAAAGAAAATCAACCTTCTGCTGGTGGCATCTGACTCAGATAATGAAAATGAACATGCGTCCATCTGCACTGCTTTGGATTGTTTTCTGGCAGAACCCATCATCAGCCTGGATGCATGTCCTCTGGAATGGGGGATGAAGCATGAAGAGATATATGAATCTTTAGTGCACCTGGCATGTAAATATCTTGTAACGCAGTGCCCTGCGAATGGTTGTTCTCATTTTCAGGTGACATTGTAAACAAGAAGAGGGGAGCATTGTCTCCTACAAATGTATACAAACTTGTTTGTCTGAGCGACTGTCTGAACAAGAAGTAGGACTGAGTTGGCTGGTAGACTCTAAAGTTTTACATTGTTTTATGTTTGAATGCAGTGGTTTTTTGTACATAATTCTAAACTTTTAAGTTCAACTTTCATGATAAAGAGATTGCATTACAGTACTTGTATGAGGTAAATTGAAAAATGCTATTTCTTTTGTTTTTTACAGTGCAAATATTTGTAATAAAAATAAACTGAGCACTGTATACTTTGTATTCTGTGTTGTAATTGAAAACAATATATTTGAAAATGTAGAAAACATCCACAAATATTTAAATAAATGGTATTTTATTTATTAATGTTTAACAGCGCAATTAATCGCGTGATTAATTGATTGATTTTTTAATTGCTCGATTAATCGTGATTAATTTTTTTAATCGCTTGACAGCCCTAATATATATACATATATTCCTTTTTAGCAGGGGGTGAGATTTTGAGACTTCAGGACTCTATCCAGCCTATGTATGCCTTTCTAATGATCTTGTCACCATGATATCTAAGCACCATTTAGATATGCGGTTTTCCAACAAACTGAAAATATGGTGATCAAACTGCAAAATCTGCTCACATAAATGGGGGAGTTCATAGAAAGAGAACTTTTTAAATAGCTAATGTGACAACTGACTTCAGCACTAGCAACTAAATAATTTATAAAACTCTCTCACTCAGCTTCACTTCTCTGTGAGATTCTAGGAAGTAAGAGCAGAATAAATTCACACATTTCAGTCAGTGATGAAGTGTGGAACAGATACTAAAAATAAAGGAAACGTGACTCATAAGTTAATTCTGCATTGTGCTGCAGCTACTGTACAAAAGTGTAGACCCAACTGCATTAGATCAATAGCTTCCAAATAATGTTCATGTATATAATTTTATTTTTCTGTTCAATATTTAAATATTTACTATAAATAGCCAGCACAGCAAGCTGTTGGAAAGACTTAATGTAATATTGACTGCATGCCTGCTGGAAAGGGGAGTTTCAATGGGAGCAGCAGGGAGTATAATAAATCAAATGTGTTTGGAATGTAATGACAGTAATATTCTGGCAGAAAATCTTTGATTCTGTTTCCAATGCAAAAATGCTTATCTCTGTTAATCTTTAAGAGGGATGCCATGCTGATATTCCCTTGTTGGTGTATTTATCCTCGTAACACGCCTGTGAAGTAGCACAGTGCTATTATACCTATTATACAGATGGTCAACTGAGGCACAAAGAGACTAAGCAACTTGCCTAGGATCTCTCGGGAAATCTGTGACAAAACAGGGAATTAAACCTCCGTCTCCTGAGTCCTAGGCTAGTACCCTAATCACTGAACCATCCTTCTTCTTTACGTACCTTATCCTTTTTTCCCTGGGCAGTCTATGACCTGATATCCCTGAAGACATGAAAACGTATCTAGGCCCAGATTCTGCCATCCTCACTCATGCTGAGTAGCACATTAGTCCATGGGAACCCCTTTAAAATTCATCTTTCTCCTCGAATAAGGCCTTCAATGAATAGAGATTTCATCCCTGCTTTATTTGAATTTTTAAAAATTAGATTGTTGGCAACTTGTCAGACATTTCAGAGTGGAGCCTTTAAAATGTTTCTCTTCAGGAAGTGAATATCTTAGATGCTGCTGAATCTTATAAATAAGAGGGTGTTTTCAATAGACATACAGAGTAAATATGGAATTAATTTATTTTCTTGTCGCACACCACAAAATCTGATGATATAAAGATCCAGTCAGAAAAAGTGCTTACTATCTTTGTTAATGATCTGGTGGGAATTGGAAAGGTAAACAGAACATAAGAAATTATTTAGGATAAGCAAGACTAGAAAAGACAAGGAACAGCACTAAGCAGCTGGGTAGCATTGTGGCAGATTAAATCTAACTACTTGAGGGGGTAAGATTGAAGGGGTGTGTCAGCATGCACAGTGCACGCAAAACTGAAATGAAAGCATATAAAGAGGCTTGCTGATTTTTTTTCAGCCAGCATAATATAAACTTCAAAACAAGGTCTTCATTTTATGCTGTTTAGTCAAATAGAGTCTACAATGCAAAGGATTAAATCAAACTACACACACATTCCTGAAAAATCCCTTTTAGTAAGTGGAGCACTGGTTTTTCCAGCAGCTGCCTGCAGTCCCATACAGGCTGTCTTATATAAGACTCTGCTAACTGGATACAATCTTTTTTCCCCTTGAGCACCTGAGAGGCTTTCCTGGGGTTTAAGTTTCCCCCTGCTAGCTAAATGTTGCCTCACTGTGCTAGGAAAACTGAGGCCGGGGATAACCAAGATGATGAGATCCCCTTTATGGGTCCCAGCACAGCAGTGGAAGAAAAAACCAAACAAGATGTTAGACTGTATTGAGAAATGAATAAAGCAAGAATAATAAACAAATTGTACATCCCTATTGTGTCCTCATCTTCAGAAGAATATAGCCATAATGGAGAGGTTCTGGGGAAGGGCAACAAAAATTATTAGAGACATCCGAGGAGAAATTAAGATTAGGGTCATATAGTTTAGGAAGAAGGTGACATAAGAGAGAGCTGTGAAATAATGAACTGTGTAGAGAATGTAAACTGGGCATTCCTGCTTGTTCTTACTCATAATAATTCTAGGACAATTAAGTTAAAGAACATCACAATTAAAATTGATGCAAATAAATACCCATTTTTCCCTTCAAAAATTTGTTACCAGATGATACTGAGGCCAAAAGTAAACTTGAGAAATATACTTTAAATTCCTCCTATTCAAGTAAAAAATGCTAAACAGATGACAGAAACCAGTGCAATTAAATGGGGAAACAGAAAAAATGTTTAAAAAATTGAAACAAGTCCTTTTAAAAAAAAACAGAACCTGAAGAGGGAGAAGTTTGTGAACAAGATTTTCAAAAGTGATTAGTGGTTTTGGATGTCTCATTTTGCATGTCCAACTTGAAACACCTTACATGCCCTGATTCTCAGAGCATGAATGCTCAGCACCACATCTGAAGATCAGGCCCCCTTAAAGTGTTTCAGGTTTGGCACCCTAGAATGGAGGCACTAGTGATGTTGGGTCATTTGTGAACATCTTGACCTGTGAGAGTTATATAAAAAATTAAAAAGCAGAAATTAGTCAAAAAGGTGTTTGGAGGAGCTGCACATAATACAAGGCATATTGCAGCAAACATCAGAACTATTGATAATGATTTTTAAAATATGAGTAGGAGATAAAGGAGGAGAGAGCATAGTGTTTTAGAGTAGATAGGTGCCTTGTGTTTTGGGAGGGAGGCCAGAGATGAGTAACAGGATAATGATCACCTCCAATTCAGTGATGGCTTTTCCATGGGTGACAGAAAGCAAGCTAGATAGTGTACAGTTAAGACTTGGTTATGAAAGGGTTAGAGGCACTTAAAGTACACAGAGTAATTGGTTGAAATGACATGCTGAGTCACAAGTTTTAAAGGAAATTAGCATGGAAATAAGTGAACCTTTAACTGACATTTTTAAAACTTCACTACATTATGGGAGACTTTGGAGGATGGAAAGTGGGAAACGTTAACATTTAATATGTTGTTTTTAAAAGGCTTATGAGTGAAGCTTTTCAAACTGTACACTCAAGAAAATTATCTAGCATCCTAGGTTTTATTTTCAAAATTGGAAACAATATAAAAGCTTTGAGCTTTAGAAATAATCCTATTTGTGCTGTCAGTATTCTATACTTCAGTACTCTGGCTAATAGCTATATTCTTAAAGACCCCAAACCTATAGTTTTCTGACAAACCCTTAAGATTGTTTTCAGTATTTCTTGCTGTGTGATTATGTTGCTGTTCATAGAATCATAGAATATCAGGGTAGGAAGGGACCTCAGGAGGTCATCTAGTCCAACCCCCTGCTCAAAGCGGGACCAATCACCAATTTTTGCCCCAGATCCCAAATGGCCCCCTCAAGGATTGAACTCACAACCCTGGGTTTAGCAGGCCAATGCGCAAACCACTGAACTATTCCTTCCTGCAAGGAATGTTCTTATTATGTCTTTTGTCGAGTCCTTTCCCCACCCCAGATATGCAGTCACAATTGCAGTATTCTAATTTACATATGTGTTCTGGCAGTACCTAGAGACTTCAACCCAGACTGGAGTCCAATCATGCTGGGCTATGCACATGCACATAGTAAGAGACAGTCCCTGCCCCAAGATACTTACAGTCTAAATCAGAGGTGGGCAAACTACGGCCACATCCAGCCCGCGGGACCGTCCTGATCAGCCCCAGAGCTCCTGGCCTGGGAGGCTAGCCCCCGGTCCCTCCCCTCCTGTCCCCGTTCCTCCGCCGCCATGCGGGCAGCGCTCATGCAGGGCAGTGCGGCAGTGTGTCTGGCTCCGGCCGGGCAGCACGGCAGCCAGACATACTGCTCTGAGCGGCATGGTAAGGAGCCAGGGCCGGGGGGGGGTTGGATAAGGGACAGGGAGTCCTGGGGGACAGTCAGGGGACAGGGAGCAGGGGATGGTTGGATGGGGCGGAGGTTCTGGGGGGGGCAATCAAGGGACGGTGAACGGGGCGGTTGGATAGGGCAGAGTTTCTGGGGGACGGGGCAGTCGAGGCGGGGAGCAGGGGGGTTAGATAGGGGGTGGGGTCCCGGGGGGTGTTTAGGGGCGGAGGTCCCGGGAGGGGGCAGTCAGGGGACAAGAAGCAGGGGGGTTGGATGGGTGGGAGGTTCTGAGGGGTGCGGTCAGGGGATGGGATGTGGGAGGGAGTGGATAGGAGGCTAGGGCCAGGCTGTTTCGGGAGGCACAGCCTTCCCAACCCAGCCCTCCGTACAGTTTTGCACCCCGATGTGGCCCTTGGGCCAAAAAGTTTGCCCACCCCTGGTCTAAATAGAGAGGTTAAAGGGTGTTATCCCAATTTTACAGCTAGGGAAATGAGACACAGAGAGCTTAAATGACTTCCCAAAGGTCACATGAAGTCTGTGGCAGAGACCAGATCTCCTAATCCAGAGCCTTAACCATAAAACAGTTTGCTTTAGTGGTTCTCCTGGTGAAATTGTTGACAGTGTGTATTTCTCCTCTTCCCATCCTTCTTTTGGTTGTTTAAAGGTTGGAAAAGAAAAAGAATGGAAAAAAATGAATAACCTTTTATTCATTTGCCTGTAGGAATCAACTTCGACTTGATATTACATACTTCATTAAAATGGGCCTTGATTCATAAAGTGAGTGTAGTTACATATGTGCTTAAAGTTCACATATGCTTAAGTATCTGCCTGAATCAGGACCATACAGATTAAGTGTTAGTTTGATGCAATGTTTTGGATTTAGTAAAAAAAATGGTGACTGGAAGATCCAGATTTAGAGCTTATCAAGCAAAAAGCAGATTGTATGTTCTATAGGTAAATACACTCAGCTGTGAATATAATTTCTCAGTTTATTTTTTAGATTCACAAGATTTGATGAAAATAGAGAACCCTAGTGCTATCATGTTCCATTTACTCATTTTCAACAGTTTCGTTAAACTCCCAGCACAGTGTCATTTCACAAATACTTGCAAGTGGAGTTTCACGTCCTTTCTGTGTTCTCAGTATGTGCTCAAAGTGGTTTGTGACTAATTGAATTTTAAGTGGGATCTAGAAAATCTTGACAACATTCTGGGACAATACTCGTATTTTTAGCTACTTAAAGTAAATTGAAAAGGAGTACTTGTGGCACCTTAGAGACTAACAAATTTATTAGAGCATAAGCTTTCATGAGCTACAGCTCACTTCATCGGATGCATACAGTGGAAAATATAGTGGGGAGATTTTATATAAACAGAGAACATGAAACAATGGGTGTTACCATACAGACTGTAACAAGAGTGATCAGGAAAGGTGAGCTATTACCAGGAGGAGAGCGGGGAGGGGGGGAACCTTTTGTAGTGACAATCAAGGTGGGCCATTTCCAGCACTTTACAAGAACAGTAGGAGGAGAAATAAACAAGGGGAAATAGTTTTACTTTGTGTAATGACACATCCACTCCCAGTCTTTATTCAAGCCTAAGTTAATTGTATCCAGTTTGCAAATTAATTCCAGTTCAGCAGTCTCTCCTTGGAGTCTGTTTTTGAAGTTTTTTTGTTGAAGAATTGCCACTTTTTGGTCTGTAATCGAGTGACCAAAGAGATTGAAGTGTTCTCCGACTGGTTTTTGAATGTTATAATTCTTGACGTCTGATTTGTGTCCATTTATTCTTTTATGTAGAGACTGTCCAGTTTGGCCAATGTACATGGCAGAGGGGCATTGCTGGCACATGATGGCATATATCACATTGGTAGATGTGCAGGTGAACGAGCCTCTGATAGTGTTGCTGATGTGTTTAGACCATCCACAATGCCATCCACAGCCTCAGAAACAACTCTGACATCATAAACAAAAAGGCTGACAAAGGAGGTGCTGTCATCATCATGAATAGGTCAGAATACAAACAAGAGGCTGCTAGGCAGCTCTCCAACACCACTTTCTAGAAGCCATTACCCTCTGATCCCACTGAGGGTTACCAAAAGAAACAACACCATCTGCTCAAGAAACTCCCTGAAAAAGCACAAGAACAAATCCACACAGACACACCCCTAGAACCCCAACCAGGGGCATTCTATCTGCTACCCAAGATCCATAAACCTGGAAATCCTGTACACCCCATCCCCTCAGGCATTGGCATCCTGACAGCAGGACTGTCTGGCTATGTAGACTCCCTCCTGAGGCCCTACGCTACTAGCACTCCCAGCTATCTTCGAGACACCACTGACTTCCTGAGGAAACTACAATCCATCGGTGATCTTCCTGAAAATACCATCCTGGCCACTATGGATGTAGAAGCCCTCTACACCAACATTCCACACAAAGATGGACTACAAGCCATCAGGAACAGTATCCCCGATAATGTCATGGCAAACCTGATGGCTGAACTTTGTGACTTTGTCCTCACCCATAACTATTTCACATTTGGGGACAATGTATATCTTCAAGTCAGTGGTACTGCTATGGGTACTCGCATGGCCCCACAGTATGCCAACATCTTTATGGCTGACTTAGAGCAATGCTTCCTCAGCTCTCATCCCCTAATGCCCCTACTCTACTTGCGCTACATTGATGATATCTTCATCATCTGGACCCATGGAAAAGAAGCCGTTGAGGAATTCCACCATGATTTCAACAATTTCCATCCCACCATCAACCTCAGCCTGGACCAGTCCACACAAGAGATCCACTTCCTGGACACTACGGTGCTAATAAGTGATGGTGACATAAACACCACCATATACCGGAAACCTACTGACCGCTATACTTACCTGCATGCCTCCAGCTTTCATCCAGACCACACCACATGATCCATTGTCTACAGCCAAGCTTTACGATACAACCACATTTGCTCCAACCCCTCAGACAGAGACAAACACCTACAAGATCTCTATCAAGCGTTCTTACAATTACAATACCCACCTGCTGAATTGAAGAAACAGATTGACAGAGCCAGAAGAGTACCCAGAAGTTACCTACTACAGGACAGGCCCAACAAAGAAAATAACAGAACGCCACTAGCCATCACCTTCAGTCCCCAACTAAAACCTCTCCAACGCATCATCAAGGATCTACAACCTACCCTGAAGGATGACCCATCACTCTTCCAGATCTTGGGAGACAGGCCAGTCCTTGCTTACAGACAGCCCCCCAACCTGAAGCAAATACTCACCAGCAACCACGCATCACACAACAAAAACACTAACTCAGGAACCTATCCTTGCATCAAAGCCCGTTGCCAACTCTGTCCACATATCTATTCAGGAGACACCATCAAACTGGATACAATTAACTTAGGCTTGAATAAAGACTGGGAGTGGATGTGTCATTACACAAAGTAAAACTATTTCCCCTTGTTTATTTCTCCTCCTACTGTTCTTGTAAAGTGCTGGAAATGGCCCACCTTGATTGTCACTACAAAAGGTTCCCCCTCTTCCCCCCCCCACCCCCGCTCTCCTCCTGGTAGCTCACCTTTCCTGATCTCTCTTGTTACAGTCTGTATGGTAACACCCATTGTTTCATGTTCTCTGTTTATATAAAATCTCCCCACTATATTTTCCACTGTATGCATCCGATGAAGTGAGCTGTAGCTCATGAAAGCTTATGCTCTAATAAATTTGTTAGTCTCTAAGGTGCCAC
This sequence comes from Lepidochelys olivacea, assembly GCF_965140295.1. Taxonomy (NCBI): domain Eukaryota; kingdom Metazoa; phylum Chordata; order Testudines; family Cheloniidae; genus Lepidochelys; species Lepidochelys olivacea. Next base: position 21,225,332 of record NC_140412.1, on the reverse strand, counting down.
AAGACCTCCTTTTCTTTTTACGGATAGAGACTAACATGGCTGCTACTCTTAAAGTAAATTGGTTTTCTTCAAAATCATTATGATGTGTTTTTCCCCCCAAGGTGATGACACACACACCCTGTGGGGCAGAGATACATTTTTGAATAGAAAAGATTAACTCAGGCACTTGCTACAGACTTTTAAGGGAAATATCTATAAAGCCTTCAATGACTTTATTACCGGCCATGTTCTTTTGTGCACAATGAACTCCATCTGTAGTCCCATTGATATCAGTGAGACTCCTGGGACAGCATGGTAGTCTTCAACAGGCATAATGGTGGTAGAATCTGCTCCTTAATTTGCTGGTTGATGTGCTCTGTTTGACTTTTTCATGTTATTAGTTTTGATATATCTTTTTGCTTTCTATTGATTGTATGTGTCAACTCCATTAATTATATTTAGTATATTTTGGAATTTCTGCTTATGTTTTTAAAATAATCTGCAATACATTATGTTTTTTGGGGAAAATGAAAGTAGTTCACCCCCATTTAGTACACAGGTTGGATGGTGTTAAGGCAATAAATCAGGGTGTATAATGAAGGAGGCTGTTGTAGGGTCCCTTCCTCTTTTGTTGCAGAAATTGGAAGGTGTGCGGTGACTAAGACATGGGATTCAGGGTTAAGGCATTGCATGCCATCCTGGAGAATTGGATTCTCTCCCAACCCCTGCTTCAGATCTCCTGTGTGATACTGGGTATGTCACTTAAACTAAACTTTTCACAAGTGGCCAGTGAGTGTGCTCCTCATTTGCTGGTTGCACAATTTCAGACAGCCAGGGCCAGATTTACAGAAGGGCTAAGCACACACAGCTGCAGCTGTAGTCAGTGGGAGTTGTACTTTAAATGTATGGATCTGGTCATTTTCTTTTCTTTTCTTTTTGTATACACATCTCATTACATAATAATAACACTAAGAAACTTCTGTAAATGCCAGATGCCTGTGTAATTGACTTCTGGCACTGGTGCTGTGTACAGTATAAGCTGCTAAAGTTTTGTCCTTGTGGTTAATATGGCCAGCAGAAACCCAAATAAAAATATATCCTTACATCATACTGCTATAGTTTATAATTGGTATGTATTGTGCAATCCTAACAAAGGGAATTTCCCTTTCTTTCCTGTAAACTGTAATGTTTCATGTAAGCAACATTTAGACACTCTTCTGTAAACCCGAGGCTTATCAGAATTATTCAGGGTTTCTCCCAAGTTTTCTACAAGAATTAAGGGGTGGCTGGCAGGAATGGTTCCATTGTTTTAACCAGAAAAGGGAGACATTTTGAAACATTAAAAAAAAAGAGTCTTAGTTCTGATGTTTTAAAGACAAACAAAGGTAACTAAGTTTCACTGAAGGGAGCACATTTTGTAGCATAAATGTAGTTAGGCTACTTCCTTTTAGGGATGTGAGGAATCCCTGGTGAGTTTATTCATATTTGCTTTAGCAATTGTATAAATACTCACAGGTATTTTATCAGTTTTTATTCATGTCAAAAATGAATTATTGGCATGTCACAGAAATAACCTTATGAAACATTTAAAGAAATATATAAAGTATTATGGTTGCCCCCTCCCTCCTCTTCACCCCTGCTGTGCCATCAGTCCAGGAACTCTAACAGGGGTCATCCGTTATATAAACAAACAATTTTAGAGGGTCAAAACACGAATATGATTAGTTTATTTGATTTGGAGAACCCTGTTCTTTACCAGTTACTACAGGGCAAGGGGATGCACTGTTGGTCCCATGCTCAATACAATATTTAAAATAGCTGAGTAACAAACACTGAACCCATACAGAGCACACAATACTCTGATTTACAATGTCATTATCAAGTCAAAAAGAACTACTCAGGGAGCTTGCAGAAGTTGACAAGCTTGTTTAAATAAAATCTTAACTCCCATTTGGCTTTCTCTGGCAGGCATCCACACTTGGCAAAGAAAAATTATTTCATGGCCCTGCTGAGGTTAGTCAGAAAAATTTGGCTGAATGCAGATCCTTTCAGGAAGAATCAGTAAGAATAATTAATGTCTAATTTATATTACAAGCAAAAATATTTAAAGGCTAAGAAGAAGCTCAAACGTTTTTTAACTAAGTTTTTGAAAGTATAGCAAGAATACATTTTCCTTTGCAATTCTTCATGTAACTTTTGGCCTGATCCAAAACCCATTGAGAGCAGTGGCAGTCTTTCCAGTGACTTTAGTGGGCTTTGGATAAAAGCTTCTTTTCCTTAGCTAATGTCAAATTCCCTTCTCTCTTCAAAAACAGTCAGTCTTATTTTCTCTTAGAGCTTTTATTTGTTATATTCTCACTAATTCTGGAATCATAGACATCAGAGACAAAAAAGTCCTATGTGTATGTGTGTCCTTCCTAGGACTTTTTTGTCTCTGATGTCTATGATTTTATATATATAGACACCAGAGACAAAAAAGTCCTAGGAAGGACATATATATATATATATATATATATATCACACACACACATATAATCCAGTACATCTCCTTGTTAATGCAGAGCTACTTTTCTTACTACTACTATCATCAATGCTTCTCTCCAAGTGCTCACAACAACCTGTGAGGTTGGGAAGTATTATGATTCCCATTTTACAGATGTAAAATGGAGTCCAAGAGTGAGAAATTGACTTGTCCAAGGACACAAAGGAAGTATTTGGCACTGTTTAGAACAGAAGCCACTACATAAATTAGGGTCAGTGTGAAGAGTAGAATGTAAGTTATGGTACAATATGGTTTTTAGCCCAGAAAAGATATGAGATCCAGATTTAACTGGTCAACACTTGTAATCTTTTGTAATGAGAAAGGATAAACATTGAGGAATTGTATTTTAAAAACTACATACTTAATAGAAAACCACTTTCAAAGGAAGACAGAGAAGGATTGTTGGATTTTTCTTCAGATTACATGGCAGAAAAGCTTTCTTGGTGTCAACAACTAGCTATGTGTGCTTGGTTTGAAACTCACAGTTATCTGCAGAATTTGGAGGTCAAGTTTACATTTTCCAGTGGAGACAAAGTCACATAACCAGCCAGAGAGCAGAATGTCTGTGTTAACCTCGAACATATTACCTCAGAGGATTCTGAAGCAGATTGACTAACTAAACTTTGATGATGTGTGACTTCATAATGTTTGAAGACAGTACTGCTATTTTGAGTGTTTATTTTTTGCCATGACTGCCTTTTAAAAACATTCAGCACAAAGGGATTTGTTTTGTCCCTGTGAAAATACGATGATTTGTGAAAGCAGAAAGATGTTTGATAATATTCTTTCTGGGCATTAAATGATGCTGCTTCTGTTGGCAAGTTCCTTGGGATGTTAGGAAGATAGTATTCTGGTACAAGATTTTTTAGAGTATGGTGAACTTGCTGCTGCCTCAGTTTCCTCTCACCCAGGATGGATCTCCAGGCCTTCCTAGGAAGGACTTACTGCTACACCCAAGACTCCTTCCAGGCAGTTTTTTTCTTCAAGAGTAAAACTTAGGCAAAACATCAAACACACAAACAGTTCCACAGCCCCCCCTGACCTGCAGCTCCAAAAGGCTTTTTGCTTTTTGCCCTTTGCCTCCCGCAGTCCCTCCTATGTCAGGGCCTACTGTAGGAGCCCAGCTTCTTCCTGCAGCTCCTCCAACTGAGCTCTCTTAGCCCTTTATAGAAAACACCTGATCCCTTCCCAGCTGGGTCTGATGAATTGTTTCAGGTCCCTTGGTTCTTAAAAGGGCAGGCCATCCTGTTACAATCCCATTCAGTAGATTAGGTAATTGGTAAGGCCATTTCTTAGAAGAGATACAGATTCACTACAGTGACATTCACTGGCTCCTAAACCGTTGTTTAACCACTTGAATAAAAGAGCACCCTGATTTTTGGAAGTGCTGTGCGCCCAGAGATCCCAAGCCAATGGAATTTGTGGGTGTTCTGCCCGCAGAGAATCAGACCATTTTTTTTAGGCTCCTAAACCGATATTTAGGCAGCTAACTTTAGGCAGACAGATTGTAAAATTATTGGTTTCAGAGTAACAGCCATGTTAGTCTGTATTCGCAAAAAGAAAAGGAGTACTTGTGGTACCTTAGAGACTAACCAATTTATTTGAGCATGAGCTTTCGTGAGCTACAGCTCACTTCATCGATGAAGTGAGCTGTAGCTCACGAAAGCTCATGCTCAAATAAATTGGTTAGTCTCTAAGGTGCCACAAGTACTCCTTTTCTTTTTGTAAAATTATTGGTTTTAGTTGCATTGTTTTGCTTCTGCACTAGCACTTCTCACTTTGTTTTGCTTGCCTGCTGACTTTATCTTCCATATATGCTTGCTGGACAGTCTCTCTCACCCTTACTTCCCTCTCCCCATTAGTTTTGTCATTGGCTGAGCTCAAAGGTCAACTGAGAGGGAGGAGTCAAGGAGTACAGCCAGATTATCAGCCTGAATGACAGCACGTCGGCCTTGTCACCAGTGACAGAGAATGGAAGGAGTGAGAACATTTGAGAAGAAAGATAAGGGGCCAGATCCTTGCTACCACTCTAGTGGCATAAAGCAGCCATAAAAGCCAAAGGGTTCAGGGCCTGAGGTTCTCCCTGCAGAGGGGATTCCTTGGGTAGTGTAACCGACCTCCCTCCCAGATCCAGAGTGCACATGGCTGAGGAATCCCTTTGCTTTGTCCATACCCAGCTGCTTGGAATAATCTCTGGGAACACGGGCAGCCAGGTGTAAGACAGAGCAGCCTTTTGGCTTTTCTAACTTTTGTCTGTCACCTGACTAGCCCCAGGATAGGGAGAATATAAAGGTGGCTTAAAGCCTTCTTTGTCTCCTTACTCTTCTGCTGTGCACAACTTGGCCAGATGAGAGAATCTGGCACAAAGAATCCAATTTTGGCTGTGTTAAGTTTATGTTAATGGTGACGTGTCTGGGACATAGAGGTATCAGCTAGAAAAATAGGCTGAGACAGAGATTAAATGAAGAGAACCAGGTCAAAAGTAAAAAGGAAGATTTGAGAGTCAAAGGCATACAGAAGCCACGTGAGTGATTGAGGTCACTGGAGAAAGAGAGCAAGAAGACAAAAGAGAAGATATGGATTGTACCTGTGATATAACTATGCTGAATTAATAGTGTTCTGTGGATAGCTTTGTAAAAGTTGTATGTCTCTCAAGCTATTTCCAAAGTGGCTATCTGTGTGCTAATGAAGCACTCTCAAAAGGATTGAAGGTTGAGCTTTTTGTGAACCACTTGACAATACACTCGTTGCATATTTACATCCAAAAATGCCCTTACAGTAAGGCAAAACCTTTTATTATGTGCATACCAGTATCCATGTAATCATGAAACAGGAAAGGAGATAAGAATTTTCTACTGTAATCAATTCAAAGAAGGCAATCGCTGTAGCTAAATTTTGGGTGCTTTCCACAATGAGCTACTAAGCAAGCAGTTTTGATAATTAGCTTTTTTCATGCTTTTCCTGTTTCTGTAATCTGCCTGTAAAATTTGCTTTTTCTGTCAGACCTGCTAAAAATACATAAAATAAATCCAACTCTGTCCTAAGAAGAATTTTTACCCCCAAAGGGGAAGTGACAGAAATTCCATGAAATCCATTAAGGACCTAGTTATTGCTTTCAACTTTACATGGCAGCTACTCAGATTTGATGGTGATGGACAGCAGAATAAACCCTAAAACAGAAAGGCAGAACAAGTATATCTTCTTAACGGGATACAGTCACTAATGGGCACCTCGGAGAGAAACTAACTCTGACTACACAGCAAAATCCAAGTATTTGGTTCAGTTTATAAAAATATACCGTAGTGGCAATCAGGACACACCTCCAATTAACAATTATGACTTGGTGTCCACAGCAAAGAACATTCCAGATTCCCCTGTACCTAGACTTACCATCACTTCTGTACTAAACTCCCTTCCTCCCCACACAGAGACGCTCCAGGAAAGAGCCCCAGCTTGTGATCTGTGTTCCCAAAAAGAGCCAACATCACTGATGAATTAGCAGAACCTTGTAAATTGTACTGGATGGTAGACGTTGTATTGTATATTGATTGCAGCAAAAAGTGATGATAGGTCATGCTTGAAGCCAGACTTTCATAAAACTGAATGAAAAGTCTGATTCATTTCAGGAGGATCCACCCACCCAACCAGCCATTGAAATTGATTTATTTTTTTAGTTTCAAAGGGAAAATTAAAAGTCCTGAATGTAAGACCTGCCTGAACATATTCCTTTTTAGTATTTCAGTCTAACTTGTAAAGTAATGTTTTGATTATAAGGTTTCTAAATGCAATTTTCTGAATGCTAATAACTCTACATTTCCACACATCTCCTTGTGTCATAATTACCACCACAGGCTCAGCTCATTATGTCTGATATTGGCCACAGATAAAGTGGGTTTTTATCATTTCAAATAATATTTTGCTTTGTTTAAATTGCTAGTTGCATTTAGTTCAGCAGCATTGCTTGGGATATTTTATATGCATAGTTAGAGTCCCGTGTCATTTCTCTGCAGTGGGACTGTGTGATATTTTCAGTGCTAACTAGGATTTTGTTTAGAAATTGGCTTTTGCAATGTTATAATGTTAATAACTCAGTTTAAAGTTATGAACAGCAAAGGTCCTGATCCTGCAAGTTGTCCTGTGTGGGCTGTGGTCCACCCATGCTTAGAACCTTGCAGGACTAATGCCTGAATGTGGTGGTGTTTCTAGTGTTAGAGGTTCATACCTAACTTAATAAATTGTCACTATCTGATTCCTGTACACAACTGCCTTAAAGTCTGTCTGTCTCTGTCTGCCTTTCCTTCGGGTTCTGTATTGGTGCCTATCAGTACAGCCTGAGCACTATAGTATTTCCTCTGGGATTCCATGAACATACCCCCTATAAAAGTCACCCACCATTCTGAAGGTACTACCTTAGCCAACCCCACACCGATATTCGTTGATTCTTAGTTGAGGTGAGTTAATAATTGATTGTTTTGTTTTGGGTCAACTCAAAATGAAAATGTTTTAGTTTTTCTTGCTGAAACAACCCCCCCCCCAAAAAAAAAAGTCTTTTGGGTTTCATCTGACCCTCACTTTTTTCTTTTCTTTTCTTTTTTTTCATTTTTTTTCATTTCATTTTGGGTCTTCTTTTATCCCTTTTTTTCTTTAAAATAATCTAGCTAAACTTCACAATGAAACATTATTTTGAAATGAAAAGTTCAAATGTTTCATTTCAAAAACATCAGGACAAAACATTTCAACTTCAAAAAAGAAAGGTATTAGGGGGGTTTGTTTGGCTGAAATGGCATTTTTTGGTGAATAAACTATTTGTCCAAAAAAATTCACTCAGCTCTGATTCTTAGTGCACAGATGGGCCTTATCTAGGTAGATATTCCTGAAATCCTGTTTGTCTGAATTTCTTTCAGGTCTACAGATGACAAAATTTCTGTCATGCAGTAGGAACCATGAAAGCAGCACATGCAAACTATAGGCTTCCATCCTGCTGTGAGCTCTTTGTCCATATGGAGACCCTTTAAATGCAACAATTCTCATGGTCACAGAGGTCAACCCATGAGTAACTCTTTGCAGGATCAAGGCCGTACATTGCATTAAAATTCTCCAATGAAGTAAAAATGGGCATTCCTTTTCTGATTTTATTGGCAGCAGAAGCAATCATTTCATCAGAACCTTAGCAGAAATACAGGGGAAAAGCAAGCTTGTTTACACCCAATCATAGTTGTCAAAACATGAAATACTGAGATAAGGAATGTTGTAAGAACTACTGCTGTGTCAGTACATCAGCTACAGGGCATTTAACAATAAATATAATGCAACACAGATTTACCCAATGTTGCCTCAGTTTACCAACTCCTAATGAGCAAACCTCCCAGTTAGCCAAAGATGTCTCAAGGGTTGCACTTAACTAAAGCCCTACTCCTATGGAGCCCTTAGGACTGAAGCTCCTACGTGGCCCCTTTCTGGTGGGGTCTAGTTAGGGATAGGCTGATTATCTAAATTCACAGGTTTACAAAAGTTTTAGATATTCCCTGAGGTGTTGGTTAAATTGGGGTTCCACTGAACAGTTCAGTCTGCACTAAAGGTCACCTCTGATAGGGAACTTTTAAGGAACCGCTTTATATTAACCCCAAGATTTCCAGTAATTATTGTTCTTATAAAGAATCCCTCTCCCAGACAAACTCTATTTGGTGGTTGCCCAAGAGGTCTCACTTGATCTACTGCATAAATATTAGTGATAACTTATATATTTCCAAAAAATTACACAACTCTTTACAGATATAAAGACAGATGCATTCCCTGTCCCAAAGTGCTTACAATCTAAGATAGGCAAAATAACGGGACATATGTTCACACAAAGGAAGGTCTGGAGAGATTGTGTGTGAAAAAAACAAAATAGATAGGATTTCCAGAAGAGTTAGTTCCAGGGAGGAATTACCCTCAAGGCCCTTCAGAGTTTTGCCCCACCATCTCTATTCATTGAATCATCAGCTGCCCCCTGCACTCTGGCAATGCTTCATCCCTTGATTATCTGCTTGTCTGCTTCACCTATTAGCACTTTCTTCTGTGCTGCCCCTTATGTGAAAAATGCCCTTCTTAGGGGGAAAAATAGTAAAATCATTCCCCCTCTCCTTCTGCAACTCCTTCCTTAATTCACTTCTGCCATAGCAGCTATAGAACATCCCAGCTGATAAAGACTGGGCTGGTAATGAACGGATCTGCTTATTAATGAAAAACAAAAATATTCTCTATACCTACAAATTATGCATATAGCTAGTCTATGAAAGAACATATTCCCTCTCCCCCCCTCCTGTTTTTGATTCACCTATCTTTACCTCTTGAATAAAGTTTGTAAGCTCTTTGGGACAGAGATGATCTATCTATCTATCACAACCTGGTTGGGGCTAGAGTAATAAAAATAATAACAATAAGGAATGAAGAAGAGATCTTTGACAGAGAAGTGAGATATTCTTCCAAATATGAGGATCTGCATAGTGGAAGGCAAGAAGCCAAACATAGAAGTTGGATTTGAAGGGAAGATTAAGGAGAGAGGACTGAGAGGAGCACAGGGATCAAAGATGTGGGAAGAAGATGAAATTATGTAGGGCCTTGAAGAAGAGAATTTTACACTGATGTTGTAAAACACAGAAAGCCACTGAATTCCAGAAAGATGAGAAATGATCAGAGAGGCAGAAGAGGAAGAATAAGGGTATTTTGGATTGCATGGAAGGGAAATATCATGAAAACTAAGGGCCTGTATCTGTTACCCTTACTTACACTGAGTAGTACCTTACTCCGTGAGTAGTTGCACTTGAAATCAATGACTACTCAAGAGTAGGTACTACTCAACATGAAAAATGGTGACAGAATCGGACCCTAAAGTAGGATGAGGAATATTAAATGTGTAAGGCCTTCGGGCTGTGAGAAAAGAATTAGGTAAAATAGAAAGAAGAGCAAGGAGGGTGCTAATATGTAAGTGGATTGCAAGGACCAGTAACATGAGTGTGAGGAATGGTGAGGTGGATCAGCAGCCTAAGTGCTAAAATCATGCCTGGTAATGAAGGTTGGGCATCCAGGAAATGATTCAAATAAAGCAGTTCTGAAAAGAGTGTAAAGTAATGATAAAAATAAAAAAAAAATCAGATGTCATCTGAGGAGAATTTGTGATAGGATGATAAATGCACTCAGATCTGTGAAGCGAGTGGGATGTCAGGTGACTAGTACATTTGCTTTCATCTGCTCATTTGTGATATATTGAATTTTTTTCACAGAAAACATATTTTTGGGCAGTGAAGTAGAAGATCTCTTTTCTTCTCCCTTCATTCCCTACCTATTTTACAACTCAAGTGCCTCATTTTTTTTCCACACTGTAGTGTTAAGCATTTCTGGCTGAGAGGGCAGCAAACAACTGTCAAGGCCCAGTGTGCTCTGCGGCAGGAAGCAGGGGTGAAATTCTGTGGCAAAGTATCCGTGACACTCAGGTGCAGCAAACTGAAAATACCTCAGCAGATTCACAGGAATTTAAAAGCCATGCAGAGCTCAGGGCCCTATTCTCAAGTGCTCAGCATCTACATCTGGGGCCAGATTTTCAAAAGTGCTTGGTATCCAGTGACTCCCATAGTGACACTTATGGCTAGGTTTTCAAAAGAGGTCAGCAATAAATGTGCTGAGCTCCTCACTCTCTCTGTGCCTCAGTTCCCCATCTGTAAAAATGGGATGGTAATACTTCCTTTGTCTGTCCTCTCTATTTAGACTAGCTCTTGAAGGTAGGGACTGTCTGTTCTGATTGCCTAGGACAATGGTGCCTGATCTCACGTAAGGCCTTTAGGCACTATCGTAATAGTAATAACAACCTGTGATATGTCTCAGAACAGAAGAAATTTATAAAGTGCAGTTTCTCAAATCTAGAAAGGAGGGATGATGTGGGGATCCTGCTCTGGAAATGAATATAACCTTGGCAGCATTGTAATGTCAGAAGACAGTTTCTTCTTCCGCTTTTGTCTTGGTATGTAAACTGTTTCCAGTATTTACTTCAGCTCTGGTAATTTGATTCTACCCGGTCATTCGGACACTTCCCAGTGCGTCAGTTAGCTTGTGTTGGTGCAACATCACCTGCCTACGAATGACAGAGAGCCTGTTTCTGGTAGGATGGAACTGCTCTATCTTATTTATTGCTTCTGTCTCAGTCTTTTCTCTTCTTTTCCCATTTTTCTCTTTTTTGAGTACTCTTCACCTTTTTTTCTAGTTCTCTTTTTCTCTTTCCTTTATTCCCGTTTCAATATTCTCCCCTTGACCCTGTTATGTCTGCCCCCTTATCACCTTAGCTGTGTCCTGCACTCATTCTCACTCTGCCTTTCTCCTTGCATCCTTCCATGAAGGCCCTCCTCCGGCTACATCACATACACACACACAAATCTGCCCATGTGATCCTCTCTCTAGTTCCCAGCACCAGCTGAGATTGCTAGTGCTGCTTGCATTTCTCCCACACTGCTTGGCATGTTCTTACAACACCTCTGAGTGATGTAATACTCCCTGCTGGCAGAGGTCTGGAGTTCCTCTTAAAAAAAAATGTTTTCCTTCCCTAGTCCAGCTACAATTCATTCCTGACATTCCCAATCACTATTATCAGTGATAATCAGACTCTCAATTTCAAGCTGTATGCTACGCAACACAGAAGCCAAGTGTAGTAACCCAGGAATGCATAACTGAAGATGGTGCAACTTCATAGGGAACTCTTATTTGTAAATGATTCTCCTTTGTGTTTCTTCACATCTTTAGGTGTGGGTAATGGCAGAGAGTGTGTGTCCCTGTCAGCCATTTGGTAGGACAGCACTTTGGCAGGAGGAAATCTTAAACTGAAATTTTTTCCATATATATAAAACTGACACATGACTAAGGGCTTGTCTATACTACCCGCCAGATCGGCAGGCAGCGATCAATCCAGCAGGGGTCGATTTCTAGATGCGATAAATCAACCCCTGAGCACTTTCCCGTTGGCTCCGGTACTCCACCAGAGCAAGAGGTGGAGTCAACGGGGGAGCGTCAGCAGTCGAAGACACTGCGGTGAGTAGATCTAAGTACATCGACTTCAGCTATGTTATTCACGTAGCTGAAGTTGCGTAACTTAAATCAATCCCCGCCCCCAGTGTAGACCAGGCCTTAGTCTCATTTTACAGACCCACTCATTCTCTCCCACTGGAATTTTTTATTCTTCTTCAAGTGATTGCACTTGTCTATTCCACTGTAGGTGTATGCCCGCCTTGTGCACAGTTGTGGGAGATTTTTCTTTAGGAGTAACTGTCAGGGCAGCATGAGCACCCACTGATGCCTCACACCATTGCACACAGGTATAAAGGGCTGCACTGCCCTCAACCTCTCTCAGTTCCTTCCTACCACCAGTGATGGGTGTTGGAGCTCCAATTTTTGTATCTGTGAGTCTTCCCTCTTTTAGCGTATGTAATACCCTTAGAGTTAGTTTTTAGTCTAGTGTAGTGTGTTTGCACATATTTAGATACAGTAACTCCTCACTTAAAGTCGTCCGGGTTAACGTTGTTTCGTTGTTATGTTGCTGATCAATTAGGGGACATGCTTGTTTAAAGTTGTGCAATGCTCCCTTATAACGTCATTTGGCAGCCACCTGCTTTGTCCACTGCTTTCAGGAAGAGTAGCCCGTTGGAGCCAGCTGGTGGGGGTTTGGAACCAGGGTGGGCCGGCAGCCCCCCTAAGTTCCCTGTGCAGCAGCTGCCCAGCAGGCTATTGCCGGCAGTTCAGCTGTCCCTCCCCCCACTGCCATGTGCTGCCCCTGCTCTCTGCCTTGGAGCTGCTCTCCAGAGCCTCCTGCTTGCTGTGCTGGGTGGGGGAGGGGAGGGGGGAAAAGGGGGGCTAATGTCAGGGTGCTCCCCTCCCCCCTGCTCCTGCACCCGCTTACCCCTTCTCCATATAGAGCAGGGTAGGGACACAGACGGAGAGAGACAGAGAGAGCTTGGGGCAGCAGCTGCTGTCTCAACTTCCTGATCAACTTAAAAAGACAATGTACTTCAGAGTGGGGTCAGCATACTTAAGGGGCAATGCGCCTCTCTCTCTCCCACAGACAGGGTGTGTGTCTCTGTCTGCCATGCTGTCTCCCCTCCCTCCATTCCTGCACCTTTGTAGAGTGTGAGGCTACATTAACAACAATGTGTTAACCCTTGAGGGCTCAGCCAAAAGCTAGTTCATCATTTAGCAGTAAGGCATTCCCTGGGAAATATCCCACCCTCAGACTTCACCACCTCAACCAAGCTTCACAATCATCATTGCTGTGTACTGTATTAAATTGTTTGTTTAAAACGTATACTCTGTGTGTGTGTGTGTATGTATATATATATAAAATATGTCGTTTTTTGTCTGGTGAAAAATTTTCCCCTGGAACCTAACCCCCCCCACATTTGCATTAATTCTTATCGGGAAATTGGATTTGCTTAACACCGTTTCGCTTAAAGTCGCATTTTTCAGGAACATAACTACAACGTTAAGCGAGGAGTTACTGTATAAGGATAAATTTAGGATAGTGCATTTGTAGAGTGGGGTTCCTAGTTGGGTACTGCGCTCAGTACTGGATTAATGACTCGTTCTCCTGGCTTCAAGGCCTGTAACTTATGTAACAAGTCTATGCCAGTGAGCGACCCATATCCCAGCTGCCTTAAGTGTCTGGTACAGGTGCACATGAGTGACAAATGTTGCATTTGTACAGTGTTCAAACTCCAATTGAAAAAGGACAGGGCTGCCAGACTCAAGTACCTGCCTATGGAGTCTGTGCTTTACCCACCAATGGAAAGGTACCAAGCATGTCCGAGTCAGTTAGGAGCACTATACCTGTTCTGACTGAGTCCAGAAGCAGATCCTCATCGCCGGTACCTAGGAAGAGACAATGTAGGTCTCCAAAGGACTCAGTACCGGAGCCTTCAAAGTCTATGGTGAAGCCACTGAGCAGAGTCAAGAACTTGGAGGTGCTCTCAAGGAAGAGGCAGCCCCAGATGCAGTCCGTAAACCAGGAGAAACTGCTGACACCAGAGCCCAAGAAGAGTCCACTGATACCAGTCCCTCAAGGACTCGTGAACCCTTTGATACTGTAGTCTCAGGAGTCTTTCCAGTGCCATCTACATCCAAGGCTTTTGAGGCAGCCATAGAGTTGCTTAACCTGTTGGTGCCAGCTTCCCCCACTGTTCATGAATCTTGCCTGGTACCAGGATTGGAAATGCATGGTCCCAGCATCAGTCCCAGAGCACCATTTGGTACCAGTTGCGGCTTCTCTCTGTAGGGTTCCCTCTAGAGGGAAGCCAGTGATGATCTCACCTGTACTGCCATCTCCAGACTCAGAGATGGTCTCCCTGGTACCGATGGGGTCTGCTCCACCATGGGTTTGAGGAAGTGGACTCCTCATCAGACTCCCAAGATCAGATCAAATGTGTCTTCACCCAAGCATATCCAGCAGCCCCAGTGGGGTGCCTTCCCACTATGATACCAGCCAGAGCCTCAGCACTCTAAGCACCAATTTCCTGTGCATAGCTTGGTCCCACGTCCATATCCCTTGGGGCTTCCCTCCACATTCTAGAGCCTCTCCACTCTCTCCCCACCCTCTCTATTGGAGTCTTTCCAGTAGGAAGGAACTTAGGGGAATCGGGGGAAGTGCAGCCCTTTATACCTGCGTGCAGCAGCACCAGGCACCAGAGGGCGCTCACTCTGTCCCGACAGGTACTGCTGAAAGAAAAATCTCTGACAGCTGTGCACAAGGCATGCTCACACCTACAGTGTAGTGGACATGTGCAACACATCTTGAAGAACAACAAATATGGAAAGGTAAGTAACCATTTGTTATTTATTATACACACCTAAAAAACAGAGAATAACTGGCTGGGCAGCAGTATTGCAGAAAAGATCTGGGGGTTATACTGGATCATAAACTGAACATGAGCCAAAAATGTGAGTCAGTTGCAAAAAAAAGGTTAATATCATTCTGAGGTGCATAAACGAAGTATTGTATGTAACCCAGGCACCGACTCTGTGGGTGATCTGGGGCTGCAGCACCCATGGAAAAAAAAATAGTGGGTGCTCAGCAGCCACTGGTAGCCTTGCTGATCAGCTCCTTCCTCTCCCACCCAGCATCTCCAGCTCGCTGATGCACCCTGCCGATCAGCTCCTCCCCCTCCCTCCCAGTGACTCCCACTCACCATGATCAGCTGTTCAGCAGTGTTCAGGAGGTACTGAGGGGGAGAGGGAGGAGTAGGAAGAGGAGGCGGAAGGGGGCAGAATGGGGCAGAGCAGGAGGCAGGAAGAGGCAGGGTGGGAGCTTGGAGAAAGGGGTGGAGTGGGAGTCAAGCACCCCTTGGAACTGAGAAGTCGGTGCCTCTGGTATGTAAGACACGGAAAGTTTGACTCTATTCGACACTAGTGAGGCCTCAGCTGGAGTACTGTGTCCAGTTTTGCGCCCCACACTTTAAAAAAAGATGTGGACAAACTGGAGAATTTCCAGAGGAGAGCAACAAAAAATGATCAAAGGTTTATAGAAACTCACCTATGAAGAAAGGTTAAAAAACCTGGGTACATTTAATCTTGCACAAAGACTGAGGGGGGTGGGGAATCTGATAACAGTCTTCAAATATGTTAAGGGCTGTTAATAAAGAGGACTGTGATCAATTGTTGTCCATGTCCACTGCAAGTAGCTTGAGAAGTAATCAGTTTAAATCTGCAGGAAGGGAGATTTAGGTTAGAAATTAGAAAAAACTTTCTAATTATACGGATAGTTAAGCACTGGAATTAGGTGTGTGGCTAGCTCAGCTTCATTCAGTATCACCCTTAGGGACACCCCCACCCCCAGATGTAGTGCGTCTTTAATTTGTAGCTCTATCCCTCCACATTTTGCATGAGCTCTTCATTGATCGCATACCAAATGGGTGAATCTCAGTTACCTGTACAAACCAGGGAGGCCCAGTGACACTGACGCCTTATTGACCTAGCCTCAATACTGGGTTGTAAGACTTTATTTTGGTGCCTTGGTTACTGATTTGGAAGGAGTGTTGACAAGCCAGTCATGCCTCACTTGATATCAGCACTGGGCCACCTGTTGTGAAATGCTGATACATTGGAGGGTGTGGCCTTTTCTTTCCTTTTTTTTAGTTCACTCTCAGTGTGTATAAGCACAAGCAAGAACTGATGACTCGGGCAGGGAGTGCAAGGGAATACAGTGGTGCATTAACAAAAAAGTAGCTGCAATTTTACTCCTGCACACTACAGAAGTTAGAGTAAAATGGGAGCACATCGCTAGCAGGCTCATTGGCATGATTGGGACTGCTCAAAATCCCATGGGATTTAGCAATGTGTTCCCCTTTTTGGTTTTAATTCTATTTCTACGCAGGAGTAACTACAGCTGATCTCTGATTAATGCAGCATTAGCTTCCCCTGCACCCCTTTCTTGCTCATCAGTTCTTGCCTGTGCTCGTATGCACACACAATGCTCTGCACCTTTTCTGTGAAGGATCAAGCTCTTTCTCCACTCATTACTCTCCCCTTTTTTAATCCTGCAGTCTGGAGAGTAGGAGAACTGGTATAGGAGGGCCTTGAGATTTTGCAAGACTAGGCCTAGTATTGAACCTTACTTGAGCCAAATCGTAGGCTCCACAGAAACACTCAAGCACAGTCAACTTGCCCTGCACCTGCAGAGACTGGTAGGGGAGGGATAGCTCAGTGATTTGAGCATTGGCCTGCTAAACCCCAGGCTTGTGAGTTCAATCCTTAAGGGGGCCATTTAGGGATCTGGAGCAAAAATTGGGGATTGGTCTGCTTTGAGCATGGGGTTGGACTAGAAGACCTCCTGAGGTCCCTTCCAATTCTGTGATTCTGTGAAGACCAAAATGGCAGTGTTGCAATGCAGGTGGCAACTATAGAAATGTTAACTTTTTACCGAACCATTGGGGAGGGAGAATGTGCAGTTTAAGAAAAAGAGAGAGATCTTAAATAAGTTGTTTTAGGCAGATTTAAAGTTAACCATTAGGATCAGAATCAGCATCTTGCTGCAATAATAGTCTATGTGCATTTTTAACTCTGGGTTTTAGCTCTAGAGTTTTCTACCTACTGTTATTCAGGGTGCCTAATCTGTTTTGGGATGTAAAGAGAAGGTTAAAAAAACAGTACTGTACATTCAGCTGTTCCTGAGTGGTGCTGATATGTCTAGCTGCATACCCCCTGTGACATTGTTGTGAAGGTCACTATATAAACTGGTGAGAGTGTTGATTTGTATTTCTTTCTGGAAACAGCCTAATAAAGATGACTATAGTGAAGGTTTTGTTCAATTTGCACAAGCTTAATATAACCACAATGCAGTATTACACAGATGGAGGCAGAATCACAGCTCTGGTCTTAACCTAAATGAAAAGTTTGCAGTTTTAAGATTGAGCAATGCCATGTCTTAAAACTGCTAAGTTCCTCTTTTTTTCTTTTTTCTTTTTTTTTTTTTGAATGAGCCAGAAGGTTTATTTCCTAACTTGTTTCAATATGACATTAAGTGAACATTTCTTTCCATTTCCCATGCATTTTAGCACCATTTAAAAAAAAATGCCTCAAGAAGAAAAATTGCCCTGTTCTTCAAGATATTCCAATCCATGACATTTTCATGAAACAGGGAACTGGCTATTATGCAATTACCAAAACACACTAGTTTCCCTGTTGCATCAGTTTCTTTTGGCCTGGAATTGATGCACATTCTAAGAATTCATTTGGTGTCTATGTGGGGAGTCAGTGTGGCTAGTGGATAGGGCACATGAATGGATCTCCCATGCTCTAGGTTCTACTCCTGGCTCTCCTGCTGGTTTGCTTGGTGACCTTGGATAAGTCATTACCCCCCCCAGGGCCCCAGTTTCCCCATCCATAAAATGGGGGTTAATAAAACTGACACCACCATCCTTGCAAAGTGGTGAAAGGGCTAGGTATTATTATTATTATGATTATTTCTACAAATGGTTGATATTTTTACAAGCACTCAGGTATTACAGTGGTGTGGGCTATGTAAGTACCCAACTAGACAGAGAACTATAGTACTCCAGGCATGGAAAAATAATGCAGCCCCACCCCAGACTAGTAGAGGAGGTGTCAGCGGTGGGTTGAGCTTGGACAGGTATTTCTCTTCCCCATCTCCTGTTTAGCCATATGAAACTTGTGAGGGCCCCTATTGGTTAAGTCATTTTCAAGCCTGTGATGGTTCCTATTGGCCAAGTCCACCTTTCT
The DNA here is from genome assembly GCF_965140295.1 of Lepidochelys olivacea. NCBI lineage: Eukaryota > Metazoa > Chordata > Testudines > Cheloniidae > Lepidochelys > Lepidochelys olivacea. The sequence continues at coordinate 21,207,562 of NC_140412.1, read as the reverse complement.
ATCAAAGGAGGCGGGATTAAAAGGGTCTTTGTGGGCAAGGGCAATGCCCAGCTACAGGAGGGCATGGTTAGGCCACAGGTTAGTGGCCAAAGACGAAAATGGAGTTGGAGTCATGGTCACAGCGTGGCTGCAGTGCCAGTCATGGCAGTGGCCATAGCCACCGGGGCACAGGCAGCTCCTGGAGCATTGGCTGCATTGTCAGCAACAGTAGCCACAGCAAGGGCCCGGGTGGTGCCTGGAGCAGTGGGCATGGCAGTGGCAATGGCTGGGCCATCTGGTTACCCTGTTCTGGTCTCTGGTGGGCCCAGGGAGGCCTGGCTGGAGGCTCTGAGGGCAGTGGCATTTCAGGCTTTGCAGCTGACCACAGGGAGGATGTTGAGCCCTTGGTTTGAGGTTGCACCATTTCTGGGGCCTGCTTTGACCATGTTGCCCCCACCGTTGCCTGTGACAACTGGTGGAGAGGCCCAAGAACAGAGGAGCGAAACATCCTCTGATCTAGAGGTGAGAAGTGAACAAGAGGAGTGTCCTGAGAGCAAGGGAGCCATTATGGGGGTACCCCCACCGCAACTGGCTGGTGAGTTTTGCTGGGGCCCTTTCCCATTAAGTGACCCTTCTGTAGTGAATGGGGTCTCCCAGGATGGTGTGGGGATACTGCCTCTTTCTGAAGGGGGGTTGTTTTTCCTGGGGTTGGGGGCCTCCTCAGCTTCCTTTGGCTGAAAGGGAAGAAGGGGTTGATTCCTCTGTTGCACTGGGTAGCCCAGTGTTTTGTCCCAGTGGGGCCCCTCCTCTTCCTACCACCCTTTTACCTATATCAGTATGCTGCATGTTGCTGCATCATTGACATTTAAACAATCACAGCACCAACAAAGGACAACAGAAATGATGAGGAGTATGGAACAGCTTCCATATAAGGAGAGATCAAAACAACTGGGACTATTCAGTTTGGAAAAGAGACGACGAAGGGGGAATAGGATAGAGGTCTATAAAATCATGACTGCTGTGCAGCAAGTGAACAAAGAAGTGTTATTTACCCCCTTCACATAACATAAGAACCAGGGGTCACTTGATGAAATTAATAGGCAACAGGTTTAAAACAAACAAAAGGAAGTACTTCTTCGCACAACGCACATTCAACCTGTGGAACTCATTGCCCAGGGACATTGTGAAGGCCAAAAGTATACCTGAGTTAAAAAAAAAAATTAACCAAGATGGTCAGGAATGCAACCCCGGGCTCTGGGTGCCCCTAAGCCTTTGACTGCCGGATGCTGGGACTGGACAACAGGGGATGAATCACTGAATAATTGTCATTGAAGCATCTAGCACTGGCCACTGTTGGTAGACAGGATACTGGGCTAGATGGAACATTGGTCTGACCCTGTGTAGCCATTCTTGTGTTCAAGATCTTAACATTTAGAAAATAAAGAGTTACGGTCTCACACCTTCCGTCCTATCCTCCTCCATGCCAAACTCCCTCATTACATGTGAAATCATCTAGCCTACATCTGAAATCACAATTTACCTCCACAACTCAAAACACTCATGTGCATTTAACCACTATCACAATGCTATGCCTGGCAGTATTATCTCAGACTACTTTTTTGGAATAGAGCTGCCCAGAAAAGAGAATTTCCATTTAGGGGGAAATTCTGGATTGTTACCAATTCATTTTATTCTACATCAGAATGAAATATCAACATCCCAGAATTTCTGGTGAAACAGAACAATTTGTTTCAGGGCCTGCCAGCCAGGGTGTGTCTTAGGCTGTCACGCGGCCTGTCTAATAGGCCTGCTTGCTGGGGAGCTAGGCTGGTCTCCTGTCAGCCCACCCATCAGTCAGCTTCCTGCCTGGTCTCAGTCTAAAGTTTTGATGGAATCCACGCATTCCCAGGGAACATTCTCGTTCTGTTGAAACAGGATTTTTCCGACATATACTCTGGTTGGAACACTTTTGACCGGCTCTAGTTTTGAAACAAGTGTAGACTAAAAGGGTCCAATGATGGATGGTACGTTGAAGGTGGGGAGATGATTTTTGGTTATATTAGTTCCAAGATTTATAAAGTATTTGGGTTGAGGGATGTGTTGGGCAAGGTTTTATATTTGTAAGCTCCTTATTCAAAATGTGTATGTTTGGATTAGACTTTTTTGGGGTAGTTAGATTTACGGCTGTAGGGTGGCTTGAACAATAGGAGCAGAGCAAAGTACTAAAGATCCACTTCTCAGATTTATTCGTAGTGTAGTTTCTTGTGGCTGGTGTCATGTTTTTCCCTCAAATTAACTTTTTAATCTTTGTGTTCCTTTGTCCTTTCTGTGGCATATCTGAGACTTCTACTCTGTAGTCATGTAATTGTTGCAGTTTCATGTAGACCTACTGTTTCCAGTTAAATGGTCTGGATTGTAATTATCAGGAAGGTTTATTTTCCACAGGCCTGTTTATTTGAATTTGTTTGGTAATTAAAATGGAGGAATCTGATCTCCTCAGATTTTCCAGGTTTCAGAGTAGCAACCTTGTTTAGTCTGTATCTGTAAAAAGAAAAGGAGTACTTGTGGCACCTTAGAGACTAACAAATTTATTAGAGCATAAGCTTTCGTGAAGTGAGCTGTAGCTCACGAAAGCTTATGCTCTAATAAATTTGTCAGTTAAAATGAGATAAAATGAGAAATTGAAATATAAAGTGTCAGCTTTGAATGAAAATTGAGTAAATCAAAAACAGACATGCGGTGGCAAAATTCATGATAGCATGTTACCGAAAACAGTTACCTTCGGGCATGATGGGAACACATTTTTAATACAATAGTGGGCACTAATTAGCTGATTAGCTTATTGCTGATAACAAGATATTATGTGTATTACAAATGAGAGACTCCTAACAGATTTTAGTAGTGATGAGAGCCAGGATGTGAAAAAGTTTAACCTCAGAAAGGTTCTTAAATGCAATAACTTAGAGCACTAAAAGTAAAATATATGTATATATTTTAGTTGCTTCTGTCAACCTTTGAAGTTCAGCAACAATGGCAAAGATTAGATGAAATTATTACTTCCTGTAACAGTGGCTCTTTGAGATGTGATGCAGACAAGTATTCCACTTAAGTGTGTGCACGCCCAGCACACCGGAGCCAGAGAAATTTGCCTAGCAGTATCCATGGAGAGATGGTGCTCGGACTTCATGACAATAACCTCTTCCTCCCCCCGGCTACATATTGCAGCGCCGCCCTGCCCCTCTCTCAGTTCCTTCCCACTGAACACCTGTACCTGAGTAGATGCAGCAGGGTCTTCCACTTAGGTGGCTCACAAGCAGTACCCCCCCAAGAGGTGGGGCTTGGAGTCTACCTAAACAAGGACTGCAGGACCGTTCTACCAAAGCTTGCATCTGCCATGGAAATGGAGTTATGGCATAATGGTTCAGGAACGTATGTACTGGCGACCATATAGCAGCCCTGCAGATGTCCAATATGGAAGCGTCACTGAGGAATGCTATGGATGTAGCTTGCACCCTCGTAGAATGAGGTCAGGCCCCGCCAAGGGGGTGCAGCTGAGGCTATTTCATATGCTATCTTGATGCAGGATGTTCTCCATTTGGAGATCATCTGCAAAGAGACCGTTTGACCCTGCATGCGGTCTGCATATGACACAAACAAATGAGGCGAAGCATGAAACGGTTTAGTCCTGTCCAGATAAAAGGCCTGACATTGCCTGACATCTAAGGTATGGAGATGCTGCTGAAGGTCCAGAGCAGCAAACCAGTCATTCTGAGACAACACTGGGAGGATAGTTAATAAGTGAACATTTGGAACCTCATGTACCTGATATATTTGTTGACGCCGTGAAGGTCGAGGATGAGTCTTACTCCTCATTTGGATTGGGTACCAGAAGTCATGACCCCGGTATTCTGGTGGAACCTCCTCCTCCACTCCCAAAGCAGTATCTCATGAGAGGGATCCCTGAAGAGGGATGGGGAGGGAGGAACCGGATGGCATAATGTGATCTAACCATGCTTTGGACCCAGCTGTCTGTAGTGATTGAGACCCAAGTATTGTGAAAGCAGGCCAGCCTGTTCCCAAAGCAGGGGGATGAGGAGAGAGGAGCAACGACTGGAACAGTGCTGTGGACCAAGGAGTCAAAATGGGTACTTGAAAGGCGATGAGGAAGGCGCATGGATTAGCTGAACCCCAAGCCCGCCTGCTTTCTCCTATGGCATCTATCAGTCTTTCTGGGGCAGTTCCATTGCCTTGGAGGAAGGAAAGGCTGGCCAAACGTGCACTGCAGATGACAGTGCTGCTGCTGGATGCCGTAGTGGCACTTCTGCGTTGTCGGCATGTACGCCCCCACCAACTGCAGGGTAGCCCTTGAGTCCTTGAAGGAGTGCAGTATTGAAGGGCAAATCTTCAATGGCTTGCTGGACATTGCTGCACTATCTGAATTCTGGAGCCAGGATGCTCTTCCCTTAGTGATCACAGAGGCCACCACACTGGTTGAGGTGTCAAAATCAAGCGCAGACTGCAAGGACATCTTAGCTATCAAGCAGCCTTCAGGGACAAATGCCCAAAATTCCTCCCACAAGGCCTCAGGCTAGCTGGTCTGCAAACTTTGACATAGCTGTCCAATTAACAAAATCTTACTTGGATAGCAAGACTTGTTGGTTAGCAGTTCACAACTGCACGGAAGAGGAGGTGTAAAACTTCCTGTCCATGATGTCCCTATCCTTGGGCCAGACTTAAACATTTCTGCTGGACTCTATCGTTCACACTTACGTCTAGGGGATTCTGGGTCAGATGGGAGTAAAACCCCACAAATCCCTGCATGGGAACACAATAGTGCTTCTCCATGTGCTTAGCCGCACAATGTGAAGCCAGTGTGCTCCAGAGGCTTCAGATGGTTCAAGGAGCCCAGTGTTGAAAGGGAGAGTGACTCTCCCAGGGGAAGATAGCCGTAAAATGTCCACCAATTTGTGGGTGTTCCCAAGGGAAGAAGCTACCTGCTGCAAAAGGTCTCGGTATGCCTTAAAATCTTCCAGTACTGAAGGGGAGGATGAGCCAGGCTGCACAGCATTGTCCAGAGATGAAGATGAGGCCCTTAATTGAGCCAGAGCTGTATCCTGCCCCAGGGTTGATGGATCTGGATGGGCGGACGCTGGAGGCTCTGCATGGAGAAGGACTATCAGTGCCTGGGCCTGTAGCAGATTGACAGTACCACCACAGACCTGGCCAGTTATCTTGCCTTTTTGAGTGAGATGAAGAGCGGGAGCATTCCACAGACTCCATGGAGGTCACCGTCATGGATAAGGCATTGGTGGCTAGAAGGTGCTGGGCTAGAGACCTCCGTCCCAACCATGAGATGCACGCCAATCCTGGTATCTGTAACAGTCCATTAGCAGCCCTCAATGCTGGTCGGATGATGGAGAACAGGATAATGGCAACCCGGACTCAGATGCAGAAGAGCCTCGGGATCCCAGAGATAAGGGCAGAGCAAGACCAGAGGGAGGGAGCAGGCAGTCTGACTTGTCCATCGCCCAGAACAAGGCAGGAAGTGGCACTGCTGAGGGAAGTGGTACCGCTGGTACCGAGCATGCCGGTGCCAAAATCTGTCATGGTCCTGAAGTGAACAGCAGTACCAGGGTGTCTGATGGTACTGACCTCAAGGGTGGCAAAAGCCTCCACGGAAGCCTTTGTGGTTCTGACTGTAGTTGTGCCGAGTAAGTTCCCGGTACCAGCCCTACTTCCACAACCTGTGGAAGGGGAACATTGGGGTGCAGTGCCAACTGGCCTGAGTGTTCACCAGCTCGTTCAATCAAAGGGGCTATAGTTGACACAGCCCTGGCAAAGTCCTGGTCCAAGGGAGAGGTTGGGACCAAAAGGTAGAGGAGGTCTGTAGCTGCCTGGTATGTCACCAATGTGGAAACGCTTGGTACTGGCATCTCCCTCATCGGTACAGAATTCAATGGATGCCTGGAGGCTGGAACCGGAGTCAAAAGTGGAGGGTTTCTAACCTCCCTACTAGGTACCGGGCAAGGGTTAGAAGTACCCTTGCCATCCCGGGTACCGGCACCCCATCTCTACAAGCCCATGCTTTTCCTGGGAGAGGCAGAAGAGTCACCCTGAGCGGTCTCGATTGGTCTTATGCAACCTTTGTCCTTGGTGCAGTCGTCGGCAAACGGCTCCTCCATTTCTTCAGAGAGGCACCCGCGCTGGAATCTGAAGCAGCTGTGCTCTTGGAACCCAAGGACGATCTCCAACCCAATGAGGTTCTCAGCACCGAAGCAGGTCACCTGGCCTGTTTGAGTAGGTGCCGCTTCAGGCAAAGGTCTCAAGCCACTTGAGTCCATTTCTTAAACAATCTGCACATCGCACAATGCTCCTTGACATGGGCCTTGCTGAGACAGAGCAAGCACCATGTGTGGGGATTCTGGTTGGGGATCACTCCCCACCCGGATGATCACATTTAAACCGCAGTGAAAGCATCACTGAGAGAAACAAACTACTAAACTAACACTACTCTAGCTAACCCTACAGGTACTACTAACTATACACAAGAGAAAAAACTGAGAAAAATTCTTAGATGATGTTTACTTGTGAGGTTGAGACCACGCGGTGCTCCGACTCCGGCCATAGGCAGTAAGACAGAACTGAAGGAGGGTTGGGGCTTCATGTAGCCAGGGGAGGGTCTACGGCCATTAGGAACAAGTGCCGCCCCTCTACAGGTAGCACTAGGTAAATTTCTCTGGCTCCAGTGCACACACACACCTATGTGGAACACACGGCTGCATCTACTAGAACAATCAGTATTTTATTCGTGCAGTCCTAATTCATGAGGAAAACATTTAATATGGTTTACAGAAGTATGCATGGCTCAGCATTTCTATTCCTTCTTCACATAGCAAATTCAAATTTATTAGCATAGGCCTTGCAAACCTTTATTCACATTGCACTTAGTAACATGAGGAATCCCTTGATGTGAAAGAAACTGTTCACGTTAGTAAGAATTTGCAGGATTCAGTCTGTAGTTTAAAACGTCTGCCTTAGGGCATGGTACTAATTCAAAGTCTGTGTGTGACTGAGACTGCAAAGACCTATGTGCATATTCTCCTACGTAATCTCTACAGGACATACCTTGAGTGGAAAAACCTACTTTCCCTCTCCCCTTCCATAATCCAGAGCAACAGCAACAAATCTGTGGGTGGTTTATCCAAAGTATGCTAAAATTCTATTGGTTGTTTTTTTTCTTAGATGCTGTTTACTTACCCCCACTCTTACAATATCTTTTAATAATATTAATTGCATGTGGGGAGATACACCTCCAGAAACTATTATAAATAGTTCTTTATTATCATTATTTGTATTGCAATAGCACTTAGCACAATGGGGCACCGGCCTCTAGGTAGCATAAAAACTTAACAAAGGGACAGTCCAAGTCCAAAAGAACTTAGATGTGATTGATTGATTTTTTTTATAGGTCTGCTCATCTCATATGTGGGTCAGGGACTTTTAATCATTATATAAATGGCAAATAAAAGGGCCTGCCTAGACACAAGTCAGCTTATGTGCAATTACATATGGTAACTGTTCAAATTGAACTTTGAAAATCCATATCAATTTAAGAAAATGGGTTCTTCTTCACATAACTTAGTAGAGGTTCCCTGTCACTGATACAGGGTTAAATAAAATGGTTGGTGGGTTTTTTTTTTTATAGTTTTGTAAGGATTGTTTTGGCTCATGGAGAAAACCTAGACCGCATTCTACTTTCATTTACACCAGTGAAAACCTGCAAATCTCCACTAAAGTCAGCAGTGTTATTCTGGATTTACTTTGGGGCAAGAACAGAATTTGTGTCTCTGATTTGGTAACTGCAGAGATTTTTTAATAGAAGTAACAAATCCCACCACCATGTAGGATTTTGCTGAATCAGGCTTCCATTTCCCTCTTTTGATATTATCTAAAAATCATGTCTATAGTGGTCACCATTTAAAAATCAACATTTCCTAGCAGATACCACACAGTTATTACAATTGTTTCCTTTTCCAGGGAAAAACTGTGGCATCTCAGTTACCACTGTACCTGACCTGTACCTGACACATGCTGATTTTTTTTAATGATGACTAGATATTAAAAGCGAGATGAAAATCAATAATTTGTCTTTTCTCATTGTAGTTGGTCTCCAGTCAGGTACTGATGCAAATGAGTCCATTGAACAAATAGATGAAGATATAGCAGTGACTCAGAGTCAGATGAACTTTACTTGTCCTATCACACAGGTATGCTATTACTACGACTGTAGTAGATACATATTTCCCATCTTTAATTACTTCCCTGCATCTTCATAGCCATTATAATCCTATTCACATTCCTACCTACATAACATACTTGTTAGCTATATATGTATATTGATTTTTTAGAGACCAGATAATGGCAGTTGCTAATATGATCATAATTGGGTCATGCTGCTGAAATAAAACCTCACAGGAATAATGCAGTTTACCATGTGGGGCCTGATCCTGTAATTTGAGTAGTACAGCATATGGACCACGGGACTTCCTGCTGCTTTAAGCAAGAGACTTTCATGTGTGGGGCTTGGAGTTTAATTATATTTTGTTGCCAGAGGACAGTATTACTTCCACATGATAACACCTGTCTAACATATGGGGGCCTGGATAGTTGTGAAAGTTAAACTTGATTGTAATAATAGCTAGAGAGAAGGAAGGGCGATACCTACAACCTGTGTTCTATACAGTGGGGTGCAAGATAGTTGGGAATTTTCTGTCAGAATGATTTTCTGTTTGAAAAATGCTCTTTTTTGCAAAATCCAAAATTTTCCATTGGGAAAATCAAAATGACAGCTGCCCATCTAGAAGGTCCTTGCCAATTTCATTTTCAAACAGAATGCAGAATTTTTCTGTAAATCCGTTCCCACCAAAAACATTGCGTTTTTTGTCTTTTTGTCCTGTCTTGGGATGATTTTTTTTTTCAAAAATTAGGTTGTTTTTTCTTGTTTTTTTTTTTTTTTCAAGTAGTTGATTTCCTTTTACCGGTCAGCTCTAACTGGGGCTGTTAGCAACATCCCACGACAGGTCTGAGAATGTATTCAAGTTGATCATTAGTTCTGTTAAATACAGTCATATTGATTGCAGGTGGAAATGCAGAAGCCAGTTCGAAATAAAGTCTGTGGCCATACCTACGAAGAAGAAGCCATTCTAAAAATTATCCAGCGTCGAGAACAGCAAAAGAAAAAGGCATGGTAAGCTAGCAAGAATGTGGGGGAGGGAGAGGGGCGAATACTTGGCTTGCTGTGTAGGTGGAATCGTATTCTACTTGTTCTATGAAATTTATTTGTGTTGGCAAGGCTGAAGGAAGTAATTTTTAAATGTCTGCCCCAAATCAGACTCATAATTAGTACTGTGCACATGGAGGATACTTTTTTAAAAAAAATAAAAACAATATTTAAGGAAACCTTCAGGAAGTGTATGGGGAAGTAAGAGCCATTCACTGTCCCTGCATAACAAAATAACAGAGATCTAGTACAGTCATTAACAATACAGAGACATTTTAACATCTTAAAGTTGCTAGTTCATTTTTTTTCTTACCTTGTGTTTTTTAAAACTGTCAAAGTTGATGTAAAAAATAAAATAACTCCTTTGCAAATGGAAGGGAAAAGATACTACTGCCCTCCCTTTTATAGCTTCTATATCATACTACAATAAGAAAAAGGAACTAATACAGACAATTATAAATCCCTAGATAAAGGGAAGAATGTTCAGCCAGAAAAATAAGCTGTACAGTCCCTTCCATAATTCAGGAAAACACGTTTTACTATAGATAACCATAGGCAATACTACCAGCATTAAGGTTGCCTGTCACTTTCCATAAAAAGACCCTATTTTCAGCTGCTTATAACTTTGTTAAATTTAGGGCATACATTTTTCCATGCCGGGTGTCTAGCTCAGGCAGTTGCTGCTGCTGTTATTATTGGTGTTTAATTTCAGCATAAAGGTGTCAGCCATCTGTGAATGAGATATGGAAATATGGATGAGTTTGCCTATGTTTAAAACCTATATTCTCTGTCATATGGTGAGAAGCAGGGACATGATATTTGGCAGTGGGGTCACCGTGATGTCGATGAGAGACTGATTTTCACCAAGCAGCATATGTTGGCCAAGTTATAAGCCTCTGAAAATGTTGCAGTTTTGCACATGCTCAGGAGAGGTTTGTAAGAGGTTGATGGCATTATTCTCCAAAGAGTTTATCTGCACTGAACATATGTAAGCTGCACACAGCTCCCGCGTGATGACTGGCTGCTCGTGCACCATCCCCACAGTGACTGTGCATGCACCATCCCAGGACTGCAAAAGCTGAGTAGAACTTTGCCTGAAATTGTTCTTCCTGACTTCAGGAAAGTTGCTGTTGTGCTAGCCACTCAGATGGATAACAGGGAGAAAGCAATCTGACTCGAATGCAAATGGGTGAAGGGAGATGGGCGCTCTGGGAGCAATAGAGATCAGAGGGGATGGGGAGGCTGAGGCACAGAAGCTGGGTTGGGGGATAGGAACAAAGCGGGACAGCAGTTGGGAGGTGGAAAGAAGAGCCAAAAGAGGCAGCAACAGGAGCCAAAGGGTGGGAGCAAAGGGGAACAGGAACAGGCTGTGGGGATGGGGCGGAACAGCCTATAATCACTAGACACACTCCCCTCCAGAACCTGGAGATGAACAAAATAGTATCAAGTCTCAACATTCCTCTGCTGTCAGTAATTAGCAGTGAAATCCACTAGAAAAATGAGTCTCTTCCTCCTCCAGAGGATGGTCCATATGGACAATAATATCCTGCTTCTCAGATAGGTCAAGTCACAGAGGTTGGTGCTGTGAATCTAAAGGTTCTAATCTTGCTGATGACCCACATGGGAGTCAGTATGCTTCCACATGATAGAATCTGTTTTTTCCGTTTGCTTTTTAAGAAACTAAGGAAATTACATGGAAACACACACTCCTATATTAAGGTTGCCAAGTCAAGCACTTAAAATTTAGAAAATGCCAGAATTCAAATTGCACTTCTGGCATTTCCTAACTTTTTTAACTTTTTGTTAAAGCAAAGTTAAAATAAAACTTTAACGTACTACATTGTACCTTACTTATTCAGTATCAGGTTACTATTCAAAGAACATGGGTAAAGATTCTGGCTTGCCAGCTTGAGAGCCCTCCTCCTCTGAGTACACTAGAAAGAGTGACCAAATTTCTAAATACCTATCCTCTTTTTGGCACTTCTTTTCTATGTACTTGGTATGGAAGCTTTTCCATTACAAGAACAGTCCATATTTTATTGTAGCCCGTTCCATAGGAGATGGAGTCACATTTTTCCAATAACGGGAAATACAGAGTCTACCTGTTAGACCGATACATTAATTTATTTTTTATTGCTTTTTAAAATGCAGCTCCTTTGCTGGAGCACTAAGTAAGCAGGTCAGGGGATCTCTTGGAAGCCAGCATTTTGTCATAAGATGAATCTCTTTAATAATTTTCTCCAAAAAAACAACTAATTTCTGGACACCACTACCACATGATCAAGTATGTTCCCCTTTTCCAGCAACCCTCCAACAGAACACCGCCCTACTAACAAAAACATGATGGATCTTAACTAGAGTCAAATGCCATCTATACAGTAATTTATACATTTTTCTTTGAGCTACACAAATTGAAGATGTATATCCCCTTTCCCATAAAGAAACCTAATCAAGGTCAGTTTCTTTGTCCAAATCCCTCAACATCTTTTTCAATCAAAACTGTATATCTTATAAATTTAAACCTTTGTTTCCAGCTTTCTCCTGGGTCAACTCCCCACATGTGATTAAAGGTCTTGAGAGTCTCCTCATGTCCAGATTTCACAATAAAATGTTTGACTTGTAAATATTGAAAACACAGGACCTTTGTATTTACATTATTACCTTGGTGTGACTTCAGATCAGGACCCAGAAACAGCTGTCTGAATTGAGAAATCTCAGCGCTTACCCACAATGAATGGTCACTTTCATATTTTCTAGGTATGAATTCCCAATAGGAAATGGCACATTAACAAACTTTTGAGTGCTTGACCTGCAACCTTAACATTGTTTAATGTAGGGGGTATTTTTGATGTAATCCTATAGTACGTTAGAAATGCACATGACCGCAATAACAGGGTTTTGCTCTAATTAAATTTAGAAAGGTCAGTTAGGCATGCTACATGTAGCTCTAAGTTCTGCGTATATCTGTCTGTTAAAGTGAGCTGAGTTGCTGGGTAATTAACATTTATTCTGGAAATACAGAATGGGTTTTTGAAATGCCACAACCTGCTAGGTCTATAGAAACCATTCAGTCCTACCCTCTCAAGCTCCCAGCTGGAGTAAACCATTTTCTATTGTGCTGCTACATGATTGCATTCTTCACAGCAGTGTTCGAGTGGGAGCAAACATTCTTAACGTGGTTTAAAGGCAAAACCTGGTCTGTCGGGTAAAGCCCAATTTAATGCACTTTGTCAGGGAGATGAATATGTAGCTGAGGGAACAGGGTGAGGAACGGAGTCCTCTCCCCATCCTCATTCTAGAGCTACAGCCATTGCTATAGGCAAAGCGATGTAGTACTTGCTACAGCAAGCTGCATACTCTTCTTTCCTCAGGGCCTGTAGAGTTGATTGCTGGACTTCACAGACCATTGGCTGTCTCTCAGCCACTCACCTGGCCTGTCTGCAGCCTCCACCTTCTGTGCTCCCACAAAGAAACCTGCTAAGCAGCTGAGCTCCACTGCACGTTAGGGGACTGCTGCCTACTGCTGTGTGGCTTTCCCAACACCTTGCACTGAGCCTTCCACAGCCTGGGAGAATTTCATGCACTGGTCACAGTGGTGCTAACACTTACAGGAAGTGTTTTATATGAGGCTTTCAAGGCACTTGATAAACATTAATTAAGCCTTGCAACACCTCTATCAGACAGATAATTATTATTCTAACCAGTTTATAGATTGAAAAACTGAGGCACAGAGTGATTAAGTGATTTGCCCAAGGCAGACGCTGCAAGCTAGGGACAAAATCTGGAATAGAAGCGATGAGAGCTGACTCTACATTCCAAGTCCTAGACAAAATTCCTTCTCAAAAAGAAACTAGGTTCCAAAATCCACAAATGTTTTAACTGGGGGCATTATCCATACACATCTGGCTCCATTAGCAAGGGAAAAAGATACCCCATCCCTGAATATCTTTCACTGTAGAAGGAATATGACTTTACCTGTCTACCTGCAGCCAAGTATCAAACTCTGTATTTGTCCTATTTTTAGAGATCACTAATATGACACACAATCCTCTCTCCCTCCGTTCTTGTGAGGACTCATGATTTTTCATAACCCTAGCTCTTCCACTGACTCACTTGGTGGCTCTGGGAAAGTCACTTAACCTCTTTAATCTGTTTCCCTGTCTATATAATGAGGATAATACTTATTCACCATAGATTGGTGGGGGGAGAATACAGTGCTTTGAAGATGTAAAGCAATATACAAGGATTACAGTAAGTAACTGTATTATTGGTAACACAAGCAACTCGCGTTGGATTTAAGACAGTGGTCAACAGGTAAAAGTCTCTATATCTCATTACACTCCTTCCCTTTAGACATCAGCTCCCACCTATTAAGATAATTAGACTTTTTTCCCCAACAGAGATTTATTATCCATCAAGGAAAAGCTGCAGTAAGTCACTGACAAAGTTACTCTGTGGGGCGGGTGGGAATTAAATATAAAACAACAAATGCTACATTCAGATGACTAATATAATTCTTCTGATTTATTTATTTTTCTTTTTAACAGCTGCCCTAAAATTGGCTGTAGCCATTTAGATGTTAAGAGATCAGATCTTGTGCCAGATGAAGCACTTAAAAGAGCAATTGACAGTCAGAATAAACAAACCCGACCAATGCCGTAGAAGTCAGCTGGACACACTGTTACCACAAAGAAAATTTGTTATTGGAGGTCTTGTGAGATAAGCTGCTGATTGTAAGCAGGTTGTGTAACTGATTGTTATTTGAAGGTGTCAGCTATAACTGAAAGCATTTCTTAGACTGCCAAGTGTGAAGCATTCCAGGTTAACTTGTTTGTTTTTCTTCCGCAACCTCTAAAATGTTGCGTTTTGTAAATAAAATGTATGTGCAAAATGTAACCTTCTTTGTCGGTAGTGTGCTCATTTTCAAAGCATTCTAAAGATATCAGTTTAGGTCCCAACCTGCAAAATGCTTGCTACTGCGTGCACTCTTTCCTACTGCGAGCCATCCCAGTGAGAAGTCTGTCGTCGCTGGAGCTACTCGTGGTAGGAGGCACCGTGACCAAGATTTTCAAAGTGACATGATCTGGGGTGCCTCTATTTTTGGATGTCCAAAACAAGACCTTTTAAGGGAGCCTGATTTTCAGAAAGTGCTGAGCATCTGGATCTCATGTTTGGGAATGCAAAATCATTAGTTACTTTTGAAAGTATTGGTCTATGTCCAGTATTAATCACAGGTCCTGGCCCTTAATCACATTGTACTTATATTCAAAATCTTTTATTTCAGACTTTATGAATTTGGAATTCCCAAGGGGGTTCACATTGATATTTTAGGTGAGAAGAATTGTCTTATTTATAAACCTCTTTAGTTCATTAACCTTATGTATAATAACAATACAAATATTATAGGATACCTGCATACCTTGAGTTGCAAAGACTGAGTTGCAAGAGGTTGAGGAAACTGGGGTTATTTAGTCTGCAGAAGAGAAGAGTGAGGGGGGGATTTGATAGCAGCCTTCAACTACCTGAAGGGGGTTCCAGAGAGGATGCTGACTGTTTTCAGTGGTGGAGATGACAGAACGAGGAGCAATGGTCTCAAGTTGCTGGGGGAGGTCTAGGTTGGATATTAGGAAACACTATTTCACTAGGAGGGTGGTGAAGCACTGGAATGGGTTACCTAGGGAGGTGGTGGAATCTCCCTCCTTAGAGGTTTTTAAGACCTGGCTTGACAAAGCCCTGGCTGGGATGATTTAGTTGGGGTTGGTCCTGCTTTGAGCAGGGGGTTGGACTAGATGACTTCTTGAGGTCGCTTCCAACCCTGATATTCTATGATTCTATAATAACAACAAGTTTCATGCATGCATTGTTACTGTTGCTATAAGCGCTACTTCATTAGACCTTTATTAACCCAATTTATACTTAGCGTATAGGCCACATTAAACTAACATGCAGTTTTGTAATTGTTAAACTATAGTTTTTAAAAACATGGGGAGGAGGATGTCCTGAATTGCCTTACGTTTTTCCTTTCATCTTCAAGTCTGCTTAGATTTACTCCAACACTTTTTTAAATAAAACCCCAAAATCTGTGAGAAACACTGTTGGAAAAATCTCTCGCAGCTTTTGATCCAATTGCACTAATACTGCACTTCCTGGGCCAAATTTTACCCTTGTGTTTAATCAGGCCTACCCA
The DNA here is from genome assembly GCF_965140295.1 of Lepidochelys olivacea. NCBI lineage: Eukaryota > Metazoa > Chordata > Testudines > Cheloniidae > Lepidochelys > Lepidochelys olivacea. The sequence continues at coordinate 21,192,116 of NC_140412.1, read as the reverse complement.
GCAATTAAATACCTGCAGCGAGCCTGTGTCAGCTGACTCGGGCTGTAGGGCTGTCAAATTGGTGTGTAGATGTTTGGGCTTAAGTAGGAGCCTGAGCTCTGGGACCCTGTGTGGCAGGGGAGGGTCCCTGAGCCCACACTTCAGCCCAAGCCCGAATGTCTACACAGCAATTTTCAGCCCGGTAGTCTGAGCTCTGCAAGCCAAAGTCAGCTGATCTGTGTCAGCCGCATCAGTATTATGGGTCTTTCATTCCAGTATAAGTGCACCCCGTCAGTATGTCTACACTGCGAAACAAATCCCGAGGCAGCAAATCTCAGAGCCCAGGTCAACTGACTCAGGCTCACATTACGGGGTTACAAGCAGCACTGTAGATGATCCCACTCGGGCTGGAGCCCAGGCTTTGAAACCCAGGGAGAGGGGAGGGTCTCAGAGGCTGGAAGGTCTACACTACTCGTTTTAGCCCGGTAATGCAAGCCCTGCGAGTCCAAGCAGGCTGACCTGGGCTCTGAGACTCACCGCTGTGGTTTTTTGCAGTGTAGATGTATCCTGTGTTTTCAGCTGCAAAATTGTGGCACCAGTAATTTTGATCACTAAGATGTCAGGGTGCTTGAATGTGTCTGCAAATAAGGAATTTGGACATATAAGGGAGATAAATACATGTGCACAATTGTATGCAGAGTGATGTGTACCTGCAAAATGGAAGACAGTTGCCGGACTGAACTAGCCCTATTGTTCTCGGCAGCCTGATCCAGTTTGCTATAGGTTGGGGTTCAGATTAATATATTCTCAGATAGCTACATGTGGATATTCCTGAAGTTCATTATCCTTGCATTCCTATGAGCGATGCTAGACGAGAGATTACTTTCTTGGACATGTTTGTTTACCATATTTTAAGAGTTAGGGCTTGATCCTGAGATCAAGTTGGAGGGTTTTAATTGGAGCTGCAGGTGCTCAGCATATCTCTGAATCAGGCACTTTGCGTATATGTACCCAGGCTCTAGTAATTAAAGTTCCTGGGTAAGTTAGTAAAGATATGAGAAATACCAAGCAACCCTGAAGTTCAATATTATAAGGAAAAGGAAAACAAGTAGGTCAGCACCCAGATCACTTTATGCAATAAGTGGAAAGTATTCTTTGAATGTTCACATTCCTGTCTCACAATAAATGATTTTTCCTTCCTTTCTTCCCTATCTTGGGTTAGGCAATGTCTATGAAGTCCTGAAACTTGAATAGCAAGTTCAGCCTGTAAACTCTAAAATCCTTTTACTCTTTGAAGGAAAGAAATTTAACAGTTTGGCAGAAGATACCTGCCTTACTTTAATAGCAATTACATATGATGTCTGAAGCATCATTTAAATTGCGGCTGGTTTCTTTTATAATCAGAGAGATCTTTTTTGAGAATGTCCAGGACTTGCCCTATAAAGCCAGGACTTAAATAATTATGGGATCCTTCCAGATACATTATAGTATTTCTGATAATACTCATTTGTCAAGGTTCCTCCCCCGCTCTGAACTCTAGGGTACAGATGTGGGGACCTGCATGAAAAAACCTCCTAAGCTTATCTTTACCAGCTTAGGTCAAAACTTCCCCAAGGTACAAAATATTCCACCCGTTGTCCTTGGACTGGCCGCTACCACCACCAAACTAATACTGGTTACTGGGGAAGAGCTGTTTGGACGCGTCCTTCCCCCCAAAATACTTCCCAAAACCTTGCACCCCACTTCCTGGACAAGGTTTGGTAAAAAGCGTCACCAATTTGCCTAGGTGACTACAGACCCAGACCCTTGGATCTTAAGAACAATGAACAATCCTCCCAACACTTGCACCCCCCCTTTCCTGGGAAATGTTGGATAAAAAGCCTCACCAATTTGCATAGGTGACCACAGACCCAAACCCTTGGATCTGAGAACAATGAAAAAGCATTCAGTTTCTTACAAGAAGACTTTTAATAAAAATAGAAGTAAATAGAAATGAAGAAATCCCCCCTGTAAAATCAGGATGGTAGATATCTTACAGGGTAATTAGATTCAAAAACATAGAGAACCCCTCTAGGCAAAACCTTAAGTTACAAAAGAGATACACAGACAGAAATAATTATTCTATTCAGCACAATTCTTTTCTCAGCCATTTAAAGAAATCATAATCTAACACATACCTAGCTAGATTACTTACTAAAAGTTCTAAGACTCCATTCCTGGTCTATCCCCGGCAGAAACCAGCATATAGACAGACACACAGACCCTTTGTTTCTCTCCCTCCTCCCAGCTTTTGAAAGTATCTTGTCTCCTCATTGGTCATTTTGGTCAGGTGCCAGCGAGGTTACCTTTAGCTTCTTAACCCTTTACAGGTGAGAGGAGCTTTCCCCTGGCCAGGAGGGATTTCAAAGGGGTTTACCCTTCCCTTTATATTTATGACATCATTAAATAAATCCCATAGAAATCACTGATATATAGCATAGGATTTTCAATTGCCTAAAGCAGATTAACTGCATAGAGTGCAGTCCTTGAACAAACTCTATCATTACAAATGCATGGAACAGCTATTGGCCTCAGTGTTCCCACCGGTCAGCTTATTGGAGTTGCGATGAGCAGGGCCAAGAGTAGACCTTTGCCCTTTTTGCGATAGAATGGATGGCTCTTTATTGATAAGTTTTACTAAAAACGATTTACCAATTGATACTGAAGTATTGAGCGTCCAATCCTCAGCTGCCATTGACGTGCAGCAGCCCTGTTAGTCTGTATTCACAAAAAGAAAAGGAGTACTAGTGGCACCTTAGAGACTAACCAATTTATCTGAGCATGAGCTTTCGTGAGCTACAGCTCACTTCATCGGATGCATTCAGTGGAAAATACAGTGAGGAGATTTATATACACACAGAACATGAAAAAATGGGTGTTATCATACACACTGTAAGGAGAGTGATCACTTACGATGAGCTATTACCAGCAGGAGAGCGGGGGGGGGGGAGAGGAGAAAACCTTTTGTAGAGATAATCAAGGTGGGCCATTTCTAGCAGTTAACAGGAACGTCTGAGGAACAGTGGGAGGTGCGGGGCAGAAATAAACATGGGGGTAATAGTTTTACTTTGTGTAATGACCCATCCACTCCCAGTCTTTATTCAAGCCTAAATTAATTGTATCCAGTTTGAAAATTAATTCCAATTCAGCAGTGTCTCGTTGGAGTCTGTTTTTGAAGTCTTTTTGTTATAATATTGCGACCTTTAGGTCTGTAATTGAGTGACCAGAGAGATTGAAGTGTTCTCCGACTGGTTTATGAATGTTATAATTCTTGACATCTGATTTGTGTCCATTTATTCTTTTATGTAGAGACTGTCCAGTTTGGTCAATGTACATGGCAGAGGGGCATTGCTGGCACATGATGGCATATATCACATTGGTAGATGTGCAGGTGAACGAGCCTCTGATAGTGTGGCTGATGTGATTAGGCCCTATGATGGTGTCCCCTGAATAGATATGTTGACAGAGTTGGCAACGGGCTTTGTTGCAAGGATAGGTTCCTGGGTTAGTGGTTCTGTTGTGTGGTATGTGGTTGCTGGTGAGTGTTTGCTTCAGGTTGGGGGGCTGTCTGTAAGCAAGGACTGGCCTGTCTCCCAAGATCTGTGAGAGCGATGGGTCGTCCTTCAGGATAGGTTGTAGATCCTTGATGCGTTGGAGAGGTTTTAGTTGGGGGCTGAAGGTGATGGCTAGTGGCGTTCTGATATTTTCTTTGTTGGGCCTGTCCTGTAGTAGGTGACTTCTGGGTACTCTTCTGGCTCTGTCAATTTGTTTCTCCATTTCAGCAGGTGGGTATTGTAGTTGTAAGAATGCTTGACAGAGATCTTGTAGGTGTTTGTCTTTGTCTGAGGGGTTGGAGCAAATGCGGTTGTATCGTAGAGCTTGGCTGTAGACGATGGATCGTATGGTGTGGTCTGGGGAAAGCTGGAGGCATGTAGGTAGGAATAGCGGTCAGTAGGTTTCCGATGTAGGGTGGTGTTTATGTGACCATCGCTTATTAGCACCATAGTGTCCAGGGAGTGGATCTCTTGTGTGGACTGGTCTAGGCTGAGGTTGATGGTGGGATGGATGGGTGGGGTGTGCGGAGCGTCTTTTGCACTGTCCCAATCTGGGGGTTTTATGCAGTGGGCTGGTGCCCAACACAAGTGTTAGAACAGCCTTCAGGGTGTTCTAACATACACCAGCTGCTAACAGCTCCAAGGGCCTGTTACAGCTATGTGAGGAAGGGAAAGCCTTAGTCGTGCCCCCTCAGGCTGAGAGACAAGGAGGCATAGAAGCCCCTACAGCAGCTCCTGTACTGTCTCAGAATCCCCCTACACAGGGAGTATCCTCTGGGAGGCCAGGCCCACAAGGTTTACAGGTGCTCAGCACTGGTGGAGCAATGCAAAGTGGCTGGAGCATGGGGTGGAATTGAGGCCTAGGAGTTCACAAGAAACCCAATGTTGTTTATTCTTGGTAGTGGGTGTTTATTGTTCATTTGCAAAAAGATTTCTTGAGCATTGGTTTTGTCTATGCAATAGTGAATAGGGGAGAAGAGACAACCACCCTATTTCAGAGTGGTCCATGTTATGAAGAAACCCAGCTCTAGAAGAAGAAGAAAACTTCAAGAAATTAAAGCACAGAAATGAAGTATTGGCAATGAATAAACTAATCACTATGATTCATGGAAGTGGACTCTTAAGCACAGTTCAAGTTTCAACTCATCATGTGTTTTTGCTATAAGCTATCATATATAAGCATGCATACATTAAAGGATCAAAGAGTATATTTTATCTCACTATTTGATGTCAAGTAATTTTACAACAAGATTATAGGAAGGAGAATCAAGGGCATTTTTCTGTAAAGAGATGCCCTAAAAAAAGTAAGAAAAGTCACACATACCTAAACCTGTTTCAGGAAGGAAGCAGGAGGCATACAAATCAATGGCCTGTTCCTAAGAGATACTGAGAGCACCTGTCACGCCCTCTAAAATAAAGGATCCTCTTGGGGTCAGGCCATAAGTGATTAAAGATATAGCTGGTTGAAAGAACAGGCAAAAGAATCCATGCAGCCCTACCCTAGAGCTTTCAATAGTGCCCTAAAGTGGGTGCCATTTAAAAAGTTCTCTTACTTGGAAAGGTTCTTCTGAATTAATAGAATTCCCTATTTCAAAGTTAGGGGATATCTGACGTTTCCAAATTGGTGTAATCAGTGAAGTGTGCCCACAGTGTGATTAGGAAAGTAATTATGCCAGGATTTCTTGGAAGAACAAAACAGCACCACAGATTTATGCTGATAAGAACATGCATCTGAATGAAAGATATGTTCATCATTACCACTCCTGAGCTGTGAGCTCAACCAGCCTGGAAGAATGCTTGCTACTTGCTATCTGGTCATCCTATTGTTGAGGAGATGTCAAACAGAGGTTCTGACTACCTGTGATCACTAATATTCCATGTCACTTTGTTCAAGAGTAGAGGGTTTAAAACTTGGTATCACGGCCTAAGCTCTAACTTGAGAATTTACTGAATCCCTGTCTAAAGTCCACTCAAGCTTTTACTTGATGTTCATCACCTCTTTGATTAAACATCTGTGCATACTGATCTCGGGCTGTATGTTTTGCTGTACTGTGGTCTATACTGGTTAGCAGCATTTCAATAATAGGTAAAATGCAGTAATTTAGAGAGGGAAGTACCTTAGAGCTGAGGTCCTTCTGAATGAAAAGTGCTGTGTAATTGTACGTAACTTCCTACTTTCTTCTCCTTACAGTCAGTAGCTTTGAATAGAAGGCACCCCATTGCAAATACATATTTAGTCTGCAAAGGAATCAAATACCATGTCTGTTGATATAAATTCTGTGATTCCAAGTAAGATCATAGAATCTCAGGGTTGGAAGGGACCTCAGGAGGTCATCTAGTCCAACCCCCTGCTCAAAGCAGGACCAATCCCCAATTTTTGCCCCAGATTCCTAAATGGCCCCCTCAAGGATTGAGCTCACAACCCTGGGTTTAGCAGGCCAATGCTCAAACCACTGAGCCATCCCTCCCTCAAATGGTAAATGCTTGCATGGATAATGAGTTATTTTTCTGGCAATGAAATACTAATGGTGGGGGGAGAGCTTTTTAATGGTATAATCAGTGGGGTAAATATTGCCAAATTAATTCTTATAGTAAAATCACATGCTTAGATGGGAAATTCTGCTACCAGACTCCGAGTCACTGATTAATAAATATCAGAAGTGAAAAGTAATTGATCATTAAGCAGCCAAAATACAATGCATGTGCTTAACTTTATACAGTCTGAGTAGTCTCAATGACTTCAATGGGATTACTCATGGGATGAAATCTTGGCCGCACTGAATTTTGCCACTGACTTGAGTGGGGCCAGGATTTCACCCACAGTGTACAAACTTAAGCTTGTGCCTAAATCTTCCCAGGATCACGACCTAAATAGGCAGTTTGTTTTAAGAGATTATGTTAATTTTATTCCAATTCATGAAACAGAGGTTGAAAACATGCGTGTGAATTGAATTGCACAGGGAGTTTATCAAAGGAACGGTCTGCTTGTAAACTCAGTATGAATAATAATATCTTGACCAGAAGGGAAATGGAAAGACACTCTCTCACTGTTCTAACTTATGCAATCAACTTCTGGAGCAAAATTATGATGTGAGGTTTAAAATCTGAACCTCCAACATGAGAATTTCAAAGAGACCTCAAATAACAGAAAAAGCTTTCATGCTCCCTAGACCGGAAAGGAGCAAAGTCAGAAGATGCTCTTCATGAGACTCTGCATCATTGTGATTTGATCCCTAAAGGGGACTGTTTATATTTCCTGCCAATGCCATCTCTAACAACACTTCCAGATAGTGTGAGAACCACTGATTTACAGCCTTTTTGAATTGATGATCCCTTTCACACAGCAAGCCTCTGAGGGCAACCCCCCTTACAAATTAAAAACAGGGATTTTAAATTTAATTGAATTTTAATTTAATGTGGGCATGGGGCTGGCAGCCCAAGCCCCACCAGGCACGTGGCTGACAGCTTGTGACCCCCAGGTAATAACCTCATGACCCCCTGAGAGGTTGCGACCCCCATCTTGAGAATGCCTGCATATATCGAGGCAGTACATAAGAATGCCATTACATTTAAGTTTGTTGATTTTGCTTTGTTTTTCTGTTGTGTGTGTTAAATCTTGTTTTAGCATAAAATCTGTTAATAAATTCTAGTATCTATAATTCTAGTATGTTTGCCATGCATGTGATTTCCATGGCAGAAAACATGATTTATAGTCTTTATGTCCGCTTCTGTAAGAAGTCATGGTCTTTATCACTCTGAATAAACCAACTCCACGCATTGTTACAAATGTGGCTCTGTATATGGCCAGCTTAGTAGCCTATGGAGATTTTGCTATTACAGTAGTTTAAATATCATTACATGGCTTGGAACAATTTCTAGTGTTAAATAAGATATTTGACTTTTCATATTTTGAATGGCAATTTAATATTAGCTAAAATAATTGTGTGCCATGGCTTTTTTGGCTGATCACTGAAATTATTACTTCATTTTTTGCCACGACAGTCACTTTAATTGTAAGTGACCTGCTCTAATTTAGATTTATTCTGTCCATCATGAGACACATCATTGAATGAAACATGTCTGTCCCAAGCATTTGAAAAGGGAGACATGACTGGCCATGCAATAGTCATTTTGTTGTCTTAAGCAATACTACTTAAAGATAAGGGGGCTGGAAATTGGATTTGCTGAGATAATTTCTGAGTCTAGGGAAACATGACAAATCCATCATGGTGGATGGGAGAGGGCAGACCAAGAGTACCTGCTGCAAAGGACTGCCCACAGAAGTTACTGTAAATAAATAAAATAGCAAATCAAGGTAAGGGAATTGTAGACAGAGCACTACCCACCATAGAAATCTCCCTCTGCTTTTTAACAGTGTGAATCTAGCAGATGCAGGAAATGTAGCCAGAAAAGCCAAGCAAGAAAAGTGAAGAATCTCTATTTCAGTTAAAAATACATGTTGGTGTGTTCATGGGAGTAAAAGGCAGCGTGGAGCCTTTCACCTGTGCTCTGAACTTTCTGTGTTCTACTAGATCTGTCCTTGCATTCGGAATGTATATGCCACGGTCAGCTGGAAGTACTAGCTGGCTGCTGGTTGAGGTGCAGCGTGCTTCTTCTCCAGAGAGCGTCAGCATGAGTTCCATAGCATATTACCCCAGCTGCAAGTGAAGAATCCTGTCCGAGCCGTCAGGATTCCCAACAGTCCTAGCAGAGGACCCAGCAGGCAGCATGCTTTACTGCCTGTTTCCAGGGCACGATTTTGTCTTTACAGCCAAGTTTTGTCATGTCCTCAGACTGTGAGCTCCTTGGAGCTGGTACCTTAGGTATTTTCCAAACATTTATTACACAGTGGGTGCTTCCACAAATAAATGATAACATTGTTTGCATTTACAAAGGGCATGCATGCCAATTTAGGTGCACAAATGCCCCTATCTGGGTACATAAATCTGGGTATGTGCATGAATCCTTTTGAGGATTTGGCTTATACTGTTTAATTACTATGGTGTGTGAATAGTAAAACTAGTCTACAAATTCAATATTTCTTCCTGGCATCAGTGCATTCAGTTTGTATATTCTCTTTTGCACTGACGTATGTTTTATAGCATTACCCACCTTGATGCTCACAGGATTAAATAAATCCTCTGGGAATGTTCATAGATGCATTTGGAGTGAAACTCATCCCTGTGCAAGCACACAGGCCAGATGCATCCTTAGCCTAGTTGGACGTTGCCAGGGCCCGATTTGGCAGACTAGAGCACTCTCACTGACTATGCTCATTTTATGCCGCTATGACACTGAAGTGGCACAGAGGGGCACCAATCCCTACCTCAGCCACTCGCCTGTCTACACCTGACCCATCCTGTAATGCCCCAATGCCAGGGCTTTCTGTAGGGCCTCGTGTGCCAAACTGGGCTTGCAGCTACTTTGCTGCTGCATTAGCCTGCACAAAGGGTTCACAAAACGGGTAAATAGCCCAAAGGCCTGTGCACCTCCTAAGTCCTTAAATAGTTCTTAAGTGGAACATAAATGCCACCTGGGTGGAACGCTGGCCCTCTGAGCAAGAGTGAATTTCACCCTTGGTGTTTACTAAGCAGGTAAAAATCTATTTGCTGCAGTATTCTTGGAGCTGACTAAGGAGAATGTAGGGAGAGGAAGTAGAACTCTTGTTAATAATGTCTTCTGATTTTTAAAGCAAGGGAACATGACCTAATGATTTTAAAACATGTCATACGATATCTAAAAATCAATCACAAAAGCTAAAGGAAAGGCCGTATTATGAAAAACCTGTGGGCCCCACATTCTGCAAATGTGTAATGCTCAAATGTTGTGTGTAGTTCTTCACGCATCTTTTCTTTGAATTTCTCTTATGCTTAGTCATCTTATCAGACCCCCCGCTGTCAGGCATGCATGCTACCATTCAAGTCCACTGCTAAGCACGGCAACCTGTCACCCATTGCACGCTCCCCTGCCATGGCTGAAAACCATGTTGCCTCGTGGGTTCAGTAAACAGCAAGGATTTGCATACATTTTTCAGGCATTTCTTGAACGGTCAAAACAGCACAAGTGTACAGAAATAATTTCTAGTTTTACAATGCAGCATGTGGAAAAAACATTGTGGGTCAAAATATAGACCTTTTCTGACAACTCTATGGTGGCACCCAACAAGTATGACTCATACTGCTACTGATGGTTTTTTAAATGGGTTTATTAATGTCTGGCCTCCTTTTACTGCTACTATATGCTTGTTAATAATATTATACTTTGAGTGCCCAAACCTATGCTAGGTATATCACAGAAATAAGGAAAGATACATTCCCTGCCCTGAACACTTTACAGATCTAAGGCCCTGAGTCTGAAAAGATCCTTCCATATGCATTAACTTTTACACAGCGTGAGTAATCTCATTGACTACTTGGGGACGCAGCGTGGTCTAGCAAACGGAGTGCTGGACTGGGAGGCAGGGATTTGGGTTCTGTTTGCAGTTCTGTCATTTCCCTTCTGTGCTTCAGTTTCCCCTTACACCCTTTATCTGTCTGTCTAGACTGTAGAGAGACAAGGGGTTAAGGTAATATCTTTCATTGGACCAACTTCTGTTGGGGAGAGAGACAAGCTTTCAAGCTTACACAGAGCTCTCTTCAGGTCTGGAAAGGTACTTTCAGCATCACAGCTAAATGCAAGCTGTAACAGATTGTTTAGTATAAGTAGCTAACACATATTCTAAGGGACCATTCAAGGTGACTGTAAACTCTTTGGGACAGGGACTGTCTCTTACAGTGTGTTTGCATAGTGATCAGCACAATGGGACCTCTTGGCACTACTGGAACACAAATCAACTATGATGATAATCACAGTGCATAAACTCAGGCACATACGTAAGTCTTTGCAGGATCAGGACCTAAGCCTCCGATCCTGCAAGCAAATCTGGGCAGGTGCCACATGGAGCTGTCTGCAGGACTCCAGCCTAACTTGAGACCTCATGCAGCAAGTGTGGGTCACAAGAAGCTACAAAAAGATAGGGGAGAGGCAGGAGAAGAGATCTAATAATGAGATGAAATGGTTGCTCAATGAGGCACTTCTTCTTAAAAGAGATATTGAGCTCAGTGCTACTTTGTGCAGGCATAAAGGGGCCATATGGGTGGATCCCTTCGCAGGCTTGGGACTGAAGGCATGTACACATCTTGTACACATGGCTGCATAGTGAGGGTTTTGATTCAAAGCTTTATTCCACTTTTAGTAGGCGATACAGTAATTTCTTTCACTGTCTGAGTAGTAAGGAGAATAAACAGTATACATAGGAAAGGAGCTATTCGTCTTGTGCAGAGCGTCCACACATATTAGAACCCCACCCAAAAAACTATTGTAAAACAACACTATTTCAGATGTAGAAAATAACCTCCTATTTGTTTAAGCTAAATCCTACAAGCCAAATGAAACTTGCAAAGTTCCCAGAATTAGAAAAGACAAAGGTCTGATTCTCACTTAGGAATATTTCATCTACAAGAGAGAGAATATAGAATAGTATGTTTTGAGGGATGACGAGAACTGCTTCAGAAACAATCTGCAGACCTTTAACAGAACCGTATTTCTGAAAAGAGAGAAAATGCAGCCCCTGGGAAATCCCTTTTTGACGTATGCTTCCTATGTTCAAACAAAGTAATGGGCCTGCTATGCTATGAGTCATCCAGCACAAGAGTTACATGTGTTTCTTTAAATACACTGAAAGTAGCTGAAGGCATATAGGAAGCTACAGAGTGGTTATCTATTAAGAATCGCAACAAATACCTGCATTCATTGAACTGTAGACTTTCCTCACGGAAAAGACCTAATCTAGTTTATTTGCATCATTTTGTTAAAATAGATTAGCAGAGTAGAATCTGGACTGTTACACTAATTGAACATATAGTTTAGTAGACGAGAGGCCCATTGTGTTGCTATCCAAATCTCAGTGCTGTATTACAGAGCATTTGTGTGTGTGCAAATAGCACATTTTGGTTTTTCTTCCTCCTGAAGAATTCTGTCAAAACTAGAGCTGGCTGAATTATCTGTAGGGAACATTTCTTGGCTATGTTGCTCTTTTTTCCATTTGCAAATAATCTGTGAGCTCCTCCTGCTTTCTGCCAATCGATTTGTTATTAATTTGGAGCCACCATTTTCAGCCACCACGTAGTTTGCAAGCTGCTTTGTTTGACTCTGCAATTCACAGGGTATGATCAGTCACCTAAGTCACAAGGTGCTATTTCTTCTACCCGACAGGATCAGTGAAATGTTTTTAAACATGACAAATAGTGAATATTTTTGGTCCTACTCAAAGACACATGTAAATACTGGTCAACAGATGAAACACCTATTCTACACTAAGTTCAAATGAATATTTGCAAACAGTGAATAACAAAGGCAGGGGATGCTAATATAGTTACGAGGAATAGAGAGGGACCTGTATTACACTACAGTATGTATAGCTGTGATCACAGATCCACATTGACTGGGTTAGCCTTTTTTTACTATCCCATCTATGCACTAAATCTCAGTGGTGCACAGCTGGGTTATCAAATGCAAAAAAAAAATTAAATAAAAAATAAAATAAAAAAAAATCCCTATCTCCAATATATTGAATGGGTGAAGAAAGCCATTAATGGGGAAAAAGAAAACAGAGGTAGCTGAGAGAGGCATGGGCTGCAGAAGGAAAAAGTGACGTTTTCTCTACTGCCTGCATGGGTCTCCACCCTTGGTGAAGCTCATCATGGGGTTATATGTGTCTTTTGTGGGGAGGGTGTTTGTGTGTGTCCTGTCCGTCTCTTGTGCATCCACTCTGAGCAGGAACTCAGCCGTGTCCACTGGTCCATTTTTAGGGAAATCTCTGTATCTCTTTTATTTTGTAAGAGCAGTTTTAGGAGAGTTGGCCTTTGGGGGGATGTCTTGATGTTTTGTGGCCCCACTAGGCCTTTCTTTCCTTTAAGTTCTGTGCAGCCTCATCCACTTTGTTGCAGGACCCCGTCTTTCATTGCGCTTCAGGATAGCACAAATTAAACCCACCAGCATCAAGTTATGTCCCTCCTGTCATGTTGTTACGTCTGCAGTAGGACAAACCCACTCTGCACCTGTTCTGCCTCAGGGAGAGAGGCCCTGAGGGTTGGGCTTTCTCCAAATAAACATCTCAAGAAAGCTGTTTCAAACGCCACCTGTTGGAGGCAGACAGGCAGGTCTCATCTCCCAATAGCAAGGGGCCAACGACTGAGTACTACCAAGGTCTCAGTTCCAGTCCACCAAGTCCAGCATTACTAGCCAAGTGAGTTCCATGTCTGCTGAAGTTTGGATATGTAAGAACAAAATGATGATTGATGGCCCATATGGCAGCTAACCACTGCATAAGCTTTTGAAATTTCTGGCAGTTTCCCAGAACTGCTGGTAGAAAAAATGTTAACACCACTTTTAGGGACACGTTTTCAAAAAGAGTGGTCTCCATGCAACTTTTTCACACATGATCCAGTTTTGTCTCCATATCTGTCTATTTGTGCCTCTCACTCCTAGACTTGGACTCATAATCAGGTAGTAAGGGGTATAAGTATTTAGACTTCCACTTACACGTTCATTGTGGGGGTACAATTTTTGTATGTAAAAATTGCACCTTTAAAAAATGGAAGATCGGGTCTCAGTTTGTATCAAAAGTTCTCTATAATCGACTTGTTGCTGCATTCTGAACTTTGGCATGAAAAATATTAGTGCTGCACGGAATGGCACAGTGATCTGAGAAAACAATGCTGTAATCCCTAGTTTAATGCATTGCCACAGATAGTACCACCACTTTAAATGCCTAGCTGCCCGCATTGTAGGAATGTGACAGCAGAGCCATGCCGAACTGCATGCCTTACTGCTAGATTATATCTGAACTGCATGCAAAGCCACATTGCATACACTGTTGCTAAGTAACACAGCAGAATCCTATGCAATGCAGCTGTGTGCAGTGATGGAGATTTACACATGCAACGTTAGTTTGTGCGGGGCAGGGTGGTCATGCAAGGGGTAATTCCAAGGTGTGAAGGGGGTGGTCTTATGGTCAGGGCAGTGTCCAAAGATTTAGGAGATCTGGATTCAGTTCACAGTTCCTTTCTGCATGTGTTTGGGCAAGTCACTTGATCTCTCTGTGCCCCATTAAAATGGGATTAATAACGCTGCCCTGCCTCACCGGAGTTTTGTGAGGATAAATCCATTAACGTTTGAAAAGCTCTCCGACAGGTGGGGGGCTTGGACACACAATTATATGCGCTGCGGGAGTGTAACAGATCAATAAATACCCAGCTGCAGGCACTGCTGGGGTCTGACAAGGAATGGTATTTACTGCTGGAGTGGGACACAACAGAGCTGCACACACGCACCCCCCCCCACACACACACCCTGCAACACACACTGCATGCACTGCTGGAAGGTAACACAAAGCTGCATGCACCCCCCCCCCTCCCCAGACTGCATGCACTGCCTGCTGGAGGGTGACACAGAGCGGCAAGCACACCTGACCCCCATGCATTGCGGGAGTCTGACACACCAGAGCTGCACGCGCCCCCGCGCGCACACTCCATACTCTGCTGGAGGGTGACACCGAGCCGCACGCGCACACACTGCTGGGGTGTGACACACCACAGCTGCATGCCGCCCCCCCCACACCCCCACCCACCTCCCGTTGCATGCACTGCTGTGCGATACGCGAGAGCCGCTTTGGCCCGTCCCAGTCTCCCTCAGTCATCCCCTGTGTCCTGAATGAGGCGGGAGCACCAATGAGAGCGGGCCTCGCTCCTTTGGCCCCTGCCCACTTCCCCTTGCGTCAGGGGAACTTTTAAGCTCTCCAGCTCCGGTCTTTGGCAGCGGCCGTGGAAAAAGCTCCCGGCTGCTGCTCGGCGCGCTGTGCCTGGCTGCTGGAGGCAGGCGCCGGGGGGGGGGGGGAGAGATGCGCCCTCCTCGCCATTGCGCAACCCTGCCCTGTTGACAGCTAGCCCGCGCGTGAGTGTGCGGGGTGAGTCACGCCGGGAGGGCACAGTCCGGGCTGGCCGCGCTCGCTGCACACACGCGCGCCGAGCAGGGAGGCGAGAGGCACCGACCTGCCCGCCGCTCCAGCCGCCTCTGCCCCCGCCCGGCTCTGGGGGGGGGACGCGCCGCGGAGCCCTTCCCTGCAGCCGCCGCCTGCCCTGCCCTGCCCTGCCGCGGGGACCCGCCGTGGGAGCCACCCCTCCCCACCGTCTATGTGCCTGGGGCGCGCCCCAGGCCGGGGACAACCCGCTGGGAAGCCGCTCGCCCGGCCGCCTTCCGCCGTGTGCCGCCGCCCGCTGCCCGCCTCTCCGTCCCCATGAGCCGCAAGGCGCAGCCCCGCAGCCCGGGACTCCTGCTGCCGGCCGCCCGCTGCCGGAGCGCCCCTTCCAAGCGGCTGCTGCTGCCGGACGGCTCCAGCGAGGACGCCCCGGCGGCCAAGGGCCCCCGGCTCTCCGAGTGCCCCAGCAGCCCCCAGGACTGTCTCAGCGCGCCGGGCTCGCCGTGCGCCCCCGCCTCGCCGGGCAGCGGCCCCACGCCGGGCAGCGCCCAGAGCCCCAGCCTCATTGCCGGCTACCTGCTGCTGCCCCTGGCCGACAGGGAGCATGTGTCCCGGGCGCTCAACATCCACACGGGCCAGGAGCTGCGCTGCAAGGTAAGCGCCAGGCGCCCGCTGCCCCGGGGGGATCAGCCGGCTGCGGGGGTTGGAGGCCAGCTGCTGTTCCCTCGCCCAGCCCGGGAACTGCAGGCTTTGGGCTCCCCCATAGGTGCTGGAACTAGGGGTGCGGGGGTGCTGCTGCACCCCTGGCTTGAAGGGGTTTGCATCAGACACAGGGGCTCTCAGCAGCCCCCCCCCACACACACTATATACATTGTTCTGCCGCCACCGCCCTCCCATTGATCTGTGCCAGCCACAGAGCCTGTGGATGGGCAGCCCGGTGGGATGGGGAGGCGGTGGCAGGCAGGGACTGGCCCGGCTGAGGTCTGGTGAAGCGGAGCCAGGCTGGGGGAGTTCTGGTGACTTTCGAGCCGGCTTCGCTAGTGAGAAAAGTTCGATCTGCTCTCTGAGTGGCGCTGCCTCCCCCGCCTAGATCCGCGCTGGGGCGGTATCGGGCTCCCCACTCAGATCTCATTGGATTACAGTGACTGTCGCTATAGTTAGTAGATGTGGAGAGGACTGTGGCTTGTAAGGTGAGAAATAAAAAGATGAGAAGCAGACAGATTCAGGAGAAACAGGCAGTCTTCCATGCAAATGCTTTAGATTAAAAAGAGAGGGCCAAATGGAGCCCCATCAGCACTGCTCCCTCCCTCTGTTCCCTGCTGACAATGACACACAGCAGAATTGTTCCTGACTAGCCCTGCTTGCAGAGTTTTCCATGAGATGTCAGCAGGGCTTTTAAAGAGCACACTATGCTTGTCTGTTCTCTTGGACCTATTTCTGAATGGGCTGGTTGCTGACTCTGAGTTTACTGCTGCCACCTGCTGCCTGGCTCGAATGATGATCAGGACTATTTTCTAACCCTTCCTTGACCGATGGGCCAAAAGGGGGAGGTTTTAATTACTGTAATATTGGGTAACGAAGGATGTGAAGTGGGAATTGTAAGTTGTGTACCCAAGTTTCTCCATGGAGATATCAAATGAATAGAAATTATGACATTCCATGTGTGTCACTGATTCCAGTCAGGCCTAGGATGTGAGTAACTTTTAACGAAGCTTAGCAGGTCACCAAGAGAACACTGTCAAATCCTTACAAAACATCCGCCTGCCTGCCATTCCCTGAATTAAACATCCATGGGTTTAATCCTTTTACCTATTTCAGTTTGCATACTAGGACTTTACAGTGTAACCATGATCATCACCCTGCAGTGAAACCTCGGAGTAACTGAAAGGCAAAATCATCAGTTGTTCTTAAAGTTTTCTTCTCTTTCAGATTAACAATATCTGAATATTTTTGGAAGTTCTCAGTAGCGGCTTTTAACATAGTTGATATTGAGGGCTGGCTCCCATCTAGTTGTCTCAGCATTGCCTGTGGAAATTTGTTGTATGGTAGACCAGCTTTAGCACTCCTGGTAATGGAGATCCTTTTTTTTAAATTTTGTCTTTACAGGTGTTCCCTCTCAAACACTACCAGGACAAAATTCGACTTTATGTTCAGCTGCCATCTCATAAGAATATCACTGGGGTAGTGGAAGTGATTCTGGGCGACACCAAGGCCTATGTTTTCCTTGAGAAGGACTTTGGGGACATGCACTCCTATGTGAGGAGCTGTAAAAGGCTGAGAGAAGAGGAGGCTGCCAAGCTCTTCAAGCAGATCGTCTCAGCTGTAGCTCACTGCCACCAATCAGCCATTGTGCTGGGTGACCTCAAGCTCAGGAAATTTGTCTTTTCTACTGAAGAAAGGTAAGTCATGCTCACTGAGTGGCCTTTATGGAGGTGGCGGGGAGGAATAGCCCTTCTAGAGGAGAACTCTATCCAAGTGAATCAAAGTTCTGCAAAACCTTCAGAGCGGACTAGAGGAAAGGCAGCTTCTTTTGGGGGGAAACACTGTAGAGAAGTGAAATAGGGTTCTAAACCAGCTGTCCTCTGCAAATTGTCCTGTGTACAACTTGGTGTGGGGTGGGGGCTGGGAGAGGGGTGCCTGCGCATGCCTAACGTCATGGCTCTGATTTATAAATATTTATTTTTCCTCTGAGTTTGTGTACAACTTACCTTGCATAGGTTCCTGTCTGATTCAGCAGCTGTTCAGATTAAATTGTTTGGTGTACAAACAGATAATGAGTTGAGAACTTATTAGCTTCAGATGTCAAAACACATTGCATTTGAACATCAGATTCAAAGTGAAATGAGAAAAAGGCACAGACAGTAAATGAAACGAGGTTGGGGCATTATAAAACAAAGGGAAAACAACTCTGATTTAAAAACAAACGTGTAAGGAATCTAGGCTGCAGTACTGTAATTGGACCTTTGCGGATAGACTCTTGTCCCTTTACAAAGCCCCACTGAAATCAGTGCAGGGATCTACCAGCACAGATCTCATAGCAGGATGAGGGCTTCGGTTTTCAATTTCTTTTGCAGAAGGGATCTGTAAAATCACATTTCCGTCACTCTGTTAGTATAGTTTAGACTCAATTTACTCAAAGTTACACTTACAGTGAAAGTAGAAGCTTTTATCTCTCCTCCTCTACAGAGGACAGGGTCCCTATTTTAAGACCTAAATGCCACATAATGTGATGCACTTTGCATGTGGTCATAGCCACATACACAGAAATGAAGGGGTTAAAAGGAGGTTTACATCTTATGTTGAGAACCCAAATGTTAAATGAGCTCCTTGTAGAACGTACGGCTTAAAGAGACACTGTCTAGTCAAATTTAGCCCAAAGTATAGGCTTTATAAAAATTAGATTTATAAAATCTAGGTTGGTAGAACTATTTCTGATTTTTTTAAAATTATTCAGACAGGGAAAAAATCTTTACGCAAACATTTCTGTGCAGTGTCTGCTGCCCTCGTGTTGCAGCATGGCACAATGCAAAACTGAAAGGAGCTACTTTATTATTCTCATTAAAACTGCAGTGAGTAAACAACATTAACCATGAGAAGAACATTTTTAAAATTCTTTCACTAGTAATAACTAAAGTCCCAGTAAAACATAAGAACATTTACTTTTTAAAATAATTTTAACTTGGCTAGTATCTCTTAAGTTTTAATTTATTGAAGCACAAAGCGAGATAGCTGTTCCAACAGTGCCTCTTATATTTTTCCTGCTTTAAAAAAAAAAAAAAGTTAACTCTCTTGAAAGAAACTGTGGCAGCATTTCCCACCTATGCTAAGATAAAACCCTTGCTGAAATGCTACATTGCATGCAGTCTTTCTAATTTGGAAATGTGCATTGCACAGGCTAATGTCATATGCGTCAAATTTGGTAACAAGAGGGTTAAGCAATGTTAGGAGACTCTCTTAGTCTAAGAAGCACAGGTGCAATGTTTTAGTGCTACAGCAGCCAATCAGAGGCCAACAGCATAGGCTGAGTCATATTTTCCGTTTACAGAACCGATGGGTATTTTACATTATGATAGGAAGTCACATTGAGGACACACCGCAGTTAATGCATTTACGCACCATTAAGCTGTAAGGCAGAACAGAGCCATTCAAGAGCAAAGGAATGGCTGCTCAGCTAATGTAAAACTTTTCTACTTAACCTGTGTTAGGAACTAGGATGAGCCTATACCTGCAGAAAGACATGGCCATTGAAGCATGACATGTGATGTCATCTGGAAAAAAATATAAGTGAGCAGGAGGATTAATCATGATTATGTGTGCAAAAGGGATCTGGACTTTGAGATTTAAAAAAAGCATGCTGCTATATGGTGCATTCTCATTGTTAAACTGGAAATAGTAATAACACTAGTAAATTAACCAAGCACAGTTACAGTACAACCTAGGTAGAATGGCACTCGGTGGTATTCCTCGATTGTGGAATTTTAACAATATATAGGTTACAAATAACATTATTTTCCCCATAGTATGTGGTATTGTGTGACATTGATACTGTAGCTGTACCTTTGTTGTACTTGGGTCAGGTCTAGCACTCTTGAGTTTCTCTGCTACATGTTCACAACTAAGTTTTTCTCTCTTTGGTCACAGTACTGCGGTAGGGGTTGTAACAGCAGACAGCCTTGTGTGTTAAATTATCTCTGTGCTCATTATTAAAACAGTTTTGTAACCTGTACGTCTGTTTCTCTCTTCCTCAGGACTCAGCTGAGACTAGAAAGCCTAGAAGACACTCACATCATCAAGGGGGAAGATGATGCCTTGTCAGATAAACATGGCTGCCCAGCATATGTCAGCCCTGAGATCTTGAACACAACAGGGACCTACTCTGGAAAATCAGCTGACGTTTGGAGTTTAGGAGTAATGCTGTATACCCTCCTAGTAGGACGCTATCCCTTCCATGACTCAGACCCTAGTACTCTGTTTTCTAAAATCCGCCGTGGACAGTTCTGTATTCCTGATCATGTCTCTCCCAAAGCCAGATGCCTCATTCGTAGCCTGCTGAGACGGGAACCCTCGGAAAGACTCACTGCTCCAGAGATCTTGCTTCATCCTTGGTTTGAAGCAGTTTTGGAACCTGGCTATGTAGACCAGGATGTAGGAACTTCTGATCAGATTGTTCCAGAGCATCATGGAGATGGTGATGATATAAGTTCCTTCTTCTGTTAGTCCTGAAATCTCCAAAAACCTCATACAGTTCTCACACATGGCATCTTTTTAGGGTTTCATTTTTCCACATTACAAATGCACAGCATTCTAAAGTGTCATTATAATCAGAAAAGTGACTGTTTAAAAAACAAGTAAATAAACAAGGTAGGCAACTATTTACTCAGCGGATCCAGAGTCATATCTGCTTACTCTGCTGGCAAGTGCTTACTATTAGCACTGCAGGGCCAATACAGCTGTGGAAGAGCCAGCTGGAATCTATTCTGCCTCATGCATCATCATCAACCACCCAATTGCCAGGTGATCTTTGATTGCAGAATCTTATTATTGGTGATGTAAGAGACAGACAAAAAGAAGCTAGGCCTCCCATTTTCCCACATAGGTATTAAGTGGAATGTGTAGCCCTGATGGTGAAAAGACTAAATGGGGGAAGACCAAATCTGACATGGAAATTAATAAGAGAGGAATCAGTAAGAAGCATGTTGTTGCCAGTTTGAGTAATTTTCTGACTATAAGTGCACTTTAATGGTGGAGGGAGGTCTTGACCCACCAAATCCAACAACCTGCTCACTTGTCAGGTAGATCCTGCTATTAGCAGGTATATTATATGAAGCTATTAAAGATCCATCCATAATTAAATGTACACTATTGTCTTCCTCTACTGCTTTTGGCAGATTAGTCCAGTAACCCTTTAAGGAGGAGAAGATACCTGACCTCTCAGTTGGATTTCATATAATACCGTCTCCCTGAACATAAAATGCATTTTTAATTTATTTAAGCCTAACTGTGACAAAGAATATCTAATTCTATACTCTTGTAAGCTCAGGGTGCTAGCACATGTTCATGTACCAAAACACAACACCATAGGTTGGAGCACCTTGTCTTAGAAAAGAGAGAGAAGGGTCTTGTATAGGATATGTGAACCCTTCTGTTTCCTGTTAGCTTAGTTTTACAAGGCACTGTCTCTTAGGTTTAAAATCCTGTACAAAAACTTGGTTGGTCTTGAAACTTAAATTCTCCAGACATCTGTACTTGACTGTTCAGGTGTATCATCTGCCTCTGGCTACATTTGTTTTTCTTAATTTTTTTACATGACTAAGCATAATATTTCAAATTTATGTGGATAATGAATACACCTAAATAATCATTGCTTTCCTGGGTCGGGGATAAGTAAAGCCTAGTCCTACCTAAGATTTCTGCTTTGTTTCATGTGTGTGCCTGGCTGATTATGTACAGAAATATCAACTTGTATTAAAAGTGGTTCACTAAGATGACATATAAACAGTTCCTAAAATGAATTTGTTAAACGGGTAAATGACTGTGCTGTACATTGACAGAATAGCACTATAATGATGCAGTTATTTTAAGGACTAACCCCTGGCAAGCTACCATACCACCATGCATTGTGAGAATGCCATGTATACCTCATGTACTGTGTACTTTGTACATATATCCTACTGTTTTGAGGGGGGAGGGAGTTGCTGTTGTTTGTGCGTCTTAATAACTGAGGTGTTGAAGAGCAGTTTAATGTGAATTATTGTTGGCAATACTAACTTGACAGAATCATGAGCATTAGAGAAGGGTGAAGTACCTGTATTGCACTAAATCGCTCATGATTGCTTGACATTTGTATCTGTGATACAGTTTAAACCTAAAAAAAGTAAATCTGTATATATTGGTGGAAAAGCTGCCACAAAAGCTAAAAACACTATGTCCAACCTGTACATATGTATATATGTGGAAACCTAGATGATAAAGTCTGACTTGTAGAAAAGTTTTAATAAACCTGATTTCATAAATGTTTGTTCTCAGTTTTATGTTTTATATGTCTTGTAGTTAAATTTATCTACGTATTTAGACTTAGATTAATCTAAAATATATTTGGTCTCGAAGATACTTTGTTAACCTACAGTTGTGTGGCTGTTTGGTCACACAGGAGATAATGCTTTCCACTTAGTGCCAAATCCTGCAGATATCACTCAAGCAAATGTCCCATACACCTATTGGAAGCTGTGCCTGAGTAAGGACTGCGGAATATGGCTCGTACCACCTTTCTCCAAAGATTTGAAGGGCCTTTGGGGAAACAGTAATTCAGTATATCTCACAAGAGCCCTGTGAAATAGGTTAAGTGGTATTAGACCTATTCTTCAGATGGGGAAACTTAGGCACAGAAAGGTTTAAGGCTCAGATTTTTCAAAAGCAGCTTCTAATTTGGATGTGTGTGTATTTGGATACCCATCTTGAGAAACAAGGATCTGAATGCCATTACTTCGTACCTTGCATGGCTATTTGCATCTGCACTGCAGGTGTCAAGCACTACCATGTCAGAAAACTCTCATTTTTGCACAGGTGGACATGGCTACATGAGGTGCAAGCCACTAGAAAATCAGATCTGAAGTGTCTGAAACAGAGCAGCTGAAAGTAAGGGCTGATTTTTGAAAATGTAATGTTTAATCATGTGACCAAGGCCACGTAGCAAGTCAGTTGTAAATTAAACCTGGGAATCTTGCTTCTAGTTACGCTAGATGCAGAAGATGGTTTGTGGGCCTATGAAAATGAAATGAAAATACAGATAGATGTATTTCTTGAACACAGGAGGATGAGGAATATGAATAGTAACTGTATCAAGATTATAGAATGCACCTTCCTCAGAGAGAGCTGTCCTTGTGACCCCCCCAGGAATGGTGAGGTCGCCATTATCAAGTATAGAGGAAGAAGGGATTCTTAATTTTTATTTATACCTTTCACCATTGTTAATGGTGTCCTTGGAGTTTAAATCTGTTTACCAGTGCAGCCACTCTATGGAAAATCTTTGTCTGTGTCAAACTATACCAGCTTTTACAGGTCTCCCTTCTAAAGAGTAAACTGAAGGGGAAAAGAGGTGAAGTAATTGGTCAATACAGAGGAAAGTGTCTCTACCTTCATTGCTCCTATTCTCCCATTCTGAGAGACTACTTATATATGCAGTCAGCATATTTTCCATGTGCTTGCTGAGTGTACGTAAGGCACCAAAGTATCTCAAGTTACTTTGCTAAAGTTATCCTCATAGGACGTGTATAAATATACACACTACCTAGGTAGTCTGATTAAATTACCCACAGCCTTACCATGAGTTGTATCTTGGACAGAAGCCCTGATGCATCTTTATCAAATAATTGCAGGAGGTTTGGGCTTTGATAAATGCTTGAAAGCTTTCAAAACATTTTTTTCTCCCACAATTAAATCACCCTGATTAGGCCAGCATCTGGGCCGCCCCAGGACTTTTTCTCACATACATTGCACTGTTGAGCAACTAGAATAAGCGCAAATGGTCACAACGTCTGCAAACAACCTGAGTGTTGCTTTAAGGATTATAACATAACATCCATTCTGACAGCAGAATAAATTGTTGTTGCTTTGTAACCTCATGGTTCATGCATTACTGTACATGAAGTTTCAGAGCATGTCGAAAGACAATGCATATTAAGTAAGTAAAACTTCCGTGGTGAGTGTGAGAAACTTTTATTTAGATGAGGCATAAAATATTTTTCTTTAAGGGTGCCACAATTCATGCATTTCCCAATGTGACCTTTTGGGCAAGGACTGGATGAGTCTCTTTCTTTTTCTTAGCTAGTCATCGCATTCACCCTGAACCTGCAAAATGATGAGTGACTCCTAGGTTGTGCTGAGAGCCTTCAGGTGCTATTGATTTTCCACAGAGTATAAGCGGAGGTGAGATTGCTCAGGAGCTTGTAACATTGGCAATGAAAGCTTTGTTCCCATTGAGTTTGCCAGTATATGGTTCTTTATACAGATTATTCTTACTTTCAGTTCTAAATTGATCCTCAATTTTAACTAATTTGGAATTAAAAAAAATAAACAATGGCACAGAAGTGTAAATTAGAATAGTCGAAGTGCTTTGGCTAAAACCGGCAAAGAGCGGCAAATACAGAGTTAAGGGTAAAATTGCTTATCCCAGCCACCTGTTCCAGGATCTTTGAACAGCAAGTGATATTTCTCATACTATACATAGACATGGTTGGACATATTAAAACATTTTCAGTTTTATCTGTTTAAAAAAAAGTGCTGATATTTTTAGGAGCAACCCTTAGTGCTCATTAAATATATTTTTGCCCAAATTTGTTGTCAACGAAAAGAATGGTGTTATTTCATAAAGATGCACAAGTTTAAAATTAATTCCACTTGACTGAATTCTAAAGCTGTGTAATGTGCTCTTTTTTATAGTTCTCCTTTTGCGGATTAAGTCCATGACTGAGAGAGAATTTTAAAAACACGTTTTTCAATTGGCATTTTATTACGCACGTTTCTATTCAGATTCTCTTTTTATACAAATGTGTATTTTTCAACTTCTTTTTTTATGCTGTTAGGTTTCATCAGAAAAAAATATTGCTTAGCATTGCACAGTATATGTACAGTACTGTATGACTGTGCTGTGCAAATACTTTTTTAAAAGAATGTCATTTCACACATATGAAAAATATCTAGACTATTTAAATTCTGTTTTCTCGTTACCTTATAAGGTCACATTCTGATTAATCTGTTGCCAAAGTTCGTTGTTAAATGAAAACTCTTTTTGACCTATTGGTGGTAAAAGTGCAGTAAAATTTGCAACATTTTTTATAATATGTTCATAACTTACAAAATATTTGCTCTCAGAGTGAAATCCCTATGCGACATTTCAGCCTAGGTCAAATTGCTACCACAAAATTAGAATCCTTCAGGATGAGAGTTTATAAGGAGAAAAACATAATGGAACCATCTCTTTAAAAAATGCCTTAATGAAAACTTGATAGTTTTCTCTGCTCTGTATGTATTTATTTACAGTATTTAACCAGATAACCAGGCTGATGTGCAGCACTCCCCTTCCAAATTTGGCTTTGAAGCAGGAGCAGCAGACATATCAATTACATACAAACATAAACATAACTGTATGAAGCAATCATGTTTCTAACAACAGTAAGCAGTGCACAGAAGACCAAAATAACTAAAATTCATAGAACAAGAGGTAACACTTTTCTTTACACTAAAGTTATGGGCCAAAGGGGTGCAAATGCACTTTCAGCTCAAGGGATTTCTACTCGTCTTGCCTGATTATACAGAGACAAATGGAGTTTGCCTTCTCACACTGAAATGTGGATGATTAATATCTTTGCTGAACACCAAGGGCATAGTCTCATCACACTGGGTGTGGATTTCTGCATGCAACTCCTATTATTATTAATGGCTAATTAATGTGTAATTTGCGGAGGGAGGTGAGACTATACTTTAGCACATGTTGTGAGCTCATAGGTGAGTTTATCACTCAAGGAACCATCAGCCAGATATGGAGTGTGGGTGATGGAAACACAGCATGAATCAAGCTACCCTCTGTTTATTTTACAGTTCTGTTGCAGGAAAACATTCACCTCCACTAACGAGAGCCAACAACAAAAGCTGAGTTTGATAAATTATTAGTGGGGTTGTTCTCAGTGGCTTTGCTTGGATTTGACTCCTCTTGCGCAAATTGCAGATTAGGAAAGGATTAAGTAACAACAGCGTGGCTAAAGTATTACACAGGCTATTAGCCAAGGAATGTAGCATGCAAAAGCTGACATTGCCTAACAAATCCAATATAGCTCTGGTCATCATAGAAAATGACTCTGGCCATCGCCTAAGGTAGCAGGTCAGTTTCTACTTTGTTACTCAGTGTCTTGCTGCAGCAAAGAGTTCACGAAAGAGATTTTTTTTTTTATTTCTAAGTAGTGACAAATCCGTGAAGATGTAGATGAGTCACAGAACCCATAAATGTAACTAAGTGTAAAACCATTGTTGGGCCTTACAATAATATTCTTGTCAAGTCTCAACATGTCAGGCTTGAAGAGCTGCTGCTGTTTAAATGTTAAAGGTTTTCACTGTGCAACCAGCCAGTACAAAAAAAAAAAAAAAAATCAAAATAGCTCGGGGCCCAATCCTGCTTCCTAACTCATGTCAAAGGGCCTGCTTTTGCAAGTAGTTAGTGGGACTATTCCTGTGAGTAAATGCTATTTGTTGCGAATCAGGGTTGCAGAATAAGGCTTAGAGCCCCAGAGTCTCAACGGATTTCAGTGGAAGTTAGGAGCTTAAATACTTTTGAGAAAGTAGTAGGTCAGAGAGATACCATGTGTGTGTATAAGGCAAGCAGGATTTGGTGCTCAGTATCCAGATGAAAGTTTAGGGTATAATCTAGGCCAAGTTCGATGCTAAATGCAAACTGTAGGCTGTAAAACATGGAGGTCGAAATCTTGGCCTCATTGAAGTCCATGACAAAACTCAGTGGGACCAGGATTTCACCCAGAAAGATTATGAATAGAAAGCAAACTGTAATTCAATCACATTAACTATCAGAAGACAAGGTGGCCTGATTCGCTTTACCTTATATCTTGTGTAGTCATTTATACCCGTGCCTAGCAAGGGAAGTGTGGGCGAAAAACATGACCAGATTGGCATGGGAATGGTCTGCACTTATTTGGCACTGGTGTAAATGGTTGCACAAAGTGCAGGGCAATGGAGAATCAGGCCCATAGACTGCAAACTAGTGTTGCCAACTCCTGCATTTTTATGCTGAGTCTTGTGCTTAGTGATGTCTTAGTTAAAACCCCAGCTGCTGCGGTCGAATGTTATGTGAGTAGCTCAACTTTTATTTATAAAATAGAAAAAAGTAAGTTTCTGCTCTTCCTGGTTTTGAAGAGATGCTTGAAAAAATGTGACCTAAGTACACCCTAAAGGCTCAAAAGTCAGAAGGCGAATAAAAAAGAACCCAAAATGTATTTTTTTGACAAGCTCAAGATTTTTAAGCCAATCTCATAATTCTGGGGGCCTGACTCGTGCTTTTTGAACATTTGGGGTTGGCAGTCCTGTGGACTCTATGTATCCATTCCATGCTCATTACTTTACTAGAGGCCAGGTCCTCAGCTGACGTAAATGGCCGTCTGGATGTTAATGGGATAGCACCTATTTACACCAGCTGAGGATCTGTCCCTACATCTGAGCAGCGGACCAAAAAAAAAAAAAAGAGAGAGAGAGATAAAGTCAGTAAATAGTTCTTCTTTCCACAGCACGTGTTAGAGGAACTTCGCCTCCTCCTCTAGAATTATTTACTGACTTAGTAACATTTTTCTCAAGCATTTCTTCTTCTTCTTCTCCTTCCCCCAGGGTTGTGGGGAGGAGCTGGAATTTGCATTTCATCTTGAGGGGGCAAGCTCTCATTCTTGTGGAAGGGCATTTCACATATGTGTACAACCCACTGAGAAAGTGTGGTCCTTCTGTTCTCACCAGTTTCAGTCTAGTTCTCGACAGTCATTTTGGATGAATGTAGTTATCATGGATATGGGGCAGGGGGCAGCCGGGGGGCGGGGGGGCGCTCAAGATCAACACAACGAACTTTTGTCAAAAAATGAAATATGGAGGAAGGTGCGGGGGTGGGGCACGTGGGCGGTGATGCCAGCCCTGCGCACGGGGGGTGGGGGGGGCAGGGCTCCGGTGAGCAGCGATGCCAGACCCAGCCTTTGGGAAATATGGTCACCCTATCTAGTATGTCCATTGCTGCTCGCCCAAGCCCTGTCTGCTGCCCATGTGGGGAGAGGGGCTCGGGCAAGTGGGTCAGGCCAGTCCTGTGGGTGGGGCCTCAGGCCAGCCGCACACAGTGTCCCATTTTCCCGTTGGGAAATATGTTCAGCCTAGTCCAAAGAGCAGGAGGCCCCAGTTGGGTGACTGGTGGGCTGAGTTGTTTGCTGACAGAGATGACTGTTGTTGATACAAGTGATTTTTACAGATAATGGTGCTGGAGGGATTCCTGGGTAAATCCCTGCCTCCCCAAAGACTGTAGGAAGCATCTCCATTTCAAGGGAGGTGGGTCTCAACTCATTGCCAGACAGAGGAGCTCCCCCAGCACCACCCTTGGCCTGCATTATCTATTTAGGTTGTGAGGTTTTCAGTGCGAGCTCCATAGGTCAGGTTGACCAAGGTATTTAGGTGCCTAGAGTTGCAGATAGTTGCCAGTGGGTTTTTCAAAAGCACCTGGTCCCCTGACTCCTGTTGATTTGAGTGGGAGCTGGGTACATAGGTGCTTATGATAATCCCACTAGACAACTGTCTGCATCTTTAGGCACCTCAGTACCTTTAAAAATCTGTCCCTCCATGTCTTATGATGTATTTGTACAGCACCTAGCACAATGTGGTCCCGACCTCTAGGCAATGCAAACAGTAATGGAAAAGCATTAAAAAGACTAGAGGATGTGCTCATTTGGAGGACCGAGGCCTTCAGTTAAGGGTGATATTCTATTAGCCCACATTCTTTAAAATATTTCCTTTTCCCCCACCTGTGTGACCTCCATCTTGTCTAGCTTCAGCTTCACTCAGCTGCGCTGCCCTTCATGCAGGGGCTAGTCTCTCTTGGGCCCGGGGACAGTGCAGGGATGGTGACAGGTAAAGCAGCGGCCTTTGTAACCCCTGCAAAAGGTTTTGTTTGACATTGTTGGACATTTGCAACTAATATGGACTGTCATATAGATTCCTCCAGGAAGCAGTGTCCATTTTTGGAAGAGGTCATAAAGTGTCTGTGCCAACTATGGCAATTTCCTGCAATATCTTTGAATGACCTCATTGTATGAAGCTTATGTATTATTGGGGCCAGGATTCTACGTAACCAGTCTAGAGGGGAGAGGTGACAGATATTGCAACATCTTTGGGGTCCATTGCTTTAAATTAATGGTTCATATATGATTGTGATATATGATTGTGTTCTACTCCATTGGCGAGGGCTACAACAGCTCCTCCAGGGTCTAAAAACAGTGCATGGTGATTAAGGTAAATCAGACAGGTTGTGTCCCCCCAACCCCGTGAGATACTTGGGAGGCTTGCATATTCTAATTCAAAATACAGTCTCCAGAGACCAACAGACAAAGAAAGGACCTTTCGATAAATTGCCTCCATTTAAACTCAGGGCCTTCTGTCTGATACAACAAACAGACAGGACCTGCTGTCCAAGAGGGGGCTTCCAATCCTTGCGCAAAGGTTGGCAAGGAAAGCCTTGACCTCCCAGGGCCCCATAAGGCTGATGAATGACCACTGGTAAGCTTTTTAGCATGTGTGCAGATTGTTTTATTGTTTTTAATATGTTTTTTTCTGTAATGTTTTCACCTCAAGAATAAATGTGCTTGCTTAGAAAGAGATGTGCAGTAACTTGTAACTGCTGGCATTACTCTGGTCATGGCCTTCGGAGAGAAAGCAAAGCACAGACGCTGGCCTGTTTAGGTGTCTGGCTCGCTGGGACTATCACAGTGTAGGTAGGGAACTGTTGTGCTGTCTGGAAAAAGCCCAGGTCAGGAGGGAGAGAGTTGCAGGTCTCTGACCAAGAACAGCGATGGCTGAGGAGCCAGGAGCCTAGAGTGGGTGCCCTTGCTGGATCATGCAGGGGGAATATAGGTGCAGTTGCCCTGAAACTGTAGCTTGTCTTACTTGGTTGAAAGACCCAAATAACCTGTTTTGCAAAGCATTCAGGCTATAATGCTCTCACAATATTCTGTGTTTGTGTTGGATGGTAATGACCTCTACTGTAACTCCTGTGACTTTCACACCAAAAGTTTCAAAGCTGGGTGACTAGCATTAAGTGCTTACATTCAGATTTAGGCACCTATATACAAGTGGCCTGATTTTTCAAAGGTGCTGAGCATCCACAACTCATATTGAAGTCAATGGGACAACTTGCATAGAGTAAGGAATATTGAGATGATCTTAGATCCTTTATAAAATGAATGGTTTATAGCCTGTAGGCTATCAGATATAGACCATACATAATTAGCTACTGTAGTTTTTAAAAGCGCATAGGTGAGCAATAGGTATGAGTGACTCTCCAATAGACAGAATTGCTTATTTGCACTGCATGGTTCCTGCGATGCCACACCTACATACATACCATACATTAGCCATTAGGGTACAGATTCTTCCAAAAAGTTACACTCAAATTAATTGATCCCTAGGATATATACCTTCAATATGTCTGCAGAGCGCCCCGCAGCCCAATCATGAGTGAGTAAAATCAAAAGCAAAAGGAGAAATATGGTTGTTTATAAGGTAACATGTATTCAGAGTCTGTGAAATACCTAAGACTTTAATGACAAGCAGTAAAGAAATAAAGTTTGCAGATAATGATACAACTATGAGTCAAGCTACTGCACTGGCTGGCTGAGTAAGGAAAAATAAATATTACTGTGAACATAGTGTGACAGGGTCGGGCCAGATGGCTACCGGAGAGTAATAGAAGGCAGATATATTAGCCCCAGGCTCAGTAGGTCCCTTTTCCCTAGGTAAGGTAACAGGGAAGGTTCCAGAACAATCAGGAACCTTCTGGAGACAAAGACAGGCTGATTAGAACACCTGCAGCCAATCAAGAAGCTGCTAGAATCAATTAAGGCAGCTAATCATGGCACCTGGGTTTTAAAAAGGAGGGCTCACTTCGGTTTGTGGTGTGCATGTGAGGAGCTGGGAGCAAGAGGTACTAGGAGCTGAGAGGGAGAACGTGGACTGTTGGAGGACTGAGGAGTACAAGCATTATCAGACACCAGGAGGAAGGTCCTGTGGTGAGGATAAAGAAGGTGTTGGGAGGAGGCCGTGGGGAAGTAGCCCAGGGAGTTGTAGCTGTCACACAGCTGTTCCAGGAGGCACTCTAGACAGCTGCATTCCACAAGGCCCTGGGCTGGAACCCGGAGTAGAGGGTGGGCCCAGGTTCCCCCCCAAATCCTCCCAACTCCTGGTCAGACACAGGAGGAGTCGACCTGGACTGTGGGTTCAGAAAAACGGCCAAGCTGAGGGCTGCTGTGAAGCTCCAAGGCGAGCAAATCCGGCAATAAGTGGAAGACCCACCAAAGTAGAGCAGGAACTTTGTCACAGCTGGTGTCGGAAGCGGGATCTTGTGTCCACAGCGCGGCGGAAGAAGGAGGGTGTTTGGAAGGAAGAAAAAAAAAAAAGGGAAGAGGGTCTATTTTTATTTTTTTTCACCACAGTGGAGGAGGTAGTGTGGGCACTGACACAAGCCACGGCTGCCCAGCAGGAGGCTACTCGTGTCCAGGCAGCTGCCCAACAGGAGGCAGTGCGGCTGCAGCAAGAGACTAATCGCCTGCTGATGGACCAGGCTGCTCAAGACCGGGCTATGTTGCGGGAACTGGTAAACTAGGTAAAGGCCCTTACAGAGCTGAACCGCGGCCATGATGGGACGCAGATCATGCGGGCCAGCAATTGGCTGCAGAAAATTACGTGGGAGGATGATGTAGAGGCATACCTCCTGGCCTTTGAGAGAGGAGGGAGGCTTGGCCCCGAGAACAGTGGTCTGGCATCCTCGCTCCATTCCTGTGTGGGGAGGCCCAGAAGGCCTGCTATGATTTGCCTGAAGAGGCTGCGGCAGACTACCCCCAGCTGAAAGCAGAGATCCTGGCCAGATCTGGAGTAACGACCGCAGTGCGGGCCCAGCGATATCATGAGTGGAGGTACCAGGAAAACAAAACCCCGCAGTCCCAGTTATATGACCTCATCCATCTCGCACAAAAGTGGTTACAACTGAGTCCTGGAGTCCGGAGGAAATACTAGAGTTTCTGGTCATCGACCAGTACATGAGAGGACTACTGCCAGACCTTTGCGCCTGGGTAAGCCAGAACGAACCCTCCACCTACGAAGAGGTTGTCGCGCTGGTAGAAAGGCAAAGGACGGTGAGGGAGCTGACCCGACCAGTTAAGGAAGAAGCACCCCGGGTTAAACTAGCTCCACCAAGCCCTAGAGCTCGGGTGACTGGGCCACCAGGAGACCCCAGGTGGAAAAAGAGAGGGGCTGAAGGCCCAGCAGAAGCCACAAAGAGTCGGAGCACTGAGGGGGAAGAGGATCATGATGTTAGACTACCCAAACCAAGAGACCGGGGAATGCTTAGGGCTCCATACAGATGTTACACCTGTGGGGAGTGGGGACGCATAGCTGCACAGTGTCCCAATGCCAAGGAGCCTATGCAGTGTAACCTGGGGAACTGGGCAGACCCATGCTCCCTAATCCACCTTGTGGGGGTCTCACTAACCCCACATATGTACACTAGACCAATGAAGCTAAATGGGGTAGAGACCGCAGCACTGGTTGATTTGGGGAGTGCTATCATGCTTGTCTCAGGGAAGCTCGTGAAGCGTAGTCAGCTGCTGTGGGCTAAGGGTACAGAGATAACATGCGTCCATGGGACAGGTTGGTTATTACCCCACCATCTCAGTAAAAACCGAGATTCAGGGGAACACTACTGAGGTAGCAGCAGGTGTAGTCCCTAAACTCCCATATCCAGTGCTCATAGGGAGGGACTTCCCAGGGTTTGGAGACTTACTCTCGGTAGGGGAATTGGAGAAAGGGGGAAGCCCTGAAAGTAGTGAGGCATCCACAGTAGACTGTCAACCCCCAACCTTCTCTGAAATATCCCCAGATTTGTTCTCCACTCCCAGGCAGCACAGAAAGACGAAAAGGGAAAGAAGGGCAGCTAAGGCCTTGGGAATCCGAATACTGGCCCAAAGCCAGAGGGTCACTTTCGTAGGTAGGCGGACCCGAGCAGCTGAAAAGTATGCCACTCAGGAGGGAGAAGCACCCGAGTCTGACCCACATCCTTACTCCTCTGAACCAGTAGAGGCAACAGAGACTGGCCCCTTAGATCTTGGGCAGATTAGCCGCAGGAGAGGAAATTTTGGATGGGACCAGGCTGAAGACCCAAGGTATGACAAGATTAGGAAGGAGGTGACCGAAATAGATGGGGGCCCCGTGGAAGGGAAAACCCAGGGACCAGGACCCTACTTCATAATGAAGAAGAATCTCTTATACCGGGTTGCACCAGTACAGGGGCAGAACGTACAGCAGATCCTAGTACCTCAAAAACACCAGAATGCTGTATTAAGTCTGGCCCATAGGCATCTTTTTGGGGGGCATTTGGGGGTAGAGAAGACCCTGGCTCGGGTTCTGCGACGATTCTTCTGGCCTGGAGTACATGAAGAAGTGCGGAGGTACTGTGCGTCCTGCCCGGAGTGTCAGCTGCACAGTCCCCGTCCCCACTTGAGGGCACCTTTAATACCTCTTCCCATCATAGAGGTCCCCTTCGAGCGAATAGCCATGGATCTAGTGAGACCCCTGGAGAAGACAGCCCAGGCCACCAATATATACTTGTCATTCTGGATTATGCTACTCGCTACCCAGGAGCCATCCCCCTGCCGAACACAGCCTCTAAAACTATAGAGAAAGAGTTGGTGGGGATCTTTGCCCAAGTGGGGCTACCAAAGGAGATATTAACAGACCAAGGTACCTCATTTATGTCAAAGCTAATGAAGGACCTCTGTATACTGCTCCATATACATACCCTGAGAACTTCAGTCTACCTTCCACAGACCGATGGGCTGGTAGAAAGGTTTAACTGAACCCTCAAGGCAATGATAAGGAAAGTGGTAAGTCGAGACGGGAAGGATTGGGACTCCCTACTACCCTACCTTATGTTTGCAATCTGGAAGGTACCTCAGGCCTCAACTGGGTTTTCCCCCTTTGAATTATTATACGGATGCCACCGCCGTGGCATACTAGATATTGCAAAAGAAATCTGGGAAGAGGAACCCAATGAGGGGAGAAATATAATTGACCATGTGTTGCAGATGTGAGAATGGATAGCCCGGGTCACTCCTATTGTATGGGAACATTTGGAAAAGGTGCAGGAGGCCCAGCGAACCCATTACAATCTCCAGGCAAAAGTCTGACAGTTCCAACCAGGGGATCGGGTGATGGTGTTGGTACCCACGGCAGAAAGCAAGCTTTTGGTCCAATGGCAGGGGCCCTATGAGGTGGTTGAATCCATGGGGGAAGTAACCTACAAGGTGCGGCAGCCAGGATGCCGGAAACAAGAACAAACTTATCACATTAACCTCTTAAAGCCTTGGCACCAATGAGAGGCTTGTGCAGTGGCCCAAGAGACCCCGATCCAGGGAAATAATATGCAGGAGCAGATCAGGATATCCACTGATCTGACACCAAACCAGAAGAAGGAGGTAACTGAGATGATCAGTCGATACCAGGACATGTTTTCAACCAAACCAGGCTGGACCACCGAAGCATATCACCATATTATCACAGACCCTGGGGCAAAGGTAACTTTAAGGCTCTATTGGGTCCCAGCGGCAAAAAGGGAGGAGATCAAGGCAAAGGTAAAAAGGATGTTGGAACTGGGAGTCATCGAAGAGTCCCACAGTCAGTGGTCAAGTCCAATTGTGTTGGTGTCCAAACCCGATGGCACCACTTGGTTTTGTAATGACTTTCGCCGGCTGAATGAGATATCCAAATTCGATGCATACTCCATACCCCGTATCGATGAGTTAATTGACCGCCTGGGCAATGCCCGATTTTTGACCACCCTTGATTTAACAAAGGGATACTGGCAGATTCCCCTTGCCAAAGATGCGAAAGAAAAGACAGCATTCTCTACACCAGAGGGTCTGTTTCAATATACTGTTCTTCCTTTTGGACTGCATGGGGCACCTGCCACCTTCCAGCGTCTTATGGACAAGCTCCTACGGCCCCATACCAGTTATGCAGCAGCAGACCTGGATGATGTGATTATTCACACCCCCAACTGGGAAACCCACTTAGGAAAGGTGGAAGCGGTTCTGGACACCCTAAGACAGGCTGACCTCACAGCCAACCCCGCCAAGTGTGCTATAGGGCTAGCCGAGTCTAAATACCTTGGCTACATTGTAGGAAGGGGCATGCAGCCAATCAAGAAGCTGCTAGAATCAATTAAGGCAGGCAAATCAGGGCACCTGGGTTTTAAAAAGGAGCTCACTTCAGTTTGTGGTGTGTGTGTGAGGAGCTGGGAGTAAGAGGGTGTCATAAATATAAAGGGAAGGGTAAACCCCTTTGAAATCCCTCCTGGCCAGGGGAAAGCTCCTCTCACCTGTAAAGGGTTAAGAAGCTAAAGGTAACCTCGCTGGCACCTGACCAAAATGACCAATGAGGAGACAAGATACTTTCAAAAGCTGGGAGGAGGGAGAGAAACAAAGGGTCTGTGTGTCTGTCTGTATGCTGGTTTCTGCAGGGGATAGACCAGGAATGGAGTCTTAGAACTTTTAGTAAGTAATCTAGCTAGGTATGTGTTAGATTATGATTTCTTTAAATGGCTGAGAAAAGAATTGTGCTGAATAGAATAACTATTCCTGTCTGTGTATCTTTTTTGTAACTTAAGGTTTTGCCTAGAGGGGTTCTCTATGTTTTTGAATCTAATTACCCTGTAAGATATCTACCATCCTGATTTTACAGGGGGGATTTCTTTACTTCTATTTACTTCTATTTTTATTAAAAGTCTTCTTTTTCATTGTTCTCAGATCCAAGGGTTTGGGTCTGTGGTCACCTATGCAAATTGGTGAGGCTTTTTATCCAACATTTCCCAGGAAAGGGCGGGTGCAAGTGTTGGGAGGATTGTTCATTGTTCTTAAGATCCAAGGGTCTGGGTCTGTAGTCACCTAGGCAAATTGGTGAGGCTTTTTACCAAACCTTGTCCAGGAAGTGGGGTGCACGGTTTTGGGAAGTATTTTGGGGGGAAAGACGCGTCCAAACAGCTCTTCCCCAGTAACCAGTATTAGTTTGGTGGTGGTAGCAGCCAATCCAAGGACGACGGGTGGAATATTTTGTACCTTGGGGAAGTTTTGACCTAAGCTGGTAAAGATAAGCTTAGGAGGTTTTTCATGCAGGTCCCCACATCTGTACCCTAGAGTTCAGAGTGGGGGAGGAACCTTGACAGAGGGCCTAGGAGCTGAGATTGAGAACGCGGACTGTTGGAGGACTGAGGTGTACAAGCATTATCAGACACCAGGAGGAAGGTCCTGTGGTGAGGATAAAGAAGGTGTTGGGAGGAGGCCATGGGGAAGTAGCCCAGGGAGTTGTAGCTGTCACACAGCTGTTCCAGGAGGCACTCTAGACAGCTGCATTCCACAGGGCCCTGGGCTGGAACCTGGAGTAGAGGGCGGGCCCGGGTTCCCCCCAAACCTCCCAACTCCTGGTCAGACACAGGAGGAGTCGACCTGGACTGTGGGTTCAGAGAAACGGCCAAGCTGAGGGCTGCCGTGAAGCTCCAAGGCGAGCAAATCCGGCAATAAGCACAAGACCCACCAAGGTAGAGCAGGAACTTTGTCACAATAGATATAGGCACTTAACACAGGCAAGGCCAGATTCTCAGCAGTGATTTGGTTGCTTTGCACTGCTCCGGTAGTACAAAGGAGCTGGAAGAAGGAAAGACACAGAGAGAGGGAGTAGGGTGGCACTCTGCTTTGCTGTTTTTTGGCTGGCATATAGTCCCTTAGAGACCACACACTGCTATGCTACCTCACTTGGGGATCTTGGCCAGTGCAGCCAAGCCCATAGAAACAGAGAGCTGTAATCAGATCTGTGGAAGTCCACCTGTCCCTATCTGTGTCCCCCCCCCCCCAATCCCTCCTATGCTTAGCAGATCTCTGTGCAGGAGAGAACCTGGTCTTTAAGGGCTCAAACAAAGACCATTTGCATGCAAATCCTCAATAGGTGTCCAATTTTTCTGGTTTTATACAAAATGTACTGTAACTGCTGCACACTGGAGCAAACTCATCCCTGGTTTAGCGCCATTGAAGTCAATGGTATTAATAAGGGAGTCATTTGCCCCACAGTGTTGCTGCTGAAGCTGGCCAAAAAGGGGGAGGGGATTCCTTGCCATGAAAATATTAGTCGTTTAGAGACAAAGTTTAGTCCCAAAGCAGGACGAAACATGAAAACTCTGAATGTTTTCGCCTAAAGGGATTTAAAGAAAAACGCTGTTCTTGGCTGCCCGCAGGGAAGGCTCTTCTTCAGTTTCTTGTGAAATTGACAAGATGATTATTATTTGTTATTTGTATTACCCATAGTGCCTTGGAGCTTTAGTCGTAGGCCAGGACCCCATTGTGCTAGGAGCTGTACAAATACAGCCCTGGCCCCAAAGAGCTTACAATCGAAGAATGAGTCAAGAGACAACAGATTACTTTAGTGTACTCCTCCCTCTGTCTGTATCAATGAGACAATATTGTCTAAATAGACCAGACACAGGGGGTGGGGATGAGGGTATAACATACAGGCAGAGTGAACAATGTGGTAGCAGCAAACTTCATGTTCATTCCATGACTGTTTTTTTTTGGGGGGGGGAGAGGAATTGGGTTTAGTTAGGAGGGGATAAGCTAAAGGGAAGGGGGTTGAGGGGTATAGGGCTGGGGAGAAGAGGATTGAAGGAGCAGGTGAGGAGTGAAGCTGAGGAGAAGAGACTGTGAGGGAGGGGAAAGGAGAGGGTTGGAGCAAGCAGCCAATCAGCACAGGGCAGACTAAGTCCATTCACAACTGTAGAAAAGTCTCTGAATGTCCAGCAGTCCCTGCTTTGGCTACTGGTGCTCCTACTGGCTGGAGTCTCTGGTAGGGGTGCCAGTTTTGGTTGGATGTATTCTTGAAGGTTTCGTCACATAACATAAACTTTAATTAAAGATTAATCTTTAATTCCAGGAGACTCCAAGACGATCCTGGAGGGTTGGCAACTCTAGTCTGTGGGTGCTTTTCTTCCCCTCTTGGCAGAGAGCTCAGATGCTCTGTCTTCCCCCTCTCCAACTCCAGGAAACAGAGAGGAAGAACCTATTTTCCGGAGCTGGGTGGGATTGAGCTAACCCCCTAAAAATAGCAGTCTGGCCAAGGTGGCATGGGCTAGCCACCCCGAGAACATACCTAGGACAGGATTGTACTCGGATGATTAGCCTGATCCACCACCCTGGCTACACTGCTATTTTTAGCACTCTAGCTAGAGCAGAGCTAATGTGTGTACGTCTACCCAAACTGGGAATTACATCTCCCAGGTGCAGTGGAGACTTACAGAGTGCCCCCGAAAGGCACTGCCTGTCTCGTGGAGCTAGGGGGAGGCCAGAAGGCAGAGAGCTCTGTGTCTGTGCCTTGCAATCTCCTCTGGAGCTGGGGAGAAGGAGGTGGTGGTGGGCAAAAGTTTCATCAAATCTGACAAAACATTTTGTTCTGCTGAACTGGCATTTTCTGACTAAATTGCCTTTTGTCAGAAAATTTCTGACCACCCTAGTTATGATCTAGCTCAATGCAGGCTGAGTGGACGCTGGAGGCCCTTACTCAGATTTCACTCTGTAGAGAGAGACCCAGATTTTCAAAAGTCTTTAGGTGCCTAACTGTCATTGATTGCAGTGGGAGTTAAGTACGTATATACCTTTGAGGATCTGGGCCTGTGTAACAACTGAGGGACAAATTCTATAGTTCTTAATCATGGAAAATTCCTGTCTAACTCAATGGGAATTTTGCTCAACTGTGGACTACAGAATCTGGCTCCCAGTCAGAATCTCCCGATTTGACCCTTGGCAGAAGCAGTTACCCAACTCCAACTTTTGTGAGGCTCAACAATTAACTTTCAAAACAGCTTTTAGAAAAAGCAGCGCTGGTTCAGAAGTGCTGCGTTAGCTGGCAATGCTTTGTCAGAGTTACTTCCACTATTACGGTATCTGTTAACATCAGCACTTTGTGCAAAGTAAAACACTGCTACATGTTCACTATTGGATGGAGATTTGCAAGAGCCCAATGCAGCCAGCATGACTGTTCCCACTCAGTAGTTCCTTTTGCTGGATCAAATTAGATATTTACTTATTGTGGGTAAAATTCAACAAAGTGCACCACTAAAGTACAAATTAAATCCTATTTTGAGAGCTTCAGTGGGAAGTAAGTGGCCTCTACAGAGTGGTGAATTTTACCCTAGGTATTGCAAGCCTATGTGTTTTGCCTAATCTTTGTAAAATGAAGGGCTACAATTCCCTGGGAAACCATTTCAAAAGTTGAAAGAGATACAAGTTTTTTTACGTTACCTACTCGCTGCAAAAAAACCAATCAGTTTAAATGATTTTATTGTTTTTATTACTTAATTGAGTTTCACAGTTTCATATGTAATCATTTGTTCTAGTAATTGGAGTACATGGGTATACCAATATGAGGACATTTTGTTCCTGTAACTGTGCACTCAGCATTTCTCAAATGCGCATGCGGCCACCAGGGGCTTTTCTTGTGGCCACAGCCTCCTGGGAAGTGACTGGGGGTGGGCAAGCAGCTGTCCCTCCCTGTTGCTTCTGGATGTGCCACCTTGGTGTTGGTTGCTGGGGCTGCTAGCAGCAGTTGGGGCCTGCCCCCCTCTGGAGATACCTGGGGCACAACGCTGGAGGAGCAGACAGCCTGTGAGTTCCTTCCCAGGGGTAGTGGGGCCTGGGCTTCAGCCCTGGGATGATGGGGTGGCAGGCTCCAGCCACGGGGCTTCAGGCTTCGGGTTCTGTCCCCTTGCCCTAGCCGCAAGGCCCCATCTCCTGGCTGCAGGGCTTCAGGCTACGGCCCTGGGGCTTCAAGCTCCTTCCTGGGGCCCCATCTCTCAGGTTTCAGGTTCTGGTTCCCCACTGCCTCCCCCACTCCTCATCGCCCCTGGCACCTGCTGCCTATCCATCCACCACTCCATCCAGGGCTTAATTTGTCCCCAGGCTTCCTGGGGCTGTGTAAGTCTGCTGTGAAAAGTGTTAATATCCCTTTTCACAGCAGAGACTTGGTAGCTAGCTGGGAGGCTGTGAAATTAACAAACGTACACAAATCGCTTTTCACAGCAGCAGACTTACTAGCTAGCCATAAATAAATTACAAGGATTTTGATTGGCATATTTATTTGTTTCTCCTGAAGTTAATTAAGTATTTTAGGAAAAATGGTCAGAGCGGCCACCAGTCAGAGTTGGTGGCCTCACTCTGAGGCCACCAAAAATGTGTCATGAGAACCCCTGCACTAGATAGGTCCACTGTTTAGAATTGGACCTGTCCAGGAGCTGCTATTCATGAGTGTCAGAATACCATGTGACATGCTGTAATGTCATCTACTGAACAGTGAGAACAAGTTTCATCTGGAATCAAGACAGACTTAACTCCAAGAAATCTTTAGCAACCTTGCTAAACCCGTTAGACAAAACTAAGCGTATGTTTATGGAGGAGGGAAATTTATTTTTATTTTCCTTTTGTGGAAGTACCGGCACCATTTCTGATAAAAGAAATATTAAATTTTTAATCCCTGTTTTTACTCTTTCCAAATGGCCCATTCAGACTCCAATTCCAGGGTCCTGACGAGGGATGAACTTAAATATGTGCTTAAGTGCTTTGCTGAATTGGGGCCTTAATTCTCAAACAACCTGCTTCAAAAATTCTGCTCACCTTGACAACAGCAAAAATCCAGTGTAACTCTGTAGACTTTCATAGCATTACTCCAGATTTACACGGGTCTGACTAGAGCAGAACTTCTCCTGGCGTCTTTCCAAAACAGCTGCAATTTTTGGCCCTAATCTTGCAAACACTTACACACACCAGGAGTCCCACTGAGTTTTTTATTTTGCTTGTATCTGTCAAAAAGGTTTTTTTAAACAAATATTTATTCTAGAAAATGGCACTTTTTTTCTGCTAGTGTTTTGCTAGGCTGAGAACAACTGAGGATTTAATCAATAAAAAGAACAAAAAACAGTGTAATGAGAACAACTCACGCCTGTTGAGCTTGCCCTATTGAATGTAATTTTTTATAGTTGTGCTTAAAGGATTGTGTTACCTTTGTGTGCGCTGGTAGGCCTGCATTGGGAAGCTATCAGTATTTAGGGGCTGCTCCATCTACCATTAATGGAAGGACTCCCACTGACTTTGCTGAGAGCTGGAGTATGCTCGCAGTTAATGGGGAGTAAAAGACTGGCAACTTTGTGTACAAAGGTGAAGTCTCCAGCTGCACACCTGATTAGAATTTTGGTTCTCTCTGTGCTAATCAGCCAGTTATGGCTCTACTCATTACCTGAATTAATTTAGTCTAATGGCCACTCACTAACTTGCAGTCTCCTTTCCTAATAGACAGTTCCATCTCAGACCCTTAGATTGTAAGATCTTTAGGTCATGTCACGTTGTGTACATTTGCATGGCAGCTAGCATACTTTGGGGCACCCACTGAAATTAACGGGGTGCCTTTCAGGTGAGTTCTCTAGGTTTTGGATCAGTCCTGTGTGAAAAAATAATAGGTCTAGTTAACGGTGAAAATAACAATTACAAAAACAGACTGGAACTTTTTTTCTTTTAGTCTTTGATTTTTCCTCCCCTTCTACGACTCAGCACTGTCTCCACCCAGCAATGTAATTCTTGAATGAGCTTGGCAAAGGAGATTCTTAGCTATTACTACTGTCAGGCAAATAGATTGCTCACTCCACCCCGCAGTCTGCAGAAAGGATTACAATACAGATTAGGATCAGGAGAGCCTGTCCAATGCTCTACATCTTAAAACAGGTGTAAGGGGAAAAACACATGAAGGAAATTATATGCTACAGGAAAATTCGTCAAGGAGGAACTCACCAGATAAATCTACTCCAGAAGCTGAAATCTGGATTACGCAGCTGCTGAACAGGGATTGTTCCAATCAGGGGCAATATCTGGTGCAGTGTTACAGGCCATAACGCTGTGCTAAGCAAAAATGACATCACATGCTGACATTATGTGTTTGCCTATTCCATCCTAATGGGCTAATTAAAAAAATCTCATTGAAAACTTCAAGTAACAAAGTAACCAAAAGCATCTTATAGGAAAAAGAATGTTTTTGCGTGCATTTGAGTAGCTGAACAATAGAGTCAGAAGCATGAACTGGTGCAACTTCCTACAAACAATCCTACAACCTTCTGCTCATTCAAGCAATCCTATGTACCCATGTGTATAAATGGTTGCGGACCCTTAATAACTGTATAATTGACAAGTGTGTGTATTTGTTACCATAAAATTAACCAGAAACGAGACTGGTATTTTATTAGGGTTCAAATCCTCTTTTGTAAATGGACTAGTTCTGGATGACTTGGATTGGATGTAGCATTTGCCTCTCACCATTTTCCCCCCCCAGCTAAATTGACTGGAGCATAAGACGATCACGTAGACTTGCCTAAAGCCACCCGCTAAGTCATTGGCTCAACCTCGATTAGCTCGCAGGAACTTTCGCGTTACCAGCCCTTTGATCAAGTCACAGGACCACATGGCCTGTTCATAGTCCGTTGATGGAAGACAATATAAATAGACATTAGGGAGTTTACAAGAAGTTTTTTTAAAACTTTTGAAAAAAAGTTTTTTACCCCAAGGCAAGGAGAATTTGAATGTGTCATAAATGGGTTTATTGTGTGTACCAGCTGGGGTAAAATAATCAAAGGGAGGAAAGGTTTTATAAGCATATGTCAAAGCATCCCTTAAGTAAGTCTCTGAGCAAAAGACAACAGGATACTAGGGGTAACAGTGCAGTAAGTTTTGCACACAGCATATATACACCTCCTCAAGAGTGGTTACCTTATAAAAAAGATTTCGGTGACTTCGCCCTTTATAAATAGAGAATTACAAACATACGAAACAATGTTGTTTTCAAAAAAACTTTGAAGGTACCCACAGTGTAGTAAAAAGCCATTGTTGCTGTGAGGGGCTATTTGTCACAACCAGTTTATAACCATCCATTGCACTGAGGCTATGGAAACTTCTAAAAGATGCTTCAGCGTCTAGACAAGGATCTCTGGAAATAAGCCTACAGGTTTGTTTTGTCGGCATTCCATTACCTAGGATAACCTTTTAATCTCCTTTGTAGGCAACCAGGCTCCCTGGCTGGTACAGATGTTTATCCCCTATTACCATCATAACACGGGTCTCCCATATCTGATTTCTGCTTCTTTGAGGAATGGACAATACTGGCCTTTCACAAACCTGCCCGGAAAACATTTTAATACATTCCACACAAGAATGCTTCTTCTGTCTGGGTGCTCCAGTGACCCAGTCAAGTTTCTTATCTCCTGAGTACAGGGAAGAAGAGAAATGAGCCAGGTCAAAAGAAGAACCACACCAAAACCCTAATCTGGGATGGGGAGAGAGGGACACGTCCTCCTGAACGGACAAGGGCTCCTCCCTGTATTGAAAGACCAGAACAGTGCTGAGATAAAAGCATGTTCATATGCTGCCTTTCGAGTCCTCTTTGGAACAGAATTACAGGTGGATCTCCACCCCCTGCCTCAGGAACTGCACCAGGTACCAAAGGGGCAGATAGCTGAGACAGAAGGAGTGAGGCATTGGCCTGCCTGTGATTTCAAGGAGGCTGCAGGTAGGAAGGAAGATAGCAATGTGGTGATTGGAAGTGATAGGGTCTGTGACTTTGTTAAAGGTGTAAGGGTGGGGGGATGAAAGGGAAGCAGAGACCCCTGTTACCTAGCAAGGGTGGGGAAGTAAAGAGCCGCTGACATTTTTTTCAGGTGGGAAGGGGGAGACAGGGCCCAGAGCTTGTTTTCGGGGGTCAGATATAATTTTTTCCTGGGTGACAAACGGCAGGCTCATCGCCAGTCTTAGCATGTATTTTGGGCACCCGCCGCCACTGGTGGGTAACCGGTTACCCAACCTCTTCAAGGCACAGGCCATGCCTTCTTTGCACAGTGCCTAGCCCTTTGTGGGCACTAATAATAATAACATGCATCGTCCCTGGCTATTTCCTAAGACCGCAAGTGACGACAATATTTCCTGTGAGATCAGAACGTATTGGCAGAGAGAATCTACAAGGCAAGTTGCATTTTTATGTGAATCGTGAATTTAGCTGGAGAGACAGCAAAGCAAGTGAAGTGACATGTTATGGGAAAACACAAAACGAGGGCATTAGCGTACATGACTCCTTTCATTATTCTTTTATTAAATGTGTAATGCAAAGCCTATTAAGTATTGAGAGCTCTTCTATTAAGTGTTGCTTCTATTACTGAATGAGGGAGGTTGAGACACACACTGGGATAAGGGGAACATATTGGTCTGAGGGAAAAATTCTACTCTCCGATCTGCACTGATGTCAGTAGCTGTTGCAGATACAACAGACATGAGTCAGCATGGGCCAGTGAACTGAGCCTGGGGTGGGAGCCAGGAA
Organism: Lepidochelys olivacea; assembly: GCF_965140295.1. Lineage (NCBI taxonomy): Eukaryota > Metazoa > Chordata > Testudines > Cheloniidae > Lepidochelys > Lepidochelys olivacea. The sequence continues at coordinate 21,148,295 of NC_140412.1, read as the reverse complement.
CTTTTGAGCTCTAATCCTAGCTCTGCCTCTGTGTGGCTATGCCAAGTTACTTAGGCCAGAAGTCTCACCGTTGAATGTGCCCCTCAATGATTGGGCTGATTTGTGACATCTGCAACTCCCATTGACTTGTAGGCTCTTGAAAAAACAGCCCCCTTTTATTCTCTCTCTGCATTGGTTTTCCCATCTGGGAACAGGGATAATTGGTTGGTTTCTTACACCAGCACAGAAATATACGGGCCATGCTTCAGGAGATAGGTCCATTGGGCTTCAGAGGATCTCACCAGGCCCAATCAGTGTGTGCCGTTTGCAAGGTCACTCCTAGGATTCATCTAACTCGGCCTTATAATACTGGAAAGAACCTGAGCACTGTTTCAGGAACTCATGAAGCCTAGAAGAATTCACAGGTTTCTGGTGAGTGTTTGTTCAGAAAGACAGATTCTGCCTGAGTGCAAAGACACCCAAAGTATGTCACTGCATGTGTTTTGCTGGGCTGTGCACGGCCATATTTCTTAACAATTGCCATTTTGATGAAGCTGCGTTTCCTCCGAGCATTGGAATTAGAGGGTGTAATGACCAAATTTGAGCGTTACCGTTGTGTTCTCATTGTGATATGCTGTAATCCAGGCTTAATTAACCCGCATTCATGAGCACATAAATGGAGGGGGGTCCAATGCAGCAGAATAGAGCTTTGAAGCAGAAACGCAGCCAGAATGACAGGGAAAACAGCTCTGCCCTGCACTCAAACCACCCCAAAAAAGCTAGGGAGCAGGAGAAGACCTCAAGGGTCAAGATGTGAGCTCAGATCTGCTGGCAGAGCTAACATGAAAGAGGCCTTCCTACAGAAGCAGCAGCTGGAAAACAGAGCCTTGCACGGTGGTCCCAGGGTTACCAGTCCCTGGGCAGCAGAGAACAGAGGCAGAGGGCTGACATCAGTCAGTACCTTAAGAACATATGAAGAATTCATTTAAGCACCTTTCACTGTCCTTGCCCCAGATGAGGGTTTTGAATAAGATGCCAAGGATCATGAGTTTCATCTGAGCTGTTGTGTAAATATAGAGGGCTTAATTATCCTCTAACTTGCAGTAGATCAGGCAGTGTGGCCCACGGAGTGGGGCATTGGAACAGGGCTCAGGAGACCTGGGTTCAGCCACTGACTTGGTCTGCAAATGGCTTTATTGTTCTGCATGGTTATTTTCCACCCCACCTTTGGTTTGTCTGTTTATAGTGCACATTCTTTAGTCCAGTGACTGTATGTTTGTATAGTGCCTACCACGATGAGGCCCCGATCTCCACTGGCATTACCGTATTACCAATATTATCTCCATTGAAGCCAGTTAAAGTGGCATGTTAGGATATAGATATTCAGGCCTGTCTGCAAAGGCCTATTCTATAAGAATTTAGGTGTGTTCTTATCACTTAGCTAGTTATAGAGGTATAAAAGAAAGAAAGAATCAAAATCACTGTCTGCTGGTGTAAGGGCCTTCTCTTACTGTGACAGTCTGAGGCCCTGTTGTTAGGCTAAGGCCTTTGGCTAAGCAGCAGAGACAGCCATAAGCTGGGAAGCGACCAGTCACATCCTCACATTCCAAACTAGTCACACTGAAATAAGGCAATCTGGGGCTGTTGGAAAGGTGATCTGATCTATCACCTCCAGAGAAAGGGAAGATCCTAGAGGATGTAAAAGGAAGTTTAGTTTGATAGTTTTCTGTTTGGTAAGAACTCACTTATCAATAGACGCAGGTGGGAAACCCTTATGTCTTTATAGATGTAGTTGTGAAATCCTCACTTCTGTATTGTTTTGTCATTATTGTTCCCACTTTGCTATTGTTTGTATAATCTCTGTCTGGTTCTGTGATTGTTTCTGTCTGCTGTATAATTAATTGGGTGTAAACTAATTAAGGTGGTGGGATATAATTGGTTAAATAATCATGTTACAATATGTTAGGATTGGTTAGTTAAATTTCAGGAAAACAATTGGTTAAGGTATAGCTAAGCAGACCTCAAGTTTTACTATATAGTCTGCAGTCAAACAGGAAGTAAGGGGGGGGAATGGGAACAGGGAATGGGGGTGGAGAAATTGGAATCATGTTTTGCTCAGTGGGGGAATGGGAACAGGGACAGAGGTAAGGCTCTGTGGTGTCAGAGCTGGGAAGGGGGACACTAAGGAAGGAAACTGGAATCATGCTTGCTGGAAGTTCACCCCACTAAACATCGAATTGTTTGCACCTTTGGACTTGGGGTATGGTTGCTCTCTGTTCATGCGAGAAGGACCAGGGACGTGAGCGGGTGAAGGAATAAGCCCCCTAACATGGCGTAGAACCCGTGTAAAAGAGAGAAGAATCACACTCAGAATGGATAATACTTTCCATTTCTTTTGCACCTTCCAGCCAAGTAATTCAAAGAATTATGGACACTCACACTAGGTCTCACTGAGAGTACAAACAGCAGTGTCACCATGTTAGCATGGGTAGCCGCACTGGAGGCTGAGCTGTGCTGAGTACATGCCCGTTGGGTTCAGGTGGGTTTGTGTTCCTCACGGCTAAGCATGCCTCTACTGCCGTTACCTGTGCTCCTGCGGCCACTCCGCTGTTTGTACTCGTGGTGACTCGGTGCTACAAGAGCAGGGAAATCACACTCCTAGCTCATCCTGTAGCCACAGAGACATTCTCAGAATACCCAGCTGAGATTGCATATGGACTAAGTACCCCCATTTTACAGATGGGGAAACTGAGGCACAGAAAGGTTAAGTCATTTGTCCAAGGTTACAGAATGAGCCTGTGTCAGAGGCAGGCACAGAACCCAGAAGTTTGGACTCTCACTGTAACAACTGGACAATAAAGCTGGTAGAAAAGTTGGAGTGGGGGGTGCGTATGCTACAGTTCAGGGTGACAGCACCTGTATTCCCGCCCCATGGTCACTCATGGGCACCCCCTCTAGACTCCCGTCTTCTCAGCCACCACCGCTTTTGGGCACAGACCCACGTCTTTCTCTCTCCTGTCCAGGGTTTTTTCCAGGCTTCTCAGTTCTTTGACTAATATTCCCAGCAAGCCAGACTGCCTAACAGGACAGTGTCTGCACGGTGCTTAATCTATGAAGGCTATGAGCAGTGTATTGCCAACACTCACAAGTTACCACACAGTAAACACATTTATTCTTAAGGTGAAAGCATTACAGAGAAAACATAAAACCCAATCAAAGTGCTTATATGGATGCTAAAAACGTCCTCCCCCACCCCCTTTTGGGACAAAAGGTCTTGTTTTTTCTGACTTCCCCTGCCCATTTTTTTTGTTGAATTTTCACTTAAAAATGTTCTGACCATCTCAACTAGCCAGGACCACACTATAAGAGTCTAAAACTTCCAACGTCTTTTTGGAAAAGAAACCCACCAAGAACCTTTATGTGGGTTCAGCAAAGGGAAAACAGCACTTTATAAAGAACATGCATCACGTGATATTAAAAAATTCTAATACTAGCAATAAAAGACTGCCCTGATTCACTCGTGTGACACTGCCAGAAAGAACGGCAGTTTGTACTTACGTCAGAGATATCAAGCTCTCTTTAAATATGCATGCAGCCTCACAGCATTGTAAACTCACCTGCATTAGCTGTGGACTCTTTCAGATACTTACAATAAGAAAAATGAGGTACCATTGCAACACTGCTAGATATTGAACTTTCAATAGTATCCTTAGTATTAGGGTCGTCAAGCGATTGAACTGTTAAACAATAATAGAATACCGTTTATTTAAATATTTTTGGATGTTTTCTACATTTTCAAATATATTCATTTCAATTACTACAGAGAATACAAAGTGTACAGTGCTCACTTTATTTTTGATTACAAATATTTGCATGGTAAAAAACAAAAGAAATAGTATATTTCAATTCACCTAATAAAGTACTGAGGTGCAATCTCTTTATAATGAAAGTTAAACTTATAAATGTAGAATTATGTACAAAAATAACTGCATTCAAAAATAAAACAGTGTAAAACTTTAGAACCTGCAAGTCCACTCAGTCCTACTTTAGCCAATCGCTCAACCAAACAAGTTTGGTTACAATTTTCAGGAGATAATGCTGCCCACATCTTGTTTACAATGCACCTGAAAGTGAGAATAGGCATTTGCATGGCACTGTTGTACCGGCATTGCAAGATATTTACATGCCAGATGCGCTAAAGATTCATATCTTCATGCTTCAACCACCATTCCAGAAGACATGCGTCCATGCTGATGATGGGTTCTGCTCGATAACGATGCAAAGCAGAGAGGACCGACACATGTTCATTTTCATCATCTGAGTCAGATGCCACCAGCAGAAGGTTGATTTTCTTTTCTCGGTGGTTCGCGTTCTGTAGTTTCTGCATAGGAGTGTTGCTCTTTTAAGACTTCTGGAAGCAGATTTTGGACAGCACTTCAGATTCTTAAAACTTGGGTCGAGTGCTGTATCTATCCTTAGAAATCTCACATTGCTACCTTCTTTGAGTTTTGTCAAATCTGCTGTGAAAGTGTTCTTAAAATGAACATGTGTTGAGTCATCATCCGAGGTTGCTATAACATGAAATATATGGCAGAATGTGGGTAAAAGAGAACAGGAGACATACAATTCTCCCTCAAGGAGTTCAATGACAAATTTAATTAATGCATTATTTTTTAACGAGCATCATCAGCATGGAAGCATGTCCTCTGGAATGATGGCCGAAGCAAGAAGGGGCATATGAATGTTTAGCATATCTGGCACGCAAATGCCTTGCAACGCCGGCTACAAAAGTGCCATGCGAATGCCTGTTCTCACTTTCAGGTGACATTGTAAATAAGAAGCAGGCAGCAGTATCTCCCGTTAACGTCAACAAATTTGTTTGTCTTAGTAATTGGCTGAACAAGAAGTAGGACTGAGTGGACTTGTAGGCTTTAAAGTTTTATATTGTTTTGTTTTTGAGTGCAGTTATGTAATAAAAAAAATCTACATTTGTAAGTTACACTTTCACGATAAAGAGATTGCACTACAGTACTTATATGAGGTGAATTGAAAAATACTATTTATTTTATCATTTTTACAGTGCAAATATTTCTAATAAAAATAATAATATAAAGTGAGCACTGTACACTTTGTATTCTGTGTTGTAATAGAAATCAATATATTTGAAAATGCAGAAAAACATCCAAAAGTATTGAATAAATTTCAATTGGTATTCTATTGTTAAAAGTGCGATTAATTTTTTTAATCACAGTTAATTTTTTTGTGTTTAATTGTGTCAGTTAACTGCAATTAAATGACAGCCCTACTTAGTATACTTAATAGTATACTGGCATTGCAATAGTATACTTTAGATTGAATAGTTGACTCAGATGGTAAGCTCTATAGGCCATAGGCCAGGTCAGTCTTTTTGTTCTCTCTGTGTACAGCACGCAACACAATGGGGTCCTGGTACATGACTACAGCTCCTAGATGATACTCCAGTATAAATAATTAATATTAAATAATATTCCCTGTGAGTATAAGACACAATTTTTAGGGGCTGACCCAAAGCCCATTAAAGTTACTGGAAAGGCTCCCATCAGGCCCTTTATATTTTTAATACATACATAAATAACTGAAATAAGTAAATGTAAAGGTGACTCACCCTGGTGGATGCTTTGGTTCGGGCCAGTTGCTGAAGGGGTGTACATCTGTAATTGGGATGCCTCGCTTGTGTCTGTTGCATAAGCCAGAGCCCAGCACCCTATATGGGATCTCGTTTGAAAATACAGCCCCTGCTGCGTGTGCTGAGCGCTTGAAAATCTGCTCCTGAAAAGCTGGCCCCGTGTATCTCTTGTTATCGCTGTCCCAGGAGTTCACATGGATTCTGACGTTAATGTTTGCGGCGGTGGGGGGGAGGTTAAGGGTTTTTGGGGGGTTTTTTTTTGGTCTCCAGGGTGGCTTGTGACATTTGGGGATGGGTAGGTGGATGTGATAGTCAACTGCGCTGCTATTTTCCATTTTTCACCCAGAACCTAAGGAGCTGCCAAGTTAAAACCTGGGCTGTATCATCAGTGTGTGTGTGTGTGTGTGTGTGTGTGTGTGTGTGTGTGTGTGTGAGTGAGAGAGAGAGAGAGAGAGAAAGCGAGAGAGAGGGAGAGCCTGCAGAAACTGCCATAAATTTAGGTTAGTGGTTTGTCACTGGGTCACTCAGGGGTCAGGCATTCCAAGGGTTGGGGCAGAGTCAGTGGTGCTCATGCAGGGCTGGGACCGCACCACTGGAATAGCACTGGTAACTGGTTTTAAACTAGTATTTTAAAGTTACAAATGGCTTGAACAGTTTTTATTGCAGAACAAAGGACTGTTTAATAAAACCAGTGCAAGTCTGGCTCTTCTGATTGGACATCATGACTTCTTCCCCATGATCAGATCATGCCTGTTTAATATAATCTACCAAGGTAAACTGCTCACTCAAATAATCTGTATTGCCCAATTTCATTTAATCTACTTCGGGTTTATGGCGAAGAAGGATTTAAATGGAAGTAAGTGAACTGTGCGTGGCTTAAGGCAGTGGTTTCAAACTGTGGGTCGTGACCCAGTACTGGGCCGCGGAATGTAAGGCACTGGGTCGAGGCGGCTCTGGTCAGCAACACCGACAGGGCCATTAAAAGTCCTGTCGGTGGTCGTGCCCGGCTAAGGGAGGCTAGTCCCTACCTGTTCTGACACCGCGCTGTGCCCCAGAAGCGGCCACCAGGTCCAGCTCCTAGGCAGGGGGACCACAGGGCTCTGCGTGCTGCCCCCGCCCCGAGCACTGGCTTTGCACTTGGTGGTGTCTGCAGGCGAGAGCCGCACGGAGCCGCTTGCGCGCCTCCACCTAGAAGCCAGACCTGCTACTGGCTACTTCTGGAGCGCAGCGTGGTCCCTGGTGCCAGGACAGGTGGGAAGCCTGCCTCTGCACCTCAGCTGCGCTGCAGACCGGGAGCCGCCAGAGGTAAGCCCATGCCCCAACCCCCTGCCCCTGCCCTGAGCCCCCCCTCAAACCTGGAGCCCCTTCTTGTACCCCAAACCCCTCATCCCCAGCCCCATCCCAGAGCCCAAGTTCCTAGGAATATCCTAAACTCAGCCCTTCCACTGATTTTCACTGTGTCTTTTGTCTGGTCACTTCAGGGTCAATTTTCTGAAAGTTTTAGTTTTAGCTGCTTCTATTTTTGGGTGCCCAACTGAGGTTCAGGTTTCCAATTCGAGCCACAAACTCTCTGTGCCTCATTATACCTGTCTGTGCAATGAGGATAGCAGGTTTTGCACAAACAATAGTGCAATAAATCTTTTATGGATATACTGCCTTTTTTTCCTTGAAGGATCCCAAAGCCTCTTTTAAAATTAACAAACAGTTCACAGGGGTCACTTTATCTACCACTGAAGTGCAGCAAGCTTTGGGGTGATCTGTGGCAAATATTTAACATTCCATAGCAGCAGGAAGTGGAGAAGAGCCCCTTATCCAACTGAAACTAAAGGGTGGTTTTAAATGGGCAGGATGTAGATAGCTATATTGGGATTTTGTTAATACTTGGCTACCTCACAGGGCTGTTGTGTAGCTTAGTTACCTATTTATAAGCACTGCAATCCACAGAGGAATGGCACTATAGAAAAGGAATTTCAGAATCTGCTCTTGCAAACTTGAATGAGTTAAACATTATCTGATAAGAAGTCACTGTTTTGGGTTTTATTTTCAAAACACCCCATGTGCAAATGAATAATGCAACATTCAACCTGTTGAGCAAGTGGCCGTGTACATAAGATGCTGTTTACTCAAGATACTTCCATCAAACACAAGCAGGTTGCCTAACTTAAGCTTGCAAGCAAACGTTACAAGACCACCATTGCAACAGGTACTGACCTAAAAGGCTGCAGGCAAAAGGTTAGGCATGGATTAGAGCTACACAGGTCGATCATAAACATAGGGGACCCCTACAAAAATGCTGTCTTTGCGGGGGGAGAGAAGGGATTTAGGTGCTGCTGGAAATAAAACTCCATAAGCAGCCAGCAGCTGTAACACTGCTAGGGAATAGCTGCAAGCAAGGGGCAAAGCTGAGGGAGAGTTAGATGTTGATGAGAAACCAAATTCTGTGTCCTTTCTGGAGCATTTGGGGTGGGGGTGGGGAGCACGGGGCCTGGAGGTTCATTTGATCATTGCTTAAACCAGTCTGTCCTGAAAGGTCATACACACTTTTACCATGTTGCACAAAATCTAGATCTGACAAAAGAAGCTTTTTATAAGGCCTATGATATAATATATCAGTTCCTCTCGACGAGAAAGCCATAAACCTGAGAGGTAATCAGCCGCCATGTCATAAGGAAATGCCGCTAGGGTGCATAGATTATTGTGAAAGCGCTGGTACAGGAAATCTAAGATGCAAAGCTAATAAAATACTTGCTCCACACAGGAGTCATCAATCTGTCATGGCTGGACACCATTCCCACAAGAACTGGCTGTGGAAGGTAGTAATTTTGAAAGTAACGTTCAAAGTTATGGTGCTAGCAGAGAAGGCAGTGCAAAGCCCTGTGTCCTGTGCAGTACATCACACCTAAATGATACTTCAGAGGCCCTGAATTAGATGGCAGGAAACCCAGTTTATACACTGCTGCACAACCCCGGCCCTTAAGCTCTCTCCCCTTGTCATACCAGGGTCGCTATATACAGGAGCCCTAGGGTAATATTAAGTTTGAGGTATTTTACTTTACCTGCAAGATTTTTGTATTGAAAATGCATCAGTGTATCAGGGGAAGCTGGAGGTTTTGATACCTGTTTAGGCAGCCAGGAAGGCATGGCAGTTTTTTCCCCCTGACAGCCAGGGTGTCCTTGAGGCTCTTGGGACCAGAGGAAGGATTGAGCTCCTCTTTTCTTACCAACCCCCTCCCGCCCCACTTTGGATGGAGGCCGGGAGAACCTGAAATTTATGAAAGGGGATTGACTTCCTCATTCACAGCCCTGCCAAGCTTTGACATGGTTGTCCCGCTGCTCTCTGTCCAGTATCTGTCCTGGCATGCAGTGCTGAGGAAGTGCATTAGCTTCAGTCTGTGCTCAAATGGATCAGCAAGGCATGTTAACCAAGTGTCCTCATGGGGCTTCAGCGTTCTGGCCTAGAGAGCCCTCTTGCTAACCTGCTCCAGAGGCCTCAGGCTGAACCCGGGCCAACAATGGGGGATTGTAAACGCAGAACCGGTGGGAGAGGAGCAAAAATATGACTTGTTTTGAAAGGGGGCTGGGAGCAGGGAGGAACAGGAGATGGAGAGGGACTGAGTGAGGGGAAAATGCCCGAGAGGGCTGTGAGAAAAGGGAAGAAAGACTTGCTGGTTGGGTGGCTAGGGCAGTGAGATTCAGGTTCTATTCCCATCTCTGTCACTGACCTCCTGTGACCTCCGGCAAGTCACATCATCTCTCTGGGCCACTGTCTCCCCTACCGCCCATTGTCTGCCTTGCCTGGCTAGAGAGTAGGCACTTCAGGTGCATCAGGTGTTTCCTCCTCTTTGTGGTATAGAGCCTAGCCCAACAGGGCCGTGATCTCAGTCCAGATTCCTGTGTGGAGCAGAGCCTGGCTCTCAGTTTCAGTCAGTAGTGGTGCATGTCAGATTGACATTTGGTTTCCCCATGGTGTGACGCGACCTTGGTGTGACCCACTGGCTTTTCTTCCCTGCCTTGTAGAGAGTGGGGCTGTTTGGGAGGCTGGGGAGTGGTGGTGGTGGAGGTGCAGGAGGTCTCTGTTAGGGAATGTCAGAAATAAAAGTTTAGCTTCAGTTTTGCGGTTGCCAGGAAACTACTGCATTTGTTTCCTTTGAGCAGCTGAGGGAGGTTGTTTTTCTGTCTGTGGAACTTTGTATGTTACTTGATTGTAAAGGGAGCCTGGAGTTTGGGGTAGCTGCTCTCAGTTGGCGTCAGATACATCAAAATAAATGACAGATACTTTTCGCCCTCCAGCCGAATAAATGAGGGGGAGGAGGGACGGGGAAGAGGGGAATATCACTGGTCATATTAAAAATGCACAGCACAGAGAGGGGCTGTATGGGGCTCTCACACAAATGAGTGTTCTCGTTTGTCACTGTAATCAAGTGAGCACTACAAAATCAGTGTTATCCAACATGATTATGATCCACAAAACATCATTAAGGAGCAACAACAGCACACAAGATAAAGCAGGGGATGGTTCCCTGAAGGAATCTTTCCATTGACTACAGAGGGCTTCGGATCAGGGTGGGAGGTGTGGATTGGGCCCATTGGCAGATGAATGACATTGAAGTCAATGGGATTCTTGAAACTGACTGCAATGGTAGCAGGATTGGGGCTACACAACAGAGGAGTTTATACACGGGGATTAAGTGTATTGCAGCAGTCTGCACTGGTTCCAGCATGTGAATAAACAAAAGAAACAAGTTGCCATGCAATGAGCAATGGACAAGTATTTACCACCCCAAAAGTCAATATTTTACTAGAAGTAGGACTGGGAGAGCTTACGAAACCAATATATTTTGTTTGTAAACAAGCTTCAAAGCTTTTTTTTGTGTGACGTTGTCAGCTACTAGTATTTACATTTATTTTACTGGCGAAACAGTTCCCAGAAGGATGACTATGGTGAGTTTACGATCCTAACAAAGAGGCAGAGTCACCGCCAACACCTGAGGGTTCAGTGCATGTTAAACATCACGGAGCAAAGTTTGTTGGCTGGCATACTGGGCCAAGATTCTGAAAGATGGTGGCTACCGTTACGCTGCTGAGTCTGTTCTTAGACACCAAAGTAAGTGGCCTGATTTTCAAAAGGGCCCACCAGTTCCCATGAAGGTCAGTGGAAGGAGCTGTTTGGGGCTCGCCACTTTTTTGCAAGTCATGCACTGGAATGTGGATCCAAGCTTTAGGCACCCATGTTTGTAAATCTTAGCCCAGATAAACAACACTGTGTGCTCCTCTAAGGATCTCAAAGCACTTTCAGAGACGTTAACTGTTTAAAGCTTCACAGCTCCTCTGTCCAGAAAATAGGAATTAGACCCATTTTACAGGAGTGGGTGGGTGAGATTCCATGGCCTGCGTTGTGCAGGAGGTCAGACTAGATGATCATAATGGTCCCTTCTGACCTTAAAGTCTATTATTCTATGATTCTACTGAGGGATAAACCCGGGCAGGAAGGGGTTAAGGCCAAGATCCTCAGATACATGCATAGATAAGTACTGAAATCAATGGGCATTAGGTGTGTAAATGTCTTTGAAGATGTGGGACTATGTGACTTGCCCAGGCCACACAGCAGACCAGTCGCTAAGTCTGGAAGAGAATTAGGAGTCCTGTCTCCCAGCTTTTCTCCTAGCTCCTCTTGTTAACACTCCCTGCTTATCAGCAGAAAACTAGAAAGGTACTTGAAGCTCCCGCTCCAGCCTCCATAATGCCTCATTCTCATTTTCAAATGCTAAAATGGATACAGACATGTGGTTTATACTCAACCCTCCTGCCTAGCCAGGAACTGAAATAAAAAAGATGAGGTACAAAACTGAAAGGTCACGGAAAGATCACCAACTGCATGTAACTCTAGAGTCGGCATTTTTTGTCTTTCCCCGCAAATTATTTGTTTCCTGACAACTTTGAATGGGCTGTTTATTAGCACTGCCCTCCTGGGCCAGGGCATCCACAAAGATTCACCTGCCCCAAACATGTCAGTTTCTGGGAAACAGATTCTGTGACTTGACCTTTTTATATTTTTGCTTTCTTACTATTTCTGATAAGTAGGACATCACTGCAGCACAGCTTGAGGCAGCATGACCTTAGCAGCTCTGTGTAAGCAAATCGTCGTTGTTTGGCTGTTGCTGAATGCTGTCCTGCGGATGGTTAGTGTGACAAGGATTGCACTTTCCAGCTCTTTTCTAGAAAAGCAGTGCGGTTCAGTAGACAGGGCAGGAGGCCGTGACTCAGGCAAACAAGTGCCTAGTTCTGGCTCTACCAGTGGCCTGTTGTAGGACCTTGATCCACTCACATTTTGATCACGATAATGATCTTTGTAGAGCTCTTTGAAATAACTGGATGAAAAGTGCTATATAAGAGCTCAGTGTCATTCCCTGCAGTCATTGCTACACAGCAATTTTGTGATGCCAATGGCAAAGGTTTACACTGATAACACCAAACTTATTTCATTCGGGAATTCTGGTAGCCCTTGAATCCCAGGGGCACAGCTGAGCGACTTTGTGCTGACTCCAGGAGCCCTCTAGCCCCTGCTTCCACCCCACTGAGTTGTCATCTCCTGTGCTAACGTGTTATAATCTCACACTAATTTTAAAGGAAAGCTAATCTGTACGGCAAGGGAAAGGGTAGTACAATGGAAAGCATGCCACCCTGGAGGAATGGCATGCAATGTGGAAAAGGGAATATGAGGCTGGATTTCAGAGGAAAACTTCCTGACAGTGAGAGGTGTTATTGGAATGGCTCTCAGACAGCCAGGGCCCAAACCATATAACAGTGTATGCCCTGATTTTGAGAGGTGTTGAAATCAGTGGGAGTTGTGTGGAGCCAAGCATTGCTCAGGATCAGGTCTAAAACAGAGCCAGCACCATGACTGTTGCCAGAAGTGACTAAGAAGCCAGTGCGGTGGGTGCTTTACTCAGTATTTTCTCAGCTAAACTGTGCTGGAACTGGAACCTACCCAACCCTCCTCCACAGTCTGGGGCATGGCTCAGATGATGTGATATTGGCCTTTTCCATCTCTAGTGATTATGATTCTATGAGTCATCTGGAAAGGGGAGATCTCAGCTGTGCTATTTCCTTGGTTTTATTTGCTTGTTTGCTAAAATGGAATCTGGTGGGACACAAACAAGGTCTCTCCTCCTCTGTCAGTTTGTCTCACGTATGGCTGTATTTTTACACCCTCTCTTCACAGATGGACTTCTGGCTCTTTGTTTCTCCCTTACTTGCTTTCTCTTGCTTCTCTCTTTTTCCCCCCGTGGTTCTCAAGGTTTTCGAAGCCACTTCTTCTTTGGATGTCTTCCAAGAGGGGGATTGCTTGCAGTAGGAATTGGTTATGGGATATGAGAACCATTACCTCTGTACTGCTACTTTCCTCAAGCCCAGGTCGGTTATAGCTGCTACCATCTGAGGTCTGTTCAATGGCCTAAGTGAAAGGGCAATTTCCCAGAGGACAAGTGCCCACATCATGCAAATCACTCAGAGCAGAGGCCAAGGACTGAATGGGCATGTAGATGGCCCATGGTCATCCCTCCATTTCATTATCATCAGCAGTTGAATGTGAAGAAGTTTGCACTGCTGCTGCCTGTCTTTAATTTGTTCTTGTATTTGTTTATCTGTGGATAAATAGCAAACTTGATTGTCCAGGGATAGCTCCTGTCAGCACCCTTAACAAGCACCAATTCCAATAAAAGGGCAAACAAACTGATCAGAGAAGGCCTCTTTTCTCCCTAGCCTCCACTGCCTGGATTCTGGCTCCCTCTGCCATTACTCATTTTAACTCCATAGGCTAATTTCTCAGCTCTTGTAAATTGCTGTAACTTCAGTGACGTCAGTGGTGCTATGTTGAATTATACCTGCTGATTACATTTGGCCCTGTAATTCTGTTATCTAATGCTGACAGTTGTTTTAAGATGTGTGAGAGGTGCTTTGCATGATTAAGTTGTAATATATTGTGCTGGTTGGGCTAGTTACCTGCATTTCTTTTTCTGCTTTCCCAAATTGGTGTTTGTTAATATTGCTCCTAAGTTGACTGATTTAGGCCTGATTTTCTAAAGCAGCCTGTAATTTTGTGTGCCTCTATTTTAGAGTGACCAATTTTGTGCCCACTAATTTCTCAAGTTGGGTACCCAACCCTAGTTAATGGGAAATTTGGAACACTTTAGCTCAAGGATCTGTTTTTCAGATGTGCTGAGCCTGCAGCGATCCTGTTGGTTTCATCGCAATTCCAGCTGTCTTGAAAAATAAGTCAGGGGAAGAAGGGGACTTAGCTTTACTGCTGTATTACTTCACTTTTGCACAAGCAGACAGTGTAAAACTGAGTAATACAGTGGTGACTCAGACCCAATAAGGTTCAAGTGACGAATATGCTCTTGTCTTGATTATGTAGAAGCATCCTACAGGCGATTTTGTGAGCGCCTTACACGGGGAGAAGTTACTGTCAGAAATAAGCCATTGGAGTCAATGGGGAGTATTCATGGGAGGAACTTTTCACCAGTATGAGCCAGGGGTTCACTCTGACGATAAAGCACTTAGTTTTAAATCTAGTCACCTTTCAAGGATGCTGTAGTTAAAGTCCAATGCGTTAATCAAAACCTCCACTCTTACACATAGGCTTGAAGGATCAGATTTTATTGGAAAATGTTGATTTCACTGTACACACAAAAAACTCACACAAAAAACATATCCATCGCTAATAATCAAAATTCACAGATAGGCCAGGTAAGAAAAATGCTGCTTGAGAACTTATTAGAGTTTGATTTAAGGATATTGACTTTGCATGTCATGACTTGCGATGTTGATTATGTTTTAAGAATTATGAAGCTTCGACTTTTTGAATCTCAAGTTCTATCATTAAATAATTATTGTCTGACATCCTGATTGTCTGACCTTTCCCCCACAACTTCTTGTAACTGTGAACATTTAAATCAATGCACTTTGAAAAAAATGCTTAAAATATATATAGAAAATTATTGGTCAAAATTATAAAAAAATAAATAAAAAAATAATTCTGCCAAGCCTATTTATATACAAAAGGCTAGATTCTGCTGCCCTTACACAGAGAGAACTCACTCACCTGACTAGTTCTATTGAGGTAAATGGGGTTACTAGAGTGACAAATGCTAGTTTCCGGAGTATAAAATTGAACTGGGCCCAAAAGGAGCAAGTGAGGGATCAAATAGCATTGATATAAAATTGGAGAAAATGCTTTTTAATTGGATCACATGCTTCGCTGTGCCTGACAGCCACTTACCTGTCTGGTGAAAAAGAAATGAGAAATATCAGCTCCCCCGCAAAAAAAGAAAACGCTCTCCACAAATTTTGTCTCCCTTTTTTCGTTGAGTTTGCATATTTCACTTCTACAGGGGGAATAACAGCTGCGATCTTGCCTCATCACAATTGCAAAGAAACGATGATCCCCTTTTGCTGCATTTCCTAATTCCCCCAGTTCCTCTTTCAGGTTTATGCCTTTCTGTATGAAGCTGTCTTGGTAGCATGGAAATTAATTGAAACGAGTATGACTAAGAGGGGAAGACCCGAGAATGTCAGGATTTCAGTAGTAGCTCCTGAATTGCGTAAGTGCTATTTTTAAAGTGATTGCAGACAATGTTTTGAATCATGGTAAACGTACTCAGCTAAAGACAGGCCATTTCTTCTCAAAGGCTGAGCCTGACCATTTAGCATCTGACTTTAGTCTGACTGTGACAAAGCTTGCAAATTGATACAGCCTGGGTCCTAATAATAACCACCACAGTTAGATGGTGCCGTTAATTTGATACATTACAGACATGGGGCCCAATCCAGAGAAGTGCCATGCAACCACAACTCCCATTGGAGCAAAGCTCAAGAGAGTACTGATTATTATAGCCTGCTCTTTTATGGCCTCCTTGATAACCACAACACTCTTTCAGTGCACTAAAAATCCCACAGCTAGGAGATCACACTCCATAGCCATCAATCTGACTAAGCCCCCATCTCTTTATATCATTCCACTTGTTCTCCCTGTGCCAAAATACCAAATATGAGCTTCTTGTCCTCACCTTCAGGTCCCTCCATATCTCTTCCCCTCTCTACTTATCCAACCTTCTGGTGTCCATCCCTGCCTTTGCCTGTCCACCAATAACACCAGGCTTGTTTGTCCACTTTTTGTGGACTGTTTGTCCACTTTTCCTGCCAACAACTTTGGACTTTCTCCCATGCTGCTTTCTATACGCAGGATACCCTTCTTGAGCTGTTCAGAAGGAGTCTTTTTCTCCTCCTGCAAACTTGCTCCAAAATGAACCGTCTAAGATATTTCTTCTGTTCAAAAAGCAAAAAAAAAAAAAAAAAAGAAACAAAGAAAAGAAAGAGGAAAAGAAAAGTCATCCTCTTTATTCCATCATGCTATGTGGTCGCCCACACTAAGTAACCACATTATCTTATTGGCGGCTTCCCTCCCCTCTCCTTTCCTCCCTTCCTTCTTCAAGCTAGAGCTGGTCAGGAATTTTCTGTTGGAATACCTTTCCTAATGGAAAATCAAAATGAAATATTTTGTTTTGGACTGGGTCAGCATTAATATGTGTGCACTTGAGGTGCTGCAGTGCCTCATGGGAGTTTTAGTTCAAGTGCCTCATACCCCCATTTTCCTGTGTGGGCCAAGTCCTCCGATTGGACTACATCACCCAGAATGCACTCTGGTCTCCACTTTGGCTGAACTGCCATGGTGCTTCATGAGATCCAATGACTGCAGTGCATCATGGGAGATGTAGTTTGGCGTAGGACCCAAGCCTGTCAGGAAGAACGAGGGCACAAGGCACTCAAGTAACATCTCCCTTGAGGTGCTGCAGCAGCTCAGGCAGTTGCAGTTTAACATCAAACCTATCCAAACAAAAAATGTTTTGACATTTCGGAGCAATTTTTTTTCTGAACTTTCCATTCCACGAAAAATGTCAATAGTTTGGTTTTTTTGGTCATGATTTGGAATGAAAATAAATGTTGAAATATCAGTATTGCCAGCTCCAGGTAGTCAAAAATCATGAGTCAGGCTCCAGAAATCCTGTGACTGGCTTAGAAATCATGAGATTTTAAGACTTTTTTAAAAAAATAAATGGATTCTTTATAATTACCTTCTGTTTTTTGGGCCTTTAGGGTACATGCCACATGCATGTTCAAGCGTTTCTCAGCAACCATGGAGGCTAGAACTGAATTTAAAAAAAATAAAGCTGAGAGTCTAATAAAATTGTGAGAGTTGGCAACACTGAAATATTGACAGTTCCTCTGGGATGGTTATTCTTATTATCAACCTGCTCTAGTTTCAACCCTCTTTTCATCATGTCTAACGCACTTTGCAAGCTCCTTGCAATACGGTTCATCATTTCGTTCTGTTTAGGGAGTAGCGTCACACAAACTGGGGTACTGATAAAAATAATAAAGAAAAAAATATTAATCAGGCCCATTGCTAAAAATACAGTCTTTGCCTTGACGAGCTTACCATCTGAATAAGGCAAGATAAACAAACGTAGGAGAACAGCTCAGGCACAGGAAGGTGTGGGGTTAGCTGACAGAAAGAGAGCGGGAGGATTGCATGAAGATCGGTTTCGAAGAGGAGTGGATGAGGACAGGCATGAAGTTGACTTCAAGGGAGTTATGATGGTTTGCTCCAGCTGAGGATCTGTCCCTGAGAATGGGAAAAGAACATGGAAGGAGACAGGTGAAAGCTCTGGAATGATACAGGAATCAAGAAGGTAAAGAGGAGAGGGAAATGAAATCAGAAATGCTGGTTGGGGAAAGATAAGCAGGGAGTTATAAGTGAAGGTCTTGAAATGGATGTGGTAAAGGGCAGGGAGCCAATGGAGTGAGTCAAGGATAGAGGTGAAGTAGCTGGTGTTAGAAGTGCAGAAGATGACCCTAGCAGGGGCATTTGGCACCGCTAGAAATGGGGAGAGATGAGGCAATTGCTTCCATACCAAAGTTTCAGGTGGCACTGTCCAAATTTCTATGGCATCGTGGAGACACTACTGGGTGCAGGATGTGCCTCTGTGGGCCAAATTCTGCTCTCATTTGCATCACTGTCGAAATGCTCAGTGGGAAATGGAGATAGTTTTGTACTGTACGTTCCCATCCCTCCCAGAGCATTTGTTAAGTACTCAGGTGCATACTAAATATGCTTTACATAGATAACATGTTCTATACACATGTCCTTCTAAGCATTCAGGGTCTCATTGATTTCAATGGGTTTTTGGTCGGGACCCCATTATCCTGCAAGTTGCGGCGGCTTGTGCTCAGAGGTATTTTGGTGCCTAACTCCCATTGAAATCAATGGAAGTCAGGTGCCTAAACACCTCTGTGGTTCTGAGCCTGAGAACCTATGATCTGCCGAGCACTTTCATCTCTCGTTGATTTCCCATTGTAGTCACTGAAGCGGAAGGCACTTGCTATTTTGCATTCCGCACCTTTCAGGATCAGGCCCCTTGACTAGCAATCTGGAACGTGCCAGACTTCCAAGGTTTAAACCTAGCCCGGAAAGTGCAAAACAGACTCCTCAAGTTTTAGTAATAGTTAATTATTGCACTTAAATGGACTGGGTTTCCTGTTTCCTATCTGACAGGTCTGGTTTCGAATGGCCTAGTCTGCCTGTGGTTAGCCCATCAGTATTGCAACTTGTTGCTGTCTTGTTTACTCTCTGCATTTGTGCTGGAGAGCAAGAGAAGGAGCATATGGAAATCCCTTAAATCCAAAAGACTGAACTAGGCTGAAAATTGTCTCTTCTAACCCTATTATTAGGATTAGTAGAGTGACAGTTAGCTATAAAGGATGACAGATTGCTTTTCCAAAGGAAGATAAGATGTGTAGCTCTATTTGTGGAAATCAGAGGTGTTTTGATGGCATTGAAACTATGCAGCACAGCCAGATCCAGAAGCTGGCACTGGATTTGAAATGGAGTGAGATATTTCATGTCCAGTCATAAAATGTATAGTTCTGCCAGCTACTGCAAGATAAGGCTAATCCAATCTCCTGGTGTAAATTAATAGCCGCAGGTTACAGGGAGGATTTTTAAAGAAAGCGCAAAATACAGACTATACAGTGAACACGATGGGGCATTTTGCCTTCCTCTGAAGTATCAGGCAGTGTGGTTCAGTGGATAGAACATGGGCCTGTGGGTTAGGTGACTTGGGCTTTAGTACCAGCTTTGCAATGAATGCACTGGGTGACTTTACACAAATCACTTAACTTCTCTGTGCGGGATGATAGAAATGTTGGGGGGTGAAATCCTCAAAAAGATTCAAACCCAAATTTTTCTACTTTTTAAATCCATGACAGACCTCATCTCAATGTTCTGAATTTTGATGCAATTTCAAAATTTTGAATTGCAAGTAACAATGGGAAGGGGAAGGAATCAAATCTTTTCGTGACCAAGTCTGCCCTCTGTAGCTCAGTTTCTTCATCTCTAACCTGTGGACAGTGCAGTGGTCCTGTAGTGGTCGTGGATGGAAGAGGACCAAGGGGGAGATCAAAGATTTGGTCCCTGGACCGGATCTCAGTGTGTCGCAGAGAGACCAATCTACATGACAGCCTGGCATACGATCACAGTCATGAGTTCTGAAAGAAGGCTATAAAAGGCGCCAACCCTGAATAAGGAAGTAGCAAGAAAGAAAAAGGAGAAGAAGAAGAAGAGATATTTTATACAGAGATAATTGAGATCTATAGATAACAAGCATAATGTAAAGGCTAAGTGTTATTACCATGATGCTTTTACAGAGACCCATGAGATCATAGTGTATCTGGTGACACATCACACAGGCACAAAGCTTTATACAGGTTTGAATAAAAGTATTTTCATTCAGTTCCATGCTTGGCTGCTGACAGTTGATTTTCTTTGCTGTGCTAATGAAATCCAGAAATATTAAAGATAATGAAGACATAATGAATAACAAGCCTTAAATATACCATATTTTAACATTTGAGATACATTCCTTCCAGGATCTCTGAGAATTTCTCCATTGAACAGCTCATAGTAACACAGTTTTATCAACCTCCTATAATATTAGCATCCAGAAACCCCAGCAGAGGCAGGGGCCCCTTTGTGCTTGACACTATCCAAACACATTACAATAGAAAGCCTTTGCTCCAAAGAGCTAACAGTGTAAGTGAAGGAAGCAGGACACGCTCTGGGATGGGGTATGAACCTGTGTCTCCAAGGGAGACTATTTGATCATCCTGCCTCACCTCACAACAATTTAGGACAGGAAGTAAAGAAGAATCCCATATTCAAATGAAACTGCAAGGAGATTGAGCTAGCCAGTATATAGGCCAATTGGAATTTGGCCAGTTCACTGGGATTAACACCCATTAACATCATTAATGAGCCCAGGCAATCAGGGTTTCAGGTTTACAGGTCAGGAAGACAGAATTGTGCTCTTCTAAGACTGGGGTTGGCCATTAGTCTTGATGGGAAGAGTGCCTGGTACCACCTGTTGAATCACCACAACTTGTGCTTTGTTGTTCCTTGGAAGTCTCCCAACCAAAGACCAATCCATTTTCCTTTATGGGACCTGCCAAGATCACAGCTCAAGCCAGGCCAAGGGCCTGATCCTTTTCCTACTGAAGGAAACCACCCGTCAGTGCTGTGCCCTGTGAAAACAGCAGCTGATGTCCATTCACATGTATGTATTTCAGAAATCTAAACAAAAGGAGAGTTTCAGGGTTTCTTTCCATACAATCTGTTATTCACAATCTTGCTAGAACAAAGAATCATAGAAATGTAGGGCTGGAAGGGACCTCAAGAGGTCACCAAGTCCAGCCCCTTGTGCCGAGGCAGAATCAAATAAACCTAGACCATCACTGACAAGGGGTTGTCCAATGTGTTCTTAAAAAACAAGGACCACATGGCTTTGAACCTGGTGCTGAATCCTGCAGCCCTGGTTCAGTCCTTACCCAGAAAAAAAAACCCATAGAAGTTTCAGCCCTTGGGGCATTTTGCTTTCACAGTCTCATTGCTTCCCTATGTGTGGTGACTGCTGAATGTTCCTAAACCTGTACAAATAGAGACGTTGGCACTCACAGCAGAAGGTGGGAGGCGTAGTCACCTGTCCTTGGACATCCTTAGGCACATTTTACACACTCTACCTGAAGGAAAATGCATAAAGTGTAACATGGGCAGCAATCTGATCTGCTGTGCTCATAGAGAGAGGGGCACAGTCCTGCTTTCAGAAGTCATGCTGCCTTCCAAGCCTCCGCAGCACACAACGTAAAATTCTCCTCTCCTCTCGCCAGTCCTGTCCCTTGGCACGGATGTCACACTGGGTCCAATCATGCGAGAGACAAAGTGTCTCCTCTGGTGCCCTGAGCGCCCTCAACGCGCGAGGAAATCAATGGGGCATAGCTCCCTTTGTGCTGCTCCAGTTGCTCTCACATGTGCCAGCACTGTGCAGAGAATCTGGAAGCCGCTGCCAGCTCTGTGATGGCCACTCTGTCTTAGAATCATAGAGTCATAGAAGATTAGGGTTGGAAGAGACCTCAGGAGGTCATCTAGTCCAACCCCCTCCTCAAAGCAGGACCAACCCCTTGCTTTGTGAAGCACACAATCTAGCCTGGTGGGAACCCTGCAGGACCAAGGTCACTATCCACAGTGCAGATTAGAGAGGGGAATTTGACCTGTAGCTGAGATCTCTCTCCTCAAGACTAGGAACGCTTAAATACATGAATAATTGGGTCTTCTGCTGTGGGTTTGCTACCCTGCCAGCTTCTCCCGCATTCATGCATTACACAATGAACGCAACTATGCCTGTCAAGCGCAGCCCTAAATGCAAGGTGGTGCAGAGCTGCGCTATTCCTGGGGGCGCTCTGGGTGGGCTTGTGCATCGACGATGCTCCCTCCTGGATTGGAAAGAGATGTGTGCCTCTGTCTTCCCCCACCTTGCACACTCATGCAGGGTTCAAGCCTTCTCTTTCTTTGGTGTTCTTCCAATGTTCTAGGGCAGGGATCTCCTTTTCCTGACACTAACCCAGCTCCGCAGGATGTTGGGGGGAGTAGTATCTTGTGTTCTTGTGTGCATGTCTCTTAGCAGATTCAACTTTTATATGACTGGGCCGGGCAGCGGACTTCTTTTCTGGATGAAGTCCATGCCTATTTTAAGGGTGCGTAGGCCTTTTGCTGGCATTCAGCACGGGGTGAATTACACCCTCTGTCGATGCAGGAATTGTTTTTCTGAAATGCTGTGCGACGATGTCCATTTCTCTGAATTTCAGGCAGCTCTGTGCTGTTAAACATGAGAGTGGAAATGACATGTCTGGTAGTCCACAAATTATGACAGAGAGAGACAGTCATTTTGTTTAATGTGTGGCATGACAGGAAATGTTTCACTATCAGCGGACACAGTCCCTACAGGTAAGAAATCCCCCAGGAATGGTGGAGAGCTGGAAAGGGCCAGTTTAAATGGGGTTTGTTGGGACCATCTGCAGAATGAAGAGACAGGAGGTTCTGGGGCTTTGCAATGGGAAGGCCAATGTAAAGTCTGCAGATACCATCTGAGCAGTTTCCTGAGCAGTTTCCCAAAGAGATGCTAACACACTGAAAGAGGCAGGTGGGGTTTCCCTGCTATCTTGGTGTCCAGTTTCAGCAGTAAATAGAGTTGAAAAGTCCTGATGCCAGTGCTGGAAATGTAATCTTCCTTCATTGATCTGTTGCTGATGGGAGCCCCTGATGTGTACTCTCTCTCACCACATCTTACTTGTATGTGAAATGTTAGGTTTCAACAGGCAGCCCTCTTTCTTAATGTGGACGTTACTCCATTTCAGTTGCTTTATATCACCATGTACGGTGGAACTTCTGAAATGCTTCAGGGCCAACTGACTGTTGCTTAGATTTGCTCAAAGGTCAGGGCATGAAGACATACCGACTGGTTCTTTCAGTGCCACTTGCTTTTTATTTTCTGGGAGGGAAAAAATGTCATGATTCTCACCCTTATTTTTTTTTTAAAGTTTCTAAACCAACCACATTAAAAACAATGGGCACAGATGATTTCCCATGTCTACCCTGATGTGACACACTGAGGCAGGTTACAACAGTGCTGGTCGGTTATGTCACACAATATGATGTGGTAATACAATGTGACAGCAAGACAAAACGCAAGACTCTGGGTCAAAAAAGGGTTGCTTTCAAAAGTAGCCTGTTTCTACCCTTCCCATGGTGCAAGAAACATTTCACCCAGAGTTAATGTCACAGGTGCCAAACCAGCCCTCTAGCCCCAATCCCTGTTTGTAGCTCATTTCTGTAGCTTTGGTTGGCATTGCTGATTTCGATCTTTCCTGGGCAGCCAAGGAAAATTGAGGGGAGAAAGGGAGACAGGAGATGCTATTTTTGTGCCTTTACTTCCCACCCTAATCCCTTTCTTTATTAATGCTCATAGAAGGGGCCCGATTATCAGTTCTAGAGATTTAGGCTGGCACTTTCAGAAGTGCTCAGCATTGGCCTAACTCAGCTCCCATTGAAGGCAATGGTAAAACTCCACTTGGTTTCAGTGGGAGCAGAGTTAGGTCAGTGCTGAGTGCTTTTGAAAAGCCCATCCTCAAATCCTCTGTGTAGTATGAGCAACAGAAATACAAATTTCCTCAGCCAATGCCCCCAAACCCTGCACTGGAGATGTACTC
Source organism: Lepidochelys olivacea (assembly GCF_965140295.1). Taxonomy (NCBI): domain Eukaryota; kingdom Metazoa; phylum Chordata; order Testudines; family Cheloniidae; genus Lepidochelys; species Lepidochelys olivacea. The sequence goes on along the minus strand of NC_140412.1, from coordinate 21,124,996 downwards.
CTCCACCCCCCACCCCTGCCAAGGGCAAGAGGATGGTTTTAACTATAGTTATCAGGAAAAATATTGCAAATGTGTATTATTTATGTTATTTGACTGTAAGCCATTCATCAGAGAGGAGGAATGATCCAGTGGTTAAGGGATTAGCCTAGGACTTAGAAGACTGTGGTTCAATTCCCTGCTCTGACACAGACATCCTATGTGATCTTGGGTAAGACCCTGAGCCACTCTTTGCCTCAGTTCCCCATCTGTAAAATGGGAATACCTCATAGAGGTTGTGAGGATAAAGACTATGAAATGACTTGAGATCTACTGATGGAAAGATCTACTTAACAGTTGGGTGTTTTCATATGCCTCTTGTCTTATCTTGTAAGCTCCTTCAGGAAGGGACTCTGCCTTCAAATGTGTTTTTAAAGCATACAACACAATGGTGCCCTGATCCTTTTTGTGAGTTCTGGCCCAGTTGTAGCCTAAATATTAAATGGTAATAATCATTTCCTCTCTCTGGCCTAATCCACGGTTGAGCTCACTGCCTGCAAGGGGAAGAGGAGACGAGATGAGACCAATATTGATTAAACTACACAAAGAACCTCTGTAATACAGCAAGGTGCTCAGATGTTGTGGTGATAGCTAGCTAGACCAGGTCTGTAAAGCAGGGAGCTGGAAGATTTAGAGGGATGGAGCTCTCTGCTCCCTCTACAGGGAAGGGTGGGGGGAAGCCAGCTACGATCAGCTTCATGTTGCTTACCCATAGTTCCACCCGCTGAGTTACATTGCTTTAGTTGGAATTTATTTATGTTCTGAATGAAAGGAACGGCTGTAGGAATTGTGCAGGATATGCCCTGCAAGGGCTGGGTCCTCCTGAGTTTACAGGTCGTGGGCTTTGGGTTGGTAACAAAATTCAGGTTTAATAGAAAAGAGTTTGTTTTCCAGACCAAGGGTGTGTCTCTCTCTCTGGGGTAATTGAAGGGGTGATTACAAGTTGAGTTGTCATATCTGTGCTAGCTGTAATGGCTAAAAATAGTACTGAAGATGTGGTAGCACAGATTACAAGGTATGCACTTGTATTACTAGCCTGTGCGGATGGTTTTATTGCTGTATCTTTGCTGCTGTTTTGAGCCATTAGCTAGATTAAAGCTAGCCTAGGTAAGCCTTCCTGAACTTCAGTGACACCTTTGATTGCAGGGGACTGGACTAGATGACCTCTCGAGATCCCTTCCAGTTCTATGATTTCTATGATTCTGAGGAGCAGGCACTCTCGGGGTCCTGGTTTGCTCTGGGATCCTTCTCTGGAGTTTCTGTGCCCTGCGTGGAGAGACTTGGCATGCCTTGAGCAGGTCAAACCAGCAGCAGCCCTAGTTCAGAGCTGATTTCGTAACACTGCCTGACCAGAGCAGTATTGCAGAGCTGACTTTGCAATGTGGCCTGAGTGGACTAGCAGACCGAAAGAACGGATTGCTCAGTGACTTGACACATGGTGGCAGTGCTGAGCTGACTTCCTGACACCCCAAAGTACCAGGCCAGCAGAAGTAGGGCTGAAATTACAGAACTGGACTAGGCAACTGTCCACTGGAGTGGGACCTGGCAATACCATATCTCTAAGGGCTGGAGCAGATCAGCAGAGAAATGCCACCCCATTATATCGTTTGACTACCACTGAGACTAATTTGACCCATGAGTGGGGTCTGCAGTGGGAGTAAGAGTTCTGGACCTCTATAAGATGGACATTCATTACTTTGAACTATGGTGTTGACCAAACTCCTTATGCACTGATTTGGGTGGCTTGTTTTCTTGTACTTAGATAAGGCTTGTTTTGTTTCTTTTGGTTGTTTTATCTCTTTCCTCCCCAAATAAAAATATATATTTGGGGCTCCATGTTCACCAAAGTGCCTTCCTGTGATTGGGGAAAAACTGCCCGCAAAGGTTGACCAGGGAGGTTTTATTTCCATTTCCTGGAGCCAGAAATGAGTATGGGGACTCAAGCTACAGTTTTATTTATTTTAGAACAAAATAAATAGAATTCTAGTCAGACTGAACCCAGCCCTTATTGGCCCCTGGCAGAAGGGTTACAGCTACATAGAGGTTGCCTGTTAATTTCTACGGTGGAAGTAGCTCTAATAAATTTGTTAGTCTCTAAGGTGCCACAAGTACTCCTGTTCTTTTTGCAGATACAGACTAACATGGCTGCTACCCTGAAACCTTTGATGTGGACTATAACTGAGCGTGCTGGCTCCTCTAAGAGCTAGCAGGCTGCCTGTAACTGGAGTTTGGTACTTTAAAGCAAAGGAACTCTGGGAGATGTAGTCACCAGAGACACGCTGGGAATTGTAGGCTGCTGCAAGGTATGCTGGGAAGGAGTGAGTAAGACTACATGAGGAGCTGCCATTTGCTCAAAACAGATTAGAGAGTTGCAAGGAGGAAAAAAAACCCCATCTTGGGAACGGGGGTGAAGGAAAGAGGCCTGAGGTAATATACTATTGATGATTAGAAGCTCAGTGTGAGTTATTATTTAGGGGCTCCAGGTTGCTCAAAGGTGTGAGGGAGGCTCCTTTCAATCCCTGCTCCAAAATGGGAAGGATCAGTGCGGAGAAAGACTCTGGAACTACAGAGCCGGGGGTGGGTGTAGGAGCTGTTTAGTCCTGTGTTATCAAGACCGATTAGCAGAGCTTCATTTGTGTCAGGGCTTGCCAGAGCTGAGACCTGGCACCTCTGGGCTGGCTGCGTCAGTTATGAAAGTAAAAAAATTGCTTGAGACCTGGCACCTCTTTCATTACAAATTAAACACTGCTGTGAAGCCTGAGGAGGATGAAGAACTGTTGTGTGTTAAGACTTCTGGTTTCCTCTTCAAAGGGGAAGATTTCACAACTTTGCAGGAGGTCCCAGCTATTCAACCAGGTGGGGACACTGAGTCAGTGAACTACTGGCCATGGGGTAAGAGTCTGCTATGTGGATGTTTGTGGGAATGGACTGGGATCAGCATCCTGTATTGCCACCTATCTGGAAGATTGCTCAACAGTGCTGGAGCTGTTGCATATCGATTTGTCTTTCTTCCTGTAAAATGGCTGGGCCAATAGCTGATCTTTCAGGGAGAAGGAAATCATATAAACTGCTCTAGTTACATCTTCAATAAAAACAGAGATAGGCAAACCATGGGGTGGTTCAGATGCAGATCCCATTTAATCCAAAACCCCAAAGCTGAAGAGGTGGGAGGCTCTGCCTAACTGGTTCCCGTTTCTGCTCATTGCTGTTTGAAGCAGAGATCTTCAAAACAAAACACTTTTGGTTTTGCAAAGCCTGTTGGGTTTCTTGTGAAATTAAATCCTAACAGAGTAACTGGGATTGGGTATCATAGCATCAACTCTGTAAAGTGTAGGAGCAGTTGAGAGAAATACAGGTTGGCTTGGGCCAGAGCTAATCTAAATCCCTGATGTCTACAGGGAAACAACAAGTTCCTTGCTAGGCCCACTTCCCCATAGTCCTTCTAAACCTTTGTGTAATAGGTAGTTCTCACATGGTAGCCTTCTGCAAAAGCTGGCAATTCTACCACCGTCTCATTTCACATAGATCACTGAACAGCTACCTGATGGTAACAGCCTATGACTTGTGTTGCTTTCAATTCAAGAAACTGCAGGTGTGATTCTTCACTTATCCCCTAATCATCCAGTCCCCTCTTCTTTGCAGTTTCTAAGGAGTAAAAACTCATTATAGTAAAAACTCTGGATATTTTAAACATTTTGCCAAGTTTTCCTACCAGTCTTATAATTCTCTGGTTATCCAGTTTATAGTGGGGGTAAATTTCACCCTGTGAAGAGGGCCAGCATGATATCTGTGTATCACTTGAGTCTCACTTAAGCCCTCACACAAGGACTTTGGTAGCATATAGACCCGGTACTTGCTGCAGGAGTGAATTTCACTCTGCACGATTTTATAACTACTCTGACTCTAGGAATCAAGGACACTTGTGCAGAGGACACATTCTGAAGAGCTTATTACTTAGCACTCATCATTCACTTAAGCCTTTGAATCCTTTGTAGATAGCTATAGAGGGAGCATATTCATGAGCTTGAAGACTTTTATGCTGCATGCTATTCATTTCCAAGGGAACAAACAGGAATGACTTTGAAAAGCTGAATAGCCTGTGAGCTAAATTATGGATTTTTCAAAGTCTGTGGGTTTTTTTTTAACCACTTGTTTAGAACTCATCTATGTTTGGAGAGATTCCAGATTTCAGTCAATAGGGGATAGGATTTTCAAAATTGCTCAGCATTGGCCTAAATGTTCCCATTGATGTTCAAGGGGAACTTTACCATTGACTCGAATGGGAGAAGAGTTAGGCCGATGCTGAGTGCTCTTGAAAATCCCAACCTGCCTGTTCTGTGAGCCCTGAAACTTGACATGGGAGTCTTACTTAGGACAGGTCTACACTCAAAATGCTGCCGTGGGAAGACACTACTACACTGATGGGAGAGCTTCTCTCCTCAGAGTAGTTAATCCACCTCTGAGAGAGGTGGTAGCTATGTTGTCAGGAGAAGCCCTTCTATCGACGGAGTGCTGTCTATACCAGCAGGTAGATTCGTATAACTTTGTAACAGTATAACTTTGGGGGATTTTTCACACCCCCTAGTGACATTGTTATCCCAAGGTAAGTTGATTGTGTAGATGTGGCCTTAGAGTCTTATAGAAAAGAATGGACCAAACTCTACTGTCAGTGGGTTGGCACAGGTGGATTTGATTGCAGAATCTAGCCTAGTAGATTCATACAAAGTTCATTGTATCAAATTAGGTGTAGGAATGTGATAAAGAAGTCAGAAGAAAATTGGTATTGGAAAACCTTGGAAACGCAGTTTGTCTTGTGATCTGACATGAAAAGAATGTTGCTGGGGGTCGGTGTGTCTGGAGGGAGCTTTTCTGGAGTACTATGTAACCTAACTGGAGTCCTCCTAAGGTACTATTGTACTGTGTTGAGACTGGTGTGTAACCTTTCCCATTGCCCTCTGGTATATCACTACCAATAGCAGATAGCATTATGCAATGTTTTGTCATCCTGAATCGTTAGGTACTGGCCAATGCCAGGAGCATGGTACTATTAATTGCTACTGTCAAGGTTCCTCCCCCACTCTGAACTCTAGGGTACAGATGTGGGGACCTGCATGAAAACCTCCTAAGCTTACTTTTACCAGCTTAGGTTAAAACTTTCCCAAGGTACAAATTAATTTTATCCTTTGTCCTTGGAATAACCACTGCCACCACCAAACTCTAAATGGGTTTACTGGGAAACTTAGTTTGGACACGTCTTTCCCCCCAAAATCCTCCCAACCCTTGCACCCCACTTCCTGGGAAAGGTTTGGTAAAAATCCTCACCAATTTGCATAGGTGACCACAGACCCAAACCCTTGGATCTGAGAACAATGAACAAGCATTCAGTTTTCTTACAAGAAGACTTTTAATAGAAATAGAAGTAAATAGGAGTAAAGGAATCACCCCTGTAAAATCAGGATGGTAGGTACCTTACAGGGTAATTAGATTCAAAACATAGAGAATCCCTCTAGGCAAAACCTTAAGTTACAAAAAAGACACACAGACAGAAATAGTCATTCTATTCAGCACAATTCTTTTCTCAGCCATTTAAAGAAATCATAATCTAACGCATACCTAGCTAGATTACTTACTAAAAGTTCTAAGACTCCATTCCTGTTCTATCCCCAGCAAAGCAGCATACCGACAGAGAGACACAGACCCTTTGTTTCTCTCCCTCCTCCCAGCTTTTGAAAGTATCTTGTCTCCTCATTGGTCATTTTGGTCAGGTGCCAGCGAGGTTATCTTTAGCTTCTTAACCCTTTACAGGTGAGAGGATTTTTCCTCTGGCCAGGAGGGATTTTAAAGGGGTTTACCCCTTCCCTTTACATTTATGACAGCTACTCATTTAAAATTAGATTCTGCCAAGTGCTGATCTTTGTCCCCAGTCTAGCAAAATAATTATAAATGCATACAAGCTTAGAATGTGCTCAGCTGAAGTTATTGAGATTAGTATATAAAATTAAGTATGTATCAAGAACTGAACCTTGCAGACAAGGAAGACTAACACAGAGAAGAAAAAAATATGTGCAAAGGGAGAGTATGGGAAGATAACTGGTGAAGAGATCGGTGTTGGGAAGGTTTGGGGGCGGGGGGAGAAAGGGGTTTTTAAGAATTGATATAAAGAAGGCTAGCAAATATTGGCCCTGTTTGGAATAGGCTGCCATTGTACCAATGGGATGTGTGTTCTTACTGTGCAGACAGTAAAATAAAGGACAGGGTAAAATGAATGTCAGTCTGTCTTGTAAGGTTCATGAACAGATGTTTCTGGGTTTACCTGAAGATGTAATTCAACCACTAGGGCTGCAGTACTGCTCTTGCTGCAGAAGTAGTTAGGGGTTATTATGTCTTTGTCGTTGTTTTTTTGCATTTAGCTGTGTCTCTATTGCAGGGGTTGGCAACCTTTCAGAAGTGGTGTGCCGAGTCTTCATTTATTCACTCTAATTTAAGGTTTTGCATGCCAGTAATACATTTTAACGGTTTTAGAAGGTCTCTTTCTATAAGTCTATAATAGATAACTAAACTATTGTTGTATGTAAAGTAAATAAGATTTTTAAAGTGTTTAAGAAGCTTGATTTAAAATTAAATTAAAATGCAGAGCCCTCTAGACCGGTGGCCAGGACCCGGGCAGTGAAAATCCGCTTGTGTGCTGCCTTTGGCATGCGTGCCATAGGTTGCCTACCGCTGCTCTATTGGGTGATATTGAGGAAAATGGCAGCCCAATAACCAAAAGAGATTTAACAGACAGGATATCTTGAGCGTGACTGTGTTCTTCTTTCCTTTTTTCATTCTTGGAATCTATACAACTTTTGTATTGGGAGCTATACTTTGAATACAGTGTTCTGGAGGAATGGCTCAGAAGGCCCTGAGTTCTAATCATGGTTCTGACATTGGGTAACCTTGAACAGATCTGTTTCCATTTTCCTATCTGTGAAGTAGGGACAATAATACTAACCCACCAAATTGATAGGGGTGTCACAAGGTTAATATCAGTACAGTGCTTTGTTCACACAAAAGTTATATATCACTATTCAAGAAGACACAAAACATGGAAAAATAGCATTTTTCTGAAATGCTTCGTGGTCTTCCTGGCGCATTGGAAGTGAAAGGCATAATACTTCCAATGAGACTGTCAGCCAAATAGCCAATTTGATGTCTCAAATTCAGAACAAGCAGTGCTTGGTTGCCTTTTAGAGTCTAATTGTTGGGGCTTTCTCCATTTATGACTGAACAATTGCATTATCATATTAAAAATCACTCCCTATTTATGCCATTCTTAATAGATTTTAAATGCAGGTCTACTTTAGGAAAGTGGATTATAATAGAACAGATTATGCATTTTTCTCCAGCTTTTTAGGTGTACTCGTACCGACGGCTGCTATTGTTGATGAGACCGTTGCAGAGCAGTCGTGTAGCAACCACCTCTGAATAGCTCAATGTCGAAAGCTTTAATTCTCCATTTAATAATAGTGAAACTAGTTAATACTAATTCTATACAATCATTTCCAAAGCTGCTTAGAAAGCATGAATTCATGGATTTAGTCTGTGACATGAGGGAATGGCATGCGACATAATTACAAGGTCAAGAAAAGCAGAATTATAATAGTGATTAGAACTGTATGGAATAGGTGCATCAAGCCTTGGACCCACACAAAGCCAGTGCAGATTCAGGTCTGTGAACATGTTCTGAGGTTCCAAAATGTTTTCAAACAGCCTCTCCTCCCAATCTGACTTCCCTCCCTGCTCCAGAGATCCCATTACTCGCCCCTGATTTGTCTGAGAGGCAGTGGAGTCTGTATTCAGGCCAGCCCCATCCCTTCTGGCGCTGAGTGACCCCAGAGATTTAAGAAGGTAGGATGCAGCTATTCCTCCTATCAGGCTCTCAGATGGGGAACGCACAGAATGGGATGACAACCCCACAACATGCTAGTCTTGGTGCGTGTCGGGAGGAGGAATGCCTAATGGGGACGAAATTCATTCTGTGCAGGGGGCTCTTCATACATGTTGCTTAACCCACTTTTTGAGGCTTGTGCGAGATCTTCTTCGAAAGCAAATTGCAATATTTGGCTGTAGATTTCACAATTTGCTCTTCACACTGAGTTGGTTAGTTACCTAAGACACTCAGTCAAGGAACAGAAGCAATACCACATAACTTGTGTAACTAGCGAAGGCTTGTGAGGGACTTGGTGTTGAATAAGTGTTGTGCCAGCCCTCTACAGAAGGGAAAAATTTCATCCACAGTGACTAACTTCCTGATGCCATGGGGCTCGAATTTGGAAATCCTGGAACACCAAATAACAAGTAAATGGGCACGCTCATGTGCTTTTAGAAAAGCACACATTTAAGTGCTTTGCTGGATCAGCACTAGGATGCCCTGCACCTTACAAGATCGAGGCACAAGTACAGTCTTTTATGGGACTTTCGTCTACACCATTATAAACTTCTATAACTCTAGCCAAAAAAATCATCTAAGGAAAAAAGGGCTGGAAACCCTTTTTCCAATAATAAATAATAGTAACCAATAATAACTTTCAATCTGCAAAGTACTTTATAAAACACTATCTAAGGAATCCTCACTACATCCTTGTGCTGGTAGAAAGGATTGTTTCTTTAGCGGCTGTAGCTGGGGTCCCTGGGTGCAATTACACCCCCAGAATTCAGGCCTGGCTCAATCAATGTGCGCTCAATGCCCTTGAACAGAGCCCCCATCTCAAATTTGGCCTGCCCCCAGCCAAATCTGGCAGAGTGGCATTGCAACCTGGCACACAGGATCGTAGTGCTTCTCAGGTTTGGCATGTGCCATCAGTAGGGTGGGGAGCAACTCGCCTACCTCAGCTGGGCCCAGATTTCACTGTCACCACCACTGTTAGTGCACCAGGTCTGAGGCCAACCCTCCCCGCCAATCTCTGTGGGGAAGGCAATGACCCACCCCAGGTGGGGGCCCTCTCCGACCTCCCAGCCCCTCCCAAGCCCCTTGGGGAGAGCAGCAACCCCACAGTGGACTCATTGATTTGGAAGGCTATATCCACCCCTGCATTTGCTACTCCTGGGGGTATTCTGCGCCACTGCGCAATGCAGAATTTTCAGAAATCAACATTGTGTGTGCAGAATTTCCTTTCTCCCACAGAAATGGGCTGCAGTGTTGCTGGCTACCATTAGGGGGCTGCTGGACCCGGCAGAGCCCAGCTTGCACATAGAAGACACTGCCGGGGGGATGGGGAGGGAACTAGAGGGTTCCTGACAGCTGGAGATGGTGGTGCACAAGACACTTCATGTGAGCCTGGGACCAAGCATCAGGCTGTTTCTTCCTCTGGATCCCTGGGCTCTTGGGGATGGGGGTGGGGGGTATCTGGGCAAGGGGAGGCCCATGGCTGGGCTCATGAGGGTGGGGGGGTTGGGTATCTGGGCCAAGGGGGCCCTGCAACTGGACTCTGGGGTGTATTGGCTGGGGGGGCACCATGGCTGGGCTCTGAGGAGGAGGGGTTGTAGTTGTCTGGCCCCCTGGCTGTGCTCGGAGGTGGGGAGGGGGGAAAGGGAGGAAGGGTGCAGAGAAACAGGAACTGGGTTTTCATAGGGGTTTCTTTAACTCTCTACTCCGGGAGGAATTTTTGTGTTTATCTGTATTGTTACTTGCTGAGAGGTATTTTGAAATAAATTACCAAAATAATTGAAACTGGTGTAATTATGTAGTGGTATTTTGATAAAATGTGCAGAATTTTAAAATACTGTGTGCAGAATTTTTAATTTTTTGGCACAGAATGTCCCCGGGAGTAGTTTGCAATAAAGGAGTTGTGGGCAAGTCCCATGCTGAGGCTCTAGAGTTCAAAATCTAGCAGCCTACCTCCAGTTTGGACTGCTGACTCTGGTGTCACGCTGCTCAAGGTCCCTCCTGACCCTTCCTCCAGTTCCACTCATAGTGAAGATGCTTCAGGAGCAGATTAACTGAGGAAGATGGTGTCATTGTTGTACAAGAAAGACAAGGTGGGTGAGGTAATATCTTTTATTAGACCAACTTCGGTTGGGAAGAGAGACAAGCTTTCGAGCTATGCAGAGCTCTTCCTCAGCATGTCTCTCTCACCAACAGAAGTTGGTCCAGTAAAAGATATTACCTCACCCATCTTGTCTCTCTTGTACAACATTGACACCATCTCCCATATCCTCATTGTCTCTCTCATATCCTGGGGCCCACACAGTGACACCAACACGTCAGTTTTATAAAGTCACTGTTTAGACAATCATTACCCTTTAAATTGTTCTGTAAACTTCGACCTTTATTAATTTGTTGTCTGACAATATGTGACCTTGACTCTACAGACTCTAGCACCATTCCTTCAAAGCATCACACCCATTAAACAAAAGGCCTGAAAATAAGGGCATGCACTATAAACTGACCCTCAGCTCAATTAGAGCTGCTTATCCTGTTGGAAGTCACTTATGCGATGTACGTACCACAATAGAAGAAGAGTCATGAATGTGTTTTATTGCTACATTAGGTTGCTTCCTTCAGGATTTGTGACTGTAAAACAATGCTAACCTTGAGACTGGGGGCGCTGTGTGTGTGTGTGAGAGAGAGAGAGAGAGAGAGAGAGAGAACAGTCTTTAGCTAGCTAGGATGTAAAAATTATTCATGGATTGAGCAAGACCTAACATTGTCATCCTTCATGAAAGGAAAGCATGCAGTGTTGCATTCTGAGGTTTTCAATGACAATACTTATTTGTTTTGCTGCCCTGAGTGGTAGTAACTACAGCAATACATAACAAGCATGGGAGAGTCCAATACACTGAATCTGATGGCTCATTATACAAGAGGGACACTGAATCTAAACTGGGTTTTGCTAAGGAAATCAGAACTTATTCCACTCATTAAGAGAACTCTACAGCAGGCATTCTAAGTCAAAGTTGTCCATGTTAATATAAATATCATGTATTTGCAGAGCCCCCTCAACTCATATTGAAATCAATGGGAGTTAAAAGTATGCTCAGAAACACCTTTAACTTGGCTTGAATTCTGTAAGGTGATGAGCATCTCCTGTAAGTGGAAAGATACAACTCACAAGACAGCTGATTTTGAGAGATTTTTATCTGCCACCTTCTTCTGAAATCTAACAAAGCAAGATTTTGGCTGCTTTCAACCCAGAACTGGAAAACTGAGTCTTTCAAACACCATGGTAGGAGCAAGTTCAGATCTTGAGATTTCTCCAGAATTTGCTCCCTTTAAACTCTCCTGATTAGGCAACCACATCATTATTTAACTATTTTTATTACACTAAAACTTCCCAACTGAGAGCAAGGTTCCACTGTGCTAAGCTCTAGACAGTCACCTAGTGAGAGACACTTTCTGCCCTGAAAGACTTACAATCTAAATAGACAAGATGCTCAAAAGGTGGGAAAAGAAATAGAGGTGAAGTGACTTGCCCGAGATGTTACAGCCGATCAGAGACAGGAATAGGTCCCTGTGTCCTCCCCACTACACCATCTTGCCTTCAGCCTCTACAGGTCATTGCTTATTATTTTGAAAGAAGCCATCAGACAGATAAGAGCACTCATCTGCTTTGCTGATTTTTACCTGATAATTATAGGGGTTTATCTATGAGAGAACTGTATGTGATGAGCAAGGCCATTTCCTCCCCATGACAGGATAATTAACAGTGTTTACAGTAAAATCTTCAGTCTATAGATGAAAATGTTGCTGTCTCAAGATGGATGTCATTAGAGTGCCAACGTGGCCGGTGCTTAGGTTCACGAGTAGTTTTTCTCTCTCGAAACCAGCAGTCTCTGCAGCTTGTATTGGCGTATGTTGCAATGGTTAGAGAGTTTGTTCCATTTGTTTGTGAAATATCTCTGAGGCACTTTTTGCCTTGAACCTCCCTTCCCCTCCCAGTCCAGTTTTACCATGGTCCTTGCTACCTTAGTTCACCCTGCAGACAATAAATAAAACTGATGTATACCAGAAAACTCAGAAGGATGGAAGTCTTAATACCACAATCTGGGCAGAAGGAACCTCTTCCCCATAAATTTAAAAGGCACCCTAATTTTTAGAGAGAGTTTATAGCTTAAGCTAAAGGGCAAACCACTGTTTTGAAGTTGAACTAGGTGGTTATAAAATGATGTGCTTTCCACATGCAACCTACACACCTCCTGGGTGTGGTGTTCTGGTCTGTCTAATGGCATCGAGACCACTTAAAGAGAGATAAATGAGTCTGCGCTAGAGGCTTAGCTAAGAGCCTTGTGGCTTTTAGCTCCTGCAGTAGAGGCTCATGCACTAAGCTCCCGAAGCCCCAGGTTTGATCCTGCCCACTGATGACCAGGGTCTGTTGGTGTTACACATAGAGAGAAAGATAGCTGTATTGCATGTGATAGGAGGATAGTCTCTACATTCCCTCTTAGAGAGGTACTATGGGTAAAATGAAAAGTTCTCAAACCTAACACTGAAGGTGCAGTGTTGGTTTACAGGCTGGAAACCCCTGATTGCAGGGAGAAGCTTCCATTTTCAAGGAGCTCTGAGAGGTGGGGGTTCCTAATGATGGGAGCTCTGATTTCCCCCACTCCCTTTCTACGCTGCAGCTGACAATGTTGATGTGCCATGTGTCTTCAGTGGAATAAGAAGGTGCACTTACAGCCAGATCCCTGACTGTCCATTTCTCTGCACCATGTGCAAACGTTTATCGCAGGGCAAAGTTGCTGTAAAAGGCTGTTAGCAGAATGGAAACGCTTTACATCCACTCGGCCCTAGTGTAATGACTGTACAAGGTGCAGGGAAATGGAGAGTCAGACAGAGATGTGGAATGATCTAGAGTCAAGAAAGTGACTCTCTGAAACAAATAGGTATTAAAAGCAAATACATAATAGGCAGGAAGCTAGCAAGTCGGGGAAAGCAATGCTTGATGAAGGTAATGACTAATCCACAACCACAGGTGGCTGCAGGTAAGCAGTCTTGGAAAGGAAGCCAAGGACTGAATGGAGTGATGTTTCCTCAGAGGTACTTCCATATCTCCCTGCTGTTGTATGAGATCACATTACTGAGGGCATCTAGCCTGAGCTGAAAGTGAAGGGAATTGGACAGTTGCCAGAATGTCAATAAATTCAGATGAGCATGTCTAATAAGGAAATGAAATATAACAGACTGGCAAATGTATTTGCAAAAACCCTTATGGACTGAGTAATTACCCCAATAGGTGTAATGACAAAGTGGAATAAGAAAAGCCCAGACTCTCTGGCAGATTGTGCAAGAATATCACTGATACAGACACGTTCTGAGATAGAACACAGATCATGTCTCAAAGTTTGCCAACTCAGTTTGGGCTAGTTCTCATTGTTAACCTAACCTGGTAACTTCTTCAGCTCCCCAGGGCTAGCTCCAAACTATTTCTTACCCCCAACCAAGTCAGCTTCAGCCTAATCCACTAATGCCAGCTTCTTTAGGATGCTGGAATCACTTTCCCAGTAGGCTCCTACCCACAGTCTTAGACTGTATCATTATGAATCAATATTGTCAGATAAGTATCTTTGTCCACCTTGGGCTTTACTTCCCAAGCTAAGCCCACTGACTCGACCACTAGAGTATCCCATAGAGAATGTCAGGCACCATTTCACACACTTGTCCACCCTTCCGCACAGATAGCTACGTAGCCAATTTAAAGCACGTTCCTGTCAAGAACACAAAGAAACTGCAAGAACTTTGAGACTACACTGGAGTATGGGACAAATGTGCAAATTGAACTGGTCCATCCACATGTAACAGCACCTTCAGTTTCCCTTTCTACCTATAGAGGGAGCCAGAGGGCTTGTGTTTCCTGCAAGACCACTCGCTCTGTTGGCTTTCAACTGATGATAATAAATATTATGCAGCTACTTCTGATTTACAGTAGTGTGAGTGAAGAATCAGGCCCAGATCAAGGCTCAAATATCATAATTTTGCAGCACTGTGCTACAAGAGTCCTTTTTGACCTGACCCTAATCCTGGATTGCAGGGAGGAGTACGAGTTTGGGAAAACTTGTGGCCAGAGGCAGTGTATTTCTGTATTCAAACAGCCCCTAATTATACTGTTCTTTAAAAATATTAATAAAACATAAAGAACCCACATCTGATAATGCTGGAAATGCAAAGAGCAGCAACAAAGGACCTGGGGATTGAGGGTGAGTGTTTTTTCTTTTGTTTTAAATCAGCTATGTGTTTGTTGAACTGTTCCTCAAACATTATTTCTGGTTCTGCTTTTTTATCCTCTGTTAAAGGAATTGTAATGTCCTTTGATTGTGTTAACAGCAATGTATTGAACGGGCAGGATAGAGGGGGAGGGAAAAGCTAAGCAGGGCAGCATGATGGAGATGGGAATGAAGAATTCCCACCCACACACTCAGCATGCACTTCAATAATGGAATAATCATGTACGGTTTCTTTATAGCTGTCTTCCCATAGCATTTACCCCCTCTGGCTAGAGTCAAAGCAGGGTGGGTACTGCAGTCAGTTTTTACAGTCGTGTTTGCATCATGATTTACATTTTATTATCCCCATTAGAAAGCTGAGATGCATAAGGAGAGCTAATGCAGTAGCTTCAGCTCACAGGGATTCTGTTGATTCATTTCAGTTTGCATGGACTTCCACCCTTTGATTTTTTTCAGAATCCTACAACTCCCAAAAACTTGAAACAAAACATAGTTTTTTCCCCTGGTTTTACACTGATGTTGCCTCAAACTGAGTCTTACGTGTTTTTGACTCAACTCTCTATATCTGTCCAGATTTTCTCAAAACAAGATCAACACTGGCCCAAAAGAACTGCCAACCTTTCAAGCAATGTGTGCTGGGTTTTGGATGAAAACCAAAGCCAGATGGCTTCATATAGTGGATGTAACTGCTACTAGAATGAGTAATACGGTAGAGTTCCCTTACTGGTGTTTCTATATTTATAGCCAGTTACAGGATGTTCTTGTGTATTCTCCATGCTTGTTGCTAATAAAGTTGAAGACTGGTTTTATGTGTCTCATCCTGCACTCCGGAAAGAAGCCGAAAGGTGTTTGGTATGATTTTCCGTGTGCTGCACCTTTACATTATTAGCATACTGCTGCCTTCTGAAATCAGTCACCAGTTCAGGTCAGTTGCAGGGTATCAGATACATTGCCCCCTCTGACATTTGTTCTTGTTTTTGCTCTCTTAATCTACACTAAATGACACTTAGACTGAGTCTCTGACTGCTCTTGGTGTACAGGAAACAAAATATTTCATTTCCCATGGTGCTTGGGAAAACATTTCCCACTGCTCTGTATAAAATAACAGCTTCCACCTGATGATCGTTATCTCTATTGCAATGGATGTCATACTGTGGTCCACATAGTTGAGAAGAGAAATGGGAAGTACTTGCAGATTCAGTGCGAGGAGGTCAATAAATAGAAATATAAGGGGAAATATATGCAAAATTACCAAATCATACTTGACTCTATAGCTACACCTTTTGCTCCTTGTCTCTCATATAGGTTGTGAGCTCTTTGTGTCAGATGTTGTCTTTGTTACATGTCTGTACAGTGCTTGGCACCACAGGGGCCTTGAGTGAGGTTTCTAGGCATGACTGTAATATCAATCATATTAACGCTCCTTTCATCTTAGGCCTCAAAGCACTTTGCAGATATTAACCATGAAATCTCATAATATACCTGCCAAATAGGAAAGGTGTATATGCAAACATTCATCAAGGCCTCCTTCTTTTCTAAAAGAAAAGGAGTACTTGTGGCACCTTAGAGACTGCCACAAGTCCTCCTTTTCTTTTTGCGAATACAGACTAACACGGCTGCTACTCTGAATCCTTCTTCTCTGAAATTTAGCCACCTTTTGGAGTCGAACAGAGTGTACAACATCTTGGATGAGTTTAGGAAGAGAAATGTTATCTACTATATAGCACCTACGTGTGCTAGAAGTTTTGCAAATAAGGAAATAAGGCCTCTCTCATGAGGATGTTGCAAGCTAACAATAGTAAAGATTACCCCTAGCCAAGTGAAACAGCAAGGGGAATCTAGAGAGGCATAATGTAGATATTAGAGCTGGACAAGACCCCAAGTTACTGAATCAGAAAGAAAAGTCAGATATGTGATTTTTTCCACAGGAGGTACATTATATTTAAATAAAAATTGAGTTTCAGAAGCACCAAAATGGAATTTTTTAAAAAACTGGTCTGGGCTTCATGGCTCCCCAGGCACCCAGCAGCGAGCCAGTTTGGCTGCTGTAGAGCTGGGGAGCCTGGAAGCCCTGGCTCCCAGGTTACTTGCCAGGGGGACTTCTGAGGAGCCTGGAGAGGTGGGTGCAGGAAACCAGGCTGCCTGGGTCTCCTTCAAAAGTTTCAACAGATTCAATGTTTTTCCATGGAACATTTAGATTCCATCAAATCTGCATTTTCTGATGGAAAAACTCTTCTATTGAAAAAATATGTCCAGCTCTCCTAGTTATCTAACGCGGACGACATGATGAACAATTGCACAAGGACTTTAACACCTCCTTCCCTCCCACCCCCATATAAAAGACAAAGAAAAGGGGATGGACCTAGATTAGACATCCTGGTCTAATGGACTGATCCTAGGTCTGGGAACCAGGAACTCCTATTTTTTTAAATCTCAGCTCCGTCTAATTTACTATGCAACCCTGGGCAAGTCGATTCTCTGTAATTCTGTTTCCCTGCACTATAAAAATAGTGGTAGTACTTGATTGCCTGCTTCACTAGGGTGGTTTAAGGTTTAATTTAGTTTCATTTTAAAGTGCTTTGAAGATCTAAACCACTAAGTATTATGGGAAACACATGGAGAAATAATAATAAAAAAGAGGCTACACAAGAGATCAGAGCCAGTGTTGCAACCAGCAGTACAGTCATGAAGCCTAAAGTAAGAGGCTTAGGCCTTGGTTCAACAAAATACTGGAGCACATGTTACAGTCCTCCTCTGAATCAGGGCCTTCGCTGTGAGCTCGTTGGGACAGGGACTGTCTGCAGTTATCTCTGCCTGGTGCCTAGCACAATGGGGCTATAACATGGTTGAAGCCTGTACGCACTAGCATAATAAGTAAATTATCAAGAGAAATGTAAGACTGAAGATGATACCAATTGCCATAATGCTACAAGTTCCTTAAGGACCAGAGAAGAGAGATGCAGTCTAAAGTTTCATATTATCTGCAAACGTATATACCTTCTTGCTTACGCTGTTCTCTAGGACGAGGTCATTAAAGCTCAATCTTGTTCACTATAAATAAAGACTACAAAAGTGTAGGGAATATGTATACACACTAGCTAGGCAGCTGAATGGGCATGAAAGGACTTGGTTTCCTTCCACCTCAGAATCTTGTTGTGTTACTATGTAATCAAATAAATGAGTTCTTAATCAGAGTGATGTCAACCTAGGATTTACCATAAAAAAATCCTGTTGCAATCAAACTGTATAATTAAGCAATGAGGCACAACAGGGCATGAATTATGATCTGACAACTTACACCTCGGAGTGTTACTGATGTGGTTGTGGTTTTATGCCACGACACTACCTAACTGTCATTTGCTATACAATAATCCAAGCACTGACAGGGATTCTACAATTAAAAGTTCTCAAGACTAACACTGAAGGTGCAGTGTAGGTGTACGGGCTGGACACCCCTGACTGCAGGGAAAAACTTCCATTTTCTAGGAGCCCTGAGAGGTGAGGGTTCCTAATGATGGGAGCTCTGATTCCCCCACTCCCCTCCCTTTCTATACTGCAGCTGACACATGTTGATACAGATGTGCCATGTGTCACTCTGATTAAGAACTCATTTTTTTAACCTACCCTTCCATAATGAAATACTAATGGCAGAAGGAGGAAAAACAAAATATAACTTTGGCTTACATTGTGGAGCTAAAAGTCATTGTGTAGACTTATGAGCTCAGGCTGGAGCATGAGCTCTGGGACCTTCCCCCCCTGGAGGGTAAGCTACAGGATCTTGCAAGAAATAGGGTTGTCAGGTGTCCAGTTTTTGACTGGAATGCCCAGTTGAAAAGGGAACCTGGCGGCTCTGGTCCGTTCTGCTGACTGTGCCGTTAAAAGTCTGGTCAGCGGTGCTGCAAGGCTAAGGCAGGCTAGTCCCTACCTGTCCTGGCACTGCACTGTGCCCTGGAAGAGGCCAGCAGGTCTGGCTCCTAGGCAGGGGAGCCCTGAGACTCTGCATGCTGCCCCTGCCCCAAGCACGGGTTCCGCACTCCCATTGGCTAGCGATTGCGGCCAATGGGAGCTAAGGGGGCAGTGCCTGCAGGCAAGAGCAGCGCGCGGAAACTTGTGCCCCGCCCTGCCTAGGAGCTGGACCTGCTGGCCTCTTCCGGGGTGCAGCGCGGTGCCAGGATAGGCAAAGAGCCTGTCTTTGCCCCGCTGCACCACTGACTGGGAGCCGCCTGAGGTAAGCCCATGCCCCAGCCCCATCTCCCAAACCCCTGCCACAGCCCTGAGCCACCCCCAGCCCACAGCCCTCCCCCCTGCACCCCAACCCCCTGCCTCAACCTGCAGCCCCCTCCCATCTTCCGAATCTGTCAGCCCTACCCCCCAGCCTGGAGCCCCCTCCTGCATCCCAAACCCCTCATCCTCAGCCCCACCCCAAAGCCCGCACCCCCAGCTGGAGCTCTCACCCCCCAACCCCCACACCCAACTCCCTGCCTCAGCCCAGAGCCCCCTCCTGCACCCTGAACCCCTCATTTCAGGCCCCACCCCGGAACCCACACCCTGACTTAGAGTCATCACCCCCTCCTATACCCCAAGCCCCTGACCCAGCCCAGTGGAAGTCAGTGACAGTGGGGGAGAGAGAGCCACCGAGGGAGGGGGAATGTTGTGAGTGGGGGGCGGGGCCTCAGGCAGGGTCAGGGCCTCGGGGAAAGGGTGGGGCTGGGGTATTTGGTGTTGTGCGATTAGAAAGTTGGCAACCCTAGGAAGAGGGTAATGACTTTGAGCCATTGTTACGATTTAAGCTCCAACTATGGGTTTAGGCTCAGATTCTCATAGGTATTTAGGTGCCTAACTTCCATTGATTTGAGAATCTGGGCCTAAGTGTTGTAGGAGACACCCATAAAGACAGTTTCTGCTCACAGATGCATACAAAACCATACATGAGACCTGAGGTCTGGGAGACCCAGAGGAGCAGTTAATGGCCTAACATTACATTTCTCTCCTCCTCCCTTCCCCATGCTTGGAGTAGACCAAGTATTGACAGAGTTAGGGTATATCGACCCTGGGAGCTAGGGGTGTGACTCCCATCTCACAGAGACAGCCTTGCGTTAGCTCTCATTGAGCTAGCATGCTAAGAACAGCAGTGTAGCTGCAGCACCATGGGCAGTGACGAGGGGAAGGTAGCTGTCCTGAATATAAACCTTCCTGGATCCCGCTGGTACGTACTCAGGTGGCTAGCCTAAGCTGCTGCCTCACGGCTATTCAACTATTTTTTAGCATGCTGGGACTCACAGCCCTTGCTCCAAGGGTCGGTATACCCTTCGGTGGGCGGTGTTGAGCCTTCCAGGAGCAGAGTGCTTGGGAAGGAATTGAAAAGGGTGGGCTTTGGCTGCACATTCCATGCACAGGGAAGAATATAGCTGGTCAATTAAAGTGACTTTTCAAAGACCTAATTTCCTTTGTAATCTGAGGCTGGTGATAACTGCAGAACATGGCCTTTTGGTACTCAGGCAAAGCCCCCACTGAAATCAATGGGAGTTTGCCTGAGTAGGGACCTCAGACTTTGTTCCGGGTATTTTAGCAAAACTTGGTTTTGAGGCGAAACCAAAAAACACTGTGGTTGAAAATCTTCCCTTTCAAAGGAAAAACAGGTCATTGGAAAAACCAAACATTGCTGCCTTCTTTCTTTCTTCTTCCTCCCTCCATGAAGCATTGGCTCTGAAGAGGGGTATTAAGTAACTGACTCCGCCCCGACCCAAACTTTCCAACGGCAGCATGTCCTGGCTGCTTCCTGCACAGGAGTAGCAGTGGCAAAGTGCAGGATCTGTTCCGTTGCCTTTCCAGCACACCTGCACTGGTTAGTTTGGCACTAAACATGCCATGGGACAGCAACTGCAACAACGTTTTCAAGTGCCACTGGGGAAGGGGAACACGTCACTGAAGGTGACAGGGCAAGGAAGAAGAGAAGAGTGGTTAGTCCTATAGGAAAAGGGGAAGAGTTAATAGAGATTACACCAAATATGAGCCCCAGGAGGATACAGGATGGGTTAAAAAGGATTACAAGGGAGAATGGGAATGGAAAGAACTTGCAGCCAGAGGGAACAGGGGATAGACTGGAGAATAGCACCGTCACTAGGAAAAGGCAGGTCTATGTGATTGGGGACTCTTTACTGAGAAGAATAGATAGGCCTGTAACCAGAGCTGATCCAGAAAATAGGAGGGTGTGCTGTCTTCCAGGTGCTAAGATACGGGATGTAGACCTGAGGTTGAAAAGGATTCTAAAGGGAGCGGGAAAGAATTCCCTAATTATCCTTCATGTGGGAACAAATGATACGGCTAGATTCTCGCTGGAAAGTATTAAGGGAGACTATGCTAGGCTGGGGAGGACGCTTAAGGAAATTGAGGCTCAGGTGATCTTTAGTGGGATTCTGCCTGTTCCTAGAGAAGGGCAACAAAGGTGTGACAAGATTATGACTATCAATAGATGGCTTAGGCAGTGGTGCTATAAGGAGGGCTTTGGGATGTATGGCCATTGGGAGGCATTCATGGATAGAGGACAGTTCTCTCGGGATGGACTTCATCTGAGTAGGGAAGGAAATAGACTTCTAGGATGGAGGCTGGCACAACTGATTAAGAGAGCTTTAAACTAGGAATTTGGGGGAGATGGTTGGGAGATGTCCAGGTAATCTCCACGCCAGAATTTAGCATAGAGTGGAAAAAAAATGAAGTAAGAGTGGATACAGCTGTAGGTAGGAGGAAGGGCAGTGTAGATACAAGTCTAATAGGTTATACTGGTAGTAAAATAACCGTGCCTAATAGGGTACAGAATGTGAGTGAGGCCAAACAGCAAAAATTAAGATGTTTGTACACTAATGCAAGGAGCCTAGGTAACAAAATGGAGGAACTAGAGTTACTGGTGCAGGAAGTGAAACCAGATATTATAGGTATAACAGAGACCTGGTGGAATAGTAGTCATGACTGGGCTACAGGTATTGAAGGGTATGTGCTGTTTAGGAAAGACCGAAATAAAGGTAAAGGTGGTGGAGTAGCACTATATATCAATGATGAGATAGAATGTAAAGAAATAAGAAGCGATGAAATGGATATGACTGAGTCTGTCTGGGCAACAATTAAATTGGGGAAGATAACTATTAGAGCCTCCCCTGGGATAGTGCTTGGGGTGTGCTATAGACCGCCGGGATCTAATTTGGATATGGATAGAGCCCTTTTTAATGTTTTTAATAAAGTAAATACTAATGGAAACTGTGTGATCATGGGAGACTTTAACTTCCCAGATATAGACTGGAGGACGAGTGCTAGTAATAATAATAGGGCTCAGATTTTCCTAGATGCGATAGCTGATGGATTCCTTCAGCAAGTAGTTGCTGAACCGACTAGAGGGGATGCCATTTTAGATTTGGTCTTGGTGAGTAATGAGGACCTCATAGAGGAAATGGTTGTAGGGGATAATCTTGGCTCAAGTGATCATGAGCTAATTCAGTTCAAACTGAATGGAAGGATTAACAAAAATAAATCTGCAACTAGGGTTTTTGATTTCAAAAGGGCTGACTTTCAAAAATTAAGGAAATTAGTTAGGGAAGTGGATTGGACTGAAGAATTTATGGGTTTAAAGGTAGAGGAGGCCTGGGATTATTTTAAATTAAAGCTGCAGAAGCTATCGGAAGCCTGCATCCCAAGAAAGGGGAAAAAATTCATAGGCAGGAGTTGTAGACCAAGCTGGATGAGCAAGCATCTTAGAGAGGTAATTAAGAAAAAGCAGAAAGCATATAGGGAGTGGAAGAAGGGAGGGATCAGTAAGGAAAGCTACCTTATTGAGGTCAGAACATGTAGGGATAAAGTGAGACAGGCTAAAAGTCAAGTAGAGTTGGACCTTGCAAAGGGAATTAAAACCAATAGTAAAAGGTTCTATAGTCATATAAATAGGAAGAAAACAAAGAAAGAAGAAGTGGGACCGCTAAAAACTGAGGATGGAGTGGAGGTCAAGGATAATCTAGGCATGGCCCAATATCTAAACAAATACTTTGCCTCAGTCTTTAATAAGACTAAAGAGGATCTTAGGGATAATGGTAGCATGATAAATGGGAATGAGGATATGGAGGTAGACATCACCATATCTGAGGTAGAAGCGAAACTCAAACAGCTTAATGGGACTAAATCGGGGGGCCCAGATAATCTTCATCCAAGAATATTAAAAGAATTGGCACAAGAAATTGCAAGCCCATTAGCAAGAATTTTTAATGAATCTGTAAACTCAGGGGTTGTACCGTATGATTGGAGAATTGCTAACATAGTTCCTATTTTTAAGAAAGGGAAAAAAAGTGATCCAAGTAATTATAGGCCTGTTAGTTTGACATCTGTAGTATGCAAGGTCTTGGAAAAAATTTTGAAGGAGAAGGTAGTTAAGGACATTGAAGTCAATGGTAAATGGGACAAAATACAACATGGTTTTACAAAAGGTAGATCGTGCCAAACCAACCTGATCTCCTTCTTTGAGAGAGTAACAGATTTTTTAGATAAAGGAAACGCAGTGGATCTAATTTACTTAGATTTTAGTAAGGCGTTTGATACTGTGCCACATGGGGAATTATTAGTTAAATTGGATAAGATGGGCATCAATAGGAAAATTGAAAGGTGGATAGGGAATTGGTTAAAGGGGAGACTACAACGGGTCCTACTGAAAGGTGAACTGTCAAGTTGGAGGGGGGTTACCAGTGGAGTTCCTCAAGGATCAGTTTTGGGACCAATCTTATTTAATCTTTTTATTACTGACCTGGGCACAAAAAGTGGGAGTGTGCTAATAAAGTTTGCAGATGATACAAAGCTGGGAGGTATTGCTAATTTAGAGAAGGACAGGGATACCCTACAGGAGGATCTGGATGACCTTGTAAACTGGAGTAATAGGAATAGGATGAAATTTAATAGTGAGAAGTGTAAGGTCATGCATTTAGGGATTAATAACAAGAATTTTAGTTATAAGCTAGGGACGCATCAACTAGAAGTAACGGAGGAGGAAAAGGACCTTGGAGTATTGGTTGATCATAGGATGACTATGAGCTGCCAATGTGATATGGCTGTGAAAAAAGCTAATGTCGTCTTGGGATGCATCAGGAGAGGTATTTCCAGTAGGGATAAGGAGGTTTTAGTACCGTTATATAAGGCACTGGTGAGACCTCACCTGGAATACTGTGTGCAGTTCTGGTCTCCCATGTTTAAGAAGGATGAATTCAAACTGGAACAGGTACAGAGAAGGGCTACTAGGATGATCCGAGGAATGGAAAACTTGTCTTATGAAAGGAGACTCAGGGAGCTTGGCTTGTTTAGCCTAACTAAAAGAAGGTTGAGGGGAGATATGATTGCTCTCTATAAATATATCAGAGGGATAAATACCAGAGAGGGAGAGGAATTATTTAAACTCAGTACCAATGTGGACACAAGAACATATGGATATAAACTGGCCACTAGGAAATTTAGATTAGAAATTAGACGAAGGTTTCTAACCATCAGAGGAGTGAAGTTTTGGAATAGCCTTCCGAGGGAAGTAGTGGGGGCAAAAGATCTATCTTGCTTTAAGATTAAACTCGATAAGTTTATGGAGGAGATGGTATGATGGGATAACATGGTTTTGGTAATTAAATATTCATGGTAAATAGGCCTAATGGCCTGTGATGGGTTTTTAGATGGGGTAAGATCCAAGTTACCCGGGAAAGAATTTTCTGTAGTATCTGGCTGATGAATCTTGCCCATATGCTCAGGGTTTAGCTGATCGCCATATTTGGGGTCGGGAAGGAATTTTCCTCCAGGGCAGATTGGAAGGCCCTGGAGGTTTTTCGCCTTCCTCTGTAGCATGGGGCACGGGTCACTTGCTGGAGGATTCTCTGCTCCTTGAGGTTTTCAAAATACAATTTGAGGACTTCAATAGCACAGATATAGGTGTGAGGTCTTTTTTAGGAGTGGTGGGTGAAATTCTGTGGCCTGCATTGTGCAGGAGGTCAGACTAGATGATCATAATGGTCCCTTCTGACCTAAATATCTATGAAATCTATGAAAACTTCTCCAGTGTATAAACAAAAACCTCTCTTGGCAATACTAACAGGCAACAAAATGCTCCAGGAGCTAAATGTGTAACAAATTTCACTGCTGAAATACCCGCCCCCACTCCAATCCTGGATGCAGTACCAAAGTGTTCCAGGCCTGTAAAATTAAGTTGCTAGCAGAAGTGATTCTGTGTCTGTTGGTGGATCTGTAAATCAGTTCAGATGAGCAGCGCTTTGAACCCATTTCAGCTGACGTATATGCTCCTGAGAATGAATGAATTTCCGAGTTGTTAATGCTGCTGTACTTCATAAGTCAAATTTCTTCACAGGATAGTCGAGTCCTCGGGTGATAGTAAAAACAGAGTTGACAAGATGCACGAGAATCAATTCCTTGAGAGCTTTCACCTTGAAAGACGAGTGGCGTCCTTGGGTTTTAAAGACTGTCAAACTAAAGTGCTCACAACTGGAATCCATGGAGAGATGGATTTAAATTAACTTTGCTCTTTTCTTGCCCTTCAGGTGAATTTGTGGCTGGTGGGAGGAGCTGGCTTGACAGTTGGATTCCAATGTCCTCCATCCATCAAAAGAACGGGTACAGTATTAGCAGCAGCAGTGCACGCTTTTCTAAACTATCTGTAGCATTACATTTATTCTGGAGGGGGCATCCCTCAAGGTGAAAGGTGTCCCTGGTGCTTGCGATTTACCTTTCCTCATCTCTGAAGAACAAGGGGACATCCAATTAAAATTAAAGGCAACCAATATGAAATTGATGAAAATGTCTTGCTCTTATTGTTAACATAATGCATGCTTAATCTGTGGAATTCCCTACCACAAGATGTTACACAGACCAAGAACATAGTAGGATTCAGAAAAGGGTTAACACTTCTTGATAATAAGAACCTCTGAATAAAAATATACAACCCTCATTCTTCAGAATATAAATCAACCAGTAACTAGGTGGGATTAAGAGCAAGAAAGCTCCCCTGTAAACATGTTGTTGAAATCTTGTTAGCTCAGGGGTTTTTTGCTGCTCTAAAGCACCTGGTACTGGCTTTGTCGCAGACAGGATAGTGGGCTAGAGGGCTCATGGGTCTGATCCAAAATAGCAATTCATATGCATTGCTTGGCCATCATGTTGCCCAGTCGGTCATCTGACTGGATGGTACTGTCCTCCTGTCCACTGCCTGGTGTTGCCCTAGTGCTGGCCAGTCTACCTGCTGACTGGGATGTTGCCATCCTACTAATGGTGTTTCAACAGATTTTAAGGGGGAAAATCTTGTCCCCCTCATCAACCACCATGCATGTAGAGACCAATTATGGTTCTACTGTGCAAGGGCTAGAAGTCAGGATGCCTGGAGGCTGTGTAGGGGATTAACAATCCCATGTGAGCCATAGAGTTCGCTATATGGATTCATCTCCGTTGCTGTTCAGGGAGGCTTGGGACCTCTTGCCTATGGAGGAGGAGAAGGGGAATGGCCAACCACCCTGACCAAAGGCAAAAGCTCTGTTGCACTGCCATAGCTTGGGAGGAGATTCTGACTGTCCTATCCAGTCTACACCAAGACTTGGTATTGTAGTTTGATGCAAAGATCAGGATTTGCCATTAAAGTATGGAGAGATGAAATGTCTTGAAGAGCAAATTCTACCCTTTCTGTCTTCTGACACCCAGGTATTTTGCTGCAGGAGTCTGGTTCTGAGGACTCTGGGCAATTTGTTCTTTTTCCACTTCATTCTGAGCTATAGATTGTGACTATTTAATTAAGTAAACAACAAATCCTGTGTGACATGAGATTCTGCCTTAAAGCACAGGCTATCTGCCCCTGTGATAATAGAAAGCTGTCCCAGGAGTGGTTTGGAAACTGTTCTAGATTACATCTGTCATCTTTGTAATTAAATCTTTACCCCTAATAAACCACATTGAACTGTTTCTATAATATACCCTGCTTCTCTTTAAGGCCACCTATTCCTAAAATCAAGCTCTATGGTCTCACTTTGCAATGTTGTAACTCCATTGATTTCAGTGGTGTCGCTCCTGATTTACACCGCAGTAAGTGAGATCAGAATTAGGCCCTATAGGTAAAAAGGAGTTTTCCTAGACCCCCCCTGTTACAACTTGAATGGAGCTTGGTTTAGTCATGCATGAGTGTAATGAATCAGACCTTTAATCTAAAGGTGTTTGAAAGGTAAGTAGCCAGTGCTCCTTGGGAGACAAGGTTTTCATTATAGTAAAACCACTTTAGCTAAGATTTCCAAATAAACTAAACAATCCCATTGCCATATTTAATGTACAGTGGATAGGAACATAAGATATTCCTTCAGTCAGGATCACATTCCCTCCTTGGGGACACATATGAACCAACTCAGGAAAACACTTAAGCACACGCTAAGTCCCATTGAAATCAAAACAAGTCCCTTTAACTTTGCGTGCATGGTTAAGAGGTTCCTGAGTAGGGGACGGACTTAAGACAAGCTTTCCTAAATCCAGGTCTATGTGATTCATAGAATTCAATGAGATGCATCTAGACTTGAATACCAGTGGACATATGTTACCCTCAATTCACAGCAGTGTTGCTGGCATAAGAAAATACTATGCAGTGTGAAGACTTCTTGTGTGCCATATGCAAATTAAGAGATACATACTAAATGCTGGGGTTGCAGAGTGTGTCTAATGTATCTACATACAGAAGTGTAAAAGGGAAGTAAAGATGGTAGGGAAACCTTAAAATCTAAGCCCCAAGAGGAAATGAGACCCTGACTTTTATTTCTGTTCAATTTCCTAAAGGAAAGGAATTAAACACTTGAATGAAATGAATGAATACAGGGCCTGATCCTGCATTTCTTTTACAGGCAGAACTTTCACTGACTGCAAGGAACGCAGGATCAGGCCTGGAGTCCCCTGTGTCTAATTTAGGCATGTTGCTGTGACAGGGAAATGATGTGTATGGTTTAACACTGATACTCAGATAAGATTACTAATTAACTCTAGAATTCAGTCAAAGTGGGCAAAATTCATTTTTGTTTTCAAACTTAGCAGTGCCATCTGCAGGAAACTCTGTGCATGTAATCTATGCAACCAGAGGGCAAACCTCTGCTCTTGGAGCCGCAAAACAGATTTCACTGTCCATATTGTGCTCTCCGGAGATGAGCAGAATTCTCACTGATGATGGTGGGAGATCTATGCATGCAGATAATGAAGAATATCTGAGTAGAGATCCCCTGAGTACATAATTTTGCCCAGAAATTCCACCTGTGGTCACTACTATCTAATCTGACAAGCTTTTCCAGCACCCTGCAGTGCATTTAAGGCTGGATCCAACTCCCAGTGAAGTCAATGGAGTCTTTCCACTGAGTTGGATCCAGCCTTTAATGCTGTGGTGTATCCCATGGAAAGCTCTTTACATCTGTGCACTAGGGCTCTTTAAAGGCACTCAAGTAGATAGACAGATTACATTATTAAGCCCCAAACAATGCTGCATAAGAAGTGGTGCTGGTGAGTCATTACATGGCATTCTTCCCTCTGACTCAGTATCGAGTCAATGCCGCAGTGTGTTGCTAAGGGGCCCTGTGTTGCTGGAGGTGCTCTCTTTCAGATGAGAAGTGAAAACCAAGGTCCTGGTCCCCTTCTTTATTATTATTTATTGACAAAGACCATTTGCTTGTGAGCCACTTGGGTGTACTTTATAGAATACTAGCCCTAGAACAAATTGTCTTTAGTTTCCAGTAGAGAACTGGGGATTTCAGTGCCAAGAGGGATCAGTGTTTTTGAACGATCCGGAACAAAATGTTTTATTAAAAAAACCCAGCAACACGAGGCTATTGCACATTCACTGCAGGGTGTGAGTCCTTAATACGTGAACATTTACTGCGCATAAATGTCAAGCTCTCTCCACTTCAATGACTGCCTTCAATTACTGTTGCCTGCATGCAACCAGTTTACTTATGCCTACTGCATATGCAGTAGAGCTGAATGGAGAATGACAATGCTGTTTCATGGCAACTTTTGAGGTTTTATGAATTTGTTGTCATTCTGCATTGGAATGAAAACAAAACTGTGTGTGTGTGTGGACTGGTCTGGGAAGTGGGAGACCCAGATTGAAGTCCCTGCTCTGTCTGATCAATGCCATTCATCCCAGATCACCTTGAGTTAGGCAGAGAAGGGGCTTCAACTTGGGTCTCTCACATCCCAGCTCAGTACTCTAAGCACCCAACGACAGAGTGTATGTTGTTGTTCTCTAAAACCTTCCAAGTGAAAACTTCATCAACATTGATATGTCTCCACAAAACGTCTCCCCAGACTCCTCTGCTGGTTTCAGTTAGATAAGTTAGTCTCCTCTTTTCCTCTTAAAAAAAAACAGACAAACATCCCCCACCCCCCAACACTGCATGAGGCCGGTAGTGCAGAATGGCTGCCATTCAAGAGATGGCTTCATTTGGATGGCTGGTCAGTGAAGCCTAGCCATGACTTTTTTTTAGACTAGATTCTAAGCTCAGTGAAAGTGTTGTATATCCAGAGTAACCGAGATCACAAGTCCATGGAGTTACTCTGGATTTACATTGGTGTAAGTGAGATCATAACTTGTCCCTGTTCTGTAAAATATGATGGCACCCTGCAGGCTGAAAAGGGCTATAGAATTGTAAAATGGTTCATAGTGGAATAACAGCATCTGTGCCACAAAAACCCAAGGAGAAAGAGGCAGAGAGAATTCAGAATTGCCTGGCTTTATAGTTAGATGTTGTTTTTATTATTGTAACACCAAGGAGCCTGGGCACTGTATAAACAAGCTTGGGTTCTCACATGTGCAAATCTTTACATAAAGGAGACTAGGTAAAAAAGCCATACTAAAATAACACCTCATCTGCGACTCCATTATTTTTATCTGTAACTCCTATTAGCATCCATTAATGGGAGTTATGGGGAATGAAGTCCAGAGTACACAGAAATCTAGATTTTGTAAATTAAGATGCTTTAATTAAAGCACGTAAAAAAAAACTAGTGAAAGACTTCAGGTTCTGCAGCTGCATTTTACTTTAAATGGAAACAGGTTTAAGTGGAAAATGCTGTGTTGGGGGGCTCTGTGTTCATTAGTAGTTGGATATGAATTGTGAAGTGTTAGTCAGGGTTTCCCCTCAGTCACCTGAAGCATACGCTTAGCTCTGCAGACATCTCCTCGGGAGAGAGTAGTTTTCTCATGAGTTCAGAGGAACAGAGATAACTAAGTTATTTTAATTGTCTAGGAAGGCATTCGGGGCTTCAAATGGGAGTTCTATTTCAGGAAGGTCACAAACCCCATAATTCTCACCCGTAAATGTACTCTTGACAGCTTCCAAGTATAAATTAGGCTGACTAAGCTGAGAATAGCAGAGAGATCAGATTATTTTTTTTAATGCCAGTCATGTCACGTCAGGGACTCGTACTTTCAGTTTATGGCACATTTTTATGGCCAGCTACCAACCTGATGCTGTTCCATCCTCCTCTTTCAACTGGGCTTGGGGCCATCTATGGCAGAGAAACTAGATGGGCAGACAATACCAAAAACACAATTCAAGTATCTGGGTTTCAGAATCCAGGGAAATGAAGGATGAAATGAGAGCTAGGTTAATAAACGCCTGACTCAAATGCAGAGAGATAAATAGTATGTGAGAAGAGGGTACCAGTAAGATTAAAAGGGATAAGCCTATAAAACGGTGGTCTGTCCAGTTGTAATGTATGGCGCTGAGTGTTGGGTCACAAGGAAGAAACATGAGCAAATGATCTGTTCCACAGGAATATGAATGTTGAGATGGATAAGTGGTATAAGCAGGAAAGACCACATGAGGAATGTATATGTTAGAGACATGCTCAGAGTAACACCTATAACCAAAAAAAATGAGGGAGTACAGGCTTTGATGGTTTGCTCATGTAAAATGCAGTGCTGAAAACTGTGTGGGTAAAAGAGACCAACAGATCAAGATTGAAGGGCAAAGAGAGTGAGGCTGACCCAATAGGAAGTGGTGGGATATCATAGAAGAAGACATGTTAGTGTGTGATATGATAGAGGATATGGCATTGAACAGAGCACTTTGGAGGGAGAGGACTTGTAGAGTGAACTCCTTTTGATGGGATTATTGCAAGGAAGAAGTCATATGCAAGGATTAGCATGGATGTACTGCACATGAATGCATATAAATCACTCAGTTTTTCACTTTGGTCCATGATTTACCAATGGAGAAAATATACGATGGCATTGAAATGCTTCTTAAAAACTTATTTTACAGTTTTAATTAGTGGATGGTTCTCTCCACTGCTTCTTGGTGGTATTATGTTTCATTTCAATGACATGTTGCAAAGGGATGTTGATAAATTGAAATTGTTTGATGTGAGTGTTGTTACTTACCTCAGAATTCAAACTACATGATACATTTTGATAATTCTGGCAAGTAAATGAAATTAGATTACAAATTAGTCATTTAAAATTACTTAGATTTCTTAACTATTGTTTTTATTACAGAAGCACCTCAAGATCCTAAGAGACCAGAGCCCCATTGTGCTAGGTTCTGTACAAACAATCCCTGACCTGAAGAGCTTACAGGAGATGGAAAGGGTGAATGAACGGGAAATCTCTCTCTTACAAAGCTGAACTACTGAGATCAAAAGAGTTGCAGGGCAGGGACAGAATCTATGGCACAGCCAGGAATCAAAGGCAAATGTCAAGTCCAGTCCTAAACTTGTTTAGATCATCCTTCTTCCTTAGATTCATTGATCTTTGGCTGTGTTTGTTAAAACACATGTATTGGGCTACCTTCTGCTCTCACTTACCTGGGGTGTCAATCTGGAATAATTTAACTGAAAACATTAGAGTTCCTCCAGACGTACACAATTGTAACTGAAAGCAGAATCTGGCCTCTAATGCCCAAGGGTGAACTTCCCCACCGAGTTCCAAATGATCAGGCCCAAAACGTAATGCGATCCATTTTTCAGTGCCAGTTTTCTAACACTGTACATTCCCTGTAAAATGTTCTGGGAGGCCTGGCATACAGGGTGATAAAATAGAAGCTTGTTTATCAGATCAAAGTTTGTTCACCTCTGCTTTCATTCAGAAAGAAAGGTGAGTGTGAGGTGATTCCATGCAAGTAAGCTCAACATAATAGATTTAATTGCTTTGGAAGTGAATTGCAAATAATAGTTTCTAGAAACTAGATACCACAAGAGCAAATTCTACTCTCCATGCCTGAACACCTCCTATTGACCTCAGTGGGAGTCACATGCAGGCATCTAAAGGCAGAGTTTGAACCACAGGGCATTACAAGAAGAACTGGTAGTTGTAAAAGCTAAAATGGAATGCATTCTGTGTTTTGAACATGAGTGGTCATGTCAATATCAGTGGAACTACTTGTGTGCTTTCATGATGGTTGCCATCTTCATGGGCATTGAGTATTGAACTGGAGAATCTCCAGGGCTAAAAGAATGCATCTCTACAGCTTTAATTAAAGAGCAGCTCTGTCAAACTAAGAGCTGACACAGATTCCCCTCCTCTGTGTATTGGGCACAGATGAGGACATGTAACACAATTGATGTGTGAGTTACCCTTAAAGGCACATGCTTCAGTACCTTGCTGAATGGTGACTGACTGGTCTCTAATAACTCAGGTTAGGACTCAGAATTGGTGTTAGGAAGTAGGCACAAACCTGGGAATGAATGTAAAATTCCAGGATAAATTGGGGGTGGAGTGGGGGGGGAGAATAACAACCTAGTTTGTATACAGGACTGGGTTTTCCCTTTTTTTAAAAAGATCAGAAGCAATTACACTACGCTAGCAGAAACTAGAACAACTTTTTGGACAAACTTTCCCACAATTGCTTGTGGCCTTACTTATGAGTAATGTTTCCAGTTGCTTGGCTTGTGCAGTACACAATGAAATATAAATACCATGTGGAATGCTCTTCGTCATAGAAAAATACTTATTAAGAGCAGATTTGTGTTCATCATCCTGACTTTAATTCAAGCAGGATTTTTTTTCTCAGATAAGGTGCTTGTAGTCTGCTGAGCAGTGACTGATGTGTGTGTGTTTATTTCAGTTGAGTCATCAGTGTAATTAATATTATCTTATTTACCAATGTTTGTCATTTTATAGCTTTTGACTGTGCAGGGTGACTCACCTTGCACAGAAACCGAGAACAAGAACATAAGAGATTTTTTCCCTTCTACTTCTTTCTTTTTGGCTTGGGATAGGAATTGAGAATGACCTTTGAGGCATAGTCTGAGTCATGCAGTTATTATATTTACCTCTGCTGTTGTGAAACTAATATAATAACTACAAACATTCACCCCCCACAACATACACCCCACAAGGAAAAAGTTTGAGATTCAGGGCCCACTGGCTCGGCACAGAGATGGATGCTCATAGTCAACTGCCTCCCACTGCTCACATGGAAGGAAAGGTTCTAAACACAATTCACTAGGCGGAGGAGATGCTCAACACCTTTTTATTGTTGCCCTCTGCACTATGATAGGGGACACTGGGAGAGAAAAGATAGAATAAAGCAAAGGAAGAACACTCCCAGAATTGCCATTCCACTGGCCATCATTGAATGAAGAGAAATAGCTTAGGGCTACGTAAAATGTTTGCAACTAAACCCAGCGACATGCAATCACTTTTCATTTTGAATGTGGGAACAAACCTAGTAGAACTTGATCCAAACCTGTTTCTTCAAGCCTGGAAACAACCTTTTCCTCCCCATACCTGTTTATTAATTACCACTGAGCATTATTTGCATTACACTGGCACCTGAGAGGCCCTCACCAAAAACAAAAAACATACGTGGGTCCATTTCAGATTTAGATTATATTATGTAAACTTCTGCTGTGCTGCTTTAATAAGATGATTATCTGAGCAATACTATGCCTTCGCACAGTAGACAGAATCTCATACACTAGAATTCACAGGTCAACTCATGGGCTATCTCTACGAAATCACAGGACCATGACTGTGCTGTTCTACTAGATTTATCTAATGATGTAGGGAGACCTTTTGCTCTGTGTGCCTTCAGTTGCTAGAGGTTGGGGTGCTCAGCGGCTGCAATGGAGCCAGAGTGCCCAGAAGGAATATTGAATCAAATTCTCCCTGGGGTCTCCCAAGGCAAGGAATTCTGTGGAGGGGGTGGAGTGTTCTGTTCCCCCCTGACCATATCTACTGACAGTTGTAAAGGATGGACTGTGAGCCAACCCTGCCCACCTCTCTCAAGCAATGGTACTTAGGCATGTTGGAGGCACTTAGTTAAATGCCTAACTTCCAAAGCTCGAGTGCCTAAAACGTTGGCCTTCCCATCTCATCCAGAAAGGAAATGTTTGCTTTGGGGTCTTTCACCAACTGTTAATAGCTGCTACTTAACTCACGTAAACTGAGGTTTCTAGAGGCTAATTCAAGGTCCGTGGTTTGCCCTAGGACTGAGGCCTGGCTGCAGCTGTCCTCACTATGCAATTCCCAGGTAGTGTGACCAGACGTCCCGATAAAATCAGGACTGTCCCGATTTTTAGGTCTTTGTCCCACGTCCCGACCGATGCACGGTCGGGAGGCCATTTGTCCCGATATTGCGGCTTTGGCAGCTCTGGCGTTGTTGGTTTTTTTTTGGTTCCCCCATGTGTCCCAATATTTTCTTCATTTCATCTGGTCACCCTACTCCCAGGTAGGGTTCTCTCTTTTACTGTATTTCACCCGGAGTATTCAGCAGCATCCCAGGTAATCCCTCTCAGGATTATGCTAATTATCTTAATTTTGCTGACCTATTAAAGATTCATTAGCCAACAGCAATGCAGAGGCTGCAGATAATTTAGATAACCAGGCGAAAGAGCATTCTGTAATGACCTGCAAAAAATGCAGATCTAGAAGAAACCAAGTATCCTGGTAGTTTTCGGGACATCTGGACACCAATCTCCCCTAAAGGAGGAGGCAGCCTTCAGGCCAGGCACAGTTAGGGGAAATGTGACTAAAAGCTGGTGCAGTCTGTACAGGCCTCCGCATGCAGCAAGCGTCTTGGAGAGGATTTGAGCTCCCTTACCCTGGAATGGTGCAGCACCCGCATTATATTGCTCCCTAGTCAGACTGGTGCCTGACAGGCAGATCCGTCCCATGTTAATATTTGTAAGCAATAAACGCCGAGCTTTTAGGCCACTGAGGGCTGATTACTGCATGAGCCCTTCCTCCAATGCACTCAATTCCACTGCACTCAGCACATTTCAAGATTGTGGGTCTCTATTAAAGCACTGGGGACACATTCAGCATCTTTATGAGTAGGCACAACTCCACCCGTCAGGCCTCCGGGCTGAGAGCCAGCCTGCCTGGCTTTCATCTCCAGCTCTGCTACTCACTTTCTGGGTTCTTTCCATGTGCCATTGATCTGCTGTGGGGTATGGAGCTCACAATGCCTAAGTTTACCAGTCTGTAAATGAGTGAAATACTACTGACCCAACAGGAGTGCACTAGTCTCTATTCCCTGTCTATACAGCACATTGAGGTCCATTGGTGGAAGACACCTAGAAGAGCAAAGAATGTTCTCGTGTTAAGAATGCAGATCTGGAAAGAGGATGCGCTGTCCCTTATGTTCCTGTCTGTCACAAAGTTAGGCACCTAGACTTCATGTCGTATTTAGACATAATTAAGCAGAATATACTCTGACTTGTAAATTACCTGGTTCTTTGATGGAATGAACAGGGTGAGGGAAGAATACCTGGCTGGAGACATAATGATTCTTGCAAAAATCAGCATAATACAACTTAACAGCTTGTTTTTGAGCCTAACAGTTCTGACAGTTCCTTATAAATACAAAGATCACCCAAGTGCAATTCCGATCAACAGAATCGGTAGAACAGGTTGATGTATATGTTCAGTGATAGTCTGTCTGGAGCTTACGCTCTTCAGGGCAGTGATTCTGTCTTTGCAACCATTGCAAAGACCCTGCCACACTGCTAGCACTCTGAAACAAATAATTCATAAATGAAGAACGTCAAGGTCATTGGGCAAGCATTAACAAATAGAGCAGCAATGCGCTATTGACTCATCTTTCCCAGTCATCATCCAGCTGCAATATCACTGGATTTTATTTTTCGCTAGAGAACAGCTGGCCTGGCAATAGACGATCCAAAACCTGGAGGTTTTCTTCAGTGCTACTAGTTTTGGCTTTCTGGAAACTATAGGAGCTTTTAGGAATATCAGCAAGGTCAAGGTCACACTTAAGCCCATGGCTTCTTGGACAGATCAGCTGTTCCAACCTAAAAGCAGAAACATACACACTTTAATGCTAGGAAAATGGCTAAAGGTTCGCCATTGGGGCTCTATATTAGAGGAGCCTTAATTGGGGTTTTTTGATCTGTGATAACACTTTTGAAAGCATCTAAGTGACTTAGGCTCCTAAGGCCCCATTTTCAAAAATGACCTAGGCGCCTACATCCTATTGCAAAGATAGTCAAAAGCATCTGATTATTTTAGGTGCCCAACTAGAGATACTTTAATAGGGGCCTGATTCTCAGAGAGTGGGTGATCAGCACTTTCTAGAAATCCCCTTTTAGGAGTGTCTAATTGGGTACCTTTTTTGGGGTGCCCCAAATCACTAGTTGCGCCTGAAAATCTTGGCCTAGACAATTATCATCTTAGTGCAGTTTTGGTTGAGTCATCTCCTTCTCTCTTTCCAGCCATAGTTCAGTCTACTACTTCACAGAATAAACCA
Source organism: Lepidochelys olivacea (assembly GCF_965140295.1). Lineage (NCBI taxonomy): Eukaryota > Metazoa > Chordata > Testudines > Cheloniidae > Lepidochelys > Lepidochelys olivacea. The sequence goes on along the minus strand of NC_140412.1, from coordinate 21,089,018 downwards.
ATCATTCCATTAGCCTACTTACAGTTTTGTGCACTAAAATATAACATGAGTACCAGCATGTGACACTTCTAAATTCTGTTGTTGGCCTATGCATGCAGTCACTGACACTGCCTGCTAAAAAGCGACTGTGTACCCTTGCTTTACAGATGGGCCCATTGAAACAAAAATCAAGACTAGAACATGGCTTCATATTAGGAACTTTTTTGAATTGTTCACAATTCTACAGTTCAGACTCAAAACCAAACCTTTTCTTATTCATATTTAGCTACCTAAAAAAGAAATATCCTTTCTAAGGTGATGATTTGCTAAATGTTTCCTTTCCTCCTATGGCAGGGGTGGGCAAACTTCTTGGCCTGAGGGCCACATCATGGTTGCGAAACGGTATGGAGGGCTGGGTAGGGAAGGCTGTGCCTCCCCAAACAGCCTGGTCCCCGCGCCCTATCCGCCCCGTCCCACTTCCTGCCCCCTGACTGCCCCCTCAGAACCCCCGACCCATCCAACCCCCCCTGCTCCTTGTCCCCTGACCGCCCCCTCTTGGGACCGCCGGCCCCTAACCGCCCTTCCAGGACCCCATCCCCTATCCAATCCTCCCTGTCCCCTGACTGCCCCTATCCACACCCCCGCCCCCTGACAGGCCCCCGGGGATCCCCGACCCATCCAACGCTCCCCCCCACTCCTTGTCCCCTGACTGCCCCCTCCCGGGTCCTCTGTTCCTAACTGCCCCCCCTGGGATCCCACCCCCTATCCAACCCCCCCACCCCGTCTTCTGACCGCCCCCCCGAACCTCCGCCGCATCCAATTGCCCCCTGTACCCTGACTGCCCCCTGGGACCCTCTTCCCCTTATTCAACCCCACTCTCCCCCGCCCCCTTACCAGGCTGCTCAGAGCGGCAGGACAGGCTTATTGGAAAGCCTGGCAGGTGGGCGGGTGGCGCAAGCCGCACTACCTGTGTGGCAAGCTGAGGCTGCTGGGGAGGAGGGATAGCAGGGGAGGGGCTGGGGACTAGGCTCCCCGACGAGGAGCTCAGGGCCCAGGCAGGATGGTCCCGCGGGACGCAGTTTGCCCACCTCTGCCCTATGGTCACCCAAAGGTAGTGTGTCTGTCTGTCCATCCCAGGTAGGATTTGCTGGTTATAAATCCATTCAGGCGAGAGGTGGAATAAGACAGATAGTATCTTTGGGATCTAAGCTGTTGCAGGGGAACCTGTGGTTTAGGTATTCCACTAGAGAATGAGTGGCCCAACTTTATCCTTGGATATACACAGCTGACTCTTGTTGAAACCCGTGGGAGTTGTGGGTACAAATCTGAGGTCAGAACTGGGTCCATGAGTTTGTGGGGTGTGGGAACGGGAAGTCAAAAGCCTGCACTAGGGGGTGCAATGATAACCGGGAGGACTCACCTATTCAGATGAAAGGGGTTAGGCATAGGAGTCAATTTGTGAGACAGAGGTTAGAAAATCAAGGGGTCCATGGAAACAGAATTTTTGGTGGGTCTAGACCCCTGACCACTGTTAGATCATTTAATGGCAAAGGCCTTTTCAACACTGTTCCTCAGGTCCCAACCACCCTGTTTATACAGTGGTGGGACTTTTATATATAATTACATTGATTTTATTTGCAGACAGCAGGGGGAGCTCAAGTTCTGCCAAAGAAGAACTCAAAAGGGAATTTGTTACAATTCTTTCTTTTTTAACCAGAAAGAATTTAGATGGAGGGTTTTGTTTTTGTTTTAAAAGACTCTTATATATGCCATAGGGAGACTGTGTAAAACAGCTGATATATAATTAATTTGAACAGGAACACTGCCTGAATGGCTCTTAAGAGTTACACTGAAACACTAGAAATATAATCTTAAAGGAAATATTTCTACAGACCTGGAGGAAGGTCAAAAGCAGTTTTATTACCTGTTTCATAGAAGGGGCAGGGGGCAGTGAGCAGACCTGGTGAGTCTGTATGGGAAGAATGAGATGTTCCTGCCCTCCACTAGTCTTGGGGTCACCTTGGTTAAGTGTGAATAACTCCTAAGCCATCCTGCTTGGGTCAGGGCGAAGTCTTCATTGGCAGACCATGCAGACGAACACACTGGTGTCAATAAAGCGGATGGCGATGAAGCATATGCCTTGTGATGGCAAGGGCAACCTGCATTATATACGTAGTCATTGGCCAATCACTACACGCGTAGGTAGATGAGGCTCTTTAGCTCAGGTCAGCCGCTCATCTAGGAGAAGGACAACTCTGAACACAAGTCCTGCACCCAGGCCAGCTGCCGTGCTTGTGGCATCTATTGCAACAGCCGCTTGAGCAAGAGAGTGGGAAAAGCTCTGCACATATCTCTCTCACTTAAATCCATTCATAGTGCAGGTCATTCAGCTAACCCTACCAATGCATCAGAGTCATGTGGCAATGCAGAAGTGGTGATGGGGACAGGCAGAAGATGCTGTTGGCAGTCCTTAGTCACGACTTCTGCATATACGCGGCCTTAGGGTGACGGTTGTTCCCACAGATCAGGGAAGTTAAGGCGCTTGTATCCTCCAGAGGTGATGGAGCACAGGACTGATCTCCCCAATCTGGCGATGGGGGGCTGAATAGAAACCCAACACAGCCCGCCCTTTCTGTGTCTATCAGGCTGCTGCTCCTGGCCGGTCATCCAACTCAGCGTTCAAAATAAAACAAAGATTCTCAGACTGACTTTTGGGTCGTGGAATGTCAGAACTCTTCTTGACAATGACCAAAGACTGGAATGAAGGACAACCCTTATTGCTAAAATACTGAAGAGGTATAACATAGATATTGCTGCCCTCAGGGAAACCAGACTCGCTGTCCTGAGGAGGTGGGAATGGGCTATACCTACTAGTGGAGTGGCAAGGGCAAGGATGACCCAAGACAGTCGGGGTTAGGGTTCATCAGACAGCCTAACATTGCCTGCAAACTTGACTTGCTCCACAAGAGAATCAATGGCCAAGTTTATGGTGCACTGCATAAACTTGTCCAGAGATCAGTATGCCACCATTATCATTGCCTATGCACCCAACAGTGACTTATACAGATGAGATCAAGGAGATGTTTTATGAAGATATCAGCAGGGTCATCAGAGGAGTGCCACACCAGGACAAACTCATTATCAAACTCATAAAGTTGGAGACTTTAATGCTCATGTGAGAGCTGATGCTGGCATGTGGAGCAGTGTACCATGGCATTGGAAGATCAAACTCTAACAGCCAACTACTTCTCTCCAAGTGTGCAGGGTTCAATCTCTATTCCCAATGCAGTCTTCCAACAGGGCAACAAATATATGTCACCGTGGGTGCATTCCAGGTCAAAACAGTGGCACATGCTGGACTATGTAATTGTATGGTCTAAAGATATTAAAGATTTGCACATCACTCACGCTTTGAGAGGCACTGAATGCTGGTCAGACCGTTGGCTTGTGAGAAGCATCATGGCGCTACACTTCTCACCAAAGTGCCCTAGAGGACACCTCAAACCACCAAAGAAGATCAATGTGTCTGCCATGAAAGACCCCAGCAAACAACCAAAGCTGTAACAGGCACTGGAGACTGCGTTAGTTGAGGTCCTAGAGAACTACACAGACATTGAGATAACCTGGCAGAAGCTCAGACATGTCGCATATAATACAGCATCCAAGGTTCTTGGATTTGTGAGGCGGAAACACCAAAACCGGCTACTGCAGACCATGCACACCATACACAAGTCCTACCTCTTGGACAAGAAATCAGCAATGAAGAAGGCCAGGTACCATCAGGCCAAACATACACTTCAAACCTGATTAAGGCAAATGAAGAATGATTGGTGAGAGCAGAAGGCTGTGTAACTGCAGGAAGAGGCTGGCAAGCATGACATGAAGGCTTTCTGTGAAAGTCTCTGTGCTGTTTGTGTCCCAATATCCAGTGGTATAGCCCCTGTCTTCACAGCAGATAGTAACTGGCTGCTCACAGATAAAAGTGATAGTCTCTCTTGCTGGGCAGAGAACTTTGGTATTCTCCTGAACTGTCAATCCACTATGTCTGCTGAAGCCATTGACTCACTCCTGCTGTGTCCTGTCCTGGAAGAGCTGTCTGTGGCCCCTTCTCTTGATGAGATTACTGAGGCCATCAAGGAACTGTCCACACACAAGTCTCCATTCCCTGAAGACATTCTGCCTGATGTATACAAATGTGGATGTGCCCACCTGGTCAGGAAACTCACTAGCTGTTTGAAGACTATATGGGAACAAGGTACTGTGCCCCAGGAGTGTAAGGATGCTTTCATAGTCCATGTATACAAAAGGAAGGGAAGCATACCTAGCTGTGACAACCATTGCGGGATCTCACTGCTGTCTATAGCGTGGAAGATCCTTGCACTAGTCATCTCTCACCTAGTTGACTTGATCTATCCAGAGTCACAATGTGGCTTTCATGCTGGCCGTGGTACCATGGACATTATTTTTGCAGCCCGACAAATACAAGAGAAGGCTGGTGAACAGAACAAGGACCTGTACATGGTGCTTGTTGACCTAACCAAGGCCTTTGACACTTTGAATTGTGAGGGCCTATGGAAAACCCTTCATAAATTTGGTTGCCCAGAGAAGATAATTGCTGTCATCCACTCATTTCATGACAGCATACTGTCCAGGGTGATGGAGTGCGGTGACTCATCAGACGCCTTCCCTGTCACCAACAGTACCAAACAAGGATGCGTAATGGCTCCAGTCCTCTTTGACATTGTCTTTTCGGCCATGCTCTTGTTTGCATTCCAGGACTTTGACAGAGAAGTACATATCTGGCTTAGATTGGATGGGGGTCTATTCAGTCTACAGCGACTCAGGATCCACACCAAGGTAATCAAACAGCTATGAAGAGAGTGCCTGTTTGCTGACAATTGTGCCCTCCCTTGCACACACGCTTGAGGACATTCAGCTCATTATGGTCTACTTTGCCTATGCCTCAAAAAGCTTCAGTTTCACAATCAGCCTGAAAAATACAGAGATCATGTAACAGCCAGCACCAGACCACCAGCATCACATATACCATGATCACAACTGAGAACCCATCCTGAACTCAATCAGGAAATTCTGTTATCTGGGTAGCATGCTTTCCAGCAATGCCATGTTGGAAATTGAGATCATTTAACATCTGGCAGAGGCCAGTTTGACATTTGTCAGGCTCGCCCACAGGCTCTGGAGGGAGCATGGAGTCTGCCTCAGACCCAAGATAAAAATCTACTGTGCTTGTTATACTCATCGCACTCCTGTACAACTGTGAGACATGGATGCTCTACCAATGGCACATCAAACAGCTGGAGAGCTTCCACCTTCTCTGCCTAAGATCCATCTGCAACATCAAGTGTCAGGACAGAGTCTCCAACACTAACATCCTTGAGAGGTGCCAAATCTCTGGTATTGAGAGCATGCTCATCAGGGCTCAACTTCGCTGGGTCAGACATGTGGTCCACATGGAAGTTTCCCACATACCAAAAGCAGTGCTCTACAGACAACTGAGCAGCGGAATCTACTCAATGGGTCGACCCATCCTGAGATATAAAGACACCCTGAAAGTCAACCTCAAAGCATGCAAGATAGACATTAAAACCTGGGACTTCATTGCAATGGATAGATCCCGATGGATAGCTTTGTGCCATGAGGCAGTGTCCACTTTTGAGGAGTGGCATTTCAGGTCTCTGCAGAAGACAGCATGTTGTAAGGCCAACGCCTCAAACTCTCCCCACAGCAATGACTACACTTGCAAGATATGCAACTGCATTTTAAAATCCAGGATTGGACTTCTCATGTGAGAAGCTCAAACAAATAAACCCAGAATTCAAGTCAAGCTGAATGCGTATCTGTCAAAGCAACAGGAGACTCCATCCACAGAATGGTTGCACAATACATTCAGCATATGGAAACTACTAAGAAACCATTGCCATAGTCATAATGCATGCCACAAGTGATATTGGTTAGCTATAATGGGCCAGATTCATCCCTCTTATAGCTCCATTGAATTCAGTGGTGTTACATCAGGGATGGCTTTGGATCGAATATGCTTAGTACCATAATCATGCTTTACACTGTCAAAGTGGTGTACAAATGCCAATTAATCCTTGCCATCTCCCCATGAAATAGTGTAGGTAAGTGATTATTGTCATCCTTGTTATGGAGCTGGGGGAACTGAGAAACAGAGGGATCACTGCAAGATCACAGTGTGGCAGAGCATGGGTAGAGCTCAGTACTTCCCACTTCTTAGCCCTGCCCTCTCAATGACTAGAGCGACAGTTCTCAATCTCTTTTTCACCTGGCACCAAAATCCATCTGTAGTTGCTTGCCAGTACTCTCATAGATCCCACAATCCTTTGTATCTCAGCATGAAACGATAGGCAGATTTGCATGTGGACTGGTGAATAGTGGTAGGGAATGAGTGGGGCCCTGGTGGAATCTGATTTGGAGGATGCAGGAAGCATGTTGATCCTTCCCTCCTCTACTTCTGCTCCTGCAGTGTCCAAGTGTCTATGGATTCATGTGGCTTTTCCTCCATGTAAAGCAGTGCCCAGTGAGCATTCCCCGTTGTCCCACCTGTGGATCATGCTCTGTGTGTTGCGAAGTGCTCAACTCACTTGAGAAGCTTCCTGTGCTATCTTCAGTTACCTACAACTGTGGGTGTTCAGAATCTCTCTGGCAAAGTGGGTGCTTTATTATTTGTCTAGCAGCTCCTGAAAGCAGCAGCGTGAAGAGTCTGGAACCCCATAGCCACAGAATTCTACCCAACCAGAAAAAGGAACGAAGAAACATCATGCTGGCTGTCAAGTCCTTTCATAGCCTCTTCTTAACTGGGCAGGATCATGCTTCCATTGTCTTCACTGTGACTTTTTCCTTGGGAAGTGAGTGCTGGATAGGGTCGTAAGGGTTGCTTACTGCTAACCAGTAGTAGAAGTGGCTAGCATAGAACTATGGGGATATGAATGACAATAGCTTGTATCTGCCATTATAGCCAACATGAGTAAAACACAACTGGCCCATCCAGGGTTTGGACATCAAGATATTATGGTTATTTATTTAATTACCACAGTAACTAAGGAGTTAAAAAATGCTGATAATACTTCAGCCCTGTTTAATCTCTTCTAGCTTTGTCTTGTATCTGTTGTTTCACTATAGTGAAGTACGTAAAGCAATATCAGGGGTATAGAAGCCAAAATAATGACTGTATTATTACTAGTTTCTATTACTCTAATGCCTAGAAGTCAGAACCAAGATAAGGGCCCCACTGTGCTAGGCACTTACAAACACAGAGAACCAGACCATCTCTGCCCTGAGGAACACAATCTAAATAATCAAGAAAAACAAAAGGGAAGGGAAGACGATGTAACACACAAGTAGATTGAACATTGAAAGGTTACAAATGTCATCTAAATGGCACTTTTTAAATGGAGGAGTTGGTGGTGGTTTTCTTTTTTCTCTTGGGGGGCAGGAGAGGTGGGGTTTAGGAAGGGATTAGCTAAATGGAAAGATAAAGGAAGGAAGGGGAACCATTGAAGGGGGAGGTGAGAAGGCAGGAGAGGAGCATGGAGGCAGAGTGAGACTGAATTGAGGAGGTAATGTGTGGGCTGGTGGGGGAATGGGAGGGAGTTGGAGCAAACGCTCAATCAGCATTGGGAGAGAGTGTCCACCATCAAAACTGTAGAAACCAGCTGCTTCCAGGTTTGCTGCCTGTTGAGTCTTCTGGGCTGGTTCTGCCCATGCTCTCTCCCTCAGACATAATTTTGATGCCCCCAGTGAGGGGAGGTTTCCTCACAGAGCACTGGCTCCAAGGGGTGCTGTGTGGGAGGGGTAACCTTGGCTAAGACTCATTTTTCCTCACCCAAGGTGATGCTTTACCTGCTGCAAGTGCTGCTGTGTCTGCTTCTGGCACAGTAGTCTCCTATGTGCCCTGTTGTGTCCATCCCACTAGAGTGCTCCTAGTGGCCAGGCACAACATAGCAGTTTTCTCCCCTTCTGGTACCCCTTGCACACAGCTGCTCTGGTCCTCCAGTGGTCCACCGATTCCCCTTGACAGCCTTCTGGCCGGGTCATGATTTAAGTCCACCCCTTCCTGGTTAACAGGAAGTCCAACAAAATAAATCTAGTGTCCTTATATCAGGTCTCTAGCCCCAACTCTGGGCCCAGTGATCCTTGCTTTGCTTCTCAGGCATCCTTGTCCCCTTCTCCAGCCTCATGCCTTCATAACAGTGACATGTAGGGGAACCCGGGCCTGCCCACTACATAGGATTGCCAACTTTCTACTCACACAAAACACCCTTGCCCCACCCCTCTGCCCCCCCTTCTCTGAGGCCCCATACCCTGCTAACTCCATTCCCCCTCCCTCTGTTGCTTGCTCTCTCCACCCTCACTCACTCATTTTCACTGAGCTGGCTCAGGGGGTTGGGGTGCAGGAGTGGGTGAGGGCTCCAGCTGGGGGTGCGGGCTCCAGGATGGGGTCAGAAATGAAGAGTTCAGGATGTGGGAGGGGGCTCCGGGCTGAGGTAGTGGGTTGGGATGCGGGTGGGGGTGAGGGCTCTGGCTGGAGGTGCGGGCTCTAGAGTGGGGCCAGGGATGAGGTATTTTGGGTGCAGGAGGGGGCTCTGGGCTGGGGGGTGGAGTCAAGGGGTTTGGAGTATGGGAGGAGGCTCTGGGCTGAGGCAGGTGGTTGGGGTGTGGGAGGGGGCATGGGTTCTGAGCTGGGGTGTGGTTTCCAGGGTGGGGCCAGAAATGAGGGGTTCAGGGTGCAGGATGGAGCTCTGGGCTGGGGATGATAGTTTTGGAGTACAGGAGGGAGCTCTGGGCTAGGACAGGGGATTGGAGTGCAGGGGTGTGTGTGAGGGCTCCAGCTGGGGATGCAGACTCTGGGGTGAGGCTGGGGATGAGGGGATTGGGGTGTTGGAGGGGGCGCCAGGCTGGGACCTAGGGGTTCGGAGGGCGGAAGGGGGATCAGGGCTGGGGCAGGTAATTGGGATGCAGGAGGGGGGTCAGGGTTGCAGGCTCTGGGCAGTGTTTACCTCAAGCAGCTCCCGGAAGCAGTGGCATGTTTCCCCTCTGGCTCCTAAGTGGAGGAGTGGCCAGGCAACTCTGCGCGCTGCCCCATCTGCAGGCGCTGCCCCTGCAACTCCCATTGGCCACAGTTCCCGGCCAGTGGGAGCTGTGGGGGTGGTGCTTGGGGTGGGAGCTCCCTGGCTGCCCCTAAGTCTAGGAGCCAGAGCGGGAACATGCCGCTGCTTCTGGGGGCCACACAAAGCCACATCAGGCAGGGATCCTTCCTTAGCCCCACTGTGCTGCTGATCGGACTTTTAATTGGTCCCTTTTCAATCAGGTGTTCCAGTTGAAAACTGGACACCTGGCAACCCTACTACTGTACTGGGTTCCAGTCCAGGGACCCTATAACCAGCAGCCAAGGACTGTCCGACTCCTTGCTACTGCCTCCCTGGGCTACTTCCTACTGAGCCTTTCTAAGGCCTTCCCCCCTCACAACCTCTGTAGGTGTACCTTCCTCTCACGGTTAGGCCTCTCAGGGCTGTCCCCTGGAATTCCCCAACAAAATCCCAAACTAACAGTACAAACTCATCCACCTTTCTTGGGCTTGGTCTTTCATGTTTCTTCAGTTCCCCTTGCTGTTCCTTCATTGAACACCTCCCAGGGCTCTCTCTCCGTGTAAGTCTGGATCACACTTTTTTTAATTAGGGGTTACCACCGGAGCTCACTCCACTCCCAGTGGCAGTGTCAGCTCTCTTGGCCTCTTGTGAGCCTTCTCTACTCAAGCAAGGATCCTGGGCCTTCCTCCTCACAATCTCTCTATTCCTAGAGAATGACTGCAAACTCCTCCCTTGGCCCTGGGCTTCTTCTGTCTGTAGTCCTCTCCCAGTCCCTCCCCACCTGCGATCCATCCTCAGTTAGGCCTGGCTGTCCTTCCAGGTGCAGCCTGGGATGTTAATTGGCCCCTCAGGTGCACATTAACCCTTTTGAGGCCTGAGTGTGTGTGTGTGTATGGGGGTGGGGCACCCCAGATCACCTATGTATTGACTGAAAATCCTGTGTAACTTCACTATGAAAACTAAGCACTAAATATTTCTCCTTGCAATGTGTCACAGGGCTTGGGGGTGAAATCCAGACCAATAAGGTGTAGGGTCATCACTTGTCCTGCAACTCTGGGTGCCTTACAATGCTTTGCTACTGCAGCTTCCTACCTGGGATGCTTACAGTCACCACCGAGCATGCAGGTCACACCCTGAGTGTCAAGGTCCTGGCTTCCCTTGTCTTCCTAGGTGAAAGATCTTTGTTTAATCAGGTCTCATCTATGTTCAGTTTTCTGAGACTACACCCATCCCCAGATGAAGGGATCCATCTTTCTCAGCTTGCAAGTACTCCGGCCTCTTGTGTCTGTCTAGTGATGGAGGCAAAGATGTTTTCTCTTTGCTTATATCTTCCAGAGTTCATTAATTTTATTTCAAGAGGTAGGGTGACCTCATGCTATTTCTCTCTTCCTCTGGGCTTCCCATCCCCTGTACGAAAATGGGTCTTCCATTGTTTTGATTCCACCGTGATTAATTTACATAGGAGACAGCTAGATAGCTGCCTTCTTTCCTGTCTGGGAAGGAAACTGTTTCTCCTTGTTTGGTCACAGGCTTTAAATCATAATATCATGAAGTATTCATATTTCCTCATGTCATGTTAATACATACTTTTCACAATGACATTAATCACCAGTGTCATCACCTTTTAGAAAAGTCCTCACTCTATGTACTTTTTAATACAGTAATATTGTTACAATCAGTTGATTCAATTGCTTATCTTCAGTCACCTCTGTTTTTATAGCCAGTAAACCTTTGAAATGAATTCTTCTGAAGCTTACCCCTCAAAGTAAAGTTTATTCAAGCTGTGAGGAAGGTGACATGGAGTTTGGTGGCAAAAGAAGCTGCATGCTCTTCTTACCCCTGCAGGTGTTTGCTCTGTTTCCTGCAATCTCCCCTGCGCCTTATTAACTTGATGGCTCTGTTCACTGCTTATATGTAAACAGAGGTAAATCCACATTCCTTTTTCTAATGCAGATTGTGCTTACGCAGTGCTTGCCAAACACATTTTAAGAATATAATTCTAGCACATATTCATAACTTTTTGTACTCACACTGTGTGACATCATACAAGAAAATTGATGATCCGTGGCTTATTAGTTTTCCAACGATATCTTACATGCCTGCTTTTAGATACAGATTATGTCTACAGTGCGTGAGGTGTAGTGAGCATGTCCAGACTGACAAAAGCAGCTGACAAGAGTGCTGAATTACAAATGGGCCACTGTGGCACACAATGACAATCAGAACTATATTAATTACTTCGCCTTCTAAGTACTGACATTGCTTCAGGCATAATTTAGACGCAAATTCAGCAAGGTACTTACGCAAATGCATAATGTTCAGCATGTGCTTAAGTGGCCTGCTGAATGGGGGCCTCAGGTAGAATAGATTCCCTCCTAGCATAGCTTTTCAGTTACATGCCCAATGTCTGCCAGTCTCTGTGGTATTATAGTGTAACTCATGTTACCAAGTATGCTTTTGCAAAAGAAGTAATGTACTTCGTTTTGATTAACTTCTCCCAACATAAAAGGGCTATTAACTATGCCCTCAAGTCATATCAGTATCATTGAAATAGCACTTTAAAATATGTGACCGCACCACATTGTTCTCCATTAATTTAGGGGATGGCATATAGTTGAAGTCACATTGAAATTGGAATCTAGCTCACTTCTCCATCTATCACTTTGGTTAACACAGCGGTTTGTTATTTGGATAAATTACTCTGGTGGTGCAGTGTCCTAGTTGCACAAGAATATATATTCTCTGGAGATTTGTTGGCAGACCTGGTTTATTACTTACTTCAGTTCCTGTTCAGTTCTAGAAGTTAATACGTATGATAGTTATTGCAAACATCAACATTTCAGCAAGACCAGCCATCTTTTCTAAATAAGGAACTAGAGTGTGACTTTGAATAGATCTGTTGAATTTAATATGAAGTTTTCAAAAAAGGGTCATCCCAACCTTTTGTTGAACCAACATATTAATACTCATTGACTTTACTGGATCTATTCACTGAGTGAGGGACGTGACTGTGATTATTTCCTCCTTTGTATTTTGCTTAACTGAAGCAACAGAGTCAGTTTCAGGGTGAACTAATGGAAGGCATTGCACTGAAACATGATAATTCTTAACAGGACTCTATTTGTTATTGTGGTACTACTAATAATTAATTTCCATGTTATATGGTAACATTAATCCTTTGTTTCCCCCCACTTAAAAAGATATAGTGAGCCAAATTCTGTCTGTCTTGTGAAAGATTTGGGAGCAGAACTTGAGAATCTTCATTCCAATCCATTATTCTAACCACTAGACAAAACTCCCTCCTTATAGACCCTACTGTTTTCTTCTCCAGAAGATACTACTCACACGTCTATGCATTGCAAAATGAATGCCAGTTTCACATTTGTTACTACACAAATCATGTAATATAACATTAACATGTCAAAGAATGTGATGCTGCTTGTATACAGACAATACCAATACCACTGATAAATGGGAAACCATATTATTTGAGCACCAGTATACTTGGGAATATACAAGAAACAAAGAAAGAGAGGCTGTTCCCCAAGGATCTTGCCAACTAAAGGACAGACACAAATGAGACAAGACCTATGGAGAAAACTAGAGGAAGACATGAACATAAAGTTATTTTTTCTTAAGGTAGACATACATTTTGTCTAGTTTTGAACAGAGATTGGGGAACTAGCATTCTTTAATGTTGTTAGCAAGCGTGCAAGTCCTTTGCGCCCCACCACTGTGTGAGAGGGAGATGAAAAAGTAGATTCAGCAGCAAATTTGTTGCTGTCAAATTGCAGAGTTGGTGGAGCTCAACTTCTCTTTTGTTGGGCAGATAGGTATAATCCCCTGTGGCCCTACTTTCCATTTGACTCCATTTTTCAGCCCTGAGGCGTGCCCATAGAATACAGTTTCAGTGGGAGCTACGCCCAGAGTCAAAGTTAGCTATACGTGTCTCATGGACAGTAACATGATGTGTCACCCTAGAAGCCTTGAACAGTGATACATAAACAAGTACATGTAGTCATTTCATCCATTTTCACCAGAGGCAGTAATCTTTTCTTTGAATATTTGGCGTTCTGATCACAAGCACTTTAGAGATGGGCAATGAGTCTGTTTACATCAGATGATATCAGAAAACAAGTTGGTGTGTTTGAAAGCCTACGGCTGGAAGAAGTAGGAATCCTAGCATTGTACATATCATTTAGACTTTAAGTATATATCACTTCAATAGACAAGCCTCTCCAGCATGAAGAAGCAGGTTTGGAGATGGTCACGTTATGGGCTACAGGGCTTTCCTAGACTGTGATAAAAAGGACAAAATTCAGCCTCATTTACACCTATGCAGTTTTATTAGAGTCAAAAGGGGGTTCTATGGATGTAACTGAGAGGAAAAATCTGGGCCACTGGACTTGAGCTTCTTTATGGACAGAGGTGACAAATTAAAATAAAAATAAAAATTGTATTATTTTGCCTTGACAAACTCCTTTTCAAATTAACTATCCAATAAATACAAGGGAAGTGACCTGGTCTTGGGGCCCCTTTAATCTAGCAGGCAAAAGGATAGCAAGATCCAATGGCTGGAAGCTGAAGCTAGAAAAACTCGGTTTGTGAAAGAAAAAATATCAACTTTTTAAACAGAGTGCAACGAACCATTGGAACAGTTTACCAAGGGGAATAGTAAATTTCTCCTCCTCATCATCATGGAGTCCTTAAATTGAGCTTGGATGCCTTTCTAAATGATTTAGTTGAGTTAAATTGCTCATTTTGGGGCGTGATAGTGTCCACATGCATAACAAGGAAGAATAATTGACCTGCATGGGGTGAAATTCTATGGTCTGTGTTATGCAGGAGGTCAGACTGATGATTTAATTGTCCCTTCTGGCCATAACGGATGAAACGGTCAGGGTTATGTTGTATTTTTTGGCAATCTAAACTCCTTTTGCATAACACTGTGATGGTGACTAAGCTAAGTCAGCCAGAGTTCTAAGCTCAGTCTGCTAGCTTTCCAGACAGTATAGCTGGAAATGGATCATTTGCCAACTAGTGCAGGGAGTCAATTACTCAGAATGCACAGCAGGTAGAGAAGCTTCGTGTTTTATTTTTCCACACTGCGCTATAGTATTGGAATGGGGATTCAATGTCCAGCCTGTCACTCTGACTTTGGTGCCACATGAAGCAGAGGAAGAAGTACAGCATTATCCTTAAGCCATACATCAATATTTCACAGCAATGGTTACAGACAGTACCGGGACAGATCCTGCAAGCCTGAAGCCCCATTGAAATGAACGCTTCATGATTGGGCCCATATGGCACCTAGCCCTTGCTCTCAAGGACTTTTCCCCAATTTGATGAATTCCCCTACGCCAGGTCCAGACATAATCACAGCCTCTGTGCTCTTATACTAGTACCCCTTGGGGGACGCTCAGCCCACAAGAGGCCATGCTGAATGGGATGGCCCATTATAGGCATACCCAGTCCTTATTAACAATTACACTGTAGAAGATCAGGGTTGGAAGGGACCTCAGGAGGTCATCTAGTTTAACTCCCTGCTCAAAGCAGGACCAATCCCCAATTTTTGCCCCAGATCCCTAAATGGCCCCCTCAAAGATTGAACTCATAACCCTGGGTTTAGCAGGCCAATGCTCAGGCCAATGCTCAAACCACTGAGCTATCCCTCCCGCACATTGTTAGCTGCAGTGCACTGGACCACTACCACAAAGCACTATAGTGGTTTTTATGTAGAAATTGATATTGGAGGGTGCAGAAAATATTGTTTACCTTCACACTGGCATATGAATTTTGCCTAACTTTGAAGCCACTAGGGAAAGGGACTCAGAACTTTCTGAAGCTTGTGTTGTGTTAGAAACTGGCCTTTTGCCAGCTCCTTTCCAGTGTTGATAGCAGCAGGCTTTTACTGCTGGTGACAGAAAGCCTGATCTGCTTGATGCCTGTATCTCCTGGCACAGAGAGGGGTTTTCGCACCATGGATGGAGAAAGGAAGAGAAAATTCTATAGATCTGAATCTTAAACTTGATTAGTCTGGAGGATGTAGTGATCACAGAGATGAAAGCCAACTTTCTTTCCTTTCCCATGTGCCCCAATCACAACAATAACTCAGAATCAGCCCCACTTTATTACACAGTACTTCTGTGAGTGATAGTTTTTTTCTGGATGTTGAGTTTCATTGCTACATTGTTGAGCATTTTCTTGAAGTTAAAATAGTTTAAAAAGCCCACATGCATGCCATTTAAAGAAAGTGACTTTTTAAAGCTGGCTGTATATTGCATTCCAAACAAACAAACATTATTTTAATTAAAAAAAAAATAGGAGCTATTTTAATTGTCTCCTTCCTGGAACACTGTAGCCTCTCACTCTGGAAGTGGAATAACAGCCACCAGCGCATATGGGTGTTGCAAGATAACCACATCTATCTGGTGCTGGAAGCCCTTGGCTTGGACTTCATGGCTCATTATGCACCTGATGTGTTTGGTTATCTGACAACAGCTGCATGCCCCTGGGTGTGTGGGCCCTTAATACTTTTGTAAGATGTACCTCCCTTGTAGGAGGATGTTTAGCTCTTTTACTGTACATTTCATATATGGTCCAGGGTAGGGAACAGTAGCTTTTAGCCAATATTTTCTATGGGGAAGACATTAGTAACCCAGTACAATATTGGCAAATTCATTGTACTCATTCATCTACCCATGTAGAAATCTCCTACATGTATTCCAATCTGCTACTGCTTTTCTAGGTAAGAAAAGACATGTGGAATTGCATTGGTCTGGAAATGGGGCTAGAAATATAGTGGTATCAGCTGCCTAATGAGATTTTCAATGCTTTCCAGTTTAGGTCCTGGCTGAATTGAGCTGCATGGATTTGAGAATATTCTTTTAAATTACAGAAAAATTTAGGAATGTGGTTAGGAGACTGGAGGGGCTGACTGAATTAAATAGACATAGCTCATCTTGACTAATGGCTAAGAGCAGGAGTAGGGAGAGAAACATCCACTTACCTTGGCACGGGGAGCACTATACAGCGTTAGCTTCTGCAAAGCCTAAAAAAAAGTTCAGAACAGACCAAATCCAGAAGCCCTTAATTGGGATGGGATCATCTCTGTCTCTCCCAGATTCACATGCAAAAGTAATCAGGCACCTCTGCAACATCTTCTCCCCCACTACGACCTGGTTGAGGGCACTGCATTGATCTGGGGTAGGGCTTGGTGAGAAAGCATAGATTGGGCAGCCTGGGGCCATGGAGTGTGTGTGTGTGTGTGTGTGTGTGTGTGTGTGTGCACGCATGTGAGACACATATCTCATTCTGGATCTGCAGAGCAATGGCATGCAGAATATGCCTTCTTACCACATGGTGAGAACAGCCAGGTGTTGCCTGAACTTGGTGGATCACCATAGTAATGCTGAACACTGGCATCCCTACAAGTCTGAGGATAGGGTCATTTCTGGAGAGAAGGTGCAAACCTAGGATTGCCAGGCGTCTGATTTTCGACCGGAATGCCTGGTCGAAAAGGGACCCTGGAGGCTCTGGTCAGCACTGCCAACTGGGCAGTTAAAAAGTCCGGTCGGTAGCGCAGCGGGGGACCGGGGCTAAGGCAGGCTTCCTGACTGCCCTAGCTCTGCCCGGCTCCCGGAAGTGTCCGCCAGGTCCTTGCAGCCCCTAGATGCATGGGTGGCCAGGGAGGCCCTGCGTGCTGCCCCTGCCCAGAGGGCCGGCTTCACAGCTCCCATTGGCCAGGAACTGTGACCAATTGGAGCTGTGGTGGCGGCGCATGTGGACATGAGGGCAGCATGCAGAGCCTCCCTGGCCACCCCTATAGCTCCCATTGGTTGCAGTTCCTGGTCAATGGGAGCTGCAGAGCTGGCTCTCGGGGCGGGGGCAGCGAGCTGCACCTCCCTGGCCGCCCATGTGTCTAGGGGCTGCAGGAACTTGGTGACCACTTCTCAGGAGCCATGGAAAGCATTGCTGGGACCCCACACCCCGAACCCTCTCCTGCATCCCAATTCCTGCCCAAGCCCGGAGTCCCCTCCTGCACCCAAACTCCCTCCTGGAGTCTGCACCCCCCCAACACCCTAACCCGCTGCTACAGCCCCCTCCTGCACCCAAAACCCCTCATCCTTGGCCACACCCCAGAGCCCACACCCCCAGCCAGAGCCTGCACCCCTCTGCACCCCAACTCCTGCCCCAGCCTGGAGCCCTCTTCCGTACCCTCAACCCCTCATTTCTGGTCTCACCTGGCGTCCTCATCCCCAGCCCAGATCCCATACTCCTTGCACCCAAACCCCTTGCCCCAGCCTGGTGAAAGTGAATGAGGGTGGGAGGCTGCGAGTGATGCAGGGAGGGGGGATGGAGTGAGTGGGGGAAGAGCCTCAGAGAAGGGGCAGGGCAAGGGCGGGGCCTCGGGGAAGGGGTGGGACAGGAGGTGGGGAAGGGATGTTCAGTTTTGTGTGATTAGAAATTTGGCAACCCTTTGCAAATCACATCTTCAATGTCCCTTGAGGAACAAATAGAGATGAACTTCCAATGGGAATCCCAACAGAGGTTTCAAAACCCACTCAACCCTCCTTTAGGCTTTCCCACTGGAGGGAAGATTTACTCTGTCCCTACTGGAGAGGGTAACTTGTTTTTGAAAGATAAGTTGCTTTGGTCCTCCCGTCTCCAAAATGGCCTTTTTTTTAAAAAAAACAACTTCATTTGGAAATGTTTGGCTTTTTCAATTGTTTTCAATTCTATAACAGTTTTTATCAAAATATTTCTAGCAAATGAGAAAAAGAGTTCTACAGGACATAAAAAGAAAACAAAACAGAAAACATTTCTAAAAAAAATTCAGACCCCTCCTGAAAGAGAAACCAATCTGAAATTTCAAAAGCTTTTAGAATATTTTTTCCTTAGGCAAAACTCCTATGGCTTCCTGTAAAGAATACGTGAAAACTGAGGAAGGAGTCAAGGATTTGACTCAATGTTAATGGAAAGAAAAACTTTCCTTAAAGCAAGGCTAAGAATAGATGCATCATGATCTCCTGTAATGCTGCAACTCAGATTTGAGATGGAGAGTGGAGTACAGGGGCGGAGAGTATATAGAGCAATATAGGAAATTAGTCACCCAAACAGCTCTGATCAGATGCTTACAGCTCTCTCCTCTCTCCTTAGCCTTAGTTACTGCAGCATTTCTGTTTTAGTCAAATGAAACTATAAGAACTTTGAGTCTGATCCAGGAGAAGACCCGATACTTGGCTTCCGGAAGGAAAAGGTGAGCAGGAACTCAACTTTGTTCACGTTCATGTTACATATTGGATGTAAGCTAACTAAAGAACCAACCCTGGTATCTTTCTGCAGGTGAGCCGGTCCATTGATGTCAATAGGATTATTTGCCATAGTAAGAATTTTTCACATGAGTAAGCACTGAAGGACTGAAGTATAACCATTGAATCCATTCTTGTCCCTCCTCAAAATCTTCTGTCAATAACCGACCCTACCCGTCCCCGCCACCAGTCATATCACTCCCAAATGTGAAAGGCAGTGATGGACTTAATATCCATATTAACATGTACATATCAGTTAGAGCTAGCTGAAAAATGAGGATTTATCCTATGGAAAATTTTGACTTTTTTCCATAAATACTGAAAAATGTTGATTTGGAAATGCCACTGTGATGCTTCATGGGAGTTTTAGTTTGGGTGCCTCATGCTCCCATTCTTCCCTGTAGGACAGGCTTCTTGGTCAGGCTACATCTCCTAAAATGCACCACAGACACCTCTCTTGGAGAGGGGGGGCAATGGATCATGGGAGCATCTGGCCCTGGTACATCATGGGAGATAGGAGCACAGAGTACAGAGATAATGGGAACACAAGGCACCACAGCAGCATTTCCAGATTGAAATATTTCATTCTTTTTTATTAAAAATTGAGATCTTTTATGGTAAAGCAGACACTTTTCAGAACCCCCCCACACCCCCATCATTTTGTCAAACAGCCAGTGTTCAGTCGAAAAACAGTTTTGACAGAAAATTTGTGATCAGCTCTACTACGGATATTATCTATAAAGAACAAACCTGCATGGTGATTCTGATGGAATCTGCAGGTTTGTCGGTGCTACATTTAAGGTTCTTGCAGCCCTGGACAAACTGGAAAATGTACACCTCTCTCCATTCATTAGACTCAGAATATCAGCAGTTGATAAATGCTTTGCAGTTCTAGGCAACGTTTTTTTGTATAGAGCTAGCCCTGTAGAGAGAATTGCATCACAGCCTTGTTACTGTCCCTCCCTCCTCTCCAAAATGTAAGTGAGTTTTGCTCATAAATAGTCTGAGGCTTACAGATCTGGAAACTGAAGTTCTGGTTACAGAAAGAAAGGGGCTACTCACTAGATCCCTGTAGTGGAAGCAGCTGGACCAAGAAGAAGAATTCTTCTAAAATGCTTACTCCCCCACTCTAATATTACCTGTGCAGGGGGCTGGTCAGAGGAGCTCTGGCAACAGCGTGTGTCTGTGTTTAATGATTTAAGAGAAAATTATAAAAGTAAATTAATAAAAATTAATTGGAGATGCCAGGCTCTTAAGCTTATAGTGTTTGCAGAGAATGGCAGCTGTAGTCCCGACCCTGGCATCTGTTGTGCCAGCCTTGTTGAATTAGTTATGTCTGGGAGTTATTTAAAATTGAATAGATGGATATTTCAACACAGACATTTTGAAAGAGGTAAAACTCCTGTCTTGCCAAATGTCCCCATGTCACCAAGAACCAAGATCTCTTCCTCCATAGGTGCCTTTTCAGGGTCATCCCTGGAGCGTGAGCGGTTGTTCTGAGCAGCGTAGCTGACGAATGTGAGAACACAGGATTGTTATTTGAGCTCATGAAGGTGGAATGCCAAAAGGATTGCCTCTCTGCCTTGCTAACAAATGCCAAGTGCTACAGCAGAGCCTGGTGCGGTGTGAAAAACATAAGGATCCTTCCATGTAAATCACACTTACCTGGAAACCCAGCCTGTCTGTTAGAGTCACAGGGCTTGATTTTGATCTTGCCCTTGTGTAATTCCATTGGCTTCAGTGAGGAAACTCCAGGTTGATATTGCTGGAAGTGAGATCAGAACATGGCTCAGATTCTGGAGAAAGCAAGCTTTAATGTAAAAATGTCTAGCTCTTATGCCCATGAAGACAGTCTTCTGAATGTAATCCTTAGACAACTAATGCACACACAACTTCATTGGGAACCAAATAGGGTTTCTGCCCACACTAGAGTGTCACCCACTTTGTTGTTTCTCTAGGCCAAGATCATTGCATTCCTCCATTCCACCCTACCCTCCCATCTCCCTCTATTTCAGGGGCATACGAAAGAGTGAAGCCTGTATCATTTGTAACTGGTTAAAATATTTCCTTGCTTTCTGTCTGGAGAGAAGTCATTCAGGGTAACCATCTTTAAAATTCCAATGGGCAGAGCTGAGAATGGAATGTTATTTTGTGGAAGGTGTTAATGGCAATGACAATTGGAGAGCTGTGGTGAGTGTGCTAATCAGATGTCAGGGGTGTGGTGTGTCCCCCTTTTCCCCTTCTGGTTTTCTGATTTCCATTAAAATCAATGGGGTTGTTCTTATTGATACCTAAAACTTGAAATTTTGGAGTTGATCAGATGCTATGTTCAAAAGTTATTGCGTTACATCCAGCTAGCCGGAGAGATGCCGTCAAGCTCAGTGTAGGACAGAGGTGGGAAAACTACGGCTCAGTTTAATCTGGCCCTTGAGTTCCCACTGGGGAGCGGGGTCTGGGGCTTGCCGTGCTCCCGCGCTCCAGCCAGGGACTGGGGTCAGATGCCGCTCCGCGCGCATGTAACGAGGCTCCTGAAAGCAGCAGTATGTCCCCCCTCCTGCTCCTACATTTAGGGGTAGCCAAGGGGCTCTGTGTGCTGCCCCTGCCCCAAGCATCACCCCTGCAGCTCCCAGTGGCCAGGAACTGTGGCTAATGGGAGCTGCAAGGGCGGTGTCTGTGGACGGGGCACCGCACAGAGCCGCCTGGCCGCACCTCTGCATAGGAGATGGAGAAGGGACATGCTGCTGCTTCTAGGAGCTGCTTGAGGTAAGTGCCACCCAGAGCCTGCACCCCTGACCTCCTCCCGCACCTCAGCCCCCTGCCCCAGCCTGGACCCCCCCCCGCACCCTGAAATCCTCATTTCTGGCCCAACACCAAAGCCTGCACCCCCAGCAAGAGCCCTCATGCCCCCAAACATGTCCCAACCTCCTGCCCCAGCCCTGATCCCCCTCCCACTCTCTGAACCCGTTGGTCCCAGCCTGGAGCACCCTCCTACACCCTAAATCCCACATCCACAGCCCCACCCCAGAGCCCACACCTCCAGCTGGCGCCCTCCCTTCCCCCCCCGCACCCCAACCCCCTGCCTCAGCCCAGAGCCCCCTCCCACACCCTGAACTCCTCATTTCTGGTTCCACCCAGAGCCCACATCCCCAGCCAGAGCCCTCACCCCGTCCCGCACCCCAACCCCCAATTTTGTGGGCATTCATGGCCACCATACAATTTCCTTACCCAGATGTGGCCCTCGGGCCAAAAAGTTTTCCCACCCCGGTGTAGGACCTCACTTTGCTCAGCTGACAACATACCTAACATAAACCCCAAAGAGAAGGAAATGCAAAGTTTAAGCCCCCTAAGAGTTCATTCCCCAATTCATTCCACCCACAGCACATCCCTTCCACACGGAATCACAATTACTGTATACCACAGACCACGCACCTCACCTCTGTGACTCCTTTTGCCTTTCTGCACAACACCCCTTCTCTCAGGTTTCTCCAAACTGTGGCTGTTTGGTGTTGTAGTTAGTTATGTTGAGTGAGGGTGCTCTGGTGAAGGATTGTGTACACAAGGGTGGTTAAAGGGGCTGATGGAAGCCTGGTGTACTGGTGTTGAGCTGTGGTGCACAATAGTTGTGGTAACAGTAAGGTGTATGTTTTGGATGGAAGAGTAGAGGGAATGTATTGTTAGGTGGCTTAACTTTTCATTCCTTGATTTCTGGGTTTGTGTCAGGCATGTTGTGCCTATAGCAATCCTAACTGCTTCACAATGATGCTTTCTGTTTATTCATTTGTGGAGGGGTGGGGACAGAGGTGGCATTAATGCTTAACTGCAAGTAGTTGTACAAAGGGGTGGAGGACGGACCAGGGGAGGTGGGGCTACTCCAGCTGCTGCGGGAGAATATTTTATCTATTAGCAGTTATTCATGAGCCCTTGGCTGGTGTAGGGTAAAATCTGACAGAAAAGTGTAGCTCATAATGAACAAGGTTTTATGTGGGCAGAGCTCGTAAGCCCATCAACCTTGCATATCCCGAGCCCAGCAGCTATTCAGGGTTGTGTGAACAGGGCATTAGATTTCAACTAATTAGAATAATGGCTAAAAATGACTCTTAAGCCAAACTTTTTGTTAAAAAAGGTCCCATTGCACCAGGCGTAGTCAGGATCCACCTCTCTACATAGTCTTTTGTTAGACAATCTTTTTGAGAAATCAATCAACCATGACAAGTGGGATGGTGAAAGACATATGTCATTTGGAGCGCAAATTCAAAGATTGACTATTTAAAAAATCTGAAAAGAAACTCAACAAAAACTGCCTAGAATACTAAAAGGGCAGAAACATTAACCCCGTGTGAAATTTCACATCAATAGGCCACCTACTTCAGAAAAGCAGGAACTTATGCCCCAGTTTAGAAGGCAGCCTCAAAGCACTGCCAGGCATCTTTAATATAACGGTAAAAACACCCGAGCCCTGTTTGCACTACTGCGTCCACTACTGCTGGCACCAGGAAAGCCGTACCCCTGGTGAATTAGGTGTCTGATGGCCGGTGGTATAGTTGCACTTGTTGAGTCAGTGGCAGAGTGCAGGGAAGTGGTAACTGTTAACTTCTGAATGGCCACAGCTATTCAGCTATTCAGAAGCAAACTTTGAAAAGTGGCCACTGCACTTGGTGCCCAGCTTGTGACACAGGGGACTGGATTCTTAGATGGCTGAGCTGTCCGATGCCTGCCACGGTTTCAATTACAGCTGCAGGCGCATGTCTGAAAATTGGGCTTTAGCCTGAGACAACTAAGCACATAAAAAACGGAGGCACCCAAACTAGAGACTATGGAAGGAAAGTTATTGTGATGTGTGATGAGGTGTCTACCCCACACAGGATTAGAAGGGCTTAAGGTGGCCGGGTAGGCCAATTAACTGCCCTGGCTGCAGCTGGAGGAAGAGCCAGGGAGCAGGGAGTTGATTAAAGGAGGCTCAGCTGGGCAGGAATGGGTGGGGCCTATAAAACTCAGGAGCTGAGGGCAGAATAAAGGCTGCTGGGAAAACCTGCAGGGAGGCAGGCAGCAGTCGCTTCTTGGGAAGCAGGAGGAGTGTTTAGGGGCTGCAGAGAGGTAGTCTGAGGCCAGTCCCTGGAATGAGGGATGTGGTTTGGAGCTGGTATTCCCAGAGAAAGGGGATGGGGGACCAGAGAGTGTAGGAAGCAATCCAGGGAAGGAGCAGTGAGGGCTGACAGGGTAGAGCCCAGAACTGCTAAGCGGAGGGTCCCTGGACTGGAACCTGGAGTAGTGGATGAGCCTGGGTTCCCCTACTGGCCACTGGGGAAGTACAGGGCAGCACAGGAGAAGATGGCCTGGGGCTGTTTGCATAGAAGGACATTAGGGCAAGCCATGAAGGGAGAAATATGGATGGTGACCCGGCCGGAGAACTGAGTCATGAAGAGGGTGCTGCCATTCCTGGAATGAGGTAGGTCCACAGGGTGAGAGGAAGACAAGAGAGGCACCACCTGAAGAGGGCGCACCAACTGGTACAGCTAATCCCCAGGACGGCCAGCGGGAGGTGCCACTGTGGTGAGTGGACCCTGTCATATGCTGAATGAAGAATTAGCTGAGAGCTGCTTTGGCCCAGTTTGTAATTCAGGAGAACTGGTGACTGACTCCACCATTTTGCTGCCTTGTGAAGCACCAGTCCACAGGGCAAATGTACCTTCATTTCCACTCCAGCACGATGCCAAGTACTGCAATACTGACATTTCAGTTTTCATACACTGCAGTAGGGATCTGCAGGGAAAGGCTTAAATAATCTATTAGATTAGAAACCACTGTCAAGCAGAGGAGAAGGATTTTTATTTTTTTCAAATGCTGTATCCCTTGAGTTGCTACGAGCAGCTTCCTCGCGGGCCACTGATACGACCTGAAGCTGGTATTACAATGAAAGGAAAGCCCTTCGATGTTGTACATGATATCAACAATCCTCAAACACTAAGCAGTGCAAAGTATTGTGTCTGCTTCTGGAGCGTCCTCGTTTCTCTTCTTTATTTAATTAGGGAAATAAATGCATCTCTCAGGTAACCTTGCAAATCACATGCAAATTCAATATATCAGCTCTCTCCTTGCTTCAGGGCTTTACCCAACAATCAATACAAGGGTAATACATTTGTGCAATGTTAGAGATATTTTTGAATAACACTTTGATATGTAGCATTAGGTTTTCAATTTAATCATCCTCATGCTCTCCTCTGCAGATGATGTGGCGAGGACCCTGAGCTTGGCAGACATCACAGTGTGGGGGAGTGCCAGCCTCAGAGCATGATTTCCCTTCCCTTGCCAATCTTGTGGATGTCCCTCCATGAATTCACTGTGGGTAGGGCAAGAAGGACCAGTCTAGGGTCTTCTGACTTCTCCAGACCTTCAAGCAAGCTGGGCACGAGTTACCGTTGACAGAATCTGCAGTAATTTTGGTGATTTCCCCTCCATGCCTTGAGGGGTGGCTCTAAGGGCATCTGTGGTTGAAGGATCAGCACGTGTGCTGCTTGAGGGCATGGTGAGGAATGGGAGGGTGGGCAGAATGGTGATGTGGAGCTCAGGGTAATTTTACAGGGGCTTGGAGCCTGTGTAGTGGCTTACACATACCCTCCTACTGCCATTTCTGCTGTCATGTAGGGGCTGTGGCAGAGCAAAGGAGGTGTGGCTTACTTACACCCTTTTGGACCCATGGGGCCACTGACAACTGGGGTAAGTTAGAGCAGCTTTCAGGCTGTTGTAACTTACCATGGGGAACCCCCTGTAGTATGTAGCCAGTGCAGGATCCAATAAGCACAAAGGTAAGCTGTGTGCCACATTTTCACCCCTACCCCAAGCCGTGCTACACACTCCCCCGTTCCTGCATTCCAGGGGCAAATCTGGAATGTCGTCAATGACACAGCAAATATCTGGGAAAGTGTGAGGAGACTTACAATTTCTATTGCAGCAGAACTTTCCATTCCTTGACAGTTGAGGAACTTTGCCTTCCCGTTTGGTTGATTCTATCAGAACAGCCTATGCAGTCTCACCTTTTCCAGCAGGTAAAGAGGTCAGTGTGTATGCCATTCAGCTTTCTAATAAGGAGAGCAGTGAGTGAAGGTGCCACAGTACCTTCATTCTTCACTTGCACTTCAAAAGCAGAGTGTGGAAAATCTTGAACATTTGCAGGCTGCAACCTACATCTGAAGGCCAGTTTTCTCCATGGGATGCTGCTTATTAAGGTTCTGCTGTTTAACACTGAACTCAGCTTGCTTTAAATAAGTTAGAGTGCTGGGGTAATGACTGTCCTGTCAAATACTTTATTCATTTGTTCATAATCAGTTGGACTATTGGTGGAGAGCAATAATGGAGATCTACTTGCAGTAATCCATGTCTCATGGCAGAAAGCACAGGTATGTATGTGACCTTTAATCCATTCAGTGGATTAAAAACTGGCTAACTGCTAGGTCTCAACATCTAATTGTAAATGGAGAATCATCACTGAGCAGGTATATTTCTATTGGGGTCCCAACAGGATCAGTTCTTGGCTCTAAGCTATTTAACATTTTTATTAATAACTTGGAAGAAAACATAAAATCATCATTATTCAAGTTTATAGATGACACACAGATAGAGGGAGTGCTAGATAAGAAAGAGGAGAGGTCACTGATATGGAGTAATGTGGGTCTCTTGGTAAACTGATCACAAGTAAACAATGTGCCTCTTAATAAGGCCAAATGTAAAGTCATACATCTAGGAACAAAGAACATAGGCCATACTTACAGAATGTGGGACTCTATCATGGGAAGCAGTGACTCTGAAAAGGACTTGTGGGCCATTTTGGATATTCATCTGAACATGAGGATCTAGTGTGATGCTGTAGCCACAAGGTTAATGCAGTCCTTGGATGCATGAATAGAGGAATATCAAGTAGGAATAGGGAGATTATATAAGCATTTGGCACTGGTGTGATCATTACTGGAATACTATGTCCAGTTCTGATTCCACAGTTCAAGAAGAATGTTGATAAATTGGAGAGGGTTCAGAGAAGAGCCATGAGAATGATTAAAGAATTGGTAAACAGGAAGTACTCAAGGAATTCAATATATTTAGCTTCTTAAAGAAAAGGTTAGGGGGTGACTTGATCAGTCTATAAGAACCTATGCGGGGAACAGAAATTTGATAATTGGTTGTTCTATTTAGCAGGCAAAGGTATAACAAGATCCATTGACTGGAAGTTGAAGCTAGACAAATTCAGATTAGAAATAAGGTGCATGTTTTTAACAGTTAAGGTGATTAACCACTGGAACAATTTATCAAGGATTGTGGTAGAGTCTTCATCACTGGCAATTTTAAAATCAAGATCAGATGTTTTTCTGAAAGATATGCTCTAGTTGAAACAGGAACTAATTCAGAGAAGTCCTGTGGTCTGTTACACAGAAGGTCAGATGAGATGATTACAGTGGTCCCTTCCAGCCTTCATAATCTATGGATCTATACATTTAGCCTTCTTTACAATTTCAGTTGGAACTTTGGAACTCTCTCCAATTCTTGCTGAACCTTCCAGGCTACTCACCTTTAAGCCCTTCCCACACTCTTTGATCTCTCTACGGAATTGGTAGGTCTCATCGTCTACTTGTTCTTTGGGCAATTTCCTGGCTACTTCGAGCACTTTCATATTCTTTCCAACAGCTCCCTGCTACATTCCTGGATCACCTTTCTGATGCTTCTGGCTCTTTGCAGTACTCCTTGGTCACCTGTGGAAATGATGTAATGACTTTCTCCATTCACCCAACTGCCCTTTTGGGCTGTTCCTGAAGCCTGTCTCTTGTAGGGTTTTTTGCATGCTGTTCTCTCTCCACAACCGTCCTTCCTTCCCTAGGTGTAGTCCTCAATCACTGAGATTTCTATGAAAGTATGTAAGGCTTCTTAAAACAAGGGAGGAGAAAAAAGCTGAAACTATTCATTAGTTTTGCAAACAAAACCAGGGAGAATCCACTGTTTTCCTCAACATGCCCCAGGGTCTTTGGAGATTGAACACCACATATATCTGGCTATTTGTTCTGTTATCCTTTGCAACATGGTTCAAAAATTCAGATGTGTAGTATTATTCTTTGGCCAACTTCCATTATATAGCAAATCTGTAGGATTGCTCATGGTTACAATGCTTCTCAACCACCAGATGGTATCCTTGACCAGCAGATGATGGAGCTCTTTCACTACTGAAAGTATTAGTCCTTCATTGAGCCTTGTGTCATGGAATCATAGAATCATAGAATATCAGGGTTGGAAGGGACCCCAGAAGGTCATCTAGTCCAACCCCCTGCTCGAAGCAGGACCAATTCCCAGTTAAATCATCCTCAATGTCAATGTCATCCTCAGTGTCAATCCCTTGCTGCTTGAGAAATGGAAACATTGCTGCCGTCCAAATATATGCTTAATGCCAAATCACCCATGCACTTTGCTTGGCATATTCTGAGAGCCATAGCCTAGATTTATCTTCATGATGAGGGGTTCTATCATGTATTGGCAATTAGTATGGTAAATGCTGTTTCTGAAAGTAGCATTGGAATACCAGCTCTTACCAGGAATTTATGTTCTTCTTTAGAGAGACAAGGTGGGTGAGGTAACATCTTTTATTGTACCAACTTCTGTTGGTGAGAGAGACACGCTTTCGAGCTTACACAGAGCTCTTCTTCAGGTCTGGGAAATGTACTCAGAACATCTGTCTACACTGCAATTAAAATCCTGAGGCTGGTCTGTGACATCTGACTCAGGCTTGTGGTGCTCAGACAAAGTGGCTATTTAATTGCAATGTAGACATTCAGACTTGGGGTGCATCCTGAGTTCTGGGACCCTCCCACCTCACAGGGTCCCAGAGCCTGGGCCCCAACCCAAGCCCAAACATCTACACCACAATTAAACAGCTCCTTCGCCCAAGCCTCGCAAGACTGAGTCAGCTGGTGCAGGCCACACTGGTTTTTAATGGCAGTGTAGACATACCCAGAGTCACTGCTAAATACAAGGTAGAACAAGTTATTTAGCATGTATAGTTACACATTTCAAGGGACGATTCAAGGGAAACGGCCCATTGATACCCCTACAGGAAGGGGAAAAAAGGCAACGGTGGGGGGCCGGAGGAGGTTGTCAGTGGGTTATAGATTGTTGTAATAACATAGGAGCTGATCTGCCAATCTGACCTGGGGGAATATTCCTTCCCGACCCCAAATGTGATGGTCAGTTAGACCCTGAGCATGTGGGCAAGACCTACCAGGGAAATACTGGGGAAAGAATTCTTATTAGTAACTGAGGCCTGGTGTACACTAATGCGGTAACTCAATCTAAGCTACGCTACTTAATTTACGTGACTAACTTAACTGAAGTTGATGTAGCTAGATCCACTTACTGTGGTATCTACACCGCACTGTGTTGATGGGAGACGCTCTCCCACTGACATACCTTACGCTTCTCAGGGAGGTGGAGTAGAGAAATCAACAGGAGAGCGCTCTCCCATCAATTTAGCATGTCTTCACCAGACCCGCTAAATCAATGCTGCAGTATTGATTTCAGCAGCGCTGATTTAGCTCTGTAGTGAAGAAGTGCTTTAAGAGCCCTCCCCTGCCTTCCTTTCCCCCCCTGTGACTGAAGTGGTGTTAATGCATCACTTCACCTTGAAAGGTCCCTTGAAATATGTGTAAACTACCTATGCTAAACAATCTGTTTTGCCTGGTATTTTGCTGTGATACTCAGTACCTTTCTCAGGCCCGAAGAAGAGCTCTGTGTAAGCTCAAAAGCTTGTCTCTTTCACCAATAGGAATTGTTCCAATAAAAAAATATTACCTCACCCACCTTTTCTCTCGAATATCGTGGGATCAACACAGTGACAACACCACTGCATACACTGTTCTTTAATCTGTCATGATCATGATGACTGATACAAGTGCAATGTCATCTTGCATCTTGCAGAGACCGACTTTCTCCTCCTGCCCTCAACATGGGCTATACCTGATTTAATATTGCATTACTGCTGTGACTTATGTTTTCTGACCTATTGACATATCAAATAAGTTTTTTTCTTCCATCCTCTACATTACTCTTCACTTAACTGAGACAGTCGCTTTATTGAGACATATCCCAGGAAATAATTTAAATGTAAATAGTTATGGGTGGAATTTTCAAACACACATACATGAATTTGGAGCACAAATCCTATTGAAAATTGATTAGCCTTGTGCGCCTAAATCACTTAAGTACTTCTGGAAAGTCAACCCTATATTAATAATGAAAACGAATGGCAATGGCTACATTTTAATTGGGCGATAGGCCACTATTAGCATAAATTCAATTTACTAGGCATGCATTGAGTCAATTCCAAGGGTATGTATGGTATTTAAATAAGAGTTAAATAGGTATGAAATTCTAAGTTCTGTTCTCACAACACTGAGGTTGCCAAATAAGATGTGAAGCAGAAGTGCAGAACATACCATTGCTCTTGGTTTTTATTCAGGACAAGATTTGAGTACTTTTTAAGCCTTTTCCAAGCTTTCTTTTCAAATGACCTCCCTTCCTAACTGGGGCAGCTGCTTTAACCAGGATAGGATGCTGGATTTATACCCTTGTGTATCAGCACACCCAGATCAGATAACATATGCCCATAGGTGATCTTAATTATTTTTAGTGTCTCTGCATCTCTACAAGGAAACTGAAAAAAGAAAACTTTTCCTCACTCAAATGTTGGAGTTACTGTCATAAATATAAAGGGAAGGGTAACCACCTTCCTGTATACAGTGCTATAAAATCTCTCCTGGCCAGAGGCAAAATCCTTTCGCCTGTAAAGGGTTAAGAAGGTAAGGTAACCTCGCTGGCACCTGACCCTAAATGACCAATGAGGGAACAAGATACTTTCAAATCTGTAAGGGGGAAAAAGTTTTTGTCTGTCTGTGTGATACCTTTGCCAGGAACAGATCAAGGATGCAAGCCTTCCAACTCCTGTAAAGTTAGTAATCTAGCTAGAAAATGCATTAGATTTCCTTTTGTTTTTTGGCTTGTAAAATTTGCTGTGCTGGAGGGAATGTGTATTCCTGTTTTTATGTCTTTTTGTAACTTAAGGTTTTGCCAAGAGGGATTCTCTGTTTTGAATCTGATTACCCTGTAAAGTATTTATCATCCTGATTTTACAGAGGTGATTCTTTTACCTTTTCTTTAAATAAAATTCTTCTTTTAAGAACCTGATTGATTTTTCATTGTTCTTAAGATCCAAGGGTGTGGGTCTGTGTTCACCCTTACCAATTGGTGAGGATATTATTATCAAGCCTTCCCCAGGAAAGGGGGTCTAGGGCTTGGGGGGATATTTTGGGGGAAGATGTCTCCAAGTGGTCTCTTTTCCTGTTTTGTATAAATTGCTTGGTGGTGGCAGCACACTGTTCAAGGACAAGGCAAAGTTTGTACCTTGGGGAAGTTTTTAGCCTAAGCTGGTAAGAATAAGCTTAGGGGGTCTTTCATGCAGGTCCCCACATCTGTACCCTAGAGTTCAGAGTGGGGAAGGAACTGTGACAGTTATAAAATTAGGGTATTTTATTTTACAAAACAAAACACCCTACCTAAGTGTCCCATTGATGGACATTTCCAAGGATTTTCATTATTGTGACTTTTATAGTTGATACGATTAAAAATTTTGTTATAAACACCTTGCTGTAGTATTTAAGTACATAAAAGACTGAGGGGATGTCTGTGTTGTGGTACAGAACTTGTTCTGCGAGCATCCGCTGTGATTGTTTGTTGTGACTCTGGCCTGATTCTGATTTCACACTAATTTAGTTAACTTGAGAAGAGTTCCTCCTGATTTTGTAAGTGAAAGGAGAATCAGGCCCATTGTATCTTACTCTGTGTAATGATGGGCTCTATCCCTCAACCTTTTGTGCAAGAAGACAACTTGCATGAGTATCAGACCCTATAGTTCTGAACTCTCTCTAAATTCCTTTGCAACATAAGAATGCCCATACTGGGTCAGACCAATGGTCCACCTAGCTCAGTATCTTGTCTTCTGACAGTGGTCAATGCCAAATGCATCAGAGCGAGTGAACAGACCAGGACAATTTATCGAGTGATCCACCTCCTGTCGTTCAATCCTAGCTTCTGACAGTCAGAGGTTTAGGGACACCAAAAGCATGGGGTTCCATCCCTGAACATTCTGGACCTATCCTTCATGAACTTTGTGATGCTGGCAAACCAGATGCCAGCTCATGCCTAGGCCTCAACACTGAGCAGTACATAGCTGGAAACCAATCTGGCTCCCCCATGTGTTAGTGTTATACCCCATAAGAACCCGTGGTCACCCAATGAAATTAATACAGTAGGTTTAAAATAAACAAAAGGAAGTACTTCTTTTATTACCTTTTGGGACCTAAGCTTGTAACTCATTTGTGTGTGTTTATTTACTTGCTTTATCCTTGTAAATAACTCTCATTTCTTTTTCTTAATTAATAAATCTTTAGTTAATTTATTACAGGATTGGCTACAAGAGTTGTCTTTGATTTAGGATATAAAGTGCAATTGACCTAGGGTAAATGACTGGGAGTAACCTGAATGTTGTTGTGATTTTTGGTGTAAGGGACCATCTATCACAATGGCAAGCTTACCTAGGTGGCAAGGTAGATCAGAGTACCCAAGGGGACTGTCTGTGACTCCCTGTTAAGGCCCTTATAGTGCTTGAGGAGCTCACGCTTGATAATTGGGTGGTGAAATACAAGTATAGAACTCACGACCAGTTTGGGGAGTGTGCCTGCTTCTTAACAATCTGTCCTGAGGCTGGTACTCATGCTCCTGAGCCACTCCAGACAGCTTTACAAATTTATCTAATTCTTTTTTGAACCCAGTTATATTTTTGACCTTCACAACCTCCACTGGCAACGAGTTCCACAGGCTAACTGTGTGTTGTGTGAAGAAGTACTTCCTTTGGTTTTAAACCTGCTGCCTATTAATTTCATTGGGTGACCTCCAGTTTGTGTGTTATGTGAAGGGGTAAATAACACTTCCCTATTTACTTTTTCCACACTGATCATGGTTTTATAGACTTCTATCATATCCTCTCCTCAGTTGTCTCTTCCAGGCTGACCAGACCCAGTCTTTTTAATCTCTTCTCATATGGAAGCTGATGGGGTGACCAGAACTGAATGGAGCATTCAAGGTGTGAGCATACCATGGATTTATATAGTGGAATTATGATGTTTTCTGTCTTATTTCTCCTTTTCCTAATGGTTCCTAACATTCTGTTAAGTTTTTTGACTGCTGCTACACATTGAGCAGATGTTTTCAGAGAACCAACCAGAATGACTCAAGATCTTTTTTTAGTGGCAACAGCTAATTTAGACCTCATCATTTTGTATGAATAGTTGGGATTACAATGCACAATACTTTGCATTTATCAATATTGACTTTTCTCTGCCATTTTCTTGCACAGTTTTGAGATTCCTTTGCAGTTCTTCACAGTCTGCTTTAGACTTAACTATCTTGAATCATTTTGTATCATTTGCAAACTTTGCCACCTCACTGTTCATCCCATTGTCTAGATCATTTATGAATATGTTGAGCAGCACTGGTCCCAGTACAGATCCTTGGGGTGGGCCCGGCTATACACCTCTCTCCACTGTGAAAACTGACCATTTACTCCTACCCTTTGTTTTCTATCTTTCAACCAGTTATGGATCCAGGAAAGGATCTTCCCTCTTATCCCATGACAGCTTATTTGGGTTTAGAGTCTTTTGTGAGGAACCTTGTCAAAGGCTGTCTGAAAGTCCAAGTACACTAAACTCACTGGATCCCCTTTGTCCACATGTTCGTTAATACATTCAAAAATTCTAATAGATTGGTGAAGCACAATTTCCCTTTACAAAAGCTGTGTTCACTCTTCTCCAACATATCGTATTCATGTCTGTCTCTGAGAATTCTGTTCTTTACTATAGTTTCAGACAATGTGTTTAGTACTGAAATTAGACTTACTGGCCTGTAATTGCCAGGATCACCTCAGGAGTCTTTTTAAAAAGTCAGCATCACGTTAACTATGCTCCAATAATCTGGTACAGAAGCTGATCTAAGTGATAGGTTACATACCAAAGTTCATAGTTCTGAAATTTCATATTTGAGTTTTTTCAGAACTCTTGAGTGAATACCATCTGCTCCTGGTGACTTATAACTACTTAATGTCTCAATTTGTTCCAAAACCACCTCTACTGACACCTCAGTCTGGGACAGTTCTTAAAGATTTGTCACCTAAAAAGAATGGCTCAGGTGTGGGAAGCTCCCTCACATTCTTTGCAGTGAAGACCAATGCAAAGAATTCATTTCGCTTCTCTGCAAAAACCTTCTCTGAGTGTTTCTTTAGCACCTCGATCATCCAGTGGCCTCAGTAATTGTTTGTCAGGCTTCCTGCTTCCGATGTACTTACATTTTTTTGCTGCTTGCTTTTGTCTTTTGTTAGTTGCTCTTAAAATTCTTTTTTTGGTGTGCCCAATTATACTTTTATTCTTGACTTGCCAGAGTTTCTATTCCTTTCTATTTTTTTCAGCAGGATTTGACTTCCAATGTTTAAAGGATGTCTTTTTGTCTCTAACTGCCTCTCTTACTCTGTTTAGCCATGGTGGCATTTTTTTTTGGTCCTCTTACTGTTTTTTTAAATTTTATTTGGGGTACATATATGGTGTGAACGTCTATTATGGAGTTTTTAAAAAAGTTTCCATGCTGCTTGCAGATATCTCACTCTTGTGACAATGCTACTGTGGTGGATTTCTTTAACATTTTCCCCCTACAAGGATGTTAAATTTAATTACATTATGGGCACTGTTAGTGAGAGGTTCAGCTATATTCACCTCTTGGATGAGACCCTGGGTGCCATTTAGGATTAAATCAAGAATTGCCTCTCGCCTTGTGGTTTCCAGAACTAGCTGCTCCAAGAAGCAATCATTGTGACTTGAAACACCTCCCACTTTATTCCAGTT
Source organism: Lepidochelys olivacea (assembly GCF_965140295.1). Lineage (NCBI taxonomy): Eukaryota > Metazoa > Chordata > Testudines > Cheloniidae > Lepidochelys > Lepidochelys olivacea. The sequence goes on along the minus strand of NC_140412.1, from coordinate 21,054,623 downwards.
CATCAAGTAAATTTCATTAAAGGACTGATTAACAACCCATCCCTTTTTCAGATCCTTAATGAAGATGTTACATAAGAATAGACCTAACAGCAATGCCTGCACCACCGCAATGTACATCTCCCCCCACAAATGGATACAATCAGTTAACATTTATTTCCAGTCCTCCGGCTGCTTCCTGTTCCCTATGACAGCTCCTGTTATCTAAGCTAATTTGAATTAATTTTTTTCAAGAAAGATTTCATGAGACCCTAAAAAATGCAGTAAGATTTGTAAAGACCAAGTCATGCTAAAAACATTCCATTACTTTTTCTAAAAGAACTATAATGTATTGATGCTGTAAGGGAAACAGTGGGGTGGGAACTGCTGGGGCAATTGTCCTGGGTGATCATTTCCCTGGTGGCTAAGGTCTTCTAGAAAGTGTGTGTGAGAGAGATGGGCAAGTTCCTATAAGGTCATCTAGTCTGTCTGTCTGTCAGCAGATATCACTGTAATATCTAAGCATCTAGACCATCACTTGCCAATTAAGTGTTGTTCTCTACTGTATATTTTCCAGTCCTTTGTGGAGTCTTGATTTCCATGTGTCAAGCAATAGGCTTCTAACACTTCCCTTAGTCTTGCATTAGAGAACTCTGTGTTTGAATTTTTTTCCTTATAGCATAATTTTTCCTTTGCTAAGCAGGGAAACAAAGGGATGGGAGTGAAACTGAAATGACTGGAGAGAGGCTGATTGACATGCAGACATTAAGAGTGAGGGAAGTGTGGGAGGGGAAGAGACTTGGAAAAGGAGGAATATGAGGGAAGACCTACTAATAGCTGGATGGGCACGTAAGACATCTGCAAAAATGAAACTCTCCCTCTAAAAATTTCCTGGGTCCTTTCTAGAAAGAGAATCTCACAAGAGAGGGAAAAGGAGATTCCCCCCATTTCAAAAATGAAGTGAACTCTCCAAAGAAGTAATTTCAATGGGCTACAGAAATTGAGACAAACCAATATGAAAAGGGGTGAAAAAAAGACAGACTGGTTAATCTTTGAGGCAGCAATCTTCAAAGGAGCCTCAGGGACCTGGATGCCTAGCTTCCACTGAATTTCAATGGAAGTATCTAACTCTCTTAGGTTCTTTTGAAAATTCTGGCCTGACAGGCCTTAGAAGAACAGAAGCTAGAAGCATGAAGCAGTGCATGCTAGTGTGGATAGGTGCATCAGTTAGTCCTGAAGTCAGTAGTACTAAACATAATAGTAATTATTTGCACTGTGGTAGCACCTAAGGGTCCCAATGATAGACAACTTCACACTATGCTAGACACTGTACAAACACATAAGAAAAGAGATGGTCCCTGCCTCATGGAGCTAATGTAAATGTCCTATTCATTGTATTCATTTATGGTTGGTTAAGGATTTTTTCTTGGGGGGGGGGAAGGGATTTTTGAGAGCCTTTAAAATATGTGGTTAAGATTTTGAAATTAGTGCACGGGACTTAACTATACATCTACTTCTAAAATTAATATATGGTGTATGGCTAAATCCCTGCACTGCTTTGAAAATTTCAACCCATTTGAACCCGGAGATGCATCAGGGCCTGGGGTTAGAAATAGAATGATGGCAGCAAATCAGGTTCCACCGGAACCACAGAGTTGCTGCTGCCTGCATTAGGGGAGTCTTGTTGAAGAAATTTGTAAAAGGGGGGGACCAGCAAACGAGCTGCTCAAAATATTGGTCCAAATCCAACAAATGTTGTTGCCTTTTTTTTCATTAGTTGATGCTCAGAGACCAAATGCGCTTTATAGTTCACCATAGGCAGAAATGTTTTGAAAGTCAAACAGGGTTTTTCTGGTACGTTCTCCTTCCAACGTGGGGGTAGGACTCAAGGATATGGTTGCTCAGATTGGGGTAGAGGGGGATATAACAGATTGTTTTGAAGTTGTGGAACAGTGTGAATGCAGTAAGGCACCAGTGTCTATAGTGAGAAGCTTGTGCAACACCAGTCACCTGTTAGCTTTGTCACATTGCTTTGGTTGACACTTCCCATCTTAAAAGAAAAACCCCTTTGATAGTAAATAGGGAGATTTTCGAGACCGGAAACTGCACAAATTTGTGTTTTGATTGAGGAGGCATGCAGGAAATCTTGTGGAGGGGAGCAAGATGACAGTATATCTAAAGGAATACTAGCTACAAGAGGGGATGGATTTGGAGGAAATGTGATCTAATGGACAGAGCACTGGACTGGGTGTAAGAAGAACTGGGGTCTGTTCCCAGCTGTGCCACTGACCTGTTGTGTGACCGTGGGCAAGTCACTTCTCTTGTCTCTGCCTCTGGGTCCCTTCCCACCCATTTTCAGTCTTTTCTATTTAAACTGTAAGCTTGTAGGGGCAGGGATTTTTTTATTTACAATGTCTACAGTGCCTAGAACAATACGGCTCCAATCACTGCATATCAGTATTAGGCAGCACTGTAATACTAAGAAAAAAGGAGAATTTGCTTTTCAGAGCTCATGAGGATTGAATTTCCTCCATTCTTCTTAGGCAGAATAACATCTGAGAAGTACAGTGGTCTAGGAAATGGATCGCAGTCCTCATGGCTTTACAATATCAAGTCTTAGAATTCCCGCTAAATTAGTCTTAATCTGTTCTATTGTCTTTGTCAGTTTCTTCTCTGCTTATCATGGCCCACCTCCCATCTGCACTGGCCAACAAAGCAGGACCACTGCTGTAGGGAGCCCTGTCAAAGTTCCTTCCCCACTCTGAATTCTAGGGTACAGATGTGGGGACCTGCATGAAAACCCCCTAAGCTTATTCTTACCAGCTTAGGTTAAAACTTCCCCAAGGGACAAACTATTTTACTTTTTGCCCTTGGACTTTATTGTTGCCACCACCAACCGTCTAATAAATATATAATAGGGAAAGAGCCCACTTGGAAACGTCTTTTCCTCCAAAATCCTCCCCAAACTCTACACCCCCTTTCCTGGGGAAGGCTTGATAAAAATCCTCACCAATTTGCATAGGTGAACATAGACCCAAACCCTTGGATCTTAAGAACAGTGAAAAAGCAATCAGGTTCTTAAAAGAAGAATTTTAATTGAAGAAAAAGTAAAAGAATCACCTCTGTAAAATCAGGATGGTAAATACCTTACAGGGTAATCAGATTCAAAACATAGAGAATCCCTCTTGGCAAAACCTTAAGTTACAAAAAGACCCAAAAACAGGAATATACATTCCATTCAGCACAGCTTATTTTATCAGCCATTTAAACAAAACAGAATCTAACGCATATCTAGCTAGATTACTTACTAAGTTCTAAGACTCCATTCCTTTTCTGTTCCCGGCAAAAGCAACACACAGACAGAGAGAGCCTTTGTTTCTCCCCCCCCTCCAGCTTTGAAAGTATCTTGTCTCCTCATTGGTCATTTTGGTCAGGTGGCAGCGAGGTTATCCTAGCGTCTTAACCCTTTACAGGTGAAAGGGTTTTTCCTCTGGCCAGGAGGGATTTTAAAGGTGTTCACCCTTCCCTTTATATTTATGACAAGCACCAATTATGGAAGGTGTACATTTCCCACACTCAAAGCTCCCAAGGCATTCTGGGTGAGTCACTCAGAATACTTTGGGGCAGGAGGGTGGAGAAGGGGGCTGCACCTTCTGGTGCCTGGGGCTGTCTTAAAAGGTCCATGCTGTGAACTGACTTTAAGTAGCTTAGATGTGATACAAGAGCCTTCTCCTCCTTGGACATAACCCATAATTATAACTGTTGTCACTGCATGACATGCTACAATTAACATGTGCAAGCTGTTTCAGATTGATTCAAAATACTAAGAATTTTAATGTTTTTAATCAGACCAACTGAAGTGCTGCCTTTGAATGAAGCCCAGTTTTAAATACAGGGCCAAATGTTTTCCCTCTTGTGATTAGTGCTAATCTTTGTGATCCAGACAAATAGCACTCCCGCTGCCTTCTAACTCAAAGCAGTGTAACCCTTTAGTGTATGACATTTCTAAATTAATTCCCTGAGCAACAAAGCTACATGAAATAAACAGATGTTAGTTTAAAACATCTTACAGAGGATCAAAGACCCACAAATTACAAAGTAAGTTTCTGCAAATGTGCCAGCTCCTGTAAAATTCCACTTTGAAGCAAGTGTAATGGCCAAGAAAAACATCAGTGTTTTCATGTAAAAAATTGTTCATTCTAGAAACAATCAGATGGTCTTGGCTATCAAACCTGGAGATAAAAACAGAGGAGCAGACTGTCAACTGGTGTAAATCAGCATATCTCCACTGTCTTCAATGGACCTACACTGACTTGCACCAGCATATATAATTTTAATCCTATTAATTTTAATAATAATAATACCTAGCTCCTTCTGTAGCACTTTTCATCTGTAGATCTCAAAGCTCTTTACAAATGAGATCAGTATCATTATCATTAGTTTAAACACTGGGAGAATGTGGAGAAAACAGAGCGAACTTGAATGGATTCATTTTGTTAAGCCCTCCATGTTTCCCAAGGTAGAAGTAATAAGGTTTAGATGTTGCCTTAATTTGTATGGATTCTTAAGCAGCAAACTAAGGGGGGATTTTTTTCATGGCTATCCTTTGTTAAACTATTGGCAGTACATCATTAAGTGCAACTATCCGCAGATTCAGCCCTACGAGTCTTAATTAACAGAGCAACAGAGAAACCCTTAAGTAGACCGGTTTGCTATTATTTAAATGACAGGTTTCAGAGCAGCAGCCGTGTTAGTCTGTATTTGCAAAAAGTAAAGGAGTATTTGTGACACCTTAGAGAATAACACATTTATTTGAGCCTAAGCTTTCGTGAGCTACAGCTCACTTCATCGGATGCATTCCGTGAGCTGTAGCTCACGAAAGCTTAGGCTCAAATAAATTGGTTAGTCTCTAAGGTGCCACAAGTCGTCTTATTATTTAAATGTTATATATTGTACAGCAGGACCTTGAAGTGCAATCACTGAATAACAGGCTGCTAAGAGAGTTTCTCTCCTCAAGACAATTGCCTGACAAGGTCTTTCCCCCTTTCTTCCACCCAGATGCCCTTCCCAGACGATGAGATTCCCACCTTACTTTCTGAAACTAGCTGTTGCCAGGCAGTAGGCCAGCTGTTCCTTTTGTCTATTGCCTTACTCTAGGCAGCTTCCAATGATCTTCTGGGCTTCCTAGAGGTAAGAAATACCTGGGTTAGCATAGTGGGGAAGCACCAACCCTAATGCTGAACTCCATGAACAACCAGAGTGAAAAATAATAAAGTTCCTGTTGATGTTGTGGATGAAGAATGTAAATGAAGCAGGATACACAGCTTGTGGCATGTGAAGATTGTGTTCTGTAAACATGTTATCACCAGTCCTTAAGTGTCATCCTTACGCATTTAAAGAAGCCCTTCAATCTTTTCCTCTGAGGCTTTTCTCTTGGCTCCCTTCTCTTGCTTGGTCACTGATGCTTTTTAGAAGTCGGGGAGAGGGAGAGAACTTGTGAAGTGCTGATCTGCTGCTCAGTACAATTCCCTTTCCTCTTTACCTAGTTGATTACAGACACCAGAAAATGGTTGGTGGAGAAATGAATAAAGCTGTGAGAGCAAGGTGTCTGATACACCAGTGAACAGCCTCAGTCAAAAGAAAACGAGGACTTGTGGCACCTTAGAGACTAACAAATTTATTTGAGCATAAGCTTTTGTGAGCTACAGCTCACTTCATCAGATGCATACAGTGGAAAATACAGTGGGGAGATTTTATATGCACAGAGAACATGAAACAATGGGTGTTACCATACAGACTGTAACAAGAGTGATCAGGAAAGGTGAGCTATTACCAGCAGGAGAGCGGACGGGGGGGGGGCGGTCCTTTTGTAGTGATAATCAAGGTGGGCCATTTCCAGCAGTTGACAAGGACAGTAGGAGGGGAAATAAACAAGGGGAAATAGTTTTACTTTGTATAAATACACATCCACTCCCAGTCTCTATTCAAGCCTAAGTTAATTGTATCCAGTTTGCAAATTAATTCCAATTCAGCAGTCTCTCCTTGGAGTCTGTTTTTGAAGTTTTTTTGTTGAAGAATTGCCACTTTTTGGTCTGTAATTGAGTGACCAAAGAGATTGAAGTGTTCTCCGACTGGTTTTTGAATGTTATAATTCTTGACGTCTGATTTGTGTCCATTTATTCTTTTACGTAGAGACTGGGAAATGGCCCACCTTGATTATCACAACAAAAGGTCTCTTCCCCCACCCCACCCCCGGCTCTCCCGCTGGTAATAGCTCACCTTTCCTGATCACTCTTGTTACAGTCTGTATGGTAACACCCATTGTTTCATGTTCTCTGTGTATATAAAATCTCGCCACTATATTTTCCACTGTATGCATCCGATGAAATGAGCTGTAGCTCATGAAAGCTTATGCTCAAATAAATTTGTTAGTCTATAAGGTGCCACAAGTACTCCTTTTCTTTTTATGGATACAGACTAACACGGCTGCTACTCTGAAGCCTCAGTCAGTGGTTTGGAAGGGGACAAAGAGGCAGAGGGGATCATGCTCATGATCAGGGCTGAGAGATGATGAACACATGGAATAACAATTTCAGTACTTTGGAAGTCTGGCTAGGAAAAAAAATCAAACTACAAATCAGTCAGAGAGGCGACCTTCCCCTAGGGAAGGATACTAGAGACGGAAAGGGAGGGAGGCTTAGAGCAGGAGTTCTTGAGAAGGAGGAGAAACAGAGCAGTCTTGAGGGAAAGGGGGAGCAGAAAGTTTAGTGTGTTAACTGGGGACCAGTAGGCAACACTGGGCAATTATGAGCTCGTATCATTGACTCTTAGCATTAAGGAGGAAGTACATTTTTCAGCAGAGTTCAGTGACATTTCAAGCTCTTGAGGCTGATGCCTGGCTTAGCAAGGCATGCTTGCTTCTGAAGGATGGCTGCACAGTGTGAGAGGAAGGGATAAATTGGTTAAGCGCAGAAGAGAAGACCAAATTGCAGGTGATTTACACTGGGGAAGGAGGTAAATTCTTCAGAAAAAGAAGAGAAAACAGAGAGGGATTTTTGCTGATAGTTTGCCAGTTCTGACACACATGAGGGTCAGAATAGGAAGAAATCCCATGTCTAGGGAAAGAAATTAAAGGCAATTAGTGGTTACCAACAGTGAGGCCATTGGGCATGTGATAGAATGAAATGCTGATGATGAGGTCAGAGATTTATTATAGAGGTGTCTTAAGCTGGCGATTTCTTGACTGAAAGATTCACAGGCAGTATCAGAGGCTATAGGGTCATGGAAATTCACAGTTTAGATATTTATATCGGCACTGATGATTCTGCCTGAAGAGGAAGACTGATGCGCAGGAGGAGATATAAGACTTCTTGAAGGAAGGCAAGTTTCCCTCTTGTCGTATGATGGAAAAGTTGACAGACATTTGAAGTCTATGAATCATGGAGATTAATCGGTTGCATAAAGGAGATGAACTGGAAAGAGAGGGCTGAGAATGTGAACTCAGATCTACAAATTGTAGTGCCATGTCCCTGGGCACTCCCTGGGAGCTGTAAAGATGGTATCCCAAGGGAGTGACTTCAGTGAATAACTGCCATATTTGAAATAAGAGAAAATACTGTCACATGACCTCATGGTCTCCTTATTTGTGGATGAATGCTTTCAACTTTCCATAGCGCAAGTTCAAGTTATTCCCTCCAGTATGTATCACCTTACTCTCGATTACAGTGAATTACAGCTGCTGTTTTGCCCAACTGCTTAGCTTTGCTATGTCCGCCTAATTCTTCACATAACCCTCTCCATTGTTGTTGAGATCATTTTGTGTCATCTGCAGGTTTTGCCACTGCATCGTGCACTTCCCAAATGGGGAAAGCCACAATCCTTTCAGAGTTGTGTCTCTTGTCCTGCCCCAGCCAGGACAGTAACCTATTACAATATGTGTGTTTACCTGCTAACAGCTTAGGAAAGTGTTTAACAAAACTTTCTGAAAAAGCCACATTCAGGAAACAAAGATGCAGGGCTAGATTTGATCCTGGCAGTTCTCCCATTCTGTGCTAAGTGACTTGCTAACGAGTCACAGGGTGATCACCCCAGGAGCATCGGAAGCGTGTGATTATCAGGAGGATGTGATGATAGCTCCATGCGTGCTTATTCTGTATTTCAGTTACTTGGTTTTCCTGGCTATTTTAGAAATGTTTTACACAGCTGATGCATCTTCTTCTTTTTTTTTTAAAGGAAGAGACTGTGTCCACTAGTTAAAGCATGAGATTGGGAGTCAAGACTCTAGGCTTCTATACCCAGTTCTGCCAATGATTTGCTTGACTAGAACAAGTCACATTAGATCAACATTTCAAAAAGTGTCAACTTATTTGGGGTACCTCCAGATGTCGGTGCCTAGACCCTCAGAGCACTGAAGACCCATCACTCTCAGTGACTTGGAGATGGGTTGCTCGTCACTTTTTGAAAACAGGCTATAGGTGTCAAGTTGGACAACAACAATACAAAATGGAAACACCCCAAGTTCCTGGAAACTTCTGAATATCTTGACCTGAATTTCTCTGTGCTTCAGTGTGCCCCAAAGAAAATGAGGGTAATGTTATCTCAGTGGAGCTTTTTGATGCTTCATTAAATAATGAATGTTAGGAAAGTGCTTTGAGATCCTTAAATGAAAGATGCTGTAGACGTGCACATGATTATCATTATTATAACAGAAGTCCAAATAAGGGAGGAAAATGAAAGGGGTTTGCTGGGTGTGGACAGAGGTTGGAAGTTGTGCTCACAAGTATAATGGCTGAGCTGCCTCTGAAATACAGCATCAAAATGCTTATTAGGAACACATTTCAAAAGGTGTCTCATTTGAATTGCTGTGCAATGTAAAGAACTTGATAAGTTGTTAGAGGAATAGAGAGTATTTTACACAGGCAGCACTAATTATGCCTAACCGTGAGTTTTAACTGAGCAAGTAGCTCCATCTGCTTTTACAATACAATTTATGACACTGTAGCTTGGCATGCTCAGAGTGCCCCTGAACAGTAAGATGCAATAGCATATGTAAATACTTCCTAATTATGCACAGCAACGGGAATTCACAGATGGGCAACACAAACACCCATCAAAGACCTGCTACCTATCATTCCTCCTTGAAACAGTCCCTTGTTGCAATAGATTTTTGGAATGGAATACTAAGATTCCATTATCTAAAGTGGGTTTCAAGCAAGTGTGAGCTCTCGCTTGCTTTTATAGGAGGACATATTTCAGATGACAGCAGCGCTCAACTACATTGCAAAATACTCATGCGTCTCTCCTGCCGCAAATGCAGTGTATGCTCTGTAATGATGGGAATAAGGATTACGCAGATGCAGAGTTGCTGTGCTTTAAACAAGAAGTAGAGTTCAGTGAATTTGTTTCCTTTCTTTTGGAGTCAAATAGTCCATGGTGTGCAAAATTCACTGCTGTGAGATATGCTCAAGATAATGAGGGGTGAATTGTTAAAGCCACATGCAAGATTTCCGCTAACATCAATGGACCTGCACAGAGAAATACCCCATGCATTGCATGGGTAATGCTGATATAGAGGTAAACCCTTTCAGTGTCTTGCCTAAACTTCATAGATGGCTATCATTTAACAGGGTGAAATCTGTCACCTATTCCACCATTACAGCCTTAAGTGAAAAATAAGAATTAAAACTGGCATTTTCAATGGCACATAAGGAATTCTTATTCCTTTGAAAATCCCAGCCCCAAGCCAAGGTCTTTAGGAGATCAGTTTCTCTTTCTGTCTCTGAAAAATAAGAGCCTTTTAATATGGATTATGTCATCAAACCTTTACTGGGCTAATTTCCAAATAGATGCACATGCTGAATGGGTAAAATGGATAAATGCATGCTGGGTTATTTTTTCCATGGGTGACACTTAGGACTGTGCCCTAATTTCTGAGCAAAGAGGAAAGTGAAGTAGTCAAGCCTGGGGCTTAGCCATCTGTTAAGTGTGTAAGTGAATTTTTATTTTATAGGAGGTACACATTTCGATCCTGAATGCAGTCAGTGTAAATGCACCCTTCAAGGAATTTGACGCATCAGCATGCAGAGTGGAGTTGCATGTGCAAAAACATAACCAGTACCTTATGGTGGTGAGACCCTCTGTTGCACTTCTGAAGATGATACAAGATTTTGCTCACATGCATTTACATGCCTAACCACATATTGATCAAATAGCCTTTGAAAGTAGCTCGTCATTAACCATTTACCTTGATGGAATTGGACACGGATCTACTTACCCTGGGTATAAAGGGAGCCTGACCTATAAAGGAGTCTGAATTCACAGCATAGTCTCATTGAGATGAATCAAGAGTAAGTGTTGGCAGGATCAGGTGCTCACTCTATTGTGGGGCTGTAGGTTGGAGGGAGAACACCATTTGAAAGCTGTAGAGTCATGATGGTTCTTCTTCCTCTTCATTTCCAGAAAGTGACACAAACAGGCAGTGCCCTGATCTTCAACAATGTTTAGTTAACTAAAAGCAGACTTCTATGTAGCATAGAACTTCAATACATCTATTAACCATGGAGGAGGATGTGATAAAAATATAATGAGTCTTTGCAGTGCCAGTGTGCCTTTTTTCAAGGCTATCCAATTGCTACAGAAATAGTGATTAATCCTCACAGCATCTGGGAGGTTGGTATTATGGTACCTATTTTATTATACTTACTTGTGAGCACCTATTCAACACAGGTAAACAGAGGATAAGTGACTTTTCTCAAAGCCACTCAGCAAGTCTGTGGCAGAGATAGACCTTTTCCTATCTTCTCACTCAGGGGTAGTCAATAGGCAGACCACGGCCCGCTCCCCAGCACAGGGCCCTCCTAGCAGGCAGCAGGTCGGTTGGGCTGGGCTGTAGGGTGCAGGGTGTCCCCGGACAGCTGCTTCTGTAACCACAGTCCCACCAGCTCTGTCCTCCGCTGGCTGGCAGCAGCGCAGGGATGGGGAGAGTGGGCCGTATGGGTGAATAATCAGGAGCTGGCATCCAGGCTCAGTGCGTGGGGTGGCGGGATCCTCTCCGGGTGGAGCGGGTGGGGAGCTGGTGGTTGGTCGGGAGTTTTTGGAGAGCTGGGCCACCTGGTCCCCAGGTAAGTGAAACTGCCAAGCACCTCTTGGCTGGGCCGCCTGCCCTGCCATGAGGCCTCAGAGTCCGGCGGGGAGGGGTGACAGAGCCAGGCCCCAGCTCCCTGCCCTGAGTAGGGGAAAGGCCCACAGGAAGAGGCTGCGTCCTGGGCCTGTGCCAGCTGCCCTGCCACCGTGATGGAGCAGCACTGCCCCCAATCTTGAGAGTGAGGCTGCAGGTACCCCCTCCAGCACCACCCAAATACGCCCTCCAGTACCCCTCTAATACTCCTCCCAGTACACACTCATCTGTCCCCCACCCCCAAACACCCACTCCCAGTATACATGTACCCCTCATTCACCCCAAATGCCCCTCCCACATCCCAAATATACCCCCCCAGTACACACACACCCATCACACACCCCAATTATCCCCTCCAGAAACCCCCCAAATACCCTCTCCCAATACGTACACACCCACTCCTCCAGCACTCCCCAAATACCCCCTCCCAGTACACACTACCCATCCAGCACCCCCAGTGCCCCTCACAGTACACCGCTCTCCAGCTCCCCCACCCTCTCCCTCTCCACCCCCAGCAGTGTCCTTTTTGGGGGGAACTCAAAATATGGTAACACTAAGCTGAGCGGTGGATAATTGGGGGGTTGGGAAGGGGAGCTAGGTGGGGGCAATCGGGGGCTTATATGCCTCCAATAATTTTATTTGACAAAACCAAAGTTAATACTCTTTGTAAACTCAAAACAAATTCAGAACTGAAAACAGTTGTCTGAAAGTGTGTTCATGCTAATATTTGCATTTATTTGACATTTTATCTATGTACTTTCTCAACGTCTCAGATGTAGTTTATTACATCTTTCTTGAAAATTATTTTTGGGTTATACAGTGGTTTGATTTTATTTTTCATTTAATGCACTAAAAATAAAAGCAATAAGCCCTGGGTATATTACACAGGATTCTATGTTGAACAAGGGCACTTGCAGTGTAAAAAAGGTTTTTCTGGGATTTGGATCTTCACTATACCTTGACCAAGAAATTTGGACATTGACAAAATTAATTGACTACCCTGTCTGGCTAGTAAACAAACACAGGCTTCTCCTACATATCTAACTTGACTTCACAGGGACTCTTCTTCTCCTTCTCAAATGTGTATTTAAATGAAAACTGTTCTACAGGTACTTTGGGAGACAAGGTACGTGAGGTAATAGCTTTTATTGGACCAACTTTTGTTGGTCAAAGAGACAGGATTTTGAGCTACATCCAAAGAAGACCTCTATGTAGCTCGAAAGCTTCTCCGTTTCACCAACAGAAGAAAGTCCAATAAAAAATATTACCTCACTCACCTTGTGTTTCTAATGTCCTGGGACCAACATGGCTACAACAACTGTGCAATCTACAGTTACCTGACTTTCTGAGAAAAATGATTGTTTGACATGATTCACTATAGGGGTGCAAGAATGACACACGGACAAACCACAATCATAAAGGTAACTACTCACTGATATCAGTGATATAGGATACAAACAGGTAACTATGTCAATGACTGTCCTTGTTTTTACATTTCAATTCACAGTCTCAGATGATCCTTTCTCCTTGGATTTGCATGGGTGTCATTAGACCCAATGAAGAGAGCCCCTTATGGTGAGTAGATATTGCTAAAGCTGATTTATCTGTGACCATTTAATAGAAGACTCTTTGCATGGCTATTACTTTTTAAAGATACTCTTTTTCTTTCTCTTATCTACCAGATGCGACATTTTGAAGGAAGACAGTTTTGTCTTGACATTTGATGATGAAATGCAAAGTGTTTGCTTTAGGTTAATAAATGATCGAAGATTAAATCCATTTTAAAATCTTCATAGAAATTCCAGGTGTGGTGTTTGACTGGTGTAATCAGTCAGATGAAGCACTCTATTCCATCTTCCTCATCGGTAACCAGTCCTGTGAGTGACATTTAAAAATGCACCTTCAGAAGAATGTGCACTAACAAACAAGAGAACATTGATATGGTGTCTGGGTAACTCCATGGATGGGCAATGAGCACTGCAAACTTTTGCCTATGGGTCACTCACGTCAATTCACTGCAAACTGGAACTGAACAAGTGTTTGACACTTTAGTGATGTTAATTAATGGCCTCAGTCCTACTGCCAGCAGAGAGATGGCCACGTCACACACCTGCCATCACAACAGGTACATTGGGGTGGAAAACAAACTACATTTTCAGCCCTAGAGGTGATCACTTCTGGTCAGGCTCAAAGGATATTGCTGTGAGGGAGCTTTGGGGCTATAATTCCACCTGTAGATTCAGTCCAAGTTGGACACGGCAAAAGGAATTATAGTCTCAGAATAGGCACTTGGATACCATGATGACGGGAAGGGACACTCTTTGTTCACTCTTTGTACAGCGCCTGGCACACTGGAGTTCTGGTCCATAACAGGGACACACATAATTGAGGCTAACTTGTGTGGATCCTATGAAGGTCATCTCTTTCAGAATATTGGTGTTGGAATCCCTCATCCTTATTGCTCTTGCTTGTGAGAATGACACCTCTTTCACATGAAATGTAACCCTATGCATTCTAGTACCATAGCAGAAGGGAGTGGGTGATCAAACATGTATATGACTTTTGTTCTTGGTGACATAAAAGAAAATGAATGTAATTTTCACCTACATGCTTTTATCTTTTTATGAGTAGAGCTGCTTATAAGCAAGAAGGCAAGGTGAAGTATTAAGGTGATAACTAGAAAGAGAAAAACCACCCTTAATATTTTCAAAGTAATGAGTTAAATTTGAATACGTTTAATACTCAATGATACATACAATTAGTACTGGTTTCCGTGGTTACACAGCAAAGATACAGAAATTCTAGCTCGGGTTCTTGTAATCAGAACTCTAAATGAAATAAAAAACAGGGCACATCCAAATGGAAAATACTTGTATGCTAGAATATTGTGTCCAATCTGGCAGCCAAACTTAAGCAAGTTAAAACATGTAAAGATTTGTGGCAGTTAAGAAGATTATTTCCCTGCCAAGTCAGAACATACCTAACTAAGATCAAACTTGCATATTCATCACTGCAGAGAAAACAGTATTTGTTCTTTTTTTAAAGAAACAATTATTTGTTCCACCGAAATGGCACCTGTATGACATTTTACGTCCTTCTGCTTTGTAATTTTGTTGGCTGATGCATTACCACAAGCATGTGTAGCATGGAAGGAGTTAAAAGACTGAACTACGATTTCGTTACACTAAATTACATAGTTAACATGCACAGATGGGTTGTTGCTAGCCAAAGCAGGTGTTCAGTGATGTAGTGCAGATGGCTATGTGACAGCTGTGTTGCTTGGCGAACACACATGGGATTGAACTGGGGACTTCTAGAGCTAAATGCATGAACTGCTACAGCTTGAGCTAACGAGCCAATGCTCTGCAGCTGGTGGCTGTAACCATTCATATCCTCTGTGGATTGGCCCAGTGCAGTACCTGCAAAACACATTCATCAGTGGGTTACCTACAGCCAACTGGTGAAGTAGACATGATGTGGTGGTTTCCCTTCTGACCCCATATTTTTGAATTCTTGGGGGTGTTCCCAGAAGAGAGGAGAAAGGGATGGGGGAGAAAGTGAAGGAAAAAAAGAGGAGATGGAAGAGAAATGGGAAGAATTGATGATTTTGGGGGAAGGGGGCACTAGTGTAGCTGGATGCAACTCAACTCAGTTTCAGTATAATGATACTGGCATGAATTGGCATGTTACCAAAGAAAGAGACCCATCAGGTCTGTATGAGAGATGGATGGGCTCCAACCAGGGTAGGGCTAAACATTGTGTTTGGGATTTTATCATTACTGTCCATTCCTGATCTGGTGGCCCTCAAATCACTGGAGTTTCACCCACTTATACCAGGATTTGGTCCTTTTATCTTCTCTCCGTCCTGTCCACTTCCCTCTGTCCTTCTCCCTTCAATATAACTTTTCTCCTGTTTGTATTCATCTTACAATGCTGCTGTAACCTCTCTTCCTTGTGTCATTCATACTTTTTAAGAGTTCAGATAGCAGTTTCCTCTGTCTCTAACTGGCTGGTACCCTGCTTTGCCAGCTGGACTGTTTTGAAGGCATTGCAACTGATCAGAGTGGTACATTAGGCACAGCAAAGGTAACTGCAGAAAGGAGCTTTAGAGAGCAGCAGTGGAGGAGTGTTCCTTGTACCAGACATGAGTGGGCAGCAACAACTTCCATTTACCTTCTCTTCAGTGTCTCTTTTCCTTTCTTCCTGCCATGCTCTTGTAAGCAGAGTCAGGATGAGCTCCACCCTGACATCTGGTGGTGAGGTGTGGCAAGTTGTGGAAAAGAACTTCAGGGGCCGATCTCATTTGCATAGGCACACCCACCACGCCTAGAATGAGACCATAGCTGCCCAAATGGTCACTTTGGCTGTTGTGGGATCCCCAGTGTCTCTGTTATTGGGGCGGGAAGAATAAATTGTTATTACCCTGATTATGGAAACTGTGCTTGGAACTGCACGTGGCCTTTTGTTATGATGGAGGGATTCACCATCAACTAAGTAGCACTCGCTAGGCAAGGGTCATGGGTTCCAAAACTGTGTGAATGGAGAGAGGCTGGGGACAAGTATTAATACTTGGTGGCATGGGCCCCTTGGTGCGGGCCTTATATGCTAATTGCACTTCCTCCTCTCTCCACTGTGGAATATCAGAGCTAATTTTGATTTCATTAGAAGTCTAGTTATAGGCTGCTGAGCTCACTTTGGGCTGACAGTGCACCAGCACTGGGGCTCCCCTATTATAAGTTGAATTCACCTAAGAGCTGAAATCGCTGAGTGTTGTGTTAAGTAGTGGGGGAGCCTGAAGATATATTGTGGAGCAGTTCGATGCGGCGCAGTGTGTGGATGGCAGGAGCTGCTTGTGGGCCGTGGAGCTGAGTGAAGGAGTTCGTGGGGCGGCTGGCAGAGCAGAGCGGAGCGCAGCTGAGCGAAGGAGTTCGTGGGGCGGCTGGCGGAGCAGAGCGGAGCGCAGCTGAGCGAAGGAGTTCGTGGGGCGGCTGGCGGAGCGGAGCGCAGCTGAGCGAAGGAGTTTGTGGGGTGGCTGGCGGAGCGGAGCGCCACTATGGAGCTATGGGGCGGTCAGCTTCAGATCACGTAAGGTGCCTCTTACCCCTGTCCCATTTCCACCCAGGTTGGGAGGTAAAGCTCCGCAGATAAACTTTCGAACTCTGGGGCTGCCCTGACCAGGGACAGAGACTTTTGGGGCATTGGACTTTTGGGACTTTGGGTGATTTGGGGTTGCTGGACTCAAGAACCAAAGGGAAAAGGGCATGCCCCAATTTGCCTGGGGTGGGTTTTTTTTTGCTCATGGGTTGTGTTATGAATCCTGTTGGTGGTGTTTCCCCAACATAATGCCACATTGTTTCTCTCTATTATTAAAAGACTTTTGCTACACTCAGACTATGTGCTTGCGAGAGGGGAAGTATTGCCTCTTGGAGGCGCCCAGCGGGGGTGGTATATATTTGTCCCAGGTCACTGGGTGGGGGCTCGAGCCGGTTTGCATTGTGTTATTGGAATGGAACCCCTAGATATTGAACCCGGCCCTTGTTGCTGCCAACTCTGATGGGCAGAAGGGTTACATTTTTGGGGGCTCGTCCGGGATCACCTGGGTCAGTACCCCTTGCAAGCACCTGTTGAGTGATCCACTACATTGGGAAACAATTTATATTTTTTTTGTTTGTGCTTATATTTTGAGGAAATTACTGTTTGTATAATGGCTAATATGTCAGGTTTGTTGGGCCCTGGCTCAGCAGCTTCTAGCTCAGAGGCTGCAGCCTCGGCTGATGATTGGACAAAAGCTCTGGGGCAAATATTGGAAAAGGTTGTGCTGCCCCATGCTGAGTCAGACTCTTGTTGTAAGTTAAGATTATTTGCTGGGGAGGAGGAGTTTGAACCCTGGTTAGAGCATACCACTGAAATGCTGCAAGAGTGGGCCGTACCAGATGCAGAAAAGCGAAGATGCCTTATAGAGAGTCTTGGCGGCCCAGCATTAGATGTGATTCGCACCCTGAAGCTCATTGACCCTGGGGTCAGTGTGAAGGACTGCCTAGAGGCCCTTGAACACACCTTTGGGAGCGTAGAGGGCCCTGAAGACAGCTACTGTAAGTTCCTTAATTCCCGACAACAAAAGGGCGAGAAGGCTTCAGCCTACATACAGAGACTGGAGAGACTGCTTTAGAGAGCTGTCATGAGGGGAGCAGTGACTGCTGAGCAGATGGATCAGACCAGACTGGCTCAAATTGTAAGAGGAACTCAGTATCAGAAGCCGATTCTACTTCATCTCCAGCTAAGAGAACGACGGGAACATCCCCCAAGTTACTCCCAGCTGATAAAAGAGGTCCGAGAGGAGGAAGAAAGGCAGGCTGCCAGTGAGTTTTGGGAAGCCCAAACATCGGAGCCAGCCAGCACAACACCACTGCAAACGGCCAGTGTACTGACGGTGAGCACCAGAGAGGAACTTGCCCAACAAATGCAGGTCCTGACGGAACGGATAGCTGAGCTGCAAAGTGCCGTTGACCGAGTTAAGACTTCCAGGAATAAGAAGCCTCAAACTGTGGCGATTGAGAAGCCCGCACTTAGAGCCACCATCCCCCCCAGGCGAAGGGGGAAAGGTCAATTCTTCTGCTACCGATGTGGTCAGGATGGACACAGTGCTGCCAAGTGCCGTAATGAAGAAAACCCCTCCTTAGTATATGGAAAGCTGAGGATCAGTTGGGAGAGATCCGGTAGCTGCCAGAGGGTCTGGGGTCGGGGACCCCCCAGGTCTGCAGGATTTGAAGGTTCCCCCAGAAAAGACTGTCCAGCTGGGATCCCTGCAGGACTGATAGGGCCTCGAGCAGAGGTCATGGTGAGGATCGAAGGGGTGGAGTGTAAAGCAGTGCTTGACACTGGATCTCAAGTGACTATTATATTTCAGTCATTCTACCAACAGATGCTTAGGCACCTGCCTATACAGCCACTGACTGGCCTTGGCCTGTGTGGCCTCAGCATGGATGAATACCCCTATCAAGGGTATGTCATAGTGCCCCTGGAATTCCCAGAGGAGGTTGCTGGGGTGAGAGAAGAGGTAGACACAGCTGTCTTAATATGCCCTGACCCTAAAGGGACTTCTGATGTGTCTGTGCTGATAGGGACCAACTCCAGTCTCTTCAAGGTACTCGCGGATTACTGCAGAAGGCAGGCTGGGGACCAATACCTGAATACCCTGATGATCCATACGCTTTGTGCTGAAGCCTATAGGAAAATTGAGAGCGCTAAAAGGGACACATCTGAGCTACCGCTTGGGGCACTGAAGTACGCGGGCACAACCCCCTTAGTAGTGCCTGCAAGGACGGAGCAAGAAGTGCTTGTCATGAGTACCTGTCTGAAAGGCAGTAAAGGGACGTTAGCAATGATAGAGCAGCCGATGGGAGGAGAGCTCCCTGAAGGAGTGCTGGTCCCCAGTGGAGTCATAACCCTACCTGCTGAAGCCCAGGAAAGGGTGACTATACTGATTGCTAATGAAACGAGTCGTGATATTTTTGTGAAGCAAGGACAAAAGATAGCAGACCTCTTTGAGCCTGAGTCGATTGTAAAACCCCAGTGTGAAACTCAAGTTCCGACAATAGACCCAGCAAAGTTTGACTTTGGAGATTCACCAGTGTCCGAGGACTGGAAAGATCGCCTGAGGAAGAAACTTTGTGAAAGATCCAAGGTGTTCTCACTGCATGAGTGGGATGTGGGATGTGCAAAAGGAGTAGAGCACAATATCAGACTACATGACT
Source organism: Lepidochelys olivacea (assembly GCF_965140295.1). NCBI lineage: Eukaryota > Metazoa > Chordata > Testudines > Cheloniidae > Lepidochelys > Lepidochelys olivacea. The sequence continues at coordinate 21,035,717 of NC_140412.1, read as the reverse complement.
CTCGACCTTTCAGGGAGAGATCTAGGAAGATTGCTCTCTCTGAGATGGAAGATGTGCGACATCATCTTCAGGAGCTGGCTGCGAATGGCATCATTACAGAGTCCCGCAGCCCATACGCCTCACCCATTGTGGTAGTCCGAAAAAGAATGGGAAAATCCGGATGTGTATTGACTACCGCACCCTAAACAGCCGTACTGTGGTCGACCAGTACACTATGCCTCGAGTGCAAGACGCCTTAGACTGTTTGCTGGGAAGCCAGTGGTTCTCTGTGTTGGATCTTCGAAGTGGATACTACCAGATCCCTCTGGGAGAAGAAGATAAGGAGAAGACAGCCTTCATTTGCCCATTAGGGTTTTATCAGTTCGAACGCATGCCCCAAGGGATTTCTGGAGCACCTGCCACCTTTCAACGTCTCATGGAGAAAGTTGTGGGAGACATGAATTTACTGCAAGTGTTAGTTTATTTGGATGACCTGATTGTGTTTGGAAGAACCTTAGAGGAGCATGAAGAAAGACTTCTTAAAGTGCTTGATAGGTTGGAGGATTATGGTCTGAAGCTTTCAATTGACAAATGCCAGTTCTGCAGAACCTCAGTGAAGTATGTGGGTCACATTGTGTCCCAAGAAGGTGTGAGTACTGATCCTGATAAAATAGAAGCACTCACTACATGGCCACGTCCAAGTAACTACAGAGAACTCAAGACCTTCCTTGGATTTAGTGGCTACTACCGCAGATTTGTGAAAAACTATGCTACGATTGTAAAGCCTCTGAATGATCTTACCAGGGGACATCAGTCCAGCAAGAACAAATCTAAGTCCAAGAATAAGGGGAGGTCCCCAAAGCCTCCTGTGCAGAGACACAATGGCCCCTTTGCACCATTTGGGCCACGGTGGGATGAGAGATGTGAAAGGGCTTTTCGAGAAATCATTACTTGCTTAACTCATGCTCCAGTCCTAGTTTTTGCTGACCCAAGCAAACCATTTATCCTGCATACTGATGCCAGTTTGGAGGGTCTGGGAGCAGTCCTGTACCAGGAAGTGGAAGGCAAATGTAAACCTGTAGCCTTTGCCAGCCGAGGATTGTCTGATAGTGAAACTCGCTATCCCACCCACAAGCTGGAATTTTTGGCCTTGAAATGGGCCATCACTGAGAAATTTCGAGACTACTTGTATGGTGCTCAATTCCAGGTGTGGACAGACAACAATCCACTGACTTATGTGTTAACAAGTGCTAAGCTGGATGCTACAGGGCAGAGATGGGTGGCCGCCTTGGCTAGCTATGAGTTCAGCATTCAGTACCGATCAGGGAGAAGCAATGTAGATGCAGATGCATTGTCCAGGCGTCCGCAGGCTCCAGAAGTTGCTGTGATACCCACAGATGGAGTGAGAGCTATTTGCAGTGTGAGTCGCCGAGAGCCAGAGGCCCGTGAGGGCTTTCAGGGATGTGTTGCAGAAGCTTTGGGCCTGCCCCCTGAATGCATGCCTTCTGCTTCGGTGAACTATATTGCATTAGACCAATCTCCTTTGCCCATGCTCAATGCGGCTGACTGGCAAGAAGCCCAGCGGCAAGATATTGACATTCGTGATACACTACTTGCCAAAAGGGAGGGGCGAAGCCCAGCTGCGGTTGTCCCACCTAACCCGGAGGGTAAACTACTATTGAGAGAATGGACCAAACTAAAACTGATTCAGGGAGTGCTACACCGAATGACCACTGACCCTTTACAAAAACAACGAGCACAACTAGTACTGCCAAAAAAGTACAGAGCCCTGGCCATGAGGGCCCTGCATGATGACTTTGGGCATTTAGGGATGGAGAGGACCCTGGAACTTATTCGTAGTAGGTTCTATTGGCCCCGAATGGCTGAAGATGTTCGCAGGAAATGTGAGACTTGCGCTCGATGTGTTCAAAGGAAAACTCTGCCCACGAGGGCTGCATATCTCAAGAACATCACCAGCAACAAACCTTTGGAGTTGGTATGCATTGATTTCTTGTCTGTGGAGGTAGACAAGAGGAATGTTGGAAACATTCTAGTAGTGACTGACCATTTTACACGGTATGCACAAGCATATCCCACACGTGATCAGAGGGCCACCACCGTTGCTCGAGTATTGTGGGACAAATATTTCTCAGTCTATGGATTCCCGGCTCGGATACACTCTGATCAGGGGCGGGATTTTGAGAGTCACCTTCTGAAGGAGGTGCTGAAGATAGCAGGAATTAAAAAGTCTAGGACAACGCCTTATCACCCCCAAGGTGATCCTCAGCCCGAGAGGTTCAACCGAACCCTATTAGATATGTTGGGAACTTTGCGACCAGAGCAGAAGGCAACCTGGAGCCAGCATGTCGCATTTCTGGTGCATGCCTACAATGCCACAAAGAACGATGCTACGGGAGTCACCCCATATCTCTTGATGTTTGGGCGAGAACCAAGATTACCCATAGACTTGTGCTTTGGTGTATCAGAGGATGGAGATAGCTATGAAACTCATCAGCAATATGTATCCCGACTAAGAGAAAAGCTGCGGGATGCTTATCGCTTAGCTACCGCTGCGGCTCGGAAGAACGCAGACCGCAACAAACATCGATATGATGCTAGAGTGTGTTCGCAGGAGCTCCAGCCGGGGGACAGAGTCCTGCTGCGAAATTTGGGTATTGCTGGCAAACACAAGATAGCTGACAGATGGAAGGCAATACCTTACCTGGTGATGGAAAAGCTGGGAGATCTGCCGGTCTACAAGATCAAACCTGAAGACGGTCCAGGGCAAATAAAGACGGTACATAGAAACCTTTTGCTCCCTGTGGGGGAATTGGTAAGCACCCCTTGTGAGATGGGCCACGGCAGGGCCGCCGGGCAGAACAGAGATGCTAGACCAAAGCCGCCATCCAACACAGACAGTGGGCCCCCTGCAGCTAACTTACCCCTATTCTGCACATCTGAGAGTGAGTCTGAGGAGGAAGACACAACCCTGGTGTATCCTGGGATGGAGACAAGATTTCAGTCTCGATCAGCTGAACCAAACGAGAGTTTTCCCTCTTCCGCCCTAAACCCAATGGCGGAACTATTTAGGCCTCTTTCTGATACCCCGGTGCGGCTGATGAGACCCCCCTGTGATGACACACACAGGTTATTGGACAATGGGGACAGACAGGTAGAGGATGTCCTGGGCACCTTGGACCCTCCAGCGTTAGAACTAGGAGTGCAGGGGCCTACGCCAGTAGCCGAGGGACCCTCCAGGGAAGCCTCTCCATCCGTCACTCAAGAGGATGTTCCCCCTACCTCGGCAACAGAGATTCTCAATAGACGAGACAGGGTGATAAGACCAGTGAAACGGTTAACTTATGATGCACCTGGGGTGACTAGTGAGGAGCCAATACATTTAGCACACAGGCTTGTGGAAGCTAAAGTGGGCTTCCTGAGGCCCTTTGGAGGAAACCAATGAGTTGGTATAAAGGGAGTGTGATTTGTCGGGACGACAAAGTCTCGGCTGGGGGGAGGATGTAAGCAGAGTCAGGATGAGCTCCACCCTGACATCTGGTGGTGAGGTGTGGCAAGTTGTGGAAAAGAACTTCAGGGGCCGATCTCATTTGCATAGGCACACCCACCACGCCTAGAATGAGACCATAGCTGCCCAAATGGTCACTTTGGCTGTTGTGGGATCCCCAGTGTCTCTGTTATTGGGGCGGGAAGAATAAATTGTTATTACCCTGATTATGGAAACTGTGCTTGGAACTGCACGTGGCCTTTTGTTATGATGGAGGGATTCACCATCAACTAAGTAGCACTCGCTAGGCAAGGGTCATGGGTTCCAAAACTGTGTGAATGGAGAGAGGCTGGGGACAAGTATTAATACTTGGTGGCATGGGCCCCTTGGTGCGGGCCTTATATGCTAATTGCACTTCCTCCTCTCTCCACTGTGGAATATCAGAGCTAATTTTGATTTCATTAGAAGTCTAGTTATAGGCTGCTGAGCTCACTTTGGGCTGACAGTGCACCAGCACTGGGGCTCCCCTATTATAAGCTGAATTCACCTAAGAGCTGAAATCGCTGAGTGTTGTGTTAAGTAGTGGGGGAGCCTGAAGATATATTGTGGAGCAGTTCGATGCGGCGCAGTGTGTGGATGGCAGGAGCTGCTTGTGGGCCGTGGAGCTGAGTGAAGGAGTTCGTGGGGCGGCTGGCGGAGCAGAGCGGAGCGCAGCTGAGCGAAGGAGTTCGTGGGGCGGCTGGCGGAGCGGAGCGCAGCTGAGCGAAGGAGTTCGTGGGGCGGCTGGCGGAGCGGAGCGCAGCTGAGCGAAGGAGTTTGTGGGGCGGCTGGCGGAGCGGAGCGCCACTATGGAGCTATGGGGCGGTCAGCTTCAGATCACGTAAGGTGCCTCTTACCCCTGTCCCGTTTCCACCCAGGTTGGGAGGTAAAGCTCCGCAGATAAACTTTCGAACTCTGGGGCTGCCCTGACCAGGGACAGAGACTTTTGGGGCATTGGACTTTTGGGACTTTGGGTGATTTGGGGTTGCTGGACTCAAGAACCAAAGGGAAAAGGGCATGCCCCAATTTGCCTGGGGTGGGTTTTTTTTTTGCTCATGGGTTGTGTTATGAATCCTGTTGGTGGTGTTTCCCCAACATAATGCCACATTGTTTCTCTCTATTATTAAAAGACTTTTGCTACACTCAGACTATGTGCTTGCGAGAGGGGAAGTATTGCCTCTTGGAGGCGCCCAGCGGGGGTGGTATATATTTGTCCCAGGTCACTGGGTGGGGGCTTGAGCCGGTTTGCATTGTGTTATTGGAATGGAACCCCTAGATATTGAACCCGGCCCTTGTTGCTGCCAACTCTGATGGGCAGAAGGGTTACACTCTTATGAATTCACACTTTCCTTCTCACCCCTCCTCTGTCCCCCAGATTTGTAACAGTGATGTTTGGAACATGAATCTGCATGTTCTGATTACTGGTGCTCTCATCTCCCTTTCCTTCTCTCTTCTTTGTTATGCTCACTAGATGTATCTTTACTTAGGCTTGGTCTACACCCGTGGGGAGATCGATCTAAGTTACGCAACTTCAGCTACATGAATAACGTAGCTGAAGTCAACGTATTTAGATCTACTTACTGCGGTGTCTTCACTGTGGTAAGTTGACAGCTGACTCTCCCCTGTCGACTCCGCCTGTGCCTCTCGCTCCGGTGGAGTACCAGAGTCGACGGGAGAGCACTCGGCGGTTGCTTTATCGCATCTAGACTAGACGTGATAAATCGACCCCACTGGATCGATCACTGCCCGTCGATCCAGCGGGTAATGTAGACAAACCCTTAGCCTGTAAGCTTCTCGAGGAAGGGACTATCATCTTCTGTGTTTATACAACATCTGGCACAATGGGACCTGAACTTGACTGGGGCCTTGGGGTCCAACCGTAGTATAAATATCAAATAAACAAAACACAGATTAATATTGAACTTCCAACAGTATTTACAACAAGAAGAAGGAATGCAGTACTGAGGAATTCAATCCAGTTGGCATTTGGTAGACATATTGCTAGTGGCTAGGTATCTTCTCCTGTCAAAGGCACAGATTGTAGAGCTATGTGGGAACCAGAATTTCCATTTTGCAGGAAATTTTGAAATTTTGCTTTCATCTCAAATCAGAATAAAAACAAAAATTTCAGAATTTCCCGGGAAACAAAGCAGGGAGAGAACTGTTCCTCAGAGAGGTGTTTTGGAGGTACAATGCCTCCTGGAGAGGTGCGGCTTCTTCTTCAACTGATGGTCCCTATATGTATTCCAAACATGGGTGCACATGCTCACCAGGCACCTCCGTACCCATGTTTGCAATACAAATAGGGACCACAGATCTCAACGAACCTCCAGTTACAGGTGAGTAACCTCCTCTTATGCCTCATCCATTGCTTTGGGCTGCTAGCCCAGGAGGCTTTTCAGCACAGGCCTGTTTGCTACAACATGGACTAAATCAAATCACTCATGGCTTCTGAGTTTATTACGAAAAGCAGAATCTTTGGGGACTACTTGAGGCAGTAAGAGAGGGTCAGTACCAAAATCATTAGATGGACTTGCAATGGTTAGGTGAAAACATTAAATAATCCTTCATAGCTCAGAGTTAGCGTGGAGGCTACCAAAAAGATAACACACCATCCTTAAAAAAAAAAGGGATAGACAAGAAACCTCCACAAAGATCAGATTTTTTTCTCTCTGACTGTACACAATGGGCAACAATCCAAGAAAAACAGCTTTGAAACTGTGCATCTTTTCAGAGTTTTATGCATAATATCATTGATAATGATCTTGGGCCCAGTAGCAGGGCTTATCATGAACTCTGAGCTAACATTCCAATTAAAAGTTAAACCCTGATTTTCATATTTTCATAGCTGAAGGCTTAATTTTCTTTCGTATGAATTGTTGGCCAAATCACTCACTTTTGCTTTACTTTTTATTTTGGCCATGCCATGCAAAGGCTTATGTATGTGCATAATTTTACACATGTGTAGTTCCATTGAAGGCGATGGGATTAATCACATGCATAAATTAAGTATTTAATGTAAGCCTTTGCAGGGATGGGAAATATTCAAGGAAGCGATGCAAAGCAGAGTGGAGGAAGTTAGTGAAAGGTGTAGGCAAACCAGGAAAAGCTGGATAAGCAACAAAACAAGAACATGACAGGAAAAATGAAAACAAGCCAAGACTGCTGGGAATGCAGAAGAAGTAAAAGCATTATGCAAAGGGGGTGAAGACTGGAAAAGAATAAGTTTTAAAAAGAAGAGGCTCATCAACAAGAGGAGGCATCAAGAAAGCATGATATGAAAACAATGTACAAAAAAGGTTAAGTTGCATGGAAACACACAATTAGGTCAATGATACATGCAGTAAAAAGGCTACTGGTGAACTGACAACAAATGCCGAAGAAGTGCTGGAAATATGGAAAGGGCATTTTTGACAAAGTGCTGAACCCTGTAGTTCATCCAGATGCAAGCATTCTAGACATACTAGATCAGTGGCTCTAAACCTTTCCAGACTACTGCACCCCTTTCAGGAATCTGATTTGTCTTGCACACCCCCAATTTCACCTCGCTTAAAAACTACTTGCTTACAAAATCAGACATAAAAATACAAGTGTCACAGCACACTGTTACTGAAAAATGACTTTCTTTGTCATTTTTACCATATAATTATAAAATAAATCAATTAGAAGATAAATATTTTACTTACATTTCAGTGTATAGTATATAGAGCAGTATAAACAAGTCATTGTTTGTATGAAATTTTAGTTTATACTGGCTTTGCTAGTGCTTTTTGTGTAGCCTGTTGTAAAATTAGGCAAATCTCTAGATGATGTATGGAATGACCTCTGCATAACCCCCGGGTAGTGTACCTCTGGTTGAGAACCACTATGCTAGATGAACAGGGCAGCTTGCAAGGTGGAATGGATATCAGCACTGAACCACCATCAGAAGAAGAAATAGAAAGAGCAGTGAAGCTGTTAACTGGGAAAGTGCAGGAAATGAATAAGACAACTGAGCTGCTAAAAGCTGGTGGGACAAGTGCTATCAAAGCATTAGAAAAAATATACAAGCAAGTAGGGGAGCAAGAGGAGGTACTGGATGACTGGCTAAAGGCGATAGTTCTACCAGCCTTGAAGAAAGGAGATCGTGCCAGTCCGAATAGTTATAAAGTTATTGTTAGTACCGGGTAAAATCATGATGAAACTAATTGTCTACAGATTAAGTTCAGTTTCTGAGGAAGTAATAGGTGAGGAACAATGAGGTTTCAGATGAGGCTGATGTTGCATTGACCAGATATTCATGCTCTGACCGTCTCAGAGGGGATGGCGGACAAGAGCGGGGATTAAAGATGTTTGCTGCTTTCATTGACTTTATGAAGACATTTGATTCAGATTGGAAGGAAACATTAGGGGAAGCAGCAAAATCATATGGAGTCTCAGATAAGATAATTGCAATTATAAAAGCTATATACAAAGACTCCTGCTGTACTGTAGGACTTGGTGGAAAATTAAGCAACTGGTTCAAGTCAAAGTTTGATGTAAAACAAGAGGACATGGAATCACTGTCAATTTTCCATCATGTTCTTGAATTGGGCACTAAGAATGTTAGATAAGTTGGAGAGTGTGACACTGGTGATTTAGAACTAAACACCTTGGCTTATGCAGATGTCGTCATACACCTGGCAGACACATTTGAATGAATAATAACTGTTCTCGACCTTGGGAAAACTGGTGTGGTCAACTTGGACAAATTCCAAAAAGATGGTTACAATTTGGAAAGGAAGTGACAGAGACAATGTTGGAATGCAGCAGAGGTGAAGTTATAGAACAAGTAGAATCTTATGTGTACGTAGAAATCTTGAACAGTACCAATGGTCCCATCAAGAATGAGATTAAAAGGAGTTGTGCCTTAGCCATAAGTACTGCACTTGAAGGATGTGCTGACTGATAAAAGCATTATATTTGGTATCAGAGTGAAAATGTATCAAACCAGTGTACTAACAGTATTCCTCTATGATCTGGAAGCAGCTGCATGAAATGAAACAGACACCAGAAGGCTGGAGGCAGTAGAGATGAGTTCTTTGGAAGATGAGAAGTTGGGCAGTGGTATGATTTGAAGACCAATGAAGAAGTTAGAAGGAGAGCATGATGTGAACTCAGGGTACAGGATTGGCTACAACAGAAAAGATTACAATGATGGGGACATTGCAGAAGATAAAAAAAGATGACAGGATGCCAAAGATAATAATGCAAATACAACCAAGGTCAGTCAGACCTAGGGAGTGACCACTGACTAGATGACGGGACATCATATGTAGGGACGTGACCAGGCTGGGCTTAATCGAGGAACACGGTACGTGATTGAACAGCAACTCAGTACTGGTCCTGTGTCTGCAAAATGACAGGCTTAGAGCTTTGGGATGAAGAGAGAGAGAAAAGTCTTGGAGGGTCAGAGCCTGAATTCATATTCGATTTCTGACTAAATGAACATGGAACACATACATTTGCTTTGTATGTTTATATTCTTATTGAAAATTCAGATAAATGACTGGCATATTAAACAGCCTTTTGGCACATATAGTAAATTATTTTATAACTGAGCCTCCCTCAGCAGCGACACTTAACCATATAGCAGAACCCCATTTAGTCAATCTAACTGGGACTGGGTCCAGATGGATAATCAAAAATTCAGATAATTTAGAGAAAGGGAGAGTGTGAGGCTGCAGCGCCATCTAGTGGCCACAGGCGAGATCGCCTGCTTCCAGACCTGTGTGCGCTGGTTATTATGGAGAGCAAATAATGAAGGGTCAGATAAACGGGGGTCGACTGAGTAAGCTAAAACTTTTTAATGTAAAAAAAAAAAGTTACTGTAGTTAAGTGATTGACAGGTGTCACATTGTCTGGAGTGGCTCACGATCGTGAGTGCCAACCTCAGGGCAGGCTGTCAAAAAGCAGGGCAGAAACCCCAAACTGGTTTTATGTTTCATAATTAGATTCCACCAACTCAGTAACAAATGTGAACTCCTGAAGTACTGTAATAGTCTCACCCTGCAGTCACAGACTGTCCCCTTGGGTACTCCAGGCTATTTTGCCACCCAGGCCATCTGGATTTAGTGATAAATGGTCACATACACCAAAGATCACAAAATATTCAGGTTGCTCCCAGTCCCAAGAGACTAGTCACTTACCACAGGTTAACTTGTATTGTAGATCTCATTCCAAAGACAATGCTTGTAGCTAATCCTGTAATAAACTAACTAATTATTAACTAGGAAAAAAAACGAGAGTTATTTACAGGTTAAAGCAGGCAACATATTACAAATGAGTTACAGTCTATGGTTCCAAAAGGTGAGAGAGATACAGTAATCTGTCAGCACTAAATGTCTTTTTGAGCTAACCCAGGCTGACCCTGGGGGATCTCTGCTTTTGTTTCCTAGCTCCAGCCCTGTGAGAGGTCCAAACAGCAAAGAGATGAAAAATCTTCATGTCAGCTTTCTTTCTTTCTTCCAGAATTCAGCTGATGGGACAAGACATTCTCCACATAGTCTGAGTAGGGGCAATTAGCCAAGTCTTTGTAATGTGATGTCTCACAATGTCCCACTTAGTTTCCTCCTTGATGGTGAGGGGAAACACTCCTCCTGTCTGAGCTCACAATTTCAGAGCAGGCATTTTTACACTTATAAAGCAAAACTTACATATTACTTTGGGGCATGGGATACAGACATCACAAATAAGATTAGTGCATGCAGCAACTTAGAAGCATTTTATAGAGTCTTAACACTGAACACATCCTGACAAGTCTAACACCTATTTTGAACAATACTAACATGTCGGTGAACTTGTCTGATTTCTAGCTACACATTTGTCAGTGCTCAGCTGACACTGACAGCCTTGGTCTGGCACCTGGTATGGCGTGTCACAATAAGATTGACTGGGTTACCTACAGTATTATGGTATGGAGCCAGGCTCCACCACACTCTTACTTTCTGTTTTGTAAGTGGGAGTTTTTCCCTGACTCTGTTGTGATGCAGCTGAGTAAAGCAGCAAGTTCCCAGCCTGCAGTCCTGTGAGTAAAATGACAGGTTTCAGAGTAACAGCCATGTTAGTCTGTATTCACAAAAAGAAAAGGAGTACTTGTGGCACCTTAGAGACTAACCAATTTATTTGAGCATAAGCTTTCGTGAGCTACAGCTCACTTCATCGGATGAAGTGAGCTGTAGCTCATGAAAGCTTATAGTGAGCTGTAGCTCACGAAAGCTTATGCTCAAATAAATTGGTTAGTCTCTAAGGTGCCACAAGTACTCCTTTTCTTTTTGTAAGTAAAATGTTATTTTTGTTGAACTGACCACTCCCCTTACAAAAGCTACACTGAATTGTTTTCTTAGATTGCTAGTTAGGAATATGTTGGGGCTTGATGCTTCACAGAAACAATTTAGAAGCATTTATTTAGTGCCCATCATCATTATGACTGGTCATCACACAGCTTGAGACATGCAAGAGCTCAGTCAGAGACAGTCCAGAGGGACCAAACTCAGCATGACTCCTGTTGTCTGCCCAGGTCATCTAAGCAACCACAACGTAAACACAATGGGTCTTGCAAGCTCTTTTTAAAAGTGGCTGGGTTTGTGCTTCACTGCATTCCTACAGAAAGTGAGTTTCCAAGTCTGGGCCCTGCTGCTGAGAGAGCTTTGCCATCAGCATAGATTTAGGTAATGGTGTTTGAATTGGTGGATTTTGACTTAAGGAAAATGATAGCAGTGTTGGAAAGTGCGATGCATACGGTTATTTGTCATATTTGGATTACGCTGACTTATATATAACACCTGTAAGCATAAAAAGATTAATCCTTGGGTGGATTTTAAAATGGTCTAAAAGCTAAACCTGGAAAATAGCTTTTGAGGCATTAATGGACCATTATATGAGCTGAAACATTTTTTAAAAATATAACCTATTTGTCTCCTAGGATCAGTTGGATTTTTTTTAGAGCTGTTACAGTCAAGCCTTTGAAAATGTAGTGATGCATTTTTTGCAATGTACTTATTGATTTGTCTAATAAAAAAACATTATGGAAAGCGCAGTAGATACAGTTCAGTAGCCATTTAAAAAAAAATGGAATGATCAGTTTTTAAAAAAAGAACAAAATCCTCAAAGTGATTTGCCAAATTGTTTGATTTTACTTTCCCTAGCACAAAATAGCTTCCAGTGGCTGTAAGATCCTGTTGTGAGTTTTTTTAAGACTCTTACCATGTAAGCTTTAGCCCAAAGCAATTTTTCACTGCCAAATTCTAAATACTGAGTTTATAATAGAAACCCTGTCACCACCTTACCTACATATGTGTACAAGCAAACCACTCGAATTAGCCCAAATGACAGAGGCATGTGAGTTGGGAATGGCATTTCAACAGTTATCAAGGTATCTCCCATGAACATTTGGTGCTGATGGACTAAAAGCCTGTTTGGTACCTTTTTTTAAAGCTTTTTCTTCTTCTGAGTACTTGGTAGAGCTTCAATATGAATCCTCACTTCTTTCAACTTTCCTAATCCCTTCATGCCATCCAACTGAAATTGAATGTAGAACTGTGGGCAAGCAAAGGCATAATGAAAGATCACCATGTAGTCTAGAGAGAATTAGTGCTTTGTAATCTCGCAAGGAGCCTCGGACACTTCCCTGCCTCACTCCAGCTGCAGCAAAGATAATCTATATCTTCTTGTCCCAGCTATTGCCCTCTTTTCCCTCCCCTAATAACTGGAAGTGTGTGAAGGGTTTATGTAATATTTTAATATGTCCCTGTACAATGCAGTAGCTCTGAGTAGAGGGACACATAGCTCTTTCCTGAGAATCGGAGGAGACAGAGATGGGAAAAGGCCAAGGGGCTGCTACGTGAGATGTCTAAGTGCAGTAGCACAAGAGGAGGAAGTCCCTGCTTGCCATTCTTCCCCTGCATGGCCAAAGACATCACACCATCTAGGCCTAGGTGAACCTAAACTCTAGGAGTGTGTAGAATCCTTGCACTGTTAGAATGAACAGAATCTCTAAACAAGCTCTTGGAGAAGATGCAATGTACGGTGTCTTAATGGTAGTAAAGTGCTTCATTGGAAACCTGGTGATCCCTGCAATAATGCAAGTTTTGCACCAGTGTTGTGAGAGGAGAATCAATGAATATTGATTCAAAGGACTGGATTTGGATATGAATACAGCTGGGTGGAAAACTTAAGGCTTTTGTAAGAAAAACAAAAATTGAAAAAAAAAAGGGGGGGGGGGGCGTTCAATGAAAACCCCTTCACAATTCACACAAACAAAAACTTATTTTCATTGAAACTTTTTTTGGGAGGAAGGGGACAAAAAATATTGCCCAACTGGCTCTAGATCTGAGCTTGGTGTTCTTCCTTTCTCTACCCCATTGTCTTGTCCATTTAGGCTTTCATCCTCCTGCATGAACATCCCTGCAACCTGCACAGAGTCCTGGTGAAATCAGTGGGGCTCTGTAATGATGCAGGTCTCCCCCCACATGCAGCAGGATGCAGGACTGGAGCTTTACATTATAAATTCTTCCATGGAGGTACTATCTCTTAATATGTGATCTACAGTGCCTTGCCCAATGAGGCCTCAGTCTCGACTGGGGCCACTGGAGAGCTACAGGAATGCAAATAAGCAAAAGGAATGGTGCTTGATAAATGGGGGAAATGAAACATACAAAGGTAACTTGGCCCTGAGGCATGACTGCAGCTTTCTCCCTTTTTTCCTAAGGGGTATGGGTCCTGGATTCTCCTATAAGAGTGCGTGGTGACTCCTCCCAAGAAAATCTTTCCTAGAGCAGAGAGCATAGAGGGCTTGTCCCTTGGAAAAATATTTAACACCCACTCTCATACAGAGGATTGTCCATTAGAGCACAAATAATAAAATAGCTATCACAATTCCCAGAGTAGTAAAACAGTAAGTGGGGCTTTATTAGGTATGGGGAACTCCGGATAGGGAACAATGGAAAAGGGCTTAGGATAATAAAAGACAAAAGCAACAATACACAAACTCTACCCCACCCAACATTTACAGCCAGTACAAACCAGCCTGGGCTCCTTCCCAGCACCAGCGTAGGCAAATAGTGAGTTTAGGCTCAGTCTTTGATAGGTGTTGCAGAGCTGAAATTGGTGGCTGGCTTAAAACACAACAGCCAAATAAATAAACATGGATGTTCACACAAAGCATCCACACGAAGGATGGTAAGATTGTCCTTGTGGCTCTCTGGTCTGGATTTAAATGCGCTGCTGGGCTGGCTCTTCGTAGCCTGACCTTGACTCCTCAGCAATCCTGGGTTTCTGGTTTCTGCTGAGCTGACACTGTTCGTTGTCCCAGAAGTCCCCAAAGGACTCAAAGTTTTCCCTTGGGTAAGAGCGTGGAGGGTATAAGGGGCCTCCCTGGCTGTGATGCTTCTCTCCCTGCTACCTCCAAACACATCCAAACCCGAAAGTTAAACCAAACCTTTGTCTCTGAGTTCTGGCTTATGATTGGTTCTGGTAGTGGTGCTAGCCAGTTCTATCGTCACGCTGGACCCTAGGCAATCTGAGAAATGGAATTATGTAGCCATTGCCGCTGTAGTCCTGGGACAAGTCCCCTAGAGGCTCAGTGTGATATTTCAGGAGCACCTCTTCTAACGGATTTCAGAGTAACAGCCGTGTTAGTCTGTATTCGCAAAAAGAAAAGGAGTACTTGTGGCACCTTAGAGACTAACCAATTTATTAGAGCATAAGCTTTTGTGAGCTACAGCTCACTTCCGAAAGCTTATGCTCTAATAAATTGGTTAGTCTCTAAGGTGCCACAAGTACTCCTTTTCTTCTAACGGAGTTGCACTTAATTTTCTATAAAGGGAATGGACTGGGCTTTCCCCTTGCTTACACTGATTTTATCCGCAGGTAACTCTGTTGGAGTTGGCCCTGATCTATGCTAGTGTCTGAGAGCACAGACAGGCTCAGTGACCTGACTTCCACTAAACCTTTTTCCGACCGTATGAACCTGAAAGGAGCATTGCCGATCCCTGCATTATACTGAGACGAGAAATTTTCATTTTGTTTTTACAGCACCTTATTTCTTACTGTGGAGCTGTTTGGTGCAAAAGGAGCTGGATTTTTTGCAAAGGTTTTGTTTATCATGTATTTGTAATGATTAAATTGGCACATGGGGCTTTATTTACTCCTTTTAGGGTCAGGAACAGCTGAACCCCCAGGGGATTTCTCCCCCTCCCTGGTTTCCTGGTGGGAATCACCATATATTCCAGACGCCCTTACCTCACCTACCAGTCCTCTAGCAGAGCAAGGCTGTGGGTGGATTGCAGGGCTTTGACTCACCACATCACACTTTCATCCCAATAGACTACCAGGGGCCATCAGCCTGGGTTTCATCAGCAAGTAAATCTGGTCCATGCGCTATTAGCATCTCATCCTGTAATGACGGGAGGCGAAGGTGCTCAGCACCTTGCAGGATTGGGCTTTAATGATCTGGGATATTCTGTAAACCTGTGTGTATTGAAGAAAACCTTTGCATGGCTTGGCCTTTAAATATTTAAATTCAAACAAGAATAATAAACCAGGAGCTGCTTTCAAATGATTATGTGAAATCGTTCAAGATGCATGGAGTATTGCATCGAGAAAGAAATTGAACATCAGTTGTCCATTTAAAGTAACCAGTAAAAGTACCCAGACAATCTTGGGGGTCTCTGGCTTGGGGAGTGGTAGGTACGAAGCGCCAAATTCTCTTCTCAGTTACACCAGTATAAATTTGGAAAAAACTGGGCCTGATTTTAGTCTCTTCTACAACAGTGTAACATGAAATCCACTGAATTAAATAATTACTTTGGATTTACACCAGCAAAGTGAGAGGGAAATCAAACGCCGGAGGACAGATTTCGGGCTTAAGTGAAGTAATCTGCAGATATGTCAGACGTTTCAGATCAGAGTAGAAAAAACACTCATTTTACAATGCATCTGATGAAGTGAGCTGTAGGTCACGAAAGCTTATGCTCAAATAAATTTGTTAGTCTCTAAGGTGCCACAAGTCCTCCTTTTCATTTTACGATAGTTTCACTTCACAGTCACAATTCCAAGATTCACAGCAACATGAAGTTACTTTTAAAAACATTCTGACTCAAATGCTATATGATGGACTGGAGTAATTAGTCAACTACCTGCTGTGGTGGGATCACAGGGAGATTGCCAGCACAGGGCTGGAATTAGGGTTCTTTTAACAGTGGGAACTCAACTTCACATGAACTGATAAGGACTGTAGGGAGAATTTCTTATCAGCCATTGTTCTTAAACTCAGCCAGCCTCCTTGTAGCTTGAGGTTATAAATAGGGACACCACAGAGGGGGCTGGCAGATTTCTCTGAAGCACAAAGCTAGGTGACACTGAAGAAAAGTGTAACTGATAATAATAGCAAGGGTACCCTAATGGGAATACACAGCACCTAAATTTGTTTTAGAAACAAATGCAAACTCTTTTGGTTTTAGGGAACAATATGAAATGCATTGTCCCCTCACTCACTTTCCTTCTCTTAATAGAAGCAGAAGGCAGAAGAAATGCCCCCTACTTTACTATCGATTAATAAAGAGGAGGCGATAAAATAAAGAATTAGAACAGCAAATAATTATCTCTCCAAAACCAGGACAGCTGGTTTTCTCCCCCTCCATTAGCCTAAAAGCAGAATGCAGACGGCAGCATTTGTTATTGTCTCCTGATGACAAAAGGAACCAAGGCAGAAGAAACTTCTAGTTTCAAAAGATCAGAAGAGTCAACCAAACTGGGTTATTAGAACTTTTCTCAGGCTAACTAGGGAGCTTCAGTTTCTCAACAAAGCAGCCAGGAAGTTATTTATTGCTGGAATGGGGGTTAGACCAAAAAGCCCACCCCAAAAACGTCATTTCTATCCCCCACTACTTTCCATCATTGCATGGAAATAATAGGATAGTAGTTGGGGATGAGCCCCAGGAGATTATGGACTTTAAACTCTCCATAGAGAGAAAGGATTGTCTAGGGGTTAGGTCACTAGCCTGGGATACAAGAGATGTGGGTTAAAGCTCTCTGCTCTGTTACCTTGGGCAAGTCACTTGGGATCAGAATTTCAAAGTATTTAGGTGTCTAACTCCTATTGAAATCAGTGGGAGTTAGGTGCCTGAAAATCTTTGAGATCTGGGCCTTTGTCTCTGTGTCTCAGTTCCTTGTTTGTAAAATGGGATAACAGCACTTCCTACCTCACCGGGATACTGTGAGATGTCCAATACTTGGATATGGGGATCAGTCAAGTACCTTGGATAGATGGCCATGGGCAGAAGAGACTTGAATACTTTAGGTCCTGCAGCTCCGAGCAATCAGATCCCTGTCGCCCTGCAGAGCCCCATTGATTTCAGTGGGGCTACAAATGAGTGCAGAGGTTTGCAATGCCTTGCAGAATTGGAGTTTGAGCCTTTACTCAAAAGAATTTGGGGGGATTTTACCCTGAAATTTTAGCATTGTTGCATTTTAGCTTCTAATGTTCTCTTCAAAGAAAATTGTTGGCAAGAAAAGTTACTGTCACCTTCTCTTTTAATACTTAAGGAAATCCTTGAGAATCATGGCATTGAGACAGCATAGCTTGTGAGTTATGGTATGTATACCATATCGGGACAAATCATCAGCTGATGATTGGACCTAGCTCTGACTGACTTCAATTTGCACTGTTTTCTGTCACTTGGATTAACATCTGAACTGCTGGAGGAAAGATGGGCCAAATAGGATAAACTAATTTTAAAAAATCATTGTTATAACTTGTACAAAAATAAGGAATTGTTAATATTTAATCCATTGATTTTTTTGCTGGCATTTGCCAGTGCAAGCGAGAATAGAATGTGGCCAACTCGTATGTCGGAATAGATGGAGTGCAGTAGCTAATATCCTTTAAAGTTTTCAGCACTTGTAAAATAGTTTTGACAGGAATTGTCATACTGGATCAGATCACTGGTCCAGTGTGTCCAGTATCTTGTCTCTGACAGTGGTCAGTACCAGATACTTCAGAGGAAGGTGCAAGACACCCTGTAGGGTACCATAATGCATAACCTTCCCTGAGAAGAAATTTCCTCCTAACTCCTGTCAATCAGTGGTTGGTTTGGTCCCTGGAGTACAAAGATTACATCTGTCAAACTGTCCTACAGTGGCTTAAGACAGTGAGTACCAGCCTCAGGGCAAATTGTTAAGAAGCAGGGCACAAAACCCAAGTTGGCTGTGAGTTCTATACTTAGATTTCACCAACCAAGTGTGAACTCCTCAGGCACTACACCAGCCTTAACATGGAGTCATAGATAACCCCCTTGGGTACTCCGATCTGTCTCGCCACCCAGGTAAGCTTACCTTTGTGACAGATGGTGCCTTACACCAATGATCACAGCAATATTCAGTCCGAGTCACTTAGTTCAGCTCAATTGCACCTTAGATCTCACACCAAAGACAATGCTTGTAGCCAATTCTATAATAAACTATCTAAAGATTTATTTACTAGGAAAAGGAAACAAGAGAGTTATTCACAAGGTTAAAGCAGGTAAACATAACCACACACAAATGAGTTCCAATCTCACATTTCAAAAAGTAATAGAAGCTTCTACAATAAGCAAGCTCTATATGTCCTGTAGGTCTAACCCAGGCCAAGCACTGGGCATGCTTTGCTGATGCTTAAGCCAGGTCTGCACTACAGACCTATGTTGGTATAGCTAAGTCGCTCAGAGGTGTGAAAAATCCACACCCCCTCAGAATGATGTCATTATACTGACCTTACCCCCCCTGTGTAGACAGTGCTATTTTGATGGGAGAGCTTCTCCCATCGACAGTTTCCACCTCTCAGGGAGGAGGATTAACTACGCCGATGGGATAGCTCTCTCCCGTTGGCACAGGAGCATCTTCACTTAATTTCAAGTGTACACCTGCCCATAGGGCTGGACTTCACTACGGGGAAATTGACGCTGCTTCAATCGATGGAGCAGGAGGTCAATTTAGCGGGTCTAGTGAAGACCCACTAAATTGACGGCAGAGCGCTCTCCGGTCGACCCCGGTACTCCAGCTTTCCCGGAAGAGTAAGAGAAGTCAACCAGAGAGTGTCTACCATCAACACAGCACTGTGAAGACACCAGGGTAAGTCGACCTAAGCTCGTAGCGACACACCTCGTGGAGGTGGTTTTTTTTAGAGCGCTAGGAGAGCTCTCTCCCAGCGCTCTGCCGCGACTACACAAGCCACGTTAGAGCGCTGCCAAGGCAGTAACGTTGCCAGTGTAGACTAGCCCTCAGTGTTCAGCTGAGATCTAGGGGCTTTGGCATGAGCTGACACCTGGTCAGCCAGCATCACAAAATCCATTAACATTGTTTTTTAATCCTGTCTAATATAACTGGATATTTTCTCCTAAATTGGGCAACTGTTGTGCTTAAAATTATGCATATATTTAGGTATCTTGCTGAATTGGGATGAAATGTTAAATCCTGCTAAATACTTAACTTTACTGATATTTTGTGGCCAGTAGTTCCACAAACATGGGGGGCAAAAACCATTTCCTTTATTCGTTTTTAAATGCGTTTTCTCTCAGTTTCCCTGACTGTCCTTTTTTTTTTTCCTGTATTCTGTGAGGACAAGTAGTAGTGACCAATTTATTTTCTTTATTGTTATCCATACCTCTTATTTTTTCCTTGATATACCACAATCCCAGTTCTCCCCACAGACTGATGACCTACAAGCCTCTAAAAGTTTTAGCGACCTGCCCCTGAACCTCATCTGTGTCTTCTCTTTTTGAGAGGGGGGCAAAATTTCCAAAAGTGACATAGGCCTGGTCTAGACTACATGGTTAGGTTGACAGAAGCTGCATTGAGTCGACCTCACTGTGGGAGTGTCTTCACTTAAATATGGCGCCTGTCGATGTAAGTGCCTCTTTACGCTGATTTAGTAACATCACCCCCCCCAAGCATATAGACAGGGGTGCTGGAACAATTTTTATAATGGGGGTGCTGAGCACCATTGAACCAAACTGTAAACCCTGTCTATAAGGGAAACCACTTCACGCCAGGGGGTGCTGCACCCTGAGTTCCAGCACCGGTGAGCACAGAGCCACAGTCAATGTAATTATGTTGACGCAGTGTCAGTGTAGACACTGTGCTGCTTATTTTGACTGTTACCGGCTTTCAGGAGCCATCTCACAATATAATCGGTACAAGTGCTTCTAGTGAGGAGGTTTTCAGGAGCCATCTCACAATACAATCGATACAACTGCTTCTAGTGAGGAGGCGCACTGCTGACACAAGGAGCTAAGTGTGCACACACGTAAGTGATTTTATAACTGTATGTATGCGGATGTAAATTAGATCGATATAATTTTGTAGTGTAGACATGGCCTTAGGCCCAGATTTTTAAAGGTATTCTCAAATTGTTCTGCCCAGCCTTGCAAGACCTGAATGACTAGGGTGACCAGATAGCAAGTGTGAAACACTGGGAGAGGGGTGCAGGGTAGGTGCCTATATAAGAGAGACCCCCAAATATCGGGACTGTCCTATAAAATCGGGACTTCTGGTCACCCTATAAGTGATTTAGGCATATAGGGCTAGATCCACAAAGGAGATGTAAGCTCAGCACTGCAAAGTTTAGGCATCCTGGAGCCACTCACTTAAAGTCAATGAGACTGAGGCCTGGTGTACAGGCAACGTTTAGATCAGTATGTCAGTTTGGGGTGAGATTTTTTTACTGCCATAGTTATACTTGTATAAATGTGCTTATATGAGAATAGCTCATTCACAGGACTAAGCTATATTACTATAAGCACATAGGTCCATGGCTAGGGCTCCGAGGTGCGACAGTAATATAAATGATAATTATTAATAATTCTTTATATCAGTACAACGTCATACACACTAGAGGGGTTGTACCAGTTTACCCGTATGGGTATTGTTAAAGAGGCACAACTTTTGACTCCTAAGGCCATGTCTACACGGGAAGGTTTTGCCGCCACAAGTTACACTGGCATACAGCAGCCGCAGTTAGTATATCGCTTGTGTGCGCGCATACTTGGCTCTTTGCATCGGCGCAGCGTGTACTCACCAGGAGGGGTTGGGTCAGTGTACAGTGCAATGCACCGTGGAGCTTGGGCCCTGAACCCTAGGGAAGGGGGGAGCTTCAGAGGCCGAGCTTCCAAATGTCTACCCGGCTATTATTAGCGCTGGAACACAAGCCTGAGTCTGCAGACCTTGGCTCTGAGACTTGCTGCCACATCCGATGTACATGTACCCTTTGAGGCAGGAATTCCCTCTCTGTCTGTAAATTGCCATGCAGGCTTACGTTGCTACAGAAATAGTTACCAGTAAATAAACAGGGCCATAGCCTGAGGATCCTTGCTCAGGGTCTGACTCAATCCCCCTCTCTGTTGTTATTTATTATTTGTGTTACTATAACACCTTGGAGGCCTCGTCACAGACCCGCACCCTATTGCGCTAGGTGCTGTACAAATGCAAAGAGTGCCTTCCCCTGCAAGCAGACCTGTTTGGAGCACCAGTTGCTGAACTGGGTTTTCAGTTTCTGATTCAGATCTATTATTCAGGTAAACTCCCAATGAAGTCAGTGGGAGTGGCACGTGCTCAGCATTTCAGAACAGAAAGGTGCTCTTGTTTAGGTGCCTAAATTTAGGAACCCAGGTTTGGAAAAGTTGGTCACCTGCTCTCACTTCACCTACCTGCCAAATGCAGCCAAGATCACTTACACACCCCCATTAGGTACTGGAGGGGTGAGGGGTATTTGTTTGCATTTGTATTTGTTTGTATCTGTATATTTTTATGGGATTATAGGATAAAAAACAGTACAGGAGTGTAAAATGGCAGTTTTATTACATGCACAAAGGGCATGGCCTATCCTTTTTGTTGAAGGCACCTTCCAGTATGAACATATTACAGCTCATTTTATTTAGGGTGACCGGATGTACAGTTTTTATAGGGACAGTCCTGTTTTTTGGGATTTTTTCTTATATAGGCACCTATTACCCCACCCCCTGTCCTGTTTTTTCACAGTTGCTATCTGGTCACCCTAGTTTTATTGCTGTTATTTATAACTTAATTTACAACTGTAGAGGACACATCTGTGAAGTTACTAATTATTGTCTATTAATCAGTTAAGGTCCATAAATTGCAGCCCCTGGATTATGCTTCAACTTAGCTCTCAACCTACCAGGGGACCAAATGTGTAACCCTGGCTTTTCAAATGCAGGGCGTTTGGGATTACAAATAAGTGATATAACTCGCAATGTGGTATTCATGGCATAAATCATAGATGTTAGAGAGGAAGCATGATCCTGTGATTAAAGCTCTTGATGGAGACCCAGGAGTTCTGGGTTTGATTCTCAGCACTGACATGAACTTGTGTGACCCTGGTCAATCTCTCTGTGCCTTAGTTCCTCATCTGTAAAATGGGGATAATATTACTTGTCTCTGTCTTGTCTATTTAATTTGAAAGATCTTTGGACAGGACTGTCTCTTCCTCTGTGCATGTAACGCTCCTAAATGTCAATTGCTGTTACTGTATAAATAAAAATGAAAGCCAGGAAATATCCATTCCTCTGCCAGTCCATGCTCCAGTCTCTATACAAATGACTCATTGTGGGGTTGAACTCCCTGAAGACAGTAATCGCACTAAAATCAATGGGACTATTCGTGTCAGTAACCCAAGCAAGGTTTGTCCACAGATAGTGAACTGAATGCCAGTGCCAGGTACAGTGTCTTGTCTCAAGAAAATTATCTCACTGCTTAACTTCTTTATTTTCTTTCTTTCTCCCATCCATCATCTTTAATCGCTTTGAGCATTTGAAAAATAAACTGTAATATATTGGCCATAAAGGACAAATGGCTAATGCTTTAATTATTGGGGGGTCATAAAAGCTAAACCATCAATTATAGAGAATGAATGAGCCATCCTCCGCTTATTCATAACAATTCTGCGGCTTATCTGATTATCATGTATTCTGATTAGCTGTCAAGCGCTTCCGGCATATGCCAAATCCGGTGGGGTTTTGGCCAAACTAAGAACAACACCGCCAGATTTCAAAGCCAGAGGGACCATTCTGATTATCTAGACTAGGGATCGGCAACCTTTGGCACACGGCCCATCAGGGAAATCCACTGACAGGCCGGGACGGTTTGTTTACCTGCAGAGTCCATAGGTTCGGCCGATCGCAGCTCCCACTGGCCGCAGTTCGCCGTTTCAAGCCAATGGGGGCTGCAGGAAGCGGCGGCCAGCACATCCCTCAGCCCACGCCACTTCCCACAGCCCCCATTGGCCTGGAACGGCAAACCGCGGTCAGTGGGAGCCGTGATCGGCCAAACCTGCGGACGCTGCAGGTAAACAAACTATCCTGGCCCATCAGTGAATAATTCCACTCTCCCCAGTGTCAGCCCAGATCTATCGTCAATTTAAAAACAAAACAAAGCTGTAAATTTAAGTTTAACAGCCATTAATGTAATGTGCCCGATTAGTATTAAAACAACTTTACTTCTGCAGTTCATCAAGACCCTGATCTTTCAGCTCCATGCAGGTGATCCACTGCATGGCACTCTAATGATGTCTGTAAGGCTCCGTAAACAGGCACAAGGGGCGGCGCCCATGGAGCTAATTGCAGGATCAGGGCCCAAGGATTGTGTTCTGCTCATCGCTATCTTTTCTCTCTCTCCTCTCTTGGGTGGAATTCGGCCAGCAAAAAGGCCTACACACAACTGCAGAAAACTCAAAATACGGCTTATGTAAAATTTAGACAGTTTGTAATCCTTTGGTTGGCCCTGGGATTAATTGTACTCTGAACTAGTGTGAAGCTTTGCCCTATACTGCAGGTTAAAATTTATGAACCAATACATCAAGACAAGAACAAACCGGGGTTTGGACTATGTTTTTGGTGACATGTTTGTCATCTGATTGGAGGTGATTTTGGCACTTTACTGGGCTAACATAGAACTTAAAAGCAAAACTTGTCACGTTATACATGGACTCAGCTGAGAAAAATACACCCCGATGAGCATGGTGTGCTTACTTCAAGGCGATCGCCAGGTAAATAGCAGCTGCAGTACGGTACTTTTCTGGTACATAAGTAAATCCTTTACATTGCTACGTAGTGTATTTTTTCTGTATTAAGTTGTCCTTAGGAAACAGTATTGAAGCCTTTCCAAGAGCTATTTTCCCATTGGTTCAAAGCAATCTGTTTTACTACTTTGTATCTCATGCTAAGGACTCTGATTAGACAGGATCTGAATAGTCAGTTTTAATGACCCAGGCATACCCACCCAACCCCATGGGAAGAGATTAAAACAGCCAGAATCAGCATGAGGATGGACTTGTTATAGTCGCACCTCTCTGTACTAGTTGCTTAATGAGCTGCTATACTGTTTGAGCAATTGTTGCAGGCTCCAAACAGGGTGAGACATCTCAAAGGTTAGGCCTGCCTTCCCCCAGGGTCATGGTATCCTGTGAGGCCTACTCATTATGACAGGATAAATCCACCCATGGGGTCTGGACACACCAGGCTTTCCTTGCAACTTTGAGAATACAAAGTGAGAGGGGAGGCGGGGGGGAGTACAACAAAGGAAATGTGTCAGGATAAAGAATCATAGTCTGATTGGCTCTAAATTGTCAGAACTCAATGGTATTGTGCACTTGGTAGCACTCTTTTCATGTTTACAGCTGAATCAGAAGGAAAAGGGGAAGGCATAATGTATAAACTAGGGAAACACTCCGGGCCGGATTAACTCTCCTGTGGACCCGGGGCTATTAGATTTTGTGGGGGCCCTTTTTCCTGGGAGGGAGTTTGGTGCAGGAGGGGGATGGGGCAGAGGGTTGGAGTGGAGGAGGGGGTGCAGGGTCTGGGAGGGAGTTTGGGTGCAGGAGGGGGTTCTGACCTGGGGTTGGGGTGCAGGAGGGGCTGCGGGGTCTGGGAGGGAGTTTGGGTGCAGGAGGGGGTTCTGACCTGGGGTTGGGGTGCAGGAGGGGCTGCGGGGTCTGGGAGGGAGTTTGGGTGCAGGAGGGGGTTCTGACCTGGGGTTGGGGTGCAGGAGGGGCTGCGGGGTCTGGGAGGGAGTTTGGGTGCAGGAGGGGGTTCTGACCTGGGGTTGGGGTGCAGGAGGGTCTGCGGGGTCTGGGAGGGAGTTTGGGTGCAGGAGGGGGTTCTGACCTGGGGTTGGGGTGCAGAAGGGTCTGCGGGGTCTGGGAGGGAGTTTGGGTGCAGGAGGGGGTTCTGACCTGGGGTTGGGGTGCAGGAGGGGCTGCGGGGTCTGGGAGGGAGTTTGGGTGCAGGAGGGGGTTCTGACCTGGGGTTGGGGTGCAGGAGGGGCTGTGGGGTCTGGGAGGGAGTTTGGGTGCAGGAGGGGGTTCTGACCTGGGGTTGGGGTACAGGAGGGGCTGTGGGGTCTGGGAGGGAGTTTGGGTGCAGGAGGGGGTTCTGACCTGGGGTTGGGGTGCAGGAGGGGCTGTGGGGTCTGGGAGGGAGTTTGGGTGCAGGAGGGGGTTCTGACCTGGGGTTGGGGTGCAGGAGGGGCTGTGGGGTCTGGGAGGGAGTTTGGGTGCAGGAGGGGGATTCTGACCTGGGGCAGCGGGTTGGGGTGGGGGAGTGGGTGCGAGGTGCAGGTTCTGACCGGGACACACTTACCACAGGCGGCTCCCGGGTGGTGGTGCAGCAGGCCTGAGGCAGGCTGCCTGCCTGGCCTGGCTCCACGCCGCTCCTGGAAGAGGCCAGCTGCTGGCCCGTCTCTGCAGCCTCTGGGGGGAGGTGGACAGCATGTCTCCGTGAGCTGCCTGCGCCTGCAAGCGCCAACCCCATAGGGGACAGTGCTGGGGACAGCACGCAGAGCCACCTCCCCCCACCTCCCACCCCCCGCCAGGGGCCACAGAGACGTGCTAGCAGCTGGCTGCTTCCGGGAGTGGCATGGGGCTATGACATGCAGGCAGCCTGCCTGAGTGCCCTGCTGCACTGCAGGACTTTTAGGGGCCTGGAGTTGGAGATCACTGCCTGTGATTTATTTTTGCAGGGTCCCCCTTGAGCCAGGGCCCTGGGCTGCAACCCTTAAAGCCCCTGCCTTAATCCGGCCCTGCAAACGCTGATAGTGATGGTGGAAGCCTTCATTTGTATTTAAAGCAGGAATTCATTTGTAAGTTTATGTTGTACATGGAATAAGCTTAGGTGGTGGATTTGGTGTTATTTTTATGCCCCCAGAGCTATAAAATATACCGGTAAAATGTAGAGCATGGCTGAAGTGTTTTCAAATACAGTGTTTTCAAATTAATGAACTCCGACCTAGATAGTAAAGTACCATGAAAGCTCCCAATTGTTGTTTTGCATTGTAGTGTTAAACTGCAATTCCAGATCAGTGAACCATGGCTTGAACTCTACGAGGGGGCACTCACAACTTCAAAACAAATAAATCCCATGAAACTGTAGAAAAACTAGGAAATTGCAGCATGATTGTGGGTTACATCTAAGGTACTGATCCTGCCTGGCTTTAAGTCACTCTGCAAGGTGCTGAGCAGCTTCAGCTCCCATTGAATTAGCTAGTGTTCATGAGAGCAAAATGAAGGCCTTGCAGAATTGGACCGAAGGAGCATCTCATCCTCAGAATTTGGGTGTGGCAGTGATCTACTGGAGGGAGCTCTCAGGGGCTTGTTAAACCCCCCACAGCATTCTCAAGGAAAGAATGAGCTTTTCCCCCTCTCTGATGGAGTTCATCTCCCCGCCCTCCCTCTGGATACTGCCACACAAGATCAGGAAAATAAAACCTATAAAGAGCAATTTGTTTGGAATGCAGCAGATTGCAGCAAGTGTCAAGTAGCTGCAAAACATATTCCTGGGGACAGATGCCTCTAAACCTGCTCTCCAAGGCATGTGTCTCTGTGTGTGTGTGCATACGTGCACATTCATTCCCTTCAAAGTACCCAGGTCAGTCCTGCGCTATCTCACACTCTGATCCCACATTACTACTGATTATACCTTGTACCTTTTCTCAGCAACAACGAATAAACACCCCAGCGTTCCCAGCAGGCGCACATTTAACCTACCGTTATCAAGGGGTGCTGCTTCCCTCTTTGGTTCTGGTTTTGGAGACAATGTATTTTCTTCCAGTGGGAAAACAAGCGAGTAGATTCGTCACTGCCTTTCCTCTCCATAAACGGGCATCCCCAAGGTATGAGGTTTGGCACAGACGAATGGACCGAGCATGCAAGTCAAGAGTGCTCAGCACCTCTAAGCAGGCACTCAACTCCATTGCACAATTGGACCATAAGGGGGAAGGGTATTTTGGTAGCAGTCCCTCGTTAAAATAAAAGGAGCGTATGTCTGAGGCCAGAACCACCTTGTTTCCCTTTGCAGTTTTGGCTCCCTTCCTATCCGCACAATTAAGCGCCAGGGACGTTAATTTCTATAGAAGAAACACAGTGATGAAAACAGGGCTCTTCTCCGATTTAGTTGATACAGCTCCATACAGGTGTTTTGAGAAAAGACAACAAGCACCATTTCCTCTTTGAAAAAAGAACAGGAGGACTTGTGGCACCTTAGAGATGAACCAATTTATTTGAGCACAAGCTTTCGTGAGCAATAGCTCACTTCATCTGTAGCTCACGAAAGCTTATGCTCAAATAAATTGGTTCGTCTCTAAGGTGCCACAAGTCCTCCTTTTTTTTTTGCGGCTACAGACTAACATGGCTGCTTCTCTGATTTCCTCTTTGGGGATTCTTCACTGCCTTTTCCCCACAGTCGGCTAGGCAAAGTTGCGTGTGCTGACAAATGGCAAGTGATGCTTTGCCTTCCTCCCTGCGTTTGTCACTTCTGATCTCACACACAGGAGCGCTCATGAAGACAGAGCAGCCTTTATAGAAATGGGGCAGAGATAACCAATACTGAACATTCTCAGTTATATAATACAGCATGCACGGCTCGTGCATACCTCTTGGAATTGGCTATAAGGCCTGGAGGAAGGAGGTATATCTCTCACTAATTACAGGAATGCTTGCTCCAGGGTTGAATTTGGCCCTCTGTTTTCAGCAGCAGAGTGCAATGGGGAAGCTTACGCATATGAGCTGAATTTGTATGTGTCTTATGCCTCTGAGCCACCCTAAAATACAGATCCTAACAACACTTGGTGCAAAATTACCATGTAAGCTACTAACAAATACAGCACATGTTGCTGCGACTAGGAACGCGAAATGTTTCAACAGTTACATAATGTACAAGTAAATATTTTAACATTTTAACATCTTTAAAGTTGTTTTTCAGTCGTTTGCATCCTTCATCTGATGTTAAATTAATGGTATAGAAGAGAGGGTTCTGAGTGACAGCATTAAAAAAAAAAAATTCCAGTCTGAATATACCTCCGGCACTCTTGGATTGAGATTAGTTTCACGGCAATTTTGAACGGTTCCCAATAGCTCATTCAGATTGCACTGAGTAATTTATCAGTCTTGGCTTTGAGGGGGACTCTCAAAGGCGGATGTCTGTTCAGAGGCTTCCCCCTCCTGCAAGGAAAGAGGGCTCAGCAGTCTCTCCAGGTCCTTGCAGGTGGGCAGTGCACAAACTGGGATAGCTGGCTTTTCAAGACCACCCAGTGGTGCAGGTGCATTTCCCTCTTGCCTCCCTTCCATCCTGGCTGGCAGCCAGTCTATGCAGCTCACTGTGATGGATAAACCTCACAAGCTCTAGTTCCTCAGTGAAGTATTGATCGGTAAAACAAAAGGAAATGTAGACGGTAATGACACCTGAGGGTAGGAAGTGAAGCTTGTTGGATCAAGATCCTTAGAAAGCCCTTATTACCCTAGCAACTGAGCCTCTCACATAGAATCATAGAATATCAGGGTTGGAAGGGACCTCAGGAGGTCATCTAGTCCAACCCCCTGCTCAAAGCAGGACCAATCCCCAATTAAATCATCCCAGCCAGGGCTTTGTCAAGCCTGACCTTAAAAACTTCTAAGGAAGGGGATTCTACCACCTCCCTAGGTAATGCATTCCAGTGTTTCATCACCCTCCTAGTGAAAAAGTTTTTCCTAATATCCAACCTAAACCTCCCCCACTGCAACTTGAGACCATTACTCCTTGTCCTGTCCTCTTCTACCACTGAGAATAGTCTAGAACCATCCTCTCTGGAACCACCTCTCAGGTAGTTGAAAGCAGCTATCAAATCCCCCCTCATTCTTCTCTTCTGCAGACTAAACAATCCCAGTTCCCTCAGCCTCTCCTCATAAGTCATGTGTTCTAGACCCCTAATCATTTTTGTTGCCCTTCGCTGGACTCTCTCCAATTTATCCACACCCTTCTTGAAGTGTGGGGCCCAAAACTGGACACAGTACTCCAGATGAGGCCTCACCAATCTCGAATAGAGGGGAACGATCATGTCCCTCCATCTGCTCGCTATACCCCTACTTATACATCCCAAAATGCCATTGGCCTTCTTGGCAACAAGGGCACACTGCTGACTCATATCCAGCTTCTCGTCCACTGTCACCCTTAGGTCCTTTTCCGCAGAACTGCTGCCTAGCCATTCGGTCCCTAGTCTGTAGCTGTGCATTGGGTTCTTCCGTCCTAAGTGCAGGACCCTGCACTTATCCTTATTGAACCTCATCAGATTTCTTTTGGCCCAATCCTCCAATTTGTCTAGGTCCCTCTGTATCCTATCCCTGCCCTCCAGCGTATCTACCACTCCTCCCAGTTTAGTATCATCCGCAAATTTGCTGAGAGTGCAATCCACACCATCCTCCAGATCATTTATGAAGATATTGAACAAAACCGGCCCCAGGACCGACCCCTGGGGCACTCCACTTGACACCGGCAGCCAACTAGACATGGAGCCATTGATCACAATGATTAATGTATTAATCCTTCCAAGCCCTGCCCCCATAGAGAAATACCATTATACCCATTTCACAGATGGGGAATTAAGGCACAGAGAGACTATGTGACCTGCTCAAAGGTACATGGGAAATCTGGTGCTGGAGAGAATTTAACTTGTATTTTTCAAGACCTAGGTTAACATCCTAACCAGTGGAGCATCCATTCTCTTTACAAGCCCACTGAAGCCAATGGATTAATGAGCTGGACCCTATGATAGTCTCTAAAAATAAATCTTCATGTTCTCATGTCCTTTCCTCTTGAGGATATGCTGGTCTGTTGTGAGACTATAGAGTCCAGTATTATATGGCTATATGGTACTCCAGAAAATGGAGGAAATACCTAGTCACAGAGACCATGAGTTCTGTAGCTTATTCTTTGCTGTTCTGAACCTCAAAATAAGAAAGTTCTGGTTTGGGTCAATTTGCATCTTGGGCAAACACTCGTGTTTATTTTTATTTAATCACAACCATTTTCCCTTTCGCTTTTGCAAAGCACTGAAAGTAGGGATTTATAAAAGAAACACTGAGCTTCAACCATAGTAGTGCTGAAATGATATTGGTCTGTAGTTCAGTGCAGCATTTTGTTCGCACTCAAATAATTTCCTGTTAATATATGCATGACGTTAATTTTGTTGAAACAGGTGTGTCTGCAAGTTGAACTACTTAGTTTGAAGAAAACAGATTTGTTTCTAGTTAATTGTAGCCTGAACAGATGTACAGTAGCAATGCTGGAGATCCTGTTAGATCGCTCTTCACAGCTCTGGGAGTGCACTCGGTTAATTGGACAGCCACCTGCGGTTGTGCAGATGGAAACATCTCTACTCCAGCTGTATGCTCACAGAAAGCTCTGCTATCCTTAGATAGAGCTTGAACAGCTTGAGATGTTCTCCCTTCCGGGTTCCACGTTGCCAGTCGTTCCTGCAAACTGGCTCTTAGGTTCATGCTGCACGGCAACCTTTTTATGGCTGTAACAAGCAGAAGCAAAGTAACAGCTAAAATATTTAAATCAGAATAGATTGCTGAACATAAGTGATCAGCAATGGGACTGTGCTGCATATTCAGCAGCTGCTGTGATGTGGGATATTTGCAGCCGTTCTGTCTCATGTGTTTATATGTAAATACTGAGATAAATTAGATCTTATTTGAGGACTAGGCTCACCTCTCAGATTCTCTGTTACACAGCTTTTAACCCTGGCACAAGGAGTCACTGTTTCCTGACACAACCTCCAGCGCATTAACATTTATGTCCATGTGATGTTGGGTCTTAACTTAGTGACATTAGGCAGATTAGAAAATGTGGCGACTTTGGAATATTCAATTTGAATTGGGGAATAAATTGGAAATTAAAAACGGACACCCAAAATGCCCTCCAGCAGTGGTGCCCAAACTTTTCCTGTCACTCCCCACCCTTACCCGTCATAGAATCTGTCCGCGCCCGCCCCTCACCCCCATAACTGCATAGTTGGCTCAGCAGAGGAGCTTGGGCTGAAGGCAGAGCTGGGGGCAGAACTGGGGATGGGGGAGGAGCTGCGGCTAGGGGCAGAGCTGGTCTGGGGGCAGAGCAGGGGGCGGAGTGGAGCTGTAGCGGGGGGGGGTGGAGCTGGGCTGGGGGCAGAGTAGGGCTGGGTGGTGCATGCCCCCCTTGAATATTCCTCCACACACGCCTCAGGGGCATGCCCCACAGTTTGGGGACCACTGATTTAGGGTCTGACCCTGTTCCTCCTGAAATCAATGGCAAAGTTCCCATTGATTTCAGTGGGAGCAAAATTGGCCCTTTAAGGTCTCATTTGAAGTCCTGTGAATCTGTCCATTGACTTCAATGGGCTTTGTATCAGGTCCTTATGTGATGGGAACAATCATGAAGTGGTAGGAGGAGCCAACAGATGATCTAGTAGATATTGCCAACCCTAATTTCTGTTATCCTATGATTTTTTGAACTCACTATCCAGGATGTTTTGGCATTTTAAAAATATCTATAATCTCCTTGGTGGAAGGCAGGTGAATGGGGCATTATCCTAGGAGTGATTTGTGGTTGGGAAGGTGGGTGATAGCTTAGATGCTAAGGACAACAATTATGCAGGGCATTTTATAACTGCTATGTTGCTGACTCTTTTAGTTAAATTAGTAGTTCATGCACCATTAGACCTGTACTGGAGTTATGCAAAAGTAACATCAGATTTCAATTTTAGCCTGGAGGTCGGATATGTTCCCTGAACATAAGCAAAGGGTGTCAGCAGAGCTACTAGATCTATGATCCACACCTTGCAAGGATGGCACTGGACTTTGTTCACTGCTGTAAAGTTCTGTCACATCTTTGGCACAATTCAATTTCATTTTCTTAGGGAGGGATTAAACACTAAACTCACTTTCTGGGCTCTGTTAAGAAAGGCTTCAGTGGAAAGCTCTAGCTCATCCACAAGTTATGGGCTTGCTGGAGGACTCACTTGGTGAAATTCACAGGTCAGTGTTATGTAGGAGGTCTCACTAGATGATCATAAGGGTCCCTCTGGCCTTATAATCAAGGTGAATTTCTTGGAACAGACCCAACACCCTTGCCCCGCCCCTTCTCCGAGGCCCTGCCCCGCTCACTCCATCCTCCCTCCCACCATCACTCACTCTCCCCGATCCTCCCTCACTCGTTCATTTTCACCGGGAGGGGGATAGTCCCTTTTCAACCGGGTGTTCCAGTTGAAAACTTGACACCTGGCAACCCATTAGTGTCTCAGTGTGGAAAAGCCCTTGGCCTGCTGTCTGTTTTGGAGGAACATACATATGTGATCAGAGCTGTGCAACCAAAAAAATCGGGCTTTCCAGTAACTTAGGCAAAAAGTCAATTTACAGTTTGTGGAACTTTACTATGCATTATAATTTACTTGCATGTTGGGAATGTGCGTATGAGGGGCCATTATAGTGGCACAGAGCAGCCAGATCCCCTTCTAGTGTCTGGGGATTCCCTGTGTGGAGCAGAGGTACCATAGAGTCTTCTACACCCTCTCTTCCTGCCCCCTGCATTGGTGGCATTTCTGGGAAAATGGACTTGTGTTCATGGTGTCCTAACATCCCAGTGATATTAAGTCAACAGTACAACCCTTTGGGGCCACTGAGCATAAACTAGAATGTCTTTCAGACGGTTCCACCTTTGTTCTTCAGTTAGCTCCAGGACCAGGGAATTGCAAAGCCGGCATAAAACCACCTTTGCCCCCAAGTTGCTTCAGGGAAAGAGTAACATCAATTGAATCTCATCTTCTTGTACTATCAAGGTTTTCTCCCATCCAAGCACTGACCAAGTCTGACTCTGCTTTAATTATGAGACCAGGTCACCACTAGAGGTGGTTTGGCTGCAGGATAAAACTTTGTTTCTTTGTTTTCCTCCCATGTGGCAGCATATTAACTTATGCTATGATTAATGATCATTTGAAATTGAAAATTATCTGGGCTTGGTGTTGGATTTGAAGGGACAGAAACTGAGCATGGCTAAATGTCCAAGGATTTCAGGTAAATGTTGAGTTGGGTCTGGATTAAGATGGGCTGAAAGAGAAGAGAAAGAGAAGTCAGGCCTGGTTTCCTGCAAAGGCTGATATTCGCTGTGGCTAATACCTGATCTTGTCATACTTTCAAATACGGCCTGTGTTAAACAGCAGTAAAAAAGGGTTTTAATCAGCAAGATTAGTGGAGCAACTAGTTAGCTATACCAAATGATTGCTCCACAAGCAGAACAGGGTTAGCAGAACTAGCAAGCTTGCTTCATTCTTAACAAAATAGACAGCCAGGGATGATATTCATTTTTCTGTGTTACGAGTGTCGCTGGGTAAAGGTGCATGGTCGTGTTATGTGAATACTGTCGTCTTCTGTGATTTGCTAGCTAGTGTTTGAACACCATTTAGCTGCAGAGCCCTCCGTGGCACTGAACTTGCTTTCTATTGGACCTTTCTCTCATCTCTCTCCACGGTTCTTTAAAACACATGAACATAAGAACTGCCATACTGGGTCAGACCAAAACATTTATTAGAGCATAAGCTTTCGTGAGCTACAGCTCACTTCATCGGACCAATAGTCCATCTAGCCCAGTGTCTCCTGCCTCTCTGACTGTGGCCAGATACTTCAGACGCAATGAACAGAACAGGGCATTTCTGAGTGATCCAGCTCCTGTCATCCAGTCCCAGCTTCTGGCAGTTGGAGATTTAGGGAGACCCAGGGCATGGGGTTGTGTCCCTGACTGTGTGTTATGTGAAGAAGTACTTTTTGTTTGTTTTAAACCTGCTGCCTATTAATTTCACCAGGTGACCTCTAGTTCTTGTTACGTGAAGTAGTAAATCACACTTTCCTATTCACTTTCTCCACACCTCTATCATATCTCTCCCCTTAATTCTCTACTTTTTCTACATGGAACAGTCCCGGCCTTTTCAATCTCTCCTCATCTGGGAGCAGTTCCATAGCCCTAATCATTTTTGTTGCCCTTCTCTGCCCCTTTTCCAATTCGAATATGTTTTCTTTGAGATTGGGCGACCAGAACTGCACAATATTCAAGGTGTGGATGCACTAAGGATGTATACAGAAGCATTATGATATTTTGTGTTTTA
Source organism: Lepidochelys olivacea (assembly GCF_965140295.1). Taxonomy (NCBI): domain Eukaryota; kingdom Metazoa; phylum Chordata; order Testudines; family Cheloniidae; genus Lepidochelys; species Lepidochelys olivacea. The sequence goes on along the minus strand of NC_140412.1, from coordinate 21,001,747 downwards.
TTATCTATCCCTTTCCTAATGGTTCTGAATGTTCTGTTAGCTTTTTTGACTGCTACTGCAGACTGAGTCAGTGTTTTCAGAAAACTACCTATGATGACACCAACGTCTGTTTCTTAAGTGGTAACAGCTGATTTAGACCCCTCATTTTGTATTTATAGTTGGGATTATTTTTTCCAATGTGCATTACTTTGCACTTATCAACACTGAATTTCATCTGCCATTTTGTTGCCCAGTCACCCAGTTTAGTAACTTTTCAAAGTCAGCTTTGGACTTAACTATTTTGAATAATTTTGTATTGTCTGCAACTTGAGCCATCTTACTGTTCACCCTCTTTCCCAGATCATTTATGAATATGTTGAATAGCACTGGTCCCAGTAGAGATCCTTGGGGGACCTCATTATTTACCTCTCTCCATTTTGAAAACTGACCATTTATTCCTATCCTTTGTTTCCTATCTGAAAACAGTGGGCTGGATTCTCCACTTCCAAGGAAAATCCCAGAGGAGGGGTCCAAAAAACTCCATGAGGACACCCGCTAGTGTTGATAGTGGCTGGAGATCTTAAATTCCCTCTAAGCTGCATGGCTGTGCAGCAGCCTATTAAACGCCGTGCAGGCGCTCACGGTACGGCAGGGAGAGGTGCCCCTCCCCAACCGAGCCCCAGCCCTGTCCTGCTGCAGCCAGGGGAGAGGCACCCCTCCTCCGGCCCGGACCTGCCACGGATGGGGGAGAGGTGCTTATACCCCCGCAGCCCAGGTGCTGCTGTGGGCAGAGCGAGCTGGGGGGAGGCCTTTCTCCCCGCCGTAGCCCCAAGGCAGCCTGCACCTCAAACCCCTCATTGCCAGCCCCACCCCAGAGCCCGCAGCCAGAGCCCACATCCCCCTCAACAGTCTGCCCCAGCCCTGAGCCCCTTGTCCCTGGCCCCACTCAGAGCCTGTGCCCCCAGCCAGAGCCCTCACCCCCACACCCCAACCCTCTGCCCCAGCCCTGAGCCCCCTCCCACACTCCGAATCCCTCGGCCCCACCTCTGCCACATGCATTTTTTTAGGTGCACCAATATGGAGGTGATGTGTCACGCATCACTCCATATTGGTATACATAACAAAATTCATTCCACACGTGTGTTGGAAAAATTAGAGGGAACACTGCTGGAGATGTATATGATTAAAGCTAGTTGGGATATGATATTGTATTTTATGAACAGTTTTGGCAAAAAAAATCTCATTTTATCAAGTTATTTTTGTAATGAAAACCTATAAAAATTCAAAGACTCCCCCACCCCAAAAAACCCCAAAACTTTTTTTGGTTTTGGCCATTTTCAGTTATTAATTAAAATCTGAAAAAAAGAATATTTTTTTTCAAAATAATCCATTTAGTTGAAAAACCAATTTTCCATAAGAAAAATAAAGTTTGAAAGAAAAATGTCAGCAATCTCTGGCTCTGTAGCGCTTTAATGAAAATGCTGTATGCCGATGGGAGAGAGCTCGCCCGTTGGTGTAGTTAATCCACCTCCCTGAGAGGCAGTAGCTATGTTGATGGGAGAAGCTCTCCCACAACCTAGCAGTGTCTACACCCGGGGCTAGGTGAGTATAATTACATTGCCCAGGGGTGTGGATTTTTTACACCCAAATGACGTAGTTATGATATAAGTCAGTAATGTAGACCAGACCTAAGTCTTGGCAGAGCCTAAGCCCTGGTCTACACTACAAACTTAGTCGGTATAACTGTGACACAGTTATACTGACCGAACTCCCAGTATAGACAGCACTATATCAACGAGAGGGCTTCTTCCGTCGACATAGCTACCACCTCTTGGGGAAATGGAGTAACTATACCGATGGGAGAAGCTCTCCTGGTGGCATAGGTGGCGTCTTCACTCAGCACTACAGTGGCACAATTGCACTGGTACAGCACTGTAAGTGTAGACAAGCCCTATGTCTTGGCAGGATTGGGGCCTTATTAAGGGCTAGAACAGAATGTGGTCCCTTTTTGTAATGTTAGTCATTGAGAGGTATTTGTTTCACACCCTGGTACATTACAATGGCTACAAATCCCATTACTGTTTGTTATGAGCTGATTGCTTTATGACTAGTGAAGACACACATTCAGTGCTGATCTCAGTAACACTGGCATAAATATGTAGTGATTCCACTGAGTTTATTGTTTTAATGGCATTAATCCAAATTTACACCAGTGTAATTAAGCTCATAACCTAGTTTATAATTAAAACTAAAAAAACAATGTGTCTGATTCTCCTCTTGCTTACACTATAGTGACGGTAATGGAGATAGTTTTGCTTTATGCTAGTGTGACTTCAGAATCAGGCCCATTGCTTGGAATTACTGATATAATGGGACTTCAATGAGGGCCTGATCCTGCAGTCATTGAAGTCAATGAGAGTTTTGCCAGTGACTTCAGCGGCAGCAGGACTGGGAACTAAACAGTGGTGCCTAAACGAGGCCTGCAGGATTTGTTCCTTCGTTTACAAGAAATAAAACTCAAAGGGTGTGTCTACACTACAAAATTAGGTTGAATTTATAGCAGTCGGTTTTTTAGAAAGCGTTTTTATACAGTCGATTGTGTGTGTCCCCACACAAATGCTCTAAGTGCATTTAGTCAGCGGAGTGTGTCCACAGTACCGAGGCAACCGTCGACATCTGGAGCGTTGCACTATGGGTAGCTATCCCACAGTTCCCACAGTCTCCGCCACCCATTTGAATTTTGGGTTGAAATCCCAATGCCTGATGGGGCAAAAACATTGTCGTAGGTAGTTCTGGGTACATATCGTCAGGCCCCCCCCTTCCCTCCCTCCCTCCATGAAAGCAACGGCAAACAATTGTTTCAAGCCTTTTTTCCTGGGTTACCCGTGCAGATGCTCAGCTCACTGTCACCGTATGTCTCCTGGGTGCTGGCAGATGTGGTACTGCATTGCTACACACCAGCAGCTCATTGCCTTTTGGTAGCAGACGGTACAGTATGACTGGTAGCCATCGTTGTCGTACTCCTGGGTGCTCTTTTAGCCAACCTCAGGGAGGTCGGTCAGGGGCGCCTGGGCAAACATGGGAGTGACTCAGCCAGGTCATTTCCCTTTTTAAGTTTCGTCTCATGGAGATTCAGTCCTGCCGGCAGTTGTACTGCACCATCTTCTTCCGAGCAGCCAGGAGACGATGATGGCTAGCACCGTCTTCTGCTGCACCGTCTTCTGCTGAGCACCCAGGAGATGACAATGGCTAGCAGTCATACTGCACTGTCTGCTGCTAGCCTAAGATGTATAAAGATAGATGAAGTGGATCAAAACAAGAAATAGACCAGATTTGTTTTATATTCATTTGTATTCATTTTCTCCCCCCTCCCTCCCCCCCTCCTTGAAATCAACGACCTGCTAAACTGGTTTTGAGTTCTGTCCTTGAGGGGGCCATTCTGTTTCTCCTTGATGCAAAGCCACCCCCTTTGTTGATTTTAATTCCCTGTAAGCCATGTTGTCAGTCGCCCCTCCCTCCATCAGAGCAACGGCAGACAATCGTTTTGCACCTTTTTTCAGCGCAGATGCCATAGCACTGGGAACTTGGAGCCCGCTCAGATCACCACTGTAATTATGAGCACTATAAACACCACATGCATTATCCAGCAGGATATGCAGAACCATAACCTGCAACAAAAGCGAAACCAGGCGAGGAGGCGACTGCAGCGCGGTGACGAGAGTGATGAGGACATGGACATAGACTTCTCACAAAGTATGGGCCCTGGCAATGCAGGCATCATGGTGCTAATGGGGCAGGTTCATGCCATGGAACGCCGATTCTGGGCCCAGGAAACAAGCACAGACTGGTAGAACCGCATAGTATTGCAGGTCTGGGACGATTCCCAGTGGCTGCGAAACTTTCGCATGCGTAAGGGCACTTTCATGGAACTTTGTGACTTGCTTTCCCCTGCCCTGAAGTGCAAGCATACCAAGATGAGAGCAGCCCTCACAGTTGAGAAGTGAGTGACGATAGTCCGGTGGAAGCTTGCAACGCCAGACAGCTACCGGTCAGTCGGGAATCAATTTGGAGTGGGCAAATCTACTGTGTGGGCTACTGTGATCTCTATCTTAGCACCGGAGCACCAAGGCAGCGAGTACATAAACTGAAAGGGGTACTTTTCAATGGTGCTGCAAGCACTGGTGGATCACAAGGGACTTTTCACTAACATCAACGTCGAATGGCTGGGAAAGGTGGATGACGCTCGCATCTTCAGGAACTCTGGTCTGTTTCAACAGCTGCAGCAAGGGATTTACTTTCCATACCAGAAAATAACCATTGGGAATGTTGAAATGCCTGTAGTTATCCTTGGGGACCCAGCCTACCGCTTAATGCCATGGCTCATGAAGCCGTACACAGGCAGCCTGGACAGCAGTCAGGAGCTGTTCAACTACCGGCTGAGCAAGTGCAGAATGGTGGTTGAATGTGCATTTGGGCATTTAAAGGCGCGCTGGCGCAGTTTACTGAGTCATTTAGACTTCAGCAAAACCAATATTCCCATTGTTATTACTGCTTGCTGTGCGCGCCACAATATCTGTGAGAGTAAGGGGGAGACGTTTATGGCGGGGTGAGAGGTTGAGGCAAATTGCCTGGCCACTGATTACGCGCAGCCAGACACCAGGGCGGTTAGAAGAGCACAGGAGGGCGCGGTATGCATCAGAGAAGCTTTGAAAACCAGTTTCATGACTGGCCAGGCTACGGTGTGAAAGTTCTCTTTGTTCCTCCTTGATGGAACCCCCCCCAACCCGGGTTCACTCTACTTCCCCGTAAGCTAAGCACCCTCCCCTCCCCCATTCGATCATTGCTTGCAGAGGCAATAAAGTCATTATTGCTTCACATTCATGAATTCTTTATTTATTCATCACACAAATAGGGGGATAACTGCCAAGGTAGCCCGGGAGGGGTGGTGGAGGAGGGATGCACCGGGTGGGATGGTGGAGGAGGGAAGGACAAGGCCACACAGCACTTTAAAACTTATTGAATGCCAGCCTTCTGTTGCTTGGGCAATCCTCTGGGGTGGAGTGGCTGGGTGGTCGGAGGCCCCCCACCTTGTTCTTGGGCGTCTGGGTGAGGAGGCCATGGAACTTCGGGAGGAGGGTGGTTGGTTACACAGGGGCTGTAGCGGTGGTCTGTGGTCCTGCTGCCTTTCCTGCAGCTCAACCATACGCTGGAGCATATCAGTTTAATCCTCCAGCAGCCTGAGCATTGACTCCTGTCTTCTTTCAGCAAATCTTCAGCCCGCCACCTCTCCCGTTCAGTCATATTGTGTTTTCCTGCACTCTGAGATTGTCTGCCTCCACGTATTTTGCTGTGCTCTATCAGTGCGGGAGGACAGCATGAGGTCAGAGAACATTTCATCGCGAGTGCGTTTTTTTTGCCTTCTAATCTTCGCTAGCCTCTGGGAAGGAGAAACATATGCAGCTGGTGGAGAAAAAAAGGGAGAGTGGTAGTTAAAGAGACATTTTATAGAACAATGGGTACAGTCTTTCATGGTTTCATTGCTGTTAACATTACATAGCACATGTGCTTTCATTACAAGGTCGCATTTTGCCTCTTATGCCGGTTTGGTGTGAGAGATCACTCATGCAGGGCCGGGCAGCAGAATTCGGCTTGCAGGCAGCCATGGTAAGCCACAGTCTTTTGGCTTCTTTAACCTTCATAACATGGGGGAATGGTTTCAAACAGCAGCACCCGCATTTCCCATACGAAGTAGCCATTGGATTGGCCTTTTAAAATGGGTTGGCAGTTTAAAAGGAGGGGCTGCGGTTTCCAGGTTCATGTGCAGCAGAAACCCAACTAACCCCTCCCCCCCCCAATTCTCTGGGATGATGGCTTCACCCCTCCCCCCACCGCGTGGCTAACAGCGGGGAACATTTCTGTTCAGCCACCGGCAAACAGCCCAGCAGGAACGGGCACCTCTGAATGTTCACTTACTAAAACCGCCCTATTTCAACCAGGCGACCATGAATGATCTCACTCTCCTGAGGGTAACAGAGAGAGAAAGAACGGATGTTGTTTGAATGCCAGCAAACGCCGGGACCATACACTGCAATGCTTTGTTCTGCAATGATTCCCGACTAAGTGCTCCTGGCCTGGCATGGTAAAGTGTCCTACCATGGAGGACGGAAGAAGGCTGCCCTCCGCGGAAACTTTTTGCAAAGGCTTTGGGAGTACATCCAGGAGAGCTTTATGGAGATGTCCCTGGAGGATTTCCACTCCATCCCCATCACGTTAACAGACTTTTCCAGTAGCTGTACTGGCTGCGAATGCCAGGGCAAATTAATAATTAAACACGCTTGCTTTTAAACCATGTATAATATTTACAAAGGTACACTCACCAGAGGTCCCTTCTCCGCTTTCAGGGTCTGGGAGCCCGCCTTGGGTGGGTTCAGGGGGTACTGTCTGCAGATCCAGGGTGAGAAACAGTTCCTGGCTGTTGGGGAAACCGGTTTCCCCGCTTCCTTGCTGTGAGCTATCTTCCTCACCCCCAAAACCTGCTTCCGTGTTGCCTCCCACACCTTGGACAGAGTCAAAGCACAGGGTTGAGGTACTGGTGGCTGCACCCCCTAGAATGGCATGTAGCTCATCATAGAAGCGGCATGTCTGGGGCTCAGAACCGGAGAGGCCATTTGCCTCTGGTTTTTTGGTAGGCTTGCCTGAGCGCCTTAATTTTCACGCGGCACTGCTGAGGGTTATAGCCTCTGTCCTTCATGCCACTGGAAATTTTTCAAGTATTTTGGCATTTTGTCTTTTTGAACAGAGTTCTGCCAGCATGGATTCATCTCCCTATACAGCGATCAGATCTTGTACCTCCTGTTCGGTCCATGCTGGAGCTCTTTGGCGATTCTGGGACTGCATGGTTTCCTGTGCTGATGGGCTCTGCATGGTGATCAAGGTGAGCTTGCCATGCTGGCCAAACAGGAAATGAGATTCAAAAGTTCGCGGGCCTTTTCCTGTCTACCTGGCCAGTGCATCTGAGTTGAGAGCAGTGTCCAGAGCGGTGACAATTGAGCACTCTGGGATAGCTCCCGGAGGCCAATACTGTCAAATTGCGTCCACTGTACCCCAAATTCGACCCAGCAAGGCCGATTTCAGCACTAATCCCCTCGTCGGGGGTGGAGTAAAGAAATCGATTTTAAGAGCCCTTTAAGTCGAAAAAAGGGCTTCGTCGTGTGGATGGGTGCAGGGTTAAATTGAGGTAACGCTGCTAAATTCGACCTAAACTCGTAGTGTAGACCAGGCCAAAGTCTCCTTCTCAGAAGGACAGAGAGCCCAATTCTTCTTCTTTACACCAGCTAAGCACTGTGGAATTCCATTAAGTTCAACTCCCCAACAGATGGTGTTGTTCTGAACAAACCAATCACGGGGTAATAGTAAGAGCCCATTTTTACAAATATTTGCATGAATATAATGCAACGCCATTGACCCCAGAGTCTCACTGTTGCAACTGATACAAGAATTGGGCCCACTGTATCTAGCTGAGTCATGTTGTAATATTAATTTCAAACCCTGCTGTCCCTTTGTGATACAAGAATTGACTGGTTAAATAGATTTTGTTATTCATTTAAGAGCAAGAAATATTTAAACCCCGAATAGGCAACTTGTATTGAAGTACCAAAAAAAATGTACACCAAACATTGGAGTCCCTAATTATATTATAATCCCAGAATGTAAACTCTGATTTGAATAAATGAAGGAATATATTAGACTGTTATAAACCATTAATACATGTGTACATTTTAATTCTTCTCAGATATGTTTTTGAAATAAAATGACTTGTATTCACTGACCTTGCCTGGGATAATCTCTGTCATGTGTGGGTACGTTATACATCACTTTTAAAATTAATTTTCCAAGGAGAACATAGGCAAAGAACATAAATCAAACAAATCATAAAATATGGGCAAAATGTGATATAACAATAGTAATTTAGCTCCATCTAGCTGATAAGCAGAGATCTCAAGTGGAAGGCGATAGTGTAGACAAAAAACAATTCAATCTAAAACACAGTAGCTTCATAAATTTAAATACTACAGTTCATAAAACCATTCTCCAATCTACTTAGGGTGAAATTCAGCCTTGTGCAGAGGGACAGCCCAAGACATTTGCATCCTGATGAGGATTTTCAGAGAAGGGAGTGAGAGTTAGTTGCCTTACTTCCTGTCACGGGGCCAGTACCCCCCATCACCCTGGGGTGGGGTACGTGCGTGATAGCCCAGCAGTTAAGTCAATATAGTTGTGCTCAGCTACTGGGCTGTGCAGTCCAATGGCCGGAGTCCATAGGGCTGCCCTCATCTGCAGGGTAGCCTGGCCCGATGGCCGGAGTCCATAGGGCTGCCCTCGTCTGCAGGGTAGCCTGGCCCGATGGCCGGAGTCAATATAATCACCCTTGGAGGCAGGGTAGGGTGGCCTAGCAGCCAGAGTCAATACTGCCACCCTCAGAGGCAGCGTAGGGTAGCCTAGTGTCTGGCATCCATCACCAGGGGTGTAGCAGCCTAGTAGGTGGGCCCGGGCCCACTTGACTCCACCATGCCCTGACCCAGGGCCCTAACAGCAGCAGAACGGTCTGCCACTGGGTCAGCAGGGAATCCCACTGAAACACACTGACCTCACGAGGGGGAGAGGTACCACTCCCTCGCCCTCCCAGGGTCACTTCCTACTGGCTTTCCTGCAGCAGCAGTTCATAGGGTATCGGGGCCTCCAGGCTCCTCAGTGGTGGATGCTCCCTGGGGTTCTGATAGAGGCAGGCCTCTGATCCAGGTCTCAAGCTCTTCAGCTCCAGTAGGTAAGGGCAGTAACAGCTCCTGGACAGGAGCCCCTACCAAATGTCCTTCCTCCTCAGCAGACCACCCAGACTGAGCTATGCAGCTCCCTTTTATACTGCTGCAGCAGTTGGAGCATGGCCAGAAGGGTCAAGGGGGCGTGGCTTCAGCTGCTGAGAGCGCTGCTTTATCCCCTTCTGCTCCAGTGAGGGGCCTGTACACTCTGTCACACTTCCATTGACTTTCAGTGGGAGATGGGTATCTAACTCCCATTTGTCCTTTGAAAATCTTCCCCCACAGAAGAACTCTTTGATCCTTCTGAGTAGTATTTGAGTAGGACTTGTTTGGTGTGTGGACCCTGTGTTAGTCCTCTGTATAGGGCTAAATTTCCATCTTCTACTGTACCACCAAGAAGACGAGAGTTGGCTGTTTTTTTGTTTTGGAGTTCATAGTTCTGTTGACTGTCATCAGTGGTAGAAAAGACAATTTTACAACTAATCTGACTAAAACCATCAGTCAACTTCCACCTACCCTTTTACAACCATTTTTCCCTGATCACCTGTGATAGGGTGATCAAGGGAAAGGAAGGGGTTAAAGAGCTGCTCTGGGTCCAGATGGCCCCACCCCCAACTCACCTGCAAAGCCTGCACAGGCTGGAGAAGGATCTTAAAAAGGGGAGCAGAGTAGCTCAGTAGCAGTCAGTCAGTGGAGGTGAGGTGAGCTGACCTGCACTGTGAGTTCCTGAGAAGGAGCATCCCAAGAGTACTTGCTGCCTGAGGCCTAGCTGTCGTGACCTGGCCAAGCCTATAAAGAAGGGACATGTGACTCTCAGAAGGCTACAACTTTATTTTTGTGTTTTAGATTATTTACCCTGCAAGAGGAGAAGGGGTTAGTTAGGAGTGACCCAGGGAGACAGCTGCATAACACCCTAGGGTGCAAGACTTAGCTGCCTACCATTATGTCTTGGATCAAAGCCAGGTGGAGAAGGTGGGCCCGGGCTCCCCTACCAACTTCTAAAGAGGGAAAACTAGAGAGGTGTACCCCTGATGTGGAGAACCCAGTTCAGGGTAGAAGGCCCTGAAGATAAAAGGGGTCTGGGCTGCAAAGTTGTAACCCAAGATGGGGAGCTTTGAGGCCTTCCACTTAATCCCAAAAGCTTCTACATTGCTAGACTCTTTATATGTCTCCTGAATATGTGACCTGGCTGGAGGGCAGCGTCTCTGGAAAGACAGACCACCACAGGGCGATACAGCAGTCTGAAAGGGGGATGTCTGGGAGGAAGACAATCTGCCACCTCTCTGTCCGATCATGAGGCAGTGATGGTGCTGAGCATACCCCTTCACAGCCCATTATTTAAGAAAAGAAGAAAAAATATTGCATTGGCTTCTGACAGCCTTACTGACATTCAAGGAAAGCTACTGTCAAAATTTGAGTACAGACACAACATTTGCCAGTCAGATTCCTACCCAGGTGTGTAGGTGGGGAAAGCGCTTTGCCTGCTAGAAGGGTGAAGCTGGGTGAATGATTACCCACACTTCCTGAAGCCTGGGGGAAAAAGCAGTCCGCGGGTGAGCTCCTCACCCTGCGTCAGCCTCTCTATGCCTGTTAAAAAGACCAGAGTGGTGTAAAAGGGGCCCTAGAAGCCCTGTATCCAGCTGGAGAGGATTCCCCTAGTATAGGCACCATGGAAGACAGCTTTAAAGCTGCCTTAGAATCATAGAATATCAGGGTTGGAAGGGACCTCAGGAGGTCATCTAGTCCAACCCCCTGCTCAAAGCAGGACCAATCCCCAACTAAATCATCCCAGCCAGGGCTTTGTCAAGCCTGACCTTAAAAACCTCTAAGGAAGGAGACTCCACCACCTCTCTAGGTAACCCATTCCAGTGCTTCACCACCCTCCTAGTGAAGTTTTTCCTAATATCCAACCTAAACTTCCCCCACTGTAACTTGAGCCCATTACTCCTCGTTCTGAGACCATTACTCCTTGTTCTGAGACCATTACTCCTTGTTATTCCTTCTAAGACCCCCTCACAAAGCTGGCTTAGGAAATGGGCTGGAGGCAGAGATTCCATTCAGTATGGCCTCCTATAAGGCAGACCTGGGAGGCTGCTGTAATTTAGACAGGGCTCCAGGGTTGCTTAAGCTACACAGGGGCACCCTCGGGTGCCCAGAGCATCCCAGGACGAGAAGGGCATATAGCCTCCCCTTCTCTTATGTTGTACCTTCTGTGCTGTGCCTCTTGCAGGACGTCTGGTTAGAACTAAGCAACAGGTGCAGTAGAAGCTCTAGCTGGCACCACAGGAGCTAAAGGTTCTTCTTTATCCAGCCATATTCCTTCCCTCTCAAGGCCAGTGGCAAGAGGGGAAAGAGCCTAGTTCCATCAAAGTGAAAACTACATTGATGATCTTTGCTTTATTCCTTTAAAAGCCTGCAGGAGGCGGCTAATCATGGTGACACTTTGGCTTTGTCCAAACTACAAACTTGAGTCATCGGCAGATAGCCAGAGGAATTTGTATATTGCTCATGTGCGTAACCTACCTGGCTGCATGCTCACCAGGTGTGCTTGTGTTGCTGCAAACTGTGGTGCACCATGGGTAGGTATCCCAGTGTGCCACGTGCCGCCGTCCAGCACAGTGCTTTTTGGGAAATTTTCACATGTGTTGTGGGATAGAAATGACTTGCCCAGGGGCTCGCTGGGAGCTAGTGGCAAGTTCCCAGCATGCAATTTTCACCATCCCATCATGCCATCCATATCCCATAATTTTTGTGCCTTTTAAAAAAAAAATCCCACAAACCTGCGTGGCACTTTTGCAGATCTGGCAGATACATAGAGCCTGCAGAGCTCTGCACTAATTACATGAATGCTGCAAATACAGGACTCATGATTCTCCTGGATTTGCAGACCTGCAGGAAGTACCACAACAATGGGGACATGAGGATTTGTTCGAGGACAGTTTGCTAAAAGACAATTCAAAGTTGTTGGTCATCTTCCTGGAGCAGCTGCTAAGGATGTAGCACAGCTTCTGAGCCTGAGAAATGAGCACTGATTGGTGCTATTGCATTGGGACAACGAGCAGTGGCTGCAAAACTTTTGGACGTGAAAGGCCATATTCCTAGATCTGTGTGCTGAGTTTGCCCCAGACCTCCAGCACAGGGACACCAGAATGAGAGCTCCATTGACACTGGAGAAGTGAGTGGTGATGGCAATGCCAGATTGCTATCCATCAGTGGGAAATCATTTTGCAGTTGGAAAATCCACAGTGGGGGCTGTTGTCATGGAAGTGTGTAGGCCCGTTAATCATCTCCTGGCATGCAGGACTGTGACTCTCGGCAACGTGCAGGACACAGTGATGGATCTGCAGCAATGGGATTCCCCAGCTGCGGTGGGGTGATGGATGGCATACATATCCCTATTTTGGCACCAGCCCACCTTGCCCAGTGTACATTGACAGAAAAGGCTGTTTCTTTAGTTATGCAAGTGTTGGTGGATCACCGGGGTCATTGCACCGATATCAACATGGATTGGTCAAAGAGGGTGCATGACAGTCGCATCTTCAAGAACACTGGACTGTTCAGAAAACTGCAAGCAGGGACATTCTTTCCTGACTGGTGAATTACGTGTGATGATACTGAAATGCCAGTAGTGATTCTGGGGGCCCCAGCCTGCCCTTTGCTCCCCTGACTAATGAAGCTGTACACCAGCCACCTGGACAGCACCAAAGAAATATCCAACTACAGCTCAGCAGGTGCAGAATGATGGATGAATGTGCTTGTGGAGATTGAACAGACACTGGCAGTGATTATTCACTTGATTGGATCTCAGTAAGAAAAATATCCCCATGGTTATAGCTGCCTGTTGTGTCCTGCATAATATCTGTCAGGCAAAACTGCTGCTAGGGTCGGGGGCCAGAGGGGAAGTGGCTGTCTGCTGACTTTGAACAGCGAGATACAAGGGCCATTACAAGAGCCCAATGTGGAGCTATGTGGCTGAGGGAGACTTTGAAAGAGCACTGTAACAGTCAGTTGCAGTCGTGTTCTCCGGGCCTGGAGCTTTGGGTGCTGCTAAGAACTGTGTAGTGGTTGCTGAACATGTGCAAATGTGAGTGGGTGTTTTCTTGAACTTATGAATTATGTGGTGCTTGCTGTACGTGTACAAGTACTGTTTGCTTTGAGTACTGCTATGCATTCTGCAATTTTTGTTGTGAACTAATAAAGATAATGTGAACTTTGCTGAGTGGGAAAAATAGTGCAGAAAGACTGCAAAAATACAGGCAATGTAATGCAAATTTTTAACAAGTTAAGGGTGGAACTTTAAAATTGGCAAGGCACCAAGCATTTCTGTCCATTTCAATGCACAAACGCAATCCATTGTAGCTACACGTACATTGATGTATGAGACTTGTGGCTGGTGTGCGTGAAGCTGTGGTTTTCCTTGCTGTTTCTCACTGCTCTGTAAGGATGTGGCCCAGTGACCCCTGGGCAGTGGAGTTTAAAATTGTGACCAGAGTGGTCACTGTCACAGCAAATGGGGCATTGTGGGACAGCTGCTGGAGGACTGTTTGGGTCAGTACAAGTCACTCAGTGTCTACATTTGGGTTGATCTCAGTAGGCTGACCATGGCGCCACACCATTCAGGGAGATGCTTTCACTGTGTTGCCTTAATGGGGCGCTTATGTTGGTCAGTGACAAATTGGAATGTAACCACATGCACAAAGAAAAGGAGGACTTGTGGCACCTTAGAGACTAACCAATTTATTTGAGCATAAGCTTTCGTGAGCTACAGCTCACTTCATCGGATGCATACTGTGGAAAGTGTAGAAGATCTTTTATACACACAAAGCATGAAAAAATACCTCCAAAGCATGCTTTGTGTGTATAAAAGATCTTCTACACTTTCCACAGTATGCATCCGATGAAGTGAGCTGTAGCTCACGAAAGCTCATGCTCAAATAAATTGGTTAGTCTCTAAGGTGCCACAAGTCCTCCTTTTCTTTTTGCGAAGACAGACTAACACGGCTGTTACTCTGAAACCTGTCACATGTACAAATAGGTTGATGCAAGGCTACTGACTTCAACCTCACTTTGAAGTGTAGACCAGGTCTTCGTTAAGTAGTCTGCAAAACCACAGAAGTATGGTATACAGGAAATGATGTTCCTTGTAAGCCAGGCTACTGTCCCAGCACAGGACCCAGGTGGTTTGGAAGTTGTAGGCTTGGAAACAATGCATACTGGGAAAGGAGGTGGGGATATAAAAGTGCTTCCCTTTGCCAGTGAGAGACAAATAAGGGTAGAGGTAAGGAGCAGCACAAATAGCTCGTGAGTGTCTGCACTGATGAAGCAGGGACTGACTGATTACACAGGACCTGTGATCCTAACTGGAGACTATGGGTGTTCCTAAAAGACAAATATTGACTCATCTGTATGCTTGCCCTCCTGTTATCTGGCAATAATTCCAGTTCTCTGTTTCAATGTCAGACAACCACATACACACAGCTGCAGTTCCGAGCATCAGGCATAACCATTAAATGACACTTGTGCTCTTTTTCTGATTGTAAACGTTCCCCGAGCCCAGTGCATCTTTAGCAAAGATGCCAATTTTCTGCAGTTACCAAAAACGAGTAAAAATGAAATTAAAAAGAAAAGAAAAGCATCATGGTGGATGCTTTTACCTCCCCCCTGATGTTTTCTTTACCCTCTAAGCCTTTAAACATGATTTTTTTTATTTAACCTAAAAGAAGGGCCTATAAAGGGATACAGAATTCTCTTCTGCCAACCAGCTTCCTTAGTTTCTCCTTTCATTGTTTCCAAGCAAGATTGTTGCTCTGTTTCAAACTCTCAGTCCTCCAGCTGCTGCCAAAGCATTCTCAGCATTAGAAGGGCTTTGAATTTGTTGTTCTCTCTCTCTTTTTTTAAATGTAAAGATAACTGTTTTTTTTTTTTAATCTGATAGATTCCCTCCTTTAACCATATGCCCTTCCGCCTCCCCAATGGCTCATTCCCTAACATCACAACCTGTTGGTCTGTATTCATTGTCATGGTGGAATGAGCAGCCAGTCATACAAAAAGGGGCGTGTGAAGAGTGGAATGTGAGCAACTAGTTCTTGGGGGCCGGGGGGTGGGGTGGGGTGGAGAATGCTGCATCACTCCTAGCCAGACAGCAAGAGGCTGCAAACAAAGGAAACATGCCATGCTAGAGTTTTCCTTCTCATCCCTAGGAGTCACTTGGTTAATAGATATGGCGTTTCAAGTTCCTGCCTCCTCAGATCTAGATTCCTGTTTACGGTCTGTGACAGCTTCCAATCTTCCTCCCCGATTGTTATGTGCCTGGCTAGGGTTGCCAGGTGTCCTGGTTTTTGACCGGAAAGCCCAGTCAAAAGGGGACCTGTCCAGTGTCCTGTCAGATGTACTGACCGGACACCAAAAGTCCAGTTACTATGCCGGCTCCAGCTGAGCTGGAGCCGCCTCCAATTTGCATTTCATGGGCAGGCAGGCTCCGCATCAGGACCCGCAGCTCCTGTCCTAGCCCGAGAGCAGAGGAAGCCCAGCTGGTTTGTGTGTGTGTGTGTGAGGGGGGGCGGGCGGGTGAGGAAGGTGGAGAGCATTGAGCGACAAGGAAGGTAAAGTGGGGAGAGCAGCAGGGAAGGGAGGCTGAGGAGTAAGTGGAAGGGTCTTCGGGGAAGGGGCAGTGGGTGGGGCCTTGGGGAAAGATGCGGGGCAGGGGTGGAGCCTTGGGGAAGAGGTGGGACAGAGGGCGTGGCTTTGGGGGAAGAGGCATAGCAGGGGCAGGGGAGGTTCCAGTTCTCCTGCTGTAGCGTCTGGTTTTCAGAAATTAGAAAGTTGGCAACCCTATGCCCGACCTACCACCAGAGATGTAAAACTATATATAAAGTACAACAACAAAGACATAGACAGAGACAGACAGACAAAGCAGGCTGCCACCTAAAACAGAAAGGCACATCTCCCACCACTTTACCCTAGGCTGTCTCTCTGCAAACTGATTTCTGTTAGACTCAGAACAGATACTTCCCTACAGCACTGCTTAGCCTTCAAGCAGGAGCCAGGAACCCCCCGTGAAATGTAAAGTGACAGCCTACAATTTAGCACGGTTTTCAAAACACCTTACTGGTCTCTTAACACAAATGCTGCATGTTTTCAGAGCTGTGGTGCTGGAGGAGAGGGGACAGTCTTCATTATCTCCCTCTAGACATCCCTCGCCAATAGAAAGCTTGGGCCACTGGCAGTGTCCTTCAGGGCTTCACCTGTTCTGTTCCCAGGGGTGACTTTACCCATGTCAGCTATAACCTATCCAATGAGAAACAAAGGTGGAGAAAGTGTAACAGAGGAGGTCTGTCTGGGGATGGGGGGTATTGCATGGAGAAGTGCTAGGTCTGGGTAATCAAATAAAGAGCCAAGATGGGTACTGGTGGTCGGGAACTCCCTCCTAAGGGGGATGGAGTCACCCATCTGCCATCCAGACCAGGAAACGTGTGAAGTGTGCTGCTTGCCTGGAGCTAGAATTCAGGATGTGACGGAGTGTTTGCCGAGACTGAGCAAGCCCTCAGACCGCATCCCTCCCTACTTCTCCACATGGGCACCAATGATATGCCAAGAATGACTTTGAGCAGGTTACTGCAGACTATGTGGCTCTGGGAAGAAGGATAAAGGAGTTTGAGGTGCAAGTCGTGTTCTCGTCCATCCTCCCTGTTGAAGGAAAAGGCCCAGGTAGGGACCATCGAATTGTGGAGGTAAATGTGTGGTTGTGCAGGTGGTGTCAGAGAGAGGGCTTAGTCTTCGACCATGGGATGTTGTTCCAGGAAGAAGGATTGCTAGGAAGAGGTGGGATCCACCTAATGAAGAGAAGGAAGAGCATCTTCACAGGCAGGGGTGCTAACCTAGTGAGGAGGGCTTTAAACTAGGTTCGCTGGGGGATGGAAACCTAAGCCCTGAGGTAAGTGGGAAAGTGGGATACTGGGAGGAAACACAAGGAGGAGGGTTTAACAGGGGAGGCCTCCTGATTCATACTGAGAAAGTAGGGCAATTGGCTAGTTATCTTAGGTGCCTGTACGTGAATGCAAGAAACCTGGGAAACAATCTGGAAGAATTGGAAGTCCTGGCACAGTCAAGAAACTATGATGTGATTGGAATAACAGAGACTTGGTGGGGTAATTCACATGACTGGAGTACTGTCATGGATGGATATAAACTGTTCAGGAAGGACAGGCAGGGGAGAAAAGGTGGACGAGTTGCACTGTATATAAGAGAGCAGTATGACTGCTCAGAGCTCCAGTATGAAACTGAAGAAAAGCCTGTTGAGAGTCTTTGGGTTAAGTTTAGAGGCAAAGCAACAAGGGTGACGTTGTGGTGGGCGTCTGCTGTAGACCACCAGACCAGCAGGATGAGGTAGACGAGGTTTTCTGCAAACAACTAATAGAAGTTTCCAGATCACAGGCCCTGGTTCTCATGGGGGACTTCAGTCACCCTGACATCTGCTGGGAGAACAATACAGCAGTGCACAGTCAATCCAGGAAGTTTTTAGAGAGAGTTGGGGACAACTTCCTAATCCAAGTGCTGGAGGAACAAACTAGGGGCTGTGCTCCTCTTGACCTGCTGCTCACACACAGGGAAGAATTGGTAGGGGAAGTTGAAGTGGGTGACAACCTGGGCAGCAGTGACCATGAGATGGTTGAGTTCAGGATCCTGACAAAAGGAAGAAAGAAGAGCAGCAGAATATGGACCCTGGACTTCAGAAAAGCAGACTTTGACTCTCTCAGAGAACTGATGGGCAGGATCCCCTGGGAGGCTAATATGAGGGGGAAAGGAGTCCAGGAGAACTGGCTGTATTTTGAAGAAGCCTTATTGAGGGTGAAGGAACAAACCATGCTGGTGTGCAGAAAGAACAGCAAATATGGCAGGTGACTAGCTTGGCTTAACAGAGAAATCTTCGGTGAGCTTAAACACAAAAAGGAAGCTTAGAAGAAGTGGAACTCAGACAGACAACTAGGGAGGAGTATAAAAATATTGCTCAAGTATGCAGGGGTGTAATCAGAAAGGCCAAACCACAATTGGAGTTGCAACTAGCAAGGGATGTAAAGGGTAACAAGAAGGGTTTCTACGGGTATGTTAGCAACAAGAAGGAGGTCAGGGAAAGTGTGGGACCCTTACTAAATGGGGGAGGCAACCTAATGACAGATGATGTGGAAGAAGCTGAAGAACTCAATGCTTTTTTTGCCTCAGTCTTCACAGGCAAGGTCAGCTCCCAGACTGCTGCACTGGGCAGCACAGTATGGGGAGGAGGTGAGCAGCCCTCAGTGGTGAAAGAACAGGTTAAGGACTATTTAGAAAAGCTGGACATGCACAAGTCCATGGGGCCAGATCTAATGCTTCCAAAGGTGCTGAGGGAGTTGGCTGATGTGATTCAGAGCCATTGACCATTATCTTTGAAAACTCATGGCAATCATGGGAGATCCCAGACGCTTGAAAAAAGGCAAATCTAGTGCCCATCTTTCCAAAAAAGGAAAGAAGAAGAATGTGGGGAATTACAGACCCATCAGCCTCACCTCAGCCCCTGGAAAAATCATGGAGCAGGTCCTCAAGCAATCCATTTTGAAGCACTTGGAGGAGAGGAAGGTGATCAGGAACAGTCAACATGGATTCACCAAGGGCAAGTCATGCCTGACCAACCTGATTGTCTTCTATGATGAGATAACTGGCTCTGTGGATATGGGGAAAGCGGTGGATGTGATATACCTTGACTTTAGCAAAGCTTTTGATAATGGTCTCCCACAGTATTCTCGCTAGCAAGTTAAAGAAGTATGGATTAGATGAATGGACTGTAAGGTGGATAGAAAGCTGGCTAGATTGTCGGGCTCAATGGGTAGTGATCAACGTCTCAATGTCTAGTTGGCAGCTGGGTATCAAGCAGAGTGCCCCAGGGGTCAGTCCTGGGGCTGGTTTTGTTCAACGTCTTCATTAATTATCTGGATGATGAGATGGATTGCACCCTTGGCAATGACACTAAGCTGAGGGGAGAGGTAGATATGCTAGAGGGTAGGGATAGGGTCCAGAGTGACCTAGACAAATTGGAGGACTGGGTCAAAAGAAATCTGACGTTCAACAAGGACAAGTGAAGAGTCCTGCTCTTCGGACGGAAGAATCCCATGCACTGCTACAGGCTGGGGACCGACTGGCTAAGCAGCAGTTCTGCAGAAAAGGACCTGGGGATTACAGTGGACGAGAAGCTGGATATGAGTCAGCAGTGGGCCCTTGTTGCCAAGAAGGCTAATGGCATATAGGCTACATTAGAGGAGCATTGCCAGCAGATCAAGGGAGGTGATTATTCCCCTCTATTCGGCATTAGTGAGGCCACATCTAGTCTATTGCGTCCAGTTTTGCCCCCCCCCCACTACAGAAAGGAGGAGGACAAATTTGAGAGAGTCCAGCGGAGGGCAATGAAAATGATTAGGGGGCTGGAACACATGACTTATGAGCAGGGCCATCCCTAGCTATTTTGGTGCCCTACACAGCCCAACAGGCCTCCGCGGGGGGGCTGTGTGGGGGACGGGGATGGGAAGGCTGGCCACTTCCTGCAGGAAGTGGAGTGACCTGGCCCCAGCCTGCTCTGCTCCCCTGGCTCCCAGGCTTGCGGGGAGCGGGGAACCTCCCCCCAGCACTTGGCGGCGGCACAGCTGGGAGCCAGGGGAGCGGAGCAGGCTGGGGCCAGGTTGCTCCACTTACCGGTGAGTGCAGGCCTGGCCACTTCTGGAGTCCTCAGGGGAGTGGGGGCAGGACTGGGGCAGAGCAGGGGCAGAGCAGGGGCGGGGGCCTGGGGAAGAGCTAGAGCAGGGGCTGGAGCAGCACGCAGCTGTGCAGGGCACCAGGAAATTTGGTGCCCCAAATTTCCTGGTGCCCTACGCAGCTGCGTACTTTGCGTGTGGGTAAGGATACCTCTGCTTATGAGGAGAGGCTGAGGGAACTGGGCTTATTTAGTCTGCAGAAGAGAAGAGTGAGGGGGGGCATTTGATAGCAGCCTTCAACTACCTGAAGGGGGGTTCCAAAGAGGATGGAGCTCGGCTGTTCTCAGTGGGGGCAGATGACAGAACGAGGAGCAATGGTCTCAAGTTGCTGGGGGAGGTCTAGGTTGGATATTAGGAAAAACTATTTCTCTAGGAGGGTGGTGAAGCACTGGAATGCGTTACCTAGGGAGGTGGTGGAATCTCCTTCCTTAGAAGTTTTTAAGGCCTGGCTTGACAAAGCCCTGGCTGGGATGATTTAGTTGGGGATTGGTCCTGCTTTGAGCAGGGGGTTCGACTAGATGACCTCCTGAGGTCTCTTCTAACCCTAATCTTCTAATATTCTATGATTTTCCAAAGTTTGTGGTGGTTTGGGTTTCTGGCTCCACCTGTTACAGAGAGAGGAGCTAATCACTCAGCTTCAGCCCTGGAACTGACCATCCACAAACTTGGGCGCAGGGGATGTGGTGTTCAGACTTTGAGGAGTCTGTGGCAGATTGGAGAGAGCACACAGCCTGCAGAGAGCAGCCATAGCTGCAGTTCCTGGGCTCTCCTCCCTGCAGGGACTGATTGCTGCTGTGTTCCTGCCCCAAAGAGAGCAGGGAAGAGTGGAGAGGAAGTGAGGCCGAGCAGGCAACCTCCTTAAAGCAAAGTATTAATTACCCAGAACAGGAGCATTTCAGAAAAAGAAAATCAGGAAAACAGTGTGTACACAGATCTAGCTTTCTGCTAAGGCTTACCATTCAGTGGATGTGGGAAGACCTGACTTCTTTATACTCCCTCCCAGAGGCTCTCTCTGGGTATGTTGACAGTGAGCTGGAGAGCATGCTTCCCAGTAGGGGAACAGACACATGCTAGCATAGGTGCCAACTTCATGGTTGCTCCAGGACTGGAGCACCCATGGGAAAAAAAGAGTGGGTGCTCAGCACCCACCGGCAGCTCCATGGATCAGTGCCTCTCCCTCCCCCGCAGGACCTCCCGCCCATTGGCAGCCCCGCCAAACAGTTCCTCCCCCTCCTCCCAGCGCCTTCCGCCTGTTTAGCGGTGTGCAGGAGGCGGGGGTGGGAAGAGGCTGATGGGGGCGGGAAGAGACAGGATGGGGTGGAGGCTTGGAGGAAGAGGTGGAGTGTGGGCGGGGCCTGGGGCGGAGCGGGGTGTCAAGCCCCCCCCCACGGCAACTCAGAAAGATGGCACCTACGCATACTAGTATTGCTTGAGCTAGTGCACTAAACATAGCAGTGTAGCCAGGGCACCATGGGTGGCAGCTTGGACTAGCCGCATGAGTGCAAACCCACCTGGAGCCCTGGGATATGTACTTGGGCAGCTAGCCTGAGCCTCTGCCCATGCTATCCTAGCTACACTGCTGCTTTAGCATGCTAGCTTGGGCAAAGTTTGCACGTGTCGGTCTCCCTAACCTAAGAAGCATGCTCCTCACTGCAGTTGTGGCATACGTTATGTCAGCCTGTCTTCCCTAGACAGTGGCTGACAAGTGCCCCTCCCCAGTTCTTCCCTTGAGAAAGGCTTTATAACCGTGTAGTGTCCTTTGGATCTTCAGGCTCCTTGCTGGGGCAAAACAAGCCTTGCAACTTGTTGGAGCTAGGATCCTTCAAAGAAACAGCTTTTCCCTTTGTCTTTCAAGTGTGTGCTGCAGTGTCCTTAACTTGATCTACTGAGCTAGTGTGGGGGGGGGAGAGGGAGAAAACCTTTTGTAGTGATAATCAAGGTGGGCCATTTCCAGCAGTTGACAAGAACATCTGAGGTACAGTAGAACCCCGACCAGGGGTATTCTATCTGCTACCCAAGATCCATAAACCTGGAAATCCTGGACGCCCCATCATCTCAGGTATTGGCACCCTGACAGCAGGATTGTCTGGCTATGTAGACTCCCTCCTGAGGCCCTACGCTACTAGCACCCCCAGCTATCTTCGAGACACCACCGACTTCCTGAGGAAACTACAATCCATCGGTGATCTTCCTGAAAACACCCGTCCTGGCCACTATGGATGTAGAAGCCCTCTACACCAACATTCTACACAAAGATGGACTACAAGCCGTCAGGAACAGTATCCCTGATAATGTCACGGCAAACCTGGTGGCTGAACCTTGTGACTCTGTCCTCACCCATAACTATTCCACATTTGGGGACAATGTATACTTTCAAATCAGCGGCACTGCTATGGGTACCCGCATGGCCCCACAGTATGCCAACATTTTTATGGCTGACTTAGAACAACGCTTCCTCAGCTCTCGTCCCCTAATGCCCCTACTCTACTTGTGCTACACTGATGACATCTTCATCATCTGGACCCATGGAAAAGAAGCCCTTGAGGAATTCTACCATGATTTCAACAATTTCCATCCCACCATCAACCTCAGCCTGGACCAGTCCATACAACAAAGATCCACTTCCTTGACACTATAGTGCTAATAAGCGATGGTCACATAAACACCACCCTGTACCGGAAAGCTACTGACCGCTATTCCTACCTACATGCCTCCCGCTTTCACCCAGACCACACCACACGATCCATTGTCTACAGCCAAGCTCTATGGTACAACCGCATTTGCTCCAACCCCTCAGACAGAGACAAACACCTACAAGATCTCTATCAAGCATTCTTACAACTACAATACCCACCTGCTGAAGTGAAGAAACAGATAGACAGAGCCAGAAGAGTACCCAGAAGTCACCTACTACAGGACAGGCCCAACAAAGAAAATAACAGAACGCCACTAACCATCACCTTCAGCCCCCAACTAAAACCTCTCCAACGCATCATCAAGGATCTACAACCTATCTTGAAGGATGACCCATCACTCTCATAGATCTTGGGAGACAGGCCAGTCCTTGTTTACAGACAGTCCCCAACCTGAAAATACTCACCAGCAACTACACACCACACAACAGAACCACTAACCCAGGAACCTATCCTTGCAACACCCAGGAACCTATCCTTGCAACAAAGCCCTTTGCCAACTCTGTCCACATATCTATTCAGGGGACACCATTATAGGGCCTAATCACATCAGCCACACTATCAGAGGCTCATTCACCTGCACATCTACCAATGTGATATATGCCATCATGTGCCAGCAATGCCCCTCTGCTATGTATATTAGTCAAACTGGACAGTCTCTACGTAAAAGAATGAATGGACACAAATCGGACGTCAAGAATTATAACATTCAAAAATCAGTCGGAGAACACTTCAATCTCTCTGTTCACTCAATTACAGACCTAAAAGTGGCAAATCTTCAAGAAAAAAACTTCAAAAACAGACTCCAACGAGAGACTGCTGAATTGGAATTAATTTTCAAACTGGATACAATTAACTTTCTCTTGAATAGAGACTGGGAGTGTATGGGTCATTACACAAAGTAAAACTATTTCCCCATGTTTATTTCTTCTCCCCCCCATTGTTCCTCACATGTTCTTGTCAACTGTTGGAAATGGCCCACCTTGATTATCACTACAAAAGGTTTTCTTCCTCCCTCCCGCTCTCCTGCTGGTAATAGCTCATCTTATGTGATCACTCTCCTTACAGTGTTAATGGTAACACCCATTGTTTCATGTTCCCTATGTATATAAATCTCCCCACTGTATTTTCCACTGAATGCATCCGATGAAGTGAGCTGTAGCTCACGAAAGCTTATGCTCAGATAAATTGGTTAGTCTCTAAGGTGCCACAAGTACTCCTTTTCTTTTTGCGAATACAGACTAACACGGCTGCTACTCTGAAATCTATTCCGTCACACTCCCCTTTTTGCTTCACAACCAATTAAGGGCCGTAGCTAAAATTGACAATTCAGCGCTAACATGCGGGATATCTTCATTGTCACCATCCCTTCAGCGGTGGCTGCCAAACCACTCCTAGAGCCTACAAGGGAAAAACGAACTGCAAGAGGAGGATGCCTGGCTCCTGAACAAACACCATTCTGTGAGATATGGTATGGAAATTGCTAAGTTCAGTGCTATGACAAATCTCTCTCCTCCATGAGAGGGATGCAGTACATTTGCAAGGCAGCTTTGGAAGTCCTGAATAAATTACAGTTGCCTTTTTGAAGTAACGATCAACTATTAAATATTCACACACAGACCCAGAACACACATAGGAAAAGCAGCTCATTACATTAAGTAATGAATTACTATTTCTAATTACTTATAGTAGTTAATTACTTCTAATTATTATACTGAGTAATAAATATCTACTTCTAATTATGCTGTGGGTACAGTCATAGCAGTTAGAAATGCAATTTGCACAGTTGTTTACATCACAAACATGTTTAAGTAATTGTGCTTCCATAATTATATGGAATGGTTGGTGGTAAATAATGTAACTCATTTTGTAGCTTCAGCTGCCATTTGATTGCAGTTTGTGGGTGGGTGGCTGGTTTTTAGGAGGTGCCTATCTGAGGAATACCTATTATTATTTAAAGCCTACATGCTTTGCAGTGTGTGAGTTTTCCTTAACGGACTCTTTGGGGAACATGAACTGCATTATTAAACTTACACTGTGGTTCACATTTCTATTCACCCTGAGCACATCCAAATTCCCTAGAAGCACTGGCCAAATCCTGCTGCCCTACTCAGGGTAAGTCACACTCCCTACCCTTCACCCCTAGAGCCAAGAAATACTGGAGGATAGAGAGATCGGGGGAGGGGATACCCTTCCATATAAATCTCACAGGAGTTCCCTCATGCCATGCTTGCCCTCCCACCCATGGGCTGAGTTAAGGGGGTCTGCTCTCAGAATGAATTGGTTTCCTGCAGATCCACATGAGTGGCCCATTTATTCTGCACCAATGGAGTAACGCTGTCAGAGCTTCCACTGGTTATGGCTGCAAGCAGTGGCTCCCTGATGAGGGTTGTATTAATTTCCAGATTTTCTCTGTGGGGTTAGTAGGGAGGAGGTGTGTGCATCTCCCATTTGAACACCAACCTTTCCAACCCAGACCCACCCCAAACCCTGCCCTGGAGTTGATCTCCACCCTGCAGAGAGTCTTCTATAGTGATCCAAGAAAGGGGTGTGAGGGCCATACAGCAGAGGCTGTCTGACCAATCTGGGACGTGCAACATTTATGCACAGAAGGACCCACAAGGGAGGTGTGAGCTCGACTCAAGTTCGCACTCAATCCTTACTTGCACATGGACCTCAGTCTGAGCTTAACTTGAGTCGGGCCTTCAGGATTTGGCCCTCTTTTATTTCTTAATTTCTCCTGCACCCAATTTTGCATCTGCATTTATAATAACCACCTGTAACATCAGCACTGGTTGCTGTGGAAACAATGATGTCACAAGCAGAGAGGTATAGCATGCCATCCAGCGAAGCATCAGGGGCAGAAGCAAATAAGCTCCAAAGAATCAGCAATCCTGTCTATAATAGACACATCCTTGCTTTTTGGTAAACAGAGAGAGAAAAGAAATACAGCACATTTATGAAACATGATAAATTACTTCTCAAATCATTTTAAGTTTTCTATGAGGCCCCTATGGATCTTTTAAAAATTAAGACATTGAAAAGTTCACTTCACCCCCAGCAGTGCATAATACCTCTAAAAGAGACATTTGGGTTAGTGGAGGAATACCCAGCAGTGTTGGGAAAAGCAAAACCCAACTTACACTAATATTTTGTTGTCGATGGTGGATTGTACCTGAATCTCATGTTGGAGGGGGAAGGGGGGAAGAGAGGGACTATGTGTCAATTTGTTGGGATGAGAGGGATGCTATAAAGAAGAAAACAATGTCAGAAATGTGGATTACCTGTGAATTGGACTCCAGGGCCTTCATGCTGCTTTAAAGTGAGCTAGTCTATGCTGTGTCTGCATTATGGGGCTTATGCATCTTCCCCCTACTGTGGCGCTAAATAACACAGGGGAAATGGAATCAAAATGGAATCAAAGCCTTCATATTTTGGAACGCACCTCAGTAGGGTTAACAGGTATCTGGTTTTGAACAGGAACGCCTGGTCAAAAAGGGACCCTGGCAGCTCTGGTCAGCACCACTGACCAAGCCTCTAAAAGTCCAGTCAGCGGCGCAGCGAAGCTAAGGCAGACTCCCTGCCTGCTCTGATGCTGTGCGGTTCCCAGAAGCATCCAGCATGTCCCTGGGGACCCTAGGCACAGAGGTGATCAGGGGGCTCCAAGCGCTGCCCTGCCCCGAGAGCCAGCTCCACAGCTCCCACTGGCCGGGAACGCAGTCAATGGCAGCTGCGGGGGTGGCGCCTGCAGGTGCGGGCAGCGTGCAGAGCCCCCTGGCTCATCTGCCTAGGGGCCGCAGGGACATGCCAGATGCTTCCAGGAGCCGCGTGGAGCCAGGGCAGGCAGGGAGCCTGCCTTAGCCCTGCTGTTCCGTGGACCAGGAGCCACCTGAGGTAAGTGCCACCTGGCTGAAGCCCATATCCCAAACTTCCTCCAGCACCCCAACCCCTTGCCCCAGGTCAGAACTCCCTCCTGCACCCTAACACCCTCCCAGAGCCCACATCCCAACCCCCAGCTCCAGCCCTGAGCCACCTCCTATGTCACAAACCTCTCATCCCTGGCCCTACCCCAGAGCCCTCACCTCCAGCTGGAGCCCTAACCCCCTCCCACACCCCAACCCCCTGCCCCAGCCCGGTGAAAGTGAGGGCTGGGGAGAGTGAGCGATGGAGGGAGCGGGGATGGAGTGAGCGGGGTGCGAGGCCTCAGAAGGGGTGGGCCGGGGCAGGGCCTTGGGAGAGGGGCGGGAGAGGGGGCGGGACAAGGGTGTTCAATTTTGTGCCATTAGAAAGTTGGCAACCCTACGTCTCAGCAGTCAAAATCCATCAAAACAAAATATTGGTCTGGGTGTGTTTAGAGATTTCATGGTCCTTTCTCATCTCTGAAAGGGCCTGATTCCAGTCCCACTGATGTCAGGGGGAGTTTTGCCCTTGACTTTAATGACGGCAGGATGCTGTCTATGGGTTTGATCCTGGAAATGTGCCCAGCGGAGTGCTTACTACCCTGAGTACTCCAGCTGGTAGTATTTTCAGGAGTGGGCCCACGTCATACAAACTCGTCTTATTTAACATTCTAACCAAGTTATACACCACAAGCAGAAATTGTGTTAAAACTGCCTCGCTAAATTACTATTTTGTTCTGCCTTTGTAGCTCTCTTGGGTCTTCAGTTCTAATTGAGGTGTTGGTTTCGGTTTTGAGGATGTGGGGATACAGTGTAAAGTAGGCAGTGATAAGATTATGACTATTCTACTCCCAAATGGGGAAAAGAGAGCTATAATTCTGCTAATTATCATGACTAATTAGCTGTATTCAGAAGTGAAAAATCAGAAGGCCTAGATCACTGCCTCCAACTGTTAATAATGGATTATTGAATGGCAGTACATGAGACTACAGGGATGGCTTCTACCACCATTACCACCAGTGATGAGATTGGGATGAGTTTCCAGTATCATAAAATCATTTGGCCCTGGAGTTTGAGAACATTTCAGTGCGAAGAAGGGAAGTACATGCTGTTACTTGAGTTAATCAAGGTGAAGCTCAACACAGAGGACTCAATTGTCATACTTAGCCTGATTTACAGCTGGTGTCTATCCAGTTCCACACAGAAGGTCAGATCCACTGAAAATGGGCTCTGGTGGGTCCAGTGGAGCAATGTGACTTATTCCAGCTCAGAATCTGTCCCTGCGTTCTCAGATTTGCACTTAGTCATCTACAGCCAGATTTTTAAAGGTATTTAGGCACCTAAAGATGATCAAAAGTGCCTAGGCCCCTAACTCCCATCAAGATTCTGCCCCCTAAATAGCAATCTGTGGACCTGGATGTTAGGATATAGATATTCAGGCCTGTCTGCAAAGGCCTATACTTTAAGAATTTAGGTGTATGTTTATCATTTAGCTAGTTATAGAGGTATAAAAGAAAGAATCAAAATCTCTGTCTGCCGGTGTAAGGGCCTTCTCTTACTGTGACAGTCTGAGGCCCTGTTCTTAGGCTAAGGCCTTTGGCTAAGCAGCAGAGGCAGCCATAAGCTGGGAAGTGACCAGTCACATCCTCACATTCCAACCTAGTCACATTGAAATAAGGTGCTATTGGGCTGTTAGGAATACAATCCTGTCCTGATAATGCCTATCGCCTCCAGAGAAAGGGAAGTGCCTAGAAGATGGAAAAGGAAACTTAGTTTGATAGCATCCTGTCTGGCAAGAACTCACTTATCAATAGCTGGGATGTGAAATCCTCATTTCTTTAAAAAGAAAAGGAGTACTTGTGGCCAGTGGTGAGCTGGAGCCAGTTCGCTAAAACTGGTTGTTAAAATTAGAAGCCCTTTTAGAACCAGTTGTTCCGCGAGGGACAACTGGTTCTAAAAGGGCTTCTAAATTTAACCGGCCAAAAGGGTGGCCAAAAGTGGCGCCTTAAGCGCCGACTCCATGGGTGCTCCAGCTCTGGAGCACCCAAGGGGAAAATTTGGTGGGTGCAGAGCACCCACTGGCAGCTCCCCGCCCCAACGCTGGCCCCAGCTCACCTCCACTCTGCCTCCTCCCCTGAACATGCCGCCCCGCTCTGCTTCTCCGCCCCCCACCCCAGGCTTCCCGCGAATCAGCTGTTCGGCGGGAAGCTGGGGCAGGCTGAGAAGCAAGCAGGAATCCCGGGAGACGGGGGGTGGGCAACGGCCCCCTCGTGGAGTGAGGAGGGAACCCGTTGTTAAGATTTTGGCAGCTCAACACTGCTTGTGGCACCTTAGAGACTAACAAATTTATTTGAGCATAAGCTTTCGTGAGCTGCAGCTCACTGTAGTCCCCATTTCCCTGTTTGTCTGTATTATCACTGTCTGGTTCTGTGATTGTTTCTGTCTGCTGTATAATTAATTTTGCTGGGTGTAAACGAATTAAGGTGGTGGGATATAAATGGTTAAATAATCATGTTACAATATGTTAGGATTGGTTAGTTAAATTTCAGTAAAATGATTGGTAAAGGTATGGCTAAGCAGAACTCAAGTTTTACTATATAGGCTTCTGTCAATCAGGAAGAAGGGAGGTGGAATGAGGAAGGGGGAACTGGAATAATGTTTTGCTAAGGGGCAGGAAATTGGAAGCATGTTTTGCTAAAGGTGGGAATGGGAACAGGGACACAGGCAAGGTTCTGTGGTGTCAGAGCTGGGAAAGGGGACACTAAAGAAGGAAATTGGAATCATTGCTTGCTGGAAGTTCACCCCAATAAACATTGAATTGTTTGCACCTTTGAACTTCGGGTATTGTTGCTCTCTGTTCATGCGAGAAGGACCAGGGAAGTGAGCGGGTGAAGGAATAAACCCCTAACACTGGACACCTGCTATTAAGCACTTCTGATTAAGTTTCACACCAGGTCTCAAGTGTGTGGAAAGGTCAGGGCCATGTCCAAAACAGACAGCCATTCTCTTGTAAGGAAATGATTACTTTATGCTGTACGATAAAATCATCAAGGCTTGTGAACAAGCATGAATCTGTCATCTTTTCCGCTACTGAATTTCCCCTCTTTGGGTGTGTTCTCCCATGTACTGTGAGAAGAGATGAGACTTGGATCCTTACTCCAGTCTCTTCCTAATCCTGCAAAAGTTAGGATGCCTCCGTACAAACAGCCCCTGTGAGTGCTTGACAGGACTCAGCACTGATCCCTTGACCTAATTAAGACACTGGCCAGATCCTCAGTCTTGGTCTTGTAATCATATGGTGCTTCATTGACTTCAATGGAATAACGCTGATTGACCCGAGCTAAGTATCTAGCCTATTGTATTTACAAGCTTCAAAGCGAGTTCCATGTAGTCTTCAGACAGTGGAGGGGAAGCTTTCTCAAGGGCATCTGTTTAGTACCTTAATGACATCTATAAGACCACAGTTATCTTTTCTTCAGGTACATTCAAGATTACCCAGGCTCTGTGTTTTTAACTAGGAGTTCAAAAAAGAGACCAAGAAACTTCACTGGGAGTGGCTTATACCAGAGGTAGCTTTGGCACATAGTCAGTATTTGAAGTCAAGTAGCTGTTTGAGATCTAAACAATTCCCTTTGATGTGGAATAATTTTACCATGGGGCTCCCCAAGTAGAGAGAAAAGCTTGTTAACCCAACTGCAAACCCTGTTCTGGTCAATTTCACAGGCAATTCCAGTTTGGGTGAGAGTGGGGAGTCTTGGAATGCAGTGGTTCTCAACCAGCAGTACAGGTACCCCTAGGGGTACGCAGAGGTCTTCCAGGGGGCACATCAACTCATCTAGATATTTGTCTAGTTTTACAACAGGCTACATAAAAAGCACTAGCAAACTAAACTAAAGCAGTCCAGCAGTACAAACTAAAGTTTCATACAGACAATGACTTGTTTATACTGCTCTCTATAATATGCACTGAAATATAAGTACAATATATATATTGTAATTGATTTATTTTATAATTAGGGTAAAAATTGGAAAGCATGCAATTCTTCAGTAATAGTGTGCTGTGACAATTTTGTATTTTTATGTCTGATTTTGTAAGCAAGTAGATTTTAAGTGAGGTGAAACTTGTGGTATGCAAGACAAATCAGACTCCTGCAAGGGCTACAGTAGTCTGGAAAGGTGGAGAGCCACTGTTCTAATGGTGCACAGATGGACCTGCGCGTGCTGTAATTATCATTGATAAAAAGTTATGGTTTGTATATCCAGTATCCATCTGACCCATTAACAGAAATTATGTTTTCTCTTGATATGTGGCTTTTAGAAGAGTTTTGAAAAGCTTTAAAGCTTTCTTTAACTTTTAGATGTGATATGATTCAAAAGTACATTGATAAACTTCATACCTCAGTTCCTCATCTGTAAAATGGGGATAATACTTTCCTGCTTCATATGAGTGTTATGTGCATAAGGCACTCAGATATGTTGATGGGAACATAAGAAAGCCATACTGGGTCAGACCAAAGGTCCATCTAGCTCATCCTGTATCCTGTTTTCCGACAGTGGTCAATGCCAGGTGCCCCAGAGGGAATGAACAGAACAGGTAATCATCAAGTGATCTATCCCCTGTCACCCATTCTCAGCTTCTGGCAAACAGAGGCTAGGGATACCGTCCCTGCTCATCCTGGCTAACAGCCATTAATGAACCTATTCTCCATGAATTTATCTAGTTCTTTTTTGAACCCAGTTATAGTTTTGGCCTTCACAACATCCTCTGGCAAGGAGTTCCACAGGTTGACTATGCGTTGTGTGAAAAAATATTCCCTTTTCTTTGTTTTAAATCTGCTGCCTATTCATTTCATTCGGTGACTCCTAGTTCTTGTGTTATGAAAAGGAGTAAATAACATTTCCTTATTTACTTTCCTCATACCAGTCACAATTTTATAGACCTCTATCATATTCTCCCTTAGTCGTGCCTTTTCCAAGCTGAAAAGTCCCAGTCTTATTAGTCTCTCCTCAAATGGCAGCCGTTCCATACCCCTAATAATTTTTGTTACCCTTTTCTGAACCTTTTCCAATTCCAATATGTCTTTTTTGAGATGGGGCGACTACATCAGACCATCAGATGGGGACTGCTATAGTATTTGTGTGCAAGGCAGGCAATGGATAATTTCATTATGACTATGCCTAAAAAAAATGGGGCTTAATTCTGATCTCACTTACATTGTTCATCTGATCTCAGGAATAGCAGTGTCTTGAGTGACAGTTTAAAGAAAATTCACCACAAATATATATAAACACACAACAGAGCAATTTTGATTAGTTTACAACCATTCACCCACACCAATTCAAATTCCAAGTGATAAAAGCACTGGAAGAGATTCTGATCTCTGTAAGTCTGGTGCAAATAAGAAGTAACTCGTGTAAATCAGTAGTAAATGCACTTACACCAATGAAGTTTCATTGCTGCAAAGCCTGTCTGAGATCAGAATTGACTTAAATTTTAATTTGCAGAGAACAAAGTCTCTTACATGGGTCTTATAGCTCAAAAATGTTTACACTTAAAATAATTCTCTGTGAATAGCACATTGGTTGGTGTTGCTGGAAGCCTCTGACGTAGGATCTATCCGAATTTCTCTCTCTAACATTCTGGTCCTTCCTGTACAATTGTCTAAAAGTAAATTATTGAAGCGCGAAATTCCCAGCATTGTGGAATCCTGTGATAGACGCTGTATGTGCAGTTATACCTACATATAAGAGGGTTGAGTTAAAAGTGCCAGCCAGACATTTAATGTTATTTCCTTAATCTTGAGCAGCTGTTATCAGAGATAGGGGGCTACAGAACCAACATAGCAAGCTCAACTATAGAGTCCCAGCAGCCATGTGCCAGAAGAGCCTATGCTTGTCATTCCAGAACGATCAGTTCCTTGCCTTTGGAACCATTCTGAGCACCATGCTGATAGCCTCTGGGTTTCCCACAGGGTCTCAGTATATAGCATCAGGAAGTCCAAATGGCATGACTGAGCAGTAAGGCACTGGTGGGTTGAACTGTATTGGTACACTGTGGATACAAGGCTTGAGGGCCTTCAACCACCCGAGAAATTGGATTATGGGAGGATGCACACCGCAGAGCACCTGACAGTATTCAGAGAATAAACTATATTGTAAAGAGATTAAAAACAAGAGGCAGAGACATTTAAAATGACTTCAAACTCTGTGTTTGGGTACTTGGGCTGGTGGTGTTAACCCCAGTGATAGATCTGCCATAATTATACAGCTATGGATATCCATTACCATCCTGCTTGCTGGAGTTTGCAGTGCCCGTTTATTACAATAATATGCTAATGTAGCACTTTTCATCTGAGGATCTCCACATTCCTTGAAAAGACACAAAATTATCATTGTTCCCATTTTTACAAACGAGAAAGCTAAAACACGGAGAGGTTAAGGCTCACACTCAGCAAAACACTTAAGCGCGTGCTTAACTTTAAGCTCAGGGGTAGTCCATTGACTGCAAGGGGACTACTCAGAAGTCAATGAAGTGTTTAAAGTCAATGTTCAAGTGCTTTGTGGAAATGCAGCCTAACTGATTTTCCCAGGATCATACAGCAAGTCAGTGACCAAATCCAGGTGTCCTGACAGTGTAGCCCCTCTAATTATTATACCATGAATAGAGATACAGTACAGCTTTGATTTTATGAACACCAGTCTTACAAATGGCCAGTTGTACAAACCAATTTCCTGCCCAGGGGGTGGGGGGAGGAGAGGGGAGAAATCACAGTGACGTTGATGGAGAACAAGTCAACATCCTGTCACATTCCGATGCCTTCAGTGCACTGGAAATCACTTTGTGGTGATTTGAAGAACAAGAAGAAAGCCACGCAGGCCTCCATACTTCTGCTTATGCACCATATCTACCATCATTCGGAGACTTTTGATTTTATGACTTTCTCAGTCCCTCATTCGTTTGTAAAATAAGCGTTCTGCTGTAAATGGTATTTTTATTTGAAAATAACGAGTATTGCAGTAAATGCATTCTGTCCAGAGCCAGCTCCTAAAGGAGTCTTACACATCTCTTCCTGCAAAACAGTCAGGGCGTAAACATCATAATCAGCCAGAAGAAGATGTGCTCTGGTGGGTCTTGGGTGTCTTGTAAAGTATGTCTACACAGCTAATAAATTAATTAATAAATGGATTAACTAAAAATAAAAAGCATGATCTTAACTCAGGTTAGCGAACCCATATTAAAATAGCAGTGAAGACACAGAGAGTTTAACTTGGATTAGCAGCGCAAATTCAGCCCCAGGCTCCCATATAGGTGTTAACTTGAGCTGCTAACCTGAGTTAAAAGCAAAGTTGCTGTGTCTTCAGTGAGATTTTAGCACGTTAGATAACCTGGGTTAAGAACAGATCTTTTTTTGTAGTGTAGACATACCTGTAGAGACACGAGGCCAAAGACAGACTACCTGCAAAGCGCACCAGTAGCCTACTAATATGCATCCTATCTTATTGTTACTGTATGGTTTGCTCAGAGTGGTCTGTTTTGAAGAGTTTATGCAGCTAGCTCCTGACTGATTCCCTTGTCTCCATCTTAGGCTACCCCTATCCTGCAACCGGAAGTGTAATTTTCAGCTTGTTTGACGTACCTGGGCTAGCTTTAAAAATAACAGCAAGGAGGCCCAGCCCTCCGGGTACGTACTTGCATTGCTCGCATGCGCTGCAGCCTGCACCACCATGTCCTTACTGCTATTTTTAGCATGCTAGTCACATTAAAGCTAGCGCAGGTACATCTACATGAACAGCACTCCTCACCCCTGCCTGCAATGGAGAAATAGCCTTAGTGTAGCAATTACACGCTAAGGAACAGAGATAGGGTTGCTAACTTTCTGACCGCAGAAAACCGAACACCTTTGCCCCGCCCCCTTCCCTGCCCCTTCCCCGAGGCCCTGCCCTGCCCTCACTCACTCTGTCCCCACTCCTTCAATTGCTTGCTCTCCCTCACCCTTGCTCACTCGCTCATATTCACTGGGCTGAGGCAAGGGGGTGCGATGTGGGCTTCGGCTGGGGCATGGGCTCAAGGTGGGGCCAGAAATGAGAGGTTCAGGGTGCAGGAGGGGGATCCAGGCTGGCATAGGAGGTTGGGGGGTGCAGGCTCTGGGATGGGGCTAGGGATGAAAGGTTTGGGATGCAGGAGGGGGCTCCAGGCTTGGGAGAGGGGCCGAGGGGTTTGGAGTGTGGGAGGGGTCTCAGGGCTGGTGCAGGGGGCTGGGGTACGGGAGTGGGTGTGGGCTCTGGGACGGAGTTTGAGTGCGGGAGGGGGCTCAGGGCTGGGCAGCGGATTTGGCGTGCGGGAGGGGGTGTGTCATAAATATAAAGGGAAGGGTAACCACCTTTCTGAATACAGTGCTATAAAATCCCTCCTGGCCAGAGGCAACATCCTATTACCTGTAAAGGGTTAAGAAGCTCAGCTAACCTGGCTGGCACCTGACCCAAAGGACCAATAAGGGAACAAGATACTTTCAAATTTGGGCGGGGGGGGGAGGCTTTTGTTTGTGCTCTTTGTTTACTTGTTTGTTCTCTCTTGGGACTGAGAGAGGCCAGACAGAAATCCATCTTCTCCAACACATCCTAATTCAAGTCTCCAATATTGCAACCAGTATAGGTAAACCAGGCAAGGCGGATCTTGTTATCTTTTGTTTTATGTGAATTTTCCCTGTGTCAAGAGGGAGGTTTATTCCTGTTTTCTGTAACTTTAAGGTTTTGGGGGGATCCTCTGTGTTTTGAATCTGAATACCCTGTAAAGTATTTTCCATCCTGATTTTATAGAGAGATGATTTTACCTTTCTTTTTTTTAAAAATGAAATCCTTCTTTTAAGAACCTGACTGATTTTTCCATTGTTCCAAGATCCAGCGGTTTGGGTCTTTGATGATTTTGTAACAAACTGGTTAGGATATTACTCTCAAGCCTCCCTAGGAAAGGGTGTGTGTAGGGCTTGGAGGGATATTTTGCGGGAAGACGTCTCCAAGTGGTCTCCTTCTCTGTTCTTTGTTTAAAACGCTTGGTGGTGGCAGCATACTGTTCAAGGACAAGGCAAAGTTTGTACCTTGGGAAAGTTTTTAACCTAAGCTGGTAAGAATAAGCTTAGGCAGTCTTTCATGCGGGTCCCCAGATCTGTACCCTAGAGTTCAGAGTGGGGAAGGAACCCTGACAGGGTGCAGGGTGCGGGCTCTGGGAGGGAGTCTGGGTGCGGGATGGGGCTCAGGGCTTGGACAGGGGATTGGGGCATGGGAAGAGGGTTGGGGTGCAGGCTCTGGGTGGCGCTTACCTCAGGAGGCTCTTAGAAACAGTCAGCATGTCCCTCCAACTCCTAGGCGCAGGAGTTACCAGGAGGGCGCCACACGCTGTCCCCGCCCAAGGTGCAGGTGCTGCTGCGAGTGCTGGCTTCGCAGCTCTCATTGGCTGGGAACCGCAGCCAATGGGAGCTGCAGAGGCAGTGCCTGCAGCCGGGGTCAGTGTACAGAGACCCCTAGCTGCTCCTGTGCCTAGGAGCCGGAGGGACATGCTGTCTACTTCCAGGAGCTGTGCGGAGCTGGCTGCTGTGGCCAATCAGACTTTTAGCGGCCTGGTCAGGTGTGCTGACCGGAGATGCCATGCAGTGGGGTGGGATGGAACATTTTTAACATTGTACTTACAAGGAATGAATTGTTCCCCTTTCTGAATCAGTCTGTATAACAATGTGAGTGGCTGAGCATAAGAAGGAAGATTTAAGCTGCAAGAAGAGCAGTCAGGAAGATGAAATCCATCCCCCAACCCAAATTCAAGCGTGGAGTATGGCTGTCTATGTGCTGGAGTAGCAGTTGGAGCTGCTATGCAGCAGTGGCATAGGGTGTGGGCCACAGGATCAGTGCAAATATGGATCCTTCCCCAGATCTCCATCACTGTCCTCCATGCTGGCCTATGCTGTGAGATCCTTTCCGCATCATACAGGTACAAAGCCACCCCTGCATGGTTGCTCTGTCTCCAGCACAGTCCCCAAATGAGGGACTCTAAGTGCCGCAGAGGAACTTGGACTGGGCTTGCACAGCGGTAACTGGGCAAATATATCTCCTGAGAGATACAAAGCCTATGTTGTGAAGGGAGAAATTAGGCTAATGGCTCTAACTGGTGGGAGGAGAAGCAACAGGGGAGGAGTTAGACACTTGAGGACATGAGACCCAAACACTGCAGACAAAGCTGCCATCTCCACGGGAAAGGGAAACAAGCCAGGGATTGTGAGGGAGCTGTCAAAGCCCAGATTGCTCCTGCCGTTTGTGCTGACCTACAGAGAGCCAGCTGCTGTGCTATTTGAGTGGCTTTGGCTTGTTTTCTTAAATGGCTTTTTCTAAAGGAAATAAAACAATGCTGATATTTA
This sequence comes from Lepidochelys olivacea, assembly GCF_965140295.1. Taxonomy (NCBI): domain Eukaryota; kingdom Metazoa; phylum Chordata; order Testudines; family Cheloniidae; genus Lepidochelys; species Lepidochelys olivacea. Next base: position 20,965,180 of record NC_140412.1, on the reverse strand, counting down.
AGAGAGTTGCTGAAAGACGAGTGGAGCAGTGTGCAGCATGGGCAGTCGTATTCCTCTGGCTCTTCGCATCACTTGGATCGTTTCTTTTTAGCAGCACTTTGGGACTGTGAGTGAGAGCCAGAGATCTGCTGAATACTGTGTGTGTGTGTGTGGGGGGGGGGATTCGATCTAAGTTACGCAACTTCAGCTACGTGAATAACGTAGCTGAAGTCGATGTACTTAGATCTACTTACCGTGGTGTCTTCACCGTGGTGAGTCGACTGCTGCTGCTCCCCCGTCGACTCCACCTGCGCCTCTCACAGTGCTGGAGTACAGGAGTTGACTGGAGAGTGCTCAGGGGTCGATTTATCGCATCTAGACTAGACGTGATAAATCTGCCCGCCGATCCGGCGGGTAGTGTAGACATACCCAGAAAGAAAAACTGGACAAAGGCACCTTAGACTGCTCTAGATTGTTTCATTCTTCCTACCTAGCCTCATTCATCACTTCAATATGTTGTTTTGGGTGGGTTTACTTGAACCCTTAGTATCTGCTGCGTACTATAGACTGCGTACTACAGCCTCACCTGATAGAAAGATACTGGCTGATCACCAGGAAGAAGAAAGAAAAGACTTGCACCTCCCTGAACTGAGCCAAAAAAACCCATGTGTGGTAAAAACATCCATGGAAGAATCAGAAAAGATGGACTGAAAATCTTCAACCAAGTCAGCATATACTGTGTATAGGCTGAGAGAGATCAGAAGTCATCAGGTGATAATGACACTGCTAAGCACCTAAAGAGTCAGCAGCATCAAGCATTGTCTCTTCTTTGAACTCCGATGCACTAGCCAGGTACACAGGAAAAGCACTGGGAACTTTTGCATTTCATTTCCTGTTTGGTCAGCGTGGCGAACTCAGCAGCACAGGTGACCATGCAGTCCCCCCAGAATCGTAGAGCGTAGAGTGTTTCTATGCTCCCCCATCATCTCCATCCTTGAGGTTATCGCAGATTAGAAGATGGAAAAAATGCACTCATGATGACATGTTTTCTGAGCTCATGCAGTCCTCCTGCACTGATAGGGCACAGCTTAATGCATGGAGGCATTCAGTGGCAGAGGCCAGGAAAGAGTTGCTGTGTTTGCTTAACAGAAAAGTATCATGCCTCACTAGCAATCCTGCCTGAGCCAGGTCGCTGTGTCACATGCACTCCGTGCTGTGTCAGCCTTGGGCAGGGCATGACCGCTTTGTGAGCAGGAAGGCCATAGATATAGACATTGCACTAGGTAGTTTCTGTAGCTAGAGAAAACATTCCTGCATTCAGCAAAGTCTGTGGCAAGAGAAGAGAAACCCCATTCAAGTTGGGTTTCTGTAGTGTAGTGGTTATCATGTTTGCCTAACACATGAAAGGGCCCTGGTTCAAAACCAGGTGGAAACAGGTCACTGTTTCTTTCTCTGACTCCCCTCCTGCATTTTTAGTCTTAGAACAGACTGCACTGTGAAATTTTACTTTGAATTATATCAATTATGAGTTAAATAATTTTTCCCTGGAAAAATCATGGAGCAGGTCCTCAAAGAATCAATCCTGAAGCACTTGCATGAAAGGAAAGTGATCAGGAACAGCCAGCATGGATTCACCAAGGGAAGGTCATGCCTGACTAATCTAATCGCCTTTTATGATGAGATTACTGGTTCTGTGGATGAAGGGAAAGCAGTGGATGTATTGTTTCTTGACTTTAGCAAAGCTTTTGACACGGTCTCCCATAGTATTCTTGTCAGCAAGTTAAGGAAGTATGGGCTGGATGAATGCACTATAAGGTGGGTAGAAAGCTGGCTAGATTGTCGGGCTCAACGGGTAGTGATCAATGGCTCCATGTCTAGTTGGCAGCCGGTATCAAGTGGAGTGCCCCAAGGGTCGGTCCTGGGGCCGGTTTTATTCAATATCTTCATAAATGATCTGGAGGATGGTGTGGATTGCACTCTCAGCAAATTTGCGGATGATACTAAACTGGGAGGAGTGGTAGATATGCTGGAGGGGAGGGATAGGATACAGAAGGACCTAGACCAATTGGAAGATTGGGCCAAAAGGAATCTGATGAGGTTCAATAAGGATAAGTGCAGGGTCCTGCACTTAGGACGGAAGAACCCAATGCACAGCTACAGACTAGGGACCGAATGGCTAGGCAGCAGTTCTGCGGAAAAGGACCTAAGGGTGACAGTGGACGAGAAGCTGGATATGAGTCAGCAGTGTGCCCTTGTTGCCAAGAAGGCCAATGGCATTTTGGGATGTATAAGTAGGGGCATAGCGAGCAGATCGAGGGACGTGATCGTTCCCCTCTATTCGAGATTGGTGAGGCCTCATCTGGAGTACTGTGTCCAGTTTTGGGCCCCACACTTCAAGAAGGATGTGGATAAATTGGAGAGAGTCCAGCGAAGGGCAACAAAAACGATTAGGGGACTGGAACACATGAGTTATGAGGAGAGGCTGAGGGAGCTGGGATTGTTTAGTCTGCAGAAGAGAAGAATGAGGGGGGATTTGATAGCTGCTTTCAACTACCTGAAAGGGGGTTCCAAAGAGGATGGCTCTAGACTGTTCTCAATGGTAGCAGATGACAGAACGAGGAGTAATGGTCTCAAGTTGCAGTGGGGGAGGTTTAGATTGGATATTAGGAAAAACTTTTTCACTAAGAGGGTGGTGAAACACTGGAATGCGTTACCTAGGGAGGTGGTAGAATCTCCTTCCTTAGAGGTTTTTAAGGTCAGGCTTGACAAAGCCCTGGCTGGGATGATTTAACTGGGAATTGGTCCTGCTTTGAGCAGGGGGTTGGACTAGATGACCTTCTGGGGTCCCTTCCAACCCTGATATTCTATGATTCTATGAAATAATATGGAAGCTCTCTCTAAGTTATAGTCCCGGGTTCCTTACTCTTTCAGCTGCTCTGATAAATTAACATTTTTATTAGGGGCGGGGGAAAATTTTCATGAAGCCTTTAATAGGGACTAAATGCTATCTAGGACTCTGAAATAATCTTAACGTGGTCCATAGAGTGCAATCCTTTGTTCTGGATTTGTCATTCCACAAGTTGAACTGCTCCTTACTACTGTCCAGGCTTCATGAGCCATGGGAGCAAGGAGCAGGCTGGGGTAGGTGCGACCGCTGCTGGGAGAGCAGCCTGAGGCAGAAGCCTCCAGCTCGCATGATATTCCAGGCAGGACTGAATCTCCATGAGATGAAACTTAAAGAAGAGAATAACCTGGAGTCACTCCCATTCGGTGCTCTAAGAGGAGGATATCCATGTCTGTCCAGGCACCCCTGATCGATCTCACCGAGGTCTGCCAGGAGCACCCAGGAGATGTACCATGGCTATCAGTCCTACTGCACCATCTGCCGTGAAGGCAAGGAGCTGCTGCTGTGTAGCAATGCAGTACCGCATCTGCCAGCAGCACCCAGGAGATGTACGGTGAAGGTGAGCTGAGCAGGCTCCATGCTTGCCATGGTATGGCAACCATGGCAGCGAGCTGAGCGGGGCCAGCGGCCGGGACCCAGCTGGCAGGAGCCGCTGGACAGAGCCCCAGACTGGCAGCAGGTTGAGCCGCTCAGCCTGCTGCCAGTCTGGGGCTCTGTCCGCCTCCCCGCTCAGCCCGCTGCCTGCCTGGAGTTCCAATCATCCAGGTAGGCAGCGGTCTGAGCGGGGCCGGCGGACAGGACCCTGGAAAAAAGGCGCGAAACGATTTTCTGCCGTTGCTTTCACGGAGGGAGGGAGGGGGGCCCGACGACATGTACCCAGAACCACCCGCAACAAAGTTTTTGCCCTATCAGGCATTGGGAGCTTAACTCAGAATTCCAATGGGCAGCGGAGACTGCGGGAACTGTGGGATAGCTACTCACAGTGCACCACTCTGTAAGTCGATGCTAGCCATGGTAGTGAGGACACACACTGCCGACTTAATGTGCTTAGTGTGGACATACGCAATCGACTGTATAAAATCGAATTCTAAAAATCGACTTCTATAAAATCGACCTAATTTCGTAGTGTAGACATACCCTATCCAGAGCAGTCACAATGGAGTTCCCGGAGGCCAGTACCGTCGAATTGCGTCCACACTACCCCAAATTCGACATGGCGATGTACATTTTAGTGCTAATCCCCTCATCGGGGAGGAGTTCAGAAATCGATTTTAAGAGCCCTTTAAGTTGACAAAATGGCTTCGTCCAGTGGATGGGTGCAGGGTTAAATCAATCTAACACTGCTAAATTCGACCTAAACTTGAAGCGTAGACCAGGGCTAGCTCAATGCCAAAGTGCATGAATCCTTTCAAAGTGATTGCTCTTGAGATTCAGTTACCAGGGCTGATGTGCTTTTGTCAAGCTTTCTAGGTGACTATGCTCTATCTAATAACTCTGCCAGTCGACATGTGTCTCTGTAATGTAGGATACTCTATACAGCTCTATTGCTGTGAATATGCAGTTTCATATACTACAACTTCAACGTTAACCGAATGAAAACAAAAAAATAAAATAGCAAAATAGAAGTCAGTTTATTCCAGGGAGAATATGAGGTTCAAAACTCTATTTTGTAAACACAACCAAATGTTCCCTGCTTCTGTAACTAACAACAGTTTAGACCACAAAACTGAATCCTTATTCAGACATAACCAGCTTTTCAGTCTTGGTGAATTTTCTTTACTTTCTGCACCTTGTCCTACTTGGGCAATTAATCAAAACCAATCAGAGGAAGGATGGTCCTGTGATTAAGCCACTGAACTGAGACTCAGGGAACCTGGGTTCAGTCCCTGGCTCTGTGATAAAATTCCTGTGTGACTTTACTCCCAGCATTTAATCTCTCTGTGTCTCAGTTCCTCATCTGTAAAATGGAGATAGTACTACTCCCCTTGTACATCCTTTCTATTTAAGCTGAAAGCTTTTTGGGAAAGAGATTGTGTTTTAATATGTTTGTACAGTACCTAAGACAATGGAGCCCTGATATTGACTGGGGCAACTAGGCACTGCTGCAATATAACTAAATATCAATGCAGTGATCTGTCAATCCAGAAAGAGAAAAATGTGGCCATTCTTAGTATGATGGAGGAGGGGAAATCTTACCCCGATATGTGTCTATGTATAAACGTCTCAACAGTAAAAAACATGTTCTAAAATACTACGTAAGGGAAAGCCTGGGAGTAGGATAATACTTCTGGAGGTTGAACTGCTAGTTCTTTTGCGATGAATTGGGACTATGTCTAGACAATTAATAACTGTGTGAGATTATGAACTCGATGGGTCTGAAACATTTCCTTATTTATTTTCTCCATACCAGGCATGATTTTATAGACCTCTATCATATTCCCCCCACCCTTAGTTGTCTCTTTTCCAAGCTGAAAAGTCCCAGTCTTATTAATCTCTCCTGATATGGAAGCTGTTCTATACCCCTAATAATTTTTGTTGCCCTTTTCCAATTCCAATATATATTTTGTGAGATGGGGCAACCAGATGTACATGCAGTATTCAAGATGTGGGCGTACCATGGATTTATACAAAGGCAATATCATATTTTCTGTCTTATTATCTATCCTTTTCCTAATGATTCCCAACATTCTGTTAGCTTTTTTGACTGCCACTGCACATTGAGTGGATGTTTTCAGAGAACTATCCACAAAGACTCCAAGAGCTCTTTCTTGAGTGATAACAGCTAATTTAGAATTCATCATTTTATATGTATAGTTGGGATTATGTTTTCCAGTGTGCATTACTTTGCATGTATCAACATTCAATTTCATCTGCCATTTTGTTGCCCAGTCACCCAGTTTTGTGAGGTCCCTTTGTAACTCACTGCAGTCTTCTTTGGACTTAACTATCCTGAGTAATTTTGTTTCATCTCCAAATTTTGCCACCTCACTGTACAGTAAATTATCTGTATAAAAATAAACTTTCTTCATCGTCCAGTAAAACCATGGATGAGTTCATAATCAGGACCAGCAAATGCCAGATAGACTCAACAGATGAAAAGATTGCTCAGTTCATTTATGCAACAAATTCTTCTTTTTGTCTTGTTCAGAACAAACATTTCATTGACATGGTTCAGTCATTATGACCAGACCACACTCATTGCTGGAAGGCTGCTGGATACAGTGAAAAAAAAATTGATGGGCAATTCATTAATCTGAGTCTTGATGTCTGGTGCAATGTACACAATGATCCAGTAATACAATGAAATTCAGTGGTTGAGTGTTTGTGCTATTTATTAAGAACTGACCTATTCTGATGACAATTTGTGAAGAAAATTGTGACAAAATAGATGGAACTATCACAGCCAAAGTTGTCAACATCAAACTAAAGAGAAATGAAGCAGATATGCTGAATATACTCAAACATATTTCCATAGCCTTGGACAGACTGCAAGAAGATTACTTCAGTATTGCTGATGCAGTTGAAATTAGGAAAGAACATCAAGAGACACTGAAGAAAGAAATACCCAACAACAAAGTTAAATTTCAGGCTGTAAAGAAGCGGATTGATCAAGCATTTATGCCACTTCATTTTCTTGCCAATATTCTCAACACAAAGTACCAGGGGAGATGCCTAACTGCTATAGAACTGCTGCTATGACTTGGCATTTAATAATCACCCATCAAACATGCCAACCATAATAAATTTCAGGGCTGGAGATGAACCATTCAAGCAGTATATGTTTGCTGATGTTTTACAGAGAGTCGCACCACTGAACTGTTGGAAATCACTAGCTACGCTAGCTTTTGACAGCCGTAGCCTCATCTGCAGGCACGAAAAAAATATTTTCTTCATTTGGATGAATTCATTCAATGTTGAGAAATTGACTGGGAATTGAAAAACCAGGAAAATTTGTCTTTCTGTTCCAGTCTATGAGTAAAAGTTTGAAGGAGAGCCTAAGTACTTTAGTAGTTGTCTCATTTTCAAGTGACTTAGGCGAGTAGGAACTTAAGTTCCAGTCACTTTCACTTAGGCATATTTGAAAATTTTACTAGGCTGACCTGGAATTCACTGGTTTAATTCACTGACTACAATTAATCCTTCTGTTCCTATAATAAATCATCTAGCTGTAAATTTGAAATATGTTTTGAGAAGAGAAGTTTATATATCCATAAAATTTAAGGTCATTTTTTAAAATAAAAAATTATATGCTGTTTTGTGGGTTTAATTAAATTCCAATTACCATCCTAATGCAGTTTGACACAAATCATGAACAAAAAGTTAATTATCTTGTAAATAAGCAATATATCATTCACCATTTACTAACATACTAAAAATGTACAATTAGTAAGAATCTGATAATATTAAGCTATATAATTGCTTAAATAAATCTATATAGTTATAGTGTACCCTCCTATGTAGCAAAAAGATGTACCAAATCTAGTGTAGAGGCTCTATTTACTTGTAAGTAAATGTTGTAATGGTTATATCAAGAATACACCTTTCTTAGGAAAATAACTGAAATACAAATGGAAAAGTTGATTAAAATTGATGATTTAAATCTAGGCTTTCCACTTGGTGATTCAAATCATGATTTAAATTGCTGATTGAAATAAATCCACCTGGTCCTCAGTTGTTCCAAAGTCCTGTTAGGAACATGGAGGGGATATTTCTAGGCACTGCTTTAGTAAGTGTAACTCAATGTATTCATGTCTGAAGGTCGGTGACATCATAGCAGAATTTTCAGAAGCCTTCAGCCTCCATCGCTAGCCTCAAGCATTCAGCAGTGACCTTTCAGTGTTCTGCTGCACACCATCCATCCGTCCACACATCCATCTCCTTGCTGGTCGCCCTGTACTATGATGACCCTCCACCATTCCTTCCATGATAACTTTCTCAAAGTTATTTCTGAGGTGATTTCCATCCCTATGCCTAATGTGACCAAAGTACATAATTTTGCATCTGTTGATTTCCACTATCCAGGTCTGTTTCTCTCCAGTCATATTTCTCACATAAACATTCACCCTTTTTTCCATCCAGGAGATATGCAAGAGTGTTTGCCAGTGCCACACTTCAAAAGCTTCAATTTTCTTTTTGTCAGCAGCATTAACTTCCTACTATTCACATCCATAAATGGCTATGGAAAAAATTAGGCATTCCATCAATCACACCTTTATTCTTTGGGAGATGCCATGGTTTTTCCAGTTTCTGAAGGGAGGCCAGAACTGAGTGAGCCATCCCAAGTCTTCTTCTAATTTTTTTGGAATAGTCACATTGGTCGATCATATATGATCCCAGATAATTAAATTAATGTACTGCCTTTACAGCTTGTCCATTAATTGTGATGTCCACTTGCATCCTGTTTTTGTTAGTTGTGTCAGCGAATATTCATTTTGTTTTCATTAGATTCTGGAATAGTCCATATTCCTCACTAACTGTTTTTACAGACTCCAACATTTGTTGCCTTGCATTGGTGGTTGTAGCAAAGAGCATCATGTCATCAGCATGTCTGAGGTTGGTTAAGAGGTGGAAATGGAAATCCCAGCTCCTTCCACTTGTCAAAACCTCCCAAGGCTTGTCTTGTAATAAATTCTGTGTGTATCTTAAAGAGGCTTGGGGACAAAATACGCCCTTTTCTCCATGCTGCCCAATGGAAAACTACTCACTGTTGCCTACTACTGTTCGTACTGTGGTCTGTTGGTGGTAGAGGCTTGCGATGAGTTCAGTGGGATGCTTTGGAATACTTGTGTCTGCCAGTGTCCTCCAAAGAAGGTTGTGTCAGACAGTATCAAATGCTTTTGAGTAGTCGATGAAGCACATAATCTGAGGGTGATTGTGCTCTCTGCATTTTTCAATGATGTCACAGATATTTGTGATTTTGTCACATGTGCCTTGGCCCTCTCTGACACCAGCTTGTTGTGGTGGCAGTTCTGCTTCTACTCTGCATTTCATGCGATTCTGGATTATGTAGAGCAGAACTTCATCTGCATGCGATACGGAGATGGCACGATAGTTCCTACATTCTGTCTCCTTTCTTTGGTAAGGGTAGAAAAATTCCCTTTGTCCAGTCATCTGGCCAAAATCTAGTCATCTATACATCATTACAAATTTTCCACATAAGATCTGTACTGCATTTACCAACTGCTTTTGATAATATTGCTGGCACATTATCTACCCTGATGCTTTCGCAGGCTTCATTTTCATAATAGCATGCCCTGCTTCCTGTCAAGGGAATGATGGCTCTGGCTCCGTGCTCTCTTTTCTGTTGTCTGTAGAATGAGTGGCTCTGGTGAGGCATACTAATCTCGCCACCTGCATTTAATATCATCATCCTCAGTGGGCACTCTGCCATCATGTTCTTTTATTATGTTTGATCACAGGGAAAATATTTTGGTAAGAAGTCCAACCATTTGAACATACATTTTGTATTATTACTCCCTTTATAATTCTCAAGTTCGGGACATTTTGCCCTTATATATCTGCTCTTGTCTGGTCTAATCTGCCTTTGAATCTGTCTGCTCATCTTACATTCTCTCTTACGTTCGTCTATCTCTAAGCTGTTCTCGTCCACTCTGCGTCATTTTTCTGCCAGCTCAAATACCTTCCCTGTTAATCATGGTGTGGTCTGATACTGACTTTTCAGAACGCGTGCTTGAGGTTATTCTCCTCTGTCACCGGTGCCAATGTCAAATCCATTCTGGAGAGAAGTTGTCACGGTTCCTCCCCCACTCTGAACTCTAGGGTACAGATGTGGGGACCTGCATGAAAAACCTCCTAAGCTTATCTTTACCAGCTTAGGTCAAAACTTCCCCAAGGTACAAAATATTACCCCCGTTATCCTTGGACTGGCCGCTACCACCACCAAACTAATACTGGTTACTGGGGAAGAGCTGTTTGGACGCGTCCTTCCCCCCAAAATACTTCCCAAAACCTTGCACCCCACTTCCTGGACAAGGTTTGGTAAAAAGCCTCACCAATTTGCCTAGGTGACTACAGACCCAGACCCTTGGATCTTAAGAACAATGAACAATCCTCCCAACACTTGCACTCCCCCTTTCCTGGGAAATGTTGGATAAAAAGCCTCACCAATTTGCATAGGTGACCACAGACCCAAACCCTTGGATCTGAAAATAATGAAAAAGCATTCAGTTTTTTACAAGAAGACTTTTAATAAAAAATAGAAGTAAATAGAAATAAAGAAATCCCCCCTGTAAAATCAGGATGGTAGATATCTTACAGGGTAATTAGATTCAAAAACATAGAGAACCCCTCTAGGCAAAACCTTAAGTTACAAAAAAGATACACAGACAGAAATAGTTATTCTATTCAGCACAATTCTTTTCTCAGCCATTTAAAGAAATCATAATCTAACGCATGCCTAGCTAGATTACTTACTAAAAGTTCTAAGACTCCATTCCTGTTCTGTCCCTGGCAAGAGCAGCATACAGACAGACACAGACCCTTTGTTTCTCTCCCTCCTCCCAGCTTTTGAAAGTATCTTGTCTCCTCATTGGTCATTTTGGTCAGGTGCCAGCGAGGTTACCTTTAGCTTCTTAACCCTTTACAGGTGAGAGGAGCTTTCCCCTGGCCAGGAGGGATTTCAAAGGGGTTTACCCTTCCCTTTCTATTTATGACAGAAGTTCCATAATTTTTGTTGATTCTTGACAAGTCCAAACACAATGGACCTGTCCAACACTGTATCTTTTTAAGTTTTACTTTGATGTTTGAGGCAAATAGCTGATGGTCTGACCCACAATCTGCACTCGGGAATGTCTTTGTCCATTGAACACTTGATCTCCAGCATTGCTGTGTGATGACAAAGTTGATTTGGTTCTTTGTCATGCTTTAGTCAGGTGGTATTTCCTTGTCCTTTAACGAATTTTTCCAAGAGAAGACCTGGCTTAGCAATCTGCCACTCTGCCATTTGAAAAGAAGGTTCCAAAACACACACACTTTTGTTGTGGGGCTTGCCAAGGGGCATCAATTGATACACAGTCTTCAGCAATGATAGAAGATTAATTGGGCTGTGAGCACATGTATCTTTTCTGAGCCACTTTCTTACTATAGAGGGGCCCAAAGCAAATCCCCAGATCACAGCACAAACAAAGGAAGAAATAGTTAAGGAGTACTTGTGGCACCTTAGAGACTAACAAAGTTATTTGAGCATAAGCTTTCATGAACTACAGCTTACTTCATAGGATGCATGCAGTGGAAAATACAGTGGGGAGATTTTATATACACAGAGAACATGAAACAATGGGTGTTACCATACACACTGCAACGAGAGTGATCAGGTCACGTGAGCTATTACCAGCAGGAAAGAAAAAAAACAAAAAACCTTTTGTAGTGATAATCAAGGTGGGCCATTTCCAGCAGCTGACAAGAACATGTGAGGAACAGTTGGGAGGGGGGAATAAACATGAGGAAATAGTTTTACTTTGTATAATGACACATCCACTCCGAGTCTTTATTCAAGCCTAATTTAATGGTGTCTAGTTTGCAAATTAATTCCAATTCAGCAGTCTCTCCTTGGAGTCTGTTTTTGAAAATTTTCTGTTGAAGAATTGCAACTTTTAGGTCTGTAATCAAGTGACCAGAGAGACTGAAGTGTTCTCCGACTGGTTTTTGAATGTTGTAATTCTTGACATCTGATTTGTGTCCATTTATTCTTTTATGTAGAGACTGTCCGGTTTGGCCAATGTACATGGCAGAGGGGCATTGCTGGCACATGATGGCATATATCACATTGGTAGATGTGCAGGTGAACAAGCCTCTGATAGTGTAGCTGATGTGATTAGGCCCTATGATGGTGTCCCATGAATAGATATGTGAACAGAGTTGGCAAAGGGCTTTGTTGCAAGGATAGGTTCCTGAGTTAGTGTTTTTGTTGTGTGGTTGCTGGTGAGTATTTGCTTCAGGTTGGGGGGCTGTCTGTCTCCCAAGACCTGTGAGAGTGATGGGTCATCCTTCAGGATAGGTTGTAGATCCTTGATGATGCGCTGGAGAGGTTTTAGTTGGGGGCTGAAGGTGATGGCTAGTGGCGTTCTGTTATTTTCTTTGTTAGGCCTGTCCTGTAGTAGGTAACTTCTGGGTACTCTTTTGGCTCTGTCAATCTGTTTCTTCACTTCAGCAGGTGGGTATTGTAGTTGTAAGAAAGTTTGATAGAGATCTTGTAGGTGTTTGTCTCTGTCTCAGAGGTTGGAGCAAATGCGGTTGTATCGTAGAGCTTCGCTGTAGATGATGGATTGTGTGGTGTGGTCTGGGTGAAAGCTGGAGGCATGTAGGTAGGAATAGCGGTTCAGTAGGTTTCCGGTATAGGGTGGTGTTTAAGTGACCATCACTTATTAGTATCGTAGTGTCCAGGAAGTGGATTTCTTGTGTGGACTGGTCCAGGCTGAGGTTGATGTTGGGATGGAAATTGTTGAAATCATGGTGGAATTCCTCAAGGGCTTTTTTCCATGGGTCCAGAGGATGAAGATATCATCAATGTAGCGCAAGTAGAGTATGGGCGTTAGGGGACGAGAGCTGAGGAAGCGTTGTTCTAAGTCAGCCATAAAAATGTTGGCATACTGTGGAGAAATAGTTGTTAACATCACGCAACACAGTACAGGGTAAGGCCAGAGGCCCAGATTCTGGGCTGACCTACACCCACCCCATGCAATCACTGCTCCACACTGGTCTTCTCGAGACAATGTTTGTGTAGCGGACACCCCTTGGGTAGACATTGTGGATCAGGGCTGAAGGGGCTTTTCTGGTGCCCGTAGTTTCTCACAGGCTCAATTAACAGACATGAATGAGTGGGAGCCGTGGAAAAGCTGACTTGAGTAGAGCCCACTCCTGAACTCGGCTACATCTGCCATTTCAGATTCTGCACACACAGTACAGGGGAAGATTGGTAGCTAATAAATTCAGATTCATCTTATGGATTCTGATTTTGAATCAGATGGTGATTGTGCAGCTACAAACTGCCCACAATGCAGTGTTCATTGAGTCCTTAGGCAGTTGAGATGCATCAAGAGAAACTAGGGAGTTACTAACAGTGAAGCAAACGTGACTGAAAGCCAGGGAGAGGGAGGAAAGTGCTTTGGTGTAATAGAAAATGACCGGCATACACTATGTGATGCATTGTTACTCACGTCTTAATGGCAGTAATGGAAAAGGAGACTTTTAGGGCTAATCTAATTTACCCAGGTTTTTATTGCAATTATGCATAACAATTCCACCCACCTATAGCACAAGTTAAGTTTAGATAACCCTACTTAGTAATGCAGTGCAGTATGTGCTCTAATCTAGTTTCTAATGAATAAAAGTCTGCATGTTGGCATGTTCTATAAATAAAAAGCACAGGCCAATAGTTGAACACTGAAAGTGCTAATAATTCCGGAGAGTAAGCAGTTGCTGAATGCTAACATAAAACCAAATGCCCGTTAAACCGTACATTTAGTGACAAACCCAAGCTGCAAAATTCATGTCCTAATTTGAACACCTCGGAATTTTAAAGGAACATTTGGATCTGAGGTTTTGGTTTGGCACAGTGTAAAAAGAGAGGCTATTTGCAAGAACAGGTCTTAGATCAAGGTTTCAATTCTGAGTGTCCCTCAGTGTTTGGAGATATTTGGCCTATGGCTTCATAAAGCATTATAGTCAGAAAGGGTTAAGCTTTTCCATTCCAAAGCGCTAAGTATGGAATATAGAGAGACACCAATGGACTAAGGAAAAATGCAAAAGGTTAGAGAAACCTGTCTAAGGCTGACAGGCAAATACTTTGAAGATGACCTTGTGAATCATGCAGACATACAATATTTCATTCTTCGGTGCCTTGTGTTGTTATTTATACCTGTAAAAGGTGGTGGAAAAACTCTCTAAATCTAAGTGTAACCCTTCTGCCAGGTGGTGCCAGCAGGAACAAGGGCTGGGTTCACTATCCAGGGGTTCCTCTCAACAATACAAACCAGAACTGGCCCCATAATCTGAGAAAATTTAACGCCACCACTGGGCACCTCTAAGAGGCAACTCTTCCCCAATCACAAGCACCAAGGGTTGATCTACACTACCGCTAAAGTTGATGTGATTTACATCCCTTGCGGGTGTGAATAACACACCCACCTGAGTAACGCAAGTTAGACTGACCTAAGCACTGTCCACACCAGCGCTATGTCGGTGGAAGACGGTCTTCCACTGACATAGACTCCACCTCTTGTGGAGGTGGAGTGATTCTGCCGACAGGCAAGCACTCTCCCGTCAGCCTAGAGAGTCTTAACCAGGTGCAGCTGCATTGGTACAGCTGAGCGCTGTATCACTCTCGTGTAGACTTGCCGTGAGTCTCTGTATAACAAAATAAAACTTTGATTAAAAGGGAGAGGAAACTCAGGATTAATTTGGGAAAACACTACAATAGTGATTCAAAAGCATGTAAACCGCAGGTAAACATCCACCCCACCGTGTGTTGGGCAGTGTCCTTTGCCTCAGTTTCCCACCTTGTGGTGTGAAAGTCTAACAAAGGGACATGACTTCTCTTCTCTTTTCCCTCTGCTGCACTCCACTCAGAGTTTGTTATCCAGGGTCAGCAACATCCCTAGAATCTGGGGACGTATATGGGGGGGGGGTTCACCTCCCATCCTTGATGGGAACAGATGATTGAGTGATGCCTCACTTGTGCTCATCAGTGTCTCTGCAGCTGTTTCTGTCACTACTACCTCTTGCTACATTGCTGAGTCCTGAGGTTCTATCACTTAATCATGTTCTCAGTGATATCAGCTCCTCAATGATCTGAGTTACCTCTTCCACATTATCTTTTACACAGCTACAGTCTAAAGCTTAGTCACATTAGATTAGATTAGATTATCACTAAGAAAGAACCAAGACTCTCAAAGAATTTAAACAGCTTTGGATAGAGGAGCATCAAATATCTTACAGGACCTTTTCAACAAGGCCACACCATCAAATGAGAACCCCCATCCCCACCCATTGACTCTTACTTGGATTTGGCATCACTACTGCCTACCTAGCGTGTGAGTTTAAAATTAGGGTGACCTCCTCAATTGGTGCTTGCAAAATCCAGTCTGCTGCCATTTACTCCTACAATCCGGATAACAACATGTCATTACCCCTGCATTCAACACTAAAGTGAATTTTAACCCAAAACAGCCAAAATTGATCGGTTTGGCAAAGCAGTTCTATCCTGTACAGTCAGCTCCTGAAGTCCCCCCTCATTTCCCCCCCAGTTCATCACTAGATGTTAGAGGAGAGGTCATTCAGACCCTGGCTTACATCAGCGATAGCATTTTACCCTGCATTTGCCTAGGAGTAAATGATGAAACACATTGGAAGCCACTGAAAAATTAGGCTCATATTCTGAAATCAGCATTTACAGCTGTACTTTGGCTTCAGTCACATTTTCCTCTTCTCAAAGTTCATCCCCAAGATTTCAGCTCAAATACAAGAAAGGTGTTCTAGTCAAATTTCCCTGTCTACTCTTTTAGATGAAAGCTAAGCTCTATAATTAGTGCCCACTTCAAAAACTAAGATTCCTGAATTATTTATTGGCATAGCAATACGGGGCATGGTTAAGGGAGCCTGGAGATATTCTCCAACAGTCAGGCTGGAGGGATTCAATTTAATAGAAGCAGAAAATAGTACAGCTTTGTTCTAAAATACTGAGGGAGAGAAAAAGGAAAAGCTACGCTAAAGTCAGAACAGTATCATACACCTAAAGGCGTAGGTACAATGCTATTGAGATAAAATTAGAGGAGGCTAGACACCTCCCTGGAATGATCCATACTAGCCACCCCAAGGGAATGAGCAAGTCTCATGAAACTTTGCTCAGAAGCATCACAAAGTGTGACTTCTGATTTCTGCTTGTAAAAGTTTTGCATTGCACGAATTGTCAGAGCTCAGCTTTAATTATATCTGTTCACAGGCTGTTCCATACGGGACAAAAGCAAGTTTAAGTGCTAATTAGGAGGATCCTTTTTTCTTTCCTTTTGTATGAGTTACAGTGAGGATGAGAACGTCTCTTTGAGAACTAGCAAAAACAATCAAGGGAGTCCATTCTAAGACAATGCCATTTGTGATGCTTATGTGACTACTAAAGATTAAACCCCAGCTGCAAACAGACACTGAGATATTACTGTGGTGATTGGGGGAGGGGCAAATAAGAACCTGGCTATGCTCTCTGTCCCTACGTTTGTTTCTGAAAGGGGAGGGCGTATTTTTACAAGAATCATTTTAATTTTACTGTAACACTATGCGTCTAAACCTCTAGAGGGGAGGAGCTTTCTGCTGTCATCCCTTGGTGAACTGGACAAAGAGTCAGAGAATGAGTCAGACCTTATTGCATGAGTGTTACCTATTTTATCCCAGTGTGAACATTATGGTCCCTTTAAAAAAAATCATTTAACTTTTGGGTGTAGGGGTAGTGAAATGTTATCGTATTGTGTGACAGCAGCAGAAATGTATTGAATATGTCCTGAGTGAGAAGTCACTATAACTAAAGTCTCAGTCTTGCATGGCTGGGTAAAGGAACTTGGACACAAGCCAGAGAGAAGAAAGAATATATGTGTGTGTATGTATACACACGCACACACACACACTTTTATGCACTAGTGAATTTTCTTCTTCCACAGTATAATAGTAGAGTTGAACAAATTCTGGAAAGGACCCTCCCATCTCATATTACTGGAAGAGAAGTTCTTATAGCAAAGTTAGATGGTATGTGAGAACTACATTTGGGATTATAGCAGGAGATAGCATTGAGGGGGTGTTACTGTGAGAGGTAATGCAGAGGGGGCCCTAGACATTCAGTTGCTAAAGCTAGGTGATGGTATTTTGTTTGCTCTGGTTTCTGCGGGACAAAGGGGGTCAAGCCAAAGTATTTGCAAATTTTAAGAGGAACCCCTGGCCCTCCAGACAGAAGGGTTATATTACCTTTTGGTTAAGGTCAAGTGTGGTATTGATTACATATGATGTGTCCCACTTCTTGGGGGATAATCTCCTATCCTGTGAGGGGAATGACTCAACAACCTTTCCAAACTCTATTATGTCCCTTTGGATTACACACTCACCCACAGAGCAGTGTTTCTAAGGGTATGTCTACACTACGAAATTAGGTCGAATTTATAGAAGTCGGTTTTGTAGAAAGCGGTTTTATACAGTTGATTGTGTGTGTCCCCACACAAGTGCTCTAAGTGCATGTAGTCAGGGGAGTGTGTCCACAGTACCGAGGCAACCGTCGACTTCCGGAGCAATGCAGTGTGGGTGGCTATCCCACAGTTCCTGCAGTCTCCGCCGCCCATCTGAATTCTGGGTAGAAATCCCAGTGCTTGATGGGGCTAAAACATTGTCGTGGGTGGTTCTGGGTACATATCGTCAGGCCCCCGTTCCCTCCCTCCCTCCATGAAAGCAAGGGCAGACAATCGTTTTGCACCTTTTTTCTTGAGTTACCTGTCCAGACGCCATACCACGGCAAGCATGGAGCCCGCTCAGCAAACCGTCACCGTATGTCTCCTGGGTGCTGGCAGACGTGGTACTGCATTGCTACACAGAAGCCGTTAATTGCCTTTTGGCAGCAGACAGTGCAGTATGACTGGTAACAGTCATCGACGTAGTCCTGGGTGCTCTTTTAATCGGGCGCCTGGGCAAACATGGGAGTGACTCAGCCAGGTCATTTCCCATTTAAGTTTCGTCTCGTGGCGATTCAGTCCTACTGGCAGTGCACTGTCTTTTAACCTCCAGGCAGCAGAAGATGATGGCTAGTCGTCATACTGCACCGTCTTCTGCTGAGCACCGTCTTCTGCCGAGCACCCAGGAGATGATGATGGCTAGCGGTCGTACTGCACAGTCTGCTGCCAGCAAGATGTATAAAGTGGCTCAAAACAAGAAATAGACCAGATTTGTTTTGTATTCATTTTCTCCTCCTTCCCTCTGTGAAATCAATGGCCTGCCAAACCCAGTTTTAGGTTCTATCCTTGAGGTTTTGAGTTCTATCCTTGAGGGGGCCATTCAGTTTCTCGCAAAGCCACCCCCTTTGTTGATTTTAATTCCCTGTAAGCCATGTCATCAGTCGCCCCTCCCTCCATCAGGTCAACAGCAGACAATCGTTCCGCGCCTTTTTTCTGTGCAGACGCCATGCCACGGCAAGCATGGAGCCCACTCAGATCACTTTGGCAATTAGGAGCACATTAAACATCATGTGCATTATCCAGCAGTATATGCAGCACCGGAACCTGGCAAAGCGATACCGGGCTAGTAGGTGATGTTAGCGCGGTAACATGAGTGATGAGGACATAGAATCATATAATATCAGGGTTGGAAGGGACCCCTGAAGGTCATCTAGTCCAACCCCCTGTTCGAAGCAGGACCAATTCCCAGTTAAATCATCCCAGCCAGGGCTTTGTCAAGCCTGACCTTAAAAACCTCTAAGGAAGGAGATTCTACCACCTCCCTAGGTAACGCATTCCAGTGTTTCACCACCCTCTTAGTGAAAAAGTTTTTCCTAATATCCAATCTAAACCTCCCCCACTGCAACTTGAGACCATTACTCCTCGTTCTGTCATCTGCTACCATTGAGAACAGTCTAGAGCCATCCTCTTTGGAACCCCCTTTCAGGTAGTTGAAAGCAGCTATCAAATGCCCCCTCATTCTTCTCTTCTGCAGGCTAAACAATCCCAGCTCCCTTAGCCTCTCCTCATAAGTCATGTGTTCTAGACCCCTAATCATTTTTGTTGCCCTTCGCTGGACTCTCTCCAATTTATCCACATCCTTCTTGTAGTGTGGGGCCCAAAACTGGACACAGTACTCCAGATGAGGCCTCACCAATGTCGAATAGAGGGGAACGATCACGTCCCTCGATCTGCTCGCTATGCCCCTACTTATACATCCCAAAATGCCATTGGCCTTCTTGGCAACAAGGGCACACTGCTGACTCATATCCAGCTTCTCGTCCACTGTCACCCTTAGGTCCTTTTCCACAGAACAGCTGCCTAGCCATTCGGTCCCTAGTCTGTAGCGGTGCATTGGATTCTTCCATCCTAAGTGCAGGACCCTGCACTTATCCTTATTGAACCTCATCAGATTTCTTTTGGCCCAATCCTCCAATTTGTCTAGGTCCTTCTGTATCCTATCCCTCCCCTCCAGCATATCTACCACTCCTCCCAGTTTAGTATCATCCGCAAATTTGCTGAGAGTGCAATCCACACCATCCTCCAGATCATTTATGAAGATATTGAACAAAACCGGCCCCAGGACCGACCCTTGGGGCACTCCACTTGATACCGGCTGCCAACTAGACATGGAGCCATTGATCACTACCCGTTGAGCCGGACAATCTAGCCAGCTTTCTACCCACCTTATAGGGCATTCATCCAGCCCATACTTCCTTAACTTGCTGACAAGAATACTGTGGGAGACCGTGTCAAAAGCTTTGCTAAAGTCAAGAAACAATACATCCACTGCTTTGCCTTCATCCACAGAACCAGTAATCTCATCATAAAAGGCGATTAGATTAGTCAGGCATGACCTTCCCTTGGTGAATCCATGCTGGCTGTTCCTGATCACTTTCCTCTCATGCAAGTGCTTCAGGATTGATTCTTTGAGGACCTGCTCCATGATTTTTCCAGGGACTGAGGTGAGGCTGACTGGCCTGTAATTCCCATGGACATGGACACAGACTTCTCTCAAAGCAGGGGCCTTGGCAATGTGGGCATCATGGTGCTAATGGGGTAGGTTCATGCGGTGGAAAGCTGATTCTGGGCTCGGGAAACAAGCACAGACTGGTGGGACCGCATAGTGTTGCGGGTCTGGGACGATTCCCAGTGGTTGCGAAACTTTCGCATGCATAAGGGCACTTTCATGGAACTTTGTGACTTGCTTTCCCCTGCCCTGAGGCGCAAGAATACGAAGATGAGAGCAGCCCTCACAGTTGAGAAGCGAGTGGCAATAGCCCTGTGGAAGCTTGCAATGCCAGACAGCTACCGGTCAGTCGGGAATCAATTTGGAGTGGGCAAATCTACTGTGGGGGCTGCTGTGATGCAAGTAGCCAACGCAATCAAATATCTGCTGCTATCAAGGGTAGTGACCCTGGGAAATGTGCAGGTCATAGTGGATGGCTTTGCTGCAATGGGATTCCCTAACTGTGGTAGGGCCATAGACGGAACCCATATCACTATCTTGGCACCGGAGCACCAAGCCGGCGAGTACATAAACCGCAAGCGGTACTTTTCAATAGTCCTGCAAGGGACGTTTCACCAACCTCAACGTGGGATGGCCGGGAAAGGTACATGACGCTTGCATCTTCAGGAACTCTGGTCTGTTTCAAAAGCTGCAAGAAGGGACTTTATTCCCAGACCAGAAAATAACCGTTGGGGATGTTGAAATGCCTATATGTATCCTTCGGGACCCAGCCTACCCCTTAATGCCATGGCTCATGAAGCCGTACACAGGCAGCCTGGACAGTAGTCAGGAGCTGTTCAACTACAGGCTGAGCAAGTGCAGAATGGTGGTAGAATGTGCATTTGGACGTTTAAAAGTTCGCAGGCGCAGTTTACTGACTCGGTTAGACCTCAGCGAAACCAATATTCCCACTGTTATTACTGCTTGCTGTGAGCTCCATAATATCTGTGAGAGTAAGGGGGAAGATGTGTATGGCGGGGTGGAAGGCTGAGGCAAATCGCCTGGCTGCTGGTTTCGCACAGCCAGACACCAGGGCGATTAGAAGAGCACAGGAGGGCGTGGTGCTCATCAGAGAAGCTTTGAAAACCAGTTTCATGACTGGCCAGGCTACGGTGTGAAAGTTCTGTTTCTTTCTCCATGATGAAACCCACCGCCTCTTGGTTCACTTTACATCCCTGTAAGCTAACCACCCTCCCCTCCTCTCTTCGATCACCACTTGCAGAGGCAATAAAGTCATTGTTGCTTCACACTCATGCATTCTTTATTCATTCATCACACAAATAGGGGGATAACTACCAAGGTAGCCCAGGAAGGGTGGTGGAGGAGAGAAGCACCAGGAGGGGTGGTGGAGGAGGGAAGGACAAGGCCACACAGCACTTTAAAAGTTTAAAACTTTAAAACTTATTGAAAATGCCAGCTTTCTGTTGCTTGGGCAATCCTCTGGGGTGGAGTGGCCGGGTAGCCAGAGGCCCCACCACCGCGTTCTTGGGCATCTGGATGAGGAGGCTATGGAACTTGGGGAGGAGGGTGGTTGGTTACACAGGAGCTGTAGCGGCAGTCTGTGCTCCTGCTGCCTTTCCTGCAGCTCAACCATATGCTGGAGCATATTGGTTTGATCCTCCAGCAGCCTGAGCATTGAATCCTGCCTCCCCTCATCACGCTGCCACCACATTTGAGCTTCATCCCTCTCTTCAGCCCGGCACCTCTCCTTCCGTTCATATTGTGCTTTCCTGCACTCTGACATTGTCTGCCTCCATGCAGTCGTCTATGCTATGTCAGTGTGGGAGGACACCATGAGCTCAGAGAACATTTCATCACGAGTGCATTTTTTTCACCTTCTAATCTTCACTAGCCTCTGGGAAGGAGAAGATCCTGTGATCATTGAAACACATGCAGCTGGTGGAGAAAAAAAAAGAGGCAGTGGTATTTAAAAAGACATTTTCTAGAACAATGGCTACATTCTTTCACGGTAAACCTTGCTGTTAACATTACATACACAGCACATGTGCTTTTGTTCCAGGTCGCATTTTGCCTCCCCCACACCACGTGGCTAGCCCCTCACCCCCGCCCCCCTCGCCCGGCTAACAGCGGGGAACATTTCTGTTCAGCCACAGGCAAACAGCCCAGCAGGAACGGGCACCTCTGCATGTCCCCTTAAGAAAAAGCACCCTATTTCAGCCAGGTGACCACGAATGATATCACTCTCCTGAGGATAACACGGAGAGATAAAGTACGGATGTTGTTGAATGCCAGCAAACACACACTGCAATGCTTTGTTCTACAATGATTCCTGAGTACGTGCTACTGGCCTGGTGTGGTAAAGTGTCCTGCCATGGTGGGTGGAATAAGGCTGCCCTCCCCAGAAACCTTTTGCAAAGGCTTTGGGAGTACATCCAGGAGAGCCGCAAATGCCAGGGCAAATTAATCATTAAACATGCTTGCTTTTAAACCATGTATAGTATTTTAAAAAGGTACACTCACCAGAGGTCCCTTCTCCGCCTGATGGGTCTGGGAGGCAGCCTTGGGTGGGTCCGGGGGGGACTGCCTCCAGGTCCAGGGTGAGAAACAGTTCCTGGCTGTCAGGAAAACCGGTTTCTCCACTTGCTTGCTGTGAGCTGTCTACAACTTCATCATCATCATCATCATCTTCCTTGTCCCCAAAACCTGCTTCTGTGTTGCCTCCATCTCCATTGAAGGAGTCAAACAACATGGCTGGGGTAGTGGTGGCTGAACCCCCTAAAATGGCATGCAGCTCATCATAGAAGCGGCATGTTTGGGGCTCTGACCCAGAGCAGCCGTTTGCCTCTCTGGTTTTCTGGTAGGCTTGCCTCAGCTCCTTAAGTTTCACGCGGCATTGCTTCAGGTCCCTGTTATGGCCTCTGTCCTTCATGCCCTGGGAGATTTTGACAAAATGTTTTGGCATTTCGAAAACTGGAACGGAGTTCTGATAGCACGGATTCCTCTCCCCATACAATGATTAGATCCCGTACCTCCTGTTCGGTCCATGCTGGAGCTCTTTTGTGATTCTGGGACTCCATCATGGTCACCTCTGCTGATGAGCTCTGGCTAGCGTGGCAAGCTGCAGGTGACCATGCAAACAGGAAATTGAAATTCAAAAGTTCATGTGCCTTTTCCTGTCTACCTGGCATCTGAGTTGAGAGTGCTGTCCAGAGCGGTCAGAATGGAGCACTCTGGGATAGCTCCCAGAGGCCAATACCATCGAATTGTGTCCACAGTACCCCAAATTCGACCTGGCAAGGCCGATTTAAGCGCTAATCCACTTGTCGACCTAAACTCCTAGTGTAGACCAGGGCTAAACCTTTTCAGGTTGGTGACTACTTAGCAAAGTAAAAAATTTCCATGACTCCTTTACATTTTCTATAAATGAGTAAAAAAATATCTGTGGTACCAATGATAAAAGCCTATATAACTTATTTGTGTAAGATTTGAGAGGCTGAAAGAGAATACAGGACCTTGAAGAACCAGGGTGTGTGCAGAGTCAGGGAGTAAGATTTTCTATACTTTAGACAATAATAAAATTTTTAATGCCGCACAATCTCTGTCATTGCCCTTTGTGATTACTCTGGGTGCGGGGGAGGAGGGGCGGCAACCCATCTGAGGAGAAACATTGTAGAGAATGTGCATTTTTTATGCATCTGGTGGTGGGCTTGAGACACTGAAATTTCCTAGGCTGATATGTGAAATGCTCATAATGCTTTGCAAATGTCAGCATGCAATAGAGCTGAGGTTTTATTATCAGTAAAACAATCCTAATTATTGTTTTACAGCCTCCATGCATGTGCTAGGCACCTCAACACAGACAGACATGACTCCCTTCCCCACGGAGTTTGGAAACTAATCCCAGACAGAAGGGGAAAGGTGTTTAACCAAATCGTAGGGTGAAGGAGTGCACGGCCCACATCCATAAGAGTATGGGTAAAACATTCAAAAGCACTTATGTGACTTAGACACTGATTTCAATAGGAGTTAGGCACCTACAGACCTTTAATAACCAAGGGCTACCCCCTTATGCAGACTCCCTCCTAAATGGATACTAAGCCTCAAACCCTACACTGCTCTGCCTACAGGATCATTCCCAGTGTTATACCAATAAAATAAAAACCAGCAGGATCTTATTAAAGGGGAAAAGGCAAAATGCCACATTTATTGTGAATATAGAAAGAATCATAGTAAGCAGTTAGTTATAGCTATAACATTCCATTCAATTTCATATTTATTCACACACACACACACACAAAAAGAAAAGGAGTACTTGTGGCACCTTAGAGACTAACCAATTTGAGTCTCCAAGGTGCCACAAGTACTCCTTTTCTTTTTGCGAATACAGACTAACATGGCTGTTACTCTGAAACACACACACACACACACACACACAGGTTCTGCAAGTTGTTATCACAGTTACCAGCCTTAGAGTTGCTCATGCCAAGCCACTGGCCAGGTGGCCTGGACATGAGGAGGGAGCAGGGCCTTGTCAGATGCTCATCTGATGCTCCTGGAAGTTGGTTTGCAGAACCAGACCCCACAGTTCTCACTTTCTAGAGTCCATTTTTATAGGAATTTCTTCCTATGCCAGTCTATGGGAATTGCTTCATCATGCTGTTTCTGAATCAATCAGCAGATGGCACATTCCTGACAGCTCCGTGCTGCCAAATGTTATCTTGTTCTTTGGTTCTCCCATTCTTGAGGCTGTCGGGTGGATTCCAGTCTGCCCTCCAGGGGTCCTCTGGTTATTTCCACTTGACGCCTTCTTCAGCCGATGGACACTGGATTCTTAGGCTGGCACCTCTCTGATCATTCAGTTATTATCCACACCAAGCATCCATCCACATACATCCTCTATCTCTATTTTAATCACAATTGTTAACAAAGCGAGATGAATACAACAAAAGGGCGGGGAGTCTCTGGGTGCTGTTTCTGTTGTTACAGAGTATCGGTTTGAGTCTCTCTCTGTGTGAGTAGTTATTACAAAGAATTGCTTTGAGAACAGACTCTGTCTTAGAATGTACTAACAATTAGCAGCTTGCAAGTTTCACACATAGAGGGAGAGAAACAGTACTAAATACCAAGAGACCTCTTAATTAGTAATATCCTGGAATTTAAACTATGGGGAATCAAACTCATTTGTGATTTTAATACAGAACTTCTTTAATATGATCCACCACCACTACGGGTACATCTACGCTCTGAGGTGGGGGTTTGCTTCCCAGCTCAAGGAGGCATTCCCCTGCTAGCCCTCATTGGGCTGGCACACTAAAAATGAAGCCTAGTCACAGCAGCTTGAGCAGTGGGAGAGGATAGCCACGTACCGGTCATCTCTGATGGGCACACACTCAGGGCGGCTCGTCCCTCCTGTGGCTTGCGGTGCCACAGCTACGCTCTTATTAGTGTGCTAGCTTGGTAAGAGCTACTGTGGGTAGGTGTCCTTGATTTGGGAAGCACATTCCCCGGCTCGAAGTGTAGACACACCCTAGGCTGTGGCTAACTAGCTGCACTCGCTGCAGTTAGTCAGAAGGAATCAATTAACGTCTCCCAGCAAGGTGACACCACCTGTTATCAGGGTGGGACAACTAAAGGGCCCAAACTCTCAGGTACAGTGATTTTTTTGTAGGTTTGGAAGGGCACTGGTGTATGGCATGGCCATTACACCACTTCCGGTGGTGCTGACCAGGGAGCCTAGTTTTCAGAGATACATTTTTTTTCCCCATTAAAAACCATAAAAAAGCACGATTAAAATGAAATGCTGAACTTTAGTTCCCTAGCACAATATAAATAGGTATCAGTTGAAAACAATGTTTTATTGATTTACAGTAGATCCTCATTTATCCAAGCCTTTATTATCCAGCTCTCTGTGTTAACCAAACCCCTGATCCCCAGGGCTGACAGTGACAGGGCTCTGGCGGTCATCCCTGGGAAGCTGGGGCAGGAGAGAGACAAAGACAGTCGACTTAGCCCACTTGGGGTGTGTGTGTGAGGTATTTTGGAGGGGGGAGAAAAAGAAGACTCACAGAGCCCCTGGCATGCGGTGGGAGAAGGTAATGGGGGCACACAGACTTTCTAACATGGGGGAAATGGAGAACCCTGATGTGGGAACAAGGGGGGAATAGGAGCACACAGAACCCCTGGCATGGGCGGGGGAATGAGGGACCCTGGTATAGGGGGACAGAGGTAATGGAAGGCAGACAGACCCTGTCATAGGGTGGAAGGAAGAAAGCTATAGGGGGAAATGTGGAGCAATGGTATGAGACAGAAGGGAGATGTGGGGGCACACAGTGCCCATGGTATGTGATGGAGGGAGGAATGTAGGGGGAAAACAGAGCCCTGGCATGGGGGGCAAATAGGGGACCCTGAAAGGGGGTGGAAGGAGAATGGGAGGTGATAGGAACGGAGGGGTTTGTGGGGGTGACACACAGGGAGCTTGTGGACTGGGGTGGGGGGGGAATGGAAGGATGGCAGGAGCCCACTGCTGTGTGCAATCAACTTGGCCTACAGCAGCACTGAAGAGTGTGACCCTATCGTCAGGGTAGCAATTTGGTCATATTCCAAGATTCCATCTCTTATTTAGTCCCTTCGACAATTAGCAAAATGACCTCAGACGTTTGGAACTCTGAAACAAAACAGCTGATGCAAGTTGAAAGCGCTGTCATGAAAAGTAAATGGGTGAATAATAGCTGCGTGGAGGGAAAATTTGTCACATATGATCACAAACACATTGATCAAGGAAATTATACCTTTTGGATTATTGCATTCAAAATGATGCCTTTTTTTAATCATTACACTACTTCACATTACCATCAGAACCTAATATTCACAGAATCATAGAATATCAGGGTTGGAAGGGACCTCAGGAGGTCATCTAGTCCAACCCCCTGCTCAAAGCAGGACCAATCCCCAATTAAATTTAATATTGTAATGTTAAAAAATCGTGATGCTAATTCTAAATCCCTATTTACAGGTGATCATTACTGACAGTATGATTGATTTGATTTAATATGGGATACTGAAAATTCAAACCATGAGGAGAGTTGCTACATGCTATGTCATGATAGCTTGCAATAGAGGGCTAAAGAAAAAAAATACAGAAGTGCATTCATGTCACACTCAGGACAACAATCATTTTAATACAGCAGGGATCTCTCGGGGTGGTTTTTCTGGGGGGAAGTTTGACCCAGAAGATTGAGGCAGAGCGGGATGCCTCAAAGATCTGTACGTTTTATAAGGCACTATTTTGTTGTATTGCTTTGTCATGGTGAAGCATTGCTTTATTTTGACTAATATCTAAAGGATAGATAATTTTCTTGTTCAACATGATCAAGTGATTACATGTGAAACTCCACCCCCATCCACCCTCTAATTTTCAATAAAGTTTTCATGTACAATAGTAGAGAGAAGTGGGTCTCAGCATTGGTCAAAACCATGATGCATGCATAGGAATGTGTGTGTGTGTGTGTGTGTTTTTTTTAAAATAACTTAGGCAGAAAAGCCATCCTTCTTTGTCCAGGCAGGTGAGATCTGTTCTCTGAGTGATTCTCATACATTTTTAGTACTCAAGATGCCAGGTTAGGGAGCCACAAAAGGACGAATTTTGTCCTAAGGTGAATGTAATTTCCAGTGATCTCTTATCATGCATCTCAGAAGGATGCATGGGTGGATGAATTGTTTGTGTTAATGGGATTAGCATTGCCATGGCTACAGGTAGTTGGCAGTTTTAGGTATGCATTGTGGTTTGCCCACTGCGTGTGCCCATTATTACAAAACCCCCTTTAGGTCAGTGCAACACATGCTTGGCACTGAGACTACATTAATTTTTCCATGGATCCCCCTCTACACTGGACAAACTCCCCTGCTATGGGTGGCTTTAGGGGTGTCTGCTGGCAGGAGAAGCCCTGGGAGCCAAGCTGCCTGGGAGCAGACTGAGAGAAAGGGAACTCCGGGGCAGGTGCTGAGGCAGAGTTCCAATATGGAAGGCCTTGTGCCTCTGACAGATTCCCAGAAAACAGAGGTACAAACCCTGCTCTCCCAACAGAGGGATTTGGGAAAAATTCAATGGTGGGAAACAACATGGCATTTACCTTCCCTCCCCACCACCTCTGCTACAGGGACCTCAGAATTTGGCTCCATGTCAATCTAAAACTTTGGAGGAAAGTTTCACAAACTTGTCACTCCAAAGCTAAAACTCAAAGCACTTCCAGAAGCTTCCTTGAAAAGCCACTACACCTAGGTGAGATTTAAATCGCCTATGACTGAGTCCTCCCCACTCCCTGGCCATCTCTCACCCACCTCCCCACAACCAGCAGTGACATAAGGATCACTTTACACCTGTAACAGACATTACTAAACAGTAAGAGCAACCTCTCTCCCAAAGCAGGTAAGAGCAACAAATATGTCATGACAACATGGACAGCATGTTCTAAGTAAATGGATGTCTGACACCATTGACACTTCCCCTTTCTGCTGGGCCTGTCACTACCTATTATTATTGTCACTATTATTATTTCCAGTGTTGTTATGCCACCATGCTTTCAGCACACCCACCACTACTCCAGGAACACACTGCTTCAGCTCCACCCAGTCCCAGGACTCAACTATGTTACAGTTCCAAAAGACCTGCTCTTCCCATGGGACGTCAACAGGCATGTCAGAAATGTCACACGTGCAAATGCCAAAAATCTCATCTCTTTATTTTTCTCCCTAAGACTTTCACAGGTCATCTCTGGTCCAATCCAAACAGCTGGTTACACCCTGGACCTAAGTGTCAATATCAAGGACATCAAAACCCAGCCACTGTGTTGGGCAGACCATCGGCTTATTAAGGCAGTGGTCAGACCTTTTCCAGCTCCAGGCAACAAGCCAGACCCATGATCCTGATTCAACTATGAAGACTCATGGACTCCACCAAATTCCAGAGCCTGCTAATGGACAGCAGCACTCCATCCACAGAATGAGGACTTGAGGATCTGGTGAATCATTGTTGCATGGTAGTCTTGGTCATCACATCCTGGCCTCCAGTTGACCACAAATTCCCCATTGGCCACACAAATCTCCTTGGTTTTCTGACACCCTGTGATAGATGAAGAGAGGGGCAGAGGCTCAAGTGCAGATGGCAGAAAATGAAGGCCGATACAAACAGGATGAAACATAAATTGCTTCAAGCCTATGCTGAGTCTGCATTGTAGGCCAAGAGAACCTTCCTTCTCCCCATGGGAAGAGGATGAGAGAACACACACGTGACAGATTTGTAGTTGCATTACTTAATGCACTGCAGGAAGATGTTCTGATACTATGGTGATGAACATGTTATAAAAAACTATATAGAACAGAACAGACCCCCCACCCTTCACCTCCACTGAGGCTGCACAAACTTCAGTGTCACCTTTCCATCAGTGCTTCCACCCTCTACTACGTTCTGCCTACAAATGCCAAATCCAAACTCTAACGCTGTTTAGCAGGGACATATGCAGCTGGCTTGGGTGGGTTCAGCTTCTTGCCCAGTGGTGGCTCTGAGTCAACATTTTAGCTGTAATTTGCCATAGCTGCACATGTGCTCGTTAGTTAAAGGGCAGTTTTTAAAATATCCATCTGTGACCTGTTGTGGCTGCCAAGTTGTTCAGTTAAGCTGCTGCTGGTTTGGAGCCTCCTACTGGAGCATGCCCATGTGCGTTACACATCCCGGGGCTCCGAGGCAGCTGCTTCACACAGAACAGCTGCTAATGGGATAGAGAATTGGGATAATGATACATTTACTTTACCTTCTCATTTCCCTGAGTGGGCTAAGGTCCCAGCTGCTGCAACAGCAGAATCTTTACTGTCATCACTGAAACCATCCAACCCTGCTCTAGAATTAAGCACACTGCGGTGTGGGATGTGGAAGTTGGAACTGCCATTGCCTGGGCTTAAGAAAGAACTCCAGTTTCCCTTCCTGGGAGTGGAATTTAATAAGGACCAACTTCATCTAAGAAATAAGATTGTTCTGTGGCTGTTATGCTAGATGCTATATTAGCGTAAATAAGTTCTGACCATCTCAGTAAAAACGGATGCAGCCTCAATCATGGAGACACTTGCTGATGAGTGACTCTAATGATTATAACACACAGCAGGGAGACTTGCTGCAGTATTTGAGAAAAGATTTGGGGTTCTTCTAGGGAAGTCAGTTTCACAAATATGGGTTGACCTAGAGTTTATGGTTGTTGTTACTTATATATTGAAGAGATGTCAGGATAAAGATTTTTTTTTAAAAAAAATACATATTTATTTTATTACAATTAATACTTTAGGGTATTATAACAGAGACACATTTAAAAACTAATGTACTTTGCATTTTTTTTAGCGATGTGCCCAAGCTACAAAAATTGCATCTGATTTAAATTTCAAATCACCTAACTTTGGAATGGGACAACGGAGTTTAGGTTCTTTTAAAAATAGATGTAGGAGCCAACTGTGAAATTTAGATCTGGGCTGAGATTCTAAATCTTCTCCAAAATTGGGGTGGAGAGGGGTTCACATCAGAGATTTTAGGGGGTCCTATCTTTACCATTTATTGCATTTCTTCAGAGAAAGAAAATGGACTAGTCATTTTCAGTGTTGTTTATACTCAGTTGCTAATTATTTTCACTCTTTGTCTTAGGTACTTGCTGGATAGGCAAGGTAATTTTTTTTGTTTTAATTTTTCATTGAAATTAAAGAAAAAGTTGATATTAATATTAGCTTTTGTCTATGTTTTTAAAGCTAAATTTTAATGTAAAATTTGAACTAAGCAGGGTCCCTTTAAACAAAACAGTGAATTTTCATATCCACTAAAGCACAGCAAACTGTGGGCCACAGCCCAAAGGTGGCCCGTAACACAGTCCCAGCTGGGCCGCTGTGGGTGGAGTTGAAGGGCCATGGGGGGGCGTTGCCCCCCCAAACTCTGTATGTTGGCAGAGTGGTGGCTTGTAATAGCCCCTGTCCAGTGCCGGAGGAGCCCAGCCCCCGTAGTGGGAAGCAGAGAGCGAAGCGAAGCTGCTGGACTGCGGGCGAGGAGAAGGGGCTGGCTCCAAGAGGCAGCTGCTCCCAGCACAGCTGGAGGCTGGCGGGTTCGCGGCCATTCCCACTCTGAGCCTCCGCAACCCGGAATCTGGGGCTTTTGGGTCCCCTGGAATATCGGCCCTGCCTCCTCCCGCCCCAGGGACCGGGGCTCAGCGGTGCTGCTCCGTTTCTGCCTGGACTATGCCGTGATTGGGATTGTCAAGGTAATGCCCGGCCCCGGTGCCTGCCTCTTCCTGGCCCTGGCAGGCCCTGAACCCTTCTTTTGTTCCCAGGTATCTGTGAGTCACGCCAGGGTGCTGGGCTGGCGAGCACATCTGCTGGGTGACCAACTCAAGGCACTCAGGGTGCTGCTGCAGCAGAGAGTATCAGCAGGGACTGGCTATAACACCTGCCTGGCCCCTTCACCGTCTCGCTGACCCTGGTCCCTCCTGAGGTGAGGGGCTAGGCACGGCCCATGGGCCCCCTCTCCCTGCCAGAGGCATGTTCATAGTGGATCACAGTGCCTATTGCTGCTGCATAGGTGGGCATCAGGGACAAAAGTTTGGGAACCCCTGCACTAAAGTGTAGTGTAATCAGCAGCCTTCTTCATGAATGCTTAGTCCATGCTAGATAGAGGAATGATACTAGCTGTGATGAATCTAAACAGCACAGTGGTAGTGTGGGAACTGGAGAGCAAGAGAGAATTCCTATCCATCCCCCAGCAGCCCCAATAAAATCATCTGACTTATCATTAACTGCCAGCTGTTCCTTCTTTACCATGATGGACACGACACCCGAACTTCCCTTCCCTTCTTACATCCTCTCTCTCCTGCCCCCCACAGCAAAAGAGGATGTAGAGCATTTTCAGCTTCATGAGATTTTCTTTATAGATCCTGTGGCCTGATTCTAATCTAATTTACATCCATGTAAATCAGGAGTGACTCCCTTAAAGGCAGTGGAGTTAAAAAAAAAATTGTAGAAAAATCAGTTCCTTTATCTTTGCTCATTTGTATAGATGCCTTCCATGGTGGTTTCATATCCTGCTCTTCTTTTTCCTTATCACAGTAAGACTTGAATGACATATACTGGTAGCTGACCTTTGGATTAAAAAACAAAAAAAAGTCTCCAGGTTTTGGCTCATCTAAAGTTTTGTTAGCATAGAAACTGCTGGCAGTCTACTTTGTACAGTGCCAGCGCTTAAATAACTCTCATCCATAGATCCCAAGTACTCTACAAGTAGAGGTATAATCATTATCTTTTTTACAGATGAGGAAACTGAGGCACAAAGAGGTTTAGTGTCCCCAAGGGAAGTCAGTGTCAGATCCAGGAACATAACCTAGGCCTCCTGTCCCATGCTTTGTTTCCTGGACTGTGCTGCCCCCTATTGCCTTATTGATTTTATTGCACTGTTATTTTATTAATAAGCAAAGGTGGGTGGATGAGAGAAGAATTTTGGGGAAGTCGCAGTGTAAGGCAGGCAGCTGTGCAGCCTTAAACTGCCCAGTGAGACAAGGGTCCTTGCCCACTCTTGTGCCAACTAGAGGCCAAAGACCAGACTGGATATTCCTGGAGTGGACCACAGAGCTGAGGGGATACAGGCAGTGATGAGCTGCCAAAATCTGAACAACTGGTTCCCTCCTCACCCCACGAGGGGGTCACACCCCCCCCTTTGGGACCTCTGCCCCATCCACCCCCCTCCCCTGGCTGCCCCCAGAATTGGGCAGGAGGGTCTCATGGGCCACCATAGTGGGTGCCCGCTCTGCCCTGCCCCTAAGAGCCAGAGGGACCTGCCAGGGGGGCGAGGTGGGGAGTCCCGGCGGTGCTTATCTGGGGCGGCTCCCAGGAAGCATCCGGCAGGTCCCGCTGGCTCCTAGGGGCAGGTGAGCAAAGCTGGGGAGGAATAGGTGGAGCAGCCGCTCTCCCCACTGATCACATAAAAGGTGGCGCCTTAGGCGCCGACTCCGTGGGTGCTCCGGGGCTGGAGCACCCACCGGCAGCTCCCTGCCACGCCCCCAGCCCCAGCTCACCTCCGCTCCGCCTCTGAATGCGCCGCCCCCCCACTTCTCTGCCCCCCAGCTTCCCGCGAGAAGCCTGGGAGGGCTGAGAAGCAGGCGGCGGCTTCGTGCTCAGGTCCAGGGAGGCGGAGGTGAGCTGGGGCAGGGAGCGCTTCCCCTGTGCACCCCCCGGGTTACCTGCTGCGGCATAGGCGGCCCTCCTCGTGCCCCCCCACCCCAGCTCACCTCCGCTCCGCCTCCTTGGGCCTGAGCGCAAAGCCGCTGCGTGCTTCTCAGCCCCACCCCCGGCTTCTTGCGCAAACAGCTGATTTGCAGGAAGCCGGGGGTTGGAGAAGCAGAGCCGGGCGGAGCGTAACTCAGGGGCAGAGGCGGAGTGGAGGTGAGCTGGGGACGGGGAAGGGTGCTGCCGGTGGGTGCTCGGCACCCACCAAATTTTCCCCATGGGTGCTCCAGCCGCGGAGCACCCACGGAGTCAGCGCCTAAGGCACCACTTTTGGCCTGTTGTTAAACTGGGCTTCTAAATTAACAACCGGTTCCAACCGGCTCCAGCTCACCACTAGGTACAGGTTAGTTGCCCTGAAATTGTGACACTATGTTTTGCAAAGTTTTGTACTGTACACCCTGTATTAATTCCCCACATCTTTTTAAAAAGAACTACAGAGGTTTATTGTCTGTAAATGTACTGGCCAAGTGTCTGTTCTAGATGTAGAACAATCATAGATAGATGTACTAGAGAGACAAGTGGGTGAGGTAATATCTTTCATTGGCCCAACTCTGTATAGCTCAAAAACTTGTCTCATTCATCAATGGGAATTGGTCCAATAAAAGACATTACCTCACCCACCTTGTCTCTCTAACACCCTGGGATCAACACAGCTAAATCACCACTGCAAAGAGAAATCATAGAATATTAGGGTTGGAAGAGACCTCAGGAGGTCATCCAGCCCAATCCCCTGCTCAAAGAAGGACCAACACCAACTAAATCATCTCAGCCAAAGCTTTGTCAAGCCGGGCCTTAAAAACCTCTATGGATGGAGATTCCACCACCTCCCTAGGTAACCCATTCCAGTGCTCCACTACCCTCCTAGTGAAATAGTGTTTCCTAATATCCAACCTAGACCTCCCCCCTGCACCTGGAGACCATTACTCCTCATTCTGTTATCTGCTACCACTGAGAACAGCTGAGCTCCAACCTCTTTGGAACCCCCGTTCAGGTAGTTGAAGGCTGCTATCAAATCCCCCCTCACTCTTCTCTTCTGCAGACTAAATAGCCCCAGTTTTCTCAGCCTCTCCTCATAAGTCATGTTCCCCAGCCACCTAATCATTTTCGTTGCCCTCCGTTGGACTCTCTCCAATTTGTCCACATCCCTTCTGTAGTGGGGGGACCAAAACTGGACACAATACTTCAGGTGTGGCCTCTCCTACTAATGCAGCCCAATATGCCTTTGGCCTTCTTGGCAACAAGGGCACACTGCTGACTTCTCCAGCTTCTCATCCACTGTAATTCCCAGGTCCCTTTCTGCAGAACTGCTGCTTAGCCAGTCGGTCCCCAGCCTGTAAGGGTGCCTGGGATTCTTCCTTCTTAAATGCAAGACTCTGCACTTGTCCTTGTTGAACCTCATCAGATTTCTTTTGGCCCAATCCTCCAACTTGTCTAAGTCACTCTGGACCCTATCCCTACCCTCCACCGTATCTACCTCTCCCCCCAGCTTAGTGTCATCTGCGAACTTGCTGAGGGTGCAATTAACCCCATCATCCACATCACTGATAAGGACACTGAACAGAACCGGCTCCAGGACCGACCCCTGGGGCACTCCGCTAGACATCGAGCCGTATATTAGCTGTATATTAGCATTTTCAGAAATTGATATAATAAAGTTATTTTAAATATAAAAGTATGAGACTATATGTAGTAAATATATCAAGTACATGGAGATTGTATCTATTTGATAGAGAAAGCATCTAATAAATAGTCGAGCCTTGTGATGAATAAGATGTATCGTTTTCTGCTCCCTCTCTGCAAATATTTCAAAATCTGGGCAACGTCATGTAGCCAGCCTGCTACTGAAATGTTTTCTCCTTCTCCCCAGAAATACAGAATTTGCTTCCAAATTAACCTACCCAGAGGCTCACGTCAGATAAGATTCAGCTCCTCTACCAATCACAGACTTTCTATAAATTAAAGTCTTACAGCTTCAAAGTCCAGTAGCTCATGGCCCTGCAGGAGTCATTTATACCATTGCAAATTAGAGCTGTGACATTTTTAAGTCTAGGAAAGCTATTTTAGGTTCTTTAAAGAAGTTAGATAGTTGAAGTCAAAGGCCAAAATTTTCAAACTAGAAGTAGCCTGATTTTCAGAGCTACTAACCAGCTAAATGTAAGCTGAGTTTTGTACACTTATCATCTCGGGGGGAAAAATCAGAATAAATCTATATTTAGATACCTCAAATAAAAATAAGACCGAGATTTTCAAAAGGGACTAGTGCTCAGCTTGAGACCAGTGCTCACATTACAGGAGAAGCAGGAGAAGACCCATATTACTTTTAGGAGCTATACTACTTTTGACATTCAAAGGCACTGGCGGCCCCCAGCTTTGGGCCCCTTACTTCTCCCTGCACGACCCGCAGCAGAGGCAGGTGCCAGCGTCCTACGGGGGTGGAGGGAGAATCGGGTTGCAGTGAGAGGATGGGCCATGGAGAGACGGGGAGGCCACCAAAGTGATCAGAGCCCTGGTGCTACTGATCTGCTGGGTGGGATCCACCCAACCACACCAGGTCCTTCTGTCTGGGCTTGGTGCGTCACTGGCAGAAACCAAGCTCCGACGCCCCGGTCAGGAGAAGCCTGTTCATCTCAGCAGGAAGCAAGAGACTCTGCCCAGTGCCCTGGCCAGTTGCTCTGCAGCATAGGTGTTGGAGCACCAAAGGGAAAAAAAATAGTGGGCGTTCAGCACCCATCAGTGGCCACACCGATCAGCTCTTCCCCTCTCCCCCCAGTGCCTCCCGCCCACCATGGATCAGCTGTTCAGTGGCATGCAGGAGGCGATGGCAGGGGAGGGGGCATAACGGGGTGGGAAGAAGTGGGATGGGGGCGGGAAGAAGTGGGGCACAGGTGGAGCAGGGACCAGGAAGAGGCAGGGTGGGAGTGGGGCCTGGGGTGGAGCGGGGATCGAGCACCCTGGGGGAAATTAGAAATCTGGTGCCTGTACTCTGCAGAGAGCAGCTCAAGCCTGCTATGTCCCACCCTGTCTGCTCCTCCTCTAGCAGTATGCTGGGGAAAGCGATGGGAAAATGGGTCAGGGATTGCGGGATCCATGGCAAGCTGGAGGGTTGGGGCCTGGGGAACATACAACGGGGGAAAGGGGCACAGAACAGGAGCTATCACCACAGTAGACCCAGGGGACGAGCAGTCTGTGGGTCGGGTGGAGGGGTGGAGATTCAGAGTGAAAGGAGGGACAGAGATGGGGCAGAGGCAGGGCTAGGAAGGCAGAGGGAGTGTTAGATGCAGGGGGAAGCAGGAGAGTTAGAGGGTGTTAGGTGGATTCATAGGGCTGGGGAGAGGCAGTGAGGCAGGAACTGTAGGTGGGGGCCAAGGCAGAAGGCAGATGGAAGTGTAAGGGGAGTGGGGGATAGAAGGGGTGCTGTGGTGGGTGCTGAAGAGGGAGTAGGTGGGGGAGGTGGGACGCAACAAGTAGGGGAGATGGGAGAAGATACCTGTAGGGCAGGAGAGACAATTAGGGCTAGAGGAAGCAGGAGCAGAAGGAGGGGGTTAAGCAGTAGGGGCAGGCAGGGAGAGTTATGGGTAGGGGAGGAGAGGACTATCTGCATTCATTAAGCCCTGCCTTGCTTGTTCCCCTGATTGAGACACCTTGAAAGGACCCAATTTTCAGGGGACGGATGCTCAGTGCTTTCTAAAAATCGTGCCCCTATAAGATATCCTTCTAGAGACACCGAAAAGTTGAGGCACCCCAAAATCAATGGTCACTTTGGACACCTAGGCCAAGATTTTCCAACTTTAATACCATAATGTTGAAAGTTTAGTAATGGCTGTGACAGATATGGCAATTTTTTGCAATACTCTGGGCAAATCTTATTGAATTAAGTTTAAGTATTTTAGGAGCTCATTGTATTAAAAATGCATTTTTTTTTATTACTGGTGGGATTATATGTAGTGTCTCTAGGGAGGAGATCTGACTAACAGAAACCTTGGGAAATGTTATGAGCTTCAGAGGCCTCTTTGAACCAATGTGCCAGACAAATGAAGTTAAGTGGGATTCCTGGGAAATACTTGGGAGGAAGCGAACTTCTCACCTCCTGACCCATCCTTTTGAAGCTGTGCCCTGAGAAGAAAGCCTTTGTCTGCTGATCACCTATTACATGAGGACCAGACCAG
This sequence comes from Lepidochelys olivacea, assembly GCF_965140295.1. NCBI lineage: Eukaryota > Metazoa > Chordata > Testudines > Cheloniidae > Lepidochelys > Lepidochelys olivacea. The sequence goes on along the minus strand of NC_140412.1, from coordinate 20,928,163 downwards.
AAGCCCAAACTGGATAAAAGAATGATTCAGATTCATGGGCATGCTCTGAATTGTGATGGTAACTAATACACATGACTTTAGAAGCCAATGGATGCAAATCCCAATAACATTTTAAACAAAATCTTTACAGAAGTCTTAATGTTGCTAAAACAGTTTCTGTAACACATGACAACTACAGAATATATGGTGGGGCAACATGGTGTTAGTTTTTATGAGCACTCATTTGAGATCATGGGTTTGCCACTCTTGAGAAGTGTATCCTAAACACTAACTATATTATTAATATATTGCATTAGGGCCAAAGACTGCAACACCCTTACTTAGGGTAGGGGTATTACTCCCCAACTTGACTTCCATGAGGGCTATTTGTAGAGCAAAATAGTCATAGAAATGCAGAGCTGGAAGGGACCTCAAGAGGTCATCTAGTCCACACCTAATGTGAGTAAATGTATCACAGTCTGGCCCTTAATGCACATATCTGTTTTATATAAACTATAATGATGCAGTATTTGCAGGACTCCTGAAGTTGTGTTACAAATACTTTGATAATCCAATATTAATGCTCATTTCTAGCTGGCATTAAAAGCCTGCAATATTAGCTGTGAAAGAGTAAAATGCAATTATTGGCTTGGGTCAGCACATTAATGATGTTTTGTTTAAAATGGGTATCTTGAAAGCAATGGCTTTTAAACTATTTATTTAACTTTAGTGATCTCCCACTAGCAAATCTTTTAAAACAGATACACAATGGGTCAGTAGAAAATTAGAGACCCTTTCCCCACCATTAACCTATTTATCTTCTCTTCGTGGTCAGAATGAAAAGCAGAGAGTTAAAAAAAACTGCCTTTATTCCTGGTGTGCCTGAGGAATTCAGAAGTAGACACAGTAATATGGAAGAATCACTATAAATTCCCGTAATTCTCCACAGACACATATAATCCAGTGTGGTGGAAGATAAAAGAATACTGATTAGGGAAGAGAATCTTTAATGCTCTCTTCTTTCTCCCCCGTCTTAACCCTTTGGGGGGAGTTCATAATTATGTAAATCTTATTTCTACATCAAGGCATTTGAGCAAATGCTGAATAACATCAAAACACCAAATGAATTGTTTTATTTCATCCTTATGAAGCCATTAATACTCTTGTTCAAAGAGGAAATATAGCTTGAGGTAACTCAGTTATTCTGTGCTAGAGGTTCTGACCAGAAGGATATTAAGGGAGTCACATCCATATATGTTTTACTCAATTAGATCAATACATCTGAGTTACCAGGGGCAACCCAAGTATCTCAGCAGTGCCACAGCTGGGTCAACCTGAGCAAGCACTATGGATGCAATTCTGCTCCTAATGAATCCCATGTTAAAACTCCCAGCAGCCTCAAAGGTGTAGGCTCTGACCCTAAGGCCACTGGTCTCCCTTCATGTTAGCTTGCTATGTCTTTCAGGATCCTTGGTATTTTGCCGTTTTTCCTAGGAGAAGTTCATTTGAACTTTCCTGTCACCTACAGACTAGGAAATATTTGAAAGCATCTGCGAAGCCTTCTTGACACATTTTGGACTCCTGCTTCTTGCACTTCAAGGGTGCCACTGTCCGTCTGACAAGGCCTCTCAGCCCCCCTCCCCACCCTGCCGTTGAGTGCTGCAGTTCAGTTTTCCACCAAAAGTTTCACTGACCACAGTTTTGCATGTCACTGAGGTGCTGAAAATCAAAGAGTCTCCAAGCTGCAGCTCTGATATTGGGTCTTGAATCATGTCTATTCTCCACTATATTGGCAACTGCAACTTTACATTCACAAGCAGCCTGCTACACAGCAGACACACACATTTTGCTCTCTCATTAATACTAAGAATATGCACCAGCAAAAGTGCTGCCCAGTGTAAGTGTTCATAGCTCCATTGACATTTACCCCGTCTGAGGATCTGCCCCACAGCCCCTTCTCTAGAGAGCTTGCAGTCAAAGGCCACATCCTACACTATTCTTCGTTAGGAGGGATCCCTGTGTCTGCCCCAAGCCTGAAGTTGATGGGGCTAAGCACAGAAGCAGATCTCATTGCCAGACAGGGATGCTAAAAAATAAATTCAGAGAACAGGTTACAATATAAAGAAGTCTAAACACATTAAGCTATGAAAATATACAGATAAGGCACTTAAACCATCTTGGCTCACCCTGGAGTGGGGAAATATAAAAAGACTAATGTGTCTTTAAAAGTCAATTGCATCAGACACACTAAAATCCCCTAGTCTTACAGGTATTCTGAAGTGTCATGACAGAGCAGAATAAGGTAGTTTGAGTGCCCTATTTGTGCATTTTCATCTCCTAGCATATTTGGATGTCTTTTAAGTGTAACCTTAATTTACAATTTCCTGAGTTGGTAATGTTTTGGGATAGTTCCAACATCTCTGTAATGCTTTTTTATCTTTCAGTTACTGATATGTACTTTCAACCTTAGCTTCATCTTACTGGAAGGTTGTTGTTGTTGTTTTCTTATTTGGCATATAGAGAATCTTCATGGAAAACGAGGCAAAAACTAAAAGCCCTAAGTTGCAGACAGCTGTTGAAGACTCTGCCTGACACTAAACTATCCTTTTAAGTGGGAAAATATATCATCACTGGCAAGACAGCAGGTGCCCCTAAAGCAGAGGAGACCAAATGAAACTTCCTAGTGATATTTGTAGATAGTTTTCTTTAGTTTGGGTCTGATCCATAGCCCACTGAACTAACAGAAAGACTTCTATTGACCTAAGTAGTCTTTGGATCAAACCCTCTGTCAGGTGTGATCATGACTGAATGAACCACTTATTAAAAAAGGTCATATGGATTTGAAAACACCTAGCATTGTAAAAGAGCCATCACTAAGTCACAATCTAGCCTTTAATAGCCATGTAGAAAAGGAATAGGAAGTGAGTCCCACTTAGCCCCCCACCTTTTTTGCCCAAGAACAATGGGGGGTGGGGAGACGAAGTCATTTGTACCTCAGACACTCTTCCAGTACCCAATGCCTTCCAGACCAGCCCTTGACATGATGTGCAGCTTACATGCCACATTTTGTTCAGAGTCAAGCCTAAGGTACAATCTATCCCAAATATATTAGGGCCAACATATGAACGTGTTCCTGGTCTCGTCCTATCAGAACTAAATTAGAAGATAAAAACACTTAAATCTCCTCAGAGCAGAATTTTCTCAAATTAGAACTCAAAAGGTGGTGTCTTAGCCAGCAAAACTCAGTGTAGGACTGAATTAAGTTTTATTGGTCTCTCCTATTATCTGGCCTCCTATTAGGTCCTAGAAACCCAATCAGATTGCAAACTTAAGCAACAAAAGAAAGGCAAAATGCAACAAAAGAAAGGAAAACTCTTTCAATCAAAGGAGCAGATATCACTTCTGCTTTCCTTCATCAATCACCCAACATCACCAGAGACGTACCAGGCCTGAACTCCAAACAGATCACTCTCATCTTGCCACTGATCTTGGCATCAGTTCATCTATACGTTAACGCATGTATTTTAATGGATGATCTGACGAGAAAGCTCAGTCTCCTGTAAGTTCGATGGTCAAATTTTACAGAAGGTGCAGATCAGTGATTCTTTGGCTTTTAGGCAACTGTGCTACGTTATCAGATTAAGACCTGTAATTCACCAGCCAGATCCCCGTGACAGATCATTGTGTGACATCTGCCAATTGCTGACTTTCTAACCCACAAACTGCAGCTCATGCTACATCAGATGAGACTGGTCAGGCAAAATTCTATTTCAGATTGAAATTGATTTCATAATTAAAGGAGGGATGGAGCTTGCAAAGACTTCCACACATGGGAAGTATGGCCAATCAAATATTGGTGGCACAAGATTGAATACCAGTACTGGTAGAAGTACCATGGGTAAGTGACACTTACAGTATGTGTGAAATGAGAAGGAGCAGTGAATCATTAATTGTAATATCTATTATGGAAAAGAAAAGGCATGGCCCAGAGTCACCTCAGTGTAGCAAGCATTAGAAGAGTTACTTATATGGTATGCTTTAATGCTATTAACATGCTTCTCTAATAGCATTTTAAAGAAAACACAAAAATTTTAACTTTGTCTTTCTTAACTAGAACAAAGTTGATCTCATTGAAGCTGACAGTGAAGCGGAGAAGAGGATCCAAAGAGTAATTTGAGATGACAAAAAGAAAATCCCCCCAAAAAACAAGATACAAAAAAATAATCCCCCCAAAATCCTAGTATTCAACTTCAAAAAGTTAACAGTCAACCAGGCTGCTATCTCAATAAGGCAAGAAGAAGGTCAAAATATTGTCTCATCAGATCCAGAGGAAACATTTACGCACACACTTGGGTATCGTTATAGAAACAGTCAGAACCAGGTATGGAAGTGACAATGCTCCAAGCCTAGGAAAGCCTGGCTCACCATCTACAGAATGTACTGTGTGCTTTGTTCAGTGGTTAAAACAGATTTCAAACAAGCTTAGCAAAGACAACCCAACCCTCTGCTAGTGGAGATTGACTTAACATGAGTTGGGGGAAGGGATGATTTTCAGTTTTTGAACGTTTTCATAACATCTTAATGCACCTGGCTTAATAGTCATGTTTTGCTATCAGGTTTTAACCTTACCAGACTCCTGTGGGTTGTTATATTTCTTAATGTGTATCAAGTTACAAGCTGTATATAAATGTTTCATGTTGCAATATGAGTTGGAATTTATGATTTATTTACTGCATCTTAAATGGGTTTTTAATTACTATGGTAATTTTTTGGATTTTTTATGCATCTCTCTCTCATGCACGCGCGCTCACACACACACAGATAGATATTGGTTAGTTATCCTTCGACAGCATCCTCCCTGAGCCCCCACCCCCAAAATAAGGACTAGGACTGCACTCTGTACAGGTAGTAGTAAAGCAAGAGTATATTTTTCCCCAAAATACTATCTCAGTTAAATGGTTCTGCAGCTGAGTTTCCAGAGAAATAATGAAAAAGTGTTTGCACAATGACTGGAGATTGCCAGATGCCTGTCCCTTTAAAAGGGAAATTTGCTACAAATGCTCCCAGAAATTATTTTCTATCACAAAGGGAAGACCTGAATTCAAGAAGCATGAGAAGAAAGAAATCAGTTTAGGATGAGAAGCCAGAAGATAAGGATTATATTTCTGAGAGTTTCTCATGAGTTTGTTGTGTGTAGCTCAGACTCTGGATGCTCTGGTTTAACTGAATTTCATGAAGTTTGAGGTGGAGGAAGATCAGAGCTGTTTGCTTTTTACCCCATGTCATCCCAAAAGCACATTTTACTTGCACAATATATTGCTAAAGGAAAAGATTTTTGCAAGACACTACATTTTTCAGGAACTCCTCATGAAAAGGTAGATTATAAATTTGTTGCAACTTTTGCAGGGTCTGCACCTGGGAAAGATCCAACTTCAGATATCTTGGATTAACTGGTACAGATGTCAAATAAGGAGGACTGTAACAATTAATGCAGTTAGTAAGCAGACTGGCCAAATTAAACTAAGGTTATTTGGCAAAGCCTTAACTAGCCTATTTGGCCAGGAATCAAGAGAGATGCGTCTGCAACTGTACCTTTGTTTATTAATCATAGTATACTGACAGATGTTCATTACATTTGCTGGTGGAGGAGACCCCCTGAATATAAAGGCAGATTTGACTGTGGCAGCTGAACTTGCAAACCAAAGAGCTTGACTCTTTTTCCACACAAGTGTAACTAGAAATAAATGGACTCTCTTGGGCTCTCAAAACAATTCCGTCCCATGTATGATTCTGATGTACAGGGCCTCTTTGTTCTCAGTATTGGGCCCAAGATGGCTTGTGTGAAGAACATGAACAAAAGAGAAAACACACGATACACAAAAAGTTTTTTTTGGTGAATATTCAATGTTGTGTACTCCCTTAATTTGATAATATAGCCTCTACAGTGACTTTTTATCCCTTTCTTTCTCTCTCTCCCGTGGGCATGTCTACACTGCAACAGGGAGTGAGCCTTCCAGCTCAGGTCCACAGACTCACACAAGCAGGGCTCTCGCTAGTGCTCTAGAAATATATATGTGGCTATATAGCAGCTCAGGCCCTGAAGCCTGGGAGGGGAAGTCTTGAGAGTGTCTTGAGACACATAATGGTCCTTCAATGGCCTAGGTTCAACAGTCTTTCATCCCATTGATACAGAGCTCAGTAGTCCTTCAGCCTCACCAAACCTAAATAGCCTCTTACCCTGTTATGAAGAGATAAACAGGTTCTTGGCTAGGGTTGCCCAATTTCTAATCGCACAAAACCGAACACCCCTGCCCACCCCCTGCCCTTCTCCGACGCCCCGCCCCCACATGCTCCATCCCCCCTCCCTCCATTGCTTGCTCCCCCCCCCACACACACACTCACTTTCACCGGGCTGGTGCAGGTGGTGTGGTGTTGTGGTGTGGGAAGGGGATGATGGCTCCAGCTGGGAGTGTGGGCTTTGGGGTGGGGCCGGGGATGAGGGGTTTGGGAGAAGACTCCGGGCTCGGGCAGGGGGTTGGGTATGGGCTCTGGGCTGGGGGTGTGGACTCTGGGTGGGGTCAGAAAGGAGGGGTTCAGGGTATAGGAGAGGGCTCTGGGCTGAGGCTAGGGGTTAGGGTGTGTGGGGGAGTGCAGACTCCGAGTGGGGGTGTGGACTCTGGGATGGGGCCAGGGATGAGGGGTTTGGGGTGCAGGAGGGAGCTCCAGGCTGGGACAGAGGGTTAGGGTGTGTGGGGGGGGTGCAGGCTCCAGCTAGGGGTGTGGGCTCTGGGGTGGGGCTGGGAATGAGGGGTTTGGGGTGCAGGAGGGAGCTGAGGCAGAGTTTTGGGGTGTTGGGGGGGGGTGCGGGCTCTGGGAGGGAGTTTCAGTGCGTGAGGGAAATCCGGGCTTGGGTATGGAGTTGGGCTGCAGAAGAAGGTTCAGGGTCCCGGTGGCACTTACCACGGCTCCCGGGAAGCAGCCGCCAGGTCCCTGAAGCTCCTAGATGCATGGGCGGCCAGGGAGGCTCCATGTGCTGCCCTCGTGCCCACAGACACCGCCCCCACAGCTCCCACTGGTCTGCCCAAGGCAGAGATGATGTAGGGGAATGAGTAGGGACCTCGTCCCACCCTTCTTAGAAGTTCCAGCCTGCGACCCCCTGAACAAGCACAAGACAGGATCTAACAACAGACCTCATCATCAGACCTCTTGTTGCCCCAGCCATTTTCCTTTATGTGTTTTACCCTTCCCTGGGATTCCTGTCTTATCTCCTACCTCTCTGTAGGCCTCATCATGGGCCCTTTTCACCACCTGGGCTAGCTCCCTCAGTGAAGAGGAACTACTCAAGAGCTTCCTTTTATCTTGGACTTCCCTAAACAGAGTCAAAAGCTTGCATTATGTAATCATGCAGACACCTGATGCCAGCCACACAGTTCCTGGCCTACATTTCCCAGCGTTCCTTTTGGACTATATCCCCCACAATGCCCTGGTTGTGCACAGCAGCACCTGGGGCCATGTCTGGCTTATATGTTTCTTTAAAGGGCCAGTGTACATACTCCTCTCCCATTCAAGTTCAGGGATCATTCTGTTTCAGTATGATTTCCTGAGGGACTGATTTTCCCAGTGCAGGACATGTGTTACTCCTGTTCTTCAATGGGAGGAGTTACACATGTCCTGAAATGGGAGAAAAGAGCTCCACGTATGATTTCACAGTAAGACCAAATATACTCAGCTCTGAATATCAATTTCTGCTGGTCCATGAGCTCTGAGAAGCCAGGCAGCAATGGAGTAATACAATAGAGTGCTTTATTCCTGTGTAATTGAATGACTGCTTTGAGTGAGCTCAAGGTTGGAATGAGGCATTTTGCCACCTCTGTGGTTTGCTCAGCACTGATATTTTCCACTCATTATGGGCCTTCTCCAGCAGGTACTGAAGCCAATGGGAATCTTTATATTTCCAACAGGTTATCTTGATACAACAAAGCTAGTTGGATTCCTGAGTGCCTATAACTCTAAAACATCAGACTATGGAACATGAAGGCCAAAGATGTGGCAGGCCAAAGTATAGGGTACCAATGGACTCTGCTTCATTGGGTAGCAGAGGCAACTCCCAGAAAACATTGATCCAATACCTGCTCCCCCTCAATTACCTATTATCATACACCATATGGGCTTATGTTTGCTTTACGAGCTCCGCATTAACAGATGTGTGCTGTACATGCATTATATATATACACACACAGCACATCTGTCATTCTAGTAGCACCACATCTGGACTATCTATTGTACATCTTTTATGGACAGCCTAAAAGAACCTATGAAGAGTCACACTGAATTCTGCACCTCCCAGGCAATTCATTTCAGCAGAACTTGTGACGGAGGTAGAATGGAGGTAAAAAAATTCTTTTTGGACAAAGCACACCTTCTTTCAGAAGTGTCATCAATGCAGATACTCAAGGGCTCAGTCACTGCAAATCTATATTTTAGAGCATGGATACATATGGAAAACGAGCATTTTCATACTTAGACTGAGATAAAATTTGCCATACCTGGGCTGGCTCTGATGGGAGGATTTTGCTGCCACTATTGTAATGAGCTCCCTATGGATGTTTCTGCTGGAGCAGTGTTGCATGATCCAAAATGAAAATCAACTCTGGTGGGATTTACCTTGCATATAGTTTTATATATTTTAAAGATATTTGCGGTTTTCAATGTTATTAAAGTAAATGTAGCTTTTGGCAGTGAGGGGAAAAAAATTGTTTGGTGTCCTCTTTAGAGAGGAAGGCTTGCCTAGTGATCAGGTGCACTAGTCTAACCTTAAGAGACCTGAATTCTATTCCCTGGACTTCCTGTGTGATCTTGGGTAAGTCATTTAGTCTCTCTGTTCCTCAGTTCCCCATCTGTAAAATGGGGATTATCACTACCTCACAGATAGTGAGTGAGACACTCGGATCCTCAGGTAATGGGGGCCATATAAATACCTTAGATAGATAACCTGGGATAAATGTGTTACATTTGGATTAAGTGCTCATAACCCTGTCAGTTAAACACTACACTCGTCCAGAACATTTCTCAGGCTGACCACTCCCTTCTTTGTACTCCCTTGTTTTTGCACATATTCCTTCCCTGCCAGTTATAAAACAGATTATATCTATGTTATTATATTATTAGAGAGACAAGGTGGGTGAGGAAATATTTTTTATTGGACCAACTTCTGTTGGCGAGATAAGCTTTCCAGTCACAGGGTGTGGGGAGAGAGGGTAGTTGGTTATAGATTGTTGTAATAAGCCATAAATCCATGGTCTATTCAGTCCATGATTTTTAGTGGCTAGCAAAGTTATGAATTTTTGAAGGTGTTGTGCAGCTTTCCTTTGAGGATGAGGACTGAGAAGTCAGATACAGGGAGGTAGCTTTGTTAAAAAGGGCTCATCCACAGGTGATATGGCGTTTTTTGTGTGTGTCATTTGCCTGTGTGAGTTCATTCGAGAGTGCAGTGATACACTTCATCCATATAGTTGTTATTGGGGAATTTAGTGCACTGGATGTGGTACACCACATGTTGTAACAGGCATGTGTGGGACCCATGAATCTTGAAAGGTGTGTTATGTGAGGGTTTATCATCCTAGCAGTGGAGATATGTCTATAGGTTTTGCATCTGTTGTTCTGGCAGCGTCTGGTGCTGCTTTGAGTTGCTGTGTCCTAATCTGTGGGGAGCTTGCTTCTGATGATAAGCTTGGAGCAACTGGAGGGATGTTTGAAAGCCAGAAGAGGGGTCCAGGAAAGATTTCTTTCTGGCTGTGGTCCCCATTGAGTTTGGGTTGTAATTGTTTGATGATATCCCATATGAGTTCCAGTGTTGGATGGTAGGTGACAACTAGGGGTGTGTGATTGGAGGGGGTTTTATTCCTGTATTGAAGCAGGTTCTCTTAGGGTATTTGGGTGGTCCGTTCCATGATGCAATCTCCATCTCTGGTGGAGTGTTGTTGTTTGGTGAAGGCAGTTTAAGTGTGTTAAGGTGCATATCCTGGACTTTCTCCTCAGAGCATATTCTGTGGTATATGAGTGGCTGGCTGTAGATAACAGATTTCTTGGTGGGTTACTGGATCTGTGAAGGTAGGTGTGGTGATCTGTGGGTTTCTTGTATATAGTGATCTGTAGAGTTCCATTGCTGAACAAGCTGAAGCTTTCATACCGCCTTCACTCTGAGCCCTGGGTGGAGGTCGCTGGGCTAGGCTAGTAGTGATGAAAGCCTGGATCAATCATGTGATAAGACCACATCTGAAACACATACCTGTATGAAGTAGAGACTGACTGCTTCGCCCACGTGCACAGGCCAGGGATGGCAAAACAAAACCAAGTGTTCCAGAGATGTTTTCCAAAACATCATAGAACCTCATTTTAAAACTGAAATGTATATTTCTCTGCCATTCCTTTGTCCCTTCTTTGGCAAGAGAAAAAATTCATCAGTGTCACTCCCAGAGGAGAGCTTCAAAGCTAGCACACTCCACATATTTAGAACCACAGGCTACTTTCATCCATGTTGAACTGAGCACCAATGACTGAAGGAAGACAGACAAAGCAGAGGAATTTCATTCACTGAATATGAGAGTGTCAGTTCCTGACACCTTAAGAAGCAAAAACTACAAGATATAAGAAATGCAAAATGCTTGGCTGGTAGAGAGCTGGCTTATTTATCTAATTTCTTCATGTGTGAAGCTCCTTTTGCTGTAGCAAGGTGCAATGCTGGGTAGCATATCAGCATCATAACACACTACATCTAATGCACAGCAAAGAGAACATCCCAGGGGTACTTACCATGCATGGAATAATAAACAATAACAGAGTGGTTTACATTTATATGGTATTTTTTCCATCCTGGAGGATTACAAAGCACTTGACAAATTTAAACTGCTCTACAGATTATATACAGAGAACCACTTCTCCCATCACTGAGACACAGTCAGCCTTGTGCACAATACAACATAAGTCAGGAGTTAGGTTTTATGATAGAACACCAAGGATAGCTAATGTAATTAAAAGTGCAGCAGAAATGTCATGTCACTACCAGGATGCAGGCAGTCTGACCTAATGGTGGAAGCTGTAGTCAGGAGCCAGGCCAGGTCAGGTACTGGGGGATCAGAGTCTGCAGAAGTGCCAGAGGGCAGACTCAGATGTCAGGTACCAGGAGATCAAAGTCTGAGACAGGGGGGCTGGGTCAGGATACCAGTAGGTCAGAGCAGACAGCAGGAGCAGATAGCACAACAGAAGCACTCCTAAGCAGGGGAAAACCCAGGGGCACAGACAACTTCCTGTTCCTCTCCTTGGTTTAAACAGAAGCATCAAATATGATGAGATAACTGGTTCTGTGGATGAAAGGAAAGCAGTGGACGTATTATTCCTCGACTTTAGCAAAGCTTTTGACACGGTCTCCCACAGTATTCTTGCCAGCAAGTTAAAGAAGTATGGGCTGGATGGATGCACTACAAGGTGGGTAGAAAGTTGGCTAGATTGTCGGGCTCCATGTCTAGTTGGCAGCCGGTATCAAGCGGAGTGCCCCAAGGGTCAGTCTTCAGGCCGGTTTTGTTCAATATCTTCATAAATGATCTGGAGGATGGTGTGGATTGCACCCTCAGCAAGTTTGCGGATGACACTAAACTGGGAGGAGTGGTAGATACGCTGGAGGGCAGGGATAGGATACAGAGGGACCTAGACAAATTGGAGGATTGGGCCAAAAGAAATCTGATGAGGTTCAACAAGGACAAGTGCAGAGTCCTGCACTTAGGACAGAAGAATCCAATGCACCGCTACAGACTAGGGACCGAATGGCTAGGCAGCAGTTCTGCAGAGAAGGACCTAGGGGTGACAGTGGATGAGAAGCTGGATATGAGTCAACAGTGTGCTCTTGTTGCCAAGAAGGCCAATGGCATTTTGGGGTGTATAAGTAGGGGCATTGCCAGCAGATCAAGGGACGTGATCGTTCCCCTCTATTTGACATTGGTGAGGCCTCATCCTGGAGTACTGTGTCCAGTTTTGGGCTCCACACTACAAGAAGGATGTGGATAAATTGAAGAGAGTTCAGCGAAGGGCAACAAAAATGATTAGGGGTCTGGAACACATGACTTATGAGGAGAGGCTGAGGGAACTGGGATTGTTTAGTCTACAGAAGAGAAGAATGCGGGGGGATTTGATAGCTGCTTTTAACTACTTGAAAGGTGGATCCAAAGAGGATGGATCTAGACTATTCTCAGTAATAGCAGATGACAGGACAAGGAGTAATGGTCTCAAGTTGCAGTGGGGGAGATTTAGGTTGGATATTAGGAAAAACTTTTTCACTAGGAGGGTGGTGAAACACTGGAATGTGTTACCTAGGGAGGTGACGACAAAGACAATGGGCAAGGCACCATGTGAAAAAGGTGCTCCATGACTGGACAGAGCTAATTCCCAGAGCAACCAGCAGGAGGCGCCAGCAGTGGTGAGTCCCAACAACACATCCAGAGTAGGCAGAATGCAGCTACTGATGTACATGCTGGAAATGTGGTTAAAATGCCAGGGCTAATGCCCCACTCTTTCAAAAAAGTGTCATGGGATCAAAAGTGATTAGGAGCTCTCTTCTATGGCCCCCCAAAAAGATGGCTCCTCCAGGAGTACAATATTCTACAGAATGTAATAGCATGGAATATAGCATGGACTTACCTTATAGCTGAGCTGGTTCAAATAAGGATATCACAGAGACAGAGGTTTTTCCCTTCCCAATGGAGGCTGTCAGCCTGCTCCACCAGGATCTTGAAGCTGAAGAAAGGCAGAACATGGAGGATGGCTGAGTGGAGGACAAAGGAATCTGGTTTTAGGCAGAAGAAAACTTTCTTTTAAAGACCTTATTTTGGGGCTGGGATCCACAAAAGTATTTAAGTGCCTATGGCCTGGTTTTAGGCAAAACACCTGGTCAGCTGCTGCCTAACACTGTAAGTGCCTAGGTGGCACCTGAACATGGCTACCAGATCAGGCTCCTCAGGTGAGTTCACCCAAAACAGCTGAGGGGGAGGGAAGGTCCTCCCTTATAAACTGGGTGGATAGGATACTTCCCCCAGGATATGGAATCCCCTGATTCAAGTCCCTCCCCCCCCTGAAGGGGGGGAAAGGGATAAGAATCTGCCCCCCTCACATGAGATGACAGTACTAAGCAATAGTGTCTTTCTAATGCTTTCTCTGACCCAATTAATATTTAAGTATTCCATTGCATGGGTGCTGGAAAAATGTGTATAGCAGGGGTGCTGAGAGCCAAACTGTAAACCCTGTATATAATGGAAACCACTTCAAGCTGGGGAGGCTACAGCATCTACTACACCCCTAGTCCCAGCACCTATGTTCCATTGTTTAATTAAAGTGGAAGAACTTCAAGTGGAGAGATTGAGGAAGATGCATCTCAGACAATACCCTAGCCACTAGGCTATGGAATATGCCTTAGAGGTGGCTGATCCCTGTTCAAATCCCTCCTCCTCTGGCAGAGAGGGGACTTGAATCGGGGGGAAGGTGGGTCTCCCACATCCTGGGTGACTACCTAACTGCTAAGATAAAGATTATAAGGGAGGGCTGCTCCCTGGCTGTTCTGTTTCAGGTCCTGCACACAGTCTAAGGTGGCTCAGTGCCTCTCTTTGCCCCCAATTCGTGGATCACTAACAGCCAGGTGGCTCTGTGCAGCCCAGAATTTGATGCCAATCTCCAAGAGAGGGGCAGGGCTTAGCACGCACTCCTTTCCTTGGTATCTCCCATTGGCTGTCTTAAGCTGCTCCCCACCCAGCATGCTGGCCTTTGTAGAGTTCATTCTATGGTGCTTATGTCTCCACGTGCATTATAGAGGAGCCTAACATCTAACTCAGGCTTTGTGGATTACTGTATTGTTCCTGTGATATTTTAGGCACTACAGCACTCCGCACAGAAATGCCTAAGTCTCTTTGTGGATCCCACCCTGAGGGAACTCAACAACCTAGGTGGCAAGGGAATGGAGAATGAAAGATTAAATTCCTGGACACTCCAGCACAATCCTGGAGGGTTGACAACCTTACTCCAGGCATAGGTGCTGGAACAATTTGTATAGTGGGGGTGCTGAAAGCCGTTGAACCAAACTGTGAACCCTGTATATAAGGGAAACCACTTCAAACCAGGGGGTGCTGCCACACCCCCAGCACCCTTAGTTCCAGCACCTATGCCTCCAGGCAGACAGGAGTACCTGGTCCCTGGACAGAGAGTGATGACTCAACCCTGCAACATATTACCTGCTTGGGCCTGTAGAGGGAGTTCACCTTTTGGGTAGGAAGGGAATGTATTTGCTGAACACCAGGAAGCTCTGGGTTCCCTTCTCTCCCTCTGGTGTTGAGAGCTAGGGATTGAGAAGGAGGAGGCATGTCAGGTTAGTTTCTATCCAGACTTAATCCTGATAAATGTTGCTTAACCATACATCCTTAGTTTTAGTTGTAAAAAGATCTGAAGTGAAATTTTTGGAGGCATACGGGTATTTTTTTGTTGGGAGACTTCACAATTGTTTTGTAAATATGCACATGCCTCTTTAATTTGGATCCATGAGTATCCCCAACCAAAGTTCCAAATCATGCACAGACATGGGATTAATCATGATAGTGATAGCAGTGATCAGAATTCAGCCTTTGAGGAAAGAATCCTCACTGACACAGGATCACACCTTTATTGGTTTGAAAGCTGTGTAAAGGCCAGCTACTGGTACAAAGGCCACGTAGCTAAAACTGCAAGGGACTGGTGTTCCCTACATCTCTCAATCTGATGCTTGGGATTACAATGGATGGTTTCAGAGCTGGAAGCCAATTTTGGCTTTCCAACCATGCTGTGCCCTTAACAATAGAATTGTTGGAGAACTCCTCAGTCTTGGAGTGCTTCATCTCATCTTCAGCTCCCTTGGGATAGTTATCAGAAGGCCTCTAATGTGTATTGAGATATGCCTGAACATTAGCAGGAAACTTTAGGTGATCAGAAGTTAACACACACATTAGGATAGGTTGCCACGCAGTTTAGCCAAAACCTGTGAAGTTTGAAGCTACTGGATAAACCAGTGATCCTTTTCTCATTTTACCAAAGTGGGTGGGAAGGGTGTGTCAGAACATTTAGTTCCAGTGGTGAGGCCCAGAAAATCCCCTCAAAGGGAAAGAAAACTTGAGACAATTTGTCTTGCTGATTTTAGCTAAAGGTTCAACATGTGTCCACTGATTTTAGACAGCTTAAGGGTAAGCCAAAGTCAAAACCCTTTCTTAGGAAAATACAATGTCAGAGAGGATTCAAAATATTTGGATGTTAATTATCTCTTAGCTGAAACAAGGGCTGATCTAGGATTATTTGCCACATAACTCAGGGGTAGGGCATTATCACAAATACCCTCACTGAAGTTTTTCAGTGAGATTAAATAAAAATAGAATAAAAACCTAAATCCAGATTAATACTGCTGCCCTGACATGGAGAGGGCAGTGCTTAGCCAGTTGAGTTCGTATTTTCCTTCATGATAGAAAAATGTTCTGTGCTGATCGTGATGCAGAGAGAAATGTGCTGCCCCTCCAAAATTACTGCAGTTTGACAAAAATGTCAGCGAGAGATCTCTGGAGATATCTCTTTAGGGTATTAGCTAGGCCACACAGTGCAGGTGGGTGGCGAGATTAGTTTGCCAGTGCAAACTGGCAAACAAACAGCCAATATAAATTTCCTTGTTACTATTACTGCAGAGAAACAATATAGTCCACAATATGGTTAAATTTTGGAGATCCACAGAATAAATCTTTATAGGAAGATAGTATCTTAATTTTACACTCGCTAGAAAGGAAAAACCCACAACTCTGCACAGCCTGAACTATAGTTTTGGGGTTTTTTGTGGGGGTGGGAGGAATAGGTAGTACCTAGAAATGTATACTGCCAGGGCCAAGTAAAAGGTGAGGCTCTTTTCAGCACTATTTAAGGTTTTACGGAGAGTTTCACTGTACTAAAAACCAGAACTCCAGCAAATAGATTCCAAAAAATGTTCCTCTAAGAATCTACAAGATGTGACCAATGCCATAAACTTTAATGAAGGGTGCTACGGCTAGGGAGATAGAATGAGTGGAAAGTATTTCTATTGACAGGTGCAATGAAGGGACAGTTGTCAGCACTGTTCAGCAACATGCTAAGATAACCAATCTGCTGTGCCAGATCACAAGTGAACACAATGATGGAAAGCCGTTCCACAGAACTTTGATGCTATGAACAGTTGGAATTGACTCAGGTGCTCCAAAAATATGCATTGATGTGTTTTCCACAGGACCTTGAGATTTGACTAGTGCAGCATGGCATACCAACTAGAAGAGCTCCCTGTGAAACTGTGGCTAAGCAGAAACAGAAAGATATAGCTGATCAGACTAAGTATAGCTTAGAATCAGAGAAGCAACAGCATATGGGCTTCCTCATTTGTGATGGTTAAGGCCCTTTGTTACTGGTTTTTATTTTGTTTCAGTGTTCATTACAACAAATGGGTAATATTCAGTGCAAAAAATTAACTTCACGGTTTTATAGATAAATACCAGGGGACAGAAGTTCAGAAAAAAAGCAACAAGAGAAAAGGAAGAGTTTACAAAACTATTTCTCTAATCCCCATTGCAGAAATCAAGTTTCTTTTCAAAACAGTTTTCTGTTTCTTACTCTTAATAGAAGGAGCTTCATTGTGAATTCCAAAAGTTTTGGGTGGTGTAGGCTCACACCAGTTTAGTTTTTTTTTGGTGTCTTTTCCAAGGTCCATCTTCCTACAGTCCTGGATGTAGCTGAATTCACAAATATTCTTTCCACATTAGCTGAGCCAGGCAGGACAGCGAGGATGTGAGAAGCTGCATGTCTCAGCTTTGGGAATTCGGTGCAGTGGATTTTCCATATTTCAAATGGAGTGATGTTGCCATTTTCTAGAGAAAGCATCACCATGTGTGCATGGAATTCACTTTCCAGTTTAGCCCTTTTTTCATTAGGAGTCACAAGGGGAATCTAATTCAAAAATAATCATGACATTTATCAGTAGAGGCCACCCTTTTGTAATGGGAGATCAAATAGCACAATGACTTTCCAGAATGATGGCTTGCTCTAAAGAGCTTCAGGGGACATATTATGGGTGACAGTAGCTTTCCATTTCCTTGAGAGCTCTGCATTAAGGTCTTTAGAAAGCCTTTCCAAGCATATCCTGGTCATTGACTGGCAAAATGGACATGAAAAGATTTGCTTTTTTTCTGGACTTTCCCCAGATGTGCTTTGTGCTAAAGTTCCACAGAGACACTGTTGATTAAAATGCCATACACCTTTGTTAGAGAACATTCTGTCTATTGAAGAACACATTTCCAGTTTCTTCTGCACTTCATATGATGGCTGAAAGTTTCAATCAGTACTCAAGGAAAGCAGCAGGTGGCAGGTGCCTGGCAGGTGAAGGGGTGCCCAGTACTCATGTGGGGGTGGGCAGGTGGGGCAGTGTGTGTGGGGTGACCTTACCCATATCACTCCCCCACTGCAGCATAGCAGCCACCAACCGGAAGTTACCCTCCTCTGGGCAGGAACACTGTGAGGGGAGACTGAGCTGTCCTCTGCCCTTCTGGAATGGGGAGCTAAGTCCAGGAAGTTCTGGCGCATCCAAAATTTAGTGAAAATGTTTTTTTTTCTTTTAAATCCCAGAAATTTTTGGGGGGAAATCAGCAGTAAAAATTGAAAATGAAGGGCCTTAGTGATGGTGTGGAATTAAAGATACACAGATGCTACAGTGCTGAGGGTGGCATAAGAATCTATATAGAATGGTAGATAAAAAGGACCAAATTTTCATCATGTGTATCGAAAAACAGGCTCTCATTGATGGTACAGTTAAAGATGTCCATCACCACAAATGCAGTACACCCTCAACACATTAACAGTCACTGGTTTTCTACTCTGAATTCAGTATCTGGTTACTGATAGGTCACAGGGGCCCCAAGAGTACATAAAGCAGCCATATCCTGTAGTCAAAAGGACTTTCTTGAATGGAATATCAGGCTATTTGGACTTTGCAATGCCCTGGTAACATTCCAACACCTTGGACAGAGTTCAAGCAGGGCTATTCTTGGATGATGCTATTCTTGGAAAAAGTGTACGGGCAATGCTAAGTAGGCTCTGAGGTTTTTCCATACTCAATTATGCTAAATTAAAGCTAAAACCTATTGTTTGTTTGGGCATCAGTTCTCATAAATATTGTACCTAATCTCTGAGACAGAAAAGATGAATTTAACCTGGGAGAGATCTGCAAAACTGAGTGACCAGTCCTAGGGAATGATCAGAGTGCAGAAAAATGGAATCCAGTCAAGGTTCTGCCAGATCATATATCACAGAACCCTCAAAATCCAGATCCCATTGACAAAAATTTAAAGGAGTTTATGCAGAACCTCAAAGGAGACCTAGAATGAAACCGAGCAACATGGATTTCCCACACAGACACTTGAAACTCCCATTAGGAATCGGGCTAGTGGTATTGTACTTTGGCATCTGACAGGTATACCCATAATGTCATTGTTTGATTTGACATATTTGTACTTAGGAATGTAAGGGGTTAGATATCAAACAGCAATAAAATGTTCATGCTGTGAGGGATTGTATATAGCTGAATGCTGGGATGACCACAGGGTTGTCTGAGCACAGAGTGGGGGGTATTGTTACACAATGGGGTCTGTATCATCTTTATTAATCTGGATGATGGGATGAATTGCACCCTCCACAAGTTCGCAGATGACACTAAGCTGTGGGGAGAGGTAGATGTGGTGGAGGGTAGGAATAGGGTCCAGAGTGACTTAGACAAGTTGGAGGATTGGGCCAAAAGAAATCTAAGGTTCAACAAGGACAAAATGCAGAGTCCTGCACTTAGGAAGGAAGAATCCCATGTACCACTACAGGCTGGGGACCAACTGGCTAAGCAGCAGTTCTACAGAAAGGGACCTGGGGATCACAGTGGATGAGAAGCTGGATACGAGTCAGCAGTGTGCCCTTGTTGCCAAGAAGGCCAAAGGCATATTGGGCTGCATTAGTAGGAGCATTGCCAGCAGATCAAGGGAAGTGATTATTCCCCACCTTTTGGTACTGGTGAGGCCACACCTGGAGTATTGTGTCCAGTTTTGGTCCCCCCAATACAGAAGGGATGTGGACAAATTGGAGAGAGTCCAGCAGAGGGCAAGGAAAATTATTAGGGGGCTGGGGCACATGACTTACGAGGAGAGGCTGAGGGAACTGGGGTTATTTAGTCTGCAGAAGAGAAGAGTGAGGAGGGTTCAACTAGCTGAATGGGGGTTCCAAAGAGGATGGAGCTAGGTTGTTCTCAGTGGTAGCAGATGCCAGAACAAGAAGCAATAGTCTCAAGTTGCAGTGGGGGAGGTCTAGGTTGGATATAGGGTGACCAGACTGCAAGTGTGAAAAATTGGGACAGGGGTGAGGGTTAATAGGAGACTATAAGAAAAAGACCCAAAAATTGGAACCATCCCTATAAAATCGAGACATCTGGTCACCCTGGTTGGATATTAGGAAACACTATTTCACTAGGAGGGTGGTGAAGCCATGAAATGGGTTACCTAGGGAGGTGGTGGAATCTCCATCCTTTGAGGTTTTTAAGGCCTGGCTTGACAAAGCCCTGGCTGGGATGATTTAGTTGGTGTTGGTCCTGCTTTGAGCAGGGGGTTGGACTAGATGACATCCTGAGGTCTCTTCCTACTCTAATATTCCATGATTCTTTTCTGGTGCATGCTGCAACAAGGCTATTGCACAATAATAAATGCTCTCTGACATCTGCACCTTGTTTGTACCCTGAGATGGGAGTCGGGGAAAGGAAACTGATGTTCAAGAAAAGGCAAATGGGGTAGATCTCTTTAGAAAATGTAGGCAAGAATAACCAGAGAATATCTGCCAAGTAACAATCCTTTGGGAAACATCTGGAGATAAAATAAAGGAGCTGGTATATTAATATTGGAGAGAGTTGTGTCTAATAACAGAAAAGCAACACTAATAAGAGTTACAATGCTAAAAACAGGCAGTGACTGATTTAATAGATACACAGAATGCAGTGAAGAACATAGTCACTAGTAAAAACATTAATTTGATAAATTCCATATAAATAGGGTTCAGACCCAGCCAGAAATGTTCAGAATTGAAAATAGAGAAATGCTGAGAGTAAAGACCCCCAATTGGGCACCAGTATCAAATGGAAGACAGCAAATCTACATTATTTGCAAATAATGTTTGCAAATCTACATTATTCTCATGGATCAAGAGGAAAGTGGAAGTAAATTTAATTGGGATCAAATTTACTGATGACCCCAAAACCAGAGAGGCAGCAAAACACAAGAGGAGAGAACAGAAATACTCAGTAACCAGGAGAAATGGGGACATCTGCTCACTGCAAAATGTCACTGCACCTATCTTATGTAAGGGGGTGGTACCCAGGGCAGGGAAAGATTTATAGAACCAATAATGGCTGCAAATTTAACCGGGACAGCTCTGCCAAAGCAGGCATCAGATCTCGATGCCTCAACAAGGGAATAATGCTCTATAAAGTTTAGACTGACCCTTCCCCCCCCCCGCCCCATGGAGGCACCTTGCAAATTGCAGAGACTGGTATGCTTCTCAGGGAAGCCACAGAAGCTGTTCAAGCACTAGTAGAGTGGGTTCTAAACTGCATGGGTGGATCTAATCTAGCTAACTCTTAACATGATCTAATAAAATTAGACCCCCATATAGACAGTCTAGGGGTTAGATATTGTCCAAAAACACTATGAAAAGCCATGACGGAATTACTTTGTTCTATTCAGGTAAACTGATAGTCCCAGTTACATCAAGTGTGTGGGGTTTTGCTTCTCCCCTGGCTGGAGTGCGGTTTGGGAAAGAAACCTGGCAAATGAATCAACTGAGCTAATTAGGTTCTCTTTTTTAAAAAAAAACATTTCCAATGCTTTTTACCTTAAGAGTAAACAAGCTTGTTTAGAAAGCACTGGGGCAGTTATACCATGTATGTCTCTGAAGAGAAGGCAAAGCAGGCTTGCTTAGGCAATCTTCCTGTTGCTTGGCTTATCACAGCATGTGCAGCCTCGAATACCCCATTCAGGAGCGAGAGAGAAGTGTCTCTCCACCCACGAGAGGTGATTGTCTAAAGAGTCTGAAGCCTAGAGTGGGTGCCCTTCTGCCCTTGCACAGAAGGGAAATAGGAGTGTTGCCCTGAGCTGTGACACCAGTTCCAGAGATGAAGAGTTTCTTGGCAAAGGGAGGGACGATCATGCTCCTTCCTGTCAGTTGACATAAAACATTGCCCTTGCATTGTCTGTCATGACCAGGACTGTGAGTTCATGTAGCATGAAGAGAAACGTGATACACGCTAGCCAAACAGCTCTGAGCTCTAGTATATTTACATGAAGACAAGTCAGTTCACAAGTCAATAGGCCTTTGGTTTGAAGATGATCCAGATGTGCTCCCCACCCAAGCATAGAAACATCCTTCAGCAGTGTCTTGATGGAAAGAGATGGAGAAAACAGTCCTCTTATGCATACCCAGAGTGGGTCTTTCCATCAATTTAATGATGAGAGATGTTCTGGGGGAACTTCTATGCTTATGCCCCTGTGATGTCTGTTTGGTAGATACACAGATTCCAGCCACCCTTGCAGGCAGCAAAGGTGAAGTCTGGGATGCTGTGTGATATACGTCTAGGAGGGCATATGACTGAAGTCTGAAGCAGGCTTTTATGGACATTTGAGGGTAACCCTGAAGCTGGTTGATGAGGTCTACTGTGGTATTGAATCTGTCTTGTGGCAGATAAACTCTTGATGTGTTGGAGTCTAGCACTGCCCCTATGAACTCTATTATGAGTCATACTAGAATTGACTTTTCTGTCGATTCTGAGACCCAGGACAGTGAAAAGTTGTAAGAACATGTGAATGGAGTCATTCACTTGTGGTGGTGGTTTCCCTCAAACTAGCTAATTATCAAGCTACAGGTATACCTGGATCCCTTGCTTTCTCAGGTAAGCCACCATGACTGCCAAGCTTTTAGTGAATATTCTTGGCACTGTTGAAAGACCAAAGGGCAGGACTATGTATGGATAGTGAGAATTTCCCACTTGGGATCCCAGGTATTCTCTGTGCACTGGGTGAATTGATAAGTGAAAGTATGCATCCTGAAGGTTGAGAATAAATAGAACCTCCAAATAGTTCTTGATCAAAGTATTAAATTTGCTGGGTGCTGGATGAATAGCCATAGAGAAAAAGGCAAACGGTCTCCTCCAGTGAAATCTCTTTCACTATCTTTGTTGAGGGACTCTGTCTAGAATAACCCTGCAGTCTAGGTTATTTTCTTTTAGATGCTGTTGTATAAACCCCCAAGGATGAAAGAGTAGCATGCACATCATTCAAGAAGTGCAGACTTCATCAGTCTTGATGTTAAAAATGTCTCAATTGTCTGGACTTCCTTTGGTATCCCTGTAACCATGAAGCCCTGGGCATGACAATGGATTTTAAAGATGGGCTCTGCAGATGCTGAAGTTTGCAAAACATGTTTTGCTAGCTCTAATAGCTGCTCATTCATTGGCCTGACCATTCTCCCTGGCATTATCCTATGCAAAAGATCAAGTAGCTTCTGTGATATTTTTTTTTCCTGCAGTTTCAACTGGGATCTCAAGGATATATACCATTTGATTCAGGAATTCTTGGAGAGGCTTCTAATCATCAGGTGATAAGAAGTGGTGGGCACTACTGCCTCATCTAGGGATGACAAGGAAATGGCTGCTGGAAATAACTGCTCCTCTGTCTGAACATGCTGCTCCTCATTTTATTGCTCATCTTGCTGCAGTGTGAGGAAGTGCATCCTTGGGAGGATGACTTTGTAGGAGAGGCAGTTCTAGCCTTTCAGCGGCTGTAGGAGTTGGTTTCCTTGTAGATTGCATGCCCCAAGGTGCCAAATAGGACCAGGACTGAATGTTGTAGGAGTAAGGGGTTGAGGGCCTCAGGGTGTGTACTAAGGTGGATTCTCCTTCCTAGATCCCTTAGGTCTCTGTCCATAATGTCTGGCCCTAGATTCTCTATCTGACCAGTAGGAGTCAAAGAGTGGGGCTTAGATGAGTGGTAGGGGATGACTCTCTGCTGTGCTCTGAGGGAGAGGTGCAAAAAAGTACCCCTCTAGTGGCAGGGCTACTCTAACAGGAGTTTGAGGATGAGCTAAAGTCCTCCTTTATTATTGGTATTGAAGACATGCTAGGCCCTGTCACAGTGTGGTTAGTTTGTTATCCCAAAATTTGGAGCCAAGGCACCCCAATAATGGACTGCCTATGACTGTAAGCCAATTGTCAATTTGACCCATTTCAATGGGTAACAGGAGGCAGCCTGCCCTAGGGGAATTTGTCTCTGACCCTTAGAGGACTGCCCAGAACAGACTAGCTCTGTTTACCCTTGGGAGGATACGGATACAGCCCTCCTCTCAAGGATTGCCACTCAAGCAGTAATTTACCAAAAACAAACTAATGGTTACTTAAACACATAAATCAATTACAATATATTCAATAATCAACAGAATAATGCAATAACACAAGCTACAGTAAGGTGATGCAATGAACTACACCAGTGGCTCTCAACCTTTCCAGACCACTGTATCCCTTTCAAGAGTCTGATTTGTCTTGTGTACCCCCAAGTTTTACCTCACTTAAAAACTTACAAAATCAGATATAAAAATAGAAGTGTCACAGAACACTATTACTGAAAAATTGCTTACTTTCTCATTTTACCATATAATTATAAAACAAATCAATTGCAATATAAATATTGTACTTACATTTCAGTGTATAGTATTCAGAGCAGTATAAAATCATTATCTATGAAATTTTAGTTTGTACTAACTTTGCTAGTGCTTTTTATGTAGCCTGTTGTAAAACTAGGCATATATGTAGATGAGTTGATGTACCCCCTGGAAGACCTCTGAGTACCCCTAGTGGTACACATACCCCTGGTTGAGAACCACTGAACTACATAACCCTTATAGCAGATACTATGTCATACAATACGGTACACATGGACCCCTTATACATATGTATAAAGCCTCAATGCAATGTTGCAATATAGTACAAAACCTATTACAATGTAACATACAAATCCCTTATACATATGTATAAGACAACATTACAATATTACACATTAAATAACATTACTAAGTAAATAGCATTCTATGAGTGGTGATCAGACAATCATAGAATGGGTGGGGTAAAATCCATTCAGATGGAGACATCCCGCTTTATTTACAACCATACCCATGCATTCTTTATATTTCAAGATGATTATACTTCCTACTCTTCTTCAAATCCCTCTGCTCTGTCAAAATGATTTCAGCTCTTCAATGGATTCTTCTGCCTGCTTCTCCAATCTCCACTTTCTGATCTGCTCCGCCCAATTTGCTCCATCTGCTAAACACCCACACTGAAGCCTGTCAGCTCTCTGCCTTATACACGATTTTGACCTTTTCTGATTGGCTGCTCTCTCAATGCTAATTGTTAGGATATAGATATTCAGGCCTGTCTGTAAAGGCTTATACTCAAATAATTTAGGTGTATTCTTATCACTTAGCTAGTTATAGAGGTATAAAAGAGAGAATCAAAATCACTGTCTGCCGGTGTAAGGTCCTTCTCTTACTGTGACAGTCTGAGGCCCTGTTTTTAGGCTAAGGCCTTTGGCTAAACAGCAGAGGCAGCCATAAGCTGGGAAGCAAATGGTCACATCCTCACATTCCAAACTAGTCACATTGAAATAAGGTGCTATTGGGCTGTTAGGAATACAATCCTGTCCTGATAATGCCTATCACCTCCAGAGAAGGGAAGTGCCTAGAAGATGTAAAAGGAAGCTTAGTTTGATAGCATCCTATCTGGCAAGAACTCACTTATCAATAGCTGGGATGTGAAATCCTCACTTCTGTGTCGTTTTGTCATTATATTTCCCACTTTGCTATTGTTTGTTTGCATGGTCTCTGTCTGGTTCTGTGATTGTTTCTGTCTGCTGTATAATTAATTTTGCTGGGTGTAAACTAATTAAGTTGGTGGGATATAATTGGTTAAATAATCATGTTACAATATGTTAGGATTGGTTAGTTAAATTTCAGTAAAATGATTGAGTAAGGTATAGCGAAGCAGAACTTAAGTTTTACTATATAGTCTGCAGTCAATCAGGAAGTGGGTGGGGGAAAGGGAACAGGGAATGGGGGTAGGGAAATTGGAATCATGTTTAACCAAGGGCAGGAATAGGAACTGGGACAGAGGTAAGGCTCTGTGGTGTCAGAGCTGGGAAGGGGGACACTAAGGAAGGAAACTGGAATCATGCTTGCTGGAAGTTCACCCCACTAAACAACGAATTGTTTGCACCTTTGGACTTTGGGTATTGTTGCTCTCTGTTCATGTGAGAAGGACCAGGGAAGTAAGTGGGTGAAGGAATAAGCCCCCTAACACTAACAATTAGCATAGTCCCCTCCTGGTGAGGTGATACCTGTTTGGCTAATCAGAGCCGGACCTCACTGAGAACCTCCTTCTCACTTGACTGACCCTTCCCTTCAGGTACTGGAGTGAATTTAATCTCACCCTGCTGAACTTTACTTCACCCCAGTTACCTGTAGGCATTCAGTTCACCCTAAGTCCTCCATTTTGATTTTCTAAGGTAAAATCATTGCCGCCACCACTTTGAATTTCTAGTTAACCTTACCTTAAACTATCACTATTTAATATTTATAAAAAGCCTTAAATCTCCAACTAACTACATTTTTGTGCATGTTTAAGCATCATGATACTGTGACCACTTTTGTTATGCTAATTGGGACAGGTGAAAGGATGTTTTCTCCCTCTTTGCATGCTTACAGCGGCGTGGCTGATTGCTCTCCTTGGCGTTGCTGATTTTCTTACACAGGATAATGCAGCTAAAAGCCTCTTGTATCGAGGTAGTATTGTGCACGGCACTCTCACAGTGGATAGTACTGGTGACTGAGGCTGCACAGTCCTCTCTGCACAGTCATCTCTAAATCACTCACTGCCAAAAAACAGTGCTGAGAAGGTCAATGTCAAGAGCAACCATTTTGTAGTAGCCGGTACCAGGTTTATGGGTAGTGAGGTCATCAGCACCTTGTGTACCAGTGATGGTACTGAACAGTTGGTTCTGGGTGAAGGACTGATCTCTATTCAAGGCTAACAGTGGTAGGTGACCTGTCTCTGTGAAGGTGCCAGGGGAACCCTGATTTGTGTCATGAACAAGCCTTTAATTGAGCAGTTTGAGACCGTCTATGTATGCCTGTCTGTACTTGAACACTCAGAGGATGACCTCAGTCTGTGCTCACTGCTCCTTCCTACCCCTTTCAGAGGACTGTATGGAGGAGGACTTAGCTGCTCTCAGATGATGACACCTTCTTGGATGAATGAGGCCAAGAGCTCAGGGCTAAGCCGCTGCTCATAAGAGCACTCTGAGTTGAAGTCTGCTTGGGTCTGTTTAAAGGTTTTTTCCTCTGGAGCTGAGGATGCCCTCATTGAGTACTCCAGGAGAAAAAGCTTAAGTTGGGTTTCTCTAGCCTTCTGAGCTCCTTTGGAGAGAGAATGATACATTGAACCCCCTTTGGGGAGTGCCTACCTTGAGTGCCCATCTATCAGCTGGATAGCCAGAAGAGGAGCAAGTTTTGAAGCCTGGAGACTTCGCTTCAGACATAGGGCTAAAACCTAGTACCAGGGAAGACCCTAACTCTGAAGGGGGGAAAATGTTTTGAATAGTGGATGGGTAGTAATAACTAATCCTAACACTACATGAGCTACAATGATACTGTTTACACTACACTACTACTAACTGTATACAAAAGGGATTTAAATCACACAGCATGCACAAGAAGGGTTCCATCTCACAGCCCCGTGAGGAATGAAGGGATGGTTTGGCCCACTCAACAGTTTATGCCTTTGGGTGGAACAGCACAAAGGCATCTGGGGCATGGCTCCAATAGACACATCTGGCCAGAAGAATCTGACCTTGCACCAGAGGCAGAATACATATGAACCTTCACTAGAAGATCAAGTAAGGAGTTAGCCAGTGTGAACCAGCCAGTACAAGAGACCTTCAGCTAAGACCATATTCAAAAATGTACCTCAGATATACAATGATTTAATCACAGTAGCGATGTGAAGCGGGAAGTACAAATCTAGAAGCCACAGGTAGATCTGCAACACTTAGATCTAAGGAGCTGGCAAACATTGGAAATGAGACACACTCATGCACGGAGATCCATAAGGCATGAGGAGAAAAGGCTGTGTGGGTCTCTGAAATGGGAGTATTGTTTATATCTATGACAGGAAGCCAGTCGGGAGGGGAAGTTGGGGAAGTTACTAGGGATACGTACTTCCGTGAAGCAAAGAGAAATGGAGCTTTGGGGATAATACTACTTTCCTTATTCTAATCAAGTTCTTTGCTCACTGGCAGAGGAGAAAGCAACTCTTCCTTTACCATGCCACTTGACAGTCATCGTAATCCCAATACCATTGCCACTCTTACAGAAACATGTGCCATGCATGGCACTCCCATTACATCAATGATGGTTTACACAAAGATCGAGAGTAGGATATGGCTAAATGACTGTCAGTCAGCTTCTTCCTGCTAACAGCCTGCGTTACAGTATACATACCACACAAGGAATAAGAGACAAAGGGATCAATTCCCAGCTGGGAAAGCCACGCTGTGGTCCTGGCCCACCACACCTTGATTCTCTGACTGTTAGGGGGCGGATGCTTTCACCTGGGTCCAGGAGAAATAGGAAACAGAGTGGATTCTCAGCAGAGAAGGAGAACAAATCTTTGCTCATCTACTTGTTGTGTAAAGAGGTACAGAAAGAGAAGCATATCCAGCATAGAGCCTGCAGCATCAATGCTGCTCATCTGCCTAAAACTCTGAACTCTGCCAAAAAGGCCTGGAGAAGCAATTGCTTTATTTCTTTTGTTGTGGAAAGAACTGAAAGCCCACCAGGGTTGTGGCAGAAGACTTGCTGCCCTGGCTTAGAGAACTGAGGGAAGCCTGGATTTCCTCCTCCAAATTGACAGGCTTAAAGTCTTTAACGGCCAGGTCTATTATTTTCCCTTGGACTTTTTAATTTTAGCGCCTGAGACTACCACCCCTGCCTAACATTGAACACAGTCACTCTGGTACATCTGAACTTCAACAGCAATCAAGTATACCTCTGTGGTACATGCTCCTGAGACTATTGCTATCTGTTTCCTATTGCTAAAACATAATTAAAATCAATGAGGACAGCATGCAGTTGGTTGCATGTCCTTGTTTCAACAGAGCATGAAAATGAAGCTGAAGAGAAGTTTTGGTAAAGAATGTGTCTTATGATTTGGTTTCCCTTCTAAATATGCAGCTGTTATGACCAACTCAGACTTCAGAATGTTTACTAAAAACTTGACCAAAGTTGTTCTGTCAGTGCCTTAGGAATCCTGACATGGTTAATGTTTTCTTTGTCTCCCAAACTGTCATGTGATGAATCTCTTGTTCTCTGATAGAGAAGGAAAGTAATTTTGGATTAGCATCAATGATAAACTCTGTAATAGGCTTTCTAATGACTAGGTTTTGACAGCTGTCAACTTTTTTCCAGCACTCTTCAGCTGATAAAATAATTGCCTGCCCTGGGAAAAAAAAGCCCCAAGAAATCCCCCTGGCCAGATGTTACTGGAGAAGGTCCAAATTTCAATCCAGATCTGGATGAGTTGGCTCCTCACAACTAACTTTTATCTTTATGATACCTGAAACATCCCTGAAACACTAGGCAGTCAAAATCCAATCCAAATTCTGGGGCTCAGGCTCATCTCTAATATCTCCTTTTCTCTTCCTTTTTAAAATGTCATAGTGAATGATCTTTAAATCTGAATCTATCTATTATTATTTGCTATTACACTACATCCTAATGACCCCAATCAGGGTCCCATTGTACTAGGCACTGTACAGACAAATAATGGAAAAACAGCTTGTCTCCTGGAGAACTGTCAATCTAGGAGTACTTATATAGTTCCACCAATGTAATATCTGAGTGTCTTGAAAGATTTTAAAAGTAGAAATAATAATGACAATCTCTTATTCACTCTTTTTCCTTCTTAGCCTGTAGGAGATATAGCTTGATTAGGATTATTCTTTTAAAGTGGGTGTGTTATGTGTCTATTAGAAGAGATTATTGTGGGGAAGCCAAATCAAAGAAATTAGTTTTTCACTTAGTTCTGCATGTGGTGAGACTTAAGTCTTGCAAGGTTCCATCGTCCTGGCCCAGTTCTGTCTCCAGCATGCACAAGTCTCCTATTATTGGTCAACAATTTCAAGGTTCTGTTGGAACACAGCTGTCATGAAAAGTCATATTTTGAAGAGGGAGAGGTGATCTCAGGCCCAATGCAATGCAAGGCTTTGAATATCAAGACATCGACTTCAAACGGGACTGTGTATTCCATGGGGAGCCAGCACAGAGGGCAGAGTACCAAGTTGCTCTGCTCGCAGTGACCTGCATTGCTAACCAGATGTACTGCTCTGGCTTTCCACCAGTTAAAACATGATACAGTTGTATGTGTGTGACTTCATTCCTAAACTAAGGAGCTTCAGTATCCATGTCTGGATGTCATAAATGTGTGGATCACTTGTGGTCAGGTCTGGAAGTGCTGCATTCTTCTGACCAGTTGTATTCCTCCAAGGGGACTAAATCAGTTCACCTTTCTTTTTAAGGCTATCTGACTGCAATGTGTGTCTATGTTGTAATAGGGTTAGATGCACAGCAAAATACAGCACAACACTGAACCGATGCCATATGCTTAAGGTGACAAAACTCACTGATTTTTCCATCACCATTTTGCTACCTCTGCTACACGGCACTACATCCCCACTTTGTGATAAAATGATTTTCTTACAATACAATGATGCAGTAAGATAAAGAGAAAAGACTGGCAATGTTTAATAATGGCATCGGTATCATCACTTCGTAACACGTAGCATATAGCATTGACTAGTGAATCCTCTCAACATCCTTGTAAGGTCATAGTTTTATCTCCATCTTGCAGATGAGGACAATTAATGTGGAGTGGTTAACGGCTGGATTCTGCATCACTGAAGTTAACAGTTTGGTTTCAGCTGAAGTGAAGATCAGGTTCTGAATGATTTGTTTGAGGCCAGAGTGAGTCAGTGTGGAAGCAGAGAAGATAATTTGATTTCCTGGCTCCCAGACCTGTGCTCAGACTACTCTGTCTGAAAATGTAGCTTATCAGCCTGCATGTTGGTAGGATAAACACCACATGTGCCTAGCTGAATGCACCTCACTTTCAGTTAAGCTTTAACTTTGAAAAAAGTTTGGGCTTATCCTGGGAGCGAAGATTTTAGCCTGTTGCTACGGTGTCAGCAATACATAACTTCATTGTTAAGGCTGTTCAATCAGAATGACAGATAATGAATTGAAGCCAAAGGCAATCTTTATTCTGTCAAGGATTTAGCCATGTCAACCAATTAAAAATTATGTGTGACCAGTTGAAAATAATTGTACTTGTTAGTTTTTCCCAGTGACTGTAATGTTGAATCCTTGAGAGAACAGCGCTTTGTGAGTGATGCCAGTTGTTGTAGTTTCATCCTTTTCCAGCTCTGTATTTTATTCTTCCTCAGGAGTTTTTTTCCAAAGTGGCATCTTTTTATTTAATAGATTCCTCTGTCTTTTTCTGATATGCAGAGATTAGCTGCAGGCTCCCCTAACCTTGACTCATGTTGCCATGTCATATAAATTATTCAGAAAGTTTAGTTTTTGAAGTGGGCACTAATTATATAACTTAACTCCCAGATAAAACAGACACAGAGAACTTGAAGAGGCTCCACCAGACTTTCTTCCCCTGAAGTGGAGTCTTGGTGTATCAATTATACACACAATGTATTTCAACACGTTCAGTGTACTCCATGGCATTTTTCATTTTTAAAGTTTTAGGCTTTTTCTCAGAGCACATCCTGGCCCCTACCCACCCCATTTTATTTATTTTATTTATGCTTCTTTCCTTTTTGGGTTATTAAATGCTCAAAGTATGGAAATGTGAAAGGTAAATTTGTAACGCCAGCACCGGATTCAAGAAAAAAGTGATAAATTACAGAGCAGCATATTTTCCCTCATGACACCCAGCTTCTGCCAATCTCACTGTGTTCAGTACTTGATTCCTCATTTGCATTGGGTCTGCAGCTCTGGAATGAGACTGAGTGTCACCATGTATGTAGGAGATGTGTAGAAGATCAATTGATTGCACCAGAAAATAAAAGAATTTATCATTTCTGCTGGTGGCTGCTTTCTTGCCCAGATTCTCCTCTTCCTCTGAATCCTTCTGTTTTAGAGCTGGGGAGAAAATGGAATTTCGGTTCTGAGGGACAAAATTTCAACACTTTGAAATTTCCTTTCATCCCTGATCAGTCCAAAAC
Organism: Lepidochelys olivacea; assembly: GCF_965140295.1. Classification (NCBI taxonomy): domain Eukaryota; kingdom Metazoa; phylum Chordata; order Testudines; family Cheloniidae; genus Lepidochelys; species Lepidochelys olivacea. The sequence goes on along the minus strand of NC_140412.1, from coordinate 20,896,703 downwards.
ATTGACATTTACCACGGACCAGAAATTCCAAACTATTTCATTTCAGAAACATTCAAACAATCTCACTGAAACATTTAATGTCTAAATATTATATTATAATGAATTTGAATATTAAACAGAGCCATAAAGATAATATAATAAAGCTACACTAAAATTAATTACAAGTTAAACAAATTAAGCAAAATCAAAGTGAGAAAGGCAAAACAAAATACTCCATTTTAATTCAAACTGTTTCAAAAATGTTTCCATTAAAAATGTCATCAAAATCAACACCTTCATGCAAAACATTAAGATTTTGAAATAGCATTTTCCAACAGAATATGACTAGTGCTATTGAATTTCCCCTTTTTATATTTGTCTTTGAAGCTATAACATGAGAAATATGCCATATGATTGCCTGGCTCCTAAAGGAGAATGGACAATTCGCTCTTCTCCTTGAGCCTAGGAGTCACCCCCTCAAGCCAAATGAGCTGAGGCAAGGATCAGGACCACAGGACACCCAGGGGCATTATCAAGAGCAGAGCCAGGGGTCAGAAGCCGAATGCCCAAGCCAATGAGTGAGCTAGAGATGTGGTTGAGGAGCAGAGCCAGGGGTGTCAAGGATGGAGAAGGGCAGGAGCTGAATCAGGCACAAGAGCAGGTGAGGCAGGAGTGAGCAGGGTGCAACCTGGAGCTGGGGTGCCGCTGAGCCGCCTAGTATACCAATCTGGGCCCCCTCTTATGCTGTGACAAGCTGCAGAGTGCTCCCGGTCCTGCATTCAAACAAACATTTACACAGGCAGGGACGCACCCAGTTGCAGTTATATGAATGCTTCTCCTCAGCCGTTCATGAACTAAGAATAGAGAGACTCCAGCCAATTCCCCAAAGCGCCCTAGGCTTGCACCCCTGGACTGTACCATCCTGCCAGGATTAAAAGCCTGACCAGTATAAAATTAATACCTAGTTGGCCCTTCCCTCAATGTGGAGAGGACATGCACCAGTTTTTATTCACTGAGTAGCTTTCCCATGCACTTCACTGTTTTTGGTGAAAAATATAAAACAGATTTATTTACTACAGAAAGACACATTTTAAGTGATTATAAGTAGTAAACATACAGATCAAAGCAGTTTACCTAAGAAATAAAACAAATAACATAATCTAAGTTCTATAAACTAGACTGGATATGAATTAAGCAGTGTTTCACTCTGATGGTACAAACAGTCCTCCAATCTTCCATACACAGGCAGGGCCACCTTCTTTCTCCCCTGGAAACCCCTTCCCCAGTTCAGTCTTTGTTCCTAAGGAGTTTCCAGGTGTTGAATTGCAAGGGGAGTGAGGCCAAGTGATGATGTCACTTCCCTTCTTTTATTGCTTCTTCCGGCTTGCTGGAAAGATCTTTGCTTATGATATAGGGGTCCACCCCCTAGGTCAAGCATCCTCCATTGCCTACGTGCTCCCTCTGGGAAGCCTGCACTGCAAACAGTCCCTGAGATAGTCATTGGGCATGTGGATTCCCTTTAATGGGGCCATTAGCACTGTCTAACTTCTTCATTGTTGTACCTGAAAGGCCAGTTGTGGGTGTTTCCAACTTCATAACATATTTCAGTAACACACAAAACTTCATAACTTCACATACAATGATAGCACATACAATCTAACAGGATATTAATGTTCAACAGATCAAGACTTTTAGCATGATACCTCAGAAGACATACTTTGTACAAAACATATGAATATGGGAGTGCCAGGATGTTTCTTTGGGGGCACAGAGTGTCATAATGGTAGCTAACTCCACTTCTCCACCAATTAAGAAGTTCCATAAATCAGGCAGTCTGTGCTGGGATCAGTTGTGTCAAGTGTCTTGCTAGAAGACTGACTCCACTGAAACACCACCGCTCAAGTTTGAGCTGATCCAGCCTGATTTTCTGTGGGTGCAGTTTGCACCCATGGGACCCACCTAAAGCTGTCCCAGTAGCTAGTCTCTGGAGTTGTTCATATTATTGCTGCTGTGATTCTTGGACCATCAACTGGCTTGCTACCGTTACCATGAACTGCTACTGTGCAGCTCTTTGGGATTGTTGGAGTTATGCTAATCACTGAATCAAATCCCACATTTTCCTGTTTAACTAATGGGGTTTTATGGTCTTTCTGACTATCTAGCTTAGCCACAAGCCTTACTGAAGTAGAAATCCTGGGATTGCTTTAGCTGAAAATTCCTTTCTCCTGGGCATCTTTATTTTGAACTGCTCCAGCTGGAGAACACAAAAGAGAGAGAGAGAAAAAACAGATTCCTAATCTCAGAGGTTGGCCCTAACACTCTATAGATCTGTCCACCTCATATATTACTTCCTCCCATGCATTAGTCCCACATGTCATCACACACACAGAACTGGTGCAGAGGATCAGTGGTTTGCAGAAGGTCAGGTCTGACCAAGAACGCCTAACTAGGATTTCCTTTAAAATAGAAAAAATAATAGCTCCAAGTATTAAATCTTGGTATGTCATGGAGCAGAGGAAAAAATATTAATCCTTTTTACTAGGGCTTGCTCTGTCATACAGATCATCATTATCCAGTCCACAAATCCTTTTTATTCTTGAGTATTGATATTTATTTGTAATTACAACACTGGAAAAATATTCGTTCACAACGCCTGTTACCTCCTTGTAACATGTTATTGTGGGGTACCTTGCAGATGCCGCTGTCTCCTCCTCAAACTGAGTGGTTTCTTCCTCTTAAAATCCCATCCAAAGATAGTTGCTTTCAGGAGGCTGTAGCTCTGTGCCAACTCCTCATCTACATCCTAATAAGCCTGAGCTCCGCTCTTAGGAAAGGGGCTGGTCTGGAAGCTCAAGCCTCCCTGACCCACCTGCCAACCATGGACACCCTCTCAACAGTTGATAACGGTGCCTCCAGCTCTTCCTCGGATTCCCAGTTAGGCAGCCCATGTTGGGATTCACACATGAGCTGCTTTTGCCCCTCCACCCCTCAAGGTTTGAGCCCAGCAGTTTTTAGAAGTTGTGCCCCAAAGTCATTATTAAGAAATGATAAAACATAAAGCCCTGTGTCTTTTCATGTGTTTGTTCAGCACCTATCAAAAGGGGGCCTATTCCTGACTGGGCCTTTGGGTAACGCTATAATATAAGTAATCATGAGAAGCAGCTATAGGGATGGAGCAGGGTATTTTATCCCTACCAAAGACAAAGCCCACGAATCTACTTGGTGGCTGATTTATAAAAATGTGTATGTCCGTCCACTTGTGCAGGAGATGCAAAGATTCTGCAGTGGACATTATTTTAAAATGCTGTCCATCCGAAATGGATTTAGCTGATTTTTTAAGTGCACCCCCAAATTCTCTGCACAACCATCTGTCAAGCAGCTTCGTCTGGGGAACTAAGTGGTGGTAGGGTGGTAGAGGAAGAGGACAATTCATCTGCCTACTGTGCTCAGGCTTTGGGGCTATGGGTTGAGCTGGAATAATGGATGCTGCCCCTTCATGAGTTTGGGTCTGTGATAACTACAGCTGGCCAGAAAATGGAATTTCTGTCCTGCAAGAAGTTTTGAGATTTTAAAATGTTGTTTGGTCTCCCTTTGGGACACAAAGCCGCAAGCTCAAACTTTTTCTCAAAATGAAATATTCCAAAATATTTCACTTAGGAAACATCAAGCTATTTCATTTCAGTAACGTCAAAACTAAATGTTTCCACCATATTTGACTCGGATAGTGGCCATTTTGCTTCAATTTCTAATGCAGCGGTTAGTCAGGGGAAGGATGAGAGGCGGGTTGGTTAGGTAGGACTGATTGACATACATAAAATTAAATAAACAACAAATAAATAAATCCTCCTGTCATAAATATAAAGGGAAGGGTAAACCCCTTTGAAATCCCTCCTGGCCAGGGGAAAGCTCCTCTCACCTGTAAAGGGTTAAAAAGCTAAAGGTAACCTCGCTGGCACCTGACCAAAATGACCAATGAGGAGACAAGATACTTTCAAAAGCTGGGAGGAGGGAGAGAAACAAAGGGTCTGTGTCTGTCTATATGCTGGTCTTTACCGGGGATAGACCAGGAATGGAGTCTTAGAACTTTTAGTAAGTAATCTAGCTAGGTATGTGTTAGATTATGATTTCTTTAAATGGCTGAGAAAAGAATTGTGCTGAATAGAATAACTATTTCTGTCTGTGTATCTTTTTTGTAACTTAAGGTTTTGCCTAGAGGGGTTCTCTATGTTTTTGAATCTAATTACCCTGTAAGATATCTACCATCCTGATTTTACAGGGGGGATTTACTTATTTCTATTTACTTCTATTTTTATTAAAAGTCGTCTTGTAAGAAAACTGAATGCTTTTTCATTGTTCTCAGATCCAAGGGTTTGGGTCTGTGGTCACCTATGCAAATTGGTGAGGCTTTTATTCCAACATTTCCCAGGAAAGGGGGGGTGCAAGTGTTGGGAGGATTGTTCATTGTTCTTAAGATCCAAGGGTCTGGGTCTGTAGTCACCTAGGCAAATTGGTGAGGCTTTTTACCAAACCTTGTCCAGGAAGTGGGGTGCAAGGTTTTGGGAAGTATTTTGGGGGGAAGGACGCGTCCAAACAGCTCTTCCCCAGTAACCAATATTAGTTTGGTGGTGGTAGCGGCCAGTCCAAGGACAACGGGTGGAATATTTTGTACCTTGGGGAAGTTTTGACCTAAGCTGGTAAAGATAAGCTTAGGAGGTTTTTCATGCAGGTCCCCACATCTGTACCCTAGAGTTCAGAGTGGGGGAGGAACCTTGACATGGTGGCATAGTGGTGGGATTAACCTGAAATCATTTTGAGATCCAGTTGAGATTTTTTGAACTAGAAATACAGATTTTAAAAAGGAAATTTTTTTTCCTTTGGAAAGGAAGTCCAGAAAGCAGCTGAAACTGAAAGCAGCTTGTTTTTTCTCTGCTTTGTGGCCAAGCAGAGACAAAAGGGGATTATCTTTGTGAATTGCAGGTTTTCTTTGCCTGGAGGCAGGGTACTTAACTCCTGCAGGGAACTTCACAGTCTTCCAACCCAGAGTTTTGTTTTTTTTCTTTTCTTCCTAAAAGTAAATAGGGGGTGTGTGTTCTACCCATTTGCTTTTTCTTTGGGCTGGGTAAGCAGGTTTCCAAGTAGTTGGAGGTTTTTTGCTTTAATTTGGGCCCAGAGCAGAGACAAGGGAATTGTCTTTTTCTGTAGGCTGACAGTCACTATCAGAGAATAGGTATTCTATTCCAGCACAGCAAAATTTTACAGCCAAGTTTTGTTTGTTTATTTCTAAACCTCGGGTGTAAAGTTAGTTAAAAACAGAGAGGTTAGAATGACCAAATCTGCAGCTCGACTACAGCTGGAATTAGCCAAATTTCAGGCTGAGGAAAAACAAAGGGAACATGAAAGACAGATAGAACTCATGCGGCTGGAGAAGGAGGTACAGGAGGCTGCCCACAAGAGGGAAATGGAGGCAAGGAAGCATGTGGAGGAGGAGAAGGAAAAAGAGAGGAAGCATGTGGAGGAGGAGAAGGAAAAAGAGAGGAAGCATGTGGAGGAGGAGAGGGAAAAAGAGAGGAAGCATGTGGAGGAGGTGGAGAGGATAAAGGCCCGGCAGAATATACCAACAAACCCTAGCAATCCTTCTCCAGGTACCACTTCCCATCCCAGAAAGTTCCCCACCTACAAGGCAGGTGATGATACTGAGGCCTTCTTAGAAAACTTCGAAAGGGCCTGCCTTGGGTACAACATCTCTACTGACCAATACATGGTAGAGCTGAGGCCGCAGATCAGTGGACCCTTAGCTGAGGTGGCAGCTGAAATGCCTAAAGAACACATGAACAAGTATGAACTGTTTAAATCCTAGGCGAGAGTCAGAATGGGGATAACACCCGAGCAGTCTCGTCGGAGGTTCCGAGCCCTAAGGTGGAAACCAGACATGTCATTTACCCGACATGCCTACCACATTGTGAAACATTGGGATGCCTGGATATCAGGAGCAAGTGTTGAATCTCCAGTAAATTTGCCCTTCCTAATGCAAATGGAACAATACTTAGAGGGTGTTCCTGAGGAAATAGAAAGATACATCCTAGATGGGAAACCCAAAACTGTAATCAAGGCAGGAGAGATTGGAGCCAGATGGGTGGAGGTGGCAGAGAAGAAGAAAACTGGTCGCAGTTGGAGCGGAGACCAGAAGGGACCACCCCAGACCACACCCTATTACCGGGGGCCGCCCAAGGCCCCACCTACCTCCCAATGAACCCTCCAGACCCCTTATCGTCTCACCACCCCATTCTCCAGCAACCCACCTCGCCCCAGTGACCCGTCAGCTGGACGATGTTGTAACGAGCTGGGGCATGTAAAGGCCAACTGCCCCAAGAACCCCAACAGATTACAGTTCATTGCACCGGAATCACCCCAGAGGTCTGCAGGCCCAGATACCTCCCAGATACCCTTGGAGCGGAGGGAAACTGTGAGTGTGGGCGGGAAGAAGGTCACCGCGTGGAGGGACACCGGAGCACAAGTGTCAGCTATCCATGCTTCCTTAGTGGACCCCAATTTAATCAACCCAGAGATCCAAATGATGATTCAACCCTTCAAGTCCAACTCTTTCAATTTGCCTACAGCCAAGTTGCCTGTCCAGTACAAGGGCTGGTCAGGAATGTGGACTTTTGCAGTCTATGATGATTATCCCATCCCCATGCTGTTGGGGGAAGACTTGGCCAATCAAGACTTGGCCAATGTGGTGGTGGTGTGGAAGAGGTGAACCTCTCCATGACCCTGGGGCGTATGCAGCGACAGCAGATCCAGGAGCTGTGCACTAGCTACGCGCCAACGTTCTCAGCCACCCCAGGACTGACTGAACGGGCATACCACTCCATTGACACAGGTAATGCTCACCCAATTAGGGTTCAACCTTACCGGGTGTCTCCTCAAGCTAAAACTGCTATAGAACGGGAGATCCAGGATATGTTACAGATGGGTGTAATCCGCCCCTCTGAAAGTGCATGGGCATCTCCAGTGGTTCTAGTTCCCAAACCAGATGGGGAAATACGTTTTTGCGTGGACTACCGTAAGCTAAATGCTGTAACTCGCCCAGACAACTATCCAATGCCATGCACAGATGAACTATTAGAGAAACTGGGACGGGCCCAGTTCATCTCTACCTTGGACTTAACCAAGGGGTACTGGCAGGTACCGCTAGATGAATCTGCCAAGGAAAGGTCAGCCTTCATCACGCATCTCGGGCTGTATGAATTTAATGTACTCCCTTTCGGGCTGTGAAATGCACCCGCCACTTTCCAAAGACTTGTAGATGGTCTCCTAGCGGGATTAGGAGAATATGCAGTTGCCTACCTTGACGATGTGGCCATATTTTCGGATTCCTGGGCAGACCACCTGGAACATCTACAAAAAGTCCTTGAGCGCATAAGGGAGGCAGGACTAACTGTTAAGGCTAAGAAGTGTCAAATAGGCCTAAACAGAGTGACTTACCTTGGACACCAGGTGGGTCAAGGAACTATCAGCCCCCTACAGGCCAAAGTGGATGCTATCCAAAAGTGGCCTGTCCCAAAGTCAAAGAAACAGGTTCAATCCTTCTTAGGCTTGGCCGGTTATTACAGACGATTTGTACCGCACTTCAGCCAAATCGCTGCCCCACTGACAGACCTAACCAAAAAGAAACAAAGTGTTCTTAAGATCCAAGGGTCTGGGTCTGTAGTCACCTAGGCAAATTGGTGAGGCTTTTTACCAAACCTTGTCCAGGAAGTGGGGTGCAAGGTTTTGGGAAGTATTTTGGGGGGAAGGACGCGTCCAAACAGCTCTTCCCCAGTAACCAGTATTAGTTTGGTGGTGGTAGCGGCCAGTCCAAGGACAACGGGTGGAATATTTTGTACCTTGGGGAAGTTTTGACCTAAGCTGGTAAAGATAAGCTTAGGAGGTTTTTCATGCAGGTCCCCACATCTGTACCCTAGAGTTCAGAGTGGGGGAGGAACCTTGACACCTCCCCATCCCTATTATGGGAGATAAGGGGTAGGGAGGGAGAGCCTGAGGGACCCCCCCCACCACTCCATGCAGTGAGCCAAGATCTGACAACCAAATACGATTATCTGGCACCACTCTGAAAGGAGCTCCCCTGTATACAGTGGGAGCTTCCCCCTAAGTGTTCCCACCCAAACCTTGTCCAGCAGAGATGGAGGCAGTGATCCTCCCCCTCACCTAGTAGCTGTGTCTAACAACTGCATCCTCTTCAGAGCTGAACTAGTGGAGCAAAGTTTTAGAGGAAGATGATGGTCTCTGGACATTAGCCTGCCGGGGTCGCCTCTAGAAGTGAAGCCGCCTCATGTGGTGCTGGACTAAATTGAGTTGAGCTAACCTCCTCCTGCTGATTATCATTGCTATCACCACCTCCTGCACCCTGAGTGATTGATGGTGCCTCAGAGGAATACTCTTCTCGGGGGGAGCTGTGTGCCTCAGGCCAGGTGCATTCTGCTGGCTCCCCCTCCTCAAGGAAATCTGGTTCTCCTCCCTTTGTTTCCTGGGGTTCATGGTGCAGAGCGTCTACAACAGCTTCTCCACTGAGCAAGCCCAAGATTCAAGAGTTGGTCTTCTTCCCCACCATAAGTTGCTACTTAGAAGAATTCTGCTTCCAAGCAATCTCACACTGAGGTGTGCAGGTTCTTCTAACACAGCTGTCAGATGGGGAGTGTGAGAGATGGGGCAACACTGCTTGCATTGGGATCAGCACTAGAAAAAATAATTTTATTTGTTTGGGAGTCCGACCTGAATTCCCTTCAACTCCCTCTTTTCATCATTCAAAACACGGGGGCAGGCTATGTGAGGTGGGATCAATGAATATGTCTTGCTTCAAAGCAGTAGCCATCAGCTGTGGGGTAAAAGAGAGTGACACAGTACCTGTTGCTGGGAATCCAGTTTCAAATCCTAATCAAGGGAGTGTGACCAGGAACACAGAGCTGCCACTCACACTGTGACTTCATGTGGCTAAATGGAACCAGCCTGAAATGGCGTTCCCTCATCCAATGAAAGAACACCCAGAGCAACATGTGACAAGAATCATCACCCTGAAATGGAAATTTTTTCCCATTGAGTTGAAATGAAAAAAGAAAGTAAAAAATGAAATGAGAAAGTTGGAACGAAATGAAAGAGTTGAAACAAAACTAAATGCTAACGTCGGGACAAAATAAAATAATCCAGGTTGATTTTGAACCGTTCGGAACCTTTTACATTGAAAATTTCATCAAAATTGATGAATTCCCTCAAAACATTTAGATTTTGGACAGAAAACTGTTCCTTCAAAAAAATTTCAGCCAACAATAGTGTTAACCATAAATTCTCCCCTGTCCTGCCCCTTCCACGCCAGCTCATGCTAAGATAGCTCAGGGGTGTGTGCACCCCCCCCCCCCGAGAGATGTGATAAGGTCCAGAGGCAAGGAAAGCTTTTTATGGGGTCTCTGTGAGGATCAAGTTTTATCCCAAATCATTTTAGAGCTTAATACTTCAAATTAATTAGTTAATGTATTTATCTGTGTGAAAGCTTTTATTTCAGGCTGCCTTTAATGGTTTCCCTTGAAGAGTCCTGTTGTCATTTAAAAAATAGGCGGGGATTCATCTGAAAATAAGGTCTCTAAACAATTTCATTGCAGCTGGAAAAAGAGATGGGTGCTGAAGGCACTTTCTCTGAGGTTGATTAGACAGAGCATGGCAAATGTTTTTATTTCAGCATGAGCAATATTAACCCTTTTGAAATGGACACACACTGTGGAAGAGGAAAAACACCAGCTAATTGGTTCTCTGGTGTCCCATTCAAACTGACTGGCACCTTAGTGTGAAATTTCCTCCCTCCCCTACACAGATACAGGCACCACACAGAGCATGAAGAAATGGCTTTTCGGTGGGGGAAGTCTATTCTGGGGCTGTGGGGACAGAATTCACCTACAGCTCTCATAGACTGTGGGGCAGACTCTCCACAGCGACCGCTCCAGCCCCTGGGCTGAAATAAGGGTTGTTACACCTGTATATCCCCTAATTTGCGGGTTATGGCTATCAGCTCTGTGTGACCAATGGCTCACTGTCCATGAACATGGCCTTGTCCAGCCTGCCCTTAACCACCCCCTCTGAGCTGGCCACTGTGAAGCTTTGCAGCAAGCAAATGGGGATGTGCAAAGACCCACTGTATACCCTGACTGCAGCCACTCATGCACTGCACAGCCGAATTGTGATACTAGCTTTGCACTGTGGGCTTTCTCGGCCCCTGTTAATATGGGTGAATTTTGTTCTTAGTGCATACCCTCATATGATCACCCAGCAGTGCCAATTCTTCCTGGAGTATGAAAAGGGGTACTGTACTTGAAGGCAGACTCTGGTCCAGCATGACCCTATTTCCGGTAGCAATGAGATTTTTTAGCCCGGGGGAAGCTTGGAGGTTAGAAGGTGTTTCTACAAGGGATGCTGGGAATAAGCCAAGATATATGAGGGAATGTTTACACTGCAGCTAGGAGCAAGCTCTCCAGTGTGGGTAGACGAATTCATGCTAGCAGGGCTTGAGCTCGGTTGGAGATCCTTGAAGATGGCAGGAGGGAGCGTCCATTTTCCTCCTCTTGGTGTCAGGACAACACCCGGGGGCCTCTCCATCTAGAGTCAGGATGCCCTGTGAGTACAGTGGGAAGGACTACTTTCTAAAGTTGTGATTCCATAAGGTGTCATACAGCAGTTACCACAGCGGAGAAGAATTGGAGGATGAGCACATGGTGGCAGCTGTGCATGAGCGAGCTCCTATGCTGCCACTTTAAAGTTTTTTAATATAAACTTTACTTGATTTAATTCTTTAGTTACTGAGCCATCAGCTCTTGCCACTGCTGTGCCAAGCATGCCAGCCTTCATTGCCAATTAATCCAATTTACCCTCCAGGCCTTCACCTTTCTCCCAAGCTGCCCATCATACATGGGAGGCACTCCCTGCAAAAATCCATAAAGGCATCACATTATCCTCCTTGAAAACCATCCCCTGCCATGAGGCCTACGAAACACTCAGCAATAGCTAAATAGCTGGTGCGCTGTGACTCCTGCCTACTGTACGAAACGAGATTGCTTCTCTCTTGCTTTGTCTTTTCCCCACCTCTCCCCCTGTTTGTTTCGTATATCCACCTGTTCTCAGATCATACGGTAAGACCGCATGGATAATGCTTGCTAGCACAGTGGGGACCTTGACCCCCGATTGGAACCTCTAGGCCAGAGACACCGAGTAACTCTTGGTAGGGGAGGGGCACAATTTAAAGGCTGGTGTTGCCTCTAGGAGGGGAAGAGACATGGGGAAAGTTGAAACTTGCCTGGTGACTTTGGCTGGACTTTTGCTGGCAGCTGGAGCAGAGCTGTTCACAGGTGAGAAGCCCTGTCCTGTGAGGTGCCTGGCCAGCGGGCTGGCTGGGAGAGGCAGGCAATGCTGCGGGTCGGCCACTGTTTTGCCTGCGGGATGTGAGCCTGGGAGCAGTGGTGGAAGACGGCCCAACCCAGGGAGTGAGGGGAAGAGGAGGGGAGCTCAGTGCAGACTGTGGTTTCATTAAATCAGTTGCTTCTTGGCCCGATGGAGAGGGAAAGGCGCTGAGTTGTTCAGAAACAAGCAGGACTTAGCCCACCCAGTCCCCTGCTGTCTCTGGGTGCAGTGGGAAAGGAATGCAGAAAGCAGAATCTGAGGGGGCATGTGACCCTGTGTGCCCCCCACCTCATGCATCACCTCTGCTCTAGGTGCTACTACAACACTGATATTAATATTAATAATAATAATAATAATTAATAATGTTATGTATTATTTAGTTTGTGGACGTGGTTTCAATTTTAATTTCTTTCTGTTTAAATAGGGGGCCTTAAATCTTTTGTGGTTTTGAATTCACTTTGCAGAGAGAGATACACCTCTGCTCACACGGGAATGTAAGATCCAGAGTGCATTTTAAATTTGAAGGGTCTGCTTCTTCCCCACTCACATTGACAGGTTTTTACACTAGTGAAGTGTCATAGATGTTTGTGGAGTTATTCCTAGCTTATACTGGTGTAAGTGAGAGAGAAATGGGCACTGATGGTCCAGTCTGCTGTCCATCAAATTGGTGTAAAGTCAGTAATCCCATTAACTTCAGAAGTGTCATTTTGAAATTACAATAATTCAGCCAAGAGCTGGATTTGTCTTAAACTTACGGGAATGCAGCAATGCGGAGACTGGATTTTTAAAAGGGACTCTGGGCCACATTTCATACATGTGCCTCAATTGATAGCAGTGGTTTTGTACAGGTGTAACTCAATACATTTGCTCATTGTTTTCAGGTAAGCAAAATGTAGGAAATAATTCTCTATGATAAGTGTTGTGACTGTGTTTACCTTGCTGGGGGTGGGGGGCAGGGGGATCTCTCTTTCTTTATGTTAGGGAAAAAAATAAATCAATGGAAAAATAGAGCAGAATAACTGTTATTCAAAAGATACAGAAAAATAGACCAGTGATTATCTTTTTCACCAAGACAACCACTTTGTTAATTACAATGCATCAAAGGCATGAATGAGCCTGCAGCACTCTAGACAAAAAGATAGCAATCAAATCAGGGATGATGGTGCTGTGCTGTCATGTTCAATATTTTAAATCCTAAAGACCAATCTTCAGTGGAATGCTGGTATGACTGGGATGCAAACATAATGTCATTCAGATAAGGCATTAAAGATTAGTTAGACTGAGCTAATTAACAGTGAAGCTTATAGTGCATTTTTATTAGAGATGGGTGAACGACAAGAAGTTTGGATAGGATATGAAAGTTCCCAAAGTTTGAGGATTTTCAGTTAAGGGATCTCGGTTCAGTCTATTATATAGGCTGCCACAAGGTTCAAATCTGGAGGCATCCAGATCCAGACATTTTCCCAATGTTTGGGGATGTTTGCATCGAGGGATATGGTTCATTTCTGTTTATTACTGTGTCAAATTTTATACCATCTGAAGCACTATTGATTTCCGTTGATTAACACCCAGCACATGAGTTCATGCAATGACTCCTATTGTGATTTGGTTATAAAATGGGTGGCCTTGGGGTGAAAAAACCCCATCTTCCATGTATTTTTATAGCATATGAATAAAGATACTGGAGGAAAAGCAAAACTAGGGCTAATTATATTTTAATTACATGTTCAGGATAAACATATTGTAAGAACATGACCTGGCAGCAAAACAACAGGATCCTGACATGTCAGATTCTGTGTAGAGAACAAATCATTTGACAAATTCAATCTGCTTTGGTTCCTTTTGCTAACTAATCTATGTAGCAGCTCTAGTGTGTTACTGGATTTCAAAAATACATTGCAAGCTCCTGAGGTGTACGCATTGCTGATAATGTATTGGGAGAAAGGTTATACTTTGCTTGGGGGCGAGCTAAATCCAGCTTTATTGGAATGCTCTTGTAGATGCTCTGAAGATCAGTGGTGAATTAAAGTTGCAGTGGTATTAAAGGAACATTGGCAATCTTTAAGAAACATCTAAAGTCTAAAGCAGATTCCTTTTACTTGTTGATGGATATAGAACATGTTGTTTTACCATGCGCAAAGAACAAACAGATCCTTTCGGTCTGAATAACATATTTTTAGATTAATAGAACAACAAAAGTAACTTTCCCTTGAGAAAACTCATGCTATGTGTCTTCTCTGACCGTCTGTGTTGGTCTAAGAACATATTATGCAATGGGAAAGAGCTAACTATTTAAAGATGGAGTTCACCATGGGCATCACAGTTTCAGACACCAAATGAACATGGCAAAGACTTTCTTGCAAAGGAGTCCTGTCAGATGAGTGCCACAGTGTTCTGCCAGAAGGGCAGAACAATGGGGCTAAGGCTATTGCTTATGTTGAACTAGGTGAACCGATGATCAGATTTGCTGTGGCAAACTCTTCATTCTGTGTGATACTATATAATTTTATATAGCATCTTTTCTACAAGCAGTCTTTCAAAAATGCTTTACAAGTTTAAAAGTGCGGAAGTACCTCCTTTCCCTCTCCTATTGCAGAGATAAATCATACCAGGCCCTAGAACATTTTGGCCACTTGGCCACAGCTTTGGAAATCAAGAGACGTTCTGTATCTAGTGGGCGTTGACGTCTTTACAGGGCCTTTTGATCAAGGCCTGTATTCATTCAGCACGTGCACTTGGGCACACGCTGCCATGTTTCTCCACTTTATGTGGATTGTGAGTAAGCGTGGATGGTTCTCATTCATACAGATAAATTCCTGCTTGGGCTCATACCCATTGCCAGCAGATCATTTATTTCCAGCATCCATATCACACTGGGTTGGGTTCGAGTTCTAATGTGTCTTTAGGTATCCCCCCTGTCCTGCTTATTCTGCTCCAGGCTGTTTACAGGCTTATTACATTCCTCCTTGAGGGCGGTAGCCTGTGACTGGTGTTTGCTCTGATATATTCATGTCGTTGTGCCACTTTCCATGCACAGAGGTCTGTCTCTGGCTAAACAGATTACCGGGTTTGTTTGTTATTTTCTTTGCTCATTACTCCTTGAGACATTCTGTGCCCTTTTTTTCCTGATCCTAGAGGGGCAGAGTAGACTATGCCAAACTTTAGCCTGTGCTGGCTGCACGGTCAATATTCTTCACAAACGTGTGTGTGTGTGTGTGATTATGTATAACTTGTGAGACTTCTGGTGCAAGGTACTGAGCACTGAGTGTCACACGTATGCTTTCCACTGAAAGTGGGGACAGCTAGGCTCCATGAGAATGGCTTCCCAGGGCCATTTCCCCCCCACAGATTGAGCTAAATTATACCTCCCCTGCCTGCCTGCATGTGTGTGTGTGGGGGGGGAGGTGCAGAAAACCCATCCTGCCTCAGTACACCACCTACAGATAGCCAGAAGAGCATGAAGGGGAGAGGACAGCTTGCTGGGGTGAGGAGAATCCCCCGATGCACCACTAGAGCTGCACTGGGGAGCAAGCAGTGTTCCCAGGGCTCTACCCCCAAAACCCAGGAAACATAATGCCTCAAGATGCTGCTGCTCAAGCACCTCCACAGAGTGCCTCAGCCTCGCAAGAGACATAATAGAGCTGTCTGATGGGCTCTCTCTCTCTCTCTCATATGATAGTGTTTTGTCCTGAAGCGGTATTCTTCAAAGCACCATTTCTCCCTGTCAAGCTGTTCCATATCTAAGGCAAGAAGCTCCTTTACAGAATCACTTCTACTCTCAGGCAAACTTTTTAAAGTATATAATATCATTACCAAAACTCAGTAAAGACTCCTCAAATTTTTCATCATGTCCTTTCATGCCATTTGCCAAGAGACCTGTGGGAATATAACTTAACGTCTATAAGTGTGGGAGATGCCTGGTTTTTGCCTTTCTTCACGGGGAAAAAAAAGTTTTATTTGTTTTATTTTTTAAATGAGAATTGAGGAAAGTCAGCCTTATGCTTTACAGGTATGAGGCAGGTACAGCAAGTGGGGGTCAGGCTGAAGAATAAAGCTCAGTTGATACAGGAGTTGTAGCACTTTCCATGTCTGTGTAATAGCAGCAAAATGGGGGGGGGGGGAACCAGAAGAGCACAAAAAGGAACTAGGGCCAAGATTTTCAAAAGTAACTAGTGATTTTGGGTGCCTCAGTTCTTAGGCACCCAACTGGATCCCGAGAAAGTGCTGAGCGCCCATCTTTTGAAAAATCAGCCCCCTCTGAGATGTCTCAATATGGACACCTCAAAATTGAGGCACCCAAAATCGTGAGTCGCTTTTGAAAATCTTGGCTAGTGTAAACAAAGGAAAAAACAACTAAACTCTGCAACTAAACTCTGAAAGCTACACAGCTGTCAACTACAGTGGAACAGTCAGAGCCTAATCCTGACTTCACTTACATCACAGAATCAGATGGTGCCACATTTACAAGATGGGCACCAAGGGATTATAGAGAGAAAAAACATTTTTTCAGTGAAGGATCGGGTTTCCCTGATGGACGCATTAGTTTACAAGTAGCATAAAGTTTGGATTCTGTGTCTTGCCGCCACGACAAACATAAAATTAGAGTCGCAAAAATGAGAATGATCAAACTATCCCAGAGGCAATCGATGGCCGTATGTGCAGAATTGTGTAGCCCTTTCCCAAAAGGGATTCTAGCTGGTGAGTGTTCACAGTACTTTGAAGTAGAAATAGTACATTCTATAGCAGCCAACATGAGGTTCCAACTGTTGGATATGACACTTTCCATACTTTGAATTCCAGAGACAATGAAAATGGAGATGGCCTACCATTCCCTTTCAGGGGCAGAAATTTAAGAACTTTGCCAGATATGCAGGGTTTCACCACAATAAGATTCTAGCCTAAGGCAAATGAACAAGTCAAGTGATTTACCACAGAAAGCCTATTAGGAAAGGTATTCTAGCTGCACATTGGGAAGACCTGGAGACGGGACATCTAGACATTTCTATACCATTAGAGAGCTATGTCTCCTAGTACTACCAGATTGTCCATGGCAAGTATCATCTTCAACAGCAATATTCAGACAAAGTTACGTGAATATTCTCCACCACACAGGATGAGAGAAAAGAATGGACGCATGATGAGAAAGCAATAGAGAGTTCACATCTCAGAAGGAGACCTGCTCTTTGGCAAACAGAAGAAAAGGAAAATGACTGACCCTATTCAGTGCAAAACACATGGAAGTAATTGATACTAAGGGCCAGAGTCTGATACTCTTGCTCATGTTAGGAAGCATTTTATTCCACTAGTGGCCCAATTGACTTGAGTTTTACTATTTATAGAGTAGGGGCTGGATCCACAAGGAGACATAGGAACTTGCAGTGCTCCTAACTTTTAGGCATCTTGCCACCCAGTGGAATTCACAGTCCCGAGTTAGGCACGTAAGCTCCCTGTACAATACATGGGGATAGTTAGGCGCCTTAGGAAGGGATCCACAGAAGGCAGCATTCTCAGCATGGAGCCACCTAATCTGGCCAATAGGAAATGCCAAGAATAGTGATGTAATCTAAACCCTGCCCCTCACACGGATGTATGGGTCAGAGCTAGGCACCTCCATCTGCTTGAGATTCACAGCCAGAATCCTCTCCTGGAGTTAGATAGCTAAGCCCTTTCTTGCAAACAATGACACTGCTAGAAGAGGTAGCGGTGGCGTCCCTCTTTAACTGTTAGCCCAGTGGTTACAGCACGCATCCAGGATGTGGAAGACCCTGGTTCAGTTCCTCCCCTGCCTTCTTGATGCAGAGAAAGGACTTGAACTTGGGTCTCTCCACTTCCAGGAGAATACCCTTTGGGCTATTCAGGTTGGTTTCATTCTCTCCTGTTAAAGCTGTTCCACTGTGCATAAATAACTAAATAAGCTTTGGAGTAGGAGGTCTGTGTCTCCTACATCCCAGGTAAGTGCACTAACCAATGGGCTGTAGAGTCATTCTGACTCTCTCTGGCCCAATGCACATTTAAGTATTTATACCAGGGGTCGGCGACCTTTAGCATGCATCCCATCAGGGTAATCCACTGGTGGGCTGTGAGACATTTTGTTTACGTTGACCATCCGCAAGCACATCCCCCCGCAGCTTCCAGTGGCTGCCGTTTGCCATTCCTGGCCAATGGGAGCTGCGGGAAGCAGCGGCCAGTATATCCCTGCAGTCCACACCACGTCCCGCAGCTCCCATTGGCTGAGAATGGTGAACTGCGGCCACTGGGAGCTGTGGGGGGCTATGGCTGCAGCTGGTCAGTGTAAACAAAATGTTTCATGGCCCACCAGCAGATTACCCTGATAGGCCGCGTGCTGAAGGTTGCCAACCCCTGATTTATATACATTGGAACAGCTTCAACAGAAGAGACTGAGCAAATCTGCACAACCCAGTGATCGAGGCACTCTCCCGGGGGTAGGAAGACTCCAGTTCATGTTCTTTTGCCAAATTAGGCAGAGAAGGGAATTGAACCAGCGTCTCCCACACCTGGGGTGAAAGCTCTAATGACTGGCCTGAAAGTTGTAAAGGGGGTACCTCCTTCTCTGGCATTTTGTGAGCGGTACAATCTGGTAGGCAGCTTCTGAGACAGCTAACTGGATCGATAGATAGGGGAAATGCTTAGTTTGAGGACAACATTGTGTTTAGATGATTGGCACCTGGGCATTTAGACTGAGATGGCTGTGTGGATGCTCAGATTTTTAGACACCTAGGGGACATCACCAGTGGACATTTAGGTGCCTAGAGACTTTAGACACCTACAGAGTTAGGTGACAACTGAGCAGGGGTTTTGAGGACCTCAGTGGCACCTAAATGCTGGGATTAGCCACCTAAAGTGGCAGTTATGTCCCTAAGTGCTTTTGTGCATGTAGCCCTAAGCCTGATTCATCTAGAGTAAGTTGTCAGAATCTGGGTCAAAATGATCCATGGTTACACCATGGAACAGAGGCCTAAAAATCACAGGAATAAAAAAGAAATAGCAGCATCATAATGCAAGAAAAATTTCAGCCGTCAAGAAGTCAATTTTCATCCCGGAAGAGACTTGTCTTTTTCAAAATATCATCTGTAAACTCAGAGAGAAAAGTGTATCTAGAATGTTTTATTTTGGAATTTGTGTGTGTGATTCTCTTAGGGAGTTATTTCAGAAAGTGTTTTGGGACTACTTAACACCTCTCCGATCTGAAAGAAGCAGATGTAACATTACTGGAAGTCACCAGGTGGTGCTATTACAGATAGTACATTCCAATGAACAAAGTGGGTTATCCTGAAGTTAAATCTTGGGGAAAATGCTGCTTGACAACTGAGTATATCTCCAGCAAAGTCTGTTCTGCTTGAATATCTCCTTCTGACTAGATTATTTTTAGATGTAACTGCTGCCAACAGGTTATACCTGGTCAAGAGAACAAAATATTAGATGGGGCCAAAACAGTACAGCAGAGACAACAATTAGATATGATTCTCATGCTGAAGGCTATGAGTAACTCTCAATGGGAATTATTTGTAACCCACATTAGAGGAATAGTGCCCCCCTTTTTTTTGGTCCTATCTACACTGGTATAATTCCAAGTGAGAGCAGGATTTGACCATAAAGGGTAAAAGGAAAGTAGTGAGAGGTGAAAATAATTTCTTCTCCAATTTGCTGAGGAATGGATACTCATTCTCTCAACCACCACCCTTTCCTGTCATACCCAGCTGTCTTTCAAGTATCCTGACTCAAGACGCTGGCATGTGACATGTTCAGTCAGCAGTGGCAAACAAATATTTAGGATGGTTCTTGCTAGCTATAACCATCCATCCATCAACATTTGGAAGTAAATCACTCACAGATGTTCCCCACAATGGGAGAGGGACCACTGTCACTAATTCTAATCACTCCTCCATAACAAGCTGAATCAATAAGCTCCTACCTCACCCTTACTCTGAATTACTCCCAGAGTTTATTTTGATATTCTTCTTCCTTGCTGGTATTTTTAAATTAGATACAGATGGTAGCATCTGCTTCAAGCACTTCATGTACTGTTAAGCTCTAAAGCAACTCTTGCTCACTTCAGTTGGTTCAACGGAGGGAAAAGGAAGATGAATGTGAGACCCTGGGCCCCTGAAGTATGTTCATCAATATTGCTAATTTTCCTACAGTGGCAATTGGCCTATTGGCATAGACTGAATGCATCCGATGAAGTGAGCTGTAGCTCACGAAAGCTTATGCTCAAATAAATTGGTTAGTCTCTAAGGTGCCACAAGTACTCCTTTTCTTTTTGTGAATACAGACTAACACAGCTGCTATTCTGAAACCTGCTCTGCTTGTCTAAAGACAGAATGTATCCATACAATGCAGCAGCCTTGCAAAATGCTACTCTCCCACTCACCCACCCAAGAAAAAGGTTATTCACCTTAGGTGAGTAAAATATCATCATTAGGGTAAAGGTGGGTGAGCAGATATTGTGCCTGGATTTTCTGAATGAAAATTTTGCAAGGGTGCCATAAAGTTTAACATCTTGCATAGTACAGTCAATGCTTCTGTATATCTGTGTCTGTCCATAAAGGAAGAGCGAGAGGGTGAGATTGTTTGCAGGGCTCAGACAAATGTGACTGAAAGTGTAGGAAATGTCAGACTCCAGGGTCTGGAGTCTGACATTTTGCTCCTCATATGTGCTAGGAGGAGTAATCTTAGGAATGCACACTACAGAATGAGGTGATCACGCATAATGCTTTTGCGCTACACACTGCTATTGAGCGTAGTACTTCATCTGTTCTCTTGCTTTAAGAGAACATTAGAAGCCCTGACAGTGTGTGGGAAGCTCTGGTTCTGAAGAGTTCTGAGTGCAGCGAAGATTGATTTGAAGATGCAACCCATGGCACTGAATGTAATGAAATGCTGCAACAGTATTGGAAACTGGAAAATCTACTAAGCCCTGTTGTTATGGCAGCCCTTCAGGGAGCAAAAAGCTAAATGATTTGGAGCAATCTGATGATAATATCTAGAGTGACCAGACGTCCTTATATTATTGGGACGGTGCTGATATTAGGGGCTTTGTCTTATACACACAACTATTACACACACACCCACAAAAAGTGTCCCGATTTTTCACACTTGCTATCTGGTCTCCCTAATGATATTTAACCCGATTTTCCCTACAACCATCTTTTGAGGAATACACACTAGACTAAACAAAATAGGGAAAAATCCTGCAGTCTTCACTTGGGTTAAGTAAAACTCCCTTTAATAAACCAAGACCAAACAAAAGTTATGCCAACAAGCACATATTTGTGTAAGCAGAGTCAGGATGAACTCCACCCTGACATCTGGTCGTGAGGTGTGGCAAGTTGTGGAAAAGAACTTTAGAGGCTGATCTCATTTGCATAGGCACACCCACCCCGCCTAGAATGAGGCCATAACTGCCCAAATGGTCACTTTGGCTGCTGTGGGATCCCCAGTGTCTCTGTTATTGGGGCAGGAAGAATAAATTGTTATTACCCTGATTATGGGAACTGTGCTTGGAACTGTACTGGGCCTTTTGTTATGACGGAGGGACTCGCCACCAACTAAGTAGCACTCGCTAGGCAAGGGACATGGGTTCCAAAACTCTGTGACTTGAGAGAGGCTGGGGCAGGTATTAATACTTGGTGGCATGGGCCCCCTGGTGAGGGCCTTACATGCTAATTGCACTTCCTCCTCTCTCCACTGTAGAATATCAGAGCTAATGTTGATTCCATTAGGAGTCTAGTTACAGGCTGCTGAGCTGAACTCACTTTGGGCTAATGGTGCACCAGTGCTAAGGCTCCCCTACTACAAGCTGAAATCACAAAAGAGCTAAAAACTGACTAAGAGCTGAAATCACTGAGCGTTGCGTTAAGTAGTGGGGGAGCCTGAAGATATATTGTGGAGCAGTTTGCGGGACGGCTGGAGCGGCTTGTGGAGCAGTTCATGGGACGGCGGGAGCTGCTTGTGGGACGTGGAGCGGAGCTGAGCGGAGCAGTTTGTGGACCGGCTGGTGGAGCGGAGCGGAGTGAAGCTCTATGGAGCTGTGGGGCAGTCAGCTTCAGATCCTGTAAGGTGCCCCTTATCTCTTCCCTCCCCATCTCCACCCAGGTTGGGAGGTAAAAGTCTGCAGATAAACTTTCGAACTCTGGGGCTGCCCTGACCAGGGACAGAGACTTTTGGGCCATTGGACTTTTGGGATTTTGGGTGATTTCGGGTTGCTGGACTCAAGAACCAAAGGGAAAGGGGGATGCCCCAATTTGCTTGGGGTGGGGTTTTTGCTCATGGGTTGTGTTATGAATCCTGTTCGTGGTGTTTCCCCAACATAATGCCACATTGTTTCTCTCTGTTATTAAAAGGCTTTTTGCTACACTCAGACTCCGTGCTTGCGAGAGGGGAAGTATTGCCTCTTGGAGGCGCCCAGTGGGGGTGGTATATATTTGTCCCAGGTCACTGGGTGGGGGCTTGAGCCAGGTTTGCATTGTGTTATTGGAATGGATCCCCTAGATACTGAACCCGGCCCTTGTTGCTGCCAACTCTGATGGGCAGAAGGGTTACATTTGTAATGTCTCAACACGATGTACTGTTTTATTTCGATAGCATGGATATAAACCAGTAGGCAACAACTACACCTAAGAATGAGTTTTAGGTGAAATTCCAGCACAAGGGAGAGGTTTTATTTGGTGTATGCTTAGCTTAAATAACAAAGTTCATAGCTGACAATAAGCATTTCTTTCAAAGGCTACCTGTTTAACTTCACTGACTTATAAGTAGAACTTATGCATCTAAGTTTTTTGGATGTTCTTGAAAATCCCACCCTCAATGTATGAGCATTTAGTTCTTCGATGAAATGCTTATTCACAACTGTGGTGCAGTTCTTTTTAGATACTGAGCACAAGCTACATGAAAAGGCAATGGATATGTCTACATGGTAGCTCAGCTAAAAATAGCAGTGTAGACACTGTGGTGCTGCTGATGGCTCAGGCTAGCTGCCTGAGCTCAGACTCAGGGGGATGGGTGGGCTTGGACTCAGGCAGCTAGCCCAAGCTGCTGACAGTATTGCAGTGTCCACACTGCTATTTTTAGCTGGCTAGCTTTAGTTGAGCTAGGGGGAGTTTGTCTGTCCCCACCCCAGGAATCACACCTGCCAGCTGCAGTGTAGACATACTCATTGAGAGTTGTGCTCTCAAGTCACTTATGTCAAACATACCTAGCAAGAATATCTGTAATAGCTACATCTAGTGATTCTCATTAATGATACAATATTAGGAGGAAAGAGAGAAACATCAAGAGCAACAAAAGCACTAAACATTGACAAATCTTTTGATCGTCTCACTCTATCTATTACTACAAGCTCAATAAATGCAGTTTTTAATATAAATTTGGAAAGTTTATAATAGCACCATACACATGCCCATCTGTCATGAACCATGATAGCAAAATGTCTGCCACTAACAATACACAGAAAACACAATTATTCATCTTAGAACTCGAAATGTGAACACATACTACTGGAACCAAAAAGCACACAAAAAAGGACAAGACAGATGCCCACATATTATTAATGTATGCAGATGATTCTGCTTACAATTAAAAATATAATATCCAAACCACCAAAATCACTCAGCATTATATCAAAAGCTGGAAAAGCATCAGATTATAAAATATATTGGACAAATCAAATATACTTCCCTTGTCAACATGCTGCCCAAAATTTTATTAGCCTCTTGGAATTAGAGGCAGAAAAACCAACAATTTATATACAGCTCAAACTGACTAGCTTGACAGGCATAATCAAAGACAAAATAGAATCAGCAATCTAAAGCCTCTGCAATGAGTTAGTACTATAAAAATCACTGTTTGACAAATCAAAACATTTTTTGTCTGGGGGGGAGGAGGATGGTTAAATGCTGTCAATTCATATACCAATAACCTAGGGAAAAATCATTCATTTGGTATAATTGAAAGCTGTGATTAAAACTCTGAAAATCTTCAGAAAAAAGGGCTATGAAGACCACCACACAAAATTCAATCTCACCCAAAGCTGTAGGAAAATCTGGGCTGTCTGGATGTAAGAAAATACTTCCTGTTGTTGAGATCTACAGTAGCAGGCTGTGAAATAGCGTCTGTAAGGAAGAGGTGGAAGCCCTATAATTTGAGTCCTTTAAAACTAGACAAAGTAAAAACTGGAGAACATACTGTAGGGAGCATTCCTATATTGGCAGTGGAAGACTAGATCTAATAGTGCCTTTTCAGTTCTAAGAAGACCAAGGCCTATATTGTGATCTGCTAGCATAGACCTTTGCGCTTATACAGAGTTCCACTGAACTCCGTGTTGGATGAAGGAGTCTACGCTTGCAGTTCAGATGCAAGGCCAGGGCCTGAATCACTATGTGACATATACATAATGTTGAAATGAAATTGATCACTTGCCCTGGATAATAGAAAAATAATGTTTTTTGTTTGTTATTTTTTGGGGGGTGGAGGGGAGGAATTATAGCAATTAAGAAGCCTCTTGAATCTCTTGACGCATATTCCAGCAGCCGCCATAACTGGAAGTTTGGGGATAAAAGCAATAAAATTACTGTCAAGCAAGAACTAATGGGCCAAATCTACAGATTCATATTCAGAGTTTGCTTCTTGTTTATTCAGTCTTTCCTTGCATTGACATTACTACAGTCAATGGGAGTTAGAACCTCAGGATTTGGCCCCAGGGGCTTGATCCTCATTTGGTGTAACCTGGCATAACTGCATTATGCCAGCTGAGAATCTGGTCCTTTTTATGAAGGATTTATTTCAAATATACAAATAAATTTGAAGAAAAAAACCCAACCAGATGAATGATGGGACGTGGAAAATTAGCATATTTTATATATAAAATAAATATGTATTACCTGGACTTACAAAGTAAACAAAACTATTTGATAGATATGGGGCAAATTCTGCTCTTCATTCAATCAAGAGTAGCTTCATTGACTTCACTGGAGTTACTCTACATTTAAACTACTGTCACTGAGACCAAAATTTGATTTGGGGACTTTATTTTATTTTTAATTTAGATTTGTATTAAAGTGTGAAACTTCTTAATGATAAATAGCATTGTTGCTATACAGTCTGGCCCCGACGGTTTGTTATAATATTATTTATTGTGCAGCTCCATCACCTCTCTCTGACGTCTCTACTGCTCCATTCGTTATTATTATTTGTTTGTATTACAGTAACAACCGGAGGCCCCGAATGAGACCAGGACTCCATTGTGCTACTAGACACTGTACACACACAGTAAGAGGTGGTCCCTGCTGAAAAGGGTTCACAGTCTCAATAGACAAAGGATGGGAGGGGAGAGATGGCCCTGAGACCAACTTACCTAAAGTCACACAGAAGGTCAGTGACTGTGCCAGGAAGAACCCAGATCTTCTGAGTTCCAGTCCAGTGCCCTACACACACTGCCTCTATTGTAAAAAGCAGGTACCCTGGCATAGGTATTTCCCTATCATACTCTGTGGCTAAAAGCAAAGGAATTACTTACAGTTGCTTCTTTGCAATTTCCTGACTCCTTTGATTCCTACATTCTGCACTGTAGTGGCCTGGCAGCTCATTGTTGTACAGTGGCTCACGGTACTGGACAGCTGTCATTGGAAAGAAAAACAGATGTGGGATTTTTATTTTGAGACTAAAACAACCCAGCTGCTATTGATTTCTCAAAGTGATATCAGAAAAATAGGTCAAATGTGGGTCCTTTCTCAGGTTTTGTGGAATTATATCCATTTAGCTATTTCATTCTTTAAGAGAACATCATTGACCAGCAACCTTTATCATTTACAATATGCCTGACATGAAAATTAATTGCCAAATTCCCACCCAGCTCACAGGCCTGTGCATTTAATGCCGTGCTTTCTTTATTGGCTGTGCTGCGGTATGTAGACCTAAAGAAGCTTGAAAATGGATAGGTAGTGCATGTTACCCAGGGCAGAACCAGTGCATTGTACTTGAGTTGCAGACAATGCAGAAACAGAACTCTCTTGGATTGCCCCAGTTGTAGGTAGATATATACTACTGAGCCACAGGCACATGAAGGGAAATAATGGGCAACCTAATTTAATTAGATACACTAACTCTCACTGCCTTCAGTATAATGCCAAAAAACCAGTGGTCTGAGTGTGATCTCATTTAAACGCAAATCAGGATTATCACTCACATCAAAGTAAAAAATGCCATAAAATTTATGAGAGAGATCAGAATTACGCCCTGATGTCCTAGCTACTCTGCGTGGAACCACACATGACACACCCTAATATTGCTTGAAGGTGCAAGGATACTATGGGATGAACTGTACTAGAAAAGAACAGAATGGATATTAAAGATGCCATGGCATTTTTGTAAGAATTTGGGTTTCCCTTCCTGTCCTCACCCAGTATTTCCCCTCTCACCACTGTTATATGTGCCAGTTGGTTCCCTGTCTCTCACTCCAGTGATGGCAGCATTTTAGCTGTGCTGTATGTAAACAGCTTGTATTTTTGATTCTCACAGGAAAAAGAGTGTTTATCTTTGAAAAGTCATGGAAGACTGGAGAGATTCCAGAGGACTGGAAAAGGACAAATATAGTGCCCATCTATAAAAAGGGAAATGAGGACAACTTGGGGAATTACAGACCAGTCAGCTTAACTTCTGTACCTGGAAAGATAATGGAGCAAATAATTAAGCAATCAATTTGCGTACATCTGGAATATAATAAGGTGATAAATAACAGTCAGCATGGATTTGTCAAGAACAAATCATGTCAAACAAAACCTGATAGTTTTCTTTTACAGGGTAACAAGCCTTGTGGATGGGGGGAAGTGGTAGATGTGGTATATCTTGACTTTAGTAAGGCTTTTGATATTGTCTCACATGACCTTCTCATAAATAAACTAGGGAAATACAACCTAGGTGGAGCTACTATAAGGTGGGTACATAACTGGTTGGAAAAACATTCCCAGAGAGTAGTGATCAGTGGTTCACAGTCATGCTGGAAGTGCATAATGAAGGGTCCTGCAGGGATCAGTTCTGGGTCCGGTTCTGTTTAATATCTTCATCAATGATTTAGATAATGGCACAGAGAGTACACTTATAAAGTTTTCAGGTGATAACAAGCTGGGAGGGGTTGCAAGTGCTTTGGAGGATAGGATTATAATTCAAAATGATCTGGACAAACTGGAGAAATGGTCTGAAGTAAATAGGATGAAATTCAATAAGGACAAATGCAAAGTACTCCACTTAGGAAGGAATAATCAGTTGCAAACATACAAAATGGAAATGACTGCCTAGGAAGGAGTACTGCAGAAAGGGATCTGGGGGGTCATAGTGGACCACAAGCATAAATATGGGTCAACAGTGTAACACTGTTGCAAAAAAAGTGAACATAATTCTGGGATGTATTAGCAGGAGTGTTGTAACCAAGACATGAGATGTAATTTTTCTGCTCTACCTTGCACTGATTAGGCCTCAACTGCAGTATTGTGTCCAGTTCTGGGCGCCACATTTCAGGAAAGATGTGGACAAATTGGAGAAAGTCCAGAGAAGAGCAACAAAAATGATTAAAGGTCTAGAAAACATGACCTATGAGGGAAGATTGAAAACATTGGGTTTATTTAGTCTGGAAAAGAGAAGACTGAGAGGGAACATGATAACAGTTTTCAAGTACATAAAAGGTTGTTACAAGGAAGAGGGAGAAAAAATGTTGTTCTTAACCTCTGAGGATAGGACAAGAAGCAAGGGGCTTAAATTGCAGCAAGGGAAGTTTAGGTTGGACATTAGGAAAAACTTCCTAACTAACTGTCAGAGTAATTAAGCACTGGAATAAATTATCTAGGGAGGTTGTGGAATCTCCATCATTGGGGATTTTAAGAGCAGGTTAGACAACCATCTGTCAGGGATGGTCTAGATAATACTTAGTCCTGCCATAAGTGCATGGGACTGGACTAGATGACCTTTTGAGGTCCCTTCCAGTTCTATGATTCTTTGATATACATAAAATAATATTAAACTTCTCAAGATAATGGATCAGATTCTCAACTGGTGGAACTCAGCTTCAGCTATGGTCAATTATTGCTGCTCAGGAACTGGTCCAGAATTTTTAATTGAATCACAGATATTTCTAACCTCTTTGTCCATCCCCCCCGCCCCCTTTTTTAATGTGTGGATGTTACACTTCCATTTTTTATTTTAATTTCACCCAGGATGTTGTCACCAAATGCTAATCTGGAAGCCAGCCATATAGCTTTCCTGGTTCCAGGTGGATTTGCTTTCCCAAGCAAAGGAATAACTTAAACCTAATTTTTCTGCCAGGTATCATCTGCACCAGCGGCTCATATCGTTTTTGGCCTCTTCCCATCTGACAACTGCTGTCAACAAGCACCTCTTTTGTTTAGCCATAAGATTCAAGTTTAATAGCTGTTCTCACAGCTGCTACAAATCCTCTTCCTGATTAGATTGCAATGAACACTGCAGCACAGCACATCCAAGAATTTTTTTTTCCTTCCACCCAGGAGGAAATACCAGTCACACACATCTCAGAATTGCCTTCTTGAATACATTGTCCACATAGCATCTGCATGTAAGCAACCTCTATTCTCAGGGCCCCAGCTCTGTTGCTGAGCTTCTCTGCCATACATGCCAGCAGTGTGTGTTATTGCTTTAGACTGTTTGAGTTCTTGGAAGCGACGACACGTCTTGATTTTTGTGTATTTTCTCTGCATGTGTTCCTAAAAATGCCATTGTAGTAGGGCTGTCAATTAATCACAGTTAACTCCAGTGATTAACTCAAAACAAATTAACTAAGTTAAAAAAATTAATAATGATTAATTGCAGTATTAATTGCACTGTTAAACAATTTAAATTTATTATAAATATTTTGGATGTTTTTCTACATTTTCAAATATATTGATGTATTGATTTAATTACAACACAGAATACACTGTAATAATGAAAAACAAAAGAAATAGTATTTTTCAATTTACCTCATACAAGTACTGTAGTGCAATCTTTTTAATGTGAAATTGCAACTTACAAATGTAGAATTTTTTTTTCTACATAACTGCACTCAAAAACCAAACAATGTAAAACTTTAGAGCCGATAGGTCCACTCAGTTCTACTTGTTCAGCCAATCGCTAAGACAACCAAGTTTGTTTACATTTATGGGAGATAATGCTGCCCACTACTTATTTACAATGTCACCTAAAAGTGAGAACAGATGGGTTCTGGACTTGATAATGATCCAAAGAAGTGTGGATCGATGCACCTTCATTTTCATCATCTGAGTCAGATGCCACCAACAGAAGATTATTTTCTTTTATGGTAGTTTGGGTTCTATAATTTCTACATCAGAGTGTTGCTTGTGCCTCTCTGATTTTGGAAGGCACTTCAGATTCTTAAACCTTGGGTCGAGTGCTGTGTTTTATCAATCTTCAGTGAAAATGTTCTTAAATCAAACAACATATGCTGGGCTGTCATCCGAGACTGTCATAACAAAATATAAAAGGAGTACTTGTGGCACCTTAGAGACTAACCAATTTATTTGAGCATAAGCTTTCATGAGCTACAGCTCACTTCATCGGATGCATACTGTGGAAAGTGTAGAAGATCTTTTTATATACACACAAAGCATGAAAAAATACCTCCTCTCACCCCACTCTCCCGCTGGTAATAGCTTATCTAAAGTGATCACTCTCCTTACAATGTGTATGATAATCAAGGTGGGCCATTTCCAGCACAAATCCAGGGTTTAACAAGAACGTCTGGGGGGAGGGGGGAGGAAAAAACAAGGGGAAGTAGGTTACCTTGCATAATGACTTAGCCACTCCCAGTCTCTATTCAAGCATAAGTTAATTGTATCCAATTTGCAAATGAATTCCAATTCAACAGTTTCTCGTTGGAATCTAGATTTGAAGTTTTTTTGTTGTAATATTGCAACTTTCATGTCTGTAATCGCGTGACCAGAGAGATTGAAGTGTTCTCCGACTGGTTTATGAATGTTATAATTCTTGACGTCTGATTTGTGTCCATTTATTCTTTTACGTAGAGACTGTCCAGTTTGGCCAATGTACATGGCAGAGGGACATTGCTGGCACATGATGGCATATATCACATTGGTAGATGTGCAGGTAAATGAGCCTCCTGTGGTGTGGCTGATGTGATTAGGCCCTGTGATGGTGTCCCCTGAATAGATATGTGGGCACAGTTGGCAGCGGGCTTTGTTGCAAGGATAGGTTCCTGGGTTAGTGGTTCTGTTGTGTGGTATGTGGTTGCTGGTGAGTATTTGCTTCAGGTTGGGGGGCTGTCTGTAGGCAAGGACTGGCCTGTCTCCCAAGATTTGTGAGAGTGTTGGGTCATCCTTCAGGATAGGTTGTAGATCCTTAATAATGCGTTGGAGGGGTTTTAGTTGGGGGCTGAAGGTGACGGCTAGTGGTGTTCTGTTATTTTCTTTGTTAGGTCTGTCCTGTAGTAGGTGACTTCTGGGAACTCTTCTGGCTCTATCAATCTGTTTCTTCACTTCCGCAGGTGGGTATTGTAGTTGTAAGAATGCTTGATAGAGATCCTGTAGGTGTTTGTCTCTGTCTGAGGGATTGGAGCAAATGCGGTTGTATTGCAGAGCTTGGCTCTAGACGATGGATCGTGTGGTGTGGTCAGGTGAAAGCCGGAGGCATGTAGGTAGGAATAGCGGTCAGTAGGTTTCCGGTATAAGGTGGTGTTTATGTGACCATCGCTTATTAGCACTGTAGTGTCCAGGAAGTGGATCTCTTGTGTGGACTGGTCCAGGCTTAGGTTGATCGTGGGATGGAAATTGTTGAAATCCTGGTGGAATTCCTCAAGGGCCTCCTTCCCATGGGTCCAGATGATGAAGATGTCATCAATGTAGTGCAAGTAGAGTAGGGGCATTAGGGGACGAGAGCTGAGGAAGCATTGTTCTAAGTCAGCCATAAAAATGTTGGCATACTGTGGGGCCATGCGGGTACCCATAGCAGTGCCGCTGACTTGAAGGTATACATTGTCCCCAAATGTGAAATAGTTATGGGTGAGGACAAAGTCACAAAGTTCAGCCACCAGGTTAGCCGTGACATTATCGGGGATAGTGTTCTTGATGGCTTGTAGTCCATCTTTGTGTGGAAGCGGCCAGCAGGTCCAGTGCTATTAGGCAGGGGAGGGGGACAGGAGGTGCCTCACGCACTGCTCTTGCCTGCAGGCACCGCTCCCTCAGCTCCCATTGGCTGGTGCTGGAGTGGGGACAGCGCACGGACCCCCGTGGCCCCCCTGCCTAGGAGCCGGACCTGCTGGCCACTTCCGGGGCACAGCACAGTGCCCCAGGACAGGTAGGGACTAGCCTGTCTTAGCGACGCAGCACCGCCGATCAGATCTTTAATGGTCCAGTCTGCGGTGCTGACCGGAGCCGGCGGGGTCCCTTTTCGACTGGGTGTTCCTACAAGAAAGTCTGCTCAGAATTGTTGAAAGTTCTCTGAATGTCCAAAGGTCCCTGCTTTGGCTGCCTCTACTTCTGCCGGCTGGAGTTTCTGGTTGGCTTGGCTCTTCAGTTTTTCTCCAGAATACATGGTTCGGGAAGGGGAGGCACCACTAGGGTTGCCATCCTCCAGGATTGTTTAATTAAAGATTATCTCATGTGAAGAAATCTCCAAGAATACGGCCAACCAAAGTTGGCAACCCTAGGCACCACCTGGGTCCCAGTGCCCCCAGAGTGTGTGTCGGCAGAGTCCTCTGCATAGTTCTGGGTTCAGGGAGGTTTTGGGGGAGGGGTGGCCAAGCTGCACCCTATTTTCTCCTTCCTCTCCCAGTGTAGCAGTCCCACTTTAGCTGCTTCTATCGGGAGTCTGCCTGGCTCTTCTCTGCAGTTTTCCCCCAAGTCCACATGCCAGGCTGAGGGCATTTGACTTGACTTCCACCTTTTTTTAAATCTCACCTGGCCAGATGTCTTTCAATCCTTGCCTTGACCTCCCTGCCCCTCATCACTGAATGCTCTAATCTATTTACCATACTGCCCTTTCCTATGATGAATACTGCATAATGATCTGCTTTCTTAAACTCTTTATTTGATGTCATCCAGACTGCTCACATGCTTAAAGGTAAGTGCATGCATAAGATTTTGCAGGATTGGGGCCTATAGGTTTATGTCCCTTTTAGGTGGGATTGAAGCAGTACTTAAGCCTTGTGCTGGTCTCTCTGAACAGGGTGAATTTCATGCAAAATGTGTAGGATTTTTTGTACATTGATTGCTTCAGACAGGGATCTGCTGGTAAATATCTGCAATCCCATAAATATGTCACCTTAAACTGGATTATGGATTTATCCACTGTAGCATATGAGGGGATAGGGAGCAGCTTGTGCCCCAGGGTAGGTTGGAGAGCGGCATTACGATTGTAGAAGTCATGGGAGTCTGTGGGGAGCATGGTTTGCAGTGTCTCTTTGTGTCCCTGCTGGATGGACGTGTAGTCTGTGGTCCCCTTGCAGCTGCTTATTGGTACCATGGCATGAAGGGCCATGACCTTGCCTAGAAATGTTCTGTAAGGCCACCTAACACTGGAGGCAGCGTAGCTGCCCATTCCTGCCCTAGCCAATTATGACTTCCTCCTATGCACTGAATAAACAGGACTTTGGGGCCCTATCTCTTGGTCATGCACTCTGGAGGATCGCATGGTTTAACCTATTCACTGGGCTTGATGCTGCTCCCACTGAAGTTAGTGGAAAAGCTCTCTTCTTGAGTGGGAACAGGATTATTTGGTATGCCTGGGAATTACACTGATGTACCTTCACTAGGTGCCTTTCTAAATTAGCAACACAGAAATGTGAAAAGGGAGTCCAGCAACAACGGCTGTCATGTTTTAGGGTGTTTAATTACTTTTCAATTACTTTTTAATTTTTTTTCATGTTTAATTACTTTTTGCTTCAATCGAACATTTCTTCTTATTCATCTTTCCTCATAGTCTGCCTGACTATTGAATGGCAGCTTATGTGTAATAGCAGCATTGCATAATCTTTGATGCATAGAAGACCGTCTTGAAGTTCTTGGCTCCTTGGATAATGCAAACAAGGATGATCAAAAGATTTTTGACTGAACCTGAATATTTCCTGACAACATTATATGAAAACATGCCAGTGTCTTATATTTGCCAGTCATAATATGGGGAAGACAAACATTAGACCATTAATCAGCTGTTAGGCTGTAGAAAAATCCATTTTGATCTTGCTGAAACAGTCAAACTACTGCTGTATCAATTTAGTTATTTCCACATGATGCAGAGACTGAGAATATAAATTCGTCCCGAACTTTCATCTCTTGAGCTTCCTCCCCAGAGGAAAATGAAGAATGGGCAAGAGGGGAAAAAATGGTAAACATGAGTGTACAAAGAACTTCCAAAAGGAAGGATGAAAGTCAAATGTTGAAAGCCCATTGATGTTTTCTTTAGTCCCTTCCTTGTGTGAGTCAAGAAAATCTCAGTTATCCACTCCCCCCCAACCCCTCCAGCATATTGATTTTATGGCTTGATGGAATTCATACAACTCAAACCTTCCTTTAATCCTTAAATTTTTAAGTGTGCTTTCTTTAACCTTGCCTAAACCAAGCAAGCATACTTCTGTCTTCACAAAAGCTTACAAATATAATTGACAAGCCGATATAGAAGATTCTGCCAAGGAAACAGATCATAAAAAAAAGTAATTATGTAGAACAAACAAGGTAATACTGGAGAAGGCAGGAACTAGGTGAACTGGGTGACAAGGGCAGACAAAAAGCAGAGAGAACTGCTGATTGATAAACATTAATGAACTTATTTCTCAGCAGGGAGTAACTAAAGTAGGCAGTGTAGCACGTTGCAAACTCTGGTACTGTTGGTGGTTAGGACCAATACTCCATGTATCTTGTTAGGAAGCAAAATGAATCATGATCAAGGTAGGTTTGGGGCTGTGGATATCATCTTGGACTATTACTTTTCTTTTTGGAAATTTTTCTGTCCAGCTCTCCAATTAGGGCAGGCAAATTTTAAATAGGATCCTTCTGTTAGAACTCAGCAGTTGATTTCCAAATGATGTTTACAAGTCATCTTAATGTTTCTTTGTTCTCAAACAAGGTTACATTTTCAGCATGGTGGCTGGCTGGATCACTTCCAGCAACAATGATGGGAAATGGGTATCTAATTTCCCACACTGCTCAAAATGCCTTGGAGTAACACAGCTCCAGGGGAGGAGAGAGGTAATCTTAGCAAAGGGCTGGAGAGCAAAAACTCCTGATTTCTAATCCCATTGTAGTTTTGTCTCCAGTTACTCTGCGTAGCCTTGGGAGAGTCACTTAGGGATGAACATCATAGAATCATAGAATCATAGAATATCAGGGTTGGAAGGGACCCCAGAAGGTCATCTAGTCCAACCTCCTGCTCAAAGCAGGACCAATTCCCAGTTAAATCATCCCAGCCAGGGCTTTGTCAAGCCTGACCTTAAAAACCTCTAAGGAAGGAGATTCTACCAATTCTATCAATTCCATTCCCATTTATGCACTTAGATAAGGCCCAATTTTCAGAAGCACTCAGCACCCAACAGCTCACATTGTCTCACTTGTGGTGAGATTCTCACGAGAGCTCAGTACCCAGTGTGCTGGGTTGTCTTGAACTTGATTGCGGCTAAGAGCCATACCCCGGGCAGGAAGGGTGCGCGAAGGGGATCTGCTGCAATAGGACTGGAGTCTTCATAAAAGGCTGCTCGTGAAACACAAACTAGCCAGGAGGAATTCCGGCCACTGTACTTCCTCCTGGGGAATTTGTCTCAGTGGCAGCTCTGGCTGTGCCAAAAGGGGGCGCAATACGTGCTCCACTCTGTGACTAGCCAGCTCCAGTGGCTATAGTTGATTGAGTTACATCCATGACCCCACCCACCTCTCCCCCCTTCTTTTTGGGGAAGCCTAGTACTACCACCAGTACAAGTCATATGGAGGCACTGTAGCTGCCAGTTGTCTCTCCCGCAGTGTGTGGTCCCGCCTGTGTAAACCCAGACACAATCTGTCTTCCAGCCTTCCTTAGAGATTAAGACAATCCTTATCTATCTCTCAGGATTAATTGCTTGTCCTATAATTCTTTGAGGGTACTAAATATCATCATCATTAGTCTTTTACGACCCATTTCTTCATGCAGTATCTCACTCAGAACGTCTGACCAGAGCAACTGTGGGTGGAAGATTGTCAGATGAATCTTGCTCTGCAGCATTTTGTTGCATGTGATTGCATTTAGCGTGTGGAAATGTGTGCTTACACTGGGTGATAAACTCTGCCCAAATTGTACCCATCCTTTCCTGGTTAGTAGTGCCATCAGATACAACACAATCAATAATGTGTTCATTTAGAAAGTTAGCAGTTAATTAAAAGCCTAATGAAGAATTAGAATAAAACAACCTACCCATCCACATGCTACAAACAGTATTTCCCATTGGAAACTAGCAGCTAAAGTAGAGCTGTGCAAATAACTGATTTTTTTTGATTCGCTGGCAGTTCTAAAATATTGAAAATGTTTGGTTTTGGATCAACCTGAACAGAGAAATGTTTGTGAACCAAAAAGTAAAAAAAATCTCCTTGGGTTGAATAAAATGTTTCATTTGCCCTAGCACAAAGTGTTTTGTTTTGATCTGAAGATTTCTTACTTTAAAATAAAATTAAAACTGAAGAAAATTTCAAAATGAAAGGTCATCTCAAACTGAAAAATCAAGACATTTCATTCTGAAAGGGTCAAAACAAAATGGTTCATTTTTTTCAACATTGTTTTTAGGGTTTTTTGACCAAAACAATTTGATGAAATTGACACAAATTCATTAAATATTTTGGTCAAATCTTCATTTTGTGGTGAAAAAAAAAATTTAGTGAAAAACTTTTGCCCAGCTCTACACCAGAGCCCATGCCTTAGGTTTTCCCACACACACTGCAGACATTTTGGCTGTGTCTACTCACCACTTACGTCAGTGTAACATATATCACTCCAGGGTGTGAACTGCCCCCCCTCCCCTCGAGTGATATAAGTTGCACTGACATAAGCACTGGAGCAAGAAGATTCCTGTAAGAAGGTTTGGGTTATGGGAAAGGACCTGGAGAGTGGCTCTCCACTCCAGCTAAGTGGAAGATCTCTCTGGAAATGCCTGCTGTGTGGGCAAGGGTTGATGTCTGCTGAGGAAGAGGCTGTTGGACCTGGCTTATTTGTTTTGATTTATATTGAATTATTTTGGTTTTGGAATTGGGGCTTCAGCCCTACAGGAGGCACACCAGGACTGAAACACCCCCCCCATCCCCATGGGGCTGAAGCTGCAAGCCCGAGAGTGCCTCAGGTGGGGCTGAAGCACTGAGTCCCTGCGAGGTTGAAGGCCTGAGTCCCGGCATGCCCAGCCATCTGCTAAAAGCCTCTGACAATCCAGATTTGGACTGTGGGCTGCCTAATGACTATCCCAACTTACATCATTGTAAAACTGGTGAAGTTCCATGAATGCAAGCAAATGCTTACAAGTTCTCACTGTAAACACAACCAGGAGTCTGCATATTCATTGATAAGTGTGTGTCCATCTGAATCAAACCTGAACCTTTGAACCCTTTGAGTTTCACCCATTTATTTCACTATCCAGTTGCCCTTGTAGTTGAATTTGTGTCTCTGAAGATGGTGGCTGGGTTGTTGACACTAAGATGGGCAAAGTTTCAGCTTGTAATATGGTAGCTTTCTACCGCTGCTGAAAGAAACTCAGTACTTTTTTGAGACTTTTTCTGTTAGGCACACAGTTACATCTTTTGTTCAATATATTCACAATAAAACATTTTTTTACAGCCTAAACATGAGCTGGGCATATGGTTCAAGAAGACAAGCACCACCTAGGACAACCTTCTCCTTTATTTCTTTGCTGGCGAATCCCATAGGAGGCAGTGGTTGTTGTTGAACTACTTTATAGCCTCTTAATAGAGGGAACTAATGTTTAAGAAGGAAACTTATGTCAAAGTGAAGCTTATGTTTGTTGAATATCCTTAACTTAATGTCTGTAGGTAGAATATTTAATGGAGCAGTACCAATTTCTGCACCTTTGTCCTGCTGCAGAAACTAGCTGGTTTATATTTCTTTCCTAGTAGCATTGTTTTATGTTGAAAGAAGAAATGTACCCATGTAATTTGTCCTTTGAAAGCCCAGAAAACATGATTCACCAAAAAGTGGTATGCTATTTTCTATGTCCTTACACATGTTTCATTACGACGTTCTGATTATATCCACAATTGCCCAGTTTTTAATAGACAATGAACTCTGAGGAGTGGTCAGGTATACATGAAGTATGTGGAATAAGCAGGAAGGACTAGAAATGCTAGTGAATAAACACAACCATAACATAGTTGGCATGACAGAGACTTCGTGGTATAGTCCACATGACTGGAATATTGGTAAAGAAGGGTACAGCTTGCTCAGGAAGGATAGACAGGAAAAAGGGAGGAGGAGTTCTTAATATCAAAGATGTATATACTTGGACTGCAGTTCAGAGGGAAATAGAAGAAAGACTTGTTGAAAGTCACTGGGTAAGGATAAAAGAGGGAAAAAAAGGTGATGTCATGGCAGGGGTCTACTGCAGACCACCTAACCAGGAAAAAAAGATGGATGCGGTTTTTTTTTTTAAACAAAATCATCCAAACCACAGGACTTGATGGTGATGGGGGACCTCAGCTCCACAGACATCTGTTAGGAAAATAACACAGTAGGGCACAGATTATCCAACAAATTCTTGGAATGTATTGGAAACTTCTTTTATTTCTGAAGGTGGGAAAAGCTACTGGGGGAGAGACTGTTCTAAATCTAATTTTAACAAATAGAGAGGAAGTAGTTGAGAATTGCAAAGTGGAAGGCAGCTTGGGTAAAAGATCATGGAATGATGAGTTCATGATTGTAAGGAATGGTAGGAGAGAAAACAGCACAGAAAGATAATGGATTTCAAGAAGGCAGACTTTAGCAAACTAATGGAGTTGGTAGGTAAGATCCCATGGGAAGCAAGTCTAAGGGGAAAAAGAGATTTGGCAATTTTTCAAAGAGTCATTATTAAGGCTACAAGAGCAAACTACTCCATTGTATAGGAAACATAGGAAGTATGGCAAGAGATCACCCTGGCTTAACTAGGAGATCTTCAATGATCTGAAACTCAAAAAAAAAAAAAAAGTCCTACAAAAAGTGAGAAATAGATCAAATTACAAAGGATGAATGTAAACAAACAATACAAGCATATAGGGACAATTTGAAAGGCCAAGGCACAAAATGGGTTTAAATAGCTAGAGACATAAAGGGTAACATGAAAACATTTTACAAATACATTAGAAGCAATAGGAAGACCAAGGACAAAGGTAGGCCCATTACTCAATGAAGGGGTGCCGGGCGGGGGGCAGGGGGGAGGGAAGGCGGAAAACAATAACAGAAAACTTGGAGATGGGAGAAGTGCCAAACATCACAACAAATCCTGCATCTTGGCAAGGGGGTTGACTAGATGATCCTTGAAGTCCCTTCTAAATCTATGATTCTATGACTTTTGTTTCAGTTTTCACCAAAGATTTTAGTAGCAATTGGATGTCTAACACAGCAAACACCAGTGAAAATGTGGTTGGATCCGAGGCTAAAATAGGGAAATAACAAATTAAAAATGACTTAGAAAAGTTAGATGTCTTCAGATCACCAGGGCCTAATGAAATACATCCTAGAATGCTCAAGGAGCTGACTGAGGAGATATCTGATCCATTAATGATTATCTTTGAAAAACTCATAGAAGATGGGAAACATTCCAGATGACTGGAAAAGGGCAAATATAGTGCCAATCTATAAAAAAAGGAAATAAGGACAAACCAGGGAATTACAGACCTGTCAGCTTAACTTCAGTACCCAGAAAGATAATGAAGCAAAAAATCAAGCAATCAATTTGCAAACACCTAGAAGATAATAAGATAAGTAACAGTCAGCATGGATTTATCAAGAACAAATAGTGTAAAACCAACCTAATAGCTTTCTTTGACAAGGTAACACGCCAGTGGCAGGGGCCAAGCGATAGATATAGTATATC
The DNA here is from genome assembly GCF_965140295.1 of Lepidochelys olivacea. Classification (NCBI taxonomy): domain Eukaryota; kingdom Metazoa; phylum Chordata; order Testudines; family Cheloniidae; genus Lepidochelys; species Lepidochelys olivacea. The sequence goes on along the minus strand of NC_140412.1, from coordinate 20,858,197 downwards.
TTGACTTTAGTAAGGCTTTTGATAACTGTCTCGCATGACCTTCTCATAAACAAACTAGGGAAATAGAACCTAGATGGAGCTACTATAAGGTGGATGCATAACTGGTTGGAAAAAAATTGTCATAGAGCAGTTATCGGTGGTTTACTGTCAAACTGCAAAGGCATATCAAATGGGGTCCCACAGGGATTGGTCCCATGTCTGGTTCTGTTCAATATCTTCATAAATTATTTAGATAATGGCCCTATAAAGTTTGTGGATGAAACCAAGGGGTTGCAAGTGCTTTGGAGGACAGGATTAAAATTCAAAATGATCTGGACAAACTGGTGAAATGGTCTGAAGTAAACAGGATGAAAAGTACTCCATTTAGGAAGGGACAATCAATTTCACATATTCAAAATAGGAAATTACTGCATAGGAAGAAGTACTGTGGAAAGTAATCTGCTTTTATAGTGGATCACAAGTTAACTATGAGTCAACAGTGTAACACCGTTGCAAAAAAGGGGAACATCATTCTGGGATGTATGAGCAGGAGTGCTGTAAGCAAAACCTGAGAAATAATTCTTCTGCTCTACTCCATGCTGATAAGGCCTCAACAGAAGTATTGTTTCCGGTTCTGGGCACCACATTTCAGGAAAGATGTGCACAAATTAGAGAAAGTCCAGAGAAGAGCAACAAAAATGATTAAAGCTCTTGAAAACATGATCTCTGGGGACAGATTGAAAAAAAATGGGTTTGTTTAGTCTGGAAAAGAGAAGACCGAGAGGGGACATGTCAAGGTTCCTCCCCCACTCTGAACGCTAGGGTACAGATGTGGGAACCTGCATGAAAACCTCCTAAGCTTATCTTTACCAGCTTAGGTCAAAAAGTTCCCCAAGGTACAAAATATTCCACCCTTTGTCCTTGGATTGGCCGCTATCACCACCAAACAAATACTGGTTACTGGGGAAGAGCTGTTTGGAAACGTCTTTCCCCCCAAATACTTCCCAAAACCTTGCACCCCACTTCCTGGACAAGGTTTGGTAAAAAGCCTCACCAATTTGCCTAGGTGACTACAGACCCAGACCCTTGGATCTTAAGAACAATGAACAATCCTCCCAACACTTGCACCCCCCTTTTCCTGGGAAATGTTGGATAAAAAGCCTCACCAATTTGCATAGGTGACCACAGACCCAAACCCTTGGATCTGAGAACAATGAAAAAGCATTCAGTTTTCTTACAAGAAGACTTTTAATAAAAATAGGAGTAAATAGAAGTAAAGAAATCCCCTCTGTAAAATCAGGATAGTAGATACCTTACAGGGTAATTAGATTCAAAACATAGAGAATCCCTCTAGGCAAAACCTTAAGTTACAAAAAAGATACACAGACAGAAATAGTTATTCTATTCAGCACAGTTCTTTTCTCAGCCATTTAAAGAAATCATAATCTAACACGTACCTAGCTAGATTACTTACTAAAAGTTCTAAACTCCATTCCTGGTCTATCCCCGGCAAAGGCAGCATAAAGACAGACGCATAGACCCTTTGTTTCTCTCCCTCCTCCCAGCTTTTGAAAGTATCTTGTCTCCTCATTGGTCATTTTGGTCAGGTGCCAGCGAGGTTACCTTTAGCTTCTTAACCCTTTACAGGTGAGAGGAGTTTTCCTCTGACCAGGAGGGATTTTAAAGGGGTTTACCCTTCCCTTTATATTTATGACAGGACATAATAACAGTTTTCAAGAACATAAAAGGTTCTTACAAGAAGGAGGGCAAAAAAATGTTCTTGTTAACATCTGAGGATAGGACAAAAAACGAAGAGGTTAAATTGCGGCAAGGACAGTTTTGGTTGCACATTAGGAAAAACTTCCTAACTTCAGGGTAGTTAAGAGCTGGAATAAATTGCCTATGGAGGTTTTTAAGAGCAGGTTAGACAAACACCTGTCAGAGATAGTCTAAAAAATACGTTTCAGAGTAGCAGCCGTGTTAGTCTGTATCCGCAAAAAGAAAAGGAGTACTTGTGACACCTTAGAGACTAACCAATTTATCTGAGCATAAAAATATGGAAATTCGTGAAGCATTCCATATTTTTATGCTAAAATAAACTTGTTAGTCTGTAAGGTGCCACAAGTCCTCCTTTTCTTTTTTCTAAAAAATAGTTAGTCCTGCCTTGAGTGCAGGGCACTGGACTAGAAGACCTCTTGAGGTCAATTTCAATCATATGAGTCTATGTGAATCCTTCCACCAATTGCACAAAAACTTCTTACAGGAATAAACCACTGTAGCAACATGGAGGGTTGTTTGGTAGCTGAAGGGGTGGAGGATATGGAAAGGAAAATGAGAGGAGGGGGTTGTGACAGATTCACTGTCTTCCACCCTGCATCTGGGATGTTTAAGGGGTGTGGAGGCCCCAAGACTGGCCCTCAGGTTCAGGAACCATCCCTCATGGCGATCCTGGCTCCCCATGGCTGACTTCCTCCATTATGGTCACTGGTGCCAAAGAAACATGCCCTGGGTGTCCAAAACTGTGTAGGTTATAGTTTCTAGAGAGTTCTTTGCTTAGCCAGCTAGAGGATTGTTGTCTTAGGCATTGCAGAGAAGGGAGCAGGGAGAAGATTGGTGGAGTGGCCTGCCTGTGTCTTCAGTTTATGCAAATGAAAGGGGATGGCTACTTTGAGCCACTTTGCTTGAGAGGCAGCCTATGGAAGGGGGCCATGGAGGGCAGAGTTGAGAGTCAGGATCTGCTCACCTGGGGCTTCTTATAGTGCTCTCTGTCTTGTGTAGGCCAAATTGTAGCAACCAGCAGTTAGAGGAGAATGTGCTGGAATGGTCTGTGACTGGCAGGGTGGGTGTTGGTTAAGACTATGCTTTCAGGGGGTCATTTCTCTAGTTGGTGACTGGAGAAGGGTGGCTATAAAAGCCTGGTCTTGCTAACCACAATGAGGAGCTGTAGTGTTTCTTTCTGAGGATGAGTGTGGTAAAAAGTGCTATTCTGTGACAGCTACTTTCTGCTGTAGAAGAATGTCTTGCTTTTCCTCAGGAGAAGGGAGCTCAGTCTGAGTGGTTAGCTTTGAGCTTATTGTGCTGGGTGTGTGAAAAAGAGTTTGGGTGTGGGTGCTGGGATCTGTACTGCTTGTGGGTTAGGTGTGCTGAGTCCCCTGCAATGAAATGCTCTGTTTGCTCTCAGGTACTGTGTGAGTCAGCTGTGTTTTTCAATAGTTTTTAGGAAAGGGCTTTCTTTGTATGCGTACTGTCTCTTTTATGTTTTTGCTCCAAACTCTAGTCAACAGGTTTACCATAGAAAGATTGTGTTTATTCTCTTGTTTGTTCTGCTTCATAGCTATTTCTGTTCCTTTGCTAAATCTGACAGATTGTCTCTTTGTGGTACCCTGTCGATTGTCCTCCATACTGGAATGAATAGATGATTCTTCACTGCTAACACCACTGGATCCACTGATGCCTGGGAAGTTTTTGTTTGTTCCCACTGGTATTTCTAAGATCAGGAGAACAGCAACCAGCATTCCCACCATTCACACTCTCTGAGGAGCATAGCACACATCACTAACTATAGGTTACACACTGCTGAGTGACTTTCACCCAGGTGAAAAGTGATTAGAAATTTTGGTGACGTTTATCTGGACTCTGGTCCAGGTCAAAGGAAAGCCTCTGGTATATATCCTGGCTTTTAAGTAGAATCCCATGCTTTCTTTTTTTATTTGTAAAAAAAAAATCTGGGAATTTTTCAGTTTATTTTCCAACAATTAAACCTGGGATGAAATCATGTTAAAAATTAAAAAATATAAGAAAAACATGAAAAATCAGGGGGGAGGGAAAGAAAGAAAAAAGCTTTTGTAATATACACATTTTACTACAGTATAATTGAAACTTCTTTTTTTAATGCACTAAATATATTTTGTCTGTCTCAGAGCTGGTAGTTTTTTTTCAAAAGTTCTGGTTTGTATATACGCACAAAGTATCTTCAAAGTATCCTCTTGCTGGCTTAGAGGTCGTCTAACTTTGACAATAAGTGCTCAATAGATCCAGTGGGTAGACTCAAAGCTCACCGTGCCACTTTGCTGAAGTTGGGCAGTGTGTCTTGATGACTGTTCCAAAAAGCCAGCACATCCAGTTTCGCATTGTCGGGGTTAGGCAAGTTCATATAAGTAGTAAATTCCCTTTTCAGATTTGAAACTTCATCTTTAGTGGCAAATAGTTGAGCCACTCTGGCGTAATGGTCATAGTCTACTGCCAAATTCAGTTTGAGGAAGGGGGTGAAACACCTGGATGACATTCCAAAAAGAATATTCAGCAGTCCCTCGGCCCGTGCCGCTTTCAGCAGTTCCCATTGGCCTGGAGCAGTGAACCATGGCCACTGGAAGCCACGATCGGCCGAACCTGCGGACGCAGCAGGTAAACAAACTGGCCGGGACCGCCAGGGGCTTTCCCTGCACAAAGAGCGGAACAAGTTTGGGAACCATTGGTCTAGGAGATGCATTAGCATAGTCCACGCATTATTTACATGGCTGGCAGCAAAGTACAAGCTCATCCACCAATGTGGCAAAACAGGGGAGGGTAATCAGAAGTTGGGCTCTGTACTCATCTCGCACTGTGTAAAACAAAGCCTTCAACTTGTTCACATGCTTGAAAATGGCCCTGAATCCAATGATGCAAAAATTCACTTCTTTCATTTCTTCTGTAACAGTAGCTGCTGACAGCACAGCATTGAGCAGGACAGGTAATACGTAGCAGCTCTGGTTTCTGATTGAGTTTAATCTCCTGTGTAAATTTAGCCATGTTGGAAGCAGAATCAATGTTAGTTGTGGCCCCATTTTCCCAAGTTAGTTGATACATCTCAAACAGGTCAGTTATTCCTGTGTCGACAAAATCAGTGTCAGCAGAGGGGATGAATATCACCTCAGCACAAAACAATGCAGATTTATTCACTTTGAAATAAAGAAACAAAAACAAAAGGCCAAGAATCGGACAGTTGAAAGCATCAGGAGACTAATAAAAAATCAGACTATACCCCACATTTCCAGCAATTCGTTCTATCATTTTAGCTACTAAAGCATTGTCATTTTCTTTCAGATACTTACGAGTGAAGTTGTCTGCATTAGGAAGGGTTTTTGCTGCTGGACAGTATTGTCACATAAAGTCACTAATAGGCCCCTCTGCAATTAATAGTGAGTGTCCAGCAAAACAAAGAGCACACACAAATTCATGGCTACATTCTCTCTTTCATTAATGCCCTGGTGAAAGCTCCTGATACTGACTGTTTATCCCAAAGCTCACTTTCTTCTTTAAGCTTCTTGTGTTGCTTGCTTTTTATTCCGTCAGCGTGAGTACTGATCTCAATGCTGCAGTACTTGCAGCACAATGCATCCTCTTCACTTCTGTCTTTACTTTTCTTGAAAATTTCTATGCGCTGATTTTCTTGCTGATATTCAGGCAGAGATTTGTGGTTTTGTTCCATGTTTACCTTTTTATCTTATCTTTATCTGTGGAGGATTGATTAAATTCAGTGCCACACTAAATAGATGCAAAGAAAATAGGTGGGCAGCATCTCCTTGTGAGCCAATCATAGCGTGATATTAATATTGTTTGATTTTTTTCTGACCCCCGCTGTGTGTGTGTTCTGTATTTTACACTGCAAGACTGCTTCTATCTCAGAGCTTCAGGACACAACAATCGCGTAAAGCATTAGTGTTTAACAAAAATAAATACCCCAAAAATATTGAGTGGCTTGATAAATGGGTGTAAATCAGTAAAATCTGAACTCCTTTAATTAAAAAACCTGGTAACTTATCAGTGAATATCAATAAAAACTAAAAAACAGAACACTACTTTTGAGTCAAAGCTTCTGGGGTGGGTCCCAAAAAAATTCTCCAGGGGGTTCCTGCTCCCTGGAGAATGATGAGTCTGGTCCTCAGGTTCAGGAAACACCCCTTGTTGGAGAGCCTGGCTCCCCATGGCTGACTTCCTCCATTATGGTCACTGGTGCCAAAGAAACATGCTCTGGGTATCCAAAACTGTGTAGGTTATAGTTTCTAGAGAGCTCTTGGCTTGGCCAGCTAGAGGATTGTTGTCTTAGGCTCGGCGGAGCAGGGAGAAGGAGAAGATTGGTGGAGTGGCCTGTCTGTGTCTTCAGTTTATGCAAATGAAAGGGGATGGCTACTTTGAGCAGCTTTGCTTTGAGAGGCAGCCATGGAAGGGGGCCATGGAGGGCAGAGTTGAGAGCCAGAATCTGCTCATGTTGGGCTTCTCATAGTGCTCTCTGTCTTGTGTAGACCAAATTGTAGCAACCAGCAGTTAGAGGAGAATGTGCTGGAATGGTCTGTGACTGGCAGGGTGTTTGTTGGCTAAGGCTGTGCTTTCTGGGGTCATTTCTGTAGTTGGTGAGTAGAGAAGGGTAGGTGTTAAAGGCAAGTTTTACTAACCTTGATGAGGAGCTGTAGTGTTTCCTTCTGAGCATAAGAGTGGTAGAAAGCACTGTTCTGTAGTAGCTGTTTTCTGCTGTAGAAGAGCAGAAGAAGAGAACGCAGTCTGAGTGGTTAGCTTTGAGTGTGTTCTGCTGTGTGTGTGGAAAAGTGCTTGGGTGTAGTTGCTGGGAGCTGTGCTGCTTTTGAATTTGGTGTGCTGAGCCTCCAGTGGTGAGATGCTGTCAGTTTTCAGCTCCCATATGATTGGGCTTTGTTTTTCATTAGGCTTTAAAAAGGGCTTTCTTTGCATGCTTACTGTGTCTCCATTATGTCTTTGAATCCATTTTCTGCAGTCAGCAAGTTTACCATAAAAAGATTGTCTTTTTTGTTTTGCTTTATCTTCATAGCTATTTCTGTCCCTCCCCTGTCTGACGGTTAGTGTCCGCATGGCACCTGTTGATTTTTCTCCACACTGGGATGAATTTATGATGCTTCCCTGCTAACACCACTGGAGCCACTGATGCTTGGGAAGATTTTGTCTGTTTCCTCCTGACATGTCAGAGGTCAGGAGGACAGCACCCAGCATTCCCATCATTCACTCTCTCTGAGGAGCCCAGAACACATCACCAACTCTAGATTACACACTGACGAGCGACGTCCATCCAGGCAAATAGCGATTAGACATTTTGATGGGGTTTATCTGGACTCTGGTCTGGTTCAAAGGCAAGCCTATGGCTATATATCCTTGCTTTTTTGGAGCAGTTTCCCAGGGTGGGAGGGTTTCCATGCCTCATCTCACATCTGCCCATCATGTCCAGCTACTTGGGCCGGGTGAGGGCAGAGGGATGTTGCCCTAAAACCTGAACATGCAACATGAATGCCCAAGCTGTTGCTCGACGAGTTGGTACAGTAGCAGTCTCCAAAAGGTATACAGTGCTGACTTTTCCAAACACTGACCTTAATGTGGGTCATTCCTCAGCTATCGATTCTGAATTAAAGGAAAATAGCCAGCACTTGGCAGGAGCAAGCTGAGGTATTAGTTAATTAAATTCCTTGTAGTTTTTCCTTTCATGATCATGCTAAATCCAGGGATAAGTTGTTTGGCAACAGCTTTGGCTACTACTGTTCTTCCAACCCTTGCTTTTAAGCTTGAGATTAAACATACTTAAATATGGAAATCACCAGCTGAGGCCTGGCAGATTTTATGTGTTTCTTAGAAAAGAGCCAAACATTAATTGATAATACAATGCACTTTCATTTACGTTTGAATAATAAAGCAATGTGATCACTGTTCAGAGCTCAGCCCTTAGCCAGTTCCATCTATTATTCATGGTTTCAAACTATAATAAAGATACATACTTAATATCTGTTTTCTAATTAAAGTTTATGGCTGGAGCTTGATGATGGCTGTATTTTTTGGCAGTTCTTTTTAATTTTCTTCAAATGGTTCCCTGGGAGTTCAAACATAAAGACACTTAGTGTTTTAAAAAAAGTGATGTTGTATTTTGTGGCTGAAATGGTATATATGAACATATGTGGAAATTGTCACATATGGTGGCTAAAGGTAGGCACTTAAATAGATATCTGGGCACCTGAGCCAAAGTAGCTTGACTTTCCAGTGGTGCTGAGCAGCCACAGTTCTCACTGACACTGTTGGGAATTGGATGCATCTTAGATAAGTAGCTTAATTTTTCAGATGTTGAGCATCTGGGGCTCACAACAATTGGAGTGGGAATTGTGGGTCCTCCGTACTGCTGAAAATCAAACTACTTTTATTTATTATCTGCAGGGCCTAGAAGGCCCAGTTATGGGCCAGATGCATAAACATGGATTTACGTGCCTAACTTTAGCCAAGAGTTGACAATTCTGGCTGTATAAATAAAATGAAAATTTTGCCCATAAAATATATTTGGTGTTAGGATACAACAGGTGGATGAGGTGGTGTCCCATTTAAGTTTATGTGGAGGCTAGCATTTACAATCAGACTAACATCCCTCTGCTTCACACTTTTAATGATTGGGGTGTGGGCCACTAAATGAGACAGGTCTGATTATGTCTTAGGAAGAATTATGCAGCTGAGACCATTGGGTTTCTGATCAGCCCCAATATTTGATATCTGAGTGGGTAATCTCTCCCTGTTAACAAGGGCATTGAGCTGAACAGTGTGGCGTAGTAAAAGGTTAGTTGCTTGTAAGGTTGTCAATAGTCCTGTAGAAATAAGGGGTGACCGTTATTTAAATAAAAAATTGCCGGTTCCATACAAAATCATTATGGGATGCTTTTTATCCCATATTTCCTCCTCTGCCCACTCTCTCCCTTCTTGTGGGCACCTCTACACATCCTGAAGAATGAAACAGGCAGCATTCAATGACTGGTTCTTCTCTCTGTACAATGTTTTGATTGGTCACCCTATCTGCTAGGAGGTGGGTCTATTCAGTGAATCGGGATGCCTTTCCTACAGAGCTGGCACACATGGAGTAGTGGGGCTCGCCGTGGGACTGGGCTGCACAGGGAGCTGGGGCAAAGGGCTGCAGCTGCTCCATAACGGGAAGGAGTGAAGGCTGGCTGGGCAGGTTTCTGGGTCCTGCTGTGCGGCAAAAGCATTCCCCCCACTGAAGGAAGATACTCCCTGTCTGTGCCCCCCAGCAAAGCCCCCTCCTCTATGAGGACATCTGAGGTCTGCCCCATATTTTTGAAAGATGGTGTTGACAACCTTATTTGCCAGGCAAACTCCTGAGCAAGTGAACAGAAGCGGCCAAGGTAGTTTTGGAGGGAGTGTGTGAAGCTTCCGTTCTAGATACAGTTCTATCCTCTATATCAGTGCCTCTCAAACTTTTTTACTGGTGACCCCTTTTATATAGCAAGCCTCTGAGTGCAACCCCCTCCTTATAAATTAAAAACACTTTTTATATATTTAACACCATTATAAATTCTGGAGGCAAAGCAGGGTTGAGGTGGAGGTTGACAGGAGATGGGGAATATCATTTTAAGGACTCAGTGTAGGTTTTGGAACTTCAGAGGGAAATTCAAGCAAAGTATCTGCAGGGCCACCTTAGGCTGCAAGGGGGTGCCCTGGGATGGGACCTGTCTACACTCTGTTTGAAGTGCAAGTTGCTGACTGTGCTGGAAGAAAAGATGCTGGGTTTGGAAGGACAAGTACAGAGGCCACAAGACATCAGGCTGAGGACTTCCTGGAGAGCCAGATTTGGGAAGCATCACCTTCCCACATTCAAGGACAATGAACTGGCAACCAAGGAACCAGACACTGTGAAAACCAGAGAGGAAACTTGTCAGTCTGTAACCACCAGAGGCAAGAGGACCAGGTGGCATTCCACATGGCTGAATGCAGGTGTGGACAGACAGCCTGTTCTAAGTATCAGAGGGGTAGCCGTTTTAGTCTGGATCTGTAAAAGCGGCAAAGAGTCCTGTGGCACCTTATAGACTAACAGATGTATTGGAGCATGAACTTTCTTGGGTGAATACCCGCTTTGTCGGACACATGTAGTGGAAATTTCCAGAGGCAGGTATAAATATGCAAGCAAGAATCAGCCTGTTTTAATTAATTTCAAACTCTACACTCATCTCCACATGCACGCTAGGCTTTCAAAACTAGACCCATAAAATGTTATCCCCCATATTCACAACAAATTAATAGTTTCACCAACTTCCCTCTGCCACTCCTGTTTTCCTAAGCACATGTCCCTGATTCACCAGCTCTGCTCAGCTCAGAGACCTAGGGGGTTCAGGGAGGGAGGCAGGTCAGCACAAGGTATAGGTGAGAGATGGAACAAAGGGAGAGAAAGATGGCTCTGAGGGAGGAATGCAGGAGATACATCTTGATTTTAGTCAGGCTTTTGACACAGTCCCACATGATATTCTTATTAGCAAATTAGGGAAATACAGTCTAGATGTATTTACTATAAGGTGGGCACACAACTCGTTGAAAGACCATACTCAAAAAAGTAGTTATCAATGCTTCACTGTCAACCTCAGAGGGTGTAACTAGTGGAGTCCCACAGGGGTCAGCTGTCCTGGGTCCAGTACTATTCAACAGCTTCATTAATGACTTGAAGAATGAAGTGGAGAGCATGTTTATAAAATTTTCAGATGACACCAAGCTGGGAGGGGTTGCAAGCACTTTGGAGGACAGGATTAGAACCTCAAAAGGATCTTGACCAATTGGGGAATTGGTCTGAAATCAGCAAGATGAAGTACAATAAAGACAAGTGCATGGTATTTCACTGTGGAAGGAAAAAAAAATCAAATTTACAACTATGAAATAGGGAATAACTGGCTACAGGGTAGTATTACTGAAAAGAGTCTGGTGATTACAGTGGATAACAGTCTGAATATGAGTCAGCAATGTGACTCGCGAAAAAGGCTAATATCATTCTGGGGTGTATTGACAGGAGTGTTGTATCTAAGACATAGGAGGTAATTGTCCTGCTCTACTCACCACTGGTGAGGCCTCAGCTGGAGTTCTGTATCCAATTCTATATCCACCATACTTTAGGAAAGAAATGGACAAATTGGAGAGAGTCCAGAGGAGAGCAACAAAAATGACAAAAAGTGGAGAAAACCTGACCTATGAGGAAAGGCTCAGTATTCAGTCTTGAGAAAAGACAACTAGGGGGAGATCTGATAACAGTCTTCAAATATGTTAAGTGTTGTTATAAAGAAAACTGAGATTAATTTCCAAGTCCACTGAAGGTAGGACGAGAAGTAATGGGCTTAATCTTTAGCAAGGGAAACTTAGGTTAGATATTAGGAAAATCTTTCTAACTATAAGGGTAGTTAAGTTTTCGAATAGGCTTCCAAGGGAGGTTGTGAAAACCCCATCACTGGAGGTTTTAAAGAACAGTTTGGATATTCACCTCGCAGGGAAGATCTAGGCTTTCTTGGTCCTGCCCTCAGTGCAGGGGACTGGGCTTGATGACTCCTCAAGGTCCCTTCCAGTCCTACATTTCTATGAAGCATCAGTGCCCTCAGTGCACATAGACTGGGGCTCTCAAGGGTTCCGTTGCCTGGTGTTCCAGGACATCCAAGGCATCGGGCCATTCGTGGCTCTTCACAGAATTGCAACCTGCTTTGCTAGAGAAGAAGTGGCTGCAGTGCTGCTGGAAGAAGGAAGGTAGTTGGGGACGTGAATGTAGAAGGGGTATTGAATGATTTAACTGCTTGTTTCCTGACTGGCATTGGTGGACTACGCTGCCTCACAACCGTAGAGGCTGATCCAAAGCCTACTGATGTCAATGAAAAGCCTTTAATTTGTAAGCACTCCAGGGCAGGAATAGTCTTTACTTGTTCCCGTGGACTCAACAGCAACAAATGAGGTGTGGGGGCTTATCTGTAATAGTTCAGCCCTGCTGGTTAGAAGCTCGTAACAGAGACTGAACACTCCAATTCTTTTTTTTTTTTTGCCCTCTTTTATTCGAGTTACACCCTACACAGTCCTGAATCCTTTTTTTTTTAATTGCAATGTCATTTTTTCTAGAGGAGGATGTTCAATGAGATTCTTAAAAGGAGTTTAATATGAGGTTAGTGTCTCATAACCCCCCTATGAGTTAACTGGAAACAGAGGAATGTATTAACATTTTTATTGATTGCATTTCCCCCCCTCAATCAAATTGACGTCATTCCTTCTTCTCCAAGCATTTAGAAATAAAAGGGGAGGCAATTAGAAGGAGCCCTGGCTGAATGCTGCTCTACAGGGGACTATATCCTCAGATGCTAGCCCTGTGTGCAGCTGTAGAGCACAGCCTGGATCACAGCTCCAGGTAATGGGAAGAGAGCAGGCTTGTGGAACCAATGCTTGGGCTGCACCAGTCCCTGAGTGCCGGCCAGCACAGCTGGCTGCATGAACAGGGGAAAGCATGCGGCACCCTTTTAAAGGATGTAGCAATTGACTTCCCGCTCCCCTATAGCACAGCAATAGTGCACCAGAAGCACTGTGTCTCTGAGGCCCACGGCCTCCTTGTGCTTCCCTTAGGGAGAGCATACCGATGTGCATGCTTTGCTATGTGCGCCATGACCCCTACTCAGGGCTATGCTTGGACTCAATCTATCCCTTAACGTTACTGATTTGACTTCTGTGCCAGATCCTGTGAGCAGAGCTTGTGATTAATGGACTCTATTGTGGGTAAATGGTAGGCTGTTCAGGGCAGGGGCTAGTAATCTGTCATCTGGGTTGCAAGTCTGGAGAGGAAGCAGTTGGTGGCTTTAAGTCACCTTTACTATCCCGACACCAGGCTAGTTTCTGGCATAGGTTAAAGCCTGCTGTACTCAACCTAACAGCCTTTAGGGTCCACAAAGGCAGTTGGGCACAGGGAAACCCCATCCACACTCCCTCTTCCTTGGTCATGGAGTCCACTAGTAGAGGGGATGGCTCTGAAGCCACTACAGCAGCTGTATGCCACCAGAGGAGGCAGGGAGAATCCTCCAGTGGCTAGTTAAGCTGTTTTAGGCATGCTTCCCCCCAACCTGTGGAACAGGGCAAAAAGGTCCTAATGTCTCAGGGTATCTGGTCACTTGTCTTTATCTGCACTTTGTTCTGGGCCTAGCAAGCTTTTGCATCTTTAATATTAATAATGGACAACGTTGCAGCAGCCTAACTTGTCCCACTCTACAAACTGACTTCCAGAATCCAAGAGCAGCAAGCGTCAGAATCTCCAGTAGTGACCTGCCTCAGAGCCCAGCAGGATGGCCCCCAGGGTAGGGAGTTATCGAGAGGAAGGCGTGATGTTATTCCCATCCTTTACAAACCTCCTAGATACTTTAAAATTCAAGCTTCTGTTACAGAAGAGCTGAGTTTTAGATTTGCCTATTCTGTTCCCGTTTTCTCTCTGTGCGGATGCCGCCAGCCTCCTGGTTTCTTTTGCTCAATTTTCTCCAATTTCTGCATAAGCCCTTTAATAACATTCTTTGAGGTTTCAGTGCTTCTTCCCTTATTAGTACTTTCAAATCCCAAATTTAATCTGTTAGTTCATTTCATTTGCAAGCACGCTCATCCTTTTTGTCTCTCTCCTCAACCAGATCTTTATGCTCTGAGCTTTCCTTTCTTCTCTTCAGTAGTGCTGTGTAGCTGGCATTCCCCCATTGGCTCTTTCTCATGAGTCTATGAGACTCTGCAAGAACATTGTTTGGATGAAATTTGCCCCATCTGTATAGGCTTTATGTACCTCAAAATGACATTGGTATGCCACAAAAGTAAAAGCCTCTCTTTTATATCAGCTCTCTATCCATACATTCAAGTGACTATTTTGTCTTGGCCCTGTTTTCTCCAGAACAAGTCATAGGTAATAATGAAGAGGAACAATTGCAATGGTTGTCCTGACCCTTCTTCCCTATGCTTTACATTTGCTTCCTGTAATTCCTGGTCAGAAATAGCTCAGTTCTGATGACCTTCCAGGCACACCGCAAGACATGTTGTCTTAGGAGAGCTGCTAAAAAGAAAGCAAATATTGTTGCAGGTGATGTTTAAAGAAAAAAAGTGGGGGAATTTGGTGTATTTTTGTGCTACTCCGTTATTGCTGTATTTTAATACCCTAAAGAGTTGCTGCTGCTTTTTTTTGATTTGTTGGGCCTTATTCTCATTTGCTGTAAGAAGACCACCACCACTTTACACCACTCTGGCAAGGTCTTTGTGTGAATAAAATTCTAGCCCATTGAGATTTTAAAGTATGTGTCAGAGGCCTTGTGTGTTCAGTTAGGAGCTTCTTGTTACTGCTATGTTATAAATCTAAAGAATAAATTAACTTATTTTTAAATTTAGAAAACTTGTAAACACCTCTTCCTCCTCATCTATTTGTTTCATCAACATGGGAAATGGAATAAAGAAGAAAAGGGAATTTGGGAAAATATTTTTGCATTCAGGAAGAGGTTAGAAAAGAGCAAATGCAAAAGAGAAGAAGATTCAATTGGGTTTAACATGCAACACGATCACATGCTGAAACCCTTGCTTATCCCACTGCAAATGAGACTGTTCATTTTAGAGGGGAAACTGGTTAGAGAGGACATAAGGGGACCCAGGATGTTCGGAATAGTGACTGGAATATAGTAGATCTGGGACTTCAATTCACTCTCTTTTATTACAGGAACAAAGGGACAGCCAATAAAAATGAAAGGCAGCAAATTTAAAACTAATAAGATATTTTTTCACTCAATCCACAATTAGCCTGTGGAATTTATTGCTATGAAATAATTATGAGACCACAAGAGTAGCAGGATTTGGGGAACCAGGCATTTATATGGATAATGAAAACATCCAGACTTAAAGCAGTAAGACTTTTTTTTTTTTTAAAATGGGAAGGGATGTAAACCTCAGGTTTCAGGGCACAAGCCAACCTCTGAGTCAGTGGTTCTCAACGTTTTCCATCCTGGGAAGCCCCTCTTAGCCACCCTCCCATTTAGCAATATGGTGGGGATGGAGTGTGGTTGCAACCTCCAACACCTGTTTGTGACCCCCCCAGGCTAGGAAAAAAATTCCCTTTGAGGAGTATATGAAGCATCGGCTTTTATGTTTATACATGTCACGAGTCTGCTTTCGATGAGGCAGCTTTACATTCCATCCTCTGCACTGCACCATCATATTATTTGAGGTCTCTGCTGCAGCTTTAGGTTGCTCCTTCACTGAGTTTTAAACCTCTGCTGTCCAGCGGCTCTGTGTTGTAAAGTGGGGGATTCAGTGTGTAGTTCTTGTCTCTGCATACAGATGCTTAAAGTATTCAAAGTCAGTATGAAAGGTTCAGCAGTAAGGCTTAAAGATATGTTACCAGAATAAATGGGAATGAGATGCATCTGACTGACAGATGATCTGTTTTATTTATAACATATATATATGAAAAAAATGCTCAGCAATCATAGATTTTGTCTGCATTTTTTCCATCATTTCTCACAAGTATTGTTAGCATTGTTTGACATCCATCTTCCCATGTTGGTGCAGTGATGGATGCCAGCCTGCCAAGCAGAGGGATGAAATCCTGCTTATCTCTGTTTTCTTATCTTCCCTCTGAATAAAACCCTGCTACATACAACGGTCTTGGATAGAGAACTACTTGTTATACCAAGGCACTTCCTTGTCTTTCAGCATTCAATTTCTTCGATGTACCCCAAAACTCGAGTTTTTGTTGTGTTCTGTCAAGCAATGGAGATGAAGACAACACACCATGACTTGCTTACTGGCTCATGCCTCATATTTAATTGTTTAAATTGTTCACTGTGTGCTATATTTAATTTCTAACTATTTATCAAAACTGAGTGTCAGTTGGTTAACCTATAAAAAATTTGGGGTTTTGTGGTTGGGTGAATCTGAAAAGATTCTGAGGTACTTATCTGGACTTATTTATCCAAGTCATTTTGTTTTGGAGATTGGGATGGAAGACTGTTGTAACTAATACTAGCTGAATACAGCTATAGCTCGTAAATTCGGTATACACTTAAGAACACTGGAAGGGGCTTAGGAAATAAGGCAGGATGTGCTCAGATACAGCAATGAAGGCTATAAATTCCTAGGCAAGTAGATAGAAAGAGAAGAAAGAGTGAAACAAATGTTAAATCTCTTGCCTTTTAGGGTTTATGTGAATAAAGAATCCAGTTTAAGATTGCTCACTGCTTGACTACGACAGTCAAAATTATAACAAGACTTCCTAGTCTTACCAAAAGCCTGATCTTTCCAGCACTTCCTTGTTCTGACTACGTTAGACACAGCCTTGCAAAAAGGTCTTCCTATTAAAACCACAAACTGCAAAGGCATAGGAAAAAAATAAATAAAAATGAACAGAACTGTTTTGAACCACAAAAAATCAGCAGGTATTTGGTTGTGTTCATTTCTGGAGAATGGCTGACTGATTTTAACTCTGTCCAAACTGGCTGACCCATGCACAGTGTGGGTATGTGCAGAGAGCTGACTAACAAGAACAACTAGTGACAACCTGTGGAGGGTTGCATTCACTCACTCTTGAGATCCCTTTGCTATCCAGTTTTGGTGCTGCCATTCTCTTTGGCTACCAGCACCTCCTGCAGGTTGTCAGCTGGCCTTTGGGGGTCTGTGACTCAGCCAAACAACAGGGTCACATACTCCAAAAGCCTTTCCAGTGTATAACAAACTCAAATTAAAAAAATAGAAACAGTTCCTTGCCCTTCAGGGCCAATTATAAACAAGATAGGCTCTTCCCCTTTCTTGGTTAAATTCCCTCTCTGGGATTGAATCAGACAGGTTCCTTCTTAATCCTTGCCACCAATAGTGGCCAGTCATTGGCATATCTTTGGCTCCAGCTAGGAAATGACTTGCTGTCTGCAGGCAGCTCCTTTTTATTTCAGCCTGCTGGGCCTTGTTTGGCTGTTGCTGGTCCCCAGCCCTTCTGGTTGCTGGACGACCAGATCTTGCTGGTTTCCAAAATGGCTGCTCTTTTCCTCACCAATAACTCTTTTAACTGAGCAGCAGGGCCTCCATTAGGTTGCCATGAGAGCCTGGTACACCCAGTCACACTGCCCATATAGTCTCTGTGGACAAATATTAAGATTCATGTCATTGTTGCTACCATATAACTAGCCCTTAACAACAAAAACAGGACTTGCCTTAATTCTGCAGAAATAGTGAGTGAATTAGTAGTGAATGAAATTGCTTTAAAAAATTAACCCCCAAATCGACTCAAAACTATTTCGTATTTCTATGTTCTGAATGTTGTTTATCACCATTGTATATGTATGAATTTCCACAGATCCCTGATGGATATCTGCTGTTACTCCTCTGTTACTCCTCGCATCCTTCGGATTCTCAGATATTCATGGATCTCATGGGATCTGTGGATTCAGAGAAAAGAACTCCAGCTTCTTGTCTGGTAGGGCAGACTCCATTGTGTGCACTTGTGTACATGGTTACACAAGTTTCAGGGCAACAGTAAATTGGTCCCATTTTGTTTTTCCCCCCTTATATCTCCTAAATGTCTATTCCGCTTTGCCTCAAAACATCTTAGGAAAATTCTACCTTTAGATTAAGGCTGCCAGACTGCAAGCGGATTAATTTAGTTTTGACAAAGCTGGGGAGAGGAGTCAAAACGGGTTTATAATTGGAGGCTTGTTTCAACCTTATCATGGAAGAGATTAGCACCTGTCTATTCTGCAATGAATACATAATTGATATATGCTATAGATAGAAATAAAATATATACATCTTAGTTCGGTTGGTTAAATATGTTATTTATTGCATGCATCTTTATGAGTTGATCATAATATTTTTTTTCTAAATAGTGAAAGTTAAAAATATTTGACACTCTCACACACTCAACCTTGATTCCACAGGGATCCCATCAAGTAGATTCATTTTTGGAGGATTAGAATAAATCTTGTTCCCAGCATTTAAAAACACTTAACTCTATTTTAGTTGACACAATGTATAAAGTCTTACACCAGACAGTCTGAGTACTTGCAAAACTTAACTGATCCAATCTGCATGTTTTGCCCTGCCCAAACTGTCTGTGCAGTGTACTTCTATCCCTTTTGGTCCAGATGATCTTAGCTCTGTCACGTGGTGTTTCTTAACTAGTGTATACAAAACCTACCAGTACTGCAAACTTTTGAACCTCATTTTCAATGGTTCCTTCATTAGAGTATGTTTTGCTCATTCATTGTTACTTGTCACTACCAGTCAATTCACTGTTGATTCTGTCTGTTCATTAAAAAACCTTTTCTCGCCATCTTCATTAAACATGCCCAGTAATCTTCAAAAAACTTAAAAGATGCTCACATGCCCTGGAAAGCTTCAGAATTGTACTTAGGGTCTCGTAGTCCTTGTGCTGGTAAAACTCCCACTGAGGTTGATGGGAGTGTTGGTTGCATGCAGACTGTGAGATAAGCCCCTATGTTGCCAAGACCAAAAAATGCTCACAAACACCAGCTGCATATTGATCAAATAGCTCTTTGTTTCCTTAAGATGAAAAGCAAGTTAGACTTCCCAGTGGTTTCTGAATTCCTTGTGCAGGCAAAATCCCCATTTTAGTCAATGGAGGCATTGCCTGTCTGAGGATTACAGGATCAGGCCCCTTACTCCTCCAGCATATTAAAGGCAAACACTAGACATATTTATTATCATTTTTATTACACTAGCCCTAAGTGCCACCTTATACCAGGCTCGGCACAAGCAGATGCAGTCCATGCCCCAGTGCTGAGCGATATCTGAAGGGTTTGGGGGAGGAGAGACAATCAAAATAGATACATCTATAGAAACTATTTTTGTGTTTCATCAATATGTACTTAATCATCAGCTGCCCCTCAGCCTCCTATCCATCATATGTTGGCTAATTTCAGGTATGCATTGAGGCAGAAGTGAGCCTTGAGAAAGGGAGAGTGGGCAGTAGCTTTATGGATCTGTTCAGGAATGGTGGGACAGTGCTGGGAGAATATAAAAATGTCTATGGGAAGGAGGAGCAGATAAGCCGCCATCCCTGGAGAGCAAGGCAGGTGGTGGAAGGGACAACGTGTTGAATAAGGAAGGGCAGAGTCAGGAAAGGCCTCTAAACATGTCATAGCAAACTCCTGTTCTACTAATTGCTACTTCTTACAGATTACTGAGGGAATCCTGGAGCTCCACTTCTGGGCTCCTAGGGGACTAGCAGCTCTGTTGAACCCAGGCCTAGGGGGAGGGTTCATAGAAGCAGCTATAGGCTAACCAGCCACCTGGAAGCCATAGCTTCCCTGGAACCTATAAACCTAGCCCCAGTACGAGGCTCCACCCCTGAAGTCTGTCTAGCAGAGTCCCAGAGCAGCTGATTAGCCCATTGACCCTACATAAACCAGCAGTAGGAACAGGAAGCTGTCCAAACAGCTTGGTGTCAGGTGCCCCTCTGGGTTGATTTCCTAGCATCTGACTTGTAGTTGCTAACATCCAGTTTTTCTCCTGATTGGTTCTGATTTCCAGCTTGTCTCCTGCTTCTGACCTCCTGGTATCTTGACCCAGCTGACCTTAGAGCTAGCTGCCCAGGACCTGGCTATGATAGGTCTTACTCGACTCCTCAGCCTCACCTCTTGGGAGCTGGAGGCTGCATTAGCAGCTGAGCACACACACAGCTGGTGCCAGAGACAGGCTGGAGCCAGGTCTTTCGTGTGCTCACTATCTCTCTTCATGACCACCTGGAGGATTACTAAGGGTTTGAATGGGATGGGGAATCTACGGGCAGGAGAGTTTGGGTTACACTGAACTCAAAATTCTAAGGTGAAGT
The DNA here is from genome assembly GCF_965140295.1 of Lepidochelys olivacea. NCBI lineage: Eukaryota > Metazoa > Chordata > Testudines > Cheloniidae > Lepidochelys > Lepidochelys olivacea. The sequence continues at coordinate 20,838,591 of NC_140412.1, read as the reverse complement.
TCTCTTGGCTTCAGGTCCAGGCCAAGACTCCCTGAACAGTCAACAACAGGGGTAGCGTGGGCCAGTGTATACAGCAAAGAGCTAAGCATCAGGAGCACTGAGTTCTAATCCTGGTTCTGCCACTGACCTGTTATGTGAACTTGACCAGCTCTCTCTTTTCTTTGCCTATGTTTCTCCTCAACCCAATTTCTGTTTTGTCTATTGAGATTGTAAGCTTTTGGGTTCTCTCTGTCACTTAGTGTTTGTACTGTCCCTGGTGAATTTGGGAACTCAATCTCCACTGGGATCTCTAGGTTCTACTATGATACTAATATTTATTAGTAATTAAGATTTGGGTTTATAATATGACAAAACCCCAAAACATGCTAGTTTTGACGAGTTTTATTTTATTATGAATCTTATCACAACTCTTATTAGCTGTTGAAGGTTGTGCCATAAATCAGTGGAAAGGTGATTACCCCCTAGACTTTCAAGACGGTTTCAGGTTTGATCTGCAGCCTCTATTTCACAAGGTATTAATGATCTTATTCTGCCTTCACCCATTCTTGACCTTTTGTTGCAGGTAAGGAGTAGGGTGAATGTTCCTGAATGCATTGTTACTCTTGAAGATTCCATCAATGAGTTAGCCACAAAAAACTTGTCATCTTTCACCAGCAGCCATTCACCGAAAAACATAATTTGTTTGCGTCATGTCTGACATTTAACCCTCTAAAATTACATATTTATATTAAATATAACCATTTGGTTCTCTCCATTATTTCCTTTTATAAAGTAACCTTTTTGTGTGTGTGGAGAAACCCTATACTAATTACAATAAGGTAAAACTAAAACCAAAGGTACGTTCAATATATTCATTTGACTTTTGGTCACTGGTTTGGTATAATAGATCTGAATGAGATGATCAAATCAAAAAGGCAAGAGCCTAGTCCCAGGAAATGAGAGAAAGTTGACACACACAACAATATGGCAATGGAAGAGCCAGGGATTTGTCATCCTATAACAGTGACATCAGTCTATAACTATCTCCAGCATGACTTCAGCATCAATAGCACTCCCCCATACACATCACCATTCTTTATCATTTTCTTAGCTATCTGACAGTTGAACAGCTCTAACAATAAAGCCCAAACGTAAATAACTTTTGGCAGTCTTAGTAAAGAGGCCAAAGACTGAATGGCTATGAAAACTGAACTATCCCATGAGCCTCGGAGGTGGTCCTTCCAAATCAGGGCTGAGGTACATTGTGGGAGGTGAGAGGGAAATTTCCCTGCTGCTGGTGCCCAAGTTTTGCTAATAGCAAGGATAATTAGGGTTTTTTTTTTTTCCACAGGATTGTGCATTGGTCTTACAATTTCACCAATAGACTGCTGATTTTTTCTCAGGTTGGACTCTGAGCTAAAGGTATCCAAATCCATACTCCCCAGATGCTTTCACAAAATATAATTCTCACTGTTTTTGTTTGAATATCTGTTTCTCAGCTTTCCCATTCCCCAGGGCTCTGGCAGCAGGGCTCTGGAGGCAATTTAAAGGGCCCAGGGCTCCAGCCACTGCTGGGAGCCGCAGGCCTTTTAAATTGCCGCCTGGGGAAGCTGATCCAGTACGGTGCACAGGCTCTTGCCGGTATGCCGTACCGGGGCGTACCGGCTTACTTTCACCTCTGCCATGTAGGGACTTCATGTGGGGCTGCTGCTGCTGGGGCCTAGTGTTTTCAGGCAGTTTCCTGTGACTCTGGGTGGGGGTTGGGAAAGGGAGGGTCACAAATCCTGGCTGCCCATGCTGCAAGTAAATATAAATTAATATAAGAAGATTAGGTAAATGAGTGATGGTGTTAAGATGAGTTGGGGGGTCTTTGCAGGTGTAGAACGTTCACAGGCAGAAACTTTACTGAAGAAAACTTGTGGAGAGCCACATCAAATGCTTTATATGCAATAAGAGCTCAACAGTGGATCCAACAGTGCTACCCTGAAAAATGAATTTTGGGACACCACTATAATAACTGTCTGTTACCCCTTGGTCTGTTCTTCCCAAGGTATGAGTTCCTGGGGTTGATAAGAAAACATTAAAGGACATGGATATAACCTTCCCATAAAGTAATTGACACAGGCAGTCTTCTTTCCAAAACAAAGTATATTTTTATTTATGTAATTTATAATTCCTACTACAATCTTATCCAGAAATCCAAACAAGGCACAAAATCCCTGCGACACAAATCCCTTAGTGCAAGATAAAGTGCATTCAAACGACAATAGCATATAGTTTAAATGATTCTCAGTGAAGCAATTTGTTGCAAGTGGCCAGTTTGTAACAAATTGCTGACAGCAGATCTTAAATTACTTTAAAGTTTACATAGATACTTTGCAATTAATACCAGAATGTTATACATTCTTATCAGACACACACACTAACCCTATATACTGTTGTATATTTATACTAAACTATAATTCAAAGAATATCAAGCTTGCTCTGTAAATCCATGGATGTTTCCTTTTAAAAATTGCTGCTGCTGTTCAATTCCTGGTCAGTCAGCTCTGCTCCACTCCAGCTTTCTTTTCCCGCTCTGCAGCAGTCTTTCTCTTTGTCTTCTTCTGCTGGTTTCTCGGCTCTGTCCGAATGCCGATCTCTCTCTCAGATGCAGACTCTGGAGTCCTAAGCTGTTGCTGGCAGCTGGCCTTTTAGGCTATATTGTAGCTCTCTCTTAATATACTTTTTCTTAATATTACCTCTCTTAATATACCTAGTCTTAGAAACAATTACCTCACTCGCACATGCCCAGTCTTAACCGTTACCACAGAATTCTGATTGACAGCTCTGACCTTTAAAACAAGTTGTGACTGGTATGAGTGGGCTCTGACCAGCTAGCGGCTCAGCTAACTGTCCTCTCTGTCACCCCTTACTGCATGGTGTCCCCTTCAGGTTCCCTGCTTTTGACCCTTTGACCCTCATACCTGTCCCTGTTTTTTCTTTTGTTGTCCTCCATATTTATTTGAGGCCTGGGCTCAGTGGCTGCTCCCCATAGCCTAGGGGAGGGGCCTTAAGCCATAGGTAGGGTTGTGCCCGCCCACCTCCCAGAACCCAACAGGATCTTTTACTGCACACGCTCAGTAGCCACCAATCTTGCACATGCTCACGGTTGTCATTTACCTCAGCGCTGTGATTCTACTGGTCCACACACACATGCTTGGCTCTTTGCTAGGGCTGCCATTTTAGAAATCCTAAGTTCTCACTGAGCATGCTCAGGGTCTGCAGTGTCCAGCTCAGGGTGGAGTAATTTTTACTTATTCAGAATAGAGGTCAGAAATACAAAGTAGAGACCGGAGAATTTTCTCTGGTAATAGGAGGACCGTGTGCAAAGATTGGGGGAACAAGGGCAGGAAGCTTTCCCTCACTTCTTGCACATGCACAGTCACAGTCCTTGTATTCCCCTGAGTGCAAGGATTCCAAATCTACTGCTACTAGGCTACCACAGCTGACCCCATGTTGGTGGGCTCAGCATGTACTCATAGATCAAGGGTGGCACAGCAGCCACACTCCCTGCAGACTCCAATGGACACTGTGCCTATCTGAAGCACGATGCTTTTTGAGGCTCCTGTGCTGGTGGGATGGCTGTACGCCACCTGCTATGCCTTGAACATAAGAATGGCCATACAGGGTCAGGCCACTCGTCCATCTAGCCCAGTATCCTGTCTTCTGACAGTGCTGGTGCCAGATGCTTCGGAGGCAATCAACAGAACAGGGCAATTATTGAGTGATCCATGCCCTGTCATCCATTCTCAGCACAAATTAGCCCTAAAAGTATGCCAAGAAAAACTTGGGCTCAACAACTTAGCATGCAGAGTTGGGGAGAAGGCTGGAAGTGAGCTGATCATGTGAATAATTGCAATTTTCCACTGCAAGTGTGTTGTTTGCTTCTCAACTTTATCCACACAGGAAGCAAAGTTAGAGGTTTTCCTCATCAGTTACTTTTAAGTTCTTAATATAAGGCTCAAAATCTCTAAATAAAAAGCATTATTTTGTAAGTAAAACTCTGTTCTCTTTCTCCTAGACTTAAGATTTTTATAGCATTTGGTATGTAGCTTTCATTAATAACAGCTAATCTCAGTAAGCAATGCTGCACATCAAATGGGAACTTTAGTTTTACTTTCAACTTTTCCAACTGTTAACTTAGTAAAGTTCCAACTCAGATTATGCCAAGTCCTCTGCAATTAGAGAACTAAATTCCCCAGGTTGAATAAATACTAATCCAGTCTTTGAGTCTCATGAACGGATCAGCTTTTAATTCCCCAAAGTAAAGTCAGGACACAGTACAAGCCAGGCTCCAGTTCCCAGTTTCTAAAAAAAAATTATACTCAGTTCCCTTAAGCCTTGTCTATACAGGGATTTGCCCCAATTCCAACTATTAGTGGCCAACCCCAGGCATTTAGAAGTCAGGAGGAAGGCCCAAAAGATCACAATATTTAAAATAAATAAATATTGGGTTCTTTTAAACTTGTCTTCTGGGTTTCTGAACCTCTAGGTTACACTTACTTCATATTTTCAAGGTAACCCAAGAGGGCTAGAATCCTGCTCTTTAAAAAAAAAAAAAAAAAAAAAAAAGAGAGAGAGAGAGAGAGATGAAATTCTCAGGTAATTACTTGTCTCCATAAACTGGGCACTTTAAGAAAAACACCAAATATTGCAAGGGCTGTCAACAAAGCCCTAGTATAGACAGAGTAAACCACAACTGGCACTGGCGTACTCAAAAAGGAGGGTTTCAGTATCAGGGATAAAATGGGGTGAACGGATTATCAGGCATTGGACAGAAAGATGGGGATCTCATTGAAAGAGCTTTCATGCTACTCCTAGGAAAAGAAAGACACAGGAGAAACCACAAAAGATGGAAGGCCAGGAGGATATGGCTTAGTCTCACCTTTACAGATGAGGGAAGCCCAAATAAAAAATCATGGTGTATTGTCTGTCTTAATGGAAATTGTACCATATCCTCATGTCCCTGAATAGCAGAGAATATGAACTGATACAAGGACACACTTTTCTTTGTGGCCAAAAATCCAGGCGGAAGAAGCTGTGCATGTACACACACACACACAAAGTCAGGTCTCTATCAGCAGTGCTGCTTAAAAAGAAGAGACTGCTTTATTTCACAATTGTTCATATTATTGATAATGCTATATAATGGGTAAGGAGTGTCATTGTGTAGTGGTTAGAGCTAGAACAGGGGAGTATGAGTCAGGACTCCTGGCTTCTGTTAGTTCTTCTATGTTGCTGAGCATGAGAGCAGGTAAGTCACTTGATGTCTCTGTACCTTAGTTTCTCCATGCATAATGTGGATATAATACTGTGACTGTTGGTGCCTGGTGGGACCACACTGAGAATGCTTAATCAGGGCAAACTGCAATGAATGGGGCAGATAATTCCCCCAAACTGGTGTTCATTCTAATAATTAGATTTACTAAACCAGCAACAAAACAGCTTCTACAATACCTTACTGGTTACCCAGAAGCCAGAAACACAGCTCCCTTAAAGCAATCCATCCTTGGGCTCCCACCCAGGCAACCAAGTCAAATATGATGAGGATTACCGAAAATCTTGTTCATCATATATAAAGTTCTACCAATCCCAAGAGATCAGACACATTACCCACCAAGTTAATGAATATTTCAGATCTTCCCCATATACACGCTTACATCCAATTCTTATTAACTAAACTAATATTTATTTTTTTAAAAAGAGAGAGTATTGTGGTGAAAAGATCATTATACATACATATTTGAATAGGGTTCTTAGGTCAGTTTTATAATAGATATGGTGAGCTGCTGAGTTGCAAAAAGTTCTTTACAGAATCAATTCTTCAAATTATAGTTCAAATAGGCAGTCCCTATATAGAGTTTGTTCAAATTCTTCCATGAGAATTAGGGTAATGACTCGAGCTTCCCCTGACCAAGCTTAAGCAGATCTGAGACAACAGGATCAGGGTTCTTTTATAGATCTCTGGCAGACTATTGATAGGTATTCCTTGGTATTCTTTGGTTGAAGAATAGATAACATCAACTGTGGCTTTGAAGTAAAACCTCCTATTTCCTATGTATACACACATATTTATTTGCATTCATCAACATAAGGTGTAATTATCCATTAAGCAGCTCATAGACAGTTTACTACAAACTTCCAAGAGAAATATAGACAATGTTATCATCTAAATGTTAATATTCTCCTTTGATCTCTAAATCAATAGACTATAGTAACAGACAGGAACTGTCTGGTTACATCTGTAACATCTAACAAGATACAAGTAAACAAATATAGTTTGTATTTACTTCCAATTCTCTACCAATACAGGGTTGTATTTCAAAGCTCTAGTCTATCTAACATGGCTTTGTTTTCTATTGATAGGGAATAGCCCTAATTACCATTTACATACTTTTCTAATATGTCTTTAAAGGTAAAATTTGGGTCATATGGCCTGTAAGTTGCGTAACCCTTTCTGACTCAGTGTCACATATATAGTACTTGCTGCACAAGGAGGCTGTGCCAATTAATTAATTGTAAAGTGCTTTGAGACCCTTTAATGAAAAACAGTAAGTACACTGGAGTACTGTGGTTCATACATATGGAGAGTAATTACATTTGGAGAAATAAAGTTATTTGAAAAGACCTTCTCTAATGGCAGCACAACACTGTAGCTAGTGTAATTAACTTGTGCACAGTGAATTCTTATCCATTAAAGTTCATCAGATCATAAGCACTTGCTTTCTTTGTACCCAACTCTTTGCATTGCGTGTCTGAATGAGCTCTTCCCTGACATGTAGTGAGGAGTTGGGGAAGAAGTCTTCATGAACCAACCTTGTTTGCATAGACATACCAACTATGCCTATGTGCACAGCAAGATGGGAATGCTGTGCCCAAATGATGACTTTTGGGTCACAAGTCACTTTGTTATTGGGGCAGAGGTAATAAAGGGTTGTTATCCTTGTTGTGTGAATCAATGGCATCAGAATTGTGCTTGACATACCCTGATTGTGGGATTCACCCCCAACAAAATTGCACTCGCTAGGCAGGGGTCAGAGGTGCCAACAGCTAGTAGAGTTAAGAGTAGGGGGGAAATAAGTATTTGTGCTAGGGTCTTGCTTAAATGGTCCAGATACCATTTAATCCTTGCACTTTTCACTGTGTAATAACAGAGCTGATTAATACTCAATTAAGAGTGCTTTGTTGTAGATTAATACAGCTGAAATCACTGATAACTAGGTGTAAATATTAAACCTGCTTTGGGACAGTATCTTTAATGCATAAGACCACCTAGCCTGCACTAGCAGTGAGGTTCCCCCATTAACAGCTGAAATCAGTGGGAGCTGTGTTAAGTAGTGAGATCTCAAAATAACCCAGAGGGTACAGAGCGGAGTAGGGAGTAGCTTGTAGGGTTACTAGCAGAGCAGTTGGTGCTGGAGCAAGTGCCCAGACAATGGAGCAAACAAGCTGCCTTTTTCTGCCCTGTTGCCCCCAAACTCTCCTGACAGCAGGGTAGGAGGTGAGCTCATGCAGATATACGTCCGAACTCTGGGTCTTCACTGACTATGGATGACAACTGTGAGTGGGGTGCAGCAAAGAAAGAAGGGAGAGGCATGTTAAAGGAGCTTTTGGTCATTGGACTTAAGAACCTGAGGCAAAAGGATACTACCCAACATACTTTGGGATGTGGGTTTTGCTCATGGTTTTATGCTTATTAATTCTCCTTGCACTGTTTTCCCAAGTTAATGCCGGGTTACTTTCCGCCTTTTTATTAAAGTTTTGTTTTCTACACTCAGACTCTGTGCTTGCAAGAAGGGAAGTGTTGCCTCTTAGAGACACCCAGGGGGTGATGTGTAATTGTCCCAGTTTACTGGGTGGGGGCTTGAGCTGGTTCTCTGTTGCATTGTTCAAAAGCAACCCCTAGATATTGAATCCAGCCCTTGTTGCTGCCGACTCCAACTGGCCGAAAGGTTAAAGGAGTAATCCCTTCCATCAGTACGTATGAAAATATATCCATAATAACACTAAGCACTTATATGGTGCTTTTCATCTGGGCAGTAGCTGAATATTTATATTTTATGGATGCAGAAACTGAGGTAGGAAATTGAAGAATCTTATCCAAGACCACTGAAGTTGCTAGACATGGCAGTAGATAGCAATTGCCACATTTTTATGCAAAATCAAAACTAAAACACACATTTAAAAATGGTGTGGTGAAATAGTGGGCCACATCCTCAGCTGGTGTAAATCTGTGTCACCCCGTTGACTTAAATGGAGCTATGCTGATTTACACTAGCTGAGAATCTGGTCTAGTCTGTCCCTCTCCAAGCCTCCATCTTCCCCCTGCATCAAACACAAGTTCTACTGGACTCAGACCTCTAAAGGTTTTGACTGTGATCATTAGTTTGTTGGACCCAAGCCCAAATACAATCTAAGATTATAGCTCAGTGAATAATGGATTTTTTGGTTCTTTGGCAATTCTGAAAAATGGGTGGGGTGTGTGTGTGTGTATTTTTGGGCTGAGCTCCCAAACCAAAATTTCTTCAAAATTTTTGGCAAATTGAAAGTGTGTGTGTGTGTGTGTGTGTGTGGGTGGGTGGGTGGAGTCTGGGGGTTGAATGAAATGTTTGTTTTTTATTTTGAGCATATTTTAATGTTTTTTTTAATTGAAGAAAACTTCAAAAAAATTTGTTTTGGTTTTAAAAAAATCCAAACATTTTGATTTGGGGGGAAGGAGGGATTTTTTTCCCAGTGGAAACTATTATGGGAATTTGATGAATGTTCCTTGGCAGAACCTAATCTACTTTGTTCTTTCCTGAAATAAAATGGCCAAAAAATTTCACCCAGCTTAACTTTATCATGTAGTATTAAGTAAAGAGCCATGCATATTTCTCTGCACTGAGTGGAAGGAAGTCTCCAGCTCCCTGTGCATCTGCTCCCTACACTGAATTGTGCTGAATCAAGAAAAGATCAGGGTGTGGACAGGGGATGGGTGTGTATGAGTAACTTTTAAAATGCAAACTGCTTCCTGCTAACCAGACACTTAGGGATGAGCTCTTCCTAGTTGCCAGGAGTTACTCAGGGCTGGTCTCCACTACGGGAAGATCGATGCGGCTATAACTGATGCAGCAGGGATCGATTTACTGGGTCTAGTGAAGACCCGCTAAATCGATGGCAGAATGCTCTCCGGTCGAACCTCCAGCTCTCCGAGAAGAGTAAGGAAAGTTGACCGGAGAGCGTCTCCCATCGACTCAGTGCTGTGAAGACGCTGAGGGTAAGTCGATCTAAGTTACATCAACTCCACCTATGTTTTTCACGTACCTGAAGTAGCGTAACTTAGGTCAACTTACCCCGTAGTGAAGAGAAGCCCTCAGTGTTCACATGGCACCACTCTCATTAAAGTAGCATCAGGTTGCTGAGTGTATGTGCACAACACTGCTCCTGTGCAAAGCAGGGTTAAGCCCTGTTATTTTTTATTGTAGACTTAAAGCATATAGTCCCTTATATGAATGCAAAGTAATCTTGAGCATAGGCCGTTGTCTAACCAGTAACCAAAGTGTTGATTTCTGAGTTTGCGTGGTCCATGCAGATAGCAATTTCATCCTAAATATCTCTGAAGCACCAGCTGCCATATCTATGAATCTGTGACACAGATGCCTATTGGTGCTAATGGGCAAAGGGTTCACTGTTCTTTACTAGCAACTCCTGCCTCAGAGCTGACAAACTCACTACACCTAATACACCACTTTCATGGTATTTACCTGTGAAGAGTAGCACGGATGATCTCTACTGAAAGCTTGTGTCATAAATATAAAGGGAAGGGTAAACCCCTTTGAAATCCCTCCTGGCCAGGGGAAAGCTCCTCTCACCTGTAAAGGGTTAAGAAGCTAAAGGTAACCTCGCTGGCACCTGACCAAAATGACCAATGAGGAGACAAGATACTTTCAAAAGCTGGGAGGAGGGAGAGAAACAAAGGGTTTGTGTGTCTGTCTGTAGTCGTCTTGGCCGGGGACAGAACAGGAATGGAGTCTTAGAACTTTTAGTAAGTAATCTAGCTAGGTATGTGTTAGATTATGATTTCTTTAAATGGCTGAGAAAAGAATTGTGCTGAATAGAATAACTATTTCTGTCTGTGTATCTTTTTTGTAACTTAAGGTTTTGCCTAGAGGGGTTCTCTATGTTTTTGAATCTAATTACCCTGTAAGATATATACCATCCTGATTTTACAGGGGGGATTTCTTTATTTCTATTTACTTCTATTTTTTTATTAAAAGTCTTCTTGTAAAACACTGAATGCTTTTTCATTGTTCTCAGATCCAAGGGTTTGGGTTTGTGGTCACCTATGCAAATTGGTGAGGCTTTTTGTCCAACATTTCCCAGGAAAGGGGGGGTGCAAGTGTTGGGAGGATTGTTCATTGTTCTTAAGATCCAAGGGTCTGGGTCTGTAGTCACCTAGACAAATTGGTGAGGCTTTTTACCAAACCTTGTCCAGGAAGTGGGGTGCAAGGTTTTGGGAAGTATTTTGGGGGGAAGGACGCGTCCAAACAGCTCTTCCCCAGTAACCAGTATTAGTTTGGTGGTGGTAGCGGCCTGTCCAAGGTGTAATATTTTGTACCTTGGAGAAGTTTTGACCTAAGCTGGTAAAGATAAGCTTAGGAGGTTTTTCATGCAGGTCCCCACATCTGTACCCTAGAGTTCAGAGTGGGGGAGGAACCTTGACATGGTGGCACAGTGGTGGGATTAACCTGAAATCATTTTGAGATCCAGTTGAGATTTTTTGAACTAGAAATACAGATTTTAAAAAGGAATTTTTAGGAAGTCCAGAAGGCAGCTTTGAAACTGAAAGCAGCTTGGTTTCTCTCTGCTTTGTGGCCAAGCAGAGACAAAAGGGGATTATCTTGTGAATTGCAGGTTTTCTTGCCTGGAGGCAGGGTACTTAACTCCTGCAGGGAAATTCACAGTCTTCCAACCCAGAGGTTTTTTTTTTCTTTTCTTCCTAAAAGTAAATAGGGGGTGTGTGCTCTACCCATTTGCCTGGAGACAAAAGTGGCAGGGTTTTTTTTTAGGATTTTGATTTTTTTTTTTGTTTTACAAGGAGCACAGGTTTGAAAAGAAATTTTTTTCTTTGGGCTGGGTAAGCAGTTTTCCGAGTAGTTGGAGGTTTTTTGCTTTAATTTGGGCCCAGAGCAGAGACAAGGGAATTGTCTTTTTCTGTAGGCTGACAATCACTATCAGAGAATAGGTATTCTATTCCAGCACAGCAAAATTTTACAGCCAAGTTTTGTTTGTTTATTTCTAAACCTCGGGTGTAAAGTTAGTTAAAAACAGAGAGGTTAGAATGGCCAAATCCTCAGCTCGACTACAGCTGGAATTAGCCAAATTTCAGGCTGAGGAAAAACAAAGGGAACATGAAAGACAGATAGAACTCATGCGGCTGAAGGAGGAGGAGAAGGAAAAAGAGAGGAAGCATGTGGAGGAGATGGAGAGGATAAAGGCCCAGCAGAATATACCAACAAACCCTAGCAATCCTTCTCCAGGTACCACTTCCCATCCCAGAAAGTTCCCCACCTACAAGGCAGGTGATGATACTGAGGCCTTCTTAGAAAACTTCGAAAGGGCCTGCCTTGGGTACAACATCTCTACTGACCAATACATGGTAGAGCTGAGGCCGCAGCTCAGTGGACCCTTAGCTGAGGTGGCAGCTGAAATGCCTAAAGAACACATGAACAAGTATGAACTGTTTAAATCCAAGGCGAGAGTCAGAATGGGGATAACACCCGAGCAGTCTCGTCGGAGGTTCCGAGCCCTAAGGTGGAAACCAGACATGTCATTTACCCGACATGCCTACCACATTGTAAAACATTGGGATGCCTGGATATCAGGAGCAAGTGTTGAATCTCCAGTAAATTTGCCCTTCCTAATGCAAATGGAACAATTCTTAGAGGGTGTTCCTGAGGAAATAGAAAGATACATCCTAGATGGGAAACCCAAAACTGTAATTGAGGCAGGAGAGATTGGAGCCAGATGGGTGGAGGTGGCAGAGAAGAAGAAAACTGGTCGCAGTTGGAGCGGAGACCAGAAGGGACCACCCCAGACCACACCCTATTACCGGGGGCCGCCCAAAGCCCCACCTACCTCCCAAAGAACCCTCCAGACCCCTTATCGTCCCACCACCCCGTTCTCCAGCAACCCTCCTCGCCCCAGTGACCCGTCAGCTGGACGATGTTTTAAGTGTAACGAGCTGGGGCATGTAAAGGCCAACTGCCCCAAGAACCCCAACAGATTACAGTTCATTGCACCGGAATCACACCAGAGGTCCACAGGCCCAGATACCTCCCAGATACCCTTGGAGCGGAGGGAAACTGTGAGTGTGGGCGGGAAGAAGGTCACTGCGTGGAGGGACACCGGAGCACAAGTGTCAGCTATCCATGCTTCCTTAGTGGACCCCAATTTAATCAACCCAGAGATCCAAGTGACGATTCAACCCTTCAAGTCCAACTCTTTCAATTTGCCTACAGCCAAGTTGCCTGTCCAGTACAAGGGCTGGTCAGGAAGGTGGACTTTTGCAGTCTATGATGATTATCCCATCCCCATGCTGTTGGGGGAAGACTTGGCCAATCATGTGAAGCAGGCCAAGAGGGTGGGAATGGTCACCCGCAACCAGGCTAAACAAGCCGTGAGGCCTAGCTCTGTTCCGGAAACTTCTATCAGGACCCAGTCAGAGGTGATGGACCTGGACCCCAGGCCAATGTCTGCAACAGCAGTAGTGGATCCAGTCCCAGAGACCCAGACGGAACCAGTCCCAGAACCGGAACCAGCCAAACAACCAACACCAGACCCCGTGTCAGCACTGAATCCAGTACTTGCAACCTCAACACCAGAGGGCCCCACCGAACCTGAACTGGCAGCAGCCGATAACCCTACACAAGAGGCTCAGCCGGAGCCTGAATCCCAACATAGTACACCAGCGGAGAGCGGTTCACAGTCAACAGAAACAGCTCCATCCCCTATATCGCTTCCAGAGGGACCAAGCCTAGGTCCACAATCCCATGAGGAACTGATGTCTCCAGCATCAAGGGAACAGTTCCAGACCGAACAGGAAGCAGATGAAAGCCTCCAGAGAGCTTGGACGGCGGCACGGAGCAACCCACCGCCTCTCAGCTCTTCTAATCGATCCAGGTTTGTTGTAGAAAGAGGACTTTTATACAAGGAAACTCTTTCTGGGGGACACCAGGAAGACTGGCATCCTCAGAGACAGTTGGTAGTTCCAACTAAATACCGGGCCAAGCTCTTGAGCTTAGCCCATGATCACCCTAGTGGCCATGCTGGGGTGAACAGGACCAAAGACCGTTTGGGGGGGTCATTCCACTGGGAGGAAATGGGCAAGGATGTTTCTACCTATGTCCAGTCTTGTGAGGTGTGCCAAAGAGTGGGAAAACCCCAAGACCAGGTCAAAGCTCCTCTCCAGCCACTCCCCATCATTGAAGTTCCATTTCAGCGAGTAGCTGTGGATATTCTGGGTCCTTTTCCGAAAAAGACACCCAGAGGAAAGCAGTACATACTGACTTTCATGGATTTTGCCACCCGATGGCCGGAAGCAGTAGCTCTGAGCAACACCAGGGCTAAAAGTGTGTGCCAGGCACTAGCAGACATTTTTGCCAGGGTAGGTTGGCCCTCCGACATCCTCACAGATGCAGGGACTAATTTCCTGGCAGGAACTATGAAAAACCTTTGGGAAGCTCATGGGGTAAATCACTTGGTTGCCACTTCTTACCATCATCAAACAAATGGCATGGTGGAGAAGTTTAATGGAACTTTGGGGGCCATGATACGTAAATTCGTAAATGAGCACTCCAATGATTGGGACCTAGTATTGCAGCAGTTGCTCTTTGCCTACAGAGCTGTACCACGTCCCAGTTTAGGGTTTTCCCCATTTGAACTTGTATATGGCCGTGAGGTTAAGGGGCCATTGCAGTTGGTGAAGCAGCAATGGGAGGGATTTACACCTTCTCCAGGAACTAACATTCTGGACTTTGTAACCAACCTACAAAACACCCTCCGAACCTCTTTAGCCCTTGCTAGAGAAAACTTACAGGATGCTCAAAAAGAGCAAAAAGCCTGGTATGATAAACATGCCAGAGAGCGTTCCTTCAAAGTAGGAGACCAGGTCATGGTCTTAAAGGCACTCCAGGCCCATAAAATGGAAGCATCGTGGGAAGGGCCATTCGTGGTCCAGGAGCGCCTGGGAGCTGTTAATTATCTCATAGCATTCCCCACCTACAACCAAAAGCCTAAGGTGTATCATATTAATTCTCTAAAGCCCTTTTATTCCAGAGAATTAAAGGTTTGTCAGTTTACAGCCCAGGGAGGAGACGACGCTGAGTGGCCTGAAGGTGTCTACTACGAAGGGAAATGTGCTGGTGGTGTGGAAGAGGTGAACCTCTCCATGACCCTTGGGCGTATGCAGCGACAGCAGATCCAGGAGCTGTGCACTAGCTACGCGCCAACGTTCTCAGCCACCCCAGGACTGACTGAACGGGCATACCACTCCATTGACACAGGTAATGCTCACCCAATTAGGGTCCAACCTTACCGGGTGTCTCCTCAAGCTAAAACTGCTATAGAACGGGAGATCCAGGATATGTTACAGATGGGTGTAATCCGCCCCTCTGAAAGTGCATGGGCATCTCCAGTGGTTCTAGTTCCCAAACCAGATGGGGAAATACGTTTTTGCGTGGACTACCGTAAGCTAAATGCTGTAACTCGCCCAGACAACTATCCCATGCCACGCACAGATGAACTATTAGAGAAACTGGGAAGGGCCCAGTTCATCTCTACCTTGGACTTAACCAAGGGGTACTGGCAGGTACCGCTAGATGAATCTGCCAAGGAAAGGTCAGCCTTCATCACACATCTCGGGCTGTATGAATTTAATGTACTCCCTTTCGGGCTGCGAAATGCACCCGCCACTTTCCAAAGACTTGTAGATGGTCTCCTAGCGGGATTAGGAGAATATGCAGTCGCCTACCTTGACGATGTGGCCATATTTTCGGATTCCTGGGCAGACCACCTGGAACATCTACAAAAAGTCCTTGAGCGCATAAGGGAGGCAGGACTAACTGTTAAGGCTAAGAAGTGTCAAATAGGCCTAAACAGAGTGACTTACCTTGGACACCAGGTGGGTCAAGGAACTATCAGCCCCCTACAGGCCAAAGTGGATGCTATCCAAAAGTGGCCTGTCCCAAAGTCAAAGAAACAGGTTCAATCCTTCTTAGGCTTGGCCGGTTATTACAGACGATTTGTACCGCACTACAGCCAAATCGCTGCCCCACTGACAGACCTAACCAAAAAGAAACAGCCAAATGCTGTTCAGTGGACCGGAAAGTGTCAGAAGGCCTTTAACAAGCTTAAAGCGACACTCATGTCTGACCCTGTACTAAGGGCCCCAGACTTTGACAAACCGTTCCTAGTAACCACAGATGCATCCGAGCGTGGTGTGGGAGCAGTTTTAATGCAGAAAGGACCTGATCAAGAATTCCACCCTGTAGTGTTTCTCAGCAAAAAACTGTCTGAGAGGGAAAGCAACTGGTCAGTCACTGAAAAAGAATGTTATGCCATTGTCTACGCTCTGGAAAAGCTATGCCCATATGTTTGGGGACGGCGTTTCCACCTGCAAACCGACCATGCTGCACTAAAGTGGCTTCACACCGTCAAAGAAACTAACAAAAAACTTCTTCGGTGGAGTTTAGCTCTCCAAGATTTTGATTTCGACATCCAACACATCTCAGGAGCTTCTAACAAAGTGGCTGATGCACTCTCCCGTGAAAGTTTCCCAGAATCAACTGGTTAAAATCGTCCTTGAGATGTGGAAAATATTGTTAGTCTTTATGTACTTGGTAGTATATTTAGAGATGCATGTGTCTTATTAACTCTGTTTTCCTAGAGCTCCAGGAAGAAATCCCAGCCAGTGTTTCACCCTAGCTGAGATTTGGGGGGCGTGTCATAAATATAAAGGGAAGGGTAAACCCCTTTGAAATCCCTCCTGGCCAGGGGAAAGCTCCTCTCACCTGTAAAGGGTTAAGAAGCTAAAGGTAACCTCGCTGGCACCTGACCAAAATGACCAATGAGGAGACAAGATACTTTCAAAAGCTGGGAGGAGGGAGAGAAACAAAGGGTTTGTGTGTCTGTCTGTAGTCGTCTTGGCCGGGGACAGAACAGGAATGGAGTCTTAGAACTTTTAGTAAGTAATCTAGCTAGGTATGTGTTAGATTATGATTTCTTTAAATGGCTGAGAAAAGAATTGTGCTGAATAGAATAACTATTTCTGTCTGTGTATCTTTTTTGTAACTTAAGGTTTTGCCTAGAGGGGTTCTCTATGTTTTTGAATCTAATTACCCTGTAAGATATATACCATCCTGATTTTACAGGGGGGATTTCTTTATTTCTATTTACTTCTATTTTTTTATTAAAAGTCTTCTTGTAAAACACTGAATGCTTTTTCATTGTTCTCAGATCCAAGGGTTTGGGTTTGTGGTCACCTATGCAAATTGGTGAGGCTTTTTGTCCAACATTTCCCAGGAAAGGGGGGGTGCAAGTGTTGGGAGGATTGTTCATTGTTCTTAAGATCCAAGGGTCTGGGTCTGTAGTCACCTAGACAAATTGGTGAGGCTTTTTACCAAACCTTGTCCAGGAAGTGGGGTGCAAGGTTTTGGGAAGTATTTTGGGGGGAAGGACGCGTCCAAACAGCTCTTCCCCAGTAACCAGTATTAGTTTGGTGGTGGTAGCGGCCTGTCCAAGGTGTAATATTTTGTACCTTGGAGAAGTTTTGACCTAAGCTGGTAAAGATAAGCTTAGGAGGTTTTTCATGCAGGTCCCCACATCTGTACCCTAGAGTTCAGAGTGGGGGAGGAACCTTGACAGCTTGTAACTTATCAATACTCACAATTAGTGTGAGATGTCTGGATGGGTAATATTTAGGGAATAATGTAACTATATTGAAAACTATACCTTATGGTCTTGGAGTAAAAGTCACCACAGAATCAGATGCCTTGGTGATGGCCCATTCAAGCAGGAGGAGTTGTCACCCTGCCCTGGTCAGCTGGTGATTGTAATGCAAGTTTCAATTGTCTACCCTTGCTCCATCCCAGAACAGTCAGTAGAAACCATCAAAAACAGCTGCAAACAATCAAAACCACTTGGAGGTAAAAGGGAACATTATAACAGACTGGGGATCATCTGTCTGTGAATAAAGACAAAAGACTGATTCAGTATGTCACAAGGTGCTTGAGGACCTTGGCTCAGATTAAATCACTCAGAGAAGCAGGTAGTTCTGCAACTGACCAACTCTGCAGCTATTTCCTCCAGTGCACTGTACAGTAAATCAAAGAGAACTGGAAGGGCGATGTGGTTACTTTAACTGTCTTCTGCCTAATCATTGTGGGATCCACATGCGCAACACAAATTTGGGATGTCAGTCAAATTTTTCATAAAGACTTCTGCTACCCACCACTGGGCTTTGCTTCTATTTACTCTGGACCAGATAAGGTCATTTAGGCCAAACTCTGCACTATGAAGATTTTGAGCCCTTGGGGTGCTCCAGAAATATTCCTCCTGAGTACATGGAGGAGAATCCAAACTGCTACACATGCATACGGGGTGCAGCATGGAGTATGCGGTTCAGATGGCTAATGTGGCTCATTGACACATAAAGGAGAGGAGTCATGGCTCTGCCTACTCTCTGCCTTTTAGGAGCATCTCGGTAGCAATCCTGCAGTCTTCTAGATGCAGGGGCTGTAGTTCTGGCCATCCTTGCTCCTTATGTGCCCATACAGAGGGCTAGCCAGAATGCAGGCCTTTGCTTATGTATCTTTCTTGTTCCCTTCTCTTTCTCCCTTCCCCTTCCCCCTTCTTCCTTTCTGTCTCCAGTAAATACCCAATTTTATATGTAAGTCTGAATACAATCAAAGGCTGAAATCTGAATTAAGAGCCTATCCTGATGTTCTCCTTCCTGATGTAGCTACTTGAAATATGAGGCTTATTAGTGCCAGTCTTTGAGTGATGTTCTGTTCCCCACCTGATTGCCAGGATGCAGCTCTCCTAACCACTTCTGAGCAGGTTACAGAAAGTGCTTTGACAAAACAACATCAAAACAGCTAAGGTAGATTAACACAGCAAGTATTTATCTAAAATCTTGTGTTGAAACTTCATGCATGCTTAAAATATGTGCTGGTTAGTTTTTCTTATTACCCATCAGCCTCCAGACTTTTCAAAGTCTGATTTAATTGCTGGGAACTAAATACAAGAGCAAAATAATGCACAGTGTTTAACATGTATACCTAAATATATAGTTGTGAGCTTAACAGATAATAATTAATGCAGCACTCTTATAATAACTAATACAGTAACGTTATCAGCATTTCTGAGAACATATAACAATGGTTTTGATAAATGTAGTTCTTATTGTAATAAAAATATTGTCAAAGCTACATTCAATGCTGCAACGCTATCACTTTGTCCTTAAGAACCTTACACAAGCCTGTAAAACCAGGTTCATTAATATTGTAACATCCTAATGAAATCAATGGCATAGGTATCCCATTATTTTCCATGGGCTTTTGGTCTTCATGAAAATGTATTACAAGGTTAACTACACAATGTAAGGTTTCAGGGTAGCAGCCGTGTTAGTCTGTATCTGCAAAAAGAAAAGGAGTACTTGTGGCACCTGAGAGACTAACAAATTTATTTGAGCATAAGCTTTCGTGAGCTACAGCTCACTTCATCAGATGCATCCAGTGGAAAATACAGTGGGGAGATTTTATATACATAGAGAACATGAAACAATGGGTGTTACCATACACACTATAACGAGAGTGATCAGGTAAGGTAAGATATTACAAGCAGGAGAGAAAAAAAAAACCTTTTGTAGTGATAATCAAAGTGGGCCATTTCCAGCAGTTGACAAGAACGGTGAGGAACAGTGTGTGTGTGTGTGTGTGTGTGTGTGTGTGTATGAGGGGAATAAACATGGGGAAATAGTTTTACTTTGTGTAATGACCCATCCACTCCCAGTCTTTATTCAAGCCTAAGTTAATGGTGTCCAGTTTGCAAATTAATTCAAAACAGACTCCAACGAGAGACTGCTGAATTGGAAATTTTTTTGTTGAAGAATGGCCACTCTTAAGTCTGTTATTGAGTGTCCAGGGAGATTGCAGTGCTCTCCTACTGGTTTTTGAATGTTATAATTCTTGACGTCTGATTTGTGTCCATTTATTTTATGTAGAGACTGTCCGGTTTGGCCAATGTATATGGCAGAGGGGCATTGCTGGCACATGATAGCATATATCACATTGGTAGATGTGCAGATGAACAAGCCTCTGATAGTGTGGCTGATGTGATTAGGTCCTATGATGGTGTCCCTTGAATAGATATGTGGACAGAGTTGGCAATGGGCTTTGTTGCAAGGATAGGTTCCTGGGTTAGTGCTTTTGTTGTGTGGTTGCTGGTGAGTATTTGCTTCAGTTTGGAGAGCTGTCTGTAAGCAAGGACTGGCCTGTCTCCCAAGATCTGTGAGAGTGATGGGTCGTCCTTCAGAGAGTCACAATCTGACTCCCAGTCTTTCCCAGCTCTGCAGAGGAACTAAACTGGACTGGACCTACATCCACTACAATGTATGTCACTAGACAGCAAGCACAGCAAAGTTCCTGTCAGTCCCGAAACCCTTTCCTCACCTGTGCTTGAAGAAAGTAGTGACTTTGCAGTCTAGAGCTTGTCTCTCCCCATTCACCAAGGCTGCTACCTGAGGTATAGGTAGCCCACACCAAAAGGAATAAGGGGTCACCTTACACCCCTTATTCCTTTGCATGGTGGCTGTATAGGGCTAGTGACAATGTAGTCCTTCAGCTCAAGAGGCAGGAGCCTGTATTACTTGGAGCAAAAAGACTTGATTTCACAGACATATGCATTCTAAGGCCAGAAGTGACCACTGTGCTCATGTATTCTGACCTCCTGTATAACACAGGCCACAGAACTTTGCCGAAATAATTCCTGTTTGACCTGAAGCTTATCATTTAGAAAAACATCCAATCTTGATTTCAAAATTGGCCAGCATTCTGACTCATTAGTTATGGCTGGCCTAATCATGATTTTATACACGTTCTCAAGTTTACTTGGCATGTTCTTATCGCCAAGAATTCCTGTTATCTGTTCATGCGATTTCTAACATCTGGGATCACATTCCCGTCATAGCTCAACACTGAACAGAGTTATTTAAATTGTTGAACAGATTTGAACTCTATTTCTTCTAGAGTCCATAAGCATAAAATCATAGAATCATAGGACTGGAAGGGGCCTCAAAAGGTCATCTAGTCCAGTCCCCTGCACTCAAGGCAGGACTAAGTATTATCTAGACCATCCCTGACAGGTATTTGTCCAACCTGCTCTTAAAAATCTCCAATGATGGAGATTCCACAACCTCTCTAGGCAATTTATTCCAGTGCTTAACCACTCTGACAGTTAGGAAGTCCAATCTAAACCCCCCTTACTGCAATTTAAGCCCATTGCTTCCTGTCCTATCCTCAGAGGTTAAGAAGAACAATTCTTCTCCCTCCTCCTTGTAACAACCTTTTATGTACTTGAAAACTGTTATCATGTCCCCTCTCAGTCTTCTCTTTTCCAGACTAACCCAAACCAATTTTTTCAATCTTCCCTCATAGGTCATGTTTTCTAGACCTTTAATCATTTTTGTTGCTTTTCTTCTCTGGACTTTCTCCAATTTGTCCACATCTTTCCTGAAATGTGGCGCCCAGAACTGGACACAAGACTCCAGTTGAGGCCTAATCAGCATGGAATAGAGCGGAAGAATTACTTCTCGTGTCTTCCTTACAATATGCCGGCTAATACGTCCCAGAATGATGTTTGCTTTTTTTGCAACAGTGTTACACTGTTGACTTATATTTAGCTTGTGGTCCACTATGACCCCAAGATCCCTTTCCACAGTACTCCTTCCTAAGCAGTCATTTCCCATTTTGTATGCGTGCAACTGATTGTTCCTTCCTAAGTGGAGTACTTTGCATTTGTCCTTATTGAATTTCATCCTATTTACTTCAGTCCATTTCTCCAGTTTGTCCAGATCATTTTGAATTATAATTCTATACACCAAAGCACTTGCAATCCCTCCCAGCTTGGTATCATCCACAAACTTTATAAGTGTACTCTTTATGCCATTATCTAAGTCATTGATGAAGATATTATATAGAACCAGACCCAAAACCGATCGCTGCAGGACCCCACTCATTATGCCCTTCCAGAATGACTGAACCATGGATAACTACTCTTTCAGAACAATTTTCCAACCAGTTATGCACCCACCTTATAGTAGCTCCATCTAGGTTGTATTTCCCTAGTTTGTTTAGGAGAAGGTCATGCGAGACAGTATCAAAAGCCTTACTAAAGTCAAGATATACCACATCTACCACTTCCTCCCATCCACAAGGCTTGTTACCCTGTGAAAGAAAGCTATCAGGTTGGTGTGACATGATTTGTTCTTGGAAAAATCCATGCTGACTGTTATTTATCACCTTATTATCTTCTAGATGTTTGCAAATTGATTGCTTAATTATTTGCTCCATTATCTTTCTGGATACAGAAGTTAAGCTGACTGGTCTGTAATTCCCCAGGTTGTCCTTATTTCCCCTTTTTATAGATAGGCACTATATTTGCCCTTTTCCAATTTTCTGGAATGTCTCCTGTCTTCCATGACTTTTCAGAGATAATTGCTAATGGCTCAGATATCTCCTCAAGTATTCTAGGATGCATTTAATCAGACCCTGGTGATCTGAAGACATCTATCTTGTCTAAGTAATTTTTGACTTTTCTTTCCCTATTTTAGATTCTGATCCTACCTCATTTTCACTGGCATTCACTATGTTAGACATCCAATCGCCACCAACCTTTTTGGTGAACACTGGAACAAAGAAGTCATTAAGCACCTCTGCCTTTTCCACATTTTCTGTTATTGTCTTTCCCTCCTCATTGAGTAACAGGCCTACTCTGTCCTTGGTCTTCCTCTTGCTTCTAATGTATTTGTAGAATGTTTTCTTGTTTCCTTTTATGTCCCTAGCTAGTTTGATCTCATTGTGTGCCTTGGCTTTTCTAATTTTGTCCCTAAATACTTGTGTTATTTGTTTATATTTGTAATTTGTCATTTGACCGAGTTTCCACTTTTTGTAGGACTCTTTTTTGAGTTTTAGATAATTGAAGATCTCCTGGTTAAGCCAGGGTGGTCTCTTGCCATACTTCCTGTCTTTCCTACACAGTGGGATAGTTTGCTCTTGTGCCCTTAATAATGTCTCTTTGAAAAACTGCCAGCTGTCTTCAATTATTTTTCCCCCTAGACTTGCTTCCCAGGGATTTTACCTACCAACTCCTCGAGTTTGCTAAGTCTGCCTTCTTGAAATCCATTGTCTTTATTGTGTTGTTCTCCCTCCTACCATTCCTTAGAATCATGAACTGTACCATTTCATGATCACTTTCACCCAAGTTGCCTTCCACTTTCCAATTCTCAACCAGTTCCTCCCTATTTGTCAAAATCAAATCTAGAACAGCCTCCCCCCTAGTACTTTCTCCACCTTCTGAAATAAAAAATTGTCTCCAATATATTCCAAGAACTTGTTGGATAATCTGTGCCCTGCTGTGTTATTTTCCCAGCAGATGTCTGGGTAGTTGAAGTCCCCCATCGCCACCAAGTCCTGAGCTTTGGATGATTTTGTTAGTTGTTTAAAAAAATCCTCATCCACCTCCTCTTCCTGCCTTGGTGGTCTGTAGTAGACCCCTACTATGACATCACCCTTGATTTTTACCCCTTTTATCCTACCCAGAGACTTTCTCTCTCTTATTTCTATCTCAACCTCAGTCCAAGTGTATATATATTTTTAATATATAAGGCAACACCTTCTCCCCTTTTCCCCTGCTTGTCCTTCCTGAGCAAGCTGTATCCTTCTATACCAGTATTCCAGTCATGCATATTATCCCACCAAGTCCCTGTGATGTTAACTAGTGTTAGGATATAGATATTCAGGCCTGTCTGTAAAGGCCTATACTCTAAGAATTTAGGTGTATTCTTATCGCTTGACTAGTTCTAGAGGTATAAAAGAAAGAAATCACTGTCTGCCGGTGTAAGGGCCTTCTCTTACTGTGACAGTCTGAGGCCCTGTTTTTAGGCTAAGGCCTTTGGCTAAACAGCAGAGGCAGCCATAAGCTGGGAAGCAAATGGTCACATCCTCACATTCCAACCTAGTCACATTGAAATAAGGTGCTATTGGGCTGTTAGGCATTATCAGGACAGGATTGTATTCCTATCACCTCCAGAGAAAGGGAAGTGCCTAGAAAATGTAAAAGGAAATTTAGTTTGATAGCATCCTGTCTGGCAAGAACTCACTTATCAATAGCTGGGATGTGAAATCCTCACTTTTGTATTGTCTTGTCATTGTAGTTCCCACTTTGCTATTGTTTGTCTGTATAATCTCTGTCTGGTTCTGTGATTGTTCCTGTCTGCTGTATAATTAATTTTGCTGGGTGTAAACTAATTAAGGTGGTGGGATATAATTGGACAATATGTTAGGATTGGTTAGTTAAATTTCAGGAAAATGATTGGTTAAGGTATAGCTAAGCAGAACTCAAGTTTTACTATATAATCTGTAGTCAATGAGGAAGGGGGTGGGCGTGGGCGTAGGCATGGGCATGTGGGTAAGGGAGATGGGAACAGGGAATGGGGGTAAGGAAGTTAGAATCATGTTTGGCTAAGGGTAGGAATGGGAACAGGGACACAGGCGTAAGGCTCTGTGGTGTCAGAGCTGGGAAGGAGGATACTAAGGAAGGAAACTGGAATCATGCTTGCTGGAAGTTCACCCCAATAAACATTGAATTGTTTGCACCTTTGGACTTCGGGTATTGTTGCTCTCTGTTCATGCGAGAAGGACCAGGGAAGTAAGTGGGTGAAGGAATAAGCCCCCTAACAACTATGTCACAGTTGTGTTTATTTCCTAGCATTTCAAGTTCTTTGTGCTTATTCCCCATACTTGCATTAGCATACAGACATCTAAAATACTGATTTGATTCCCCCCCACCCAGTTCTGTCTTGTCTCTCCCTTATTTCTGCTCATGCTCCCCCCAGCCCATGCTCCCCACAGCTTCCGACCCTTCTCTCAGGTCTCCATGTTTTTGACTTACCTGTGGGGTTTGGTCACCTGCCCCCTTTGAACCTAGTTTAAAGCCCTCCTCACTAGGTTAGCCAGTCTGTAGCCAAATATGTTCTTCCCCTTCCTCAGTAGGTGGACCCCATCTCTGCTTAGCTGCCCTTCTTCCTGGAACAGCATCCCATGGTCAAGGAAGCCGAAGCCCTCCTGGTGACACCATCTTTGCAGCCAGGCATTCACCTCCAGGATGCAACTGTTTCTGCCTGGGCCCCTACCCTTGACAGGAAGGATCGAAGAGAACACCACCTGTTTTCCAAACTCCTTCATCCTTACTCCCAGAGCCCTGTAGTCACTTCTGATCTGCTGAGGGTCAAACCTTGCAGTATCATTAATGCCCACATGGATGAGTAGCATGGGGTAGTAGTCAGAGGGCTGGATGATCCTCAACAATCCCTCCATAACGTCTCAGATATGGGCCCCTGGCAGGTAGCATACCTCCTGGGATGCCATGTCAAGGTGACGGATGGGTGCCTCCGTCCCCTCAGAAGAGAGTCTCCAACCACCACTACCCTACGTTTCCCCCTGGGAGTGGTGGCTGTGATCCTCCCAGCCTTGGGGGTACATGGCTTCTCCTCTTCCACCTTTGGGGGTGATTCCTCATCACTCGTTGCCAGGGCAGCATAACAGTTCGCCATCACCATCATGGGGGGTTGGGAGTAGGGTTGGAACACTGCCTGCTGCCAGGAGTAACCAGCAGCCAGTGTCCTCCCTGTACCAGAGCCATATCCTCCTCTCCCGGTGGCATGACAACAATCCTCTTTAGCTGGATAGCGTCCTTAGCCTTGGAAGTCTCCATATGAATACTATCAATGAATTCTTCATGTGCACGAATGCTCCTCAGCCTAGCCACCTCCTCCTGGACCTCTCCCACCTGCTTCCTGAGAGATTCCACCAGCACCTCTCACACTGGATGGTCCCCCCAGCCTGGCTTTCTGTGAGTGGGAAGTGCAGGCCACAGTCTCTGCAAATCCACACCAGGATCTGGGTAGAGGCACCCATGGTTAAGTCTCTGTCTGGATACCGGTGCAGGTGGAGGAGACAGGAGCAGTATTGGCACTGGCTAGGCGGCCCTTCCTAATGATAATGATTATATTACACCTTCCTCCTACAAAAACTCTCTCTCTCTCAAAATCCCCTGTTCAATAGCTCCCCTTGGTTTCATAGATTCATAGATATTTAGGCCAGAAGGGACCATTATGATCATCTAGTCTGACCTCCTGCACAATGCAGGCCACAGAATTTCACCCACCACTCCTAAAAAAGACCTCACACCTATATCTATGCTATTGAAGTCCTCAAATTGGAGTTTGAAGACCTCAAGGAGCAGAGAATCCTCCAGCAAGTGACCCGTGCCCCCTGCTACAGAGGAAGGTGAAAAACCTCCAGGGCCTTCCAATCTGCCCTGGAGGAAAATTCCTTCCCGACCCCAAATATGGCGATCAGCTAAACCCTGAACATATGGGCAAGATTCATCAGCCAGATACTACAGAAAATTCTTTCCCGGGTAACTTGGATCTTACCCCATCTAAAAACCCATCACAGGCCATTGGGCCTATTTACCATGAATATTTAATTACCAAAACCATGTTATCCCATCATACCATCTCCTCCATAAACTTATCGAGTTTAATCTTAAAGCAAGATAGATCTTTTGCCCCCACTACTTCCCTCGGAAGGCTATTCCAAAACTTCACTCCTCTGATGGTTAGAAACCTTCGTCTAATTTCTAATCTAAATTTCCTCGTGGCCAGTTTATATCCATTTGTTCTTGTGTCCACATTGGTACTGAGTTTAAATAATTCCTCTCCCTCTCTGGTATTTATCCCTCTGATATATTTATAGAGAGCAATCATATCTCCCCTCAACCTTCTTTTAGTTAGGCTAAACAAGCCAAGCTCCCTGAGTCTCCTTTCATAAGACAAGTTTTCCATTCCTCGGATCATCCTAGTAGCCCTTCTCTGTACCTGTTCCAGTTTGAATTCATCCTTCTTAAACATGGGAGACCAGAACTGCACACAGTATTCCAGGTGAGGTCTCACCAGTGCCTTATATAACGGTACTAAAACCTCCTTATCCCTACTGGAAATACCTCTCCTGTTGCATCCCAAGACGACATTAGCTTTTTTCACAGCCATATCACATTGGCAGCTCATAGTCATCCTATGATCAACCAATACTCCAAGGTCCTTTTCCTCCTCCGTTACTTCTAGTTGATGCGTCCCTAGCTTATAACTAAAATTCTTGTTATTAATCCCTAAATGCATGACCTTACACTTCTCACTATTAAATTTCATCCTATTCCTATTACTCCAGTTTACAAGGTCATCCAGATCCTCCTGTAGGGTATCCCTGTCCTTCTCTAAATTAGCAATACCTCCCAGCTTTGTATCATCTGCAAACTTTATTAGCACACTCCCACTTTTTGTGCCCAGGTCAGTAATAAAAAGATTAAATAAGATTGGTCCCAAAACTGATCCTTGAGGAACTCCACTGGTAACCTCCCTCCAACTTGACAGTTCACCTTTCAGTAGGACCCGTTGTAGTCTCCCCTTTAACCAATTCCCTATCCACCTTTCAATTTTCCTATTGATGCCCATCTTATCCAATTTAACTAATAATTCCCCATGTGGCACAGTATCAAATGCCTTACTAAAATCTAAGTAAATTAGATCCACTGCGTTTCCTTTATCTAAAAAATCTGTTACTCTCTCAAAGAAGGAGATCAGGTTGGTTTGGCACGATCTACCTTTTGTAAAACCATGTTGTATTTTGTCCCATTTACCATTGACTTCAATGTCCTTAACTACCTTCTCCTTCAAAATTTTTTCCAAGACCTTGCATACTACAGATGTCAAACTAACAGGCCTATAATTACTTGGATCACTTTTTTTCCCTTTCTTAAAAATAGGAACTATGTTAGCAATTCTCCAATCATACGGTACAACCCCTGAGTTTACAGATTCATTAAAAATTCTTGCTAATGGGCTTGCAATTTCTTGTGCCAATTCTTTTAATATTCTTGGATGAAGATTATCTGGGCCCCCCGATTTAGTCCCATTAAGCTGTTTGAGTTTCGCTTCTACCTCAGATATGGTGATGTCTACCTCCATATCCTCATTCCCATTTATCATGCTACCATTATCCCTAAGATCCTCTTTAGTCTTATTAAAGACTGAGGCAAAGTATTTGTTTAGATATTGGGCCATGCCTAGATTATCCTTGACCTCCACTCCATCCTCAGTTTTTAGCGGTCCCACTTCTTCTTTCTTTGTTTTCTTCCTATTTATATGACTATAGAACCTTTTACTATTGGTTTTAATTCCCTTTGCAAGGTCCAACTCTACTTGACTTTTAGCCTGTCTCACTTTATCCCTACATGTTCTGACCTCAATAAGGTAGCTTTCCTTACTGATCCCTCCCTTCTTCCACTCCCTATATGCTTTCTGCTTTTTCTTAATTACCTCTCTAAGATGCTTGCTCATCCAGCTTGGTCTACAACTCCTGCCTATGAATTTTTTCCCCTTTCTTGGGATGCAGGCTTCCGATAGCTTCTGCAGCTTTAATTTAAAATAATCCCAGGCCTCCTCTACCTTTAAACCCATAAATTCTTCAGTCCAATCCACTTCCCTAACTAATTTCCTTAATTTTTGAAAGTCAGCCCTTTTGAAATCAAAAACCCTAGTTGCAGATTTATTTTTGTTAATCCTTCCATTCAGTTTGAACTGAATTAGCTCATGATCACTTGAGCCAAGATTATCCCCTACAACCATTTCCTCTATGAGGTCCTCATTACTCACCAAGACCAAATCTAAAATGGCATCCCCTCTAGTCGGTTCAGCAACTACTTGCTGAAGGAATCCATCAGCTATCGCATCTAGGAAAATCTGAGCCCTATTATTATTACTAGCACTTGTCCTCCAGTCTATATCTGGGAAGTTAAAGTCTCCCATGATCACACAGTTTCCATTAGTATTTACTTTATTAAAAACATTAGAAAGGGCTCTATCCATATCCAAATTAGATCCCGGCGGTCTATAGCACACCCCAAGCACTATCCCAGGGGAGGCTCTAATAGTTTTCTTCCCCAATTTAATTGTTGCCCAGACAGACTCAGTCATATCCATTTCATCGCTTCTTATTTCTTTACATTCTATCTCATCATTGATATACAATGCTACTCCACCACCTTTACCTTTATTTCGGTCTTTCCTAAACAGCACATACCCTTCAATACCTGTAGCCCAGTCATGACTACTATTCCACCAGGTCTCTGTTATACCTATAATATCTGGTTTCACTTCCTGCACCAGTAACTCTAGTTCCTCCATTTTGTTACCTAGGCTCCTTGCATTAGTGTACAAACATCTTAATTTTTGCTGTTTGGCCTCACTCACATTCTGTACCCTATTAGGCACGGTTATTTTACTACCAGTATAACCTATTAGACTTGTATCTACACTGCCCTTCCTCCTACCTACAGCTGTATCCACTCTTACTTCATTTTCTTTCCACTCTATGCTAAATTCTGGCATGGAGATTACCTGGACATCTCCCAACCATCTCCCCCAAATTCCTAGTTTAAAGCTCTCTTAATCAGTTGTGCCAGCCTCCATCCTAGAAGTCTATTTCCTTCCCTACTCAGATGAAGTCCATCCCGAGAGAACTGTCCTCTATCCATGAATGCCTCCCAATGGCCATACACCCCAAAGCCCTCCTTATAGCACCACTGCCTAAGCCATCTATTGATAGTCATAATCTTGTCACACCTTTGTTGCCCTTCTCTAGGAACAGGCAGAATCCCACTAAAGATCACCTGAGCCTCAATTTCCTTAAGCGTCCTCCCCAGCCTAGCATAGTCTCCCTTAATACTTTCCAGCGAGAATCTAGCCGTATCATTTGTTCCCACATGAAGGATAATTAGGGGATTCTTTCCCGCTCCCTTTAGAATCCTTTTCAACCTCAGGTCTACATCCCGTATCTTAGCACCTGGAAGACAGCACACCCTCCTATTTTCTGGATCAGCTCTGGTTACAGGCCTATCTATTCTTCTCAGTAAAGAGTCCCCAATCACATAGACCTGCCTTTTCCTAGTGACGGTGCTATTCTCCAGTCTATCCCCTGTTCCCTCTGGCTGCAAGTTCTTTCCATTCCCATTCTCCCTTGTAATCCTTTTTAACCCATCCTGTATCCTCCTGGGGCTCATATTTGGTGTAATCTCCATTAACTCTTCCCTTTTTCCTATAGGACTAACCGCTCTTCTCTTCTTCCTTGCCCTATCATCTTCAGTGACTACCTGCTGAGCCCCTTCTTCATTTTCCAACTCTGCAAACCTATTCTGAAGCTCTATTTCTCCCTCACTAGCCCGTCTTTTCCTCTGCCTAGTTCTTTTAGTCACATGCTTCCACTGGCCACTTTCCTCAACCAGTCTCCCCTCAGAATTCCCTAGTCCTGCTTCCATCTGCAAGTCTGAGCTTTTCCCTTCAGATACCTCATGTCTTTGCTCCATAATCTGCTCAAACCCCTTCCTAAACTCTACCAGACTTTCCACCTGCATCTCCAAACCTCTGATCTTTTCCTCCATCAGCTCTATCAGACGGCATTTCATGCAGAGAAAACTCTTACCAGGTGCCCCCTCCAGGATCATGTACATACCACAGCTTCCACATCCAGTCATCTTCATTGTGTCATCTGCTACATGGGTCACTCCCACTGCCACCTCTGAATCTGTCATAGCCTTCCCACCTAAATCCTGTTAATCTGGGAAACACAAACCACACCAAAACACCACCACCCACAGCAAAACCAAACCCCACACAAGCACCACAAGACAAACTCCCCTTTCAAACTCCCCTGTTTACAGCTCTGTTTGCTAGCTCCTGTGCCGCTGCCTGACTGGCTGCTACCTTTATAGGACCCCCAGTCAGTGAAGCCCCGCCCCCTAATCAGGGCTCAGCTTCTCTCCCAGCACAAAGCCCCTACACATACAGATACTACCAATACAAAACCAAACACACACACACAAATACCTTCTCCTCCAACAGAACTCCCACTCAAACTCCCCTGTTTACAGCTCTGTTTGCTAGCTCCTGTGCCACTGCAGCTGTTGCACAACCTCTGGCTTTTAAGGCCTTCCCTCCTAGGTCAGCCCTACCCCCTTGTTAATCACACCAGGGGAGGGTGATCACAAGGCTGACTGAGGCTGATCACAAGGCTGATTGCATGAATGATAATTCAATTGATGGTATGTTTTACTACTGTATAAAAGTGTCTTTATGTGTGCAAGCTTCCATCCATTGACTTTTATGGGATTTACCCCACATAAGCTTAGAATCAGGCCCATAACACTTCCCCAAAAGTACTGAATAAGTAAAACAATACTACGTTCTTCCCTGCACTTTGCCACGGCTGGATGTCCAATTTTTCAATCTTATATTCTCTAGGGCTTTGCAGGACCAATAAACATGAACCAAATTTTTATTTTAACTGCAAGTCCTGTGCTGATTTAAAGTTAAATGCAACAGTGGGCTTCACATTAAGATAAAGACCTGATTTCAGGTTTATTACCTCTGACAGCCTGAGAAAGGCATGCTTTTTTTAGTTTACTTGTGATTTAGACGGGCTTGCAACAGACTAGTACCTAGAAGAAATGGATATAACATTGTTTTTATTTTATTCTTTTACTCTGATCTGCGGGGATGAAATTGGAGGGACCTACAGAGATTGGAGAAAATAGTTTTTTTTCTGTGCTCTGTTGCTATTTCTTTTCAGTTTTAATTTGCTATTTTATTTTATTTTTGCTGGTGGCTCTGCAATCACTGTAACATAGAGTTTTCCTGAAAGTCATCAGGTTAGGAAAACAGAGCCCAGTGGGTTGGCTAATGGTGACAAATGCAACTCCCTAAGAGTTGTGGGACTTTTTGTTATAGTAATCCTGGCCATGATAAACCCCAAACCCTAATGATTGTGCTTTAGAACAAAGAGGGAGATTGGACGGATAGAAATTTTTGGGGAAAGCTGGATCACAATGTAGCTTCAGCCTATGCAGGTATCCACTGATCATATAATTGTCATATCAGCTTCTATAGTATATCCTATTGTCATGGATAGTTCTGTCATAATCATGGAAATATAATGGTAGTGGGTATTTTCTTTATTTGCATGAGAGCATAACATAAAATGTTAACTCATCTCTAACTTCAGATGTCAGTCTGCATTTAAATCCAAAGTAAACCAAATCTAGACAAGTTAGATGTCTTCAAGTCACCAGGGCCTGATTAAATGCATTCTAGAATACTAAAGGAACTGACTGAGGAGATATCTGAGCCACTAGCAATTATCTTTGAAAAGTTATGGAAGATGGGAGAGATTCCAGAAGTCTGGAAAAGGGCAAATACAGTGCCTGTCTATAAAAAGGGAAATGAGGACAACCTGGGGAATTACAGACCAGTCCGCTTAACTTCTGTACCCGGAAAGATAATGGAGCAAATAATTAAGCAATCAATTTGCAAACACCTAGAAGATAATAAGGTGATGAGTAGCAGTCAGCATGGATTTGTCAAGAACAAATCATGTCAGACCAACCTGATAGCTTTCTTTGAGCCTTGTGGATAGGGGGGAAGTGGTAGATGTGGTATATCTTGACTTTAGTAAGGCTTTTGATACTGTCTTGCATGACTTTCCCCTAAACAAACTAGGGAAATACAACCTAGATGGAGCTACTATAAGGTGGGTGCATAACTGGTTGGAAAATCATTTTGAGAGAGTCGTTATCCATGGTTCACAGTCATGCTGGAAGAGCATAATGAGTGGGGGTCCTGCAGCGATTGGTTCTGGGTCTGGGTATTCTGTTCAATATCTTCATCAATGATTTAGATAATAGCATAGAGAGTACACTTATAAAGTTTGTGGACGATACCAAACTGGGAGGGATTGCAAGTGCTTTGGTGGATAGGATTATAATTCAAAATGATCTGGACAACTGGAGAAATGGACTGAAGTAAATAGGATGAAATTCAATAAGGACAAATGCAAATCCACTTAGGAAGGAACAATCAGTTGCACGCATACAAAATGGGAAATGACTGCTTAGGAAGGAGTACTGTGGAAAGGGATCTTGGGGTCATAGTGGACCACAAGCTAAATATAAGTCAACAGTGTAACACTGTTGCAAAAAAAGCAAACATCATTCTGGGACGTATTAGCCGGCATATTGTAAGGAAGACACGAGAAGTAATTCTTCCGCTCTACTCCATGCTGATTAGGCCTCAACTGGAGTCTTGTGTCCAGTTCTGGGTGCCACATTTCAGGAAAGATGTGGACAAATTGGAGAAAGTCCAGAGAAGAAAAGCAACAAAAATGATTAAAGGTCTAGAAAACATGACCTATGAGGGAAGATTGAAAAAATTGGTTTGGGTTAGTCTGGAAAAGAGAAGACTGAGAGGGGACATGATAACAGTTTTCAAGTACATAAAACGTTATTACAAGGAGGAGGGAGAAGAATTGTTCTTCTTAACCTCTGAGGATAGGACAGGAAGCAATGGGCTTAAATTGCAGCAAGGGTGGTTTTGGTTGGACATAAGGAAAAACTTCCTGTCAGGATGGTTAAGGACCGGAATAAATTGCCGAGAGAGGTTGGTGTATCTCCATGATTGGAGATTTTTTAAGAGCAGGTTGGACAAACACCTGTCCAGGATGGTCTAGATTGGGGTCGGCAACCTTTCAAAGAAGAGGAGCCATTTTTTTGTTTTTGTCTTTGACCAAAATATTTCGAGAGCTGCATCACACGCAAAGCTACTGGTAGAGTTAAAATTTATCAACTAATAATAATTGAACATATTAAAGTTATTACTACTCACCATTACTTTTAATGCAACTAGAATCTAGGTGCTTCAGTGAGGACTGTACCAGACTGCCCACAGCCCACAGTGTTAGATCATGCTGGGTCCATGCCGCTGCATCTTCACTGATATCTTTAGCTAGGGTAACTACATTAAAGCTAGCAGAGCAGCAATCATGCTTCTGATTGCAATGTAGGGACACCCCCTGCGTTTGTACAGCACCTAGCACAATGGGGATCTGATCTTAGTTGGTGCCTACTGATGTTACTGACATACAGATAAGTTTGGACTCATCTCTCCTGCAAATTCTTGCATTCAGATTTGGGTTTGTTAAAATGCATTTGCTACAGGGCCTGCAGTGATGTGACAGACCCTCAGGTGAAGCTCTGATTAAGACCAGTATCCTGGCAGGGTGTCACAGTAATGCGATGTCACTGTACAATATGTGTGCTCCCTGGGGGCTGAGTGGTCTCTGCCGTTCTGAATCATGGGGTGCCAGAAGCATTGCGTACCTGAGACGACACAATAACAACAACCGTGCTGCGGTGGATTATGTGCTTATGAGAACCTCACCCTGGCTTTGTATCAGACTCCGAATCCCCTGCAGGCAAACCTCCCATCTCTTCTGTGGGGTGCAAGTCTTCCTTGATTACAAAGCAGGAAATTGGGGTGTAGGAGGGGGTGCAGGGTCTGGGAGGGAGTTTGGGTGCAGGAGTGAGTTCTGACCTGGGGAAGGGGGTTGGGGTGCGGGAGGGGGTGCGAGGTGCAGGCTCTGGCCAGGAGGCACTTACCACATGTGGCTCCCAGCTGGTGGCACAGCAGGGCTCAGCAGGCTACCTGCCTGCCCACGCCCCATGCCTCTCCCGGAAGTGGCTGACTGCTGGCATGTCTCTATGCACCACTGGCAAGGGGGGAAGCGGCTCCGCGCAATGCCCCCGGCCCCAACACCGTCCTCATAGCTCCCATTGGCTGGGAACTGGCCAGTAGGAACTGCAGGCATGAGCTGTGCACGGAGACCCGCTGCACCCCTTTCCCAAGCGGTGCACAGAGACATGCCAAGAGCCAGCTGCTTCTGGGAGCAGTGTGGGGCCAGGGCAGGCATGCAGGGCAGGTAAGCGCCTCCCGGCCAGAGCCTCCACCTTGCACCCCATCAAAGAATGCTTCCCACAAGGGGGCAGCCAAAGAACACATGCAGAGCCGCAGGTTGCTGACCCCTGGTCTAGATAATACTTAGTCCTGCCATAAGTGCAGGGGACTGGACTAGATGATCTCTCGAGGTCCCTTCCAGTCCAATGATTCTATGACTATGAAATAAGACTTTTTGCCACATTTCCTAATTTGATGTGTTCCAACTCCAGTTTGTACTAGAAATAAAAGCACAGTACTGTGGGACAGATCCTTTGCTGATGTAAATCGGCAGCAATGGAACAATACCAATTTATACCAGCTAACTATTTGACCCTGTAATAAAGCATGTATCACACAAGGTAATGCAATTCTAGTGCAGTGCTTTCAAACTGAATTTTCTAAGGCAGCTTTTCTACTCATTTTTGTGCTTAGCTTTTTGAAGATTCATTTTCATCCTTTTAGGATGGCCATATGTTTGTGTGTCATATTGCCAGAGAGACCCATATTTTTGGTGTTGTAGCGAGACTTGACATGGATCTGAGCCCATTAGTTATTGGCAGTAGTATTACATGTTTTTTTTTGCAGTCTGTCTAAAGAATTTCACTGGAAAAGCTTCATTCCCCTCGCAATGTGCTATCATGATGATATTCATCATCACAGTATAGAACAGTAAACTCACAGCAAGTATCAAATGTGGAACTTCGGACCAAAGAGGGAAGAAGTAGATTCCAATAATGGCTAAAAAAACAGAGCTCACTTTTAAGATCTGTATATATACATTTTCTTGGCCTGCACAGACTTTGTTTTGTGTTCAAATCCTGACTTGCATATGAACAGAGGTATCTGAGCATGCAAATCGGAGTTTATATAAATGCACTGGAATCTGGTCTCTAAGGTGCCACAAGTACTCCTTTTCTTTTTGCGAATACAGACTAACACGGCTGTTACTCTGAAACCTGTAAGAAGCATGTGCACAGGTTAGCGTGCATGTTTGCAAATATAGCCATATTGTTTTGGGCTGCCCCACATTCTCCTGATGGTGAACAGATCACATGTGACTGAAGGGAGTAAACTCCACAGAGGAATGGGAATTGCTTCGGCTAGTGCAAAGAGGTATAAGTCGGGCCACTGTGATCACATTTAAAGATGGAATATTTAGCCTGGCTCTTGCGCCTTTTCTTTTTAGAACTCTTCTACTCTGACATTGCCCTCCAAGGAATGCTGGCAGCCCCATTGCTTGGATCACTCAAAACACTTGTGTCACAGTGGGGCTTCCATCACTTCCCTGGAAGCCTATAGCATAGTCCAGTGGATCTTGTTTACTATTGAGAAGACTGGAAAAATTACCGTACTCTCTAGGGAATAAGCTCGCATTGTCAGGGGAAGGGACTAAATAGAAACAATGGGGAAAATACCTGTGACGGAGGCAGAATTCATGGCTTTTTTATTTCTTCCTAATGTATTCTCCATTAAAGCTCTGTAAAATGCTTTATCAGGGCCCTTTGTAGCTCTCTCTCATTTTATGGTTATTTGACTCTAGCTCATTTTTATGTTCATATCACCGGTTTATTGGATTGGACTGCTGACTACAAGAGTGTCGGCAGTGGAATATCACATTACTGAAATGAAAGAAAATTCAACTATTGTACATTTTGATGCTATTCATTGAGCTAAACAGAATCATACCTTGATATGTTCAATCCTTCTCTTTCCCAGGAGCTTGACACTAGTTTTTGTTTCACATACACTTAGGGCTGTTCTGAGGAGTGGGTAAATTACTAAAATAGTGCCCCACCCTACATCAAAAGTGAACATCCTAAACCAGTTAAATAGTCATAAGGCAGAGTGTAAGGCATTCTAGCTGAATCTAAATTATACTTCAGCTCAAATTTTGGCCCAAAGTACTGGGGAAGGGAAATACTGTAGTGATCCCTAAGGAGGGAGGGGTACAAACAAATCAGTTAGAATGGCATCAGGCTATCCTCTTTGTAGTTATCTGTAGATAATGATAGACCCTTGAATCTTGTGTCAAAACTTTAATATTAAATCTTAGCCCAGAAGTTTTCCAGATACAAATCTGAGCTGAAAAAGCAACTATAGAGTTTAATACAAGATGACACATTTTCTACAAAAATCTCTGTTTAAAAAACAACAAGAAACAAACAAACAAAAAATAAAACAATCAGAAATTTTTATTCCCCCCATGACAAATTTAATCTCACTTAAGGGCTCCAATTGGCACCTGAAAGAGAAACACTGTACAACTTAAACTAAGTCCCTTAAATTTCATTATTTTCACTGATATATCCAATAAGCAACATTGTCATTTACCCTGAGAACTAAACAGTGGTGTCCACTAGGCTAAATAATGGCTTGCCATGTGTAGATCAGCTAGGGAGGCAAGAAGGAGCTGACCCAGGGAAATAACTTTTTACCATATTGATAGAATCGCACAATACATGTGGAATCAGTGATCACCTTGGTGGGAGGAAATTTAGTTACAGGGGTATAAGAGTTTAGAACTAGAAGTAATGAGATTAAATTAATGAGAGAATTTCCTAACACTAAAATCTTATACTGCAGAATAATTTTCTAAGGGAAGTGGTGGGAACTCTACGGTTTGAGTCATTTAAAACTGGCCTGTAGAAACTGCTAGAAAATATACTGTAGGGAATAATCCTGCAGTGGTAGGGAGATGGATTAGATGGCCTAAAAAGTCTTTTTCATCTCTATTGTCTCTGATTGCCTGCATTAATATTTTCTGCAGCTCCAGTGAAAACAAGAGAGATTCCTTTAGTGACATTCCAGTTATAGAAACTGAAAGGATGAGCTTTTAATTTCTTAATGACTTTACCTAAGTGAAGAACAATGACCTTTCCTTTAAGGAGAAGAACAAGAGACACATTTATTAACTGAAAAGACAAGAAGATGCCAGTGTGTCAGCTTAAATCTGAGTGGAAAGATCAAACATTGAATTCGAAATCTGTGATAGGAAGTCCCTTCTGACACCTGCAAGTATAATGTATGTTTAATAAAGGAAGAACAATTTCCTTCTTGTAAAAGTGCTTGGAATTTCTAATTCATTTGGTTCAATAGTTATTAAAACTTTGGCTGTGTACCTTGCTTCAGCATTTTTTATAGTATCTTTTGTTTTTCATGAGGACAATTTGACAGTTGTTCTATTCTTGTATGTGGGCTTGGCAGAATTCAGTTTTTTTCTATAATTTTGATGGATAATATAGTATAACCATTTTTATTTTATAGATCTAAATTTTCACAGTTGCAAGAAACTATGGGAGGGGTCAGACGATAACCATTTAATGACAGGTGTTGAGAGTCAAAGAGTTAAAGCTTTTTATAACGGTTAAAACAAAAGTGGCATCACAGGTCAATATATATAAACTACATATTCTTAAGTCAAACTAAATTCTCAGACAGCATTTTTTTACTTTGCCTAGCTGTATATTTCTGTTATTATCACTAGAAATATTTTTTCGTGTGTGTGTGTACAGTGAAATTGATGTTTATCGACACTTACCAACAAATATCTAATGCTTCTAAACCTACATACATTCTTTGTGTCTGATCAAAGCTCATTTACAATTCTCTGGACATGTAAAGGCTGGGGGAGGCTGGTAAGGGAGTAAGTTACAGTTATACGCACCTTAAGGCCTATGAGCCTTACGCTGCTCAGGTGATGTAGATGGGCTTGAGCATAAATGAGAATCAGGCCCTCTGTATTTTACAATAACCTAAATCTAAGGGTTGGATTCTGCTTCCACTGAAGTCATTAGAAAAACTATTGGTTTCAATAAGATTAGGATCAAGCCTTAAATCAGGAAATATATATAGAATATTACATTATATGTGGAAATAATAACAATTTAAAGTGGAATAGTGCCTACATGTTAGAGCAGGGGATGTGGGGTAAGGACTTCTGGGTTGTATTCCCACTTAAATACTGATCCAATTTGACCATGGCAAGTCAAATAACCTTGGTGTGCACCCTGTAAATAAGTTTGTCACGGAAGACAAGCCTGGGGGTGGGAAGTGTGACACCGACTTTTGCCTCACCCAGAGCTGGAGAGCAGTCAGCCTTGCAGCCACTCAGCAGCAATTATTACAGCCTCAGGCTGTAACACTGGCTGTAGCCCACTTATGTGCCACTTATGTGCTGTTGGCCAGAGCAGTACAGGCTGTTGTAATAGCCCTGAACCAGTCAGCGTGAGTGGATACAAAGCACCAGTGTGAGTGGAGAATTCTAATCAGTAGCATTTTACATTCACTTGGCACGAGTGTAAATGGCCACTACGCAAGGCACAAGGCTCTGCAGAATCCATCCTAGTGCCTCAATACCCAGTAGTGCCAATAAACTATTCCTTCAGTGCTCTTTGTTTCAAGATTTGCAGGGCAGTGTGTTAAAGACACAGCACCAATATGCATTTTCTGGTAGCTTTGGCAGTTTTCTAGTCACAGAGAGTAGCAGCTGACCAAGAGCTACCTTAACAGAAGGTCAGTGACTCAGAAGGAAGAGTCAAACATGAGCTTTTCATACTGTTGTGGTTTCCCCATAAACAAAGAGCAAAATGTGTTTTCAGCATCAATGACTGTCTTTTAGTTCAGGTTTAGGATAGCAACCAAGAGAGAGAATAAATGTGAAGGGCCCCAGATACCTCATTGTGACTCAGGGAATCCAACTGTTAAACATGATATAAGCAAATGAAGAAGCACACCCAAAGACTCCAGGAAAGAGACACCAAACTGTTCTGTAACATTCTGTATCTGAACTTAAACAGAAAATAGCAGCTGGGCTGTGGCTGCCCCTGCAGCTGGTTGGGAGACCCCTCTACTTTTAAAGGAGCACTGCACAGAAGACAAAATGAAAGTTGGCACTGGGGGCAAAGTAGCTTTTCACACTCCCTATTCTGGCTTGTTGTAAGTTATGGCAGCACTCTCCCCAATGCTGATGAAAGGAGGACATTTTGTTTATCCAGTAACATGCTGAGACCACTGCATGCAGCTAGAATACCAATCGTTATCCTTTTTGCTGAAAGCAGCTAACAGGAGGCCTTTCTGAAACCTTAGCATTGGGTTGGCAACCTTTGGCACACAGCCCATCAGGGTAAGCCACTGGCAGGCCTCCATATGTTTTGTTTACGTTGACTGTCCGCAGGCACGGCCCCCCTGCAGATCCCAGTGGCCGCAGTTCGCTGTTCCCAGCCAATGGGAGTTGCGGGAAGTGGCAGCCAGCATGTCCCTGCAGCCCGTACTGCTTTCTGCAGCTCCCATTGGCTGGGAACAGCGAACTATGAGTCTATGTCCACACTACCGTGGTAAATTGACCTAAGTTACGCAACTCCAACTACATGAATAATGTAGCTGGAGTCTATGTAGGTTAAGTCAATTTACTGTAGTGTCTACACCATGCTGGGTTGACAGGAGACACTCTCACGTTGACTTACTTTACTCCTCTCATTCCTGGTGAAGTACTGGGGTCGACTGGAGAGTGCTCTGCCATCGATTAACAGGTCTTCACTTGTCCCACTAAATCAACCCCCGGTGCACTGACCGCCGGAGCGTCGATCCCATGGTAGTCTAGACATAGCCTGAGCCTAAAATAGTGAACTGCTGTTATAGTGTATCCATGGTATCTAAGTAAGGTTGCCAACCCTCCAGGATTGGGCTGGAGGCTCCAGGAATTAAAGATTAATCTTTAATTAAAGATTCTGTCATGTGATTAAATTGGCAACCCTATATCAAAGGCCCTTCTTTAGTGGCACTATAGCGTAGTGGGTAGGCTGCTAGAGTAGGATGCCAGAAGTCTGGGTTCTATTCTCAGCTTTTATATTAACTTGCTCTGTGACTCTTTTGTCTATTAGATTACAAGGTTTTGGGGGCAAGGATGTCTCTTGCTATATGTATGTACAGTGCCTAGTACAAAGGGGTCCCTGTCTCAATATATTTAGCTCTATAAATTGAAGCTTAAGGGATGACTTGATTGCAGACTATAAGTATTTACATGGGGAACAAATACTTGATAATGGGCTCTTCAGTCTAGTAGAGAAAGATATAACACAGACCAATAACCGAAAGTCGAAACTAGACAAATTCAGATGGAAATAAGGCATCATTTTTAATAGTGAGAGTAATTAACCATTGTTCCAATGTACCAGCTGCAGTGAGGGATTCTTCATAACTGATGATTTTTAAATCAAGTGTGGATGTTTTTCTAAGTGAACTGGTATAGGAATTATTTTGGGGAAGTTCTATGGCCTGCTATATACAAGAGGGCAGAATAGATTAATAGAATAGAATAGATTAGAATAGAATAAATGGTCCCTTCTGGCTTTGGATCTGACTCATTTGGGATCTCTAGGCAATATTGCAATACAAATAATATACTTAAGAAGAGCAACTGTGTGTGTGGAAAAGTAATCATGGCCTTCAATGTGCCTAGAAAAGCTTTGTCCTCACTAAGCTGGTAATATTTTTATTATTATATTATCGCAAAGCATCTTAGCCCTGGTCTACACTAGGACTTTAGGTCGAATTTAGCAACGTTAAATCGATTTAAACCTGCACCCGTCCACACAGTGAAGCCCTTTATTTCGACTTAAAGGGCCCTTAAAATCGATTTCCTTACTCCACCCCTGACAAGTGGATTAGCGCTTAAATCGACGTTCCCGGCTCGAATTTGGGGTACTGTGGACACAATTCGATGGTATTGGCCTCCGGGAGCTATCCCAGAGTGCTCCATTCTGACCGTTCTGGACAGCACTCTCAACTCAGATGCACTGGCCAGGTAGACAGGAAAAGAACCGCAAACTTTTGACTCTCATTTCCTGTTTGGCCAGCGTGGCAAGCTGCAGGTGACCATGCAGAGCTCATCAGCACAGGTGACCATGATGGAGTCCCAGAATCGCAAAAGAGCTCCAGCATGGACCGAACGGGAGGTACGGGATCTGATCGCTGTTTGGGGAGAGGAATCCGTGCTATCAGAACTCCGTTCCAGTTTTCGAAATGCCAAAACCTTTGTGAAAATCTCCCAGGGCATGAAGGACAGAGGCCATAACAGGGACCCGAAGCAGTGCCGCGTGAAACTGAAGGAGCTGAGGCAAGCCTACCAGAAAACCAGAGAGGCGAACAGCCGCTCTGGGTCAGAGCCCCAAACATGCCGCTTCTATGATGAGCTGCATGCCATTTTAGGGGGTTCAGCCACCACTACCCCAGCCGTGTTGTTTGACTCCTTCAATGGAGATGGAGGCAATACGGAAGCAGGTTTTGGGGACGAAGAAGATGATGATGATGAGGAGGTTGTAGATAGCTCACAGCAAGCAAGCGGAGAAACCGGTTTTCCCGACAGCCAGGAACTGTTTCTCACCCTAGACCTGGAGCCAGTACCCCGCGAACCCACCCAAGGCTGCCTCCTGGACCCAGCAGGCGGAGAAGGGACCTCTGGTGAGTGTATCTTTTAAAATGCTATACATGGTTTAAAAGCAAGCATGTGAAAGGATTACTTTGACCTGGCATTTGCGGTTCTCCTAGATGTAGTCCTAAAGCCTTTGCAAAAGGTTTCTGGGGAGGGCAGCCTTATTTCGTCCTTCATGGTAGGACACTTTACCACTCCAGGCCAGTAACACATACTCGGGAATCACTGTAGAACAAAGCATTGCAGTGTATGTTTGCTGGCATTCAACCAAAATCCGTTCTTTATCTCTCTGTGTTATCCTCAGGAGAGTGAGATATAATTCATGGTCACCTGGTTGAAATAGAGTGCTTTTCTTCAGGGACACTCAGAGGTGCCCGTTCCTGCTGGGCTGTTTGCCTGTGGCTGAACAGAAATGTTCCCCGCTGTTAGCCACAGGGAGGGGGGAAGGTTGAGGGGGTAGTCACGCGGTGGGAGGAGGCAAAATGCGACCTTGTAACGAAAGCACATGTGCTATGTATGTAATGTTAACAGCAAGGTTTACCCTGAAAGAGTGTAGCGACTGTTTTATAAAATGTGTCTTTTTAAATACCGCTGTCCCTTTTTTTTCCTCCACCAGCTGCATGTGTTTCAATGATCACAGGATCTTCTCCTTCCCAGAGGCTAGTGAAGCTTAGAAAGAAAAAAAAAACGCACTCGCGATGAAATGTTCTCCGAGCTCATGCTGTCCTCCCACACTGACAGAGCACAGACGAATGCGTGGAGGCAAATAATGTCAGAGTGCAGGAAAGCACAAAATGACCGGGAGGAGAGGTGGAGGGCTGAAGAGAGTAAGTGGCGGGCTGAAGAGAGTAAGTGGCGGGCTGAAGACAGGGCTGAAGCTCAAATGTGGCGGCAGCGTGATGAGAGGAGGCAGGATTCAATGCTGAGGCTGCTGCAGGACCAAACCAGAATGCTCCAGTGTATGGTTGAGCTGCAGCAAAGGCAGCTGGAGCACAGACTGCCACTGCTGCCCCTCTGTAACCAACCGCCCTCCTCCCCAAGTTCCATAGCCTCCACACCCAGACGCCCAAGAACGCGGTGGGGGGCCTCCGGCCAACCAGCCACTCCACCACAGAGGATTGCCCAAAAAAAAGAAGGCTGTCATTCAATAAATTTTAAAGTTGTAAACTTTTAAAGTGCTGTGCTTAAAGTGCTGTGTGGCATTTTCCTTCCCTCCTCCACCACCCCTCCTGGGATACCTTGGTAGTCATCTCTCTATTTGTGTGATGAATGAATAACGAATGCATGACTGTGAAGCAGCAATGACTTTATTGCCTCTGCAAGCGGTGATTAAAGGGAGGAGGGGCGGGTGGTTAGCTTACAGGGAAGTAGAGTGAACCAAGGGGCGGGGGGTTTCATCAAGGAGAAACAAACAGAACTTTCACACCGTAGCCTGGCCAGTCATGAAACTGGTTTTCAAAGCTTCTCTGATGCGTACCGCGCCCTCCTGTGCTCTTCTAACCGCCCTGGTGTCTGGCTGCGCGTAACCAGCAGCTAGGCGATTTGCCTCAGCCTCCCACCCCGCCATAAACGTCTCCCCCTTACTCTCACAGATATTGTGGAGCACACAGCAAGCAGTAATAACAGTGGGAATATTGGTTTCGCTGAGGTCTAAGCGAGTCAGTAAACTGCGCCAGCGCGCCTTTAAACGTCCAAATGCACATTCTACCACCATTCTGCACTTGCTCAGCCTGTAGTTGAACAGCTCCTGACTACTGTCCAGGCTGCCTGTGTACGGCTTCATGAGCCATGGCATTAAGGGGTAGGCTGGGTCCCCAAGGATACATATAGGCATTTCAACATCCCCAACAGTTATTTTCTGGTCTGGGAATAAAGTCCCTTCCTGCAGCTTTTGAAACAGACCAGAGTTCCTGAAGATGCGAGCATCATGGACCTTTCCCGGCCATCCCACGTTGATGTTGGTGAAACGTCCCTTGTGATCCACCAGAGCTTGCAGCACTATCGAAAAGTACCCCTTGCGGTTTATGTACTCGGCGGCTTGGTGCTCCGGTGCCAAGATAGGGATATGGGTTCCGTCTATAGCCCCACCACAGTTAGGGAATCCCATTGCAGCAAAGCCATCCACTATGACCTGCACATTTCCCAGGGTCACTACCCTTGATATCAGCAGATCTTTGATTGCGTGAGCTACTTGCATCACAGCAGCCCCCACAGTAGATTTGCCCACTCCAAATTGATTCCCAACTGACCGGTAGCTGTCTGGCATTGCAAGCTTCCACAGGGCTATCGCCACTCGCTTCTCAACTGTGAGGTCTGCTCTCATCCTGGTATTCATGCGCTTCAGGGCAGGGGAAAGCAAGTCACAAAGTTCCATGAAAGTGCCCTTACGCATGCGAAAGTTTCGCAGCCACTGGGAATCGTCCCAGACCTGCAACACTATGCGGTCCCACCAGTCTG
Source organism: Lepidochelys olivacea (assembly GCF_965140295.1). NCBI lineage: Eukaryota > Metazoa > Chordata > Testudines > Cheloniidae > Lepidochelys > Lepidochelys olivacea. The sequence continues at coordinate 20,794,486 of NC_140412.1, read as the reverse complement.
TGCTTGTTTCCCGAGCCCAGAATCGGCGTTCCACAGCATGAACCTGCCCCATTAGCACCATGATGCATGCATTGGCAGGGCCCATGCTTTCAGAGAAATCTGTGTCCATGTCCTGATCACTCACGGGACCGCGCTGACGTCGCCTCCTCGCCCGGTATCGCGTTGCCATGTTCTGGTGCTGCATATACTGCTGGATAATGCGTGTGGTGGTTGATGTGCTCCTAATTGCCAAAATGAGCTCAGCGGCCTCCATGCTTGCCTTGGTATGGCGTCCGCACAGAAAAAAGGCGCGGAACGATTGTCTGCCGTTGCTCTGACGGAGGGAGGGGCGACTGACGACACGGCTTACAGGGTTGGCTTCAGGGAGCTAAAATCAACAAAGGGTGTGCCTGTACATCAAGGAGTATTTCAGGCAGGACTGCACGGAGGGTTCCAATAAGAAATGGTGCACCTAAGTTATCGTTCTTATTGGAACAAGGAGGTTAGCCTGGCCTCTGATTGATACATGGCTAGATTTACCTCGCTGCACCTTCTCTGTGAGTGACTGCAGTGTGATCTAGACAGGGGAGGAGGAAAATGAGTACAAAACAAATCTGGTCTATTTCTTGTTCTGACCCACTCCATCTATCTTTTACATCTTTGGCTGGCAGCAGACAGTGCAGAAGGACTGCATGCCATCCACATCTCATGGCTGCTTGGCAGAAGATGGTACAGTACGACTGCTAGCCATCTTCATCTCTTGCCTGCCTGGCATAAGATGGTACAATACGACTGCTAGCAATCCTCATCTCTTGCCTGCCTGGCAGAAGATGGTACAGTACGACTGCTAGCAGTCCGTATCGCCTGCCCGCTCACCATAAGACGGTTCAATAGGACTGCAGGACTAAAGAGAATGACCTGGTCAAGTCACTCCAAATTTAGTCCCTGCGCCCATGTCTGCCCAGGCGCTCCCAGCCGACGTGGCCAGGAGCACCTCGGACACGACGAGGACGACTACCAATCGTATTGCACCGTCTGCTGCCAGAAGGCAATGGGTTGCTGCTACTGTGCAGCAAAGCCGTACCGCGTCTGCCAGCACCCAGGAGACATAGGGTGACGGTTACCTGAGCTGGCTCCATGCTTGCCGTGGTATGGTGTCTGCACAGGTAACTCATGAAAAAAGGCGCGAAACGATTGTCTGCCCTTGCTTTCACGGAGGGAGGGAGGGAACGGGGGCCTGACGACACGTACCCAGAACCACCCGCAACAATGTTTTAGCCCCATCAGAGTGCTCCATTGTGAGTGCTCTGGACAGCACTCTCAGATGCCCGATTGTTTGCCATTGCTCTGACGCTGGGAGGGGCGCTTACAGGGTTGGCTTCAGGGAGCTAAAATCAACAAAGGGGGTGGCTTTACATCAAGGAGTATTTCAGGCAGGACTTCACGGAGGGTTCCAATAAGAAATGGTGCACCTAAGTTATTGTCCTTATTGGAACAAGAAGGTTAGCCTGGCCTCTGATTGATACATGGCTAGATTTACCTCGCTGCACCTTCTCTGTAAGTGACTGCAGTGTGATCTAGAAGAATGAGTCCCCTAGACAGGGGAGGGGGGGAAGCAAATCTGGTCTATTTCTTGTTTTGATCCACTCCATCTATCTTTTACATCTTTGGCTGGCAGCAGACGGTGCAGAAGGACTGCATGCCATCCACATCTCATGGCTGCTCGGCAGAAGATGGTACAGTACGACTGCTAGCAGTCCATATCGCCTGCCCGCTCACCATAAGACGGTTCAATAGGACTGACTGCAGGACTAAAGAGAATGACCTGCTCAAGTCACTCCAAATTTAGTCCCTGCGCCCATGTCTGCCCAGGCGCTCCTGATCGACCTCACAGAGGCGACCAGGAGCACCTCAGACATGACGATGATGGCTACCAGTCGTACTGTACCGTCTGCTGCCACAAGGCAAGGGGTTGCTGCTACTGTGTAGCAATGCCGTACCGCGTCTGCCAGCACCCAGGAGACATAGGGTGACGGTTACCTGAGCGGGCTCCATGCTTGCCATGGTATGGCGTCTGCACAGGTAACTCAGGAAAAAAGGCGCGAAATGATTGTCTGCCCTTGCTTTCACGGGGGGAGGGAGGGAACGGGGGCCTGACGATATGTACCCAGAACCACCCGTGACAATGTTTTAGCCCCATCAGGCATTGGGATATCAACCCAGAATTCCAATGGGCAGTGGAGACTGCGGGAACTGTGGGATAGCTACCCACAGTGCAACGCTCCAGAAGTCGACGCTTGCCTCGGTACTGTGGAAGCGCTCCGCCGAGTTAATGCACTTAATGCACTTAGAGCATTTTCTGTGGGGACACACACACTCGAATATATAAAACCGATTTCTAAAAAACCGACTTCTATAAATTCGACCTAATTTCGTAGTGTAGACATACCCTTAGGACCTCTTTGACATGAAGTGTGCTCAGCAAGCACATTATTGTTAGGGCTAGGATTCTCTCTTGCATGCTATGTAAACCAGTAAAAATAAAATATTTCAATCTGTTTAAAATGTATATTGCTTTTATTTTAAAGCAGCTCGAGATTGAATGCCCCTACAATGCTCTAAAAAACAGCTAATAGGAAGCCCCACAATTTACTTCCTTTTATTTTCATTCTTGTTTTATGCTGTGCTGGACAGTGTCTTATTTATGTGCCATTCATGAACCTGTCCTCAGAGGTACATTAAATGATTAAGTAACTGCCCACGACCTATTCAGAAAAACTTGTGAATCAAGAGATTAGTTACATATGATCAAAATTTTACTTTGACTCTTCAGGAATTAAAGGGCCTCTTGTTTCAATAAACAAATTAATAAACACATAAAAATTACAACCCTGCAGAGACTAATCTGAGGACCACTTTAATTTAGGACTATATTTTCTGAAATAAAAGATGGATGATCCCTGTCATTGAGGCGTGATCTTGCTACAAATGAAGTCAGTTGTCTTTGTGGCCCTAGTCAATTCCCTTTGGCTTGGACAGGGCAGGATTGAAATCCTGAATTCGCACCCCTCCACACACACCAAAAACAATATACTTAGTTTTTGATGAAAACTGATTTTTTTGCACCATTTCCATTCATTTGGAAAGGCATTTTCCTTCAAAGATATGTTTAACCAGAAAATGTTCTGTCATCTGTACATTGGCCTGTGATGCACGCAAATACCCATTTCACTATAAAACAGTCATCACATATAGCACAGTGAGCAAAGCAACAGTCATGAATAAATTCTGCCCTGGATGTTCATGCATGGGGCTTCCATTAACCTCCAAGAGGAACTGTGCGGGTAGCTGCTGCTGTGTAAGGTGTGCGAAGTGGTGACCGAGGTCAAAAGATGTCCTTCTCTGTTGGAAGGCAGGGATCTGGCGGCTCAGCAAGGCAGAGAGCTTCAGACTGCAACTAAGAGCAGCTTCTGAATTTCTGTGATGTCAAGTAAGAATTCAGTAAAGTAACTGCCAAATACAAGCTCTTCTGGTTTTAATTAAAAGAACACCACAAGAACAGCATGTGGGCATCCAAAAGCTTACATTGATTATATGGAAGGGATGATATACAGTGCCCTGGTCTATGCTATGAACTTATGTCAGCATAACTAAGTCACTCAGGGCCACCGTACAACCCTGAGCGATGCAGTTATGCTGACTGAACTCCCGGTGTAGACAGCACTATGTCAACAGGAAGGCTTCTACCATCGACATGGCTACTGTCTCTTTGGGAGCTGGATTAAGTAGGCTGATGGGAGAAGTTCTCCTGTCGGTGTAGGTAGCATCTTCACTCTGCGTTACAGCTGTACCCGTACAGAGTTGTAAGCCTAGATGAGTATATGCAAGTGTTTCTTATTTAAGACAAAGCTCCTCATGCCCCATAGCCTGATGTGAGAGCTCTTCTCCTGCTACTGTCCTACCCTGGAATCTGGTACTAATGAGGGCCCTGATACTAATGAGACTCCCAGCTCTGACAGAACAGGTGAGGAATCCTAGGCAGCTGTCCCACTCCATGGGTGTTCCTCCTCTCCCCCCTCCCATCCCGGTACAATGAGCCCAATTTGCCAGAAGATTTTCTTGTCTCCCACCTCATAGAGCAAGTGGCCTGAAATGGCCTTCCAACTCCTTGCCCATTCCACACCCACCTGTGTAGCTGCAGCTCCATGCTGCAAAAGTCCTTTGGGCAGAAATTTCATTTCCCCTCCTGCCAGACCAATCATTTTGTGCCCTGCTAATAACTATATGTGACATTCCCCTGGTGTTATCTGGACTGGTGATCTGCTAGGACACTCCAGTTTTCGAGTCTGGGAGCCAGCCTTACCCTGCTCTGCTGTGAGAACCCCCACTCCCGGGCTGTTCACGCACAGCCTCTGGCATGTAAGCTGCTCCCAGCTACGTGAGCGATGCATTTTTGGCCAGCTGCTGCTTGGATTGTGCAACCGAATGACACTAGCCAATATCTCTGGTCCCAGACACAACCCTAGGAACCTCCATCGTGCAGTGTCCAGTTATGCCCGCTGGACGCTGCAAGCTTATATGAGTTCATCAATTTAACAAAGAAATTGATATGTACCAGGCTTGTTATCCCAAGGGGTGTCTCTGACACGCTTCAAACCAAATGCACTGCTTCAGGTAGAATAAACAAACAAATGTATTAACTACAAAAGATAGATATAAAGTGATTATAAGTCAAAGCACAACAAGTCAGATTTGGTCAAATGAAATAAAAGCAAAACGCATTCTAAGATGATCTGGACTCCAGGACCGGCTCTAGGCACCAGCAAAGCAAGCACGTGCTTGGGGCGGCACAATTCCAGGGGTGGCACAATCTGGCGGCACAATTTTTTTTTTGCTTGGGCAATTGCGCTCTCGGAGCTTGGGGTGGCAAATTTTTCGCTTGGGGTGGCAAAAAACCTAGAGCCGGCCCTGCTTGGCACTTCCAGTTCCCTTAGAAACTTAGGTGCTTCTCACGACAGGCTGGCTAGTTGCCCTTCAGCCAGGCTGTCCCCTTTGATAAGCGCTTCAGTTGCTTGGTGGTGGTGTCTGTAGATGAAAGGGGCAGAGAGAGAGCATGGCAAATGTTTCTCCCTTATATCATGTTTTTTCTTCCCTCTTGGCTTCTCCCTCCCCCTTCAGAAGTCAGGTGAGCATCGTAGTCCCGAACTGACCAAGGGAAGGGGGATGACTCACTCAAGAGTCCAACAGATCCTCTGTTGCTGCCTAGGCCAGTGTCCTTTGTTCCTGTGAGACTGGGCTGGGTTTGTCCCATACATGCCCTGATGAGGTGTGAACTGTCCCTCTTCTCCTGGAGAGTTTTGCCTGGGCTTGTTTTAAGCCACGAGGACACATTTTCAGCCTCATAATTATATACATGTAATTACAACACATAACATTACTGTAATGCTCAGTGCCTCATGAACCTTCCAAAGACATCCAACATGACAAACTTTGCATTGGATACCACACAATCATATTATAAGGATGAACATGGGGGTGGAGGGTGTTTCCCCAAGGCACAGAGCGTCACCCAGGTACTGTGTCCCAATTCAGAAGGAAGCCACAGCGCTTAGGATCAGGATCTAGTAAAGGGAACTTTGAAAATGCCCCTTAGTCTTGCACTGGCGCTCTTTATTCAGTTGAGCGCAGGAGCCCTTGCTGAAAGAACTTCAGTATCGGTAGAACCCCCTGGTGGAAATGTCCTGCAGAGTCTGAGATACAGGCACTGTTGTCCCCTGCATCCATCTTTCATTTGAAAGAGGGAGGCGCTAGGCTGAGCTATTAACAGTGCATAGAATTAGGAAACCAGCAAATGTACAGCATTTTCCTTTGATTTCTTTTTCTTTCTCATTTTTCTGGCGGGGGCAGTGGTCCGTGAGTCCCAAAGGCAAACTCCACTGCTTTGAATATTTAACCTAAAACATTAAAGTAATCTTTGCCTTTTGCCCTTCTAGACCTCAAGCGTTAGAGCATTTTGTTTGGTGCCCAGCTAATTAGCTCTCTAAGAGATGTTAATAGTTAAGCTAATAATTACTACACCTCCACAACTGACCTTGAGGTATTAGAGTCAGAATAAAGTTATTAGCATATTTATAACTACTCCTGTGCTCGTTCAGAAAACATGGGCATTCAGTAACTGGCAGCAGCACTAGAAGGTTGCTGAGTTCAAGCATCAGGACAGTGTGACTTGGTTGATAACATACCATCTTTCACCTGTCAGTTTGCAGTTCAAATTCAGCTTGAGATCCTAAATGAATGAATCATGCTAGGTATTATTTAGCTCCATCCCTTGGTATGTATCTTTCCTGGGTCATGGTGCTCCCTTAGTCAGTGAGGACAAAGCAAACACAGGCACATGCTCTAAAGAGCTGTTTTTCTTTTTTTATATTTTGCATGCAGTCAGATCAATGCTTTGTCCTCTACTGCCAGAGTATTGTTTTGCCAATAGGGTATGGTGGGCCTGAGAGGTTGGGGGAGGGGAGAAAACAAATGGGAACTCCCTTACAAATACAGGAAGAGAAAAACAAAATCCCCAAGCTACTGCATATCCAGAAGCTGCCTAATCAAATCCTACAACACATAGAAATACAGAAAACATTAATTGTCCTCATTTGTCGCTTGATACGGAATCTTAATGGATTAATCTTCATGGTGTTCCCCGTGGAGGAGATAAGTATGTATTAGAACTATCCCGCTCTCACTGATGGGGAAATTGAGGCACAGAGGTGTTGACTGGCTTGCCCAAGTTCCCGCTGTAATATATTTTGCATGTGTGAGAGAGAGAGAGAGATCATGTTACTGTTATCCCAAAGGAGACCACAGGGGTCCTGCCATTGCAGCCCAATGCTGGAGATCTCCTTTAGATCAAGTGGTGGAAACCTGTGTTTCTGGAACCGCAGGACCTGGGTTCTTGTCACAGCTCCTGTGTGTGCATGCATGAGAGTGATATATCTAAGTAATCATGTCTGCAGCATATGGATTCATTACAGTGTGACCTTGGGCAAGTCATTGAAGGCCTCACTTTCAGAGGTGCTGAGTAGAGTAGGTTACAGATTTTTCAACTAAACTTTTTCTTGTTGGAAAATGCTGATTCATGGGAACCAAAACTTTCTGGGGAAACATATCAGCTTCAACAGGTTCAGGATGGAATTTCTGATCCAAACGAGACAGAGAGAAAGCCCTGAATAGTCCGAATAGTCAATAGTGCTTAGGGCACTCACCTGAGATGTCTGAGAACTGGGTTAAAGTCCTTGCTTTGAATCAAGGAGAGAGGAGGTTTGACCCTGGGTCTCCCACATCCCAGCTGAGGCTAGTGGCTGTTCTGGGGTGGCTCACAATCACTCTGATTTTTCATGATGAACTTCAAAAGGTCTCAGGTTCATCCTGTTGTGCAGTGAAATCAAATGCCAAAACCTCAACAATTATTGTGAAATTGAATTCTTGTCTTCTAACCAGCCCTAGTGCTGAGCCTCTCCACTTTCGATTGATGCCCATTTAAGTCAATAAGACTACTTGGGCATGAAATTAATAATGGATTTAGTTGATCTGTGGGGCTCAAGCCAGAAAGCCTAGCACCTTTCAGGGAAGAGCTCATAATAGCCCTTTTAGCAATACATACACTATTTGTTTCTTGCTAATTCATACGATTTTAAAATGGTAAAATAGCATGGGACAGTACAAAGTGATACTAAATAATTGGCTGAAAATTATCGCTGTGGGTAGGCACCATGAGATTAACAAACTAAGCATTTTATTCTTGGACCAGCAAATATGCCAGCTTGCTGATTATTCACTTTATTTGATCTGGCATATCTGTAGCATGAGTCATTCTCTGCAGCCTTAGGAAAATTTGTTCTCTATAAGCATCTTAGAGTCAGGAATGTCTCAGTGTTAGGGGACAGAAGGAAATTCCTTCTGAATATGTTTAATCAAAACAGAGTAGTTGATTTTCTTAAGGCTTCAAGCTTGCTATAAAAAGGGAAAATGGCACACTTGTATTACTACAAAGAAAGGGGGCTTAGTTTGCAGGCTGAGACACAGAGATAGTGGAATCATGTTTCATAGAAAATGTAACACTGTACTAAATATGCCAGGCAGTAAATGATTTTGTGTACTGATAATAAGGGCCTGGGCCTGCTCCCATTGAAATTGATGGACATTCTGCTGTTAAAAGTAGAATTGAACCTTAGATTTTATTATTCATATTACAGTAACAGCGAGAAAATCCAGTCAAGGATCAGGGCTCCATTGTGCTAGGTGCTAGACAGCCCACACCCCAAAGCGCTCGCAATTTGTGACAGGCAGAATGCTACAACTGGATGAAATAGACAAACAGATGAGGTGGGTTAGAGGTGAAACCAACCTGGTTTAGCAGAAAAGCAGAAGTGTCAACTCACTACTAACCTCACACATGCTTACAAACTTTCAAAGCGTTGGTGGTTATATTTTAATTTCAAAGTTTTGTCTTGTTCAAGCTGAAGTCAACAAAAATAAATGAATTAATACTAGGTTTATACTGGTGTAACTGAGAGCAGCACCTGCCCCCTAGACTATATCATTTTTATCAGAGAAACTCAGTTTCCCCATGACAGTTAGGGTTGTGCCAAGTTTTCAGAGTCCTCTTTTCAGTCTTTTGTGTCTGCAAAATTTCTCTCTTACCAAGTCTCCCTCTGTGTTAAGCTGGGGGGAGGGAGGAGTTGATTCAGATATTTTGGGCTGAATTTCCTGCCCCCAAGTTTCTCTTTTTGCATGTCTGTGATGTGAGGTTAAAGATCTAAGTAGGTATCCAGATAATTGTGAAATACGTTAATTGAGTTCTGTGTGCTCTACAAAAACTGTGCTCTGCTAAAGTGAATCCATCTTTCCACATTAGACATAAATGTGTCAAAAATCTACCCACACAGAAAAAGGAGGAGCTAGTTCCTTGAAGTATTGATCAGCTTTCCAAAGCTCCTCCTTCAGCCTTAATTCTTTTTGGCACCTCCCCTTACCTGTTTGGCACACAGCAGCATGGAGCAGTCGGCCTAAGCAGACCTGTTAACAGATTCAAATTGTTTCCCATCCACTGATCTTCTCACCCTTGGATAATTCCTCTTGGTTAGGGCTGAGGGACAGTGCTGGGGAACTGACACTGGTGCCATTCACATTGTACCTGTCCTGTGGATAAATAGAGAGTTTCCTTCTCCAGGGCTGTTACTGTTTATGAAAGATGTTAGATTAAGGAGCAAATCCTTGTCTCTCTTGAGGCTTTTGAGGTCACCAGGGACAATGGAACCAGTGCAATCTTGGAGAAGGTGGGCAGAGGAGGCAGGTGTGGGCTGGGGCTGAAGAGTCCGCTGTTATGTGGATAGTCTGATCCGTCCCTCCCATGAAATTAGGGAGCCACAGCACAGCAGCCTGGCTTGCCATTGCCACTGGTGGTAGGGGCTTGCTGGAAAAAGTACTGAGGAGAGGATTTTGGTCTCGCTGCAAATGCACCTAAAACCAGTCATAATTTTGGTCTCCTAAAGGTAAGATTCGAGCTCCTATTCCCTTCTGTCCTGTTCTCCGGTCAGCACTCTTGCCATCTGATTGCTATTCTTAATTTGTACTCTAAAATCTGGCATCTCCTTGGACCAGAAGTTTTTCTTTGAACTGTGTAGACCCCAGTTGTTGTTGAAATGTGTGTGTTCTCAAGAAAGCAAATGAACAGATTTTTCTCCTCATTCCATATGTTGGTCCTGTAGTGGCACCAAATCTTGTATAAAGGGGGTCAAATAAGGTGTCTAAGATGAGGTTATGGTTTGCTGGTTATGATTATGCTATCTGTTTGCATGTATCATTTTTGTATTTAAAGTTATAAGGTTGGCTCTATACCGTCTGTATTTCAAACTTATGCTATGCTTCTGGGTGACACCCCAGACAAGTTGGTGTCAGCTCTGCCTAGCTTGCTTGATGGCCCATTAGGGACCATCAGCGATACAACTGACCCATTGAGAGAAGGCAGACACGCCTTGCGACTCAGCAAGGTATACAGGAACCTGCCTATGGACAGAACTATGAGGTTTTTCCAGGCCATGTGATGGACAGCTTGTCTTTGGAACAAAGAAAGAAAGACCACATGGCAAGAGAATATAAAAAACTGCTGCATCTCCTTCATCTTGTCTTCAATCCTGCTTCTTACCTCTAAAGGTCTTTGCTACACTGAAGCTTTGAAGAAAGGACTGATGACCCATCCCAGCTGTGGATGCACTCCAGAGACTTGATTTGAACCTGCAGTTCATTCTATCACTGCTGCAAGCCTGAACTAAGAACTTTGCCATTACTGTATGTAATTGATTCCATTTAACCAATTCTAGCTCTCATCTATATTTCTTTCCTTTTATGAATAAACCTTTAGATTTTAGATTCTAAAGGATTGGCAACAGCATGATTTGTGGGTAAGATCTGATTTGTATATTGACCTGGGTCTGGGGCTTGGTCCTTTGGGATCGACAGAACCTTTTTTCTTTTACTGGGGTATTGGTTTTCGTAACCATTTGTCCCCATAACAAGTGGCATTAGTGGTGATACTGGGAAACTGGAATGTCTGAGGGAATTGCTTGTGTGACTTGTGGTTAGCCAGTGGGGTAAAACCAAGTCTTCCCTGTTCGGCTGGTTTGATTTGCCTTGGTGTGCATAGAAACCTCAGCCTTGGGCTGTAACTGCCCTGGTTTAAGTAATTTGTCCTGAACTGGCACTCTCAGTTGGGTCCCGCCAGAACCAGTCTCGTTACACCCGCTCACTCAATCCCCCCTCCCTCCGTCGCTTGCTCTCTCCCACCCTCACTCACTTTCACCAGGCTGAGGTGGGGGTTGGGGGTGCAGGAGTGAGTGTGGGCTCTGGGAAGGAGTTTGGGTGTGGGAGGAGGTGTGGGGTGCAGGCTGTGGGCTGGGAGTCTGGGTGCAGGAGGGGGTGCAGGCTCTGAAAGGGAGTTTGGATGTGGGAGGGGGCTCAGGGCTGGGGTAGGGGTGTGGGGTGTGGGAGGTGGTGCAGGCTCTGGGAGGGAGTTTGGGTGTGGGCTCTGGATTGTGGTGCGGGAGGTAGAGTGAGGGGGGCGGCGTTTACCTTGGGCGGCTCCCAAAAGTGACCAGCACATCGCTGGCAGCGATTCCTAGGCGGGGGGCCAAGGGTCTCCGAGTGATGCTCATGCCTGTAGGCACCTAACCCACAGAATTGCTGCCAGTGGGAGCTGCGGAGTCGGCGCTCAGGCTGGGGGCAGTGTGCGGAGATCCCCTACCCCTCCCTGGACCACAGGGACATGCTGGTTGCTTCCAGGAGCAGTGCAGACTGTCCCCGCTCCTCTCCCTCCCTCCCAGCACCTCCTTCACGCCGGGGAACAGCTGTTCCCCAGCATAAAGGAAGTGCTGGGAGGGAGGGGGAGGAGTTGAGGGAAGGAGGAGGGAGGAGTTGATCAACGGGGTCTGCGGACCCCCTGGAGTACCCTCAGGGAACCCCAGGGGACCACGGATCTCAGTTTGAGAAACTCTGCACTAGGCTACAATGCTTCTACTACATGGCTTCCCTCATGAGAGAGCCTGAACATCTCTCTAACACTAAGGCATTTGTCCTCAAAACACCCCTCTGACACAGGCACATATTAATAGCCCAGTTTTACTTATGGAGAAACTGAGGCACAGAGCAACTAAGATCATGATCTGGCAAATAACTTGCTTAATTTTAAACATACTTATGTGCTTCGGTAGATCAGGACCAGAGTCTTCAGTGTCCTGCAGGCTCGAGCACTATATTAACACAATGGATGGTTTTTATTCATTTTAAGTATTGTTAGGGTTGGTGTCATCAGGTGGTGCTCTCACATACAGTCTGAGTTCTCTTAGCATGCCGCAGTACACAGTCTGTGAAGACATGCTGAAGCATTCATTTGTCAGCATTGAACTTGATTTAGGTTCTTTGTTGGGGGCTTCTGCCTTAATCCCTCTAACTAGAGTAAATTTTTGGGACAGAGTTGCTTCCTTGGAATCAAGCATTGGTCTTTGGGATGAGTTGTTTGAAATGGGGGGTTGCCTGCATGCTGTTTGAGATCACTGCTGTTCCAGAACTGGCTTATATCATGTAAATAACACAAGCTACACTAAGAAGATTCGTAGGGTCTGTGTCTCTGATTTTCCTCCAGTGGGAAGCTTATATGCTGATATGCAAGGCCCTGAAGTCAGGTACTGCTCAGCAGAGGGACAACAGCAAACTCCTATGACTAGGCCTTACTCACCAGGCTAAGAACTACTCATATGAGTAAGAGTTTGCAAGGACATGCCCTAGAAATAGAGGCAGTATATATGAAATTCCTTGGGAACACAGGGCTGGTACAAGGCTCTCTGTACCACTTAATAGGGACAATGAGGGGTTCTCTTGGCTGAATGGCAGCACAGAAGTACCTGTCCACCCGCTATGCACAGCAGAATTGGATTCCACACTAGTTCCCACAAGAAGCCCTTATGGGGGTGGGGAGGAGCCAGTGGAAGGGCTGTAGACTTGTATTTATGAAGATCCAGCAATCCTAGAGCTCTGACAAATAGGCATGGAGGAAATTTGGCTGTTGTGCAGCAGACTGAGCACAGAGCAGTGTAGGACAGCCTTGCACACGTGTGTGTATGTGTGTGTGCATGTGTGTATTTCTTCTCTTCAAGCACCTGCTCCCCTCACATAGAGCCTGATTTACTAAGGATTTATTTTGTGGATAGAATAAATTTCATCCTATAAATATATTATTTTTGTTTTGTGCTCTGTGCACATCATTGCAGCATTTCAAAGATTGCCTCAGCATGCTGCTCATTACTGAATCACTGAAAACATATAGAGAAAAGTATGTGGGCTGTGAAACATTTTGTTTTTGTAATGCTTGACTTCAATCTGTGCAGTATTTAATTTTCAGTCGAGAGTAGTTCATTTGAGGCATAGAGGTTGTAATAATGTTTGACATGGGTGTCAGATCTGTTAGTCTAGCTAGAATAAATCCTGTTTCACTTTTCCATTCTTCTTTGCCAGTCCAAAACTATAGGAGGATTTCTGTCAAAAATGAAGACAAGGAGTTTTTGTCTTTGAGAAAGGACAAACTAGAATGTCAATTAATCTATTCTAAGGTCAAAACCACAGGAATAAATGCAATGTTATAACTTTGACAACTGTGTTATCTTTCTGGTAACAGAAAAGAATTTGTAGAGGTTATTATTTTGTTCTTTTTACACAGTATATCTATATGCAGGAAATTATATTAGTAGTGGGATTATTTTTTGCAATGTTGTAATTTTTCTTTCTTGTGCTCATATGTCAAATTACTTTATATTGTCGGGGGAGGGAAGAAGCTGCAAATAAATACTAAAACAACTAGAAAAAAGCTCAGTTAATGGAAATTTGGTTTTTAATGTTAATTACTGCTAATATTAGAAATCATCTGAAACATATTAAGATGGGGATATATGATTCAATACATGCAAGTGATCACTCTTATGCTTGGGACTGAGGAACACACAAAGGAGCCAGAGGATGCTATAAATTATGTTCCTCCTAGGAATAACAGTAGAGAGGAGGTCAGGAAGCTGGAGTACAGGTTGTTCTGGAGTTTTCCCTCACAATGTGTTTTCAAAAGAAAATCTTAGAAGATTACGGTTGGAAGAGACCTCAGGAGGTCATCTAGTCCAATTCCCTGCTCAAAGCAGGACCAACCCCAACTAAATCATCCCAGCCAGGGCTTTGTCAAGCTGGGCCTTAAAAACTTCTAAAGATGGAGATTCCACCACTTGTGACAGATTTTTGTTACCAATCTGCCTGAGGCATCAGTTGATCAAGCTGAGGCCGCAGGATCTTTAGGGAGGATATGACGGAACACACCAAGGGTCTAAATTTTAAAGCTTTATTGAAAAAATAATAAAATAACAGCAGAGTGGGTGCTCCCCACGTCACTCAGAGGAAGGAAGAAAGCATTAGTGCCCCAAGCCCTAACCCACTTTCATACTCACACCTGCAGTACCTGAGGCTGGCCAGGCCTGGGTGTAACGTAAGAAGAAGGGGGGAGGGGTGGAGGGAGTTCTGTCATGTGTGCACAGGTCATCCAGGGTTCACTGCCAATCTCCGAATTGCTCCAGCTCTCAGGAGGGTTTTAAGTCCTGGGCTCCTTTGGGGGTGTTCCATTCTGCGACCTCTGTTCCTGGTGCTGTTTGTGCCAGTCCAAACCAGCTTTCTGTGATCTTCTCCACTTTCCCAAAACACAACGGCTCCAGGGACACGAAGCTCTGCTCCCCCTCTCGTCGTTTCATTGGTGTTTTTCATCTCTCCAGCCCTGGTTCAGTGTACTTTTTCTTTCTCATGGCTGGCTGTGGCTGGGTGAGATAATTTCTCGTCTAGAGCCGTGACCTTGGACTGGGACCAGCTCCTATTGTCGGACTGAGCTTGCTAGCTGCAGTGTTGAGTTAACCCATTCTCTGCTTTCTTTTTCCTTCCCCCTTTGGCCTTTTGCAGCCTGCAAAAGAATCTTCCATTCCACACTCACTCACACCTTTGACCCTTCCCAAAATATCCTGCAATGCTTACAATAGCGTTAGCAATATACAATGCTGATCTGCCTTCCCCAGGGGACCCCTTGAGGAAGGGGGCCATCGGGGTGTGACACCACCTCCCTAGGTAACCCATTCCAGTGCTTCACCACCCCCCTAGTGAAATAGTTTTTCCTAATATCCAACCTAGACCTCCCCCACTGCAACTTGAGACCATTGCTTCTTGTTCTGTCATCTGCCACCACTGAGAACAGCCTAGCTCCTTCCTCTTTGGAACCCCCTTTCAGGTAGTTGAAGGCTTCTATCAACCCCCCCTCACTCTTCTCTTCTGCAGACTAAATAAGCCCAGTTCCCTCAGCCTCTCCTCATAAATCATGTGCCCAGCCCTCTAATAATTTCCGTTGCCCTCCGCTGGACTCTCTCCAATTTGTCCACATCCTTTCTGTAGAGGGGGGCCCCAAACTGGATGCAATACTCCAGATGTGGCCTCACCAGTGCCAAATAGAGGGGAATAATCATTTCCCTCGATCTGCTGGCAGTGCTCCTACTAATGCAGTCCAATATGCGGTTAGCTTTCTTGCAACAAGGGCACACCATTGACTGATATCCAGCTTCTCATCCACTGTAATCCTGAGGTCCTTTTCTGCAGAACTGCTGCTTAGCCAGTTGGTCCCCAGCCTGTAGCAGTGCCTGGGAATCTTCTGTCCTAAGTACAGGACTCTGCACTTTTCCTCATGGAACCTCATCTGATTACTTTTGGCCCAATCCTCCAATTTGTCTAGGTCACTCTGTGAAGACTGAGGCAAAAAAAGTATTGAGTACTTCAGCTTTTTCTGTATCATCTGTCACTAAGATGCCTCCCCCATGAAGTAAGGGTCCCACACTTTCCCTGACCTTCTTCTTGTTGCTAACATACCTGTAGAAACCCTTCTTGTTACCCTTCACATCCCTTGCTAGCTGCAACTCCAATTGTGCTTTGGCCTTGCTAATTACACCCCTGCATGCTTGAGCAATATTTTTATACACCTCCCTAGTCATCTGTCTAAGTTTCCACTTCTTGTAAGCTATGTTTTTGTGTTTAAGCTCGCTGAAGATTTCTCTGTTAAGCCTACCTGCTTGCCTGCCATATTTGCTATTCTTTCTGCACATTGGGATGGTCTGTTCCTGTGCCCTCAATAAGGTTTCTTTAAAATACAGCCAGTTCTCCTGGACTCCTTTCCCCCTCATATTAGCTTCCCAGGAGATCTTGCTCATCAGTTCCCTGAGGGAGTCAAAGTCTGCTTCTCTGAAGTCCAGAGTCCCTATTCTGCTGCTTTCCTTTTTTTCTTTTGTCAGGATCCTGAACTCAACCATCTCATGGTCACTGCTGTACAGGTTGCCACCCACTTCTACTTCTCCTACTAATTTTTCCCTGTTTGTGACCAGCAGGTCAAGAGGAGCATGGCCCCTAGTTGGTTCCTCCAGCAGTTGCGCCAGAAAATTGTCCCCAACGCTCTCTAAAAACTTCCTGGATTGACTGTGCACTGCTGTATTGCTCTCCCAGCAGATGTCAGGGTGATTGAAGTCCCCCATGAGAACCAGGGCCTGTGATCTGGAAACTTCTGTTAGTTGTCTGAAGAAAGCCCCATCTACCTCATCCTCCTGGTCTGGTGGTCTATAGCAGATGGCCACCATGACCATCACCCTTGTTGCTTTTGCCTCTAAACTTAGCCCAAAGACTCTCAACAGGCTTTTCTCAGTTTCGTACTGGAGCTCTGAGCAATCATACTGCTCTTTTATATACAGTGCAACTCCAAGGGCTTGATCAGTCTCAGCAGACACTCCATCGCATTCTGAATTCTAGCTCCAGGCAAGCAGCACACTTCTCGAGTTTCCCGGTCTGAACAGCAAGTGGATGACTCCACCCCCTTAGAAAGGAGTCCCCAACCATCACCACCCATCTCCTCCTCTTGAGAGTGGTCGTCGTGGAACCCCCATCCCAGAACAATGCATCCCATGCCTTCCGGTCTATGGGGTCTCCTTCTAGATCCCTTCCCTCAAATGACTCTTCCAAACCGTTCTCCGCAGTAGTACCTGTTCAGAGAGCCTGAAAATGGTTTCTTACCTCTATCTGCATTGGGGGTACATGGGTTCTCCTCTTTCTTCTTCTGGAGTTCACAGGCTGCCAATATTCTTCCCTGTTCTGCACTGCCCTCTCAGATTCTTCAGCATGCTGTGCCTGCAATACAAAATGCTGACTATTATCCAGAAAGTCCTCATTTTCTCTGATGCAAGGCAGGGTTGATACTTGGGTCTCTAGTCCTTTAACCTTCTCTTCGAATATGGAGACCAGCTTCCACTTCATACAGACAAAGTCTCTTCTATCCTCTGGGAGAAAGACAAACATGGCACATCCTGTGCAGGTCACAACAGCTGATCGCTCACTAGCCATATTGTTGTCCTTGTAAGAGCCTCTTCAGATGTTGTATTTACTGCTCACAGAAGTCTGAAGGGCAAAAACTCTGTGGGAACTCCCCTCAGGCAAACTCCCTCTGTTTGCTTCTCCTCTGTTCGCAAAATGTGGTTTCACACTTCGATATTTTGACTTTTCATATTGATTTGAGATGAGAACTAATGTCAAAATAGTGGCATTTTCCTGAATTCCTTTTTACATTGCACAATTGGCCACATTTTCATCAGGCCTCAACTAATAGGCCTATGATGTTTATGGGCCTGTTTGTTCACATGAAACGGTAATTACAGACAACTATGTATTCACAGACAGGGTTGGTGGCCTGATATGGCCCTAATCCAACTCCCACTGAAGTCAATGGGAAATATCTATTGGTTTTATGGCAGTTGGATTGGGCCCAATGTGAAATAGAGATGGTTGCAAAATGGTGAAATATTTTCATAAAAATTGTCGAAAATTCTGTATGAGAAAATTTGTCACCTTTAAATTTGGAAACAATTTCCATCTCTAATGTGAACAGAGGAGCCTTCACTTTTTGTGGGTGCATTAATGGATGCACTGAAGAGCCTGGCATTGTCTGTTACATTTGATATCATTGGGGTAGGAAAGGCATCCAGACACCCCAGAAAGAAGTGGAAACAGCTCATATATTCTTGTGAGTAACAGCAATGCCAAGAATTCAGCCACTGTGCTTAAATTAATGCTGACCTTGGCCAGCTGCAAGTTACACAATTATACCTTCTAATGCTGGAGAGCTTATTGTCTATTCTTCAGAAGAAAGCAATCTTTTCTTGATTTTAAAGCAACTGTTACATAGAGTGGGGTGGGGGGAGAGAAAACCTTTTGTAGTGATAAACACCCATTTTTTCATGGTCTGTGTGTATAAAAACATCTTCTGTATTTTCCACAGTATGTATCCGATGAAGTGAGTTGTAGCTCACGAAAGCTTATGCTCACATAAATTGGTTAGTATCTAAGGTGCCACAAGTACTCCTTTTCTTTTTGAGAATACAAACTAACACGGCTGTTACTCTGAAACCTGTTACATAGACAGTTGTCCAATAGAGCCACCCAGGCACATTCATACAAACAACAAGTAATAACAAATATACAAAGCCAAACACGGAAACAATATCATGCTATAGGCAAATATTAAGATTGGGACTTTCAAAAGAGCTCAGAATTGTAATAACCATTGATTCAGTGAGAACAGAGTTAGACCACTAGTGAGAGCTTCTGAAAATTCCACCCTAAAAACACAAGATACTTTTCACAGTGCACATCACTTTATTCACATTCTCCTTGAACCTGATGCTTAATTAGATACAAATGAGCTTAAGTTACCCATTACTCTAATATACTACAGAAACCACTTTACTTTGGAAACGATACAAGTACAATAGATTCATAGATATTTAGGTCAGAAAGGACCATTATGATCATCTAGTCTGACCTCCTGCACAACACAGGCCACAGAATTTCACCCACCACGCCTGCAAAAAACCTCACACCTATATCTGTGCTATTGAAGTCCTCAAATCGTAGTTTAAAGACTTCAAGGAGGAGAATCCTCCAGCAAGTGACCCATGCCCCATGCTACAGAGGAAGGCAAAAAACCTCCAGGGCCTCTTCCAATCTGCCCTGGAGGAAAATTCCTTCCCGACCCCAAATATGGTGATCAGCTAAACCCTGAGCATATGGGCAAGATTCATCAGCCAGATACTACAGAAAATTCTTTCCTGGGTAACTCGGATCCCACCCCATCTAATATCCCATCACAGGCCATTGGACCTATTTACCATGAATATTTAATTACCAAAACCATGTTATCCCATCATACCATCTCCATAAACTTATCGAGTTTAATCTTAAAGCCAGATAGATTTTTTCCCCCACTGCTTCCCTTGGAAGGCTATTCCAAAACTTCACTCCTCTGATGGTTAGAAACCTTCGTCTAATTTCTAGTCTAAATTTCCTGGTGGCCAGTTTATATCCATTTGTTCTTCCGTCCACATTGGTACTGAGCTTAAATAATTCCTCTCCCTCTCCAGTATTTATCCCTCTGATATATTTATAGAGAGCAATCATATCTCCCCTCAACCTTCTTTTAGTTAGGCTAAATAAGCCAAGCTCCCTGAGTCTCCTTTCATAAGACAAGTTTTCCATTCCTCGGATCATCCTAGTAGCCCTTCTCTGTATCTGTTCCAGTTTGAATTCATCCTTCTTAAACATGGGAGACCAGAACTGCACACAGTATTCCAGGTGAGGTCTCACCAGTGCCTTGTATAACGGTACTAAAACCTTCTTATCCCTACTGGAAATACCTCTCCATACATGCAGGTGAAGTATGAGAAACTGATAAGTCTCTAATGAACCATAAGTTTTGATGGTTACATAGGGGCCAATATGCCTGGGTTCAGTTCTCAACTCTGGTACTGACTTGCTACATGGTCTTTGGCAGGTCATTTGGTTTCTGTCCTAGTTTGCCCAGCTATTAAATAGTATCACAAACATTGCCAACTTCAACCCAGTGTTGTGGCTTGTGAAGTTTAGTTAGTTAACAAAAGGGAGGTGTGCAACCTTGGAAGGACTTCACTGACAATGCCCAAATTATTGATGCCTAGAACAAATCTCAGATTATGAAGCCAAAATAAATAATATTTTCAGTAAAATATATCTGCCTTAGGCTTTTTTATTCATAGTGCTGCCCAATACCCCATTGTCTGAGCACCTTCCATGTAAAATCACTTAGCAAGACCAGAAGTCCCTGGTGGACTGAATGCAATCTCTCAGGGCACGGTTCACAATCACTAGTAGTCTAGCAGGAATTCATACGTTAACATTGGTATTCATAGGCCATATCCAATACCCTATTGCCCTGCTAGGAAACACCACTTTTGAGTGACACATAGAATAACTACCGTTTCCTGACAATCAAGGAAGAGTTCATACCTGAGTGTTCAAAAAAGAGCACTTTAAAATGTGGTTGTACTCTGAGAAATAATGGTAAAGCTGGCACTGTTTCTTGTCTCCCAGTGAATTCCAAATCAAATGTGCTCTCTCTACCAATAAAGATACAGGGTCAAATTCCAGGCTGACATAGTTCCATTGACTTTGGTTTTTTTAGCATCCAGCGCTGTAAACTCAACCTGGATTGCCAGAATCAACCTAAGTTCTTTCCTTCTCATCCATCCATCACCTGCTGTAATGGTTCTGCAGGCCAAATTATACTGTCAGCAACTCCTGTGCAGCCCCATTGACTTCTGTGGAATTGCAAAGCTGGAACTGATCGGCATTTAGTGAGCAATCTTGTGGAAGGTGCACAAGAAGGAATAGAATCCACCTGGCTTTTTGTCTCTTTATGCCGGTTTTGACTCTTAATGGTAAAAAAACACTAAAAACTTATATTTATCACTCAAGCCATCAGATGTGACTTTGGATGCAGCTTAGGAGCAGAAGTGTTAAGTAAGAAGGTGGCATTTTTACAGTCCCTTTTCAGAGCAGAACTACACTTTAATATCTCAAATGCAAGGGCCATAGAAATTAAAATTATGACTTTTTATTATTATTACTAAAGTGGGTAGGGACGCTACTTAAGAAGGTTTTGGTAAGCAAATCCTCTAAGATTGACATCCTCACTGTTCCAGGGAATTCTGAGCAGATAGTATCGCTAATGTCATGCATTCAAAAATCATGAGTCAGGCCCCCCAGAATCATGAGATTGGTTTAAAATCATATTTTGTTTTCCCCCCAAAAATGTTGAGCTCTGTTTTCTGAGCCCTTTAGGGTGCACTGAGTTCACATATTCAAGATTTTTCTCTGCAACCATGAGAACTAGAAAGTTAGTATTTTAAAAAAATAAAGCTGTAACCACTTGCAGCGGGGGGTTAAGGAAAATGCCAAATACCGCAAGACTCGTAATAAAATTGTGCAAGTTGGCCACACTGAATATGTCATGCACTACTAAGCTTATGGAGGCTTGAAGCACTGAACCAGGTCATTGTACATGTCCTGTTCATTTCACTGGACCATGCATAAGGCTCTGGTACAGCAGTAGGAACTCAAACTTACTCTTCATGTGTCAGCCCTACAGGTTATCTTTGTTTCTCACTTTGTTTTCTCTGCTTCATCAAATGTAGCTTAACATGTTTATAACTATGAAGAAGCCAGTGTCATTCCTTTCATCTCTGATGGTGTTTTCCCACCCTAAAAAATTCTTACTGGTATCACAGGTAGTGAAAGCAATTATTGCATCTGTTACCTTTTTACACTAGCCTACCCTCAAACTGTACCTGGAGAGCAGCTGGCTTTTTGTGCCACCTCTTGCACTTCATGAAAGTACTTTGGAAAGTGAAGATCACTTCTCTCTTTTTCTTTGGAATAGCAGGCCAGACGACAACACTTTTGAGCTAGTCAAAGAGATATGAATCAGTTTTGGTTGCCTCTGCCTGGGATATAGATTCTTCTACACATTGGTCTGTTTCATGTTTGATTATGTTGGGTCCTTTCACTGGTGCACAGTTCCTCACCCAAATGTCCCTATTAATGTCAGTGGGACTACTTGGATGAGTAACTGGCCAGCACTGAGAATAAAGGGTTCACAATCTGACATGCTGCCATTTGCAGAACCTAAGAGTGTGCCTTTTTTGATTGCTCCTCCATTAATTTTTAGTTGCCCAGCCTTTTCATGGAAATCACAGTAGATAAGTGTTTGTAATGTAGAAAGTTCTCCTCCTACACTGGCTTGAGATTTGGACTTAATTTTATTTCATTAATATACAAAAAGATAGCCACCCTACAAAAGTAGATCAAGAGCTTCTGTTCTCCCTGCCTCATTACACAAGAACAAGAGGAAGTTCAATGGAATTGAAAGGCGGCAAATTCAAAACCGATAAAAGGAAATATTTTTTTCACACGGCATGCAATTAGATGACAGAATTCATGGCCACAGGATGTTGTTGAGGTGAAAAATGTAGCAAGATTCAAAAAGGGACTGGATATTTATATGGATAACAAACATATCCAGACTTGTTATAATTAATGGCAACCATTTGTGGAAGGGATCGTAAACCTTATGAGATGAGGAGGAGACCTGATGTTGGGGGAGATTACCCCACATCTCCCTAGTCTACTATGTCTACCTTCCTCTGAAACATTTTATGTTGGCCACTGTCGGAGACAGCATACTGGATTAGATGGACCTGAGGTCTGATCCAGATGGTGTTTCCATTGTTCCTCATCTGGCCCGAAGTAAATAACTATAAATATTTGTGTGTTATGAAAAATGCATGCTTCCAGTCTCAGAAATGTACTCCTTATTCTGATAGTGAGCTACAAGCAGGTTTCTGCTCTTTGACCAAGTGCTAGAGTGGCACAAAAATTGAACAGGGATGGTGAAAATGGACTATATATCACATAAAAGAAAAATGAGTACGTTACCTAAATGACACCACCAACTGTTTAATTATGCAATGAAATTATCGCCTACCCTTCATTGTCTGTAAAATCTGGTTTACTGCATTCAGATTTTAAAGTGTCCCTATAAATCTAGGTCTAATGCCACAATATGGCAGCTTCCCAGATAATTCAAAAGCCTATCTCTTGAAAGACATTGTGACTATCATTCTCACTTGACAAATTATATGTTTAACACTCAATGGTAGAGTCATGTGATGTGCACCATGCGGGGGAGAACTCAGACTTTAGATGGGTCACTGCGGAGATCTGATGTTGATTTCCATAAAATTCCTAAATTCAGCGACACCATAGGTTTGAATCATGGCAGTGTTGGCTAACTCCTTCATCCTTACAGAGTAGATAAAATGAGTATCATGTATCCAGATCCTCAGCTGGTGTAAAGTGGCATAGCTCTATTGAAGCCAATGTAAGTCAGCATAGTCCCTTTAACTTCACTAGAGCTACACTGATTTACATCAGCTGAAGATCTGGCCATGACAGTGGGTAAATCTAGAGAATTCCTTTCAAAATTGAATGGATGTGTGGGCACTTTTTATCGATATTTGATACTGACTTTCTATTTAATCAGTTTATCTATTTAATCTGTTTATGCCACTTTACACCAGCTGAGGATCTGGAGGATGGCGTGGATTGCATCCTCAGCAAGTTTGCAGATGACACTAAACTGGGAGGAGTGGTAGATATGCTGGAGGGTAGGGATAGGATACAGAGGGACCTAGACAAATTAGAGGATTGGGCCAAAAGAAATCTGATGAGGTTCAACAAGGACAAGTGCAGAGTCCTGCACTTAGGACGGAAGAATTTTATGCACTCTACAGACTAGGGACCGAGTGGCTAGGCAGCAGTTCTGCAGAAAAGGACCTAGGGGTTACAGTGGACAAGAAGCTGGATATGAGTCAACAGGGTGCCATTGTTGCCAAGAAGGCTAACGGCATTTTGGGCTGTATAAGTAGGAGCATTGCCAGCAGATCGAGGGACGTGATCATTCCTCTCTATTCGGCATTGGTGAGGCCTCATCTGGAGTACTGTGTCCAGTTTTGGGCCCCACACTACGAGAAGAATGTGGAAAAATTGGAAAGAGTCCAGTGGAGGGCAACAAAAATGGTTAGGCGGCTGGAGCACATGATTTATGAGGAGAGGCTGAGGGAACTGGGATTATTTAGTCTGCAGAAGAGAAGAATGAGGGGGGATTTGATAGCCGCTTTCAACTACCTGAAAGGGGGTTCTAAAGAGGATGGATCTAGACTGTTCTCAGTGTAGCAGATGACAGAACAAGGAGTAATGGTCTCAAGTTGCAGTGGGAGAGGTTTAGTTTGGATATTAGGAAAAACTTTTTCACTAGGAGGGTGGTGAAGCAGTGGAATGGGTTACTTAGGGAGGTGGTGGAATCTCCTTCCTTAGAGGTTTTTAAGGTCAGGCTTGACAAAGCCCTGGCTGGGATGATTTAGCTGGGGATTGGTCCTGCTTTGAGCAGCAGATTGGACTAGATGACCTCATGAGGTCCCTTTCAACCCTGATATTCTATGATTCTATGATTTATAATGCCCACACCGCCATGCTGATGACTAAGGGAATGGATTGGCTCTGGTGTCCTTGGTCACAATTTCTTTTCCTGGTACAGAATGGCTGCTGCTTTCCACTTTAGAGGTGGCTGCATTTCAGTGGTGAAGTGATTCTTATATCCCTTTGGGATTCCTTGAGGCAAAAGGCACTGCATAAATGTAGGGCATCATAGGATTTTCTTGGACTTGGGAGACATGGAATATTGTTCAGGAGCATTTAAGGGATAAGCTTTATCATCTGCAAGAAAAGAAAAAATAATTAACTCATTTAAAAGTAAACCTTCATTTGGAAGGCAGATGTAAATTTTCAACACTGTGCATGGGGACTCACTGGCTAGACTCCCATCAGATATATATTTGTGTAAGTCATGTACCTCAGTCCTTAAGCCGTGCTGAGAACAGCTACTATTCTCCTTGAATTTCAATACCCTCCAATGATTAAGAAACTTTGGTTTTGTTTTGTTTTTTGGAGTTTGAGTAAATCATGATGAGGTCCTGGGAATTTGGCAAGTGCGTTTAGTTCGGGTATTCCATGCTGAGCAGTGCACACCGCCTGCCTATTAAGGGAACGGAAACATTTTAATGTTTTTCCAACCTCACCTTGTGCTAGCGCATTAATTACCACGTGTGGGCCATCTGTGACTCCCAGGACAGATGGGAGTCTAGCACGGTAGCAAATTCATGCCTTACTTGCTGTTAATACTGAATTTCTCCAGGACAACTAGCATGAATCCTGAATACTGATCAATGCAAAAAGATGAGGCTGACTAGGTAATGTTGGTAGCTCCTTATCCTTTGAGGTTGTTTGAAATTAACTAGTTGGCTTTTCTGGGTACAATCTTCTAACTCCTCTTCGAACTTACTACACAATAATTGTTTCTCAGTCTATAAGGTAGATAGAAAGCTGGCTAGATTATCGGGCTCAATGTGTAGTGGTCAACGGCTCTACGTCTAGTTGGCAGATGGTATCAAGCGGAGTCCCCAGGGGTTGGTCCTGGGACCGGTTTTGTTCAACATCTTTATTAATGATCTGGATGATGGGATGAATTGCACCCTCAGCAAGTTCGCAGATGACACTAAGCTGGGGGAGAGGTAGATATGCTGGAGGGTAGGGATAGGGTCCAGAGTGACCTAGACAAATTCGAGGATTGCGCCAAAAGAAATGAGGTTCAACAATGAAAAGTGTAGAGTCCTGCACTTAGGAAGGAAGAATCTCATGTACCACTATAGGCAGGGGACTGACTGGCTAAGCAGCAGTTCTGCAGAAAAGGACCTGGGGATTACAGTGGACGAGAAGCTGGATATGAGTCAGCAGTGTGACCTTGTTGCCAAGAAGGCCAACAGCATATTGGGCTGTATTAGTAGGAGAATTGCCAGCAGATCGAGGGAAGTGATTATTCCCCTCTATTCAGCACTGGTGAGGCCACACCTGGAGTATTGCGTCCAGTTTTGTTCCCCCCACTACAAACGGATGTAGACAAACTGGAAAGAGTCCAGCAGAGGGCAACGAAAATGATCAGGGGATTGGGGCACATGACTCACGAGAAGAAGCTGAGGGAACTGGGGTTATTTAGGCTGCAGAAGAGAAAAGTGAGGGGGTATTTGATAGCAGTCTTCAACTACCTCAAGAGGGTTCCAAAGAGGATGGAGCTAGGCTGTTCTCAGTGGTGGCACATGCCAGAACAAGAAGCAATAGTCTCAAGTTGCAATGGGGGAGGTCAAGATTGGATATTAGGAAACACTATTTCACTAGGAGGGTGGTGAAACACTGGAATGGGTTATCTAGGGAGGTGGTGGAATCTCCCTCCTTAGAGGTTTTTAAGGCCCGGCTTGACAAAACCCTGACTGGGATGATTTAGTTGGGGTTGGTCCTGTTTTGGGCAGGGGGTTGGACTAGATGACCTCCTGAGGTCTCTTCCAACCCTAATATTCTATGATTCTATATATATATTTGCTCCACTTACTCTTCATGAGGGCTAAAAGCAACAGTGATGTCTCCTTTCACTGGTGACTGGTAAGGGATAGTTCTGATCTTTTGAACTAAAATGTGTGCCTTGATAACTTCAGGTAGATTAGGCCTGAGTAGGAGCAGAATTTGTCACTGACAATACAGTGTCACAGGCATAGCTACTACTTTTTGCCAGTTATAATGAGAGGGAAATCCATGTATGTGGTTTGACTGTTAAATTCCTTTATTGCTTCAGAATCATGTTTGAGTCCGAGTAATTTCTTTCTTGGTTTATTCTGTTTATTCCTTATTACATTGATGTATTCTCCATTATTTGAAGTCTTTAAGTGAAGACTGCATGTGTTTCTATAATGACAGGTTTCAGAGTAGCAGCCGTGTTAGTCTGTATTTGCAAAAAGAAAAGGCGTACTTGTGGCACCTTAGAGACTAACCAATTTATTTGAGCATAAGCTTTCGTGAGCTACAGCTCACTTCATTATTCACCTTGATTATCAGTACAAAAGGTTTTCTCCCCCCCACTCTCCTCTGGTAATAGCTCATCTTAAGTGATCACTCTCCTTACAGTGTGTATGATAACACCCATTTTTTCATGTTCTGTGTGTATATAAATCTCCTCACTGTATTTTCCACTGACTGCATCCGATGAAGTGAGCTGTAGCTCACGAAAGTTTATGCTCAGATAAATTGGTTAGTCTCTAAGGTGCCACTAGTACTCCTTTTCTTTTTGTGTTTCTATAGAAATTCTCCAGGTCATCCACAAGTATTGGATGAAAATCTATGGCCTGTGTTATGCAGGATATCAGACTTGATGCTCAAAATGGTCCCTTGTGGCCTTCAGATCTATGAATCCATGAATAGTCTATGTAGGTTGAATGTGTATATCACATTTACAGGGCGAGCTGAGCTCTAGACTTCTTTTAATGCCTCTCAAGTACACCCCTTTGGGGTCAAGTTTCATGACATACATCCCTCTGTGACCATTTGTACACTGGATCTCTTGGCTGCAACACCTTCTCTGTTTACCAGGTGTGTTAACACGACAGGCACCTGTCAGTCCTTCTCCTCTGGGAGCCTGTGATTGCTGATTATGGTGACTTAAAAACAGCATCTTCAAAATAAAGCACTATTTATTTACCCAAAGGTACATAGCACACAGCACAAAGGGTAAAAATAATAAAGGCCTATACACCTATTTCCCCTTACCTTGGCCTTAATCTTACCTTGCATGCTTTGGTAAATTCCATTCACCCCTGCTACCTCCCTCTCTGGATTGGGAGAGACAGTCTACTTGCTGCAGTTTCTGTCTCTCTTTCTGACAGACTCCAGCTGATGCTGACAGCCCATTCCACCACCTTCCTCCCTAGGCTAGCATCTCTAAGGTTTTAGTATCCCCTTTGATCCTACGTTTGGGATTAGGAAGAATAAATTTTGCCAGCCTCAGTGGAGACAGGTAGGAGTATTCCTCATTTAATAATGTTCTCATTGTTTCCTCAAGAACTCTTGGCATTCTTTGGTCTGTGCCTTATGTTGCCGACTTTTGTTTTCTGTTTTCTGTTTGTTTCCCACCAACTGGCTGAGATTGAATTCTATTCAGTCAGACAGATTCATATCAAACAGGTAAACTGAGCTGCGTATTTATAAAAAAATAATACACACAACTCCTTCATTCTCCACAGTGTATATTAAATGTTTCAGTGTGCATAATAATATTTTTCACCTATAAAGCATCATTCATCTTCAGTTCTCAAAGAACTATGAAAACATCAATTAACAATGAAAACTCACAGTACTTTTGTGAGGTGCCAAGGGGTATAGGCACTATATAAAGCATCCACTAACTTTGATTATTTCCATCTCTGGGTGCTGACTTGAGACAACCAGTACAGCCCAAAATGGTCTGGGCCTGCCTATATGCGAAACCATCTCTCTCCCTGTTTAGGGGTGCAGGTGTACAGTTTTCAGCCAGAACACCTGGTCAAAAAGGGACCCTGGCACCCCCGCCGGAGCCCTCACTTCTTCCCACATCCCAATTCCCTGCCCCAGCCCAGTGAAAATGAACAAGTGAGTGAGAGTGGAGGAGACTGAGCGACAGAGGAAGGTGGGATGAAGTGAGCGGAGGCAGGGCCTCGGTGAAGCGGCGGGGCAATTGTGTTC
Source organism: Lepidochelys olivacea (assembly GCF_965140295.1). Classification (NCBI taxonomy): domain Eukaryota; kingdom Metazoa; phylum Chordata; order Testudines; family Cheloniidae; genus Lepidochelys; species Lepidochelys olivacea. The sequence continues at coordinate 20,766,325 of NC_140412.1, read as the reverse complement.
AGTTTTGTGCGATTAGAAAGTTGGAAACCCTATCCCTGTCTAATGCTGCTGCAGCTGTGATCAGTGGTGATGCTTTTTATTTCAACAAAAGGGGTAGAGGTATTCTTCATTAGGGTCCTTCAGCTTCCATTGTTAGTCTGAAATATTCCAGGATTATTGACCTTTAGGACCCGCTGCAAGGTCCATCTTTTTGCCTGAGTGTCTGAACCAAGTGAGGCATGATATAATGCTATTTGTAAGGGGACTGTTGCCCCCTTACTAACATTCAGTGTGGGGTGTTTTGGTTGGCTAGCTCCCAGTACTAAAAGGGGAAGGGTCTATGGGAAACCAGAACCCTGAGACTGACAGTCTCCAGGAACAATGGGGAGAGGCCAATGCTCCAGGTCAGCCTGAATGACAGGGCAGGCAGGCTAATCAGGGAGTCAGGAGGCCAGGGAGGTCCCGTCCTCCGTGTGAGCTGGAATTGCCTGGGTCAGACAGAGTGGGGCCGAGCAAAGGAGAAAACAGGGGACGAAGCTGAGCTGGGGATCAGAGCTGTGCCAGAGCCAGAGGGACCGGAAAAGCAGCCCAGAGAGAGCAGACCCTGTGCTGGGAGCAGAGCTGCAGCCCCAAAGCCAGAGGCACAGCCCAGAGAGAGCAGACTAGCCCTGGGAGCAGAGCTGCAGCAACCAGAGCCAGAGGGGCCAGAAAAGCAGCCCAGGAAGCAGGTCAGTGCTGGCAGCAGAGTCACAGAAGCAGCCTGCAGAGCAGACCTGTCCTGGGAGCAGAGCTGCAGCAACCAGAGTCAGAGGGGCCAGAAAAGCAGCCCAGGGAGCTGGAGGCAGAGCAGCAGAGACAGAGTGGTGGAGCTGGGGCAGGAGCAGTCCAGAGCTGGGTGTGGTGAGCAGCTGGGGAGAGCGAGGGGGACCCTGGGCAGCAGGCCCAGCACAGGGAGACGCCTCAGCCAAGAGGCTCTGCAGGCCAGGCTTGGATCATAACCCCGACAGGCGGGGGCGATACTGGGAAGAAGGGTCCTACCACTTAGAGCCTGAGAGCGTGTGGCCACTACCAGAGCGAGTGTCCAACCCACAGCATCCCTGCAGCACAGCCAGAGCCTGAGAAGAAGGCCTGGGACTCACAAGGAACAGACTGTGAACTGCCCTGACATTCCAGAAACACTGTTTGTGATGTTCCCTGCCACAGAGCGGGGTGATGTATTTCCTTTAACCTTTCCCATTTTTCCTTATTCTTTTTAAAATTAACTGTTGATTAAATAACTTGCATTTGCTTTAACTTGTATGTAATGGTCAGTGGGTCAGAGAAGTGACCAGTGGAGAGAGAGTACCCCGGAGTGGGGACACCCTAGCCCCTGTCCTAGGTGACCACAGCAGAGTTGGGGGTTGAGCCCCCAGGAATCCTGGGCCCATCCTTGTTGGGGTTACGAGGACTCTGCCAGACAAGAGAGTGGAAGGGGAGTCCTCAAGAGCAGGGAGGCCTCTGGATAAAGGAAGTGGGAGCAAGGACTCAGATCCTTTCGCTAGCCTACTTCACCGGGGTAGTGCAGAAGCCAGGAAAGTTCCTCACATTAGCGGGACTGTTCCCCCGCTTACATATTTAACATTTTTATCAATGACCAGGGAGAAAACATAAAATCAAGACTGATAAAGTTTGCAGCTGACATAAAAAAATGGGAGTGATAAATAATAAAGAAGACAGGTCACTGATTCAGAGCTATCTGGATTGATTGGTAAACTGGGCATGCACAAACAATAAGTTTTAATATGGATAAACGTAAATGTGTACATCTAGTAACAAAAAATGTAGGCCATACATGCAGGATGGGGGACTCTATCCTTGGAACTAGTGACCATGAAAAAGATTTTGGGTTGGGGTGGATAATCAGCTGAATATGAGCTCCCAATGTGACATTCCGTCCAAAAGAGCTATTGCAATCCTGGGATGCATAAACAGGGGAATTTGGAGTAGAAGTAGATTATTTAACCTCTCTTTGGCATTGGTGAGACCACTGGTGGAATACTGTGTCCCGTTCTGGTTTTTCCTAATTCAAGAAGGATGTTGATAAATTGAAGAGGATTGAGAGAAGAGCCACAACAATGGTCAAAGGATTAGAAAAATGCCTTATAGTGATATATGCAAGGCATATAATCTGTTTAGTTTAACAAAGAGAAGGTTAAGAGATGACTTGATTACATTCTATAAATACCTACATGGGGAACAAATATTGGACATTGGACTCTTGAATCTGACAGAGAAGGACCATGTTATACCTAATGGCTGGAAGTTGAAGCTTCATGATAGAAATGAGGTGTACATTTTTAACAGTGTGGGTAATTGATTATTGGAACAATTTATCAAGGGTCGAGGTGGATTCTCTTTCAATGATAAGTTTGTAAATCAAGATTGGATGTTTTTCTAAGAGATCTGCTCTAGGAATTAATTTGGGGAGGTTCTGTAGCCTGTATTATATGGGAGGTCAGACTAGATGGTCACTTCAGGCCATGGAATTTATGAATCTATGATGAGATCAATTGTCTATGGAAGGACAAGTTTGGTGGAGAAAGTCCCAGGTATTGGGTGGTGTTGAGGATGGATATTTTTTTTGGAGGGGTTACTGCTCATTTTGTTTGCTGTTGGTTGTATTTTAACTTTAAATAAAGTCAAAGGTGCCCAGAGTAGCAGATGGGTGCTTATTTAAGTGATTACAAGTAGAAAGAAATACAATAAAAATACTAAAGTTCTTGGGTCTGATTTTTTTCCAGAGGCTTTGAGCACCAACAGCTCTGGCTGAAGTCAGTGGGAGCTGCAGGAGCTTAGCATTTCTGAAACCAAGGCCCCAGAGGTATCAAGTTAGGTGCCCAAAGACTGGGGAACATGGAAATAGTGATCACTTGAGAATTTTGGCTCAAGTTATTTGCCTAAAGTAGCAGAATGAGCAGAACAGATCCAGAAATAGAGCCTAGGAAGCCTGATCCCCAACATCCTGTTCTAACACCTCCACAGTGCTCTCCACTCTTATTTATACTGACCATTTAGAAATTATTGTTACAATATAGAGGTGAAATCCTGGCAAAATTCCCTTTGACATCAGCAGGGCAAGGATTTCGGCCTAGATGCCTATTGCACAGTTATGGAAATATTGATAGGCCCTTCATTACAGCCCTTCTTTATGGTGGTGATAGATGTGTATGTGTTTATTTTTTTAAGATGTAACAATTTATAACTTGGTTTATTTGAAACATGTTCTTATTGTCTGAGCATTATTGTACTTGTGCTTTACATGTGTCAACAGAAAGACGTCAGCAGAGTATTTCATTTTCTTGTGATCTATATTGATACTGATGTGCGAGAAGCAAAGTGTGAACAAAGAGAGGTAAAATTACACAGATAGAGACACATAAGAGTAAAGAGGCACAAAGAGAAAGGGTAAGGATAGCTGAAGTTGCCCACACATTCCAAGACCTATTAGCTAACACTAGGGAGAGAAGGCACAAGGGCACCCTTTAGTTTGTATGTACTAGAGAAGCACACTGCAGGATTATATTTTCTAGTGCAGATGGACATACAGTAAGATGAAGGACCAGGTTCTTCTCTCTTACTTGGTGTGCATCAGGAATAACTCCACTGATGTCAACAGAGTTACACTAGTGTAAATTCTACTTAATTTAGCGGAGAGCCAGACCCCTTGTGTTTCAATTGTTTGAATGAAAAGATACCAAGTGGAAAAATCTCCGTGATGGGGTATAGGATTTAAAAGCAGAAATTAAGGGAAGCCAGCTCTTCAAATATTTCCAAGTAAATATGTGGGAGTGAGTCAATCTATTGGCAGGTCAGAAGCTTGAAGGAACTGAATGACCCAGTCTCTTAGAGACTCTAATAAAGCTGGCCTTTTAGTGAGGAGGATAAATATGTATTCAGAAAGCCTCAAATTAACTGACCTTCTCTTCAAATTTGAGCTAATTTGTTAGTTTCATGAAAGCCCTTCAGCACTCTCTCAATAATTATTTTTTCCACATGGTTGAATTCTGAATGAATATTCATCCTTCTGAAGAGAAGAGAGTGACACAAAAACTCCCTGAAATGGATGGAACTGAAAACCACTCTTCCTGAAGGGTGAAGTAGCTCTACAAGGAAATTTCCATCCATGGGGCTTTTGCATTGTTCTTTTCTCAGTTTTTTTCATAGGGCTTTTCCATATTTTCTGCCCCTGAGGCAGGCAGGGGAAAGTTTTAGACAGCAGTGCAATGGGTGGCCATTGGTCCACCATGACCAGAATTTCTCTTTTCTGCATGAGAGTCCCTTTTTTTAGCACTGTCCCAATGTGTGTCCCCAGTTACATGTGAACCTCAGTGCTTGTGCAAGGCATTATATTCACTGCCTACAGATCAATGTCCTCTCTTTCTTTATGGAACAGGTACAATAAAGACAGCAATAATGCAAGCTTTCCCATCTATATGCCTTAAACCTTACTTAGAGGGACCGCATCTAGATAGTTCATGCCTACTTTTGGCTGGTCAGTCGTTGGCCTTTTTATGGCACAGAGAGATGAAAGTCCAGATCCACAAATTTACATTGAATCATAGAATATCAGGGTTGGAAGGGACTTCAGGAAGTCATCTAGTCCTCAACCCCCTGCTCAAGGCAGGACCAATCCCCAATTTTTGCCCCAGATCCCTCAATGGCCCCCTCAAGGATTGAACTCACAACCCTGGGTTTAGCAGGCCAATGCTCAAACCACTGAGCTATCCCTCCCCCCCCCATTGAAATCAATGGATTGTGGATCTGGGCTGAAGTGACTTGCCTGAGTTTAGTAGTAAAGGCAGGAACAGCATAAAGGTCTCCTACCTCTGTTTCCAGTGCCCTATCCATTAAACTATGCTGCCTCCCCTTGGGAACCAATGAATGTCAGTTTTGCAGCCCAAACACTAGCAAAGGGACTGAGAATACCATCTCTTTTAATTTAAACCAACCGTATCCCAAGTATCTCCCCCCAAAAATATTCTGCATTGAAGCAATATCATTAAGATTGTAAAGTCAAGCACTCATAAGTTAGAAAAAAGTAGATTTAGGGTTGTGTGAATTATTCACCTTTTTGCCTATGCATTATGAAACATGATCACATATTATTGTTGCCACATCTCCCTTACCTTCTGTTTTCTCATTCCTTTTACATAGGAATTACTTTTCTTTGGGGAAAGGATACATTGCATAAACCTCTATCAAACTTACTTTTTTAATGAAATGTAAAATGATTGAGCTATACTCTACAAGCCACTCCAATCTGTGTATTAGTCAGCTATTGTTGCATTACTCGGGCGGATGAATGCACAATGCTGAACACATGTGAGGCAGAGACAAAGGATTATCCAGTGGTTAGGCCACTAACCTAAGACTTAGGAGATGATTCAATTTCCTGCTGTGTCACAGACTTTCTGTGCGATCTTGGGCAAGTCACTTCGTCTCTCTGTACCTCAGTTCCCCATCTGTACAATGGGGACAAAGTACTTCCCTACCTCACTGAGGTGTTGTGGGGATAAATACATTAAAGATTGTGAGGTGCCCAAATGCTATGGTGATGGGGTTGTGTGCCAATCGGTAGTAATGTACAGTCCTGGAGTGGCTTATTGCTATAATAAACAATTCCTTGAATATGATGCTGCTAAACACTTGGGGATTAAAGAAGGTACTCTGGTATAAAAAGGGTTGTCAGTACTCACGTGCACCCATTCCAATTACAGACATCACTGTATTCCAAAGGTTTTTTATTCATTTTTTACACGTAAAGTGCTTTCCTTTGTGCTGGGAAGTTGTTGAAACCAACACTATTACCACAATTGCTCAGTTACAAGCTTCTGAGAAATGAGAGTCAAAATCTTGTAGAAGATGTTTGAAAAGAACAGTTCCCCGCAGGTAACACTTTTCTGTCTTTTCAAGCTTTTGTGGAATATCTCCACTGGTTGGCAAACAACACAATGGTTTTGCAAAAAGCCCTACTTTTAGTCAGTACCTGTTGTATAGATATCACTGTTTAAACAATCAAAGGCTTCTTGTTTAATTGTATAGTCATTCTCTGCTAAGAAAAAAAAAAACCTCAGCCATTTTATTAACTATGGTGGCAGCCAAACAACTATAATTGATTCTTATTCCTAATGTGCAATTTACAGGCTAAACACGGCAGGAGTGGGCAAACTTTGTTGTTTTGTTTAATTATGAACCCACTCAAACAGTGAGTATCCAAATGGTCGACATGAACATGAACATGATTGGGTTCATATTGCCTTCAGGAGAGAACTTGAGAAAAAGGGAAAGTGGGGAGGAAAACATAGGGGGTTACATAGTTATTTATCTAAAGCAAAGTATATTTTAAGATATGTTAAAAGCATATGAGTATCAGTTAAACCATACAGAATCATAGGGGCTGGTTCTACTGTGTTACTCTGGTGTAAATTCAGAGTAACTCCAATTGAGTTTCAGAGTGGTAGCCACCGATCCCTCTAAGCTGTGCACATGTGCGCGCGCACACAGATCCTAAACCCTGCGCACACGGCAAAACACCGCGTGCACAAAAATTTGCACAGAAAAAATGTTTTGCGCACACAGCCTGTCAAAAATTTGCACAGAAGAAATTTTTTGCACACATGGCCTGTCAAAAATTAGAGGGAACATTGGAGCTGTGTTAGTCTGTATCAGCAAAAAGAACGAGAAGTAGTTGTGGCACCTTAGAGACTAAAATTTATTTGGGCATAAGATTTCGTATATTATTAAATTACCTACTATGGGCTTGAGCCTGTGAGGTGTTGGGTGCCCTCAACTCACACTGACAGCAGTGTGATGGATGACGGCACCTCCCAGGAACACTCAGCACCAGACTCAAAGTGCCCCAAAAGGTGTTAGGGGCTTGATCAACAAACTAAAAAAAAAAAAAAAAGGACACATTCCCTCCCCTAGGGAAGTTTACAATCTAAGTCCCACAATTGCTAAAACATGGGCAGACTGAGACACTTGGAAGGAGTCACAGGGGAGTCAATGGGGCTCGGCGTCAGTATAGGTATTAGTTTCAGGACTGGGATTAGGGTGGCCAATGAGGGCATCCCCAGAACACTGGATATTTTGGTACTTCTGGGAATGGCCTGGACCTGCCGCCACCTGCATGACCCCACCCCCACCCAGTGTGCCCTTGCACGCTGGCAGGTGTGGAGCTGCGCACCTCTTAAAACGGTGTCCTCTAACCCTTGTGGTGTGATACCTGACAAAACCACGTCCGTTTTAGATCAACACCGGACAGGGGACAAACTGAAAAAACAGGACCATCTGGCTTAAAACCAGACAAGTGGCCTGCCTAACGAAGACCTACATGTAAGACGAAGAGACAATACGATGTGACAATGGAGATAGGAGGCCTTTCCTATAACTGTGTTGCCAGCCATATATATATATATATATAGCAATGATTTAAACTGAGCCTGCCTAAACAGGCAATAGTTTCAAAATTAAAGCAGTAAATAATGGCCATGTTACTGAAGCAGCACTAGTGTGAAGGAAACATATGCAGTTTGCTTCTCAAAGGCATTCCAAACAGCAGCTGTGCAATCTTTGACAACTGGCGAATGGCTACAGATGACAGACACCGTTGCTACTAATATTGTATCAGTCTGCAATGCAGTGAAAATGTCCTTTAAATAGAACATGCCATTTAGAGCCACACCAAGAAGGCTGGCTGGAGCTAACATTGCTCTTGAAAGCTTTTATTCATGAGGCCATGCTGCCCTTTGAAGTTGATTGTTCCATTTGCTGTATTTATAGCTCAATCAAATATTCTTATTGATTTGAGGATTCAGTATTTTCTTTAGTAAAGGCCTAATGAGGAAGGGTGTCTGGTCGACTCTCCAGAGAATGTGGCTGCTTGTATGCTGATTAATGCCGACACTGTCGGAATGTTGACCCAAGATTATGCTGCCCTACACTGGAGCATATTGTGTCATGCCTTTCAATATCAGATCATGGCCTAATTAGCTGTTTTTAATTGTATGAATATTACTGGCAATTAGTCTATCAGATGTAAGAAAAGATAGAACAGATTTTCTTTCTAATTGTTGTAAAAAATATGTTACAGGCAGTCATTTAAATTTAGTTAGGTTTTAACTCATCCGAGTTTTTGGAAAGGATATACAACCTTGTGCTTCCTGTCTTAAACCAATCTCAAAATAATAGGGGTTCTGATGAGACCTTGTTGAGGGGCAGATAATCTCATGTTCCAGCCGAGGGGTTTCTTGCAACTTCCTCTTACGCATCAGAAGTAAAATTTTCAAAAGTGCCTGTGAGACTTAGGAGCCTAAGTCCCATTCTTAAAAGTGACTTAGGCACTTAGGAGCAAAAGTCACATTGATTTTTTTCAGTGACACTTAGGATCCTACAGCTCAGATCCTTTCCATGGGAATTAGGTGCCTACATACCTTTGAAGATCTGGGCTTAAGTCACTTATGAAATTGGGACTTAGGCTTTTAAGTCACTTAGGTCGTTTTGAAAATGTTACCCCTGGTGCTGGCCGCTGCCTGAGACAGGATACTGGACTAGATGGTCCAGGGGATCTGATCCAGTTTGTCAGTTCCCATGTTCCTATCTAATTGTCCTAAGCCTCTGAGCAGCAGAGGGATTTATGTTTCAAATGTGCTGCAATATGCACATTACCAACAAAGCTCAATCTACAGGAGGTCAGAGTAGATCACAACAGTCCCTTCTGGTCTTGGGATCTTGGACTGTGAGTGGAAGATTCCATTGTTCTCTTATGGGATGGGCTGGAAACGTTGAATTTTGGAACTCAAGTTGTACGTGTTTGGGTTTTTTTTTCCCTCCTAAGCTGTAAGAAGCTCTCCCAGGGCCAGATTCTGTCATCCTTACTCATGCTATGTATACCTTGACCCACTGATTGGTGACAGAATACAGCCCCCATTTTACCATCATCATCCATCATGCAAAAGCCTGTAGCGAATGAAATGAGCAGGAGTCGCTTGTTGTCTTGCAGCAGGAGAAAAAGTCATGTAGAGCTGTAAAACACTCCCCTTCCTGGAGAAGGGAAACATGTCTGAAGACCTAGGGCCTGACTCTTACACCAGTGTAACAGAACGAACACCACTGACCTCCATGAAGTTACACCAGCATAACTGAGTCATGAATGAGGTCCACGGCATTTGGATCTTCCCATATGATAAGGGTTAAAAGAACAAGCTTTATCTAGAACTATTGGATTTAGTGCCGGTATTAAAATGATGCCGTTTTCTGTACCTAAATCATATAACCTAACTAGCTGTTTTCGCCAAAGATGAATCTGTGCTGTCACAAATGAACAGATCTCTGCCCTATTTGGAGACAAGAAAATGGGCAACGGTTACAAAGGCTCTGTGCACACAAAGCATGTGTTTATGCTGGCATGGATTCTTCTTCTTAGTGCTACATATTTAATTTGTTTTTTGAAAATGTATTTATCATTTATAGCCTGGGGAAAGATCCTGTTGCAGGACACAGTACATTAATTCACTCAAATGGAGATATTTCTTAAGTGGATGCATCTTTTGTAGAAATCAAACTAAAAACCTGAAATGATGGATTTAGCCACTAGAGGGTGTTTTGAAGAGAGGTCCATCCTTAGTATGGATTTCTCTGGATAAATGATGGTTTAACCCAATAGTTCATTCTTATAGCATAAGGTATTGAACATGAAGTATTTTGGCTGCAGAGTTGATGTATTTTTTATCCTCAGTGTTTTTGGCTGGGGTGGAGATTAATAAGGGCCAGAGCCAATGAAAATTAAAAACTGGATGTTGCAGTGCAGAAATTTATGTAAGCCGGAATTTAAGAGCTTCCATGGAGTTCCACTGACCTCCATGGCTTGACAGGTGAATGTGATGAGCCCAATCCCTGGGATGTCTCTGACTTCTGCTCAGTGCAGCTCAAGGACAGGCAAAGATAGCTATGAGTCTTAGGGCTGTTCTAATTTGCACCTATCTGCCTATAGCAAGGAGCAACTGGCATAGCAATCAGCAATTGCCAGAGCTTGTGAATGGCTTGGCCTGACCCGTTGATCTGGAAGCAGGAAGTGGTATAGGAATTACACAGCTAAACCAGACCTTTGCCATTTGGGATTCTCCCAGAATTCTCTCCCAGCTGAGCAGGGCAAAGATCTGCTGTGGATTAATTTGTTCCATCTATCTGTGTATTTTTATTTCTGTAACTACAGCTGCTTCAAAGCTGTCAAGAGCCCATCTGCTTCAATGCTATAAACCTAAGGAAATGCATTTATTGTAAGGTCACTTGTGTGAATATAAGCCAAGATTTATTTTTAAAAAATGAGCTCCCGAAGTTCCAAGTCTGCGGCCTTTGGGCAAACCCATGATATAAAGGTTTGATCATAATAACAAAGGGCCAAAGAGCAGCCCAGCTTGCATGGCTGTGCAGGGAGTAATGAGGCACAAGGCTATGCTCCTGTGTGGACTATTCATGTGGTAGGTAGCAGTGCAGGGAGAGATGTAATCTCCATGGCGCTGTTACATTCCCTCCCCACTGTGCCTGTGGGTGGGGTGAGGAAGGGACAGAAGCTAGGAAGAGTGACTCTGGCACTCCAAGATCTGTGCCCTGCACCACGTATAGAGCTGAGGCTGGGTGTTTCTCCCTCCGAGCAAGGGGAAATGTGGCAGTCTGAGTCACAATATGCCTCTCCAGTTCTGCTCCCATGACAGTGCACAGCGCTTGTAGCAAAGTCACAACGAAGTAAAGTCAGGCTCCTAAATCTGTACGTAGGCACCTGAGTATGAGGCTTGACTTCAAAAATTGCTGAGCTCTGTTTGTTAATTTCTCCTCCCCCACCCTCTGTCAGGTTTAATAGGGCCTGAAAATAAGATACTGCTAAACCTGATACAGGCATGATTAGCCCTTGGCTACTTCACCTCTCAATTTAAATATATAAACAAAATACAGATGCAGCTCGAGCATTCTTAACACAAATAGCTTGAGGTGCCGTAACTTATAACAGAAGGGAAACTGCCATACAGATGCATACATCGCTAACACCTTTAAAAAAAAAACAACCATGTGCATTTCGAAGTGTATTACTGTGCAATAGAGAAAAGGCTTTAAGCAATTCTCAGACTATCATTCCAAAAAACAAGTGATCAATGTTTTCCATGCCTTAAGAATTTCTCTCATGCTAATTACCTATCATCTTATGTGGTGTTTGCAATAAAAAGCCAAAACAAAACAAAGTCTAAAAGTGCCTAGTGATAAACTACTCAATTTAACCACAAAAAATAATGTTCCTGATTTTTCTTTTATTTTTGAAGTATTTGCTTAGGAGCACTTTTGCTATTATAGCTTAATGGTTTGAGCGTTGGCCTGTTAAACCCAAGGTTGTGAATTCAATCCTTGAGGGGACCATTTAGGGATCTGGGGCAATAATTGGGGATTGGTCCTGCTTTGAGCAGGGGGTTGGACTAGATGACTGCCTGAGGTCCCTTCCAACTCTGATATTCTATGATTAGCACAAACATCATGATATAATGGACAAGATGAGTAATAGGATCACTTACAGGTCTGACTTTTTTCTCTTAGAATGTATAAAAATGTGTACGACCTTCTCTTTAAAAAATAGTGTGTTGCCAAGGGTGATGTGGTATAATAAGGTTAATGAGTAAAGAAATAATAAAATCTATTTTCATCGTTCTTCACAGAACCAAATCACAGTACAGGGGAAACAGATGCTTTGGAACCTAGCCGAGTTGCTGATCAGTAGAAGCTGATTATCTATTAATGAGAGGTTTTTAGTGGTGTACCCTGGTGTAAAAACCACTAGACTCTATTCAACAAGGCATCAGTTGCAAATTCCTTGTATATGAATCACTTGATAGATGTAAAAAATTCAAAACAGATTTTCCCCGGTGCCCTGTGGGTTGTCATGCACTAGTGCTCTCTTATCTGTTTATGTTAATGAAACAGGATTCTTCAGTAAGTAAATATGTGTAGTATTTAATTAAACTCACTGCTGGGCTCAGTGTGAGAATGTAGCCTGTATTTTTTTTTGCTTAGTATTATTCTACTGTAATTCTTTTTCCACCCACTATTCCCTTCCAGCAGCCTCACTCCCTTGACAGAGGGAAGGTGATTCTCATTTTGTCTTTGTCTGTACTAGAAAGCTGTACTGGTTAAAGTTCTGTCAGCAGAAAGCCACCAGCACAACCCGTTAAGGCCCTGATCCAGCATCATGAAAGCCCCCAAATGCCTTTACTTTGTGCTGACAATATAAAAGAGCCTTAAACCTGGTCCAGTGACTGGAGGAATGGAGTGGGAGTCAGAAAACCTTGATTCTGCACCCAACTCCACCACGGGCTTTCTGGGTGACCTTGGGCAAACCACTTCCTCCCTCTGTGCCTCTGTTTCCCCAACCCAATGGGGATAATGATACCTCCTTTGCGAAGGTTTTTGAGGTCTAATGATAGGTTTCACTGTGTAAAGGCTTGGTATTGTTGGAGAGAGTGTAAATTTTATTTATGCTCCTTTATACAAGCAGGGCAGTAAAGAGAGCCTTAATGTGAATACGAATCAAGTCCTTAAACTGCCAGGAATTTCACCCACATCTCTTAGGTAGACCTGATGGCTTTGTCACTGTCAAACAGAAAAATAGGGAGGTTGTCTTTGTTTTGTTAATCCTGATAGTTTTTCATCCGCTTTATTTATTTATTCATTTTGGGGAGTCATTATTTTCTTTCCAGACCGGAATTGGAGCAGTTGTTGATGAGCACTGTGGCACTTCGCAGTCCGTCTCGATAACAGCCATGGCTTTCCTTATTGAAGAGCTACCGCTGACAGTTTACATTTCTCAGCTATTGTGCAGCCCTTCCTGAGGCCTGCGTTTGCAATTTACTGCCATTGTGTATCAACAATATTTGCACTTTTCGTATTTTATTAGCTACAAGCAGTGCTCCTCCACTAGGTCCTCCACGAACTTTTTCTGGCTCCTGGTGAGTCTGCACAGAGACAAGGGCTTGGTCCTGCAGATATTTGTCTCTGTTATCACCAAAGCTCCAGAATCTCCTAGAAAAACAACAAGGAGCCCGGTGGCACCTTAGAGACTAACAGATTTATTTGGGCCTAAGCTTTCGTGGGTAAAAAAACAACTTCTTTTTACCCACAAAAGCTTAGGGCCAAATAAATCGGTTAGTCTCTAAGGTGCCACCGGGCTCCTTGTTGTTTTTGTGGATACAGACTAGCATGGCTACCCCATGATACTAGAATCTCCGAGGTTGCCAAATAGCAGTGGAGGCCACTCACCCAGTTCAGATCTTTTCTCCTGCTTCCAATGAGGACCCCATTAAGCATTTTGCATGGCCTCTTTCCCAGCTCAGCTGAGATATATAATGTAGCTCTTGGAGCTGAGATCAGGAGGAAATTTCACTGAGCATGATCAGGGGGTCATCTCTTGACATGAGAGATGGCTTCTTTTACCAGCTGGCAGCATCAGTCAGTCAGGAAAGTAGTTTAAAGAGAATGCAGCCTTAAAGTGCTGGGCTGTTTTGGAGGTTGGCTATGGAGAGGAAATGAGGGACCATACAGCCTGAAACCCAGGTAACTGAGGTTGTGGGGAATATGCATGAAGAGTTCCCTCTTTCATAGCTGTCAGGGGCCCGTGAGTCCCACTTATGTGGTGAGCAGGAACCTGAGGAGCCCCCTCAACTCCCTTCTAAAAACTATGACAAATAAAGTTCAGTCTCCAAGTCCATTGTACCCCCACCCATGCAAATCCCCATGAAAAGAATTTATTACAGCCCAATTATACATGTCATGGGTTGTATGGCTAAGGGAAGAAGTGAAGGGTGGGAGGTAAGGAACTCCTTAGAATGAGCTCCCCTCTTCCACAAGTGGATGGCTCAACAACTTGTTGCCATGTACAAGGTTAGCGAGTTTGTCTCTCTATTTTGTGCTTTTGTAGGAGACTGACTTTTCTGCTGATTAGTTCAACCTGCTCAGGCCAGGGGTCCTAATTTAGGGCCCTATACTCCCCTCCACAGTGGAGGGAGAATGGGGGCAAAACTGCAGAACTGGGGAACAGCAACTCCCAACTATCTCCTTCTTGGAAGCAGTGAAAGCACCCTCCAGAGCAGGAGCACTGCATGGCTAGGGCTGTGTGGAGGTCATGACTGGGATAACAGCCTCCTTCAAACCTGTGGGAACTGGCAATGTGGCTAGATCTTGCTGAGCAGCACTGAATGAAGAGTGGTGAATATTAGATTGAATCCTGAATTGCAGTTCACCATGTTTGTTAATCCCTTTTCTGTCTCTAATGTTTGTTATGAACGTGCATGCAAATGGAATTTTGGAGCATGATAGCTCATTGTAGTGGGGCAGCTACCCCACTCCAGGAGAGTAGCTGAGGGAGGCTGGCTGAGTAGCTGGCCACAGGTGTGGCCAGCTCACTCAGGGCACAGCTGGCCCTGATAAGAGGGGCTGTGAGCCAGGAGACAGGGAGTCTCACTCCAGTTTTGGAGTAGGAAGGACCTAGGTGCCTGGGAGCATTGAGTACCTGAAGCAGGGCAAGAGGAGCTGCGGAGCGCCAGCCTGGCAACTCCCAGGCTGAGGCCTTGTTAAGGTCTACATTGGTACTGAGGCTGCAGAGGTGCGGCCCGGGGATAGGCAGAGGCAGCTGTTCTACCCCCCTTGCCAGTGATGAGTGGCCATTACAGACTGCAGTATGTCCCAGAGAAAGGGGGCTAGATGATGACTGGTAGCGTAGCCACTGAGGCAAGGTGGACTTAGAGGGTTAGGGATTCCCCTGGGAGGGGAGACCTAGAGTGTGGGGGTACTGCTGTGGGCAGAACGCCAAGGGAAAGGGACACCGTGGTCTGAGAGGGACATGGGGCCTGAGGCAGGAGAGACTCCAGCCAGCAGGAGGTGCTGTGGCAGTGAGTCTGTGATCTGCTACACTCATGGACAAAATATACAATCCAAACAAATCCAAACTATTTTCTGATGAGAGAGTTATTCTTATAGTAGAAAATTCAGTATCTTCACACTCCAAAATATCATGAGCTTGGTTTATATGCAGTGTTGTAACCCTGACAAAGGTGGTCAGGAACTTGGGAGGAAGTGATCATGATCTGATAGAATTCAAGAGCCTAAAGAAAGGAGGACTTGAGAACAGCAAAACAAGGACACTGGACTTCAAAAAGGCAGTTTTCAACCAACTCAGAGAAATAGTAGGCAAGGTACCATGGAGAGACCAGTTAGGAAGTTGAGGGGAGCTGGGCATTTCTAAAATAAATAATACTAGAGGCTCAACATCAAGCTATTTCAATGCAGAGAAAAGATAAGAAGAGCCACAGGAGACCAGTGTGGCTGCACAAGGAGCTTTTTAGCTATCTAAACACCAAAAGGGATACATACAGGAAATGAAAGGAGGGCCATGTCACCAAGGAAGTATATATAGGAATAGCATGAGTGTGTAGAGATAAAATCAGGAAAAGAAAGAGTTACAACTGGCAAGAAAAGTTAGAGATTGTGACTGGGTACGCCAGGCCCTTCAAAGCCCCCTACTGGAGGCCTTGCAGTCCTACTGCACCCCACCCCAGAAAGGAGCAGCAGAGGTGATTCCTCTAGGGAGCCTAGAGTGGCTGCCAGTAAGCAACCAATCAGAGAGTCTCCAGGGAACAACCAATCAAAGTCCAGCAGGCTCATATAAAAGCAACTGCTAGACAGAGTAGAGTCAGTTGCTGGCTGGAGCTAGAGGAGTAAAAATGATGTTCCTGGCTGGTTGCAGCAGTTCTGGGACCTGGACAGTGCAGATGCTGGCAGGGACCAGGGGAGCAAGGAAGGTGCTCCTGGCTGATTGCAGGGTGAGATCTTCAGCCCTGACCTAAGGGTGAAGGTAAAGCTGAAGAAGCTGTGGGAAGTGGCCCAGGAAAACTCAGCAAATAGTTAAAGGGATAGTTAAAGCATGTGACTGCTATTCATAGGGTCCCTGGGTTAGGACCTGGAGTAGTGGGCAGGCCTGTGTCTCCTCTTTTCCCCCTCCCAGCCACTGGGGAAGTGGCATAAGCCCTGAACAAGTGGTTTTATAGAGGTCCAGAGAAAGGGTTGAGGACCAAGAAGAGGGTCCCTATTGGTGGGACTTTTGATTGGGGGTTAAATTGTAAGAATTACTCAGCTGGAGAGCTGGGATCACTGTGGACTTAAGGGAAGGGAAGATATTGTCTCCAGGCAGGAAGTCCTGGAGGCATTGCTCCATATCAGAGCAGGGACAATCCTTGAGTCTGCCCAGAAGAGGCTGAGGATAACTGAGGGTACTGTGATAGGTCCAGTGAACAGTTTGAGACCAGAGACTAAGACAGGGCTGCAGGAAGACACCAAGCAGGGTACTGCAATAAGCCCTGTTGGATGGAGTAAGGACGGAGCCCAGGCAGTGCAGCAGATGGAGACTTTACTGAGGGCACCGAGATAAGCCCCACTGGACTTGTACCCCAGAAGGGGTCTGTTTCGTTATACACATATGAACTGTGTGTGACGTGGCTGGAGGGCTGAGTTAGTGAAAACCTGCTCAAGAAGTTAACTGCCAGTAGGAGTTACTGCAGATAAACAGCGCAAAGCAGAGAGTACAGGCACACGCACCAGCTGGCAGGAGCACTCCTGACAAATGAGTGGCCCCATTTCAGAGACAACAAGAAGGGGTTCTACAAATATATCAGACAAAAAAGAGATCAGGGACGGTGTGGGTCCGCTGCTCATTGGAGAATGCGAGCTGTTAACAGAAGATAGAGGTGGAGCTACTCACTGCCTACTTTGCTTCAGTCTTCACACAAAAAATAAGACACAACAGGACAACTAGCAAAGTTACATAGACAATGAAGGGGAAGGGATGCAGATCAGTAAAGAACACATCAGACATCTTCTGGCTAATTTCAATGAATTCAAGTCAGCAGGGCCTGGTGCTATTCATCCAAGGGTGCTGAAGAAATCTCAGAGCCACTGGCAATATTTGCAAACTCATGGAAAACAGGAGAGCTCCTGGAAGACTGAAGAAGGGCTAACATAGTGCCAACCTTTGAAAAGGAGGAGCTGGGGAACTATAGACAGCTCAGCATGACCATGATACCTGGGAAGTTACTAGAGCAATGTATAAAACATTCAATTTGAAAATACCTGGAGGATGGAGGGCTGGTCATTAGCAGCCAGTATGGATTGCTGACAACAAATCCTGCCAAACCAGCTTCATTTCCTTCTTGTACAAGGTAACTGGCTTGGTAGATAAGGGGAACGCAGTGGACATACCATAGCTGGCCATTAGCAAGGCTTTTGACACAGTCCTATAAGGCATTCTCCAGCTTACTTATGAGAAATGCAGGCTTCGTAGAACTATCATTAAGTGGAAACATAATTGGTTAAACAACCACAAACAAAGAGTAACTATTAATGGAATGATGTCAGATTGGAAGGCGGTCTCAAGTGGAATTCTAGAGCGCTCTGTTCTGGGTTGTTTAAACATCATAATTAATTACCTGGATGTAGGAATAGAGAGCATACGGATCAAATTTGCAGATGACACACAGGTGGTGGTGATTGCAAACTCTGTGGAGGATAGAGCTGAAATTCAAAGGGATCTTGATAAATTGGAGAACTGGGCCACAGACAACAAAATGAAATTCAACAAATACAAATGTAAGGTGCTATGTGTAGGAAAGAAAAAAACAAATGCACAAATAATAACATAAGAACAGCCACACTGGGCCAGACCAAAGGTCCATCTGGCCCAGTATCATGTCTTCTGACAGTGGCCAATGACAGGTGCTTCAGAGGGAATGAACAGAACAAGTAACCATCAAGTGATCCATCCCCTGTAACCCATTCCCAGCTTCTGGCAAACAGAGGCTAGGGATACTTCAGAGCATGGTTTTACATCCTTGCCCATCCTGGCTAATAGCCATTGACTAACCTATCCTCCATGAACTCATCTAGTTATTTTTTGAACCCTGTTAGTCTTGGCCTTCACAATATCCTCTGGCAAGGAGTTCCACAGGTTGTGCATTGTGTGAAGAAATACTTTCTTTTGTTCTTTTAAACCTGCCTCCTATTAACTTCATTTGGTGACCCCTAATTCTTGTGTTTTGAGAAGGAGTAAATAACACTTCCTTATTTACTTTCTCCATACCAGTCATGATTTTATAGACCTCTATTATATCTTCTCTTAGTTGTCTCTTTTTGAAGCTGAAAGGTCCCAGTCTTATTAATCTCTCCCCACATGGAAGCTGTTCCATACCCTAATCATTTTTGTTGCACTTTTCTGTACCTTTTCAAATTCTATCCTTTTTTTTTTTGACATGGGACAACTAGATCTGTACACAGTATTCAAGATGTGGGCATAGCACGGATTTATCTAGAGGCAATATGACATTTTCTGTTTTATTATCTATCCCTTTCCTAATGATTCCCAACATTCGGTTAGCTTTTTTTACTGCTGCTGCACATTGAGTAGATGTTTTCAGAGAACTATCCACCATGACTCCAAGATCTTTCTTCAGTGGTAACAGTTCATTTAGAACCCATCATTTTATATGTATAGTTGGGATTATGTTTTCCAGTGTGCATTACTTTGCATTTATCAACATTGAATTTCATCTGCCATTTTGTTGCCCAGTTATCCAGTTTTGTGAGATCCCTTTGTAACACTTCACAATCTGCTTTGGACTTAACTATCTTGAGTAGTTTTGTATCATCTGCAAATTTTGCCACCTGACTGTTTACCCCTTTTTCCAGATCATTTATAAATATGTTTATATGCATACATATATAAATATGTTTGTACTGGTCCCAGCACAAACCCCGGGAGGCAAAACTATTTACCTCTCTCCATTGTGAAAACTGACAGTTTATTCCTACTCTTTGTTTCCTATCTTTTAATCAGTTACTGATCCATGAGAGGACCTTCTCTTTTATTCCATGACAGCTTACTTTGCTTAAGAGCCTTTGGTGAGGGACCTTGTCAAAGGCTTTCTGAAATTCCAAGTATACTATAGTCACTGGATGACTTGTCTACATACTTGTTGACGCCCTCAAAGAATTCTAGTAGATTGGTGAAGCACAGTTTCCCTTTAAAAAAACATGTTGACTCCTCCACAACAAAGATAAGAATGGCCATACTGGGTCAGACCAAAGGTCCATCTGGCCCAGTATCCTGTCTTCCAAAGGTGACCAATGCCAGATGCCCCAGAGGGATTGAACAGAGCAGGTAATCATCAAGTGATCCATCCCCTGTTGCCCATTCCCAGCTTCTGGCAAATAGAGGCTAGGGACACCATCCCTGCCCATCCTGGCTAATAGCCTTTGATGGACTGATCCTCCATGAATTTATCTAGTTCTTTTTTGAACCCTATTATAGTCTTGGCCTTCACAACATCCTCTGGCAAAGAGTTCCAAAGATTGACTGTGTAGTTGTGTGAAGAAATACTGATGAACATGATATGTGTGTCATAATTCTGTTCTTTAATATAGTTTCAAACAATTTGCCTGGTACTGAAGTTAGGCTTGCCAGCCTGTAATTGCCAGGACCGTCTCTGGAGCCTTTTTAAAAATTGGTATCACATTAGTTATCCACCAGTCATCTGGTACAGAAGCTGATTTAAATGATAGGTAACATACCACAGTTAATAGTTTTGCAATTTCACATTTGAGTTCCTTCAGAACTCTTGGCTGAATACCATCTGGTCCTGGTGACTTATTACTGTTTAATTTATCAATTTGTTCCAAAACCTCCTCTAATGACACATCAATCCGGGACAATTCCTCACCTAAAAAGAATGGCTCAGGTTGGGGAATCTCCCTCACATCCTCAGCTGTGAAAACCGACCCAAAGAATTCATTTACTTTCTCCTCAATGGCCTTGTCTTCCTTGAGTGCTCCTTTAGCATCTCGATCGTCAAACAACCAGTGGGCTAGTGAGCAGACTTCCTGCTTCTGATGTACTTAAAAAAAATTTGCTGTAATTTTTGAGTCTTCGGCTAGCCGTTCTTCAAATTCTTTTTTGGGCTTCCTAATTATATTTTTATACTTCATTTGCCAGTGTTTATGCTCCTTTCTATTTTCCTCAATAGGATTTAATGTCCACTTTTTAAAGGATCATTTTTTGCCTCTCACTGCTTCTTTTACTTTGTTGTTTAGCCATGGTGGCACTTTTTTTGGTCCTCTCACTGTGTTTTTTAAGTTGGGGTATACATGTAAATTGAGCCTCTATTATGGTGTCTTTAAAAAATTTCCATACAGCTTGCAGGGATTTCACTTTTGGCACTGTTATTTCTGTTTAACCAACTTTTTCATTTTTGTGTTTTCCTTTTTGAAATTAAATGCTACTGTGGTGGGCTGCTTAGGTATTTAATGCACAGGGATGTTAAATTTTTATTATGTTATGGTCATCAATACCAAGCGGTTCAGTTATATTCACCTCTTGGATCAGACCCTGTTCTCCACTTAGGACTAAATCAAGAATTGCCTGTGCTCTTGTGGGTTCCAGGACTAGCTGCTTCAAGAAGCCGTCATTTTAAGATGTCAAGAAACTTTCTCTGCATTCGATCCTGAGGTGACGTACCCAGTCAATATGGGGTGTAACCGTGCCTTTGTGGGTCATAACCGAGAATACCAAATTCAGGGCAAACTGCTGAGAAATAGGGCAGACACACCCCAAAACTGCAGGTTATTCTCCCATGAGATGTATCAAACCAGCAAAACTTCTGTCTCACCACACTGGCTAGCAAGAAGTCAGGAAAGCAGTTTCCTTAGATATTCCAGTCCTTGTAGCACCACCAAAAACACTGGATTTAAAGAGGAGTGGTTCTTTACAATCAGTCTCATTAAATAAAAGGTTCTTCTGATCCCTAAGGACCAGCCACACACCCGGCTCAATATAGAACTCAGATTTACCCCAAAATCACACTGATTCCAATCCTTTAGTATCTAAAATCTAAAGGTTTATTTATAAAAAGAAAGAAAGCTGAGAGTTAAAATTACTTAAAGGAATCAAATACATACAATAAATGCAAAGTTCTTGGTTGAGGCTTGTAGAAGTGATGGAATAAACTGCTGGCTTAAGTCGAGTCTCTGACTGCTTCCAAATCATTGGAAGGACCTCAGTCCCTTGGTTAGAATGCTCCCACTGGTATAAGTCCATTGTCCAAAGGTTTGAGCAGGAAAAAGGCAAAATAGAGGTGTTTCCAGGGCCTTTTATAACTTCTGCCATGTGGTGGAAAACCCATTGTTTAAAAAAAGCCCTCAGCACAGCTAATGGAAAATTACAGGTGACAACATGGGGTTTGGAGTCACATGGTCAAGTCACATGTCCATGCATAATTTTGCTTAGTCACAGCAGTGCCCATTACCTATACTTCAGATGGAACATCTACAGGAAAGTCCATTCAGTGTAGATAGGCGTCTCCTATTGTCCATTGTGAGTTAAGTGTCCCTTGATGAGCCACTTAATTTGAATAGTCACTTCAAGATGTGCTGGCTAACTGCCTTGTGGGCATTACCCCAGGAGTAAACATTTGAAATACCGGTAATGAGCCAATAATCATAACTTCAAATACAAAAATGATACATGCATACCAATAACATAATCATATTCAGCAAATCGTAACCTTTCCATAGACATCTTAAATGCCACATTTTGCACCAGATTTGTTGCAAATATATAACAGTGGTTGCAACAATGATCTATATGGTCCTATTTTAATCAGATAACGTCACATGGGGATAGTTGAAATTCCCTATTGTTACTGAGTTTTTTATTTTTAAAGCCTTTCTAATTTCCCTGAGCATTTCACAGTCATTATCAACACCCTGGTCAGGTGATCAGTAGTATACCCTTCTGCTATATTCAGAATGGGGGATAACAAGAGGCATAGCATGCAAGTCATGGGAGGTGTAGTATTGCTCTACTTGGCACTGGGTAGGTCTCAGCTGGAGTACTGTGTCCAGTTTTGGTCACTGCTGTATATAAATGACATAGCAAAACTGGAAAGGATCCAAAGGCGAGCGACAAAGATGATCAAAGGGATGGAATGCAAGCTATTTGTGCAAAGGCTAAAGGAGGTGGGTATGTTTAGTTTGGAAAAGGGGAGATTAATGGGGGGACAAGATAGCGGTTTTCAAAGACTTGAAATACTTCCATAAAAAAGATGGAGAAAAATTGCCCTCTTGCAACAGAGGGCAGTTCAAA
Organism: Lepidochelys olivacea; assembly: GCF_965140295.1. Taxonomy (NCBI): domain Eukaryota; kingdom Metazoa; phylum Chordata; order Testudines; family Cheloniidae; genus Lepidochelys; species Lepidochelys olivacea. The sequence continues at coordinate 20,744,088 of NC_140412.1, read as the reverse complement.
CTACAACATAGGAGATTTAGATTAAATCTCAGGAAAAGCTCCCTAAGCGTAAGAACAGTAGGACAATGTAACGAACTGCCTAAGGAAGTTGTGGAAGCTCCTTCACTGGAGGTTTTCAAAAGGAGGCTGGATAGCAATCTGTCTTGGATGGTTTAGACACAACAAATCCTGTATCTTGGCGGGGGTTAGACTAGATAACCCTTGTGATCCCTTCTAATCCTATTATTCTATGTCGGTCCCAGGATATTAGAGAGAAAAGGTGGGTCCAACTTAAGTTGGTCCAATAAAAGATATTACTTAACCCACCTTGTGTCTCTAATGAATTTGGTTTTAAAATTCATGAGGTTGCTTTTTTTCTAAGATATTACATTTTAGATTCATTTTATTTGCCCTCTGAGTTCTAAACCTTTAGGGTTCATATTTCCAAACTTTTCTCCACAACTAAGAAAGCAAGAACAGCTCATTATTTTAAATGAAAGCTGAGAAACTCGCATACTCAAATTCCAAGAGCTGGAGCTTTAAGGAAACACCAAAGAGCATGAGACTAGCGATTAAAATCATGTGTTGGCAGCACTGCAAACTTTCTCTTTTTGGATGCAAGTGGAAATCCCCTGGGGTGAATCCTGGCCCCATTGAAGTTCATGGAAAAACTCCTATCATCTCCACCTAGTCCAAGATTTGCCTCCAGAAGGTAAATGATCAGTCAAAAGTTAATGAAATGAAAGCAGTTAGTCAAACAATCACCCAGGTGAAATTTTTTTGTCTAAACTTTTCAGCAAAAATTAAAAAAGTCAAATATCACTTTAATTTTTTTTTACAATGAGTGAAAAGGGCCAAATTTTGTTTAATAATAAAACAAACAATGATTTGTTGCAAATGGATGACCCAGTTGTGTTGCTAACTCATTCTTCTGCAGAGTGGAAGATCTAACCCTGCAATAGAAATAAGGGAGTGGGGAGAGGGATAGCTCAGTGGTTTGAGCATTGGCCTGCTAAATCCAGTGTTGTGAGTTCAGTCCTGGAGAGGGCCATTTAGGGATCTGGGGCAAAAGTTGGGTATTGGTCCTGCTTTGAGCAAGGGGGTTGGACTAGATGACCTCCTGAGGTCCCTTCCCACCCTAATATTCTATGAGTGTCACAAGCAGTTGGCCTTTTAAGAGGAGGTGGGTCTTAGGTTTATCAGGTGGGGCTAACTTGTGTCCCCCCCAGTCCTCCCCAGATGGGGAAAATGGGTCATGTAACTCCATCAGGCTTCTGGGATAGATAAGGGAGAGTCCCAGGTAGTGAGATATGGGATGGTGATAGCCTTCCTTGGGGCTGAGGGCTGCAGAGAGGAGGAATAAGGTCTTCTGCAGGAGACCTTATGACTCCAGGGGAGAAAATACTCCAGCAAGGTAGAACTGGGGACTGGCCTGCCAAAGCAGGGAAAGGCTGTAGGCAGGAAGGCCTGGTTTGCACTTCGAAGACTTTATTATCACAGATTATTCCAAATAATAAAACAGGGCGTTATTAGCCAAGTAAAAAGTATGTGTGGAGTTTGAGGAGACCTGGGTAGATAGAGTTGAGGGCAGGATGCCTGAAAGGCCCCCTCAGACCATGAGGGGATGCTCTGGAGATAGTGAACTTGTTACTGGGAGTTTGTGGCAGTTCCTCTAGGTCAGTGGCTCTCAACCAGAGGTACACAGACGGTCTTCCAGCCGGTACCTCAACTCATCTAGATATTTGCCTAGTTTTACAACAGGCTACATAAAAGGCACTAGCAAAGTCAGTACTAACATTTCTTACAGACAATGGCTTATTTATACTGTTCGATATAAGAACATAAGAATGGCCATACTGGGTCAGACCAAAGGTCCATCCAGCCCAGTATCCTGTTACCTGACAGTGGCCAATGCCAGGTGCCCCAGAGGGAGTGAATCTAACAGGTAGTGATCTAGTGATCTCTCTCCTGCCATCCATCTCAACCCTCTGACAAACAGAGGCTAGGGACACCATTCCTTATCCATCCTGGCTAATAGCCATTAATGGACTTAACCTCCATGAATTTATCTAGTTCTCTTTTAAACCCTGTTATAGTCTGAGCCTTCACAACCTCATCAGGCAAGGAGTTCCACAGGTTGACTGTGCGCTATACACTATACTCTGAAATGTAAGTACAATATTTATATTCCAATTGATTTATTTGATAATTATATGGTAAAAATGAGAAAGTAAACAAATTTTCAGTCATAATGTGCTCTGACACTTTTGTATTTTTATGTCTGATTTTGAAAGCAAGTAGTTTTTAAGTGAGGTGAAACCTGGGGGTACGCAAGGCGAATCAGACTCCCGGTCGTCTGGAAAGGTGGAGTCACTACTCTAGGTGCTGGGCTTTTATAGGAGGGAAAAGATGGGGAGAGGGTAGTGCAGAGGCAAATGCCCCAATCCCCTGAAAGTTCGCCAACATCAGCAGGGAAAATGCACATAACTGTATGTGTGTGTGTGAGAGAGAAATACAAATATGTGTGTGCACATTGTGTATTTGTGTGGAAATTACATGGACTTTTAAATTCTGTCCCTGCAAAACATCTAACAAACTGAGATCACAGTAGCATCTATGCAAACCCACAAATAAAGCATTAAACCTCAAAGTGACTATGCTCTATAGTCCACAGATCAGCCCAAATTCTGCCTGTGTACGCTGTATCATCTCCCAGTGAAGTCACATGTGTACATCCAAGTGTACATCAATTTGTCCCTTGCTGGATTATTTTACTTTGGTGTTTTTTTGATTTGCTATATAAAGGTAAAACCAGCAGGCAATGCACATGTCTTAAATCTTGATGCTCGCGCCTGCAAACATTGTTTGCAGGCGCTGTAGTTCATAAAACAGGGAGAGCGAAATGAGAACCCTTTAGATCAGCATAGAACGAAATGTTAAATATTCCTTAGCAGGGCCAGCATCCCCAAAGAGTCCCTCTTTGCCTGATCTTAGTAGTTTTGCTGTGCAGGGACTGCAGGATTGAACCTATATTAGGACTGATACAGGCAAGAGAAATTCAGAATATTATTATTTGCTTTATGGTAGCACCTAGCGGGAATAACTGAGATGGGGGCCCTGTTGTGCTAAGGAGCGCAAACACAGTAAGAGACAGTCCCTGCTCCAAAAGGATTATGTCATAAATATAAAGGGAAGGATAAACCCCTTTAAAATCTCTCCTGGCCAGAGGAAAAATCCTCTCACCTGTAAAGGGTTAAGAAGCTAAAGGTAACCTCCCTGGCACCTGACCAAAATGACCAATGAGGAGACAAGATACTTTCAAAAGCTGGGAGGAGGGAGAGTAACAAAGGGTCTGTGTCCGTCGGTATGCTGCTTTTGCTGGGGATAGAACAGGAATGGAGTCTTAGAACTTTTAGTAAGTAATCTAGCTAGGTATGTGTTAGATTATGATTTCTTTAAATGGCTGAGAAAAGAACTGTGCTGAATAGAATGACTATTTCTGTCTGTGTGTCTTTTTTGTAACTTAAGATTTTGCCTAGAGGGATTCTCTATGTTTTGAATCTAATTACCCTGTAAGGTATCTACCATCCTGATTTTACAGGGGTGATTCCTTTACTTCTATTTACTTCTATTTCTATTGAAAGTCTTCTTGTAAGAAAACTGAATGCTTTTTCACTGTTCTCAGATCCAAGGGTTTGGGTCTGTGGTCACCTATGCAAATTGGTGAGGATTTTTACCAAACCTTTCCCAGGAAGTGGAGTGCAAGGGTTGGGAGGATTTTGGGGGGAAAGATGTGTCCAAACTATGTTTCCCAGTAAACCCAGTTAGAGTTTGGTGGTGGCAGTGGATATTCCAAGGACAAAGGATAAAATTAATTTGTACCTTGGGGAAGTTTTAACGTAAGCTGGTAAAAGTAAGCTTGGGAGGTTTTCATGCAGGTCCCCACATCTGTACCCTAGAGTTCAGAGTGGGGGAGGAACCTTGACAGATTATAATCTAAATAGACAAAGGTTGGAGAAGGAAAGTATTGTTATCCCTAACGTAAAGACGGGGAACTGAAGTACAGACAGGTTAAATGACTTGCCTAAGATGTCAGAGGAAAACACTGGCACAGTCAGGATTTGAATCTAGATCTCCTGAGTCCCAGTCCAGTGCCATAACCACAAGATCAACCTTCCCCTCTAGAACTAGCAAAAATAAGGTGACCCCCATGCTCTGGCCCTGAAAAAGAGCCCAATCCTGAAGGATGCTGAGGTCTCTTGGAAGGCTCCCAGCACCATACAGGATCAGTCCTGAGGGCAGGCAGAAGAGGCAGAATGAGACATCAAAGACCAAATTGCTTTACTTTTCTCTAACAGGAAGATAATACAATTACTTTTGATCCTGAAACTTAGTGACTGTTGTGAAACTTTAAAAGGAGAATCCAAGATGATGGCTGCTCTATCACTTCATTTTTTTTAAGGGAGTATGCTCATTAATTCACAACCCTCTCTGATCATTCCTCCAGACTTTCCATAAGAGACGTAGCGTAATGATCTTATTTTTTCCTTCTCTTCTCCAAGTGTTTTCTTATCTAATATAGATGCTACAGTATTTTAAGAGCTTAATGAGAAGAATGACCCCTTTCAGAATAAAGAAAAGGAGTACTTGTGGCACCTTAGAGACTAACAATCTCTAAAGTGCCACAAGTACTCCTTTTCTTTTTGTGGCTACAGACTAACACGGCTGCTACTCTGAATTCTTTCAGAATGACTGCATGTTAGGGGCTTATTCCTTCACCCACTCACTTCCCTGGTCCTTCTCGCATGAACAGAGAGCAACAATACCCGAAGTCCAAAGGTGCAAACAATTCAGTGTTTATTGGGGTGAACTTCCAGCAAGCATGATTCCAGTTTCCTTCCTTAGTGTCCCCCTTCCCAGCTCTGACACCACAGAGCCTTACCTGTGTCCCTGTTCCCATTCCTGCCCTTAGCTAAACATGATCCCAATTTCCCCACCTCCATTCTCTATTCCCATTCCCCCTTACTTCCTGATTGACTGCAGACTATATAGTAAAACTTGAGTTCTGCTTAGCTATACCTTTACCAATCATTTTACTGAAATTTAACTAACCAGTCCTAACATATTGTAACATGATTATTTAACCAATTATATCCCACCACCTTAATTCATTTACACCCAGCAAAATTAATTATACAGCAGACAGAAACAATCACAGAACCAGACAGAGATTATACAGACAAACAATAGGGAAATGGGGACTACAATGATAGAACAACAAAGAAATAAGGATTTTACATCCTAGCTATTGATAAGTGAGTTCTTGCCAGACAGGATGCTATCAGACTAAGTTTCCTTTTACATCGTCTAGGCACTTCCCTTTCTCTGGAGGTGATAGTCATTATCAGGACAGGATTGTATTCCTAACAGCCCAATAACACCTTATTTCAATAAAAAGAAAAGGAGTACTTGTGGCACCCCAGAGACCAACAAATTCACCGGAGCACAAGCCCTCGTAAGCAGTAGCTCACGAAAGCTTATGCTCAAACAAACCCGTCAGTCTCCAAGGTGCCACAAGTACTCCCCTTCTTTTTGCAGATACAGACTAAAACGGCTGCTACTCTGGGGGAAACCTTATTTCAATGTGACTAGTTTGGAATGTGAGGAGGTGACCATTCACTTCCCAGCTTATGGCTGCCTCTGCTGTTTAGCCAAAGGCCTTAGCCTAAGAACAGGGCCTCAGACTGTCATAGTAAGAGCAGGCCCTTACACCGGCAGACAGAGATTTTGATTCTTTCTTTTATACCTCTATAACTAGCTAAGTGATAAGAATACACCTAAGTTCTTTGAGTATAGGTGTGGGGGGGGGGGCGGAGGGTGAGAAAACCTGGATTTGTACTGGAAATGGCCCAACTTGATTATCATACACATTGTAAAGAGAGTGATCACTTTAGATAAGCTATTACCAGCAGGAGAGTGGGGTGGGAGGAGGTATTGTTTCATGGTCTCTGTGTATATAATGTCTTCTGCAGTTTCCACAGTATGCATCCGATGAAGTGAGCTATAGCTCACGAAAGCTTATGCTCAAATAAATTGGTTAGTCTCTAAGGTGCCACAAGTACTCCTTTTCTTTTTACAATGTAGAAGGTGTGTTTGGGGGAGGGGAGGAAGAGTAGGACAAATAGGGACACAGAGGCAAGTTAAGATTCCTTCTCTATATAATGAGAAATAGCGTAACATTCCTTTGTGTGTTATATAGAACATATACAGACAAAAATATTTTGTCTAATCCATTAATATACCCTGGCATAACTCCATTGGCTTTTTTGGTGTGATTCCTGCTTGACCCCAGTGGAAACGAGAACAGAATCAAGCTCAATATAGATTCCAAGGCCAGAAGGGACCATTGTGATCATTTAGTCTCACCTCCTATATAACACAACCCACAGAATGTCCCCAAAATAATTCTTAGAGCAGATCTTTTGGAAACATATCAAATCTTGATTTTAAAATGGTCAGTGATGGAGAATCCACCACAACCCTGGGTAAACTGTTCCAATGGTCAGCTACCCTCCCCATTAAACATTTACACCTTATTTCCAGTCTCGGGTTGTCCAGCTTCAACTGAAGAGCCCATTATTAAATATTTGTTCCCCATGTTGGTATTTATCGGCCGTAATCAACTCATCCCTTAACCTTCTATTTGTTAAACTAACTAGATTGAGTTCTTTGAGTCTGTCACTATAAGCATGTTTTCTAATCCTTTAATCATTTTCGTGGCTCTTCTCTGAACCCTCTCTGATTTATCAACATCCTCCTTGAACTGTGGAGGCCATTAAAGTGTGGCATAGGATTCCAACAGTGTTCACATCAGTGTCCAATGCAGAGGTAAAATAACCTCTCAACTCGTACTCAAGATTCCCCTGTTTATGCATCCCAGGATTGCATTAGCTCTTTTGGTCACAGCGTCGTGCTGGAAGCTCATTTTCCACTAAGTATTCACCATGATCCCCAAATCTCTTTTGGAGATTCTGCATCCCAGGATAGAGTCCCCCAGTGGACTAGCCTCACTTGTTAGTCACTGTTAAGCTCCTGTACGCTCCCTGCTTAATTTTACTTCTGGTGCGTGATAGAAAGGGTTCCTTTCTTTTAACCTCATTATGATGTATGTAGTGCAAAATTGAGGCAATGCAGTACTTATTGTGCCCCTGGTTTTCAGCTGCCTTTCTCTCAATTAATAAATATGATTAGTTTTAAACCTTGCTCTCTCTTTTTTTCAGTTCCTCTATGCTGTACACATTTGGTGCCTGATGTGGGCCCCTCCAAAAATGACTCACTAAGTGCAAATAATGGCTGAGGTGGTGTTGATACAGAAGAAGAGAAAATAAAGATCCTCTCCCCACTCCACCTTGCAGGAAGCAGCTACAATCTAGCTGCAAAGTACTTAAGTGGGAGAGCTGGAGCCCGTAAGGTTCCATGCTGTAGAATCCTGGGCTGTCCCCATCTCCTGCTCCCTGTACAGAGAGGAGCCCTGACAGGGTTAGGCTGGGTGTGCTGGTACAGCTTGCTAAAAGGGTAAGGAAGGGCCAATGTATAGCATGCTCCCCTCAGTGCCCATTTTCCATGCTGTCAAGGTTCCTTCCCCACTCTGAACTCTAGGGTACAGATGTGGAGACCTGCATGAAAGACCCCCTAAGCTTATTCTTACCAGCTTAGGTTAAAAACTTCCTCAAAGTACAAACTTTGCCTTGTCCTTGAACCCTATGCTGCCACCACCAAGCATGTTAAACAAAGAACAGGGAAAGAGCCCACTTGGAGATGTCTTCCCCTCCAAAATATCCCTCCAAGCCCTACACCCACTTTCCTGGGCAAGACTTGATAAAAATCCTCACCAGTTTGTACAGGTGAACACAGACCCAAACCCTTGGATCTTAAGAACAATGAAAAAGCAATCACATTCTTAAAAGAAGACTTTTAATTAAAGAAAAGGTAAAAGAATCACCTCTGTAAAATCAGGGTGGTAAATACCTTACAGGGTAATCAGATTCAAAACACAGAGAATCCCTCTAGGCAAAACTTTAAGTTACAAAAAGAGGAATATACATTCCATTCAGCACAGCCTATTTTACCAGCCATTGAACAAAAGGAAATCTAACGCATTTCTAGCTAGATTACTTACTAACTTTTTACAGAAGTTCTGAGCTGCATTCCTGATCTGTTCCTGGCAAAAGCATCACACAGACAGACAGACTTTTTGTTTTGCCGCCCCCCCCTCCAGCTTTGAAAGTATCTTGTCTCCTCATGGGTCATTTTGGTCAGGTGTCAGCGAGGTTACCTTAGCTTCTTAACCCTTTACAGGTGAAAGGGTTTTTCCTCTGGCCACAGGGATTTAAAGGTGGTTACCCTTGCCTTTATATTTATGACACATGCATAATATCTTCCAGCACGGAACTTGCTCCTTGTGTTCTCTTGTTCTAGAACTATAATTCAGCCCAAACAGTATGGGCCAAAATCCAATAGGAAATCCAGAATTCTAGTCCCTGTGTGGAGTGGTCGGGGGCCATGTTAGGATGCTTCTATCAAGAATTCTTTCTACGTGTTACTTGCTAGATATGTGATAATATAGTTCCCTTGGCCAGAGCAGTGTCCAAGCTGACCAAATGAATGCTCTAACCTTGACCTGCTACATGATTCTTGCTTACTCTCTCGTGTCTCTGATGCTCACACCTTGGTGTAATATCTAATATAGAAAAAGTTGTTATCTGGGAGGAGATGGCTTGAAAACCCAATTTGAGACAAGAGAATTCATGTAATCATAGGATATCAGGGTTGGAAGGGAGGTCATCTAGTCCAACCCCCTGCTCAAAGCAGGACCAATCCCCAATTTTTGCCCCAGATCCCTAAATGGCCCCCTCAGGGATTGAGCTCACAACCCTGGGTTTAGCAGGCCAATGCTCAAACCACTGATCTCTCTCTAAGTAGAGTGAAGGGTAATTTCTCACAGTTACTTCTATAACTAAAGCATAATGTGATGCCCCAGGAAACCTGCAGGGCTAGATTCTATCATCCCAAGATATTTTTTCACAGAGGGCTCCCTTATTGCAAACCCAAATACAAAGTAATAAATAGTTGTTTAGAGCAAAGTCAGGATCAGAACTTAACTCTCTGGAGAGATGTGTAATTTTTGTGCTAACTAAGAAAGACTCTCCTCTCAATTCTGCTAGTTGTGGTATTGATGCGTTTGTACACTGAACACCTGACCTATGCTGATAAGTAATTTAGCCTTACTTCAGCATGGTACTTTGGTGTGTCTAGCATACAAATAGTCCTTAGATTTCAATAACTGTACACTATTGATTTCAATGGAACTACTCAAGTACTTAAGGGTAGCCATATGCTAAAGTACCTTGCTTAATTGGGGTATATATTACCAGGATGGGGTAATTGTAAAGGTATCTTTTGGTTTTTAGAGAATTATTTTTTGCTCATTCCATAAACTCTAGAACTACTATTTTTGGCTTTGAGGATAGGCAATCCCTGAAGTTAGATTCTATTATGGCTGTAATAATTATTTGCCGTCCAAGACCTCCAAAGTGCTTCATGAAGGCGGGTATGGCTGGGTCACTGGCAGTCAGGATTGACCCCTAGGATCTAAAAGCAATAGCCTCTACTTCCTGAAGTAAATACCCACCCCTGAAAGCTTGAATCCAGTCATAAATCTTTATGCTTTCCAGCACTAGAGAGAGACACAGAGCCACACCATTAGTTTGGGTTACTCATGGATAACTTTCAGAGTAACAGCCGTGTTAGTCTGTATTCGCAAAAAGAAAAGGAGGACTTGTGGCACCTTAGAGACTAACCAATTTATTAGAGCATAAGCTTTCGTGAGCTACAGCTCACTTCCTCAGATGCATATCGTGGAAACTGCAGCAGGCTTTATATATACACAGAGAATATGAAACAATACCTATTCCCACCCCACTGTCCTGCTGGTAATAGCTTATCTAAAGTGATTTCCAGCACAAATCCAGGTTTTCTCACCCTCCACCCCCCCACACAAATTCACTCTCCTGCTGGTGATAGCCCATCCAAAGTGACAACTCTTTACACAATGTGCATGACAATCAGGCTGGGCTATTTCCTGCACAAATCCAGGTTCTCACATCCCCCCCACCCCCATACACACACAAACTCACTCTCCTGCTGGTAATAGCTCATCCAAACTGACCACTCTTCAAGTTAAAATCCAAGTTAAACCAGAACATCTGGGGGGGGGGGGTAGGAAAAAACAAGAGGAAACAGGCTACCTTGCATAATGACTTAGCCACTCCAAGTCTCTATTTAAGCCTAAATTAATAGTATCCAATTTGCAAATGAATTCCAATTCAGCAGTTTCTCGCTGGAGTCTGGATTTGAAGTTTTTTTGTTTTAAGATAGCGACCTTCATGTCTGTGATCGCGTGACCAGAGAGATTGAAGTGTTCTCCGACTGGTTTATGAATGTTATAATTCTTGACATCTGATTTGTGTCCATTTATTCTTTTACGTAGAGACTGTCCAGTCTGACCAATGTACATATTGGTCATGAGGGGGCCCTCAATGTACATATTGGTCATGAGAGGGCCCTGTTCCCTATGTGCTAAAGGGTGATTAGCAAGCAACTGAAAACATAGTCAAAGAGGCTGGCATAAAAACTTTATTTAATGCTGTTGTGAAACAGCAGGGTACAGAACTGCATCTGCAAATGAACCTGTTCTTTGCAGTAGCTAAAGTTCTGGCACAAAGACAGATACAGCAAGAACAAGAGTGAGTTGCACAGTTATGCTAGTATAATACAGAAAGATTAATGCAATTACTATTGTTTGAAATTGGGATTTGGAGCTCCGCTTTCACATGTGGACTTCTTAAAACGATGCCCAAAGCCCAGTTGGATACTCCAGTTGGAATTTTAGAAGCATAAAATGGGCATTTATGTCTAACTATTGATTTAAGTGTGGGGTAAGAACATTTCATTAAGAGCTGCTTGAAGACTAGACTCCTTAAGTAATTACTATTAGGACTAACTAATGTTTTATATTGTGTGTGTGTGTACATGCAATGAATAAATGGCACCATGTTTTTGTTTACATAAGTGCAGAATTTTCACTCTTGTTAGCCATATTCAAGAGTCATCCCCCAATGTGGTGTCAATACAGAAAGAACAGAAGTATAATTAATGCTAGTCAACATGATTTTATGAAAAATAGGTCTTGTCAAACAAACCTGATTTCATTCTTTGAGATTAGAAAAGTTTTGGTTGATGAAAACTGTGTAGTTGGAGTATTATTTGGCTTTTGGAAGGCATTTGACTTAGTATTGCATGACACTATGATTTAAAAACTAACATGATACAGAATCAATAAAGCGGATGTTAATGGATTAAGAACTAGCTAACTGACAGATCCCAAAGTCGTCAATGGGGAATCATCACTGGATGAGGTCGTTTCTGTGGGGTTCTGCAGGGAATGGTACTAGGCCTGATGCTATTCAAGTTTCATTATTTGGAAGTAAATATAAAACCATGGCTGATAAAATTTGCAGATGACATGCTGTCATAAATATAAAGGGAAGGGTAAACCCCTTTGAAATCTCTCCTGGCCAGGGGAAAGCTCCTCTCACCTGTAAAGGGTTAAGAAGCTAAAGGTAACCTCGCTGGCACCTGACCAAAATGACCAATGAGGAGACAAGATACTTTCAAAAGCTGGGAGGAGGGAGAGAAACAAAGGGTCTGTGTCTGTCTATATGCTGGTTTCTGTTGGGGATAGACCAGGAATGGAGTCTTAGAACTTTTAGTAAGTAATCTAGCTAGGTATGTGTTAGATTATGATTTCTTTAAATGGCTGAGAAAAGAATTGTGCTGAATAGAATAACTATTTCTGTCTGTGTATCTTTTTTGTAACTTAAGGTTTTGCCTAGAGGGGTTCTCTATGTTTTTGAATCTAATTACCCTGTAAAATATCTACCATTCTGATTTTACAGGGGGGATTTCTTCATTTCTATTTACTTCTATTTTTATTAAAAGTCTTCTTGTAAGAACCTGAATGCTTTTTCATTGTTCTCAGATCCAAGGGTTTGGGTCTGTGGTCACCTATGCAAATTGGTGAGGCTTTTGTCCAACATTTCCCAGGAAAGGGGGGGGTGCAAGTGTTGGGAGGATTGTTCATTGTACTTAAGATCCAAGGGTCTGGGTCTGTAGTCACCTAGGCAAATTGGTGAGGCTTTTTACCAAACCTTGTCCAGGAAGTGGGGTGCAAGGTTTTCGGAAGTATTTTGGGGGGAAAGACGCATCCAAACAGCTCTTCCCCAGTAACCAGTATTAGTTTGGTGGTGGTAGCGGCCAGTCCAAGGACAACGGGTGGAATATTTTGTACCTTGGGGAAGTTTTGACCTAAGCTGGTAAAGATAAGCTTAGGAGGTTTTTCATGCAGGTCCCCACATCTGTACCCTAGAGTTCGGAGTGGGGGAGGAACCTTGACACATGCAGACTGGTAGAAAGGTAAATAATGATGAGGACCAGCAGCTATACAAAGTGGTCAGGATCACTTGTCAAGCTGGGCCCGTTCAAATCAAATGTGTTTTAATATAGTCAAATCCAAAGTTATACATCTAGTGTCAAAGAGAGCAAGCCTCACCTATAGAGCAGAGAACTCTATCCTGAAAAGCCGTGACTTAGTAGTTTGTTCCAGTGGTAAAACAACCTCACTTTAAAAAGTTTGTGCCTCATTTCTAATATGAATTTGTACGTGTTCAGCTTCTAGCCATTGTTATGACTGTCTCTGCTAGATTAAAGAGCCCTTTAATGCCTGGTATTTTTTCCCTGTGAAGGTACTTATACACTAATCACATCACCTCAGCAGATTGAACTCTACGTGTCTCAAAGAGTGGCTCTTTTCTGTACCCTCTCTGGTTTTTCAATGTCCTTTTAAAAATGCAGACACCAGAACTGCAGGGCCACATAGAGGTTTTTAGGGACCCGGGGCAAAATCTGAAACTGAGGCCTCTCACCCTTCCAAAAAAAACCCCAAAAACCAAAAACAAAAACAAAAAACCCTGGAGACAAAGTTTAAGAGGAAGGGAAGGGACTGGGTGTCAGAAAAGGCCCAGGCCTGTGGGGTCTTAGCTATTCCCATTGGGACAGGGGGGCTCTGTTCTGCATGAGCCATGGGGACATGCCATCAGTATAACAATATCTATAGGTTTGCCATTAGCACCATTTTATATTCAGTATCCCACACAGCCTAGAGCACTGTGGGATTCTGCATTCATATGAATTAGTGCCTAAATTATGACACTGTCATTTGTTACTGCTTATGTTACATGTCCGTAGGGTTTAAATGTTTCACTCACCTTTTCCTGTATTAATAGTGACACTTAGAATCAAAAGTATTCCACTAAACTGTAGTCACCGTCACCATCAAATGGCTTAAAAAACACTAGAATATACTATCATTAGCCTTTCGAGCTGGAGATGGGGTTAACTAAGGTCACTAGGCAGGGTATAATGCTCAGTGGGCCCTTAGGCAGATTAGAACACAAAGGTGATGCCAGTGACAGGTCTGAGGATTCTGACAATGAATTCAGAGTTCCTGTCAGGGAGAGTGAGGATCATGTCTTAAAATGAGAAGAACAGGAATCAGTGAGTTTGGAAAATCCATGAATGCCAAGGATTTAGGGCCTATGTGCACATTTCAAATGGAGTTGTTTGCATGTTTGTTTTTTCCCTCATCCTAGAGAATCTAAGATTTAATTTTAATGAAACTGTTAGCTCTTCTGCCAACCATGAGAGCCTCCAAAAGACAAAATGTTGTCCTGAAGAACCTTCAGAGACACTAAAATAATTCTAAGAAGTGTGAAGTCCCCCACCCTGCCCCCTTCATGCTAATGGGAAGTTGGAAAGTTCAGTTATGTCTACTTATGTCCATCTCTGTAATCACTTCACTCCTGATTGTCCTATTAGAACACATTCAGTTAACACCTGGCTATATATCATGTCCTGGTGTTCCACTGAGAAGAAAGTAGTTTGCAGAGCAATAAGGCTGCAACTTTGAAATGTGCAAGCAGTTGAATACTAAAAAAAATCCAGCAGACAGAAAAGATGTATTATATGTACTTATGTGGCTCCCTAAGGCTGAGGACCTAAATCTTTAATGCACTTGTCCTCAGAACACCCCTGTGAGGTAGGGAAGAGTCATTATTCCCATTTTACAGATGGGGAACCCAGACACCAAGAGACTAAGGGTTTGTCTATATGGCACCACAGACCGTCCCTCCAGGGGGTGTGAATTATGGAGTGCTCTAGCATGTAGCATTCTAACTGCCCTGTTTGGACTGCTAGTGGAAACTAAAAAGTACCTAGTGCATGGTAACATAGCCCTGTTTGAAACAGGACTACATCGACACAAACTAGATACCTTTTCATTTTTTCCAGCAGAGTCTACACAGAGCAGTTAGAGTACTACATGCTGGAGCATGCTGTAATTCACCTCCTACCCGCCCCCCCCCCCCCAGTGCCATGTAGACAAGTCCTAAGTGCCTGTAACAGAACAGGGAACTGAACTTGAGTCTCTCAAGTCCCAGGCTAGAACCTTAACCAGTAGATCATCGGGCCTCTATTCTGTCTTGAAATAATGCTATTTAGTATTGGATATCTTCAAAATGCTTTGCAACTGTAACCTGGACTGCATAGTATCCTTGCAAGATAGAGATGAGTAATTTGTTGTTCACATTTTATAGGCGAGTAAACTGAGAATGGAGGAATTGAAATTTACCTAAAGCTACATGTCAAGATTAGAACTCAGGATTTCCAGGTCCCTTGATATCACTACTAGACACACTGGCTCTGATTATACTGCCTGTAGTTTATCACCCTGCCAGTGCAGTGTAAGTCCTAAAGGCTATCATCTAATGGGCGTTAACTTGGATTGAAAGTTGTTTGAGTTTTTGGGGTGTGTGAGAATAGCCTAATTCACAAGCCCATGAGCGCTGGGTGAGAAGAGGGTTGGCCAGAAATTGTTAAGATTAACCTTCTACAGATTTCCTGAAACTAAGGCCAAACTTGTAAAATGTAGATGCCTAAAGATAGGCACCTTTAGACACCTAATTTAAAGGAGGCCTCGCTTTCAGAGTTGCTGAGCACAACACCAGCATAGACAATAAAAATCTGTTTGCCATGAGAAAAGGCGGAATTTGCATTTTTACAGAGAATCTTGAGTTTTTATATTTTGAGAAAAATAAAACCATATATTAACAATTAACTAAATTTTACTGGAAGTACCAGTGTCACTTAATCAATGTGTGCAAACTCCCCCTGTTATTGTTGATTTTTGAATGCTCTTTGAATTTACGTAGCTAGACATACTTCAGTAAACTGCTTCCGGCGTATAGAGGGTACTCAACAGCATATAGAATCATAGAATATCAGGGTTGGAAATATAAGGGGTTGTGTTTTAATGCATCTCAAATTTCACTTCAGCCTCCAGATGTGAGTAATTAAAGTTATAAAAATATACCAAAAACTTTTAAAAAATCACCCCTAACGACTGTGTCACTGAGTTTGGCAAGAACAAATTTCATGTTGATGGTAATGTGATGTTCCGTACTGTATGTAGAAGGCTGTAGATTATGTTAGAAGGAAGACAATTATAGAATACATGGGAAGCGCTAAACACAAGAGAAATGAAAACAAGAGGCTGTAACAGCAGGGCCATCAACAACAGTAAAGAAACAACACACTGTGACTGGATCATTCCAGCGTTTTACAACCAGCATTTCTGAATTTCAAGGCACTTTTATTTAACTGTCTAACTTATTTAGGTGTCTAACTTAGGTGCCCATCTATGGATGGGTACCTACATTAGAAAATTTATGTCCTAACTTTAAGTATTGAAACTGATTATCAGGAGAGAAAATTATTATCCATTAAGTGAATTTTAGTGCAGGGCTCACAGACTAAAAAACAAAACAAACAACAATAATACAGGTTTCCAAGAACTATTAGCAGCCCAGCACAGAAAACACTTAGCTTATGTAAATGATAAAGATTCAAACCATCTTCTGCAGGAAGTTTTAGGCAAATGGCATATGCATAAAACTCATGAAATAAGGGTAAAATGTGACTTGCAGTTTGATTTACTTTATTCCTGGACTTGGCAGGTAGTAAAAGGAGCTATTCCTGTGAGAACAAGTATATTGAACTGGATTCTTCTAGAGGTAACAAGGCCATTTGCCTAAGACTTCCTGCAGAAGACTGTTTGAGTCTTTATCATTTACGAAAGCTAAGTGATTTCTGTGTTGGGCTGCTAGCACTTCTTGTCTTAAGGGAAAAGCAATTCAGAAGAAGGGATTCAAAATGTAGATATAAAGATGAGAGTTGAAGTAAATAGTTGTGCTTAAGTGGGACAGAAATGGTACATAGACCCTTCTGCTGGCCCTCTGTACTGGGATGAATACCATCCATTGTGAACTTGACTGTGCTGGAGACACCTGCCTGTCTGTGTCCCCAAAGACGGGATTCTTCTTGGAAGCAGAGTGAAGTATGAGTGACAACTGTGCATACTGATCTGAACTTGCCAGTCTGATTTCAATGGTGACAAAATGAGAGACTGTCCAGGCCAATGACCATCTTCGATACAAACTTTGTCAGAGTTTCATTGTAATACACAAAAGAGACATGCCTGCAGAGCATATAGCATAAAATGCTGGTGTTTGAAATGACTTGCTGGTGCTTTGATATATCTATAGCCAGTCTTACATAGATCATGATCTGTTCCTCCCCTCTGGAGCAAGAGGTATGTGGATTCTTAATTTTTGTTATAAAGTTTCCTCCCCTCCCCCCCAAGTCATGTGACTGTTCAGTCCTTTGGACACACCATTGCATGAGATACATCTTTCACTATCATGGAAGTGTTTGAATGCTCAACCAAGAGCAATCTAATTAGCTGAATGTCCATAGGTTTATATTAGGCTTTTAAGAATCATCTCCAATGGGATTTACCTATCTAGCACTTACCTCCATTTGCCCAGTAATCTTTCCTAATATGGTCCATTGATATGCACTAGAGCTGCGGAAATAGCTCCCTTTATCGCCCATCCTGCCCCCACAAAAGGCAATGATTATTCATTCAGTATGTAAATGATTTCACTTCCCCATTGGGTTTGCTCACTGCGGACATTCCGTAGAAGGAGTTTACAGGCAAGAATATTAGTAATAACACCAAATGTTAAGTGATTATTGCAGAATATTCAAGGTAAACAAAAATCAAACTAATAATTGTGGGTTTTCACATTGGAGACCTGACTGAATCTAAGAGTTCTGCTTACCCAGTTGAGCATCAAAAACAAAACTTTGATTTTTGTCCTATCAAAACCTATTGGGCCACATCTGCAGCTGGTGTAAGTCAGCATAGCTCCATCAAAGTCATAGAGGCATTCCCACTATCCTTTTGAATCCTGAGAATTTGGCCGGTTGCATTCTGTATAGTAAGGATTTGAAACAAACTGATATACTCTCTGAAGATGAAGATGCACAAAGCACGTATGATTGGCACAACTTTTATAAATTGGCAGACCAGGCCTAAGTTCTTCCTTTTAAATTTGAGTCCCTTCTTCTAGCTGGACTGCCTATAATGCCTAACCAGCCCCATCTGTCCAGAGCAATCTGGCTATAAGGTGCCAGATGCCCACCTTTTACACCCCCACTTTCAGTTAAGAACATCTCTGACATGAGAAGGCAAGTGCTAGTTGTTTAGCTGTCAGAAGCTATGTACTACCCCAGCCACAAGAGGCATTCTCTAAGGAGTGAAAGCTTATCCTCAAATACACATTGACCATGACAACTCTTTTTAGGATGGAAAACGAGGTATAGTATGAAAATCTGTGCAACAATTTAAATTCGTTGTTTCAGTGCTGAGCCATGATGGGGATGTGGATGATGATGTTAAGAGCTGCAGGAAGAGCGCATTGGCCGGAATTCTCTGTGTTAAGAATATGCCAGGTAAACTAAGAGCAAAATGTTTAGGATTTTGATTAGGCTAGCCATGACGTAGGGGTTGGAATGCTGTCCAGCGAGGAAGAGAGAAGAACAACTTCACACTGCCAAAATAAGAGCGCTCATGTGGACGCTGATAGTAAGAAGAGAGCTGATAGTTTATGCACTCACATGGTAATAGCCATGGTGCACACAGACTGAAAAGCTGAGGAAGTATTGATTGAGATGGCTGGATCATGTGAGCCAACGAGATGTGGGATATGTTGGCGAGAGAGTAAAAGAGCTAGTATTCATGAGACAAAGACCACAAGGAAGACTTAGGAAAATGTGGCTTGACATACCGAAGAAGGAGATGAAGAAGGCTGGTGTCCATTGGGAAGATAACACTTGATCGATGGACAGGACAAAGTGAAGAAGATGAAGAATGATTCACATGTGCTTAGAAATGAGCTACTGACCAAGGATTATTCACAGAAATTATCTGACAAATAAGTTCAAACATGAAATGAATCTGCTAAAATAGAAAACTGTCTACACGCTGTTAGTGGAGACACAGAAGGAATGTATCACAAATAGGGCCGTACCAAATTTACAGCCATGGAAAACATGTCACGGATCTGAAATCTGGTCTCTCCTGTGACATCTGGCTATTGTAGGGGGGTTGTTGTATTGCCACTCTTACTTCTGTTAGGTTTCAGAGTAGCAGCCGTGTTAGTCTGTATTCACAAAAAGAAAAGGAGTACTTGTGGCACCTTAGAGACTAACCAATTTATTTGAGCATACGCTTCCGTGAGCTACAGCTCACTTCATCGGATGCATACTGTGGAAAGTGTAGAAGATCTTTTTATACACACAAAACATGAAAAAATACCTCCCCCCATCCCACTCTCCTGCTGGTAATAGCTTATCTAAAGTGACCACTCTCCTTACAATGTGTATGATAATCAAGGTGGGCCATTTCCAGCACAAATCTAGGGTTTAACAAGAATGTCTGGGGGGGGGAGGTAGGAAAAAACAAGGGGAAATAGGTTACCTTGCATAATGACTTAGCCACTCCCAGTCTCTATTCAAGCCTAAGTTAATTGTATCCAATTTGCAAATGAATTCCAATTCAACAGTCTTTCGCTGGAGTCTGGATTTGAAGTTTTTTTGTTGTAATATCGCAACTTTCATGTCTGTAATCGCGTGACCAGAGAGATTGAAGTGTTCTCCGACTGGTTTATGAATGTTATAATTCTTGACATCTGATTTGTGTCCATTTATTCTTTTACGTAGAGACTGTCCGGTCTGGCCAATGTACATGGCAGAGGGGCATTGCTGGCACATGATGGCATATATCACATTGGTGGATGTGCAGGTGAACGAGCCTCTGATAGTGTGGCTGATGTTATTAGGCCCTGTGATGGTGTCCCCTGAATAGATATGTGGGCACAGCTGGCAACGGGCTTTGTTGCAAGGATAGGTTCCTGGGTTAGTGGTTCTGTTGTGTGGTATGTGGTTGCTGGTGAGTATTTGCTTCAGGTTGGGGGGCTGTCTGTAGGCAAGGACTGGCCTGTCTCCCAAGATTTGTGAGAGTGTTGGGTCATCCTTCAGGATAGGTTGTAGATCCTTAATAATGCGTTGGAGGGGTTTTAGTTGGGGGCTGAAGGTGACAGCTAGTGGTGTTCTGTGTGGGTTTGTGTGTGTGTGTGGGACGGGGGAGGAGAAAACCTGGATTTGTGCTGGAAATGGCCCAACTTGATGATCACTTTAGATAAGCTATTACCAGCAGGACAGTGGGGTGGGAGGAGGTATTGTTTCATGGTCTCTGTGTGTATATAATGTCTTCTGCAGTTTCCACGGTATGCATCCGATGAAGTGAGCTGTAGCTCACGAAAGTGCATGCTCAGATAAATTGGTTAGTCTCTAAGGTGCCACAGGTATGCCTTTTCTTCTTACTTCTGCGCTGCCTTCACAGCTGGATGGCCAGAGAGGGGCGGCTGCTGCCCGGGAGCCCAGCTCTGAAGGCTGTGCCATCATCAACAGCAGTGCAGAAGTAAATGTGGCAATACCATACCATGCCACCCAAGTTTCTGTGCTGCTCCTGGTGGTGGCACTACCTTCAGAGCTGGGCTCCCAGTTAGCAGCTGCCCCTCTCCAGCCATCCAGCTCTGAAGGCAGCGCAGAGGTAAGAGTGGCAATACTGCACCCTTCTCCCCAAAATAGTCTTGCAACCCCCTTTTGGGTCGGGATCTCCAGTTTGAGAAATGTTTATATTTTAAATACATATTCATGCTTTGTGACAGCACCTGAAATTTAAGATTTAAATATCTGAAAGTGTGAAATTCAAGATTTTGGTCAGGCCCTAATCATGAACTATTTGCCTAATTCTGAGAGGAGCTATTTTTAATCAGAAGCGTCTGCCAGAGTTCTCTCCTTTTTGGTGGTAATATTCTCTTCTAAGCATTTGGGGGCAGACTTTTAAAGGGATTTAGGCACCTAAAGATTCAGGTAGGTGCCTCGTGTGATTTTTTTTTCATAGGGGCTTAAGTCCCACTGATATCTAGCCCTTTGTTCTTGCTATTCCACTCAACATAACCTATATAGGGGTTAAAGCATTATTTCTGGATATCTTTCCATATTGTTTCTCCCGGTATCCAGTCAATATGCTTCTTTAATTTGCTGTAGTGACTTTAATTGGATCAGAGTAAGCACATACACATGCAAAAAATGGTAAGAAGCAAAATAAATTAGGTAAGTGGGTCTTTATTTACAAGATACATCCAACAACTCTTCATTGCTGAGACCAGACTCAGCTGAAATCTGAGCTCGACTGGCCTGCAAGTCTATTGAACTCTGCCACCCCCAAGATTCCAGATTTTACCACATTTCTTAGAGCTCTACCCACCACACATGTGGAGTTAATGGTACATTCTGTTTCTGCTGACTATTCCAGTGCAGTACAAAAGAAAAACTAGACACACAGCTTCAAAAAAACGAACCACAGAGTACAAGGATAATTTCACAAAAGGCTATCTGAGCTCTCTAGAAATAAATGCTGTATCGCACCCCTTTATTTTTTCTGCTTTTGTATCCTAGTTTGATGTTCACACCCTTCATAAACTGAGCTGTCTGTTCCTACAGATGTTTCAGCTGCTTCTATGTTCCTTTGCTTGATGTTTTATTATGAGATACCAGATAAAGTCCTCTTAAAAACCAGACTTTCACCCCATGCATGACTTTATATATATTCTTCAACAAAGACACCTTCCTCTTGACCTTGTCATCTAGACATTTGTCTCTGTCTTCTCAGGATTCCTTGAAACACTGTGCTTCTCACTTTTTCATTGAACCACATACTTGAGAGGCCTGCCTGGTTTCTTGACACCTTCACAGCCACCACAGATTATAATTGTGAGTATTTCTTGCATATAGTGAAGCAGCTCCCAAAATGTTTCCTTACATTCTGTCTCCTGCAGAGCAAAGCTACCGATCTTGTTATCAGTCTGAAGGCAGAGCCTCAGCTGGTGTAAATCAAGGTCGATCTATGGGCTCAGTACAATAATCACTGACTGAAATTCTATGGCCTGTATTATTCAGGAGTTCAGACCAGATGGTCTCATGGTCCCATCTGCCCTTAAAATCTATTCATTTCAATGGAGCAACCCCAATTTTCATCAGCTGAGGATCTGGCTCAATATTACTCGATGTTTTCCTCCCATGATGTGTATTTCTGAAATCCATTTACTAGCTCAATCTTTTCCCCTCGATGGGAAAATTGATGGAAAGTGTAAAGCTTTTCCCCTCGATGAATACTAAAAGGTCAAAGATTTATCCTGTATTTGCTCTTACATACACGTATGATGTGTCTAACTCTTTTGGGTAACTATTTTCTTCTATGCTTTTTATGATAGTCTACCAGTTTTATCTCAGTTTCATCTTCCCTTCAAATTATCATATTATTTCATTCTCTGTTACAAAACTGTGGAATCTTAAGAGTGGTACATAATAGGACATTTAGATTTTTTTTTTTACCTGTTCAGATATTTGGAGAATGTTAAGAGTACTAAATCATGCACTGACTAGACCAATATAGTTGTTCACAATAAAAGATCTGAAAATTATTTCATTCTAATTTTATTCCTTACTAGACAAAAATTGTTAACATGGATGTTAAGGTTGAGGGCAAAATTTTACAAAGTAATTCAGGGTAAAAAACAGGTAGCTTAAGCTCAGGAAATTCAGTAAAGGTTAAATGTAAAAGAAATCCAAACCGATTAAGATATGGAAGGGCACAGTTAAGGCACCCAACCAGCCTTACTTCTGCTTTTTAGAAGCATCCTGCAGTAACAATACACTTATAATAAATGCCTTTACAGTGTGTGGTCTCAGGTCAGATTAAGCTGACTTTCAAAAACACATTTGATTACCCCCCATCACTCACAGTGGTATTACAGGGCAGAGTTAAGGTTATTTAAATATCTTAACTGTCCAAAGACTTGATTTAGCATTGCGCTTCACCCTATGCAATCATGTACATCATTTACACCGGGGCAAAGTGTAAAATATCAGGCAACTACACTAGACATAGGGCAATAGGGAATTGGGCCCAAAGAGCAGAGAAGGATCAACTGTGGAGTGAGGATAATGGTTGAGATCAAAGAACAGAGGATGAAGAGGAGTAAATATTTGAAATTACGATCCATTTCCCCTGTTTATCCCCCTCTTTCAAACAAAATCTTTCTTCAAAAGTACCGAGGGGGAGGGAACGCTCCTAAATCACTCCAATCCCCATACAAGAAAATATGAAACTCAAGTCCCAGGTGTACAAAATGTATACCGAATAATCTTCTTACAGCTGATTGGAGAGCTCTGATTTAGATAGATCCCAGATATATAATTGTGACATTATCCAAGGTTCAATCTGGACTGTTGAACAGCTCTGTCCCCTCAATTCTCCATCCTGGGGTGCCTTTTACACTCCTTTGCAACACTTCTGGTCTGCTCACACACAGCTTCTAGCATGTAAATTACTCCCAGCTATATTGTATGAGTGCTACAGCCAGCCACTCCTGAATTACACTGCAGAGCAACACCAGCGAATTTCCAGTTCCAGACTTCCCCCAGACTTGTTCTGCCTAGCCCCCTCCTGGACAACACAAGCTCCTATATAGTCTGTCATTTATTAATAGAAAATCCTGCTATCTCAAATGGAGTTTCCCAAACATTTCAATCCAAACACATTGGTCTAGATCAGAGGGGGGCAAACTATGGCCTGCGGGCCACATCCGGCCCGCAGGACCCTTCCCTCTGGTCCCCGAGATCCTGCCACGGAGCGGGGTCAGGGCAGGCTTGCAGAGAGCCAGCCCAACTCCCCCACAGCGTGGTGGGTGGGGCGGAGGCTAACCCCTGGCCCCTCCCCTTCTGCTCCCCTACCTCCCTGCCTCCCTCGCAGTCACAGTTCCCCCAGCACCTAGGCAGCATAGCTGCAGCTCTGGCCAGGCGACATGGCTATAGCTCCACCAGACCTGGTGCTCCAGGGCGGCACGGTCAAGGGGAGTTTGGGGCAGAGGGGAGGTGAGGAGCAGGGAGGGCTGCAGTGGGGGTGGTCAAGGGGCCTGGGCCCTGCTTCCGGGGACACGGGCAGAGCAAGCCAGGACCCTGCTCCATCTCCAGCATGCTTGGCTCCTGTCCCTAGCAGCCAAGCCCAGAAAGGGAGCGAGCCGTGCCCGACTGCCAGGGAGAGCAAACAAATGAGCAGGGGAAATGCACAGGGAAAGGACTGAACCCCCCTTTCCCCACTCCACAGGTAACATGGGGCAAGGAGAGCAGGGAGAGTTGGATAGGGGGCCGGGGGTGGTGGTCAGGGGGTGGGGAGCAGGGGGGATTGGGTAGGGGACGGGTGTCCCAGGGGGATGGTCAGGGGGCAGAGAGCAGGGGTCTTTGGATAGGATGCACGAGTCCCAGGGGGCAGTCAGGGGTGGGGAGCAGGGGGGGGTTGGATGGGGGTGGGAGTTCTGGGGTGCTGGAATGGGGGTGGGGGCCAGGCCATGCCTCGCTGTTTTGGGAGGCATAGCCTCCCCCAGCCTTCCCTACCCGGCCCTCCATACTATTTCTGTACCCTGCTAAAAGGTCTAGATAAAACAATAAAACAAGTTCATTAACTACAGAAAGATAGATTTGTAACTGATTACAAGTAATGAGGCATAGAAATCAGAATTGGTTACAAAGAAATAAAAGGTAAAACACGACTAACAGCTAATTTAACAAGCAAAGTGAATTCAAAGCAAAGGTGTCTCTCACCACATGTTCTAGCAGTCTTACTGGCTGAATTCCTTTCTGCCAGGATCCCTCCCCAGTCCAGTGATGCTTCCTTTGTCCTTCAAGTGTTATCAATGCCATGAGTAGAGATGAAAGGAGAGAGTTTGGGGGCATCTTTCCCCCATTCTTTATACCTTTCCTCTTCTTTGAGAATCATCTCTAGCTGGGGTTCAGGAGACAGGAAAACCTGTGAGGATGGGAACCTCCAGCTGTTTCTTTGCCAAGATGTAAATTTCTCGCTCACACCCTTTTTCCTGCCAAAGAATGTCCACTTAATCAGGTAAGGGTCCACTTGATTTCATTGACATCTACCTGAGGTGTCAGTTTGCCTTTTGTCACAAAGGAACTGGTTTGTGGCTGTTTTCAAAACTTGGAGCATGTCTCAGTAAAGTCATACTGTAGAATTTTATAACTTTACATACAATATTGCTGTGCATATTTTACCAAGACAAGAATGATCAGCAAATCATGAGTTTTCAGATGATACCTTTTATAAGGCATAGTTTGTACAAAATTTATAATGGCCTTGAAAAAGAGGTACACATAGGGATACAGACTGTCACAACAATATATGTACCATATTTAATAACTTCATTAAACCTAACATCTCAATCCCCAGGGAAGACGACCTTCCTTTTAAAACACACAGAGAAGGAAGGCTTGGCCATATTAATAAGCATCTCCACAGATTTATAATATCACTAAAACAATCAGTAAATGTTATCACAACTAGAAATATCTCTTCCAGAGGTGCTAAGAATAGGACAAGGACATCCATTAAATCTAAATTTTTAATCATGCTTAGCATGTTTCACCTTTACCCAAGCAACTATTCTATCTTCTCTCCTGGTTTACTGTGAAATTTAAGGGACAGCTTGCTAGCTGTTTGGCCACCTGTTGAACTGTAATAATGCACAGCATTTATCTGGGCTATCCAGTAGGAATATTACACTTCAGCTCACAGACGGGTTAGAATTTTGCTAAACAAATCATTTGTGCTGCTCTGGTTGCTTTCACATAGTAAGTCAACAGCAATTTGCTCTCTTACTAGCTAGATGAAATTTTTGTCACCAGCTGCAATCTTCCCTGTTTGGGCTCATAAACAATAGGTTATGGGAGTGTAATATATAAATATTTTACTAGCCAGAGAGCTTATATATATTTTTTGTGAGCTGTGGAATTAAACTGGTACAGAAGAAGTTGTCTATTATGAATAAATTCTGTGAGTATTTAGAATAATTTTTACAGTTTGATGCTCTCATTAGAATGCTCAGGAAAATATGGGAGGTTTGAAAAAAACAGGAATATAAATGTGCGCATCATAATTCTTGACACTGCAGATTAACCCCCCACCCCAAGTCATCTGAATATGCAGAGTGTCACACATTACTCCAAAAAGAAAAGGAGTACTTGTGGCACCTTAGAGACTAACCAATTTATTTGAGCATAAGCTTTCGTAAGCTCATGAAAGCTTATGCTCAAATAAATTGGTTAGTCTCTAAGGTGCCACAAGTCCTCCTTTTCTTTTTGGAAATACAGACTAACATGGCTGTTACTCTGAAACCACACATTACTCCCAGGCCTTATTTTAATTCTTTAATTCTAGTATCACATCCTTGTGGGCAAACCTTGAACAGCTGTAGAATAGCTAAATTCTCACTGAAACACTGCTGGTTGGTGAGTCACAACAAGCTGGGGGGAGAGATAGCTCAGTGGTTTGAGCATTGGCTTGCTACACCCAGGGTTGTGAGTTCAATCCTTGAGGGGGCCATTTAGGTATCTGGGGCAAAAATTGGGGATTGGTCCTGCTTTGAGCAGGGGGTTGAACTAGATGACTTCTGAGGTCCCTTCCAACCCTGATATTCTATGATTCTAAGCAATATCAGAAAGAGGAGAAACTAAAATATAATTAAAAAGAAAAGGAGTACTTGTGGCACCTTAGAGACTAACCAATTTATTAGAGCATAAGCTTTCGTGAGCTACAGCTCACTTCCTCAGATGCATATCGTGGAAACTGCAGCAGACTTTATATATACACAGAGAATATGAAACAATACCTCCTCCCACCCCACTGTCCTGCTGGTAATAGCTTATCTAAAGTGATCATCAGGTGGGCCATTTCCAGCACAAATCCAGGTTTTCTCACCCTCCACGCCCCCAAACAAATTCACTCTCCTGCTGGTGATAGCCCATCCAAAGTGACAACTCTTTACACAATGTGCATGACAATCAAGTTGGGCTATTTCCTGCACAAATCCAGGTTTTCTCACATCCCCCCCCACCCCCATACACACACAAACTCACTCTCCTGCTGGTAATAGCTCATCCAAACTGACCACTCTTCAAGTTTAAATCCAAGTTAAACCAGAACATCTGGGGGGGGGGGGGGGTAGGAAAAAACAAGAGGAAACAGGCTACCTTGCGTAATGACTTTGCGTAATACCTTGTGTAATGAAAAAATATAATTATTCATTGTCTCCTCCTTCCTTCAACTCCAAATGCTTTTTTAAAAATATATTCCCTCTGGCCTGAAAACCTGTCTTCTGTGTCCTGTGGTTTAAATTCTGTAGGTGTCTGGAAATTAAACGAGTATTTAAAACAACCAAAAGCCTCCAATTTTGTTGACAGCATAGGCAACCATCTCTTGCTATTTACCTAAGAGGCTCTTAGCAATTTTTAATAAACTTTATGCTGTTCCTGGTCTTTAGGATTACAGTGCCACAGGTAAAGAAAAATGCCATTTTGGCTTCAAAGGAATGTAAAGAATGAGCAAACAAAGAAGTGAAATGGTCTTTTATGAAATAACTATAAGGTTTAATTAAGATAACATTGGAGAGTCATTTGCAAAACCATTTTTTCTGCTTTTAGGGAAACTATGCATGAATTTTTGTGTGTGACAATGCACTGAATATCAAACATAATCAGAAAATTTGGGTTCCATCATCAATAACTCTCCATTTTCCAAACTCACACTTCACTGCAACATTGTTGGGAAACTTTTGACTCTAGATAGGCAGCACTGCAAAGCAGAAATTATCTCTTTTGTTTTAATTACTATCCAACTATGGTCATCAGTCATAGATAATAACTGTGAGATAGGGAGTCCTCATGATGTGAGTGAATGGATTGGCTATTAATATTATAATGTCTTGAATTTATATAATGTTTTGCATCCAAAGAGATCCCCAAATGTTTGCAGAGGTCTTAATTTTAAATCTGAGTAAAAAATTCTGTATCTGAGACTGCAAATAATTTCTTTGGGCCCAAATATGAGTTTTCTATTATTATTTATTCATTTTTGTGTTGCAGAAGCACAAAGGAGTCCTAGTCATGGACCAGCACCTCATTGTGCTGGGTGCTGTACAAACACAGAACAAGATGCTGAATTCAGCACCCTAACAGTATGTGTCTTGTTGAAGCATTTAAGCCCCATCAAGTATGGTGTCATTGGCTGAAATTGCTAGAGGCTCCATTCAGTAGTCCCTATGCACACAACGTCCATTGTCTTCATGGGAGTTGTGTGCACGTGTAGATGCAGCTCATAGGAACACAGATTACAAAGAAGAGAAGCGTCATTATCCCCACTTTATGCCAACCAGAATACTTTGAGATCTGCTGATGCAAAGCAGTACATAAGAGCTGGTATTATTTATGCAAATCTCAGAGCCTTCTCTTTGTTTCTAAAGCAACTTCCTTATATTTAAATGTTCACATTTAATCACAAAACTGAACAGCGCCAAGCAACATAACGTCACGGACACTGGTCTAAGAGTCAGGCAATCTGGGCTCAGTTCCCTGCTCTGCCACTGACTTACTGTGTAACCTTGAGCAAGTCACTCTACCTCTCTGTGCCTGTTTCCCCTCCCACCCATTGTCCGTCACAGCTGTTTAGACTGTTAGCTTTTTTAGGGCATGTACTGTCTACTACATGTACAGTGGGGCCCCAGTCTTGGTTGGATCCTCCAGGAGCACTTTTTTACTGCTACCAATAATAAAGAAAGGAAAAAATATAGCAGTCCAGAAAATTCAGAAGCCAGTATCCTTCAAAATATTCCATAGCTTTAATAGCATCCTAGGCCTAGAGCATGCTAGCCTCATGCCATAACCCAAACCAACCTTTTCTATAAGTCTGACGCATCCTGAATTCGGAGAGGTCCATCATCGACAAGCGAAATCAATTACAAGCTAAAACACAGAGTAGTTCTTGGCACGTTCCCTACTCCTCCCCCTCTCCTTCCCTTCGAATGGAACTGAACTTGGGCTGATCATAGATAGGAGATGGGGGCACGTGGTGGATGGGAGGTCATAGTGAATCTTTGGCCCATCAGATAGTGCTGGAAAGAGCCTCAGATTTGCTTCAAGCATCCCAGGTGTCAACAATATCTCACTGGAAACCATAACATTCATTGGATCATGTTCACTGTGGTCGATGCCTGCAAGGGATCTCCAGACCAGAGACGCTCATGATTCGTATGCTCTAGTGATTTTCAAATGCTACTTTATTTATGACCCTACAGAGTGTGCCTTTCTGTGTCTCCTGGTCCTTCTGGTTTGGAGTTGTTGGGTTTTGTAGTTTTGGTTTTTTCTCTGCTCCAACCACCCTTACATTTATTCTGTAATAAGGCACTTCTGCTTCTGTTTGTTATGCAGTTCATGTCAGCTGTGTTGTGCTGTACATTTCTCTCTCTCTCTCTCTTTTTTTTTTTTTTTTTTTGGCTACTGCCCAGCCTCAAACACAAAGGGGAGACAAACAGTGCCTAATACATAGTGAGCCAATTACCATTCTGTCTGGGGCACTCAACAGGCAGTTCTGCTGCATTATTCTGAGTGTTGTATAATGCTGAAAAATGCCGTCTAATCATTCTCTGGGGTAGAAGAAATGGCTAGTACAATGCGAAAGAGCTTTCCAACTAACACCAGAATACTTTGAAATCATGTTCTTCATTACCGATTGTCCCAGTTCTTGCCACAGAGTGTTAAACTATAATTCATTACTATAATTCATCAAGGCCCTTCAGCTGGTTCTCAGTGGTATTAACTTGGAAACTCTCCAGATCAGGAATGTAAGAACTTTACATCTGGGTAAGTTCCTGTTTCATAGTCAACAGTTGTCAACGTCAAATCATTAGGACCATATTTCTCTGCTGAACTTCTTCCCTGCTCAATGATTATTCCAATTCCTCAAAATTGATTTAAAATATGGTTTATAGGCAATGCTCCCACCTTCCGCTGTGACTCCCATAGAGCTTGCAAGCTCACATGATCAAGCCTGATAAGGACTTGGATGAGTATGCTCTGACCTTAGCCTGCTATACTACTGAATGTGCATTCCAGGACAGCATTAAGAGTAAGTGGGCCTAACAGAATTTAATGCTCATGTCATTCTGATTGTGTACACTGCTGTTTATATCTGTGCTGGGGGTTGGGGGGTAGCCATATATGTAGATGTACCCCAAAATGACATCAGATATTTTGCAGCGCTGTATTCATAGCTTTCTCTTTTGTGTGTGTGTGCGCGCATATTACCCCAGAGATATATGAGCTGTTACTAGGGTCTCCAGTGTACTTATGTCAACAGAAAAAAAAATCCGTGCTAAATCACAGATCTAAAAAAAATACAGGTGTACCGCAGAGATACAATGGATTACAGCTGGGTAGCAACATAAAAGAGGATTAGAAGGTTTAATGCAAAGCTCCAGAAGTTTGGCACATCTGGCTGTAAAGAAGAATGGAGAACAAATGGTTGCACGTGATGTTTTAATTCCATACTGCGACTGAAATTATAATAATGAACAAAACACAGGTAAGTGCATAAATCCTACCCAGATGCTGAGACACTACTCCAAATCCAGGATTTTTCATTAAAATCAAAATGTGAGAGTACATGTAATACAGGCTACTTTATCAGATGGAATGTTATTTCCTGTTAGGTACTTACATCATCTTCGCAACATCAGTCCAAATCTATTGACAGCATCTAGTCAGTTTCAGAGTCAACATTAAGACAATTGGAAGAAAAAGCGTTGGTGGCTTCTGAAGAAAATGTGATTTGCGAAGCTCACAAGGTTTCCGTTTATGGATTATGTAGTAAATGGGCCGCCACCGCCACTTTGAATCCTCAGATGAAAACAAAGTGCTCCTTTAATGTGACATGTCATTTTGCATTGTGTTATGTCAGGTCCATTGCTCTTACAGTTGTGTTTCTAGGGCTAATACAGGTGCATTGTTTCAGATGCAGGAGATTATCTTGAAACAGCTATCTTGCTAATGCTACTTAAAATACTTGATCTGTTTGCTGCTTAATCCATATTTATAGTTTAGGTATCCAATATGCATCCTATTACTGAAGTTATGTGGTAAAGGGAATCAAGGGAATGCTTTAGATCTAGAGTCATCTGTCTCTTCCACACACACACGAGAAAGCAGTCCAGGCTCTTGACAGATAAACTACATTACAGTGATATTACCCATCAACAGTGACAAGTTTGTTTCAGTCTCCTGATGCAGAAAGAAGCTCAATTCTACAACAGTAGTGTCTACCCTCATGCCTCACCTCTTGGAATGGAGGGTGGGGATAGTAGGTTCTTAGCCGAAGGAATTTATATAGCGTTTGAGCTCTTATTTCAGTTGGACCCCCAAATCTCAGAGCTCCTGATGAAAGTCCCAGTCTTCAAGACTGCTTCTCTGCTTCATAGTTGGACAAAGGCTGAACCCTGTTTAGTAACTCTTGACTGTGTGGTGGTTTTTGTTTTGTTTCCTCTGGGCTTGAAGGAAATACTTTTCACGAAAACACTTTAAAAAGATCATGAGAAAAATCATAGCTAAGTCCAAAGTCAAATGCAGTAAGCGAGGTGGCTAGGAGCAAAGCAAAGATCAGTAAAGGTAAAGAACAGTGGGAGTTTATGCTGAAGTGGAAAATTCTTAGTTCCATAGTAGATCTTCAAGAGGAGAGAAAACTATTGTTACTTAGTCGTTTTTTCTCCATTCTGCCTTTCCAGTTCCCATATTAGGCCCTTCTTGCCAGGTTCTGCTACCTAATATGCATACACAATTTCCATTGGAGTGACAGTGCCTTTCCATGTCCTGGAGTAGAATTAGGTTCTTGAGTTGGATGCACAGAACTAATTTTCCCATCCCTATCCTGTCAACTTTTAGCAACTTTTGCATTGCCAAAGTTTTGTCTAATTTCACCATCATACACACTTCATACTTCCCATATATATATCCATTTAATCAGAGACAAACAAGCCTAATTAATACTACTTGTTCTCCTCTCTGTAATAATTTGTTCACTTGCAATGTACTGGTCAGCCACTATATGTCTCTGTGTGCTGTACAACATTCCCAACAGAGTGTGGGCACTGATAAATATGGCAAATGAAGCTGGGACTCAAGCTGTGTGGAAGCTGGGTTTTTCTGGTGTCTGTAGTTGGCTGTTTTCCATGATAAATTGCCCCTGTTTAATAAGATATGTGATCCCATATGGCATTCTCCCCAAATTCATGTCTGAGGACATGGTTGATAGCACATGATTTCTACAATATAATCTGAAATGCAGAGGAAGTTTCTTAATCAATAAATCAGAAATTAGCGATGGAAAAGAGATTTTAGATCATCTAGTCCATCTTTCTGTCAGAAGAATGCTTCCCTATATAACATATTCACCAGTGCTTTGCCATACACTCTTTTAAATGACCCAGGTGTTGGGACTTCCATCCTTTCCTTTGGGGGCAATTATTTGCAATTTGTTCTGGATGCTCAACCCAAATTTCTCTCTACTTAATGTACAGTACTTGAATTGGACCAGTTTCAGAACTGCCTTATATCCTATTCTGCAAAAATGTGTGTCCACTATTCCATTGGCAGCTGACTTCAAATGCAATTTGAAATTGCTATTTTTGGTTCAGTAAATCTGTGGGGCTGTTTCTTCTGCAGTGAGATGTGCTAAATAATTAAATCTTAAAATGCTTCCCAGATGTTTTTCAATAACAAAACATATCTGTTACATCTTGCAGAAAATTTCCCTAACAGATGTCCCTTTTTTGCTTGTTTGTTTAAGTGTCATAAGGATATCTTAATCCTATTCTGGCTAAAATTAATAAAGCTAATCCTCCATTATAAACTTGTCGTCTTCTAAATGCATAGTCAGGCAGTGTTTTCAGTATAGTTCAACTCACTAGTGGTCCTTTCTTGGTTTAGTAAGGATCAGTAGTGTGCTAAATCCTCAGGACTGACATGAGATCACAGTGGAGGGTATTGGACTGGAATAGAGAGTCTTGTCACTGTTAGACATTTCTGTATACTTCCTGGGGGACACTGAAGCTCTGTAATTAGGCTGTTGAACTGGAGCTAACGAGTTCTGGTAGGAAGCTCCCTTGGTGCACCTGCAACTGGCTAATAGTGATGGTAAGGAATAACTGGCTAATACTGAGGCCTGTGGTTAAGGGGCTGGCCTGAGACTTGGGAGAAGTGGGTTCAATTCCAGGTTCTGCCACAGGTTTTGTGTGCGACTGTGAGCACGTCATTTAGTCCCCAGTCCTGCAATTTAATTTGTACAAGTAGCTCCCTGTACTCAACTCAAGTCCCATTAGAGTCAATGCGGTTCCATATGGGAGCATGTTTCTGCCTCCCCAGTCTTTGTAGGATCAGGGCCTTGGTCTTACTAAGTCTCAGTTCCCCATCTGTAGAAACTGAGATCTATTGTTTCTTGACTACTTAAATTGTGAGCTATTTAGGACAGAGTCTCATTTAATGTGTATGTACAGCACCTAGCACAATGGGACCCAGATCTAAACTGCTAGCATAATAACTGAATTGAGAAAAGTTATATTCAACTGGGATCTTTGTATCCTCTGTGGACTTGCATAGAATAATAAACAGTCTACTTTAAAAAATATATAGGATGGTACCAACTATTTTTAATCTGCCCCGAGTTCGTGGGTAGCCAGCCACTGATGTTTTCAAATGTATGTTAGAGTCTACTTAAGAACCAAAGTAAATAGGATGAGCATCGAGAAATGTTGCTGGCCTATTGCTTTTCACTTCTTGTAGGCAGACTGTAGGCCATGCACCTCTTCCAAACTCTGTGGGTGTTTGTGGATATTTCCATAGGCATGGACGTTAGCGCTTGAGACAGAGGGACCACCAGTCAACCAGGAGGCAGAGGGGTGAGTTCCAGTATTCTGTGCCAATTCAGCATAAGCTTCAATGCTGCAGCAGCTTTTGATAGATGTGGGGGTGTTTTTGTGCCTGTAGAGCTGTGGGATTTGCTGCAGAATTCCCAATAACTACAAAGGCAACAACTGAATCTTACCATGATAAATACTAATAGAAAAACATTCTTTCCCTTGCCTCACTGATATAGAACCCTTTAAATCTATTTAGACTGTACATTCTCTTGCTGTGTGTTTGTACAGCATCTAGCACAATGCAGGCCCCAAACTTAGTTAGGGCTTTTGGGTATATGTGTAATAATCCCTGGTGTAACTCCACCGATCTCATGAGATGAAAATGGCTCTATCCTAAAATACATCCCATATCTCACACCAGTGAGTATATATATATATATATATATATAGTTCCCATGCCAAATATTTGGCCCCATTGATATCAGGATGACATGTATTAGCAAACTAGGTCTTGTGATGTTAATTTTTAGAGAGGAGATTCCCTCCCCCCGCCCCAATACCATGAATTTAGAATCAGCCTAAGGGGCAATGTTAGCAAATTAAAATTCCTAGAAGCAGCATGGAAGCTGCTTAAGATGCCACATTAGAGTCCAAGAAGGTCTGCAGTACCATCAAATGGAAAAAGTTAAAAACAGTGTGGTTGAATGGAAAAGTTAGAAGAGTTTATTAAAATGGAAATCCACCCCTAGTGTCAGTGGAACAGAATGCATACTCAAGTGAGACATCGAATGGGTGAAGGGGGAATCTAATGGACAAATAGCCAAAAACAAATGAGAAATTCTTTAAGTACATTAGAAGTAAGAAGAAACTATGAGAGTCAGTGTATGTACACCACCAGGCTGTGAATGGAGAAATCACAGAGAATATGGAGAATGCAGAGTTGTTTAGCACTCTTTAGCACTTCAAGAGACAGGGGAAGATTACTCTACAAAGGGTACTCTTTACAGGTGAGTCACTGTCAGAAGTATTTTCTGAATGGCAGTGATGGAATATTGCAAAAATGAAGCTGCAACAAAGCATCTGGAACAGACAAGATTAACCCAAGAGTTCTAGAGGAACTAAAGACTAATGTAGGGTAGCTAGGCTGCTACCAATAACATGCATTATAAGATCAGCTGGAGGGAGGGAATGTCCCACGGGACTGGTAAGGAAGGTTCCATACCCCATTATCTTCACACAATAGCTGCAGTGCAGGAAACCTGATCTTCAGAGGAATAATGGCTTAGGATAGGGAGAAGGGACAGAACCAGGCTGGTACCAATTTATATTTCAAGAATCATGCGTTTCTATTTTAAAGTTTCATTTAAGAAGATAGATTTAATTAACACCTACAAGTTCAAGAATTGCAATATCTGCCGTTACACCTTAATAAGCACTGAGCTGGGCTAGGGGCTCTCACTTGAATAATCTAGATCTAGAATAGGTACTTGGGTATGAAGTCCTGATTGACAATTCTATCTTCCCCCCAGCTCCTCTCCCTTGGACTTCAGATAATCAGCCCTCTTCACTTTGCCATATTCTTCTTACAGCCCTCCTCCTAAAACCCCTGGCTTATTTCCCCTAAACCCTATTAAAACAATAACCCCATTTTGCCCTTTCTTGCTGTAGAAAGAGAAAAGGATATCAACACACTCTGTCCAAGCAAAGAAAACAGGGAAAAGGACAAGAAAATTTTAATCAAGATAAAAGGGATACCGCAGTTTCTGCTGCAGTAAAACTCATACGATTTAGAACAGTATCTCTCCATTAGTAAGCAAGTTCTGATAGCTTCCCCGTCTCTGGCTCAAGAAGAAGATTGGACCCAGAACATTAAGGGGATTTCTTCTTTAAGTTGATACTTGCCTAAGATTAAAGAATGCTCCACTTTCTATTATTATTTACAGAGCACACCAAGTGTGCTATTTTTATAGAACAAATAAATTGACAAGATCTGTCCTTGGAAGAGCTTGCAGTATAAGGCATGGATTCTACAAATACTCAATCACATGGTTGATTTTAGTGTTGTATTCAAGGCCCCTCCCTCACCAATCGATTAAGGGGTAGAACAGGATAACATTTGTACACTGAAGTAGAAAATGAAGGATTGCTAATAGTAAGACTAAAAACTTTGATAGCTGTACTTTAATAATCTAATTATGGATGTTGAATTAATATAGATAAGGTAACACTTAAGTGAAGGCCTTGCCTGGCGTGAGAATAATTTTGTCCGTTCTTCTCTGATATAAATTGATGATTTGTTTAAAATGGTATAATTGCTGACAAAATAAGTAACGTGTCATGTTGGAAGATGTAAATAAGATAAATTTAAACACCCTTTTTCTGGGAAAGCCCAGGACCCAGGTGACACAGAACAACATGAGACAGAAACTCCAAAACCAACAGCAAGAATGCAAAAGTTGGGTGCTTGAGGCTTGTGCATGCATAATGTACAGGTTACATAAAAATAGCAGTGGGTAATGTGGTAAATGCTGACTGGAGAAAAGCTGAGTAATAGAGAATGTGAAAATGTATCAGAATCCAAGTGAACATGCGCCCAAGTTGGAAAGACATCAGACCAGAAACTGAAGGACCAGACCAGAAAATCAGAGGAAGTGTCCCGAAATGCAGTAACTTGGGACCATTTACCTATTCCATTTTGTTCGTTGTCTGTCTGAAATATACGTTCAGACAGTATGTGACAATAATTCTGTGTGATGTATAAGTAAAGACAAAAATTGATTTAAGCCTAAATTGGGTGGATTTGTGACTTGGTTTTCCATCTTACACTCCCAACAGGCTGGACATCATGGCAAACCTGTCTGCAGCTAGGTACAGTACACTTTGGCTGCCACAGAATTAGAGTGGCCCTGATAAAGTCTGTGTGTTGTACAAGTGTCAAAGTGAATTTCTCTATATTGAAACAAACACCTAGGAAGTGAAAAGGGGCTAGAGTCTTCTTAGTAGCAGACTGTACCTTGAGAAAACATCTCGAGGAGCCAGTCATTCAAATAAGAGAAGATTATTATCCCTGACCACCAAAGTTGAGCTGCGATGACAGAGGACCTTCGTAAAGATCCTTGGGGCAGCAGATAGACCAAAGAGCAAGACCCAGTAAGTGTTCAGTGCCCACTACGAATCTGAGGAAGCACCGGTGCATGGGTATATGGTTACATGAAAGTAGGTATCCTGGGGGTCAAGAGTAATGAACCAGTTCCCAGGATCTAGTGATGGAATGATCACTGCTAGGATGCCCATCTTAAAACCCTCAGTGTGAATAAAAGTGTTTAGAATCCAAAGGTCCAGAATCGGTCTCCACCTTCCTTTTTTCTTGGGGACCAGGAAGCATCTGGATTGTAGAATCCCTTTCTGATGAAGTCCAAGGGCTAATAATCAGAGGAATTTCCATATCAGCACAGACCCAGTGCCCATATAGTCCAGTGTCCTGTCTCTGACCATGGCCAACATCAAATAAAACCCTGTTGTAGGCAACTGTTGAATAACTTGACCCCCGGGAAAGTTTCTTCCTGACCCCCTTTCACTAGAATTTGGTTTATGCCCTGAAGATTGGGGGTTTATATCCCTTCCAGACTTTCCATTTTTTTAATCCTTGCAGATGAAACTCTGCATGTTCTTGTTATCCACAATAATATCCAATGCTGTCAAAAATCTTGCCAAACTCTTTTCCTTGATGTTATCTTAGAGTGACAGTCCCACAAGTTAATTGTGCATTGTGGATAGAGTCCACCCTGTGCAGAGGGCCAGCATAAAGCCTGTGCACCACTGAAGTCCCATGTAAGCCCTCAAAATAAGGCTAGAGGATTAAGCAGAGTGTGGACTCAGGCTGGCTCACTTAATCAGGGTTAAATTTCACCTTGTGTGAGAAACTTCCTTTAATCCATTTGAGATTTGCTGCCTTTCAGTTTAATCAAATGTCCCCTTGTTCTTATGTAGTAAGACCCATTTATTTTCTTTATATTGTCTTTAAGCAAAGCTTATTAGTTCCATGACGTGCCCTCTGATTCATTTCTAAACTAAGCAGGCCTAATCTTTCCCTTCAGAAAGAAATCTCCCTCCATTCTTCTGATCATTTATGTTGTCCATTTCAGAAGCACTTCTCTTTCCAATATATCGTTAGTTGAGATGGAAGGAGCAGAACTGGATGATAGCACCTTCTTCAGAAGCAACTGGTGCCAGCTACTATTGGGACCAGACAGGATGCTGGTCTAGATGGACTTCCAATCTGCGTCAGTATGGCAGTTCCTATAGCACTATAAGATTTTCGGTATTACCTCCATCCTGTGTTTATACATGCAAATATTTTTCAGAAGCCAGAGGGAGAATTAATGAATTTACCCAAGGGCAACATTTTATAATTTATGTCTGGCACAAGCTATACTTTTTCAAGAATTAACCCAACCAACCCTTATCCTCAGGATGGTAAATTCATTCTTGTGTAAATGGTAAAGTTCTCGAGGACAAAGCAGAATTTCCAAGCATTTTTCCTTTTCTAAAAACAGATCCAAACATGCTTTATCACCCAGTTGGGAGCAGGTGGTGCAAATTCTTTGCACAGCTGTAGTGTGCAGAGACACTCCTAAATACAGATTTTTTAGTTGTGAAATTAATTATCCTCCCTTTTCTCGGTTCATGAATCAATCCTGATTTCTGCACATGTGTTTATGAAGATTCATCAAATCGTTTGGCTGCAAATTTGGTCTTCAAAGGGTTGTTCATGGGATGGGGAGTTGGCCTATTTGGGAGTGGTCACTAAGTCACAGAGGGTTGGTTCTGTTCCCTGATTGAGAGAACAAATAAAAAGTAGAAAATAGTGAATGCACCTGTAAAATATTTGTATGTGAGGTGAAAGTATTCATGCAAAAAAAAAAAAAAAAACCCACCCCTCATTGGTGGAAATGGTTGTGCCTAGTTTTATTCACTGTGATGAATTCATTAGCCACTTAGGATTTGAAAGAATGTTCACAAACAGTTTCTGCCATGTTTAGCCAGCTCTGCTCCTCAATCTTTTGAAAGAAGGGGCACAAATGATATCTTTACAGGCCTGATCCAAAGCCAATGGGAGTCTTTTTCACTGGCTTCAGGGAGCTTTTGATCATCCCCTAACTGCATACATACTAAGAAAAGGTTGAACCTACGTGCTTCAGAACATACATTCCATATCTAAGAAAGCAGTCATATGCCTTAAGGAATGCTGGCTGAACTTTGGGCAAAACACTGATATGAACAACTTTGTGAAGGGATACTTATTCCAGAGAGACCATCCACCTCCAAAGGTGGAATTTAAGCACCAGTTGTCCAGTAGCCAAGTTTAAAACTATTTAATGAATGCTGAGCAAGCTTTTTACCTGTGCTGTGCCTCAAGAAAACTGGAATCAGATTGAAG
Organism: Lepidochelys olivacea; assembly: GCF_965140295.1. Lineage (NCBI taxonomy): Eukaryota > Metazoa > Chordata > Testudines > Cheloniidae > Lepidochelys > Lepidochelys olivacea. The sequence goes on along the minus strand of NC_140412.1, from coordinate 20,705,217 downwards.
TAATTTCTGTAATGGAAGAAAGATGGTGCTATTATAAAATATGACAGATAATGATGCCCTATTTGGGGAAAATAGAGATCCTGTAACTAAATTACATGACTTTGCACAAGAAATTGCTGGTATACATTATGAATTAATAAACATGCAATTGTATTGGTTACCTTTCATTGAATTAATTTAAAGCAGGGGGGAAGGAAATTATTGAGAATTACTTTTTCTCCATCAGACTCCTGGGAAAAACAGAACAATGAGAGGTGGAATATGTTGTTCCGTATTTCTAGTTTTTACTTCCTTTATATATGTATATTTATGTATGTATGTATGTTTGTTAATAATTTAAATTATTTTGAATGGATAACGCCAAAATGTCAGTATTAGACAAAGTTGGCAAATAATTTATCAACCACAGAATAAATAGCTGTCTTTAGTACAAAAGGATCTTCCCACCTTCTGCAATAATGGCTCTGCCCCTAGCTTGTACTAGGATTGTCTGAGTGTGTTGGTTTATTATCCAAGAATAATCTACTGTTCTGCTCTCTAAATTTTTGTTTATCTCAATTTATTTTAGTGCCATTGATTGATTCCAAACTAAAGCTGGTCAGGAATTCTCCAACAAAACATGTTTAACTGGGAAGTTGTCTCAGGATGGAATTTCTGGCCAGACAGAGCCCTGAATAGCAGACAGCCTGGTTCAGCCAGGCACTTTCCTGGGATATGGGAGCTCTGACTTCCACTTTTTGCTCTGGATGGGACCTGAACCCAGGTTTCCCACACGTACAAGGTGAGTGCTCCTAACAACTGGGCTACACAGTTGGTGTTGATTTCTAGCCCGATGAACATTAAATGAGTTGTACAAAGTGGACCAGCTCCAGCAGGAGAAATGAACTCACTGGTTGAGGCAGAGCAGAGCAGTGACTTCAACCTGAGTCTCCCCAGCCTAGACTCCCAGGCTACTGATGGGGGATGTTCTCTCTGATTGGAATTCTTGTTTTCTGGCCAGCCCTATTCAAAGGCATCTAGCTCATCTTTCTCTATAACCACATGTTCTTGTTATTCTCATCCTCCTTCCCCATTTTCTCTACTGCATTGTAATGAGACTGTAAGCCACTCAGCACAGGGATACTCTCTTACTGGGGTATGTCTACTTTTTAAAAAAAAAAAAAAAAAAAAAACCACCACACACCCCCAGAGCAGTGAGGCTCAGAGCCTGGGTCAACTGACTTGGGCTCCTGGGGCTCACGCCACAGGGCTAAAAAGAGTATAGTGATTCTGTTTCAGGCTGGAGCCGGGGCTCTGAAACCCTGTGTTGGGTGGGGGTCTCAGAACCCAGGTTCCAGCCCGAGGCAGAACATATGTGCGGCTATTGTTAATCCTGTAGTGTGAGCCCAAGGCACCTGAGATAGGCTCTGAGTCTCCCTGCAGCATTTGCTGGTTAGTGGTTGTTGTTGGTGGTGTTTTGCAATGTAGACTATGCACTATGGGCTAGATTCACATGGCTGAATTAAATTCACATTGAATTCAGTGGGACTATTCACTAGCTTATTAAAGTAAAGCATGCATGTGCATCTTTGTAGGACTGGGACTTAAAATCCAGCATAGCTGGGAAAGGCGGTAAAGCAAGCCAGGGAGGGCAGGGTGAAAGGAATGATGGATGTTTTAGCATCAAGTGTCTGCACATGTGATTTGTAAGCATGGACGGCACGTGAACCACGGGCTCAGGGAGGCTAGTTTCTGGCCCTGCCCCTTCTGCCCAAAATCCCTCCCCCCCCTCCCAGGCCAGAGCTCCCCCACCAGGCCACACCCCCCCCCTCCGCAGGGCTGTTTGGGGAGGCTAGCCTCCCCTGGCCTGTGATGCCTGGCAACATGACTCAATTGGTATCTGTAGTTTTGATGCAGCTGGGGAATTATCAGCTATATCAAAATTAGTCTTTTGCTTTTCATTCTGGGCTTCATTTGTTGTCCAAATGACCACAGTCTCACAGAAGGAAAACAATCTTCCAGCTAGGGCTTTCTAGTCAGTCATAACTCCTAGGGCTTAGCAGCTGCAGCCTTCCTTCCTCAGGAAGCACTGTAGGAGACTCTCCCTTCCTACAGTCCCCTCTCAGCTGAGCCATTGCTGTTTTTTTATAATCATTCCTTTTCCAGCTGGGTCTAGTAATTGACCAGGGCTGTAGACCTCTGGCCCTTCAAGGACCAAGCTACCTTGTTATAATAGCCCTTGTCATTACAAGTTGTCACCTACCTGAATGTAAATCTAGGATATTTCCTTTGGGTTTTTTCCCCTCCCAGAGTTTTATAGTGTTTGTAGAAGGTGACTGACTGGATAGTCCTGGAGACTGAAGACCTCAGTATGCCCACAGAACATTAAATGGACAACAGGAGTGGAACTAATAAGAATGGTGGCTGCAGTGGTGATGTTTGTGTTTCAGCTTAGATACCACTGTGAAAAGTGCCTTATAAATACCTTAAATGGGTAGATATGGATTTCTCTCCCCTAGTAATTGGGTTGAGACCATATTTCACACAGGTCACTAAACCTTGCTCAGATGTGTTATCAGTCAATAGGTTGGAATGAAACCATTACCCTGGATACGAAAGGCTCCATTTTCCTTGAGGCAAGGATATGGTTTAGCTTAGAATCCACTTCTTAGTAGTCTATAACACTGATTTGAAGAAACAGAGGGGAGGGGAGGCCAGCGATGTTCTGTAAGCATGCTAAAAGTCAATATTATCAATTTTTTGCCATGTTCCCCATAAACAATTGTCTCTTCTGGCTGGAATCACAAGGGAATAAAATAAGTAGTGTAATGCACATTGGCTCTAGTCATCTCTGTGGGACCAATTCCTGAAGTCTTACTCAGTATTTGTCCTCTTTAAAATGGTCTTTTTCCAGTGTGGTGGAGGTAGTAGAGGAAGGCATGTGGGCCTTTGGCCCTTTGTTATTCGTTGCTCGGTTGGTAGCTAGCAGAATGGTGCTATCACATGCTTTGAGTATCCTTGCGGTAGGCGGCACATTACTGACCTTTGACTGAGCAGCAGCACCAGATATGGCTGCATGGCCCTCAAAATCCCGTTCAGTTCACAAACCAGAAGAGTCTGCGGTGGATGGAACCACTAGAATTTGTGGTAGCCAACTTCCTCTTATTGGGATTTTCCCCCCCGCCATGATGTTGGATGCTTTTCAAAGGGAGCTATAGTCTAGCAGCTGATGGGAATAGGCAGAGGAAAGGGAGAGAAGAAAACACGTAGGCAGTGTCAGAGCAAGGCTGAGTTGTTGGCAACACATTTGAAGTTGCTAAGGCAGCTACTTGATAATGGTATTCAAATGAAAATGCACAATGGAAAGGCTATTAAAAAGGAAATCTCTTTCCTGGTAAGGAGATATCTATGCTGACAGGGTGGGACTGCTGTAGCTACAGTTATTGTAAATGTATGGAAAGTAAAGTGGAATATCAAGCCCCAGGTAGCTGGATGTCTCTATACTTGTAGCTGTACAGCTGCTGTGTGCAGTAAGGTACAATGCTGAGTCCAATTGCCAAGGCAGGCAGGCGAGACACAGACATCTCCAACACTTATTTGTGCGTCCTCTCTGCTACATTAACTCCTTCACCGCCTTAAAAATGTTTAACCTAGAGCTAGGAAAGTGGCATGCATATGTACGTTGGTCCTGTATTTATCCGATAATAGATCAATGGCTCTACAGATGCCTACAGTATAACATGAGGATCATCTATGCCAAATATGTGGGGGAGGGGGAAGAGAACCAAACCCTGGACTCTGATAAGCCACATGTCTCAACTCCTCCTGTAGTTCTTTGCTAGTAGCTAGCCAGACTTCAGCGTCTTAAGCCAAGCACTACCTGGCCATTATATATACACTTCTCTCCCAGCCCTCCCACCCCATAATGCTTTATTTTATAAAAAGAAAAATACCTCAGCTGAAATGTGCAGATTGCTGTTCAATTAAAAATGTTATAATTAAAAACTCAAACAAAATACACCCAAGAAAATATTGAACAGACTCAGGATGTGACATTAAAAAAAAAAAAAATCACATGGGAGAACAAAGGGTGCATCTATACAGGGGCCAACAATAACCAAAACACATCTGAAAAGCAGTGTTGTCTGATGTTGTTTCCACAAAGTGGGGAGAGGTGGCCTTAGCTGGATGACCAGTTACAGCAGCTTCCAAATGGGAAGCCATAGAGCTTGATTACACAGCTGACCAGACTTGGTAGTGGAGACCTTAAGAGTCTGATCGTATCAAAGGTCCTGATTCACGAGAGCACTTAAGCCTAAATTCTGTACTGAATAGAGATGCTTTCCTGAAAAGCGATCAGAGTTTAGATACCTTTCAGGCTCATAGAGGAATTTCTGAATATAACCAGATATCTCCCCATCAAGGATTTTAAAAACTAACATGGGGCAGCTTAAAATAAATTCTGTCTTATTTTCTATCCCTTTCCTAAAGATTCCTAACATTGTTAGATTTTTTTGACTGCAGCTGCACCATGAGCAGATATTTTCAGAGAATTGTCCACAATGACTCCAAGATCTTTGAGTGGTAACAACCAATTTAGACCCCATCATTGTGTGTGTGTGTGTGTGTGTGTGTGTGTGAGAGAGACTTTGCATTTAGCAAATAATGTAATCCCTGTGTAAGTTACATGGTTGAAAGAAATTATTGTACTGTGTCCTGAGACACAGATTTGCATGGAATGGGCATGGTGAAAATAACACCCAGGTTCTTACCCCATCTTCCTTTTGAGCTTGCCATCTGTGATGCAAAGGAAGAAAACTCTGTCATAAAGAAGCCAAAACCTTTTCACTAGCATGCTTTCCGTTTTCCCCAGGCTGAGACCAAGGCATCTCTGATGCATCCCAATGGCAATATCATCCAAGTATCCCTCCAGAGCTGAGAATGAACTAGAATAGGCCACAGGGCAAGAAGGACAATTGTATTATCACCATCCTGAAGATACTCTACTGCACATTTAGGAATATTGCCATGGGGCCTCATGCATGAGTTGAGCATGGTAGATGAGACAACTATGGAGGGATGCTGTATTTGAAATATCTTAGTGATAACATATTCATCAACACGAAGGCCACACTCAGAATGCACCAACAATTTCCCCTAAACAGTGAAGTGATAGCTCTGGATCAACTTGAGTCATCTCAGACTAGATCACCTGGTTCCATGTAAGCAAAAAGGCCAAATGACCCTGATCTGAAACATAACTGAATCACTCCCAGCCAGACCAATCACACCTAACCTGGTCTTGAGCCCAAAGGAAGAGTTGTTTGGTGTTCAGTGGTCACTCAGGCCCAGAGCCTCAAAGGTTTCTAAATACCTTTGAGGCTCTGGGCCTTGGTGCTTAAGGTTCTTTATTCTGTGACTTGATCCCACCGCCTGTATATAATAATGAGAGCATTGCAACTCCCTGCCCAGACTCTAAAGGCACAGTCCTCAATATCACATCTTGCCTTCCAAGCAAAAACTTAACAGCAACACTTAAAAAAACCAAACAATGTGCCCCCTGCTCCAGAGAGCTTACAGCCTAAATTTAGGCTAAAGGTTGTCAGTGTGTTTTAAGAGTGTGTTAGGAAGTCATGGTGAGATGTTCTGAGATATAAAAGGTGACCACTGAATCACTGGAAAACCTTAAGTTTAGTTCTTCTTGTGCCAAATAAAGAAATAGTCATTTCTTTCAATCATTTTACAATCCCTGCATCTAGGTGTAAAGGTGAGTAAATCTGTATTATTACTAAATGAAGAAACAAAATGGTGAGATTACAGATTCTCAGATAGAGTTTAAAGCTTTAAGCTAGTTACCTAACTTCCCTTGATTTCAGAGAGTTAGGTGCTTAAATACCTTTGAAGATGTGGGCCTTAATGAGCATTTGGATAAGATAAGTAGACATAACAATGAGTACTGATATGTTACATAAAGTCAGGAATCAACTAGCTGAAGAATTAAATATTTTTAGAAAGTTTTGTCGCTGAAGAAAGTAGCAAGCATCTAGAAAAAAAAAAAAAAAAAAAGTGTAAATATAGTTCCATCACTGAAAAGGGGAGATTCTGGGAAAAAGTCTAAAAGGCAGCCCTGGTAAATCTGACAGGTCTATGACGACATTTTTTGTGATTATATTTATGGATAGCTTAAGGATACATTTGGAAAAGTAAAATGTAATAAGTGTGAGTCAGCATAGATTTGTGAAGGGGTAATCATGACAAACAATTCTGATTACATTTTTAAATGGAATAATGATTGGCCTACACAGAGGGGAACCCTGTAGCCATTTTATATCTGGCTTTTCAGAAAGATTTCAACAAAGTTTCATGTGATAGATTACTTCATAAGCCTTCTAAATATGGCTTAGATAATAAGTGCTAGGATGGTAAGGAATGTATTAGAAAATTGAAGAATTAAAGAGTTTTTTTAATGGCAGTTTGGGCCTTCTGAAATCAGTGGGAATCTTTCCATTGGCTTCAATGGTCTTTGGAGAGCATGGTTCAGCATTCACATTGTGCTCTCAGTCAGTAGCCGGCCCAAGCCAGGGAAGCTAATGATCCAACCAGCGGACCAAATTCGGTGATGAATCCTGGTCACATGCCACCCTGAGGCATGTTGCACATATGCTCAAAACCAGACTGGGCTTTGGATCAGGCCCTTAATGAAAAGTGGAGGCTCACAAGGATCTGTACTGGAACCAGTGTGCTTTAATACTCCGATCATTTAGTGCTACAACGTGAGAGATCATTACAGTTTCAGACAGTACCTAGACTTATGGAAAGATGCATGCTGCAGCTTCTTTACAGGATAGCCTTGGGGGATTAGGTGATTGGGCTCAAACATGGAATATGTAGTTTAATGAGCCAGATCCTCAAATAGTATAAATTTGTGTAGTTCTGTGTGGGGGTGTTCACCCCACACTTGCCCTGAAGGGGTTAATGTAGATTGAGAAAGGGGCTAATTAACCTGACAAGCCACAGCTTAGGGAAATCAGGTGGCTAAGTAATCCTCTGACAGAGGGGCAGCCCAGCTGAGGAGGAATGAGCTGGACTGGATATATAAAGACAGGAAATGGAAAACAGAGCAGCTGCTGGGAAATAGGCTGCAGTCACTGCCTGGGAGAAGGGAAGAGTAGGTGGAGGCTTCAGAGACAGCCTGCAGTTGCGCCCTGGGAGGAGGAAATAGTGAAGCTGGGAAACCCAGAGAGGCAGAGATGGTAAGGTCAGGGCTCAGGGAAAGGCAGTAAGGTCTGGGAGGGAACTGACCTTGACCCTGGGTTAGAGGGTCCCTGAGCCAGAACCAGGAGTACAGGGCAGGCCCGGGTTCCTTTGTCAGCCACTGAGGGAGTGGCACTATGCAGCAGTGAATGGGAAGACTGCCCAGGTTTGCTGAAGGAAGTTTTTGGTACCCTGGAAAGGGGAAACACATAGGGTGACCTGGCCAGAAGGCAGGAGCGGGGAAAATTCTCTGAAAACATGGTGCACAGTTCAGGCCCCCTCTTCTCTCCAAGGCCCTGGCCTCATGCTGCCCCTTACCCTGAGGCCTCATTCCTGCACCCCTGCTTCCTCCCAAGACCTCTGCCCCCTCCCCTCTGTCACTCACCCTTGTGGCCAGTAAAAAAAGTGATGGGGCCATGGCCCTCTGGCCCCACTGTGTTCTGGTGCCCTTGCCGGAGGGCCAAGTCACAAAGAGGAGGCTTGTGGAGTGAGAGAGGGGCTGCAGAGAGAGAGAGAGGTGGAAAGACAGCATGCAACTGCAGGAAGGGGTACTGACCTTGCAATGCTATTCCCTGGAACGGACAGGAGGAGGCACCATCCTAGTGGTGACTCAAGCAACCTGTCACAAGCTCCTGGGGCATCAGTGGAGTGACACTGATTTATGTCAGCTGAGGATCTGACCCCCTATGATTAAAAGGGTAGTTGGAAGAACTAATCCCTGAAGTAATCATAGTTTAAACAGTGAATTAGCTAATATGGAAGAACAGAAAATATGAGCTGATTGATACATGTGCTGCACGATAAGGCCTACAGAGCAAAAAGTTTTCTAAAGTCCCAGTGCCCTCTTCTGCATAAAGCTTACACCCATGAAATGTGCACCTGCCGTTGCATTGCGGCTGCCAAAATGGAGGCTGAATCCTCAGTATTTAAATTTGTCGTAGCTGAAAGGGATGAGAATAGCAGCTAGCTTTGACATAGCACTTTTAATCAGCAGATAGTGAAGCACTTTAAAAGGAGGTCAGTATCACAGTCTCCATTTACTGGTGGGGAAACCAAAGCACAGCGGTGAAGTGACTTGCCCAAGGTCAACCAGCAGCCTAGTGGCACTGCTAAAGACAGAACCCAGCTCTCCTGAGCCCCAGTTCAGTGCTCTAACCTCTGGCATGCTCCACTAGAGAAGAATAATGAGCTACCACTTGGAATTTGAGCACATTTGGCCCTGTGACAGACTGACAATATCCTGAACATATCCTATGGAATTATGATGGACTTTACTGAATTAAGTTAAACCTTATTGAATTAGGGTTAATACCTTTGGGCTCCAGTGTATACACAATTGCATTTTTAATGTATTGTTGTGGCATTGTATGTATCTTCTCAAGTAGGGTGGAGGGATGCTAATGTATTTCCTGCATCATCAACCTTTGAAGCCATCACCCCTGGAGAGAGATATGCATATATTAGTTCAAACTGGATTCTCCAGAGAACAACACAAAGAGAACAGACTTTTGGACAAAAAACCTGGGTTTAAATGGATTCTGGGCCTGATCCAGCAAATTGACAGGATTCCTGGTCTATGGAGGGCCCTAATACTTAGGTTAGGGTTGGAGAGACTGGGCCTTTGAGAATCCATTGGGTGGACTCTGGTGAGCTTATTAGTGCATATGTAGATTCTTTTATTGGTTTTGTTTTCTCTGTGATGCTTTTCACCTTAAGAATAGAGGAGGCTTGCTTAGAAAGGGCTGTGTGTGGTAACTTATACCTGTAGCAATCAGTCCGTGATCAGTATCTGAAGAGAAAGCAAGCAGGTCTGTTTAGGCAGATGGTCTTTGCTGGGATACACACAGCAAAGACAGGGAACTGTTCAGCCTGGGCATACTCTGGTTAAAAGGGAGCGAGACACCAGTTTCCTCTCGAGAGGCAACAGCTGAGAACAGGTGCCCTTGCAGAAGCACTGAAGGGAAATACAGGGGGCAGACCCTATGCTGCCTGATCAATAGAACGGACAAAAGTGGAGTGACTTAGGCCTGAGTGACGACAGTTGAGGATGAGTGAACTATTTAAAATGGCCAAGAGTTAAAATAGGGATTGGCAACCTTTGGCATGTGGCCCATCAGAGAAATCCACTGGCAGGCCAGCCAGTTTGTTTACCTGCAGCATCTGCAGGTTTGGCCGATCACAGCTCCCAGTGACTGCAGTTCACCATTCCAGGCCAAGGGGGGCTGCGGGAAGTGGCTGTCAGCACACCCCTCGGCCTATGCCGCTTCCCGCAGCCCCCCTTGGCCTGGAATGGCGAACCGCGGCCAGTGGGAGCCGTGATCGGCCGAGCCTGCGGACACAGCAGGTAAATAACCAGGCCAGCCTGTGGATTTCCCTGATGGGCTGCATGCCAAAGGCTGCCAATCCCCGAGTTAAAATATTTTTTACTGTGGTTGTAGCAGTGCTCTGAGCGTGCTAGGCACTGCAGACAGGAAAAAATGCTTCTGCTGTGCTGAACTTACATTTGGGAAGGGGTACAAATTACAAGGAAAATGATCAGGGCATCGGCTGTCACAGTCCTGGTGTTTAGCCAGGCACTTTTGTCATGTGTAACCCACAGTAACACAATATAGCTTTTTGTCCCTCTCTCTTGGCAATGCCACATATAATCACTTGTGAGTCTGCTGCTGCCTTTGAGCTAACAGACTGAGTCCTTTTATCTCAGCCAGCAGGTGCTCATAGTTTAGATTCAGAGGGTCAATCCCGTCCCAGATGTAGGGGACTTCACTTGTTGACCAAGATGGCCCTATCCAGTTCTATATTCATATGCCCTCAGTACAGGCATTGCTAAATATAAGTCCTAATAAATTAATCAGATACATGACTACCGTCTTACCCTGCCCTATTTTATTTAACCCATGTATAATTTAATAGAGAATTATTGGGGAAGCTGGTAAAACCCAATCGGAATTGGGTAGGAGGGAGCAGGGGCCATGTTGGCGGAGGGGGGACGGACATATGTGGGTTCTTCATTATAAAACCTACAGAAATACTACTTTAAATTAGCAAAAAAAAGTAGGTGAGAGATGGGAAAAAACTCAGAAATAGTTTGCTCAACCTTCCCTCCAATGTGCCCACATGTTTACAAACTGGTTTGAGCTATTTCTTAGGTAGGCACAATCTTTTTGTTCTGTATTTGTACAGCGTCTAACACCATGGGGTTCTGGTCCGTGACAGGGGCTCCTACATACTATTGCAATACAAACACTGAATAATAATAAATCAAGTTTGCCTTTTGAAGCATTCAGTTGATTAAAATGGCTTGCTCTACGTGCAGTGACTGTCCATGGGTAATGTCATTGCCTTAAAGCAATGGCACTCCGAATGAGCCACAAATAGTGCAGCCACCAGCAAGAGCATGGTGCTGCTGAGCATGTGAACACTAAATAATGAGCTGGCAATGGAAACAGACTAGCCCGTGGCCAATGTCAAGTCTCCCATAATACGTTCCTCTGCAATGGGTAAGGCTGCACATGCTTACATTTCTCCTTTAAAATAAACCCCTCTGTCCCCCAAAATCTTACCTCCAATAAACTGAAAATCTTGTATTTCCTTATTACAACCCCTTAAAGGAAAATATTAAATGTCAATAGCAATCAAGAATACAGATTTTTTTAAAATTGTTGTTAGAGACATTGAGTCAAATGTCTATAGAATTATCTACAAGACTGCTGCTTGAATCCCTGTAGACATGAACTTTAGAAGAAACCCTTGCCAAAATTGCAGCAATGATGAAAGTTTTAAAGGATATTCAGTTTTCACAGGCTAGCAATAAATATAGCGTTACACTGTACATTGACCTTGCAAAAACATCTGATAGAACAGCTTGTAGTCAACTGTAGGGATTTACTTGCTTGAAAACAGACTGCAACAAACTAGATTTATGTACACGAGGCAATATTACAGCATATACTCCCTGATCTAGTTTTTAAACAGATTGAAAGGAAATATGGTCAGCATTCAAATGCTTATTTCCATGCATATTAAAAGCCCAGAATAAAACCCTGCATTTTTATTGGCCACTTCTGTGGATAGTGTTATTCTCCATCTTAATATATAAAATTATATATTGGGTCTTCAGACATCATGAATATAATTGCATTATCTGGAGTAGTAGGTGAATGTGAACACAAAACCAATGTTTTCTAATCACCACTTTGTTAAATATATACTTACACTTGATAAAAATTTAAAATTCATTGGCAGCCAGCTGATAAGAGCTATCAAATATTGGATTTCACTACTTAAACAGGCATTTCCAGAAGAACAAAGGATTATGAGTTACTTATTTGTTCCAGTGCCTTGGTTATCAAAGTTCCTACTCACCAAAACTTTTGGTTCTGTTGTGTCCTCCATAGCTTTACATAGACATTTGATAAATAGGGGTGTGGTACTGGATGTTCTTTAGATAGCCTCTTTCAGACAGAAAGTACAAGGAGTACTTGTGGCACCTTAGAGGCTAACAAATTTGAGCATAAGCTTTCATGGGCTAAAGCCCACTTCATTGGATGCATGCAGTAGAAAATACTGTAGGAAGGTTATATATGTGTGTATATATACACACACAATGGCAACCCCCATTTTTTCATGTGTTCTGTGTAAGTGTGAAAGGAAAAAGACGATTTATGTGTAGTTATTTTAGTTTGGTTAAGAGACAAGCGTGAAGACTTTTCCACACCATACCAACTCTTAACAAGACCAATCGATTAAGGTGGGCTATTAGCAGGAGAAAAAAAACTTTTGTAGTGATAATCAGGATGGCCCATTTCAAACAGTTGACAAGAAGGTGTGAGTAACAGTAGGGGGAAAATAGTTTTTACTTAGTGTAATGACTCATTCATTCCCAGTCTTTATTCAAGCCTAATTTAATGATGTCCAGTTTGGAGATTAATTCCAGTTCTGCTGTTTCTCATTGGAGTCTGTTTTTGAAGGTTTTTTATTGAATAATTGCAACTTTTAGGTCTGTAATTGAGTGTCCAGGGAGGTTGATGTGTTCTCCTACTGGTTTTTGAGTGTTATAATTCTGGATGTCTGATTTGTGTACATTTTATTCTTTTGCATACAACAATACCCACCTGCTGAAGTGAAGAAACAGATTGAGAGAGCCAGAAAAGTATCCAGAAGTCACCTACTACAGGACAGACCCAACAAAGAAAATAACAGAATGCCAGTAGCAGTCACCTTCAGCCCCCAACTTAAACCTCTCCAGCGCATCAAGGATCTGAAACCTATCCTGAAGGACAATCCCCACTCTCACAGATCTTGGGAGACAGGCCAGTCCTCACTTACAGACAGCCCCCCAACCTGAAGCAAATACTCACCAGCAACCACACACCACCCCAGGGACCTATCCTTGCAACAAAGCCCATTGCCAACTCTTTCCACATATCTGTTCAAGGGACATCATAGGACCTAATCACATCAGCCACACTATCAGAGCACCAGCATATCTACCAATGTGATATATGCCATCATGTGCCAGCAATGCTCCTCTGCCATGTACATTGGCCAAACTGTACAGTCTCTACATAAAAGAATAAATGGACACAAATCAGACATCAAGAGGCTGTGCAAATGCGAATTCTAGGCATCTCTCACCTAATCAATTCCCTATCATTGCAGGGGCCTTGGTCTCTCCTGTTCTCTGCTTGTGGCACAATAATTTAGGCTCCTGAGGACTGAAAAGTTTAGTTAGAACAAAAGTTATTGGGCATCCAGGTGAAATTTAATGCTTGTGATATACAGGAGGCCAGACCTAGATGATCTAATGGTCTCTTGTGGCCTTAAACTTTGTGAAAGTATGACAAGTAAAGAGGCACAGTTCTGAGAGGCATAATGTAAGCACAAGAAAAACCTAATTGTTGTGAGGACAGAAGGGACAGGGCTAAAATGAGAATGCCAGAGGTCATACACAGATGCTATGGAAGGGAACTATGAATAGGGTTTTCAGTGACTATGTGGAGACTATTTGGGAAGAAGAGGTTAGGTTGAGAGGCCAGGAACAGCTAGCAGTAATTGTGTAGTTCTGATCTTTTAACATACCTCAGATGGCAAATAAACCCTGAGCAGCAATTGTCAACTGAACTACTCCATCAGAGGACTTTGCAAAGCACAACTATGTCAGCACTCTTACTCTGCTTTGAAATTAACTCAGACCCCCTGGGTTTGCAACAGACGTTGGTAAAGGGGAGAAAAGGCATTTTATTTACTTATTTTTAACACTAGTTCTGGAAAATAATCCAGACTTACATTAAGTTTCAGACTCAGAAACCAAAGCTAGCTTTGTTCAATTTGAAGGATGCTGACTGATTGTTTCTTAATTACTAACATTAATAACTCTTCCAAATTAACATGAAGTCTCCCTTATCTTTCTAAAATCTGAGTTGCTTTTTTAAAAAAAAAAAAAAAAAAAAAAAAAACACAAACAACAACAAGACCCAGTTTGCTAATCAAATTGTTCAAGTCTTGGGAATTGTATGTACCCACAAGGAGTATTTTCCATTTGATTTAATGGAATTAGGGCATTTGCAAATGGCTTCCTTGTATAAGTTCTAAAACCTAACATGAGGATCATCTGCTGCTCAGAATGACAAGTCTCTGGCAGGGTTGTCTGTTCTTGTCTTAGGGATGGTGGTAATTCAAATTCCTCATATCTCCTGGTAATTAGTGTAGCTCCTCCCCTAAGTCCCGGCTCAAGCCTCCTCCCTGATGCTTGCTAATCAGAGTAGCCTCTCCCCACTCCTCACATGGGTTGGGCCTGGGTTTTTTGTTGTACCACCCGATGCCTCCACCCAAGTTGACTCCATTCTGTGCCTGGGACACAAGGGGTGCTGTCCTTGGGAAAATGACTAGTTCTACCACTCTTAACAAGGAGTATAACCTAGTACACAGGAAACAAAATACAACCCCCAACAAACGAAAAACACCCAAAAAATAAAAGTGTAACAAAGAGGGACAGGAAACAGTCTCTAGAGAAAGAAATTCTGAAGCACTTAGGAGGAGAGGAAAGTGATCAGGAACAGTCAGCATGGATTCACAAAGGGCAAGTCATGCCTGACTAATCTAATTGCCTTCTATAATGAGATAACTGGTTCTGTGGATGAAGGGAAAGCAGTGGACATGTTGTTCCTTGACTTTAGCAAAGCTTTTGACATGGTCTCCCACAGTATTCTTGTCAGCAAGTTAAAGAAATATGGGCTGGATGGATGCACTACAAGGTGGGTAGAAAGTTGGCTAGATTGTCAGGCTCAACAGGTAGTGATCAATGGCTCCATGTCTAGTTGGCAGCTGGTATCAAGTGGAGTGCCCCAAGGGTCGGTCCTGGGGCTGGTTTTGTTCAATATCTTCATTAATAATCTGGAGGATGTGTTAGAGAGCTTATTCCTTCACTCTCCCACTTCCCTGGTCCTTCTTGCATGAACAGAGAGCAACAATACCCGAAGTCCGAAGGTGCAAACAATTCAATGTTTATTGGGGTGAACTTTCAGCAAGCTTAAATACAAGTTACTTTTTCCTTATTTTCGAATCCCAACTTACTTCCTGTTTGCCCCTAATTTATATAGTAATATTCTTAGCTATACCTTAACCAATCAATCATTCTACTGACATTTAACTAACCAATCCTAACATATTGTAACATGATTAGCTAACCAATTATATCCCACCACAATAATTAGATTACACCCAGCAAAATTAATTATACAGCAGACAGGAACAATCACAGAACCAGACAGAGATTATACAGACAAACAATAGCAAAGTGGGAACTATAATGACAAGACAATACAGAAGTGAGGATTTCACATCCCAGCTATTGATAAGTGAGTTCTTGCCAGACAGGATGCTATCAAACTAAGTTTCCTTTTACATTTTCTAGGCACTTCCCTTTCTCTGGAGGTGATAGGAATACAATCCTGTCCTGATAGTGCCTGACAGCCCAATAGCACCTTATTTCAATGTGACTAGTTTGGAATGTGAGGATGTGACTGTTCGCTTCCTAGCTTGTGGCTGCTTCTGCTGCTTAGCCAAAGGCCTTAGCCTAAGAACAGGGCCTCAGACTGTTACAGTAATAGAAGGACCTTACACTGGCAGACAGTGATTTTGATTCTCTTTTATACCTCTAGAACTAGCCAAGTGATAAGTACAGGCCTTTACAGACAGGCCTGAATATCTATATCCTAACAGGATGGTGTGGATAGCATCCTCAGCAAGTTTGCAGATGACACTAAACTGGGAGAAGAGGTGGATATGCTGGAGGGTAGGGATAGGATACAGAGGGACCTAGACAAATTGGAGGATTGGGCCAAAAGAAATCTGATGAGGTTCAACAAGGACAAGTGCAGAGTCCTGCACTTAGGATGGAAGAATCCCATGCACAGCTACAGACTAGGGACTGAGTGGCTAGACAGCAGTTCTGCAGAAAAGGACCTGGGGTTATGGTGGACGAGAAGCTGGATATGAGCCAACAGTGTTCCCTTGTTGCCAAGAAGGCCAATGGCATTTTGGGCTGTATAAGTAGGGGCATTGCCAGCAGATCGAGGGACGTGATCGTTCCCCTCTATTTGACATTGGTGAGGCCTCATCTGGAGTACTGTGTCTAGTTTTGGGCCCCACACTACAAGAAGAATGTGGAGAAATTGGAGAGAGTCCAGCGAAGGGCAACAAAAATGATTAGGGGTCTGGAACACATGACTTATGAGGAGAGGGTAAGGGAACTGGGATTGTTTAGTCTACCGAAGAGAAGAATGAGGGGGGATTTGATAGCTGCTTTTAACTACCTGAAAGATGGATCCAAAGAGGCTGGATCTAGACTATTCTCAGTGATAGCAGATGACAGAACAAGGAGTAATGGTCTCAAGTTGCAGTGGGGGAGATTTAGGTTGGATATTAGGAAAAACTTTTTCCACTAGGAGGGTGGTGAAACACTAATGTGTTGCCTAGGGAGGTGGTGGAATCCCCTTCCTTAGAAGTTTTTAAGGTCAGGCTTGACAAAGCCCTGGCTGGGATGATTTAGTTGGGATTGGTCCTGCTCTGGGCATGGGGTTGGACTAGATGACCTCCTGAGGTCCCTTCCAACTCTATGATTCTAAAGGGCTAAGGTTAACTAATAAATGCCAGAACAGTAATAATTCAACTTCCCCACCTTCCACCATTCACAATTGTGCCACATGTCCCAGCTCCCTCCCTGGCACCTTCCCAGGCAGACAGAATGCCTAGGGTGAGTCTGGAGAGGAGTTTAACAGCACTACAAATGTTGGCCAGCTTAAAGAAAATGAAAGGCGCCCCCATAGTGTTTTCACCATTGGGTGGGGCAGGGCCCTTTCCAGGTACAGAGTTTTGTGGATGTCTTGCCTGGCTCGAGGTAGCCACTGCCAGGTTTGTTCCCTGCCTCTGAGCACTGGGCTGGAGCTGTCTGACCACACACCAGATCCCCCAGCAGTTCACACTCTCCCTTTGTGGGGACTGGGAGCTAAGAAGAGACTCCCTGAGCCATTTTCCTTCTCTTTCAGCTCCAAACTCAAACAGCCCTCCAACAAAACTAACCCTTGTCCCTTTGTCTCTGAGTCAGCCTGTCCCCTCCTGCCAAAGGGGCTCATCATTGGCTCAGGAAACTGTCTGTATAAATCACCCCATCAGAAGCCTCCCTATTTGGCTTTTGAAAGTGTTTTCAGTCTATTCTATCCCTGCCCTGGACACTCAGCAAGTTCAGAAAGTCCATAAGGTAGGTCCCCTAGAGCCTCAGTCTGGCATTCCAGGAGCTGTCAAACTCCAAAGAAGGTGTGACCCCGAGAACCCCTCAGTGCCAGCTGGCAAAGTGTTCACTGTTCTGTAACAGTTACTCCTGACAAAACTCAGTGCTTTGACATTGCTTTCATAGTATTTTATCCAAAGAGGGTCATGTGAGATTTCTAATAAAAGCTTATGACATATTGATCCTCATAATCATTGTGACATGTATGGATGGATGGTATTTAAGGAGTTGTGTATATATACACTGGGGGGAAATATGTTTTAAAGTCTGACTCACAGAAGGTTGTCCAGAGGCTACCTTCTGACCACACAAAAGATGTCTATTCAGTGGTCCACCTTACTTCACATGTGAAATAGGCATTGTAAAGTCACACAGTAGAAGCCCATTTGCATTCAACGCCAACATGAAGACAATTTGGAGCCAGCACACCAGGGAGTAAACCATGGGCTCACCCGGATTCTGGGGACAAAA
Source organism: Lepidochelys olivacea (assembly GCF_965140295.1). NCBI lineage: Eukaryota > Metazoa > Chordata > Testudines > Cheloniidae > Lepidochelys > Lepidochelys olivacea. The sequence continues at coordinate 20,687,723 of NC_140412.1, read as the reverse complement.
CAGTGAACTTTGGGGATATATGGAGAAGGCAAAAAGACCTCTTTATTCTTAACCATGGAAGTAAAGTGCTGTGCTTTTGCATTGATGAAAGAGGGGTCCCAGCCATGTTGGTTGGAGATGCGGGGAGATTGCTTTAGGTGGGAGAAACCAGGAAGCATGTTATTTTTTGTTTATTTAAGATATATAATCATCTGTTTCCATTATTATCCTAACTCAGTATCTCTCCAATCTTAATCTTTGATAATGTATGATTATCTCACAGCACTGAGATGTATCTATAGTGAAAACATAGTGGAGCTGATCCAGAGTTGACTCAAACAAGCTGGTGCGTGCATTTTTCCTTTGGGGACAGTTTGTCTGGTAATTTCTGAGAGTGTCCAGTGGGTAAGGGCTGGACACTGCAGAGGAACACTTCAAGGTGACCTATTGTTAAACTGCAAGGCAAAGGAAGGGCTGGCAGAGCCCTGAGGAGATTGTATGGGTAACTAACAGACTGGTGATGTCAGGGAGTTGACACCCAGTTAAGCACAAGAAAATTTTAGTTCTCCTGGAGACAGGCAGATAACAAGGTGACTTGCAGTATTGGGCACCCCAAGAAAGCATCACAAGCAGTACACTAGACGCTAAGGTCTTTGGTAAAGTTGATAATTCATCTAAAACTATCTGCTTGAACCAGCACTGATTTTTCCAACTGTAGACAACCGTTACACATCACCATCATCCATTCAGCAAAGGCAGGAATTGAAGAAGTATATCCTCTCTCATTCAGACTACAGCAGCAGTTAGATCATGTTATTTGTTTATGGTGAAACCCCATAATCTAATGGGCCCTTTCCAGAGGTTCAAGAAGGGATGATCCTTGCTAGACAATCACACAGTTTAAGATGGACAGACTACGATGGTGTGTATACCCCATACAAGCAAGAAATGGGTTATTGTGAGCCTAAGAAGCCAATTAACATACCAAGCTCCACCTGAAGGGGTAGCTAGGCTTAACTGATGATGAAGCCCAGCTGGGAAGGGGCTGGGAGAGGACTATAAACAAAGGAAGTTGAGTAAAGAAGTGGGCTGTCATGCAAGACTGCATGACAGTAATGGCAAAATCAGACTAGTATGGGAATCTCAATCTTCAGTTGGAATGTGTACAGTTTGATGGCACATGGGCAAGAACTAAAAGAAAACATAGTGGAAATGAGAAATAAGCCAGATAACCTATGTATCCAGGAAACATGGTTTGTTGAAAAGCTTGCTGTTAAAATTCCACTATATTGCCTTTAGGCAAGACCAAAAACTAGATAGAGGTAGAGGTATTTGTACTTTCATAAGGGAAAGATTAAACTACACAGAAGTAGAGAACAAAGTGCTTTTGAGATCCCCATGCAGAAGAGAACTTCTCTAAGGATTTTTTAGATCTATAACTTGTGTGGGAAATCAGAAAGCTCATAATTACAAGAAACAGTGAAGAATGCTAAAGAACATATATTATATTGTGACAAAGCTCTGTCCTTGTCTCTGTGGGTCCCATGTTTCCTGGCAGATTTCACTAGCCTCAGAGGCTTACTGTGACCCTCCACGTAGCCCTTCTCTCTATAGAGGCAAGGGTCACAGCCTACTGAGCCATTTTCATCATAAACCAGCAAGGGAGGTGAGGAGAAGCTATCCTCCCTCACACAGTCTCTGTTGTCTTCCAGTTTCAGTGATTAATCAGCAGGGCAAAGGGGGAAGCCCACACCTACACTCTACTCCAGCCCAGGGACCCTAATAGTATCAGCTATGGTAGCTGACTTTTTAGAAACAGGACGCATACAATTCCCTAGGTTACTTCCCCACAGCAGCACCCACTTCACCCTTACCTCAGGGCCGGCCGGCCGGCCTCCTTCCTTATGCCTGATGTGGTTTATACTGCTCACTCTCTCCACTAGCACAGCTCCTGACGTGCACACCCACCTGACTAACTGGGAGGCTTTTAACTAGTTTCAGCAAGCTCCTGATTGGCTTCAGGTGTCCCAATCAACCTAGCTGTCCTCTCTGCCTTCTGGAAAGAACTTAATTGGCCCCAGGTGTCTTAATTGACCTGGAGCAGCTGCCATTTTGCTTATCTGGTAACACGGATTTGTTTAGCCTGTGGCTAATATATCTGTCTCCAATTACTTTACTATAGTCATCTGGCCTTGCCCTGTCACAATAGGTAGTGACCTAAACAATCATAATAAGTTATGGGGAAGTAGGACAATGACTGATATTAATGGTGCATGCCTAGTAATGCTCACAGATTAAAACAACCCAGGGATTTTAAATGATGGCACCCCAAATAGATTTAATGCAGAAGATGGAAGGTTTTCTTGCTCAGATTGAGGAATTATAATAGAAGATATTATAGCAAATATAACTGGGAAATATACAAGGAAGAAGGAATGGGGTGTGATCATTTCCCTATACTTATTGCTTTTCAAGGACAAAAGACAGTTGAAGGTAATGGAAAATTACCCACCTGGAATTTTAAGAAAGCTAACTGGGAGCTATTTACAAGTAAATGTACTGAATTTGTGAATGTTTCCTGTGTGAGTGATAACATAGGGGATAATAGCAGCAGCTACTGTAACCATTCCTAAGATATGGAAGTACCCCAAAACCATAACTCACTTCTGTGGTGGAATGAGGAGTGCAAAATGGCAGTTAAAGAAAGGAGAAAAATCATATAAGGATGCAAAAAATATAATGAATAGTGAAGACAGGAAGGGGCTAATTTCTAGAGAGGGGACTAGAAATCACAACTGCATTAAAAAGGAAAGAAGAAAATCAACAGTGCAATCCTCAGAATATCTTTGATGCCTGTATACAAATACAAGGAGTATGGGGAACAAGCTGAATGAACTGGAAGTCATGGTATATGAAGAAAATTATAACTAACTTGGCATTACAGAGATTTGGTGGGATAACTCCCATGATCAGAATACCAGCATTGAGGGATATAGCTTGTTTCGAAAGCCTAGGTAAGGGGGGAAAGGAGAAGGTGTATACACTTGCTTCAGGATCCAAGAGGAAGTGAGCAACAGACCTACTGAGAGCTCTGAGTGAGGAGAAAAAAAGGGGAAAAGAACAGTAGCAATGCCATGGTCAGAGTCTATGCTAGACCACCACATCAGAAAGAGGAAGTGGATGAGTCATTCTACAAACGGGTAACAAGATCATCTAGCACACATGAGCTTGTATTAATGGGGGATTAATGAGTGAGTCGAAAGAATAGTAAATATGGCAGGTGACCAGCTTGGCTTAATGGTGAAATCCTAGCGGATCTTAAACATAAAAAAGAAGCTTACAAGAAGTGGAAGGTTGGACATATGACCAGGGAAGAGTATAAAAATATTGCTCAGGCATGTAGGAATGATATCAGGAGGGCCAAATCGCACCTGGAGCTGCAGCTAGCAAGAGATGTCAAGAGTAACAAGAAGGGTTTCTTCAGGTATGTTGGCAACAAGAAGAAAGCCAAGGAAAGTGTGGGCCCCTTACTGAATGAGGGAGGCAACCTAGTGACAGAGGATGTGGAAAAAGCTAATGTACTCAATGCTTTTTTTGCCTCTGTTTTCACTAACAAGGTCAGCTCCCAGACTGCTGCGCTGGGCATCACAAAATGGGGAAGAGATAGCCAGCCCTCTGTGGAGATAGAGGTGGTTAGGGACTATTTAGAAAAGCTGGACGTGCACAAGTCCATGGGGCCAGACGAGTTGCATCCAAAAGTGCTGAAGGAATTGGCAGCTGTGATTGCAGAGTCATTGGCCATTATTTTTGAAAACTCGTGGCGAACGGGGGAAGTCCCGGATGACTGGAAAAAGGCTAATGTAGTGCCAATCTTTAAGAAAGGGAAGAAGGAGGATCCAGGGAACTACAGGCCAGTCAGCCTCACCTCAGTCCCTGGAAAAATCATGGAGCAGGTCCTCAAAGAATCAATCCTGAAGCACTTGCATGAGAGGAAAGTGATCAGGAACAGCCAGCATGGATTCACCAAGGGAAGGTCATGCCTGACTAATCTAATTGCCTTCTATGATGAGATTACTGGTTCTGTGGATGAAGGGAAAGCAGTGGATGTATTTTTTCTTGACTTTAGCAAAGCTTTTGACACGGTCTCCCACAGTATTCTTGTCAGCAAGTTAAGGAAGTATGGGCTGGATGAATGCACTATAAGGTGGGTAGAAAGCTGGCTAGATTGTCGGGCTCAACGGGTAGTGATCAATGGCTCCATGTCTAGTTGGCAGCCGGTATCAAGTGGAGTGCCCCAAGGGTCGGTCCTGGGGCTGATTTTGTTCAATATCTTCATAAATGATCTGGAGGATGGTGTGGATTGCACTCTCAGCAAATCTGCGGATGATACTAAACTGGGAGGAGTGGTAGATATGCTGGAGGGGAGGGATAGGATACAGAAGGAGCTAGACAAATTGGAGGATTGGGCCAAAAGAAATCTGATGAGGTTCAATAAGGATAAGTGCAGGGTCCTGCACTTAGGATGGAAGAACCCAATGCACTGCTACAGACTAGGGACCGAATGGCTAGGCAGCAGTTCTGCGGAAAAGGACCTAGGGGTGACAGTGGACGAGAAGCTGGATATGAGTCAGCAGTGTGCCCTTGTTGCCAAGAAGGCCAATGGCATTTTGGGATATATAAGTAGGGGCATAGCGAGCAGATCGAGGGACGTGATCGTTCCCCTCTATTCGACATTGGTGAGGCCTCATCTGGAGTACTGTGTCCAGTTTTGGGCCCCACACTACAAGTAGGATGTGGATAAATTGGAGAGAGTCCAGCGAAGGGCAACAAAAATGATTAGGGGTCTAGAACACATGACTTATGAGGAGAGGCTGAGGGAGCTGGGATTGTTTAGCCTGCAGAAGAGAAAAATGAGGGGGGATTTGATAGCTGCTTTCAACTACCTGAAAGGGGGTTCCAAAGAGGATGGCTCTAGACTGTTCTCAATGGTAGCAGATGACAGAACGAGGAGTAATGGTCTCAAGTTGCAGTGGGGGAGGTTTAGATTGGATATTAGGAAAAACTTTTTCACTAAGAGGGTGGTGAAACACTGGAATGCGTTACCTAGGGAGGTGGTAGAATCTCCTTCCTTAGAGGTTTTTAAGGTCAGGCTTGACAAAGCCCTGGCTGGGATGATTTAACTGGGAATTGGTCCTGCTTCGAACAGGGGGTTGGACTAGATGACCTTCAGGGGTCCTTTCCAACCCTGATATTCTATGATTCTATGATTTTAACTTCTCTGATATCTGTTGGAGGACTATTACAGCAAAACTTAATATGTGCTGCAAATTTTTAGCATGCATAGGAGACAACTTTCTGATTCAGAATGTTGAGGAAACAACTGGGAGGGTCATCGATTTTGGATCTAGTTTGGACCACAGGGATGAATTAGTTGTGTGAAGGCAGTTGGGAACTTGGGAGGAAGTGATCATGATCTGATAGAATTCAAGATCCTATGAAAAGGAGGGCGTGAGAAAAACAAACCAAAGACTCTGGACTTAGGCAGATTTTAATCAATTCAGAGAAATAATAGGTAAGGTCCCATGGAAAGACCAATTAGGAAGAAAAGGAGTCAAAGGGGGTTGACAGTTCCTAAAAGATGTAACACTAGAGGCTCAACATCAAGCTATTCCAATGCAGAGAAAAGGTAAGAAGAGCCACAGGAGGCCAATGTGGCTGCAAAAGGAGCTTTTTAGCTATCTAAAAACCATAAGGGATACATACAGGAAATGGAAGGAGGGGTGTGTCACCAAGGAAGTATACATGGGAATAGCATGAGCATAAAGGGACAAAATCAGGAAAGCCAAGGCAAAGAATGAGTTATATCTGGCAAGGAATGTGAAAGACAAGAAGAAGGGGTTGTTTAAGCATGTAAGACAAAAAAGAAAGATCGAGGACAGTGTGGGTCCGCTGCTCAAATGGAGAAGATGAACTGGTAATGGAAGATAATAGGAAGGCAGAGCTACTCAATGCCTACTTTTCTTCAGTCTTCTCACAAAAAATAACCAGATGACTAGCAAAATTACCATAGATAATAAAGGGGAAGGGATAAGTAAAGAACATGTATTTGAATGAATTCAGATCAGAGGGACTGATGCTATTCACCCAAGGGTAATGAAGGAATTAGCTGAAGAAATCTTGGAGCCACTGGCAATAATATTTGCAAACTCATGGATATCAGGAGAGGTCCCAGAAGACTGGAGAAGGGTTAATGTAGAGCCCATCTTCAAAAAGAGTAAAGAGGAGGAGCCAGAAGGATGAGCCACTGAAGACCCACCCGATGGGGCACCAGCTGACATGGGGCACCATGAGCAAAGAGAGAGAGAGTGAGTGCAGGTTCACACCCAACTGACAGGAGGTGCTCATGAGAGTTAAATGTCCCTCATCACAGGTATATAGAGCCTTAATCAGACCAGTTATTGACCATGGATGCCAAACTTTTAGCTCAGCATCAGAACTTAGAAAATTTGATTTAAAACAACCCATATGTGCTACAGATAGCTGCTAGTGAAATGCCAGTTACACTACAAACAGAGCTACTGGACCTAACTTTCTTGGCCAAAGTTTCTGGGAATTGCAACGATGAAACTATCAAACAAGTATATAAGGATTGCTCGGAATTCAATAGGCCACATGCCGTTTGAGTTAAAATGTGTCTGCAGGAGTTGAAAGCAAGGAAAAGCTAAACAAAGTCAAAACTTTAGTGATGGGGAAATTAGTTATGGATGGAAAGTCACATGTCTAAATGTGGCTTTAAATTTATTTTCTAAACTTAAGGATAAAAAGGAAATCAATAGGTATAAAAATGTATAGCAGTATATAGAGGAAAGTGGAGTTATTTTTGTCAAATATATACACCTGGGTCCAAAGAAGAACAAACAGGAAGAGTAGGGATGGCATATTGTATACCAAAATTAGGAACTGGTACATCTAAAAGAATGTCCAATTTTGTAGCTGTCATGACAGTTGAACTACTAGCAATGACGCAAGCATCAAACTGGATCTGGGATGTATGCCCAGCAGCAGTCATTTTTTTGGGAATCGGTATCAGGCCTTACGGAATAAAAAAAGGGTGTCTTTGTCCGTAGGAGTGATTTAACCAACAAAATTATATTTCTACTAAGAGAGTTAGGTACAGATGGGATATGAGTATCATTAGCCTGGCTCCCAGCACCTACTGGGATAAAAGGGAATGAAATGGCCGACAAAGCAGCAAAAAGTGCTGTAAGAGATGGAAAGATTGACAGAGCAACACCCACGAGTAAGCAGGCATTCAAAAGCCTACTACAGAAAAATTTAAAAGCAGAATGGCAAAAAAAACCCCAAAAACCTGGATCCATGAAAAAGAGAAGATTTTCTGAACTGGGCCCAAGAGCTGAGGATGACAACATACTTCATGGACCAGGTAGGTGAATGGTGGGGGAAGATGTTGCTGTTCCCCTGTAAAATAAAGCAGATCAGAATTTTTGTGCTTCATCAGTATTTCACAGTACAAGAGTGTGGGGAGGTTTTAGGGTTAGATTGTGTCTCAAGAACACCACCCATAGTAAGTGGACATGCATAGCTGCTACTCTGCCCCAGGAGCATCCCAGAGAAGGAATTATGGCTTGCTTCCATCACTCCCAGGGGCAGGGGGAAGATTTTTTTCTTTTTTTTTTTTTTTGCTGCTCTATTCCAGCTGCAGATTATGACCCTTTTCCTTAGGCTGGTCTAACTTTATTGGGCAGCCAAGTGGTGGAGGGAGTGGAACCGAGGCTCTGACCATTCCTCACGTCTCTCCTCTCACCCTTCCCTAGAGCAGAAGTAGCAGCCCTCTGAGCATTTGAGCCAAGGTCTTGACAGCCTCCGTTGAGGTGTTCTTATTCCATGGCCAGGCATGTAGTCTGGTTGAAATCTAGCCCTTAATGAATTTCCCAAATATATTTTTTCAATGTAATTTTTTTTTGTCTAGTGTAAAGCATCATTCTCCTACATTTACACAACCATTGCTGAAAACAATTATATACTAAGGAGGAAAAAGAACGGTCCACTGGAGTATAATTATGCATAATGGGGTAAAATTAAGACAGCAACAACTTTAGGCAGAATAATGTATGAAAAATCTTTAAGTCTAGGATCTGCTGTATTATCTGGTGAAACAGTCTTTCAAGGGTGTAGGAGAGAGACAGCCTGGAGCATTGGGCCTGATGTAAGATTTGAGGCCTGAACTAAAGTCTGTGAACCAGAGTAGTCCTAGCCTTGGCAAAACAATTACACACTAGATATTTATTTAAATACATTTCAGAAGTCTAGTACAGATATACTCCAATCTACTACAAAGTTAGATGGTTTGACCAAACAATTAATAGGGATGTTGTGTCCGAGATATCAGGAACAAGGGAAGGTAACAAACAGATGTCATGAAACACATAAAGTGGTATACAAGTTGTTTATCCCAGTTGTTTGCCTCAGTCTATAAATATTGGGGTACCTCACCTTAACTCTTTGTGTTAGGTCTAGGAGACATCAGAGACTCCCACTGTTGACTGAACCATTTCTTGCCACTGAGCACTTAGTGTTAGCGTACCATGGAGCCTGAGTGCCAGGACTGATAAACCTGGCTGAGTGGCTTTGTCACCGAACTGTGCCTGTGGTCTTTCTTAGGAGTAAAAATAAGGACTGCTGAATTAGCAGGCTGCATTATCTGCTGTTAGTACCGATAACACTGGAGCTCCAAGGACAGATGTACTGAGCAGCCTGAACAGCATTACCAAGGCAATGACATTCCTTCCTTTTACACTTAATAACAAAGGGAAGTGGTGGAAGCCTATTTGCTTGGCACTCTTAAAGTTAGACTGAACAAAACATTAGGATGTGTTCTGTTAGGAACAATCTTACATTGTCAGGGAGATGACCTGGGTGACACCATAAATATTTTGTTGCAAATGCTGGAGGGACTCTCCTTCAGAGTTTCAGAAAGTACCAAATATAGCATCCCCTCCCCCACCCCTTACACACAAACTTCTGTTCCTGGTGCTTCATTATTCCTTCAGGGATGGGAAGGACCTCCAGAGAACATGACCTCTTTTAACACAATGGTCTGGATTCTTGTAACTTCAGAAATGGGTCATACCAGGCAAGATGAAGGTGAATATTTAATACAGTGCCATAAATCTAGAAGGTGCCTTACAGAGAGGGTTGAATATGCCTCCACATCCTTAAACAGAATCTGAAATTGCCTAATGAAATGATCATAGCAGTCAATCACAAAAAGATCCACCTGTGGATTAACAATATTAATAATAAGGAAAATAAAATATCTCTGATAGGGACGTCTCTCCTAGTACATGAGAGGCAGGATGCTTGAGCAACCAGGGTGCTAGGCTAGGCATTTGGAGATGCAGTTTCAATACCACAGACTTTGGACAAGTCACTAAGTCTTTCTCTGCGTCAGTTCCCCATTTGCAAAATGAGATATAGCACTTCCCTACCTCACAAGAGTGTTGTGAGGATAATTCAATACAGTAAAGACCATGAGGTGTTCAGATACTACAGTTATGGGGTGCCATTTAAATACCTTTGATAAGATCCATTCCCACTCTTCAATGACAGAGCTTTCTGTGTGCTTTGGCTGTAAGTGAATTACTCTGTAAGAACATTAAAGAGAGGAAAGGTCCTTTCTGGCTTCAATGCCACCAACAGAAGGGCAGAAAAAGAGGGTGTGGTGGGGGGGAGTTGAATTTCAGTGTTGCATAAATACAAGAGAATATTTGTCTTGTGCTGGTGATACTATTTTCCCTCCTTAAGACCTACTTGCTATCATAACACCTATAAGAGATTAGCCAGCTATCACCCTGATCTTGCAAACATGCACATGCTTAACTCTAAGCTTGGGTAGAACCCTTGAAGTCAATCAGGCCCAGATCCTCAAGGATGCCCAACTACCAGTGATGTCTTTAGATGAGTAAAATTAAATAAGTGCATAACTGTATGCATGATCAGGGCATAATAGTGATATAGAGCAGCAGCTGGGAAGAGTGAAAACTTCAAGACATAACCCCTGTGTATGTCTGGTTATTAATTTTGGATTGTAAACTCTTAAAGTCTCTGTGGTTTCCACATGTCTGCATAGAACCCAGCACATTTGCATTTCTGCTTTATAAGTAATAAAAAAAACCCAGAATATTTTAATATGCATCTTGACACTAAGAGTGGCCAACTGGTTCAGAGAAAATACAATTTTAAAAGTCTCATACCTCTGTTCAGATTTTGGGCAGCAGCTGAAAATGTATTAAGGTTGGAAAGTTAACTTTTTTGGCTATATTCCACCTTTCCCTCGCTCCCCGCCCTTTGCAAGCATGGAAGTAGAAATAATGAAAAACAGATGGATGGGGATAGGGTTCTTTTTACCATATACAAGTTTGTTTCCAATATCAGGTGGCTATTTTGTAATATCATTTATAAAAAAAAATAGGCAAATTCACTAGCTACCTGCTCCAAAGCCTACTGAATTCAATTGAAAGATAGGGGCAGGAGAACATTTTATTAATGTTCATTCTACAGGCTTTAAAATGTATTCCATGTCTTTTGGAAAGTGACTTGTCCCCTTTAAGATGCAATAAATAATGCCGCATTTAAAAACACAAATCAAACATAAAATTCTTCCCTACAGAAAGCATGAAGATGACACAAACTCTCTGATATGAAAGATGCAGCTCCCAGGATATCACTAACTGAATGAATGCCAAAGTTTTGTAGTCATTGATGATAAAGGACTTTATAAAATTCAGACCATAACAGAAAACTATAACAAATGCATGGCCCCATAGCACTTCATGGTCATCATTATACTAGACACCATAATCCTGCAGAATTTCATGATGATGGTGGGATTCTCATGCCCCCAGAGCACAAACCTCTGTTGTTTCATCTATGGAAAATCACTGTTTGACCCATGATGCTCAGACTTGGGCAGTTTGAATTCTTTCCATTAGTGTCTGATGCATATTGGAGTAGGTTGAAGAGTATTTGTCAAACTAAATAATTGAAAAACTTTGGCTTTGTTGATTGATTGGTGAATGATTTGAAATTCAGTCCTGCTGTTGACAATTAATTCAGTATTTGTGAGAAATGAGTGAGAAGTTTAAACATGCAATTTTTGGACGATGGCGTATGCATAAACTGTTGGCTTTGTGGGGCATGAAATGGTATTAAACAGGCGTGAATAGCAAATGACAAACAGCGAATAACACACTTCTGGTACAAACCTGTGATTCTTTACGGAGTCTAACACTTTAATAAATCCTCTGGGATGATGTCAATATTCACAAATGGGACTTTATAAATAGCAACCAATCAAATCTTAACAATTTATTCGCAATTTTTTCTCATTGTTTGACCAGTTCTCGTGCACCTACACATGACCCAATTCTTTCCAAGGGGGCCCTCAGACCAGGGGTTAGCCACCATAGTCCTGCCTTTGTCACCTATGAATTAGACTGCTGCAACTGCCTCTAGGGTGGAACGCAACCGAGTTCTGGACGGTGAAGCTGCTGCAGCACACACCAACCCATCTCTGCCAATAAAAGCTGCTGCAGCCAAATCAATCTTGTGGTCTGCAAATTCAACTGCCTCCCTATTTGTTTCTGTTCCATATTCAAAGTCCTGGTCCTAGTGGTTTAGGAGCTAGATACTCTTTGTGCATCTCTGCTTTATCTAGGCACTTGCGCTCCTCAGACACTATGCAGTTAGGGGAAACTCAGGCTCAGACTAAGGCAGGATCCTGATTCCAAGCTTAACTGTGTTCAGATAAAACTAGAAGATCCACATTTCCAGTAATGCCTTTCACCAGTAGTGATATATTCAATATTAAGGCGGCCCCCTGTTTGTGCTGTATAAGTCAAGATAGTCTAGTTTGCTAGCAGAACAGACCCGTCCAGTAGTATACACCACTCCAAGACACGGCCACTACTTTGCATCTTGGAACAGGTCTTTGATAAGAACATCAGTGCTCTAATCCTGTAACAGCAGAGCACTAATGTTCTAACAACCTAGGGGTGCAAAAGGAGTTTTCAGAACAGGACTTCCCAGACAGTGGCTGTTCTTCAGTTTAAAAATGTTCATTGGCTGTGCTAGGGCCCAATTCTGCAGCCCATATGCAGGACTTCAGTGGGAAGTTGAGCTGAGGAAGGACTGGACAGTTTGGCTCTTATATTTTTCTTGCTTCTTATCCTCTTGCAATTGTATATAAAAATAATTGTCCTACTACTTCCATAATGGATACTGAAGATTCTGAAGGCTACGTCCTTTCTGGAAATTCCAGTGTATGTTCTGTCTTAATTTTCAAGACTTTGGTTTCATCTTCAGTAAATTAAATTACAATAGCACTAGTACCAATCAACCAACACAACAATATTCTCACACGGAGAAAAAACCTAAGTCAGAAACTAGACTGTTATATTTTGGTTGAGGAAATTATATAATCTAAGCAGGTTATAGAGAATGCACAAGATAAAAGATTAAACAATGATCTTGGAGACAAGAAGTGCCAGTTCCTCTTTTCTTACAATATTTGGTGGGAAAATAGAAGAAGAAAAAATTAAACATACACAATTTGGGTTGTGGGTCGCATTGTTATAAACTACAGAAACCTTCTCCAGAAACGCCAATGGTGCAGGAGCAGGCTCTAGCAACTACTCATGCCAGTCTCTGGATTGTAGATGTGGCAATGAGTCCATGAAGTCCCTTTAGAAAGTACATTGGCTTGATAGCAAAATGCCCATCATGATGCTCCTAGATCAATTCCCTGTGGACATGTCCTTAACACACAAAATCAACCATTATTATAGGAGGGGCTTGTAGCACTGTTTATTATGAAGGTTGCCTGACACTTCCCATTATAAGACCCTGTTTTAAGTTGCTTGTAACTTCATGAAACTTTAACTGAAAGTTAACTTTAGCTGAAATTTTCCTTTAGTATTTACTATTTATAGTGCAGTAGCACCTAGGAGGGACCAGTAATAGATGAGGGCCCCATTGTGCTCGCCTCTGTACAAATACTGAACAAATAGATGGTCCCTGCCCTGAAGTTCTTATAATCTAACCACGACTGCCAGATGCAAGGCCCGATAGAGATGCCATGGATTGAAAGGTTGTGGAGACTGAACAACACACGACATGGTCCCTCTGGGTAAGGGTTGAGGCAGAGTGGCACAGGGAAGCTAGTATAACCACTCCCTTTCCTGCACACATCTATTCTTTGGCTTCATGTTCCAGGCTGTCAGTACTAGCATGCAGATTAAACAAGAGCTGGAAAAAACACCCCATTACATAATAACCTCATTTTAAGAGTATGTGAGTATTGTATGACACAACTGACACAAGATAGTAAATTGAAAACTATACAGTTGACATTCCATTGTCCTTGGAGATTTGCGACACACACATAAACACACTGATCGTGCTCTGCTGTGAGTGCTCCAAAGTCATTGACATATCAGTAGGAGGTTAGCAGGAAGTGTCATTCTTTTGTTTCACTGCTTTTTTAAAATTCAATTTGTATCACAGCCTTTATGCTGTTTGTGGAAAGACAGAACCTTTTTTTCCTGATGGTTGGAAAACACACACTAAACATGCTTGCTGTGTCAATTGTGTCTGTACCTCTTTAAAATAAATGGCCTTATTCTGCCACCCCAAATCATATTGACTATATTAATAACTATGTATATTTTGGTAGTGCCTAGGAGCCTCAGTCGTAGACCAGAACCCCATTGTGCTGGGCACTGTACAGCACAAAACAAAAATATGGTCCCTTTCCTAAGGAGCTTACAATCTAAGCCTTCTGCCAGGTGGGATTGGCAGCAACATGGTCTGGGCCCAATATCTAGGGGTTCCTCTTAACAATATAAATCAGAACCGGCTCAAGCCTCCACCCAGTAATCTGGGGAAATTAACCCATCACCCCAGGCGCCTCGAAGGGGCAATACTTCCCCACTCACAAGCACGGAGTCTGTGTATAGCAAAGAACACTTTTAAGAAGAAGGGGAAAGAACCCAGCATTAATTTGGGAAAACACCACAACCATGATTTGGAAGCAAATGACCAAGAACAAACACCCATCCTTTGTCTCAGTTTCTCACCTTTTGGTGTGAAACTCCAACAAACAAGTATTCCTTTAACACGCCACTCCTCCCTCCTTCCACTGCACCCCATTCACCATTGCTGCCCTGGGTCAGCGAAGACCCAGAGGTAAGAGACGCATTCACTTGAGTTCACCTCCCAAGCAAGGGGCCGGGTGGGGGGAATGTCAAGGGATGCCTCAGCTGCTGTGTCACCACTGCAACTGGCTTACTGTTGCTGCCATTCACTCTGCTGCCACCAGATCTGCTGCTGCGACCCTCTGCTACCACTGAAACATCACTGTCTGAAGCCCCACCACGTAACCCAGTTCTCATCATTTCAGTGGGTAGAGGGGAACCTGACTGCTAGCACAGGCTGTGCAGTCTCTTTCAACACAACACTTTCCCACACCACGCCTAAGGCCAAGCACCTTCTTACCAGTGATTTCAGCTCTAGTGATCACTCAGCAAAAGAAAGACCCTCTTTTCAGTCTAAGTAGCTATCTTTAAACAGTGAAGGAGAGGGGTCAAATGGCATCTAAGACTCCTTAGACACAGTCCAGTCCACACCACCAGAACCTCCCCCACCCTTTACTGTGATTCGGCATCCCTATCCCCTGCTTAGCTAGTGAATTTCAGTTTAGGGTGACCCCCTTAATCAGGGCAGGTTAAGTACAGTTCTGCTGCTCTATACTCATACAATAAGAATAACGTTTCTTTACCCCTGCACTCAAGAACAGATTTAATTGTTTTTATTAAAGCTAATGTTAAAATGATCTAATACACAGGTTTAGGGAAGAGGGTTTATACATCTGGGTACAATGCTTAAGTTATCTAAAGGTATGAAGTTTGCTTTAAAAGTCATAAAAGACATATAGTGCATAATCTGCAATATCCCAAATTTAGGTTAATAAATTGATACAGTTTAGATATGAGCATCCAAATATTCAGGTCCATCACTCATAAGAGGTTATCTTAAGAGTAGCTTGTGGAAAGCAAATGTAGCAATGAGTGTAGATTGTCCCTCAGTAACTGAGAATCTAGGATACGTTGTCCCTTAGTAAATACAATTCATCAGAGAAATATTTCAGTTACTTTCCCGACTTCACTTCTCAGTGGCACTCATCTCTCCTTGTATTGCCAATTGGTAACCCAACACCAGCCAAAAGTGATCATTTTTGGCAAAGCAGCTCCATCATACTGTGCACCTAGGCAGAGTGGGAATGTCTATGCAAACAAGATCTGCTCCTGAAGTCTTTTCCCACAGCTCATCACTAGATGTCAGGGGAGAGCTCATTCATGCCTGGCTTACATAAATATAAGACAAAAGAAAACAGATGGAGACAGGAAACAATGAGACAATGTTGGCTAGTGTGATGGGCAATGTTCTCAGTATACCAGCAGCCTAGCCATTATCAAGTTTTTCATAGGCATCGCGGCAAAGGTGAATGTTAAGGAGGGTTTTGAAGGAGGATAATGAGTTAGTTTTGTGGATGGTAAAAGGGAGCTCCTCCAAAACAAGCATGTGGGGCAGAATGGAAGGAAGCATGAAAGAGCTTGTTTGAAAATTTAATATGTGGGCAGCGGAGCCTGGCATGATGGACTGATTGGAGGTGGAAGTTGAGATCCCAGTAGTGAATGAGAGATGATAGGTAAGAGAAAGGGAGGGGGTGAGAGTGGGCACGAGGGAGTTCTGGCGGTGGAATGGGATCACTGGAGCAAGTAGAGGGCTAGAGGAGGAGAGCAGAGGAGATATTTTTTGTCTGTGAAAGGGAAGAAGGAGAGTTGTAGGAGGGGGAAGGGAAGGAAGAAGGTCACTTTATCCAGGCAAGTATTCCCACGGAAACAGATTCTGAAAACC
The DNA here is from genome assembly GCF_965140295.1 of Lepidochelys olivacea. Taxonomy (NCBI): domain Eukaryota; kingdom Metazoa; phylum Chordata; order Testudines; family Cheloniidae; genus Lepidochelys; species Lepidochelys olivacea. The sequence continues at coordinate 20,671,748 of NC_140412.1, read as the reverse complement.
TTACCTAACACTGAAGACTTCAATGGGACTCCTCATGAAGTAAGGGACTATTCACTGTGAATACGTCCATCAGAACATTGTGGCACGCTGTGCTTGAAAGCAGCACCCTGGAACCCCCATATTCATTGTCATATGGTTATGATGTGTTTTGTACAAAGTATGCCTTCCGAAGTATTATTTTAAAAGTTTTGATCTGTTGAACATTAATATCCTGTTGGATTGTACGTGCTATCATTGTATGGGAAGCTATGAAATTTTGCTATGTGAAATATGTTGTCAGGTTGGGAACACCTACAACCAGTCTTTCAGGTGCAACAATGGAAGAGCCAGATGCACTGATGACCCATTAAAGGAATCCAGACTCCCAAGGACTATCCCAGGAACCGTATAGAATGGAGACTTCTCAGAGATAGCAGGTAGACAAAGGAGACTGCCTGACTTACATCATAGCAAAGGATCTTTCTAGGAAGCTGGAAGAAACTATAAAAGGGGGAATGACATCATTGCTGGGCCTCTCTTCCCCGCCCCCTCCCCGACTCAACACCAGGAAACACGTCTGGAGAACAAAAACTGAACTGGGGAGGTGGTGCCAGGTGAAAGGAGAGTCCCAGCCTGTGTATGGAAGGTCTGTAACCTGCTTATATTATCTATCAGGGTGAGACACTGCTTGATTCAAATCCTGTCTAGTTTATAGAACTCAGATTGCAATTTTACTTTTATTTCTTAGGTAACCAACTTTGATCTGTATGCTTATTACTTATAATCACTTAAAATCTATCTTTCTATAGTTAATAAATCTGTTTTATATTTTACATAAAACAGTTGTCATAAATATAAAGGGAAGGGTAAACCCCTTTGAAATCGCTCCTGGCCAGGGGAAAGCTCCTCTCACCTGTAAAGGGTTAAGAAGCTAAAGGTAACCTTGCTGGCACCTGACCAAAATGACCAATGAGGAGACAAGATACTTTGAAAAGCTGGGAAGAGGGAGAGAAACAAAGGGTCTCTGTCTGTCTATATGCTGTTTCTGCCGGGGATAGACCAGGAATGGAGTCTTAGAACTTTTAGTAAGTAATGTAGCTAGGTACGTGTTAGATTATGATTTCTTTAAATGGCTGAGAAAAGAATTGTGCTGAATAGAATAACTATTTCTGTCTGTGTATCTTTTTTGTAACTGAAGGTTTTGCCTAGAGGGATTCTTTATATTTTGAATCTAATTACCCTGTAAGGTATCTACCATCCTGATTTTACAGAGGTGATTTCTTTACTTCTATTTACTTCTATTTCTATTAAAAGTCTTCTTGTAAGAAAACTGAATGCTTTTTCATTGTTCTCAGATCTAAGGGTTTGGGTCTGTGGTCACCTATGCAAATTGGTGAGGCTTTTTATCCAACGTTTCCCAGGAAAGGGGGGGTGCAAGTGTTGGGAGGATTGTTCATTGTTTTTAAGATCCAAGGGTCTGGGTCTGTAGTCACCTAGGCAAATTGGTGAGGCTTTTTACCAAACCTTGTCCAGGAAGTGGGGTGCAAGGTTTTGGGAAGTATTTTGGGGGGAAAGACGTTTCCAAACAGCTCTTCCCCAGTAACCAGTATTTGTTTGGTGGTGGTAGTGGCCAATCCAAGGACAAAGGGTGGAATATTTTGTACCTTGGGGAAGTTTTGACCTAAGCTGGTAAAGATAAGCTTAGGAGGTTTTTCATGCAGGTCCCCACATCCGTACCCTAGCGTTCAGAGTGGGGAAGGAACCTTGACAACAGAGCATTTTGGTTGAAGTGCTTAGGAAATCTGCTCAGGTTACAAGGACTAGTGCATGTCCATTTTCCTTTGTAAAAGTGGCAGACTGGATAATAAACTTACACTGGTCAGGCTGCTGACCATGGCAAGATGGTATAGTGCTGGGGGAATTGGCTAGAGCCTGTCTATTGTTGGTTCATGAGTGGCTGGCACAAAAGATTTACAGCTTGTCACGAGATCACAGTGTGAGAGGGAGCCCAGTTTGTACACCAGAAGGCTCAGTGGTACCCCAGTTCCACGCACCCCAGAGGAACTTGTCACAAATGTGACTCATTAACTTCACCAGGATTGTGAGGGTGAAGAGTGTACTGCTGTATGGTAAGGGTCGCAAAACCACAACCAAAGTCATTATTTCTTAGGGAACATCAATAACAAAAATAACCCTAACATTATTTAGTGTTTTGGAGCAGATATAATCTCTTGCTAAAATGATCTTTGTTAGGTTATTATTCTTAAAACACATAGCTAGAGCAGAAAAAAACCTCACATGATTTACATGAAGTAATTCCAGTCGCTTGACTGTATGTAATTGCAAAATCTGGTTTTTGGATTGGTATTTTGCATCTGATAAACCCATTCTTGTCTAACGTGTAATTGTGCAATTATGTAGCATCCTATTCATGGTTTTAAAAGGATGTAGAAATTGTAGGATAATTTAACATGCATGTTGATTACTTTACAGTTCAGCATCATAGTAATTTAAGGGGCAAATTTAGGTTGTGTTAACTTAGGTAAATTTAAGCCCAACATTTAGATTTTGTGAAAACTAAATTCAGTTTTCGGTTTAGATTTAAACATTCCCCTCACAGTATGTGCAACCAAACATCGCAGCACTATGTGAGTCTAGGAGAGATAAAGAGAAAAACTGAATAGTCTCTTTCCATTGTTACATGCTAAATGAAATGCAAGATGTAAACAAGCCACCAAAAAACCAAATCCTGCAGTCTTCTCTGGAGGGATGGATCCCTGCATGGAGCCCCACTGAAGTCATTGGGGGTGTATGTCAGCTCAGAGGAAAGGGGCCTAAGCGTGAGAGAAGTAAATATATTTTTTTTTAAATTCTATCAAACTCTAAGCTGCTGTTTGTAGTACGGGCACAGATATTTGGGGATTTAAATGGCTGTTGTGAACTTCAAAAATTACTTTCTGAAAATTGTTTCCCTACTATTGTCTGGGATCATTTGCCCATAAAGAGTCCCTCCTCCCAGCACAGAAAGGAGGGCCCATGATGCTGTTTGCCGCCCTTCCAAACCTTGCAGAGCATGCACCATTGGCTCAGAGGCTGGAGGCTGGCCAGACTTGAAGTAGGAGAATGTAAATCCTCCACCAGCCCGACAGAGAGTCCAGTAAAAAATATTTCCCCTCGCCAAACTAGATACACACTTACAGCTTTCAAGTGTAGACCTAACTGGAAAACTCTTTCCTCTCCGCTCTGGCCATTACTATGTCTATCTCTTTGTGGCAGGAAGCACATTGCAACTTCCCATGAAACCCCGCCTAGTCCTTCCCTACAATTTTCAAATAAAGCTGTAACCGTGGACTCTTATTATATGAACAAAAACAAACACTGCCTGTTTTCTTTCCAGCTCAGGGTTTGAAAGGATATAAGCTTGTTGTGGTCCTGCCGTCTAAGGAATTGGCTCCCAGCAAAATCATAATCTATTCTGTTTAAAGGAGTTCAAGGAGCTTGAAATCACAGACACAGACCCTTCCAGAATAAATGAGTCAATGTTAACGAAACCCTCCATTAATTCTGTGCATTGTACTGATGCAAAACAAAGAGAGAAAGAAAGGCAACCACCCCCTTCCCTCAAAACAATATCCTGTACAAATATTGCTTGAAGGAAGGGGCCTCTTTTACCTACCCACCCCTTCTGTTTCAAACCCCAAGACATTTACTTTGATCTCTCCCAATCAATTTTCCTGGTGCACAAAGAGATCCTTTAAAGTCAACTAAATGGTCTTTCTTTCTCCTTGTCCTCATGGTTGGCCTTAGGCTTATGGAACCACAGCAAGTAGGATCACATCACTCTGAGCCCCCTGCACTGTTCCTGGTAACTCCTGTGCACTAACCCCTTATACACTACACCTTCCTGCATCATTCTACTGTCTATGTCTATACTGCCCCTTCAAAGACTTAATGTCGCTTCAGGGGATACTGCCTTTAAAGAACTTCACATCAGTGAGAGGATTTTCATGTCATATCACATCCAACTTTTGAAGTTTCTTGTTAATAGGGGTTGCCTTTGAAGGTCTGCAAATTGCTGAAAAGGTTCTTCTCCAAGTTCTTCATGTGACTGGAGTGTCTCTGTGAAGATCTCTTTAGCATTCCTCCAGAGGAGTTTTTAATCTTTAGGGACATCCCTGAAGAGCTTCTTATTGTTTGGGCCTGGGCTCCCTTGAAGAGTTTTGATGCCCTCTGACAAGTCACTGCTTATAGGCAAAATCCTGATTCAGTGCCTACACATTATTGAGTTCAAGGGGAATTCTCACCTGAGTAAACTGAGAGGATATGGCAAATACAGGACAGAGTACAAGAGAACAGATTATTTTGTTCACCACTAAACCTAATTGCTCTAAGAAACAAACAGCAAACCTCTTTAAAAATGAAGACAGACATTCTGCCAGGCAGTACTTGGCATTTTAAATTAGTGATGGGCAAATATTTTTGTATGAAATCAGAACCTAACTCTTCACTTTAATCTTGAGCCTTTTTGTTTGTTTATTTGAAAAAGTTTGATGCATTGTTTTCTTCCCCTATTAATTTCTTTTAGTCCCCTCGCCCCAGCTCTGCACTTCCTTACGCACACTGGACAGTACCACATGCACTTCTGAAGGCTTTACTGAAAAGGGAAAGTAAAAAATCTCATGGGAAAGCCTCCTCTCAGGAGATCTGTATACACAACAGGAACTACTCAAAGCTTACCTGTGCCAAACCTGTGAGCTTTTTGAGGTTTGCTCATCACTAAGTCAATGGGAGTTTTGCCAGAGTAATGATTGCAAGGTAAGTTTTAGGTTCTTCTAGGTATTTCCTAGTGCCTAATTTTTGTAGTGTACAAATTTTAAATGAGTTCTATTTTTCGCACATAGAAAACTCCCATTGTCGTCCCTTGATGTTTTAAACATACAAGGAATGCAATCCCAGGCCCTAAAATTCATTCAGTATATACGACCTTTTAATACTAAACAATGTGTAACAAGCACACCCATTTCCCCACTTGCTATCTAGTAAAGTACTGTGCTTTCAAAATCCTGCTTTTTCAAGTCTGTTTCTTTATGTAAATTTTTAAAGGGTACTTATTTGATTTGGGGTTATGGTCTCCGCATCTATGTGATGTCTGGAAGGGAGTTTACTTCTGAAAGCAGGGAGTCATTACAGAAACACCAACAATATAATCAGACCGGTTGCTGACACTCTTAAAAATTATGTGAAAATGTCTATGAATCTCAATGACAAAAATAATATAATTTAGAGTTTAAGTAAAGGAATAGATTGGGCAATTATTTACAGACAAACCAGAAACAACCATTACTGTCACAAGGAGAGCTGGATCTTCCCAATTACTGTCCCTAAGAGAGCCAGATTCAAGTTTGAGTTATGACCTGGGCCTAGTGTAACCTTTGGGTGGGCTAGAATTTACTTCATTGTGCTTCTCCATTGCCTAAAAAACCCAACCCCCCCAGAAAAGCACTTGGAGACCCAGAATTCAGTCACTGAGGATTTTCAGCAAGGATTGCACAGCGTCAACATCACCACAATCAGGTCCAAAAGAACAAAAGGAATTAACTTATTTTTAAAGTATCAACTTTATAAAATCTTACAATAAAGAAACATTAATAATAATTTTACAACATAATATGGCTTCTTTATAAGCCACATACATTATCTTCACAAAAAGAAAAGGAGTACTTGTGGCACCTTAGAGACTAACCAATTTATTTGAGCATGAGCTTTCGTGAGCTACAGGAGTACTTGTGGCACCTTAGAGACTAACCAATTTATTTGAGCATGAGCTTTCGTGAGCTACAGCTCACTTAAGTGTAGCTCACGAAAGCTCATGCTCAAATAAATTGGTTAGTCTCTAAGGTGCCACAAGTACTCCTTTTCTTTTTGCGAATTCAGACTAACACGGCTGTTACTCTGAAAATTATCTTCACAGTTATACATAAACATAAGAAAACAAATTAAATCTTAACAGGTCAGCCAGTCCCCACAGAAACACAGTGAGAAGAAACTCAGAGTTCCCAAAAGCTTAGGTTGTGTTCGTCTCAGTAAGAGTCTTTGATCATCAAACCCATACAATCGGCTGAGTCAAAAGCAACATCTTCCCTTCACTTGCTAGCAGAAATCTTCAGTTAGAATCCATGCAGATTCTTCCTCCTCTGCTGAAATAATTCAGTTAGCTAGTCAGCTAATCAATTAACCAACCACTCAGGTAAGCGTATAGATGGGGGTGGCCAAACTTACTGACCCTCTGAGCCACATATGGCCATTGTCAGAAATTCGAGAGCTGGGGTGCGCCTGCCGGGCTCAGGGCTTCAGCCCAACTGCTGCTGAAGCCCCAAGTCTTGGCACATTCGCCCTGTGGGGCTGAAGCCCTGAGACCCCCTCTCTCCCCTCTGGGATGTGTGAGGGGGACTCATGGGGTCACATACCCTCCACCCCCAGATTTTTGTCAGGGTTTGCTGGCCCTGCTCGGTCACATGGTGCTGCCGGGCTCCCCTCCCTGCACAGCAGTTGCTGGAGCCAGCAATCTGGGAGCTGAGGCCATGGGGAGAGGCAGTGACAAACAGCTGAGAGTTGCAAGGAGAGCTGCTGCTTTTGCTGATTCCTTTCCCTGAAGAGCTAAAGCAGCAGCTTCTCCCTGCAGGTCCCAGCTGTTTGCTACTGCCTCTCCATGCGGAGCTGACACCTGGGAGATGCAGGGAGGGGCCACTGATGGTAAGAGTGATGTGTGTGCTGGGGGGGGGGGGTGACTCGAACTGTTGGGGGGGGTGAACCTTTACATTGTGGCCCCCCCACTCTCAGCAGGCACCAGTCATCTCTGGTAGATGCTCCTAGCCCCACCACAGGGCTGAATCCCCAAGCTCCCTCCCTCCAGTATGGTAGATGGACAATGGTGGGGTGGTGTGGGGAGCTATGGGAGCTGCGCTTTAACTGTCTGCAGCTCACAAGCCGCGATTTGGCCTCCCCGATATAGATTTTTTAAAATCCTATTACAAGAACAATGCAAAACTGAGAATAGCAACATAAATGACTCTTTCCCCCTCAGCACATTTAAATAAGAGAAAAGTTGGTGACTCAGACTAGTCGAGCCAATTTAACTAAAACAGTTTGGCTAAAATCAAACAACATTCAAAGCCTACAATTAAAATAAATTATTTCCCCCTCCCCATTTTCCCTTTCTATAATTAACACTGCTTGGCCTTCCATGGTGGAGGGTTAACAATATCACTAACGTGCTGCAAAATGCTTCAAAGTCAGGGAAAACAGCCTGCTTTCTGCTCCTGGGCTCAGCTTCTCCCAACCCACCCCACTGCACATGGCCTTTTGCAAAGCAGCTACCCTGTCTACTTGCCCTCATGGACTCTTGAGTCCAGAAACAGGGAACCTATTGAACATAATCAAAACTATCACACCCAATTCCATAAACTTCTGGTTCTGAGTGTGGAGAGCTAATTGTGCATCTGTCGAACAACAATGACCCAGACACAACTCATTTCTACCCACCCTCCGAATAGATCTCTTAAAGAGATATCTCCCTATTAGGCATGTTGGTTACACTAGCTTCCTCTTGGGTCTGGGAATTCTGGACCCTGGAGTTTCAAATAACTAAGGCCTGCTGGGAGGTGGGAGCAAGCTATAAAAAAAATCTTCCTGTTCTCAGTGGGAAGGAGAGCAGCAACTGAGTTGGGTCTCCAAGATAAGGCAAAGAGTGAGGGCTTCCCTATGAAGACAGAGAGCACTAGGAATGGAGCTTGCAAGGGACTTGGCTGAAAAATGTCTGTGGAAGAAGACAAGAAGAAATGGGCAGAAGAAGGAGGTAGCCCTGCAAATTGCAAAACAAAGCAGTTTGAGGCTGAGAACAGATCGTTTCTTCAGAGAAGAGACCAGTGCAGGAGCTCTACCCAGTGATGCCATCTACTGGCGGTGGGGAGAAATCCTGGTCACTAAAGGGAAGAGTTGAGAGGAAAGGTGTGGTCCCAGAAGGGAGGACAACTTGATCTTGAGGTAAAGCGAGAAGGAGATGGCTGCAGCCAAGGGGAAGGACTTATAGGTTGGAGGGAGCAGTGACCACATGGAGGGCAAAAGATTTGCCGTGAGCAGCTGTTCATTGTGCTTTACTGTGGACTTTCCTTGCTCTCGAGGTAAGGACTCCTGATTTGGCGCTCTGGCCAAATCACCCACAAGCCTGAGGAAGGCCCTCTTTGGCAGGGAAGCTGACGTATGGACAGCCTGATGCCAAACTTGGTAAACTGAGCCTGTTAACATCTTCTACCATTTTTTTCACATATCCACAAACTTTTTTCTGTCTATTTAAATTTACAGATAGCAACCTTCATCCTCTCCATTTTGAAGGATGTATTTACCAGGTTTGTTTAAAATCTGTTTCCCTATTATCATATTCATGTCAGTTATGAGAACAGCGGATTAACAAGTCTTAAAAATATGCCTCTATTACTGTCCATTTTGCAATCCTGCCTCTCACTTGGTGGGTTATTAGGCTGCATCTGTATGTGACTTCAGACATGTTCTTCTGTCGCAGTGTGACTAGTTTCCAAGTCTCAACCCACAGCCTGCAATTGATGGTAACATGGTTGCTATCACTGGGAATACTCATGCTCCCTTAACATCTGACAGTCTTATACTAGAGGGTAACTCTGAATTCTACTGGAAATTGAGTACTGCCTGTTACTCATCAGTTCTCAAACTCCTGGAGACATCTTTCCATCTTTCCTTATAAATCTACATCATTTTTCATCAGTAATGTCCATTTTATCAAAATTATAAATCAGTGAGAATACTATCCTTCTATTCTTTAACTTATACTGAAACCAACACTCCTCTGATTGAAAATGGGCCAGATGCATGCTGTATGCAGTAAATGGTGGAGTTTTCAATTTGTAATAAGAGATTATGATAATTAATATCAAACATGACTTTGAATGATTAAACTCCTAGCCATACAATGCACACTCAGTGAGAGACCCTAATGGCTCCTTTCCTACTGTCAGCTCCTTACGTGACATTATTACTGCATCTAAAAACTATTACAGAATCATCTCTAAAGCAGGATCCGGTTGATATTTCTGCTTCAAACTATCTAGGTTTAAAAAAAGCAACAATGGTTTCTCATAGCTTTATCTCAAGCAGTAAAAACCTGCTTGTCTAAGGGACCTGTTAATCTTGGAGCAAAATCCAGCTCAATTTACATACACAAACAGCGGAAAATAATCCTTGCTGAAGTAAAATATATATTAATTAGGCAGCCATTGTAAGAGGCAATAAGCTTCCCTACTCTCCCTAACAATTCCAGTAGGTAATCAATAATTTCACAGTAGGATTCTGGATCTTTTGCAGTAAGTTGTTGGAGTTGATCTCACTATATATAACTCACCACATCATCCCCTTAATAACTCATGTACTAATGTGTTCAACCAGTCTTTGACCCTGTAGATTAACACTGAAGATGTCTTGACTCCTAGAAGTTGTAGTCATTTCTGTTTGAAGCCTAGAATTTGCCAACAGAACTTTTAATAACACAACAGAGGAAATGGGCTTCACACACCAGATATTGGCCACATCCCACCTTTACTCTGGCATGCTGTAGCGGGAACAGTGATTGTGGCTGGTTGTTCCTTATTCTGGTGCTATTGATTCTCTGCCTGTATTTTATTGCACACAATATTGGAACAAATCCGGAGCCATCCAGCGACTTTGTGGCCTCCTGGAACTTGACCGTGACAGCTGGATGCCGTGCTCCAGAAAACATGAGCTCCTTGAGCTAACGCCAAAGCATCAGTTCCTCTGTCTACAGCAGTAATGCAAATATTTCCCCCGAATATTTCCTCACATTTTCCACGGATTTTGCTCTCGACCCTTTGTGACTGCTGCCTACAAATTCTAGGCCTATAATGACACCTTTACTTACGCTGAGTAGTGTCTTGCTCTGAGAGTAATTCCTCTGAAGACATTTAAATTAGCATAATTTACCCTCTAATTAGATTAATGGAAGCAGGTCACACCTGTTAAAGTTTCAGGCTCAGGCAAACATCACTGCATGTGTTTGTACTTAGTTCTCATTGTGAGGTTCTGTCAGCAGTCATACAGGCTAAAAACTTATATTTTAAAAGAATTAAAACCTTAGATTCTGAATCACAAAACGGCACCTACCACAAAAGAAGTGGTAAATCACAGTAGGCCAGCTCAAATCAATCTCTGGCCACGACCACAGAACATATGTCAGTGCTGGGGTTAGAACTTGAGTTTCTGATGCCAAGTCCTGGCCCATTGTATTAAACCGGGGTGGCCAACGTGTGGCTCTGGAGCCACATGCGGCTCTTCAGAAGTTAATATGCGGCTCCTTGTACAGGCACCGACTCTGGGGCTGGAGCAACAGGCGCCAACTTTCCAATGTGCCCGGGGGTGCTCACTGCTCAACCCCTGGCTCTGCCACAGGCCCTGCCCCCACTCCACTCCTTCCCACCCCCTCCCCTGAGCCTGCCGTGCCCTCGCTCCTCCCTCTCCCCCCCCCCCGAGCCTCCTGCATGCCAGAAAACAGCTGATCATGAGTTGCAGGGAAGGAGGGGAAGGCGCTGAATGGCGGGGCTGCTGGTGGGTGGGAGACGCTGGGAGAGGATGGTGGGAGCTGATGGGGGGCTGCTGACATACTTCTCTGGCTCTTTGGCAATGTACATTGGTACATGTGGAAGATTGGACAAATGACCAGGGGAGAGTATAAAAATATTGCTTGGGCATGCAGGAGTGAAATCAGGAAGGCCAAATCACACCTGGAGGTGCAGCTAGCAAGAGATGTTAAGAGTAACAAGAAGGGTTTCTTCAGGTATGTTAGCAACAAGAAGAAAGTCAAGGAAAGTGTGGGCCCCTTACTGAATGAGGGAGGCAACCTAGTGACAGAGGATGTGGAAAAAGCTAATGTACTCAATGCTTTTTTTGCCTCTGTCTTCACGAACAAGGTCAGCTCACAGACTGCTGCACTGGGCAGCACAACATGGGGAGGAGGTGACCAGTCCTCTGTGGAGAAAGAAGTGGTTCGGGACTATTTAGAAAAGCTGGATGAGCACAAGTCCATGGGACCGGATGCGCTGCATCCAAGAGTGCTAAAGGAGTTGGCGGATGATTGCAGAGCCATTGGCTATTATCTTTGAAAACTCATGGTGATCGGGGGAGGTCCCGGACAACTGGAAAAAGGCTAATGCAGTGCTCATCTTTAAAAAAGGGAAGAAGGAGGATCCTGGGAACTACGGGCCAGTCAGCCTCACCTCAGTCCCTGGAAAAATCATGGAGCAGGTCCTCAAGGAATCAATTCTGAAGCACTTAGAAGAGAGGAAAGTGATCAGGAACAGTCAGCATGGATTCACCAAGGACAAGTCATACCTGACTAGTTTAATTGCCTTCTATGATGAGATAACTGGCTCTGTGGATGAGGGGAAAGCATGGACGTGTGGTTCCTTGACTTTAGCAAAGCTTTTGACACGGTCTCCCACAGTATTCTTGCCAGTAAGCTAAAGAAGTATGGGCTGGAGGAATGGATGACAAGTTGGATAGAAAGCTGGCTAGATCATCGGGTTCAACGGGTAGTGATCAATGGCTCCATGTCTAGTTGGCAGCCGGTATCAAGTGGAGTGTCCCAAGGGTCGGTCCTGGGGCTGGTTTTGTTCAATATCTTCATTAATGGTCTGGAGGATGGTGTGGATTGCACCCTCAGCAAGTTTGCAGATGACACTAAACTGGGAGGAGAGGTAGATACGCTGAAGGGTAGGGATAGGATACAGAGGGACCTAGACAAATTAGAGGATTGGGCCAAAAGAAATCTGATGAGGTTCAACAAGGACAAGTGCAGAGTCCTGCACTTAGGACGGAAGAATCCCATGCACCATTACAGACTAGGGACCGAATGGCTAGGCAGCAGTTCTGCAGAAAAGGACCTAAGGGTTACAGTAGACAAGAAGCTGGATATGAGTCAACAGTGTGCTCTTGTTGCCAAGAAGGCCAATGGTATTTTGGGATGTATAAGTAGGGGCATTGCCAGCAGATCGAGGGACATGATTGTTCCCCTCTATTCGACATTGATGAGGCCTCATCTGGAGTACTGTGTCCAGTTTTGGGCCCTACACTGCAAGAAGGATGTGGAAAGATTGGAAAACGTCCAGCGGAGGGCAACAAAAATGATTAGGGGACTGTAACACATTACTTATGAGGAGAGGCTGAGGGAACTGGGATTGTTTAGTCTACGGAAGAGAAGAATGAGGAGGGATTTGATAGCTGCTTTCAACTACCTGAAAGGGGGTTCCAAAGAGGATGGATCTAGACTGTTCTCAGTGGTAGCAGATGACAGAATGAGGAGTAATGGTCTCAAGTTGCAGTGGGGGAGATTTAGGTTGGATATTAGGAAAAAAATTTTCACTAGGAGGATGGTGAAACACTGGAATGCGTTACCTAGGGAGGTGGTGGAATCTCCTTCCTTAGAAGTTTTTAAGGTCAAGCTTGACAAAGCCCTGGCTGGGATGATTTAGTTGGGGATTGGTCCTGCTTTGAGCAGGGGGTTGGGCTAGATGACCTCCTGAGGTCCCTTCCAATCCTGATATTCTATGATTCTATGAAATTCTGGCTCCTTCTCAGGCTCAGGTGGCCACCTCTGGTATTAAACTGTCTCATTAAGTTATCCTATATTTTGGCTATAGAGCCCCTACTCTCATTTGGCAGCAGTGGGCAAGTATAAAGCAAGAACTGATGATAGTGGGTGACTGACTAATGGGTTATAAGCTCAGTTCAGATAACCAGCCAGAACTTCAAATGCTTACCCAAACTTTTGATCATTGTAAAACTCCCCCATTTCAATTAAAAAAACAAACAAACAGAAATCTCTTTTCACTGGTAACTGAATATTATTATGGAGCCTATTTTTAGGAAAGTTATATTATGAAAATTATATATCAATTTATTTTATGTCATTGCATTCCATTTATGAGTCAAATGTACAGTGTGTTTTTAAACATGCTATGTCTTAAAATGCTATTCTTTACCAGCGTCACGTAGTAATTTTCTGAATTGGGGGTAATTTATAATTTCATTGAGCTTTCCAGATATTTATTAAAATTTGAGTAATAGAAGTATTGTCCCCTAGACTCAGAATATTCCTGTAGAGGCCACAATATATTGTTAGACTCAATGCTCTAGCAACTGCCATAACACAGGATAAATTGTATTTGTCAACTATTTACTTAGCAGAAGCCCTTCCTTACCACCTTTCAGTCCCATTTTTTAAAGGAAACATTAAAACAACTATGGTTCACAAAATGCTATGACTAATTGGCAGAGAATAATGCTATATAATAGGTCCGGAACTGGCAATATACTTAATCACACAATTAGTTAGGCATGTGCTTACCTATCTAAGGTATTTATATAGCTCCATTACCATAGTATCTGAGTGCCTCACAATCATTATTCCCTCAACCGTCCCTTCCCCACAAAATAGGGCAGTGCCATTATCCCCATTTTAAAGATGGGCAAGTCACTTAGTTAGTCTATGCCTCAGTTCCCCAAGGAAGACCCCAGAAGAGTGAGGAATTAAACACAGGTCTCTTGAGTATTAGGCTAGCATGCTAACAACTGAATAATTAGCCAGACATTTATATGTCTGGCTAAGCAGCAGTTCTGAAGAAAAGGACCTGGGGATTACAGTGGACGAGAAGCTGGATATGACTCAGCAGTGTGCCCTTGTTGCCAAGAAGGCAATGACATATTGTGCTGTATTAGTAGGATCATTGCCAGCAGATCGAGGGAAGTGATTATTCCCCTCTATTCAGTACTGGTGAGGTCACACCTGGAGTATTGCGCCCAGTTTTAGTCCCCCCACTACAGAAGGGATGTGGACAAATTGGAGAGAGTCCAGCAGAGGGCAACAAAAATTATTAGGGGGCTGGGGCACATGATTTACGAGGAGAGGCTGAAGGAACAGGGGTTATTTAGTCTGCAGAAGAGAAGAGTGAGGGGGGATTTGATAGCAGCCTTCAATTACCTGAAGAGGGGTTCCAAAGTGGATGGAGCTCAGCTGTTCTCAGTGCTGGCAGATGACAGAACAAGAAGCAATGATCTCAAGTTGCAATGGGGGAGGTCTAGGTTGGATATTAGGAAACACTACTTCACTAGGAGGGTGGTGAAGCACTGGAATGGGTTACCTAGGGAAGTGGTGGAATCTCCATCCTCGGAGGTTTTTAAGGCCTGGCGTGACAAAGCCTTGGCTAGGATGATTTAGTTTGTGTTGGTCCTGCTTTGAGCAGGGGATTGAACTAGATGACCTCCTGAGGTCTCTTCCAACCCTAATTTTCTATGATTCTATGATTCTATGTCATAGCAAATTGATAAATCTGTGCTTCCTCTACAATCACTAAAATAAAAAGTGGCTGCACCTGGCATGAGACTGTGATCTAATTCCTCCATCCCAGATCAAAGGATGTGCAAATCAAAAGCCAATCACCCTTGGTGGTGGGGAGAGTCTATGGATGTGGCGATCAAAATGGCCTAGGGAATGCCCTGCAAAGGTGAAAGTGAGGGAACCTCCTGGTGTAATGTGGGGACAGTATTCTTTGTATGGGGCTAAAGGCTGTGGTATCTGCAGCAGATGGTTTGCCTGATCAGATACTACTTTGTGGAAATGGCCAGGTATCCACTTTCATACCAGGATGAGAACTCTAACAACTGGGACTTGATAAGCAGGATGGGTGAGGGCTAGGGGCTTCTTAGGACACAGGCTGGAGAGTCTGTTGGGGGCACAACAGAGAGAGAAACTAGCTTCGAGAAGAAGGTGGCTAAGGGAAGCCTATTTCACCAGGCTTTGCAAAGTATTCATATGTGGCATGTTATACAAACCATATCTTTTGTTACCATTTTTGCTTTCTATTTTAATTTTGTTTTTACCACTTTTGTTGTAGTGGGTAGCTTCACACAGACCTCTCCAAAAGAGATGCAAATTCCTCAGCTTTTACAGACATGTGCTAAAAAGTAAGGAGTTCTAGAACTTAACCCTCTCACTCATGGTCAGAGAGAGCATGGACACAGGTGTCCTCTCCCATTAAGGTGTTCTACAAAGGACTCTGACAGGGGAGAAACCAAAAAGACCAAAGAGGAGACATGAGTTGGGAGGGCTGTGGTTGCCAGCATGCTGAATTTTGGCCATGTCAATTAATTTTACAACTTATTCACTGCCCAAAACTGCTTTATGCAAAGATACAGCCCCTGATCTGAAGAGCTCATAGTCTAATGCAGACAAAAAGCAGTTAAAAGATGGGGCATAGAGATGGAACATAAAGGAAACTGAAGTGATGTAAGGCAAAAAGGGTGGTTGGTTCCATGAGGTCTGTAGTTCTGGGTATGTGGTAATGAGTTTTGGTGTTTAATAAAACTCTGAATTTCTACAGTACCTTTCAATGAATTATCTCAAGGTGCTTTACAAACCTTACTAAACTGAGCTTCACAACCCCCCTGGGAAGTAGACATATTTTATCTGCAATTTTACAAATGAGGAAATTAAATCATTAAGTAGCTTTTCATGATCAAGCAGAAAACTCTGGCAGAGCTAGGAATAAAACACAGGTCTTTAACTGCAAGGCCATCCTTCCTCCCCATAGCTGATAGCAGATGGACTAGTGGACCTAAGGTCTCTTCCATTTCTAATGTCTATGATTAACATGTCAACTTGTTTTTTAAATCAGTGCTTCATATCCCATGTTCTTGGTTGCACAGAGCTTTGCCTTCCAGATAATATGCATGCAGCTAAATATAACCAACTCAAAAGCTCATTGTCCTCCCACCAGGCATGACTCAAGGGCTTTTTCCTCTGTGATGGGCATAGACAAAGGTCACATAATGTAGATATATTTGAACCTCTATGCAAATAAAGAGCTGAACACGCAAAGAAGACCCATTGGTCAGAAAACAGTACAACTGCTACTAAGGTCATATTTAACAGAGAACCCATTATGTGTTTGTCTGTTGGTGGTGGAAATATTACAAACATAAAATGAGAAGGAAAGTCTTTACTAACCCAGAAACCTCTGGTGACTCCCTATCAACCAACCAGGCCTTTGCTCCTACAGGAAAAGTATCTTGTGCAAGTGAATTTCAGACTAGTGAAATTCATGTACAAACCAAAATATTGGATATAAAGGAATTTTGGCAATATGTAAGCTTGGGGACATCACTTTTTTGTTGTTTTGGTATGTGTAACATTCGGTATTACAGACAGAGTCCCTGCAGCTTTCTCTTGCTGCTGCATTATTGTGGTGTTTCAAGCTGTGTGCTTGGTCTGTGTAATTCCTATTCCACACTCCTTTTTTTTCCTTTGGGGGAGGGGGCAGTAGTAAGTGAAATACACGGTTTCCATTTTGTGCTGGATTCACCTCTTGCCTTTCTCTCCAGTAATCATGGCAACCATAGCTGAGCTGAGGAATGCAAGGTGGGCTGTCAGCTGTAGAACTGCTGATCTGCTGTGTGTCACAGGTGAGTATTTTTGCTGGAATGCCAAGAATTGTACTAAGTCACATTCAGAGTCCTGAATCACTGAGCTTTGGCCAATGCTTCTATGAAGCCATTTTTGCAAAATGCACACTGCCATGATTAATAATAGCAGAGAATCACAGAAATGTAGGGCTAGACAGGATCTCCAGAGGTCATCTAGTCCAGCCCTCTGTGCTGAGGCAAGATCAGGTAAACCTAGACCATCCTGACAGATGTTTGCCTAACCTATTCTTTAAAATCTATCCAATGATGGGGATTCCACAACCTCTCTTGGAAGCCTATTCCAGAGCTTAACCATCTTTATAGTTGAAAAGTTTTTCCTAATTTCTAACCTAAATGTCCCTTGCTAAGGATGAGTACAAAATGATAGCACAAGCATGTAGGGACAAAATCAGAAACGCTAAAGACACAAGACACAAATCCTGTAGATTAGGCCCATTATTTTTGTCCTATCTTCAGGGGCCATGAAGAACAGTTGATCACTATCCTCTTTATAACAGCCCTAAATATGTTTTAAGACTGCTCAGATTCCCCCCTCAGTGTTCTTTTCTCAAAATGAAACATGCTCTGTTTTTTTAACCTTTCCTCATAGGTCAGCTTTCCTAAACTTCTTATCATGTTTGTTGCTGTCCTCTGGATTCTCTCTAATTTGTCCACATCTTTCCATGAGTGTGGCATCCAGAACTGAATCATAGAATCATAAAAGATAAGGGTTGGAAGAGAACTCAGGAGGTCATCTAGTCCAACCCCCTCCTCAAAGCAGGACCAACCCCAACTAAATCATCCCAGTCAGAGCTTAGTCAAGCCGGACCTTAAAAACCTCCAAGGATGGAGATTCCACCACCTCCCTAGGTAACCCATTCCAGTGCTTCACCACCCTCCTAGTGAAATAGTGTTTCCTAATATCCAACCTAGACCACCCCCATTGCAACTTGAGACCATTGCTTCTTGTTCTGTCATCTGCCACCACTGAGAACAGCCTAGCTCCATCCCCTTTGGAACCCCCCATCAAGTAGTTAAAGGCTGCTATCAAATCCTGCCCCCCCCTCACTCTTCTCTTCTTCAGATTAATAAACCCAGTTCCCTCAGCCTCTCCTCATAACTCATGTGCCCCAACCCCCTAATAATTTTTGTTGCCCTCTGCTGGACTCTCTCCAATTTGTCCACATCCTTTCTGTAGTGGGGGGCCCAAAATTGGATGCAATAGTCCAGATGTGGCCTCACCAGTGCTGAATAGAGGGGAATAGTCACTTCCCTCGATCTGCTGGCAATGCTCCTACTAATGAAGCCCAATATGCCATTAGCCTTCTTGGCAGCAAGAGCACACTATTGATTCATATCCAGCTTCTCATCCACTGTAATCCACTGTAAAAACCAGTTGGTCCCCAGCCTGTAGCGGTGCCTGGGTTTCTTCCATCCTAAGTGCAGGACTCTGCACTTGTCCTTGTTGAACCTTATCATATTTCTTTTAGCCCAATCCTCCAATTTGTCTAGGTCACTCTGGACCCTATCCCTACCCTCCAGCATATGTACCACTCCCCCTATCTTAGTGTAATCCTCAAACTTGCTGAGGGTGCAATCTATCCCATCATCCAGATCATTAATAAAGATGTTGAACAAAGCAAGCCCCAGGACAGATCCCTGGGGCACTCCGCTTGATACTGTCTGCCAACTAGACATAGAGCCGTTGATCACTACCTATTGAGCCCAACGATTTAGCCAGCTTTCTATCCACCTTATAGTCCATTCATCCAGTCCATACTTTTTCAACTTCCTGGAAAGAATATTGTGGGAGACCGTATCAAAAGTTTTGCTAAAGTCAAGGTATATTATGGTCACAGTACTCCAGCCGAGGCCTCACCAGTACCGAGTAGAGCAAGACAGTTACCTCTCATGTCTTACATATAACAGTCGTGTTAGCATGTTCAAGAATATTAGTCTTTTTTGCAACTGCATCACATTCTTGACTCATTAAATCTGTAATTCGCTATATCATCCAGATCCTTTTCTGTGGTACTCCTGCCTAGCCAGTTATTCCCCATTTTGTATCTATGCATTTGACTTTTTTTCCTTTCTAAGTATAGTACTTTGCACTAGTCCAGGGGTGGCCAACCTGAGCCTGAGAAGGAGCCAGAATTTACCAATATACATTGCCAAAGAGCTACAGTAATACGTCAGCAGCCCCCCATCAGCTCCCCGCCCCCCTGCACCTCCCACTCACTAGCAGCCCCGCTGATCAGCACCTCCCCCCTCCCTCCCCACACCTCCTGATCAGCTGTTTTGTGAAGTGCAGGAGGCTCTGGTGAGTGGGGTGGGGGGAGGAGCGAGGGCATAGAAGGCTCGGGGAGGGGGCGGGAAGGGGTGGAGTGGGGGCAGGGCCTGTGGCAGAGCCAGGGGTTGAGCAGTGAGCACCCCCCCGGCACACTGGAAAGTTGGTGCCTTAGCTCCAGCCCCGGAGTCGGTGCCTAGACAAGGAGCCGCAGATTAACGTCTGAAGAGCCGCGTGTGGCTCCGGAGCCACAGGTTGGCCACCCCTGCACTAGTCTATATTGTATTTCATCTTGTTGATTTCACACCAATTCTCCAATTTGTCAAGGTCCTTTTGAATTCGAATCCTGTTTTCCAAAGTGCTTGCAACCCCTCCCAGCTGGTGTCATCTGCAATTTTTATAATCATATCCTCCACCCACAATATAATTTCATCTAGACCACATTTTCTTAATTTGCTCATGAGTATGTCATGTGGGACTGTGTCAGAAGCCTTCCTAAAATCAAGATATATCATATCTATGGTTTCCCCACTATCCACTAGTCTAGTAATGTTGTCAGAGAAGGAAATTAGGTTGGTTTGGCATGATTTGTCCTTGATAAATCAGTGCTGGCTTCCTTGTAACCCTATTATCCTCTCTTAGCTTACAAATTGATTGTTTAATAATTTGCTCCAGTAGCTTTTCAAGTATCAAAGTTAGGCTGACTAGTCTATAATTCCGTGGGTTCTCTAGGTTTCCTTTTTTAAAGATAGGTACTGTGTTTGCCCTTCACCAGTCTTCTGGGCCCACACCCATCCTCTATGAGGTCTCAAAGATTAAATAACTAATAATTCTGAGATTGCTTCAACTAGTTCCTTTAGTATCTTAGGATGAATTTCATCAGGACCTGCTGACTTGAATGCATCTAATTTATTTATATGTTCTTTAACCTGCTCTTTCCCTATTCTGGCTTCTGTTCTTTCTCCCTTGTTACTATTAATTGTGTTAAGTTTCTGGTTACTTTTCGTGATGACTGAAGCAAAATAGGCATTAAAAAACTCAGCCTTCTTGACATTGGTCATTATTAACTTGGCTTCCCAGCTAAGTAGAGGATCTACACTTTCCTTCATCTTTCTCTTGCTTATAATGTATTTATAGAACCTTTTCTTATTGCCTTTTATGTCCCTTTCTAGTTGTAACTCTTGATGTCTTAGCCTTTCTGATTTTGTCCGTATATGCTTGTGCTATCATTTTGTACTCATCCTTAGCAGTTTGGCCAAAGCATCCTGATATATTTGGCAAAAATGAATGCATTCAGCCTCACAACATTTTATGCATGGCAAAATAATACACAAAGGTACTCTCCACCATTTTTGAGACAACTGATCGTGGAGGCATTGTTAGCAAAGTTTTGTGTATAGACTCATCAAAAATGCCCTCACATAGACTCCAAGGCCCAGATCCTCAAAGGTATTTATCCTTCTAGCTTCCACTGAAATCGGTGGCAGTTAGGACCCTAAATATGTTTGAGGATCTGGGCCAAAATGGCTAAAATGTATACACACAGCTCAGTCCTGCAGTCTTTACTTGGGCAATATTCCCACTGACTTCAGTGGGGGCTCACATTATAAATATTCATAGCCTACAGTCTGTCCAAATAGTTCTTGATTCATAAGGAGAACTTGCTGTGTGGGCAAACCATATAAAGGCATCTTGACATCCCCCCAGGACAATTCACGTGGCTCCCGAACATAGGGAAATATTTCATTGTCTCACAGAGCATGACCTTATGTAGGAAATGCAGAGGTCTGATTTACTGGTATAAATAAGTACTGTACTATTCCTCTGTGTTCTGAGAGAGGGGACTAAACAATGTACAATGGAAGAGAAGTGACACATCAAAACATGCTGTTTCGGCTGGATTGGACAGTGCTGCTCAGAGTTGAACTACTTGGCCTCTCTTTCCCCTGCTGCAGCAGCTGTTGCTTAACAAAAGATGCTGCCTGCTGGATCTAAAGTTAATTTATGCTCTTGCAGGAAAAGAGGAGGAACATGAACTTCAATGTGCTCAAAATGGAGGCACAGCTTCAAAAAGTAGCCTAAAAATAAAGATGTTTGGGTTTGAGCCACGAACCCTTAAGGTGGAATCACTTATTCTCTCTCTTCTGTGGAACCAGTGTGATGATTTCTATCCATCCCCATCCTAGTACAAAAGCTTAGGTGTATAAGAATACAGCACAAAGACTATTTAGTCTGAAGAAACTACCCAAGCCAGTAAAATTGCATTCTCTAGTAGAGTTGGACTTTACTAGTTAAATTGGATCCTTAATTAGAATCCTTGGAGACATTTTGGGTAGCCACTTAAGGAGGCTGTCTAATTTTAATGTATGCAGTGTGTCGTATTAAGTGTGTACTTGGGCAATCTAGGTTCAGTTCTTGCCTCTGCTTCAGACTTTCTATGTGACCTTGGGCAAGTCACTTAATTTATCTGTGCCTCAATTTCCATTTATAAAATGGGGATATCACTTCCGTACCACACAGGAGTATTGTGAGAATAAATCCATAAATACTCGTGAGGTGCTCAGATACTATGATGATTGAGGGTATAAGTACCTAGATTAATAAAAGTTGGGTTTGCCAGGAGAGATGGCACTTGTTAACTACTTGAGCATTCAGCTCAGTTTGACTCTGCTCAGATTTCTGGAATCCTCTAGCTCAGTGGTTCTCAAACTAGGGCTGCCGCTTGTTCAGGGAAAGCCCCTGCCAGGCTGGGCCGGTTTGTTTACCTGCTGTGTCCACAGGTTCGGCTGATCGCGGCTCCCACTGGCCGCAGTTCGCCGCTGCAGGTCAATGGGGGCTGCGGGAAGCAGTGCAGGCCGAGGGATGTGCTGGCTGCCCTTCCCGCAGCCCCCATTGGCCTGGAATGGCGAATCGCGGCCAGTGGGAGCCGCGATAGGCCGAATTGCGGATGCGGCAGGTAAACAAACTCACCCTGGGCAGGCTCATACTTATATCAGCATAGTCATACCCATGTTAACAGTAGATAATCTTATTTGTACAGCGTGACAATCTGCTGGGGTTCCCAGAATTGTGAGTTACTGCGTTACCCCTCTCAGCTTCAGCAAGTGAGAGGCTTGCTCCTGCTATACTGTGTGACAACTCCCTGACACACAGCTTGTCTGCCTTGCCCGTAAACTCTTCAGATCTCTGCCAGTCCAAACCTGGCCTTACAGGTCATAAACAGTGAACCTCAACTCCCGAGTTCCCCAGAGATGTCTTTCTACTGTGCCCAGCCCCTTACTGAAGACTCACAGAAGCGATTGAGCTCCTTTTAAAGAGACAATACACTGAAGCCTGTTAATTTAACTAGCTTAACTTAACACCTTACCCTTCAATCAGTGCACTGAATTGGTTTATAGTAAAAGCAAAACAAGTTTATTTAACAAACGAACATAGGATTAAGTGATCCCAAGTGTAAGGAATAAAGGGTTACAAGCAAACAAAAGTAAACATACAATTCTAAGACTAAAGCCTAATTTAACAAATTAGACTCTCTTGTTCAAAGAAGTGTTTCTCACCAAGTCTCTTTCCAGCCTGGTTGACCAGACTCTCTGGCCAGGACCATTCACAGAGCTCAAAGTGCTTGGTTCCTTTGTCTCTTCAGCTGAAGGATGCCAAAACAACTTTTTTTTCCTCCCTCTCCTTATAGTTTCCCAAAAATTTGTTGACTCTGCTTCAAGAGGCAGGAAGGCTTCCTGAGGGTGTTGTCTCCTTCCCCCATTGTGACTGTTAAGTCGTCCTCTTTTCGCTCTCCAGAAGTCTTTGTTTACCTTGCATGTAAATGTGCTTTTCTTTAGCTGTTCGTCATGCCTGGCTTAATTCCTACTGGAGACACATTCAGTATGGATGTGGAACCACATTCCTTTGCCTGACGCCAAATACATTTGAAGAATATATTTCCAGCCCTTATCTAGAAAGTCCTTTTGTGGGTTTTTATCATACGTACATCATGCAAGAATATTAATGATCAGTGAGTTGTTATTTTCCAATGATATATTGCGTGCCACCTTTTGGATATAATTCATGACAGTGTGTGAGGTATAGTATGTCAGGCCTGACAAGAGTTGCTGACACAGGGTAGTGACCCACCAATGGGCCTCTGTCTCACACATGGCCACTCCCTGACTTGTGATTTGACACCTATCATTTGTATGTAGCCTCTCCCACATATATCATTCATATATAGTCTCTTTATGGTATAGCCCAGGGATTTTCACTACATTGTCCATTGCAGTTCTTCCCAGGCCTAGCCCTCTCTTCTTGATGGCTTTTTTTTAATCTCCCTGATTGTGCTGTAGAATTTCTACTCTAGGCCACATAGTGGAGTGGTGGACACTGATTCACCTAGTCTGTACACCAAATCACACTTACTCCTAGGTATTTAATATGTTTAGTTATTATTGGCTGGAAAGCCTTGTGACAGACTGACAATATCCGGAACAACCCTCATGGAATTAAGATAAACTTTACTGAATTAAGTTAAACCTCATCAAATCAGGGTTAATACCATTGGGGTACATTGTATTAAAATGTAATTGCATATATGTTATTGTGGCATTGTATATACCTTCTGTAGTAGGGAGGGGGTTGCTCATGTACCTCCACCATTATCAGCCCTTTAAAGCCACCCCCACCCCCCGGAGAGATCCGCATATATTAGATCAAACTGTCTAGGGACAAACAGACAAAGAAAGGATTTTTGGATAAGCAGCCTGGTTTAAAACTGGCTTGCAACCTTCTTCCTGGGCCAGCAAATGGACAGGACCTCTGGTCTACAGAGGGCCCCAGTCCCTAGGGTAAGGGTAGAAGGACAGGACCTACTGAGGCCTTGTAAGATTGAGTTCTTGT
The DNA here is from genome assembly GCF_965140295.1 of Lepidochelys olivacea. Lineage (NCBI taxonomy): Eukaryota > Metazoa > Chordata > Testudines > Cheloniidae > Lepidochelys > Lepidochelys olivacea. Next base: position 20,648,038 of record NC_140412.1, on the reverse strand, counting down.
TCTGAACTGAAGCTTTGATGAACTTGTAACCACAAGGAATCCCCTTGGGTGGAGTGGCTGAAGGACTCATCCTACCAGAACCCATGTTAGAGTGAACTCTGGTAAGTTTATTAGCCTGTGTACAGATTCTTTTATTATTTTTAATGTACTTTCTCAATAATGCTTTTCATCTTAAGAGTAAAGTAGACTTGCATAGGAAGTGCTGTGTGGTACTTTATAACTGTAGCAATTACACCTGCTAACCGTCTCTAAAGAGAAAGCAAACGGGTTCTGCTTGGGTAACCTGTCTCTGCTGGGGATTACACCGGGTAGGCAGGGAACTGTGCAGCCTAGAAATATCCCAGTCATAAGGGAGTGGGACGTGTGTCTCCACCTAGGAAAGGCTACAGCTGGAGAGCTGGAAGCCTGAGAGTAGATGTTCTTGCTGGACCACTGAGGGGAAATACAAGTACAGTTGCCTGAACTGTGACAAGCCCTGTTTAATTTATGTCATGGGTGAACGTGAAGGCAGGGGTGAGCTGGAGCTGGTTGTTGAATTTTGAAGCAGTTTTAGAACCGGTTGTTAACCCGCTTCCCTGCAGGGGGCACTGAGGCTCTGATGGGCTCTGGCCGGGAAGTGATATAATTCCTCCTCCAGCCTCCGTGGGCACTGAGCTGCGGGGGCCATGTGGGCTGCCACCTGGCCCTGGGCTGCTGCTGCTCCCCTGGCCCTGGGGCTCCCGATGCTGCCTGGTGGGTCCCCGGCTGCTCTGCTGGGCCTGGGCTGTGTCCTGCTGCTCTCCCCATGAGCACCCACCACCCTGCCTGCAGCCAGCCCCCGTCTCCAGCCACCCTCTGCCCTCCCTCCAGCCACCCCCGCACCCTGTGCCTGCAGCCAGCCCCCATCTCCAGCCACCCCCTGCCCTGCGTCCAGCCACCCCCGCACCCCCTGCCTGCAGCCAGCCGCCATCTCCAGCCACCCCCTGCCCTGCCTCCAGCCACCCCGCACCCCCTGGCTGCAGCTAGCCCCTGTCTCCAGCCACCCCCGCACCCTCTGCCCTGCCCACAGCCAGCCTGTCTCCAGCCACCCCTGCACCCCCTGCCTGCAGCCAGCCCCTGTCTCCAACCACCCCCTGCCCTGCCCGCAGCCAGCCCCTGCCACACGCACCGCCTGCCCTGTCTCCAGCCAACCCCTGCCGCATGCACCCCCTGCCCTGCCCGCAGCCAGCCCTTTCTCCAGCCACCCCCACACCCCCTGCCCTGCCCGCACCAGCCCCTGCTGTACCCCCTGCCCTGCCAGCAGCCAGCCCCTGCCACACCCCCTGCCCTGCCCACAGCCAGCCCCTGTCTCCAGCCAGCCCTGCACCCCCGTGTCCTGCCTGCAGCCAGCCCCTACCTCCAGTCAGCCCCTGCCCTCCAGCCAGCCTCACACCCCCTTGCCTCCAGCCAACCCCGCACCCTCCTGTCTCCAGCCAGCTCCGCAGCCAGCCCTGCACCCCCTGCCTCCAGCTAGCCCTGCCTCATGCCCCTATCTGCAGCTGGTCCCACGTCCACTGGTGCCCTACAGTTCCCAGGGCAGTAACCCTGCACACCTGCTTCAATGAGGGGGGAAGGGAGCAGCTGGGACCCACACATGTGCACACCCTAGGGTGACCAGACAGCAAGTGTGAAAAATCAGGATGGGGGTGGGGGGTAATAGGAGCCTATATAAGAAAAAAAAACCCAAAATTGGGACTGTCCCTATAAAATCAGGACATTGGGTCACCCTAGCACACCCCCAGGGAGTGTCGGGGACCCACACATGTGAAACAGAGCTCATTTCTAGTTCAGGCCCATCTTTTTAAAAAAGAACTTTAGGCAGGGTTAACATACATCCATATTTTCCTGGACAGGTCAGGCTTTTTGGTTCTTAAATCGCCGTCCGGGAAAATACAGACCTGTGGTAACCCTGTTGGTGCAAAAAATACATACTGGGGCATAACCCTTAAATCAGAACTTTTTATAGGGAACCGGTTGTTAAGATTTTGGCAGCTCATCACTGCGTGAAGGTGGTGGCGGTGAGGAACATATTGATGTTTATTGAATCATGTTGCCTTTTAACCTGCAATATCTGTTTACTAGGCTATCTTATATAAGACATAGGGGACCTTTGTAATGTATTAGTTCACAGGGCCTTGACACCAGCATTGCTATGACATACTTACAAACATATCTATTTTATTAGGTGCCCAAAAGTCTTCCAGTGCCTGACTCAAGACACTGTAATTCAATGCAATAAATATCATTTTACTGGAGACTGACGACAAATCTAAAATTCAGTGCCTGTTACTACCCAGAATGCTTTGAAAGTTTTTTGCAAAGCGCTGGTGTGTGGGTTCTGGGAACAAAGATGAAAATTGTATCCTGCCTCTACCTTATGCACTGAGTTCTCTTCTGCAGTGTGCCTTTACATAAATAGGGGAATTCAAAACAAGCATCTGCACGCCCTGTTCTAGTCCACATGCCTGAGCCTCCTGATTCAGGCTACTACTTGGTTAGCAGCATTAATAAGTCAGTCTTCCTGGTGGACAGAAAAAAGTATTCTTGGTATTCTCAGCCAGCAGGACTAAAATCTAAAACTCAGCTTGAGTTGTTTATAAATAGTATGAAACATCGAACTAGAAAATAAGCCCTGTGCATTTGGTAGGGTTTAATGGCTGGTAGATTAGACCTGTCTGCAGGAAACAGTAAAAGCCCAGTCTTGCAGTTCTTACCTTTGTGAGTGGGCCAAATGACTGATGTAACTAGGATTACTCACATGAGTAAGCATTTCTGGATCAACGCCAAGAGTTGAAGTCATAAAACCCATAAGGCTATAACTGTAAAAAATAACAATCTATAGCCCATTTTACAGCACTTGCTAAGAAATGAACATAGTGAAACTGGCAGGAAAGGAAACTTGGCACTGGTGAGTTGGCAACAGGCAGGTGTTGACAAACCAGCAGTAGCCATGCAGTGAAAACAATGCCTGGTCTGGCTGGGATTGCCCAGTAGCCACCAGGAAGATCAGCGGGACTGTCACACTGGACTTTCCGGGAGACTGAGACCCCTAAGAAATAACTGGTCGTTGTTTAATTGCTTTCAAGTGAACCTCTGAGTCAGATCTGCATTATTATTAAACAAAAAACTGAGTTTCCATGCCAGCATTTTCTAAACTAGCTTAGAAGTCTTTTGCACTATCTGTCTGAGGCTGGTTGTGTCTGGGACAGGCAGGGCAGAAAAGTACAGATCAGAAGGAATTTTGATCATTGGCATTCTCAGCAACACCAGCCGGGAATGAAGAGTGTGTGTTAATTCTGCAGAGGGAGTGCAGACCAAAAGCAATGGGGTAGGCTGAAGAAAAGATGGTGAGATTGTCTCATCACCTTCCAATACCCAGAGGACTTTGCACCAGTGTCTGAGTTGCAAAAATTAAGGGCCTCTCTTGTTCACGTCAGCCTGGTGACTTGAAAGCTAATGGATCTGTGCCAAGGCTTCTAGTCACAATCACACTGGGTGTCCTTAGTTGGAAAGGAAAAGTCCTATTCTTAGCAGGCACAAAAATGTAACACAGGGCCGGCACTCTGATTACCTTGCATTGGGATCTTGTGCCATCAAAAACTAAGTGTGTTTATTCAGTATCACTGCTTGGATATGAAGACTTCCAAGAACCATCTCTGTGATGTCTGTGATTTGGTAGGTGGCATTCTTCCTTCTGATTCCATGGGCCAGCATGGTCATAGAAAGGTGTTTCTCAGATGAGAGGTAAAACCAATATCTTGACCACATATGTTCATGTGGGGCCATATTTCCAAATTCTCAGCGCTCAGAACTGGGGCCAGGTTTTTCAAAAGAGCTCAGCATGCAGTAGCTCTGACTCTGACGCTTATGGCCACATGATCAGAGTTTGGCACCCAATATTCCAAGGTGTTTTTTTTTTTTAAACTGACCCTAAATGAAAAGAATAGGGGTGTTAACCTCAGTGTCCTAACTTCAAAAGGGGGTTATGAATATTCATCCAAGTGCTTTTATTCCCCCTCCACTTTCAGTTGGTGTCAGGGCTTGATTTACTTCTGCATTTCTCCAGTTTTATGAAACTAACTCTATTGACTTCCAGGAGAATTACTGGTATAAAATTAGAATAATGCAGTGGTGAAGTAGATGAACCTGTCTTCCCATCATGCCCTGCACTGTGATCCTGTGACCATACAAATCAATGAAAAGACTCTGACTTGGGCTTTGGATCAGGTCCCTACACAGCATTGCTATGCCCTGTTGAAGAACTGCTGTATTCCGTTAATGCCTGAAAATATCCCACTGATTTTCTTTGAAAAGAAGGATCGCGATAAATCTACATTAGTAAATATCTGTAAAGCATTTTCACATTCTCAAATTAAAGATGATAGCGAAGGGCAAAGAATTTTTCATCTTTATGCTCCTTCTCCAAAGTATTCGCTGAGCTGAGTGCATTTCAGGGTTACTAAAAAGCACGTTCCTATTTCCCCTTCTACTCCTGCACTGGAATGTCTTTACAAATCTCTCTCAGTTGCTCCTCTCCATGCCGTGCTATAGCTGTACTATAGCTATGGGGTAGGGTGAGTTCACCGTAGCAAAGTGACATAAAGTGGTGGTGGCAGAAATAAAGAAGTTTCATTTTCTTGCAAACAGGTGAAAAGACAAAATTCGTTGCTTTCCCTGTCTATAAAGATTCTCACGCTTTGGCATTCTAACCAGACTTGTATTTCTGTAAGAGGGATAAACTCTTTTCCCTTTGAGGAGCACAACCAGGGCTTCTCTGGTTTTATTTCTGTTTGTTCAGAGACGTACAGAAGCAAGAGGGCTCAATCCTGCAAATCCTCATATGAATGAGCCTGACTCTCAAAAGTAGGCCTGTTGACTTTGCTGAGGCAACTTGGGTAAGGCTTGCAGCCTTGGCCCCTTAGTTTGTTGTTCTAGTTGCGATTTAACTCTGTATTGAACAGGTATAATCAGCAAAGTCTTCTGGGGCTGGAATGGAGATATATTTGCCTGGTGCATCCTAAACTTGCCTCAGGTTTGTTTCACCCGAGATAAGCAGTTTTCCTTTTCGGAAGCCTTTTCTGAATTAGAAGTGGACCCAAATCAAGACGCTAGATGCAACAACATCTGGATCTGAGCTTTGTGGCTGAGACCCATCTCTAATCTGGCTTTTTATGAGGCTTCTTCTTTACAAACTCTCCACTCATTTCCTAGCTCCCCCATCCAACTGGAAAGCTCCAATTGCTACTTTGTTTATTTCTCCTCTCTGACACATCGATAAATCCTGACTTCCCCCGCTCCCTTTCCACAGACCTTCAAAAGCAGCTGGGTTGCAAGCATCTATTGAAGTTTCCCATCATGGGGCCCATCAATTCTGCCAGTGGGTCTGGGGGGCCTCTGATGCTGCTTACTTCAAATCCCACTTGCTGTGGGGGTTATGTACCCCAGAGCGCACTGTGTATCCCAGAGTGAGCATGATTTGAATTGGCTAACAACCAGAGTCCAACAGAGATGTTGCTGGCTCCTATAACAGAAGCAACAAAGATGGATGAGGTGACAGCCTAGGACAGGGATCAGCAACCTTTGGCACGCGGCCCATCAGGGAAATCGGCTGGTGGGCTGGGACAGTTTGTTTACCTGCAGCATCCACAGGTTTGGCCGATCACAGCTCCCACTGGCTGCGGTTCGCCGTTCCAGGCCAATGGGGGCTGTGGGAAGCAGCGTGGGCCGAGGGATGTGTTGGCCGTTGCTTCCTGCAGCCCCCATTGGCCTGGAACGGTGAACCGCGGCCAGTGGGAGCTGCGATCGGCCGAACCTGCAGGCGCTGCAGGTAAACAAACTGTCCTGGCCCGCCAGTGGATTTCCCTGACAGGCCGCGTGCCAAAGGTTGCCGATCCCTGACCTAGGAAGTGCGGGAGGGAAGAGAGAGAGAAATGGCAGATTGGAGTTCACTGGTTGGGAAGAATAGCCAGTCTCTATTGGTTGGATGGTCCTTACGTATTACGTTTTCCAAATTGTTTCATTGAATCCTCATTCAGACATTCTGACACACATTCCATGGCAAACTACTGCCAATTCAGCTTCCAGTAGGATCAAAGTTGTTTAAAAATATTGTCTAGGCAAGCCTGCAGGAGGAACTCAGCCTGGGTAAAGATTAAGAAGTAATCTTTGTTTTTCTTCCTGTTTTTCTGGGGAACTGTCTGTATTTAGTTAGCTGGAATCAAACAATTTTCTTTCCTGTTTAAAAGGTGTTTCCAGCTGAGGAAGGGCCTCTGAACAGAGGCAAGACCGCGGACATATACCAGGGTTAGGTGGAACAAGGGAGTTACTGGAGGGATTATGAAAAGGTGAGTGATGAGCTGTGGGTCTTATAGTTAGAAACAAAAGAAGATCAGAAATTGCTTTAAAAGTGATGTTTTTAAAAATGAATTCAGTAGTCTTGTACTAGCTCTTCATGGCGGTTTCTTCCACACTATAGAACCATTGCATAATGTATGATTGTACACCATGGACCACATCCTCAGCTGGTATAAATCAACATCACGCTATTGACTTCATTTACACTAGCTGAAGATCTGGCCCTGTATGTACTGTTCTATAACTTGTAGAGAAGGACAAGAGCCACAGAACTGGGCTCTAGATTCAAACTTCCTCATAGTCTGGGGGTGTTGGGAGCTGGAGTTCTATTTCTGTAAACATTTGGTAGGACTGGGAAAGTAGCCCTGAGCTGTAGCTGGGTCTAGAGAGACGGAGAACTACTCAACATTGTACATAAAGGAGCAGGAGCTGAGTGCAGGCGCTTCTGCTAAAAGGAACGACAATATGCAAATGGCTTCACTGAAGCCATTTGGAAATGATGCTGAGTTTGAAATGTACCATAATGTTTGGAGGGAATAAAAGCTGAGACGGAAAGAGGAGTTCCACGGAGATCTGAGTTCTACGCTCAGCTCTGCCCCTGACCCACTGCATGGCTTGGCCAAGTCATGTCAGCTCTCTGCTTCTGTTTCCCATCACACCCTCTGCTCTTCCGGACTTACTACAAATGTGTAAACTGCCTAGCACAATGGGGCCTCAACCTTGTGCGGGATTTCTAGGGACAACTCTAATACAAATAAATAATAATTGGAAGAAGTAGTTGGGTCTGTTCTGCAGTGATTCCTCTACATATCCTGTCCTTCCCCTGACATGCTTTCCTCCCTAGTTTTCAGGACTGTCTCTGCTTCCAAATTGCCGGTCACTTCATCTGTATTTGGAAAGCATCTAGCTCATTTTCAGGGCAATAACAATGAAAATACAAAAAAAAAAAAGGAGGACTTGTGGCACCTTAGAGACTAACATATTTATTTAAGCATAAGCTTTCGTGAGCTACAGCTCACTTCATCGGATGCATTCAGTGGAAAATACAGTGGGTAGATTTATATACGCAGAGAACATGAAACAATGGGTGTTACCATACACACTGTAATGAGAGTGATCAGGTAAGGTGAGCTATTACGAGCAGGAGAGCGGGGGCGGGAGGGGCGGGAGAAACCTGTTGTAGTGATAATCAAGGTGGGCCATTTCCAGCAGTTGACAAGAACGTTTGAGGAACAGCGGGGGTGGGGGAGGGGAATAAACATTCGGCACGGTGTCTGCACAGAATGACGCTGGTGTGCTGAGACTGAGATTAGTATCTACTTGCTTCAACTTGCAAGCAGCAGTGAACTTTGCTTGTTAATCACAGGTGGATTAGTGGCCTCGCTGAACTGTTGTGAACTGAAATTTCTCTTGAAAGTTACAGTTGCACAAGAATGGCTCCACTGATTCTTATCATGTTTTTAAACAGACCCCAGCTATTTGAATGTCCTGCGTTTGGCACATCAGCAAGCGGGTCTCCTGTGTTGGCTAACAAATAGAGAGCCAAGAGTAAATTTTTTTCACAGAACAATGAGATTAAGTGATTCGTTAGATCTCAGAATTAATCAGGCCAGACCACTGCTTTTATGGAAGGTCTCCCTGGAGCAACCACAACATGTGGAAAGTGGGGTTAGTGATTCAGTAGGAAGAACCCTTTCCTCAGAATAAGGACATGGCTAATGCCCTAGAATGGTGTCAGCAGATTTCATGTCTCAAGGCACCATTTTCCAGTTGCTAGATCATAAACGTTAGAGCTGGAAGGGACCATTAGATCATCTAGTCCGATCTTCTGTATAACACGGGCCAGAGAATTTCATATAAGTACCACTGTATTTAGCCCCATAGCTTGTGTTGGACTAAAACATATCTTCCAGAAAAGCCTCCAGTCTTCATCTGAACACCTCAAGAGATGAAGAATCTCCCACTTCCCTTGGGTAGTTTGTTCCAAAAGTTAATTGCCCTCACTATTTAAAAAAAATGTAATCTGAATTGGTCTGGCTTTAACTTCCAGCCATTGGTTCTTGTTATGCCTTTCTCCACTAGGTCAGAGCCTTCTGAGATATACACTCTCCATACAGTATAATTTAAGCATTTCAAAAATGCCTGTCACTAGGTGAGGTTCATACCACTCATTCTCATTAGAGAGCCCACTTTTCTGCAAGAATATGGCTAGGACATAGTAGCTATCAACCTAACTCCATCATGGGTAATTAAATTCCACTTGCCTAAATTTTCCCCTCAGGCATCAGGTGAAAAGGATTGTTTGCACGTCTCCTAAAATCCTGTTGCATTAAATTGTTGTAGCATCACTTTCATGATCCAGTCAAAAGATAGGGCCTATTCAATGTATGAGAGTGATCCCTGTATATGCACAGTTTAAAAAGCATTTGGAAACTTTACGGATGAAAGACACTTTGGGGCACACAGAGCAACCTAATCCCTGAGTGAAATTTTCATAGGACAATGACAATATGTAATTTAGTTGGATCTCCTGTTCTAGATCGACTCCAGCTGGGGCGTATTTATTATTTATCTGCCCGTATCTATTATTTATTTGGATTGCAGTACCACAGAGGAGCCTTAATTATGGACCAGGACCCTGTTGTGCTAGGTGCTGTACAAACACAGAACAAAATGAAAGTTTTAGGATTTTGTTCTCCTGCCCATCCCTGTAATATCTGAGATACTTTATTAACCAAGGAGTAAGATTCCTGGTGTACCTCATGGAGCTTTCAGCTCTCCTCCCTTCTCTGCTTACAGAAAGCTCTGTATGACAACAATAATAACCATCAATAAAATAATTGCCCAATGTATTGTCCAGAATTAAAGATGAAGGGGAACTATTGAGAACTGTAGACTCTGAATGAGACCTACTAAGTGGGTCTGGTTTATATGGAGTTGCATACATGGTGTTCTGACTTCCTGTTATGCTGATCCGCTTAGCTCTTGTGAGCTAGAAAACATATTGATGTGGACAAGAATCCAGAGCAGAACCCTGACCCTGCAAACACTCATCTCCATGAATAAGGATTACTCAGATGAATTGTCCTATTGACATCAATGGGCCTGCATACATGAGCCAGAGTTTGCAAGATTGAGCCCCAGTTTCTATATATACATATGTTTCTTAAAATCAGTAAAGGGTTTTCTCTTATTATTTACAGCCTCTGAGTTAGAGTCAGTGAGATCCAGCTAGTCTGGTTGTTTGGATGAATCAATAGGAAGCTGTGCAATGCACTGAGTCATAAAGCTTGACATCCTTTCAGAATTTGTGTTTTTCTTACCTTACCTATATTTCAGTCAGCTTCTCTTGTTCTTAAAATGTCTTCAATCTGAGAACAAGCATGTAAAATGTCTGTGATTCCACTCCTACCCTTTCCCCTCTCATTTTCATTGATTTATTCTTATTCTATCTTCTGCACTGAGGACTTTTCAGTGGCAGAGTTTGGGGGGGCGGTCCTTCAGGAGTCAGACAGGCTGAATACTGCGCCTGGTTCCCTAAGAACACAGAGCTGACTGATATCAGATGGGTTTGTTAGTATAATGGGAACAGATAAGAACGGTTAAAGTGTTACTGGGCATGGTGGAAGCATAATATACCAGCACACACTTGAAGACTGCCTCAACTCCTGTCTCAAGGCAAGGTCAAGTAACCAATTGGGAGGGGCAAGGGAGGATTGTGGGGGAAGGTATAAAACACTAAAAAGCCAGAGAAATACCTGTCCCTGACTGTAGCACAACCTCACACAGACAGCTGTAGCTGCCAGGAGCTAGCAAACAGAGCTGTAAACAGGGGAGTTTCAGTGGGAGTTTGTATTGTGGTGCTTGTTTGGGGTTTGTTTTTGCTGTGGGTGGTGGTGTTTTGGTGTGGTTTGTGTTTTCCAGATTAACAGGATTTAGGTGAGAAGGCTATGACAGATACAGAGGCAGCAGTGAGAGTGATCCATGTAGTGGAAGACACAATGAAGATGACTGGATGTGGAAGCTGCAGTATGTACATGATCCTGGAGGGGGTGCCTGGTAAGAGTTTTGTCTGCATGAAATGCCATCTGATAGAGCTGATGGAGGAAAAGATCCGAGGTTTGGAGATGCAGGTGGAAAGTCTGGTTGAGTTTAGAAAGGGGTTCAGGCGGATTATGGAGCAAAGACATGAGGTATCTGAAGGGAAAAGCTCAGACTTGCAGATGGAAGCAGGACTGAGGAATTCTGAGGGGACACTGGGTGAGGAAAGCGGTCAGTGGAAGCATGTGACTAAAAGAACCAGGCAGAGGAAAAGACGGGCTAGTGAAGGAGAAATAGAGCTCAAGAATAGGTTTGTAGAGCTGGAAAATAAAGAAGGGGCTTAGCAGGTAGTCACTGAAGGTGGAAGGGCAAGGAAGAAGAGAAGAGCAGCTAGTCCTATAGAAAAAGGGGAAGAGTCAGTGGAGACGACACCAAATATGAGCCCCAGGAGGATACAGGATGGGTTGAAGAGGATTACAAGGGAAAATAGGAATGGAAAGAATTTGCAGCCAGAGGGAACAGGGGATAGACTGGAGAATAGCACCATCACCAGCAAAAGGCAGGTCTATGTGATCGGGGACTCTTTACTGAGAAGAATAGACAGGCCTGTAACCAGAGCTGATCCAGAGAATAGAAAGGTGTGCTGTTTTCCAGGTGCTAAGATACGGGATGTAGACCTGAGGTTGAAAAGGATCCTAAAGGGAGTGGGAAAGAATCCCTTAATTATCCTTCATGTGGGAACAAATGATACGGCTAGATTCTCTCTGGAAAATATTAAGGGAGACTATGCTAGGCTGGGGAAGGCGCTTAAGGAAATTGAGGCTCAGGTGATCTTCAGTGGAATTCTGCCTCTTCCTAGAGAAGGACAACAAAGGTGTGACAAGATTATGACTATCAACAGATGGCATAGGCAGTGGTGCAATAAAGTGGGCTTTGGGATGTATGGCCACTGGGAGGCATTCATGGACAGAGGACAGTTCTCTCGGGATGGACTTCATCTGAGTAGGGAAGGAAATAGACTTCTAGGATGGAGGCTGGCACAACTGATTAAGAGAGCTTTAAACTAGGAATCTGGGGGAGATGGTTGGGAGATGTCCAGGTAATCTCCAAGCTGGATTTTAGCATTGAGAGGGAAGAAAACGAAGTAAGAAAGGATACAACCGTGGGTAGGAGAATGGATATAAGGAGGAAGGGCAGTGTGGATACCAGTCTAATAGGTTATACTGGCTGTAGAATGACCATGCCTAATTGGGTACAGAATGTGAGTGAGGCCAAACAGCAAAAATTAAGATGTTTGTACACCAATGCGAGGAGCCTAGGTAACAAAATGGAGGAACTAGAGCGACTGGTGCAGGAAGTGAAACCAGATATTATAGAAAGAAAAGGAGTACTTGTGGCACCTTAGAGACTAACCAATTTATTTGAGCATAAGATTTCGTGAGTTACAGCTCACTTCATCGGATGCATAAAGTGGAAAATACAGTGAGGATGTTTTTATACACACAGACCATGAAAAAATGGGTGTTTATCACTACAAAAGGTTTTCTCTCCCCCGACCCAACTCTCCTGCTGGTAATAGCTTATCTAAAGTGATCACTCTCCTTACAATGTGTATGATAATCAAGGTGGGCCATTTCCAGCACAAATCCAGGGTTTAACAAGAACGTTTGAGGAACAGTGGGGGGCAGGGAGGGGGAAGGAATAAACAAGGGGAAATAGGTTACTTTTTATAATGACTCAACCACTCCCAGTCTCTATTCAAGCCTAAGTTAATTGTATCCAATTTGCAAATTAATTCCAATTCAGCAGTCTCTCATTGGAGTCTGTTTCTGAAGTTTTTCTGTTGTAATATCGCAACTTTCATGTCTGTAATCGCGTGACCAGAGAGATTGAAGTGTTCTCTGACTGGTTTATGAATGTTATAATTCTTGACATCTGATTTGTGTCCATTTATTCTTTTACATAGAGACTGTCCAGTTTGACCAATGTACATGGCAAAGGGGCATTGCTGGTACATGATGGCATATATCACATTGGTAGATGTACAGGTGAAAGAGCCTCTGATAGTGTGGCTGATGTTATTAGGCCCTGTGATGGTGTCCCCTGAATAGATATGTGGGCACAGCTGGCAACGGGCTTTGTTGCAAGGATAGGTTCCTGGGTTAGTGGTTCTGTTGTGTGGTATGTGGTTGCTGGTGAGTATTTGCTTCAGGTTGGGGGGCTGTCTGTAGGCAAGGACTGGCCTGTCTCCCAAGATTTGTGAGAGTGATGGGTCATCCTTCAGGATAGGTTGTACATCCTTGATAATGCGTTGGAGGGGTTTTAGTTGGGGGCTGAAGGTGACGGCTAGTGGTGTTCTGTTATTTTCTTTGTTAGGCCTGTCCTGGAGTAGGTGACTTCTGGGTACTCTTCTGGCTCTGTCAATCTGTTTCTTCACTTCAGCAGGTGGGTATTGTAGTTGTAGGAATGCTTGATAAAAATCTTGTAGGTGTTTGTCTCTGTCTGAGGGGTTGGAGCAAACATTTTTATGACTAACTTAGAACAACGCTTCCTCAGCTCTCGTCCCCTAATGCCCCTGCTCTACTTGCGCTACATTGATGACATCTTCATCTTCTGGACCCATGGAAAAGAAGCCCTTGAGGAATTCCACCATGATTTCAACAATTTCCATCCCACCATCAACCTCAGCCTGGACCAGTCCACACAAGAGATCCACTTCCTGGACACTACAGTGCTAATAAGCGATGGTCACATAAACACCACCCTATACCGGAAACCTACTGACCGCTATTTCTACCTACATGCCTCCAGCTTTCACCCTGACCACACCACACGATCCATTGTCTAAAGCTAAGCTCTATGATACAACCACATTTGCTTGACCCTCTAAAACGGAACATGACCATAAATTGTAAGAGGTGGGAGTAGGGGCGGGCATTGCAGGTATAATTATGCCTGCTAAGGAGGGGGGCGGACGGAACACTGGAAAACAAGGCTCTGCAGTGTCAGAGTTATGGATATGCTTGTTGGAAACTAACCCCAATAAACATCACATTGCCTGCACCTCGGACTTCTGGTCTTTTGCTTTCAGTCTGCGTTACAAGAACCAGTGGACAGGGTACTGTGGTACTACAGTGGTAGGTCCTGATTCAGCAAGGTACTTAAGCACATGCATAACTGTAACCACATGAGTAGACTTCAATAGGCCCATTTGTGTGAGATGTGTTTGCAAGCTCATGTACTTACAATTAGGCACATGTTTAAGGACCCTGTTGTGCTGGGGTTTTCATATCTCCCAACATTTGAATTGCTGTCCCCAGATGTTGGGAGGTCCCGGTGGAGGCCTTGGTGGAGGCCCAGGTGCTGCCCTCTGGTGAGGCCTGCAGAGCAAGCCCACTGTGTACTCACCCCGCAGCAATAGCTCCTGTCCCGCAGGGCTGGCTGGGCTCAGCTCCTCACCTTCGGTGTTGCAACCTGGGCCATGGTGCATGGGGTTGTAGCATTGCTCAGATTGGGCCCATCCACCCCTCTGCCTCCATCTACAGAAGGGAGGATGGGCCAAACATGAGTGACGTTGTGACCTTGTGTGCTAGGTACCAGGCCATGATGCCTGGAGTGAGGAGTCTAGCCAAGCCAGCCCCTCAGGACATGAGATTTTGGGGTCAAAGCAGGACAGTCCCAGGTTTCATGGGAGGTCTGGGTTTTACACCGATGTAACTGGAGTAATGCAGTGGCTATTCAGGCCCGCAAATTGACTAGTGATTTCGAGTGTCCAGTTTTGGAGCGCTCAACTTGAAGATTCTGAATTTCAGAATGTGCTTGGCATGCTCATCCTCTGAAAATCAGGCCCCTTCTTGGTCTCAAATTGAGCACCCTAATATCAAGGCACCTGTAGTGTATAGGAATAAGGTAAGATCCCTTTAAATAGTGTACCTTCCTGTCTTCTATTATAGAAGCCAGCAGAACCCTGTCAGAGCAGCAGTGCACGATTTGTAGCTAGGTCTTGTAAATCTGTACCTTTTTAATAAATATGGTGATTTGGAATCCAGCTGTGCCAGAGTGTTTCCTCCAAATTCTTAATGTTGTGTGGAGCGCAAGGACACAACAGGACCCATTTTTATAAATGGGGCATTTTAAATTGTGTTTTATGGCCTGTCATCCCTGACACTGCCTTGTTTCCATTGTTCTTCTCTTTTTCAAATTTGATTTTAGTTTGGTATCAAAGATTGTTAGAAAATATATGGAAAACAAATGTGGAAAATTGCATAGTTAGGAAGATAAACTGGTGTATTTTCAATGAATTACCATTCTTCATTATGCTGAGTGTAATGGTGACCCTTAATGTGAAATACTGTAGATGAACTGACTCATTTAAAGGAGAAACATACGCCCAATTACCATTCAGATGTGTAGGCATCTCATTATATTGCAGCAATTTTTCTTTTGTCATAATGCAGCAGAAAAATTCTATTTGCAATAGAATATTAATTATTCTAATTATGGCCTGCTACAGACATTATAATGATTTGTTATTAACGTAAATTATCAAGAAGTGTTACACAGTGGAAGATTATTTAGTACGTAGTCATGGTTTATAGAAAATACAGTATCTTCGCTTTTCATTTACCATCATATCACTCAAAAGAGCTTTCATTTATTTGTTATATAACAGCAGAGGGAAGAGGACCTATCATACTCTTTTAATTTCAGATCCATTTATTCCAAATTACTGTCATTCCAAAGAGAAGTTATTTTTCACCTTTTCTCCCACTCCTGATTGAGCAAGTGCTAAGACCTCTTGAGGGGTTCTGAACACATTCAGTCCCATGGAAGTCATCATCTTTTGAAGGACTGGATGAAATGCCTATTGAAGTCAATGGGAATATTTCCACTGACTTGGCCCTAAACTGTAATAAAAAGAATAATGAACAATCAAACAGGAAGACACCATTTGACAGGCAAGATGGCATAGTTTGAATCATAGGAAATGAATTTTGGAATGGATCCAAGCCAGCAAAGCATTTAATTACATACTTAAATTCAGGTTTGGGATATAAACTGGCCATCAACAAGTTTGGCTTGAAATTAGACTGGTATAGTATGATGAGACTGCCTACAATGGCATGTGGCTGATCTGCAACTGCTAGCAGCAAATATCTCCAGCTGCTGGTGATGGGACACTAGATGGGGAGGACTCTGAGTTACTACAAAGAATTCTTTCCCAGGTGCCTGGCTGATGGGTCTTGCCAGCATGCTCAGGCTCTAACTGATTGCTATATTTGGGATTGGGAAGGAATTTTCCCTTGGGTCAGCTTGGCAGAAACCCTGAGGGTTTTTCGAGTTCCTCTGCAGCATGGGGCACCGGTCACTTGCAAGTTTAAATGAGTGTAAATGGTGGATTGTCTGTAACATGAAGTCTTTAATTCATGATTTGAGGACTTCAGTAACTCAGCCAGAGGTTATGGGTCTATTACAGGAGTGGGTAAGTGAGGTTCTGTGGCCTGCAATGTGCAGTAGATCAGACTAGATGATCATGATGGTCCCTTCTGGCCTTAAAGTCTATGAATCTATGTGGTTCATGAAAAGGAATTGTACTGTGGCTCAGGAACTGGGGCCTGATCCTGTATCCATTAAAGCCAATGCATTTGGTTATTATATTTGTACCTGTCTCAAAACATGGACATTTTTTTACTTCAGACTGCATATACACCAGCAGGGGCGGTATACTTACCTGTGTACTCCTAGAGAGTGGAAAGCAATGAATGAGTTCTGTGCACACACAAGGAAGAGGAAGGGGCACTTGTTGGTTAAACATGGTCTAAGGTATGTGGATTATTATAGACTATATTGTGGAAATACACAGAGGCTCCAACCAGAATTAATCTTCAGTTGTGATGGGCACTAACAAGGTATAAATTACATGGATTATTTACCTCCTGTATTGTGGGACCTCCCAGAATCCCAAATAAAAATCAGTCCTCAATTGTATTGAGAGATAGTCCCTGTCGCAAGGCGCCAGAAGGACAATGGTGTACATGAAATGACAGTGGAATATTCCTGGATCATGATGACGTGTGATTCTGTTTCTTAGGTTTTTTATGCTAAAAACAATGAAAACATTTAAAAACAAAAACCACAACCAATGGTTTTCAAACCTTTAGTTTCTTTTAACTAAAAGCTCAATAGGCAAAAGCCTCCAGTTTATATTCGCCCTAATGGAGTGTAACATTTCATTTGCTAGAAATAACTCAGAAGATGGGGGTTGCGGGGGGGAGAAAGAAAAGAAACTAGTTTACTTGCAGATTTTTGAGATTCAGGTCAGTTTAAAAGCATGAAATGTGTTTGTTAGAACATGCCTAGAGAAGAGCTTGAACCAAATCCCACATCAATTCCTGGAACCAGATTCAGAACCACATTCACAGCTCAAAACTACCTCTGCAATGGACTAAATGGAATATGAAGGGCCAGATTCTCAGGTGGGGTAAATCGGCATAGCTCCATCATCTGAAGATCTGGCCCCAAATCTATACTTGCTTTGCTTGGGGAGGTTTAAACTTGGCAGTGGATTTCAACCCCCCAAGTGCAGAAGTGGTTGGATCTGAGGTTATGGCTGTCACTTGGATAGATACTAAGGTAAGATCTACAATTCAAATGCATGATTTTGGTTCTCCCAGGTATAGAAATACAAAGTTTATATCCAAATCTAGTCCTGTTTCTTCTCTCAAATGATTTTACTAGGACAACTGAATGCTACATTTCCAGTCACAGTGACTTTTTTGGTCCTTTCATACCTCTAAAATTAAATCTTTCCACATTTGGGCTTATATTGGAAACAATGACAGACCCTTTGCTCATGCTAGCAGACTGTCTGTTGTAATACTGCAAGAGAGATATACTTTATTTTCAAAACACTGGCAGTTCTCTTTCCATTATGTATTATCAATATTTATATAGCAGTAGTGATAAGGAGCCCCGGTCATGGACCATGGCCACATTGTGCAAGGCACTGTACAAACACAGAAGAAAAACACAGTCTCAGCCCCAAAGATTAACAATTTAAGTATAAGACAACAGGTGGATACAGACAGACAGGAGAGCACAAGGAAACAACGAGATGCTACTGCTTAAAATGATAAGTGCTGGTATCAGTACACCAGCTGCCTGAAGGTAGTTATTCCCACTTCCAGGATCTCCCTCTTACAGTCTTTTAATAGCAACACTAATAGACACTCCTTATAATATTTAAAGTGTTCTTCAGAATTCCTCTTGCTGTTTATTTTAAGATCTCTCCCTGGTCCTGAGACTCTCTTATTGAAGGGGAAGTGGACTTTGGAAAGCACACAAGGTACACAATGCAATACTTTGCATTGCAAAAGCACATATTGCACAAGCTTATTTTTCAAGTCCCCATAAGTGTCCAGTCTTGAAGTCTCGGCAATTTGTGCTAAAACTATAGCTCATGTTCCAGACCAAACAAACAAACAAAAAACTCCAAAAAAACCAAAACCAAACCTTGTGGTACGCAAGAGTAAATACTGTAAATGTGTATCAGTAACTTAAGGGGGTAAAACCCTTACAAGGAAATTGAAGCTTAAAAATAAATTCCAAACACTGGAAAGCCAGGAAGTTCTAAATCAGGGTAAACTGTGGTCAGGTTCCTTGCAGTTGGGGATGTTTTAAAACCCTCATGCCTCGATTACACTACATGTGACTTGCTTTTAAATTACAGTGAACACATGCAGTCAGGGCTAGACCAAGACAGATGAATTATAGGCCTGTGCCTAGGGCCTCTGCTTCCGGAGTCATGTGATTACACCAGGATCTCAGCTTTCATTTAATATGTGAATTTCTAACTTTTGTGGCTGTGAAGAAAAATCTGAATGTAAATGGGACGTAACCAATACAGGGACTTCTGCAAGTCTGCAGACATCATGGAGCAGTAGAACTGAGAAATGTGACCTGCATCATTCATCTCAATAGGGGGGTTAACTCCAAGATGCAGTGCTCTTGGGGATCCCATGCCACTTCTCCTATCTCTCTGCCACTCCATATGAGGAGCAGGGCCATCACACAGAGGTGGAGCCAGAGGGGAACCATATCATGGTGGTCCTAGAGCAGTGGATTGTCTTAGTTTGGTCCTGTGTGCAACTCTGGTCTACCATGCCTCCTCCCCATCCCAAATGCCCCAGGCTAGGTGGGAACCCACAGGACCTGGACCTGGATTCAGCATGCTTACACCTTATTCTCTGCTGGGCATTTGCAGCCAGATTAGAGTCCCTTTACATCAGAATGATGCAAAAAGACTACAGAAGAGTAGAAAATCTGATACATGTAGTGTATACAGGGTTTAATATCTGCCTAGAAACTAGGTTCACAATATGTCGATCCCTTCCAGCTGCATGTATTGATGCTTTAATGCCTGCATTAGACCTCACAAACATTATGTATAAAGGATGCTGAGGTTTCTAAAGGACTGTCGTCATCATGAATAGGTCAGAATATGAATGAGAGGCTGCTATGCAGCTTTTTAACACCACATTCTACAAGCCATTACCCTCTGATCCCACTGAGGGTTACCAAAAGAAATGACACCATCTGCTCGAGAAACTCCCTGAAAAAGCACAAGAACTAATCTGCACAGACACACCCCTAGAACCCCAACCAGGGGCATACTATCTGCTACTCAAGGTCCATAAACCTAGAAATCCTAGATGCCCCATCATCTCAGGCATTTGCACCCTGACAGCAGGATTGTCTGGCTATGTAGACTCCCTCCTCAGGCCCTACGCTACCAGCACTCTCAGCTATCTTCGAGACACCACTGACTTCCTGAGGAAACTACAATCCAGTGGTGATCTTCCAGAAAACACCATCCTGGCCACTATGGATGTAGAAGCCCTCTACACCAACATTCCACACAAAGATGGACTAAAAGCCGTCAGGAACAGTATCCCCGATAATGTCACGGCAAACCTGGTGGCTAAACTTTGTGACTTTGTCCTCACCCATAACTATTTCACATTTGGGGACAATGTATACCTTCAAATCAGCGGCACTGCTATGGGTACCCGCATGGCCCCACAGTATGCCAACATCTTTATGGCTGACTTAGAACAACGCTTCCTCAGCTCTCGTCCCCTAATGCCCCTACTCTACTTGCGCTACATTGACGACATCTTCATCATCTGGACCCATGGAAAAGAAGCCCTTGAGGAATTCCACCATGATTTCAACAATTTCCATCCCACTATCAACCTCAGCCTGGACCAGTCCACACAAGAGATCCACTTCCTGGACACTACAGTGCTAATAAACGATGGTCACATAAACACCACCTTATACAGGAAACCTACTGACCGCTATACTTACCGACATGCCTCCAGCTTTCATCCAGACCACACCACACGATCCATTGTCTACAGCCAAGCTCTACGATACGACCGCATTTGCTCCAACCCCTCAGACAAACACCGACACGATCTCTATCAAGCGTTCTTACAACTACAATACCCAACTGCTGAAGTGAAGAAACAGATTGACAGAGCCAGAAGAATACCCAGAAGTCACCTACTCCAGGACAGGCCCAACAAAGAAAGTAACAGAATGCCACTAGCCGTCACCTTCAGCCCCCAACTAAAACCTCTCCAGCGCATCATCAAGGATCTACAACCTATCCTAAAGGACAATCCCTCACTCTCACAGATCTTGGGAGACAGGCCAGTCCTTGCCTACAGACAGCCCCCCAACCTGAAGCAAATACTTACCAGCAACCACACACCACACAACAGAACCACTAACCCAGGAACCTATCCTTGCAACAAAGCCCGTTGCCAACTGTGTCCACGTATCTATTCAGGGGACACCATCATAGGGCGTAATCACATCAGCTACACTATCAGAGGCTCGTTCACCTGCACATCCACCAATGTGATATATGCCATCATGTGCCAGCAATGCCCCTCTGCCATGTACATTGGCCAGACCAGACAGTCTCTACATAAAAGAATAAATGGACACAAATCAGACATCAAAAATTATAACATTCAAAAACCAGTCGGAGAACACTTGAATCTCTTTGGTCACTTGATTACAGTCCTAAAAGTCACAATACTACAACAATAAAACTTCAAAACCAGACTCCAACGAGAAACTGCTGAATTGGAATTAATTTGCAATCTGGACACCATTAAATTAGGCTTGAATAAAGACAGGGAGTGGATGATGTGTCATTATACAAAGTAAAACTATTTCCCCATGCCTACTGTTACTTACACCTCCTTGTCAACTGTTGGAAATGGGCCATCCTGGTTATCACTAGAAAAGGTTTTTTTGTTTTTTTTTCTCCTGCTGATAATAGCTCACCTTAACTGATCACTCTCGTTATAGTGGGTATGACAACACACATTTTTTCATGTTCTCTGTGTATATATTTATCTTCCTACTGTATTTTCCACTGCATGCATCCAATGAAGTGGGTTTTAGCCCACAAAGCTTATGCTCAAACAAATTTGTTAGTCTCTAAAGTGCCACAAGTACTCCTCGTTCTTTTTTTTAAAAAATCTAACTGTCCTATAATTAGGCAGACACCAAAAATCACAGAGAACGACAGAATCCATCTAAAATGGAGTTTCTAGGCCACGCTCTTTGCTTGAGTTGACATTCCACAAAACTTCAGAACAATTCAGCACAATTGAAAGCTCTTATATTTTCTGACTCCTGTCTTGGATATACACAAAACTTCCAGAAATTAACTTCCCCTGTGACAGGGAGCTAGATTGCTTCTCCTCAAGTCAATTTAGTGGAGGTGGGGGTAGTCTGTGTGTGGAAAGAAGGCTTATAATGAAAAGCTAGCTCCTCTGACTGGTTTACTGTGATTTTGTTTTCAATTATTTACACTGGTGAGCCAGTAATTCCTAGTGAATAATTTGAGTTTAACGCCTCTTTTTCTGCTTGTGGAATGACCCAGGGCAGATCATATATGTATTTGTTATGCAAATGTAATTACTAAATTTTATGGGGAAGTTCACTCCCACCCCCTTTTTAATGGATTGGTCATGAACAATCCACTGCATAGATTTCTTACTCACCTATTTGAAAATGCAGTTGTGTTGGTTAGTTTGTGACTGCTCATGAAAGTCACATGGTGTTGCTTTTGTTTCCTCATTGGGTGAATGTAACCCTGATAATCACCTGGGCTTTCATTCGCAGGAGAAGTGGCAGATAAGAGAGACCAGTTTCTGAGGCGCACAGGCATCATTCATAGAAAAAAAACAGGCAACAATTAAGAGGGTGCAGAGTTTAAGTGCAATTTTGTCTCATCCTATTCACATACATTAACTTGAGTTTGCAACAGAGCTACTGAGGGCTGCTGGGTTACACTTAATAATTCCCGCAACTATTGCTTTCAGGATTCCAGTTTGGCAGAACCTATGCTACTACTGTCCATTGCGTTGGGACCAATGATACTTTAACATCCATGCAGTGGTTCCTTTGTGGACCTTCTACCTCCCCTTTTGAAACTGAGCCCGGTGTGCCATTGGTACTTCTGGGGTTAAAATGAAAGGGAGGAAAACCAGGCATTGAATTGAGCTGATATTGTTGGGGAAAATGCCTTATCCATCTCAGACACATTTTCTGGAATGTTTATTCAAGCCCAGTGAGATCCTCCATACCTCCATGCTTGACAGGTTTATGAAACCACTTGAGTACAGTTCTCTCTATGGCTTGACAGCCTCACTAACACCTCAATAATCCCCCCTCCCTCAAAGCTGTGAAACATGAAAATATTAATTACACATTTCCAATGTAAACAATCTATTTTGTTTTCTTAAAAGATATCTGTCACCAAATGCTAAAGCATCACTCCATTCGGGTTGCCTTTCAAATATTATTTTTTTCTTATGGCTTGGAAAATGGTTAGTAACTTGGCAATGCTAACGATTACTCACAAGAACTGAGGGCTTCCCCCCCAACATAAATATTTTTGTCCTTGTGACAGATCTCCTTATTGGGATATCCTCACTAGTTTGTTCAGTCAGAACAGAATATACATACAATATATCTTGCATTATAGATGCTAAAAAAAAGAGTGGGTGTGACATTTCATCTAGTTATTTCGGTGGGTGTGAAGTAAAATTCATTGGTGGTATTCAAGGTGTCTCACTGAGATAAGGTGATACTGTTTGCTTATATTTAAAAGATAGTTTTTCTGTTTTCAGTTTTTAAATATGGATGTGAATACATTCATCAGGCCAGCTGGTTCCTATAGAGCAGCACAGCTGGAAATATATGCTGGTGACTTGGTTAATTTATTTAACATTTTACAGAGCGTAATATGGAAATGGAATGCTAATTTCTGGCGAGCCAGACTTAGCTTTCAAGGAAAGGCAGGAAAAATCATATGGGATAAATGGTGTCCTTGACCTGCATTGTTTACATAGGGAGAAGCTCTCATGGGAAGAAAGAGTATTTTGGGATTTCAGCCTGAAACGAAGGGGCTTCTTATTCCTCAGGTTTCTTTGAGAGCAAGATGACAGAGCCAGCTGAACGCTCAAACTTTATTCTTCCTGGCTAAACTTGTTACAGAGTGTATCCTCTCATGATCTCTGTCAGACACAGATTAGTTGACTCAACTCACCTGCTAATTGGAAAAATGCTTTCATGTTCCCAATAGATATTTCCATAAACCAGCTCACAACATCATAGCTGCCCCCAATGGCTCTCTGTTGGTCCCCAAGGAGGCATTTTTAGCTCACTGTATCATCCACACTCACCTGTCTCAGTATTTGTGAAAAGCAAAGGTCATGTCCTTGTTAATACTAATGGAATAACTTCTGCTTCACATCCTCCTCAGGTACAGACAGTAAGCACTTCACCGGTCAAATGTTTATATTGACATACAGTGATGTGACAGTGCTATGGTCAGACAGTAAGTATGAGCAAGCAATAATTGAAAGTTGGGTTGTGGACGCTCTCGGGAAGACATATCCTCCAAGATCCTGCTAATGCAAGTTGGCAGCTTGTGAAAGATGTAACCCAGATCCCAGTCAATGCTACAAGAAAATATACCTATGTTGTGCCTCACACCAGCCCTTAGAAATTTCTCAAAACTTGCCGCTAAGCATAAAAGGACCTGATCCAAAGCCCATTGAAGTAACTTGTAAAACTCCCATTGACTCAAGTGACTTTGAGTCAGACCCAAAGAGACTACAAGATATAGATGAAAACAATGCTCCTCATCACTTAAATAGTCACACCTCCTCGAGTAGTTCAGTGGCTGGTGCCATTGTCAGACACCGCATGGGAGAAAACCCTGTATAAGGAAAAATATAATTAACAAGACAATCTTTTTCCAATACTTTGGAGGCATATGACTTGCTTGCACTTTGCAGGCCCCTTGCTTACTTAGGGCTTCTGTGATGTGACCTAGAAGGGGAGTCTTCCATTGTTGGTGTGAAATTTGCCTATGTTGCAGAAGTGAAAGTGAACTCCATCTGGTAGATTACCGAAGGCAAGGCCTTTGTGTATACTGGCTGGCTCTTCTAGGGCTGGAAGAAAAGCGTTACTGAGTTGTTATCCTCTCTGTGAGCCCAACTTCCTCTATGCCTTGGGCACTCCACTTTGCCTCTCCTTTATGATATTTTCTTCAAATCTCCCACTGTTGGGAGCCCTACTGATGAGCTCGTGTTCTTACCATAGTGTTATCTAACCCTTCTCAGACCAGGTCTAATTGGGTTGGTGGTTAAAAGGAGAGGCAGCCTAGTGGTACTAGTACAACCATAGTTGCTAGCCCTGCTTGTTCGGGGAGATTTTTGCAAACCAGTAAAGTGCCTAAATCACTATCGCTTGTTGCTAACAGTAGCCAAGCTAGCAGGTGGTATTGAACCACTATTGTGTGTTGCTAATAGTATTCGAGTTAGTAGGCCGTACTGAACCACTCTGGCTTATAGCCAAGTCAGCAGGTCTTAAATTGGTCATGTAGCGGCCTCAGTGTAACCAAGGCAGAAAGGGAGGGAGTTTGGGATGCCACAGACAGAGCGGCTTGACCCCACACCCTTCTTGCTGAGAATGTTGAAACTGCATGTGTTACGGAGTCACCGGGAGATGCTCTGGAACTACTCCATATGAAGCCAGTCAGGACTCTACGGGAGCTTCCTCTCTGTGAGCATACTGTCCCCAGGGCAAAAAGCTTACACAGCTTCGACCTTCCTGGGTCTGACCTCGGAGCATTCAGCATCCCCTTCCACACCATGCGCTTCCCACAGCAAGTCTGCACAGGCGGGGCTCCTGGGGAAGCCAGAGGGCCCTGCACCCCAACTCTGCGGTCGGACGTGGCTCTCAGCCAGCCAGTAAAACAGAAGGTTTATTAGACTACAGGAACACGGTCTAAAACAGAGCTTGTAGGTACAGAGAACAGGACCCCTCAATCAGGTCCATCTTGGGGGGCTGGGAGGCCAGAGGTCCATCTGGCCCTCCCTCCATTTCCCCAGCCAGCTACAAACTGAAAACTCTCCAGCCTCTTCTCTCACCTTAGTCTCTTTCCCGGGCCAGGAGGTCACCTGATCTCTTTGTTCTCCAACACCTTCAGTTGGCACCTTTGCAGGGGAGGGGCCCAGGCCAACAGTTGCCAGGAGACCAGGTGTTAGCCATTCTCTGTGTCCACGCCATCACACTGGCCCTCTCGGGCTCTGCAACAATCACACACCCTTATCCCCCCACCTAGATACTTAAGAAATGCATAGGGGAAACTGAGGCACCGACACAGTATTCAGAGAAAGCATAAAGAACATTCCCACTTCGTCACAGCATGTATTTTAGAAAAACAAGAAGTCCATATATATGTGCCCTGGGAATGTTTGTCAGGGTCCCAAGGCCTGGACACTCTGAAAAAAACCAACAACATATCTGGTAAATTGATGACGATAAGGAAATCTCTTGTTTGACCTTTTTAAACCTGCTTGCTTAGCAAGTTTTCTTTAAGGGCTATGTCATTGTATTACTAATTGTGATGGGGCAAGGCCAGATGGCTATAGAAAAGTAGTGGGAGACAGATATATTAGCTCCAGGCTAAACAAATCCCTGGTACCAGGATAAGTTAAAAGGCAGCTGCTCCAGATCAGTTAAGACACTGGGGGCCAATTAAGAACTTTCCAGAAGGCAGGGAGAATGCTAGGTTGATTGGGACACCTGAAGCCAATCAGGGACTGGCTGAAACTAGTTAAAAGCCTCCCGGTTAGTCAGGTGGGGGTGGATGTCAGGAGCTGTGGGAGGAAGTTGTGCTGTTGGAGAGGCTGAGTAGTACACACCATATCAGGCAGAAGGAAGGAGACCCTGAGGTAAGGGTGAAATGGAGCTTGAGGAAGTGAGGGCTGCTGTGGGGAAGTAGCCCAGGGAATTGTACGTGTCATGTTTCTGAAAGGTCAGCTACCATAGCTGATACTATTAGGGTCCCTGGGCTGTAGCCCGGAGTAGAGGGCGGGCCTGGGCTCCCCCATTTTGCCCCCTCTGATTAATGACCGAGACTGGGAGACAACAGAGACTGTGCAAGGGAGGATAGCTTCTCCTTACCTTCCTCACTGGCTTATGATGAAAATGGCTCAGTAGACTGTGACTCTTGTCTCTAGAGAGAGAAGGGTTATGTGGAGGGTCACAGTGAGTTTCTGAGGCTAGAAAAATCTGCCAGGAAACACGGGACCCACAGAGATAAAGACAGAGTTTTGTCATAATGTATAAATAAAGGGAAAAAGTTTGAGGTAATGGGACTTCTCAGGAGGGGCTCTTTAGGGACGCTCCCTCCGGATGCATCTTTGGGTCCCCACCGGCAGACGGAAGCCTGGCCAGCAGAAGCCCTTCACGGTACCACTCGAGAGCTATGCTCAGCGTTGGTAATTATTGAGGGTTGCGGGTGTTTTACAACCTGTTCTGGACGTGTGTAAGTGCTTGAGACTAAGTAAAGTTTAGTTTAAGTGAAAGCACTCTTGTGTTGTCCTGTTTGTGCCAGTCATCTATTGGTCGGACAGCCATGTATCCCTTGATTTATTTCCTGACACCACCTTGCACAGAGTAAAAGTTAACAAGAGCTTTGGGTTGAAAGAACCCCAGGTAACATGCTGGAGCTGCAGCAGTGGGAGATCTTAAAAAAAATGCTAGTGGAAACAAGGCCATTGTGATTCAGTTTTCCCATATGTAAAATGGGGATAATAATAATGAGCTAACTCACTAAAGTGTTGTGAGGATTCATTAGATCAGAGTTTCCCAAACTTGGGACACTGGTTGTTCAGGGAAAGCCCCTGGCGGGCCGGGCTGGTTTGTTTACCTGCCGCGTCTGCAGATTCGGCCGATCGCGGCTCCCACTGGCCGCGGTTCGCCGCTGCAGGCCAATGGGGGTTGCGGGAAGCGGCGCAGGCCAAGGGACGTACCGGCCGCTGCTTCCCACAGCCCCCATTGGCCTGCAGCAGCAAACCGCGGCCAGTGGGAGCCGCGATCAGCCAAACCTGCGGACGTGGCAGGTAAACAAACCAGCCCGGCCCGCCAGGGGCTTTCCGTGAACAACCGGTGTCCAAGTTGGGAAACACTGCATTAGATGATATCTGTGACGTGCACTCTCTGGGTATGTCTGTGCTGCAATTGGCAGGTGAGATCGCAGCACATGCAGACATACCTGAGCTAGCTTTGATTGAGTTAGCTCATGAAAAATAATAGTGAAGCCATGGTGGCATGGTCTACCTGCCCAAGTACGTACTTAGCATCCTAGGTGGGCTTGAACTGGGGCAGCTAGCCCATGCTGACACGTGTGCTGCTGTGGTTTCACGGCTATTTTTAGCAAGCTAACTTGATCAAAAGTAGCATGGGTATTTCTGTCAGTGCTGTTGTAGTAGCACGTGCATAGAGTCAGTCTCATCTCTTTCAATTACACTCCACTTTTAATTAGGCTCAGGCTTCAGCTTCAGCCCCAGGCAATGGGGCTCGGGCTTTGGCCCTGGCCCCCAGACCCTAGCAAGTCTAAGACAGCCATGGTGACCTCAACCCACTTCGGGGTCCCGACCCACAGTTTGAGAACAACTGGTCTAGGAGACACTCAGAGTTGGGCAATACCTCTCTGTCACTGGTGCTTGAGAAATACCAATGCTTATAGTGCGCTTTCAACCCATGGTTCTGAATATTCTTCCATTCAAACCAGTAGCAGCTTGTGACATTCTATGCCTTGGGGGAGCCTCCTGCAACCCCAATATTCCTCATTTATATATAATTGTGATATTGCACATAAAGCAGGCCATGTGAGGTATCAGGGGAAACGTTATGGTCTGCTGAAAGTCACTGTTCTATCTAAATATGTATATCATTAATGCATATGAAGTTATGAGCATTGTGTTGTATGGCTGTCACTAAAATATGCTATTGGTTTGGGAGGCGTCCAGATACTAGGGGGGAGAGTTTAGACTGCATGCTTCTATTTTCTTTTCTTTTGGTAACTAACTCTGACCTTTTGCCTATCACTTAAAATCTATCTTTTGTAGTCAATACATTTGTTTAACTGTTTATCTTTACCAGTGAGTTCGCCCGAAGTGTGTGGTAAATCTGCTCAGGTTTGCAAAGGCTGGTGTATCTCCACTTTCCACTGATGAAGTGGTGAACCAACTGCTCGTCTTGAGCAGTGCAAGACGGTATATTCCTGAGGTACAAGGCTGGGAGCTGAGGGGGAGTTGGCTGGTGCCTTTCTCTGTGCGATTCATAAGTGGCTCTGGGAGTATTCATGCAATCTAGCTGGGTGTGGGGCTCCACATTCTGTTGTGCAAAGTGATCACAGTGCCTGGAGCGGTTTGCTGCTTGTCACTAGCAAAGCATGGTTAGCGATAGCCCAGGCTGGAGAGTTAGGGGGGCACAGTGATCCCACGGTCTCATCCCGCATCCCAGGGATCCCGTCACATATCTGATCTCTCTAGCCTAGAGGTCAGATTTGAAACAAGCAAACAAAAAAATCCCAAGTGGTCGTATTCTCCCAAACTCCACCCACTTGTGGTACTAAAATGAGATGCCACTCACAGTAGATTGTTTAGAGCTTCGTGATTATCTCTCTTCTTCGTAGTGTGCTTTTCTCAGGAGTGAAATAGTTATCAATGCTGACATTTAAATGGTCAGCATTACATTTTAGATCCAATGGCCCATTGAAATGAATGGGAGCAGGTCAGATCTCTGAGAGCTCTGTTTTCAGGCTGTCAACTCAGGCAGACATCACTGGATTGGTTTACTACTGGCTCATATTTAGAAAGTTATCTTTGTGACCAAAAAGGCGAGAGAGTCAGGCTCAAATTTTCAAAGGTAACCTTTGATTTTGGGCATCAAGTTTTGAAAATATGGGCCCAAGTGTCATAAGTTTGTCCCCACAAATTTGAGGCCACTTTGAAAATGTGTGCCTTGGTATTATGAAATGAAAGCTTAGATTGAACACAAAGGTAGCATGGGTAGGTAAAAGTAGCAGGTCACTGAACCAGGATGACCTGGGCCAACCTGACCCATGCCCTAGGTTATGAGTTGGATCTTGCCCTTAAACTGTGGGAGCATTGTGCAGTTGAGGAGTAGTTGTGCCATAGAAAGACCCCTGCAGGAATTCTGGTTGCCTCCATTTCCCTGGCTCTTCACAGAACTATATGCTTGTCTGAAACTTCTTGTCCTCAGTAAACCAGTCAATACTGGTGCTAATGCAGACGCGACTGCAACCTGGAGTTTTAGAAATAAAAAAGGCACCTATGTAAACTTGATGCAACTAATTTTCATCTGTAAAACTCTTGGCCAAGAGAGCAGAAGAATAATGCTGATGGGGAAGTGGGTGTTCTTTAAGGTAACTGATGAAAACATTCACGGACAATATTCTTATCTGTCTCATCCATGGAAAGGTACCTTCAGTTGGTTACTAAAGACATTTCAGACTATATCTTAGTACAAGAAAGTTTAGTTCTTTTTCTCTATATATCCAGGCAATTGTTCCTACAACAGTGACTACTACTCCATATAACAGCTCCTGTGTGTCTGTCTCCCTATTAAAGAAACAAGGTGGGGAGGCAATATCTTTAATTGGCCCCATTTCTGTTGGTGAGAAAGACAAGCCCTTGGAGCTACACAGAGCTCTTCTTCAGGTCTGGAAAGGTACTAACAGTGTCACAGCTAAGTACAAAATCAAACAGATAGTTTAGCATAATTATCTTTAGAATATGTGCTAACTACTTGTGCTAAACTATCTGTTTATTTAGCTGTGACTCTCCCATTACCTTTCCCAGATCTAAAGAAGAGCACTGTGTAGCTCAAAAACTGGTCTCTCTCACTTTAATGCGGCTAGCCGGGGCTCGACCCTCTCCAGAGCAGTGGGGAGCCACGCTGGCTCACGACACATAGATAATGTTTGGGGAAATTAGTCTGGCCACAGGACTCTCCTTTGGTGGCCCTTGCAGCAACTGAAACAAGCACCGTAAGCCTGGGCCCTAGGTCAGGGCGGGCAATAATAAGTCAGGTGCTCAGGCCCTCCAGCAGGGGCTGAGCAGTAGCAACCAGTATGTAGAAATAGGCCCAGGCCCTGGGTCAGGATGGGGCAAGCAAGTCAGTAGCTCTGGCCCTCAGGCAGGGGCTGAGCAAACACTCCAATGTTAGCAGGCCCAGGCCCCTGGAGCAGGGCGGGGCAACAAAGTCAATAGCTCAGGCCCTCAGGCAGGGGCTGAGCAAACAGTTCAATGTTAGCAGGCCCAGGCCTCTAAAGGACCTGGAAGAGGGGGAGACTGCCACCCATGAGCTGCGTGGCAGGGGGAGAAGGCAGGCCCTCCCACTCCACTGAGTCCCAGCTCGGGGCCCTAGCAGCGGCAGAAGAGGCGCTGCTGTGTCAGCGGGGATCCTGGCCGCAACACACTGACATGGGCTCTGGCAGCGTTCCAGCCAGACTAGGGTCGGCTGTCCCCAGGCTAGTTCCTAATTCCCCCTCTTGGGGTACCTGGGTCCAAGCGGTGTCCTCCAGGGAGTCCAGCACCATGGGTTCCTCAGGGTAGCAGCTGCAGGGCAGGCCCGGAAACTCCTCCGGGTAACAGTCGCATGGCAGGTCCGGCAACTCCTGGCATGCACCTTGCACCATGGGGCTTCCCAGTTGCGGGCCAAGCTGGAGGCCTCTGGCCTCCCCAGTGGCTGGGCCCTCAGTGAGCTCTGAGGGCGAGCTTTTATACTTTGGGTCACTGCCTGACCCTCTGAGGGGCGGGCTCAGAGCTTCCTGGCTCCACCCACTCCTGCACCCGGAAGGGCTCTGCCCTCTCCGGGGCGGCGGGGAGCCACACCGCCTTACTACACTCACCAACAGAAGTTGGTCCAATAAAAGATTGGACCTGACCCACCGTGTTTCTCTAATATCCTAGAACCGACACAGTTACAACACTTTCTCCGGTCTTATCATTGACTTCGCAGGCGAGACACCATTCATGTTTGTTTGACTGAAATTTCTGTCTTGTGCCTTATGACTGCATTACATCAATAAAAGTCCATTCTGCAAGGCAAATTGGTCATTCTTCTACTATAGTTCATCAGCAGCCAATGCATCCTGATAGGATATAGATATTCAGGCCTGTCTGTAAAGGCCTGTACTTTAAGAATTTAGGTGTATTCTTATCACTTGGCTAGTTAGAGGTATAAAAGAAAGAATCAAAATCACTGTCTGCCAGTGTAAGGTCCTTCTCTTACTGTGACAGTCTGAGGCCCTGTTCTTAGGCTAAGGCCTTTGGCTAAGCAGCAGAGGCAGCCATAAGCTAGGAAGCGAACAGTCACATCCTCACATTCCAAACTAGTCACATTGAAGTAAGGTGCTATTGGGTTGTCAGGCACTATCAGGACAGGATTGTATTCCTATCACCTCCAGAGAAAGGGAAGTGCCTAGAAAATGTAAAAGGAAACTTAGTTTGATAGCATCCTGTCTGGCAAGAAATCACTTATCAATAGCTGGGATGTGAAATCCTCACTTCTGTATTGTCTTGTCATTATAGTTCCCACTTTGCTATTGTTTGTCTGTATAATCTCTGTCTGGTTCTGTGATTGTTTCTGTCTGCTGTATAATTAATTTTGCTGGGTGTAATCTAATTATTGTGGTGGGATATAATTGGTTAGCTAATCATGTTACAATATGTTAGGATTGGTTAGTTAAATGTCAGTAGAATGATTGGTTAA
Source organism: Lepidochelys olivacea (assembly GCF_965140295.1). Taxonomy (NCBI): domain Eukaryota; kingdom Metazoa; phylum Chordata; order Testudines; family Cheloniidae; genus Lepidochelys; species Lepidochelys olivacea. The sequence continues at coordinate 20,616,436 of NC_140412.1, read as the reverse complement.
GGTATAGCTAAGAATATTACTATATAAATTAGGGGCAAACAGGAAGTAAGTTGGGATTCGAAAATAAGGAAAAAGGAACTTGTATTTAAGCTTGCTGGAAGTTCACCCCAATAAACATTGAATTGTTTGCACCTTCGGACTTCGGGTATTGTTGCTCTCTGTTCATGCGAGAAGGACCAGGGAAGTGGGAGAGTGAAGGAATAAGCTCTCTAACACATCCTTTCTTGCTGCTTTGGTGACAGCTCTGTAAACAGCATAGCATCTGTCCACAACTTTCTCTTTTGTATGGCAGATTAATCAGTCAATAAATTATTAGATGAAATGGACTTCGAAACTCATCTCGAGAGCAGTCTTCTGAGTTTGCTTCATCTTTACATAGCACACTAAGTTAGCACTAGCTCAGATCATTCACATTACATAAATACAATGAATAAATGCTGCTCTTATTTGCAATAACTCGCTATTTTAATATTCCAGAGATTTTCAAATGTGACTGGTGATTTTTGTTGCCCAAATTGAGACAGCTTAGAGGGGCCTGTTTTTCAGAAAGTACTGAGCATCCAGCCTGCTGAGAATCAGGAAGTGTGTTCTGGGATTTTAGTTTTCTCACAGGTAAGAAGCAGGATTACCTTGCTATTTACCACCCCAGAATTATTTTAAATATTCCCCTTTCATCGTTGGTTGTAGTTCAGGCTTGTAGTAAAAGTTTTATAGAGTCATATAAATTGGTTTGAAGAGGCTATATTGTAAATTAGATATATAAAATGTGGGTCTGTAAATCTTTTCCTCCTTGTTGTTATTTTGTTTACTCAAGTTACTACTTTGCTTTCCGTCCACTTAACAGCATAGTCTCATAAATCCTGTGCTTATACGTTTTTGGCCTTACCTCAGGGTAAAGCACCACACTTTTGATCTGTGGTGTCCTGGCCCTTGGATCCATGTTTTGATTTGTTTGTTTTTTATCCCAAGGAACCTGAAATTTGTCCATTGCAGGAGCAGGCAACATAGTACATGATAGTTGATTATTTATTCATCTCATAATGCACCTGACCCAAAGCTTATTGAAGTCGATGGAAAGACTACAGAGGAATTCAGTGGACATTGGATCAGGCCCTTGTGAGTGTTCACGCCCTTTTCCCTGGAGAAACCTTCCTTATGCTAATGCTAAACTGCAGTGGGAAAAACACAAAGATTTTGAGATGAAAGATTTTGTTTTCAAATACAAAACCATCAGGAATGTCCTAATCAGCCAATTCCCTTTTATGTATGAAACTTTTCACTCAGCTCACTGAATACAATTGTCTCTCACAGCTAGGTCTCCCTTTAGACAAATGCTTGGAAACAACCAGCTTTGCTCTATGTGACTGGAAGGAATCCTACAAAAACACCCAACACTGCAGCCCATAGGATGGAGTGATACAGTGACACATTGAACATAAGGCTGTAGAGGGAGGATGCCAAAAGAATGGATGAACTATGCAATGCCATGGTAGCGTCTAAAATCAATCACAGCTGATGTTGCAAGCTTCCTCTTTCAGTGGCCAGCCTCTCTGTAAGTACATGTTAGGTAGGTGGGGGAGGTTGAGTCAGTGGAGCGGCTTCAAAATGGAAATACAAGATGGAAGGGCCATTTTAACCATGAAGCCTTTCTTCTCCAGGATCAAGAGTACTTGTGTTGTTCATGGTTTATTCATAAAGTGCCAAATTCTACCACCCTTACTCATGCAGAGTAGTGTTGTACTCCATGAGGAGACCCGTCAATAGAATTTCATTTGGGACTATTCGCGGAGTAAGACACGACGTTCTGGGTGAAATTCACCTCCAAAGCAGACACCTACACACCACTCAAGCTCCAGGCCTTTTGCTGGCCCTCTGCATTGGAGCAAAGTATGCCTTATTTGACTAAGAGTAGCAGCATCTGTCCTAAAGAATATCATGTGAATAAGTGTAACCCGCTGAGTATGTTATAGGTTCCCCACTGCATCTGATCTGCAGAGGACAGAAGACTGTTACGGGCCGAAGACTGTCTTGGCTGTTTAGCTCAACCTTTTGCAGCTCATGCCTTTTGCTCTAGAAATACCCACTGGGTCAGCCAAGATGGCAGCTGTCACATAGGAGGCGGGTCTTCTCAACTGCTGTGTGCTTCAGATACTTGGAATGTGCTTCCTTTGATCAGAGGAAGTACACAAACATAGTAACATTGGCTATTTGATCTACTGGCTGCTGCCTTTGACCAAAAGCAGGGTATGTTTATCCAGCTCTGTGAGGGAAGAGTCACAAAGCATTCAAAGCATCAAGTTCTGAACAAAGCCTCATACATCAGCTTCCTTTGTAGCAGATTTTGTTTCCCCAGATTAAGAAACATTTTCAAAGTAACCTGGAGGAAGTCACGTGAGAGAGACACTGATGACTTTTACTGCATTCAGAGGTATAAGCTGAGGCTCCTCTTTCAAGCTGGATGTTGCTTTTTCTCACAAGAGGGTCACTATTATTTAAATGACACAACAACAGGGTGAGTTCAGGATCTATAAAAGCCAGATTTTTGTGTTCTCTTATGGTGAATAGAAACATTTGCCTTTGTTCACCTAGGTTGAAATTCACCTCTTTGTAGAAAGTCAGAACAAAGCCTGTTCATCACTTATATCCCACGTGAGCCCTCAGGAGGACAGAAGTGGTGCGTAAACCTGGTGCTTGCTTTCTGCATAGGGGTGACTTCTACCCCTACTGCTTTTGCTTTCAGAAAGGACAAGGCTGATACTGTACAAGGAAGGATCTGGAGAGTTCAGATTTAGTGGTGGTTTAGGACTGTTTGATTTTTCATGGTGCAGAAAAAAGTATCTTAAATGATTTTAAAGAAGGAAAGGGATGCTTGTTTTACTTTGGTTGTTTATGTAAATTCTGACAGCACTGAATCCATTGAATGGATTTACTCAGACTTTCCACTAAATTCACCCTTTGGCTGAGACCAACCATGGAATGTTTCAGCCCAAAGGGAAAGTGTTTGAGAAGGTTATAAGCCATTCTAAAACTCAGGTTTACAATGAAAAGTCCAGATCCTGAAGTCAGAGCTGTGTCTATGTGCAATCCCATTGACTTCAAATGAACTCCATGCAGATGCTAGGATCCACCCCCAGTGATCTGATTGTGGCCCAAGTCTGTGTTACTTTAGTGTAGTATTTACTACCTCCGAACACTATATCATTTTTGTAGTATCATAAAGGTAAGATACAATTATTAGTGTTTGAAATAAGTTAAACCATACGACCATTGAAATGCAAGTTGGTACCAATGGCAGCAAATGGGTTAATAAATAATCAGTGGGTGCCTCATGAAAAACTGTCTGTTGAAGATTTTTATGAGAAGGGGAGTTTTGTTTTTTAAGAGTGCTTTTGGCCCCAATTGCTGCTTATTCCTTGTCTGAAATCATAATTAGTGATAGATGAACAGCAAAAGATTTGGAGGTTCTATCTGGATCAGTCCCTTTCCCATCCAAAGTTTAGATATTTACCAGGAGACAGAAAAAATATGTAATAATTTAAGCTCTCCCTTTTTCCTCCCTCCATTACATTTCATTCTTCTCCCTCCCAACCCACTCCAGCATTTCTCTGATTCACTCATGTATCCACCAATCCACCATGTTCTCACGCCTTGACCTTCAAAACCTCGTCCTCCATGTAAGACTTTAAGTATAGTCTAGGTCAGTGGTTCTCAAAGCCGGTCCACCGCTTGTTCAGGGAAAGCTCCTGGCGGGCCGGACTGGTTTGTTTACCTGCCACTTCCGCAGGTTCGGCCGATCGCAGCTCCCTCTGGCCGCTGTTCGCCGCTCCAGGCCAATGGGGGCTGCGGGAAGTGGCGCGGGCCAAGGGACATGCTGGTCGCCATTCTCACAGCCCCCATTGGTCTGGAGCGGCGAACCGCAGCCAGTGGGATTCGCGATTGGCCGAACCTGCGGACACAGCAGGTAAACAAACCGGCCCGACCTGCCAGGGGCTTTCCCTGAACAAGTGGCAGACCGGCTTTGAGAACCACTGGTCTAGGTGGCCTCAAGCAGCAGGAGCTAGTGAACTTTTAAGTAACAAAGATACACTAATGTTCATGGTACAGAACAAAAGGAGAATACCATGGTACCATGCTGACAGATGGTAAATAAAGATATTGTTTCTAAAAAGAATATATTTATACATATAGGCTTCCAAGGGAAGTTGTGGAATCCCCATCATTGGAGGTTTCTAAAAACAGATTGGATAAACACATGTTAAGGATGGTCTACGTTTACTTGATCTGGCCATAGTGCAGGGGGATAGAATTGATGACTTCTCAAGGTCCCTTCCAGCCTGACATTTCTGTGATTCTACGATATAGCTCAGTTTTTGGCTGCTCACTAAGTATAAAATAAAATTGATAAATGCACTACGAACATGTTATTTGATAAAGAAGTGGGAAAAACAGGACTTTCATTTGGAAGTCATCACTAGACTCTCATTTTTACCTGTATATTCATCAAGATTTAGTCATAGATTATATGGATTCTCTCAGCTTCATCTACAGGACACTTGTAATAAAGAAACAGAACTGAAAACCTCATATATTCAGAAAAATAGAAATGGGTTTCTCACTGATGTATTTGCCTTTCTTTAATTTAAATTTACATATGCTGCTTTAAAGTCCGAAATAGAATCACATATTAGCCTGGGATTACTTCTGACTGGAATTTCATAACCACTAAAGGATTTAACAGTGAAAATCCCTTTTGAGGAACTTGGGTCTTTCACAATACGTGCTTACAGTTGGCTGACACCAATTCTACTTAATACCAGTAGGCAAAAAAGTAATCTGCTTTATTTCATGCTAGCTGCTTTCTATTGTACACTGCTTTTAGGGCCTGTATTCCATTTACAGTACCATTAACTATGATTAGCATGCCATAGCTGATAACTATGTCTGCTGCTAGATGCAAGACAAAGTTACAGGGTGTCAACCCAGAACCTTACACAGACAGTGTGAAATTCACCCTTGTACACAGGGACAGTACAAATCTTATGCACACTTAAGTTCCCCTCATGGGGATTAAGTCAGATTCAAAGGGTACATAGGCTTGGTGCGGGGACCCTGCTCAAGGGTGAATTTCACCCAAAACAGTGACTGATAGGATGGCCCAGTCTGACTAGGTTATGCTGTCATGTGGAAGATTCAAGGGCTGGTGGCCAGGTTCTGTTTGTTCCCTGGCTGGCAGAGTATGTGGTGGCACCATACTCAGATGCTGGCCAACTTTCTTTAGTGACCCCTTCCTTGGCCAATGCAAAGGTGGCGTTGAAAGGCTCCAGAAAAAAACCTTCTGTAGCCCTTTTCAATGTGGTAAACGTAGGGCTCTTGATATCTGTGAGAGGCTCAGAGGATGCTCTAGGTGGAAACATGTGTCTGAAACAGTAAGGAATTTAGGTAGTTTGCTAAAATGTAGTGTACTTGCTTTGGTATGACTCCTGGGTGATTTAACCCTCTCCTCACTCTATCTCCCCTCCTGCCCTTCTCCCTTGCCATTGGCCCCACCCCCATCCTCCCATCCACACTGGTTCCCAAGCTTGCTATAAGTCTTAGAACCTCTCTCTCCTTTTGCCAAGTCGTACCCATTCTATTTCAACATCTTAATTCACCTCTACAAATCCCTCATCATCTTTCTCTCCCCTTTGGTGTCATATGAAGGAAGAGAGTCATAGGCAGCGACTCTGTGGGTGCTCCAAGGCTGGAGCACCCATGGAAAAAACTTAGCGGGTGCTTAGCGCCCACTAGCAGCCAGCACCCCTCCCAGTGCCAACCACGTGCCTTCTATCCAGCCAATCAGTGCCTCCCCTCCCTCCCAGCACCTACCGCCCACCACGATCAGCTGTTTTGCGGTGGGCAGGAGGCTCTGGGAGGGGGGAGGAGTGGGGATGGGTCATGCTACGGGGATGGGGCAGAACTAGCCAGAAGAGGCGAGCAAGAGGCAGCATGGGGTGGGGTCAGAAAGAGGCAGGACAGGAGTGGGGGCTTGGACGAAGGGTGAGGATGGGGCCTAGGGTGGAGCAGGGGGTTGAGCAACCCCCCAGGCCTGGAGGAAGCCAGCACCTAAGAAGAGAGTGGTCCTGAGACTGCCATGTTTTGCCTCTCCTCACCAAAAGGGAAAAACCATGATGCATCATGGGAGAGGTATTCCAGCTGGTGATCCTCACCCATAGAAGAGGATGGGAGCCACCTGAACTACAACTCCCGTAAGGCCCCACAGCAGCATTTCAGAATCAAAGTATTTTGTTTTTTAGCTGAAAACAGAAAATTTTGAGTTTTCAGCCATTCTGTTTTTTGACAGATACTTGAATTTTTCCCTTTGGGGGTTAAGGGGGGCGGGGGGACCAAAAGTCAGGCCCCAAAGATGGTTGCTGACCTCTTTTGAAAATTGGCCCCTACGTGTTTATGAGTGGTGATTATTGATCGTTATCATTAAAATGACTACAATTATTGAAATTCAACAGGCATCCGCATGTGCAACTTCTGATGACCCCAGGAGCTGCCCGTTTTACCAGCAGCTTTTGGTCCTTAGCCTCTGTACACTTGCTCAGTGGTTTGCGCACATATTTACTATCCATTTAAAACCACTACACAAAGCTTAACATGAAACGGTGCCAACGATAAATTGAGTCCATTATTCCCATGTTTCCCTTTACCTTGAGGCCAAGTCCATCACTGAGTCCAGATCAGGCCATGGCTGTCTGGCACTCTTGTGCTGTTGTCACAGCTTCTGGCACAACCTCCACTTAAGATATTAGATTTGAGGACTTCAATAACTCATCCAGAGGTTATGGGCCTACTACAGGAGTGGGTAGGTGAGGTTCTCTGGCCTGCATTATGCAGGAGGTCAGGCTAAGTCCCTTTTGGCCTTAAAGTCTAAGAGTCTGTAGGATAGGTTCAGGATAGGTCCAGGTGCCACCATGGTGAGGGTGCAGCATGTGTTCCCTTAATCTGTGATCAGCTCTTCTGGGCTATGGATTTATCCCTTACCCAGCTATCTCTTAGGAACAAGCAGGAGTGCTTGTCTGAAACAGTCTTTGTGCTCAGGGGAGTGCAAAAACTGCCAGTGTGTCCCACCCACCTGACTCATCAGAGTGCACTGAAAGAGTCCCTTTCTCTCAAGCTATTTGTATTGGGATAGAATCCCTTTGTGCCATGAAGTTCTTCTGGCTCCAAAAAATAATTGGCAACTTCCACCTCCTTCAGTCTCCTCCTATCTTGTCTGTTTCCATTCTTCAAAGCTCTGTCAGCAGTGTACAAAAGCTAAAGGAACGTTACCGATAAACTATGGGCAAAGTGTCAACCTTGTATTTCAGAAGCCTGCAGCTCCTAGAGCAACAGTTTGGGTCTGCAGAATGATAAGGAGGCTTTATGGAATGCTGCTATCAGCAAAAAGTTGGTACACTAAGTTCTTCTATGTAGATTTTGGCCTTCCTCACTCACTCTATGTAACAAGGAGATTAAGGCAAGTCAGAATGGTAGATCAGCACAAGAGCTCAATTTCTTAGCATGGCCTGAAGGATTTCTTTTCTCCCATTTGTGGCGTTTACATCTGAAAAATACAGCTTCTGTGTTGTTTGACTTTGAGGGGAAATGTAAACAAGCCAAATGTTTTCAAACTACCAAATCTAGGTCTTCTGCCAGCTTTGGGGGAGAAAGACAGTCTACAGCATTTAGAAAATCAAAAATGGGTATTTTATGTGTCCGTGGGCAAAAAGAGAAAAAGCATTCACCAGGAAGGCAAAGCACAGCTTTCTGTCTAAGGGCCTGATCCAACTCCCATTAAAGTCAATGGAAGTCTTTCCACTGAGTTTAGTAAGGTTTGGAGCCAAATGTTATTTGGGATAGTTTGTCTCTTTAACAGGCTATATAGAATCACTACACATTACATCCCCCCAAGGGGTGTGGTAAGTTATTCGTCCCTCTGTGCATGTTTTTTAACTCCACTTAATGCTAACAGGAGTCTATTTATGTTTTATATATAGATGAAATTCACCTCTCTGCAAAGGGCCAGCACAAGATCTATGTATCTTTAAAGTAAGACTTGAGCCTGGCAGTAGATGCAGCTGTACCCAGCCTCTCCTACTCTCACCAGGGTTGGAGGAAGCTCAATATCATCCATGCTTACTCCTCTGGACAGCAAGTGGAGAAGAGAGAAGGCGGTGAGAAGCTGTAGAGGAAGAGGAGGTTTCACAGATGCTTCATGGCAAATTAATGGGGGCCTGGAGGAGGAGCAGTCAGGCCATCTGGGAGCAACTACTTCCTAGCCACGTCTGTCACTCAACTGTAGAATAGCTCCCAACTCTTTCTTTCCACAGAGCCTGTTCAATCTACCCCTGACTTTCTGTCTTCATGTTGTACATAGTCTGTTGAAATAGATTCTCTTTTGCTTTCTGTTATGTGGGAGGAATAGTGTCACATTATTATAAGATTTGGATTTTCCCCTGTGTCCAGTGAGGGCTTTGTCACATAGAAAAAATGTGTTGTGCTGAAGAACTTGAACCCTCACCCTTCTATAACAGGCTCACTTTGGATGAGCCCCAGTTATGAACAAAACACAAGCTAAGGCACTTGGAAAGTCTAATGGGCCAAATTCACACCTCTCTAAATCTGCTGTCTTCAAGTTCACTAGCAATTAGGTAACTTGACGGTAACCAGATTAACTGTAGCAATGTCTGTTCAGCATTATCTTCTTAACCTAATACTTCAAACAGAACTTTAAAAAAAAGGACCAAGAGAGGTTATTTTCCCTTTTTTGGGGGCCAAATCAAGCTTTTAATCAATCCTTACTTGGGCAAAATTCCCATTGAGCCAGATTCTCAGATAATGCAAATTAACATAGAAGTCAATAGAGTTATGTAAATTTTCACCAGCTGAGAATCTGGCTCAATGATTTCAAGGAATGAGTAAGGACTTCAGGATTTGTCCCACTGCACGTATGTAAATGTTTTTTTTCAAAACTCTTCACTATACAATCGTATAAAGGAAGGCTCCAAATTCTAAATAACATGTGAGGTTTGGGAACAAACTGACAAATTAAAAAGTAATAAGTCACCAGGACCAGATGGTATTCACCCAAGAGTTTTGAAGAAACTCAAATGTGAAATTGTAGATTTACTAACTGTGGTTTGTAACCTATCATTTAAATCAGCTTCATAACAGATGACTAGAGGATAGCTAATGTGACACCAATTTTTTAAAAAGGCTCCAGTGGGATCCTGGCAATTACAGACCAATAAGCCTAACTTCAGTATTGGGCAAATTGGTTGAAACTATAGTAAGGAATAGAAATATCAGGCACAGAGATGAACACGATTTGTTGGGAAAAGTCTAGAGGGCTTTTGTAAAGGGAAATCATGCATCAGCAATCTATTAGAGTTCTATGAGAGGGTCAACAAACATGGACAAGGGTGGTTCAGTGGATATTGTATACTTGGACTTTCAGAAAGCCTTTGACAAGGTCTCTCACCAAAGGCTCTTAAGCAAAGTAAGCAGTCATGGGATAAGAGGGAAGGTCCTTTCATTATCTGGTTAAAAGACATGAAACGAAGGGTAGGAATAAATGGTCAGCTTTCAGAACAGAGAAAGGTAAATAGTGGTGTCCCCCAAGGGTCTGTACTGGGACCAGAACTATTTAGGTATTCATAAATGATCTGGGAAAAGGGGTAAACAGTGAGGTGGCAACATTTTTGGATGATACGAAATTACTCAAGACAGTTAAGTCTAAAGAAGACAGTGAAGAGTTACAGAGGGATCTCAAAAAACTGGATGTCTCATCAACAACATGGCAAATGAAATTCTTTGTTGATAAATGCAAAGTAATGCACATTGGAAAACAACTATACATACAAAATTACTTGCTACCACTCAAGAAAGAGATTTCGGAGAAATTGTGGATAGTTCTCTGAAAACATCCACTCAGTGTTCAGTGGCAGTCAAAAAAGCGAACAGAATGTTAGGAATCATTAGGAAAGAGATAATAAGACAAAATATCATAATGCCTCTATATAAATCCATGGTACTCCCACATCTTGATTACTACATGCAGTTCTGGTTGTCCCATCTCAAAAAAGATATATTAAAATTGGAATAGGTACAGAGAAGGGCAACAAAAATTAATAAGGATATGGAACAGCTTCCGTATTAGGAGAAATTAAAAAGACTGGGACTTTTCAGCTTGGAAAAGAGACTAAGGGGGGATATGATAGAGGTCTATATAATCATGACTAGTGTGGAGAAAGTGAATAAGAAAGTGTTATTTACTCCTTTACATAACACAAGAACTAGGGGTCACCCAATGAAGTTAATAGGCAACAGGTTTAAAACAGATAAAAGGAAGTACTTCTTCACACAATGCACAGTCAACCTGTGGAACTCCTTGCTAGGGGATGTTTTGAAGGCCAAAAGGATAACTGCATTCAAAAAAGAATTAGATTAGTTCACAGAGGATAGGTCCATCAATGGCTATTAGTCAAGATGGTCAGGGACACAACCCCATGCTCTGGGTGTTCCTAGCCTCTGATTGCCAGAAGCTGGAAGTGGACGACAGGGGATGGATCACTCGATGACTGCCTGTTCTGTTCATTCCCTCTGAAGCACATGGCATTGGCCACTGTTGGATGGCAGGATACTGCGCTAGAAGGACCATTGGTCTGACTCCTTATGGCTGTTCTTATGTTGTGATGATTGTCACCCTGACTGACACACCAACAATTGAACTAAGGACCTCCAAGGCTAAAAGCATGAGCTGCTGCAGCTTAAACTATAGCTCTCTAAATGGGTATGTACTGCATTCATATCTTCTGTGGCTTGAGCACAGAAGGGGGCCTGTAACAAACACTGATCGATAAATCCCAATGGAAAGTGCTCAATCCAACAGGCTGGGATTTTAAAAAGAGCAAAAGGAAATTAAGTGCACAGCGTCCATGACTGCCCTGGCCTTAATTTTCAGGTCTACATGCTTGCTTAATTTTATTTTCTATGGTAGTTCACATTCTTTTATAGGCCAAATACATCATGTACCAAACAACGTGTGGGGTTCAGAATGAGGAAGATATTTGTCCCTTTGTTTTTGAAGCTGTTGTGGCTTATCAATTTAAAAAGAACTCTTGACTGGTCTCCTGAGGCCCCAAGTGCTGTTTCATTGCTTAGGCAAACTCCCTGGGAGAGGAACAAAGGCTTAATGTGTGACAGGGTTTGCTGTGCAGGGGTTTCTTTGTAATCTGATTGCTAAGGGAAACTGTTCCCAAATGCCAATCCAATGAAAACCCAGTTTCAGGTACACAATAAAGAAAAGAGGGGAGGAAGAGGAAAGAAGGAAAATAAGAACAGGGTATTGTAATGGAATCATATAAAATGGAAGGGTTTATGTTTCTTTAGCAGCTCTTGTGGGGGTGGGGGGGTGCCATTGTTTTTCACAAAGGTTCTCGACAAAATTGTTCCAGAAGCTCCAGCTACAGGGAGAATAGACATTGTGTGGTTGGTATGGCAATTACCCAGCAAGATACAGCTTTATACAGATGATGAGCTCTTTGTTTTGTTTTGGGGGAGGGGAGGTGTGTGTGAACTAGTCTTTTATTTATTTATTTTTTAACAATTATACGCTGAATTCGTAAGGACCATTTCTCCAGCAAACAATCTCCGTAGCCATCAGTTCCAAGCAGGTTAGTTAGACTGAATCCTCACTTTGCTGTGTGCAGTATGCATCTGCTAGGAGTTGTTTGCTCTGTATTGAGAGAAGTTTTTCCTCTCTCTTGCAGAGGCAACTAGCATAATCCTCCAAACTCATCCCTGAGCTAACACAAGGGCTGGTGCAGGGTATGATGGGAGACGGTCTGTTTTCCCAAGTCCAGGTTTGCTAGGGCCTCTATGGCCCCCTGTGGAATTTAACATGCGTGCTGCCATATAGTGCCTGTGGGGGCTTGCACTGGTGGGGAATTGCCAAGGTACAGGATCGCCCTTTTGCAAGACTCCTTTCACCTTTACTCCATTCTTCCCTGTCTGACTCCCAACATATCCCAGCCTTCCCCAGAACACTCTGTGTACCGGGGGCATCTGTGCTGCCTTCATAATTATCCTCCATTTCACTCTTGCTCACTAGAGAGCCCACATGCCTACTTCTGACCCCTTTGCTGTGGTAGAGCAAAGAAACGTTAGGGCAACCCTGAATGCAGTCCTTTTTTGCCAGATGCAACATGCTATAGAAGATATACACACATTCACTGTTTTTTTTTCTCATGGCAGCTTTATTTTAGTTCTTTCTTGTGCTGTTGCTCCATAGGATGAAGTAAAGACAGTTATGACTGAATGTATTTGTTTGCCCTTTGTGCATAGAAAACTAACAATAAAAAAAATGAGCTAAATGCAAATGTGGTAATGTGTTGCAAGTTCTGCAGAAAAAGTACAGTTAATACTTTTTGCCTTTAATTTGCTCATTGCTATATTTGAGGCAGTATGTTAAATGTGGTTGTTGAAAATTAGCTCTCTTACAAATAGCTGGTAAACTAACTGTGTTTAGCTCCTCTAGGCTAGACAGCTGTACCATCAGATTCTATTTACTTGACATAGTTTGCAGGTCACTCACAAAAGTTATTTTATTTAAACATAGACAAGTCCCCTCATAGCCCCTCCCCTCCTTTAGTTTGCAGGCTCTTTGGTGCAGGGAATGTCCATGCATGTTTATACAGCACCTAACACAATGAGGTCAGCCTGTATGAGGCCATTTTATTCTGCTTCCAGAATAGAAATATTAAATAATAATACTGGTATTTCTTATTGTTGTTACCGATAACACAAGTTGAGAGTGGACTAGATTCTGTTCTGTGCGTCTTCAGAGCTAAAAGCCTTGACTTTTAATAGGGAAGAAATAGGGTCTTTTGGTTAAGGCTCAGGGCTATGAGTCAGAAGTCCTAGGTTCCACAGTCCCTTTAACGCTTTGTGCCTCAATTTCCCTATCAGTAAAAGGGAGACAATTCTGCTCTGCCTCCTGGAGGGTTTGTGAGTAGACCTGATCAGGAATTTTATTTTTGGCTGAAATTCCAGTTTTCGTTTGGTGAAAACTGACAAATTTATTAATTTTTCAGTTTTTTGACAAAAAGCCCCCAAAATGTTATCCAAAATGGACATTTCCATTTTGATGAGAAAAGGTTTTGAGCAAAAACTTTCAACCAGATCTAGTTTTGAGGTCCAACTTGTGAAGGGCTTACCTACTATAAATAAATAATACCCCAGGACTTTGTGAAGTTCATTTCCTGAACTGGATCCAGATAGAAAGCTTGCAAATAGCCCTGTGACAGGTTCGGTCACAGAGACCCCCTTGCGACTGTCACATGATGTTCTGAATTTACCTCTGAGCCCATTTTCTCTGCCAGCTTGGGACTCCAAAACCCTGCCTTGTTGAGCCAGACATGCTAGCCTGATGCAACACAGACCCAGGTCTGGTCCACGCCCCCAAAGCTGCAGACTTTAAAAATCTGCTCAGCAGGCTGCCTTCTCCAGCACTCAGACACTCAGCTCCCAATGGGATCCAAACCCCAAATAAATCTGTTTTACTCTATATAAAGCTTATACAGGGTAAACTCATAAATTGTTCACCCTCCATAACATTGCTAGAGACATATGCACAGCTGTTTGCTCCCCCAGGTATTGATCACTTACTCTGGGTTTATCAATAAACAAGTGATTTTACTCAGTATAAAAAATAGGATTTAAGTGGTTCCAAGTAATAACAGACAGAACAAAGTAAGTCACTAAGCAAAATAAAACAAAACATTCAAGTCTAAGCCTAATACATCAAGAAACTGATTACAGATAATATCTCACCCTCAGAGATGTTCCAGTAAGCTTCCTTCACAGACTGGACTCCTTCCTAGTCTGGGCCCAATCTTTTCCCCAGTACAGTCCTTATTGGTTCCAGAAGGCAACTTAGGTGAAAAGCAGTGGCTTTCTCATGGCTGGGACCCCCTTTGTCCTGCTCCACCCCCTTTTATAGCTTTGGCACAAGGCAGGAATCTTTTGTGTCTCTGGGTTCTCGCCCTTCCTTCTAAATGGAAAAGCACGAGGTTTAAGATGGATTCCGGTATCATGTGACATGGTTACATGTCACTGTAAGACTTCATTTTTCATTACCCATGGGCTGGTCTACAGGTACACAGGCAGGTTTGCAGGTAAACAGAGCCATTTACAACCAGTTGTCCTAGTCAATGGACGCCATCAAGATTCTAAACCACCATTAATTGCCCACACTTTGCATAATTACAATAGGACCTCACATAGTTATACTTCATATTCCTAGGTTTCAGAGTAGCAGCCATGTTAGTCTGTATTTGCAAAAAGAAAAGGAGTACTTGTGGCACCTTAGAGACTAACCAATTTATTTGAGCATAAGCTTTCGTGAGCTACAGCTCACTTCATTGGATTCATCCAAGTAATAACAGACAGAACATCTGATGAAGTGAGCTGTAGCTCACAAAAGCTTATGCTCAAATAAATTGGTTAGTCTCTAAGGTGCCACAAGTCCTCCTTTTCTTTTTTCATATTCCTAGTTTCAGATACAAGAATGATACATTCATACAACTAGGATGAACACATTCAGTAGATTACAAGAGACCTTTTCCATAAAGCATATTCCAGTTACATCATATTTACACTTATAAACATATTTTTATAAAGCATATGGAGTGCAATGTTACAAGCCCCTCTCTCTGAAATGGGCTAGTCAGAGCTGCAGATCCAGGACACACCTGGACTATAGAGGAGTTTATTCCCATATGTGAACTTTACAGAAAGCCTATTTGATCTTAGACTATACTATGTTGCAGAAGCAACACTGAGTAAGCTAGATACTGATCTTGTGCCAGGTAAAATAAAAGAAAAGCAACATTAATGACAATGAGCTATGTTATACAGTCAGTGATCTCATGCTTAAAATAAAGGACGTGGATGAAGGCTGCTGTTCCGAGGTGCAGGAGTCAGTGGTTTCTAAGATACCAGACTCACAGGAACGGACACTGAATTAGTAGAATACAATAAACCTCCATATCTTGAAAAGACAGACATAACAGTACAAACGTACTATCAGCTCCCTAAAAAACAGAGAGAAGGTTTCTTTTCAACCTCTCCTTGGGTCATTTGATTGTAGTGTAGTGGGTGACATTACCTGCCACTCCACCAACTGACTTCTGGTAATCTTCTTTCCCAGTTGCCATGCCAGTGCTTGACTAGTTAGGTCATCAGTTATAAAGGTTGCATCCCATGTCTGCCTAACTTAGTATTATACAGATAACCCTGGATCCAGGAAGATGAACTGTAAGTAACCCAGCAGGGCTTTTCCACCTTGAATATCTGTGATCCAATGTACATTTAGACAACAGCTTTGGTAGCTTTTATTTATATATAAGTATTTCCCCCAAATCATGGAGAATGCTGTAGTAGGCTGGGCAACATCTTGTTCTGGGTTTTTCCCCCCAATATGGTAACATTTCTCAGAATAGTTGCTTAAAAACAAATCAGAGAAGTGAGTAGAACTAATCACACATGAGAAGTAATGAATATGCTTTAGGGCTTGCAAGTATAACCCTTCTGCCCATCAAAGTTGGCAGCAACAAGGGCCGGGTTCAGTATCTAGGGGTTCCATTCCAATAACACAATGCAAATCCAGCTCAAGCCCCCACTCAGTGACCTGGGACAAATATATACCACCCCTGCTGGGCGCCTCCAAGAGGCAATACTTCCCCTCTCGCAAGCACAGAGTCTGAGTGTCGCAAAACCTTTTAATAACAGAGAGAAACAATGTGGCATTATGTTGGGGAAACACCACCAACAGGATTCATAACACAACCCATGAGCAAAAAACCCACCCCAAGCAAATTGGGGCATGTCCTTTCCCTTTGGTTCTTGAGTCCAGCAACCCAAAATCACCCAAAGTCCCAAAAGTCCAATGGCCCAAAAGTCTCTGTCCCTGGTCAGTGCAGCCCCAGAGTTCGAAAGTTTATCTACAGAGTTTTACCTCCCAAGCTGGGTGGAGATGGGGGGTGGTGATTAAGGGGCACCTTACGTGGTCCAAAGCCAATTGCCCCACCTCTCCATGGGGCTCCGCTCCGCTCCACCAGCCATCCCACGAATCACTCCACTCTGCCAGCCACCCTCATGAGCTGCTCCAGGCATCCCACAAACTGCTCCACTCCACCAGCCGCTCTGCTCTACCAGCCGTCCCATGAGCCGCTCCAGCCATCCCACAAACTGCTCTGCTCCAAGAGCCACTCTGCTCCACCAGCCATCCCGCAAACTGCTCCACAATATATCTTCAGGCTCCCCCACTACTTAACACAACACTCAGTGATTTCAGCTCTTAGTAAGTTTAGCTCTTTTGTGATTTCAGCTTGTAACAGGGGAGCCTCAGTGCTGGTGCACCATTAGCCCAAAGTGAATTCAGCTCAGCAGCCTGTAATTAGATTCCTAACAGGATCAAAATTAACTCTGATATACCACAGTGGGGAGAAAGAAGTGCAATTAGCATGTAAGGCCCTCTCCATGGAGCCCATACCACCAGGTATCAATACCTATCCCCAGCCTCTCTTCATTCACTGGGTTTTGGAACCCATGACCCTTGCCTAGCGAGTGCTGCTTAGTTGATGGTGAATCCCTCCATCATAACAAAAGGCCAAGTACAGTTCCACTGTCTTTGATTCACATAATCAAGATAATAACAATTTATTTCTGCCCCAATAACAGATAAACTGGGGCTCCTACAGCAGCCAAAGTGACCATCTAGGTGGGGTGGGTGTGCCTATGCAGATGAGATCAGCCCCTGAAGTTCTTCTCCACAACCCACCATGACTCGCTACCAGATGTCAGGGTAGAGCTCATCCAGACTCTGCTTACACAAGATTCAAGTCTCTGATGGACACATAGTTTAATATAATTAGTTTTGGCTTTGGGGGAGTTTAATTTGGGAGGGAATAATTCTACAGTTGGGGTGAAGGAGGAAACTTTTGTCTTGTCAATAAATCTTCTTGGCCAGGTATCTTTGTAGGAATATAAGAACAGCCATATTGGATCAGACCAATGGTCCTTCTAGCCCAGTATCCTGTTTTCTGACAGTGGCCAATGCCATGTGCTTCAGAGGGAATGAACAGAACAGGCAACCATCCAGTGATCCATCCCCTGTCATCCACTCCCAGCTTCTGACAAACAGAATAGCGACACTCAGAGCTTGGGGTTGCATCCCTGCCCATCCTGGCTAATAGCCATTGAGGGACCTATCCTCCATCAACTTTATAACAGATTGGCCTTTAATATTACAACAATATTAATGTTCTAACAGATTGGCCTTTTTTTTTTCAATGGGTAAATGAAAAAGACAAAAAAACATGAAGCATATTTTCAACATTGTTTCCATTATCTCATCAAAATTCACTGTTTTGTATCTGAAAAGTTTTGATCAGTTCTACTTTTTTATTAATAATAATTTGACTATCCCAACAGTATAGGAGGAAACCATTAGGCTTTTTATTATGAGCTATTACTACTGTCAGTTGCCAGACCAGAATTTCTCTTTCTTATGTTTGTTTATATCTACGCTGCAGGAAAGGGCCCCTCATTCTGTGGTTCTTGATCTGTGTTTCCCAGGAAATATCAAGAGACAGAAGGAATCTTGAAGAATCACCATTGACACCACAGAACCTTTAATGCATATGCAATTTTCTGTAAATATAACTCCACTCTGAAGATTTCACAGGTTCTGTAAGGGTCTTATTTCCCCTCCTTTTTATGATTTGCATGGAAAATTTTGTGTAATAACTGCAACCAGAGACTGACCGGGGTCCTCTAGAGCTAAAGGCAGGAAATGTCTATGGAGTGAGCTCAAGAGCCCAACTCTCCAAGTGAGTGCTATAACAGACTCACATCCTTTGTGAACTGGGCACCGATGGAACATGAAACACACACTATTCTATTTTATCCCATATAGGTCCTTATACAGTCTTTATCACTGAGATATCTGAGCACCTTCCAGTAGTTCATTAAGCAATGGGACTAATCTGAATCTGTCATGTGGTTTGTCCTCTCTCTGATCCTCTCTTCAGGGGGAGAATTGTGCATGCACTGGAGTGTTTTGTTTTGGTAAGGGCTGACCAGTGGGTTACCTCTGCATTCCACAATGGCATGTGCATAAAGTGCTTCCCTCACATTCCACAGATGATTTGCTAAAGAATGAGTTGCTTTTTAAAAAGCACTCTACTCAAGTAGAGTATAGAATGCGTGGAATGTCAGCAGAGTGGGTAAGGTGAATGTGAACTAGTGAAGAACAATATTTTCCTGCAGGAGTACATTTCTTTCTGAAGAATGGAAAAGCACTTCAAGTTCATGCAAAAGCATGCTCACGGAAGCTACTAGATCGCATGCCCTGATTCTCATGGGTGACTTTAATTTTCCTGATATCTGCTGGGAGAGCAATACAGCGGTGCATAGACAATCCAGGAAGTTTTTGGAAAGCGTAGGGGACAATTTCCTGGTGCAAGTGCTAGAGGAGCCAACTAGGGGGGGTGCTTTTCTTGACCTGCTGCTCACAAACCGGGTAGAATTAGTGGGGGAAGCAAAAGTGGATGGGAATCTGGGAGGCAGTGACCATGAGTTGGTTGAGTTCAGGATCCTGACGCAGGGAAGAAAGGTAAGCAGCAGGATACGGACCCTGGACTTCAGGAAAGCAGACTTCGACTCCCTCAGGGAACGGATGGCCAGGATCCCCTGTGGGACTAACTTGAAGGGGAAGGGAGTCCAGGAGAGCTGGCTGTATTTCAAGGAATCCCTGTTGAGGTTACAGGGACAAACCATCCCGATGTGTCGAAAGAATAGTAAATATGGCAGGCGACCAGCTTGGCTTAATGGTGAAATCCTAGCGGATCTTAAACATAAAAAAGAAGCTTACAAGAAGTGGAAGGTTGGACATATGACCAGGGAAGAGTATAAAAATATTGCTCGGGCATGTAGGAATGATATCAGGAGGGCCAAATCGCACCTGGAGCTGCAGCTAGCAAGAGATGTCAAGAGTAACAAGAAGGGTTTCTTCAGGTATGTTGGCAACAAGAAGAAAGCCAAGGAAAGTGTGGGCCCCTTACTGAATGAGGGAGGCAACCTAGTGACAGAGGATGTGGAAAAAGCTAATGTACTCAATGCTTTTTTTGCCTCTGTTTTCACTAACAAGGTCAGCTCCCAGACTGCTGCGCTGGGCATCACAAAATGGGGAAGAGATGGCCAGCCCTCTGTGGAGATAGAGGTGGTTAGGGACTATTTAGAAAAGCTGGACGTGCACAAGTCCATGGGGCTGGACGAGTTGCATCCGAGAGTGCTGAAGGAATTGGCGGCTGTGATTGCAGAGCCATTGGCCATTATCTTTGAAAACTCGTGGCGAACGGGGGAAGTCCCGGATGACTGGAAAAAGGCTAATGTAGTGCCAATCTTTAAAAAAGGGAAGAAGGAGGATCCTGGGAACTACAGGCCAGTCAGCCTCACCTCAGTCCCTGGAAAAATCATGGAGCAGGTCCTCAAAGAATCAATCCTGAAGCACTTGCATGAGAGGAAAGTGATCAGGAACAGCCAGCATGGATTCACCAAGGGAAGGTCATGCCTGACTAATCTAATCGCCTTTTATGATGAGATTACTGGTTCTGTGGATGAAGGGAAAGCAGTGGATGTATTGTTTCTTGACTTTAGCAAAGCTTTTGACACGGTCTCCCACAGTATTCTTGTCAGCAAGTTAAGGAAGTATGGGCTGGATGAATGCACTATAAGGTGGGTAGAAAGCTGGCTAGATTGTCGGGCTCAACGGGTAGTGATCAATGGCTCCATGTCTAGTTGGCAGCTGGTATCAAGTGGAGTGCCCCAAGGGTCGGTCCTGGGGCCGGTTTTGTTCAATATCTTCATAAATGATCTGGAGGATGGTGTGGATTGCACTCTCGGCAAATTTGCGGATGATACTAAACTGGGAGGAGTGGTAGATACGCTGGAGGGGAGGGATAGGATACAGAAGGACCTAGACAAATTGGAGGATTGGGCCAAAAGAAATCTGATGAGGTTCAATAAGGATAAGTGCAGGGTCCTGCACTTAGGATGGAAGAATCCAATGCACCGAATGGGTGACTAGGGACCGAATGGCTAGGCAGCAGTTCTGCGGAAAAGGACCTAGGGGTGACAGTGGACGAGAAGCTGGATATGAGTCAGCAGTGTGCCCTTGTTGCCAAGAAGGCCAATGGCATTTTGGGATGTATAAGTAGGGGCATAGCGAGCAGATCGAGGGACGTGATCGTTCCCCTCTATTCAACATTGGTGAGGCCTCATCTGGAGTACTGTGTCCAGTTTTGGGCCCCACACTACAAGAAGGATGTGGATAAATTGGAAAGAGTCCAGCGAAGGGCAACAAAAATGATTAGGGGTCTAGAACACATGACTTATGAGGAGAGGCTGAGGGAGCTGGGATTGTTTAGCCTGCAGAAGAGAAGAATGAGGGGGGATTTGATAGCTGCTTTCAACTACCTGAAAGGGGGTTCCAAAGAGGATGGCTCTAGACTGTTCTCAATGGTAGCAGATGACAGAACGAGGAGTAATGGTCTCAAGTTGCAGTGGGGGAGGTTTAGATTGGATACTAGGAAAAACTTTTTCACTAAGAGGGTGGTGAAACACTGGAATGCGTTACCTAGGGAGGTGGTAGAATCTCCTTCCTTAGAGGTTTTTAAGGTCAGGCTTGACAAAGCCCTGGCTGGGATGATTTAACTGGGAATTGGTCCTGCTTCGAGCAGGGGGTTGGACTAGATGACCTTCTGGGGTCCCTTCCAACCCTGATATTCTATGATTCTATGATTCAGCAGCAGCCAGTTGGACAACATAGTGCAAAGGAGGGAAAATTACCAATCGTTATGATACTGGGGCAAACCCCTACTATTACAGAAACTGCCGTAGGATTTTTAATGTATATAGGAGCATGGTGACCAGCGTCAAAGATGTGGGGGCACATGTGACTGACCAGTAGTATGAATAGGGGCATTGTGGCCTGAATTTCCATAGACAGAAAAAAGTAGTTTCGGACAGGCCTGTTGGTAAATGACTTTGGGATTTCAATATGTTCCTTGCACCCTCATACATAGGTTAACCAAAGAGGCTTCCACACAAAGGCAGCTCCTGGCTTTGCTTTTGGACAGCAAGTGTATTTAACAGTGCTCGTATAAATGTATTATGTGCCACGGCTTTCCTTCCTTTTGGCATCATTAGTGTCTCTGGGCTAATGTGGTGTGTCTTGGACAGCTGTCTAGAGTCTTTCATGGTTTCAAGTCCAAAGATAATGTCTTTTCCAGATGTCACATTTGAGGAGGGATATACTTTCACTGAATATGATAATCAGGAAATTTCTGTTTTCTCAAATTACAGTGTCAGGCAACATTGCTCCATAGAAACTGATCAAATATATATGATGCACAAAAACTATGTTATAAAACATTATCAAGGATGCACAGTCAAATATTCAAAATTTAGGAAATGCCAGAATTAAGGTTGCACAGCCAACAGACATGTGGCTGGTAAGACAAAGGCACTGGGTGACTATGGGCATTAGACAGCTGAATTCTCCAGCAGAAGGAGGCAGGGAGGTAAGGTTATGTATTGTTTTTTGTTTCCTTAACTTTCAGGTACTCTACAAGGAAGAACCCAGCATGGGAGGAAAAGGGTGGATCACCTGCATTACTGTTACCTCTTCGTCTGCCTGGACCTGTGGGGGACCCAGCCAGACAGGCACTCTGATCCCAGAGGTTTCCACACAGGCCTGGGTTTTGACTTGCTTGGAATGTGGCCTGCATATCGCCACCAAAGAAAGTCAGTCAGGTGGAACCACCATGTGTGAGAGGAGTCTGTTGGTGGAGTCCTTCAGGAGGCAGACAAGAGAGCTGCAGGAGGAGGTGGAGTGCGAAGACTTGATCATCAGGCTGCACATGGAGACGTCTGGGATGGAGGCTGCTAGCTGACTACAGATGATTACAGCAGAACCACGAGAGGAAGGAGAACTGGCTGCCCTCTGAGGAGGAGACTGACTGCTGGCCACCTTGCCCAGTAGTCAGTGTTCCACCCTCCCACCCATGTCCCCCATCCATCCAGGTGAAGAATGGTATGCCCTACTGGCAAGAGCAGGTGAGGAGCTGATCTGATGGCTGCGGTGGAGGAGCTATTTGTCCCCAAGGCTGGGAGGCTCACAGCCACTCCACCCGAGAGGAGGAGACGTAGAGTGCTGGTGGTTGGGAATTCTCTTTGGAGGAGAATGGGGGCATCCACCTGCTGACTTGATGTGCTGCCTGCCTGGATCCCACATCTGAGACATTACAGAAAGGCGGCCAAAGCTCATCCGTCTATCGGATCGCTAACCTATGCTGCTCATCCATGTGGGCACTAATGATACTACCAGGTCTGACTCTGAACAGAGCAACAATGACTACAGGATTCTGGGAGCTAGGGTGAAGGACCAGGATCACAGGTTGTGTTCTTGTCCATCCTCCCAGTTGAGGGTAAAGGCCCAGGCTGGGCCATGTGCATCCTGTAGATGAATGCATGGCTACGCAGATGGTGTTGACAGAAAGAGTTTGGCTTTCTTGACCATGGGATGATATTCTGGGAAGAAGATCTGCTGGGAAGAGATGTCATCCACCTGACCAAGAAGGGGAAGAGCATCTTCATGCACCAACTCGTCAACCTACTGAGGAGGGTTTTAAATTATGTTCAAAGGGGACAAGTGACAAAAGCTCACAGGCCATACTTGAAGAGTAGTTATCAGTAGTTTACTATCAAACTGGGAGGGCATATCTAGTGGGGTCCTTCAAGGGTTAGTCCTGGGTCTGGTACTATTTGATATTTTATTAATAACATGGGTAATAGTCTGGAAAGTATGCTTATAAAAATTGCAGATGACACCAAGCTGGGAGGGGTTGCAAGCACCTTGTAAGACTGGTTTGGAATTCAAAACAACCTTGACAAACTGGAAAATTGGTCTGAATTCAACAAGATGAAATTCAATCAAGACAAGTGCAAAGTACTTCACGTAGGCAGGAGAAATCAAATGCACAACTACAAAATGGGGACAAACCGGCCAGGTGGTAGTACTGCTGATAAGAATCTGTGGATTATAGTGGATCAAAATTGAATGTGTGTCAACAATGTGTTGCAGCTGCAAAAAAAGGCTATTTTTTATTTCCTCCTCATTGTTCAGTGTATGGCCCCAAGCCTCATTTGCTGTCCACAGTTCAAACCCTGCTCTGAAGACAGAATTATTAATTTCCTTATTTTCAAGGGCGTTCATCACTAGAGTGTCTAAGGGCTTTGCAAACATCATTTATCTTCACAACACCCCTGTAAGGTTAGGGGCTGATATTATCCTCACTTTACAGGTGGAAAGCTTAGCACAGAGAGAGAAGTCAAATGATTTTAGGTGCCCAATTTGGGACCTGATTTTTTCAGAGTACTTAACATTATATATTCCAACCACTTCCCCCACTGATCTCAGCTGCTGCTGTGAGAGCTCAGTACATTTGCAAATCAGACCCTAGGGTCTCAAGTAAGGCACCCCAAAAATGAGAAACACACAATTAGTGTGTGTGGTGGTTTAAGTGACTAACCAAGTGTCTGATAGCAGTAGTAGGTTATCATCTTAGATGGGGACCAGTACTAGAGGGTATGAAACACACACTTTGCCAGTGGATTTCACAGATGTTTGCTGATAGCAGAGGAATAGTGACATTCAGGAATCTTGAGTTCCGTTCCTAGCTCTGGAGTGGAGTCTGCTTTACTAGGCACAGATCCTTCTGTCTGTTCCCCTAAAGCCCGACACCCTTCTACCTTACCCCTTCTATCCTGTCCCCTATATCAGTCCAGTCTCTTCCCCACTCCCGACTCATCATCTCAGTCCCAGTCTCCATGCCTCAGGCTTCTCATCCAAGTTCCAATCTTCTTGCCAAGCCAGTGCCAGACCTCCCTCGCCCCAGTTCCCTCTTCCCAGTCTCTTTGCCCAACCAGTCCCAGCTTCCCCTCTACCCCACATGTCCTGTAACAGAGTGTACTGTCACATGGGTGAAAATGCACACATTTACCTAAAGAGTTGTAGGTAGTAGACTACCCCTGAAAATGAGAACTTGGGTGTGGTCCATCTAGCTCCAATCATCCTCTCTGCTGGGAGTGGGAGAGGTCTGAGGCTGATATAAATCAGAACCAGCTCATTCCAAGGGTATCAAGAAGAGAAGCAATATTCTGGATGGGGACACTAAGGGAGTGTCTTGGGGGAAACAACAGCTCCTGAAATGGAAGCTCTACAGATGGTATGAGACCAGTGGATGAACAGAAGCAAAATGTTAGAAAACAAGGTACTGAACTGGGCAGACTTTGGGCACAGGCTGGGACCTGCCTCCATTAAAGCCTTTGGACTTTCTAGACAAGAAAAGATATTGGGTGAACAACACATGGAAAGCTTATGGGGAAGGCAGCTTAGGCAAAAATGATCATGAAATGACAGAGTTCATGATTCTAAGGAATGGTAGGAGGGAAAACAGCACAATAAAGATAATGGATTTGAAGAAGGCAGACTTATCAAACTGAGGGAGTTGGTAGGTAAAATCCTATGGGCAGCAAGTCTAAGGGGAAAAACAGTTAAAGAGAGTTGGCAGTGTTTCAAAGACATTATTAAAGGCACAAGAGCAAACTATCTGTCTGCCTAGGACAGATAGGAAGTATGGCAAGAGACCACCCTGGCTTCAATTATCTGAAACTCAAAAAGAGTTCTACAAAAAGTGGAAACTAAGTCAAATTACAAAGGATGAACATAGACAAATAACACAAGTATGTAGGGACAAAATGTGCATAATTACACACACGTAGCAGATTCTTTGCACTAGGCAGTGCAGAAAGGGAGGAGGGGTGGCTCTAGCATCCTGATTCACTGTTTGGCTCCAGCCCCAAATGCAGGTTGGACAATGTTTCCCAAGGCGCCATCCACCAGCTGAGGATAGCTGTGGTGTTAATTACAGCCCTGCCAATTTCTTGGGGAAGGCACACACCCAGCTGGATTTTAGGGCATTGTTTATTAGGTGGCCATCTTGGTCTGGATAAGAACAAGGTGACCTCCATGTTGTGACAGTTTCTTGTTCCCCTATTCTGGGCAAAAGGCGGGAAAGTGAAAAGAGCGGGAATCAGTTGTTGCTAAGTAACCGGTTTCTATATAAACAAATGAAGGGAGGGGCCAGGGGCTCTTGAGCGCTGGAATCTTTGGGCTCAGGTGTCCAAAAAGCTCTCTCTCTCTCTGTGGTGTGGTACACCTCCCACATTGGTTACTGGCCTGCAGTAGCCACTCACTGAACAAAGTTGTCATCTTGGGGTTTATTAGTTATTTTCTTTTGGGAAGCTGGCGTGCACACTCAGACTAGATCCAGTTAGTTAGATCTGACACTCACCCATAGACGATGCAGCGAGGGATAGGATGGGTCTAAGATAGGGTTACCTACCTGTCTTCAACATCTGTGATCCACCGTTGGGGTCCATCGCTGATCTCACCAGCCCAGATTCTGCAGCCTCGCCACCAGCAGTACCTGGAGGAGGTAGAAAAACATCTTTGATTTATTGAGTGTGTATGTGCATTTGTCCTTAATCCATCCCTCTCCCCTTCCTTCCTTCTCCTTTAGTAAATAAAGTGTTGTTGTGAGTTCATATCCATGTGATGGTTTCTTTTATTCCAGCTCTGATAGATGGGCTTAAGGGGGCACTCAGTGAGAGGTATACTGTAAGGCTCCCCAAAGTCTTCTGGTCAGATAGGCTCCCTAAAAATCCTTACAGTGGTGTGCCCTCAGCATGTCTATTTGCTGACCTTCCTCACCCCTAGACAGACTCTCTGTTGTGGTTTGGCAGGGGGCAGGTATAAGAGCCTGTCATGCCAGCACTAAGCCAACTGGTGCTTTCCCCAAGCTGAAGAACCTCTGGCTAGGGGAATGCATTCAGTCTTTGTTTCCTTAATGGCACAAAGGCCAGGGAACAGGGCGGAGAACCTACCCCTAATTGGCACATGTAATCACCCATATTATCCCTATAAATGGGTATGTTGTATACAAAGGGCCACTTATGCCTCTAACTGGCCATTGCACTTATGGTAAATTCATGTGCAAACAGCATATAATGGTGTGCACGCTTTTTAATACTAGAGGCTCTCTGTGACTAAAGAACATAAAACAGGAGAGAAATTGTATTGTATAGAGACAGGAACTTCCAGCAGGGAAAGACTAACATTTAGCATATGGCTAACAGCATCCAAGAGCAAGGAACGATGAGGAAAGTCCATGTATAGAGGGCAACAACTTTCAAAGGACATGAGGAACAAGTAGAAAAGGACTCCATTGTTCAAGGTCTTATAAGTGCTAAAAGGGATTTCTGTTAGCAAGAATAAAGATAAGCCTATAAAGACCTATAACTGAGCAAAGTCTAGTGGTTAACCCTTGCTGTGAGTTCCTTCTTAGCACCTTCATTGATAGATGGAGAATGCATCAGCACGAGACTGGAGTCACAGCTGCTTTAGTATAAAGGCAGTGTGAGTGATAAATGGATTTCTGCTATGTGACAATAGGTCATTGCCTTAGCTCTGTATTGGACAGAATCTATTACATTAACTTAGACTAAACTCTCTTATTTCTATTTTTTGCACTGTACAAAAGTTTGCCATTGTAACTGTCTGTGAATACAAATTATAATTATTCTTAAAGATGTTCTCTGGTTTGACCAGCATGCTTCAAAAGAAATGGTGACTGCCTATCTGTTTTTCAGGAAACATAAGGCTTAGTTCTGTAAATGTGCCCTGAGTAACTTTATTCACGTGAATAGTCCCTATATGGCTTGCTCAGGGTAATACAACAATATTGCCAGAGCCTTGATGGAACAACTGACATGAGTAGTTAGTCAAATTTTTTGGTGGGGTTCTGTGGGTAGTGTACAGACAGCCAAAGTGACTGGTCCAAATTCTTCTTTGGTGTAACTTCACTGAAATAAGTTGAATTACACAAGGAATCAGACTGGGTCCCCAAGCCTTAACCTTCCTCATGGGAGCCAAATGAAATATTCACAGTAAATAATTTACTGAAAATAGCTACCCTCTTTTTCTGAAGGTGGAATGTCTGTCTGTGGTCTGAAGTACTGGGATTTAAGCCACACCAGTTGTGTGGTACCTACCTGCCAAATGTCCAGAAATGGACTGTAGTTGTCTCAACTCTAACGGTGGTGTGACAAGGTTGGGCCAGATGGCTACCGGAGAGTAACAGAAGGCAGATATATTAGCCCCAGGTTAAGTAGGTCCCTTTTCCCTGGGTAAGGTAACAGGGAAGGTTCTAGAGCAATCAGGAACCTTCTGGAGACAATAAAGACAGACAGGCTGATTAGAACACCTGCCGCCAATCAAGAAGCTGCTAGAATCAATTAAGGCAGGCTAATCAGGGAACCTGGGTTTAAAAAGGAGCTCAGTTCAGTTTGTGGTGCACGTCTGAGGAGCTGGGAGCAAGAGGTACTAGGAGCTGAGAGTGAGAACGCAGACTGTTGGAGGACTGAGGAGTACAAGCATTATCAGACACCAGGAGGAAGGTCCTATGGTGAGAATAAAGAAGGTGTTGGGAGGAGGCCATGGGGAAGTAGCCCAGGGAGTTGTAGCTGTTGCACAGCTGTTCCAGGAGGCACTCTAGACAGCTGCATTCCACAGGGCCCTGGGCTGGAACCTGGAGTAGAGGGTGGGCCTGGGTTCCCCCCAAACCTCCCATCTCCTGGTCATACACAGGAGAAGTTGACCTGGACTTTGGGTTCACGGAAATGGCCAAACTGAGGGCTGCCGTGAAGCTCCAAGGCGAGCAAATCCTCCAATAAGCTCAAGACCCACCAAGGTAGAGGAGGAATTTTGTCACAGTGGTTAAACTTTTTAAAATTTCCAGTTGATGGATTGATCATGAAACAAGCAGCACATAGTTTCCTCTCTTTCAGTGTGGGTTTCCCTGCCATGCAAACTTGTACCTGCTGTATCTTGTAGGTGGCCTAAGATGCACAAGAATTTGCAGAAGGAAAAGTACAATTTTCACAAACCAAATGATTGGACAGGGAATTATACATATTGTCCCTAAGGCCCAATAAGTTAGCCAATATTTAGGGCTTGCTGTTAGAATGAGATTGATCATATACATTAATTGTAATCTGGTTTATTTACAAAGAGTATACAAAAAGTCCTGGTTCCCTGAACACAGTAGAAACAAACAGCAGGCAGTTTCCTTGCTAAGAAACTGCCACTCCAGAAAATTCTGTGCCACAGAAGCTCTGACTTTCTTCTTCCTTTCAGGACCACTCTCAGGAGGCCCTGGTTATGCTATGCATACTACACTGCCATAGCTACAGCACTGCAGCTATGCTCCTGTCACATGCAGTGACAGCAGATGTTTCCTGCCACTGTAGGAAGTTCAGCTCATCAAGAGATGGTAGTAGCAGGGTGGACAGAACCATTCTTCTGTCAACCTAGCTGCATCTACACCGGGGGTTAGGTCGGCATACGTACGACACTTGGGGTGTGTAGATTTTTCTCACTCTGAGAGCCGTAGCTATGTTGACCTAAGTTTTAAGTGTAGACCAGGCCTCTCAGCAGCCTACAAACCAATAATCTAGCCTCTACATTTGCAACCAGGAAACCCCTGTTGAGCTACCTGAGTTAGCTGTGCTCAGGCCTGTGTGTGTAGTTTATTGCATCAGGCGTAGACTCTATTGTCTGCAGCTGCTTCACCACATCAAGGGACTTAATTGCTTCTTCCCTTGAGTCTGAGAATATTTGGCACCCATTGGCTTTAATGAGGTCTGTGACTGTCTTTGAGTCAAACACCCTGGTGAAGCCATTAACACCTGTTAGCAAAATACTGTCATGGGTGACTCTCAGGAATTTTGTGGACTTAGGCCTGGTCCACATTTCCCTTATATTGGCATAGCAATCAAAATCTACTCCCTTAATCCCCACCTCCCCAGTGGCATAGCTACATCAACAAAACTCACAGTGTAGATGTAGCTAAGCCAACAGAAGAGGGTTTTGGTCAGCATAGCTAACATTGTGCAGGGACGTGGTGTTCCTACACTGGAAGAATTCTGTCAAGGTCTGCTGTGTCTACATTTGGTGGCTATGCTAGCATAGGGTCTATAGAGTAGATGCAACCTTGATGCCAATAAGATTTTTCCAGTCCATCAGAACCCCTTGAGACAGCAAAGCGGGACGGGAAAAACCATCACACTCACAATATTTCTAGAAGTAGTTACTTCTGCTTGTAATAGAAATATTAGGAAGACTCTTTTTCTCAAATCTCATATTTTAGCACTTCAATTCAGGTTCCTGGCATAGGAAAGGGAGAATGAAAACGAATGTCTATGCTACAAGTGATACAGTGGCACAGCTGCAGCTACCCTATGTTGACAGAAGTGGCTTTTCTGTCACTGTAGTTAATCCACCTCTCCAAGAGGTGGTAGCTAGGCTGATGGAAGAATTCTTCTATTGACCTAGCTGCATCTACTTTGCGGGTTAGGTCGACTTACTACGGTACTCAATTTTTCTCACCTTGAACGACATACCCAGGTCAATCCAATTTTTAAGTGAAGATCAAGCCTTAGAACTCAAAAGTTAAGTGCTTTAGTTGGAGTCTTGGGCATAGATTTTGAGTCCATTCTAATTGGACCAGTTCACTCATCCTTAATTATACAGTTGTCTTGTTTCATTAGACTCAAAAGCTGCCAAGCATTAGTGGATGAGACTGGAGCCCTTCCGTTCAGTATGTCACCAGCTGAGGTATTGTAATCCTTCCTATAACTCTTATTGCTATTAGCCCTTTTATCCCGCATTTCTTTTCAGTGTGGACACCATTGCAGTAAAAGTAATTTGGGTCTCATAAATAATCCTTATTTGCATTTCTATAGCGCCTATCATCCAAGGAGCTCAAAGTGCTTTGCAGATGTTCAGGGTGAAATCCTGGCTTCATAGAAATTGATGGCAAAGCTCCCATTGACTTCAGCAGGATACTAAGCATCTCAATACACTGTTGTAGCTAAGACTGTTTTCACTGCAGAGTTAACCCAGGCTCTTACTTAGGTTTCAGCCCTGGGTGGCGTGTGACTCCTCCATTTGGGGAGACTGCACATGCCCTGAGCATGGCCCTGCCCCGAGACCCGTCCCTGCTTAGCCATCTTCCATCCAAATCCCCGTCCCCACCCCACCTCCATCCTCGTTCGGTCTACTTTCCAAGACCTGCCCCCCCTCACCGCTCACGCCTCTTTGCCCCCTCCCCAAGGCCCCCCTGCCCACCGTGTGTGCCTCTGTCTGGTCGCTCACCAATCGCACGGACCACTTCACCTCCTCCTGCGAGGCTCCCATGTGGGCAGAGCGGGGATTGTAGGAGGCAGAGCCTTGGGGGAAGAGGACCAAGGCTGGAGCATGGGCGGAGCCACGGCCCACCCTTTCGGCAGCAGCGTGCTCCAAAGGCAGCAGGCAGACTGTTTAGCCTCCCCATGCCTCTTATATCTGCCACCCATGGTTTTAGCCAGCCTACCTAACTTCCACACAGAAAACCTCTGAGCCAGTGTTATGCCTAAGCGAGTTTACCTGGCTGGGGTGGGGTGTGGGAAATATTAGAGCCAGTGCCCTTCTTACTGGGGAAAAAAGCCAAGAGCATCTTGGCACAAAGAACTGTGCGGTGCAAAAACAGTGAGGACACAGTAATGGGGGTAGGCCTTTGTTGTGAAAACTCTTGCAGCTGGGCCAGATTAACCCTAACCAAGCACCTGGGCTAACCGTGCAGTGAAGACATATACCCTAAGAGTTATCCTCCTTTTAAAGTTGGGGAAGTTGAGGCACAAAGTCCTGCTTTTCATAGCTTATATATCCACCTGCATTCACAAATGGGGACTTTCATGTGCCTGTGGAAACCAGAGACTTGTCTGTGCTCATATTATGCACATGCAGAGTACAACAGGCACTTGTCTTGTTCAATGCAAATACCCCTAAACATGAAGTAAAAATTGCTTCCTATATTATTTGTCCAGGACTATGGAGCAAATTGCTGCTGGACCAAGAAATGGAAACCAGGTGTCTTGACTCCCATTTTCCTACTCCTAGTCCCTCATGAGTCCATTCACTTCAAAATATATCTGAAGTGCAGTGTGATCACCAGTGTCAATTTCACTTTAATGTTAAGCGATAGCGCCATGGCTCCTTTAAGACTTTTAATGTAATCATCTTTAAAGATACATGACCTGGAAATGTCCCTTACATGTGGAAAGTTTCAATGCTAATGCCTATTTCAGACTGAATAAAATGTTTGTTTTGTCATTCTTTTGATGGAGTTTGATATTTCTGTTGTTCTCTCTCCCTGCTTGAGATGTATGGTATTTTTATTCACTCAGTTTCTCTGACAGAGGTACAAATTGTCATTTCACAAACTCTGCTACCGTTCAGCTGTATCTCTTCTACAGAAGGAAAATGCCAATCAACCTAGTGCTCTCCAAGCTGGCCCGCCACTCCTTTAATTCAGTATTAGAACTGAATATGGATTGAATGAATTGCATTTACTGGGACAGCTAGCTGGCAAGAATAGCACTGATTTGACTGACAGTTTATTTCTTTAGCAACACTACTGGATAACTGCAATAGAATTACTGAAACTACAGTTGTGTCCCAAAAAGAAGCTGAATGAGGACAGACCCAATCTGTTGGGGTGATGAAAGCGATAGAGGGTTTACAGACACCATTCATATCCCCAACAAATGTACAAGCAATGTGGTCCAGTGATTGGAGAATTACCATGGGACTTAAATGACCTGGGGTCAACTCCTTCTGTAGCAGAGTTCTTGTGTGACCCTAGGGAAGTCATTTAGTCTCTCTGTGCCTCAGTTTCCCATCTGTAAAATGGGATAATAGGACTTGCAGTCACGAAGATAAATACATTACAATAAAGACTGAGATGCTCAGTTACTATAGGGGCCCATGCTAAGTGCCATCTCCTTCTGCAGCAACAAACCTATCTACTCTCCCACCTACGGCTGCAAGAGCACATCTAGCCTGAACACATAAGTACAAATCTGACTCTACATACCACTGTGTTCCCTCAAGTCTTGAGTCTTCTGGACGTAGGGCTCAATGAAAAAGGCAATACCAAACATTACTATTCAAAGGGGCAAACCTCTTTACTAAAACACTGTGATGTCCACACAATACGATCTACTTCGTAAAATTCTAATCTTGCTCTGGCCCATCCTTTCTCTGTTGGTTGTTATCCCTACTTGTCTGTCTGTCATTAGATTGGAGACTCTTCAGCGCCGGCCTTTCAAAAACAACTAGTGATTTTAAGTGGCCCTCTGAGAATTGGGACTCTTTAAGGTGGATATCCAAAAGTGGAGGCACCCCAAATCACTGGTCACTTCTGAAAATCATGGTCCTTATACCTGTGCCCCAGCTGCAAGGCGCATGCCAGCCCATTGGCATAGTGATTATGATACATATTGGATTCTGTAGATGCCATAGCACTCATTTGGTAGATGAAGTTAAGCCACTGATCTGAAATGTACTATGCCTGAACAAGTGTTGGATCCATAACAAAAAATGAAAAATCCCTGGGCTCAAAAAAGCAGCTGGCTGAAGCCCACTCAAGAGCCCGCTACACTGTCACACTTTTTGTTGTTTGTGCATAGTTCTCTTCAGCTAACACGCTTGTCTCTCACAGACTAGCCAGGGGTCAAGGTTATGGGGGAATGTCACAGTGGGCCAAATTCTGCTCACGTTTACACCTGTCGGTGGAGCTGCTATGGATTTACACAGGTTTGATTCAGAGTGGAATGTGGCTCTTACAGGCAAGTGGGAATGGAAACTCAGACTAGATCTCTGTGTATGACAAGGTTAACAGGTTACCTTATTTTACAGGCTTGAAATCTCCTAGAATTCTGCTGGTTGCCTTCAGGGAATTTTAAGTACAAACAGCTTGGATTTTTTTTCTTTTTTAGAGACCTTTCCTGATTTAGGACAATGTGTGGATCTGAATATTAAACACAGCGTTGTGCTTACAGAATTTGAGGCAAATTGGAACCTTGATGGAAAGGGATGAGGCTGGGCTAATATAATTTGAAAACTGCTTGAAGGGAAGCTAATACATATGTTCTTGCTGGTTCCCTGCTGCTGTTATCCAACCCCAGAAAAGCGCTTCTTAAAAATAAAGACTGTAATGCATTACTTATATGTTAGTCTGTATCCCCAGAGGTGCTAAGAACCTTGCTGTGCTCAAACTAAGACAGACACTGGAATCAGAATTGCATCTATGGAAGTGTTTAGGCAAACAATTCAGCAACCAGAAAATACACTTTCCAACCAACCAGAGGCCCAGCTGATGTACATTGGCACATCTCCATTGACTTTAATGGAGTAACTCCAATTTATACAAGGCTATTTACTGTAAATCAGTTAGCAGAAAATGAGTATATATGTACTAAGGGGAAATGTGCAGTACGGTGACAAGAACAAAGCTTACCAAAAATGCCGTGAACCTTAGAAAAACTACAAAAAATGTAGTGAAAAAGATGATCTCTTTACAAAATGGATGTCATGCATGCACAAGCCTAGGAGTGGCTCTCCGCACAGGGGTGAATTTCACCCTCTCCATTTCTCAAACACAATGTCTGATAGATAAACTCATCAATCACAAAAGCAAATTATTTGTGGCATTCAGTAGCCTCTGTGCCTACCAAAATTGTGGAGCAAAGGCTGCTCCTTATTTGAGGCAGGACTTTATTATTTGCAGCACTAAGAAACTGATCTCCTTCCTTCAAGGTCAAGGAGACCCTTTTTGTTTACTTTAATGGGTGTTGCCTCCAGTCTGAAAAAACTCAGGCATCAAACTCTAGTCATGTTGCTATATGGGGATAGGGTCTGAACGTGGTGAGAAAATGTGTTCCTCGCAGTTAATCACCTGTATGCCTTTCCCCATCATCCCACACTATTAATTGCTCAGGTGCTGTGGTGCAAATGTGCAACCCTGAAATCTGAATGCTTACAATTTAAGGCAGGTTTCAGAGTGGCAGCTGTGTTAGTCTGTATCAGCAAAAACAACGAGGAGTCCTTGTGGCACCTTAGAGACTAACAAATTCTTTTGGGCATAAGCTTTCGTGGGCTAGAACCCACTTCATCAGATGCATGGAGTGAAAATACAGGAGCAGGTTTAAATACATGAAAGGATGGGGGGTTGCTTTACCAAGTGTGAGGTCAATCTAACGAGTTAAATCAATGAACAGCAGGACACCAAGGGGGAAAAAATAACTTTTGAAGTGGTAAGAGAGTGGCCCGTTACCACCAGTTGACAAGAAGGTGTGAGTAACAGTAGGGAGAAATTAGTATTGGGGAAATTAAGTTTAGGTTAAGGCAGAGATGTTGCTCTCACAGAATCCAGTTTGAGCAAGTCTCTGCAGTGGCCATGGAAGATTTTGAAACATGCGTCTCGCGATTTTGATGATGACAAAGATACTTCTCGAAGCTAATTTACCAAGCTTCAGAGATGAAATCGGCTCTGGGAGCAAGGGAAGTGTCATCAGCTAGAGAAGCTGTAAAATAAAAATTACTTCCTGTTACTGTCCCAATAAACTTCCCCATCCTCCTCCACCCAGCCTCCATGTGTAACATATCGCCAGTAGCTTTTGTAATGATTTCATCTTTTTTCTCACTTTATGGGAGTCAATAGCTGGGACTCTATTTAGATTGATTGTTCTTCTGTTATTAATGAGTTGCAAATTAATGGAGATGAGCAGAAATGAAAGGGGAGATTCTCATTTAGCATCCTCTGCACCACTGGGTTTTGATTTCAGATAGTTTATTTCTAATTTGCAGCCAAAGACAATGAATTGATAATATTCTGGGTTTGCTAGGAATCAGCTCAAAAGTTGATAAAATATCTCATGACCTTTTCAGTTCAGATTTAATTATCACCCAACACAGTAATCGTTCCTGCTGGTACTTCCCCCATGCCTCTTTCCCCTTCATTCTAAAAACTTCACAGAGGCTAGATGGATTTCAAGCAAATAGTGTTGTGATTCCCGTATCTGCCTCCTGTAGCTTGTGCACATTATTTTATAGCTGGTGCTTTAGACAATCTTTGTTCTCAGTATAGCCCTGGTGTAAATATTTTATCTTCCTCCCCCATGGTGAAAATTTCTCCTTTGATCTAATGATTGGGACTTCCAACAGTGGGGATCCGTTCCTAACTCCACTACTGAGTCACTAGGAAAAAGCCAGAGAAACTCTGGCATGTCTGTTTAATTCCTTATGGGAGGAAGAGGTTTATCAGGGGCTGGTCTGAGACTATGGAATGAACTTCTATAGGAACAAAGGACCACCACAAACCTTGCCACCATCAGCTCTGAGTGTAAGGAACACTTCTCTAACCAGCCTTCTGCAATATAAAGTCAGAGCAGTGTACATTTCACAGATGTTTTTCAAAAATCCCCAACAACAAACCTGTACCAAAACAACACTCCACAATGCACTCACCTATTCCTGTGGGGAAAGGCTGAGAGAAAGAGAATGAACCTCATGTGAGAGATGTACATCATTTTGCTCACTGTGCTACCGGAAGCTGCTCAGACACTACAGTGATGAGGGCTATGAAGGCACTAATATTATTACTCCTAGGGGAATTCTCTGCCACTGCATTTGCACAGAATTCATATCCCACACAGATTATTTGCTTCCCCACAGAAAAAAGACTTTCTGATGCGGAAGCAAAGGGAAGCCACAAGAGCGGTCATGTGACCCTCCCCAGCAGTATGTTTTGGGTGCCCAGGGCAGCCAGCAGAGAAGTAAATCACTGTGGAGCAGGGGGCGGGACTGGGGAAGACCTGGCTGGTGGCTCCTACCCTGTGCTGGGCTCAGCTGCTAGTCCCAGATGGGCTGAGGAGATCAGGACTTCCTCTTCCCCTGCACAGCATCCAGGGCCAGGTCAGACCCACCCCCAGATTTCTCACCAGGCTGCAGAAAGCTCTGCAAACTCCCCTCCCCCCCACTTCCTGCACCCATCACTCCTCAGCTGCAGGGGGAGGGATCACTGTATGGGGAACTGCTCCCTCATCCACCCAACCCCCATGTATCCAGACCCTCCCTCCAAGCCTCACCCCCCCACCCGAACTCCATTTGCTAAGACCCACTCCCCCTGCACCTGGACCATCCCGACGAGTCACCCACACCCAGATCCCCACCCCACTGAGCCCTAACCAGTTGCACCGGGATCCGCACCCCACTGAGCCCCACTCCCCCAGCATCTGGAG
Organism: Lepidochelys olivacea; assembly: GCF_965140295.1. NCBI lineage: Eukaryota > Metazoa > Chordata > Testudines > Cheloniidae > Lepidochelys > Lepidochelys olivacea. The sequence goes on along the minus strand of NC_140412.1, from coordinate 20,580,040 downwards.
TCTCCCACTGAACCCACCACACCCAAATCCCCATGCTGAGCTCTATTCCCCCCCACACCGAGACACCCCCCTGCTGAGCCCCAACCACCTTCAACTGGACCCCCCTACAGAGTCCCATTACCGTTGGACCCAGAACCCCCAACAATCCCCTGTGCCTCCAGACCCGCACCCATACCCAGATCCCCCACTGAGCTGCCCACACCCAGATTACCCCCACACAGAACCCTCTCAACCCATACCTGGATCCCCCCATGCTAATCCCCTCCACACTTGGATCCTGCTGTGCTGAGCCTGCCTGCCCACACCTGGTGCACTTGGCACAGAGGGGCAGGGCCCTGGGGTGTTTCTGGGGCAGGCCCGGTCCTTGCACTGTGTCAGGGTTGGGTGCAGCTTCATCACTGAGTTCGTGTCCTGGGGGGGAGCTATAGAGTGATCTCCCACCTCTGTGTAGCCAGTGGCCTTTGCTCCTCAATGCCATGTTGGAGCCTCCACATTTATTTGACAAATAAAATTGGCAGAATTTTTCAGAATTTTAAAATATTTTATGCATAATTTTTAAGTTTTGGAGCAGAATTTTTAATTTTTTTGGTGAAGAATGCCCTAAGGAGTATCAATATATAATAACAGACATTGTTTGTCTATTATATATATTTTTTACAGGATCCTTAGAAAAGGGTAGCCCCTATTCCAAACAGCTTCTTTCTAATTTTCGGTAGAATCACTTTTTTAAAACCCTGCAGAAGAGCTGTGTGAACTCTGCAAAATTGAGAGTGCAAGTTGCTCAAGAACTGACCTCTACAAGTTTGAGCCACAAAGATGAATACTGAACCAAGCCCTTCAGAGTTCTGTTGTGGAGGTTTGAATGCAACAGATTTGAACCTCCAATGAGAATCCCATCTCCCTTTTGTGTATCTCCTGCCCACTCCTCCAAATATCTCCTTCTCCCAACAAACCTTAGGACCTCTCTTCTTTCCGTGCATGAAGGTTGGAAGTGGAATCCATTTTGAAGCACTTGGAGGAGAGGAAGGTGATCAGGAACAGTCAACATGGATTCACCAAGGGCAAGTCATGCCTGACCAACCTGATTGCCTTCTATGATGATATAACTGGCTCTGTGGATATGGGGAAAGTCGTGGATGTGATATATCTTGACGTTAGCAAAACTTTTGATACGGTCTCCCATGGTATTCTTGCCAGCAAGTTAAAAAGTATGGATTGGATGAATGGACTATAAGGTGGACAGAAAACTGGTTAGATTGTCTGTCTTAACGGGTAGTGATCAACGGCTCAGTGTCTAGTTGGCAGCCTGTATCAAGCGGAGTGCCCCAGGGGTCGGTCCTGGGGCCAGTTTTGTTCAACACCTTTATCAATGATCTGGATGATGGGATTAATTGCACCCTCACCAAGTTTGCAGATGACACTAAGATGAGGGGAGAGGTAGATATGCTGGAGGGTAGGGATAGGGTCCAGAGTGACCTAGACAAATTGGACAATTGCTCTAAAAAAAAATCTGATGAGGTTCAACAATGAAAAGTGCAGAGTCCTGCACTTAGGAAGGAAGAGTCCCATTCACAGCTACAGGCTGGGGATTGACGGGCTAAGCAGTAGTTCTGAAGAAAAGGACCTGGGGATTACAGTGGACGAGAAGCTGGGTATGAGTCAGCAGTGTGCCCTCGTTGCCAAGAAGGCCAATGGCATATTGGGCTGTATTAGTAGGAGCATTGCCAGCAGATCGAGAGAAGTGATTATTCCCCTCTGTTTGGCACTGGTGAGGCCACATCTGGAGTGTTGCATCCAGTTTTGATCCCCCCACTATGGAAGAGATGTGGACAAATTGGACAGAGTCCAGCGGAGGGCAACGACAATGATTAGGGGCTGGAGCATATGACTTACGAGGAGAGGCTGAGGGAACTGGGGTTATTTAGTCTGCAGAAAAGAAGAGCGAGGGGGGATTTGATAGCAGCCTTCAACTACCTGAAGTGGGGGTTCCAAAGACGATGGAGCTAGGTTGTTCTCAGTGGTGGTAAATGACAGAACAAGAAGCAATGGTCTCAAGTTGCAGTGGGGGAGGTCTACATTGGATATTAGGAAACGCTATTTCACTAGGAGGGTGGTGAAGCACTGGAATGGGTTACCTAGGGAGGTGGTGGAATCTCCATCCTTAGAGGTTTTTAAGACCCGGCTTGACAAAACCTTGGCTGGGATGATTTAGTTGGGGTTGGTCCTACTTTGAGGAGGGGGTTGGACTAGATGACCTCCTGAGGTCTCTTACAGCCCTAATATTCTATGATTCTGTGAATTTCTAGGTTTTACATTGCAATGAATGCTTATGGGTGCTCTTGGCAGTATTTAGCTAGTTCTACTCTTAAGGCAGCCTTTCATGATAAATATAGTCAGTTTAGCCTCTCCGGGGAAAAGGCCTGTTAACAGTCCTTGGAAAAAATAATTGTCTGATCTAGAGAAAGAGCATAAACCTGATCCTAGGAGGAGCAGCTTAACTTGTCCCTGACTTATCTTAAATATCAACATATGATTCACTGGATTCTGTTCTGACCTAAACTGAGACAGTGATCTGGCCTTTCCATTCCAAAAGGCCTATCCTAAGGGGTTTACTAATACATTAAAGTCAATGGGAATCATGCCAATTTGGTGCAGCATTAGATTAAAAAGGTAGAATATTGGTGAATAGGTTTCAAGAAAAGCGTTAAGACTACTATTGTGCCTATAGCAAATAAGGATGATCCTATTGCAAGTGAAGCAGCAGGTGATGCTAAGCAATTCTGGAATCCTTATGCCCTTCAGAAAATCTATCTAAGTCCAATGCCTTTGGTAAGCTTAGTGTGCTACTTTTCAATCAATGTCTCTGGAAGAACAAAAGGAGATGGATGCACGAGACTTAGTTGTGCTATAAGACCTAGGTATCATTTATTTTAAGGATCTGATCCAAAGCCCTTTGAAGTCAATGGAGAAACTCCTAAAAGCATAACTCTGAACTGAGGGTGGTGATGGTTTCCTTTTGATAAATTCAGCCAAAAAAAAACGTTACAATGCAAACAAATGCCTATAAATTTCATATGAGACAGACCTCCATGAGACTCTCTCAAAACTGAAAAGAAATTAATTCCAGAGTCCATGCATTTCATAGAAATGTTTCTCTCCCATTTCACCTTCTAGTCAAACAGCTTCCATCACCACAAGAGGATTTTTGTCGGTTTGCTGTTTAGCGGTCAAACTGGGACCTTCCATCACCTTTGAAAACACTGAAGTGATCCAAGTATCTAAACCAAAGGCTAAGTCCAGGGTGGAAAAATCCTATATTTCAGGCTGCTCAGTGTTTTGGAAGGAATTTTAGGTGTGATTCCCCCCCCCCCTCTTATGCTGATGTAAATCAGGAGTAACTCCACCGAAGTCAAGTATCTAGCATAACCAAGATTAGAATCCAGGCCTACTCAATTTACATTAAAAGGATCACAAAAATCCTACAGTTTGGTGTCACCCTAACATTAGGTATTCAAATACAATTATTTCTGTCTGGGGGAAAGGCGAGTAAAGGTGTTTTCTCAGTGGCTCCTATTACAATCAACCAGACAGTGAGCTTTAATGGCTTGAACCCATGCTTAACACATGTAAAACTCCCCGTGAAGTTAACAGGCATTTTGCCTGCTTCCTAAATACAGTACTGGTCTCTGATCAGTCTCTAAACAAAATACACCATCCTTCCAGTCTGGGTTGGCTTGAGTAACTGCTTGATTTATTGGACAAACATGTAAAACCAGATTAGATTGCTGATCATGTATCTTCAGCAGAAAGGTTCATAAAAGATAATGACACAGAAGCATCTGGCTGGGAAAACATACTAGATAAATGGCTCAGCGCACTGGAAGCTAAAGTTAAGTTGAACAATGAACTATGCACTCAATTCACCACTGCTTACATTCTTCCAGAATAAGACTCATGCATCCGATGAAGTGGGCTGTAGCCCACAAAAGCTTGTGCTCAAATAAATTTGTTAGTCTCTAAGGTGTCATAAGTACTCATGTTCTTTTTGAGGATACAGACTAACGCGGCTGCTACTCTGAAACCTAAAATTAAAGGTTTTACTGAAGACATGAGAAAAATGCATGTTGTCATTCACTCAGGCAGCCAATGAATCTGTCAGGAGTACTGCTTCCTTGTCCGAAAGTCTAGAAATATTGGCTCAATGTTTGCAAATGCCTCTCCCATTCTCTGGCAATTTCATTGTTGGTCTCATCTCCTAAATTATGTATTCTCAGTTTTGCGGATCCTGGCCTTTATCTTTCCTCATTTGCTCAGTGGTTGGTCTCTGTGCAGCTGAGAGAATTATGGAAACATACTGTTTGCCTGACATGTTGAGAATGGATGTCTGAGCCGGGTAATTTTGCTGTAATGGAGAAATAATAGAGAAATGTATGATAAAATGAGGGCTTTATGAAAGACTTCCTGAGATAGCTGTGATACCTTTCCCTTAACGATGTCTGACTCAGTAATGATAAAAACAACAAGGAGCCCGGTGGCACCTTAAAGACTAACAGATTTATTTGGGCATAAGCTTTCGTGGGTAAAAACCCCACTTCTTCAGATGCTGTAATGATAGAGACCATATTGTTTCTTGATTTAATTCCTTCTTCCTTTTGTTGTTCTGAACCTAAATGTGACATTCCTTTCCATATATGCTAGAGCCATGTCCTTCCTTCATATTACACCCCTGCGCTGGGCTCTAAGCACATACAAGTAGGCAGATGCTGTATGACCACTTACTGCCGCAGTGAGTGAGAAGGGGGTGGGGAATGGGAGGAGCCTTGGTTCTACCCCTCCAATACACCACCCAGTCCATATGAGCCTGGGTATAGGGTTTAGTAACTTGTTGCAGGAATAAGCCACCAGCAAATCGCAAAGGGAAGCAAGGAGTGGGGAGCGCTGTTCCTTATTTTTCATGTGTTTTTCCCTTATTTCCATCCAACAAAGATGGTCACTGTATATGCAGGGCTCTACTTAAAGGCATAACCTATCCCTCCAATATTATGGTGATTGGCACAACTCCAAGAACCTGGGTGGGCTGATGGATAGCTGGTTTCAGATAAGGAACATTTTAAATGTAACACCAAGGGACTCCAGTTTCAGGTAGGGGGGCTTCACAGCTAAAAGGGATTTGGATCAGAAGCTTCTACGCGATCCCATTTTTCTTCCATGGCAGCTAGTGCCCCGTCTAAACCCAAAATAATAGCAATATTGTTTGGCCTTAGTACCTTTCAGTCACCTTCCTTTATGTTGTATGTCTAAAAATTGTAATCCAAATACACTTTTACAAAACTCTGGCACATTTACCTAAAAAAACACAGTAAGAAAATGCAGATGCCACTTTCCATGGCAAACTGCATAGATTCTGTCACCTTTACTCAGGATGTAGGAGTAGTATCTTACTCCAGGAGTAGTCTCATTGCTGTTCATTTTATTGAAATCCAGATGTATTTATTTATTGTAACCTTCCTCCTCCCTGTTCCATGCACTGTTGTATGTGGTCACTGCTCACTGTGCACTCACTATAGGTGTAATAGTAGTGACTACATGCATTAAAGTTGCCTAACACTTCCCATTATAACCCCATGAGTTATAGATTCCAAGGCCAGAAGGGACCATTGTGATCATCTAGTCCAGAGGTGGGCAAACTACGGCCTGCGAGCCACATCTGGCCCCCGGGACCCTCCTGCCCGGCCCCTGAGCTCCTGGCCCAAGAGGCTCATCCCCGGCCCCTCCCCTGCTATTCCCCTGCAGCCCCAGCTTGCTGCGCCGCCAACACAATGTTCTGAGTAGCGGGGCTGTGAGCTCCTGGGCAGCACAGCTGCAGAGCCCGGCTTGACCCGGTGCTCTGTGCTGCGCGGTGTGTGGCTGGCTCCAGCCAGAAAGTACGGCTGCCTGTCCTGGTGCAGCCACGCCACCAGCCACCGGTGCTCCAGGCAGCACAATAAGGGGGCAGGGAACGGGGGTGTTGGATAGAGGGCAGGGGCGTGCAGGGTGGTGGTCAGAGGGCGGGGGTGTGAGTAGGGCGCGGGGCGGTCAGAGGGTGGGGAATGGGGCGGGGGGTTGAATGGAGGCAGGAGTCCCGGGGGCGGGGCAGTCAGGAAGCAGAGGGGTTGGATGGGGCAGTGGTGGGCAGTCAAGGACAGGGTTTTAGGGCCGGTCAGGGGACAGAGAGTGTGTGGGGTGGTGGATGGGGCAGGAGTCCTGGGGAGGCCATCAGGGAACCGGGGGGTTGGATGGGGCAGGAGTCTTGCAGGCATCAGGGGGTGATAAGCAAGGGAGGGGGTGGATAGGGGGCAGGGGCACAGCCTGGCACAGCCTCCCCTAACCAGCCCTCCATGCAATTTCCGAAACCCGATGCGGCCCTCCCCGATCTAGTCTGACCTCCTGTATAACTCAGGCCATAGAACTTCCCCATAATAATTACTAGATCATATCTTTTAGAAAAAACATCCAAACTGGATTTAAAGACTGCCAGTGATGGAGAATCTACCACAAAGCTGGATAAATTATTCCAATGGTTTATTACTCTTCTTTTGAAATTTACAGCTTATTTCCAGTCTGAAGTTGTCTAGCTTTGACTTCCAGCCATTGGATGACAGTATGGCTTTCTCTCCTAGACTGAAGAGCTCAGTTTTATGTTCTTAATAAATTATTGGACTTGATGACATCTTGCTAATCTAGCTACATCAGAGTCAGGAATTCAGAGCTGTGATTTCAATAGCAACTGGAACTGCAGCCCCACTACCCAAATATATTAAGCTAAGGTTTCCCAAACAAAAATCCACCCAGCCCAGAAAACCTTTGAACTGTGAAAGATTCAGAAACCAACCCTCTCTAGATCAACCTAGGCCCTGTCTTTATTCTTAGCTGAATTACAGTTCCAGACCCAAACACTCCTGAACTTTGGGCAATTTGGATTCCAACCTTGGATCTGGATCCAAATTTTGCAGGTGAGCCAATTGGTGCTTTAATGAGTTGAACCAAAATCCAAGAAACTTTAAAAGGTTCAGAATCTGGATCCAAATTTTGCAGCTCAGGCTTACCTGTATTATCGTCTGAAATGTAACACAGGTATGATAATACAAGATAGTGTGTATGTGTAATGGAGACACATTACAATAGCTTATGTGGGGGTAGAGTTGGAATTTCCTGACTTTGTTACATTTAAATGCTAATTCATAACATTGCTTTAATTATGTCTCTTTGCTTTGAATAGTTATTTGATGGCCAGTAATAGGCAGTGGTGTAGTCTAGTGGCTAGAGCCCTGGACTGGAACTTAAGAGATCTCAGTTCTATTCTCAGCTCTGCCACTGGCCTGGTAGGTGACCTCTCTGTGTCTCTATTTCTCTGTCTGTAAAATGGGGATAATGATACTGACCTCCTTTGTAAAGCGCTTTCAGGTATACTGATGGAGAGTGGGGTTTAAGTATTATTAAACAAATTTCCCCAGATACTTGGCCAACATTACTCAAGCTGTAGGAGGGTCATTGCTCAACAGCCCTGCCACTCTGTTCCTGGAACCTGGATGAGCAGAGAATGCCAGCATTGTATTGTTCTAGCCTGAGCAGTGTAGAACTCAACACTTTCACATCTTTAGGGTTCGAAGGAATCCCTCCTTGCTGTGGATGGCCTAATGCAGCTGTGCATCCTGAGTTACCCATTGGCTCCTTCTGTACTTTCCTCCCTCCCCTAGCAGGCTCTTAATTCCCTCTTTCTCCCCAAGGAGTATAACTGTGTCATTTCTATGAATAGTATATGCACTTCAGTATACCTGCCTGATATTATCCTGCCTGACAGCATAGAGTTAAATCAAAGGAGGCTGTTAGGGGACAAACATGAAAGAAAACAATGACAAAGATAAAGTACCACCAGAGAGAAAACCAAGGGTCCTTTGGGAAGATTTTAATTGGGGAATGCCCACTTGCCTGGCTTCAACCAGGCTAGCAAGGTTTATTCTTTCCAAGCTCAAACCTGTAATCAAAAGGGTGCTAAAACCACAAAGATCTCAGCCAAGGGAAGAAGAGGGTATTGAGTGGGCAGCAGAAGCTGAAGATGAGTCTCTGACGGAGCGACACAGAGAATGCTGCAGGGGCTGTCTCTCTCTCCCAGCCCAGGAGTAGGGATGGCTGGGTTGAGTGGAATTTACCCAACATTTGCAAGGAAGGAAAGTGTAGGTAAGAAACAGCATTTAACCCTTTTCACTGCTTGCTGTGTACCTTTGGGTGAATAGACAGTATGTTCTGTTTTGAAGAAGCTGTCTTTGAGTCATTCTGATCAATCTCTGGTCACAGGCTCCTGGGGGAAAGTTTAGTGCAAGTCCCAAGTAGAGTTGGGCCTCTTGTGTTAACATGGTTGGAAACAGGGGCTGGAATCCAGAGACACAGTGTAGGAGTGACTGACTTGTGAGGTTCCATCTGGAGAGGGGTGAAACAAGTCAAGCCTGACACAAGTCCACTTCAGAGGGACTAAAAGGTCTAAAGTGCATCTTGTAACCATGACTCCCCCAACTCTGATTTCTGACCCCACCACCCTTCACTAGGGGATTAAGCATGGAAACACTCACGCAGCCAGCAGAGCAGAGGAAGTGAGTTCCATGAGGCTGCATGTATTAGCCCACATTAATTGGCAAGCAGCAAATTCTGCAACTGTTGGATCACAAAGAACATGAGGCTTCACTTGAGATCAGTTACAAGCACCCTAGGGAAGTGCTGTGAAGGACTTCAATGACTATGAAGCCTGGTAATAGGATCTGGAGCCTTTCATCTCTAGATGACTGGTCAAATCCATATCATGTAAATAATAACAGTCATAGTCATGCGCTGACTGTTAATTGGCCTCTTGTACAAGCTGACGGCTTCAGTCCAGTTCCTTGTACAAAGGGACACACACCATTATCATTGCTGTAGTAAATGGCACACCCATTTCCAACCTCAGCAAAGACCCCAAGGACCAAATGGGCATAGAAAATTAGGCTACTAATGCGCAGTGAGGGAGAGGTTCTGTTAGGTCAGGCTGGAGGCATGCCATCAGGGCTGTGTGAGAAAGCTTGCAATGCTGTGACTTGTTCTGTACCTGTCCTATGAATGTACAAAGGAGCTTGGCCCCTTTCATAGGCATTGATAGGACCCATGTGTAAGAAGGAAGCTTATCCCATGGGTGCCTGCAATCTCCCCAAGTTTTGATGGAAGGATTTTGTTTCCTATTCCTTCCCAGTGCCAGCTTCTTTTGTTAAACTTGCCGCCAATATGCCTAAGTCCCTGAACAAAACCCTTAAAGAGAGGCAGATTAATCCACAGTTCTGCATCCAATTAACTGACCAAAAATCACTGGGATATTTTTTAATTTTCACTACCGCTTGCCATGGTGCCCTTCGAAAACACATGCAGAGCACCTCCAATGAGATACAGCAGGCACTGATTCTGCTTCCATTGAGATGTTTTGTTTAGTTTCTGCTCTTTTCTCCCTTTATGTTACACTGATCTCTGAAACTATGGCTCAGGAAGACTGATCAGATTCCTCCCCCACTCTCCCTTCCTTCCCTTTCCAGTAGGAAACATAATTCATCTCACTCATTGTAAGGTCCAGAGACTCAGTGCATTCTACCATCCTGCTGAAAAGGCCCCTCTGTTAATGTCAGGGAGCAAGACATTGTAGTGGCTGTATTGTGCAAAGCCACTGCAGGCTCCCAGGGGCTGGATTCTCCCCTCTTTGTACTCTCTTGCAAATCAGGGAGAAATTCCATTGACTTTTATTGGAGAGTCAGGCTCCACATTCTCTATTCAGCACAGATCGGCTGCTGTCTATTGTGAGTTGAAAATACCATTCTAAGAAGCACTAGGATGGCATAACTACTAGTAATGAGCATCTGTGTATCTCTATTATATGGGTTTTCAGATAACAAGGCACAGTGAATATGAAGGGCTCACCCAGGCTGCCAAAAGAAGGAGAAGAAAAGAAAAAACCCACCCTACCCTAAGTGGTTCTCTTTCTTCTTGAAGGCTGTTAATGAAAAGGAAAAAATAGCACTTGAAATGAAACACACAGAGAATCTGCTTGTCCTCTTGCACATATGATGTGTGCTGAAGTCTGCACCAGTGAGGGGAAATGATAGGAGGGAACAACGTCTCCCTCCCTCAGATTAAGAAACTTTCACAGCACAGAGCATTTTAAAAAAATAACCCAGAGCACAGTAATTAAAGCCGATTTGACGTCTCAAAAGATAGCTTCAGGCTTTTGTGCTGAACCGTCACAAATTCCACAGGGCTTTCTTATTATTTTTTCCCACTCCTCTCTTTGGGATGTTTCTGTTGTCAGAGACTCAGAGTATTTTATAGACTGTCTCCATAAGTACGAGAGGCCTGTCAGCGAGAGGTAAATGTTTTTTGGCAGTATTGTTTCCATTTGTCCTTGCTCCAAAGGCCCCTAGTTGTGATGTCCACCTTACGGCAGAGGCTCAGGCTGGGGTCCTCCTTCTTACCACCACCCACGGACTCAGGACAGGACTCTGAGAGCACCAGCAAACCTCGGATTGAGAGCACCAGCAAACCTCTGAATCTGTTGGTCTCCAGTGGGAGCTGATGGGTTTTAGTCTAGTTCCAGCTAGGCAGCTACAACGGTAGCAGCCAACGATGGCGCCCAAGCCCCAAAGTCTGGCCCTGGATCCACATTCCCCTTCACTTCAGGGGAGCAAGGATGCACAGTTTTGGTTGGGGGCCCCATCTTTGTTTAGTTGCAGTGCTGACATGTACCAAGAAATCTGGACTTGGGATCCTTTTGTGTAGCCATGCTGGAATCGAGCCTTCAGATCTGAAGCCAGAATTTCTCACATGACACTGATGCTCCTGGGCTGGCCCTTCCTCTCACTTTTGTTTTCACTTTTGGAAGTGGGGGGGGACTCATCTTGAAAGACTGACTGCTAGGTTTGGAATGCCGAGGAAATGCAGCACCCTCTATTATAACACCACTAATGAGTCACCTCCAGTAGGCAACCCACTGTCCTGGGGAACCTCTTAAAGGCTCTTATGCACCGTGGTAGATTTCAGTTAAAGACCTACTGCTAATGTTTTCAATGATCTGCTGGGTGGTCGCTATGGCTTAAAGAGGACAAAAGAAGAATGAGTTCCCCTGCGCCTGTTCACAAATTGAGCCTTGTGGCAGCCAGTGCTGTCTCGTTCTCCAGCTGATGGGAATGGTGCAGGCTGCACCATTGCTACATTGATACATCTGATTTTCGTATTTGAAAGTTAACAGGAAGTAGGGGGAGGGCTCCTGCTGAAATACGTTGCAAAAGAAAGTCCTATGCAAATTGGGCCAGCAGGCTGGAGCAATTATCTCAGCAGATCCCCTAAACTAAGCAAGATTGGGCCTCGTCTGTACTTTGAGAGAGAAAAGCCGGGTACTGTAACTGGTAGAGATGCCACTGGTGACTATGTAGCATTCTCCTATCTGAGTCAGTACTGAACAAAAGCTACAAGGGAGGTACATTACTGCTAGTGCAACTGGCTGCTAGCTGGGATATAAACCCGAGGCCCTCGCTGCTTGTGGTTATTTAAAAATCTCACTGTCCTTGACAGTTTGGGGAAGTGTATTTTGCCAATTTAAAATCCCCCTTAATTGGGAAGAATATTTTTCACATGCTAATGGGTAGCTGGGAGTTCTATGTAACAGCTACTGCCTTTCACTCCAAAGGCTGCGGCATTTCAGAGACCACTACGTAATAATCAGCAAGCCCGTTAGTAGGTTTGCAGTGTCCTTTGAGATCACTGGGTGAAATGGAACTACACCGTAGCACTGCATGGAATTGGTCAAAACTCCAAGGAGACTCTTGGGGTAAAAACTGCAGGACTGTAGTTGATCAATGGGTAGTGATCAATGGCTCCATATCTAGTTGGCAGCCGGTATCAAGTGGAGTACCCCAAGGGTCGGTCCTGGGGCTGGTTTTGTTCAATATCTTCATAAATGATCTGGAGGATGGTGTGGATTGCACTCTCAGCAAATTTGCGGATGATACTAAACTGGGAGGAGTGGTAGATACACTGGAGGGGAGGGATAGGTTACAGAAAGACCTGGACAAATTGGAGGATTGGGCCAAAAGAAATCTGATGAGGTTCAATAAGGATAAGTGCAGGGTCCTGCACTTAGGACGGAAGAACCCAATGCACAGCTACAGACTAGGGACCGAATGGCTAGGCAGCAGTTCTGCGGAAAAGGACCTAGGGGTGACAGTGGACGAGAAGCTGGATATGAGTCAGCAGTGTGCCCTTGTTGCCAAGAAGGCCAATGGCATTTTGGGATGTATAAGTAGGGGCATAGCGAGCAGATCGAGGGATGTGATCGTTCCCCTCTATTCGAGATTGGTGAGGCCTCATCTGGAGTACTGTGTCCAGTTTTGGGCCCCACACTTCAAGAAGGATGTGGATAAATTGGAGAGAGTCCAGCGAAGGGCAACAAAAATGATTAGGGGACTGGAACACATGAGTTATGAGGAGAGGCTGAGGGAGCTGGGATTGTTTAGCCTGCAGAAGAGAAGAATGAGGGGGGATTTGATAGCTGCTTTCAACTACCTGAAAGGGGGTTCCAAAGAGGATGGATCTAGACTGTTCTCAATGGTAGCAGATGACAGAACGAGGAGTAATGGTCTCAAGTTGCAGTGGGGGAGGTTTAGATTGGATATTAGGAAAAACTTTTTCACTAGGAGGGTGGTGAAACACTGGAATGTGTTACCTAGGGAGGTGGTAGAATCTCCTTCCTTAGAGGTTTTTAAGGTCAGGCTTGACAAAGCCCTGGCTGGGATGATTTAACTGGGAATTGGTCCTGCTTTGAGCAGGGGGTTGGACTAGATTACCTTCTGGGGTCCCTTCCAACCCTGATATTCTATGATTCTATGATTCTATGAAGTGCAGATTACAGCCTCTTGCCCCCAAATGCAGAGCAGCTGCAATCAAAGTAAGCAGGTAGCACCTTCACTACCAATGATAGTGTTTAATCCGTATCAGTGACCATACCCTGGATCCATTCCATGAAGTCAACTTCCATTCATGTAGGGAGAGGGAGCAGCCGTTCTCAAACTGTGGGCCGGGACCCCAAAGTGGGGCAGGGAGGGCTTGGGCAGGCTCGAGCTTTGGTTCCTCCTCCTGGGGTCGTGTAGTAATTTTTGTTGTCAGAAGGGGGTCACGGTGCAATGAAGTTTGAGAACCCCTGAGCTAATGAGTCTACTGTTTGTTGTTATCACTGCTTTTTATCCTATCCTATCACTTGTCTTTTATCCAGAATCTCACAGGTGCTTGATGTCTGCATTTTTAAATATCTTTTCTGATAAAACATTATCCACCTCCACTTCTTTCTCTGATCTCCACAGGCTCAAGAGGCCAAATCTAGGACCAAATCTCTGCGAGCATCCTGCAAATGCTCCTGAAAAGGAAAACGCTCTCATCTGCCTGAATTTGGAGCAAATTTCCTTTCAGTCTGGTTTAAATCAAACCATTCAAAGCAGTTGTCATCTCAATAAGAGAAAATGAGAAAAAGTTCCCAATTATTCTCCATTACTTCTGCTTTTCTATTGTTTGCAAATGTATTTTTAAACTGTTTTCTGCAAGAGGCGTTAGCATTGGTAATCTAAATGGCATTTTCTCTTTCCCAGAACATGTATTTTTCCTTTGGTAAATTACTAATGATGGGCCCAGGTGGAATGCTAAGTGGAGGAATGATGATGTGTTTTTTAAAATATAAAGATGTTAAACACTGGAGAAAAAGATTGTAATGTTAACAGAGGGATTGTTAGCTCTGGGGATGAGGAATGACCTCTCAGATGCTTGTTCTTCTACAGTTCTGGTTGATTTGCGGATGATACTAAACTGGGAGGAGTGGTAGATACGCTGGAGGGGAGGGATAGGATACAGAAGGACCTAGACAAATTGGAGGATTGGGCCAAAAGAAATCTGATGAGGTTCAATAAGGATAAGTGCAGGGTCCTGCACTTAGGACGGAAGAACCCAATGCACAGCTACAGACTAGGGACTGAATGGCTAGGCAGCAGTTCTGCGGAAAAGGACCTAGGGGTGACAGTGGACGAGAAGCTGGATATGAGTCAGCAGTGTGCCCTTGTTGCCAAGAAGGCCAATGGCATTTTGGGATGTATAAGTAGGGGCATAGCGAGCAGATCGAGGGACGTGATCGTTCCCCTCTATTCGAGATTGGTGAGGCCTCATCTGGAGTACTGTGTCCAGTTTTGGGCCCCACACTTCAAGAAGGATGTGGATAAATTGGAGAGAGTCCAGCGAAGGGCAACAAAAATGATTAGGGGACTGGAACACATGAGTTATGAGGAGAGGCTGAGGGAGCTGGGATTGTTTAGCCTGCAGAAGAGAAGAATGAGGGGGGATTTGATAGCTGCTTTCAACTACCTGAAAGGGGGTTCCAAAGAGGATGGCTCTAGACTGTTCTCAATGGTAGCAGATGACAGAACGAGGAGTAATGGTCTCAAGTTGCAGTGGGGGAGGTTTAGATTGGATATTAGGAAAAACTTTTTCACTAAGAGGGTGGTGAAACACTGGAATGCGTTACCTAGGGAGGTGGTAGAATCTCCTTCCTTGGAGGTTTTTAAGGTCAGGCTTGACAAAGCCCTGGCTGGGATGATTTAACTGGGAATTGGTCCTGCTTTGAGCAGGGGGTTGGACTAGATAACCTTCAGGGGTCCCTTCCAACCCTGATATTCTATGATTCTATGATAGCTTTTAATTTAATGTGCATAGTGCATATATAGCACCTTAGGCATCCATATGATTTTCAGAGAGAATAAGGGTCTAAGCCAACATTTTCAAATATAAGTGTCTAAAGCCAAACACCTACATTTATATTTAGGTTTGTAAACAAGCAGTGATGCTGCAAGGAAGAGGAAACGTGCTGCTTTTATAATCTAGTCTCCTGGTAAAGGCATCTGCCCTCAGATTGTTAAATTGTTCCACAGCCTTGGCCTTCAGTGCCACCGGATGCACAAATAGGCACATCATTCAAAAAAGTCCATCTTCTGCTGTGACTGGACAGAAGATGGCACCGGAAGCTACCAATAGCAGACCTGGCCACAAAAAGCCATGTGTCTGCCAACTGCAAGTTGGAGTAACACAAATAGTTTCAAGGAACAAAGTTACATGTCCTGCAAAATCTCCAAATGGTATAAAATACAGCAGACCATCTGCTTTGTAGTCCAGATCACTGTTAACACCCTCAGGCATTGAAGGGTACAAAGTCAATCAAATATTGTCCCTGACCCCATAAGGCCCCATTCCTCTAGCCCATAAGACTTTCCCCCTGGGATTTTACTTCTGGGACTAAGATTGGCACCTGGCCAGACATAAGGGTTGGCATGTGACCCCTCTAAGAAGTCCCCCTGCAGATGTCTACCAATCAGTGTGGGTCTCAGCCCTATAGGACTTCCATCCTCAAACTGATTTTTAGTCCCAGAGAGAGGTTGTGAGGATTGCTTGTCTGTTTCAGGAGAATTCTGTTTCTCAGATGTTTTTGGACTTGTCCACTTCTTTTTCTTTTGAGTATCACTCCTTCACATGAAGCCACTTGAGCATGCAGCTTCAGTCACCCCAACCTCACATCTGTAGCCAGGTGGTCAGATGCCCTAAAATAATTGTCCAAGATGACACACTGATAACAGGATGTCTTGTTTTAACTCTGTTGGGAATACAAGTGAAAGGGACTTGGCTTTCAATGCTATATTGGTTGTTCATGAACCTGTTTGTGTATGTGAGCTGAGTGTGATTTAAGTGTTTTATTTATGATCCCATTTTGTTGTGTATGGCAACTGCACACTGCCCAAGTCACAATACTTCTCCTCGTTAAAACTGAGACATTTAGGACAAGTCCCACTTCCTTCCCTTCCACCTCTTACAGCTGGCCTTTGGAACCGCTGAACTCCGTGTCTACTGATACCTTTATTCTGGGCTTTCCCAGAAGAGTTTGTCTATGAAGGACCATTAGGATCACAACCAGCCTGTAGCTGAGCAGCTAATGCAACCAGTGGCCACAAACAGGCGTAGGTCCATAGTATGAACGGAGCTGTCTGTTCTCATTGGCTAAGCATGGGACTAGGTACATAGCCCCTGTAGTTAATCCCGACTCTGAAACTGACTTCCTCTGCGGCCTTATTCAATTCCCTTAATTTTTCTTCCCCAAACTGGAAATAATGGCTGTCTTAGGAGTACTAGGACAGTTAATGCGTATTTGCCAACCTCTGTATGAGGGTTAATCACTATTTATCATGAGAGAGAGAGAGAGATGTGGGATGACTGAGGAGATGAGCAAAGG
The DNA here is from genome assembly GCF_965140295.1 of Lepidochelys olivacea. Taxonomy (NCBI): domain Eukaryota; kingdom Metazoa; phylum Chordata; order Testudines; family Cheloniidae; genus Lepidochelys; species Lepidochelys olivacea. The sequence goes on along the minus strand of NC_140412.1, from coordinate 20,563,683 downwards.
GACAGACACACACGAGAGCCACCTCACTGTCCTTCGTCAAATCCCTCCTTAAAACTCTTCTCTACCGTGATGCCAACAAAGTACATGATGGTGGTTAGGCAGCTAGTGTGCTCTCATTGCTGCCTACTGTGCTGACCTGTATCTTCCCATCATTTCCTTGTGTTCCATCCATCTGCCTGTTGCATCCACCTGGTTCCTTTTTTATCTTAGATTGCAAGCTGTATGGGACTGTCTCTTTGTTCTGTGTTTGTACAGCATGGACTGTTTGTACAGTTTGTACTGCTGAACAAATAAAAAATAATAATAACAAGGGGACAGGAGAACCAAAAATAGGAGAGCATGAAGGAAAAGGTGACACGAGCCTCTGCAATAGTGGTGCTGATTGTCAGTTGTGATACAAAAACAAGGACCCAAAAACTTGTGATCTTTAAAGACTCTCTGGTGTGGTCCATGAAAAGGGAGATGTCCCCAAATTTGTCGTTTCAACAGGACTTGATATTATCTTCAAGTTGCTTTGTTTTCACTGTTAATTGTTTAATCCATAGCTTAGTTCTTCTGTCACTCGTGTATTGGTCTTGTTCAGTGCTACTGTTATTTATTAAGGGTGTTGATAGTTCCATAAGGTGGGAATGGGCCTTTAGGAAGCTGTATAGTCACTCACTGGTGCTGGGCGGTTTTGCAGGGATGGTGGGCTTTCCAAAAGCTTTTTAAAAGAAGAGACGAGGGCAGACTGAATGCCCAAAGGTGGGGGAGACTGTTCCAGGTGTAACCCCCAAAGCAGTTTTTTAGAGAGAGTGACTCCCAATCCATTCCCTTCTCACTGCTCTGTCTGTACAAAGGGGATGAAGAGCTGATTTAAACAGCCATCTAGGCAGTCCCCTGTCACAAGGGAATCCCTTGGGGATAAACCAGCATAGCTGGCTCTATGCCATCTACTTCTAGCCCTCTCCAGCTTAGGAGCTACTGGGGGCAGAAGGAAGCATGGCCAATGAATGCTAAGCCCCAGAAATCTGTCCGGTGTATTATCCTTTGGGGGCCACAGTCAGCTGTGTGTGGTCTGAAGGCGCCAGGAGCCAAGTGGTGTAAATATGATGTAATGCCACCTCATTCTCCTCCCTCCTTTCTTAGTTGTACTAAGTAGAGAAGTGCCCCATACTTATTAGCCCATCCACTGTAACTGCCTGTGTAATTTGAATTATAGATTGTGATTTTGTTTATATTTCCTAGGCATAATTTTAAAAGCTGATTTTTTTTAAATGATGGTTTCCCTTCTGCCTGTGGAGTTTGTATTGGAAGACTGTATTGGAAGCAGCTTTTCTTTATTTATATAAATAATAGGACCATAGTATGGGAGAAATATATCTATATAGTTCTCACATCCCATGGTCCTATTACCAACCAAAACAGCTTCCCATAAAAATCATCCAGAAAGTAACTTTTTGATGAAGCATTTTGTAACATGTACTTGTAAATACAGTTGCTTTAATTGCCTCCGTAAATGTGCTGCAGTTTGGATTGACTCTGGCAGGTTTTATCTAGCACACAGGTGCCATGGTTTATGTAGTGGATGATTTGTTCGGCTCTAGATGGTGCCTGGGCTAATACTATTCCAACGGGGAGCAAGAGCACTGAAAATTTATTAATCATTCAGATCCTAATCCTGCAAATCTTTATTCGTCTGAGTAGTACTATCAAAGCCATTGTCTTTAGGGCTGTGAATCCATCACTTCTGATGCTATTGGCTTCAGTGGGACTATTTGTTAGTAAGCACCACCCACATGAGTAGAGTTTTGCAAGATCAGACCCTGTATTTATAAAAAGACATTAGGCTGTTCTTTAAGGCCTTGATCCAGCAAAGCATTTAAGTGGGTGTTTAACTTTAAATCCCATTGACTTCATCTGGACAACTCACATGCCTAAAGTTCAGAAAGACAGGGTGGGCGAGGTAATATCTTTTATTGGACCAACTTCTGTTGGTCAGAGCTCGAAAACTTGTCTCTCTCACCAACTTAAAGCTTGTTTCTCTCACCAACTGAAGTTGGTCCAATAAAAGACATTACCTCACCCACCTTGTCTCCCTAATATCCTGGGACCCACATGGCTACAACAACACTGTGCATAACTAAGTTTAGAAAGTTTACCTACAGGTCTTGTGCTTGGTGAAATCTAATTGTTCACCAGGACTTTATTGTATCTGTGATGTCACTCTGTTCTCCAGTTGAGTGAAAAGTAAGCACACTGACTGATTTACACAGGGACTTCCTCTGAAGAAAGCAATGCATAAAATAATACTGTGCCACCGAGTACATAAAAATGAAAATTCTTTCATGCTGTTCCTTGTCTTCCTCTTTATAACAATGATGGACAGATATCTGATTGAAGTTCAGTGGCTTAATATCAAAGATGACAGCTCACCAAATCAGAGGGAAATTCAATGCAATTAGCTATGGATAAATCAATGTATTGCTCTGGAAAATTACTACTGTGTATTAGTGGCTGGTTATTATTTAAAAACCAAAGTCTAATATGTATTGGTTACCCCTCCAACAGACATGCTCTCCTGGGTATTCTTTTATGATTGTTCTGTTTGGCGAGTCGCACAAAACAATTTAAAGCTAAACATAGCAGAGCTTACTCTGCTTAAGATATCAAGGGAATTTGCATAATGACTAATTTAAAAGCACACACACAAATTAACTAAATTCAAATGCAAATGAACATATTTCAAAAGTTGCCACATTCTTGGCTGGGATTCAGTGGAAAATATATATATATATATATATATATATATATATATTTAGTGGGTGATCACTCTCGGAAAAGGGGCAAGTAGATTTATAGAACAAGTCACAAGTCCTGATCTCTGATATACGGTGCAACAATAAGCCAAACTCACATTTAAGCCAGTGAAGAGCTATAACTCAGTGGGAGTTAAATTCAGGGGGAGCTAAGGGTGCTGATCATGTGAGACAATCAGACCTTAGGTGTCTGAGTGAGAGTGGAAGAGCCCAGTTGGCAGGCACTCTTGGAATATTGTGGCAGAGGGAATTGAACTTGGGAACGCAGAAAAAAAGGCACCCCAAATTATAGGGCACCATTCAAAATCTGACCCAAACAGTAAACTCTCTCCCTCAGCTTTCCCACCTGTAATTTGGGACTAATACACAGCTGCTGACATCAGAGAGTTGCTATGAGGATGAATTAGCTAATGTCTGTAATACCCTTTGAAAGTGGAAGTGCTATATAAGCCATACAACAATGATACTCAGATTTCAGTGGTTCAGGAGCCAAATTAGTGATCAACATTACGCAAAAGAGCCACAGTAGTGTGAATTCATTGTTTCATTTTCTATATATAGCTATATTAGCGCGATTTATATATTATTCTCACAGCAAAATGTCTGACCATGTATTATTATTTTAGCAACTACAATTGGTTAATAACATAGGAAAAGCCTGGTTAATCCAGACTGGTTAATCACTTAGATTGGTTAATAATTAAATCACACCGTGTTTTAATATCATGTGCTGCAAAGAGCCGCAGGAGACACATGAAAGAGCCACTTGCGGCTCTTGAGCCTCAGTCTGAGTCTCACTGCCATAAAACTTCCTCATAGTATTCAAGACTGAACACAAACCAGCCACGCCAAAGGTCCTTGTCCAAGGGACTGAGCCTATACTGAACTAGGCAGGGACACTAAGGCTGTATTGTAGTGTTTCACCAAAGCTAGGGCAGAGCCATGCTGGTCAAGGAAAACCTTGCATGACAATTACACCTCAGGAATATACAATCCCAGACCAAGCTCCATGGTGTGAATGCTTCACCATCCCTTCCTGCCTCTCCCAGTTTGCCTGGCCTCTGGACCAAAGGGGGAGCATGGTCATGGCACCTTGTCTTCCCAAGACTCTTTGGGGCAATGCGTATCCCCAAGGTGCATGGGGTAAGCAGGGGCTTAGGTTGTCCTGGACCTTAGTCTCCCTGACCAACCAGACAGGGCCCTGGCACAATTGGCCTTCAGTATGTATCCTCTTGCTCAGCCCTCAACGTGCTCTACTGGGTAGCACAGAGCTTTTCCTCCACCACTGCCTCTCCTGGGATATTATTTACTTCAGTCTGTCGACTGGGTTTGGGTGCTGTAGGCACACTTAAAATGTAGTCAAAAAAATTACCAATAACCTACAAAACATTTCCCAAATCAGATTCTCAGTCCCCACAAAAAAATGCCTGCCTCAAGTCACCATTCAGCGCCTTCCCTCAGGCAAGGCCTTGGAGAAAACTTACCCATTGGGCACAGGCTGAAGGCCAGCAGAACTGGGTCTTGTCCGAACAGAACAGGGAGCCAATTCCAGAGCTCATGAAGCATGCGCTGCCCTAGCTCACGTTCAGGCCTCAGATTCTCTCACCTGGATCAGCGGCTTGAATTAGCTGCCTGAGGTGCAATGGCATCCTAGGTTCATCGTAGGGTGACTAGTCCCTGCTCCCATAGCCACACTGCTATTTTTAGCACACTAGCTCAATCAGAGTGAGTGCGAGTACGTATACTGACCTGGGAATGACACCTCCCAGCTGCAGTGTAGATGTACCCTGTGTGACGACCCATGGCAAATCGCTAACCCTTTCTGCCTCAGTTTCCTTGTCTCTACAAGTGGTAAAATGATACTACCTACCTCACAGAGGTAGAATGAGAATTACTTCATTAATAGGCCTAATTCCAGGGACAGCAGGGCAGGCAAACTCCTTTAGAAGGGCCTAGAAACATCCAGAAATAGGGTGTGGCAGCTGCTAGACATTTTCAGTTGCTTTTTCTGAAGCTGTATAGCGAGTTTGCACTTACTGTGGGCAAGCTGCCTGGTTGGTCACATGCAATCAGCCACCAAGCTGAGTGCAGAGGATAGGGAAAGTTGATAAATGTAGGAATCAAATACAGCCCTGTTTAACTCAGCAGCTGTTCCGTGCAGGACTGAGTGATATGTCTGCTGTGAGGGCTGGGTCCCAAGAGTGATACCACGCTGAATACATGCCACAGATTTCTGCTTCACCAGCAACTGAGGACCAGTCCGCTATTAACTCAAAGGCTGAAGTGCTGCTAACTATGGAACTCCCCAAAGTGTTTGTTTGCTGACAGGGTTCAACTTCTGAAGTGTAATAGAAAGTACTGAGATGCTGTCATTCTCTTAAAGCTCTGAAGAGTCCATGTGGCTTATGGTTATTCTACAAAGACTGAAAACTCACCCCTGAAAGAAGATCACAGGGGAATGTGTCCATGTGTGCGTGTGCTAAAATATAGCAGTGTCAATCCTATGTGGCAACCTTGCATTTAAATATGTGTGTCAGCAAATTCTGAATGAGCTCTCCCATGACATCTAGTGATGAGCTGGAGGAACATAAGAATGGCCCTACTGGGTCAGACCAAAGGACCATCTAGTCCAGTATCCTGTCTTCCAACAGTGGCCAGTACCAGGTGCCCCAGAGGCAATGAACAGAACAGGTAATCCATCAAGTGGTCCATCAAGCTCATTCCCAGCTTCTGGCAAACAGAGGCTAGGGACACCATCCCTGCCTATCCTGGTAAATAGCCATCGATGGACCTATCCTTCATGAATTTATCTAGTTCTTTTTTAAGGCTGTTATGGTCTTGGCCTTCACAACATCCTCTGGCAAGGAGTTCCACAGGTTGACTGGGCACTGTGTGAAGAAATACTTCCTTTTATTTGTTTTAAACCTGCTGCCTATTAATTTCATTTGGTGACCCCTAGTTCTTGTGTTATGAGAAGTAGTAAACAACACTTCCTTATCTACTTTCTCTACACCAGTCATGATTTTATAGACCTCAATCATATCTCCCCTTAGCCGTCTCTTTTCCAAGCTGAAAAGTCCCAGTTTTATTAATCTCTCCTCATATGGAAGCCGTGCCATACCCCTAATAATTTTTGTTGCCCTTTTCCAATTCCAAAATATGTTTTTTGAGATGGGGCGACCACATCTGCACACAGTATTCAAGATGTGGGCGTGCCATGGATTTATATAGAGGCAACATGATATTTTATGTCCTATTATCTATCCCCTTCTTAATTATTCCCAGCATTCTGTTCCCTTTTTTGACTGCTGCTGTACATTGAGTGGATGTTTTCAGAGAACCATCCACAATGACTCCAAGATCTCTTTCTTGAGTGGTAACAGCTAAGTTAGACCCCATCATTTTATATATATAGTTGGGATTATGCTTTCCAATGTGCATTACTTTGCATTTATCAATATTAAATTTCATCTGCCATTTTGTTGCCCAGTCACTCAGTTTTGTGAGATCCTTTTGTAGCTCTTCACAGTCTGCCTGGGTCTTAACTATCTTTAGTAATTTTGTATCATCTGCAAATTTTGCCACCTCTCTATTTGCCCCCTTTTCCAGATCATGTATGAATATGTTGAATAGGACTGGTCCCAGGACAGACCCCTGGGGGACACCACTATTTACCTCTCTCCATTCTGAAAACTGACTACTTATACCTACCCTTTGTTTTCTATCTTTTAACCAGGTACTAATCCATGAGAGCACCTTCCCTCTTATCCCATGGCAGCTTACTTTGCGTAAGAGCCTTTGGTGAGGGACCTTGTCAAAGGCTTTCTGAAAATCTAAGTATACTATATCCACTGGATTCCCTTGGTCCACATGCTTGTTGACCCCCTCAAAGAATTCTAGTAGATTGGTGAGACATGATTTCCCTTTACTAAAACCATGTTGACTCTTCCTCAACAAATTATGTTCATCTATATGTCTGACAATATTGTAGTTTCAACCAGTTTGCCCAGTACTGAATTCAGGTTTACAGGCCTGTAATTGCCCGGATCACCTCTGGAGCCGTTTTTTAAAACTGGCATCACATTAGCTATCTTCCATCATCTGGTACAGAAGCTGATTTAAATGATAGGTTACAGACTACAGTTAGTAGTTCTGCAATTTCACATTTGAGTTCCTTCAGAACTCTTGGGTGAATACCATCTGGTCCCGATGACTTATTTCTGTTTAATTTATCAATTTGTTCCAACACCTCCTCTAATGATACCTCAATTTGGGACAGTTTCTCAGATCTGTCACCTAAAAAGAATTGCTCAGGTTTGGGAATCTCCCTCACACACTCAGCCATGAAGACCAATGCAAAGAATTGATTTAGTTTCTCCACAATGGCCTTATCATCCTTGAGTGCTCCTTTAGCACATCGATCGTCCAGTGGCCTCACTGGTTGTTTAGCAGGCTTTCTGCTTCTGATGTACTTTAAAAAAAATTGCTATTACTTTTTGAGTCTTTAGCTAACTTTTCCTCAAATTCTTTTTTGGCCTTGCAAATTGTATTTTTGCATTTCATTTGCCAGTGTTTATGCTCCTTTCTATTTTCCTCAATAGGATTTAACTTCCACTTTTTAAAGGATGCCTTTTTGCCTCTCACTGCTTCTTTTACTTTGTTGTTTAGCCACGGTGGCTCTTTTTTGGTTCTCTTACTGGAAAAGACTCCAGGAGCAGACTATATTTTCATAAATACACCCACTCTTCCGAGGTGCTCAGCAGATGGAGCTGCTTTGCCAAAGTGATCAATTTTGACTGGTTTTGTGTTACAAATTACTTCAAATACTTCATGGACAGCTGCTGGTCCAAGGAATTCCCATCCGGAAATGGCTTCTAGAAAGACTCTCAGCCATTCAAGAACATTGCAGATGAACATCACTGAGTGGAAAAGAAGCACCTAATTGAAGAACACCCACCAAGATCCTGATGCAGGGAGGTCTCGCATTTGAACAACTGCTCCCTGGGACATCACAGTGAGGACAAACATCGTCTTGCACATCTTTCAGCAGAAGGATGTTCCAAGGAGAACATTTTCTGACTCTTCCACTACCCAAGCTGATCCTGATGCTGGTGTTCTTTCTCTACCCAACTCCACCCAGGAAGGTACCACTGCCAGAAGGACCAGCACCTCCTTGGAAACCATCCAGTTTGGCCTCAACAACTCACAGACTGAGTTAGGTCTAACCTACTGAGGAGGGCTTTAAACTAGGTTCAATGGGGGCAGATGACCAAAGCCCACAGGCAAGTCAAAAACATGGAGACCAGGGAGAAGGGTCGGAATCTGGGGGGAGCATGGGCTGTTATAGCTGAAATAAGGGAGAGACAAGACAGAACTGTGGGGGCGGGGCGTGAAATCAAATCAAAATCTTAGATGTCTGTATACTAATGCGAGAAGTATGGGGAATAAGCAGAAAGAACTCAAAATGCTAGTAAGTAAACACAACTATGACATAGTTGGTATCACGGAAACTTGGTGGGATAATACGCATGACTGGAATATTGGTATAGAAGGATACTTCTTGCTCAGGAAGGACAGGCAAGGAAAAAGGGAGGAGGTGTTGCCTTATATATTAAAAATGTATAAACTTGGACTGAGGTTGAGATAGAAATAAGAGACAGACTTTTTGAAAGTCTCTGGGTAAGGATAAAAGGGGTAAAAACCAAGGGTGATGTCATAGTAGGGGTCTACTACAGACCACCAAGGCAGGAAGAAGAGGTGGATGAGGCTTTTTTTAAACAACTAACAAAATCAACCAAAGCACAGGACTTGGTGCTGATGGGGAACTTCAACTACTCAGACATCTGTTGGAAAAGTAACATAGCAGGACACAGATTATCCAACAAGTTCTTGGAATGTATTGGAGACAATTTTTTATTTCAGAAGGTGGAGAAAGCTACTGGGGGGAGGCTGTTCTAGATTTGATTATGACAAATAGGGAAGAACTGGTTGAGAATTTGAAAGTGGAAGGCAACTTGGGTGAAAGTGATCATGAAATGGTACAGTTCATGATTCTAAGGAATGGTAGGAGGGAGAACGGCACAATAAAGACAGTGGATTTCAAGAAGACAATGGACTTCAGAAAACTCAGGGAGTTGGTAGGTAAAATCCCTGGGAAGCAAGTCTGGGGGAAAAACAATTGAAGACAGTTGGCAGTTTTTCAGACATTATTAAGGACACAAAAGTAAACTAGCCCACTGCATAGGAAAGATAGGAAGTATGGCAAGAGACCACCCTCACTTAACCAGGAGATTTTCAGAGATCTAAAACTCAAAAAAGAGTCCTAGAAAAAGCGGAAACTTGGTCAAATTACAAAGGATGAATACAAACAAATAACATGAATATGTATGGACAAAATTAGAAAAGCCAAGGCACAAAACGAGATCAAACTAGCTAGGGGCATAAAAGGAAACAACAATACATTCTACAAATACATTAGAACCAAGAGGAAGACCAAGGACAGAGTAGGCCCATTACCCAATGAGAGGGGGAAAACAGTAACAGAAAATGTGGAAATGGCAAAGGTGCTTAATGGCTTGTTTGTTTCGGTTTTCACTAAGAAGGTTGGTGGCGATTGGTCATCTAATGTGAATGCCAGTGAAAATGAGGTAGGATCAGACTCTAAAATAGGGAAAGAACAAGTCAAAAATTACTTAGACAAGTTAGATGTCTTCATATCACCAGGGCCTGATGAAATGCATCCTAGAATACTCAAGGAGCTGACTGAGGAGATATCTGAGCCATTAGCAATTATCTTTGAAAAGTCATGGAAGATGACAGTATTCTTGACAGTAAGTTAAAGAAGTATGCGCTGGATGAATGGACTATAAGGTAGATAGAAAGCTGGCTAGATCGTCTGGCTCAAAGGGTAGTGATCAATGACTCCATGTCTAATTGGCAGCCAGTATCAAGCAGAGTGCCCCAAGGGTCGGTCCTGGGGCTGGTTTTGTTCAATATCTTCATTAATGATCTGGAGGATGGCGTGGATTGCACCCTCAGCAAGTTTGCAGATGACACGAAACTGGAAGGAGTGGTAGATACGCTGGAGGGTAGGAATAGAATACAGAGGGACCTAGACAAATTAGAGGATTGGGCCAAAAGAAATCTGATGAGGTTCAACAAGGACAAGTGCAGAGTCCTGCACTTAGGATGGAAGAATCCCATGTACTGCTACAGACTAGGGACCGAATGGCTAGGCAGCAGTTCTGCAGAAAAGGACCTGGGGTTATGGTGGACGAGAAGCTGGATATGAGTCAACAGTGTGCCTTTGTTGCCAAGAAGGCTAACAGCATTTTGGCCTGTATAAGTAGGAGCATTGCCAGCAGATCGAGGGATGTGATCATTCCCCTCTATTCGGCATTGGTGAGGCCTCATCTGGAGTACTGTGTCCAGTTTTGGGCCCCACACTACAAGAAGGATGTGGAAAAATTGGAAAGAGTTCAGCAGAGGGCAATAAAAATGATTAGGGGCCTGGAGCACATGATTTATGAGGAGAGGCTGAGGGGACTGGAATTATTTAGTCTGCAGAAGAGAAGAATGAGGGGGGATTTGATAGCTGCTTTCAACTACCTGAAAGGGGGTTCCAAAGAGGATGGATGTTCTCAGTGGTACGAGATGATAAAACAAGGAGTAATGGTCTCAAGTTGCAGTGGGGGAGGTTTAGGTTGGATATTAGGAAAAACTTTTTCACCGGGAGGGTGGTGAAGCACTTGAATGGTGGTGCTAGGGAGGTGGTGGAATCTCCTTTGTTAGAGGTTTTTAAGGTCAGGCTTGACAAAGCCCTGTCTAGGATGATTTACTTGGGGATTAGGTCCTGCTTTGAGCAGGGGGTTGGACTAGATGACCTCATGAGGTTCCTTCCAACCCTGATATTTTATGATTCTATGATTCTGTGGGAGACATTCCAGAAGACTGGAAAAGGGCAAATATAGTGCCCATCTATAACAAGGAAAATAAGGACAACCTGGGGAATTACAGACCAGTCAGCTTAACTTCTGTATCTGGAAAGATAATGGAGCAAATAATTAAGCAATCAATTTGAAAACACCTACAAGATAATAAGGTGATAAATAACAGTCAGCATGGATTTTTCAAGAACAAATTGTGTCAAACTAACCTGATAGCTTTCTTTGACGGAGTAACAAGCCTTGTGGATAGGGGGAAAGTGGTAGATGTGGTATATCTTGACTTTACTATATCTAGTATAACTTGACTTTTGATACTATCTTGCATGATCTTCTCCTAAACAAACTAGGGAAATACAACCTAGATGGAGCTACTACAAGGTGGGTGCATAACTGGTTGGAAAATCATTCCCAAAGAGTAGTTATCAGTGGTTCACTAAAAGGGCATAACGAAGGGGGTCCCACAGGGATCAGTTCTGGGTCTGGTTCTGTTCAATATCTTCATCAACAATTTAGATAATGGCATAGAGAGTACACTTATAAAGTTCGCAGACAATACCAAGCTGGGAGGGATTGCAAGTGCTTTGGAGGATAGGATTAAAATTCAAAATGATCTGGACAAACTGGAGAAATGGTCTGAAGTAAATAGGATGAAATTCAATAAGGACAAATGCAAAGTACTCCACTTAGGAAAGAACAATCAGTTGCACACACACTAAATGGGAAATGACTGCTTAGAAAGGAGTACTGTGGAAAGGGATCAGGGGATCATAGTGGATCACAAGCTAAATATGAGTCAACAATGTAACTCTGTTACAAAAAAAGCAAACATCATTCTGGGATGTATTAGCAGTCGTATTGTAAGGAAGACATGAGACATAATTCTTCCGCTCTACTCAGTGCTGATTATGCCTCAGCTGGAGAATTGTGTCCAGTCCTGGGCTCCACATTTCAGGAAAGATGTGGACAAATTGGAGAAAGTCCAGAGAAGAGCAACAAAAATTATTAAAGGTCTAGAAACATGACCTATGAGGGAAGATTGAAAAAAACTGGTTTGTTTAGTCTGGAGAAGAGAAGACTCAGAGGGGACACGATAACAGGTTGTTACAAGGAGAAGGGAGAAAAATTGTTCTTCTTAATCTCTGAGGATAGGACAAGAAGCAATAGGCTTAAATTGCAGCAAGGTGGGGTTTAGCTTGCACGTTAGGAAAAACTTCCTAACTGTCGGAGTGGTTAAGCACTGGAATAAATTGCCAAGGAAGGTTGTGGAATCTCCATCATTGGAGGTTTTTAAGAGCAGGTTAGACAAACACCTGTCAGGAATGGTCTAGATAATACTCAGTCCTGCCATGAGTGCAGGGGACTGGACTAGATGACCTCGCAAGGTCCCTTCCAGTTCTATGATTCTATGCTTGTCCAGGCAAAACTCTCAATACTACTCTCCCAGATCAAGAAGAACTGTCTAGCAAGACTGTTGACGTGACTAAAGTCCATTCTATGCAGGAAGAAGAAAGAGAGAATGATTACATCTACCTCCACTATCCCCATCCCTAAGGATGTGCTACTGTGCCCTATCTGCTATCCGGTCTGAGGATTCCAATGCCTGATGATCTTAACAGACACTAGAAGAGAATTCATAGCAATCCAATTGCCTTTTGATATGTCCCCTGCAACATGCCTTTTGAAAAAACACACATAGCCAATGATTTTAGTTTATTATCCATTTATTGTGTGATGTTATGATTAATCATTATGTTATATTATATATATTCATCATATGGTAATTAGAGTTAATTTGTAGGATTATAAAAGTATAAGATTGATCAGTATTTAGAGAAACCAAGTATTAGACATGAGTAAGACAAGCTGAAATGCAAGAACCTGTAGGTTGAGGCCTGCAAGATTTTAAGTTAGCTATTTTAGGCCTTGGAGACAAGAAATGATGACATAAGTGACCAGAAAATAACCTGATGCCCTATGATTATGTGAAAAGAGGTGCCAAGTGGCAATTGTTAGAGGATGAGCAGGCTGACCCAGAGGCAGATTGAATAAACGGGCTTCTTTATTGCGGTACTTGTTCCCCTCTACCCAATTGTCAAGTAAGCACTGAGTTAATTACATCACGTTATTTTATCTAAGTTAATATGTAAATACCCGCATTTACTACAACACCCCCAAAACCCTTATTTGATAAAATGAATGCCCAGATAATGAATATTAATAGCTATATACTGAATATAATTATACCCACCCCTGTTTACTGCTTACAGCATTAAGCATATTATACAGACATTTTTACCTTGAAGATACATTTCTTTGCAGTAATTGTAGCCACAAGTTCCCTTAATCAGCAGTTCACAGGGGAGGGAGGAAGGGGCCATGACCCCGAGTTCGTTTATGAAGCTTGGAAAGGAAGGGAGGGGGGAGATAACACTTCTTTACTCAAAGGGTATCCCTCAGACAACTGCGTTCCTTATGCAGCTGCAACACTTATCTATCCTTAACAAGCAGAAGGGGAGGGAAAAGGATGGCAACTTTATCTATCAAGAGAAGAAACAGTGCCTGTCTGTACCTCACTCCCTATTACCATGTTAGCGGTTCCCCAGGTCTTTACTTAACCCTGACATACCCCAACAGTAATTACCACCAAAATTACCCAGAAGATTAATATTAGATCATAAAAATACTGTAAAGGCACATCAGCCTCAGACATGTGTCTTAACCACAGGATACAGGTTGTGCGTCAATGCTAATGAGAATAAAGGGAACTTACACAACCTATAGAAAATTGGGGTCCCTTAAGTTTCCAGGGGACACAGACCAATAAGAGAAAAGAGGGTTGACACATTTACAGACATGCACCGAATGTAGGTAAAGACAGAACCACATTATGAAAAGGGGATGCCCAGAATGGGAAAATTGAACTTCCTATGGGAGACTCCAGCAGGAACCATCCCTCTACTGATGATCAAGCCATGAGAGACCCATCAGCCTGTAACACTGTTGTTAAGGATGTGAGTATAACTATATTTGTAACTTGTGCATAGGTCTGTATAGAATTTCTATATACTTGGGTAATCATAACTTTAATTGTAACTTAAATAAAACTTGTAAAACAGTCTAGACCTTGTACTTGTGAATGTACGTGTGGTCACTGCCTTTGGTCTTTATGTGTTCCCAGAGACTTTAACACACAAGCAAGTAGCAGAGGTGACTTTCACTCTGTTAAACTTGAAACTGTAGCCACCAGAGCCGAACCCAGGGTGGTGTAATACCACATTACAAAATTCACTTTACATAAAACAAAAGGCTACGCACAGAAGAAATGTAAGTCACATCAAGGCACCTGCAAAGGGCATCTCGTATCAGAAGAGGCCAACTCTAGCAGACTCTGTTGCTGCCATCCCTCCCCTGCTCTGAATGCAGAAATGCTGCATGTCCCACCTCCTGCTTCCAGCTCCCCTCCCAACCCTGCTATTGCATTACAGCCAACTCCCCCAGAGCCAGAACAGATGGTCCAACAACTTACTGCTGGGAGGACTATCCCTGTCTCCATGACCACTGAACAGGATGGTATCATCAAAAGGACAAGTGCTGCCTTGAAGATCTCTAACAGGACTCCACCAATAGGATGATCAGGGCCCCATTGCAGACTATGCAAGGTAATCCCATCTTCAGATGGCACAGTGCTCCCTCAGAGAATGACCAGCATGACCCCATAGTTAGCAGGGTCAGCGCCTCTCTGCAGATAACTAGACAAGATCCTGCCACCAGAAGGGCTAAGGCTACATTGTAGGTCACCCAGCAAGACCTTGCCAATGGAAGAGCCACCCTATTGCTTGGACCATGCAGCAGGACCTCATTCTTAGATGGACCAGCATAGCCTCCAAGTCCACTCAACCGGATTTGTTCCCTGAAGATCTCACACTACATCAGAGACTGCCCAGACAGACCACCCACAAAAGGACCAGCATCATCCCATAAACCTCCAAGCAGGACCGCATCCCTAAATGGACCAGTGCTGGTGCCTCAAAGATTATCTTCTCTAAAAGGACCAGTGCTGCCCCAAAGTCCGTAAGGGAGGATCCTGTCACTAGTGGCATTGTCATCATACCAAAGAGCTCCCCTCAAGGTCTGGTGCAACTGAGTCCTGAGTACTGGGAGGAAATCAGGCCACAGGCTAATCTCATAGCAATCCTAGAGCCTATGCCTGCTGCACTGGAGCAGCTGGAGGAGCAAGAGCATAGGGAGAGGGCTGCCACATCGTGGCAAACCGCTCGGATGGAGGAGCTGGAGAGGACAGGCTGGAGAAGCATATCGGCTGCCATTGCACGTGGTGCAAGGAACATCAGGAGGTGGGGGTACCGGTGCCACAGGTCAGGAACATCGAGCACACAGTCATTGCTCTCAGAGTGAGGATCATACTTGAGAGGACCCAGAAGGATGTCATCCTTTTGCCATATGTGGAAAACTTGAGAAGCAAGCTGGACCAGATCAAGACTTTTGTGGTGATGTGCAAATGGGATGCCAGTAACCACTTCCTCCCCAGGGGAAGCTTCACCTGATTTTCTGACTGGAGATTCATCCACAGGGCCTGGCTCAACTGTGTTCCGCTGAACGGAGCCATCCGCCATGGGAATCAGGACAAGTGATGCAGGAATCGCAGCTATGCTAACGAGATGCTACTCCACCTCTTGTGCAGCTGCAAACCCCACTCCAGATCCTGGCAGCTGCATCACAATGCCATCCAAGATCGCCTAATCAAGGCCATCCCAGCACTATGGGGAAAGTTGCCAGGAACTCCACCATCTCTAGAATGGAGAGCCAACTGCGACCGGACTTTGTCATTACTACTGAGGAACAGAAAAGGGTTGTCATGATGAACGTCACAGTTCCTTTTGAGAACAGGACCCCAGTCTTCTGCAATGCTTGAGTTTGAAAGGTGGAGAAATATACCCCTTTGGCTGACACCTTGAGAGCCAGGGGCTATGAGGTTCAAATACATGCTCTGATCGTCAAAGCCCTGTGTACCTGGGATCCCAGTAATGAGCGAGTGCTGTGGGAATGTGGAATCAGCCAGCATTATGCCCGGCTGATGAGGCGACTCATGGTGTTGGACACCATCAGGTAGTCAAGGGGCATTTATTTAGAACATATCACCAGACATCGTCAATATTAAGAGAAATGAGCTAGAGTGCCAATGAGAAGCCAAGACAGAAAAATAGGCAAAATACTCCTGTAGTGTTCTGTATTTGCTCAGGGGCAATCTACGCTAAATTCTCAATTACTGAGGGAAAATCTGCATTTATTACTGGATTTATTTTCCACAAGCTATTCCTAGCATAATTTCCCATGAGTGATGCACCTGATCATTTGAATACTGATATTTAAACTGTACTGTTAAATTTATTAACCCTAATTTGGGATATTGCAGATCATGTATTATATCTATTTTATGACTTTTTAAAGCAAACTTGCTTCTTTGGGATAATTTAAGCATTATGCCCAGATGAATAGAAACTTCTTTATTAAACTGTGTTTTAGATCATTTTAACATAAGCTTTAATCAAATTTGTAAATTTGCATGCAGGGGTAATTAAATGATGTTACCCTTATTGTAAGAGTAAGGAGCAGCAGAACTCTACTTTTCATGCCCTGATTGAGGGGTCACCCTAAACTTAACTGTCATCACCCCCTGCTTAGCAAGAGAAGGTGTTCTATCCGCTGGTGTGGTCTCTACCTAAAAAGTTTCAGGTACTATTTGGTTGACCTCTTTGTAGTGTTTAAAGATACAGTTCCGTGATCACAACAGCTGATATAGCTGATGAGCAGGACCAGGGGGTAAGCCTTAGACCTGGTGTGGGAACAGTGTGGGAATTAGCAGTAAGGTTCCCAACCACCTGCAGAAGTTGCTAAGAACTGGGTTAAGTAGTAGAAACTCAGAACTGTGAAAAATTGGGACACTTTCTGTTTGCGGGGAAAGGAGGGTAATAATTGCTCATGCAGGGCTGGACTTACCATGAAGCGAACTGAGGTGGCTGCCTCAGGTGCCAGACTGTGGGGGTGTGCCACTAGGACCCAGAGTGTACAAAATTGTGTCTGCTGCTGGTGCATATGTATTCTCTCTGCTCTAGATGCACAGAGATGGTGGAGTGCTGTGCTGGAGGAAGGAGGGGACAAGAGACATAAGACGGGCAGGAGAAAAGGTGAGAGGGAATAACAGAAAGCAGCAGGAGCTGCAGGGAGAGAGAGAAGGAGGAGCCTCTCTAGCACCCCCAAGAGCCTGGACTGATTATCACCAGCTTCTCAGGGAGCTTCCTGTTTCCTGCTGCTTCCCTGAACCCACTTGAGGAGAACAGGCAGTCAACTGAAGTAGTAGGAGCCAGTTAGGCCCTTAAGACGCTGATATCTTCCCTCACTCAGGCCTTGCTACCAGCCTGCTTATTTGTCCCCTTCAATTGAGTGTTGAGAGCCACTATAGCTGGCACAGAACATGAGTGAAAGAAGAAAACGCCCCTCTGGGGCAGCATTCAGAAAAAGAAAGCAAACAAAGGAAGCTTTTCTATCTAAGCAAGAAGGAGCTCTCCTGAGATACATAGACCCAAATGTTCATGGTGAGCCTTCTGGCCCCAGTGAGGATGTGAGTGGTGAGGAGATGCCTGATCTTCCAGTTAGAGTACAAGTGACCTGGCAGCTACTGAGCATCCATATCTCCATCTCAAATGGATGTAACCGTGCACATTCCTGAAGAAAAGTGTAGATCAGAGTGTGGTGGAAGTGCAAGAAACCGCTGCTGCTGAGTTTAGTTCCTTAAGTCTAGGATGATCCAGGACTGTGGACCCACTTGAGCAGTAGCCTGAGGGACTTCCTTGTACTGCATGAGCCACAGCAAATGAAAAACTTCATGTTTCCCAAAGACAATGAAAAGAGAAGTTTCCATCCAACACATTATTGGCGTGAAATCCCCAATGGTGACAAAGTGGAGAGGCCATGGCTTATATACTCAAAAACCTAGAATGCTGCATACTGTTTTTGTTGCAAACTCTTCCAGTCTAATGTTCCAGCCACATTGGGTTCTACAGGAACAAAGGACTGGAAAAATCTGGCTAGAAGTCTGGCATGCCATGAGAAGGCCGCAAATCACCAGAGAGCATTCCATAAGTGGAAAGAGCTTGAGATGAGACTAAGGTTAAAGGCCACCATAGACGATCAGCCTCAAGATGTTCTGAAAAGGCTCATTGCCATTGTAAGAATGCTTGCTACCCAAAACCTAGCACTGCGTGGCACTTCAGATCAGCTGTATGTGCCAAACCATGGAAACTTCCTTAAAATTGTGGATCTGATGGCTGAGTTTGATGCTGTACTCCAGGAGCATCTAAGAAGAGTCACCACCCAAGAAATGTATATATACCACTACCTTGGAAAAACAATTCAAAATGAGGTCATACAGTTACTGGCACCAAAGTCAAACAGAAGATTGTGGCAGATCTGAAGTCAGCAAGATATTACTCTGTTATTCTGGACTGCACACCTGCCATCAGCCATATGGAACAAATGACTTTAATGGTGCATTTTGTAACAACAGAACCTAGTGAAAATGTCCCAGCAATGGTGACTGTCAGAGAGCATTTTCTTGAATTTATTGACATTGATGATATTATAGGAGCTGGTACGACAAATGTGCTTCTTAAAAAGCTGGAAGATACTGGAATTGCGATAGCTGACATGAGAGGTCCTGGCTACGATAATGGTGCCAACATGAGAGGAAAGAACAGAGGAGTGCAGACACGTATCCAAGAGTTAAACCCTCGAGCTTTTTTTGTCCCACGCAGTTCTCATTCATTGAACTTGGTGGTCAGTGATGCAGCATCAGCTTCTAGTGAGGCTGCTGAATTTTTTTAATGTAATTCAAAGCATCTATGTATTTTTCTCTGCATCAACTCATAGATGGCAAATTTTGAAGCAACATCTGGGAACATTCTCTCTGACACTGAAACCACTGAGTGCCACACAATGGGAAAGTCAAGTGGAGGCGATAAAGCCTATCAAACACCAAACTGGGAAGATAGATGATGCTATAGTTGCCATTATGGAGGATAATGCTATGACAGGAACTGTTTGTGGGAGAACAGTGGCAGAGGGAAATGGAATCACCAGAAACATACATAACTTCAAATTTCTGTGTGGCTTAGTGTTGTGGCATGACATACTGTTTTAAATAAATGTTGTAAGCAAGAAACTCCAAGCTGTTGACCTTGATGTATCTGGAGCAATGGAAAAACTGGACAAAGTAAAGTCATACCCACAGTCTTACCAGTCAGATGAGGGATTTCAAAACATTCTGAAGAGTGCACACAAGTTGGCAGAGGAACTTCACACTGAAGCTATTTTCCCACCCATTCAAGAATACAAGAGTCACCGAAGAAGAAGGCATTTTGATTACTAGGCACGGGATAATCCCATAAAAGACCCCAAACAACAATTCAAAGTTGAATTCTTTAACCAGGTGTTAGATTGTGCAATACAGTCAGTTGAAGAACGTTTAATGCAGCTCAAGGAACACAGCAGTATATTTGGGATGTTGTATGATATTCCAAAACTTCTCACTGTACCTGAAGAAGACCTACACCAGCAATGCAGGGGAATAGAGACAGTGTTGTCACATGATGACATGCCTGATATTGATGCGAGTGATTTAGGTGATGAACTGAAAGCCCTTTCAAGATACATGTCAGCAGGATCAACTCCAAAGGCTGTTCTGGAATATATGTGCACAAATAAATAAGATGACCACCCTTTTTCCAAATGCTTTTGTTGCTCTGCACATACTTCTAACACTTCCCGTAACAGTTGCCAGTGGAGAGCGCAGCTTCTCCAAGCTGAAGTTAATAAAAACACATCTACGCTCCACAATGACACAGGAGAGACTGGTCGGCCTTGCAACCATCTCAGTAGAGCATGAGCTAGCCCAAACTGTGGACCTTCAGGAA
Organism: Lepidochelys olivacea; assembly: GCF_965140295.1. Lineage (NCBI taxonomy): Eukaryota > Metazoa > Chordata > Testudines > Cheloniidae > Lepidochelys > Lepidochelys olivacea. Next base: position 20,543,952 of record NC_140412.1, on the reverse strand, counting down.
GCAGTTCAAATCTTTGCAACCAAGAAGGTATGGAAAGCACTATTCTGATTATTCAAACAGATAAAAATGCCAGTGTTTACTGTGCAGACAAGAAAAGTTACATTTGCTGTTCAGGTGTTTGAAAGTTAAGTGTTACTTAAAATTTTTGAACAAGGCATTTTAAGTTGTTAGTTCTCCTTTATTGGGATAGGTAGCAGAGCAGTACTATGAGAGCAGTAGAACAGGAAGAAGGCAGAATTGAGACCTTTCAAAGTTTTGGCCCAAGCAAGGGGGAATGGAGGCATCATTTGAGCTCCCCACCAAATGTTGTGGGCTAGCCCTGGCTCATGTAAGACAAAGCCCCTAATATCAGGACATCTAGTCACCCTAATTGTGGTAGTGTTGCATTCCAAAGTGAAACTGTTCACAGTAATATTTTTTTTCAGTGTAAATTGCAGCCTGTTTTTTAAGAAGAGTGTTTCGTTCTACACAAGCTGGCTAAAATGGCAGGGGTCAACATTTCTATGTCTGTCTGTCTTTAAATCTGGGCTTTTGCTATACGGCCAGTAAATGCAGAGCTATAGCCACAAGCTGGAAGAGCTTTCTGTAATGGTTTGAATTTCCTGAAACAATTGCATTCTGAGCTGCATCTTGCTTGAGTTTTCAGATACTATAACCTAGCCTGGCAAAAATGTTAATGTAATGATTTATAGTGCGGTTGTAAAGATTACATACCAATTGGAGAAGTAATAATCACAAACTCTGAATCTATGAAGCGGTGGATATGTGATTCAGCAAAACACTGCCACTGTGCGCACAGTTGCCAAGTAGGAAACCATCTAGTACCCTGAAAAAGAATTTATTGCACAAAGCAAACATTACAGCAATATAAAAAGCTGTATTCTGTTTAGATCTGAAGTCTGGTAGCTGCTTCATGTTAACCATAAAGACATAGATGGTGATTATTATTTTTTTAAACAGTGCTATAGACGAATTACGCAGTAACTCTTGGACTTCAGTGTATTTGTGTAATATTATCTACCTGTGTAACAGCATTTGTTAGTTCAGGTAATCGAGAGTGTTGTAAATAAGTTTAATTGTACGAGAACCCCTACAACAAGCTCTTGCTTATTGACACAAATGAGTTTGAGGCTGAGGGCTGTGTCCAGGAAGCAAAGGACTTCCCCATTCCTGCCATTGCTCACCTTGCCTCTTCCCCTACCAGGCCCTCTCAGAGGTCCAGGGAAGCCTGGGCCACTTCCAGATTTTGAAGCCACTAGCCATAATAAAAATAAAAAATGATGACACATGGTCTAATCTTGTGCCATCAGAACCAATATATTTTTATTAATATTTATGAGCACTTTAACTCTTTAAAATGACAAAATCTATATCAGTTAACAAAAAAAGTATGTCTTTTACCAAATCACATCTCCTATTTACTTAAATTTGCAGCTCTAAGCTGAGAGAGTGTATCACATTTTGGTCCCATAGGGATGCGCATAAAAACAAGTTTTGAAACTTATCAAATGCCAAAAAATTAACAAGTGTCTAAATTTGAGGCCCCCTTTGAGCTTGAGGCTCAGCCCTAATGGCCCCCTTGCCCCCCCTCTGATTGGCCCTGGCCCTTACATAAAAAACCAAAACATGCTACTAACAAAGCTGCTTCCAATGGGGAAGCCGCTGCTGAGAACAGCTGAGGAGCTGACCCCAAATTCATTTGCTTGTATGTTGTAGACCCTTCAGTGGTGCAAGCAGGATGGTACAGTCCGGTACGCCATACCAGGAAGCTATTTATAGCTGGTACGGCATACCGGAAAGACACAGGAGGAGCAGAACATGGGGCCACCAGGCAGCCCCACACCAGCAGCTCCTCCAGCGTGGTTGTACCACCCCCAGCCCTTCCACGCAGCTGCATGCCTGTGTCTCCTGTTCGAGGTCTATACAGCAGCCCCACCAGAGGACAGGGCTGGGGGTGGGGCTGGAGGCAGTACAGCTGTGCCGGAGGAGTTGCCAGCATGGGGCCACCCAACGTTCCCACATTCTGCTCCTTTTGCCGCTGCAGTTCCCAGGAGAGCTCTGAACCGCAGGACTTGCCTGGGAACCAGAGCGGTGAAAGGAGCAGAACGTGCAGTTCCGGCAGCACATTCCCATCTAGCACCAAGCTGGGGTTTTGGTTCACTTCTCAACATAGATAAAAGAAAACTACCTGCTGGATCATCATCACTGGGGTTTTCCTTTGTCTCCTAGCCACAGTCTCCAGCAAAAAGGAACAATGTAAATTACAGTTTGCCACTATTTAAAAAAAATCCCCACAGCTTGGTAATTATGTGAAATGTAAAAACTTACTTGAGTATTATAGTATTTTCCAAGTAAACCTTGCACAGTGTTTCAGTAACTACTGTACCAGTGACTATCAAAAAAGGGATAAATCTTCTCTTGCATCTTACTGTTCAGTTCAGAGCATCAGTCTGTTCTGACCCACCAGCTCACTCGCATTCTTTCTTACATTAAAAAGCCAGGTTCTTATTCACAGTGAAGCTACATTGGTACTAGATGGTAAAGAAAGCACCTGAAATTTGTATGTCTGGAAAGTTAACAAAGCAGCAAAAATGCATGAACTGATATAGAGGTCATTTACGTGGTCCCTTCTGGGCTTCAACTCCACGGCTCTATTTGCAACTACAATTATCAGCTGACTTGCTGTTTTATTAAGGACTCAAAGCCACAATAATAATAAAAGCTATCCACTCCTATAGGCATATGGCTCCTACTCAAGCGTTAGTGTTTCTTTTCCAATTTAAACAAGAGTAGAGGCTTCCTGGGAAATCATAGCATGTCTTAAGATCCTGTTAGAATAGGTACAGATTTGATCTTATGATTTCTGGATTCTGCCATTCCGTTTTGGGTTGCTTTCACTCAAAATGCTTCTATATTCAAGTTAAAAATTTGGTGAAATTTTCCCTTTTTTTGTTCTTTTTTTTTTTTTTGCGTATAATTTTTTTTTGAATTCTTAAAACCAAAAAATTGAAACCTAAGATGAGCATCCATCCATTTGAAATAACACTAAAAAACCTCCTTGGTTTCTCTTATACAAAATCTGAAGAAATTTTCTGGTAGTGAGAGGAAGTAGATTTCTTGTGGAGTATCATAGAATCATAGAATATCAGGGTTGGAAGGGACCTCAGGAGGTCATCTAGTCCAACCCCCTGCTCAAAGCAGGACCAATCCCCAACTAAATCATCCCAGCCAGGGCTTTGTCAAGCCTGACCTTAAAAACTTCTAAGGAAGGAGATTCTACCACCTCCCTAGGTAAGGCATTCCAGTGTTTCACCACCCTCCTAGTGAAAAAGTTTTTCCTAATATCCAACCTAAATCTCCCCCACTGCAACTTGAGACCATTACTCCTTGTTCTGTCATCTTCTACCACTGAGAACAGTCTAGAACCATCTTCTTTGGAACCCCCTTTCAGGTAGTTGAAAGCAGCTATCAAATCCCCCCTCATTCTTCTCTTCTGCAGACTAAACAATCCCAGTTCCCTCAGCCTCTCCTCATAAGTCAAGCGTTCCAGACTCCTAATCATTTTTGTTGCCCTTCGCCGGACTCCACATCCTTTTTGTAGTGTGGGGCCCAAAACTGGACACAGTACTCCAGATGAGGCTTCACCAATGTCGAATAGAGGGGAACGATCACGTCCCTCGATCTGCTGGCAAGGCCCCTACTTATACATCCCAAAATGCCATTGGCCTTCTTGGCAACAAGGGCACACTGTTGACTCATATCCAGCTTCTCGTTCACTGTCACCCCTAGGTCCTTTTCCGCAGAACTGCTGCCTAGCCATTCGGTCCCTAGTCTGTAGCGGTGCATTGGATTCTTCCGTCCTAAGTGCAGGACCCTGCACTTATCCTTGTTGAACCTCATCAGATTTCTTTTGGCCCAATCCTCCAATTTGTCTAGGTCCCTCTGTATCCTATCCCTACCTGCCACCGTATCTCCCACTCCTCCTAGTTTAGCATCATCTGCAAATTTGCTGAGAGTGCAATCCACACCATCCTACAGATCATTTATGAAGATATTGAACAAAACCGGCCCCAGGACCGACCCTTGGGACACTCCACTTGATACCGGCTGCCATCTAGACATGGAGCCATTGATCACTACCCTTTGAGCCCGACAATCTAGCCAACTTGCTACCCACCTTATAGTGCATTCATCCAGCCCATACTTCTTTAACTTGCTGACAAGAATACTATGGGAGACCGTGTCAAAAGCTTTGCTAAAGTCAAGAAACAATACATCCACTGCTTTTCCTTCATCCACAGAACCAGTAATCTCATCATAGAAGGCGATTAGATTAGACAGGCATGACCTTTCCTTGGTGAATCCATGCTGACTGTTCCTGATCACTTTCCTCTCGTGTAAGTGCTTCAGGATTGATTCCTTGAGGACCTGCTCCATGATTTTTCCGGGGACTGAGGTGAGGCTGACTGGCGTGTAGTTCCCAGGATCCTTCTTCTTCCCTTCTTTACAGATGGGCACTACATTAGCCTTTTTCCAGTCGTCCAGGACTTCCCCCGATCGCCATGAGTTTTCAAAGATAATGGCCAATGGCTCTGCAATCACAGCCGCCAACTCCTTTAGCACTCTTGGATGCAACGCATCTGGCCCCATGGACTTGTGCACGTCCAGCTTTTCTAAATAGTCCCTAACCACTTCTTTCTCCACAGAGGGCTGGCCACCTACTCCCCATGCTGTGTTGCCAAGCGCAGCAGTCTGGGAGCTGACCTTGTTCGTGAAGACAGAGGCAAAATAAGCATTGAGTACATTCGCTTTTTCCACATCCTCTGTCACTAGGTGGCCTCCCTCATTCAGTAAGGGGCCCACACTTTTCTTGGCTTTCTTCTTGTTGCCAACATACCTGAAGAAACCCTTCTTGTTACTCTTAACATCTCTCGCTAGCTGTAGCTCCAGGTGCGATTTGGCCCTCCTGATTTCATTCCTACATGCCCGAGCAACATTTTTATACTCTTCCCTGGTCATTTGTCCAGTCTTCCACTTCTTGTAAGCTTCTTTTTTATGTTTAAGATCCGCAAGGATTTCATTGTTAAGCCAAGCTAGTTGCCTGCCATATTTACTATTCTTTCGACACATCGGGATTGTTTGTCCCTGTAACCTCAATAGGGATTCTTTGAAATACAGCCAGTTCTCCTGGACTCCTTTCCCCCTCATGTTATTGCCCCAGGGGATCCTACCCATCAGTTCCCTGAGGGAGTCGAAGTCTGCTTTCCTGAAGTCCAGGGTCCGTATTCTGCTGCTCTCCTTTCTTCCCTGTGTCAGGATCCTGAACTCGACCAACTCATGGTCACTGCCTCCCAGATTCCCATCCATTTTTGCTTCCCCTACTAATTCTTCCCGGTTTGTGAGCAGCAGGTCAAGAAAAGCTCCCCCCCTAGTTGGCTCCTCCAGCACTTGCACCAGGAAATTGTCCCCTACATTTTCCAAAAACTTCCTAGATTGTCTGTGCACCGCTGTAGTGCTCTTCCAGCAGATATCAGGATGATTAAAGTCGCCCATGAGAACCAGGGCGTGTGATCTAGTAGCTTCTGCTAGTTGCCGGAAGAAAGCCTCATCCACCTCATCCCTCTGGTCCGGTGGTCTATAGCAGACTCCCACCACTACATTACTTGAGTAATATCCAAGCGAGCCATCGTTGGGTGAAATAGAAAATTTTCCTACAGCTCATACACTCTTACATTTTCCCAGTATTTGTACTAAGTGTTCTTTTCCATCTCTAATACCTGTTAATCTCTGATCTATGGTTTTTAGTTCAGTAATTATTAAAAAACAAATATTTATTCATATCAGTCTTTAATAAGAAAGGAAGAGGTCAAAACCCCAAATCTGAACAATTCTGACTTTTGGGCAGTTGTGGATTCTGATCCTAACTTTGGCCCAGATCCTCAAAGTTCGATAGAATTTCAGTGGGAGTTAGGCATCAAGATATCTTTTGAGGATCTGGGCTTTTGTGTCAGTCCCCTATCACTATATGGGATAGTGATGAGCTATACATGCCTCACACTGGACAGGAAGAGGTTAACCCCATACACTGCGTGAGGAAGCCTTGCCCCTGCTGGGCATGCTCCAACTGGAACCACAGTATAAAGGGGAGCACTCCAGCTCAGTCTGGGCTGACCACTGAAAAGAGAGGATGGGTGGTGCAGGTTCCCACTCGGGAGCTGCCAAAGCCCAAGACTGCAGAGGCCAGGCACACCGAGACTCAGGTGAATACCTGGCTGCCTGCGGAAGCCGACAAGAGGAAGGAGTTGTCAGGAACTTTGCTGGCTAGCAACTCTAGAGATCCAGAGGACCTGTGGACTACAGTACAGGAAGACAGGGTAGGAAGTAGCCCAGGGGAGCTAGACATTGATCTGGTTGTGAAACGGGAAACAATATCAGCATGTTTCAGATGGACTCCCACTGACCCAATGGCAGATACACTTGTAGCTGATAGGGTCCTGGGCTTGGACCCAGTGAAGTAGGGAGTGTCCAGGTTGTTATCCTGGATTTGAGGGTTGTGTTACCCCATAATTTGATTAAGCTAATCACACCATAATGTGTGCATTCAGCCACCATTGAAGAGTAAAACAGAACACTACATAGTTAAGGGTTAATTTGCACAAGCAGGGCTTTTGGAGGTAAGGTCAAATACTAACTACAGGGAGGAGGGGAGAAAAGAGTCAAAAAATAATCAGACTGAAAGAAAATAAGTGGATGGAGACCTTGAGTTTGGGCACCTTTGATATAGAAGCTTACTATGGCTAAAATTGTTAGGAATGTTTTGTTGATATTTAGTTTATTGAAGTTAGGAGAAGTGATGACCCAGGAGGAGTCATTATGAGCTATGTGTTTTTTAAAAGTTAGTTATAAAAAGACTAGATAATAGAGGATACTTTGGAGCAGTTCTCTGAAGCTATCCTGAGACATTTTCCTGACACCATATTCCCCAGCAGCGAAGTGACCGGCCATCGCTGACCTGCTGCTAATTAGTTGATACCATCTCCAATTTTAGATAATTATTTGGGATGTTCTAAACCTATTGCTTATGTCTGTGTATGCTTAAATCTAAAAAAAAATAGTAGTTTTAGGTAAGAGCACACTTACTTGTATCAATCTTTCATCAGCCAGAAGCACTGTGTTCACATTGATTTATTCCTGACTCCACTTGAAACAGTTAAGTTAGCACTGCTTTGGGTTCTAAAGACCCTGGATAACAAGGTCCCTCTACCCCAGATGCCAACCCACACTTGGGTGGCAGCTCACCGCTGCCTGGCCACTAGGCCATACTGTCCCGCTCAGAAGGGCAGACCTATTGACTTTTGAGCCTAGAGCCCCACCACCCTGCTGTGAAGGGCAGTCCTACTGACTCTGGCAATAGGCCCTACTGTCCTACATGGAAGAGTGGTCCTGCTGACTCTGGCCACTGGGGGCTATACTGCCCTGAATCCAAGGACAGTCCCCCTGATGGGTATACCTGACCTGCAACAGGGACCAAGCCAAAATTCCAGTTCTAAGCCCTGGTCGTCTACACTAGGACTTTAGGTCGAATTTAGCAGCGTTAAATCGATGTAAACCTGCACCCGTCCACACAATGAAGCCCTTTATTTCGACTTAAAGGGCTCTTAAAATCGATTTCCTTACTCCACCCCTGACAAGTGGATTAGCGCTTAAATCGACGTTGCCGGCTCGAATTTGGGGTACTGTGGACACAATTCGATGGTATTGGCCTCCAGGAGCTATCCCAGAGTGCTCCATTCTGACCGCTCTGGACAGCACTCTCAACTCAGATGCACTGGCCAGGTAGACAGGAAAAGAACCGCAAACTTTTGAATCTCATTTCCTGTTTGGCCAGCGTGGCAAGCTGCAGGTGACCATGCAGAGCTCATCAGCACAGGTGACCATGATGGAGTCCCAGAATCGCAAAAGAGCTCCAGCATGGACCGAACGGGAGGTACGGGATCTGATCGCTGTTTGGGGAGAGTAATCCGTGCTATCAGAACTCCGTTCCAGTTTTCAAAATGCCAAAACCTTTGTGAAAATCTCCCAGGGCATGAAGGACAGAGGCCATAACAGGGAACCGAAGCAGTGCCACGTGAAACTGAAGGAGCTGAGGCAAGCCTACCAGAAAACCAGAGAGGCAAACAGCCGCTCTGGGTCAGAGCCCCAAACATGCCGCTTCTATGATGAGCTGCATGCCATTTTAGGGGGTTCAGCCACCACTACCCCAGCCGTGTTGTTTGACTCCTCCAATGGAGATGGAGGCAATACGGAAGCAGGTTTTGGGGACGAAGAAGATAGCTCACAGCAAGCAAGCGGAGAAACCGGTTTTCCTGACAGCCAGGAACTGTTTCTCACCCTAGACCTGGAGCCAGTACCCCCTGAACCCACCCAAGGCTGCCTCCTGGACCCAGCAGGCAGAGAAGGGACCTCTGGTGAGTGTACCTTTTAAAATGCTATACATGGCTTAAAAGCAAGCATGTGAAAGGATTACTTTGCCCTGGCATTTGCGGTTCTCCTAGATGTAGTCCTAAAGCCTTTGCAAAAGGTTTCTGGGGAGGGCAGCCTTATGCGTCCTTCATGGTAGGACACTTTACCACTCCAGGCCAGTAACACGTACTCGGGAATCATTGTAGAACAAAGCATTGCAGTGTATGTTTGCTGGCATTCAAACAACATCCGTTCTTTATCTCTCTGTGTTATCCTCAGGAGAGTGAGATATAATTCATGGTCACCTGGTTGAAATAGAGTGCTTTTCTTCAGGGGACACTCAGAGGAGCCCATTCCTGCTGGGCTGTTTGCCTGTGGCTAAACAGAAATGTTCCCCGCTGTTAGCCACAGGGAGGGGGGAAGGTTGAGGGGGTAGTCACGCGGTGGGAGGAGGCAAAATGCGACCTTGTAACGAAAGCACATGTGCTATGTATGTAATGTTAACAGCAAGGTTTACCCTGAAAGAGTGTAGCCACTGTTTTATAAAATGTGTCTTTTTAAATACCGCTGTCCCTTTTTTTTTCTCCACCAGCTGCATGTGTTTCAATGATCACAGGATCTTCTCCTTCCCAGAGGCTAGTGAAGCTTAGAAAGGAAAAAAAACGCACTCGCGATGAAATGTTCTCCGAGCTCATGCTGTCCTCCCACACTGACAGAGCACAGACGAATGCGTGGAGGCAAATAATGTCAGAGTGCAGGAAAGCACAAAATGACCTGGAGGAGAGGTGGCGGGCTGAAGAGAGTAAGTGGCGGGCTGAAGACAGGGCTGAAGCTCAAATGTGGCGGCAGCGTGATGAGAGGAGGCAGGATTCAATGCTGAGGCTGCTGCAGGACCAAACCAGTATGCTCCAGTGTATGGTTGAGCTGCAGCAAAGGCAGCTGGAGCACAGACTGCCACTGCTGCCCCTCTGTAACCAACCACCCTCCTCCCCAAGTTCCATAGCCTCCACACCCAGATGCCCAAGAACGTGGTGGGGGGGCCTCCGGCCAACCAGCCACTCCACCACAGAGGATTGCCCAAAAAAAAGAAGGCTGTCATTCGATAAATTTTAAAGTTGTAAACTTTTAAAGTGCTGTGCTTAAAGTGCTGTGTGGCATTTTCCTTCCCTCCTCCACCACCCCTCCTGGGCTACCTTGGTAGTCATCCCCCTATTTGTGTGATGACTGAATAAAGAATGCATGAATGTGAAGCAACAATGACTTTATTGCCTCTGCAAGCGGTGATTGAAGGGAGGAGGGGCGGGTGGTTAGCTTACAGGGAAGTAGAGTGAACCAGGGGGCGGGGGGTTTCATCAAGGAGAAACAAACAGAACTTTCACACCGTAGCCTGGCCAGTCATGAAACTGGTTTTCAAAGCTTCTCTGATGCATACCGCGCCCTCCTGTGCTCTTCTAACCGCCCTGGTGTCTGGCTGCGCGTAACCAGCAGCCAGGCGATTTGCCTCAACCTCCCACCCCGCCATAAACGTCTCCCCCTTACTCTCACAGATATTGTGGAGCACACAGCAAGCAGTAATAACAGTGGGAATATTGGTTTCGCTGAGGTCTAAGCGAGTCAGTAAACTGTGCCAGCGCGCCTTTAAACATCCAAATGCACATTCTACCACCATTCTGCACTTGCTCAGCCTGTAGTTGAACAGCTCCTGACTACTGTCCAGGCTGCCTGTGTATGGCTTCATGAGCCATGGCATTAAGGGGTAGGCTGGGTCCCCAAGGATACATATAGGCATTTCAACATCCCCAACAGTTATTTTCTGGTCTGGGAATAAAGTCCCCTCCTGCAGCTTTTGAAACAGACCAGAGTTCCTGAAGATGTGAGCGTCATGTACCTTTCCCGGCCATCCCACGTTGATGTTGGTGAAACGTCCCTTGTGATCCACCAGAACTTGCAGCACTATCGAAAAGTACCCCTTGCGGTTTATGTACTCGGCGGCTTGGTGCTCCGGTGCTAACATAGGGATATGGGTTCCGTCTATGGCCCCACCACAGTTAGGGAATCCCATTGCAGCAAAGCCATCCACTATGACCTGCACATTTCCCAGGGTCACTACCCTTGATATCAGCAGATCTTTGATTGCGTGGGCTACTTGCATCACAGCAGCCCCCACAGTAGATTTGCCCACTCCAAATTGATTCCCAACTGACCGGTAGCTGTCTGGCATTGCAAGCTTCCACAGGGCTATCGCCACTCGCTTCTCAACTGTGAGGGCTGCTCTCATCTTGGTATTCATGCGCCTCAGGGCAGGGGAAAGCAAGTCACAAAGTTCCATGAAAGTGCCCTTACGCATGCGAAAGTTTCGCAGCCACTGGGAATCGTCCCAGACCTGCAACACTATGCGGTCCCACCAGTCTGTGCTTGTTTCCCGAGCCCAGAATCGGTGTTCCACAGCATGAACCTGCCCCATTAGCACCATGATGCATGCATTGGCAGGGCCCATGCTTTCAGAGAAATCTGTGTCCATGTCCTGATCACTCACGTGACTGCGCTGACGTCGCCTCCTCGCCCGGTATCGCTTTGCCAGGTTCTGGTGCTGCATATACTGCTGGATAATGTGTGTGGTGTTTAATGTGCTCCTAATTGCCAAAGTGAGCTGAGCGGCCTCCATGCTTGCCTTGGTATGGCGTCCGCACAGAAAAAAGGCGCGGAACGATTGTCTGCCGTTGCTCTGACAGAGGGAGGGGCGACTGACGACACGGCTTACAGGGTTGGCTTCAGGGAGCTAAAATCAACAAAGTGGGTATCTTTACATCAAGGAGTATTTCAGGCAGGACTTCACGGAGGGTTCCAATAAGAAATGGTGCACCTAAGTTATCGTTCTTATTGGAACAAGGAGGTTAGCCTGGCCTCTGATTGATACATGGCTAGATTTACCTCGCTGCACCTTCTCTGTGAGTGACTGCAGTGTGACCTAGAGGAATGAGTCCCCTAGACAGGGGAGGAGGCAAATGAGTACAAAACAAATCTGGTCTATTTCTTGTTTTGACCCACTCCATCTATCTTTTACATCTTTGGCTGGCAGCAGACGGTGCAGAAGGACTGCATGCCATCCACATCTCATGGCTGCTCAGCAGAAGATGGTACAGTACGACTGCTAGCCATCCTCATCTCTTGCCTGCCTGGCAGAAGATGGTACAATACGACTGCTAGCCATCCTCATCTCTTGCCTGCCTGGCAGAAGATGGTACAGTACGACTGCTAGCAGTCCGTATCGCCTGCCCGCTCACCATAAGACGGTTCAATAGGACTGACTGCAGGACTAAAGAGAATGACCTGGTCAAGTCACTCCAAATTTAGTCCCTGCGCCCATGTCTGCCCAGGCGCTCCCAGCCAACGTGGCCAGGAGCACCTCGGACACGACGAGGACGACTACCAGTCGTATTGCACCGTCTGCTGCCAGAAGGCAATGGGTTGCTGCTACTGTGCAGCAAAGCCGTACCACGTCTGCCAGCACCCAGGAGACATAGGGTGACGGTTACCTGAGCGGGCTCCATGCTTGCCGTGGTATGGCGTCTGCACAGGTAACTCAGGAAAAAAGGCGCGAAACGATTGTCTGCCCTTGCTTTCACGGAGGGAGGGAGGGAACGGGGGCCTGACGATATGTACCCAGAACCACCCGCGACAATGTTTTAGCCCCATCAGGCATTGGGATCTCAACCCAGAATTCCAATGGGCAGCGGAGACTGCGGGAACTGTGGGATAGCTACCCACAGTGCAACGCTCCGGAAGTCGACTCTAGCCTCGGTACTGTGGAAGCGCTCCGCCGAGTTAATGCACTTAATGCACTTAGAGCATTTTCTGTGGGGACACACACACTCGAATATATAAAACCGATTTCTAAAAAACCGACTTCTATAAATTTGACCTTATTCCGTAGTGTAGACATACCCTAAGTATTCTGGAATTCATGGACCATTCAGATCCAAATTCTGCAGCTCAGCCCTTCCTCTGGTTTTGAGTAGGGTTCTACTCTGAAAAATGACTGTGTAAAAATGGGGCCTAATCTGCTCTCTGTGTGCATTCAGAGTTGTATGTCTTGATTTTTAGTGACTAAAATAAATGTTTCACTTCTGTTAGCCCTGCACAGCCAGTGATGCAAAGACAAGGAGTTGACTATTCAGTTTTCTTTTTGTACATCAACAGAATTAAAATTAACAAGTGCCAGTCAGTTACATTTGTGCAACCCCACTGACAGTACTGGAGATTTCACAGGGATCAGCAAGAACATAATCTGTCCTACAAAACGTTTGTTACTGGTGGTGAGGATTATATGCCAGGAGATAGGAACTAGAGCTGGTGGGGAATTCTTTGATGAAGTGAGCTGTAGCTCACGAAAGCTTATGCTCAAATAAATTTGTTAATCTAAGGTGCCACAAGTACTCCTTTTCTTTTTGCAGATACAGACTAACATGGCTGCTACTCTGGAATCTGTCTAATTTGTGACTCATTTGTCAAATCTGAAACTATTTTGAGGAAAATATTCGTTTTGATGAATTTCCCACTTCAACAAAATTTTGAAATGAAAAATGTTCTTTTTGGGGTTGAAATTTAAAGTTAATTTATATTTTAAAATGTAAAAAATCTCAATGTAAATAAAACATTTTGGAATTGAAACATTTTGCTTGATTGATGCGATTCTCAGTTTCTGAACATTTTCCAGATTTTCACTTGTCATCTGAATTTGGGACTGGAAAAATTTTTGAAATCTTGAAAAAATTTGCCGGAGGGGAAAACTGTTTTCTGCTCAGCTGTAATAAAAACCCATCTTGAAGGGTCAGACTGCAGGCTGAGTTCACAATGTTAGCTGTTTGAAAAAAACATATTCAGACTTGTAAAGTAACCTATAAGTCATTGATAGGCAATAAACATGGAATCTTATATGCCACTTTTTATATTGTCACTTTTTCATAGGAGAGTCAGAGTTTAATAATAACTTTGTTTTTAAAAAATCACTTTAGAGAACCTACAGTTTGGGATCTAAAATACCGGACAGTGTCTCTTTAGTCAGTCTTATTCCTCCAACTTTTCTGGGCTGCACAAATGGATGTTTACACTTATTATTTTTATCTCCTCTCTTGTCTTGAATTATACTTGTGTGTGTGGCAATGCTTTAATTAAAGGAAGAAGTCATGAAGTAGAAGAAAAATTCTTCTTTGAATCCTGTCTGAAATAAAACTGTGCTTGGTGCTGCCAGCTTGAGATTAGATAGTTTAATGTATAACAATTATGACTATACTGTAAGTGCAACATGGATAATCCTTAAATGGAAAAAGCAGCCATAATTTGTCATATGTGGGTGTGTATAGCCTGCAGAATCTCTAGTTCACAGTAACTAACTAGGCATTAAATACTGTGTGATCCAATTCATGCTACAACATGCTGCCCTTACAAACTACTGTATGTCCTTCTTGCATAAAAGCAAAATGAAGGGAATATAAATATATCTGACAAAGTCATCAGGGATTAGAAAACAGAATCTAGCAATAAATATGGTAATTAGGTAATTTGAGTATTAAAGCACAGGGTTCTTTGAAAATGCAATTTCAGGACTGAGGACCGGTGGTGAAATTTGCACCATTAAGGAGAATTATGATAAAATTGAAACTTTTTAATGATATTTAAACATTTTTACGGGGAAGTTAATAACTTTTCTGTCCATGCTAGAGGAGTTTTAATGATGAAGCTGTGTGTAGAGGTTTTTTTACACACACACACACCCATACATACAATCTCTAGCAGCTGACTTGGGGATAGCCTTCATCCCTGCTGCCAGCAAGCCGATGGGAGACCTATTCCATTAGCAACAGAGAACACGGGGTTTGTTGATTATTAAGAATTCTACTCAACAGCTATTTTTAAGAAATAGCACTCATTAATTTAATGGCTATGAAATGTTAATTATGTTTTGCCATTTCATAGATGGGAGTATTATGTTCCTTATTAATATCTGTACATATTTTGAATGGATTGTGTTTTCCATTATTATAATCTCAATAAATCCAGTAGACTTTTTTTATTTCCAGCATATACACGCTGTAGTTCTTAAACAGAGGTGGGATAAATGAATGAGGGATACTTGGCCTTAGTGTATAATACAGCCGTTTTTAGACACCACAAATATAATTTCTCTACTGTTCCCCAATGAGGAGCAGAATCTCCTGATCTCACAACCAACGTTAAAAACTCTTTTAATAAAACAGTAGATAGCCTCTTAGGGAATGCACATGGTAATTTGCTCTCAAGGACAAAACATAGATGCTATGTACAGCCTGACAAGTATGTAGGGTTGTGTTTGCAGGATTTCCCTGCAGTGGTCAGGAAGATGGGATCTCTCACTTCAGCCTCAGCAGTGGTACCAGAGTCAGATGCAGTTGAGTTTGCAGCTGCTGTGAGTCTCCCAATGGGTGGGTCAGACAGTGAAAATGTAACTCCATGGATGTATCAGCCCCAGTCTACCCTGCTTCATTCCCACAATCCCCTCTGAGAGCTGGGTTGGAATGAGCCCTGGTGGAGCAAAATTCTGAAGCATACAGGCTGGTGTGGCCTACATGCATCCTGCTCTGCTCTTTTACAGCCAAACCTCGCCAGTCCCTCTGTGTTCATGGCTGTTAAGGTTTTGTGGGAGTGTTAAATACTAGTGGAAGGTCCCAGAGTGGCAGCCCTTGAGAATGACATGCTCAATGAATCCATAGAACAGGGAGAGCATGGGCAGAGGACACGCAGACTTCCCTGCACACATTACTGCCATTTTGCTGCCACCAGAGAACCACCATTGGCGTGACAAGCATTGAAGTAGCTTATGGGTTGTCTTTGAAACCAGCATGCTCGTTGGCCTGTGTGGTGAGCTGGTGACAATTATTTGCAAGGAGGAAGGTCATGTAGCCTAATCAATGGATTGGTGTTTGGTTAATTTTTTAGACTGCAGTGGTCGATAAAGGTTTGGTCTTCTGAGCGCCTCCAGGTTACCACCAATATTATTAGAACAAAAGTGTCAAGGATTACACGAGAACCAACTGCAATTTATCACAAGTCCGTTTAGTAACAAATCCACTCATCAGATAAACAATCCCACAAGCACTGAAGTACAACAGCAGATAGAGAAATAATGCAAAGCATTTCGCTCTGCAACTGGCACCACTCACATCTCCTCCTGGGCAACCCTGGAGTGTCAGTCATTATCTTCCTCATCTTCATTTTCATCCTTTCCATGTTCGTCATCAGCACCAGTTCTTGTCATTCTGGCAACTTCCACGGCACACAGGCCAGGTTATACTTTTTATAATGAGATACTCTGATGCCCATTGTGACTCATACATATGTATCAAGGTTTCAATCCCTTTTCCTTATCTTTACTTCCACAACCCACTAATTTTGGGGTTCCCTGTTTTTCATAGGCTAACATTCATTCCCCTTATACTCACTAACATGTATGTCACTTGATCACCATAACAACTTGTGGCTAGCAGATTGCTGGCACCCTTTGGTGGCAAAAATCCACAAAAATATTCTAACCGGCTTTAACTGGTACATTGTAATATCTATATCCTAAATATTTGCATCTATTTACTGTAACAGAACATTTATCAGTCAGCTATTTATGTCAATCTGTCTTTGGGCCTAGTTTGGCTAAGCTAAATATCATAGAATATCAGAGTTGGAAGGTACCTCAGGAGATCATCTAGTCCAACCCACTGCTCAAAGCAGGCACAATCCCCAATTTTTTTTGCCCCAGATCCCTAAATGGCCCCCTCAAGGATTGAACTCACAACCCTGGGTTTAGCAGGCCAATGCTCAAACCACTGAGCTATCCCTCCCCATGAAGGATATCTTACAGGCCTTATTGTTACCATGTTAATCAATACTTATATCTCACCTCTATATCCTCAATATATCCTATCCTTGGCTACAGCCACATTTGCATTTTGAGAGTGAGGAATTTGCTTGGTTGCGCAGGCCACACCCCCATTTCCCATCATTCTCTATCTCCAACGTGGAACACTTTTCTGGCATAGGACTTCTTGGAGAGCAGAATATCAGCTTTATATCATTTGAATAAGAGGGACATACTACCAGCCCCTGAAACTATACAGAATTGCAGCCCAGAGAGCAGAATTGTTCAGTAGCTCAATAATGTTCAGATTCTGGAGTTGTACACTGGAAAATAGGGGGGATACTAAGTAAACAACTCAGTCTGGAAAATCTTCCACCAGGAAGAGGGATCAGTGAGGATATTGAATTACATCCTGGCCTGAAAATAATATGTTTTTCCTCAGCTGGATACAACGGGGGATTCATGCTGGTAACAGCTAATGATTCCCTTATGCAGGATTCAGAGAACAGACCTCTGTCAGAGATGGCTTTGTTGAAGGTTTTGGACAAATCATATTCTGGCATATGCAATAATAACTGTCTGCCACTCTGCAGCTACATAAACGTTCACATCATTGTGTGTTTAAAACTAATCCTGAAAGGCATTAGCTTCCATTTCCACACAGTCACGGACGGTGCCAACTTGGCTGATCCTAGACTCAGCAATGAAAGCTATCTACTGGGTGCTCTCATACAGGTTTCAACAGTTTGAATGAGACATTATTTCATGACACCACCTAACCATTCTCTCTCCTTTCCATTTTTTATTTTAAAACTCCCATGAACCAAGAAATTCCAAACACCTTTACTATCAGCATATGTGTGTATGAGGAATCCAAATTTGGTATCTGTCCCATCTGTCAGTCAAACCAGTAGTTTATTTGATATTTTTTGGTTGGTGTGTGTTTGTGTGTGTGTGAGAGAGAGAGAGAGAGTTTTTGTTTGTGAAAATGCCATTTTACAAAAATCAGGTGAAATAATGCAATTTTGAGGAAATTAATGGGGTTTAGAATATTTATTTGTATTTACTTGGCTAGGAATAGGATGAGAAATCTGGGCTTCTGTTGACTTGTTGTCATTGTGGGGTACAGTGTGAGATTGTGTCATTCCTGCCTTGTAATTCAGGGTGCCTCACAATGCTTTGCTGTTATAGCTCCCAACCTGGGCCACTCATAAACAGCCTAACAGCATATGGATCACACCTTGAGTGTGTATATCCATAGCCCGGTCCAGCAGCTCTGACCCCAGCAGCCTGTCAGCAACACTCCAGTCACACTCCGGCTTCCACCAGCGTTGGTTACTACTTGCAAGGTGGCCCCCAACACACTCCCACTCCCGAATTGTCCCCAAAAGGTGTGTTCTCCATTGTCCAGCCCTCTCCTGGGCAGTTCCGATATTAGAGGGTCAATATTCAACAGAAAGGGGTCAATATTCAACAGTTTGCTATTTTACCTGGAGTTACCACCCAGTTCCATTTAAACATAACAACAGATTAGTGTTGATTAAAAAATAAAACAAGTTTAACTACAAAGAGAGAGAGAGAGAGTTTAAGTGAGTGCAAATATAAGGTATTAAAGTCAGAAATGGTTACAAGAGAAATAAAGCTAAAATGTTTTCTAGCAAGCTAGAGTCGTTCAAGGTAAAATCCACTACATGTTCCCAGCAACTTGGTTGTCCAAATTCTCAGATCAGGATTTCCCCCCAAAGTCAAAGGGCTGCTTCCTGTGTCTTTTTAGGTGAAATAGAGAGAGATGGAGAGCTGCCTTGAGATGTTTTCACCCCTCACTTTAATAGTCCAGTCATCCTTTGAAGTGGATTCTCAAAGCAAAGTTTATTCAAACAGTAAAGAAGGCGACATGCAGTCTGGTGATGAAGGTGGCTCCATCCTTTTTCTTCTCCCCGTGTATGCAGAAATGCAGATTTGCCTTGTCTCCTGCCATTTCCCCATCATGCTGTCTCAAGGACCTTGTTTACTACTTATATGTAAATTGAGGTAAACACACATTCCTTTGTTTAGAACCAACCTGTTTAGCAACTTTTGTCTAGTCAGGGCTGTGTAGGTTTGCACATGTGCTAACAGCATCATAAAAAAGGAATTCATAACTTTACATATAATGTTGCTACTTACATTTCACCATTATTTTATTGATCAGCAAATTATTAGTTTTCAAATGATACCTCAGAAGGCATATTTTATACAAAGATTATTACAAGATTGTGTAAAGTGTGAATACAGGGGTGCTTTCTGTCACATATGCATTACCCATTTCCTCTTGTTTTCCTGGTGTATCATTTGGCTGCTTCTTGTATTTGAATGTTTTATTATGATGATGATTCCCCATGAAAGTACAGGTTCAGAAGAATTAAGCAAAAGAGAACACACCACAAACATAAGCTTACTGGAAAAACCCATGTCTATGTGCTATCTCAGATACAGAGAGACCTGTCTGATTCCAGGGGATTCTCACACATACTTTTTAGCTAAAACATAGCTCCATTTGCCAAATCAGGCAGTCTCTAGGGGACTGAAGCTTCACAAACCAATGAATGCATTATGTTCAGCCATTTATCTAGTTTTATCATCTGTGACAGATATAATATGGCTCGTATTCTTTGTCTAATAAGGAAGCCAAGTAGAACATGTTTTGAGAAACGAATGTGCAATTTAGAAATAGTCTGTACTTGATTGAATAGTTTCAGCTCACTGTGAGCAACAGAGCGCAGCACAATGAGAAGAGCTTTTGTGCAGAAGCAGCTGACTTTCCACCTAGAAGCTGCCCCTTAATTTTGCTGGGAAGGAGCTGTATAGCCCCTATGCCCCTCGAAAAGGGTCTCTATGCTGGCTTTGAATAGCCTAGTGTGGAAATGGCAGTGTGGTTGTGGGACAGGAGGGGATGCAGTCAGTGGCCGCTGATGTGAAGGGGCTGTTGGTGCCATTCCACCAGGTGGGCTGGAATAACAGCCACAATGTTAGTGCTCCCTGGCTTGGGAGCTGGATTTTATTTCCCCATCCATACTGCACTCCCCATCCAGAAAGCTTGAGCACTTAGGGGTGAATTTCACACATAATGGCGGGAAAGGTGCTCGGATACCACTGTGTTGGATGTGACACAAGAGCCTAGATGGAGACCGTAGAACTGCTGAGTATTATAGCTTTACATGCAGAAATGTCTCAAATGAAAAAAAAAGGTGAACAAAGACAGTATCTGCCCCTTAGAGCCAACCCTCTCAAGGGCACTGGGAGCTCGGAGCAGCTCCTTCAAGTTTTAGGGGCTTAAAGGAAACTAAATTGTAGCTGATCCTGTGGAGCACTTATAATTTCATACAGTTAAAGGCATTATAGTGTGCTTGGGTCTGATCCAGTTTCCAGGCAGTCCCCGAAAATTTAAGAAGTTCTAGCAAGATAATGCCAGCTTCTAGTTCCATCATAGACTGGTGCCATCATAGAATACCAGGGTTGGAAGGGACTTCAGGAGATCATCTTGTCCAACCCCCTGCTCAAAGCAGGACCAATCCTCAATTTTTGCCCCCAATCCCTAAATGGCCCCCTCAAGGATTGAACTCACTCACAATCCTGGGTTTAGCAGGCCAATGCTCAAACCACTGAGCTATCCCTCCCCTAATGCTGTGGGTCAATATTCAGCTCCCTTCAGTCCCTTTACTTACCTTCTTAATTGGTGCTGCCCTGTGCATTTCCTCACTGTCTGGAGGCAAAAGACACACTCTGACCACAGTTAGGAACTTGGAAGGGCCATAAGACCTGCAAAAGGCAGGTAGTCTGGAAAGCTCAACACTCCCCAGGACACTTAGAGCTAGGAATAAGAACTGTTCCTACTGAAATCCTTAAAAGTGTCATGGGCTTTGAACCAAGTGGCTTATAGCTCATTTACAATGTGAAGAGCTTAACATTCTAGTGCTGAAGCACTTAACTAGCAGCTCAGCAATCAACTAATTCAAACAGAGAACTTTGAAATCCATAGGACCAGAAACTCCCCTTGGCATACAGTTGTTTTGTTTTTTAATCTATAAAATTCCTATCCTCATTTTTTGACTTATAGTCCAATTACACACAAAAACAGTATGTTAAAAGAACATGACTAAACATGCAAAATCAAGCACTCAAAAGTTAGGAAATGACACAATTAAGGTCGCCTATGCAACACCCACCAGGTTCATTAGCAGGGTTGGAACCTTTAGATCCACCGAACAGGCCTCTGCCCTTCAGCTAATGGAGTAACTGATAGAAGTAGTAGGTTGTTAACAAGGTTCCCAGCATGAGAGGGGGATGAGACATTATGACAGAGTTTCACAGATGTTTGCTACCACAGAGGAATAGTGAGACCCAGGAATCTTGGATTCCATTCCAGGCTCTGGAGGGGAATGTGCTCTTGTGGGTCCAGACTCTTCTGCCCATTTCTCCCAATCTTGACCTTTTCTGGCCTCTCCCCTCATAGAATCATAGAATCATAGAATATCAGGGTTGGAAGGGACCCCAGAAGGTCATCTAGTCCAACCCCCTGCTCAAAGCAGGACCAATTCCCAGTTAAATCATCCCAGCCAGGGCTTTGTCAAGCCTGACCTTAAAAACCTCTAAGGAAGGAGATTCTACCACCTCCCTAGGTAACGCATTCCAGTGTTTCACCACCCTCTTAGTGAAAAAGTTTTTCCTAATATCCAATCTAAACCTCCCCCACTGCAACTTGAGACCATTACTCCTCGTTCTGTCATCTGCTACCATTGAGAACAGTCTAGAGCCATCCTCTTTGGAACCCCCTTTCAGGTAGTTGAAAGCAGCTATCAAATCCCCCCTCATTCTTCTCTTCTGCAGGCTAAACAATCCCAGCTCCCTTAGCCTCTCTTCATAACTCATGTGTTCTAGACCCCTAATCATTTTTGTTGCCCTTCGCTGGACTCTCTCCAATTTATCCACATCCTTCTTGAAGTGTGGGCCCCAAAACTGGACACAGTACTCCAGATGAGGCCTCACCAATGTCGAATAGAGGGGAACGATCACGTCCCTCGATCTGCTCGCTATGCCCCTACTTATACATCCCAAAATGCCATTGGCCTTCTTGGCAACAAGGGCACACTGCTGACTCATATCCAGCTTCTCGTCCACTGTCACCCCTAGGTCCTTTTCCGCAGAACTGCTGCCTAGCCATTCGGTCCCTAGTCTGTAGCTGTGCATTGGGTTCTTCCGTCCTAAGTGCAGGACCCTGCACTTATCCTTATTGAACCTCATCAGATTTCTTTTGGCCCAATCCTCCAATTTGTCTAGGTCCTTCTGTATCCTATCCCTTCCCTCCAGCGTATCTACCACTCCTCCCAGTTTAGTATCATCCGCAAATTTGCTGAGAGTGCAATCCACACCATCCTCCAGATCATTTATGAAGATATTGAACAAAACCGGCCCCAGGACCGACCCTTGGGGCACTTCACTTGATACCGGCTGCCAACTAGACATGGAGCCATTGATCACTACCCGTTGAGCCCGACAATCTAGCCAGCTTTCTACCCACCTTATAGTGCATTCATCCAGCCCATACTTCCTTAACTTGCTGACAAGAATACTGTGGGAGACCGTGTCAAAAGCTTTGCTAAAGTCAAGAAACAATACATCCACTGCTTTTCCTTCATCCACAGAACCAGTAATCTCATCATAAAAGGCGATTAGATTAGTCAGGCATGACCTTCCCTTGGTGAATCCATGCTGGCTGTTCCTGATCACTTTCCTCTCATGCAAGTGCTTCAGGATTGATTCTTTGAGGACCTGCTCCATGATTTTTCCAGGGACTGAGGTGAGGCTGACTGGCCTGTAGTTCCCAGGATCCTCCTTCTTCCCTTTTTTAAAGATTGGCACTACATTAGCCTTTTTCCAGTCATCCAGTCACCCCCTCAATCTGTCCCTGTCTGAGTCATGTCTGTTCTCCATCCCTGGCTCTTCATCCCAGTCCCATTCTCCTCACATAGCCAGTCCCAGTCTCCACACCTCAGGCTTCTCATCCCAGTCTCCATGTCCAGCCATCCCCAGTCTCATTCACCACTCTAGTATGTTGTCCCCAGTTCCCCACTCCCAGCTCCTTGTCTGATCCCTCTCTCTTCCCTCTTCCCCCAGCCACCAGTCATCTCCATACCCACCTTTCACATCCCCACTGACTCCCAGTCCCAATCTCCCGCCCTGGGCTCCTTTTCCAATCTTAGTCTTCTTCCCCACACCCATCAGTTCCCTCCCTGGATCCCAGTTCCTTGCCCATCCCATACTAATCTTCTGCCCCGAGGTCCCAGTCTCCCCCCATAATTGCAGTTCTAATCTCTTTACCAAGCTTGTCCCAGCCTCCCATCCCAAATCCTAGTCCCTTCTCCTCTCCTCCCACCAGCCTCCACTGCCAGTTTTCCTTCACCCAGGCTCCTTGTCCCCTCTGCATTTAGTCCAGAAAGCTTCCTCCTCCATGCTGCCTTGGTGGCAGCGGGGGGCATTGAGAGAACCAGAGGCACAGGCTCCCTGCTCTCAGTGCTAGTGCCTGGCCTTGGCCTGGCCCAGGGCAGTCAGGAACTACAGTTGCAGCGAAAGGCCTATTCAGCTCCTATAACGAGAGTGATCAGGTAAGGTGAGCTATTGCCAGCAGGAGAGGAAAAAAACCTTTTGTAGTGATAATCAAGGTGGGCCATTTCCAGCAGTTGACAAGAACGTGCGAGGAACGGGGTGGGGGGGTGAGGGGAGAGAAATAAACATGGGGAAATAGTTTTAATTGGCTCTGTCAATCTGTTTCTTCACTTCAGCAGGTGGGTATTGTAGTTGTAAGAATGCTTGATGGAGATCTTGTTGGTGTTTGTCTCTATCTGAGGGGTTAGAGCAAATGTGGTTGTAATCGTCGAGCCTGGCTGTAGACAATGGATTGTGTGGTGTGGTCTGGATGAAAGCTGGAGGCATGTAGGTAAGTATAGCGGTCAGTAGGATTCATTTCTGTTTAATGATGTAGTCAACGTGTTCTGAGATAGTGAGGGATATGTTGCAAAGTATGTAAGTATTATTGTTGTTTAGACACCAACTTGGACTTCCAGTTCATGCACACCAAAACTCAGAAAACATTCTCACCGAAACAACTCTATTTCTACCCCTTTAATTCTCTTTTACATGTGTTTGTCACATGGCATTTGGAGATGTATACTAGCATACTGTATACTAGCATATTTTCCAGATGGAGAACTGAATCATTGGTTGTATGTGGCGTGACATATTCTGTAGCACTAAGTGAGATGACTTCTTATGATACAACAGTTGCTGTAGTGAAAGGGACAGTTTTCTGATCATGTCTAGTACAATTAGAATATGTTGAACGGTGAACATATACCTTTGTATGACGATGAATATGGTCTTAAAGTATTTGTTCACAGTAATAGAGGAAAATTATATGATGGGGGGGATAAGGTTGAGTTAGCTGTAGTTGTGAATGCTTTTGTTACGGGGTCAGAGTTCTTCATTCAAAACTTTTTAAATACATCTTGGGGTGCTCATCCCATACTTTGGGCACCTACCCTGTAACTAAAAATTAGAGCATCAAGATAGACAAAGAACTGCCCACAAATATATCCCCCCCAACATACACCCTGCTCAACAGCCATAACAAAGAGGGTGGAAAGATGGGCTTTACAGCCTGCTGGGAAAGTTAACAAATCCAGGCTCTGGTGGATTAGATTGCAAGCCCTTTGGGGCAGGGGACTGTCTTTTTGTTCTGTTTGTACAGCACCTAGTGCCTCCTACATCAATGGGGCTCCTGGCTGCTACTACAATACAAATAATAACGAATGGGGGGAGCAAGTTCCCAAACTGAAGTCCCCTCATAGAGAATGCCTGGCAGCAGCTCCCTCTCTAGTGTCTCTGCTGATCTCTAGTGTAGCAGTATATCACAAAGAGAGAGTCAGTCGCTCACTTAACCAGGTCCCAAACCACTTAGTACTTTGTAGGTTAAAACCAACACCTTGAATTCTTCCTGGAAGCTTATTGGAGACTAGGACAGATCATGGATCGCTGGTCTAATGTGCTCCCTATGCACAACTCCACTTAATAAGTGGGCTGCATTAGTGTCAGCTTCTAAAGGGTCCCAAGATGTAGCCCCATGTGGAGCACGTTATAGCAACCTAATTAAGGTGGTCTAGGTGTTGGTCAGTGCAATTCTTCTGCCATTGTTGTGTGTGAATTGGATGTTAAGGTTGGGGCTTTAACTGATCACAACTAAACTTAACTATGCCTCTAAATGCACATTTATAACTCCATCACTAATACAAATATTTCTGCAACCATATGATTTCTATAATGTGTGGTGGATAGGCTGAGAGTTTCCAAGTGTGTGCTATGGATCCTGGTTAAGTTTAGTTGTGTAATGTGCCTTGTGAATGTTTGCTTGGTTATATTGTCATTAACCAACTGTATGCTGTAAAAGGGTGATTGAATATGTAATCTCAGTTGGTCGCTTTCGCAGTGTTTAATGCTTAAGGGTGTTTAATTGTAATGTGCTTGTTATCTAGCATAAATATTAGAGTGATCACCAGAGAAACCATATGTTCTTTTTAGTGGGAATTATTAAAGCTATCTTATGCATGACATTCAAGTTACTGAGAGGATGATGTGCCGTATCTGGAAAAGACTGTGGCATCTGTAATGGCAAAATGTTGCATACATACTAGTAAATACTTTTGCTGGGCCATGTGCAATTTTTGATTGTAACAGTCACAAACAGGAGAAAAGAAACAGAAATGGAGAGCACATATAACTATACTTTATTTCTTGCTATGCCCTCCCATTTTTCATCGGCTGTAAGGGAGAGCAACATGGGGGAGGGTAGGATTTTGGGGAGAAGAAGGGGTGCAGAAGCAGGGCCTCCGCGAAAGAGGTGGTGTGTGGGCAGTGGGGCCATTGTTCTGGCACGGGTAGCCCCTCCTCCCCACTGTTAGGAAGCTTCTGCTGCCCCTGATGGGGACTAGCAGAAAACAGAACATGGCTCAGTTTAAATACTTAGGCAGTAAATGGCGTCCTTTCATTTCAGCAACAAAACATGTCCTAAAAGAAACTGGAAAACAAAGGACCACGTTTTCACACCGTATAGGTTTGCAAGATGTGCAAACACACACAAGTGACTAGACTGGCTTTGTGTGCAAATAAGCAGTTAGAAGTTGCACACACAAATGAAACATAAAAACTTTGTGCAGATCGTTTACCCAAGTTGTCTGACAATCTGGTTTGAAGTGTTTACTGAAGGAGATAACATCTGTACATGTCGAAGGAGCCCTAGCCAATGGTAGGAGAGAATGCAAGGTACTTACTGATAGGGAAAATGCTGGGAGAATAAATATTTTGTGCCCACAAAAAGTAGGAGAAAAGCATTATTTTGAGACTGATACATTGCAGTGAACAAAGTGGTTCGGGAGCTTCCCTTCTCCAGCAATGCAGAAATCAAGCTGCTGAAGTTGAAATAAGCCTGACTACTTCAGCTTGTATTTTGCCATTGTGCTGATAAGGAATAGACTCACTAAATCCACAGATTTAGGTCAAAGCACATGGCCAAAGCAAAACGAACAATAGCATCTAGAAAAGAAGAAACTACCTCACCTTTTCTATGAGTCACACTCTTGTTAGTCACCTAATCCTATACAATATGTGGCTTCTTCCCCCATACCCTGAACTGTTTTTTTCCAAACCCATGTGAAATAGATCTTTTACTAAACCCTGTGACTAGGTACACTGAAGTCTAAGGGCCGCATCCTCAGCTGGTGCAAATTGGCGTCACTCCACTGAAGTCACAAAGTTACTAATGTGAAAAATGTGTGCAGGATTGGGGCTTGTGTATGTATACATACCTCTCTGTGTGTGTATGTGACACACAAATCCACTTTTGGCCTCTTCGCTGACCCATTAATACACTTTTACTACAAAGTTTTTTAACATTCAAATCCCCTGATCAGCTTGAAAGAGCTGTAATTTTTAAAATTAACCTGCTAGAAAAATGTTTACTTCTTTTCCCCAAAACATGGAACTTCTCCCCACAATTACACTGGCCTGCAGCACAGACTGGGTAATATTCAGAACTGCAACAGTGACAAGTTTACCATCTAATATTTCACATGACCTTTGGAAGCTAGAAACAGGGAAATTCCACTGAAAAAAGTGCTTCCCAGATTCCCACTAGAACATACCCTGCTTCTACCTCTGGAAAGCCCCAAGTCAGCATTGGACATTCACATTGATCACTTTTATATGCAGTAGATTCATTTTGGTAGTTTTTAGAAGTTTTTAAATTATTAATCATTTTCCTCTCGCTCTGACCCTACATTTGGAGTCATGGTAACTAAATCAGCTTGCTTCACAGGCAGAGGGGATATGAAAATACCAATAAAAATGTAAAATATAAAGTATATCTATAATAGTTCTTTGTAAAATGATGCATATGCAGAATAGGCTATAAAAAATATTCATCTCTATTTTTGGGTGGCTTGTTTTACCACATTGGTAATGCAGTCCGCTATAAAAACCTTTATACAACGCCGTGCGAGCACAGGTTGTGTTTAGTAATTATGAGCCAGATTTGAGTGGCTGTACATCAGCAGCAATCCACTAAAGTCAATGTAGCTATGACAATTTACACCATCTGAAAATCTTCCCCTGTATAATAATGCCCACATAAAACGGGTATCCCTCTATAATGTGCGTATAGCAGTGTGAACACATGACCATACTGTATAATATAAGTTAGGATGGTGTCTACTGGGAGAGCAAAAGCAGGGACACAAATAGGAGTAGGAAAATGTGTAAAAGCAACCATCTCTCAAGAATCTGTTTCCTCTCTTGATTGCACGTTGGGGATGTTACCTAGAAACGACCTAGCATACTAGGTATTTATGCATTATTAAAAAGGATGGTACATAAATCCCCCATGAGGATTTAACACAAATGTTCTAGCTGCAGAAAGAGGTTTATGATGCCCACGCTTGAATGTCTCATAAAAGTGACCATGTGCTGAAATCCTGCACCTTTCTGTGCCAGCCCAGTACATGCACTTAGCAGTCACATTGCCCTGCATGCCTGGAAAAGACCCATTGGCATAATACCTAGTTCGGTTTGGTTCTGGAACCAGGCCTAGCTGGGATTTTTTTACCTCTGCTTGAAATCTTTGAAACGTTATTACAATGCAAGTTTTCAATAAAACGTACACAGCAGCTTTCTTCCAAAGCACATGACCAGCACATACACATACATGTTTGTCACATACAAACAGCCCCATTGAAATGCAGTTATGCCACTGCCCTAAAAGGCTGGAGGGGAGCAGCCATAAGGTAGGATACAGGGCACAAAATACAAAGAAAACTCAAGTCCTCCCATAACTGAAGAGAATCACGAGCATTCACACAGAGCAAACGGGATCTTGGTAATGACCTCAGGAACAATGAGTTTCGTGGCACTCAATTTACCTATCTGGGAAGGAAGAAGTGCTGAATTGGAACTTGTAATTCCAAGGAGCCTAAGCAATGTATGACCAATGCCTCATCCACTTAAACACCCCTCTAGCTGAGCTTTCTCTATTCATAAAGTCATGTAGTTTAAAACCAGAAGGGACCACCAGAACATCTAGTCTAAACCCTACCCTTGCACTGAGCCTAGTAATCTGGATTAAACTAAACTATTATATACCCAGACAAAGCTAGAAAGCAACCCACACCCCATGCTGCAGAGGAAGGGGGAAAAAATTCCAAGGTCCCTGCCAATCTGACCTGGGGAAAATTCCTTTCTTACCCTGAAAACGGCGATCAGGATGAGCTTGAATATGTGAGTAAGATACACCTGACAAGTATCTGAAAAAGAATTCCCTGTGTGGCCACTCAGCACCGGGCCCCCATCTGGTGTCCCAGCTCCAGCCGTGGGCAGCACTGATCCCCCGTGGCGCTGCTGAACACCTTAAAGAGTAAAGTGCACGAATTGGGAGCAGGGTGTTTTCAGAGCAGGGTGATGGTGGTACCCATCCACGGGCCAAGAGAGCTGAAGTTTCTTTGCCTTCAGAGTTGCAGAGCCAGTTTCTTGACTTGCAGGGTCTTTCTGAAGGGGTTGCCTGCAAGGTGCTTGTGAGTGCAGTGAGAGGGGGTTGTTTTGTTTATGTTAGTTATTAAGGCATTGGTGCAGCTGATGAATTATAGGTTCTTAAAATTGTTTTTAGCATTTCTGCCTGGAGATTAAGAGGCATCATGTGATAAAATGGGGGTAAATGACACACCCCCACTCTCTCCTCTGTGTAACTGTGTTGCCTTGCTCAGAACTGTGAGCCACTGTGGTAGCCCTTTCCCTTAGCAAGGGTGAGCTTAGCTGTTGCTGAGCTGTGTGGCAGCTCCCTGACACTCCAGCCTGTCTGCCTTGCCAGCAAACTCTTCAGGACTCTGCCAGTCTAAGCCTTGGCTTGCAGCTGACTATTAGCGTACCCCAGTTCCTGAGTTCCCCAGAGACGTCTCCTGATGTGTCCAGTCCCTCTCAGTGGGCACTCACCGAAATTATTAGGTTTTCTGCCCCCAAAGAGAGAGTGCACACATGGGCCTGTTAAGTTAACTAAAGACTCGCACTTCACTTTAATATGCAGCTCTGAGGTGGTTCTGTAATAAAAGAAGAATAAATTTATTAACAAAGAACAGTGATACTAAGCAGGAGAAAAAGAAACAAGACTGGTTACAAACAAAACAAATTATATTTTCCATTGACTAAACATTAATCTTAACAAGTTACAATCTTTGCCTAATTAGTTTTCTTACTCACATCAACTTCCCAGCATCTCCAGTCCTTGATGCCAGGGTCCCAACATTCACAGCATCAGATGGTGCTGTCCTATTTGTTCCCTACTTGATGGATAACTAAAATGTCTTTTTGCTCCCCTTATATTACTCAAAGTCCATTGCCTCAAGAGCCAGGAAGTATTCTTAGGGTACAGACTCTGTTCCCCAGAGTGCTCCATAAGCTGCTGATAGTTTTGTTTCCCATATATGTAAATGTACTTTCATCGTCCTCTGCCTGTTATCAAGCCAGTCAGAGAGAAAAACACACATTCATTTGTCTAGGGCAGGCTAGGTTAATGCACTGCCTCCCAAACACATTTGAGGAACATATTTCTAGAACATATACATAACTCTTTGCACACAACCTGTACATCCCTCACACAATGATTCTAAAGACCAGCATCTCACCGGTTTACATATGATACCTTACATGACATCTTTTAGATACATATTACCACAACAGTGGCAGGGCCAAATTTAGGGGCAGGCGACCCAGGCTGGGGGTGTGCCGGGCTCAGGGTGCTGTTTTTGTTGTTAGCTACAAAAGGGAAAATAGAATGTTTGAAGTAAAATGTTTCAGGCATTCCGTATGTGGATTCATCTTTCACTAACCTCCTAGAATGTTCTGGACCTTTGTAGAATCTCATGGAACCTTCCAAACTTTCTGAGAACTGTATTTTTTTGAACCCCTAGAATGTTGTCAGCCATGCCCTTGTGGGTATATAAGGGGTGGGGCATTGCCAGTCAGTCAGTGAGATGTAAGAATGAAATGTAATGAGAGCCCAGCTTCGATATGGTGAACCTTGTTTTATTGTGTAATTGTGAAAGTTTGTGTTTTAAGACTTGAAGGGTGTAAGTAGTAACTAATTAAGGGCATATTTAATGAGAAGCCAGAGATATCTATAAAACCTCTATCTATGCAACAGTGCTGTTACTTCTTTTGTCATGCTTAGCACGTAATGTTTAATGACTTTCTAAGATGGCGGAACATAGACTTTTGCTGTCTCTGGATTTTGCTCTCTGTTTCCCCCCACAGAAAATAAAAGATGCCCCTGAAGAAGCCTTCAGGAGATCAGTATAGGAAGTGAAAAGCTCAACTGCAAACTAGTTTGCAGCAAGGGGAACATTTGATGGGAAAAATATCTGAAGCAGAATAACATAGACCAGGCTTTAGACAGTAGTGATTGTCTCGCAGAAGAAATTGAGGAGTGAAGTGTAAATTATGGAAGTCCTATTACTAAGGAATTAACAGATTTACCTGAATATTAGGGAGTTGAAATGTGAGGAAAGTGATGAAGAATTGTCCGGTTTTCCTGTCGGCATGAAGGAGAGTGTGATGATAAAGAAGAATGTGACTCACATACAAAGGAGAGTAATGACAAAGAAAAATCTGGTTTATGTGAAAAGGAGAGAAACAATAAAGAAAAATCAGCCTCGCATGATGACAAAAAGAGCAATGAGAAAAATTGCACACCACAAATCGGTACATCAGACCCTACTTTATGGCCAGTGATCCTAGACTCTGCCAATATCGATCATACAATTTTGAATGGGCTGGGGAAAATCGAGGATACGACATTTCCAGTAAATGAGCAGAAGTGACACTTCTGAAAGTCACATTGTGAAAGAGTGCTCGAGAATGGTGAGAAACTGAATTGCCGTTGGCTAGTTTACTCAAAATCAACTGACAAAGCATTCTGTTATTGTTGCAAAATATTTGACAAGAATGCCAAATTGTTGCTTGTGCTTTCCACGTACAGTTGCTGGCATAACTTAGCTGATGCTCTGAAGCAATATGAAAAGTCACCTGGCCATTTTATGGCCTACTCCATATTGCCTTATATGACAAGTCAAGCTGAATAAATGCATAGATGAAGAAAACCAGTACATTATTAATATAGAAACCCAGCATTGGTGGAACGTGCTCAAGCATCTGATCTCAATTACCCTCTTCCTTGCAAAGAATAATTTGGTTTTCTGGGGCTCAATGGATAAGTTGTTCACTGAACATAACGGTAATTTCCTCAGTTTGCTATAGCACCTTGGGAAATACGACGATGTCATGCATGAGCACCTACATCGAGTAGTTCATAAAGAAGCTATGGACCATTACTACAGCAAAACAATTAAAAATGAATTGATTGACCTTATGGCCAGGAAGGTGCTTGAAGCTCAGCAAAGCAAAGTCCTACACTGTAATAATAGACTGCACTCCTGTCATTAGTCACAGTGAAAAGATGTCATTTACCGCAGTGGTTCTCAAAGCCGGTCCGCCGCTTTTTCAGGGAAAGCCCCTGGCGGGCTGGGCTGGTTTGTTTACCTGCCACGTCCGCAGGTTCGGCCGACTGCAGCTCCCATTGGCCGCGGTTCGCTGTTCCAGGCCAATGGGGACTGCAGAAAGCGGCGTGGGTCAAGGGACACGCTGGCCGCCCTTCCTGCAGCCCCCATTGGCCTGGAGTGGTGAACCGCAGCCAGTGGGAGCTGCGATCGGCCGAACCTGCAGACGCAGCAGGTAAACAAACCGGCTCAGCCCGCCTTTCCCTGAACAAGTGGCAGACCGGCTTTGAGAACCACTGATTTACAGTAAGATTTGTTGACGACGAGAACAGCTGTATCTAAGTAAAGGAACACTTTTTCTGTTTCTGGTCTGTGGATGACTCTCCTGGAAAAGGCCTAACAGAACTGTTTATGAATGTTTTGAATTAACATCAAATAAAACTTCAGGACTGCCGCGGCCAAGGCTACTAAAACAGCGCAAACATGAAGGGAAGTGGCATCTGGGCAAGGATCCTTGTTCTGAATCCAAGAGCTTTCTTCATGCTTTGTGACTGCCATTCTCTCAACCTGGTTGTGTCTAATTCAGTGTCACCTTCTTTAGATTCAGTATCTCTCTTCAGAGTACTGCAAAGGATATACATCCCGTTTTCAGCATCAGCTCTCAGGTGGAAGATCCTCACAGACAATGTTACAAATCTGACCATGAAGCTGCTAAGTGGCAGTCTCTGGAAGAGCCACAATTACAGTGTAAAGCTAGTCAGGTACCAAGTGACTGATGTTTATGACGCCCTGATGGAACTGGTGCAGTCAAGTAAAGCTGAGGCTGGAATCTGACACCAGGCACAAAGCCTGGCAAACCAGATCGCTGACTTCAAATTTCTGGCCTCAATTGTTTTAATAAAAAGAAAAGGAGTACTTGTAGCACCTTAGATACTAACAAGTTTATTTGAGCATAAGCTTTCATGAGCTACATCTCACTTCATCAGATGCATTCATTGAATTCATCTGATGAAGTGAGCTATAACTCACGAAAGCTTATGCTCTAATAAATTTGTTAGTCTCTAAGGTGCCACAAGTACTCCTTTTCTTTTTGCGAATACAGACTAATACGGACTAAAACGGCTGCCAATTTACTGTCTTATATGACAGGTCTAAATCATGCATGCAAATCGTGCACCAAAGTCTTGAAATGGGCTACAAATGCAATAAAAAATAAGGTGTTCAAAAGTTTAACAAATGGAGGGGGGTCACTGAAGACTCTCCTCACTTGGGGCACCATTTGGTCTAGGGCCGGCCGTGGTCTCAGGCCTGAAGTGAGTTAGAGTAGGGTGGGTCCTCTGCTAGTTGGTGTTGAGGGTCCCAGTGACCCAATGGAAATACACTGGCTTAAACCTGGGGTAGTGGAATGGATCACTGTACTCTAACGGGAAGGTTTTAAGGGGAGGCCCCACGGTGACTCAGCATCGTGGGTGGTGGTAGTTCCAGAAAGATGAGACAGCAAAGTGCCTGATTTTCCCCCACCCACCTTTGGGAAGCTGTGGGGAGGGGACATAGACTGCAAGAGTGGTATGAGTGGATTTGAGGAGAGGAAAGGAGAAGCAAATCTAGAAAGACTTCTGAAAAACCGGTGGGGGAGGCAAGTTTGAAGCAGACAGATAGATAGATGGAAACCCAGCTTTATGGAGTGAGAGAGTGAACAGAAACATAGCTCGCTGGTGACATGGAGATAAGCCACTTAGGCCGTCTGCTCATGATTTATTCGTCAAGTCAATTCACCTTAGATATGCTCAGTAAACCTCTGCTGTTTGGAGGTTTTATCTTCAATACAATCTCTTTGGGAAGGTTTTTTTTTTTTTAAAGGCTTTAGGAGGAAGCATCTGCTCCAGCCAGTGGCTTGTGTGTTTACTTAACAAGTAGAGGTCACCTTTCTACCTGAGCAGATTTCTTATCGAGCTTGACGCCTCTTTTCCCAGTTAGCAGCATGACAAGACAAATTGAGTTGAAAGTTCATGTGAATAGAAAGGAAAATAATGGGATCTGTGGGATACAGTTAATCAAACAGGTAAAAAAAAATTTTTATTCCAAACCTAAAACCGCATTTTGTTTGTGGCCCCTTGACACAACCAGCACCACTCAGTGGTAATACTAATGATGGCTCTGCAAATGTCCTAGGACAGCTTGTGTTCTGTAAATCGCTGCGCACATGTTCTGTGGTTTTTACAAACCACTATCCATCATACATACAGACTTGACTGTAAATAATATAAAGTGTGTATATATACTTAATTGATAGCTTCAAAGCAATATAGCTGTTGCCTTCTATCAGACTGCATTAAAGAAAAAAAAAATCCCAGCCATGACAAGGGCTGAGTCATCTAGAATTTGGACCTTACCAGAAATATCTATAACCTCAGTCTTTAAATTTCTCCCTGCATTGAGGGAGGCTGGAGCACAATTTGGATAATCTCTGAAGCGATTAAGTTGCATCCATATGCAAAGACAACTGATTTTTATTTCTGTCCCGTGCTGCTGCACATTTCCTGTATTCTGTCCCTTCACTGGCATTGGACCAATGCCAGCAAATGTAATCAGGGCCCTTCCAAAAAAATCACAAACTGCTATATGGAAAATGCAGCTTAGCAAGTATGCTCAGTACATGGAGTTGGCATTTCAGGTGTGTGGGGGGGGAGGGGGAGGGAGACAGACTGAAAAGTTGGTGCCTTCTTCTAGCCATCCTACCTGAGAACTAATAAACCCAAGGGGAAGAGAGAACAATGGTTAACAACTTGAGATGAACTTAATTCTTATTGTTATTGAAATAAAACTTTGTGCTTCCACCATGTCTTTTTATTTAAGGAGCTCAAAGGCTACCACAGATATCCCTAAAACTTGCCAATAGCATTAGCTAACTAGATAAGTATTTGTTGTTAGATAACATTAGTGCAAGGTATTTCTTATGCAGGGGAAGACTGCAAATACTTAGGTATCCTACTTATCTCTGGTAAAATTGGCAGGTGTTCAAAGAAGAAAGCACTGAAGAAACCATGTGAGTTCAATGTACTAGTCACAATATAACTGCAAGGTAAAATGGTACCTGTTTTACAGATGGAGGGAGATACATGGAGGTTAAGGTCCAAACTTTTAATAGTGGCCTCCAATTCTGGGTGCCTCTGTGTGTGGGAACTCAGCATTAGAGATGCCAAGCACCCGCTGCTCCAGTTGAAGTAGATGGGCCCTGTAGATGCTCAGCAGCTCAGAAATCAGGCTCTCATATAAAATTAGGGATGCAGAATTAAAAGGAACTGCAGGAAATGTGGCTCCCAATGATTTGCCTAAAGTTACACAGTAAGTCAGTGACCTAGTGAACCCAGGGATCCTGCCCACCAGTCTCTCTCTCTTAATCAGAAAACCACACTAATTTGGAAAGCCATGCAATATATTTCATAAAAGGGATTCCCTCTGGAAAGGTTCCAAGGTACAGTTGAGGTATCACAGTGAAGTAAGAATCAGTGTCCTGTGACTTCACAAAAAGAAGGTCCGTGTTGAGTAGTTTGTGTGCTGAAAGCCAGCCCCGCTAGCCTGAGCGGTGAGTACATTTGTCACATTCAGCTGTGCATTTTACTGATCAGAGCACAGTTTCATTTACAAACTGTACATATAGCATGACTGCAATGCAGCTACTTCTGGAGTGGAGAGTGCCTAGCATCCGGCATGCTGACCACAGCAGAGAAAAGGAATTTTTTTGCCCAAGGACACTGGAAGAGCAAACTCTGCACTTCTGAAAAGTGCTGTAAGATCTCTGGTATCCAAACCAAACTTGAGCTTCATTTTTAAGCTCATCTTTCAAAGATTCTCATGCTGTAACCTGCAAGGAACTGAAATTATTTACCTTACCAAGCTGGAGTCTCAGAGCCAGATCATCAATTGGTATAAATCTGATTTACACTAGCTGAGGATCTGGCCCTAGGTGCTTAGAAGGCTAAGACCTCAACCAGATTTTTTTATTCTTTAACTTTCAGTTTATCTTTAAAACCTTTGGGCCTGATTCTGCCATAATTTACACTAAGGTAAGGCAAGAGCAACTCCATTGAGTAATATAAGTAAAAAAACAATGTGGGACTGGAATTAGGTCCTGCATTATCAAGATTCTAGAATCTACATCATGGTTAGAAGATTATTTAGCCTCATTAATTTGTGACTGCTCCTTTCTTTTCACTTAGAAATGTATTTACAGGGATGCTGTCAAAACCTAAAAAATCCTAGTTTCAGAAATGTATTTCCTTCCCTGTGCTATTCATAACCTTGTAGATTATTGCACTGAAAGGGTACTTTAAATCTAATTTATTTTGCCACTAATGCTGATTGTTTGTTTGGATGAAAGGGAAAATCAGTGTTGGCAATGGAAACAAATGGTGTACTTTCACCCTTATTGCCAATCAGTGTCTAGTCAGTTTCACTTTCAGGTTCTCAGACACACAAACTGGTGCTACAGTGTTTGGCTTGCAAAAGGTATGTGTAAATCCAATCAACAATGCTTTTTTGATGGAGTTAAAAATAACTAAATCAGGGGATCTTTGTTGTTCTAGGAAACAGTGGTTTCTTTTATAAAACCTTAGTTTATCTGCATCTAAAATTTGGTATTGTGTCTACCTCAGTATTCCCTTAAACTGATAAAAGATATTTGTTTTAGGTATCCCTGGATTTTAATTGAAAGGAGATTCTAATTTGTGCATGATATCATGTCATAATTTACCAGCATATTTCACACAGTTGTAATTTGTTCTCTGCTACAACTCAGCAAACTGAAGAATGAAATCAAACTGTCCAAGCCATCCTCAGTCAGCTCTAACTAGCACAGGCCAGCTGGGCTCATGCTAGCTAGCCACAAATGAGAAAGAAGTTGGCTAACCTACTACAAACAGTCACAATGACTCCCAACTACGCAGGCAGTACCATGCACACTTAATTCCACATGGCACATTCCTCATACCATTGTTATCACCAGCCATTAACATTTACTTACTCCTAAATTAAAAGATGCCAAGGAATGCTTGTTAAAGAATGCCAGGATAGTTTTATTTGGCATCGGAGAACATTCTGGTTTCAAGTTTTTAAAAAAGAGCCTCTGTTTAAAACGAACACTCTCCTTAGCTTTGAAAAATCAACTCTTGATAAAACTTTGTCCAAGCTAACAGCATGCACCTGTGTCTAACTGTGGCTGAAACTATTCCTGCAGTAAAGCCTCTCAAAAGAAAAGGTTAAAGGCATCCCATTTGTTGAGTACTTGACACACATAAGGGAATTGCTTCCCTGGCCTAAATTTTTTCCTCTGGATGGTACCTGAAGTACAGCGAAATACTTCAGTGTTAGCTACAGCTGAGATCAGATTACAAGGCAAAGTTAGTGCCTTAGGCCCAGTTCCTTATTCAAAGGCCAAAATATTTTTAAAAATTCATCACTGTAAGCTTAAACTTTATGAAGTTTCACCAAAATAAATGAGTGAATTTTATAACAGTTTATATGCAAGCTAGACCCTACTCAGATAAGATGTAATTTCCTCTTAATTTGAATAAGTCACTGCCCTGGTCTACACTAGGACTTTAGGTCGAATTTAACAGCGTTAAATCGATGTAAACCTGCACCCGTCCACACAATGAAGCCCTTTATTTCGACTTAAAGGGCTCTTAAAATCGATTTCCTTACTCCACCCCTGACAAGTGGATTAGCGCTTAAATCGACGTTGCCGGCTCGAATTTGGGGTACTGTGGACACAATTCGATGGTATTGGCCTCCAGGAGCTATCCCAGAGTGCTCCATTCTGACCGCTCTGGACAGCACTCTCAACTCAGATGCACTGGCC
This sequence comes from Lepidochelys olivacea, assembly GCF_965140295.1. Lineage (NCBI taxonomy): Eukaryota > Metazoa > Chordata > Testudines > Cheloniidae > Lepidochelys > Lepidochelys olivacea. The sequence goes on along the minus strand of NC_140412.1, from coordinate 20,506,619 downwards.
AGGTAGACAGGAAAAGAACCGCGAACTTTTGAATCTCATTTCCTGTTTGGCCAGCGTGGCAAGCTGCAGGTGACCATGCAGAGCTCATCAGCACAGGTGACCATGATGGAGTCCCAGAATCGCAAAAGAGCTCCAGCATGGACCGAACGGGAGGTACGGGATCTGATTGCTGTTTGGGGAGAGGAATCCGTGCTATCAGAACTCCGTTCCAGTTTTCGAAATGCCAAAACCTTTGTGAAAATCTCCCAGGGCATGAAGGACAGAGGCCATCACAGGGACCCGAAGCAGTGCCGCGTGAAACTGAAGGAGCTGAGGCAAGCCTACCAGAAAACCAGAGAGGCGAACAGCCGCTCTGGGTCAGAGCCCCAAACATGCCGCTTCTATGATGAGCTGCATGCCATTTTAGGGGGTTCAGCCACCACTACCCCAGCCGTGTTGTTTGACTCCTTCAATGGAGATGGAGGCAATACGGAAGCAGGTTTTGGGGACGAAGAAGATGAGGAGGAGGAGGAGGTTGTAGATAGCTCACAGCAAGCAAGCGGAGAAACCGGTTTTCCTGACAGCCAGGAACTGTTTCTCACCCTAGACCTGGAGCCAGAACCCCCTGAACCCACCCAAGGCTGCCTCCTGGACCCAGCAGGCAGAGAAGGGACCTCTGGTGAGTGTACCTTTTAAAATACTATACATGGTTTAAAAGCAAGCATGTGAAAGGATTACTTTGCCCTGGCATTTGCGGTTCTCCTAGATGTAGTCCTAAAGCCTTTGCAAAAGGTTTCTGGGGAGGGCAGCCTTATTGAGTCCTTCATGGTAGGACACTTTACCACTCCAGGCCAGTAACACGTACTCGGGAATCATTGTAGAACAAAGCATTGCAGTGTATGTTTGCTGGCATTCAAACAACATCCGTTCTTTATCTCTCTGTGTTATCCTCAGGAGAGTGAGATATAATTCATGGTCACCTGGTTGAAATAGAGTGCTTTTCTTCAGGGGACACTCAGAGGAGCCCATTCCTGCTGGGCTGTTTGCCTGTGGCTAAACAGAAATGTTCCCCGCTGTTAGCCACAGGGAGGGGGGAAGGTTGAGGGGGTAGTCACGCGGTGGGAGGAGGCAAAATGCGACCTTGTAATGAAAGCACATGTGCTATGTATGTAATGTTAACAGCAAGGTTTACCCTGAAAGAGTGTAGCCACTGTTTTATAAAATGTGTCTTTTTAAATACCGCTGTCCCTTTTTTTTTTCTCCACCAGCTGCATGTGTTTCAATGATCACAGGATCTTCTCCTTCCCAGAGGCTAGTGAAGCTTAGAAAGAAAAAAAAATGCACTCGCAATGAAATGTTCTCCGAGCTCATGCTGTCCTCCCACACTGACAGAGCACAGACGAATGCGTGGAGGCAAATAATGTCAGAGTGCAGAAAAGCACAAAATGACCGGGAGGAGAGGTGGCGGGCTGAAGACAGGGCTGAAGCTCAAATGTGGCGGCAGCGTGATGAGAGGAGGCAGGATTCAATGCTGAGGCTGCTGCAGGACCAAACCAGTATGCTCCAGTGTATGGTTGAGCTGCAGCAAAGGCAGCTGGAGCACAGACTGCCACTGCTGCCCCTCTGTAACCAACCGCCCTCCTCCCCAAGTTCCATAGCCTCCACACCCAGATGCCCAAGAACGCGGTGGGGGGGCCTCCGGCCAACCAGCCACTCCACCACCGAGGATTGCCCAAAAAAAAGAAGGCTGTCATTCAATAAATTTTAAAGTTGTAAACTTTTAAAGTGCTGTGCTTAAAGTGCTGTGTGGCATTTTCCTTCCCTCCTCCACCACCCCTCCTGGGCTACCTTGGTAGTCATCCCCCTATTTGTGTGATGACTGAATAAAGAATGCATGAATGTGAAGCAACAATGACTTTATTGCCTCTGCAAGCGGTGATTGAAGGGAGGAGGGGCGGGTGGTTAGCTTACAGGGAAGTAGAGTGAACCAAGGGGCGGGGGGTTTCATCAAGGAGAAACAAACAGAACTTTCACACCGTAGCCTGGCCAGTCATGAAACTGGTTTTCAAAGCTTCTCTGATGCGTACCGCGCCCTCCTGTGCTCTTCTAACCGCCCTGGTGTCTGGCTGCGCGTAACCAGCAGCCAGGCGATTTGCCTCAACCTCCCACCCCGCCATAAACGTCTCCCCCTTACTCTCACAGATATTGTGGAGCACACAGCAAGCAGTAATAACAGTGGGAATATTGGTTTCGCTGAGGTCTAAGCGAGTCAGTAAACTGCGCCAGCGCGCCTTTAAATGTCCAAATGCACATTCTACCACCATTCTGCACTTGGTCAGCCTGTAGTTGAACAGCTCCTGACTACTGTCCAGGCTGCCTGTGTACGGCTTCATGAGCCATGGCATTAAGGGGTAGGCTGGGTCCCCAAGGATACATATAGGCATTTCAACATCCCCAACAGTTATTTTCTGGTCTGGGAATAAAGTCCCTTCCTGCAGCTTTTGAAACAGACCAGAGTTCCTGAAGATGGGAGCATCATGCACCTTTCCCAGCCATCCCACGTTGATGTTGGTGAAACGTCCCTTGTGATCCACCAGAACTTGCAGCACTATCGAAAAGTACCCCTTGCGGTTTATGTACTCGGCGGCTTGGTGCTCCGGTGCCAAGATAGGGATATGGGTTCCGTCTATAGCCCCACCACAGTTAGGGAATCCCATTGCAGCAAAGCCATCCACTATGACCTGCACATTTCCCAGGGTCACTACGCTTGATATCAGCAGATCTTTGATTGCGTGGGCTACTTGCATCACAGCAGCCCCCACAGTAGATTTGCCCACTCCAAATTGATTCCCAACTGACCGGTAGCTGTCTGGCATTGCAAGCTTCCACAGGGCTATCGCCACTCGCTTCTCAACTGTGAGGGCTGCTCTCATCTTGGTATTCATGCGCCTCAGGGCAGGGGAAAGCAAGTCACAAAGTTCCATGAAAGTGCCCTTACGCATGCGAAAGTTTCGCAGCCACTGGGAATCGTCCCAGACCTGCAACACTATGCGGTCCCACCAGTCTGTGCTTGTTTCCCGAGCCCAGAATCGGCGTTCCACAGCATGAACCTGCCCCATTAGCACCATGATGCATGCATTGGCAGGGCCTATGCTTTCAGAGAAATCTGTGTCCATGTCCTGATCACTCACGTGACCGCGCTGACGTCGCCTCCTCGCCCGGTATCGCTTTGCCAGGTTCTGGTGCTGCACATACTGCTGGATAATGCGTGTGGTGTTTAATGTGCTCCTAATTGCCAAAGTGAGCTGAGCGGCCTCCATGCTTGCCTTGGTATGGCGTCCGCACAGAAAAAAGGCGCGGAACAATTGTCTGCCGTTGCTCTGACAGAGGGAGGGGCGACTGACGACACGGCTTTCAGGGTTGGCTTCAGGGAGCTAAAATCAACAAAGTGGGTGTCTTTACATCAAGGAGTATTTCAGGCAGGACTTCACGGAGGGTTCCAATAAGAAATGGTGCACCTAAGTTATCGTTCTTATTGGAACAAGGAGGTTAGCCTGGCCTCTGATTGATACATGGCTAGATTTACCTCGCTGCACCTTCTCTGTGAGTGACTGCAGTGTGACCTAGAAGAATGAGTCCCCTAGATAGGGGAGGAGGCAAATGAGTACAAAACAAATCTGGTCTATTTCTTGTTTTGACCCACTCCATCTATCTTTTACATCTTTGGCTGGCAGCAGACGGTGCAGAAGGACTGCATGCCATCCACATCTCATGGCTGCTCGGCAGAAGATGGTACAATACGACTACTAGCAATCCTCATCTCTTGCCTGCCTGGCAGAAGATGGTACAGTACGACTGCTAGCAGTCCGTATCGCCTGCCCGCTCACCATAAGACGGTTCAATAGGACTGACTGCAGGACTAAAGAGAATGACCTGGTCAAGTCACTCCAAATTTAGTCCCTGCGCCCATGTCTGCCCAGGCGCTCCCAGCCGACGTGGCCAGGAGCACCTCGGACGCGACGAGGACGACTACCAGTCGTATTGCACCGTCTGCTGCCAGAAGGCAATGGGTTGCTGCTACTGTGCAGCAAAGCTGTACCACGTCTGCCAGCACCCAGGAGACATAGGGTGACGGTTACCTGAGCGGGCTCCATGCTTGCCGTGGTATGGCGTCTGCACAGGTAACTCAGGAAAAAAGGCACAAAATGATTGTCTGCCCTTGCTTCCACGGAGGGAGGGAGGGAACGGGGGCCTGACGATATGTACCCAGAACCACCCGCGACAATGTTTTAGCCCTATCAGAGTGCTCCATTGTGACTGCTCTGGACAGCACTCTCAGATGCCCGATTGTTTGCCATTGCTCTGACGCCGGGAGGGGCGACTGACGACGCAGCTTACAGGGTTGGCTTCAGGGAGCTAAAATCAACAAAGGGGGTGTCTTTACATCTAGGAGTATTTCAGGCAGGACTTCACGGAGGGTTCCAATAAGAAATGGTGCACCTAAGTTATCGTTCTTATTGGAACAAGAAGGTTAGCCTGGCCTCTGATTGATACATGGCTAGATTTACCTCGCTACACCTTCTCTGTGAGTGACTGCAGTGTGACCTAGAAGAATGAGTCCCCTAGACAGGGGAGGAGGCAAATGAGTACAAAACAAATCTGGTCTATTTCTTGTTTTGATCCACTCCATCTATCTTTTACATCTTTGGCTGGCAGCAGACGGTGCAGAAGGACTGCATGCCATCCACATCTCATGGCTGCTTGGCAGAAGATGGTACAGTATGACTGCTAGCAGTCCGTATCGCCTGCCCGCTCACCATAAGACGGTTCAATAGGACTGACTGCAGGACTAAAGAGAATGACCTGGTCAAGTCACTCCAAATTTAGTCCCTGCGCCCATGTCTGCCCAGGCACTCCCAGCCGACGTGGCCAGGAGCACCTTGGACATGACGATGACGGCTACCAGTCGTACTGTACCGTCTGCTGCCACAAGGCAAGGGGTTGCTGCTACTGTGTAGCAATGCCGTACCGCATCTGCCAGCACCCAGGAGACATAGGGTGACGGTTACCTGAGCGGGCTCCATGCTTGCCGTGGTATGGCGTTTGCACAGGTAACTCAGGAAAAAAGGTGCGAAACGATTGTCTGCCCTTGCTTTCACGGAGGGAGGGAGGGAACGGGGGCCTGACGATATGTACCCAGAACCACCCGCGACAATGTTTTAGCCCCATCAGGCATTGGGATCTCAACCCAGAATTCCAGTGGGCAGCGGAGACTGCGGGAACTGTGGGATAGCTACCCACAGTGCAACGCTCCGGAAGTCGACTCTAGCCTCGGTACTGTGGAAGCGCTCCACTGAGTTAATGCACTTAATGCACTTAGAGCATTTTCTGTGGGGACACACACACTCGAATATATAAAACCGATTTCTAAAATACCGACTTCTATAAATTCGACCTTATTCCGTAGTGTGGACATACCCACTGATAGTTAAGGATGTATAATGACAAGACTTTTCAAATCATGCTAAGTAGGGCAGACCTGTGACCACTGGACTGCTCTGAAGTAGCTGGACACGTTAGTCCTCAGCCTGAAGCTTAACTCCTGGGTGAGGTGCTGTGTCCTAGCCCCACCCCACTTCCATTTTGCAAATGCTCCTTGTATAAACAACTGGGACTAAGGCCCAGATGCTCAAGGATATTTAGGTACCTAACTCCCAATAGTGCGGGACTATTTTTTAATCCCTTTCCTGTCCCATCCCACAATTCCCACCCGCTCTCCTCCCACCCTGCAATACCCATTCCCACTCCTACTCACTCCTGCATTGTTTGTTGATTTTTTTATCCCACTCCCGCTATTATGGCAGCATGTCCTGTGGGACCCATGGGCTCCCAGTCCCATGGCAGGGCTCTAATCTGGGCCTAAGAAACTAACTTTAACCTCATGTTCAGGTTGCCATCTGGTCACTTCACAGCAGCCCTAAACACAGTGAAATGTAATAGGCAGCTCTAAAAGACCACACTGTTCCAGCTGCCCCTTCCCCTTAGTAATTGCCCCCGTATAACTGCTGCTAAAATACACAATCTACATTAGGCCATGGATGTTTTCTTTGTTTGTTTGTTTGCCATAAGAAATGCAGATGTGTCATAAACCACAAGCATGAGTCCTACACAGTATCAGTGGTAGAATGCTGTATTAGTTAACGAAACCTTTTGCAGGAGTCATCTAGGATTCTGCGGAAGTATAAAGCTGATGTTAATTATCTGAAGAAGCAACTGCTGCTTTAGACCAGCCTACAGCTTGCAAATTTCATCCATTCCTTTCCTGAACAAGAAGGGGGGAAAGAGACTTGTTTTCACTGTATGAACTTGCTTCCCGCACCATCGTTTTAGCTGTGCGTCAACAGTAAAAATAGAATTAACCTCAATGAAAGATACTCTGGGATCTTGCTGTTCAGTTTCTCCGGCCTTTTCCCAAAATTTTGCGATGAAGCTGAAACAAGTTTTTGCAAACACAAATCCCCAAAATTGTCAGTATATAATTCTGCCCAAATGTATAAGGATCCCCTTGTTTAAAAACAAAAACAGTGGCATTCTGTAGTAATGGTCCAAATTATGGACCATTATTGTCACTTTCCCCACTTAAAATTGGCAAAACTAGCTACAATTTCAAAATAAATTACTATGACATTGTCAGACCTCTTTTTTCAGTTGAAGATATCCATTTCTAACATTCTATAGTACGAACATAATACAATGTTACTCATCACTACAAGACATTTACATTTTTAATAGCTATGGGATGATGTAATCAATATAGTTAAAAATACAAACTTACGAAATCGGTATACACTCCCAAAACCCTCCAGCCCTCACATTTCATAATCTAATCAGATCAACCATTCAGTTTCTAAATAGAAAAATATCCTTCCATTCCACCAACACACCAGCACTCTAAGAAAACTTATCTGATTGGCACAGCTGACTGTTCTCTGGAACTATATTTCCTTAGACTTCTTTATCACTTTAGCCCTAATGCTGCTGCATAGGCCTTGTCAAAGTTCCTTCCCCACTCTGAACTCTAGGGTACAGATGTGGGGACCTGCATGAAAACCTCCTAAGCTTACTTTTACCAGCTTAGGTTAAAACTTCCCCAAGGTACGAACTATTTTACCCTTTGCCCTTGGACTTCCACTACCACCACCAAACATTTATCTGGGTTTATTTTTATTAGGAAAGTGTCGTTTGGAAACATCTCATCCCCCCCCCAAAAAAAATCCTCCCAACCCTTGCACCCCACTTCCTGGGGAAGGTTTGGTAAAAATTCTTTTAAAAATTTTTTACCAAATTCTTTTGGTAAAAATTGCATAGGTGACCACAGACCCAAACCCTTGGATCTTAGAACAATGAAGAAACATTTTAATAGAAGAAACAGTAAAAAGAATCACCTCTGTAAAATCAGGATGGTAAATACCTTACAGGGTAGTTAGATTCAAAACATAGAGAATCCCTCTAGGCGAAACCTTAGGTTACAAAAAGATACACAGACAGAAATAGTTATTCTATTCAGCACAATTCTTTTCTCAGCCCTTTAAAGAAATCATAATCTAACACATACCTAGCTAGATTACTTACTAAAAGTTCTAAGGCTCTATTCCTGGTCTATCCCCTGCAGAAACCAGCATACAGACAGACACAGACCCTTTGTTTCTCTCCCTCCTCCCAGCTTTTGAAAGTCTCTTGTCTCCTCATTGGTCATTTTGGTCAGGTGCCAGCGAGGTTACCTTTAGCTTCTTAACCCTTTACAGGTGAGAGGATTTTTCCTCTGGCCAGGAGGGATTTCAAAGGTGATTACCCTTCCCTTTATATTGATGACAGACCTGCACGGCTTCCCCACCCCTGCAGGCACAGTAGGGCTACGCAGCTCTTGTGTCTGGACCCACAGCACAGGGCCTGCGTAGCCATTGCTTTGTATGTCAGCAAGTAGGTGGAGAGGGAGCAAGGAGTAGGTGAAGCAACTGTTCCACATGTCTGGGGCAGGGATTATATAGTATATCCCCCCCTAATGAAATAGCAGGACTATAGCAGGTGATTGTCGCTGTGTGTCGCTGTTTCCCTGGGCTGTTTCTGGGTTTGTGTGGTGGTGCAGTTTGGACACTGCTTCTTGCACAGAACTGGCCTTCAGGACACAGTCTAACCCTGGATAAATCTAGAGTGTCAACGGTATACATCCAGCAACCTGTTTCCATTACGAACCAAAGCAAGGGGGCAAAGTTCGGGTAGCCCCGGGCAGTATTGAAGTATCATATAGTAATAGAGAATAGGGTGGATCCCTTAATGCTTCATATCCAGGCTTTTTAATGTTTGAGGTATTCTTTTTTAAGTTGTAGACTTTTGGTAAGGAAAAACAAAAGTAACTTTGGAGAGGTTGAGAGTTGAGTGGAGTCTGCTGAATTGAACATCCAACCTAATTCACTTTCGGAGTTATTTGCGAATTTCCAATACTGGATGTGCTCATTTAGCTTTGGTGTCTGAGATCAATTTTGCAAACTTGAGTGCCTAAAATTAGGCATGTAGGGTGGGATTCACAAAGGTGCTTAGGCATTTGACTGTCATCAAAATCAATGGAAGTTAGGCCCCTAGTTACCTTTATCAAGACCACCCCTGCAGGCGTATTTAGACACTTAAAGATAAGGCTTTACTCTTGCAAACACATATGCTCACGTGCGTAAAGTTAATACATGTGTTTAAGTATTTTCAGGGTCAGATTTGGTGCCTGTGAGAGTTGCTGAATGGCCACAATTCCTGTTGACCTCAGTAGAAGCTGGGGGTGCTCAGACCCTTAAGTCCAGACCTCCTTATACTGGCAATCAAGTTTGAAAAGCTTGGCCACTGTTTATTCAAGCTGAAAAAATGTCCAGCTGAAAGGGGTTGTTTCAGTGGTTCTGCAGTAGCTGAGGGCATTCTATGTGGATGAGATGGCTAAAAGATCCAAAAAGTCCTGGTACTGAAAGAAGAATGAATTTCTGGTCTTGGGCAGCAGGCTTGAAAATTTCAGGGGCTGGTTTAGTATTCAGTGTGCAGTGAGCTGAAGAGTCAGAACGTGCTTTAAAAATGTCAGTGCACAAACATGCTTGCACGTTCTCCCAGGTCCTGCTCGGCTCTTCAATAATGCAGCAGGCAATGATTAGGATACAATTTTATAGCTTCACTAACCCCAAAGGATCCCCAAAGTGCTTTACAAACTGACATTCTGTATAAGTGATGGGCTGGGCCATCCTTTCTCCTGCATGGTCCAGAAGAGCAGGCCCTACTAGAACTACCAGACAAATCTACCCAATAAGTATAGAAGCCATGGAACAAAGCTAAATTAATCATTCCTCCCTCCCCTCAAACCTACAGAAGCTGCTTTGTCCATGTCAGGCCAGAGAGGGATAGAGTTGAGGAACAATCACTGCAGCTGAAATTGTGTGCTAGGAAACTGGTCAAAGCCAGCAGGAGGGGAGATGTGTTTCACTGATGAACCAACTGATCACCTTGTATATGGTAACGCTCTGATCTTGCAAAGGCTTGGGCATGTGCTAACCGTATGACTTCAGTAGGGCTATTCATGAACAAATGTTAAGTATGTACTGAAGTGTTTGGAGGATTGGTGCTGTAGTGTGTAGAAACTGAGTCTTGTGAGCAATATTTGTGAGCTGTTTAATGGCCCTGTCATTAATGGCCCTTATTGTCTCCTGTAGTCCAGAAGCCATCAGAACCTAGCAGAGCAGTCATGTGTATATGTAGCCTATGCTTTGTATGGTGCATATAGTTAGTAAATATGGTTATCTGGTCTCCAGTGTTCCCAGGTGGTTCCTCCATATTAAATATGTTGAATAAAAAGTAAAAGATAGAACAGATGCCTTACGCCCTGCTCCTTTCATGAGCTGCATGTGGGTTCACCCCTATGCCAGTGCATAGCTCTGTGGAAGTGAATGAGCCTCTGTGGGGTCCAGGAGCCTGCCTGTGCAAAGCACCCCATACATTTGAGGCCCACATTTAGAAACCACTTGTGCTCCTTCAGAATGAAAGGTGATTTATAGAATGGAACTCTGACTTTATTGAAGTCAATGGCAAAACTGCCATTGACATCCATGGTGCCAGGATTTCACTCAAGGTCTCTTAAGCCTGTAGTCTGCACCAGTAAAACAGAGATCATGGCTGCTTCACAGAGTCCCATCACCTTCAACAGGACTTTGTGTGTGAGTGACAGGACCACACTTACAGATCCCTCTGCAGCATCAGGGCCTCTTTTATTCTCCAAACAGGGACTGCCTATTTTCATCATCACTGAGCACATCACCAGTGTTTAAGAAAATAGCATTCTTAATAAAATCACCATTTGATTTGTCATTAAGAAAAATGAAGATAATTAATTTTATTGAAATCTAGACTTCCTCCATTTAGGTAGAAATATACTATATCCACGTCAAAAATGGGTATTGAATAGAAAAATTACGACACAAAATACAACTTGCAGTTGTTCAATTTTTTTTTTATGGGAAATTAGATTGGTACAATATGCAGCGGAGATCTCTGAGATGTGTTTAGTCCATTGTAGTGCGAGCCCCAGGACTAGACCGTGGAGATGGATGGAACTCTCTGTTTTTTCTCTCTGTAGTGGAGAGATGGTGAAAAGGCAGATCTGGCCGGCCTCATTTAAATGAATTATAATGTTCTTTACCCATAATTCCACCAATTGAGGGTTTTTTGGGGGTTGTTGAAATGTATTTTTTATTTGATAAGTAAAAGTGATAACAGCTTATAATTACGAAACTCATGAAAGGGCACTGGAATTGTGCAGGATTGGCCCTGGGTAAGTGGTCAACATGAGCAATGGACTTTGGTTGGGTGGGAAATTTTAGGCTCAACAAATGGGGTTGGGGGCGTCTCCTTTTTTGGAAATGAGATGCTCCAGTGTAGGGAGCAGGGCCTCTGCCCAACAATCCTGTTCTGGGTTCCCTAGCTGGAGATTTGGCATGTTGTGGACGAAATTGTGGGTGTGGACCTGTAAAGACAGAGTTTGACTCCACAGCAAGGCCTAATTGAACCAGTAGAGGTAGTGGAACAGAGCCTAATTCTGCAGTGAGGCCTGAGTGGACCAGTGGTGGTGGCAATCTGAACTGATTTCAAAGAGCCCCAGTCCACATGACTGTTGGAAGCAGAGTTGAAATCCCAGAGCTGGGCCTGCAGAGTAGAACCTGGTGGAGCAGTTCTGTCAGGACTGGAGCAGGCCAGCAGAGGAGAGCCACCACTAGACACCCCTTGGCTACCACTGAGACTAAGTCAACCTCTAAGTGGGTGGCGTTTGTGGTGAGGCAGAGTTTAGGCCTCCCTCTATAAGATGGACACTTATTCAGGACTGGGGGTTGACCAAAACCCTGAGATATTGATTTGGGTTGCTTTGTTTCTTACACACAAATTAATATATTCTCTGCGTTTTCATACAAAGACACTTGTGCTCTTGTGAGGGTCTGGTCACAACCTCCAGAACTGTAAGGTACTGTATTACTCCTCTGCCTTAGCAAGTGAGGGCTTTGCTGCTGCTAAGTTGTGTGTCAGCTCCCTGATACCCCAGCCCATCTGTCTTGCCAGAAAACTCTTTGCTACTTAGCCAGTTTAAACCTTGCCTTGCAGGTAACAATCAGTGAACCCCAGAGACAGCGCTGTGCAGCATCCAGTCCTTTGCACTGTGATGCTGTCAGAAATTATTAGGTTTGCTGCCTCCAAAGAGACAGTGCACACAGCAGTCTGTTAGGTTAGCTGAAAAGACCCTCCCTTCACTTTAATACACAGCACTGAGATGGTTTTATAATAAAACAAGAATAAGTTTATTGACAAAGAACAGAGATTTAAGTGATACTAAGCAAGACAGGTTTGGTTATAAGCAAAACAAACACTCTTCTTAGTGACTACAACTTAATTCTTGGAAGTTACAATCTTTGTCTAAAAGAGTTTCTTACTTACAGCAAGCTATCAGCAGCTCCTGCCCTTCAGGCCAAGAGGATCCAATTTTGAAAGGCTCATAGAGTGCTGTTCCCTATATCCCCTAGGTGCTGGATAACTAAAATGTCTTTTTGCTCCCCTTAGAGTACCCAAAGTCCATTGTCTCTGCCTAAAGAGCTAGGAAGACTGTCTGGGGGACGCGGACTCTGTCCCCCGGTTTGCTCACCAAGCCGTCACGTGATGGCTTTTTATTTACCCTACATGTAACTGTACTTTCATTGTTCACTGGTTTACAAAGCTTGACCCTGACAAGTGAATCCACATTCCTTTGTCTAAGCCAAACTTGTTTACCAAATCTGCCCCCCAAACAGTTTAAGAATTCCAGCACACATACACAACTCTTTACAGACCAGCTGTACATACATTAACATTTATGACCAGAGGATCACTAGTTTTTAGGATACCTTACTTGATGCACTTTTATGGTAAAATAATATTGTACATAATCAGTTGATTCAATTGTTTATTCTTTGGGGTTTGGACCCCTGTCCTCCCCATGGGTTGTGTGAACCTTGATTGTCTCTGTTACGGGTCCCAAAGGCCTCTCAAGAGCTAGTGAGGGAGGAAAACTTAGTTGCAAAGATGACTAGGGAGGTTTTATTTTAATCTCCCAGAGCCAGAAGTGGGGACTGGGACTGGGTGGGGACTCGATGCATAGCTTTATGTATTTTATAAGACGAGCCCTAAACAGATCAAACCCAGCCCTTACTGCTGCCATTGGCATCTGGCAGCAGGGTTACAGTAGCATGAACATTACTCAGCATCATGTTATCACAAACCTGCTAACCCTCCAGCATCGGTCACCTTATGTCACTGTCTCTGTAGCTCCATGTATTAACCCAACATGGTAAAATAAACACTTGACAGACATATGTCATGTTGCCCAAAGGGCTTAAAAATGTGCAGTGATGCACAGATGCAGTGAAATTTTAAAATAATATGCACTGACATTTCAGGATGACCACTGAGTATTAGACAAACAGCTGAAATATCCAGGGCTGCTCTCCAGACCAAGCACTTCATTCCCTGTTATGTGAAGTGACTTTTTAAATGTTTTTATAGGCACTGTAAATGGTGCTATAGGCATGTAACAAAAGACCCTTTTCTAATTCACAACCAGCACAGAGTTAGGTAACTATGATAACTCTTAACTCTAAACATGTTCTGGTACATTAACTGGAGAGATGCATGGTCTAGCAGTCTGAATACAGGCTGAAGAGTCAGGACCTCCCTGAGTTATAATTCCTGCCCTGAAATAGATTCCCTCTCTTGCTTTGGTCAAGAAGGAGCTGACCGCCTCCTGAGTGGTCCTGAGTGACCTCAACTCTTTAAAGACAGTGAGATAACCATTCAATGGCAGATTCCTCATCTGTTAAATGGGGATTCCACCACTTACTGGGGCAGCTGTGAGGGATGACCTGCTGTGAGACTTTGGACAAGTCACTTTATTCTGTGCCTTGGTTTCCCTACCTGGAAAATGAGGATAATAGTTAACTAACAAATATTAATATATGAAAAGAACTATATGAGCCTGATTCAAATCCCATTGACTTCTCTGGGCTTTGGATGAGGCTCTGTAAAAGCCCAGTAATACTATAATGTGCTGTAAAGATGAAACATTATTATTATTATTATTATTATTACCATAAATGATCTGGAAAAGGGGATGAACAGTGAGGTGGTAAATCTGCAGATGATACAAAATTACTCAAGGTAGTTAAGTCCAAAGCTGACTGTGAAGAGCTACAAAGGGATCTCACTAAATTGGGTGACTGGACAGCAAAATGGCAGATGAAATTCAATTTTGATAAGTGCAAATTAATGCACATTAGAAAACATAATCCCAACTATACACACAAAATGATGGGGTCTAAATTAGCTGTTAGCACTCAAGAAAGGGATTTTGGAGTAATTATGGATAGTTCTCTGAAAACATGCCCTCAATGTTCAGCCGAATGTTAGGAACCATTAGGAAAGGGATAGATAATAAAACAGAAAATACCATAATGCCACTATATAAATCCATGGAACAGCCCCACCTTGAATACTGCATGCAGTTCTGGTCACCACATATCAAACAAAATATATTAGAATTGGAAAAGGTACAGCGAAGGGTGACAAAAATTATTATGGGTATGGCACAGCTTCCATAGGAAGAGAGATTAAAAAGACACGGACTGGTCATCTGAGAAAAGAGACTGGGTGATGGGGGTATGATAGACCTCCATAAAATCATGAATGGTATGGTGAAAGTGAATAAGGAAGTATTATTTACCCCTTCACATAACACAAGAACTAGGGGTCACCAATGAAATTAATAGGCAGCAGGTTTAACACAAACAAAAGGAAGTATTACTTCATACAACACACAGTCAACCTGTGGAATTCATTGCCGAAGGATGTTGTGAAGGCCAAAAGCATAACTGGGTTCAAAAAAGAATTAAATAAGTTCATGGAGGACAGGTCCATAACAGTTATGAGCCAAGATGGTCAGGGACACAACCTCATGCTCTGGGTGTCCCTAAACCACCAATTGCCAGATGCTGGGACGAAACAACCGGGGATGGATCACTCGAAATTGCCCTGTTCTGTTCATTCTCTCTGAAGCATTTGTCACTGGCCGTTGTCAGAAGACAGGATACTGGGGTAGACAGACCATTGGTCCAATCCGGTATGGCCATTCTTATATTATGTATTATTGAGGTGGAAGGTTTCACTACACTATACAAGTGAATTATACTTATACTATACTTCCTCCTCTGTCCCTTTAACAGAAGCAGTGCAGTTCTCCAACACTCTGTGAGACTGTCTGCAAAACAGGACTTATTTATTGACAGAAAGAGAAATTCCAGTAGGGAAATTTCAGAGAAAAATTGTCATATCTCAGGCAAAGACGTTTGAAGCAAACCTCTTACAAAAGCTATATGTCATGAGCTGTAAAATAGAAGGCTTCATTTTACCATAAAGAATTATTTCCCTACTCTTGCTGTAAGCTCTTTGGCTCAGGGCCTACCAATGGGGTTTTCAAAAGCATCTGAGTGAGTTAGGAGCACAAGCCCCAATGCCTTTCAATGGGACTTGGGGACCCTTACATTTTTATTTACTCTCTGCTGCATTGTGATCACCTATTGTACTATATATAAATGTTTAATAAGTATCGTGGTGAGGGGCCCTGCACAGTAACAAGGAACCATATCAAAGGACAAAATTATGCTAAGCATATATTTAAAGGTTTTGTTGACTCGGGGCCCAAATATCTGCCTGCATTTTTTCCTCTCTCTGATGTGGGTCTCCTATGGATCTAGATATGGATCCTTTGCAGAGCCATACTTTAGAAATACATAGTTGATAGCTAGCCTCATACCCAAGGTAAGGAATTTGCACTAAGTCAAGGCCTCTTGCTCTGGCTTTAAATACATCAGATGGGCTCCTTAGTTACATTCCTGAATGCAAGTAAATGAATCAGTTTTCCAAGTGGCAGTGTCTCTCCCTGGAGCCCCACAGGAATTGCACGGAGTAAGATAAGATTGCCCTGTCACCATTATCTTGCTCTGGTGGCATGTTTCCAAGAGGTGACCACATGCCAGCTTTCTTCTGGCACTGGAGTCTCACACAGTTCAGCTGATTCAATTACAAATATAATCAGACAACTGGTCTTCTTTTCATACAGAATAAAAATAATATGTCTAGTGTCCAGGGAGCAGGACCATGGCAATATATACAATAAGGCACATTTGTAGAGTTACCCACTCTTCATCTGCTGTTAAGTATTTCCCCCTGCAGAGTCATTTCCAAGTCTGGAGGCTGCTGATGAATTTAAGTTAATATTTAAATTTAATTATTTTATGCTGCTTTTTTCCTGTGTTTTGTGTTCTAATTAATTCACACAATGTAAACCCACTTTTCAGACTTGGGCACCCAAATCCACTGAACACCTAAATCTGTTTAAGGGCTAGTGTGAAGACACAAATGTAGAACTGGGCACTCTCACTTTTAGACACCCACATTAGAGTGCGGGGCTGTGCCTGCCTTTAGCTCAGATTCGAACAGGGATGATCACCAACTCACTCTCCAGTTGGTGGGCGTATCCTCTAATCTGACGTGTAGTTTAAAAAAAAACCACAGTTGTATTGTCAGTGTCCCCCATCCGTGCAGTGTTGTGGGCCAGGTTCTGCCCTCAGTGACAACTCTGTGTCCAATTCTGCCCCCAGATAAAACATGCATAGCTCTGACTAGGCCACATTTTTCCTTCCAGCTCCCTTGAAACCAATGAGGTCCTAAGGAAAGAGAAAAAAATATTGCCTATTGATTTCAATGGAAGGTGCGTGGATGTGTATGAAGGCCCATCTTGCCCCAGTGCATATTAGCACCATGCAAGTGTCCACACAGGTGCTCTCCACGCACCTTACGCATGACCTCTAGCATCTAATGTCTAATGGTTAAGCAGGTAACAAGAATGCTAAACTGTATTCCTGAGTTAATCCACATCCCCTGACTTGGGTTACCTGTTCCATGGTCCAGAACATCCTCATTACTAGGGGCCTACTAAATTCAGTCCATTTTGGTCAATTTCACCATCATAGGATTTTAAAAATCATAAGTCTCATGATTTCAGCTATTTAAATCTGAAATTTCAGTGTTGTAACTGTAAAGATTCCGACCCGAAAAGAAGCTGGGGGGGGGGAGGGGAGAGTTGCAAGGTTATTTGGGGGGGGGGGCAGTGTTTGCAGTTTTGCTACCCTTCCTTCCGCGCTGCTGCTGGTGACGGCGCTGCCTTCAGAGCGGCGGCTGCTGTCCGGGAGCCCAGCTCTGAAGGCAGAGCCGTCACCAGCACAGAAGGAAGGACGGCCTGGTGTGATATCGCCACCCTTCCTTCTGCGCTGCTGCTGGCGGGGCGCCGCCTTCAGAGCTGGGCGCCCGGCCAACAGCTGCTGCTCTCTGGCTTCACAGCTCTGAAGAAAGCACAGAAGTAAGGGCAGCAAAACTGTAACCCCCCCTAAAATAACCTTGTAAAATAACTCCCTTCAATTCCCTTTCGGGTCAGGACCCCCAATTTGAGAAACTCTGGTCTCCCCCACGAAATCTGTATAATATAGGGTGAAAGCACACAAGAGACCATTTACACAGCGGCAGACCAGATTTCACAGTCTGTGATACGTTTTTCATGACTGTGAATTTGGTAGGGCCCTACTCATTACAGTTCTTCTTTCCTCTGGCAAATATGATTTTTAATTATGGTAGCACCTCAGGGCCCCAGCTGAGATCAGGATCTCCTCATACCACTGTACAGAGTAAGAAGCAGTCTCTGATCCAAAACTGCTTCCAGTCAAAAGAGACAAAAGCAAAATATGGGAGAAAGGAAGTATCATCCCCATTTTAGGGCTCCCAGACTTTCAGTAAGATGTAGGCTCCTCAGTGCTTATGTCACTCTTCAAAATGGGAGTTCAGTTCCTTTGAAAATTGTACTCCAAGGCTAGGGTTGCCAACCCTCCGGGATTGTCTTGGAGTCTCCAGGCATTAAAGATTAGTCTTTTAATTAAAGTTTGGCATGTGGTGAAACCTCCACTAATATATCCAGTGTAAATTGGCAACCCTATCTAAGGCCCAGATACTCAGAGATATTTAGGTGCTCAAGTTCCACTGATTGCAACGGAAGTTAGGTACTGAAATACCTTTGAGGTACGAGACCTGAGAGACTTGCACACAGACACATGAAAAAGCTGTAGCAGAGCTATGAATTGAATTCAGGCCTCCTGAGGTATAGTCCAGCACCATCCTTCCTTAAATTGTTGCAACCCCACGTTTTTCATCATATTTGTGATTCTTTATGTAGACTGCTAAGGGCCCCTGTGATGAGGTTTCTGTTAGTGTGCTACAGAAAACACTTGTTGTGTATAAACTTACTCTGGATGGCCTTTTATTCAACAAAACATTCTTGTATAACCAGACTCAGTCCATTTGTGCAAGACAGAAAGAACTTTTTCAAGCCAGGCACTGGACACCAGGAATAAGTACATTTGACTACTTAAAATATTTTTTTAGTAGCGTGTGCAGTGGAGGACATGACAAATTGTAATAAGAACATTCACCCTAGGGATAACAAGGCTTATTATTATGCCTAGTCCTCATAACCTTCACCATTAAACTTTTTGTTCCTGATCTGAACTCTTACCGGAGAGCAGAATACAGATCCCATAAGACCTCCAAAGTTTCAAAATCCATGACATGACACGTTCAGTTAGTGTGACAGCTGTGAAGATTTCATGTGAACTCTCAGGAAGTGCCAACATGCTCCTATTTCTCACAGCTATTGGCAGCCAGGACACCCATGGGTGTCAAGAAATAATGTATGATCGCCTGCTGATGTCATTGCCACCTTTAGAATTAAATTATGGGCCAGATCCTCAGATTCAATGGAGTCACAGACAATTAGACCAATTGAAGGATCCGGCCCTATGTAGAGAATGCTCTTCTCTCCCTCAGACCTAGAGTGTGACCAAGCGTGGTTTGATTTCCATCTGAAATCTACAGGCAGCTGGTTTGTCAAGTGTTTTGTACCTGCTACATCCACTTTGAGAGAGATCACTACAATTTCCCAAACAACAAGAAGAAAAAAAATTATAGTTCAAATAAGGAAGAGATTTTGAAAGATATAAATTTATTTCATTTTAGTTTCTATGCAATGCCCTTCATTTTGAAGGAAATGGTACAATCAGGAGTCTGTACTTCTTTCTTAGGAAAAGAAGTGATATTAGCACTAACAATTCAACATTTACTGACAAGAGACTGCTTACAGAAAAAGGCTCATGGAGGAAAAAAAATCACTTTGCGATTACACTTGTTATTGTGATGATTTCATGGAGTGCTGCAATATTAAATAAAAACTTCAGGTACGTACAGAGAGAACTTCTAATTCAACATTAATGGAAAAGAATTGTCTAAACCACTGATGTTTGAAGTTACCCTGATTTTTTTTTTAAATTCACAAGGTCTTTAATAGCATAAAGCTATTCAGCAGTGATGTGACCTCATCAGATTTTTTCACTGCACTTCAGTTCATAAGACTGGTCGATTCAAAAGTATGTAAGTGATACAGTAGATTCCTTTACGAATAAGAAACTGCCTTTCGAAACTATGCAATTCCCTACCTTTACTTAATTTTTCATAGCTGATCTTTCATATAAAATTAAAATTCTGCTTTCAAAAATATTTGTTCCCACATGGCTGTAATAATTACAGTTGGTGCAGCTAATTGTCAAAAAGAGCAGGTGGCAAAGCACCTGACAAATAAAGCTCACGTGCACCAGGGACAAGTCTTTCATAAAGACTAAAGAACTTTCACATTTAAAGTTTGCATCTTACTAGGAGAAATTTATTCCATTCAGTTACCTATTTTAGTACTGAAAGAAAACATTGAAATTCAATCTGAATACTATAAAAAAAAAAAAAAGATACATTGCATTTCATTTATACAAAATTGTTGTGTATAGCTGGGAGTTCAGATCCCCTGTCTGGATTCTTCCACTCTGAAGAAAATATGTTTTTTTTCCAGGTAAGAAAATAGAGTCTCTGAAATTGCTAGGTTTTTTTTTTTTTTTTTTTTTAAACCAAGCAGACCATCACTCTGCCTGACTGAACTTCTGAAGAGTTGCTGTAATCAATACTTTGCCCTCAAAGAGAATCGGGAATGGGTAACCTGAAATAGTTCTAAGTGTGTTTATTCCCTCCCCCGGAAGGTAATTTAATCAAACAATAGTCAGAGGTTTTATTAGAAGGCATTTTCCAAAGGAAAAAAAAAAAGACTTATTTGCATAAAAAACCATTGACAGCCTGGGGAAATCGATGGCTCATCTGCATTTCCTAACTGGAGTCATATTTACACTTCTGGGGCCTAGTCCGGCCAAGACTTAGTCTACTCTAAGTATACATGTAACGATCCTCTCAAGAGTAGTTCCCTCAGTGGCAATAGGACTACTGATGTGAGTAAATTCACATACATGGTTAAGTGTTTGCAGGATCAGAAGGCTTTTAAAAAAAGAAGTTGTTAACTTCAGTGTTCAAAAGGCAAAGAGAAGAGTCTAACATGACCAGACAGAAGAGTTTGGAAGATATTCTACAATGTTAACACTCTAATTTACAATTGTAAGTTACTGGGCAGACTGCTGCCCTCTGCTGAACCCGTGCCATCCACTGATTTCACGGTGCAACTGAGGGCAGAATTTTGTCCATTCTGTGCAGGATGATCCTGATTCCCCAGCACTCCTCAATGGGACTTTTTCCCCTTGCTTTCCCTCCCATCCCTAAACAAATCATCAGCATCAGGTCTTCTCCTCCCAGTGTGGGTCAAAGTGTAGGACAGCAGGCCCTGAGATTCAGCAAGGAATTTAAGCATTGATTGATTTTAAGGGAGCCTACTCATGAGCTAAAAGTTAGGTGCATGCTTAAGGCCCTTGCTAAATCAGGATCTTAATGCAGCTCAGTAGAAGGATCAGGCCTGGGATTTTAAATATTTTATATATTTTAAATGGGACCTATAGAAGTGGGATTCATTTTGTTCCCTTCTCTTTGCTGTATAACAAAGGCCTGAAAGGCTTGAACAAAAGTGTTTTCCTGTTTTTTGTTTTAAATATAAACACTAGAAATTCCAGTCTAGTTTACCCTGGAAGACTCTGTGGCAAATGGAAAAAAGTCACAGGAGACTGAAAGCTGAGTAACTATGTTACTTTGCCTGCTGTGAACGTTTAGCACAAGCAAACCAGGTTTAAGCAGGCCAGTTAGCATCTATTTAATAACATTGCCTATTCAACAGTTGGGAGAAAAGATGTCTAAGTTAAAGATTCAACAGACATCCCTTCAAAGGTGTGACTGATCATAATACATATGTGACCCAGCCCCTTTCCAAAGCAATCCTCTAATACTACCCAGGAAAAGCAGACTTGACCTTGCTGATCTTAGTAAGGGAAAGCAGAAGCAGCAAAAGCTTTAACACAAAACTTTCAGTCATTCTTCACATATTATGAAGCAGCAGGAGAGGGTATAAATCCCCTCCCTTAAAAATCCTTTGCAGGTCACATTTATGTATTCCAGTAACACCCATTCTCTAACTGCATGTTTTAATGCCAAGCAAATATTTATTTTAGGTGGAAACAGAACACATGGGATGTTCTATATTTCACAGCATAAGCATCACTGAACTCAAGAAAGAAGGTGAAAAGTAGCGGTTAAGGAATACTCTGTTATGTTTGACTATTAGGTGAACTTTCCCACTCAGCTGTATCACTACGTCTCAAGCTTGAGTCACAATATCTCTGCCTGTATGCAGATTTGTACCAAACTGTGTGCTAGGTAGAGGTGTACATTAATAACTATATGAGACAAGAAAATAGTTTCATGTAGATCTTAACAGGCTTTGCTCTCAGTTCTCAGCTTTTGTCTTGTTTTTATAAATAAGAACAGACTAAATGTCTGAGAAGAAGGAAGAGAGGTTTGAGCGTTCGTTCTGAGGTTTCAAACATAAAAGGAAAACATTTTCACAACCAACACACAATTTAGTACAATATGTTTGATATCTACAGCAGTTTCCATCCTGTAGGACCTAGAAACTTTAGATCACTAATGACAAAAATAAATCCATTCAGAGGCCATCAGAATAATGTACATAACTTACTTTCAAAATGTAAGAGTCTCATAGTGGAATTATTTTTAACTTTCAAAAATATTTGTAAGAAAATATTATTTTACATACATATATTACATAGTGAATAAACTTTGTTCTATACAAAATTTCAGGACTAGGAACAATAGCTAAACATTTATTCATGGTCTACGTGATCTTAAGTCTGTTTTATCCTATTCAGAATAGCTGATATACAGTTTAGGAATACATCAGTTACAATCTTAACCAGTTAATGGTGGCTGAACAGAGAAATAGCCACATGTTAAGCTTATCACAGTTCAGCTATGGATAGTTTTCATGCTTTCTGAGCAACATTGCATGTTTAACGATCACAGTAACTGGAGTATGACTCAACTGTATATTGAGGAAAGATTTCATCAGTACAAAAGCCTGAGTTACAACAATCAAAAGGAGCTTTATGTTTAACAAATTCTCCGTAGGAGAGCCAAGAATTCCACATCCTAAAATTAAAGCATAGAAAGTATTAAGGGAAAAGGTACAATACGTTTTAAGTGTGTAACCCCGTAAATTGATCCTCCCCTCAATAATGAACAAGATTTGTCTAATGGGGGGGTGGAAACAAACAAAAGAAACCCTTCTCTGCATTGTCCACTTAAGATTCACAACAATGGGAGTCTATTAGGCGCTTATGTTCCTTTCTTACAGGTGAAAGCTGCTTCATGTAGTCTTAATTACTCCAAGGTTAGTATCTGCTTATTTATGATTGATTGGTTTCTCACCCTAATCTTAAAAAACACAGAGATTGTAGAGTAGAATTAGGCTGCAAGCAGTGAAGTAAACAACTGCAGGGAAAACAGAGTCATTTTAATACACCGCTTAATTACACTGCATGTTTACTTTAAAATATTGATTTCCACTATTTAAATTAACTCTAGCTCATCCTCAGGTTAGCTTCACAGCTATTGTGTTTTAAGGGGCAGGGAAGTTTATATTAACAGACCATAGGAAAATATATACTGAACAGATTAAGAATCCATGATGATCTGGTATTACGGTGCACTGAAGACTAGGGAAAAAGTGATCCAGTTCAAAAAGAGTTGCTACTTTGATAGGTAATATTAGATACATGTAGCACCTTGCCCTCCTCCAAATGCATTAGTTGATGGAACTACTCAAGCAACCTTCATGAGATAGATCACACAACAACAACTACTCCCTCTTTCCTTCTCTAGTGACATCGCTCAGCAATGTACCAGGAAAAACACAACAAAAACAAAGCATCACCTTGAACTTACTCTTCATTAGGGATTGATTTGTAGCGGGAGAACACAGAGAATTTCCCCAGCTTTGAATTTTCAATAACTTCCGAGTCAGGGAATGTATTTCCTTCCCCTCTATACTGGTCTTCTCCCCCCCGCACACACAATCACTTCCTGTTACAGCACTGTATATCATGGTGCAGAGACACTGTGCAATTTCTCCTGACCCTTACTTCTAGGAATTTTACCAGTTAATCACTAGCCCGTATATTCCAGGCAGTGGGATTCAAGACATGCTTTATTCCCCATGATTAAGCAAACAAATCCAAGTGGTATTTGTAGTATAGCCTTAAAACAAGACTGACGCAGCACTGATACTGGCTAGAGGCTTCCACCTCTGCTGGGGCTTAGCCAAAATGCTAGACCACCTCTGCCAGGGTTAACTTATCCCTAGCTCACCCAAATGCACTAAAGCACGTGAAGCAGCTCCTTTTACAGCCCAATCCTGCACCACAAAAGTCAACGGGGACTTTGCAACTGACTTCAGTGGGAGCAGGATCAAGCCCCCTAATGAATGCTGATGCAGTTAAGCTTGGTGATAGTGAGAGCCCCCAAAAGATTTCAGTGCATTACACTGCATAGATAGCAACCTGATCACAGCTGACCTCCACTTCAGGTCATTTCCCACCCCCATCAGGGCAATTTAGCCCACTGTACATAAAAGGAAGCCACACACAAACAGGCAGACAGGGATTCCCCCAGTCTGCAAGTTACTTTAATTAACATGATACTGTGCATGTCAAACCCTATTTCACAAAGTTAACTGTGGTTTATCCCTTAAATCCTTTGAGGACTGGGGGTTGGGTGTGAAGTCACAAAGGTCTTGCTGTAATACTAACAGGAACCACAAGATAACTAGGTGGAGAGGAGACAAGGGAAGGTGGTGGGGGAGGGGGGTGCGGGGA
The DNA here is from genome assembly GCF_965140295.1 of Lepidochelys olivacea. Lineage (NCBI taxonomy): Eukaryota > Metazoa > Chordata > Testudines > Cheloniidae > Lepidochelys > Lepidochelys olivacea. The sequence continues at coordinate 20,482,734 of NC_140412.1, read as the reverse complement.
GGGAAATGAACTTCCCAGCTAGGACAGTCAATCATCCACTTGAGAGCTAAAGGGCCCTATCCTACAAGGTGCTGGCTCCTTCTTAATGATGCTGAATGCCCTCATCTCCCACTGAACTCAATAGAAACTGAAAGCACTCAGCACCATGTAAGATCCATACCTACTGGCAGCCAAGGGACTGATGGTTTGGGGATGAAGGTCATAAATGGGGGTGGTGAAATCTCCCCCAATTTTATCCTCTACAAATAAGTCAGAGATTTACCAAGCACCGAAGGAGTTAAGTACTAAAGCACAGACACTTAATCAGCTTTCCCCCTTCCTTTCACATGTGATTGGAACGAAGCTGCACTGAAGCAGCCCAAAGGGCTTATAACAGCTCAATTTCGCAGCCTTCAGTTTTAATCCCCATCACCCAGCCTAAGCCGCATGATGGTGCTACTCAGCAGCAGTCTGGGCACCGGGATCCTCCTCCTCCTCTGCAGCTTGCAGATGGCTGGAGAGCTCCTGGATCACAGCAGCCCTACCGATCTGGTCATTCCTCCTCTTCTCCATGATCAGATCCTCCAGGCTCTGGAATTCCAGCGTATGGCTGCGTTTGTCCCCCAGCCGGATCCGCAACCGGTAGGGCTGCTTGCCTATGCGGAGCTCCCCGCCAATTTTAAATTCCCGTTTGCCATAGCGGCACCAGGCAGCAAAGCACTCAGAGTTCCTCCAGCTCAGCTCCCGATCCTTGCAGCCCACCTGCTCCAGGGCATTCCGCACCACCATAGCCGGGCTCAGGGGCTTGTAACGGTACAAATAGTTGGCAATACGACCTCTCCTGCCCTGGCTGGCATCAGTCAGGAAGCTGTTCACCACCTCCAGCCGCTGCAGGTGCACTACCTGAAAATCCCCAACATACACTGCCCAGTGTGGGTACTGGGCCTGGCACACAAATTCTACCAGGTCACCTGGTTTACATCTGTTCAGCAGGTTTTCCGGGGTGTAAGTGCTCAGCTGCCCCCCACCTCCATCCCTCTCATCTGGTGTGGTATCATCCCCAGCAAAGCTCTTCTGGTAGATACACTCATCCCGATAATAAACCGAACACTCCACCTCCTGCACCTGGGGGTCATAGAGTTGCGGTACAGGGTGCTCGCCTCCCATATCCTGAGCCACGGAGTCCTGCTGCTCCAGCTCGTCATCGTCACTGGAAAAGATGTAGGACACCCCGATCCTGGGACCCTCGTCTCTGTCCATGCCCGTCGGGTCGGCGGTAGGAACTTCCTTGTAGTTTAAGTGGGTCAGTTTCTCCACCTGGTTCCCCATGCCCACTGCAACCATAAGCAATATGCAGCCATCAGCAACAGGCACAGCAATAGCCGAGTGGGTAAGGATGAAGGAGACAGGCCTGTACCTCCTCCCCCAGACTTTACTGCCCTGGCGGTGGTCTTCTCAGGGCAGTGGCAGAACTAGTAAGAACTCTTTCCGCAGCTCGGGTAACGCCTGCGGCTCCCTGGCCACCGCTCTGGGAGCAAATGGGGGAAATCTGGGAGCAAACGGGGAGCGAGGAGGCACTGGGTCCCTTTGCTTCGTGCGCCGGTTGCAATGCCAAGGCGGCCGAGCCCGGCGGCCCCCCGGGAACACGCTGCAGTTCCGCTTGCTAAGCGTAGAGGGGGCGCGAGGCGAAGGGGATCAGGGCCACCGGCCGATCGGATTCGTGCCGTCCCTCGGCAGAGACAAAGGCAGGGGAGAGCGCGGCGCGCGCGCGGCGCAGCCCCCGGGACCGGGTTAGGGGCAAAGGAGGCGCGAGCCGGACGTGGCGGGCAGCCCCCGGCTGCTGCGGCGGGGAGCGGGGCTGCCAGGGGCACGCACGGGAGGGGACGGGCGAGGGGGGCACCTGTTCGCGGGAGCGGCACTAGCAAGGGAGGGTGCGACTCGCACTTCCACCTGTTGGCCGGGCCGGGGCGGGGAAAGGTGCGGGGAGAGCGGAGCGGGGAGGTGCAATCCCACCTGTTGGAGGCTGCCGGGAGCAGCGCCGCCAGAAGCGGGGGCGATGCTTGGCTTTGCAGCCCCAACCCGGCTCAGATCCCGCCCCAGAGCCCCGCGTTGGGGTTGGGGAGCTGCCACCACTCACCTCCTCCACCAGCCGCAGCCCGGCCAGGTGCGCCCGCCCTCCCCTGCTCCCCCGCTCCCGCCGGCTCCTCCTCCTCTTCCACCTGGGCGCCCGGAAACTTACCGTGCGGAGAAGGGCTCGGCTGCTCCCAGGGCGCGGGGCTAGGGCCAGCTGGCTGGGACAGCAGCCGCCTCGCTCCTAGCGCTGGGCGAGGCGTGGCGCCGGCTCATGTCTCCTTCCCCCCGCCCCACTCTCACCTGGCCGCCGCCCCCCAGCGCGCAGTCCGGCCGCAGGCTGCGCTTCCCTCCAGCCGGGCTGAGCAACAAGCGCTGGAGCCGGAGCGATGCGAGGTGGGAGGGATTCTAGATCCGGCTGTGGGCTCCCCGGCGAGAGCTCAGCCCCCAGCATTTAAAGAGACCGCTCGCCTTTTCCCTTTGCCCTCCCGCTCCCGCGCACACCTCGCTGTGCCCGGCCCCTGGGGTCTGGGCTCCCCCCGGCCGCCGCATCGTGACCGGCAGCCGGCTGACCGCCGTGCGGGGGCCGGATCCGGTGGCCGGGACTCGCCTGGGCCGCTGGGGGGGTTGGAACAAGCTGTGGCTTTAAGGGCGGGGCGCCACCGCACAACCTGCCCGCGTGGGGGAAACTCACTGGGATCTGGAGTTTGCCTGGGACAACCAAACTCGCAGCAGCCGGACATTGATTTCCCCTCCTTCCCGATCCTCCTGGTTCCCAGCGCGGCTGGCAGGATCCCTGGCTCCTTAATGAGAAAAAGCTCCTGGCTGCAGCCCCTTTAGCTGATCTGTTATTCTTCAGATTAATATTGATCAGCTTTTTTTTACCAGTGGGGCTTAGCTGTAATGGTGATAAATACCTCTGGTTGCAATGGGCTATAGATTGCTGTTTGGAAGGGAGCCCTGCCTGATTCGAGGCTCCTGTGTGCATTCTCAGGGATGTCTCTATGGGGTGTGAGATCCTTCGGTGTCAGACCACACATGCTCTGCTTCTGTTTTGACACAGCCCAAAATAATAACAACAGTTGTAAAAGAAATAACATAGAAACCTCTGCTCTCCTGGGCTAACCTGATTTGTTAGATTCCACCACTAACAGTACATATTTCTTCTTCTTATATTTACTTTCAAAAGACAGGACACCTTAGAATCATAGAATCATAGAATATCAGGGTTGGAAGGGACCCCAGAAGGTCATCTAGTCCAACCCCCTGCTCAAAGCAGGACCAATTCCCAGTTAAATCATCCCAGCCAGGGCTTTGTCAAGCCTGACCTTAAAAACCTCTAAGGAAGGAGATTCTACCACCTCCCTAGGTAACGCATTCCAGTGTTTCACCACCCTCTTAGTGAAAAAGTTTTTCCTAATATCCAATCTAAACCTCCCCCACTGCAACTTGAGACCATTACTCCTCGTTCTGTCATCTGCTACCATTGAGAACAGTCTAGAGCCATCCTCTTTGGAACCCCCTTTCAGGTAGTTGAAAGCAGCTATCAAATCCCCCCTCATTCTTCTCTTCTGCAGACTAAACAATCCCAGCTCCCTCAGCCTCTCCTCATAACTCATGTGTTCCAGTCCCTTAATCATTTTTGTTGCCCTTTGCTGGACTCTCTCCAATTTATCCACATCCTTCTTGAAGTGTGGGGCCCAAAACTGGACACAGTACTCCAGATGAGGCCTCACCAATGTCGAATAGAGGGGAACGATCATGTCCCTCGATCTGCTCGCTATGCCCCTACTTATACATCCCAAAATGCCATTGGCCTTCTTGGCAACAAGGGCACACTGCTGACTCATATCCAGCTTCTCGTCCACTGTCACCCCTAGGTCCTTTTCCGCAGAACTGCTGCCTAGCCATTCGGTCCCTAGTCTGTAGCTGTGCATTGGGTTCTTCCGTCCTAAGTGCAGGACCCTGCACTTATCCTTATTGAACCTCATCAGATTCCTTTTGGCCCAATCTTCCAATTGGTCTAGGTCCTTCTGTATCCTATCCCTCCCCTCCAGCGTATCTACCACTCCTCCCTTTCTCTATTTCAGTGCAGGGCATTATTGATCTCTCCTTCTAGACAGAAATAATCAGTGCTGGTGGGAATATTCCTTTTAATTCTGCCTGTTGAAGGAAGTAATACAAGATTCTTCTTTCTTATTAGGTGGGGGTTTTATTTTTTAAGACTTGCTGGTAAATATGGTAAATGCTGGTAAATCTAATCCCTCATACAGAACTTTTAGAGGAAATATTTGGGAGCTGAGAGTAGAGCTTTATTGTCTTGTCATTTTCAAACCCAGATATTCAGCTCAGGTTTATAATCTGAACCAAAATGGCCCTGCAGTACTACAGTGATGGGTACTGTATAAGAACCTGAATAGAATAGTTCCTTCAAATTGCCTACATCTCTGATTTCAAATACACAACTGATGTTGGGTAAGATTAGCTGCTTCTCCAGGGCAGCTTGCATGGGAGATGAGAATTGTGTTCTTCATTGAACCTTCTGGAGTTGTGTATGTCTGTGTTGGGGAAACATGCTAAATCCAGGAAGGAGGGAGATGACCATGGATAAGCTCTCTGGGTAAGGGACCATGGGTTTGTTCTGTCTGTACAGCCCCTAGCACAATGTGCCCAGGTTTATGAGTGGGGCCCCTAGGCACTATGGTAATACAAATACTGCAATGAAAAAGTGGGATCCTAGCAAAAGGGCTCTGATCCAAAGAGACAAAACACTTTCTTCCAGTCTGATCATGAAACTATTAGCCAGCGTCCAGCTGGTTGTAACTTGTTTAACTAGCACTTACCTACAAATTCATTTTTGGTCCCAAGGGATTGGCAGTACCATTTTAAGGGCCATATGACCACCTGGATCAGGGTTTATCATCTGAATCAGCTTCAGTTCATGTGTGGTTGTACTTGTGCAGATGTACAAAACTCATTGCTGCTCACCTCGTACCTTTCTCCAACTCTGCACTCATCTCCTCCTACCTGGCTCAGCAACTCACACCAACACTTGTTATTTTTCTTCAGCCCTCAGCACCTTGTCAGCTGGTTGTTTGGGTTTGTTTTTTCCCTTTGATCTCTTTGCTGGGAGGTTCTTTCCTTTCTGAGCACCCAGAATCCATAGTCTTTGCTGCATCTGATATTTTATAGAAGAAGGGCAGAGAATCCTAGACAGATTGTAAAAAAATATTAATATGAGAGCATCGTTATTGTAGTAAAGGCATCCCCTGTGGGTTACAGATCTGGGTGACAGGAAGAAAGTGGATTGATAGTGGAGCATGATTAGTGTTATTGACACCAGGTGTGCGTGGAGCTTCAGCGACATAGAAGACAAGTGCCAGATCCTCCAAGAGATTTAGGTGTCTAACTTCCATTGATTTCAATGACAATAAGGCTCCTAAAAACCTTTGAGGATCTGAGCCAAGGGGCTATCTCCCTCAAGAAACTTACAATCTGATTCAGAGAGCTAACCTAGCTAGTTTTCAGAGTAGCAGCCATGTTAGTCTGTATTCGCAAAAAGAAAAGGAGTACTAGTGGCACCAGTGAAGACATCAGACCACAAAGGAAGCTGAGAGTGTTGCGAGCTTGGTGTGAGTGTGAATACACTTGGCTCCAGTACATGTCTGACATCTCATTAGAGAAGAGTTGATAAATTGGGTGAAAAGGAAACGGGGTTCAGAACATGTTTGGTATAAAGCTATGGGTTATTGAGTCAGGAGAAGATCAAAACTACAAAAGGAACTGTAAAGACTGCTTAGACATATGTCAGTCACTGGATAAATTTCCTTGTGATGATGTACACATATGAGAGGCTTTACCCCTTTGAACATAACAAGATATTCTTTTCTGAACATCTGGAGTCTATTAAATACACATTCTCATTAAAACAAGTCCGAGGTTTATATGTACTAATTCCTGTTTTTTACTTTATTGCAACATATCCCTATCTACATTTTTATAGTTTATTTCTCCCTTTATGTGTTTCCATTTTACCATATTTTTTTACCTTATTTCATTCCTAATGAAATAATTGATTTCTCACACACAATTCTGGCAAAAATAGTTTATCTATGGATTTACAAGACATTAATGTAGCCAGAAATAAACATTGAAAATCTGTTTTAAAAAAAACCAAACAGAAACCAGAATCTCTAATTATTTGTAATACTTAGGACTTTGTCATAGATCTCAAAGCACTTTACAAAGAAGGGTAAGTTTCACTATCTCCATTTTATAGGTTGAGATCCTGAGGCCCAGAGAGATTAATTGACTTGCCCAAGATCACACACCAAATCTGGGCCACAACTGGAAACAAAACCTAGCTTTTCTGCCTACCAGCCCTGTGTCTTGTCCACTGCTTTGCTGGTGGGCATGAACAGTTTGCCATGTCCAACCTTGCACACATATTTCCTGCAATTCTTTTAAACTAGAGATTAAAAATGTAGGTCTTGGTTTGGATCCAGATTTAAAGTTCCTCCCAAAGTTCAGGTCTATTTGGATTTGGGGATCTGGTCTCACATTAATATTTATTAATTATGATTATTTTAAGGAGATGCATTTTAAGGAGACATATCACTTCCGTTCATATCCCTTCAGGACTTTTCTTGAAGGCCAGAATGTCAGGCCATGACTACACTAGACATCTGCATCATAGCTATGTGAATTGGGTGTGAAGAAGTGTGATGTGTGACTGACATAGCTTTGCCACCAAAAGCCCGGGTGCAGACAATTTTACCAGCAAAAGTGCAGTTTTGCTGGTATAAGCTGTGTCCGCACTAGAAGCACTTTGCTGGTATCGTATACTGGTATATCCAGACCAGCAAAATGCTGCTAGTGTAGACATGGCCCCAGCGCAGCAAGAGGGTCCATAAATCTGTTGGTTTTTGCAGGTATCCCTCTGGCCAATGGCTATCACTGCATGTAGTTATTTAGCAGGTTTTATTTCTCTTTTCCAGTAGAGCTCTATGAGGACTGACATTAATTATGCTCCAGTGGGCACATGAACATCCTGACTGTACCTCTGCTATGCATCAGATGAGCTTCCACACCACCACCATCGCAGACTTAGGGGCAGCAGGCTTTTGGACACAGGAGTCCAATCCGATGCCTACTGAAGTCAATGGGAGCCCTTCCTTTGACTTCAGTGAGAGTTAGATTGGGCTCTTAAAGTGGTCAAAGCATGAGCAGAGAGAGATGGTGCTGCACTGTTCTTCCATGATTCCAAGAAGTAAGGCCAGATCCTCAAAGGTATTTAGGCTCCGAACTCCCATTGGATGTTAGGCATGTTATATACCTTTGAGGATCTGGCCCAGTTCTCACCAATGGCACAGCATGGGAGTAGGGCTTTGGGGGAAGAAGCAGTGCAGGGGCGAGGCCTCGGAGGAAGGGGCAGTGCGAGGGCGGGGGTCTTGGGGAAAAGGGACAGTGCGGGGGGGCAGGGCCATGGTTCAGGTGCTCATGCCCTCCCCCCCCTTGAGAAAGCTTCTGTCGCTCCTGACCCAAGGTGCTGACAATCCACGGTGAATGTGGAAACCAGTAGGCTATAGGGTGTGAGAGGACTGGGGGGCACCATCAGAATCTGATCGGGTAGGCAGCCTCTGGAAATGCCTACTGGCTCAGGCCCCACAGGTGAGATAGGCAAGGGAACACCTGGTTTCAGCAGCCCGCCATGAGTTAGGCACCAACCAGCTCAGCAGTGTCAGGGCTTAGGCAGCATTGTGCATGTCCACTGGCAGAATTTTAGGTGCCATGGGGACTTAATTGGTGGAAATTTAATAGGCTTTTAGGGATAGGTAGCAGCTGAGTAGGGTTTTGAAGAGCTACATTTCGGACCTAGGTGGCTAACATGGCAGTTAGATGCCTAAATCCCTTTGTTGGTCTAGCCATAGGTACTTACCTGAGAATTTTGGTGACCTTTAAAAATCTGGCCCTTTTTGCTTCACCCAGCACAGCTAAGCCACCATGCTGTTGCAGGGAAGATCTGAAAGGGAAAGGCAATACAGATCATAGAAGTCAAAAACAGTCCGAATGGAGCCTCTAACTGCCATGTCTATCACATCAGCAGATATCAATTTTTCTGAAAGTCCTGCTGGAAGTGTAAGACTCTGCTACCTACTTTCCACATTGTAATTTGTGACTAAATGCGACCTGTGGGGGCAAAATAAATTGCTGAGATTGCCGAAGCCACAAAGTTTTTGACTCAAGCATCCAAGTTGTATCTCAGCGGCTTCACTGGATATATATATATATATATTTAATTGGAGCATTGAAACAAATGAAAATGAAGCAAATCAAATACAGGGTGTAGCAGAGGTCTGGGCACTTAGGAATGTGGGCTCTCTCCACAGTGTGTAATGCCATCTGAATCATAGAATCATAGAATATCAGGGTTGGAAGGGACCCCAGAAGGTCATCTAGTCCAACCCCCTGCTCAAAGCAGGACCAATTCCCAGTTAAATCATCCCAGCCAGGGCTTTGTCAAGCCTGACCTTAAAAACCTCTAAGGAAGGAGATTCTACCACCTCCCTAGGTAACGCATTCCAGTGTTTCACCACCCTCTTAGTGAAAAAGTTTTTCCTAATATCCAATCTAAACCTCCCCCACTGCAACTTGAGACCATTACTCCTCGTTCTGTCATCTGCTACCATTGAGAACAGTCTAGAGCCATCCTCTTTGGAACCCCCTTTCAGGTAGTTGAAAGCAGCTATCAAATCCCCCCTCATTCTTCTCTTCTGCAGGCTAAACAATCCCAGCTCCCTCAGCCTCTCCTCATAACTCATGTGTTCCAGTCCCCTAATCATTTTTGTTGCCCTTCGCTGGACTCTCTCCAATTTATCCACATCCTTCTTGAATCACCTCCTGGTGTAGTCTTGGTGAGATAGCTGTGCGGTCTAGCAGCTGCAGGGGATTCAATACAGACCCAGCAATCAAAACACCACTGCACCCAGACTGGGAGGCCCCAAACAGAAAATATTCAGCAAGGAAAATGAGCCGTCTCATCTCTCATTTCCTTCTTGTTAATTAAACATGAAATATTAAAGCAATTAAATATTAACTAAACTTTAGCTTATTAATGAATCCTTACAACATGCCTGGGAGTAAGTTACCCAATGTTATTGTCCTCATTTTAAATATGGGGAAACTGAGGTACACAGTGGTGAAGTGACTCGCCCAGAGATTGAAAGGGTTTCAGTGGCAGAGATAGGAATAGAATATAGTTCCTGACTCTTCATCTTGTACACTAAGCTCTGGAAAATGCCTCTCCATTTTCAGACTTGGAAAGTAAAGTGCTTTTCAAGCTGAGGCTTTGAGGTCATTTCCTTTCTCTGTCACAGACTTCCTGTGCAAATCACTTAATCCCAGATCCTCAAAGGTATATAGGCACCTAACTCTCAAGGGCCTTAGTCTCTCAGAAACTCTCGATCCACAAAGGTACCTAGGTGCCTTACTGCCTATTTAGGTGCCTACGTCCAATATTTAGGCACCACTGACATTCTCAAAAGCGCTTCCCAGCCCTGTAGGCGCTTAGTCCCCAAGGCACATGACTTTCCACCTGTGGTCATGCACAAAGCTACCTCGCCCTCATGCTGCCCCACAAGTGATGAGCTGCGTGGAGCTCACGCTGAAGCAGAATTATCAAATGAAGCATTCCCCGCCTATCTCCCCAGCAGGGCTAGACCCAGTAGGCATTCCCCACTTGTCTCCCCAGCAGGGCCAGACCCAGTACACACACAAGATCGGACCTTGCACAAGAGGCAGCTGGGGACAAGCAGGTTGTGAATTTGTTTTTCAGGGTGAGGTGTGTGTCCCCAGAATAGGCCAGTGATTAGGACACTCATCTAGGAGACCCTGCTTCAGAGCCTGCTGCCACCTCCCAGCCCCAACTACCAGACTATTGGTGGGCTCTCTCTGAGTCCTTCCTGTTGAAGCTGTTCCAGTTTGTATCAATAACTAAATATTTAGTGGAGCAGGGACTTGAGCCTGAGTCTCTCAAATGCCAAGGCCTATTGCGTCAAATCTCTCAATTTTGCTCTCCAGCCCAATGACTGTTTAATTATTTAATACAAAGTGGGACAGTTTAAACAGGAGTAACTGAGACAGCTGTAGCCTAGTAGTTAGGCACTGTCCTTGGAGGTGGGAGATCTGTGTTCAAGTCCCTGTCCCAGAGCTACTGGCTATAACGGGATGGAGGGGAGGGGGAGTCTCCCTTCTTCACCTGATAAAGGGCTAACTGGCTTAGGTGCCCAACTTCAGCCCAGTGCTGAAGGCCCAGATCAATTAGAGTTAACAGAGCTGGGCCTAAGCCTCATCCCTTTCCTCTGCATTCTCCCTGGCCGTCTAGGTTAGGCAGCTATTCACTCTGCTTGGCTTCTGAGGATCCTTTCCTTAGGCATTTATCTCAGCCCATGCATTGCATAGGGAGCCAGAGTGCCTAACTCAGGGCTGAGGATTCCACTAGGCAACAGGGAACCTTGTGGTTCGGTGGTGCAATGCGGAGCCTAAGTCCCTCTGAGGATCTAGCCCTCTGTGTCTCAGATTCCCATCTGTCAGATGAGGAGAAGATCACTTCCCTTACCTCACAGGGGTGTTGTGAGGAAAAATAAACACATTTAAGATGGTGAATTGCTCAGATATCACGGTAATGGGGCCCATAAATGTTCCATAGATAGGTAGAAGAACTCCTAGGTACAGCCTATTCCAGAGATGGGAACCTCAGAATTTGGATCAGCCCACTAGCTTCCACCAAATTCAGGGTGGTCTTGGAATCTTTATTCAGGCCCATCTCCAATAGTATGTGGTCCTGGCCACTAGGGCCAACATATCGGACAAATGCGTATTTCTGTGGGGCTGCAACCCTCACTGAGTCTGCAGCTCGATAGCCGTGGTGCCATACGCTCAGACACCGTAAGTGACTAATAAGGACAAGCCACCCCTATGTCACTTGGGAAGATTTACTCATCACTGCAACTAACTAATGACAATTTTCTACCTCAGTTAAGCTCGAGTCTGGAGACAATCAGCTTGCTTTCTGACACAAGGCACCGTGCTCTATGGCTGCTGTGTTAAACAATTACCATCCCTTTCAAGGGGGCACGTGATGGGGAAACAGCACGAGGCGCAAGCGAGCAACTGTATTATCCATTTCTCACAGTAAAGTCTTGCAGCACGCACTTCAGGGAGCAGTGGCAGCTGCAGATGGATATTCCTCCAGCCCTGGGAACTTGTTAGATGAAAATCATCTCCCTGGTAGAATCTACTGTAGAGGAAACTGCTGGCCTGCCTGATGGCTCTGAAGGATTAGATTTACAAAGTAGTCTGCGGATAATGATGTGTGTGCTCATAATAATGATTTTAATACCTGTTAGAACTGACAACTGTACACGTTCTCCTTTCTGTAGACAGATGTTCTTTTGCCTGGTGATGTGAATTGATTCCAAGTGGAGGAAGGGGGCAAGAGTGTGAGGGAGACGCTATCATTCATTTCTCTCTTTCTCTCTCTCTCTCTTTTTCTTTTACTTTTTGGGCTGTCTGCCAGACAGGAGTCTGACACTAGTGCATCAGCAGCTGCAGGGAAGCCCTCTAGCCATTGCAGTTCATCCTTCTCCACATGCTGTCACAGCATAGAGATGCAGGGCAGAGCATGGCACTCCTCTCAGCTCAGCTGCATTCAATGAAAGAATTTTAATGCATCTTCCCCCTAGTTTACAGTACAGTGGAAGGGAAAGGGCTGCCCTGCTCTGCAGACTGGGCTTGATGTTCATACTTACAAGCAGTGTTTAATTTCAAACAGTTCCCGTACACAGGCAAGTTGCTGTCTCCCCACCAGATCCTGTTTCTTTGCAGTGTGCTGTTATTTCCCCATGATTTAAGTGCTTTGCTGAGGTTCCACACGGGGGAGATAACATAATGTGCAAGGCTGTGGGTGAAGATAAATGTTCTGTATGGGAAAAATGGAGAACTCTTTATTTTTGGAAGGCAGCAAGCCCACATCACAAAGGGAACACAAAAGTGTTTACCACAGTAAGTCCTTGCAACAATCAGCTGTTATCTTGCCTGCATCAAATTCCTGCAAAACAATTCCAATGGAAGGCCAGGTTACAGTGCATTTTTTAATTTCAAAAGGGACAGTAAGAAGAAACCCATCAAAGTAGGAAGTAGAATATCATTTTATCAGCATATGTCCTCCAGACGAGGGTTATGAACCAAATCCAAATCCTTTCACAGTCAATGGAAAGTCTCCCATTGATTTTAATGGGAGATGGGTCAAGTTCTATATCTTGCACTTGGAAGGATGCATTGATTCAATGATCTAACTCTAATAGGTATTCTCCCTTTCTAATAGCTATGATCTCCTGATCCTGCAAGAATCTGATCAAGGTTAGGCCAAATATTATTTTGCTGGGGGTGCAGGTTATTGTTTACTGACTGAGTGTCAGTACGAAGGTTTAACAATAAAACTCACGAGAAACTAACTGTCAAGCGTAAAATGTCATGGACCATAATCTGGTTGCAGCAGTGTAAATGAGATGAGAAGTCAAACTCATACATTCAAATGACATGCATCCATCCACGTGTCACGGATAACACTTTGGATTATTAATGCAACTGATCTACTTTCATGGAATTCAGGTTGGTATGTACTTTTTTGCACTTCACTGTTAGCTTGCCCAGGGTCTCTGGCTAGGTTCATGGCCTGTTTAGAGTCAGTTTCACTTTTGCTTTTAACATGGTAAAGAAATCTTGTCATTTTTAGGGTTACTAACACAGATTAAGCAAAGCCAGGAAAATAGTTTTACGCCTAATAGGCATACTAGATCTGCCTATTAATAATGCCTAACAAACCCTGAGGCTTTTACTTCGTCCTGAGTCTGAGTCAATAAGAGCTGAGTAAAATCTAAGGCCTTTCTCACATTAAAACCCGCAGGAGAGGTAAGAACATAGTTGCATCATTTCTTACTCACCCGGCCTTCAAGAGCGAAGTGGTTGTCTGGCAGGGAAGCTGCTCAACCCTGTGGATGCATGGGGAAGGGACCTGTAGAGGGAGGGGTTATCTAAATGGACATTAAATCATAAATGTGAGGACACTCTGCTCTCATCCCCTGGTGGAGTGCAGATTCCAGAGCATAACTCGCATATAGGACCTTGCATGTGCACTGCACATCAATTAATGTCATCCTTTGTGTATTGTTTAATAACTTTGTATACACGCCCTGGTGATAGGTGTGTATTATAAGTCTATACGTACAATAGGTGGGTATTATAAATCCATAATAAATGCATACTTTAAGGACCAAATTCTCCATCCCTTTCTTGTTGATCTTATTATGACTATTCCCAGAGTAAGGTGTGTGTCAGTGTAGGTTTCAGCTCACAGAACCGGGCTTTAGTAAATAAAGTCCTTTTTGTAAGCCATTGCAGTTGGTACTAGCAGTAAGGGCAAAAAGAGTGCCTTTACTCGGTGATGACATATTTTCTATTTGAAAGAAGCCTCATTGTGTGGGACATGTCTGCGCTCATCCATCTGAACTGGAGAAAAGCCCTCATTCTTTTCCCAAAAGAGGCTTTGAAAAAATTATTGCTTAGGTTTTAACTTTTCCAAAAAGTGGTGGGTTTTTGTTTTTTGTTTTGTTTTTTTGCTCAAAGCTCCTGGTCTAAAATGCCAAATCCTGTTGTTGCTAAGATTAAGGGGGTTTTTTTTGTTCCTTGGATTTGGTTTACAAGCAAAGACCAGCGCCTGGATTATTGCTTTCTTTTGCCAAATGGAACAAAGGTGCTTTTAGAATGTTGTGCTTAAAGTGGGATCAGAAATTGCATGTGATTTTAAACAACATGGTGATTTGGTTTTTTTTTTTATTGCCCATGGCCCTATCCTACCCGCCCCCCAGCCATGCAAACTTGTAAAAATCAGTTTTAAAAATCAACTGAACACCCTCCTCTACCTGTTCTAAACATACCTGGTCAAAACAGCTACAATGTGGGATCAATTTAAAATGTGATTTATCTTTTAATTAATAAAATATTCAGATATGCACATTGATCAGATTTATGGGTTTACATCCCATTTTACGTGTTTTTATGCATGCACTGAATTGCTTCATTTCTTTGTTTTGTTTTATTTTTTTCCCCAAGGCTAATGCCATATACAAAAATAAAATCAAACTAATTAACTCAATGCTGGCAAAGTTATAAAAACCAGGCAGAAAACAGAAGATTTTTGCTGTCACAAGCTAGCGACCTCAGCCTTACCCTGGAAAGACCATGCGGTCTCTAAGGCAGGAGAATGAATTTCATAACCACGCTGTGTTAGTTCCGAACGTATAATGAAACACAGATCACAGATTGTGTCTAATTGTACATGGTGGTTTTATGATATCCATGGCTATTGAGCCGAGACACTGATGTCACATATGAGTATATCAGCTATTGTTAAACCCCTTTCCTGTACTGTATGCTCTGTTTCCTTCTTCTCCTCTCCCACCTCCAAGTTGTTATGTCTTGGATCATTACCTAAAGTTCATTTCAGTTAACTGCTGCCCACCCCTATTAAACCTCACCATTAGTGTGCATGACATATTAGCACCATATTGTCCCTGCTCATAGAAAAACGGATCCAACTCCCACTGAACACAACAGGAATATTCCTATTGATTCCAGTGGGAGTGAGATCAGGAGCAGTTTCCTTTGAATTGTTCTGTCTGTGAAACGGGAAGAGCGTTCTTCTGCCTGAACACACAGAGGTTTTAGGAGTGGCTTGGATCTTCAGACACCTGCCAGGGATTAGAGCCATGCTTGTGACAAATCTGTGTTTCCTTGTTCCGGGGTGGCCAACCTGTGGCTCCAGAGCCACATGTGGCTCTTCAGAAGTTAATATGCGGCTCCTTCTATAGGCACCGACTCTGGGGCTGGAGCTACAAGCTCCAACTTTCCAATGTGCCGGGGGGTGCTCACTGCTCAACCCCTCGCTCTGCCCCCACTCCATCCCTTCTCTCCCCCTCCCCTGAGTTTGCTGTGCCCTCGCTTCTCCCCTCTACCCCTAGGGCCTACTGCGTGCCACAAAACAGCTGATCGGGAGATGAGGGAGGGAGAGGGAGGCGCTGATCCGTGGGGCTGCTGGTGAGTGGGAGGTGCGGGGTGGGAACAGATGGGGGCCTGCTGATGTATTACTGTGGCTTTTTGGCAATGTATATTGGTAAATTCTGGGTCCTTCTCAGGCTCAGGTTGGCTACCCCTGCTTTGTTCGTTCCGGCCTCAGGCACGGTTCCGTGGCCTGGCCACTTGTGTCTGCTCCTGGATCATCCTCATGGGATCCTTGCATCAGAAGGATAATAACCAGTCTGACTGTTTCATTTTGTGTTCTTAATTAGTATTCCTTCATTTTAAGTCTTTTCAGCATTTGTGTACCATTCCGCATTTGTGTATATTGTGACAAAGTTCCTCCTCTCCCTTGGTGGGTCTTGCACTTATTGGCAGATTTGCTCCCCTTGGAGCTTCACAACAGCCCTCAGTTTGGCTGTTTTCATGAACCCACAGTCCAGGTCAACTTCTCCTGTGTCTGACCAGGAGTTGGGAGGTTTTGGGGGAACCCGGGGCCGCCCTCTACTCCGGGTTCCAGCCCAGGGCCCTGTGGAATGCAGCTGTTTAGAGTGCCTCCTGGAACAGCTGTGCGACAGCTACTTCCCCAGGGCCTCCTCCCAACACCTTCTTTATCCTCACCATAGGACCTTCCTCCTGGTTTCTGATAATGCTTGTGTAAGCAGAGTCAGGATGAGCTTCAACCTGACATCTGGTGGTGAAGTGTGGCAAGTTGTGGAAAAGAACTTCAGGGGCTGATCTCATTTGCATAGGCACACCCACCCCGCCTAGAATGAGGCCATAACTGCCCAAATGGTCACTTTGGCTGCTGTGGGATCCCCAGTGTCTCTGTTATTGGGGCGGGAAGAATAAATTGTTATTACCCTGATTATGGGAACTGTGCTTGGAACTGTACTGGGCCTTTTGTTATGATGGAGGGACTCACCATCAACTAAGTAGCACTCGCTAGGCAAGGGACATGGGTTCCAAAACTCTGTGAATTGAGAGAGGCTTGAGACAGGTATTAGTACTTGGTGGTGTGGGCCCCTTTGTGAGGGCCTGAAACACCAATTGCACCTCTGTCTCTCTCCACTGTGGAATGTCAGAGCAATTTTGGGTCTATTAAGAGTCTTTCTACAGGTACTGTGCTGAATTCACTTTGGCCTTATGGTGCACCAGCACTAAGGCTCCCACTACTATGAGCTGGAATCACCGAGCACTGTGTCAAGTAGTGGGGAGCCAGAAGATCTAGAGTGCAGTGGTGCTGTTCATGAGACGGTGAGGTGAGCTGAGCAGAGCTGTTCGTGAGACAGCGGAGTGTTTGTGAGATGGCGAGCTGAGCAGAGCTGTTCGTGAGACGGCGGAGTGGAGTGTTCATGAGACGGCGAGCTGTGCAGAGCGGAGCCGGTCGTGGTGGAGCAGAGCCGTTCGTGAGACAGCGGAGCAGAGCAGAGCCCTCTGGGGCAGTCAGCTTCAGGACACATAAGGTGCCCCTTACCTCTTTCCCCCCACACACAAGCACATTTTAGCCAGACTGGGCAGTAACACTCTGCAGATGAACTTTTGAACTCTGGGGCTGGACTTTTTGGACTTTGGGTGATTTGTGGATTGCTGGACTCAAGAGACGTTTGGGTTCTGGGACTCAAGAACCCGAGGGAAAGGATGTGGCCCAATTTGCTGGGGTGGGTCTTTGCTCATGGTTTGGTTAATGAACACTAGTTGTGGTGTTTCCCCAATTTAATGCTGATGTCGTTTACCTCATGTTATTAAAGATTCTCTGCTACACCGAGACTCTGTGCTTGCGAGAGGGGAAGTATTGCCTCTTTGAGGCACCCAGGGGGTGTGTAAGATTTTCCCAGGTCACTGGGTGGGGGCTCGAGCCAGTTTTGCATTTGCTTTGATGAGAGGGAACCCCTGTGTACTGAAACCGGCCCTTGCTGCTATCAACTTGGCCTGGCAGAAGGGTTACACTTGTACTCCTCAGTCCTCTAACAGTCCGCATTCTCACTCTCAGCTCCTAGCGCCTCTTGCTCCCAGCTCCTTACATGCACACTACAAACTGAAGTGAGCTCCTTTTTAAACCCAGGTGCCCTGATTAGCCTGCCTTAATTGAGTCTAGCAGCTTCTTGATTGGCTGCAGGTGTTCTAATCAGCCTGTCTGTCTTAATTGTCTCCAGAAGTTTCCTGATTGTTCTGGAACCTTCCCTGTTACCTTACCCAGGGAAAAGGGACCTACTTAACCTGGGGCTAATATATCTGCCTTTTATTACTCTCTGGTAGCCATCTGGCCTGACCCTGTCACAATATGTTTACAGTAGAAGATTTGAAGTGTAGATAAGCTACTTATTTACAGCAGAATATTTCAAGTGTGGATAGGCTACATATTGACCAGCTAGGTCACTATGAAGAGGAGATCTGAAAGTGGTGCAAGCAAGAGACAGTGAAAACAACTGAGTGAAGCAGCCAGTAAGAGCTCAAAGCCAAGAACTTCATTTCTCAACCACTGGAAAACATGCCTTACCCAACAAACAATGCTACCGGTAATGAAAACTCTGCAACTGCAACAGGTGATATTTCAATGCCAATACCTGAACATGAAGACAGTAGTCAAGAAGGAGATGTGCAAACTATAACAGATGCAGCCAAAGATCCAGTGTACAATCAAGAAAATCAACAGCCATAGGAAGATGTAGATCTTACACAGCAAGAGCAATTCATGAGTACTACAGGTTTGACTGTGACTGACATTGGAATTATTGACAAGAGCATTGCGGCCCAAATGAAATATTTTCTTCAAATTAGTTTTTTTGAAATTCCAAGTAACATTCCACGAGATGCTGATAATCATGCTTTCCCTACTCATCTGCTGACAAAAACTCTTCCAAATGGTGAGACCTGCACAAGAGACTGATTATGCTGGACTACGGAAAAACAATCTCTGTACTGTGCACCTTGCTTCATTTTGAACAAAAGTGCTGCAAATGCATCAGTTCTCTCTGATCAATCAGGAAGGAGCATCAACAGAGGTTGGAGGAAGTTGAAAGACCGAATACCAGCATCTGAAAGTTCAATGTCACACAAAGAAAACTATGTTGTATGGAAATCAGCCAGTAGGGCAGCATCAGCTGAAAGTTCAGTTGAGAATTTATTTTTGACTGAACTCTCTACAGAAACTAATAACTGGAAAAAACTTCTTGAGCGCATCCTGAATGTCATCCTTTTTTTTTCTGAGCGGGGATTGGCTTTCTTTGGTTCCAGTCAACATATTGGTGATCATGCAAATGGAAAATTTCTCGGCATAGTTCAGCTCCTCAGCAAATATGACCCACTTTTGTCAGAGCGTGTTAAACGTGTTCGAGAATCGTAAGAGAGTCAAAAGTGCATGCAAGTCCATTATCTCTCTACACGCATACAAAACAAGTTTATTGAACTATGTGGGTCATTCGTACAAACAACAATTCTTGATGAGAATGCCAAGTATTTTTCAATCATTGTTGATGCCACTCCAGATTGTTCTCACAAGGAACAGACCACTATGATTATTCAATATGTTAAGATTGTAGACAGCTCAATATTTTCAATTGAGGAAAGGTTTATTTTCTTTGATAATTTCACGACAAAAACTGGAAAAGAAATTGCTGCTCGAGTACTAGCAATTCTGGAAGGTTTTAAGTTAGATTTTCAAGTCTGCATTGGTCAAACCTATGACAATGGGTCTAATATGACTGGGAAGTACGAAGGCGTACAAGCAGTTCTGCTTGAGCATAATTCAAACTGTATTTTCTCCAGCTGTGGAAACCACACACTAAACCTGGTAAGTGTTGATTTTGCTGAATCATGCAAGGAGGCAATTACTTAGTTTGGAACTGTTCAACAAATGTACAATCTCTTCAGTAGCAGTCCACAAAGGTGGGAAATTCTGAAGCAATATCTTCCTGTTTCACGGCATGGGAAATCCAAAACTAGATTGTCTGCATGGATTGATGGTGTTCAACCAGTTGAGCAGCATTTGAATTCAGTGAGAAAGGCTTTAAATGAGCTTGACTCTCTCAATCTCACGCACAGGCTCAAACTGAACTTCAGTCTATTCAAAAGCACATGTCCAAATTTGAATGCATTCTGATGTCATCTTTGTGGATGAAGCTACTCACAATGATCCATCAAACTAATCCGGTAATTGAAGCACACAACACTACACTTGATGTTGAGAGGGATAACACTGAAAGTCTTATCAATGACATTCAACAGATTTGTGAACCATGGGATGCGATCCTGACTGAGTCCAAATTAGTAGCACAGAATATTGGCATTTCACCTGAGTTCTCCACCAATTGCAACTTACCTACTGAATGCAATGCCGAGCAGCATTATAGGGTCAGTGTCTTCCTTGTCATCATTGACTATTCAACCAGGTCTTACACGTCGATTTGAGTCACTGCAACTAATTTGTACCCTTTTGGGGTTTCTTTGGCAGTTCAACAGACTGAGTAATGAAGATCTACTTTCTGCAGCTGAACAATTTCTGCAACAGTACAACAAAGAAATCTTAAAAGATCTCAGTGACGAGGTCATCTTTCTCAAACGAATATATTCCACGAACTTTAAACTGGATTGCAAGCCAAAGGAATTGCTTCAAGAAATACTCGAACTTGAACTCTCTGGGGTGTTTCCTAATATCACAATTGCATTGCATATTTTTGTCAGTTTGCCTGCATCAGTGGCATCAGGTGAACGCACCTTCAATGTGTTGAAGCAGGTAGAGAACTATCACCGTTCAACTATGGGACAAGAGCATTTGACTGGGCTCACCATGCTTAATATCAACTGTGACTTTGCACGAAAGCTAGATTTTTCCTCAATAATTAGTGCATTGATTTGCACAGAAAAAGGCTAGAAAAACATTTGTTAAATACAAAAATATTAAAATTATGTCTCACTCTTTTTTTTTTGAGGTTCCTTATTTTGTTTTCATGTGTCATCATTTTTCATTTTTATTATGGGTAGGGGCCTCAAAAGCTGGAAGTGGCCCGGGCCCCTCTGGACCTCTGAGAGGGCCTGACCATAAGAAGTCCCCTTGTAATAAATGCTACCCAACATGAGTGCAGGAATAGCAATCTGGTCCTATATATTTGGAAAGCAACTAACACATTGTTGGAGAGTACTGCAATATAAACAAAAACAACTTCCAAAGGCCCCGCATCTGCTGAAATAAATGGCAGAACTCACAGTGACTTCAGTGAGCAGGATCAGGCCCTCGGTTATCTGGCTCTTAAGTCTCCAGCATTATTGAAAGAAAAAGGGCTTTTTAAAATCCAAGACTGTATAAATGCTGCTCTCAGGGCCCAGTTTCATCTTTAAAACATAAAAGCTCAGAGTGCAGCAATTGGTTGTGCGCCGTGCACCATTTGTTGCACTTATTCCTGGACAAGCAAATTATAATGAAAATAATCATTGTCAGAATACTAATGTGATGTAAACTAATGTAGGGATATTTATTCAATGAAATGCGATTACTAGGAATACTCTATTTTCTGAAGAGTGTGACTGAAATCCAATTTAGCTTTTTTACCCCTGGTGATTTTGTTTCAGTTTGTATTGTGATAGGCCGAAAAACAGGCTGGGGGCAGAGGAAGGGGAGCTAGCACCCCATGTAATCTGAAATCTTAATGACTTGACTAAATCTGCATCACCACAGGGCAGTTAGTGATGACTGTGCTGTTAATTGAATGAAAACCAGAGTAGGTTCTGTGCTCATTTTATATTAGCATCGTTTCATTTTCTGATGAATGAATATTCACCAGCTTAATCACTGACATTTCATCATAGTGGGCCTTACCTTAAACCTATCAGTAGGGCCATGGATTGCAGACAACAGAGGAAGGATCTTCTGAGACACAGCGTCAAGTGACGATGGAAAGGTACAACACAGGATGCATGACTTGGTCAAATGAGCTCAGCTGCAGCAGTGTTCTTGGTGGGTGAGGCTGCAGCAGTGTCTGATGGGAAGAGGCCAGCTTCCCTCCTTCGGAGACAGAAGGCTCATGGGAGGAGAAGGGAGGGGCAATTCCTTCCAGAGACGCTGCTGCGGGTCATTAGGAGGCTCAACACCGAGGACCAGATTTTGGTACGTTCCTTCAGGTTGCATAATTCCTTACTCCACAAGGAATCATGGTGAAATGAGTGGTGCCACGGTAGGATGGGGGCATTATTCAGCATGAGTAAGGGCGTCAGAATCTGGCCCATAATAAAATGATATACATGTGTGAAAAATGTATTTGTAATTGCTTAAGGCCGGACTGCGGGAACACTGTGACCCAGGGACCTCTTGATACTAACTGAGAGGGCATGGGGTGGGGGAGTGCATAAGGACGACAGGGATCTCCTGGGTCTGATACTATACAAAAGGTCATAAAGGGTGGCAGGTAAGTTCTCCACTGAAAGCCTGTGGTACACCTGTCATCCTAGTCATTGTGAAAGGTATGTTTGGATAATAGGTAGGGAGTTATATATATATACTGAAAATTATGTCCTTGAGGTTTGTGAGTTGGGGCTGGTCACCAAAAGGGGAGATGTAGGTTGCTTTGGGCAGGCAGGAGGTACTTAGCTATCTGTCTGGCTATATGGAAACTGAATATTGTGTCCTTCACAACGGCGGCCTATTGACAGACTAAGCAAAATGCCATTCAAAAGACTATGAAGTCTGCAGGTGAGATTTTCTACAAGAAAAATTATGTATGTATGTGAAAGAAGACAATGGCATGTCAAAACTAATTGGAAGCCCAGAGAAACACCCTGCCTGCTTCACCTAGGGGACAAGCTGCCAGAGCTCTTGCCTTGTGAACAGAGGGTCACAGCCAGCCTGGTTGTTAAATGCTCGGGGAAAGATTTTGGGTGAGCTAAACTTCATTAGACAGGAAAAAGCCTTACAAGTTAGGGCTAGGCATTAGTATACATGTTATGATTTTGTTTTACACGTAACCCTTTATTTCCAATATTTCTACTTGCTATCAATTTAATGTCTCCTTTGTTAAATAAACTTTTGCTTGTTTTTACTATCAACATATCTAAGCTCTATGTGTTAAGCGGCCTGTGATCTAAAGGTGTAGCTAGTAAGGCTGTACTGTTCCTTTGGGAATATTGGCTCTGGGATTTCTGTGAGTGCCAAGTGGCTCTGGGATTGAACACTCCTGGGAGATGCTCCAAGGGCTCAAGGGTTGGAACACGCCTATCACTAACCGGTAGAGGGAGAGAGGGGACCACATTGGCCCAGAGGGGAGTGCTTGTGTTGCCAGTGGCTGGTGGAATCAGGGAGCTGACCTGCGGTGCGCACAGACAAGGTTTCCTCCCTCTCAGAGCAGGTGGTAGTGAGGTGCCTCACCCCGGGGAAGCGTCACATATGCAATGGTGGGGAAGGCCACAATGGTTGCTTCTCCAGTGCAGAGCACCTGCCACAGTGACAATCCGTACACTGAGCTGAGTGCAAGGACTGCCTCCCAACTAGAGCATACCTGCAGGCTACCCACTGCAGAAAGCTTGGGGTGTGGCAAGGGAAGGGAAGGGGTCTGGGCTGACCCACCTCACCCCCTTGCACTGGTCAGCAAAGATGGCTGCTCATCATGGAGAGGAATATATGCTGCATCCCAGCTTTCGGGTGTGTATTACTGATCTTTGTTTTACCAGGCCTCAGTATGGAAGTAGATACATGACAGGAGCATGGAAAGAGATAGAGGGCTGACAATCTGCTCTGAACCTGCAATGAAATGCACACAGACAGGCCTCAGTCACTACAGAGAGGCTCCACATGGGCACTGTCATGCTCAGGAATCACTCTGGGCTCAAGGTGCTTGCAAGAGATCCTCTTTATTCAGCAAGGCAGTTCCAAGTGCCTCTGCAAAACAGAACCTGAGTTTCTGCTGCGCCCCTCCCCCACCCTTCCCTCCGGGAAGCTAAACCCATTAATGGTCCAGTTCCCATTACCACAGGCACAGGGTGCCGCCAGCATGGTTCTGACAGCAGAATATCTGAGGTGATGGACAACAAAGGGGATGGAATGAAACAGGACATGGGCAGGGTCCCAGTTTTGGCACATGTACCTCTTGGAACTCTGCTGATAATACAGAAAGGGAGTGGTTCTCTTGTTTGGTTGTTTTTTTGTGTGTAGCAAAATTCATGTTCCCCCTTCTTGCACGGGACACTGGGAAACAATGAACCTCCTGGATACACAGTGCCACCCACTGGAGCAATGGAGGCCATGCAATTGTAGGACCCTTTGCCTTCAGGCCAGTGAATCATGTTACCGCATAACTGTCCATTGCAGCAGTTTCCCATCTTCCTCTGAACCATCTGGTACTGGCTACTGGCGGAGAGAAGATCCAGCTCTTGATAGACAAGTGGTGTCAGCTGGTATTGTAATTCTTCTGTTGTCCTGCAGAGGACCTTGCTGGGAGTTCATCATTATGAATTACTTGTATTGCAAAAGTGCTTAGAGATCCCAACTCCTCTGTGCAAATAGAGAAATAAAAGTGGTCCCCGCTCTGAAGAGCTTACACTCTCTGAGACAACAGGTGAGTACAACAGACAGATGGCAGGGGGAATTACAAGGTAACATATGTTTGATTGTGACCTATGCGATGAATAGCGGTCACTCAACTTCAATAGGATTTTTTCATGCAAAAGGCTTGCAGAATCAAGCCCTTAATATCTCCAGCAGCCAAATCAGCAGTAGCATGAGTGAGACAATAGAAGTTGTACATTCTTAATCCCTGCTGAGCTGTTTGTGTTTTCCCTTTCCTTTTTAATATAATGTCTTGCAAGTTTATGTGGGGTGTTTTTGCCCATCCATTTACTGTAAATGCGGTAGGGACCCATGACAGAATGCAGCTTGGGCTTATGCCATGCTAGGTAAGGAAGTAGAGAATTTTTTATTAGTCTATACTTAAGTCCACTTGGATTTAAATTACATGCTGCTGAAGGGTTTCAACAAGAGACCTGTAGCAGCAGAAACACCAGCAGAGCAGAATTTCAAGATGACAAATTCTGTCTCCCTGGGTTAGAGCCTTCTCACCTAACAATGATTTTATTCCATTGACTGCAGTGAAGTTACTTCTGATCTATACTGGTGTAAGCGAGAGGAGACTCAGGCCCTTTCTTTCCTTGACTGGGAAACAGGTACACAACACTAGGCTGTAAAAACAATCTGGGAACATGCTAGCCAAGCACCTTTTCTTCTAAGTGGGATTCTATGAATAACAGTCTTCATGGCGATGAGCAAAGCAAAGCACCTACACAATCTATGAAGAGCCAAACCATCTCTGCAATGCACCTTCTTGTACCACTGACCTTTTAAAAGCAGTTGTTCTATAGCAAAGTCCAGTGCTGATTTCGTATCAATTCATATGAACTTTGAAATGCAGCACTGTCTGGAGAAAAATGAGTTTCTCCACATTGGAACACCATTGTTCTTGCAAATCAATGGTATGGATTTTGCACTGTGACATTTAAATGAAATAGTTTTGAGATGTTACTGCTGACTACTAAAAGAAGGTGCGGAATAGAGGCAATTTTGAGGAGATTCCTGCTTAAATGACTGGGTACAGACTGTGAGCTAATTGTGTCAGACCCTTTTTTCTATTTGTTTCTACAGTGCTGAGAACAGCAAGGTGCCAATCTAAACCGCAGTCTAGTGACTGGAATAGGAGATTTATGGATTTTCATTTCCAGCTGTGCTGCTAATTTTATGATTAATAATTATTACTACTACAGCAGCCCCATTACACACGTAATAAAAAGATCGTCCTTGTCTCAAAGATCTTACAGTCTTTGCATGTAACAAGAGACAACTCATGGATGCAGCAGATTATAAAGGGGAGCTGAGAGGACAGTGTCCAAGGAAGCAATCATGTTTGGTGTATTTCATAGCAGTGTCAGCACACCAACAGCCTACCATAACTTGATCTTGGGCAAGTCATTTAGACCCCAATCTTGCAAACCCATAGGAACATGCTTACCTTTATTAAATAGAAGTAGGACTCAAAATAGTAAAGGTAAGCAGGCTTCTTACCTGTGAACCTGCAAGCATGTTTGCAGGATCAACAACTTTAACTTTGTGCCTCAGTTTACCCACCTGTAGTGTAAGTGTAATAATGCTTACCTTTCTCACAGGGGTGTGGTCAGGTTTAATTAATGTTTGTAAAGTTATTTGGGATCCTCAGCTGAAAGGGCTCCCTATAAATGAACTGTTGTTAAGACATATAAGAAGTGTATAACTTGCATTGTGCAAGTACTATATGACATTTGACTTCTCATGTGCCACACAATTACAGATGCTTTTCTTTTCATATATGAACTCCCAAAGCTCCTTATGACTCCTTCAAAACAACCTGAAAAGGCAAGAAAGAAGCAAAAGAGCATAACTTTCACTTCTGCCATTGAACTGGTTGGAAATAAAGGGCTGCAGGGAAAATCTTCAGGGATACCCAGGTGCAAAATCAGTTGCCACCCTTAGCCTTTGGTGACGCTGGAGTTCCAACAAGCTCCACTTGTCGGCGTATGTACTTCCAGTGCCACTAGTGGATTAGCCACTTTCCATGTGAAAAAGACTTCATGGAGAGGATGTGACCACACTGGCAATGGGAGAATCTGGAGGCCTCTCAGGTCCCTTCCCAACTGAGTCACTTGCTGAGTCACATTCTGCCTTTGGATGCCCCTGTGACTCTCCTATTGATATTACTGAGAGTCCATCACGCATATCTATGAGTAGTATATGACTCTGAGAAGGTCACTTCCTTCCATCTACCTCAAGTAGTCTGTCTATAAGCTGGATAAAAGCAGAGCCTTGCTGGACAAACACCCTAGATGAAGTGAGTTATCCTATGTAAATATATTTATATTTAAATCATATCTCCCCAGGTTGCTGAAGAATGGAAAAGTTCTTCACTTAGACACTAGTGAATTGCTACTCTGGCTTGAGAACATCCACTGGCAATCATTCTAAAACCCATTCATGGACACATCTCTGTTAAGACTTCTGGCTCCAAGTCTGCAGTCCAACTCCCCATTCCTGGGAATCAGAGTGGGGGGATCCCCCTTGCGTACTGTTATTATCTGTATTAAGTAGCACCTGATCAAGACTGGCACCTTGCTGTTCTCAGCACTGTACAAACAAATGGAAAAAAGGGTCTGACACAAATAGCTCACAGTCTGTACCTAGTCATTTAAGCAGGAATCTCCCAAACATTGCCTCTATTCCACACCTTCTTTTAGTAGTCAGCAGTAACATGTCAAAACTATTTCTTCTTCCAGCTTGTTCATATCCTCTGTGGACATTCTGAAGTGTTACTAATGTAACAGTGTTACTATTTTTCTTCCATTTCCCTTTTACCTTGTCTCCTTTCTCAACAGTCTATCTCAGTCCCACATTCCCATTTAAAGCTCTTTAGAGCACTTGGCTTCCCCAGCTGCAAAATTTGCTTGGACTGCAAATGTTGAGATTTAAGGGAGAGCTGAATGTGCATCTTAACCCCTCCCAGATGAGAGTTTGAGAACCTGTATTTACTCCTAGCAATAGGAATACCTCACAGGAAATTCCAGTGCAACTGCAGTTCATGAAAAGTTTGAAGCAAAGTTTTATTTTATATTCCAACTTTTTCCTACTTCCCATGTCAAGAAAGGTCAAAGGTTTAGGAGCTAAAGATGCACATTCAGTTCTAAGTTAAATCTCAACACTTCAGAATGTCCACAGAAGGTATGAATAAGCTGGAAGACGAGAAGAAGTTTTGCACATAATTCCCGATTGGAAGGTAAGTTCTAGCACAGGCTAATATTCAGGAATATGAATATAGCACAGTGAAAAGGAACTTAGAATGTAACTGACTGCATTACAATGTTATGTCCTGTATTGTATTTAGTGGGAAAATATTAATTAGTTATTATTCATTTGATAAAATATGGACTCTGGTCCTCTTCAGGAGGTATGAAAGACTAAATAAGTTGCAAAGGGGAGAGAGATCTCTCAATTGTTTTCCAGATCTCAGCTTTCAAAAAAGGAAGTCTTTTCTTGTTATGATTGCAAGAGAGTCTTGTAAATATGACCCTTGAGGAAAACCGATGTAGTGATGTCTGAATTTGCAAAGAGCCTGAAACAATAGCTCTGAGGTGTGAGTTGCCCCATTCATTTCAATGGGTACTAAAGCAGATGCCCATGATGCTACTTTAAATGTCAACATCAAATGTTAATGATTTCATTCCTCAGCCAAGCAATGGAGAGGAAGTATCATATTACGAAGCTCTCCACAAACTACTCTGAGTGACTAGGGCAGGCAGGAAAGAAGTTTTCTCATCCCACAAGAAGTTTCACAATTTCAAACATGTTTCTGTTCCACATCAGGACAAAACTGAGACCTGACATTTTTCACAAATGCCTACATGCCTTTAACGATCAGGGCCTTAGTCTCTCTGTTCCTCAGATCCCCATCTGAAAAAAGGGAGATATGAGCACCGCCCTACCTCCCAGAGGACAAATACAATAAAGATTGTGAAGTGTTCACATACGATGGTGATAAGGGCCAAATAAGTACCTAAGATCGATCATAATTTGAAACCAAATTATGTCACCCTGACATATGTTGACATAGGTCGAGTTCTCTTTTGTCCTCCAGCTTGCACAGCCATTTACACTAATGCAAAGAGCATGTAACACTACAGAACATTTAGGTGCACTAGCATTCTGCATTCTTGTTGCACTGGTGTAAATGAAAGCACAAGGCGCAAGGCAACGGTGAATCAGGAGCATCTGAATAGCATTCTGCTGGGAATCTTGCTGCAGTCAATGGGTCTACTCATGCATGTAGCTGCTTGCCAGTGTGAGTAAAGGGTTCACAATCTGGCCCTGGCTCTGCAAACTTGCACATGAATAGTGCTGTGGGACTTTTCACATGAGTGAAGTTACTCACTGTGTAAGTATTGGTAGGGTCAGGCCCAAGGAATATATTGTATAATGAATTTTCTACACCATTTGTAGAAATACCTTCAGCCGCTTCATGGTAGATGTGTCTGCAAACTTGTGAATTTTTTGGGCCACAGGGACTTCAGCACATTTCTGCAGTGGCCACACAGAGTGCCGTTGATGTGCTTAGGGGATCAGATTGCAGGATGAAGGCTAGAATAATACTTCCCCCAGCAGGACCAGTGTGTTTGATCTAGAGCAGAGCACAGGGATTGGAGCTGTGATCTGAATGCACGGAAAAGCTGAGTGGGATGTGGAAATGAAGAACTGCTGAATGTTTGCATTAGGTTGTTCCCTTATCCATGATTTTATGCTGGAGGGGAACTATTGGGGCCTCAGACCCAGTCTTCTTTGGAATTAAATGCTTTAGTCACACTATATGTTAAGATTCCACTTATAAATAGTTTACAGGGGGTGAACAGATGTTTTAATAAATGGTTAGTTAAGACTGTATTCATAAAAAATTCGCAGAGTCACTAAAAGGTTACTAAATTGTTTAATTAATGATTAATCAATCGCTATAGATTGTGAGAGTCCAACAGATCAATAGGTTGTTTCGATGACACCTTCTACTGAAGCACTTGTCACTATCTATGACACATGCTGCTCATGGCTGTAATTGGCTTATAATATCTCATAATACTAACCCTCGAAAAATGGAACCTTAGTATCAAGTGTGACTGATGAATTGCTGAACAGTTTGCCTTTAAGAGACTATATATTTTATGTACCACGCCCAAATGTATACAGTGACCTTTACGTTAAAACCGGGCACATTTTCCTGTGTATAAAAGTCTCTCATTTCAAGAAGCCCTTTATCAGATTCTACTCATTTTCCAGAAAGTGCTGGTGCCCTTGTTGGCCTTCCTCTGAACTGACCATTATTGGTAATACAGAAACCTGCTCCGTCCTGAAAATGTGGTGACGCTGTAGCATAGCGAGAATTTACTATCAAAATAAATGACACAGCGGCGCCTGCTCTGATTGCATTATGCAGTGCCATATTTAATTCATTTAAAAGCTTCAGTTTTTACATTTAAATGCAGCTGGCACAAAAATCTCTCTCTTCAAGGTATTTATATGGCCCCTGTTACCATAGTATCAATGAGGTAGGGACATTTACAGACGGGAATTTAGGCCAGATCCTGATTGATTCAATGGAAAGTAAGGTGCCGAAATAGCTTTGAGTATCTGGGCCTAAGTGACTTGCCCAAGGTCATACAGGGAGCCTGTGGCAGAGGGGGGAAATCAACCCAAGTCTCCTGACTCCACGGCTAGTGTCCTAATCACTGGACCATCCTGTCTCTCTGGACTGTTGCTCCAGCCTATTTGATGCCTGTGAAATGGGTAGAGTCCCTTAAGGGGGCTCCACCCAGAAAATAACAAAAATGACCTAAACAAGTAGAAGGGGCCACAATAGCAGAAAGGTCCACTGAAAAGCTCAACACTGAATGGGAAGCCTGCTGCTCCAGAGTGCTGCAGAAGCCATGGTCTTTGCTGGAGCATTTAGGTGCAATGATTTACACTGCATTGATTTATCCCAGTTGCGGATACTGGCCTCTGTGCAGCTGGCTTTCTCCTTGTAATGTTGCACGGAATGAAGAAATACATGAAAAAATCTGAACATGGACAGTCTGAAGCGAAGGGTCTGACATGCTAGTAAGGAAGCCATGTCACATAATAAAGTAGGCAGGATTAAGTAAACCCATAAGCTTGAGGAGCAGAGAGACTTTTGGGGAAATCCTGTAGACATGCAGCAAAGCACATGTCCTCACTTCAGTTTTCGTATTGGGTTTCCTGCAGAGTTCTCAAACATCTTAGCATCAGTCACTGCTATGGGTACCTGCATGGCCCCACATTATGCCAACATTTTTACGGCTGACTTAGAACAACGCTTCCTCAGCTCTCGTCCCCTAAAGCCCCTACTCTACTTGTGCTACATTGATGACATCTTCATCATCTGGACCCATGGAAAAGGAGCCCTTGAGGAATTCTACCACGATTTCAACAATTTCCATCCCACCATCAACCTCAACCTGGACCAGTCCACACAAGAGATCCACTTCCTGGACACTACGGTGCTAATAAGCGATGGTCACAAAAACACCACCCTATACTGGAAACCTACTGACCGCTATTCCTACCTACATGCCTCCAGCTTTCATCCAGCCATTGTCTACAGCCAAGCTCTATGATACAACTGCATTTGCTCCAACCCCTCAGACAGAGACAAACACCTACAAGATCTCTATCTAGCATTCTTACAACTACAATACCCACCTGCTGAAGTGAAGAAACAGATTTACAGAGCCAGAAGAGTACCCAGAAGTCACCTACTACAGGACAGACCCAACAAAGAAAATATCAGAACGCCACTAGCCATCACCTTCAGCCTCCAACTAAAACCTCTACAGTACATCATCAAGGATCTACAACCTATTCCGAAGGATGACCCATCACTCTCACAGATCTTGGGAGACAGGCCAGTCCTTGCTTACAGACAGCCCGCAACCTGAAGCAAATACTCACCAGCAATCACACACCACACAACAGAACCACTAACTCAGGAACCTATTCTTGTAACAAAGCCCGTTGCCAACTGTGTCCACATATCTATTCAGGGGACACCATCATAGGGCCTAATCACATCAGCCACACTATCAGAGGCTCGTTCACCTGCACATCTACCAATGTGATATATGCCATTATGTGCCAGCAATGCCCCTCTGCCAGGTACATTGGTCAAACTGGACAGTCTCTATGTAAAAGAATAAATGGACACAAATCAGACATCAAGAATTATAACATTCAAAAACCAGTTGGAGAACACTTCAATTTCTTTGGTCACTCGATTACAGACCTAAAAGTTGCAATTCTTCAACAAAAAAAACTTCAAAAACAGACTCCAACGAAAGACTGCTGAATTGGAATTAATTTTCAAACTGGATACAATTAACTTAGGCTTGAATAGAGACTGGGAGTGGATGGGTCATTACACAAAGTAAAACTATTTCCCCTTGTTTATCCCCCCCTTCACCCCTCACTGTTCCTCAGACGTTCTTGTCAACTGCTGGAAATGGCCCACCTTGATTATCACTACAAAAGGTTTCCTCCCCCCCCCCCCCCGCTCTCCTGCTGGTAATAGCTCTCCTTAAGTGATCACTCTCCTTACAGTGTGTATGGTAACACCCATTGTTTCATGTTCTCTGTATATATAAATTTCCCCACTGTATTTTCTACTGAATGCATCCGAGGAAGTGAGCTGTAGCTCACGGAAGCTTATGCTCAAATAAATTTGTTAGTCTTTAAGGTGCCACAAGTCCTCCTTTTCTGTTTTGGTTTTGTATTTGCAAACTCAAGGCAGCTTTTTTACATCAGAATTATTTGCTGCTGCTGCTGCACATGCCTTAAAATATCCAGCTGGTAACTATTTGCAGCATACAAGCAAATAGAAGGGTGGGTTTTTTTTCTTTTGCTTGTTGGTGCTAATGATAAGGAATGTCGATGCTTCTGCCTCCTGGCTCTTATAGGAAATACTCTCCTGTTCTTCAGAGCACTGCAGTATTGATTTTAGCTGAGGTCTTTGGGACTGTCACTGGAGGAGACTGCACGTCTATTTGATAAAGGGTTCCACCCTCCTTCTCCCAAAGGCTTTAATGGGGGCCTGCTCCAAACAGTGGTGGATTAGCCATTGGATCAATGGGGCCCATGCCTAGGGGCCCCATCCAATTGGGGGGCCCCAGAAAAATGGGCACCCCCTTTCCTCGACCCCATTGAAGCCAATGGGAATCTTTGTGTTAACTTCAATGGGCTTTGGGTCAGGGCCTGATTGTGCTGTGAGGCATAAGGGGAATGTGCAGGGGGAGCATTCCCTGTACCTGTGCCTGGTCCTTGTGTAACCCACACTCCTTCTGGGTGTGGTGTTCTGTCCCATCCAGTGGCACCGAGACCACTTAGAGAGAGAGATCAAATGATTCTGCTCTACAGCCGTAGCTAACGGCCAGTTGGCTTTTAGCTCATGAGGTAGAGGCTCATGCACTAAGCTCCAGAGATCCCCGGTTCAATCCCGCCCGACGACGGCCGGGGTCTGTCGACGTTACACTTGCAGGGGCTACACAAGGGGGTGAAAGCCCTTTCCTGCACCCATTAGGGCCTGAGCCTGCACCACGTAAGTCAATGAGAGATTGCTGTTGAATTCAAAAGGAGCAGGTTGTAGTTAGTAAGTGAGAAACCAACAATGCCCCGTGTGTCTGCCCAATGAGAGCTCACACTGGGACTGGCTCATTCAAAGCCCCAATCCTAGTGTACAGTGAGTTCCATCCCTACAATGGTACGTGCTCCTTAAGGCAACAGCAGCGGTAAATTAACTGTTTTTTGCTTCTGACCCCAGTGTGGTCACAGCCTGGCCAGTCCTCATGGAGCAGAAGTGCCGCAGTACTGCTATGCTGTTGTATTGCTACCTCAGAGACAAGCATCGAGCAGACTCAGACCTGGAGGATTTCTCCGGGGTGTTCCAGACATACAACCCCGTCACAGAATACAATGTGAAATCATGGCCAAAGCAAACTACTGGAGTTCAAAATACATACCCGAGAACAGCAACAGGCTGATCAGTCTTTGAAGGGATGGAGAGCTAATTAGTATCATTCGATACACAACAGTTGCTGATGCTGCTGATATATCCCCCTAGAATACGTGTGCATGGATGTGTGTTTGTCTGTACAACAGAAGCACAAAGAGCATGTTACTTATACACTTGCTCTTTTGCTCACCCGTTAGCAGCACTGTGTGGGAACAGCAGAGGGAATGCAAAACCTTTTATTTTATTTCCCTTCCTTGGAGATTTCAAAATGATTAAAAATCCTCTGCTTGGCATCATTAGCCTGCTTGTAAATCTGTCCCTGCTAGAGAAAACTACACGGGGGGAAAAAAAACAGCATTTGACTGTTCTGACAGTACAATAACAATTAATGCCTCTGCTGTTTGGCCCAACATTATATCACTCTCTGTTGTGTTTCCCAGCATGCCCTGGCATTCCTTCAAACAAGTATTCGTTCTAGCAGAAAGTCCAAGAAAAGACTTTACTCCCTTGAGGATCAAGAATAAAGGAACAGCTAAGAAAGGTACAGGAGCTATTAATATTAATGTTATAGGCAGAAGGGGAGGGGGAGAGGACATAGGAGCAGTGAAAGAATGAATACTTATGGCTTTGGTGTGTTCATTTCCATAGGACTGGTAGCAGCATGGAGAATACAGAATCCATATAAAGAGGAAAATGAGGAGGTGGAGGTAAGCTATAGGCAGCTAAGAAAATTACACAAGCTGTGGGGAATTTTTCTGTCTAGACGCACATACACAGAAAGACAGCCACTGTGCCATCTGCAATTTAGCTGCTTTTTTTTTTTAAAGGACAGAGCTGAGACAAAAAGGAAACCCACCCATGTGCTTCTGGTTTCGGCATTCATATGAATGATGCATATTCAATGCCTGCTGCGTGTGGGAAAGAAAGTCACTGAATGTATTTGTTGTACCTATGAAGGAACAACAGCGAGAGAGCACACAAATCCTCATGCATGTCGTTTTCTGCTCCACTGACAGAGTAAAAAGGGAAGGGATGCAATTATTTTAGTCCTAATGAGGCTGCTGAGGAGTAAAACTGGAAATAATTAAAGCCCTTGTGTCTCCAATTCTTTGGGCCAGATTCTTCTTTTAGTGACACCGTTGCACTCCCTCTGCTCTGATGTCTCTGAGAGGGCTCAGAGGCCCTCCAGTACACGTACACTGTCACCGGGGGCTTCAGTGAAACTTTCACAGATCCGATTGAGGACAGGAACTGCACCTCCTCCCAGCCACCTTTATCCTCTGCTGTCCTCAGTGGAACTACACAAAGGAGAAATCTTAATCTTTCTGCTCTCTAGTTACCCTAGATTTCACCAGTGTAACAACAGGCCTGATCCAAAACCCACTGAACTCAACAAGAGTCTTTCCAGCACCCTCAGTGAGCTTCAGTGAAGGCTTTACGTGCATAGTCTTACCACATGTCTGCTCCCTTGCATGGCTTCCAGTCAGTTCAAGCTGGCTTTACTAACACGAACATGCTGGATTCCGTTCTGCTTGATGCATCAACAAAAACGTCTGTTCAGCTCTGATATAAGAACTGCTATTTTACTAAAGATGCTGCAAAAAAGTCTGTAAAGAACTTTTTTTTAAAAGGGGCTAGCAGATTCAAGAACTCCATATTGAACATTGTTAGAATATTGCAATGCGCCTCACATTGCTCTATTAGAGTCACCAGTTCAGAGATCCGTGGGCACAAAGGTGACAATCCAGGTGCCAATGTCAATGAAAGACCATTATCCTGAAAAGTGTTACAGAAGATCTATGTGGCAGGAAGCTAGAACAGAAGAAATACTCCAAGAAAGCTATGCCACTGCAGGTGGGAGAGAATGTTAGGTCCCAAACTGGCAACCTGTTGAGGAAACTGCTGGCTCATCTTCCTGAAAGTCACACATTATAATCCCCACTGGAGGGCCAGACTTACAGGAGGAACAGAAGACATTTAAACAAACCCAAGGAGAACATTGGCTCTCGTTTTTGAGGACATTTGGAATGCCAATGCCAGCATTCATCCTCTGATAGGAGTAGCACATACCCCCCTGCTCCAGGACAAAAACCATCTGGAGCAGCAAACATAGGCCCAGGGGAAAGAGCCATTATAGTAACTGAACAGGCCATTGCAGAAGGACCTGTTTCAAGAACAAGAGGCAGGCATATGATCAGAAAGCCCTTGAGATTCAGGAGTAGTAGTTAATGATGTATGTCCAATAAGAGGCAGGGTAATTGTCTCATATGTCCAGGGCTTAGGCCATGCATTTTGACCTCCACCTAGATGTCCGTTGGTAGAGGTCATTAATTGGCTGTGTTGATTTGTCATTGGGTTTGGTTGATATTAAGTTTTATTTGCATTTGATTTAAAGAGACAGAGGGGGCAGGAGGTAAAACAATAGCCTGTGGAGACAGTGAGAATACTGACCCCTGTCTGTGATACCGATATGACTTTTAGGAATGCTGATCCAGGTCAGGTAGCTGTCTTGGGCTCAAAGTATGTATACACTGAAAAAAAAAAAAAAAAAAAAAAAGGTGTGTTCTTACCTCAGTTCTTAGCTAACTCATGTTACGCTAAATCAGGTTAAAATAGCAGAGAAGACACAGCAACTCGACTTTTCCCTCTGGTGAGCAGCTCGAATTACAGCCTACAGGGGAATCTGGGGTTGATCTTGAGCTGCTAACCCGAGTTAAAAGCCGAGTTGCTGTGTCTTCAGGTTAGCTAACCCAAGCACATTTCTTTTGCAGTGTAGATGTTACCCTTCTGCCAGGTGGAGCCGGCAGCAGCCTGGGCCGGGTTCAATATCTAGGGATTCCTTTTCAACAATTCAACACAGAACCGGCTCAAACCTCCACCCAGTAACCTGGGACAATTACAGACCACCCCCGGGCGACTCTAAGAGGCAATACTTCCCCTTTCGCAAGCACAGAGTCTAAGTGTAGAAAAGAAACTTTTAATGAAAGGAGGGAAGTCACCCGGTATTAATTTGGGAAAACTCCACCAGCAGGATTCAACCGTGAGCAAAACACCTGTGCCGGTGTATGTTGGGCAGCGTCTTTTGGCTCAGGTTCTTCAGCTCAACAACCAAAGGTTCCTTTAACGTGCCCCTCTCTGCTCCCTCACCACACCTCACTCACAGTGGGTGCAGGTTGGTCTCCTGAGGGTCCACCGTGCTCTTAGTGATTGTCAGTTCTCAGTGATTTTCAGCTCTTCATGGGAAAACTTCAGTGCTGAAACAGACTGGGCAGAAACACTGTCCCCCAACAGGTGAATTCAGCTCTAGTGATCACTTAACAAAGCAACAGGCTTGGAATGGAGCTTTAATTAGCTCTATCTTTGAACAGTGTGGAGGGGCAGGCTACACTATACCTAGGGCTCTTAGGCAGAGCACACAGCTGGCAAGAACACCTGCCCCCACTCCCTTTATTTCATAGCGGTCTGGCATCCAAGACCCCTGCTTAGTGAGTTCAATCCAGTTGAGGGTGACCCCCTCAATCAGGACAGGCTAAACACAGTTCCTCTACCCTTTACTTATACAATAAGGATTCATGCTAAAAATTTATTAAAGCTAACGTTAAAAAAATTAGGTAATACATTGGTTGAGAAAAGAGTGTCTGTACATCTGGGTATAGTGCTTAGATTATCCACAAATACAGAGTTTGTTTTTAAAAGTCATATGATACATAGAGTACATAATCAGCAATAACTCAAATTTAGGTGAATAAATTTAACAATACAGTTTAGATATTAGAATCCAAATACTTGGGTACATCACTTATGAACAGTTGTACAGAGACTTAGCTGTGGGAAGCAAAATATATCAATGAGTGCAGATTGTCTCTCAGTAATTGAGAATTAGGGTTGGTTGTCCATTTAGAAAATACAATCTACCAGGGAAGTATTTCAATTACTTTCCTTACTGCACTTCTCATCGGCACTCCAGCTCATCCCTCCTGGTATTGCCGATGTCTGGTGATGTGTTCTATGTAGATGACCCTCGACCACCTGATGGCATCCGACACCATGAGTTGCCACATCATTGGAACACAGCGTTGACAGATTCCGCATTCTTGCAACACTCGCTCATTACTTCCCCAAGGGTCAGTCCTAGGACCAATCCTATTTGACTTATCATAAATGATCTGGAGAAAGGGGTAAATGGTGAGGTGGCAAAGTTTTCAGATGATACTAAACTGCTCAAGATAGTTAAGACCCAAGCAGACTGTGAAGAACTTCAAAAAGATCTCACAAAACTAAGTGATTGGGCAACAAAATGGCAAATGAAATTTAATGTGGATAAATGTAAAGTAATGCACACTGGAAAAAATAACCCCAACTATACATACAATATGATGGGGGCTAATTTAGCTACAACTAATCAGGAGAAAGATCTTGGAGTCATCGTGGATAGTTCTCTGAAGACGTCCATGCACTGTGCAGCGGCAGTCAAAAAAGCAAATGGGATGTTAAGAATCATTAAAAAAGGGATAGAGAATAAGATGGAGAATATCTTATTGCCCTTATATAAATCCATGGTATGCCCACATCTTGAATACTGAGTACAGATGTGGTCCCCTCATCTAGAAAAAGATATACTGGCATTAGAAAAGGGCAACTAAAATGATTAGGGGTTTGGAACAGGTCCCGTATGAGGAGAGATTAAAGGGGCTAGGACTTTTCAGCTTGGAAAAGAGGAGACTAAGGGGGGATATGATAGAGGTATATAAAATCATGAGTGGTGTGGAGAAAGTGAATAAGGAAAAGTTATTTACTTGTTCCCATAATATAAGAACTAGGGATCACCAAATGAAATTAATGGGCAGCAGGTTTAAAACAAATAAAAGGAAGTTCTTCACACAGTGCACAGTCAACCTGTGGAACTCCTTGTCTGAGGAGGTTGTGAAGGCTAGGACTATAACAGGATTTAAAAGACAACAGGATAAATTCATGGAGGTTAAGTCCATTAATGGCTATTAGGCAGGATGGGTAAGGAATGGTGTCCTAGCCTGTTTGTCAGAGGGTGGAGATGGATGGCAGGAGAGAAATCACTAGATCACTACCTGTTAGGGCACCTGGCATTGGCCACTGCTGGAAGACAGGATACTGGGCTGGATGGACCTTTGGTCTGACCCAGTATGGCCATTCTTATGTCCCTATGTACTGGGGTCCCATGCACCCAGGACTCTGATGATCAGTGCATGTGTCTGAACCTGGTAACCCCTGGCTCTCAAGGTGTGGCCAGAGGGGTGTATTTCTCCAGCTTTCAAGCTTGGGCATCGTGGAAGGCCAGGGTCCTGTTCTTGAAGGGCACTGTGCCGTCCACCATGATGATCTTCTTCCGGTCCTTGTTGGTGACGATGATGTCCGGTCGCAGTTGGCTGTCGGTTCCAGGGATGGTGGAGTGATTTGTAACCCAACACCAGCCAAAGTTGTTCACT
This sequence comes from Lepidochelys olivacea, assembly GCF_965140295.1. NCBI lineage: Eukaryota > Metazoa > Chordata > Testudines > Cheloniidae > Lepidochelys > Lepidochelys olivacea. The sequence continues at coordinate 20,444,525 of NC_140412.1, read as the reverse complement.
TTGGCAACACGGCTTTGTCTGCTGGCTACCTAGGCAGAGTGGGTGTGTTCGTGTAAATACAGTCTGGTCCTGAAGCCTTTCCCTTCCCCAATGAGCTGTCAGGGGAGAGCTCATTCAGAGCCTGCTTACATAGACATACCTCTCCCAGCACCACCGTATGTCACACTTTTATCGGCGTGTTAGGAATAAATGACCTTGTTCTTTTCCTCTATCTGCGGGAATATAAGCCTCCTGAATCCATCCAATTTATCTTCATGCACCTTTTGATGGTGGATGATGCCAGGACTCTCCCCTGGCTGATCATGTGCAAATTCTTCTTTGTCCCATTCTCATTGTTTCAGAGTAGCAATGCTGTGTGTGTGTTTTGCCCAGAGGAGTCCCCTTCAGGAGTCCGGTGCCACAAAACAACTAGCTGGGCTGATTGTTCTTTCCTAACGATAGTTTTATTTTGGAGGATTGAAGATGATTATCCCCCATTTTGACAGGCGGAGATCCACAGTCTGTCCCTGTCCATTTTCCCAAGTATGGGAATTAACAACAAAGTCCAAGACAGGGTGCAGAGTGAAGAGCAGTGGCTGTTTCACTAGCCTGGGGAATGATAGCACCAGGAGCAGCAGCGTGTATAAATTATGCTGCAGCCATTTGACGACCCACAAGCCCTCAGTGGTGTGGGAGGAGGCTATTATAGGGATAACAAAAACATGCTGGAATAGTAGTCATGACTGGAGTACGAGTATTGAAGGGTAAGTGCAGTTTAGGAAAGACAGAAATAAAGGCAAAGGTGGTGGAGGAGCATTTTATATCAATGATGAGGCAGACTGTAAAGAAATACGAAGTAATGGAATGGATAAGACAGAGTCCGTCTGGGCAAAAATCACATTGGGGAAGAAAACTACTGGAGCCTCCCAAGGGATAAAAAGAAAAGCAGGACTTGTGGCACCTTAGAGAAGAACAAATTTATTTGAGCATGAGCTTTCGTGAGCTACAGCTCACTTCATCGGATGCATGCAGTGGAAAGTGCTTGGGGTGTGCTATAGACCACCGGGATCTGATCTGGTTAGGAATAGAGACCTCTTCAATGAAGTAAATACTAATGGGAATTGTGTGATCATGGGAGACTTTAACTTCCCAGATATAGACTGGAGGACAAATACTAGTAATAATAACAGGGCTCAGATTTTCCTGGATACAATAGCTAATGGATTCCTTCACCACGTAGTTACTGAACCGACAAGAGGGGATGCCATTTTATATTTGGTTTTGGTGAGCAGTGAGGACCTCATAGAAGAAATGGTTGTAGGGGCAACCTTGGTTCGAGCGATCATGAGCTAATTCAGTTCAAACTAAATGGAAGGATAAACAAAAATAGATCTGTGACTAGGGTTTTTTATTTCAAAAAGGCTAAGTTAAAAAAATTAAGGAAATTAGTTAAGGAAGTGGATTGTATTGAAAAACTTGTGGATCTAAAGGCAGAGGAGGCCTGGAATTACTTCAAGTCAAAGTTGCAGAAATTATCAGAAGCCTGCATCCCAAGAAAGGGGAAAAAGTTCAGAGGCAGGAGTTGTAGATCAAGCTGGATGAGCAAGCATCTCAGAGAGGTGATTAAGAAAAAGCAGAAAGCCTATAAGGAGTGGAAGATGGGGGGGATTAGCAAGGAAAGCTACCTTACTGAGGTCCGAACATGTAGGGATAAACTGAGAAAGGCCAAAAGCCATGTAGAGTTGGACCTTGCAAAGGGAATTAAAAGCAATAGTAAAAGGTTCTATAGCCATATAAATAAGAAGAAAACAAAGAAAGAAGAAGTGGGACCTCTAAACACGGAGGATGGAGTGGAGGTTAAGGATAATCTAGGCATGGCCCAATATCTAAACAAATACTTTGCCTCAGTCTTTAATGAGGCTAATGAGGAGCTTTAGGAATAATGGTAGGATGACAAATGGGAATGAGGATATTGAGGTAGATATTACCACATCCGAGGTAAAGCCAAACTTGAACAGTTTAATGGGACTAAATTGGGGGCCCCAAATAATCTTCATCCAAGAATATTAAAGGAACTGGCACATGAAATTGCAAGCCCTTTAGCAAGAATTTTTAATCAATCTGTAAACTCAGGGGTTGTACTGTATGACTGGAGAATTGCTAATACAATTCCTATTTTTAAGAAAGGTAAAAAAAGCGATCCGGGTAACTACAGGCCTGTTAGTTTGACATCTGTAGTATCCAAGGTCTTGGAAAAAACTTTGAAGGAGAAAGTTGTTAAGGACATTGAGGTCAATGGTAATTGGGACAAAATACAACATGGCTTTACAAAAGGTAGATCATGTCAAACCAACCTGATCTCCTTCTTTGAGAAGGTATCAGATATTTTAGACAAAGGGAATGCAGTGGATCTAATTTACCTTGATTTCAGTAAGGCATTTGATACGGTTCCACATGGAGAATTATTAGCTAAATTGGAAAAGATGGGGATCAATATGAAAATGGAAAGGTGGATAAGGAACTGGTTAAAGGAGAGACTACAGAGGGTCGCACTGAAAGGTGATCTGTCAGGCTGGAAGGAGGTTACTAGTGGAGTTCCTCAAGGATCGGTTTTGGGACCAATCTTATTTAATCTTTTTATTACTGATGTTGGCACAAAAAGCGGGAATGTGCTAATAAAATTTGCAGATGACACAAAGCTGGGAGGTATTGCCAATTTAGAGAAGGACTGGGATATCATACAGGAAGATCTGGATGACCTTGTAAACTGGAGTAATAGTAATAGAATGAAATTTAATAGTAAAAAGTGCAAGGTCATGCATTTAGGGATTAATAACAAGAAGTTCTGTTATAAACTGGGGACGCATCACTTGGAAGTAACAGAGGAGGAGAAGGACCTCGGAGTATTGGTTGATCACAGGATGAGTATGAGCCGCCAATGTGATATGGCTGTGAAAAAAGCTAATGCGGTCTTGGGATGCATCAGGCGAGGTATTTCCAGTAGAGATATGGAGGTTTTAGTACCCGTATACAAGGCACTGGTGAGACCTCATCTGGAATACTGTGTGCAGTTCTGGTCTCCCATGTTTAAGAAGGATGATTTCAAACTGGAACAGGTACAGAGAAGGGCTATGAGGATGATCCGAGGAATGGAAAACTTGTCTTATGAAAGGAGACTCAAAGAGCTTGGCTTGTTTAGCCTAACCCAGAGAAGGCTGAGAGGAGATATGATTGCTGTCTATAAATATATCAGAGGGATAAATACCAAGGAGGGAGAAGAATTATTTAAGGTCAGTACCAATGCAGACACAAGAACAAATGGATATAAACTGGCCATCAGGAAGTTTAGACTTGAAATTAGATGAAAGTTTCTAACCATCAGAGCAGTGAAGTTCTGGAACAGCCTTCCAAGGGAAGCAGTGGGGGCAAAAGACATATCTGGCTTCAAGACTAAGCTTGATAAGTTTATGGAGGAGATGATATGATAGGATAGCCTAATTTTGGCAGTTAATTGATCTTCAACTATTAGCGGTAGATATGCCCAATGGCCTATGATGGGATGTGAGATGGGGTGGGATCTGAGTTACTACAGAGAATTCTTTCCTGGTTGTCTGGCTGGTGAGTCTTGCCCACATGCTCAGGGTTTAGCTGATCGCCATATTTGGGGATGGGAAGTGATGGGAGCACTGAGCCTTGGGGTGGCTCTGGGGGATCAGATTGTTGCTTTGGTGGGCGTGCATGAAAACTCTGTGGGCATGGGGGAGGCAGTTACACCTTGTGTAAAATTAATTTGGCTAATATAATGTTATGGAGGTTAAACTATATGGAAGGAATTTGCATTTTCTCAGGACGTGTGCAGTGTATATTGGAGAAGGGGTAAAACATGGTACTTCATTAAAATCCTAATAGGGCTCCAAAAGGAGCCACAATAGGTTGTGCTTTCTTTTTCAGATCTCTGTGTTTTGGAGCAGGAGATGAAAGTGGAAAGCAATCAGAACTCTAGTGGAAGTAAAATGTTTCCCTTTTAAGACAGTGTCTGAGCTGCTAACAGCTTTGGATCCAGAAGCAAGCTAACACTCTACAAGCAAGCTGGCTCCAGCAGGAAAAATAACCCAGAATACCATGGATCTGTGTTTTGTGTTTGTCTGTGGTGTTTGTCTTGTTGCTAGCATTGTTGTGTTTTAATGAGCAGAAAATCTCATGACATGAGTGGGGGATGGCTTCAAAAGGCTGACATTGGGGGGGGGGGGAGGGGAAGATGTGTATGGGAATGCAAAATGCTCAACTAGGAGGCCAGCACCTGTGTAATAGCTACCGTGGTACCTGGAAATGGAATGGCAACTAAGGTGGTCCCCACAAGCCTTATGGAAATAATGAGAAGGGGAGGAGCTCACTGGGAATCAATGGAGGGGGGTGTGTGGGTGGGGGAGATGGGAACAGGGAATGGGGGTAAGGAAATTGGAATCATGTTTAGCTAAGGGCAGGAATGGGAACAGGGACACAGGTGTAAGGCTCTGTGGTGTCAGAGCTGGGAAGGAGGATACTAAGGAAGGAAACTGGAATCATGCTTGCTGGAAGTTCACCCCAATAAACATCGAATTGTTTGCACCTTTGGACTTCGGGTATTGTTGCTCTCTATTCATGCGAGAAGGACCAGGGAAGGAAATGGATGAAGGAATAAGCCCCCTAACAGAAAGGAATTTTCCTCTGGGGTAGATTGGCAGAGGCCATGGGGGGTTTTCTCCTTCCTCTGCAACGTGGGGCACAGGTCACTTGCTGGAGGATTCTCTGCACCTTGAAGTCTTTAAATCATGATTTGAGGACTTCAGTAGCTCAGACATAAGTTAGAGGTTTGTTACAGGAGTTGGTGGGTGAGATTCTGTGGCCTGCGTGTTGCAGCAAGTCAGACTAGATGATCATAACGGTCCCTTCTGACCTTAAAATCTATGATTCTATAACAGAATACCATGTTAGCTGCACATTGCTTGTTAAGACTTGTACTGTTCCCCTATATAGACCTAGATTCAGCAAGATACCTGACTTGAAGCCGGTGAGTAGCTCCATGGGGCAATTCATGTGTTCAAAGTTAGGCACATGCTTAAGTACCTTGTAGAATCAGGGCCCTGGCTTTGAAATCCCTAACCTCATAGTGCAAATGCTCATTCAAATTCATCTTTGGCTAAACTCTTCCTGGAGGCTGATCTGAGGCTGCCTGTTTTGGAATTCATCATGCTGAGTAACCCGAAGCCAATGCTCCTGTCTTCCCAAAGGAAAAGTAAGACATAATATAGGCACATCTCTTTATTTAAAAAAAAAAGTCATTTTAGGTCCCTGAATGTACAAATGCCAGCACCTCATTTCCATCAAAAAGCTATTAACATGACGGATAAGTCACAAGAATCAAAATACAGTCAGATATAATAACCCCAGAGTCAGTTGTGTAAATTATATGCACACATACTTTCTGAGCAATGCTTTGGTTGTTCTCTTTCCCTTGTAAACAAAAGTGAATTATGATCTTGTAAGGTCTATCTCTTGCAGATAGCCGAAAAAAGCTAATTAAAAACAAAAGCCACAGATGTAATCGTTGTTTAATGCTGTAAGCATAACATGACCTAATGCTATTATGAGTTCTGAACAAATTTCAATTAGAACTCCAGCTGGTAAACATATAAATGTGATAATGGTGTTTTAATATTGCATAATCACTTGTTAGCAAAATTATTTTTATTTAGTCTATTCATAATCTGAATCAGAGACTCAGGGTTGGGGTTATTTTGCTACAATTTTATCACATAATTTTTTGTTCATCGAAACTGGAGAACATCCATTTGTCGGTAGCTGCAATTTTCAATTTGGTTTCAACTAGTTGAGCATTTTGGATGAGAGTCACTATCTCGTTGTAAGTGACACCCATGCAAGTAGTCAAAAAGTGGTAGCTTTTTGCACTCACTTTGCGCTGGGCTGAGAAACTCCCCAAGATGCAGAGCTGAGGTGTATTGGCCCTTATGTTCCCAACCCTGAAAACAATAAGAAAACAATAAAGAAGAAATCAACAGGTTTCAGACTTTGTGGAAGCATCTAATCCTCAAGGGTTAAAAGGAATCAGGAGGGGACTAGGGGAATTATTTATTTCTTGTCCCCCTTCACTGTAAGGGAAGCATGAAGCAAATGGGATTTTCCCATAAAGCTGAGCACATCTGTAAGTCTTTGCAGGATTGGCGCCTATGACTGTAAGCTCTTTGGAGCAGGGACTGTGTTTATATGGTGTTAGGATATAGATATTCAGGCCTGTCTGTAAAGGCCTAGACTCTAAGAATTTGCATGTATTCTTATCACTTAGCTAGTTATAGAGGTATAAAAGAAAGAATCAAAATCACTGTCTGCCAGCGTAAGGGCTTTCTCTTACTGTGACAGTCTGAGGCCCTGTTCTTAGGCTAAGGCCTTTGGCTAAACAGCAGAGGCAGCCATAAACTGGGAAGCGAATGGTCACATCCTCACATTCCAAACTAGTCACATTGAAATAAGTCAATCTGGGGCTGTTGGAAAGGTGATCTGATCTATCACCTCCAGAGAAAGGGAAGAGCCTAGAGGATGTAAAAGGAAGTTTAGTTTGATAGTTTTCTGTTCCATAAAAACTCACTTATCAATAGACACAGCTGGGAAACCCTTATGTCTTTATAGATGTAGTTGTGAAATCCTCACTTCTGTATTGTTTTGTCATTATAGTTCCCATTTCCCTATTGTTTGTATGTATAATCTCTGTCTGGTTCTGTAATTGTTTCTGTCTGCTGTATAATTAAGTTTGCTGGGTGTAAACTAATTAAAGTGGTGGGATATAATTGGTTAAATAATCATGTTACAATATGTTAGGATTGGTTAGTTAAATTTCAGTAACGTGATTGGTTAAGGTATAGCTAAGGAGAACTCAAGTTTTACTATATAGTCTTCAGTCAATCAGGAAGTAAGGTGGGGGAATGGGAACAGGGAATGGGGGTGGGGAAATTGGAATCATGTTTGGCTAAGGGTAGGAATGGGAACAGAGAAACAGGTAAGGCTCTGTGGTGTCAGAGCTGGGAAGGGGGACACTAAGGAAGGAAACTGGAATCATGCTTCCTGGAAGTTCACCCCAATAAACATCAAATTGTTTGCACCTTTGGACTTCGGGTATTGTTGCTCTCTGTTCATGCGAGAAGGACCAGGGAAGTAAGTGGGTGAAGGAATAAGCCCCCTAACATCTGGCTCCTAGAAGAATATGATATAGATCCTGATTGGGTCTTTGGGATACCACCATAATACAAATGTTAAGGGAAGGATAAGAAAGGAAGTATATTCAGTGGTTAGAGTGCTAGCCTGAGTCTTGGGTAGGGCTACCAGATGTCCCGATTTTATAGGGACAGTCCCAATAATTGGGGCTTTTTCTTATATAGAGGCCTATTACCCTCTACCCCCTGTCCTGATTTTTCACACTTGCTAGCTGGTCACCCTAGTCTTGGGAGACCAAGGTCCAATTCCCTGCTGTGCTGCAGATGTCCTGCATGACCTTGAGCAAGTCACTTAGCCTTTCTGTGCTTCAGTTCCCCGTCTGTACAATGGGGATAATTGCACTCAATCTTTCTCATGAGGGGTGTTGTGAGGATACTTATATTAAAGCATGTGTTCAGATACTATATTGATGGGGACCATATAAGTAACTGAAAAGAGGCACAAAGGGGCATTGAAGCCTCTTTGCATCCTCCCTCTCAATGCTGGGTTTTTCTCTTTTCCGGTTCAGCCCACTATGCAAGATAGAACAGCCTAAGGGCTGCTCTAATTTACACCAATAACCAATAGTCCAATGGGCTATCCCAGCACCTACCAGAGCACAGGGACTCAACACCCACACTTCCCCCTTTTTCCTGGCCACGCTGTCACACCAGCTACAAGGAGGGGCAGTGGTGCAAAAGCAGCTATGCAGGCAGCTCATGTCAGTGTGGCATCATAAAGGTGTCCTAACAGAATCAAAGATATGGCTTATGCTTTGACTGCAAGGCAGTCCTGGACACAGGCTCTGACTTTTGTTTCTGCCGGCGGGTGCTTTCTGCCTTCCCATTTCACTGTGTGCCATACACGTGCTCCTGCCATCTACTGGAACTTTTGGCTGGCAGGATGGTGACATATCAGCGCACAACTTCTCTGTGCCTTTAGTGATTTCAAACTCTGCTAGAAGGAATTCTAGTGCCGGTGGGAAGTATTGGCTTGACAGGCCTCGGGGATGAAATCCTCTTCAAACTGGTACAGCAAGGGAAGTAGCACCACAAGCCTCCCCATTTTCCCACTAATTGCCTTAACCCTGTCCTAGAGTGACCAGCTCTAATGCGCAGAGAGGTGTTCAGTCTCCATGGCCCATGCACTCCTTGGCCTCTGTGCTGAGGGTCCCAATCAGTGCCTGCTGGGAAGAGGATGTTTGCACTGTGGGATCCCTGTATTTAACTTGAGTTCATTTGCATGCTGCATTCCTGCTGGATTAACATTATTTGATGACAAAGAGACAACAAGAAGGTGTCACAATCATGAAATATAATTCTTCTTGCTAGCAGTCAGTGAGATTTTTCCCAGTTAGCCATTGTACCACTTGTACTCTGGAAAGAAGAAGGGCTAAATTTCTGTTGTATTTTTAAATAAATGTTGAAATAAATAATTTCTTTCAAAAAAATGTTGACCAGTCTGGTTGGTAGAAAGGGCAGTCAGTCTTATGACTGACAGCTCTCCTGACAATCTCTTCTCTATTATTTATTTATAGCCAAGTAGAATTGGGGCCCCATTCTGCTAGGCACTGTAAAGTAGGAAATATCATTACACCCATTTTACAGCTGAGGAACTCAGGCACAGAGAGATTAAACGATTTATCTAAGGACACTTGTGGCAGAGCCAGGAATTGAATACGGGGCTTACCCATGAGTCTCTCCTTCTGCCTGCAGACTCTGCATAGCTCTCTATGTACAGCCATTGAGAGAGGGGATAAAGCCACAGGGGGAAAAAATCATATTGAGAATTCTTTGTTTCTGATTTTCCCTGCACTCAATTAACTTCAAGCAGAGAAACAGGCATTTAATCTTTCCTGCTGAATCATTAGGTACCTCTAGTTGTGGGTACAGCTGCATTGACTCCTCTGTTGGGTGAAGATGACAAATGCTAAGAATAGTGGGAGCCTAGACTCTGCTTCCCCAACACCAGGAAACAGGTACAAACCACCTGAAAATTACTATGGCACCCCAGAGGGAACTGTGCCTCTAAGATATTTATCCCTGCCACCATACTATCTTTAATGGATTTATCCTCACAACATCACTGTGAGGTGTGGTGGTACTTTTATGCCCAGTCTACATATGGGGAACCAAGGCACAGAGAGACTAAGGGATTTGCCCAAGGTCACACAGGAAATCTGTGGCTGAGCAAGGAGTTGAAACTGGGTCGTCCAAGTCCTAGGCTAATATTCTAACCACTGACCCATACTTCCTCTCCCCTGTGCTGCTCCTAAGGGTGGCTCACCTTAATGCTGCCTCTTACACAGGGCTTGTGGTGAAGACATAATTTAGCTCAAACTGTGTGCCCATTGGTTGCATGCTCAAAAGTTGGAATTTGAAGCTAGACAAATTCAGACTGAAAATAAGGCATAAATTGTTAACAGGGAGGGTAATTAATCATTGGAACAATTTACCAAGGGTTGTGGGGGATTTTCCATCACTGACAATTTTAAAATAAAAATTGGATGTTTTTCTAAAAGATCTGCTCTAGGAATTATTTTAGGGAAGTTCTCTGGCCTTTGTTAGACAGGAGGCCAGATTAGATCATCACAGTGGTTCCTTCTGGCCTCGGAATCTATGAATTTATGAAAAAACCTGGTATATTTTCATGCGCAGTGAAAGCTGGCAACAGTCCGATACAAATCAGGTAAACTTAGGTGCTCAGCTACCATGTTGATGGGCCTGGTATACGAACTTTAATAGAAGAGAAGAGATCTCAGCTCTCAGCGACTAGCTGTGCAGAAGGACACGCAGCACTGTTGACACTTTTCTACAGGCTGCTTGGAAGGTAAGCCTGTATTTTGACGGCAACATGGAATATAGAAATCTCCAGTAACAAGAAGACTATAGGTCCCTTTCCCTCACTATGTTCCTTCTGCTGGCATATCTTTATTTTTAATTCTCTATGTCCAGAAAGGTGGCTTGATTTGCCACTGAGAAATTTCATAATTAAACAAGGAATCCAGACGCTCAGAGAGGATTTGGCTGGGCACTTGCCTGAGCACAAATTTAAAATCAAGGGATTACTCAAGGCAACGTGCCAGGCACAGCTTGCCTGGCGTCACAGAGGAGAAGTCTACCTGTGTTAAACATACTCCTGTAGCTGTCGCTTTGACAGTCCAAGAGAGGTTCCCACGTGTTCGCTCACTGCAGCTGTGCTGCTGCACACAGCCGGGTGACAGTTCCCCTCAGGCTGCTCACCTGACGAGGAAAAGCGGCCCAAAAAGTTAGTCCATGAGAGCTGGAACTGTTCATAGAATCATAGAATATCAGGGTTGGAAGGGACCTCAGGAGGTCATCTAGTCCAACCCCCTGCTCAAAGCAGGACCAATCCCCAATTTTTGACCCAAATGGCCCCCTCAAGGATTGAACCCACAACCCTGGGTTTAGCAGGCCAATGCTCAAACCACTGAGCTATCCCTCCCCCCGGTTCTTCCGAGCTGCTGAGAGGATGGGACAGGTGAGACCCCCACGCAGTGCTGTCACCAAGGGAGGAAATAGGAGCTGGAAAGAAGCACTGAATCCCTGATATCCTGGCAATATTTGAACAGGCTCCCACAGCCATGTCTCTCTTCCGCGTGTGGTAAGCCCTGGGTCCAATTCTCCTCTCGCTCACACTGGTATAAATCAGGAGTAGCTGTACTGAAGAAAATAGAGCGTCATCTGTGGTGAAAGTAAAAGGAGAATGAGAGTTCTCAGATCCCAGGTGCAGTAGAAGGACTGGGGCACCTAGCTATTTGGTTTCCTATTTGAACACACATGCTTTCCCATGAGCGAAAAGGGAGGCAGCACCACGGTTCAAACAAACGTATACTGGCCTACACCGCACTAGGATTTTGTGCATCCTTTTATTCAGTCAAGCCTTCTCAGTTCAGATTAGCTTCCTTTGCATTATATTTATCATCGCTTTGCATAGCTCGAGATGGCGTCCCGCAAGTCCTGTGAAAAATAGATTGAAAAACCCGTCTCACCAAAGCTCCCTTAAGTACTTTCTATCTACCTATCTGGATACTCTCAGGCCCCCAATGACCTCAGAACCGAAGTGTCTTTGCTCAAAAGGCTAGCGTTTGAAGAACCAGCGGCGCTAAACAGCTAATTTATCCTCCTGCATCCTTCAACAAAGCCATTCTTCCTCTTGCTCATGGCATAAGCACGCCCGTAGAGCAAATAATACTAGTAACACATCTATTGCTGAAGTGCTCTAACGTGCATTAACTAACTAATTTGCACAAGGGCATGAGAGAGGCAAGTATTATCCTCATTTCTATATAAGGGGAAGTTAAGACAGAGACCTAGCCAAGCCCATAGAATCTGCCCTTCAATTACAACACAGCTCGGCATCATATAAGTAGCTAGTTCAGGGAGCATTGGGCTGCTTGTAATACACAAGAAACGGAGACAAACAACAATGACCTTCATCTCCATTTATACTGTCCTGTATTGTTTATTTCAAGACAGATGGAACCTGCATGAACAGCTGGAACTTGCATGAATGGAAGTCAATAAGAGTTTTGCCCCTGACTGCAATGGGATCAGAAGCAGATCCTAGGATGGATTTATTGGGAGATGTATTTGCAAAGATAAAAAATACATAACATTTAACACCATCTAAAAATGCTTCGGATAATAGTGTCCTTTAACGGAACTCATAATGATCTGTGTAATATCACCAGCTTTATCACAGATATGCACACTGTGAGATAAAGGGACATAGGAACTGTCAAACTGGATTGGACAAGGGAGCCATCCAACCCAGTGTCCTAACCCAGTTGTCCTGTCTTTGGCAGTGGCCGGTACACAAGGGAAGGTGCAAGGACCTTTGCAGTGGGCAGTTATAAGATAACCTCTCCCCTGGGAAAATGTCTTCCTAACCCCCAATAATTAGAGATGGTCTTATGCCCTGAAGCATGAGGGTTTATGTTCCTTCCAAAACTCTTGGGGCCAGATCCTCAGCTGGTGTAAATCAGCATGGCTCTACCGAAGTCAATGGAACTAACTGATTTGCACAATCTGAGGATCTGGCCCTTGGTTTTATCTTCCAATCCTTGCTACTGGAGCTCTGAATGCTCTCATTATCCATACAATCAGCCAGTCCTTATTTTTAATCCTATTGTGCTCTTAGCCTCAATGATAACTTGTGACAATGATTTAATTTAGCATTTCTTTTTAAAACAACCTAGGTGATAGGCTTGATTCATCTTGCTTTCTTCTAAACAGGAGTGCCTGTTGTAAATACTTTGGTAAATGTGTTAATTGAAATGACTATCAGACTTGTGGAAAATGAGTCATTTTGGGAGTCCCACTTTGGAAGTATGTTCACAGTGGCATGGAAATTGTGAAGAGCTACAAATCAGTTTGTTTACTATACTACAAGAGAGCCTGCAATGCATAACTTACAGCAAAACACAGACACAAACACACGCACACACATACGCTCTCAGAGATATATTTCTGGATAGATTCATTGCAACAATGGACACAGCAGGCAGGGGTGTCAGCTAACTAAACTGTAATCAATCTTTCTAATGCCTTTCAGAGTATGGTTTCATTAGAAGTCCAGGATAATCATTCACTCATCCACTGTTGAGTGGCTGGTTTTGATTTGTGTTCTTTTATTGTAGGAACTAATGTGCATCCCATAAAATCAAGAATTTCCTCCGGAAGACAGTCTTTTCGAATGTTTCCTATTTATTGCTTATGTGCTAAGAATATATATTACCTTTATTATATAGACATTACAGGGTAAAATCCAATGGGGTATTTCTACCTAATGCAGTATGCAGAATAGTAAATTCCTGTAGGTGTGAAATGAATCCCTGCTAGAATATTCACTGAGTTATCCAACATCTTTCCTCTCATGAAACAGATTAATTCACATCCCACAGAAGCCCATTAGGTATTTTTTATTACAACTCTTCAGGCAGTATCCTGCCTTCGTTTACACCTTGAATCTTGCCCAGTTTAAAGGTAGTTTGAATAAAAAAGTGGCTGTGCACAAAAACGTGCATTCTGCTTCCTATTATCTGCTGCACATCTTGGAGAACAGATCAGGTTGGGAGGGGGAAGAGGGGTTGAGTGCTTGTCCTGACTCTCAGCTATTACAAAGAAAGGAATAAAAAGAATTGGATAACCCATAAAGTAAATTCCTGTTCAAATACTGAATTCTCTCCCCTTATTTAAATCTGGAGGGGCGGGGAGGGGGGAATTGTATGTGCATTAAAGATTCACCCAAGCAGGTTTAGGTTGTACAGCTAGCATTTACCCAGAAGATCATAACAAGACTCGCTCACCTTAGCAGGAATGCAGGGGCCCTATTTTCACAGCTGAGTTCTTTTTGAGTAATTTCTCTGATGCACTAGGCACAAAAGCACATTCAACCTGGGCTCTATACGCTTTCACTATTTACAGTGGCTGATTTTTCTCCCCCAAACATTGTCACTCGGGCTGCTAGAGAATTCTTTCCCTTCACTCCCCTAATGGAGCTTGGCCTCTCAGTCTGCATGGCAGGTTTATTTCTGAGGAGTCTCCACCAGGATCTCAGTATTGCACAGCAGCTGATTCCCATTGCTTTATCCGAAACGTTTCCTTGTTTAGGGGGGCACTAACCACAATGGGCCAAATTCCTCCCTGGGTATAAGCAGGTGCAATGCCTTTGACTGGAGCACTGCCCGACCCAATACCAGGGCTGAAGTGTGGCCTCTGATTTTAAGACAGATTAATGCTGAGTAGTTGGTCATGCAATCTGACTGAGTAATATTCAGTGCCAAATGAAACTCCATCACACCTAAATAACTATGAATATTACCTTTTCCACACATAAAGTGTAGTAAGAACGACCTTGCCACATGGGATTAATGACCATCTGGGCGTAACAGCCCTTGGTACTGCAAACTTTTCCCATCTGATTACTGATTCTTTGGACCAATGTCTCCGGTCTTGGGTTCTTCACACCTGCAGTTTACACCTCTAGGCCATGCCTTCTGTCCTATAGGGAATAAAGAACAATAAAAGAAATAGTACCCGACCGTTTATCAGCTGATTTTAAAAAGGGACATTCATACCACCTTGGGCTGTGATCACATCTCTTAAAGCAAAGCAGGGGCAAGTCTGGGGCAGTAGCTGAACAGAAAGCCCTGCTGGCAAGTCCAGGGGCTACAGTGATTCAGCAAGAGGCCTGCTTGACTTTGAGTCAACACAGAATCAGTGCTCCAGCCCGGTTTTAGAAGACATTTTGCTTCTGGAGATGCCTTCTGTTAGAACATAATAATGAGTAATATTTATTATTTGCTTGTTGCTCTATAAAGCACAAAAATAAAGACAATCCCTGCCACAACGATCTGGCCCCCTAGAATAATAGGAAGTCAAATCAAAGTCCTCCCCGCTCGTGCTCATTAGACATCCCATGGCAGTTTTTCTAAGAGTAGAGGTGCTAGTCCTAGGGACCTGGTTACATTCTAACTTGGATTCTCACTGGAGTTCTCTCAAGGAAGAAGAGAGTCTCAGATTTCAATGAAATGCAGTTACATCAGCAACATAAAGGATTAAACCAGATTCCGTGTATGTCTTAGAGCACCCCAAAACTCTGTCTCCATCACTCTTTCTAGCCTACTTCCTTTATCAATACTTGTAAGCGTCACATGATGCTCCAGTATCTTGCCTATTTAAATCCCCCCAGAAGTTTCAATTACATACAGTATTTTTCACTTCCTTTCCTAAAACTTTAAGTCAGGGGCGGGCAAACTTTTTGGCCTGAGGGCCACATTGGGTTTCCGAAATTGTATGGAGGGCCGGTTAGGGGAGGCTGTGCCTTCCCAAACAGCCAGGCATGTCATGGCCCCCACCCTCTAGCCGACCCCCCCTGCTTCTCCCCCTGATGGCCCCCCTGGGACTCCTGTCCCATCCAACCCCCCTTGTTGCCTGATGGCCCCTGGGGACTCCTGCCCCATCCACACACACACACCCCACTTTCTGTCCCCTGACCATCCCCTGACCCCCTGCAACCCCATCCACCCCTCCTGCTCCCTGTCCCCTGACTGCCCCCGGAACCCCTGCCCCTGACTGCCCCCTGCTGCCCCATCCAACTCCTCCTTTCCTTCCTGACTGTCCCCCTGGGACTCCTGCCCCATCCAACCCCCCTGTTCCCCGACCCCTTACCACGCTGCCTGGAGCACCGGTGGCGCAGCACCAGCCATGCACCGCGCAGCACAGAGCACGGGGTCAGGCCGGGCTCTGCAGCTGCTCTGCCCCAGGAGCTCACGGCCCCCCGCCCAGAGCATTGCGCTGGCAGCGCAGGGAGCTGAGGCTACGGGGGAAGGGGAAAGCAGAGGAGGGGCTGGGGGGCAAGCCTCCTGAGCCAGCAGCTCATGGGCCGGGCAGGAGGGTCCCGGGGGCCGGATGTGGCCCGCGGGCCATAGTTTGCCCCCTCTGCTTTAAGTGGTAGTGTGGGGCACTGGTAAGCCATTGCCAGGTTTCATCCCAGAGTGCATCACAATATCTTTCAAAGTCAGATAATTAGAGCCCTACCATACTCACGGCCATGAAAAACGTGTCACGGACTGTGAAATCTGGTCTTTTGTGTGCTTTTACCCTACACTATACAGATTTCATGGGGAGACCAGCGTTTCTCAATTTGGGGGTCCCGACCCAAAAGGGAGTTGCAGGGGGATCACAAGGTTATTTTAGGGGGGGTCACGGTGTTGCCACCCTTACTTCTGCGCAGCCTTCAGAGCTGGGTGGCCGGAGAGCGGCGGCTGTTGGCCGGGTGCCCGGCTCTGAAGGCAGCGCCCCGCCAGCAGCAGCGCAGAAGTGAGGGTGGCAATACCACACCAGGCCGTCCTTCCTTCTGCGCTGCTGCCTGCAGAGCCAGGCGGCCGGAGAGTGGCGGCTGCTGACTGAGGGCCCAGCTCTGCAGGCAGCAGCGCAGAAGGAAGGGTGGCAATACCACACCAGGCCGTCCTTCCTTCTGCGCTGCTGCTGGTGGCGGCTCTGCCTTCAGAGCTGGGCTCCCGGCCAGCAGCCACCACTCTCCGGCCGCCTAGCTCTGAAGACAGTGTCGCCATCAGCAGCAGCATAGAAGTATTGGTAGCAATACCGTAACCCCCCCTACAATAACCTTGGGACACCCCCCCAATTCCTTTTTGGGTCAGGCCCTCTACAATTACAACACCGTGAAATTTCAGATTTAAGTAGCTGAAATCATGAAATGTATTATTTTTAAAATCCTATGACAGTGAAATTGACCAAAAGGACTGTGAATTTGGTGGGGCCCTAAATATAATGCCATAAAATCAAAGTACATTGGTCCATAAATTGAGCTCCAAAAGTAATTAAAGTAGCACGTGTGCATGCTTAAATCTTCAGAGCATAGACACCCTGTCCGATAACCAATACTAGCACTGCTAGTCAAAATTCTGTCCATCCAGGAGAAAATTCTAATATTTTGAAATTTATTCAGGATGAAAAGTTGAAATACTGAATTTGTTTTGCAAAATGGGCAGAACTGTCCAAAATATTTTTATTCCAAATATTTTGCTTCAATATTTCCAATCAAAATGAAACATTTCAACATTCCCAAATCAAACTGTCTCCTTTCAGTTTGCTGAACCGAATTGAAACGTTTCATTTCTGCTTGTTAATCTGTGTTCCCCTGAATTGCTGTAATTGGAGAGCCTCATGCCCTCATTGTCTGCTATGTGCTGGGTCCCTAGCTGGACTAGATCTCCCATAATGCACTTTGGTCACACAACTCCCATGATGCACCATGTTAGTTCAACCAAAGGAGAGACAGAGTTCTGCCATGAGAGATGTAGTCCAACCAGGGAGCCCAGTTCATGTGGAGGAGGGGAGCTTGAGGCACCAAAACTATAACTCCCAATAGGCACCAGGGTAACTCAGGCAGATACAGATTAAAGATGAATGGACCTTAAACCAAATGTTTTGATTCAGTTTGACAGACCAAAATGTTCTGATTCAGGTTGAGCCAACATGGAACAAAGGATTTTGTTTCAATTTCCCCCATGGAAAACTCAAGAAATTTTGGGGAAAAAAACAAATAGAAATTTTGATTTTATGGAAACTGCATGTTTCCAAAAAACATTGACAGAATGTTCCCAGTCAGCTGTAACTACTACACTTTGACTTCAGTGAGACTAGTGGCATAAAGAAGGATATCTCATGTGAGTTGAGGTTGCAGCCCTGTGCCCCAATTTTCTAAATTTCATTTTCAGGCTTCAGGATTTCCTCCTGAAGTGATGCTATACAGCTGGAATTTTCAGAAGGACTCTGTTCCCACCATAGGGGCCAAATGTTCACAAGTGCTATGAATGGCAAATTTAGCTATAAGTACGTATCACTATGGGAGCTGTTGGATGTTGAGCGTGTTTGAAAATCTAGGCCCTATTTAGGTGCCTAAAGAGGAGCTTCACCCTTTTGAGGATCTGTCACGTACTGAGAGTGCTTGAAAAACTGGCTCCCACCTCTTTAACCCACCAGATATTCTTTGCGAAAAGTCAGGCTCATGTCATTTTAAAGATCAGACCCACAAAGACATCAGAATGGAAACACAAATGGCTAAACTGTAGTAAATGCTCGCCCAGAAGGCTACACTTGGAAGTGATATCTACCATGCAAGTGTTGCTCAAAATCTACAGTGTTATTGAATTCCCTCGTTGCTATGATAACAGTCAGGTTGTGTGGAACAGATTGAAATCTGAATGGAAAAGGAAGGAAAGAAAACTTTTTCCCTAGGAGGGTGGTGAAGCACTGGAATGCGTTACTTAGGGAGGTGGTGGAATCTCCTTCCTTAGAAGTTTTTAAGGTCAGGCTTGATAAAGCCCTGGCTGAGATGATTTAGTTGGGGATTGGTCCTGCTTTGAGCAGGGTGTTGGACTAGATGGCCTCCTGAGGTCCCTTCCAACCCTGATAATCTATGATTCTATGAATGTGGCATGTGGTGAATGACACCAGGGAGACGGTCATGTCAAAAGTTCACATACAATAAGTGATATACAATGCACTTCTAATCCATTTTCTTTATCAACAGTGCCTTCTAGCAGTAATTGGAAGGGGTTGCACAGGTCACTGGCTTAGCTATGCCACAAGAGGATATCAGGCACTGTATGAGATATCATGGCTACACACCTGTATATGTCTTATTGAGTAGCAGCTTGGATTCCTTACCCACCTGGTTTATTATTTCCACCATCATTATCACCATCAACTATGATCGTTTTGCTTTTGCTTCTCCATCAATCTTCAGTAACTGATAGGAGAACAAATACCTGCCGAATGCATGTCTGCATCAGGTATTTTATATCAGTATCAGAAAATTGCCGAGGAGGATTTTTAGAAGTGAAAAAGAAGCCATCCTTATGTTACTGCAAAAGGCATCAGAGAAGCAACCCACTACCTGGAGTAACGTGGGGGGTGGCACCCAGGTTTAATTAAGGTGATGCTCTAGCGAAGGGGAAGTGTGATAGAGATGTTTTATCTTACCCTGCTATGCGCAATACTCCTTCCCTGCACTGTGCAGGGTCAAGCCTGTTATGAGATGCTTTTGTGATATAAGCCAGGTTTTCCCAGTTACCTTACCTTTGAAATTTCACCTGTGATCTTTCTGCTCGAAGTAGTCATGAGCCAGCATTTAGCATCCAAAGAAATGTGCCAGCAAAATAAAATGGTAGATCTTCAGCTGGACCAGTCTTCAGACCTGGTAGATGTTTAGATTCATTAATTTGAAAGGAAAGTAGTGAATGATGTATACATTTGAGGAAAATTCTGTCCCACACTGCAGCTCCTTTGTACTATCCCATCAGGATCTCATCCTTGCTGCTATATCCCACTCTGGACAGTGTTCTCCACTCGTGCTCTGCAAGCTGTTGTAGGGAATGAAAGGGCTAAGCTATGCCCTGCCTCTTTTGTCCTCCTTGGCTCTCTTAGTAGCACAAGGACTGCCCTTCTACCTGTCCCTAATGTGGGCCATGCTGTAGGGAAAAGAAGGCTTCTAGCACTCCCCTGCTCCCTCACACTTTGTGTATCAGTGTCAGAGCCAGGCACAATTTGGCCCTACCTGATTATATGAGTTATTAAACTGCTATAGTTAGCATTTGAAGATCAGTCTACAGTCAGGGGAGGTCAAGAACTAGGGGACAAAAAGGATGGTCTGATTGTTTGGCCATTCACCTAGAACTCAGGAGACCTGCCTTCAATTCTCTGCCCTGCCATAGACTTCCTGTGGGTACGTCTACACAGCAGTGTGGCTTAGAGCCCAGGTCACCAGACTCAGACTTGTGGGGCTCGCACTAAAGTGCTAAAAATAGCTTGGACTTTGAAGCCCACCTTCTCCCTAGACTTCAGAGCCTGGATCTACACAGCAATTTTTAGCACCGTAGCATGAACCCTGAAAGCCTGACTCTGTCATCTGTCGTCAGCCTGAATCTAAGCCTGAGATTTGCTGCTGTGGGCTGTTGCTTGTTGTGTAGACATGTTCTCTGTGACCTTGGGCAACACATTGTCTCTGTCTGTGCCCGCTCTGTAAAATGGGGGTGCTGGTACTTCTTTTCCTCACAGGGGTACTGTAAGACTCAATACATTAAAGATTCTGAGGTGCTCAGAGACTGTGGTGATGAGGTCCATGTAAGTGCCATAGATAGATCACTTAGGAAGCCGTGTGTCCTGGAGCTGATGTACCAAACAGCAATTCTACTGGTAGAAAATATTCTGCCTGCCTATATGGCCTCATCGCCTCAGTATCTGAGCACAAGCTTTCTCTCTCTACTGTAATTACTCTACTCGACCACACTAAGTAGCTCCAAAATTGAGCACCTATTCTTTTGGGAAAGTGATTTTAAAGAGTAGAAGAGAAATAAAAGCAGCCCAAAAGAAAATCAGAGATGTTTTTTAGCCAATAGGCAAAACACAAAAAAAAACCCAGGAAAAGTTTTCCCACTCAGCCAAGTCAAATTGGCTTCCACCTGCTCACAATTCTAACTACCAGAGGTTAGCAAGCAACCTGTCACAGAAATCCAAATGAAAAGATTTCCCAGTAGCAACAGAATCATCACTCTGGATGGAACGGTAGCTAATATAATGCAGAATTGCTTTGTACCATTCTTTGGGATGTGAGGTTACTATATCTGGGCTTTAGGGATATTAAGCCCTATTGTGTTAAATCTCATATTTCTTCCTTCTTTATAGCAACTCCATTTTTAGAGGCTTCAAAACACTCAAGATCCAGAAATGCTATTGAAACAGAGGTGGAATGTATCACGTTCAGGAAATATTCTTTATTCAGGGGTTTGCTTTTATATCTAAGCTTGATGACTTGGGGTTAAATTCTTTGCTGGTGTAAACTGGTGCAGCTCCATTCACTTCAATGGAGTTACACCAATTTGCCCCAACTTCCAAATTTCTGTCAAGGTGCTACAGACTGAAATGTAGGACAAACTGTTTGAGCAGGGAGGCAAATCCTGAATTCCTTTCTGACTTGTCCTGTTGACTTCAGTGAGAGTTGTACTAGATTAAGGACACAGGATCTGACCCAGTGCGGCTGCATAAGCAACCTTCGGAATGGAATGTACAGCCCCTCAGCATTTGCAATCATGGCTAGAGATGGGGGAATAATGGAAAATGTTGTTCTCTGGCCATTCTGAAAAACTGGGGGGAAAATAGTTTGGGGTTGATCTGAAAACTCAATTCTTCAGAACTTCTGGCAAATTGAGAAGTTGAAAAATATTTAATTTGGGGTCAAACAAAATGTTTCATTTTGACCTTGACCTTTTTTAAAAAAATTATTTTGCATTTTTAAAAATTAAATGGAAGGAATTTCGAAACAAAAACTAATTTGAACTTGAAAAATTGAAACATTTCATTTAAAAATGCTGACGTGAAATATTTAGACTTTTGTGGACTTGGATTTTAATTTTTTTTTCAGAAAACATTCCATTCCAGGATCTTCTCTGACAATCAGGAAGTTAGACTCACAAGCGATGCAAACTTGGCAAGCTCTTTATCCCCTAAAACAGTCAGTGGCATTTGCCAGTTATCTATTATTCCTTTTTTTTCCTTCTGCGGCATTCATTATTGTTCTAAAACCCCAAAACAATCTCAGTGATATGTAGCTGAGTGGACACATTTCTCATGTAGTAAACTGACTCAAACAGAGCCAGGGTAAGGATGAATTCCACAGCTAGTGACTAATAGTACAGATACAGTGCACTAAAAGCCAACCCTGTTAAAGTAAAACTCGAATGATTCATATTCATGCTCTCTAATAGAGTTCCTGGCTATTGCACCATGAGGGCATTAATTAATTTACATGTGTGTGTGTGTAAAAAGTAGCTGTTCTGAAATGAAAATCCAGTGTGTTTCAACTGCATATATTTGCACATATTGAAAGCTAACTCAAATGGTGTACACTGCAAAGACCTTTTAACATACAGATTTAATGCAGATTAGGTTCAATCCTTCACAGTTTGTCTAGGTTCTTTTGGTTTTATTCCCCTGTTGTTTGCTTGTTTAATGGTTTCACCATATATCATTGTAGGCAATGCTAAGGTCGATTCATGCTATTTTATGAAAACAGTTTCACTGGAAACAATAGAAACTATTCTGCAACTGGATTACCATCAACAGTTATCTCCTGGTAACGGTGCAAATAACTCAAGTCCTAAAGTCCACATATGTTCATTTAATGGATAAACTCATATAAGTTAGATGTTTATTTAAAGGGATTCCAAACATTCCAGATCAAATTGTCCAAAAAGTCTGTTCATGTGTTAAGGGAATTTTGTTTTAAAGGCAAACGTTATGTATATTGTCTGCAATCCATCTCTATCTTCATGTACATTTCTGAATGAACAATACATCTAGGCAGTCGACCAGATTGTGATCCCATTCACTCTATGGGCTTCAGCTAAATTACTCTGGATTTTTCCTGGTGCAGTGGGGATCTGAACCTGCTCTGATGTCTCTATACTTCCTCCATTAGGATCTCTGCACAGTATTCAGCAACTGGGATTAAAAAGGTGATTACCCTTGTTTCTGTTTGATACCTGAGGCTATTCTCTTGATATTTCCAAGCTAGATAAAATCAAAAAATATGGGAAGTCTTCTCATGAGATTTCTAACCAATTTGTAGACCCTTCAAAGCACAGTGTCCAAACTTTCTGAAGGCTTATGAAATTTGCCTAAGGCAAATTGCTTCAAGGTTCAGACAATATACAAAGGGCGGTACTGCAATAACACTAGAGAAGGATTTGTACAAGATACAAGGATGGTGCTGATGCAGTTACTGGTGTTTTGTCTTCCAGATTGCAGTACTCTCCAAACTGTGCTCTCTTTTGTATTCATGTAGTTCTAATGAGGTTGCAGACATATAACTGAGTCCAGAACTTGGACTACTGAGATCATTCTCGCATCAAGGTTTCTAGCAGACTACAAGAGATTTCATAGGAAATCTGATCTGAATACTCCAGTAGGATCTCCTGGATGGGTACAGCCGGACCTTGCATGGTGTGTGAACGTTTGGATTTTTAAAGCTGTTTTGTATCATTTTTAGTTGTGGGATTGCCTGATGCAGTGCTGACAACTCTTGTGTCTCCACCAGTAACATATTGAATTTTTGTAACAAGGGATCAATAAGGAAGACAAAATGCAGCTCATCCTCTCTCTCTCTCTCTCTCTCTCTCTCTCTCTCTCTCTCTCTGTCTCTCTCTCTTTCTTCCACCTGTGGAAATACAGCTTGCTAAACACTGAATTCACTACTAGCGATGAGAAAACCACTTGGAAAACAATAAGAACTCCTCATTCTATCCTTTGCTCCTTTTTGGAAACAAATGTAGCTAAATTCCATTGCAGGTTCTGAAATGCTCATCTAACTCCTTTCCGCTCAGCATTTTTCAAGGTGGTGGGAAGGATGGCTTTGTGGAGAGCTGGATCTGAATCTACACCCCTTGATCCAAGCAGCCCCGAACTTTGGGGGAAGTTTGGATCCACATCCAGATTAGAAACTTATTCCCTGATTTTATCTGTAAGTGGCTGAACATTTGGTCCAACTCTAGTCTTGTGGTTAAGACACAGGAGTGGGACTGGGGTCCTGGTACTGGACACATCTCTGTCATAAGTTGCTTGTCTGACATTGGGGAAATCATTTGATCTCTGTTCTTCAGTTTCCATATCTGTATCATGGGGAAATATGTCCTCACCTCACAGGAGAGTTGCACGGCTTAATTAACTAAGATTACTAAAGTGCTTTGAGATCCTCAAATGGGAAGTGGTGTATATATAGGTGTGACATATACTTAATGTTATTGTGCACTGCCAGGATTCAGCAAGGACCAGAACTGGAAGGGCTGCCCAGAACACCACAAGAAAGGCTCTTCTGGGATTTATGACCTAGCCAGAACAAGGAAGTATGGAAAATCTTGTGAGAGAACCTTCTTTAACAGGCTGGGTAGCAGTCATGATAATTTTCAGATCTGGAGAGCGGGCACTAGGCAGCTGCCTAGAGTGGCAGATTCTGCCTAGGTTGGCAGAGCCAGCCCACCCAAACCTGGGTTGTGCTGCGACCCTATGCAGCAGGGTGCAATGCCATTCACTCGGATGCGGGCAGCCACCCCCCATACCCCCTCCCTCGGTTATGACAGAGGATGGCCAGGTCAAACCTGAGTGAGTGGCGCTGTTACCTGGCGCTTAGCCCTCTCCCCCCCACACACACTTCTGCCATAACAACTGACCCATCAGAAGGCTTGCTGGGCCTCCCCAGAAAGTCCAGCGCGCACCCTGGTTGAGGACCCCTGTTCCAGGGAGCAGGAGGGGGGCAGCGCACCGAAGTTTTAGGTGGCAGATTGTCTTGAGCAGCCTCTGCGGGAGTGGGATTCTTGACATCTGCGATGTTTCCTCAGCCAGCTGAGGGATAATTCCCCTGGAGCAGGCGCGGTATAGCACAGCCACCGGTGTCCTCACAAGTGTGGGTGCAGGGACCCACGGGGGGTAGGACAAGAGTAGCAGGTGACACCTCAAAGGCATGACAGTAGCAAGGCTTTTGCTACACTGTTTGCTCACTGCAGCCTCTCTGCGCAGGTCCAGATTGTGCAGCTGCCCCACAGTCAATCCAAATAGGGCTGCTGTGAGTTAGAGCCAATTCCTGGGCTGCTTAAGACACTGGCCGGGGGGGGGGGGGGGAACGGGACGGGGAGAGACATTTCAACCCCAACTGGCACAGATTCCCAAGGGCACAAGGAAATTTAAAAGCGGCAAAGAGTCCTGTGGCATCTCATAGACTAACAGACGTATTGGAGCATGAGCGGTCATGGGTGAATACCCACTTTGTCGGATGCATGTAGTGGAAATTCCCAGAGGCAGGTATAAATATGCAAGCAAGAATCAGGCTCTGGATAACGAGGTCAGTTCAATCAGGGAGGATGAGGCCCTCTTCTAGCAGTTGAGGTGTGAACACCAAAGGAGGAGAAACTGCTTTTGTCGTTGGCGAGCCAGTCACAGTCTTTGTTTAATCCTGAGCTGATGCAAATGAACTGAAGCTCAGCAGGTTCTCTTTGAAGTCTGGTCCTGAAGTTTTTTTGCTGCAGGATGGCTACCTTTAAATCTGCTAGTGTGTGTCCAGGGAGGTTGAAGTGTTCTCCTTCAGGTTTTTGTATATTGCCATTCCTAATATCTGATTTGTGTCCATTTAGCCTTTTAAAACCATCTAATGAGCTGAACCTGTGTGTGCCACATCTCCTGGGGGCACAGCATACAACCTCACTCTTCGGACTTGTCTACACTACACAGTTAGATCTACGTAAAACAGCTTAAGACAACCTAATTATGTCAGTGTGCACACTAAAGCCTTCCTCCCACGGATGTAAGGGCCCGACTACACCAACCTAAGAACTCCACCGCCATGAGAGGCATAAGGCTTACGTTGGTGTAGTTAGGGCGATGCAGTGTCTGTGTAGATACTGCGTCCCCAAAATTGGCTGTCTTGTCAATTTCACTGCAGGAGCCATGAAATTGACAAGAAAGCCCCCACTTCCCTGGAGAGCTGGGCAGCTGGAGGGGATCCTAGCTGGGAGCCAGGAAGCAGTGAAATTGACAAGGCTGCCTGGCTCCCAGCGGGAAGTGGGCAGGGGGTCCAACAAGCCCCTGGAAGCTACCTCCCCACTCCCAGAGAAGAGCGGGGGGCGGGGGTGTGTGGCTTCCCATCGACTCTTGGCAGGGAACGGGGAGATGAGCAGG
This sequence comes from Lepidochelys olivacea, assembly GCF_965140295.1. Taxonomy (NCBI): domain Eukaryota; kingdom Metazoa; phylum Chordata; order Testudines; family Cheloniidae; genus Lepidochelys; species Lepidochelys olivacea. The sequence continues at coordinate 20,419,026 of NC_140412.1, read as the reverse complement.
GGCAGCCTACCAGGACCTTGGGAGCCTGTGGGGCAGCCAGGCTCCTGACAGGGAGCTGCCAGCAGAGCTGAGATCAGGCTCTCAGCTCCCCACACTGCCCCCTCTTAGGTTGGTGGAAGCGCTCCTAGTGAGGATGTGCACCACCAACCACAGAAGGGTAGTGTAGAAATGCACCACCGCAATAACTGCTGCAGTGGCTGTAAGTCAACCTAATATACAACTTATGTTTGTAGTGCTGACATTCCCTGAGACTTTGAGGTGCGTATCTAACTCAACTGTTGATTGTGAGTTTTTGATGTTCCCCTATCACTCTTTTGTTCCACTGGACAAACTTCTACCCTGGCCTGGCTAGGGAGCAATGCCTCTGACAAATCCAGGCACAGAGCTATGTCCCAGCTATCATCTGTCCAAACGTTAAATATTGCAAAAGACATCGGAGACTCGGAGAACATTAATTACAGCCCATTATCGGCGGGTGCCAGAAAAAAACTGAAGAGAGCACACAATGCTGCATCATTTGGTTTACAACAGGCCCTTTCTAGATTTACAATAATCTATCAAAGGGTCGCTGTATCTGTGAAGAAGTGGTTCTGCACAGAAAGGTCTTCCAGCCATGGTCATGTAATTGTCCTGAGAAGCATAAACTGGAAAACCTCCCCAGTAAACTCCTCTTAAGAAACTGTGACACAGATACCTTTCTTAACTTGCAACCTTAATGGGCTTCAATAGTATTATCTAGTCATTTTTATTACAGTAGTGCCTAAGGGCCAGACAAGAACAGGGCCCATTGTACTAGGCACTGTACAAAAGCAGAACAGTAGACAGTCCCTGCCTAGTGAGCTTACAACCTAAATAGACTGACATAGGGTGGGGGAAGAGGTATCACACACAAGCAGGGTGAACAATGTGATGGAAGGAAACATAATGTTAGTGCCATGTTTTTGCAGGGGAGTTAGTTAGGAGAATAACCCTGATTTGGGTGTGCCAGCTCTTGGAGCAGTGAGACTCTGCTGGGCCCCACCAAAAGGATTGCAACTAAGATGACTACCTGAGCCCTCTGACTTCATTCCCAGCATGCCTGGAGCCAGGGTGGGAGGCAGAAGGAACTAGAAACCTCTGTTTGGGCCAGTAGGGAGGCTTCTGCATGAGGAGATCTGCACAAGCAGGCCATTGGACCAGTGACAATCCAGAGCTGCACAGACAGCCTGACTTTACACTCAGACAGGGTTAGTTTCTGTTTGGAAGCTGGGAGAAGAAACAGCTCAGCTGAGGGAGTCCCCGCTAAACTCCCACTTCCCCCCAGGGGAATTCTTGCACTGCAGTGAGATCCAGCTGCATGGACCAGGCAGTTCAGCACTGCCATGACCAGCATCCAGGGAGAGAGCAAGCTCCAACCCAGCACCAGCTACTGAGCGACAGCTGAGACATGCACAGACTTTCAGACCTGGCAATCCAGTAGGAGTCCAGAGAGGACCCCGCCCCACACAGGGGCGAAGACCTTTTGTTCAAACCAAACAATGCCACAGCACTGCAGCAGTCCATCTCGGGACGTAAAACCTTAGCGCACCATCCACCTAGGAACGTGTCGTAGGAATGTGTCAGCGGGGGGAGCTGGGCTTTGGAGGCGTTGTGAGTGTTTAGAAGTGGGAGGTTGGTTTGTTTATCAGTGTTTATTAATTATTAGTTAACCACAATCCCATCTTTTCCAGATCCTATTTTCCTGTTCTCTGTAGCCACCCCCTCTGTTATGCTCTTATTATTGGCATGTGATTCCTTTCCTGGAGTTTGTTTTATTTACTTTATTGTCCCCTGTGCACTGGGCTTTATGCCCCCTTGCCATTTTCCCAAGGGACAACACCCTCCATGTCTCAGGCACAGTGAGGAGTCACCTTGTGTGAAGGCACCAGCTGCTAGAATATGAACCCAGGACCTGACCCACATGAAGAGAGGGGAGAAGCCCTCTAAATATGGGTGGTAGCAAGCACCAGGGAGAGAAAGGAGAGAAGGCATAAGCCGCAGTGCAGGGGAGGGGCTACAGAAGGGGATCAGCTAAATGGAAAGGAAAGGAAACGGGAGGGAAAGGGCGATGAAGAGGACAGGGCTGGGGTGAAGAGGGAAAGAGGGGTAGGTGTGGAATGAAGGTGATGTGAAGAGACTGTGAGGGAAAGTGAGGGTTGGAGCAAAAACCTAATCAGCACAGGACAGAGAATGTCCAGCCAAAATTGTAGAAAGTTCACTGAGTGTCGAGATGCTTTGGCTGCGTCTGCTCCTACGGCTGGAGTCTCATTGCTTATTGTCTTACTTTAAAAAATATTCCCAGCCCAACTTCTGTGTTGTTCTGACAGATTCCTGCCCATGGGCAACTATGGAACAGAAGCAACTATGTTTCAAAACATGATGAGTTTTCTTAAAAAATAGTGTACAGAGTGCAAAAATCTCTATTGTTGAGCTCTGAGCACCTCTTTCCTGACTCCCGTTTCAAGCCCCAGTAAGCATATTCATATGAAGGGGGGAAGAATCCCAGTCTTTCTTTGTTTAATCCATCACAGCTGCCAAGTGAACTGGTTCTAATAACAATCTCTGGTACTCATGCAGGGCCTTTCCTCTGAGGTTCTCAAAGCACTTTAGAGATGTTAGCTGATTAGACCTTACGATAACCCAGTGGTGTAGGTAAGTAATGATGGGTTTGATTCTCTTCCTAGGTTGCAGGCATCCAGAAGTGATAAATCCATCTGGACTATGGGGAACCATTGGCATAAGCTGCCTGCTTCTGCCATTCCATCAGTGGGCCTGGAGCTGGCTAGCAGAGATACAAAAATGGGAAGGGTCTTCCCAGAGAGTGAACAAAGCAAGGCAGCCAGAAGAGACGCTCATAAAGAATGTCTCACGGGGAAATTGAATTGCAGGGGTTCTTATGGACTCAGAAATTTCTGATTCTCAGTCCTGTCCTCAGACCATAAACCTCTCTACAAAATTCTGTCTCCTCCATTGCATCCCCAAGCATAGTGCCCTTCCTCTCAGATTGACAGGCTTGGAGCGTGATGTCCTCTATTTACCCACGGAATATATACAGCACAGGGAGTAACAACCTTGATCTAAGAAAATATTTTTCCCCACAATGCACAATTAGCAAGGGAGGAACTCCTGGCCACAAGATTTCACTGAGATCCAGAGCACAGCAGGATTCAAAAAGGGATTTGTCATTTATATGGATGACAAGCCTATTCAGTGATAATAGTAAATACTTTTAAAGAGTTCTGGAATGGACATAAATTTCCATGGTTGAGGGCTTGTCAGCTTCTAACTAATGGAGGTTAGGAGGACATTTTCTTTGAGGGCATATTAGCCCATAACTGCCTATTACAAGGGTTCTTGTAAATCCCTCTGAAACTGGGTGATCCAGTCAGTGATAAGATACTGGACAAGCTGGACCTGTAGTCTGATCCAGTATGTCAGTTCCTATGTATCAGCTTTCTCCACCACTGTTCCATAACCCTGATCTGCTGTGAGTACTTCCAGTAGTGAGAGGGTAGTCTCCTTCTGCATTCAGTCCTTGGTCTCCTTCTGAATTGCTTAGTCAATGTGAACTGAGATGATAGTTTTTGCGCTATGTGCGCAAAACTGTGGCCTTGCTTACTAGGCACTGTCCTTATTTCATAAGGGCCATTGAACAGCTGTCAGATGTTAACCATATTTAGTCAACTACCATCATGGGTGGGATTGCAGGGGCCAATTTGAAATGACAGCTTCAGAGCAAAACTAGACTGGGTTTTGCTCAGTGATGGTGTCAGCAGTATCACAGCTGGAACACTCAGATAATCTCGTCAAAAAGGAGCAAAGCAGAAAACCACATTTTCCATGCTGGGTTGCTACCAGTTGCGTGGGCACCAGCAGTAAAAAATCTCCAGTGAAATGCTTTCTTGCAGATCTAGTATAAATAAAAACAATGAGGAGTCCTTGTGGCACCTTAGAGACTAACAAATTTATTTGAGCATCAGCTTTTGTGGGCTAGAACCCACTTCATCAGATGCATGGAGTGAAAATACAAGAGCAGGTATAAATACATGAAAGGATGGGGGTTGGTTTACCAAGTGTGAAGTCAGTCTAACGAGATAAATCAATTAACAGCAGGACACCAAGGGAGGAAGAACAACTTTTGAAGTGGTAAGAGAGTGGTTCATTACAGACAGTGGACAAGAAGGTGTGAGTAACAGTCAGGAGAAATTAGTATTGAGAAATTAAGTTTGGGTTTTGTAATGACCCAACTACTCCCAGTCTCTATTCAGGCCTAATCTGATGGTATCCAGTTTGCAAATTAATTCCAGTTCTGCAGCTTTACATTGGAGTCTGTTTTTGAAGTTTTTTTTGGTTGAAGAATTGCCACTTTTAGGTCTGTTATTGAGTGACCAGAGAGCTTGAATGGAAAAGACAACAACCAACTGAGTCACCTGGAAGGGAAAGGAGCAAAGCCTGGTTGCAGCACATTGAGACTATATGCAATTATAATGAATGATAAAACAGCTCCCTGGAGAATGTGGATACAGGCACAGTAATAATGCTAACAAATATCTGAAACAATGCCTTGACTATATTTGTGTTGTAAGGTGTCAGTACAATTCAACTCCCCATACATCCCCCTGAAAATACATTTCCTTCCCTGAATGTGCTTTCATTAACTCTCCAAAATGCTTCTGTTTTTAACAACCAGTTTATCTGAGGGGTTTGATTTTCTTGCATGTGACATAGTTTTGGAATGGTAGATGTTTTTAGTCACTAATCACAGCCATGTACCTATAAGGTACATATTCAAACTGCATGGATGAATAATCTCTATGCTCACTGCGGGGGGTTTCTTTTCTTTTTCTTTTTTTTTTATGGTTCTTCTAGGCTAAGCTTCTATTTTCTCTTGACTTTAGAGCAATGAATATGCTGGCACAAAGGCTTTGGGATAATTCATAAGCAACAATCTGTAGCAATTTGCAGACTGATTTGGATCACCTAAATCGTTATGATGAAAGCATAGGGGAAGATTCAAACTGCCTCTAATTTAAAAAAAAAAAACAACCTTCCACATTACAAAATCACTGTGGGTCAAATCCAGAGTAACTCTATTGACTTTAATGGAGATATTGCAGGTTTACACCAGTGTTCCTGAGAGCAGAATTTAGCCCTGTGTGGCAACACTGCACAATTTCATACATTTCAAACAGGCAGAGGAATGAATTACAGCTGCCAGGTTGGTTGTTTTGCTCAAATGAAGAGACACAAAGCAGCACACAGGCCCGCGTGTAACTTTTAGCAGGGCTCCTTAGCACTTGACCTTTTGGCAACAGTCTCACCAAGATAAACAGATTATCTCTGTGATGACACAGATTCCAGAGCTTGTGCACAGAGACATGAGAGGAAAATGTACAACAGCACTAAAGGTCCTACTGATATTTCTACACCTGGCACCTGAGGTTTATATAAACACCGGACTATTACACATCATATGCTTGCATGCGCCTGACAGAAGTGTTTTAAACAGAAAATGTTTGCTTCCTCATGACCTCATCCTTTGCAAAGCATAAATTAATCGGTTGAGAGATTCCATTGACTAACATGAACTATAAAGAAAGAAGTGCTGTGCATCTCTGTGTTCGCTAAGGAACAATGACTCTTTGGAGAGGCCTTGAACTTGCTAGCATCTCTGGAGCTCACGACTCGTACAGTATTTATCGGGGGCAGAGGCAGGATTGCCCGCACTCCTATCCATGGTTTGATGACGCTAACTAGCCAATGGTGAGCCCAGTGATCTCACACTGGTGTAAACCAGTGAAATAGAAGAGTTCAGATTCAAGCCCAATCTGGACATGGATGAGACCGCTCTGGACAGCACTTTCAACTCCACTGCATTTCAGCCAGGTACACAGGAAAAGCCCCAGGAACTTTTGAATTTCATTTCCTGTTCGATCAGTGTGGAGAGCTCACCACCACAGCTGACCATGCCTGCCCAGGGCCACAAACACGTTCCAGCGTGGAGTATACAAGAGACACTGGATCTAATTGCTGTGTGGGGAGAAGATTCTGTGCAGGCAGAGCGCCAAACCATCAGAAGAAACGCTGACATCTATGCCAAAATCGCACAGCGCCCGGGGGACAAAGGCTGCACCAGGGACACACAGCAGTGTCATGTGAAAATAAAGGCCCTCAGGCAAGTCTACCAGAAGACAAGGGAGGAGAATAGTCGCTCTGGTTCTGAGCCACAGACATGGCACTTCTATGAGCAGCTGCATGTGATTCTAGGTGGGGACCCCGCCAGTACTCCAATTCTCTCGCTGGATACCTCCCAGGGGCCCCAGGTGGCCATGGGCAACAACGAGGGGGACATTGTTGATGAGGAGGAGGAGGAGGAGAATGCACAGCAGGCAAGCGGAGGATCCATTCTCCCTGACAGCCAGGACCTCTTCCTAACTCTGGAGCCAATCCCCTCCCAGGACCTACTGCTGCGGGACCGTGATGGTGAGCGCACACTTGTAATAACACTACAGGGGTTAAATGCAGTTGTGGTTACTGTTTAATTTGAGGTAAACAATTGGGATACAGTGCCGGCCTGGCCAGCTACGCGAAGGGTGCTCCCCAGAAAAGCCTGTTTATGTGCCAAGAGCTTCCCCACCAATAAATGTCCCTGTGGGTGCCCTCACACCACCTACCCTTTCTTGTGTGCTTACCATGGTTGCCTGCAAACCGAAATCTGCTGCCCAGTGCTCTTCCATGTGCTGTACCGTACTGGTTGGTGCTTCTTTTAGAAGACAAAATGTGTCCGTGTACCTCAGGGAATGTATATACTGCTGTGAAGTGTTTCATTCATTGCACAAATGAACCTTGTGTTTTCAACAATGTATGTTTTTCCTTGCAGCTGCAACCTTGTCTGTGGGTGCTTTCTCCACACCAGCACAAAGGCTGTCCCAGATTAGAAGGCGAAAAAAGCGGACCAGGGAAGACAATGTTCTGTGATTTGATGCATTCCTCCAAGACTGACAGGGCCCAGCTGAATGCATGGAGGCTTACGCTGTCGGAGAGCATGCCCAAGAGGACGGCAAAGCATGCAGAGAACAAGAATGTAACACACAAGAGAAGATGTTGCAGCTTATGGAGGAGCAAACAGACATGTTGAGGCATCTGGCTGAGGTGCAGAAAAGGCAGCTAGACCTTAGAGTCCCACGGCACTCAGTGATGAACCAGCTGCCCTCCTCACCCAGTTCCACAACCTCCTATCCCAGACGTCCATAGCTTTGACTGCTAGCCAAGGCACTTGTAATAAGCTATGTGTGCTTGCCCCTCCCCCCGTGTTATCAGGCCCTTAGACCCGGGTTATCATTGCTATTCATTGCTTTCTCTGTTCAGTGTTTGTTAGGGTAATAAAAATGCGTGGATTGAGGACAAGAGGCTCTTTATTCACTGTGCACCCTGAGGTTGGTGTGGGTTTAGTTTACAGAGCAGTACAGGCGAAAAAGGGGGCAGCTTGGTAAGGAACAACACACAGAACTGTCACATAAGTGTTGGATCATTCTTGAAACTGGTTTTCAAAGCCTCTCGGAGACGCAGTGTGCCTTGATGTGCTCTTCTTATTGCTCTGGTGTCTGGCTGCTCAAAATGGGCTGCCCGGCAATCTGCATCAAACCTCCCCCTCCCCCCACCCACCATAAACTTTTCCCCCTTACTTTCACAGATATTATGGAGCACACAGCGAGCAGCAACAACAATGGGAATGTTGCTTTCACTGAGGTCTAACCTAGTGAGTAAACTGTGCCAGCACCCCCTTAAAGATCCAAAGGCACATTCTACCTCCATTCTGCACTTGCTCAGCCTATGGCTGAACTGCTCTTTACTGCTGTCCAGACTGCCTGTGTACGGCTGCATGAGCCATGGGAGCAAGGTGTAGGCTGGGCCTCCCAGGATAACTAATGGCATTTCAACATCCCCAATGTTAATTTTCTGTTCTGGGAAGAAAGTTTCTTCTTGCAGCTTTCTGAAGAGACTGGAGTTCCTAAAGATGAGCGCATCATGTATCTTTCCTGACCATCCCACGTTGATGTTGGTGAAACGGCCCTTGTGATCCACTAGCGCTTGCAACACGATTGAGAAGTACCCTTTCTGGTTTAGGTACTGGTTGGCAAGGTTGTCTGGTGCCACAATAGGGATACGTGTTCCGTCTATCGTCCCACCACAGTTAGGGAACCCCGTCGCTGCAAAGCCACCCACTCTGTCCTGCATGTTTCCCAGAGTCATTACCCTTCTTAGCAGAAGTGAATTCATTGCCCTGGCTACTTGGATCACAGCAGCCCAGACGGTAGATTTACCCACTCCAAACTGATTCCCAACTGACCAGTAGCAATCTGGCATTGCAAACTTCCACAGGGCTATCACCACTCACTTCTCAACTCTCAGAGCAGGTCTCATTTTGGTATTTCTGCACTTCGGGGCTTGGGAAAGCAATTCGCAAAGTTCCATGAAAGTGGCCTTATGCATTCGAAAGTTATGCAGCCACTGGGAATCATCCCATACCTGTATAACTATGCAGCCCCACCAGTTTGTGCTTGTTTTCTGGGCCCAGAAGTGGTGTTACATTGTGTCAACAAACCCTGCTGTTGCTGCCAGCATTTGCAAATTGCTCCATTCAATGGCTTCCAGCACAGCTATTTGTGTGGCATCACATTCTTCCACACAGCAGATCCTGGCTGGGCTCTGCAAATGCTACAGCCCCAAGTGGGGTCCCTGCTTGCCATGCTATGGCATCTACACGAGCAACCCAGACTTAGAAGCGAAAATGATTGTTTACTGTTGCTTTCAGGGACGGAAGGAAGGATGGAGGGAGGAGGCAAGTGCATCATGGGAAGCTGATGATATGTACCCAAAACAACTCGCGAAAGTGTTTTTGTCCCATCAGGCATCGGGAGCCTAACCCAGAATTCCAATCAGCAGCAGGCACTGAGGGATAGCTGCCTACAGTGCGTCGCTCCGTGAGTCGATGCTAGCCATGGAATGTGCATAGTGGGGACATGCGGCATCGACTTTGTAAAATCAGAGGCTAAATGTCGACTTAAATAAATTCGACCTAATTTCGTCATGTAGACATGCTTAGTCTGCAGTTAGGGGTCTATTGCTAGCAGAGGGAGCCCAAGTACAGACAAAGGAGTGTGTAAACGTACTGCCAGCAGAGGGTGATGGACCACAGATAGTGCACAGCAGAAAAAAAAATTGCCTGTGGAAAAGGCTTCCAGTATGTTTGAAGTCCAAAAGGAGAATAGAAAAATGGCACCTTTTGTGAGCAATGTTGGTGCGTGTGACAAAAACCCGTGAATCACAGGTGGTGCGCCAATCGCCTTGAACATTTTGAGCAATTTGTAACCTGCAATACTTTTCCAGATGGACAAGTTTCAACCTTGCTGACAGGGATAGGTACAGAGGCATATGGACGTCTGTGTGCTCTGTCGTCTCATGCCTGCAATTGCTACGTAGGCCACAATTACTGCAGCAACATGGGAACATTTTTTCCTACCCATTGAAGAAAGCGGATTGATATCAGTTTCTTCAGCGACATAAGGGAAGTGGAAAGTCAGTCGCACAGTTTGTTGCTGCTTTAAGGAAATTGTGAGAGCACTGCCAGTTCGGACAAACATTAAATGATGTCCTGCATAACTAGTTTGTCTCTGGATTATGCAATTACCAGGCCCAGAAGAAGTTATTGACTGTACCAGCGCTTACATTCAAGAAAGCTGTTGAAGTAGCAGGTGCAATAGAGATGGCAAAGAAAGAGTCTCTGGAATTTAGTGTGAACAGAGAAACTTCACCTCATGCATCAGAAAGCCAGACGACCATGGGAATTTAAATAATTTCTCTGTGACCATTATGTGCAAACTACACATGCTGAGAAGGATTCCTGGGCACCTTAAGTTATTTTCAGAAAGTGCCAGAAGGAAGGACACATCACTGTGACCTGTCGCACAGTTCAAAATCAGCAAAATAGAGTAATGATACATCCAAGAAAAGATCTATGATGACAGAATGAGGGAGGCAACCTAGTGACAGAGGATGTGGAAAAAGCTAAGGTACTCAATGCTTTTTTTGCCTCTGTCTTCACGAACAAGGTCAGCTCCCAGACTACTGCACTGGGCAGCACAGCATGGGGAGGAGGTGACCAGCCCTCTGTGGAGAAAGAAGTGGTTCGGGACTATTTAGAAAAGCTGGACGAGCACAAGTCCATGGGGCCGGATGCGCTACATCCGAGAGTCCTAAAGGAGTTGGCGGATGTGATTGCAGAGCCATTGGCCATTATCTTTGAAAACTCATGGTGATCGGGGGAGGTCCCGGACGACTGGAAAAAGGCTAAAGTAGTGCCCATCTTTAAAAAAGGGAAGAAGGAGGATCCTGGGAACTACAGACCAGTCAGCCTCACCTCAGTCCCTGGAAAAATCATGGAGCAGGTCCTCAAGGAATCAGTTCTGAAGCACTTAGAGGAGAGGAAAGTGATCAAGAACAGTTAGCATGGATTCAACAAAGGGCAAGTCATGCCTGACTAATCTAATTGCCTTCTATGATGATATAACTAGCTCTGTGGATGAGGGGAAAGCAGTGGACATGTTGTTCCTTGACTTTAGCAAAGCTTTTGACACCATCTCCCACAGTATTCTTGCCAGCAAGTTGAAGTATGGGCTGGATGAATGGACTATAAGGTGGATAGAAAGTTGGCTAGGTTGTCGGGCTCAACAAGTAGTGATCAATGGCTCCATGTCTAGTTGGTAGCCGGTATCAAGTGGAGTGCCCCAAGGGTCGGTCCTGGGGCCGATTTTGTTCAATATCTTCATAAATGATCTGGAGGATGGTGTGGATTGCACCTCAGCAAGTTTGCAGATGACACTAAACTGGGAGGAGAGGTAGATATGCTGGAGGGTAGGGATAGGATACAGAGGGACCTAGACAAATTAGAGGATTGGGCCAAAAGAAATCTGATGAGGTTCAACAAGGACAAGTGCAGAGTCCTGCACTTAGGATGGAAGAATCCCATGCACCGCTACTGACTAGGGACCAAATGGCTCGGCAGCAGATCTGCAGAAAAGGACCTAGGGGTTACAGTGGACGAGAAGCTGGATATGAGTCAACAGTGTGCCCTTGTTGCCAAGAAGGCCAATGGCATTTTGGGATGTATAAGTAGGGGCCTTGCCAGCAGATCGAGAGACGTGATTGTTCCCCTCTATTCGACATTGGTGAGGCCTCATCTGGAGTACTGTGTCCAGTTTTGGGCCCCACACTACAAGAAGGATGTGGAAAAATTGGAAAGAGTCCAGTGGAGGGCAACAAAAATGATTAGGGGGCTGGAACACATGACTTATGAGGAGAGGCTGAGGGAACTGGGATTGTTTAATCTGTGGAAAAGAATGAGGGGGGATTTGATAGCTGCTTTCAACTACCTGAAAGGGGGTTCCAAAGAGGATGGATCTAGACTGTTCTCAGTGGTAGCTGATGACAGAACAAGGAGTAATGGTCTCAAGTTGCAGTGGGGGAGGTTTAGGTTGGATATTAGGAAAAACTTTTTCACTAGGAGGGTGGTGAAACACTGGAATACGTTACCTAGGGAGGTGGTGGAATCTCCTTCCTTAGATATTTTTAAGATCAGGCTTGACAAAGCCCTGGCTGGGATGATTTAGTTGGGGATTGGTACTGCTTTGATCAGGGGGTTGGACTAGATGACCTCCTGAGGTCCCTTTCAACCCTGATATTCTATGATTCATGAGAACCTAAGAAAGGATCAAAGTTGGAAATTCATAATGTGGAAGAAGACAAGAGCTGTAGTGACACTGGCCAAGACTTAGCATTCAGGGGTGGCCAACCTGAGCCTGAGAAGGAGCCAGAATTTACCAATGTACGTTGCCAAAGAGCCACGGTAATACGTCAGCAGCCCCCCATCAGCTCCTCCACCCCCACTCCCAGCGCCTCCCACCCACCGGCACCCCCACCCATCAGCGCCTCCTCCTCCCTCCCTGCACCTCCTGATCAGCTGTTTCGTGGTGTGCAGGAGGCTCTGGGGGAGTGGGGAAGGAGCGAGGGCATGGCAGGCTCAGGGGAGGGGGCGGAAAGGGGTGGAGTGGGAGCAGGGGTGGCAGAGCCAGGGGTTGAGCAGTGAGCACCCCCCGGCACGTTGGAAAGTTGGCGCCTGTAGCTCCAGCCTCAGAGTCGGTGACTATACGAGGAGCCACATGTTAACTTCTGAAGAGCCACATGTGGCTCCGGAGCCACGGATTGGCCACCCCTCACATGTGTTATCAGAAGCTGGAGTCAGAGAAGGCATCTGGGTTATACCCTTGATCCAAGGAGTTCATACAAGAATGGAGCTTGATGCTGGAGCTGCTGTTTCACAGATTTCTTCATTTACCTATTAACAGACTTTGTCACAAGTTCCCCTTGAAGAAACCTCCATGGTTTTGAAGACTTATACAGGAGAAAGGTTCGCCAGTTTGGTTTACCATTACAGTAGGAGAGTGACAATGGACCTCAATTCTGTTCTGAAGAATTCCAGAGGTTTCCAGCTTCAATGGAATGAAATACAGAAATTCAGCTCCTTACCATCTTGCTACAAATGGATGAGCAGAATTCTTTGTACAAACACTTATGTATGCCTTAAAAGGTAACAAGTCTATTCTAAGTTAGCAGTAGTTGGGCAATTTCTTGTTTGTTTACAGGAATACACTACATGCTACTACCCAGGATCTCTGAACTCTTTTTTTGAAGTGATCTTTATGTACCTGTTGGGGCCTGCTATATCTTGATGTTGCCTCACATGTAGCTATGCAAATTGATCAATGACGTGAGACTTATAATAATTCTTATCAAGTCAGAGACTTATTGGGGATTCACAACTATGGTTAAGGAATGAAATGAGTACCTGGAGAACTTGTAAAATGCATGGCACCTGTTTTGGTTGTGGTAAAACTTTGCAAATTCCTAATTTTTAACAACACAGCGGAAGAAACTTTGGTATAAGATCCAGTTGATTCCTTACCACTGACTGTTCCTGTTGGTCAGGACAGGGCTGCACCACAATCACCATATTTTTTCCAAAGAGAGTGTGAAAACCAGTTGTGTGCCTCAATTTATAAATTGTTTAGTTAGTGAGTTGCTATTCTAGGGAAGAATAATCACTTGCAATTTAAGAGTCCACCCACAGCTCTTAGTTAGGTTTTATGTTTGTAATCAGAGTCTGGATGAGCTCTCCCCTGACATCTAGTGATGAGCTGTGGAAAATGACTTCAGAAGCTGATCTCGTTTGCATGGACACCCACCCTGCCTAGGTTGAGCACCTAGGCAGGGTGGGTGTGTCCATGCAAATGAGATCATGATGGGACTGCTTGCCCAAATGATCACTTGTGGCTAGTGTTGGATCTCTAGTCCCCTTGTTATTGGGGCAGGAGTAATAAAGTGTTGTTATCCTTGTTGTGCAAAATGAGGGCAGCAGAACTGTACCTAGCATACCTCAATGGAAGGACTCAACCTCAACTGAACAACACTCGCTAGGCAGGGGACATGGGTTCCAAACCCAAATTTGGGTGGTCTGTTTAAGATATTGAGATGCTATTTGACCTTTCCCTATAGTACAATAAAAGAGCTAATTTAGACTCCCTTGAAAGTTTTGTTATATGCTGGAGAGCTGAAATCACTGATACCTAGATCTGAGTATTAGATCTACTTTAAGACAATGTCTCTGTTGCAAGAGACTCACTAGCAGCTGAAATTACTAAGAGCTGTGTTAAGGGGCAGGGGCCCTAACAACATCTTGGCCAGCTGGTAGAGAGGGCCAGAGCAGAGCCCTGCAGAGGTATAGCAATCAGCTATTGGAGTGATGAGCAAGTGTCTGAGCAATGTAGTGTGTGAGGTGCCTCCTTACCTGTCTTCTACGCAGGGTAGGAGGTGAACTCTGCAGATGAACATCTGAACTCTAGGGCTGCGCTGGCCAAGGACAGCAACTGTAAGTGTAGTACAGAGAAGGGACAGGTATGTTAAAGGGACTCTTGGGTTGCTGCACTTAAGAGCCTGAGGGGAAAAGGACACTGCCCAACTTACTTGGGGGATGGGTCTTTTGCTCATGGTTTGTGTTGATGAGCCCTAGTTGTGGTGTTTTCCCAAATTAATGCTGAGTTAATTCCCTCCTTTTATGAAAAGTTTTTGCGACACTCGGTGGGGTGAGGGCTCAAACCGGTTTTGTGTTGTATTGTTGAAAAGGAACCCCTAGATACTGAACCCGACCCTGGTTGCTGCTGGCTTCACCTGGCAGAAGGGTTACATGTTTATTGTAAACAATAATGTTTATATGTTTGAAAAGTTTTTTAAAGTAGGGTGGAGGGATGTGATGTCCTGTCCCTTTAAGTGTTTGAGCACAACCCCCTTCCCAGTGCAAAACATCCCTTTCCTGTTAGTTTCAGTTTTGCAGCCAGAACAATAAAGCAAGCACAGAAGACAGCTATGTGTCCAACAGCTCCCTCTGTGTCTGTCTGTCTGTCTCGTTCTCTGCTGGCTCCAGAAATATGATATTTATCTTCATGTTTCCATCCTGTTTTGTTTCTAGGCTCAAAGTAAGCAGTGTGTTAAGTCAGGCAACAATCTTAGTGATGGTTGAGCACTATTAACCATTGTCCTTATGGTGGGGCCAGATTGTACTGCTGGCGATCCATTCAGTGAGGGGTACTCCATGCACAGAGCTCTCCTCCTCTGTGGGGAAGGAGGGTTCTGATGCCTCTATGGCCCTCTCCCAGAACCCTGCTGAGTTCTCTTTGCATGGTCTGGGGTCGACATGATCAAAGAAGTGGAGCTGGGGAAGGAGGGTGCAGGTCAAAGCTGTGGGAGTTACCCATCATTCCTCCACCTGAAGCCCCAGAGAACTTACATGGAAATGGTAACAAAACTCCAGGGTGGAAATTCCATCCCTACAGGGGACAGCTGCAGTCAGGGAGTGTCAAGGTTCCTCCCCCACTCTGAACTCTAGGGTACAGATGTGGGGACCTGCATGAAAACCTCCTAAGCTTATCTTTACCAGCTTAGGTCAAAACTTCCCCAAGGTACAAAATATTACCCCTTGGACAGGCCGCTACCACCACCAAACTAATACTGGTTACTGGGGAAGAGCTGTTTGGACGCGTCCTTCCCCCCAAAATACTTCCCAAAACCTTGCACCCCACTTCCTGGACAAGGTTTGGTAAAAAGCCTCACCAATTTGTCTAGGTGACTACAGACCCAGACCCTTGGATCTTAAGAACAATGAACAATCCTCCCAACACTTGCACCCCCCCTTTCCTGGGAAATGTTGGATAAAAAGCCTCACCAATTTGCATAGGTGACCACAAACCCAAACCCTTGGATCTGAGAACAATGAAAAAGCATTCAGTGTTTTACAAGAAGACTTTTAATAAAAAATAGAAGTAAATAGAAATAAAGAAATCCCCCCTGTAAAATCAGGATGGTATATATCTTACAGGGTAATTAGATTCAAAAACATAGAGAACCCCTCTAGGCAAAACCTTAAGTTACAAAAAAGATACACAGACAGAAATAGTTATTCTATTCAGCACAATTCTTTTCTCAGCCATTTAAAGAAATCATAATCTAACACATACCTAGCTAGATTACTTACTAAAAGTTCTAAGACTCCATTCCTGTTCTGTCCCCGGCCAAGACGACTACAGACAGACCCCTTGTTTCTCTCCCTCCTCCCAGCTTTTGAAAGTATCTTGTCTCCTCATTGGTCATTTTGGTCAGGTGCCAGCGAGGTTACCTTTAGCTTCTTAACCCTTTACAGGTGAGAGGAGCTTTCCCCTGGCCAGGAGGGATTTCAAAGGGGTTTACCCTTCCCTTTATATTTATGACAGGGAGGGTCTCTGGCATCATGGAACTAAGGGACCACTGAAGCCTCTGTGGGCTACACAGCTTTAGCACAGATAGTCATGGCCTCCTACAGATCCCCTTGGGAACCACCAAGCTTGGGGTTGGGGCCCCATGTCATTTATCCCACTGAAGCAACTCCTCAGCAGTATGCTTCAGGGGAATCTAACTTCAATTTCCTCTTCAAAGTCCCCTCTATCATCTCCTGTAGGAGGGGACAAATTGGCCAAGTGTTATTAAAAATATATAACCTCCAATTAATTGGTCATCTGAACAACAAAGAGAACAAGCCTTAGGTGTCCCTGTGTGCTTCAAAGTGGATTATACTGAATAAAAAAAGAATCAAGATAAGGCTGTTACAAGTTATCTTATTAAACCCAACCTTCCAAACCTTTTACAGTATTGCATTTCCATTACCAAGCTGATGAATGATCTTAGAGGCAACTTCAGCTCCAAATTCGTTCTGTTAATACCTTTACTTTTAATTGTATATTGCAGCCCTGGGCAACTTTATATGAAAGGGGAGCCAGAATTAATGGCAAGTAATACAACTTCACTGTGCTTTCACACACTTTGGATTTTTACCACTTTATTACAATTTTAGTAATAGCCGTACATCTGAGATGAAGCCCAGCTAGACTGTACAGCTGGGTGTGTAGCCTGGCTTTTACCTAGCTGTGGGACTGTATAAAAGGAGATAACAAGCAAGACAGAGGTAGAATGTGCCCGTGGAAGATAATGAACTGAGTGGAGTTGAGATGGTGATATATTGTATCCAGTGGGGGGGAATTTCGGACTGGGAGGAGGTGATGTCAGATTTCAGATTAATGCATTAAACTGTATCAATAGGCTTAGCAGAATTTGATTTTTATTGTTTTATAATTTTGATGGAAAATATATTTATTTTTAAGCATTTTTAAAATGTTTATCTATTTAAATTTTCACAGTTGCTGTGTATGGGGAGACTTTGGCAAACCAATAAAGTGCCTGAAACCACTATGGCTTATTGCTAAAAGCAGCCAAGTCAGCAGGCTCTAAATTGGCCATTTTCAGCAGTCTCAGTTTAACCAAGGCGGGGGGGAGGGGACGCCTTGGGTGGCACAGAGAGGGCAGCTTGACCCCACGTCCTTCCTGTTAAGAATTGTGTTGAAGTTGCTGATACATGCATTTTGGAAGAGCAGGATGTGCCCCAGGAATGTCTATTGGGGCCTCAAGATCGAAAACTCTGGAAAAACCCACACCTGGTTAATCGATAATCAGAAGAAACCTCTTGCTTGACCATTGAAACTGCTTAGTTAACAAGTTTGCTTTAAGGGACATGTCATTCTATTGCTAATGTATAAATAAGGGGGGAAAGTTTGAGGTGGTGGGACTCTTCAGGACTGGACTCTCCCTCTGGATGCATCTTGTGTTCCCCACCGGCAGACGGGCTGCTGCTATGCCACTCGAGAGCCACACTCAGCTTTGGTAATTATCGAGGGTTGGGGGTGTTTTAATAACCTGCTGCAGACATGTGTATAAGTACTTATGACTAAGTAAAGGTTAGCTTTAAGTGAAAGTACTCTTGTGTTGTCCTGTTTGTGCCAGCCATCTATTGGTCAGACGGCCGTGAATCCCCTGATTTATTTCCTGACACCACCTCACACAGAGTAAGAGTTACCAAGAGCTTTGGATTGGAAGAACCCCAGGTAACAGCTGGAAATCATGGGAGTGTCATACAATAATTATTTAAGGACAGACCTTGAGATCCAAAAAGTGAACATTTTATAACAGTTAAAACATAAATCATCAACATCATATGTCAAAATATACAAGTAAACATCCTTAACTCAAATTCTAATAAGCTCTCATGCAGCGTTTTTCTAACTTTACCTAGCTGTAAATTTCTATTATTATTGATGGACATTTTTTTCATTGGCTTGTACGTTAATGGCAAAATCGACGTTTACCAACATTTACCAATGAAAATCTAATCCTATGTCTCAGATATTAATTGTCTTAGGGAACAATGAGACACAGGTGAGAAGCCATCAAGCCTTTGCAAGAGCATCCTACTCAGCATTTCATGTCTGGCTAGATTGCGACTTGGCCCGTACAGCCACTCAAGGGATTGAAAATTCCCCTTACATCCCTGCATGAGCTCCTTGGACCCTGGGACTGAGCTGGGAGGAGTATGCCCATAGTGTGAGCTTGCTGACTTTCCTTCCTGAGCAGGTAGGCAGGAGAATGGGCAGACCTCTGCTTCAGCTCCCCCTCTCCTTCCTCTGACACACGGGATGTGGTAATTTGCTGACGGTATAAGCCAGCAGCAAGTTACCAACCACCCATCCCAGAAGCAAGGCGGAAGCAGAGGAGGCATGGTGATGCTGAGATGTGGTTCTGAGGCACAATGCTTCCTGCGTTAGTGCAATTTACCCACCACCCTTTCCTCAAGGTTGCTTCTTAAGTCACTGTCTAGTCCCTTACTTATTTTTTAGTGCTCTGTTCTGCTCTGTCTTCAAATTAAAACAAACAAGCAACATGGCCACATGAACAAACCACCACCACTTTTAGATCCTGGTCATTTTCAGAGCTAATTGAGCTACTTATTTCAAATAACATTGTTACAAATGTGGCTCTTTTCTGGTTAGCAAGCAGTTCACAAACTGACTCTGCTTTCTGGGAAACGATTTGTGATTCCCAAGCGCTGGCCAAATAGTTAACATGAAAGAATTCTCAGCACCTGGGGATTTGTCAGCCGTTTTGCATATACTGTTCATATAGTAGTTGTGGTAGGAGACTGGTCACCCTAAGTCATGAGGTATTGCTTCTCCTCCCTGATTGGGTGACAAACTTTGTAAGCAGGAGAAAAGCAAAATAACAGACCAGTCAGTATAAAACAACCATTAATGTTAAAATTGATGAAAATGTGGGCACAAATTTTCACAAATACCTGTGCAGTCCTGAGAATACTTGTGAATAATAATACTCACAAACCCCAGTGAACTTGAACGTGGCCCTTTATTTATGAAAATATTCCTGAATCACTTTTCTTACTAATCAACCAAGTGGAGATAGAAAAGCCTTATCACAATCCAGTCCCTGACATAGTCTGTATCTGTATCTTTGTAGCACCATGTTTTCTTGTTCTTATTCAATAGCAAGTCCAAATAAAGGAAAAATAAATTCAAAAATTGGAGACTTTCAAAGTCAACAAGGAGATTTAGTCACTAACTCCCTTTGAAATGAAGCAGAACTGTGTGTCTAAATCCCCTCATCCACTTTTAAAATAATCACCCAAAATGTTTTGAATTTCTATAAAATTGCATGAATATTTCCGATAGCCCTGCTGAGAGTTTTGACCCGGGAATTTTCATTCCACGTTCTCTTCTGTTTCTCCCCCTTCATGGTCCCTCTTGGCATTCCCCTGATGTGCCAAGTGATGTGTTTTCTTATATCAGATACAGCCACTTCACATCACATTAGCCCAAGTTTAGGGGTGATCAACTGATGTTGTAGAGAGACAAAAGGCCTCTCTGCAGCCCCACAATCAGATCCACTTCTCAGATCATCAGTTAAAGGTCAGGCATGAGTTAGTGAGGAAAAACTCTATGACATGCTGGTCTGATAGTATTACTACGGCTTACACTTCGACCTGGGGTTGGTGATATGTCAGCTGTGCCACTCTGTTCACAGAAGTGAAAGACCAATAATGAGATTAGCTATTACCAAGTAAAGACTGTATCTAAAGTAGAGTTTGGTAGATCAGCATTGGCAATGACTTTGTACATTTTTGGTGCAAACTAGGGTATTCTGATGCCACTGCTCAACTAGGAAAGGCAGCTAAAGACTTGTACATGTGGGGTGAAGTATGTTAGTTTTGTTGTTGCGATCAGGCCTCTGCAAAGCCATCCCATGTGGAACGGGCTGGCTCATCCCTTCTGCAGAAAAACTCACAGCCTATTTCAATGAGCCACTGGGCCCACCACCAAACCCCATGGATCTCTTAGGAGCTACACAGATCCCAGAGGGAATAGTAGGAGGCCAGGCTGATGTGCCCAAAGTCCATGTGCCTCTACTGTAACTCTGATCCCCAACAGTTCTGGCCCCAGTCCCTTGCAGGGCAGTTTTACTGAAGACATGCTGCCAGCACATTCCCCTAGCCAGGATGCCTCTGGAAGGGGGAACCCAGTCACGAAGGGAGCTCCATGTTAAAAATGATACAGCCTCAGGTTGCGTTATCTCTTCCTTGTAAACGCCACTGGGCTGATAAGGCACCAATATACATCTGACCGTGACCTGCGCACTCCTCCTGAGCGTGCCCAGTACCCTTCTTTCCACAGAGCCCTTTGCAGGATCAGAGGCAAGGGGAGGTTTCTGTCATGGAGATAGCTTAGGGAGTGCTAGCAGTGAGCAGAAATTTTGTCCCCATGAGTTCCTTGTGCCCTCTCCCCACAGGTGTACCCACACAAGGGCCTGTTGCAATCTGCCCCTCAGCAGATTATATCCATCCCGTCTTCTTTATCCACTCTTTTGTTAGTGCTTACAAAACCTTCCAACAGGTAAGAAGCCTGATTCAACCTTATCAAGGCTATGCTGCCTTGTCCCTATCCCATCAAACTAATCTCCACCCTTTCCGGCTCTGCCTTTAAAGGTGTCAGCAGCCAGTACCAAAACAACTGAAAAGATGAGTTCAGCATGGCATTGAGCACTCTCCAGTCCTCAGATGTAGCAGCTGCTGTTAATGGAGTGTAAAAGCTCAGATAAGTCAAGCCTTGGTTTTTACACAACTCTCAGGTGAACAGACCACCTGGTCCTTGTGTTTTTATTGCAATTTAGCTTCTCAAGATGCTCCTCGCTCTTTGTGACAAATATGACTACGGCTTAGAGCAGTGGCTCCCACACTTATTTGATTGAGCCCCTCTTCCTTGTGTCTGTAGCAGTTTGGGTCCCCCCTCCCGCCACATAAGTACCTACACCAATAAAAATAAATCAAGATGCAACTCTCACTAAATACGCAGAACAGTAAGGCATTGATTCAAACAGAGCCATTTAAGTATATAGTAACATTAATTTTAAGTGAGATGCTGCTTACTGCCATCACACTGTTGGTACTAGTGTCATGGGGGCACACCTTTTTTTTTTAAGCAGAGACCTTCCACGATTTGCACGAATGAGCCAACAAGCCATTGTATTAAGAGCAAAAGCAAAACTTCGATTGTGGTCGATGCTGACAATTAAATGTGCACACCGCATCATAGCAAATGGATTAACGTACAGATGGCAACGACTTGGCATAAGGCTAGGCAAGCTTAACAGAAATCCATCAAAATGCACAGTGCCATCCGAGGACCTGGTGTGTCGGGAGGAATCAGCTTTGTTAGTTATTCATTGCTGGGGGTAAAATGTGTGCTGGACACTTTTTTCGCCTAAAGCTTCACACACACACACACACATTCCATGCCCCCCACTGAGGGGCCTACCCATCAGTTTGAGAACCTCTGACTTAGAGTACAGACAATGGTTCCTATCCGGAGTTGTCACTTTATGCTGCCTTCATAACACATTCCTCATAGCGCTTGTGACAAGGTGTTGTCATAAGTGTAAAGCCCTCTTGAGACATGCAGCAGGGTGTTGAGTTAGTCTCTTGATCTACCCTGTGCTTAGATATTGGAGCCCGGCATGGAAATACTGCCCTATTCCTGCTGACTCACAATGGACCTGTGGTGTGTTAACTCCACCCCAAGGAGCGGGAGTGGGTCTATGGGAGAGAGAACTAGGGTTGGGGACAGAGAAGTCCTAGAGGGAAACACTAGGAGCCATCTAACTTTTGAGGAAAAGGCAAGGGAGCCTCGGTATGTTTTGTGCAAGAATGGTTAAAGATGCAGCCTGTTTACAGAGCCAAAGCACCCCGCAAGGATCCTCTTCTCACTAGGCCTATGAACACGACAGGGATACACATGGGCCGCCAGCGGGAGGTCTGTGCTCCAGCTGAAGCTACCTGGCAATCCATATCCGTGAGAGTGGGATGCCTGAAAAGTGAACTCCTGAAACATTCCTCACTTCTCAATGGTTGAGCGAGCACAGCCATACTTTAGAAAGGGAAGGAGAAGAAATAGAAACAGAAGGATGTTCTGGGAAAAGACATCAGCTATATAGCTGAGGGGAGCTCTGTTGTGGGTGGTTTATTTTGTTGCAAGCACGCCAGCTGTGTAAACTGGCTGAATTTGGCTCTGCATCTCTAGGCAAAGGCAAGGTTTCATTGTTACTTTGTTTTACGTTTATACACTAGCAAAACTATAGAATCATTCTTACATACAGGGAAAACTTTTCTTTCAAGAGACAAAAAAAGAGCTGCAAAGTGTCTCTCTTCAGCCCTCTGCAATATTTTATGCCTCTTATACTATGGAGGATTGTACTTCTACCAGTTTAAAAATAAATGCCTAGATTCCTAAGAAATTCACCTTGGAAATGATATAGAAATGTAATAGAGTTCTGTTGAAATTACTCAGAAAACCTACAGCATTAAATGGAGAACGTTATCCCTTTTACAGGATTTTTGAATTACCCGATACAATTCTAGAGCAGGGATATAATTTTTTGTTAAATGCTACAGGATGGTGCTTTACTTATGCAATCTTCAAGGACGTGATGCTGAGCCATTGTTTAGGGCAAAGCGGGGTCCCACAGGGGTCTGTACTGGGGGCCAGTGTTGTTCAACATATTCATAGATATATGGAAAAAGGGGTGACGTGAAGAGGCAAAATTTGCAGACGATCAAAATTACTCAAGACAGTTAAGTCCAAAGCTAACAGCAAAGGGTTACAAAGGGATTTCACAAAACTGGGTGACTGGGTGACAAAATGGCAGCTGAAATTCAATGTTGATAAGTGCAAAGTAATGCACATGGCAAAATATAATCCCAGCTATACAGACAAAATGATGGGGTCTAAATTAGCTGTTACCTGTCGAAAAAGAGATCTTGGAGTCATTGTGGCTATTTCTCTGACAACATCTACTCAATGTGCAGAGGCAGTCAAAAAAGTGAACAGAATGTTAGGAACCATTAGGAAAGGGAGAGATAAGACTGAGACTGTTCTGCTCAGAAATGAGGTGACAAAGGGGGGATATGATAGAAGTCTATACAATCATGACTGGTGTGGAGAAAGTGAATAAGGAAGTGTTATTTACCCCTTCACATAACACAAGAACTAGGGGTCACCCGATGAAATTAATAGGCAGCAGGTTTAAAACAAACAAAAGGAAGTACTTCACACAATGCAGTCAAACTGTAGAACTCATTGCCATGGGGATGTTGCAAAGACTGAAGTATAACTGGATTCAAAAAATAATTAAATAAGTTCATGGAGAATGGGTCTATCAATTATTAGCCAATATGGTCAGGGCTGCAACCCTATGCTCCGGGTGTCCCTAAACATCCAACTGCCAGAAGCTGGGACTGGACAACAGGGGATGGATCATTCGTAATTGCTCTGTTCTGTTCATTTCCTCTGAAGAATCATAGAATCATAGAATCATAGAATATCAGGGTTGGAAGGGACCCCAGAAGGTCATCTAGTCCAACCCCCTGCTCAAAGCAGGACCAATTCCCAGTTAAATCATCCCAGCCAGGGCTTTGTCAAGCCTGACCTTAAAAACCTCTAAGGAAGGAGATTCTACCACCTCCCTAGGTAACGCATTCCAGTGTTTCACCACCCTCTTAGTGAAAAAGTTTTTCCTAATATCCAATCTAAACCTCCCCCACTGCAACTTGAGACCATTACTCCTCGTTCTGTCATCTGCTACCATTGAGAACAGTCTAGAGCCATCCTCTTTGGAACCCCCTTTCAGGTAGTTGAAAGCAGCTATCAAATCCCCCCTCATTCTTCTCTTCTGCAGGCTAAACAATCCCAGCTCCCTCAGCCTCTCCTCATAACTCATGTGTTCCAGTCCCCTAATCATTTTTGTTGCCCTTCGCTGGACTCTCTCCAATTTATCCACATCCTTCTTGAAGTGTGGGGCCCAAAACTGGACACAGTACTCCAGATGAGGCCTCACCAATGTCGAATAGAGGGGAACGATCACGTCCCTCGATCTGCTCGCTATGCCTCTACTTATACATCCCAAAATGCCATTGGCCTTCTTGGCAACAAGGGCACACTGCTGACTCATATCCAGCTTCTCGTCCACTGTCACCCCTAGGTCCTTTTCCGCAGAACTGCTGCCTAGCCATTCGGTCCCTAGTCTGTAGCTGTGCATTGGGTTCTTCCGTCCTAAGTGCAGGACCCTGCACTTATCCTTATTGAACCTCATCAGATTCCTTTTGGCCCAATCTTCCAATTGGTCTAGGTCCTTCTGTATCCTATCCCTCCCCTCCAGCGTAACTACCACTCCTCCCAGTTTAGTATCATCCGCAAATTTGCTGAGAGTGCAATCCACACCATCCTCCAGATCATTTATGAAGATAAATCTCGCAGTGGCCACAGTCAGAAGACCGGATACTGAGCTAGATGATCCCTTGGTCTGATGCAGTGTGGCCATTCTAATGTTCTTGTGTAAAAGCTATTGCTAAAAGTCTTATAGTTTATTTTTCCTCTCCTGACTCCCTCTTTCCAGCCTGGTGCCTTTAGAACTATTTACTCACCTAATTATCTTGACCAGAATCCTGCCGTCTAGGACATTCAGTCTATCCATAGTACTTGGAGAGTTCTAAGAACTGGCTAATGTGACAGGTCATAGAACAAGGGCCTGATTTTTATCTTGCACTACTGTAAATTAGGAGTGACTCCATTGACGATCGTGGAGTTCATCACGTCAGTAAAACCAGGGTGAGATCAGAATCAGGACCCATATCCTTTTGAGGTGGTAGTCTGTGCACCTAGCCCCAGCCCCTACACGTAAACATAAACACACATATACACACACAATTGTGTGGCCTGGATGGTAAAGTCAGCGAAAGCCCTAGCCAGGAGGCATGAAAGGAGCAGCAAAGTGCACGCTACAGTACATTCTTACAGGATCCTTGGTTGGCCAGAGTCCCTTCTTTTTTGATTAAGTGTATAGCAAATTGCTTGACTATACTCACGGTTCAATATTAAAAAAATTCAGGAGACCAAATAGCCTAAGCTTAGTCAGTCCAGAGACGAACCAGTACAATACAAAAAGGAGTCATACATACCACCCTTCTTTGGAAGTGATCGGTCTCTCAGATTTCACCTCAGATAATAAGTCTGCTTTGAAAATATGCAGCTAAGTCTAGCTATATTTATAGCACACCTGTTGTCAAGTTAGAAACCACTCTTTACTTCATCCAAAATTCAACCCACCAATCAGCTTTTTTTCCTGTATCATCCTGTCCCTTCCTTAGCTTTGTTTTGGATACCACATTCCAGGTATCAGTGGGTTGTGACAGCATTCCCTAACTGCACCAGGGTGGACTATTCATACTCATGCTTTGAACAGCTTTTGTATTTGCCTGTTGTGATTGGGGGGAGAGATAGCTCAGTGGTTTGAGCATTGGCCTGCTAAACCCAGGGTTGTGAGTTCAATCCTTGAGGGGGCCATTTAGGGGTCTGGGGCAAAAAATGGGAATTGGTCCTGCTTTGAGCAGGGAGTTGGACTAGATGACCTCCTGGGGTCCCTTCCAACCCTGATATTCTATGATTCTATGACACTTCCCGGGGGTACCAGGGTTGTGTGGCACCTTGCTACCACCTGCCCTTAGCATCAGGAGCCTTATCTGTGTCTCCCATGGGTCAGCTCTCCAACTCCACCAGCCATTATTGGCATTCTTTCATCTGCAAGAGATGGGGAATTTCAGCCTATGATGTAGATGGTTTGCAATGTCTCATGTGACTGAATAGTCCAATCCAAGATTTGCATGATCTTTGGCAGTTATTGCAATTATATGTATCTTGCTTGGGAGCTGCTTGTTTCCTATGGGCTCTTTTCTCTTCAAGCTGCAGGAGCCAGCTTCTGTCATGGACTTGGATACCCTGATGGAAATGATGGTGCTACTTGTTACGATCACTTGCCAAGACTTCCCATTGGTCAAGATCAGTTCCAAATTCCTTCATATCTTGCTTGCATTTGTTTTTGTAGCGAAGCTTGGAACATCCTGTTATTCTTGTTCCCTCTGATAGCTCCCCGTATAGCATGTCCTTGGATATGCATCCATCTTCCAACCTACTCAGATGGTACAACCAGCGCAGTTGTCTTTGCTTGAGCAGGGCTATCACACTTGGTAAATTTGCCCTTTGAAGAACCTCTGGGTTGGTGACTTCAATCTCTCTGGTCACGCAATCACAGACATGAAGGTCGCTATCTTAAAACAAAAAAACTTCAAATCCAGACTCCAGCGAGAAACTGCTGAATTGGAATTCATTTGCAAATTGGATACTATTAATTTAGGCTTAAATAGAGACTGGGAGTGGCTAAGTCATTATGCAAGGTAGCCTGTTTCCTCTTGTTTTTTCCTACCCCCCCCCCAGATGTTCTGGTTTAACTTGGATTTAATCTTGGAGAGTGGTCAGTTTGGATGAGCTATTACCAGCAGGAGAGTGAGTTTGTGTGTGTATGGGGGTGGGGGGGATGTGAGAAAACCTGGATTTGTGCAGGAAATAGCCCAACTTGATTGTCATGCACATTGTGTAAAGAGTTGTCACTTTGGATGGGCTATCACCAGCAGGAGAGTGAATTTGTGTGGGGGGGTGGAGGGTGAGAAAACCTGGATTTGTGCTGGAAATGGCCCACCTGATGATCACTTTAGATAAGCTATTACCAGCAGGACAGTGGGGTGGGAGGAGGTATTGTTTCATATTCTCTGTGTATATATAAAGTCTGCTGCAGTTTCCACTGTATGCATCCGATGAAGTGAGCTGTAGCTCACGAAAGCTTATGCTCAAATAAATTGGTTAGTCTCTAAGGTGCCACAAGTCCTCCTTTTCTTTTTGCGAATACAGACTAACACGGCTGTTACTCTGAAACCTGTCATTATGCAAGGCACTGCATTTAGCCGTATGGAGTGGAAATCTATCAACTGCATGAAAAAACTTGTACAGATACAGACAGAAATCATCTTCCTTTCCAAATGCAAACAGATGGACATCGTACCAAAAGGACCGAAGGTAAAAAATCCATTACAATCTACATACCACACAGACTATGCTGACAGCTTGTGCCACACGCTCTCAAAGAAACTGCGGAATCACCTGATCAACATCCTCTACAGCAAACAGGGAAAGATTAAGAAGGAGCTCTCAAAAATGGATACTCTCATAAAAAACCAACCTTCCACACAAACTTCCTCGTGGCTGGATTTTACTAAAACTAGACAAGCCATTTACAACGCACACTTTGCTTCTCTACAAAAGAAAAAGGACACTAAACTTTCTAAACTACTACATGCTACAAGGGGCCACAGCAATGGTTCCCTCAACCCACCTAGCAATATTGTTAACCTATCCAACTATACTCTCAGCCCAGCAGAAGCAGCTGTTCTATCTCGGGGCCTCTCCTTCTGCCCCTCCATCCCCACGAACATGATACAGTTCTGTGGTGACCTAGAATCCTATTTTCGACGTCTCCGACTCAAGGAATATTTCCAAAATACCTCTGAACAGCATACTAATCCACAGAGGTCTCCCTACCAACACTACAGAAAGAGGGATTCTAGGTGGACTCCTCCTGAAGGTCGAAACAGCAGACTGGACTTCTACATAGAGTGCTTCCGCCGACGTGCACGGGCTGAAATTGTGGAAAAGCAGCATCACTTGCCCCATAACCTCAGCCATGCGGAACGCAATGCCATCCACAGCCTCAGAAACAACTCTGACATCATAATCAAAAAGGCTGACAAAGGAGGTGCTGTCGTCATCATGAATAGGTCGGAATATGAACAAGAGGCTGCTCGGCAGCTCTCCAACACGAGTTTCTACAAGCCATTACCCTATGATCCCACTGAGAGTTACCAAAAGCAACTACAGCATTTGCTCAAGAAACTTCCTGAAAAAGCACAAGATCAAATCCGCACAGACACACCCCTGGAACCCCGACCTGGGATATTCTATCTACTACCCAAGATCCATAAACCTGGAAATCCTGGGCGCCCCATCATCTCAGGCATTGGCACCCTGACAGCAGGATTGTCTGGCTATGTAGACTCCCTCCTCAGGCCCTACGCTACCAGCACTCCCAGCTACCTTCGAGACACCACTGACTTCCTGAGGAAACTTCAATCCATCGGTGATCTTCCTGATAACACCATCCTGGCCACTATGGATGTAGAAGCCCTCTACACCAACATTCCACACAAAGATGGACTACAAGCCGTCAAGAACACTATCCCCGATAATGTCACGGCTAACCTGGTGGCTGAACTTTGTGACTTTGTCCTTACCCATAACTATTTCACATTTGGGGACAATGTATACCTTCAGATCAGCGGCACTGCTATGGGTACCCGCATGGCCCCACAGTATGCCAACATTTTTATGGCTGATTTAGAACAACGCTTCCTCAGCTCTCGTCCCCTAAAGCCCCTACTCTACTTGCGCTATATTGATGACATCTTCATCATCTGGACCCATGGAAAAGAAGCCCTTGAGGAATTCCACCATGATTTCAACAATTTCCATCCCACCACCAACCTCAGCCTGGTCCAGTCCACACAAGAGATCCACTTCCTGGACACTACAGTGCTAATAAACAATGGTCACATAAACACCACCCTATACCGGAAACCTACTGACCGCTATTCCTACCTGCATGCCTCCAGCTTTCACCCTGACCACACCACACGATCCATCGTCTACAGCCAAGCTCTGCGATACAACCGCATTTGCTCCAACCCCTCAGACAGAGACAAACACCTACAAGATCTCTGTCAAGCTTTCTTACAACTACAATACCCACCTGCAGAAGTAAAGAAACAGATTGATAGAGCCAGAAGAGTTCCCAGAAGTTACCTACTACAGGACAGGCCCAACAAAGAAAATAACAGAACGCCACTAGCCGTCACCTTCAGCCCCCAACTAAAACCCCTCCAACGCATTATTAAGGATCTACAACCTATCCTAAAGGATGACCCAACACTCTCACAAATCTTGGGAGACAGGCCAGTCCTTGCCTACAGACAGCCCCGCAACCTGAAGCAAATACTCACCAACAACCACATACCACACAACAGAACCACTAACCCAGGAACTTATCCTTGCAACAAAGCCCGTTGCCAATTGTGCCCACATATCTATTCAGGGGACACCATCACAGGGCCTAATAACATCAGCCACACTATCAGAGGCTCGTTCACCTGCACATCCACCAATGTGATATATGCCATCATATGCCAGCAATGCCCCTCTGCCATGTACATTGGTCAAACTGGACAGTCTCTACGTAAAAGAATAAATGGACACAAATCAGATGTCAAGAATTATAACATTCATAAACCAGTCGGAGAACACTTCAATCTCTCTGGTCACGCAATCACAGACATGAAGGTCGCTATCTTAAAACAAAAAAACTTCAAATCCAGACTCCAGCGAGAAACTGCTGAATTGGAATTCATTTGCAAATTGGATACTATTAATTTAGGCTTAAATAGAGACTGGGAGTGGCTAAGTCATTATGCAAGGTAGCCTGTTTCCTCTTGTTTTTTCCTACTCCCCCCCCCCCCCAGATGTTCTGGTTTAACTTGGATTTAATCTTGGAGAATGGTCAGTTTGGATGAGCTATTACCAGCAGGAGAGTGAGTTTGTGTGTGTATGGGGGTGGGGGGGATGTGAGAAAACCTGGATTTGTGCAGGAAATAGCCCAACTTGATTATCATGCACATTGTGTAAAGAGTTGTCACTTTTGTGGGGGGTGGTGAGAAAACCTGGATTTGTGCTGGAAATGGCCCACCTGATGATCACTTTAGATAAGCTATTACCAGCAGGACAGTGGGGTGGGAGGAGGTATTGTTTCATATTCTCTGTGTATATATAAAGTCTGCTGCAGTTTCCACGGTATGCATCCGATGAAGTGAGCTGTAGCTCATGAAAGCTCATGCTCAAATAAATTGGTTAGTCTCTAAGGTGCCACAAGTCCTCCTTTTCTTTTTGCGAATACAGACTAACACGGCTGTTACTCTGAAACCTGACTTTATCTTGCCATTTGAGTATGTGGCGTAAACAATGTAGGTGGAAACTGTTTAAGCTTTTCTCCTGCTGAGCATAAGTTGTCCATGTTTCCCCACCATACATGAGGGTGCTGAGGATGCAAGCTTGGTACACTAGCATTTTGATCTTGATGGTAAGCTTTGAGTTGTTCTGTGCTCTTTTAGTTACTCTGCTAAAGGTGGTGGCAGCCTTTCCAATGCGAACAATTAGTTCTTCATCCAGTGGGAGTTTGGTGGTCACTTTAGAATCTAAATAGCTGAACTTTTTGGACTACTTCTAGCTTGTTTGCATTTAAGGTAATTGAAGGATCCTGTGGAACCTCCTTCCTAATACAACAGTTTTCTTGACGCTG
Organism: Lepidochelys olivacea; assembly: GCF_965140295.1. Lineage (NCBI taxonomy): Eukaryota > Metazoa > Chordata > Testudines > Cheloniidae > Lepidochelys > Lepidochelys olivacea. The sequence continues at coordinate 20,388,627 of NC_140412.1, read as the reverse complement.
ATGGTGAGAGCAAATGCCTGACAGGCACTTGAAAGGCGATCCGTGAGTTCTTGTAATTTCTTGTAAATTCATTGTGTGCTATGAGGGCACCATCATCAGTGAACAGAAGTTCCCTGATTAGCACCTTTTTTACTTTGATCTTTGATTTAAGTCGGGGCAGGTTGAAGAGTTTCACATCTGATCTTGTGTGGAGATATGCACAGTTCAAGATACCGAGAAGAAGATTCCAAAGAGTGTAGGGGCAAGAACACATCCTTGCTTCACTTCACTTTTCATCTCAAAGCTGTCCAAAGTGGACCCATCAAACTGGACAGATGTTCTCATGTTGTTGTGGAATGAATGTATAAGACTTAATAGGGTTGGTGGGCATTCTATCTTTTCTAGCTTTGCAAATAGATCTGCTCTGTTGACTATGTCAAATGCTTTGGTTAGGTCCACAAAGGTGATGTACAATGGTCAGTTTTGTTCTCTGCACTTTTCTTGGAGTTGTTGCAGAGAAAATATCATGTCTATAGTTGATCTTCCAGACCTGAATCTGCACTGTGTTTCAGGGTAGACACAATTCACCAGCTGTTGTAGGCGACTAAGATGACTTTTGCGAAAGCTTTTCCTGCTACACTTAGAAGTGAGATACCCCTGTAGTTGTTGCAGTCACCCTTTTTGCCTTTATTTTTATACAAAATGATGATGTTTGTGTCACACATCTCTTGTGGTACCTCACCCTCTTTCCAACATTTAAGTAGCAGTTGATGAAGATCTGGTAATAGGCTGTCTTTCCCACACTTGAGGATTTTCCTTGGGATGCCATCTTTTCCAGGAGCCTGGCCACTTGATAGCAAATCAATGGACTTGCTTAGCTCTTCAACAGTGGGATTCACATCTAGCTCTGGCATGACCTGTAGAGTTGGTATTTGGTCCAGTGATTAACTGGTGATGTTTCTTTCTTGTGCGTATAGCTCTAAATAGTGTTCAACCCAACGAGACAACTGCTTGCTTTTATCTGTAATGATTTCACCTCTGCAATTTGAGAGGGGCAACCTTGTTGACAGTGGGACCTTTAGCTTTCTTCAGAGCATCATACATGACTTTGAGCCTTCTGTGTCTGATGCTGTCTGTACCTCTTCACAGACCTTGATCCAGTAATGATTTGCACACCATCCCCTTGCTTGCTGCACCTCAGTTTTTGCATGTCGAAGTCGCACTTTGTTGCTCTCTGTTGGCTTGTTGTTGTGTTCCAGATAGGCTGTGTTCTTAATGTTGATGAGATGTAATAGTTCCACTTCATTTTCTTCAAACCAGTCCTTTTTTGATGGTCTCTTTCCCCTAAATGTAGCTAAAGCTGTTTCATGGATTGCTGTTCTTAAATCTTCCCAAAATTCCTCTGCCTTCTCTGGTAATGGCTTCCCATGCATGCTAAGTTCAAAAGCCTTCACAAACTCCTGGCATTTCCTCTGGTTTTTGGTGTGAATAACATTGATTTTGGGGTTGCTCCTAGGTTTTGCTCTGTGTAGTTTCTTGGCTGTAATCTTCACTTTGCTAATAATCAAGGAGTGGTCAGTGTCACAATCAGCACTATGCAACGTGCGAGTATTCTGCACTAAGGGTAGGTCTTTCCTCCTGACAATAACAAGGTTTAATTGGTGCCAGTGGCCTGATCATGGATGTCACCATGACACTTTGTGTCGATCTTTTCCTGTAAAATATGAATTAGTAATGCACATTTGGTTTTGGGCACAGAATTCAAGAAGTCGTTGGCCATTCTCATTCATCTTGCCAATGCCAAAATGTCCTAGGCAATCTGGCCATGAGTTGTTCTCTGTACCAACGCTTGCATTAAAGTCACTAAGGAGGAAAAGTTGCTCAGTTGATGGTATTCTTTTGACAACTTGATGAGTCATAAAATGTATCCTGCTCCTCGGGGCTTTGAGTGTTGGTGCATAGGCACTAATGATGTTCACAGAACTGATGGTTGTCTGACGTGTAAGTGAGATGATAGGCAATGCAAATGTAATGCCAACAGACCCCGGTCGTCAGCAGGCGGGATTGAACCTGGGGCCTCTGGATCTTAGTGCATGAGCCTCTACCGCATGGCTCTTAGCTAAGGCTGTGGAGCAGACTCCTCTCTCTCTCTCTCGCTCTCTCTCTCTCACACACACACACACACACACATGTTAGCTATAGGGACACTCCAGTCCTTGAGCCCTCTGAGCGTCTCCCTGGATTGTGCAGCCCCTAAACCAGTGAACACTTACAGTATTTGCTGATTCTCTGCTTCCAAAGAAGCAGTATACCCCGGCTTACCAGTTTTACCTCAGATCACCACTCCGCTTAACTCACAACACTTCAATATGTTTATAGTGAAATCACATATACATTTATTTAACAAAGAGATTCAAATAGTAGCGAGTAGAAGTACTGGAAACAACTGGTTACATATAAAATAAAGTCGTAACACATATTCTAGAACCTAGACTTAATCAACAAGATACTTATATGTCTAATAAAGTGTTTCTCACCCCAAATCCCTACAGCACTTTGCAGCCAGACTGGTGGTGACCTTCTTTCATGATACATGCACACCCTCAGTTAGCCATCAAGGGGACCGATTCTGTGTGCCTTTTTGCACTCCAAGATAAACCAGACCAATCCTTTGTTCTTATTCATGAACAGGACACTACCTGCTGTTTGTTTCTTCCTATAGATTTCCACTGTTGTATATTTCACAATCTCTCAATTGCCCTTGGTTTAGTATACCAATAGGCCTACAGGTATACAATACACAATACACACATGGCCAGACAGGGAGCTAGAGGTCATCTTCTCCTGCCTGAAAAGAACATCCCTGAGTAAGTCACCTCCTGCTGACCTACCTTAACTCCAAGACCTTAAAAACATATTTTTTAGTAAAGGTACATAACTTCTGAAATATTAGACAACCAGTGGCTACTGGCTCTTGGCAGAGGCCTCACATGCCACTGTTTGGTGAACTATTATGCAGATATCTGACCCAGGTGATCCCTGTATAACCCTATGCAACTCCTGTGCCCTCTGCCAGTTGGCACCAATGGGTCACTGGGTCACAAGCAGCAGAGTTCAGCTATTACAAAGTATTATGGGATATACCTTTTACCATGAGTGAACAAAAGTGAACAACATTCTGGGAAAGCATAGTTTAGTTCACAGTGCTACAACTTAATGTAACTACTCAACATTCATATATGATATAATGTGTACAATATTAATATCATGTGTATTATGCACATGATATTAATATTGTACACATTATATATCTATTATTATAATTAATACATATATAATAGCTAACATTTTACAGAGGACAAATAGAGCAACATCTCTACTCCCCCTCACTTCGCTGGCCAAGGCAGACTATACATCTAGAAAATGAAAGAAGAGGTTACTACAAAGGAAGAAGGTCAGGTTCTGCAGTAATAAAACCACTGGTATTTTGATGAGGTACTAGGTATACGTGGTGACAGTGTAAATGAGAAAGTTTTCATACAATTACAAGTGAGATTATAAATATCTCATTGAAACATATTGTAAAAATCCTTCACCATAAGAGCTGAGTTGTAAAAACTGTCTTAAAATTCTCTCAGAAAAAAGGAAGTCCCCTTCCAAAGGGCTAACGCTTGGCAGATCTGCTGTAGCAAAACAACTCTCTCCTCATCAGAACCAAAAATTAGAGATGAAAAAGGTTTATAGGGCCATCCAGCTCATCTCCCTGGTAATATAGGATTGTTTCCTTATGGTACATTTGTCTAGTACTTTGTCTAGTCTTAAAGGCTTAAGCGATGGGGCTGCTAACCATTATCCTTGGGATGCTATTCCAATGCCTAATACACCTCATTGTCAAATTTCCTCACACTAACTCCAGATCAACTTGAGTTGAGCAATACGTTTATTTGGGCCAAGAAATTAACATGTGCCACAATCAGAAAGGTGAACTCTTGTGAAGAAAGCAAGCTGGTTGGCGCTCATTCAATTCTTTCAGGGATGTCCTCCAAGGAAAAATCAACACGCTCCAATCTCTTCAACTCAACAGCACTGCTGGCAATGTTGTATGGCAGCGAAACATGGATGAAACAGAGAAGCAACAACTGTCTGTCACAGAGAGGGCGATGGAAAGAAGAATTGGGGGGATTTCAATCCATGTCCAAGTCCCCAATGAAGTGATCAGACAGCAGAGCTGAGTGCAGGACATCGTTGTTGAAAGCAAGAATAGTAAAATGTGATAGGCCGGGTATATAGCGAGGCTCACTGACAATCGATGGACTGCAGCTGTTGCCAGTGGTACCCACGAGAACTGAAATGACCACTCAGCTGACCTCCAAAGAGATGGGAAGATTTTATTGTGAAAAGACATGGCCGCACCTGGTGAAGGAAGGCCAGGATAAGAGAAGATTGGAAGGCGTGTTGTGATCGAGGCAATCTATATGAGGTCTGAAGGACCGATCGATCAAGGTGAAGCTCCAGAGCTCTTTTTACTCTTGCATGGTTTTATGACTGGTCCTTCCTTCTTTGATGCCAATGAACAACCACCCTTTGACAAGCAGAATCAGCCACCTGAGGCCACATCTTTACACATTAGTCAGCAGTTACTCCCACAAGTAGTCCCATTGAAGTCAATGGGAGTAACTGTTCACCAATGTGAGTAAGGAGATGTTACGATCTGGCCCTTGACAAATGCAGTGGGCTCAATTAACCCAATGTTTACATTTGTCAATAGCCAAATTTACAGTGGTACTTTCCTCGTTAAGTACAGACAAAGCTAACTACCACTGCAGCTTGTGTAGGCATACAGGAGCAGCTTTCCTCTAGCTCGAGTAATAATAGCAATGAAATCCTGGGAGCATGGGCATTGGCTGCTTGAGTATGTAGCCAGTTTCCTGGACGGTTCCCAGGCTGCCATGGCCACACTGCTATTGTTGCTCAAGCTAGCACTGATATAGTGAGATCAAACCTAGCTTGGGTATGCCTACACATGCTGCAGTCATATGTCCTGATTTCAGTGTGGACATAACCTTAGTGGCACCCACGGCGTCATTTCCTGTTCCGAAAAGCAAAGTGTAAATGTTAACCTGTTGCACTTGAAAACAATTTTGCAAGAACAATTTTCATTTCAAGTGAGTTGACCAGTGTGTAGTATAGGAACGTGGGCCCTGTTAGTGCAACCCAGATGGTACAAGGCAAAAAGTCATTGAGAGAGCTCAGTATATTTTGCAGTTCAACGCATATTAGTGAATTCAACCCTCCATTTAATTAAATCAGTCTAGTGCAGTGTTGTTTTCCTGCTATGCTGAAGGCCCATATAACCTTTTTCACAGTACACAAACTCAGACAATCATGCACCTCCTTTAGCATGTCATTTGCAGGAATGTTTTACCTCTTGCAGAAGAACAGAGTTTGATGTAGCTTGTTACAGTTTAAATTTTTTTTTTTCCCTGGGGTTTAATACAGACTGCAAAGCAGGGAACAGCTCTGAGTGATTTTTATTTCCTTTAGCTCTAGTAGCATTAAATAAGAAAGAAAATGCAGTGAATTATTAAGGACCCACCAGTGAATTGATATGAAAGATTTCCCCTCTAGGCTCTGAGTTTCCCCATCATCCCTTAAAGGGCTGGATTGTGGCTTGGGCAACAAGCCCCCAAGGATAGTAAGAACATCCCCCATTACACAACTACAATGGCTCCTGAGACCTTGGGTCTGGGTACATAGGAGTAAGTGGGTGCTCTGCTTCTGCTTATTCCCTCCTTGTGCTTGGGCAGGGACTGGATAAGGAGGATGCACAGGAATTGCCATACTGGCCCATCTAGTCCGGTATTCTGACTCAAACAGCATGAGGAAGGTTCAATAAACCCTGTATTTGGCAGTTATGGAATAACCTGCCCCAGGGAACATTTCTTCTTTACCTCCACTAGTTAGCAGTTAGGGATGAGGGTTTATTTTGCTTGGGAAACTCTTGGTTATTCTTAATCCTCAGTGTTATAACTCCTGCTATTCTTATTATACACGTGCCCCAGAGCCTTGAACTCTCACATGCACAATATGCAGTGAGCGGATGTAGGGCATTACTCTGAAGATCAAGAAGCGAGCAGCAAATTCCTATCTCCATGAAGAAGAGGGGATCCAGGAAGGAGTTGTTGTGACCACAATTTCTTCCCTGGGATGCTTCTGGCATGAAGAAGCTACATGGCACCATTTACTATGGACCATGTCCTAGGGACACCATCTAGTCACAGTTCTGCCTTTGCCTCCCTAACCTAACCGACATAATGAGAATAAATGCAAATTGGCAAAGATTTCAGTAGAACAGAAATATTATTTCACTAAAAACAAGAGGACAAATTCATCTCTGGCCCACCCCGCTGATAAATTTGAACAAAATTTTGCGCGTGCACGCACACACATACACACAGTGTGTTAATGGGGTGCTTTCTTTCTTTCCAGTTCTGAAAGTGAGCCAAGCCCTGAAACCTGTCAGTTCTGCCATACTAAGTATAACCTATTACAACACCAATCTTTTCCTACACCTGCTGTCTATAGGGCAAATCCCCTGCACCCATGCCCCCTCTTGTTGATGGTAGATAGACCAAGCAGAGTTTGAGGGAACCATATCTGTAATAACGGATATGAATTTGCTTCCAGATAACTAAACAGAAAACTCAGCTGTCTACGCAATAAACAAATGTTTTCAGACAGCTGGGGCTTCAGCAATGTGAATTGATAGACTTACTGCTTTGATGTGGAACTGCATTTCAACTGTATTTTTCCAGTATTGGAACAAATTATTTTCAAGTATATTTTGTCCTTGAAATGTATGTAGGTTTGATCCTGCAGTCAGTTGGGATATAAGAACCCCAGTGATTGCCCAGGAATTATAATGCTCTCTGCACCACATCAGTGAGATTGAGATTCACCTGCACAGCTACCAATGTGATATATGCCATCATGTGCCAGCAATGCCCCTCTGCCATGTACATTGGCCAAACCAGACAGTCTCTATGCAAAAGAATGAATGGACACAAATCAGACATCAAGAATTGTAACATTCAAAAACCAGTAGGAGAGCACTTCAGTCTCCCTGGACACTCAATAACAGACTTAAAAGTGGCCATTCTTCAACAAAAAAACTTCAGAAACAGACTCCAATGAGAAACTGCAGAACTGGAATTTATTTGCAAACTGGACACCATCAAATTAAGCCTGAATAAAGACTGGGAGTGAATGGGTCACTACAAAAAGTAATTTTCCCTCTGTTGATACTCACACCTTCTTGTCAACTGTTGGGAGTGGGCAACGTCCACCCTGATTGAATTGGCCACATTAGCACTACAAAAAGTAATTTTCCCTCTGTTGATGTTCAATCCTTCTTGTCATCTGTTGAGAATAAGCCACTTCCACCTTGATTGTATTGGCCTCCTTAGCACTGACTCCGCACTTGGTAAGGCAACTCCCATCATTTCACGTGCTGTAATATATATATATATATATATATATATATATATATATATATAAAACTACAAAAAGTAATTTTCCCTCTGTTGATGTTCACCCCTTCTTGTCAACTGTTGAGAATAGGTCTCCTCCACCTTGATTGTATTGGCCTCGTTAGCACTGACCCCCCACTTGATAAGGCAACTCCCATCTTTTCACGTGCTGTAATATATATACTGCTTACTGTATTTTTCACTGTGATCAAAGGGGAGAGGGCGGGTGGCTTACAGGGAATTTAGAGGCAACCAAGGGGGCAGGTTTTCATCAAGGAGAAACAAACAGACGTGTCACACAGTACCCTGGCCAGTCATGAAACTGGTTTTCAAAGCTTCTCTGATGCGCAGCACTTCCTACTGTGCTTGTCTAACCACCCTAATGTCTGGCTGCACGTATTCAGCGGTCAGGCGCTTTGCATCAACCTCCCACCCCACCATAAACGTCTCCCCCTTACTCTCACAGAGATTGTGGAGCACACAACAAGCAGCAATAACAATGGAAATATTGGTTTTGCTGAGGTCTGAGCAAGTCAGTAAACTGCACCAGCGCGCCTTTAAATGTTCATAGGCACATTCTACCACCATTCTGCACTTGCTCAGCCAATAGTTGAACAGCTCCTTACTACTGTCCAGGGTGCTTGTGTACGGCTTCATGAGCCAGGGCATTAAGAGGTAGGCTGGGTCCCCAAGGATAACTATAGGCATTTCAACATCCCCAACAGTTATTTTCTGGTCTGGGAAGTAAATCCCTTCCTGCAGCCTTTTAAACAGATCAGAGTTCCTAAAGACACGAGCGTCATGAACCTTTCCCGGCCATCCCACGTTGATGTTGGTGAAACATCCCTTGTGATCCACCAGTGCTTGCAGCACCATTGAAAAGTACCCCTTGCGGTTTATGTACTGACTGCCCTGGTGGTTCGGTCCCAAGATAGGGATATGGGTTCCGTCTATAGCCCAACCACAGTTAGGGAATCCCATTGCAGCAAAGCCATCCACTATGACCTGAACATATCCCAGAGTCACTATCTTTGATCGCAGCAGCTCAATGATTGTGTTGGCTACTTGCATCACAGCAACCCCCACAGTAGATTTACCCACTCCAAATTGATTCCCGACTGACCAGTAGCTGTCTGGTGTTGCAAGCTTCTACAGGGCTATTGCCACTCGCTTGTGAACTGTGAGGGCTTCCCTCATCTTGGTATTCTTGCGCTTCAGGGCAGGGGAAAGCAAGTCACAAAGTTCCATGAAAGTGCCCTTACACGTGCAAAAGTTTTGGAGCCACTGGGACTCATCCCAGACCTGCAACACTATGCAGTCCCACCACTCTGTACTTGTTTCCCAGGCCCAGAATTGGCATTCCATGGCATGAGCCTGCCCCATTAACACCATGATCTCCAAATTGCTGGGGGAACGCGGTTTTAGAGAAAAGTGTGTTCATGTCCTCATCACCGCACTTCCGTCGCCTCCTCGCCTGGTTTTTCAGGTGCTGGTTCTGCATAAACTTCACGGTAATACATGAGGTGTTTACAATGATCATAACTGCTGCGGTGAGCTGAACGGGCTCCATGCTTGCTGTGCTATGGCGTGTGCTCCTGCTCGGGCAATTCAGGGAAAAGGGTGCAAAATGATTGTTTGCCATTACTCTCATGGAGGGAGGGGCGAATGACAACATGACTTACAGGATTGGCTTACAGGGAATTAAAATCAACAAAGGGGGTGGCTTTGTGAGAAACAGAATGGCCCCCTCAAGGATAGAACTCAAAACCTCAAGGATAGAACTCAAAACTGGGTTTAGCAGGTCGTTGATTTCACGGTGGGAGGGAGGAGAAAATGAATACAAAACAAATCTGGTCTATTTCTTGTTTTGATCCATTTCATCTATCTTTATACATCTTGCTGGCAGCAGACCGTGCAGTAGGACTGCTAGCCATCGTCATCTCCTGGGTGCTCGGCAGAAGACGGTGCAGTATGACTGCTGGCCATCATTGTCTCCTGGCTGCTCATTAAAAGATGGTGCAGTAGATCTGCAAGTAGGACTGAATCACCATGAGACAAAATTTAAAAGGGTAATGACCTGGTTGAGTCACTCCCATGTTTGCCCAGGTGCCCCTGACCTCATTGAGGTCGGTTAAAAGAGCACCCTGGACTACATCGATGACTGCTACCAGTCATACTGCACTGTCTGCTGCCAAAAGGCAATAAGCTGCTGCTGTGTAGCAATGCAGTACCATGTCTGCCAGCACCCAGGAGACATACGGTGATGGTTAGCTGAGCGGGCTCCATGCTTGCCGTGGTATGGCGTCTGTATGGGTAACCCAGGAAAAAAGTAGCGAAACGATTGTCTGCCATTGCTTTCATGGAGGGAAGGAGGGGGGGAAGGGGGGCCTGATGGTATGTACCCAGAACCACCCGCGACAATGTTTTAGCCCCATCAGGCATTGGGATTTCTACCCAGAATTCAAATGGGCGGCGGAGACTGCGGGAACTGTGGGATAGCTACCCACAGTGCAACGCTCCGGAAGTCGACGGTTGCCGCGGTACTGTGGACGCACTCCGCCGACTAAATGCACTTAGAGCATTTGTGTGGGGAAACACACAATCGACTGTATAAAAATGCTTTCTACAAAACCGACTTCTATAAATTTGACCTAATTTCGTCGTGTAGACAAGGCCTAAGAAACAAGGCTTTTGCCACTGCTAAGACGCAAAGGCTGACTGTAGCAAGATGGTCGCTGACGAGATCAGGGTGCACGGCTGGACTGTAACCTTGCAGCCCTTGTACAGGGCAGTGCACAGTGGGGCTACCACAGGGCCAGGGCAGGAACCAGACCATGACCTCAAAAGTCAAAGCCAGGCAGTAGCAAGGGGGGTGGGGCCATGTCAAGGAGTGCTCACTCCACACTAGCCCGGCAAGGGTTAACGTGACCCAGGAGGAGTCCCAATAGGTCACACCAGAGGGAGAGTTTGGCTGGAGTTTGGCCTCTCCCCACTGACCGAGGAGCCCAGCTGAGCAGGAGCAGAAGCAGGCGGGACTCATACAAGGCCAGGAAGAGATGCCAGAAGGGGCTGCAGTGTGGAAGTTTCCAGTCACACTCTGGGCTTATAGTGGGAAAGGAAGAATCCCAGGGGGAGAGTAGAAGCTCTGGGATCCTGGCCCTGAAGAAAGGGTTTACTCAGAAGGCTTATCGTTAAGGGAGGTTGATAGAGATTGAGTAGGAAAAGGCTCAGGGAAATGGCAGCAAGGTTTGGGATGGTGCAGACCTTGGCCACTGATTAGACAATTGAGTAGTGGGTGGGCCCATGCTCCACAATTAGCCGCTGGGAAAGTGGCATTGGTTGGGCTGGGGAGCAGAAGACTGCCTGAGGCAGTTCGTATGGAGAGATTTTGATACCCAGAAGGGGGAAACCACATAGTGACCTGGCCAGAGGGCCAAGCGACAAAATTCCTCAGACAGGGCCACAAGGGGGCACTCCAGCAGTGAGTCAAGAACCTCATCACAAGGTAATATCTTTTATTGGACCAACTTCTCTTGGTGAAAGAGACAAGCTTTTGCACTTACTCGGAGCTCGTCTTCAGGTTATTCCTTATTAGTTAAATACATAAAGGATGCAACTCATATTACAGGTACATTAACTACACTGACAGGTTTCAGAGTAGCAGCTGTGTTAGTCTGTATCCGCAAAAAGAAAAGGAGGACTTGTGGCACCTTAAATTTTTTAGTCTCTAAGGTGACACAAGTACTCCTTTTCTATTAACTACACTGTATTTATAGTCTGGTTCTTGTTTTTGACCCATACAATCATCATTACTTTATATAAGCAGATTATGGAGTGTATCCTTTGTCCTAAAACTTGCCTTGGTCACTGATATCACAGCAACCATGTACAACACTGTGTGGGAGTTTTTTTCCAGTTTTGCCAGACACTGCATGGCTGGATATCAGTGTTCTCTGAGTCTTGCAAGGTGGTAAGAGCTCTTTGTGTAGCTTTGATTCCCCCTCCTTTTTTTTTTTTTTTGCTGTCCCTGACATGATCCCACATTATCTCTGATCACCCCCTCCTAGTTTGTTCCCTGAGACCGCACACACTTCCTCTGCTGGGCAGTCAACACTGGGTCTCACTCTGGCTGTTGCTTTGAGCTAGTTCAAATTGATACATTTACAAGCTTGTTTCTAGGTAGGTCTGTTGCTCTCTAGGTTGGCAACACACTCCATTTTCAGATTAGTTTTTAGTGCAATTTTCTCCTCTGAACTTTTTTTGTGCAACTTGGGACAATCAGGGCCTAACTATGCAAATATGCAAATTACTCAACAACCCTGAATGAAGTTACGGGGCCGGATCCTCAGCTGCAAGTCAGCAAGGTGCCACTGACATGCAAGCTCATTGTGTTTTGGCAGCAAGTTCTGAGCCGGATTTTTTTCCGGTGAGTGCTTCTCCAAATCAGCGTGTTCAATGTACATTTTAATAAGAAACCTACTGTGAATAGCTCCCATGTCTCCTTAGCACTGGATATCCAGGGCAATGCCTCCATTCATGATTTTCTTCCTGTGAATCATTGCGTTTTTATGGGCTCTTTATTAAAATATTGTAAAATGTTTACTGTTTATTGCTGGAAAGCACAGGGGACATTTACATGGTGAAATGCACTATCTGGACAGAGCTTGCCGTGCTGGATGTTTGCCACCCATTCATTATGTTTGGCCCCATTCCTAGAGTTCACCAAGACTCCACACAGACACAGGGGTTTGCTCACACGGAACAGCTTTCAGAAGTGGTGCCTTTCTAACTGCTGTGAGGGGAAGAACGGTCCTGTGGTTAGGTTGCTACCCTGGGAGATCCAGGTTCCATTCCCTGCTCTCACACAGACTTCCTGAGTGACCTTAGGCAAGTCTCTTAGTCTCTCTATGCCTTGGTTTCCCATCTGTAAAATGGGGATAATAGCATTGCCTAATCTCACACAGTGCTGCAAGTACAACTGGATGACATTTTTCAGACTTTTTGTTGGTGAAAAATGCAGATTCAGCAACACCAAAATCTTTCACAAATTCTTGTTGGGTTCACCCAGTTGTTCGTTTAGGGGTGGGGAATGTGGAGGGTCAACAAACCCTCCCCCAACAACCCCTAAACATTCCAAAATATTGCAGATGTTTCATTCTGACATTTTCAAAATTAAACGTTTTGATTTTTTTGGTTTGAAACATCTTTTTGTTTCAAACTTTCCTTTGATTTTATTTAAATATAGTTTTAAAAGGGTCCAAATAGACACAAAACTGTTCAGTTTTATCAAAATGAAGCTTTTTTTTTTAACCCGAAACAATTTTTTCCATCTGTTTGTAATTGCCAACACACCAAAGAATCCATTAGTCACCCAGCTGTAGCTGTGAGGACTAATATGTTAACGATTGTGAAGCACTCAGATACTACAGTAATGTGGCCATAAGTACCTTAGATTGCCATCCGATCAGTTCAGGAGTATACAGATTATACTTTCAGAGGAAGGATGGTCTAATGGTTAAAGTATACAACTGGGAGTCAGTAAATACCAAGTGCATTCCTACTGCTTCTTCGTTCTTCCTGCATGGCCTAAATGACTTGCCCAGGGTGAAATCACATACCTGAAAATAGGCACCTAAATTCACTTGAGAAAAAATCCCAGAGATCTTTCCATGCACCCTCATAAATATTTCTAAGAAAAAATGAATACAAATAAAGCCCTTCTAGGATTATACTAAACCCTCATCACATAGAATCTTCCCATATGTTTCAGCAAACAACTCTCTAGATCAGTGGTTGTCACCCATGGTCCAGGGTCCCCTGGGGGACTGTTAGCAGGTTTCAGGGGGACCACCAAGCAGGGCCAACATTAGACTCACTGTGACCTAGGGTAGAAAGCCTAAGCTCCACCACATGGGGCTGAAGCCCCGGGCTCTGAGGCCTACCACTCAGGGCTGAAGCCGAAGCCTGAGTAATGTAGCTTTGTAGGGGCCCCTGTGGCATGGGGCCCCAGGCAATTGCCTTGATTGTTACCCCTAAGCTCCAACCTTGGCTTTTATATTCAGAAAACCAGTTGTTGTGGCACAGGTGGGCCGTGGAGTTTTTACTGCATGTCTGGGGGAGCCTCAGAAAGAAAAGGGTGAGAACCCCTGCCCTTGATCCATCCATTTCAGCCTGATAACTTGCTGTGACTTTACCACTAAAGCACAAGTTCCCTTAGAAGTGCTTTGGATGCTTTGAACTGTCATCTTCCACTGCTTAACATTGCTGATCCCCTACCCCGCTCCGCTTTGAACTAGCACATCTAACTATAATCACTAGCCACCTTTCTCCCTTTTATTGGTAACATATTTCCCTATTAATTGTGTATGTTCTGTTTTAAAGACTGGCATCCGACTTTTCTTATGTAGCTCAGTGAGGAATATTTCTGTATCATGGGCAATTTCTGTGATATGTTTATGCCTTGCTGGTTATTGTAAAAATGCAAGATGTATTATGTACTGCTGAAAATCCAGCCAGCACTTTGCAGTTTTTAACATTGTTCCTTATCGTACAGTTAAAATAAATGTACCAGATACCAGCTTTATTACTCCTATTAGGTGGTCGAATGGCTTGATGATCAGGATATTAAAGGGAAAGTACCACTTCTCAGCCCCATCGAGCCCCAACACTGAGCAACACCTAAAGATTCTTCAGAGCAGCCAAAATGTATGAAGCTGAACTAGGGGCTGAATGAAGGCTCATGGGTCAGTTTCTGGCAGAGAGGATCTAAGAAGTGAGTAGCAGCAACAGGGAAGGGAGAAGAGCGCTCCCACTACAGCCACTTTCCACTTCCACTTTTCACTAAAAATCCTACAGCCGGGGCAGAGGATGCTTCCTAACAGTTGGGGGAGGGGGGGAGCACTGTGGGTTTCAAAGCATTGTTTTAAGGAAGAATGAAATGGAAACTACACGTACCCTGATCCTGTAAACACTTGCTTAACTTTCAGTTGCCCCATTGACTTGCCAGACGTGTCTGAAAGAATGGGGCAGTAGAGACTGTGACAACACTGATTGTCCAAGGCTGCATTCATATTGTCTGGCTGGGCTTTTTTGATGACATCAGAGCTTTGAACTAACCGCCAACTATGCACAGCTGAGATCCCAGCAGAGAAACACACACCCAGTCCCTTTCCTGTTATGTTCAGTGCATGAGGAAGATGTGGGGAGCGAATGTGGAACAAAGATAAGGCACCCGGTAAGGATAATCAGGCTTTTGACACAGTCCCACGTGACATTCTTATAAGCAAACTAAGGAAATATGGTCTAGATGAATTTACAGTTGGGAGGAAAACTGGTTGAAAGACCATTCTCAAAGAATAATTATCAATAGTTTGCTGTCAAACTTTGGTGATATAGCTTGTGGAGTGCTTCAATGGATCTGTTGTGGGTCTGGTCCTAGTCAACATTTTCATTAATGACTTGGATAGTAGCGGGAAGAGCGTGCTTATAAAATTTGCAGATGATACCAAGCTGGGAGGGGTTGCAAGCACTTTGGAGGACATGATCAGATTAGAATTCATAATGACCTGGACAAATTGTAGAATTGGTCTGAAATCAACAAGATGAAATTCAGTAAGACAAGTGCAAAGTACTTCACTTAGGAAGGAAAAATCAGATACTCAACTTCAAAATGGGGAATAACGTCTAGGCAGTAATACTGCTGAAAAGGATCTGGGGTTGTGGTGCATCACAAACTGAATATGTGCCAACATTGTGAAGCAGATGCACAAAAGACGAATATAATTCTGAGGTAATCATCCTGTATTAACAGGAGTGTGGTATACTCAGCACTTGTGAGGCCTCAGTTGGGGTATTGTCCAGTTTTGTCGCCACACTTTAAGTAAGATGAGGACAAATTGGAGACAGTCCAGAGGAGAGCAACAAAAATGATAAAAAGTTTAGAAAACTTGACTATGGGTAAAAGTTTAAAAAACAGGCATGTTTAGTTTTGAGCAACCAAGACCTGAGCAGGGACCTGATAACAGTCTCTGTGTATATAATGTCTTCTGCAGTTTCCACAGTATGCATCCGATGAAGTGAGCTGTAGTTCACGAAAGCTTATGCTCAGATAAATTGGTTAGTCTCTAAGGTGCCACAAGTACTCCTTTTCTTTTTGCGAATACAGACTAACACGGCTGTTACTCTGAAACCATTCAAATATGTTAAGGGCTGTTGTAAAAAGGACAGTTACTAACTATTCTCCATGTCCACTGAAGGTAGGACAAGAAGTAATCGGCTTACCCTGCAGCAAGGGAGATTAAGGTTAAATATAAGGGAAAACTTTCTAACTCTAAGGAAAGTTAAGCTTTGGAATAAGGCTTCCAAGGGAGGTCGTGGCACCTCCATCATTTCAGGGTTTTAAGAACAGGTTGGACAAACATCTGTCATGGATGGTCTAGGTTTACTTGGTTATGCCTCAGAACAGAGGGATGGACTAGATGACATCTTGAGGTCCCTGCCAGCCCTGCCTTTCTCTGATTCTATGGGAGGGGAAGGGTAGTTATGGACTTCGTTAGGTACTGTGCATTCTCAGCAACTCTGAAAATCAGGCCATCATCCTGGGGCTTGATCCAAACCCCATTGAAGTCACTGGAAAGAGTCCCATTTGGACTCCTATCAGTGCCTAAAACTGACATAAATGGCTAACTTTAGGCAGCCGTTAGATTATTTTGGCCTATAGTCTTGGTTAGGAAGAATAATCAGACTTCCAGTGACTCCGGCTAAACGGTTTTGGTACTGAAATTCAGGGGATTCCTATGCCGCAAGATTCTTCATGTCACTTCACCCACATTTGTAAGTAAGATTTCAGGCTTTCTGTGATGTTTCAGCCCAGCTGCACTCATACTGCACTCTTTTATTTCATATTTTCTCTCTTCATTTTCCTGAAACCACTTTTGAATTATCTGAAAAAAACCCCACAGTTGGATTTAATGACCATTAGTGAGGATGAGTGTTGGATGTCTTGGAAACAGGGACCGGGAACTCTGACTTCACAGGTGGGGGAATCAGGATAAAGGAAACAGACAGAATACTTGGGCCTGCAGCAAGGAAACTGCAAGACCCCTCCCTTGTAACTGCTGTAGGGATAAGAGCAGTAGTCAGCAGGCCACAGAAGGAATCATAAGACATGTGGGGCACTAGATTAGCTTGCATAGTACTATTAACTATCACTATGTATTACTAAAATCAAGGTTATGTAGACATAGGCTTTCCTTTGAACCGGGCCAGAGTCTAGATAAACCCTGCCGAAATTTCTAATTGCTATTCGTCCAGAAAAAAGTTGCTTGGCAGTGTGTAACCTAGAGTGATGTGTTTTAGGCTCCTCAGAGAGCGTGAATGGTGGGAATACCGGCCGCTGCCCTCCTGAGCTCCGAAGTGCAGGAACAGACAAAATCTCCCCAAGCACCATTGGCTCTAGTGGTGGTAGCAGGGAAGTGTCATCCATTGGTCCCAGTGTGTAGGATGACCAACAGGTGCCATGGGGACAGGAGCTGTCACACTTAGTGGATGAACGGAAATAGCTATGAAGTTGAAGCAGAACAAGCAAGAGAAGAAAGAAAATCTTTTTAGGGTAAACCTGCTGACTGCAGAGGTTGGGAACAAAGATGTATCAGACACACAGTACACATGAAAAAAAAGCTCTTCTCTATGGTCTGCTGGAAAATACAGCCCAGTCACACAGCACCTGAGAGCAGACAGAGGATCTCACTGCTTGGGTCTCAGCACACCAAACCCACAAACAACACAGCTCCTTACTGTCATAGCCAAGCTCTTTTCCACCCATCCAACAGAACAACACCAAAGCTTGTGTTTCCTTCCCCTGTTCTTCTCAGGAAGAGCAAGACGCTCTTCCACAGCAGAAATTAACTGCCACAGAACAGCACACTCTGCCAGTTTCACACTCAGAAAGAAACACTACAGCTCTTCATTGCAGTTAGCAAGACCAGCCTTTCACAGACACCCTTCTCCAGTCACCAACTAGAGAAATGACCCCTGAAAGCATAGTCTTAACCAACACCCACCCTGCCAGTCACAGACCATTCTGGCGTGTTGCCCTCTAACTGGCGGTTGCTACAATTTGGCCTTCACGAGACAGAGAGCACTACGAGAAGCCTCACGTGAGCAGAACCTGGCTCTCAACTCTGCCCTCCGTGGCCCCCTTCCGTAGGCTGCCTCTCAAAGCAAAGCGGCTCAAAGCAGCCATCCCCTTTCATTTCCATAAACTGAAGACACAGACAGGCCACTCCACCAATCTTCTCCCTGCTCCCGTCTCTGCAATGCCTAAGACAACAATCCTCTAGCTGGCTGAGCCAAGAGCTCTCTAGAAATGACAGCCTATGCAGTTTTGGACACCCAGAGCATGATTCTTTGGCACCAGTGATCACAAGGAAGATTGTCAGCAGTGGGGAGCCAGGCTCTCCAACGGGTGGCATTTCCTGAACCTGACTGCCAGTCTCACCATTCTCCAGGGAGCAGGAACTCCCACTTTTTTTCTGGAAAGCGCTCCAGAAGCTTTGCCTGAAAAACAAGTATATATAGCCATAGGCTGTCCTCTGAACCAAACCAGAGCCGAGATCAGGGATGGGGAACCTATGGCTTTTGGGCCGCATCGAGCCCACTGCTTCATTTCTTCCAGCCCGCAACAAGTCTCTGCACTGCAGGTTGAAAGCCCTGAGCCTTGGTCCCCCCTCCATCCCCCACGGGACTGGATCTGCGAGCACTGGCTCACTGGCATGTCCCTGCGGCCCCTAGGCGGAGGGTGATCAGGGAAGCTCCGGGTGCTGCCCCCACCAGCTCTGCAGCCCCCACTAGCCAGGAACCACGGCCAATGGGAGCTACAGGGGCAGCACCTGAGGTACGGGCAGTGCGCACCACGCCAAGCTCCCCTGGCCTCTCCACCTAGAGGCCGGACATGCTGGCTGCTTCCAGGAGAAGAGCAGCACAGAGCCAGGGCAGGCGGGAGCCTGCCTTAGCCTTGCTGTGCCGCTGACTGGGAGCCACCTGGGGTAAGCATTGAACCTCCTCCCACACCCCAACCCCCTACCCCAGGTCTGAACCCCCTCCTGCACCCTAACTCCCTCTCAAAGACCGCACTCCAACCCCCTGCCCCAGACTTGAGCCCCCTTCCACACCCCTAACACTTTTGCTCTAGTCTGGAGCCCCCTGCTGCATCCTAAACCCCTCATCCCCAGCCCTACCTCAGAGCCCACACCCCCCAGCCATGGCCCTCCCACTCCCCAATCTCCTGTCCCAGCCTGGAGCCACCTCCCACTCCCAGAATGCCTCATTTTGGCCCCACTCCAGAGCCCACACCCCCAGCCGGGGCCCTCCAATCCTCCCACACCCTAACCCCCTACCCCAGCCCGGAGCCACCTCTCGCTCCCAGAATGCCTCATTTCTGACCCCATTCCACAGCCTAGGGGAACCCCCTAACCTCTGCCCATCCCCCGCGGGCTGTGTGTGGCTCCTGACTGATCTTTTCTGTGGGTCATTGGCCCCTGATAGAAAAAAGGTTCCCCACCCCATGGCTAGATAAATCCCGTCAAAATGTCTAATCGCTATTCACCTGGAAGAAAGTCACTTGGTAGTGTGTTACCTCGAGTTGTGATGTTTTCCAGGTTCCTCACAGAGTGTGAATGGTGGGAATACTAGCCACTGTCCTCCTCATATCCAAAATGTCAGGCAGGAACATACAAAATCTTCCCAAGCAGCAGTGGCTCTGCTGGTGTTAGCAGGGAAGTATCATCCATTCGTCCCAGTGTGCAGGACAATCGACAGGTGCCATGGGGTCAGACTTAGTGGAGGAACAGAAATAGCTGTAAAGATGAAGCAGAACAAGCAAGAGAAGAAAGAATCTTTTTATGGTAAACCTGCTGACTGCATAGGTTGGGAACAAAGATGTAACAGACACACAGTACAGTCAAAGACAGCCCTTCTTCAAAGCCTGCAGAAAAGCACAGCCTAGTCACAGGGCAACTGAAAACTGATGAAGCATTTAACTGCTGAGGGCTCAGTACACCAAACCCACAAGCAGCATAGCTCTCCAAAGTCACACCCAACAGGACAAGTTCAAAGCTAACCACTCAGATTGTATTTCCTTCCCCTGCTCTGCTCAGGAAGAGCAAGACACTCTTCCACAGCAGAAAGCAACTGCCCCAGAACAGCACTCTCAGCCATTGTCATGCTCAGAAAAAAACACTACAGCTCCTCATTGTGGTTAGCAAGACAGGCTTTTACAGCCACCCTTCTCCAGTCACCAACTAGAGAAATGACCCCTGAAAGCATAGCCTTAACCAACACCCACCCTGCCAGTCACAGACCATTCTGGCACATTCTCCTCTACCTGCTGGTTGCTACAGTTTGGCCTTCACGAGACAGAGAGCACTACGAGAAGCCCCACGTGAGCAGATCCTGGCTCTCAACTCTGCCCTCCATGGCCCCCTTCTGTATCCTGCCCATCAAAGCAGAGCTGCTCCCCTTTCATTTGCATAAACTGAAGACACAGCCAGGCCACTCCACCAATCTTCTCCCTGCTCCCTTCTCTGCAATGCCTAAGACAACAACCCTCTAGCTGGCCGAGCCAAGAGCTCTCTAGAAACGACAGCCTATGCAGTTTTGGACACCCAGAGCATGTTTCTTTGGCACCAGTGATGAAAATGGAGCAAGTGAGCAGTGGGGAGCCAGGCTCCCCAACAGGGGTATTTCCTGAAGCTGAAGGCCAGTCTCACCATTCTCCTAGGAGCAGGAGCTCAAGCTCCCAGTTTTTCTGGAAACCATCCCAGAAGCTTTGACTTAAAAGGTAAGCACTGATACTGTTTTGCAGTTAACCAACCCTGCCTGGGCTGTCTGCAGGACTGAACACCAGACTTCTTCCATAGTACTTGTGAGCCTCTACTGCTTGAGCTAAAGGACAGAGTCTCCTAGCTAGCGGCTTTAGCAGACTCAGGCACTGGAGTGGGATGAAGACCCACCCTTGCACAGTGATGCAGAAGAGGTTCCCATTGGCACGCTCCAAGCCTAACATTCAGCTTTTTTTTTAAAGGAGAAATTATTTGGCTGAACATCTCAGCTGAGCCATGCTTTACTGGGCCTCTATGTTCAGGTCTGCTGTTTTGTCACTGCAGCTCATTTACCCAGAACAGCTCAGCTCAGAAGTAGCATATGATCTGCGGCAAGATTGGTCTTTCCACTCCATTTCCCAGGTGGGCTGCCTCATGCACAAAGGGTCAGGTGACTTGAGTGAATCGTCACTGGCTTGTTTGGGATCAAAGAGCCCTGGATTCATCTGGTTCCCCCTCCTTTTCTCCCTCTGTGCTGCTACAGATTAATAGTGAATCACTGGACCCATGGGATCCAGGTCCAGCTTAATGAAAAAGCCAGTGAAGAGTGAAGGGAGCAGTGTGTTCCACAAGTAACTGCTGCTGGCCAGGTACCTACTGCTGAATTGGGACCCAAGAAAGGGCTGGAGGAGGAGAAAAAAGTCACTCCCACCTACTTATGTCAGGGAGGAAGGGAGAAACAGTAGGTGGAGGTCCTCTCAGCTGTCAAGCATGGTCCCTGTGAAGAATGCTCAGCAGGGGATAGTCTGTCCACAGGGAGCTGAGTTACATGGGCTTGCTGGCTGGTTAGAAAGTCATGGCACCTGTTGGTGATAGGAGGACAAACTTGTCAATCAGTGTCAAGGTTGCCAGCCTGAGAAAAGGAGGAGAAGTCTGTTGGAGGAGTGACAGTAGGACCCCTGACATCCATATTGGAACCACACTCCAATTAACTTTCACCTGAGCCTGTATTTATCAGACATCATGGCTGACAGACTTAGGCTATGTCTATGCTACCATGGTAAGTCGATCTATGCTACACAACTCCAGCTACGTGAATAACGTAGCTGGAGTCAGCGTACCTTAGGTCAAGTTACCGCGGGGTCTACACCGTGCGGGGTTGACGGGAGAAAATCTTACCTTACTCTTCTCGTCGGGGGTACAATACAAGGGTTGACAGGAGAGCAATCTTGGTGGATGTTTACTAGACCCGCTAAATCGACCTCTGGTGGATCGATCTCAAAGCGTCAATCCACGCTGTAGTGTAGAGCTGCCCTGAGTATTGCAATACTCAGGGCAGCTCTACACTACAGTACCTAGAGCAATGGTGTGGGAGTCTGAACCTGGCTTAGCCAGACACAATGGGTGGCCTGGGGCTGATCACTTCATTTCTCTGATATTCAGTCACACCCTATGTGAAATGGAGGTAGCAAGCTTTGCCACATCCCTGGGGCATAGTTAATCCATTTTTAAAGCACTTTAACACCTCCCATCCAGAGACCTCAAAGTATTATGAGTCTTCCCCTTATTTACTAAGCTGCATATTAGAAGCTTTGGAGAGCTTGATATTGAGTTTTTCAATAAAGTTGTAATGAACAGACTATGGCCAGAGAAGGGCTGGGAGTGGAATACCCTGAGGACAGGATAACTTCAGAATTATGTCATCACTATATGTGCTGAGTAGAAACCACAGGATCCTCTTAAACCAACTGATGAGCAAACCCTCACAGGTTTAAAGTTTTGGTTTAGTGTGGATAAGACTCCCCAGGTTTGGAAGAAGAAGATTATCAATCAGAATCTATGAAGAAGAAGGCCCTGAGGCTTATATATAAGAAGGAAATTTGATCTACTCTCTGCACAGACTGCTTGGTAAATTGCTTATCCTCTCTGTGCCTTCATTTCCTAACATGTAACATGGGGATAATGATACTTGCTTATGCCAAAAGGGTGTTGTGAGGGTAAATGGATTGGTGTTTGCAAAGCACGATGAGATCTTCAGAGAGAAGTTCAAAATATTATTAAAATGTAGATGCTTATCTGAACTAGCAGAACCAATGAAAATTTGAGCCAGAAATTGCCCAGAAACCTGCTTTTACAGGTATTGCCTACTTCTAGAACTACTTCAAAACGAGCTCTCTTTCAGTGGCATTGTGAATCTTCCTTCAGGTCCTTTCTGGAACATATAAATAGAGACGGCCTGGCAATGAAAAGAAAAACTGTTTGAATTTATCACAATCTTCAAAGTTCAGTGTGAGCTTGCATCATTCTGGTGTTGGGAAATAGTGTGCTTCTTATGAAAGCCAAAACCACTTCTCCCATCCCCACTGATCATCCACCCTCAGTCCAGACTAACTATACCAGAGGTCATTGCTCGGTTACATTCGATTCTGAGGCATACCCCTTTTGTGTTAAAATATTCTGGCCTATTTATAAAAGGAATTGTCATAATGGTTCCTTCTAGACTTGAAATCTGTATCTAGATTTGAGAGAAATCTGTGCAGCAACACAGAAAAAGATCTTGTTGCTGAACGAAGAAATTTGGGTTCAATCCAATACCCAGTGAGAGACTCCCAATGGAAAAAAGAAAAGGAGGTCTTGTGGCACCTTAGAGACTAACAAATTTATTTGAGCATAAGCTTTCGTGAGCTACAGCTCACTTCATCGGATGCATGCTTATGCTCAAATAAATTTGTTAGTCTCTATGGTGCCACAAGTCCTCCTTTTCTTTTTGCGGATACAGTCTAACACGGTTGCTACTCTGAAATCTCCCAATGGAAAGACTCTCATTGACTTCAGTGGGCACTGGATCAGGGTCTTGAAATCTAAACTGAACAGACAATAGATGATAAATAACTATAAGAATTATAAAAACTCTCTCTCTCATGTGTGTATATTATACATGTATATATTACATATGTATTTATGTGTATATATTATAATATATAATATTGATTTCAGTAGGCATTGGATCAGCCTCTTGAAAACTAAATTCAACAGACAATATATGAAAAATAATTATAACTATAATTATATATATATAGAAATAGTTATTTATCATATATTATCTGTTGAATTTAGTTTTCAAGAGGCTGATCCAATGCCTACTGAAGTCAATATATACATAACAATACACATTAGACCCATATAATGCACAGGCTGAAAGCACAATGAAAAAGCAGTGCACATTTATTTTTTCATCTGCCTTTGGTGGATTATGGCTGGAAGAAATAGTTTTCGAAGGGATTTGAAAGAACAATCAATCACATTGCTGGGTACTTATATAATTCTCAGGAGTACTATTCTGGCAGGTGGTATATCCAGGAATGATGAAAATCAGGATGAAAGTTGGATGAGGGATCAGGTGGGCACACTAAGAACAATTGTCTCTACGTATCTCAGAATCTTCTGGATCTGGATGTACCTGCTGAGCAGAAACACCTGTTCTACCATCTCTAGTCTGAGAAACTCCTGGCGGCTTTGACTAGTAAGGCACACAGTCTTGCTGTAGCTCACGAAAACTAATGCTCAAATAAATGTGTTCGTCTCTAAGGTGCCACAAGTACTCCTTTTCTTTTTGCGAATACAGACTAACACGGCTGCTACTCTGAAACCAGTCTTGTAAACAGTGCAGTTAAGCAATTAATATAAATTGTGAGGTAAAATGGGTTCAGAAGTTTCCCTCTACAGGCATCCCTATAAATGTGCTGTTTTGTAAATTACCAGCTTCCTTAACCAAGTTTCAGGGGCTGAGACTCAGACCTCAACATTAACTCATGGTGATACATCGCCACCCTGTGGTCATTTAAGGGAAAGCAAAGATATAAAGACGGCCTTATGATACTGAAGCCAACAGAAAGCAGAAAAGCAGGGAACTGATTTTAAGATGTTTCAGATATTTGTCTTAAACGATCACATGGAGCGGTTGATTATTTCATACTTGGGGTTATTCCTGAATTTCAGTGCTGTGGTCACCGAAAATGTTTTACTCATTGTTTGTATTGCAGTACTGTAGCACACAGGAGTTTCAGTCCTGGATCAAGACTGATAGACGTAGTAATGAATTCTCTAGATGGTGCATGCTAGGATGGGACAGATGCTGGTTCCAGCAGTGTCACTGGTGTGATGCACATGGGAGCTGCCCTGTCCAAGTGGGTAGTGCAGCCTCATTCACCTAGAAAGGCACTGAGTGGGGCTGGTTCACCCTGGTGCAGATGCCTAATGCTTACAAGTAACACCTACCCTCTCCACTTCCCCAGAGGTGGAGTTTATAACCATTCAAGCAAACTTCCATATATGGCTTCCATGCCCTTGGGGGATGATGTCCAGGGTGGCTAGGGGTTGCGTTCCTGTCAGCCATGAAAGCTCTGAATGGGTCATGAAGGTTGAAGAACTATGCCACAGTGGACAGCTCTGGTAGATGGTGGTGAGGAGAGGAAAAGGCACATGTTTACAGAGATAGATAGAAAGTCACCTAAGGGACAGGACCCAGTGGTCCAAAGATCCCGCATATCCTGGGAGTGGGGAACAAAGAAAGATCCCCCCCTTTCAGGGATCTGTCTAATCACCACCAACACAAGGTGAGAGGTTTTGGCAAGAGGGATTTCCCACCTCTGCCTCCAGCTAGATGCTGCAGCTCTTGTGTTGGAGGAACTCCCGTTGCCCTCTTGATAGGGAAGAACATGGTTCAAGGGTTCCCCTCCTCTTCTCACCCACTTAGGAGCTCTGTGCCTACTTTCCCTGGAACAGAGGCCTTTCAACCATACTCACCCCTTTCCTCAGAGTTGGGTGGCCCAGCTGAAGCCAGGCTGTCAAACACCAAACACTCTGGCCCACAGATTTAGCCTCAGGAGCTAACTAAAATGTCTTGCTATATTCTGGTGAAACCTGGGTGTTCAGGAAATATCTGATTAATGGTGTAATTGACCACACACAATTTCACAGAAATGGACATTCTCTCCTTGCATGCTGCTTACATCCTCTCATGACAGAATGCTTATGCTCAGATTCACCCACCGTTGTGTGTCCATGATTTACCTGCAGTCTTTTTAAACATGTAGTACAAAGTATCCAATTCAGATTGAGAAACACATTATGTGGACTATGTGGCTCTAGGAAGAAGGATAAAGGAGTTGGAGGCGCAAGTGGTGTTCTCGTCCATCCTCCCCGTGGAAGGAAAAGGCCTAGGTAGGGACCGTCGAATCGTGGAAGTCAACGAATGGCTACGCAGGTGGTGTCGGAGAGAAGGCTTTGGTTTCTTTGACCATGGGATGGTGTTCCATGAAGGAGGAGTGCTGGGCAGAGACGGGCTCCATCTTACGAAGAGAGGGAAGAGCATCTTTCCCAGCAGGCTGGCTAACCTAGTGAGGAGGGCTTTAAACTAGGTTCACCGGGGGAAGGAGACCAAAGCCCTGAGGTAAGTGGGAAAGCGGGATACCGGGAGGAAGCACAGGCAGGAATGTCTGTGAGGGGAGGGCTCCTGCCTCATAATGGGAATGAGGGGCGATCAACAGGTTATCTCAAGTGCTTATATACAAATGCACAAAGCCTTGGAAACAAGCAGGGAGAACTGGAGGTCCTGGTGATGTCAAGGAACTATGACGTGATCGGAATAACAGAGACTTGGTGGGATACCTCACATGACTGGAGTACTGTCATGGATGGTTATAAACTGTTCAGGAAGGATAGGCAGGGCAGAAAAGGTGGGGGAGTAGCACTGTATGTAAGGGAGCAGTATGACTGCTCAGAGCTCCGGTACGAAACTGCAGAAAAACCTGAGTGTCTCTGGATTAAGTTTAGAAGTGTGAGCAACAAGAGTGATGTAGTGGTGGGAGTCTGCTATAGACCACCGGACCAGGGGGATGAGGTGGATGAGGCTTTCTTCCGGCAGCTCACGGAAGCTACTAGATCGCATGCCCTGATTCTCATGGGTGACTTTAATTTTCCTGATATCTGCTGGGAGAGCAATACAGCGGTGCATAGACAATCCAGGAAGTTTTTGGAAAGCGTAGGGGTCAATTTCCTGGTGCAAGTGCTAGAGGAGCCAACTGGGGGGGGCGCTTTTCTTGACCTGCTGCTCACAAACCGGGTAGAATTAGTGGGGGAAGCAAAAGTGGATGGGAATCTGGGAGGCAGTGACCATGAGTTGGTTGAGTTCAGGATCCTGACGCAGGGAAGAAAGGTAAGCAGCAGGATACGGACCCTGGACTTCAGGAAAGCAGACTTCGACTCCCTCAGGGAACGGATGGCCAGGATCCCCTGGGGGACTAACTTGAAGGGGAAAGGAGTCCAGGAGAGCTGGCTGTATTTCAAGGAATCCCTGTTGAGGTTACAGGGACAAACCATCCCGATGAGTCGAAAGAATAGTAAATATGGCAGGCGACCAGCTTGGCTTAATGGTGAAATCCTAGCGGATCTTAAACATAAAAAAGAAGCTTACAAGAAGTGGAAGGTTGGACATATGACCAGGGAAGAGTATAAAAATATTGCTCGGGCATGTAGGAATGATATCAGGAGGGCCAAATCGCACCTGGAGCTGCAGCTAGCAAGAGATGTCAAGAGTAACAAGAAGGGTTTCTTCAGGTATGTTGGCAACAAGAAGAAAGCCAAGGAAAGTGTGGGCCCCTTACTGAATGAGGGAGGCAACCTAGTGACAGAGGATGTGGAAAAAGCTAATGTACTCAATGCTTTTTTTGCCTCTGTTTTCACTAACAAGGTCAGCTCCCAGACTGCTGCGCTGGGCATCACAAAATGGGGAAGAGATGGCCAGCCCTCTGTGGAGAAAGAGGTGGTTAGGGACCATTTAGAAAAGCTGGACGTGCACAAGTCCATGGAGCCGGACGAGTTGCATCCGAGAGTGCTGAAGGAATTGGTGGCTGTGATTGCAGAGCCATTGGCCATTATCTTTGAAAACTCGTGGCGAACCGGGGAAGTCCCGGATGACTGGAAAAAGGCTAATGTAGTGCCAATCTTTAAAAAAGGGAAGAAGGAGGATCCTGGGAACTACAGGCCAGTCAGCCTCACCTCAGTCCCTGGAAAAATCATGGAGCAGGTCCTCAAAGAATCAATCCTGAAGCACTTGCATGAGAGGAAAGTGATCAGGAACAGCCAGCATGGATTCACCAAGGGAAGGTCATGCCTGACTAATCTAATCGCCTTTTATGATGAGATTACTGGTTCTGTGGATGAAGGGAAAGCAGTGGATGTATTGTTTCTTGACTTTAGCAAAGCTTTTGACACGGTCTCCCACAGTATTCTTGTCAGCAAGTTAAGGAAATATGGGCTGGATGAATGCACTATAAGGTGGGTAGAAAGCTGGCTAGATTGTCGGGCTCAACGGGTAGTGATCAATGGCTCCATGTCTAGTTGGCAGCCGGTATCAAGTGAAGTGCCCCAAGGGTCGGTCCTGGGGCCGGTTTTGTTCAATATCTTCATAAATGATCTGGAGGATGGTGTGGATTGCACTCTCAGCAAATTTGCGGATGATACTAAACTGGGAGGAGTGGTAGATACGCTGGAGGGGAGGGATAGGATACAGAAGGACCTAGACAAATTGGAGGATTGGGCCAAAAGGAATCTGATGAGGTTCAATAAGGATAAGTGCAGGGTCCTGCACTTAGGACGGAAGAACCCAATGCACAGCTACAGACTAGGGACCGAATGGCTAGGCAGCAGTTCTGCGGAAAAGGACCTAGGGGTGACAGTGGACGAGAAGCTGGATATGAGTCAGCAGTGTGCCCTTGTTGCCAAGAAGGCCAATGGCATTTTGGGATGTATAAGTAGGGGCATAGCGAGCAGATCGAGGGACGTGATCGTTCCCCTCTATTCGACATTGGTGAGGCCTCATCTGGAGTACTGTGTCCAGTTTTGGGCCCCACACTTCAAGAAGGATGTGGATAAATTGGAGAGAGTCCAGCGAAGGGCAACAAAAATGATTAGGGGACTGGAACACATGAGTTATGAAGAGAGGCTGAGGGAGCTGGGATTGTTTAGCCTGTAGAAGAGAAGAATGAGGGGGGATTTGATAGCTGCTTTCAACTACCTGAAAGGGGGTTCCAAAGAGGATGGCTCTAGACTGTTCTCAGTGGTAGCAGATGACAGAACGAGGAGTAATGGTCTCAAGTTGCAGTGGGGGAGGTTTAGATTGGATATTAGGAAAAACTTTTTCACTAAGAGGGTGGTGAAACACTGGAATGCGTTACCTAGGGAGGTGGTAGAATCTCCTTCCTTAGAGGTTTTTAAGGTCAGGCTTGACGAAGCCCTGGCTGGGATGATTTAACTGGGAACTGGTCCTGCTTCGAGCAGGGGGTTGGACTAGATGACCTTCTGGGGTCCCTTCCAACCCTGATATTCTATGATTCTATGATTATTCCCGGTATGGAAGAGCTGAAGGATAGCAGCGGTGTCTCTGCAGAGCACACACAGCACATCGTCATCATGATCAGAATTATTTTTGTGCAGAGCAGTCACAACAAAGCCTGGATAATAAAGTGAAACAGAAGTTACAAAGTTCAACAGAGTTCTTATTAATCAAGTCAGGGAACTATGCCAGTGTTTGAAACAGGTTTATTTCAATTGGCATTGTTGAGTCAGCAAAGACAATGACTACATTTGCATTAAGGCATATTCATCGCAACACTTTGGTTAAAAACATCCGCACCATTAGAGGGCACCAAATCACTTTGAAATCTCTCTTCCCCTCTGTTAGACATTCTGATTGTATCCAGCCATTGCATGCAGCTGAGCTCTGAAGCTTGAACATTCTGGTGTTCAGCCACTGATCACAATTTCCTCACTAATGTTTATTACTTCTCAGTCAACTTTATCTCCTGTCAACTATGTAACCATTGGGATATCACGCAGGATGTACTCCAGATAACTGCAGTATCTTTGTGAGATCCATGGGGCATGGCATTGGAAGGCTATCAGTTAAAAGAGAAGCAGACTGAAAGATGACAGCAGATGCAATCCAAGTGTATTGTACACTCTACTACTGTGTGCTATTTCTGTCTGCACCTTTCTCAGTTACTAAAGCAAATCTAGTTCTTCTGTTTCTGTCTACTCTCTCCTTATACAAAAATTTATGTAATTGCAGTTTTCTGCGATATGCTTTTTTTCTCTGGAGTGTTTTCTGTTTACACAGATGTCTTATCCAGCCTTGCTTTCTGGTGTGGTTGTATGTATGTCTTAAATGTGGACATAACATGGTTGCCTGATATTGTCCATTAGTGTATGTTTTGGGCTCCAACTCACGCATGAAAGGAAAATGAAGTACTAAGATCTTTGTGGAAAATGATATAGGGTCAAGTCTTTCTCTCATTTACACTGCTGGGAATCTGGAGTAACTCCCCTGAAGTTAATATAATTATTATGGGTTTGATTCTCCTCTTTCTTACTCCATTTAGCCCAGTTTAGTTCCATTGGCTTCAGTGGAGTTACTCCTAATTTGCATCAGTATAAAAGGAGAAACAGATCCTTTAACTTTATATTCAGTGCAAACCTGGCTTATGCACTTCCACATGAGAAGAGTGGTGTGTTTTATCATGTAATTGAATTACACCATCTGTAAGTTATGCCATCTGATGTAGAGGTTCTCTGGAACTCCTTAATTTTTTTAACGAAAGTTATTTCTAAAACATTTCTGACTGTCTGTGAGGATCAAAGTAGGAGGCTGGCAGTACCATTCTTTGAAGGGGCAACTCATCACTATCTTCACAGGATAATCCTCCCCCGTCAACCTAGCTATTATAGGCCACACAGCAGCAAAAATGTCTTTAAAATGGGAGAGAAAGAGAAGTACTACAATTTTGTGAATCTCTTCAAGGGAGTCTCTAAGAAACTAAAGTGAATTTCAGTTGAACCTACAGTGCTGAAAAATACATTAGTAAAAGACCAAACCTTCACCCGAAGCTGCAGTTAAAAACAACGCTGAATCAGGAATAAGGAAACCCAACAGGGACGAAATACCAGATGCCATGGTGATGTGTATGAGCTACATAAATAGATACATGGATGGATGGAGGGGTGCTCTGATGGGACACAGCTGGATAATCTGATTTTTCATGGGATTTTCTTTGCCTGTAAACGAGAAAACAGACTCCTTATGGCTTTGAATCAACAGATCTTGGTCTCACATCTGGTACCTTCTCTTCCATTCCCCTCCTGACACAGATTCCAAACTGACTTCAGTGGGAAATCAGGCCAACTATTCAGGTGCCTATTGTTAGGCTCCGAGATATGAAAAAAAATTGTTTAGCAGACATACTCAAGGTCACATAGCAAGTAGAGTAGGGATTAGAACAAAGGCATTCCTGAGTCCCAATCCTATACTCAGCCAGTAAATCCCACAGCAAAATGTATTAAACCAGTTACTCCTAAGGCCATCCAAAGGTGAAAAGGTGACCTATCTGTATTCTTCTTTTGTGCATAAGCAGTGCTCAGTTATGCATACACCTTGTACCTTTCTCAAAAGCAAACAAGGTGTACAAGTGGCTACTTGTCTAACTTGTATAGCTTACTAACTTTAGTGTCTCTGAATTTTTAACCTTCTGTTCCACTCCCAACTAGCCACACAAGCTGTGATAAAGAACATGACTTCCTCTTTCCCGCAGAGGAGTGATGGCTATCAGCAATCTCCAGACATTTCTTCCAGAGAGTCAACAGAGTGAACTATAGTTCCCTGCCCTCTGGCTCACTTGTTTCTATTAGGATGAAGGCTGACCTTGTTCTAACTGCAAGGATTCGACTTTGAGCGGGGGAAAGTGCCCTGAATAGAATAGCAGAAATAGATCTAAAGTGGAAGCTTATATCCCAAAACTTCTGCAATCTTTCGGGGTGGGGAGCAAGGTCAACCAGATCTGCTGATGTCAAATTGAAAAGGGGTCTGATTTCTAGCTCACAAAAACAGCGGATCCCAAGAGATTGCCACCATTTCAGGCTGGAATCTCAGAAGAGCTTTTAAGAGTTTGGAATGGCGGAGAATAAATCAGAACCTGAGCTTTGATGTGGTATTGAGCCTAAATCCCTTCCTAAATCTAATCCGGATCCAGATCTGAAGACCATCTTTTACAACAGAAAATAATGGATACGTTAAAGAGTGGTGTAAAGCCATAATGTACCCAGTCGTGCTATAATGTTCCATCGGAGGGGGGCTTTTCTTCCCATTCCCAGCTGGTGAGCAGATTGTGCCCCAAAGCTCCACAAGGAACAGAGAAATAGGACCCAAGCATCATACTCATTGTTATCATTTTTCACAGCAATCTAGGACTCTGTAATTCCACTCTACAGCAGAGCATCCCTCCTACCCGAAGTCATGTGCAATCCCACGTATGTTTCTGTAACCCGATTCTTCCATTCCAGACACTTTGTATTGTTTAGCAACCTGGGGAACAAGTCTCTGTAGCTGGACTGATGCAGTTGCTGTCCCAGTCACATTTCAAAGTCAATGTTGTCATTCTGGGTTTGGCACTGACTACAGTGTTTTCACCATAGTTTAAAATTAAAATGCGCCTGTTTGTTTTGGTTTTTTTAAGGCACTTAGTGGAACCCTGTCTGGCAATTTTTCATTCAAGACACTCAGTAAAAGGGGAGCTGAAAATGGTAAGTTTGAGATTCCAACATTTTCCCTCTTGACTTCAATAAGACCCAAGATTTGGAGGCCAAAATGCCATAGACACACAGGAATTGCCTTAACACATCAGACCAATGGTCCATCTAGGCTGATGTCCTGTGGCCAGCAGCGGTGAGTAGCAGGGGCACCCCCAGAAATTTTTTCACATGGTATGCACAGCTGAATCATTCTTACTACAGGGTTCACAGTATCACTCAGTTTGTCCCGGCAACCCCTCCACGCAGGGGCCGCTGGGCCAAACCTGAGTGGCTTTAAGACCCTATATGCAAAATCCAATGCCACCCAGGCTGGGAGCCCTCTCAAAGGAGTGGCCCATGGCAAAATACTCCTTTTGCCCCCTGCCACCAGTCCACGGGGGGAACATAATGTGCATACAACTGTGACTGCTACTGAGCTACTATATGCTTTAGCTGGTGCAAAACCTTCATCATGGTTGATTATTCAATAACATGCAAATGGCAGAAAGTCCTGCCTAAATCTACTGAGTTAGTGGTTGGCTTACATCCCGAACGCTGAGGGTTAATATCCCTAAATCAGTTTTATCCTCACTCCTATAACTCTGGATATTATTCATATCTGCGTCTAATCCTTCTCTGAATCCTGCTCAGAGAGGAAAGGGATTACTGAGCCCAAGAATTGAATTGCACAGTATAACTGGGTGTTGGGTAAAAGACTGTTTCCTTAAGTCAGTTTTAAACTTTTGCTTTTAGAGTTGTGTGTCTTGTTTTGTATTATGAGAGAGGGTGACTAGAATGCCTGGTTTTACCTTCTCCCCACCATTCAGCATTTTGTATACCTTTATCGTGTCTCGTCTGACTCAGCTCCATTCAGAAGCCAAGTCTCTCCCTTGGATTCGAACTGATTCCATTCCTGGCACGGTCTCATACAGATTGAATATCCCCCAGTGTCAGTGCTGTGACATTATGGGACAGCATCTCAGTTCCTCACTTCCCACCAGAGTCCAGTACAAACGTATCAAAGGGGAAGGGACTGTGAATGCTGTTTTCTTTTCTCCCCACATTAGGGAAGAGACTGTCTTGTATCAGTATCACTGTCTAGCTGGTAGTCAGTAAGGGTGATGGTTTCTTTTCCTCTTATCCATGTATTTTCCCTACACACACCCTGTAGCTGACCTCTTGATGCACCACAAGAAAGGTCATGATGTTGCAACATCACTGGACGAGTTGCTTCTTGTGATTGTTCCATTGGCTGGTGGGGCCATGGAAAGCAGCTTAGAAGTCTATTGCTTCAGATCGTTGAGATGTTTTTCTTCATCATTAAAATAACCTTGGAGCCCAAAGCCGGAGTCCAGAAAATGACACTGCAGCAGATGAACTTGTCTCTAACGAGAGGAAAGAATTTGTTGCTGCCTAATAAGCACCTATTTTGCAAGTTGTGGCTCATTTTTCAGGGGTGGCATGTACTGACCCTTTGGCATTCTTCCTCTATCCATTTTGCACATGCCGGTGCAATTGTTTCCTTCCCTCAAGCTTTCTGCCAGCAGGAGAGTGGGGTGGGAGGAGGTATTTTTTCATGCTTTGTGTGTATATAAAAAGATCTTCTACACTTTCCACAGTATGCATCCGATGAAGTGAGCTGTAGCTCACGAAAGCTTATGCTCAAATAAATTGGTTAGTCTCTAAGGTGCCACAAGTACTCCTTTTCTTTTTGTGAATACAGACTAACACGGCTGCTACTCTGAAACCTGCCTAAAATAGGAAAGTGACTGTGTTATAACATGGATTTTTAACCTGACTGTGTTACTGCATGGGTAGGTCCTGCCTCTGCATGGAACTAAACCATATTATTGCCACAGTTGGAATACAGCAACATACTTTAGGCTTGATGGAGGCGAGTGTATTACAGAAAACAGGATCAAATATTACAAACACATGACCAGTTCTCAACCATGTGGAGCAACAGAGCTAAAATGTGGTCAGTTTCATGGGCTAGATGGGCCACAAGTTTCCTTGCTGCTACTCTACTAGCAGTTGTTACAGTAATAGTAAACCCAGTTTAGTAAACCCATTGAATATTTCACTCCCTGGGGTAAACTCAGAGTAGATGTGCAAGGAAAGTACAGAAGCCTCCATGAAAGAATAATATAGAAATGGCAACGTTTTGTTTTAATCATTCTCCAGTAAGAGGCAGACATAGGGGCGGGAACAAAGGGTGCAGGGGTGCTGCCGCATCCCCAGGTTATACACGGGGCGGCTGGCCCCACACCTAGGCCTCCACTCCCCAGCCTGAGGCTTGGGTCCTGGCCACCAGCCCTGATCCCCAGCTGCTGGCCCCGTGCCTGGGGCTCCACGCCAGGGCCCAATGCCCAGGACTCCGCTCCCCCGCCCTGCAACCGGGGCTCAGGTCCTGGCCACTGGCCCTGCACCCCGTTCCCCGGCTGCAGGCCCTGCGCCCGGGGCCCCATTCTCAGTCCTGTGCCTGGGGGGTCTGCTCTTGGGCACTGGCCCTGCTCCCTAGCCACTGGCCCCCTGCCCGGGGCCCCACATCCAGCCCCCCACTCCTGGCCGCTGGCCCCATGCCCGGGGACCCGCTTCGGGCTCTGTGCCCCCCCCAGCCTTTGCCCCCTTACCCCTGTCTGGGTCCTGCCTCCCCGAGCCACGGCACTGATCCCGGCCCCAGCTGGGGGGTGGGGGCGGACAGCTAGCTTTGAGCACCCCCACCATTAAAAGGGTTCCAGTGCCACTGGAGGCAGAAACTGCTCCTGGTGGCAGAATAAAGCAAGGTGACTTTCTTGGTTCTGACAGGATGTTAAGGGAACTAGCTGCACTTGTGGGCCGCATGTAACTCTTCACTCCGTACAGCCAGGGATGCTGGATCAGTTTGTATAGTGGGGGTGCTGAGAGCCATTAAACCAAAGCGTAAACCCTGGATATAATGGAAACCACTTCAAGCCATGGGGGGGTGCGGCAGCACGCCTGGTTCCAGCACTTACAGCGGAGAGTAGTGAAACGTACCAGGATAGAGGCCGCTCTGCTGCCTTCTCCTTGTACTGCAGATCTCATGGAGGCCTTTTTCTGGAATCAGTATTCTGCAGTTCTGGGGGGGTTGGAGCTGGAAGGAAGCTGCTGGACACAGTATATACCCCTTCATTTGTGAGTGGTTTGCCAAAGGGAACATACTGCTGCTTAAACTAGCAGGAACTTACCTCAGCTGGCTGCAATCCCTTCCCCCCCCATCAAAGAATTTAGGGGGCCAGCTGTCAGAGCCCCCATATGGAGAGTACATGCTTGGCTCTAAACAAAAGTTCCTGCATCCCAAGGTTCTTGTAGCTGGCAAAGAATGGCTATGCGCCCAAGGTGGTTGCATTTCAACAGAAGATTAAATGATTCACACACCGAAGTCTTCACCTTTGGGCTGAAAGGTGCTTAAATAAATGCCAGTTATTATTTTCATCATTCTGTTTCCGCAGGAGGGAAATTGGTTTCTATTCAGTTCCACTGCATTTATTCCCAGCTGTCTGGGAAATGGTTGAAGGTTTTTGGCGAATGAAACAATAAAACCAAATTCTCACTTGACTAGATCAAAGTTCTTTCTTCCCTCTCTGGCAAAAAAAATTCTTTTGCCACAGAACCTGCACATTCTCTCTAATTAATTCATTAATTTAATCAATGTATGTCAATTCATTAGTGTAGACTTGCATTGCCGGCCGTCTAGCTACCAAAGCCAAGACACTGACAGAAGGCAGCCTGACCCAACCATGGCTTTGGAAACAGATGCTGATGCTGAAGAAGAATTTGGACAATCATATATATATTCATACCACCAGGAATTTATCAAGGATACTAACAGTTGCAGTGCCATGACAGCCTGATCCAATGTGCAGTGGAGTCGGTGGAAAGACGGTACTTGGACTTCCCTGGAATTTGAATCAGGATCCTAACTGCTTTTCCTTCATTCTATATCTCTCTGCTTTTCCCGTTTCCAGTTTTCCCTAGAAGCAGATGTGTTGAAATGTCATGAGAACACCTGCTCTTGTAATTCTGGCACTTGCGTGAGAGAGGAATTAATTTTTGGAAGTGGGGGAGGGAAGAAGCTTTTTCTCATGAGATGTCCATCTGCATTTAAGCATCCAAAATTGTATGTGCCTCTGAACCAAACCACCCTTCACAACAATCATCCCAGTACATTGGGGTCACCATGCTAGTTTGCACTTCAAGAGTGTTCATAAGTGCATTGTACTATTAACTTTTCTTTCTGTGACCACCTGTGCAGCTGGAGCATGAAATTTCTTGTAGTACACAATCGATCTTTAACACTAGTATGTTCCTTCATTTGGATTTGTAAATTTGTCAGTATGTGGAGAGCATTTAAAAACCGATTCAGTTTTAGAATAATTTCATTTTTGTCCCTGCCTCTCTTGATTAATTTCTTTTTAGAGGCCATGTTGGCACCAAAATTCCCAACCTGCCCGTAGACCTCTGAACACAGCCATCCCCAGGATACCTGCAATTTTCAGGCCCATCTCTAACAGCATATTCTGAGTTAAAATAATTTTCATTAACTGGCATGTGTATGTGATTCACTGCCCTCTAGTGGATTGACTCGGAACTGCTGAATGATATATCATAGGCCCTCTACGGCAAACTGCCAGACTGTCCTTTAGCTCTAGTGGCTTGCACTTTTGAAGGAGAAGGATGCAACTTTGTTCCCACTGACACCATGACGTTCTGCGTGGCCATGGTGTGTAGCATATTCTCCATACGAAATCCAAGGTGACCACAAATTTGATACACTATTTTTTCCCATGGAAAGCGCAGTTCATGTTAATACTTCATTCTCCAAGTCTCTGCTGTCATATTGTGAAAAATGTGTAGGTATGCAAGTGTCTTCTGGGAGCTGTTTATCTGCTGGGAACTTAGGCTAACTAATCAAATGCTTTGGAGGACTGGGGGCTCATGTGTGGTTGTGTTGTATAATATAATCAGAGCTTCACAGGGGGAGCAGGGAGGTTCGCTGAAATCCTAACTGACCTGTAGAGCAGCTGCACTGTTCTTTGGACCTCATTTTTTCACTATTTTAATGAATGTTTTACGTTATCTTTTCTTGCCATCCAATTGTCCCGGCTCCTGTTACCAAACACAAGGGCCGCCTTTCACAACCTATATCACTTTGTACACTGACTTAATACACGTCTAATGCTGGAAATTCCAACGCACACACACACGTCACTGTAACTCTCAGGCAACTAAGCCCTCGTGGAGTTAGTAACTTTACTGTGTTTCATTCCACAAAGGAAATTCTATTCCCAAGAGAAGCTGTAAGCTTCGGCCACCCCTAATGCTGATAACAATCCAGGACTTTCATCACATTTTTTGACCCATTCTTGGTTTTCAGTAATAACAACAGCTGCTGAAAGCTGTACAATTTTAGTTGTGCTTCTTTACCGTCCTCTAGCAATCATCCTTGTGAGAGGCCGAGAGATTAAATAGCCAGGGGTAAATCAGTCCTCAACAGCTGGTGCCTCCAGCATTAATGATTGTCAGTGACTTCACTGAAAACCTATGAGTGATCTTTCATCATGTTCACAAGTGGAGAAAAGCACAGACTGGGAAACCTTCTGCCCAGTGTGTCACAAAATGTACACCAATAATGAGAAGAGACATTTCACAAAATTAACATTTTAAAAAAATCTTCTATGTCAAGGAAGCACTAAAAAGAAGGAATACGAGTTATGCTTTGTCAACCAAGAAAATCTCGCCTTCCATCACTGTACTTTTCAGATATACAGCAGATATGTAAACCAGTCTTCGGAATGAGAGAGACTGAATAAGAGGTTAGTGGATTCTTGTCGAGTCTACTCAAACTCAATAGATCACTCTTGCTTTTTATCTTGAGCAACTTTTCTTCCAATCCTGTGAGCCGATCTGACTGACTTCAAAGGGGCTACTCGTGATTTAAGTTTGGACCCAGAGTTACTAGTGTTGGGTGAATTGGAAAAAAAAATGATGGTTCTATTTGGATAATCATCCAAAATCTGAATTTAGGCCAAACCTGTCTGAACATTAGGCTGATGATCTCATAAGAAAGGAGGGTTGCTGTTTGTTTTGTTTGTTTTGTTTTTACCTCCCAGTTTCCCCCATGTTGGAAATATTTCATAAGTATTCATAATAATAAAAAACATTATTTTGTGTTTTATTAAAATTAAAACACCTCCAAAAATTACTTAAAACACTAAGCTCTGAGCATTTTAAATATATTGTTATTTAATTTCTTCAATAATGTAGTCATAATACTTTGTAGCATATATTTAGATACAAAGCAACATTTATTCCTTGGTAGATCAAATTAAAATCCAATAGCAATGTATAACCACAGTAATAAACACAATAACATATTCACAAAATATCTGTATATCAAACAAGTTCAAGTATAGATCCCATAAATGGCATGTAGAGAGAAACTTTGCAGCTTCAGAACTCAATAGGACTCAGGCAATTAAGTTTCAGGGCCCTGTTGTATTTAAGAGTAAAGCTATTACTCCCACAAATGAGAAGAAAATGCGAAGTACAGGTAAATAGGGCTGCTGCTCCATCCTTGATTCACCCCACTGTGCCCGCATAGCAGTGCATACATCTTTAGCATAGCATCAGCTGGACATGTATCTTCATCCTGAGCAGTCTGAACTGGGGTGAGATGCCAATTTCTCTTCTCTCTTTTCCTCACTGTAGGTGAAATTCACTTCTGTGTGGAGGGCTCACATAAGCTCTGTGGGCCACTTAAGTAGTACTTAAACCCTATATTAGATATTTGACCCCACTCTAAACTCAGGACAGAATAAGTGATCCCTAATTGTGTCTTACTTAACTAAACAATTAAACTTAAAAAAAACACTTCCAGTCTCTCTCTTTACTTAAGGTTTTAATTTTTATATCTATCAACAATAAAAGCAGAGACCTAGTCTTTGTGAAGAGAGGTATCTTACCTCCATAGTTCAAATGCTCTTTCTACAGTATATCAGCAGACAGTGCATTTTGCTGAATGGTTTCATGAATGTCAAGGTGACAATGTCTTTCACCCAATTAATCCCATAACTCCACATTTTACTGTGCTCCTGCTTAAAAGACCTTAGGTTTGCAGGCCAGATTCCTTCTAGTAATTAGCCTTTAACCTTCCCAGTCTTTGCTTTTTCAATTGCCTCTGTCTCTGTGTCAAAAAGGAGTTTTATGCGTCTCTTGAAGCTTATCCTACAAAGCCTCTGGCCTGACCTTTGGAGCTGTGTGCATTTATAGGAAAATCATTTCTAAGTGAGATTTTAAAAGCTAACAGCTATTTAAGAAACCACTTGTCAGTTCAGCAAACCCAATAGAAAGGTAATGGGGCAATTGCCCATTTCTCTAGCAGCAATTACAGAGTTCCCCCCCACATTTCATCTTGTTCTTTTTAAATGTAGAAAACCATAAATCCAGCACCAAGGGTTCTGTTAATTTAATTAATTTGCTTATTAGAAAAGAAGATCTTCAGCTCACTGGAGTGAACAGACATGGAATGGAATTCTGCCAGCTGGCCCCACCCCAGCCAGTCAGCATTGACTATGTGTGATGAATGGGCTCGTGTGAAAGGTTTTGTTAGGTTGGATGAAATCATAACTAGTCAACTGGGTATCATGGGCCCAATACTGCTAACAGTTCACTGTGATTCTCTGTTTCTCTGGAGAATCTCAAGTGGGATGGGATGGTCTGGTTTTTGGAGCAAGAGGCCCAGAGTTCTAGCCCCTTTCCAAGTGGCCATGGTATGCAGCAAAGACACTGTGAAATCCCACATAGCCATGGGTGTTTTGCAAAGCGTGGGCATAAATCCCACCCCAGCAAGCCCAGTGGTAGGTAGGGCCCTGTCTCCAGTCCTCCAAGCATGCTAAAATGTGGGGTTTGCACTAGACTGGAAGACAGTCTGGGCAGTGTCTAGCTTTTGATCTTTTCGAGCATGACATTTCGCAGTTTCTACCACGATGCTGAAAATTACCTACCCACAGCTCCAGATAGGCCTTGTCTAGAGATGATCCAGAATCCATGTCCACAATGAGCACAGTAAGCTCAGGGTGTCATGGATGATGCTGCAGTATCTGGGGTAACCTGATCCCACTCCACTACGGGCTTTGACGACTAGGGCCACAACCTTGAACTGGACCTAGTACAGGATACAGAGCTGCCAAAAGACGTGGCGCACTGGTGTGAATTTCTTCCATAGATACCTCTACCTTCCATTACTTCATACAGGTCATGTCTATGCTGCAGCTGGAGCAGTGCCTCACAGCCCAGGCAGCCAGACACATGATAGCGCTGCTCAAGTTAGCACGCTAAAAATAGCAGTGTGGCACAGACAGTGACACAGGCTAGCTGCCCGAGTTCAAGGCCACCTGTCCCCCGACATCAGTACTTGGGTGGCTAGGCCATGTCGCTGCAGATGGCCACACCGCTATTTTTAGAGCAGCACTAGCGCGTGCCTGTCTGCCCAGGCTAGGAGGCATGCCCCCAGCTGCAGTGGAGACTTACCCACTCTCATATCTGCGGGGCCATCCCATTTCATAAGATTTTGTTTACTTTTCCTTGGACTAAAACAACTTGATGAAATTCGGTGTGAAGACAAGCGAGTGAGATGCAAAGGGCAAGGGCGTTCTGAACCTGCGAGCTGAAAGGTACAGCTCTAGTGTTCAGATCAAATGTTAACATCTCTGGGCATTCTATCATTTCAATGATCTTCTCCTCAGAGCCCAAGATCCTACAAAATATTCTAAAAGAGCACTTATCCCCTTGTGGCCTGTTTCTTCAAATATGCTATTTTTCTCTAGGACAGCGTGTAATTGCTTCTTGAAGGATTCTGCTGACTTTGTCTTAAAATCCCACCTGGTGGTGGTGTCGATGCCAAATATTTATAATTCCTTGCGTGATAACAACAATGGAGCTTTCTATTCAAAATGTGCTATTCTTTCGTTAAGAGCTCTCTGTCTCCTGATTCCATTGTGTTCCCGCTCCTGGATGCATTGTCTGTGGGTCTAGAAATGAGCCAACCAGCTTCCATGGGGAAGTGGGAGAGGGGACGTGGGGGCACATATTTATTGAACAAATATCAGGGGAAGGAGCATCATACTCAATCCAGTAGAACCAAATGGAATAAATAAATAAGTATGAGCAGGGCAGCTATTTTATTTACCCACCCCCACGGTATAGAAACACAAGCTCAAATGCTGCTCCCTGCCCTTTGGGCCCCAAATGGAGCCACTGAGGTGTCTGCTGTGCCAGGGAAGAGGTAACCAGCCATCATGATCACAACCAGGGGCCCCTAACCAAGTGTGTAGTGAGGGGCTCTGCTCTATAGAGCTTCTCTTTGTAGCAGTGTATGGGGGAAATCTGGGATGTGGGAGAGTGTCTAGTGGACGTTGCTCTAGCCTGATCTAGCCTGATCTATAGGCCCAGACCTCCCAGGTACAAGGCATACAGAAACCCCAGTTACTACTACAAAAACAGCCACTCCCTGCCAAACCAGTCATTTACCCAGTTGTGACAGGGTCAGCAGCATGCAGTTCATCGCAATAAGTGACTGAATAGATTTATTCCACATAAATCCACCAAACGTACCAGCTCTTCTATGGAACTGCTTGTGTAATGGGACAAGTTAGGTGTGACTGACAAGGTTGATATAACCAAAAGAGTGGTATATACCATGAAGGCAGTAGAAAAATCATGCACAAAAGAGGTACAGATGCAACTGGGCTTAAGTCCATGAAATCTGTAGACTCAGAGCAAGTCAGATTCAAACCATTAACTGACATTCAGTGACATAATGAGTAAGTTGGTTGGTGCATTTTGGATGGAGAAATCTAGGAAGTGACAGATAAAACCAGACAAAGGAAGGTCATTGCTACTCCCCAGAGGAGATATGCACACACACCCTGACCATTTTGTTTCCATTCATCCCAGGAAGTGTTTCAAAAGAAAGTGGGTAATACCTGTACTGGGTTTGTACTGGTCTAACTGATATAGGGAAAGCAGGTGGAAGTAGGAGGTGAATCAGGCCCTGAACTGGCAATTAAATATTTTCTGCTTAAGTCTTCTTGATGTCTTCAAGGCCCACTCATTTTTCTAGCTAAAACACTTACTTTTAAAGACTAAAGATTCAAAGTCATAATAAACTCATGTACTGCGGTGTTTTTAAATGAGGGTTTTTTTCCCCCTTTCAATTCCACTGCAAAATTTCTGTACCTAGTATCTCATTTATTTACATATCCATTGTCCTTCATTTTTTTGCATCTCCATTAATGCCATTTCAGATTACTGTTAAGGAACAGTTACGCCCACCAGTGCACCTAAAGACACTATATCTTGGCTTCATGTTGTAATTATTGCAAGCGTGATGGTGTATGTCTGGTAAAAAAATATAAAAAGCTGGTTGTGAGGTAACTGGCTTTCGAGACAAACGTAATTTGTGAACTAGTCAAGATGCCACAGCTTTCGATTGCCAGACATTTTCCTAAAAGAAAAGGAGTACTTGTGGCACCTTAGAGACTAACCAATTTATTTGAGCATAAGCTTTCGTGAGCTACAGCTCACTATATTCATGAGTACTGGTAAATTTGATTCAAGGTAGAACTGAGGAATTTTCACTTAATCCAGTTATTTTGCTTTCAATTCTGCCCCTCTCTTCCCACCCAGGTAATAAACAAACAAGACATTATCTTATGTGGAACATCACTATTTTTAATTATAGGGTTTCACCCTATTCTTTTTGTCTGTGTTGGCCATGGTAAGAATTAGCAACTGGCTCTTAAGGGACCCTTAGTTTACCTCAGGTCTCCAGATTTCGTATCTCTTTCCAAAG
Organism: Lepidochelys olivacea; assembly: GCF_965140295.1. Lineage (NCBI taxonomy): Eukaryota > Metazoa > Chordata > Testudines > Cheloniidae > Lepidochelys > Lepidochelys olivacea. The sequence continues at coordinate 20,345,803 of NC_140412.1, read as the reverse complement.
ACTATTAATTTTGTGACCTGTACTTGTAGCATCATTAACTTTATTTACTTTGTTACTTAATTGTTAATGCATAGAGCAATATATCATGCTCTTTCACAAGAAGAGGCTCAAAGGGATCAATAAAATCAGAAGTTCAAGACCAAAGACCAAAGCCTGTCCTGACTTACATCCAACACAATCTCATTAAAGCCAATGAGGTTGCACAGGGTATAAATCAGGACAGGATTTTGCCTTGAGTCTTCAAATTAGGTTGAAGATAATGCAGAGCACCAGCCTCAGAGCCCTATCGCTTGGCAGATCCAAGCACTCCTCCAAAGCTGTGAGATGGGCAAATGCCCAGTATTAGAGAATTGCAAGAGGAAGAGGAAAATGAATTCTTAGCTGGCTAATATGACCTTACTGAGTGACACATCCACTGCGATGTCAGATGCAATGGTCGGGCTGGGTTTGCTGTTGATCATCTCCTGTTGCACAGGACACACTGATGTAATTGGGAAGTGAATGACAGCAATGATTATCGTTTGACAACGATAGAAACCACATAGCTTACCCATGAGCCTGTGAGGACGTCTGTAACTGGTTCAGCCTTATTTCTTAATGAGAGCTCAGCAAATACCAAATCATTTTCCATAAATATTTGTTTGAATTAAAAACAAATTCTACCTTGTCTGTGAGCCTTTTGCGTTTGCTTTCTGCTATCATCCATAAGGTCAACATTTTCTAGCATAAATACTCAGAAAAAAAGTTAATGTTAAGCTCAAATGATGGAATATGGGCTGAAAACAATCTTCCCTTCCCTTTCCTGGTGGATGTCTAAACTACCACCTGTTCACAGTTGGATAAATGTGAGCCTAAAAAACTGACTTAATACCCTTAAAAAATATGGGAATGTCAGAAGAATGTTTTGTGGCATTTGATGTGACAGAAAATTGGTTTCTCTTATTGAGGCAGCATATCATTTGGTGCTCAATATTGGCTCTGATATGAACTTCTCTTTGAAAGCTTCACTTTTGTGTTATACCACTAGGTGCTGTCTTCTTAGACTTTCAGGTCTGCATGTGTATGTGATAACTGCCAGGTACTACACTGGTGATAGTCAACACACAGAAATTGTTACTTCCCTGGGAGCACCTTCCTCTGTGCCTGGCCACCGTCTGTTCCTACTGCTAACTATACGCCTGCCCATTTACAGCAACTACATATGTGGTATGATAATTTAGGACTGGCCCTTTAAATGTATCAGACCAAAGCAGTCTTAAAGTAGTCATTTTGTAACAGGCTTGTATCTTCATCTCTTCCAGCTAGTAAACACTCCTCACTCCTGTTACGGTTTCCCCTTCTTAACCCAAGGAGCTCGGGATTCTTATTGAAGGAGGGTATATGTGCTCAGTCATGTAAGGACACTCAGCATCTCGTGGAAGCACTTGACAGGACCAAGCCCATAGACTCCAATCCAGCACAGCATTGCAGAAAGGGATTTGGGGGCCATAATGGATCACAAGCTAAATATGAGTCAACAGTGTAACGCTGTTGCAAAAAAACCAAACATCATTCTGGGATGTATTAGCAGAAGTATTGTAAGCAAGACACGAGAAGTAATTCTTCCGCTCTACTCCGTACTGATTAGGCCTCAACTGCAGTATTGTGTCCAGTTCTGGGCGCCACATTTCAGGAAAGATGTGGACAAATTGGACAAAATCCAGAGAAGAGCAACAAAAATGATTAAAGGTCTAGAAAACATGACCTATGAAGGAAGATTGAAAAAACTGGGTTTGTTTAGTTTGGAGAAGAGAAGACTGAGGGGAGACATGATAACAGTTTTCAGGTACATAAAAGGTTGTTACCTGAGTATAGGATGAGAAGCAATAGGTGGTTTAGGTTGGCAGTAGGAAAAACTTCCCAACTGTCAGGATAGTTAAGCACTGGAACAAATTGCCTAGGGAGGTTGTGGAATCTCCATCATTGGAGTTTTTTAAGAGCAGGTTAGACAAACACCTGTCAGGGATGGTCTAGATAATACTTAGTCCTGTCTTGAGTGCAGGGGACTGGATTAGAAGACCTCTCAAGGTCCCTTTCAGTCCTACGATTCTATGCTTGTGCTTAACTTGAAGCCCAAGAGTACTCCCATTGATGTCAATAGGACTATTCATATGGTTAAAGTTCAGCATGCGTGTGTTTGCAGGAATTAGGTCTCAGAGAAGCAGCAAGGCCAGTGATTAAAGCACCAGACCAAGAACCAAGAAATTTAGATTTCAGCCCTTTCACAAATTGGCTGTGTGGTCCTGAGCAGGTCATTTAGACTCATTGTGCCTCAGTTTCCTGATCTGTAAAATGAGGAAGCATGACTTTCCTACTTCCTGGAGGCTAGTGCTGGGTGGTGGTTAATTAGCTGTTTGTAGAAGACAGAGATGCTTGGATGGAAAGTGCTAAGTACTATACACAGCATTATAAATATATTTTGTATGTCACCGTCTGTTACAATAAAGTGAATGCAGTGAAACCTCTGCAACCGATCACTCTAATTAGGAAAGGCTTTGTCTTAAGAGTCTGACAGAGCACCTAACACAATGGGTTGCTACAGTCATAAGTAACTTGTCTCCAAATGCACTGCATGCAACTTTGCTCCACCTTTAAGCCACATTACGTGTTGTGTGGTTGTTTAAGACAAGCTGAACCATATAACATCATATGTTAACTCCTCTGCAATAACCCATTGCCTGGTAATGTGAGTTTATAGGTAAAGAAGCTGTTCCATGCACAGATTCTGAAAGTCACACCCTCTGTAAGCCAAGTATTGCTATAAGGTTTTGTTCTCTTTGTGCCAAGATTATAAAGATTTGTAGGTTTCTGAAGGTTATCAGCTGCTAACAGCTACCACAGAACATTTACCATTGAGGAAATCAAGATAGATATGGAGGAAATAAAGTGCTAACTACAGAACCTGAATAACTTCATGGGCAGGGGAGGGGAGAAACACTTCAGGAGAAGGAATGTGGATAAAGCAGATAAATACCAGTGAAAGTCAGAACTTTTGCATGAAGCTCCTCCCTTAAAAAAATCACTTGAATTTATCAAAGAGGGTGGGGGGGAAATCACTATTATTAGGAGCATGTTTGCTTTCAAAGAGCATTATGATGTAATCCTTTTTCTTTAAAGTTCCACAGGTAAAGTAAAAACAATGAGGAGTCTGGTGGCACCTTAAAGACTAACAGATTTATTTGGGCATAAGCTTTCATGGGTAAAAAACCCACTTCTTCAGATGCACCTCTGAATCCTGGGTCCTCACTGACCAAGGATAAACACTGTGAGTGGGGTATGGTGAGGGAGCAGAAGGGGGCACAGTAAAGGAACTTTTGGTTGTAGAACTCAAGAACATGAGGCAGAAGACTCTGCCCCACGTACTCTAGGGTGGGTGTCCTGCTCACGGTTTTATGTTTATGAATCCTGCTTGCAGCATTTTCCCTAATTAATGTCAGGTGACTTCTCTCCTTTCATTAAAAGTTTCTTTTCTACACTCTGACTCTGTGCTTGCGAGTGGGGAAGTATTGCCTCTCAGAGGTGCCCAGGGGTGTTCTGTAATTTTCCCAGGTTACTGGGTGGGGGCTTGAGCTGGTTCTGTGTTGTATTGTTGAAAATGAACCCCTAGATGTTGAACCTGGCCCTGGTTGCTGCCAGCTCCACTTGGCAGAAGGGTTACACAAAGAGTTAGGATCTATAATGAATGGGATAGAAAATAATACTGAAAATATTCTATTACTTGACGGCATGCTTTGAATGCTGTGGTCAGGGCTGGCCACAACAGCTGCAAACAGATCTAGCAGAAGTAGAAAGGGTCCAGAGACAAGTGACAAAAATGATTAGAGACATGAAAGAATGTCCATGCAAAAAGACTGAGGGTCAGAATCTCAGCTGGCCAAAATCAGTGTCGTTCTACTGATTTCAAAGGAGCTACCCTAATTTACAACAGCTGTGAGCATCTCATTTAGAGAGGAGAGGAGTAAGAGGGAAACTGATAATAGTGTAGAAAATAACTGAATGATACAGAAAAGGTAAATCATGCTTTTCTACTTGCCATCTCTCATTAATCAAGCAGAAAGGGATAATAAAATAGAAACGCAAATTTAAAACAGATAAAGACAGAACACTTTTTTTTTCAATTATACTATGCATAATTAACCTGCAGAACGCATTGCCACATCCTTGGAGGTTTTTAAGGCCCAGCTGGACAAAGCCTTGGCTGGGATGATTTAGTTGGGGTTGGTCCTGCTTTGAGCAGGGGATTGGACTAGATGACCTCCTGAGGTCACTTCCAACCCTAATCTTCTATGATCTCAGTGAGCTTAGCAGAATTTTAAAAATCCACATAGACAGCCAAAAGTTGTAAACCTTGGTGCTTAAAGCTAGGTTCCAGATTCCATATTTAGGAATTTAAATAAGCTACAATTAAGCACTTGGTTTGAAAGTATTGGCCAAATATCTATATGTATGAGAAGAACCACTATAGTTCTATTAGATAGTATAAAATAAATTCTAAGGGATGTAAACCCTCATGCCTAGGATTTGGAAGACATTTCTCATAGGGGATGACTACTCTATGGTTGTAATTTATGGGGATTCTATCAGCTTTCTTGTTCAGGACTTACTGAACTCTCTCAGAGACAAGATACTAGCCTAGATGGCCACTGTTCTAGCCTGGTATGTCAATTCCAACTGTTTCTAGAAACAACAACCTGAAAGTGTGCTAACTTTTACAGCTCCAAGGAGAAGCATCCTCCTCCATAATAAACACATGGAGGAATTGAAGAGTATCCAGAAATGATTAATTCCTTCTTGTCCCCCAAACAAATATCCAAACTAGGGCTATCAATTAATTGCAGTTAACTCATGCGATTAACTAAAAAAAATTAATCGTGATTAAAAAAATTAATCGCGATTAATCGCACTGTTAAACAATAGAATACCAATTGAAATGTATTAAATATTTTCAGATTTTTCTACATTTTCAAATATATTGATTTCTATTACAACACAGAATACAAAGTGTATAGTGCTTATTTTATATCATTATTTTTATTGCAAATATTTGTACTATAAAAATGATAAACAAAAGAAATAGTATTTTTCAATTCACCTCATACAAGAACTGTAGGGCAATCTCTTTATCATGAAAGTGCAACTTACAAATGTAGAATTTTGTTGTTCCATAACAGCACTCAAAAACAAAACAATGTAAAACTTTAGAGCCTACAAGTCCACTCAGCCTACAAGTCCACTCAGATTGTTCAGCCAATCGCTAAGATCAACAAGTTTGTTTACATGGATGGGCGATACTGCTGCCTGCTTCTTATTTACAATGTCACCTGAAAGTGAGAACAGGCATTTGCATAGCACTTTTGTAGCTGGCATTGCAAGGTATTTACGTGTCAGATATGCTAAACATTCATATGCCCCTTCATGCTTCGGCCACCATTCCTGAGGACATGCTTCCATGCTGATGATGCTCGTTAAAAAATAATGTATTAATTAAATTTGTGACTGAACTCCTAGGGCGAGAACTGTATGTCTTCAGCTCTGTTTTACCCGCATTCTGCCATATATTTAATGTTATAACAGTCTTGGAGGATGACCCAGCAAATGTTCGTTTTAAGAACACTTTCACAGCAGATTTGACAAAACACAAAGACGATACCAATGTGAGATTTCTAAAAATAGCTAGAGCACTCAACCCAAAGTTTAAGAATCCAAAGTACCTTCCAAAATCTGAGAGGGATGAGGGTGGAGCATGCTTCCAGAAGTCTTAAAAGAGCAACATTCAGATGCGGAAACTACAGAACCCAAACCACCAAAAAAGAAAATCAACCTTCCGCTGACGGCATCTGACTCAGATGATGAAAATGAACATGCATTGGTCTGCTCTACTTTGAATCATTATCAAGCAGAACCCATCATCAGCAATGGACATATGTCATATGGAATGGTGGTTGAAGCATGAAGGGACATATGAATCTTTAGCGCATCTGGCACGTAAATATCTTGCAACGCCGGCTACAACAGTGCCTGCAAATGCCTGTTCTCACTTTCAGGTGACATTGTAAACAAGAAGCAGGCAGCAGCATCTCCTGCAAATTGTAACCAAGTTTGTTTGTCTGAGCGATTGGCTGAAGTAGGACTGAGTGGACTTGTAGGCTTTAAAGTTTTACATTGTTTTATTTTTCAATACAGTTGTTTTTTGTACATAATTCTACATTTTTTAAGTTCAACTTTCATGATAAAGAGATTGCACTACAGTACTTGTATGAGGTAAATTGAAAAACATTATTTCTTTTGTATTTTACAGTGCAAATATTTGTAATAAAAAATAAAGGGAGAGCTGTACACTTTGTAGTCTCTGTTGTAATTTAAATCAATATATTTGAAAATGTAGACAACATCCAAAAATATTTAAATAAATGGTATTCCATTATTGTTTAACAACATGATTAATCGCACGATTAATCACGATTAATTTTGTTAATCGCTTGACAGACCTAATCCAAACCCTTCCCAGCTAGATATCCATTTCATAGACTCATAGAATCATAGGACTGGAAGGGACCTCGAGAGGTCATCTAGTCCGGTCCCCTGCACTCAAGGCAGGACTAAGTATTATCTAGACCATCCCTGACAGGTGTTTGTCCAACCTGCTCTTAAAAATCCCCAATGATGGAGATTCAACCACCTCCCTTGGCAATTTATTCCAGTGCTTAACAACTCTGACAGTTAGGAAGTTTTTCCTAATGTCCAATCTAAACTGCCCTTGCTGCAATTTAAGCCCATTGCTTCTTGTCCTATCCTCAGACATAAGAAGAACAATTTTTCTCCCTCCTCCTTGCAACAACCTTTTATATACTTGAAAACTGTTATCATGACCCTCTCAGTCTTCTCTTAGCCAGACTAAACAAACCCAATATTTTCAATCTTCCCTCATAGGTCATGTTTTCTAGACCTTTAATCTTTTTTGTTGCTCTTTTTTGGACTCTCTCCAATCTAGCCACATCCTTCCTGAAATGTGGCACCCAGAATGGGTACAATACTGAGGCCTAATCAGTGTGGAGTAGAGTGGAAGAATTACTTCACATGTCTTACTTTCAAGACTTCTGCTAATGCAGCCCAGAATGATGTTTGCTTTTTTTGCAACAGCATTACACTGTTGAATTATATTTAGCTTGTGATCCACTATAACCCTCAGATCCCTTTCTGCAGTACTCCTTCCTAGGCAGTCATTTCCCATTTTGTATGTGTGCAGTTTCCTGACTCCTCAGATTCCTTTTCCTCCTACAAAGTCCTCTTATTATTTAGTGTTCATACTATAGCAGCCCCTAGAAGCCTCAGTCAGGATTGGGACTATATTCTACTAGGTACTATACAAACATATAGTAGAAGACAGTCCCTTTGCTGAAAAGCTTACAGTCTAAAAAGAGATAAGATATACAAAATGTGAAAGGAAGACCAGACACACAGAAAAGTGAAGTGACTTGGCTAAAGCAAGTCAGTAGCAAAAAATGAAATAGAAACTAGATCTGCACACTCGTTCCACCGTCCTTGCATGGCATGCATGGACCACAGTTTCCACCTCTGCATTAATAGTCTTATTAACAGTGGTGAATAAGCTTCATTTTTTATTCTTCTTTTCCTTTCTGACACAGAATTAGTGCACCTGATAGCATGCAAATACTTACCGAAGAAGAAGAGAATGAATCCCACTCTTCCTCCCAAAAAATCTTAGAAAACCTTGTGTTTTGCAGCTGTTGATGACTGAATCATTAATCAAACAGACAAATATGGAAATCCTATGCAAATTTAAGCAAATAATATTTGATATTTAGCTAAGTTGATAAAGACAAGCTGTTCAAGCCATTTTGAGGGCAGAGAGTGTTTGTTTAAGCTATTAGCATGAGGAACATGGAGTTTTAAACAACAATGGGTCCAATTTTTATCTCAGCTACACCAGTGAAAAGTTGGCTTGACTCCATTGGTTTAACAGAGCCATTACAGAAGTGTGAATAAGAGCAGTATTTGATCCAAGATGCTTTGGGGGTGACTAAGCATGCAGTTTCTTTCTCTGTCTTTCCAGGGGACTTTTTTCTCTCATGTATTAACTACTAGCATGTTATTTCCACCCTACCTCTTCTTACATGAATGCAAAGAGTCAGACAGAAAAACGTTGGTGCCAATGGACAATGGGATCTTGGTTACTGACAGCACCAGGAATAAATGTAGACTTATAACAACCCACCTCAGGGTTTCTGAGCATAAAAATGGCTCCCCTCAAATACAGAAAAATTTTGAAAATTGGGGTGGAGGGGGAAGAAAATCAGTTTTCCACAGGAAAATCTTCACTATTTGGCAAAAAGAATCAAAAACAGAAATATTGTGGCCAAAACCGGGCTGGACTACTTGGTTGGACTACATCTCCCATGAAGCATCATCGTCTCCCTTCATAGTGAAGGGAGGTGGGTGCGCCATCCGAGATGTAGTCTGGCTGGAGAGCCCAGCCCACAGAGTGAATGAGAACAGATACCCGAACTACAGTTCTCATTATGCACCCAGGCAGGATATCTGAATCAATTTTATTGCAGAAAGTAGCTTTCCAACCTCCACCTCCCCAACCACAGAAAAACAGTTTTGATGGAAAAATTTTGACCAGCCCTGCTAATAGGGAATTAGCATAGAGATATTGCTAAGAGAATGGATTCATACATAACCATTGGAAATCCACCACTGACAATTTTAAAATCAAGATTAGATGTTTTCCTAAAAGAACTGCTCTAGGAATGATTTTGGGGGGGGGGAGTTCTATGGCCTGTGTTATACAGATGGTCAGACTGGATCACAGTGGTCCCTTCTGGCTGGGAATTGATGAATCTAAATAGGTGAGATATGAGATGGGTGAGGAACCTTTCCCTCCCACCAAAATCTCTCATCCCATTTTTAGAATGGAATCTTTGAATCTTTATGAAGGCTCTGAAATGTTTGCTTAATAGGCGTCAGCATCCCCCATGAATCCTTATCTGGTAAGGCAAGCCAACAGGAAAATGGGGGAGGGAATTCACCAAAGTTTTGTCCAATCTATTTTTATATCATGAAGTTAAAAAAAATAATCTTTTTTTGATCAGCTCTATTGGTGGTCAAAAAACTTGCAACAATTTAATAGATGCTCTTCTTTATTTCCAAAAGGCGAAGTTTTGACAAAAAAACAAAAGGCTCTGAAAAGCTGCTATCTGGAAACTTCAACAAACTTTATTATAGCCTTACCCAAAGACCATCGTGATCAGCAGGAGTCTTTCAATGAGCTTTTATCCTTCCTTTAGTGAGCACTTACTCACATGTACCTTTGTCTTGTCTATTTAGACTGGAAGCTTCTCAGGGCAGGGACTGTACACCACCTAGCACAATGCGGTCCAGATCTCAGCTGGAGCTAGGCATTCCTGTACTGCACCTAATAACAGTCCAATTGAAATAAGAACTTGCCAATGCACAAGTGGGCTGTTAATTTTTGTGTGCTGCCCCTGTAGTTGCATTTCTAGGTTCTGACTTGGACTGGAGGGCAGGGCGCCGAATACTAAAGAAGGGCTGCACTGTTTCTTTTGAATGGAGATACCACGGTGATGGGCTCAGGATCAGAACCTAATTAGATTAGACACTAACTAAACCCAAAGCGAGTCTTTTGAAGTTTGCCCTTCAGTTGAATAGTTATTGCCAAGCTCTTGGGTTATAACTCAGCCTCCATAAGGAAGGAACATTTTGGAGGAGGAACTCGGTTATTTTGAAACGTACAGATTTAGATCTCAGAAGGGTGATTTCAGCTCTTTTCTCCCAAGGTATATACATTGCATATGTTGTAGTTGAAACTGGAGGGGGTCTTGTGAATAAGACCAGCTGAGATCCTCTTTGTTTTGTGTAGACACTAGAAGCCTAGTTTTGCTCTCTTTTGCATTAGAGTAAATCTGGGTTAACGCCTTCAGTGCAGTTAAGTGGTGATTTCACTGGAGTTGCTGTAGATTTATACCAGTGTAGATGAGAGCAGAACTGAATATTGAAGATCCGGTGATGGTTCCCTTATGATTAGAGATTCGCCTTGGTGCCACTGGTTATAATTATTCCTCCATACTCTATTTCACCGTGTTTTGTGTCAGTTGCCTGCTACACTCGTCTCCCAAGGTGGCTGCATTTCTCTGTGTATCTAGTTTTTGGAAAGTTTTACAATCCTGTGAAAAAGGGTAACATCCCTTAAGATATTATTATACATTTTAGTTTGCAAAGATGGGTCTGAACTAAAACCCCAGCTCTGAACTCCTTTGAGCTTTGGGAAAAACTAGCTCCAGATCTGAATTTTGCTGTTGGCCTCTTCTCTATTAGTTTCTATTTGCTGCTAGCAAGTACTGGGTGGAGCAGATAAGCTGATAGAACTGTGATCTGGCCATTCATGACATAAACAGAGTCAGTGAAGTGAATTATAGCTGGATACCCACTCAGGGGCTTAGTATTGTCCACATTATATATAAGGCTATGGAATAAACATGATGATTTATCATCATGGATTCACATAAGCATGAACCATCCCAGTTAGTTCATATAAAATATGTATGCTATTTCTAATCATTTATCATATGACTGTGCTCTTCCAGGCAGCCCTTTAAACCTCCCTTCTAAATACCCTACACAGCTCAGAATGAAAAATAGTTGATGTGGAAATAATTAGGGTGTGTCATACGCAGTATAGTTTATTTTTAAAGAAAGCACAGCTATCAATACAGGTTGTGACCTTCTCAGTCACTGTCTGGCACGTACATCGGCAGTGCAGCCCAACTGTCAAGTGAAAAATTCCTTTCATGCTTAACAGTCCTCGCTCTTCCTCACACCTTCAGTCCCTTGGTGATCAATGAACACACAGACATCTCTGAACACTTACCCTGGTGTTACTTCAGAAATGCCACATTTCCTTGCCTTGTGAAAACCTGTCTTCGGCTACAAGCAAGTGAATACACTTGAAAGGAAAAAAAGCAATGGAAGTCAAATATTTAACACTGGCCATCATTGTCCAGTCAACTCATAGCTGAGATTCAAAATCAGATACAAAAGGTGAGGGATGGGATTTGAATTCTGCATATTTATACTTTACAATTTTAATGCCTAAATAGTGTAGTGTTCTTTGCATTAAAGCAACAAGAGCTTTGTGTTTAACAATGATTATTTTTATTAAAACAGTGTCTCTCAAACTGGGGTCCACGGATCCCTGGGGGTCTGCAAGGGTAGTCTGGGGGGTCTGCGGGCACTGCTGATCAACTCTTTCCCCTCCCTCCCAGTGCCTCCTGCACACTGGGGAACAGCTGTTCAGTGGCATGCAGGAGGTGCTGGGAGGGAGGAAGAGGAGCAGGGACGGGGCATGCTCAGGGGAGGGGGTAGAAAGAGGCGGGCACAAGGTGGAGTGGAGTGCGGGTGGGGCCTTGGGGGAAGGGGTGGAGTGGGGGCAGGGCCTGGGGCTGAGTGGGGGAACTTGGAGGGTCCGTGAAAATTTTTAAATCAAAATGGGGGTCCTCAGGTTGCTAAAGTTTGAGAACAGCTATATTAAAACATAACATGGTCTCCAGAGTCTATTGTAAGCTGTGACCTGCCACAATCTGTTCTGCCCCAGGCAGTCCAGAGCCCCCCCTTCCAAAATGGAGGATGACTGTTGGTCTCTGCAGCCCCACCCTCTATCCAATAATATCAGCCATTCCACACAAACAGCACTGAGGGGAGGAGAGAAGTCTGCATAGTGGGGCTTCACTCAGCGTCTACCTACCAACATCACTGCTGGGGTCAGTGGATAAAGATGGTCTTTCTACCTTTAGATAAGTGCTTGGAAACTTGCGTGCCATTCTCTGGTTGCCTCTGTTGTACTTCAGCGTGATGTGCATTGTGGGCAGCTCAGATCATACTTCAGAATGCACTGGCTCCACACTGTCCTCCCTGTTAGCGCCCTCCATATATGCCAGGAAGAAAAGGGGGCAGAAAAACTACTGGAAAGGAATAAGTTAGATCAGCCCTGCAGCTACAAAGCCATCTTTGTCACCACCCCAGCAGTCCTGCACTGAATGGAGCGTGGCCAAACCTGGGGACTGGGCCCTGTTCATTTTTTCAACATTTCGCAGTAAGGACAGATGAGCAGATTTGTTTCTGCTGTGAAGGCACCAGTTTTCATGAGGACTTTGCAAGACTGATTGATAATGAGGAGTATTTTGATAAAAAGACAAAACAAACAACAAAAAATACCAGCAAGTCTATTCCAGACAGGGTAATAATTACAGCCAATAAATATGGCTCTATAAATACATGCCTTTTTAGTATGATTGAGCCAGTAGAATGTATTTTGTCTCTGCTTCGGGATTTCTTATTTAGCAGATCATTGACCCATCAGACCCTCATAATGTCTCCAAAGTAGCTGTCACTCAGAGAAACTTTAGTCACTCAGAGAAACTTTAGTTCACAGATCAATGTCCCAGTAAATTGTAACAACCTCTTTCAGAGCTGTTATAATTCATTGTATCAAGGCCCTACTTAAGATAGTTTTAGTTTGTGCACCATTGACCCAGTTGACTGGAATGGCTTCTCTGGAGCCCTTAATGTGTTGTAGGGCAAAGCAGATGCTATGTATTCAGTGCAAGTACTGGAAAATACACTGTAGGGAACAATCCTGCTAATCAGTGTTTTCTACCTCTGGTTTTCCTGACTTGGAGCCGGTTTCGGATAGCACTTGCACTGACATAAGTCAGTCACTGAAGGCAGTGGCATTATCCCATGGTTGGACAGGTGTAAATGAGATCGGCATAAAGAGCTCCAATTCTACAGGCTAAAATGCTTGATGAAGTTTTCAAGTAGAAACACCCACAACTTCCTGTACAAATGGGGCCACATGCTGGCTCATGCTCTGGTTGTTCTGAGCTGCTCTGATGGCACAAAGCAGCCATCCAGTACACTCTCAGCTCCCTAAAGATTCGCTCCCCTCTAGTGTGGCGAGAACCCCAGGCGGCATACAGCTGGCATAGCTTTAACTTATACCAGGGTCTGGCCTCATCCTTTGCCAGACATAAAAGTGACTTAAGGCCATTTTTTGCCTTGCCTCTCCTCTTGAGCTGCACTGAGAGCAGGAGGGGCATCAGGTCAGAAAAATCTGGGAGGGGTAAGGCAAAGTTGTATCAGCATCCCCTCTTCCCCCACTCTGCTGAGGCAGCAGCTGTTCGTAGTGGGTTAGCTGGCCAGTCCTACCCCAACGGTGGTGGGGGGTGGGCTGGCTGAGTGACCCACTGATGGCTGGCCTGGGAGAGGGATCAGGGACCATCTCACTCCACACTCAGCTCCTGCCCAAGCTGCTGCTGCTGCTTCCTGGTGGGGAGAGCAGGGGCAACGCCTCACAAGCTATGTCTACAGTGCAGCTGGGAGCGAGCCTCCCAGTGTGGGTAGACAGATGTGCTAGCTCAGCTCAAGCTAATACACTAAAAATAGCAGTGTGGGTGTCATAAGAAAGGCCATACTGGGTCAGACCAATGGTCCATCTAGCCCAGTAACCTGTCTTCCAATAGCGGCCAATGCCAGGTGCTTCGGTGGTGGCTTGGGCTAGCCACCCTATTACAAACCCACCCAACGACCTGGGTCTGAGTTTGGATGGCTAGCCCGAGCTGCTGCTGGTGCCACAATATCCCCAGACTTTTGGATGCCTTTCTGAACCAAAACTGAGCTCCAAACCCTCTGTTGCATGCCCCATTGTTACTTCAGCAAGGTATTTTTTAAAAATGTATTTATATTTAAGTGGATGTGGGCCACAAGTCTGTGACAAGATCAGAAAAAAATGTTAAGCACACAAAAACAAGGGTGTACACAGGGAATGCAAAGAGGTCCTAAAGCCACAGAAATTTTCAAAGGGCAGCCCTTGGGCCAATTTCTTTCCCTGCATCATAAGGCCAACAATGAGTGGAGACACACAAAAGAAAATCAGCATGGTTAAGCTCAAAGTGTCTTGCAGATCTTCATCCAGATACATGGACAGTGTTTCCTATCATGGACTTTCCAGCCCATTCCAACCCTTTACCCAGAATGCTACACAGCCATGTGGCCATGTCTAGTCCAAGATCAGCAGAACTCTCTGCACCTCACCCTTGGAAAGATCACAGTGCATGGTAAATAATTCCTACTTTTTAACCAGGACTTTAACCCACACTGGGGTTATATAGAGATGGGTAAAATGGCCTCTTGAGAGCAATAATGGTCACTTCTCCATGTTTATACAGGGCCTAACACAGCAGGGTCCTAACTGGAGTCTGTAGGAGCTGTTATAATAAGAGCAGTACTGATAACCTTAAGGTGTTCAAATACCATGAGTCATGAGACTGTCTTAAAAAATTAGACTAAAAAAAATTACACATTTTAGGGTCTTTATTTGACTTCTGGTTTTCAAGCCTTGAGGGCACACTCTGGTCATGTTTTCTAGATTTTCTCCACAGTCATGAGGGCTAGAAATGTACCTGGGTGTGGGAAGGGGGAAAAGAACCAAAGTTGAGCATTTCATGTAACCACGAGACTCCAGGACCTGGGGCTTTAGGCAAGACATTGTGCAACTTGTAATAATGTCACAAGAGTTGGCAATGCTGCCTGGGAAGATCTCCCCAACCCTGAGCTACTACATAGGAACATACACCACAAAGTGTAAGTGTCAGCTGCTTTCAAACACCAAGGTATGAGCTGAATGCTGCTGCTCCTTGTCATCCTTGAGGGCAAGATCTATATACAACATATTTAATCAAGTACAAATGAGTTCATGCTATTTCTCCTTGCTGGCCCTCTCTCCCCCTGCTCCATGCCTTGGGGACTCTCCTCCTCCGTGAGAATATTAAAGTAAATATATAGTCTCAGATTTCACAGAGCAGCAATTACAGAATAAAGAGATCACATTTCCACAGCTTGTAATTTGCATTACTTCATCCCTTGCTCAGCGATGTGAACAGACAAGCTCAGAGAAACAGCTGAAGCTCAGCAGACAAGGTTGACTCCATTGTGAGAGAGCTGCCTAAATCCAGACGCTCTGCGCAGCTTGCAACAAACAGGGTTTGTGGGGAGAGCTGGAGGGAGCAGGTTTCTCACATGAAGCCAGAAAACTCACTTTCCTTTTGCAAATCAGGCCCACAGCCAGCCAAGCAATACTACATAGGGGTGAGGGGAGAGAATATGACTTTGGTGGCGCAGCCCCACCCTACCAGGGGCCTGATTCAAAGCCCATTAAAGTCAATGGAAATACTCCCATTGACTTAATAGGCTTTGAATCAGGTCCTACGTCCTATACATTACATTATTTATGCTTAAGATAAATTCTAAAATGGCCAGAACTCAACAGGCACAACAGAAATTATGGCAAAAACCTATGGGACATAACAGAGGGTGGTGCCCCTTCCTTAGACAACTGGAATCATCCCACTGAATTGTAGAGCAGGCCTGTACTCAGGTCTATAGGATTGTTCACTGCAATTAAATTCTATAGGTATACAGACCAAGAGGGAGACTTTTTCAGCTTAGCAGAATGAGGGTCCCTCATCACTGGAGGGAGAAGGAATGCAATCCCACTAGCTGCCTGCTGGGGGGAAGTCAGCTCCAATGCATTGTTCCCCCTTTCCCAAGAAACTCTGAATGGCTCTCATTGGTGTGCCCAGTGCAGCAAGGAGGCCACCAGTCCATTGCCATGCTCCACAGCATTGCTCCTCCACACTGAGCCCTGGGACTAATTGGACTCAGCCAGCATGAATTTACCTGTTTTCCCCTCCTGTGGTCTCCGCCCTCCACTCCAGTGGGGTAGCTCCAGGGGAAAGTGACTGGTGTAGTATGTGGAGCCAAGAGCCATTGCGGATCTTGGGCAATAAGATGGTTTCAGGGATGGGCCCTTGGATTCTTCCATAAGAGGAATGAGCCAGTCTCACCCACACCTGACAGAACAGTTTGTATCTAACTCTGGAAGTGCAGTTCACTGAGTTTCCCTCTATCCAGAGTGACCCAGCTACAGGACAATAGGATCCTTCAAAGGAGGCCTCAAAGGGTCCTTCCCTCAGCACAGTTTGAAAAACAAGGTAAAAAGAAAAGGAGTACTTGAGGCACCTTAGAGACTAACCAGTTTATTTGAGCATAAGCTTTCGTGAGCTACAGCTCACTTCAATCCAAGTGAGCTGTAGTTCACGAAAGCTTATGCTCAAATAAACTGGTTAGTCTCTAAGGTGCCTCAAGTACTCCTTTTCTTTTTGCAAATACAGACTACACGGCTGCTGTTCCAAAAACAAGGTACAATTTCCTGCATTTTAGAGCATTTCACACACATACTCTTAGACGATTGTCATCTGGAATGTGGAACTCGCATAGCTTGCCTGTGGCAAATTCCACCGTGTGAAATACCAACAGGCATAAAGCAGAAATCATGACCAGGCCCCAAGTGCACTGAACACCCCTCAGACCAGCTTAGCTAAGTTCTCCACTTTGTTATTTTCAATTTGAAAGGTGAAGAACTCTGGAGGGTTTGGTCTCACTCAGCATGTGAGGATTTGCATGTACACCACACACAGCCAGCCTTGCACAATGGGAATCTTTTGCACCCCTAACCCACTGTCTAGAGCTTGCAGATCTTATATGATACTTACAGTGAGCCCACTCCCCACAGATATATGAACTGTTTGGAGCTGACAGAATAGAAGAGGGCATTTGCTTTGTATTGGACATGGCCACTATGCTGGCACAAGGATCCCAGCTTATCCAGACCTTGGGATTGTTGGGATCTGCGGTTTTTGTTCAGGCCCATTTCTGATTTAGAATAATCAGTTTTCAGAGTGGTAGCCGTGTTAGTCTGTATCAGCAAAAATAATTAAAAATAATTTAATAACAAATAAATGTGTTAGTCTCTAAAGTGCCACAAGGACTCCTCGTTATTTTAGAATAATCAGTGACTGCATTTGCATATGCAAGTAAAATATACCCATCCTTCCCAGAGATGGAAGAAAAATCTGCAAAGAGGAAGCTTTGGGATCCTCATTGCTTGGGATTTAAAAAAAAAAACAAACTACACAACACTTTGCAGAAAAAAATGCTGTGCAGGAATAGGGATGGGCTACAACCAGTGTGTGGGGAACAGGCCTGAGCGCAAGAGACCTGGGTTCTATTTCTGGCTCTGCCTGGGACCTTGTGCAAATAATTTCACCTCTGTGCCTCAGTTTCCCCATGGAGCTATAGCTAAGGAGGACTATGGATTAGTGTTTAAAGCTGTTATTTTCAAATGAGGCCTCTTACACTTGGGAACCTGCCATGACACTCCTTCGCTGTGATTGTCACAGCTGCTGAGTTCGTCACAACTGCTGAGTTGTCATTGATTTTGGGTGATCAGAACCTCTGAAAAATCAAGCCCACAATGTTTCAAGTTGGGCAGCTGACGTGGTCTCCTTTGAAGATAACAGTCGGAAGGACAGCGGACCAGACCCTGATTGTCCTACCAAAGCATTGAGAGGAGAGAAAACAAATGGGAAAGGAATGGAAAGGCCACAGTATCATTGTGGGGATGGGCCCAGAGCCCAAAGGGCATACACCTCCCCTCCATCACACTGCACATGCTTTCTGGGAGCACCGCACAGCTGCGGGGGTGCAAGTGTGTGGGTGGGCCAGGTGTGGCCAGGCTGGGGAGCTGTTACTCTACCTGCCGTGCTCCCATAGTGAAAGGAGGTCAGCTCAATGGCAAACTGCAGCATGACCCACGGCAGAATGGGGAGGAGTGTGCAGCTAAGATAATAGTGGGACAAGTGAGTCAAACCCGTCCTGCTGGGAAGGCCTGCGGAGTTCATCTCCACTTCCCTGGCTGGCGATCTATGCAGCTGAGGCCCTAGTTTCCCATGGATCCCCAGCCTCCACAGATAATGCTGCTCCTCTCCTGCCTTTCCCAGGAGGTTCCCCCCCTCACCTCACCACAGGGAAGGAAGGCTGCACCTCAGTTATCCCTCCTGGGGTTGGACCCGTTTTCCCCTTCTGTGGTTTTTCCACAAAGGAGGATAAGCTTTGCTCCTGAGCCATTCCTGCACACTGTGAACTTTCACCTAGAAACGGCCTAGTTTTTCCTTTCGTGTTGCTTTTCCACACCACACCCACTGGATGGCAGTATCACCATTCATTGTTACACAACGCCGGCTCTGTGCCTCCTCTGTAGGCTAATGACATTCCTCACACACACACACACACACACACACACACACACACACACAGTCGCTTTGCATAGGTTTCACTCCACTAGCTGTTAACAACATTGGGAGCCCTGGCGTAAAAAGGACCACAAGCTCCTGCTGGTGTTTTAGGCCGTGTGGCATCCTACCTTGCTCAGAGCAGGTCCAATTGTTGTGATGCTTAAAATGCCGGTGGGTGGCACAGCTGCATTAGGGCTCTCCACACTGCTAACGCCAGTGGAGTTGGACGGGTGTTGGCAACGGGGGGAATTTTTTTTGCGGGCGGTCCCTAGCGTGGAGAAGGTTTAATAGTAACAGATGCAACAATGTATGCAAAGCTAGAGGAGCCCTAAAGTATCAGTGCATCATGGGCTGGGGGTAAAATTGTGCTTCGTGGTAGGTAATGCAGGTTGACAAGAAAGAGCTTTTAATTGAGAGTGTGAGGTCTTCCTTTAAAAGCCCACGAGATCCCTCTGCCTCGCCCAGCACAATTAATGAGTTATTCAGTTGCTAACTCTGTCATCCTGTAGTAGTCAGCTGGTGAAATTATGTTAAACACATTCAGCAACTCTGCACCCACAGGCCCGAAGAATGGAAATGTGATTTATGACAAAGCAGCCTGGGCGCAGTAATGAAATAAGATAATTGCTCTGGAGTTTGTTTGTTTCTGAAGCATTCCTTTTAAATTTTATCAAAACCCCAGTCAACACATGTAGGGGGGTTTCTCTGTGGCGTGGATGTAGCAACACTAAGATCCACCCAGCAATTGCGATAATACAGACCCAGTGTTGCTTCTTGAACTGAGGGCCTGATCCTGCCCCAACATGCACAGGCCTCTCACCTGCGAATGGAGTGATCTCCACAGCCTGACGGGCACACAGCAGGCTATATGTCAGACAGACTGCGTTTTGCACTGTGCGATCCTGATGTCCTACGAAGTCTGCATTAGGACAGCTATTTATGTCTTTCTGATCTGTGTGCAGAGGCCCATAGTGGGTGTGGTTTGACCTGAAGTAGCGAGTCTCAGCTATGGAGACAATACTTGGGCTTGGGACCAGGAAAGAGAAGGGGCAGCATGTGTGCCTTTAAACAGCCTTTACTCTCACTGGGCGTTCTGCGGCAGCTTGGGGTCCGCCCTGCCCTCAGCATAAGCCAGAGCAGCTTCAAAGAGAACAGTCAGAGTGCAGTGGGTTCTGGCTACAGCCCTTGCCAGCCTGCCCCCTTGATTCCCTGGCACATGCCCTACTCTTGGGCTGGGAGCAGGACTTTCAGGGCCTTCGTTGCCAACTCGACAGTGGCCACAGGGGCCCCTGCAAAGGAGGATTCTCCCAGTGGCTATATCTGCCCCCTTTATGCTACCAAAGTGGTATGAAAGAGGCTTAATACTGAGAACCAGGCCAAATGGGGGGTTTAAAATATAATTTTGTCTGTAATAAGAAATTTAATCTTAAATTCATTAGTTTCTCTCCTCAGAAAGAAACCTTTGTTGTGACAAGCGAGCCCGATCCCTGGTACCCTTTGTCCTTCATGCCAACAGCCCTTCAAGTGTGGCCTCTAACTTCAGGAACCCCTCCACAGCACCAAACCCCTTAACCTGAGCCATCGTGGCTTTTGAGAGCTATTCATTACATGGGATTTAGATCAGGAATTTCTTCAGAAGAGGCATCAAAGCCCCTGCTGGGGTGAAGAGGTTGCTGGCACTTAAAATGCATTAGCTCTGGCCTGGTCAGATAGAACCAGTAGAACTGAGGGCAATGAATCACCGCCCCACCCTCCCATCTCCCCCCCCCCACACACACACACACACTCTATGTTCTGCCTGAAGAGATTGCTACAACTTTGTTGGTCATGCCTAACACAGTTAATAAAGCTATTCTCCGCTACCTATATCTACAGACCATTAGTTACTGGGCTGAATGTAGGAATGACGGGGTGAATTTCTATGGCCTGTATTACGCAGGTGGTCAGACTAGATGATCAGAATGGTCCCCTCCGACCTTAGAATCTCTGAACGCGCTGTAGCTTGCTGCATGCTTCTCAATGGCCTAAATGTCATTGCCCAGTGGGCCGTGGCTTTCACTTCACGTGCGTGTCACATGCCACAAAATGCCGCAGCCTTTACCACTGGCCTTTGGAAGTTTGTTTCCTGGTGTCAGCAAGTTTGACAAAGTAGGAAGATCAAGGATTGTTTTATTTGGAAAATATGTACGAGAAAACGGGCCCTACCACAGACCACAGTGCACTTGGATAGGCAGCAGTGCACAAGGAAGAAGCCCCCCGACAGCCATGTCTCCAGCATCTGAAATACATAGATCCAAATTCTGTCCATGTGTCTGAAGACAGTGCTCAGTCCACATGAGAACCATCCAGGGTGCAATACAAACCCTGTTGTCCCATTAACACAGAGGGGCATTCTAAAATCTTTCACCTGGGCGCTTTCTCCTCTAGAGTGCTGGAACTAGCCTTCAGGAATAATGAAAATAAAAGGAAAATATTGCAGCTTTTAAAAACTCCAGCTGCAGCTAACAGTGTCACCTTCCAACCCCGTGGTATACGGCGCCTGTGTGCTAGTTATATAAAGCAGCTGTAAACTCACGGAAGGGTGAGCAGACAAACACAATGAGCATGCTACTAACCTAACAGTGCATGCACTGACCTGTTAGCAGCACAGCTAAGCAGCTTGCTGTACAAATGCTATTAGGAGTTTAGTCCTACTCAGCATCTCCCTAGTGCTACTTTCAAATGAAAGATCTTCTACAATTTTAAAGACACAAGACATTTGTTATTAATCTCCTCAAGACCAAACCGTGCCTGGTCTGAATGTAGGTGCACACTGGGGAGGGGATAGGAACACCACTTCCCCTTTCCCCCGCGCCAGCCTGTGTGAGATAAAGGAAACGCAGTGGATCTAATTTATTTAGATTTTAGTAAGGCGTTTGATACTGTGCCACATGGGGAATTATTAGTTAAATTGGATAAGATGGGCATCAATAGGAAAATTGAAAGGTGGATAGGGAATTGGTTAAAGGGGAGACTACAACGGGTTCTACTGAAAGGTGAACTGTCAAGTTGGAGGGAGGTTACCAGTGGAGTTCCTCAAGGATCAGTTTTGGGACCAATCTTATTTAATCTTTTTATTACTGACCTGGGTACAAAAAGTGGGAGTGTGCTAATAAAGTTTGCAGATGATACAAAGCTGGGAGGTATTGCTAATTTAGAGAAGGACAGGGATACCCTACAGGAGGATCTGGATGACCTTGTAAACTGGAGTAATAGGAATAGGATGAAATTTAATAGTGAGAAGTGTAAGGTCATGCATTTAGGGATTAATAACAAGAATTTTAGTTATAAGCTAGGGACGCATCAACTAGAAGTAACGGAGGAGGAAAAGGACCTTGGAGTATTGGTTGATCATAGGTTGACTATGAGCTGCCAATGTGATATGGCTGTGAAAAAAGCTAATGTCGTCTTGGGATGCATCAGGAGAGGTATTTCCAGTAGGGATAAGGAGGTTTTAGTACCGTTATATAAGGCACTGGTGAGACCTCACCTGGAATACTGTGTGCAGTTCTGGTCTCCCATGTTTAAGAAGGATGAATTCAAACTGGAACAGGTACAGAGAAGGGCTACTAGGATGATCCGAGGAATGGAAAATTTGTCTTATGAAAGGAGACTCAGGGAGCTTGGCTTGTTTAGCCTAACTAAAAGAAGGTTGAGGGGAGATATGATTGCTCTCTATAAATATATCAGAGGGATAAATACCAGAGAGGGAGAGGAATTATTTAAACTCAATACCAATGTGGACACAAGAACAAATGGATATAAACTGGCCACTAGGAAATTTAGATTAGAAATTAGACGAAGGTTTCTAACCATCAGAGGAGTGAAGTTTTGGAATAGCCTTCCGAGGGAAGTAGTGGGGGCAGAAGATCTATCTTGCTTTAAGATTAAACTCGATAAGTTTATGGAGGAGATGGTATGATGGGATAACATGGTTTTGGTAATTAAATATTCATGGTAAATAGGCCCAATGGCCTGTGATGGGTTTTTAGATGGGGTAAGATCCAAGTTACCCGGGAAAGAATTTTCTGTAGTATCTGGCTGATGAATCTTGCCCATATGCTCAGGGTTTAGCTGATCGCCATATTTGGGGTCGGGAAGGAATTTTCCTCCAGGGCAGATTGGAAGGCCCTGGAGGTTTTTCGCCTTCCTCTGTAGCATGGGGCACGGGTCACTTGCTGGAGGATTCTCTGCTCCTTGAGGTCTTCAAACTACAATTTGGGGACTTCAATAGCACAGATATAGGTGTGAGGTCTTTTTTAGGTGTGGTGGGTGAAATTCTGTGGCCTGCGTTGTGCAGGAGGTCGGACTAGATGATCATAATGGTCCCTTCTGACCTAAATATCTATGAATCTATGAATCTATGAGAGCAAGGCAAAGCGGCACCGCTGCACTGGAGAGAGCAGATGGACTATTTCCTCTCTACTCCTCCAAGGGCAGAAGGCAGGACCATGGCTCTATACCACCCAGACACTGACCAACTGAGGTGGCTGGCTGCATGGTGGGAAGTAAGTATTATGTCCCTTTGTGGGGTACCAGGCAATACGAAACCTCTGCACACCTAGGAGCCTAAGGAAGAAAGCATAAGTGTGGCTCCACTGACAACAGCTATGTCTAAATGGCACCATCTAGTCCTTAGTTATCTGGGTACCTTTGGGATGTGGAATCCTCAGTGTAGGAATGCTCTCAGCTCTCCACATTTTCACTTGGAACTCCACCGTGGAGGTGTCATTCCCATGTGAGCCTGGTGCGTGCATCCAGCCTGACTCTGTTGGGTGTAACTTTCATCTCTCGTGGGGCGTGGCTCCTGTGGTTTAAGAAGAGACATAGTTACTTAGTCAGGGCTAGCACCAATTCCTGAGGGCAGGCATTGGGTGAGGGTGTTGAGTGATGCAGTCCCAGATATTAAAGCGTTAGCACAGGAGCAAACTCACTTCTCTCACCCTCCCATCCATCACCAATCCTTGCTCTCAACTGTAAACAAACCTTAGCTATTGGCCCAAGCCCAAATCTGAAGCAGCTCAGACAAAATGCAGAAGCCAAACCCAGCCCCAAAACCTCCCGTTTCCTTGTATTTTGTTTAATTTACTGTCTGAGGAAGAGAGCAGAGGCAGGTCTGCATCACCATGCTATTGGTTACATAAGGAGCTGTGGCCAGCAGCACTTACCAGCAGTACCGCCTAGCGATTAGGTACCTGGGTCACAATTCTCCCCAATCTCTAGCACCCGCTGCTTGTGATCGCTCTGGTGCAGTGGCCATCTCCTTTCTAGTAGAGGGTGATTCAGCCTTCCAATCTGTCACCAATTGAGTCCATCCCCTTCCGGGGATTAACAGAGTCCAACAAAATATACAAGTCTAATGTTTCCCCGCCACCACCAAAAAAAGTCTTCAGCGCACATCCCGGACTCTGTGGGCTACCCATCCTCACCTCAGGGCTTAGTGTCTCAATCCCCCTCATCTCCAGTTTTGTGCCCCCTTCATGGGAAGGTGGTTGGTAGGGGAGACCAGGCCCTCCCTCTCCACCAACCTCTGGCCCAGGGCCCCATGGGAGGCAATGATATCAAACATGCACGAGTGCTTTGTGGCTTCTTCCCTTGGCCACTTCCTACCACCTGCCCTCCTGGTCCAGGGCATGGTCAAAAGCCTCCCAAATGATCCACCAGAAGATGGAGTGAAGAGTTCCCTAGTCCTAGGAAAAGGCTAGTCCCTCCTCCAAGCCTGGGGTAACTGCTGCTTGCAGCCCTCACCCCGGCCACCAGAACTCCAGCTGGACCCTTATTCAGGAGCTCTCTCCTCCTCTCCTGTCTGCCCGCCTTCTGAGCTGTCCGGCTTTCTCTTAAGCTCCTCCTTCACCTGGAGCAGGCTTCGCAAGTGTGGTAGGCTGGACCTGCTCCTCAACCCTGTCTATCCCAGTCCTGGGGTTACATACCCCACCATAGGGGCCGAATTAATCCTTGGTGCAACTCCGCCGACATCAACATAGGTACCACAGGGATTATTTTGCCACATTATTGGCAAGATCATGACGGCCTTCACTCCACCAGGCCAGGGGTATGCGTACAAAGCTGTGCACAGGAAGCCTCTGGGTCCCTGCTCTTTGTGGGGAAAGGGAGCCACAGGGACTGTTCCTTCCTGCTTCCTTCTTGCCAGAAAGGATGCTGACAACATGGGTGTGCTGCTAGGTCATTGGTGTGCCAATATGCCCTTCCCACACTGCACTGGCTATTGATGTGGGGTTGCTGTGCCAGTTCCATCCTAATGGATGAAGCAGATTATCTGTAGACAAACACACCCCTCTGTGCACGTAGTGAAATCTGGGAAGAGATTGTGCCTCAGGCAGACACAATGTCCCATGTGCAGCTCCTGAGCTGGTCAGGCCTATGCTGGGCTGTGACGGAAAAGCCACAGTCTAGCCCTGGGATTATATAAACATATGAAACAGACAAACCAATCTGAATGTGTTGCTTAACATAACACTTCTGTGACTGCAACATTGGGTTGAGTTAAACCAGCAAAACCTAAACGGAGAGAGAAGAGAGTGGAAATGGAGAAAATGCTTCACTGTAGGACTCCCACCAAGTCAAATTCTCCCTAAAATAATCCCTAGAGCAGATCTTTTAGAAAATCATTCAGTCTTGATTTAAAAGTTGTCATTGATGGAGAATCTGCCATGACCCTGGGTAAATTGCTCCAATGATTAATTATTCTCACTGTTAAAAATGTATGCCTTTGTGTGGGTGTCCTGGTGCTGGAGGGTTGGGGTCAGCTGATCACAAACCGCCAGGAACGTTTGCTTCTTCATGTGAAAGTTCTGGACCCACTGCTGGTCATTCCAGGTCTCCACGACAATGTGATCCCACCCATCTGTGCTTGTGGCTCTTCTCCAGAAGCACTGGGGAATCTGCAGCTAAAGCAAAAGGCATGAGCAGAACCAGCTGGATTGCAGCTGGCATTGTAGTGTCCCCCTCTGATAGGTGCCATTGGCAGGTCAAAAACTACCACCAAAATGTCCACCAGCATCTCACTAATTCTGTTGATGGGTCCTGTTGCTGAGAGCCTGAAGACACAAAATGGCTCAGCTGGATGTGTTTGTGGGCTAAAACCCCCCAACTCTCTTTTAGTCAACTCCCATGGGATGGACGGACAAGTGCTCCCACAATCCCCTATGAAACAAGCTCTCGAGTGGCTACAGCTGATGAGGGTGCTAGGAGCCCTGAGATACACAACAGAAGCTGAAGCTCTGAGTTGATCTGAACAGTGCAGTTACAGCTTGGTTATGAGGCCCAGGTTTCCAATGCAGTGTCAAGGTTCCTTCCCCACTCTGAACTCTAGGGTACAGATGTGGGGACCTGCATGAAAGACTGCCTAAGCTTATTCTTACCAGCTTAGGTTAAAAACTTCCTCAAGGTACAAACTTTGCCTTGTCCTTGAACCCTATGCTGCCACCACCAAGCGTGTTAAACAAAGAACAGGAAAAGAGCCCACCTGGAGATGTCTTCCCCCCAAAATATCCCCCCAAGCCCTACACCCCCTTTCCTGGGGAAGGCTTGATAAAAATCCTCACCAATTTGCATAGGTGAACACAGACCCAAACCCTTGGATCTTAAGAACAATGAAAAAACAATCAGGTTCTTAAAAGAAGAATTTTAATTAAAGAAAAGGTAAAAGAATCACCTCTGTAAAATCAGGATGGTAAATACCTTACAGGGTAATCAGATTCAAAACACAGAGAATCCCTCTAGGCAAAACCTTAAGTTACAAAAAGACGCAAAAACAGGAATATACATTCCATCCAGCACAGCTATTTTACCAGCCATTAAACAAAAGGAATCTAACGCATTTCTAGCTAGATTGCTTACTAACTTTTTACAGGAGTTCTGAAAAGCATTCCTGATCTGTTTCTCAAAAAAGCATCACACAGACAACAGACCCTTTGTTTCCCACCCCTTCAGCTTTGAAAGTATCTTGTCTCCACGTTGGTCATTTTGGGTCAGGTGCCAGCGAGGTTACCTGAGCTTCTTAACCCTGTACAGGTGAAAGGGTTTTTCCTCTGGCCAGGCGGGATTTTATAGCCCTGGGGACAGAAAAGTGGGTACCCTTCCCTTTGTATTTATTACAATGCTCAAGAACAGGCTTGAACACAGCACATAGACCCAGGCATGGTGTGTTGTGCAGACGTACCCAATGGCCCGTAAAGTCTAGCAAAACGTGCCACACCTCAGCCCTTTTTTTGTCCATTTTATTTTTTTGGCCTCTACTGAGCCCTTGCTGCTGCTGGCTGGGTGGCGGCTTGGGGAGCACAATGGACATATAGGAAGCCTGTAGCAGAACCTGCAGAAGGGCTCAGAACCTTGAAAACCACAAGATCACCTTTTCCCCTGTGTCTCAATGGGATTTCTGCAAGTAAAGCATTTGCAACATGCACCCTATTCAGTGTGTCGCGAGAAGGATGCTATCTGATTTGCTATAACACTCAGTATGAGTTTGGTCTGGTGTACTCTTACTCACACAGAAGCTAATCCTATAAATAAGGATTCCTCATAGACAGACTAGAGCCCATCAGCATCTTCTGATACAGTACATATTCCTCTGATATTTTGTTACGAAAAAAGAAAGTTGCAAAACCTAAGAGGTTGGTATTATAACAATCCCTGCACTCTATTTAACCACTGACCCAATTTGGTAATTACAACATGGTCAAGTCCTTCTTGGATCTGGCACCGGTTGTCATACGCCTGAATGATGAGTAGTCCCAGCTGTTGTGCTTCACTTTATTTATTTAAACACAGGGTCATGCAAATTTAATAACGTCTAATCTACTGAGCGCTGAATGAATCATACAGAACAGACTGAAGAAATCCTAGATATTACTTCAGAGTTTACAAGTGATTTTCCTGGAAGAAGTTTCATGGAATTTCGTTAGCTAGGAGTCTTGCAGGGCTTTGTGGAGGAAGCTTTTCATCAATGATGTATTGGTTCGCTGGGGGATTTAAAATGTGTTGTGAAAGGCAGTGGATGTAATTCTCATCCCTTAACTTGACATGATAAAACAAAATTGTTTCTCCTGTAAGGCGCTTTATTTGAAAAATAGTCCATCTATTCATTACCCCTGTCTCCACTTTTGATGACCTCTTTGTAAGGTTATAGGTTGCCAAATACTTTTGCTGACATACACTGACATCACAGCTCCTATAATAAAACTTGGTGAGATAAATTATGGCCACATTGGGAGGCCCCCTTACAGAAGAGAGGGGTGGCTCATGGAAAACCTTCCCATTCACAGCACAAGTCTGTCTTGTTATGGTTGCTAGCACTCCAGGAGCACAGGGTGGGCGACAACTGACCAGGGCTGACCACAGCTCTCTAGGGCTGCATCTATACTACCATCTGTTGCCCAGTGCCAGGGAGGAATAGGGTCATGGCATGGATTATCCCATGGCATACCTGGATTATCCCTTCTGAGACCTAGGCTATGTCTACTGTGACAAAGTTCCTGCTGTACCTTGGTGGGTCTTGCACTTATTGGCGGATTTGCTCACCTTGGAGCTTCATGGCAGCCCTCAGCTTGGCCGTTTTTCTGAATTCACAGTCCAGGTCGACTCCACCTGTGTCTGACCAGGAGTTGGGATGATTTGGGGGGAACCCAGGCCCGCCCTCTACTCTGGGTTCCAACCCAGGGCCCTGTGGAATGCAGCTGTCTAGAGTGCCTCCTGGAACAGCTGTGCCCAACTCCCTGGGCTACTTCTCCATGGCCTCCTCCCAACACGTTCTTTATCTTCACCATAGGACCTTCCTCCTGGTGTCTGATAATGCTTGTACTCCTCAGTCCTCCAACAGTCCGCGTTCTCACTCTCAGCTCCTAGTGCCTCTTGCTCCCAGCTCCTCACACACACACACCACAAACTGAAGTGAGCCCCTTTTTAAAACCCAGGTGCCCTGATTAGCCTGCCTTAATTGATTCTAGCAGCTTCTTGATTGGCTGCAGGTGTTCTAATCAGCCTGTCTTAATTGTCTCCTGATTGTTCTGGAACCATCCCTGTTACCTTACCCAGGGAAAAGGGACCTACTTAGCCTGGGGCTAATATATCTGCCTTCTATTACTCTCCTATAGCCATCTGGCCCAACCCTGTCACACTACACTATGAGCTAGCTCATATTCGCACTACTTCTTATTGGTTTCAGATGGGTTTGTACTTAGCGTGGCTCAGCAATGCCTCTGGTGCCTCTACCCATGCTACCATGGCTACACTGCTATTTATGCTTGTGCTAGCTCAATGAGAGCTAGTGAGAATATGTGTACATGAGCCGGGGAATCACACCTCTCACCCAGAGCATAGATGTAGCCTTGGTCTCAGAAGGGATAATCCAGGTCAGGACCATGACCCTATTCCTCCCTGGGCCCTGGACAACAGCTGCAGGGCAGTACTAGGAGGGACCAGAGGCTACTCCTGTAGAAAAGATGTATCAATTGAGGTTCCTGAATATGTTCCCCACCAGTCCTAAGTTATTAGGAATCAGTGTACGCTCCCCATTACACCTGCTGAATCAAGGGATGCCTATTCAGAGAGTGCTCTTCCTTTTATCCCCTAAGATGGCTCTTATAAAAGCTATACTGTGATAACATTCCTGCTGGAGATAACCTATGCCTCCTTAGAAAGGGGGAAGCATGAGGTAGTATCTGAAGGCATATGCTTGTCAGATCTCCACTCAAGAAACTATCTCTGGATTTTGATGTTCTGAATTGGGTAGGTAGCAGCAAGTAATCAATGGCGTTAATGGGATCATAGAAAGGTAGGGCTGGAAGGGACATTGAGAAGTCATCTAGACAAGCCCCCTATGTTGAGGCAGGACCAAATAAATCCAGACCATCCCTGACAGGTGTTTGTCTAACCCGTTCTTAAAAACCTACAGTGATGGGGATTTCACAACCTCCCTTGGAAGCCTAATCCAGTAATTAACTATCCTTATTGTTAGACAGCTTTTCCTAATATCTAATCTAAATCTCCCTTGCTTCCAATTAAACTGATTATGTCTTGTCCTTCCTTCAGTGGACATGGAGAACAATTGATCACCATCCTCTGCATAATAGCCCTTAATATATTTGAAGACTATTATCAGATCCTCCCTTCTCTAATGTCCAGCTTTGCTTTTTTTAAACTTTTCCCCATAGGGCATATTTTTAAACCTATTATCATTTCTGGTGCTCTCCTCTGGACTTTCTCCAGTTTGTCCACATCTTTTTTAAAGAGTGGCACCCACAATTGGACACAGTACTCTAGCTGAGGCCTCAACCCCCACAATACCCCAGGCCTTTCCCCCATTCCACTCCACTCCTTCCCCCAAGTTCCCACCCCCACCCCACCTCTTCCCACCCCTGCCTGTCTCTGCCCTTTCCCAGCCCCTCCCCCTGCTTCTTTCTGCCCCCACTCCACCCCTCTACCTCCAGTTCCTCCAGCATGCCACTGAACAGCTGATCACCGTGGGTGGGAGGCATTGGAAGGGAGGGGGAGGCACTAATGGGCGGAGCCTGCCAGTGGGTGGGAGGTCTGGGGGGGAGAGGGAAGACCTGATCCGCAGGGCTGCCGGTGGGTGCTGAGCACCAATTTTTTCCTGTAGGTGTTCCAGCCCTGGAGCACCCACAGAGTTGGCCCCCCTCTTTGAACCTGTTCTTTCACAATTTTGGCTTGTATTCATTCCTCCTTCTTGTTAATATTAATTGTGTTAAATATCTGGTCACAATTGTACCTTTTTACCAAATACTGAAGCACAGCAAGCATTAAACACCTCAACCTTCTTGATGTCTCCATTATTGGCTCTCCTTCCCTACTAAGTAGAGGACCTACACTTTCCTTCATCTTTCTCTTGCTCCTAATCTACTTCTAGAACCGCTTAATGCTTTTATGTCCCTTGCTCATTTTGTCCGTTTCAGATTTTTTCCCTACATGATTGTGCTATTCTTTTGTCCTCCGCCTCAGCAATTTTTCCATGTTTCCACTTTTTGTAGGATTCCTTTTTGATCTGAAAGTATTTAAAGTGCTCCTGATGGAGTTATAGGGGACTCTTACTATTCTTTTTATCTTTCCTTTGCATCGAGATTGTTTGCTGTTGTGCCTTTAATATTGTCTCAGAAACCGCCAGCTCTCCCGAACTCCTTTTTCCCTTGGATTTTCTTCCCACGGGACCTTAACTACCAGGTCTCTGAGTTGGTTAGAGTCTGCTTTCTTGAAGTCCATTATCTTTTTTCTGTTGCTCTCATTATTTCCTTTCCTTGGAATAATGAAATCTGTCATTCCGTGATCACTTTCTGAAGGCAGAAAGCAACCTGGGTGATTTGCAACCAATTCCTCTATTTGTCAGAATCACATCCAAAATGGCAGTTCTAGTTACTTTCTCCACCTTCTGAAACAAAAAGTTGTTGCCAATACATTCCAAGAACTTACTGGACATTTTGTATTTTGCTGTCTTAGTTTTCCAACAGATGTTTGGGTTCTTATTTTTCTTTTCCATCTGTGATTGTGCAGAAGACTGCAACCTCACCTCTTGACTGTGAACCCTGACACAGTGATCCATTTGCCTCTGTTGCCTCCAGACACACTCCAACCTGTTCTCCTTGGAAGCTCCAGCTAATGCAGACAGTGGCTGCCTGCTGGCTTGGCAGGGCTTTGCAGAGGGGATGTTAGACAGCAGTGTTTGTGTGCTGGAGCTTTAGAGATCACTTCTCTTGTCATAGATTGGCTGAGGTGTTTGAGTTAATAAACCCCACATTTAAGCAGGGAGTCAAAGCAGAATTATTCCCAGTGATACGCACACCCCCCCCCAACTCGGAAATTCACTTCTTCCATTGGTGTAAGAGGTGGTAGACTGGAAAGCTGGTACATTGGTGCTAAATACCATATAAGCGTCAAAACATTTTCTACCCTAATGTTTAAATTCATTTTTCTTAGATTACAGCCTTGCATGGGCAGACTTGGGGGAGGCGGGGCTTCAGACTTGCAACACATTTTGATTGCTAATTTCTGTATGATAAAAATATTTCAGGCAGCAACTTTGGAATGAGTCTCTCCAGTGATTTAACTGTGGGCTTTTAAACGAACCAACTGCTTGAACTCCTCCCTAATTTTTTGGGCCTAATATAACATTTTTAATGTTTTGTCTTTTTTTTTTTTAAATTATAATATTTATTTTTTATTAAAACTTTTCACCCCAAATAACCTAAAATCACATTCAGGAGCAGTCATTCTAATTATAAAAATGATGCTTAGCACTTTTCAACTAGAGATCTCAAAGTGGGTGCTTTACAAAGATTGTGTTACTAGCCCCATTTTATAGATGGGGAAAATGAGGCATAGAGAAAGGAAGTGACTTACTTACTTAAGGTCAGACAGAGATGGGAACAGAACTCAGGTCTCCTGATGTTTAGTCTTCCTGTACCCTATCTGGTCCGCTTCTTTTTGTTCCCAAGCCCTTTGTAGGCATGCCACAGTCCAGTGAATCTAGTCACACTTTGGCACCTCCTTACCATACCATAAAAATTAACACTGATACCCACCACTGAAAGAAGCTCAAGAAGGTCTGACAAGTGTTAGCACCACCCATGCAAAACAGACTGATGCTCTACTTGGCTCATGAAAGCCAGTGAAGAACAATTATGATGAGAGCTGGTTGGAAATTTTTGTTGCGCCGGAAATATTTCCCCCAAAGCATCTTGAGTTCAATAAACTTTTGGCAAAGCCAAGACAGGGTTCCTGGTGGGCTGCTGGGGACCCTGGTGTTTCCAGGGTCCATGGCTCTGGGGAGCCCCACCATGCCAGGGCTTCCAGGTTCCCAATTATGGAACCAGGAAGTTGGCAGTTCTGGGAGATCCAGCTCAAGCTAGGGCTCTCAGGGCTTCCAGGCTCACTGCCATGGAGGGAAAGTCTGCAAACCGGCATGCCTAGCCCCAATGCAGTCCACATGGCAGGGTGGCCTTAGAGCCTCAGACCTTGGGACCCCCAGTAACTGCTGACTGAAGTTGCAGTGGGGAAACTAACAAGCAGCTGTCAGTGCTGGGAAAGCAAATTGCATGTTGGAAACACTGAGGAAGTGAGCTGTAGCTCACAAAAGCTTATGCTCTAATAAATTGGTTAGTCTCTAAGGTGCCACAAGTCCTCCTTTTCTTTTTGCGAATACAGACTAACACGGCTGTTACTCTGAAACCTGTCAAATGTAGTTGTGTTTCTGAAACAATTTTTTTTCAGATTTTCCATTTTGGCAAGAAACCTGGAACAGTTAGTTTCAGTTTGAACTGAACAGATTATTTTTTTCCCAAACTGAAAAATCATTATTCACTCAACTCTAGTTAAAATCACTAGTAGCAGAAGTTAAAAACCTCCTTCCAGAAAGCGAACAAGCCAGTCTTCTCTGAAAAATGTAGTAATGAACAGAAATCTTAGAGAACCAGCAGAAGACCTCTCCAGTTACCTGTCTCCAGCCTCCCATTCCTACATTAAAAAAAAAAAAATCAAGACAGTAGTGAAAACCACATTCTAATCACAAGACATCTGTCAGCATAGTGTATGCATCACAGTCAGGTTTCAATCCAGCACACAGCACAGTGACAGCACCTGTGGCACTAAAATTTGATTTCCTCATGACAATGGATGGAGTTTATATAGACTCCGGCTTTAAGGCCAGAAGGGATCATCACGATCATCTAGTCTGACCTCCTGCACATTGCAGGCCACAGAACCTCACCCACCCCCTCCTGTAATAGACCCGTAAACTCTGGCTGAGTTACTGGAGTCCTCAACTCATGATTTAAATATTTAAAATTTAAAATATTTAAAATATTTAAAAAATTTAAAACCTGAAAGTGACCCATGTCCCATGCTGGAGAGAAAGGCAAAAAAACCCCAGGATCTCTGCCAATCTGACCTGGATGAAAATTCCTTCCAGACCCCAAATATGGTGATCAGTTAAACCACGAACATGTGGGCAAAACCCACCAGCCAGATACCTGGGAAATGATTCTCTGTAGTAAATCTGAGCCCTTCCCTTCTACTGTCCCATCTCCAGCCATTGGGGATATTTGCTGCTTGCAATCATGGATGAGCCACTGCCACTAGAATCATAGAAGATTAGGGTTGGAAGAGACCTCTGGAGGTCATCTAGTCCAATCCCCTGCTCAAAACAGGACCAGCACCGACTAAATCATCCCAGCCAAGGCTTTGTCAAGCCAGGCCTTGAAAACCTCTAAGGATGGAGATTCCACCACCTCCCTAGGTAACCCATTCCAGTGCTTCACCACCCTCATTGTAGGCAGTCTCATCATGCCATCCCCTCCATAAATGTATCCAGTTCAGTCTTGAAGCCAGTTAGGTTTTTGCCCCTACTGCATCCCTTGGAAGGCTGTTCCAGAACATCACTCCTCTGGTGGTTAGAAACCTTTGTCTAAACTGGTTGATGGACAGCATATATCCATGTGTTCTTGTGTCCACACTGGCACTTACATTAAATAACTTCTCCCCCTCTCTGGTATTTATCCCACTGATGTATTTATAGAGAGCAATCATATCTTCCCTCAGCAATCATATCTCCCTTCAGTCAAGCTCTTCCAGTCTCCTCTCATAAGGTAGATTTTCCATTTCTCTCATCCTAGTAGCCCTTCTCTGCACCTGTTCCAGTTTGAATTCATCTTTCTTAAACATGGGAGACCGGAACTGCACACAGTATTCCAGAGGATATCTCAATACTCATACCACTTGACCTCTCTGCAGCTTTTGACCTAATCAAGTACAAAGTGCTACTGAAACTTCCATTATATAGAAGGCAGAGGCAGCCTACTAGTGCAATGGCTCCGATCATTCCTTTGCCATGGGATAGAGAAAGAGGGGCCCCAGCCTGTGGTTACTCATAGGGATCCATCTTATCTACCATCCTTATCAGTATCTACATGAGACCAACTGCACAGGTGGTGAGATGCCAAAGGTTCTGCTGCCAACACTATGTAGATAGCTGGGTACTATCTATTTAATTTTCCAGCTATAAAACCTGCACCAGGATGTTACACCTGCAGAAGATCACTTGAATGAAGAGTTCAAACTGAACCTGGGCCCGATCGTGGTGATGCCAGTCAGAAGTGGAAATGCTTTGAAGCCATATGCCTGCTATTGAGCAAGTGGTGCAAAGCTTTGCAGCCACATTTTACTCATGCTTAAGCTTGGATGACCAGATAATAGCTGCAATCTGGTAGGAAATTCTACCCTCTTCCTCCTGATGGTATCTTAGCTCATCACCTCCATCTTGTGTCACTGTAACTCACTGTATCTGGAACCAAATGTGGATACAAAGAAGCCTATCACCCATATGCTTCAATCCCTCCATTCACTCTCAGTTCACGTGTATTACCCATTCAAAGTGTTGTACCTGATCTTCAAAGCCATCGGTGGCTCAGGACCCAGCTATCGCAAGGATCATGTCTCTCTCCACAACCCACTAGGGGCTGTTTGTGGACAAAGCAGCTAATGAAGCCCAGGTCAATGTGCTAAAGAGCTGGAAACCTTGGTGAGAGGATTTGGTTGTGGAACAAAGTTTCAGAGGTGATTAGATTAATCCAGAATCTTTTTCCCCATAGTGCTTTGCAGGACCCTCCTCATTTCCACTTTAAACAACATGATGGTGTTTTATAAATTATATATATATATTCCTAGTGGAGTCTCCTTATCCACGGATGGAGGAGGAGCAGAAAACTCTTTCTAGTCCATGGGGGACTTTACCATGCAGAGCTGATTCATCTGGGAAGCATTTAGACTACATGGCAATGAGCACTATAAAAATCCATTACCTCTTGCCAGTTGTAATTGTTCTTATTAGCACCCTGATTGTCACTCACAGCAGCAGAGTCAGTCTTACCATTTTTGGCTGATCTGCAAAACAACTTTGGCAAGCCCTCGCCAAATTTCACCAACACCCAAAACTCCAAACACTGAATTAACTTCTCACTCCTATTAGTGGCTGTTCCTGAGCAAGACTGAGGTACACAGCTGGGGTGGGGAAGTTCACTATTTGTGGATAAAAAACTGACTTCAGATTCCAATGCTGTCAGGCTAGCATTTAGTCGTCGCACAACAGATCAACCATGCTTCAGATCTAGTCTAACCACTGACCCTCTGATTATACAAATGAACATCCCAGTTATATCCTCAATCTTTGCACAAATTTTCATTGACCGCAATGGGACCCTCACACATGGAACAAAGGTAAGATATGGCCAGATTAGGAAGAAAGAGAAGCTCCTATACTATGATCTAGCTCAAACAGAAGTTATAGGCTTGATGCAGGAATTACTGGGTGAAATTCTACAGCCTTAATTATTGCAAGAGGTCAAGGGCCATAATGGTCCCTTCTGGATTTAGAAGTCTATGAATCCTTGATCTCTCACTCTGTCTTTCTGGGGAATTCTCCAGTTTTGTCCAAAGTGTACTATATATACTAGTTGGAAGCAGGATAGAATTCCATCTCAAATAGTAAATTTAGAGAGACCTCATATTTGATTTATGCATTACAAAAAAAAAAAAATCACACTGGATGAAACAGAGCAAAGGGTAGACACTGATAATTTTCCAAGCAAACACTTATAAGTTTAGCAAGCTGTCTGCATTTTTATACATTCCAGTCTGTTCTCATTACAGACGTGGCATAAAACTTTGTAGTAAATTTGGAATTCGCTGAGTGAGAAAAAGAAGATTTATACAAAGCTAAATTGAACAAATGGTGAATAATTGATTTAAGTGACCTGACAGCTCAACACTGTGCTTGTAAATAATGCATGGCTTTTCACTATAATGATCATTTAGTATTCTGTGCATCTTGATTCCTTCCTGTAAGATCCTTGACCATCCCAAAAAAGAAAATATGCTTTTCTAGCAGATTTCTCCACTTCTCCAGTAGCCATGG
The DNA here is from genome assembly GCF_965140295.1 of Lepidochelys olivacea. Taxonomy (NCBI): domain Eukaryota; kingdom Metazoa; phylum Chordata; order Testudines; family Cheloniidae; genus Lepidochelys; species Lepidochelys olivacea. The sequence goes on along the minus strand of NC_140412.1, from coordinate 20,309,557 downwards.
GCTACTGTGATCCAGTGAGATGCTACTGAAGTCCCTTCTGAAGGACTTTGCTTTTTGGTCTTGTGTCTCTAAAATTGCTAAGGAGACGGCATGAGTTTAGTCATTCACAACAATTCTGTTGGATGCATTCTTCTAGACTTATTCAACAAGAGCCTCAGCTGGGGGGAACTGGAACTGCCCCATTGAGATTAGTAGAACTGTTCTGATTTACACTAGTTGATGGTCAGACCCGTTCAGTTTTATTTTCAAGTTATGTTTGAATCTATCTGTAGCTCATAATTATGTAGCATGTCTACATATTTAAGCTGATATAAGGCTACCATTATGATCTGGCAGCATTTTACATGAGTGTGATTGGTTACAAATGTGCAAATCACTGGCGATTCCAACCCACTCTGTATAGGGATCAGTTCACTTACCACTGAAATGCAACCACCCCTGGGGTGGAATTCAGTAGCTGTTTAACACTGCAAAGAATTATTACCTAACAGTTTAAGGTGGGACATTAAGAAAGATACTGTATCCAAATACAAGTTATTTACAGATACACATAAACACTGACGGCCATATACTGACTTGGATACAGAAGGGCTCATGGTGAAGCCAAAAGGAGCCACGTGTGCGTCCAAAACCAGAATATAGTCCTTGTTTTCAAACTCATGAAACATACACCATACCATTTCATTGAACACATTACCAAAAAAATCTTAAATGCAAAAAGTTACCATTAAAGCAGTTTTCTGGATGAGGTTTTAAGCACACACAAAGTCAGGAACGTAAAGTAAAATTCCCAGAGCAATTTTAACTTCAGTTGTTGCACTTATTCCATTTTAATACAGCATATGCTGCTGATTTTTGTAGTATGCACACAGTGAGCCTGACTAATGGTCGATGCAGAAACTCTCTGGGTTTGATTCCAGCTGCTTTATCTGCAGGGAGAAGACACCAGCCTCGTCTCTTCAGGTCCTAGAAAGGGTGCTGTGGAGAAACTTAGCAAGAGCCATCACTGCCCACTCCATCCTCACAGACCCCTCTTCTCCTAGCAACATTTGCCTTACCAATCTGACACTGACCAGGCTTCACTCTAAATGTGAGTGCAAGTGTGTGCAAGAGAAAAGGAGAAGAAAATTGGGGATTATAGCAAAAAGAAAAGGAGGACTTGTGGCACCTTAGAGACTATCAAATTTATTTGAGCATAAACTTTCGTGAGCTACAGCTCACTTCATCTTTCATGAAGTTGATAGATTTCCACCCCATAAGGCTAAAGTCAGTGCCTTGCATAATGACAGGTTTCAGAGTAGCAGCCGTGTTAGTCTGTATCCGCAAAAAGAAAAGGAGGACTTGTGGCACCTTAGAGACTAACCAATTTATCTGAGCATAAATTTATGCTCAAATAAATTTGTTAGTCCCTGGGGATTATAGTTAGTCAATAACTGGATCGAACCACACTGGTTTGACTCTGCACAAAGACTGAACAGCCAGTATTGGAGTGACCAGATTTCTGATGAGCCAAAATACTATGAAATCTCTGACTGTATGAGGCCAAAGCCGAACAGCCTGTGCCCACAAGACAATCTAATCTTATACTTGATAGCTAAGGAAGAGAGAGACTGTTACAGAAGAAAGAGCTACTCAGGTCTGTGCTTCCTGTGGATGGCCTGAAGCAGTGACCTGGAAGCTCGCAAGCCAGCCTGGCCTCTCCCTCTGGCAGAGAGGCCAGAGGAGGAAGTTTCTGAGCCAGTATCTCTTCTGCCCCTCCTCTCAGTTTAATGTCACCAAATCACAAGCCAGGTAACTGTAGCCAGGAAATGGCCCAACTTGATTATCATGCACATTGTGTAGAGAGTTGTCACTTTGGATGGGTTATCACTAGCAGGAGAGTGAATTTGTGTGGGGGGGTGGAGGGTGAGAAAACCTGGATTTGTGCTGGAAATGGCCCAACCTGATGATCACTTTAGATAAGCTATTACCAGCAGGACAGTGGGGTGGGAGGAGGTATTGTTTCATATTCTCTGTGTGTATATAAAGTCTGCTGCAGTTTCCACGGTATGCATCCGATGAAGTGAGCTGTAGCTCACGAAAGCTCATGCTCAAATAAATGGGTTAGTCTCTAAGGTGCCACAAGTACTCCTTTTCTTTTTGCGAATACAGACTAACACGGCTGTTACTCTGAAACATGTAGCCAGAGTGTGCCACACTCTCTACAATCATGACTGGGAAGGTCTCCATTCTGGCCTGGGATCCCCTTTCTACCCAAATGGCAACACTGGGGTGGACACTGTGCCATTCTGAGAAAGCAGATGCTTTCTACAGAAACTTTCAAACCCTCCAAATGAGTCCCAAATACACCATCTGCCACAATGAACAGCACAAGAAAAAGAGGAGCAAAACAACATTCAAATAATGAGAATCCCAGAGAGGTGAATCTAGTCTGTTAACACAATGAAGGGGATGGCAGGGGGAAAGGATTCTGGAGTCATTTTAATATTGCATAGAAACATACAGCACCTCCAGTATGTTACTGCTCATCTTAAGGCATGGTAACTAGGCGGAAAGAATTCACCTTAGTCCAGAAGTGAGGAGGAGTAATGAGGATCCTTTGTACTTCTGTAGCACTTTTCACCCAAAGGTCAACATGCAAATTACCTTCTTGTTACATATGGGTAAATTGAGGCATACAGGGTTATTGTTTTTTTAATTACTTGCCCAAGGCCACAATAGCAAGCAAGAAACAGGGCCAGGAATATAATACAATTCTTCTGATCCTCTGTCGTGTGCTCTAGATCACAATGCCTCTGCTCTATACTCATTGCTTCCCTCTCCTGCCAGCATAAGAGCGGTTCCTAATCCCACACCTCTGGCACTGGCAGGAGGATGCCATTTCCTGTGGACTCTCAGTGACTGATCCAAGTTTAAGTTTCCCTCGCAGTTCCAAGGCAAGACTGGGTGGCTCAGCACCTGCCTAGTGAGACTGAACACGTGAGCAGGGGGTTGGACTAGATGACCTCCTGAGGTCCCTTCCAACCCTGATATTCTATGATTCTATGATCAGGGCAGCGCTTCATACTGACTCGGACTCTACACTGCAGGGGGGTTCTGCTGACTCAGATTAGAGTCTGAATATCCTTGTTTCAGTACTGGCTCTTACCCAAAATAAAGTGGCTCAAGCCAACGCAGCAGTCACCTGTTGGTTAGTCACGAAGCATGAACAGAGACAGAGCCATGTCGGGATGCTGAGTTCCAACATAAAAGACAGCAAACGGCAAGCCTAGCACTGAGCTGCCAGCCACCAAAAAATCACAACATGCACTGGTGGCAGCCATGCTTCCAAACTCCTTGTGTTAGGAGAGGAAAAGCATCCTCATCTGCCCAGGCTGTAGGTGAGGAGATGTTGGCAGGTACATACTGCCCAGACCACCTTTAGAGGCCCTACTTCTCCCTGTCCCCGAGTCTACATGCGATGGGGATCACTTACCTGCATCAGATGCAGCCTGAGTCATGCCTCATTTCCCCTTCATGCAGGCAGTTGAGTGTTCCAAGGAGCTGGCAATTTGGTCGTGCAGTCAGATCAAACCGCCCTCCCCTGCCAGGGCAAATGAAAGTCATTCCCCCCCACCCCCAAAAAAATGAAATGAGTAACCCTCCCTCTAAGCCAGCTTCTTGACTGGATCCCAACCCACCCTAGAGGCCCATCCACCTTCTTGCCTCTCCAGGGTAGGACAGTATTTCTCCCAGTCCCTTCCTCAGGAAACAGCTTGCACTCATTTTCTTCACCAACTCAGAGCCCTTCCCGGAAACTTGGCTTCTCCTCCTCTCTCCAGAGATAACAGCACTTCTCCAGCCTCTCCCTGTGACCTGGGTCACAACTCCCCTTGAGGGATCTCAACCTCCCCATCTTGATACAGGGAAATGAGGGGTGAGGCCTCCTCTCACTTTCTCGGATAGCTCCCAGTCTGGAACAATAGACAATCCTCAGACACTCACTCAAGGCTCATGACCACCTTACTTTACTGGTCCCAAGCCATTTTCCTTCTGCCCTCCCCAAAGGTCCTTGGCCTTCACCCCTTGATAAGAGACTAAATCAGACAAAACCAGAGCCTTCTTACAGCCTGTCTCTTCCTGGGTCTTCTCCTGGCTTCTCTCTCACAGACCCTCACCCAGCTTCCTTTCAGTAAGGAGGAGCTGCTACCACTGAGTCTCACATCATTTCTCAGTTCCCCATGCACTGAGTAACAGGCTGCTTTCTTATAGCCTGCCCCCCTTTTACAGAAAGCCTTGCTCACTTTCAGTCACATGATCCTCACAGGGAACTACAAGTCCCACAATGCCCATACTTAAAAGGCTGGAATTGGAGCAGAGATGCATTGGACCTAGGCCTATCCTTAAAGGACTAGAACATTGGTAATGAGAAGGTGAAAATGCCTACCTTCAGCTAGTGTACTCAGATAGGGGAGCAACCACAATTTGGTTGCAGGAAGCTGGGAAGTGCCAGGGAGTGGCTGGTTAACAGTGGTGCTAGTAACCATACATGGTGTGTTTCTGGATGGGCAGGAGTGGGACACGTGTCCCTAAATCTTATGTGCTAAAGTGGCTGCGTGGGAGGGAGTCTTTTCAAAAGTGTAGCAAAAGATGTCCCCCACTGGGCTCCCCGGGTTTTCTGGTTTTGCCACATGCCTCTTCATCCAACGAGAATGAGAATGTATAGGTTTCTAACAAGGTGGTCTACTTCTCACTCTTCAAGAGCTGGTTGATTTATGAGTTAGTATTACTTAATATTTATGTAAGCAGAGTCAGATATCTACCCTGATATCTGGTGGTGAGCAGATATCTACCCTGATATCTGGTGGTGAGCTGTGGAAAAGAACTTCAGGGGCTGATTTTGTTTGAATGGGCACACCCACCCTGCCTAGCATGATGGGGCTGCTTGCCCAAATGGTCACTTTGGCTGCTATGGGATCCCTAGTCTCTTTGTTATTGGGGAAGGAGTAATAAAGTGTTGTTATCCTGGTTATGTGAATCAAGAACAGTAGAACTGTGCTTGGCATTTTATAACTGAAGGACTCGCCCTCAACTAAGTAGCACTTGCTAGGCAAGGGGCATGGGTTCCAAAGCCCAGTGGCTTAGGAGAGGGGGTCTGTCCCTACTATTGTGTAATAACAGAGCTACTTTTGATCTTATTAGCAGTCTTGTTATGTGCTGTAAGCTTAAAACACTGATACCTAGGTCTAAGCATTAGACCTACTTTGGGCTAATGGTTCTGAGTGCACCAGCACTGAGGCCCCTGTCCTGAGAGCTGTGTTAAGTATGGGGGGCCTGAAGACATATCGGTGAGTGGCTAGTAGGATGGCTAGCGGAGAGGAGCAGCTAGTGGTGAAGACTGTAGTGGAACCCCATGGAGTGGTATGGCAGTTGTCTGTTGACCCAAGCAGTGGAGTATGTAAGGTGCCCCCATACCTTTCCCCCAGGCTGGGAGGTAAACTCTGCAGATGAACTTCTGAACTCTGGGGCTGCACTGACCAAGGACAGAAACTGTGAGTGGGGTGACTTTTGGGTTGCTGGACTCAAGACCCTGAGGTGAAAAGGACACTGCCAAACTTACTTGGGGGTGGGTCTTTGCTCACAGTTTGTGTTATGAATCCTGTTTGTGGTGTTTCCCCAACATAATGCTGCATTGTTTCCCTTCTTTATTAAAAGGCTTTTGCTACACTCAGACTCTGTGCTTGCGAGAGGGGAAGTATTGCCTCTTAGAGGCACTCAGGGGGGTGGTGTGTAATTGTGCCAAGTCACTGGGTGGGGGCTCGAGCCGGTTTTGCATTGTGTAATTGAAAAGGAACTCCTAGATACTGAAGCCGCCCCTTGTTGCTGCCAACTCTGATGGGCAGAAGGGTTGCATTTATATAGCACTATAATCATGCACAATGCTTTACCAGTATGAGAAAGACAGTCCCTGGCCTGAAGAGTTTACAGTGAATTTTTAGGCATAACATTGTAAAAGATGACAAAAGACAAGAAGGGGGAAGAACAAGGCCTAGGACAATCTGGGAGCATGGGACTGCTTGCAGTACAGTAAAAACATCTCTTTTGTTTTGCTCCTCTTTCCAATATATGTTTGGGGTTTATAAACTGGTATTTTAATGTGCATACCTAATTTAGGGAAGTAGTTGAATGTAAGATATGAGCAGCGTGGCACAGCAGTAGAATAGAATAACGGAGGGGGTGGTGTTCAGAAGTGGAGTAATAGGGCCGGGAATGCTTTTAGGAGGGAAAGGCCAGAGGTAGGATCTGGAAGACAAAGCAAGTACAATATTGCCAACCCCAAGTTTTCAAAAATCATGAGTCCTAGCCCCCAAAATCACAAAACTGTTGTAAAATTCATGAGCTTTAAAAATAATATTTTTGAGTAATTTGTCGTGTGTTTTCTGAACTGTTAGGGTGTACTCAGGTCACATTTCCATGCCTTTCCCCACCACCATAAGGCCTAGAAACTTACTTTTTTAAATTAAAACTCAGCTTCTGGTATATTCACTTGACTCCAGCAGCTGGGGCTTTGAGAACAACACTAGCTATTGAGAGACTTGCAGTAAAATATATAGAATTGGCAATGCTGCAAGCTGAACAGCGAGACAAGGAACAAGAACAAAGTAGTTATGTGTGAATGAAAAAAACTAAGCTAAATCAAATGGGGGTGTGAGTTAAGCAAATCAAATCAAAATAAGGTAACCCAGTGTTAGCAGTTAATCAAAAAGTAACACTGTGCTGAAAACTGCCCAATTTATAATGTAAGCAGTGAGTGTGGGATAAATTTAGATGAGATACAGAATTCCTACAGTTCATCTGAAAATTGTGTCAAAAGGTATTTAGCACGCACAGCCAGAATGGTGTAGCTAACAGTTTTGAACATTCTAAAATTAAAAATAAATAAGGTATTGAAAGTGTTATGGGCCAACATTAAAAATGAAACACAAATTATGCATAAAACATTTCCTGCAGGGGAAATCAGGGGTCGTTAAAAGGTTACTGTTCTAACTAACACTGCTTGATTGGTTGTTAGTGTTCCATTTCCTCTGAAGTGACAACTAGTTAGGGTGACCACTGCCCTCTCACAGCAATTATCAGTGCTCTGGCAATTGCACTCAATTTTAATCAGTTAGAATCCTGAATAGTGCTTTTCTTGGTTTCAGACAAAAGAGCTAAGTGTTGGGCCAGAGATGTCCACTTCTTTTTGGCAGTTTCCTGGTTTTTTGTTTTGTTTTGTTTTTTTTTTGTTGAAATCTTTCAGAGACCCTGTGTGGTTTGAAAAAGATTGTAAAGCACAAATCTAGGCTCTGCTAGTGAGTGGCTCATTATGACCCACATTCCAGCAGAAATTAGTGTAATCAGCATTAAATTGGAACATAGGAATGGCCAGCCTTGACCAGATCCCCCCAAAGTCCATCTCGTCCAGTATCCCATCTCTGCCAATGGACACAGCCAGTAGCAGATGCTTCAGAGGAAGGTGTAAGAACTGCACAGTAGGCAGCTGAGTGATAAGTCGCCCTCCACAGTAGGTGTCCTGATGTGGAATAGTTAAAGATTGGTTTACACCCTGAAGCATGAGGTTTAATAACTAGAGCTGGTTGGGAGTTTTTCAATGAAACTTTTTTTTAACAGGAAAATGCCCATTTTGTTGAAACTGGAACTTTCATCAGGAAGGTTTCTTAGGCCCATGGAGAGAGACATCCCCAATAGCCAGGGCACTTGGGAGGCCCAGGGTCAAAAACCTACTCTGCCTGATTCAGACAAGACATTTGAACCTGGGTCTCCTACATCCTAGGTAGACACTCTAACCACCAGGCTAATGGCTATTATAGGGTGGGCACTCTGAGTCGCTCCTGTTAGAGATGTTCCACTTTGTATAAATAAGTCAATACTTGTTGGAGCAGAGATGTGAACCTGGATCTCTCACATCTCAGCTGAATGCCCTACCGATTGGCTGTGGTTGGGGCGGGGGGGTGATGTCTTTTTCTTTCTTGTTTTCCATGAATAATTTTGAACGGTCTCTTTCATCCCAATGGGGAGTGAGAAATGTTTTGAACCCTCAAAAATTTTTGCAAGACAGACAAACCTTTTTTCCACCCAGCTGTTACTAATGCTTCCATTAGCATTAATTATAACAACACAAGATAGTCTTGTTATCTGTATAAATATTCAATTGCTTTTTGAATCTTGCTAAGTTCTTGGCCTCAGTGACTCCCTGTGACAATGACTAGAGCAGTCTGAGTTATAATACCAGAAGAACAGATGTCTCCAATCTATCTTTTTTATTTCATTCATTATTTTATATATTTTTATCAGGTCCCTCCCCTTCCTCATCTGCTTTCTAAGTTAAACAATCCCAGTCTTTTCCACCTCTCTTCATATGAGTGCTTTTCCAGGCCCTTGATCATTATTGTCACCCTTTTTTGAACCCCCTTTAGTTCTGCAAATATTGCTTAAGTAGCACACCACATGGGATCAGTCTTAGGTTCTGAGCCTGCACTACTGAAGTCAATGGGTGTTTTGTCATTGACTTTGATGGGAACAAGATAAGGGCCCTTTACTACAATAGCTCTTGCACACAACTCAATCTAGATGTCTCCAACTCCAAACTAAGGGTTTAATCTTTTAGCCCTTACTTGGGTGCAAATGGCCATTGACTGCAATGAACGCTGTCCCTGAGACTGGAGGATCTGGCCTTAATTATCACTTCCAAGAAACTAAAGGTGGTATTTTCAAAAATACTCAACACTGGCCTACCTCTGCTCTCATTGAAGCCAGTGGAAGTTTTACATCAATGGACAGAACATAGGACATGAACTAAGGACCTACTGGGTCATCAAGTCCAGTCCCTTGCTATCATTGGCCAACCAGTTATATAATCCTTAATAAGCTTATCAAGCTCCATCTTAAAATTAGCTGGGTTGTTTTCCCCCAGTACTCCTATTGGAAGACTGTTCAAGAGTTAGATTCGAACTGAACACTGCTGAAAATTCTCCCCAAAGTGTAATGGGATGATGAATAAAAAACAAAACCGTATAGAAAGGTTACCATTTTCTATTACATTTTATAGGTCTTTCCCCAAAGAGTAACTACATAAAGGAGAGGAGACAAGTTTTATATAGAGCTATGTAGAAATGAAATTAATATGTATAATTCTGGGACAAACATATCACACAGGAAGTAAGCCACGCAGAAATGAAGGGTCCAGCCAGAAGCTCCAAAAGTCCAGAGCTGACAAAAAATTTTCCATCAAAACTTTGTTTTGGATTAAAAATGCCTTTTTCTTTCCACCAAAATGGAAGTGTTTGTGGAAAACGTCTGTTTGGGTTGGAATTTTTTGGTTTTTAATTTTTTTTTTAATTAGCTTTGTTTCAGGGGCGGGGAGGGGACACAAAACATCACTTGCTTACTTCCCATCTCACCCCTTTTTTCCAGGGTAAAAAAGTAAGTGAGCTGAAACGTTTTTTTTCTCCCACTGAAATGAAATTTTAAAAATATTTTGGAATCATTTTGAAATTTTTCATTAAAAAAATCAAAAAACAAAACAAAACTGAAATGAAACATTGTCATGGTTTTTGAAATTTTAATGAAATAAACTTTTTCTTATATATAATCCAGCTCTAAAAATAATCATGGAAAGAGCTCAAGGCCAGAAGCAGAAACTTGTGGGAGAAGCCACTTCTTTAAATTTACAGCCCAATTCCACAGATTCAAGGGATATTATAGAATATTATATTATATTCTAGAACAATATTATAGAACTTACAGGATATTTCTACTATATATTTACTGTACAAATACACAGTATATAGACGCACAGAACATATATATGGGCACGTAACAGGCTTCCAAGGGAGACTGGAATCCCTGTCATTGGAGTCTTTTAAGAACAGGTTTGATAACCCCCTGTCCGGGATGGTTTACTTAGTTCTGCTTCAGCACAAGTGGAATGGTCTAGCTCAGTGGTTCTCAAAACCGGTCAGCTGCTTGTTCAGGGAAAGCCCCTGGCAGGCCGGGCCGATTTGTTTACCTGCCGCGTCCGCAGGTTCGGCCGATCGCGGCTTCCACTGGCCGCGGTTCACCGCTCCAGGCCAATGGGGGCTGCGGGAAGCAGTGCAGGCCGAGGGATGTGCTGGCTGCCCTTTCCCTGCACAAGCGGCGGACCAGCTTTGAGAACCACTGGTCTAGATGATCTCTTGAGGTCTCTTCCAGCTCTACATTTCTATGATTCTGTTTGTCAGAGTCCAACCTCCAGTTGCTCCGCATGTGTCAATCTTATTGAAACCAGTGGAACGAGCTTTCTGGATTGGGCCCAATCTTTTCATGCTACCATGGAGTACATGAGTGTACAAAAGCTGGAAAGGTTGAATTTGTGAGCTATAGCAGCTGGATTTTGATAAAATCTCATTTAATAGATGAGGAGGTCACAAAGGGATAGATATTAATGGCAAAGTGAGAGATGGGGTAATTACGCTCAATTACTTTCCAGAAATAAAACATCTCATTCTTCTTTCTTTACTACAGCACAACTTTTCCTTCGAGTTCTTTGCTGCCACTCGAGTACCACATTCCTGGGACTCAGCCTGCTTTTCCTGTAGACTCCATTAAAATGAATTTAGCAGCATAATATTTAGCAGGCATGCGCACTCTCAAGATCCCACATGTGCTTGTATTTGGGAAACCACTAGGAAACTCATCAGAGGTTTTAAAATAACCCTTGACAGAGGCAATTTACAATTTGCACATATAAATGATGGCTAGGTAGCTGCCTGAACATTCACTGTCATAATCCTGCTCATGGATGGAGCAGTAAAGATGCAGCGTGTTGTGTTTCAGGGTAATTTGGGCCTTTAATTAACAAATGAGGCATTAGGAAGTTGATTGAGTACACCCAGTACTTTTGGGACTCCATCTGATGCCAGGCTGGTTAAAGGTGATCTGCAAAGAGTAAAAAGGCCCCTTGTTTGCTTCTTTATGGTGTATAATGGAGGTCTAAAAGATTATTTGTCACACAAATAGGGTTTTGCTGGGCTTGTTTTTCTACCTTAGTCTTGTCTTCTGTGTTTTTATGGCATTCTTGAAGGACCCAGAAGAGTGGATTAGGAGTTTTTTTCAGCTCTTAATTTAAGTGGGTTTTATAGATTCATAGATTTTGGGGGCCAGAAAAGACCATTATGATTATCTAATCTCCTGCATACCAGAGGTTTAGTAATTTCATCAGTAATTCCTACATCAAGCCCAATGATCTGTCGGTATGAATCTTGAGAGTCTTTAATCTTTAACAGAGAAAACCTTTTCCCCAAATATTTGTTAGACATTTGCGTTTAATAGCCAGTAAAAAACAAAAACCCACCTTGTCAGTGGCTGGAAAGTCCCAGAAGAAAGAGGGTTTGTTTTCATAAATAATGTGCAGCTTTGCAGGATAGTAGAGAGATGCCCTGAAAGGAGCCAATGAGTGGGATAAGGTGATGCTGTCCCACTGACATAATAGGCCTTGCCTCTGGGAATAGGAAAATCCTTTTATCTTCATGCAAAAGCTCACTAGTGGTCCTTGTTGCCTGAGTTATTCTGTCTTTATCACATATAACAGGTTCTTCTAAAAGCACTGGGCCAGTTCCTCAGCAAGTATAAATTGGCACAGGTCCACGATCTAGTGCCTTGTTGTGAAATGCTCATTTATTTTCTAAAGTCACAGTGCAATATTGAATTCCCTTTCATAATAAAAAATGACTCCCAATAAAATAAATGGAACCTTAGAGCCTTCTTCCTTTTCAGAGCGGGGTGGGGAATACCAGGCACAAGTCTCCTCCCAGTTACATGGATGTTAAGCTGGGGTACTTCCATTTCAGATTCATGCCAGTCTCCTTGAGTGCATAATTTGCCTCATTGCACCTACGTGGAAAAAGTCTATCACCTCCTGTTTCAAATCTCTCCTTCCTCTTATGTGCTTTATATGTAAATGCTATTATGAAGTCAATGGGGCTACTCTGATATACACTAGTTGAGGGTCTGGCCTCTCAAATATAGGGAGCCAGTGTTGCCTAGTAGATAGAGCACTGGACTGGAACTAGTCCCAGCTCTGCCACTGGCCTGCTGGGTGCCCTTGGGCAAGTCCCATCATTTCCCCGTGCCTCAGTTTCCCCATGTAATATGGGAATAATGATACTTACCTCCTTTGTAAAATGCTTTGAGATCCACAGATGAAAAAAGCTAGGTATTATTACTAATGTAACGTGGTTTTTATGAGTGAGGCAGTGGTCCATCCTATGAATAAATATTAAAACATCCCCTTTCATGTATTACAATCCACATGTGCATGTGACATATTTTTTGAATGGAATACTCAACTCTGTGAAGATAAGTATGCAGCTGCTCAACAATGCTTTGTGCTCACTGTGCCCTTCCAGTGCATGAGACTTTAACGTTGAGATTTTCAAAGGCAGTTGGGCACTCAAGTCCCATGGAAATGCAATGCAAGTCAGGTGAGATAACCACAGTGGTCCCATCTGGCCTTAGAATCTATGGGTGTGTCTACGCTGGAGCTGGAAGGTATAATTTCCAGCTGGAACAGACATACCTGCTCTAGCTCAATCAGAGCTAGCATGCTAAAAATAGAAGTGTAGCCATAACAGAATGAGAGGTGGGAGGGGCCAGCTGACTGGAATCATATGAGACCCTAAATATGGGAAGCAGCTAGGCCTGTCTACCTCTTGTGCCACGGTGACTACACTTCTTTTGTCAGCACACTAGCTCCATTGGCGCTGGTATGTCTACTTACGCTGGAAGTTACACTTCTCAGCTTCAGTTCAGCACACCCTATGAATCTATAGAATCATAGAAATGTGGGGCTGCAAGGGACCTCAAGGAGTCATCAAGTCCAGCCCCCTGCACTATGACAGGACAAGTAAACCTAGACCATCCCTAACAGGTGTTTGTCCAACTTGTTTTTAAAAACCTTCAGTGATGGGGATTCCACAACCTCCCTTGGAAGCCTGTTCCAGACCTTAACTACCCTTAGAGTTAGAACGTTTTTCATGAGCAAGGAGAAGCCTGGGAATTGCAAGCTAATGGGGAACTGCATGATTTTGCAAAGACCCTCAGCTCAAATGTTCAAAATGCTGCATGACTTCACTTGCTATTTTCTTTTAATTAACTCTGAGTTCTCCGAAGCAAATTTAGCTCTAGTTCAACAACCTGGAATCTATGTTAATAACCTGTAGAATAAAGCAGAGCTGTTTAAATTAGGACATCTGTGGGCCAGAGCCTCATCTGGTGTAAACTAGTATGGCAGCAGAACCAGAAAGGAGCAGGGGGCTAGCAACCCCACAATGGAAATATTGCTCAGTGCCTCCCATTACTTCCCCTCCTATACATACACACACACACACACTCCACCCCCATTCACACACACACCACACACCCATTCACAGGAAGTTTCTTCCCCCATTGAATAGCACCTTTATGGTATAGTTGATGTTTTAGAGGGGGAAGGCTTTACTTTTCATACAGTACTTATTTTAAACCAGCTGAAGGGATTTTCCTTAAACTTTTCCACAAAAATCCATCTTTGGTCAGGAAACATTTTAATCCAAAAGGACAATGATCATTTGTGACAAAGTAATGAACAAATGAAAAAAAGTGGGAGGAAGTGGGAGTTATACTGGAAAATGTCTGGTAACCTGAACTATCGGTTCGCTGCCAAGAAAAGATTATAATAAACTATCTGCTCTGAAATTCAACCCCACTGAGGAATACTTGGGCCAGTACACATGAAACACTCTAGTGATCATTACCGTACAGAGCAGTGCTTAAAGAATGTCAGTCTTACCATAAATAATTAGATACGACAACAGTATCACCAGGATTCCCTTGTACTTCCTTTCATTTGCTATACGATGTGTCTTGAATACTGACATCATCTTATTAATTATTATTATTTATTATTTGTATCAGAGTTGCCCCTAAGGCCATAAATGAGATCAAGGCTCCATTGTACTTGGCACTAGACAGACACATAGGCCCAGATCCTCAAAGGTATTTGGGTACCTAACGCCCATTGATTTAAATTATTTGAAAGGGCGTTAGGTGCCTAAAGACCTGTGAGGATCTGGGTTTCCGTAAGAGACAGTCCATGCCCCAGTGAGCTCACAATCTAACCAGACAAAGAGTGGGTGGGGACAGAGTGGCAAAATGCTTTCTGTTAGATCACACAGCACGTCAGTGGCAAAATCAGGTCTCGTCCATCACCTTATGACCTGACCATGTTGCTATGGCAAGCGGTACGTTTTTAAGTACCATTATTGTATGGGTCTGCTCCATTGACTTCTGTGGCTTTGGATCAGGCCTCGCCTGGAGGTACCCTAAGAAAAATAACTCATACACGTCTTACTCATACTACTGGGTCCCCAAAACTCAGCTGCGGGGTTTAGAAGTTTTATCTCTAGGTTTCCACTACCCACATTTTTTATGTGATGGCAATTTTGGTGGCTGATCCTTTCCATTGACTTCAGTGGGCTTTGGTTCAGGCCCTTTCAACCATGTTCTGCAGAAGAAAGGACTGCATTCTGCCTTTGGACTGCCACTGTCAACAGTCACCTTTGCAAAATAGAGTATCATGAAAAGCATCAACATGCTGCTGCTGTGACCTGCTGATGAACTAAAAGGAGGGAGGGAAGAGGCAAATATTCTTAGGAGGTGGGAACAGGATATGCACTTGTGTCTGATCAGAACTAACTCCCGCAGACCAAAGAAAAGGTTAACATATGCAGCAGAGTCAAACTGGCATTCAGTGACCTTCTGATTGTGCAGCATTCAGCACGTGTCAATTTCTTTTCGCCATTGGCTACTAGGGTGGGGTTATGGGGTTCAGAGGAGAGGAAGGAGAAAGAGGGAGAGAGAGTAAATTTCCTTTCTAAGAGAAAATTATTCTTCTGGTGGAAACAGTGCATTGTTTCTTGAAACTGACAAAAGTTATTTTCTAACTTCCCTGTATCCTGTCACCTGGCCCTTCCTTCCCTTTCCTGACATACAAGATATGCATTACTTGCATCATGGCAGGATTTATATTTTGATCAAGAATGGTGATTTATGCTACTCGGATTTTCCTACTGAACACATTCCAGATGTGGACTGAATTCCACTGGCATTTATTGTTCACTGGGGGTGGTTGAAGATGGTTTTCTGTTATACTTCTGACATTTACGCTTTTGTGTTGCTTCCCTTTTCCTTGCAGCTTTCCTTTAAAACAAAAAAAAAAACAATGCCTTTGAAGAAGTGTTTCATACCATAACAACATGTAACTAATGGGACAGACAGTGCTTTTGGGGAAGGACATGCAGAACATAAATCCCCTCTTACTAATAAAAATAATAGATTCTTTTTTAAACACTGTTTAGTTGACTTTCTCGTGCTTTGACACATATTTACAAATGTTGTGGGGTCAGCATTGACTTTCTAGCCTGTCTGTTTTAACAAGGGAACTTGAATGGGCCCTTATGAATGGTCAATGCCATGATGGTTGACCCTTAAATGTACCCCCAGAAACAAAGGGTAGTTTGAGTTTTTCAGCTCAGCCCTGTGTAGGCATTGTGTAGCCATCTTAGAGGGAGCCCAGTGGTTGCAGATTGTAAGGGATTCACAAAAGATGGTTTTACGGTTAAGACACTAGACTAGGACATGGGGCATCTAGGTTCAACTCCGTGCTCTGCTACAGACTTCCTGTGTGACCGTGGCCGACACACTTAATCTCCCTGTGCCTACGTTCCCCTCTGCCAAATAGTGATAATTCTTCTTCCTTTCTCTCACTCTTGATTTGTCCTGTCTATTTTGACTCTAAATTCTTCAGGGCAGGGACAGCCTATTGCTGTGGTTACGTCTACACTTAGAGCTGGAGGTGTAAATTCCAACTTGAGGAGGTCAAGCTAGCATGTTAATAATAGAGGTAGCCACGGCAATGCATCTGGTGGGAGAGGCTGGATGCCTCAGGTATATACCCAGGCAAGACGCGAGCACGTACTCAGGCTGGCTAGTCCCTCCTGCTGCTTGTGCCACTGCAGCTATTCTCTATTTTTAGAGTGCTAATATGATCAGAGCTAGTGCAGGTATGTCTCCTCAAGCTGGGAATCACACCCCCAGCTCATACCCTAGGTGTTTGTACAGGGCCTAAAATAATGGGTCCCGTAGGCGTTACCGTAATGCAGCCAGCAATACAATCTTTTGGTTCCAGTTCACACCTGCTGAGATTAGCTTTGAGTTTCTGGGTTTGAACCAAAAACAAACTTTTGTATCATTTCTCACCAGAATCTGTCCCGTACTCATTTTTTAGTCCAAATATTGAATTTAGTTTTGAAAGATTTCACCAGCTCGCAAAAAGAAAGGGCCAAATCCCTGTAATTGTGGCGTAACTCCAGTGGGACATAAGCTAAAGAAGATCCGGGAGTCATGCCTTATACCACATCCTCCTGTTAGTTACTTTTCCTGCTGCAGCTCTCTCCACCTCCCTCAGCATGTATGTGACACTCAGGCACATCTACTGAATGCCGTGAACTCAAGTTAGCTGGACAACCATAAACATTCATCCTGTCTCACTCAGGATCTCAGCTCTGTGATTTTTACTGAAATGACATGGGGGTGGAGGGACCCAGCAAATGTACACACTACAATCTAACTGTGGGGCTTGATTGGCAGGAGGTCCATAAAATAATCAGTTTAAAAAACACACATGAGAAATGTTCCTCCAAAGCTCAGTTTAAGGTTTCAAAGAGACTTGTGAAACAACAACATTTATTTTAGCTTCCCAGCCCTCATTGAGAAGGAACGGGGCAGCTGTTAAATTCCATCTCGGAGAGCGTCAGTCACTGTAACCCTATGCTTCGTTCAGAGTAACTGGGACATGACAGGAGACAAAAGCTGCATTTTTGCCTTTTCAGATGTGCACGTTGTTTGCAGGGAGATCATTTTTTTGGTGACAAGCACGACTAGCCAAATGAAAAGCAGAAGGGGGTGCTGACCGCGACTAAAATGGGGGATAAGGGAATCCTGGAGAGGAAACTGATTAGATAAAGTCAGTGGAAGACATAGGTGCTGGAACTAGGGGTGCTCAGGGTGCTGCTGCACCCATGACTTGAAGTGGTTTTCATCATATACAGGGTTTACAGTTTGGTTCAATGGCTCTCATCACCCCCACTATACAAATGGTTCCAACACCTCTGGTGGTAGATGATGAAGTGGATCACAGAGCTGTTTAAAACTTGGTGGGTCACTGGGTCTCCACTAACCTTCTAATCAGTTTTGATTCACGTACTGTAGCAGCTCTTGCAGATCTGCATTGTGGGAGTCAGAGCTCATTCCAACCCAGTATGTCAGAGGTCAAAGTCAAAGTCAGAAAGGCAAGTGTTGTAAAGCCGAGCATTGTGGACAAGTTTGGGACAGATTGTTCCATGCAAAGGAGAAAAATGGCCAAAGTTTCATTTTGAAACTAAAACAAACTTATGGCCTTGAATCATGTATTTGTCCAGGGAGAGCAAACGTTTTGCTTTGCATTTACTAGAAAGACTCCTGGGCCCACAGATGTTTCACGCAAAACTTTCCTTGCCTCACTTCTCTGTTATTATTTATTATGCACCATTTACAGAGTATGCAGATGAGCTAAGTCAGAAGATTAGGCATATCTCTCATTGAAGTCAGTAGGAGTGTTTCTATTGACTTTCATAGAAGTTGGGTCAGGCTGAGATGCTGCATTCAAAGACCAGAAACAAAAATAATAGAAGAAATGTAAATCTGTGTTCAGATATGGCTCCCTTAAGGTGTGGTTGGATTATGCATGGCCTAGGCTCTTAGGAAGCAGAAAATAACTAACTGAAATTAATCAGGGAAGAACTCCATATGGGAGCAAAGAATAAGCGTAAAGAAATAGGTAAATGGAGAATGACCAGGATAAGGAGAGCAAATCAGAGAACCATTTATAAGATTTGAGAAAGCAGATTGCGTAAGGGTTTAACTCTGATGGGTCTGTTAGCTAGAGGCAATGCTTAGTTTAAAAGGTCAGAAATCCCTGGGATAGCTGAGATCAATGAGAACCTGTTCTCTTTGGTTTTTACTGTATGAAGTTAGGTTAGTGGATTAATGTGTCAGATGAAACCGATAGCTGGTACGTAGGGTAAATAGTAGCCTTCAGATAAAAATATTAGTTGATTTGTTTGCTCATGACTCAGCCAATGAAAATAGGCCAGCCCTTTCCGCCACATTGCTTCCCAGTAAAATAAACAAAGTGTGTGTGTATTTGTGTGGAACGATTTCTTTGTTTATGAACTAACAATCCATGCAGAAAGTGAATGAAGTCTATATCCATTAACAGCATGATCAAAAAGAAAAGGAGTACTTGTGGCACCTTAGAGACTAACCAATTTATTTGAGCATGAGCTGTAGCTCACGAAAGCTCATGCTCAAATAAATTGGTTAGTCTCTAAGGTGCCACAAGTACTCCTTTTCTTTTTGCGAATACAGACTAACACGGCTGTTACTCTGAAGCATGATCAAGACTCCCTACATCTTAATTCTACATGCTTTTATTAATTAGTTTTCATAGATTCATAGATTCCAAGGCCAGAAGGGACCAAAGTGATAATCTAGTCTGACCTCCTGTTTAACACAGGCCAGAGAACTTCCCCAAAATAATTCCTAGAGCATAGTTTTTACAGCTTTGTCACACTCAAGACTGCTAGTAACTTGGGTGGTCATGTATGTGACCAGTGTATGACATGCATTGTTCTTGGTTCATCGTATGCGGCAGTAGTTAGGATGATCCTGCATTTAGAGTGTGCTGTGGAAGTAGTGCCATGGGACCACTAAATACTGGGAAATGCACAAAGCTGTCATCAAACTGAACAAATAGAGGATTTGGTTTTTAACATGAAAATTCCAGCAAATCTAGTGTTTCTAATCTTGCCCAGAAGGACATTTCAAAGGCCAGCAGCTGGGAACAGGTGATGGGATGGATCACTTGACGATTACTTGTGCTGTTCATTCCCTCTGGGGCACCTGGCATTGGCCACTGTTGGAAGACAGGATACTGGGCTAGATGGACCTTTGGTCTGACCCAGCATAGCTGTTCTTATGTTCAGGAAGGACGGCAGCTGATCGTGCATGTTATAAAGCCAATAGAAACAGCCAGCACTATTAACTGTGGGTGATTTTAAGGGTCAGTAAGGAATATATAAAACAATATGCTTGCTGACATATATAACATGCTAGGGCAAGATGATTACTTCTGAATTTTAGCCTTTGAAGATAGCAAGCAGGAGTTAGTGCAACTGGAACATTTCTTGTAGACAACAGAATAGTGGCAATAAAAGAGAGTATAGTTTTCAGGGAAAAGTTGACAGGATTACAAGAAAGAAACAAGAAGACCTGGTATTGTCAACAACAAGTGAAGGACAAACTTTGGGATCTACAGGCATGAGCCCTGGATTCAGTGTATGAAATAAATGATGTACAGATATCAGAGATTAACATCGTGGTATTCAGATCTCAGTCTTCAGAGTAACAGCCGTGTTAGTCTGTATTCGCAAAAAGAAAAGGAGTACTTGTGACACCTTAGAGACTAACCAATTTATTTGAGCATAAGCTTTCGTGAGCTATAGCTCACTTCATCGGATGCATACTGTGGAAAGCTGCTATTACCAGCAGGAGAGTGGTGTGTGTGGGGGGGGTGAGAAAACCTGGATTTGTGCTGGAAATGGCCCAACTTGATTATCATACACATTGTAAGGAGAGTGATCACTTTAGATAACCTATTACCAGCAGGAGAGTGGGGTGGGAGGAGGTATTTCTTCATGCTTTGTGTGTATATAAAATGATCTTCTACACTTTCCACAGTATGCATCCGAAGAAGTGAGCTGTAGCTCACGAAAGCTTATGCTCAGATAAATTGGTTAGTCTCTAAGGTGCCACAAGTCCTCCTTTTCTTTTTTCAGCTCTCAGTGGTTCAGGAGCCAAATTAGTCATCAACATTACCCAAAAGAGCCACACCAGTCTGAATTCATTGTTTCATTTACGAACGGACTATTCATGGTTAAACAGTATGATGGGAAAATATTTAGTTTTTATATGCAATCTATGTATTATTCTCCCAGCGAATAAGTTAATAACTTAGTGCAACTTGATAACTTAATTGGCTAATAACATGGTAAAAGCCTCCTGTTAGGTTGATAACTTAGACTGGTTCATAATTAAATCCCACAGTACTTTAATATCATGTGCTGTGGAGATCGGCAGGAGACACACTGAAGAGCCACTTGCAGCTCGCCAGCTGCAGTCTGATTATCACTGGGTTAAAAATTCTTCCTATAGCTCCTGAACAACACATGCTAGAGGGGTGGCGCCACCATCCCTATGGTTATTGTTAGCATTACCATTGCTTCCCAGCGCCCCAGTCATGGACCAGGGCCCCATTGTGCGAGGTGCTGTACAAACACAGACCAAAAAGATAGGCCCTGAGCCAAAGTACTCACAATCTCAGGAACCCTTGTAGAGAGTGTATTGTGCTTTCTGTTCCACTGGGCACTGCAGAGAAAGGTGCATGGTCCTGCACCTTCCCTGCCCTCTTGCAGCTAAATAGGTAGGCCCCATGGGATGTGAGCAGGAAGCAGGCACAACACCACCTCCCCACTTACAGGGGCGGCGAGTTATATGGGCCCGTGGTGCCCGTGCTCCAGCAAATTCAGGGCACGGGAGCCCAGCTCCACCAATGTTCGGGGCCAGGTCTCTACCCCAGCCCTACCTGCCGCCCCGCGTGCCTCCCCCAGAACGTCTCTGCCTGTGCCCTGGGCAGTGGGCGACTGCCCTGCCACTCCGTGCTGCGCTCCCTTGCTGGCCACTGCCGGCTACAAAAGCGAGCATCGCCGGCAGCAGGCTGAGGCAGCGGAGGGGAGGCACACGTGATGGCAGCCCTCCCACCCCCAGTACCCACCACAGGGGAGGCGCGGGGGCTTCCTGGACCTGAGAGGTGTCCGGCCCCTAGGAGCACATGCAGTGCCGGTGCCGGACGAGTGTGCTGCCTGGGGGAGAGGGCTGGGGGGACTGTGGAGTCCTCCTCTCTGACCCCAGCCATGGGGTAGCCTGCCTGCACCCCAAACTCCTCATCCCTAGCCCTGCCCCAACCTAGAGCCTGCCCCCCCAGCCAGAGCCCTCCCCCCCGGTACCCCAACTCTCTGCCCCAGCCCTAAGCCCCCTTCCGTACCATGAACCCCTCATCCCCGACCCCACCCCACAGCCCTCACCTCCAGACCCCAACCCTCTGTCCTAGCCCTGAGCCCCCTCACACCCCAAACCCCTCATTCCCTGCCCCAGCCAGAGCCCTCATCCCCCCACACCCTCTGCCCTAGCCCTGAGCCCACACCCCAAACCCCTCATCCCCAGCCCCAACTCAGAGCCCTCACCCCCAGCCAAAGCCCTCATCCCCCACTCCTCCCCCCCACACACACATTGTGCAATATAGGGAAACTGTTAAATGCTTACTGTTTCCCGTCCATTTTTACATTATTTTTAAAAATATATATCAGCTTACAAGGCAGTTGTGGGGCATGGCAGGACTTGGACCCGTTCTGGACACCACCAAAAATTATACAAACCTGCCACCCCTGCCCACTTACACATCCACACAGAAGCCTGACAGAATCTGGTCCTTAGTGAGTCAAAGGACTGTGCCAGCGGCCGATTCAGTAGAGTGACCCAGAAGAAATGACAGGACAGCTTAGAAGACACTATTTCAGGGAGCAAAGGTTAAGCCTCGGTCCATTGTAATACCTGCATTGCTTTACAAGTCCAGACAGGTGTGGTGTCAACAAAGCACCAAAGGATGGGGTGTCTCCTGAAATGCCTTCAAAGTGGCTGCCATTTGAAGAAGGTTCAAGTTTGGGGCTATGCAAACCCAGCAGTGCCACCAGCTGTTCAGCATTGAGAACTGTGGACTGGCTTCTCCAATGGGGGAAGAGCCTGTTTTAATCTCCCCAGTGAACGTGGAACTCTGCATGGAAAGCCAAGGTGATAGAATTCAACCTACTCCTTCCCTCCCAGCAACATGCCTTATGCTGTGTGGCAAGGACAGTGGGAGCATTATTCAGATTCACCTGACTTATACATGACTGCAACTCAGCCAGTAACGAGCCCATGTTTCTTTATTTGCACTAAACATAGATAAGAGTGTGGGAACAGGAACACTTAGGCCTACTGTCAGGCATCTATCTTACACCACTTTTCACGTCACTTCTCATTCTGTCCGACTGGCTTCATTTGGAGTTTTGCTTGAGTAAAAACGGAATCGAATCTTCAGGATCTGGCACTTATAGAGGTGCTGAGTAGAGCAGGTCAGAGACTTTTTGACAATGTATTTTCAATTAAAAATATCATTTTGTCAAAAGCGAAATGTTTTGTGAAAATGTAGAGATTTCGATGGGACAGTTTCTCAGGTCCGCGGTGGACTAGCGAGAGAGAGAGAGAAGGAACACCTGATGTGTTTGATCCAAAAAACAGTTGTTTTGACACAATTTCATTTCCCCTTTTGAAAGGTTTTGTTTTCCTTCCAACGAGACATAAAACAAATTCCGAAACCTCAAAAATGGTCACAAAACGGAACGTCGGTTCCCAGCCCGCTCTGGTGCTGAGCACCTGCAGCTCCCATTGGTCCTGAAATCCTTATTCATTTTTACTGAGTTTGCCCGAATAAAGACCTCAGGATTTGGCTGATTTGAATATTTTAAGAGGGTGAATGATACGGAAAACTGTACATCTCCTTAACTGTATTGTAAGCTGGCCACTGATTTCATCTTTGCCGTGTGTAGTATGATAAATGGAACTTGAGAAGAGGGCTCACAGTTCAATGGGGAGCTGGACTGGAAGGAGAAGAGGCTCAGGAGTGCAAGCTTGGGACTGGGAGCTGAGACTCACTGTATAACACTGGCCTCTCTGCTGTTTCTTACACCCCGACTGCCTGCTTCATCACTTAATGGAACATCCTGTACAATAAGAAGGAAGCATAGTGTGATCATTACATCAGTCACCAGGAATACAATGTTACTTTCATCTGCTCATCCTTTGCTTTGGGTCAGACATGATTGCCATTGTTGTCCATGTCACAAAGACAATGCGGGATTAGAATTCACACAGCTCACATGTGTGACAGGTTTCAGAGTGGCAGCCGTGTTAGTCTGTATCAGCAGAAAGAACAAGGAGCACTTGTGGCACCTTAGAGACTAACACATTTATTTGAACATAAGCCCACTTCATCAGATGCATGCAGTGAAAAATACAGTAGGAAGGTAGATAGATATATACACAGCAACATGAAAAAAATGGGGGTTGCCATACCAACTCTTAACGAGACCAGTCGATTAAGGTTCAAATTACCAGGCATCCTTTTTCCTCTGCTATTGCACTTGGCAAAGCTTCCACGTCTTTACATTTCTCAGACTGGTTTAGAAAGCTGTGATTCAATCAGAATGTTCTGATTGAGAATGTCTGAGCCTGCTGTCTTGCCATAACATGGGGTTTAGTTACAGCATTTTGCCTGACACACACCTGATCATCCTATTACCATGATCACTCTATTTCTATCTCCCACAGTGAAACTCTGTAAAAATACATTACAATGGCTAAAAAGGTATAGTCATCATCAGCAGTTCATGTTAAGGCTCCATAGCCGAATGCCCAGAAGAAATAAGATCCTTAATTGGATAGTTTTCTATTCCAAAAGGCAGCATGGCTTAGTCTGGATCTTCTCCTAATGAAATAAACAGCCTAGAAATAACATTCAGGTAGTACAGTAGGTGGCTAAGTAGTCACAACAAAACAATTCTATCTACCCGCAATTTACTGAGAACATTTTAAGGACAGTGTCATAAATATAAAGGGATGGTTAAACACCTTTAAATCCCTCTTGGCCAGAGGAAAAACCCTTTCACCTGTAAAGGATTAAGAAGTTAAGATAACCTCGCTGGCCCCTGACCAAAATGACCAACAAGGAGACAAGATACTTTCAAAGCTGGAAGTCGGGGGAAACAAAGGGTTCTCTCTGTCTGTGTATTTTTTGCAGGGACCAGAGCAGGAATGCAGGTCAGAACTCCTGTAAAGGGCTAATAAGCAATCTAGTTAGATATGCGTTAGATTCTGTTTTGTTTAAATGGCTGATAAAATAAGCTGTGCTGAATGGAATGTATAACCCTGTTTTTGTGTCTTTTTGTAACTTAAGGTTTTGCCTAGAGGGATTCTCTATGTTTTGAATCTGATTACCCTGTAAGGTATTTACCATCCTGATTTGACAGAGGTGATTCTTTTACTTTTTCTTTAATTAAAATTCTTCTTTTAAGAACCTGATTGTTTTTTCATTGTTCTAAAGATCCAAGGGTTTGGGGCTGTGTTCACCTATGCAATTTGGTGAGGATTTTTATCAAGCCTTCCCCAGGAAAGGGGGTGTAGGGCTTGGGGGGAAAGACGTTTCCAAGTGGGCTCTTTCCCTGTTATTTTTGTTAGACACTTGGTGGTGGCAGCAATAAGGTCCAGGGACAAAAGGTAAAATAGTTTGTACCTAGGGGAAGTTTTAACCTAAGCTGGTAAAAATAAGCTTAGGGGGTTTTTCATGCAGGTCCCCACATCTGTACCCTAGAGTTCAGAGTGGGGAAGGAACCTTGACAGACAGTCTCTTTCCATGCAACATTTATTAGCCATAACAGACGCTACCCATGTGTGCATTAATAGGAGAATATGTTTCTTTCTGGCCACACAAACATCAAGAGAGTGTGTTTTCAAGGTGATATGCAATGGCACTGCAGACATATGGGTATCAATTCCGTTCATAAGTAACTCGATTTACAGTATAAACGTGCTTCGTATACGCTGCTGTGCAGATGCATCTCACACATATTTGTAACTCAATTTGCCTTTGAACTAACCTGTATTGAAAAGCTGTTCCATCAGCATGGGCTGCATGCTGAGAAGAGGGTTCTCTATTCGTACCCAGAACACTGTATATAAACTGGAAAGTTTCACATTCTATTTTTCCCCTCTCCTCAACGGCTATTACAGGATAGTAATACTGTGACACTAACTAGGATTTGGCAATCCTATAGGGGAATGACCCCACTCCAATAGGCATTTATCAGAACTAAAACCTCACCCCAACCTCATTATCCTCATGAACTGGTCAGGAAAGAGAGAATCTGAAAGGCAGCTTTTCAAAAAGTGCTCCCATTGATTTGAATGGGAGAAGAGTTAGGCCAATCCCGAGTGCTTTTGAAACTCCTATCATATATATACATAAGATAATCAATGGCCATTAGCAATCACTGGAGTTAATGTCAAATTCCTGGGATTGTCCTGGACTCTCAAATGCAAATAATAAAAAAAAAATCTTTGCTTTACGGAACAGTAGCTAAACACATTATGCAGAGAATTTAAGGCCATATTCTTAAAGGTATGTAGGCACTTAGATCCTATTGAAATCAAAGGGAGTTAGGCAGCTAAATACCTTTAAAAACCTGGCCTTTAGCCCTTTTCCTGTTTGTGACTTGTCTATGACTTACTTATCTGTGCGCAGGTTGATTTTTACAAATCTGTTTGCTATTTGGAGTTATCTTTGCACAAACAAATTCCCACTCACAGATTGCTCAGCAGCTGCATGTTGCATATGTCCATTTGAGTACTTGATATTCATGAATCACAATTTGACTGTGGCTGAATCACATGGTATTGCTCCTTTTCCCTGATTGGATGACTTAGCCTTTATAAATAGGCAGGGTGTTTGACTAACCTAGTGAGCCTTTGACTCTTGCTAGAGAAAGGATGAGATGGTGAGCATGTGCAGGGGATAAGCAGGCCTAAGGAATTTCAGGTTGTGTAAACCTATTTCTTTCTTCTTTTACACAGGAAAGACACTTAAAATTTGATTAGGTTACACTGATCCCAGAATGCAAACACCTGATTCCTTCTTGACAGAGAGAGAGAGAAAGGAAAGACAAAGCAATGAAGCAACATTGTCAGTTGTTTACCAGATTTTTACATTCAGTTCCCTCGTGTCACAGTCACACAAAATAATTCTGTTTTCATATCTCTGTGCAGTGCTATTTATGCATGGTGATGCCTCACACTTTATCTCTCATTTGACTGCTCTGCCCAGGAGGTCTTGAGGAATCTATCTATCTGTGCTACTTACATGGCCCCCAGAACCATACTTTTTGAGCATCTCACAATTCATTTATGCTCACAACAGCCCTGAGAAGTATTATCTTCATTTTACCAATGGGCAACTGAGGCACAGAGACCATGTAACCTGCCCAGAGTCACACGGGATGTTTGTGATGGAGCAGAAGTTGGACTCAGGTCTTCTACAGCCCAGGTTAGCACTCGAACCACTGGACTATCCTTATTCTTTCACCGTATACTCTGTTAAGTGTCTCACCAACATCATTGCCTGTAGCATCCAGGGAGATGGGGTGGCTTTTTTCCCCTTCAATTAAGGGCAGCTGGAAGCACTGCTGCAGTGCTTCCTGGGTATTCTTCCCTGCTGTCATCACTTCCTGCTATTACTGTCTTGTGAGCCTGGCAGCCTGAATGCTTGGCCTACCACACATGGAGGCCTTTGCTGCCTCCTATGTCTGACATTAACATGCTAGCATGCTATGCTCTATGGGATGTCTCAGCTCATATCTCTTACCACATAACACATGGCATCCTAAATTCAAACACAAGAGATGATCAAGGGGAGCCCAGTACTGCCAACCTCAAAAGATCAGAAATCAGGAGGTAGACTTCCAAAAATCTTGAGATTGCACCAAAGATCATGAGTGTGTGTATATATATATATAATAAATCAGGGCTGTCAAATAATTTTAAAAAATTGATTGTGATTAATCACGAGATTAAAAAAAATAATCACAGTTTTAATTGCCCTGTTAATAATAGAATACCACTTATTTAAATATTTGTGGATGTTTTCTACATTTTCAAATAGATTGATTTCTGTTACAACACAGAATACAGAGTGTACAGTGCTCACTTTATATTAATTTTGATTACAAATATTTGCACTGTAAAATGACAAAAGAAACAGTATTTTTCAATTCACCTCATACAAGTACTATCGTGCAATCTCCTTATCGCGAAAGTGTAATTTACAAACATAGAATTTTTTTTTACATAACTGCACTCAGAAATAAAACAATGTAAAACTTGTCCTACTTCTTGTTCGGTCAATCGCTAAGACAACCAAGTTTGTTTACATTTATAGGAGATAATGCTGCTCTCTTCTTATTTACAATGACAGGTTTCAGAGTAGCAGCCGTGTTAGTCTGTATCCGCAAAAAGAAAAGGCGTACTTGTGGCACCTTAGAGACTAACCAATTTATCTGAGCATAAGCTTTCGTGAGCTACAGCTCACTTCATCGGATGCATACTGTGGAAAGTGTAGAAGATCTTTTTATACACACAAAGCATGCCACAAGTACTCCTTTTCTTTTTGCTTATTTACAATGTCACCTGAAAGTGAGAACAGGCATTCGCATGGCACTTTTGTAGCTGTGGTTGCAAGATATTTATGTGCCAGATATGCTAGACATTCGTATGCCCCTTCATGCTTTGGCCACCATTCCAGAGGACATGCTTCCATGCTGATGACACTCATTAAGAAAATAATGCGTTAATTACATTTGTGACTGAACTCCTTGGGGGAAAATTGTATGTCTCTTGCTCTGTGGTTTTACCCACATTCTGCCATGTATTTCACGTTATAACAATCTCAGATGATGACCCAGCACATGTTGTTCATTTTAAGAACACTTTCGCTGAAGATTTGACAAAACGCAAAGAAGGTACCAATGTGAGATTTCTAAAGATAGCTACAGCACTCGACCCAAGGTTTAAGAATCTGAAGTGCTGTCCAAAATCTGAGAGGGACAAGTGTGGAAATTGGTATTCTATTATTGTTTAACAGTGTAATTAAAACTGTGATTAATCACGATTAATTTTTTTAATCGAATTAATTTGTTTTGAGTTAATCGCTTGAGTTAACTGCGATTGACAGCCCTAATATAAATTAGTCTGCCTTTTGATTTTTGAACTCCCCCATCTCATCCACAGTGTGTGTGTGTGTATGTGTGCACGTGTTAGAGAGAGAGAGAATTAGTGTTGTCCACTCTTCCAAAATGATTGGGTCGAGTGATTTCCCTGCTGCAGGAACTCTTATTCCCACATCTGCCTGTCCCTTGCCCAACAATTAATTCTTCCCCTGCTTCCCAGTCAGTCCTATCTCCCAGTCCCTGAATCAGTTCTGCCTATCCCCCAGCCTCCATCTGCACAGCCCCTCCCACCCCCCAGTTCTCTGCCTCCATCAGTTCTGTCCCCTCGCAACCCCCCACACCCCATCAGTTAAGCCACTCCTTGTGCCCTGCCTCACCTCTGATCATCCTGAAGTTCTTCACATCCCTCTCCCAGACCTGGAAGCTGCAACGCGGTTCATTTCTCCCCCGATGGCCAGAGCCCCGCTGCCCAGGACTGATGGGCGGAGCCCTTCCTCACGGAACTGGAAAAAAAAATCCTGACATTTAAGGGTTCTATCCCAAGATCATGAGTGAGGCTTAATTTTATCTAGAAATCGCGTCTCTTGCAATAAATTGATGAGAGTTGGCATGTCTGGGAGCCAAGGTCAGTGCCCCCAGTTGAATCCCCTCTGGCTGGCCCATCCTTCCCCAGCAGTGCACGCCTTCCGAATATGTACCCGTGCATTGACGTTTTGTTGGGCCTTCCCCTGGGCTTGTGCCATTGAAGACTCAGATTCACAGACTGCTGGGATCTGAGCTTAACCTGCCACTAATTGGAGGCTTCTTGGGATGGCCTCCAAGCCCTGTTGCCTCCCTTGAAGTTTTCCTGTAGCGTGGCAAGCCAATGAGCCTGGATTTTAGAGTAATTTCTATAGAGTCTTACTGGTTTCTTTACCTTCCAATTGTACAAGCCCTTCCCTAAGAGCGAAGGTATAGGATACTATTGCTAGTCACTGTGTCAGCTATCTTTTCATTTGCCCACTTGCACGGCACTATGATCTCTTATCACTGCACATGAACCCCTCCTTTAACTTTGGTGACACTAAACTAATGAAGTGAGCTAAGACAGACACTGTTGGAACAGGCATTTTACAGTTTCAACTTGCAGAGAGGTTTCGCTCTGACCAATAATGCCCTCATCTGCAGTGCTGTTCCAAGTGCTGTCCCCTCAGTATAGACAGTTAATGGAAAAAATAGCACTCAGGCTAATAAATCAATAGATCATGTCACTCTGTGGCTGAAATATCAAGTACCTAGTCAGGTTTTTCCAAAAGGCGAGTGGGCCTTTTTAATTGGTTGTTTGCTTACTTTCTATGGGCCTGATCCAATATCTGCAGAAGTCAATGGAAGTTCTTCCATTGATTTCATTGGACTATGGATCAGCCCGTAATTCCCCAAAGTTCAGTTTGCATCAGTAGCTGAAGTTCACCTGTGTGCAGGGCAGCTCTCAGGGCCCATGCACCGCTAAGTCCCTGTAATCTTAAACAGCCTATTTTGACACCTTACACACTATTCTAATAATCTTCATGCAAAATATGCCTTGTGAGGAGTCATTTGAAAACTAATGACTCACTGATCATTAATATTCTTTCACTACATATGTAGGTGATATGTATTAAGAGTTATGAACATATGCTGGAATTATGTCTAATGTGTGCACAAACCAGGCACGCCAAGGGGAATTGTTAAACAGGTCTATTGTAAACAAAGGAATGTGTGTTTACCTCTATTTACATATAAGCAGTCAACAGGACCATCAAGACAGCAGGGGGAGGAGATAGCAGGAAACAGAACAATTTTCATTTCAGCAAACAGCAGCAGTGGAAGAAAGAGCATGGAGCTTCCTTCCCCACCAGACTCCATGTCGCCTTCCCTACAGCTTCAATGAACTTTGAGGGGTAACCTTCAGAAGAATCTACTTCAAAGGTTCACTGGACTATAAAAGAAAGGCGCAGAGAACCCCAAGTTATTTCTTTCACTGAAGAATACACAGGAACCAGCACACTGGGGACTCTGGAAGAGAAACAGACTGAGGAGGGAGTCAGCCATCATCTTGCTGAAAGATAGTGGGCGAGAAAAGTCATCATTGAACAAAAATTTAATTCTAGCAAAGTCCAGGGTAAGACTTTTAGAGGCATGTTTTCCATTTTATTTGATTGTAACCCTTTCTAACTTTATTCCTCTTACTTGGCATCACTTCACCTATGTTCTAATGTTAATAAATTTATTTTATTTTTACTATAAACTAACTCAGTACAGTGTTTAAAGAGAAGGGTGTATATCCAGTTAGGTGAACAAGATGTGATGTGCTTTTGTTTTTACAAGAACAAAAAAACCTTATTATTTCTCTGAACTGTCCAGAAGAGGGCTGAACATTACAGAGCACACCGTTGCGGGAAAAGTCGGCACTTTGAGCGTGTTGGAGTCACGTTGTGGGTTGTAATCAAGGCTGGGCGGAAGCCAGAGTAGGGTTGTAGACAGGCTGTAAGGATCAGAGTTGCTGACCCAGGGCTGTCGAGCACACAGACACTTCAGGGTGTGACCTGCACGCTTGTAGCATCCCTGGCAGCAAAGCATTGTAAGGCACCCAGGATTGCAGAGCAAGTGATGACACAACCCCTTACTTGTCTGGGTTGGAGCCAGAACACAACAGTCTCACCTAAGCCTGAGTGGCAGATTAATGCACAGGCCCACGAGGCTCCCACAGGAGCACTGGAACCTGTGTAGAAGTGTGGGGGGGCCACCGGTGCTGGAATTGTGGCCTTGCTTCTCCTTTTCCCCCTAGGGCCCTGCTCCCGGCCACGCCGGAAGCTGGAGTAGGGTTGCCAACTTTCTAATTACACAAAACCAAACACCCTTACCCTACCCCCTGCCTTTCCCCTTCTCCAAGATCCCACCCCTGCCCTGCCCCTTCTCCGAGGCCCCTCCATAGCTCACTCCATCCCCACTCCCTCCATTGGTCACTCTCCCCCACTCTCACTTACTTTCATCCTGCTGGGGCAGGGGTTTGGGATGCGGGAGGGGGTGAGGGCTCCAGCTGGGGATGCGAG
The DNA here is from genome assembly GCF_965140295.1 of Lepidochelys olivacea. Classification (NCBI taxonomy): domain Eukaryota; kingdom Metazoa; phylum Chordata; order Testudines; family Cheloniidae; genus Lepidochelys; species Lepidochelys olivacea. The sequence goes on along the minus strand of NC_140412.1, from coordinate 20,278,404 downwards.
CTCTGGGGTAGGGCCGTGGATGAAGGGTTTGGGGTACAGGAGGGAGTGTGGTGCACTGGCTCCGGGAGGGATTTTGGGTGAGGGAGGAGTCTCAGGGCTGGGGCAGGGGGTTGAGGCATGGCAGGGGGTGCGAGGTGCAGGCTCCGGGAGGGAGTTTGGGTGCAGGAGGAGCTCTGATCTGGGGCAGAGGGTTGGGGGGTTAGGGGCTGGATCAGGGGGTTGGTGTGTGGGCTCAGGGCTGGAGCAGAGGGTTGGGGTGCAGGAGGGGGTAAGGGGTACGGACTCTGCGAGGAAGTTAGGGTGCAGGAGGGGGTGAGGGGTACGGGCTTCATCCAGGCGGTGCTTACCGCAGGCGGCTCCCAGAAGCGGGTGGCATGTCCGGCTCCTAGACTCAGGGGTGGCCAGGTGGCTCTGCTGGCTCCAGTCGCTGCCCCCGCCTGCAGGCACCACCCCCGCAGCTCCCATTGGCCGGGGTTCCTGGCAAATGGGAGCTGCAGAGCTGGCAGTTGGGGAAGGGGCAGCGTGTGGAGCCCCCATGGCTGCCCCTCCATGAAGAGCCAGACATACTTGCCGTTTCTGGGATCCGCATGGAGACAGCGCAGGCAGGGATACTGCCTTAGTCCTGCTGTGCCACTGACCAGACTTTTAACAGCCCGGTCAGTGGTGCTGACTGGAGCCACCAGCGTCCCTTTTCGACAAGGCGTTCTGGTAAAAAAACGGATGCCTGGCAACCCTTCGCTGGAGCTGGGCTCTGGTAAGAACTGCCCAGAGAGCCCAGGGTGCTGTGGGGAGTCTCAGACCCTCCAACTGCCTTGGGGGGGTGCCAGGTACCCAAGAGCAGCCCCTGGCCTGTGTCACCACCCCCCAGGGCATGCCGTCCAGGACAGGGGGAGGGTCCAGGGCTTCCCACAGTGGCCCAGGCTCCTTGAGTGGCTCTTACCACTGCCAGGCTCCGGCCAAAGGGTGGGGCCTCAGTGGGAATAGGAGGAGCAGGAGGCCAGGCCCGTGGCGGGGGGTGGCTAAGGCCCATCTCAGCCCCCCACCGGTGATCATCAGCTCCCCCACCACAAAGTGCAGCCCCTTCCATCACCACTCCTCACCTGCCTGTGGCTACTATGCCCACGTTAAAAAGTGGGTGGGCATGGCCCCCCTATCTCCCTGAGGAGTGGGGGGGGGAAATGTTCTTTGTGCCCATGGCCCCAATAAATTTTAATCCATCTCTGCAAAGCCTTCAGAATAAAATTTAGGTGATGCACAGGCCCCAGGGGATCTTTTGCCTATGGATGAATTTCACTGAAGTGAAGATATTATTACAATATTATTTGAATTACTGCAGCACTTAGGAGCCCCAGACACGGGCCAAGACCCCGTGCGAGGCACCTGAGTGATTCCACTGCATTTTGATCTAAAAGGCCTTCTGTAAATCATATTTTAGAGCTTTTCCAAACTGCTTATCCTGTCTAAATGTATTTATTTACTCTTTTGCAGGATTTACCTCTGGTGCTGCCAAACTAAAAACATCATAGTCCTGCCCCTGGCTGGTTGGCAAGCTATAGTTTTTTTAAAAAATGGCAATATAAGGTATATTTCTTCTCCATTGTAATTTCCCTGTTTTGATAACAGAGTATCAGAGTGAAGACATAACCTTTGCCTTCAGGCATTTTTGCAGCTGTGTTTAAACCAAACATTGTCGTCCTTTCATCAACACAGTGCCCATGTTTTTACAACAGGACAGCATGTTACAGATGTTTCCTGACAGGGTGAGATGTTTAGTACCCAGTGCTTGTTTAAATGAAAATATTGCCTTTGACTGGTCTTTTCAAGCGAGATGGGATCTCTCCACCTGTCAGACAAATACTGAGGCCGGGGCCCTGTATATACTGTGGTACAGCTGACCTCAGTTCTGCTGCAAAGCCCCTTCAGGTAAAAAAAGCCTGTTGTTGTCATGCGTCAGCTGATTCGCACTCCCGGGGCTTGGATTCAGGGGCTGGAAAACTGCTGTGTAGACATTTGGGCTTGGGCTGGAGCCCGAGTTCTGGGACATAAGAACATGAGAACGGCCATACTGGGTCAGACCAAAGGTCCATCTAGCCCAGTCTCCTGTCTTCCAACCGTGGCCAAGGCCAGGTGCCCCAGAGGGAATGAACAGAACCGGTAATCATCAAGTGATCCTTTCCCTGTCGCCCATTCCCAGCTTCTGGCAAACAGAGGCTAGAGACACCATCCCTGCCCATCCTGGCTAATAGCCATTGATGGACCTATCCTCCATGAAATTATCTAGTTCTTTTTTGAACCCTGTCATAGTCCTGTTATAGACCCTGCGAGGGTGGAGGGTCACAGAGCTCAGGCTCCAACCTAAGTCCAAACATCTACAAGGCAATTTTTAGCCCCAGAAGCCCGAGTCAGCTGACCCAGGCTAGCCACCGCTGTGTCATGGGGCTTTTACCCCTGTGTAGATATACCCTCAATGTCTGCAACACAGAGACACTAAATTAGGAGCTGTCACACCACTGGACAGAGCAGAGAAGCAATTTTCTTTGTGCTCTTGAGTTAGAGCAAAATACTGCCATCCCAAGTGTTTGGAAAAAATAGGGCCCTACGAATGTGACTAAAGTGTTAATAGCAAACAAGCAGAGATTCTATGCATTACAGTCAGTGCAGTCTATGCCAAACAAAGACTGAACACAGTATCACTCAGCTAGTAGTCTGTTAGATCCCAGTAGATGTCTGAGTCTGTTGTTTTCTTTCTAGCCATGCTATTACGGATACATTCAATTGTACATGAAATCAGAGGTTTCAAATGAAGCTATTTTGCTATTCTCCATCTAGCTGGCTGCGGTTGCATCTACATTAAATCAGATCTGATCATCGAAGGACCCTAACTCAGGCAGATAAAATATGGTATCACTAGAAATCAGTAGGGGCTGATGCTCAAGTTAAATGGGTGCTTATGGTACAGGGCGACCATACTCATTGCAAGGGTGACTAGGGTCTGCTGCATGAGGGTTTTAGTCAGGGAGCTTAAGGAAGTAGAGGGGAGACCTGGGAGGAAGAGTACCCACTCTTCCCTCCACCCATGTGCTCCACCCCAGTTCCATCCAACAAGCCATCTCCTCTCTGCAACCAGAACAGATCTCCTTTCAACGTCCTCCTGCCCCCCGCCCACACCGCTGCCACATTGTGGCAACCCACTTCACCCCCACTCAGCAACAGAACCTGTCTGATTCCCTCTTACTTCCTTCAGATCAGACTACCCTGACTGAGGCTCAGAACTCCCTTCCTCCCTAATACTGAGAACTGCCCCATAGCTCCAACTCAACCCCCTCATCTCACTACTCCCCCTCCATCCATCTCATACCTTGTCCTAAGCTCAGCAACCACCCTCCCTCTCACCTGAGCCTTCCCTCTCTAGGCTTACAAGCCCCATGACCTGCTTTGTCAGATGTGGAGGAGCGGGAGAGGAAGTGGCATAGACTCCAGATGGGGACGATGTTTTCCCAGACTCACTAAGTCCCAGATGTGTCAGATGCAGGTATCAGGTATGGGGGATTCACCACTGGAGCACCTCCTCATGGCCACGTGATGCAGTGGCTCTCTCGCTACATGGCATCTCCTTCTGATACATACTCTGGCCTCTGGGGGTCAAACTTCCTGTTTAAGTCCACACCTCTTTTGGGGTATGACAGTCCAAAGTCCACGTAAAATAATATCCAAACTTCACTTTCTTCAGCCCCTCTTTCTTGGGGCTACTAGGACCCCTGGGTCCTTACCCAGGGTCTTCATCACATAGCACTCAAAGAAAACTCAACTCAGATAGTTCTAGTTCCACTTCACTCTCCAACATTATATCAAAGCCTCTGTTGGGATTGCCACAGCAAGAACGCTTCATCGTCTGCTGTCTTGGTACTCTCCATCTCAGCTCTATAACGAACCCTCCATCATACCTGCTGCAGTCAGAGCCTTTGCCTATTGACAGTCCAGACCCAGGGTTTTCCCTGCCTCTAGCTGCCTTCCCTGATACCCTCAGTTTCCCGGGCTTCTTTTCCAGGTCCCATGCCTTCCTTCTTCAGGCTTCTTGCTCAGGCTGAACTGAATGCCTGCAAAACTTTATTGCTTTTATTTCAAGGCTCAGATTTCCACCTGCCTCAGCCCCCTCTAGTTCTGATTCCAGGTGAGCCTTTCACCTAAGAGAAGAAAATCCCTTTGTCTTATGTTTCCTTCCTGGCCTTTCTGCCCACTACTCAGTGCTCCTTTATGAAGACCCAGCTGCTCTCCATATGGGTCCAAGCATCAGTTATGCCTGACATCCCTCCAGGTGCCACCCAGTGGCCTAACTGGGCACAGGATCCTGCTAACACAGGGTTAACTACTGTGGGGTTTATGCACCCACAACAAGGACACACAGTCTGCTCTGAGGGTCTAACAGGAATTAGCCTTGCACAGACCTGGGAATACCAGCTGGGCATCTGCTCTTAGCCCACATGTTTCAGGGACTCTTGATGAGAGCAGGTAGCTCTGCACTCTGAAAGAAAACAGCTACACTGGCTTAGCACTGTTGTTGTTTTTTCAAAAAGAAATTTTTTTTTGGTGAAAACTTTTGCAACATTTTTTTCTTTTTTCTTAGATTATTATCAGTATTTGAAATTTCAAAAGGTTTTGATGAGGCTCTATAGCTGCTTGAACAAACGGAAAAAGCTCCGAAAGTGTTTGGAAAATGTAATCTATTTATGCTTTTGAAATGTCAAACTTTGAAAAATTTCAACCGGCTTTATGATCCATCAAAACTCCATGTATAATGGATTTTAGAGCCTGAATTCTCCCCCTGCTATAAATGAAAAAAGTGGAATCTAGCAGTATCTCTGAACTGGATGGTATCTTCTGCCTGTACCACTTCTGGGCTAATTATCTATTGCCAACATATCAGATTCTTTGGAGGGATGACTGAAATGTCCCTGACTAGATAGCACTTAAAGCCTGGATAATGCCTTTTTTGATCTCAGAAACAGTTATGTATATTCCTATGATCTCTTTCACTCCACCCACCAGCAATCATTTCAGGAGGCCTCTACTTCTTGCAAACCTTACAGCATGGGAAAGGATGCTCTTCATGACTTTGAAACCTGGGTTGCGAGTGGAAACGACTCTGAGCTCAGCCTTAAAATGCTCAGTTAAAACAGTGTTAAACCACAAGCTAGAATTTGGGTTGAAACTACACCTGATCTGAAACTATGGAGAGACAATAAACAGGAAGCCCCAGACACCAGGTGGGTTTATATTATAGATTGATACATTTCCCACACCCCATCACCCACATATGGCAGTCACCACCGAGTTAATGGATGTTTTGTGACAAGGGTATTAACATTTATAACCCTCACCCAAGCCCTCACTAGGGCCAGAGAATAAAGTTCATTCTCTTCCTAGTATTCCTGTGTGTCATGCCCTTATCATAACCCATGCCTATATGTTTGTATGAGAGAGAACGAAGTGAATTTGAAGCCAGTGGTGACTTTAGTATAGGAACTCTGGGAAAACTTCTGTCTGCAGTTCCTCCCATGCAGGTCCATTGCTTTTGGTGCAAATGAAGACAAAATATGTTGTTTATCTTCTACTGTTCCTGGTTCTCAAACTTTAGAATCAATATAATATTTAAAAGGAAGAAAGTAGTGCTGGCAACAACATAAATTTATCCATGAGTCAAAGGCAGAAATCACTCCCATGCCAGCCTCATAAACACCTTTGGGAGTCTGGTTTCATGAATAATATACTGAAGACCATGTCATCATCCCTTTGAGTGGTTGCCACATTATAATTTCTAGTAGGGTGCATTCTAAAACAGTAGCTGCCCCATCACAGGGTTGGCAATGTTTCTCAGCCCTGTTCTTGGGAATTGTGGGTTTACGCTGGCTTTCTGCCTGATACACTCCTAATGCAACTGAATGTGGCTTGTGTATAACAGAGGGTTGTTCTGTTTGCAAAGTAATCCTGCACCACTGGACTCGAGGTTAGGCCCATCAGCATATGAAGAACAGGCCAAAGCTTGGCTAGAATTACATAGATTGCACTTGTTTAGTAATTATCCATGTCAGCCTGAGCCTTTGACTTTGCAATGAACACTGAACATTGTAATAGGACTGTGGTACAGTGGCCTTACTCCAACTTTCTTCTGATAGGAGAATTTCTACCACTTTGAGAGATGTTTCCTGTACTTATCCTTCAAGAATACCAATAGAACCAGTAATCTCTTGAAAACTGTTAGAAACTCTGTGTGAACTCACCATACCATCCCTGAAATAAATACTGAATTGTAGTAATATCGGTCTTAATGTTATTGCCACTTAGAAGGGAATATTATGCAACTGATAGCCACAGAAAGATGCTAATAGACACATACAGGGACACAGTGGTGAAAAAAATCCTTTTAAGAGGCATTGACCATTTTCTTTTTAAGGGGAGATTTTCAAAGACACAGTTTTTCACACACCCAGCTTGCACATGCATCAGGAGTTCTATGTATAATTCGGAGGCACATAAAAGTACACCTTTGAAATTCTGACCCATTACACTGTCTATCATGTCAAAGTTACAGATTTAAGTTAATGGGGCAAATTCTGCTCTCAGTTATACCAATGTATGGCCAGAGGAACTTAACTGAAGTCAATAGAGTCATTCCAGACTTGCATTCAAAACACCAGTGTGATTGTACCCTTTTCTTTAGTGTAACTTTTGCAGTCTTAATTTATTATATATGGTCATAATTTATGGACACTCCACATGCACATGCAAGTTAAAATAATTTGGTTCTTTGATTAAACGATGAGTCTGTTTTATAATCAAAGTAATTCATGCTCAGTAGCACACCAAAATCTTTGCAGCAATTTCGGTCTGTGGGAGTGGAGAAGAGGCGTCTTGCTTGCTGACTGTAGCCAAGCTATTCATTTTAGCTTACACTGTCAATCTTAGTTGTGACTCAGTCATTGCAATTCATTTGCTATGGTAAGCTATGCAAACACTAATTACTGAGGGCCACACTGTGATCTCAGTTACACCACTGTACATTTGTAATAACTCCACTGATTTCAGTGAAGTTACACTGGATTTACTCTGGTGTAACTCAGATCAGAATGTTGGTTTAAATAAGGGTGAGAACAAGCCACACAAACTTGCTGTACAGCAAGTTTTGTCCTGTTCCAGCCTTTGACTACCTGTTAACTAACACTTCATAGCACCCACAGCAGAAGTGCCCAGTAGAGGCTACCTGACTCAGTGCCATTTGGCTACACCTGAGGACGAGAATGTTCAGAGAGATATGATCACCTGTGTCTGAGCACAGGCATGGGTGGCAGGAAGCCTGAGTTCTAATCTCGGCTCTGACACTTATAACAAAGCACCTCTTGGTGGGTCATTGGCAGAGGAAGCAGAAACTGAGACTTCTGATCTAAAAGCATGAGATTCTGCTGCCTGAGCTAAAAGACAGTGCTCTGGTAGCACAAAACCAGTGGAAGACTCAAACTAAGCTGTGATCCAGGTTCAATGCTGCGGTTGGGGGGGGGGGCAGCAGGCATTTTGTCCAAAGGAGGTAGCATGCATCCTCAGAGCACCCCAGTGTACAGTAGGCTCATGCCTGCTACTACCACTTCATGAAGTGCTCGATGAAGCCATGGCCCCACCTAGTACATCACAGCCAGTCCCGTGGGCCTCCCAGGGGAGTAAGGATGAAGCAGTCATGTTGATGCCCTGAGGCCAGGGACAGCACTTCTGTTTGGCCCTGAGAGGCCACTTTTTCAGTAGGAAGAAAGGTGTATTCTTAACTTGTTAGCAGACACACAGTGACTAACAAGGTGAAATCCTAGTGAAGATAAGACAGCTTGTAGTTTTCAGTGTGTTAGCAGATGGGGCTACCTCAGCTTGCTCGCTTCAAGTTAAAACTACAAACTGCCTTGTCTTCACTAGGATTTTACCTCGTATGAGTTACCACATGTCAGTTAAGGGCTTGTCTACACAGGCCACTCAGGAAAGTTAATCTGAAATAATTTTTAAAGTGGCTTATTTAAACTGCATTAAACCTCTATGTGGTTTATTCGTAATTAAAATGGCCATGTCAACTAAGCTAAACTGAATTAAAGCCATTTTAATTCTGAATAAGAACATCCACACAGGATCCTAACTAATCCACTTTCAATTCACACCTTTAGTTAATTTGGACTAATTTCCCCAAATGTCCCCAAATAGACAAGGCATTGCACAAATTAAGACGACATCTTTTTTCCTAGTGAAGGTGCTTTGACTATGCTATGAAATGGGAGAAAACTCCTTGCATCCTCTCCACCATTGTGTGTCGTCAGAAGAGGCAAGGATTTATCTATCCTTCCAAACTCTGTGTAGGCCCTGCCATTTTTCAAGTATTTCCCATCACAAGTGATACTTTCAAAAATTACCTCAAATTGTAGTGATCCCGCACCTAATTCTAGTGTTTGGTGTGTCTCATAGCTCCTTAACTTCCAACCCTGGAATTGAGACTCCATTTTGTGAGGCGATTACTCGGGCCCTGTCTCCATCTCAGGTCTGACATTGTGTCTTGAGTTGTTTTCATTTACCTTGTTTTGTCTGACAGAAACAAATCCTGAAATCTTTTACTGAAGACAAAACTCCCAATGGGCCAATCCTGGGGTCCTTACTTGAGTCTGTGTCTACCTCTCCTTCCATCCCCTGCCAGGGTCCCCTTGCTGAGCTTGTTTCCCATTGAGGGACATGCTTGCCCTGTCCTGCCTCTCATGGAATAGTCCATGAGACCTACCCTCAGACCTCTGGCAGGCCAGGGACATCCACATGACAGCCCTATGCCTCCCTAGTGCCCCTCCCGTCAGTCCTTGACATCATGGCCTCATCGGAGCCATACTATCTGGAAATACATCTAGCTATTGCGGTCTTTGGGGCCACAGTGAGGAAAAGCTCCAAGAAAGACAGGGTTTTGCAGGACTGGAGGAGGACAATGTGTATCTCACCTGGCCCTCCCTTTCACCTGGTCTGTTTCCTCCCTCCCCCTTGCATGGACCCCAGAGCACCCTCTGTGGGGTCTGGAAGGAGGAGGGATTAGTGCCACGGAGGCGGTTTACTCAGCCTCTTCCAAGCAGGATGACGGAGAATCCCTTTCATTCACAATATGGGCCTTCATTCTCACTTCAGTAAATTCCTTTTGGTGGGAATCCCTGGGTATTTTCTGAAGTAAGTCAACATCTGGCCATTGTTGTGGGATGGAGCTCAGAAAGCAAAGTACTAATGCAAAGATATCTTTCAGATAAAACATTTTAACAACACACATATAAAAATAGTATTGTACATACAAATGGCAAGCTAAAGATAAAATACAATAGACATAACATGCTACACATACTTTAGTTTGTGTTCAGATCAATATCCATCAGCCTAAAAAGAGTTGACGCCTCTTGGAAGACTTGCAAAACATTTTAGCATGAGATAGTCCCAGCTATGCAAAACCAATTCTCTGCTTTTATTTCCCCCTTGTTCTTTATTACTAACTACAAGAGATTGGTCTGAATCAAACATTCAGATCTGGATTCAGATTTCAGATAACCCAAAGTTTATGGAGATATACAGACCTGGGGTTTTGATCCAGGAGGATTATCTAACAAATATGCAATGAAAATCTTCCATAAGAAGCACCGAATCTGGCAATCAGTAACTATCGTGCACAGAGTTCTAGCAAACTGGAGTTCTAAGCTGAGTGAATTTCCTAAAATGGGTTTATCTCAGGAGAATCCCAGCACTAATATTTTCTGATCCAGTTTCTGATTAGCCCAAATTGGTTCAGATCCCATCCTAAAAAGACACTGAAGAGACACTTGTGGGAAGAATTGTGTAATCTCATACTTGCCAAGTCCTAGCAACTGGTCAGGTAGATGTGTTTCCTCCACAGTTCTGTCAAACACCATCATCATCAAGAACAACAAACATCCACACATCGTCTACTAAGCACTATTGCACCAGCCAAAATGACTATGGTTGATGGCATCATACCAAGCTTTGTGTAGTGAAGTTCCCAGATCTGACTCAGTCCTGTGAATCCATGATTCTTTGGGGCAGCCCCACGGGCAACATCAGGGAGGGCCAGGATATGCACCCCTTTGGGCAACAATGGAGAGTTTGAGAGCACAGTGTGCTGACATATTTTTATTCATCCTGGCGGCTTGGCTAAAGAGCGTGCAATGCCATTTTTGAATGTAGTGAGCAGTTGGAGAAAGGCCATACCTCTGCAACATTATGGCATTTCGCACAAAGTCGAGCCACTTTATACTTAGGATTTGGTACTGACAGCACATATGGAATACCTCTAGCCAATCCAAGTCTGTCTGTAACAGGGTCCAGGTTTCTTACCCATATAGCTATGCAGGTGGTACAAAGGTCTGATAGATCCTGAACTCTGTCAGTGCAAATACTTTTTTCATATGCAAGTCAAGAACTTCATGCAGGAGGCAGTGAGATCTAATCATTGGAGAACATCTGGTTTGTTGTGACCATTTGAATTCTGCTTGCAGCCTAGGTGGATGAACTCATCAATGCTCTCCACAGTGCTTGACCCAACCTGCACCAGGGGTTCTGGTGGCCCAGCTATGAAGTTATGTAGCTTGGCCTTCTACCAAGAGATGTTCAACTCCAGAGTTCAGGCAGTGTCTTAGAAACCTTGAAGCACGGGATTGAAATTCTTTGGCTTCTCCACATGCAAAGCAGCAGCATCTGCATAGTCTTGGTCGATGAACACTTCTTGACCAACCTTGATTCTGACTTGTGGAGCAGCAAGTCCTAGTATCTAGTCTATAGCTTGGCAGAATAGTTCCAGGATGAGAATACGTACCTGCGCATACCTGAAGTTGTGTAGGAAGTCGAACATGTGGAAAGCTGTGAACCATCATGTGCTCTTCCACCATTACCAGTGTGAATGTCACACCCTCGCCCCCCTTTGTGACAAAGAGATGTCACACGAGATCTGCATCACTGATGACATCTGTACAAAACAAATGGATTACTCTTGTGATGCTGTGTATGAGAAAGATGACCATTTGTATAATTGTTGCTACCACTGTTATACAATTGCAACATATCTTGTACAAAGTATGTCATGAAAGGTGACAATGGACAAGTTATAATTTGCGAAGTATGATTATCCTGTTTATGTGTATCGTCTTTGTATCTGAAGTTATGAATACTGGCCATGGACTTGCATCTTAAACATGTGTTGTATTCTAGGGTGACACCCCTCAGATAGAATTTACATTAGGGCTAGACAGCTAGGTGTTGATGGCCCATGAAGGACACTCCACTTTCACAATGGGCCATTAAAGAAACTCATCCTGTCCAGATAGCTCTTCCTGAGGATGCCTCAGACAGCGAGGAGCCAATGGTCACCCCCTGTGATTCAGCAAAACATGAAAGGGAATGTGATTTGCTTATGTGACCCTGGACTCCATCTGGGCCAGTAACCTTCCACAAACAGAGCTGTGGGCTTTGTTTGGGAGAGTAAATTTCCATGCACATGGCAAAGTATATAAAAGACCCCTGAGACAATTCCATTTTGCCTCCTTCCTGCTCTAATTCTCTGAACTGTGGACTTACACCTAGGAGGAGCGTCTTCAACAATGGACTGAGGACCTTCCCGTCTTTTGGAAGTTACCAGAGAGACTTTACAAGCCAGCACTATATTCCATCATTGCTACAAACCTGATCTAAGGACTTTGCAATCATTTGTATTTATATGATCTATTAACCATTTATTATGCTCTTCTTGTCTTTTATTAATAAATTGTTAGCTAGTTTACTAAGGATTGGCTGACAGTGTGATATTTGGGTAAGATCTGAGATTCATATTGACCTGGGGATATTTGTCTGATCCTTTGAGATTAGACAGAACCTCAGATATGGTGAAATGGGTTTTCAATAACCTCTCACTGTATTAGATTGGGTTGCCTAGATGGGAGCCTAGGGCTGAAATGCCTAAAGGACTGTGTTTGCCATCTGATTAACCAGTGTGATACTGGCAGAAGTTCTTTTTTTTCTGAATCTAATTATGGAGTAAACCACCAGCTTTGGGGATTATCTGCCCTATTTCTTGCAGTCTGCCCTGAGTGTGGCATTCTCAGCATGGCCCATCCCAAGCACCCGGTCACAACTCTGTTGACTCAAAAGACCTAATAATGTAAATGTGAAAAAGAGAAATCAAACCAGCTGGAGTGAATTGTGTAATCAAAGCAAGTATCAATAAATCTTCAGGCTATTCTACTTTTCTTTTCTATTAAGGAAAAAAGCATGACTAACTCCTACCTTACACGCTAATTGCATACATGCTGAAGTGCCCTGTTGGGCCAAAGAAACGTAGGTGTGAATCATATGAAAAAATGTTGAAATTGTTCCACCAATTAGTTGGGCTTCTCCTACACAAGAGAAAGGCAGGACAGGACTAGTCTGAGCTTCAATTTATTCGTCATTCAACACTGAAAGCAGGTTTGAGATGAAAGTAAGTTACTTTGAGGGCAACGACAGGATAGATTCAAATGTACTCAGTGTGTGTGTGTGCGCGGGCACGCGAGCGAGAGAGAGAGTGAGACCAGCCATGCTTATTAATGCTGATACAACTAATAATGGGCCAAATCCTCAGTCCTACTTAAATGGCCTGAAGCAGTGTAAAAACCCCTGAAGGCTGGGAGTGAGACACTCATGCAAATTCCCTCCATGGGTTCCTAATTTCCCTCTATTTTCTATAGAAGCTATTGAATTTACTGCAATCCCATTTTCCCACGCTGACTGTTGATCATATGCCATGTGCTGATGTGGGGAACTATTGCTCATAAACAGGGCCTTCAAGACATTGTCCCCATGTGCCTGAGTGTGGCAGAGGACTAGATTGTGCTATTAGAACAGACTTATGTGGCCACTCTGAGGTGGTCATAATTCCATCTGAACTCTCTGAGTCTGGAAGCTGGCCAGGCCATTCAGTTTTGCTGGATTTTGCACTAATCAGACACTTGGGATGAAGATTTAGCCAAATTTGGAAGTCCTTAGTCAGGCACAATTCCATCCACTAGGATTTGTCTTTCTAAGGACCTCAAGGTGTGGCCCATTATAATTAATAAAACCCAGATCTGTGCTAAACTTTGGTTACAACACCAAAAACCACATGCACCTTTTCTGTTCCATTACAAACTCATCTCATCGCAGGTTTCTCAGAAGCACAGCAAAGGTTTCAAGTGAATCTGGCCAGCGCTTAGTAAGCCTGAGCCTGGGTTTTGTGTTGAAACCATGCAATTCCTGTGTTATTTCATTCTTTGGACACACAGTGGTTATGAGCAAGTTTGTATTTTCCAGAGTTCATTCAAACCCTGAACTCAGGGGAAAGCCTTGAGGGGTCAATTTCTGAGTTCATTTACACAGGTTTTGCACTGGTATAATCCCATTGATTTAAATGCAGTTTTGCCTAATTTACACCAAAGTAGGATTAGAATCAGATCCAGTGTGAAGCCAGCTGAATCAAAATCAAAAGAAAGGTTCACAAGACCCCAATGTGATTAGTCTCAGACATGCCTAACAATACATTGTATATATAATGCAGCAAGCTGATCTTTAGTATGTCCCACATCTCTTTGTATATAAATACAAATTCTACCTATTTTTCTTGGTGCCCTGATATTAGTCTTTCTTTACAGGTCACTGAAGTAAGAAAAATAAGCTAAGAAGAAATATTTAACAAACTATATCCATAATATGGTGAGCTAATATTCTAGTACCCTGAAGATAATCTCTTTTCACTTCCAGAATGGATTAAAATCTCATATCTCTGTTACAACTCAATCCTGCTCTTTCAGTTACATGAATATCTTATATCTGCACTTACATACTGTATACAAGTAGCTGATTTTACAAGACACATGACAATGTACACCCATGTGTCTGTGCAGGAGCACTTAAGTGAGATGGCATAAGAAAGCACAATATATCTGCTTGTTTTATTGCTGTGGTAGCAATGGCTAGAATCTCATGGCTAAAATCTCTCTTTCTATTGATTTGCCATTGTATGATTACATTTTTGCCTATATTGTACAAAAGTCATATTAAGTTACTGATTGCATTGTATTTTGAAACTGTACATTCACAAATGCTGAATGCAAGAGAAGATAGGCTAGGGTATATTTATGCGTTGGCCATTATGCACTATTTTAAACCAATATAGACCTACAGTAGTTCACCGCTCGTGTTTTAATCCATAATTAAAGTTTCTTTAAGTTCTGGAATGATTACCACCTATTATTAGGTGTTATGAATGGAACAATTCATTGTCAAAACATTGAAGGTAGGGTAAATCTGCCAGAATGCATCCTTCAGCCACCCTAGAGGTTAGACTTTCTGATCTAAGTTTTGTTGGAACATCTGTTTGGGGCCAACTAAAGAAAAATATGTTAAAACACAGAGGGGTTTTAGGGGTCAGTATTTACATGCTGCCTTTTAACATTTTTAATACAGAGATAATTCTTTGAAAATTCTGCCCAGTGAGCGTCTGCAAGTTTAAAGGTAACTTTTTAATATCATTTTAATGTTTTTCTTTAATTTTTAATTTTAATTTGAGTGGATTTAGAAATCATTATAGCTAAGAGCAAGTCTGAACTACAAAATTAAGTTGACCTAAATTAGTGGTTCTCAACCAGGAGTCCCTGGAGGGCCACAATCAGGTTTCAGAGCTCCATCAAAATAAACCAGAGAGCAGGGCGAGCCTTAGAGTCACTGGGGCCCAGGGCAGAAAGCCCAAGCCCAAGCCCTGACACCCAGGGGCAGAAGCGAAAGCCTGAGCAACTTAGCTTTGTGGGCCCCCTGTGGCATGGTGCCCCAGGCAATTGCCCTGCTTGCTATCCCCTAACGCCGGCCCTGACTTTGAATCAACTGGACACGCAGAAAACCAGTTGTTGTAGCACAGGTGGGCCGTGGAGTTTTTATAGCAGGTTGGGGGGTGGGGGCAAAAAAATCTCTTGCAAAAAATCTCTTTTGCAAGTCCACACTACGCTCCTTGGGTCAGCGGTGCAATTCCTCACCAGGAGTGCTTACAACAATTTACCTGTCAGTGTGCGGCATTGTGCGATGGTTTCTGAAAGGCAGCAACAGTCGATGTAAGCCATGCAGCATCTACAATGGCCCTGTGTCAACCTAATTACATCGACCTAAGTGCTATGCCTCTCGCGGAGGTGGAGTTATTAAGTCCATGTAGTGGGTGAGTTACATTGGGGGAGCTACATTTTAGTGTAGATCTGGGATCGGCAATCTTTGGCCTGCAGCCCGCCAGGGTAAGCCCTGTTTACCTGCGGGTCCGCAGATTCAGTCGATCGCGGCTCCCACTGGCTGCAGTTCGCCGCTCCAGGTCAATGGGGGCTGCAGGAAGCAGTGCAGGCCGACGGATGCATTGCCCACCATTTCCCACAGCCCCCATTGGCCTGGAGCGGCGAACCGTGGCCAGTGGGAGCCACAATCGGCCGAACCTGTGGATGCAGCAGGTAAACAAATCGCCCCGGGGCTTACCCTGGCAGGCTGAGTGCCAAAGGTTGCTGATCCCTGGTATAGATGTTTACAGAGTTAGGTCGATCTAAGCTGCCTTATGTCAACCTAACTCTGTAGACCAGGTTTGCTGTAGACCAAGCCTAAGACCGGGATTGGCTTGAAACAGTTGTACTATGGGCCGATATTAGGTAATTTTTACCCAGCACTCAGACAAAGCACCTCAGTCCTGATTTACAGTCCCTCTGCTGTCTTAGTTCTGCATGTCTCATGAACATTGATACTGAACTGTGTTGAAACATGTGCATGCATTTTAAGTGTGGCCAGATGCCCATTTGGAACTGATCAGTGTTAGGATATAGATATTCAGGCCTGTCTGCAAAGGCCTGTCCTTTAAGAATTTAGGGGTATTCTTATCACTTGGCTAGTTCTAGAGGTATAAAAGAAAGAATCAAAATCACTGTCTGCTGGTGTAAGGGCCTTCTCTTACTGTGACAGTTTGAGGCCCTGTTCTTAGGCTAAGGCCTTTGGCTAAGCAGCAGAGGCAGCCATAAGCTAGGAAGCGTACGGTCACATCCTCACATTCCAAACTAGTCACATTGAAATAAGGTGCTATTGGGCTGTCAGGCACTATCAGGACAGGATTGCATTCCTATCACCTCCAGAGAAAGGGAAGTGCCTAGAAAATGTAAAAGGAAACTTAGTTTGATAGCATCCTGTCTGGCAAGAACTCACTTATCAATAGCTGGGATGTGAAATCCTCACTTCTGTATTGTTTTGTCATTATAGTTCCCACTTTGCTATTGTTTGTCTGTATAATCTCTGTCTGGTTCTGTGACTGTTTCTGTCTGCTGTATAATTAATTTTGCTGGGTGTAAACTAATTAAGGTGGTGGGATATAATTGGTTAGCTAATCATGTTACAATATGTTAGGATTGGTTAGTTAAATGTCAGTAGAATGATTGGTTAAGGTATAGCTAAGAATATTACTATATAAATTAGGGGCAAACAGGAAGTAAGTTGGGATTCGAAAATAAGGAAAAAGGAACTTGTATTTAAGCTTGCTGGAAGTTCACTCCAATAAACATCGAATTGTTTGCACCTTCGGACTTCGGGTATTGTTGCTCTCTGTTCATGCGAGAAGGACCAGGGAAGTGGGAGAGTGAAGGAATAAGCTCTCTAACATCTTGATGCCGGGACTTGGATACATCACATTGGATAGGTGAGTGGCAGCCTGTAAGTCCCCCTCCCCAACAGTCCACGCAGCTGCTTGGAGGGGGTATGGCGAACTCTCATGATGGTAGTTGCGGGTTCTGGCAAGCTGGGGTAACGGATTTTTTGAACAAATGGATAAGGAAGAATCAGGGCCCATACCAGGTGCAGGGGTTCACCTGGGATGAGATTGAGAAGGAGATGGGAGAGGTTTTGGGAGACCCCAAGGGAAAGGAGTGTAGGAAAAAGGGAATGGTATTACAAGGTTTGTGTGCTGGGATGGCATACTGGGTAAAAAGGGAAGCTGATCTCCTCCAACACATTAAGGATTTGGAGGGGATTGTGGATCAGCAACGGATTTTAACAGAAAAATCTGTGTTAGCAGTAGAGGTGGCGGATTTGAAGGCACGGGATGCTGCACGGACAGAGGAGTCTTGTGAGGCAATCCGGAGAGAGAGGAACGAACTGCTGGGAAGAGTAGGAGACTTAGAGGAGGAATTGTATCATTGTAAATATGGGGGTGTCAAGGTTCCTCCCCCACTCTGAACTCTAGGGTACAGATGTGGGGACCTGCATGAAAAACCTCCTAAGCTTATCTTTACCAGCTTAGGTCAAAACTTCCCCAAGGTACAAAATATTACACCCGTTGTCCTTGGACTGGCCGCTACCACCACCAAACTAATACTGGTTACTGGGGAAGAGCTGTTTGGATGCATCCTTCCCCCCAAAATACTTCCCAAAACCTTGCACCCCACTTCCTGGACAAGGTTTGGTAAAAAGCCTCACCAATTTGCCTAGGTGACTACAGACCCAGACCCTTGGATCTTAAGAACAATGAACAATCCTCCCAACACTTGTACCCCCCCTTTCCTGGGAAATGTTGGATAAAAAGCCTCACCAATTTGCATAGGTGACCACAGACCCAATCCCTTGGATCTGAGAACAATGAAAAAGCATTCAGTTTTTTACAAGAAGACTTTTAATAAAAAATAGAAGTAAATAGAAATAAAGAAATCCCCCCTGTAAAATCAGGATGGTAGATATCTTACAGGGTAATTAGATTCAAAAACATAGAGAACCCCTCTAGGCAAAACCTTAAGTTACAAAAAAGATACACAGACAGAAATAGTTATTCTATTCAGCACAATTCTTTTCTCAGCCATTTAAAGAAATCATAATCTAACACATACCTAGCTAGATTACTTACTAAAAGTTCTAAGGCTCCATTCCTGGTCTATCCCTGGCAGAAACCAGCATATAGACAGACACAGACCCTTTGTTTCTCTCCCTCCTCCCAGCTTTTGAAAATATCTTGTCTCCTCATTGGTCATTTTGGTCAGGTGCCAGCGAGGTTACCTTTAGCTTCTTAACCCTTTACAGGTGAGAGGAGCTTTCCCCTGGCCAGGAGGGATTTCAAAGGGGTTTACCCTTCCCTTTATATTTATGACAGGGGGCAATGGACTTGGGGACCCCAAACCATCCGCCCCACTAATGGAACTGAAGGAGACACCTCCACCACCCTACCCTGAAAAAACACTGTACCCACCACTGCCGGTGGATGTTGTAAGCCGGCGATCCACAGTTACAGCCCCTGCAAGAGAGGCTACCCGGGAGGAACTGCAGGAGGCAGGAATAGTGGCCCCGGTTGCGGGGTGGAGGGACCATGCCCCACAGGTAGTAGAACAGGCAGAAATCCGCCCCTTGTCCCTGAAGGACCGGGAGGCAGTACTGGGCCGCTTGGGAAAGGTACCCCGGGATGATTGGGATCAGTTTGTGCTGTGGCTAGTGGAGGTGGGCAGAGAGATGGAGGGTCTAACTCGTGAGGACCAGGTGATCTTATGGCGTAGTCTTTTGGGACGAGGTACCTTGGGAATCGATGTGGCAGGAGTGGCACATCCATTTCTAATCCCCGGACAGGTGGCAAAACCCTTGTTTGGGGTGTACTCTCGTACTGCAGGGATGAATAAGATGAAGCGAATCCCTGGGGAAACAGGGCGGGATACACTTAATCGCATACAGGCCTGGGCACGGTGCTGGGTGGATCCCCTGGACGGTCCATGGGTGCTGCCACAGGCAGGGGCACCGGGACCTGGTGGGGGTGTGGAGCAGGGTAGGGGTGTGGAATTGCTGGAGAAATGGTTGGAGCTGAGCAATCCGCAGTTCGTGGGGCATTTAAGGTTGCAGCACCCTGAACTTGCTCCCAATCAGCTACCCCAGTTTCTGGAACAGGCAGATGTGTGGAGGCAGATGCATCAGGAGGAAGAGCCAGTCCATGCTATTACTGCGGGGGATCAATACAAGGTGGAAAGGAGTCGGTCAGCCTGGAGAGGAGGAGGTAGAGGGAGAGTTTGTGGCTTTGGGAGGGTAGTCAGGGACGAGCGGGCAGCTATAGAGCAACAGATCCAGAGACTGCAGGCTAAACTGACTACCCAGGATCTTACCAGATCAGGAGGAAAGTGGTCCCGGAGACCAAGGGACTGGGACTGCCTGAAATGCCAGGCACACAATTTTGCATGGAGACAGGAATGTGTTCGGTGCCAGGACCCCCGGTCCCCCCATGAACCAGTGGGAGGGACAGAGGTGGGTACTGCAACTTAGGGGTGCCCTGGGAGGCGTCCTGTCCATGTTCTCAGTTTAGGACGGGATGCATCTGGTCGCCCCACGCTCCAGGGGGCAATCGAAGGGAGTCCCATGAGGGATTTTTTGATAGACACTGGAGCAGCCATCAGTTTAACCACATGGGGGCAGGGGAGACCCTCAGAAGGGACTGTGACAATTGTAGGGGCAACAGGAGGGGAGACACAGTTAACCCTGAGGAGGGGACAAATCAAAGGAATCTGGAGGGAAGGGGAGATTATGTGGGGTTGTAATGATATGCTTAATCTGTTGGGGGCAGGAGATTTACACAAACTGGGACTTGTACTGGATTTAGCCAATTGGGTGGGTTTACTGGGGCAAACGCAGGAGGGTCAGGGCTATACCATTCCCATGGGGATAGCCACTATGACCATTAAAGTGACATATGCCCTCCCACCACCCCCAGCTGGGTGGGAACACATCCCTGTGTGGGCTAAGGATAACCTGGATTGTGGTAGGGGCAGCATGGAGGTACTGATGGAGGGAGGGGACCCTCCCCCACAGAAACAGTACCCTATTCCTCGGGAGGCATTGGCAGAGGTGGGGGCAACTATTGGGGAGTTGGAACAGAGGGGACTGATTCGGGCAGTTGCATCCCCTTGTAATGCTGCTGTGTGGTCCGTGAGGAAGCCAAATGGTACCTGGCGCCTCACTGTGGATTACAGGGCACTAAATGCTCTGGCCAATTCGCCAGCCTCAGTGGTGGCAGCGTACCCTGAAATGTTGGCCCGTATTGGACCCCAATTCCGAATTTTCACTGTTTTGGACATAGCTAATGGGTTTTGGTCTCTGCCACTAGCTACCTCGTGTCAATATAAAACTGCATTCACATGGGAGGGCAGACAATTCTGCTGGACAGTCCTACCCCAGGGATATAGGGACTCCCCTGCAATTTTTCACAGATATATGAGACAGGCTCTGGAGGGGATGGATTCAGCAAGGTGCATACAATATGTAGACGACCTGTTGCTAATGTCAGGGACAGAGGAAGAAGACAGGGAACTAACCGAGCAGGTCCTGCAAGCTTTGGCAAGAGCAGGATTGAAGGTCAATGGGAAAAAGGCTCAGATGGGACAGACAAGAGTGTCCTACTTAGGAGTGGAAGTGTCTCAGATGGGAAGGGAAATTGATAAGGGACGGGTGCAACTGATCCAGTCCCTGCCACTGCCTACGGATGTTAAAAGCTTGCAAAGTTTTCTGGGTCTAACTGGATTTTGCAGGGATTTTGTGGCCAATTATGCAGAAATAGCCCAGCCTCTATTTGACCTAACCCGAGCCTCAACTTGGGAGTGGTCAGAAGAGTGTACTGAGGCAGTGAGAGTGCTAAAGGAAAACCTGGCCAGTGCTCCAGTGCTGGCCTCCCTGGCTGGGGAGAAATTCTTTTATCTGTATCCTTTGGTATCAGACACTACCATTGGTTGTGCATTAACACAGGAGTATGGAGCAAAGGACCGACCTGTGGCCTTTGCCTATCGACTATTGAGTGCTGTGGAATTGAAGTATGGGTGGTGTGAAAAGGTGCTGTTGTGCTCCTACTGGGGGGTAGGGAAATTTAAATACCTTACGGGAATGCAGAAAGTAATAGTCCGATCTCATCATGACCCCCTGCGGCTGTTAAACATGCACACTATCTTACAGGGACAAGTGAGCGGGCAGCGTATTGCTAAATGGTTGCTGGCTCTACAGGCAGAAAACATTAAAGCAGAGGTGTTAAAGGAACCCATAGTCTGGGTAGCTGGATTACATCTGGCTGGCACCCCACACCAATGTGAAGCCAGCCCAGGTAAAACCCAACATCAGGTGTTTCGGGCGGCTAACCCCAATCAGGTAAAGGAGGGGACACTGGTATGGTTTTTGGATGGAAGTTGTAGGTATCAAGGGGGACGGGAAACTGCAGGCTTAGCTGTTGTGGGAATCAGAGGAAATGAGACAGTCAGCACCATTGGTTTCTCACTAGAAGCAAAGTCAGCTCAGGAGGCAGAACTGGCAGCCTTGCTAACAGCTTTAAATGAATTGGATCCCAAATTTGAGCCAGAATGTTGGGTGGTGGTAGATTCAGATTATGTATTTTGTGGTGCCACATTAATGCTGAGATGGTGGGCAGATAATCATTTCAGGGCAACAGACGGCTCCACAATCAAGCATGCTACCTGGTGGAAGCGAGTGGAGGAGCTGAGTCACTGTTTTACACGAATCAATGTGGTAAAGGTAAAGGCACACAAGAAAACAGGACCCCTAAGCAAAGGGAATAATCTGGCCGATGTAGAGGCCAAGCGGGCTGCAACAGAGGCACCCCCATGGCCCTGGGAGCCAGAAGAGAGTGCGCCTGTCACAGTGTTAACAAGAAGCGGGGTTGGATACAGATCGGGGAGGGCGAATTCGAGAGTTACAGGAATCTGACCCAGGACTGGAAGGCATCATGAAACTTGGGGCCAGGCATGTGCCAAAGGTGGAACTAATGGAAGGGATTTGGTGTGTCTTAACAATTGAGGGACCGGTAATGTTGTGCCCTCAGGGAAGTCGGACGGCTTTCTTAAGCTGGGTGCATGGGAGCTTGGCAGGGGGACACCCCGGGTTTGAGGAGGCACTGGGAACTTTAAAAAGGTTGTGCTGGTGGCCAGGAATGGCAGCTGATTTAAAATCACATCTGGAACGTTGTTTGGACTGTGCCAGGCACAGCCCACCTCACAAGGTGCTAAGGGGAGAATTAATGAGACAAATCCCAAGGGGACCATGGGAAAGAATACAAATTGATTACACAGGACCCCTACCACCAGATCACAGGAAAAAACGATTCATGTTGGTGGTAGTGGATGCTTTCAGCCGATGGGTGGAAGCTTTCCCCACAAAGTATCAAACTGCCCGGGTAACTGCTGCAATGCTGGTAAATGAGGTATTCACTCGCTGGGGGGTCCCAAAGGTGATTGACTCAGACCCAGGAGCTGCTTTTCGGTCAGATCTGTTAGGGGAGCTATCAGCCCTCACTGGAATCACACAGTTGTTCCATATTGCTGATCACCCCCAGGCTGCGGGGCAGGGGGAACGCATGAACCGCACCATTAAAAGTGAGCTAAGAAAGGGAGTGGAAATCGGAAGAAAAAACTGGTCACAGTTACTGCCCTTTGTCTTAATGAGAATAAGGGCCTGAGAATCAAAGGGCACAGGATTTTCTCCATATGAAGCTCTCATGGGAAGGCCTATGGAACGGTGGGAAAATCTACTTACCCCAGTACCTGGGGAAGTCACTACACATGGCTTAACACAAGAATGGATTTTAACTTTAATTGACCATGTAAAACAAGTACAGCAGGCAGTGGCCTGGCGAGACGAGCAAGGAGCAGCAAGAGTCAAAGCATGGTATGACCTGCCTGGGGAGCGTAATCTACCCATGGTGGGAGATCTAGTGATGTACAAGATTCCAGGTCAACACCATCCATTCCCAGCTCCTAAATGGAAGGGCCCCTATCTTGTCCTTGACCAATTAGGGCCCAGTCTGCTATTACTGGGTACATAGAATGGAGGACGGGAGTGGGTTCACTGCACGCAAATAAAAAGGTACAAACAGGTGATTGGGAAAGGGGACGTGTAAATTTTGTTATGTGTGTATTACAGGTTAATTCAAAAAAGAGAAAAGGATGAAAATTCCCTGGCCCTGGATGGAACAATTACTAGTGCTAATCACAATTGTCACATTTACAAATTCTATTCAGATCCCACGATGTGAAGTGTCAAAAGGAGGAAACACATGGACGGCTACACATGCAACCTGTGGTAATAAAGCTAATGAAGACTATGAGAATCTCCCCATAGAAAGATGTACCACTAATACTCCAACAGGAATTTGGCAGTGTCGGTATATGGTTTATGGATTAGATGGGGGAATCCCAACCAGCCGGAGAATATCAAATTTATCAGGAAATATCGCATGGTACTCCCTGGGTGCTGCCATGATTAACGATAGTGGAAAACACAGTTACCCAGCTATGTGATTTATTACAGAGGGTCCAAAGAATATAACCCTCTGGTCTCCTGGAGCAAATGAACCCTCTTGGGAAAATAGGGCCCCACATTTAGGGTGTGATGTTACCATATGTAACCACAATGGTACTTCCATAGAAGATAATCCCCGAAGGTGTGATTGTTATGTACATATTACATTAGGCGTAAAATCCCCTTTGGGACGCTGGGTGTACAATGAGTTAACCATTTTACAGAATGTAACCCTACAGGGGATATGGATGCCAAGTTGGAAGAATCAAAATTTAAAGTGGCCACAGCCTGGAGCCAAGAATATTCCCCGACGAGCAAATGTCTGGGAGCCATTGTGGGAGCAGGTGCAGCCAGCACTTTTTAACGTGTCCTTTCACTCTATTACATGGGCGGTACGCCCCAAGGAATGGTGGGTGGACCAAATCCATCCTAATTGTAGTATGTACATAACAGGATTGAAACAACAATTCAATGCATGGGTGAGGGGACACACCTGGAATCGTCGTCAGAAAAGGGGATTGTGGGCAGCTGGGAACACTATGCTGGGTACATGGAATCTGGGGGACGAGTCGGTAACCAAACAATTAGTAAGCCAAAATGTGAAATTTCAACAACAAATTAATGAATTAATGGCACAGCAACTATCAGCAGTTGCCACAGGGTGGAGGACAGCAGTAGAGGTAAACTTGCAGTTAACTCATTGGGCAGGGGACCTGGTGACATGGGTAGAGGAGGGCTTCAGAAGACTAACATGGGGAGAAGTTTGCGTAGGTATTCAAAATGCTCAGTTAATAATGTTAATGGATATTATGAGAGATGCTTGGTCAGAACAATGGCCTTCAGCATTAAATCGGGAGGCTAGCCCATATTTATCCACAATTTCCATCTACCTGGAAAATAACATCCCCGACCTGTGGGGACAGTTCTTGTGTAATTGTTACTATGATACCATGGGAAGGAGATGCAAATAAGGTGGTTCCCTTGAACCCTATGGGAGTAAGTAGGGAAGGGGGAGCACATTGGGAGCCACTAGGGAATAGGTGGGGGGGGTGGAATGGGGTAAATTGGACTGTCATCACATTAAGCAGTTGTATATCCAGAGGAGGAATATGGATGTGCCCCTCTCCTATGACTATGGAGGAGCAGGATCAATGGCCTATTGCAAAGGGGGGGCATTTAGGGGTAATGTATATGGGGTATGGTGTATTCTGTTGGGAATGTATGCAATCCTGCAATATAACACTAGGAGGCAAAATCCTTCCAGTGTATGACAAAATTATGAACTTCTATACACTGCCACCTGGACTATGGTGCACCAATGGATCAGTGGACTTAATCGTTGTAAACAATCGAACCAGCACCTACTACCCCATACCGTACCAAGTAGTTGAATTGGTTTGGACAATACCAAATTTCATTGTGGATATTCAATGGACACACAATATGGACTAAAGTACACAAAGATTACAAGAGCAACTTGCTGCAAGCGCCAACAGTTGGACACACTTACAACACACACTACAGGATGGCGCTGACAAAATTTTAACCTTATCAAAGGAGGAGAAGCAGTGTTTTTGGTGGTGGCCAGGATGTTGGACCATACTGCAGTGGTCAGGACTCTCGGTGTTGCTGTGGATTATCATAGCAGCTGGTGTATTGTTAACTATATGTGTGTTACATTGCATGTGGAAACGATCAAGGGGGGCACAACCCCCTAGAGAACAGCCACTAATTATAACCTATAATTATAGTAAGTAAGTAAGTAGTAAGGCCCCCCCAAGTGTACTAGACAACCCAGACCCAACCTTCTCAGGCCCACTATACTGGGAAATCTGGAACACTAATTGGAATAGGTGTGGTATGCCCATACGAGAGAAGGTGCAGGGCACTATACTACACAAGGGGCAGTGGGACAGATGGAGCATCGACACCTTCCACCTTGATGCCTGGCCCTATCAGGAAATGTGTCGCCATATGTCCTATGCTTTTCCAGGGATACCTGGGCAGGAGGATCCCAAAATAAAAAGAAAAAAAAAAGGGGGCGTGGAGTGTTAGGATATAGATATTCAGGCCTGTCTGCAAAGGCCTATCCTTTAAGAATTTAGGGGTATTCTTACCACTTGGCTAGTTCTAGAGGTATAAAAGAAAGAATCAAAATCACTGTCTGCTGGTGTAAGGGCCTTCTCTTACTGTGACAGTTTGAGGCCCTGTTCTTAGGCTAAGGCCTTTGGCTAAGCAGCAGAGGCAGCCATAAGCTAGGAAGCGTACGGTCACATCCTCACATTCCAAACTAGTCACATTGAAATAAGGTGCTATTGGGCTGTCAGGCACTATCAGGACAGGATTGCATTCCTATCACCTCCAGAGAAAGGGAAGTGCCTAGAAAATGTAAAAGGAAACTTAGTTTGATAGCATCCTGTCTGGCAAGAACTCACTTATCAATAGCTGGGATGTGAAATCCTCACTTCTGTATTGTTTTGTCATTATAGTTCCCACTTTGCTATTGTTTGTCTGTATAATCTCTGTCTGGTTCTGTGACTGTTTCTGTCTGCTGTATAATTAATTTTGCGGGGTGTAAACTAATTAAGGTGGTGGGATATAATTGGTTAGCTAATCATGTTACAATATGTTAGGATTGGTTAGTTAAATGTCAGTAGAATGATTGGTTAAGGTATAGCTAAGAATATTACTATATAAATTAGGGGCAAACAGGAAGTAAGTTGGGATTCGAAAATAAGGAAAAAGGAACTTGTATTTAAGCTTGCTGGAAGTTCACTCCAATAAACATCGAATTGTTTGCACCTTCGGACTTCGGGTATTGTTGCTCTCTGTTCATGCGAGAAGGACCAGGGAAGTGGGAGAGTGAAGGAATAAGCTCTCTAACAATCAGATCACAAAACTCATTTTCACTTTTGACCACAAATGGGCAAAGAGTTCAAGTCCAAGTTTGGTTTCAGGCTAGCATTATGGATTCGCGTTTAAAGCCGAATTAGCACTAGAATGCTGGTATGATTTCATGGTGCCAATTCTGAGAATTTTTCTAGTGAGGTTTCCACTAGATTGGAACCAGTGAGTGAAATCTGTTTTAGTTTAAGGCCCAATCCAGATCTGATCAGCGGAGCTAAGGATTCAAATCTGACCCACCCCCTATCTTAAGCGTGAAAAGGATGAAATGCATTTTTCCAGTTTTAACCCATTTCCACTTGTGACCTGAGTTCCATTTGATCTTGGATCTTTAGAGGTGCTCAAAATTATTTTAAAAGGCAGAAATTATCCAGACAGGCCTGCCTTTGTCTTTATGGCAATCTGCCAAAGACCTGATTTATTCATGCCTGTAAATGGAGAGGTTTGCTGTTTTACTACGTGATGACTAGAAATGTTTTGTCCAGAGATACTTCCTGCAGTGAAATCTGACAGTGCTGTAGTATGTAGCCAGTGTATCTAAGCCGCAGAGAATGAAAAAGACTGATCGCTCAATAGACCATGTCTCTTGGGTACAGTACAAGATAATTCCTACAGTAAATTTATTAGTTCTTAGTCTAATCTGCTTAAACATCTCAAACAATGAGGCTTCCTCCCTTGGAAGACCATTCTGCTAGCTAATAGATCGCACTGTCAAGTAGCTGTCCCTGATATTCATCTTAAATTTTCTCCTTCTTAATTTCATCCCATTGTGACAGCTCCTAGCTCCCCCCTGCCTGCACCCTGAGCAGTTTTCAAACTTTTTGAACTGCGTCCCCCCTTTGAGTTATATTTTTTGGTTGCGTTCTGCCGCAACCCAGACAGGCTGGTTGGCCTCCTGAGTGAATCAGGGTGGAGGTGGTGCTCTCTCCCGGGACCCTGCTGTGCTTGAGCCCCGCCAGCCCTTGCCCTCCCCCTCCCCCCAAATAGAAGTCAATCTATGCCTATGGCCAAGGATCCCGGCCTGGAGCTCTGCGCTCCCCCTCCCACACTAGGCCCTGGCATTTTTATAGCATGTTGAGGGGGGCCTCAGCAAGAAAAAGGCGGAGAACCCCTGCCCTAGAATTTACTGCACGTAGACACAGCATAAGCATAAGGCTTCTGATGTTGACATGTAATTTGTTTGGGTAGGGAAAAGTTCATATTTTCTAAACTGTTGTTTATTTTCACATTCCACTTCTTAACAGGATTTCTCTTTGCAGGGCTGTTAACAAGACTACCTATTAGCAAATGGAAAATTAAAGACAGCACCAACAAAAGAGCAGGAAGATATTATCTAAGTGTTATCTCTCATCCAATCCAAATACTTCCTCTTGCTCCATTTACTCAGAGGAATGAAGAGCAGGTGAAGGTAGGACTGTATGCTTACTGATAATATCAGGAACACACTTGAAAAAGTAGCAAGTGAGCAGTCTAAGCCTGACTGCCTTAAATCTGCTGGGTATTGACCTGCTTTAACTGAAGTAAACCTGAAAAGAACCATGCCAAGCTTAGGAAGCATAGTATTATTAAAATATCAAGTAACATATTACTGTTATTATTGCAATGCAAATTGGAATGCTGAGAACCAAAACACACGGTAGATGTATCCAAGAGTAGTTTCAATTTGTCTTCCGTTATTATACATTAACAGGGTACACCACTATGTTTCTCTGGCTACTTTACAGTACCTTTCACATACTGTACGTTGGCTTCTGATCACATTTCATTGTGATATACATGAATCCCAGGCCAACCGGATAGCTCCAAACAGGATTTGGTAAGCAATTTTACCAGGTACTTCTTATACCTTAATACAAATAATCAATCATTGTTTTCAGTGTATAGATAGTGTTCTGGTAAACTGATAAAATTATAAATAGCCAGGATCTTTTATGAAGATTTTATCAGCTTGTGCCATCAGCTTTCCAGCAGATTAACTATCCAAATAAATATACTAATTTTTCATATAACATTCTTAAATGTAAAAAGAAAAGGAGTACTTGTGGCACCTTAGAGACTAACCAATTTATTTGAGCATGAACTTTCGTGAGCTACACGAAAGCTCATGCTCAAATAAATTGGTTAGCCTCTAAGGTGCCACAAGTACTCCTTTTCTTTTTGCAAAGACAGACTAACACGGCTGTTACTCTGAAACCATTCTTAAATGTAGTTTTGAAAAGGAAGTTTGGTCCAAGCAATGCTAAGCTTTGATCACTACAGCAGAGCAAATGACATCTCAATTCTGCAATACTGCTTTGCTATGCATAGACTCAAGGTTCAGTAGAATAATGGACTATTGAAAGTACTGTGTCTAAATAGACTATGAAAACTATTCTGACCATAAAAAAGATTGGTTTTAAAATATTCTCAAGATAACAGGTACAGCAAAGCCAACATATCTCTCCATAATCATTTACATTGAGTGACATACTGGTAAATGTTATTGTGATGAAGTGGGAATTTTTTATAATATTTTTATGAATTCTATGTGTGACATAGGTTCCCATATGTCTCCCACCAACATAGCACTGTGCACAATAGCGCTTATGCAGGCAACATTAATGTCGCTCGGGGATTTTTGTTTCGGGGGAGGAGGGGGTTGCCGACATAAGTGCTAATGTAGACAAGGCCTAAGAGACACGCTGTCGGAGCCTGAACGGATCATTAGAAAGGACTGGCTGAGGCTGACTCCATAACAGTGAAGAATCCATAAAGACAATGGCAAAGCCAATCACCAGGATATTAACACCCAGCAACCAACAACCCAGAGGGAGATGGATTTCCCCATCTTGCAGCAGGAAAGCTGAGCAAAGACCCCAGCTTGAGAACAAAGGGCTGGGAATGTCTGGGGTGGAGGGACAAGAACTGACTGCTGGAAGGAGTCTGCACTCTCACCTGGGAAGTAACCAAGAAGGTCAGACTGAAAGACAGATGGAGCTTGAACAATGGGGTTCACTAGAGCCTGTCTGGTCTCTGGGCTAACTAGAGTGGGCCTGAGCTATGCTTTTATCTACCTTTCTCTATGCCAGGGGTTCCCAAACTTGGTTCGCGGCTTGTTCAGTGTAAGCCCCCGGCAGCCACTTCCTGCAGCTCCCATTGGCCGGGAACGGTGAACAGCGGCCACTGGGAGCTGCAAGCAGCCATACCTGCGGATGGTCAGGTAAACAAAGCGTCTTGTGGCCCATCAAGGGCTTACCCTGAACAAGCCGCGAACCAAGTTTGAGAACCTCTGCTCTATGCTAACCTAAGGACTTCCTATGCTGTGTTCCCTAAGAATGTAAGAACGGCCATACTGGGTTAGACCAAAGGTCCATCTAGCCCAGTATCCTATCTTCCAACAGTGGCTAATGCCAGGTGCCTCAGAAGGAATTAACAGGTAATCATCAAGTGATCTATTCCCTGTCACTCATTCCCAGCTTCTGGCAAATAGAGGCTAGACACACCATCCCTGCCCATCCTGGATAATAGCCATTGATGGACCTATCCTCTATGAATTTATTTAGTTCTTTTTTGAACCCTGTTATAGTCTTGGCCATCACAACATCCTCTGGCAAAGTGTTCCCACAGGTTGACTGTGCGTTGCCTGAAGAAATACTTCCTTTTGTTTGTTTTAAACCTGCTGCCTATTAATTTCCAGTTGACTAATAAACCCCACTGTTTTGACGCCGCTGTTTGAGAGTCCCTGCATATGCTTGTCAAGGTGCATTCATCCCTGCAGTGTAGCTCTACCAGAAGTCTAGCTCAGTTGGACTCCCTGAACAGAGTTCATAATGTGAAGGAGGAGTGCTGGAGCCCCAGAGGTTCAGTCAAGGAGGCGGGGAGATAGTGTGGCCTGCCCTGTGCAGGAAGAGTGAGACTCCTTGGGGGCCTGGCACATTGAAGGGGGTTCGTCCTAGGGCCAGTTCCAAACCTGGGAGTGTGGCACCAATCCTGTAGATTGGTGGCAGGTGAAAAAAACACATTAAATTAGTGTTTAAAATGTTAAATGGCACAATTTCCAGATGTCGGAAACTCACTTTGTTGTTATTCTTCAGTTCACAGTTGATACAAAGGAAGAGTGATTAGTGTTGACACCGCATTCTAACTGCAAAACCTCTTTGACTTTGCCTAAGTCCATTGTTCTTTGTGATAGGTATACTAGCACTTAGTTAAAATGCCTCTTAGAATATCTTCCTGTACTGAAATGTGCCCTTTTTAGTTGACAAAATATTTTGATCATGCAGTTTTTAAATTAAGAAATGACAGACACACACTGGCCGGGACTAGTATACTGCCCAGATATAATAAACTTATCCTGTGTCACTATTCAAGTTTAAGGCAGTCAGTACCAGTTGGTAATACACACCATTCAAACCTAACTCAGATATCTGACAGGCAAAACATGCCTTGTTTGATATATAAACAATTGGCGACTATGAGAACAACAAACAAGAAATGTTAATGACTGTAGAAAAGTCAAATATTGATTGGGATATCTCTTGTATGTACTTTAAACTCAGAGTTCCCAAACTAGTGTATTTTCCTGCAGGAAAAAAAAAAAAGCAAGCAAACATTCTGAAGCGAAGAGCAAACCTAGTTTTTATGGGTTGAGTGGCATAAGTAAAGAAGGAGAGGTAGTAAAATATCCAGACTTTCAGGTACACAGTGATATTATTACCAGCATGAGTATCCTTTGTGTATGAAACAATCCAATCAGTGTTAAGTATCTGCTGTCCGCATTTTGAAGGAACCTATGTGTCAGGCAGATTTTTTTAAAAGAGTATCTTGCACAATCCTATTTGAATCTATCAAGTCCTCAAATTTCTGGTCATAGAGTTCATGTAACATATATAAGGATGCACAAAATCACCTACATCTTTTCCAGTGCACAGTGTTTATCGTCTAATGAACTAATGATTCAGATGTTCAGAATGAACACTCTCCTTAACAGAGCCTATTCATTGTACCATTAACATATCGTCTACTGAAACAATATCAACGTCATGGGGGCAAAGCCTCCCTCAGTGTGAGTTATAATCACTCCCTCAACTTTTGTGGAGCTGTGACAATCTGTGACACCAGCTGAGGATCTTCCCCCATATTTAGCATATTCTGGGCTATATCATGCTTTCCTGTGGGAACTGGAGGGATGGAAAGGATCATAGAATCACAGAATCATAGAATATCAGGTTGGAAGGGACCTCAGGAGGTCATCTAGTCCAACCCCCTGCTAAAAGCAGGACAAATCCCCAGCTAAATCATCCCAGCCAGGGCTTTGTCAAGCCTGACCTTAAAAACCTCTAAGGAAGGAGATTCCACCACCTCCCTAGGTAATGCATTCCAGTGCTTCACCACCCCCTAGTGAAAAAGATTTTCCTAATATCCATCCTAAACCTCCCCCACTGCAATTTGAGACCATTACTCCTTGTTCTGTCATCTGCTACCACTGAGAACAGTCTAGATCCATCCTCTTTGGAACCCCCTTTCAGGTAGGTGAAAGCAGCTATCAAATCCCCCCTCATTCTTCTCTTCCGCAGACTAAACAATCCCAGTTCCCTCAGCCTCTCCTCATAAGTCATATGTTCCAGTCCCCTAATAGTTTTTGTTGCCCTCCGCTGGATGCTTTCCAGTTTTTCCAGGATCCAACGACATTCGTGAGATTCCACTCATGGAGTTTCCTTAGCACATTTCCATCCAGGGCAGGGGCTTAAAGGTGGCGGCTTGGGTATTTAATGATTCTGTAGCTGAAGAATTTGCTGAGGAATTTACTCTCTCACTACTTTCATTTAAAAACATGTTTCTAGCTGATATGGTTGCAGAAACAACTTTGAAAATATGAAACTTAGCATAAGCCAATGCAAGGGTTGCCTGCTTGAGTCTGTAAAGAGCCTGAAACAATAGCTCAGTGAGGAGTAAACTGCCCCAGTCATCTCAGTCACAGCCATGTGGACTGAACAATGCCACGTTATTTGGCATTTTTCCAGGATGAATCACCATGGAATTGAGAATTTCTGCCACAGAATTCCCCATTTTACTGGAATCAGGTGCCTGGCATTTTGTTTTCTATCTGCCTACCCTGGTGGGTCCTGCCAGCAGCTGACTCTTGATCTCCAGCTTTCCCCACAGGGGGGAATTTTCCTTTAGAAAGCACGCTGCCATTGGCTACCTCCTCCCATACAGTGCAGTAGCAGACCTGGAGAGTCTTGCTTGGATATCCACAGAGTCTGAAAGGGATCAAACTGAGCACTGAAGCTGTGGCTTGACTCTGCCCCTTGGATGCATACACCCTCCTCTACTCCTGAATTTTCACAGGCCATAAGAGCTCAGGCCAAGGGGCTTCTGTAGGGTTCCACGGTTGAAGGGAACATGCCACAGAGCTGGGACATTGCTTTCTCCTCTCCCTGGCCCGCTTGTGGTGTCAGAACAACAATGAGCTGAGGTGGAGTGGGGATCATATGAAATACAGTAAAGGGGTGAAAGAGTTATATGTTAGTCATGCTGATTTTGCAAGACATTTATCCCTTGCTATAATGGCCTCAAGCATTTCCACTGGCATGTCTCATAAAAACTGCATCTTTACAATGGACATGCTATTTGTGTTACTTCAGTGTTATTTTTCTTTAAAACTTGGACACATTTTGATTTTGCCACCAGTTGGAGTCCAGGAGTGCATGTGTTAAAAAAACATAGCACAGTAAAAGCTGTGTTATCCGGCACTTTATCAACCAGAAAGTTCTATTAACTGGCATTACTGATATCTCCCAATACAAATCTTCAATCTAGTAACCGGGACTAGTATACTGCCCAGATTATGCAATTACACATTCTGCACTCTACTTTTATGCAAAAGAGGCAGAAGACAAGTAAGCAAGCTGATATCAGGGATTTATTCAAAAAAGCAGCTTCCAGGGTGTGTCATAGGGTCATTACAGATTCAGCCCAATCTCCTGCACCTTCTACATCTACAGTGGTAATTGATGTTGATAATGATGACCGTGAAGCACCACAAGATCCTGAAGTACCTTCTGATTCATCAAAGAAAGACTAAATTATGTTCAGTACAGTTTTAGCTTTGTGTATTTTTAGTGATCTGGGTGTATGCCATGCGCTGCCTGCAGTGATATGTACTGTCATAAGATAACCTGCTGTATAGAAAACTTTACCGCTATATACCTACGTGCTTCAAGAAACCAATCACTCTGCAGTGCAGTACTACGACTGGATTGGTGAGTACCTGTATTCTATTTTATACTTTATTCATTTTATTGTATTCTAATTTGTTGACAATTGGTATTTCATTGGTAAGTATAGCTCTTAATTAACCAGAGATTTTAATTAACCGGCACCCCCCATTTCTCCAATATGCTGGATAAAAAAGCTTTTACTGTAATTAAAAATTCAAGTTTTAAATGATCACAAGTAATTTTACTGGTCCATTTCTATTTTGCAAGAAAGACTCTCCCTTACTCTCCAGAGTTAAGTATGTATCACTCCCTCATGATTCCCATATGAATTAATGAGTTACCATGCATCAGCATTTTCTGTATTCTTCTTCAACAAGCATGACATGACGCTAATCCTGTATAACTTAAATCTTCCAGGCTTGATACAAAGAAGAACTAGTCTGATTTAGCAATTCCTCTCTGTGCCCCACTTCCACCAGACTGAGGGCAGGTGGCTGGCCTATCAACACTGAGAACATATGAATTTAGTAGAAAGTTAAATTGCATATTTCACTGAGGGCTTGATAGTTCACCACTGAGGTCAATGAGATCTATGACATAAACTTCAATGGAAGCAGGAACAAGCCTTGCTCAGGCAATGCTTGTGCTTTCAAACCAGTTCTGTCTCATCAAAAAGTATTCACTCAAAATGGAAACAGTCACATGGACTCCCCTGGCATCAGAACTTAATTGGTTCTGCTGCATGTGTAGTGTGGGACAGGAATCTTGGAGTCTGCATTTCCTGTGCAAAACTGAGCTCAGTTCTGCTGGGGTACCAGGATCTGGGTGGGCTGAGACCAGAAACCTGAGAGGAACCTTTGAGGTGGAGAGCCATTCAACCTACTCCAGCTCTTGAGCTACAATAGTGACTCAGTGGCTGCTCCACAACCTGTGAGGAAGAACTTCTCAACCTCCTACTCCACCCAGGCATTAGGCAGAGGATTTGCTTCATAATATAGAATTGTCAATATAAGGGAGTTGAAGGCAAAGCAACACAATCAAAACGGACCCAGACTCCTGTATGATTCTACCATCTGTAACCACAGAGAGTAAGATATAGTCTCTCACCACAACTCTAACAGCAAATCATGGTAAGAGATCAGTTGTAGTCAGCCCGAACAGCCCTGACCAGCTTACAGCAGCTGGAGGGTGTCCCATCACGGAGTCGAAATTCAAATAAGCTTCAAAACATTTTTTTTTGTCTCAATGTTGTTCATACACTCCTTGATCATCCAAAACAAATTGATTATCCTGGCAGGCAGACTGTTCTGGTTACTTGAGAGCTTGAAAGATATGACTCCTGGTAGAGCTATACTTCAGGAATGAATGCACCTCGACAAGCATATGCAGAGACACTCAAACATCGTTCTCAAAACAGTGGGGTTTATTAGTCAACTGGAAATTAATAGGCAGCAGGTTTAAAACAAACAAAAGGAAGAATTTCTTCACACAATGCACTGTCAACCTGTGGAACTCTTTGCCAGAGGATGTTGTGAAGGCCAAGACTGTAACAGGGTTCAAAAAAGAACTAGATAAATTCATGGAGGATAGGTCCCTCAACGGCTATTAGCCAGCATGGGCAGCTATGGTGTCCCTAGCCTCTATTTGCCAGAAGCTGGGAATGAGCAACAGGAAATGGATCACTTGATGATTACCTCTTCTGTTCATTCCCTCTGTGTCACTTGGCATTGGACACTGTCAGAAGACAATATACTGGGCCACATGGACCTTTGGTCTGACCCAGTATGGCCATTCTCACGTTCTTATGGAACACAGCATAGGAAGCCCTTAGTTTAGCCTAGAGAAAGGAAGATAAAAGCATAGCTCAGGCCCACTCTGGTTAGCCCAGAGACCAGACAAGCTCTGGTGAACCCCATTGTTCAAGCTCCATCTGTCTTTCACTCTGACCTCCTTGGTCACTTCCCAGGTGAAGGCGCAGACTCCTTCCACCAGTCAGTTCTTTCCGCCCCACCCCACACATTCCCAGTCCTTTGTTCTCCCGCTGGGATCTTTGCTCAGCTTCCCTGCTGCTGTGAACTTTCTTTGTGGCTTACCAGAAAGTTTTGTGAGCTGACTGCTCTTTCTTTTTCCAGTCACTCTCTGTAGCAAGAGATGTGTGTGTTATTGATAAGTTTGCTCTGTGATGCTGACTTAATATCCATAGTCCCTTTTCTTTCTCGCAGTTTAGTAAAAAGCCTTACAAGGGCTTTTGAACACATTGATTTAGTTGCATTGTGTAATCCCTTTCACTTTAGTTCAAAAAGCAGCAATCCTTGCCTGTTGAAAGCACTCGCTACCATTTGCAAGTATTAGGTTATATTAGTAAAAATGATCTTCCTGATGTAGCTTTGGCAGTAAATGCACAGTTCTTGATACAAAAAGAAATGGGATTAGCAGTAAGGTTAGTCTTTCTCAGTCACCTGGAGGAATTCCTTTTTCCTAACATAGTACTGGCAGGGAGGTGGATTCGATGTCTTAATACCAGTGGTTCTCTTCCATTTCTAACATCTAGGAATCTATGGGTAAGTCAACACAGAAAACAAAAAGAAAAAGAACCCACGGCAACAAGTTTCAGTGCTTGGGTCAACTGACTTGGGCTCCTGGGGCTTGCGCTCTGAGGTTAAAAATAACAGTATATACATGGGGACTCGGGCTGGAGCCCAGGTTCCAAGTCCTTCCCCCTTCAATGGGTTTCAGAGCCCAAGCTCCAGCCTGAGCCTGAACGTCTACACTATTCTTTTTAGCCCCTCAGCGCAACCCCCTTGAATCCATGTCAGTTCACCTTGGCTCTGAGACTCACCGCTGCACATCTTTTTTTTTTTTTTTTTTCGCTATGTAGATGTACCCCTTAGGGTATGTCTAACACAGGGATAAAAATCCTGTGGCTGGCCCGGGTCAGCTGTCAGGGGCTTGCGGGGCTCAGGCTGGAACCCAGACATCTCAACAGCAATGTTTAGCCCTGCAGCCTGACCCCAGTCAGCTGACCCAGGCCAGCTGCAGCTGTGCCGCGTGTCTTTGATCCCTGCTTGCACATAGAGCCAATCCCAAAGTGCTACACACGCGACAGCTGGGGTTGTCAAAGGAGCGGAAGGGACTTAGGTGATGATTCCTATTGAAAGTGAAGGGAGATGAGTACCTAAATCACATAGCAACCATTGAAAATTTCAGGCCATACACACACATGAACGTTTCACAACTGAAATTCATCCACCTTTGTTGTGGGAGGTGGGACAACCCCCAGCTCTGTGGGTATTTTACTGCTGCACCTCCAATGCACAGAAAGGGAGCAGCCAGTAGAGAAAGTGATGTTGACCGCAGAAAAGGCAGCCATTGGTTATCTGCTACTTCCCCCACCCGCCTTCTTGCTCAGGACTAGCTTTACTGTAGAGGCAAAACAAGCAGTCGCCGAGGACCGAACATAGCAGAGACAGTAAAACAGTCTTAAATGTATTCACAGGGATGAGCTGGAGAAGTTGGAACAGGCTGAACAGTTCCCAGTTTACTAGGATGGCAAGACAAATGACAGGGAGGGAGGAAGGCAGGGGAGAGGATTTAACACGGCTCCCACGGGTGCAGACATCCTACAGGGAACTAGCTGCAAGATCTGGGCCTACGTTTGTCAAATAAATTACGGGCCCTGGTTTTTAAACATTTCAATCCTTTGATGAATTTTTGTTGTCGAAAGTAAGAATTTTCTTTAAAAAGTTCCTCTTAAAAACTTTTCCACTGAAACTTTGAATCATTTTTTTTTCCAGGTTTTCAACGAGGTGGTTGACATGTTTACATTTTCCAAAAATTTCATTGAAATAAAAAAAAAACCAACCCCAGTAAAAAGGTTTGGAACCATTTGTGCAACGCTTTGTGCCTGTAGCTATGTTTGCTGTCACTCATCTGTGGAGCTGCACTGAGAACTTGCACAGTTTCAACTCCAAGGAGCTCGACCTTTAACAGAGTGTGAGTGTCAGAGCACGGCAGCTTTGGGGCCACTGTGCCGCCTGGTTCAAGCAGGTTTTGCACTAGTGTAAGTTGCCTCAGAATTAAAAGCGTTATGAGGGCCCATCTTTTAGGAGACATTAGGAACCAAATATTTTGACATAATCTGAACACTTCAGTAGCTGTGCTTGACTATGGTTTGATTGGCTTCAGGAAAGGCTACTGTTATGAAATAGGTGCATAAACAGGTCACTTAGGAACCCTGCATTTCAAGTTCAAAGACTCTTGCCGCTTTTTATGATACTCAGTAGGTGGTGGATATTAGGCTGATTTTTTCTAGCACATCTGAAGGCCTGAGAAATCATATTTTGGATGGGACCGACAAAACATCCTTGAGGGATTTCAAACATAATATAAGGGAGATACTACTTTTATCTGAATTAGCTGGGCCTAGTCTCTATTTGTTTGTACTATTTTTAGAAATTTACTAGTATCTTGGAGCTAAAAGTCCTGGGCTTGAGAACCCTGAACTTTAGACTAAGAAGACTGAGCTAATTTTGCATCAACTATATAATTCTACAGAAGCTTCTGTATCCCTGGAGGGGAAAAAAGTATCTGTTTGGAGCAGCTAAATTATCGACCACTCTAAAGTAAGTTTACATTATGTCTGTGGGTGGAGATAAGAAAATATGTTCAAAATAATACAATGGTTTTTGTGTATTGTACGTATGCTCAGCTCATGCAATGTTCTCAGAAGAAAGCTATTAATCCTCATTCGAGTTTGGCTATGGACGCTGATTGTCCAAGGCTATGTTCTGATAGTCTGGTTGAACCTTTTTCGGATGATGTTACAGACATACACTAACTCCCTATAGCCAGGACCTCACAACTGAAGCACATGTGTAATTCTTAGGCCTATTATGTTAAATGGGTGTTTGCCATTTCGACTGAAAGCTCTCTGGAGCAAGGATCTTTGTGCCTTATACGGTCCTTGACAACTAATCATTAATAATGCTTAGTATTCACCTAACAAATAACAATTATTGCTTTTCAAGTTAGTCTCTTCCATTGTAATCCTGTATGTCAAGAGTATTTTCTCCTCAAATGTATTACTGGAGCTTTCATTTTTCCAAGGTGAATTGTGGGTTGTTGTTTGGTTGGTTTTTTTGGTCTATGTTTCTAAACTCGTTAAAATCCTGTGGATTATCTATCTGTTCCTACACATGTTCCTATTTCCCAGTTTAATATCAATCCCAAACATCAACTTTTAAGCACCTAGAATCATAGAAATGTGGGGCAGGATGGGACCTCGAGAGGTTATCTGGTCCATCTCCCTGTGCTGAGGTAGGACCGAGTAAACCTAGACCATCCCTGACAGGTATTTGTCTCACCTGATCTTAAAAATCTCTAATTGTGGAGATTCCACAACCTCCACTAGTAAATTATTCCAGTACTTAATTACCCTTGAAGAAAGTTTTTCCTAGTATCTAACCAAAATTTCCCTTGCTGCAGATTAAGCCCATTGCTTCTTGTTCTTCCTTCAGTGGACATGGAGAACAATTGATCACAGTCCTCTTTATAATGGCCTGTGATGGGGTTATAGACCTCACACAGGCAAGGAAGGGGCCAAAGAGGTCCTGGTGTCAGGGCTAGCCCCTCCCTTATGGAACTGTCAATCATATGTGATAGGAGGAGGCCTTTAAAAGGGAGGAAGCTGCAGTCAGCAGGGAGGGAAGAAACAGGATTGTCCTAAGCCGCAGAATGCCGGAGCGACTCCTGAAGCTGTGAAGGAAACTCCTAGGCAGGAAACCTGCACCCCAACTCTGAGAAGAGTATGGCAGACTCCCGGGGTCAAAGATACAGGCTGAGCCTATCTCAGAGATGCAGCCAGAGTGATTTCCCCAAACCCACTGCACTGTGTCCGAATCATTGGCAGCATTATAGACATGGCACCCCCCACCTTGTTGCTGGACTGCAGGAAAGGAGTAACCCTGAATCCATGGGGAGGTTTGTGATCTTCATATTGATCCCACAGTTGGAGAGACTTCAGGAGGCCCACAAGGGGACAATGTTCCTTGTCAGTGTTAGAAAAGTGGGGCCCAGGTTATGACCCCCCAGTGTATCTTACTAGGCATGGTCAGGTTCCCCCATCCCCTGAGGGAGGAACCACCAAGGACTCTGTTACATAGCTTTAACATATTTGAAGACTGTTATCAGGTTCCCCCTCAGTCTTCTTCTCACAAAACTAATGCCCATTTTTTAAAAATTGCTTCATAGGGCAGGTTTTCTAACCCTCTTATTATTTATGTTACTTTCTTCTGGACTGTCTCCAATTTGTCTACATCTTTTCTTAAAGTCTGGCACCCAACACTGGACACAGTACTCCAACTGAGGCCTTACTAGTATCGAGCAGAGCAGAACAATTACCTTCTGTATCTTACATACAACGCTTCTGATAATACACCCCAGAATGATGATAGGGCTTTTTTTTTTTTTTTTGCAACTGCATCACATTATTGACTCATGTTTAATTTGTGATCCACAGTAACACCCAGATCCTTTTCTGCAGTACAAAGGCTTAGATGTGAGGATCTGCAGATCGTTCCTCTTCATATGGCTGATGAAGATGTAGAGCAACAACTATAATTTTACATTTAGGTGGTTAAGCCAGATAATTGTGCCAGGAATAGTGGGGTGTATCACTGTGATTCTTCCTTCGTATTTGTGAATTGGGCAGTGAGTCGTTATCTGTTCCATGGTCTTTTCTGGGTGACCACAGTTTCAGACTGGAGAATTTTTAATTTTCCATTTGTACATCAAGTATCTGCATCTGCCATGGTTTATGATGATTCAGTTTAGTGTTGCTCATAAGTTTCGTGGAAAATCAAAACCAAGGATCTTCTTTGTCAGGTCTTTCATGAGGTGTTTGTTTGTGACTTCTTGTGAACTCCGTTCAGCTTTCCAAGCTCAATCAGGATTCAAGTCGCATTGTCAAAGGTTAAGTGCAGTGGTCCAAAAGGGCTTGTGCAACTTCAAGCGTTGGTGAGGGACGTTATTATGATCCTGATGGATGGGGAGACATTTGTTTTCCTCCGTTCGTTGGATCTCCCAAAGGGCTGTGGCATCACAGCAAATGGATGGAGGAGTGCTGTGCAATAGCATGCGCAGCTGGGGTGTTGGGGTCAACTTTACGGTTCCAGTGATGCACCACATTGCATTGTTCAGTTGGACATCAATAATTAGAGTGTGGCTACTTCTGGTCCATACCAGTGCACAGTACTCGACTAGGAGTACACAAGGGCCATTGCTGATGTCCATAGCACTGATGCTGATGCTCCCTAGCTTGTGCTTGCCAGATTCTGGACCAGGTTGATCCTTGACTTCATCTTGGTGGCTACCTTCTTCTTATGGTCATGGAAGGTTATTGTGGGGTCCAACTTAACTCTGAGATCATAGAATCATAGAATCATAGAATATCAGGGTTGGAAGGGACCTCAGGAGGTCATCTAGTCCAACCCCCTGCTCAAAGCAGGACCAATCCCCAATTAAATCATCCCAGCCAGGGCTTTGTCAAGCCTGACCTTAAAAACTTCTAAGGAAGGAGATTCTACCACCTCCCTAGGTAAGGCATTCCAGTGTTTCACCACCCTCCTAGTGAAAAAGTTTTTCCTAATATCCAACCTAAACCTCCCCCACTGCAACTTCAGACTATTACTCCTTGTCCTGTCCTCTTCTACCACTGAGAATAGTCTAGAACCATCCTCTCTGGAACCACCTCTCAGGTAGTTGAAAGCAGCTATCAAATCCCCCCTCGTTCTTCTCTTCTGCAGACTAAACAATCCCAGTTCCCTCAGCCTCTCCTCATAACTCATGTATTCCAGACCCCTAATCATTTTTGTTGCCCTTCGCTGGACTCTTTCCAATTTATCCACATCCTTCTTGTAGTGTGGGGCCCAAAACTGGACACAGTACTCCAGATGAGGCCTCACCAATGTCGAATAGAGGGGGACGATCACGTCCCTCGATCTGCTGGCAATGCCCCTACTTATACATCCCAAAATGCCATTGGCCTTCTTGGCAACAAGGGCACACTGCTGACTCATATCCAGCTTCTCGTCCACTGTCACCCCTAGGTCCTTTTCCGCAGAACTGCTGCCTAGCCATTCGGTCCCTAGTCTGTAGCTGTGCATTGGGTTCTTCCGTCCTAAGTGCAGGACCCTGCACTTATCCTTATTGAACCTCATCAGATTTCTTTTGGCCCAATCCTCCAATTTGTCTAGGTCCCTCTGTATCCTATCCCTGCCCTCCAGCATATCTACCACTCCTCCCAGTTTAGTATCATCCGCAAATTTGCTGAGAGTGCAATCCACACCATCCTCCAGATCATTTATAAAGATATTGAACAAAACGGGCCCCAGGACCGACCCCTGGGACACTCCACTTGACACCGGCTGCCAACTAGACATGGAGCCATTGATCACTACCCGTTGAGCCCGACAATCTAGCCAACTTTCTACCCACCTTATAGTGCATTCATCCAGCCCATACTTCTTTAACTTGCTGACAAGAATACTGTGGGAGACCATGTCAAAAGCTTTGCTAAAGTCAAGAAACAATACATCCACTGCTTTCCCTTCATCCACAGAACCAGTAATCTCATCATAGAAGGTGATTAGATTAGTCAGGCATGACCTTCCCTTGGTGAATCCATGCTGACTGTTCCTGATCACTTTCCTCTCATGTAAGTGCTTCAGGATTGATTCTTTGAGGACCTGATCCATGATTTTTCTGGGGACTGAGGTGAGGCTGACTGGCCTGTAGTTCCCAGGATCCTCCTTCTTCCCTTTTTTAAAGATTGGCACTACATTAGCCTTTTTCCAGTCATCCGGGACTTCCCCCGTTCGCCACGAGTTTTCAAAGATAATGGCCAATGGCTCTGCAATCACAGCCGCCAATTCCTTTAGCACTCTCGGATGCAACTCGTCCGGCCCCATGGACTTGTGCACGTCCAGCTTTTCTAAATGGTCCCTAACCACCTCTTTCTCCACAGAGGGCTGGCCATCTATTCCCCATGTTGTGATGCCCAGCGCAGCAGTCTGGGAGCTGACCTTGTTTGTGAAGACAGAGGCAAAAAAAGCATTGAGTACATTAGCTTTTTCCACATCCTCTGTCACTAGGTTGCCTCCCTCATTCATTAAGGGGCCCACACTTTCCTTGGCTTTCTTCTTGTTGCCAACATACCTAAAGAAACCCTTCTTGTTACTCTTAACATCTCTCGCTAGCTGTAGCTCCAGGTGCGATTTGGCCCTCCTGATTTCATTCCTACATGCCCGAGCAATATTATTATACTCTTCCCTGGTCATATGTCCAACCTTCCACTTCTTGTAAGCTTCTTTTTTATGTTTAAGATCCGCTAGGATGTCACCGTTAAGCCAAGCTGGTCGCCTGCCATATTTACTATTCTTTCAACACATCAGGATGGTTTGTCCCTGTAACCTCAACAGGGATTCTTTGAAATACAGCCAGCTCTCCTGGACTCCTTTCCCCTTCATGTTAGTCCCCCAGGGGATCCTACCCATCCGTTCCCTGAGGGAGTCGAAGTCTGCTTTCCTGAAGTCCAGGGTCCGTATCCTGCTGCTTACCTTTCTTCCCTGTGTCAGGATCCTGAACTCAACCAACTCATGGTCACTGCCTCCCAGATTCCCATCCACTTTTGCTTCCCCTACTAATTCTTCCCAGTTTGTGAGCAGCAGGTCAAGAAAAGCTCCCCCTCTAGTTGGCTCCTCTAGCACTTGCACCAGGAAATTGTCCCCTACGCTTTCCAAAAACTTCCTGGATTGTCTATGCACCGCTGTATTGCTCTCCCAGCAGATATCAGGAAAATTAAAGTCACCCATGAGAACCAGGGCGTGCGATCTAGTAGCTTCTGCGAGCTGCCGGAAGAAAGCCTCATCCACCTCATCCCCCTGGTCCGGTGGTCTATAGCAGACTCCCACCACTACATCACTCTTGTTGCTCACACTTCTAAACTTAATCCAGAGACACTCAGGTTTTTCTGCAGTTTCGTACCGGAGCTCTTGGCAGTCATACTGCTCCCTTACATACAGTGCTACTCCCCCACCTTTTCTGCCCTGCCTGTCCTTCCTGAACAGTTTATAACCATCCATGACAGTACTCCAGTCATGTGAGTTATCCCACCAAGTCTCTGTTATTCCAATCACGTCATAATTCCTTGACATCACCAGGACCTCCAGTTCTCCCTGCTTGTTTCCAGGGCTTTGTGCATTCGTATATAAGCACTTGAGATAACCTGCTGATCGCCCCTCATTCTCAGTATGAGGCAGGATCCCTCCCCTCACAGACATTCCTGCCTGTGCTTCCTCCCGGTA
This sequence comes from Lepidochelys olivacea, assembly GCF_965140295.1. Classification (NCBI taxonomy): domain Eukaryota; kingdom Metazoa; phylum Chordata; order Testudines; family Cheloniidae; genus Lepidochelys; species Lepidochelys olivacea. Next base: position 20,234,549 of record NC_140412.1, on the reverse strand, counting down.
TCCCGCTTTCCCACTTACCTCAGGGCTTTGGTCTCCTTCCCCCGGTGAACCTAGTTTAAAGCCCTCCTCACTGGTTAGCCAGCCTGCTCACAAAGATGCTCTTCCCTCTCTTCGTAAGGTGGAGCCCGTCTCTGCCCAGCACTCCTCCTTCATGGAACACCATCCTATGGTCATAGAATCAAAAGCCTTCTCTCCGACACCACCTGTGTAGCCATTCGTTGACTTCCACGATTCGACGGTCCCTACCCAGGCCTTTTCCTTCCATGGGGAGGATGGACGAGAACACCACTTGTGCCTCAAACTCCTTTATCCTTCTTCCCAGAGCCACGTAGTCCGCAGTGATCTGCTCAAGGTCATTCTTGGCAGTATCATTGGTGCCCACGTGGAGAAGCAGGAAGGGGTAGCGCTTGATGAGGGCTTGATGAGTCTCGGCAGTCTCTCCGTCACATCACGAATCTTAGCCCCCGGCAAGCAGCAGACTTCTCGGTTTTCTCGGTCAGGGCACCAGATAGATGACTCAGTCCCCCAGAGTAGAGAGTCCCCAACCACCACCACCCGGCTCCTTCTCTTGAGAGTGGTGGTCGTGGAACCCCCCATCTCAGGACAATGCATCTCATGCCTTCCAACCAGCGGAGTCTCCTTCTGCTTTCTCCCCCCAGACATATCATCTGGTCCACTCTCCACAATGGTACCTGTTGAGAGAACATGAAAGCGGTTAGTTACCTGTGTCTGCGTTGCTGGAACCCGGACATTCCCTCTTCTTCTCTTGGCTCCTCTGTGCAACCTGCTCTAAATCTTTAGAGCTTTGTGCCCGTAGAAGCATATCCTGACTTTTGTCCAGAAAATCCTCCGTTTCTCGTATGCAACGCAGGGTTGTTATCTGTTGCTCCAGACCTTCAATCTTCTCTTCCAATATGGAGACCAGCTTGCACTTTGTACAGACAAAATCGCTTCTCTCCTGTGGAAGAAAGACAAACATGGCACATCCAGTGCAGGTCACAACAGCTGAACCCCCCCTTCCATATCACCTTTCTACTATGAGCTTCCTCAGAGAAGTTGGCAAGATGTAAGCCTCACTGGGCTCACTCCAGGCGAACTCCCAGGCAAACTCCGGCTGTGTGCTGCTCTGCTGTTCCCCGCTGCTCAGCTGGTTTGCCGCCGCTCAGCTGGTTCACGAAGCTCTGGCTATTTTTAAACAGCCAGGCTTCCCTGAAACAAACAAACAGACAGCCCCAGTGCCCGCCCCCTGCAGGCTACCAGCCAATCAGGCACTTGCTCAGGCTCTCACACTGCCCTCCCAGCAAACACACACTCGGATACTTACGGATACTGACCTTAGATAGGTCAGAGTGGGTCATGTCACACAGTGTTGCCACAAAAAGTCACTTCCAGCGTGTGCTTAGCGTTCCTCTTATCAAGATGGAATGCAATGACTGTTGTTTTGTGGGGGTTTGGCTTAAGTTTCCATTTCCGGAAATATTCCTCCACGGTGTTTAGGTCCCTGTTCAAGGTAGACTTGATGTCATTGAAGGGGGCTGCTTGTGTTCCCCGGGCAGGGTCATCTGCATGCAAATGTGCACAACTTCATTGGTGGCACGTTGCTCATGTTGACGTGGAAGAGCATTGGTGCAAGTGCTGAGCCTTGTGGCAGTCCGCTGTTGAGAAACTGGGGCGAGTGTTGCCCGCATGGACACATAGCCGCCTATGGCTCAGCATCATCCATAGTAGGCATAATGTTTTGAGGCAGGGAATGATGCTTGCGAGCTTCAACATCAAGCCTTTAATCCAGACCATGTCATAAACCGATGACAAGTCTACAAAGGTTGCACCGGTCTTGGATTTCTTCTGGAATCCGACCTTGATGTGCCAAAATTTGGTTACAACAACTACGTTTAGTCCAGACTCCCACTTGTTCTTTGTCGTGAACCCAGGCCTGTGGGCTGCTGCTGCATGCACAATGCCACCCAATGGCCCTACTAGTGACTGGAGAACTGGGAGACCTAAAGCCTTTTGGGCCACAAAAAGTACTGCCCACAGGAACCTGATTAGAGGAATTCCTGAGTCCCTGGTTGGGCTGGGTACACTAAGCCAGAAAGAGATAAAGAAAGTTTTCTGTGCAGCTGAATGAATTCCTGGCTTGCTGCTATATCAGACCCTGCCTTCTCACCTGACTCCTGAGCCCTGCCTTCATGGCTTTTCTCTGGTTCCTGCTTTCCTGACCTGCTCCTGGTTCTTGTCTTCCTGAGCCCTGCCATTGGTCTCTGACTTTGATGCTGGCTCTAACCCTTGGCTTGATTCCCGATATCAACTCCTGCTCTGACCACTAGGTCTGACCGCCAAAGCCCCAGTTGTGACACTAGCCAGTTATCCCTGTTTTGTATGTGTGCATTTGATTTTTCCTTCCTAAGTGAAGTACTTTGCACTTGTCTTTATTGAGTTTCATCTTATTTATTTCAGACCAGTTCCCCAGTTTGTAAAGGTTGTTATGAATTCTAATTCTGCCCTTCAAAATGCTTGCAAGTGCTGCCCTCCCAGCTTGGTGTCATCTGCAAATTTTATAAGCACACTCGCCAATCTATTATAAAAGTCACTAATAAAAATATTGAATAGTACTGGATCCAGGACAGACCCCTGCAGGAACCCACTAGATACATCCTCCCAGTTTGATAGTGAGCCATTGATGACTACTCTTTGAGTACTGTCTTTCAACCAGTTTTGCACCTACCCGATAGTACCCAGGTTTGCACCCACCCATCTAGACCACATTTCCCTAGTTTGCTTATGAGAATGCCACATGAGTCTGTCAAAAGCCTTAACAGATATCAAGATATATCATGTCTAGTGCTTCCCCCATCCATTAGGTCAGTCACCCTCTCAAAGAAGGAAATTAGGTTGGATGATGTGAAGCACAGGAGCAGCTCCACTGATGTCAATAGAAGTACTCACATGCTTCAAGTTAAATATGTGCAAAAATATTTGCAGAACCAGGGGGTGACAAAGTCCGACCAGACAGAAGACAGTGTAAGGCAGATATATCATCCTTAGGATGGTAAAGGCTCTTTTCCCCATGAGCTGAAAAGAGGCTACCTCTAGTCAACTAGGGCCACCTGAGTCCAACTAAGAGCTGCCTATGACCTTTAAAAACCCCCTTTTCTTGTGAGCAAGAGGAAGGAGAGGTGGGAGACAGGATGCACTGGGAGAGAAAAGGATTCTCCAGCCTGGAAGACTGCTCTCCTCTCCATCAGGGAAGCAACCCTGCTAACAGACTGTGTGGGGAAGGACTGGGACCCAGAGGCTGGCATAACAAGGCAACATCCCAGCGAGAGGGCAGGGAGAGGTATTCCCTTTTTGGTATTATGAGCTTGTTTCTTTGTGTTTGGCTGAAGAGTGCTCCTCCAGCCTACTCTGAGGCCCACTGTGTAAATACTGAAAAATTAAAAACCCGAGAGAGGGAAAAAGCTCTCTGAAGTGGGACTGATTTACTCCAGACCCTCCACCCCTCGAGGGGGAAACACTGGACCCAGCAAGATGAAGGAGGTGCCTTGCCAAACAGGGTCATAACCATTATTTCCTGTGGAAAAAATGTTTAGAATTGTGTTTGTTGTATAATTAAGAATATTAGGGCACCTAGAGCCTTGGAAAGGTGACTATTATCTTAAATCTAAATAAAATAGTATCCCTTTTACAATAACTAAGCTGTAAACTTTGAGGCAACAGGAAATTTGGCATTGTCTCATTTACATTTGATATCTAAATTCACTGCCCGAAAAGGAGAATGAGTTCTTGGTATAATCAGGTTCCATGTCTAAGGTCTGCTTAATATCTATTTAACATGTCTCCCTGGGTGTCTGATTAGCTTTTCTAGGCAGAGCAAATGTTTAACATCTCATTGTTAATTTATAATAAAAATGGTATTTTTTTCTTCATTTTCTTTTCTCAGATGTCACGTTGTGCCCTTCATAATTTAGCATTCTATAACCCCACCGCTGAGTCTTTCAGGAATGCCACAGTTTAATCACAATGTACTATCGAGCAAACTATAATGAAGCCTTCTAACACAATGGAGAGAATCAGTAGTATGACAAACTGGCCACACACATAAAAAACATTGTAGCTGTTGCCATTCTGCTTGTTGTAATGAGAGTATTTTCCTCCACGCTTATTTGATTCTTAAACACATAAAGACTATTTATCTCTAAAGCGCAGTCCAGTTAATTTTGCATAGTAAATATCTTAATTTCTTGGACAGAAAGAGCAAGATTTCATCATAGCATATCATACAGAAAACAAATTGTGGCAGTTACCTTGTTCCTTCTGCACTGGACACAAGTTGTTCCTCTCAGATTTACACACAGATACCCACTATCATTGTGCATTTGAACTATATACGCAACAAAAATGGTGTGTTAGAAAAATCCACATATTCCTCCACTGTAGGACCTCGATCCTAAAGGAATACACCGGTACTTTAGTTTTGTATTGGAGCCAAAATTGTGTTTGTAAGAATGTCCTAGTCTACATTTGTTTCAATGCAAACACTGCATATGTTCCCATTCTAGACATGTTGAGTCTTGGTACTATAATGTAATTAGGCTCTTTCACCTATTCACAGATGGCTTCATTACTCTGGTTCAGATGCAAGATTTACTTTCCAAAGTTGTAAAATATTGCCTCAGGCTGTTGGCTCAGGTCACAGGGTACCTAGTCTTTTAAGGGAAGATGAGTCCAGTCCCCCTGTGACACACTTCATTTGCCTCCCCAAGTGGAAAACATGAGTAGTGTCATGTGGCTAAATCAAGCCTGGGGTATCCCAGGGGGATTGAAGAGAAACGTGAAGGAAGCCCTAGGATTTCCTGCTCAACAGAGAAGAGAGGGACACAAAGGAACAGGAGGGCTGCATGAAGTGCTCTTCAGACACTCTCCCTAGCTCCCAGGCAGGAGGCCTAGGGAGTGCAAGCCTGCAAGGAGCAGGAGCCAGCTAGCTGGAGTGTGAAGAGCAAGTCTCCTAGAGAAAAGCTTCAGCAGGGGCAGGACTAAGAACCCTGAACCAAGGGTTGTGAACCAATTAGGAAGGCTGGGTGGGAGTTCTTGTTTTTCCTTGTGAACTTTGTTAATAAACCCAGACCCCAAGAAGTGGTGTGACTTGACTCATGAAAGCCTATGTCAAACTTATTTGGGAGCACAAGAGGGAGAAATTGAGGCAGTGGCTAGCTCGAAGCCAGACTGGGGAGGCAACACTGGTACAAGTTTCTTTTAAAAATAATCACAGCTTCTATGTTCTTAGTTTGTCAACTCTTTGAGGCAGGGACTATTGTTATGTGTGTGGACAGTACCTAGCATACTACAAAAAGAAAAGGAGTACTTGTGGCACCTTAGAGACTAACCAATTTATTTGAGCATGAGCTTTCGTGAGCTACAGCTCACTTCATTGGATGCATACCGTGGAAACTGCAGAAGACATTATATACACACAGAGACCATGAAACAATACCCCCTCTCACCCCACTGTCCTGCTGGTAATAGCTTATCTAAAGTGATCATCAAGTTGGGCCGTTTCCAGCACAAATCCAGGTTTTCTCACCCTCCGCCTCCCCCACACACAAACTCACTCTCCTGCTGGTAATAGCCCATCCAAAGTGACCACTCTCTTCACAATGTGTATGATAATCAAGGTGGGCCGTTTCCTGCACAAATCCAGGTTCTCTCACCCCCTCACCCCCCTCCAAAAACCACACACACAAACTCACTCTCCTGCTGGTAATAGCTTATCCAAAGGGTTTTCTCACCCCCCCCCCCACTGATAAAACCTGGATTTGTGCTGGAAATGGCCCACCTTGATTATCATACACATTGTGAAGAGAGTGGTCACTTTGGATGGGCTATTACCAGCAGGAGAGTGAGTTTGTGGGGGGGGTGGGCGGAGGGTGAGAAAACCTGGATTTGTGCTGGAAACGGCCCAACTTGATGATCACTTTAGATAAGCTATTACCAGCAGGACAGTGAGGTGAGAGGAGGTATTGTTTCATGGTCTCTGTGTGTATATAATGTCTTCTGCAGTTTCCACGGTATGCATCCGATGAAGTGAGCTGTAGCTCACGAAAGCTCATGCTCAAATAAATTGGTTAGTCTCTAAGGTGCCACAAGTACGCCTTTTCTTTTTGCGAATACAGACTAACACGGCTGTTACTGTGAAACCTAGCATACTACAGTAATGCAAATGAGAAGTATCTCCTAATACTTCTAATATGCCCTAAATTTCTCTTAGCCTCTTATATACCATTTGCAATAGAAAATTGAAAACTTTCAGCAAAATCAAAATTTTCCAAAGGAAAATTTCAAGTTTGCGGAAATGGCATTTTTTTTTTAGTCAGAAAATCATTCTAACAGAAAATTCTCAATCAACTATAAACAACACCAAAGAATCTAGATGTAGACCCTTAGTTTCATTCACTATACCATACATTGTCTCCTTTAGATCAAACCACACCTTTCGGGATACTTTGCACCCAGCAATGCAAATGATGCACACAGCAGGAGTACGTCCCTGCTTGGTAGATGGAAGCTTCCAGAGGAAGATGATTTCTAATTTGAAATCCAGATATGTGGCAAGAGAATTTTGCCCCTAGGGGACAGACTGATATTTCATGGGTCTATTTCTTGCTCTAGTCAAGGCACACTTCCTTCTGTTCCCCCATTTCATCACATTTGGTACGCCATGGTTTTGTGGTATTAGATGTATGGAGGAGACTTTGGTTTAAGGGGATAAAGACATCAAGAACTGCCATCTGACAGCCAACGCAATTGTTCCTTAGTACCAAGCTTGCTGATTCACTTTGCCTCTTTTGCCAAAGGCTGTGAGTCAGTAGAAAGCAAGCTGAAGCAATAGCCTCTCCTAGAACAGTCTCTGTGCCCTCGCCACCACACAGTGACGTCTTGTGAAAACACAGATTTGCCAAGCCAGCACAACTTACGTCAGTTCAGGCATTAAAAGCCTTAAACCTGTGTGAGTGTTCAAACCCTCATGGCCCCACAGCTACTCAGCTCATGTACATTTTGAAATGCTTGTTCCTTGTGGATACCAACTTCATGGCTTCATGTCTTGTACTCGTTGTATAACGTCAAGTTATGAGAACAAAGTGTACCTAAAAAATTCCTACCCTTCCCAAAACAAGCAGAAAAGCAGTGCAGGAAACGTAAGTGCTATGCTACTGAGCCTGCCTGAAGAATCCACACTCCCCGGGGCAGTCAATGTGCAATTTGCCATAAAGTTTGGTGTATTCGTGAGGAGCAAGATCAAATGAAAATAGTGCAGTTCCACTCTAACAACTGACTTTCAAAAATATGGCCAGTTTATTGTCCCCTCACTGATTTTCAAGTGTGCTTATCCTGCAAAACACTTGACCCATGCGAGTAGTTCCATTGAAGCACTGTGCGGGATTGGAGCTTTACATTTGCCAGACAAAAAGATGTACATTTCCAAAGTCATTCTGGGTTCTTTCCCTCTCCTGCGTCATCACCAGCAACAAAGGGCCCACGGGCCAAATGTATGCATGCTAACTTCAGATGATGACATCCATTACACCTGTGCTATATGGCTGCATAGATGTAACTGTCTGCAACATAGCAAATAATTCGGTGGATGATGCGCGAGAAGGAATAGTGCATGATGTGAGCTATGTAAGTACTTAAATAAACAAACTCAGTAGAATCCAGTTGTCTCCCTCTTAGCTATGTTGTCTCTGCAGTACTAAGGGGAGTAAAATACAGCACAAAGGCATAGCTCTCATTAGAGTCAGCAGTTGTGGTACTGTGCACACAGAGGGAGAAGATCCGCTGAGTAAGAAGGTGCCACTTTTACCGTGTCACATTCAGAATCGAACCATATTTAAAGAGAGCCATGACCAGCATAATTTTGAACCCATTACCAACATTCCCTCTATCTGTTTACCAGGGAGTGCATGGCAAATAATGAAGACAGAAATTTTAGCACTCTAGATGGACTCTTCATAAACTGACCAGTACTATAGCTTATTTTCTTCTCCTTTGGGTAATTTGGTGCATCTCCCATCACCTATTCTAGAAAAAATAAATGGCACCTTGGCCCTTTTCATCCTTGCCCTGAGGCTCCTTGGCACTGGCTAGGCTGGGGCAAGGGACCATAAGCGCAAGAGTAAGCCTTCATTCTGGGGAATACCCTATACACCAACTCTGGGCAACCTTTGCAGGATCCTTGGGTGCAAGAGGAATTCCAGAGCAGAGAAGATGCAGGACAGGGCAGATCAGGATCCAGGGTATATTTTTGCCTCTGCCGTGACTCATGAGATCATTGCAATAAGGACACAACTCAAGACAGACATCGGGATGTGCTGGGTTGGCCAAACCAGCCCCTGGAGTTCCCAGAAAAGGAGAGCCAGCTCAGGTCTCCCTTCTGTCATTGTCCAGGCAGGGATCTGATCTCTTGATCTCACATTTAGCTTCACCTTCAGACAGAACAGAACATCTTTAAGTGAAACCTGTGGGCATTGGGTTTTGTATCTTTTGTCCACTGACCTGCTTGCTGCTGAGAGACTGTACTTTTTAACTGTGAAGTGAAATTTATCTTACGTCCATCTCAACAGTAAGGGTAAAGACATCACTGTTTATTTTAGGGAAACTGCCCCCATTGCCCGCAGCTGAACAACCTGGAAGTTCAAAAGGTAACAAAACCACTCGACAGCATGAATACATTGTGAAATGCATCTTTGAAAGGTTTTATTTAAATCTGACATTTCCTTCCCTTACGCTGGGCATCTTGCTGAAAATGCCAAGCAGTCTGATATTCGGGGAGCCTGATTTGTAGTTCATATTCAAACTGCACCCTAAAGATGTACCAGCAGGGAGGCTTTGGGGGTTGAGAATAAACACCCTCCTCTAGTATTTGGTTTCTATGCACCTTCTGAAAACTGTTCCAAGTCTGCTGGGTTTCTTTAATTCTCAAATGCGTCAGCAAGGAGCAGGATCAGCATTCTCACAGAAACTGTAGGTGGTTCACAATTATGGGCTACCACGCCCTTGGAACCAAGATGCTACCGTGCTCTGCTTTAGGCACTAAAAAGCTTAGCATTCCCATTTCTTTTAAAGGGAAGTGTTTCCTGTCCAAGTAATGTTGCCAATTACAGGTGGATCTAATCCAGGAGGGTTACCTACACTGATTGACTTTCGTGTTCAAAACCAAGGCAGGATATAAAAGTGACTTCTGATTTGCTGAGTCATAAGGAGAACTCTTCCCTTCCCCCCCCTCCCCCCGCCACTAGATACTAGTTAGCATTCCCTGATTAATCCTCCACTACCCTCAATCAATTGTCATCCGAGGATATGTTTGTGGATCCTAGAATGATTTTGTCAAGTCCACAAAGGGTTGCCCCAGTTTCCTCATTCTGGAACAAGTGCTGGGACATGGCTCACTGTTCTGTGAAGTGCATGGGAACAGGAATATGGTAGGCAAAGACCGTCTAGTTCCAAGACATGGGGGTGCACCACAATAAAACTATTGGGTGCCATCTTTGCAATTGATCCAGATGTGTGTCTTCAGATGCCACAAGTAAATTCTCTCCCTCTAAATACCACAAAATGTTATTCAGGGTGTGTATGGGAGTAAGAAATCTAATATATGGTAAACATAATAAGATCTCTCTCTTGGGCCAGGTAATGTGGAAGACATTTGTATCAATTTTACACTTCTATTAAATAGCCAGAGAAGTGAAACAAAACAAATCAGCGCCTGCAGAATCTGTACTCTCATAAGGACTTTGCATCTGCACATATAGGGTTTTATTCTGTAGGTATAAGGCTGCTATAGTAAAGGAGAAGGGCCTCGTCATCTGATATTTCAGGAATGTCCTGCAAAGTATCATAGGCAAAGAGCAAGAGCTGTGACTCCTAAGAAGGAATGGAAAAGAACCAGAGCATGTAAATTCTCCTCTGTTCATACAAACCAGTCCACAAACTAGTAACTCCTCACGGCCCCCTGAATTTTCACAAGTCATTCTTCTTCTTAACATAAAGTTTACAAACGCTAGGAGCCTGATCCCCAGCATAGCACTGGTGCTGGTGGCCTCAGTAGAGATGAATTGATTTACTACAGCTGAGGATCTGGCCCTTATTTCAAAGGGAGAGAAAATAAGGACCAGGAAGGAGAGGGATTGTGAGTAGTGGCATCACAAGAGAGGTCCTTTCCCAGATATGTTGAGCAATCACTCACCCGCCAGCAGTCAGCCAAATGAGACATTTCAGGCCCTGCTAGTGAGGTACAGCAGCCAATCACAGACATAAAGATTCCCGAGACATGTAGAGAGCATGACCATCTGACTGCACAAGATGCATGCACTGAGCACCGATTACACAATTATTACTGGCCTTGTTTAAAGAAAAATGCAAGTTTTGTGGCGAAGGATTTTCTATGTGTAAAACTGACTTAGTATCATTATCTCGTATAATAAAACAGAGTGTAGAAATCATGCCTAAGGGGTTATACAAAACAAACATCAAAACATCCAGATGTCTAGCAGATCCTACTTTTCAAATGTGCATACACAATTACCACCAATGCACACAAACTGAGGATTTGCAAGTAGAAATGGCCTGCTATGAACCTAATACCCAGTTTGCACAGACATCGACCCTGATTTGCATGCATCAATACCCTACTTACCCTCATGTGCACAAATGCCCTCACAAGCCCAATGATTTTAATGCATACATAGAATAGCCCCACATCAACCAGCGGGTAGACTTTTAAAAACAGGCCTACAATGCCTTCTCCTTCATGAAAATTCCCGAATCCAAGGAGCATATATGCACTATAATAACAGTATTCACCCAGAACAGAAAAGAGCCATGGGATAGGGCTGCCAACTTTCTAATCACACAAAACCAAACACCCTAGTCCTGTCCCTTTCTCAAGGCCTCTCTTCCTCCCCCACCCCTTTCCCATGGCCCTGACCCCCTCTCACTACATTCCCCCTCCCTTGGTGGCTCGCTTTCCCCCACCCTCACTCACTTTCACTGGGCTGGGGCAGGGTGTTCGGGTGCGGGAGGGGGTGAGGGCTCTAATTGGGGGTGCAGGCTCTGAGGTGGGGTCAGAAATGAAGGGTTCAGGGTGTGGGAGAGGGCTCCGGGCTGGGGCAGGGGGTTGGGGTGTGGGAAGGGGTGAAGGTTCTGGCTGGAGGTGCAGGCTTTGTGGTGGAGCCGGGGATGAGGGGGTTGGGGTGCAGGAGGGGTCTCCAGACTGGGAGGTGGGACAGAGGGGGTTAGGGTGTGGGACAGGGCTCTCAGCTGGGGCAGGGGATTGGGGCTCGGGGTTGGGGTGCGGACTTATCTCCGGCAGCTCCCCATCAAGAGTACAGCAGGGAGGCTAAGGCAGGCTTCCTGCCTGTCCTGGCTCCACGTTGTGCCCCGGAAGGGGCCAGCAGGTCCGGCTCCTAGGCGGAGGCCTAGCAGGCTCTTCTGTCCACTGCTCTTGGCCACAGGCACTGCCCCCTGAGCTCCCATTGGCGGTGGTTCCCAGCCAATGGGAGTATGGAGTATGCTCAGGGCGGGGGCAGCATGAAGTGCTTTGTTCCTTTGTTTGATGGAAGAATACTGTAGCAAAGCAAATCCTGCACTGGCCCATAAGTGGTATTCCACATGGAAAGATCCATGCTATCAGATGCTGCAAGCCTACATTTGCCTCGTATTCTTTCCACCCAAGACAGTGATCCACATTCCAAGGACATGCACTCAAAGCTATGTCTAGGAATTATGGCTCCACTTCAGCACATGTCTAATAAGAACAGGAAGGTCCCATTGACTACTCACATGCTTAAAGTTAGGCATGTGATTAAGTACCTTGCTGAATCGGGGTTTATATTATCAAATTATGCACAATTTGGTTATGAATCTGATAGGCTAGACGGAACAAAGCAATAGACAGCACATTGTAGGGAAGGTGGACTAGGTGACTTAACAGCAGAGACAAGCCTGAGCTCAAGTTTGAATCTGGATTTGAGCTACCCCTACGGTTGGGGTGAGCTCAGAACTGAGGGCTTTTTTCTGCCTGTTATTAAAAGATCATTGTTTTAGGATTAAAATCATATCATTTATACCCCATGGCTGAAACTGAAATTGTCAGTGTCTTTTCTCACCATTGAAGGGTTAAATTCTTACTAACCACATATAGTAATAAACCTTCTATCTTTATTATATCAAAAACACAGAGAAAATAGCAAGTTAGAAACCAGTTTTAACCCTTATGTTATCCAATAGAAAGAATGAACTGAGTTATACCAAACAAATAACAATGAAAAGACCAGCTGACTTACAAAGCTGCTAGTTTGGTCAAATCAAGTTTCCCAGTACTAAACACTAACAAGTTTCCCAGTTCTAACAAATTCAGACAGACAAGAAGACAGGAAAAGGAGTCCTCTTTACTGTCAGGCAGAAGGCAGATGGTGAGGGTTGTCAGCTCTGATGCGTGGTAGGCTGTCATCCTTTAGACTTGGCACTTAAGGGACAGCAGAAAAACAAAGAAAAGGATAGATACAGAACAAACCAAACCAATGAAAAGCCTTTCTTTCAAAGTATCTTATCATTTTATAACTTGCAGTGCAAAGGTGTCCATAGCATCTTTTCCAGTAGACTCCTCAAAGCAAAAGTCTTAACACAGCCTCAGAACAGGACCCATGGAAAAGAAGCCCTTGAGGAATTCTACCATGATTTCAACAAGTTCCATCCCACCATCAACCTCAGCCTGGACCAGTCCACACAAGAGATCCACTTCCTGGACACTACGGTGCTAATAAGCGATGGTCACATAAACACCACCCTATACCAGAAACCTACTGACAGCTATGCCTACCTACATGCCTCCAGCTTTCACCCAGACCACACCACACGATCCATTGTCTACAGCCAAGCTCCAAGATACAACCACATTTGCTCCAATACCTCAGACAGAGACAAACACCTACAAGATCGCTATCAAGCGTTCTTAAAACTACAATACCCCACCTGCTGAAGTGAAGAAACAGATTGACAGAGCCAGAAGAATACCCAGAAGTCACCTACTCCAGGACAGGCCCAACAAAGAAAATAACAGAACGCCACTAGCCGTCACCTTCAGCCCCCAACTAAAACCTCTCCAATGCATCATCAAGGATCTACAACCTATCCTGAAGGACAATCCCTCACTCTCACAGATCTTGAGAGACAGGCCAGCCCTCACTTACAGACAGCCCCCTAACCTGAAGCAAATACTCACCAGCAACCACACACCACACAACAAAAACACTAGCCCAAGAACCTATCCTTGCAACAAAGCCCGTTGTCAACTCTGTCCACATATCTATTCAAGGGACACCATCATAGGACCTAATCACATCAGCCACACCATAAGAGGCTCGTTCACCTGCACATCTACCAATGTGATATGTGTCATCATGTGCTAACAATGCCCCTCTGCCATTTACATTGGCCAAACCGGATAATCTCTACGCAAAAGAATAAATGGACACAAATCAGACGTCAAGAATTATAACATTCAAAAACCAGTTGGAGAACTTCAACCTCCCTGGTCACTCAATTTCAGACCTAAAAATCACAATTCTCCAACAAAAAATCTTCAAAAACAGACTCCAATGAGAAACTGCAGAATTGGAATTAATTTGCAAACCAGACACTATTAAATTAGGCTTGAATAGAGACTGGGAGTGGATGGGTCATTACACAAAGTACTAACTATTTCCCCATGCTATTTTTCCCCTACTGTTACTCACACCTTCTTGTCAACTGTTTGAAATGGGCCATCCTGATTATCACCACAAAAGGGTTTTTTTCTCCTGCTGATAATAGCCCACCTTAATTGATTGGTCTCGTTACAGTTGGCATGGTGACACCCATTTTTTCATGTTCTCTCTGTGTATATATATCTTCCTACTGTATTTTCCACTACATGCATCCGATGAAGTGGGTTTTAGCCCACGAAAGCTTATGCCCAAATACATTTGTTAGTCTCTAAGGTGCCACAAGTACTCCTCGTTTGTTTTGCTGATACAGACTAACATGGCTACCACTCTGAAACCTTCAGCTACTCTAGATCTCAATACAAAAGAGCCAGCAAGCATTGCATTCCTTCTTGATGTTACTCTGGCTAAGGGCAGAAAGATTCCTCCCAGGATTCCAGGGTATAGTTAATTCCAGAAGATCTTAGCTACCTTACAGTCCTAAAGGGCTGAGGAAACCAACCTACCTCTGATAAGGTATATCTACACTAGAAACTTAAATCAACCTATGTTAGGCCAACTTACAACCACTGCAGTAATGACTATGGTGGTGATGTGTACACTATCCTCCTGCTGTCGGTAGTGCACGTCCTTACCAGGAGTGCTTCCATCGACTTAAGAGGGGCAATGTGGGGGCTGAGAGCCCAGGCTCTCAGCTCCACAAGCAGTCCTTGCGAGGAGCCTGGCTGCCCCCGGGGCTCTCAGCTCCCCGCTGCCAGAAGCCTGGCTGCCTCCCCCCTCTCCCCGGCTCTCAGCTCCCTGCCACTTGGAGCCCAGCTGCCCCCCTGGGCTCTCAGAAGGGAACTCCGCACTGGACCTAGCAAGGAGCCAGAAGCCTTGGTGCAGATGGGCTCCCAGCAGGGACTGGGGAGCTGGGAGCCTCTGGGCAGCACCCAGGCTCCCTGAGGCAAGCCAAGAGCCCGGGCAGAAGTCCAGCTTGGAGCGGGGAGTTGGGTGGGCATATCTCAGCTCTGAGCAGGGGGCCCAGGCAGCAGCTGGGCTAGGAGCAGGGAAACGGGACCCAGGGTGCAGCCGGTCTCCTAGTAGGGCAGGTGTAGCCTGTCTGGAAGTGGGGAGCTGGGGGTCAGCCAGGCTCCAGCTGGAGCTCCCACCCACCCACGTGACAGCCTGGCTTTCTTGTCAATTTCACGACTCCAGAATGGAGCGGTGAAATTGACAAGAATCACAGCCAACAGCTGATATTAGTAATACAGTTGACCTTACATCGACCTAACTCTGTAGTGTAGACCTGGTCTTGGGGCTTGTCTACAGTACCCGCCGGATCGGCGGGCAGCAATTAATCCAGCAGGGGTCGATTTATTGTGTCTAGTATAGCTGAGCGCTCTCCCATCGATTCTGGTACTCCACCAGAATGAGAAGTGCAAGCGGAGTCGACAGGAGAGTGTCAGCTATCAGCTTCCCACAGTGAAGACACCGCGGTAAGTAGATCTAAGTACATCGACTTCAGCTATGCTATTCACATAGCTGTAGTTGCATATCTTAAATCAACCCCAAGTGGTAGTGTAGACAAGCCCTTAGGCTCCACAAGGGGAAATGAAGCAACTCAGGTACACCGTGGAGTAGTTAACTCATCAAGTATCTGGGAGGCAGTTAATTAGGCAGGGAAGCACCTGCGTGAAACAAAAAGCTGAGGACCTCAGTTAGACAGGGACTCCTGAGGATGAAGGAAGCTTCAGAACAGGGGAACTCCCAGGAGCCTGAACCAGGCACAAGCTGAACTCCTAGGATAGAGAGACAGAATTAGGCAGAAGCAATGCTTCCAAGGCAGGAAGATTGAGCCGGGCAGAATCTGTGCTCCCAAGGCAGGGAGTGTGGGTTAAGCAGAAGGCAAACTCTTAGGGCAGAGAGCCTGAAGGGGGATTCTGGAAACTGAGAGCTCCCTGGGGAGCCTACCAGGGCAGGGAGCTGGAAGAAATGCTTCAGGAAAGGAAAGGATTCTTCTGTGAGAGTCCTGGTGGGAAGACAGCCCAGAGAGCCCAGCCTGGTATTTCGGGGTGGCCCTTGGGAGACTTCCATGGCCTCTAACATCAGAGAAAGATTCCACCTCAGCAGCTTCGGGAGACCTGAGGCAAGAGCAATCAGATGAAGATCCTGACTGGAGACAAATACTCAAGAGAGGTGATAGACTGGGATTGACTGAACCCCTCAGCCAGGAAGCTGAGATAGAATGGTGTTGTGTATGCCTGTGTTCATCTTTCTGTTAAGTAAAGGAGACCCTCCACACAGGGTATTCTTTAATTCCCAAAGCTGGTCTGGACTTGTTTATACTCTGGATGGAGGGAAATTGAGGCAGGACTCACTTGCAGTGCTGTGCGTGATCACAGGGGGGCAAGCTGGGGTCATCTCCTATGCCTTCACAAGTGCCTTGTCCAATAGTTACACGGAATCTGTCATTTCCACTGTTAAGAGAGGGCCAGCCATGACATTTGGCTCTAATCCCTATGCCACCAAAATTAGTGGTGTTTGGCTCAGAGTGAGGCTTAATGCTCGTGCTCAGATACCACTGTGATACCCAAGGCACATTACGAATACCATAGGGGAGAGAGAGAGAGAGTGTTTTAAACTGGAATCTCTATATCTCTAACTGGTTACTAGATTTTTCACAAATTGCTGGCAACACGAGTGATAGAATAGAGTAATAGAAGCAGCCAGCTAGGATAATGGATAAGTCTTTCATCTGCCATAAGATACTGAGCTACTAACTAGAGTTATTATCATGCTGTAATTGGAGAAGGTCACTATAAAATGGATGGTACTACCGCATCAAACAAAATTCATTTAAATTATTGTTAACTAGGAAATACTCTTCTACATTTCTCGCTTTCATCATCCCTTAAAGAGTACAGGAGTGCCAGACTGGATCAGAATCAGGTCATCTAGTTCAATATCCTGTTGCCAACATGTGGCCACATCAGATGCTTCAAAGAAAGGTGCAAGAAATCTCCTAATCCCTAGTCATTAGAGATTGACTTAATTTGAAACATGAGATTTAATCTCTCTTCCAAAATTTAGGTTAGCATCAACTGTTATTATGCTGGATATTCTTGTTATCCATACAGACAACTAATCCCTTTGTGTATTCTGAAGCAACATTACTAACCTTTTCTCAGTAATTTAAGAAGTGAGAGTAGGGGAAAGATCA
The DNA here is from genome assembly GCF_965140295.1 of Lepidochelys olivacea. Lineage (NCBI taxonomy): Eukaryota > Metazoa > Chordata > Testudines > Cheloniidae > Lepidochelys > Lepidochelys olivacea. The sequence goes on along the minus strand of NC_140412.1, from coordinate 20,217,590 downwards.
AATATTGACAAAACTGCCAGCCCTTTTATATGAATAAATTGCAGTTTATTCCAAAAATAGTGGTGTTTTAATAGCAGAGACTAAGATATAATTTATTTCCAATATTGTATTGCTGATCTCTCCAGTGTTAATAACCCATTATATTTATTGTGTTACCTTTATTTTTAAGAACACAAACTATTACATAACATTCTTTTCATCACCCCTTCATCATATCACATGTAATATCAACAGTCGGTCCAACTCATCTCAACATGCAATTTAAAAGAATTCTTATAACATGGTCAATTGTTCTATTTTCTTGAACAAGGTCATCGCTAAGAGAAATGCCTAAAAAGAATCTGCTGTCTTTCATGATTAATTTTTCAAGAAGAGGGATTTCTACAGAGGGGAACTTTTACAAATGCTACATTTCGGGGGGGGGGGAGCAGGATTCTGCTGTGAATTTTTCGTTTGCCCTCTGACTCGTCCCTCTCAAGGTTTCTGCTTCAGTGGGGAGCCAGATCATCTGCACGGGGTTATCGCCAATTTCCTTTATGAAGGAAGGCCTCGTGTAAGACAGAATTTGCTTTTTCAAAAGGCTGTTTTCTTCCCCCTCTCAGCTGACATGACTTGATGAAAAGTTAATGCCAAACTGAGCATAAAGGAAGGGTAAGCCAGCTCCTGAAGCAACCTCTGGGCAAAGCCACTCTTCCCTTATTATGAAGAGGTGCTGTAGGATTTGATTCAGAGCTGATGTAAATCAGCATGACTCCCTTGAAGTCAACAGAGCAATGCTGATTTACTCCACCTAAAGACTGTCTATATAGAAAAGTAGAACTCTTATTTTTAAGACTGTGAACTTTTAATTATTGTATTAAAATTGTCAACTGTCAAATGCTTTGAAATAATTTAATATCCCCACTCTTCTTACAACCTGTTTATTAAAAAGAAAAGGAGGACTTGTGGCACCTTAGAGACTATCAAATTTATTTGAGCATAAGCTTTCGTGAGCTACAGCTCACTTCTTCAGATGCATTCAGTGGAAAATACAGTGGGGAGATTTATACACAGAGAACATGAAACAATGGGTGTTACCATACACACTGTAACGAGAATGATCAGGTAAGGTGAGCTATTACCAGCAGGAAAGCCGGGGGTGGAAAACCTTTTGTAGTGATAATCAAGGTGGGCCATTTCCAGCAGTTGACAAGAACGTCTGAGGAACAGTGGGGGTGGGAGGGGGAAATAAACATGGAGAAATAGTTTTACTTTGTGTAATGATGCATCCACTCCCAGTCTTTATTCAAGCCTAAGGGTATGTCTACACTACGAAATTAGGTCGAATTTATAGAAGTTGGTTTTTTAGAAATCGTTTTTATATAGTCGATTGTGTGTGTCCCCACACAAAATGCTCTAAGTGCATTAAGTGCATTAACTCGGCGGAGTGCTTCCACAGTACCGAGGCAAGCGTCGACTTCCGGAGTGTTGCACTGTGGGTAGCTATCCCACAGTTCCCGCAGTCTCCGCTGCCCATTGGAATTCTGGGTTGAGATCCCAATGCCTGATGGGGCAAAAAACATTGTCATGGGTTGTCACAAATATAAAGGGAAGGGTAAACCCCTTTGAAATCCCTCCTGGCCAGGGGAAAACTCCTCTCACCTGTAAAGGGTTAAGAAGCTAAAGGTAACCTCGCTGGCACCTGACCAAAATGACCAATGAGGAGACAAGATACTTTCAAAAGCTGGGAGGAGGGAGAGAAACAAAGGGTCTCTGTCGGTCTTTATGCTGTCTTTGCCAGGGATAGACCAGGAATGGAGTCTTAGAACTTTTAGTAAGTAATCTAGCTAGGTATGTGTTAGATTATGATTTCTTTAAATGGCTGAGAAAAGAATTGTGCTGAATAGAATAACTATTTCTGTCTGTGTATCTTTTTTGTAACTTAAGGTTTTGCCTAGAGGGGTTCTCTATGTTTTGAATCTAATTACCCTGTAAGGTATCTACTATCCTGATTTTACAGAGGTGATTTCTTTACTTCTATTTACTTCTATTTCTATTAAAAGTCTTCTTGTAAGAAAACTGAATGTTTTTTTCATTGTTCTCAGATCCAAGGGTTTGGGTCTGTGATCACCTATGCAAATTGGTGAGGCTTTTTATCCAACTTTTCCCAGGAAAGAGGGGGTGCAAGTGTTGGGAGGATTGTTCATTGTTCTTAAGATCCAAGGGTCTGGGTCTGTAGTCACCTAGGCAAATTGGTGAGGCTTTTTACCAAACCTTGTCCAGGAAGTGGGGTGCAAGGTTTTGGGAAGTATTTTGGGGGGAAAGACGTTTCCAAACAGCTCTTCCCCAGTAACCAGTATTTATTTGGTGGTGGTAGTAGCCAATCCAAGGACAAAGGGTGGAATATTTTGTATCTTGGGGAAGTTTTGACCTAAGCTGGTAAAGACTAAGCTTAGGAGGTTTTTCATGCAGGTCCCCACATCTGTACCCTAGAGTTCAGAGTGGGGGAGGAACCTTGACACGGGTGATTCTGGGTATATGTCATCAGGCCCTCCTTCCCTCCCTCCCTCTCTGAAAGCAACGGCCAACAATCGTTTCGCGCCTTTTTTCCTGAGTTACCTGTGCAGATGCCATACCACGGCAAGCATGGAGCCCGCTCAGCTCATTGTCACCGTATGTCTCCTGGGTGCTGACAGATGCGGTACTGCATTGCTACACAGCAGCAGCAATCCATTGCCTTCTGGCAGCAGACGGTACAATAGGACTGGTAGCCGTCATCGTCATGTCTGAGGTGCTCCTGGCCGCGTCTGTCAGGAGCGCCTGGGCAGACATGGGTGCAGGGACTAAATTAGGAATGACTCGACCAGGTCATTCTCTTTAGTCCTGCAGGCAGTCCTATTGTACCATCTTATGGTGAGCAGGCAGGAAATATGAATGGCTAGCAGTCCTATTGTACCATCTTTTGCCGGGCAAGCAGGAGATGAGGATAGCTAGCAGTCCTATTGTACCATCTTCTGCCGAGCAGCCAAGAGATGTGGATGGCTTGCAGTCCTTCTGCACCGTCTGCTGCCAGCCAAAGATGTAAAAGATAGATGGAGTAGATCAAAACAAGAAACAGACCAGATTTGTTTTGTATTCATTTGTTCCCCCCTCCCTCCTTCCCTCCATGAAGTCCTGCCTGAAATACAAGAGGGAGGGATAGCTTAGTGGGTTGAGCATTGGCCTGCTAAACCCAGGGTTTTGAGTTCAATCCTTGAGGGGGCCATTCTGTGTGACAGTTGTTTTTGTTTCTCCTTGATGTAAAGCCACCCCCTTTGTTGATTTAAATTCCCTGTTAGCCAACCCTGTAAGCCATGTCATCAGTCGCTCCTCCCTCTGTCAGAGCAATGGCAGACAATCGTTCCGCACCTTTTTTCTGTGCAGACGCCACACGACGGCAAGCATGGAGCCCGCTCAGATCACTTTGGCAATTACGAGCACATTAAACACCACACACATTATCCAGCAGTATATGCAGCACCAGAACCTGGCAAAGCGAAACCAGGTGAGTAGGCGACGTCAGAGCGGTGACGAGAGTGATGAGGACATGGACACAGACTTCTCTCAACGCATGGGCCCTGGCAATGCAGGCATCATGGTGCTAATGGGGCAGGTTCATGCTGTGGAACGCCGATTCTGGGCCCAGGAAACAAGCACAGACTGGTGGGACCACATAGTGTTGCAGGTCTGGGACGATTCCCAGTGGCTGCGAAACTTTCGCATGCAGAAGGGCACTTTCATGGAACTTTGTGACTTTCTTCTCCCTGCCCTGAAGCGCATGAATACCAAGATGAGAGCAGCCCTCACAGTTGAGAAGCGAGTGGCAATAGCCCTGTGGAAGCTTGCAATACCAGACTGCTACTGGTCAGCCGGGAATCAATTTGGAGTGGGCAAATCGACTGTGCGGGCTGCTGTGATGCAAGTAGCCAAAGCAATCAAAGATCTGCTGATATCAAGGGTAGTGATCCTGGGAAATGTGCAGGTCATAGTGGATGGCTTTGCTGCAATGGGATTCCCTAACTGTCGTGGGGCCATAGACGGAACCCATATCCCTATCTTGGCACCGGAGCACCAAGCCGCAAGGGGTACATAAACCACAAGGGGTACTTTTCAATAGTGCTGCAAGCACTGGTGGATCACAAGGGACATTTCACCGACATCAGCGTGGGATGGCCGGAAAAGGTACATGATGCTTGCATCTTCAGGAACTCTGGTCTGTTTCAAAAGCTGCAGGAAGGGACTTTATTCCCAGACCAGAAAATAACCGTTGGGGATGTTGAAATGCCTATAGTTATCGTTGGGGACCCAACCTACCACTTAATGCCCTGGCTCATGAAGCCGTACACAAGCAGCCTGGACAGTAGTCAGGAGCTGTTCAACTACAGGCTGAGCAAGTGCAGAATGGTGGTAGAATGTACATTTGGACGTTTAAAAGTTCGCTGGCGCAGTTTACTGACTCAGTTAGACCTCAGCAAAACCAATATTCCCACTGTTATTACTGCTTGCTATGTGCTCCACAATATCTGTGAGAGTAAGGGGGAGACGTTTATGGGGAGTGGGAGGTTGAGGCAAATCTCCAGGCCGCTGGTTATTCACAGCCAGACACTAGGGCGGTTAGAAGAGCACAGGAGGGCACGGTGTGTGTCAGAGAAGCTTTGAAGACCAGTTTCATAGAATCATAGACTATCAGAGTTGAAAGGGACCTCTGGAGGTCATTTAGTCCAACCCCCTGCCCAGAGCAGGACCAATCCCCAACTAAATCATCCCAGCCAGGGCTTTGTCAAGCCTGACCTTAAAAACTTCTAAGGAAGGGGATTCCACCACCTCCCTAGGTAACGCATTCCAGTGTTTCACCACCTTCCTAGTGAAAAAGTTTTTCCTAATATCCAACCTAAATTTCCCCCACTGCAACTTGAGACCATTACTCCTTGTCCTGTCCTCTGCTATCACTGAGAATAGCCTAGATCCATCCTCTTTGGATGCACCTTTCAGGTAGTTAAAAGCAGCTATCAAATCCCCCCTCATTCTTCTCTTCCATAGACTAAACAATCCCAGTTCCCTCAGCCTCCCCTATAAGTCATGTGTTCCAGACCCCTAATCATTTTTGTTGTCCTTCGCTGGACTCTTTCCAATTTTTCCACATCCTTCTTGTAGTGTGGGGCCCAAAACTGGACACAGTACTCCAGATGAGGCCTCACCAATGTCGAATAGAGGGGAACGATCACTTCCCTTGATCTGCTGGCAATGCCCCTACTTATACACCCCAAAATGCCATTGGCCTTCTTGGCAACAAGGGCACACTGTTGACTCATATCCAGCTTCTCGTCCACTGTCACCCCTAGGTCCTTCTTTGCAGAACTGGCCAGGCTACGGTGTGAAAGTTCTGTTTGTTTCTCGTTGATGAAACCCCCCGCCCCTTGGTTCACTCTACTTCCCTGTAAGCTAAGCACCCTCCCCTCCGCCCTTCGATCACCACTTGCAGAGGCAATAAAGTCATTGTTGCTTCACATTCATGCATTCTTTATTAATTCATCACACAAATAGGGGGATAACTGCCAAGATAGCCTGGGAGGGGTGGTGGAGGAGAGAAGCACCGGGAGGGGTGGTGGAGGAGGGAAGGACAAGGACACATAGCTCTTTAAAAGTTTAAAACTTTAAAACTTGTTGAATGCCAGCCTTTTATTGCTTGGGCAATCCTCTGAGATGGAGTGGCTGGGTGGCCGGAGGCTCCCCCCCCCCCACCGTGTTCTTGGGCATCTGGGTGAGGAGGCTATAGAACTTGGGGAGGAGGGCAGTTGGTTACACAGGGGCTGTAGCGGCAGTCTGTGCTCCTGCTGCCTTTCCTGGAGCTCAACCATACGCTGGAACGCATTAGTTTGATCCTCCAGCAGCCTCAGCATTGAATCCTGCCTCCTCTCATCACGCTGCCGCCACCTTGAGCTTCAGCCCTTTCTTCAGCCCGCCACTTACTCTCCTCAGCCCACCACCTCTCCTCCCAGTCATTTTGTGCTTTCCTGCACTCTGACATTGTCTGCCTCCACGCATTCGTCTGTGCTCTGTCAGTGTGGGAGGACAGCATGAGCTCAGAGAACATTGCATCATGAGTGCATTTTTTTTGCCTTCTAATCTTCACTAGCCTCTGGGAAGGAGAAGATCCTGTGATCCTTGAAACACATGCAGCTGGTGGAGAAAAAAAAAGGGGACAGTGGTATTTAAAAAGACACATTTTATAGAACAATGGGTACACTCTTTCACGGTAAACCTTGCTGTTAACATTACATACACAGCACATGTGCTTTCGTTCCAAGGTCGCATTTTGCCTCCCCCCACCACATGGCTAGCCCCTCACCCCTCCCCGTGGCTAACAGCGGGGAACATTTCTGTTCAGCCACAGGCAAACAGTCCAGCAGGAACGGGCACCTCTGAATGTCCCCTTAAAAAAAGCACCCTATTTCAACCAGGTGAACATGAATGATATCACTCTCCTGAGGATAACACAGAGAGATAAAGAACGGATGTTGTTTGAATGCCAGCAAACATACACTGCAATGCTTTGTTCTACAATGTTTCCTGAGTATGTGCTACTGGCCTGGTGTGGTAAAGTGTCCTACCATGGTGGACGGAATAAGGCTGCCTTCCCCAGAAACCTTTTGCAAAGGCTTTGGGAGTACATACAGGAGAGCCGCAAACGCCAGGGCAAATTAATCATTAAACATGCTTGCTTTTAAACCATGTATAGTATTTTAAAAGGTACACTCACCAAAGGTCCCTTCTCCGCCTGACGGGTCCGGGAGGCAGCCTTGGGTGGGTTCAGGGGGTACTGGCTCCAGGTCCAGGGTGAGAAACAGTTCCTGGCTGTTGGGAAAACCGGTTTCTCTGCTTGCTTGCTGTGAGCTATCTACAACTTCATCATCATCACCTTCCTCATCCCCAAAACCTGCTTCTGTGTTGCCTCCATCTCCATTGAAGGAATCAAACAACACGCCTGGGGTAGTGGTGGCTGAACCCCCTAAAATGGCATGCAGCTCATCATAGAAGTGGCATGTTTGGGGCTCTGACCCGGAGCAGCAGTTTGCCTCTCTAGTTTTCTGGTAGACTTGCCTCAGCTCCTTAAGTTTCACGCAGCACTGCTTCCGGTCCCTGTTATGGCCTCTGTCCTTCATGACCTGGGAGATTTTGACAAATGTTTTGGCATTTTGAAAACTGGAACGGAGTTCTGATAGCACAGGTTCCTCTCCCCATACAGCGATCAGATCCCGTACCTCCCGTTCGGTACCCATAGCAGTGCTGCTGATTTGCAGGTATACATTGTCCCCAAATGTGAAATAGTTATGGGTGAGGACAAAGTCACAAAGTTCAGCCACCAGGTTTGCCGTGACAAAAAGAAGAATTCTGGGTGGACTCCTCCTGAAGGTCAAAACAACAGACTGGACTTCTAAATAGAGTGCTTCTGCCGACGTGCACGGGCTGAAATTGTGAAAAAGAAGCATCACTTGCCCCATAACCTCAGCCGTGCAGAACACAATGCCATCCACAGCCTCAGAAACAACTCTGACTTCATAATCAAAAAGGCTGACAAAGGAGGTGCTGTCGTCATCATGAATAGGTCGGAATATGAACAAGAGGCTGCTAGGCAGCTCTCCAACACCACTTTCTACGAGCCATTACCCTCTGATCCCACTCAGGGTTACCAATAGAAACTACACCATTTGCTCAAGAAACTCCCTGAAAAAGCACAAGAACAAATCCGCACAGACACAGGCCGGGGTTCCAGGGATATTCTATTTGCTACCCAAGATCCATATACCTGGAAATCCTGGACGCCCCATCATCTCCGGCATTGGCACCCTGACAGCAGGATTGTCTGGCTATGAAGACTCTCTCCTCAAGCCCTACTCTACTAGCACTCCCAGCTATATTTGAGAAACCACTGACTTCCTGAGGAAACTATAATCATTCGGTGATCTTCCTGAAAACACCATCCTAGCCACTATGGATGTAAAAGCCCTCTACACCAACATTCCACATAAAGATGGACTACAAGCCATCAGGAACAGTATCCCCGATAATGTCACGGCAAACCCGGTGGCTGAACTTTGTGACTTTGTCCTCACCCATAACTATTTCACATTTGGGGACAATGTATACCTTCAAATCAGCGGCACTGCTATGGGTACCTGCATGGCCTCACAGTATGCCAACATTTTTATGGCTGACTTAGAACAATGCTTCCTCAGCTCTCGTCCCCTAATGCCCCTACTCTACTTGTGCTACATTGATGACATCTTCATCATCTGGACCCATGGAAAAGAAGCCCTTGAGGAATTCCACCATGATTTCAACAAGTTCCATCCCACCATCAACCTCAGCCTGGACCAGTCCACACAAGAGATCCACTTCCTGGACACTACGGTGCTATTAAGCGATAAACACCACCCTATACCGGAAACCTACTGACCGCTATGCCTACCTACATGCCTCCAGCTTTCATCCAGACCACACCACACGATCCATTGTCTACAGCCACGCTCTACGATACAACCGCATTTGCTCCAATCCCTCAGACAGAGACAAACACCTACAAGATCTCTACCAAGCATTCTTACAACTACAATACCCACCTGCTGAAGTGAAGAAACAGATTGACAGAGCCAGAAGAGTACCCAGAAGTCACCTACTACAGGACAGGCCCAACAAAGAAAATAACAGAACACCACTAGCCATCACCTTCAGCCCCCAACTAAAACCTCTCCAATGCATCATCAAGGATCTACAACCTATCCTGAAGGACGACCCATCACTTTCACAGATCTTGGGAGACAGGCCAGTCCTTGCTTACAGACAGCCCCCCAACCTGAAGCAAATACTCACCAGCAACCACACACCACACAACAGAACCACTAGCCCAGGAACCTATTCTTTCAACAAAGCCCGTTGCCAACTGTGTCCACATATCTTTTTAGGGAACACCATCATAGGGCCTAATCACATCAGCCACACCATAGGAGGCTCATTTACCTGCACATCTACCAATGTGATATGTGTCATCATGTGCCAGCAATGCCCCTCTGCCATGTACATTGGTCAAACTGGACAGTCTCTACGTAAAAGAATAAATGGACACAAATCAGACGTCAAGAATTATAACATTCAAAAACCAGTCGGAGAACACTTCAATCTCTTTGGTCACTTGATTACAGACCTAAAAGTTCTTCAACAACAAAAACTTCAAAACCAGACTCCAACAAGAGACTGCTGAATTGGAATTAATTTGCAAACTGGATACAATTAACTTAGGCTTGAATAAAGACTGGGAGTGGATTGGTCATTACACAAAGTAAAACTATTCCCCCCCCCCCACACACACACACACTGTTCCTCAGATGTTCTTGTCAGCTGCTGGAAATGGCCCACCTTGATTATCACTACAAAAGGTTTTCCCCCCCGGCTTTCCTGCTGGTAATAGCTCACCTTATCTGATCACTCTCGTTACAGTGTGTATGGTAACACCCATTGTTTCATGTTCTCTGTGTATATAAATCTCCCCATTGTATTTTCCACTGAATGCATCCGATGAAGTGAGCTGTAGCTCATGAAAGCTTATGCTCAAATAAATTTGTTAGTCTCTAAGGTGCCACAAGTACTCCTTTTCTTTTTGCGGATACAGACTAACATGGCTGCTACTCTAAAACATGTTTATTGAAATTCACGAAGTGAATCCCCGCAAGATGTCTCGACTGAATGTCAATATGGTTTATAGATGGAGAGTATTAATAATTTAATTCAGAAATCATTTAATTTTACTTTAGTAAAAGACTAGGCAGGACAAGACCAATATGCCCTTTAAATAAATTGACGCATATGTAAGCACAATCTAGTGAAATCATTATAGCAATCAATGATCAAAAACGCTGACATGGCAAATGTATTTTAATAAATACAATCACCTTGTTAAAATAAGTTTGCCAGACAAAATTCCTTGCCCCTTTGTCTGACAAGAATACAACACATGACAGTTCTTCATTATGCACTGGAAATACTATTGGGAGACCTACAATTTATTAGCCTGCATTGACTGAATAACTGACAGATAATGATTGGGGAATAAAATCTGACGAAAGAGAGATGATTACAGTAGCAAATTATGGGCTTGACGGAGGAATTACAAAGTGAAATTCTTTGTCCTGTGTTATTCATGAGCTCAGACTAGATGATCACACTTGTCCCTTCTGGCCTGAAAATCTATGAACCTATGTTCATCTGACAATCGAATAACAGTGTGTAGACACCTGAAACATCTCCATCTGAGAAAAGAATAGTATTCTTTCAAAAATGAGGAACATCTTCTCCATGCAGGAATTAGTATAAAGTGAGTCCTGGCCTAGAGAAGAGGAGGAGAGACTGACCATCCTGGTAGTGAGCTGCTTAATGAAAATGTGCTCAGATCCCAAAGCTATCAACAACTCACCAGAGAGAGAATTCAGATAGCATTTGCCTTGCCCCTAATCTAATCTATTAATCTGTCCCTCACCTATCTCTGAAGGACCCGGGAGCATTTATTCTGATAAATATAGGGCCTGATCCAACGTCCACTGAACTCAGTGAGAGCTTTTCCATTGACTTCAGTGACTATTGGGTCAGGCTCATGGAGAGAGAGCTATTACCTTCTGTATTGTTGGGTAACATGACAGAAGAGGCCAGGGCTTCTGTGATACAAGATTTTCCTGATTTTTCTTTTCGTTGTGAATCAGTGATTAAATTAATCCTCATTGATGATGGTAACATTTACCATATACTTTGGTCTGGACCTCAGTTTTGTATAACCCTCTGTCTCTCTCTTTTTTTATAGAAGGCACAGCAACACCTTCACAATGGTATCTGAATATCATGGTTCAGGGGGCGGGGAGAAAGCATTTTTATTGGGTTTATTGGCCTGCACAAGAGCTGCGTTAGCTTCATGTTTTCTTTGAGTAGGACACATGTTAACTCCTTACAGATGTTTCCACAGCAGTTCTGTTCAGTTGGAACTCAGTACAGAAATCACCTTCAGCATGACACTAGCACTTTCAAAGTGTTCAGACAAAACTAATAAGCCTTGTTAACGACTGAGTTGGACAGAATAAGATACAAAGAATCTAGTCAAGAGATATACTTTGTGCATAGGGTATACTGTGGATGGTCTCAAGGTTCAAGATGTACTAGAGCAGTGGTTCTCAACTGTGGGTTGGAACTCCAAAGTGGGTCGTGATCCCATTTTAATGGGGTCGCCAGGGTTGGCTTAGACTTTCTAAGGCTTGGGGCCGAAGTTGAAGACTGAGCCCCACCACCTGGAGCCAAAGCCTGAGGGCTTCAGCCCTGGGTGGCAGGGCTCAGGTTACAGGCCCCCTGCCTGGGGTTGAAGCCCTTGGGCTTCGGCTTTGGCCCTCTTGCCCGGGGCGGTGGGGCTTGGCCTTGAGCTTTGGCCCCCCACCTGGGGTAGTGGGGCTCAGACGGGCTCAGGCTTTGGTCCCTCCTCCTGGAGTCGTGTAGTAATTTTTGTTGTCAGAAGGGGTCATGGTGCAATGACATTTGAGAACCCTGTAAAAAAGATCTAAATCTGACTAGCGGAGAATGTTAATTAGCTTCTAACCACAAACATGGTGGGGACAGCAATAGGTGCCAGATACCTTTGGACACATCTCAATAGAACAAAGATTAGTAATAACAACAGATCTCCTAGTTGCCTTTTAAATAGTACATAGAATTTATTTGAACTCCAGGTTACTTATATAGGTTCATATGGTGTCCATGTTTACCTGTCAGGTATCGGAGGCTGCAGACAGAAAGACGAACATTTATGTCAGTTTGGGGAGTGTCCTAGAGTCTAAAGAATCAGAGAACTTCAGAAAATAGAGCTAAAAAAATTGTTAGGCAGAGTTGTTCCGATCATTCATGATGAAAGTCAAAGCCAATTAGCTCTTCAGTTCTTTGAGAGAGGGACTGTCCTTTAGTCTATGTCTGAGCAATACCTAGCACAATGGGGCTCTGATTTTGGATGGGACATATCGGCACTAGTGTAATACAAACCATAAGAATCCGTGCCTCTCCTAGGTCATTTCACCACATTCTATATATTGTCCATGGTACAGCGCTCCTCTTTATTTGACATTCAAAAACTCACACAGTCAGAAAACGAAGAGATAATTTTCAACATTTCTTGACTTAGCTATGAACCCTTATAAGTCAAATAAAGTTGAGCACTGCACCGTTTCCAATGGCATTTGTATTCTGGGAGCTCAATGAGTCTGCTTGAACCCTTCCTGCTATGTTCAAAGGGGTGTCTTATGAGGACAAGGGGCGAGAGTAGCACAATGGGCTAAAGAGCAAACAGCTGTGCTCATATATCCACAAGTAACTGAGGGCTTTCATGCCATTAATTCTTTAATTTGACCCCTGACTGTAATCCTTTGGTATCTGCAGACAGACACAGAGGACCTTCTGAACATTCTTTGGCTGACTATCCAGAAAATGCCATTGCTGTAAAGGCTGATGAATCATGAGACTTGCTGCACTGAAGGCTTTTCCCGGGCACTCAGTTCTCAGTCCCACCGTCCTTTTCTCCCACCTATGTTGCATTTTGATCTCATTTTACTACATTGGCAATACTCGTCTTAATGAGGCAGCATGAAAGAGGCAGAGAGAGCCTGACCTTGACAGTTCATGATGGCCCACATTCACTCAAATTACAAATAGGACTTTTATTCTGGGGGAAGAGGGTTGTGTCCTTTTCCAAACTGTGCAGACAAAGATGTAATAACACAGTAGCCCTAAATCAAATTACACATGCTACAGAGTTGGTAATTACTCCAGATATGGACTAAAGAAGTAGGATATATGATGCTTGTATACCTTTATGTGCTATCATATATTAGCATCCAGTGTCACCCTGGCAAGAAAGGTTTATGTTCTGAATAAACTAGTTCTCCTGTAAGTGTGGGGACTGCATTTTAAACATTCTTTTAGTGTTAACTTTGTTTCCAGCTTTTTGAAAACCGCAATAATGATCTGAGTCCCATTAAAGTTAATGGGAGTCTTTCTATCAATGCCAGTGGGCTTTGGATGATGGTCATAATGAGTTCACTACACTGATAATCACGTGCCACTATCTGTTAGTAATGTATACTTTGTCTATTTTCTGTATACATAATAGTACCTTCAACCAAAAACCATCTGGAAATAAAAGCTACACAGAATATCTTGAGAGCTGGAAGTAAATGAAGATTCTTCAGTTTATTGGTCTTCTTTAATTGTGACAACATATTGGCCTGAACCTAAGAAGTGCTGAGAGCTTTCATCTCCATGGAAATAAATGAGAGTTGCAAGTGCTCAGCACTACTCAAAATCATGGTCTGTGTGACTCTAGTTGTTGTCAAACACAAATCATTAACTGGGGGACAAACTTATGGGGTTAAAACAAGAACTGACCCAAGTGAATCAGAATTAAACTCTTTGAGCAGATTTGAAAATGTTCAAGTTGCTTTTTTTTATTATTATTTATTATTCATTCCTCATAATCTCGTTTTCACCTGACCAGGAAGTGAATGTGTCAAAACACCATGAGAAGAGCTGTCCTTGAGGAATCCACCCCAATCAGAAACAGGAAGTGTTGGAAGTCATCACTAGATTTCCAGTCCAATTTTGCAGATGAAACATACAGATAAAGCTTGTGTGATACCTGGCTGTCAAGCATCTCAGTATGTTCCCAATTACCTCCACAGTGGCAGGAAACATGGAGAAAAGATGGAACTTTATTGCAAATTGTTCATCGCATGTGGGATCAGGAAGGAATTTTCCCCTGGGTCAGACTGGCAATGACCTTTGTGGCTTTTTGCCTTCCTCTGCAGTGTGTGAGTGCAGGTCACTTGCTCGGATTATCTGAGTATATCTCCTTTAATCATTTCCCTGCCATTACAGGGGCCTTAGGCACTGGTGTGCCTTGGTCCTTCCTATTCTCTGCCTATGGCATATAATATTCTAGTCTCCTGTGGGCTATAATACTGGGTCTCACTTCCATTGATGGGTTTAATGTGCAGGTTCTGGGTGGTGTTCGTGGTCTGTGCTATACAGGAGACCAGACTAGATGATCTGGTGGTCCTTTCTGGCCTTAAACTCTCTGGCTCTAAACAACAGAGATATCCTCAACTGATATAAAAGTGGCATCTTTCATCTTTGTTTAAAAAAAAAAAGATCAATAATTTCCTGTGCTATAAAACTTGGTTCAACTTCTGCTGACACTGATAAGGTAGAAAACCTTTGCTTCATTGACTTCAATCGTTCTTCACCAATTCCCAGAAGCTGATGATCTGACACAAGATGTTGATTCGACCCAGATAATTAGAAAACCAGGATTTAACCTATTGAGAAGCTCTGAGAAAAGAGGAACATCTCGCAGCTGAAAATAGCCAGGTTGTTCCTTAATTGTGTTTCCTTAGGGAGCAATTCCAGGCCAACTATAGAGAAAACTTTGTCACCAACATCCATTAGTTTCACCAGAATAGTTCTCTGAAACAGACAAGCTGACTGAAAGGCTCAGGAAACCTATTCCAAACCCCTGGAAAACGGGTACCGTAATTTCTGCAGAATTTATAGTTTCATTGAAGCAAGTTTTTATATAGAATATCCATATTATTTATTCAGCTGCCCTAGTAATTGTAAGGGATAATGTTATAAGAATGCCATGTTGGCAAGGTGCAGTACCATGTAACTACAACATTCCTTTTAGAAACCACATGTTCTTACTCTGTCACTCACTACTTGCTCCTTAGCATTTGAATGCAAGCAGAAACACAAATTGCCAGAGGTAATAGAGCTTGTCACATAATTTGCTTCATCATAACCTTTATTCAGGACCTAGCCATTCGGTTTCTGGATGACTCTACATTAGAGCACTGTGAAATGGTTGTAATGAAATGCAGAACAACATCACTGTTTTCAGGCTTCATTGTAAGTGTATCAAAAGTTGCAAATCTAGGCCCAGTTTTGAATGAACATGAACATGGGCCAATTTATTATTCTGGATCAAAGGAACAAGGCAAACCCCCAGATTGTACAGTGTTAGATTAGCCAAAATCTGAACCTTGTAGCCAACTCTCTTTGAATTTTAGGGCGGATGGGGAAAGAAATCAAATTCCAAGATCCAAATGCTCCTATACGATTTTGGTTCCAAACAGAATAGAAAAACAGAAGTGATGTGTTTTGCTGTTCTCAAATAGATATTGCTGGAACTCTGGAGAATAGCTGTTTACATGAGATTTAAAGCTAGATAGTGGAAATCTCACAAGAACAGCTGATCATGCTAGATTTCCAACATTTCAGGTGGCAGGAATCTCATTAAAACAGTTTTCAGAGTGGTAGCCGTGTTAGTCTGTATCAGCAGAGAAACCAAGGAGTACTTGTGGCACCTTAGAGACTAACAAATGTATTTGGGCATAAGCTTTTGTGGGCTGAAGACCACTTCATTGGATGCATGCAGTGGAAAATACAGTAGAAAGATATATATACACAGAGAGAACATGAAAAAATGGGTGTCGCCATGCCAACTGTAACAAGACCAATCAATTAAGGTGGACTATTATCAGCAGGAGAAAAAAACCCTTTTGTAGTGATAATCAGGATGGCCCATTTCAAACAGTTGACAAGAAGGTATGAGTAACAGTAGGGGAAAATATAACATGGGGAAAATAGTTATTACTTTGTGTAATGACCCATCCACTCCCAGTCTTTATTCAAGCCTCATTTAATGGCGTCCGGTTTGCAAATTAATTCCAATTCTGCAGTTTCTCATTGGAGTCTGTTTTTGAAGTTTTTTTGTTGGAGAATTGCAACTTTTAGGTCTGAAATTGAGTGACCAAGGAGGTTGAAGTGTTCTCCAACTGGTTTTTGAATGTTATAATTCTTGACATGTGATTCGTGTCCATTTATTCTTTTGCGTAGAGATTGTCCGGTTTGGCCAATGTACATGGCAGAGGGGCATTGTTGGCACATATCACATTGGTAGATGTGCAGGTGACCGAGCCTCTTATGGTGTGGCTGATATGATTAGGTCCTATGATGGTGTCCCTTGAATAGATATGTGGACAGAGTTGGCATCGGGCTTTGTTGCAAGGATAGGTTCCTGGGCTAGTGTTTTTGTTGTGTGGTGTGTGATTGCTGGTGAATACTTGCTTCAGGTTGGGGGGCTGACTGTAGGTGAGGGCTGGCCTGTCTCCCAAGATCTGTGAGAGTGAGGGATTGTCCTTCTGGATAGGTTGTAGATCCTTGATGATGTGCTGGAGAAGTTTTAGTTGGGGTCTGAAGGTGACGGCTAATGGCGTTCTGTTACTTTCTTTGTTGGGTCTGTCATGGAGTAGGTGTCTTTTGGGTATTCTTCTGGCTCTGTCAATCTGTTTCTTCACTTCAGCAGGTGGGTATTGTTGTTTTAAGAACGCTTGATAGAGATCTTGTAGGTGTTTGTCTCTGTCTGAGGGATTGGAGCAAATGTGGTTGTATCGTAGAGCATGGCTGTAGACAATGGATCGTGTGGTGTGGTCTGGATGAAAGCTGGAGGCATGTAGGTAGGCATAGCGGTCAGTAGGTTTCCGGTATAGGGTAGTCTTTATGTGACCATTGCTTATTAGCACCGTAGTGTCCAGGAAGTGGATCTCTTGTGTGGACTGGTCCAGGCTGAGGTTGATGGTGGGATGGAAATTGTTGAAATCATGGTGGAATTCCTCAAGGGCTTCTTTTCCATGGGTCCCGATGATGAAGATGTCATCAATTTAGCATAAGTAGAGTAGGGGCATTAAGGGAATGAAAGCTGAGGAAGTGTTGTTTTAAGTCAGCCATAAAAATGTTTACATACTGTGGGGCCATGTGGGTACCCACAGCAGTGCCACTGACTTGAAGGTATACATTGTCCCCAAATGTGAAATAGTTGTGGGTGAGGACAAAGTCACAAAGTTCAGCCACCGGGTTTGCCGTGACATTATCGGGGATACTGTTCCTGACGGCTTGCAGTTCATCTTTGTGTGTAATGTTGGTATAGAGGGTTTCTACATCCATAGTGGCCAGGATGGTGTTTTCTGGAAGATCACCAATGGATTGTAGTTTCCTCAGGAAGTCAGTGGTGTCTCGAAGATAGCTGGGAGTACTGGTAGTGTAGGGTCTGAGGAGAGATTTTACATAGCCAGACAATCCTGCTGTTAGGGTGCCAATGCCTGAGATGATAGGGCGTCCAGGATTTCCAGGTTTATGGATCTTGGGTAGCAGATAGAATACCCCTGGTCAAGGTTCTAGGGGTCTGTCTGTGCAGATTTGTTCCTGTGCTTTTTCAGGGAGTTTCTTGAGCAAATGGTGATGGCTATACTTAAGCAAGTGGCAATTTTCTGTGATTTATAAACTTGGCCAAATCTGGCTGGATTTTCACAGAGACAGCCATGTGTTCCTCTCTAACTTTAGGATTATTTTTGTACCAAATTTCAAGTTCTTGCTGCAAACCATGGAGATTCTAGAACTGAACCATATTGAGGAGGGAAGTCAGGAACAGAGTGGCTGCATGGGAAGGAGCTCAATCACTCTTTCATTTCTTTACCTGCTCCAGCTGCGTCAGAAATAAGATAGATGTTTCTGACTTGAAGCAATGAAACAGCTGAAAAAAAGAAACCAAAAATAGGAATGCTGCACAGAAGACAGAGGTTTGGATTCGTCTGTGAATTTAGTCCGATCTTGGTTTCTCTGCAGAGGCTACAAAGGAGCCAAGCAGTGCCAGCCATAATGTGGTTCTTGTGACCTGGACCCAAAGCCTTCAACGGGATTTAGATCAAGCCACTAGTGAACCTCTGCCTTTAGCAAAATTATTATTCAGAAAAACAAAACCAAGGCACCATGGAAGAATTTCACTGTACTTGTTCTTTAGACTGTATCATTTTTGTTTAGCTATATCAATGCCTTGTGGATAAATCTGACATACATTCAATTAAATGGTTCCAGTGCCACCTTACACCTATGTCGAAATCAATATTGCCATGTTGAAACTAGCTGCAAACAGTTACTTCAGCCTAGATTAGGGAAACTGTTATAGGTCTTTGAACGTGCAGCCTAGAACTTTTCAGTTTAGTTTCATTTGATACAGAAATGTTAGGAAAGCCAGTATTTTAATGCTGGGTACTGTCATCAGATAAAACATGTGAATTATTGAGCTGAAGAAAATATTGTTTCTAAAGAGATAACATCCTATGGTTACTGATAGGGTTTTTTCCTCTGATGATGTATGAATTGAAGCTAACAGGAGCAGACAATAACTGGCAAGTCCTTTGATTAATCATTTCATTTGGTCCTCTCTTAAAAATGATAGATTGGTCCAGGAAGGCAGTTTGCCATAAATATTTGCAAGACTAGCATAAGTTCAAAACAAAATAGAATATCAAGAGGTGTTCAATGTATTGTAGGCAGCTGGTCTGTTTTCTCAGGGAAATTAGCATGGAATTATCAGCTGATTATTATCACCACATGTAAACTTCTTAAAAATCAGTCTGAGTATATCTGGTTGAAGGGGGGTTAAAAGGAAAAATTCTGCCCTACAGCACAATATTAGTGAATAATGTATTTAAACACAACATTCTAACCTTGATGATCTGAATCTATTCACATACACAAAAGAAAACAAGTAAGGAAAAAGTATCACTTTCAAGTTGCAACATGCTCAAGATAATTCTTTCTCAGCATCTTTGCTTCACTACGCTAGTCAATTTAGATTCAATGAGTTGCGTCATTCTGTAGGACTAAAAACAGGTGAAAGAAATGTCTGAAATAGTTGATGACAACCCTACCATCCCTGTCCTGAAAGTTTTCATTCTTTTTGTGACAGGTATTATTGTGGGATATTATTTCATTTGGATTAGCCCAGCTCCTTATTTGTTAATGTTTGGTGTGTACTCCTTTCATTCCTAAGTCTCCTGTATTTCCGATATTACATCCTGATTCAGCATGGTATTTAAATACCTTTCAGAATGGGGGCATCAGGGAACTGGTACTTTGAAAGGGACCCACATTTTCAAAATGGAGTAGCCTAAATTTGAAGAGATAAATAAATGGCCTGAATTTCTGAGGTGCTGAGTACTGGTGGCACACACTGAAGTCCATAGGAAGTCCATGGGAGCTGTACATTTAATAGCCGAGTGATTTCTGACTGCTCCTTATGGGATGGATGGAGATTGCACTGTAGAATGGCAACATAGTCATCGGTGGGAATTTATGGAAGCCAGAGGACCTGAGACAGGGTTAGTGGAGGTCAGATTTCCTAGAGTGGCTCATGAACATGCATGTCAACCTCAGGGCAAACTGTTAAGAAGCAGGACACAAACCCCAAACTGGTCGTGAGTTCTATACTTAGATTTCACCAACCAAGGGTGAACTCCTCAGGCGCTACACCAGCCTTAACATGGAGTCACAGATAGTCCCCTTGGGCACTCCAGCCTCTCTTGCCGCTCAGGCATGCTTCCCTTTGTGATAGATAGCCCCTTACACCAAAAATCACATCAATATTCAGTTTACTCCCAGTCGCAAAGGACTGGTTACTTACCTTAGGTCAGTTGCACCTCTGATCTCAAACCAAAGATAATGCTTGTAGCCAGTCCTATAACAAATTTAATAAAGATTCATTAATTAAGGAAAAGAAATGAGAGTTATTTACAAGGTTAAAGCAGGTTAACACACACACAAATGAGTTGCAGTCTTAGGTTTCAAAAAGTAATAGAAGCTGCTGTAATGTGCAAGCGGTATGGGCTTGTCTATATGGCACACTAAATCAGTGCTGCTGCGATCGATACAGCGGCGTCGATTTAGCTGGTCTGGTGAAGATGCAATGAGTCGATGGGAGAGCAGTACTTCACCGCCCCGAGAGGTGGAAGGTAAGTCATCAGGAGAGCGTCTCCCACCAACACAGCATGGTGTAGACACCGCGTTAGGTCGATGTAAGCTACATCGCTCAGAGGCGTGACACATCAATTTCTTACAAGGGCATCTGTGGCTTCTGGGCTACTCTGGGAGCCAAAAGTAAAGCAGCCTGGAGGTGGGGGAGCAATGGGATTTACAAATCCCTTACTGAGCTCAGGCAGAAGGAAGATGAGAGTCTTCCCCCCCTTACAGGCAACCAGGCTCACCACACTCCAGCACAGCTGCTAGAACTGCCAGTCAAGGAAACATGCACCCACAGCTGGGACCAGTAAGGAAAACAAACCCAGCTATAAAGGAAGGAGAAAGAGAGAGATGAATGTGACACAGAGGCCCATTTGTGGTTCACAACTCTGTGTCAGCAATTATTGTCAGGCCTGACGTGCTCATTACACCTAACGCACTGTTATCATACTCTGTATCTAAAAACTGTCATATAAGATATCATTGGAAAACAAATAATTCACTGATCATTAATATTCTTGTGTGATGTAAGTATGGGGTGTGTATAAGAGTTTTGAATAACATGCTAAATTATGTTTTCTTATAAAGTGTTTGGCAAGCAATGCATAACCAAAGTTTGCCTGGGACAAAGGAATGTGTATTTGTTTGTCTGAGCAACCTGATCATTGGGCAG
This sequence comes from Lepidochelys olivacea, assembly GCF_965140295.1. Lineage (NCBI taxonomy): Eukaryota > Metazoa > Chordata > Testudines > Cheloniidae > Lepidochelys > Lepidochelys olivacea. The sequence goes on along the minus strand of NC_140412.1, from coordinate 20,196,967 downwards.
AAACAATGAAGGTACATTTACATAAAAGGTAAACTAAGCCATCAACCTCGTGAATGGGGGCAACAACCCCTTGCAGGGTCTGAACCTCAATTGATAAGCAATTGAATCAACTCATTATATACAATATTACCGTATTATAAAAGTGCATCATCGAGTGTTGTCTCTTATAAAAGCTAAGGACGTACTGGTGATTAATATAATTGTAAAATGTATTTATTAACACTATATGAGGAATTATGAATACTTAATTATGTTATACTGTATAGTCTTTGACCAAACAAAGGGAGAAACCAGTTTTTTCTCAGACAGGAGGGAAGGCAGTTATCTGTCTCCAATGAAATTAAGCAAGGTGTGATCAAAACGAAAGAAAGCCTCATTTACATATGAATCAGTGCGGCGATGGGAAGTCCACAGGAAAGAAAGAACAGCATGAGGGCATCCTGAGTCTGGGGACAAAATAGTGAGTTTGGGAAGATATAAGGAGGAAGAGGAAGCTATCTTGGCATCCATCACTGGGCAGACAAAAGGGGCCAGAGCTCTTGCAGGCTAAGATGGGTCCTTTAACCAAAGGAGTTGAAGTCTCGGGGGACTGAATATAAGTGAAAAACTGGCTTAGGCAAAGATCTTTCACCAAGGAAGACTAGGGAAACCAGCACCTTGTACTTTTGTGGAAGAAGGCCCTGAATCACAGCTAGTCAGCTACAGATGTAATGAAAAAGATTGCTAAGAAATCTACCTTAAACCAAGGTTGTAGGTTGTTGACTTAGACCATAGAAAGTGTATTTTACTTTATTTGTTTGTAACCATTTTTCTTTATCTTTTGTACTTGAACTTATCTAAAACCTCTCTCTTTTTGGTTAACAAACTTGTTTTATTTTTAATCTAAACCTACCCAGTGGTGTGTTGGAACTGAAGAGATTGTTACTTCCAGTTAAAGTAATAATCTGTGCTTCTGTCTCTTTAAAGGAACCAGAATTAATTACCTGAGAGTTCCAGGAAAGGTCTGGACACATCGGGGCAGACGGTTCTGTGAAAATTTGGAATTGGGGATGTATTGTAGTCACCCTACAAGTAGTAACCAAGGCTGGTGGAGACCAGGGTGGGGCCTTTGTGTTGTAGGCAGGCTGCTGGGGTCAGAGTGCTGAACCAGGACTGCACAGCAAACAAACACACTCAGGGAATGACATGCTTGTCTGCCAGCTGGTGGGGTCCGGGCTGTGAGCCACAGTAGTAGAGCATTTTAAGGCACCCAGGGTTACAGGGCAGGTGGTGACACAACCTCTCACAGGTCTGAATTGCGCTGCAAAATGTGCCAGTGAGCAGGCAGAAAGGCCTGGGATAGCAGAGGGGCAACAGCCCCATTCTAGGGTGCCTTCAAGAAACAGACAGGGAGACTGCATGTCCTGTAGTTTAAGGGCTGATTGACTCGTTTTAAGTTAAATTGATGGACTGGGCTAATTTAAGATGAATAGAGGGAGACCAGTTAGAAGAAAGTTGGGACCTCTGCAGAGACTGTTGAGAAGGTGCTTTGATTTATGGCAGCATCCTAAAGGCTGCCTATGGGCTGCTGTGTATCTGGAGCTGCTCAGATTTCCCCTGCTGGCCGGTGTGCACTCTGCAGATGTTCACTCCCACACCCAGCATATCTCAGCTGCCCCAGGATGCCCCTTCCTGCTCTGGTATACTCTTGCACCAGGGCTTGCAAGAGAGGCAGTCAATGTCTGCTTATGGCAACTCTATTCTGTGTCCACACCAAAAGAATTTTCCCCTGGCTCCTCTATGGCCCCGACACACCCATCTGGTGTCCTTGGACTAGGATGGGAACAGAATCTCTCTCGTTTTCTTTTGCTGGGTTTAATAAAAATCTTTCTTCACTGTTAGCAAACTTTGTAAATAAACAGGAAAGTATCTATAATATTTGTGACTTGTGAAAGATCTACCACATTCTTTAAAAACCAGAGCATAACAGTTCTGGATATGAGCAATCCCAGTAATGCTTATAAACACTACCGCTTGCAACAGTAATTTTTATAGGATGCATCATAACCCCACTACAGCTTCATGTCTTCTAGGGATATTCACATTTACAGAGAACATTTCTATTGAGAAACCTATTTTACAGGCTCAGTTTGGGTCAAGACAGGGAAGGTGCTTGCCTCACATGTCTACATCTCGCTGATTTCATTGGAGCTACTCCCATCAGTAAGACAAGTGGGATTTGGCCTACAGAGACTAACTGGCTGCAATTGAGCTTTTGTTGCTAGCAGCACATCTCTCTGCTGGTTCTATGAGCACTTCCTCCCTTTTTATTTCCTTCTCTTATTTCTAGGCCTACAAGGGTATGATGGAGAAGCTCACCAGCTTGAGATGCAGTAATGTAAGGAGATACAGAGCGACCTGGGGCCTGATGTAAAGCCCAGAGTAGTCAATGAGAATACTGATACATCAGCCTCATAGTCATTTCTTAAAGCCCCGATTCAACAAAGCAATAAGCATATGCCTAACTGTAGGCACATATTTAACTTCATTTGAATAAAACATTCAAAGGCACTTAAATCTCATGGCAAGACAATGGGACTTAGGCTCTCAGATGCTTTTGAAAATTTTACTCTTCATCCCTGTTGACTCCAATGGGACTTAAGAATGTGTTTATGTGTTTTGACAAATTAAGGCCCAACAGAAGAGGACAACATAGGTGATGATGAGGTTGTTCTAATTTTCCGAATGGATCCTGTCTTCGTATATGAAGTGTAAAATAAAAATACAAGTTTTTAGGAGACAGGGAAGAGAGAAAACAGATGATAGTGGAATAATTCTGCCCTAAATTAAGATATGTGCTGCAATGTACATTGCATTATCCACTGAATTAATTTGCATGAATAATACACAGGGAGATGTGTATGTGCCTTGTTTTTAAATATAGATATTTTCCAGGATGCTATTTGCATATTCACCGATTATATGTTCTTTCTATATTATGGGTTTAATTTTATTTTTACCATAGCAGCCATAATGGAGAGACAGGTTTTTATTCTGAAGTTAAAAAAACAAACCCTAATGAGTATTCTTTTCGAATGGGTATGTTTCCATTTACTTCACTGTGGATTGATCACATCCTAATCCACTGACTATGGCAAAGTATGATTTATTGACTGATTAAATCAAGAACAATCTGTACTGATAGAAAAACATATTTAAGCAAATCTGATTAAAGAAGTAATTAATTGTTTTAAACCCATTTCAACTATTCAATGACAATGCAAAATGTACTTAGTCTGCAAGCTGTCCCGGTTCAGTATTTTTATTACAAGATATTGAAAGTGCGTTAATGTTCCTCTCCCTCATCCACCAAGAAATCTGTTGTGACAGCTTCCTGTAATACTTAACTGGCAATAACAGCCAAGCTGAAGAATCAATAACTAAACCTTTGGTTCATGTTGCAATCACAGGCAATTATTTGCATGTCATGTTGAGCCATTTGAAGGTTGAAGTATTGTTCAGATCCATCATCTAAACAGACTACTGTGCATATGTATTTTCAATTGGCTCCCTGGTGCCTTGGGATTTAGTTGAATTATTCTAATGTGAATATTCATGAAGTTTGACAGTAGCGTTTACCACTTCATTATAGCAAGATTTAAGAGCTCTACTGCAGTGCTTGGAAAGGAAGTAGCCATGACATTTTGAAGACAAATAGCTAACACTACCCCACCTGCATAGCAAATATGTGGAGATGCTGCAGCTGCACCAGTGAAAAATCATGCATCTGTGAACAATGAGGTGGTGGATGCCGTCAGTAGCATGGAAGAGTGAGTGATTTCATGCTGGTGCCTAAATGGGAGTCTGATCTACCAACCAGAGAGAAGCAGGAGACCTGGGCTCCTGCCCTAGCTGTGCCACTGACTGACTATGTGCTCTTGGGTGGGCATGTCACACAGGGCAACACTTTAAAAAGTGGCTAGTGAATTTGGGTGCCCAACTTGAGTTGCATTGAAGGGACCTGACTTTCAGAGGCTGCTGAACACTTTCTGAAAATTTGGTGTCTCAAGTTGGGGCGCCCAAAACCAGAAGTGCTCGATATCACTAGCCACTCTTGAAAATCTGGAACTAGATTCTTATATATGCAAGCTTTCCTTGCATCAGTCACCTCCAACTATCATCCTAACAAAGCTTTTCTAAATTGTATCCTCTAAGCATTTGCTTTTCAGATTCTGGTGAAAATGGAGAAGAACAGCAGGTGAGCAGGTATAGGGAAATAATTTTTAAAAAAGAGTGAGAGAACTTTTAAACACATGCACAGTACAGTGTAAAAGCTGCAGGTTTTTTCCTCCTGTTTCATGAGCCAGAAGATACAAACTAGCTCTCCTAGCAGTCAATATGCACGTGCCTGCAAAGGAAGGTCAGGAAACCAAGGGAGGAGGCCCGCGGGTCCTCATCCATCAAAAGTCTATTAATAATAAAACAGATTATTCATAGTTAGCTCAAATATAATTACAGTCATCCAGCAACCCTGGAGCTGAAAGAGCATTTACTTAATATGCAAAATAGTCTACACACAACTGTATAATGTACTGCTTAGTGACATTTTCATTAAGGATTTCAGGTGAAAAAGTAAACCATGTGACTAAAGCAACAATGATGCTCGTGTGTATGGATTTCAAATGTGAAGAGCTTCCCAAATAAAATATTAGTGCTTTACAGTTTGTATAGTTTGAATGGATTTCAGGTTTTATCATGGTCTCTTACACCAAGAATTATAGCAACATTCAGGTTACTACCAGTTCCGAAGGACCAGTCATATATTCCAGGTCAGTTGCACCATCTTACAGCAAAGACAACACTTGTAGACAATCATATAATAAACTATATACAGATTTATTAATAGGAAAAGGAAACAAGACAGTTATTTATAAGGTTGAGGCAGGTAAAATACACACACAAATGAGTTACAATGTTAAGTTTCAGACGTAATAGAAGCCTCTGTAATAAGCAAGCTCCATATGTCCTTTCGGGCTAACGCAGGCTAAGCACTGGGATTCTCTTGCTCCTGCCTAGAAAACCTTTCTCCCCAGAGTCCAAGCAGCACAGAGATACAGTTTGTTCTTGTTAGGAGGTTTTATTCCCTTCCTCCCATGTCCTCTGAGTTGTGAGCTGAGCTGATGGGAGGAATTCACATGCATGGGGGAGATGGGGAGAGAGCAAAGCAACAACATCTTTAACAAAGTCTTTTGTCCTCTTTAATGTCCCACAATAGTTGATCTGGTGTGGGTGGGCCTTTCTTGTTGGGGAGGATGCAAAAATTTCTGTTGGAGTCCAGCACTTCATACTAGTTAATGTCTCTCTACTGTTGGGTAATTTGCACAGTCACAGAGACCTAATTACAATACAAATTATTAAATATTACCTTACACTATGGGATACAGATGCTATAAGTGAGATTAATGCAGGCAGCAACTCACAAGCATTTAATAAAGTCTAAACACAAAACACATTCTTATAATCATAATGCCTATTTTAACAACATTAACACACGTGTAAATCAGATTGATTCCAGCTCTGTATGTCTGGATTCAGTGAAGACATGGGGACCTTGGCTTGAGCTAGCACCTGATCTGCCAGCATCACACATTGTCCTTTAGTTCTACTTTGGGAATCGACATGTCCTCTACACTCAGAAGGCAATTCACTAACACCCTGATGCTGCAATTGTCTCATCCACAGTTGGGAATAAATTGTCAGATACATAGAGAAGCCCCTCATGCAAAAGAGAGAATCTCATTGGCCTTTGAGGGCTGTGTTCCAGGATGAATGTAGTTCAACATTTTCTCTTCTGGAGCAAAATCTTTAGCTTGTCTTGGGTCTAGAACAGCCCCAATGGAGGAAATTTTCTCAGTGGATATCAGGGTAAATGTTCCCCAGTTCAGCTGCAGACCTAGGGCCTGAAACAAGGGGCATGATCTTTCCAGTGATTACTCTAATACTTAATGAATGCCAGCCTGAATCACACAATTGCCCAGGAATAGACACACATATATTGCCCAACACCCATGGTATGCTGCCATCACTGCCAAATACTTGGGGCCTGATCCAAAGCCTTTAGAAAGACTCCTGTTGGCTTCACTAAGCTTTCATAGAATCATAGAAGATTAGGGTTGGAAGAGACCTCAGGAGGTCATCTAGTCCAACCCCCTGCTCAAAGCAGGACCAACCCCAACTAAATCATCTCAGCCAGGGCTTTGTCAAACCGGGACTTAAAAACCTCTAAGGATGGAGATTCCACCACCTCCCTAGATAACTCATTCCAGTGCTTCACCACCCTCCTAGTGAAAGAGTTTTTCCTAATATCCAGCCTACACTTCCCACACTGCAACTGGAGACCATTGCTTCTTGTTCTGTCATCTGCCACCACTGAAGACAACCTAGCTCCATCATCTTTGGAACCCCTCTTCAGGTAGTTGAAGGCTGCTATCAAATCCCCCCTCACTCTTCTCTTCTGCAGACTAAATAAGCCCAGTTCTCTCAGCCTCTCCTAATAATTCATGTGTCCCACCCCCTAATCATTTCTGTTGTCCTCCACTGGACTCTCTCCAATTTGTCCACATCCTTTCTGTAGTAAGGGGCCCAAAACTGGACAGAATACTCCACATGTGGCCTCACCAGTGCCAATTAGAGGGAATAATCACTTCCCTCAATCTGCTGGCAATGCTCCTACTAATGCAGCCCAATATGCCGTTAGCCTTCTTGGCAACAGGGGCACACTGTTGACTCATATCCAGCTTCTCGTCCACTGTAATCCCCAGGTCCTTTTCTGCAGAACTGCTGCCTAGCCAGTCGGTCTCCAGCCTGTAGCAGTGCATGGGATTCTTCCATCCTAAGTGCAGGAGTCTGCACTAGTCCTTGTTGAACCTCATCCGATTTCTTTTGGCCCAATCCTCCAATTTGTCTAGGTTACGTTGGACCCTATCCCTACCCTCCAGCTTATCTATCTCTCCCCCCAGTTTAGTGTCATCTGCGAACTTTCTGAGGGTGCAATCCATCCCATCATCCAGATCATTACAGAAGATGTTGAACAAAACCGGCCCCAGGACCGACCCCTGGGGCACTCTGCTTGATACCAGCTGCCAACTAGATATCAAGCCATTGATCACTACCCATTGAGCCCGACAATCTAGTCAGCTTTCTATTCACCTTATAGTCCATTCATCCAATCCATACTTCTTTAACTTGCTGGCAAGAATACTGTGGGAGATCGTATCAAAAGCTTTGCTAAAGTTAAGGTATATCATGTCCACCGCTTTCCCTATATCCACAGAGTCAGTTATCTCATCATAGATGGCAATCACATTGGTCAGGCATGACTTGTACTTGGTGAATCCATGTTGACTGTTCCTTATTACCTTCCTCTCCTCCAAGTGCTTCAAAATGGATTCCTTGAGGACCTGTTACATGATTTTTCCAAGGAGTGAGGTGAGGATGACTGGTCTGTACCTCCCTGGATTCTCCTTCTTCCCTTTTCTAAAGATGGACACTATATTTGCCTTTTTCCAGTTGTCCAGGACCTCCCCCAATCATCTCAAGTTTTCAAAGATAATGGCCAATGGCTCTGCAATCACATCAGCCAATTCCCTCAGCACCCTCGGACGCATTAGATCTGGCCCCATGGACTTGTGCGTGTCCATCTTTTCTAAATAGTCCTTAACCTGTTCTTTCACCACTGAGGGCTGCTCATCTCCTTCCCATACTGTGCTGCCCAGTGCAGCAGTCTGGGAGATGACCTTGTCTGTGAAGACTGAGGCAAAAAAAGCATTGAGTACTTCAGTTTTTTCCACATTGTCAGCTTTGGATCAGGTCCTTGGTGAACGCTCTTCGGATATGTCTACACAGCAGTCCTCCCAGTCTGAGTCGATATCTTGGCCTAGCAGGGTTCATGCTAGCACTCTAAAAATAGCTGTGCGGATAGTGCTTTGAAGTTTCAGCTCAGGCTGGTGCTCAGGCTCTGAAGCCCATGGCCCTTCCTAGGCTTCAGAGCCCAAACTCCTGCCTGAGCCACAATTTCAAAGTGCTGTCTGCACAGCGATGTTTAGAGGGCTAGCATGAGTCCTGCAACCCCCAAGTCTGTTGATTGGGGCTGAGAGACTCAAGATGCTGTGTAGACTTAAAAGGGTGCTCGTGTCATCCCAAAGTTCATTCTCATGCTGTTGCCTGGATGGCATAGAGGAACGAAACCAAATTAGGCACCTCTGTGATGTTCTGTCCTGAGCCAAATATGGTTGGATGCCTATGAGGAGCAGGTATCTGTTGACACCATCCATCCATCGTGGTTTAGGTCTTCCAAGGGGTCTTTTCCATCCTGCTTTCATTGGGTTAAAGTCAGAGATGATTCTTGCAGGAAGTTGGTAACCATTCAGAGTGGCTGCCCATACCACCTTAGAGGACATTATGTGATCATTTGAGACAGCAGGACCTTTTAGTTAGAAAACTAGATGCCATCCCAACAGACTTCTTCTTCAACGGTTCCTAAAGATCAGCAGCACTAGGGGTATGGAGTTGGGGGGAAGGGGAGACGTCTACAAATAGAAATATGCAGAGATCACCTCAAAGAAACATGTTACCCAAGCCTCATTAAACTGTCAGGTACTTTTTCTGTGTTTGCTTTGCCACCATTGCTGATCCCCAAGACAGACATGCACAAATATCTTAATAAGTAGGAAGGAAAAGCAGATGACAGATTAATGCATTTGCATTTTAAAAAAAAGAAAAAACAACACACTTAAGTTTGTTGGACTGTGGCTAGACTTTAAAGTTCATGATCATCTTAATAGGCTTTGTTTGGTTGTATCTCAGATTAAACTGATATTGTGATTTAGAAATCAACAAAAATGTCATCAGGTACTTACGAAAATTATTATTTGTATTACCACAGTGTAATGCCGACAGACCCCAGCCGTCAGGAGGCAGAATCGAACCGGGGACCTCTGGAGCTTAAAGCATGAGCCTCTACCGCATAAGCTAAAAGCCATTAGCTAAAGGCCTCTTAGCTAAGACTGTAGAGCAGACTCATTTTACCTGTCTCTTTAAGTGATCTTGGTGCCATGAGATGGGATAGAACACCACACCCAGAAGGTGTGTGGGTTACAATAGCACCAGGCAATGTTAGTCACACACCAGGAATCCATTATGCTAGGCACTGTACAAACACAGGACAAAACAGTCTCTGACCCGAAGATTTTACAAGTTACATAAATCACCTAAGTACAAGTCTTTTGTTTGAAAATACTATTTTAATAAACTCTCTTCAGAGATATGCCACAATTACTTCTTCATTTTAAAAAATCAGTATTAAAAAGTGCCTGTAATTAATTATTCCAATTGGTTGAAATACATCATTATTGTTACCACCAACCTCTGCTTATGGAAATGTAACTGTTCACTGATTTATATTTTATGGAACATTCACTTTAATATCATCTCCTAGCCAATATATTTTAGGTGTCTTACAAATCACTCTCAGGTAGTAGATCAGTTCCCTTAGGAGTTTTTTAAATATTGATAACACGCATTAAAGCTCAAATAAAAAACCTGAGCTTTTTAGAAAATAAGACTGTTGCAAAGGTATGAAGATCACATTTTTGTCTGACGTAGATTCACAAGATGGAATTTTTTCATTGTATTTTTGTAGGCTCTTACACACATAATTTAAAACATAATTTTATTCTATTTATATTATTTATTCCATTTCCTATGGTGCATCACAAAATACAGGTATTTATAAAATACAGCATGCAAGGATGAGAGGGTGAGTAAGATAACTAGCTAGATACAAGTAAAGGAAGTTGGTAGGGATTTAAAAGAGAAAAGATTTATTTTATGGGATTTGAAAAGGTTGGGATCACAGCTGAGACTGAGTATCAGGTTAGGGGAATGCCATAAGGTAGGAATAGAGTTGCTAAAGGTTCTGCCATCAACAGCAGAGTTGACAGTAGCCCAGAGCAAGCTGAATGGAAGGGTTGGGTAAGGAAGCTGGAAATTATAAGGTCATGTTTTTGAACAAGAATTTGAAAAGCCAAGTTGACAGATTTTTTGGATTGTATTCAGAGTCAATGAAGTGGACAGAGTAAATGGAAAGTAATTGAGGACATTCTCTTTGCCCAGGAAAACCTTGGAAAAGAGGCGAGTAAGGGGGGATATGATAGAGGTCTATAAAATCATGAGTGGTATAGAGAAAGTAAATAAGAAAGTGTTATTTACTCCTTCTCATACTACAAGAACAAGGGGCCACCAAATGAAATTAATAGGTAGCAGGTTTAAAACAAACACAAGAAAGTATTTTTTTCACGCAACGCACTGTCAGCCTCTGGAACTCCTTGCCAGAGGGTGTTGTGAAGGCCCATACTATAATGGGCCTTCACAAGGGAGCTGATAAATGCATGGAAGAGAGGTCCATCAATGGCTATTAGCCAGAATGGGAAGGAATGGTGTCCCTAGCCTCTGTTTGCCAGAAGCTGGGTTTGGGTGACAGGGCATGGATCACTTGATGATAACCTGTCTGTTCATTCCCTTTGGGGCACCTGCCATTGGCCACTGTCAGCAGACAGGATACTGGGCTTGATGGACCTTTGGTCTGACCCAGTATGGCCGTTCTTATGTTCTTAACCTTGGAAACATTGAGTTGATGAAATCAGGAAGTGAGTCAAGCATTGGTGAGAGTGAGAGAGGGCAGAGGGGGAGATTTCCTCACAGAGAAAGAGGATATAAAGGCCAGAGCCTCAACTGTCACCAATTGGCACAGTTCTGTTGACTTCTGTGCCATTACATCAGTTTACACCAGCTAAGAATCTGGCCCAAAGTTGGGTAAACTTTGGAATAAAGTGGCAACTAACAGTAAACTGCAAATTGAGATGACCAAGGAGGAAAACTTATGAGGAGGACGGCTGGAGAGAAAGGAAGGAAGCTCAAGAAGAGGGTCATGAGGATTATGTAAAAGAGGGGCTAGGCAGGGGTCGACAACCTGTGGCACGTGTGCCAAAAGCAGCACAAGAGCTGATTTTTGGCGGCACTCTGCTGCCAGCCAGGGTCCCGGCCACCAGCCCCGCTCAGCCCACTGCCTGCCTGGATGAATGGAACCCCAGGCCGGCAGCGAGCTGAGCGGGGCCAGTGGCCGGGACCCCTCCTGGCAGGAGCTGGCAGACAGAACCCCAGACCGGCAGCGGGCTGAGTGGCTCAGCCCTCTGCCAGCCTGGGGTCCCGGCCGCCGGCCCCGCTCAGCCTGCTGCCAATCTGGAGTTCCGTCCACTTGCCCCTGTAAACGTAAAATGTATTATTGGCACGTCAAACCTTAAACTAATGAAGACTAGCCACTTCTCAAAGGTTGCTGGCCCCTGGGCTAGAGGAGCAGTGGCAACCACAACAGATTTACAATGTTCAGGGAGCTAGGAGCACAGCCAGGATTTCCAACATTGCTGGCAATGATATTTGTGCAAATGTAGTTTTGATGAAGTTCTCTACGTAGGCTGATAAGGTTTGCACATGGTGTAGGGCACATGGATTCCTGAGGCTCCCAGTTACTGTAGGTACCAGTTGGGCTCTATTAGAGACAGATTGTCACGTTACGCCACTGGCCTGTATTTGGGGACACAGCAGAAGTACACAGCGCTAGAGGGAGCTCCAGGAGAGAATGTGTGTCAGGAGACCAGAGTTCCTCAGCGTAGGCGGAGAGAGCAGAGGCTACACCATCCCTTCAGTTGGTGCAGCCTCAGCCAGCTAGCTTTGTGGGGTGTTGTGGATAGGGGAGTGTGGGTCAGAGCCATGCGCTCACCTCCTGCCTGCTATCCCCACTCCCTGCAAGGTGATTTGCACCCCAAGCACACACTGGGGAGCAGTCCCAAGTTGAAAATCACCACAGATGCACACTGCAATTCTACCTGGGCCTAGCAGGATCATTCAAGGATGGGCGCGGGAGGTGCTCATTGCATGATCCCTCTGGCACACCAGCACGAGGTTGGGAGCAGTCTGGACCTTATAGCTCATAAGTCATCCATTTAAACACACATAACATTTAAAGACACAACAAACCTGAAAGAAAGTAGCAAGGGTGTTTGTTACCAGACTGAGGATTTGGCAATGGACAGTGGCAGGGGGATGGATTTCTGCCAAGAGAGTCAATGACAGAGAGCAAGTCAGAGGTCAAGCATCAGAAAGGACACTGAAATTAATCTTGAAGCCACCTACACATAGTGGTTTGGAGGAAGGAGTCAAGCAATGGAGGGGAATCTTAAAATCTTATTAAGCTGGACATAAAGAGGATGGTTGTGGATAATAAGGAGCCAACATTTTAAAAAATGCACACAAACATAATTAAAAGCCTGTAAGAGTTACCTCTTCTACATAATGTGAGTGGTTGCCAATAATTTTTTTTGAGAGATTTGGTTCATTACCAGTACAATATAAATATTCAGGAGGGAAAATGTGTTCTTAATGAATTAGCCTGATTGCTTTAATTACATTTACAATCTGTTACTTTTAATGTGCCCTTTCAAGAAAAGTAATTGGTTACCTGATGGACTATTGTGTTCTGCAACCCTGATTACAGAAAAGTTTGCAAAGTAATACTGTAAGTCAGGAGTGGGCAAACTATGGCCCGCATCTGGCCCATCAGAGGTTTTAATTTGGCCCTTGAGCTCCCGCCAGGGAGAGGGGACAGGAGTTTGCCCCGCCCATGCATGGCATGTCCCCTCTCTGGCTCCTACATTTAGGGAAAGCCAGGGGGCTCTGCATGCTGTCCCCACCCCAAGCATCCCCTCCACAGCTCCCACTGACTGGGAACCATGGCCAATGGAAGCTGCAGGGGTGGCATCTGTGGACAGGACAGCGTGCAGAGCTGCCTGGCCGCACCGCCGTGTAGGACCCAGAGGAGGGAAATGCTGCTGCTTCCCGGAGCTGCTTGAGGTAAGTGCCACCCAGAGCCTGCACCCCTGACTACCTCCCATGCCCCAACTCCCTGCCCCAGCCCTGATCCCCCTCCCACCCTCCGAACCTCTTGGTCCCAACCTGGCACATCCTACTGCACCCCAAACCTCTCGTCCCCAACCCCACCCCAGAGCCTGCACCACCCAGCCGGAGCCCGGAGCCTGCTCCAGCACCCTGAACTCATTTCTGGCCCCACCCCAGAGCCCGCACCCCCAGCCAGAGCCCTCACTACCCCCCCATGCCACAACCCCCTAACCCATCCCAGAGCCCCCTCCCGCACTCTGAACTCATTTCTGGCTCCACCCTAGAGCCCACACCCCAAGTCGGATCCTTCACCCCTTCCCACACCCACACCCAACCCCAATTTGGTGAGCATTCATGGCTCTCCATACAATTTCCATACCCAGATATGGCCCTCGGGCCAAAAAGTTTGCCCACCCCTGCTGTAAGGTGTGTATGTCTGTGTGTGAGAGAGAGACAGAGACTCATGTAATATGCTGTAGCTGTTACAACAATTGTATATTAAAAGCAGTATCTGTATCTATCTATATATAGGTGTGTGTATATATTTAGTATATATAAATATTGCATGTGAGAACAATGGCATCTGTTGTATTGTTCATCAGTTTGATGGTTCAGTCAAGTTGTTGTGCTTATTATGCACTGCAGTTGGGTTCCTTTGTGCATCTCCCAAGCAGCAGGGATGCGGAGAACAAAGGAGTAGCTCCACATGGAAATGTAGGCATTGGGACGCTCAGCATCACCTCACCTAACTTTTAGGTGCCTAGAAAAACCGTCACAAAGCCTGAGTTTGGCACCTGGGCTCCCTATACAATGAATAGGGAGAGGTAGGCACCTCAGAATAGGATTCACAGAAACCACATGCTAGGCAGCTCCTGGCCTTAGCTAGCCAATGGAAATGCCAAGCCAAGGGGTGTGTGCTAATCTCCTCCCCTCTCTTGAAGGTAGGCACCAAAATCCAGGCTGCGGGAGGCACCTCCCTCTGCTTGGGTTTCTCAGCTGCAAACCCTCTCTTGGCATGACACACCAATGCAGTTTTTGCAAGAAGCTGTGGGGAGGGGCCATTCCTTCATAAATTCTAGCCCATTGTTGAGGGTTCTCAGCCGGGACAGGAGAGATCCTGGGTTCAAGTGGCCCCTCCACCTAATGAGAGAAGGGATTTGAATGGGGCTCTGACAGCTGTGCCCCCAACCACTGGGCTATGTGATACTCTGATAGGAGGCCCCCTCGGGCTCTTCTGTTGAAGGTGTTCCACTGTGGATAAATAATTTAAAAAGCCATTGGAGCAAGGGGACTGATTCCTGGGTCTCCCAAGTGAGTGCTGCAACCACTGGGCTGCAGAGTCACTCTCACATTTGCTCTCTTTCACACAAACATACCCCCCCCAAATGATTATTTCATTATTTATTCACCATGCCCCCACTTCAGTGCTGGGCCAGAGAAAACAAGCAAGCATGGGAATGACTCTGAAGCCTGCTGGTTAGTGCATCACCTCTAAGGTGAGACCCCCACAGTCTGCTCCCATGACTCTAATTATTTAACCACAGTGGAACAACTTCAACAGGAAAGACTGAGGGAGCCCCACATCAGGATATCCCATAAACCAGTGGTCAGAGCCCTCACCTACAGGATGCTAATCCCAGTTCAAATCCCTGCACGCATTCAGGCAGAGGGGGACTTGAAGTCTGAGTGTACCCTAACCACTAGGTTAAAAATTATGAGGGAGGGCAGCCTTCCCTGCCAGCCATTTTGTGTATGCTCATCTACAGGAGCTCCATCCAGTAGGTGAGGTTTGAGCATGCTTACAACTAGACCCACAGGTGAGTTAGGGTCACTCCCATCTTTCCGCAGTTCATGCCTCACTCTGTGGCTTAGGTGTCTCCAAAAATTTAGAAACCACCGTTATAGACAGTATTAAATTAGACCCTTTTCTATGGTGTTGTTGCAGGACCTACTTCTGGTTGTAGGGATCCTTACTAGGGTTACATTTCAGCAAAGATCCAATGCTCCTCCCCAAGAATTTGAACTGTGGTCTTTTCTGTAGTATCCCCTTCCTACCCAGACATCCATGGCACCAACAGGAGCAGGGGTCAGAGGCAGTACAGAACCAGAGGTATTCTATGTGGATTGTCTTTTTTTTTCTGTCAAACTTGGAAAATCAGACAGGTTTGGGCGTGATTGCCCTAGGCCATTCCATGGGGGCAAAGGGGAAAGAGCAGGACAAACCCTGCCAACCCTCCATCATTATGATACAGGAGAAATTTCATGAGGTTAGCCTCACAAAGGCAGCTTCCATGGGTCTCACCAACAGTATAGGGGGATGACCCATTCTTCAGTCTGTACTAAAGCAGCGAGAAAATACAACATACTCTATTTAGTCAGACAATTCTAACCCTTTTCTGTTTGAGAATTAGCCTCAAACAAATTTTTACAAGGGTGGTTATCTGATTAAAGGTTTAGGCAGATATATTTCAGCCTACAGCTTGATCGGGAAGTGTCCCAGCAATACTTCCTCTGTGAGTAAGCATTCACAGGCAACCCAGCCGATAGCACAAATAACTAAGTCACATGGTACCATTTCTGCTCACTAATTGGATGAATCCCAACCCACACAGAGCTTTCAAGGTGGCCATGTGAACACTTATGGTGTAAAATATTTATGCAAGTGCACTTTTGCACAAATTAGATTGGACATAGCTCTAGGAAATATACTGAAGGGAACATTCCTGCTCTGCCTAAGGTATAGACTGGAAGTTTTACTCATTCTTTTCCATCTTCAACTTCATTTCTATGTTGCCTAATAATCTAGGCTCAAACTGCTTGAACCCCTATATCCCTCTACAGCATCTGAGTTCAGTTGTGTTGCCCTTACTATCTGTTCCAGGGTGAGAATTCATTTGAACTGGTTCAAGTGAGGGCTGTTTTTTGTTCAGGGCCTCCATTTACTGGGTAGATTCCCTGAAGACGTCCACCACAATACCTCTGTGGTGTGCGGTGTATTGAAAACTATGTTAAAATAATAAGGTATCAAATTAAGTGTAAGGGGTTTCCTGGTCCTGCTTGCAGGCTAGGGGCTCTGTAGAGAAGCCTGAAATCAGGCTCTGGAGCAGTAAGTCTGCCTAAAGCAAGGCATATTGAGCTATGCCTCTCCGCCTTAAGGAGCAGCCTGCTTTGTTTGTCTCTATTTTTGGTTCTTTGTGTTAGGATTCTGAATTCTAAGAAATGAAGTAGTGTTATCTTGCGACCTACTAGGAAGAATATTTCAATGTTTTTGTCTAATTTCTTTGTGTATATGCCGTGAATATAACATAGTGCTCAGTGCATCTTTGCATGTGACAATCCATCCCAGACAATTTTTGGCCTCCAATTTTTGCCAGCTCCTCATTTTTAAAATATTTTGTGTGTGTATGTGTGTTCATTCATTTCTGGTTGATAGGGCTTTTTGCAGGGGGCTGGGGTAGGAGGGGGCAATTGAGTTCAGTGCCATTCCATTTTGGGTTGATTGTGTACTATTTCCTAACACTATTGTTGGGTGTTTGCAATCTGGGCCAAATCCTGGAGGTTCTTATACACATTTAACCTCTGGTTATTTAGGAACAGCTCCCATTACTATCCTTTTTACCAGTACAGGTGGTACCTGGAGATCATAAATTAATAATGGTAGAATTCCCTGAGCAAGGATGGAGTAAAAACTGAGTGAACACAACATCATAAATGAATATATACATTAAACTATACTTCATAAACTAGCCAAACCCTCTTAAACAAATACCAGTTAGTGGAGCTGAACCCCTTGTGGAAATAGCTAACATGTTTAACAGGTTTGCACTGTACGCAAGTCTCTTAACATATCTTATTACTCTTTTCCCCCCGGTTTCCAAGAGATTTTCTTTCTCCCTCTAATTATTTGCTTTTGTTCAGTTTTATCCCCTCTCACAGCGTGATTTGTGCAGTAGGAGGGGCAAATTCCACATCAGACAGCTGCTTGAGCAAGTAAAGACAAATAAGCATCTTCTCTGGAAGCACATGAAAGCTTTCAGGACAGGCTCTGCTCCTTACTTGGGGTTCTTTTTACTTCCTAGCGTGCACACACACACACACACGCCTGCTTGGGAAATCAGACAGATAGTGTCTGCTTTTAATTTATCAGGCAAGCTAATGTAAAAAACAAGAATGTTTAGTCTCCATGTTGCCGGCAAACGCTCTGAATTCCCCACTGCTCCAGTGACTTCAAAACCATTTGGCACATCTTCAATAAGAAATTATATCAGTGATGCTCTGGAAACTCAATCTAGGCACAGAAATGACAAGAACATAAGCAAATCTTCAGTGAGAGCCATGGCAAAAAACTTCTGCACTTGATTTCAAATGTAACAACAAGCCTAGTCTTTAATTTTTATTTTAGTGACAAATAGATTACTAGTAAGGCTCCTTATCATCTCTTTTTTTCCCCATTTCTGAGACACATAAAGTCCTCTTTTGGGGAGCGGTATAATTTTAGACTACAAAATATAGACCATCTGGTTTTTATATATAATTGACCCACCCATACATACATTATTTAAATGTAAAGACATGTCTCAAATATAACTTTAGGAAGGTTGACAGAAGTTATAAATTGCAGAGAACCAATTCTGCTGCAGTTAATTACTTTCCCAGGGCTGGATTTTGACTGGTAATTGTGTGGGAGCATGGGGAGTGGGTGGGCACAAGGGCCTCTTTCCCAATGCAGGGCACAGGAACCAATCACAAGAGCAATTCATGCACATGGGCGAGTGCAGGGATGGCTTCCTCTGGCCCAATATTTAAGCACTGAGTAAACATTTTGCTTTCACCGTGTACCCGCTCAAGGCTGGTAATCACCCCAAAGGAGACAGGGAGGAGATGGTGCTTTGGTTCCTTCCTGTCCCACCAGCCCATAGATGGCTCAGCATACTAATGGAAAGTAGGCTGAACCATTCTAGAGGTGGACACAGCTTGTGCATTCCTCTTCCCATGCACCTGGAAAGGAAGTTGCAAACTAATCTGCTTCAGTTTCCTCATCTGCGCAGTGGAGATGGGGATATTCCTTGCTGAGCTACTGTTAGCAGCAATGGCCAAACTTGGATCCTGCCCCCAAACTGATTCCAAAGACCACATACTGTAAATGGCCAAGGCCCAAATAAAGGAAATACTACAGAACAGCTAACAACATGTTGTATGTTAGTTGTTAATGAAATACAGTTGGCTGCCACTGGGCAAATGCAGATCTGAAGCTTTCAACACAATATCATATTTGTCCTAAATGACTTTACAGCAATAACAGAAATGCAATATCCTATTAAATCATATTTACGGCATCCATTTTAAATTTGTGAAACAGACGATGAACACAGTTATTTTGGAAACTTGTCTTAGGTTGGTTACCTGGCTAGCGGTGCTGTAAGCACAACATAAAAAAGACAAAGCATGCTGAAGAAAAGTTTCAGAGTAGAAGACATGTTAGCCTGTATCCACAAAAAGAACACGAGTACTTGTGGCAACTTAGAGACTAACAAATTTATTAGAGCATAAGCTTTCATGGGCTACAGCCCACTTCATCGGATGCATAGAATGGAACATATATATATATATATACACATACAGATAAGTTGGAAGTTACCATACAAACTGTGAGAGGCTAACTAGTTAAGATGAGCTATTATCAGCAGGAGAAAGAAACTTTTGTAGTGATAATCAAGATGGTCCATTTAGACAGTTGACAAGAAGGTGTGAGGATACTAAACTTAAGGAAATAGATTCAATATGTGTAATGACCCAGCCACTCCCAGTCTCTATTCAAACCCAAGTGAATGGTATCTAGTTTGCATATTAATTCAAGCTCAGCAGTTTCTCGCTGGAGTCTGTTACTGAAGCTTTTCTGTTGCAAAATTGCCACCCTTAAATCTTTTACAGAGTGGCCAGAGAGGTTGAAGTGTTCTCCTACTGGTTTTTGAATGTTATGATTCCTGATGTCAGATTTGTGTCCATTTATTCTTTTGCTTAGAGACTGTCTGGTCTGGCCAATGTACATGACAGAGGGGCATTGCTGGCACATGATGGCATATATCACATTGGTAGATGTGCAGGTGAATGAGCCCCTGATGGCATGGCTGATGTGATTAGGTCCTATGATGGTGTCACTTGAATAAATATGTGGACAGAGTTGGCATCGGTCTTTGTTGCAAGGATAGGTTCCTGGGTTAGTGTTTTTGTTGTGTGGTGTGTGGTTGCTGGTGAGTATTTGCTTCAGGCTGGGGAGCTGTCTGTAAGCGAGGACTGGTCTGTCTCCCAAGATCTGTGAGAGTGAGGGATCATTTTTCAGGATAGGTTGTAAATCTCTGATGAAGCGCTGGAGAGGTTTTAGTTGGGGGCTGAAGGTGACAGCTAGTGGAGTGGCTGGGTCATTACACATATTGAATCTATTTCCTTAAGTTAAGTATCCCCACACCTTCTTGTCAATTGTCTAAATGGGCCATCTTGATTATCACTACAAAAGTTTTTTTCTCCTGCTGATAAGTCGTCTTAACTAATTAGCCTCTCACAGTTTGTACCGTAACTTCCAACTTATCTGTATGTGTATACATATATATATCTTACTATATGTTCCATTCTATGCATCCGATGAAGTGGGCTGTAGCCCATGAAAGCTTATGCGCTAATAAATTTGTTAGTCTCTAAGGTGCCACAAGTACTCCTGTTCTTTTTGCTGAAGAAAAGGGCACTCTCACAGAGCTGTGGCTTCTGTCACGTTAAAACAACTGTGAATAAAATTCAGCATGATAAGCACTAGTGAAACACATACAGTTGTCTCCACACCTGAAATGCCCTTTGCTTGTTTGTGCCCCAGTCAGGGCCCACTCGTGCAACATAACTACTTGTGTCAGTGGATACTATTCATGCACATACCAGTTTGCAGGATTTATACCCTTAGGTTGCAAATTCTTTGGGACAGGAACTTATCTTACACTGTGGTCTGAAAGGGCCAGATCCAAGGCCCTTTCAAGCCAATGGAAAGGCTCTCATTGACTTGAGTGTACATTAGATCCTAGAGTATGTAGATAAATGAATAGCTAGATCCAGGTTTTTAAATGTCATGGAGTTAAGGGTTGTTGTAGCCATGCTGGTCCCAGAGAGACAAGATGAGTGAAGTAAGTTGGTCCAATAAAATATATTACCTCACCCACCTTGTCTCTCTACCAGCATTTAAGGTCAGAAAGGACAACGAGATTACCTGATCCCCTGCATAGCACAGGCTAGTCAATTATATAAGAAGCCCAATAACTTGAATTAGATTAAAGCACTTCAGTCCTCAGGCGACTGAACTGTTATGTGCCACAAGATTGAGGTGCCACCAATGCCTAAGGCCCTTACAATGGTAGGGAAATGATTCGGTTATGATTCTGGTCAACTACTGGAAAAAATAATTAAATATATAAATAAATCAATTACATTAAATCCTGCAAACATTTGCTAGCGTTTTTAACCCACTGATTTTAGACATCCTCCCACTCCTAGGATTTTCACTTTCCAACAGCATTCATGCAGTTGGGCTCAGCAGCAGGAATGCTTCCTGCTGTCTGGCTGAAATGTTGGCAATTTGAAGGAATGTTCACAGTTGCAGAGCCCTGAAGTTTGATTCCAGAATGTTAGGCTTCCTGCCTGCTGCAGGCTTCTTGCCTCTTCCTTTCAAGCATCTGATGCTGGGCCACCGTCAATTAGAGGGAAACAGCTGGATGGACCACGAGCCAATCCACTATAGCAATTCCTACGTTCTTAGGAGCCTTAGAACTAGAGTAATTAGAAGGTGTATGAAACTCCTGTGCCGAGAGCCACAATAGGAAGTTGCAGCTGTCACTTTAACTTGAGAACACGCGCTGTATGCCGTGCATCAGACAGCAGCAACACTGCTCCAGCGCAGTGCAAAGAGGGGGCAGATGCACCCCTGCTGGCCATCTTTAAAAGAAACGGAGATGCAGAACGGTAAGCACCAGAATTCACAGTCCATTCAGATCACACACCCTGTATAGCAAATACACTCCAGGTACGATACAGATTGAATGTATTACATAATCACGTGCACAGTATACAAGCTGCTAAGTAAAACTAGCAACATATAAGATACCTGGCTCTTATAAAAGCCTTTCTATTTACTACTTCTAGTCCCTCTAATCCCTCCCACCCTAACTTGTTACCAGTCACACCTCCTGTTCTCTAAAACCCCACAATTCATAGATCTTTTTTCCTCAGAAAATAATCATTAAGCGGCTCAGAAGGTAAATTCTATAAAGAGGAGGACAGAGCGGTGGTGGTAGAAACTTGGGCTTAGACACCAAGTGATAAATGCCTTAAAAATGCTTTGGATAGATAGGCCAGTCAGGCCAGTCAGAGGATAGATTTATTAGCATTAATAAGAGCTGCAGACATATGTACCCACAAATGCTGCTACATGGCCAGTGATCACGTAGGTGTCAAAAGCTTTAGTGCCATGCCAAGATTGCCGCTGTAAACTGAATATAGAACCAGACCACCTTAAGCACTTTGCCAGAGATCAGTCCCAAGGAGGCCATATTCCTTAGGCATTTGCCATGATGCTAATAATGATAATGTTGCAGACACAGAAAGGAAACCATTTTTCCCATTATGGGAAACCAAAAAAAGAATAGAAATTGTGAAGATGCTCCCAGGATAGCCCCTACCTTCGGTATGAGCTGCACATTTCAGAGGGCAGAGTAGAGCTCCTAAAGCTGCAAATATTTCATCAAAATGTCTTGCTTTCTTGCAAAATCAGAACTCAGAGATGCACTTCATCATCTAAATGTAGGAAACTGTCCAATAGGCTACCTGTGTCGGTTACCTGAACTTCGAGTCCAGGCATCCGAAAAGTACATATTTTCATACACGTTTGCCATGTCTGTGGGAGTGTTATTTTAAAGATGAAAATTCTTACCACTAAGCGAGTGCATTTCAAATCCCCTGCGAACCCCAAAAGGCTCTTCCGAAACAGGGAGTACTACATCAATATGATGTCAAAAATCCATGGATTATTTTTATGAAACTGTTAGAAGAGCAACATTACAGAATGAAAAATGGCTGATTTAGCTTATAAGTAAGGTCCAGGCTTTATTAAGTGAATTTATAGTTAATCAAATGATACATCGGTACGTGCTGATTTCAGTACGAATATGATTTTCATTAGGGAATAGTAGTTTTCTATCCTGAAGCTCTCTTATGCAGGAAATAATACAAACTCTCCCCTGTGACTTCTGGGTCTTATTGCTCACACATCAACTCCTTCTGCCTTTACTGTAGTCTCAGTGCATTTAAAAATGACAAAAACTCTCTTTAAACCATTCTTCCACTAGGACATCAATATGTAATTGCTGAGGCCTATACCCTGTAACTTACCATGGTGTGTAGGACCCCAAAAGCTACCAAAGGATTCCACTGCTCTCTGCTCTCTGTGGAAAAACCCTGCAAAGCCTGTTTACATGACATTTGAACAGAGACAGAAATGTGACCCTCTGGGCTTGTCTACACTTAAAACACTACAGCGGTGCCACTGTAGTGCTTCAGCATAGACGCTACCTATGCCAACAGGAGGGGTTCTCCCATTGGCATAGGTAATCCACCTCCGCAAGAGGTGATAGCTAATTCAACAAAAGAATTCTTCTGTCGGCCTAGTTCTGTGTGTACGGCGACTTAGGTCAGCTTAACAGTGAAGCTCAGGGGTGTAGATTTTTCCACACCCCTAACCAACGTAGTTAAACTAACCTTATTTCCTAGTGTAGACTAGGCCTCAGTATGCCAGGGTTTATGCACCACTTAATATAAAATGTGGGGCCCTCTGCACTGCAGAAAAAATGCCTATAGGAACCCTAAACAGGCTGGGTCAGAGCCAGCCATGATTATATGGATCCAGTGGCTCTAAGCCTCTGCACAGGGGATGCAGAGCAGAAGTTGTCGCTGTTCCAGTCTATGGTCTGACCCATGAATTGAGGTGACTAATACCATCCCAGCTTAATCCCCACATGAAGCCCAGTTACTAGGGATGAAATTCACCCCTGTGCAGAAGGCCAGCACAGGACTTCTGCATCATGTTTCAAAACCAGGCTTAAGCCTTTTGCTACTCTGCCTGGGCTGAATTGCATCCTTAATTAATAAGATCTAGAGATTGTTTTGGAGCTGTCCTTTCCACTTCTACTCATGCCTGCTTTGTGTAGAATTTACATTTATAGATTCAATTTAACACAAGTTGCGCGTAATTAGGCATTCTCTGCATAGCTTTGGATGGGGTGTTGAGCAAAAATACTGAACAGCGTAATAAAAGCCCAGTAATTATAATGCATCAAATAATCAGAGAGAGAGAGAAGAGTCAAGAAAGATGAGCACGAGCATGACTATATGAACCCATTATAAGGCAGGCTGCTTGGAATTTCACGGGAGCTATGAAACATGCAGGTATTCTTTCAACCCCTCTGCGGTTTGCTTTGTGTATGAACCTCTGGATCTACACCCAAGAGCCTCTACTACTTGAGCAGAAAGACCAGGTCCATCAGCTCTGAGGCAGTAGCAGATTCAAACATTTACATAGTCCAGCCACTTAGAGGGAGACAGATCCCCACAGCGCGTAACATGGTTTATGATTACAGCTGGTCAACTCTGTTTCATGAAAAATTCATGACAACTCTATTTCATGAAAAATTTTGAGGTTTCATCATTAGCCTTTGTTCCAGTGCTGAACGAAAATGAGAGGGTTTGAAATTTTTCACAGAATTCAAGAGAAAGACACACCCCAGAATAAACTGGTGGGCAGGTGTCGATACAGAAACGTTTCCGAGACACATTTTGGTTTTGACTACATGGCATTTTTTGACAGAACAATTAACATAACGAAACAAAAGGACATTTTTTGCAATTCCTTGTAGAGTCCCTTGGAACCTCCCCATAATCAATCAAGTGAAAATGGAGGAATTGTCTGAGACAACTATAGGTAAAAGCAGCAAACAAATCTCTACTTCAACTACTCCCTTACCAGATTGAAAGGAGAGTGACTGGAGAAAGGGACTGAGAGTCAGGACTCTCACAGCAGCTCTACACTTAAAATGGTGCAGTTGCCAGGGCAGTGCTTCAGAGAGGACGTTACTTCACCGATGGGAGAGTTTCCACTTCTGCGAGAGGTAGTAGCTATGTTGATGGGTGAAACCCTCCCGTTGACATAGCGCTGTCTACATTGGAGGATAGGTTGGTATAAGTGCGTCGCTCCAGGGTGTGGAGTTCTCACACCTCCTGCACAATGTAGATATACTGATGTAAGTTTATAGTGTAGACCTTGGCTCAGACTCTCTTCTGAGCTTGATTGTTGACCTGTTGTGTGCTCCTTTGGCAAATCTCCTACCTTTGCTCAGTGTGACTTCATCCTTCTCCAACTTCCCTACCTCACACGGGTGTAACAAGGCTTAATTCATGAGTATTTGCAAAGCAGGAGCCTTGGAGGAAAGGCGCTATAGAAATGCAAAGTATTATATTGTGACTTTGTTCTCAGCGGAAAGAGTTTGGCAGAATCCACTTCAAGGACAGCAGTGATGTCTGTATATAGTTACAATTCTTTAGCTTTAACTTGTCCTGCCAGTTTTCTGGCAGACCACAGTAAATCTAAAACATTCCAGACGATCCTATCCCACCCCTGGGCTGGAGCTTCCTACGTAAATGGACATGATTTGGAACAGGAGTTGTGCCATCTGAGTGGCAATCTGAGCTTTGTCATTTAATGCAGAAAATATACTGGGAACATTGGCCTTGTACATTTGTCTTTACATTCTGTCAGAACAAGGATAATAGTTATTTTTTGGCTAGATCTGTAAAGATATCAGGCCAGCCGAATGGGGCTGTACTAATTTACACCAGCTGAAGATCGGACCCACGGTCTTATGTGCAATTACACTTCTTCCCAAGAAAACAAAAAGCATTCATCTGCTGCACTACCGGCTTGCCTCTGACTATAGTTTGGCACCTTTGAATGGACAGGATTACCATAAATAATACAGGAACTAGACCCACTGAAGGGTCTCTCCTCAAAGGTTTAGCTTTCCGGAGGAAGGAAATTATAAGGAGGAAGTAAGGATGAATTTTCATTCATGCACAGATACAAATCAGATTACTGTTTCCACAGGGTTCCTATGGATTTTAAGCTCTAAGAGTGTACCGAGCAGATCAGTTCTTATTTCTTTTTAAATACAAGAGAAGTGTAATTCCTGGGTCAGTGAATTACAGTATCACAGTATGTTGAAGGCTGAGCATTTCAGTCTATTGAATGACTGGTTACTCATCCCTTGTGTTATATCGCCTGTGGAACCAGAAAAGCTGCAAAGCTACACTGATGAAGAGGGACCCTTTTTAAGGAGGTGGTATATTTTTAATTTTAAAATGTTAAGGGCTGGATTATAACTCCCCCTATTCAAACTGGTGAGTAGTTACAAGGGGTAATTCTATTCCACTAAAAAACAACATCAGTGGGAATGCTTCTTGTGAGTAATTGCTCATCAGTGTGCGTAAAGGGTTAAAGAATGCTCATACAATTTAAGGGAAAAAAGAAATCTCTTGAGGGTGGGATGCATGGAACTAGGGTGCCAGGATGCCATCTCAGGCCAGGGCACTGGGCTCTTCAGTGGGGCTGCTCAGTGCTAGGTTCCATGGATCCAACAGCCAGGAGCTCCTTGTCTCAGGTGTGCAGTCTGTTTTTCTGCTGCAGCCAACCTCTACGCAGGATGAAGGTGGAGGTATGTGGGGTATCGGTGGTGGAAGGAAGGTAGCAGAGATTAGAAAGGGGCACTAAGGCATGGAGCGTAACTGGGGTGCTGAATGAGTTTCCTTGCTCTTTATGGTCTGCCTTGGTGGGATACGCCGTCTAGTAACCTGAACCAAAAGCTAATGAGCAGACCTCAATAGTTTGGAGTTCCCTTCAGATACGCACCCAGAATGGTCCTGCTTGAAGGAAAACCACAAGAGTAACCTGTCTCATCGGATGGTGGCTCTTCTAGTTGTAGCCACAACAAAAAGCAGCACCAAAAAAAAATTAAATTTCAAACCCTCAAAAAGGTTCAGCTAAGGTTCTGGCAGCTGATTAAGTCAGTTCTTATTTAATTACAGTGTTTCACCCATCACCACTGCAGGCAATGAATATTTGTGAGCTCTCCCCCATTAACTAGCATTACCAATGAAGGCAGGCTAAATGAGCTATCTGAAATCACCTCTTTCTCTTTTCTCCACGATAGATATCACCTGTGCAGGGCAGGGACATGCCAGCAGACGGACCTGAGGTCCAAGCAGAGGCATCAGGGGCCATTCATTCTGGGTGGAGGGCCTGCAGTTCCAGAACAGACTTTGACCAGAAATCAGGCTGAGCTCAAGTCTTGCCACCTTTCGGGCAGGTTGGAAGATTCATTGTTTATGTAGGCACTGCCCAGAGAATGCTGCTGAGAGTCGCCCTGACAATGCTCTCTTGGAAGTCCACCACCCAGGGTTTGATCACTGTGAGGCAGCTGGTTTAAACAGATGGAAGGAAGGGAGGAGAATTCTTCCTTGTGGAGGGTAACTGACTTATCACACCCTACTATGATGGATGGATTAAAAAGTGCCTATAACAAAAATAAATCATAGTATCTAATAGTTCTATCTCCATTGTTTATTTTTCTGATTGTCGATATCCATAGAGCAAAGCTTTTCAGTGAGTTAAATATGAAGCAAAGGTCTTTTTTACCTCAGTGCTTATAGTTAATTTAGGAACCCAGCACTGTGTATGAGTAATTCATATTATTTCTTCCAGTGTGTATTAACTTGTATTTGTCCACACACAGAATCACATCTGTCTTCATGTTGCCCATTCATTTAGCTTTGTTAGGTCCCTTGAAGATCCTCAAAGTCATCTGATCTCTTCACTCACTTTTCCAGACATTAAATACCACTAGTACTAATTCAGATGGTTGGGACATCTAGCTGTTAACCTTTTGCCATACTGAAAATTGACCATTTGTTCTTTGTTTTCTGTCTCTTTGCCAGTTTCTAATTCACAAGAGAACATGACCTCTCACACCTCAACTACTTAATTTCCTTAAACGTCTCTTGTGAGGACTTTTCTCAAAGGCTTTTTTAAAGTCCAATAAATCACAGCTACTGATCCCTCCATTATCTGCTGTTTTGTAGACATGCTCAAAGAAATCTAGTAGATTATAGGCACAGCTTTCCTTGGTGGAAGCAATTTGGGTTGATCTCTAGCATTTCAGGTTCATTTAGATGCTTTACAATTCTATTTTAAATTTTCATTTCAACTGACTCTTTCTGTACTTATGTTTTTGAAATGAAATTTTTAAAATATTTTAAAGAAGACATGCAAAGGATTAAAAAAGTTTTGCTCTCCTTTTCTGCTTTTTTTAAACAAATATTATATATGGAGACAAGTTGAAGGTTTTGGGTTTTAACTTGTAAAACAAAGATTTTTAAAATTATTAATCCAGATCTTGTCTACACTGCTTTTCCTAAACATTTGGACAGATGGAGAACAAATGGGTTTATGACATCACAGGTAGCAAAGGTTTGATCCAGTGTCCACTGCAGTCTATTAAAAGACTACAATAGCCTTTGGATAAGACCCTGGAGGAGTAAAAAATCTGAACAGCTGATGGAGGAAGACACTGTTCTGCAATGTTATATTTAACTCAAATGCAGGCAGCTGGGAGAAAAGAACTCGTTGTGAAAGATTCAACACCATCAGCCCAATAATTAAGGGCTGAGAAAGCTCATGCTTTGTTGTCTAAATTTAAAAGCAAGCACGAAAAAAAAAAAGTTTTTTTTTTAAAGGTGTGCAAGGAGAGGAAAGTTTCTGGCCATCTTCTTATTTTATAAAGTGGCACAGAAAGGACACAATTCTGTTTGTTCCCCTTTTACCAGTTGAAATTTCTCCATTGTGTGTACTTTAAAGCCATCTTAAACAGCTTTTGGTGAGACAATTTTGCATTGTAACAGATATGTCAAACATCTCAGGGGCTGCAGGCCTTGGGAAGTTCACCCAGTGCAGCTTATGTGGTAAATCACTGGGTTTTGCATGTCAGTGAGTTTGTCTGACAGCCGGTGCTTCTCCCCTCTAGGATGCTGGCTCA
The DNA here is from genome assembly GCF_965140295.1 of Lepidochelys olivacea. Taxonomy (NCBI): domain Eukaryota; kingdom Metazoa; phylum Chordata; order Testudines; family Cheloniidae; genus Lepidochelys; species Lepidochelys olivacea. The sequence goes on along the minus strand of NC_140412.1, from coordinate 20,168,807 downwards.
CAAGGACATATGTTTTTTTAAAAAAAACAACAAAAAAACCCTTCTCTACTATTTGGCACCTAAAGCCCTATTTTAATTTCTGGGTGCAGCTTTTTTCCCCTAATATGTTGTGAAATATCAGTGCATTACCCATCAGTTCCAACTTAGTGTCTTAAGGGTGGAGTAATGTAGAGGAAAGGTTACAATTAACTTGGCTTAGAAAAATTGATTTGCTTACAAAAATGCTTAGCATGGAAACTCATCATATTCCATTCACATTGCAGGTTATTCTTCCCCATTTTAACAGACCAGGCTCAGGAAAGCATTCGTCATGGAAGCATGGCTGTTCTGAGCAATCCTGAGCCAAAGTCAGTAGCTGCACATAGAGGGCTTCTTGCTAACCTTTGCTGTGCTTTGGCTGAGTTTGCAAAGAAGTCAGGTACCAAATGAGTTTGTATGGCACAGGGCTCTGCTGCAGACAGTTTGCACACCTCTAAATAAAACTCTTCTGGGCCAATGTCATCCCTGTTGTAACTTATGAGTAGAATGACATCATGAATGAATTGGGCCAACAGAGACTCTCATGTTTTAGATCATTACTCTTTGAAAATTACCTGGGATGCTATTGTTCGGTTTCCCACAGGTACTTCTTCATAACCCAGTTAGCTTTGAGTACGTGTGCATCTATCCTTCTAGTTTTGGCACTCTGGGTGGGTCAGCACAGCCTAAGAGTAGCCTGCAATTTTAACCTTGATGCTTCCTAACTTTTGAGTGCTTCACTTGTTAGCCTGACTCCTGTTCTCCATCCATAGGTTTTTGTAAGGCATCGTACTAATGTGGTTAAAGTTGCTGCAGGGAAGGCATGTAATCAAGGATGAGAAGTTGAGAGGAAATGTCTATGAGAGAATCTCTCTTAAGTGGTTCACGATTTGCAAAAGAATATGGGCTACTGTCTTTTAGTAAAAGTGGCTTCAAGTGTACAGCTCAGATAGGCAGCTTGATTTGTAATGGGTTTAAATCACTGATCTGTATAGTCCTACAGAACTGTATTCTGGGAACAGGAGGACATTATTTTTAAAATGCATTAAACCAAGTAGAAGCAAAGAAGTCAAATACAGTTTACAGAATAGATATAGTGAAGTTGAATGAAAGCTCTGAGTAGAGCTGGGCAGATGGTGGAGGCAGGGAGAGAAATTCCATGAATCATCAGGATGAAAAAGAGCTCGGCAAAATTTTCAGAAAAGAAAAAAAAATTCAGATTTCATGAAACATGTTTTTCAAATTTGTGTTGGTTTCATTAAATTGTTTAAGCCTTCTCTCCCCCCAGCCAAAAAAAAAATAAAATAAAATAAAAACCCCCTGAAAAGATTATGAAAAAAAAGGTTTCAACCATTTCAAAACAAACGATTTTGATTTTTTATATTGAAACGACTGTTTAAAGATTTCCTTGAATTTTATTCCAGATAATCAAAAATGGTTAAAAGAGGTCAAAATAATTTTTTCCCAATGTTTTGGAACGGTCAGCAAACAAACAACAAAAAAAATCCGTTATTCACAAAGCTCTAATAATAGAACACTTTTTGCTAACATGTCCTAAGAATATTCGCACTTCATTTGCGATCCTTGAACACGCCTGTGTGAGCGAGGTCTTGGCGAGGAAGCTCCTGTTTGCACAAAGAGGATTGCTTGTGAGAGAATGAATATTTAGACCACAAGCACTAACACACACCTTAGAGTCTCAGTGTGGCCTTGAGAGTGAGACTAGTAGGACAATGAGATGAAAAAACAAGTTTCTAAACAACAGCATTGATTGGTCAGCACTAAGGAGAGGAGAGGGTAGGGCGAGTGCTTCAGGAGACCAGAATATTGGAAGCCATTAATTCCCAATGAATGTGTTATTTGTATTACAGTAGCACCTGGAGGCCCAACCAATGTCAGGATATCATTGTGTAGGTAATAAAAAACAGCCCCTAGCCTGACCAGCTTACACTCTAAATGGACAAGACAGACAGACAAAAGCCAGAAGGGAAACAGGCACGGACAGGTGAAGCGAATTGACTGAAGTTACACAGCAAGTCAGTGACACAGAGAAAAACTCAGGTTCCTGACTCCCAGTCCAGTGTTCCTCCACTGGATCATGCTGCCTCTCCAATGCACTTTGAATACACAGGAAAAATTGTTACATGTGGGCTGTACTACGTGCTTACTAGTACCAGAGCTGAGAATTTTCCATTGGAACATTTTCCCCATCCAAAAATGCTCAACCAACAAACTGAACGTCTTGCAGAACATGGATTTTCTTGAAATTTGACTGGAAATTATTGAAATGTTTTATATACCAGTCACGACGATAAAGTTGAAATGAATTATTTTCATTCTGCAAAGAATTCCAGGATTTCAACTTTTTGTCCTGATTCAGGATGAAACAGAGTTTCAAAAATCTCAGCTTCCCACAGGATGGAAATTCTGCTTTTTGGTTGGCTCTAATATGTATAACAATGGGAAGCTCCTGGCCTGAGGCCTAGCACTGAAGCAACTGATTAAATGCACTGCACAAGGCTATCTAACCATACCTTTTGCAAACAAAACTGTGCATATACATGCCAACACAGTTACCCTGTGTGGATGTGACAAGAGAACAGAGAAAGTAAAGTCTTCTGTAAATAGCCAATAAATCTTGCTTCCCGTGGTTTACGTCTTTCTATCTCAATCAGGAAGGAACTCAGTATTCATAAATCAGGAGTCCATGCAAGTAGCTAGATTATGGTGTGTGGGTGGAAGAGATGAATGGAAAAGGTTTCAATTGTTCTAAAATTCTCTACAGTCTTATCTTCCCCTCACCCTCCCTAAAGAGCTCTAGCAAATTTCTGAGATAATCAACCCCACCCCCCAATGACTTATTCAGCCTCTTTCTGCTCAGTACAGCAATCCAGTCATGGAACAGAGGCAGTACTACTGTAGGTGATTTGAGCTGGGGGACTGGTTGCCTGAATGTTTAACTCCTCACACTGAGCAGTCAATACACACAGACAGACAATGAAATGGTGTTTTCTGAAAACTCTGGGTTTTGTTTGTTTTTGTTTTTAAACAGAGATGTGGCGAGCAGAAAATGAAGGGTTAAAAATAGATGAGAAACTCTTGGGGGCAAAGACTGCCACTTACCACCTTCCGAGACAGCCCCTAGCAAAGTGGAGAAAGTAGTCCTGATTGGGTCCGCTATCCCCACCCCAATACATACCATCAATCCAGGGGTTGTGTTGTTCGCTGAGGACAGTTTGCTCATCTCTAGTTCTAATGCCGTGTTTCAGTGCATAGCAAAGTCAAAAATCAGAATATTGGTTTATAGGGAAGCTCTGCTGATACTGATGTTTTTCTTCAGCAGCTTTGCTACAAGACTCCACTGTACATCCTGAAAGGCTGGATTGACTGTACCGTCTAATTGATTTCAGAAGCTTAAATAGTTGGTGTTTCATCTTTCTGCCACTACATTCATCTTCTCCAAAAACATCATCAGTCTCTGTTAGACTGTGCGCACAGCTGTTGTGTTTGATGACAGTGGTTGAATTATCCTGTATTAAACATTTGTAATTGTTTTTCACTGGACTGTGACCTGGATTTAATAACATCTTAAAGATTACCCCTGCCAACAGGGTACCCAGTGAACGAGATGAAGATCCTATATCAGTGCATTCACTGGGGTTAGTTCAGCCAGATTCTTACTTCCTTTCATCAGGATTTCACCAGGATCCCATTTCAGCTCTGCAGTAGGAAGGAACAACAGAGCTTGCGGAAAGGTTAGGGAACACACATAAGCTAAGCTGAGCCATCTGAAAGGGAGGTGACCCCTGCCTGTTCTGGGGCAGCCATTATGCTAACATGGCTTCCACCTGGTACAGTCAAGGCAGTAAAAGCAGCTCAGGGTCTGATCGTGTGAGGTCTTACTAACAACAGTGGGTCTTCTAGGGTCCCTTCCCCACCTATTCTAATTAGAACTCTCATGCCTACTTGCCTATCTCTGGAGGAGGGATTCCTTTATCAGCCACCACACTGGGGCAGTGAGGAGAGGGGTGGGTCTCATCCTGTTGGGCACAGAGCACCCTGGACTCCCACTATGTGACTAAACACCACCAGCATGCCCTTTCCTATGCACCTTGGGCACTCCACAGGAAGGCTGGCCCCTGCTGGGCACTTTAAGAGACCCACAGGGGACAGTCCCCTCCTGCATACTTAGGGAGTGCTCAACAGCTCAAAGGATCACACCTTCAGTTCGATACTCTCCAAAGGGTTCCATCGCTTAAGAGGAGGGATTTTTTTGGTGATAGGTAATGCTGTCAATTCACCGTAGAACACCTTTCCAGACTGTCCTCTCTAACCCCACTATGATCTGGGCCCTTCCAAGCATCAGTGACTTGATCAGACATGCATCTTTTGTAGAAAGAGCTAAAAACTTGCTCATAATTTCTGCAGAGTTTTACAGATCAGTCAGGGCAGAGATAATATATTTTAATGGAGATCTGCGAACCCTCCTTGCAGCATTCTGTGGGAAGAGCCTGGTTTTTAGCTGTCTTCTTGTACATTTATATTTCCTGTATTTTTGCATCTTGTATTCTCCCGTACTCCTATCAAAGGATCATGCCAACACCATGTTATCCTCCAGTCTTCAGCCATTAACTCCACTAACAATGCTCTTGATGATCCAGAAGGTGTCACTGTTGAGCAGTAAAAGCTCTTCTTGGGAGAGGAGAGCATCTACTGAGATGGTCTGCTGGTAGAGTGAGAGTCAGATGAGAAACTATACACTGGCCCCCTCTTGGTAGAACATGGCATGTAGCCTACGGAGATGGTCTGCTTCTTTTTAAAACCTGATTGATATAGGACAGATTAGACCCTTGTCAGAAGGTACCATGCTTGCAGAAAATTGCAGAGCATCTGCTAATAAATCAGGATCTAATTTGACCATAGAACACAATTAATCAAGAATGCTTCTCTGGAGGAGGCTGGGGGGTAATCAATTCCTTTCTCTATGGAAGAACATGATGACTGAAGCAAACAGTCCTGCAATTCAGTGTTTATTTGTATTACTGTAGCACCTAGGAGTCCCCGTCATGGATCAGGACCCCATCAGTCTAGGTGCTATATTTCAGCAAAGCTGAGTGTCAAGTTGATTCCTGTCAGCAGGAAAGGCACCTTAGTATGTAAAATACTATGTATTGCTTCCCATGGGGCGGAAGTACAGTTACTGTACAACAGTAGGAATTCTGGCCAAGTAAATCAGGTCAAACCTCTATTATGAAATCTGCCTTGGGGATTATAATATCCATGCAGAGTAGACAAGACATCAGGTTTGGTCTTATCCAAGTGGCACCACTAAAGGACACACTGAGGACGATTACCCACTGGAACAAGGTACCGAGGGAAATGGTGGATTCCCCATCTCTTGAGGGCTTCAGATCAAGACTGGATGCCTTTCTGGAAGATATGCTGTGTTCAGACACAAATGACTGGGCTCAATACAGGGGTAACACTGTGAAATGTTGTGGTCTGTGCTATACAAGAGAACAGACTAGGTGATCTAACGGTCACTTCTGTGCTTAAAGTCTCTGAACGAATAAGGATTGAAAGGTATCAAAACTTCTCCACCCCCAACATTAAGGCTCTTGTTAAACCCTGCTGATTCATCCTTTATATCAAAAATCCATCCATTCTTCTCCACCCAGTGTCGGAGCCTTAGCCCATACCTGGGTCACCACTAATCTAGACTACTGCAGCCTCCTCCTCACTGGCCTCCTAGATTACTGCCATGTTCCCTTCTTTTCAAAATGGTTTAGCTAGAGTCCTCTCTCACACCCACTGCTTTTACCATGTCACTTCCACTTTCCCAAGTCCCTGAACTGGCCTCCAATTGCCTTCTGCATCACAGTCAGCCTCCTTATTCTCACCTTCCACGCTCCACTGCATCTGCACCCTAAACACATCTCACCTGAAGATGTCCCCTCACCACCTTTTGGCTGCTAATTCAGCCACCTTATCGCAGCTCTGAGCTCATTGTGCCTTTTCTCCTGCCACTGCCTATGGCTGGCACCTCCTCCCTCGCCCTCTCCCACCACTCAAGTTCACTCGCCTCCTTCAAAAGCCATTGGTGGCCTTCACCTCGATGACCACTTGGGCACAAAGTAAATTTGGACACAATGACTCCCCAAGTCCTTCTTCACAAACTCATTTTCAACCACCCCTTGCTGTGTTAACTCTAATTTGGACCTCAAGTGCTTTACAGCAGGGGCTCATTTTATATTCACCTATGAAGTGCCATATATATCCCTCGTGCTATAGAAATAACAGCTAACTGTAGAGCCAGGGACACTAGGTATTTCAGAGCTGATGGGTAGAAAACTTAAGCATCCCCTCTGGTTTCCCTCTATGGTATTTATATGGCCCCAAAAGGTGGAGGCTACATAAGCATGTGAGGATTGAACCTAGATCTATTGAGTCCCTAGTCCAGGACAGTAGCCTCAAGACCAACTTCTCCCTCACATTAAAGCCTACTATGTCCTGTGATCTCTATTCCAAAACAGCAACACCATTAAAATAAATACAAGGTTTACAATTTACATTAATCATCATCATAGTGGAGCCATGGGTATGATAGGTTTGATTTTTTTGTTTCTTTCTGGTGGGGAGGGGGGAGGGGATTGATACAAATTAAATGCAAAATAGAAGAAATCTGGTTAGCCTAAGTTGTCTGACACATTTCGAAAAGCAAAGCAATAAACAGCTTTTCTTTAGACTCTGCACTCCAAGCAGATGTCTATGAAAAGACAACTGTGCATCAAGAGAAAAATAAGCAGTGTTAGATGAGTGACTGGAAGAGACAAGAGCCTGCAGAAGGTTATTGGAAGACTGGGTGAGGACTGAAAATAAATACCTAGGATGTCAATAAAAATACTTTTGAGACATTTATATTGTTGTGTAACCCTTCTGCCAGGTGGAGCCAGCACCAACAAGGGTCGGGTTCAGTATCTAGGGGTTCCTCTTCACCAATACAACACAAAACCAGCTCGAGCCCCCATGCAGTGACCTGCGATAATTACACATCACCCCCTGGGTGCCCCTAAGAGGCAATACTTCCCCTCTCACAAGCATAGAGTCTGAGTGCAGCAAAAACTTTTAATAAAAGGAGGGAAGTAACTCAGCATTAATTTGGGAAAACATGGAAACTAGGGTTCATCAACATAAACCATGAGCAAAAGATGCACCCTAAAGTAAGTTTGGAAGTGTCCTTTTCCCTTCCAGTTCTTAAGTCCAGCAACCCAAAAGTCCCTTTAACCTTCCTGTCCCTTCTCTATACCCCACTCACAGTTGCTGTCCTTTGGCCAGTGCAGCCCCGGAGTTCTGAGTTTCATGTACAGAGTTCACCACCTACCCTGGGTGGAAGGTAAGGTAAGGAGGTACCTTTTACGCTCTGCTGCTCGGGCACTCACTCATCACCATGCCAGCTGATTACCATACTTCTCTGCGGGGCTCTGCTTTTGCCCTCTCTGTCAGCCGCTCACCGCGCCTCTCCACCAGCCACCCTGCTGGCTGCTCGCCCTGCCTCTCCACCAGCCGCCCAAGTGACCACTCACCAAGTTGTCTTCAGGGCCCACCACTTAACACAGCTCTCAGTGATTTCAGAGGTTAGAGGGGGAGCCTCACTGCTGGTGCACACTGGAAAATCTCTTGCAATAGAGACACTAACCCACAGTAGGTCTAATACTTAGACCTAGGTATCAGTGATTTCAGCATGTAACAAAACTCTCAATTAAGTTTAAATTAGCTTTTTTATTTTACTACAGAGAGAAAGGGTCAAATAGTATCTAAGACCCTTAAATATATAAAATTGAGATATTCTTAAACAGAGCCCACACCCATACAAAGTAGACAAAACATCAAGGTTGGTCTTATCAACAAATGGGACTTTGGAACCCCTGGCCCCTGCCTCGCAAGTGCCATTCAGTTGACGGTGAGGCCCTCCATCAGCGTATGCCTGGTACAGTTCTGCTGCCCTCAATTCCCACAACCAGGATAACAACACTTTATTACTCCTGCCCCAATAACAAGGAAACTGGGGATCCAACACCAGCCACAAGTGATCATTTGGGCAAGCAGTCCCATCATGCTGAGCACCTAGGCAGGGTGGGTGTGCCCATGCATACGAGATGAGCTCCTGAAATCTTTTTCCACAGCTCACCACTAGATGTCAGGGGAGAGCTCATTCAGACTCTGCTTACAGGGGAAAGGAGAAAGCAAAACCCCTCACTACTTAATGCCTGGAGAAGGAAGGAAGCCTTTTGTTCTCAGTCAGAAGCACGTGACTATGAAATGTTGAAACTATAATCAGCAGACAGAATAATGCAGGTGACAGCCACGTAAATTGAGTCCTGGGTTTTATATAGAGGGGCTCTGAGTTGACAGGGAGCTATCTGTGCCCTCTGTGAGGAAGATAATGTGCATGAGAAAGGAGCTCTACCTTACCTTCATCTCCTTCTTTAAGCCCTCATTGACTCTACCTGCCAAACTCAGCCTTGGTGTAACTGAGTGCCGCTGCATGGATGGGGATAGAATAGTTCAGCCCTTGCTTACAGCAGGGCTGAACTTGGGGCTCCCTATGTTTCCAGTCACATGATGCCTTTTCTACCAGGGCAATTCCCTCCGTGGCTGAAGAGGGAAGTGGCCATTCTGCTAGGGAAGAAGAGAGGCAATGCTGACAGGAAGGAGTGGAAAGCAGCAGCACTCTGGGGAGAGCTAACTGCTCTACAATCTACTTGTGCTGATTTACCTCATCGGCCATTGTCTGCTCTCTGTTGTTGCTCTCCCCACCTGCACAATGTACTCCTCAAAGCCTGTCCGGGGCGAGTCACCATTCAGTTCTCCTTTACTTTGGGCTAGACTGTAACTTGCCCTATGTGCTTGCCCAGTAGAGAAAGCTAGAGTAGGCCCCATCCCCTTATACCTCTGTGAGAGCTATCTCAGCCTTGGGTCATGGCACCTATAGGACCTTTTATTCTCCTGAAGCAGGTGGGAAAGGAAAGGGGAAAAGAAGAGGCAGATCCTTGACCCCCACCCCAAAGCACAGGCCAGCACAGTGGGTGTCATATTTGATGCTATTCTGAGGCAAGCAACAAATTACTACCCTCTGCCCCAGAACAAGAGGAGGAGGGAGGGAATGTGCCCCAGGCAGCCCTGACAGGCCTTACAGGACTACTTACTGGAGGAGGATCTGCATTCAAACTTGCAGAGTAACCCCTTTGCCTTCTGAAACCTTCCTCTTGCTCCCAGCCTTCCTCTGTGTCTCTCCAATAGACCTCCCCATCTTCCCTCCTTGTCCATGAACGAGTATGACAAGGAAACAGGGTGCTTTCCTTCCCTTGTCCCTTACCTGCGTCAGGGCTGTCACTCACGCTGCTCAGACATAACAGCAACCGAGCAGGGAGAACTATTGATTTTAGTGACTCTTAGGAGTTATGCAGCCAGCAAGGCACTTTAACCATTTTACAAGAGCGTCAGAGCCACAAAAGGAGAGAGGGGAGGAAAACTGGTTTCTATGTAATTGTGGAAGGAACATGGGAATGCAGAGTGTGAAGAGCAAAATTACAGCCCAAGGCTGTCATGAGCATGGTTATGCAAATTGACATAAAGGCAGCTAGGATTTCTCTTCCAAGATCCTAACAATACCCAAAGGCACCGATTTTTAATTAGAGATTATCTGAAGTACTCAACCCATCAGTATGTATCAAAATACCTGTGTAAGTGACCTAACCCACATCCTGGGTGATGACATACAGACCAGTGCTCATACCCACCAAAAGGCCTCGTGCAGCAAGGGAGAGGAGGATTGTGAAGTGAGAAGGCACATTTCAAAAGGCACGACGACTCAGGAGCCAGCCCACTAAGGCCAGAGTCACCTGGCGTGCGGTATGCTCTCCGTGCACCCGCTGTGTCTGGGAAAGGAAACAGGGCATCGAACATCTGTGGCTGGGCTGCTGGGCACTGAAACTAAGCCCCCCCCTTCCCCCCCTCGCAGAGTCCAAGTCTGTCTGACCCACTCGCTCACCCTTCCACCCTGTCCAGCTTCAGGGCTTCCATTGCGCCCATCTCCACTGCTTTAGAAATATTTGACAATTAAGCTGCACAGAGCCCCTACAAGGGAGGCAGAAGATATATAAGGCTCCTTTCTCCCACCACCAGAATATGAGTACCTGCATGGTGGAAAGCAGCAAGTGTTTAACAGGATACGGCAATGCCACCGAGCATGTACAGAGGAGGTAGCTGTTTGGTCGGAGGTGTTCCAGTCTGAGATGTTTAGCTGCGATCGTACTAAGTCAGTTACATTAAGAGAAAATTGGCTGGAAGCATCGCAAGTGCTTTGCTTGGTGCCACCTCGTTTTAAGAACGAACTCTTCTTCTTGGAGGTCACCCTAGCCTGATTAAAATCATAGGAACACATTGGCCACTTTCAAGATTCTGCAATTGCTAATTCATTTATGTCATCAAACAGTTATTTTCTGCTTCATTCGCCCGCAAACTGCGAAGTTCACTTCAGCACTTTTGCTGGCAGTGTTGCACTCCTTAGCCAAAAAAACAGCTCTTCTTAAATATGCAAAGAAGTGTATCTGGAGTTCAAGTGCTGCAAATCAGAGCCATTTCCACTTTCCTCTTGGTCTCACATGACATTAAAATACAACTGCATGGAAATTACCATTCATGATTGATGACTAATATATAGCAAATGAAGGGATGGGGAGAAAAAGGTGTTCACACGTGCTATGACAATAGGTCATCATTTACTCCACTGACTAGTGGATCACCAGCAAGGTTGGGTTTGCAAGCTGGTATGTGGGACACCTCTCAGTTCCTCCATCTTATGGACAGGAATCCAAACAAGGCCCCACCTTGGAAGCTGTGGAAGGGACCAGTGGCAGTGGTGAACCTTTAGAGAGTGGAAAGAGAGAATAAACTGTTTGCAAGTGTAACCACAAGTGATGAGTATAAAAAGAGTCTGACTGGTTAGAGCACATGACTCGGAATCAGGACTCCTGACTTTGGTACTGACTCATTGGTTGACCTTGGGTAAATTTACCCACCTATTCTGTGTGTTCATTTCCCCCATGTAAACAAAGGGTAATGACACTTGCCTGGCTAAAAGGGATGTAGTGAGGGCTAATTACTTAATGTGAAATGCTTTGAGTTCCTTGACTGGAAGAAACTATGGAAGTACCAATTCCTACAGTGCATTATGATTGGATAATATTTAAAATTTGCAAAAGCACTGATCAACAGTAGCACTTCCCTCTTGTGTACAGGTGGTCAGGAATGCACCACTGATTTTTTTTTTTTAAACAGATAATGCAATTTCTACAAATTCAAGAATTTTCCAAGGGAAAATATGGATTTTTGCTGGAATTTCTGGATTTTCCATTGGAAGAATCTATAAAATGGAGATATTCTTCCTTTCTGCCCCCCTTTGTGTTAGATTGTAAACTCTTTGGGGCAGGGATTTTCTCTCACTATCTGTTTGTACAGTACCTACCACAACTAGGCCCTAATATCAGTGGGAGAATAGAGGAGTTACCATGGTACAGATAGCCAGGGAGAGGACCTACCATTCCGAATTAAAGTTTTGGTCACTTTGTTCTTAACTATTGTATTTTGTAACACAGTTAATTTTTCTATAGTATTGCTGTTTTCACATAACAAGCTATATTTAATCCTCTGAAAATGTTTATCCAAAAGAAGTTTCTAATTTAAACTCTCTTTGTCCTAAAAGAGGACCCACAAATGAAAAATCAGGACATTCCACAGATTTTCCTTGGATCAGTCAACCTTAAATTTTGAAGACTTCAACCCTTGTGGCAAAGTTCTCCATACACATCTAGGGGTGGAGGGGATTTAAGACTCCAGGACAGAATAAGGGAAGAGTTAGGAATGGTAACGGGTATGTTCAGAGCTGGTTGAAAGTTCCGTCAAAATGCTTTTGACAGGAAGTGACCATTAAAAAAATAAATAAATTCCATTTGTCAAAAATTCAGATTTTTATTTTAAAAATGAAATAATGTAGCTTTCAGAGGTTTTCAATTTTTTCTGTTAAAACAATATAAAATCTACAAAAGAATTTTGATGAAAATAAAATGAAGTTTAGTCTTACTTGAATTTTTTTTTCCAGATTTCCACCTCCCCCAGCCAGTTCTGGTTATACTGGACCACCCTGGATAGCTGGATTGCCTGACTGGTCCAGCTAATATGCAGTGTAGTTTTAGCTGCGTCAGTCCCAGAAGATTGGAAAGACAAGGTCAGCAGAGCTCTGTGTGGCTCGAAAGCTTGTCTCTCTCATCCAACAGAAGCTGGTCCAATAAAAGATATTACCTCACCCACCTGGTCCATCTTAAACAGCTTGCAATGAATTCTCTCCAGATTGTCTCTGCCCCTTGTATGGGAAAGGTGCAAGGAGCCTTCGACCCCTCCCTTTTGTTACCCATACAACAGCCAAGGACAGTCCTGGAGTAGCACAGGGACTAGCAATTCCTCAGAGCACTCCTGGAGCTGCAAGCCATCACAAAAGGAAGGTGAAGAGAGGCAAAGCCACAGCATTGCCTCACCTTCTTCACCAGCCCATGGAGTTGGCCAGAAGCAGAAAGAAGTGCAATCTGCACCAGTCTTAGGGAAAGGGGCTGAGGCACAAGAGCTCCTGAAAGGGTGGTGCATATCTCTGCACTGTCCCCAGTGCACAGCCGTGTGCAATTTTCATATTCTGGGCCTTTACACCTCTCCAAATTGTTATGGAGCCAATAGAAAATCATATCCTGCCCATAACTTCATGATTTCCAAACAGAATTTCTTCCAATATGGCAGCAGATCTCTTTGAGGATTAGGGAACACTAAAGCAAATCACAACACCTTCAGTGAAATGATGAAACAACATAGTTGGATGCGGTTTCAAGTCAAAACATTTGCAGAGATGTATTGGTTCAACTAACTTTTCATCAAGAGTGGAGTTATGATCCAGAGCTCTCCAGTCATCAGAGCTTTTCTGATCTGAAAATGGACATGGACACAACTGTTCTGTGAAAACGTTCAAAACTTTGTTCAACAGTGGAATGAAAAAACAATTCTGAAACCTCAAAAGCTGCTGGAAAATGGAATCCTCATCCTCTAGACAATTCTAGTAAACATCCATGCAAGTTCTGAAGATGCAAACTGAGATTAGAGTTTAGTTACCATGGCACAAAAAATGCACCAGAAAAAATATCTTAATTGGTCCTAAACCGCTTTTCTCCCCTTGTTTCGTAGCTTAGAACCAGAGAGATATGAAACTCAGCTGTTTCAGTTCACAGAACACCATGGAAATATTTTTAGGTTTTTATTTGCATAGGTCAGACTCACGGGGCTTCACTTTGAGTTACGGGTTCAAAGAAACATAGAAAAATCAATAATCAAAATCTGAGGTGAAATCTTACTTCACTGAAGTCATTGGGAGTTTTGCCATTGACTTCAATGGGGCCAAGGATTTCACCTGCATTATTGACACTAACCCTTAAATTGAGCAGAATTTGCTGAAAATTGGGCCCAAGTTTGTTTGAAAGATTTGGACACTCAGTGTGTCTCCGCAAATCCTTTCATGTGAATGATGACAAGTCAGATGAGTTGCCTTAAGGAAAAGTCTTATAGTAGTTATCGGGAATGAAGCCTATAGAAATATAGAAATAAAATAGGGACCTATAGAAATTTCACTGAAAACCAACAGAATTCAATCATGAATGATATCCTTTCTACAGGTTTTATGAACCATCTCATTAACTTCTGTATCAGGGATGAAATTCTCTATTACATTCTACAAGACAATTAAAATACCACGCCCCCTCCCCCCATATTCTTGTAGAGGGTCTAACCAAGATCAGGGCCCCATCATACTAGGTGTTGTGCAAACACATAGAAGACTGGCCCAGATACACAAGAGGACTTGAGCACCTACAGTGGCAACACTGCCATTTTAATTATCTGAATTCAACATTTAAGCACCACTAAGATCCACCATTAAAGTCCCCACTGTCATAGGCTCCTGCCACTGGGGATGCACCCAGCCACCTCAGTCCTGACAGCCGGCACCTATCTCAGGCCTAATGCCCCACAGGCTCTTCAAACAAGGCAATCCCCCTCCCCCCAACACAGACACTTATCTCACCTGCAGGGTCCAATCTGGTAGGCATCCTCAGAGCATGCCTAACCCCACACAGAATGGCTCAGGGCAATATGGGTCCCCTTTAGCCCAGTGGTTAGGGTGCTCGCCTAGAATGTGGGAGACCTCCGTTCAATTTCCCCTACTGCCTGATGTGGAGAATAAATTTGAGCTTCCAGGTGAGTGCCCTAACCACAGGCTAAAGGTTATAAGGGAAGCTGCTTCCACCCTCCCTCATCCACTGTGTGCGGAGTTAGGCATGTGCTGCTATGTTTTTTGCAAGAAACAGCTTATGTGCCTAACTGCAGGAGAAGGCTCACAGGCGTGAATCCCAAGCGCAGAGAGATGCCTCCATCTGGGCTGGAGAGAGATGCCTTACTTCCTGAGAGGGGACTTAAGCCCACCAGTCTCCTCAGCATTTCTTGTTGACTAGTTTAGGTAGCTCCCCTCTCAGCTTGATGGCTTTCGTGATTCCTTTGTTAGGTGCCTATTTCTCCCCGTGAATTGTTTAGGCAGCCTGGCCATCTAACTCAAGGCCCTGGATCCCACTGGGTGGAATTAGCCTACAATCCCTGCACCAATTTGTTTTTAAAATAAAAATCCTCTAAAGAATTGGGACCAAATTTGTGACTTTTTAGGTTTTTCAACCAGCTATGGAGCTGCTCTGATTTTTATTATTATTATTATTATAGAAAATTTTCAAAATTTAAAAAAGCATGGTACACATTTATTTTTTTTTAATTTAATACTTTGTTTTTTTCTTAAACTAGCTCTATCATCTAGCAACTCTTCACCTTGCTGTACTTAACCATCCAAGAGATTTTCTCAAAGCCTTTCATAGCAACAAAATTCACCTTGGAGCTGAGAATGAGCCTAAAAAACATCAGCCCAAAGAGTGTTTATTATGGCAAGTTAAAAACGGCTAGAAACAGTGACTTACAACATGCCCCACTTCAATCAGAGCTGTAGTGTTACCACTTTTCTACTGTAGATGTGTATTCTTTGCTCAAAAATAGTCCTCTTTTCCTAAATGGAGGAGAGCTTTCTGGTAACCTGTAGGTGCTATGTAAACCCCTAAGTTAGGGAAAAAGGTAGCATTTTTTTCCAGTGAATGGACAGAATTTCCAAAAGTCCCCCAGTAGTGATGACAAAATGATGCATCTTTGCAAGGATTGACGTCTTCAGCATTGGAAAGTCAGCCAGGGTGACAAAAAGATCCCCATCGTATGAATTATGAGAAACAAAAGCCTGGGGGAGGTTGGTCCCCCTCTCTCCACACCCCCACTCCTGTAGTGAAAGCAGTGGTGAGAAAACAGAACTCAATTTTTTTTTTAAACTGAAAGACTTTGAACCCACTTCAACCCTCCTTCCTGAGCTGATTTTCTGATGCGTCTTCTAAGCTTTGTACTTTCTGAACCACAGAAATGTGCCTACACACTCTTGGTTTCCTGTCACTATGTTTTAAATACAGGGTTTTTTTACATAATTTGAATGATCAGGGCCTGATTCTCCTCTCACTTTTCCCAGGTGTACCCTGGTAGAAGCGCCAATTTCAATGGAACAGTTACTTCTTTTTACACCTGCATCAAGTGAGATGAGAATCAAGTGCAGAGTCCTCAGATGAACTGGCCTACATCAGCTAAGCTGTTTATAAGTGTTCCTACTTCTGACACGTATCTAAATGTTTATGTGATGTGGTTTGAGTGAGGAGATAACTGCACCGTGTGACGTTCCTACCGGAGCAGTATTATTTTGAGCTTACTATTATGTGTGATCACCCACCCCATCTGTGGACTTACCCAAACACACTCCAAGACAGAAACCTGTGGGTTGGGTGAGTTATTTTTTGAGAAAAGGAATTGTTTTATACATAAGAAGTTAAATAGTAAACTGGTTTAATTAATAGGGGAAATACAGTTTCTCTGCTCGCCCACATTTCAAGTTAAATGTAATTTACTTTGACCTTTGGGCTCATCTGAGATTAATGCAGTGCAAAAAAATTTTAAAAATCAATAACAATAACCAGCCATAACCTATGAAACAGTCATGCTTTAGGCTGCACCTTCCAAAGAGTGATATGATCTTACACTCTATAGATGTACACCTTGCAGGCTAGACCCTCAGCTGGTGTAAATCAGCACTGCTCTGCTGAAGTCACTGCTACTTTACACCAGCTAAAGAACTGGCTGTCCATGCTAGTTTTAGGGTTCAAGATGACTTCAGGAAGCTGCACACACTAGGGGACTTAAACAAGTCTGACATACTGTCCAGCAGAAGATGGCAGCAAGGCACTTCTGGAATTCACCCCGTGCCAGCAAGAGACCCATACCCCAGTTAAGTCCCAATTATATAAAAGTAGGGATTAAATGGGGCTTAGGACTTGTGCTGGCCCTTTGCACTGGGATGAATTCCACCCATTGTGAGGGCAGAGACTGAGAGGTAAGAAGTTATATTGGTCCATTATACTGATAGTAAGTAGGAGTTTTTATAATCTATGCCCAAAGTCCTCTGGGTTCCTAACAAAATATAACTGAAGAACAAAAGTACCCAAAAAACTAAAGCAAGATACCTCAGTTAATCAGGAACTGAGCCACAGAACCTCCACATCTTCCTCTCCCCATATACAGTGCAATAAACAAGTGTGACAAAGCTCTGTCCTTGCCTCCATGGGTCCCACATTTCCTGGCGGATTTCGCTAGCCTCAGAGGCTCACTGTGACCCTCCACATAACCCTTCTTTCTCTAGAGACAAGGGTCACAGTCTACTGAGCCATTTTCATCATAAGCCAGCAAAGGAGGTGAGGAGAAGTTATCCTTCCTTGCACAGTCTCTGTTGTCTCCCAGTCTCAGTGATTAATCAGGGGGCAAAGGTTGGGGGGGATCCCGGGCCCACCCTCTACTCTGGGCTCCAGCCCAGGGACCCTAATAGTATCAGCTATGATAGCTGACCTTTTAGAAACATGACATGTACAATTCCCTGGGCTACTTCCCCCACAGCAGCCCTCACTTCCTCAAGCTCCACTTCACCCTTACCTCAGGGCCTCCTTCCTTGTGCCTGATATGGTGTGTACTACTCAGCCTCTCCAACGGCGTAACTTCCTCCCACAGCTCCTGACATGCACACCCACCTGACTAACTGGGAGGCTTTTAACTAGTTTCAGCCAGCCCCTGATTGGCTTCAGGTGTCCCAATCAACCTAGCATTCTCCCTGCCTTCTGGAAAGTTCTTAATTGGCCCCAGGTGTCTTAATTGACCTGGAGCAGCGTCCATTTCACTTAACCTGGTACCAGGGATTTGTTTAGCCTGGAGCTAATATATCTATCTCTCACTACTTTTCTATAGCCATCGGGCCTTGCCCCGTTACACAAGACAATTGTGTAGAAAGCCAGCGCTCAAATGGGAATCAAATTTGGCTGGAGTATTGAAGCCTTGGGGATGCCAGAGATGTGCCATGAGCCAGATTCAGCTCTCAGGAGAATGTGTAACTAACTGAAGAAAGTGGAGTTACATCAGTGGAAGTTTAGAACCAGGCCCAGGATGCAGGTGGAAATTCCAGGATTGTATTCCAAATTTGCCATTCTGACTTGTGGCCCCTTCAAAATTCTGGTCTCATTTAAGGCTTGAAATACTAAAATGAAATCTTGCAGCACACTCAATGAATAATAGGCAAAAATTAAGCACTGATGATCTTCTAAATTCTATTTGCCCATTCACTTGCAGCAAGTAATTTTTACGTGGCAAGGGGCATATCATTAGGGATATATTATATATATATATATAATTACTCATTATGGTGAAGGGCAGCTAAATAGATGTGCCTGGACTAGTAAAGTTTAATGTCTGTTTTGCAAGGCTGCAATCTTTTATAAAGATTTTCTATCGTGTATTACAAAGTTCTATACTGCACTTTCAGAGAACATAGCACCAGATCAAGGCTGTAGTAACAAGCATCTGTTCTAATTTAACATGGTATTTTTAATTTCAGTAGAATGCCAAGATGTAGGATGGGGAAGTGTAGAGGTCAGCTGGATGTCTGATATATCCATGGGGCCCTGAGGTGATTAAATAAAGAGGATTCACTCTAAAAAAGAAAACTTGGGTGGAATACTTCTATAATGGACTTATTTTTACTTTTCTGCACAAAGGTTTCATTTTAAGCAGCGCTGCACTATAAGCAGAGTCTAAATGCATTGGGACCTTGACTCTGCTACACTAAAAATGGAGAATGGAGTCCTCAGGTGGTGTCCACAGACATTAGCTCCAATGACTGTAGCCATTTTGTGCATGAAACTCACACTCAAGTCCATATACAGAGTAGGATTGGCCTTCATGCAAGGACCTGATCCAAAGCCCACTGAATGCAGTAAGAGTCTTCCTATTGACTTCCATGGACTTTGGATCACGCCCAGCATATCAAGCATATTATTATTGTTTGAAAGGAGTCAGGGATGAGTGTGCTGAGGGAACAGATGAAAAAATGGTCCCTAAAACGAGGGAAAAGGGAATTCTACTGATTGTTCAGACCAGACCTAAATCAGACAGAACTAGGATAGTGTGGGGTGAGAAGAAAACAACCATAATAAATGTAAAGAATGGACTTTGAACTCTCCTGGCAATTTGGAGGTGACATTCTCGAAGCTTTGAGTTAGTAAGTTTACAATTCCTGGGAAGGTGGTGAAGTCAAGATGACTATTAGTGAAAGGAATGGTTTCATTCTTCCTTAAGAGTTTCCCCTCCTTCTCTCTCATGGTGAAAGTATGCCTGGTTCAGAGATAAAAGTTTTATATATAACAAGAAAGGGAAGGATCATTTTTAAAAAGCCAACTTTTCTAATAAATTGCAAGCCGCATCTTGCCCAGAGCATTACAGAGTTCATTCATCAAAATCACTAGCATGGTAAGTATTCACCATTGACTCTTCCAGCAAAGTGATTTCCTGTATGTTCACAGTAGACCTGTACAGGGATCTTCACAGTGTACTGAAGTTAATGGAAGCTTTACTATTGACTACAGTGGGTGCAGGATCAGGTCCATTGAGCCATCTTTGTTTTGTGGTAGCATCTAGAGGCCACCCAGGTTGGAGCCCCACTGGGCTAAGTGCTGGACAAACTACAGACAAGGGTACAGTAGGTGGTTCAATGATGGAGCAAATCCCCAGTTAGTAATAGGTGAGTCAGTGTAGATTCGGAAGCTTGGTCCAGAAGAACACCCAAAATTGGGGATGTTCCTCCAAAATATGTATATTCTTTTGGGGTCATCAAAATTAGTCTGAAAACCTCATGACAATCACCTGTCTTGGAGTATTTCAGCTCTCCACATCTGGTCCCAGCTGGAACCAAGACGGACAGATGAGCAAAGACACAGAAATTAATGAAGAGTTAAGCAATTTTTTCCCCAAGCTTTAAAAATAGCTTCCATTCAGGTTCAGAGCCCTGGAGTGCTGAGGTAGGTGCTGAAAGCCAAGAAAACATGAACCATAGTACCAAGAAAAAGCAGGCTCCACAGGCCACAAAGGTGACCTTGGCAACGGCCTAAAAATGTAGGATCGCCAGACTGAAAGGTAGCATTAAGAAATTAGAAAGACCCATGATGGGATGCCACCTGATGTGCTGGGGTCTCACTGAGTCCCCCCGTTCCAGCAGCCTGGGCTTCCTCACCCTGTCTATGCTGTGCCAGGCCCTCAAGCCTTCTCTAGCACACACACAGGTAAGGGCCACACGCAGCTGCAGACACAGCCTGAAGTCAGCTCCGTGTGAGAGGATTCAGCTCAGAGATTCACCCAGCACTCACGTGCATACCCCCTTTGGGGAGTAAACCCAAAATAATATTGCCTTGCGTTATATAAAAAAATCTCCACAGCACAAGCTC
Organism: Lepidochelys olivacea; assembly: GCF_965140295.1. NCBI lineage: Eukaryota > Metazoa > Chordata > Testudines > Cheloniidae > Lepidochelys > Lepidochelys olivacea. Next base: position 20,148,753 of record NC_140412.1, on the reverse strand, counting down.
ATAAAAATCACCCTCTCCCTCAATGTGGAGAGAGATATGCACACTTACTTCTTGCCCTCCCAGATATGAATTGCACAAACTGAGTTATATTATAAACAAGAAATAAGTTTAACTACAAAAAGGTAAATTTTAAGTGATTGTAAGGGATAGCAAACAGTACAAAGCAGATTACTGAGCAAATAAAACAAAACATGCAAACTAAACTTAATACACTCAAGAAACAGGTTACAAAATGTAACTTCTCACCCTAAATGTTGTTTTAGGCAAGTTGCACAGTTTCTGTAGCTTAGAGTTCCAGTTATTTCTCTTTGAAGACTGGACCCCTGTGTCAGCCTGGACTCAACCCTGCCTTTCCCTCCAGGTGTTTTTAGCAGCCTTCCTTCGTTGGCAGGCAAAGGAGGAGAGTCCTGAAAGCTTCCTTCCCAGCCTTAAATAACATTTACATAAGGCAGTGGAAAAGTACCAGCATTGTCCAAGTTAGTATTTTGTACCAGCTGACCTTATCACCTGACCTTGCAGTGTCAAAGCAACCCTGAAACAAGGTTTATTTGCAATGTTCACAGGAAGGAACTCCAGGGAAGATGGGAGATCCACATCTTCGAAGACTCATTATCTTTTCCTAATGGCCCATTAAGGCTGATTGCTTACTGTCTGGTGGATGTTTCCCAAGTACACACACAGTTGTAATTGTTACATAGACAATATTCCTAACTTCAGGTACAGAAATGATACATGCACCCACATTGGACAAACATATTCAGTAAATCATAACTTATCCAGTGATACCTCACATGACCCATCTTGCATAAAGCATATCTTAGTTATGCCATACTCATAACAATATTTCTATGAAGAATATGGGGGTTTAACGTCACAGGATGGAGCATTGCTAGTATCCAGAAGAGCTGATGATGATACAGTTTCCTGCAAGGAACTCACTGAACACAGTCAAGGAGAAATCCACTGGAACATTCAAAGGGAAACATGGCACACAACAGCAAATAAGGAGCCTGGTTTGCACTCTGTGCTACTACCTCTGCCCTCAATTATCCAAAGACTTGAGAAAGGAGTTCCACTGCGGAGCTAAGGTTAGGGAGACAGAATCCTGCACAGATAGTATCTTTAATAGAAAAACTTAATCCCCATTTTACTGATAGGGAAACAGAATAAGTGGGGTTCAAGTGGCTTGCCTGAGTTCACATCAGAAGCCTGTAATAGACCAGGGAACTGAATTCAGATTTCCAGGCTAACCCATGCCTTATCCACAGCCTTCCTCCCTCCCTATTATGGTTCGCTTCTGTACTCGGGCCTGGATGTAATACATTGTCAGTGCTCTACGTTTCCTTTTTTACTTTTTACTGAGAATCTCAGAAAAGCAACATCACATGAAACAGCATTAATTAGCAACATTAGGGACCTGATCCTGATCCCAAGGAAGTCAATGGCAAAACTCCCATTCAGTTCAATGGTGCACGATGAAGTACTTAATATAATAAATGCTTTCTTTTGCGTCTGCCTTGGGCATGGCATTGATCTGTCGTGCCTCAGTTTCCCTATCTGTATATTAGGGATAAGTGATTCTTTGTAGAGAAAGTTCCTGTAGATTCTAGGAAGAAAAGTGTTATACAAATGTTAAGTATTTCATTCAATGATTATTATTACTCCTCTAGGATTTATTACAACCCATCTCTCCAAAAGACACACACACACTTTAAGCTGATCACTGAATGCCAAGCACTTTGTTCATGGAAACATTCCAGCTAAAGCACTTGAAAACGAAAGAGCCTGCCCTTTTCAACACACCGCTTCTCTGAAGGAGGCAGGGAATAGAACACCTCGATCTGGCATTCTGTGCTTGTGCTGCTGCCAGGCTTTCTTTGATATGTTTTAGCCACTGGGTTACATTTGTTCTTCCTGTGTTTTCCTGAGGTTTTATGAGAAGTGTAAACAATCTGAAAGCCAAAGATGTGCCAACAGGAAGTCAAATTCCCAGTTTTGCCATTGAGCACTAACACCCACTACTGCCCACTTGTTGGCAGTAACTGGATACACCATGCCAAATATTTGGGGTTACTAGTACTGGATTCAGACAGCAAATCATTTGGGGCAGGGATTTCTGCAGAATCAAGGCCAGATAGGGATAGACTGGTACTTTGCAATCTGCCCTGATGAAGGGGCAGAGCATAGTTGCACTGCCCAAGGAACAGAGCAGGGACAAAACTGTCATCTTGGTTTGTTCCCTGATTCCCCCTTGCTCCTTTCCTGGCTGGCTTACCTCTTCCTCAGTGCTGGCAGGTGCATGGAGGAGGGAAGGGAGACAGACATGATTCCACTTACTCCCCTCCACCCACCTCCTGCCACTTGCACAGGAAAGGGAGTAGCTTGTCAGGAGTTGCTTGCCTGGGAAGACTGCTCTCCCTGGGATGTGAGTAGCCCAGGCCTTACACCCCCTTACCTCTCCATGCTGGCAAATAGACCAGCGCATGATGGAGCCCACAGCAAACAGTCCCTTCCCCAAAGCACTTACACTCTGATTGAGGAACCAGGCTAGCAATCAAAGCTAAACAAACGAACAGGGGGTGCAGTGTGAAAGATGGGCTGACCATAATAAAAGCATTTTCTTTCTGAGATGGAATATGTGAACAACATGCAACTGAAATAAGCAGACCAGTAGCAGCAGGCTCAGGCTCACCACCTGTCTAGTTAGCCCACAGGCTTTACAAGTACACAATTGGTATAAAAATGTGCTAAATATATGGAGCAATTTAACAAGACATTGACAAATAAAGCAACACAAGGGCACCCTACAATGTAAAAAACCCAACCCTCCCCCAAGAAGCCTTTAGTCATTGTTCTGACATGATTTATGCATGGAATTCCAGCACAGGTAATACAAAGGTGAGTGTTTGCAGCTATTAAACAGGCTGCCCATGAGCATAGTTCAGCACAAAAGTATTTAAACAGAGGTGTTTCTGCAAATGAGATGCACAAGGAAAATTCAAATTCCAGCATTCAGTGGCCCCCAGTCTCCTCCCCGCCCCCATTAGGCAGTGGGTGGCCTAATAGGATTGAGCTGGGCTGGAATGTCATACACAAAGGAATATAAGGCAAAGACCTTTTTTCCCCCCCTTCTTACTGTGGTTTTTATGACTGGGATTTTCAAGAGAGACTGTGGGAGTTAGGTGCCAACTCTCACTGAACGTCAAACGGCAAAGCTGGTGTCATAAATATAAGGGAAGGGTAAACACCTTTAAATCCCTCCTGGCCAGAGGAAAAACCCTTTCACCTGTAAAGGGTTAAGAAGCTAGGATAACCTCACTGGCACTTGACTAAAATGACCAATGAGGAGACAAGATACTTTCAAAGCTGGAGGAGGGGGGAGGAACAAAAGGTTCTTTCTGGGTATGTTGTTTTTTTGCCGGGACCAGAGCTGGAATGCAGGTCAGAACTCCTGTAAAGGGCTAATAAGCAATCTAGTTAGATATGCGTTAGATTCTGTTTTGTTTAAATGGCTGATAAAATAAGTTGTGCTGAATGGAATGTATATTCCTGTTTTGGGGTCTTTTTGTAACTTAAGGTTTTGCCTAGAGTGATTCTCTACGTTTTGAATCTGATTACCCTGTAAGGTATTTACCATCCTGATTTTACAGAGGTGATTCTTTTACTTTTTCTTCAATTAAAATTCTTCTTTTAAGAACCTGATTGCTTTTTCATTGTTCTTAAGATCCAAGGGTTTGGGTCTGTGCTCACCTATGCAAATTGGTGAGGATTTTTATCAAGCCTTCCCCAGGAAAGGGGGTGTAGGGTTTGGGAGGATTTTGTTGGGATAGACATTTCCAAGCGGACTCTTTCCCTGTTATATATTTGTTAGACGCTTGGTGGTGGCAGCAATAAAGTCCAGGGGCAAAAGGTAAAATAGTTTGTACCTTGGGAAAGTTTTAACCTAAGATGGTAAAAATAAGCTTAGGGGGTTTTTCATGCAGGTCCCCACATCTGTACCCTAGAGTTCAGAGTGGGGAAGGAACCTTGACAGCTCGGGTGTCACGTTCCATGGAGAGGAGGCTGAATTCCATTTTCATTATGGCCCTAAAGAAGGCCAAAGTGCCTGGACTATGTACTTCCCTCAATTCACAGCATACCTCCAACAGATTTGAAGAAGTGATGGGTCAATTCGGGTGTCAACCTTGAGATATCTTAAAAGGACCTGATTTGCAGAGGGTGGGTGCTCAGCACTGGAATTCAGGCCCCGAGTGTCTCAAGTCAGGCACGCAAAATCACTTTTGAAAATCATGGCCATATTTTTTTTTTTTAAATAAAAGCCACAAAGATACATCAGGTAGACTGGCTGTTCAACACCTCTTAGCTGGATCATTTGCCCCTATACTGTATATTAGAGATGAAGGAAATCAAAAATACTGATACACCAGTGTAATTAAGAACAGAAATTGACCCTATGGGACAAATTCTAATGAGTTTATATAAGTGTAAATCTTTATCAAAGTTTATCAAAGTCTATGGAATTACTTCAGATTTGTATCAGGTTTTCTGATACAACAGCATCAGAATCTGGTGCAATGACTTGTGTGTGAAGAGGATCTGACGAAATCAGAACCTCCCATAAACTGAAGAGTGTAGTACACGGGGTGTATACCTCATTATTCTATAATGGTGCTTCTAAATAGTATAGATTTCAGTGACTTTACTACTGAACCCGATTCTGACATTTTTACTCAGCAGAACCTGCACTGAACTCACTAGTTTTGTCTGGGTAGGGACCTGACAACTAGACCCTTTCAGTCCAATTCATCTCTGCTGTAACTCCACTGAAGTGGGTTTAATTTTGCCCTCAGTTATAGGCTGGAAGGATGAGAGGAAGGATGATCCAGTGGTTATGGCACTAGCTTGAGACTTAGGGGACCCAGGAAAGATATGGACAAACTGGAAAGGGTTCAGAGGAAAGGACCAAAAATTATTAAAGGTTTAGAAAACCTGACCTCAGAGGTCAGGTTAAAAAGAAACAGGCCTGGTTAGTCTTCAGAAAAGAAAACTGAAGGGGACCAGTTAAGGGCTGTTGTAAAGAGGACTGTGACCAGTCATTCTCCGGATCCACTGAGGCCTGGTCTACACTGGGGGGGAATCGATCTAAGATACGCAACTTCAGTTACAAGAATAGTGTAGCTGAGTCGCCGTATCTTAGATCGAATTAGAATCATTTACTTCGCGTCCTCGCGGCACGGGATCGATGGCCGCCGCTCCCCCGTTGACTCTGCTTCCGTCTCTCGCCCTGGTGGAGTTCCGGAGTCGACAGCCGAGCGATCAGGGATCAATTTATCACGTCTACACTAGACGTGATAAATCGATTCCCGATAGATCGATCACTACCCACCGATCTGGCAAGTAGTGTAGACGTGGCCTCATGTTGAAAAGAAGTGATGGGCATAACTGCAGCAAGGGAGATTTAGATTAGATGTTAGGAAAACCTTTCGAACTCTAAGAGCGGTTAAGCTCTGGAATAGGCTTCCAAGGGAGGTTGTTAAGAACAGGTTGGACAAACACGTCAGGGATGGTCTAGGTTTACTTAGTCCTGCCTCAACTGATCTTGTGAGGTCCCTTTCAGCCCTGCATTTCTATGATACCCTGCTCTCCCATGGACTCTCTCTCTCTCTCTCTGTGACCTTGGCCAGGTATTGAGGGGCCTGAGGATGCAGATAGGTGCTTAGTGGGATTTTGGAAATGGGAATCAGGCACCTAGGCGATTTTGAAAATCCCACAAAATGCTAATCAGCGTCTTTAGGCCCCCAACATACCTTTAAAAATCTGGCCTTTATACTCTGTGCCTCAGTTGCCCATTTGAAATTTTTTAGGGTTCTGCAAATGAAAAAAGGTTGAAAACCACTGTGCTAGGTGCATTGTCTCTTTTGGTTGTGTAGTTTTGCAAAAGTATTTACCATAGAGCAGGTCTATCCACTCCTACGGTCTCTTCTGGAAATGTCAGCTTGTCACCAATGACATAAATTTGTAAATGCATTAGTCTGCTTTGCTTTTCAATGAGTTGTCATTCTGCAAGCAGTGCTAGCATTGAAGGAATTGATTGAAAGATGCACAGTCAAGCAAGATCATTCTCTCCCTGCTCTGAAAACCCATGGAAAGAGGGAGCTGAACAGAAAAAAACCCCACCCAAAGGAAATTGAGAAGGAAGTTAAACTTTAGTAGACGACTTCAGCTGAAGGTCTGCAAGGCTTAGATTTTTTTTTTCTCTGGGTACCTTTCCTGTCACAGGATGTAAAGACTAATCTGTTCTGTTAGAAACATTTTATATAGTGTATGTGCAAAGATGTATTTTGCTTTTTAAAAACCCACCACACTTTCTAAGAATCAGTGCTTCTCCAATAAAAAACTTTGAAAAATTTTAAATGATTTAATAAATTGTAAGTAATTTATTAATGGTTTTATAAGGGAGGGGCTCAAAGCAAAAACCAAAATGTCTATCGAAGCTACGTGTATGCTCCTGCCTCGTCACCACTAGAAAATCTAAGCATCTCATCATTTTTAATGTATTTATCCACACAACACTCCTGTCAGGCAGGGAAGTAAAACTATTCCCATTTTATAAACTAAGAACTGAAACATATGTGACTTGCCCACCAACACGCACGCAGTCTAGGGCAGAACAAGGAATAGAACCCAGATCTCAAGTCTTAGGCTAGTGTCCTAACCACGGGGCCATCCTGCCTCTCACGTCATTTCTGAATAGGGATTAAACCAGGGACCTGTAGGGCTTTGAGCACAATAAGCCTTCACAGTTGGACCCAAAGGACTCAGCCCTGCACCTGGGAACTGGAACTGACTCATACCCTGTGCATCGGGTGCAGAGGAGGAAGCATAACATACACGGAATGGTATGTTACACAAACAAGCCCATATTATGGGGAAGGATGAACAGAAGAGAAGGGACAGGAATTCCAGTCGAACTGTTAAAAGTGTTTTACAGGTATTTCACATCAATGACTAATTAACAGTCTGGAGAAAAGAGGTCTTGGTTAAAGAATCAACATCTTCACTTAAGGTGTTAGAACTGCCTAATGCCCATTCCCTGAGATAGCCAGTAGATCTTCCAGTAAAATCAGAGAAAGCCAGACTTAACATTCCCACTATATCTAATTTAAATATGGGGAGGGGAAAAATAAGTAGAGAACCTTTTACAGGTCTTCCTCATACATCATAAAGCAGCAAATGGGGTGCAAATCTAATTGTATCCTTTCAGATCACCTGAAAGAGAAATAACTGGGTGTGGCATACAAACTTCCTGCTCGCAGACATTTGGTGTATCTAAGAGTCAGGAGCTTTGCACAGGTGCGTGTTTGTTTCCAGGTTTATATTTTATAAGGGGTGCAACTTTGGTTTCTAGCCCTTGATGCAAAGCGTGCTATGGTATTGCACTAATTAGCCCTTTTCAGTACAACAGTGGCTTCATAACACAACCTGTTTTCTTTCTGCATAGCACTCTAGTCTGTTTCCTTCACTTGAACTTGCATGTCGTTTCTGCAGTAAAACAGCTGGATTTTACAGCTTTAGGCATTACTGAGAGCCTAGAAGGCCAGACTTCCCTTTCCTGTTTTGTAACCTGGTAATGAGCACATTTCCCCAAACTGTTAAATGGGTTATGAGACTGAACTAAACCGTCCTTAACTGTGGCTGAGCTGCATTCAGGGTAGCTGTGGAGGAAGAAAGGTGGTCATAAGCCACCTTTACTCCTCTGTTTCCCCAGTCCTGAGGCTCTTTGTGCAACTTAGAGCAGACTCAGAGATGCTCTAATTCACACTGTCTGCAGTGACCCCAAGAAGATTTATATCAACCCAGGGATTGCTGGAGTGCAAGGTGCTCTGTCCACACCTTTTATGCTGGGGGAGAGGAGAGGGTGGACAGCTGTATGCAAATCAGGAATTCCCCCACACTGGGGGGGATCATTGACTGGTTAGTTAAGCCAGTTTTTTGTCTTCTGTGCTGCCAGAACAGCTCAAAGGGGTTGTAGTGGGGGGAGGTGTGGAAGCATCTGTCCCAAAGTGTCTGTGGGTCCAGTCCTGTAACTGAAGTTGCATTAAAATCCACTTTGCTATAGTGACAAAGCTACTGGCATGAGTAAGGGTTGGAAGATTGTGCCCTTTTATCTTGTTCACTTAGAGAAACAGGCCTAGAAGTCAAATTTCATTTAGAACAATTGAGTTTCATCTTGACCCATATCACTGGGATAGATTCCAATCTCAATTAGATCGGTACAAATCAGGAGTAACAGCAGTGAGGTCAGTGGTGAACACTACACTAGCTGCAGATTGCTGGAGTGCAGCAAATCCTGGCCATGCCCCCTTCTACCGCAACGTGCCCCCATGCAGGAGGGCTGAGAGAGAATAACTATGCCAGCAGGGGATTACCCTTATACACAGGGAAAAGCCTCAGCTGCAGTTAAGGGCATTGTTACAGCTCCTTTGCAGCACTGGAGGAGTGCAAAGGAGCTGTACTGGGGCCAAGATCTGGCCCTTAGCTTCTTCAAGACAACTTCTGTTCTCAGTTACACAGGCAGTGCCTTTGAAGTCAATGGGCAATGAAACCACATAACAGAGCAGAATTTGACCAGCTCTGTCTTAGATGACCTATCTGTAGAATTCTAACTTGAGTGGGAAGCTAATATTCCTAAAAGGCTTTGAGAATCTCAGAGAAAAGGTGCTTTGTATGAAAGATTATAGGTATTAAACTCTTGGTTTTGTCAGTATTTGAACACGTATCACAAACACACAGGAAGCAGTAAACCAAATAAGAAGGTGCTATTTTTACACGGGGTCATCATCCTTCCCACTCCCTGCAACCACTCTCCCCCTGGCTAACTATAGCTCCACTATAAAGTCCAAAGTGCTTGCAGCAGCGTTCAAGATTAAACCCATACTATCAAGATGAAAGACTTCAGATGCTAATACAAAGGTTCCTGCTTGAAAACCTGCATCCCCTGAAGAACCGAATAAAACCCAGAGGAAGTGGAGCATGATAGCACTGAGCTTTCAGGCAGACTGCCTCAGCATTACTATGTCTAGTGGTGTTATCCTTCTCACAGTGACAAAATCAAATGGGGAAGAGAAACAGAACAAAGGGTAAAATTAGAACTGAGGTGTAACCAATGAGATCCTAAGACAGGAAAGCAAAGAGCATGTGTTGTACTTATTTGACCAGATTGGCAAGTGTTGATATGGTCTACACCATTCATTAAATGATCCATTGTACCAGTGTATCATGTCTGGTGTATTATCTAAACAATATGATTTATATTGTGGTAACGCATACAAGCTCCAATTATGGGCCCGGATTCATTGCTCTAGGCTCTGCACAAACAGAGCAAAAGATGTTCCCTACCCACAAGATCAGAGTATAAGACAAGAGACAACAGGTGGATTCAGACAGATATGTTGTCAATCATTCCTTGATAGCCTAGGCCTAACCATTGCCAAGGATTTTTTTGTAGGCAGCACAGCACAGGAGAATTTTTATATTGACCATTCATATGAATTGGCATTTCAAAGATGGGGACCCAGTTCATCAAGAAGTTCTTCAGCAAGGGGACTGGATTCCCAGGGGAACGGTATGCAGCCTTTCACCTTTTGGTCACAAAGTTGAATCTCACAACTCTGCAGTGGCCTATTATATAAAAATGAATGGTTTTATGAAGGCAGCCATGATTGCCGACAAGAGGCTAGTTATCGTAAGAGTTTGAAAAGGTATAAAGGCTGAACTAGAGGTGCAAGGATGAGATCAGCTGGTAAAAACACAGTTGCAGAGTAGTGTGGGGAAGCCTGCATTGCAGCTGTCCATGCTTCGTCTGTTCTGTGGATGAAGAGTGGATGTCATTTTCAACGGCTATTCATCTAGTGTTCTCAGGAGTGCTACAATCACTGAAATTACAAGCTAAAATTCTTTGGTAACTTCAGGAAATTTCCCACCACCATTTGTAGGGATGGGCCTGAAACTCACCCCCAGATTTCAACATACCCAGCTCTGAATCTGGGCCCATCACTGATTTTTTTAGAGACAAAAAGGTAGAATGAGCTAAGCTCATTTATCAAAATTAATTCATATAACGTCCTTCTCTCCTGCATGAGAAAAAGCCCACAGGTACGTATAAGAGACGGTAGACAAATCTTTAGCTGGCATAAATTGCCAATGATTTCAGTGGCATTACACCAATTTGCACCAGCTGAGTATTTGACCTGGAAAGCCCAATGAGAGGGGAAGCAACCTAACAAAGTGAGTACATTTCTGAAAATCCAAACCAATGCCAACAGACGCTGATGGCAAGACTCCCATTGATTGAATGGATGCTGGCTCAAACCCATATTCCATGCCACAGAATAAGGAAGTGTCTAGCCAGGCAACATCTGAAACACTTGGCAACTCCACCTGCCTTTGCTAGACTCATCGGCCAAATTCAGCCCCCAGTTATGCTGTATCCTGAGCAACTCTCTCCTTGTTTCCAACATATGGAACTTAGCACATGCTTCTCCATCACCCCTCAGAAATGGGAATCCCCAAAGCCCTGGCAGACATCTACTTAATCCCAATATATTCCAATGGCCAGACAACCACACAGTTTATCTGCCACGTACTAGCCGAGTGATGATGCAGATAATGACCTCCTATGTATTATATGTTAGGGATTCAGGGAATGAGGACCTCCTGTCCCCTTTCTTATCCTGGTTAGGGCAGAGGAGGTGCCTCTTACCCTTTCTGTCCCATGTTAATAGGTTTGTGAGGGTTCTCTTTTTAACACCATAGAAACAGAGCTATGGGAACTAGATTGTGTATTTCACACCATCCCTGCTGTGGTGGGTGTGTATCAAGCCATATTGCCCCCCCTCCTCCCCGATACATACACACCCTGCTGTGGTGTGTGTATGAAGCCATATTGCCCCCGATAAAGGCACACTCTGACAGGGCGGGTGTGTGAAGCCATACTAACCCCCTGATACCCACACAGCTGCTGTGGTGGGTGTGTGGAGCCATATGGCCCCCCAATACACCCACACTGTGCCATGGTGGGTGTGTGGAACCATGCTGACCCTGGGAGAGCACTGAAGTGGAGCGTACTCACTGAGGCCCCATCTCTCCCAGCACTGCTCCGAGCACACACTGCATCATCCATTACTATGGCTCCACAGGCCATAGCCCTGCTTTCTTTTCGCCCCCTTTTAGGGAATTTGATCACTGGTGGAGGGATGGGAGGAAGAGCCCAGCCGTGCTCACAGACTGCTTTTTTGTGGCCAGTATAATGGCCATTCACATGGGAGGGAGGCTCCTTTCACACCTCTCCCACCCTCACTCAAGGGCCACTCACAATCTGGAGCTTGGGCAAGACATAGTGGCCCTGATTCTCCTCTCATATTTGGTTTTACACCAGCCTAAAATCATTCACTTCAATTGCACTGTTCCTGTTTTACACAAACATCCCTGAAAGCAGAAACTTCCACGTCACATGCTTTACAGCATTCCCTGCTAACATTTTTATCTTGCACTTAATACACAAAACTCTGCATCTGCGCTGTGCAGGAAGAGGCCCTCAAAAGATGCCCAACTAATAAGCCAATTCACTGGCATGGCCCAGCCGATTTGTGCCACTTGTGTGAAGCAAAGCCACCTATAATCCTGATTACACTGGGTTTATGGCTGCTTTGCATCACCAGACCTGCACAAAGCAGCTGGAGTACACCACTGAATCTGGATCAACGTACATGACTGTATTTTATTAGCTATGCTGTGCCCTCCACCCTGGTCAATCTATTCCACTAACTGTGAGAGGGTCATTTTACTAATTGCATCAGTCGACTGCCACTCTGGACGTACTCAACAAACCTACTTAGTCAAACAATTAATAGTAGCTATAGATCTGGAGAATAGTTATAAGTCACTATAACGGATTATTAGCAATGTGATTTTCCCCATTTAACTGGCCGTGCAAACTAGAGAATATGAGCTCACCTTACACTGTCTAGTCTGCATCGTGTTATACAGCATGTGCACAGCTAGCTGCAGGTTTTGGTTTTTCTTTCACATCGCTGCACACAGACCTGTGTGTAGCTTGCTCCCAAATTCACCTTGTTCCGACAGCTGCATCGGGACAGAGAATGAATGATAGCGAAAAGTTAAAGGTTACTTTAAAAAAAATAGGAGCAAATTCATTCAGAGAAGTGCGGTTGACATAATGGATGAGAGGAAGTACTGAACAATTTCTCTTAAAGCCACGCTGGCCAGCACAAAGGAAACCCTCTTATCATGGAATTTCACAATGCTTCCTATGGTCTGAAAGCGTGCCAAGCCATGACCATGCAAAGGACTGCAAAGAGAAAAAAACCCTCAGTCATAGAGCATGTTTCCATTTTCCTTTCCAGCTAATCCTCCTCCTTTCTTTCTCCCCCACCCCTTCATAAATAGTTTTGTAGAGAAATTGGCATTTATCTCAATTTTAAATGAGATTCTCTTTTATTGTCTATTGTATGTCTTTGGGTTTTTACACAGCAGAACAAAAAGTGTCTTAAGATAGCTTGTGAACCACTCTAGCTTTGTGCTGGCTCTGCACAGAGGGGCATTTCGCTCAATGTGTATGTAACATGCAATTGCACTAGACTACAGACTAAGGTCACTATGGCGTTTAAATACTTTTAGTGAGTGACTGATCTTCCAAATGCAAACAAAAGGGATTTCCTAGGACTTATGTGTTGGTTGTACTCATGAAAACAACCTTTTCAAACCGGCTGCCCCAACCACTACTCTCTCCTCATTCAACCCCTGCTGAATATCCTTGTCATAAATATAAAGGGAAGGGTAAACCCCTTTGAAATCCCTCCTGGCCAGGGGAAAGCTCCTCTCACCTGTAAAGGGTTAAGAAGCTAAAGGTAACCTCGCTGGCACCTGACCAAAATGACCAATGAGGAGACAAGATACTTTCAAAAGCTGGGAGGAGGGAGAGAAACAAAGGGTCTGGGTCTGTCTGTAGTCGTCTTGGCCAGGGACAGAACAGGAATGGAGTCTTAGAACTTTTAGTAAGTAATCTAGCTAGGTATGTGTTAGATTATGATTTCTTTAAATGGCTGAGAAAAGAATTGTGCTGAATAGAATAACTATTTCTGTCTGTGTATCTTTTTTGTAACTTAAGGTTTTGCCTAGAGGGGTTCTCTATGTTTTTGAATCTAATTACCCTGTAAGATATCTACCATCCTGATTTTACAGGGGGGATTTCTTTATTTCTATTTACTTCTATTTTTTATTAAAAGTCTTCTTGTAAAACACTGAATGCTTTTTCATTGTTCTCAGATCCAAGGGTTTGGGTCTGTGGTCACCTATGCAAATTGGTGAGGCTTTTTATCCAACATTTCCCAGGAAAGGGGGGGTGCAAGTGTTGGGAGGATTGTTCATTGTTCTTAAGATCCAAGGGTCTGGGTCTGTAGTCACCTAGGCAAATTGGTGAGGCTTTTTACCAAACCTTGTCCAGGAAGTGGGGTGCAAGGTTTTGGGAAGTATTTTGGGGGGAAGGACGCGTCCAAACCGCTCTTCCCCAGTAACCAGTATTAGTTTGGTGGTGGTAGCGGCCAGTCCAAGGATAACGGATGTAATATTTTGTACCTTGGGGAAGTTTTGACCTAAGCTGGTAAAGATAAGCTTAGGAGGTTTTTCATGCAGGTCCCCACATCTGTACCCTAGAGTTCAGAGTGGGGGAGGAACCGTGACAATCCTCTTCTATCACAAAGCTCTCAAGAAATAAGTCAGCATCAATCGATAGACATCTCTATTCACATCTGGTGTTCTGAGAAATAGGTGGCCATTTTTGCCAAAATGTTAAAAAAACAAATAAGAACATCTGAAGGAGACACCTGACAGAAAATTTCAGCCCAAACAGCTGAACTGAAAACATGATCTTACAGTAGAAAGTGTTAAGTGACCTCACCGATAGGCATTGCTACCTGAACCATGTATAATAGAACTCCCTTTCTCCTACCCGTTGTCTGTCTTGTCTATTTAACTTTCCGAGGGAGGGATTGTTCCTTACTATGTGTGTATACATTGCCTGGCACAATGGGCCTCTGATCTTGGTGTGGCCCTCTAGGCTCTGCTGCCGTACAAAGATGAAAATAATAGTGAATGTTGGATGTGTGAAAGTTTGTTTTTATTTTGGTTTGGTTTGCTCTCCCTGGTAGTACTTAGTAATATTTTAATTCCTCTCTTCAGAACACAATGATGGAGCTTCCAGGATAAGATGTAGCCTAGCTTGTACCCCCTGCAAAATAGGGGTGATATCTACTTACCTACCTCACAGCAGGCTGTGATGTTTTGTGAAGTAGATGTGAAAGGTTCGATAGATATTGGCATTATTACTAGAGTGATGCACAGTAGAGTTGCCTAATCAGATGACTCACAATCTCAGACCTCCTGCATTTCAGTTACAGCTCTGATAGACTCCCCCTGAGATCATGGGTAAGTCACTTGTGGCTTATTCTATTCACTCTGAAGTCAATATCATATTCTAATCTCTCTGCCTTAATTCTTCCACCTAGAAAATGAAGCTAATCATATTTCTCTGAGGCATTAATGTTTCTCAAGTGCTTGGAAGATGCACAGTCCTAGCTGTATGTTTAGTATTATCTGTGTTAGAGCATTTCTCCAGCTTAGGAGCACAATCTATCCAAGTGAAGCAGACATCTCTACTGCTGTACAGACCCTGCTTTCAGCCTTTGCCATGAGTCATTTTAAAGCTAACTTATTGGACAGTCCTCTCCCAAGTTATTTTTAGTGTTTAGCAACTCTTCTAGTTCATTGCTGCAAACTTAGCAAATTTCCACAGACTTCTCAGAACAGAGGCAGTAAACATGAAGGGAAAAAAAAAAAGGAACAAAATCAGAGCTCACAACACAGATTCTACTCAGCAACACAGAACAGAATGAGGCGTTCCCTACATGAAGGACAGCAAACAGGTGTCAGGGATCGTCCTTACATCTTTCCCTTAGCAAATTGCTAAATGGGAAAGGGATTGTGGGAGGGGAGGAAGATGTCAATAGAATGAGAGATAAGACATCCTGCTACCTGATGCACTGAGCTTCCATGGAAATTAATAGGAGTTTTGGCTATAGATCAATAGCAGGATATAGCCCAGACAAAGATTCATCAAGGGATAGTCAAATACCTGACTTGCAATGCACATTTCAAAATGTGGGCCCCAGCCAGCTCAACTGTTATTTTGAAAAAGTTGCACTATCATCAGAAGCATATAAAGAGACAGTAAGTCTGGTCCAGCCACAAACTATTGACTTTACTGAAGGTGCTTTTTCAAGCCGTTAATACACTCTTGCTACCCATCACAGCATCTTCTGCAATTAAAACACACTTTCATTCCTGGTTTCATTGTCCAAAGACAAACTCCAGTTATGAACATGAGATCACACTTGTTAAACCTGGCAGCTTCATGAGAGGATGGATGGGCTTGTGATTGATTTGGACTCAGCTGCTACCAGGTTCAGCTCCAGACTCTGACACAGCCTCCCTGTGAGTCCTTGTCCAAGTCATTTGGCTGCTCTATGACTCAGTTTCCCCAATTTGTAAAATCTGTTGGCTACCTTGTCTATTTCAGTTGTAAGCTCTTTGGGGTAAGATCTGTCTCATTATTTATTTGTGCAGTGACTAGCACAACCGGGGCCCCTTTGCAGCTGATGACCTTTTAGTGTAACTGTAACAAATAAATAATAAGCATGCAGAGATTAGGGTTGCCAGCCCTCCAGGACTGTCCTGAAGTCCCCAGGAATTAAAGCTTATTCCTGGAGGTTTCATCCCATGACATATGACCAACCTTGGCAGAGATGTAATTGTATAAAAAGCTGAGAGAGAGCAGGCATGAAAGCACGTGAATTCTGTAGCCACACTGAGGGAGGGGAATACCAACAAGACATTGAAAGAAGACAAGGTCACACATTCTCTACAGTAGTTGCACCTGTGCTGCAAGTATCCCATGTGAACCTGACTCCTTCAACTCAAATAGTGCACTTATGAGAGTATATGCAAGGAATCACATTGAGAAGTATTTACTATATACCTGGCATACCCATCATACAGATATAACCCCCCTTTCTATTTCTTATTTCATGGGGCTCAGCCAAAATCCTTATTGTTGTAAGTACAGCTGCTGTTTCTACTTTTCCCAGACCAGGTGGCAGTACAGACAGCGTCAGTGGCTGCAAACTAGTAATTGCTATTTCAGTACAGTGCAGGAAGTTGTTAACCATGCTCAGTAGCTGGTGTGGAAGAGTTCATTAAGGGCCAACATTCCCGAATTCACACACAGACACTCTGCCCCTTAGTGAGAAACTGGCCAATCAGTAGCGAGTTCTGTCAAGGGCACAAAACTGGCCGCCACTTGGAGTGCCAGTCAGATCCAACCCAGTCTTGCAGGGAGACTATAATGCGGCCCGAGGTAACCCAGACTGAATCTGTGGGTTGGATCTCAAGGCAGCTGCCTGTAGTTCTACAGAAGGCAGTGAAATGGAGACAGGGAAAATACTGTAAAGGAGGAATCGCAGAGTGGAGCCCAAACGTCTTCATGACGTACATTGCACCATTGAACCAAAGACACTGTGTGAGCCTAACAGCTACAGGAACCGTCAGGATTTTTTTCCTATTTGAAGTTGTGTATGTGCTCAACAGTGTGGATGCTGAAAGAACTGGTTATGTAATACAGCTAACTGTTTTATTGAACCGTCAATATAATATGCAGGGTGAGCCTACGTGAAAGCAGATCCCCCAATGTCAGAAGTCCATATATAAGTGTGTAAGCCAGGGAGTCCACTCACCAGCTGTGCATCTAAGAACTCCCAGCAACCACAGGAGTTCAGTCCCTTTTCTTCAGGGTCTAAGTTTTATTTGTCCTTAACAAAACAGCTCAGTATAAGTGCCTTGTCTAAACCTCATCCTTTCCGCTGAACCAAGGAACTCTCTGCTCCCTTCTTGTCCCTAGTCTGCTCCCTGACCTCAGGCTGCCCTTTATTTGTCACCGGTTTCTACTATGTGACCCCAGGACTTATTCCCTTCACCTGGGAAGCTGGGCTTAGCCTGGCAAAAGGAGCAGCTGAATCCCAACCCCCTTAAAAAGCCAGCTCACCCTGACAAATAGATGTTAGGTGTCTCCATTTTGGGATGCCCAACTGCAGACATTATGGAAGTGCTCAGCACTCTCTGAAAACCAGGTCCCTTTAAGTTGTTTTATGTTGAGCAGCCAAAAACCACCAGTCACTTTTGAAAATGTATTCCTTTATCATTAAGCTTTAGATTATCCTCAGATCTGAGATACCAACAGGTGAGATAAAATTGTCATGTATCAGCTAGATGAGTGTTTATTTATATGATCCAAGACATGTTCCCTCAATTAAATTGTACTTTGGAAGTTCATTATCTGTCTTCTAAATTAATCAGCCATGGAAAGCACCTGCAGCAGTCTTGCTTCCACGAAACGTACTGTGAGTTTCCTGTTGACTTCAACTGGAGAGAGTACCTGGGCGCAAAATGTCTGTTGGAACAATAAACCATTTTTTGCCTGTTTTGGGGCATTGCTATTCAGTGAGAACACAGCAGGGGCCTGGGACCAGAGTCACAAAGTGATGGAGGTGCCTTAGTCCCAGTCATAGTCACCTAAGTCTAGGGTTTAGGTGCGTAGGTCCATCCCAGGTTTAGGCTCCACTGCGATCCACAAAACTCCCGCCAAACTCCGTAGGCAACTAAACTCACTTGATGCCTAAGTTTTCAGGATAAACGTTCCCTTGGTACCTAAGTGTCTGCTTCTTAGCATGTATGTTGCTGCCTCCCTCTGGCATCTGGATGCCTATCTCCTGGCTAAGCCCCAGAGTGAGTCACAAACCAGCTGAAGATAGGCATTCATTTACCTAATTCACTTGCAGGGCCTGATCCAATAGTCATTCTCAGAGGCCACCCATCAGATCAGGCCCCATTTGAAAGCTGGCTCAAGGAGGAGGAGCTGCTGCCTATTGCGTATCTTTTAGTCCAGTGGTTAGAGCACTCATCTGAGATGTTGGAGACCCAGGTTCAAGTCCCTTCTCAGCCCCAGGAAGAGTCTTCCACCTCTCAGGCAAGTGCTCTAACCCCTAGGCTATGGGATAATCTTAGGTGGGACTCCTTCAGTCTCTCCCGTTGAAGTTGTTCCGTTGTGTACAAAAAATTAAAGAGCGATTGGAGCACGGCAACTGGACCCTGGCTGCCTTAGTCACCAGACTAGAGTCATTCTCTCTCACTCTCTGGCCCAATTACTTTTTAATTATTTAATACGCAATGGAACAGCTTCAACAGGAGAGACTGAGTGAGCCCCCACATAAGAATATCCCCTAGTTCAATGGATAGAGCACGCACCTAAGAGGTGGGGGAGACCACTGTTCAGACCCTTTCTTCCCCTCTGCGAGAGGGGGGAATTGAATTCAGGTAAGTGCTCTAACCACTGGGCTAAAAGTTATAAAGTGGGCACCACCTGCTCCAACCAGTTCGTGCAGAGTAAGGCAGGGGCCCATCCCCTTCTCACAACAAGCATCTTAGGCATCTAAGCTGCTTAGCTCCAAAATGGGTTCCCGATTGTACATTGCAAGCAGAGACAGGCATCTCCTTGCAGACCAGACTCAGGCTCCTATCTCTGAGAGAGGGGCAAGGCTTAAGACCCATCCCTCACCTCAGCATCTCTCATTGGATAGTTTAGGTGGCTTTCATACTAGCTGTCAAGGTTCCTCCCCCACTCTGAACTCTAGGGTACAGATGTGGGGACCTGCATGGAAAACCTGCTAAGCTTATCTTTACCAGCTTAGGTCAAAACTTCCCCAAGGTACAAAATATTACATCCGTTATCCTTGGACTGGCCGCTACCACCACCAAACTAATACTGGTTACTGGGGAAGAGCTGTTTGGACGTGTCCTTCCCCCCAAAATACTTCCCAAAACCTTGCACCCCACTTCCTGGACAAGGTTTGGTAAAAAGCCTCACCAATTTGCCTAGGTGACTACAGACCCAGACCCTTGGATCTTAAGAACAATGAACAATCCTCCCAACACTTGCACCCCCCCTTTCCTGGGAAATGTTGGATAAAAAGCCTCACCAATTTGCATAGGTGACCACAGACCCAAACCCTTGGATCTGAGAACAATGAAAAAGCATTCAGTTTTTTACAAGAGGACTTTTAATAAAAAATAGAAGTAAATAGAAATAAAGAAATCCCCCCTGTAAAATCAGGATGGTAGATATCTTACAGGGTAATTAGATTCAAAAACATAGAGAACCCCTCTAGGCAAAACCTTAAGTTACAAAAAAGATACACAGACAGAAATAGTTATTCTATTCAGCACAATTCTTTTCTCAGCCATTTAAAGAAATCATAATCTAACACATACCGAGCTAGATTACTTACTAAAAGTTCTAAGACTCCATTCCTGTTCTGTCCCTGGCCAAGATGACTACAGACAGACCCAGACCCTTTGTTTCTCTCCCTCCTCCCAGCTTTTGAAAGTATCTTGTCTCCTCATTGGTCATTTTGGTCAGGTGCCAGCGAGGTTACCTTTAGCTTCTTAACCCTTTACAGGTGAGAGGAGCTTTCCCCTGGCCAGGAGGGATTTCAAAGGGGTTTACCCTTCCCTTTATATTTATGACACGCCCCCCAAATCTCAGCTAGGGTGAAACACTGGCTGGGATTTCTTCCTGGAGCTCTAGGAAAAACAGAGTTAAGACACATGCATCTCTAAATATACTACCAAGTACATAAAGACTAACAATATTTTCCACATCTCAAGGACGATTTTAACCAGTTGATTCTGGGAAACTTTCATGGGAGAGTGCATCAGCCACTTTGTTAGAAGCTCCTGAGATGTGTTGGATGTCGAAATCAAAATCTTGGAGAGCTAAACTCCACCGAAGAAGTTTTTTGTTAGTTTCTTTGACGGTGTGAAGCCACTTTAGTGCAGCATGGTCGGTTTGCAGGTGGAAACGCCGTCCCCAAACATATGGGCGGTAGCTTTTCCAGAGCGTAGACAATGGCATAACATTCTTTTTCAGTGACTGACCAGTTGCTTTCCCTCTCAGACAGTTTTTTGCTGAGAAACACTACAGGGTGGAATTCTTGATCAGGTCCTTTCTGCATTAAAACTGCTCCCACACCACGCTCGGATGCATCTGTGGTTACTAGGAACGGTTTGTCAAAGTCTGGGGCCCTTAGTACAGGGTCACACATGAGTGTCGCTTTAAGCTTGTTAAAGGCCTTCTGACACTTTCCGGTCCACTGAACAGCATTTGGCTGTTTCTTTTTGGTTAGGTCTGTCAGTGGGGCAGCGATTTGGCTGTAGTGCGGTACAAATCGTCTGTAATAACCGGCCAAGCCTAAGAAGGATTGAACCTGTTTCTTTGACTTTGGGACAGGCCACTTTTGGATAGCATCCACTTTGGCCTGTAGGGGGCTGATAGTTCCTTGACCCACCTGGTGTCCAAGGTAAGTCACTCTGTTTAGGCCTATTTGACACTTCTTAGCCTTGTTAGTCCTGCCTCCCTTATGCGCTCAAGGACTTTTTGTAGATGTTCCAGGTGGTCTGCCCAGGAATCCGAAAATATGGCCACATCGTCAAGGTAGGCGACTGCATATTCTCCTAATCCTGCTAGGAGACCATCTACAAGTCTTTGGAAAGTGGCGGGTGCATTTCGCAGCCCGAAAGGGAGTACATTAAATTCATACAGCCCGAGATGTGTGATGAAGGCTGACCTTTCCTTGGCAGATTCATCTAGCGGTACCTGCCAGTACCCCTTGGTTAAGTCCAAGGTAGAGATGAACTGGGCCCGTCCCAGTTTCTCTAATAGTTCATCAGTGCGTGGCATTGGATAGTTGTCTGGGCGAGTTACAGCATTTAGCTTACGGTAGTCCACGCAAAAACGTATTTCCCCATCTGGTTTGGGAACTAGAACCACTGGAGATGCCCATGCACTTTCAGAGGGGCGGATTACACCCATCTGTAACATATCCTGGATCTCCCGTTCTATAGCAGTTTTAGCTTGCGGAGACACCCGGTAAGGGTGGACCCTAATTGGGTGAGCATTACCTGTGTCAATGGAGTGGTATGCCCGTTCAGTCAGTCCTGGGGTGGCTGAGAACGTTGGCGCGTAGCTAGTGCACAGCTCCTGGATCTGCTGTCGCTGCATACGCCCAAGGGTCATGGAGAGGTTCACCTCTTCCACACCACCAGCACATTTCCCTTCGTAATAGACACCTTCAGGCCACTCAGCGTCGTCTCCTCCCTGGGCTGTAAACTGACAAACCTTTAATTCTCTGGAATAAAAGGGCTTTAGAGAATTAATATGATACACCTTAGGCTTTCGGTTGGAGGTGGGGAATGCTATGAGATAATTAACAGCTCCCAGGCGCTCCTGGACCACGAATGGCCCTTCCCACGATGCTTCCATTTTATGGGCCTGGAGCGCCTTTAAGACCATGACCTGGTCTCCTACTTTGAAGGAACGCTCTCTGGCATGTTTATCATACCAGGCTTTTTGCTCTTTTTGAGCATCCTGTAAGTTTTCTCTAGCAAGGGCCAAAGAGGTTCGGAGGGTGTTTTGTAGGTTGGTTACAAAGTCCAGAATGTTAGTTCCTGGAGAAGGTGTAAATCCCTCCCATTGCTGCTTCACCAACTGCAATGGCCCCTTAACCTCACGGCCATATACAAGCTCAAATGGGGAAAACCCTAAACTGGGATGTGGTACAGCTCTGTAGGCAAAGAGCAACTGCGGCAATACTAGGTCCCAATCATTGGAGTGCTCATTTACGAATTTACGTATCATGGCCCCCAAAGTTCCATTAAACTTCTCCACCATGCCATTTGTTTGATGATGGTAAGGAGTGGCAACCAAGTGATTTACCCCATGAGCTTCCCAAAGGTTTTTCATAGTTCCTGCCAGGAAATTAGTCCCTGCATCTGTGAGGATGTCGGAGGGCCAACCTACCCTGGCAAAAATGTCTGCTAGTGCCTGGCACACACTTTTAGCCCTGGTGTTGCTTAGAGCTACTGCTTCCGGCCATCGGGTGGCAAAATCCATGAAAGTCAGTATGTACTGCTTTCCTCTGGGTGTCTTTTTCGGAAAAGGACCCAGAATATCCACAGCTACTCGCTGAAATGGAACTTCAATGATGGGGAGTGGCTGGAGAGGGGCTTTGACCTGGTCTTGGGGTTTTCCCACTCTTTGGCACACCTCACAAGACTGGACATAGGTAGAAACATCCTTGCCCATTCCCTCCCAGTGGAATGACCCCCCCAAACGGTCTTTGGTCCTGTTCACCCCAGCATGGCCACTAGGGTGATCGTGGGCTAAGCTCAAGAGCTTGGCCCGGTATTTAGTTGGAACTACCAACTGTCTCTGAGGATGCCAGTCTTCCTGGTGTCCACCAGAAAGAGTTTCCTTGTATAAAAGTCCTCTTTCTATAACAAACCTGGATCGATTAGAAGAGCTGAGAGGCGGTGGGTTGCTCCGTGCCGCCGTCCAAGCTCTCTGGAGGCTTTCATCTGCTTCCTGTTCGGTCTGGAACTGTTCCCTTGATGCTGGAGACATCAGTTCCTCATGGGATTGTGGACCTAGGCTTGGTCCCTCTGGAAGCGATATAGGGGATGGAGCTGTTTCTGTTGACTGTGAACCGCTCTCCGCTGGTGCACTATGTTGGGATTCAGGCTCCGGCTGAGCCTCTTGTGTAGGGTTATCGGCTGCTGCCAGTTCAGGTTCGGTGGGGCCCTCTGGTGTTGAGGTTGCAAGTACTGGATTCAGTGCTGACACGGGGTCTGGTGTTGGTTGTTCGGCTGGTTCCGGTTCTGGGACTGGTTCCGTCTGGGTCTCTGGGACTGGATCCACTACTGCTGTTGCAGACATTGGCCTGGGGTCCAGGTCCATCACCTGTGACCGGGTCCTGATAGAAGTTTCCAGAACAGAGCTAGGCCTCACGGCTTGTTTAGCCTGGCTGCGGGTGACTGTTCCCACCCTCTTGGCCTGCTTCACGTGATTGGCCAAGTCCTCCCCCAACAGCATGGGGATGGGATAATCATCATAGACTGCAAAAGTCCACATTCCTGACCAGCCCTTGTACTGGACAGGCAACTTGGCTGTAGGCAAATTGAAAGAGTTGGACTTGAAGGGTTGAATCGTCACTTGGATCTCTGGGTTGATTAAATTGGGGTCCACTAAGGAAGCATGGATAGCTGACACTTGTGCTCCGGTGTCCCTCCACGCGGTGACCTTCTTCCCGCCCACACTCACAGTTTCCCTCCGCTCCAAGGGTATCTGGGAGGTATCTGGGCCTGTGGACCTCTGGTGTGATTCCGGTGCAATGAACTGTAATCTGTTGGGGTTCTTGGGGCAGTTGGCCTTTACATGCCCCAGCTCGTTACATTTAAAACATCGTCCAGCTGACGGGTCACCGGGGCGAGGTGGGTTGCTGGAGAACGGGGTGGTGGGACGATAAGGGGTCTGGAGGGTTCTTTGGGAGGTAGGTGGGGCTTTGGGCGGCCCCCGGTAATAGGGTGTGGTCTGGGGTGGTCCCTTCTGGTCTCCGCTCCAACTGCGACCAGTTTTCTTCTTCTCTGCCACCTCCACCCATCTGGCTCCAATCTCTCCTGCCTCAATTACAGTTTTGGGTTTCCCATCTAGGATGTATCTTTCTATTTCCTCAGGAACACCCTCTAAGAATTGTTCCATTTGCATTAGGAAGGGCAAATTTACTGGAGATTCAACACTTGCTCCTGATATCCAGGCATCCCAATGTTTCACAATGTGGTAGGCATGTCGGGTAAATGACATGTCTGGTTTCCACCTTAGGGCTCGGAACCTCCGACGAGACTGCTCGGGTGTTATCCCCATTCTGACTCTCGCCTTGGATTTAAATAGTTCATACTTGTTCATGTGTTCTTTCGGCATTTCAGCTGCCACCTCAGCTAAGGGTCCACTGAGCTGCGGCCTCAGCTCTACCATGTATTGGTCAGTAGAGATGTTGTACCCAAGGCAGGCCCTTTCGAAGTTTTCTAAGAAGGCCTCAGTATCATCACCTGCCTTGTAGGTGGGGAACTTTCTGGGATGGGAAGTGGTACCTGGAGAAGGATTGCTAGGGTTTGTTGGTATATTCTGCTGGGCCTTTATCCTCTCCACCTCCTCCACATGCTTCCTCTCTTTTTCCTTCTCCTCCTCCACATTCTTCCTTGCCTCCATTTCCCTCTTGTGGGCAGCCTCCTGTACCTCCTTCTCCAGCCGCATGAGTTCTATCTGTCTTTCATGTTCCCTTTGTTTTTCCTCAGCTTGAAATTTGGCTAATTCCAGCTGTAGTCGAGCTGAGGATTTGGTCATTCTAACCTCTCTGTTTTTAACTAACTTTACACCCGAGGTTTAGAAATAAACAAACAAAACGTGGCTGTAAAATTTTGCTGTGCTGGAATAGAATACCTATTCTCTGATAGTGACTGTCAGCCTACAGAAAAAGACAATTCCCTTGTCTCTGCTCTGGGCCCAAATTAAAGCAAAAAACCTCCAACTACTTGGAAACCTGCTTACCCAGCCCAAAGAAAAAGCAAATAGGTAGAACACACACCCCCTATTTACTTTTAGGAAGAAAAGAAAAAAAAAACCTCTGGGTTGGAAGACTGTGAATTTCCCTGCAGGAGTTAAGTACCCTGCCTCCAGGCAAAGAAAACCTGCAATTCACAAGATAATCCCCTTTTGTCTCTGCTTGGCCACAAAGCAGAGAAAAAACAATCTGCTTTCAGTTTCAACTGCTTTCTGGACTTCCTTTCCTAAGGAAAAAAAAATTTCTTTTTAAAATCTGTATTTCTAGTTCAAAAAATCTCAACTGGATCTCAAAATGATTTCAGGTTAATCCCACCACTGTGCCAAGGGAAGGGTAAACCCCTTTGAAATCCCTCCTGGCCAGGGAAAAGCCCCGGTGTCTAGCTCCCTTGCTGGGTCCCAAGGCCGTAGACTCCGTCAGCCAGATGGTTGGGGATGTGGACAGGCTCCCACTCCTGACCCCAACCTATATGTCTGTGTGGAGTTTCCTGGGGCCAGGCCCCTCGGACCTCCAGTGGGAGCAGAAGGTGATGGTCAATGGGAAGACATTCTTGGGGTGGCCAAAGGGCATGGGCTGCATAAACCTTCCCACATGCGGCCTGCGAGTGCTATCGACCACCCCTGACCTAAGGGAGGGCGTGAAACTGGAAGGGCCTGGTGTAACTCCTACCAAGGAATGGGAGAGAGGCTGGGGCATCCATGGGAACGTTGGTGGCTTCGAACTTCCCCAGGTCACCGGCTAAAGTGACCCCGCTCAGTTCGATCTCGAAGGGGGGAGAGATGTGACGAAGTGGGACTGTTCTTAATGTTTCCTCTGAATAGTGTGGGGGTGCCTCAGTTTCCCCTAGGCAGTTCTTAAGTATCTAGGGGGTGGAGTAAGGGTGTATGATCATTGCAGAGCCCTAGAGGGCAGGTGTGTGCAGGAGTCTGGACACAGAGAATGGCCCACACCCTGTTTCCTGGCAACTGATGGCCTGGGCCCTTCCCCCCCTGCAAGGTGAGAGCTGAAGGGTTGGAGAACAAAGGAATCAGGTGACCACCTGGCCCGGGAAAAGAACAAAGCCCAGAGGAGGAGGGGGTTTTCAGTTTGGGGCTGGCTGGGACATGGAGTGAAGTGCAGACGTGGTTGTCTGGCTCACTGCCCCACAAAATGGACCCAGCTGAGGGGTCCCGTTCTCTGCACCTGCAAGCTCTGTTTTAGACCATGTTCCTGTCGTCTAATAAACCTTCTGTTTTACTGGCAAAAAAAAAAAAAAACCCTCCTAAGCTTATCTTTACCAGCTTAGGTCAAAACTTCCCCAAGGTACAAAATATTACACCCGTTGTCCTTGGACTGGCCGCTACCACCACCAAACTAATACTGGTTACTGGGGAAGGGCTGTTTGGACACGTCCTTCCCCCCAAAATACTTCCCAAAACCCTGCACCCCACTTCCTGGACAAGGTTTGGTAAAAAGCCTCACCAATTTGCCTAGGTGACTACAGACCCAGACCCTTGGATCTTAAGAACAATGAACAATCCTCCCAACACTTGCACCCCCCTTTCCTGGGAAATGTTGGATAAAAAGCCTCACCAATTTGTATAGGTGACCACAGACCCAAACCCTTGGATCTGAGAACAATGAAAAAGCATTCAGTTTTTTACAAGAAGACTTTTAATAAAAAATAGAAGTAAATAGAAATAAAGAAATCCCCCCTGTAAAATCAGGATGGTAGATATCTTACAGGGTAATTAGATTCAAAAACATAGAGAACCCCTCTAGGCAAAACCTTAAGTTACAAAAAAGATACACAGACAGAAATAGTTATTCTATTCAGCACAATTCTTTTCTCAGCCATTTAAAGAAATCATAATCTAACACATACCTAGCTAGATTACTTACTAAAAGTTCTAAGGCTCCATTCCTGGTCTATCCCTGGCAGAAACCAGCATACAGACAGACACAGACCCTTTGTTTCTCTCCCTCCTCCCAGCTTTTGAAAGTATCTTGTCTCCTCATTGGTCATTTTGGTCAGGTGCCAGCGAGGTTACCTTTAGCTTCTTAACCCTTTACAGGTGAGAGGAGATTTCCCCTGGCCAGAGAAGAAGAAAACTGGTCGCAGTTGGAGCGGAGACCAGAAGGGACCACCCCAGACCACACCCTATTACCGGGGGCCGCCCAAAGCCCCACCTACCTCCCAAAGAACCCTCCAGACCCCTTATCGTCCCACCACCCCGTTCTCCAGCAACCCACCTCGCCCCGGTGACCCGTCAGCTGGACGATGTTTTAAATGTAACGAGCTGGGGCATGTAAAGGCCAACTGCCCCAAGAACCCCAACAGATTACAGTTCATTGCACCGGAATCACACCAGAGGTCCACAGGCCCAGATACCTCCCAGATACCCTTGGAGCGGAGGGAAACTGTGAGTGTGGGCGGGAAGAAGGTCACCGCGTGGAGGGACACCGGAGCACAAGTGTCAGCTATCCATGCTTCCTTAGTGGACCCCAATTTAATCAACCCAGAGATCCAAGTGACGATTCAACCCTTCAAGTCCAACTCTTTCAATTTGCCTACAGCCAAGTTGCCTGTCCAGTACAAGGGCTGGTCAGGAATGTGGACTTTTGCAGTCTATGATGATTATCCCATCCCCATGCTGTTGGGGGAGGACTTGGCCAATCACGTGAAGCAGGCCAAGAGGGTGGGAACAGTCACCCGCAGCCAGGCTAAACAAGCCGTGAGGCCTAGCTCTGTTCTGGAAACTTCTATCAGGACCCGGTCACAGGTGATGGACCTGGACCCCAGGCCAATGTCTGCAACAGCAGTAGTGGATCCAGTCCCAGAGACCCAGACGGAACCAGTCCCAGAACCGGAACCAGCCGAACAACCAACACCAGACCCCGTGTCAGCACTGAATCCAGTACTTGCAACCTCAACACCAGAGGGCCCCACCGAACCTGAACTGGCAGCAGCCGATAACCCTACACAAGAGGCTCAGCCGGAGCCTGAATCCCAACATAGTGCACCAGCGGAGAGCGGTTCACAGTCAACAGAAACAGCTCCATCCCCTATATCGCTTCCAGAGGGACCAAGCCTAGGTCCACAATCCCATGAGGAACTGATGTCTCCAGCATCAAGGGAACAGTTCCAGACCGAACAGGAAGCAGATGAAAGCCTCCAGAGAGCTTGGACGGCGGCACGGAGCAACCCACCGCCTCTCAGCTCTTCTAATCGATCCAGGTTTGTTATAGAAAGAGGACTTTTATACAAGGAAACTCTTTCTGGTGGACACCAGGAAGACTGGCATCCTCAGAGACAGTTGGTAGTTCCAACTAAATACCGGGCCAAGCTCTTGAGCTTAGCCCACGATCACCCTAGTGGCCATGCTGGGGTGAACAGGACCAAAGACCGTTTGGGGGGGTCATTCCACTGGGAGGGAATGGGCAAGGATGTTTCTACCTATGTCCAGTCTTGTGAGGTGTGCCAAAGAGTGGGAAAACCCCAAGACCAGGTCAAAGCCCCTCTCCAGCCACTCCCCATCATTGAAGTTCCATTTCAGCGAGTAGCTGTGGATATTCTGGGTCCTTTTCCGAAAAAGACACCCAGAGGAAAGCAGTACATACTGACTTTCATGGATTTTGCCACCCGATGGCCGGAAGCAGTAGCTCTAAGCAACACCAGGGCTAAAAGTGTGTGCCAGGCACTAGCAGACATTTTTGCCAGGGTAGGTTGGCCCTCCGACATCCTCACAGATGCAGGGACTAATTTCCTGGCAGGAACTATGAAAAACCTTTGGGAAGCTCATGGGGTAAATCACTTGGTTGCCACTCCTTACCATCATCAAACAAATGGCATGGTGGAGAAGTTTAATGGAACTTTGGGGGCCATGATACGTAAATTCGTAAATGAGCACTCCAATGATTGGGACCTAGTATTGCAGCAGTTGCTCTTTGCCTACAGAGCTGTACCACATCCCACCACTGCCACCATGTCAAGGTTCCTCCCCCACTCTGAACTCTAGGGTACAGATGTGGGGACCTGCATGAAAAAACCTCCTAAGCTTATCTTTACCAGCTTAGGTCAAAACTTCCCCAAGGTACAAAATATTACACCCGTTGTCCTTGGACTGGCCGCTACCACCACCAAACTAATACTGGTTACTGGGGAAGGGCTGTTTGGACACGTCCTTCCCCCCAAAATACTTCCCAAAACCTTGCACCCCACTTCCTGGACAAGGTTTGGTAAAAAGCCTCACCAATTTGCATAGGTGACCACAGACCCAAACCCTTGGATCTGAGAACAATGAAAAAGCATTCAGTTTTTTACAAGAAGACTTTTAATAAAAAATAGAAGTAAATAGAAATAAAGAAATCCCCCCTGTAAAATCAGGATGGTAGATATCTTACAGGGTAATTAGATTCAAAAACATAGAGAACCCCTCTAGGCAAAACCTTAAGTTACAAAAAAGATACACAGACAGAAATATTTATTCTATTCAGCACAATTCTTTCCTCAGCCATTTAAGGAAATCATAATCTAACACATACCTAGCTAGATTACTTACTAAAAGTTCTAAGGCTCCATTCCTGGTCTATCCCTGGCAGAAACCAGCATACAGACAGACACAGACCCTTTGTTTCTCTCCCTCCTCCCAGCTTTTGAAAGTATCTTGTCTCCTCATTGGTCATTTTGGTCAGGTGCCAGCGAGGTTACCTTTAGCTTCTTAACCCTTTACAGGTGAGAGGAGCTTTCCCCTGGCCAGGAGGGATTTCAAAGGGGTTTACCCTTCCCTTTATATTTATGACAACTGCATATGATCTATAGCCATAAAACAATAAAATACTGTAACCCTTAGAGGATGTAGGCATGCTAGCTACACTCTGAGAATTGATGCTCGACCAATTAAATTGAAAAGCAGATGTTTTTCTCTGTCCAAATTTGTCATAATTCAAAAGGTGACCAGAGGTAAAACCCCTCCTACCAGCTGGTATGCCACCACCTTGCAACATAGAAGAGAGGTGTGGGAGAATTCTAAACAGCTAGGCACATAGCAGAGTATGTGAAAACATGTGAAGGCCAGGATGCATGCACGATGAAAGAAGATCAGAATTGCCTTTAGCCTAAATACAGAAAAGTAATAAGTGATTCTACCTCCCCGCCTCCAAATACACACACAGGAAAGCTAGTACAAAGTGGCTATTCTGAAATAGACGCAGTGATGGGACAACAGTGTAGCTCTGTGGAACATAGCACAATTATTTTTTTCGTTTGTTTTGATCTTTTAAACTTAGAAAGGCCTTAATGGAAATGACACGTGCTGAAATTTTCTCTCTGTCGGTGTCGGCTGGTATGACTGTACACAAATAAGCAGCGGAAAAGGATGAAGCATGAACCATTTTTTTAGATCAACCACAGCTCGCTGTAGGTGTCATAACCTCAAAAGACCCGACTTTCTCATTAATTTATTTTTCTTCTCTCAAAGTAAAAGCAAGTACTGAAACCAGAACTATGCTATTTTCAGGAGCAACATGAACTCATTTGCATTGTTTTCACATAGCATGCTACTAATTATTTTCAGTCATTTTCATAGAAAACAGAACCATATAATGAAGAGAAAATATTCCTTTCCCATCTTAGGCTAATTTGCTAACACTTTGCTTAAATGGCACCATAACGCTGCAATCACTTAAGGCCAAATGCTGATCTGGTATAAACTGTGTTCAATTCAGATAACTAATTGGCAGGTGTGGTAAATTCTTGTATGTAATCATATGCATGTACTATACATAACTTCCATACAGGTACATGACTGTAAACTGTAATATTTTATGCCATTTTTAGGGAGATGATTTTTTAAAGTTTGCAAAAAGTAATAGAATGTAGGGGTCCAAGCCTGCAAGGTGTTGAGAACCCAAGAACGAAAGAAAGTAGGGAATGCACAATATCTCACAGGATTGGGCTCATATTGTGTCACGTCTTGTAACAGCCCAAGTATATTCAGGCAGTGACTTACTTTGTTATATCACAGGTCCTGTAGAATTCTTACCACCCAATCTAACTCTTCATGGGATATTGTAAGTCAAACCCTGCTCCAACTCTTCAGATGGGGTGGAGACACAGAGGCAGAAGCCAAGCAAAGGGTCCAGGAACCACTGTGGGGAAATCTGCTACTCAGCTCTTCTTATGAATGCTCCCCAAAGGGCAGCATACCCCCACAACAGCGCCCGCAGCATGTATGTAATGGGATTTAGGCTCTGGATAAATCAAACCCCAAGCTAGTTGAATGTGTCCTTTTGACTCTCTTGAATGAACGGTTCTATATCTTAGGCTTTATAACCCTCTGCAGAGGCACATGCTCTCGTTCATTGGGGGAACTCTTTAAAGGGCCTCTTATGACTAGGGTTACCAGATAG
This sequence comes from Lepidochelys olivacea, assembly GCF_965140295.1. NCBI lineage: Eukaryota > Metazoa > Chordata > Testudines > Cheloniidae > Lepidochelys > Lepidochelys olivacea. The sequence continues at coordinate 20,117,722 of NC_140412.1, read as the reverse complement.
CAACTGTGAAAAAACGGGACAGAGGTGGGGGGTAATAGGCACCTCTATAAGAAGAAGGCCCAAAAAATAGGGCTGTCCCTTTAAAAATGGGACATCTGGTCACCCTACTTATGGCTGCTAGCTAGACAGTTCATTGACATTTGGGCGCTCTCTCTGCATTCCTGTTGTTGCTACTGCTGCCGACACCACTTTGGAGCCCCCTACTGGCATGTGTATTGGCGTGTGACATGCATATTTCTCCTGGAAGATGGAAGCACTAGACTGTTAAATTCACATCTGTGAATGGCACATAGAACCGGGGTGATGGAAGGCAGAACCGCCACTATATTTAAAGCGCAAATGATTGTAATTTAAATGCATTTGCTTTTCAGGGACCATGTTGCTTCTGACTTTGTTTTCCTGACAATGATTTATGCAAAAACAAAAGCCCCCATGCTATCCATTGTAGTAGAGGCCATGTAAAGGGGAGCTATTCCCATGCAGTCCTGGCCTTCTTTACATACCTATTTTGCTCAAAGCTATCTGATATCCAATTACTCATTAACAACAAAGCCAGGCTGTTTATTTTTTATTGTACATGTGAATTTTAGGATTAGCAATATCAATATTTATTCCCGGTTAACAGAAGGTAAACATCCTGTCAGTCTTTGGAAGTACTGTGCACTGTATAGCTGGCTTGCAAGGGTTTTAGTCATAAAACAAACAGAGATACAGTTTATGAGATGAAAGAAAAAATTAAATGAGGCAGAGGAAGAGATAAGAGCAGGCATTGTCATAATAACTAATGGATTGCATACAAGGTTTAGTAAGAGCCTGCTCCTTTGCCAATGAAGTCAATGGCGAAATTCCTACTGACTCCAACAGGAGCTGGGTTGAGCTTTCCCTAACAGCCTGTGAGGACATGCTTGTGGTTTTGGAAGTTAGGGAAAGGAGACCACTGGAAACTGAAGTCCATTGTTTTATACACACAGCTAGATACAGGAGCGCAGTCAGGGTGTGATCTTCCCACTGGTTCCCGACCAATGGTCTCAGCACGCCCTGAGTGAGTTAAAGGGAGCTGAGGTAATCCAGCCTCTTCATCAGTTTATGAAGGGAACTCTCCTCCCTAGAGACAGCCAAGTCTCACAAAAAACATATGGCAATTCTGCCATGTACTTGCCACATCCCCAAGGGACAGAGCTGAGCAAGCTCATTTGCTATGTATGTGTGACATATCTAGCATGATGGGGCTCTGGCTTGGTTGAGACACCAGATCATCAATAAATAACAATGCTAACTAGCATAAGTCCCAGGTGCATTGCGGATTGATTCTACCTGAGGCTGGAGCAGCTGTGTAACGCAGAGCTGCTAAATTCAAGACAAGGGCTTGAGGAAGACTCCTTAGCTCCATCCATCTCCGATACATCTATGGCCCTGTGACTATTGTGTCTGAGCACCTGGCAATCTTAAATGCATTTGTCCCCACAGTGCCCCTGGGAGGCAGGGAAGTGCAATTATCCCCATTTTACAAGCTGGGAAACTGAACCTTGAAGAAGCTAAGCAACTTGCCCAAGGCCACAAAAGAAGTCTGTGGCAGGGCAGGGAATTGACCTCAAGTCTTTCTAGCCCCAGGATAGTGCCTGAACCATCCTTCCCCACCCCCAGCCCTTTTCTTATGTGCCCTTATGCCTCCCTCCCTTGTCAGAGAGACAGAAATATATACAGCATTTCCCACTTACCAGAAGGGTGAGGGGAACATCTAAATGGTGGTAAAGACAGTCAGGGAGTAAAAGGAAAATCATGCAATATACCCACGTTGGATAAGGGCTATTTTTGCGTTTGAGGCTGGAGTTGAACAGTAGTGGGTTTTGTATTGCCTATATGTCACTGTAGGACCAACATTATTATTCATAATAATCAAGTGGAAAAAATCATGATAATCCACTCCTCTGGGCTTCCCAGAATATTCTCTCTACTCTGTCTTCTGCAATCCGTAAACTCTAATGAAAAAGAGTGTCCTCTCCAGTTCTTTCCTAGGTGAATATTCCTTTTTCTACCTATCAAAAACGTTGATGGAGGATATATTAACAGTAGCTCTGGTACTAATGGGATAGACCATATTTTATCATTTATTTTCAGCTCTGAATTCCTTTGATTATAGGCAAGGATTTCTCTTATGATAGATGAGCTGTATTGCCACTCATTAATATACTACAATTTAATGATTTTTTAATTCATTTTAATACAATTAACATTTATTTAGCGGGACATTCGTAATACAGGGAGACTTATCACATAGGAAACAGCTAATGAAGTCTACTTTGTATGTGAGTAGAGGTTTATGCTTCAAAGCCACACTGAATTGTTTATGCAAAATTTAAGGGAGAATGCTAGTGCTTTACTAATAATAAGAGGGGAGTTAAAGGACAATGTGGGGAGGGTAAATTCATTAGGGTTCTGATCAATGTTTGAATCCGTTCAACTATTGCTGCGAAGACCTGAACAAACAGGAGACTAAGACCAGATAGTCTAAAGGACTGAGTATTCGAATGGGAGCCAGAAATTCTTGAGTTCTAAAAGGCTGGCTCTGCTAACGACCTATCTTACAAACCCATACTCCTGCCTGTAGTCCTTACTCACACAAGTAGTCCTGTTGTCTTCAATGCATCTGTTTGTAAATGAGTGATGTTTGCAAGGTTGCAATTAATGGCACCAGAAATGCAGCGCCTCAAACTCAGCAGAGATATTTAACCTTGCAAAGTATGTTCTTGTTTGACTGTATATTGGCTGTTTTAGAAACACTTTACTTGATTTCAGTGGGTTCTTTCCCTAAGTGGCTGAAACTGGACCCAAAGGGCCACATCCTCCGCTAAAGTGCAATGGCAGAGCTCCTTTTAAGTCAATAGAGCTATGCAGATTTATGATGGCTGAGAATCTGGCCCACACTTTTTTCAGGTGACAAATACATTTGCACTTTGAAGGAGGTGGGGGCATTTGAAATTGAATACTTTCCCCATTCTTATGCAGGTTGGGATCTGAATTCATTGTTCTGTGTTTCCCTTCCCCTCCAGGTAGACATTTCCGCTGCAGGAAACGTAACAGCTGTAGGCTTGGGTCTTGACAAGCAGACAGAGGAGGAACTAGCAAGTGCAGAATAGTGAGCTGGCAATGCTCTTTTGGATTCCCAGAAGATCTAGGCCTACCCCTTGCCCATTCTGCACCTCCACCAAGCTAACTGACTGAGAAATGGGAGAGAATGCAAGAGAGATGCATCTGACCCATTGATTTTCATGGAACCACACTTACCCAAGTGCAGAATATAGCCCAAAATATAAATGACCAGTTATCTAGGCTATTTAAAAATATTATTGAGTAAATTAAAACCACAGGAAAGTTTACTCATCCTAAATGCATGCACATTTCCTAGGAAAGGAAGGCTTATTACTATGGTGAAATAGTTTTCTTTGTTAGTTATTGCTAAAGAATGCACTGCAAATTCCAAAGACAATTAATTCCATTCCTCCTTCTCTCTGAGTCCCTGATAGGAAAGAATATCAGCTTGCAAGAGCCTGATCCTCCATTCAACAACCACCAAAGTCACTATGAGTCTTGGGTGCACAAGGAATGCAGGATCGGGCACTAAATGATTACTTTTTCTTCTTTTTTTTTCAGTTATTGCATGAATACTGACAGCATCAATATTTATTTCCTTGCTAACTATCAGGAATGTCCAGGCATATGAGTCACTAGTTCTGTTCCAGTTTGTGCTTGTTGTACCACTACCATCCTAGAATGGAACTAGAGATTTATATGCAATCTCAGTTCATGAAATCAATCATTAGGAACAGGCTGCAGAAAAACAACAAAGCAGGAGATAACGTACATCTGTCAAAGCCAGTGCTCTGACTGCTGTCACTTCTCTGCTTTTACATTTTCTCACCAGGCTAGCAGAGTAAACCGGAAGAAGAATGAATAAGTAACACTGAATTTGCTTGTGATTTGTTATATGTAGCACTTGCTTTAGTTACTATGGGTTACAGGGCGCGTTTCTCCATCATGCCAACTGGGATAAATTATTGCCGTCCATGCCATTTTGTTCACAAGCAGCAACATGTTGTATTATGTTCAACAGGAGGTGTACTAGATGACCAGCCAATACGTTGTTCTCCTCTAGGCTAGTAGTTTGAATCCAGATCAGGTTGGTACTAGTCATTAAGTAGTTGCCATCTGATGGCTAGATGGTGAAATAAGTTGGTGGGTTTAGTCTAGCTTCCAGTGGTCAAGTGTCTACATAAGAAAACCCCTCATTGCAATGGCACCCTTACTGATAGTCTCAAAAGCTTAAAGAGGCCATGGGAAAAGTGCTGGGTCTCATTCAGAAATGTTGATTATGTTAGGGATTGCCCATGAAGGGACCGTTCTGCTTCTGGGATATTCCCTTTCAGACATCATTTCTAAGGAAGGCCCAGTTCACCAAAATGTTTTTCAGCCAAGGGCCTATGTGGTGGAGAGGAAGGATATGGAGCCTTTCATCTCTAGGGCACAAGGGGGAATATGACAAGTGGGCAGCGGCCTATTATATAAAAGAAATGGGTGGCTTCATAACAACAGACAAACTAAGTAGAAAGTCCACAAACCAAAAAGGCATAAGGCTGAACTAGTAGTCTGTGATGGGGTGGATACAGCCCCACACTAGGGAGATACGGGTACAAGAACAACTCTGGGCCCAGAAAGCCCCACCCCAGCCCAAGAGAGTCCCTGGGTTGGAACCCAGTGGAGTGGGAAGGCCTGGGTTCCTCCTACTTCCACCCATTGGGCAGGGCTCATGCAGCAGACTCTTATGAGTAGTGGGGGTGCAGCCATGGACCATTATAACCACAGGGGGGAGGATTATCTCTCCACAATATCCTAGAACCATCCTGAGTCTCTTACTTCTAGGGGTGGTCCCTGAAGGTTGGAAGAGAGGAACACTGGTGGGTAAATTTCCATGGCTATACCTGTTCTGTAGGCAAAGAGACATCACCTTCCACATTTGTCCAGGTGAATCCCTTGCTAGAGTTAAATTTTCTGCTTCTGTATTATCGCTTTATCTTCTGCATCCTGTCCTACAAATCCTCTCGCCATCAGTTTAGTCTTGAGCCTCCAAGTATCACTCTAACTGTCCCGGTTTATCAAATATTTCAGGCTCCTAACTGATGCATCTTCCTGCCAATCAGTAGTGGCCTAAGGGCAGCACTTGCTCTAATGCTGTCTTCTGACACGACAGGAACATACCTGGCACATAGCCAGCCGCAGCACAGTAGGGCCGTAGGTACCTGGAAAGTTTGGCTACAGTCAGCTGGTTAATATTTATTGTTTGATATTGATTTTATTTTTCTTTAATAGTCAAATAAGGAGCCCCATTGTGGGCTGCTGTGACTCTGTGACCTTCCAGGAAATTGTAAGGTTAGCCCAGAAGGTCATCTCACCTTTCAGCACTGGACACCTAATCAAAGAACAGGTAGGGGAAAGCAATATCTGACATTTATCTTGGAGGCTCAGCTAGTCTTGGAAATGAAATAGAATAGTCATCGATTTGCACCTGGCTTCATTAAATTAACTGTCTCTCTCCAAAAGCAAAGGTTAAGCAAGGAATGAAAACATTTTTAGAGCTACTTAGCATGCCAAGAATAGCTACAAACAAAAGAAGGGGATGGTTCTGCCTGTGGGGCACTGCTCCACTCAGGACACGAGAAAAACAAAATCATCCTCCCCAGGCTGTGTGCCATTCACAACTGCTCATGTACGAGCACTGCACTTCCATCTCCCAAATGATGGAGCCCCCGTCGGACAGCTGCATCAGGCACCCAAACCGGGTCATTCATACACTTTGTAACAGAGGGCATCACAGCATTTGTGTTGCTCAGGGAGAACCTCACCGAGCAGCTCGGAAGCCACAGTGCAGCAGTGAGGGGAACTTTCTAGCGTGCCCCTAAATACAGGCCAAACTATGCTATCCCAGGGCAAATCCTATGGGAGGACTGGGAGTTTCAATTCTCAGGGTTCCTGTCATTATCTGTCCCAGGAAGGAAGGCTGGGACTAGCTGACCCATAGATGGGGCAGGTAACAAGTTGTATAATTCTATGGAGGATGCTGGAGTACAGATTGTAGCAGCATAACCATCAGAGGCACAGAGTAGCTCTAGGGAGCCACTAATAGATGATCCAGAGAGGGGCAGGTGAGCGGAGCACTGGAGGGAAATGGCACCCCCTTCCCAAAGGCAGTGATACTATAAGGGCACATGAAGCTCCTGAAGTAGCCTACAGCTCATTTCTCAAAGAGATATGGTTAACTTAATGCTGACAATCTTATCCACTGTTTACCAGTATAGCTCAGTGTACTTTGCTGGGGAATGGGGATCTACAGGGCCTCATAGAGGCACACACAGGTGCCCAGCAGTGACCGCACTATGGAGATGACGCATCCGGTAGGGGCTTCACAGATTCAGGGAGAAAAGCAGAAATGAGGCCACTTAGTGACAACTTAAAAAAATTCTCCTCAGAGTCTTCAAAGCAAAGTTATGGGGTGTTCTTTCGGTGCCCTGCCTGAGAGCATTTAAAACACAACCAAACACGTCAAGGGATGCTGCTGTTTGTAAAAGCATTTAGCAGGAACCATGGAGCATTTTAAAATTAAGTTTTGAGGTAACGCTAGACATTATGAGCCTAGTTATGCAATCCTTCCACACATGCGTCAATAGGACTCCTCACTTGGATAAGGACTCGGGTAAGGAAAGGTAGCAATGGCCCTCAATGGCATATGTTCACATATCTCTGGGGAATTATTAGGAATTCTACACACTAAATGTAATACTAACGGCGACAGGTGCACCATTGTGCTAGGTGCTGTACAAACATATCCTAAGAGCCTGCACCATTCCAGGAGTTATTCTAAATCAGGGGTTGCCAACCTTTTAGAAGTGGTGTGCTGAGTCTTCATTTATTCACTTTAATTTAAGGTTTCGCGTGCCAGTAATACGTTTTAACGTTTTTAGAAGGTCTCTCTCTATAATTAAACTATTGTCGTATGTAAACAAGGTTTTCAAAATGTTTAAGAAGCTTCATTTAAAAATTAAATTAAAATGCTGCTCTTACACCGCTGGCCCGCTCAGCCCGCTGCCGGCCTGGGGTTCTGTTCACCTAGGCTGGCAGCGGGCTGAGCGGAGCCTGCAGCCGGGACCCCGGCTGGCAAGGGGCCGGCAGCCAGAACCCCAGGCCGGCAGTGGGCTGAGCAGGGCTGGCAGCCGGGACCCCAGACCAGCAGTGGGCTGAGCGGCTCAACCCGCTGCCGGTCTGGGGTTCTGTCCGCCAGCTCCTGCCAGCCAGGATCCTGGCTGCCAGCCCCGCTCAGTCTGCTGCCGGTCTGGGATCCCGGCCCTGTCCACATAGAGTAGGTACCTACTTTCTCCCTGGTTCTGGCCCATTCTCTTCCTCTCTCTGCACTGAGATGAGGGTGGGAATGCACTAAGCACAGGGCTGGGGGTGAAGGAGCAGGCTAGGGATTGGTGTGCAGGGTCTGGCCAGGAGCGAGAATGAGGGAGGAGGCTCAGGGTTGGGTCTGGAGGTTTGGGTGTGGAGCGCTTACCTGGGCAGTTCCCATTTGGTGCGAGGGGTGCAGGTGGGAATGTGGGTGTGTGTGTGCAGGAGCTCCCATTTGGTGCTCAGGGTGGGGGTGGGGGTGGGGATGTAGATGTGAGGGGTGCAAGAGTCAGGGCAGGGGGCTGGGTATGTGTGGGGGTGCCAGAGTCAGGGCTGGGGTTGTGGGGGGGTGCAGGGGTGAGGGCAAAGGGCTGAGGGTGTGTGGGGGGTTCAGGAGTCAGGGCAAAGGGCTGAGGGTGTGTGGGGGGTTCAGGAGTCAGGGCAAAGGGCTGAGGGTGTGTGAGGGGGGTGCAGGGGTCAGGGCAGAGAGTGTAGGCTGGGGTCATGGAGCTGCTCCCAGCCCCCTGCCCTGAGCAGCTCACCGCAGGGGGCTGGAGAGGATATGCCAATTCCACCCCCTTCCCCAAGGTCTCCGGAGCAGAGAGCGCGCTGCGGCTCCGCTTTTACCTCTCCCCTCTGTAGCAAGGGCCATCAGCTGATCAGCCGCAGGGAGGGAAGAGAAGGAGTGGAAGGAACCCTGCATGCTGGGGGAAGAGGCGGGGGGAGGAGGAAGCTTGTCTGCCCTGCACGTAGAGAGCGGTGGGCAGAGAAGAGTGGGCTGGGCCAGGCAGGATTTTTAATTGCACACTGCTGTCCCCGGCAGACAGCAGCATGCCATTAAAAATTGGCTCGCATGCAGTCTGTTCTAAATAGACAAGATAGACCAAAACAAGGATCATCATCCCCATTTTACAGCTAGGGAACTCAGGCACAGAGAGGTTAAGTGACTTGCCCATTGTCACAGAACAAATCAGTGGCAGATTTTTCAATAGAACTGATTCCCAGGCCCTTGCTCGAAACGTTTGGTTGTATTCAGCAGTACTTTGTGGCCTTTTCTTTCCATTTGTGTATGTAAATCCTATTGAGGAGTCTTACATGCACCACTAGACAGACTAGACCCCTTCTGTGTGCCAGATTAGATGCACACTTCCCATCACCAATCAATGTTATTTACCCTACAGAGTACAAGAATTAGCCCAAAGGGCTAAAATCTGCCCCAATTTACTCTTGTGTGACTTTGTTGGAACTGCAGGGAAGTACATGGAGGCAGAATTTCTCACTGTGTGTTAACGTTTAAATAAATGAGGCCATCCGAACAGTTTAGAATTAGTTTAAAATTAACTTAAAGTACCTTTCTTTTATTTTCACTTTTGTTTTGAATGAGTGACAAAGCCAGCATGAAAAGGTAGGTAATTCAGTTTTATCTGACTGTTCAATTAACAGCAGTGAAATAAGTGACTATCTTGCAATTTACAAGAAAGCAGGTGCAAGTAAGATCATGATAATGGATAGTTCCCAGAATACTGTGCCTCCTTATTTAAACAGTAAGTTTAACTGAATTGAACTGAACTGGTGAAGCCAATTGAGTTCAAATCCATAAATCTGGCCCTTTAGGTCTAAACACAAGAGAGGTTTCACTAGGATGGGTTTATAAATTAAACTTTAAAGATTTACATAGCTGACTTTATTTTTAATTAAACTCTTATTCTTGGCTTTATTCCTGCTCTTTTGGAATAGGGGAACCTTAGACATGCCATATAAATGTGAAGCAGTGATCTGTCTATGAATCTATTTTTAATTTTTTTTCCAAGAAAGCAGACTAAATTCATATTTTGGCACCTGTGAAAATATCTTATTTCTTGTGAATCTTGAATAGCACTGATTCACTTTTTTCCCATTCCAAACCCAACAATTCTGCCATTTTTCTAAAATGTTCTCAAACAATTCAACTTCTCTCAACCTTCCAGTTTTTGAATTTTCTAAATGACGTTTTTTCTTCCCTTTTTTTTTTTGTTTTGTTTTTTTTTTGTTTTTTGTTTTTTGTTTTTGGGAGAAGGGGGGAGGGAATGGCACCCTGCCAATTGTGGTGGGCTTTTTTCCCCCCTAAAACTGAGATGATTTTTTTCCCCACCCACTTTTGAAAATGTTCAATTTCAGTTTGAAAAAATTTAAAAAGTCCAATTTCCAAAGATGAGAGGGGGAAAAACACTTTAAGAAATATCAGGGGAAGTTTAGGGGTGAGGAAGTGGTTACTTTTCTCTTTTCCTTCACGCAGGCAGAGCTAGAGCAAGAGGGAATGAAGCTGATGGGAGGCCTGACTAACCCTCTTGCAGAAATCTTTCAACTGGTTGTGAAAGAAAGAACATGCCAAGACCTGAACTACTAAATGACCTGAGAAAGTAGTAATTGTTAAGGAGGAAATGCTCCAAGACAGCCTGCAGCAGCAGCTGAGCAGGGAAGATGAACAATGGTAACTGTAGGAAGATTTATCCAGCCTGGCTTTTGGCCCACTGCTGCCTCAGTTTCTCTTCTTCACCAGCTAATCACATGCACGTTGCAGGTGTTTTCTCACTAATCCAGCCCTGTTGGGCATCTGAGTTATCAACTTAAAGTTCACACCACAAAATTCTTCCACCCAGCTTTCCTTGCTGACTCAGACTTCGGTTTCAGATTCTCAGTCCTGTCTCTAGTGAAGCTTCCTCCCTTTCCCCTCCAGCCTTCCTACATGGATCCAGCTCTGGCTCCCTGCAAACTCCTCTCCCAGATCTTCTAACTAGGAGCCATGGAGAGTTACTCAGCCTAGGCCTCCTCATGGGTCCTTTGCTGGCTGTTCTACCCACTCTTTAATGGAGTATTGTTCCCAAGTCTGCTCACCTGCCCTCATGTCCCTCTCATTTGTAGTCACATGCTCCCAGTCCTGTGATCTTTGTATTTATTTCCTCCACCTAGGAGGGGTGGGCTTCACAGTGACAAATGTGTAAGGTGGGAATGGAGAGAAAAACTCTTCCCTTAAATACCATGGTAACCTTATTCAGCATTCCCACCAGCAATGCATTACATTTGGTTATTTTATTGAAGTGGTGTGGCATACACCAGGGGCTCCTTACATTCCTCCATTCCCCCTCAAATTCAATATGAGACACCCTCCTGTGCCATTCTACTCCAGGGAGTCCCTTGCTACTCCCCTCACCCTCTCCCTCATGCCAAGGCTCTCTCCCATGTCCCTCTCCACCAACACCATTGCTCCCATTCTCTTCCCCCCACCACCATGCCAGGGGCTGTGTGCCCCCCATTTTCCCCACTGCCTCCTTATTCCCCATGCTGGGGTCTCTGTGTTCTGCCCCAGCCCCCCAAATATACCCGAGGGCCCTGCTATCCATTACCCATCTTCACTCTCCCTCTGGTGCCCCATCCCTCTGGTGCTTCCCTTCCCCCTCTGGGTCCCCACTTTCCCCACACACTCCGCTCTTCCCCCCACCCAATTGTCTTCTATGATGAGATAACTCGCTCTGTGGATGAGGGGAAAGCAGTGGATGTGCTATTCCTTGACTTTAGCAAAGCTTTTGATACGGTCTCCAAAAGTATTCTTGCCAGCAATTTAAAGTAGTATGGGCTGGATGAATGGACTATAAGGTGGATAGAAAGCTGGCTAGATCATCGGGCTCAACGGGTAGTGATCAATGGCTCCATGTCTACTTGGCAGCCAGTATCAAGTGGAGTGCCCCAAGGGTCGGTCCTCGGGCTGGTTTTGTTCAATATCTTCATTAACGATCTGGAGGATGGCGTGGATTGCACCCTCAGTAAATTTGCAGATGACACTAACCTGCAAGGAGTGGTAGATACGCTGGAGGGTAGGCATAGGATACAGAGGGACCTAGACAAATTAGAGGATTGGGCCAAAAGCAATCTGATGAGGTTCAACAAAGACAAGCCAAACTATTCACAAAAATTTGGCCAAAACTCCCAGCCTGAGGCAGAAACTTGGCATGGAAAATTTAATCCCAAACAGTTAAAGTTTGGCAAAGTTAAAAGCGATTGAATAGAGGATCTTCTTATTGTTGCCCAATACTTCCCATTATAGGTGCTGCTACTAGCCCTGCCTATAGGTCTGAGTATCCACTCTCCGCCCCTCTTACGCCCCAGAAATCTATTATGCACAGTTTTAAGCTATACAGGCAGATACTGTGTGGATTGTGCTTCTATTACCAGTTTGTTCTCTCGTCCTTCATTTCTGCCTTCTTCCTGATGGAGCAGCTCCTCTCCCCTTCCCTCATTGACTCCCATGACCACAAACCACACCTTTCGCTCCATCCTTAATCCCTCCCATTTCATGTCCCTTCTTTCCTCTGCAGTGAACATTGCCAAAGTCTTCAAAAAGCAAGTTGGCAAAATGCACTTTGATTTGTCCAATCAAAGTTTGAACTACTCAAACTAGCCACCAAATAATCATATTTCTATAGCAGATTTTATATATATATATATATATATATATATATGACAGATATACAAAAAGAAAAGGAGTACTTATGGCATCTTAGAGACTAACCAATTTATTTGAGCATAAGCTTTCGTGAGCTACAGTTCACTTCATCGGATGCATACTGTGGAAAGTGTAGAAGATCTTTTTATATACACACAAAGCATGAAAAAATACCTCCTCCCACCCCACTCTCCTGCTGGTAATAGCTTATATATGACCAGCAGGAGAGTGGGGTGGGAGGAGGTATTTTTTCATGCTTTGTGTGTATATAAAAAGATCTTCTACACTTTCCACAGTATGCATCCGATGAAGTAAGCTGTAGCTCACGAAAGCTTATGCTCAAATAAATTGGTTAGTCTCTAAGGTGCCACAAGTATTCCTTTTCTTTTTGCGAATACAGACTAACACGGCTGTTACTCTGAAATATGAGATATATATACACACACATCTATGTATTTGTGTCCATGTGTGTAGAATTTCTTTTGTCTCATGGATTACTATATAATATTTTGTAATTAAGGAGCCTAAGTCTGTCTATAAATCATGTATTTAAAAATTTTATATATAAATAAAATGTTAATGTCCTTGCTTTTGTTACTAATACTACCTTGGATGATTAAAGACTTTTAAATGTAATTTATTTTTAACTCTTGTGATGCTGTTTGTTAACTTTTTGCATTTCTCACAGTTTTAACAATGTAAATAGAGGAGTCAATTTCACTAATGATTCTAGTTAATTTCTAATCAGTTTCACTTTCAGCTTCCCCTCAATCAGGGCAACACTGCATTGTTTGGGCTGCAAACACTTAAGGGAGCTGTTTCTCTCTCTCTCTCTCAAAAAAAAAAGTCTGGAAACACTTCTCTTTTCACTAGGTTCTGTTCAGTCTTGTTTTTAACATGCCTAATTTTGGGGGCAAATTTGAGCTGAGATCAGGGATTTCCCTACACCTCCCCTGAATTTTCCCAACAACCCCCCCGGGTTTGGGAACTAGTTACATGTAGTGTTGCCAATTTAGTGATTCTTTGGAAATGTGAATTGAAATTGAAACATTAATACACACTTTAAAAGCATATAAAGTGTATGATAAAAAAAAGTAGAATAGATTTGAAAAGTATGAACCGAGACTAGCTTCCTTATACAGCTGTTGTTTTTTATGACAATGTCCATGCATTCATTTCCATGATGTTGGCCATCCTAATAATTTCAAATGATGATTTGCAAGCAAACTCTAAATGAGCTCTCCCTGACAGCTAATGATGGGCTGGGGGAAAAGGCTTCAGGACCAGATTGTATTTACATTCACACCTAATCTACCTAGATATCCAGCAAACAGAGCTGTGTTACCCAAGGGATAGATTTTGGCTGGGGCTGGGTTACAAATCACTTGAATGTGGAGGGGTAATGAAATGATGTTGTTATTGTATGAGTAAAGGGCAGTAGAACTGTACTTAGCTTCTGCTGATTGAGGGCATCAAGAGAGAGGGTGGGGACAGGTGTTTTGCTTGATGGTCTGCCTGAGTCACAAGTACTATTTGACCTGCCCCTCTCCACTGTTTAAAGACAGAGCTGATTAGGCTCCATAGATAGTCTTTGTTCTGTTAAGTGAGCACTACAGCTGAAATCACTGATAATCAGGTCTAAGTGCTTAGACCGGCTGGGGGACAGTGTTTCTGTGGAAGAGATGGCCCAGTCTGCACTAGCAGCGAGGATCCCCCACTGAGAGCCCAGCTGAAATCACTGAGAGCTGTTGGGACCTCAAGAGACCAACTGGTCACAGTGGCAGCAGAAGGTGACTGTGCAGGGCCATTGGCAACAGAGCGATAGAGTGAACGGTGGCACAACGAACAACAGTCGCCAGAGCGAACAGTGAGCAGCTGGAGGAACGAGCAAGGTGCCTTCTTGCTCCCCACCTGGGAGGTGAACTCAGAGTTCAGAGGTGTTTCACAGAGTCTCCACTGACCAAGGACAACACCAATGAGTGTTAACGAGGCTGTTAAGAATGCTGGAGACACAACTCAGTTCATGAGAACAAACATGGCTGTGGCATCCTACTTTCTATTTAAGCAAGAGATACCACACGCTACAAACTGGCGGCCAATGTTAAGTGCATTGTCACTAGTTCATCCTAAAGTTGAACACCAGTTCTGAACAAGACCAGCAAATGCTCACTATCTTTCTGCAAGAAACTCAACTCACTGGCTAGACGCATGTGGTGCAACAGTGAAAGACTCAACAGTTGAAAAAGTGAAGAACTCTCTCACCACATTCAAAATATTTGCATACATGGCTGATGAACGCACTGATGCAAATGGGCATCAAGTATTACGTCATTGTGTACATTATCTTGATGTCAGCAGTAGGCCAGTACATGCATTTCTATATGTTCAAGTTATAGAAGACACATCGGCTGCATCTGTGACAACCCGTATCTTAGAAGAGTTAAATGTCTGTCAATTGGACCCCAAGCAGATGGCTGCTTGTGCATTTGATGGAGGTGCAAACTTCTCTGGAAGACATGGTGGAGCACAAGAAAAATGTAACCCTATACACACTGCAGAAAGGCCATCTACTCCAACTAGTGCTAGTACGAGCTGCAGACTCTTCAAAAGACATCAAAAAGGCTATAAATTCAATGTCTTCATTATATTCTTTTTTCAGCAAGAGTCCAAAAAGACTGAATATCTTGGAAAATATAGAAGATGCACTGGGACTGAAGTTCAAATTAGTCCAACCTGGGAAAACCCTCTGGCTTTCTCATGAGCGATCCTTGGCTGTTGTCTTAAAATTACTCCAGCCATTATTACTGGCTTTGGAAAGTATCTACCAAGATGGGATGGAGCTAAGTAGTGAGGCTCGTGGATTACTTTTGCTACTATGTTCAGAGAAGACTATTGCCATTCCCTCTCTTCTAAGTCTACTGTTGAAACCACTTGGGTCATTAAACAATGCCATCCAGGCACCTGTTACAACAGTAGCAGATCTTCGTCCAGCAATATGTCTCTTACATTTGGATCAATCAGAGACCTATCCATTGAAAAAGTACTAGAAGAAGCAAAGACTTCTGACCAGAAGTTGATTAATGAAGGCATTTATACTGAATCCTTAAGTGAAGAGGACAAGAAGTGTTTGTTAAGACAACTGAAAAAGTACACAGACTTGATTCTTAAAAATCTACAGCAGCCACTTCTAGATTCTACTCAACCTCTATGTAGCTTTTACAGATCCCTGTCTTATAAAACACTAACAGTTGAGTGAAGCACTACCAGCAAAGGGGGTGACGTGCACAGGACAGAATAGAGAATTTGAACACAGAGTGGAATATCATACGACGAATGAATGAAGATTTGACTTCAACTTCTTTTTTATCATCACTAGTGGCACGACCCGACCTTTCTACTATGTTTCCTGGACTGAAAGAAGTAGGAATTCATCTCTTGCTACTCCCAGTCACAACAGCTACAGTTGAGCGTTCTTTTTCATCATTGAATAGAATTTTCTGTTTTGAAAGAAGTCGCCTTCTGCCTGATCATGTGAATGAACTAATGAGCATATCAATTGAAGGAATGGAAGTACTGGACACACTAGAAGCCACCAAAGATTAATGCATTGCATTCAAGAAGTTCATTAACAGAGTTGTGCAAAATTATAACAAGAAACCAAGAAGGATGTAGATGTAGTGCTTCATAGAAGGCTTGAGTAACCAACTTTAATTTGTGTGATGATTTTAAAATCTAATAAAATGGTCAGTTTTTACTATGGTGCCATACAGTCCACCTTCACCCTCACAGTCTCACCCCTCATCGGCCCTGACACCTCCCCGCCCCCATAAATTTGAACACACCCCTAATTTCAATTCGTGGGGAAAACACTGGCTGAGATAGTGTCATTTTGAAAAAAGAAAAGGAGTACTTGTGGCACCTTAGAGACTAACAAATTTATTTAAGCATAAGCTTTCTAGAGCTACAACCAATGAAGTGAGCTGTAGCTCACAAAAGCTTATGCTCAAATAAATTTGTTAGTCTCGAAGGTGCCACAAGTACTCCTTTTCTTTTTGCGAATACAGACTAACACGGCTGCTACTCTGAAACCTGTCATTTTGAAGTCAACACTTTTCTTTGATGCTGGAATGAATGAAATCCAATAAATGACATCTCACAAGAAGTTAAAATACATGGATACACTGTGTACATGCTATGCAGACACACTACCAGTGAAATGCTATATATAAAAATAAAGCATGTATTCCCTCTTTGGAACAAACTTTTGGCTCCTTTTTGTAAGTGAGCACACTTAGATGAATTGCTAAAATCAAAGTGTTGCGAAAAGAATGTTTTCAGAATCAGCACATGTACTTTGGACTAGAACATGGAGCACTATGTAACAGAACTTTGGAGGTATGTCTGCATCTCTTATCTGAATGATTCAGTTGATGAGACTGTAAAATTTTGAACAAGATCATATGTATCAGAGAATTTATCATTATAATTCTTTGCATTTATGCTCCTTCCTCTTTTAAGAAGTGTGCTGCACATTGGCTGTAAGGGGAACTACTGGGTGAGGCCCAGCGCCAGCAAAGCATTAAGCACATGCTTAACTTTAAACATGTGAATACTCTCTTTGAAGTCAATGGGACTACTAAAATGATTAAAGTTAAACATCTGCTTAAATGTGTGCTAGCATAGAGCCTTAATTCACAACCTTGATGGTATAAGTATGTTGGTTAGCTCTATGCAGCTATATTGAGAGACACCCTGGCACCTAATCTTCCATCTAGCTAAGTGACACCCATCTCTGTTCATATCCACGTGCCTCTGCAAGTAGCCAGCTGCGGCAATCAGCCATCATCTGCAAACCCGCCCTTTAAAGCAAAAACTTTCTCCTTCCGACAAATTTACACCAAACCAGATTTCTACCTTCAAATAATTTCACAGATCACTACCTGACTTCATGCGCATAAAATGATAAATATTCTCTCTCCGACTCCCAACTATTCTAGATCCCACAGTGACTCATTCGTAAAGTAAGACACTGGACTTCAAGACAGCTCCTTCTTTCCATTCCATAAAATGTTATGATTTGTTAATCGTACAACTATTTAAAACAGTCACTCCCAGGACCTGTACCTGAGTTCGGAGCCTATAATTTATAATCTACCCACCCACACACATACATTGAAATCAGATTACTGTTCCCACAGAAAATAAATGAGCTGTAACACAAGTCCCAACATTGTTCCAAACAGTGATAAAAATATTAAAAGGAAAGGTATAAGGTGGTTTGACACAGTTACAGGGTGGCACAGGATAGCTGCTAGATTGTCCTCAACAGGGCAGAGGAGGTAAACATAGAGAGGTGCAAAGATGTGGAGTAGTAACCACTTGCTTTTGGTTTCACACATTACATTTTACAAACCAGCTTCTGTCCTTATATAAATGTGCTTATCTATGCCAAAATGTTTAACAAAGCATTTCAGTTAATGGGACTAGGGCGGGTCAAAAAATTCTGAATGAAACATATCCCTGCCAGAAAATTAATCTAAAATCAAAAAACTCTGTGGGGGGGGAGGAGGGGGAGGGGCTCAATTTTGGGGGAATTATCCATCAGGAAAACCAAAGCAAAATGTTTTCTTAGGGGTCGACATTAAATTCTGTGTCTACTTGAGCCACTGTGGTGCTTAAGGGTAATTATAGTTCTGGATTCCTTGTGTCCTGATTCTTCCCTATAGGCCTTGTTCTCCAGATGGACCACATCTCTCATGATGCACCACATTCTCTTCTGCAGTGCATTATAGGACATTTCTAGTTATAGTTAAGTTTAGCTATTTTGACTTTTTGTCCTGATGTGGGATGGAAATGAATGTCAAAATACTGGAATTTTTTTCATTGTCTAGAAATTCCATTTCTAACAGGGACACTGCCAACTGCAAGCCCAATTATGTTCCATCTTGAAAAAAAATGAGCCTTGAAGTATTTGGGCATCCTCTCTCTGGGTACATTCGTATAAAGGACCCCAGCACTGTAATTTCTGAGCACCTCAGACAACATTAATGAATCTATCCTCACAACAATCCTGTGAGATAACACAGCTTTATTATCCCCATTTTACAGACAGGAAACTGAATTTCAAAACAGCTTGCCTAAGGCCACACAGCAATTCTGTGGCTGTTCCAGGAAGTGAGCCCAGGTCACCCGAGTCCTAATCCAGTGCCTATCTTTCCTCCCTGGCCCTTTTACAATAGGCAGACTAGATTTCTTCCTCTTTTAGTAGTCTGTGTTGACCTGTTTCTAAAATAATCTCTTATACACACACACACAATCACAGAATATCCAAATCACACTAAAAAACAAGTTCTCGTGGCCCGTGGGCAGTGAACTGAGCTTCCATGAAGGGGGCATTGGTTCAATTCCCAGTCTCACTTGCTAGCTTCAGATTGGCTGTGAACACGCACAGCCAAGCCCCTGGGGAAAAGGAGTGTTCTGTATTGCTCAAACAATGATTGCTCTAGATGATTAAAAAAAGTGGTGTTAACACATTGCAAGGGTGAGCTATCCAATCTTCCTTAGCTAGGAAATGCTGGGCCTCACTTGAGCGTGCTGGAGGATTGGAGAGCCTCCTTGGAAAAAAAGCTTATGTCCACATTTGCACTTTGTTTGAGTGCACGTATATTCAATACCCACTTGTCGCATGTTTGGGAGTAAAACTCCACCGTAACATGACATACCAACCTTCCTGAAACACCTGAAAATGCAGATCTCTTCCCATACCACCTTGATACGAAAATTATCAGGAACTTCCTGGGGAGCAGACTCTTCGGTCCTGCATATGTCTACATGGGCCCTGGTGTTTACTCCATCTGAAAACTGTTCTGTGGTTTGGGGGCACAGCCGCCACATTCAGCTTGTCGACACGGACTTGAATTCGGCCACTCGTATAATGACTGGCTGTTCAAACGATACACCACTCTCCAGCCTGCATGTAGCAATGCTAGACCTTTGACAAGATGCTATTATTGTTAAATCTGTTTGGAGAACTACAACAAATGAAACTAATTTATTTAATCTCCGGCTGACTGATGCCCCATTCTCAGACAGGAACAACATACCGCACCATCTCAAAGGTCTGCTCATATTCAGGGGAGGAATCCCACTCCTGTGGTCCAGGGTTTTACACCAGATCTGATCTCTGAACACCCCTTTTGCTCTGGTAGCTCATACACTCTCGGACAGAAGTGCTACTGACTCTTTACTATGCCTGGATGATCAGTGCTACCAGGGAGCCAAAAATTATGTCCTTACAGAGCGGAAGCATCGGTGAGAAACAGTGTCTCCCCCACACTAAATAAATTCAAGAGTCCATCGCTGTACCTTCCCTCCTCGTCCACTTGATCACAGATCCTGGACCAAGTTCAACAGACTACTCTGTGGCTCAGCCAGAATTGCCACGACCATGCACCGACTGGGCCTGGTTTTCTCCCCATGCTGTGACTGTAGGGCAAACAATAACTCAACTGGTGGAGGAGTGCCAAACCCAACATCTGGAGGGCAGTCTACAATGTCTAGTCCCCTAGTTATGGAAACTGGGCATTGAGCTCTATGTCTGTATATGAGAGAGAAAGAGATATTCAGTACCCAACCACATACCAAGTACCCAGTAAGCAGCAGAAGTCTGCACAGCTCAGCCATTATGGTTTGCATGAACTTTGGTTTCAACATCCCCTGAACGTTGCTTTGAATTTCCTGAACTCAAAGACTCAAACTGAAACTCAGCCAAAGCTGCCATGTTTTGCCCAGTCTGGGGCAAAAACTATTGAGTTGCCCATGGGCTCCACCTAAACTGTAACTCTATAGGTTTGCTCAAACTTCAGCCAATATTGCCTCAGAATTCAGCAAATCTGGTCCAAGGTTCAGGTATGTTACAAAATCCACAAGTAGGCAGACGGATCCTGACTAAATGGAAGTTTCCCATAGCTCTTCCAAACATACACCTGCCCTTGATGCTTACGGGTGCTGCCCAACTTCTGTGACTTAAGGTATTAAAAATATAGGCCAATTTTTTCAAAGTTGGGTGCTGAAATACAGATTTTAGAGCTTAACTTTAGTCATTCAAAACTGAAAATCCTTGTCATAGTCACAAGCTGGTATTTTGGGGAGCTTTCAAGTCTTAGTTATTGATATTTTGAAGCAAGATGATGTGTCTGGGCTTATTAAAAGAGGCAGAAATCAAGTTGATATACAACTGGTCAATGAACTGATCCTCCACTCTTCTGAGCAGACCACACATTTGACAAGTTCAAGAACAAAACCAACTGGAAATGTTTGTAGTTATGACTATCTTTCCCACTCTAGGTACTTACAAGACTCCTGCCACTGTGGTATCTAAACCTCTCCCAAACATGACTGAGTTTATGACTTTCATTCTTTATGTACTATAATGCCTTTATAAACACAGAAAGGAAAATAATTTCTAAATTATAACTTTAGATCAAATGTCCCATGTAAAGTGCCTACTGTAGTTGACTAATTTTTTCCATGTACACAACGTTTCAAAGATGCAGAAAGACTCACAGTAATGGTTATGTCACTTGGTTTCTTTTGTCTGGGGCCCAAGATTGGGGCTCACACAAAAACAAAAATTCTGTATTGTGAAAATGTTTCAAGGCTTTATAATTTGGTTTTATTCCAAATTGGAACAAACCAAAAGCCATTTGAACTCCTGTAGGGGCAGAATGGCTCAGTTTCATTACCAGCCCTAGGCAGTCTATAAGGGACAATCCACTCCATAATGCTTAGGTCATATAGATATATTTCTTTGCATACTTATTAATTAAGGTGTAATGAATTAATTAGGTGTAATATGACCCAAAAGCTATGATGTGCCATGGATCTTGTCTGCTAATAGCATGGGAGTATCTAACATAAGTGAATCATCCTTTCTGTTTCCAAAATAAACAATTATGTAGTGCCCTATAGCTGAATACCTTTGATATAAAATATTCCCAGGACTTCTGCTGAGAACATTTGAGACAGCATTTAAAATAGCACTAATTTGCCTTCTCATACTTTACTTGTAACCCTTTAGGAACTCATTTTGAACTATATTGTGATACGTTTGCTCACAGATAATACTTTATTTGTAAATTAGTCCCACTGATTTCAACAGAACTACTCAAGACGTAGACACTACTCACTGTGAACAAGGACACCTTAATCCAGACCTTTTGAAACAGAACTTTCTGGCAGGTTGAAAAAGCAAATGGTGTTGAAAAACAATTTATAACATGGGCTCATAATGGAAGAGACCATATCCAAACAAGAGGGGATGTTTAGCATGCTTAGAGACATTAAACTTTCAAATCCCGTTCGACATTTACATGAATAAGAATGTCACCTGTAATTACACCAGGTAGACTAGGAATGGCATGGGTCCCGCCCACACCAGCATGACCTGACACACACGATGTGTGTGAGGTCACACTTCACGGAGGATGCCATTTGCAAGAGCGCTCCTGTGACCTCACACGCATGGTGCAAGGTCATGCCAACCAGGGTAGAGCAGCATGCTTTTCAAAATGGCGTCTTCCCAACTTACAACAAGATGAATGGACTGCTTAGGCCATCATGCCTCCAGCCCCAGGAATCAAGAAATCAATGGGGATTACAGTTGCTCAGCAACTCTGAAAATCAGGCCACTTATTTGGGTGCCTAATACTGTTTTTAACTGCCTGATGTTAGGCACACCGGTATGAAAATGTTGGCCCCATGTCTGGAAAATCTGACCTGTTTGTTCTTCAGATTATCCATATTTAAAATGGTTTTAATAATGCTTTCCTCGATGTAGAAATAAAATTTTACCTAAGCAATGGTTATAATCCACTCCTTAGTGAGCACAGGTTTCTTCTGAGGTCATAAATTAACTCATGGAAGGTGCTTTGAGTACCTCTGGTGAAAAGGTGCTATACGATTGCAAGGTACAATTATGAATAAATCAGTGTCAACTCCATTTGGGAAATTCAGCTCTGCTTTAAAAGAAAAACTGCAGCAAGCCAAATGGAGCATCATCTCTTCTGGAATAAGGTAGAGTCAGTCATAAAGCTTAGAATACAGGGAAATGGTATAGAATACAGGGAAATACAAGAGAAATGACCTTCCTTGATCTCTATAACTAAGGTACTTATATGGCCACCATTACTGTAGTCCCTGAACACCTGGCAATCTTTGATGCATTTGTCCTCCTAACACCTCTGTGAGGCCAGGAATAGCTATTGTCTCCATTTTACAGATGGGGTATTGTGGCACAGAAAGACTAAGTGGCTTGTCCAAGGTCACACAGAAAATCAGTGATGGAGCACGGAATTGAACTAGGTCTCCTGAGTCTCAGGCTAGTGGCCTATTCAGTGAATCATCCTTTCCTTCTGATAGCGAACTTATTCTGACCTGCTGGCCTGCAACAAACGAGGTCATCAACTAGTGTAAACCAGTGTATTTAGACCAGCTGAGAATCCGCTCCTGATGTGCTTTTATTCTTCTTATCCATACATCCAAGCAAAGGCCCTCTATGAAAAGCAGCTGATACAAACAGGCTAATTAACCAGCTTCTAGTCTGTCCAGTGTTTGAAAAAGCTGTGTACATTATTAATCCATCCAGGGCCTTATCCACTGTGGTCAGTGGGAGTCTTTCCATTGACTTCAATGGGGTTTGAATCAGGCCCCTATTGAGAACGGTTACAGGTGTTGGACAGGGTGAACCACCAAAGGAGGGCTACACTTCTAAGCATCCCCCTGCCAACACGGCCAATGATCTTCCTCATATACAGGTTTTCAACTCTGTTGCTTGGGTGCTTTGTAAACTACCCTGTTCCCTGTGTAGCTCAGTTCCTTTGTTATGAAAACCAAAAACACCTTCTG
Source organism: Lepidochelys olivacea (assembly GCF_965140295.1). Taxonomy (NCBI): domain Eukaryota; kingdom Metazoa; phylum Chordata; order Testudines; family Cheloniidae; genus Lepidochelys; species Lepidochelys olivacea. Next base: position 20,094,900 of record NC_140412.1, on the reverse strand, counting down.
AGCCAGGAAACCAGGTCTCTCCAGAAGTAACCAGGTGTGTTTACACACAGTAGACAGAGAAGGAGAGGAATGCATATGGCTAAAGGGTTTAAATCCAGATCTCCCTGGGCCAACAAAGGGTGAGGTAAGCAGCAGAGAAAGAAAGGAAGAGTGAATTGGAGACAATTATGACTTGCAAACTTTTTATTTTTTTTTAAACTTAATAAAATGGGGGGGAAAATTAAAGACTAATACATTAGTTGGACTCAGTCACGTTCACTTATACGTTAAAGCAAAATAAGCATAGAAGTAGAATAGCCCTTAGAACAGAAGTAATCCTGACCCCTCAACCTACCAGAGATCATTAATAATAGTATTTCGCTCTTATGTAATGCTCACCCACCAGAGCTCTCAAAGCACTGATACTTTCCTTCCTTTGCACATTCTCATTGTACAGGTAAGGAAAATGAACCAGTCAGTGGCAGAGTTGGGAATAAAACTGAATCCCCACAAACAAAAATAATTTGCATATAATATGAAAGACCCTATTAAAAAGAAGGAGAAAAGAACAAGAATTCTCAATTAATTACAAAGCTGATTCCAGATTCTGATCCCCTTACTTAATGGGACCATTCATGGAGTAAATTGTCACTCAAAGCAATAGTATCAGAGGATGGCCACAGAGTCTATGTTTTGTCCATTCAAATTTTCATCAGAACCAGTGGCCTGATGTGCTAGAGCATAAACTAGATGTTACATAGATGTTAAAGAGACGTAAAATTTGCACTCTTGATTTTGTGTGTAAAATGTTAGTGCGTGTAGGGACTTGCATGCAGTCTGGGATTTTTATGCTTAAATATTTTGCAAAAAACTGTAGACTCAAATTTGGAGACTGTTTTACACCGTCCACCTATCCCGCAGCTGAGTTTGTGAAGCTGCCAGCTAGGGGGGAAAAAAACAAAACAAAACCATCTTTTTCTTGCAAACGAAGCAGATGTGCTCTGAAGTTCACAGTAAAGCCTTTAAAACTGTGGCAGGAAGCTAGAGAGGTGAGAGTCTGGGAAAATTCTAGAGGGAAAATACACAGCAAGTGGGTGAGAAAAAGTGTAGATTATGGGGTAATTCTCTTTTCCTCATTCAAATAAAGTTCCTTGTTCAGCATTAGAGGAAAATTACCCTCTTTTTGTGATTCCTTACCATTGTCACATGACAAACAGCAAACTCCGCAATGCCATTTTTTCAGAGTCATTTTAAAGATTAATCACTCACTGCTGGAGTGAAAACAAGGGGAAAAGTAAACAGCTAACACTTTTGGCAGAAGTATGCAAGAACCTGTGTGGGAAAGGATGTGATATAAGAGCCTGAGTGATCATACATCCATTCATTAAAATAATACCTTTCACAACAATTCCCAACATGAATATTTTTAAGTATCACCACTCATTAAACAAAGCTCCGCTGTACAATTATCAAATATGTAAGACATGTGATATCAGGTAGCTCTTATGTGGGTGTATTTCAAGTTGTCATTGTTTAATTATTAACTGATTCAATAGTTTTCTTCTGATAGGTGTTCTTTATTCAGGAATATGGACTACAGAATTGAAAGAAAAGCTAAGCTGATTTAATAACCAGCAGAATAAGAAGGAAAATTAGTCTGAAATGGGTCCCCACCCAACTGTCTTTGATTCAGCTTGAAAACAAACATGCACCAGAAGCTAAAGGAAATCACAGTGAGAAGTTCCAGCAACTTAGGAGCTAATGCTGCAAGCTTCAACCCAACATGTTCTCATCCCAGCCACTAGCTGGGCTGGACACTAGGAAAGCAGAGACGCTGCCCTATCGAGTTCAGTGAAGACAAGGCTTGGAACAGAGTTGTCACCTGTCTACAGCTGGCCCTGCTGCCCAAATTACAGCACTACCTCCCTCGGCAACTCCAAAATGCCCACTGAACAGGAGGGGTGGCAGGCTACATACCCAATGGACTCTGCATGAGAAAAGCTTGGGGGTAGATGCATATTTACCCAATACCGCTCTGTGGAACCTTTCCAGGTAGATGGAACAGACCTACACAAATAGATATATTTAATATTAATAACAGATACACTTCCATCCACATGTCAGTATCAGCAACAGAGTCTCCATAAAGCTTTCTGGGTAGGGAGAAGAGTTTTCTGGGAGCGTCTTATTGCACATGCTTACGTCACCTGTTGTGGGGGTTAAAATGCTGCTAGGGTTCCCAATCTATGTCTTTCCTCTTCCCTTCTCTCCTTGCGAGAGACACTTTTGAGTTTTGTTCTTTGACGAGGCTTGTTCTGAGCACCCTGCCCCTACCTGGGTAGCAAGTTCAGATCACCCGTAGCATTATCAAAGCAGTAATGCAGGGGTACTGCATACTGCAGACCACTGACACTGCCATTCTGCACAAATAGCCTATATACAGCACAAATTACACAATAAATCAGCTAAACTAATTTCCTTTAACTTTGTCCAACCAATTAGAGCCAGGCAATGGAGAAACATTATCTCAAAACAATTAAGGGATAAAATGTATCTCAAAATGATTTTCAGAGGTGCATAGCAGCTCCCACTGATTTCAGCTAGAGCTGTGGGCAATCAGCCCTCTGCCTTTTGCAGATCACTTTCTCTGGGTCTGACAGGGTAGCACTTTCACTTGGTGGTTTTTGGTTTGTTGGGGTTTTGGGGGGTGGGGTGGTGGTGGTGGTTGTTTTTTGGTCCATCAAATAAAAGTCCCCAGTATGATGACATTTCTCTCTGTACCATCTGGATTGGGAAGCAGCACTTGCATTTGGCACCTCTAACACTTCCATAGAATGAACCCACTACAGGGTTTTGATTCTGAACTCATACTTTCCACTGACGTCCTGATGATTTTTGGTCACAGGAGAAACTAAAACAATTATCTTTTGTTTAAGTCACTAGACAGGGACTCAAAATATTTGGGTTCAGTTCCTGGCTCTGCCACTGACTTCCTGTGTGACCTTGAACAAGATCTATGCCTCTGTAAAATGGTAATAATAATATTTTGTTTATTTCACCTTTTGTCTCTCCTGTCTATTTGTACTGTAAGGTCTTCTGAGCAAGGATTATCTCTGCATATTTGTCAGTTGGGTATAACAGGTCCCCAATCTCGGTTGGGGGTCTCTGGGTGCTATCATAATACATCACTGTCCGCCATGCTGTCTTATTGTTTCCTTGTGTTCCTGCATCTGTTGTCTATGGTCGTATATGTAGATTTTAAACCCTTTGGGGCAGGGACTATCTTTTTGTTCTGCGTCTGTACAGCTCTTAGCACAGTGGGTTCTCTAGTCCACAATCAGGCCTCCTAGGCACAATGATAATACAAAACATAAATAATAATTGTATTAGTTCTAAATTGCAAATGAGAGATTTCAGTGGTTAAAAGGCACATCATGAACCAAATACAGGCTCACGACAGAAATACCACTCCCAAACCAACACACATACGATGCAAAACTCTGCTATTGTACCCCCATCTTTTGGTTAACAGACTCCCAAATGCAGATTATCCATGCTAAGAGAACAAATAATCTGCATGGATTTAGTGTCCAAAGGGGACATGGATGGATCAAGGAGAAGAAGTGCCTCTGTAGTTCTTGTTGCACAGGGCCTGTATTTCTACGGATTCTCGAGGAGAGATGTGCCAGGATTAAGATGGGCACATTCTCTCTCTGTATATGGTCATGTTTGTTGGAAAGTGTCTGACAGGATATGCTTGTCACTACTAAAGAGAAGAAAATGAAGAAACAAACTAGTCCTTGCGAAAAGCAGCAGGTGATGTTTGGCTGGAAGTCATTGTACATGCCTCTGCCTTGCAGTACAATGCAGAGGGAAGCTCCAACTCATGCTTTCCTGTGCTTTTCTTTCCACTTGTCTTCATTTCACATGACCCGAGGGCTCTCGCATCAGGACAGAATGTTTGTTCTCAAGATGATTCTGCGTTGGTTACACAACTTCAAACCAGAAAAGGGTAAATGGGGAACAAAAATAAGGCTTTACTTTGGTGGAAACTTGGTTTGGAGGAAGTTTTTCAATCTTTTTTTTTTTCCCCCTTGGTGGCGGGGGTGGCTGGACAGCAGAAGAAGCTGAGGTAATTATATTTGGGGTAATTATATTTCAACCAAAACTAGAAAAGGTAAATCAGCACAGCAGTGTTCTTTACAATAGGTTAGAGCCTGCATTCCTTAGGGGGTCAAAATTCCTCTAGTCAGGTTTGAAAATTTAGGCCAACATTCTTATGACTACAAGAGCACCAGATTTGAAGAAAGAGGATGGACTTCACTGTAATATTTTTTTCCTATAAAATAGTCTATTTGCATCAGTTGCCATTAAAAGGTCAACATTTATCCCCAGTCTCAGCACCACCACAACATTTGCCATGAACCTTGTTGGTACTACGTTACCTGAGGTACTGCAGTTATTAACTATTTTAAGTATAGGAGAATGCTCTTTTGTATCTGTTAGTAAACAGTGACTTTTTAATGTCAAATCACTATTTGTATTTATTTAAAGAAAGTTCATCTATGCATTACTCTAGGAAGAAGAGGTTACAGTTGTGTGCATCCATTTGTATTGAAAAACTCAATAGGCAGGGAAATAAATAATAAATTAAATAAATGATAAAGAAATGGAAAGACTCTTATTGGCTTCCATGGGCTTTTAATCGGTGCAAATGAAAAATACTGCTGTCACGAGTGAATATGCGCTTTTTAAATCGGAAGTATTTTTTGAACATTTTTGCAGTGTGAATTATGGGTCTCTCCCTAAGGCTGACCCCTCATAGTTTTGAAGTTCCTCTTTCACATGCTGTGGGAACATATGACTGTATATACTGTGAGATTTCCACTTTCAGTGCATCAAGAGTAAATGGGACCAAAAAAATTCAATTGAAGAGGCCAGTGAATTATATAGCATCTATTTCACAGTGCAATAAAGAAGGGGCATTCTAGAGCTTTGAGAGGTTGGAACTAATGGAGGGGGGAATGTGAATATGTATTTTAACCATTTTTGTAACTAACTATAGTAACATCCATGAATCCTGGATTGTCCCTGCCTCCTCTTTCATGTCCATCCATGAATGAAAGTCCAAGGTCTGTAAGTAGACCTCCTGGGATGAGGCTTTTCTCCTATGCTCCTAAAGTAAGAGCCATCAAGTTCTGTCACTATCTGGATAGAAGACTTTTAAGGAAAACTTATGGAGTGCAGGGGAAAAAAAAAAAAAAGCTTGCGGGTTGGTAATGAGTAGATTTCTGCTCACCCCCAAATAGTTAGGAACGTCGTATAGACAAAACCGATTAATTTCTTTCCAGTTGCCCAAATGGTTTGCACTTTCAGCTGCTTTTGACGGATAAACAGTCCTCAAATCTCAACACGAATGAGTGCTAGACTCAAAGTGAAACCTGGAGAAAGGCCAGGAAGCAGAACTGGCAGGTTTTGCAAAGTTCTAGAATTGGCTCAACAAGAAATTTAGTTAAGAACATATGAAAGTGCAAATGTCAGATAACTGGAGGGAAAGCCATAAATCAGGCCCCAGTTCATGAACTTTTTGACAAAAGTGGTTTGAGTTTTAAATTTAATATAACTTCCCACCCCCCAAAAAAATCATCAAGATTTTTGCATTGTGTTGGGTTTTGACTTGCCAGAATTCAGAATGTTTGAAGGAACGCACTGCTGTAGTCCAAGAGTTCTCACCCCAATGGACACAAACATGGGTTGGGAGGTCACAACCACCCTTCCCATTCTACATTGCAAAATAGGAAGGGGATCCCAGCTAGCTGGGAGGGAGAAGGATGCCTTGGGTGGTCCCAGTACAGAAAAGGTTGAGAACTACCTAGTCATTACTAACCTAGCTCCCCATTACCTGGCACCTGGTGTGGTCATTTATGGCTTTGCGCAGTGAGTTGAAAATACTGCCATTCTGATTTGCACAGACAGCAGTAACTAGGAACTTTGATTCAGCGGTTAAGGTACAAACCTTCCCTCTTGGGAGACCTGTGTTCAGTTCCATGTTCTGGCACATCCAGTCCTTTTGCCCCAGATTTTTAAAGGTACATAGGTGCAGCTCTGTTGCAAGGCCTAAGGGCACGTCTTCACTGGCTCTAAAAAAAACCCACCTCCACGAGGGGCGCGGCTCCCAGGGCTGGTGCATTGTCTATACTGGCATGTTACAGCGCTGAAACTAGCTAGGCTCAGGGGGGTGTTTTTTCACACCCGAGTGAGAAAGTTGCAGCGCTGTAAAGTGCCAGTGTAGACAAGCCCTAAGTGATTTAGACAGCTAAATCCCATTTTCAAAAGGGATTTAGGTTCTTAGGTCTAATAGTGAACAAAACAAGGCCTAAATAGTTTTTAAAAGCGGGGTCTTAATCTCTCAGAGCCTCAGTTCTCCATTTGTAAAATGGGAGTAATAGCACTTCTCTGCCTCACAATGGAGGATAAATACATTAAAGACGTGGTAATGAAGATATGTTGTTAATGGGGGCCAAATAAGTAGGATAGCTAGAACTTAGGCAGACAGTGTAAAGCAATGGAGAATTTGGTCCCCTCTGTTTCAGCATGAGAAATAGAAGCTTGCCTGATCTCACAACACTTTTCAGAGCAAGGAGGGTTGGGCAATTTGTTGTGAGGTTGCCAGTACTTACCATTTCTGAAAATACTGTGAGGACAAATTCGGTTGTGTTGTTTCGGTTCCTCTCACTTCCAGTCGTGTCCAAAAGGAGGATGTTTAAGAGCCAAAAAACTTTACAAACTAAATGTAACCAAACGTTTGTGTGTCTATTAAAAGATTTTTGGGTTCAGGCTTTGAGTGAAGGGTTGGGGCTAAGTTTTGATTTTGCCCCAGCTGGCTCCCCCACCCCTAATTAGAATCAAGCTCTTTGTACATAAGTAATATTTTTGAGCAGCAGGGTCTTGCACTCTGCTATGCAGTGCCCTTTCATGAGGAATTAGTCGAGCTGATGCTGAGTAAACAGATTGTGTGTGTTGCAAGAGCTCTGATGTGGTCTCTGTTAATAACTCTTTTTAACCTATTGCAATCATGTCCTACTAGCCACACACCCCACAGGACTCCTTGGAAAAGGAAAGGTTTCAGAGTAACAGCCGTATTAGTCTGTATTTGCAAAAAGAAAAGGAGTACTTGTTGTACCTTAGAGACTAACCAATTTATTTGAGCATAAGCTTTCGTGAGCTACAGCTCACTTCTGTAGCTCACGAAAGCTTATGCTCAAATAAATTGGTTCATCTCTAAGGTGCCAAAAATACTCCTTTTCTTTTTGGAAAAGGAAAGATGACAGGGGAATTGGAGAGAGAAATTTTAAAGGGAAGAGACAGTATAAAGACAAGATTGTTTGAACTTGTGTCAGATACAGTAATGAGTGGGTAACAAACAACAATACTACTGAGCACTTAGAGGACACTATGTGTTTGCAAAGTGCTTTGCAAACATGAACCAATCAATCATACAATGCAGCCAGTCTCCTCTCATCTTTCTCGTGTCACCCTCTTACCTCCTCTGCTCCACCAATGCTACCAACCTCATTTGCCCATTTGACAGCTTCTCCGCCTATTCCTTCACAATGCCTCTGATGCACGGAATGCCCTTTCTGAATTTGGCCCCGATTCAGGAAAACATCCCTATTCAGAAAGGGAGCTTAAGTACATACTTACCTGTCAGCAAGTGCTTAAGTGCTTTCCTGAATTGGGGCGTTCATCTTTAGAGCCACTTTTCCTTCAACTCCCTCCTCCAGACCAATATCTGCTGTGAAATCTGCAAGAAATTAGCCAGTTAATAACTGTTTGCTTGTGCATTGGTTGAGGACAGTCGTGCAATAGCTACCTATGTAACTGCCTGATCCTATTTTCATTGATATCATCTTCCCTTCCCTTCTGTACTATCATACTTGTTTGTCTCTAGATAGAGTGTAAGGGCAGGGACCATCTCTTACTATATATTTAGACAGTGCCTAGACCAATGGGGCCCCAATCCTGGGGGGGGGGCTTTAGGCACTACCATAATACAAATACTAATTATAGAATAATGGTGAAAAGACCAAAAATGAAAACAATTTAGGCATAATTGACTTTAATGGGGGATACAAATCCTCAGCACCAGACCACTTTGATCTTGGTGCTTTTGTATGGCTTTTGAGATCAGGGCAATTACGTCTAGTAAATCACATACCCCGTGCTACAGCGGTACAACCTGCCTGCACTACCAATTTGCACTAGTGCAACTATATCCTAGTTATAGCAGTACTAATATCCCTAGACAAGCTTCAGCTTTCGGCACACAGCTTTGAAGATGGTGCTAAATCTCTCCATGGCTTGTGTTCCACATTTGCAAAATAGTAAATATTACTATTAACCTCCCTGCTTTAATGTCTGTAAAGCAGAGATTTTTAGATGCAAGGTGCTTTATAAGTGTAAGGTATCCTACATGCAGCCATAGACGGCTGATCACATATTAATATCAGAGATATTCTCAAATGCACATACTTAAATAGATCATGCTGATCAGGTTAAACATTGTCATGGGATAATGGACTCCTCCCGCTGCTACATAAATGCGGAGGCATTAGTGGAAAATAAAGATCATGGAAAATCTGAGCTTTTCCCAGTCAGAGCAGGAGACATTAATTCTGTCAAAAAACAAGGTTCAATTGCTGTGACATTACTCTGTTACACCAAATCACCAATGGGGATTGAATCGTTTTATGCGATGGGTATTTGTTCAGTAGAGTGGCAGTTACTCTGTTATTGCCCTGCTCCTTTCCATCAGCAAGCCAGCAGCCAGTTTAGCTGTGAAAATGTAGGGCATTTCCAATGTATCTTTTCAGGATTATTCCACGGCTGGTACAAGTCTTATAGAAGGGGTGGATCACAAAAAAATCATTTTTCAGTTTTGACAAGAAATCAAAATGGATAAAAATTTCAGTAAAAAATTCTTCTTCTTTCCTTTTTCTATCACCGTTTTCAGCAGAAATCCCTTTTCCTCCTCCCCATTTTCTGGCAAGCTCTAACAAGTACCTTCAGTTCCCTCTGAAGTCAGTGGGAGTGGAGGGTGTTCATAATCTGCCAAAATCTGGCCCATCTAGGGGTCTGAGATTGATCAGTAGCTGGTTGAGGGGCCAAGGGGCAGCTGAGTCTGACAAAGTGTTCCTTGATTTTAATGCAGAACACGAGGTTGGCCAAGGGCCCATACACCCAAAGGGTATTTTCCTGTTAGTTTCCTGCTCATTTACCATGTACACACTGCTGACTTGTGCTTTTTGAATGGGCTTCATGTACATTTCAGTCTAGAAATGAACGTCAAAGGCCAGGATCTCAGCTGGTATAAATGGGTGTAATTCCAATGATTTCAACGTAGCTACCCCAGCTGAGGATGTGGCTCCCTTGGGTTTACTTTACATTAGTTTGCCCACTGATCGTTTGTAAACCTGAGAGCTGCCATCACTGCTTGCTAGTCAGGGAACACCACATCAGATTCTGCTATACTCCTGCTTTGGCTCCATCCCTGGTTAGCCGCTAAGGGGGTGTCCTCACAGCGGCTGGGAGCATGCCTCCGCGCCTAGCTAGATGGACACATCCTAGCTCTGCTGTAGCTAGAACGCTAGCAACAGCAGCGTGGCTGCACTGGTCCAAAAGAACTTGGACCCAGGTGGATAGCCTGACCTCTGCCCATGCCTGAACGGTCACCTGCTATTTTCTTGCATGCTAGCCTTAGCCGAGCTAGCACAAGTCGGGCTACCTGCACCAGGAGGCATGCTCCCAGCTGTAGTACAGAGAGACCCTAAGAGCCTGGGGCCAACTCCCTGGAACGATTCCCATGGGAGCTGATGCAGGTTTACACTCCCCTTGATTAGCAAATTCGGACCTTTGCATCCACTCTGCTGTTACTGTCTGGTCATTCAAAAACATTTCCCAGTCCCCTCAAGGGAAGGGACTGCATTGTAAGTAGATTGAAACAAACCGTTCAGGGCTTCACAATTCTGCTGTAAAATGTATGAAATGTCAGAGCCCCCCAACCAGGACCAGCAAGAATCTCCTTGGCAGCTCCCTATCCAAGAATCACTTCTACTGCGATGCCTATAGGAAATTAGCCAACTAATAAAAGCTAAGTAGGGGGACAACTGAGGGTCAGCATAAAACATGAAGCAAGCTATTTGCCAATCACCCCCCAGATCACTTTGCTTACATGTTGTGCGCTTTGCAATGGTGCTTTGGTTTTTTAGATTATATAAAGCAAATTCTTGTCATTTTTAGCTGGTGTACTGGTATCACGTTTTGAGTGTTCCTATTAGGATAGAGATTTATTATTGTATCTGCACACCCACTATCCTATAAAACAATAAATGTCATCACATTTATCTTCAGCACTGATCTGTGCAACATTTTTTGGATGAACACTTTATTCACTGACAAATGTAGTTTCAGGTCAACTGAAACTATTCATGAATTCAGGTAAAATTCAGCAAATAGTTTTTTTAAATATTTTATTTTGTCAATGTTTCATTCTAAAATTCCTTTTCATTTAATTTCCAAATTTAGCTAGATGTATTTTAAAAAAAAAAAAAAAGAGTAACATCCAAAAATGAAAAACAAAACAAAAACTGAAAAAAATTATTTTGGGTTGACAAAATGTTTCATTTGACCTGAAACAAAATTCTTTTGGTTTTTCATTTTGGGAAAAACACCCTGCAAATATCCGTTCTGACTTCACACAAAACAATTTTTTTCCCCAGAGTTTTTGGTTTGGCCACTGAATTCCCCCCACCACTCCCTCCCCACCCTCAAAAAATAATTATTTGGTCAGCTCTATTCAGCGTTCTATGGAATATGAATCATAAGAAGTCTAACATTGCTGGACTGAATTATATGGAGTTAAAGCGCAATACTACTTAACAGTTTGTACTAGCCTGAAATGTAGTATATGAAGGCAGCATATATTGAACTTCTGTTGTTCAGACTAGTGGAGCTAATTGATTGCCTACAGCTCTAGCCTAGAAAGCCAGACAGCTGGAACCATGAAGGACTCTTCGGCCTAAATGAATTAAGTAAATAAATTAAGCAATAAGCACAAAGGAGTGGGTGTGCATTTCTTGCCGATTAATCGAAGTGCAAGGTACAAGCTATTGGTTGTGTAGTTACTGGATAACACCACGTATCCTGCTGTTTATATTTGTACAATGTGCTGAATGAATAATTGCCAGCTGCAGACACGACATGGGTGAAGACAAATCATTAACACCATTAGTATTAATTATTGTTAATTATTTTCCACACACACACACCCCAAGTGTGCTTGACACTTCAAACAAACAGGAAGACACTTCCTTGGCCTTAAGGGTTTACGCAAGCCAGATTTTGTCACACTGGAGTAGTCCCTTGCTCCACCAATGGAACTACTGACTGTGGGTAAGGAGGCCAGAATCAGGCCCATAATTGGGAATTGACAAGAAAGGGGAGTGGACAGGAAGTAGAAAGATTATTTTGGCTGCTTGAAGACCTGCACAAAGAAATCCCATTGTTTTAATAGGCTGTTTAATATATTGTAAAATGATGCAGGGGTTAAGAGTAGGTGAGGAAGAGACAGAGATCAGACAGAGGGTCACGGCAATTTGGGAACCTCGGTGATGAACTGAGATGGTAACATCAGAGAACGAAAGCACTTCAGGCTCCAAACACGCTGCCCAGAGGAGCTGGGATCTGAAACAGCCCCGTATAAACTTCTGCTGCCCTTGTGATTGGTGGGATTTGAAAGAGGAAATGGTAGCAGCCTTCTAGAGCAGCTCAGGAGTAACGTTGCACGCGTAAGGGAAGGCATGGAATAAAGCATGGAAACGGTTGTGGGAGAAACCAGAGCATGATGACTGGCATCACTGGCAGGGTAGAATGGGATGGTCGACATGATGAGACAGTGGAATATACTGAACAAACAAGGTGTATGACATAAAAGTGAAAATGAAAAAAAAAAGTGTGTATATTTTGGTTTACACATCTAGGACCCAATCCAATTCCCACTGAAATCTCCCCACTGACTTCAATGGGAATTGGATCAGGCCCACAGACATTTGAACTGAATATGAAGCATCATCTTGATATGTCGTGCTTTGCTGAACACCTGCAGGACAGTTTCTCTGGAAAACAGTTACTGTTTTTGCCATATGGAAATTCTCCTGTACTCTCAATACACAGAAGCACAGTTTCATTGGATGGTTTATGGTGTTTCCTATAGACAGAAGGTACAGACTAAACAGCTTAGGAAGTGTCGTAGCTTCGTTCACAAAGCCATTGTTTTTAAAGTGCAGCTTGCCTGCAGACATTTCCCATAAGTTGCTTTGAGACTGTATCCTCTTAATTGTATTTAATGTAAATGGTTAGGAAAGACCCAACTCACCTGAACAGTACATTTCAGATTGCCAAAAGACACTAAAATCCCTTATTTAAGGACCTCTCTGTCCGGAGGGAGTCTCAGGACTAGAGCTGGGTGGAATTTTTCAAACAAATAGGATGAAAAACTTAGTTTTGGTCAACCCAAAACTATTCACAGTTTTGATGTGAATCATTTCAGCCACTCACAAATCAGCCTGGAAAAGGAGGAAATGATAGCATCGCTGCTTCTGCCACAGTCTTTAGCTCTCACCCAGGATGTAGGAGACTCATGATCAAATCCTTACTCTGAAACAGATGTTGGTAACTCACTAAAAATTCTATTTAAAAAAAAATGTATCTCACATCTGTTGCAGCTCAAACCATTTTTGGAAAGAAAAAAAAAATCAGTTATCTGCCCAGTTCTCTTCAGGACACTCACACTGAGATTCAGGAGCTCACGAATTTGAAATTAGTCTCCTTCCCAAATACTATTTTATCCTCGATAGTAGTAGTAATTTACAGTGAGTATTACAGCAATGTCTGCAGCCCCTGGCCAAGATCCGAGCCCCATTTTGACAGGCTCTGTACAACACATAGTAAGAGAAGTTCTCCCCCAAACAGCCTATAACCTAAACAGACATGGCTGACAAAGGGTGAGAGAAAGAGAACATTATCCCCATTTTAAAGACAGGGCTCTGAGGCCAGAAAGCGGCTCGCCCGTGGCCGCGCAGAGTAAATCTATGCCACAATCCGAGGTGTGATTTGCAGCCCTTGTGGGCAATCCCACAGTGGTTTTAGTCTAGCTAGCTCACTAAAAATAGCAGTGAAGATGCAGAGGCAGAAGCCAGCAACATGAGAACGTACCCAGGGTGACCAGGCAGCCTTGTACCTGAACTGATGTCCACGTCACCGGGTCTTCGCTGCTTTTTTTATTACTACTAGCTGGATTAAAGCCAGCGCAGAGATGCCTCCATAAACTGTGAATCGCACCTTCAACCTCACTGTAGACATGGTCTCAGTCTGTAGTCCCATGCTAGGGCTTTAACCGGACATAAATCTTGCTGCTGACCCACCTGGAGTGTAAGTGAACCTGCAGGTTAGAAAGCAGATGGGTTAGGAGGAGCCTGGACTCAATGACAAGGATCTTTGGGACAAGTACAGAGGCAGTCAGGCAAAGAGCACTTGTACTCTGCTGTGGATGTCTAAACAGGTGGGAACATCTGAGAGGGAGGGTGATGGAAGCACTCTGATTCTAGACAGGAGGCTTCCAAATCCTGATACGGAGGTTGGGAACCCCAGCACAAAGGAGCACTTCGCCTGGGGCTTAGGTTTCAACATGGATTCTTTCAGTATGAGTTTTCCTGCACTCTTTGATGTTCTGCCAAACCCAAATAAGAACCCAAACATCCCCGGCTTTGCTTAGCCTTTCCTCCCCTCTCTCTAGAGCCAAATAATCATAAAATACAATTAGCTTAGGGGTGAGGAGGGTCTATGTTACAGATGATTATTTTGTGCTCTCTCTAATCCTCCCACTGGGAGCCAGCCTGAGGTGAGAACCGATCTCTCCCAAACCTCCATAGTGCAGGCAGGAATGGTGCTGACCTTGGATGAATGAGGAGAGGAAAATCCAGCACTTCTTGAGGAAAGGGAGAAGTGGAGTTCAGTTTCCAAATGGGTTTTAAATGGGACATTTGTACTAAGGTTGCAAGATATAGGTGGTAAATCATTGCAACGTCCTGTCTCCTCTGAGCACACATACGCATGCTGATAATGGACAATGTCCTTTGGCCATTTCATCCTCCACTGTTAAAAACTTGTTCTTTGGGTTCAACTGACAGTCAGAAGGGGAGTAAATATTTGCAAGTGAACAGTTTTCTGACAGGGACATTCTCAAAGGTACATTAGCTGGAAAAGAGCAAAGAGAAGCAGGAAATGCTCTGCCACCATCCTCTTTTATTGTACCGGTCTGCCAGCTCTGGCCTGGCAAGACAGTAAAATAAATCAAACACACTCAAGCTGCATGCTCAGCTTTTACAACGAAAGCACAGGAGAGCCTCTAGAATGGGAGTGCACTGATAAGGTGATCTGACTTCACAGAATTTCAAAGAGTCGTCCTTTGAACTTAGGGCTCATTTGTGAGAGATAACATTGACTAAAAAAAATGCTTGAAAGAGCAACAAATGCATTGTCACAGAGCAAGGCACTCGTTTGCAGTTCCAAGTAGAGAGCAGTTCAGAAACAAAAAGGGGGCAATGCCCCCTGTGCTGCATCTGTTTGACTTTGATTCTGGTCAAGTTGACATTTTGAGCTTTACTTAAGTGATTTTGATTTATGTTGGAGGCTATGCCCCTGAGGGTGAAGGAACCTATTTCAGACTAGGAATGTACCTTTTAGAGGACTTGTCTTTGTAGCGAAGTAAAAACCCCTACTGGGTTCTGAAATAATAATAATAATCAGTTGCTCTTTGTTATTATTGTACATATTCTGGCAGCACCTGAGGCTCCAGCTGAGGTCAGGGCCCCATCGTTTTAAGTAGGGTGATGTCAAGAAAGTCCCTACCCCAAGAATTTACAATCTAACTAGACAAACAGTGGGTGGGAGAAAGAAAGTGCTATTATTCCCATTTTACAAATAGGGAGCTGATAAGCGATTTGCTCAACACCACAGTCTGTGTCAGGGCTAGGAAGTGACCGCAGATTTCTGGAGTCCCAGGGTCTTAACTACAAGATCCACTTACCGCTCTAAGAAAAGGAGTACTTGTGGCACCTTAGAGACTAACAAATTTATTTGAGCATAAGCTTTCATGAGCTACAGCTCACTTCATCAGTTGCATTCAGTGGAAAATACAGTGGGGAGATTTATATACATAGAGAACATGAAACAATGGGTGGAAAGCCAAGGGGGAAAAACCTTTTGTAGTGATAATCAAGGTGGGTCATTTCCAGCAGTTGACAAGAACAACTGAGAGGTGAGGGGGGGGAATAAACATGGGGAAATAGTTTTACTTTGTCTAATGACCAATCCACTCCCAGTCTCTGTTGAAGTTAATTGTATCCAGTTTGCAAATTAATTCCAATTCAGCAGTCTCTCGTTGGAGTCTGTTTTTCAAGTTTTTTGTTAAAGAATTGCAACTTTTAGGTCTGTAATCGAGTGACTAGAGAGATTGAAGTGTTTTCCGACTGGTTTTTGAATGTTATAATTCTTGACGTCTGATTTGTGTCCATTTATTCTTTTACGTAGAGACTGTCCAGTTTGACCAATGTACATGGTAGAAGGGCATTGCTGGCACATGATGGCATATATCACATTGGTAGATGTGCAGGTGAACGAGCTTCTGATAGTGTGGCTGATGTGATTAGGCCCTATGATGGTGTCCCCGAATAGATATGTGGACACAGTTGGCAACGAGCTTTGTTGCAAGGATAGGTTCCTGGGTTAGTGGCTCTGTGGTGTGGTGTGTGGTTGCTGGTGAGTATTTGCTTCAGGTTGGGGGGCTGTCTGTAAGCAAGGACTGGCCTGTCTCCCAACATCTGTGAGAGTGATGGGTTGTAGATCCTTGATGATGCGTTGGAGAGGTTTTAGTTGGGGGATGAAGGTGATCGCTAGTGGCGTTCTGTTATTTTCTTTGTTGGGCCTGTCCTGCAGTAGGTGACTTCTGGGTACTCTTCTGGCTCTGTCAATCTGTTTCTTCTCTTCAGCAGGTGGGTATTGTAGTTGTAAGAATGCTTGATAGAGATCTTGTAGGTGTTTGTCTCTGCCTGAGGGGTTGGAGCAAATGCGGTTGTATCATAGAGCTTGGCTGCAGACAATGGATCGTGTGGTGTGGTCTGGATGAAAGCTGGAGGCATGTAGGTAGGAATAGCAGTCAGTAGGTTTCCTAGAAATGGCCCACCTTGATTATCACTACAAAAGGTTTCACACTGCTCGCCTGCTCGTAATAGCTCACCTTAAGTGATCACTCTCCTTACAGTGTGTATGGTAACACCCATTGTTTCATGTTCCCTATGTATATAAATCTCCCCACTGTATTTTCCACTGAATGCATCTGATGAAGTGAGCTGTAGCTCACGAAAGCTTAGAGACTAACAAATTTATTTGAGCATAAGGTGCCACAAGTCCTCCTTTTCTTTTTGTGAATACAGACTAACACGGCTGCTACTCTGAAACTTACCGCTCTGACACTCAGCTCAGTCATCTACGCAACAAAGAGAGAGATACTGGAGCTGGAAAATACCGGGGGAGAGAGGGGAGAATTGTAAATACTCTATTTGTTTGATTATTTTCTAGATTTTTTTTTTAACTCTCATAAAAAGGGTGGAAATGGAATATAAACTGTGAATTCACTTCTGCAGTCTTCATAACCCTTTCTATTCTTTTTCTGTGAACATTGCCATGAATGTTTTCATTTTCTTCTACAGAACTTTAAAAGTCCAATATATAATCATGGACAGGTTCACATAGCCATCGTAAAATCTTTTTCATTTTCCTTCTGTTTATAAAAGTTATCAACCAATCAAAGAACAGAAACAACAGCAGATCATTTAGATTATCAAACACTATGACTAGAGCTGGGCAGGAAACAGTTTGCAAACAAGTTTAGAGCTACTGAAAAATTTGCATGCCCTGAATCAGGACAAAAAAATTGAAATCTTAAACTTTCACAAACCAAACCTCCAAAAAAATTTTTGATGAGGGTCAATCAAAATATTATATCAAAAATTTTGAAATGTTTCACTTGTATTTTCAATTTTCTTTAAACTTTAATCCACATTTGCTAATATTTCAACACAAAAAGTAAAAAATAAATAAATAAACTTTTTGTCTAGAAAACAATGAAAGGGAGATTGACAATTTTTAACCTTTGTTTTCCCTCCAAATAACTTTTTTCAGTCAGGAGATTCATCAAAACCGACCTCGTTTCATGAACAGTTTGGATTTTAATGAATCCGAATTTTTCACTATAAAAAGGGTTTGTCGAAAAATTCCTAAACAACTCTAACTACAACAAATAGTCAAAGTCAAAGCTAATAGCCTGTGAGCAACCCATGGACTGAAATTTTTTTGTGCAAAATATGCAACAAACAAATTCTAAAATGGCAGACAAATACACAGAAATCCAACACTGCTTGTGGATAATAGGCAAAGAGGAAAAGGAGCTAAATTCACAAAATAGATTTGATGTGAATACTTTGCCTGGCTCTGAAAGATCTGACTCCTGACCCAAGGAGGGCAGGGCATGGCTCTAATGCAGGGGTGGGCAAACTTTTTGTGCTGAGGGCCACATTGGAATTCCAAAACTGTATGGAAGGCCGGGTAGGGAAGGCTGTGCTTCACCAAACAGCCTGGCCCCCACCCCCTATCCGTCCCCTCCCACTTCCCACCCCTTGACTGCCCCCCTCAGAACTCCCGACCCATCTAACCCCCCCTGCTCCCAGTCCCCTGACTGCCCCAACCCCTATCCACTCCCCCACCCCCTGACAGGCCCCCCGGGACTTCCACATCTATCCAACCCCCCTGTTCCCCATCCTGTGACCACCACCCCCTGAACCTCCACCCCATCCAACCGCCCCCTACTTCCTGTCCCGACTGCCCCCCGGCACCCACCTCTGCTCTAATGTATGATCATATAGCAAACTCCCAAATGGGGCTTTTAGGCACAACCAGAATATAAACATGAAACAGTAATAAAGAGGAGTTGACAGTCGAATGAACAATCAAGATTTTGTTGAGTGATGCAGCCGGATGGGGAAGTGGTTTTGCCTATGTACACAGAATTTGTGAGGTTGATCCTGGAATACTGCATACTGTTCTGGGGTCCACATTGTAAAAAGGATGTTGAAAAATTGGAAAGGATGTAGAGAAGAGTCACAAAAATGATTTGAGAGCTGGAGAAAATGCCTTACATTGAGATACTGAAGGATCTCATCCAATGAAGTGAGCTGTAGCTCACGAAAGCTTATGCTCAAATAAATTGGTTTGTCTCTAAGGTGCCACAAGTACTCCTTTTCTTTTTGAAGGATTTCAATTTGTTAAGCTCGTCAAAAGAGGATCAAGAGGTGATTATGGTGTATAAATACCTTCCTGGGGAAAAAAAGGATACTAAAGGGGTATTTAACCTATGGAAATAGGTATAATAAGATCCAATGGCTGGAAGTTAAAACCAGACAAATTCAAATGAGAAATAAGGCATAATTTTTTAACAGAGGAACAAACTTTCTAGGGAAGTGGTAGATTCTACATCTCTCCAAATTAAGGTTCAATGTCTTTCTGGAAGATGTACTTTAGTCAAATACAAGTTACTGGACTCAATGCAGGCATCACCGAGTGAAATTCTGTGGCCTGTGATACACAGGAGGTCAGATTAGATGTTCCAGTGGTTCCTTCTGACTTTAAAATCTATTAATGGACAACATACGTGCTTTGGGGGTTGTTTAATAAAAGTGAGCATTTAAGCAGAGGTTTTCAAAGCTGCCAAAGAGATTTTGACACTCGGTTCCCATTGGGTGTCCTGTAAACCAGCAGCTGAAAGTCTTGCAGAAGGAGGATTTAAAAGAAAAGGTAGCAGCATGGCACACAAGGTTATGAAGATTGTTCTAGGCATAGGAATCAGGGTGGAAGAAAGCCCTGTACTAACAGTATTAGGCCCAGAGCTCTGGAGCACTGGAATTCCATGTGCTCTCCCTCTCACAGGAGCAGGCATTAATTCATTGCACATTCTCATTAAACCTGCAGCTGATCACTGAAGACTTTGCTTTCTGATTACATCACACAAGCTCTTTGTTCTACTGACCTAGAGAGCTAGGAATGCAAGAGATGGCAAAGCTGCCAGACCACCACCTTGTATTCCCAGAGAAAAATGTCACCACCACGTAGTTATGTGCCTAGATCACTACTGTCACTGCTGCTATGTCTGTCCTTAGAAACTCAAACAGATGGATTTGTCAGAATAAACCTAGTCATTTTTTAAAACCACATTCCTCTGCAGTTCTTTTCCCTTCAGACACATCTTGGGCATATCTACAAATGTTAGCTACCTGCCTTCTCAGATGAGGAAGGAAAGGTATTTGCAGACCGACTCAAACTTTTAAACTATCCAGTGGTTGAGTTTGGATTTTCAAAAGTGCCTAGAGAGTAGAGCTGGGTGACATTTTCTGACCAAAACTTTTTGAGTGAAAAATATATATTCAGGTTAAAAAACATTTTACAAATTCATGGGGGGTTTTTTAATTTTTTTTTTTTAATATTTTTTAATTCCAAAAAAGTTGGAACATTTTTGTCTTGGAATTTTTCAAATGAAATGTGTTGACCTTTTCAATTCAAAATGACTGTTTTTATTTCCCTTTTTAATTAAAAAAAAAGGGGGGGTAATTTTGAAAGCTCAAAATCAAAATGAATTGCTGTGTTTTGGGTTAAACATTTACTTTTTCAGAAGCAACTAAGTGACTTGGGAACACAAATTTGCCCACTACTTAGATTATAAGCTTTTGTGGGCAGAAACCATTGTTTGTTATGTGTTTGTACAGTGCCTAGCACAATGGGGTCCAAATCCATTAGTGGGGCTTTAAGGCATTACTGTAATGCAAATCATTATAAATATAGTTTATTATTAATAGGTTGACTTTCAATGGGACTTTATAACCGGCAATATCCATTGTGTCACTGCTTGTATAAATGGTCTGGACATCTATAACTGGTCCAAAGCCCCAACTTTCACCATTTTCTTTTTCTAATTACCTTCCCTATCCTTTTTCCCTTTGCCTGCCTTGTGTATAAAAATATCCTTCAATATGACTTTTTTTTTTTGGGGGGGGGGGGGGAATCCTTTTAAAAGTAACCATTGAATCTATTTCATCTGTATCATTATTATTACACAAATAACCTTATTCTCTTCCTACATGTAATGAGAAGCTTTCATTTAATTAGTGTGAGGTTACCACTCAGATGTAATACAGTAGCTCTAAAAGTGAAATCACTTTGCACATTGCAAGTAAGAGGTGGTCAAAAATTGGAATTTCCATCGTCTGTGAAATTCCTACGTTTTGACATTTGTTTCCTTCCCGAATTGGAAGGAAAAGTTGAAATATCGAAATTGTCTGAGGAACAAAAAGATTTAAAATGTTGTCATAGAAATGTTAAATTGTTTCTTTTGGGTTTGTTGAACCAAATCAAAACATTTGGTTTCATCTTGGCTTGACTTTGAACTGTGTCTACCTAAGCTGTCCTTGTGCCTCATAGGAGTTATAGTGTGGGTGTCTCATGCCCCCATTTTCCTCAATAATCTGATCTCCCATGATCCACCACGGTCACAAACTCCCATGGTACACCATGGCAGTTCAGCTGGAAGGAAAACAGGAACTTTACACATTATTTCATGGTTACCCTGTCCTCCCAACATACCCTCGTCTGTTTCTTCCACCAGTTGCATCTTGACATATCCTAAATTATGAGCTCTGACTCGCTTTTAACTCATTTTATGGTGCCTAGAACAATAGGATCCATAGGCACACGTGTAATACAGACAACAAATAAAATGACAAGAACTGCTGATCATCTGTGGAGGCCATTTTGTTGAAGACTGTTCACACAATCATAATGTGAGCTACCCGGGCAGAACGTGAGCAGATTCGAAATGAACTAATTCTACCAAATGGACAGCTGAATGTACCAGTGCCATAGAGTCAACCTGCTCTGCCATATTACCACATAGTGTGGTGATCTTTTTAAGGCTGGGGGACCTTGTATTTATCACTGCGTAACTCTTAATGCTTAACATAGCAGCAACCAGAGCCTAGTGTTAACTGCAGCCTACAGCTCCCTGGAGACCAGCACCTCTACTTTCAAAATGGTGGAGCTCCTCTTCACACAACAGCAGCCTCTTTCTGCAAGTTCATGTTATCCATCCATCCTCCCCATGAGGCAGCGATGCCATCAAAGCAGCTGCCTCCTAGAAACAGGGCCGGCTCTAGGATTTTTGCCGCCCCAAGCAAAAAAATTTTTGGCCGCCCCTGCTTTTTTTTCCATGCCCCCTCGCCCCCGGCTCCAACCCAACCCCACCCCTTCCCCTAATCCCCAGGCCCGCCCCCTCCCCTGGGCATGCCGCATTTCCCGCCCCCCCCCAATCGCTTCCTGCGGCTCCCCCCCCCTCCCGCAACCCCCTACCCTTGCTCACCTCAGCTCCGCCTGCTCCCCTGAACACGCCGCCGCTCCGCTTCTCCCCCCTCCCTCTCAGGCGAGGGAGAGGCAGCACGTTCGGGGGAGCAGGCGGAGTGAAGGTGAGTGGGGGGGGGAGAGCGCAGGAAGTAACGGGGGGGGGATAGAGGAACTGCTCCCTGCCCCAACTCACCCCTGCTCCACCACCGCCACCTCCCCCGAGCGCGCCGCTGCTCGGCTTCTCTCCCTCCCTCCCAGGCTTGCCACGCCAAACAGCTGTTTCGCGCACGGCAAGCCTGGGAGGGAGGGGGGGAAGCAGCAGAGCGGCGGCAGCACGCTCAGGGGAACAGGCGGAGGCGAGCTGGGGCAGCGGGGGCACATTTCTAGGGGCAGCATGGCCGCCGGCGGAATGCCTCCCCTAGAAATGTGCTGCCCCAGGCATCCACTTGTTTTGCTGGTGCCTAGAGCTGGCCCTGCCTGGAAAGAAGGTAACCAGATTTGCTCTCTTTTACAGAAAGTGTGTTTAATCTTAAATATTGGAAGTCTGATTCTGATTTCACACTATTTTAACCACTGGTGCAACTCTGTAAACTTAAGAGATTTCAGAGTAGCAGCCATGTTAGTCTGTATCCGCAAAATAATAAAAAAAAAAGAACAGGAGTACTTGTGGCACCTTAGAGACTAACAAATTTATTAGAGCATAAGCTTTCGTGGGTTACAGCTCACTTCATCGGATGCACTGAATGGAACATATAGTAAGAAGATATATATACACACACATACAGAGAAGGTGGAATTTGCCATACAAACTGTAAGAGGCTAATTAAATAAGATGATCTGTTATCAGCAGGAGAAAAAAAAACTTTTGTAGATAATCAAGATGGCCCATTTAGACAATTGACAAGAAGGTGTGAGGATACTTAACATGTGGAAATAGATTAAATATGTGTAATTACCCAGCCACTCCCAGTCTCTATTCAAACCCAAGTTAATGGTATCTAGTTTGCATATTAATTCAAGCTCAGCAGTTTCTCGTTGGAGTCTATTATTGAAGCTTTTCTGTTGCAGAATTGTGACCCTTAAGTCTTTTATTGAGTGGCCAGAGAGATGTTACTCACAATGTACAACAGGAGCAGCAAAATCAGATCCAGCCCTTAGATATCTTTATTGAAAGTAATTGCTACTGACTAGTTCCATGTAAGTTGGCCATTCCTAGATTTACATTGACTACAGAACCCAAAACACAGGAAGAGTTGCTAGGAATAAAATAAAAAGTACATTACACATGATGATAAACTACCCAGGGTGATTTGGAGAAATTAAATACTTTGAGCCTTCAGTCTCCCGAATGATTTGTAAATGAAACAGCCGTGATTTATGGCTCTAGCAGATATGTCAAGCCTGACGTTTATTCTGTGAAAAATACATTTGAATTCTTCTCTAAATAAATCATTTTAAAAATCCACATTGCTCTCAAACATTGCTTAAGATATGTGAGTGATAAATTAGAATCCATAACACTGGGTGGTGCAGTCTCAAGGATTAATGTGTTTCTATCTAGGGAAAATATGGATTCAAATTTACATCAGGGCAAAAGTGAAACACTAAGTGGCTTCCATCCAGTCCTCTGCAAGTGGTTAAGGTCACGATTTTTATGAAAAAAATCTCCTGTCAAGGACCTTCATCCCCACCTCAAAAAGAGTTAAATTTCTGGGAATAACTTATATCTGATCATTCCTGCACTGAGGACTTAGGCTCCCATACAGCTATCATCTCTTAAGTTATAATTGTGTGGTTGGTTAGGGCTGCCTCCCAACCTGAGAAGTCAGAGGATGGCCCCACTTTTGCATTATAAGTGGTGCCTACATAGCTTCAAAGATACATAAGAGAGAAAAGCCGTTAACAAGCTTTGGGTGCAATCCTGCAATAATGCTGGATATAGAGCTTCCCATTGGAAATACATGAGTGTTTACAGTACAGATCTGGGGTTAGATTCAAGCCCTTAATAGTACTGCCAACATGAACACTCTGTTGCCTCCTGTCCACAGCACCCCCATCCGGTAGACATTGTGATTGGGCACTGTGATTATTAACATAGCAGATACAATGCACTTAGATACAGAGCTTTATCTATGAGAGACAGTGTGGTCCAGTGGATAGGATACAGGAATTAAACTCAGACTTAGATTTTAGTCGCAATAATGCCACTAGCCTGCTGTGTAACCTTGGCACAGTCATTTCGCCTCTCTGTGCCTCTGTTTACCCTCCCACTCTTTGTCCTATTTAGACTGTAAGCTCTAGAGGGAAGAGACCCTCTTATTCTGCATTTGTGCAGTGCCTCACACAATGGCACCCCAATCTTGATTGGAGCCTATAGTACCATAATACAAATAAATAAACAAGTAAATTAAATGTTTATACCTTGGTGTACATGTCTACCTACATGAAGAGTTATGTATACACTGGCCAAATAGTGCTCTCAGTTCCACGAGTGAATATAAGAACGGCAATACTGAGTCAGATCAAAGGTCCATCTAGCTCAGTATTCTGGATTTCTAAATAGAGTGCTTCCGCCGACGTGCACGGCCTGAAATTGTGGAAAAGCAGCATCACTTGCCCCATAACCTCAGCGGTGCAGAACACAATGCCATCCACAGCCTCAGAAACAACTCTGACTTCATAATCAAAAACGCTGACAAAGGAGGTGCTGTCGTCATCATGAATAGGTCGGAATATGAACAAGAGGCTGCTAGGCAGCTCTCCAACACCACTTTCTACAAGCCATTACCCTCTGATCCCACTGAGGACTACCAAAAGAAACTACACCATTTGCTCAAGAAACTCCCTGAAAAAGCACAAGAACAAATCCGCACAGACACACCCCTGGAATCCCAGCCAGGGGTATTCTATCTGCTACCGAAGATCCATAAACCTGGAAATCCTGGACGCCCCATCATCTCAGGCATTGGCACCCTGACAGCAGATTGTCTGGCTATGTAGACTCTCTCCTCAGGCCCTATGTTACTAGCACTCCCAGCTATATTCAAGACACCACTGACTTCCTGAGTGATCTTCCTGAAAACACCATCCTAGCCACTATGGATGTAGAAGCCCTCTACACCAACATTCCACACAAAGATGGACTACAAGCCGTCAGGAACAGTATCCCCGATAATGTCACGGCAAACCTGGTGGCTGAACCTTGTGACTCTGTCCTCACCCACAACTATTTCACATTTGGGGACAATGTATACCTTCAAATCAGCGGCACTGCTATGGGTACCCGCATGGCCCCACAGTATGCCAACATTTTTATGGCTGACTTAGAACAACACTTCCTCAGCTCTCGTCCCCTAATGCCCCTACTCTACTTGCGCTACATTGATGATATCTTCATCATTTGGACCCATGGAAAAGAAGCCCTTGAGGAATTTCACCATGATTTCAACAATTTCCATCCCACCATCAACCTCAGCCTGGACCAGTCCACACAAGAGATCCACTTCCTGGACTCTATGGTGCTAATAAGCGATGGTCACATAAACACCACTCTATACCAGAAACCTACTGACCGCTATGCCTACCTACATGCCTCCAGCTTTCATCCAGACCACACCACACGATCCATCGTCTACAGCCAAGCTCTACGGTACAACCGCATTTCCTCCAACCCCTCAGACAGAGACAAACACCTACAAGATCTCTATCAAGCATTCTTACAACTACAATACCCACCTGCTAAAGAGAAGAAACAGATTGACAGAGCCAGAAGAGTACCCAGAAGTTACCTACTACAGGACAGGCCCAACAAAGAAAATAACAGAACGCTGCTAGCCATCACCTTCAGCCCCCAACTAAAACTTCTGCAACGCATCATCAAGGATCTACAACCTATCCTGAAGGATGACCCATCTCTCTCACAGATCTTGGGAGACAGGCCAGTCCTTGCTTACAGACAGCCCCCCAACCTGAAGCAAATACTCACCAGCAACCACACACCACACAACAGAGCCACTAACCCAGGAACCTATCCTTGCAACAAAGCCCGTTGCCAACTGTGTCCACATATCTATTCAGGGGACACCATCATAGGGCCTAATCACATCAGCCACACTGTCAGAGGTTCATTCACCTGCACATCTACCAATGTGATATATGCCATCATGTGCCAGCAATGCCCCTCTGCCATGTACATTGGTCAAACTGGACAGTCTCTACGTAAAAGAATAAATGGACACAAATCAGACGTCAAGAATTATAACATTCAAAAACCAGTCGGAGAACACTTCAATCTCTCTGGTCAATTGATTACAGACCTAAAAGTGGCAATTCTTCAACAAAAAACTTCAAAAACAGACTCCAATGAGAGACTGCTGAATTGGAATTAATTTGCAAACTGGATACAATTAACTTAGGCTTCAACAGAGACTGGGAGTGGATGGGTTATTACACAAAGTAAAACTATTTCCCCATGTTTATTCCTCTCCCTGCAGTTCCTCAGACGTTCTTGTCAACTGCTGGAAATGGCCCATCTTGATTATCGCTACAAAAGGTTCCCCCCCCCTCGCTCTCCTGCTGGTAATAGCTCACCTTAAGTGATCATTCTCGTTACAGTGTGTATGGTAACACCCATTGTTTCATGTTCTCTGTGTATATAAATCTCCCCACTGTATTTTCCACTGAATGCATCCGATGAATGAGCTGTAGCTCACGAAAGCTTATGTTCAAATAAATTTGTTTGTCTCTAAGGTGCCACAAGTACTCTTTTTCTTTTTGTCTTCTGGCAGTGGCCAATGCCAGGTGCCCCAGAGGGAATGAACAGAACAGGTAATCATCAAGTGATCCATCCGCTATCACCCATTCCCAGCTTCTGGCAAACAGAGGCTACAGACCTCATCCCTGCCCGTCCTGGCTAACAGCCATTGATGGACCTATCCTCCATGAACTTATCTAGTTCTTTTCTGAACCTTGTTATAGTCTTGGCCTTCACAACATCCTCTGGCAAGGAGTTCCACAGGTTGACTGTGCATTTTGTGAAGAAATATTTCCATTTGTTGTTGTAAACTTGCTGCCTATTAATTTTATTTGGTGACCCCTATTTCTTGTGTTATGAGAAGGAGTAAATAACTCTTCCCTATTTATAAAATCATGACAGGTGTGGAGAACGTAAACCACTATCTTATCGCCCGTTAGTTGTCTCTTTTCCAAGCTAAAAAGTCCCAATCTCTCCTCATATGGAAGCTGTTCCATACCACTAATAATTTTTGTTGCCCTTTTCTGAACCGTTTCCAATCTCAATATATCTTTTTTGAGATGGGGCAACCACCTCTGCACACAGTATTCAAGATGTGGGCGTACCATTGATTTATATAGAGGCAACATGATATTTTCTGTCCTATTATCTATCCCTTTCTTAATTATTCCCACCATTCTGTTCGCTTTTTTTGATTGCTGCTGCACACTGAGTGGATGTTTTCAGAGAACTATCCACAATGACTCCAAGATCTTTCTTGAGTGGTAACAGCTAATTTAGATCCCATCATTTTATACGTATAGTTGGGATTATGTTTTCTATTCGACATTGGTGAGGCCTCATCTGGAGTACTGTGTCCAGTTTTGGGCCCCACACTTCAAGAAGGATGTGGATAAATTGGAGAGAGTCCAGCGAAGGGCAACAAAAATGATTAGGGGACTGGAACACATGAGTTATGAGGAGAGGCTGAGGGAACTGGGATTGTTTAGCCTGCAGAAGAGAAGAATGAGGGGGGATTTGATAGCTGCTTTCAACTACCTGAAAGGGGGTTCCAAAGAGGATGGCTCTAGACTGTTCTCAATGGTAGCAGATGACAGAACGAGGAGTAATGGTCTCAAGTTGCAGTGGGGGAGGTTCAGATTGGATATTAGGAAAAACTTTTTCACTAAGAGGGTGGTGAAACACTGGAATGCGTTACCTAGGGAGGTGGTAGAATCTCCTTCCTTAGAGGTTTTTAAGGTCAGGCTTGACAAAGCCCTGGCTGGGATGATTTAACTGGGAACTGGTCCTGCTTCGAGCAGGGGGTTGGACTAGATGACCTTCTGGGGTCCCTTCCAACCCTGATATTCTATGATTCCAATGTGCATTACTTTGCATTTATCAACATTGAATTTTAGCAGCCATTTTGTTGCTCTGTCACCCAGTTTTGTGAGATCCTTTTGTAGATTTTTCAATGAAAAAATTCAAACCAAAAAGGAAATCTCTTGTTTCATTTCAATTTTCAAAACACAGAAGTGTTGGGTTTGGGGTTCTTTGCTCCTCCAGTTCAGCTTTCTTTCTTTTTTCACCCCACCTCCCTCCCTTTCCTCCACTGGAAAATAAGGGGTGGTGAAAGTGTAAAAAAAAAAAAAAAAAAGTGGGAAGAAAATATTTTTTTCATTTTTTCCTCCCACTATCTCTGCCTTTTCTTGTTATCCAAAATGAAGCAAGATCTCCATTTTTCTTTCACAGAATCATAGAAATGTAGGCCTGGAAGGAAACTCGAGAGATCCTCTAGTCCAGCTCCCTGAACTGAGGAGGACTATTCTCAAAAACTGGAATGAAAGATCATTTTATTTTGTTTTGAATTTTTTTCATTGAAAAAAATCAAAATTAATCTATAACTTTTGGCCAACTCCTAGCCAATTGTTGGGAGAGAGAATATGGCATTGTACTATACCTTTGTTTTAGATTTTTAATGGAAAAATATCCATGGTAATTTTTAAACAAAGTCATAAGCTTGAACAAAGTGGAGAGCAACATAAAAGGCCTAAGGGCCTGATCCTGCCCCACCGGGTTCAACGAGCGCTCCATCACTGACTTCCAGGAATGCAGGATCAAGTATAAAACACTAAGCATCTACCATATCATATCTCAGGGAAAACTGACAGCTTCTTTATTAGAAATGTTTCGAGGCGGTTTCAGTAATGAAACTCTACTCTCATCATGATGAGAAGCTTATAATGTAAAGTTGTACCCAAACCTGGAAAAGATCAATTGTTATGCTTTTCTTACTACCTTATTTCATTAATAAGCAGAGATGCTAAAATCTTGGCCAAGATAATGGCAGTAATATCAGCTAAATTACTCCCACACTTACCAGCTATAGACCAAGTGGGATTTGTATATGGGCATAAAGCCACTGTTGAGCCAAGGAGACTATTTAGCCTTCTGCATTACACAAAGCATTATAGCCATCCAGATTTAATAGACTGATGGAGAGCAAGAAGGCATTTATTTGTATGGAATGGGCTTCTGTGTTCATAGTGGTACAAAAATAAATCTGGGAGAACAATTTATTGGCTCGATTATAACTCCCTGCGCTGTAATGATTAAGGGACAGGCTTCATCCCCATTCATGTTTTCTAGGAAAAGTTCACCCACCATTACTATCTGATGCAGTGATCATTTACAGCATAGTTTTTAGGACCTCAGATAGCATCAAAGGAAAAAAAGAAGCGAATAGAGAGGAAGGTGCATTGCATTGCAATGCTCTCTTAGCTTTTATTCTCTCTCCTGAGGAATCAGCATCAGAATTTATGATTATTGATATTTGTGGGCTCATTCTGGCTACTTAATTCATTATGTCAAATCAGAATATTTATGCAGGCTCTTTGGTTCCCCTCTATATTCCTTAAACAACTCTTTACAAAGAGCACAAAGGAAAAATAAAGGGAGATGGGTGGCAACCAATTTGAGAGATACCCACAATATGTATCATTGGTCATGCCTAGTGGGCACAACAAAGAGCAAGGCCCCAGTGTGCTAAGCACCACATAACACACAATTTGGGTATGTCTACACTAGAAGGTGTAATTTCCAGTTCAAACAGACATACCCAAGCCAACTCTGATCAAACTAGCATGCTAAAAATAGAAGTTTAGCCGTGGCTGTATGAGCGGTGGGAGGGCCTAACCACTTGAGTTCGTACATAGGGTCTTGGATATGATCGTACCTGCGGATGCTAGTTCATTCTGCCACTCACGTCGTAACAGCTACGCTTCTATATCTAGCACACTAGCTGGCTCAAAACTAGTGTGGGTATGTCTGCTCAAGCTGAAAGTTACATCTTCCAACTCCAGTGTAGACATACCCACAGAGTTTACATTCTAAACAGAGAAGACTGACAAAGAATGGGAGGGAGAACAGAGAAGTGAAGTAGCATGCCCAGTCAGTGGTAAAGCTGGGAACAAAACCCAGCTCATGACTCTCTGTCCATTCCCATCCCCTCACTGCCTTTCACGTGTGTGCATATAACACCTATTCTCAGTGCTACAGTGGAAGATCTAAGAGGGTGTAAAAAAATCTGTCATTGCCTTATTAGGCACCGACACAGTCATTAAGATTAAAACATTACCCAGACTCAAATTCCCTATAGTAATATTTGCTTTTGCTTTGTCAGATCAGCTGCTTAGTAAGCCAAACAGAACAACTGTCAGATTTTACTAGAAGGATCAGATGTACAGGATTGCACTGAAAAAAGGAACCTTACAGAGAAAGATAGCAGCTTGAGAAATACATGAGGGCCACACAGAGTACATGACGAACTGGGCACAGTAGCCAATGCAGAGCAGTTTGTGAAAAACGGAGCGTCCCATTCAATGTTCCCTCTAATTTTTGACAGGCCGTGTGCGCAAAAAATTTCTTCTGTGCAAATTATTGTGCTTTGTGCAAATTTTTGTGCGTGCGGTGTTTCGCCATGTGTGCGGGGTTCAGGATCTGTGTGCGCACACACACACAGCTTAGAGGGAACAGTGGTCTCATTGCTGTACCGGTCACCATGATAAACACCACCATATCCTCAGCTGGTGTAAATTGGGGCACCACCATTAAAGTCAATGAAGCACCAGTGAATTACACCGGCTGAAGAGGAGACCCCAACAGCGGTCTGCCTTTTTAGGTGCGAACATGGCACCAGCGCTGCAGTAGGTGAGTGCCAGGTTGTGCCATTAGGGTTCAGCCCTCAGTGAGGCCGATACAGAGCAGGACTAACACCAGCAGGAACACCGCTGTGCCTCCTGGCACTCCCTAGCATGCCAGGGGAATGTACCTTCCTCCAATGCTCTTCAGGACACGCAACATACACTGTCCTGCACACCCAGCCAGCTCCACTGCAGAGGAGGGACAGGGCAAATTCACCCCTCCCTGCCCCCATTTGGGGCAGCATGCCCCTCTCCATTCTTTGCACACCGTAGGCATCATCCTGCAAGATGCTGAGCACTTAAGCAAGATGTTCAATACTTTCATCACCCCGTAAAGCCAGGGAGTGCTCAGGCTGCTCTGCAGCTTACAACCATGCCAGGTCAGGCCCTATGCAGGGGCTTAGTCCTCAGCATGGTCTAATGTTTGCAAACGCTGACTGTCTGGTCCACTCAAAGGCCAATGGATTACAGAGGGCACATTTAACAAAACGACAAGGGTTATAGCATTCACGATAACACAAATGCTAATGACCTTCTATAGTCATCCTAAATCACCATAAGAAATATCACATCCTAGATGTGGCTTTGTTTCACGAGACACTTACATTTCCATATACACAAATCACAAGTTATAAACATTATCTACCTCAGACAACAAGGTATCTCTGAGAGCAATGGATATATTTTGCACCAAGAATGTGCTTCCTACACTATTCCTAGAGTTGGGTGGGAAATGGTTTCTCCTGCAGAAAATTTCAAGCTTCTCATATATTTTCCCCAGGATAAACCTGAGCCCTTTAAAAATTTTTCATAGGGGTGACTCCAGGGCATCCTGCTTGTTTTCCCTTTCTTAAACAAACAGCACACTGTCCAAAGGAAATCAAGCATTCTTCACCTACTATCTACTTTACTCGGTCCTCAGATCACTGCCCCAAGCCCAGTTCAGTGTCTTTCTCCTGATAATCCAAAATAACACAAAGTCTTTCAAAACAGAACACAAACTCCTCCAGCTGGGCACAGCCTCTCCTCCCTGAGGGTCCGTTTCTCTGCCTCCCAGCTCCCCCAACCTGGAGTTTGTCCTGCACAAGCCTTGCCTGCTGGTATATTCCACTCTGCTGACTCAAGGACCCGAAGAAGCCTTCTTACTCTCTGCAGGCATAACCACAGTTTCCTGGATGCCCCCACATCCTCCATGCTGGAATCACCTGATTCCTCTCAGGTGGAGCTCATTCTGTAATCATGGTTAGCTAGCCCCAGTCCTCCAGCTGTTAAGGAACAAGCCACGCAAATACAGAGAGAGAGAAAGCAAGTGAGTGCTCCCAGAAAAGCCCATTACCCAGTGGATCGGGCACTGCTATGGATGATACAGGTTCAAGTCTCCACTCTGTCTGATTCAGGCTTAGCAAAGGGACACCCCATGTTTTGTAACCTCGGTCTCTCACATCTTAGGGAATGCCTTCACCACTGGGCTATTTTGGGGTTTTTTTTTCTCTATGACCAGAAATTCCATCCTGGATCTAAGAAAACTTCCCATCAAAACAGATACAGAAAAATTCTGCAGGAAGTTTTGGTTTTCATGAATCAGCATTTTCCAACCAAAAAAATATTTTGTCAAAAAATTCCCAACCAGCTCTACTTCCTACTAAGCAATGTTCAAGTGAAATATATCCAACAGGGAGAGCTCTTGAGATCGGTAACCTACAAAGGGTACGACCTGATTATCTGTAGAACAGTTTGAACTCTCAAAAGTAAATATTGCAAATGTCTTACAGCAGTGGAACTGAGACCTTGAACTAGAACTGGTCAAGAGGAATGGTCAGAAGGAGCCATAAAACAGATGTAAAAAAAAATAATACATTTCCTGTAAACAGACATTCTCTCTCATATGATATTTCATGAGTGAAAGTATCAATAGGCACCACTTGATGTTCTGGAAACGTCAAATAATACAAGTAGAGCTGCCTGGAAATTTTCCAACAGGACATTTTTTCCACTGGAAAATGCCAATTAGCTGAAAGTCCAATGTTTCACGGAAACATCCATTTCAACCAAATTTCATTTTTAAAAAATGGAACAGAACTTTTCAATTTTCCATTTTGAAATGACTTTTCCTTTCAATTTTTTAAAAATGATATTTTATTTAGCACAATATAAAATAAAAAAAAAATCAAAATCAGAATGAAACGCTTCCATTTTATCAAAATGAAATGTTTCAATCAAGCCAAAAAGATTTTTTTCCAGGGGAAATGTTGACTTTTTTTTTGGTTTTGTTCATTTTTGGAATGGAAAACATTTAGAAATCATGGAATTTTCTATGAAACAGAAAATCCAGTGCCCTCCCACCTCTAAATACAAGTGTTTTGGGTTGGTATTTAAAAAAATAGTATTCCCATAATGTTAGAGACTGTAGCCCAGATCCTCAGTCCTTCATCTGCCCCACTGTGTACCACTGTAGCGGTAGAGGATTTCCTGTTGTAGCTATCCTTACACCACTTATACCTAACCACTACACTACGGGATGGTTCAGAGCAGGCTCTAGCATGATGGGCTCTGGCGATCTTGGCTGCTGGAGTAACTATCTGCCAGTACACATTAGAGCAGCCCTAAAGCTGCTTTAACTTGTGCCAGGAAGCAGTGTAGACCCTGGCACTCCTAGGATGAGACCAGGGACACAAAGGTGGCCTAAAGCCACTTATGCCCCCTCACTTGCCCCAGGTGTGTTAGCAGCTGCTTTGGCACCTCTGGCGATAGAGTCCTGAGCACTGGCCAATGCCCTAACTGTTCATATTGGGTATGAAAACTGCAAATGAAACAAATCAAGATTAGAGTCCCATTGAGCAAGGCACTGTGCAAGCACATTGTAAGAGACTGTAAGCTCTTCAGGGCAAGGGCTATCTCAATAGACAAGCCAGGCAAAGAGTGGGAGGAGAAACTGAGGGATGAAGCGATTTGCCCACGATCAAAAAACAGGTGAGCGGCAGAGCCAGTAATAGCAACTAGTTCTCTTGAGTCCCACTCTAGTACCCTGTCCACTGAGCCATACAGCTATGGTCCAGGCTGATATCAAACAGCTGCTGTGTTTCCCCCACAGAGGTGACTTCCTATCACTAGTGGATGAGCGTCTGCAGCTTGAGATTTTTCTGGGATGAAAATCATAAGATTCGTTCTGCTGATTTTAGTGGTAAAACCCTTGCTAATGAACTGATTCAGATCTAAGGAATCCCTTGTAGCACAGCAGGCTCGTCTGCCAGTGAAACACCGTTTGAAACTCAGGGCTTGTACACACAGGGAAAACTGCCAGCATAGCTATGCCAGTAAAACTCCCATGTGGACACTCTTAACTTGTGTCAGTATAAACTAAACTGGAAAAAAAAGCACTCTTATTCTGGGAAAAGAGTGCCTACAGGGAGAGTTTTACTGGCATACCTACGCTAGTATACTTAAACTGGGATAGCTGGACTGGTAATTCCCCCTATATGCAAGCTCTTAGAGGGTGCAGGAGTCGGGGATTGTATCTCCCTGATGAACACCTGGGGCCTAAATGTTTTCATTTTACTGAAGTCAGAACAAAGAATGATAAAAAAGAATATTCCTGCCCAGGAAGGCTCAGTAACACAAGCTGATAAGCACCTCTCTTTTCTCCGCAAATTACCGAGCTCGTCTCATTAGTGTTAACCACCTTCCAGACAACAGAAGAGGGTTCAAAGCTGTGAAGTATGTTGGGCCAGATGGATTTTCCTACCTCTAACATGTCTAAAGGAAATGCCTTGACATTTGTTGTTGCCCTTGGCACTACTCTCTAAAGCAGCGGTGCCTAACTCTATGGCCTGGGGGGCCACTTCTAGCCCTCAAGGCTCTCGTGGTGGCGCTTGAGGGCAATTGTATTTGATTTTGAACTGAAAGTGTGTGCTGGGAATCGCTCTGGCCATATTTCAATGGACGTGCTTAACTCTGCCTCAGAGAGGTAGTCGGCACACTGTCTCCCCGGGTGTATCCTACCACTGCCCCCAAAAGCAGCTCTGGTGTGAGCCTGGAGCTCTCTGAGCTTCTGACCTTCCCTGCTGCAGCTGGTTGACAGCGCCCCATGCTGGGGGACTCCAGCACAAAGGGAGTGGAACATAGCAAAGTACCTGCCCCACAGTACGGATTGTGGCCCCTCGGCCTTTCTTAAATGGTATGCTTGGGCCCTGCTGAAGAAGTTGGATACCACTGGTAGTATCTTGGAGGGGAAGTCAGAGTCTACTAGTCTGAATGTGAAAATGATATGAAATATTTCTTAGTGATAGAAACTAAGGGCTCAACCCATGGGAAATGCTCAGCTCCTTGCCAGACTAGTCCCCAAAAGTTCATTTTGTAATCTACGTGCAAGACTTCCACAATGTAATGTTTCCTTGCAGTATACTACTCAGCCACTAGATGTCTCTGTCTGCTTCATAGAGCTGCAAGCAAGGTGTGACCCCTATTAAATATAGACACAAAGCTGGAACTCAAGCTGTGTGGAAGCCCGCCTATTTGTGTCTCAGGTTTCTAGTTGTTTTAAATAAATGCCTCCTGTTTAAGATGGACTGTGGGTCCATGTATCAGGATACAGGGTGATTTATTGTGAGTGTCTTTCCAATGCAGTAACAAATATATGTTAGTTGGATGATTAACTGTTTTCACTAGCTGACAAACTGGGTCCTTGTGAACTATAAACCTTGAAGAACATCCTCTCTGCAACACCCAGCTTGAGTTATTTAGCTGGGCACTGGGGACCACCACAGGGGGAAAGGGAGAAGAAATCCTTTCTGATTGGCCACAGAATGGCAGAAGAGATGCTATCCAGAGTTGTTCCATAGTAGCTTTTCTAACTTAATAGCTGTCATGTATTCTCCACCATTCTTGCATCCCCCTCTAGGGTGGAAGGAGAAGAAGGTCCACAAAGCAAAGGGTTTTCTGGCTTCACCACTTCATCCCAGACCCTCCGGTATGTAGTTGTGCAGAGCGCCCCATATTAGTGGGCTCCATGCCCCATGCGGGGAGGGAGTGCTTATCATTTACAGCCTCCCCAAATCCTGCCCCTCCTCCGAACAGCAACACTGCACTGGTTCTGATGCCACAGGGCCATATCCACCTGCATCGGTTGTCCCTTTCTGAACAACATCATGGATCACAATTCAGGGCCTGATCCTGCACTAAGTTCATTGGGAGTTTTGAACATGTAGGATCAGGGCCAACAAGGTCAGGTCACACAAATCAAAGGGTTTGAAACAAATTTCAACCTCTGGCCTAACAACACACAGTTTGGAAGTCAATAGATCAGAAAGGTGTTTAAATGAGTGAAGGAAACCTTTTCCTCTATCACCTAGCTGAGAAACAAGTTGTTTGGCCCATGGTAAAAACTCTAGGGACCCTCAGTTCACACACACCCAGGCTCTGCAAAAAAAAAAAATATATATATATATATATATATATGTTTGTCTGAGTTGGATTCCAGACATTTTGCTGTAGCCCCAGTTTTTCTCATTGCATCCTGCTTTGTGTCTACAAGCACAGCACTCAGCACCTGTACTGTATGAACGAGCCCTGCACAGACATGAAGGCCAAGTTTTTCAAAAGTGACTCATGATTTTGGGTACCCAGCTGAGGGCTTGAGGCTTGATTTTCAGAATGTAGGAGCCTGACAAGTGTTTCAAGTTGGGCATCGAAACCCTGAAACACCACAAATCATGACAAAAGTTTCAGAGTAGCAGCCGTGTTAGTCTGTATCCGCAAAAAGACAAGGAGGACTTGTGGCACCTTAGAGACTAACAAATTTATTTGAGCATAAGCTTTCGTGAGCTACAGCTCACTTCATCGGATGCATTCAGTGGAAAATCCTCCTTTGTTTTAGCTGTGACACTCTGAGTATCTTTCCCACACCTGAAGAAGAGCTCTGTGTAAGCTCAAAATATTGTTTCTTTCACCAAAAGAAGTTGGTCCAATAAAAAATATTACCTCACCTACCTTGTTTTTCTTATGCTTTAGATGTTAATTCAAATAGGAGAAAAATGGCAAAGATGTACGTGGCTAAATTATCAGAGAGAGAATTAAGACCAGCTCATTTCTATGTCTGCCCCAAACTGCAAAACACTCTTGCTGTTTTGCAGTTTGGGGCAGACATAGAAATGAGCTGGTCTTAATTCTCTCTCTGATAATTTAGAATCATAGAATATCAGGTTGGAAGGGACCTCAGCAGGTCATCTAGTCCAACCCCCTGCTCAAAGCAGAACCAATCCCCAATTTTTGCCCCAGATCCCTAAGTGGCCCCCTCAAGGATTGAACTCACAACCCTGGGTTTAGCAGGCCAATGCTCAAACCACTGAGCTATCCCTCCACATACATCTTTGCCATTTTTCTCCTATTTAAATTAACATCTATAACATAAGAAAAACAAGGTGGGTGACGTAATATTATTTTATTGGACCAACTTCTTTTGGTGAAAGAGACAAGATTTTGAGCTTACACAGAGCTCTTCTTCAGGTGTGGGAAAGATACGCAGAGTGTCACAGCTAAAACAAAGGTGGATTTTCCACTGAATGCATCCGATGAAGTGAGCTGTAGCTCACGAAAGGTTATGCTCAAATAAATTTGTTAGTCTCTAAGGTGCCACAAGTACTCCTTTTCTTTTCACAAATCATGAGTCACTTTTGAAAGTCTTGGCCAAAGGACTTGATCCTCCTTTCCTTGCCACCCAAAAACTGCATTTGTACCCATAGGTTTGTGAATGCTGATGCAGTCCACCAGAGTTCTGATTTGCAAGCAAGGGTACATTGGATTTGCAAACCACACTTGTAGCAAAAAAAGTTGTGCAATGCTACAAGACCACCACATTTAACAGAAAGCTCTGTGTGTGTGTGTGTTTAGTTTGTTCTTTACAGGACGCTTCCAAAGGTACATCCTCTTACTCACCACTGATTCAGCTTGGTAATGTAAAGTCAATGAAAAAAGGTGCCAACATTCCTCTGTGCTACAATCACTAAAGAGCAACCGCCAGCGTTCCCACACATTTACAAAATTGTTGTTCTTTGTCCTATGCTGCATATGTGTTTCACAACCAAAAGGTGTGCAGCTTGTCAACACCTTTTTACGCCATACATTCTTCCCTCCAGGGCTTTGTTTTGTGTGTCATCTTAAGGAGCACAATGTCCTCTTTTTGTAACATGCAACAGAGGTTTAGTAATGAACATATTTCTCTCAAACACAAGCATCAAAGGAACAGGAAGGGCCCCGCACACCTGTCTGTCTACCAGTGGGTATTATGCAGTGCCCTCTGTGCTTGATCCACAAAGGATATGAATCTGCTATAGCTGTCAACTAATGGAGTTTGGCCCAGATCCTTTAAGGACTTAGGCCTCTGTCCTTTAGTTCAAGCTTGTAGAGCTTATGCTCTTAGTTCTGAAGGTCCTGAATTCAGTCCCCTGTGACAGTCAAGAGGACAGTTGTTATATATGAATTTGAGATGGCTGTTGATGCCTCAAACTCTGAAATACATTCTCAGTAAAACTATCCATGGAAACTCATGTACCAATCCCATTAAGTTCTGCCATGAGTGTGCATCTGATGGAGCCATTTGCGCTTCACTTACAAGCAACCCTGTGTATGTTTCATAGTATCTAGTAGGTCTCTGCTGCTTCCTGCTTTATTTACTTTTTACTGTTACTCAGGCCATTTTCATGGAGTCAGGGAGCCAAGCTAAATTCTCCTCTTGTCGACACCAGTGCAATGAGGTTGGAATGTGTGACTGAGAGGATAATTTGGCTCACTGGGGTAGCTGGTGTGTAACTAAGAGTGGAATCTAGATCAGGATCTTTACTACTTAGAAATTTACTGTAGTTTTGTTCTTTACTGACCTCCTGATGTTCTAAGATTCTCATTTCACATCAGAGCTGTGTGAAACTGCAATTGGACAGAGGATATAATCCAGGTAAAGAATAAACAGAGTGGAAGGACCATTTTAAATATCTAAGCCATCTGCTTTGTGCCAAACAGAATCCCACATACACTTTAACCTATGGAACAGGCTATTTCTGAAACAGTCTTTTTTTTTTTTCCCCCACGTTCCTTAAACCATATCATCTGCCAAATACACTGGAGTGTTCTCTTGTGAAGAACTCCCCCAAAATCCTTTGGAACTTTAAAAGGTCAGGTTGACTGCTCCTGGTTCAAGAGAATGCCCGGTTCTTTGCTTCCTGCTTTACATGAAAGCAATGACATGTGACTGGATGTGCTATTATACTGATTACCTTGGATGCATTTATAAGAAGAAAGCAGGTTGTAGGTTAAGTGCCGTCACCCATCCAAGCACTCCAGGGAGTTGGTAGAATTACACTGCTTAGAGGATGGTTTTGCTCTGACCAAATGTTTTCCTTCATGTTTTTGCAACAATTGCCTATTTATTTCAATCTGTAGGCACAATTAGAATTGACACCAACCAAATCACATTCCTCCTTTCTTTATGCTCATTTTATCAATGTATTTAGATATGGAATTAATATTAATGATGGACCTGGACCCAAACTTGGAAATGGAGTTGAATTGTAGCTTGTGATTCAGACCTCTGTAGCAGGCTAAATATGCAGCCACATGTCTGAACATACCAACCTTGAGAAAAGTTCAGATTCAGAGCCAGAGTCAAAACCCACATGTTCAGGAATGTTAGGGTTTTTGTTACCATCAATTGCAGAGATAAGGAATCTGATTCTGCTCTGAGTTACACTGGTGTAAACCTGGTCTGACTCTGTGGCAGCCTCTAATGTTACGCTTGATTTCTATCCTATTCTCTAAAAGGTTCTTGTATCATGCTTCTCACCCCAGTATCTGAGCGTCTTCGCATAGTAGCCAGCAATGTGACAGCACAAATGCCATGTGTTTGTTTGTTCTCAACGTCTGGTCCTTGGGATTTGTTTCAGACCCATCTCTGGGTTAATATTTATAACATATGGTAAAAACCATGCAATGCACCAGTAATATTTTATATACAGTTGTTCAAAGGTATATTTAAAAAAAACGAAAATAGGCTGAAATTAAAATGGAACCGTATCCCATAGCAATTAATGTGCCAGCTCTGTGCTACCCGCTACTCGAGTACCGGCAAAAGAGCTGCTTCCAATAACTAGGCCAACCTGCTAATTATCTGCACATAAATTATTTTAAACTTCCAGACAATCTCATTGCATTCTGCCAGGTTCCCTGTAGCTTGTTATTTCAGGACTTGGCCCTGACAGGCTGTGGCATGATATAATTCAGAGCGACACTACCAAATGTGCTGTAACACAATGTGAAGCAGGGAAAAAAAACACTCTCAGCACGTCATTATTTCAGATAGCAGAACTGCAGGCAAAGTCTGACTTTT
Source organism: Lepidochelys olivacea (assembly GCF_965140295.1). NCBI lineage: Eukaryota > Metazoa > Chordata > Testudines > Cheloniidae > Lepidochelys > Lepidochelys olivacea. The sequence goes on along the minus strand of NC_140412.1, from coordinate 20,055,056 downwards.
ATTAACTATGACCATGCATATGCGGAGGATCAACTATTCAAATGCTGATGATCATTTAAAATGAGGAAGGTTATTTAGGAAGGTTTAGGGTTTCTCAACTTGTTTGATACCAGGGACTGGCTTGCTGCCTTCCTAAACTGTGTCAGGGAGATTTCCGGGACCCACACTGGTCCACACACTGGTTGTTGAGAAACACTGGTCTAGTGGCTAGAGCAGAGGTCTGAGTTTAGTTCTAGGTTCTAATACTGACTCATAATGACCTTAAGCAACTCACCTAACCTCACTGCGCCTCAGTTTCCTATCTGTAAAGTTCAGATAAAACACCTCCCAGGGGTGTTGCAAGCCTTGATTCATTAACACTGCTAATGTCGCTGAGCTCTAGGAATAAAACATGGTATTTAAGTGCTAAGAATTCTGATCTGTCGCCCCTACCCCCTTTCCCTTTTAACTCCTGATACGCACATGTGGCTCTCTCCTTCTCAACGCTTACAATATTGACCTGGCCTGGAGGTTTCTCCCACATCTCCATTAGTTCTGGGGATCACAAGCAACAGAACTGGTGGGATGGAACTGGGGTTCTGTGGGTGTAGGAAAGCTATAGCATCCTCCCCAAATTAAATCATTTCCTTATCTTATTCCTTCTCTCACCTCCCTTGTTCCTCACTCCCATCTCCCCAATGTTGGCGTTCTTACAGAAAATCCCTCTACTCCCAAATAAAATATCCTACTGCTGAAACCCATCTTCTGTGCCCTTCTTTAGACCAGCTAGTTGGAGACGATCAAAATATTAGGAATCCTTGCACTCATGTACAACATTCTCATTCAAATACACCATTGTCCAAACTCCACCCGAAGGACAGAACCTACCATTTGGTATTTAGGAAGAATGTCATGTGGCCACTTCAACCCTACAGGACAATCTGGGAGAATATCATATTTGTGCTTGAAAAAAAATTGAAAACCAAGGTCTTCCTACTCAGTGGTTGTGGAGATATGGATATATGAAATTTCCAGGTTGGGCTAAAAGTTCATTTCCTGCTGATCACTGGAATGTTTTCAGATATATCAGGCCAGTTCTTCCATCAGAGCTTCATTATGTTTATTCCTATCCGTAACTACTAGTAGGTGCTACTAAATGCAGACAATGCACCACTCAGCCAATAGACCAAAAGAGATTTTGCACCAATCAGGGGGCCGACAGAGGTTTTTAGGATTCCAGGGCAAAATCTGAAACTGAGACCCCCCCACACCCTTCCAAAAATTGTCTCTGAGGAGACACCTGATATTGGAGAGTGAGCCTGCCCCACACCCACACCACAGTGGTGGCTCGGCTCCTGTCCCGCAGGCCTGGACCCAGCTCCCTGCTCCAGGCATTGTGACCTGGCACACAGGATTGTAGCAACTTTCAGGTTTGGCCCGGATGCCCCTCCGGCATGAGGGAGAGGCAGCTGAGCCAAATTGCAGGGTCATGCTATGACCCCATCTGCCGCTTCACAACAACGCTCCGTTTGGGGGTGTTCCTAAAAGGGGAGGGCTGGGGCAAACTGTCCCTTTTGCTCCTCCAGCTCCGGGCTGCCCTGGTGCCAATGTACAAAAACAGAGAGATTAGATGGCTCAGGACCTTGGCAAAGGGAGCAGGTTCCTTACAGCTACAGGGAACCAATTCAGCTAAGTGCAGTGAAGGTCAGTAATGATCAAAAGTCACCTCGGACTGGTAGTGTTAATCTAATTCTGAATGGGTAGGTAACTTAGCCAAGGTCATAGAACAAGTTATTGGCAAGGCAAGGAACAGAACCCAGGTCTCCCAGCCTGTGTCCTTTGCCCTTCCTCAGGCAGAATGCTCACTAGCAATGCCAGCATAAAGACTTCAGGATAGTAGTAGTTGTCTCTGATAACACCAGCAATAATAATGGAGATAAAAACAAACCAAAACCCCACACCTGGCTGCCCCAAATTATTAGGAAATTTGGAGCCAGATCTTGACTTGAATCCAAATTTTATAGCTCAGTCACAAAAAGCTACAAAATAACACTTAATAATAGGGAAACTAATGCAAATGTTATAGCATTACAGAATTAGAAGCAGTGTACAAAAGCCAAACATTTGTATTTAAATAGAAAGCACATTGAAAATATACTTACCGTACTATTATATGGGTACAGCATGTATGTAGCTACGGATACAAATGCACTATAAGGCCAAAACCAGCATCTATTCTGCATATCAAAGTGGGGTATCAGAAGTATTATTATTTGAAAATATTTTTGGGGAAGCACATGCAACTAGAATTTGAATTATATTGGAAACTCTCTTAGTGGATATTTTGTTATAAATCAAAACTAATATGCTAAACACAATATAATTTAACCCCTTCAAATTTAAAAAATATTTTGCAGTATTCAGATATTGCATCCATCAAGGAAAAAGAAGGTTAAACCAGCTGTTCATTAGCTTCCTCCGAATCAGAAGCAGGAATTCAGCAAGCTCTTTAGATTCAATGTTCTCTCTTTCGCCTTTATGTACATGGCTTCTCAATCCCTTGCTATGTTTCTTTTCCCTGCGTATTGCAGGAAAGAACTGTGAAACTCTTTAATTTAACAATATGTTCTTTGTCCTGCAACTGTTCCTGTTTTGCAAGCACATAGATTATATGCATGGGCCTGTAGGAATAGTCGAAGAGTTAATAAGGGAAGGGCTTGGCATGCCTTCACCATGTTCAAATTCTACAGTCAAGTCCAAACAAGAAAGTTTTATATCTCCTATGATTCCCAGTCCTCACTAAAATATGCAAAATGTCACTACTGGGAATTATACCTATTTCCCAGTGAGCTGTAAGACCAGTTTCTAGTTAGCCATGTGTCGTTGCGCTGTGCTTTATTTATAGTTTATGCCGTTTATTTTCCCAGGCATATGAGGTTTTCAAGAGACACACAGTTCCCTTTGCCTTTTAAAGATACATAGGTGCAATTTCAATTTGTATTAAGCCCTTAACACAGCATGAATGGGAGAACCATGGAGGGAGTTACACCAAACAATGCTATTAGTCCCCCAGGTTAGCAATCCATCAGCAGGGTTTGTAACTTTTTTGTGATGCACACTCGATAAGAGCTTTGTGCCTTGGGAAAAGCTAGGAATTCACTTTGTGAAATGCATTGCAAATGCATGCTCCCCACAGCAAGGCTTCCTAGGCTGAGGCACTATTCTAAAAGATGGCTGGGAAGAATTAATTATTCTGTTCATGATGCAAGGGCCAGAGCAGAATCCATCTGGTTCCCTAGAGGATGTGTAGCTGGGACAACAGGAAGTAAGGAAAAAAATATTTTCATCAAGGAAGTAAGGAGATGACACTGTACCGTGCTTGCAGGTTCACTGAGCTGGGTCTGGAGATGGCGTTTAAAAGGGCATTTTCTAACCTGTACAAGCTGCCTAGTGATGGTAGAAACTCCAAAGATTTGAAGATCAGGCTCACATCAGAGATTGAGTCCAAAAGTCTGGTTATGTATTCACACCTCTGGAACTTAAGTTGCAAATCTTCAGCTGGAAATTTAACAGGAGCAAGCGTTCCCTTGAGACTTCTGACAAGTCCCACCCCACCCAGAAATGAGAAGTGAGCAAGCATATCCAAACACTTTAGAGCAATAAAAAGTTGAGTTTCAGTCTAAAAATAGGGGATAATTCGGAGTACTCTATATATAGTAGCACATACCAGCTTCAACCAAGGTAAGAGACCCAATTTAGTAAGAGTCAGTCCCTGCCCCAAAGAACATACCATCTAGGCAGGCAATGTGTGGGAAGAGAAATAGTAAGTGACTTGACCAAGGTCACAGAGCAGGTCAGTGGCAAAGATGGGAATACAACCTAGGATTCTGGCTCCCAGCCTAAGGCCTTAACTACTAGATACACTGCCTCTCCAGGTAGATTACTTTCCTCTTCAAAACAATTTACCTTCTCCCGAATCATCTGAGCAGCCTCCTTTTGTCCAGAGTTGGTCAGGAACCAAAATTTCTGTTCCACAGAAAATTACAACATTTCCAACTAAACATTTTGAACTTTCCCATAGAAAAATTTAATAAAAAATGGACACATTTCCCTGAAACTTTTCAATTTTGACAAGACTGCATTTTTCAACTGAAAACTGTTGGTTAAAAATTTTTCAGCCATCTCTAATTTGTCACCATAATTATTAATTAAATTTGCTGGGGTCTTTTACAGGGATACAGGAACCACCAGCTACTGAAACCTTGAAGAACACATATTAGGGCACAGAATGCTTAACATTGATTCTGTTTTCTAAAAATCACTCCCATGCTCTCAAATAACTCTCCCAGGAGGGACAGCCAGGAAATGGGACTGTCCTAGAGAAAATAGGACAGCTGGTCACTTTAACACAATGGTTAGTGGCTAGTGGCTAGTAGCAGGCTAGTAATGGCTAGTAGCAGGCAGGGAAGCCCTCATTACACGAGCCTAGGAGGAGGGGCAGCTGTGGGGGAGTGCTGTTTCCCCAAGCCAGGGAGAAGGGAGCCTAATTTGCTTTTTAGCAAAATGGGGGAGCTGTTCCACCTTGCTGTAATAGCAAATCCTGCTCATCATCAAAACTTTCTCCAGGAGATTGCAAAGGCAGCAAAACTAGTGTCCAGTTCAGGTCTCCACAATTCAAGAAGGAGGTTGACAAATGGAGAGGGTTCAGAAAAGAGCTATGAGAATGATTAAAGGATTAGAAAACCTGCCTTATGGTGATTTAGGAACTCAGTCTATTTAGCTTAAAAAAGAAAAGGTTAAGGGGGGACTTGATTAGTCTATAAGTACCTACATGGGGCACAAATATTTAATAATGGGCTCTCAGTCTACCCAGGGGTGAAAGTAACTTAAGGGACTTACTGGTACACAGGGCCGGGGTTCTGAACAGAGGCCTTGGGCGGAAGGGGTGGGGCCTTTAAATCCCAGGACCCTTTAAATCGCTGCCACTACCCTCGGGCTCCGACAGTGATTTAAAGGGCCTGGGGCTCTGGCTGAGTTGCAGCGGCCGGGAGCCCAGGGCCCTTTTAAATTGCCCACCTGGGGAAGCTGCCCACTGCCAGTACAGTCAGCTGTGAACCAGCTCTTGCTGGTATGCCGTACCAGACTGTACTGGCTTACTTTCACCTCTGAATCTACCAGAGAAAGGTCCAGGGGTGAAAGTAAGTTAGAGGACTTACCGGTACACCGGAGTCCTGCGCAGGGGGCGTGGCCTCAACTGGAAGAGGCGTGGCCTTAACCGGAAGAGGCAGGGCCTTAAATCACCGAGCCCTTTAAATCTTGATTTAAAGGGCCAGGGCTCCAGCTGCGGTAGTAGTGGCTGGGAGCCCGGGGCCCTTTAAATCGCCCCCGAGCTACCAGCTGCAGAGGTGGCAGGGAACTCTGGGGCTCAGGGGTGATTTAAAGGGCCCAGGCTTCAGCTGCTGCTACCACAGCGGAGCCCCGGGCCCTTTAAATCACTGAGGAGCCCTGGGGGCTCCCAGCTGCCACTGCTACCCCGGGGCTCTGGGCTCTGGCAGAGCTTTCAAGGGCCTGGGGCTTCGCTGTGGTAGCGGCTGCCAGAGCCCCAAGCCCTTTAAATTCCCACCTGAGCCCTGCTGCCCGAGCCCTGGGGTAGCAGCAGCCGGGCTCCGTCAGGGATTTAAAGGGCCCTGGGGCTCCAGCCGCCGCTACCGCCCCGACCCTTTAAATCCCCTCTGGAGCCCCGCGGCCACTACCCCAGGGCTTCAGCAGCAGGGCTCGGGCAGAGACTTAAAGGGCCACGGGGGGGTAGCAGCGGCTGGAGCTCCGGGGCCCTTTAAATCCCCACCAGAACCCCGCCGCCGCTGCCCCAGGGCTTTGGCAGCAGGGCTCAGGTGGAGATTTAAAGGGCCGGGGCAGTAGCCGCAGCTGGAACTCCGGCGCCCTTTAAATCCCCGCCGCAGCCCCGCCACTGCTACCCCAGGGCTTTAAATTGCCCTCTGGGAAAGACAGTCCCGGTACGGCACACCGGCTCTTACCGGTACGCCATACCGGGGCATACCAGCTTACTTTCATGTCTGGAAAGGTCTAACACAATCCAGCAGCTGGAAGTTGAAACTAGGCACATTCAGACTGGAAATAAGGCATATATTTTTGACAGTAAGAGCAATTAACCATTGGAGCAATTTATCGAGGGTTGTGGCGGATTCTCCATCACTGGCCATTTTTAAATCAAGATTAGAGGTTTCTCTAAAAGATCTGCTCTAGGGACTGTTGTGGGGAAATTCTATGGCATGGAGGTCAGACTGGATGATCCCACAATAGTCCCTTCTGGCCTTGGAATCTAGGAATCTATGAGTGGGCTTCTACTCTGGGGAGGGGGTGTGAGAGGAAAGGGGACTGGTGAGGAAAGGAACAGCTCAAGAATCCTGTGTGCTTGTTCTCCAGGGCCTCTAGCCACTAGCAAGCAAAGCGTCTCAGAGGTGGTTCTAAAGCCAGCTCACCTCCCTCCTCACAGTGTGCATGTGTGAGGAGGTAAGGGGAGTGGGGGTGGGGACGTCGAAGGAGATGCATGGCTGCTATGGAGGTTACAGCAACAGAGTGGTTCTGCTAATCCTCTGCCAGCTGGAGAGAAGGATTTTCTCCCCACCCCTGAAAAGCTAAGCCTCTTCCCCTTGGGTTTGGCAGGGGATGTGTATTTGCCACACAACGCATCCTAGAAAACTCCAAACAGCAGGATCTCCAGGCAGTGTCTTCCATGTTGCTAAAGCCACCTACTTCAACTGCTCCACTATTTTGCCATAGGTTGTCTAGGGTCATGAAACCTAACGCCTCCCAAAAGGCTATGTCTTCTTCTTCCTACCCTTTTTAGATTCCTTCACTCCAGTGCCCACAGCAGGTGGTGGAAGGCTACAACATCTCTGCCTGCTAATCCTGCAACACCCACCATTGTTCTTCAGTGGTGTTTAGTTAGCTAGAATTCCTCTCTCAAAGTTCATTGTTTCCTTCCCCAGAAAGTATCTTTTCCACACAGGGGCATGCACAAGTGGGGGCACGCAGGGGCCCTCCTCCCCCCCCAATATTAATCTAAAAAAGATGCATTTCTGCTCCGGCCCTGCACCCAGCCTCGGTCACTGCCCCAGCCACCAGCCACTGCTCTAACGTGCCCCTCCAAAAGTGGTCAAATTTAAATTCCTGCGCACACTCCTCTGGCTCCACAGATCAATTCATTGGCTCAGAGCAGTGCAAGATATGAATGGGCTGCTTCCATGAGACTTTTTCCTTTCACTCCTTACCATTTAACCACAGCCCTGGGAGTGCAGCAGTCCCTATGTGATCATTATGTACTATAACGAGCCCCAATGTGGCTAAAGCAATGCTCAGCATCACAGCTGCACCGAACCAGCAACGTGCCCATTAATAACAACATTTCTGAGAAATTCCGTATAAATTTACTTTGGTCTGAAATTCAGGTCCCAAGTTCTTCATAATTTAAGTATTCTTCCTCTATTCATAATGAAAACATTGTGCTTTTCGTCTGAAAGGGTGATTGAAAAGGGATTAGGCAAATGCCAGACAGACACATGGAGCTATCTGCTTATATTCTCGAAGACTATAAATTCTTCACTAGGAATAGTGTCTGTGAAGTGCCATGAACATTTAGGAGGCTAGACAAATACATATTAGTAAGGATTACAACCTGTGGGTCCAATACAGCAAACACTTACATGAGGAGTCCCATTAATAGGCCTTATCACAGCAACGCACATTATTATGTATTTGTATGACGGCCAGTAATGCCTATAGATCCCAAATGAGGCCCCATCATGCTATATGTCATGGTTACAGGACTCACTGTACCTCTGTCCCCTTCCTGGTCTCTCTGAGTGCACCCCCGCACATGTCAGACCTTGTGACTTACTTATCCTGGGGAAGAACGGGCCCTGAGTTACAGCACCCTGCGTATTAATTGTGTTTACCCAGCAGGTCCAACTGAGTTCTGGCACCTGCAGTTCTTCCCCTTGGGAGTCTATGGCCAGTGGTGAATATAGTGACCAGACAGCACTGGAATGGGTTACCTAGGGCGGTGGTGGAATCTCCATCCTTAGAGGTTTTTAAGGCCCAGCTTGACAAAGCCCTGGCTGGGATGATTTAGTTGGAGTTGGTCCTGCTTTGAGCAGGGGGTTGGACTAGATGACCTCCTGAGGTGTCTTGCAACCCTAATATTCTATGATTCTATGACAGCCTTCTTAAGTCACAGCAGTGTTTATGAAACATAAGAAACAAAGTATTTTGAGAAATAAGGATTTTAAAACAACAGTCTACACATGTCTATCTTATATAAAGACTTCCCATCCCCTGGTGTTAACTTAGGCAGCCCTAACTTCTCCAGACACCACAGTGGGTGTCTGCATCTCACTCTCGTTCCCCCCGAACAACTCCCTCCCTCTCTTAAGAGCGTGTTCCTTTTCAAACCTGTCAGAGTTCTTTTGCTCTATGGTTCTCAGGCCTTTTTCCATCCTGGCATTGTCTCTTAACAATCCTAAAGTGTTTGCAAAGAAGTGGTTTACCTTGAGCCATTCTTTCCTTTCTTGTTTGTTTCCCCCCACCCAACACACACTTATTTAACATACACCAATATAATCATACAGCAAACATCCCCATAAGCAGGTCAAAATACAGTATTCATAAATGACTACAAAGGCCCTCAAAATCCATCACAGAGGGGTGCTGTGCAAATGCAGAGCAAGAGGCCATTCCTGCTTCGAAGAGCTTACCATCCGAATAGATCAGAGAGACAAAATGCGAGAGAAAGGGCAAGCATGGTTTCTGCACATTCGTTGATGCGCTCCAAATTTCAGACCATAGAAATCATAGGGCTGGAAGGGACCTTAAGAGTCAATCCCCCCATGCTGAGGGAGGAATAAATATACCATAAAGTGGTGCTTTTAGGTTGAGAGTTGCCTGGAGGCTTAGGAAATTCTGCAGCACCTCCAAAAGCATTGTGATGTCCTAGATTTACATTTTTACTCCTGACTGTGGGCAGGGTGAGGCCATCTGGGAAGGGCTCGGTGGACAGTTCAGGGAGAAATACAAACCCTCCCTGTATAAATTCACTAGACTAACTCCTAAACTCCTTGGCTTGAAAGTTCCTGAGCTGTATTATAGTGTGAAGCTGTTTAGGATGTGATGTCATCCCATTGCATTGTGGCATCCATGACACTTCCCCAGAGATGCTTGTGCTCCTAGCCACCCACCCTCAAAGCACAGCTGGCAGGAACAAGCTTGGCAGAATGAGGAAGTAACTGGTTAAAATGAGCTCGGAGTTCCAGGAAGCCAAACCCAGATAATAAGGAGAAAGGGGTCAGTAGCTTCCCGTTATCACTTCAGGTTGGGGAGCTCACCAGCACTGGCATTTGCTGAATATTCTGGGCCAAAGTGATTCAGGGGGTTAGCCCACTGGCCACTGTTTAAAAAAAATGGAAACTGGTAAATGGAAATGGAAAGTGACAAAAACTTACCCTGCTTGTAAGCAGAGACTTCTGCCTTTTGTGTAGACCAATACTGTCTCATTGTTTCCTTGTACATCTCTGTCTGTTTCCAGCTGTTGTCGTTTGTCCTACACTTAAGACAAGAGGCAAGTTCTTTGGGGCAGTGATCATCTTTGTATTCTGTGTTTGTACAGCCCCTAGCACAATGCGGTCCTGATCCATGACCAGGCTCCTAGGCACTATGGTAATACAAATAATAAATAATAATACTTCAAGGGACCGAATGGCTAGGCAGCAGTTCTGCGGAAAAGGACCTAGGGGTGACAGTGGACTAGAAGCTGGATATGAGTCAGCAGTGTGCCCTTGTTGCCAAGAAGGCCAATGGCATTTTGGGATGTATAAGTAGGGGCATAGCGAGCAGATCGAGGGACGTGATCGTTCCCCTCTATTCGACATTGGTGAGGCCTCATCTGGAGTACTGTGTCCAGTTTTGGGCCCCACACTTCAAGAAGGATGTGGATAAATTGGAGAGAGTCCAGCGAAGGACAACAAAAATGATTAGGGGTCTGGAACACATGACTTATGAGGAGAGGCTGAGGGAACTGGGATTGTTTAGTCTGCAGAAGAGAAGAATGAGGAGGGATTTGATAGCTGCTTTCAACTACCTGAGAGGTGGTTCCACAGGTGGTTCTAGACTATTCTCAGTGGTAGAAGAGGACAGGACAAGGAGTAATGGTCTCAAGTTGCAGTGGGGGAGGTTTAGGTTGGATATTAGGAAAAACTTTTTCACTAGGAGGGTGGTGAAACACTGGAATGCGTTACCTAGGGAGGTGGTAGAATCTCCTTCCTTAGAAGTTTTTAAGGTCAGGCTTGACAAAGTCCTGGCTGGGATGATTTAATTGGGGATTGGTCCTGCTTTGAGGAGGGGGTTGGACTAGATGACCTCCTGAGGTCCCTTACAACCCTGATATTCTATGATTCTGTGATTCAAGGTACAGGTTCTGTTTAATGTTTATAATAAACTGACATACAGAACTAAGAATGACAATCACTCACCTCCAATTGGCAATCTGTAAGACCCCATTAAAATCACAGGGGTTGCATGAATGTATTAGAGCAGAATCTGGCTCATTGAGCCCAGTGGTGACAGCACAAAAAGACTGCATTCCTTCCTCTGTTACAAAGATGCAACCCCATGATATGGCCCCCAGCATCTAAAATCACCCCGAGGGTCACATTAGACTTAAGTGCAAATGGTGTTATAGATTTTTGCTTTCAATCACACCCCTAGCATTTTGGTTTGCATGTGTATTTCTGAGAATGAGCAATCTAATATATATTTGTAGGTGTTCATGCAATAATGGGATTTGATCCTGCTTCCCCCGGAGTCAGATGAAACTCCCATTGACATAACAGGGAGCAGGTTTGGGGCCATTATTACCTTGTTGATTTCCTGCTAGCATGTTATTGGGTTCCTATGGATTTGCAGCCTGGAAAATATTGCATTTAACTACAGAAAAAGACAAAGTGCAGTCAATGTTTGTTCGTCTGTGATGGATTTCCACTGTATTGATTTTTCCTAGTCTCCTCCTTGGCTTTAGGTGTATTCAGAAAGTAACTTTGCTGAAACCTTTCATTACTCCCTAACCAATATTCTTTTCCATTTTATGAACAAATTAACAACAAATAACTAACTTCCTTCCAATCCCACAAAACACTCACAAGCCAGAGGTGATGCCGCAGGCAGTTCTAGGAAAGATGTCTTTATTAAACATGTCGAGAATACTTCTGTCTGGAAAATATTTTGTCTAAATGATTTTCTGATGAAAAATGCCCTTTTTGCAAAACTTCCACAACCATTTTTGATGTTTCATCCCAATCTGGGACATGTTTTTTTTTAAATGCAAAAAAGTTTTTCCAGAAAGGAATTCCCTATTTGGCTGGCTCTAGTTGAGAATCTAGCATTACATGCTGGGGCTTTAAAGAGTGTTCTAGTTGCCTGACATATTCCTCCCACCCCCACCCCATCACTTGCATTCCTAAACCCCGGTGACCCACTGAACAAGATCCCTCCTGAAACTCTTCCCTCTTGCTCCACTTTCACATAACACCCTGCAAGTACTGCCTTCTGTACCATTTACATGACAACCTGGCAGGAGCCACCCCATTGCTGAATACCTGATAGAACTGCTAAGCTCTTCTGTATTCATGATAGTGGCGAACTCTTTAACATCCCCCAGGAAACCCAATTGATGAAGCTGGTATTTTTACAAAAAACTAAAGAAATCTTTAACTGCCGCCAAAGCACTCAGTTCAGAGTCCAATAACAGGAGCAGAGAGAAATTCAGAGGTGTATAATAAACAAATGGTAAAAAGACATACAAGCAGATGAGATCCAAGGTGGTTCAAGTTCTGATGGCAGTTCAAAGCAGCAGTGAGAAATTCAGGGAGGCCATGCAAGGAGCAGCAGGGGACAAGGCTCCTACACCAACAGTATCCAGATTGGATGAAGGAACAAAGAGGCAGATAGTGCTCTCACTTAGGGATAAATTGCACCCATTTTGGCAAAGCTCTGCATTGCAGGTTGTACCAGCCCTGGAAGGCTGGGTGGGCCGGGGAGGGGGGAGATTAGGGATGGATTGTACACAATTCTCCATGATTGCCCTGGAATACAGGGAATCTATGGAGCCTTCTCCTTGCAGTGCACCCAACCCTCTCTCTGGGTCACGGCATGGGGCTGGCATGTTCCTGTCTTCTCCAGGACACCCCTTCCCTCTGTCTTGGGAATGGACTGTCCCATGCTTGGGGTCTTGAATTCTTGGAGTCTTTCCAATCACTTAATGGGATTTGGGTCAGACTCTTCATTTCTAATGAGAGGTGCTACCTGTTAAGCAATGAAGAACTGAGCAGGGAAAAATAAGAAACAAACGACAAACAGCAATGAGCCCAGGGGGGTAGCAGCTGTCTAAATGAGGGGAGAGGCATGCAGAAAGTTAGGATCCTATGGTAATTTGCAACTGATAGAATATATCCTTAGCCAACCCCAGTTTAACCCAGATTTCTTCTAGAACAAAACCTCTCTACAGTATTGTCAACTCCAGGTGATGTTGTAAAGTCATCAGGTTTAATGCAGATTGTGTAATGGGGTTGCATAAGATAACTTCCACGGAGTCAGCTTTTTCTGAGGTGTTATGTATGTGTCAGGTTAATTTGAGCTAGATGAAAGATGGATTTTTTTTAAGAGCACACAGCTCCTGTAATATTAAATGCTAGCATCTACCAGATTGGTCATTAATAAGGTGTAATTGTATATAATAAGGGGTGTATGAAACACTTAAATAAAGTACCAGGGAGAGCCAGGGCACTGTCATCCAGCAGTGTCAGAAATGTAAACTTGACGCAACCAAACAAATGCTGACAAATGTATTAAGAGATATAAAAACTTTGCTGAGGGATGAGAACAATCTTGGTTACATTTGAAATGTGTCTAATGGTAAGAGATGCTTGGGGGCATTAATGACTCTCTCCCTTCCATATAATGGAATTTTGGGGATGATGATGAGAGGTAAGATTCTGAGGAAGGCAACCCAGGAGAAAATTAAGACTGAAGGGAATGGGAGACAGCTTGAATGGTCCAGAGGGATAGAGTTCATTTGCAAGCCAGAAGGGCTTCAAGTGCCTTGTACATGAGGAAAAAACCTTGCTGCATCCCTCTATGAGAGGCTAAATAATACAGCCGTAGGGCAGGTTGGCCCAAGGCACTATTCTGCCATGATCGCTTAGTGGGAGATCCTCAAAGGCACAAAGGGCAGACAGGCAGCCAACCCCCCCCTCAACTAAAGGTCAATGGAAGTTGAGTGTTGTGACACTTCCCAGGGTACCCAAGGTTGTGAGGCACCTCACTACCACCTGCCCTTAGCATGAGGAAGACTTGTCTGTAACCACCGTGGGTCAGCACCCCAGCTCCACCAGCCCTGGGGAACACAAGCACTCCCCTCTAGGCCTGCGCAGGTCCCACTGTCCCTCTGCAGGTTAGCAACAGGCACACTCCAGCCGCTGTTCCATTGGACACTCATAGCAGTCACAGATTCACAGCTTTCAAAAAGACAGTATCCCCAGCCTACAGATTTCACCTCAGATCACCATTCTGCTTAACACACAGTGCTTAGATAGGTTTACAGTGAAAACAAGTAGGGGTTATTGAAGAGAGAGAAGAAATTCAATGATAGCAAGTAGAAGTATTGGAAACAAATTGCTGCATATAAAATTATAACACACATTTTAGAGCCTAGTCTTAATTAACAAGACACTTTTATGTCTGAAGCATTACTCACCTGCACTTTCCAGCTAAGCTATGATCTTCCATTCATGAGACATTCACACTGTCAGCGTGCCTCGTCTGGGAATGGCCCAGGGTTTGCATCCCCAGATATTTCAGAAAAATCCACTGTCCTTATTCATAAGCAGCAACCTGCTGGTTGTATTTTTCCTGCATACTCTTTTTTTTGTAGCTTTCACCATCTTTTAATCAGTATCTGGCTCAGTGTCCAAATAGGCCTCCACTGGGAAGCAGACAACACACAATCCACCTATAACCACACAGGGAGATAGGTGTCAGTTACCGTCTGCCTGAAAGGAACCTGTCTGAGGTACTTCACCTCCTGGTGACCCATCTTACCTCAAGAATATAATTTTCTATAGAAACATAACTTCTTAAGTAGTATCTGTATATACATTTTGCAACAATTATAACAACCAGTGGGCTACTGGCTCTCAGTAGAGATCTCACATGCAGCCCTAATATGTATACACCTGACGCAGGAGATCCATGTAAAACTTTATGCATCCCCTGTGCCTTCTGACAGTTGGCATCGAGAGGCCCCCTGGGTCACAAGTGTCTAGCTACTGTTCGTGCCTTTGACAAGCTCCTCCTGGAGGCGTTTGTGGGAGAGTCTTGAGGTTTTTTCCCAATCTATGTGAACTGAGAGAACAGTTCATGTAAGTGATGGATATTTGGCCAAGGTCTTTCAGAGGAGCATGCCTGCAGTGCCAAGGGGCCTGAGGGCAATGTACATTTGTAAGGTTGCAGTTCTACTTGTCAGCCACAATGGAGTCTCCCCATCATGCACATTTATCAAAGAGGGATGCCAGCTGTGACAGGTCAGAACTGGGTTCGATAGAACATAATTAAAGAGGAGAGAACAGATTACATTAAAGAGAGATTAAAATAACTCAGTCCCTCAGAAGAATCCACTCCTGGTCCTCTCACCTGGCTGACATCATTTCTTCACAGAATCATAGAAATGTAGAACTGGAAGGGACCACAATAGGTCATTTAGTCCAGTCCCCTGCGCTGAGGCAGGACTAAGTATTATCTAGACCATCCCTGACAGGTGTTTGTCTAACCTGCTCTTAAAAATCTCCAATGACTGAGATTCCACAACCTCCCGAGGCAATTTGTTCCAGTGCTTAACCACCCTGACAATTAGGAAGTTTTTCCTAATGGTCATGGTTTCTAGACCAACCAAGACAAACTTCTTACTGCTTCAGGTTCATAGAGTCATAAATGTTAAGGCCAGAAGGGACCATTGTGATCATCTAGTCTGACCTCCAGGCTCTAGGATTGCACTCAGATGCCTGTCCCTGAACAGCCATCCTTTGTGCCACTCATTAGGTTCACACCAATATATGTTGAATGGGAATCTGAGGCTGCGACTTCATTACAAGCAAGGGGCGTGGTTCCCTTGCTTGTGTACGCATACACATGCTAGCTGTCATGGAGCTAGGCCTGAGTCTAAATAGCTGTGTGGCCGTGGTAGCCAGGCAGCAGAGGCATGGCTGAGCCACACCAAGTACAAACAGGCCTGAAAATGGTGGGCATGTACTCAGTAGGGTGGCCACTGCCACATCTCCAGAATACTGGACATTCCGGTACTTCTGGGAATGGCATGGGCCTGCCCCCACCAGCGTGACCTCACATGCACCGTGTGTGTCAGATCACACTGCACGGAGGATGCCATTTTGAAGAGAGCACTTCCCCGCCCCTGGTTGCCCCACGGGGGGCAAAGCAGCACTCTCTTCAGAATGATCTCTCCCATCTGGGATATCAGACGAAACCACGACCAGTTATCAGACAAATTGGAGGACTGGGCCAAAAGAAATCTGATGAGGTTCAACAAGGACAAGTGCAGAGTCCTGCACTTAGGATGGAACAATCCAATGCACCGCTACAGACTAGGGACCGAATGGCTAAGCAGCAGTTCTGCAGAGAAGGACCTAGGGGTGACAGTGGACGAGAAGCTGGATATGAGTCAACAGGGTGCCCTTGTTGCCAAGAAAGCCAATGGCATTTTGGTGTGTATAAGTAGGGTCATTGCCAGCAGATCGAGGGACGTGATCATTCCCCTCTATTCGACACTGGTGAGGCCTCATCTGGAGTACTGTGTCCAGTTTTGGGCCCCACACTACAAGAAGGATGTGGAGAAATTGGAGAGAGTCCAGCGAAGGGCAACAAAAATGATTAGTTTCAGAGTAACAGCCGTGTTAGTCTGTATTTGCAAAAAGAAAAGGAGTACTTGTGGCACCTTAGAGACTAACCAATTTATTTGAGCATAAGCTTTCGTGAGCTACAGCTCACTTCATCGGTTAGTCTCTAAGGTGCCACAAGTACTCCTTTTCTTTTTTTAAAAATGATTAGGGGTCTGGAACGCATGACTTATGAGGAGAGGCTGAGGGAACTGGGATTGTTTAGTCTACGGAAGAGAAGAATGAGGGGGGATTTGATAGCTGCTTTTAACTACCTGAAAGGTGGATCCAAAAATGATGTATCTAGACTATTCTCAGTGATAGCAGAGGACAGGACAAGGAGTAATGGTCTCAAGTTGCAGTGGGGGAGGTTTAGGTTGGATATTAGGAAAAACTTTTTCACTAGGAGGGTGGTGAAACACTGGAATGCGTTACCTAGGGAGGTGGTGGAATCCCCTTCCTTAGAAGTTTTTAAGGTCAGGCTTGACAAGGCCCTGGCTGGGATGATTTAGTTGGGATTGGTCCTGCTCTGGGCAGGGGGTTGGACTAGATGGCCTCCAGAGGTCCCTTCCAACTTTGTTATTCTATGATTCTATGATTCTATGATCTCTCAGTACTGGACAAGGATCAAAACCATTGAAAATGGGGACTGTCCAGCTTAAAAATGGATGAATGGCCTGCCTAGTACTTGTCACATCTCAGCCGTTCCTCCACTGCCACTACCTGTGGTACTGCGGCTACTTTATTACTGATACTTGCATTAGCTCTCATCAAGCTACCATAAGTACACGAGCAGGGGATTCACACCCCTGGTTTGTCGCATAGACATAGCCAGTGGTTAGCATCTGTAATGCCAGAGGGTGATTATCATACATGGGCCTTACAAACTGTCTGAAAACAGCCCACCAGGATAGTGATAAGGTCAGAACAAACAGCCTGAGAAGTTTAGCTGTGATGGGATAGGGCTGCCAGATTCATAGCTTAAGAGAGAAAAAATGCATCTCAAGCAATTTTCCCATATGCAAACTGAAGGCAGTTTAAGCAAGCAAGCAGATTAACTTTAAGAATTTAATTTAAACAATGCAATCCCAAACGGGCCCAGCCCAAGAGTTCTGCTGTATCACCAAAACGGGATGGGGGCAGAGGATTTAGGATTCAGCTGGTACAAAACTGCCTTTGGATGCTGTATTGGAGACAATGTCCCATTGCAGCATGCTGGCATTTTTCTGCATTCGTTTGTTTAAACAAATAATTGCCAAATTCCAGCGCTGCCAGAGAACAGCATGTGAAAGAACCTTTCCAAACCCAGCTCCAAAGGACAAGCTAGACTTCAATCTGTCACCATAAACCTAGAAGTCGGCTGGGTTCACATAGCACACTCCCTTCCTTCTAGTCTCTGCTTGATGTTTTCCAAGGTGCTAATAGCACTTGGATCCCTTTTTGAACCACAAGGTGTTTACTGTACCAACCACGGGAATACATTTCTTTCTGAATGTCCCTGCCCATTCAGAGCAAATATGCACGCTCTCTGTTTTTGAAGCGTCAGTGTGCTTTCTTAATTAACAAAAAAAATCAAAAAAAGTTCTCCTCCAATGTCTTAATAAGATTTTATATTGTTATTAGTTTTAAAGTATCCTGGCAACAGACTACCAAAATTATAGTGATGCCAGCTATGCACACACCTTTGGTTAGGATGTGTCAGCATTTTTTCATCATGAATCCTTCTTTTTTGGTAGAGTGGAAGGGAGTGGGAAATTGATAAAATCGCTTGCACTAATTGAGTCTGGACTGAAATGTGGAAGCTGCTTCTTTACTAATCCAACTTTTAAAAAAAATAAATTAGTCTTAACCATTTATGATCCTGATTTTTAAGATTGCATTTGTATTTAATTTGAAGTCATGGTAATTGCCTGCCTCCATGGCTAGTTAGGTGTCTAACTGCTTATCTGAGCGCACACTTATCGGGAGCTGCGCATGCTCAATGTCTGAACAGAGTTTACACATGCTATCACACATGTGCCGTTGTAAAAATCTGGGCCAACAAATACTTAGGAACAGGGCCCTTCAGTTCTGCATACGGACACTTTTCAATAAAGCAAACTGCATTTACAAAAGTTAGAATCTCCAACCCCCTGTAGTAACAAACCCATGAAAAAAGGCAGGTGCTGCCAAAGGGCTGTATGAATACAGTCTGCATGCCTCGTTACCACGGGAGCACAGATGTATGGGCACATGGGCACACGTTTACACTGAAGTCATTCTTTCCTAGAACAGTTTCATTATGGGCCTGATCCAAAGCCCCTTAGAATTCAATCAAGTCATTGACTTCAGAAGGCTATGGGTCCAGCCTGGTGAGAGGGGGTTCACTGTCTCCAAAATTGCTATTGCAGTCTCACACAGGAAGACTGGGAGCTGGCCAATGGCTCCCTCAAGCTGTTCCATTGTCTTCAGACAGAGAAGTGAAGCATCCCCTCATATATCAACACGTGCACTCTACTGGCTCCCAAGCTTTTACGCTCCTCCTGGCCTTTGGTGAATGAGATGGAGGGTTCTCTCTGTTCCTTCTGACGTGTCCCATGATCCCAGAATACCTAACATCCCACTGAACTACCATTGCTGCCCTCCTTGCAAGTGGACATAGATTTTCCCCTCATCACTGCTCCCTACCTTCACTTCTGTGACAGCTGAGTTAAGACCTCCCTCAATCCAGCTGTCCACCCTTTGGGTACTATATTGCATCTTCATTTTGTATCTGATGAGCAGACGCTGGTATGCTTAAGAATTGAAGATTTAGCTCAGAAGATGGGAGATGTCACAGGGTAGGAGGGAAATCCTGGCCCCCTTAAAGGCAATGGGCAAAAGTTCCATGGACTTTAGTGTGGACAAGATTTCACCTGAGGTCTATAGCTTGAAGAACCTTTAGAACTAAAAGGGAAATGTTTCTTTTCTGAGTCAGGTATGTGGAGACAGGAAGCCAAGGGTCAGGAGAATGAATCTTTTCTGTTTCTTCTGACACTAAAATTTTTTAGTTTGAGCACATGCTGCCACTAATCCACTTCAGGCTGGGACTTTTAAAGGAGTTAAAGGGTCTTAGGTGCCAAAATCCCAGTGAAAGCCAATGGGAGTTGGGTGGCTATCACCTTTGCCCTCCTTTAAAACTTTGACCTGTTGCATCTCACGCTTCCCACTAGAGCAGTGTGAAATGCAAAATCAAACCTAGAAACCTCAAAAATAAATGCTGTCCATTTTCCGCACCCAGATCCACCCAGTGGTCAGAAATGGATTCTATGTTCAAGCAAAACCAAAACACTGAAAAGTTCTTTTGGTCAAAAAGCAATTTTTGCATCAAAAATCAGGTGTGATCTGAAAGCTCATAACTTTCCAATGTGTGAAAGAGCCATTTTCATGGGAAAGTCACCAAGGCCAAAATGGATAGTTTTGTCCTACTCTCCCCTGCTTCCTATAGCACTTCTGTAGTAAAGGGGTTATTGTGGGTTTAACTAGAGATATGAGGATGAAGCCAGACTCCACCCCATCGCTACTTCCTGTTTTGTCAGTGAGTTTTTCCCCTCCTGCAGTTCAATAAAGGAGCAAGTTCCCAGCCTGCAGTCCTGTGAGAAGCATACTATTTTTGTTGCATTGAGCAGTTCCTTTACAAAAACTTCCTCCCCTTAATGGAATGTGTGTTTTGCTGCATGGTACAGGTGAGAGAGAGAGAGAGAAAAATCCTAACACAAATAATTTGAGAAGAGGGGGTGAGAAAGATAAGGGGGAGAGAGAAGAAAGAAAGGGACAGGGAGGATGAGAAAAGGACGAAGGGGAGGAGGAATGAGAGAAAGATTGGAGGAGGGGAGAAAAGGAGCTATCCCCAAGCATGATTTTTTCATGGGTACAAATTAATAAGCCGGATGTGATCCAATCAAAAATTAAAATAGACCACCAGGTTGAGATTTAAAAACAGGTGCAGACTATCTAGCCACTTGGTTTAAATTATTTGAATATGTGAGTAAAGAGCCCCCTGACCTCCAAGAAAAAGCCAAAACTGCAAAGAACATAGGGTCAGGTTGTGATACACCATAGTATCTTAGAGTCTGATCCTGCTCCACTGAAATCAATGGGAGTTGCTCTATGGACTTCAGTGGGGTAGGATCAAGCCCTTACTTCATGAGTAGTCCCACAGGAACCAATAAGACAGCTTATGAAATATGGTTCTACTTGACATGAATGGCAGAATGTGGGCTCTTAACTCCTTCTAACACTTCCCATGCACCAGCCCATAATACCTAAAATCTCACTGAACTGCAAAATCTAACTGTTTCCAGGTCACTTACCAGTCCAAATAACTTATATTAAGTTATATTAATATATATATACACACAAATGAGCTAATACACAGCCAGGGCAATCACCAAAGATTAGCCATTCTTGGAGTGGAGTGTCACTCACTTTCTCTGCTCTCAGAGTGGTGGCAGTTTAACAGTTCTGGGTGATTGTACTACCACCCCTGGGCCAGATTATGATGACTTTATTCATATTGAGAAGTGTCTTACTCCAGAACCAGTCTCACTGATTTGAAGGGGAGATTACTACTTACGGAGTAAGGTACAATTCCATGCGAGAAGGATATCAACATCTGGCTCACTAGTATTAAATATTTATATTGACACATAGAGGCCTCAATCAGAATAAGAGCTCTATTGTGCTAGGAGCTGTACAAACACATAAGACACATTCCTTGCAAAACACAACCCCTGTCCTGAATAGTTTGCAATTTAAGACTAGCTCGGTATCCTATGATTTACACATGCATCTTAAAAATTAAATAATGCACTAAGCGTAAATTATTCCTGGTGCGTGATGCAAAGATACCTGGTACCAAGAGTGGAGCACAGAGTGCTGCAAATAGAAATGGTCAGTTTACAAGAAACGGGGGTGAATGCTTCAAACAGCCCGTTGTCCAGAGAACACCTAAGATGAGTACAATTTCGGCTGCCTGGGCCACAAGTAACACAGCCAGAAAGGATGGACAACCTATAACCACGGCCTGAATTGCTTACTGTGTTGAGCAACACCGATTATTATGTATGTGAGGGAGCTTGTGGGCTATGGTGGAAGAATCTTGGAAGTAATTGAACCAGCGGTTTTCACAATTTATGACCGTGACAGATGCAGAGTTAATGAACAGTGCAGGGAAAGTGACCTTATTGGGAACTCTTGCTTGTATGCTTATACTAGGTATCTTCAGTCGTTTTTCGCTCTGTCCAATAGATAGGGGAGATTTCCACATAGTCATGGTGCAGTTTCAAACTGATAGTGTTCCCAGGAACAATGACAACAAAAGATTTATTTCCCATGTGAGCGTGCCTCCCTTGATGAAGGAGGTGGATGGTCTGGAAGTGTAGATGGACTCTCTTCCCATAGGGGGAAGATGCAGTCCTCACATAGAACAAACAAAAAGTACAGTTTTGTTTTCTTTGTTATTGTTACAAGTGATATTACATCTCTCTCAGGCATGGTGTCCCGCCAGCAATTGGGACTGATACTTAACCTGTGTATTACACAACAGGATTTGACAAAACACATATTCAAGGAATATATTAATTTGTTTAGCGGGTCAGGGACATTATCAAAAATGCATAAAATAACCTTGGGCCAGATTCCCTGTTTTGCTCCAGTCCTTTTGCACTAATTGTGCTGCACAATGGGGCTGGAAAGCAGTTGGAGCTGGATGGCACAGAATTCCCCTGGCATGGGAAAGCTCTCAGCTGGCACAGAGCCTAAATAGCCAGCCCTTGCACTAACCATCCCCCGCTGCCACTGATCTCTAGCATAGGTGTGGAGCATGCTGCATTCTGGCATTAAGGACCATTGCCAGCTGACATAACTTAGAGCCACCTCAAGGCTCCTTTAACCTACACTGGGGCCTGTAGTGGTACAGAACTCTCTTGACAATCAGGGAACCATAATCAGATCCCTGACAGACCCCCTTTCTTCTGCCACCCCAAGCAGAAACACATCACAGCAGAAAACTGGGGCTAAAAAAGAAAGATGCACAAGCTGTCCTGTGTGCCACTGTACCACAGGTACAGGGATATAGGCACTTTAAAGCCTCACAGCAAAGAATCTGGGCCCTTAAAAGAGAGATTCCCCACCTATCCTGTGCAACTGTACCAGAGGCCCTGAGGGATCTAGGAAATGCAATGCCTCAAATACATGGATGTACCTGAAAGCTGGGAATAACCTATCAAATGAGTACGTCTGCTGGAGATAGTATTAAAAAAATTGGATCTCTCCACTCATGCTCCGATCCCAAAGAAGCAAACTCCAGTGGCATCGTCACATGCTGCACCAACCAGCCTTGCTGTCCTGCCAGAGATGGCAGGTGCCAAACTCTTCTCCATTCTGGATGTATCATATGATGTTTGGGCAAATTCCCCGTACTGAGGAAAGCGCATGACTATGCGCATTTCTCACTCTTCTTGGCAGTCACTCTTTGAACACCCGTGTTTTGCAATTAACTCAGAATTATGCCCTGGAATTTTATGCAACAACTCCCGTATGGCACTGACAGCACCAGGGCATGTATTTACCACACCAGGTCGAACAGTTCTGTGCATGCCCATAAGAAAAAAAAAGACACTGATTTAACTTTTAACTTGTTGCACTGTGAAATGCAGCGCGATGTGAAATGGACCGGCTGGGTGACTATTTCTAAAATTTTAATTCTAAGGCCACCAGTGGAGCACTGCTGAAGTTTTTGTTAATAAAACAAATGATTACTAGATACCACTTGCCCTAAATATGCTGCAGAGTAGACTGCAAAGGTATAATGGAATGAATAACATGCCATTTACAGAAATATATTGGATATTGATTTTGATAGACCAGATTGGCTCTTTATAAGTCATTCCAGTCTATTGGGTACTTCCATAATGTATGAACTTTTTAAATGAACTGGCTAAAAGTAGATAGATTGGAATGGTTTGGGGGTCACACTGGTCTAACTAACTAACTAACTAGATACACAGGTAACTAATGTGTATCTGTCTCTCTCTCTCTCTGATTATATCTACCTACCTAGAAGTTATCCTAACTAGTAGACCACTTAAAAGACTGACGTGAATGAGGAAGACCTGTTCTGGTTTTCATTGTTAAACCACTATCCTGAGATATGAAGGGCTTCCATGCTCTTTAGGGTATGGAGGACTGTCTTTTTGTTCTTTTTGTACAACACCTAACACAGTGGGGTCCTGCTCCATGACTGGGGCTCCTAGGTGCTACCCCAATAATAAGTAACAATAAAATAAATAAAATAATAATAATAATAATAATAATAATAAATGCATTTATTATAGGCTATTAAAAATCATTGTCCTTCAAAACTTTTAGCTTCATGAATTTAGCATCTCTTGATTCAAAACTTCCCCATTCTTTTACTACTATTGCCACCAATAATGGGATCTTTCAGTGAGATCTGGCCTTTCAGCCCAAAGAATTTCAAAGTTTTTTTTTTTTTAATGTCAACTGATGTGAACAGGAATCTTGTCTCACATGTCCCAGAAAATATTAGCCACCTCTAGGAGGAAACTTGGCTAAAGTTTAGCAGTATATTAGTACAGAACAGTTTAGGACAGGGAGGAGAGAAGACTAGCATGAGGTTAATAGGAAGCAACACTCATTCTGCTCTGCAGTGTTTTCTGGAAACTCACATTGGCCAAAACTTTCATGCTTGTGAAGTTAGGTAACTAAATCCATTTTTAGGCACCTGATTAAAAGGGCTTTATTCTGAGAGTTGATGAGCACCCTCAGTTTCCACTTACAAGACCATATACCTATCTGTTGAATGTCACGCCCTTTCTGGAATTTAAAGCTCCAAAATCAAAGCAGAAAACAGATTCAGAAGCCCAGATGGGATTCTTAAAGAAATTTGTAAGTTCCATAGCTTTATAAGACCAGAATCCATTGTGATCACCTAGTCTGACCTCCTGCCTAACATAGGCCACAGGATTTACCTGAATTAATTTCTGTTTGAACTACAGCATATCTTTTAGAAAAACAGCCAGTGATGGAGAACCCACCACAACCCTTGATAAATTTTTCCAAAGGTTTTTAACCCTCACTGTAAAAAAAATTGTGCATTATTTCTAATCAATATTTGTCTAGCTTTAATTTCCAGTCTTTGGAACTTGTTATACCTTTGTCTATTATTGCCAAATTTCTGGTCCCCATGTAGGTACTTATAAACTGTGATTCAGTCACCTCTTAACCTTCCCTGTGAAACTAAATGAAGTGTAAAGCTCTGTATAAAACATCCCTTGTGTCACTTCCTCTGATTCACATTAGAGATATAGTTAAAATGGGTTTTCTAAAAACATGATTATAAATCCCTCAATACCTTCCTTGAGCCCTGAGATCTGTCACCTGGAAATTTTCCAGGAATATGTTAACATGCCTTCTCCCATGCGAGCAATAACTCATGCAATGGGAGTGCTTGAAGTGTCCTGACAGGAAAGTTTGAACCACAGCCAAAGAAGCTTTCACTTCCAAAAGGCCAGATTTGAGAGGTTCTGTGTTAGTTCTAGTCCCACAAGGTAAGCAGTTTGGACTTGTCAACCATCAGTTAGAGAAAACAAATCCTGTGTTTCAACCAGAGGTGGGCTAAAGCTGTAAAATTTTGATCTGTTACGGAACTTTTCCCAGACTTTGTGGTGGGACTAGATGCTGCTGCTAGGTTCATATCCGAGGTTTAGGTCAGGGCCCATTTCATAATTCAACGTGATTTTCTGTATTCACCAATTAATACAAATAGGAATGTAGCAATGCAATATATAGTTTTATTTGCATTACAATCTTTTTTGCATAATACCAGTCATGTCTGTGAGCATGGGTGGATAGAGAATGCATTATAATAGGCTATAGTTATGGCTTGGAAAATATACATGCCAAGGAATTTCCAAAGGGTCAGACCTCAGCATAAGCAGGCATTGCAGTCCCAGAAAGTGAGTTAACACTTTGCTGGCTGGATCCAATATTTGACATTTGAGCTGTGTCACTGAGGATTTTATTGGGCAGGTAAATCACATGGGATTGATTCTGCTTCATGATTGGATGAGTGTGCAAGAGCTTTTGGCACATGTACAGATTTTAAATTTGGTTTCCTCGGATACACCCACAAGCAATGTTGACATTAGCTTTCCACTAACAACTGTGCCAGTAAAAATTAGGTGCTCAAATATTCTCTGAAAGTGAACACAAAAGTGGTGCAAGCAATAATGAAAAAAAATCCGTTTAAAACTTGGCCCACTTCTGATGACCATGCAGTAGATAAAGTATGTCGAAATGCTCTTGTGAAGGGCATTACCCAAGTTCCGAATGTTACTATTTCTCTTAAAAGTCATGACATTAAAAGCAAAGCTGAAGAAACTTTTATTTGCTTCAGCCTTTGTTAAAAATAAATGCTGATAAAAATTTATATTGCTACTGTAAAACACCTTGTGAAGGATGCTGAATACATTTAAACTGATTTTTGTTCTGTCTGTATGGAAGTATATTGTTGAGAGTTGTTGCCCCTTCTGTCATGTGATAATGTTAAAGAATCACAGAAAAAGTCACTTTCTGCTAACACTGAACAAGGATCTTTGCTAGAATAAGAAAAACAGTTTTATTCCCAAAGCTGCTCTCTCTTGCTCCTGTGTTCACTACAAGGCTTCTGCCTCATACCTTCACCAACCCCACAATCTTGCCTAATTTCCTGCTCCATTTTTAAAGGAACAGTACACATCTCTCTAGAGATATTTCATCTAGCCATTCAGACTCATATCTTGAATCTCCTTCAACTTGTTGACTGAATTTTATGTTTGCTTCCTCTGAATCTGTATTTATACCTGTCCCTCCAGACACAAGGAAATATTATTTAATGCAGCAGATATTCTGAAGAAATCACAAGTACTGTGGCTGGATTTTTAAATGGCATAACTATTTTAAAGACCATTAATAACATTAGTAATTATAGATGTTAAGGTAACTATAGGGGTGATAAACCTCAGTTACTGGCAGAAGTTACTTTTACTCTTGGGAAGTGCTGAGATACGACAGTGATGATGACCAGTGTAAGGACCTGGATAGATCGATGGGAAACCTACATTCCAGGTACAGCATTGCACAATTAGCTACGCGCATTAGTCAGCAGGAGTGGTTGACTCTTCCTGAAGCATTAGGCATTGGACCCTGGATTCAAGAGGCTCGGGATCTGCTGCAGCATAGCATTCATCATCTATGTTACAGTAGGCTGTGATGCTGCCACTACTCGTGTGTTTCAGCCTGATTGATGAGAGACTGCCCCATCCTCCTCCTCCCTAGATAGAAATTGGTTTAAGCAACTGGCTGGATGCCATCCACTAATGAGTAAAGGATGCTTGTCTTGAACAATTTAAATGAGAAGTTGATGACCGGCTTATAACATTTGATTTTGACAAAAATAAAGCCAAACATAATAATGCTGTTCAGATTGTCTCTTCTCTGAAGCACTGCATTTCTGTGACCACAGAAGTTACTTTATTTTATGTATTGCAGTGCAGACACACTAAGAAGCACCTCTGCCAAGGTCTAGGCAGCTTGACAAACCATTAAAAACACAGTCCATAAGAAAACCAGCAAATAGCAGAACAGTGGGCAAAATCACTCCAGAGAAAAGTCAATAGAAGACGTAACAATGCATATCTTTTGATTCCCAAACCCCCCTACCTCAGCCTGTGCAATAGGTGGAGCTTGCAGGGTGCCCTGAAAGTTAGCAAGTTCGTATTGCTTTGAACCAATGGGAAAAGGAGAAGGCTCAAGAAGCCATAATGGTGAATACCCTGCCAACTGGCCTCTCCCTTTCTCAAACAGCTTCTGGAATCAGCTGGCTTCTTCTTGTCAAGTTCCCAGCCCCTTGCCCCCTTCACCCCATGCCTCCTCTTTCTGGCTCTTGGGTCCACTACCATGTCCTCCCATTTGAAGAACTCACTTCTGCCATCCCTGTGTAATTAGCTAAACTTTTCAGGACTAGCTGTGAACATTTTCAGGCTGCAAAAATTCTTCATAACTCACGAGGGACTGGGGTGCTCCCATTGGTTTAAAAATGAAACACATTTAAAGTGCAATGTACTGAGAAAAGTGACTATGCACAGAAAAAGGCACTTTTTTGACGTAAGCACAAACCCTGTATATGTTCAGAGTCCTGTGTGTTCCATGAAAGATAATGGAGGAGCACAAAATCTTAACAACCGGTTCCCTATACAAAGTTCTGATTTAAGGGATGTGCCACAGTATGTATGTTTTGTACCTTTCTCCATAAGAAGTGGCAATGCACAGAGTCACTGGGAGTCAGACTTAACAATAAAAAAAATAAAAAAACATTTTTACACGTTTATTACAATAGAAACAAAGGATTGCTTTATTAAATGCAGATCAACATAGTGAACAAGGCAAGTTGCAACCCCTGTTAATAAAATAATAAACTAGACCGGGGGTGGGCAAACTTTTTGGCCCGAGGGCCACATCGGGTTTGCAAAATTGTATCGGGGCAGGGTAGGGAAGGCTGTGCCTCCCAAAACAGCCTGTCCCCGCCCCCTATCCAACCCCCACCCACTTCCTGCCCCCAATTGCCCCCCTCAGAACCCGTAACCCATTAACCCCCCCTTGCTCCTTGTCCCCTGACCACCCCCTCCCAAGATCTCCCACCCTACCTGCCCCCCAGGACTCCACCCCTAC
This sequence comes from Lepidochelys olivacea, assembly GCF_965140295.1. Lineage (NCBI taxonomy): Eukaryota > Metazoa > Chordata > Testudines > Cheloniidae > Lepidochelys > Lepidochelys olivacea. Next base: position 20,027,313 of record NC_140412.1, on the reverse strand, counting down.
CCAACTTGCCCCACTCCCTGTCCCCTGACTGCCCCGACCCCATCCACCACCACCCCAACAGACCCCCGGAACTCCCACGCCTACCCAACCACACACCCCCATTCCCCGTCCCCTGAGCACCCCCCCAGAACCTCCGCCCACTCCAAGCGCTCCCTGCCCCTTATCCAACCCCTCCTCCCAGCCGCAGCCCAGCCCCCGGGCCTTACCATGCTGCTCAGGGCAGCGTGTATGGATGCCACGCAGCCTGCTGGAGCTCGCAGCCCCACCCCCTTACCATGCCACTCAAAGCGGCAGGAGCTGCAGAGCTGCCCAGGAGCGGTCCAGGCTCCACGGCACGCTGAGGCTCTGCGAGAGGGGGGAAGGCGGGGGAGGGGCCGGGGGAGCCTCCCTGGCCGGGAGCTCAGGGAGCCGTAACAATTTTTAACAACCGATTCTAAAACTGCTTCAAAATTTAACAACTGGTTCACGCACACTGGCTCCAGCTCACCACTGGAACCGGCTCCAGCTCACCACTGAGCACAGGTGTAACTAAAAGGTTTATTTTATCTCCCTTATGGTTAAATAGGGGTACCTAAAAACTGAATTTAGTCAGAAGTCTTGAGTTTTGGTCATGAAATACAGTCCAGGAAGAGCCCGCTTTGGTTCTCAGATTCCAGGTTGAAATTGTGGGGGTGGCAAATTTTATCTAAAAATCATTGAGAGAAAATAAAATAATGGATTAAAGGGAAACACCCATGAAGGTTTTTAGATTAAAACTACAAAGTGCTTTATGCAAGGACTTTGCACTGCAGGATTTCTATAAAACTTATTCACACTATTTATTTAGAAAAGGTAATGTCCAAACAATCGTCAACAAGCGGAATAATAAAGAAAGAACAAAAGGAAAGTCTCCATGAGGGCGCGTGCAGTCTGTGTCCCCACTGACATTCTGCACTGAACTCCGAGGACAAAATGGTTACTGACCTCCACATATACAGAGACAGCAGAGACATTTAAAGATGTGACTCACAGTAAACAAAAGGAATCACAGTTGCATACATCACAAATTTGTTCCCTTCTTTCATGCCATGATAAGTTGAAGGTAGTATTTTATTCAGCATCGTTTGCTTGCTTATTGTTGTTGGAAAGCTAATTGTTTTTATTGCTGGTTTTATGTGTCTAGATGCCTTTGGCGAACAGGTGCTAAAAATATATGAGCTGTTATTCTTATTAGAAACTCGGGCTTGTCATCATTGCATGTCTTCCCCATAGCCTTAAAGAAGCATCCACATGAAAAGGAACTCAGTGGCATAGAGCACAGCTGCAAGTAGGATTTTGGGCTTCTTTGGTACACCCAACCCAAGTCCAGAATTGGAATAACAACAGCTGATTGCAAGCATCATAATCCATTCCTGGAAATGGTTGTTAGCACATTTCAAGCAATCAGTAGTCATCAACTCACCTTCATTAGCTTGTGCCTGGAGGAAAACTCAGCACAGTTGACTTGCAATGCACCAGCTGTATCAACAACCTGGGAGTCTGGACTTTCACAGTGTGTGGTTTCTAGGCTTACCCACAACATGGGCCAATCCTCAGTTGCTGCCCATGCACAACTCCCATTGAAATCAATGAAAGAGTATTGTGCAAGGACTGGCTGCAGGATTGAGCCCCATGATCCAGACAGTAGTGCCAGAATGACATTGAAGGAGGGGGGAAATGTTTTGCGTCCAGGGATCCACAACCTATCACGCCCCACTGCCCCTCACTCCCCAGAAGCATGCTCCTATGTGCTCCTGTAGTTATAAAGGTGTACATGGGAAGTGGGGAAAATCTCACCCTCTCTTCACCTCACTCATTTAAAAGTTCCCATCTTGACACAGAGCACAGTCCTGAAGTTCTTTTCTGGAAATGAAAGGTTTGCAGGAGTAAAGACTTCAGGACTCGATACATGAAGCAGAACTTTGAAGGGCTTTTGGTGCTGCCACTTGGGCAGCTCCCTCCAATCTCAGGGGCCTGGGTTCCATTCCCAGCTCTGATACTGTGTGATTCTTGGACAATTCTTTAAAAGTGTATGTGCCTCTCTTTCCCTTCCCACCTTTGTCTGGCTTATCTATTTACATTGTAAGCTCTTTAGGGTAAGAACTGTCCCTTACTGGGTGGTTGTGCCATTTTCAGCCAATGGGCTCCACTCTAGGTTCAGAGTCTCTAGGCACTAATGGAATGCAAATAATTACTCATAAATCATCAGTGAGGGATGAGCAAAAAGTTTGGGAAAAATCAGAAATGGCCCCTCACCCTTTTACCCATTTTTGGAACAAAACCCAACCCAAAACTTTTGCAAGGTTGTCAATCATTTGGATAAGCATCTTCTTTATTTGCAGTTGCTACCTGAGAAAGGTCAAAATTGCACACATGGGCTTTACTTGTGGCTTTTCCAACTGGAAGTGGAAATGGAAACTTCTCAGAAAAATGCCTTTTTTCTGGGAAGTTTCCAGTTCCAAACTCTGGTGATTAAATACCATAGACAGGGCTCAGGGCAACAAGCTTGGATGCAGGTAGGAATCTCTCAATAGTTGGAGGCTATTTGTATCAAGTTCAGACTCATCCACACCTTTGGGTGTCTATCAAAATTCAACTCCAATTCCAAAACTTTGTTGTTCACCCATCTGTAGTAACAGAAGAGGATTTTTTGTATAGCTTTGGTATTAGAAAATGCCTCCCCTCATTATCTATTTATATTACAGTAGCATCTAGAGGCTCCAAGATAAGACTGGAATTAGGGCTAGCCAGAAAAAAAAATTCCATTTTATGAAAAAATTCAAGATTTTTTACAATTGATTAAAAGTGAAACCGAGCATTTGCTAAATTTTTCATGAAAAAGCCTGAGTGAGACTCCAGATAGTTGAGTGATTAGAGCATTCACCTGGGAAACCCAGCTTCAAATCCAGGTTCTGCTTAATTCAGAGGAGGGACTTGAACGTGGGTCTCTCACATCTCAGGGGTGAGCACCCCACCCATTGAGCTATTGACTATTTTGAGAGAATCGAGAATCTCATGCTCACGCTCTTCCTTCTCTCCCCTCCCCACAAAACTTTTTGGTTTTGACAAAACAGCATTTTTTAAAGAAAAAAATTTTATCAGAAAATTTTGAGCCACTCTAATTAGGACCCCATTCTACTGGAGGTCATATACAAACAGAGGAGAGGCATTCCCTGCCCCCAATGAGCTCACCAGCTAAATAGACAAAAGAAGCCCCTGGTGGGAGGGGAAACAGGCACAACTGAATGCATCCGATGAAGTGAGCTGTAGCTCACAAAAGCTTATGCTCAAATAAATTTGTTAGTCTCTAAGATGCCACAAGTCCTCCTTTTCTTTTAGGCACAACAAGGTGAAGGGACCTGCCTTGGGCAAGTCAAGTGGCAGAGCACCTGGGCGTGAAATCCTGACTCCATGAAAGTCAATGAGAGTTTAGTCAGGCCAGGATTTCATCTAGGTCTTCATACACTCAGTTCAGCAACTGTGGAGTTAAATAGAGTTAGAATGTCATTGTTCTTCAGGGGGCAGGGAAGAAAAGATATGTTTTCAGGCAATACAAGAAAAGAGACAGCAGATGAGATGCTGAGCTGGTGTAAATCAGTGTGCTTCACTGACTAAAACAACGTCACACTAAGTTACAGCAGCTGAGGATCTGGACCAGGGAGCCATCAGTATTGCCAACCCAAAGTGGTTAAAAATTGGGACTCAAGCCCCCCAAAGAATCATGAGCTTGAGTTAAAAAGCATGAGAGTCTTAAAAAAATAAACTGCATTTTGGGTTTGGGTTCTTTCGATTTGCCTTTGTTTTTTTGAGGTTTATGATACAACTTGGGTCACATTTTTAAGGTTTTCTTTGCAACCATAAGGACTAGTTTCCTTTGTCTCTCCTAATCAGAGGATTCCAGCATCTGGGGCTTTAAGAAAAACGTCAACTATCATAATGTTCACCATAAAAATAAAGAGAGCTGGAAACATATGAGGCAGAGAAATACAAGAAACCTGCACTGAGCAAGAAACTGCAGTAAACGAGTTGCTGATTTGATTTTGACTGCTTAAACTGGTTAGGGAAGAGAAGTTCTGAGACTAAAGAAACTGCCTGTGTGGGGCATGCATCATTTTCTGTCCTAACTTCTCTCTCTCTCTCTCTCTCTCTCTCTCTCTCTCTCTGCTTGTGTGTTACAGTTGGTCAGAGAATTTAGATGAAAATTGAAAGCAAAATTACATGGCATTTTTTGTGCCATTTCCCCCCTCCTGCTTTCCAGCCAGTTCTGGCATTAGCTTGGGGTTTTAACCTGGATGAGAGGCTTGCTCTCCTTGCCCATGTGTGCACGCTAGTTCTGTTTCGGAACCTATGTCTTAATAAAGGAGACAGCCTCTCATCTCACATGCTGTAGCTGACAATACTGTTAATTCCCTCCTTCTCCCTGAAGTGCCAAGTTTTATGATCACAGCTGTAACACTAAATTTTACGATAATCATGTGTTTCCCTTTAAAAGTCCTCGGTTGAGAGGTGGAGTATGGTCACTCAGAAATTCTAGAATATGTGCAAAAAGAAAAAAAAGATAATCATATGAAAACATAGAAGTGGGACATTTTCTTATTCAGAGATTACTGTTTTCTATAATGTAGCGATTAAACTCAGAATCAGATGCCCTGGGCTATGTGCTTGCTGTGTAATAAGCAAGTCCCCACCTTAAGAAGGCATGCAATTCTGTATGACACATGGGGAATTATTACACAATAATTATATGCCCTTGCAAAACTTGATTGCTTTAAAACGTTTGGGTACCTGACACCCTGAAGTGTCTCTTCTAAGACCACTGCCATATGGCACAAACTAAAACAATAGTTCTTTGCTTACATTTGTTGTTCAAAGCTGGCAAAATAACTACCCCACTGACAGAGAAGATCTTTCAGTGGAAGATCTCAAAGCACATAACCGGCAGAAGGGATCTGACAGCTGGCCGCAGCAGTGCTGCTCAAGCAGGGGCTAGAGCTGGGCACAGCTCAGGGGATCTGCCCTTTAGTCCCCTCTCTCTTCTCGTTGGCACTTCCTTGCTGCCTCTTTATCAGCCTTGGGGTAATGGGGAATTGGTTCCTTAGAACAAAGTTCCCCAAACTTTTCCTATTGCATACCCCCTTCCAGATCGACCAGCTGCCTGCATCCCCCTACCCTTCTTATTCACAGATACTTTGTGTGTTCTTCATAACACTACCTGGCTTTGGCCATCTGTCCATATTTCACTGTTATGTACAGATATAGTTATAGTGCGATGTATACAACCGGAAAAAAAACCTGACTAAATTCTGAGCTCAGTCAGACTGGACAGTTGCTGAGCAACTGAACCCGTGCTGTACGATGATTGGAGGTGAGGGCCCTGTATGTCAGCATTTCTGTGTCTCTGTGTTACATCTTGAAGTCAATTCACTACTGTATTTTATATAACAAATTCCCACAGAGTTTTAAAGCTTCATCTGAGTAGCCTATTATGAACATTCAATAAATAAAATAATTCATAAAATCCACCATTATACAATTTCTCCTGCGTACCACCCAGAGATGTCTCGCGTACCCCAAGGGCTACGCGTACCACAGTTTGGTTACCACTGCCTTAGACCATCCAGTTGGCCAGCCTGATTGTCAAATTACCCCCATCAGCTTTCTCAAGAGGAACTAATTAACATCTGAGTAATCGGAGTGCAGGCTCACATGTTTGCACCCTGCACTCTGTCACACTGAGCCAGATTCTCTTGCATTCTCATCCCTTTCTCACTGACAGGGGGGGAGGGGGGAATACTTTCCAAAGGAATATGCTCGATTCAGCCAGGTGACTTCCATTCATCTCAACTTTTCCCCCTTTCTTTGAGTGCTGCTTCCTCTTTCCTGCACCCGCATTTGAAAACTTTATCTGGGACCACCTTGGACAGAGAGACAGACACTCTCCCTGTGCAGTGGTCTACACCCCTTTTAAAATACTTAGTAACACTCTTGCTGACCTGCATATGATGAACTTGATCTGATCTTCTTAAGGCCTGGGGAGAGGTTTGAGCCAGGGTATATCATTCTTCTTCATTATTATTTGTATTACAGTAACGCATAGAGGCTCCAGCTAAGATCAGGGCTCCATTGTGTTAGATACGAAATAGCAAGAGTCAGTCCCTACCCCAAGAGCTTTCAAGACAGACAGAAGGGTGAGAGGAGAAACAGGCCCAGAGTGAGGAAGTCACTTTCCTGTAGTTACTTAACAGGTCAGTGGCCAACCCAGGAATCAACCCAGGTGTGTAACACCACACCTCCAACACAGCAAAATTACCACAGCTCTCCGTGTGAACAGAGCAATTCCAGCATGTGGAAGGTTCTCTTCATGCAGGAAATGACTGCACACCTCGTATGCATGGCAGAGCAGGGAACTATGTGAACTCCCCATAAGCCCATGCATGAATGCTAGTGATGGGGCCAACTGGATTTGCAATCACATGGGATTTTGGAGCCACTAGATCCAAATATGGGTTGCAGGGGGGGCCTCTACTTCAGTCCTTTGACTAGGAAAACAATGGCAGGGAGACTGTTGGGGACGCTACCTATAGATTCAAGGGTATATTCTGTCTTCCTCAACCTCAACAGTTTACCACATATAGCCCTATTTAGCTGAGGCTTGAGATGGAGAACAGAGAATTTCATACATAAAGATCTGCAATTGTAATTATTTTGTTTATTTAAAAAGTCATAAAATTTGTGTTTAACAGAGATACATGCAGTTCCCAACTCTCTATTTACTCAGATCCAATATTATTAATTTCTGTATAATCTGTATCAAATCTTATATTAAAAGAGAATGATGGGTGAGGTCAATAAAAAAAATCACCAGGGAGATCAAGTGAGGAGTAAAGAAGAAGCCACGACAGGTGGCTGAAGACAGGGATTAATTCTGGCAATGTAATGAAAAGGCACTGAATTAAAGAAGCCTTAAAACACATTCCAAGATTATCCAGCTGTGGTGTCTTGTAAGGGCTTTTTTAACGTAGTAGGAACTTTTACTAAGTGCAGAGAGAGGTTTTGCTGGTAATTTTTCCCTCCTCAGCTGTGGAGATCTGAGATCTGGTGGTCTTTTTTTGTTCTCCAGATATAGGCACCTAACTGATGATGTGAGCACATCTGGCCGGGCCTCACTTGGGTAAATCAATATAAGTCCATTAAAGTCAATGGAGCCACACTGATTTATATCAGCTAAAGATCTGGTGCAGCAACTTCAAGTCTCTTCAGAATCATCATGAAATTGTGGCCAGCTATTTCCAAACAATCCCTTCATAGAATATCAGGGTTGGAAGGGACCTCAGGAGGTCATCTAGTCCAACCCCCTGCTCAAAGCAGAACCAATCCCCAATTTTTGCCCCAGATCCCTAAATGGCCCCCTCAAAGATTGAACTCACAACCCTGGGTTTAACAGGCCAATGCTCAAACCACTGAGCTATTCCTTCCCCCTTGACTCATCCATATACACAGCTCGGAATGGGATGATGCCATTTTCCCCAGGCACAACTAGTAGCTATGCAGAATGCAAATGAATCCTCTGCAAAGCCCCTTAAGGCATTGGATTACATGAAAGGTTAAAAGCATGTTACATTTTTAAAAAGAGCATTTCTCTCATATAGGGTAACAGACTGCTTTTAAATCAGGTTACAGTCTAACTTGGTAAGGACACCAAAATTAAATATGAAATCGTCTCATTAATATCTCACTCTTACCTCACCCTCTTCTATATCTGATGGTGCCAAATTAGTTTTAACATTTTCAGACAAGCAATACCTCTAATAATAGATGTTTTAAGAACTGGTGTAACATGAATTCCCCATACAACCTCTATCTTATTGTCCCCCTTCTAACACTTTTCTTACAGCTCCTCTTTGCCATGATGACTACAAAACCCTGCCATCTTAGGCAGACACCACGCCAACCTCACTGCTGCTGATTGGTTTATTACACTTATTAATTGTGCACATGGTTAGTGTCAGCAAAAATATCTTGCTTTCCCCACCGCAGTTCTGTTTGTTCCACCCATTTGTTGGCTTCTCTTTAGGATTGGAAGCTTCTTGGGGCAGAGCTTGTCTTTTACTAGATGTGTCATTAGAGCACCTGGCATAAGGGAGGTCCATCCTGGTCAGGACCCCTAGGTGCTACTGTAATACAGATAACAGCAACAATTAACTTTTTTAAGTATTTGGTGACCAGCAGTAATGACAGTGGTAACTATTAAACTCTTTATTATTTTCCCTTTTGCTATATATAGCCCAGGCTAACACAACAGCTCTGTCGACAGTGCAATTAAAAACCTACAACTGGCTTGGGCTCATGAGGATCGGGCTAAGGGGCTATTTAATTGCAGTGGAGACGTTAACAAGGTCCCAGAACCCAGGCTGCAGCCCGAGCCCCAACATCTACACTGCAACTAAAAACCGCTTAGCCCGAGCTCCAAAAGCCTGAGTCTGCTGGCACGAGCCAGCAGTGGGTTTTTAATTGCCATGTAGAAAAACAGACTGAGGCTGTTTGTTGAACTCTTGTGGCTAGACCACATATAGAGGCTTATGAGTCCACCACAGTTAGCAGATCTGGTCCTTCAGCTAATGCAACAGAGCTCCATTATTTTAGATCCAGAAGTCCTGGGTTTAATCCTTGTGGAGAATCTGACCTGGGGTGTTGTTACACATAGATAACATTACTACGAGTAGTCCCTTCCTTTGTAGAGGGACTAGCAAAGGAATCCCTTGAATGTTGTAATAACACGAATTACTTGTCAAACCATTTATAAAGATTTTCATGGCAATTGCTGTCAAGAGGAAAAACTCAAAAACCTCCCCAGTTCACTCATATTTTCTCCATCTCTTGGATTCCTTGGAATGCAGGAGAGAGATTTGGATTTGGATTTTGGAAGCAATGAAACTCTGTTGTTGAACTTGTGAGCCTCATTGCAGACCTATTGCAAGTGCTTCCGGTCATGCTACCCATCCAGGGACATCCATGACATAATCTGATGTACCATGACATGTCATGCCAGTTCAAAGACGTCCTCAAAGCAAACATATAAATGCAGTAGGGAAAGCACTAATGCTGGGGGGTGAGGTCAGAAAGTTATTGGAACAGTGTGAAATTTATGCAACAAAACCTGGCACCCCAGGTAAATTCCCTTGTTCCACATTCTGGTACAGACTTGCAAGTCAGGCCAGGTTTACTGAAAACTGCACTAAGGCTCTCCATTAGCTTTTGAAGGAACCTGGGCCCCAGATCAAACAAAGCAAGGCAGACTCAAGGTTTTGCATTGAAATCTCATGAAATCTGTGATTTTTTTAAGCAAAAGTGGGTGAAATTCAGAGTTTTCAGCTGAGTTTTCCTTCTAACTTTCTTTAACCATATGAATCAAAGCAAACCTTGTGAAGGAAAAACCTACATAAAGTCAAAGTATTAGCATAAACCCCTGAGAAATGAAACAGCTGATATCTACACCGATTTAATGGCTATGCCATCACATCTCCTCCAGCTTTCCTGTTTTTCAAAAGAGGACTATATTAGAAAGAATGGAAAAATTGGGGTGAAAATCATGAAGACTATGAATTTACCATGATTATTTGTATTGCAGTAGTGCCTAGGAGCCCCAGATCGGGACTAGGACCCGCATTGTGCTAGGAGCTGTATAAATGCAGAACAAAAAAGCCTTCCCTGCCCCAAAGAGCTTACAATTTAATGAGAAGAACTGCAGCCAATCCCAGCCCATATACTTTCTGGCTAGAAGTACAGCAAGCTATACAGAAAAGAAGAAAAATGCACAGCACAAATAAGGCTGCTGCAGTACAATGCAAGTCCGTTCTCCATATACAAGATCTAGCTGATAAATTCCAGTCTGGCTGCAGGCAGACATAGCACTGAGACTGCCCTTTTGAAGGTTTAGCAGTAGAGCTGGGTGAAGATTTTTGTACAAAACCTTTTTTCACCAAAAAAGTGCAGATTCAGGTCAACCAAAACAATCCATGAAGTTGAGTCCGTTCAGCAAATTGCTTTGGTTGAAAAATAAAGCAAATTTTGGAAGCGTTGAAACTGTTTGTTTGGGCATTTCCAAAATGAATCGTTTCAGCTTCTCTTTTCAGCAAGACGATTCATATTGAAATTTCTCCCAATTTTATTTTAAAAAAAGACTTTTAAAAAACTCAAAATCAAAACAAAACGGTTCATTTCATGTTGACCAAAATGTTTTGGTTGATGGAAAATCAACACCTCCCCCCCTTTCTTTTTTTTACATTTCAGTTCACAGAAAATGTAGGAACATTTTCATTTTGGGCCAACCCAAAACCAATTTGTTTTTCAATATTTTTGGACCTGCACCCACAACAAACATTCAGTCATTTGCACAACCCTATTTAGCAGTGATTTTTTTTCTTACAGCCTGATTTTAGGATAGTGTTAGTGCTCCAGGATCAGTGTGCTGCTTTTGTCTCCGAAGGCCATGGGGTCTTTTGGAATATTGAGAGGGCTGTGCAGAGAAGGGCTATCTGGAACTGCTCTATTTGAATTCAGAAAATAATGTATTGATCATTAATTGATTTATATTACTCCTAATTCATTATTGTTTAACTCATCTATTCATAGAATCATAGAAGATTAGGATTGGAAGAGACCTCAGGAGGTCATCTAGTCCAACCCCCTGCTCAAAGCAGGACCAACACCAGCTAAATCATCCCAGCCAGGGCTTTGTCAAGCCAGGCCTTAAAAACCTCTAAGTATGGCGATTCCACCACCTCCCTAGGTAACCCATTCCAGTGCTTCACCACCCTCCTAGTGAAATAGTGTTTCCTAATATCCAATCTAGTCCTCCCCCACTGCAACTTGAGACCATTGCTTCTTGTTCTGTCATCTGCCAGCACTGAGAACAGCTTAGCTCCATCCTCTTTGGAACCCCCCCTTCAGGTAGTTGAAGGCTTCTATCAAATCCCCCCTCACTCTTTTCTTCTGCAGACTAAACAAGCCCAGTTCCCTCAGCCTCTCCTCGTAAACCATGTGCCCCAGCCCCCTGATCATTTTTGTTGCCGTCCGCTGTACTCTCTCCAATTTGTCCACATCCTTTCTGTAGTGGGGGTCCCAAAACTGGATGCAATACTCCAGATGTGGCCTCACCAGTGCCGAATAGAGGGGAATAATCACTTCCCTCAATCTGCTGGCAATGCTCCTACTAATACACCCCAACATGCCATTTGCCTTCTTGTCAACAAGGGCACCCTGCTGACTGATATCCAGCTTCTTGTCCACTGTAATCCCCAGGTCCTTTTCTGCAGAACTGCTGCTTAGCCAGTCAGTCCCCAGCCTGTAGAGGTGCGTGAGATTCTTCTGTCCTCTGCACTTGTCCTTGTTGAACCTCATCAGATTTCTTTTGGCCCAATCCTCCAATTTGCCTAGGTCACTCTGGACCCTATCCCTACCCTCCAGGGTATCTACCTTTCCCCCTCCCCACTTAGTGTGATCCACGAACTTGCTGAGGGTGCAATCCATCCCATCATCCAGATCATTAATAAAGATGTTGAACAAAACCAGCCCCAGGACCTATCCCTGGAGCACTCCGCTTGATACCAGCTGCCAACTAGACATCGAGCCGTTGATCGCTACCCATTGAGCCAGATAATCTAGACAGCTTTCTATCTACCTTATAGTCCATTCATCCAATTCATACTTTTTTAACTTGCTGGCAAGAATACTGTGGGAGACGGTACCAAAAGCTTTGCTAAAGTCAAGATATATCATGTCCACTGCTTTCCCCATATCCACAGAGCCAGTTATCTCATCATAGAAGGCAATCAGGTTGGTCAGGCATGACTTGCCCATGGTGAATCCATGTTAACTGTTCCAGAACATCTTCCTCTCCTCCAAGTGCTTCAAAATGGTTTCCTTGAGGGCCTATTCCATGATTTTTCCAGGGACTGAGGTGAGGCTGACCTGTCTGTAGTTCCCTTGGGTTCTCCTTCTTCCCTTTTTAAAAGATGGGCACTATATTTGTCTTTTTCCAGTCGTCCGGGACCTCCAACTATTCTATTCCTCCAACTTTGATTTGATTTATAGTTGCACCTAGAGGCTCCAGCTGAGATTGGGTCCCTGTTGCACTAGCCACTGTGCAAACACAGTAAGACACAGTCCCTGCTCCCAAAGAGTTCACAATCCAAGTGGAAGAGACAAAGGAAATATTAACCCCATTGTACAGATGGGGAACAGAGGCACAAAGAGACTAAGAGATGTGATACAGCAGGGCCAGAGGGCAACAGGAGAGTGATCGATGGGAGGTATATAAGCCCCAGGATGATCAGGGCCTTATACCCTGTGGACTAAGGAGAGGTTACTACAGGTTACTTAGAGCACCTGGAGCCAATTAAGGCCCTGCCAGAGACCTATTAAAAAAACCCTGCTTCAGTCAGACAGGAGGAGGGAAGGAGAGCTGACTGTAGTTTAGAGGAGTACTGTTATTGACTGGAGGATTAGAGTACCAGGGGATGGGAAACCCTGCCTGAGCAGAGGGACTCCTGCTGGCACAGAAGACCGAGAGAAACCCTGCCCAAGGGGAAAGAGGGTAAGAAGCCCATGAAGCTGAAGGGGCTGGGACCAACAGTAGGGGGTGGACCTGGGTCCCTTTCCCGCTCCCCTTCTCTCCCCCACTCAGGCACTAGCGGAGCTGTTGATGCCCAAGAATAGGGATAGGAGCAGCACCCTGACCCACCACACCAAGAAAAAGCATGGGACCCACCACAACAGTGTCGGCCATTTGCCACAGAGATTTGCCTGAGGTCACACAGGCAGAGCCAAGCACTGGACCCAAATCTCTGGAATCCCAATCTAGTGCCTTAACCATGAGATTATTCTTCCTTTTAGCTATTCTCTGTCTCCCCTCAAATATACATAGACTCTGTATTCAGGCCATTGCAGTTTAGTATCTATATGACTTCTCTCACTTCTATTTTTCCTAAGTAAACTGGTGATTACATCCCTACTTTTCTGTTTTTATCTATCGGGATTAAACATATAAATCTGGCTAATCTATTGTATTTGTAATGCACTCATCATTATAGGATTTATTCTGTATGGCTTGGCAGTCTAGGTGCTATTATCCTGTTTAACATCCATTTTGGAGTTTGAATACAGCCAAGACTGAATACATGATGGTTAAACTTGACTCATTTCTTCGCCTGGAATGTATTTCTGGTGCCATTGCCTTTCTGATTATCATGTTCAAGGGAGCCCCATTATTTAAACAACTGCGAAAAAAATGTGGACATAATTGTTGGACTGCTACTGTTTTTTGAAGGTCACATTAGTGTTTTATGCAGATATCCCCAACCCATTTTGACCCCTGTATCATTCTCCAGAACACTGTGACCCTAATCCTTGCATACTTGGCCCTCTAGGAACATGCACTGAAAGATGATTTGGCATCACATATCAGATCATTGATCCATCCCAGCTAAAATCCTTGTATTAGCTATAAATAGTATCCAATTCTTCAAAGGATAGCAGGGGAAAATCCATAGCGCACCCAGCCGACAGTGTATGCGTCTCTACAAATGCCATTATTCATAAACAATCCAGTCCTGGTTTTTGTCCAACTGAAGCAGAGATTCTCCAACTTTACATAGTGTGGACAACATCTGAACAGAACAAAGGGAGTGTCTCATGGAGACCTCCTTTCCCAATCTTGATCACACAAACAATTTCGCCTTCCCAGGCATGGTTGCATAACATGTGTAGCAACAACAACATATTGCTTAGGAAACGCATATATATGAAAGAATTGCATATACATAAGAAAAAAATATTAGATGGGTATTTTAGCTGTATTTAAATGGAGGTTAACATATGGAGACGAGAAGAGCCAGCATCATATGACCAGGCAGTTTACTGTGGATCACAGCTGTGGCTTAAGTGTCTGAAGCCTAAACAGTGATGCATATCTGGGTAACTAGGAAATGTGCGCACACACAAATAGCAAAATGGACAGAGACCAAAAATTAATCTCGTCTTTTCGAGTCTCTCCTTGAAATTTTAAGAAAACAAAAAGTCGCTTTAAGGCTGGCGTGGCTGCTGGGAGTCGTAGTGCAATTCTGTCTGTGGAATAAGCCTCTAGCTGAAAGACATTTGGTGATGTTACTTAGCCAAACAGGGATTTCGTATTACATACACAATTGCTTCTTCAGGCCATTAGAGCTTTCCATCAATTTGACCCCAATATCTCAGTGACCTTGTTGTGACTGTTTATGCGTCAGTCCTAGATCTGAACTCTAGCCATCTGGGCTGCCAGTGTATTTTATGTAGGTTCAAGATCTGAGTCTTAAATCTTTGGCTGTGGTACCTTTCAGAACAGAAACTTTCTCCCCTGCTGCATCTGAGACACTTGCTAGTTATGTTTCTAAGACAAAGTTAAAGACCTATTTGCTTTCCTTGGCATAGCCAAAGTCAAGGGGGTTTTGCAATTTGATTGTTCTTTGTGGATTGCCTTAGGAGTTTAGCTTAAAGTCACTATGTAAAAGCAGTTTGCATGGTGAGTCTAGATGATCTAATGGTCCCTTCTGGCCTTAAAATCTATGGTATTCTCTCTCTCTTCCTTCTCTAGCCTCCAGTCATCAAACAAACAAAACTGCATTTGTCAGATTCCATCCTGTACATTAGTTAAATGGCATTAACAGAGATCTAACGTTACATAGACTTGCTCAACCATAGAAGCTAAAAAGTAAGCTTTTAGGACATATAGGGCCAGATGTAGCTCCATGAAGTCAAGGGGGGCAACACTGATTTACGTGAGCTGAAAATCTGGCTCATAGATTGGTCATCTAAAAGATCTGGGAAGTCTCACACAAAGCCCTGCTACCTAAGTGGTGTATACAAAGTCCTGGCCTTCTACACGGGGGCGAATTTAACCCAGTAGGTTAATTGTTATATGATTTGCCTTTATTTACAAAAAAAAAAAAGGCAGCGGAATGGCACATGTGGTTAGAAGAGAGGGACAAATGGACAATGAATGAAATACAGAGTAAATAGTTGGCAGGGGGGAGGGAAATACCCACAGTTATTTTTTTCCACTTCCTTCATGTTGAAATATATTTAAACCAATCGGTGACGTGCACCATCAGCACTAAACAGGAGATTTGCAAACAAAATAAATTAACATGCATAAAAAAAAGAGCAACTGGCTTCCTCTGCTTTAGCACTGCTGGGAAAAGGTCATTGTAACATGATCTTTCAGGTAAGTGAACAGCTTTGAAAGTGGCCACTTCTCTCTTCCAAGATAAACTGTCTTCAAGTTCCAGGGTTTGCTGTAGAGACTGTCACCATGGTATCTAAGTGATTCCTTATGTAATTTAAGGCTGCAAGAATCAAGAACAAGAACAACATCCTCAAGAATTATAAATTCTTCTGTTTAAAATAAATAAATAAGATCATCCAGCAACTAGGGATGCTATTTTTATTTGTAGAATGAGCCAGACACACGCTGGATGAAATAAAGAACATGGGTTGACTAATGCAGCTATTATTGTTCACCCCAAAAGTGTGATGTGTTCTAACACGGGACATTTCCTTATTCTTTTTTTCCCATCCAGAGTCATCTTTGTACTGACAAGAGAAGCAACATAGTGCAGTTAATTTTAAAGAAAGTTAAACAGAGGATCGCTCAGCCGTGTATCCCATGTATGCATCTGTTCTTATACTGTAAGCTCTTTGGAGCAGAGGTTGTCTGGTGTATTTTATTAGAGTCATTTCAATGAATTTAGCCCCGCTAAGCTAATGTATTGCAATGGAGATTTCAATCCCCTATGTCTCAATTCTCAAAGCAAGGCAGCTCAAGCTGCCTTAATGGTAGGTTTACCCTACGGAGACGGGCAGTGTGGTATTCCTGAGTATGTTGTATGTTCTAGGTGTTCTCCCCATGAAGGCAACTGGCCAAATTCAGCCCTACCATAAGCAAGCAATACTGTCATTGAAATCCATGGGAGATGCACCCATTGATACTTAGTATATGTCTACGCCGCAATATAAACCTAGGGTCAGACTCAGGTTTGAGCCCAATCCCTGTCTTCCCCCCCAACCCCCGCTCCATCCACACACAAATCTGCCTGACTCAGGTGAGTAAGGCTTCAGGACCTGGGCCCTAGGGCCTGGCAGGGGGTGGGTCTAAGTCTTAGTGTCACTGGGACTCAGGTCCAAACTCCATCCTTTTGCAATGTGGATGCAGCTCGGGTCCAGGCCCCCTGACTTGTGTCCTGAGAGTTCACCGACAGGCCAGTGTTTCTTGGCCTTTCTCTCCCAAGAGTAACCGATCGACTCCCAGAAAATGGAAGAAACGCCCCTGGTACAAGTACAGCTGAACACACTTCCATTTATTCTGACCACTGACCTGCAAACAGAGTGAACCATCTTCTGCGTTAATGATGGGCACCCACAAGAAGAAGTGCTTTGCCAAGCGTGCTGCTACCCGGATATGGGACCACAGTCTGATTCTGCTAAATCTCTGGTGCGAGGTAAGCAAGATATTCAATTTCAGCAAGAGTACCAGGAATGACCATGTGTATCAGGAAATAGCGGAGAAGCTGGCAGTGTAGGGGATTCACCGTAGCAATGGCCGATGCAGAGAGCAGAACAAGCAGCTCAAGAGCAACTATCAGAAAGCCAGGGATGAGAATCACACCTCTGGGAACTCCCTGCCATCCAGCCATGTTAACCAGTAAAGGCTTTGAACTGAGTAAGAAAGTGTACTACTTTTACTGCTTCACATAACAAGCGCATTTCAAAGAGTAAAGGTAAAGATACGATAAGGAATAACTGGCAAGTTGTATCCCAACAAAATGTCATGATTCATCTTTTTCAGACCCATAATTAAAATCCACAGTTCTTGTCATCCATAAGTTAAAACGTACACCATTGCTCCCACTCATACTATAGGCAGTCATCTCATCCGTAATTAAACATTCATAACAATCGCTGCCTGCCACTCAGAGCATACGGCAATACCATTGATACTGCAATGCCGAGGCATTCGTAAGCAAACTATTCTCTTTCTTCCCTTGATCCATGCAAGTCCATAAAGTGGGGGAACAAAGTGTCCCCGATTTCTGTTGCACATGTGCCTTCTGCTCCAGTTGCAACGGGGCACTTTCTGGCTGAGGGCATCGCTTCAGCAACTCATTAGTGTCGTGGGTCCACGCGGGGAGAAATGGTTCATCTGTGGCTTCACAAAGACTGCGAAGAGCACAGCAAGCCACAAGAACGAGGACAGCATCGACAACACTGGAATCCAAATGTTTCTGTAAATAGCACCCGTGGGATTTCTATCTGCCAAACGCACATTCAACCACCATTCTAAGTGAGGGTGTAATTAAGCCTTCTTTTGCCAGGGCCTCTGAGATCAGGTATGGTTTCCTAACCCAAGGCAAAAGGGTGTGCATAGAGTCATCTAGAATTCTTATGGGGACAATTATTCCATTTGTGACAATGTCATTCATTAGGAATAGTGTCCTGGCCTGTCCGTGAAGGGAAGCTCCCAGTCAGCAGAAAACCCTGGCATCATGCACTTTTCCAGTGTGGCCCACATTGGCATCCATAAATCAGCCTCTATGGTTGACAAGGCCCTGAGTAACAATGACGTTTTTGAACTCATGTGTTCCTTGAAGTGGGCAAATAAGACCCATCAATGGCCCCAGTGAAGTTAAGAAACCCTATTCTCTCAAAGCCAGCAATTACTTCAGGGATATTATTTATAACCACCACCTCTGGGTCAATCATACACCTGATTGCCTCTGCCCCCACAGTCAACTTGCCAACACCAAACTCCTTAGCAACAGATTTGTAGCAGTCAGGAGTGGCCAGCTTCCAGATCATTATAGCAACCTGTTTCTGGACTGGCATAGACTCTCTCTCATGTGTGTCTATGCTAGAGGTTTGGGGCAAACTGCTCACAAAGCTCCAGAAACATTACTCTCTTTGCATGAAAAAGTTGTGGACCCACTGGTGGTCTTCCCAAATCTGCATAACAATGTGATCCCACCAATCTGTACTAGTGGCCTACTCCAGAAGCATAGGTGCTGGAACTAGCTTGAAGTGGTTTCCATTATATATGGGATTTACAGTTTGATTCAATGGCTCTCAGCACCCCCACTATAAAAACTGCTCCATCACCCCTGTCCAGAAGTGCTGGAGATGCTACAAAGGAGATGAATAAGAGAGGACAAGATAAAAATATACCAAATAACGAATGGTCTACAAAAGGTGAGTTGAGAGCTTCTGGTCTCCCTGTCTTATAACACCAGAACCAGGGAACATTCAATTAATTTAAAGGGTAGCAAATTCAAAACCAGTGAAAGGAAACACTTTTGCTTTCAGTGTGTATTTAATTTGTGGGAATCATTGCCACAGGATACTGTTGAGGCCAAAAACTCAGCAAGATTCAGAAAGGGAACAGACATCGCTATGGATAACAAAAATATCCAGAATTATAATAGTTTATGGTAACCAATTGTGGAAGGGTTTATGCTTTAGGGCTTAAGTCAGTCTCTAATTAGGGATCAAGAAGAGCTCTATGAAGTGGGGAGGCAAATTAACTCATATCTTACTATAATGGTGTTCTTGCACCTCCCTATGAGGCATCTGATACTGGCCACTGACAGGATACTGAGCTAGATGGCCCACAACTCTAATCTATATGGCAATTCCTACGTTTCATTCGTTCTATGGTGCTCTTCGGCACAGCTGGTTACACCAAATAAACAGTCATTAAGGTGGGCATTAAGCATCAACAATGCTAACAAACATCCCATGCTTTTAAGAGGGGTTGATACAAACTAAAAACCTGATCTCCCTCCCAGCAGATCTACCAAAGAGGCAGATATTTCACTACTCGGTCTCCTTCTCCAGAGGGGAAAGCAGGCCATGGACCATTTTCTTCAATCCTCTTCTGGAAATCACAAGATTAGTCCTTAACCTGCATATTTAGGGCCTTAAAGACTCCCAGTAACCTAGGGTAGAAGAAAGTAAAGTGCCCCTGGATAACAATGCATTTTATTGCCCCAGGAGAAAAAACAGAACTCTTTCTAATATCGTATCTCCTCTGGTGGTGTCTCAGTGCTTTTGGGGGCCGGGGGGTGGGGGGGGAGTCATTTTCACTAATAAAAATGCTTCAGCACTGATGAATTCCTCAGCCATGAATCTTTGCATACAAAGGTCACTGCCTACAATGATATGCTCTAATTCTATGTCCCGTCCATTGAGACAACTTGCAACTCATGATGGTGTCTGCTAAAATTGGTACATGCACACAGTGGCACTGGCATGTGGATACTTGGGTGTGCAAATCAGATACATGTACATATAACCACCCAGGACCTGATTTTCACATGCCAGAATGAGGTTTTGCACAGAGAAACGTGAACACTATAATTTTGGAGGATACTTTTTAAAGTGATCGTCTATCACAGATCTAAGGAAGAGGAGTTTATGGAAAAGGACAACTGAGTGTCTGATGATCAGCTGCTATTTAAGGTTAGGGGCAGGATCCCTAAAAAGCTGGCCCCCTTCATGGTGTTCTGCATCCTACACTGCACGGGTTAATCAGTGAAAATCCCAAACTGGAAATAAACACAATAAGCTCTCCTTCCACTATTTTCTTCTATATATTCATTTGGACTAGGACTCCTAATACTAAGATTTGATTTTCTCACAAGAACTGGAAAGTGGAGGACAGCAACCTCTTATTGGCTGAGAATCCGAGTAGCACAATATAGCAGGGGTATAATTCCACCAAATGTGCCTGGATAGTTCTCCATCTGCTCGAAGGAACCAGTATGATTTTAAAAAATATAAATTACCCTTTAATATGGAAACACACAATTATAAAATATACACATACTCCTGGGTTCCTGTACTTCTACCAGTTTTGCTATTCCTTGTTGTCCAGACTGAATATGGATTACCAAATCTCATTATAGTTTGTCTGCGTCATTCAGTACCATCAGTTTTTCATATCCTTGGCTTTCAGTAAAATATTGCCTAATTCCAGGTGCAGAAAATAACTCTTCATTGTATTACACAAAATAACCAACAAGTGATTATTTTATTAATATAAGAAACTCTGCATTATAAATATATATATATATATATTCATAATGACAAATCTCATATTTTATATGTGTCATCTCTCCTATTTTGTTTTGTCTTGTATTTTAAACTACACCATATTCCATAGTAAAAATTATGTACATTTGGTTTATTGTTTCTCATCAGGCATCCAGGCACTGTGTTTCACTTACTGTTCCTCAATGAAATCTTACAGATCATCAGATATCAGGGGTGTAAATGGGGATCTCTTACTTTGGTCTGGAAGGATCCCCTTGCTACCCAGCCATAACTACTCTAGTTGGTGTATGCTGTAGGTATATAGTTTAAAGTACTATAGCATTAGTACAGGACAGAACTTTCTTTCTCCCACCCTTTATCCAGGGGTGCTGGAACAATTTTTATTGGGGGGGGGGCTGCTGGTGATGGAAACCATGTATTTGGTGTTTGTTTTTACTACTTCAAGCCAGGGGGTGTAGCAGCACCCCCAGCATCCCTAGTTCCAGCACGACTGCCTTTATCTGTCTTGTCTATTTAGATTGTAAGCTCTTTGGAGCAAGGACTGTCTCTTACTGTGTTTTTATACAGCACCTAATATACAATGGGGCCATGATGCTAATAAGTGGAACAGAGATGTAAGAGGAGGAGTATTGAACATATAGTGGAAGAGCTACCCTTAGCTAATAATGAGCTGGCTGACATATATAGCGTAACACTGCCAGACCCCAGTCGTCAGCGGGCAGGATTGAACCTGTGACCTCTGGAGCTAAATGCCATGTGGCCCTTAGCTAAGGCTGTAGAGCAGACTCACTAATCTCTGTGTGGCTTGGTGCCACTTGAGGGGACAGGAGGTGTGTGGGTTACACACTTCCCCTAGCTGAGGTAGCACGTCTTGAGCTTCAGAGACGTCCCAGTTGAGCCCCCACTTGTAACACTGACAGACCCCAGTCGTCAGCGGGCGGGACCTCTGGAGCTAAACGCATGAGCTAAAAGCCACATGGCTCTTAGCTAAGGCTGTAGAGCAGACTCATTAATCTCTAAGCGGTCTTGGTTCCACTAGAGAGGACAGAACACCACACCCAGGAAGTGTGTGGGTTATAATAGTACCTCCCCCTTTTCATTGTGTTACCTGTTTAGATTGTAAGCTCTTCAGGACAGGGACTGAATAGTCCTTCGGTGTCTTGCAAAGGACTATTGACACTAATGAATAATAAAATACTAACAGTGCTAAAAATGCCAATAGGAGAAAATTCGCACTAATTAATCCTTTAATCATTCTGCTGGCTCTTCTCTGAACCCTCTCGAATTTATGAAATCCTTCTTGAATTGTGGGCACCAGAACTGCACACTGTTTTTGCTGCCCCGGTAAGCCCCTGGAGAAGATTTTGGCAGTGAGCAGGATTTTCCCCTAAAGCAAGAGGGAGCAGATCCCCCATCTTTGCTAAAAAGCCACTTTTGAAAATGGGACTTAGGAATCGAAGTCACTCAGGTGCTTTTGAAGATGTTCCTCTCTCTTAAAATGATTTTAAACACCAGTGTTAGAAAATTAGGCCCAGTGTGGTCAAAAGAATATGAGCTGTGTTCACAGTTTCCGAGAAAAATTAAAAAAAAAAAAAAAAAAAGTGGGCAACCAACTACTATGTTGTTTGGCCGAAATGTCTGATTGCCACCACCAAAACCCAGCTAATTTGTACCTAAGTCACAGAAATGAAAACATGATCAAGAACAGGGTTATGATGGAATTTAGTGTAGCAGAAAAGCATGATATATAGTGGAAGCTGTTTCTTTCACAGCCTCGTAAGGGTGCCAGTGTATAAATCTAACTGGAAACACTCGTCTGATTTTAACACAGCATGCACGCTTTGTCCTTTTTTTTTCCACAGCAAGAAATAAGAATCATCAATAACTATCACTGGTCTTTATGATGGCCGATAAATTACAGGTGATTCCTTTCTTCACTATCTGACTGCCATTTATGTGAGTTAGACTGGATTCATTGAGCCAATTTGGGGGCCTCTGAAACTGCACCTGCTCACCTCGCTGAAGATCGGTATTTTCATGGTGCTCAGATGCCGCTCCCATACCAGTGTCGGGGATGCAGCATTGTATTCCCAAAGCCAGCCTCCGGCACAGCATAAAAGGAAGCACTGGGCTTTCTCTTGCCTCAGAACCCATTTCATGAGTCATGTGTGCTGAGACTTCCTGGCCACTCACTGGCAGCTATTTCAGCTAGACTCAGATTGTGAGACAGAGCAGCATCACAGCTGTGGTTTGGAGGGGGAAAATAAAATGAGATTCTTTTAAAGGGGTTTTTTGTTATGATGGCCCTGTGGGGAGGAAGGATGGGAGAGAGCGAGAAGGGGATTGGCTCCATTCCGTGGGACTTGGCAGCACTGCATGCTTTGCCTGCTCCCAAGAATACAGTTACAAGTTAGACTTGCTTTCTAGGGCATGCTGGGGATCTGTCCTCCTAACTTATTTGTTTTCTGGATGTTTCCAGTGGAGTGTGTGTACCCTCTGGTGACCATGTGGGTTACAGGTCCCACTCTGTGCCCAATCCACAAGGAATATGAGTGTTACAGCTCCATAGCTGGGGCTGTAACTGGCTTTAGATCAGGCTGCAGCAGCTCATATGTTTATCTGTAGAGGTCCTCCATTAGATCCCCAGTGTATTGGCCAAGATGGCAGCCATCCCATACGTGGGGACTTCTACATGCTCACCAGTGGGCTATATTAGTATGAGTGAACCTGTTGGAAGAAAGCCTAGAGAACCTTCTCCAGGTGAGAGGGAAGTCAGGTGAATCAAGAAGGTCTTTACCTGTTTCTATCTAGGTTCTCATATGGCCCCCATCACCACAGTGTATGGGTTCCTCCCATATATTAATGTGTCTTCCCACACCACTAGGGTAGGGAAATATTGTTACCGTTTTTCTCCTGAAAGGGAACTGAGGCACAGAAGCTAGGCAACTTGTTCCAAGTCATGCAGAGTTGTGGCACTGCCAAGAATGTAACCCAGATCTCCTGAGTCCTACCCCACTACCTTCATCATAGAACTATTCTTGCTCCTTTCGTTGGACCGAAGCATCAAATGATGTATAAACACTCGACACTTATACACAGTTTATAACACCTTTCATAAAGCATTCCGTATTGAATGATAATCACATAAAGACACTCCCAACCTATCACTAACCAAATAAACACCTTTCCCCACAACTGAGTACGAAAGATCCAGCCATCTATTTCTGGGGCACCATGCAAATTTTTGTTCTTCGCTTATTAATTGGCTTCTTGATGTTACTCAAATATACCAAAAAAAGAAAAGGAGGACTTGTGGCACCTTAGAGACTAACAAATTTATTTGCGCATAAGCTTTCATGAGCTACAGCTCATTTCATCGGATCCATTCAGTGGCATCTGATGAAGTGAGCTGTAGCTCACAAAAGGTTATGCTCAGATAAATTTGTTAGTCTCTAAGGTGCCACAAGTACGCCTTTTCTTTTTGCAGATACAGACTAACACGGCTGTTACTCTGAAACCTGTCCAATATACCAGGTATTTCAGCTGGAGTCTCTTTTCGGTGCTATCTTGATTCCATTAGACCCATGGTGAGGAAAAGTTACACGCTCTGTTAACAAGTTCGCTTTTTTATAGAGCTTGCTTTGGCACGCATCTCAGCTACACTGAATTGCACTGTCCACAGCCCCTTCATTTGCATACTCTCTCCCCTGAAATAAGATCTACAGTATTTAAGTGTTTGGGGAGGAAGAAAGACAGAGGCTTAAAATGCCTTGTTTAAAGAGGATTCTTCCTCCTCACTTGATCTGATTCATCACGTAGATGTACTGTGTTTAATAACAGGGACTTTTTTTTTTAAAAAAAAGAGCATATTTCATGGCAAAAAAAAAAAAAAAACCCCAAACAGTGACATATTTTAGTACCGGTGGTTTTTAGCTGCCAATTTCAGACATCTTTGCAAGAACAGTTAGCAACTATAATTCACCACAGCACAACAAAATTCCTAATTAGAATAAGTAATTTATGGCTAAAGTACCTGACAGACTAGAAGGACTAGAAGAGAGACCAAACTCAAAACCATCAGACTATGCAGATTGTTAGCCTATATAACAGTGTGTGTTCCAACTACTGCTACCCTTGTCCTCCTGCCCTCTCCCTTCTTGTCTAATACACTCTTGTTCCATCTTGCCTCCTATCGGATTGTAAACTATTGGGGGCTGGGATCATGTTTTACGATGTGTTAATACAGCACATAGCACAACAGGGCCTGGGCTTTGCTTAAGGTTATTGGAGGGGAAAGGGGCACTATCAGAATATGAATAATAAATACATTATAATATCTACCCACTCATATAGCACTTTTCATCATCTCAAAACATTTCACAATAGAAGTTAATGGCATTAAGCCTGTTTTACATATTGGGAAACTGAGGCACAAAGAAGTGATAAGTGCCTTGCCCAAGATGATCCAGCTGGCTAGTAGCAGAGTCAGGACTAGAATCCAGATCTCCCAAGGAGCAAGCCAGGGCTTTAACCACCCTGCCTCCCCTAAGTTAGTAAGACGAGGTGCGGCGTGTTGTGTTGTGCAACCAGGCAGCGAGTTTGCCAGAACACTGTATCCAGCATATGCTATTAGGTATCGAGGCGCTGACCACATTAGTAGCTGCCATTCATGGCTGCCTTTGCTAGGAGCATAATGCAATTGCAGCTTTTACACATCCTCAAGCAGCCACTATTCCCAGCTGGCAATAGAAATAATTGAGTATCCTGAAAAAGGCAGCTACACTTGTTGCATTCACTGAACTGCATTTTATAAATATATATATTAGATACACACACACACTCACTAGCCACGCTGTCTCCATTTGCCACCCTACTCACCAGTAATGAGGCCAGTGTGGGTGGAGAGGTTTGCCCGTATTGCCTATTACTCCACACGATGCAGAATCCTCTATGCACAGGCATTGAACACACACTTCGGCTCTCTACGTTCTTTCATTAGCCAGCAGAATCAAGCCCTAGCGGCACGCAGTACCACACAGAAGTTCATGATTAGACATTTAAAAAAATACTGACACTAAATGAAAATACAGAGGAAAGATACAGTAGGCAGAATGTCAGCACGCAAGATAGGATTGGATCTGGACATTCAGCGAACACTTCTGCTCCTTCAAAAAATGCTATAGGATCTTTAATGGCCATGAACGGTCATGACTTCAGTTTTACAGATCATCTGATATGCAGCACCTCCTACAAGTCAGTGCCAACCTTCCCCCCACCAAGCTGGGGCATTGACTCTATATCAGCTGAGAGAGGCGAGGGCCACCTACTGAGTCGTAACACCCTTTCTGCAGCACCTCAGTAATCCTCGGAGATCTCCCATCAAGTAGTGATGACGCTGATGAGATGAAATAGGCTAGTTATTGTAATTGTTTACTTCTGTGTAATCTTCTGGACCAGGGGAATTAACTATGTTCTCCATTACATATGAGCCAATGTTATCAGGAGTAGGAACCAGAACTAAGCTATGGGGTGTGACAGGCACATAACATGTTACGGCAGCTGGTTAGAACGATAACCAGTGTGACCTTATGGCTTTTCTTTCAAACAGACTAAGCAGGTATAAGTCTTTTGTTTTCTCTTAATTGGATGACTAAGGGAGCAAAATACTTCAAAATTCTCCATCTTATTCTCAGATATCTTCCTACTCAGATTTCGTTTAAACTAAGCATGTTACAAAAGGACAGATCTTCTGATAAGCAGAAGAGCCTTGAACGGGTTAAGCCATATCTGCCTGAGTCCCAACAGACATAAAAATCACCTGTGCCTGCTCTGAAATAAATCAGTGTCCCTTTCTGCTGCTGCCGTTGTCTGGAAATAATGCAAATGCAATGGGCCTGCAGTGACATTGTGCAGCACTCGAAGGATACACATAATAAATTGTCCTCTAATACTGTTAAAGAGACATTTTCTTCCTACTCAGTAGCTTTTGAGGTTGAACTGTGCGACTTACTAGTCGAGGACTATGGTACGGTGTCATGTCATTCTGCTCTATTATTCATTTAGCTGCTTCTGGCTTATATGCATATTCAGTTCTGGAACTGCAAGATGTATTTTCCCCCTTCTACTCATTTTCACTGTGATCACTGGCCAAAAAAACAAAAACAAAAAGTGTTTCTTTCCACTCTTTTGGTTGATGTTGTTCTAATCATTTCTTTTCAGTAGCTGCTGAAACAGATCATAGGCTCAGATGACTCGGTTCCATTGCATTTATCATCGGAGAAAAATGCATGGCTGTGTTAGAAGAGGATAGAGAGAATTTGTCTGCCCAGCAGGAAGCTATTGCCATTCCATAATTGTTTGCTCAAAGGAATCTGGGGTAAAAATGGACTAACTGGACATCCATGTCAATCCAACCCATCAACCTGAGTTTGGTTGACTGGGGAGCAGCATTCAGGGGTCAGAACTGAGAGTTGGCAAATCCAACAAGAAATGAAATTAAAAGGAATTGAACAACATTTTTAAAAGAAAGGCAAAGATTTCTGGTTGTGCTGTCTTTATCAAAGAAAAACGAGTGGAAAAATCAGCAAGTCATTTCTTGGCTGCCCAGGAATATAGAGTCTAGCAAGAACGGAGAGTGTAGGGGCAGTTATAATTAGGTGTATGAACCTCATTATCCAAGACCTTCTAATGGATACAAAGCAAGTAAAGTATCACAGCTCAGCCTCTATCTCTTTGCCTTTGCTTTTTCTATTGTGAATATGGATCAGTGAAATAGATGCAATGGAGTTTGCTGGACTAAACTGATAGCAAACAAATTTTGGATTAAGGCTCCAATTCACAGTGCATTTTTAGCACGTGCTTCAGACCATTACTGGTATTTTTAAGCTTGTGCTTAAGTGTTTAGTGGAGTCTGAAAAGCTTCCCATCAGCCCAATATTGATGCCAATCTTGGTGTCACAGTCACAAAAGGCAGCTGTAAGCATGGCAGAAAACATCATACTGAAGAGGGCTAGAGCCAACACGCAGCCATGCTTGACTCCATTGGTGACTGGGAATGGTTCAGAAGACTCACCGTCATCCATAAAAAGAGCGAGCATGCCATCATGGAATTGCTAAACCACTGAGATTAATTTTTCTGGGCAACCAAATTTTGCCATGATCTTCCAAAGGCCTTCCCAACTGAGCACATCAAATGCTTTTGTCAGATCAATGAAAGTCATAAACAGGTTGGAGTTCTGTTCCTTGTGTTTCTCCTAACCTTGACGAGCTGCAAACACCATGTCAATGGTCCCATGTCCTCTTCTGAAGGCACACTGACTCTTAGGTAGGATCTCTTGTTCAGCACGTTGCACAATGTGATTCAACAGAATTCTGGCGAGAATTCTGCCGGCTATTGACAACAAGGAGATGCCCCAATAGTTGTTGCAGGATTTTTCCACTTGTGCAAGTGGACAATGGAGGCATCCTTGTACAGTTCCTTAAGTCCACATTGACTGGAAAAATTCAGTTTCAGAGCCATGTGTAAGCCTCTGCCCTTATAGACTTCTGCCAGTATAGCATCTGCTCCTGGTGCTTTACCATCTGACAGCAGGTCAATCGCTTTTGTAGTTTCAGTCAGCGCTGGGGGATCAGCAAGAGATATATTGATATCAGTCTGGGGCAGTGGACCAATTGCCTCCTCGCTAATAGATGTGGAGACTACAGGCAAATCTGAAGGTACAGATCTTCTGTTTGCTGATGACTGTTCCCTGAATACCAAATCTGAGTGACATGCAGCAGAGTATGGACTCTTTCTCTTCAGCTTCTGACAATGTTGGTCTCACAATCAACATCAAGAAAGAAGAAGCGATGTATCAGCCTGCACCAGGAAAGTCTTATGTAGAGCCTACCATCACAGTGAATGGCCAAACGCTGCAGGCAGTGGACAAGTTCACATACCTCAGCAGCACAGTGTCATGTGCAGTTCACATCAACCAAGGCCTGAATTGCCAAAGAAAAGGTGGCCTTTGGCAGACTACGTGTAAATGTGTGGGAGTGCAGAGGCATTAGTCAACAAACAAAACTGAAGGTCTACAAAGCCATGGTGTTGCCAACTCTGATGTATGCATGTGAAACCTGGAAGGTGTACAGACGTCATGTTCTGAAGCTGAATCACTTTCACATGGGCTGTCTGAGGAAATTGATGAAGATAAAATGACAAGACAAGATTCCAGATACTGAGGTTCTCATACGGGCAGGTATTCCAAGCATCCATATGCTGCTGATGAAATCAAAGATGAGATGGGCAAGTCATGTCACTAGAATGTCAGATGAGCAACTGCCAAAGAAGATCTTTTATGGTGAGCTAAAGGAGGGAAAGTGCTCTCAGAGAGGCCAGAAGAAACATTTCAAAGACTCCCTCAAATTATCCTTGAGAAGTTTTGGGACGATCTCGCTCTGGTGAAGTCTCATCCGTACTGGAGCTACAGTATATGAGCCGAGGAGAACTACAGAGGCAGAGCAGAAGCACCACCAGTGTAAATCTCATAACAGCAGCATGTTCACTGTTAATCATAAGTTTCAGAGTAACAGCCGTGTTAATCTGTATTCGCAAAAAGAAAAGGAGTACTTGTGGCACCTTAGAGACTAACCAATTTATTTGAGCATGAGCTTTCGTGAGCTACAGCTCACTTCATCGGATGCATACCATGGAAACTGCAGCAGACATTATATACACACAGAGATCATGAAACAATACCTCCTCCCACCCCACTGTCCTGCTGGTAATAGCTTACCTAAAGTGATCATCAAGTTGGGCCATTTCCAGCACAAATCCAGGTTTTCTCACCCTCCACCCCCCCCCCCCCCAGATGAGTTTGTGTGTGTGGTTTCTGGAGGGAGGTGAGGGGGTGAGAGAACCTGGATTTGTGCAGGAAATGGCCCACCTTGATTATCATGCACATTGTGAAGAGAGTTGTCACTTTGGATGGGCTATTACCAGCAGGAGAGTGAGTTTGTGTGTGGGGGGGTGGAGGGTGAGAAAACCTGGATTTGTGCTGGAAATGGCCCAACTTGATGATCACTTTAGATAAGCTATTACCAGCAGGGTGGTGGTGGGAGGAGATATTGTTTCATGATCTCTGTGTGTATATGAAGTCTGCTGCAGTTTCCACGGTATGCATCCGATGAAGTGAGCTGTAGCTCACGAAAGCTCATGCTCAGATAAATTGGTTAGTCTCTAAGGTGCCACAAGTACTCCTTTTCTTTTTACTGTTAATCATGTAACCCATAGTGGCATCTCTCTTGTTCAGTGTGCCACAGACAGATTAAAGCTTAAATTGGCCTGATCAGCCATTCACATATTCACAGAAACCAAACCAATCAGTGATGTCCTGGCCATCTTTGAACTCAAAGGGCAAACAACAACAATTGAGTAAGGAGGGATTTCAGAATCAGGGCTAGCTCACTGAAGAAATTTAATAAGCACCAGCATTTTGTATTATAGATTCATAGATTTTAAGACCAGAAGGGATCACCTAGTCTGACCTCCTGCACGATGTCGTATGCCATAGGACAGTTTTAAATTAATTACTGATTCAAGTCCAGTAGAGAGGTTGATTGCTCTCACTGTTAATAATGTTATTTCCAGTCTGAATTTGTGCACCTTCAACTTCCATTAGACCATGTTATACCTGTCTCTACTAGATTGAGGAGCCCATTATCAAGTATTTGTTTCCCAGGTAGATACTTATAGACTGTGATTAATTCACCCCTTAACCTTCTTCTTGATAAGCTAAATAGATTTGAGCTCCTTAAGTCTTTCACTAGAAGGTGAGTTTTCCAACCCTTTGGTCAGCCCCATGGCTTTTCTCTGAGTCCTCTCCAATTTATCAACATCCTGCTTCAACTGTGGACACCAGAACTGAACACAGTATTCCAGCAGCGGTCATACCCACTGCCAAATACAGAAAGAGGTAGTGTAACCTCCCTGTTTCTACTCGATACCCCCTGTTTATGCATCCAAGGATTGCATTAGCTCTTTTGGCTAGAGTGTGGCACTGAGAGCTCACATTCAGCTAATTAATCACCATGACTCACAAGTGTTTTTCAGGTTTCAGAATAGCAGCCATGTTAGTCTGTATCCGCAAAAAGAACAGGAGTACTTGTGGCACCTTAGAGACTAACAAATTTATTTGAGCATAAGCTTTCGTGAGCTACAGCTCACTTCATCGGATGCATTCAGTGGAAAATACAGTGGGGAGTCTTTTTCAGTGTCCTTGCTCCCTGGTCTACAGCCCTCCATTCTGTGAGTAAGACCTACATTCTTTATCCCTAGATGTATGATTTTACATTTGGCTGTAAACAGACACACATTGTTTCCTTGTGCCCATCTTACCAAGTGATTCAGATTAGGAAGCCCTTATTTCACACAAGGACCTAACCACACAGGTTCACTCTAGGCTAAATCTTAGTACGTACAGACACTGTCAAGAGGCTTCTAACTTTACCTCCAGGCCTCTCCAAATCACACAAGTACCCCTACTTCTCCCCAGCTGTTTTTAAAAGCCAATTTCTGTAAATCATTTTGGCTGTGTTTCAGCCCTACACAAAGGCTATATCTACGCTACAACCTGGGGCGTGATTCCCCTGCTCTTGTATATGTACTCACACTAGCTCTCATTGAGCTATTAGGAGTATAAATACTACTGTAGCTGTCGTAACACGGGTGGTGGCAGTGGAGAAACCACTTAGCCAAGCCAAGTACATACCCACTGTTAGGAGTGCTAGTACCAAAGGATCCAGGCCTGTATTTTCACCTGAGATAGTATTTTGGGTTTTGCTTGTCTGTTTGATTTTTTTTTTTTTGATACACGTACATTCTTACTAATATGTGTGAACAAAGGGACCCTTACTAATATGTGAGAAAGATACTGTGTATGTTGCTTTGGCCTAAGCCAGATGGGCTTGTTCATATAATGGGAACAGATAAGAGTCATGAGAGTGTTACTGGGCATGTATAATATATGAGCGCACACTTGAAGACTGTCTCAAAGTGTGGGGTCAAGCAACCATTTGGGAGGGGCAAGAGGGAATTGTGGGGGGAAGGTAAAACACTAAAACACCAGAGAAATGTCTGCCTCTGACCATAGAACAACCTCACTCCTTACTCCTCCCATGGGGTACAAAAGGAGTGGGATGAAGATCCCGGGCTCACAACCCCACAAAATGGAACATGACCATAAGTTGTAACAGGTGGGACTGTGGGCATGCATTTCAGGTATAATTATGCCTACTGAGAAGACGGAAGACTGGGACACAAGGTTCTGCAGCATCAGAGTTATGGGACACATGCTTGCTGGAAACTAACCCCCAAAAATATTGCATTGCCTGCACTTCAGACTTCTGATCTTCTGCTTTCTGTCTGTGTGACAAGACCCAGGGGAGAGGGTGAAAGGAAAGCCTTCTAACACCCACCAGTTTCCAGGCACATACTTGGCAAAGCTAAGCCATGCCTCTACGGCTGCTACCCATGCTACTGTGGCTACACTTCTATTTACACTTGCGCTAGCATAGTGATAGCTAGAGTAGACATTGCCAAAGATACTTAGTTATTGTGGGGTTGTTTGCTGTGGTACTACACAAAGAATTCCAACGTTTATCTCTGATGGCCATTTGAATGTATACAGCTCCACAGACTTTGATATCAGTCAAATCTATTTAATGAGCAAATAGTTTAATGGAAGCAAAATAGTGTGTAAATTTGCCTAAAACATGTTTGGGTTTTCTTTTCTTTCTCTCAAACTTTCCAAAATTATTCTCCTTTGCAAGCTGTCCACCATTCTCCTATCTGTTTTTTGTATGCTCTCATAAGACAAAAAATGTGAAAGATAATGTTGCATAACCTTAACTCTTCCCATGTGCTTCTTCTTGACCATATTACAAAGCAGGAAGCAGCCCTCCCGAAATCTTTTGTACCTTACAGGTCTACAGGGACTTATCCCACTGCTCAGTCTGGGACACATCAGTGCACTTTTCATTATGTGTCTGTTAGCACACACAGTACAACCTTCCTTAGCTGCAGTTTAGAAGTTAAATGAAAAAGTCATACATGTTGCATTGTGCTTCTGTAGTATGCAATTCCAATGGCTCATCACTTGGTCACATCAAATCCGAAATATAGACTGTTTACCTATAGACCTTAACCTCCATCTCCAAACACATACACACTTCATCCAGATGCAGGGGTTGGCCTGGTTGGATTCAACTGCAGAACTGGGGCCATAATATGTAATAGGAATGTCTACCATAAAGACTGTTTCCACATCAGCTTCAGCTTTCATCTCCCAGCCATTTTAGCCATAAGGCTCTTCCAGAAAGTGTTGTACAAACTTCTGTATCGTCTAAAAAGCATATTTTTTCACTCCTGTTCTCCTCTCACTCAGGGACAACTGAACCATTTTTGCCCATATTTTGCAGAATTATTCACATTTGGGCAAAGATCAAAGGTTACATTCCCAGAAGCACCTAAATGACTTGGGTGCCTAAGTCACATAACAACAGATTTTAGAAGGTATTTAGGCACCTACAGGGATTTTCAAGAGCACCTCGTTCCCTAAAACTCACTGATTTCAAACGGGTGTGAGGCACCGAGATACTTTTGAAAATCCTACCAGGCACCTCAATACCTTTAAAATTCTGGCCCTTGGGCACTTTGGAAAACATCGCCCCAATGTTGAGAAAGTTCAGCCCAAAGGGAGAAAGTTTCAGAAGGTTATAAACAACTGAAAAGAGTGGGTTAGGATGGAAGCCAAGTACTAGCCTAATTGAAAGAGCTGCTGCCACGCACAATAAGATACATCGAAACAGATCAGCTTCTATAAAGTTAAAACTATCAGAATCACCACACGTCCTAACTTGTTTTCATAAAATGCAGTTGTGCCAGTATGGGACCCACAATTTATAAATTTATACAATTATCTTATTTGAATTTATACTACTCTCTATGGGAGACATTCCTGTCAGCTGCCTCTCTCATATCTTATGGCCCCCATTTTCCACCTCGATATATGCAGACAGATCTTTGCAGTTCCATGGAACCCCACTGAAGTCAATGGGGCTCCATGTGGGATCAGGTGTTTCCCTGTGTAGTAGAGAGAACCTGGAGCACTGGGCCTGGTGGAAAATTTGAGGCTCCATTTCCATATCTGTTTAAATGCCGCTCAGCTAAATAGGTCTCACTTTATATTTCTGTTCCATTTATGGGTCATGAAAGGGTTAATACAATGTTTTAATAAATGGTCAATGACTTGTTATAGATTGTCCAGCAGGTCACTAAATTACTTATTACCATGGCTTGTGCTCATCTATCAAGCCTCTTCTAGCCATGTGCCTATAATACATGCTGCTCAGGTCTGTCACAGGCTTATAGCACGTATTGATGATCATTTATTGACCCTGTTTATATGGAACCTTAATCTAAATGTGACTACTAAATAGTTACACAGAGGAACTATTTGAGCTCATTGGGTATATTCTAATGGGGTTATTTTAGTTTATTATTTTTAAGCACATACGCTTAGTGTTTATTGACCAGTTGCACTTCTGGCTTCACATCCTCTCACAACATCACGCTGATCTGGCTTGTGGAGCTGATATGGTTTTACATGTGCTGGAGGACCCTTGAGGCACAGCCGAGGGAGACCAGCTATCGTCCCAGCCAGCTGTTAATCCAGCTGGGTTCTCTCATGCATGCACACACGGCAAGGAGTAGGGGAAGAACTTTTGCTCTCCAGCTCAAGATCACTTACCTGAGTGACATAAGCTAGACAGGCAAACGTGCAGTTTTACCAGTGTAACTGTATGTGTACTGGGAGCTTTTGTTGGTGCAGCTATATCAGTAAGAAATACCATCTCAGCACACCCTGCACCAACATAGCTGTGCCAGCAAGAGCCTTCTAGTGTAGACATTGCTTCGGTAACTCACCATATGCCTCTGTAAAAAGTACCTTCTAATGGTGCTGTTAAGCTTAATGAATCAGGCCCTGATCTTGCACAGACTTATGCCCATGCTTACATTGATGCACTGTGAGTAGTCCCACTGACTTCAATTTAAGCACACATGTAAGTCTTCACAGGAACAGAGTATTTATGTTAGTAATGTGCTTTGCAATTCTTGGACAAAAGTGTCCACGGAATAGCAACCTAGTTCATTTTTATACTTTTTGCTCTCTGACACTACATACAGAGGCCAATACAAATTTTCAGACACAAGCAAAAGAACGGAAAATTAAGCAGTTATTTCACCAATGAGGACAACAACAAAATAATTAAAAGACAACAAAGAGCCAAGTCTGAATTTCACCAAACAGCAATTTTCTGATGCAAACAGTAGAGCACAGTTTGAATTAAATATTTAAGAGTGGGCGGACTTCAGTAGAAATAAACGGAAGGAGCCAAATTGAATCAGTAAGTAACTCATCAGTAAAAACAAGGTAACTAACTATATTTACCATATTCACTGTCCAACAGCCTTAGCTTCCTTAGTCAACAATTCAGCCTTAACCCAATACCTGCATGTGAGCCCTTGGTTAAGGTCAAATACATATATTACACTGCCCTTCAGGCAATATTGAATCAGTAAAGTATCTTTTCAGCTACAGTTATATTAGATATAGCTATTGACTTCCCTTTTTTATTGCACTATAAAACATGCTGTAGTGAAAATAAAGGTTTACTTTGCAACGGAGAATTCACAGGCATCCATTACTGCTGACTCTTCAGATCTTTGGACATGTGTCTCATGGCCTGTGTTGATTGAGATATTCTGAAATCCAATTAACTGTCCTTCAACCAGTCCATGGCTTGTATAATTAGTGTAGCGTGTGTTTATGTATTTATACATAGTAGAAGTGGTTCCTTGAATCTTTAGTATACAATCAGACTATAAATGAAAGGTTATATGTATCCGTTTTATAAAAAGGAAGGGGGAAGAGAAGGCTTCCATATATTGTTTCAGTAATGTATTGTTTCCTTGGTTGAAAAGATAACAGTCGCCTTTTGCTTTGGGAGCAGAAGATGCCAAATACTGTGATAGCTTTGAGACCAGTTAGTTTAGCAACAGGAACATCAAACGTATTAGCTTTGTTAATTAGCCTTCAATCTGAGGCATGACAATATAAAGGCTCTGTGACTCTCAGGCAAATCCTCAATAGCAAAATAATGTTCATATTTTAAAATTCCACTTGACTGTTAAAGAGATCTGCAGGCAGGCAGACTCACAGCGGCTAGGATTTTTCAAAAGTGACTCATGATTTTGAGTGCCCACCTTGAGGCACCTTAAAGGAGGCTGATTTTCCAAAAGCGCTGCTCACCTCTTTAATGCAGCTATGTCTACACTGCAGTCACAGGACATGATTGTACTGCAGCCCGGGAGCAGCAACACCACGGCAGTGCAGACTTCAGCATCGGCTAGCCGCCCAAGCAAGTTCCCTGGGTCTCAGGCAGCTTCCTACAGCCCCCGCGGAAGCCTGTGCTGCCATAGCTTCACCGTTCTGGCACCTGGGCTAGCTAGATTAAAACTAGCTCAGGTATGTCTACCCAAGCTGCTGTCACACCCCACGATTGCCATATCGACATACCCTGTGGCTCTTGAGGTGGGCATTCCAAAACTGGTGGCACCCCAAATCATTAGTCTCTTCTGAAATCTGGCCAGAGGTTCCATTCAAAATAATTCTCGTACTGTGAAAGCCAACACGGTTCACAAAGGGCTATGCCAGCAAGAAAAGATGGAGGTTCCATCTGCCATCATGGGGACCCAGTTACAAAGTGCTGTCACCGTTAAAACCCAATTCTACCTTGCAACACAGAACTGTGTTTTCACTGCATGCATGGACTATTCTGCTTCCCTGGATGCTGCAGGGCTGTCGCACAATTCCAGAGAACTATTAAAACATGGATTTGGTTGCATCCCTATTGCTAGACCATTACTGTGCCTGATTGCTCTTATTCGCTGGGAAAACCTGCAGGAGGCAGCTACAGAAGGGAAGTCTCCAAGAGGTTCTGTTCAAAGAGATCCTGTCCTGATTGTTCCTTTGGGGGAAATTGAGAACTGGGTTTGAGCCCTCCCTCCAGGTAACATGCTGTGGGGCCTCTCCACAAAACCTGTGGGTCCCTCAGGATCCATGCCTCTCTCAGAGGATCAGAGGGAGGTTAGGAACATCCCCGCAGAGGGCCTATGCCTCAGTGCTGGTTCTGTGCCCTGATAAACTCCACTGCTCCCTGATTTCTAGCACAGTTGGAGATTGTCCCTGGGACACCTCTCAAGGAAATTGACAGCCAAGGAAATCACCCAGGAATAAGGGAACCCAAGCCAGATCCCCTACATGGGACCCTGGGTGGGGAGGTGGAAGCAGAAGGCAAGATGGTGGCTCTGTACCACCCAAGGATTCCCCGCTGGATGGGGCCAATCCAGTGTCCAGCTAAGCTAGCATTAGGTTTAGCAGAGCAGTGGAAAGCTTCCACAGTGTAGTGGAGTATCAGGCTGTTAGTCTTTTTCATAAGGCTCTGATTTTTACTAATGTTCTCTCTTCGTATAGTGACAGGAGGATTGATGAGAAAGAGAAGAGTGTGTAGCACATGGGAAACTAGGTCACAATCTTGTTCTAAGCTCAGATTTCTCTTTTCAAAAAGATATTTTGTAGGGAATTTAGCAATCGTGACCAGCACTGGACTGGGAGCTCTGCAGACTGACATCTCCAGCTTACAGAACAGGTGCAGACTGGGTTCCAGCCGTGCAAGCCACGCCACTCCACCCCACCCTGCCAACATGCCTCAGCCTGACCTGGGGAGGGGAAATCACATCGAGGGATAAAAAGAACAGTTCATACTCCATGCCCATTTAATTCTCAGTGTCTCGGAAGACCACGAATAGAAGCATCAAACAAACACCAGCCATGGTTTTTCTTTGGGATGTGGATGCCAGCTCATTAGCAGGGATCCTAGAAATCTGTTTGCCATGGAAAAACGTGAAATTTGCATTTTTACAGAGAATCTTTAGTGTTTATAGGTCAGCGTGGCAAGCTCAGCAGCACAGGTGACCATGCAGTCCCCCCAGAATCGTAAACAAGCTCCAGCATGGACCGAAAGGGAGACACTGGGTCTGATTGCAGTATGGGGAGAAGGATCTGTGCAGGCCAAACTCTGATCAAAAAGAAGAAATGCCAATATATATGCCAAAATCGCACAGGGCATGGTGGAGAGAAGCTAGAACAGGGACACACTGCAGTGCTGCATGAAAGTTAAGGAGCTCAGGCAAGCCTACCAAAAGACAAGGGAGGCAAACGGTTGCTCCGGGTCAGAGCCCCATACATGCCGCTTCTATGATCAGCTGCATGGAATTCCAGGAGGGGACCCTACCACTACCCCACCACTGTCCATGGACACCTGCAAGGGGGGAGTCTCTCGCAACAGGGAGGAGGATTTTCTGGATGAGGAAAAGGAGGAGGAGGAGGAGGAGAATGCGCAGCAGGCAAGCGGTGAATTCATTCTCGGCAGCAGCCAGGACCTTTTCATCATCCTGGAGCCAATACCCTCCCAAGGCGGGATATCTGACCCTGAAGCCAGAGAAGGCAGCTCTGGTGAGTGCACATTTGTAACTACAGTACAGGGTTTAAAAGCAATAGTGTTTAATGTTTGATTTGTCCTGAAGAGTTAGGATGCATTTGTGCCCAGTACAGCTACTGGAAAAGTCTGTTAACGTATCTGGGGATGGAGCGGGAATCCTCCAGGGACATCTCCATGAAGCTCTCCTGGAGGTACTCTGAAAGTCTTTGCAGAAGATTTTTGGGGAGGGCTGCCTTATTTCGTCCTCCACGGTAGGACACTTTACCACACCAAGCCAGAAGCAAGTAGTCTGGAATCACTGCAGCAAAAAGTATGGCAGCGAATGGTCCTGGGTTTTGGTTGCATTCAAGCAACATTCAGTCTTTTTCTTTCTGTGTTAGCCTCACGAGAGTGGTATCATTCATGGTCACCTGGTTGAAATGGGGAATTTTTGTAAGGGAACAGTAAAAGGACCCCATTCATGCTGGGTTGTTTGCGCTTGGCTAAAAGGGATCATCCCAGAGAATAGCTACCTGGCGGGGGGAGAGGTGAAGGGATCATCCCAGAGAACAGCCACATGGCAGAGTGGGGGAGGTGTGTGCTGTACATCCACCCGAAAACCGCAGCCCCTCCTTTTAAATGTGAAACCCAACCAGCATTCCTTGCTATGGGAAAGGATGGCGCTGCAGTTTGAAACCTATCCCACATGTTAGAAGCCACCCCTGCATACCAAAAGGCTTACCATGGCTGCCTGGAAACCGAATTCTTGTCTTTCTGATTTCGAAGTGTAAGTGCAGTTGGGCATTTTTTTCCAGAAGAGCCCAGTCTCATCAGCTTTAAAAACTTGCTCTGGAAGATAGCCCTTTTCTTCTATGATTTTCTTTAATTGTTTGGGGTAGGCTTTTGCTGCCTCTTCATTGGCAGATGCAGCTTCACCATTAGTCTGCACGTTTTTGAGGTTGCAGCGGTTCCTAAAACTGTTAAGCCAACCTTGGCTAGCTTTGAATTCCTTCTCATCAGAAAGCTGTCCCTTTTTGGTGGGAGGTTTGAACAGTGCATAGAGGCTAAGAGCCTTTTCTTGCAACGTGTTGCCATCTATAGGCACATGTTTACGGTTCATGTCTTCCAGCCGTAAGTTTAATTCCTTTTCAGTCTTCACTAAAGTCTTATCACACACCTGGCTCATCACCTTAGCAGTTATTGGAGCACTTGATGCCACGGCTTGATGAATTTCTCTCTCCCGAATCTTGATGGCACAGATGCTAGATTTGTTGCGGCCATATTTACGCGCCACATTGGAGACCAACATACCATCTCTCAATAAGTCCAATACAGCCAGTTTTTCCTCCAGCGTTGGAACAGATCACTGTTTCTTTGGTTGAGCACCAGATGAAGTAGTTGGCTTGTGTTTAGGGGCCATGTTTTACAAAAAATACATACAGCATCTTTAAACACTAGAATCACACTCAGCGCAGTGAGATGCTCCCACTATGAGAGGCACGTGGGAACTGAGACCGACTGAGGGAACAGCAGATTCATCTCTCCCATCTCGCGCTCACTCCGGGCATACGCTTATTGAGTGGAATGGTGGGCGGAATCACCTGCACTATTTACAGGCATCTTGTTATTTTTCTTTTTTTTTGCCGAGCGCATATAGTTGAATTTGTGAAAGTTAAATGCGCTATGATGCGACTCACCTGTACATCCAGGCAAGGCTGGGGCCCAGACCTTCACCCTCAGGGCAGATAAACTGAGTTCCATGCAGTTTACTTTGAGAATTACCTTAAAAATTGAAGGTTTCAGAGTAACAGCCATGTTAGTCTGTATTCGCAAAAAGAAAAGGAGTACTTGTGTCACCTTAGAGACTAACCAATTTATTTGAGCATAAGCTTTCGTGAGCTACAGCTCACTTCAAAATTGAAATTCAAAATTGAAGCTGTCTCTTCTCTTTAGGGCTGTTAAAGAGCCTACGATGTGTCATGTAGGAGTAGGAATTTGTTCCAGTGGACAAAATATCCCCTTTGCTCCACCCTGCTGTCCCAGCTGGCTGCTGCCCCACATTGTAGAGCTGCTGCAGTTTAACAGAGTGCTCAATATACCATTTATAAAGTGCTTTGGGGATGAAAGATGCTAGATAAAGGTACAATATTATGCTTTGCCAGACTGAGAGACTTTCAGGTGGGATGGCTACTTTACTGGTTCATCCCCCAGGACACTAATTTAGCCTCCTGATAATAGGCCAGCTCTTCAGCTGAGTAAATTGGAATAACTCCTTAGACTTTAATAGGGGATCTGGCCCAATGAAAGGCTATGATTTTTGCTTAAATGGAACAGTATTGACATAACATTTGCTTAATGGGGATGAATTTAGCTGTTCTCCAATAGTTATGTGGTATTTTACCAGGTGATAAATAGATGTGAAATTCTAAGTCCAGTCTCATAATACTCACATTTTCAAATAACAATTAAGGACTATCTACAGTGATTCCTGGATATATTGGTATTCCTAACCCCCAAGGTTGCCTTTCTCATGAGCAATGGGACCCAAGTGGGGCTCTGGAAGCCTCAGTGAAGGAAGGCTGGTGGGATTTTTAGAAGTGCCTACAAGACTTAAGAGCACAAGTCCATTTAAAGTCGATGGGATTTGTGCTCAACACACGTAGGTGTTTTTGAAAATCCCACATAGCATCATTTAAGAGATATCAAATCAAATAATTCTGGACAACGGAGCTTAAAGTCTCCACTGATAATCTGTATTACTTTCCTTTTTTAAAAAAATTGGAATAACTCCATTTAAAAAAAAAAGGAAATTCCATGAAAATAAAATTTATGATTTCTAAAGCTGAGCATTGCATTAAGAATCACTCAGCCATCATCAGGAAATGTAGGGTTAAGGCTTCCAGCTTAACCTTAACTCTGCCCCTTGTGCATATGTATCAAATATGATCTCTCTTTCTAGCATTATAATTTGCCTATCAATTAAAGATTTCATCATCAGCTGAGCAAATATGTTTTGCCTGACTGTACCTTGAACCTTCAGCAGCAATTAAAGAGTTAAATGACATTGGCCCCTTTTTTCTTTTCTTTCTTCTTCTTTTTTTTTTTTTTTAAATATGTGCTCACTGAGAGCTGTAATATAATTGCCTGATTTGCTCTATTTCATTAAGGAACTTCTTCCCTCTACTGCCAAAGGTTAATGCCAC
Organism: Lepidochelys olivacea; assembly: GCF_965140295.1. Classification (NCBI taxonomy): domain Eukaryota; kingdom Metazoa; phylum Chordata; order Testudines; family Cheloniidae; genus Lepidochelys; species Lepidochelys olivacea. The sequence continues at coordinate 19,986,373 of NC_140412.1, read as the reverse complement.
TCATATTTCCTTTTTTTTTTTTTTTTATTGTCTGGCTGCACATAATGCCATGGGACAAGACGAAATAAGCAGTTGCTTCAACAACTATAATTCATCACAGCACAGCGACAACCAGCTGTAATTCAGTCTATTTTTAAATCCAAGATGTAATGAAAAATCACTAAAAATAATACATCTCACAAAGCTCAGATAAATAGACCTAAGAAGTGTAATAATTAGCACTCTGGCCTGAATGCTCCAGGCTCTAAACTGTTTTTTGATTAAGATTTGTCTTTAATAGTCAGTCCAGTCCATTGGCATCCACTTAACATTATTATTAACATGTGTTCCTTGTACCATCTATGTTAAACACAAGCTAAAAGCACCATATGCCTGCTTAGCAAAAATCTATGCCTTCCTGCTCCCTCACCGCCTATTCAGAGTGCTCAGAGGTAACATAAATGAATAGATTGTCTCCAAAACAGCAAGGCAAGCAAAAAGCAGCCTCCTTGGCACTGCAAACAATACCTAGCCATGGTTATCTATATCAAAACTGCCTAAGAAACAACCTGCTTGGCCAGCTGGCCTCCTCCTCATCAAGCAAGTGCACCTATTGATAGATACCACCTGTAGTGTACAGTGTCATTCAGGGATTCTTGCTAAAACGCCCTGTGCCGCGCAGGTTGGCAGTGCATGTCAGGGCACCCTAAAGACACTGAAACATGCTGAATGATCTTTGAGTGGCTGCCAGAAAGCCTGCTACTGCAGTGGTGCTTCTTCATGCTCTGCATATGATCTTAGCTTTAACTATTAATTCCCACAATTGCCTGATGCCTGCCAAATTATTTTAGTGCTCATGATTCTGCTGTTTGCCCGTCTGGAAATGGCTCTTTGGAGGGCAGAGTGCGGTGGGGTGTGGGGGAATAATGCATCATTCATTTATGAACCAAACAAATAAAGCAGATATTTTTCCTAGGATACTTGAGCAAATTTTCAACCCCACAGAACACAATGGGGTTTAAATGCACTCAGAGGTCCCTGTCTGGATGGGTAAAAAGGGTGGGTATTTTCAATAATGTTAGCTCAGCCCAGTTAGCTAACAGGATCAAGAACCCTGTCCTAGACCAAAACATAGGCAGTTAACATGGCTTCAACATGCTAGCCTGCATCTTATTATTGTCATATAATACTTGTATTGTGGTACCACCTCAGAGTTCCAGTCATGGCCCAGCACCCCTTTGTGCTAGGCACTGTACAAACACAGAACAAAAAGACAGTCCCTGCCCCAAAGAGCTCTGTAATCCTGACAGGGCTTTTTCAGTTGTATCAAGCTCATTTGAAAAGGGGTGAGGGGGGAGAAAAACACCCTCTTTTTGCCTCTCAGAACAGAGCCAGAAATTGAGACACTCTATAAGGTTTCATGTTCTGTGAACTTGCTTCCTTTGTAATTACGTGAGGCAGAGCACAAGTCCAAGATGAAATGCTCACCTGTACCAATGCCTCTGCTGCCATAAATATTTCCCTACATGTTCACCTCTCTTTATTAAGACCAAACTCCCACTGACATCAGTGGGGGTTTCACCAGAGTGAGGAGTGCTGAAGAGAGCCTGTAACAGGGTGTGCCCTTTGCTCCTGTCTGCACACATAGACCCCTTGGGGAGACTGCTTATAAACACCACGTGGGGTTTCCATACAGCACTTTCCTGTCACTTTGACAGCATTGCACAGCACCTTATTTACAACAGCATATCATCTTCAACCCCCCCTAGGTGAAGGATAGGAGACCCAGGAGCTCTCTCCCCAGCACTCCATCACAGTGTCTTTATTGGTAGCCTGGACTTTGGAAGGAATCTCTCATCATTCCACAGCCTCAGAAAGACTCTTGGTAACACCCACTTATATTTGGCCTAATCCTGCAGTCATTACTCAGGAAAAATGCCCACTGAAGTCAATAAGAGCCAAGGCCTGCAGCATCAGGCCCATTTAGAAGAGAAGTAGCAGTAGACCTGGACAGGAAAGGTTGCTGTTCCATTTCTGACAGTCACACCCCACCAAATTTCAGCTTTGCCCAATAAGTTACGTTTCAGAGTAGCAGCCGTGTTAGTCTGTATTCGCAAAAAGAAAAGGAGTACTTGTGTCACCTTAGAGACTAACCAATTTATTTGAGCATAAGCTTTTGTGAGCTACAGCTCACTTCATTGGATGCATTCAGTGGAAAATACAGTGGGGAGATTTATATATACAGAGAACACGAAACAATGGGTGTTACCATACACACTGTAACGAGAGTGATCAGGTAAGGTGAGCTATTACCAGCAGGAGAGCCAGGGGTGGGGGGGATACCTTTTGTAGTGATAATCAAGGTGGGCCATTTCCAGCAGTTGACAAGAACGTCTGAGGAACAGTGGGGGGTGGGGAGGGAATAAACAAGGGGAAATAGTTTTACTTTGTGTAATGACCCATCCACTCCCAGTCTCTATTCAAGCCTAAGTTAATTGTATCCAGTTTGCAAATTAATTCCAATTCAGCAGTCTCTGGTTGGAGTCTGTTTTTGAAGTGTTTTTGTTGAAGAATTGCAACTTTTAGGTCTGTAATCGAGTGACCAGAGAGATTGAAGTGTTCTCCGACTGGTTTTTGAAAGTTATAATTCTTGACGTTTGATCTGTGTCTGAGAGGTTGGAGCAAATGCGGTTGTATTGTAGAGCTTGGCTGTAGACAATGGATTGTGTGGTGTGGTCTGGATGAAAGCTGGAGGCATGTAGGTAGGAATAGCGGTCAGTAGGTTTCCGGTAGAGGGTGGTGTTTATGTGACCATCGCTTATTAGCACCTTAGTGTGCAGGAGTGGATCTCTTGTGTGGACTGGTCCAGGCTGTGGTTGACGGTGGGATGGAAATTGTTGAAATCATGGTGAAATTCCTGAAGGGCTTCTTTTCCATGGGTCCAGATGATGAAGATGTCATCAGTGTAGCACTAGTAGAGTAGGGGCATTAGGGAACAAGAGCTGAGGAAGCGTTGTTCTAAGTCAGCCATAAAAATGTTGGCATACTGTGGGGCTATGCGGGTACCCATAGCAGTGCCGCTGATTTGAAGGTATACATTGTCCCCAAATGTCTACAGCCAAGCTCTATGATACAACCGCATTTGCTCCAATCCCTCAGACAGAGACAAACACCTACAAGATCTCTATCAAGCATTCTTACAACTACAATACCCACCTGCTGAAGTGAAGAAACAGATTGACAGAGCCAGAAGAGTACCTACTACAGGACAGGCCCAACAAAGAAAATAACAGAACGCCACTAGCCGTCACCTTCAGCCCCCAACTAAAACCTCTCCAACATATCATCAAGGGTCTACAACCTATCCTGAAGGACGACCCATCTTTCTCACAGATCTTGGGAGACAGGCCAGTCCTTGCCTATAGACAGCCCCCCCAACCTGAAGCAAATACTCACCAGCAACCACACACCACACAACAGAACCACTAACCCAGGAACCTATCCTTGCAACAAAGCCCTTTGCCAACTGTATCCACATATCTATTCAGGGGACACCATCATAGGGCCTAATCACATCAGCCACACTATCAGAGGCTCGTTCACGCGCACATCTACCAATGTGATATATGCCATTATGTGCCAGCAATGCCCCTCTGCCATGTACATTGGTCAAACTGGACAGTCTCTATGTAAAAGAATAAATGGACACAAATCAGACGTCAAGAATATTCCAATAGATGGGAATGAACTTTTTGGAGGGTGGAGGGGTCTGGTCTTTTACTAGATTATTTTGCTAATCCTACTTCGGATTAAAAATTAAATCTGTATCCCAATGAATATATTACCAAATGCTCCAGCATCTAGCGCTAGTCTCTCTGCTGAACCTTGGGGATCTATACAGGAGCTTGAATAAATTATGACTTGAGTATTGAAATTAAAAGCAAGAAGTGACAAGATAAGAGAGTTTATATTTTTCCAGTTGTAGGTAGAGCCACTCCAGCATACAGTAAAACGTTTTTTGTTTTGTTTTTTTCAGGGGGGAGAGGTTGGCATTTTTTATCAGATTTTCAGTCATTAGAATATTGTACTTTCGGTTCTGTTTACAGCAAAACTTAGTTTGACTAAAAGAGAATCTTAAAAATCTTGTATTTCAAGCCACTGATTTCCTATCTGCAGAACTGCATGAAAAGTAAAATGTATTAAATGAAGAGGAGGAGCGTACTCGGTAGCTGAGTATTGTTAATTGATTGTTGACTTTTTGTTATTTTCTGTTACTCTAGTTACAGACAGTTTTTTTAACCTTGATAAATTTTATCTTACATGCAAAAATGCCAGAGAAATCACCTTTTTTGATGGAATGTTTCTAAAATACCCACAATCTGCTGCTTTTCTGTTACTTGCCTTTGGTTACTTGTGATCTTTAGAACAAAGGTAATTCTTTTCTTAAGAAAATAATCCTCGGTGCTCTCGAATTTCAAATCCTCCTTTTGTCCTGTGGATAAAAAGTATGCGTATGTAATTTTGTTAAATGAGAAATCAAGTGTTAGTGATAGCCACAGCAATAGCACCATCTTCCCCTCCCACGTCCCTAAAACAAATCCTATCCAGTGGTTAGGGTGCTAGCCTAGGACTAGGGAAAACAGACAAGGCTGAGCCTGATTCTCAAAGGGCGCAGCCAGCCAGCCTGTGACAATACACAAATACACTTTATATATATATATATATATATATATATATATACATTCCCAAATAGCCTGAATTCAGTGACCTTAAGAACATGCTGTAAAAGTCATCTATTTGGCATGGCACCTGGGGGTTGGACTGAGGGCATGGGCTTTTCAGTAGAGTTAGATTGGTATATTCTGCTGTGGTATCTATTACCCTCCAGCTGGTATGTTCTGGCCTGCTGGGTGATCTTGGACTAGTCACGTCCCTCCCTGTGCCTCAGTTTTCCCATCTGTAAAATGGAGATAAGTCCCTGATCTCCTCTGTCAAGAACTTTGAGATCTACTGATGACAAGTGTTGCTTAAGAGCTAGGTAATATTGTCTTTAGATCTTGGAAACATTGATGTAAAAACAAAAACCCACTCCAACCTTCACTTTAAAAATGTCATTTCACTATTGTCAATTCATTATTACTGAGACATATAGTGCAATGTGAGTAACTGAGGGTGAGGAGGTGGGATGTGAGGGGAACATGGGAATTGCCATAGCAGATGCTTCAGAGACAGGTGCAAGAAACCCCATAGCAGAAGAGCAGGAAATGGAATATACACCCTTTGCAGCTAAAAAGGCATTCAGTGCTTTTAGTTCCACTGTTAGGAGCATCACTGAGACCCAATAACATTAGGAAAGGTGTGGCAAGAGGAAAAGGAATCTGTTACACCAACAGGAACTCTAGACCTCCCCAAGGGTTCCCACAGGGCAAAGCTCACAGACAGTGTTTGATCACACGGCTTGTTGGCTTGGTCATTTGTTTGTTAATAGTTGCACACACCTGAAGTCATGAGCTGCTTGTTATCTAAATTCAACAGCAGCAAATAGGCCTATTCTGTAGTCAGTCAACTGTCTTGCTGCATTTAAATGGCGTTTGTGGTGAGGCAGAACCAGGATGACTGTCAATATGCTGCTCAACATTGTCCCAGGTCCCTCACCCCACTCCCCAAATTGAATCTCAGAGGAGAATAGCTTAACTAACTTCTATTATTCTGTTATTTAAAGCAGGGGCCAACATGGGGCAAAATCCCTCAGTGCCTGAATGTTTCTGCTCCACTGAATCTTGTGCATTCCTTATAAAAATAAATCCAACAATGCTTCCAACAAACTCTGTGAAGAAAGAGGTGGTTAGGGACTATTTAGAAAAGCTGGACATGCACAAGTCCATGGGGCCGGATGAGTTGCATCCGAGAGTGCTAAAGGAATTGGTGGCTGTGATTGCAGAGCCATTGGCCATTATCTTTGAAAACTCGTGGCGAATGGGGGAAGTCCCGGATGACTGGAAAAAGGCTAATGTAGTGCCAATCTTTAAAAAAGGGAAGAAGGAGGATCCTGAGAACTACAGGCCAATCAGCCTCACCTCAGTCCCCGGAAAAATCATGGAGCAGGTCCTCAAAGAATCAATCCTGAAGCACTTACATGAGAGGAAAGTGATCAGGAACAGTCAGCATGGATTCACCAAGGGAAGGTCATGCCTGACTAATCTAATCGCCTTCTATGATGAGATTACTGGTTCTGTGGATGAAGGGAAAGCAGTGGATGTATTGTTCCTTGACTTTAGCAAAGCTTTTGACACTGTCTCCCACAGTATACTTGTCAGCAAGTTAAAGAAGTATGGACTGGATGAATGCACTATAAGGTGGGTAGAAAGTTGGCTAGATTGTCGGGCTCAACGGGTAGTGATCAATGGCTTCATGTCTAGTTGGCAGCCAGTGTCAAGTGGAGTGCCCCAGGGGTCGGTCCTGGGGCCGGTTTTGTTCAATATCTTCATAAATGATCTGGAGGATGGTGTGGATTGCACTCTCAGCAAATTTGCGGATGATACTAAACTGGGAGGAGTGGTAGATATGCTGGAGGGCAGGGATAGGATACAGAGGGACCTAGACAAATTATAGAGAATTGGGCCAAAAGAAATCTGATGAGGTTCAATAAGGATAAGTGCAGGGTCCTGCACTTAGGACGGAAGAACCCAATGCACAGCTACAGACTAGGGACCGAATGGCTAGGCAGCAGTTCTGCGGAAAAGGACCTAGGGGTGACAGTGGACGAGAAGCTGGATATGAGTCAGCAGTGTGCCCTTGTTGCCAAGAAGGCCAATGGCATTTTGGGATGTATAAGTAGGGGCATAGCGAGCAGATCGAAGGACGTGATCGTTCCCCTCTATTCGACACTGGTGAGGCCTCATCTGGAGTACTGTGTCCAGTTTTGTGCCCCACACTTCAAGAAGGATGTGGATAAATTGGAGAGAGTCCAGCGAAGGGCAACAAAAATGATTAGGGGTCTGGAACACATGAGTTATGAGGAGAGGCTGAGGGAACTGGGATTGTTTAGTCTGCAGAAGAGAAGAATGAGGGGGGATTTGATAGCTGCTTTCAACTACCTGAGAGGTGGTTCCAGAGAGGATGGTTCTAGACTATTCTTAGTGGTAGAAGAGGACAGGACAAGGAGTAATGGTCTCAAGTTGCAGTGGGGGAGGTTTAGGTTGGATATTAGGAAAAACTTTTTCACTAGGAGGGTGGTGAAACACTGGAATGCGTTACCTAGGGAGGTGGTAGAATCTCCTTCCTTAGAAGTTTTTAAGGTCAGGCTTGACAAAGCCCTGGCTGGGATGATTTAATTGGGGATTGGTCCTGCTTTGAGCAGGGGGTTGGACTAGATGACCTCCTGAGGTCCCTTCCAACCCTGATATTCTATGATTCTATGATTCTATGATTCCTCCACTTAGTGATGCACCCTGATGTGTCTATGAGTGTGTGTCTGCTTATGCACAAACATCCTTTTGTTTTGCTTCTTCCAGTTATTTTGTATCACCAGCCTTCTTCTATGTCTCCCCTCGATAACAGATCCAATCTGAGACTGGCATGTTATTATTTATATTGTGGTAGCACAAGACGCCACTGGGCTAGGAACTGTACCAGCATGGTAAGAGAGAATCCCTCCCCTGAAGAGTTTATATAAAGGCAGAAGAGAAACAGGCACAGGTAGGTCAACTGACGTACCCAAAGTCAGAGATCTGGGCATTGAACCATGGTTTTCTGGATCCTACCCTATAATCCTATCTCTTGGAGCACACTGTCTGAAGGAACACAGATATCTATTCTGAGATGAAAGGGTGTCATCAGCCATGCCCTGCCACACAGGATTCCCAGACTGTCATATAAGAATCATTTGACAAGCATACCATCAAAACACATTTTATGGAAACTGCTGGTTTGTTTTAATGCACCAAAGCAAATGGTTTAAATAGATTTTAATTACTCATCAGATAAGTAGCACTTTACATTCTGTTGCTCTGTACCTTTCAACTAACCCTCAAATATCCTTTCCCAGAGAGATATCACCCAAAATGGAATAAATAATTATGTCTTTTTTTTTTTTTGCCCATGTACTCAATGTCAAACTAAACACACCCACACAGACAATCATTGACAATCATTTTGTGCTGATCTGAATCCAGCTGGTCAGATTAATCTTGGTGTTGATTAATCTAGCCATTTTTCTCTGGGGTCAGTCAGGGCATGACTCCACTTACCCTTCCAGTAACCATAGACACAAAAAGGCATTGATTATGCTACAATCCATAGCTTCAGAAGCCTGCAGCCTGCCTCAGCACAAGGTATGAAGTGTGGTACTACAAGACCCTAAGGATGTATCGCTGATAAAAAGTCAAGTGGTACCCAACAGAACAAAACAAAAGAGATGTAATTCACTGAAAGAGCACAGCGGCTTCCCGTACCTACTCCCATTGTGCCTCACTGAACATTGCAAAGAACGGAATTAGGAAGTAAGCAGAGCAATTGCTTGTAGCTAAAAGCATCAAGGCCAAGAAACTGGGGAGGTTCAGACATGTGGAGATGCCAAGATTTTTCCTTTCTCTGAATTAGCCCATTCCAGACCAACTCACAATAGGGTGACCGCATAGCAAGTGTGAAAAATTGGGACACATTTTTGGGGGGTGGGAAGGAGGGTATAGTTGCCTACATAAAACAAAGCCCCTGATATCGGGATGGTCCCAATAATATTGGGAGGTCTGGTCACCCTAACTTACAAGGAGAGGATATCTTGGTCTCGTTGCCTTCACCACTTCCTAGTGTCGTAATAGAGAGAGGCAGGGTCTGGTTCCAATTAGATGCACTCATCACTGCATGATAGAGAATATGAATTAATGGTGGTGTGGGTTAGCAGTGAATTCAGATTCATGTTGGAGAATACTCTCTAACAGGGCAGCTTCCCACCCACCTATTTAATTTGCCTTTTTTACTCAAATTTCAAATGTCAGAAGAATATTTTTATGCGAGCCCTTTTCCCTCCTAGCATGGATTCAGGAGCAGTCTGCTGGCAGTAATGTAAGTTAAGCAGCAGTCTCTCCAATGAAGCAGAATCTATGAAATAAGCCAGCCCTTTACCTTGTGGCGACATGCCTTCTTCAAAGCACCTTTTAGTGTCAGTTTTCTTGAAGCTGGGTTTTGATAATTCCCGTAACCAAAAATTTAAACTGTGAATACATTAAAAAAAAATGACATGTTAGAGTTACGTTCAGAGGGGGACTGGTTGGCTCTGTTCATGGGAGACAGAGTCTGTCATTCCTAGGTTGGCACAATGAATCTGTTCTGAGTCTGCTGTGGAAGAAGTCTGCAACCATCTGGTGGCTCTTTGGTGGTAGCCTACGTGACATGAGTTTGGTGGATCTCAGTCCACTAGTCACTGGACATGAGCCCACATTAAAAACTGGCCAAACTGGCATTTACATTTGTAACCCTGCTATCAGTCTCAGCAGAGAGACAAAGGAGCAATTGGAGACTGAACTGCATGCCCAACCCATGAGGGTGGTCCTTTCAGGTCAAGGCTGAGGAAGCTTTAGCAGTCACTGGCTGTTCTGCAGAGTGCTTCATTCCCCAGAACAATCAGTACTGCGCACTTTATGAGATTCACATTCCTATCAAAGCTCAGGTCAGCTATTAGCATTATTCTTTATTTGTATTACCCTAGCACCTCGAGGCTCCCAGCTGAGACTGGTGGCCCATTGTGCTCCATAGGATACAAACACATTCTAAGAGGCAGGCTTACTCCAAAGAGATTAAAATAGAATGGATGAAACAGAAAAAGGCTGTGAGAATTACTCTTATCCCCATTTTAGAGATAGGGAGGTACAGCACAGGAAGATAGACTTGCCCAGGAAGTTTGTGGCAGAGCTAGACATTTAACCCAGCTTTCCCAAATCCCAATCCAGTGACCACTTACTCTCTGGGCCCTGTCACTAGAGTGCGGAACAGTGTGTTGTTGTATTAATTTAGGTGGAATATATGGGCAAAAGGTATTAACAGAACCCAATCACTTTCCAACATTAACCAGTGGTAAACAAGGTTCAGGGTTTGGCATACAGAGATCTCAGCCTGCTTGGTACCATGGCAAACATGCCCTTAAACTTCCTTTTAACCTTTTATTAAAGACAAAGAAAAGAGGGGAAAACAGTAAATGCATTTGAAATGTAAAGTATTGAATAAGGCTTTCATTTTAACAACGTCCCTTGTTGTCATCCTCTTTAGCTAGAAAGAGTTTTCAAAAGGAAGAACTGCCTTGTTTTGTCAGTCTTTTGGGGAATGTAAACATGGCGGGGGGGAGCGAGGGGGAACACAACCCTCAGCAATGTGTCTCAGAGCCCAGGTCTATAGACCCAAGCTAGCAGGGTTTGCATTATGGCACTAAAATGAACCATGTACCACACACCACCCTGGGATTCAGAGCCTGAGCTCCAGCCCAAGCTGGAATGTCTACATGGTTATACATAGCACTGTAGGCCAAGCCCCTTGAGCCAAACTCTGTAGACCCAGGCTCTCCAACTCACTACTGGAGCATTTTTTGGTTATGTAGACATCCCCTCAGATGGTATCAGAGATGGTAATCACTGTCCTTTTGCAGAAAAGAGAAGTTAGTTGAGTTGGACTGAAACTCCTGTATTTGTTTTTGCTGTTAATGCCCAATTCCATTTGGGATTCAGATGGAGCCAGTAGAGGTCATCTGCATCTCTCTCTCTCTGGCCCATTCTGGTCAGGACATCTCTCAAGATTAGGATGACGAAGGCCAAGGGTCCCAAGGGTGGTAGCCATGATGGTGAATCTCGCTCCAGTAGTCAATTTTTCCCCCACAGACGCTTTCTTTAAGGACTCCAAAAGGGAGCTCATCACCTCATTATTTTGTCCACCAATTAAGTCTAGGTTATGACACCAATTTTGTTTCATTAATTTCTGGTCCCACGTTTTCTTGTTTACCAAGTATGATCTTTAAAGTCTTTGAGTTATATCAGTAGGCCTTTTGGTTTGGATTAATTCAGTCTGTCTTCCTTTCATACTTTTCCCATTAATTGTTGTTATAGGTTATTGTGACATCTTATGAACTTACACTCATTTTTTACAGCTGAAATCACAAAGAGGGTAAATTTGTAGGCCCAATTACTACAACATCCTTTTAGTGTGCATTCCCAGAATTACCTCATTCAGTTCCCATATAGTTCAAACCACGCGTATTTCCCTCTGGCCAGAGTTAAAATACAAAGTCAGGTAACTGTATTCCTTATTATAAAACAATTATACAGTCTTCTATGGTAATAGCTGGAATGGCTCTGGAAATTCTGTTGTCAGCTACCATAAATTTGGGCCATTCTTGCAGCTATTAAAGGCAGCTCTGCCCCACCAAAATGTCAGTATGCACAAATGTATATTGCCAAATGCAATTTATCAGGAGAGGGAGGGTGTTAAGATCTAGCAATGACACTAAGATAAAATAAGGCATATAAGATTGGTGGAAACAAGCTATTAATTGTCACAGAGGGCTTGCTAAGCTACAGGATACTGGAAAAACATCCTGACCAGTGTGATTCCCTAATACCAGAGGAAAAGCATTTAAAAAACAATTAACTGGCAGTGATGCTTTAGGGCCACTCTCCTTGCTGTAAATGGGGGAAAAAAGAGGAAGTCTGAACAATGGAATATATTAGGTAATCCGTCCACAGCCGCTCTGCTTCTTTCAGTGTCTGTCAGGTTTTAGCAGCATAGCTGCTTCTAGCCACATATCCAGTGTACAGATTTGTCTTTGATTTTTTTTTTCTTTAGCACGGAAACCTGCCATTTATACTATATAACCCATGCCTACTTAGTGTAGCACTCTGTCCCCTTCTGGTAGCACTGAGCCCGCTAGTGACTGATGAGTCTGCTTCAGCCTTGGCTAAGAGCCATGTTGTTTTTAGCTCTTGCAGTAGAGGCTCATGCATTTAGCTCCAGAGATCCAGGTTCGATGCCGCCCACTGACCGGACCGGGATCTGTCGACATTACACAGGCAGCAGGATTCTAGCCAGAGAAGACAAGAATATGCTTTGCATTGGGTGCCTTTCATAAATGTATTTTGTCCTTTCAGTCTAACAGTATTCGTACCTCCAGCCAGCTACTTGCTATTCAGAGATGGTCCAGGTTTGAATCTGAACTTTTCTGGTCATGTTCAGACCCTGGGCTTGGTCTATATGTTTCAGATGTCTTTATGACAATCCAACGCACGTGGCTTTTCAACATATCCCTGTCGACTTTAAAATATAAAATGTCCATAGTAATAAATCTGCGGCCTATCACCTCTTTAAGGGATTCAGGCATTTCCACCATCCCAGTCTTTGACTGTTTGCACATCTCAGTGCGTCATGAAAGCTGCAGAGAAAAAGGCTTCTGTTCTACAAGTATGGATGTGTACCAGTTAAGCTATGCACTGGTGACTCATCTATATGATATAGTGCTGAGTACCTGCTGCCCCCATTGACCCTTACTGGAGCTGTGGGTGTCCAGCTTTTTGAAAATCAGGCCCTTAGTCCCTGTCGCCATGGTATTTAAGCACCCTGGAACAACTTTGTTGATAGGAAACAATGGGCCCATATGCAAAATAATGCACATTAGAGGGGGAAATCTGAACTCCTCATACACCTTACAGGGCTCTACATTAACAGTATCAATCCAGAAAAGGGACCTGTCTGTGTAGGCAACTCACTGAAGACTTCTGCCCAATGTGCAGCTGCAGGCAAAAAAAAAAAAAAAAAAAAAAAAAGCTAACAAGAGGTCAGAATGCATAAGGAATAGGATGGAGAATAATATTGAAAACATTATAATGTCATTACATAAACCAATGGTGTGGCCTCTGGAATACTGTGTGCACTACATCACTTCACCTCAAATAAGATATTGCAGAATTAGCGTTCGCAGGGAAAAGGTGAAAATGAAAAGGGGCATTGAAATACTCATATGAAGAGAAATGGGGGGGGGGAGGAGAGTGGACTTGTTTACCTGAGAAAGGTAGCTAAGAGGGGATCTCATAAAAGTATATAAAAATAATGGGCAGTGGCACAGGAGCCAGCAAAGAGAGCTGGAAACAGGGGAGTCTGAGCAGGAGTTTGAAATGGGAGAGTGGGGGACAGTGTGTGTGGTGGTTTTTTATCTCCTTGATGGGAGCTTGGAAGCAAAAGATATGACAGCCTCAAATGCAGCAGTGATAGTTACCTGAAGAATGGAAGAGACAATGGAGATGACCGCATGTAGAAGCTTCAGGATGTACATTTTTCTGGAGAGAGTACCTGAAAGGTGCTTCATTTGTATGAAATCCCACCTGATAGATCTGATGGAACAGAAGATCCCAGGTTCGGAGATGCAGCTAGAAACTATGGTTGAGTATAGATGGGGATTTGTGTGGTGATGGTGGAGGGAAGAAGAGAGGCGGCTGAAGGAAAAATTCAAGCCTTGCAGACACATGTTGGACAAGAGTATTGTGAGGGGAGACATCTGGATGAAGAAAGTGACTAGTGGAAGCATGTGAATACACGAACAAGGCAGAGGAACAGACTGGCTAGTGAAGGAGACATAGAGCTGAGGAATAGGTCTGTCGAGTTAGAAAAGGAAGGGGAGTGGGAGGCAGTAACAGCCTGTGGGAGAGCAAGGAAGAAGAGAAGAGCAGCTAATCTTACAAGAAGAAGGGAAGAGACAATGGAGATAATAGATTCAGATAATAGACAGAATTTGGAGCTCCAAGAGGATAGAAGATGACTCATAGAAGATTGCAAGTGAGAACAGAAGACAAGAAGACTTGCATACAGAAAGAACAGAAAGAAAAAGGCTGGAGAGTTGCACCAACACCAGGAAGCAGATCTATGTGATTGTGGACTCCCTGCTAAGAACAGACAGGCCTAGCACCAGAGCTGATCTGGAAAACGGAAGGGTGCGTTGTCTGCTGGGAGCTAAGATATGGGATGTGGACCTGAGCTGAAGAGGATCCTAATATTAGCGGGAAACAATCCACTGATTGTCCTTCCTGTGGGAACAAATGATACTTCTAGATTCTCACTGAGGTACACTAAGAGAGAAACTACACCAGGCTAGGGAAGACGCTTAAAGAAATGGAGCTCAGTTTATCTTCAGTGGGATTCTATCTATCCTTACAGGAGGGTAGCAAAGGTGAGTCAAGATTATGATGATCAACAGATGGCTCAGGCAATGGTGCTATAAGGAGGGCTTTGGGATTTTCGACCACTGGGAGGCATTCACAGACAGAGGACTGTGTTCATGGCATGGATTCCACCTGAATAGGGAGGATGGAATGTGATAAAACCAAATCTGTTTGGGTCAAAATCACTTGGGCAAGAAAGCTAACAGAAGCTCTACTAGGATAGTGCTTAGGGTCTGCTACAGACCCCAGGATCCAATCTGGGTATGGATGGGAACGTCTTTAATATTTTTAATGTAATAAATATTACTGGGAATTGTGTGATTATGGGAGACTTTAATTTTCCAGATATTGATTGGAAAACAGATGCTACTAATGGTAGGGCCCTGATCTTCCTGGATGTCATAGGCAATGGATTTCTTCACCAAATAGTCACTGAACCAACAAGAGGTGATGCCGTTTTAGATTTAGTATTGGTAAGTAGTGAAGACGTCACAGAAGAACTGGTTTTAGAGTATAACTTTGGTTCAAATGATCATGAGTTAATTCAGTTTAAACTAAAAGGACAAAAACAGATCTGCAACTAAAGACCTTGATTTCAAAAGAGCAAACTTTCAAAAAATTAAGGCAATTAGTTAGGGAAGTGGACCATGGTATTTAAGCACTTTGGAACAATATTGTTAATAGGGAACAATTCAAGAATCTCAATGTGGAGGAGGCTTGGAATTACTTTACATCAAAGTTGCAGAAACTATCTGAAGCCTGCATCCCAAGCAAGGGGGAAAATGTCATAGGAAAGTGTTGCAGACCAAACTGGATAAACAAGCATCTCAAACAGATTATTAAGAGAAAAAAGAAAGTCTACAAGGAATGGAAGAAGGGAGGGATCAGCGAGGAAAGTGACCTCCTATAGGTCATAAAATAGAGGGGAAAAGTGAGAACTTCCAAAACAGACAAGCAGAGCTGGACCTTGCAAAGGAAATTAAAAACAATAGTAAAAGCTTCTTTAGCCATATAAATAAAAAGAAAACAAGGAAAGAAATGGATCTGCTAAACACTAAAGAAGGGGTGGAGATTAATGATAATATAGGTGTGGCCCAAAACCTAAGCAAATACTTTGCCTTAGTTTTTAATAAGGGTAACAAGGAGCCTGGGGGCAGTGGCAGTGTGGCTAATGTGAACAAGGGTATGGAAGTAAAAATTACCACATCCATGGTAGAACAGGCTAATGGGATCAAAGTGGGGACCCCGATAATCTTCATACAAGAATATTAAAGGAACTGGTACATGAAATTGAAAGCCCAATAGCAAGGATTTGTAATGACTCCATAAACTTGAGGGTCAGATCCTCAACCTGGAGAACAGCAAATAAAGTATCTATATTCCAGAAAGGGGGAGGAGGGTGGAGTGATCCAGGAAACTGTAGTTTGACCTCCGTTATATGCAAGGTCTTAGAACAAACTTTGAAAGAGTAAGTAATTAAAGATATGTAAATGATAATTAGGATAAAATACAACAGGGTTTTACTAAACTTAGATTGTACCAGACCAACCTGATCTCTTTCTTTGAGAAGATAGCAGATTTTCTAGACAAAGGAAATGAAGTACATCTAACTTAACTGGATTTCAGTAAAACATTTGATACAGTTCCACATGGGAACTTATTAGGTAAACTGGAGAAAATGGGGATTAATATAAGAATTGAAAAGTAGGTAAGGAACTGGTTAAAGGGGAGACTACAAGAGGTCATACTGAACAGTGAACTGCCAGGTTGGAGGGAGGTTACTAGTCTTGGAACCAATCTTATTTAACATTTTTATTAGCAACCTTGCACAAAAAGTGGAAGTGTTCTAATAACATTTGCAAATGACACAAAGTTAGGGGGTATTGCCAATACAGAGGAGGATCAGAATATCATACAAAGAGATATGGATGACCTTTAAAACTGGAGTAATAAAAATTCAATAGTGAAAAGTGCAAGGTTATGCACTTAGAAACTAACAACAAAAATTTTTGCTATAAGCTGGGATGTATCAGATGAAAGCAACAGAGGAGGAGAAAGATCTGGGTATACTGGTCAATCACAGGATGACTGTGAGCCACCAGTGTGATGCAGCCCTGAAAAAGTCTAATGCAATCCTAGGATGCATCAGGTGAAGTACTTCCAGTAGAGTCAGGGAATTGTTATTTCCATTGTACAAGACACTGGTGAGATCTCACCTGGAATAGTGTGTGCAATTCTGATCTCTCACATTTAAGAAAGATTAATTCAAACTGGAACAAGTGCAGAGAAGGGCTACTAGGGTGGTTAGAGGAATGGAGAACCTACATTATGAGAGGAGACATAAGGAGCTTGTCTTGTTTAGCCTAACGAAACGAAGGCTGAGAAGAGATACGATTGCTTTCTATAAATACAACAGAGATATAAACACCAGGGAGGGAGAGGAGTTATTTAAGTTAAGGGCCAGTGTTGGCACAAGAACCAATAGATATAAACTGGCCATCAACAAGTTTAGGCTTGAAATTAGACAAATGACTGAAGTTCTGGAACTGCCTTCCAAGAGGAGTAATGGGGGCAAAACCTCTAACTTGTTTTAAGACTGAGCAGGAACGTTTATGGAAGGGATGATATGATGAGGTTGCCTACAATGGCATATAGCCCACCTGCCACTGCTATTAGCAAATATCTCCAATGGCTGGAGATGGGACACTAGATGGGGAGGGCTCTAAGTTCCTACAGAGAATTCTTTCCCAGGTGTCTGGCTGCTGGGTCTCACCCACATGCTCAGGGTCTAGCTGATCACCATATTTGGGTTGGGAGGGAATTTTCCCTCAGATCATATTGGCAGAGACTCTAGGGGTTTTTCCATCTTCCTCTTCAGCATGCATTACAGGTAACTTGCTGGTTTGAACTAGAATAAATGGTGGGTTCTCTGTAACTTGAAGGCTTTAAATCAATATTTGAGGATTTCAATAACTCAGCCAGAAGTTATGGCCCTATTACAAGAGTGGGTGGGTGAGGTTCTGTGGCTTGTGACATGCAGGGGGTAAGCCTAGATGATCATCATTGTCCCTTTTGGCCTTAAAGTCTATGAGTTCATGAAAATGAATCATCTAGAGAAGGTAAATTAGGAGCTTCAGTTTTTCTTGTCTCATAACCCAAGAATAAGGAGAAGCACAATGAAAATTAAAGACTGAAAATCCAAAACCAATAGAAGGAAATACTTTCTCATGCCTGTAATTAGACTGTGGAACTCATTGTCACATGATATTGTTGAGGCCAGGAACTCAGCAAGATCTAAAGAGCGTGTGATGGGGTATCTGTCCCACACTGGCCCATAAGGGGTAAATAGAGCCCTAAGGAGGTTGTGCAGCAGGTAGCCAATTAGAGAGGGCCTGCAAGGAGCAGCCAATCAGGGCCGGGCTGGCCCATATAAGAAGGGCTGCAGAACACAGCTTCAGTTGCCCCCTGGAGCTTGAGGAAGGAGGACTGGCTGCCTTGCAGGAGGACAAAAGTTAGCACCTTGTACAGAGCAGTGCTGGGCAGGATTGGGGAGCGAGAGCAAGCTCCTGGCTGACTGTTGAGGCTGGCATGCTGAGGCCCTGAGGTAAGGCTGGAGATGGTGCTGGGGCTGAGGGAAGTGGCGCAGGGAAGTAGACTGAGGGGTTGGAGGGGATGCAGCACATGGCTGCCATCTACAGGGTCCCTGGATTGGGACCTGGAGTAGTGGGCAGGCCCAGGTCCCCTCCACCCCCACTTGCCACTGAGGAAGTGGCTGGACTGAGGGACTGTGATACTGTCCCCCGGAAGGGGGCAGCTCAGTGTGTGGCTGAGTCACAGGGCTATGTCCTGAAGATGAAGCTGCAGTCCTTGGAGCGACACAGGTCCAGTAGCAGAGGTGAAGGCGGGCGAGACACCACCAGAAGAAGGTGGCGCACTGGCTAACAGAGCTAATCTCCATGACAACTGGCAGGAGGCACAGCAGTGGTGAGTTGCACCCTGTCACAGACGGTTTAAATATTTATTGGATAACAAGAATCAGAGTCATAGAATTGAAGGCCAGAAGGGATCACCAAATCATCTGGTCTAATCTCCTGTACATCACAGGTCACTAAACATCACCCAGCCACCCCCACCCGAAGCCCAACAACCAGAATTAGACCAAAGTCGAGAGATTAAACTGTGCATGCCATAGGCAGAGAACAAGGGACTGAGACGCACCAATGCCTGAGGCCCTTGCAGTGGCTGGGAACTGATGAAGTGAGATATACCCAGATGATCCTAACAATGATCCATGATGCAGAGGAAGGGAAAAAAACAAACAGAATACATTGAGGTGGGGGGGAATTCCTTCCTGACCCCCACAGGTCAGGAATATCTAGAGTTACAATAATTAATGCTGAAAACATTTTGAAAGGGAGCTCAAAACTCCATGCTCCTGGGCTTAACTGTATGTACAATTTCTAACTGTATGAGCTCAGGATGAGACTTCTTACAGAGGGCAGATTTCCCCACAACTGCCCACTGCAGAATCTTACACCTTCCTCTGAAGCATCTGGTGCTAGCCAGTCAGAAACAGGATACCAGTATTGATGGACCATGGTATGCACCTGATCCACAATAGGGCAACTGCTGTGTTCCTATGTGATTTTATGTTGTATTGAATCCACCTCTGTGCATAGCATTAGCCCTGTGTCTAGCCCAAACGTGCATTTAAAGGTCTCTGATTGAGATTTCAGAAGTTTACTATTGCTACAATACACTTCACAAGCTGGCTTCCTAGAGTTCTCTCCAGCTCTGAATGAGATGCCTGTCTCTTGTTACAAGCAGCAAGAGAGAAATGAGACCAGCTGACAAACAGATTTGATTACATCATGATCCATGTGTTCTAAAAGCATCTAGCCAGCTCACTCCTGCCTGCATCTACAGATAGACCAAGTATTTCAGTCTGACTATGTAAGACCTTATTTTTGCTGCTAGCTTGTTGCTAGAGCACAGGAGCAGAAATCAGGGTGGTTGGTGTTCAATATAAGAGATGATAGGTAGCGTGAAGATAGATCTTTTTAATCCCTCTGCAAGATCTGTAAAACAGGGATGGTATTTGCTTAGCTCACTGGAGGGTTAATTTATTAGAGCTAGATTCTGCCAACAGCATGCATGCTGAGTGGTATCTTTACTCCACAAGCAATAACACTGAAATCCTGGACCTACAGACTTACACCCATAGGAGTGGTAAAGACTAGAAATGGTTTATTAACTTGAGGGCAGAAGCACATTGGTACAGTAGCATGAGGAATGTGGCGATGCTGTGGCTAGTGGAAGTGTCTCCCAGGCTGTTGGTTTGATTTCACCAACATTATGAAAAACATTGTATTTCTGATGATTTTTTAGATACATGGGAGCGAAGTTTGAAGTGTCAGTATAGCCAGAGAGAAGATCTAGGGGATAAATAGATAACCAGACTTAATTTTAGAATATATTCCTTAATGTCTTCTTTACCAAGTGCTAATCTGTGCGTTTGAAACTCAGAATTTCAATATCAAAGTTGCTAATGACTCTGCAAGCAATACCATAAAGTTAATGTCTAAAAAAATAAGCATTAGAGAATGATGAACAGAATCAATCCTGCATGCACCAAACAGCAAAAGACTAGGAAGCCCCTTAAATAAATACCTGCTAAAGGAGTTAATCAGCTAAAAGAATAAACTTCTGATGCTCCTTTCTAGTATACCAGTGTACATTAGGAGTAACTCCATTCAAGGTAAAACCTGGCCTAGATGAGATCAGAATCAGACCCCCAGAGTGTAAGTGTTTCCAGAGAAGAAAATACAATGGCAAGCTGACCTCTAATGAATAAATCTGTTAAATATATATTTTAGTGTGTCAATACTAAAATATTGTATAGCACTATGGACCTCTCCCCGCTCACTGAGAATGAAGGCCACTTCAGGAAGTAGAGACTGATTAAAAGAATAACTTGTATGTGCAGTTAATAGGGTTTTTTATTTATTCTATCTTCATAAAAGCTTCACTAAACAATATCCCCAAAGCTCAGTTATGTACGTGAGGGATTGCCCAGGATGACAAGAAGATAGAATTGATCTGGACAGATTTATTCCCAGTTTTAGTGAGAACTTCACAATTCTTAAAAAAAAAAAAAAAAAAAACCAAGAGGGAGTATTACTTTTGCTTGGGCAGCTCCCAGCTCTGGTGTGGTCCCTTGCTGTTAATCACTGCTGAGGTGAAGCAACAATCCCTGTAGTATAAAGGAGATCACAAGCAGAGTACCTGAAACTGCTCTCACTGAAGCCAGCGGTAAGATTCTCAGGGTCAGATTTGTGTCACGGCTCTACAGGTACATCTGCGCAGCGAGACCCCCAGCCCGGGTTGACCGACTTGCAGGGGCACTGGAACAATTTTTATAGTGCGGGGGGCTGAGAACCATTGAACCAAACTGTAAAGCCTGCATATAACGGAAACCACTTCAAGACATGGGGTGTGGCAGCACCCCCAGCACCTCACATCCCAGTGCCTGTGCAGACTTGGGCTTGTGGGGCTCATGCTAGTGCTCTAAAAATAGCTGTGTTGCAGTTCGGGCTCTGAAACCCACCCTCTCCCAAGACGTTAGAGCCCTGGCCGTAACTTCCAAGCGCTCTCTGCACAGCTCTTTTTAAAGCGCTCGCATGGGCCCCACAAACTGCAGTCTGTTGCCCCTGGGCCGGCAGGCTCACTGCCATGGGCTGCATACCTGTACGCGAAGAGGCACAGCCCAGAATTCACAGACCAGGAGGGGAAGGGGTCAAGGGTGGCTGGAAACCAAGTTTGCATCCTCCCAATCAAAGGCTGCTTCTGACCCTGGTGTAATTTAGACAGCCCTGAGAGACTGGCTAAAGTGAGGGCAGCCTCCCCAGGCCACCCTACAGTACACAGCTTTGAGAGCTGTGCTGCATCCTCACCTTCACCATGCCCTGCCCACCCCAGCCCTGCCTTCTACTGCAGGCTTGCGAGAGGGCCCACAGTTCCTGCACCAGAGAAATTCTCCTCTGGCTGGTACTGGGACGTCTACAGCCCCTTTACACCACTCTGGCCCTTTTACCCTGCATAAAGAAGTAGGAACAGGGATGAGAATCACATCTCCCCAGACTTCAGTGAGGAGAAAGTGTTGGCATAGGGGAGGAGGATGGTCTAGTGGCTTGGGCCTTAGGACCAGGAGACTGGATTCATTTCCTTGCTCTGCTACAGATTTCTAGGAGGAACTTGGGCAAGTTACTTAGTCTCTCTGGCCCTGATCCTCAAAAGTATTTAGGTACCTAACCCCCCTTTGTTTTCAGTGGGCGTTAAGTGCCCTGGAGGATCTGGGCTTCTGGACCTCATCTGCAAAATGGGGATAACAACACTTCCCTATCTCACAGGGTTGTTGTGAAGAATACCTTAAAGATTGTGAACCCCCCACTGCCACGGTAGTAGACTGTTTGAGTACTGGTCTATACATTGTCTCCAAGGCTGAGAACAAAAGCTATACTGCAATGTTTGTGCATTATAAATAAGGAGTAGAAAAGAGCATGTCTACAATGGTCAAAGAAGGCCACAGGGAATAAGGATTCTTGATGTCCACCCCCAGCTCTGCTACTTGATCTCTGACTAACCGTGGGCAATTTACTAAATGTTCAGGCGTGCCCACTCATTTTGGGTGCCCAACTTGAGACATCTTGGTCTTGATTTTCAGAGTTGCTGAGAACTCACAAAATTACAGTTGAAGCCAATGGGACGTGGCCTGAATTTTTTCAAATTTAGCTTGTTTTATAGTCTCATTGAAACCTAAAGATAATTTTAAAGAAAATCACCATTAAGTTTTGGAGTAAGTGGGAATTGAAACAACCAGCACAAAAACAGCCAGCATACTTTGTACACTTTGATAAAGAAAGGGAAATTTTTCCACTTCGTATTCCTGGGACACCCACAGGTAGGGCCTGATTGTTTATCATTATAGTTAATAGGAGGAACAGGATCAGATTCAAACAACTCATGCTGAACCCTATTATACATATGGACCACCTATTAGACAGCTGAACTTAGATTTAAACACTAAATAAAAGTGGCCCAACTTTCAGAGGAGCTGATCACCTCCAGCTGAAGGTGCTTAGTAATGAAAAATCAGACCCAGTTATTTTGGTACCTAAATACAGATTTGTGTGTCTAACTTTGTGTCTAAGTTTGAAAATGCTTATAAGGACTAAGAATGTGCTTAACACTTTCAATCACAGAGAGGAAACACGATCCAGGCTTGCAGTGTAACTGGACTGACAAAGCCAAGACAAATACAAACTGTCTTGAATGGCCAGGAAAAAGTTATTATAGAAGTGTATAGGTCTCTTTAATTAGGTGTGTAACCGCACCTCCAGGTAAGTTAACAATGGCAGATTTGAGAGAAGCTGTGTGCTTTAAGGACATGTCAAACCACACACACACACACACACACAGTATTTACACTAAAGCTGCAAGAAATGGCATGGTTTGATCCATAAAGTGAAGACAGAGAATCCAGTTAAGCCTGTGTTGTTGTGAGATTATTTCCCTTCTCATGTGCCTTTCTCAATGCTACTGTCATTCACTCCTCTACTCACCTTTTAGTCACCGTTAGTGTACAGCACAACCAACACTCAGGACAAGAGACCGATGTATGCAAAGTCTTTCCCTTGTAGCCGCGGTATTATTTTGTGAATGCGCAAGAGGGCACAATAAAGATGGGAAAACATTCAAAAACAAAATAGAACATAGGAAGAGAACAGAAAAGTCAAAAAGAAAATATTGAAAGTGTCCAAAGGGCTTAACTAAGCATCATACATGTTTTAGCCACTCAGTTACATTTGGGATCAGCAGCATAGAGTCTGGGAAGTCCTCCTGACAAACCAGCATGAGAGGAACAGCCTTTCAGTAGATTTGTGGTATCCACAACTGCCCCACAACTACATCAAGGACTGTTCTTGAAAGGTGTGGTCATTTGCCGCACACCTCAGCACCCCATATCTGAAATAGCTGACTTTCACCCAAAACAGTGCAGAAGCTCAAAGCCAGGAAGTCTCCCATCAGGCTGAGTGATGATAAAGGAGTTTCCTACAGAGAGAGATGCTTGTTCCCATTCTTCCGGACACAACGGGGCAGCATCTGCCATGGAGAACGTCGGTAATATAGTCCAAAATAGTCTTCTCCTGACAACTCAACAGCAAGGCGCCTCCCCATATAACTTTGAAAATGGCAGTTGTGGTATCTCCTGGATTTTGTCAAAGAGGTTCTTTGCTACAATATAATGCCTGATATTAGGAGGCAGGATATAAGAGAGGACTGGTAGCCACTCAGTGATTATTGAGCTCCTAGTCTGTTATTATTCTCATCATTTGAGTCAATTGTTCATTTATTCGTTTTGTGTGGGAAGAATTCAACCACACAGAAGCTCAGTATTAGAATCATAGAATCATAGAATATCAGGGTTGGAAGGGACCCCAGAAGGTCATCTAGTCCAACCCCCTGCTCAAAGCAGGACCAATTCCCAGTTAAATCATCCCAGCCAGGGCTTTGTCAAGCCTGACCTTAAAAACCTCTAAGGAAGGAGATTCTACCACCTCCCTAGGTAACGCATTCCAGTGTTTCACCACCCTCTTAGTGAAAAAGTTTTTCCTAATATCCAATCTAAACCTCCCCCACTGCAACTTGAGACCATTACTCCTTGTCCTGTCATCTGCTACCATTGAGAACAGTCTAGAGCCATCCTCTTTGGAACCCCCTTTCAGGTAGTTGAAAGCAGCTATCAAATCCCCCCTCATTCTTCTCTTCTGCAGGCTAAACAATCCCAGCTCCTCAGCCTCTCCTCATAACTCATGTGTTCCAGTCCCCTAATCATTTTTGTTGCCCTTCGCTGGACTCTCTCCAATTTATCCACATCCTTCTTGAAGTGTGGGGCCCAAAACTGGACACAGTACTCCAGATGAGGCCTCACCAATGTCAAATAGAGGGGAACGATCACGTCCCTCGATCTACTCGCTATGCCCCTACTTATACATCCCAAAATGCCATTGGCCTTCTTGGCAACAAGGGCACACTGCTGACTCATATCCAGCTTCTCGTCCACTGTCACCCCTAGGTCCTTTTCCGCAGAACTGCTGCCTAGCCATTCGGTCCCTAGTCTGTAGCTGTGCATTGGGTTCTTCCGTCCTAAGTGCAGGACCCTGCACTTATCCTTATTGAACCTCATCAGATTCCTTTTGGCCCAATCTTCCAATTGGTCTAGGTCCTTCTGTATCCTATCCCTCCCCTCCAGAGTATCTACCACTCCTCCCAGTTTAGTATCATCCGCAAATTTGCTGAGAGTGCAATCCACACCATCCTCCAGATCATTACCAACTGAGTAGCACGGATCTAGTGCAGAGCTGAGCTTTGTTTGCACAGTAGCTCCCCAAGTTGAGCATACAAGCTTATTTAAGAGGTCATTTCTACTCTTCATCTTCTGAGCTACGTTGGAGAGACGTTCCTTATATCTAAGTGTACAAGCTAGAGTTATTCCTAGATATACTGGCTTTGGATCATGTGCCAGTTATTCTCCAGTCAAGAACATATTGCATTCTTGCAAAGCATGATTGAGATGGAAGCATGAGAACATTGTGTTTGACACTGTCACGGGGTAGGTACACCCAGTCACGGGATGTTGGGTCATGCGTGGTCAAAGGTTAGAGGCTGTACTGCAGCTGGTTAGGTTCTATGCTAATGACCCTCACTATGAAACAAGTGGCCAGAGTCAAAAAAGTTGCCCTTCCACACAGGACAGTGTGGCCCAATAGCCGAAGTCAATAAAGCGGCCCTTCTGCTCAGGCAGTGTGGCCTAATGGCCAGAGTCAATAAAGTCACACCCTTCTGTGGGACTGTGTGGCCTACTGACCCGTTGTGGAAGTGGGGCACCACTCAGGGGGGTGTGGCGCCCAGAGCAGGGGGACTCGGACCCTACCTGCTCCTCCTAAGCCCCAGCCCAGGACCCTGGCAGTAACAGGGTTACTCGCCACTGAGTATGCAGGATCCTCCCAAAACACACTGACTGATTCCCCAGTTCACCCACCAGAGCAAAGTCTAAATCCCCTGGGCTGCCTCCTACCCTGTCTTTGCCAGCAATGGGGCACGGTTCCCACAGGTCTCTGGGGTCCTCAGACAGTGTAGCTCCTCTCCAATATCTTGGTTCAGGCTGTCCTCAATATTTTTGAAGTCTGTCTCTTAAAGCTAGTCAGGTGTCATCTATATACTTGAATGGCCTTGAACTTATTGGGGACAGATCATTCATAAATATATTGAAAAAAAGTTGGAGCAAGAACAGAACTGTAGTAGCAAAATGAATCCTTCATAAACCTGCAGAGTACAGTAGGGTTAGAGTATTTTTACCCTTCATTTTTCACTCCCTCTTTACTCTCCAGAACCTCTTATTAAAAAATAACAAGAAATTAGATATCTAGAACCAATACGGAAATAACCTAAAACCTTTAGCACATTTTACAGATCAATCTTTTTTTACTGGATTTCACTAAATCATCTGCAAACTCTTAGGAATGTGCCATTCCGATTTTTTTTTTTTTTTTTTTTTTACTATTTCGAAAGGGGAGCTATGGAACAACTGAGAATCATGGAAACTATTTTCGAAGGACTCTGTTTAGAGGAATTAGTGAGAAAAAAATTACAAATGCTATACCAGCTTACACCATTGAAACTCAGACTGGGATTCTGTGTCTACAAGGCCTTTTTCTTATGTGTTTAATGCATTTTGCTGCTTTCTGGTCAGCCAGATAGCATACTAAACAGACATGAAACATTCTTAGCTGCAACATTGGATTACACTTTTAATGGGGGATGTAATTTCATTACAAGCTCTGGTAATCATCTAGATTACAATCTTAATTGCCAGAGTAGGTAAAATAGTTATAAAATATATTTCATCTTCTTTTTAAAAGATAGCAAAATTAAACAGGAAGGTGGCGATTTTTTCTTTCCATCTGAGATTTCTAAGTACCAGCAAAGTTCCTTTGTCTTTTTCGTCTCTCGTGCACATTGCTTATGATATTACATTTCAAATCTAAAATTTACTTCTATAAAGCTGGATTCCTGCAAGAATCGCCCAGTGGGAGTTGAGAGCTGATTGTTTCACAGGAGGTGCTCACAACACCTCATAGGACTGGGCTCTCATAATGTCGAGTCCTGGAGCACGCATCTTGATTGTTTGAAAAGCATGAATTCCTGAGTAAGATCTTCATTAACCCCATCATCTCCCGCAGGTGATAATAACCCTTGATGCTTAGCATCTTTCATTTCAAAGAGCTTTACAAACATAACTAATTAAGCCTCATGCTGCTCCAGTGAGGTAAGTAAGTAGTATTCATTAAACCTGTTTTATGGATGAGTAAATGGAGACAGGTTTCAGAGTAGCAGCCGTGTTAGTCTCTATTCTCAAAAAGAAAAGGAGTTCTTGTGGCACCTTAGAGACTAACCAATTTATTTGAGCATAAGCTTTCGTGACCTACTGATCACTTCATCGGATGCATTCAGTGGAAAATACAGTGGGGAGATTTATATACATAGAGAACATGAAACAATGGGTGTGACCATACACACTGTAACCAGAGTGATCACTTAAGGTGAGCTATTACCAGCAGGAGAGCGGGGGGAGGAACCTTTTGTAGTGATAATCAAGGTGAGCCATTTCCAGCAGTTGAGGACGTTCTTGTCAACTGCTGGAAATGGCCCACCTTGATTATCACTACAAAAGGTCCCCCCCACCCGCCCCCGGATGGTCACACCCATTGTTTCATGCTCTCTATGTATATAAATCTCCCCATTGTATTTTCGACTGAATGCATCCGATGAAGTGAGCTGTAGCTCACAAAAGCTTATGCTCAAATAAATTTGGTAGCCTCGAAGGTGCCACAAGTACTCCTTTTCTTTTTGTAAATGGAGACACAAGAAGGTGAGGTAGCTGGCCCAAGGCTGTACAGTGAATCAGAGGGAGAGCTAGGAATAGAATGCAGGAGTCCAAACTACCAATCCACTGCTCTAAACACTAGAAACATTGTCTCCCATGCAAAATCCCTTCACATGTTCTGTTTTTAAAGACCTCATCCCAGTTCCTTCTTTCACTGCAGCTGAGCTTTATGGTGGAATCAAATCTGACGCCTTACCACACAGTTCTGACACCAGGTGCTCAGCTCTGAAATTGGAACTACTGTGAAAATGGATGTTTAGCGGGCTCTGACGCAGCAGGGAGGAAATGGTCTCTCTCTCTACCTGAATATTTAGATTTTACATCAAGTCTTAAGATGTTCCACCCAAGCAGCTTGAATCCCAGAGTAAATGAAGCCACTGATTGTGTTTATCACCATAAATCTGATTTCCAAATTAGGCTGCAGTGAGGCATTTTGCATCTTAATGATATATCTGCCTGCTGCTGATCTACTGCATCCTGGGAAAGGCAACCTGACCAGTGTTCTAAATCCCAGCCTCCAAACGGAAACAAACACACCTATACTCTCCCATGCCTTTGGCATATCGTTACGTGGCAATAGAGCAAAAAGTGAATGACAGACGATCTGGAACGTGTTTAACCTTTACGCTCACTTGGAATAAACAGACCCTTTGAGACCCTGGAACTTGAGACCCTGGAGGTGGGCTTCTCAGAGCTCTTGTTTTGCCATTTATTCCAAGGAGGGAGAGTTATTCTAATTTTTTCCCCAGTAGCAGGATCTTCCTCAACGAGTTCTCAAGTTCCTTTGGATTCCCCTACTAAAAATAGTACAGCTCTCTTCTCCAGTGAGAAGTGAAATCACAGCTGGCACGAAGCTTAAGGAGCCAGATTTGCCATAGACACTCTTTGTCAAGCCAGAGTTTGTCAGCAAGGCAGAATTCATGGAATCTTTTCTTTGTTTTAAGTGCTAAGTGGAATGCAAGATCGAAGGAGGGAATCTTTAACTCTCCATTATGAAGAGGAGAATCTTATGAATGATCACATAGTATGTACTTCTCTCTCCCTTCACACTCATAGAACACAAGGGGTTTGATTTCAATCTCACCTGCACCAATGTAAATCAGAAGTAATGTCAACCACTGGTCAATAAAAAGAAAAGGAGTACTTGTGGCACCTTAGAAACTAACAAATGAATTTGAGTATAAGCTTTCGTGAGCTACAACTCACTTCATCAGATGCATGTAGCTGTAGCTCATGAAAGCTTACGCTCTAATAAATTTGTTAGTCTCTAAGGTGCCACAAGTACTCCTTTTCTTTTTGTGGATACAGACTAACATGGCTGCTACTCTGAAACCACTGGTCAATGGTACTTGTCCCCTAAAAAATCCAACCCATGGAAGACAGAGGCTGTTACGGCCATCCCATTGCAGAACTCAGCTCTTTAGCTCAAGCTATAGAAACTTGTGTTTGCAGATCAGTTCAATTCATAGAATCATAGAATATCAGGGTTGGAAGGGACCTCAGGAGGTCATCTAGTTCAACCCCCTGCTCAAAGCAGGACCAATCCCCAACTAAATCATCCCAGCCAGGGCTTTGTCAAGCCTGACCTTAAAAATTCCTAAGGAAGGAGATTCCACCACCTCCCTAGGTAACACATTCCAGTGTTTCACCACCCTCCTAGTGAAAAAGTTTTTCCTAATATCCAACCTAAGCCTCCCCCACTGCAACTTGAGACCATTACTCCTTGTTCTGTCATCAGCTACCACTGAGAACAGTCTAGAGCCATCCTCTTTGGAACCCCCTTTCAGGTAGTTGAAAGCAGCTATCAAATCCCCCCTCATTCTTCTCTTCCGCAGACTAAACAATCCCAGTTCCCTCAGCCTCTCCTCATAAATCATGTGTTCCAGTCCCCTAATCATTTTTCTTGCCCTCCGCTGGACTCTTTCCAATTTTTCCACATCCTTCTTGTAGTGTGGGGCCGAAAACTGGACACAATACTCCAGATGAGGCCTCACCAATGTCAAATAGAGGGGAACGATCACATCCCTCGATCTGCTGGCAATGCCCCTATTTATACATCCCAAAATGCCACTGGCCTTCTTGGCAACAAGGGCACACTGCTGACTCATATCCAGCTTCTCATCCACTGTAACCCCTAGGTCCTTTTCTGCAGAACTGCTGCCGAGCCATTCGGTCCCTAGTCTGTAGCTGTGCATTGGGTTCTTCCGTCCTAAGTGTAGGACTCTGCACTTGTCCTTGTTGAACCTCATCAGATTTCTTTTGGCCCAATTCTCTATAATTTGTCTAGGTCCCTCTGTATCCTATCCCTACCTTCCAGCATATCTACCTCTCCTCCCAGTTTAGTGTCGTCTGCAAACTTGCTGAGGGTGCAATCCACACCATCCTCCAGATCATTTATGAAGATATTGAACAAAACCTGCCCCAGGACCGACCCTTGGGGCACTCCACTTGATACCGGCTGCCAACTAGACATGGAGCCATTGATCACTACCCGTTGAACCCGATGATCTAGCCAGCTTTCTATCCACCTTATTGTCCATTCATCCAGCCCATACTTCTTTAACTTGCTGACAAGAATACTGTGGGAGTCAAAAGCTTTGCTAAAGTCAAGGAACAACACGTCCACCGCTTTCCCCTGATCCACAGAGCCAGTTATCTCGTCATAGAAGGCAATTAGATTAGTCAGGCATGACTTGCCCTTGGTGAATCCATGCTGACTCTTCCTGATCACTTTCCTCTCCTCTAAGTGCTTCAGAATTGATTCCTTGAGGACCTGCTCCATGATTTTTCCAGGGACTGAGGTGAGGCTGACTGGCCTGTAGTTCCCAGGATCATCCTCCTTCCCTTTTTTAAAGATGGGCACTACATTAGCCTTTTTCCAGTCGTCCGGGACTCCCCCCGATCGCCATGAGTTTTCAAAGATAATGGCCAATGGCTCTGCAATCACATCTGCCAACTCCTTTAGCACTCTCGGATGCAGCGCATCCGGCCCCATGGACTTGTGCTCATCCAGCTTTTCTAAATAGTCCCAAACCACTTCTTTCTCCACAGAGGGCTGGTCACCTCCTCCCCATGTGACCACCTCCCCAGGGTCACCTCCTCCCACTGTGCTGCCCAGTGCAATAGTTTGGGAGCTGACCTTGTTCATGAAGACAAAGGCAAAAAAAGCATTGAGTACATTAGCTTTTTCCACATCCTCTGTCAGTAGGTTGCCTCCATCATTCAGTAAGGGGCCCACACTTTCCTTGACTTTCTTCTTGTTGCTAACATACCTGAAGAAACCCTTCTTGTTACTCTTAACATCTCTTGCTAGCTGCAACTCCAGGTGTGATTTGGAGTTCCTGATTTCACTCCTGCATCCCCGAGCAATATTTTTATACTCTTCCCTGGTCATTTGTCCAATCTTCCACTTCTTGTAAGCTTCTTTTTTGTGTTCAAGATCAGCAAGGATTTCACTGTTAAGCCAAGCTGGTCGCCTGCCATATTTACTATTCTTTCTACACATCAGGATGGTTTGTTCCTGTAGTTTCAATAAGGATTCTTTAAAATACAGCCAGCTCTCCTGGACTCCTTTCCCCCTCATGTTGTTCTCCCAGGGGATCCTGCCCATCAGTTCCCTGAGGGAGTCAGTCTTCTTTTCTGAAGTCCAGGGTCCGTATTCTGCTGCTCTCCTTTCTTCCCTGTGTCAGGATCCTGAACTCAACCATCTCATGGTCACTGCCTCCCAGGTTCCTATCCACTTTAGCTTCCCCTACTAATTCTTCCCGGTTTGTGAGCAGCAGGTCAAGAAGAGCTCTGCCCCTAGTTGGTTCCTCCAGCACTTGCACCAGGAAATTGTCCCCTACCCTTTCCAAAAACTTCTTGGATTGTCTGTGCACTGCTGTATTGCTCTCCCAGCAGATATCAGGGTGATTGAAGTCTCCCATAAAAACCAGGGCCTGTGATCTAGTTGGCCCTGACAGTTGCCAGAAGAAAGCCTGATCCACTTCATCTCCCTGGTCCGGTGGTCTATAGCAGACTCCCGCCACGACATCACCCAATCTATGGTTCCAAGAGGTAACAGAAAGCTAGTAATCTGTCAGCACAGAATGTCTTTTAGGGCTAATCCAGGATGACCGTGGGGATCTCTTTTGTTTCCTAGCTCCAGCCCTGTGAGAGGTCCAAACAGCAAAGAGATGAAGAATTTTCATATCAGTTATTTTGATTTCCTTCTTTCAGAATTCAAACTGATGAGACAAGCTTCCTTGCACGTAGCACCCTTACAGGTGTGAGGGGACAATTAACTAAGTCTTTATATTGTGATGCTTCACGACTCACTTAGTTTTGACAGCCCTTCTTGATGAACAGGGGAGCCACTCCTCCTGTCTGAGTTCATAAGTTCAGAGCAGGCATTTTTACAGTTATAAAGCAAAACTTACATATTACCTTATAGCATGAGATACAGATATTACAAGTAAGATTAACACATGCAGAAATTTACAAGTATTTTAGAGTCTAAACACTAAACACATCTTTACATATGTAACACCTGTCTTGAACAATACTAACATACAGGTGAGCTGGTCTGGTTTCCAGCTATAAATTTGTCAGTGCTCAGCTGACACCTACAGCCTTGGCAAGAGCTGGTATCTCATCTTCTAAACAAGGTCCTCAAAATTAGTGGGCATTTTTGAAATGAGCCCTCTCTGGGATTCAGTTCCTCCATCCTTCAGATATGGGTTCTGATACTTATTGTTAGTTATTATTTGTGTCACAGTAGTGTATAAATCTCCAATCAAGAACAGCCCTCTCCCCATCCATCACACTAGGTGCTATTCAAACACATAGGACAATACGGTCTCTTTCCAGAAATGCTTATCAGCCGGTGAAGTGTGCTATGTATTAGTGCTAAACATGATTATTATTGAGAGAATTCATCATTATTCTTAGTACTTTAGACTAGAAGGGGGCGTGCCAAACAAATAACAGGTATCTCCCATGTACAATTTATAGTCTGGGGCACTGGCAAGCACAGTCTGATATAAAGCACACAGAATGCTGTGTGATTGTTAGCGCTGGAAAGTTGAGCTGTTAGAGGTATGCTGAAGGAAGGAGGATGGTGAGGATTCAGTGAAGTCACCTTTTTAAGTAAGAGCCATTAGAGTTGAAGACATTTCCCTTCTCACCTGTTTTATCATAGTTGCAGTTATTGGCTGGAATATTTTTGCTGTCTGTCCCCAGGGTTGATTTCCCTCTGGAATATTTTCAGGAGAATGCCCTTGGCTGCAGAACACTTTTCTGTCTAACTCCAGTATTTCTAAGTCATTTCCTTCCTTGTATCTCACTTGCACTCTTCCACCATGTGGCTTTGGTGACTCTTCAGATGCAGTGCAAGAGGCATATGTTTTATCTGGGCTCTTCACACAGAATCATAGAATATCAGGACCTGAGGAGGTCATCTGAATGTGGATTTAGTGGACTTGTCCCCTCTCACCCAATACACAGTATTATTGTTATTTAGCATTTATATTGCAGTAGCGCCTAAAGTTCACAGCCAGGTAAGGCCCTTATTGTGCTAGGTGCTGTACAAACACAGTAAATTATTGTCCACCTGCCCCAAAGAGCTTACAATATAAGCACAATATCATTAGTGTCATTCTCATTTCTCCTCTCTAATAACTATTTAGCCTCTGCCACAGGGGTGGCCAACCTGTGGCTCCAGAGCCGCATGCGGCTCTTCAGACGTTAATACGCAGCTCCTTGTATAGGCACCGACTCCGGGGCTGGAGCTACAAGCGCCAACTTTCCAGTGGGCCGGGGGGTGCTCACTGCTCAACCCCTGGCTCTGCCACAGGCCCTGACCCCACTCCACCCCTTTCCGCCCCCTCCCCTGAGCCTGCCGTGCCCTCGCTCCTCCCCCACCCCCTCCCCCCAGAGCCTCCTGCATGCCATGAAAGAGCTGATCAGGAGGTGCAGGGAGAGAAAGAGGGGGCAGGGCTGCTGGTGGGTGGGAGGCGCTGGGAGCAGGGAGCTGATGGGGGGCTGCTGACGTATTACTGTGGCTCTTTGGCAATGTACATTGGTGAATTCTGGCTCCTTCTCAGGCTCAGGTTCGCCACCCCTGCTCTAGCATTTTCCATGGGAATGTGTCTGTGTGATTCCTGATGGTCAAGGACAGTCATGTGGCTAAATCCTCTGAGAGCCACTTGGAAGTTGTACATGGCTCATCTTTTCCCATAACAAGGGAAGCACTGGATTTGCCATCTCTTGAAATCTTCAGAACAAGACTGGTGATGCCTTTCTGGAAGATATGCGTTAGTCATGATGAACTTCTATGGCCTGAGTTAAGCAGGGGGTCAGACGAGATGATCTAATGATCCCTTCTGGTCTTAAAACCCATTAATCTATTTTATCTTTTGAATGGGAAACTATTTAGGGCCAAACTGTGCCTTTAAGCAATGGCCCCATTGCCAGAGGATAAGGAGTGTCCCATGCTAGCAGAAACTCCAGGACAAAGTCTCCCAGAATTCTACCTGGGGATCTGCAACAGAGTATGCTTTGTCTCTAACACCTTTGAAAGAGAGCCTTGCACATGCACTGCACTTACAGTTCCGCCCTACTGGACAGCAAAGATCTTAATCTCACCCTGCCCCACTCCATC
The DNA here is from genome assembly GCF_965140295.1 of Lepidochelys olivacea. Taxonomy (NCBI): domain Eukaryota; kingdom Metazoa; phylum Chordata; order Testudines; family Cheloniidae; genus Lepidochelys; species Lepidochelys olivacea. Next base: position 19,952,559 of record NC_140412.1, on the reverse strand, counting down.
CAGTCTGCGGGTTCTATCACAGCTGCTGACACTAGACTCATGGAGGAAGCACCAGCAGGAAGAGTATTGTGCCCAAACACTATACAAGGTCACAAGGAGAGGAAAGGCCCTTTGGTGTCCCCACACCAGTATGGTCACAACCTAGACCTTATAGTCATTGCTGTTAGAGTTGCATTTTGCAATAATTCCTAAACCAAGCGATAAACTGAAGCTAGACTCCATGAAATGACTCACTGATGTCCACAAGCCTTTGGAAAAGACTTGAGCAGGAACAGATGCTTATTATGGGGCTCGTGCCACCAAAGGTTATTTAAAAGAGCCAAAAATATGAAAAGTAAGTCACCACATCAGTTAGCTCTTCTGAGCTCTTGCAAAGGTTGGGGTGGGAGCTTGAAAACGTTTGCTTGTGCTGAACATGACAATCCTGAGCCCCCAGTCTGGGGGGAAGCGCTAACCGAATTCAGGAATAAGTCTGCTTCCTTTCAGATTTTAATGCATTCCTGCTGAATTCAGATGTACAGCAAACAGGATTTAATCGGAAGTGTTGCTAGGATTAATTTGTCAGTCTTAGAAGTGCTAAATCTCAGTCAGCACTAAAGATCAGCTCCTGCCAAGGTTTCTTTCTTTTTTTTTTTTCACACAGTAAACTCCTACCAGATACAGCAGTCATAAATAGATCTGTTGCTTTCTAAGAATATAGTACAGTGTGTGCCTGCTAGGCAACTTGCCTAGAAATTCTTTTCCAGTGAAATACTGGAAAAGACCATTTCATTTTCTCTGCACCCAATTCCTAGAGCAATGGTGGCACTGGGGCACTGTCGGAGTAACTCAAAAGGAAGGCATCAGATGTCCATAAAACCCATGCCCTTAATGAGAAGCTTGTTCCTGGGAATTTGCCCCAGTAGCAAATTCTAAAGTCAAATTGGGAGACTGTCTGATTACTTAGGCTATGTCTACACTAGACACCTTATAGCAGCACAGCTGTACAATCTTCGTGTAGCCGCTCTATGCCAATGAGAGAGAGCTCTCCCATCAACATAATTAAACCAGCCCCAATGAGCAGATGGCATGGAGCTTATATAGTGGCCCTGTGTCAACCTTTTGTTCCCCAGTGTGTCTGGGAAAGGACACTTTAACTATCCATGGCAAATACAACAGATCCTCTGGGCAATGGCCAGCCAGGCATGCATTAGAGCTGCATTCAGACTCCTTTAACTTATGGTAGGGAGCAGACAGGCCACTTTTGCTTCCTTCCATCCTGAGCTGCAGCCAGTGCAGCTCAAATTCTGGACCATGAACTTTGTCCTCCAAGTAAAGTTTGCATAGTGACTGACGGTTGATGGGAGGGAAGGAGCAATGGCATTTCCCCATTGGTATTTGAGCAGAATAAATACATACTGGCCAACAAGTGACAATAATTCATACAAAACACCCAAGCTGGAGACTGCCCAGTTTACAATTTTGCAATTTTATTGCTAAAGCCCTCTTCAGTTGGTGCATTATCTTGGCTTTCTGTCATGGTCTAGCCAACTAGTATTAATGCAATACTTGCGAATTATGCAATGCGGTGTCAAGTTCAATACTCAATACCAGCCAGCAACCTACTACAAGCCATGAAAAATACAGCTCTTAATTCAAGGGGAAGGCCTTGTCCCCTCAGACATCACAGAGTAAAGCCACATCCCTCAGTTGCTAGTGTCAATATGGCAGAGCAAGCAGAGGGACTAGATACGCTCTGCTGTGTCACCAATGCTGATCAGTGGGCAAAAGGCATATGGCATTTGCATAACTCCAGGGCAACAGGCAAACTTGCACTAAAGCCTTTGATTTAATAGCAGGCTGGGTTTTTTAAGCAGCCAATTGTCAGCCATTATGTGATGGAGCGTTCTTCTTATTAAACCAACACAGTAGCCTTTCAGTCTCTAGATACACATTGCCTGATTAAGTACATCTGGATGACAGGTCCATCCTGGGCTCTGATCCTGCATTACTTTGCACATCTAAAATTCCTACTGAAGTTCATGGGGGTCTAGAATATGTAAGAAGAGCAGGATAAGGGTCCTGGTGGTTTAATTCACAAGGAGGCTGCCATTTGGAGAGAGTAGCATCACTAGAAGAAGGTGAGCCTCACGATTAAGGCACTGGATTGGAGACCAGCTCAGCTGGATTCAGTTCCCAGCTCTTTCATGGACTTCCTGTGTGTCCCTGGGCTAGTCACTTAATCTCTGTGCCGCAGCTCCCCTGCTGTAAAATAGAGCTAACGTTATATTTTTTCCCCACCCTTTGTCTATTTAGATGATATGCACTTTGGAGCAGTGTCTATGCAGTTTCTAGTACAATGGTGTATGAAAGCAGCACCCGAATAAAATAATGGTATTTGGGCTGAGGGGGACTGTCAGTGTGTCATCTGCTTCCCTTCCCAGCATCACAGTGGGATTTATTCTGTTATTCCCAAATAAGGGTGGAGTCTAGCCTAGAATCTCTCTAATAATTGTAACTCCACAGCAGCTTGTTCCATTGCCTGATAATACTAGGAGCTAAAACAGTTCTCCTAATATTTAACCCACATTTTCTTTTGTGCAGCTTAAAACAATTTCTGCTGCTTCTGTCCTATCTCACTAATGAGAATAACCAGTCCCTGCTCTCTTTATCGCATCACTTCGTGTATGTACAGACAGCTATTATGTCTTCCTTCAGTCTTTCTGCACACTGAACATGCCCATCTTTCTCAACGGCCTCTCATCAGTCTGATTTTTCCACATCTTTTCTCGTTTTTGTTGCTCTCCTCTGAGCTCTCTCCAATTTATAAATGTCTCTCCTTCTAGAGCAGTGTCCAAAACTAAATGCAGCATTCCAACGACTTTAACCAGTGCCAACTAGAGCAGAAGAATGACCCTGCTTGTTTTACATCTGACACACTCCCTTATTTATATAATCTAGAAGAACATATTGAAAAGAGTCAAAGCACTAAATATGTAGAGATTGGCTGGATGACAGCTAAGAGGGATATAAATGTGTCTCAGCCTTTGAAAGGTGTAAACACCAAGAAGTGAAGGGAATTGTTTATGTTGGTTCAAGAGGGTGAGGCTAAGAATAATGGGATGAAATGAAAACATAGGCTGGATAGCAGGAAAAATATTGTAATAGTTTAGACTGTGGAAATATCTCCCCAGGGAAGCAGTGGAGGCTCCATACTTTAAGTCGTTTAAAACTAGACTAGACATAGCCAGGCAAACTGTACAGAAAGCCGAGTGAACATACTATAAGGGTAGGAACTAGACGGACTGACAGATCGGGGCTTTCTTAGGTTTCTGTTATTCTCTGAACGCGTGACTAGAGCTAGGCCAGTTTTTGGCTTGGTAGCTGTTCCAGAAAAATTGAAAAGAGAATTTGGTTCAGGTCTAACCGAATCTGAATTTTTTTGGTGAATCAAACAAGTCTGTATTGGATCTAGAATCGAACAAGTCTGTATTGGATCTATTTCAGCATGAAGCTCATTCTCCCACGTTGCATCTGAGTGCCCTAACCACTGGGCTGAAGGCTAGAGTACTAGCCCCGTTTTCTCCTCCTCTGACCGTTTTGGGAATGCCCAAAACTATTCATGTCAAATTCGTGAATGGTTTCAAGTCGACCAAAGCTGCATTTTTCATCAAATAAATTATTCATTCAAAAAGTTTCACCCAGCTGTGCTCATGAGCAACATACCCATCCCATTCTCATACCAATAAACACCACTGTCTCACCCCACCATCAAGCACTCTGTGTCTATCACCTCGGTCACTGAAAAGCTACTAGAGGAATGCGCCGGAGAATTTCTGAACATGTTATTGGAAGCTTTGTTTTTTGCATCCCCTCCACCAGTAAAGCCTCAGACCTCATCTACACTAGTTAGCCCTGACCAGCCACTGGGCAATGCTACTACTTGCACCAGAGGAGATTATCTCTGCTTACAACCTCTGCCCCTGCAAACAGCAACATCCCCTCATGTCTCCACCCCACCATGCGGGGCTGGGTGACAAGGCAGTCAGGCGGCAGGGCAGCCCCGACCCTGGACCCTGCGTTGTGAGGCCCTGCGGCAGCCCCACCCAAACCCCGGACCTCACCGCACAGCAGCTCTGACCCCAATCCCCACTTTGTGGGGCTGGGCAGCAGCCCCGGACCTTGACCCCCGCTGTGTGGGGCAAGGCAGCAGCCCCGGACCCTGACCCCTGCTGTGTGGGGCTAGTGGCAGACCCGGCCCTAGATCCTGACACCACTGGGTGGGGCCAGGTGGCAGCCCCGACCCTAGACCCCGCCATACCTAGAAGCTGGGCAGCCCGGACCCTGCTGCATCGAGCAGCTGGGACCCCGGACCCGCTATGAGAGCCGGGTGGTCTTTAGCACATTGCTGGGCTGCAGCTGTATGCTAATTGGGCCACATGCAGCCCGAAGCCTGCAGGTTGAGAACCACTGATCTACACTAAAGCAATGGTTCTCAGCCTTTCCAGACTACTATACCCCTTTCAAGAGTCTAATTTGTCTTGCATACCCCAAGTTTCACCTCATTAAAAACTCAGGCTTTGTCTTCAGCCCCGTATGGTGGGGTTCAGGGTTCTGCTTTCTGCCCTGGGCCCCAGCAAGTCTAACACTGGCCCTGGTGACCCCATTAAAACAAACTTGCCCATAGTTTGAGACCCACTGATTTATTGTCTATAGAACAGTATAAACAAGTCATTGTCTGTATGAAATTTTAGTTTGTACTCACTTCACTAGTGCTTTTTATGTAGCCTGTTGTAAAACTTGGCAAAAATCGAGATGAGTTGATATATCCCCTGGAAGACCTCTGCGCACCCCTACGGGTACATGTACCCCTGGTTGAGAACCACTGCACTACGGGATGCACTGGGGCGCAGCTACACTGATGGCTGGTCACCCACTATTCTAATCAGGGCAAATCCCCAGTCTAAACAAACTCTTCCTTCCCATGGGCCAAATTGTTCTTCCACTCACATGTGTTTTATTCTGGTGTAAATCCTTTGGCTTCACTGGAGTTATTTATGATTTACATCAGTGGAAATGAGAGCAGAATCAGATCCTCAAACCGTAAAAGAGAGTTTTGCTTGATTAAGGACTGCAGAATTTGGTCACACTAGTCTAACTACAAAGAGATCAGAGGGGGAAGAAAATTGTAACAACTCCAGAAAAGCTATTTCTACATGTTGTGATGACTATAAGGTCCAATATCTTGGGACCTTCCAAAACTAGAAGTGAGTGCTGTGTGTACCCCTGGGGAGTTGAGAATCTTCCCCTTTCCACTGGTATCAAGTTGCTATTTCTAGCTCTGCAAGGTCATGAAACATCAGACCTTTAACTTCTGACTGGTCCAGGACAGAATATTGCCTGTCCTGGGCCTAGGGCCAGTCAGATTTGGGCGGGAGAAAGGGGATAGGGGCATCCAAATTTGAGGGAAAGAAGAGACTCCAGACTCCATCACTCCAATAGGCTGATCTTGAAAAATGACAGTTCTTTGGAGCTGATCAAGGAGTCAGATTGTAGAACTGGTCCCAGAAGAAATGACTCAGGCTTATATGCACTAAAAAAATTCAGTTGTGCATTTATTATTATTAATTATTATTATTTATTATTATTGTTTTGTATTAACATAGCATTTAGGATCCCAATCGTGGGCCATTGTGCTAGGCACTGTACAAACACAGAAGAAAAAGACACTGTCTACAATCTAAGAGAAAGTATTGGTCAGCATGGCAGGCTGTGGTCTCAGTACACCAACGACTCAACCAATGTTCCCTCTAATTTTTGACAGGCCGTGTGCGCAAAAAATTTCTTCTGTGCAAATTGTTGTGCTTCTGTGCAAATTTTTGTGTGCATGGTGTTTCGCCGTGTGCACGGGGTTTAGGATCTGTGTGCGTGCGCACCCACGCACAGCTTAGAGGGAACAGTGGACTCAACCATTGTCAACGTTTTGTAGGCATCACAGCAAAGGAAGTTCTAAGGAGGAATCAGAACAAAAACATGACCTTGAGGAGCTATGTAAACGAGCATGAGGATCAACACAGTTTAGCACTGTGTAGACTGGAGGGTCATGTTAAATATTGTATTAGCTGGTTATGAGCAAACTGTCCTGGAACCACAGGATTACTCACAACTCCCACTCCCAAGCAGCTACTATGATATAATAGAGGAACAGAAGCAGACAGGGAGAGTCTATAATAAACTAGTTCCCGCTCTTGTGTAATAGGTTAAGAGTCAGCCCTTCAGCAGAACTCCTGTGACTAGCGGAAAATGTTCTCCTTGTAAGAACTGACCTGCATGTGATACGAAGAGCCAGAGGAGGAGCCCTGAATGTCTTTACTGCATCTACGTATGATGCATGCCACTGGCAGAACTCTCTGTGGAGATGTCTGGCTTTACTACCATCATCTCTTGCACGGCTTGGCATCACATAGGCGGCAGAGCATAGGGAAGGAAGCCAGCAAAAACGGTGATTCATTTTTGTAAGGGCCAAAGGAACTTTCTACAACTATTCTTGGAGCAATGTGCTAGAGAATGTCGACACAAAACTGCCAGAGAAAGAATAAAGGGAAGAGCTGGAAATGTTTTGTATGTTACATAGCAAAATGATTCCAAAGAATCACAAAATGCTCTACCCACAAGATCCCTTGGCTGGCAGCTATATACTCTGCAATCTTCCTTTAGAGAAGGCACCGCACATTATGTTATGTGCCATCCTACATACTGTTCCAGCCTCAGAGTTAAGAAAAAGAGGAAGCAGAACTTATAAGGGCTTTTGGCTGATTTTTTAAAAAATGGAAATATATATGTAGGAGTTTGTTTTGTAGCTTATTAGTAAGTGCTTCTGCCAATGTCTCCACATTTGAAGGTTCTTTTCAGCTCACCAAAACTGCTCAATTAACATCACTCTATAGCAAAAACAGGCTACATTATCTTCAGATCTACTATGAGGAGTAGTATGTCCCAATCCAGTTTGACTTTAGTCCCAAACCTTCAGATAATGAGCTCCTCATCTCCTATTGATGCTGGTCAGAATCAGGACCTTGTATCTCCTATTGCACTGTCACCCGAGAAACATAATGCTTTTTATAACCATTAATTACTGAAGTCTCTAATAACCTGGTAAGGCAGGTAACATTTGTTATCCTCATTTTTCCAATAGGGAAGCTGAGGCACAGAGAGGTTACGAGCTAAGGTCACAACAAGACAGCCACAGAGCTAACAACAGAACCCAAAAGTCTCTGCTCTGAGTCTTCTGTTCTAACCAAAAGCCTTGGAAAGTCTCCTGCTGGAAGTGTGGAAGAATAACAGAGTACGGAGCAAGTCATGGGAGAATTTTATATCACCTTTGCACAAGGGTAAATGACTACACAGGGTGGGAGTGTGATGCCCACCAGAAAAATGTGGGTCTTTGTCTCTCTCTAGTGCCTGGTCCTCATAACAAATAAGAGTCTTCTACATCTGCATGCTAAAGGAATTAATCCTTTAGCTTGGGCAGCAAGCACTTGTGTTTTTAGCACTAAAGGCCCTGGAATTCAAATCCCTCTTATGACCTAGGCAGGGTCAGTTACATAAGGTAGTGAAGAATCATGCCCAGAAAGTGGAAAAAAATCCAAAGGACATTCCAGACTGCAAGCATTCACTATGAAAGGTAGGTGCTGAATTATCACACATTAGGCTGTTGTGCTTTCTAATGAATAATTCACCCTATTTGAGGTTCCTACATCTACCTGACCTTTGGATTGAGAGGTGGTTTCCATTCACCTAAACAATTAAGAAACCCTTTTCTTTGACTGATGTGGAAACCATGTACTGGGGTGACTCCTCACACTGTTCCCTCATTAATGAAGGAATTTCACCGGTCTGTGAAACCCACAGCAAGCGACACTCTTTTAACCAGCTCAGACAGGTTACAAATTCTACCTAAATTGTTTCACCTGAAATTCTGCAGCTGAAGACTTTATTCACTTATAGTCTCTTGAGATTAATAATAGCTGATCAAATAAGAATAGTTAAGGACAAAATACAAAGTGATGGGAGTACTTCTGGTCACAGGAAAAGGAAATACAAATTGTTTTGTTTTAATTTATGGTTCTAATCCCCCCACAGATTTTGCTGTGGCATGGATCATACTATACAATTCACAGCAGAACTGGGCCCGAGGCCCAGAGTTCTGGATCTGAACTTCCCCAAAATTCAGATCTGGGACGTTGGTTTGGTAAACTTCAAATCTGGTTGTGAAGTTCCACAGCGTTTCAGATTTAGGCTTTTATTCAGGCCCATTTCTAGTGTGTGAGTAAATGAGGACTGGTGAGCTGGACTGAAGAGTCTCATGATATCTGGTTTCAGAGTAGCAGTCGTGTTAGTCTGTATTCACAAAAAGAAAAGGAGTACTTGTGGCACCTTAGAGACTAACCAATTTACTAGACCATAAGCTTTCGTGAGCTACCACTCACTTCATCGGATGCATTCAGTGGAAAATACAGTGTGGAGATTTATATACATAGAGAACATGAAACAATGGGTGTTTATAAATGTATATAATGTATATAAATCTCCCCACTGTATTTTCCAGTGAATGCATCCGATGAAGTGAGCTGTAGCTCACGAAAGCTTATGCTCAAATAAGTTTGTTAGTCTCTAAGGTGCCACAAGTCCTCCTTTTCTTTTTATGATATCTGGTGTTTACTTCAAGCCCTATCTCCTGGAGTCAAGTTATTCAGCTTTCATGTCATTAAAAAGTAAGGTTCTAGCCCTCATGGTTGTGGAAAAGAGCCTGAAAGTGTGACCCTAAATTCCTCAGGCAGCAAATAAAAAAGAGCCTAAAATGTATTTTTTTTTTTTTAAATCTCATGGTTTTGGGAGGGCCTGACTCATGGTTTTTTTAATGTTTGAGGATGGCAGTACTGGATACATACAGGTATCAATTCATCGTGATCTTTCTTCTCTCTGCAATGCAACAGCAACAAAACGGCAGCTTCTCCTGCTCTGATGCTGCACTGCTAGGAACTTTGTGCAGCCATTTATAGGCGTGCAAAGAGGGTGTAAAATGATACCACAACAAAACAGTAGTGGTGTAAATCACTGTTCAAGGTGCAGGGCCATGGAGAGGCAGCTCATCTGTCTCTTACTCTCTCATGATCAATAAGACTCTGATCCAAATTCCACAGAAGTTAAATGAAGAAACCTCCATTGACTGGAATGGTCTTTGGAGCAGAGTCTAAGCGTATGTCTAAACTGCAGCTGCCATGGCAGCAAAGCTAGAGCATGGGAGCTGTGCTGCTGTAGCATAGAGGCTGCCTGTAGCCATACAAGGGTTTTTTTCCCTGCACTGTAGTAAATCCACCTCTCTGAGGGGCAGCAACTAGGCCAACCTGTCTGTTGACTTAGCTATGTCTACCCCGGTGCGTAGGTTGGCCTAACTACACTGCTCAGGGTGCAAAAATTTTCACAAGACTGAGCAATGTCCCTGACCCGGATGCACAAGTCCCCCGAGCAGACCCCAGGTGGGATCCAAATGATCATGGGGCTATGACCCGCCTTACCTCCTATAAGGAGTTGCTTTTACATGGACTCCGTCACTCGGCTGTCCGACATAATAATTGGGCAAAGCCATATGAAGTAATGCAGGATTTAAAAGAAAGCCCAGGGGCCTTTCTACAGCATATTCGGGACACCATTCGACAGAACACTAATGCAGACCCCGATGATCAGGCAACTGAGTCAATTATTAAGGGAATTTTTACGAGCAGAGCAGCCCCTGATATTAAGAGAAAGTTACAAAAAAAGGAGGATTTAATGGGTATGACCATGGCACAAATCTTAGAGACTGCAAACCGAGCTTATAGTCTGAGAGAGACATAGAAGGAGAGAAAGCAAGTGAGATTGATGGTAACAGCGGTACAGGCCAGCACTAAGAGAAGTGGCCGGGGAGGAAGGGGCCGTGGACGCGACCGTCCGGGCCCGCAGGAGAGATGACTGGGTTGCAACCAGTGTGCCCTGTGTCGACAGGAGGGACACTGGAAAAATGAGTGCCCAAAGAGGAAAGAAAAGGGGGGTGCCCCTATGATGGCGATGGCGGAGCAGGAATAGGGGTGTCAGGGGAGACGGACCACCCTACCCCCAGAACCCCGAGTAAAGATGCAGGTGGGAAGCTCAGAAATAGATTTTTTAGTGGACTCTGGAACGGCCCGAACTGCCGTAAATCAGCCTCTTCAGTTGCCAGTAGCAGATTCCCTTACTGTGGTGGGAGCCACAGGCAGGAACACCAAGTGCCCAGTGTATGCCCCAGCGGAATGCGCTTTGGGAAACAGGACTATATGCCACAAGCTGGTATACCTCCCTGAGTGTCCAACACCTCTGCTGGGACAGGATTTGCTTTGTCGCCTAGGTGCCACCCTGCATTTTACTGAGGACGAAATAACCCTTACCTTACCCCCTGAGAATGCATGGATCATGACCCTTGCAGTTGAGCCCTCAGCCATGCAAGCCCCAGAATGGAGCCCGTGGGAAGACCAGGTGTACCCCTCATGTAGCATCAGGGATTCCAGGAAAGGCCACCCACCAGACCCCCATTACTATTCAGCTCATAAGGGAAAGGCCCAGTGCAAGTAAAACAGTATCCAATCAAGAGGGAAGCCAGAGAAGGTTTACAGGAAACTATAGATCGATTCCTAATGTATGGTATTCTCCGGGAATGTCAGTCAGCCTGGAACACTCCCATTCTACCCGTACAGAAGCCTGATGGCACGTATCGGCTGGTACAGGACCTAAGGGAAGTCAATGAACGGGTTAAGACTCTGCACCCTCTTGTCCCTAACCCATACACCTTATTGGCTTCTATAGGGGGACAGTATACCCATTTTTCAGACCTTGATCTGAAAGATGCTTTCTTTACCATCCCAGTTGCCACCCTGTCACAGGAGATCTTCTCCTTCGAGTGGGAGGACCGAAAATGAGTTAAAAAGCAACTTTGCTGGACAGTGTTGGCCCAGGGATTTAAAAACTCCCCCACTCTCTTTGGCCAGGCTCTGGCCAGGGACCTACAGGAGTGGGATAATGAGGAGGCCCTCCTTCTGCAGTATGTAGATGATTTGTTAATTGCCACTGTGGGCCAAACACCCTGCCTTAAAGCCACCGTGAGCCTCCTGAATTTTATTGGACTCCGGGGATATCGGGTAGCACGGAGTAAGGCTCAAATTGCCCTCCCAGAGGTACGGTACCTCGGGTTTCACATACGGCAAGGGGAGCGTCAGCTTTCAAGCGAAAGAAAGGAAGCTATCTGTCAAGTTCCTACCCCAAGTAACCGTAAGCGGCTCAGGGCATTTCTGGGTATGGCAGGCTTTTGCAGGATATGGATCCCAGAGTTTGGACTGTGGGCTAAACCCCTGTACGACTGTGTAAAAGGAGCAGATCATGACGTCTTCTATTGGACCCCAGAGGCTGACAGGGCATTTAAAATCCTGAAAAGAAAATTGATGGAAGCCCCGGCTCTGGGCCTGCCGGATCTCTCTAAGCCGTTTCAGTTGTATGTACATGAACGAAGGGGGGTGGCCCTAAGAGTGCTTACACAGCTGTTAGGAGCATGGAGATGTCCCGTGGCTTATTTTTCTAAGCAATTGGATCAGGTTGCAAAGGGTTGGCCGGCATGTTTACGGGCGGTCGCAGCTACTGCCCTATTGCTTGAGGAAGCCGAGAAGCTAACATTGGGAGGGGTTATGCAAATCTATACTCCCCATATGGTCCGAGCCTTATTGGATGCAAAGGGAGGGCTTTGGCTCACCCAGGCTCGGATTGCTCAGTACCAGGCTAAGCTGTTAGAGAACTCTGAAGTCACCCTACAGCCTTGTCCCTCCCTTAACCCAGCCACTCTCTTGCCAGAAACAGAGGAACAGAAACATGACTGTTTAGAGATCATACATGCCCAGTACTCCAGCCGTCCGGATTTAAAGGATGTACCCCTCCCAAATGCAGATTATGAGTGGTACACTGATGGTAGCAGTACTGTAATAGATGGGCAAAGGAGGGCGGGTTATGCTGTTGTGACCCTCCATGACACCGTGGAAGCTGAAGGTTTGCCTGCTGGGACCTCTGCCCAGCTTGCCGAACTGATAGCCCTGACCCGTGCACTTGAACTGTCAAAAGGAAAGCAGGTCAACATTTTTACTGATTCAAAGTATGCTTTTGGTGTGCTGCATGCTCATGCTGGCCTATGGAAGCAAAGGGGAATGCTGACAGCCCAAGGCTCTCCAGTCAAGTATGGGCCCCAAATCCTCCGGCTCCTAGAAGCCGTACAACTCCCCTCGGAAGTGGCGGTGGTACACTGTAAAGCCCATCAAAGGGAGGATCAAGATGTGGCCAGAGGTAACACCTGGGCAGATAGAGAGGCTAAGCATGCTGCCACCCTGCCATCCCCTCAGACTGAGAACGCCCATATGCATGCCCTTATCCCATCAGTAGGAGAGCTTCCAACCCCTCAGTATTCTGGGGAGGAGAGACAGCTAACTGACAAACTTTGTCTCCGGGAAAAGGAGGGATGGCTCCATTCCCCAGGGAAGGGAAGGTCCTCCTACCAAAGGGCCTAATCCGGCCATTGCTGCAGAAACTACATCAAACCACTCATGCTGGCAGGGAAGCACTTATCCAACTAATGGGAAAATACTTTATCACTTCCGGACTCCGACCCCTGGCTGCCCAGGTACAAGCGGACTGCTTAGTCTGCCAAAAGAATAACCCCCGACCGGGACATCCTGTGCCACCAGCTGCCCTAGAACCCACTCTGGGCCCTGGACAAGTGTGGCAAATAGACTTTACTGAGTTTCCCCGGACCCAAGGGTTCAAATATCTCCTTGTTATAGTGGATCGGTTCAGCGGATGGCCAGAAGCCTTCCCATGCCGTAACTGCACTGCCAGGACAGTGGCCCTCAAGTTTGTTAAAGAGATCATTCCTCGCTTTGGACTCCCCCTGTGGATGGAATCTGACAACGGGACACACTTCAGGTCAAAAATCATTCAAAGCATCTCACATGCCTTACAGATCCCCTGGAAACTCCATACACCCTGGAGACCGCAAGCCAGTGGGGTAGTGGAGCGTACCAATCAGACCCTTAAACGGCATCTCTCAAAAGTGTGCCAAGAAGCCTCACTGCGATGGCCTGATGCTTTGCCCCTCGTCCTACTCCGTATCCGCGTTCTCCCAAAGGGTAGATTAGGGCTCAGTCCCTTTGAAATTATGCTTGGAAGGGCATGGCCTATGAATGGCACCCCGGTTCTGTCAGAGGAATGGGAGTTGGGTAATGTTTTTTTGTCACAGTATATGTGTTCCCTGTCTGCTGTTCTCTTGTCTTTTCACAGGTATACCAAGGATTCCCAGCCTCTCCCCTTGGACTCTCCCGTCCACTCCTTACAGCCCGGTGACTCTGTGCTTGTTCGCACCTGGAAAGACGAGCCTCTCCAGGAAAAGTGGATAGGACCCTATACCATCCTGCTGATCTCCCATACAGCGGCAAAGATCGAGGGACACAAGAACTGGATCCATCACTCTTGTCTGAAGGCAGTACCTGCCCCCTCGTCAGCAGAACAGTGGACCGTCCAACCTGCTGACTCCTCATCTAGTGACGATCTCGGGCTAAAGATACGATTTAAAAGACACAAATAGCGGGCACCTTAATGCTAAAATGGGCCCACCCAGGTACTGGAGACCCTGGGTTGGGAAGGCTCTGGTGATAATTAATTGGGTAACATTGTTATTCTCTGTATTGGTATTTCCAAACTGTGCATATCGGGAGCATAACTCCTTTGTTTTGCTTGCGCACCATGTTGCTAATTTAACAAACCAGACTGATTGCTGGGTATGTGCTCCAACTCCACTATCCCCCAAAACGGGAATGCCCCTTGATATGCTGCCCTTGACCCTAGCAGAATTAGCCACCACCAAAGAGCAGGAAAGAACGGACTCACCGTTCTGGAATAAGACCTCTTTACAGCAAGCCACCTATCAGGACCAGGAGTATTCAGTTGCAGTACTCACTGAGGGAGTGTTATGTTTTACCCGAAACCAAACTGATCACTATGGGCGTCCTGTGGGAAAAAGCTCCTGTGTTATTACACAGTGGGCTGATGGGTATTGGATAAAGACCAACAGAGGAGGCCAACAGTGTGGGTGTAATGGTTCCTCCCCTTTTAGGGAAACTCTTACAAATAATCTTACCACAAAAAAGGGGTTTGGAAATGTAACTTGCCGTCCAGTTAACATCTCCAATGTAGCAAGCCAAAGGTGGGTTTGTAGTGGTCCCTATGCCGAGTGTAATTTGAACGGCACAATTAGAAATGCCTCCACTTGTACCCAATCAGGAGGATGGGATGCCCCCCTAGGGGCATATGAACTGTTTGGAAAAGCAGCCTTAAATATCCCAGGAATCCCCTTAAGAAACAGTCCTTACTGGGCCCTACAGGGTCACTATTTTGTATGTGGCCGAAAGGCTTACAAGGTGCTGCCAGCCAACTGGACAGGTAGCTGTTATATAGCTCATGGAGTTCCTCATCTTTCCATAACTGCCACACTGCTCAAAGGAAAGATTAGAAATGCCCGAGACTCCTCTGTTGAGTCACGAGAAAAGACCCTGCGGCGACTGACTACAGCATTGGAGAGCAATATGAAGAATTCCCTCACAACCAAGAAGCTGTAGGGTGCTCTGTACTGGGAATAGCGCCACTGGTTTCCGGGCCAGCCATGGCATGCATAGGCCGCTATACTGTAAGGCTGCAGATGGTACTTGAGAAAGTGGCCTTAGAGTTAGAGGACTCGGTTAGTGATTTAGGGTCAGCAGTAAAAACATTAAATAAAGAGGTACAGCAGCTCAGGACGTTTTCCCTCCAAAACAGGCTGGCTTTGGACTATCTCTTGGCATCCCAAGGAGGGGTTTGTGCCCTCATCGGGCCCCAATGTTGTGTGTATGTAAATGACAGCAGTTATGAGATCTATGAAAAGGTGGTACAGGCTGAGGCCCATGCCCGAGCCGGAGCACAGGTTGCCTATACTGCCCCAGAGAACGATTGGTTGCAAACCTTGTTTTCAGGCTGGGGTTTGTCGTCTTG
Source organism: Lepidochelys olivacea (assembly GCF_965140295.1). Taxonomy (NCBI): domain Eukaryota; kingdom Metazoa; phylum Chordata; order Testudines; family Cheloniidae; genus Lepidochelys; species Lepidochelys olivacea. Next base: position 19,937,451 of record NC_140412.1, on the reverse strand, counting down.
GCTTGGTGGTTTATTTAGCCGGCTATTGAAACTTCTCTTTCCTGTACTGCTTGTATTACTGGTATTATGCTGTGCAGTATCATGTGTTAGGGCCCTTTTGCAAAAGTTAGTAAGTCACTCTCTTCAGGGCTATCACAAAGTGCTTATGCAAAGTCCTATTGTAAAGAAATAAGTAGCCCAAGTGAGAAAACTCAGAGCCAAGGTTGTTGAGTGTTCTCAAAGGGGGGAGTTGTTGGGGACACTGGAGCATGGCCACTAGGTAACTCGAGGGGATGGAAGATCACGAGTGTCGATGAAGCCCCTTCGCACTAGGCCCAGGTGTCCTTGGCCCCCCTTCCCGCCTGGAGGCACTGGCAGCAGCTCTGCATACTAGGCCCAAGTGTCCTTGGCCCCCCCGCCTGGAGGCACACACAGCAGTTATGCTGAGAATCTGCAACAATATGTTGCAGAGTCAGACTGCATGAAACTAAGCAAGGCCACACAGGGGAGATATGGAAGAACAATGCTGAATAAAGCAGCTTTATGTATAGTTTAACAAACGATACAGAGAACCAGGGAACTAGCTGGGAACTGGATTGGCTGGCTATATGGATACTTGGGGCAGCTTGCTATTGGATAAGTATGCTGGGAAAAAGGATGTATAAAAGCCTGTGTAACTTCCTGCTCTGTGTACAGGATTTGAGATTCAAATCTCCCTGTACCTATTTGAAGCTTCAAATAAACTTTCCTGCTTCTCCACCCCGTTGTGATTATTGGGTGTAGCACACCGGGTAACGAACCAACTTCAGCTGTTGTTTAGCCTCTTGGCACTGGGTGCCGGCAACACTTCCTTGAAGTACTTCCCCAGACAGAGGCACTTTCAGAATTACTGCAGCTGAGGGGCAGAGCAGGGGCAGACTGCACAGATAAATACTGTTGGCTTGTCCCAGTGACCAGAGTTGCATAGACTATTCCCTCCAAATGGCCAGTCTTTCTAATATATCGAGTCTGCAAATCAGTCTCTTAGAGTCACGGACTTTAAGACCAGAAGAGATCATCTAGCCTGACCTCCTGTATATCACAGGCCACCAACACCTCCCAGCACCCGCACACGAAACTCAATAACCAAAATTAGACCAAATGATGACTCATGCCTGCCCATACTGGAGGGGCACCATCTAAAGGTGAGGACGCATGATCTCCTCAACGTGTCTCCTTTGCCCAGAGACACCCCCCCACACACCCTGCGCTGCCATGCTCTCTCAGCCCCACGTTACCTGTGGCAGGCCTCTGTCCTTCTCTCCTTGCGCCTCCCCCCACACGTTTGGCAGCTCTCCCTCACAGCCAGGCAGGGAGCAGGATGGAGCCCCTTCTGCCTGAGAGAGCCTGGCTAGGAGGCAGTGGCAGCTCGCTCCCTGCCCAGGCTTGGCTGCCGGGGGAAAGGGGCCAAGCATGCCAGGGAGGGAGGGTGGCTCCGGCTCTCTCTCGGCCCCTGTCCCCAGCAGCCAGGCCCACGCGGGGGGCTGCCTGCTGCTGCCCCAGCTGCCGGGGACAGAGGCCAAGCAAACCAGAGTCCCGTCTTCCCCCCCGGCATGCTCAGCCCCTGTCCCAGGCAGCCGAGCCCGGACAGGGAGAAAGCTGCCACTGCCTCTCAGCCAGGCTCCCTCAGGCAGAAGCAGCTCCATCCTGCTCCCCACCCAGCTGCCAGAGAGAGCAGCTGAATGTGCCAAGCGGGAGGCACAGGAAGAGGAGAACAGCGTCCATCTCCCTCCCCACCCGCAGCAGGCCAATCTGGGGGGCACTTGACCCTCCATGCCCCCTCTACTGAGGCCCTCCTCGCTGTCCACCATCTCTGACAGAAGCATGGAGCCCCCGCCCCACCTCTTCCCACCCCTGCTCCGCCACAGCCCTGCCCCCACTCCACCTTTTCCCCTGAGCTACGTCCCGGGGGACTGCAGCAGGGGGGGGGGGTGCACCATGCACTCAGCTGGCAGTAGGAAGTGGAGCAACCCGGCTCCAGCCCAATCTGCTCCACCGGTTCTCTGGTGAGTGCTGGGAGGCGGTTCCCCTCTGCCCCCCATGTCCCAAGGCTGAGACCCAGGGGAGCAGAGCAGAGCAGAGCGGGCTGGGGCCAGGTCACTCCACTTGCCGCCACACTGTGAGTGCGGGGTCGGGCCTGCCCTGCAATCACCGGGCAGCAGGAAGTGGAGCGATCCAGCCCCAACCCGCTCCACTCTGTCAGCTCGTGCTGGGGAGCGGTTTCCCCCCTGTCTCCCAAGCCCCAAGCCTGCTCCTGCCCCCCACAGACCTTGGGTGCAGCTCCCCCACACTGCGGAGGCCTGGGGCCAGCCCTCCCCACCCCTCCCGTGGGGGGGCTGCATAGGGCACCACAATGTCTAGGGACGGCCCTGTTGCCAGGAGGCTTTGAAGATGGATCAGTCATGTGCTTTGGATGGAAACTGATTCTATCACCAGAGTAGCAATAAGATGGACACCTGAAGGCAAGCGAAAACGAGGCCGCCTGAAAACATGGTGAAGAGCTGTGGAAGCCGACCTGAAAAACCTGGGGCACAACTGGGGAACCATTGAAAGACTTGCCAGAAACAGACAGAAGTGGAGGAGCTTCGTCACTGCCCTAAACGCCAGAGACATAATAGGAACATGATGATGGTGATGATTGTTCTACGGTGCTCTGTGTTCCACCTCAGAGATGGCTGCATTCAGTGGGGCTGATTTTAGTGAAGTACTTGATCCTTTGGAATAAAAGGTGGGATAGAAATGCAAAACACTATGAAAGCTTCCAGTTTCACTGTTTTACTTTCCCACTCTGGGACTGCTAATTCCATTTCTCTTGTGTTTCCACTTCTGCTATGAATACTGAACTCAGGAATTCAGTTACGTCATCAGATGGCAAGAGGAGTTATTTGAAAGCCCCTACCTGAATAATGGTCTACACCAAACCTGGAGATCTGAACAAACCTGAATCTAGAAGAGATCAAAATCTGGATCCAAATTTTGTGGCATGATCTTATAGCTACTCCTCAATAACAAGAACTACCTCCATCACTATCTTTCCACTCTCATCCCTCTGTAGTTTATATTCAATTATCTCTGAGTGTTACGGAACACAACTTTAAAAAAAATACCTTCCGAAACCAAATTGAACCCATATTTGCAGCTCTCTGCCTTTTGCAAATACGGCCTGAGTTTGTTGATGACATCTCACTCCCTGCGAATACTAACCAAATACCTGTCATACCCACATAAATCATTCAAAGCTCAGTCCGAAGTTACCACACTGTCTCTTGGCTAATGTTTCAGCATTAAATGAGCCTTGTGTTTTTTGAACAGACAACGCTCTCATTTAAAAAGGAGCTCCTGCTTTTAAAAGCAGTACCAAGCAATTGAAACAGCCTGCATGAGATAGTTCTGTTACTGTTTTGGGAACTGATATAATCTCAGAATGCAGCTCCAAATCATTTTGATCATTCTATACATATGCATGCACACTACAGCTTCCTGTCATAATCTCATATTCAGCTGTCCTCAGACCAGAATAAATGCCCACAAAGAACTCTGATGTTCTGCCTTTGATTCCTCTGTGCAAGAACTTCATTTTCAACAGGGTTTGGATTCTGTCTCAAACTGTTTGGCACATAATGATCTTTAATCACTACCAGCCACAGCTGCTCTTAGAATGCTTCATTGTATTGCCTGCAACTCTGCAGTTAAAACACGTATGTTATCATAGCCATTTTCTCATTTTCTTCCATTGCAAGAGACAAGGATGGGGACAGGCAGCTCCTTGCTTTGATGTGTGTGTTTTTTTTAAACTGCATGAGAACTATATTTAGTTTCAGTTCACTTGCAGTGTCAGGCTTCCCTGCCGTGGCCCTCTGCCTTTACCTTGGCAGTGTTACAAGAGCCAATTATGGCTTAAAAATCTGGCTGTGGAGAAGCAAAACTGCTGGCCTTTTATTCGTTACTAAACAAGGACCTTCTGTTGTCCACAACACGTGCCTAAAGGGAAGCCATTTAGGGGGCCCTTGTGGAGGCATTTTTGCCGCTCTCCTGTCTGCATTATCCCCTGAAGTTCTCAAGGATCCTAGGCCTTGAGTCTGTTGCCACTGAAGCCAATGAGACTTTCGACATCAGAGCAGAACCAAGCCCCTTCATCGGTCCCTTATGCAGTTGCAGCACATCAAACACAAATCCTGACCTGTTAAACGAGACAAGTGGAGAACTCATTCAAAGTTTAATATGCTGGAAACTCTTCCCTGCACCCTATTTGCTAAATCACAGTGCTCTTCTTGCAGAGGAACACAAATTCGTAGATTTCAAAGCCAGGGACCCTTCTGATCATCTCCTCAGACTTCCTGTATGACAGAGGCCATAGAACTTCCCCAAAGTATTATCAAGAGGTGGCGTAATGTCTCCATATTTCTAAGTGATTGTGAGGGGCTCTTTTCTTGGTTCTTCAGTACCAGTTTATAGTAGATTTTGTGTTATATTAGTTAGCAACAGGCTTCTGGCTAATGCATATCAGCTGTCATCTGCAAAACAAAACATTTTTTTTTCTGACAGTGGATCTGAAGAATATGCTTATTTTAAAGCGGACTGTCTTGTGAATATGTTTAATTGAATTATGCACCTTGTAAAGAAATATTGTCCTATTATTAAAATATACTAAAGCAATATCCAAGAAAAACTCCTGGAGGAAATAATGCAGTGAAAAGCAGACTGTCTGTGCTCTACATCTTTTTTTTAGGCAATGCTTTATGTTTCCCAGAACATAAAGGAGATATTGTCGGTGCACCAAATTTTTAAGAGGCTGCATTTCCAGATCAGAAGAAGGGGATTTGTGGCAGTGTTTCCTCCAATAAAGTATTTTAATTTAATTTTTTTAAAGCTGTGCCTGTATTGATCTAATTGCTACCCAACAGCTATAGCTTGAAATAAAAGGTTTGCTGTTCGCTTGACACACAGTTTATGAAAATGAAACTCACAAGTGAAACTCCTCCACTGCGAAGCTATACAGCATGCAACCAAGGAGCTTTGTTCTGTAAGAGTCAAAAGTACGTCAAAGCTACCTAATGCCAGTCTCATCACATTGGCATTTCACTCAGGCATCTCCAGAGAGCAGAAAAGGAAGAGGAGGAACGCTCTCTTAGAGGTTTACACTGCTGCCCATCACCATACTGTCTGGGCACCTTCAATAAATCGGAGGGAGCGAGGCCCACATCCTCAATGGTATTTAGGAGTTAGGCATCTACATACCTTTGAAGAGCTGGCCCCAGGTCCTCTTCTTTCCCCAGGCCTGGTCTACATGCACAAATTGCATTGATTTAACTAAACTGGGTTTCTAAAACTTCTTTGGTGAATCAGTGCACTCCCCTTGTGTGGACACATTTAAATTGGCTGAAGAGCATCTTATACCGATAAAGCTTAATTTTGATAACCAACTCAATGAAGCTAAATTGATATTAGCCACTAAGGGAGTTGCACTGATTTAACTATATCAATTTAGAAACCAATTCAGTTAAGTTGGACCAGTTTGTGTGTGAAGATAAGCCTCCACTGGGTGTGTACTCTCTCACTTATTTCACTTTGAAGTAAAGGTACTCCTTCCAAAATATCTTTATTGCTTCAATCAGCCACGTCAGATGCCTGTATCTTTAAGAAATACAGTGGGTAGAAGGTGGGGTGTATATACTATTTTTCTTACATACCCTTCACTCTCTCAAACTCGCCCCACTTCTACCATGATAGACACAAGACGTGAATAAACCAAGACGTTTTATCTGGGGGGGGGGGAATTTTGAAGCATTATTTTTCAAATCAAACTCTGAACACATTGGTTGTGGTGCAGTCATGGTATTTACCTCTTCTTATTACTGGGACTCCTAACTTCCCCCTCCTCTCTCCGCTGTTTTGACTGTCCCTTTGTTTTATTGTACATGAGATTAGCTCCCAGTTCTGCAATTGGATCCACTCCTGTGGACTCCTGCCCCACTGAATTCAGCTGAGTTCTGCATTGGTGCAGGGGCTGACACAGCCCGCTGCTGATAATATTGTAGTTAACAACACCAGTTGTACTTTTCTCCCTATCTCTCCGGCTTCAGTTTGCCAAAGGATTAAAAGGGCTCCTCTAAAGGAATCGCGGTACATTTCACAATGCCAAGGTTTGTCAAAGATATAAACTTCCTTTGTTGTGCAAAGTTATGACAGGAAATAACATTGGGACAGATTGATAAGCTTTTTGCATCCACCTGTTGCACATCAACTGTTTGGGAAAGGTGTGTTCTGAGCACAATAAATCAGCTTTTCTTCACCAACGCTTTGTAGCAGAAATATATGGTTCTCTTATAAGTGTATACAAACCTTTAACGCGTTTATAATAAAAGGGTCAAAAAACACACTGATAGGATTTATGCAATATTGCTTCATGTGAGATGCATGATTTTTAAAACTACATCTGTCGCCACTGAAACCGCTTGACACAGAAACATGGGACACAAACTTTATTACTCTTTACATCATGGTTGAATTATCTCCACATACTTCAGTGCAATAATAGACATGCAGCGGAATCAAATCACGTCAGCTGGTCAGAATGAATGTTTGCAAACCGTCCTTTGGTATCTACATAGCATTAGCTCCTGCTGTATCTCACTTGGGATTACGTTTAATCAAAATTCATGTTACTTTTTGCAAGCTGGCAACAGAGGAATGCATTCATATTTCCACTAATTAATTAACAGAAGAATGAATGTGTTAACATTCAGCTCCTGAGACTGAGGTTAGTAACTCACTGAGGGTCATCGTTGCAAATTGCTCAGGTTTCATGGTTACAGTGAGCCCTAAATTACTGCAGGAGATATTTTCTTTTTTGGTGGAGAAGAGGTTACTCTACATTTCTTACTTAGATTTTGAGGGTTCCTGCTACTCCCTGGCCATTTTACCCCTACACCTAATCCTTTGCTAAAACTATTAGACTACACTGGATGTTATACAGGTGGTCAGATTAAATGATCACACTGGTCCCTTCTGGTCTTGGAATCTACAAATCAATCACTGTGTGAAGAAACAACAAGTGCCTTTGCCACCGACCCTGAGGGCTAACAAACCATTAACCATTATAATTTAACATTTCTACAAAGTTTTTTTAATTAAAGGGGTCTCAGATCAGTTTATAAGCATTGATTCAATCTAATGCCTCCTCTATCTAGCACATAAGTATTAGTAGGTCCATTTTAAGGTTAAATCACATAAATGATCTGCAGAATTGAGACTAAAACCCATAAACCCTGATTCCTTGTCCCATGTTACATCCCAGGCACCGTTCCCTCTAAGCTGTGCGCGTGTGTGCGTGCACACAGATCCTAAACCCCGCGCACACGGCGAAGCACCGCGCGCACAAAAATTTGCACAGAAGCACAAAAATTTGCACAAAAGAAATTTTTTGCACACACGGCCTGTCAAAAATTAGAGGGAACATTGATCCCAGGGTAGCTGGGAAAAGTAAATGCCACCTTTGTTTACCATCAACCACTGACAGGCAGTGCATGGCTGTATCCAAGAATCTGGGCCTATGGATATACTGGTGTAAAACTAGTGTGAGATCAGAATCAGACCTCATACCACTTTCCCCTACTACTCCCAGTATAAATTAGCAGGATAAAGCAATGTCTTTTCACAGGTAACAAGGAACTTGCATATATTTATTAACAGATCTTAAATGTAGAAAAGTAAATGTATCATAAGTGACTATTAGCATCCATATATGCAGCCTGCAGAACCAGGGAGCTGGTTCTCTTTCTGTCCGATTTCTTTGGGGCTCTGCGCCAGAAATTGTCTTTACAGGTTTTCTATAAGAGACACAGCCCCTCTCCAAACACAGAGAAAGAGAGACTGGATGGCTCTTAGAGGGGGCTTCAGGACCTTATTAGGAAATTTGGCTCAGCAACAATCTTCAAGGGAGAGGAAAGCTGGAGATTAGAGGAAGCAGAAAACTTTGCTGCCAGTTTGTGGGGTTTTGGATTTTCCCCAAATAATAAACTAGAGATGGGCCTGAACCAGAAATCTGGATCTGACCCCCTCCATGCCATATGGGGGTTTGGGATATGAACCTGGATCCCATTTGACATCTTCTGTCCCTATAAGGGGACTGCCAGAGTCAAACATGCTCCACACCATATGGGGGTTTAGGAGACAAATTAGGATCTGCATAGGCATTGCCTGTCCCTATAATTGGGCTGAACCAAAACCTTGAATACAAACACCCCCATGCTGTTGGAGGATTTGAGATATGAACTTGGATCAGCTCTGCAGTCCTTATATAATGGGGCTGAACCAAAACCAGAGATGCAAACAATTCCATGCTGTAAAATGGGCTTGGGATAGAAAACAATGGCAGTCCATTATCCCTATGTAATGGGGCCAACCCAATTGCATAGACTGGAACACCCCCATATTTTGGAGGGTAGGGATCAAATTTCATAAACTGTTCCCTGTATTAAAATGGGTCAAGCCAGAGTCCCAGCTAGGGTTGCCAACCATCCAGCATTGTCCTGGAGTCTCCAGGAATTAAAGATTAGGTCAAGTGATGAAACCTCCAGGAATACAGCCAACCAAAATTGGCAACTCAAGTCCCAGCTCCAAACAGTCCCTAATGTTTGAGGGAGCTGCAAATCAGCTTTGCAGCTTGGGCGAATCTTTATAATAAATAAGGTACTGGGAAGAGAGTGGGTTGGGAAAGGAGAACCTCTTATAAGACCGGGAGTTCCAACATGCAGGCTGAAGTGTTAATTTCAATTAGCAATAAGGTACATTACTCCTCAGATCTTTTACACCCCCTGTAGCTCTCAGTTCATCTGTAGAATGCAGCTCTGTAGGACTGGAGTTAAAAGTCTGAGTGAAGGACCAGGTGAAATTACACAAAGTATTCATCAGGGCACTAGCTAGAACCAACAGGATACTGCTTACAGAACTTGCTCTGAGCAAGTCAAGCAAATCTTTTCTGCACTTAATTCATAGAATATCAGGGTTGGAAGGGACCTCAAGAGGTCATCTAGTCCAACCCCCTTCTCAAAGCAGGACCAATCCCCAATTTTTGCCCCAGATCCGTAAATGGCCCTCTCAAAGGTTGAACTCACAACCCTGGGTTTAACAGGCCAATGCTTAAACCACTGAGCTCTCCCTCCCCCCTAAAATTCCAGCTAGGCGTTGGGCCTCTGGTGTTGATCATTGCAGAATCTGCATCCCTCTATATAATAAGAGCAGACAGGGTTACATTTTCACCAAGATATGCCTGAATTGAGAGTTCACAGTGCTCAGACCCCCTGTTTGCCCACACTTATATGTTAGTACCTGCAAAGTGAGGATGCAAGTGGAGGCCTGGCTGAAAATCTGGCCCAAAAGGTGTATTTGCATGTGTAACAGGCCATTGCAACACACACACATTTTCAACAGGAGTCCTGTTAAGTACAGAAAACTCACTGAACCCCCAAATGAGGTAGCACAGAGGAATGGGCAAGCCTAGGAATATGCTTTCTTCCTCAACAGAGGGGTGTAAATTGTGTTTCCAAACATGCGAGGGATTTGCATGGTTAAGGGATGGAGAATCCTGAAACACCCAGCTAGATTTCCAAAAGACCTGATCTTGCATGGTTCTGAGTGCTCTTACTGATATCAATGGAAAGCAAAAGTCCTTCAGCACCTTGCAGGAGCAAGTCTTAAGTGTGCAAATGGGGACTTAGGCACCCACAGTTGCTCATCCACACACATCAGTCGTGATGCACACTTGCACTATATTCTTCAGATGTACATTTCAAAAAACATTCCAGTTGTGTTGCACACATGGTTCTGCATGTGTAAGTTCTGAATTGCAGGCCAGGCTTAGAATGCACACTGAAAAACTAGCCCATTGTATCTAATTACAGACAATGCCCTGCCAAAAGCAGTTATGCACTAGGTGACAGCAAGAACCACATGAGAAGGCTATTATTAAAGTTACAGATACATTGGGGGGAAAGGTCCTGACATGACAAGATGACAGACAGAGAGAGAAAGGGAGAGGATATAGAGATATATATTTGTATATGCGCACTGTAAATAGTTATTATTATTGAAAGCACTGCTTTGTTGAATTCCTGTGTGGGAGTCCAAGGCTTTGCAAACAATTCAAATCCTTTTACATAAATCTGCTGCAATTTCAGTTTGGCATGGGAAATGAGTTAATCTTTTAGCTGAGTGCCTCGTATACATGTTAACTAGATTGGGGAGAAGACTGTAAATACACTCCCAGCCAATTAAACTAGGGTGGGGGAATCTGTCCCTGACCAATCCGGCTATCATTTCAATAGTGTACATCCCCCGCCCCATCCCCCCAGTTTCTCTTTGATTAAGCTCACAAACAAGCAGCTGTACCAGGATGATTTGCCTAGATTCCATACAGTGAACAGCACTAAACATAAACGTACAGTTGATGGCACTCTTGACATCAGAGCAGCTGCCCATATGATTCTGGAGCTTTTAATGGAAGTGTTTGTTCTGTATGAATTCCTGGCCATTTGGATGCTGAAGGAAAGATACTCAGAGTTAAGGAAACCTTCTTCCTATTTTGTAGTGGACTATAAAAAGTGAGCACCGTTCTAATGGAGATCCTGACTTTTTGGGTAAAAGGTAAACTAGAGGTCATGACCACTTGTGTCTTTAAAGATCCCCCAGACTTTTAGGGAAAGTAAGCATGTGCCTTGGTGTCCATGTCTTGGCTAAATTCTAAGCACATCAATTACATCTGCCTACCTACAATTCTTCTTGTGCCATCAGCTGGATAACGGATTTTTTACATTGTCTTACTGTGCTGACACACATTGTTTTAAGGGCTGCTTCTTTCCACCCCAAAAAGGGCTATATTTTAGTGACTCATCTCTGTATGTGTGTGTGTGTATCTATACAGCTACAGATGATACGTGCCACTACCTTGTATTCAAATCCATGTGGATAGACTCCTGCATGGAGTCACAATGCTGTTAATGGAATTCCATGCCTTCCTACACGGAACTGATTCCAGGATAAGGGCTCATCTCTAGCATGCAATCCACGTAGATACAGAACACACAGTTTGTGAAGCACTTTGGGATCTTTGGATAAAAGTCAATACATTCATATCAGCTATTGGTCCCAATTCTGATCTTCTGTACACCTGGGTAAATCAGGAGTAATGTCACTGAAGTCAATGGAGTTAAAATCAAGGTAAATGAGGTCAGGATAAAGCCCAATATTTTTGTTTAGCTGAAACTGATCAACAGGCTTGGTTGCCACGAATGCACACTAAGCATTACTGTAACACCTCTAATATATTCAGTACGCATCTGATTGCATATTTGCAAATACCTGACCATTGCATTATGGCAGCACCAAACCATGGATCACGGCCCTTCTGTGCTAGGCACTGTACAAACACAGGGAAAAGAGACAGCCCTTGCCCTGGAGAGCTTATACAATCTAAGCGTGAGATGAGAGACAACAGGGGAATGCAATAGATGGGGGAAACATGGGGAAAAAAGAGACAATATTGGTCAGCATATGCAGCAGTCACAACACACCAGCTGTCTTACCATTGCATACTCATAAATCCTAATTTCTGTAAAATGATTCTCTGTCCACCTCTATGCAAGATTTCACATCCACACCCAAAACAGGAGTAATATTTGCATGGGTGTCAGTATCTCCTACTAGGTCCTGAAACAAAATCAGGCTCGATGGGCCCAGCTATTTCACTGTCTTCAGTGACAGCTACACAACAGGACATTGGGAGCCTGCACATTTTTATAAAACGAAGCAAGATTACACAATTCTGTTAAGAATGTTTAGGAAAACAAATATTGGTTCTCTTTTGTTCACTCAGTAGGGATTAGGGGTGTAGATCTCTGGCTATCATTTTCACAAGGCAATAAGGGCAAGGAAGGTGCAGTATAGATAAAGCATCTCTCTTTTTCCCGCCCTCTCACTTCCTCCTACACGAACTTTAAAGCCGCAAAAAGTAGGTTACATGAGCTCCTCTTATCTACTTAACACAAGGTGAGAGAATGTATAATTTGTTTATTGCTTCCTGCAGCTGTACCACCTTAGGCTCTGATTTATCTCATCAAATATCATAATCTGCTGTAAAGAGGGTCATACTTGGGCAGCCTTTGGCTGAGAGATCTCCAGGAAAGAGCGACATGATGCAGGAAGCGGTGTTGGGGATTCCACAAGTGGTGCTTTTCAGGGGCATTCTGTGATTGGAAGTGCCATCTTTCAGAGGTGTAGGACCCTGACTAGAGCTGGACTGATAGTTTGTAACAAATAATCTGATAAATTTCGCCCTTTTCTTGTTGGCCAAATTGTCTGCGCACAGACTGCAACTCTCAGGAATATGTTCATTGTTCAGAATTATTCAACAGATGTTTTGCAAACCTCTGTCAGACTGTGTATCACTCACAGACTGTTCTTTGGAAGCTTTGCTTCACTGGCTTGAAATTCCTAATGAGCTGCTTTGATTGGGCATCTAGATGTGTCCCTAGACTGGAAGAGTAGAACTCTAAGAATATCAGATTTCTGGTACAAATATATGTGTGAATATGAATTGTAATTTGCTTTCTGCATCCGTTCTGCCATATTGGCTTAAAATTCAATGTTCCAGGGAACATTCCTGTCAGAAATATGTGGAAAACATATGTGGAAAGCGAACACTAAAGCAACATGAACCCAGTCAGAGCAAACTGGTTTAAAAGACAGCAGTTACATTTGGGTACTATTTGCTCAAATTCCAGTTTTGACAATTACACTCAGCCTAGAACACTTAAAAGTCTCCCTTTAAATTCAAATGGAGAAATTAGTCTTCAGCTTCCCTCCTACAAACTGTAGTGTAACACTGATGGAGTGGAGGCAGCCTAGTCTATCGGCTATGGCAGCCGACTGGGAGTCAGGAGAACTGCATTCTAATCTCCTTCTGCCACAACCTGCTTTGCCTCCTTGGGCAAGTCACTCTACCTCTGTCTCTCTGTTTTCCCTCCCACTCTGGTCTTGTCTGTTTAGATGGTGAAGTCTTAGGGGCAGGGAGTTGTCTCTCACTATGTGCTTCTATGGTACCAAGCAAAAGGGGGCTCCTAAATGCCACTGTTACACAAAGAATGTCTGCTACATTCCACTCCAGAGGTGACTGCTTTACAGCAGGGGATAAAGTGACTCCCCCTACACAGAACCCCAAATTTTGCCCAGAGTCAGTGTCCCCTTCAGAGTCCATGATGTTGCCACAGATAATGTCATTGCAGAGTTTTATTAATGAGAAATGTGATTATGCTTCTTATTGCCTATTTAAAAAAAAACTGGAAAGTGATTTAAAAAGGTTTGGCCAAACTCATTTTCACAAAAAAGAGCTATTGTCTCTCAAACATCACTTTGTTTATAAGTGATTTGCTTGATTTTTTCCTCTGATGTCTTTGTTTGAAGGTGTTTCATGAGCATGTACCACATAAACCTCTGGCGATATTTACTAGGAGAGTCTGGTAACAATCAAGTGCCCTGTTTCTCATTATTAACTCTTCTAAACTTCTATAGAGATTATTAGAACCTATTTAATGGCTCATTGAATTTAGAAACCATTCAATTTTCCTCTTAGCCACTGCCATCTGAATACTTACAGTAACAGCTCATACAATAAATAACAGGAGATGAAAACACATCCATTGACTAGACTACACTGTCTCCTTCTTAATAACTTTTTTGTAAACCTGTGGAGCAACTCCATTGAAGCCTATGGAGCTATATCAGTGTAAAATTGCTGATTGGCAAGAGCAGAATCTGGCCATAGTTAAGGGGGTCTGTATATATTTGGATTATCTTCTCTTTAGCATGATGAAATAGAAAATTTACAGCCACTCATTTCCTTTCTGTGGGGCTGGGTTAGGATGCTTGGAGACTATCAGATTTCTAGTCACGTCACTGCTCTGACATGGAAAGATTATTTTTTTAAATAGACAATAGGCCAAGTTGAACTATGTTTTCCACTGGCAGAGGCAGGGCTCCTGAGGTGGAAAGTGTGCCGGTTGCAGAGATGGAAAGTGGTTGCAACTTCCCTTCCAACAGGGTGTTGATAGGAAGCCAGTGCAGCCACCACCGTGTGACAATCCAGTATCCTTGTTTTGAACCTCTGACCTTCACTCCGACTCCTGTTTTTCATTAGTTGTCCCCCGCATTTATTTGGTCCCTGGGTCCAGTGGTCCCTCCCGCTAGGCTGGGGGAGGGGCCTTTAGAAGTGTGTGGGCTTGCACCCACCCACCTCCCAGGTTTCCAATAAGACCACTGTGTGAGACTCTGGCTGGGAAGGAGGCATGGTCAGGACATCTGGGGGGTGCACTGACTCATCACCCAAGCTACTATGAAGCCTGTGCCATAAGCTAACGCAGAAATACTAAAGGAGGGCAGGTAGGGTAACTGGGTTAGAAAGGAAAGTTGGTCCTATAGTTACAACCCTGGCCTACAAATCAGGAGATCTGGGTTCAATTCCCTGCTCTACTACAAACTTCTGTATGATTTAGTCTCTTTGTGCCTCTGTTATCACTCCGTAACTAGGGGATAATTCCTTACCTCAGAGGAGCAGTTAGGGATACATAGATTGAAATGTGTGAGGTGCTTCAATACTGTGGTAACTGGGGGCCTTAAAAGTATCTGACAGAATATGAGATGAATCTCAACAGTGGGCCAGCAGGTGGATCATCTAGAGCAGGAAGATATAAACCATCAATTCCTGACACCAACTTGAGGGAATCTGGCCCAATGCTGTTCGGGTAGGGGAGGGGGTACACTTCTAAGGGAAAAACATGTTCTATAATAGGCTTAGTTTTTTAATTATGCTCAGAAGTTATTTTGCATTTGTTAGCCAGGCCTATCATAAGCATAATGGAGTTGCTTTCAGGATCTTCCTTGAGCTCAACCATAGAAGACTCATGTAGCCAATGTGGGGAGTAAGTACACCCAGACTCTCTTGTGAAAGCTTGTGTGTGACTGGACATGTGCAGTCCTAACTGTATCTAAGTATGACTGGTACGATAACACAGGGATAATAAATTACTAGTCCAAGAGTACCACTAACATGAACACAAAGCTGGGCCGGCGGGACCTGAGTTTCTAGGGTGAAGTCAGGACCTGTGCTATTAGCCTCCCCAGGTACGTACCGTAATGCTGAGTTAATAGAACTGCTGACCTCCCTCCTTTTTTCTCTCTGTACAACACATCTGAAAAAAAGACTGCACTGAAGGAAGGTTAACACTGCAAAGTCAAGAACTCAAAAGATAGGAAATGCCAGAATTAAGGCTGCTCTTGAGTTCAGGACAGCATCATGTCAGGCACTGTACACACAGGTAGTAAGGGACGCTCTTGGGCCCAAAATGCTTACATTTTTATAGAGGAGGAACTGAGACACAGAGAAATAAAGTTACAACCCCCAAGGTCTCAAAAGGACTCTGTGGCAGAGTCAGGAACGGAAGCCAGATCCTCCTCTTGCTCACAACAGTGTAAATCCCACAGAAACCAATGGAGTTGCACTGGGATGTGAGTGATGAAACTATGAGGCTCCAGAAACCCAAGTCTAGTGCCATAACCACAGGGCCACTGCTCCTCTCAAACAGCTCAACATTAATTAAAAGCCATGCCCTCACTTTTTCTCATTCTCTCAAACTATAGCTAAGCCTTTTGCATTTTTTGCCAAGGCAAAACTGTGATTTTCCTATTTTTGCCTGGGACAAACAACCGTATGGAAGCATACCTAGAGTATAAATGGAGGCTGGAGGGCAGGGGTGAGGGGGAATCACAGGCAGTATACTGAATAACTGGGAGAGAGTATTGCTTTTCAGGCTGCCCCTTCTTCAGGTAATAAATTAGATATAAAACCATTTAGCTGACAGATAATAAGGTTTATGCAGGTAGTCAGTCAGTCTTGTAAAGAATATTGCTGACTTCACTGTCTGCAGTAAGCCAGTCTTTACTTGTTAAACCCTTGACCCTCTGTTGTGTCTATTTCTGTAGACTATGGGGTGGGACTGGGCTTTTCAGGTATCCCTCTCTCTAATGCATTTTGAAAACAGAAGAAAGGAAAAGGCAGCCAGAGTTTTCAAGAATAGGCCGGCTTCAGAGAAAGCAGAGTCAGAAAACATCTCTGTTCTTCACATCATTGTTATTATTTGTGCCTAGAGACTACAGACAGAATCAGGACCCCTTGTGCTACATGCTGCACATACAGATGATAAAAGACAGTCTTTCCCTCAAAGAGCTTACAATCTAAATAGACAAGATAGATCAAAGGTGAGAGGGGAAGTGACTTACGCAAGATCACAGGCAGAGCTGGGAAGAGAATGCAGCTGGTGCCCTATCCGCTACACCACACTACCTCTCTGAACAACCTCATTTAGGGTCTCCTTGTGCAGCAGTTGTTAGATATTACACACGTAAGGCTGCCCATCATCCTCTGTATGTGTCTCTCTAGTTCTCACAGTGTCATGAAGCAATGAGGTGTAATCCTATACTCTTCTGACTCTGGGCCTGACTCTGCCACCCTTACTCAGACTGCGTAGCACCTTACTTTGAGTGGTCCCATGAAAATCTAGCAGAGAAAGGTATAAAACGATTCAATGGCTGGAAGTTGAAGCTAGACAAATTCACACTGGAAATAATGTGTAAATTCCTAATGATGAGAATAATTAACTTATGGAACAATTTATCACGGGCTGTGGTGGATTCTCCATCAGACAATTTTTGAATCAAGATTGGATGTTTTTTCTAAAAGATCTGCTCTAGGAATTATTTTGGGGAAGTTCTGTGGCCTTTGCTATACAGGAGGCCAGACTAGATGATCACAATGGTCCCTTTTGGCCTTGGAATCTATGAATCCACGTAAGTAAAAAAAAGGTGACAGAATTGGGCCCAACGGTAGTTGCACATATGTATCTGCATGAAGAATTGGTATCATGAGGTCTTATGGGACACAGATTGCCACCCCACATCCAGGTCTATATTATAGCCTAGCATCCAGCAGCTTATGTGACACAGCTCATCTAAAGGAAACATCTCCATTTCTAAAGGAAACATCATCCACGGAGATGAAAAGAGATGGAAATTTACCCTCCACTCATGTTGCCCTTCCTTAACCAATCCATGGAAACAGGAATTAAACCGGGATGGGCAAACTTTTTTGTCCAAGGGCCACATCGGTGTTGCAAAACTGTATGGAGGGCCAGGTAGGGAAGGCTGTGCCACCCCAAACAGCCTGGCCCCCTCCCCCATCCGCCCCCTCCCCCTTCCCACCCCCTGACTGCCCCCCTCAGAACCTCCAACTCATCCAAACCCCCCTGCTCCTTGTCCCCTGACCATCCCCTCCTGAGACCCCCTGACCCTAACCGCCCCCCGGAACCCCACCCCCTATCCAAGCCCCCTTGTTCCCTGTCCCCTGTCAGGCCCCCCAGGACTCCCACGCCTACCCAACCCCCCCCCCGCCGTTCCCCTTCCCCTGCCCCCCCCGAACCTCTGCCCCATCCAACCTCTCCCTGCTCCCCAACCTCCCCCTGTCCCCCTAACCACACCCCCCAGGACCCCACCCCCTATCCAACCCCCCCACACTCCCTGTCCCCTGACTGCCCCAACCCCTATCCACACCCTAGTCCTCCTGACAGCCTCCCTGGGACTCCCACACCCCATCCAACTGCCCCCTGCTCCCTGTCCCCTGACTGCCCCCCTGGACCCCTTGCCCCTTATCCAACCCCCCCACTCCACACCACCTTACTATGCTGCTCAGAGCAGCAGGAGCTCGCAGCCCCGCTGCCCGTGCTGCCCGGCAGGAGTGGCGGGCCAGAGCGCTGGCGGTGCAGCGCACTGAGGCTGCGGGGGAGAGGGCACAGCAGGGGAGGGGGCTAGCCTCCCCAGCCGGGAGCTCAGGGGCCAGGCCAGACCTGGCCCACGGGCCGTAGTTTGCCCACCTCTGAATTAAACCCTCACATAGCATTGGCCAGGTTCTAAACATGGCCCTGACTTTGAAACATGACAGTTCTAGAGTTCCTCTGATATACTTTACCCATCCCAGCAATGTTTACTTACTGTATATAGTGGATGGGGGGATTAATTTAAGGCTTTTGAACAGGTCGTTTCTCGAGCCTCTCCAAGTTAAAATTCCCACGACAGGTGTGCAATTCTTCTTTTCCAATTCTCTTTGAAATGGCCCCAATCAACCACATCTGTGGGAAAAGCCATAAAAAGTGGCAGGGAGGGAGCTCGATATAAAAAAAGACAAGGAGAGAAACCCTGGCTCTGTTGAAGTCAATGGCAAAGCTCCCCTTGAATTCAGTGGGACCATGATTTCACAGAAATGGTGGGGTGTCTTCACAGCAAGGATTGCTGCATAGGACAGGGGCAATTAAATTATTTGTATGCTCTGTGGCTCTCTTAGCATTCACTAAGAGTAGTGATCCACCATAAGCATAAATGAACTGGCACCTCAGAGCTGTAGACTGTACTCACATTGACACTGAGGATAGCACCATTTTTCATCACATTGTGAAGTTTTTGGTTAGTGATGGCTCTAAATTGCAGTGTTCAGATTAGGATCCAGATTTCAAATCTAACCCCTAAATTCAGGGGTTTGATTCAAGTCAAATTTAATTGTATGGTGGTGTCCACTTTTGCGTATATCTTAACTGCACTATGAAAATGGCTGGTGTAGGAGGGACTGGGGTCTTTAATGCTTGAGATGGTGCTGAGCTGAGAAATTTGGGTCTGGAAACACATTTTCCCCAAACTTCAAAGGCGGTTCACGTCCAGCGTAACATTTCATGACCATCTCTAACACACACAGCCTCTGTAGTACTCATCTGATAAGATCCACTCAAATACATTAACTGCCAGTGTTTTTTTATTGGTCCCATATAAGTTAAAACACAAGACATGAACTGACTGAAAGGTTAACTCTGTCCTGTGGGCAAAGGCAGCCTGTGGATAACATTCTTACCTAATCTCAGTGCTATTCCTAGGGGTCAGGCCCTTCAGCTCATTGAGAAAATGTGATTTCTCCTCTTGCTGGTTTAAAAGAAAAGCTCTT
Source organism: Lepidochelys olivacea (assembly GCF_965140295.1). Taxonomy (NCBI): domain Eukaryota; kingdom Metazoa; phylum Chordata; order Testudines; family Cheloniidae; genus Lepidochelys; species Lepidochelys olivacea. The sequence goes on along the minus strand of NC_140412.1, from coordinate 19,918,343 downwards.
AAAGAGATATTGCAAAAATTTACCCACTCTAAAATATCAATTCATCCACCCCATATTTTGAGTGATTTTTAGATTCCTCTTTTGCCTATGGATACAGGTGCTGTTCTTGCAAGAGCTTACTTCTCTGAATAGCCCTTACTCACACCCATAGTCCCAATTCAAGCTTCTGGTGTGAATGAAGACAACTCACAGCAATCAGGTTTGTCAGCATCCTTTGTGTACTGGAACCAGGAAGGCTTGCAATGACTCCCCATCTCTCCCGCCCCCACCATATGCTCCTGAGACTCTACAATTCTGGGAGAATCAGCGAATATTTCAAATGTGCTATTTCTTCAGTCTTAGTCTGTGAGGCACTTCAAATCATAATGAAAGACAGAATGGGAGCCCGTACAATGGTTATGAATATGATCCTCTTCTCCTTCACCAACAGAAGTGGATGTTGTGACAGATTTCCGAAGGGACAATTCTCCTCTCCCACAGCAGTATCTGAGAGAAGGGGACTGTGGGAAAACTTCCCTCACGACTTGTCTTAGAGCTTTCCACAGGAGATAGGGCTTGGCTCAAGCACCGTAAATTCACTGGGTTTTATGCAGGATGTGGAAAGGGGGAGATGTACATCCCTTCAGCCCTGTCCAAGGTCCTACTGAGGCCTGGTCTTCCCTTAAACTTTAGGTTAACATAGCTATAGTGCTCAGGAGTGTGCAAAATCCAGCTATGCCGACCTAACCGCTGGCATAGATGCAGCTGGGTTGATGGAAGAATGCTTCAGTTGACCTAGCTACCATCACCTGGGGAGGTGGTATTCCTTCAGAGACGGAAAAACCCCATAGCAGCATAGCTATGGCTCCATAATGCCAGCTATAATCCCCATAGTGTAGACATGGCCTTATTCTCCCCATCCCCAGCTCTCTGATCAACAGATAGCAGAGACCGGCACAGAGGGCTTCCTCCAAGCTGATAATTTTGGGGAAAACAATTATATTCTACATGACTGGCACAAATCATTGCACCCAAACTTTTCAAAGTTGGATGCCTGAAGTTCAGCACCCAGATACACAACCTGATTTTCAAGGGTGCTCGGTACCTTCATTTCCCATTGCAAGGATATAATTATTTGCAGTATGTTACTCAGTCACTAGATTACCTCGGGGTGCTAGTGTAGTCCTGGTAAACAAGGGAAAGATGTAGTCCTGGTAAACAAAGGAAACCAAGATGGAACATAAGGTGTGTGGAAGCAGCAGCCATTTTCTTTAGTAAATGCATCCTCTTTAAGAAAGACTGATTCCAAACATCATAGCAGTCACTGAAATCAATGGAAATCGGAGGTGTGCAACACCTTTGAAAAGCAGACTACTTATTTAAATGCCTAAGTATGTATTTAGTTTCAAATTGAGTGCCTAGTTTGCTAAATTTATATATTTTTTCTTTCATGGGGAAATCCAGTCCCTGTTACAAGATACATACTGCAGCATCATTTCCCCCCATAACATATTTTGTCATTCCATGTAGTTCTTGTGCTTTCATCTTGGGGTTGTGTGAACTGTGAGATCTTGGTCTTAATTTCCAATTATGAGACAGATCAGAGTTAAAATTAAAGGCTGAACCCCAGTAATTCCCCCTTCCCCCACCCCCCGCAGCCCCAGCATCACTTATGTGAAAGGACAGAATAAAAGGAGGTGCTCAGGGAAGGTGAATTTCAGTCACTTAATTGCATCATTGATTCAAGAACCAACTGTAACCCCAGTTTAAAGTCATGTTGTTCTTCCTGTAAATATCACAGCAAGGGTCCCATACATTCTCTTCAAGACCATGCAACCTGTATCCATTTAAAATCTGTACTCTGGGAATTGAGAGGGGCCCCCAATAAGACTTGGGGCCCACACAATTGGTTGGCCCACCGGGATCCACTAAAACAAGATGGAATTTTCAAATGGAGATGATGGTACTGACCTCCTTTATAAAGCACTTCGAGATCTACCACTAAAAAGCGCCATTGGAGAGCAAGGTATTTATTGCTAGAATCATCATCTATGTTAACACTCAAAGCAGGCAGCCCAGTATAGAATCGATTTAATTTTTTTAGTGAAGTATATTAGATTGCCAGAGGATACTCCATCATCTATAATAAATATCATCTACAAGTCTCATGCACTTGAGCTGCATGAATGATGAGATCAGACTACAGAAATGAATGGGGAACTCAGTAAGATAAATGTCATTTTTCAGTGTTGTTCTTTCAGATAAATTGCTGTGAGATTTAAACAAAGTCAATTATTTTATGCAAGCATTCCCTGACTTCACATAGCCCGTTCCTTATCTCTGGACTGAGATTTAGTCTACTCTACAAAGTTGTATCAACATAGCTATGTCACTCAGGATTGGATGGGGGGGCGTGGAATCACACCCCCTAACTGACATAGCTATAGCCTTTTCTCAGCATAGCGCTGTCATTTGGAGAGGTGGTATAGCTATGCTGGCAGCACTCCTTTTGCTGGTCTGTCTCTACTAGGGGGCTTTGCCAACATAGCTATCATAGAATATCAGGGTTGGAAGGGACCTCAGGAGGTCATCTAGTCCAACCCCCTGCTCAAAGCGGGACCGATCCCTGACTAAATCATCCCAGCCAGGGCTTTATCAAGCCTGACCTTAAAAACCTCAAAGGAAGGAGATTCCACCACCTCCCTAGGTAACGCATTCCAGTGTTTCACCATCCTCCTAGTGAAAAAGTTTTTCCTAATATCCAACCTAAACCTCCCCCACTGCAACTTGAGACCATTACTCCTTGTTCTGTCATCTGCTACCACTGAGAACAGTCTAGATCCATCCTCTTTGGAACCCCCTTTCAGGTAGTTGAAAGCAGCTATCAAATCCCCCCTCATTCTTCTCTTCCGTAGACTAAACATCCCCAGTTCCCTCAGCCTCTCCTCATAAGTCATGTGTTCCAGTCCCCTAATCATTTTTCTTGCCCTCCGCTGGACTCTTTCCAATTTTTCCACATCCTTCTTGTAGTGTGGGGCCCAAAACTGGACACAGTACTCCAGATGAGGCCTCACCAGTGTCGAATAGAGGGGAACGATCACGTCCCTCGATCTGCTGGCTATGCCCCTACTTATACAGCCCAAAATGCCATTTGCCTTCTTGGCAACAAGGGCACACTGTTGACTCATATCCAGCTTCTCGTCCACTGTAACCCCAGGTCCTTTTCTGCAGAACTGCTGCCGAGCCATTCGGTCCCTACTCTGTAGCAGTGCATTGGATTCTTCCGTCCTAAGTGCAGGACTCTGCACTTGTCCTTGTTGAACCTCATCAGATTTCTTTTGGCCCAATCCTCCAATTTGTCTAGGTCCCTCTGTATCCTATCCCTACCCTCCAGCGTATCTACCTCTCCTCCCCGTTTAGCGTCATCTGCAAACTTGCTGAGGGTGCAAACCACACCATCCTCCAGATCATTTATGAAGATATTGAACAAAACCGGCCCGAGGACCGACCCTTGGGGCACTCCACTTGATACCGGCTGCCAACTAGACATGGAGCCATTGATCACTACCAGTTGACCCGACAATCTAGCCAGCTTTCTATCCACCTTATAGTCCATTCATCGATCCCATACTTCTTTAACTTGCTGGCAAGAATACTGTGGGAGACAGTGTCAAAAGCTTTACTAAAGTCAAGGAACAGCACATCCACTGCTTTCCCTTCATCCACAGAACCAGTTATCTCGTCATAGAAGGCAATTAGATTAGTCAGGCATGATTTTGCCCTATACCAGCAAAGGCTCTGTGGTGTAGACATGCCCCAAGAAGCTAACCCTAGTCAGCTACCTTTTATGAAATGCTGTTTAGAAGAACAGAACAGCCGCCATACTGTGTCAGACCAAGGTCCATTTAGCCCAGTATCCTGTCTTTTGACAGTGACCAATGCCAGGTGCCCCAGAGGGAATGAACAGAATGGGTAATCATCAAGTGATCCATCCCCTATTGCCCATTTCCAGCTTCTGGCAAACAGAGGCGAGGGACACCATCCTGGCTAATACATTGATGGGCCTATCCTCCATGAACTTATCTAATTCTTTTTTGAACCCTGTTATAGTCTTCGCCTTCACAACATCCTCTGGCAAGGAGTTCCACATGTTGACTGTGTGTTGTGTGAAGAAATATTTCCTTTTGTATGTTTTAAATCTGCTGCCTATTAATTTCATTTGGCAACCCTTAGTTCTTGTGTTCCTTCCCCACTCTGAACTCTAGGGTACAGATGTGGGGACCTGCATGAAAAACCCCAACCTTATTTTTACCAGCTTAGGTTAAAACTTCCCCAAGGTACAAACTATTTTACCTTTTGCCCTGGACTTTATGGCTGCCACCACCAAGCGTCTAACAAATATATAACAGGGAAATGCTTGGAAACGTCTTTCCCCCCAAAATCCTCCCAAACCCTACACCCCCTTTCCTGGGGAAGGCTTGATAAAAATCCTCACCAATTTGCATAGGTGAACACAGACACAAACCCTTGGATCTTAAGAACAATGAAAAAGCAATCAGGTTCTTAAAAGAAGAATTTTAATTGAAGTAAAAGAATCACCTCTGTAAAATCAGCCTTACAAGGTAATCAGACTCAAAACAGAGAATCCCTCTAGGCAAAACCTTAAGTTACAAAAAGACCCAAAAACAGGAATATACATTCCATTCAGCACAACTTATTTTATCAGCCATTTAAACAAAACAGAATCTAACGCATATCTAACTAGATTGCTTATTAGCCCTTTACAGGAGTTCTGACCTGCATTCCTGCTTTGGTCCGGGCAAAAATATACACAGACAGAGAGAACCCTTTGTTCCGTCCCCCCCTTCCAGTTTTGAAAGTATCTTGTCTCCTCATTGGTCATTTTGGTCAGGTGCCAGTGAGGTTGTCTTAGCTTCTTAACACTTTACAGGTGAAAGGGTTTTTCCTCTGGCCAGGAGGGATTTTAAAGGTGTTTACCCTTCCCTTTATATTTATGACACCTTCACAAAAAGAATAGCCAGTGAAACTCCTCTGCCCACATGTGCCTTTGTTTCAGGCAGTGATAATGCCTGTATTTGGGGAGAAGGCTATTGTTTCAGCAATCTGTTTCCCTAGTGGATCTTAATTGTTTCTTATATGTATCCCAAATGAAGGGCAGCTGTTACATTCACCAGTTTCAACCCAACCCAAGTGCCTGGGATGGGCCACCCTCAGAATGCCACACTCAGGGCAAACTGCAAACTGCAAGAAATAGGGCAGACAATCCCCCCAAAACTAGTGGTTTACTCTATAATTAGATTCACCAAACCAGTAACAACAAACCTCTATATCACCACACTGGTTAAAAAAAAGTCAAACAGTCTCCTTGAGGCATTTCAGCCATCAGCTCTCATCCAGGCAACCCAATCTAATATAGTGAGAGATTACTGAAAACCTAATTCCCCATATGTGTGGTTCTTTCTAATCCGAAAAGATCAGACACTTACTCTAAGTCAATATGTATTTCAGATCTTACCTAAATATCATGCTGTCAGCCAATCCATAGTAAACTAAAGATTTATTAAGAAAAGAAAAGAAGTTATAAAATGGTTAATAGATCATATACAGTAGAACCTCATAGTTATGAACACCGGAGTTATGAACTGACCAGTCAATCACACACCTCACCTGGAAGTGGAAGTACACAATCAGGCAGCAACAGAGACCAAAAAAAGCAAATACAGTACGGTACTCTGTTAAATGTAAACTACTGAAAAAATAAAGGAAAAGCAACATTTTTCTTCTGCATAGTAAAGTTTCAAAGCTGTATTAAGTCAATGTTCAGTTCTAAACTTTTGAAATAACAGAATTACGAACATTTCAGAGTTACAAACATCCTCCATTCCTGAGATGTTTGTAACTGAGGTTCTACTGTACATACAAATGATTGCAAAGTCCTTATATCAAGTTTTTATCAGCAATGGACTAGACGAGGGAGGGATAGCTCAGTTGTTTGAGCATTGGCCTGCTAAACCTAGGGTTGTGAGTTCAATCCTTGAGGGGGCCATTTAGGGATCTGGGGCAAAAATTGGGGGATTGGTCCTGCTTTGAGCAGGGGGTTGGACTAGATGGCCTCCTGAGATAATCTATGATTCTAAGAGTCTCTCTGGTAACTTCCAAAAGATTGGAAGGTCTATAGTTCACAAAGCTCCTTTTAGTTGTAAATCCACATTTGAGAATTAGAGCCGGAACGAAGCAAAATGGAGGTGTCTGAGGCCTTTTATATCCTCTGCCATGTACCTGGAACTTTACTGTCTCAAACAAAGCCCCCAACCCAGGTGCATGGAAAATTACTGGCCCAAGATGGAGTCCAGGGTCACATGTCCTTATATGCCCCTCCACGTTTTTGCTGAATCATAAGTGGTGGCCATTGACTCCTCGCTGTCTGATGCATCCTCAGGAAGAGCTATCTGGACAGGATGAGTTTCTTCAGTGGTCCATTGGGAGAGTGGAGTATCCTTCATGAGCCATCAACACATAGCTGTCTAGCCCTAATGCAAATCTGAGGGGTGTCACCCAGGAACACGTTTTAGATACCAGTATATAGCAATATTCATAACTTTAAAAACAAAGATAATACATGGATTTAATCAACATAATCATACTTTGTAAATCATAATTTTTCCATTGGCACCTTACATTACATGCTTTGTCCAAGATTTGTTGCAATTGTATAATGGTGGTAATATCAATTATATAAATGGTCATCTTTAATCATAGAGCATCACAGTACTAATACCTGCTACTTCCCAACAATAGACCCTTTCTGTACCAAGAGCTGCATAGCTCTCCCTGTATTTTTGGGTTAATGAAATAAAAGAGAGAAAGATATTTCCTTGTAAACCACTATTGCTGAAATTTGGCAAACTCCAGAAGATTATGCTGCTGAACACAGGATCACAGTAGTTTTAGGAACTAAAAACAGTCACGTAACAAAAGCGTCAGAAGCAAAAGGTAAATGTCGGCATTTGTAATAAACAAGTAATAAACATTGCAGATTTTGAGATGCTGCACCTGTGTTTTCCATTATTTCATAATTTTATTACATAAAATCCATTGACCTTTCAGAGCTTTCTTTTGTGTGTGTGAGAAGCAAGAGTGTTAATTATGCTTTAGCTTTTTTATTGCACAACATTAGCATACAAATAGGCCATCAATAACCAATTACATTTATACTCTTCATCTTGGGAAGCCGATAACTACAGTACTAGGTGTGGTTACACGTGTGCACACAAACCCTTTTCAGTGGTTGAAACATTTCATGGTTGAGTACTGTGGGGAAGATATTACACAAATGGATAAATATGGGCATAGGAAGATTGCAGAGCATTCAGGCAAGGAATTCAAAGAGGTCACTATTGTAAATCAGTGAAATCTAGTTCTACCTAAATATTCCTAGTCTTCCTTACACTGCCTTGGCAATGACTGTAGAGATTAAAAATTCATTCAAAACTTGTGTCAGTAACATTTCTGAATCTTATTCAAGTTATGTCAAACGATCCTGACATATATCCTCGGAACTCTTGACTTACTGCCAGTGAAATAAAATAATGAATCTGCTTGCTTGTTTTTTTTTTTTTTTGGGTGAAGGAGTGCCGATGAGGAGGGTTATTTGTTATATTTATCATTGTATAATGAGATTTGCTCTGAAAATGAATAAAATAATGGAACTAATATTACTGTAAGTACAATGCATTGCAGTGGTGCCATTCATGTGAGGCCTGGTTTAATTAGTTATGCTAAGGAAGTAATTTTAAACCTAGTTTAACCAGTGCAATTTTGTGTGTGGACACTCAAACTGATTTAAATCTGGCATAGTTTTCATGAAATAGCTTTCTCAAACTCAGCATCAACACTCATAGGTACCAACTCTGTGGGTGCTCCAGGGTTGGGAGCACCCACAGGGAAAATATGGTGGGTGCTTAGCAGCCACCGGCAGCCCCCTATCAACACCTTTCCCTCCCCCCAGTGCCCCCTGCCCACTGGCAGGCCCTGCCAATCAGTGCCTCCCCCTCCCAGCCTCCCTTGCTCACTCCCTCCCAGCGCCTACTGCCTGCGTGGATCAGCTGTTTCACAGCGTCTGGAGGTGCTCGAGGGAGGAGCGAGGGTGCAGCGCACTTGCGGGAGGGGGAAACTGGGCAGGGAAGAGGCGTGGCAGGAAGAGCCGGGGTGAGGGCGGAGCAGAGGTGGGAAGAGGCAGGGCAGGGGTGAGGCATTGGGGGAAGGGATGGAGTGGGGTCAGGGCCTGGGCAGAGCCAGGGGGAGCATTCCCTGACAGATTAGAAACTCAGCACCTATGTCAACACTGCAAAAGTGCATCTAAAAACAGTAAGAAGAGCTCTTCAGAAGGTCCAGCATTTGGAATGAGTTTGGATACTTATGAGCCTTATCTAACCCAACGGAGGGGCTCCATTGGACCCTGTGTCCCTCTACCATTCCTTCCACTAACAGCCGTTGGCACCCATTGGCTGTTTCCTTGAGGGGATGGGAGAAAAAAGGGGGTGTCTAATAGCTCACTATTTCCTCTCTTGTCTTGATAGGACAAAGTGTAGGCACACTTCCCCTTCCATTTTTTTCACTCTTATGGAAAATTCCTATAAAATGTAATAGGAATGAAAACAATGGGGTTCTAAACCCCTTCAAAACCATAAGATCTTTCTGCAGGATGGTTTAAAAAACTGCTAAAAAAGTTACTCTGTTCAATTCTACAGGGCTTTTCTAAAAGGGCAGGGGGAGGGGCATTTTATGCTCATGTTTTTCGTTGGTTAGGCTGTTTGGAAATGTTGACATGGAATATTTTGACATTTTCAGTTGAAATGAGATCACACGGGGTGGAAGGGACCTCAAGTGGTCTAGTCTATCCTCCCACACAGAGGCAGGGTTAAATATACCTAGGCCATTCCTGACAGATGTCTGGAAATGTTTCATTTAAAAATATCGACATTTTAAAATTTTGTTTGCAGTGTTGGTCCCAGGATATGAGAGAGACAAGGTGGTGAGGTAATATCTTTTATTGGACCAACTTCTGTTGGTGAGTGAGGGCTTGTCTACACTGGCACTTTACAGCGCTGCAACTTTCTCATTCAGGGGTATGAAAAGACATCCCCCGAATGCAGCAAGTTTCAGCACTGTAAAGCGCCAGTGTAGATATAACACAAATGGATAACAATATAGATATAACACAATGCTGGTAGCTACGCCCCTTGTGGAGGTGGTGTTTTTAGAGTGTAGACAAGCCCTGACACACAGCTCTTCTTCGGGTCTGGGAAAGGTACTCAGAGTGTCACCGCTAAATACAAGGTGGAAAAGATTGTTAAGCAAGAGCACATTCAAGATAAGTGGGCAATTAACACCTCTGCTGACATAGGACAAAGGAGGGTTAGTGGGTTATGGATTGTTGTAAGGAGACAAAAACAGCGTCTACTGAGTCCATGATTTTTAGTGTCTAGCAAAGTCTCATCTTCTGATGGTGTTGTGCAGGTTTCCTTTGAGGACAAGGTCTCAGAGGTCAGATTTGTGGAAAAAAGTTCACCCATGGGCCGTAGGGTGTTTTTGTCTTTTAGCATTTTGAAATTGCAGTTCGAAATGAAATATTTTGTTTCAATTTACCCCATTGAAAAGATCGAGACTTTAGTTTAAAAAACAAACAATATTTTCCTGAAAAACCTCATCTAGTTAGACTAAGTTACATATTGCATTGTGAAAAAAATTTCAGTCCAAAAACTTTGAACAGGTCTAATTTTCCATCAGCCTATTCATATTAACCAGACTGTTTACAATGCTGAGACTCAACAGAGCAGTGCAAGCGTATACGAGGGCAAAGCTTTAGAGGCTAATTATATTCCAAGTCAGTAGACTGGCTCTCAAGGTTCCTTCCCACTCTGAACTCTAGGGTACAGATGTGGGGACCTGCATGAAAAACCCCAACCTTATTTTTACCAGCTTAGGTTAAAACTTCCCCAAGGTACAAACTATTTTACCTTTTGCCCTGGACTTTATGGTTGCCACCACCAAGCGTCTAACAAATATATAACAGGGAAAGAGCCCGCTTGGAAACATCTTTCCCCCCAAAATCCTCCCAAACCCTACACCCCCTTTCCTGGGGAAGGCTTGATAAAAATCCTCACCAATTTGCATAGGTGAACACAGGCCCAAACCCTTGGATCTTAAGAACAATGAAAAAGCAATCAGGTTCTTAAAAGAAGAATTTTAATTGCAGTAAAAGAATCACCTCTGTAAAATCAAGATGGTAAATACCTTACAGGGTAATCAGATTTAAAACATAGAGAATCCCTCTAGGCAAAACCTTAACTTACAAAAAGACCCAAAAACAGGAATATACATTCCATTCAGCACAACTTATTTTATCAGCCATTTAAACAAAACAGAATCTAACGCATATCTAACTAGATTGCTTATTAGCCCTTTACAGGAGTTCTGACCTGCATTCCTGCTTTGGTCCGGGCAAAAATATACACAGACAGAGAGAACCCTTTGTTCCGTCCCCCCCTCCAGCTTTGAAAGTATCTTGTCTCCTCATTGGTCATTTTGGTCAGGTGCCAGCGAGGTTGTCTTAGCTTCTTAACCCTTTACAGGTGAAAGGATTTTTTCCTCCGGCCAGGAGGGATTTAAAGGTGGTTAGCCTTCCCTTTATATTTATGACGCTGGCTCAAACACTTTCAGTCCAATTGTTCTCTATTTTTAGGAATGCTGAATGTTCGCATTTAATCATAAACTCAGACTGTAAAGTTGCAGCTGTTGTTAAACTGGAGATAAGATAAGTGGTCAATTAATTAGTTGTACATTCGTAAACAAATAAACTAATCATAATCCCTCTGAATTTCAAGGAACAGCAACTTCATATCAGCATAAAGAGAATAGTAATTATTCTACTGGTTTCAAATTATAGCAATATATAGCTTCAAAGCTTCCACTATTCAAAACAGAAACAGAGAGTTTCTGAAGAATGAGTATTTTTAGCTGCTCTGTAAAGTGCATCTCCATTATTTAAATTGGAAACAAAGTCTGAATCCCCATTTTTATACTTTTTTTGCATTCCTAATGTTTGATGGTCTCCCTTAACATAGTCTATGGGACAAATACATAACTGGTGTAACTCCAGTGTAATGCTGGTATTTCAAGGCTTTTGATAAAAGAATTAAGAATAGAAAGATATAGCTGTCAGATGAACTTTGAGACCAGGGTTTTAATGCCATCCTGGCCTTATTGACAGACATATTTTCAGACCTTCAATAGACATTTTGTAACCGTGTTCAGGTAATTCTGAAGTGATCTTCATCACAGGAGTTGAAAGACATCTGAATATTCTGCACACACTCCCTTATTCCACATCCATATATAAAACTCAGTGAGACTGACAGGGTATTTTAGTTTGAGGGTTATTTCAACACCAGTTTTGTCTATGTATTGTTAACCATACAGGGGAAAGCTATCTTTGGACTGACTGTTGTTTGTGACAACTGCTAAACTGACAACCCCTGGAAAATGCAGTTGCTTATTGATCCACTTAAAACATGGGTAGCAGCAGTACAAGCTTCCCCCATGATACCCATACCCCAGTGCAATCTGGAGAGCCCTTCCGAGTGAGACTCATTCAATATCCAGGCCCAGTCGGGCCTTGGGGTGTCTGCTGAGTTGGCCAACAAGGATGCCAAATGTAGTTGTGTGATGGTTAACACTATTCTATTAACAACTGTTCTGAGATGACCAATGCATTGTACATAGGTCACTGAAAAAGCCACAGATACTGTCAATTTTTGGTCAGTGTTGCCCTGGGCTGCATTCAGTTGATGACCTAGAAATGAAAGGTTAACACCAGTTACTATCCTCTGAGCTGTCCAGTCCCCACAGGTAAAGTTTTTAAAAACCTCCAGAAGTGTCCAGTAGTGATTTGTGTTGGTTTCCAAGCAGCACTAAATTAAAGGCTAGGGTTAGATTCTCAGCTCGAGTGCATCAGGTAGCTCCATTGAAGTCAATGCCACTTACATCAGCTGATGATCTGGCCCTATTTCCCCCACCCACAAACACACACACTATGAGCTTGATCCTGCCAACCCTTACTCAAGTGTATCCAGAACTATCTACCTGGGCTGCTTAATTCAATCGGACTTCTTGTGTGACTAGAGGCTACTCATGTCCTCTATCATAATAATGAGGTACAGTCTAGATCAAATTGAGTGTGATTCTGTTTATTTCAAATATAGGCAAAACCCATCCATTTCCAATGTGCTGGAATTTGGGCTATTCTAAAAACCTTTTCCTTCTGATTAAGCTAAATTATTTTTAATTCGGTTCATCAAAATTTCTGTTGAAACTTTTTTTAGATGGAAAAGTGGGTTTTTAACTAAATTTAGAGTGTTCCTGAGACGTTTCTGCTTTCCTTGAACAATATTTTTTGTTGGGGAAAAAAACCAAGAGAAACAAAAATGTTTCTGTTTTTGGCTTTTAAAAAAAATCAGTTTGGGGGTTTTTGATTAAAAATTGGATTTTTCCATTTAAAATTTTAACAATTTTTGTGTTGTTGCTTTCAGCAAAAAAATTTTACTCAGCTATGTGGCATGTTAGAAAGAATAAAATATATCTATGCACTGTGTGTTTTTCTTATTCGGTACAATATCGGATACTCACATACCTAGCATTGCTCAAAACTACAATATTGGCCAAATGCTAATGAAAATCTTGAGTCAAGATTTGAAAACAGAAGGCTATTCAGAATTCTTGAGGCCTGGTGTTTTATTCATCCATTCATCATTTCACACAAGATTTTTTGAACTACTGAAGAGAGAGATTGAGGGATAATTTTGACTTTAACTGGCTGGTTGTTGCATGCAAAAAAACAAAACGAAAGGCTGCCTACTTTCTGATAGGTGTGCGGTAGCAGTGTTTTTCATTATTATATTCATAATAAGAACCTTTACACACAGTATTAAATAATGGAGTAAGAAACTTGCTAAGAAGCAAATGGAAAATAATTATATTATGAGATACCATACTGTGAAAAAAATGATATATTAACAGAAACATATTGCTGCTGAGAAATCAGCCCCTATATCTATTTTATAAACATTTATGGACAAATTTATTCCTGGAGTTATTCTGATAAAGTTAATGGAATTACAATGTTGGTCTACTTCTTATCTAAACCAAAGAAAGCAGCCCAGTCTGGATCTTTACCTCTTTTCAGCCAACTAGCAAATCAGCTGTCGGTAATAAATTGGGGGGAGGGTGAAGCCTAAAATAATAAATATACAAGAATGCAATGAATTTCATAAATATAAATATTTTAGATAGCATCTTACAAGGAAGACGGAATTAAGTAAAGACCACTAATTATACTCTCCTGTTATCAAGATAAAAAATGCACAATGATGGTAATGAGGATTTTCAAGCTTTTTTGATCCCATACTGTCTGTATCTTTGGCACTTATGTGGCCCAGTATCCGAACACTGCACAGCGTTTAATGTCCTTTCCTACACAGGATTAGGGGAAAGGCTATTCTTCTTATTTTATAGATGGGGAATTGAGAGACTTGTCCAAGATCACACAGGAAGTCTGTCGTAGAGCCAAGAATTTAAACTGGTTCTCCCAAGTCCTCAGCTAGTAGGACCATCCTTCCATTGCCAATTAATTTAATACTCTCCAATTAATTTCTATTTTAGGTTCGTTTCCCATATTATAGAACAGCAGTGGCTCAGCAATTTACATGAAGCCAGAAGTAAACCCCTGGAACACAAATGACAGCTAGTTAGTCAGAATGAGTTTCAAAGCATGTGGCCAATTGTCATTTCCTTCTGCAAATCTCAAGAATAATTAGAACCATCTTTTCTGACCCCACAGCTGAAATAACCAAGCTATGGATATGTATCTCCCACCTGAAGTACTGCAACCTTCCCCTCTCTAGTATTCATTTTCCAACTCATTCACTTCTCCACCCGAAATGTAGAGCCCCAAATCATCTTTGTCACCTGCCATTTGGGCCATGTCACACCCTTTTTCAGCTTCTCCCCTGAGCTTTTTCTTCTTTCAGATTCAAGCTTTTGTCCTTACTTTCAAGATTCTGCACAACCCCATCTTCATCTCTGCTCTTGCTTCTTTCCAATTCCCTTCTTCAAGGATTCAGCCAGGGCTCATACAGGGGCAGTCTGATCTAATGGTCAAAGGCCAGAGTCACACCAAGGGTCACAGCCAGAGGCAGAAGACATGCCAAGGGTCAAACTGGAGTCAGAGTCGTGGCAACAGTCAAGCCAAATGGTACCAATGGTTAAACCAGAGTCAGAACCAGAAGTCATTCGAGGGGTCAAAGCTGGCATCAATAATTGGGGTCAGTACAAAGATGCAGGAACAAGGAGAGGTAACTGGAACTAGGAGTGGGAACCAGGCCAGGAGGCAGGAACTCGGCCGTAAGGGTCTCAGCAGCAGCAGGCCTAACAACTAATTGCTTAGACAAGGGGTGTGGCAGGAACAGGAAGCTATGCTAGGAGGTGACCTATCAGCAGTTGGCTGCTAGTCAGCTGATCCTTCTGAGTTAGTGGGCGTAGATAGGGTTGCCCGGTGTCCGATGTTCAACCAGAAAGCCTGGTCGAAAAGGGACCCTGGCAGCTCCGGTCAGCACTGCTGAATGGGCTGTTAAAAGTCGGGCAGTGCTGCAGGGTTAAGGCAGGCTAGTCCCTACCTGTCCTTGCACTGCACTGTGCCCTGGAAGCAGGCAGCAGGTCCGGCTCCTAGGCGGGGTGACCATGGGGCTCCGTGTGCTACCCCTACCCCGAGCACCAGCTCCACACTCCCATTGGCTGGGAACGATGGCCAATGGGAGCTGGGGGAGCGGTGCCTGCAGGCGAGAGCAGCACGCGGCACCTCCTAGCCCCCCACCCCTAGGATCCGGACCTGCTGGCCATTTCTGGTGTGCAACGTGGTGCCAGGACAGGTAGGGACTAGACTGCCTTAGCGCCGCTGCACTGCTGACCAGTAGCCACCTGAAGTAAGCCTGAGCTCCAACCCCCTGCCCCAGCTTTGAGCCCCCTGCAAACCTGGAGCCCCCTCCTGCACCCCAAACCCCTCATCCCTAGCCCCACCCCAGAGCCCTCACCCGGCCCTGCACCCCAACCCCTTGGCCCAACCCACAGCCCCCTCCCGCACTCTGAATCCCTCGGCCCCACCCCCCAGGCTGGAGCCCCCTCCTGCACCCCAAACCGCTCATCCCCAGCCCCACCCCAGAGCCCGCATCCCCAGCTGGAGCCTCCTGCACCCCAACTCCCTACCCTAGCCCAGAGCACACTCCTGCATGCTGAACCCCTTATTTCTGGCCCCACCCCGGAGCCCACACCCCCAGTTAGAGCCCTCACCGCCTCCCAAACCCCAACCTCCTGCCCAGCCCAGTGAAAGTGAGTGGGAGGGGAGAAGAGCGAGCCACCAAGGGAGGGGGAATGTACTGACTGGGGGGGCCCCCTCGGGGAAAGTCAGGGTCTCAGGGAAAGGGCAGGTCTAGGGTGTTCATTCTGTGCGATTAGAAAGTTGGCCACCCTAAGGGTAGCCTCTATTGGGAGGGTATAAGCTGTAGTTTTTATTATCTGGCCTTGCAGCATGGTATCACAGTGAATAAAGTCTCCCACTCAGCAACTGCTGGGGCCTAGGTTCAAAACCCTTTGAACAAATTCATAGATGCCACGGCCAGAAGGCACCAATGTGGCCATCCAGTCTGACATGCCACAGAACTCCCCCAAAATAATTCTTACAGCAGATCTTTTTAGATCTCCCCAGTCTTGATTTAAAAGCTGCCAATGATGGAGAATCCTCCACAACCACTGGTAAATTATTCCAGTGGTTAATTTCCTTCACCGTTAAAAATGTACACCTTCTTTCCAGTCTGAATTTGTCTAGCTTCAACATCCAGCCATTGGATCATGTTATTCGTTTCTCTGCTAGACTGAAGAACCCATTATTAAGTATTTGTACTGCATGGAGGTACAGTACTTATAGGCTAAACAAGTCAACCCTTAACCTTCTCTTTATGAAGCTAAATAGACTCAAATAACTCAGTCTATCACTATCAGGCAGGTTTTCTAATCCTTTAATCATTCTCATGGCTCTTCTCCAAGCCCTCTCCAATTTATCAACATCCTTCTTGAATTGTAGAAACCAGACTGGGACACAGCATTCCAGCAGTGATCACACCAGTGCCAAATACAGAATTAAAATAACCTCTCTACTCCAACTCAAAATTCCTCCATCCCAGGATCGCATTGGCCCTTTTGGCCACAGCAGCACACTGGGAAGTCATGTTCAGCTGATTATCCACCATCATCTCCAAATCTTTTTCACAGTCACTGCTTCCCAGGATAGAGTCCCCCCCATCCTGTAAGTATGGCCTACATTCTTTGTTCCCAGATGTATACTTTTATATTTAGCTATATTAAAACCCATATTGTTTGTTTGCACGTAGCTTACCAAGTGATCCAGAGGTCTCTGAATCAGTGACCCATCCTCTTCATTATTTACCACTCCCCCAATTTGGGTGGCATCTGAAAACTTTATCAGTGATGATTTTATGTTTTTGTCCAGGTCAATGATAAAAATGTTAAATAACGTAGGGTCATGAACCAATCCCTGCGGGACCCCACTGGAAACACACCAGTTTAATGACAATTCCCCTTTTACAGTTATATTCTGAGACCTATCAGTCAGTTTTTAATCCATTTAATCCTGTTATTTTATATCTTCCTAGCTTTTCAATCAAAATGTCACACAGTACCAAGTCAAATGCCTTCCAGAAGTCTACAGAAGTCAGCACTATTATCTTTATCAACCGAACTTGCAATCTCATAAAAAAAAAAAAATCAAGTTAGACAGGATCTATTTTCCATAAACCCATGTTGGTTGGAATTAATTACATTGTCATCCTTTTAATTCTTTATTAATCCAGTTCCATATCAGCCGCTGCATTATCTTGCCCAGGATTGATATCAGGCTGACAAGGCCTATAATTGCCCGGGTCATCCTGTTTATGCTTTTTAATTATTGGCACAACGTTAGCTTTCTTCCAGTCTTCTGGAATTATCCCAGTGCTCCAAGACTTATTGAAAATCAATGTTAACAGTCCAGCAAGCTCCTCAACCAGTTCTTTTAAAACTCTTGGATGCAAGTTGTTTGAACCAGATGATTTTAAAATGTCTAACTTTAGTAGCTCTGGTACCCCTAGATCAGGTGGATTTGTGGCCCAACCCCTGCACCTGTCCCCTGGCTTGGACCCACTGTGGGCTTCTGTACCAAACTATACAGAGCAAATTTCCTTCTCACAGGACACAGGAGGTGTGCCCGCACCTCTGTGTAGTCACTCCTCCAGCAGACCTCCAGCACGCCCCCTCTGCTGCACCTGCATGATGTGGGCTGCCTTGTGTTTCACCCTGAAGGAGCAATGACTGTCACCACCTCTGCACTGATCACTCCCAAACAGAAACAACCTAGAAACTGTCTGCTACAATTATCATTGTTCAGCTCCATCAGCCTCTTAGCTATGATGGCAGCTGCACGTCACAGTGCTCCTCTCAGAAATGAACAGTAAAGCCCAAGTAAAGAGACTTCTTAGAAAAATAAAAGGCAAGGAACTCTCTTCCCCTTAAAGCTTGGCATGATGTATTGCACTGAGAAGCAGCAAGCCTTCTTCTGTGCTTGGAAAGAATCACACATAAGAGAACATAAGAGCAGCCATATTGGCTCAGACCAAAGGCCCATCTAGCCCAGTCTCCTGTCTTCCGACAGTGGCCAATGCCAACTGCCCCAGAGGGAATGAACAGAACAGGTAATCATCAAGTGATCCATCCCCTGTTGCCCATTCCCAGCTTCTGGCAAACAGAGGCTAGGAACACCATCCCACACAGACTCCTCATTCTCTCTGCTGGCCACTTGAATGGGCATGAGCTGTGGACGATGTCTCAGAAATTGCCCGCTAAGTGCAAATTGCTTAAAATTAACTCCATGCTCATTTCATTTCTCTTTATTGCCCCCATTGAAATCAATGGAAGTTCTGGCAATGACTTTTATAGAAATAGGGCCACGTCCCTGCTTTTATTTTTCAGATTTTATCTACCATGGTGTTACTTGTCTTGCAGCTGTAAACCAACCCAAAATGTGTGATCCTTAACCCTTGGAAATGAGGGGGCTGGATTCACCTTCAAGCCATTACATGATGGGAGCATCATTGTTGTGTCATTATCATCTACCCTAAATCCCTACCAACCCAAAAAATACAACCCAAACTAAACACCCTACCCCAAAAATGAGAGATGAGCCAAAGCTTCCCTGAAGTTCTCTAGGAACTTCCCTATTGCTACTATATGGAAAGTGCTCAGATCTACAGTCAAAGAAAGAACTTTCCATTTCTTATTACTTGTCTTCAACAATTTTTTCCTGCTAGGTTAAATTATTGAGCATTATCCAGTCAACCAAATAGAAACTGGGTGGGTTGCCATTTAAATGCCACACTTACTTAGGGCTTGACATTAGAGGTCTGGCATTGTGTGAAGTGTCTGACATGTCGCCTGCCAATACAGCGTCAGAAAACAAATCCACTCAACTTACTTCATGATTCACTCTATGAATACATAGGGCTGGAAGAGTCTTTGCCCTGTGTTCACAGCCTGACTATGAGCTTGGCAAACTGACGTCAGCATCCAGCACATGTCCTGTGAGTGATTCCTACAAATCTAAACAGGCAAGTGTCGGGTTCTCATTTGTGTATTTCTCACTGTTCACTACTGAACCATCATCCCTCTTTCAAATATATGGATGGTCTGCTTTGTGGCACCATGTATGCATGGCATTGGCAACTGGCCAGAATTCTGATGGTTGCATTTAATTTGCATGTGATTGACATATAAATGTACATGCAAAGTTAAGTGCCTAGCCAGTGCAGGTTATAAAGCAAATGTGCTATCCAATTGCCCATCACAGATCTAGTTTAAGAGGGCAGAATTTTCTATCTTCTCTTTTTTTTTTTTTACTCACTCAGAGTGGAAGATGAGGGATCAGCAAGGAAAGCTACCTTACTGAGGTCAGAACATGTAGGGATAAAGTGAGACAGGCTAAAAGTCAAGTAGAGTTGGACCTTGCAAAGGGAATTAAAACCAATAGTAAAAGGTTCTATAGCCATATAAATAAGAACAAAACAAAGAAAGAAGAAGTGGGACCGCTAAACACTGAGGATGGAGTGGAGGTTAAGGATAATCTAGGCATGGCCCAATATCTAAACAAATACTTTGCCTCAGTCTTTAATAAGGCTAATGAGGATCTTACGGATAATGGTAGCATGACAAATGGGAATGAGGATATGGAGGTAGATATTACCATATCTGAGGTAGAAGCGAAACTCAAACAGCTTAATGGGACTAAATCGGGGGGCCCAGATAATCTTCATCCAAGAATATTAAAGGAATTAGCACATGAAATTGCAAGTCCATTAGCAAGAATTTTTAATAAATCTGTAAACTCAGGGGTTGTACCGTACGATTGGAGAATTGCAAACATAGTTCCTATTTTTAAGAAAGGAAAAAAAAGTGATCCGGGTAACTACAGGCTTGTTAGTTTGACATCTGTAGTATGCAAGGTCTTGGAAAAATTTTTGAAGGAGAAAGTAGTTAAGGACATTGAAGTCAATGGTAAATGGGACAAAATACAACATGGTTTTACAAAAGGTAGATCGTGCCAAACCAACCTGATCTCCTTCTTTGAGAAAGTAACAGATTTTTTAGACAAAGGAAACGCAATGGATCTAATTTACCTAGATTTCAGTAAGGCATTTGATACTGTGCCACATGGGGAATTATTAGTTAAATTGGAAAAGAAGGAGATCAATATGAAAATGGAAAGGTAGATAAGGAATTGGTTAACAAGGAGACTACAACAGGTCATGCTGAAAGGTGAACTGTCAGGCTGGAGGGAGGTTACCAGTGGAGTTCCTCAGGGATCAGTTTTGGGACCAATCTTATTTAATCTTTTTATTCCTGACCTCGGCACAAGAAGTGGGAGTGTGCTAATAAAGTTTGCGGATGATACAAAGCTGGGAGGTGTTGCCAATTTAGAGAGAGATCGGGATATCATACAGGAAGATCTGGATGACCTTGTAAACTGGAGTAATAGTAATAGGATGAAATTTAATAGTGAGAAGTGTAAGGTCATGCATTTAGGGATTAATAACAAGAATTTTAGTTATAAGCTAGGGACACATCAGTTAGAAGTAACGGAGGAGGAGAAGGACCTTGGAGTATTGGTTGATCATAGGATGACTATGAGCCGCCTATGTGATATGGCTGTGAAAAAAGCTAATGAGGTCTTGGGATGCATCAGGCAAGGTATTTCCAGTAGAGATAAGCAGGTTTTAGTACCATTATACAAGGCATTGGTGAGACCTCCTCTGGAATACTGTGTGCAGTTCTGGTCTCCCATGTTTAAGAAGGATGAATTCAAACTGGAACAGGTACAGAGAAGGGCTACTAGGATGATCCGAGGAATGGAACACCTGTCTTAGGAAAGGAGACTCAAGGAGCTTGGCTTGTTTAGCCTAACCAAAAGAAGGTTGAAGGGAGATATGATTGCTCTCTATAAATATATCAGAGGGATAAATACTGGAGAGGGAGAGGAATTATTTAAGCTCAGTACCAATGTGGACACAAGAACAAATAGATATAAACTGGTCATCGGGAAGTGTAGACTTGAAATTAGACGAAGGTTTCTAACCCTCAGAGGAGTGAAGTTTTGGAATAGCCTTCCAAGGGAAGCAGTGGGGGCAAAAGACCTATCTGGCTTCAAGATTAAACTTGATAAGTTTATGGAGGAGATGGTATGATGGGATAACATGATTTTGGCAATTAATTGATCTTTAAATATTAATGGTAAATAGGCCCAATGACCTGTGATGCGATGTTAGATGGGGTGGGATCTGAGTTACTACAGAGAATTCTTTCCTGGGTATCTGGCTGGTGAATCTTGTCTGTATGCTCAGGGTTCAGCTGATCGCCATATTTGGGATCGGGAAGGAATTTTTCTCCAGGGCAGACTGGAAGAGGCCATGGAGGTTTTTCGCCTTCCTCTGTAGCATGGGGCCTGGGTCACTTGCTGGTGGATTCTCTGCTCCTTGAAGTCTTTAAACCATGGTTTGAGGACTTCAATAGCTCAGACAAGGTGAGAGGTTTTTCGCAGGAGTGGGTGGGTGACATTCTGTGGCCTGCGTTGTGCAGGAGGTCAGACTAGATGATCATAATGGTCCCTTCTGACCTTCATATCTATGAATCTAGAAGTACCAAAAACTATGTTTCAGTGACTCCTGTGGATTAGGAGGGGACCAGGTGGGGATGCAGGATGGTTTCCTAACCTAGGGAGGCTTGTCAGTAATGGGGTGCTGCAAGTTTTGGCAGCCAAAGGGGAGGTTGAGTTGGTGACTTGCCACTAGAGCACACAGGAGTGGGGGTGGAGTTTTTCTTATACCCTGTGTCTCTTTCTCCCTGATATGGTGTAGCTTCTTCTTTCCCCTCCCCGGGAGACTCAGTGGCAGACAAGGCTACCAGTGGAGGATCTGGCCCAAATTCAATTTAAGACACAAACAGTTCTTTCTATTAATAATCATCCAATACAACACATTTGAATATAACCATCAACTAAAACTCTGCATCAGATATTCTACAAGGGCTAGATCCCTAACTGGTGTAAACTGGCTTAGCTCCATTGATATCAAGAGAGCTACACTGACTGACACCAGCTGAGGATCTGGCCCAAACCATCAACTGCAACACAACGCCCCATTCAGAATTCCAGCCATTTGGGAAACATTCCTTTCTAACCACTCCACGGGTCAAAGCTGAAGGCTGCACATTTTGTGCAGCAGTGGCAGAAACAAGCATATGTGTGTGTGTGTTGTAGGTAAGAAGTTAAAATTGTGGTTGTGAGCTGCAAAGGTTGAGTAAGGACTTTTTTTATTTTGCTGGCTTTTTAGGGTTGTCTTGGTGATATATGCATTTGAGAATGCTTAACTGTTTTTAAGGAAGTTTTTGTTGGAGGGATATATAACCCAACAAATCCTGTTTACTTTGTTTTTAAATTGTGAAAGAGCATCTTACTTAGAAAGCAGCTTGCTACATTTTGATGTTTGTAGCCGTTATCCTGCAAGGATCCTAGAAAAAAAGCTGCAGATGCTTTGAATTTGAAATAATCAGTAAGCGTGAGACACATGAAAAGCTTAATTTCATTTAAAGCAACATATCTTGCTTTGAGTTTGAATGTAAACTTTGCTTTTCCTGGTCCATTTTTACACAAGTGGTGCCTTTTTTTTTTTTTTTAATCAAACACCCTGCTATGCCCAAAGAAGCTCTAAAGAACCTCGCTCTTGTCTGTAACCACCATACCACTTAAGGAGGTAATAAATTAACATGCCGATAAACTATATCTAGGTTTTGCTGTCTCAATAGTCACCAGAACATATAAAATATTGGTGGGCCAAAGAGGATAGAATGGTCCAGTGGTTGTGGCACTAGCCTAGGACTTGGGCAACCTGAATTCCAGTCCCTGCCCTATCACAGACTGCCAGTGTGACCTTGGGCAAGGGCAGGGGGAGCCCCAGAGTCCAGGATTGAGCCTAAGCCTAAACGTCCAAACAGCAATTTTATAGCCCTCAAGACAGAGCCTGTGTCAGCTGACTTGAGCCAGCCATGTGTGGTTTACCGGAATATAGGCAAACCCAATGCCTCAGCTCCCATCTGCACAATGGGAATAGTAACCCTTCCCTACCTCATAGGAGCGTTGTGAGGGTAAATACATTAAGGCTTGTGAGGTGCTCAGGTACTATGGTAAAGGGGGGCATATAAGTACCCAAGATAGATAGAATCTGCTTCAAACAAAATATTGGATTATTTCGAAAAGCCTAACTGGATTGAACCAAAATAGTTAAAAGAACAATACATATTATACAAACAGGTTTTCTGATTTAATTAAATTGGTTTCAAAGTCCCTTCCTGTACATAACACTCGGGGTTATGTATCTTGTTACCAAGCAACAACCCTTTAAATTCTCTTTAATCCATGCCGATCATTTCCCAAAGTTGATCATTACTACGGTCCTTAATTGCCTTGGCTCATTTGTATGTTGTTACAGTTCAAACACGACAGATTAAGAGAAGGCTGCCAGCCGCATAACCCTTTGAAAAAAAGGCGGGAATTGGAGCTAAGAATCACAAACTTTGTTTCAAGGCCTTCCTAGCAATTACAGCTCACACCTATGTTTACCACCAAAACTAAAATCTCAAAGGATGAAATTCTGGTCTCACTTTCATCAGTTTTACATTCATGCAGCTCCTCTGAATGATGTGGAGCTACTAGATTTACTCTAGAGTAAGTTAAGACAGAGTCAGGCCCTACAGTGAAAAAGAAACCACAGAATCATAATAGTATCAAGGATAACAATGTTATCTCGAGATAGGAAAAATATGCAAGACAACTATTGAGTACATGTGAATTGCAACTATACACAAAGATGAGCTCTGTCCTGCTCTTGCTGCTTGCATGGCTTGGGGTTTCAGGGAATTGAAAGAGGAGAAGGGTGCTGTCATTCAAAGCATGCACACTCAGCATTTTTTTCATCCTTTTACAATGTGGCACTTATCACAAGGAACCTGCCAGGTGCAATGGGAAGCTGCATGGCACGAGTGATAAGAGAGCCTGCTTTTTCAAACGGCTGCACTAATATGGTTTCGCTATTAAATGAAGCTGCTTTCAAAAGCAGCTTAGCACGTCCATGGTGTCCTGGTGGTAATGAAGTTTGGGTATCAATGCAGCTGGTGGTGAGCCATGCCTATGGGGAACATCCCCTCTAATTACAAGCAGGAATGTGCACTGTTTGTGATACTCCCATCTGACCCACACTCACCCACTGCCCTGTTCCTCAACCTGCACCCCACATGCACAAATCCAGTCCCCACCATGTTCCCTTACCTTCCAGCTGAATTCAGCTTTTTTTATATATGCACGTGTCAACAGGGTAGAGTTGTGTCCACACAGCAGGGGGGGTTTTCACAACACAACCATGCTGCCTACCCATGTTGGGATCAGAGCATTCTGGGACAGCTATTCCAGGGGTCTAGAGAGCTGGAGAAATGCACACAGAGCACCATATGCGGAACGTGGGGCAATGCACTGTGGGATGTCCTTCCACACCAAGAACTGGGATGGAAGAAAGGAAGGAAGACCAAACGCACCTACCTGGTTAGGGAAATCTGCCTATGCTGCAAATTAACAGCATTACAACTAGGGCTGGCCAGAAAATAAGAATTCCCTTTTGTGGAAAATTGCAAGGTTTGAACATTTTTTTTTGTTTGTCATCAGAATGAAAACTAGACATTTCAAAGTTTTCCATGAAAAAAATATCCACACAAGAGAGAGCACCATGCAGAACAGACAGTAGCTGAGTTATTCAGGGACTTAAGTCTTCCATATCCCAGTGGAGTGGCCTGACCATTGGGCTATAGAATCATCTCTCTTACTGTCCCCTCTCCACCCCTCCGCAATTTGCATAAATAAATATTTATTGGGCCAAAGACAGAGAGAGAGAAAAACTGATTCTACTGGCCAGTAGTTAGGGCACTCACCTGTGCTATCCACTGGGCTATTCTGGGGCCTCTCTCTCTCTGGTTTTAACCAGAAAATGTTTTGTCAAAAAATTCCCAACTGATTCTAGTTATGACCTGATTACAGGAAGACAACCACAGGCCAATATAGGCAACAAGGTCAACATATTGTTAGATGCTATGGTTGGCCATGTCCTGCATAAGTATAAACCATATTTGTAGACAGCCAGGCCAGTAACAAATTACAAACTCAATAACAGTGTATGCAGCCAATGAAGTTACAAACATCAGTGTAACAGTATGACAAGTCAGGCCCACATAGCGTGGACAGGGCCAAAAGCACTCCCAGCCCCCAGAGCAAAGCTCAAACAAGACCCTGTAGCATGCTTGCTATGGAGATGCAAACCGTGCTTCCCACTTTTAGGTCTTATTCTGTAGCTTCATATAGCATTCCCATTGAAGTTAATAGAAATTCTGGATGCTTCAAGGCAACAAAATCTGGGCCCTAAATCTGCTCCTTCTTCCTGTAAATTCAATGGGAATTTTTGCCACTGACTTCAATGGAAGCAGAACTGGGTGCTATAATTTGCCTTGTTTTTATTAAAACCTTAGAGCACAGTGCAGGGAATCAGTATAATAGTAAATAAAATAATCCCATGGAGAAGGTTTGTGAACCTTTGGGATAGCAATAGAGCCCAGATAATCATTGGAAACAGAGCTATAGAGCAAATCCCATTACTAGAGATAGCATTCGTTTAGCAGTAGTAATGGTAGCTGGAATGACAGGACGGGAATGTGTTTAGAAATAACCAAATGATTTATTGGAATCAGAGTTTGGTGGTATGCCCACTGTATGATTATAAGGCTGGAGTTACAGACAGTAGCAGCAAAAAGAATCTAATGAACAGATTATAGATATCAGAGTAGGAGACAATTTGGATCTCAGTTACACCAGTATAACTTTGGAGTAATTCCAATTTACTTCAGAGGAGTTCCTCCAGATCTACATTGGTGTAAATGAGGGCAGAATCTGGCCCAAGAAATCAGGAAAGAGACAGGAATGGGAGGTGGAGTAGACAGAAGAGAATACAAGAGAGAAATAACATGTCAGGGTTTGGGTGGGGAGGAGCTATTTTATATTGTCTCATGATATCTCAATAGAAGCATCTGTCAAGGGTCAGAGTGGTACAAGAAAGCTGAATCAGCTGACTGAAGGTGTGACTTTGGCTCTGTTTGCTGGGCCTCATTGGAGGCCTACATGAAATGACTTTGTTTGCAGTCCCATTCTCAGAGCACAAGTGTCCACATCACAAAAGCTGCCTTTAGCATTTGTTCCATTTGGAGGATTTTCATATAAAAGCAACTATTCTACCTCAAATCTCTTTTCAAGACCGATGAAGCCTACCATCTGAAAATGTTTAGATGGAGGATTGGGGGATTGCTGATAATTATTTTCATGTATGCCTGTTGGAGATAGTGTGACGCAGTGACTAGGACACTGGTCTGGAAGTCAGGAATCCTGGGTTCTATTTTGGTCCTGCCACTACCCTGACCTTGGGCAAGTCACTTCACCTCTTAGCTTCCATTCCCCCTCCCATGCTTTGTCTATCTTGTCTAATTAGAGAGTAAGTTTTTGGGGGCAAGGACTGTCTCTTTGTGCGGTGCCAGGTATAGTGGGGACCTGATCTCAGCAGGGGCCTCCATGCACAACTGCGATATTCATACTAAATATGCAAAAATGAACTTTCAAATTATTCAGAACCATCAAACTGCATGCACCTAGCTTAAGGAACTGTTAGCTCTCTCACTCCCTCCTGTTATTGGTCATAGTCAAACTTGTAGTGCCTTGTCTAAAATTAAATTGTAAAATCTTCGGGGCTCGGATCATGTCTTGTATAGGACCCAGCACAATGGAACTGAGACTCCTGATCAGGGCCTTTTGGTGCCACTGCAAAAGGAAACTAATGGATCCAGTGTAGACAAGGGAGAAACCTACCATTACAAAAATCCATGCTGGAATGAATTCCCCTAGTGCTCTTTTAATAGATGCTCTTTGAAGTGGTGCCAAGTATGCTACAACCAAATTGCCTTTTTAAGCCATGGTGCGTAGTGTCAGTCCCCTGGAAGGTCATGAAGCTCTGTTATTGTCAGCTATTGATCCAGAGACATCCATTAGGTTTATAAAGCAATAATGGATTAATTTCTCCCATCTGCTTCTTCTATTTCTAGGGAGTATCAGGTGGGAAAAGCAGCCCCAGTTTCCTCCTCTCCAATATGCACACATATACACTCAGATAAGAGATACGTATACCAAGAAAACAGCAAAATACATTGCTATTTATTAGAGTTCTGATATGGCCATTGTGACCTTTATCAAGAATATGACTATAAATATGACATGCATGAGCACCTACAAACTAAACAATAACCTCCCTCTCCATTTATCTATTCAGATTTGGTCAGTGAAACAGTGTGATTATATCAGGACACAATCCACTACAATCAACAATGGTTAGCATATATCCCCGTAGTGGGTGAAATCCAGAATACCAACGCAAGTGCCCTATCACTGAAGTCCTATCTCGGAGGCTTAAGCGGGATTTTAGTAGCGCACAAGCCTTGCATTTCACTCAAAGCAAATACCTTGTGTGGAAACCTCATATCCACAAATTAGAAACATCTGCATTAGAGCCAATTGTTTCTGAAACATCATTTCCAGTATCTAGTTTCTCCCCTCTGCCACAAGAAAGGCAAAACCTTGATATGCTATCATTTAGAGCTCAGATACGCTCTGACTATGCACACGTGCTAGTCTTCTCAGAAAGATGAATAGAGAAAAGTAGGAGAAAACAGAACAAATGTTAAAAACACTCAGCACTATTAGGAGAGATGCAACAGCTAATTACAGAAATGACTCCTTTAGGGCTGCAACTGCTTTTCTCTGCCAAATTTAAAGGGCCTGCTCCCAGAAAGGCATGCTGGGAAAAAGTTCCCAGAAAAGAGCAACTTTGCAGTAGGAAGAGTCAGTAGGTAGGCACTATGGGAGGTGGGCCTGCCTCTGTATGCACCCATGGCAACTATGGGTGCTCTTTTCTATTAGGGATAAACCTGAATTCCTAGATATGATTTCTCTCAAGTTCAGACCTATATTGGAGCCTTGTAGCTCAGACTCATCTCTTAGGCCCCAATCCTCCAGTGACATCTATGTTGGTGGACCCAGGCACATAAATCCAGCTGTTGGGTGGAGTCTTGCTGGCCTTCCATCAATTAAAAAAATAACCTGTCCTACCTAAAATGCCAAAAGTCAACTCAAAAGTACAAGGAGTTGGGTTTTTTAAAAGTGTAGGATCAGATTGTGCCTGGCTCCAGCAGGAGGTAAAAGAATGTAAGGATCCTTCCTCCTGGCATTTCAGTTCTTTAGCTAAATTAACAATCATGCTCCAGCATACTTGTGTTCCAAAATTCTGTGTCAGATCTCATTGTCATTTGCATTTAATGCTACTGGTACTTTTATCAGCAGGAATTACATTTTGTTTTCTCCCTTCTAATCTCAGAAACTACAACCTCCACCTGATAAAATCAGCAAACCAACTTGATAAGCACATAATCAGCACTGCCTTTAGATTAGATTAGATTAAACATTATGAATTACACTGCTTTTCAGTAAGTAATTCAACTGACTGATAGCCTAACTAAGCCAACACTGAACACCAAGTGCAAAGCATACCCTGAAGCAGAGCAAAACTGAACAAATACAGGATACTCATTTTACGAAGCTCTATCTAGGTACATAAGGCCAGATCCAAAGCCTACTGGAGTCAACAGCAGTCTTTCCACTGACTTCAATGGTTTTTGTATCACGTCCTAAACTAGTGATACTCAGACTGAGGCTCATGAGCCTCAAGTAGCTCTTTAATGTGTTTCCATGGGTCTTCGCAGCACATGATATTAAAACAGTGTGTGACTTAATTATTAACCAACCTAAGTTATTAACCAATCAGGATTCTTTTACTATTTTACTAAGTTATTAACCAATTGTAACTGATAAAATAATATTTGGTCAGTCATTTTGCTTTGAGAAATTGAGGAGTACAGGGTAAATGATGGAAGTCCTATTACTAAGGAGTTTGCAAATTTACCTGAAGATAAGAAATGGAAATGTGAGGAAAGTGATGGAGAATGGTCCAGTTTTCCTGGCATCATAAAGGAAGTAATGATAAAGAAGAATGTGGCTCACATGAAAAGAGAGCAATGACAAAGAAAAATCTGGTTTACATAAAAAGGAAAGAAACAATACAGAACAGTCAGCCTTGCATGATGACAGAAACAGCAGTGAGAAAAATTGCACTCCACAAATCAATACATCAGATCTTGCATTATGGCCGACAATTCTAAACTCTGCCGATATTGATCGTACAATTCTGAACGGGCCAGGGAAAATCGAGGATATTATGTATCCCGTAAAAGAGAAGAAGCAACACTTCTCAAAGTCACATTGCAAAAGAGTGCTCGAGAATGGTGAGAAACTGACTCGGCATTGGCTAGTTCACTCAAAATCGACTGATAAAGTGTTCTGTTATTGTTGCAAAATATTTAACAAGAATGCCAGATGTCTGGGTACAACTACGGGCATAACTTAGCTGAAGCTCTGAATCAACATGAAAAGTCACCTGGCCATTTTATCGATGGATGGAGGTCAAGTCCAGGGTCAAACTGAATAAATGCATAGACACAGAAAACCAGCACATTAATAATGTAGACACCCAGCATTGGAGGAAAGTGCTTGAGCATCTGATCTCAATTACCCTCTTCTTTGCAAAGAATAATTTGGCTTTCCAGCACTTGTTGGATAAGTTTCTCACTGAACAGAACAGTAATTTCCTTGGTTTGGTAGAGCTCCTTGGGAAATACGATGATGTCATGCGTGAGCACCTACGTCCAGTATTTCATAAAGAAGTTATGGACCATTACTCCAGCAAAACAATTCAAAATGAATTGATTGAAAAGATGACATTTAAAGTAAGATTTGTTTATGAGAATGGTTGTATCCAAGTAAAGGAACACTTTATCTCTTTATCTGTAGATCTGTGGATGACTCTACTGGAAAAGGCCTAACAGAACTGATTATGAACATTTTGAATGAGAATAAAATAAAGCTCCAGGACTGCCGCAGCCAAGGTTATGACAACTATGCTGAGTTGGGAACCACTGCGGTTTTGTCCCAAGTTCACAATTATTCTTTAGTTGAGTTAATGTTGAAAGCTTAGCTCAATGATAAGAATGCACTTATTTTGTATCTCAGGAGTAAAACACTAACATTTTGTTCCATTCTAAAGGAATTATTCTGTTAAGAAATCCATTTTCTATTAAAATAAGCATGAATAAAAAGTGTCCAGATACACCCTACTAATCACCAGCATTTCCTGTGATTCCATGCATTATTCACAGACACACAAAAAACTCATTAAGGGGTGGAGAGATAGCTGCGAGGTTCAGTTACAGATCTGAACTACACACATGAACATAGAGGCGCTCCCCTTTTCTTTAAGCTGGGAGCCAGATTGGAGACATCACAAGGAATTTTGCAAGACTTCCTTCCCCACAGATGAAAAAGACTGCTAATTATTCTGCTGTGAATGTGAGACCAGGGAAGACAGGAAAATCCAGGTTAACAAGGTTACCCATACCCACACCTTTTACTAGAGGACAAACTCACAGGCAACTTTTGTCTTACCTGCCAATTGCACCTACAAAACTATTTATTGCAGCTGGATCTGAGACCACTATGAGAAATTATGGGGAGAAGGTATAGTCATCCAGGACCCAATCCATCTCCCACTGCAGTCACTCATCCTAATCCTCAACTAGTGATTTCAGTGGAGCTGATTTATACCAGCTGAGGATCTGTCCCAACTGACTTCATATTCTATGGCTTGCGAAGCATCACATATGTTTGTGGCACTATATGAATGAGAAATAAAACAACAACAAAATGATAATGAAATTAATAAAGCCAATGAATTACATAGTTAGAAATGTCCTCACACACACAGGGCTCTTGCTCACATGCATACCAGAAGGTCTAGATACTCCCCAGGGGACATAGGTACTTTTAGTCTGGCAGCTCTGGAGTGGTGTCGTTTCAAAGACATACCTGGCATGTCCTTCAGCACAGAGGTGGTTAACCAGGACATCAATAACCTACTCAGCTCAGGACCCAGGAGATTCACTTCAGCTGCTTTCTCCCTTGCAATGGGATTCCAGAGGCATGAAGCTGGTTTCTGGCTGAGTCCTATAGGAACATCCTGGTGGCAAAGGAGGCTGACTCCTGGCTGCCTTGCAGGGGGGTGAGTGGCACAAGAACCTGAATGTGAATTCCTTTTCTGGCTTTGGCTCACCTCTTCTATATGTTTGCCTTGGTCTCTCTAAAACAATCAACATTAATCTTTCCTTGCCACTGTTGCTAAAATGGTTTGAAGAGTGAAGGGAAACAGCAGGCCAGAGAAGTGGGCAGTACTGAAGGCCACACCCCTGCCCTGCCCCTTCTCTGAAGCCCTGCCCCCCACTTACTCCAGCCCCCCTCCCTCTGTCGCTCGCTCTCCCCCACCCTCACTCAGTTTTACCTGGCTGGGGCAGAGGGTTGGGGTGCAGGAGAAGGCTCTGGGCCGAGCCTGGGGCAGGGGTGCAGGAGGATGTGCAGGCTCTGGAAGGAAGTCTGGGTGTGGGAGGGTGCTCCAAGCTAGGGCATGTGGTTGGGGTGCAGGCTCTGGGAAGGAGTTTGGGTGCAGGAGGGGGTGGAGGGTTGGGGTGCAGGAGCAGGCTCCAGTCTGAGCCTGGGGCAGGGGGTTGGAGTGCAGGAAGGGGTGAGGGGATGGGCGCCGGAAGGGAGTTTGTGTGTGGGAGGGGGCACAGGGCTAGGGTAGGTGGTTGGGGGCAGGCTCTGGCAAGGAGTTTGGGTGCGGGAGGGGGTTGGGGGTTGGAGTGCCGGGGGGGTGACGGGGTGGGCGCCGGGAGGGAGTTTGGGTGTGGGAGGGGGCACAGGGCTAGGGTAGGTGGTTGGGGTGCAGGCTCTGGGAAGGAGTTTGGGTGCGGGAGGGGGTTGGGGGTTGGAGTGCCGGGGGGGTGACGGGGTGGGCGCCGGGAGGGAGTTTGGGTGTGGGAGGGGGCACAGGGCTAGGGTAGGTGGTTGGGGTGCAGGCTCTGGGAAGGAGTTTGCTTGCGGGAGGGAGCAGGGGGTTGGGGAGCGGGAGGGGGTTTGGGATGCAGGCTCCAGTCAGATGGCACTTACCTCGAATGCCTCCTGGAAGTGGTGGCATGTCCGGCAGCGGCTCCTAGGCTCAGGGACAGCCAGACAACTCTGCGCGATGCCCCTGCCTTCAGGCACCTCCCCCACAGCTCTCACTGACTGCGGTTCCCTGTTCCTGGCCACTAGAAGCTGCGGAGTCAGCGCTCAGGGTGGGGGCAGTGCACAGAGAATCCTGCCTAGGAGCCGCTGCTGGACATGACAACCGCTTCCAGGAACGGTGGGGAACCAGGGCAGGCAGGGAGCCTTCCTTAGCCCTTCTGTGCTGCCAACAGGACTTTTAATGGCCTAAAATCTCCCGGATTGGCTTCAATAGCCTCCGGGAGATCAGGCCTGATTCCAGGAGACTCCCAGCCGAACCTGGAGGTTTGGCAACCCTACCTCACTCCCACTTCCTTTACCCAGAGGCCTGCCTGACCTTGAGGGCTCCCCTTCCACTATGCGGTGTGGCAGAGGCCTCGTAACCCCAACAAGGCTGGGCCCAGGATTCCTGGGGAGCTTGACCCCCCAACCTTGTTGTGATCACTTAGGACAGGGGCTAGGGAATCCCCACTCCAGGGTGCTCTCTCTGCACTGGATGCTTCCCTGACCCACTGATCACTGCATACAGTTCAAAGCTAATACAATTTATTAAACAGCAACCAATTTAAAAAAAAATAAGGAAAAAATGGAAAAGATTAAAAGAATACACATCATCCCATTCTGTGGCATGGGGACATCACAACCAGCGTCTCTGGAATGTAAGGGAAGTTCAGTCTGTTCCTCACAAGTCCCAGGCCTCCTTCTCAGGCCCTGGCTGCGCTGCAGGGATGCTGTGGGTCAGACACTTGCTCTGGCGGTGGCCACATGCCTTCAGGCTCTAGGTAGCAGGACCCTTCTTCCCAGCATCAGCCCCCACATCGGGGTTATGATTCTCGTCCAAGTCTGTTTTAGTGGGCTGTTTTCTGACCCCTCTGGCTCTGGTTGCTGCAGTTCTCCTCCCAGCACAGGTCTGCTCTCTGGGTTGCTTCTGTGGCTCTGCTCCCAGCAGTGACCTGCTTCCTGGGCCACTTCTCTGGTTCTCTCTGACTGGCAAGGCTCTGCTCCCCAGCTCAGCACAGGCCCCTGCTATCTCCTTAGCTCATCCCCACTCTGTTCCATACAATTCCAGCTCACACAGAGGATGGGACCCTCCCTGGCCTCCTGACTCTTTCATTAACCTGCCCATCCTGTCAATCAGGCTGACCTGGAGCACTGACCTCTCCCCATTGCTCCTGGGGACTATCAGTCTCAGGGTCCTGATTTCCCATCGACTCTTCCCCTTTCTTTTGGTACAGGGAGTTAGGCAACCAAAAAAAAAACCCACTGAGTTTTAGTAAGGGACCAACAGTCCCCTTACAATTAGAATAGGTTTGCCTGGATAGCTAGTTAAACCTGGCTTATATGGGCACAAGCCAAACCATATAAACCAGGTTTAAATCAATATAAGAGTATCCACACACAATGTTGCAGTGGTTTAATTAAATCAATTTAAAAGTCACATCTTTAGTTAATTCAGGACAATTTTGTGTGTAGAGCCGGGCCAAATGTAATGCAGATTATTGCAGCATATTGTTCAGCCACTAGATGTCTCTGTGTGTTACACTGTGTTCCAGCCAGGATGTGGTCCCTGGTAAACAAGAAAGTCAGAGCTGGAACTCGAGCTATGTGGAAGCTTATTTATTTGTGTCTATAGTTAGTAGTTGGTTTATTTAAATTAATGTCTTTTGTTTAAGAAAGACTGTGATTCTGTATAACACGACACCAGGAGTGACCAATGGTTCATCTACTTCATTGTTTACAGGCGGTGACCACTGGTACATTCTGTATGTGAAGGTAGGGAATAAAACATAATGCGCCTGAACATTTGTAAAATTGAGGGAGACCAAATGTATTCCTGATCTCAGTTGTTGATCAGTAGGGCCCTACCAAATTCGTGGCCATGAAAAAGGCTTCAGAGACCATGAAATCCAGTCTCCTCCCATGAAATCTGGTCTTTTGTGTGCTTTTACCCTATACTATACAGAATTCACAGGGGAGACCAGTGTTTCTCAATTTGGGTGTCCTGACCCAAAAGGGGTTGCAAGGTTATTTTGGGGGAGTCATGGTATTGCCATCCTTACGTCTGCTCTGCCTTCAGAGCTGGGCAGCCGGAGAGTGGCGGCTGTTGGCTGGACGCCTAGCTCTGAAGGCATCACCACAGCCAGCAGCAGCACAGAAGTAAGGGTAGCAGTATTGCAACCCCCCTACAATAAACTTGCAAGCTCCCCTCGCCCTCCCACCCCAAACTCCTTTTTGGGTCAGAACCTCTACAATTACAACACCATGAAATTTCAGATTTAAATAGCTGAAATAATTACATTTATTATTTTTAAAATCCTATGACTGTGAAATTGATCAAAATGGACCATGAATTTTGTAGAGCCCTATTGATCAGTTTATGCTCTGAATCATGAAGACTGAAGCTAGATGATCTGGTGATCCTTATGGCCATAAACTCTATTACTATGTAATTGTCACTACCCTTCTGAGCATAAATACAGACCTATCTTCTGTATTTCTATAGCCCTTTTTTTTTTTTCTTTTCCGAAGTGGCCACTGACTTTGGCTGCCTCCATTTTTAGATGCCCAGATTGAGGCATCGCGTATAAAGTGGCTGCAGTGTTGGGGTGAATCCCTGCCTTTGTCTGTAAGTTATCCACACTCACCAAATGCCAGATCAACGCAAGTCACACTGCTAGCCTGACCACTTACACCTGCCTCCTCAACCACTCAGGAGGGGGTGACTGCCAGGGTGCTGGTTATGGCTCCCTAATCTCTGCCTGGCCCCTGCCTTGGGTGCATCTTAGAGCAGCCTGGAAATGCTATAATATGCACCAGCTGGCCAGAGTCCCCAATAAAATGTCCAGCAACTGAGCATAGTTGGCATGGAATGTGCTCTGCATACACCTCTTCCCCCCACTCTTGGCATGTGCCTTGCATCAGCGGCTGTAAGGAGCGTGGTGTAAGATATAGCCACACTGGGTCTAGAGCCTCTGGGGACTCCCCCATGGTGGTAGAATCTGAGCTAGGGTGATGTAGCCAATCTCTACTCCCTTTGCCTGCACAGCACAAAGGGAACAGAACAGGACAGAAAACCTGTCCTCCTACTTCACTCATACCATAGTTTAGGGTGTGTCATTGCCGAATCTGGCCCTGGGTCTCCTCCTCTCACTCCTGGGCCTTAAATACAGATGCACTCTTCCACCCCACAAGCAGGTAAACCTATCCTCCAAATTCACCTACCCATAAAACGGTGGCACAAAGGACAAAAGCAAACAGATGAGTTAGAGTTTCCTTATCCACAAATCTCTGCAGAAATCTTTTCTTTTCAGCGTATGTGAAATATACCTTACCATTCCAAAATTGACCTGACGGGGCATCTAACCAGCAGACATTTGTGATTGTGGGCTCAGGCTAGTGTCTACACAAACATGACTCTTGCTGTGTTAGATTTTAAGGCCAGAAAGGACCGTTGTGATCATCTAGTCTGATTCCTGTATAATGCAGGCCATGGAATTTCATCCGGTGAATCCTGTCATCATGCCCAGAAGTTCTGTCTGGTTCCTTATTTTAGCTTGTGGCTTGTGTGATCCTCCTTCATTTCAGTGGGATCTTTGACTGCAATAGTGAGGGCTTCCTTATATTTCTGTCCAAAGTGAAGGGTGAGGAGTGATAAAGGGAAATGGTTTCCTTATTATTCTCTCCCATTCCCTGCCCCTCCCCCTCAAAAAAAAGTTAGCATGGAGTTCTCTGCAATTTGCATCTCAAAAGCTGGCATTTTACGAGAGCTGCTGTAAAGTGGAACATGCCGGGTGACAACTCCATACAGGAGATGTCACAACTCCCAGTGGACTTGTATAAAAAAACCACAAAGCCGTAATACACATAAAACTCTAATGGGCCTTCAGAATTACCTCATCTTTTATTTAGAGGTTATTCCGCCCTTGTCTGTCTTTATTGCCCTTTATATGACTGAAGAGGGGAAGCAGGACAAAATGAGGCAATTTAGGTTACTAAGTGGGACTGGGGTTTATGGCCAAAGTTAGGCACTGGAGGAAGAATATTGTTTTCCCCCCTTTAGTCATCTTTATTTTAAAGGATCCCCTGCCACCTTCTCTGTCTGGCAATAAGGCTGTTTACTAAAAGAGGAAAATACAAGCGGGAAAGTTATAGCGGGTAGCTGAATGCGTGATAAAAATAACACCCGACCTTTCCGTAGTGGCATCATTAGTACCATTAGAGGGAAAACTCCGGCAGGGATTCTGTTAGAAAATCTGGTGTGCCCTAGTATCAGTGGCTGTGAGGATGGTGATGTAGGATCTAGCCACGCTGGCTTTCACTGCTTTCAGAGGGGTCTGTACCTCTGAGGGAAAAATTCACCCAGGGTTGTTATTATTATTATTTATTATGTGTATGATCATAGCACCTAAAAGCCCCAGTCCTGGACCAGGATTCCATTGTGCTAGATGCTGTACAAACAGAGAACAAAAAGACAGTCCCTGCCCCCAAAGAGCTTATGGATATTCAAATCTCAGCAGCAGAGGTGTTGTGTGTTTTAACTAAATTTGAAGTATTTAGGGCCTGATTCCAAGCCCATGAAGACAATGGAAAGACTCTACTGGAGAGGCAGTGTTCTCCAATGGGTAGGACATTAGACCTGGACTCAGGAAATCTAATTTTACTCCCACTTCTGCCACTGATCACCTGCTGAGTGATCTGGAGCAAATCATTTCACCTCTCTATGGGTATGTCTGCTCCACAAAAGAAGGTGTAATTGCAGCACAGATAGGCATAGTGTGCTAGCTTTAATCTAACTGGCACAGGAAGTAGTGGGAGTGAGGGCATGGTGGCACAGGCTTCAGCACTGCCTAGCCACCCCAGTATAAACCTGCCGAGGCCTCGGGGTATGTACTCAGGTTATGGCCTGTGCTTAGGTCCATGTTGCCGCATCTTCAGTACTATTGTTACCTCCATAGCTAGATTAAAGCTAGTGAAAATGTTCCTCCAACACTACAATCCCACCTTCATTTGTGGTGTAACCTCCATTTTCCCTCCAGTGAACTGTCTGTCACTATGTGTTTGTGCAGCACCTGGGACCTGATTTTGACTGGGGCCTCTCAGTGCTATTGTAATACAAATAACAAAGATTCCTGTTGGCTCCACTAGGCTTTGGATCAGGCCCCACATCCAGTTGACTAGTCTGATGTTAAAAAGCACCCGCTGAAAAAGAGAAACCACTGACTTTAAATTATTATTATTGGTATATCTGAAGCTCAAAAATTATTTCTTTTTTTCAAACAGAAATTGTACAGGACACTAGGATGGTTTCATTGAAAGAACAAACCGGTAAATATTATTTTAATTCCCCTCCAGAAAGTTCTCCATATTCCTGCATCAACCCCCATGCTTCTGGGCATAAGCCAACCTCTAATTTGTGGGGGTCAGGAAGAAACTTTCCATGGCGCAAACTATACCAAAACTGTCTATTGCAGCATCATTTGCCCTTTTCTCTGAAGCTACTAATATTGACTATTGTCAAAGGCAGGATACTGGACTAGATGGAGCATTGAGTGGTAATCCCCACTCAATTTGGCAATTCCTATGTTTCTGTTCTATCTGTTCTATTCAGGTTGTTCATCCTCATGGTATCTCATCTGTCAATGTTATCACTAACTTTTCCCTCACATTGGGCCAGATTGTGAAACCGATACTCAAAACGATGAGGCAAGTAATCCACATTGGCTCCTGTCTCTTTAATGGCTGAACCAAAACTCCAGATCTAAACACCCTCCCCTAACTTTTAAGAAAGTTCAGTTACAACTTGGATCCAAACTTTGAGGCTTGAGCCCACGTCTAATTTATATGCAAAATGGTGTGTCCCACAGGCTCCTGGTAAATTACCAATACACTTCTCAGGCATACTTTATACACAGAAACTACAAATTTAACTAAAATGGTTTCCAAATTGATTTTTGGTAGTTAAATTGGTGCAATTCCCTTGTGTGGACATTCTTAAATCAGTTTAGGAGCAGCTGATATAGATTTAACTTAATTTGATAACTGATCCAATAATAACCAAATTAAGCTAAATAGATAGCCACTCTTAAACTGGTTTAAGAGTGTCCACACAAGGATGTGGCACTGATTTAACTAAATCAATTTAGAAATCAATTTAGTTAAATCAGAGCAATTTGTGTGTGTAGCACAGTCCTCGATGATGCAGAGTTTGTCCGACCTTATCCTAATGTTAAGTGATCACATAAACCCTTTCCTGATGCCTGCATGCAAAGGGCAGAGATAAGGGTGATATGGAAAGGGAGGAGAGAAAGCAGAATGAGAGAGTGATAAGAAGGAGGTTATGGGAGAAACCTTATCTCTGAATTTCCAATCCTAGGTAAGAAGAGCTGACTGGAATGATCAGAGGTATGGAAACACTGTAGTATAAGGAGAGATTGAAAAGATTAGGACTGTTTTATTAACAGAGCATATGAACAAGAGGGGATATGATGGAGATATACAAAATAATGAATGATATAGAGAAGGTAAATCAGACCCTTCTATCTACCATGTCTCATAATACAAAAACACAGAGCCATCCAACAAAACTGAAAGGCAACAAATTTAAAATTGATAAAAGGAAATGCTTTTTATGTAATGCATGATAAACCTGTAAAACTCATTGCCACTAGGGATCACTTAGACCCAGAGATTAGCAGGATTCAAAAAAGTATTAGACATGTATCTAGATAATGAGAACATCCAGCTACAATTGATAGGATAAGGATAATTTAAGGAAACTGACTGTTCTGGGCTAGGAAGAAACATCTTCTATTGGCTCAGATCCTCAGAGATATTTAGGCTCAGTGGAAGTTAGGACCCTAAATACTCTTGAGGATCTAGGCTCTTATTGCTAACTGTCCTTTCCAGCATTTCTTGCACCTGGAGCACCAGGAGCAATTGGCACTGATCACTGTCAGAGACAGAATACTGGACTAGATGGACCATGATCTGATATGGCAATTCCTCTTTCTATATTTCAACCTTGAAACTAGTAGCTGTTAATATATATTTTGGGATCAAATCTATTTTTATTCCTGTTGGTTAGCTAATAATCCCAGACCGCGCCCTTCATATGCAAAGGCTTGAATGCACAAAAGGAATTAGACTTTGTAATGCTGAGTGTCCCAACACCTAACTTTGAAGCCCCTAGAAAATCATTGAGATCCACAAAGCCTGCGTTAGGCGCCTAAGCTCCCATACAAGGAATGGGGAGTAGCTAATCACCTTTCACTGGGATTCACAAAAGTCAGCCCGCTAGGCAGAGAGCCATCTAAGCTCTCCAATTGGAGATGCCAGCCAGAGGAGGGGGTGTTAAGGCCCACCCCTCTTTTGGAGACAGGCATCTAAATCCCAGCTGCATGGAGGCATCTAGCTCTGCATTGGATTCTTAGCTGCAAACCCTCTCTTGGCATTAGGCACCGACACCGTTAGCAAGGAACTGAGAAGTGGGAGAAGATGAGACAGAGCTCCCTCATAAATTTTAGCCCACTAGTTAGTCTACCCCACTGAAATAATAGAGACCCCAGTTCAAGTCCTCCTCTACCCAGTAGGGAGAAGGGATTTGAGCAGGGAACTACCACTTTTCAGGTGAGTGCTCTATCCCCTGGGCTCTGGGACATTCCGATGCGGGGCTCCCACAGTCTCTCCTGTTGAACTCTGGAAAAATAAGTCACTGGAGCAGGGAGGCTGGATACTGGGTCTCCCACGTCTCAGGTGAGTATCCTAGCCAATGGGCTAAAAGTTCTGAGGGAGGTCCTCTTCTTCATTCTCTCTCCCCGGGGTCTCGATCTGGTAGGCACCCTCCGAGCACTCCTACTGGATGGAGCCCTGTAAGCAATTTAGGTGGCGAAACACCTATTTTCCTCCAGTCTTTGACTTGCTCTGGGGCTTAGGTGGGAGCAAGGCACCTGGTCACCTAGAGGGAGGCAGCAGTGTGGTTGCTCAGAAGCAGAAGTATAGGTGCCTTCCAGGAAACATTTACTGCAAAAATGTAGGCGCCGAATGAGATTAGGCCCCCACAGGGTTTCAGTGGGAGGTTTGTGCATCACACCAGTCCCACGGGGCCTTAGGCACCTAAAACAGGGACTTGGGGAACATTCAGGCCTGAATCACTTAATCTGCCATTCTTTCATTTTTTTTAAAATGTGGGTTTTGTTTGTCTGGTTTGGTTTTGTTACCCTGTGTTGCCTTTATCTATTTATGCCAATCAAAGTGATTGTATCATAGAAAGTGTTATGATGTGCCATTATCAAAGGCTCGCAGGCATAACAGAGAGGAAACGCAATAACGGCTCAGATTCATTCACACATCTTTCTGCCCCAGGTTTGATCCTGGGTATAAATATAAATAACATGATGGGACATAAAAGGAACTGCTGTCCTGCTGACCCAGTTTTCACAGATAGCTGTATATATCATTATTTGGTCACCTGCTGCTGATAAACCAATCCGACATTCAGGTTAAAAATTATCCAAACGGTTTGCTTGTGACACAGTAGAGTATCAAATATGTTGCTAGGGCTTACCCAGAGACCATTCAAGATAGGGTTGCCCACACAGTCCCTTATTACAAGGGATGTCCCTTATTTCTTCATCTCTGTACAAGATCAGGGCTTGTCTACACTAGGAAATTGACCAGAATAGCTATTCTGAAATAGCTCCATGTGTGGACACTATATTCCAGAATAAAAATAATTTTATTCTGGAATAATTACTCCACTTTGGAAGCACACTAATTTTTCTGGAATAAAAGTGATTTTTATTCCAGAATAGAATGTCCACACAAGCAGCTATCCCAGAATAATTTATTCTAGAATAGCTATTCCAGCCAATTTCCTTGTGTGAACAAGCCCGAAGAATGACTTATTTCAGTTTCAGTTAAACCAGTTCCCAATCAACTTAAACTAACTGGCATAAGAGTGTACACCCAAGGATTTTCAATGGTTTAACTATATCACTTTAAATTCACACCTTAGGAATA
Source organism: Lepidochelys olivacea (assembly GCF_965140295.1). Taxonomy (NCBI): domain Eukaryota; kingdom Metazoa; phylum Chordata; order Testudines; family Cheloniidae; genus Lepidochelys; species Lepidochelys olivacea. The sequence goes on along the minus strand of NC_140412.1, from coordinate 19,877,278 downwards.
TTGGCACAACTTTCTCATATAGACAAGGCCTCTGATGAAGTGGCTTTTAGCCACTTTAGCCCACAAAAGCTTATGCCCAAATAAATGTGTTCATCTCTAAGGTGCCACAAGGACTCCTCATTGCTTTTGCTGATACAGACTAACACAGCTACCACTCTGAAACCAATGACATTAGTGGAGTTCTGCAGGTTTACACTGAGCCTGGTCTACACTACGGGGTTAGGTCGAATTTAGCCGCATTAGGTCCATTTAAAAATGAATGCGTCGACACAACCAACCCCATTCCGTCGACCTAAAGGGCTCTTAAAATCAACTTCTGTACTCCTCCCCGGTGAGGGGAGTAGCTCTAAAATCGACCTTGCTGGGTTGAATTTGGGGTGGTGCAGACGCAATTCGACTGTATTGGCCTCCAGGAGCTATCCCAGAGTGCTCCAATGTGACCACTCTGGACAGCACTTTGAACTCCGATGCACTAGCCAGCTACACAGGAAAAGCCCCAGGAAATTTTGAATTTAATTTCCTGTTTGGTTTCAGAGTAACAGCCATGTTAGTCTGTATTCGCAAAAAGAAAAGGAGTACTTGTGGCACCTTAGAAACTAACCAATTTATTTGAGCATAAGCTTTCGTGAGCTACAGCTCACTTCATCTGATGCATAAAAGTGGAAAATGCAGTGAGGATGTTTTTATACACACAGACCATGTTTGGTCAGCGTGGCGAGCTCAGCAGCACAGGTGACCATGCAGTCCCCCCAGAATCGCAAACGAGCTCCAGCATGGACCGAAAGGGAGACACTGGGTCTGATTGCTGTATGGGGAGAAGAATCTGTGCAGGCCAAATTCTGATCAAAAAGAAGAAATGCTAAAAAATGTGCCAAAATCGCACAGGGCATGGTGGAGAGAGGCTACAACAGGGACACACCGCAGTGCCGCATGAAAGTTAAGGAGCTCAGGCAAGCCTACCAAAAGACAAAGGAGGCAAACGGTTGCTCCGGGTCAGAGCCCCATACATGCCACTTCTATGATCAGCTGCCTGGAATTCTAGGAGGGGACCCTACCACTACCCCACCACTGTCCATGGACACCTGCAAGGGGGGAGTATCTCGCAACAGGGAGGAGGATTTTCTGGATGAGGAAAAGGAGGAGGAGGAGAATGCACAGTAGGCAAGTGGTGAATCCTTTCTCCCCAGCAGTCAGGACCTTTTCATCATCCTGGAGCCAATACCCCCCCAAGGGGGGATCCCCAACCCTGAAGCCAGAGAAGGCAGCTCTGGTGAGTGCACATTTGTAACTACAGTACAGGGTTTAAAAGCAATAGTGTTTAATGTTTGATTTGTCCTGAAGAATTGGGATGCATTCGCAGCCAGTAAAGCTACTGGAAAAGTCTGTTAACGTGTCTGGGGATGGAGCGGGAATCCTCCAGGGACATCTCCATGAAGCTCTCCTGGAGGTACTCTGAAAGCCTTTACAGAAGGTTTTTGGAGAGGGCTGCCTTATTTCGTCCTCCACGGTAGGACACTTTACCACGCCAAGCCAGTAGCAAGTAGTCTGGAATCATTGCAGCACAAAGCATGGCAGCGAATGGTTCTGGGTTTTGGTCGCATTCACGTAACATTCAGTCTTTATCTTTCTGTGTTAGCCTCAGGAAAGTGATATCATTCATGGTCACCTGGTTGAAATAGGGGAATTTTTGTAAGGGAACAGTAAAAGGACCCCATTCATGCTGGGTTGTTTGTGCTTGGCTAAAAGGGATCATCCCAGAGAATAGCCACACGACGGGGTGGGGGGAGGTGTATGCTGAAAACTGCAGCCCCTCCTTTTAAATGTGAAACCCAACCAGCATTCCTTGCTATGGGAAAGGATGGTGCTGCAGTTTGAAACCATTCCCACATGTTATGAAGGTATAAGAAGCCAACCCCGCGTACCCTTTGGCTTACCATGGCTGCCTGGAAAACAAATTCTGTTGCCCAGCCATTTGTGATGTGTCACCATACCAGCAGGCACTCAATATAAAAGGCAAAATGCGACCTTGTACCTAAAGCACACGTGCTGTCTGCTATGAATTGCTTGATTCACTGTGAAAGTGTCTCCCTTTTGTTCTCAGAAATGTATCATCCTAAATTTTACTCTCCCTTTTTATCTCCCCCCAAGTGCAAATGTTTCTATGCTCCCCCTATCATCTCCGTTCCTGAGGTTATCGCAGATTAGAAGACGAAAAAAACCACACTCATGATGACATGTTTTCCGAGCTCATGCAGTCCTCCTGCACTGATAGAATACAGCTTAATGCATGGAGGCATTCAGTGGCAGAGGCCAGGAAAGCATTAAGTGAGCGCAAAGAGCAGAGGCAGGAGGCGATGCTGAGGCTAATGGGGGAGCAAACAGACATGATGAAGCATCTGGTGGAGCTGCAGGAAAGCCAACAAGAGCACAGACCCCCGCAGCATCCATTGTATCTCTGCCTGCCCTCCTCCCCAAGTTCCATATCCACCTCACCCAGACGCCCAAGAATATGGTGGGGGAGGCTCCGGGCACCCAGCCACTCCACTCCAGAGGATGGCCAAAGCAACAGAAGGCTGTCATTCAAACAGTTTTGATTTGTAGTGTGGCTACAATAAGCAATGTGGCCTTGTCCTTCCCTCCTCCCACACCCCACCCCATCTGGGCTACCTTGTCAGTTATCTCACTTTTTTTTTTTAATTAATAAAGAAAGAATGCATGGTTTCAAAACAATAATTACTTTATTTCCTTTGCCAGTTCTGATCGAAGGTGGGAGGGTGGTTGGTTTACAGGGAATTAAAATCCACAAAGGGGGCGGGTTTGCAGCAAGGAGAAACGCACACAGCTGTCACACCATAGCCTGGCCAGTCATGAAACTGGTTTTCAAAGCCTCTCTGATGCGCAGCGTGCCTAGCTGTGCTCTTCTAATCGCCCTGGTGCCTGGATGCTCAAAATTGGCCACCAGGTGATCTGCCTCAACCTCCCGCCCCACCATAAACGTCTCCCCCTTACTCTCACAGATATTATGGAGCACACAGCAAGCAGCAATAACAATGGGAATGTTGGTTGCTCTGAGATCTAACCTAGTCAGCAAACAGCGCCAGACAGCTTTTAAATGTCCAAAGGCACATTCTACCACCATTCTGCACTTGCTCAGCCTATAGTTGAACTTCTCCTTACTGCTGTCCAGGCTCTCTGTGTACAGCTTCATGAGCCATGGGAGCAAGGGGTAGGCTAGGTCCCCAAGGATATTGGCATTTCAACATCCCCAACTGTAATTTTCTGGTCTGGGAAGTAAGTCCCTTCTTGCAACTGCTCGAACAGCCTGTAGTTCCTAAAGATGTGAGTGTCATGCACCTTTCCCGGCCATCCCACACTGATGTCGGTGAAACGTCCCTTGTGATCCACCAGTGCTTGCAGCACCATTAAGAAGAACCCCTTGCTGTTTATGTACTCGCCGGCTTGGTGCTCCAGCGCCAAGATAGGGATATGTGTTCCATCTATCGCCCCACCACAGTTAGGGAACCCCATTGCAGCAAAGCCATCCACTATGACCTGCACATTTCCCAGAGTCATTACCCTTAATAGCAGAACGTCAGTGATTGCATTGGCTACTTGGATCACAGCAGTCCCCACAGTACACTTGGCCACTCCAAATTGATTCCCGACTGACCAGTAGCAGTCAGGCGTTGCAAGCTTCCACAGGGCTATCGCCAGTCACTTCTCAACTGTCAGGGCAGCTCTCATCTTGGTATTCCCGTGCTTCGGGGGGGGAAAGCAACTCACAAAGTTCAAGGAAAGAGGCCTTACACATGCGAAAGTTTCGCAGCCACTGTGAATCTTCCCAGACCTGCAACACTATGCAGTCTCACCAGTCTGTGCTTGTTTCCCGGGCCCAGAATCGGCATTCCACTGTATCAACCAGTCCCACTGCTGCCATGATGTCCCAGTTGCCTCAGCCCATGCTTTCAGGAATGTCTGTCTCCATGTCCTCATCACAATCGTCCTCATGGTGGCGTCTCTTAGCCCGGTTCTGCACACACTCCAGGATAATGTGCAAGGTGTTTACAATGCTCACAACAGCAGTGGTGAGCTGAGCGGGCTCCATGCTTGCCATGCTATGGCGTCTGCACAGGTAATCCAGGAAAAAAGGTGCAAAATGATTGTCTGCCATTGCTTTCATGGAGGGAGGCAGGAAGGGAGGGGCAACTGATGACATGTACCCAAAACCACCCTCGACAATGTTTTTGCCCCATCAGGCATTGGGAGCTTAACCCAGAATTCCAATGGGCAGCAGAGCCTGTGGGAACTGTGGGATAGCTACCCACAGTGCACTGCTCCATAAGTCGATCCTAGCCACGGTATTGAGGATGCACTCTGCCGACTTAATGCGCTTAGTGGTGACATACACAATCGACTGTATAAAATCGATTTCTAAAAATCGACTTCTATAAAATCAACCTAATTTTGTAGTGTAGACATACCTAAGATAAAAGAGATCAGAATCTGCTTCTTAATGTGTATGCTGCAATTACTGTTCTAACACAAATGTGACTGTCCCGTAAACCAAATTATTATATCTCAGATCTGTGCTACTGTGATTATGCACTATTGAAAATTCAACACAGACAGAATTGGTTTTAAATGGTTTACTTGTAGACAGGCCATCTAGTGGCTAGGACAATCATGTTGGTTGAACCATTTTCAAAAATTGTGCTGATTAGTATGTTGTACAGAAAGCAAGGGCCCATGCATGTATCAAATGTTATCCTATTGGGCAACTATGTCCTTCCCTGTGAGAGCAGCACAATAACATGGTTTGGTTATATCTTCACAGGAAAGCCAAACTATGTGATAATACTCTGGGTCACAGCCCACTTGTAACTGCGTGCCCAAACATATCTATTCCACAGTCACAGCCAAATTAGAGGACAATAAAGTTCCAATTTTTAATGTAAATTCAGTTCCTTACTGAGCTAAGCTAACTTGCTGTAAGGCACCTGTAACTACAACTTGGAGGGCACCTGATTTTTCCATTTGGCAGGAAATTCTAAGATTTCAAAATGTTTTCTGTTCCAAAATGGAATGAAAACAAACAATTTAGAAATTTCCCGCAAAACAAATCCCAGAAGTTTTTTTGTTTTGTTTCAGGTTGATTGAAACATTTAGTTTTGACAACATGGAAACATTTCATTCTGATTTTGATCTTTGAAAACTTTTAAATATTTTTAATATTAAAAAACAATTAATTTTGTTTTAAAAAGTTGTCTTGAAACAAAAGTATGAAATGGGACTGTGATAAGGGTATACCACCCAGGCCTTTGTGGACCCCTGCTGGAGTCCCCGTGGTCCTACTACACCCTGTCCCAGGAAAGAAGCAGCAAAAGTGGGTCCTCTAGGCCCGTCTAGAAAGCATGTGTGATGTTGTACTCTATATGATTTTATAAAAATATGCTAATAAGTGTGAATATAATGTAACTGGAATATGCTTCATGCAAAAGGTCTCTTGTGAGGTATCATTACAAAGCTTTTAATCCACTGAGTGTGGTCATCCAATTTGTATAAATGTATCACTCTTGTATCTGAAACCAGAAATATGAAATATAACTCTGAGGTCCAACTGTAATTATGCAAAGTGTGGGCCATTAATGGTGGTTTGGAATCTTAATGGCTCCCATTAACCAGGACAATTACCTGTAGATGGCTCTGTTTTACTTGTAAGTCCTCCTGTATACCTGTGGGCTGGCAAGTGGGTAATGAAGTCTTACAGTGACATGTGATCAGGTCACCTGAACTGGAATCCATCTTTAACCTGGTGCTTTTCCATTGAGAAGCAGGGGTGGGAACTCAGAGGGACAAAGGATCCCCGCCTTATGCAAAAGTGGGTAGAACAGAAAAAAGGGGGCGGCCATCATGAGAAATCCCAAAGCTACCATCTGAGCTGGAACAAAGGCTGTACCAGGGGAAAGGATTGTGCCCAGACTAGGAAGGAGTCCAGTCTGTGGAAGAAACTTATTGAAACATCTCTGAGGGTGAGATTTTATCGGTATTCAGTTTTATTACTGTACTAGACTTAGACTTGCGTGTTATATTTTATTTTGCTTGGTAATTCACTTGGTTCTGTCTGCTAATACTTGGGACCACTTAAATCCTACTTTCTGTATTTAATAAAATCACTTTTTACCTATTAATTAATCCAGAGTATGTATTAATACCTGGGGGGGGGCAAACAGTTGTGCATACCTCTCTATTCATGTTATAGAGGGTGAACAATTTATGAGTTTACCCTGTATACGCTTTATACAGGGTAAAACGGATTTATTTGGGGTTTGGACCCCACTGGGAGTCCAGCATCTGAGTGATAAGACAGGAACGCTTCTTAAGCTGCTTTCAGTTTAAGCCTACAGCTGTTAGGGGACATGGTTCAGACCTGGGTCTGGGTTTGCAGCAGGTTAGCAGGTCTGGCTCAAACCAGGCAGGGCACTGAAGTCCCAAGCTGGGAGGGCAGGGAAAGAAGGGGCAGAAGTAGTCTTGGCATATCAGTTGGCAGCCCCCAAGGGGGTTTCATCACAGGGTACGTAGAAGCAGCCAATCAGAGCCCAGCAGGCTCACATAAAAGGAGTGCAGCATCTTGGTTGGGGCCAGAAGGGTGCTCTGGCCAAAGGAACCTGATGGGCTCTATTTGCTAAACATGGGAGTAAGAGAACCTGAGAGCTCTTGCCCTAAGGTAATGGGTGGAGGTAAAGAGAGTAGATTAGAAGAAGCCCAGGGAATGCAGCAGCAGTTGCTAACAGAAGGAAGCAGTATGTATATGCTGTTTATAGGGTCCTTGGTCTGTGGAGTAGTGGGTGGGGCTAGGTTCCCCCACTGGCACAGTTGCCTAAGGCCTTTTAGAGGCCTAAGTGAAGGGTTGGATATAAAGGCCCCAGAGATGCGGCTGAAGACCATGGTGAGGGCAAACAGTTTAGTGAACTCTTTGCTACCCTGGAAGGGATCCATGTTTGATTGTGTGACTTGGTCAGAGGGCTGAGCCACTGTATGTCTGCCTAGCGAGGGCAGCAACGTACAGGGACACCAGGAGTAAGGAAAAGATTGCAGTACCACCCCTAGCTGCTAGGAGGCACTCAAAAGGTGAGTGGTGCCCTATCACAGGGATGTTCTGAAAACGTCAACATGTCACAATGAAACCTTCTGAAAATGTTGCAATGGGATGTTCCGACATTCATAGAATCATAGAATATCAGGGTTGGAAGGGACCTCAGGAGGTCATCTAATCCAACCCCCTGCTCAAAGCAGGACCAATCCCCAACTAAATCATCCCAGTCAGGGCTTTGTCAAGCCTGACCTTAAAAACTTCTAAGGAAGGAGATTCTACCACCTCCCTAGGTGACACATTCCAGTGTTTCACCACCCTCCTAGTGAAAAAGTTTTTCCTAATATCCAACCTAAACCTCCCCCACTGCAATCTGAGACCATTACTCCTCGTTCTGTCATCTGCTACAACGGAGAACAGTCTAGATCCATCCTCTTTGGAACCCCCTTTCAAGTAGTTGAAAGCAGCTATTAAATCCCTCCTCATTCTTCTCTTCTGCAGACTAAACAATCCCAGTTCCCTCAGCCTCTCCTCATAACTCATGTGTTCCAGTCCCCGAATCATTTTTGTTGCCCTTCACTGGATGTTTTCCAATTTTTCCACATCCTTCTTGTAGTGTGTGGCCCAAAACTGGACACAGTATTCCAGACGAGGCCTCACCAATGTCGAATAGAGGGGAATGATCACGTCCCTCGATCTGCTGGCAATGCCCCTACTTATACAGCCCAAAATGCCATTGGCTTTCTTGGCAACAAGGGCACACTCATATCCAGCTTCTTGTCCACTGTAACCCCTAGGTCCTTTTCTGCAGAACTGCTGCCGAGCCATTCAGTCCCTAGTCTGTAGCGGTGCATGGGGTTCTTCCGTCCTAAGTGCAGGACTCTGCACTTGTCCTTGTTGAACCTCATCAGATTTCTTTTGGCCCAATCCTCCAATTTGTCTAGGTCCCTCTGTATCCTATCCCTACCCTCCAGCATATCTACCTCTCCTCCCAGTTTAGTGTCATCTGCAAACTTGCTGAGGGTGCAATCCACACCATCCTCCAGATCATTTATGAAGATATTGAACAAAACCAGCCCCAGGATCGACCCTTGGGGCACTCCACTTGATACCGGCTGCCAACTAGACATGGCGCCATTGATCACTACCCGTTGAGCCTGACAATCTAGCCAGCTTTCTATCCACCTTATAGTCCATTCATCCAGCCCATACTTCTTTAACTTGCTGGCAAGAATATTATGGGAGACCATGTCAAAAGCTTTGCTAAGGTCAAGGAATATCCACTGCTTTCCCCTGATCCACAGAGCCAGTTATCTCATCATAGAAGGCAATTAGATTAGTCAGGCATGACTTGCCCTTGGTGAATCCATGCTGACTGTTCCTGAACACTTTCCTCTCCTCTAAGTGCTTCAGAATTGACTCCTTGAGGACCTGCTCCATGATTTTTCCAGGGACTGAGGTGAGGCTGACTGGTCTGTAGTTCCCAGGATCCTCCTTCTTCCCTTTTTTAAAGATGGGCACTACGTTAGCCTTTTTCCAGTCATCCGAGACCTCTCCCAATCACCATGAGTTTTTAAAGATAACGGCCAATGGCTCTGTAATCACATTGGCCAACTCCTTCAGCACTCTCGGATGCAGCGAATCCGGCCCCATGGACTTGTGCTTTTCCAGCTTTTCTAAATAATCCCGAACCATTTCTTTCTCCACAGAGGGCTGGTCACCTCCTCCCCATGCTGTGCTGCCCAGTGCAGTAGTCTGGGAGCTGACCTTGTTCGTGAAGACAGAGGCAAAAAAAGCATTGAGTACATTAGCTTTTTCCACATCCTCTGTCAGTAGGTTGCCTCCATCATTCAGTAAGGGGCCCTCCCTTTCCTTGACTTTCTTCTTGTTGCTAACATACCTGAAGAAACCCTTCTTGTTACTCTTAACATCTCTTGCTAGCTGCAACTCCAGGTGTGATTTGGAGTTCCTGATTTCACTCCTGCATCCCCGAGCAATATTTTTATACTCCTCCCTGGTCATTTGTCCAATCTTCCACTTCTTGTAAGCTTCTATTTTGTGTTTAAAATCAGCAAGGATTTCGCTGTGAAGCCAAGTAGGTCGCCTGCCATATTTTCTATTCTTTCTAAACATCGGGATGGTTTGTTCCTGTAGCTTCAATAAGGATTCTTTAAAATACAGCCAGCTCTCCTGGACTCCTTTCCCCCCTCATGTTGTTCTCCCAGGGGATCCTGCCCATCAGTTCCCTGAGGGAGTCAAAGTCTTCTTTTCTGAAGTCCAGGGTCCATAATCTGCTGCTTTCCTTTCTTCCTTGTGTCAGCATCCTGAACTCGACCATCTCATGGTCATTGCCTCCCCGGTTCCCATCCACTTTTGCTTCCCCTACTAATTCTTCCCAGTTTGTGAGCAGCAGGTCAAGAAGAGCTCTGCCCCAGTTGGTTCCTCCAGCACTTGCACATTGTCAAAATGCTTCCGTTCATTTTATTCTCGATGAAAATGCATCAAAATTGACATTTTAAATACTTTTGATTTTTGACAAAAATGATGGGGGAGGAAGGTTGTTGGAAAAACATTTTCAGGTGAAAAATTCTGATCAGCGCTATTTGTGCCCCATCGGAGTACCTGCATAACTGGGTTCCAAACTCATCCGTCCAACTTCCTCACCTAGACAATGCCAAAAATGGGACCTTAGCTGAGTCTTCCCTCCAAACTGGAACCGTGTTGTAACGGGGCCTGATGGAAGCATAGTTGGGACCATTGTTTGACCTGTGCCAAACGACTTTAACATTCAAATGGCTCCTGTTCCCCACTAGGCCTTAAAGTTCACATCACATAGAAGTGAATGGCACGGCTGAGGCTGGGATGACTTCCCACCTTTGCTGCTGCACTTGGTTTATTGTTTTATCACAATCGTTAGCTGGCTCCTAAGCCCTAGGCAAACTAACAGATGTCTACCCCATCAGCCCAGAGTTGGGGGGTGGGGGCAGAGTGAGGGCAGCAGCTTCAGCAGATGTTACTGGGCATGCTCAGTGCAAGCCAAGCAGCGAGCTGGGGTCATATCCCCCCCTCCCCTCAGTGTGGGTCCCCCCATGTGCCACCTCTGCATTGTTGCCCTCACAGACTATTACTGAGCAGTTGCTATCCCAGCTGATTTGCTGCTAGGGTCATTTCAAGCAAGCGACAACTGCAGAAAGACCCCAGAGTTTATGCCCCCAGCAGGGAGAAAACAAGATTGAGGCAATCCCAGTGTTCCCTTGCCTATGCTTAGGGGGCAGCAACAGTGACTGCTAGCCACGAACTGATGCATCAGGGCTATTCCTGACTCTAGACGAGGCCCTGAGACTCTGAGCTGAAAATAACGAGCTCCCTGTGGAGTCAGATTGTCTCTCTGTTTATCACAGCTCTGTGATAGCAGCTAGGGCAAGGAAACCTCCACCACTCTTCCCCTCTACCCATCCTCAAACAAAGGCAGAAGTTGTGTTCCCGTCACCAATCAGCCCCACCTCCCCTTCAGATGACATAGGAGAGCATTTCGGATCTGGCAGGGGTAATTGTGTCACCTCTTTTTGAAAAAAAGATAGTTGTAACACTCCTCCTGCAACTGCATTGAGGGGAACATCAACAGAATACTGAAGTGTTGGGCAGGGAGCTGAGGTTTTGCCCATGAGGGAAGATCATGAGGCTGAGAATCTTATGCCTTACAACTGGGAAAGGGAAGACCAAAATACCTTTAATGGGGAGGAGAGAAGGGGACTTGTCTGACTGAACAGGCCCTGTTGCTGCCCTAGGCAACTCTCTGTTCTGCCTGTGTCGCAGAGTCTCTGGCACTAAAATGATGGGGGACCACATGAGCAGTTAGAATAAGCAAGAGACAGTCACTCCGTGGAGGGCAGCAGATGTTCAGTATACATTGTGAAGGTTGTATCTTTGCATCAGAAAACCAAAGGCTGATCTGGATTAGGGAGACTTGCTCTGAGATTACATCAATGTAGTTGGTTTAGCCAAGCCTATAGAAACTTACCGCATGTGAAAACTGGAACCAGGTTTTCTCAAAAGGCTCATGGATGAGAAACCTAGGCTGAATTGTGAGTTTGGAACAAAATACCAAATGAGGCAACTTTCCAGTGGTTTCACTGTAAACATTTCACACAGCAGCTGTCCTACCCTTAATAGTTCCTCCTTTTAGACCAAAGTTGCCTTGCCTCTCAGTTTCTTACTATAAATCCTTCATAATATTTTGAGCTTCTCTAATGCCTGCCATCCAAGGAGCTTAAAGCACTAACGGAACAGTTTAGGACAGGAAGTGAAGAATACCTTATCCAGCTGAAAATGGAGGAGTGGGATAGATATAGCTGGGAGAGTGTAACTACCCAGTTAGGAATATTGACCTCATGAACTTGAAGTTATAACTTCATGGTGATATACAAGGGCAGCCCTCAGCCCCTTTAGATCAGAAGTCCATACTGCTTTTTCTAAAGGGAATCTTCATTGGTTATTAACTATACAGAGTTCATGATATACAGCTAAGCAGGGAAATCCTCAGGCAACTGGTTAAACTAAGTCTGGCTCCTTTGTCTTTTGGGATGGCACAAATGGTCCATAGCAGGAGCAAAGATCTTACCCTGAGATCTATTTGGTCTCTAGTTTGGTTGGAGGGCCAGTATGGAACACATCATGTCATACAGTAGCTATAAAAACACTTATTTCTCAGTGGAAATTTGACATCAAGATCAGGATGTCAGTAAAGCCAGTATATTTCTCAGCAGGTAATCAACAGGTTCGATGATCAGTGCTTCGCTGTTTAGCTACACAGGGATTGCAGGCATCCTCAGAAGGCCTGTTTGAGTTCCTACCTGTCCTCACTCTCCATGCTTTCTGCTGGCAGACCCTGTGTGTTAAAGCAATTATATGGCACTGCAGCTTGCTTTGATGTAGGAATATTAAGACAATAGCAGGTCACACCTATTCCCCTTGCAGTTACCCTTGTGGCATTTCTCTAGCCCATTCCCTCTCACCATGCAGTCTACATACTTCTCCCTCACAACAGGAAACTGCTTGTACACAAGCCCAAGCCTTCTGTTGACCTAGCGCTGCTTACACCAGGGGTTAGATTGGCTTAACTACATTGCTCTGGTGTGTGGCTTTTTTGCACCCTTGAAGGATGTAGCTGGGTCAACTAACATTTCATTGTAAACCAGGTCTGAGTGACTTGCCCACCCTCACCTGGGAAGTCTGTGGGAGAGCAGGGAATTGAACCTGGATCTCCAGAGTCTTAGGCTAGTGCTTTGACCACTGGACTGTCCTTCAAGCAATCCTGTTGATGCTAAAATTGATCCCCAAACACAACAATTTCATGGACACCCATGCAAACAGTTTCAGGAGTCAGTTCTGAATGGGCAAATGCTGGAAGTGATTATACACAAAGGGCTTGGCTTGTGGTGAAAACACAGTTTGTGAGCAAGGGGCAGCACGTATCTGTGCTGCAATGGAAGGAGACCAGGGACACCATCTAGTATAGTGGTTCCCAAACTTGGTTCATGGCTCATTCAGGGTAAGCCCCTGCGGGCCGTGAGACACTTTGTTTACCTGAGCGTCTGCAGGTACGGCTGCCCGCAGCTCCCATTGGCCACGGTTCGCCATTCCTGGCCAATGGGAGCTGCGGGGAGCAGCGCAGGCTGGGACACCGCTTCTCGCAGCTCTCATTGACCGGGAACGGCGAACTGCGGCCGCTGGGAGCTGCGAGCGGCCGTCCCTGCAGACGCTCAGGTAAACAAAGCGTCTCACGGCCCGCCAGGGGCTTACCCTGAACAAGCCGCGAACCAAGTTTGGGAACCAATGGTCTAAGGGTATGTATACATCGCAGTTAGACACCTGTGGCTGAGTCAGGGTCAGGCTAAGGGGCTGTTTAATTGAGGTGTAGAGGTTTGGACCCAAGCCTGAACATCTACACTGCAGTTAAACAGCCCCTTGGCCCGAGTTCCACAAGCCTGAGTCAGCTGGCATGGATCGGCCATTGGTTTTTAATTGCAGTGTAGATGTACCCTAAGTGTTGCAGTCGCTGTACATGCATGGCTTGCATTCTCCTGCCCACACCTTATTCCAAGAGCTCTTTAGAGGAGAGAATTCAAAACATGTAGCAGATCTGTGTAATTTTCAAAGACCTTTCTTTTTCCCCATCTCCAGACCTTTGCACATATGGCCCCATGAGGAATCCGCAATGACTTCTGCAGCTAGTTACCACCTTAATGCTTATTGCATTGTCCCTCCCATCCCCTCTTGGCTGACACTAGCTTCAATGACCTATTAGGCCATTTCTCCCACAACCATCTCCATGCCGCTCCCTGTGGGGATTACTCTCCAAAGCCCAATCCATGCTAGCCACTAGCCACTTTCCGTTTCATTCCTTCCTAAATACTTACTTCTTCCAGGATGCCCACAAGGAGGGGACATCTATGTCAGAAAAAGCAGTACCCATTTTTCAGTAATGGTGTAGCTGTACCAGAGGTCTAAGCCTGGTCTACATTTGAAAGTTGTGCTGGTATAATAGTGGGTATGTCTACAGTGCAATGGAAAGCATAATTGCAGCTCATGTAGGCATCTCTGTGCTAGCTTTAATCTAACTAGTGCTGCTAAAGATAGCAGTGAAGACAGCAGCACGGATCCCAGCACAGGCTAGCAAAGAAAGTCCCAGGTGGGTTTGTACTGCCCATGCCAGGGTCTGCACCACCACATCTTCACTACTATTTTTCACCACACTAGTTAGATTAAAGCTCACACGGATATCAGTCTCCAAGTGCAGTGTAGACATACCCTATGTTGGGTAGAAAAATCATACTCCTACCTGTAGAGTTATGCTGCTATAAGCCTGAGAGTGGGTGCAGTTATATAGGTATAAATGTGTTTATACCAGGATAGATTCCCCTTCCCATATGGGAAAAGCTATATTGGCTTATAAAGACATAACTGCATCCACACTACAGTATTTTCTAGTGTAGATGAGGCCTCAGTGCTAGTGTAAACAGGGTGAAGGAGTTGTAGACCAGGCCCCAGTGGTTAACAGTTAAAAGATAAGTCAATATAGCTACAGTGCTCAGGAATGTGAAAAATTCACACCCCTGAGCGCACCATAGTTAAACTGACCTAACCTCTCAGTGTAGCTGTGACTAGGTCTCTGGAAGACTTCTTTTGTCACTGTAGCTACACTGATTGGGAAAAAACCTTGCACCGCTGTAGGAGGCGTCTACACTAGGGTGTTACAGAGGCATTGCTGCAGCTGTGCCACTGTAGTGCCTGTAGTGTAGACCTGGTGCGGGTCATGAAAACCTCTGAGCCCTGTCTACACGAGTGCTCGAAAGAGTGCATCTGCAACATGTGTACTGCTTTTCCTAGTATTGACAAGGCTGGAACAAGTCAATAATGATAATAACGTACGGAAATAAAAAATCCTGGCAATTCCCCACTTCTAGGCTTCTTGGAGTGTTCTATCTATTCTGTGTCTAGACACTGTCTGTATCATTTGTCTAACACATTGTCTGGGTTTAACTAGTAATGATGAATCATAACAGTGTAAAAATAATATGATGGTCTTACATTTTCCATGTGGAACCGCTGTGCGTAAATACACTCTACAAAACGTGCTTAGATCAAATATCATTGGTGATCATTTTCTGCTTGCTTTGGAGGGGAAAGATGACAAGGAAAGCTGTTAAAAGCATAATCCTGAAAGCAAAGAACTGTATTTTGGCTGCTTAAACTGCACAGTGCTAATAACATATTATCTAGAAGTAGATATTAGCACATGATGTATGTGGGCTTGCATATATACGTACATAAGCTACTAATTACTTATGCATTTAAAGTCTGATCTTCAGAAGGGCTGAGCACCCACAATTTTTGTACCAACTTAACTATTTCACTGAGGGGTATGATTTTCTACCAAAATAATTAAATTGGTACAACCCTTAGGGCATGTCTACACAGGCAAGTTTCTGCGCCATAAGGTAAAATGCTGGAATTAAACAGCTGTTGCGTGCCCACACTGTGCTCCTTGTGACTCTGGAGCGCATCCACACTAGGAGCTCTTGCAACAGCAAAGACAGCAGTGCGTTGTGGTAGCCATCCCATTGTGCAACTGGCCACAGGGTGCTTTGACGGGTTTGCAATGCCTCATGGGGAAGGCACAGCATCACATGATGCAGATTTCCCAATCCCATTGTTCCATGGGCATCCTACTATATTGCCAGCTGCTTTTCAACAAAAGTGTGTAGGGGGGGAGTGTGTAACAGGGAGTGTGTGTGTGTATGGAGTGGGGGAGAGAGACTGTGTATTTTGGGGGACAGAGCGGAAGGAAGCAACCAGTTGTGAGGCAGGGGGAGGGGGAAACCCCAACATTAACCCCTGCCTCCCTCCCTGGGCTCTCTGCACAGCAATCAATCTCTGTCTCTCTCTCTGTCACACACACACCTCTACACACCTGCCTCTATGTTCAACAGCACGAGCATTCCACATGAATGGTTTGCTTTGTGTCCCAGAGCAGATCGGCACAGCACGCAACCGCTGTCAGAAACCGGGCTTCGAAAGGGGAGGGCTCATGTCTCCAGGGCAGCCGAGTTCAAAACGAAGAGCAGAGCGTTATGGGACAGCCCCGGAGGCCAATTACAGAGCCGAAAGCAATCAGGTGTCTACACTGGCAATAGAGCGCTGGAACCCCTGTGCAAATAGCCTGACGGCTCCCGTCGAGATGGGTTTTCTGCAGCGCTGCAACTGAGGAGTTGCTGCACACAAAGTGGCTCGGCAGTGTGTACACGTCTGCGGTTTGAGCGCAAAAAGCTGCTTTACTGCGCAGAAACTTGCCAGTGTAGACAAGCCCTTAACGTGGACCCAGCTACAGCAGTATAGATGTGCCTTCCCATATGGGAATCAGCTGTACTGATATATGCACCTTTATACTGATATAACTGCATCCGCACTTAAGAGGGTTGTGCTGTTTATTTATACCAGTATAGTTAAAGCCGTACAACTTGTGGCAGGCAAGCCCTAACTGAAGCCAGCAGGAGGTGGGGTCACTCAATATTTCTGAGAAGCAGAAGCAATGTGGTCCAGTTAAGGTATCTTGAATTCTATTCCTGGTTCTGCCACTGACCTGCTGTATGATCTTGAGGCATTTAGCCTCTGTCTCCCCTCCCTCCTTTTACCTGTCTTGTCTATTTCAATTGTAAGCTCTTTGGGGTATGGACTTTCCTTTCCTATATGTCTGTGCAGCACCTAGCACGATGGGACTGCTACATACTAATCACAGAATTGTGGGGCTGAAAGGAACCTCAAGAGGTCATCAAATCCAGCCTCCTGCTCTGAGGCAGGACCAACTAAACCTAAACCACCCCTCACAGGTGTTTGTCTAACCAGTTCTTAAAAACATCCAGTGATGGGGGTTCCAAAACCACCAACCAGGAAAGCGCCACTATCCTTATAGTTTAAAAAGTTTTTCCTACGATCTAACCTAAAATTTCCCTTGCTGCAGATTAAACCCATTACTTCCTGTCCTACCTCCAGAGCAGTGAGGGAGGAATAGCTCAGTGGTTTGAGCATTGGCCTGCTAAACCCACCGTTGTGAGTTCAATCCTTAAGGGGGCCATTTAGGGATCTGGGGCAAAAAATTGAGGATTGGTCCTGCTTTGAGCAGGGGGTTAGACAAGATGATCTCTTGAGGTCCCTTCCAACCCTGATATTCTGTGATGACATGAAGAACAATTGATCACCCTAGTCTTCATACCAGCCCTTAATATATTTGAAGTCTGTTATCAGGGCCTCCTCAGTCTTTTGTCTAATGTAACACAAATAGTAATAACAGGAATTTTAGCTCATTAACGACTTCTTCCTTTCATCCAAGGCCAGGGTGTAAATAGTGTTCTCATCCCCTAGATGCAAAAAATACCTTGCCCTCTCTGAATTAGGTGATAAGTAGAAAGAAGAGAGACACTCTCCATAGCTGGTCACAAGGGAGAAGCCCTCTTAGCATTATCTTGGGAACACCTTTTTTACCAATTGTTTCTTTAACTGTGGAGTGTTTATAAAGATCCCTCTTAACAGGGCTTTCAACCATTAATGAAGTCAACTGAAGAAGTTAATCCCTTTATATCCAACAGCACAGGTACAGATTTCACAATCAGGCCCTTCTCCTCCTTGTGAGCCCTTACTCTGCTCACCACTGTGCAAAGGAGTTTTGCAGTTTGTCCTTCGATGGGAAGCAAGACAAGAGTGGCTAAAGCAAAGGGCCCTTCTACACTGCAAAAAATGACTGGGGAACCATGTACAGTCTTACAGTGTAAACAGGGCTGAGCAGTATTACCAAACTGCCATAACTCTACCAGTATTGTTTGTATTACGGCAGTGGCTCTCAAACTTTTTTACTGGTGACCCCTTTGACATAGCAAGTCTCTGAGTGTGACCCCCCCCTTATAAATTAAAAACACTTTTTAATATATTTAGCACCATTATAAATGCTGGAGGTAAAGCATTATAAATGCTGGAAGGTTTGGGGTGGAGGTTGACAGCTCGTGACCCCCCGTGTAATAACCTCCCGACCCTCTGCGGGGTCCCCACCCCCAGTTTGAGAACCCCTGTATTATGGCAATGCCTAGAGGCCCTAACCAAGAACACCACCCTATTGTCATATGCATGTACTAACACACAACAAGAGACAGTCCCGACAAAAGACAGGAAGGGAAGAGGAGGCACAGGGAGGTGGACTCCTGACTTGTGCAAGGTCACTCAAGCTCAGAGCCAGAATTAGCACTCATAAGAATGGTCTGACCTGATATGGCCAATGTTCCATCTAGCCCAGTATCCTGTCTTCCAACAGTGGCCAATGCCACATTCTTCAGAAGGAATTAACAGAACATGCAATCGAGTGATCCATCCCCTGTCATCCACTCCCAGCTTCTGGCAATCAGAGGCTAGGGACACCCAGAGCATGGGGTTGTATCCCTGACCATCTTGGCTAATAGACATTTATGGACCTATCCTCCAGGAACTTATCTAATTTATTTTTTTAATCCTGTTATACTTTTGGCCTTAAACATCACCTGGCAAGGCGTTACACAGGTTGACTGTGCACTGTGTGAAGAAGCACTTCCTTTTGTTTGTTTTAAAACCTGATGCCTATTAATTTCATTGGGTGACCCCTGGTTCTTGTGTTATGTGAAGGAGTAAATAACACCTCCTTATTCACTTTCTTCATACCAGTCATGATTTTATAGACCCTCTTATGCTATGTCTACACTAGAGATCTTACAGCGGCACAGCTGTACCAATGCAACTGTGCTGCTGTAATCTCTCTCATGTAGCCGCTTTATTTCACCGGGAGAGAGCTCTCCCCTCAACATAATTAATCCACCCCAATGAGCAGTGGCAGCTATGTCAGCAGGAGAAGCTCTCCTGCTGATATAGCACTGTGCACACTAGTATTTATACCAGCGTAATTTATATCGCTCAGGGGGGTGGAATATTCACACCCCTGAGCAACATAAATTTTGCCGACATAAGTGGTGGTGAAGACATAGCCTTAGTAGACTCTTTTCCAAGCTGAAATGTTCCAGTTTTATTAATCTTTCCTCATATCGAAGCTGTTCAATGCCCTTAATCATTTTTGTTGTCCTTCTCAGTACCTCTTCCAATTCTAATATGTCTTTTTTGAGATGGGGCAACCAGACCTGCATGCAGGAAACAAGGTGTGGGAGTACCATGGATTTATACAGTGGCATTATGATATTTTCTGTCTTCTTATCTATCCCTTTTCTAATGGTTTCTAATATTCTGTTAGCGTTTTTGACTGCTGCTGCACATTGAGTGGCTGTTAGCCATTCACGCAGGCTTCCTGAATCATAGACCCATGCGCTGGCCACTGCCAGCCTTGGAGAGAGTAGGTCTACAGCACAGTGTAGACATGGGGAAGACATGGTGTGGTTCTGTCTATGCTTAAAGCCCAAACAGTGTTTTAACCAAGTCACAAGACAACTCTGTTGTAAGCATGTCCCCGATACAGTTGTTTTTGCAGCACAGGCCTGAAATTTCCCATTGTGTAGGCTGTAGGAGTGTAGAGCAGAGGTTCTCAACCTTTTTTTTCTGAGGCCCCTGCAACATGCTATAAAAACGCCACAGCCCACCTGTGCCACAGTAGCTGGTTTTCTGCATATAAAAGCCAGGGCTGGCGTTAGGGGGTGGCAAGCAGGGCAATTGCCTGGGGCCCCATGCCACAGGAGTCCCCATAAACTACATTGCTCAGGCTTCAGCTTCAGTCCCAGGTGGCAGGGCTCAGGGACCTGGGCTTCAGCCCCATGCAGCGGGGCTTCGGCTTTTTGCCCTGGGCCCCAGTGAGTCTAATATTGGCCCTGCTTGGAGGCCCCCTGAAACCTGCTCGAGGACCCCTAGGGGACCCCGGACCCCTGGTTGAGAACTACTGGTGTAGACAATGCCATGCTGGATCAGACCATTCATCCATAATCCAGTATCCCATCTTTGGCAGACACCTATCTTGGATGTTTCAGAAAAAGGTGAAACTCCCCCTCCTTCAAAATGCACCTCTTTAATTATGAAATCCTACACCATGGGGGGGTAAACTATCTTGCCCTGCCTTAGGCTCTAAAGTAAGAAGATTCAGATACATTTTATATAAATTTCATGCTAGCTAGTGTATCTTCAGATATTATTATTCATTCAAAATATCTCATTACTTTCTGAATCTTACTAAGCCATTTGTTTTTTATAATAAACTGCAGCGGGGAGTTCCACAAGTTAATTATAAATAGGTTTTTAAAAGGCTTTTACTGCAATGTGTTTCAAATCCATTCCCCTTACTTTTATTTGATGTAGCATATGTCTAGTAGAACAAAGGAAAGATGCAACTTTATTGCTACTATCTGCTGGATGAACATGTTCATCTCTCACAGTGGAGCAAGGGAAAAGTCCCTTATCTGATATGGAGAGACACACACACCCTCCTTCTTACCAATAAACTGAAATCAGTCAAGTGAAGTAGTTTTATGGTGGCCTTTTCTGGCTGCATTTTTTTTTTTTTAAATCTATGCTGGTAGCAAATGTTCACGGATGTATTTTCATCTCCCATGCTATTTTTAATATGCAGCAGTCACTACTGATTAAAAACTGTCCATCTCCTCAAGCTATTTAGTTGTAGTGTTGTTAAAAAGTTTTGAGTTTGTTCTGATTGCATGTAAACTAAACTACACTGTAGCAGCAAAAATTATGCTAAAAACAGTTTTGTAAATAGATTAGAGGAGCATATAGGCTATTACACCTGAAAGCTGTTGACATGCATTGATTTGCAACCTCATGTAGCAATCTCTAGAAATTTAGGCGTGTATTTTCAAGGTTGTTTATTAACTTTGGGTGCCCTACTTGAAACAACTAAAGTCAAATTTTTCAGATATGTATACCTTGGGAAGTATAGGCTTTCACTGGGCAACATGATAGAGAAAACAAACAAAAAGGGTAAAGCAGTGGTTCTCAACCAGGGATCCGGGGCTCGAGCCATGAGCAGGTTTCAGGGGGACGGTCCGCCAAGCATGGCCAGTGTTAGACTCACTAGAGCCCAGGGAAGAAAGCTAAAGCCCCACCACGCAGAACTGCAGGAAAACAGTTGTTGTGGTACAGGTGGGCTGCCTACCTGCCAGTATCCTGACAAATGAAGTAAGACAGGATGATGTAAAATTGTGCATTTGTCTAGGAATGTCTCCAAAGGGTGGGCTTCTATATAAAATGGCAGTGATTGCACTTGCTTGTTTATCATACCTAAGCTGTTCTTGCATCTTTTTAGCTTAGTGAAGAAAACTTATTTAACATAGCACACGGATTGAACTAGCATACACATGCCTGTTCTATGTCTGAGGCCTTTTCTTGCTTGATGACTTACCCCAATTGTAGCCATCAGCGTACATGGAACATAGAGACATATGATTGGAAGGGACCTCCTTGATCACTGAGGTCAGTTCCCTGCTATCCCAGACAACCCTGTCATATAGCCCATTCATAAATGTATCAAGCTCTACTTTAAAACTAGCTGGGTTTTTGCACTAGAGTAACCCTTAGTGTGAACAGTCAAAGCCACCATTTGTTCAAGTGCAACCTTCTTCTTCTTGAAACCAGGTTAAATTCCACCAATGCAAATGGCAGCCTTTCTTGTCTACTCTTGGAGTTCGCACTGGTGCAGCTAGACTGTTTATTCAACCCCAATGACTTATCCTCAAGTAGAGATAGTCTTAATGCATCCACACACCCACTCAACACAGCCCTGGCCTCCAAATATTGAGAACAAACAAAGGTCTGGCCTGCTCCCTTGTGTATGGAATTCTTTCTTACAGAGTGCACGGAAAAGCCTGAAAGTGAGACTTGCAGCTCTTTCCATGCAGAAAGTCACTAAAGGGAAGGCTAGTGTATTTTTGCTAATAGACCGCAACAATGTTATGCAAGTCATTATGATCAACATCTAGAGCTCAGGCCCCTTAAACTTACAGCCCTAGTGGAATAGCTTAACTGTCTTAAATATATTACAGAAGAGTTAATCAACTAGTGTTGTTCTGTTTTGGCAATCCAATAGTGTGTAATAAGATTCAGGGAAGGCATGACAAGCCTTTCAAAGCTGATAGCTCTGTTACCTCTTCTTCTAAAGAAATTTTTGAATAAAATAACAGTTTATCTTTCACAAGAGCTTTGAACATCTCTTTTTAATATGCATTCAAATCAGTGCAGTTTTCCTTCAAGCCAGCCCTGCAGGAAGCGGTCTCCAGTCAAACAATACCAAAAGCACTAGTGCTAACTCATCCCCTTCCCATTCATTAACCTCAGCCAGGTGTTAATTTCAGTGTTAATATCATTAAGGATGTGATCCAAAACCCTCTGAAAGCCATGAAACTCTTTTGATTAACTTCAGTGTTGTTCTGAATTACATTAACAGGTAATAGATTTAAAAAATAATTAAATGGCTATTATCAGGTAGTCAGTATTGAGATTTTTTACTCTAAACAAACCTAATATGATTTAATAGAAATGTTTCCACACACAAATACAAAAATTTCAAAGAATGCATGTGTTTTTAATGTAAACAGTCCTCTGCAATGTTTACAGCCCTAACAATTTTGTGTTTCAAGAGAACCAGAGAATGAAACTGACTGAAAACAGAGGCAAAATTAACTGATTGATTATTTTCTAGAGAAATTCAACATGTAAAGAGCATACCCTTGAAAAGTACATTAGATTTTTAAAACCCTCTTACTTTCAGCAATCAAAGATGTAACACAGGAAGAAGTCACATTTTTAATTACTTCTTGACTGACAGCAGTTTTTAATATTACTTTGTGGTATAGCAAGGTACAGAAGTGGATTACATACCAAAACCACCCTCAAAATAAACCTTTTAATATGGTTTTAAGATCTTGTCACTGAGCTCTTGATTTGACACCTCCCCCCACCACCAGCTTTAAAAGCAAAACAAAAAAACTGTATTGGGATCAAACTTTGATGTTATATTTATTTTTAAATATCCACACCTGAATACAATCTTAGAGCAAAGGTCCTGCAAAGAAAACTGCATGGGATGGACACCCTATACCTGAGGTGAAAGCCAAGCTCCATGGAAGTCAATTGCAAAACACACATCAGTGGGGCTAGGATCTCACCCTTTAACTTCAGTAGGTTCCAGGTGGGTGCAAGTTCTTTTTGCAGGACTGAGGAACCATATCTAAAATTAATGTGCTATTTAGCACTTCCCCCTCCAGTCTCTTTGTTTTGCTCTTGCTTCATTTTGCTCCTCTCTCTCTCATTTTCTATTAGGAGTAAATGGACTGAATCTCTATTTAGAAAGGATTATAGGGTGGAGGATCAAGAGAAGCCTGGACAGAGTAAGAACCTGCAACGTTTGCTGTAAGCACTTTTTGGACAAAGCCCTGGGCATTAGGGACAATAAGATGAATAAATTATACCAGATGCTACATTACCTGACCCCACAACATAATTGTGGGAAGGAATATTGGCAAGGTTATAAGAAATGCAACCATTGCTTCCAAAAGCAGGCAATGTTTTATATTTATTATCTTAAAATGAATAGTTATTCCTGTTTCTAATATTAGCACGTTCAGATTAACTGAAACTTCTGTAGCATGTATTCATGATGAACATGATCACTTTCCCCTGTGACTCAGTCTATACTGGCATACAGAAGGCCTTTAATTCACCACCATGTTCACTGGTGCAGCAGCAAGACTGGTGGCAGGCATGGTCTACTAGAAGCTGTAGTTAACGCATTTTACCACCATGTCATATACGCCTACTCTGTCAATTTAAGAATTATACTTCTGTCTGAATAGTTTATAACCTATTGTTAAAGAAATTATTCAAACTGAAAGAGATGGGGGTGGGATTTGTTTCCTTTGTGCATTTGGTAGAGGGAACCTAATAGAGTGAAACTGACTATTTCTCCTGTATAATCAGCTAGTGCCTAATCTTGCATCTGGATGTGCTACTGAACCTGAGTAAATAGATGCAGGGGCCCACATTAATTGATCTAAGTGCAGAATTAGGCCTTAGACACTGTCTCCATTTGGCTTGTGTGAATCTTTCACATGGGAGAGAAAAACATTTAGGGGGTGCTTTTAAAATTTCCCACCGGATAGAAGATTAGTGACCTTCACAATTGCATGGAGTTGAGGTGAAAATCTTCTCAGAATTTGTCTGCAGTTGGTGCAAATTTGTGTTGGCTCCAGTTACATACAGTACATTAGCAGCAAACCAATTAAGCAGGGGTTCCTAGAAAATATATTTGTATGCAGTGTTTAAGTAAGGTACATAGAACAAGGCAAAATAGTTTACAGGTTTACTCATGCACGCAGAGATGGTAGGTAGCTTTTCTCACAAGCTTTACCTTTTCCTCATTTTTTTTCCACAGGTTTCAACTATCCCTGCTCATCTGTGTAAATTCCATGCAGGTCAGTGGCTCTGTCCTCCTCCCATCTCTTATTTGACATTAAGCTCTCCAGGGAAAAGGCATCACCTCCGTAACAATATACTTGTGTGTTTATTCTTCCAATCTAACGGCTATTCTGTCAAAAGTCTTTCTACTGGAGATTTATATTTATCTCTCCATTACCTTGCCCCAGGTCATTCACAACTTGGAAGGATGTAGGATATAGCAGCCAAGTATCCTGCTATATCTATGCTGAAGTTGTCATGTTATGGCTGCACTGGTTTCACTTTTGCTGGCTACCAGAGTCACATCTATTATCTGTAGGAGACATGCAGTCACCCATAAAGCACTTTGGAAAACATTTTATTTAGAGACCGTATTGCTTCAGTATTATATTTCTTTCTCCTCCCTTGTTTTTTGACTCATGGGAAGTGAGCTGTAGCTCATGAAAGCTTATGCTCAAATAAATTGGTTAGTCTCTAAGGTGCCAAAAGTACTCCTTTTCTTTTTGCGAATACAGACGAACACAGCTGCTACTCTGAAACACGGGAAAATAGGGTGTTTGCTAGGTAGAGGTCCATCTGCTCATCTTCTCTTACTGCTCACTTCAAGTCATAAACACCTGTGATACTGCCATTAGTTGCTCTGCATTTGATGATGTCACATCATAGACTTATGACTCTCAACTCTTTCTAAAAATTTCCCAAAGTTGCCAACACTGGTTCTACGCCACTGGGAGCTCTAGCATAGATGGGGTGTTTTGTATTTCTTTTGTTTGGGAGGAGGTTTTGTTGTTTTTGAGTTTTAAGAAACTATATATTTTAGGCTTATTCTGAGCAGAGAGAGATGACATGGCCCTTAAAATGTCCGGCAGTAAATGACCCATCTACATGAGGGCTTGCCCAGTGTTGCCATGCTGATGTGGATGGAGACTAACATGTGTAAAAGCTGGTCTATGCACAGAATTTACTTTGTTTTAACCAAAGGGGTATGTGTTTTTAATCTAATTGGACTGAATTTGTGCAAACCAGTGTAGACACTCTTATTAATTTAAAACTGATTGTAACTTCGCTTGTGCCTGTAAAGCCTTGGCTGAACACAAAAGTTGTACCTCTTGAACTATACCAGTATAACTACGTCCACACTAGGGGTTGTACTGGTTTGCCTATATTAGTAAAAAAAAAAAAAATTACATCCCTAGTGATTGTAGCTTGAGTCTAACTTGGTTCAAACCCACCCACCCTATCCCCCTGTGGACAGTTACATTGATTTAAGACACTCAAACTGATTTATCTTAAGGGCTGATCTACTCTTAAAATCTTACTGAAAAGCTCTTCTTCCAATACAGCAAAAACTAGACCAGAATAAGGCACCTTTATACTGATATAACTGCATTTCCACTAGGGGAATGGTACTGTTTAACTCTCCTGGTAGATTTCAGAGTAGCAGCCGTGTTAGTCTGTATTCGCAAAAAGAAAAAGAGTACTAGTGGCACCTTAGAGACTAACCGATTTATTTGAGCATAAGCTTTCGTGAGCTACAGCTGATTTCATCGGATGCATTGAAGTGAGCTGTAGCTCACGAAAGCTTATGCTCAAATAAATCGGTTAGTCTCTAAGGTGCCACTAGTACTCCTTTTCTTTCTCCTGGGAGAGTTAAAGCAGTACAATGTTTTTGTGTAGACAAGTCTAAACTGAGTACAAACTGACTTAAACTAAGATGATTTAAGACACTCTTAAAACAGTGTAGAAATGCTCTTAAATCAGTTTATCATCTGCTCACTGCAGGAACTGACTCCAGTTCCTGAAGCCCTTTGCCCACTCTAGAGAGTCAAGAACAATGGGTATTCCACCACTTCCTTTGGCAGGCTATTCCATAATCTATTAGATCCTGAGGTTTTCCTGACATTCAGCCTATGTTTTCTTTTTCACTTTTCATCCTAGTTATATAAACCTTTCCTATCACCATAAACAATTAGTTTCCCTTCTTGGGGTGAAATCCTGGGCCCATTGAAGTCTATATGGCAAAACATCCACTGACTTCAATGGGGCCATGATTTCACCCTTGGTGTTTATCTTTCTAATAGTGATAAATAGTTACGATTACAAAGATTTACTACTCTTGGTGGTGGTTTAGCCAAGCCACACATATCTAGCGGTTTTAATCTTTCTCCATACATCAGTCCCATCTATTAATAGGCTATAGAAACAGAAGTGTCTCTAAGAGAATGTTGTCCAAAGTTTCTCTTGGGACATAGATGGTCTTCTAAGGATATGGTATAGGATCGTGTGTACACACAGGTGTTTGTATATTGGATATGCATTAACTGAATAGACAGTAGGAGCTAGTTTGAAGAAGAAAAGAAATAGTCGTGGTTGAGATACCTGAATGTGTGAAGACAAAACTACAATGGAAAAAAAGTATCAAACACTAGGTAAAGATCAAAAGGTATCTGACTCAGAGTAGATCCCCATCCTGCTTTGAGAAGCCTCCAGTGGTCCGTCCCTCCCTCCCTTGTGGTCTGGAGTTACAAAGAGACAGAGCAGTGAAGGAGCCTCTATTCTTATAATCAAATCTGCACCCAAATGCGTGATTCACACATTCTCCACAGCCTGCCTCTCCCTTTTTATAATTAGCTCTCCTGGTAATCTTTGAGCCAGTAGAGGGCGCACTTACTTTACGATACAGTACTTTACTTTCGCTACCAGTGCGGAGGGCGCAGCGAGCAGGCGTGAGAATCCTTTTTGCAGCCAAAGTCAGTAGTGGTGCAGCACTGAGTCCCTGCCTAAAAATTTGCATTTCCTGCAGCGAACCAGAGGCCTCTTTTTTTTTTTTTTTTTTTTTTTTGCAAGCTATAAGTGTAGCAGTTACACGTCACGACAACTGCATTTTAACCAGTAGGTGGGACAGCACTTTCCTCCCTAATTGCTTCCTCCAGGTTGGTTTGTGGGTGCATGGGAGGTAAAGTTTGTTAAGACGCAGGGGAAGCAGCTTAATCTGAGCAGCAGGGAAAGGACCCGGCTCGGCTGACCCTTTGAAGCCAGCTGCATTTTAAAGTGGTGCAAATCACTCTTAAGTGTTTGGTTTGTCTCTCCCTGGTTGGCTTCAAAAGGATCTCATGCCAGCAAGGTTAATACGTAAGAGACAAAACAGGAGAGAAAAAGCTTAACTAGGAGACAACTAGGTGCACCTGGGAAACAGGGAGGAGTGGGGGTGGCAAGTGTGAAATAAATGGCATGTTGGAAATCCCAGGTGTTGGGAATAGCTGGGCAGTTAGCGCATCAGTAGCAAAGAATAAAGGAGCCGAGAGCAGGCGGGGATTTTTGCGTGGTACAAAAAGGAAAGAGTTAACGGTTTCCCCTCCTTCCCTTCACCTGGGGGATGTACCTGGCGGAGCCGCCCGCTGGGACAAAGGCAAGCTGAGCCTGGATCCCTTTCCCTCTTTGCAATCTCCACTGGGAAAGCTTTGCACCTGAGTTTGTCATTGGGGCGGATCCAGCTGGTTTATTAAGGGCTCACTATTTTTTTTCCCCAGAGTGGGAGATAAATTCAAATAAAAAAGGACATAGAGGCAGAGGCGGCGGCGGGGACCAGATTGCAGAGTTTTTGTCTCTTGCCCCTCTGGTTGAATTTGCTCCGTCGAGTACTAACCTCTCCCCGCCAAAGCCGGTAACCTCCTGCTTTTTAACCCTTCTTTGCACGCGCTAGGAAATGCATGCAGGGGACAACAACCTGGGGAGACGTGGTAGAGATACCGGGGCAATAAACGCCCCTTCTGCTCTGATCACATTTTAATTCTTCCCCTCGTTTACGTTTTCCTATTTGCTTTTTGCACTAGCCCCTTTTCTAGTTGCCCTGCACCGTTCCTCTCAGTGCACCCCTGGGGAGCGACGCCTTCCAAACATTTACAGCCTTTGCCATTTCGCTGCTTTGTTAAACAATCAATGGTTCCTGCCTCTTGGGATGAAAGCTGGGGAGGCGTTGCGCGACGCCGGCTTGCAAAATGGAGAGGAGAAAAAAAAAAAAAAAACAGTAAACATCGCTGCAACCCAAGGATCAGCGGCGGCAAAGCTGGTCACCCAGCGTTGCACGAGGCTGGGTTGTATTTTCTGGTGCATGGGTGGAAAGGAGGTCGGGGCAATGTCCGGTGAGCAGGAGCGATCGCAGCGGCCACGTTAATTCATCTCTCGTGTTCTTTACTATGTTTACTTCCGTTTCTCTCGCTCCTCGTAGCGCCTGTTCAAACGCAGCCTGTCCCCCAAGCCCCTTTCCCCGCTCGCGAGGCTGGCCGCCCCGCCTCTTCGCTTGACACGCGCTGCGGAGGGAAAGAAAATAGTCCTCGTAATGCGTCGATCCCACCCCCTCGCGCGCGAGCCCACCCCGCCCGCCCGCTCGTCCGTACCCTCTTCGCTTTGGCGGGAAAAGGCGGAGCCCTCTATAAAAGCCGCTGTGCGGGGAGCCAGCCTGCTCTGTGCAGTGGCGAAAGGGAGGGAGACGGGCTCGCGCGGTAGCAGCCGCCGCCGCCTCCCCGTCAAGCGCCCCCTCCCCTCTCACGCCGGCCGGCCGGCGCTTGAAAGTAGCGCGAGCGAAGTTCAGCCTGTCCCGGACCCGGCGGCGCTGCCTTGGGACTTACAATTCCGCGCGCGAGGGGCTGGGGCTGGGGCGGACGGCCGGCCGCCCGCCGGGAAAGGCGCTTCTCCCCGCCGCCCGCTGCTCTTGGGGGATAATTATTGCGGGACTGGCGGCGGTGGTTTTTTTCCCCCTTCACTTTTTTTTTTTTTCCTTCTCTTTTTTGCACCGTCTTTAATCCGTCCCCTCCCGCTGCATTTCCGAGCCGGTGC
Organism: Lepidochelys olivacea; assembly: GCF_965140295.1. Classification (NCBI taxonomy): domain Eukaryota; kingdom Metazoa; phylum Chordata; order Testudines; family Cheloniidae; genus Lepidochelys; species Lepidochelys olivacea. The sequence goes on along the minus strand of NC_140412.1, from coordinate 19,848,375 downwards.
ATCGGAGGAACCGGTGAGTTTGCAGAGACGGGTTCGCACCTTTGGTGGGTAGGGGTCTCCAGCGGGGGGGCCCCGTGTTCGCACCCTTCGGGGGCGGGGGGTGAGGCTAGGCGACCCCTTGGCAAAGCGCTGAGCTGGAGGGGCGGTTCAGCTGGGAAGCGTGTGTAGAGACGCAGTGACACAAGGTGTGGAGCCGCAGCCCGGAGCTGCAGCACGGGCAGCCTCTGTGTGTGTGTAAGGCGCGCTCTGCCTTCCTCAGCCATTGCACCGGGGTCTTTAAATCGGGCTTCTCCCCTGGCCTTTCAGCGCCCCCCCCGTCTTCCCCCCCGGCAGCCGCGGGCGGGGGAGAGGGGTGCCCTGAGGTCTGGTTTCGTAACCAGCCAGTGTCACGGCTGGGGGCTGGGCAGCCCAGTTTGCCTTGGTTCCCCCCTGCTCTGGAGTCCCGGGGGAGTGAGGCTGGGGCCAGCCGGGGAGCTGCCTGTCCTGGAGGCCGCTCTTAAGGCTGGAAGGGTTCGTTCCGCTTTTCCCCGGTTGCTGGCTCCGGCTCTTGACCTGCCGGGGACGTGGGGACGGTGCTGGGCAGAGGGGTCCCTGGCCGGGCGCTGCTCGCTTGCACCGCGCTCCAGCTGGGCTGAACAGGATCTGGGGGGCGGACCAGGAGCCGGCTCCCGCGGAAGGGACGGAGCGGAGCCGGCCAAGACGTGGGGCCGGGAGGGGAGGAGAAGGGGCGGAGAGGAGCGGAGCGAGAGGGAACCGGAGGCGGGCGGCGGCGGGGCAGGGGAGAGAATCCCGGGGAGCCCCTGTCGCTGGCGGGCGGGCGGCCGCGCTCAGTTCAGGTGGTTCCGGCTCTCAGGAGGCGCCGCAGCGCCCGGTGTCCAGCCCGGCGCGCCGCGGGTGCGGCCGGATGGGTCTCTTGCTTCCCCGTGTTGCACCGGAGCGAACTGCGGGCTGCTTGTGTGCCCCGTATGTCACCTATCGAGAGGAGGGCCGGTGGCTGCAGCCCGCTCCTGCGCCTTATTGGGGGGTGGGTGACCCCTTCTCCACCCTTTGTTGGGGGGGCTACACACCGTTTATTCGGGTTCTCCTTGGGGGGTGGAGGTGCACCCCGTGTTGCAGTGCCCCCCCACCGTGCACCCCGTTGTTACCCCGCAGCGCCCTGACCCGTGTCCCCCTCCCTTGGCCCCCAGGCACCAGCCGCCGCGATGCCGCTGACCTCGACCCTCCCCAGCAAGAACTACGATTACGACTACGACTCGGTGCAGCCCTACTTCTACTTCGAGGACGAGGAGGAGAACTTCTACCTGGCGGCGCAGCAGCGGGGCAGCGAGCTCCAGCCGCCCGCCCCCTCCGAGGACATCTGGAAGAAGTTCGAGCTGCTGCCCACGCCGCCCCTCTCGCCCAGCCGCCGCTCCAGCCTGGCCGCCGCCTACTTCCCCTCCACCGCCGACCAGCTGGAGATGGTGACCGAGCTGCTGGGGGGAGACATGGTGAACCAGAGCTTCATCTGCGACCCGGACGACGAGTCCTTCGTGAAATCCATCATCATCCAGGACTGCATGTGGAGCGGCTTCTCCGCCGCCGCCAAGCTGGAGAAGGTGGTGTCCGAGAAGCTGGCCTCCTACCAGGCGGCCCGCAGGGAGGGGGGCTCCGGCTCCCGGCTCTGCCCGCCGCCGCCGCCCTCGCAGCCGCCCAGCCTGGCCCCCTCCCCGGCCTCCGCCAGTACCTACCTGCACGACCTGGGCGCCGCCGCCGCCGACTGCATAGACCCCTCCGTGGTCTTCCCCTACCCGCTCAGTGAGAGATCCTCCAAGCCCGGCTCCCCTAGCTCCAGCCCGGCTTCCCTGCTGGGCGATGACACCCCGCCCACCACCAGCAGTGACTCGGGTGAGTATCAAGGCACCCTTCTTCTCTCGGCAGACTTCCCCACCGCCGAGCCAGACAGGGGGGCTTCCATGGGGAGATCGGCCCGGGCACAGCCTGGCCTCTTGGGGAGTCAGACAAGAAGGTAACTGGCCCTGCCAGGGAAGACGCCAGGGACTTCCCCTGCCAGGCCTTTTATAGCACCAGCTTCCCATTCAGATAACTTATCAAACAACGTTTGCCGGGCCCACGGTAAGCGCTGAACAATAGCTGCTCCCTCTGTGCGTTTTGGGGTGCACTCCTGTCTCCTGGATGTACCCTTTGTATACTGCTTTAAAATTTAACCACTCTATATGTACTAGATAACAACCCTCCTGGGTTTTGTTGGGTTGCCTTGTAACTTGCTCAGGGTGAATACTTTGGAAGGTTTAAAACATGAAGGGCTTGGGCAGGACGCACAGTTGGTTTCCTGCTGAAACTGGTGTGTGTAACTCCTCCCACCCTAAGGATTTCAGCCCCCCTATTGCATGTGCTTTTTTAAATGCCACGTTAGCAAGGCACGCTGAGAGAGACTCCGCGGGAATTAAATTTCCTGGGAAACCAGCCCATTGGGGTGGGGGGGGAGAGGGAGGGAGGTGTTAACTTTCATAACAGGCTCAGAGTCATTCCCCAAAGCTAGAATCTTATCCAATTGAATCTGCCCTCCGGTGACATTCATGGGATGGGAGGTACTAGTGAGAGTAGTTGAAGAGAAGTAAATGGGTCTGGGAAAGCTTTGTTGGCATGCTTATGTATCTTTCAAACAAAGTTTGAGAGACAAACCCATGTATAGTCAGGGACTGAGTTTGTCTGCAGACAAAGTTCATGGTTTTTTGTTTTTTTTTCCCTCCCCTGGATTACCCATGAATAATTGAGGGGGGGGGAGCTGCTGACGGTGCCCCTAAAAATATACAAGTGTTAAGTAAGCTTTGCTTTGGGGTCTTGCCAAAGACTCACTAAATATTTAAGGATGGCTTCCATGATTTGGGGGGGTGGGGTTAATTTTTGCAGGGGGAGGGAGGTTATGCTGTAACATCTGCTGTCAGCATTCAACTTCCCTGCTGTCTTCAGAATTACGTAACTCTTGCTATCTGGGAGGCAGGGTTTGGCAGTCTGGGATGCAGAGTTAAGAATTACAAAAGAGGAGTCTGTTCTTTTAACAGTACTTCTGTTGAATTTCTTAGAGAAAACATTTTTCAGGGAAGTGCAGATTTTAGAAGCAGATTACAAAATGTTTTTTTAAAAATGCCACCTTGTTCTCTATTATACAGCAAGGAACACTTACAAACTGTTTGTTTTTTAAATGTTCATACAAGTTGACTTACAATAGGGGTGTTTTTTCTTCCAGAGGAAGAACCAGAGGAAGATGAGGAAGAAATTGATGTTGTGACAACAAGTGAATCTGAATCAATCACACAACCAACAGAAGAGCACAGTAAGCCACCCCACAGCCCACTAGTTCTCAAGCGGTGTCATGTCCCCATCCATCAGCACAATTATGCTGCTCCTCCCTCCACCAAACTTGAGTATCCTTCAGCAAAAAGGATAAAGTTGGACAATGGTAGAGTTCTCAAACAAATCAGTAATAACCGAAAGTGCTCAAGTCCCCGCACATCAGACACAGAAGAAAACGACAAGAGGCGAACACACAACGTCTTGGAGCGCCAAAGGAGAAATGAGCTGAAGTTGAGTTTCTTTGCTTTGCGTGACCAAATACCTGAGGTAGCCAACAATGAAAAGGCACCCAAAGTTGTCATCCTTAAAAAAGCCACAGAATATGTTCTTTCTATTCAAACAGATGAACACAGACTGATTGCAGAGAAAGAACAGTTGAGGAAGCGGCGAGAACAGTTGAAACACAAACTTGAGCAGCTAAGGAACTCTTGTGCATAGATTAGAATAATCTAATCCAGACTGAAATAAAATAATATTTCTAATATTACTCATGAACTATGCCAGTTCGTAAAGTATGGAACCATTGCAATTGCATGCCGTTCAAAATAACTCGAGACTACACAACCTTGGCTGGATCTTGGAAAGGTTTAGCCATAACCTCAAAACTGCCTCATAATTAATACTTTGGGCATAAGGACAGATGGGACTTTTCTTCATGTTTGGGGATGAACTTTTCAATTTTGTTCTTCGAAAATTTTGTATTTAAGTCATTTTTCTTAAGACGATTCCAAAAAGTTGTCCTCAAATGGCTGTATATATTTACATACCTTATTGCTATGTCCATACCTTTAATAAAGTCTTTATAGACAAATGTTGCAACATTGATACTCAGCGGTTGTGGCAACTGGGTTTATACTTGTTTTGAACTTCTGTGCCAGAACATTTCACCGGTTTGTGCGTTTTATTTAAATACATTTTCTTTTAAAAATTGATTTTTATTTTGTTTTTAGATAAATAAATATTTGCCCAAAATATAATTAGTTAAACCATGTGTAAAGACTTTGCTTTTTCTTCCAGTATTGTCATCTACAGCTCACAGATTCGATGTCCTTGTAATAATGCTAGTAATCTGACATAACTCAAGGGTAAATTAAGATTGTAAAATTTGAATTATTTTTGTCTTAAATAAAATACATTTGGGGAAGTTGCCATATTAAGTCCTATAGCTACCAGTTGTCTACATTGACCAAGCAGGTAAAAGCAAGGTTTTTAACCTTGCCTCATTAAATGACTAGACCACTGCTTTTAGTGTGTGTTTAGCCTGCCAGTCCAGCTGTTGCCCTTTTCAGTATATCAAAAATACGAGTTTATGATGGTGGCTTGCAATGTGATCACCTTTCTATTAAGAACTAAACTAAGACTCTGTCTACACTTGTATTGGTAGCAGCACTTCAGTATAGACACTCCCTGTAGCCAGGGGAGGGGTTCTCACAGTGCTGTGGTAAATCCACCTCCCCAACAGGCTGTAGGTAGGTCAACCGAAGGTGTTGACCCAATGCTGCCTACAGAGGGACTGAAGTCATTTTAACTATACCAGTTGTGGGTGTGGGTTGGTCATACCACTGGGTGACATAGCTGGGTCCATAATTTTCCTAGTGTAGACTGGACCTGAACGGACTCATTTTTGCAACAGCCAGTCCAGCAGGTGCCTGGGCTGTCTGTTCCTTCCAAACCATTAACTCCAGAGCTAAATAGTAGGGATAGGATTTACTATGCATTTTCATTTTGCACTAAAGACTGGAATTCATTATATATTAATCTTGCAATACAATACTGTTTTAGCTCTAATGCATGTAAGAACAAAGTGCGGGGGGGAATCAAAAAACTCTTCCAAGAACAAAACAATTTTACTGACACATAACCAAACTACACCAATAGTTATGCCTTCCTTTACCTACTCTACCAATTACGGCAAAGAAAGAAAACACTAATTTCTTAACCGCAGATTAAATCTGTGACTGAATCTGACCCAACAGTTTAACTGTCTTGTCACATGACCCCTAAAATCTGGAATTAATTCAAATTATTGTTTTTGCCTCAGCCTTAGAGAAAGTCCCTATGTGTGCAACAAGCTAGACAGCCTCTCTCCACAAACTTTTAGGTTCATGCCCCCCTTGCCCTGTCTGCTCCCTTGGGAGCAGGGCTGTGGCTACTGGCGATGTACACATGGTAAAGGGGCTGTAGCTGGGGGCAGAGCTAGGGCCAGGAGGAGTAGAGCCATGGCTAGGTGCTGGGGCTAAAGTGGAGCAGGGCTGGGTGGTGCTCCTGCCATAGCTGACCCAGGCTGTGCTGTGCCCCCCAGAACATTCCTCTGTGTTCCTTTGGGGGGGGCTTGCCCCACCCTTTGGGGACCTCTGCTTTAGAAGTATGTTTTAAGGTGGCAATCCTTTTCCCCCCCTTTTGCTGTCTGCACGCTGAAGCAGCCTGAGTCAATCCAAGAAACAAATTAGACATTGGATTGAGGAGGGGGGAATTATTTTTTAAATGCAAGCCTGCCTCTGATCATCCTGCATTTATGAAAAGAGCATTTTAGCAGCATTGGTCTGAAATTTGCAGTGATTGTATGTAGTGCGGTTGTAGCCCAGGTGGGTTCCACGATACTAGAGAGTAAAGGTGGGTGAGCTGTAACTCTGGCTCAAAAGCTTGGCTCTCACCAACAGAATTTGGTCCAATAAAAAATATTACCGCACCCTTCTTGTCTTTCTAATTTACAACGCTAACATTTGTAAGAAGACTTAAATGCACCTGGAACGAACAAGCTGTTTGATTGCTGGGTATTAGAGCAAATAACCTCTGCTAGACAAGTTACCTCTTGTATCTCCCATTGTTTTCTGACATTCTAACATTTCCCACCAACCATCCAGGAAGGTTGGGTTGTGGTTGGACAAATCATATTTCATTTCTACATTGCCATAAATATTAATATTTGAAAAGTTGACAAGATCCTTGCTCTGAAGCACTTACAATAAAAGTTTTTGTAGCACACTGCCTACAGGTGTGCTGTCTGGGATTTGCAGTGGAGCTTATGGGAGTTAGGTGCCCATATACAATTGAATTTCTACAGGTGTTGCAGGCTTTGGATCCTTTAAAAATATTAGTCTGTCTTTAAACTTGTCTGGATCCCTCTTTGTAAGTTTCTAAAATGGCCAGTAGTCACATTTTTGAGGATGTAGGTGAGCAGGTTAGATATTGGTGACCATGAAATTAATTGAGCTGTTCTATCATGTCAGAACCAAAGTAGGGTGCTTTCCACTATCTGTGACCCTTAGAGCAGTTTCTGCATTCATAAAGCACTCTTTGGGGGAGGTAGCTTAATTACTGTTAACTTTAATAGAGTATCTATTTAATAGCCATTTTCTCTCCTTTTCTGCCCTGCATTATTTCTGGGTTCCAGTAATAATTTGCATAGCATCTGTTGTCCAACAATTTCAAAATGCTTGAGTATCTATTTAATAGCCATTTTCTCTCCTTTTCTGCCCTGCATTATTTCTGGGTTCCAGTAATAATTTGCATAGCATCTGTTGTCCAACAATTTCAAAATGCTTTTCAAATAAGTTATGTTAGCCTACACACTTTACAGATGGATACATAGATAAAGCACATATTTATCCAGCAGAGAAGTGGCAGAGCTGTGGATTTTGGCTCCAGGTCACCAGCACTAACAACATTCCTTTTATCACCTTTGTTCCCATTAATGAGATCAGGACACAGAGACTAGCTAGCAAAGTACTTCTTACATATAGCCTTTTTTTTTTTTTTTTTTGGAGATAGCAGTCCTTGCTTTAGCTACAGACATGAAGGTTCCCAATCTTTTAATAAATTGGATTTTTTTTCTTTACTCATTTTCTGTATTAATCTTCACTAGGGCCATGTGCCGACCCACTGCCAGAACAGTAGAACAGATCTGTATCATACTCCAAATCGACCTTTTCATCTGCTTTAGGAGATCCCAAGGATTTATGGGTGTTTCCGTGTTTTAAAATGATTGTATCTAAATGCCATAGCAAAAAGTGGGTTAAAAATAGTACCTGAGGTCAAGAAAAAACTTCAAGTTGTCATAAAACCGTTGCTGCAGCAAAGAAGAGATTGCTTCCATTTCCACAGTTCATGTAACAGGTTGGGTATAAATGAGATATCCCAAAGGAGTTTCTGGGATGGATTCAGTTAGTGATGCATTAGAATCATAGGGTTAGAAGGAACTGCCAGGGTCATCTAGTCTGACCCCCTGCCAAGATGCAGGATATGCATTGTATATAGAGAAGGAAGTGTTACTTTCTGCTGCTGTTTTTGGAGCAATAAAGGTTGATAAGCTTGTAAAAGAAGGCACTCGGTCTTGAAACGTAATAAGCTTTCACACTGCCTGCCAAACATCTGTACCACAACAATGTTTAAAACACAAGCAGCATTTTTATCTCCATCTCTCTGCTCTTCCAGTTCTACCTGAGTATTCAAACAATATCTGTTGCAAAAGCAACAGCAAAAGCAGCAAATTGTGCTAAATTGTGGTAAAAAAAACAAACTAGGTGGGACTCAGAAATAGTCCTTAATAGTGAGAATAAATTTGCCTGCATGACACACTTTGGTCATTAAAATGTAACAATACGGAGTTGTAGTATTCCATCATCTCTTTCTCTAGCATGCCATTTCTGTCCAGCCAACTAATTTTCGGACACATGGTTAGGATTTTCAAAAGCGCTGAGCATTGATCTAATTCTGTGCCCATTAAAGTCAATGGCAGTTCACCATGCCTTCAATTGAAACAGAGCTGGGCCAACACTGAGCACTGTGGAAAATCTCATTGTGTATGTATCTAGAGATCATTCACCAACCACCATTCGCATGGTGGACCATGGCAGCCAATAATATTCCATGACAGCTTGGGGGATGGAAGTGAAGAATAATATGTCCAATTTACATTAAAAGGAGAATTGGAGGTAGGCAAACTGGAATCACCCTAAACTGGAATTAAGATAGAACACTGAAATTAACTCACCCATTTAACTCACCCTGGGATTTTTAATTACGATGCATATCCAGAGCTTAGGTTATACATCTCATCAGAAAGACAGCACCTCCAGCTGTTCAGTGCCTCCTAGAACCATGCTGCAGCATGGATTCAGGAGTGATTCTGAAAGAAAAGCACCACTTACTGAAACAGCACCACTTGCTTTCCCTTTGAGGTTTACCCACAGACCAGGCCTCAACCTGCTTAGCTCAAGAGATCTGGAAAGATCAGAAAATGAGTTAGTCAGGCTGCAGGCTTTGGTATTATTTGCATGCAAAGTAAATGTAAGTATTTTATTGTTAAAGTATGGGGACTGACTGAAAAGAGACAATGTAAAAATGGCATTAACTGTATTGTAAATAATAAATATAATAAAAGGGTTAAAAAAATAAAATAAAATAAAAGTGAGTTATCTTTCATCGACTGCTTTGAATTGTATATACACACTGTAAAACTCTCTCTTCTTCTATATGGATCTGGGAGAAAAGGCTAGGTCATGACGTACGATACTGTTGACATTTTTGTCCATCTGAGTTTCAGTGCAAAATCTTCCCACTGTTGGCATTTTGTTTTTAATTCACCTTTCTCCACACCAGTCATGATTTCTCCACACCATCATTGTTTAGCCATGGTGGCATTTTTTGGGTCCTCTTACTGTTTTTTTAAATTATTATTTGGGGGGCACATTTAGTCTTATGGTGTTTATAAAATGTCTCCACGCAGCTTGTAGGCATTTCACTCTTGTGAGAGTTCCTTCTAATTTCTGTTTAGCTAGCGTCCTCACTTTTGTGCAGTTCTCTTTTTTGAAGTTAAATGCTACGGTGGTGGGTTTCTTTGGTATTCCTCCCATTCCCCCCCCCCCCCAAGGATATTAAATTTAATTATATTATGGTCGTTATTACTGAGCGATTCAGCTATAGTCACCTCTTGGACCAGATTCTGCTTCACTTGGGACTAAATCAAGAATTGCTTCCCCCCTTGTGGGTTCCAGGACTAGCTTCTCCAAGAAGCAGTTATTAATGGTGTCGAGCAATTTAATCTCTGCATCCCATTCTGAGGTGACGTACCCAGTCAATAAGGGAATACTTGAAAGCCTCCATTGTTACTGAGTTTTCTGTTTTTGTAGCCTCTTTAGTATCCCTGAGCATTTCACAATCACTATCACCATCCTGGTCAAGTGGTTGGTAGTATATCCCTACTGCTATCATCTTATTATTCAAGCATGGAATTTCTATCCATAGAGATTCTATGGTACAGTTGGATTCATTTCAGATTTTTCCTATATTTGTCATTCCTATAGATTTTGTATCCTGGTATTACTGTGTCCCATTGATTATTATTGTCCCACCAAATTTCTGTGTTGCCTATTATATCAATATCCCCATATAATACCAGGCACTCAAGTTCACCCATCTTAGTATCTAGACTTCTAGCTTTTGTATACAAGCACTTACAAAATTTGCCAATATTTAGTTGTCTGCCTTCATGTGACTGTTCTTTATTTCAGTTCCTACTTGTACTTTACCAACTTCTGTCCTCTCCGCTTTACTAGGATATAGAGTATCCCCTTTAACAAATCATCTACTTAGGGATGTCTCTGTCCAAACTATGCTCCTCTGCACCTGTCAGCTTTCCTCCAGCTCTTAGTTTAAAAACTCTTCTGCGACCTTATTGATTTTACAAGCCAGCAATCTGGTTCCATTTTGGTTTAGGTGGAGCCTGCCCTTCCTGTATAGTCTCCTCCTTTCCCAAAAGTTTCCCCACTTTCTAGTCAGCCTATACCCCACCTCCGACCACCATCATCTCATCCATGAATTGAGACCCTGCCGTTCTTCCTGTCTAACTGGCCATGCACATGGAACTAGAAGCATTTCAGAAAATGCTACCATCAAGGTCCTGGACTTTAACCTCTTGCATAGCAGCCTAAATTTGGCATCCAGGACCTCCCTCCTACCTTTCCCTATGTCATAGGTACCTACATGTACATAGGACCCCCAGCTCCTCCCCTGCAGTGCTGGGCAAGAGCTTTCTCTCACAAAACCAAGTATAATTTCTAGCTAAAACTTCACTGTTCCAGTTATGTGGAATTATGATTTCCCTGTTGGATCAAAAAGAAAAAAAGGATTAGGTGCTATGACTGAAGAGGTTTTAAAATATAAGCTGTAAAAATGGAGCAATCTCACTGGATAATAAGAGTTTCAAGCAATTAAATTAATACAGCACAATTCCCTGCTTGGAACTAATTAGCCCCATCAGCTTCCTTCATGTTAATATACCCTTGATGAAAGAGGACCAAAATAGCTGGCAGAAAAAAAATCTTCTAGGTATTATACTTTATACAGCCATTGTGAAGGCTCTGGGGTTTGAGTAACCAAAGCCACACGGCTACTACAGGCTCTTTCACTGAATGGAGGTTAAAAAGAGAGAGTTGTGTGATGTTTTACTCTGGCCTGGTCTACACCTAAAACTGAAAATTTCATGCTCTGTGTGATGTGGTTCGGTTGATCTAGCCCCCAATGTAGAGGCAGCTGGCTTGACAGAAGGATTCTCCTGTTGACCTAGCTACTGCCTCTCAGAGAGGTGGATTTACTACAAGGACAGAAAGCCCCGTCTGTTACTGCAGCAAGTGTCTACACTACAGCAGCATAGCTGCAGTGCTGTAGATGTACCGCTGAAGCACTTGTAATATAGATATAGCCTCAGTCTAAAGCCCCAGTCCTGCAATCATATTTCTGTGGGAGCTCCCTTGTGTCTATGCAAGTCCCAGTTATAATGTAGTCCCTTGTTTTGCAGAATGGATTACTCAGTGGGGCTACAGGCATGCACAAGGGTCTGTTTGTGTGGCTCCGATTGCAGGAGCAGGATCTATGCTACTTCCTCAGCCACACTATTTCTCATTATTTGCCTGTCTACCTTTTTCCTTGATGGTTCTGGTCTCTGTGTTTTTCACTGATATTTATCCCACAAATATACAGTAGAAAAACCCAGTATACTGACTATATATCTATATCTATACATACAACCTGACTTCTCCAAAGAATGACGTCTAGCAAGCATGCATGTGGAAAGACCATCTCAAAGTATTTAAAATTGGAAAATCAGACAGGACAACCCACTAGACAACATACAGAAGAGTTGAAGGGGCTGGAATATATGAGAGCTCTTTTCCATTCCTAATTTTTATGACTTTTATTTCATTATTTCACATTTTTTATCATTTTCTGCCACTGATTTGCTTTTGTTTTCACTTCAGCGAGGCTTCATTTTTAAATCAGGAGTAAAAGAGTGTCCAGAGGATAAAGTAAGTAAATCAATTAATAATACAATAATACTTTGCATTTATCTAGCAAGGTGCTTAGCAAAGACATTCCTTGCACACTCAAGGCTCCCACTGAAGTTTTCAGAATGGAGAGAGGTAAATAGTGGTGTCCCCCAGGGGTCTCTACTGGGAGCAGAGCTATTCAGCATATTCATAAATGATCTGGGAAAAGGGATAAACGGTGAGGTGGCAAAATTTGAAGATGATACAAAACTACTCAAGATACTTAAGTCCCAAGCAGAATACAAAGAGCTATGAAAGGATCTCCCAAAACTGGGTGACTGGGCAACAAAATGGCAGATGAAATTCAGTTTTGACATATGCAAAGCAATGCACATAGGAAAACATAATCCTAACTATACATATAAAATGATGGGGTCTAAATTAGCTGTTACCACTCAAGAAAGAGATCTTGGAGTCATTGTGGATAGTTCTCTGAAGATATCCACTCAATGTGCAGCAGCAGTCAAAAAAGCAAACAGAATTTTGGGAATCATTAAGAAAGGAATAGATAATAAGACAGAAAATATCATGTTACCTCTGTATAAATCCATGGTACACCCACATCTTGAATACTGCGTGCAGATGTGGTTGCCCCATCTCAAAAAAGGTATATTGTAATTGGAAAAGCTTCAGAAAAGGGCAACAAAAATTATTAGGGTATGGAACAGCTGCCATATGAGGCGAGATTAATAAGATTGGGACTTTTCAGCTAGGGAAAGTGACGACTAAGGGGGGATATGATAGAGGTCTATAAAATCATGACTGGTGTGGAGAAAAAATAAATAAGGAAGTGTTATTTACTCCTTCTCATAACACAAGAACTAGAGGTCACCAAATGCAATTAATGGGCAGCAGATTTAAAACAAACAAAAGGAAGTATTTTTTCACACAACGCACAGTCAACCTGTGGAACTCCTTGCCAGAGTATGTTGTGAAGGCCACGATTATAACAAGGATCAAAAAGAGAACTAAATAAGTTCATGGAGGATAGTTCCATCAATGGCTATTAGCCAGGATGGGCAGGAATGGTGTCGCTAGCCTCTGTTTGCCAGAAGCTGCTAATGGGTGATAGGGGATGGATCACTTGATGATTACCTGTTCTGTTCATTCCCTCTGGGGCACCTGGCATTGGCCACTGTCGGAAGACAGGATATTGGGCTAGATGGACCTGTGGTCTGACCCAGTATGGCCGTTCTCATGTTCTTATAAAGAATCCAGAGCTGGACTCTGCAAGGTCTGAAGTAACCCCTTCAACTGTTAAACAAGACCCCACAATGCTACACTACAGCTAAAACCCATCTTTGAAAGAGCAAAAGCAATGTTTATTGCCAAAATATTCTTTTTCTACTGTAATCAACTTTAATTTTGTTCACTACAAATGAATAAAAAATAACATCAGTTGCTAATTGTTATTTATTCATCATTTATTAACTATAGACATTGAGATTCATAATGGATTCAAAGACATAAGATCATATTAGGTTGATAAATCACTGTTTTATAATACAAATTCAGCCTTGCAAAATTCCTCTCATCTGAGGAGAGTAATATTTTTCTTTGAGCGCAAGTAAAACCCTATTAGGCTTTTTCATTATCATTAATCATTATGTTAAAGAGCGAGATAATATTATTGTATTGTGCCTAGATGGTACATTTCCAAGACTGTTTTGAAAGGCTGTAATGAATATCTTATGAAAGGATTGTGAAACGAAACTGACAGCAAAATTATTTGTATGTGCAACGTATCATGATTAAATTTCCCTCTCAGTAAAATTTGAATGTTATTGAAAAACATTTTTCCCCGTATGCTTTTGGGAAAGAGGAAGAACTTTATGATTCACAGACCTTTGTAGATCAGAATGGAATTCCTCTATGTCTTCTTTTAAGGGTTTCTGTATTTATCCACAGCCTGGATTTTATGACTGTATTCATGTGTTTGATTAGAGATGAAATTACCTATTCCAATTCTGCTTTCCTAAATCTATAATCTCAGTATGGTGTGTGACCCCCCAGTGTTACTCCTGCAAAATGACAAATCAGCAAATATTTGCCCTATGCCTGTTCAGCATCAAGAGCAGCAGAGCAAAGAGCTAGCTGACTTCATTCCGACTCTGTGCAGGTGCAAGTTATGGTGATGGAAAGCAGTTTGCAGCATCAGGGCTATGGGAGGTTTTTTTATTATTATTATTTTATCTCCTTTTCAGGCCAGCTCCTGCTCTCATTGAAGTCAATGGCCAAACTCCCATTCATTTGCATGGGAGCAGAACAGAGTCCTAAAAGTTAGAACCCTTTATGTCAGTTGATGGTTTTATCTCAATTACTTGGTTATCCTTTTTCCATTGCTAGCTGTCAGTCAGTCTTTGTTTTCTGTGATTCGCTCACCCAGGCTTCTTACTCCCTATTTCATTTTGCTCTTGGTAAAGAATCGTACAGTTTGCGACTTTTCTTATTTTGCTTCACATTGAGAATGAAAACTTGGCCTCACTGAAGTGAGGTGCAACGCTCCCATTGGCTTCAGTAGGCCCAGGGTTTATAATCTTTATTTAAATCTTTATCTTCACTTTACCTTAATTCATTTATTTTTGATAGCACTAGCTTGACTGCCCAGTTCATCGAGCATCCCAGAATTTATCTCCTCATCTCTTCTCAATGGGGGCTTTTTGTTTCCTTTGCAAACATTCTAACTGCCTATCTCCACTACAGATCCTTATTTTAATCTAGCAGCCGTGTTAGTCTGTATCTGCAAAAAGAAAAGGAGAACTTGTGGCACCTTAGAGACTAACCAATGTATTTGAGCATAAGCTTTCGTGAGCTACAGCTCACTGTATACATCCGATGAAGTGAGCTGTAGCTCACGAAAGCTTATGCTCAAATACATTTGTTAGTCTCTAAGATGCCACAAGTCCTCCTTTTCTTTTATTTTGATCTGTGCATTGAAGCAAGAATTACTGGGTGAATTTGTATGGCCTGTGATTTGATGGCAGTCGGACTAGATGAGCTTAATAGCCCCTTCTGGCCTTGACATCTATGATATTTTCTAACTGGTTTTAAAACCAGCTCAGCTAAACCAATTTTAAAACTGGCTTGAGCTGTAGTGTGGACATAATTTAAACAGGTTTAAGGTAGCCTGATGCATTTTTACTTAACTGGTTTCAAGAGCACCTTGGGATGGACATAGTGCTAAATTTGGGCCTTGTCTGCACTGGAGATTTTCCCTGGTTACAGCCATCAGTGAACAGGCAAGTATACAGCAGCAGTGGTACAAACCCCTAACAGGTGTGGGCCAAGGCACTTCAATCCACAGTTTGCACCAGTGTAGTTTATCTTGGTTTCAGGTAGAGATGGGCTACACTGGTGCATATTTTTCCCCCTGTCTACACAAAGGGTTTGCAGCGAGACACCTGCATTCATAGCTGGCCACGAGTGGTGCTATCCACAGTGTAGACAACAGCTGAGGCCTTGTCTACACACAAAAATTGTGCCACTTTAACCAAACTGGTGTATAACTAAAGCAGTATAACCCCGCTAGCATAGGCAAAGCTATATTGGTATGAAAATGCTTACCCGGGTATAATTTATTCTCATGTAAAGAGAGTAAGTGATACTGCTAGACATACACTTATACTGGTATAACTGTGTCCATGCTAAAGGGTTGTGCAAAATCCTACCCCTAATGAGTATACCAGGACAAAAACTGTATTTAGACCGTACCTCAGATTGAGGGTTTAGCTGCTGTTGGAGGTAGGTTGGTTTTTTGTTTATTTGTTTGTTTTTATGTTTAAATACAAAATGGCTCCATTCTCAAAGGCCCTGAGGTTATGCAGTTCTCATTACTTTAAATGATCAGCTGATCAGCACTTCTCCTTAGTAGGCCAAAAAGACCCTCCTCTTTGGCTTTGTTAACTAAGGCAATAAGGGTTTCAGGCTGAAAATATCTATGTCCATGGGGAATGGATAGCTCAGAGGATGGATGCCTGATCGTCGGAGCCCTGGGCGCCTGGGACCCCTGCAACGAGCGTGTGCTGTGGACCTGTGGGATCGGTCAACGCTATGCACAGCTCAAGCAGTGCCTCAGGGTCTCGGACACCATCCGATGGTCCAGGGACATCTACATCGAACACATCACCAGCCACCGACAGTACCAGGAAGCGTGAGCCAGAGTGACATCATGCATCAGCTACAAGAAAGGGAATGAGAGACTTTTTCCATTGGACCATATGAACTGGTACCATAAACTAACTGAACATTAAATATCACCAAATGAGGGTAAATCCATCCTCATCATCATATCCACTCATTATACTCCACACCTGAACATAGCCATTATAGGAACAACATACCCTCATATCTCAATGTCTGAACTTTGACCCGTTAACCCCCAATTGGGGATATAGCAGATTATGCATTCCTTATGCCATCTGATCCTAAACCGAACTTCGCACCCCTTGATAATCTGTACATTATTCCCTGATAACCAGAAACTTCTATGCTTAAACTCTGTACCGTTTTCTTTTTATTTTAACATCATCTTAATACAATTCTTCAACCTGCCACTGCTGCACGGATGTTTAAACTCTCTGGGCTGCTCAGTCTTTCTGGGTAGAATTTACAAAAGTTCCCAGATTCTGGTGGGAGCAGAGCTAGCCAATGCTGAATGCTTTTGAAAGTCCCAACCTATTGACTCCTGTGTTGTTGGAATGTGTGGCTCCACACCCTTAAAACGTAGCCATTCTGATTTCTGATCTGATTTGTCTCATCTCCATTCCTTTGAATGCATCGCAAGCATTTGGCACAAACTATTATAAACAGAGAAGCAGCATGACTTTAACATTGTGGTTCGAGACCAGAAATGAAACATTCCTTCTACATTCTGAGGACAAAAAGAAAAGGAGGACTTTTGGCACCTTAGAGACTAACAAATTACAGAAAGTGGATGCTGGGGAGAAGGCAATTAACCAAGCATAACATCTGTGAGGTGTCAGTTATCTGGAATTATGTTATATTTATGCTATGTTCTTTTTACAAGGCATCTTTTTTTCCTACACATTACTGTTGAGATGATGCTATGCAGCATGACATCAAAGAAAGCTTTCTTCCTTGCAGATGAAAGATCTTTTCCCAGAGCAGACTACAGTTTGCTTAGATGTGTAGTTCAAAATGAGATGTTGATATTAACAAAGACTGATGATCAACATGAATAAACTGGCTGCCTAGCTTCTTTGCTGGGTGCTCAACAGAAATCCTAGCAAACCTTAAACAATTGTATTGTGTGTTGATTTTAGGATTAAAAGCTGTCTATGGAAGAGTGCACTGAAAAAATGTACTGAGAGTTTCCACTGAAGAAGCTAATTCGTAGTCTAGTCAAGTATCTGTATAACCATGTCTGTCATGGAAATTTGTAATCAACATACTGTTTAAATCACAGATCAATGCACACTGATTTCTGGCAAATCTAATTAGATCTGATGGGAAGAATGTGCTTGTATTTTTAGAATCTGCAGTTCTCATCTCATTACTTGTTATTTCTGTTTTGATCTGTTTAACGGTGATTAAGGGTCAAGAATCATGATACAGTTTGTGACATCAGCTAGAATTATCTGGGTAATTTGCTCAGTCCTGTCTATAGTCCAATGCTAAGAGTAGAAAACTGGGGTGGAGGGGAGAGGGCAAGACTCCTGGGGGTCTGATTCCCAGTTACACTAGTTTTAAGTCAGTGGGCTCTATTCCTGATTCTGCTACTGACTTGTCACTTGACCTGGGGTAGACCCTTTATGTCTCTGTGCCCCATTTTACATCTCTGTATAATGGATATAATAATACTTGCCATCCTCATGGGGCATTGTAATAATTAATTAGTCACTGTTCTAACTAATGATTGTAAAGTGCTTCAGATCCTTGAAAGTAAGTTGATTTGTATGTACAAAACACTGCATTTATTATTAACAATTAGTATATTGTGGGGAAGCAATACCGATATTTATATTTTTAGGTAAGTGCTGGGACTATTTTTTATTACTATTATTTATTAAGTTGTATTACTGTAGCACTTAGCAGCCCCAATCATGGATCAGGACCCCTCTGTGCAAGAGGTTGTACCAACACAGAATAAAATGGCAATCTCCGCCCCAAAGTGCTTACAATCTAAGATAAGAGACAACAGATGGAGGCAGAGAGATGGGGGAGTAAAAGAAACAATGCGACAGTTTTGCAGGCATCACACCAAAGGACAGTTTGAAGGAGGGCTTTGAAGGAGGATAATGAGCTAGTTTTGTGGATGTTGAAGGAGTTTCTCCGAAGTGTGAGGGGCAGCATGGGACAAAGCATGAAGGTGCTTGTTTGGAAGTGGGCCATGGAGGCTGACATCATAGACCAATTGGAGGCAGGAGTGGACCTTTCAATACTGAGTGAGAGAAGGTGATACATTGTGAATGACATTGAAAGTGAAGACAAGTAGCTTATGTTTGATGTGCTAGAGAAGAGGGAGCCAGTGGAAGGGGGTGCAAAGAGCGGGGTGACTTGGTCAAAGCAACAGGCTAGGAAAATGATCTTTGCAGCAGCATTCTGAATTGATCCTTTTTTACTTAAATCTGCAATTGGTACAATTATTTTTGCAATGTATTTGTCAGTAGTAGATGCCTTCTTTTTAAACATAGTGGTTTAAATATGCACCCACTAAACTTTATAGCCAAGTCACGGCCCACCTTGCATGGCCATCCAAAGAAGTAAGGTGGTATAAGGCTCTTCTCTGTGGGCAACCCATCTCATGGGTAGTTGAGCCAGGAGGAGAGCAACTTCCTCAGAGCTGCTGTGTCCCCACTTGATGTGTGTGAGAGGGTAGGGGCAAGGAGTGGGCAGCACATTGGCTCTACCCCATTGGCCAGCATAGTTGCACTTGTGTCCTGGGGACCTATGGTGCATGATGTATAGACTTGGTGAAGGGTATTACCCCACCTCCCACCCCCAGAGCAAAGCAGAAAACAGGAGACAAATTGTGAGGGTTACTATCTACCTCCCGCTCTGATACTGGGCCAGCACCACAAGGACCTGCCTTTGCTCAGGGCTTGTGACAAAGCCATGAGTTAGCTCAATATCAGCAAACTGTGCTGGCAGTTCTCAAGTGGTCAGTGTTATTCTCTCTGGAAAAATAATGCACAAGAATGTTATATGTTTGTTGCAGACAGTAAGATGAAATTAAATGAAGGATCATAGAGAGAGAGAGGGCATGGGGACACCACAATGGCTTATTGCCAGATTGGCTGGCCCAACCTGTTTATTATGTTTAATGCAATCACTGATGCAAAAGAATGAATGACAAATTCAACACTTCTATCTTTGCGATTTAGGAACAGCAAAGGCAGGGTCCCCTCTAGCACGAATGAAAGGAGAGGTAAAGCTTCTCCATTGTTTCTAGAGATTCCATGCTCTGATATAATATAGGCCTATTGCCTACAATTAGTCAAGCATTGACACCGTCTCCACCATAAGTATTTTCTTAGGAATCTAATACCCTAGCAACAGGATGTCAGAAAACAAAGGTGCTCTTTGTGCGGCCATGGCATTTAACCTGCTGTTTATATGTCATCTTCCTCAGAGGGCCCAAAGAACCAGATCTCTGTCCCCGTCTGCAGTGTCATATCTCCTATTACTTCTCAGTCATTTCCTCATAGATGTCCCTCCAATATCTTAGGGGATCAGTGTGACAATGCACCCCATATTCTTCATAGTGATATTATTATGATATGGTTATAGCATAATTATGATGCATTTTATGCAAGGTAAGTCATGGGAGGTGTCATTGGAAAAGTTATGATTTGCTGAATATGATTATCCTATTTGTACTCATGTACCTGTATGAATGCTGGTGAAAGTGCAGGCTGGAGGGCTTTGCAGGTTGTCACAGCAGTACAGTGTGAAAAGGAGCCCAGGCTGGTGGGTCAGGGGTCTCACTGGTACCCCAGTTCCAGGAGGCACGGCGGGGGGACCAGTCACAGTCAGATCCAGTGCTGGTGCCACACCACTGGTTTTCATGGAATTCCACTGACCCTTGTATTTCAAGACCAAAAATTCTTCTCTCTCAGCCAAGGTTCTCTCTATTTCCTGACTTTTCTACCCCTGTGGACAACTCTGCTCTCCTTCTCCTCTTGAAGGCTCATAACCTGTGTCATCAGGTTTTCTTTCTCTCCTTCTCCCTCCATGGAACAATTCTCACTAAGGACGCAATTCTTCAGTTCTCATTTGCTTCAGTGGAAGCTGGACTGGGATCTAAATCCTGTTGCTGCTTCTTCTCTTGTATCACCTTCTTCTCCATCACTGCTGCAAAGTCCCTTGTTCTGACTTTGGTCATCCCCCCAGTGACAGTGCTAGGAGCCTAGAGCTGACCCAGCACTCCGGTCACTAGCGTACTAACTCTTCTCCCACCCACCCCAGAGTGCATTTAATTGGGAAATGGGTGCTCAATGGCTTAATTAGGCAGGAGGCTGATGAGCTAATGAGGACAATCAGCCCCTCTACTGGAAGCAGTTAAGGGACCCAAAGAAGGCATGAAGGGAGAAAGCTGGCAGGGGTTAAGGGATACAGGCTCTCAGGGTGAGAAGATCTTTCCCTTCCTGGAACTTGAGCTAAGGGGGAAGTTTATGTCTACTTATATGTTTCTGCACAAGGCTGAAGCGGGGGAGGAGACTAACACACTGATGCTTATAAAGCTGGAAAGCATCCAACCTGTTTGAGGAAGTCTAAGAGAGCCCTGTTACACCCTTCCCTTGAACTGTACCTTGCAACTCTGTCTCTTCATCTCAATGGTTCTCCTGCCCAGTCTGGCTAATATAATGCTGCTAAAGTTGTCTCCTTACTTAGGTAAGTTCTTCTCTGGCTTCCTATCGTTTCATAGTCAAGCTCTTTATCCTCTTCTTCGAGGCTCTGTATCACTTTGAAGGGGATAGGTCACCTTTCAGAGCAATTGGGTCAGGCTCTCTGAAGACTCAGGCAGGCATCACTGCAGTGGGGCATGTTTTCAATCTTAACTTCACAAATATGAGGGCTATGTTTTTTTTACATGAAGCTGAGATTTTGAAGAATAGCCAATCACATCTGCTGCAAGAGGCAGGTGGCTCTCTCCCCTCAGGAACAGAGAGTTTTTGAGTAGCAGAAGGGGTAGAGCAAGAGGACAGTATTGTCTTAATAGGAGAAGGGAGCAGCAAGAGCCTGGCAGCTCAGGGCCTCTCTGCTCCTCCTTCCCCATCTGTGAAAAATGAATTGGCTCCTCTCTAATGCTGGAACCCAAGCTTGGGAAGGAGGAGACTCAAGCTTCCTTATAGCTGCCCTCTCCCTAGGTTGGGGTTGGGGGCATATGGAGAACCTTTGGAGCTACCCTCATCCTAAGCCTGGGGGGAATGTGATGACCCCCTGCAGCTGACCTCCTTCTAGGCCTGGGCGTGGGTGAAGAATCTGCATCTGCAGGCACAGAGGTGAGCTGGGGGAGGCAAGGGATGTAGCACCGTTGTGAAGCAGGGTGGGCAGAGTTGATGTGGGGCAGGGGGCTGGAGCACTACATATTGGGGATGGGGGTTAAACGGTTGTAAGACAACTCAAAAACATTACTTATTTTTTTTTAAAAAAACTCGTCATTTCTGGGCCGCTCTCATGATTTTTGCGGTTGGCCTGATCTAACACTGCCTCTTACATCTACTTACATGTGCTTAGTGATGTTTAATTAACACCATCCTACCCTATTGATTTCAGTGGAGTTACAGGATTTCATCGAAGTCACTCTGGGAAGGAATCAGGGGTGACCTTCCGTGATTTTGGAGATGATTTTCTTTGATTATGTCAAATGAGAGCCACTTTCCAAAGTGCCTTGTCCCCAAAACACAGGCCAGCAGCTGGGGCTCTCCTATTAGTTTTGTTCTTGATGCTTTATCATCTTAGGCAAATTACATATGTAGATGCGTGTGCCTCCCCACGTCCCCAGCACTATGTTTAAGATGGTGTTAGTGCTCACTTTTACAAGCTGGTAGAGCTGTGAAAAATTACATTATTTTGGGCTAATGATGCAGGGGTTTTTTTTGTCACGGGGTATTTTTTTCTTCCGCTAAAATGTGGTAAGAAATGAGTAGAGGGAGGGAGACTATTGAGAGGGAAGGTACTAAAATCCTTTTTCTACTGCATTTTGATACGTTAGGAACCCAGAGTCTGTGTTTTACTCCAGCTGCCAGGAGTTACAAAGCCAGCCTAACCCTCACAGGGGGAATCGTCAGGTAGTGCAGAACTGGTGTCATGGTTTTATTCCATCCCTCTCCAAGCCCCTGGGGTAGAGACGTTTTGGGGGAAAAGTTTGTGGTTTATTTTCTTTGGCTGCCTGAATAGCCCCTTGGAGTAAAGTTCAGATCAAAGCTCATTGAATTCAATAGGAGCCTTTCTAAGGACTTCCTTAGGGTTTGAATCAGGCCATGAGGCCATTTACCAGTGAACTGTAATGGATTTAAAATGTTCAAGCCTCCAGCCAGCACCAGAATCTGGGTTCATAGCTACCTTTCCCTCACCTCCACCATACCCAATCCTCTGACAAGTGCAGTTTGGCTGGATCTGAGAATCTCATCCTAGACCTTTAGAGCTACTTGACCAGGAAAATAAAGGCACTGATACATCCAACTGTGAAAGCAGTGCCAAACCCCAGTGAAACTGCAGTAGCCCAGATCTGACACTTTGTCTATCTATCTATCTATCTATCTATCTATCTATCTATCGACTTAGTTAATTAGTTAGTTAGTTAGTTCTTAGTTGTAATAGGTTTAAAAATCCTAGCCATGTAAATAAATATCAGAGACAATACAACAATCATTAAAATAAGCTTTCTGTTATAAAAGAAACATTATACAGTAATATAATTATCAGTTCTCTCTATTTAATAGGGTGTTACCACACTACAGAGTGAGCATCTTTACATTACCCAGGCCATGCCATTTCTAGCGATTTTATTAAATTGAGTGAAATCTCTGATTACACATATGCAACAAACAGGCATGTGTAGCAACGGACACTTTGACCTTTCCAGATGCAACCAAATTTCATACCATAGCATTGAATTTTTGCAGTAGAACTGGTCTAGCACATGTAGATAATCACACGATAGGTGGCTTTGGCACATCAGTTGTTGACTGAGATGTTAAAGCAGTCTAGGGGACTTGGACACATACCTTCCATTAATTTCAAACAAATTTTAATGGAAGACAGATGTCTAAATCTCCAAGACTGCTTTGAAGATTTCAGTACACTGAATACTGATTCAAAAGGATGTTACATTTGTTGTCTATCTAGAAGGTAGCACTTTGCTGATCTAGATGAAAAAATGGATGAGATCTTGCAAGATCCAGGTCCATATTTGGATTCTTCCATAGTTCATGTGCAAAGATGTATACAAGACCAGATTTTTATAGTGAGCTTGGGGTAGCTACATTTGGTCTCCATTTATGCTGTAGAAATTAGAGGTGTTTGGTCCCAAGTTTTCTGGATCCAGCAAGACCCATGTAGCAAGTATTTGTATTTTTCATTGCTCTTTCCAGAGATGGTTTGGGGGGGTAGGTATCAAGTCTTGGATTCTTCTAGTCAAGAAAGAGTGACAATATGGTTTGTCTATATTGAAAGTACAAATTGAGGTTTGGGGCCAAAAAATAGTGGAATCCAGCAAGCTCCGGGTATAGGACATATGTCTTTACAGTGCTTGTGAGCTAGATTACATTGGGATCAAGATTTTCATAGTGGAACTGGAACAGCTACCCTTCTCCTCTAGTTAGCTGGTAGAATTTTTGGGTTTGGGATAACAAAACTAGTTGGGATCCAAGTTCTGGATAGACGTTTTTGCCGTGTTGCAGCATCAGTTTGCAGCGTGGTCTGGATTTTTGGTGTGCTAATGGCCTACTACACTACTTTCTCTAGTTAGACAGTAGGATTTTGGGGTAGGGTGACCAGATAGCAAGTGTGAAAAATCAGGACGGGGGTGGGGGTTATAGGTGCCTACATAAGACAAACCCCTGAATATGTTATTGGGAATGTCCCTATAAAATCAGGCATCTGGCCACTCTAATCTGGGGGGCTGGGGTTAGAAACTGCTGTATGGCCATCTCTTGTAATGTAATTGCAAGTCTTGCTATATTTATTATTTTTCATTCAGCTCCAGCTTTTAGATTCCTGAGACTCTCAACTTTCACTTTAAAGAAAGGCTTGTAAATATGACCTAAATCGACCCTTAAGAGTCAAAACCCATAAGGCAAATAAAAAGCATACTCTTGCTTTTAATTCAATGATTTGTAAGCCAATTTTGTGATTTTTTTGGGGGTGGGGGTGGGGTGGGGTGGGGATGCTGACTCATGATTTTTGAATGTGTGGGGGTTGGCAATACTGAAATTGACAGGATTCTGCAGGATGTAGGTACCTTTTTCAGGGCAGTGGAACCAAGAGTGCAGGGAGTGCTCATGCCCCTGCAATGGAAATATTGTGGGTGCATCCCCCTGGGTGGGGGAGGCAAGCGCAGAACCCAGAGGGGTGGAATGGGCCCAGGAACAAGTAGGAACCTCCAGGACTTTCCCTCCTTGCTCCCCCGACCGAGTCTCAGTACGTCTCCTCACTCCCTTTCTCTCCCTTCACTGCCCCCCCTCCATTCACAAGGAGCATATGCCCTTATCTGTGTTCCCCCCCGCCCCCCAGTGCTATTTATGTCAGGATGCCCCAAAGTCCAGATTATACCAGTAAAGTAAGAGTGGCTACACTTCTTTTCTATTTCCACATTTGCAGGAATAAACTAAACCTCTATAACCACTTTATACTGGTTTCAGAGTAGCAGCCGTGTTAGTCTGTATTCGCAAAAAGAAAAGGAGGACTTGTGGCACCTTAGAGACTCACACATTTTTTTGAGCATAAGCTTTCGTGAGCTACAGCTGTAGCTCACGAAAGCTTATGCTCAAATAAATTTGCACTTTATATTGGTACAAGTACATCCACATGTGGGGAGGGGGGAATGTACAACTGGTTTCTAAACCAATATAGTACAAAATATACCAATATACAAAAACTGAATCTAAGAGCTGATCTACAATTTGGGGCCCAAAATAATTAAAATCCAGATGCTGGATTTGGGTTTTTGCAACAGTTGTGCACAAGGGTACATCAAGGACCAGGATTTTTTTGCTGCAGCACGAAAAAGACCTAAACTTGTTCTCTATTCATGCCATGGGATTTGGGACGTGAAGGCCCAAAACTGGAGGGATCTAGCAGACTCCAAATGCAGGGTCTGTGACTATGGTGCTTATGTCCAGAGGTGTCAGGGTGCAGAGTTTTGCTGGGGCAGTCAGAGGGTCCCTGGCTAGCATCCAACCCAGGCTGGGACCGCTGCAACTGAATGGGCATACCATATGCTGCTATGAAGAGTTTAAGGTGGGAGTGGGGTGGACTTGTTCAGGAAGGCCATGCACAGTTTCTCAGAACAGCTGGGATGTAGAGCCTTCTTCTGGGAAAGGGTGGGAGTCCTCCAGTTGTGACTCCTTATTCTGCCATTTAACGTGCACAGGAAAGACCACGGGCTGCTCGTTCTGTGACTGACTGGTTCATTCTAAGATGACATGATCTCTGCAGGGTTTCTTGCCACCACAGTAAGGTGGCTATCAGCTTGTGTATAGCAAAAACACAGCTTTCCTTTAAATCTCATACTTTGGCATATTTTTAAAGTGTCAGTAAAACTCCCATTTTGAAGAAGAAAAGGAACAGCTAGGTCTACTGTACAGCTAGATCTGCTCAGGCATTAGACTTTGGGGGTTTGGAGCCAAAATTTGGCTGGATCCAGTGGGATCTAGGTGCTGGATGTGGGTGTTCTTGGCACTCCTGCTCTGGGATGCTCCAGGATGGGGGGTTTGTTAGTGCAGTGAGAGCAGCTGGGTCTGTTCTCTGCTTTCATGGTCCAGCTTCGGGGTCCCGAACGGGCAGGAACCCTCAGCTCCAGCGATGGCCTTGCCCTCCTGTTCCTTTGCACGTCTCCGGTGCTGGAGGCGGAGGCAGTAATCAGTCCGCTCCGCCTGAGGCTGCAGCCTGCGGGGCAGGATCAGCTGCTGGGGGCAGTGACGTCACAGAGCCTCTCGCCAGCGCAACGTTCTATTGAGGCGAGCGCGGAGCGCGTGCTCCTGCGAGCACATGGGCAGCAGGCTGAGCTTCTTGCTGCAAAAGCGGCCGCGTTCGGAAGCCCCTTTTGTACCCCTCTGGAATGGATTTTATGGTGGGAAACAGCCTGGAATTGCCAGTAAGTTTGCACTAGTTAGGATTTCGTTGGGACTCCTTCTTGCAATCCGGGGAGAGATGCGCAGTGAGTTGCTAAGGTTGAAATAAATGGGGGGGAGGGGAGGATGTTTGTTTTGTTTTGTTTTAAATATATACCTAAACTAATCGCACTTCTAAATTGCCAGGGTGTTTGCAGGATTCGTGGGGTCATCGCATTCTTTGTGCCAAGAGATAATTCCTAGGTTTTAAAGCACTTGGTGAAAGATGGACTAAAAATAGAAATTTGGAAACAGAAAGTGCAGATCCAGCAAGAAACGATCAGGATTGTTTTAAAACATACAAAATGGTCATAATAAGATCGGTAATGTTTGGGGTGTAGATTGCATTGAAATGACAAGGCTTGGTTTGCCCATCCCCCATCTCCCTGCCCCCCCCCCCCCGCCTTGTTCAGATTATTTTCCAAATACAGGATAGCTAGAGCGAGAAATCAATGCACGCAAACTCCCTTTTTACTTTTTTAGCAGTGCAACTTTTACATTTTGTTTTACATTTGAGTCAGGGAAGTGGTGTGTCTGAGTTTAAAGTGTGCATGTTTTAGTAGCTTGCTGATTTGCTTTCTCCACCAGTTACATTTATGCAGGCTGTTTTTCGGTCAAAGTGCAGACTTGTACTAGGAGCGATTTTAGTATTGCTTCTATATGTTTTATATTAAACATTCAGATTCTAGCCTGCAGATCTGGAATGTCGGTGCTTATGCCATCTTTAATATGAACAATTGGATTTTGCTGGATGGTGCTTCTTCAGGGCCCTGTAACTAAATAGACAGGGAAAATACTTTATAGCCCCTCGAAGGATATTTTCCCATAGGTGCTCATTTCTCGAGAGCCATGGCAATTGCATGTTTTTATAAGGCCGCTTATTAAATGTGTGTGCATGCGTATTTAGAAACCTTTGTAGATACACAATAGTTTAAACACTTTATATGTTGTAATTGGTAAATGAAATAACATCTTAGAAGAGCAGCATGGTGAAGAATCCCAGAATGAGATTTGAGAGTCTTAGTAAAGCTTTTTTTTTTTTTTTTTTTTTTTTTTAAAAATCATGTTCCTATCGACAAGTTTAGACATGTTCACTTGTCCATATTTATGGTCAGGTATAATGAGTAATCCGCTCTTACAGATGGAAAAGGTCCATCAATTCCTTTTAATTAATACATCTCCTGTTCTTTAAAAAAATATTTTCAAGACATAGCTCATTTGCATTATATGTCTTTTGGGGTATATTTTACAGTAAATTAGCCACCGCTATCTGTATGTTTAATGTAATATGCAAAATGTGCATGTCCTGTGGTTTCTAGTATGTGAGGATATTGTTTTCCTCCTATAATGTCCCATCTAGCTGACATCACCATGTCCTGCATTTCTGCTTGGTGATGAAAGTTATAAATATTTTGTAATATTTTATGTATTTTTAGAAAAGCCTCGCTTAAAAATATGTAAGTAACCCGTAGAAATTGATACAGTCAATGTTTATTATTCAGGGTACCCTTATAAAGCATCATATGCAGTGTTGCTTTCCCCCTGTGCATTGTTTATATTATTTTAGTAAACATTTAAATGAGGCCAAGCATGTTAAGGCCACATTGTTGTAAGCACTGCAGACACATCTGGTAGATGATTGCTCCTGCCCCAAAGAGCTTCAAAAGATTGTTTTGCGTTTGTCCTTGTACCACAATAGTACTCCAGCACATACAGTGCACCATCAATGAAACAAAAATACTGTGCATAATTTAAAACAAAATGGTCTGTTTGTATTTATTTATTTCTCAGCCCTTTTCTGTATCTCCCCCTCCCCCCCCCCCCCAAGTGTTTGCAAGTGTAAAGCCTGTGTAGAGACCAGGCCTTATACTGGTATAATATCAGTTGTGCATGCAGTTTTTAAAATTTTATTACTAATATAGTTGCAGAGGTACAATCTGGAGCCTATATGTGTGCTTATACGTGGTATAGGTGATTCCTTTGCTGGAATAAAATGTCCTGATACATGTCTGTAGTAGAGCGGTTGTATTGTTTTGACTCAAACAGGATAGTTAAAGTTCTGCAACGTTTTGGTGTTTTAGACCAGGCTTAAATTGTTTGCCATAACTCGGTCAAATCCACATGCTGATGTCTTTACGATGCCTGGGGAAACTCTGTAGCAGAGAAACTAAGGGCTCAGTCCTTCTCCTGTTGAAGTCAATGGCCAGCCTCCTTTGATTTCAGCGATGTAGGTTCCTGAATCCGCGCCTACGTAAGTGACGCAGTTTCTACTTTAAAATAAAAGACTAGTTTTTTCTATGAACTTGTCTCACTTGCATAGGTGTTAACCTCTTTACAAAATGGCTGTGGATGGTGTCTCCTACGATGCAGTTGAATCATGGGGTTCTGTTATAATTCATTCTCTCTCTCTCTCTGTAAGGTAGGCATAGCCCTCAGTCAAATTAAGGCCCGAGATTGCAGAGTTAAACACACTTAAATCTTTGGAGGATTAGGGCCATATCTCTTTGGGTATGAACAGAGTGCCCTACCATCGAAGAGGAGCTGTGTACACAGGTCTGGGTAGGTGTATTGCAGTAATTTTATTTGTGGAATTCCTAGAAGGGAAAGTCACAAACAATGTGAACCAAGGTTAGCAATAATGGATATTCTCTGCACTTCTAAAGCACCGTCCTGCCAAATATGTCAGATGGTTTACACACACCACTATTGGTTTACAATGACCTTTTTCTTAAAACTTCTCAAGTTGTTCTAGCACCAGTGTACCTTCACTGGGAAGAGCAAGAGTGGGAGGAGTTGTGTAGCTAAATTGCAGTATCCACCAGGGTTTTTACCACTGGGTACATAGATCTTCTCTGAATAGAATTAGACAACACAGTAGTAAACATGGTGGCTTGCTGTCCTGGGATGATGTGTCTGGAACCTGGAGGAATTCTGGGAGTTTGATCTCTGCTCCCACAATCCCTCTGGGTGCACAGGCATCATCCTAGACTCATTGCTGTCACCCACAATGCACCACAATTTGGAGTGGTGCCAGGAATTCTGGGATTCATTACCATAGGTCACTGTTGCTAATGTGATTGAATGCAGCACTCATGTGGATGAGATGCTGAACAGCAAGTCCACTATACACAAAGAGGAATACCAGATGAGGATGGACTGAATAGTGTTTGCATGAGTTGATTCAAGTAACACAAGTTACATATAATTGAATTAAGTCTAGAATAGACATACCTCTTATTCCAGTAGCGTTCCCACTGTTAGCACTGTGGGACTGGGTTGGTAGTCGTGCAACAGTGAGAAATATTGAGAAAGCACAGTGGAGACGTTTGTTTTTGCACTGGGTAAGGGATAATAGCATGTTGCAAGATTATTCTTTGTGAAATAAGCAGTGTGTAAGCAGAGCACAATATAAAATAGAGGAGAGGAAAATGCATTTCCTGATTGGGAAGCTATTGAACACTTAGAGCAAGGGGCTGCAGACTTCATTTTGGAGCAGAAGTGTTTGTTGGTGGATTTTATTGTCTGTCTCCTCCCTTGCCTCCTCCATGCCTCACAAAGAAATAACTCTTGTAGTTAGTTTGTTTACTTACGTATGGAACTGTATCAAGGCATTTAGTGCAGTGCCTTCAGATAGAGTTTTAGATGTGCAGCTATCCTTGATTAATTTCTGCGTGGAGATCGAGTGGCTACAATGTACTTGTTGTTGTTTACCCAGTTCAGTGGAGAAAATGATTTTTTTGGCATTATCACTACTGTAAGGTCAGTGCAGCCTTCTTGGGGAAATCTTGGATTCTTTCGCTTCGCAAATGCTGGCAGTCAGTTAGGAGAGAACTTGCTGGCCTCTGATTTTTTCCTCCATTGTTGATAAGGTAACAGATGGAAAGAAAGAAGTTGGGTTGTTACATGCCACGTCACATCTCTGGGGCGGAGGACTTTCTGACGGCGCAAAGATTTGCGGAGTGGTAAATAACAAGGAAGCGAGGGCAGTCAGAGAGAGTAATCTGAAGCATTTGGTAAGCTGGGCCCATTCGAGAAAAATGCATCTTACTACAGCCAAATGCAAGGCCTAACCTCTAGGAACAGAGATTGCAGACGGTAGCTGCAGAATTAGGAGACTGTCTCCTGGAGAGCAGCGACCCTGGAAAGGATTCAGGGGTCGTAGGGACCAGTCGCTCAACATGCGCTCCCAGGGCAACGTGACCAAACGGGATAGAGCCCGTGTAGCCTCTGGTCTCGTGTTCCAGCTGCTGGGACCCTGCGGGTCCCTGCTTGCATGGATGCCTCCCCAGGTTGGCAGCCTGTAGGCATAGGAGAGTTTGGTGTGGGGAGCGTCTCCACACTGAGCTGCTGCCTTCTGGATTGCAAATCTGTGAGGGTGTGGCACCAGCTCCACCCGGCACCACGCCCCTTCTGCTACAGGGGTAGCACGCGCCTGTGTGGATGGAACGTGCAACAGTGCTGAGCACCGCTCAGCAATGCTGCCGCTGAGGACTGGCCCCAGTTGTGCCCATTGCAGAGAGCTACGTGTGTGCAGCCTCCGTGCAGGGGAAGTGGTCCAGATGCACCTAGCTTTGCCACACCGTTGCTCAAGAGAACCCAGCAGTTCAGGCTCATAGAGATGAATGTGGCAAGGTGCTGAGCACCCTCAGCTCCTGTTGAAGTCCGTGGGGGTGGAGGGACTTCGGGGCTAATCTTGTGTCCTGTAAATGAGCCTGCGTATCTTTAAGCATTTGTAAATTGGCTATAGCACAGCTGGTGTGTATTATTGTGTCCCAGCTAAACGTTCAATCAGTATGAATGAGGCTTACTGACCAGTTCTTGGTTGCTCTCCAGAAAACCTGCCATGTCTTTAATGCAGTCGTTAAAAAACAAAACAAAAAACAACCTAGGTATTTTGGAGCTTTTCCTCTGCACAAAGCCTGTTTCGTCTGTTACGGAAGTTCTGTAGTGAGAGGGAAGGAGGTGGGCAGGGCCTGGTTGGAATAGGTCAGAGCTGGAGGGAGTCCACTGCTTCACGCATCTTATTTATTTACATTATCATAGTGCCTGGCTATCCTGTTCCATTCCGGGATCAGGGCCTCATTGTGCTAGGCACGGTGCAAACAGAGAACGGAACATGGTCCCTGCCCCGAAGATCTTGCAGTCTGATGGCAGAGACGGTCTGACGCAGGCACATGACAGATAGGGGTGAGATCCTCATAATCAAAAGAGTAGGGATGAGATCCTTAGCCCTGCTGTGGCTCCTTTACGACGGGTAATGGGCAGCACAGCTAAAAGGCGTCTGAAAGCCCCATATCTGGTTGGGAGAGGATTTTCCTAGCACAGGCGTTGTGGACAGTTGCCTTCCAAGGACTCCTGTCACAAACCTCTGCCTGGGGGCACGTAGGGGGCAGGGTTGGGGAGGGAAGGGTGTGGCCACATCAGCACTGTGGCGATCCCAGGCAGTGCAGTAGCCAGAGGCAGGCTGTCATGACTTAGTCCCCCTGGACTATCTAAATTATGCTGGGTGATGCCAGGTTTGGGAGGGTGCAAAGCCACCATAGCCGCCGCCTCCCTACGAGCTGCATGTTTGAGAGGCAGAACTTGTAAATTTCAATTGCTTCCCAGTTCTGGCACGTAAAATTATACCCACCCTCCTCTTCCCCACTGTCCACGTTCCACAGTCAAACTTCTTCACTGGGTTTGTTCATCCCCACAGTCCCCTTCCACCTTATCTTGCCCTACAGGAATACACTCAGCTTCATGCTTGGTCTACAGTCATTGATAAGGGGTAATGCGCCCCCCCCCCCTCGGGGCATGGTTACTCTTGGTAAAGCCCTAGTATAGAGGCAGTTATACTGGTATAGCTTATGCTGGTTGGGGGAGCCAGTATAAGCTATATTGCTGTAAGAACTTTTATACCAATAGAACTGCTTCCACGCTAGAAGGCTCTGGTGGGATAACGGTGCCTGTATAACTATACTGGCAAACCCTTTCTAGCATAGAGAAAGCTTCAGTCTGTGAGAGGGGGAAACCCCTTCATGTCCCATCCTCTGCAGGTGTGTGCGTGGAAAACATGAGCGTCATCGGGCTGAAGTAACTCTATGGCTTCTGCCTGGAATGAGGGCAGCATCCTGCTGTCCTTGGGTGTCTTTCCCACCCGGTTACCGTGATTGGCTACTTGGATTTCCCACGGAGGATGGTTTTGGGAGATGAAGGTCTGAAGAGAGGTTTTTTCCACTCTTTGAACTACTGTGGTTTATGGTGCTGATGCACTCTTCAGGCCTTGTAGCCATAAGTGCTTGGGATTAAGGCCTTCTTGGATACTAATTCTGTAGTCAGTCTGGGCCAGCCCTTGCGTTGCTAGCTAGGTTTTATCAGGGTCTCTATTTGGTGTCTTTCTGAAAGCCCTAGATGCTGGGATCAGGAGATAGCTTGAGAATCTCCACTTTCAGTTTTTAAAAACAGTAAGTTTCTAGGCCCCATGGTTGGGAAGAAAAGCTTGAAAAGAGTGAGTGCTCTTTAGAGCTCAGAAACCAGAAAGCAAAAACCAAAACAAAACACAAAACCACACCAGTCAAAACCCACCAAACCCTACATTGATTTTGTAACATGTCAGGATTTTTTAAAAACGTACGATTTTTTTGGGGGCCTGACTCATTCTTTTAGTGCTTAGAAATGGTGGTGCTGCTGGAAGCAACAACAACAAAAGAAAACACTATAGTGCACACTCAGCTCTCCTCCTGGGAGAGAGAATGGACCAGGTGTGACATGTCCCTTAATGCAGAAGGCCCTCACATACTACAGTGATGAGAGGAACATAAGAATGTATGTAGAATAGAACAGACTGTCTTTCCAGGCATTTAGAAGTTTGAGTGACTGCTGTGAACTTCTCACCATCTGTACCTGCTGCGATTGAACTTCGGGTTCCTTAGGGTTTGCTTCAAACTTTCTAATCTGCTACAGAATTTAAACTCCAGAGGGATCCACACTTACATTTTGGTGGTTCATAGAGTCATTGTTTAGAATTCATGACATCTTGTATTAATCAACAGTTCCTAATCTTAATCTTGTATTGCAATCTTAATATTTGCTACATAAATAACCATACTGTAGCAAAATGCTGGGTAATTTGTAGACAAATCTTTGAGTTGGAGTTGCTGTTGTAAATAGCCAATACTTTACTTGATTAAAAACGTTTGTCATTTAAAAAAACTAAACAAACTCCCTGTAAATGTCATAGGAAAGAGCTAGATTTCCAACACCAGCTTTCACTTTGGGGAATAAGAGTTTCTAGCCCTCATAGTTATGGTGAAAAGCTTGAAAACATGAACCCTAAAGGCTCAAAAACAGTAGTTCTCAAACTTTTGTACTGGTGACCCCTTTCACATAGCAGGCCTCTGAGTGCGACCCCCCCCCCCTTATAAATTAAAAAACACTTTTTAATATATTTAACACTGTTATAAATGCTGGATGCAAAGTGGGGTTTGGCATGGAGGCTGACAGCTCATGACCCCCATGTAATAAACTTGCAACCCCCTGTGGGGTCCCGACCCCTAGTTTGAGAACCCCTGCTCAAAAACCAGGAAGCACATAAAGAGAATCTAAAATACATTATTATTATTTATTATCAAAGTCGTTTGTGGTTTTTAAACCAGTCTCATAATTCTGGGGGGGCTTGGCCCATGAAATTTCAACGCTTTGGGTAGGCAATACTGGCAGTAGTAAATAAATAACAAAAAGGCTTCTAAAGTGAGAGATGTGTTGAAGGGAAGAACATTTATCACTTTATATGAATAAACATCATGACCTTGTCTTCACTAGGACAAGTGTTGCATTTTTAACACATTAACTAATATGTGTAAAATCCTAGTGTAGGCAAGCTGCCTTGTTTACACTAGGAGTGAAATCTTGGCTCCACTGAAGTGCAAAACGCCCGTTGACATAAGTGGGGCAGGATTTTAACATGTATTGTTAACAAGTTAACTAACATCTTTTTTCGGAGTGTAGTCATGGCCTGTAACACAGGTTGGCTTCCCTACAACACTGATGATACTTTGCAAGTCTATTGTACTTTCCAAACCTGGCTGTCAAAAGTACTCTACTAATTCTAATTCATTAAGCTTCACTGTACTTCTATGTGATAGACATTATTATCCCTAATTTACAGTTGAGGAAGCTGAAGAATTGAGCAACTAAAGACATTTTTTTCAGATGTTCCCTGTCTTGGGTACTTAGCTTGAGACAAGCAACTTCTGCCTTTCAAAAGCAGGTGTGAGGGGGCAGTATGGTTCAATGGGTAGGGCACTAAGATGGGAATTGGGAGATGTCAGGCTTATTCCTGGCTCTGCTACTGACCTGGTGTGTGACCGTGGGCAAGTCACTTCACCTGTTTGTGCCTCTTTTGCATGTTGTTTGTTTTGTCTGTTAAGATGTAAACACTTCAGGGAAGGGACCGTCTCCTGCTGTATATTTGTGCCGTGCTTAGCATAATGGAGCCTCCAGGCACCACCAGAATACAGACCATTAACAGTAAGAAGTTTTGAGTGACTGTAAGTCCGGATGAAGTCAGAGTGCTCTGAAGACAGAGTTGTAGGTGTCTCAAGTTGGACACGTAGTAACTGACACATCAAGAATTAGGGGATGTTTTTGAAAGTTTTGATCCAAAAGTGACCAGCCAATATCAAACAAGTCTGGAAAAAACCAGCAATAAAATGTTGTTGCCCTCAGTTCCCGTCTTCTTTTCAAGTGGAACTTCCTCTAGATTTGTACTGAAGGTTTGGATTTGAGTCATGTCCTACACAACACAAGGTCCTGACTCTCCCCATAAAGGTAATATTTAGTTTTTTGGGTGAGGTGGGGTTGAGAGGCAGGTTTGCCTGAAATTTATACTTGGTAAAGAAAAGACAGATTTATTTGGTAAAACTCACTGGTTTATTAAAAGTAACTTATTTACACTGTACATAGGTTATGAACCACTCTGGAAAAAAATGGCTATCGTACATTAGCATGTCACAGAACAGTATTGTAGATTTATGCTGGGATTTTCAATAAATTGGGTGCCTAACTCGCTTGGTTTTCTTTGAAAATCCCACCCTGAATAGCTTAAGGGTTTGTGTTTTGGGGACTTTATTCTGCATAATGCCCTCCGTTACCTGGGGTAGGATTCCTCAGGTGAATCTGGGAGCAGGCTGATAATACTTAGGTAGCACTTCATATCCAATTATGCCTCAACACTACCTTGTGAGGTAAGTAGGTATTATCCCTGCTTTTACAGAAGGGGGAGGGGAGTAAGGTGCAGATCTACCAAGTAACCTGCCAAAGGTGTGTCAGGCTATACCTATGCTGAGCTCTGTCTTTAAAATTCTCTCTGCTACAGCTCCCCTGATGTTAGCTACTTTAGGAGCCCTAGTGTAGACAAGGTGCTAGCATTTTTACTTCTCCCTGCTCAGACAGCAAGTCTAGGCGACATGCAGGACAACATGCCCCCGCTACACTTGTGCTCCCACTATTGCGACAGTGGGGGAATGTTAAGAAAAAGTAGAGACAGTTAATATGAGATCGCACTAGAGACAAGATTAGAATCCAGAACTTCTGTCTCCCAGGACTATGCTGTATCCATTATTATACTTCTTTGCATGGCACAAGGTCTAGACTAGGTCTATTTTAGGCATCTCTAAGGTGTGACAAAGCACGAAACCCCGTGCAGAGCTCCTCTTACCACTAATGTCTTCAGATAGAATTTGAGAGGATTCTGGTGCCCATAAGTAATTGACAGGCTTCAGGGTTGAACTCATGCAGCTGCTCTATTATTGAAGAACTTGGGAGGCCGAGCAGGCCAACACAGAGAAAGTTCCTGACCCGTCTCTGCTGCAGCAGGACTGCTCCCTAGTTTACTGATGATCAGCTATTTGCTGGGCATGGCAAAAAATGCCAGAATTTTAGCTGGAGGATGGAAAGTCATGATCCACATGCTATATGTATGAATTGCTTGTCCTGGGGAATTAAGAGGAGTTGAAAGTCTGTATTTTAAAATAAAAATGGTTTAAAACCTTTAAATAACAATAGTCTCAAATAATGTAAACCCGTCCTCCATTGCGCTGGACTTACAGGCCAAGATTTTCAAAAATGATGAGTGCTCTTGGGGTTCCTAGTTTGAGACCCCTGAAACAGGAACTGATTTTCAGAAGGAGCTGAGGCCCTGTGTTCTGAAAATCGGGTTCCTTTAGGACAGGGGTGGCCAACCTGTGGCTCCGGAGCCGCATGCGGCTCTTCAGACGTTAATATGCGGTTCCTCGTATAGGCACCGACTCCAGGGCTGGAGCTACAGGCTCCAACTTTCCAATGGGCCAGGGGGTGCTCACGGCTCAACCCCTGGCTGTGCCACAGGCCCTGCCCCCACTCCACTCCACCCCTTCCCGCCCCCTCCCCTGAGCCTGCCAGGCCCTCGCCCCCCCCCCCCCCGAGTCTCTTGCACGCCAAGAAACAGCTGATCAGGAGATGCGGAGAGGGAAGGGGAGGGGCTGATTGGCAGGGCTGCTGGTGGGTAGGAGGCGCTGGGAGCTGATGTGGGGCAGGGCTGCTGACGTATGACTGTGGCTCTTTGGCAATGTACGTTGGTAAATTCTAGATCCTTCTCAGGCTCAGGTTGGCCACCCCTGCTTTAGGGTATCTCCAGTTGAGCACCCAAAGTCGCTAGTCACTTTTGAAAATCTCAGCCTGAGGGTTGCGTCTTGTGCCATTGAAGTCAATGGGAGCTGTGCCATTGAAGTTAGGGGCCATATAGCTCTTGTCTCGACTTGGGTATGAGGTGTACTTTAAGAATGTGTTAACTGAGGCAGGTTGGATCCTAACACATTAGCTGGTTTAGGTGACCCCTAATGGGGAGCTCATCTAAACCAGCTAACATGTTAAAGCTTAACTTGCCTGATCTATTCTAAGGTTATAAACATTTTGTATCTCTTATCCTCATGGGGAGAAGCCAGTGGATTCAAATGTGTAACAATTCATGTCGTATTCTTCAGTATCTAGCTGGTCTGGGTGTAAAGGAGAAAGATATGCTATAAAAAAATAAAAATGAAGATAACAGCCTGGCTAGTTAAGGGTTGTTTGGGGCAGCCTTTGCATGTGTGTGGTGGTTCTGATGTGGGTTACTACTTATTTCTCGTTATTTCAGAAACACATCTCTATGCCATCCCATTAAAGCTGGAAAGCTGAGAAGAGGGAATTTTTGGGTCTTGTGTCTGTGTTGGGCAGTTCACTCCCTTACCTCTGAAGAGTGAGCACAGGGTGGATTTGATTTAAATCACTAGTTAGGAAAACTCGATTTAATCATGGATTTCTACATAAAAGTGCATTCTTGTTGGTTGATATAACCTTAATACATATTCTTCACAACTCCGAGATAGATGTAGGTTTCATTTTTAGAAGATACATGCTATACATTTTTAAAGTGATTTATTTTGAAAACTTTTCAGATTAGTTTTACAGCTATATCAGAAAATGAATGATTGGTTATTTAATTTACCAAAGGTAATTGAGGTAGATATTTATGAAGTCATTAGCAGGTGAACTATCTCCAATTCAACAGGTTAATCATTAATATTTGGAGGATTTTCTTGCTGTGCTGTATTAGGAGGAGAACATCTCCAGACAGACATTTAAATTGTTTTATTTGACTAAAACAACAACGTTATATATTCTGGATTTTTTTCTTCAACAGCAAACATATAATATTTCAACAAAACAAGTGCATGAATTTCTGAATTTAGTTAAACATTCAAGTTTTTTAAAATCAGGTTTGTTTTTGTTAAAATTGTTTTTAACTAAAATAGTTAAAAGAAATATTAAAAAAAAATTAAATTGACTGTCAGCTAGGTCAACATGAGAAACTTAAAATATTGGCTTCTGCAGCTAACTCAGTCGTCTTCACCTTCATTTTCCTGTTTGTTCATAATCTGGAAAAGGAAAAATAAGCTTTCCTGCTTTTCCAGGTCCCAAATGATTTCTCAATTTGGAATGAATTAGTCCAAAGGAAGAAAATATTCTTTCTACACCGGTGGAAGACGCTACTGCTGTTAAAAGTGAGATTATCACTTCAACAGTCTCTGAATCCAAGTGCTTAAGTGACTTCCACCAGTTCACTGGTGTGACTTTCTTTAAAACATCATCAGCAAACACACATTTCTTGAATGGTTCTCCCTTAGCTCTGAAGTTTATTATAGCTGGCATTATGAAGGGATGATTGCTGGATGTCCATGTCATAGCCAGCTCCTCTTCTCCAGCAGTTAAGGTTTGACCCTGGTACTGAGTATTGAGAATATTTGCAAGAAAATGAGCTGGAGATAGTGCTTGTCCCATTTGTTTTTTAATGCTTGTAATTTAACTCTGTCATTGCATATTTCTCTTTTTAAGATCTCACTCAGTTCCTTCCAAATTTCAACAGCATCAGCAATAAAACAGCTATTTCACTGCATTTTGTTCAAAGCTACAGAAATAGGCTTCAGGGTATTCAGCATGTGTTCAACGCTTCTCTTAAGCCCAGTGTTGAGAACTTTGGCTGTGACAGGGCCATTTATTTTTTTCACAATTTTGTTCACAAACTGTCATCAGATTAGGCTAGTTCTTGATATGGTGCTCAAAACAGTCCACTACTGAGTTCCATCGCACGCCTTGTGGGAGAGCTAGCTTGGTTCCTCCCACTTTTTTCAGAGCAGCTGCTGCAAAGTGGTGGTTACGGAAGTATTTTGCAATTTCAGCAGCATTAGCCTTAATTTCTGGAACACTGAAGTCTTTGGCTAGGAGGTGCATCAAATGAGCACGGCAACCGTATGTTATTAGCATGGGATTCTCTTTTAAATAATTTCTTCTCATCTTGGATACGTTTGCGGCATTGTCTGTGACCAAGCTGCATACTAGACATTTGCATTTTTTTTTCAGTTATAGCTTTTACTGCTACTTCTTGTAATATGTGTGCTGTGTGCGCATTTCCTGATGTATCAATTGTTTCTGTAAGGAAGACATTCCCTTCTTCTGTTGTCACGCAAGCACATACAACAGGATCATTGTGGATATTGCTCTACCCATCAAGATTCAGGTTAACAATTTCACCTTCTAGACCAGTGGTTCTTAACCTTTACAGTAGCCTTGCACCCCTTTGGTTCTCAAAATATGTTCTTGCACCCCTTATGAAAATCGTTGAAGTAGATCAGTTTTTTAAACCTAGATATATTTTTTGTTTATATATTACAGTAATTGTTAAATTTATAATGTTAATAAATACATAGCTTTGATGAAACAAAGTAGTGGTACTTACATGCTTGTGCTTAATTTGTGTTTTTGATGATTTACCTTCTAAAAAAAATCTGGCATGTCTTGCACCCCTAGAAAGGGTATCTTGCACCCCAGGTTAAGAACCACTGCTCTAGATCTTTTGCACACTGCTCAATTTCTCTTTCATACACTTTATCCAGCAATTTGCCTGTGACATCTGCTCTGTTGGGTGGACTGTATCCTGGTCTTAATGACTGAACCATGTTAATTAAGTGTGAGTTCTCAATCCTACGGAAAGGAGAGTTTGTTGCATAAACAAACTGGGCAATTTTTTCATCAGTTACCTCTTTTTGTAATCTGCTGGTTCTTATCACAAATTTATCTATAGTTGTTTCTGGATGACTGAGATGTTTTTTTTTTTTTGCTACAGGTGATAACTGTGGCTATGTGACATACATGATGTGACTGAAACGCTATCATTGGCAGATAACTCTGAAACTATAGAAAATGGTGGTGATCTTGAAGGTGGATAGTCTTCAGAATCCTGTATGTTGAGGATGGGTTTTCCTAAACAAAATAAGTCAATGTAGTTATTTAATTATTATTATTACTCATTGCATTCACTGACAGTCAGTACTACTTTAAAGGTGAAATTGTAAAAGGAAGATCTGCCTATTTCAGTTATTTATTTTTTATCACAACTGCATCTAAAATGATAGTACCATAGTGTAACAGCTGTATTTTTTGCTCAAACATAAGAATTCAAGAAGTCATGAGATACAAATCCACAGTTTGAGAACTGCAAAACTAAGCATCTCTGATGGTATCTTCTAGACTGAGCACTGAGTCCCATTGGGTAGACAGAAGGATTAACCTAAATAATCTATACAGAAGCCCCTGAAACTGCATAGGATTGGGTCCCTAATCCATGAACTATTGGAACTCATTTACAAAACTTTTCTTAAACATTACATGAATATATTGTCTCATAATATAGAATTCGAATTTATAATTCCTATTCCATGATGAGATATCTTTGAGCTATAATTGTCTTTCTTTAGATTAGGTTTTTTCCTCTCCAAAACGCATTTTATAAAAAAAAATCTGATTTAAATTTAAAAAAAAAATCGATTTTTTTAAAAATCCTCCCTGGGTGACCAGCTGTGGACTGATCCTCTACCATCTGTGGCAAGGTGGTATTACCTCCCTTGGCTTCCAGTCTCCAGGCATCTTCCTCAGTTTCCACCCTCTCGTCAACCTGCCTTGTTGCCTTGCACTCCCCTATCTGTCTGTCTTTAGCCATCTGTTGTTTCTTGTCTTACATTTAGATTGTAAGCTCTGTGCGGCCAGGGTTCTGTATTTGTACAGCACCTAGCACATCGGGGTCCTAGCTACTATGGTAACTAATAATTAATACATAATAACAATAAATCAATTAAATAAAATAAACAATAAATTAATAATTAATAAATAATAATAATAGCAATAATAATTATTAGTGTTATCAATAACAGTCTCCCTGGATCACAGAGACAGCATAGCCATGTGGCTAAGTCCTCACAGAGCCACACGCTATCTCCACCCTTACAGGGCAGTAGTTCCTCTTCTGCATTTGTGCAGGGCCAGGTGAGGGATGGGATCAGAGCAAAGTGCGCAGCGCCCAGCCATGCATGTACAAACAATCCCCCAGTCCACTGTACTCCACCTCTGAGGAGAGACAGCAGGTTGCCCCCTCCCCCAAGCCAGGGGTAGATTGTGAACTTGTTAACGATTAAACGGTTAACCGATATAATTTGAATAGTTTAAACGGGTACGGTTTAAAACGAGATTTACATCCCTAGTCCATGCTGTGTCTTGCTAGCAGTATCTCTCCATCCTGTCCCTTTGGCTAACCCAGGCCTTTACTGGCTCTGTTCCACCAGCCTGGATGGCTGTTTTCCGAGGCCTGCTACTGTGGAGAGACCAACCCTTGATTATATCTCCATTCCACTTGTCTCACCAAGCCATAGGCCCCTTCCTTTACGAAGCACGTTCAGTCACATGACCCCAACAATCCCTCCTGCAGACTACATTTACTGGGGTTCCCCACTGTTAAAAGCCAACCCCTCAGAGGCCTAGGCTCACAGCACTCACACTTAAAGGGCCGTGCACAATCCCTAAGGATATCTTTTAATAGTATTTGTACTGCAGTAACACCACAGAGCCAACTGAAATTGTAGCTGCATTGTGCTAGGAGCTGTACGTACACATTATAAAGAGACAGTCCCTGACCAGAAGAGTTTATTCTCTCCAGAGAGTAGAATTATCATCTCCGTTTTGCGGGGGGGGGGAACTAAGGCACAGAGAGATTGAGCAACTTGCTCAGAGGTATACAGGAAGCTTTTGGCAAAGCTGGGAACTGAACTCAGGGTTCTCTTGTGTCCCAGGCCAGCACCTTAACCACAAAGCCATCTTTCCTAATTTTTTAGTTTTTTTAAAACTAAAAAGCCAGTCTTTGCACTATGACAAAGAGAGGGAACGAATGAGTGCTATTTTCCCCCTGGTCTCTCCGATTCCTCCTTCCTTACTACATATCCTCCTTTTCCGTGCATCATAATAAAGTCTAGAAGGTCCTTGTGCCCAGTAATCCTACGCTGATTCAGCACCTGTTCATGCCAGCAGGCCCCAGATCCCTTTAGAAACTTGATACACAAAGCGTAGGGATTACTTAACCGACATGCAGCCTTCTCTGGGGTGGAACGTGGTGGTCGTTTAACAGGGAACAGCGTTGCTGCACAAGTCTTTACTAGAGGAAATTATGTAATGCTGTAACCTATTGAAACTACAGCAGGGAGAATTTATGGAGGCAGAATATAATTTTCAGCAGGGCATGAAAACTTTCCCTCATGTCTGTCAGGCCTTAGTCTTCAGGCTGGTCTGTGCACAGTTTTGGCATTGATTTAACTACATAAGTTGGAGGGTGCGGGGGGAATGTAGTTGAGTCAGTGCAACCCTCCCAATGTGAGCACTCCCTGGTCCCACTCACCTGCTGCAAATTACAGCTCCCCCTGGTTGTGTGGGTTTTGCAAGCTCTGATTATCAGAGTTGAAAAATGTGGTCCAGGAGGCCAGGGTTAATAGCCATAGTGTTTGTATCACAAGCCACGAGCTCTTTGGTGTCAGTAAATGGATAGGACCTTACCGCAGAAACCTCCTCCTTCTACTCACAGGTGGCTTTTCCTGTAGCCTGTGCTCCAAGGATGTGTTCCTGCAGCACAGGGTCCTGGCCATCAGCTTTTCTGCGGCTGGCTTCGATGGCAGCGCAGCTTGGTGCAAGCCTGTGTCTTCTGGCCCAGTTTTGTAGCTGATTCTCACTGCCAAAGGGGTTTGGCTGTGGCATTGCTGTCCATGTGGGACTTAGACTGTGCTTAGCAAGTGATTTCAGAGGGGAATTTTTCACGCTTGTTTATTTGGTAAGTAAACTGGTTCCTTTGTGGTTTTAATAACAATCAGAACCATTTGGGGCAATCGCAATACCCGTAAGAATGAGCCTTGGGTACTGCAAATAAATGTTAGTTCTGGCGCTGCTCTCCCGGTCTGTTTCTGGCTGCGTCTGGCTCGGGAGAGTGAGCGAGCTTGCTGGGCGGCTTCGTCTGAGCAACCTTTTTCCAAGAAACCCCAGTGCAGCAGTTTCCATGTTGGGAAAGTTACTCATTCCAGGCCCCTGTTCTCAGACTAGGCAGCTGCTTCCAGAATGTTTGCCGTGCGCAAGTCCCAGCACTCCTGCCTCAGACCACGGGTCTCAGAGGTCATTTAAGTTGAGCTCTGAACAAATGCAGATGCATCTGCATGGTGTGAATTTTCACTTTGGATAGTAATTTCTTCTTGGCTGATGTATTCTGGTCACTATTTAAAGAGATGCCATCAAGGACGCCACCTTGTGCTGCTAGGAATATGTGAAATTCCTTACAGGGAAATTAAATGTTAGCAGGGTTGCTGGAAACAATTTGTATAGGTGGGGGGTGCTGAGAACCACTGAACCGAAGTGTAAACCCTGTATATAATGGTAACCACTTCATGCCAGGGGGTATGGCAGCACCCCATGTTCCAGGATCTATGAATGAAAGCATCCAATATGCTTTTCACCCACTATTCTGTTTCTCAGTGTTACAATGCATCCAATGAAGTGAGCTGTAGCTCACGAAAGCTTATGCTCAAATAAATTGGTTAGTCTCTAAGGTGCCACAAGTACGCCTTTTCTTTTTGCGGATACAGACTAACACGGCTGCTACTCTGAAACCTGTGTTTAAAAACTGGCTCTGCT
The DNA here is from genome assembly GCF_965140295.1 of Lepidochelys olivacea. NCBI lineage: Eukaryota > Metazoa > Chordata > Testudines > Cheloniidae > Lepidochelys > Lepidochelys olivacea. The sequence goes on along the minus strand of NC_140412.1, from coordinate 19,804,844 downwards.
AATGCAGATTGGTCATTAGCCTGCAGAGGTGATTGTTCCAGCTAGGAAAGCTTGCACTGGTACTGTTCCTGCTCTGTGGGTTTAGGAACATAGACTCATAGACTTTGAGGCCAGAAGGGACCATCATGATCATCTAGTCTGATCTCCTGCACATTGCAGGCCACAGACCCTCACTCACCCACTCCTGTAATAGACCCATAACTCTGGCTGAGTTACTGAAGTCCTCAAATCATGATTTACAGACTTCATGTTACTTTAGTTTAAACTTGCAAGTGACCTGTGTCCTATGCCACAGAGGAAAGCGAAACACCCCAGGGTATTTACTAATCTGACCCGGAGGGAAAATACCTTCCTAACCCCAAATATGGTGATCAGTTAGACCCTGTGCATGTGGGCGAGACCCACCAAGCCAGACATCTGAGAGAGAATTCTCTGTAGGAACTCAGAGCCCTCCCCATCTAGTGTCCCATCTCCAGCCATTGGAGATATTTGCAGTTCGGCTACAATCCATTGCAGGCAGTTTCCTCATACCCCCACTTCCCCCAACTTAGCAGCTCAGTCTTGAAACAAGGTAGGTTTTTTGCCACCACTGTTCCCCTTGGAAGGCTGTTCCAGAATTTCACTCTTCTGATGGTTAGAACCCTCCACCTAACTTCAAGCCTAAACTTGTTCATAGCTAGTTTATCTCCATTTGTTCTTGTGTCTACATTGCCACTTAGGTATTTATCACTCTGATGTATTTATAGAGAGCAATCATATCTCCCCTCAGCCTTCTTTTGTTTAGGCTAAACAAGCCAAGCTCTTTGAATCTCTTCTCTTTTTATTCCTCGGATCATCCTAGAAGCCCTTCTCTGCACTTGTTCTGGTTTGAATTTGTTAAACACGGGAGACTAGAATTGCACACAGTATTCCAGATGGGGTCTTACCAGTGCCTTATCTAATGGTATTAACACTTTCCTATCTCTCCTGGAAATACTTCGCCTGATGCCTCCTAGGACTGCATTAGCCACATCACATTGGTGGCTTATAGTCATCCTGTGATCAACCAATACACCCAGGACTGTCTCCTCCTCTGTCATTTCAAACTGATCAGTCACCGTAAGAATTGCCAGACCGGATCACACCCCGGTACATCTTGTCCAGTATCCTTTCTTTGACAGTGGCCAGAACTGGATGCTCCAGGGGAAGATGCAGGAAACTCTGAAGTCAGCAGTTAAAGAATAACCTGTTCATAGAGTCATTTTCTTGTGGACCACCTCAGTCAGAGGTTGGCTTTTGGCCTGAAGCTCATCTGCCAGTTGTGGCGATTAAGATCTGCTGTCTACAGTTCCTAAACACTCAGTTAATTTAGAGCTTTTTTTTTTTTTTAAATTGTATTTATTTTTGCAATATCTAAATGTGTGGCCTGAACTACTAGTGTCCCTTTTAAGCAGCAAAATAGTTTTCTTAAGTTAAATTTGTTTTCACGTTACAGTTGAGTGATAAATATAACTCAAAGCGGGTGAGTTGAAAGAAGGGCACAGTATGCCTTATGTTGCCTTGCTCCATTTTTTTTCTTTGTGGTGATTTTGTTCTAGCATAAAATGGAAAACCTAGCAAGAGATGTGGGTTTTTTTTCCTGTTAAAAGTAATTACACGCTAGAATGCCATTCGCTGGCTTATGCCACAACTAGTAAAGGATTTGTTTTTTTTCATCTCTTGCCTAGGGCACTGTGCTTGGAAGGGATATGCCTTTGCAGCTGAGCCAAGTATAATAATAATAATTCAGGTCAAGAAGCACAGAGCACCCTGTGATTAGCAGAATAATTATTTCATAGTGGATCAGTTGAGAGAGATTTTTTGATATAGCAACAGAAATGTACATTGCAGCTGCCTTCAGAGAGGTGGTCAGCTAATGTCACTCTGATGTGACTGTTTAAAACTTGGTGCAGGAACCAGTGCCTGGTTTAAAATCACATTTTGCCCCTAGCAGTCACTTCTGTGCTTTCTAGTATTGGCCACTGACCGAAAAGCAGCCAGAGGACCCGCATGCAAGAGCTCAGCATCCACTTTGCTCAAAACGTGCTGCCTTTGAACTAGGTAGGTGTGCAGGCTGTCCCCTGATTAGGAGAATAAATATGGTGAGGGTGCTGATAGCTCAGGGATTGATAATGGGATAACAGAACCTTCACAGCCTTTTGATTCGAGGGGCCACCAGCTCGACTCCAGCCCAGGTTGATAGTGACAGGGTCTCAGATACCAGTGACTTCTTTGTGAAGCGAGTGTGCAGCATGACAGCTGAAGGCTGCACTATGATCATTTCATCTAACCTCTTGTCTAATACAGGCCATGGAACTTCACCCAGGGATTCCTGCACTGTTTCATTAACAATAAGGGAGGCAGCAGGCAGGATGGTAGAAAAGAGATTTTTTATTAAGCTGGGAGGCCCGTGTCGTTTGTGCAGTAGCAGCCTGGCCCTTGGCCTGTTCCTGAGCCTATGGTGTTGCACCAAATTAAGTTCCTACTTGGAAGCTGAAGCCCTCCCCATGAGCCAGGTACAACTTGAGGCAGTGGCCGTGCAAGCTGCCCTACCCCTGCACGTCAGCCTTAACCTCCTGGGACCAGCACTGCTGACGAGAGGATGCTTCGGTCTCCATGGTTCCTGGGCTCTTACTCTCTGCAGAGAACGCTAAGAAAAGGGTGCTCATGGTGTCACCGTGAACAGGACTGAACCAGCTGTAAATCTGAGAAATTTGTCTGTGTAAGGCAGCCCTAGTGTGGATGCAAGGACAAACCTTTCAGTGACTGAAGATGGCTAGTGGACATGCACCTGATCATTTGTGCACCGCTTGATGGTTTTGCACTGATTAGAGCAGAAACAATTGAGTACCCTAGCGTAGATGAGGCCTCGCATGGGGATGTTAGTGAGTGCTGGCAGAAGCTTAGCACTAGTCTTGGGTTTAATAGCATCTAGTTAGTTGTATACTCTTTATTTAGAAAACATTAAAAATATTCTTTAAAGAGGCAGAGTTGTCCAGTGAATGGGGGGTACTGAAGTGGGACTCAGGAGTCGTGGGTTCTATTCCTGCCTGTGCCACTGACTTCCTGGGTAACCTTGGGCATGCCACTTCACTTCTGTCATCTTATTTTCTTTCCCATTGTTTGTCTCTCTTGCCTACCAGAAAAAATTGTACCAATATAATTAAATTGATTTTGAAAGGTGTAAGGAATTGACTTAAGCTAAATCAACATAAAGCACTCTTAATCCAAAATAAGAGTGTTTTACAAAGGAATTGTACCAATTTTAATGAAGTTGCAATTTTCTCATGCAGACAAGGTTTGAGACTCTTAATCAAGGGATGTCTCGCTATGCGTTTTGGACCGTGTCTAGCATGATGGGGCCGTAATTCCTCAAAAGAGACCTCAGGTGCTATGATGATAAAGATCCCCTTAATTTGGTTTGTTTTACTGAAATCCTTCTCTATTTCTTTCTATTGTGCTCCAAGCAAGCAATAGAATATTTTCTTTTTCTAAATGAGTTATCCCTGATTGTCTCCATGCCACTAATGAGCGGTCAGATTTATACCACTTTATGAAGTACAGGAAAGAAAAATGAACGTGTCTAATAAGAGGATATTCTGGTCCCCTAGATAATCAATCCCCCATTGTGAAGTCATTTTGAGTCACAGTTTTAAATCTTTGTTCCAGTGGAAAAGTTTTTATAGGCATGCCAAATAAACATGAAATCCTGTTTTTAACATGGAGTTGCTTAAAATAGCACAAGATTCTGGAAATGAATTATAAGAGTCTCCAAAGGGAAGGAGAAATGTTGAAACAATACAATTTACAGTTTGGTGGCACAAACCTTTTGTCCCAACCCACCCCAAGTCCTGATAGAAATTTGGCTCATGCAGAGGGGCTGGATTTCCTTGCAGTGAAACATTGCAGGCTTTAGTTTTCTCTGTGGGCTTGGAGTTGAATCTTCCAGGCCAGTGGTCAGTTGTTTGTTTTTTTTCAAAAGGGCTTCCAGTAAATTAGTTTAAACGACCAACACAGACCATACAAGTTTTTCACTGCCCATTTCTTTTCTTGTTTGTAGAGAAAGTGCTACTTGAAAATATGATAATCTTTTGGAAGTTTAATGTCTCATTTAGGATTGTGACCTCTCTCCCTCTTCCTTCCCCCACACGCCTTAGATGAATCTAACTTGCTCCAAGTTGGATCTGCAGCCCTTCAGAGAAATCCCACGCCATTTGTCATTTGTACTTACTACTCCTGTTACATTAGGACCTGATTGGGGATTAGGGCTCTGTTGTGGTAGGAGATAATACAACAATAGTCCCCATCTGCGAGAGCTTGTGATCTGTACATAGGATAAGACAACAGGTGGATAAAACAAATCAGTGTGTGGGAGAGCTGGGTAAGCAGAGGAGCAGTCCTGATTTATTCAGTGAGCAGAAGTGACAGCACACCTGTTACCCTAGCCATCATTGAGTGATTTTTATAGGCTCCATTGCAGAGGGGAGTCTTAAGCATCTTTAGGGCCATTTACCAATCTCACTGTCTGACAAATCCAGTGCACAGAATGCTGAATAGATCATTTTTCTAATGCTGCTCCCAGCGCTAAAACTGCAGCTCCAATCTTGTCTGTATCCGCCTATCTTGTCCGCCTTTTAAGTCTCTCTTAAAACCCCATTTTTGCTGTGCTGCCTGTGATGAATCAAGCTGACTTGTAAATAAATTGCCTGTTGTGTAATTCCCCATCCCCTGACCCTGGTCCTTAGATTGGGACCTCGTTGGAGCAAACATCCTCCTGCTTAAGTGTTTGGAAAGCGTCCACCTCAAATAAATAATAAAGATTGGCCTGCCGTAGAGCATTCTGACGGGGCTTTCAATACCATCAATCCATACTTAATTTATTCTCATACCTCCTGTCGTTCCTTTCCACGTCCAGTACATAGATAGTGAGCTAAGTGAAGGCTTCATGTTTCAGTACTGTATTTAATCCTCTTGTGCTTTCTTTGCTCGCTTTCCACTTAATTGCTTATAGGAGAGTGATCAATAAAAGGATTGGATGCATCAGTTTGCTTTTTGCTGAATATCCTCTAAGGGCTGGTAAACTTGTAAGCTACACCAATATAATTATGGAGTGTGAGGATTTTTTTTTTTTTTTAAAAGCCAATATGGTTATACTGGTACAATCCCTACTGGTAAAAAGGTGACTTATACTGGCATAGTTGTTCCCCTTCCTGTAAGTGAAAAGCTGTTGTGGCCTAAAGCACCTTTATAGCCGTATAACTATAGTAACAGAGATATTTCACTACTTGAATCGTACTGGTAAAGTTAGAGGTATGACTTTCTAGTGTAGGCCAGGCCTAACTTTTAAGCTCTGTGCATGGCATTTCTCTTAAATATAGGCTAAGGAAAAAGCCTCTGGTTTGGCTTGGAATCCCCCCTCCCCCATATTACCTTGAATAAATTAAAAATAAATCCTACTCCTTAAGCCAAACTCCATCCACACCAGCCTGAATCCATATATTGTAGAAATCTCGCTTCCCCTTGAGAGCACGTGGGGATGACATGCATTCACTACAAAACGTGAATGCTGACTTCAGTGGCAGCTAATGAAGCATTCAGTGTCATTTCTAGGTCTCCGTCTGTCCAGCCCTCATGACTGTAATATCTCAGTACCTCCCATAAATTAAAAAGTTGACAGTGTTTTCTCTCTGCTTTCCTTAAAATGATCCTTGAGTCGGAAAAGCAATGGTGATGCTAGTTTATGGGTGGGGGTGTGTGTTGTTGGTGGTGCCTTTCAATGATTAAACAGTTTTTTTCTGTAATATTTAGGGAAATTACAGCATCCATAATTAATGGAGAGATGCCTGTCTACATTTAAGTAATCCTTAATTCATGCTCCTAAATAGCCCTGAAATAGTGAAAGGAGAGAGAAGCTATTCCCCCCCTCCCCCCATGGACTTAGTGTTTGATCCCTCTGTATTCATCTTCCACTACTTCTCATATGAATATAGCTTACTGTGGGATGGCAAGAGAGAAAACAGTTTTTCTAAATTAATCTGCAGTTTTATTAGCATGCGTACAAATGAGATGCTTAAATCCTGGGGGGAAATGCATCTAGAAAGGTGTAAAGATTCTGAAAATCTTTCTTCCGAGACTTGGAGCCCTCTTCAGAAAACACTATCAGGTGTCGTGGTTAGCTGTATCAGTCATGGAGTCAGTGGGACTGCTGGTATTAGCAAGCACGACTGTGGCTCTAAGGGTATATCTGCACTGCACTGGAGGTGCAGTTCTCAAGTGGGTAGATGTTTGAGCTAAGGGTGTGCTAAAAATAGCAGTGTGGCCATGGTGATGGCCTGGGCTTGCTGCCAAGTACAGTCCTGCCTGGCCACTGGTTATGTATCTGGGGTGGCTAGCTCGACTTGCCACCTGTTCTGCGACAGCCATGCTGCTATTTTTAGTGCGCCGGCTTGAGCAGTGCTAGCATGTGTATGTCTATCTGAGTTGGAAATCACACCTTACAGCTGCAATGCAGACATACCGTAAGTGTTCATAGGCTTGGGATTTTGGTTTCCATCATTTTACTTCAAGGTGTTTGGCAGTGGATGTTTATGGCTAATAGTTGAGGCTATGGGGGTTTGCAGTCCTGTCCTTCAACAGGAAAAAAGGCTTTTCCAGTCCCCCAAATAACTTCCTGAAGTAACATTAACTTTGCAGTCTAGAATGGAAATGATTTGTCCAGCTTTTGCTTTGGTTTAGGAAGAGTGAGAACAGTTGGCATGTTAGGGGGTTTATGAAGTTATGGAATTTAGTCAAAATCTCGGTTGCCATTTGGACAATAAAGAAGTTAATTTAGGTAATTATCTGAAAAATAGCAACAGACCAAGTGGTCGGAGGTGGTATAATTTTCTCCCCTTCTCGTGTTGTTTCATCCCTCAAACGGGATTTCTGTATAGATTTGGGCAAGATTTGTGGCAAAAAGGAGCAGAAAATCGAAATGGATAACTTTTTTGTTTTGCTTGGTATCATGAGTTGTCGTATCATAGTTTGGGCTCCTTTTCTGAATGTTCTGGATGTTATAGTGATGGGCTTGAACCACAGCTAGCTTGGAATCCTCCCTCATGTGAGTCAGATTGTTTTTGCTACAGGCTCTCAAAACTTGCTGGAAAGAGGTAAACATGCTCGAGGATTGTCAGTACCAAAAGGACAAAGGTGTTTTATTAGGCGAATGGATTGGAGGGAATTATTATCTCCCATTGAGATCTGAACTTGCATCACACACTGTTTGTGCCACCCTGAACAAAGATGCTTCCCTCGGTCACGGCAGAGGTCTCAGGATGTAGTAGCTGTGGATGAATTCTCTTCTGTTTCATCAACCTGCCCTAACCCATTGTACCTGAGTGGAGCCAAATGTGTGTCCGTGGGAGTTAGGCTGAGGTCTTCTTTGTAGGCTGGGTGAGTGTGAACTTGGAATCAGAATGCTCAAAGGGTGAAAACTGCGTTTGGATTATTAATTTTCTGTCGGTGTCTGATATCTGCACAGTGGGAACATCCTTAAGCCAGAGAAAACCATTTAGGTAAAAGTCTTCTCTCCTCCTGAACCCTTTTAACCACAGACGCCGACTTTCTTCTTTGCTGGGTGGGTGCTCCCCCGCTCCCCCCGAGGTCCTGCCCCGTTCCCCCAATGCCACAGCCCACTCCACCCCCTCACGAGGCCCCGCTCCACCGTTCCTGCCCCCTCTCTTGCTCCACCTCTTCCTGCCCCCACTTCGCCCCCCTCCCCCCAGTGCTGCCTCCTCCCCACTGCTGAACAACTGATTGGCAGGTGGCTGCTGGGGACCCCCCCCCGCCCCCCCCGGTGGGTGCTCCAGCCCCTACGCTTCCAGCTTCTGTAAGGTGGAAAATCATCTGACGTTTCTGAATTAAAATACCTCTGGTAGAAGCTGAGCGAGAGGCTTGTTCCTTGTAGCCAGCCAGGCCACCTTTTTTTACACTGTCCCCTCTTCACAGTAGACTGATCATTCATGCACCTCATACCTGAAGTCTCTTGATTCCCCTTGGAGCTCCAAACTATCCCTTCCTTCCTCAGGCTGCATTCTTTAATCCTCCCCCTTCTCTGAAAGCCCCATAGTGACTCTCCTGCTATAGAGGTGGCTGGACAGAGCTGCTTCCTCAGGTCTGGTCGAGTTGCCACTTGCATTTGCATTGCCTTACCAGGGGCTTTTGCAAAATGCTGAAGGCAGCTGGAAAAGCATAACATTTTGACTCTCCTGCTAACATCGTACATGACTTCCCTTCCACTACTGAACTGCAGGGCTTGAAGGCATTTGTAACATTTCTTGTAAACTTGCACTTACTCCCAGCTTTCTGCCTCCTTCCATTTGCTCCTTGCAAGCCATGAAATAGTTTGCAACCCTCCCTCGTGCTATTAATAATCTTCCTTCTAATATGATCTCATTCACTATAGGGCTTTGACTTTGTTTTGTGCGTGAGTTTATGAAGGAGCTGTGAAAGGTCAGTCACATGGATCCCACGGGTTTTCTAATAGTTTGTGGATGACTGACGTCTGATGAGCACATGACCCTGTGCACGTGGACGGCTGAACGAGTTCAGATCTGCATGCAGTGTACCCCAGCTATCTGATGAAGGAGAGGGGAAAGAGGTTAATTCTTAATAGTCGACTTAAAGGAGGAAGAATTTGTGTAATGGGTGAATGCGCTTCCGTTTCTATTTCTGGAGAGAGTGTGAAAAGACTAGGATGTATTCTGAATCAGTATTGTGCAGCTCCTAAGCCTGTCCTACAGTGAATCACAGGGGAAAAAAGTCTGAGTCATAATCCTTGATTGTATAGAACATTTGTTTGCTCCTTTATGCTCCCTGCTGAGTCATGCTGACTGAAGAGCAAGATTTTTGTGTTGTTTCATCAGTGAAAAATGTAACTTTCTCTCTCCCTTTCTCCCATGCCATCCTATAACTTGAGCGAGGCATCATCAGAGCATCGAGTTACCCACCTACAGAGCGCATTCGACTGAACCTGATCCTCCCACTGCAAATTCGTTTGGTCAGAAGGGGTCTTTCTCTCTTTAAACAGGTGCAGAGGAGCCAAAATACTTGCATGCAGTGAGACCCATACTGGTCCCTTGCCAAGAGCCAGAGAGCCACAAGTCCTTAGTATACACTTTCCATAACTTTATAGGTTTCAGAGTAACAGCCGTGTTAGTCTGTATTCGCAAAAAGAAAAGGAGGACTTGTGGCACCTTAGAGACTAACCAATTTATTTGAGCATGAGCTTTCGTGAGCTTTCGATGAAGTGAGCTGTAGCTCACGAAAGCTCATGCTCAAATAAATTGGTTAGTCTCTAAGGTGCCACAAGTACTCCTTTTCTTTTTGCATAACTTTATAGCTAACTATACATGGCCATAATGCTTGCTTGCAATTTACATGCATCCTCCTTGGCAGATTAATGTAAATTGTTGGAGATGGAGTTTACGTGCAGCAGAAAACCCTTGCCTGTACCTGTTCGGCTTTGTCCTCACCGTGCAGCTATGGGGATACATGATAATAGTACTAAGTTTGTGTTTACATAGCACTTTTTTCGGTGAGCTCTCAAAATGCTTTACAAAGGAGGGTGAGCATTATTAGGCCTATGTTGCAGATGGTGAAACCAAGGGCCAGATCATCAACTGGTGTAAATCAGAATAGCTCCATTGACTTCAGTCAAGCCAAACCAATGTACACCATCTGAGAGGCTCTCAGTTTGGGTACTCAAAGGAGGCGGCACCCACAACCACTGCCCATTGAAACAAAGCAAAACTGCCCATAGTAATTTGTCCACAGTTGCACTAGGGTGGCAGGTGGAATCCAGGTCTCCTGATTGCTGTGCTGAATCTGCTCGACCCCAAGCATCCCCACAGGCTGCATGTTTAAGACTGAGCTGCTTGCCTTTTGTCACTCAGAGGTATCACTTTGGGTAAGGGTGGCGCTACCTTAAACCGACTGTAGCTTGTGGCAGAGCTGAGCTATTTGGAAATGCCACTTTCTCCCTTTGGAGCCAAGTTTGGACTATTCTGATTTGTTTGTTTTTGTTGTTTTTTTTTAGCTGATTTGGATTAATTTCTTGAGTAATGTAACCAAGTGACATTGATTATTTTATGGTACCAATCTGAGCTTCTGTAGAAGGGGCTGTATGTAAAAGCTTTTTCTTGCATGGCATTTCTGTTGCTTAAAGGAGATTATAAAACACTTAAAAATTTATACATTTAGCTCACACACACATCTCTACAGGTGCTTAAGAGGAAATCCGATGCAGATCACTTAAACTTCACTGGAAGAGTTCTGTCAAAACGTTAAGATGTTCTCTTGGTGCCTTGTAATGTTCTTAATTCGTTTTTACTATTGTAGATATTTGTGGTGGAATAAGACTGTTCTCCCCAGAGAGAAAGCATGTATGGTCTAAATGCAGAGCTGGGAACCAGAAACGCCTGAGTTTTTTATTTCTAGCTTTTCAGCTGATGAGGTTGGCCAACTTTTCTGTGTCTTCCCCGCCTGTGAGATGGAGTTACCTACATTCTATGCGGGGGCAGGGGCGGTTGTAAGGATTGGTTAATGTTTGTAAATCACTGTGTAAGCATTATTACAGCTGGGTGATTTAAGGATGGGAGTGGAAGCCAGTTTTAAACCAGTGCAAATCCCTATGTGAATGTACTTATTTTGGTTTGTGTGATTTATTTCAGTGTTAGCTTAAACCAGTTGACTTAAACTAAACCAAATTAAGTCGCTCTTAAATCATCATAAAGGCTCATCTACACTGGAAAGTTAATGTATATTTGGGTAAGGTGTGAATTTAAAGCCCAGTAGCTGTTTCTGACCAACTCCGTATGTGGGTGCTCCTACTCTGGAACAAGAATGCCTTCATCCTGTTTAGGGTCCCCCTTAGTGGGTTAAGCTACACTGGAACAAAGCACTCTATCTCTGGAATAAGAGTGTCCACACATGGAGTTGCTCAGAGACACCTGATCAGGAACAAATCTGTGTAGAGTGACCATATTTCCCAAAGGGAAAACGGGACATCATGTGGGGCTAGCCTGAGGGCCCTCCCACTTGGCATGGGACTGGCATCGCCCCCTGACTGAGCCCTGCTTGCCCCCTGCCCAAGCTCTGCCTCGCCCCCCACCCTGCACGTTCCTCCGCACCCCACTTCTTTGACAAAAAGTGGGCATTTGTCCTGTTTGCTCTTGCCAGCTGATCGAGAGCAAGTGGGACAAATGCCCACTTTAGCCAAAAAAGTCAGGACGGCCGGGACAGGGCCTAAAAAAGGGACTGTCCCGGTCAAAATGGGACGTAGTGTCCACAGTCTCATGCACTGGTTTTACTAAATCAACTTAAAAGCAGATTCACATTAAACTGGTGCGAATCCCATGTCTAGACAAGATCTTATAGTAGCTTAACAAAGTCGGTGATGCTATTTTGGCAGCTCTATTGGAGACCTGCAATCTCAGGGCTGGTCTACACTGAAAAATTACATCAGCCTAGCTACACCTCTCAGGGGTGTGAAAAATCCACACCCTATAGGCATGTCTACACGTACAGTGCTGCAGCTGCACAGCTATACCACTGCAGCGTGTCCGGCGAGGACGCTCTAGGCTGATGGCAGAGAGCTCTCCCATTGGTATAATAAAACCACCTCTGCAAACGGCAGAAGCTATGTTGGCAGGAGAAGCTCTCCCGCTGACCTAGCGCTGTGCAAACCTGTGCTTATGTTGGTGTAACTTACGTCACTCGGGGGTGGTTTATTTACATCCTGGAGCGACATGAATTCTGCTGACATAAGCTGTAGTATAAACATAGCCTAGTTAATCCAACCTAACCTCTGGTGTAGACAGCACTAGGTTGATGAAAGAATTCTTCTGTCCGGTTAGTCACCAGCTCTCACGGTGGTAGCTAGATGAACCCTGATTCCCTACACTGAGGCGCTGCAGCTGTAGCCTTTGAAGTGTAGACGTAGCCTCACTACAAGTACATGCAAAATTTTGCTTAGAGTGAAAGTAAACTTCTGCCCGCGTTGCATAAGGTCCCAGCACTTTCTGTACTCTTCATTACTTAGCACGCGCAAAGCGCTCTTCATTTCAAAGAGTTGTTCAAACATTAACTAACAGCCCTGGGAGATTGGTGGATACGGTTACCTTTTTTGACCTGCGTGGTCAGCCAAAGTTCAGAGTCCTGCCGGTCGTTTCCCTTCGGAGGAGAAATGGATGATGGAATGAGGTGTCCTTCACGCAATCCTCTTTATTTACAAAGAACGTACAAAGGCAGGAGGAATCAAACCTCAGGAGATCATTTCTTTGCTTACCAGATGCAAGCCTCTTTCATCAGCACCTGGCCCGGAAGCTCGCTTTCTAGGCTTTTCTAATTGCCAAGCTCTCGGGGCTGGTTCAGTCTGCTTCTGGCTCGCCGCTCCTTTTTTATGGCGGTTGTCCCGCTTCTCTGTCTCATCCGATACGCCTACACCGCAGCTGGAGGTATAGTGGCCAGCTCAGGTAGACGTACACACGCTAGCTTTGATTGAGCTATAGTGTGCTAAAAAATCACAGAGGGACCAGGAGGGCAGGAGCGGTGACTTGGGCTAGCTCTTGTGCCGCTTTGGCTACGTTTAGCTTGCTAGCTCGATCACTAGCACGTGTACTTCTGCCGGAGCTGGAAACCACACTTCCAGCTGCAGTGTAGACACGCCGCCCTCCACCCCCCCATCTCAACTGAAACAATACGTAGTCAAGCCCAGCCCCTGCACAGCTCAGGTTTCTGAGTGGCCTCGTGTGCCCTTTCTGTGTCATTGTTTGTTTGTTTTTTGAACAATGACACTTGCCTGTGTCTGGAGTGGATGCTGCTAGCCTTTCTTACAATCAGGAGGGGCAGAAGTTCCCTGAAAGTGTGTCGGCATCACTGGTGCCCGAACCGTGGCCCCTTCCCACGAGGCCCCGTCCCCGTGCCGCCTTCCCCCCCCAAGACCCTTCCCCCTGCTTGCTCCTCCCCCGCCCCCCCCATTGCTCACCTTTATGGCCAGTAAAAAAGTGGGAGGGTGGGTACCAAAAAGCGTACTGACCGTTTACGAAGACACATTCAAAGCTATTTTAGGTCACGTTAGTCTTGTCTTATTTAACTGGATTGTTTGGCAATCCAAGGGCATGATAAGTACATTTACTGTGATGATCTAGAACTTACTGATACTGGTGGTGTATTTTATAGTTGCGCTCTCTCTAACTGCTGGGATCGTATTGCCAGTGACATGGTTTTGCTGTGTGTAGGAGTGGAATTTACTTTTCTGATTTGCTGCAGGCCTGCAGATGCTTTGTTCATGTTTGTTAAAGTCTTTCCATCAGTTTTGATGGGAATAACAGAAGTTCAGGAGAGAATTTAATGGAAATGTTTATACTCTTTAGACAGCATCATTGTTCACCTGGATTGCAGGTGTCCGCTGAGGATTTGTCCCAACTCCAGCCATCAATGTGGTGGAACCAATGGAAACCCCTAGTGTAGACAGACAAAGATGCTGTTTGCATTTGGTGTGATTTTACTCCTGTTTGAAAGAGGGCTGAAGTCCATTGATGTAAATAGTGGCTTTGCCTGTCTACACCAGGAGTTTACACTGATGGGCTGTAATGGGGGTAAATCCCTAGGGTGAGACAAGGCCTTAGAAATGCAAAATATATTCGGAATAGTCATGGAGAAGTACTACTTTCTTTCCTCCAAATTTGAAGAATAAACTCTGGCAAGGGCAACGAGGTTAGAGTACTAAGTAGAATCGCTGCTGTGGCTATTTTAAATAATAAATGCAATAACAAAGTCTTAGTTCAGTTCTGCAGGATGTGAAAAGATGAGTGTTCATTACTTCCCATAAAATAGCTCACCCAAATAGCAGATTTTATTATTTGCCACGCCCAGCAAATGACAAAGACCATTGTCAAGACGTAGTACCTTGCCACGGTTCGCATGTCCGTGTCTTGAAAAACTGTCTGTCGGCTGTTGGAGCCAGAAGCATGTTTCTGTTAACAAGGATGCAGGATCCTTTTGGCTTGGCCTAGAAGTCTGAAAGTTCCCCCTGAGAAAAGCACTTGTTGGCAAAATGCCAGAGTGCTGTGGGAAATAGTTTTAAGGAGTGGTGTTCTTCCCTTTTGAATTTGGGCCGACCTTGTGCCGCAGCACAGTGCTAAAGCACACTCTGCTGTTGGGGGTGCTGATTGCTGGGTGAGTTGTAAAGCCAGGATCCTTGCAGCAAGTGAGCTGTGTTGTCTGTTTTGGGCTCTTTCTTAAATTTTCCTGCCATTTCACTGCCACAGTATTATCTCATGCTGCTCAGAGCAGCAAAGCCGAGTGTTGCAATAGTAAGAAGGTAATTGCTGTTAGTAACTTGCCTGTTTTGGGCCTGTAAAGATTGAAAGAACACAGTGACATTTAGAGAAAAGGCTCCGTTTAGACAGGGTCATTAACAGGTCCTTCGGTGTTCTTAGCAACAGTTTGGGCTTTTGACCTCAGTTTCCTAGCCAAATTCCAGTCTGTTGTTGCAGTCTGCCCCTCCTGAAAAAACATGTCCTGTAGTTTCAAATGAAAAGGTTATTTTTTCGGTGGTGGTAGCACAGAGAGGCTGCTGTGCTCCAGTCATAGGTGGCCAAATGGCCTGTAGCTGTCGAGTATATACCTGAGAACCTCACAATCATTGATGGATTCCATCCTCCTGACATTTCTTTGGGGTAGGCGTGCCGAGGCCCAGGGTGAATTAAGTGACTTGCCCAGGGTCACAGAACCAGGAGTAGAAGCAGTGTCCTGTCCACTAGACTAGTTCAAGTCCAGTGTCCTCTCACTAGGCTGTCTTTCCTGCCCCACACTATGATCTGCAGAGTGCTTTTTATTTTTAATTAACAAAATATTTTCCCCCAACGAACTGGTCACCTTGGGGAAAACTGCCCTGACTTCTTTCTCTTTTCTTAAGACTCATCTGCATCGATTATGCATGGGCCTTTGGCCCTCTCCTTTCTTGTTACAGGCAGTAAGACGTTACAGTATTCAGTATGCTCCCAGGTGTAAGTAATTTTTCTCATCTGAAGAGGTAGAGATGATGGTTTTTTGAGGATCTGTGGCAGTCTTTGAGCCTCAGCATCTTTATAACTCAAATAGGTAGTGGGAAAAATCAGAGTTTCCTACTGGGGATAGGACTATGTAATTCTCTTCACTGCAGCTGCTCTTGTTAGATTAATCATGTAAATGTATTAATCAGGAGTCAAGCGGGCTGGGGGGTTGGCGGGGAGGAAGGTGGTGGTACGCTTCCAGGCTCTCCATGCAGCTCTCTGAGGACTGCTTAGCACCTCCTTGGTGTAGCTGGAGTATGCCCATGGGTTCTGCTTGGCTCCTTCTCAACTGGGGGTATTGCTCAGATGCCACCCATTTGCGACACCAAAATGAAACCTTGCTGTAAATTGTGCAGCTTTCTTACGTTAGCCATGAAATAATTAACAGTGTTGACATTGTCACCCTCAGTGATGATGATTTCAATGAGGGTAGAAGAACATAAGAATATGGCAATAGTGGGTCAGACCGATGATGCATCTAGGCCAGTATCCTGTTTCTGACAGAACTGGGCAATTTTGAGTGATCCGTCTCCTGTCTTCTGGTCCCAGCGTCTGGCATTTGGATGTTTAGGGACACCTGGTGGATGGGGTATGTTGGCACTGCAGCTGTGCTGTTGCAGTGTCCTCGCTTCCTATGTTGGCAGAAAGGGTTTTTCCATCAGTGTAGTTTAATCCACTCCTCCAAGAGACAGTAGCTAAGTCAATGGAAGAATCCTAAATTGTTGGTGTAGACCAGGCCTGAAATGAAGGATGCAGTTCACACCTCCCAGAGCTATTGTAGGCTCTCTGTGGACTACCACAGACCTCTCGGCATCAGTTAAACTCATTTCACATTTTTGAGGTGTTCTTCACAACCATATCACATAGAAACGGACTTTTAATTTCAGCAGATGCTCTAGAGAATGAGATAGCAGCCTCAGAAAGGTGCTGATACAACGTGCCGTCGGATACTGGCTGATTGTGAGGCCTGTTGTTAATTGTACAAATGTATTGTCTGTATTGGAGCATGCTGAAAGAGGGAAAGATAGTTAACTCCTCACATTTCTGTATTCACCTTCCAGCTGACACTGGGCTGCTCCACAGGTCACTGGATGGCTCTGTTTCTGTTGGACTTCAAGCATGTATCAGTACAAGACAGTCCTGTAACTCACAGGAGCTAATCCAAGAACTAACAGTACCTGAGCCAGTAAGTAATAGTGACCACAGTGTAATTAGGTTCCACATCATAGGGGGAAATAGGGTACCGCAAAGTGGCATTATACTGGCACTAAACATGTAGTTGGATCATGGAATTCGGCAAGATACAAAAAGGGATCGGGCTTGTTCTCTCATACACATTTATTCTCTCTGCCTCTCTGATATATATATATATATATATATATCTCCAGAATATACAGAGTTGTTATAGTTAATTATAGCAGTTTTTGGAAGGGATATTAATCCTTATGCTTCAGGGCTTAAGTCGATGTTTTGATATTAGAGACCGGGATGAGGCCTTATATGGATTGCACAGATTATCCCATGTCTGCCTACTGCCAGATTTTACGCATTCTTCTTAAGCATCAGAGACAGGATATTGGACATGGGTGGGCCTCAGGTCTGATCCAGTATGGCAATTCCTGTGTTATGTTTACAAACAGCCCCACTGTTCTTTCATTGGAGACTCATCACATGTTCTCTGGAGGGTTTGAATTCTACAGAGTTAGTCCTGGTTACTTCAGATATGCCAGGCTCTTGATTATTAGATACTACTGTCTGATGTGCCTCAAGACATCCTTATGAATAGGACTTCATTAATACAGCTGAAGAAATGACAGCAGCGTACAGGAAACTTATTCCAGGCTTCTGAAGTCTGTGTTGTCATGGGATACTTTAGGATCTGGATTTGGAGGACTATTTCACCCTCCAGGAGGAACGGTTTCTGTGGAGGCATAACGAGGACTATGGTGGCAGGAAATCATGATCCTAAGATAATTAAGGATCACGAGATTCCTAATTCTGTAATGTACCACAAACAGCGCAGTGTGCCGTTTCTGCAGCCATGTTCTATTGCATTACGTCTGCAAATCATAATGGAGTCTTCTGTGTTCCACTGAGTGCACATTGCAAAAGCATGTTCTCAGTGGCAGGAATGCTAGCTCCTTCACTTTGATGAATGATGGGTCAGAAGGAATAAGGGGAATAAACTATACCAGTATAAGGCATCTTTCTACTGCTGTAACTGCATCCTCATTAGAGGTTGTACCAGTATTACTGTTTTGGGGGGGGGGGGGGGGGAGAATTACACTCCTAAAGGACAGCTACACTGGGGGAAACATGGTGTGTGGGCCAGGCCAGAGTTACTCTTGCAAAAAATGGATGTAGGTGAACAGAGCAATTAAATTATGCATTTGCATGGGAAAAGGAATTTGCATGCCAGATGGCAGGTGGTATAAGTACTCATATGACGGTACCAGGAAATTACAGGCACCCATACTTGAATAGTCAGCAGGGGTAAGTAAGGCAATACTATGTGAAACTGTAGCCATGGGGCCAAATTTTGTTTGTGGGCATGCACGCTCAACTTCCATGCATTTCAGCTAGAATAATATTGAGCAGCAGGATTGGGCCGTATACGCCCAAGGTCAGAAACCCCTTTGTATGTGGAAAGGGCAGGCTGGCTTTGGCATGGCTGGATACTGACACAGCAAGTGCGTTACAAGTGTCTAAGTACTGGGAAAGACAACATCTGCTATAGATTGAATACCTCTTTTCTTGGAAAGGGACCCACTGGAAAATTGACTGTTGGCAAGTCTACAATAAATGTGATTCTGGGAAGTCTTCAGCCCCCTGGAAAAACTTTTGTGGATTTTTTTTTGATTGGGGAAAGGGTAGTGGGAAACCTGGGCCTACAGGATATTTAATGTGTAAACCTTGACACTGTCCCTTGAACTGATATTTAATAGGTTCAAGGTGTAATGCATCTTAAAAACATTTTTCAAAACAATTTTCTTCTTGATCTTGAAATATCTCAGCCCCTTCTCAAACCCAAGGCATAGAGTGTTAGCCATCCCCAAATGCAGACGTGCACATCATGCTTTCCATTGACTTCCTCCATATACATTGTTTTTGCAAGCCGGAAGGGTGTTGACGTATACAAGGATCCAGCTCTCTTCCAAGCCCTATGTTGTAGGGAGCTGGAGTCAGGATTCCTGGATTCTGATTCTGAGCCTGCTGCTGCTTTGATCTCTTCTCTTCTGTGCATCAATTTGACCATCTGAAGAAAAAAAAAAAATCTGATGCCTACCTGACTTTTGGGGGGATTGTGAGGTGTAATTGGTTACAGAGCACTTCTTGGTCTTCAGAGAAAGGTGCCCGCATAAGCGAAAGGTAGTATTTGGATGATGTGATATGTATGGTTGGCATCTCTGTGCCTTGCTGGTGGTGGGTCTCCCAGTGTAGAAGCTGGGATTATCATGACGATGCAGACCTAAGTTTACAAGAGCTCAAAAGGACATTTGCAAGGTGAATTGCAAAGAAAAGTGCATCAACTTTGTCAACGTGCTGTCCTGCCGCGGCTCTAGAGCCTGGGTACCAACCTCAGGGCAGACTGTTGAGAAGTAGGGCTCAAACCCCAAACTGGTTGAGTTGTATACCTAAATTTCGCCAACGGCTTTTCAAGTGTAAACTCCTCTGGCACTATAACGATCTTAACTGGGAGTCACAGACAGTCCCCTTGGCTACTCGGATCTGTTTTGCCACACAGGTAGGCCTAGCTTTGGGCAGATCTACACGACAAACACACTGCATCGGCAGAGCTGCGGTGCTTTAATGAAGATGCTCCAAGCCAACGGGAGAGAGCTCTCTCTTGGCTTAATTATTCCACCTCTGTGAGATGGGGTAGTTATGTTGGTGGGGGAAGCTCTCCCGTCGACATAGCGCTGGCTACATGGGAGGTTGTGGTCAATATAACTGTTGCTCACTAGTGTGGATTTTTCACACCACTGCACGACATAGTTATACTGAAATAAATGTAGACTTGGCTTTTGTGATGAATGGTCCCTTACACCGAGAATCACAGCATATTCATGTTACTCCCAGTCCCAAAGGACCAGTCAGTCACTTACCCCAGGTCAGTTGGACCTTAGATCTCACACCAAAGACAGCTCTTGTCGTCAATCCTATAATAATCTATATACATATTTATTAAAAGGGAAATTAGTTATTTACAAGGTTAAAGCAGGTAAACGTACAAACACAAATGTTACTATCTTAAGTTTCAAAAGATAATAGAAGCTTCTTTAATAAGAAAGCTCTAATGTCCTTTACAGCTAACCCGGGCTAAGTGGCTGGGGATCCCTTGCTTATGCTTCGGAAACCTTTCCCCCAAAGTTCATGCAGCACAGGTATACAGTTTCTTCTTGTTAGGGGTATTTATTCCCTTCCCTCCTTGTGATTTCAGTTGCAAACTCAGCTGATGGGAGGAATCCACTTGCATGACTCATCTTCATGAGGTGTGGGGGAGAGTGGAACAACAAATGTCTTTTGTCCTCTTTAGTGTTCCACAATAGTCCGTCTGGTGTCAGTGGACCTTCTCTGTTGTTCAGGACATAACAGCTTCTGTTGGAGACCAACACTTCACACTAGTTAATGTCTGTCTCCTGCCTCGTGATTTACACAGTCACAGAGGTTTGCAATACAAATGTTTAAATATTACCTTACAGTAGGGGGTACAGATGTTGTAGGTGAGATGAATGCATGGCAACTCACAAGCATTCAATAAAGACTAAACACATTCTTATATAATCCTATTTTAACAACACTAACACATAGGTTAGTCAGACTGATTCCAGCTCTGTATTTGTCTGTGTTCAGTTGAGACATGGGACCTTGGCATGAACTGGCACCTGGTCTGCCAGCATCACAAACATGTACATTTTGTACTGAGCACTTTGACTAGACAGCTAGAGGTTAGCAAATAAGCAATTAAAATAACTTAACTTTTTTTTTTTGTTAGGTCCCCTCAAGGCTTGCTGCCTGCCTCCAGCCCTGTGACACCCCACAATGCATCATTCTGTGCTGGCACAGCTAAAAATGAGCAAATCAGCTTAGCTTAAAAGGGAAAGATTTGCATATCTAACCGTGAAGAGGATTCTGTGCTACTCATGAGGGCACAGAATGATGCACTCTGGAAGTCTCTCTCAGTGCTGGGGCTGGACAGCATGGGCCTTGGGGGAGACTGAAAGGAGAAATAAACTGGTTTGGGTGGCTTGTTTTGTGCTAAGGGCTTGATCCAGTGCTCACTGAAGTTCATGAGTGTCTCCATTGAATGGGCATTAGATCAGGCTCTAAAACCCTTCTTAAGCGTGGTTAATGGGAGCATGTGACACATGCTGCAGAAGTTGATGTAACTTTCTTATTTCCTCTGCAATTCGCCTGTCAAATCTTTCAAACCTGTGTTGCTTACTTTCAAGCTTACTTTTGCCTGTTAGAGCTCCTGTCTTTTCTTTAACACACTCGCTGCCGGTGCTGCTGGGAAGAGAATTGTGTCTCAAAGTGCCAGCCAGTGGGGCTGTCCATATGTCACTGAGAGAGGCTCTGAAATGTTCCTAACTGCCACAGTCCATGTGCTATTTCTCATGATGGCTGGCTGAGGGTTCGTGCACCAGTTTGCCACGCTCATTGCATAGCGTTGTAATACCATAGATCTGTGAGGCAGCTGTCCCTTTGGTACCTGGGCCTTTTATGTAAATTTAGATCAGTGCCAGTTCTATCCAAGAGGATCAGTTCTCCCATTACTCTCTCCCACAGGTTAAAGTCTGTTATTTAATAGGAATCACATCTGTTTTTTGCCCTTTGAGCACCCATTAATGTTGATTTGCAATAAGTCTTGGAGCACTGAGAAGTTCCAGGAGACTGGAAGAAAGCCCATGTTGTACCAATTGTTAAAAAGGGTAAAGGAGATGACCCAGGTAATCAAAGGGTTGTCAGCTTGACGTGGATCCCCGGCAAGATAATGACGCAGCTGATACGCAGCTGGTTATGATAATGATACGCAGCTGATTAATAAAGAATTAAAGGAGGGTAATGTAATTTAATGCAAATCAACCATGGGGTTATGGAAGATAGATCCTGTCAAACTAATTTGATATTTTTTTGTGATGAGATTACAAGTTTGGTAGATAAAGTTAATAGTGGTGACATAATATACTTAGACTTCTGTAAGGTGTTTGACTTAGTACCGCATGCCATTTTGATTAAAAAAGTAGAATGATATAAAATTAACATGGTGGACACTGGGATGCTCAGTTGCTCAGGCTTCAGCCCCTGGGTGGCGGGGCGTGGGGCCCTGGGCTTCAGCCCCATGCAGTGGGGTTTCGGTTTTCTGCCTTGGGCCCCAACAAGTCTAATGCCAGCCCTGCTTGGTGGACCCCCTGAAACCTGCTCGTGGCCCCCCTAGGGGGCCCTGGTCTCCTGGTGGAGAACCACTGTTGGAGTGGACAGTCAACTGAACGTGAACTCCCAGTGTCACGCAATGGCCAAAATAGCTAATGTGATCCTGGGATGCAAAACAGGGGAATCTTTCGTTGGAGTAGAGAGGTTATTTTACCTCTATTTGACACTGCTGCTGGAATACTGTATCTGGTTCTGGTGCCCACAGTTCAAAAGGAGGCTGATAAAGTGAAGAGGTTCAGGGAAGACCCAGGAAAACTATTAAAGTATAAGAAAACACGCTTTACAGTAATTGAGCTCTTCCAGTCTGTCTACTTAGTTTAACAAAGAGAAGGTTAAGGGGTGACTTGATTATAGTCTAAAAAGTATCTACATGGGGAACAAATATTTAAGAATGGGCTCTTCAATCTAGAAGAGAAAGGTATAACGTGATCCACTGGCTGGAAGTTGAAGGTAAACAAGTGAAGACTGGAAATAAGATATAAATTTTTAATGGTGAGGGTAGGGCCTGCTAACTACATTCAGCGATGGGCTCTGAGAGCTCCACTTGGCCACTAATAATGCCATTGCTTGGCTTGGCGAATATGCAAATGCTAAGTAAAATAAATTAGCCGTTGGAACTATTTACCAAAGGGTGTGGTGGATTCGCCATCAAAGATCATTTTAAAATCAAGATCGGATGCTTTTCTAAAAAATCTGCACTAGGGGTTATTTTGGGGAAGAGCTATGGCCTGTGTTATACAGGAGGTCAGACTGGATAATTACAGTGGTGCTTCTTGACCCTGTCATCTATGAAGCAAATGGGGGGCTATTTTGCAATTTATTTCTGGAGAGGAGGCATGCTGAAGTGATGAGGTTTTTGCACTGCATCCTATGGCCTTGCCTGTGCTCTATCTTTTCCTTGGAATTTCCCACCATTCCTATCGCTGATGCAACTCTACTAGTGGCATCTACGGTGGTAGAGCTAGTGAAGACAAGCTGCTTGCCTTTGTGTTACCTGCTATAGCAATGAGATGAGCCTGTGGTTGAAACACTGGGGCTGGTCGACACACGAGTACAGAAATTCTAAAAGAGGGGCTACAGTGGTGAACGGAGGTCAGGGGTGGGAAAGCATGTAAAGTAGGCACAGCCTGCAAGTGGCAAACTGGTCTAAGCCTGATCTCTAGCAGGACTGAATTACACCATTGAGAACACAAAACTGACTGCCTGAGCAACCCTTTGGCTCAGGCAAATTCAAACCTTAGCCTCTCCATCGAATGCAGTTGCCATAGTAGAAGGTGGGTTCTCAGTTCTGTGATTCTCTGATTCCCGCTGCTCATCCCCTGCATCCATGGGCTGGGGGGAGAATGGGATATCTTGCATTGCCTTCAATATGCTCAACATAGTTGCAGGGCAACTGTAATAAGTAATTTTCATGCTTCCGGGCTTCAGCTGATCACCTCTCGGGGTCAGGAAGGGATTTTTGTCTCACAATGCACAGTTGGCTAGATGAGTTCTGTTGTGGGTTTGTGGTTATTTTTTTTTTTCTTTTGTATTTCTCACTTTCATCTGAAGCATCAGATTGACCACAGCTGGAGATGGGACACAAGAAAGAGCAGACCAGTACTCTGAGGTGGTTCAGAGCATCCTCTTTCTTGGATGTTTAGCTGGTGAGTCATGCTCTTGTGCTCAGGGTCAAACTGATCATCAGATTTGGAGTCAGGAAGGATTTTTCCCCCAGGTCAGATTGGCTGGGGCCTTGGGTTTTTTTTCGCCTTCCTCTAGTATGAGTCTCCTGCTAGGATCATCTGGGCATATCTCACGTAATCAATTCCCTGCCATTGTAGGGGCCTCTGCATTGGTGGTGCCCTTGGCACACAGCTTAGTCATCTGATGACTGAACTGCTTTTAGCTTGTTCTGCACTGTCCTGGTACGCCCTGGGCCCCAGAAGCAAGCCTGGGCTGCTGTGAGGAAGCTTGTTTTTCCAGTTATTTTTGTGTATTGGTAGATGTAGGTGAAAGGTTGGTGCTGTGTCCCAGGTTAGTGAGCGCAATCTGGCACAGCAGCTCCTGCCATCCTGTTCCCCACATGTGCTGCATGCTCTGTTCTTTTAATGGCATGAATTCAGAAATCTGTTTTATACCCACCATTGCTCTCTGGAAGAATGATACACAGCCCTCTATTGTCACATGTTGTCCTTCCTATGACGTTTAATACCCTCTCTCTAAGGTACTATAGTATCTGAGTGCCTCACTGTCTTTAATGTATTTATCCTCACATCCTTCCTGTGAGATCGAGCGGTGCTCTTATCCCCATTTTTACAGAGAAGGAGCTGGGTCACACAGGGGCTAAGGGACTTGCCCAAGGTGATACAAGAAGTGTTTAGGCGGAGCAAGGAATTGGCTAACACTAGACATTCTATCCTGGGAATCCTGTCTGGACCTAATCCTGAAGTCACCTGTTTTGTCCTGGTGGAACTAAAGGGCCATTGAATCAGAACTGAGGTCGTAGTGATTTGATATGTATATGGCTATATCATTTTATTTGTGTCTTAGATATGTATGTGGCAAATTAAGACACACTGGCGTGAGCCTTAATCACACATGCAGTTTTTCTACCCAATTTCACTGCCAGTTATATTCCTCTTTCTTCTCTAAAGAGTTCAGATACAACAGCAGGTTAATTAACTTGGCTTCATATCAGTAGGTCCCAGAAACCAACACACACACACAGTCCTGGTACTGCACGTTTCTGTGGCTAGTAATCTAGGCTTCTACTCCATGCTTTCAGTAATAATTTCCTGTGCTGGGTTCCTTTACTTACTACTCTCTGTGCATGTTAAACCACAATTGAACTTGGGCTGCTCCAGGATTGCAAGACTAGGGTTTGGAGCCTCTCAGGTGGCATTGTAGGCTAGAGTAGGAACTGGCTAGTAACACACATAAACTGGTACAGAGGAATCAGACCCAAAGTCTCACTGGATCGGACCCAAAGTCTGTCTAGTCCAGTATCCTGTCTCTGACAGTGGCCAACAGGCAGATATAACTATGGGATAATCTGCCCCATGTATTTGGTGTCCTCCTGGTCTCTGATTGCTGGAGATTGGCTTAGATCCTGGAGCATGAGGCTTAATACCCCTTCCAAAATCTATTATCATTAATTATAACAACTCTGGATAGTTTTGATATGCATATAAATGCCCAATCCGTTTTGAAACCTTGCTAAGCTCTTGGCCTGGATGACTCCATGTGGCAGTGAGTCCTGCAGTCTAATTATGGGGTGTGTAATTTTGTCAGTTTTGAATCTGGCACCTTTGTGTGAATTGGGGGAGCTGTCTGGGAGGTCTGCTCTATTAGTAGCCAGTCAGGGGCGTGCATTCAAACCATCAGGGTAAGTGAGATTGGTAAGTGTCATAAGTGATTCTTGAGTGAATGGCATTTAGTAGAAAGTCATCCTTGATATTTTAACCTAATTTTCCATGTATCTCTGCGGCTGAATTGCAGCCCCCTGGATGGAATATCTCTTGGGGCCACTGAGGCCTCCTCCTGGAAAACTTTAGGCAATATTTTATCTAGAATATTCTGCTGACACTTGCAATTGTTCCTCTCCATTCTTGGTGACAAAGGTAGGGTATTTGCATGAAAACAAGATATTCCATTCACCACGTCAGTGTCCCAAGAGCAGATCATGACCTGTAGAGTGAAATCCTGGCTCCATTGATGTCAATGGCAAAGCCCCATTGACTTCAATGGTTAGGATTTCACCCCTAGTGAAGATGAGCATCAGGAATAAGATTAATGCTTCAGAAAGGAGAATCCCCTTCTCATGCAGATCTGGAGAAGAAGGGGAGAGAAAAGCAGGACCTACGGGGTATGGAGCTGAATTGTTTCTGAGTGGCCTACTTTTCATGGTGCTCTGTGAGCTGTTAGATAGTGTCTGAGAGTAACTCTTGTGCTTAAGAGCAGTTGCCAGCGAGCTAATTATTTAAGTCTCTCCACAGAGTAGCGATAAGTGACATCCCCTTTTGATGTTAATGTATTTGCTTAACAAAAAAGAAAAACCTGTGACTTACATGGTTATGTTTTGGTTGACACAACCTGTTGCTCACACTCTCCCCTTGTCCTTGTCTAACGTTTACTTACCTGAGACAGGAGCATGGGAATTTCTGATGGTGGTGTTCTCTATGCACCCATGTAAAGTGCAGCGGAAGGGCGGTAGAACTCCCTTCTGTTGCCCCTGAGTCCTAGGATCTCAGGCATTCACTGAAAGCTATAGTTTGTGCCCATTTGCATCTAATTCTCCGATTTAAAGCCATGCTGTATTATGGTCAACTGAATCGAAAACAGAAAGGTGAAGAATGAAGTGTCTGGATGGAATTAGCATTTTAAGATTTATCTCAAAGGCCTCACACTTGGGGCATGGCTAGACTGGGGGGAGGGAAGGAGAATTTC
The DNA here is from genome assembly GCF_965140295.1 of Lepidochelys olivacea. Classification (NCBI taxonomy): domain Eukaryota; kingdom Metazoa; phylum Chordata; order Testudines; family Cheloniidae; genus Lepidochelys; species Lepidochelys olivacea. The sequence continues at coordinate 19,778,868 of NC_140412.1, read as the reverse complement.
TGTAACACCCCCCCTCCCCCATATGTTATCTAACATGTTTTCAAATCCTCGTGTACACGGGGCAAGTTGTAATTATTCACTGCTCAAGGTGAACCCAAGATTACAGCCTCCTAGGGTTGTTAATGTGTTTTTTAAAAAAACAAACCAAACTTTACTCTAGATGAGGCCAGTGCCTCAAAATAGGGCGACTAGGTTTTGGTTTCTCTGGCATGAAGTTAATAAATCCCAAACAACCACTATGCCCTAACCCATATGAAGGGCTAAGTCACACGTATATCTGATCAGAGAAGAGGTGCCTAAGGAAAAAACAAATGGACTCAAACTGTGAAATACCCACCCAGTCGCCCCAAACTAGAGCCTGGTGGGTGTGGTTAAGGCTCTCGGCTGTGAGATCTGGGTTTCAGTCCTCTCTCTGTCACTGACTCCCTGTGTGAGCATGGACAAGTCAGTTAGCCCTGGTCTGCACTTAAAATTTACGTTGATGCCACTATGAAGAATTTGTTCATCAGCCTAGCTAGAGCCACATGAAGTGGTGGATTCAAGGGCTGCGGAAGCTTCCTAACAGTGGGGGTGCTGAACTGTGGCCCCACCCCTGCACCGCTCCTTCCCCTGGGGCCCTGCCCCTGCCCCACTCTTCCCCCTGAGGCCCCTCCCCATTGCTTGTCCTTACACTGATAAAAAGTGTCAGAGGGCCATGACCCCCGTTTTCCAGCACCCCTGGGTGGATTGCCGATATCGATGGGAGGAGCCCTTCCGGCACTGTAGGCTGTGTCTATACCACAGGGTCAGCATGGCACAACTATGGCACCACAGCTATGCCGCTGTAGTCACCGTAGTGTAGACAAACCCTTATTCTCCCCATGCTTCATTTCCACGCTGGTAGAAATGGAGAGAGCATTACTCACATTGTCTGGGTTGTAACCTCTTTGGGGTAGAGACTCTCTTACTAGATGTATGTGCAACACAGGGCCCACTGGACCGCTAAGCTCAACTGTGGCCTCTTATTGCTAATGTAACAATATGATCTTTCCAGTTTTTATTTATTCCGTCTTTGGGAACACCCAGACATAGAAACCGTGTCAGGAACAGATTCCAGACACTTAACGGATTTCCTAGCACGGACTCTGTGAAGGTCTGAGTACAGTGCGACGGAAATAAGAATGAGTGCTGCAATCTAGGCTTCTAATAATTTTTTAAAAAAGCAGCCCATTTGAGCTGATTTGAATGAGTGGACTGTGCGGGGAAATCTTCATATCTAGGGCTGTCAGGAACAGGATGGTTAAAGGGGGAGCCCTGCCCTTGGGAAATCACCCGGAGCAAGCAGCAGAGTGAAGCTCGCTCCATTGTTTACAGGTAGCGTAAAATGGATGGGAGCGGGTTCTAGGGATGAAAATCAAGCGGCGGATTCCTGTGGTCTGCCGTGCTAATATTAGAATGTGTGTGTGTATCCAGCAGGCGTGGTGAGGGGTGTTCAGGAGGCTAAGAGGAGAAGATGGCTGCGGGATTTATTCCCCTCCTCCCTCCTTCAGCCGTGACTCTAATAATCTTGACAAAGGACAGATGTGAGGTGGGAGAGGATAGAGCTGGGTGGAGAAGGGACTTGCTTGCACTGATCTGGGTGGAACGCTGGCTGGGAGAGGGAAATCTGCTCGGTACGTGTGGCTGTCAGAAAGGGAGACATTTTGCTGTGCTCTGAGCTGAAGGGAAAAGCTGCTTCACAACGGTGACGTGTGCAAAATCCCCTTGCAAAGATGCATTGAATGGGGAGGGTGGGGATGTGGTTACAGTAGTTTGAAATGGGATTGGGGTGATGTTCCACCATGTCAGCCACGGGGAAGGAAGATTCATGGGGGATCTCTGCTTCCCTGTGCCAAGGAGAGCAGGGGGAGCTCTCCCTCTGATCTTAACAGAGAGGTGGAAGCTGTGCTCTTAACTTAACCCCTAGTGAGGGAGAAACAGTCCCCCTCAGCAGAAGAGCAGGCTGTGGGGCTACAGTTAGGCCTCTCTGCACTAGTGTGCCTGTGGGCTGGAAGAACAGCCTCATCCTTTCCCTGCTTACATGCATTCACAGCTGCTGGAACAGTGTAATCACAGACCCGTAATCCTTTCCCAGCCCGTTCCCAACCCCCAATATTATGGCAAACCTTTAGAGCAGCCACAGAGCTGCCCTCTGTCCTGGGCAGGGGAAGCAGAGACCACCTGGCAGGGCTGGATTTCCAGTTTGGCACAGTAGGCACGTGCCAAGGGGCCCTGGCATTCTAGGGGCGCTGGTGTTCTAGGGATGTCTAAAAGTTTACAAGTAGGTTAAAAGTTTCATTTTTTACGGAAAACACGAAGGTCAGCTGTAGGCGGGGGGGCTGAAGAAGCTGTGTCTCGGGGCACGTACAGTATAAATCCGGCCCTGCCTCCTGGGTGGCCACCCCAACTCGTAAAGCCTTCCACCCCAGCACATCCCTATCAGGGGGCTTAAAATGTCTTGTCTTGTGCATGCTCTTAGACTTAAGTGAATTACATTCTTAGCACACTTCTGTAACTGCTGTATAACACAGTTGCATCGGAACTGCACCTTCGTTGCCCTCAGCTGGATTAGAGTGAGACATTTAAATCTTCCAGGTGAATGAGGTCCCAGCTAGCAGTGACTTTCTGTTGTATTACTTCCAACCATAAGCATTCAAAAATCCCAGTTTGGGCCCAAAAATTCATTCGGCTTTAATAACATTTTGGGTTCTCTGTTTGCCTTCTGGGTTTTCATAGAATCTAGGGCCAAAAGGGACCATTGTGAACATCTTGTCTGACCTGCTGTATAACACAGGCCATAGAACTTCCCAGTAATAATTCCTAGAGTAGAGCTTTTAGAAAAAAACATCCAGTCTTGATTTCAAAATTGCGAGTCATGGAGAATCCACCACAACCCTTAGTAATTATCCACTGGAACAGTTTACCCTCACTGTCAAAAATGTATCCCTTATTTCCAGTCTGAATTTATCTGGCTTCAACTTCCAGCCATTGGATCGTATTACACTTTTCTCTGCTAGATTGAAGAGCCCATTATTAAATATTTGTTCCCCATGTTGGTACTTACAGACTGTAATCATGTCACCCCTTAACCTTCTTTTTGTCAAGCTAAGTAGACAGACTCCAAGAGCCCAGTCACTGTTTTCTAATCCTTTAGTAATTCTCATGGCTCTTCTCTGAACCCTCTCCAATTTATCAACATCCTCCTTGAATTGTGGGCCCCAGAACTGGGCACAGTATTTTAGCAGCAGTGCCAAATAGGGGTAAAATAACCTCTGTACTCCTACTCAAGATTCCCCTGTTCATGCGTCCTTGAATCACATTAGCTCTTTTGGCCACACTGTCACACTTTAGTTTTGAGCCTTTAGGCTTTACACTTTAAAACTTTACTCTGCCACTATAAGAGCTAGAAACAAACTTTATTTTTAAATGAAAGGGGAGATTCTCACGTGATAACATATTCCAGGAGCTGGGGATTTCAGAAAAACAAATATTCAAGATAAAATCCTGAGAGTTGGCAACAGTGGGATTAATTAGCTCCTATTAATTAGAAAAAGCAATTCTAGGCATTTGCTTTCACAGGTTTTTTTTAAATTTTTATTTGCTTCCCCTGCCCTTCAATAAAATGATTGCATTGTTTGCAGTTCTTTCTGTGAACATAAGAACTGCCATACTGCATCTGGCCAGTGGTCCATCTAGCTCAGTGTCCTGCCTCCAACCGTGGCCAGTACTAGAGCTTCAGGAACAGTGTACAGAACAGGGCAACTTTGAAGAGCTCCACCCCTATCTTCCCCTCCTGACTTCTGGCAGTCAGAGGTTTAGGGTTGTCCAAGTATGGGGTTCCATCCCTGACCATCTTGGCTAATAGCCATTGATGGACCTATTCTCCATGAACTTATCTGGTTCTTTTTCTGAAAACCGAGTTATACCTTTTGCCATTACAGCATCCCATGGCCAGGAGTTCCAGAGGATGATTGTGCGTTGTGTGAAAAGTACTTCCTCTTGTTTCTGTTATATCTGCTGCCTGTTAATATCATGGAGTGACCCCTGGTTTTTGTATTGTGTGGATGGGTAAATAGTACTTCACTGTCTTTCCACAACATTTGTGATTTTCTAGACATCTGTCATATCCGCCCTTAATCATCTCTTTTCTAAGCTGAATAGCTTTTTTAGACTTTTTAGAGTCTCTTCTTTTGGAAGCCGTTCCATATCCTTGATCATCTTTGTTGCCCTTCTCTGCCCCTTTTCCAGTTCCACTATATCCTTTTTGAGATAGAGCAACCAGATCTACAAGCAATACTTTAGGTTTGGGCATGCCATTGGTTTATATAGTGCCATTATCATATTTTCTGGCTCATTTTCTATCCCTTTGGTAACAGTTCTTAACATTCTGTTAGCTTTTTTTTAACTGCTGGTGCCCCTTGAGCTAGGTGGGTCTATTCAGGAGGGGATCAGCTAAATGGGATGAAAAGAGAACGGAAGCGGGTTGAGTGGGACAGAGCTGGGGAGAAGAGGGTAAGCCGGTCAGATGTGGAGTGAAGCTGATGTGAAGGTACCAGGAGAGAGGGGGAACAAGGAGAGGGTTGGTGCAAATGGCCAATCATCATAGGGCAGAGAAAGTCCAGTCAAAACTGTAGAAAGTTCTCTAGCTGACCTTAAACAAAAACTCAGTGGGAGACCCCAGGGGATGGTGATAACTTGAGACTTAATAAATAAATAAGAATTGGGGTGGTGGCTGGGTTAGTGTTGGCGGGCCCTCAACAAGTGGGTTTTCAGGAGGGATTTGAATGAAGGGAGGATGGGGTTGTGATTTTCAGAGTTTCTGAGCCCAGCATCTCTGAAAATCAGGTTCTACAGTCGAACCTGAGAGTTATGAACACCTCTGAAATGTTTGCAAATCTGAACAAAACATTGTGGTGGTTCTTTCAAAAGTTTACAACTGAACGTTGACTTAATACGGCTTTGAAACTTTACAATGCAGAAGAAAAATGCTGCTTTCCCTTTATTTTTTGTTAGTAGTTTACATTTAACCTAGTACAGTACTGTATTTGCTTTATTTTATTTTTTCTCTCTGCTGCTGTCTGATTGCATACTTCTGGTTCCAAATGAGGTGTGTGTGGTTGACTGGCCAGTTCGTAACTCTGGTGTTTGTAACTGGCATGCTGGGATGAGAAACGCTTTCAAGGCACAGGGTCTCTGGTCTAGCAGTGCACTTCCACGCATACTTCACTGTAAACATGTCTGACTAATGCCATTGATATCAGTGAGACCACACACTCAAAAGTTAGGCATGTGCTTAATTGTGGCATGTGCTCCTTGCTGAGTTGGGGATACAGGGTGGGTTGGATGACAGACAGACAGGAAATATTTGTTGTGGATGACTGAATAAGGTGCAGGAGTCTGTGCTTAAGTGACCAGAAATGAAACCCCGAAAACAACCCCAAGCAAAAACCCCCTCAAAACACACACAACCGCCGCCCCCCTGACACGGTAGGGAGGATTTTAGTAATTTTTTAATCAGTTCATACTGCCACTCGAAACCTATCATCCATGCATGCTTTAATAGTTGGCGGCTTTGAGGCTTAATTCTTGGTGGTTGGCTCACTTGAGACCTGGATTTAAATTCAGTGATAATTCCTTGCTCTGTGTACTGTCACACTTGGCTTGAAGTGCAAGTAGTAAGTAACCTTACTACGCACTTCACATCCCTCCCCTACCCCCGCTGGAATACAAGAGAAGTCCCACATGGTTCTAATTGGCACATGACTTGTCAAAGCCAGCTGATCTGAAGATTTCAGAATGCCTCCTGGAATTGCAGCGTTTTGGCAGTTTGTGCTATCATTGTTCTTTTTTTATTCCTGTGTATTAAGAGCATGTTAACAGCACTTAATAATAATAATAGGACTTCTTTCCAATTAAATTATTTTTTGGGGGGGGGTTGGTTTAACTTATGGCTGTATGCAGTGCCATGTGATAGATACATGTGCATATATATACAGAGATAAAGCTTGCGTACATATATTTCTTAGTTTTATAAAGTGCAAATTCTGGCAAGTCCAGATGGATGCTAACACGCTGCTACATACCGGCCTGCAGCTTTCTTTCTCTCTCCATTACCTGTTGAAGTCAATCAATATTGGATCAAGACCTTTCAGTGGGAATAAATGATTAATATTAGGAAAGGTTTTATAACTGAATTTTTTGGCGTGGTTTAAACACAGAAGTTGCTCTGGATTAACCTAAGACTTGTCTGCATTTGAAAGTTTTACCAGTTGTACTGGTATAACCCCTTATGTGGTTACTCTCTTTTCTGCTATAAGAATGGCTTTTCCCTCCCAGTTTAGCTTAAGCCCCTTTCTAAGAGACCAAAGCTAAACTGAAAAAGGCAGTCTTACACTGGAATAACAGTCTCTTCAGGGGGAGTTACACTGGTATAATTATAGTGGTTTAAATTCACTTCTTAGCTTATTCCACTTTGACTTTCCTGTGTAGACGACCCGTTAAATTGGCTTCTGAACCACTTTAGATGAGCTGGTGCAAGCACATATTTTGGCGGAAGAATGGCTGATTTAGGCTTGTTCTATACTTAACATTTCTACCAGCACAACTGTGGTCATGGTGGCAGAAAATCCACACCCGCATAGCAACACAGCTCTATCGGCAAACACTCCAGTATAGACACGGCTAGGTCGACAGGAGAATGCTCTGTCAATCTAGTTCCCATCACTCAGGGAATGTGGTGCTTCTGTACTCTCAGAAAAACCCCTTCCATTAGTGTAGACAGCATCAACACCGTGTGTGTGTGTGTGTGAGAGAGGTGTGGCTATGCCGGCTTAGTCTCTGTTATGTTAACATGGCCGTAGAATGAGAGGTCTGCCTTGGCCCTTAGCTGAAGCCTGTCAGATGATACATGCAGGACAGTGATTGAAATGTCCCAGGCATTATTATTATTTTTTTTAAGATAATGGTTAATTCATCCATAAATTAGCAGCCAGTTTGCTTGAGAGAGTTGATGAGACAAATCTCTTGGACTGTTCTGCTTGCAAGTGCAAATAGCTTTGTCCCTGAGGGGATTGCTAGAGATTTGGAGGTGGATTTTACTCCTCTCTTGGATTTATGTACGGGCAGTAATCTATGGAGTGAAAATTAAGGCATAAACTTTTCTAGTGGGTGACTTTATTGCCTTGAAATCCGGAAGAGAAAATAATTATTGTTAGCATTTCTTCAAAGCTTCACAAACATGAATCCGGAGGTAAGTATTATTATCTGCAAAAAGAAAAGGAGTACTTGTGGCACCTTAGAGACTAACCAATTTATTTGAGCATAAGCTTTCGTGAGTTACATGCTCAAATAAATTGGTTAGTCTCTAAGGTGCGACAAGTACTCCTTTTCTTTTTGAGAATACAGGCTAACACGGCTGTTACTCTGAATCCTGTTGTTATTATCTGCATTCTAACAACATGAAAGCTGAGACCCAGAGTCTGTTTCTACTTTGCACTTCTTTTGGAAATCTCTGCTGCAGCTGCACGTTGGCAGGACCTGTGGGATCACCAGTGTAGATAGTACACCCTGATTTTGCTGTTATCATGTGGCCGTGCTTGTAGCAGACCAGCGCTGGTGGAACTGCAGTAGTGAGGGACTTCCCAAAAGCAGGCTAGTGTAGACAAAGGCTGGTAGGTTAATGCCGCACAGCATTAGAATGTGGGTGTTCCTGGCTTCCAGAGCCTTGCTCAGAACACTAGGATCGAGAGAGTTTGTGAGTATGGATATACCAATAAAACTTTGAAGTGTAGACTGGGGCTAATGACAGTAACAAGGGTAAGTTGTTTTGTAACAAGAAAGTGAAAGTGAGCTGTGCTTCCTGTTTCAGCTGTGGTGGTTGTAACCTTTCACAAGCACTGCCCCCTTAAATGGCCACAAGCAGCACAAGGTTCAGTTAGTGTCCACAGAAGCACCCACGCTTAACCCTTTTACTAGTGCATCCTGGGAAATGTGGGTGGCTGCCCTGCCCTGCCTCAGCTAGGGATATATAGATCATGTGAAGGATGTCTGTGGGGCAGTGTGTGCTGCTGCACTGAGAGGTGGGAGGGAGTTGAGCTGACCAGAGGGATTACACAAACCTGGTAAGGGGGTCCTGTCCACACGGCCAAGAGCAAACCCAGTGTGCCGAACTGGTTTCAGGGAGACAATCAGGAGTTGATTTCAACCTCTGGCAGAGGCTAAACATTGCTTAGTGGGCCAGGGCTGCTGAGTTTTAACCATCATATGTGCAGGCAAAAAAACCCAACCTGTTGAGAGCCAGCCAGGCCACTCGCTGGTTACAAACTGGGTGGAAAGTTCTAGTGTAGACAGGGCCTTCAAGGTCCGGTTGTCCTATTTCTACAGCACCTGGCACACTGCGGTCCTGGTCCATGATTAGCGCTCTGAGGTGCTAAGGTAATAAAAATCACTGCTTAAAATAAATCTGAAGAGCTGAAAGAAATGCAGGCTGGGGTAGGGATTTCATAAGCTAGAATGGAGGATAAAAACAGGTTAACTACCATGCTCATCTCCGTGTATCCTGCCGCTAGCCCTGCACTTGCTGGTTTGCTTTCAGCGGTGTCACAATAAGCTTTTGCTGAATCTTGATGATGCTAAAATAAACAACGTGACCGATTTGCTTCTGAGACACACAGACATCAGTCAGACTTGCATCAAGGCTTTCTATTTACACCACCCTATTGCCCTGTAGAAACTGGTACAGACTCTTGGTCCATTCATTGCTCTTGTCTCAGGGACAAATACTGCTGCCCGTGCAAGGGGCATAGAAGGCACCAGAAGCAGCTGGAACCTGTGTGGTTTTGCTTTTTGTGTTGGCGAGTGTGAATGGTCAGAATGGTTTGTTCCAGGCATCCATATCCTCCTCCATATGCTGCAGAGCACAGCTCACTGGGGGCCCACTGCGCCTTGGCCTGGATGGTAATTTGGTGGAGTGGCTATGTCACTGGCCTCATGGCTGTGAAAGTCCCATCCAGTATTCTCTGTTTGGGGTTCAGTAGTCATGGAGTGACTGCAGTGCTGCTTTGTGACCCGTAGGGCAGGATTTCATGCCTGGCTGCTGATTTCCTTGGGCTGTGCACTGATTTAAGCGGTTAAAGGTATTGCCAGGAGGTGGAAGCTCTTCTTGAGAATGTCTGTGAGAACCCCTTCCTCCGGATCATTCACAGAGGTTTCCAAACAGCTGGCTGGCACTGGCTCTTCGGATGAAATCCTGGGCACAGTGAAGTCAATGGTAAAACTCTCAGCAGGGTCAGAATTGCATCCTTTGTTTCCAATGAAGAGAAACAGAAGGGAAGGGGGCAAAGAGGTGACTCGCAAAAGTGTAAAATGTGTCTCAAGCTGAAGAGAGCTACAAACCTAAGGTTACTTTCCTATGCTGGCTAAGGTTGCAGTTGTCCCTGGGATGCTGTGGCACTGTGAGTGGGTGAAGAGGTGTCCATAAGGCAGGGGTAGTCAATATTTTTTTTTTTTTTTTGGTCAAGGTATAGTCAAGGACCAGACTCTGGAGGAAATAATTAAAAAGAAGAGTAATGATGATCATAAGTAAATAAAAATATTTGGGGGTCTGTTCAAAAGCATCAGACTCCCCCGGCCATAAAGCAATCACTGTATTCGGGTGTTTTCTGCATAAAGAACATGTCAGAGAACATCCCCACCATAGAGACTGGGTGAGCCCGTAGATCTGAAATTGCTTTTAGTAACTGAAGTGAATGGGCCGAGGTTATTTTCCTGAGTGCATTACTGATTAAGTGGGATATGCTTTAAAACCTTTGTTTTCCTCAACTTAAAAGGCCACTGCTTATCTTTTCAGCTTGATCCTGGTCTGTTTCCCTGAATCAACTTTTCAGCCACGATGCACAGCCTTGCAGAAGCAAAGTGGAAGGCATGCATTGCTATCCACAGTTTTATGTAGGATCCACAAGGATCTCTGTGCATCAGAAATGCACGTCCTTGATCCTTTCCCAGTGTCTGGGCTTGGCAGCCGTATTTACACTAGAACATTTTGGGATTGCATTGCATTGCCTAGTGTGCTTGTGAAATAGGCCTTGCTTTGGTGCAGTGGAGAGGGGAGACTGTCAGGTTGCAACTCTTTATCAGCCAGCCATCCCCAGCACAAGTTCAAGCTGCAGGGGGCACTGGTGTTCGGTCTTGCACGGGTGATCTGAGGTACTTGATGGTTTTTAAGCTTAACCTTTGCCTGCATATACCAATTATTTATCATAGAATCATAGAATCGTAGAATATCAGGGTTGGAAGGGACCCCAGAAGGTCATCTAGTCCAACCCCCTGCTCAAAGCAGGACCAATTCCCAGTTAAATCATCCCAGCCAGGGCTTTGTCAAGCCTGACCTTAACCTCTAAGGAAGGAGATTCTACCACCTCCCTAGGTAACGCATTCCAGTGTTTCACCACCCTCTTAGTGAAAGTTTTTCCTAATATCCAATCTAAACCTCCCCCACTGCAACTTGAGACCATTACTCCTCGTTCTGTCATCTGCTACCATTGAGAACAGTCTAGAGCCATCCTCTTTGGAACCCCCTTTCAGGTAGTTGAAAGCAGCTATCAAATCCCCTCTCATTCTTCTCTTCTGCAGGCTAAACAATCCCAGCTCCCTCAGCCTCTCCTCATAACTCATGTGTTCCAGTCCCCTAATCATTTTTGTTGCCCTTCGCTGGACTCTCTCCAATTTATCCACATCCTTCTTGAAGTGTGGGGCCCAAAACTGGACATAGTACTCCAGATGAGGCCTCACCAATGTCGAATAGAGGGGAACGATCACGTCCCTCGATCTGCTCGCTATGCCCCTACTTATACATCCCAAAATGCCATTGGCCTTCTTGGCAACAAGGGCACACTGCTGACTCATATCCAGCTTCTCGTCCACTGTCACCCCTAGGTCCTTTTCCGCAGAATTGCTGCCTAGCCATTCGGTCCCTAGTCTGTAGCTGTGCATTGGGTTCTTCCGTCCTAAGTGCAGGACCCTGCACTTATCCTTATTGAACCTCATCAGATTCCTTTTGGCCCAATCCTCCAATTTGTCTAGGTCCTTCTGTATCCTATCCCTCCCCTCCAGCGTATCTACCACTCCTCCCAGTTTAGTATCATCCGCAAATTTGCTGACAGTGCAATCCACACCATCCTCCAGATCATTTATGAAGATATTGAATAAAACCGGCCCCAGGACCGACCCTTGGGGTACTCCACTTGATACCGGCTGCCAACTAGACATGGAGTCATTGATCACTACCCGTTGAGCCCGACAATCTAGCCAGCTTTCTACCCACCTTATAGTGCATTCATCCAGCCCATACTTCCTTAACTTGCTGACAAGAATACTGTGGGAGACCGTGTCAAAAGCTTTGCTAAAGTCAAGAAACAATACATCCACTGCTTTCCCTTCATCCACAGAACCAGTAATCTCATCATAAAAGGTGATTAGATTAGTCAGGCATGACCTTCCCTTGGTGAATCCATGCTGGCTGTTCCTGATCACTTTCCTCTCATGCAAGTGCTTCAGGATTGATTCTTTGAGGACCTGCTCCATGATTTTTCCGGGGACTGAGGTGAGGCTGACTGGCCTGTAGTTCCCAGGATCCTCCTTCTTCCCTTTTTTAAAGATTGGCACTACATTAGCCTTTTAGTTAGTTTCAAGTGTCCATCATTGCTCTGTGCATTTTGCTAACTCAGACCTGTGTAGGTATAATGGGTCTTGCTTTAGCACAACAGGCTAGACTAGATGACTTCTTGAAGTCGGATCCAGTCCTACATTTCTGTGATTCTATGGCTCCCTGCCCCAAAGAGTGTACAGGCTAGTTCAGACACACACACAGTGCATAGTAGCTCTGTCAGAATTGGAAGTGGTGCAAGAAACTAGCAATCAGGAAGCCTGCTCAGTATCACTTCAGGATGGTGCTCTCTAATTACCTAGCATGATATTTGTGTGTGTATGTATGGGAGTCAGAATTCTCTTTTGAGGGTCATACAACATTTTGATCACATAAATCATTTTTTCCCCTCCCTCTGTTGTGTACACCCTTCCAAGGCATAGCAGCACTCCTGTCTTGGATAGCATACAAAGACAGATAATGTTTACTATAGAATACTTCCCTTTAGCTCCATCAATGCTACAGTTTTATCCCTTATTAGGAAACTCTTTTAAAACTGTTTCTGCTAACACAGCTATGCCAGCTGGTGCCGATGGGGCATAGCCTTATTAAAATTTACTTTAAAAAATGTCCAAGACTACGTTAGTGCTTAGAATTTTATACTGTTTAGCACTTACGTAGCGCTCCTTTTTGTTGTTGTTGTTTTTTTTTGTTTGAATCTCTTCAAGGTTAAAAGAGTACTAGTTGTAAATCATATTTTTAAATAACAGATTTCCCTTATTTGGGTTACTAATTTCACCTTTCCATATTAAAACAAAAATAAATTTAGAAATCTAACTTGCTCTGCTAATGCAGATTGTCGTCTCTTACGTTGCAGCGTGGGCAATAAAAATATACTAGTCAGTTTTGCTCTTTGGTTCTCTTGTACTAACACAACATTGGCCAATAATAGATGTGTGTTCTCTGTGTGGTGCATGAGGTGGGGAATGGGGGAAGAGCCCTTTCTGGAGTAAAAAAATCAAATGTTTTTCTGTTGCACTGATATTCTGTCAAACTGCTTCGGTTTTTGCAAAATGTAAATCTGAGGCCTCAATCTACCTGGCTGACCCTTTCAGACTTGCTTCTCTCTGCCCTTTCCTGGCCTCAATTCAGAGAACAGCAGCTGACACATTAGAACCTATAAATAGAGCGCATGATAACTGTGCAGAATACTACACTGTGGGTTTGTCCCATTATAGCCACCAAGCCAGTCAGTGGTATAGCTGCATGGGTGCAAACCCTTAGTGTTTGTAAAGCCACTTTCATCTGCAGTCTGTACTGGTGCAGTTTACTTTTTTTTCAGGCGGGCAGGGGTAAGATGCACTGATACAAATTGCAACTTTGTCTACCCTATGGGCTTTCACACTGGTATGTAGCCCCCGACTACTCAAATCCTCACTGTAGACATGGCCTGAGAAACCATGGACCAAACTGTCTGTTGGTGTAGCTGCTGAAACCAATGCATTTGGGACTCTAACTGTAAATATTTAACAGATGAAACTCCCTTTCTCTTCTGTCCTCTCACTGAATTCCTTAACTAATTGGTAGTGACTGTCTTAACTTTGGTCCATGCAGTCATTAATCACCTGGACTCCCCTAGCCACACAGAATTCTGTGGCACTCTTAACTTTCCATTATCTTGTTTCTTGTGTGACTCACTTATATGTTGCCCTTGAAAGTTAGGTTTAGGTTGAAGGTTAGTTGTTGATATTCTAAAGCTGATATCGTCTACAGAGTTGTTTAGTTTACCATCTACCGCACTTCCTCCTGTACTTTTACACGAGCTTCACTGGTTCTTGCCATATGCAAGTATTGGATGGCCTTCATCAGCAAGGGGGGAAATGGTCTTGTGGTTAAGGCACTGGACTAGCACGTGGGAAACTTCCTGACTTTGCTGTACACTTCCTGTTTGATCTTGGGCACGTCATTTAGGGATGTGTATGCTGCAGCTGGGAATGAGGCTCCCCGCCCCAGTAGACAGACTCCTCTAGCTCACCTTGAGCTAGTGTGCTAAAAATAGCAGCATGGGCATTGTGGCTCTGGTGGAAACTCAGGCTAGCCAACCAAGATTGGACCCAGGGGGGTCGGGTGGGCTTGAGAGCCTGAGATGCCCCCTGATTCTCAGTGTCCAGACTCCTATTTCTAACATGCTAGTTCTAGCCAAGGTAGCGCAAGTCTCTCTACCCCGGCTGGGCGGCTCTCTCTAAACTGTAGACACACCCAGGCTCAGTGCAGTGAGGTGATGAGCATGACTGCTCCAGTTTAAAATTAAGAGTGTGACAGTCCCAGTGGCTTCAATCCAAGTGTTCATTTACTTAAACATGCTCTTAAGTGCTTTGCTGGAGCAGGGTCAGAGTGCTCAGGATTGGGTAGGATGGAGTCCTTCATCTCTCTCTACCTCAGACGATGCTTCCTACATCCCACCCTTTGTCTGTTTTGTCTAGTTTGGGTTGTAAACTTTGGGACTATCACTGTGTGTGCATGTACAGCACCTAGCACAATGAAGCTCTGATCTCATTTGGGGCCCCTGGGTGCTACTTAATACAGATAATTGTAGAGGAAGAAGAAAAATAATCCAGGCTGGTCCAAGTTGGGGTGTGTGTGTGTGTGTGTGTTTTCTTTTGCTGGGAGTTAAGGGATGAAAATGAGCAAAAGAAAATTAATCTTGACAGTGAGAACTTTTAGGTTAGTCTCCCAAAAGAAATGGTGCAAGCTGTTTCTTGAGAAATCTAAAATTGGACTTGAAGAACCACTGAAAAACTACTGCAAGGCAAAATGTAAGTCTCTTCACCTCTAATTTCTATGGTGACAGAGATTAGTATTTTTCCTGGGTCCACACGTTTTGCAGGAACTTAGATGGATAGCGAAAACTCTCAGCTAAAGGCTTTTAGACAGTAATTATCTTTTTTTTGGTAGAAGTTTAATTCTCCAGGCCTTTTCAGCATTGTATAGCTGTCACGGTCGATGAAGTTTGCTGTGTGTGTATGAAAAGGAATTTCATAGGATTCAAGACCATTCTGAAGCTCATTGAAGTGAATGACTCTCACTGACTTCCCTGGGCTTTGGATCAGGCTCTCTATTGGGAGGAAAAAAGTGTGTGCGTGTTTTTTTTTTTTTTTTTTTTTTTTTTAAAACTCGAGTTAGCTAACTCAAGGTAAAATCCTAGAGATGCCAAGGCAGTTTGTAGTCTTCACGTGAGTTAGCTGGTCCAGTTAGATTATGGTGGAGCCATTTAACTCGACCTGAAGCTCATGTGAAGACTACAAACTGCCTTGTCTGCACTGTACAGTGTTGTTGTAGCCATGTTTGTCCCAGGACATTAGACAGATATCAGAGATATTACCTCACCCATCTTGTCTTCACTAACCTTTTATCTTCTGTAAATTAACTCAAGTTAAGAATACACCTTTTTTTTCCCCTCTCATTGAGGATGTAGCATAAGCAGTGTTGTTTTGTGGTTTAATACAATCGAGAGCTTCTCTGTTCGGGACAGTGCTTATACCTCATCAGAGTCAATGGGATTTAAGCATGTGCATAATTTTAAGCATGCACTTTCCTGAATCCAAGCCTTAAAGAGAAGGCCTTGGAAGGATTATGTCATGGGTTTGCTTTTTGTACTTTCATTGACACTATTAACAAAACAAATGATTATCACTTTTTATTTGGCCCTGTGCTATTGAGGCGGTTTGTCTGAGCTTTCATTGCTCATTTGCTTGGACGTGGAAAAAGGGAGCCACCTTCCCACGCTGTTGAAGGAAGAAAAATAATCCTTGTCTTGTCAGCTGATCTTTGCTGCCTTTAATAAAGAGGAATAAAAAAGCACCCCGGTACAAAGAGTTGTCTGGGGTTTTCTTTCACACCTTGCTCTGCAGTAGCTCTCCGTTTTCAGCATCTGGATATTCACCTGTGTAACAGTTTTGGTGTCTAAAATCTTTTATCCACCATAAGGCTATGTCTACGCTAGAGACCTTATAGCAGCACTGCTGTACGAATGCAGCTGTGCTGTTGTAAGATCTCCCGTGTAGCCGCTGTATGCTGAGGGGAGAGAGCTCTCCTGCCGGCATAATTAAATCACTTCCAGCGAGTGGTGGTCTAAACCGGCTCTTCTGTCGGTGCAACTTATGTTGGGCAAAGGTGTGTTTTTTTTCACTAAGTTTTACTGACAAAAGTGCTAGTGTAGACATAGCTTTACTCTCTGTCAAATTGCTGAGGTTTGACAGGAATAGAAGAAGCCCAGAGTGTGAGACCCGTGCCCGCACTGAATAGTACCTTTATTCAATGACTAGGCCCATGCAATAAGGTGTTACGTCATAGAAGCAAAGGTATGGGATTCTGGCCTGAAATACGCTTTTGTTAGCCGAGGATTGGGAGGAGAAAGAGGGGCATAACCCAGATATAGTTGATGTGGGTAAGCTATGTTTCAGTGAATTTATTTTCCTAACTGTTCCTCTTCTCTGCAGTTCCTTTGCCAAAACTTTCCTGCCATGTACTGGTGTGTAATCTGTGTGTAGACTTTTTCTCCTGAAGTGTGAAGGCATGTAAGCTCAGTTAACTATCTACTTTCAAGCATCTATATCCTCTCCGTTCCTTGTTGCTCTGATGCCTTTCCCAGGGCAGGCAAACTTTCCCTTTTCTTTTTAAATGGAAGGAGGAAAAACAAAAAACAGGGCTTTTTAAAGGATCTGACAAGTAGATGGGAAGTTGTTTCAGCCCATATCACCTGCGTCTGGTAAAGCATCTTGAACTGTTAGCTCTTCAGAGCAAATTGTGGTGATCTTGTTAAGCTTTGTGAATCCAATAATTCTTTCTTGGCATACAAGTGTTTAGATTATACAGTATTTATAAAAGGCTCTTAGTAACATGCAAAGGTCAGTTGAAAGATACAAACTGGTGTGGGTATAAGTTTTATTTGGAATGTGTAGTAAATCCAGTGTGGACGGAATGATTGCTTTTCCCTCTCCCGTCTGTGTATCCCATGTAACAGTCTGTTTCTTTCTTTCTTTCTCTCAAGGTCCCAGGCCCGATCTCTTGACCAGTTTGGAATAAGCAATGGACCAGCGCAGCAACTTGTTCCCTCCAAAACATTCAAGGATTTCCAGGACCACAGGATTTACAGAACCACTGAAATCTCTGGAGAATGTCAGCTGTGGATGAACCTGATGGGGAAAAATAAATGTAGCCATTCTGCCGGCCCCTGCCATCCCTGGTTTTTCTTTTGTTACTGAAGGTGAATTGGGAAGGAAACTCCTCTGTTCTCTGAGGATATGTCATCGATGGTTTGCCATCTTTACTGGAATTGCTTCAGTTACTAGTTTCACAAAGAGGAGAAACAATGCCTGTTCCATCAGTGGAGATGTTTATTTTTCACAGCAGTTCAAGTGCAGCATCTCTGTGTTTAGCAGGTATGTGTGTGGTTTCCTAATTCATACGCCAGTTAGCTTTCCTGATGTTTGAGGAGTAAATCATTTGCCTTTTCTCCCACCCCTTAAAGATGAAAGACCGTTTCTAGTTGCTTGACACCATATTTGAAGATTGGATTACCTTTTTAAAGGAGGTAGCAAATATCCTGAAACAGATGTGTGAGCTTGTCTTTTTTGCTTCTGATAACACATGTATTGGCATTAATAATCTTGCACTCTTGGAAGGTGTCTTGTATCCTGAAGGGTTCCAAAATGTTTTGCAAGAAATTTCCATTATCCATCGCTGAAGTGCAGACACCTCGGAGGTGGAACGTGGCAGCACGCTGCAGCACTAAGAGCAGGTTACTGCCAAGTGTCCTTTTTCTCGTAATTGTCAGCCCATTCCTAAATTGCCAAAGGCCACCTCGCTTGGCTTAATGGGAACAGTTTGTAAATGCTTGCAAGCTCATCTGACAGCTGGTGCTTATGGCAGAGCCTTTAGGAATCCATGGAATTTTAGCATCCCCAATGTTGTTAACATCCCCATCCCCCCCAGCCACACACCCCTCAAATTCTGCAGAAAACATTTCCCACTGTTCTCCTTGCAAGAATATCCTTTTCACTGTAACTGATGTGAGGCTGGTTAATGTGCATACAGACAAACTGAAGCAGTAGCTCTGAGGAGTGCAACCTGCTCCCATTCATCTTCATGGAATGATAACCTTAAAGCTTGATGCCATTTTTGTTAGGAAGGTTGCAACAAATCCAGTGTCTTACCCTGCTCCCCACCCAGGCTCTAATTGCTGAGTTCCAGAAACCGTCTGTAGTCACAGTTGTAAGTCAGGAAATGGGTGAATCTCGAAAGGTTTAAAGGGAAGTCATGGAAATGTTAAATCCAGTGTGTATATATACATTGTAGACAATGTGTATATATAAATGGATGCGTGTGTGTATATACACAAAATATTTTATAGAAGGTGTGTGATGTACTGTTAAGTGTGTTTGTGCATGCGTGCACTTGTATATAGAGTTCAGAAGTTTAATTAAACACTGAGAAGTTTGGATGCTTATCCTGATCCTTGAGTCTGAGAAAGGGCTGATGCAACTCCCATCCACCACTAATTAATTCCTCCTTGTGAATCCAAGTCATCCTATTATTCAGTACATTATAACATGGAATAGACGCACACACTGTCTGAATCTGTGTATTAAATTTGTTCATTTCATTTCAAAGGAGATGATTTGAGTATTTAATCCAATCTGTCTTCTCTTCATTTAAACACATTTTAACAGAAGAATAGCATCTTATCTATAAAACTAGAACACTACTTATCTATAAAAAGGGGCTAATTTTAAATTTTTAAATGACAATTATTCCCATTAAAATACAGAAGTAGATAAATCAATAGTTCTACTGATAAAATTACTGATTTTCCATTTTTATAGATAACTGCATTGAACTTTGATACTTTTATTTTAAATGTCAGTTTTTTTAAACACTGGATTATGCTGTTGATCCCTGCAAGTGCTGTTTTTCTATGAATATCAGTGTTTTGATAATTGCCACTAGAATTTATTTTTTAAATCTATCTATTCAGCATATTTTAATGAATAGGAATATTTTGGTAAGAATCTGAAAACACACACACACACAAGCATTTGATTAATCTGGCCTCGGACTCCTTTGATTTAATAACAAGAGGCATTAAAAGAATGACACTGAAAAGGTGTAGTTAGAAATTTATTCTGCATTCCCACAGGCATTTTGTGAAGCATTAAAGAAGTCTAAGGTTTCATCTTCTTGCTTGGTAAGCACAATTACATCAGATTAAAAGCAGGGAGTGGCAGGGAACTGTGTGTTTGTTCGTGTATGAACCTATCAGTCAACTAATTCCTGAATTTAAATGTGTTCTGTAGCTCAAACCAGAAAAAGGCGAACAAGGATCTGGAATAGAAGAGATTTTATTAATTAAAAGGAAATAAAACCAAGTGCTTGGTACCAGCTGAGTGCTTTGTGTAATAAATGCAGCAATAGATAGCAGTTGGGTTTTTCTCTGCTTATATCACAAATGGCCATGTTGTAGGTCATTTTTGTAGATTTAGTGAAGGTCAGGAGCCCATATCAAGGAGAGAGATTGTGCATAAGGTTGATGTTATAGTCGCAGGTTCCTCTGAAAAGGAACATCTGTCACATAGCAGAGAAGACAGGTTAGCTGTGCAACAAAGACTTATTGAGATCCAAAAGGAGATAATGCCAAGGACTGGCAGAGTGCGTAGGATGCATTGGTAGTCATCAGAAGATTTGATGTCACCAGGAAAAGGTCATTCCTGGAGCAGAAACTGTACACAGTGCTTTCTTACCCTTAGCGCTCCTCTAAGGGGCAGTGAAGTGGCAGCTGAAAGGATGATTGGCTGATTAGACCTCTCTACACCTGCCCACTTAGCATTTGGCTCAAGCCTGATGAAGTGGGTTACTGTTTGTTCTCACCTGGTACCATGCTGTCTAACTCAGATAACTAACATAGATGCGATGCCACCTCTGTGTATTTTAAGGCAGCATTGCTGATTAAAAGAAGACTGGGACTCAGGAGATCTAGGTTCTGTTGCTGAATCTGCTACTGACTCATTGTGTGACACTGGTCAAGTCACTTAATCTTCCTCGACCTTACATGTCTCCATTTGCAGAATGAGGGTGATGTTTTATGATTAATGTATATAAGCCCCTTCCCCCCCCCTTCCGCTTTTTTATTCTTCTGCAGCACCAGAGATGGGTGAAACCAATTAGAAACTGCCCAGATTCTCCTACTTTCACCATGCAGAACTCTGACTTTTACTTAGGTTTGACTTGAAACTATAATTTGGCTCAAAGTTTGTAAACTTGTTCAGTGGAGCTGGGGACATGTTCTTGGCCCTGATCTACTTTATGCCACTTAGGCTGTGGTGCAAAGGGAGGAGAGATTGTCTGCTTCCCAACCCTTTGGTAGGGATTCTTCATCATGAGGGAGCCTTCAGCGGGTATAGCGCTGGCATAGCCAGAGCCTGCACTACCCTCCTGAACCTGCTGATTCGGGGGGCGGGGTTCAGGAATAGGGAGGAGAAGTGGCCAGAATGTGCTGAGCGCCTGTTATGCTCCGTAAGCTGGTGAACTGAATCCCTTGGGAACCACGTTAGAGCATCTGTCACTTTTATGTCAAAGCCAGAGGCTGGCTCCTCAGTGACCCCCTCCTTTTCATGCTCTTCTCTGGTTCCTGCTGCCAAGTGCTGAATTAGTACCCAAATCCAAGTGGGTTCTGTTGTGAATATTTTGCTCTGGCCTGGGTGCCAGCACCTCATGAGCTTCTGCCCCGTTTCAAAGGCCGAGAGTGCAAATTCGTCCGAAGTATTGGTGTTCGGTGGTTCTCTCGCATGAAAAGAGAACACAACCTTCCCTCGAGTAACAGTGTTTCACAAACAGAATTCATAAAAGCCTGAGAAGTTGCTATGAATGAAAGTGGACACTGGTGGCGTGAGCTTTTTTCCCCACCTAAATGGTTTAAACACTTTATTATTAATATCTGAAATCTTTCCTTTTTTGCCGTGAGGTATTTGATAGAGAGATTCCAAAACAATTCTGTACTCCTCATTGTACAGCATCAGAGGTGAGAAAAAGTCCTTTAATAATATACAGCAGTGGAATTGGACAGGCTATTTTCACGGCTTTCTCTCGATTTGTAAGGAGGAGCTGTTCTGATGGAGGAATAAGATTGCCTACAGTGCAACCAAGGAAGGACCTAATTAGAGCCCTGGTTACTCACCTCTGGAAAGCTTAGGTTACAAGTGGAAATATAACTTCATTGGGCTCATCCTCACCCCTACTGTATAACATCATAAAAGACACCCCTGTGATTGAATGCTTTGGGAAATGTATTGAGCGTCTTCTCTTGTTTAGAGAGTCAAACTCGGTTTAATTATTGGTTGCATACATATGTGTCTGTCTGTCTTTGATGTACTATGGGGCTGTTGGTGATGGCTCCATAGTTAAAGTGTTGAGTTTTGCACTTAATGGGCCTGATTCTCAGTTACTCTGTTTCTGCAGTTGGGGCCACTTTTGTACTGCTCTTGTTCCGAGGCTGAGCAGGGATTGCCTGTCCGCTGGTGTAGGTTAGACCACGCTCAGTCCTCAGGAAGAGGAGATGGATGTGGCTTTTATTAAACTGACAAAATCATCCAAAGCACAGGACCTGGTGGTGATGGGGGACCTCAGCTACCCAGACATCTGTTGGGAAATAACACAGTGGGGCACAGATTATCCAACAAGTTCTTGGAATGTATTGGAGACAATTTTTTATTTCAGAAGGTGGAGAAAGCCACTAGGGTGGGGGCTGTTCTAGATTTGATTTTGACAAATTGGGAAGAACTGGTTGAGAATTGGAAAGTGGAAGGCAGCTTAGGTGAAAGTGATCATGAAATGGAAAGAGTTCATGATTCTAAGGAAAGGTAGGAGGGAAAACACCCAGCACATTGAAGATAATGGATTTCAAGAAGGCAGACTTTAGCAAACTCAGGGAGCTTGCATGGGAAGCAAGTCTAAGGGGAAAACAGTTCAAGAGAGTTGGCCGTTTTTCAAAGAGACATTATTAAGGGCAAAAGAACAAACTGTCCCTCTGTGTAGGAAAGATGGGAAGTATAACAAGAGACCACTCTAGCTTAAGCAGGAGATCTTCAATTATGTGAAACTTAAAGAAGAGTCCCACAAAAAAGTGGAAACCTACATCCAATTACAAAGGATGGCAGAAGTACTAAATGGCGTTTTTGTCTTTTTTTCACCAAAAAGGTTAGTAGTGATTGGACATCTAACAGTAAATGCCAGTGAAAATAAGGCAGGATCAGAGGCTAATATAGGGAAAGAACAAGTTAAAAATTATTTACACAAGTTACCAGGGCCTGATGAAATACATCCTAGAATACTCAAGGAGCTGACTCAGGAAATGTCTAAGCCATTAGTGATCATCTTAGAAAACTCATGGAAGATGGGTGAGATTCCAGAGGACTGGGAAAGGAGAAATATAGTGCTCATCTACAAAAAGGGAAATAAGGACAATCCGGAGAATTACAGAATAGTCAGTAGAACTTCAGTACCTGGAAAGATAATAGGGCAAAGTTAAGCAATCAGTTTGCAAACACCTAGAAGATAACGTGATAAATGACAGTCAGCACGGATTTGTCAAGAATAAATTGTGTCAAACAAACCAAATAGCTTTCTTTGACAGGGTAACAGGCCTTGTGGATGGGGGGAAGTGGTATATCTTGACATTAGTAAGGCTTTTGATATTGTCTCTCATGACCTTCTCATAAACAAACTAGGGAAATACAACCTAGGTGGAGCTACTTTAAGGTGGATGCATAACTGGTTGGAAAACCATTCCCAGAGAGTAGTCATCGGTTGTTCACAGTCAAGCTGGAAGGGCATGTTGAGTGGGGTCCCACAGGGATCAATATTGGGTCTGGTTCTGTTCAACATCTTCAGTGCTTTAGATAATGGCATAGAGCAGGAATGGCCAAACTTATTGACCCTCCGAGACGCATACGACAATCTTCAAAAGTTTGAGAGCTGGGGTGTGCCTGCCGGGGTTTGTGTCTTCAGCACTGCTCCCACTGAAGCCCAAGCAGGCACCTCTCATGGGGTGAAGCCCCAAGATCCTCCTCCCTGCTGGGCAGAAACCCCTAGCTTCTCCTCCCTTCTCCCCCCTCCCTGCAGGGCAGAAGACCTGAGCTCCCCTAACAGTCTGGTAGGCGAAGAATGGCGGGTGGGAGTGGGGGGAATGCGGGGGTTCTAAGAACTGCGATTTAACTGTAAAAGAGCTGTGGCCTGCTGGCATAGAGGGTACACTTATAAAGTTTGAGGACAATACCAAGGTGGGAGAGGTTGCAAGTGCTTTGTAGGATAGAATGAAAATTCTAGATGATCTGGACAAACTGGAGAAATGGTCTGAAGTAAATGGGATGAAGTTCAATGAGGACAAATGCAAAGTACTCCACTTAGGAAAGAACAGACAGTTGCAGACATGCAAAATGGGAAATGACTGCCTAGGAAGGAATACCGCAGAAAGGGATCTGAGGGTCTTAGTGGATCACAAACTAAATATGAGTCAACAGTGTAACATTGCTGCAAAAAATGTGAACATCATTTTGGGATGTATTAGCAAAACATGAGAAGTAATTCTTCTGCTCTACTCCAATCTGTTTAGGCCTCAACTGGAGTATTGTGTCCAGTTCTGGGTGCCACATTTCATGAAAGATGTGGACAAATTGGAGACAGTCCAGAGAAGAGCAACAAAAATGATTAAATGTCTAGAAAACATGACCTATGAGGGAAGATTGAAAAAAGTGGGTTTGTTTAGTCTGGAAAAGAAGACTGAGGGGGGACATAACAGTTTTCAAGTACATAAAAGGAGGAGGGAGAAAAATTGTTCTTGTTAACCTGTGAGGATAGGACAAGAAGCAATGGGCTTAAATTGCAGCAAGGGAGGTTTAGGTTGGACATTAGGAAAAACTTCCTAAGTGTCAGGGTGGTTAAGCACTGGAACAAATTGCTCAGAGAGATTGTGGAATCTCCATCACTAGAGATTTTTAAGAGCAGATTAGACTATGTCAAGGATGGTCTAGGTAATATAGTCCTGCCACGAGTGCAGGAGACTGGACTAGAGGACCTCTCATATGATTCCCATAGGCTCTGGGAAGCAGAGAATAGCTGCAGCACAGTGTTGTCTGGCCACGCCTCTGGTCTGATCCCAATGCCAGGGGTTGGGAACTGGGTGACCTCGACCTCTTTTACCAGCTGTACACTGGCCTTTGCTACCCTGTGCGCCGAGTCAGTGCTGTCCCTTTAAGGCTCCTTTATGCTCTGAGAGCAGCATAAAGGGGCCTTAGCGCTTCTGAGAATCAAGCGTGCTGTGTGTGTACGCACGCACGTGTGTGTGCCTGTAAAATGAGCTAGTCAACATTCGAGCCTAACCCCCACCAAAAATAAAATTTAAATATTTAACGAAAACTTGTTTTGTCTTAAAAAAACAAACAAACAAAAACCCAAAATTCAGAAAACTTGGATCAGCTGTAATGAGTATGTGCTTTTAATAGAGATTGAGCAGTGCAGTGATACTCAGACCTCAGTGATCAACATTACCCAAAAGAGCTGTGGTGGTGTGAATTTGTTGTTTCCGTTACTATAGTGCTGTATATTCAATCACATAGCGTTTTAATATCATGTGCTGCAAAGAGCCGCAGGAAACACATTGAGGAGCTGCTTGCAGCTTGTGAGCCTCAGTCTGAGTATGGCTGTCCTAGTATGCGAGTAATTACTATCACCTTGGTCAGTCCTGGGGATTGAACGGGGGACCACCAAATATGACAACACGAGTAAGCTTGAGCAAAAAGACAAATTAAGCCTTGTCTATATTTAAAATAGTATATAGCTGTAATAGCAAACTTCCCTAGTGTAGACAGAATTTATACCGGAAAAACGTCCTTTTTGCTGGTATAGCTTGTGTCTGTTCCTTGAACAAAATATGCTACATGAAACTTTGTCAATGCAACTGTGTCTACACTAGGATTTTTGCCAGCATAGCTGTGTCAGTAAAAAACAAAACACAACAAAAAAAACCCAACCAACAACAACAAAGAAAAGAACAACTCACCACCCTACCCTTTACCAACTTAACTGTACTGGCAAAACTTGTTTAGGTGTAGACCAAGCCTATGCCCAGGTGTGTGCTAAAAAGTTAGGTTGAATGAGTGGTGGTGATGCTCAGTGGCATGAAAAATCCACATCCCTGAGTGCCAGAGTGCTAAACTGACCTAACCTGGTGTAGACAGTGCTAGATCAATGGAAGAATTCTCCTCTCGAGCTAGCTATCGCCTCTAAGGGAGGTAGGTTAACTGCAGGGACAGGAGAACCCCTCCCATCATCGTAATGTCTACTCTGAAGCAGGACAGAAGTGCTGCAGCTGTGGTACTGCAGGGTTTACAGTGAATACATAGCCTCTGTCTCCGAGCTGAGAGATGTAGAAGAGCCATATCCTCTGTAGATTTGGCACAGAGGGGGAAGCCTTGCAAACACTGAGCAGTGGGTTACATGTGTGCTTTCCCTGCTTTAAATCTTTCTGTATCAGTGCTCCGTACCTCCTATTGATTTGTTACAAGTTATTAATGCAAACAGGTTCAGCTCTTCTTCGAGTGATGGCTCATGTGTATTCCACAATAGGTGTGCATGCTCGCCACGTGCACCGGTGCCGGAAGTTTTTCTCCTAGCAGTACCCGTGGTGGGGGGCGTCCACCGTGGTGCCTGCCTGGTGTGGTATAAGGAGAGCAGCACGCTGCCCCGACCCTCAGGTCCTTCTTGCCGCCAGTGAAGGTGCGTCGGAACTGCGCTGCTCCAGCTTTGCTGTAGCTCGTCCCCAGAACTGTTTGTTTGTTCAGCGTTCGTACCTGTAGTTAGTTAGCTATTTAGTTAGTTTAGTGAGTCAGTGAGCCCGGGCCGGGGCATGCCCTGCGCCCCGTGGTTTGTCGTGCAGCTCTTGTAGGTGTTCTGTGCCAAGAAGTGACCCGCATGCAGACTGTTTGCGCTGCTTGGGAGAAACCCATATCAGCAAAAGGTGCAAGATTTGCAAGTTGTGTAAGCCTTGGACCAAAAGAGAAAGAGACATTAGGCTCCGGGCCATCCTGATGGAGTTGATAGTGACCCTACCCCGGCACACCGCTCCAAATTGGTACCCGGCACCGCAGCATTGGTATGCGGCGACCCTCTGGTGCCATCGGCACCACTTCCCGTCCACGGGCATGCCAAGAGGGCCAGAAAGACTCCCTCTTCGCAGTGGCACCGAGGGAAGTCTGGGACAAAGGCTAGGTCCATGTCGGGCAGTCCTCAATCCCCATCAAGCCCCAGGCCTCCGACTCAAATTGAGTGGAGTAGTCTGTCCCCTTTAGAACTGGCCTTTCCGGATGCTGTCCATGCCTGAAGCCCTCCAGGCGGCCTGGATGTCCATGTCGGTGCCCTGGGATCTCCGCAGTTGCCTCCTGCCCGGTACCGGTCTCGGTCGAGGGAATGTTCCTGACGCTGATCACCGCCCAGTGATCGCTCCGGGCAGAGTCCAGGTGGATTGCCCTTGATACCGACCACTGTCTGTCTGGGTTCCGTCCAGCTGGGACTCATAGCACTGCTTGTCCTCAAGGAGCGAATATCAGCGGGACTATGGCGGACGTCGCCATCGATCCTCGTCTCGGAGAGGGTACTGCAGTCGATCATGCCACGGTCATCGACGCCATTCCCACTTGGACTCCAGCTCAAAGTCTCTGCCAAGACATCGCAGCCCCGGGTGTCGATCACTGGCGTTTTGCTGTCGCGGGTAGACCCGTCGAGGCTGTTCGCGGAGCAGCTGTTACCGTTGGTACCGGTGCTCCACATCCAGATCGTGGTTCCATGGCCATTGTAGATCCCGGCACTGCCACTCCTCCCTGTCCAGAGACAGCAGCAGATCTTACGCCAGCCCGGTCTCCATTCGTAGCCGTCCTTTGATGGGCCAGGCCAGCCAACCCGAACAGCTGGCCCCACTGGTGCCACAGCAGGTGTAGTGGTACCGAGCGTCGTGGCAGGCCCGATGGTACCAGTGGGCACTGTGGCCTCTGGAGCACCGTGGGAGCTTGCTCGGTGGCCGGAGCTTTGGAGGCACCGTTGGCCCCCCTCTCCAGACACCTGAGAAGGAGGTGGTGGGATGTGTGTCCTCGGCACCGTGCCTGGAGTCCGAGCAGGTGGTGGACCCTCCGATGCCAGCAGACACCCGGAGTACCGCACCAGCCTCTTCGCCCGCCTGGAGGAGGTGATTGTGGCCCCACCCCACTCTGTCCCACAGGAGGGCTTCGGGGACACCAAGAACTCTCAAAGAGGGTGGTAGCAAGCCTCCACCTCCAGCAGAGGAGATGGAGGAGCCCTCAGACTCCCTGTTTAATGTGTTGTCCCCATTGGCACCAGGTAGGGTGGCCTTTCCCCTCCATGAAGGGGTGGCTAAGATTTCAAATGCCCTGTGGCAAACACCGGCCTCGTTGGCCCCCATCTCTAAAAAGGTGGAATGCAAGTACTTTGTACCTGCTAAGGGGCATGAATACTTGTATACCCACCCAGTGGTCAACTCCCTGGTGGTCGAGTGGATCAACCACAGAGAACGGCACGGTCAGCTAGCCCCGACCCCAAAGAACAAAGACTCTCAGAGACAGGACTTTTTTTTTTGGAAGGAAAGTTTTATTTATCTTCGAGCTTCCAGTTACGAGTGGCAAACAATCAGGCTCTCTTGGGCCGGTACACATTCAATATGTGGGGCTCGCTGTCGAAGTTTGAGGACTCCCTCCAGGAGAGCGATAGGAAGGAGTTCAAGGTGCTAGTGGAGGAAGGGGCAGTGGCCGCTAGGGCATCCCTGCAGGCAGCCTGGGATGCTGCGGACACAGCCACACGATCAGTGGCCTCCGCGGCGTCCATGAGACGGGCGTCATGAATCCTGCTCTCTGGGCTGTCCAGCGAGGCGCAGTCTTCCATGCAGGATCTACTGTTTGCTGGAAAAGCTCTGTTTGCGGAGGAAACAGCTACAGGGTTGCATGGCATGAAAGACTCCTGCACGACTCTCCAGACCCTGGGTCTCTATGTCCCCGCTCCGGCAAAGCCTAAGTTGAAGCCACAGCAGACTCCCGCCGAGGCCTCCCATAAGAAGCAGTGGGACTGTGAGAGATGCCCTGAGAGGCAGTTTTGGCCTGCCCCCCAGCCTGGGTCCTCCAAGGGCAAGCAGGCGGGGAAAAGGTGTTTTTGACGGGAAGCTCGGGGGCACCCAACCAGTCTTCATCAGGGATCCACCCCTCAATAAAGCTTTCCTTCCTCAACCGGTTGTGCGCTTTCCTCCTGGAATGCGGCTAACTTTGGCCCGATGGGTCCTTAGCACCATCTCCCAGGGTTACAGCCTCCAGGTTACTTTCTCCTGGCCCAACCACCCCCTGCCCCCATCCCCCCTCGCATGAAGCTCTGCTCGAGCAGGAGGTAGGGCAGCTCCTAGGTCTAGGAGCGATAGAGGCGGTGCCCGAGGAGTTCATGGGCAAGGGGTATTACTCCCGTTATTTCCTTATCCCAAAGGCCAAAGGAGGGCTCAGGCCCATCCTGGACCTCCGAGGTCTGTACCAGTACATGGTGAAGCTTAAGTTCCACATGGTCTCTCTGGCCTCCATCATCCCCTCCCTGGATCCTAGGGACTGGTACGCTGCCCTCGATCTACAGGCTGCGTACTTCCACATCCCCATATTCGAGGGGCACAGGTGCTTCCTCCATTTCGTGATGGGACAGAATCACTACCAATTCACGGTCCTCCCGTTTGGTCTGTCCACTGCCCCCAAGGTGTTTACAAAATGCATGTTGGTGGTAGCAGCCTACCTCAGACAGCGAGGGGTCCAGATATTTCCCTATCTGGAAGATTGGCTTGTCAAGGGCACCTTCCAGTTGCCAGTAAGGGACCACGTGGTGCTCCTCCTGTCCACGTGCACTGCCTTGGGCCTGTTGTAAACAACACCAAGTCCACGTTAGTCCTGGTCCAATGCATAGAGTTTACTGGGGCGCTCCTGGACGCAGTGTCAGCCAGGGCCTCTCTCCCGCCAAACAGAAAGGTCTCATCGACTCAGTCACAAGGTTCCTGGTGACAACAGCCAGGGTTTGTCTACAACTCTTGGGTCACATGTCAGTGTGCACGTACGTGGTCTGTTACGCCAGACTCAGGATGAGGCCCCTCCAGCTCTGGTTGGCCTCGAAGTTCTCCCAGGCCACAGACAGGATGGACAAGGTCCTCACCGTGCTGGACTCTTTGATCACCTCCTACGGTGGTGGTCCGCCCCAAACAACATGCTTCAAGGGGTCCCGTTCAGGGACAGGGCCCTGTTGTTGGAGCTGGTGTCCAGTGTGTTGGACCTGGGTTGGGGGGCCCATGTGGGGAACTTTCAGACCCAAGGCCTGTGGTTGGCTCAAGACCTGACCTAACACATAAATGTCAAGGAGGTCAGGGCGCTGCGGTTGGCGTGTATGGCCTTCCGCTCACACCTGGAGGGCAAGGTAGTCGGGGTCCTCACGGACAACATGGCCTCAATGTTCTATACCAACAGGCAAGGTGGGGCCTGATCCTCTGCTGCGAAGCCCTCAGGCTGTGGGACTTCTGTATGGTCCATGACATCGACCTGAAGGCCTTCTACCTACTGGGCGCCCAGAACGAGAAAGCGGATTGCTTGAGCAGGGACTGTTCCTCGCAATGTGAGTGGTCCCTCCACCCGGAAGTGGCTCACGGGCTCTTCTGAAGGTGGAGAACTCTCTAGGTGGACCTGTTCATGACTTGGCAGAACCGGCGATGCCCCCGGTTCTGATCCAGGGGGGCCTGGGGAGGGGCACTATCTTCGATGCCTTTCTCCTGTTCTGGTCAGGCCGGCTTCTCTACGCCTTTCCCCCCTTTCCTCTAATCAGCCCGGTCCTGGAGAAAATAAAGACTGACAAGGCCCGGGTCCTCCTGATTGTCCCGGCGTGGCCCAGGCAGCATTGTTATGGGACCCTCACGGGCCTGGCGGTAGCTCCTCCGTGGCCGTTGCCACTCTGCCCGGACCTGCTCTCTCAGGACCAGGGCCACCACCTCCACCCCAACCTGGCGGCTCTTCACCTCGCGGCGTGGCTGTTCAGTGGTTGGGTGGAGAGGAAAAGGCATGCTCAGAGCAGGTTCAGCACGGCCTCCTCGAAAGTAGATGGCCCTCCACTCACTGCACTTATTTGGTAAAGTGGTCCCAGTTTTCTAGGTCGGCCGTGGACCAGGGTGTCTCCCCGCTGACCACCCCGATCCAGCTTATCCTTGATTACCTCCTCCACCTGAGGGCCCAGGACCTGGTGCCCTCGTCAGCCAAGGTGCACGTGGCAGTCATTTCGGCCTTCCATCTGCCTGTGCAAGGGCACATGGTATTTTCCCATGCTATGACTGGCCAGTTCCTTATGGATTTGGACCGTCTTTTTTTCTGTATTCTAGACCTCCGGTCCTGCAGTGGGACCTAAACCTGGTGTTGGGTCGTCTTGAGGCCCCTGTTTGAACCACTGGCCACGAGCTCCTGGTCTCACCTCTCATGGAAGGTGGCTTTCCTGGTTGCAATCACGTAGGCCAGGCGAGTCTCAGAGCCCAGGGCCCTGACCTCCGAGCCACCGTACATGGTCTTTCATAAAGACAAGGTCCAGATCCGCCCACACCCCACGTTCCTCCCGAATGTGGTCTCCGCCTACCACATGGGTCAGGGTATTTTTCTACCGAAGCCTCCATGCGCCCAGTGAGGAGTGCCGTCTCCACACGCTCAATGTGTGCAGGCTCTGGCTTTCTATCTCGAGTGGACCAGGCCGTTCAGAAAATCCTCACAACTGTTTGTCGCCTTGGCTGAGCGCACGAGGGGCCAGCCAATGTCCACTCAGTGGCTTTCCAACTGGATCACTTCATGCATCCGTTCCTGTTATGAGCTGGCGGGTGTCCCCCCGCCACCCACTGTGAGGGCACACTAGACTTGGGCGCAGGCCTCGTTGGCTGCCTTCGTGGCCCACGTCCCCATCCAGGACAGTTGTAGGGCTGCTACGTGGTCTTCGGTTCACACGTTCACCTCGCACTATGCGATCATCCCCCAAACCAGGGATGATGCTGGGTTTGGCAGGGCTGTCCTCCGTCCTGGGAACTTGTGAACTCCTACCCACCTTCAACAGCTGTAGCTTGGAATCGCCTATTGTGGAATACACATGAGCAATCACTCGAAGAGAAGACAGTTACCTTTTTCATAACAGGTGTTCTTCGGGATGTGTTGCTCGTGTCTATTCCACATCCCACCGTCCTTCCCCTCTGTCGGAGTTGTCTGGCAAGAGGGAACTGAGGGCTGGGGAGGAGGCGAATAGCTCCCCTTATACCGCGCCAGGTTGATGCCACTCCAGGGGTCGCGCGGGGTGCTTCCTCCCCCCCGCCCCCAGGTACTTCTAGGGGAAAAACTTCCGGCACACTCCTATTGTGGAATAGACATGAGCAACACATCTCAAAGAACACCAGTTAAGGAAAAGGTAACTGTGTTTTGGGCGGGGGGGGGGTCGTCCCCCTCCGTCCCCTTGTTTTCAAAAGCACATAATTGATTTTTGGGATTAGGGCAACAATGTAAAAAGCCGTGCATGTGCTTTGTCTATGTTACACACAATTACATTAAAGTGAAAAACAACGTTGGCACATTGCAGAAATGCTCCTGTGATGACTAACCACTTTAGCGAATCCTTTCGTACCCAGCACAGACAAACACCAAAATTGCAGGTTTGCTGAAGTTTTCAAATCTGTGTTCAGCTGGCAACAAATAAAGGGAATCGTGTCCTTTTTTTCCCTTTAAAGTATTTATTCATTTTGGTGGGGGGGAAACCAAAACCATAAAATAAATTTGACAATGGTAATTTTTATGGAGTCTTTTATATCTGGTTTTGTAAATTGGATCTACTGAAGCATGGCAGAAGAAGAGAATTTAATCTAGAGATACTTTCTCTTGCTAGACTGGGTTTCCCACTGAAAACTCCCCCAAAATACTCTGAAATCAGGTCTGAAAGTTGTCAAAAGCCAGATAGATCTTGAGCAACTCCATTTGTGGGTGTCCAACTCAGTGGGGCCTAATTTTCAGAGAGTGCCAAGAACCTGTCCTCTATAAATAAGGCTCTTGTAAGGAGTCTCAGGTTGGGTACCTAAAATCACTGCTTGCTTCTGGAAAAGTTAGGCCTAAATCTTTGATTTGTGTATTGAATATTTTGTGTTTTAAACCCCTTCTCACACCTCTTCCCCACCCCCTACCCCATCCCACCCCAGTTCCAGATATAGACAGTACGGATGACATTTAGTCATAAGCCTAGAAGTTATTTTACTGAAATCAGAATGAGTTCCACTGTCCTTTTCTGAACTGTTGTTTGTTTTCTCCTGTGTCCTAGTCTTTAGAGATGGGAGTGACAAATGAGGAATTAGTTTGTGTACACTTACTTCAGTTTGGAAGAGAGAGGTTCCTGTCTTCTCTTAATATTGATAGATGGCAGGAAGTCAGTCCCTGCAATCTGAAGTGAATTTGGCGCTGCTTTCTCTCATTATCACTTCCTTTTTGTGCATGATGGATACTTTCTCAGTACTTACCATTTTCAGAGATGGTTAAGAACCACAGACATGGGGTAATCTGGAAAACTTTGTTGGCTTGGTTCAGGTAGGAAATCTTCACTATCTAATAGCTCTGGTGCAGTCCTTTGCATTAAAACAACAAGAGCTCATACTTTTTCTGATCTGCCCCATGCAGTCCAGAATCCCACTTCTGAAGTGGCAGGTGCCTTTGGTCTTTGCAGCCGCTGCGCGCCCCCCCTCACCCCCCCCAAACAGTAGCTTAGAGACTCCCCATCACCTCCTTTGCTGTTGTCTCTGTGGAGGGGTGATGGTTTTCAAGCTTTACACTCTCTTCACATTACTCTCAAGGAAGCCCCAAAATACTCAAGACTGGAAGCTACTAGCTGGCCCTGTTTGATCTTTCCACAAACTGCTGAGACCATGAGAGACATTTCAGCCAGGATGGGAGGGATGTGGTGCATCTCAGGCAGAGACGACACTGAATTTTTCTGTCCCTAGAAATAGAGTTGTGTGGTTTGAGAGATGTCCCCAAACTGTTTTGTTCATCACGTTTCCTCCTGCACCACACACTTGCTAACATTACAGTTCCCAAATGCTACCAGTCATCACTACGCTTTGCCTGTTCTTTTGCCGCAGAATAGTACGTTGTTCTGTACTGGTGGATACGCAAGATCATATTTCTGATCTAGCAAGAGTGACTTATTTTTTAAAAAAAAAAGCGCCTTTAATAATGAGACTAGACTAGCATGTGCAGGATGGTTCACTGCTTATTGCTTCAAGATGTTCCTCTGTTGACTGCACCTTTGTAGCTACTTTCAAAGTACGTATTTTTTTTTTTTAAATATGTGGTATTTTCTTTTATGTACAGCTTCACCTGCTATAGTTTAGCTGTGCCTGTTCTAATGGGCACTCTGTTCTTTGGATTGTCTTTAAAATACCCACCACAATTTAGAATTAATAAGATACTCCAGACAAGATACATTATTGCAGAACCTAGCAACCCAAAATCATCTACTGAATTATTGAACTGCTATTTTAATTTAAAGGTCTCCATGGAGTTTGAGTTGTTTTGCTATTCTTGTGCTCATCTGCGGGAGCAGACTGATGTGGATTAATATATAGGAATTCGTAGTGAATTGACTCATGACACTAAAATGTAAAAACTCTGTAACTGGCTGACATCCCAAGACCTCAAGAGGCCTTCAGAGGCGTCTTTTTACAGAGGTGTGAGAATTGAAATATACTGAAACCTTCTCTGTGCGAACTGGATACTATATGAAGAGTTTGCGATCAGTCCTCCATACAGTTTAGTAGCTGACTTTAGATGGCAAATAAAAACAGTCACAGAGGAACACCTGTCACATGGTAACAATCGGTAACACTATTTTGGTGTAATTTACAAGCGGATATTCTTTCCTAACACTTTAGGAAGTGGCCTCCAGGCTGGGTTGACTTCAGGGCTAGAAGGAAGTGGCAGATTATCATTGCAAAAAAATTAAATGCAATAACCTTAATTGCAAGAATGTGGAATAAGAGAGAGAACCAGATTCACTTTGTGTATCGATTGAGTCTTCTAAAAAAACCCATTACCATAGGCACATAATTGGTTTAGAGGATGTTTGTATGACCATGGTCTCCACAAGGTCTGGAGAGAGGAGAAAAACCCACTATTGTTACTTCCCCTTCTCTCTTTCTTTGGTAACATGCAAATCACCAGGTAAAATATGGAGTCTGAGTCTCCATCAGAGAAAAGGGTACGTTGTTCATGGTACTTTACAGATATGTAATGAGAGAGTCTCAACCTTACAATCTAAATAGACAAGACAGAGAAAGGGAGTATTGTTATCCTCGTCTTACAAATTGGAAATTGAGTCACAGAGAGATCACAGCCCCAATTTTGCAAGTGTATCCAAGAGGACAGACTTCTGACTTCAGTGGCGCTCTATGAAGGATCGAGGTCTAAATAACTTGCCTGTGATTACACACTGAGGGCTTCTGTCAGAATTGAACCCAGATCTGTTGAGTCCTAGTCCATAACCATAAGCGCATCCTTCAGTGTTTATGTATACATGCCACCATTTCATCTAGCGCACGTGATCTGTCAGTACAGAAGTAATTTGTCCGGACTAGTAAAGGTATTGTCTTCCTAATGTCCTCTGTCCAATTCATCTGGTTCCCCCAACAGAGGTTCCATTTCCTCTTCTTCTTCTCTTTGCCATCCCAGCAAAGGATTGGGAGGTTTCCCAAATCCTGGAATTCTGCATTCTTACTCTCTCTGATCCGGTTCCTAGTTACCTTTTTCAGATGCTAGAGAGTGTATTCTGCTTGTCAGTATCAAACCTTTTTGGCTTACCCCTGCACTGTGGAAAAAAGACAAGGTGCTCGGGAAGGAAATCCCAAGATAAGTAATTCTTTTTTTTTTCTCTACCCTTCTGTAACTTTATGTAGAAGTTGGGTTATTTTGCCTTTGGATGACTAAGAAGGCAATTCCTTTCTGGTTAGAATAGTACTGTGATTACCGTTAGATTTTTTTTTTTTTTTTAAATCCTTGTAGGTTTGTCACACTCTCAGCTTTTTTTGACTGGTACTGGCAGAAAAAAAGAAAGGTACTACCAGGGCTGTCCCTAGGGGGTGCAGAGGCTGGGATAATGTCCTCCCCCTCCCCTGGCCACCTCTTTCTGGCTTCTTCCCCCGACCGACACCAGGAGCTGGCGGGGCGGGCTGGGGGCGGGTCGCTGACTGTTGCCGGGGCCAGGCCCCCCGTTAACTCCCCAGGCCGCCCTGGACCCTGCGTCCCAAAGTGCGGGGCCCCCCCAAAGTGCAGGGCCCAGGGCGGTTGCCCCGGTCTGTCCTGTGGACAGGATGCTACGCTGATGACTCTCACTTACAGAATTTTCCCCTTAAGGAAAGCTGTTGAATCTTGAATTGCCCAAATGGCTGTGGCTCTCAGATCTGCCTTGTGTCGTACTCCCTGGCGTGCACCTCAGGAGGTGAGCGCCGCTTTGCCGCCCGCTGCTCGGGTTTACCTCGACTGGGTCCTAAGAGAGGGCGTGCCCTGCCCACCCTCCACCCCAGACCCTCCGAACCTTTTCATCGGGCCCCTGCCCCCATGGACCCGACACCCCATCCTCCCCTTCACCGTGAGCTGGCTGAACGATTTGCAGCCGGTCCGTTTCCAGACCGTGCCAAGGAAACAGCTATACGTGCTCGTGCTCCACACCCTTCACATCCTCACCTTCGCATCCCACCCCGACACAAAGTGGTGGGACCTCCCGCCACCTCTAGGGGGTGAGGAGCCCCAGTGGGCCAGCCTACATTCCACCCTGGTCCCGAGGCCCGCCGGGGATATCAGTTGGCGATTCCTTCATGGGGCTGTGAGCACGGACGTGTACTTGGCTCGGTTCACCGCTATCCCAGACACCTGCCCCTTTGCAGCGTGAGGGGAGCCCTGGCGCACATATACCTGGAGTGCGCCAGGCTGCAGCCCCTATTCCGGCTCCTCACAAATATTTTGTTAAGATTTTGGTTGCACTTTTCCCCTCACCTTCTTATCTATGCACTCCCTATCCGTGGCCGCACTAAGTCACGGGACCTCCTGGTCAACCTCCTCCTGGCCCTGGCTAAAGTGGCCATCTATAAAACCAGGGTGAGGAGGTGGGCCGATGGAGTCTCCTGTGACTGTGGGGCCTATTTCCGATCCTCCATCCATTCACGCCTCCGGGCAGAGTTCCACTGGGCAGCGTCAACTGACTCCCTTGACGCCTTCGAGGAGCTGTGGGTGCTGACCGGGGTTCTCTGCTTGGTGTTCCTATCTGGTTCGCTTCGTTTGACCCTTTGACCGCACTCCTGTCCCTGTTATTTCATTAGTTGTCCCCTGTAATTATTTGGTTTCCAGGTCCTGTGGACCCCCCCTTAGGTTGGGCGGGGGGTCCTTTAGCAGTGAGTGGGCAAAGCCCACTTCCTGGATCCCAATAAGGTTACCTTACAGAGTTCGTTCTGTACCTGGTTCATTTGTGAACATCCATTCTAGTATTTAACATCTTCAGAGTGTTTCAAGCTTAAACTAAAAAGAAACTACTTGTGGCACCAGAGAGACTAACGCATTTATTTGAGCATAAGCTTTCGTGAGCTACAGCTCACTTCATCGGGGGGAGGGATAGCCCAGTGGTTTGAGCATTGGCCCGCTAAACCCAGGGTTGTGAGTTCAATCCTTGAGGGGGCCATTTAGGGGTGGGGGAAAAATTGAGGATTGGTCCTGCTTTGAGCAGGGGGTTGGACTAGATGACCTCCCGAGGTCCCTTCCTACCCCGGTATTCTATGATTCATTCAGTGGAAAATACTGTGGGTAAGATTTATATACGCAGAGAACATGAAACAGTGGGTGTTACCATACACACTGTAATGAGAGTGATCAGATATGGTGAGCTATTACAGCAGGAAAGAGGGGGGGACCTTTTGTAGTGATGATCAAGGTGGGCCATTTCCAGCAGTTGACAAAAACATCTGAGGAACAGTGAGGGGGGCTTTGTTCAAGGCCTCAGAGGGGTGGTTGGAATCAAAGCCAGGCTTAGATTAAGGAGTTGCTGATTACCAGCCCCGTGCTCAGACCACTAGACCACACTACCTCTTGTATTATCCCTGGGGCCTGACTTTCCCACTGGAGAACTTGAACTCGTTTTGGGAGTGCTCCACACTTCTTCTTGCAAATCTGCCATGGAAGCTTTTGCACTATTGCAGTTGCCTGCTGCACGTGCCTAGGAAGTAAAGGAGCCTTAAAAGTGGAAGACACACCAAAGGACATCCAGGTGCTACCTAGCATTGTTTGATTTCTCAGGTCAGATTAAAATCTCAGTTAGTGTTCTGCTCTTTGTCATGGTTGGACATAGTGATGCATTTATCTTTCCATATGGAGTTCCCTGGGGAGGGAAGGACATTGCTTGTTTTCAGCAAAGGTGAAGCATATTAAGAATGTTTGTTTTCGCCAGGCCAAAACAGCAGGTCTGGCCAATCCAGATTAAAAGCCAGTTTAAGGAGAGCTGATGTCTTTTTATGACCAATCACCAAGTGTGTATAAAACTCAAGTTTGCTTGCTGTCATCATCAGGTTTCTCAGTATCTGAGGTGAAAGCACTAACATGGATGAACAAACCAGTCACTCAAAGAAAACCATGGCGTGGCAATGTGTGCATGTGACTACACACCTTTCTTCTCTGAGATATTTGTACCTGTACATGTGCATACATACACACACCTCCCTCCCAAGATTCAAGGTAGCTTTCTTCAGTCCAGGCACTATATGTGAATACACACACGCAGAGTAAGCAATAGAAATATAAAAGATTAAAGAGAACACTAAAACATGTAGGAGGCTGGAAATAGTGACAACAGCTTTGATCAGTAAAACCAAATTACGCACTGCACGCACAGCCTCTCATCTCCTATAGACTAAGCAAAACTATTTATTCCAGTGATGCTTTTACCGTAGTCTGACTTTCACAGAAACGAGAAGCCAGCACTGCTTTCAAATGTTTTATTTTTCTAGCTCTCCAGAGATAGATCAGTTGTCAGAAACATGCCTTGCTATACAGAAGAAGAAAAAACAACATATAATTGAGCACAATGACCATCTGATGGAGAATGGTGAGTAATAGGATATAACGAAAATTCTGCCCTGGCCCACGAGTCTGACTGTTGCTTTTCATGTTGGCCACTGTCTGGAACGCAGCTCTGCCAAAAGACGGCTTTAACCAGAAGTACGACTGCACAACCCTATGACCAATAAGCTCTCAAAACCACAGCTGATCTTCAACGTTATCGACATAGTTAACTCTCTAGGGCTCTGTCTCACACCAACACACTCCAGGAAAGAAATGTACATTTTACTGGAACACAGAAGATGAACCCTTCCCAGTTTGTGTAATAAATGTGGATCACTGATTTTTTTTAAAAAATGAATTGGAAGATATGAAGCAATGTCACTATTTAATACTGTTATAGCATCATATCAAAGCACTTCATAGACATTAATCAGACTTCTCAACACTCCTGCAACATACTTTCCTGACATTCCCATTTAAGAAATGGTACACTGAGACAGAATTCAAGTGACTTCCCAGCACAGTAGTCATTGGATGTCTGGGGATGGAAACTGTCTGTTTCCGGTCCTCTGTTCTATACAATTAATAGTCGTTTTCAGACAATGAAAGAACTAGTGAAAGAATGATGTATAATAATTATTCAAAAGATACTTCAGAGTAGTTTACAAGCATTAACCTTCAAATTTCCATACCATCCATGGCGTAAACATTACTATAATGACGACACGTGTACAGCGATTGCTTTCCAGAATAATTCTAAAGCCTGTGATTTCCCCAACATAACTGTAACAAACTCTCTGGCTTTGCAGTGCAAGATTATTGGAGTATTTTTGCAGTTCTTTGCACCACTTGCTCGCCTTCATGGTTTTACTGGTGAGCTGAAGATTCTGTTCCACTTTTAAGCTGTGTTGTTTCTACTGAATTCAGGAGATATACTTATTTGAAATTAGATGAGAAGCAGTCTGATGATGACGTGGTTTGCGGCTGTGGTATAATAATCTACGTTGGGAGCCCAGAGGGTAGCCACACTGTTGACCCTGCCCTGTAACTGAAGTGTGCGGATAGAATTTAACAGAACAGCAGCAGGTTTTCTATTAACTGTTTGGTTCTTGCACAAAGCTTTTCATCCTGAAGATGCCTGGCACCAGCTTTCCAGAATACTGTACAGCCAGTGGGGGTGCGGACATTTTTGCCAAAGACATCACAAGAGGTAGACCTTGCGTGGTCTTTAAAGTCTTAACAGGCCGTTCTCTTAGTTTATATGATCTTTATGCAAAAATCCACCATATAGGTAACTGAATGGAACTCAACTTACCTAGTTCAAATGGATGAAGGGTTGAGACAGCCCTGCTGGAGTCTCGATATTTCAAACCTGCGACTTGATTTATTAAGACATCCCCTCCGGTGATATTCAACTGCTGAAGTGCTCACAACAGCAAGCAATTTCTGTTCATCTACCAGGAAGCTATAAGTTCTGGCAAACCTATACATGCAAATGAAAGGTCTCTCTTGGGCTCCTGGCAAGCTGGCCACTTGGCCTCAAGTTTGGATGGCGCAAGTCACTGGGGAGGGTTTTTTGGACCCTGCTGTATGAATCACAGGCATGAGAGAGAACACTAAGGTAAATGGAGAAAGATGTTAAAGGCAGAAAGGAAAGATTGTAGTGGTTCAGGCCCTAGCCTGGATTCGGGAGACCTGGATTCAAGTCCATGGATTGTCTGTGCAACCTTTGGCAAGTCACTCAGGCCTTGGTTTTTAAAGGTATTTAGGTGTTGCCCAGGATAGAGGCACTTTTGAAAATGGGATTTAGCCATCTGAGTTACTTAGGCTGAGCGGTGCAACATGTAGCTTTGAAAATCTGGCCCTTAGCTGCTCTGTGCTTCAGTTCCTCTCCTGTAAAAAGGGGGTTCACTGCACAGGAGTGTTGATAAATGCCATAAAGTTTGAGGCAGCCCGATGCTAGGGCGATGGGGGGCCTTATAAGTACCATAGAGTGTTACTGAGGGCCCCAGTCCTGCAATGTGATGCA
Organism: Lepidochelys olivacea; assembly: GCF_965140295.1. Lineage (NCBI taxonomy): Eukaryota > Metazoa > Chordata > Testudines > Cheloniidae > Lepidochelys > Lepidochelys olivacea. Next base: position 19,738,955 of record NC_140412.1, on the reverse strand, counting down.
CGCAGAGGCATAGATGGCTATGGCTGATGGGGGGGCTGCTGCACCCACTGCCTAGTAATAACCCGAAAACATGGTTTCCGCCTTCAGCAATCCCCCTCTAAAGATTTTTCCAGCACCACTGCACAGGGGCAATGGTGCATCTCCACACATCACACTGCAGGATCAAACCCTTGATCTATAGAGAGGTGATGGTTTCCAAAGGCATCTTTAATATTGGAATGAAACAACTTCATGTTGTACAGACTAAGGCAGCAGTCCAGGGTTTGTTAGCAAGTCACCCTCAAAGTGCATCCCCTCCATCCCACAATTACAGGAACTGTTTACAAGTTGCTTTCTTCAAACCAGACTCTGAGGCTTTAGCTGCCTTTGGTAAATAGGCACTTTTGTCTTGCTGTACTTGAGTGGGGTTTGGAAGACTAAACATAGCAGGATTCCTTATCAGAAGGAACATTTAACAATTACGAAGGACAACACAAAACAACAACAACATAAAGTGTATGGATGTAAGGCCTGGTAATTGTCAGGGTCTCCGATCCTTTATGTAATCATACTATGTTCTGTAATCAGCTGTTATTTCAGGATCTCGGCAGATTGGGCTTAACAAGTGCAGATAGAAAATGAAACAAACAGCAACTGGTCTATAAATATTTAGCTCCCTCTGTTTAGGAAGTGTTTAGAGCAGGAGACAAAATAAATTAAAGTTCACAACTGTCTGAGCAAGCTATTGTAGGATGGCATTGTCTCTTTGCACCAGCTGGTGGGGATGGGATGATGGCAGAGGTTTTCTGCAATGATGTAAGCTTTATTTATTTATTTATTTATTTATTTATTTATTTATTTTTTAAAGGGCTGGGGGAAGGAGAGCAGTATTTAAACATCCTTTGCAGAGATTTAAGATTACACTGTTCCAAGGTCCATGGCTTACTGTACTGTGTGTCCAAAAACACACTAATGGATGGAGTAGTGATCCTCTGTCTTGCTAACCATGGACTCTAACCATGTGCACCTTATACCAGCCCTACAAGCCACTAAAGACACGACACTCCCCAAGCAGTAGTTTTATTTTGATGGGCGACTAAAATTTCTTCATTTTCATGGTAACAGTCAGGTGAGAACGTTTTGAGCTGGTAAATTTATGCATGCATTTTGAAAGGTTAACCTAGATCACTTTGGAGCTGTTTTTCTCTGGTTTTCCAGTGGTATCAATGTAGGGTGACCGTATTTCCCAAAGGGAAAATGGGACATTGTGTGGGGAGTGCATGGGGTTGGCCCGTGCCCTCCCCCCCGCCCCTTGCGCATGGGGGCTGGCCCGAGTCGCTGGCCCAAGCCCCGCCTCCTGCACATGCAGGGCTCTCCTCCGAGCCCAGCCTGCTCCCCACGTGGGGCTGGCATTGCTCTTCACCCGAGCCCTGCTCCAGTGGTAAAGTGCAGGTTAAGAGGAGCAAAGGGCCAGTGGTCAGGGCGCTAGGCTGGGGTTTCAGAGAATGAGGTTTCTGTGCCCTACTATGCTGCCGGTTTCCTGTGTGACCTTGGGCAAGTCACGTAGTCTCTCTTTGCCCCTGTAGCACTGGGATAAGAGCACTTCCGTACCTTGCAGGGCTCTTGGGAGAATAAATATGCGGAGGATTGTGAAGCGATCAGGTACTGCGGCAATAAGGGTCATAGAAGTACCTCAGATTGAGCCGAATGCTTTATCTGAGTAGTGATGTTCTCAGCACACTGGTCCTGGGCCACTGATTAAAGAGAGACTTTTCGATCCTTGCTGTATAGTAAGGCCCTGTTCACCTTTCTTCCTCCCTCCTTTTAAAAACAATACAGTAAATACCATTTCTTGCCCGCTGCCTCACTCAGGAGATTCTCTATTTCCCCTGCCCCCATAGCTTTGCACCCTGGGAGGCTGTCCCGCTCCCCCCGCCCTGGGAGCAGCTCTGTCCTTGGTTGAACGCTTTGGCCATCAGCCTCTAGCCTGAAATGTGGGATTTGATTACTCTTTATCTTAACCTGCATAACTTAAAAAATAATTGTTTTGATCCTGGTTAGTTGCTAGAGGAGGAAAGACTGTGTAACCAAATATTTAGAATGCTTTGGAAAGCATTTTCTGACAGCTTGTATCATTTTGCTCAGGGCTGTCTCAAGCTGTAGAATTCTCCACTCTGTTCTGGGTCTATCCAGCTAAACAGCAAACGTTGCTCGAGGTGCGGTGTGTTTCCTAGTGTTCCACTGATTTGAGGGAAAGATGGATGGATGGTGGCAGAAAAAGCAAATATGGTGGAATAACCAGTAAGAAAAGGATAAATTCCTTGGTTGCCCACTGAATTAAATCACTTCTGGAGCTCAAAAGAATGTTTTCTTGTTTGATTTGGGCACAGTGGCAGGTTTGAATTTTCCCCCCCTCTAAGTGCTTTTGTTTAATACCCTTTATTAGAATAATGCCTAGCTCTTACAGCCCTTTTCATCAATAGACCTCAAAGCACTTTACAAAGGAGGTCAGTATCCTTATCCCTATTTTTCAGATGGCAAAACTGAGGCACAGAGAGGGGAAGTGCAAGGTCACCCAACAGACCTACGGCAGAACTGGGAATAGAGCACAGGTTCCCTGAATCCCTATCCAGTGCTCTGTATATTTCACTTTTTATGTGGTACCTTTTCAACCAAAGTATTTCATAAATGGACTTTGCAAATCACTGTTAAAATGCAGCTGTCTCCGGTGTGGAACACAGCCAAGCAGCATACACAACTTCGTCTTCGACAGAGGGCACTCTCCCTGTTCACCATAAAGAACAGAAACTACAAGGAGAAATGTAGGAAGAGAGTAATTGTCCAAAATAGCATTTGGTGTGAATACTTAAATAAATGTCATGATTATTTAGTCGGCACAGCTGTCTGAGTCTTCAGTTTTTCTCTCATTGTTGCTGGAGCAGCTGTCTGTGCAATGTGGACCCTTGGCACTAGCTAGTGAACTGTTTTAATACTGATTCAGAACCACTTGCTGAGTCATTGTCCCCACCACTTCCTGCAGCATCCAGAGAAATGGGAAAAGATGACCCAGGCCAAAGTTTAAAATGTGTTTTTTTACAAAAACTAGAGCTAGAATTGGATTTAGATCTAAATCTAAATGAGTTTTGCGATGCAGTCACAAACTACATCTCCCCATTCACTTTGGTTTTTTTGTTTTGATTTTGTATCAGATCTTGTTCTCGCTCCTTGAAGTGGTCCACAGACAACCATGAAAAATGAAGTATTCTAACTCGGGTCTGAGGCAGCTGTCCAAAGGATATATTCTGGGATACACTTGGCCTTTGAAAAGAAGGGCTTCAGTCTTCAGTGTTGTCAGTCCTCCTGGTTCCTGGAAGTTTTCCTTCCAAATGGCTATTTTAAACCTCAGAGGAGGTGTTTGTGTTGTTCAAAGCCATGATTAATACCATTTTTACACTTCATTGTGTAATGCCACGCAATAAGTGAGACCAGTGTGCTGGTGTGTTATAACGAGAGAATCATCAAACACTGTTGCATAGCAATAACATAACGTGTGTGTTTATATATAATCTTTTGCAGAGCTGTGAGATTTCTTTTCTCTAAAATAATCTTGAGTGTGAAAAGATTGCCAGAGACAGATGAGCAATTAGCTAATTGTCGTTTTACATCAGCTCAGTGAAAGCTAAGTTAAGGTGCTGAATTGCAATGTAATAAGTCACTGAAATGAGGCACAATGGGTTGTATGAACACTTAGTCTGATGTACTTTAAACTGAAGGTGCTGCTTGGGTCAATGATCCACTTTTGGTTTTCTGCCAACTACTAATCTAGTTAAAGTTTGTGTGTGGGGAAGGGTACAGCTATATTGTGTGTGTTTGTGTGTGTGCACATTAATGAGAGGTCTATAGATTAACAGTTAATAATTAAAGATACACCCAGAGTAAAACCCTGGTTCTGAACACCCTCAAGCTTTTAGGGGAGTTTGGTTCTGTAGCTGAACTTCGTGGCTTGGGGGCTCCTCTCTGATACTTAGGTGCTGGCTGTATTTCAAAATCTGTCACATTTGGCATAAGGTGTCATAAATGACTCCCTTAGCCCCCTCTGCTGTGGTTGAGAGGGGGCTGTCCGGCTCATGCAGACAGATCTGAAAGGGTTCTTGACACCCATTTGGGCATCCCCGAGGAAATGGGAAGAAACAGAACCAGCAAATAGACGACGAATACAGATTTATTTGTGCTGGAATTTGAAATATCCTCTTTTTGCCCCTCCGACCTGCACTTCGCCCACAATCAGGAAAGCCCCTGAGCTGTGCATTTGGTGCAGTGGCTCGCATCACACATTCCTGTGTTTGGAGGCTGGGAGGTATGTAGAGATGATCTGCCCTGCCCGTACCCATTTATCCCAAGAATACTTCTGGAGGCAGATTTGTCCTTTTCCTGGTTCACTTAGCACTGCTGGATTGGTCCACACTGCAGAGCTGCACTCCGATGAGTGAGATGTTCTCAGGCTGGGGGAGCTTCTTGTAATGGCAAATGACCTTGGGGCTGTGGCTTCATTATCTGGAGCCTGTGAATTTCTCCTCCCTCCCTCTTTTGCCTCTGCCACCTGTGGCCTCCCACGTGCATGCCTGCGGCTCATTGCAAAGGCTTGAGTCGTTTTGCCCTACGAATCCTAGCCTAGTAATTTCCCAAAATAAAAGGGGGTTAACTTCATCTTTGAAGAACTATGCTGCAGATTTTCCAGCCTGATGTAAAGCTGCTACACAAAGTGGCAGCATGGTATCTGTGGGCTACTTTAGAAAGATCTTCCTTTCTGATGGCCACAGGCAGTGTTTTCCAGAGGAATTGAAATGGGTGGTGGGGGGAGGGTATTCAAATTTACGGGGTTGGGGGGAGGGCAGGGCCCATGACGGGTGAGACCGTGAGAGTGAAAGTGGGCTGTATGGCACCATAGTAAAAACTGAAAAATGTTTCATTACTGTTTTTATTAGTTTTAACTCGTGTTTTAAAAATCATCACACAAATTAAAGTTGGTTTCAGAGTAACAGCTGTGTTAGTCTGTATTCGCAAAAAGAAAAGGAGTACTTGTGGCACCTTAGAGACTAACCAATTTATTTGAGCATAAGCTTTCGTGAGCTACAGCTCACTTCATTGGATGCATACTGTGGAAAGTGTAGAAGATCTTTTTATCTACACACAAAGCATGAAAAAATACCTCCTCTCACCCTCATAACATTTATGAATGTTATAATTCTTGACATCTGATTTGTCCATTTATTCTTTTACGTAGAGACTGTCCAGTTTGACCAATGTACATGGCAGAGGGGCATTGCTGGCACATGATGGCATATATCACATTGGTGGATGTGCAGGTGAACGAGCCTCTGATAGTGTGGCTGATGTGATTAGGCCCTGTGATGGTGTCCCCTGAATAGATATGTGAGCACAGTTGGCAACAGGCTTTGTTGCAAGGGTAGGTTCCTGGGTTAGTGGTTCTGTTGTGTGGTATGTGGTTGCTGGTGAGTATTTGCTTCAGGTTGGGGGGCTGTCTGTAGGCAAGGACTGGCCTGTCTCCCAAGATTTGTGAGAGTGTTGGGTCATCCTTCAGGATAGGTTGTAGATCCTTAATAATGCGTTGGAGGGGTTTTAGTTGGGGGCTGAAGGTGACGGCTAGTGGCATTCTGTTATTGCTATTACCAGCAGGAGAGTGGGTTTGTGTGTGTGGGGGGGGGTGGATGAGAAAACGTGGATTTGTGCTGGAAATGGCCCAACTTGATTATCATACACATTGTAAGGAGAGTGATCACTTTAGATAAGCTATTATCAGCAGGAGAGTGGGGTGGGAGGAGGTATTTTTTCATGCTTTGTGTGTATATAAAAAGATCTTCTACACTTTCCACAGTATGCATCCGATGAAGTGAGCTGTAGCTCACGAAAGCTTATGCTCAGATAAATCGGTTAGTCTCTAAGGTGCCACAAGTACTCCTTAAATTAAAGTTGGTTACTCAACCCTTCTGTGAAGCACTACATCTACATCCTTCTTGGTTTCTTGTTATAATTTTGCACCATCTGTTAATGAACTTCTTGAATGCAATGCGTTCATCTCCGGTGGCTTTTCATGTGTCCGGTACTTTCATTCCTTCAGTTGATATGCTCATTAGTTCATTCACATGATCAGGCAGAAGGCAACTTCTTTCAGAACACACAAATCTATTCAATGATGAAAAAGAATGCTCAGCTGTAGCTGTTGTGACTGGGAGTAGCAAGAGATGAATTCCTACTTCTTTCAGCCCAGGAAACACAGCAGAAAGATCGGATCGCGCCACTAGTGATGATAAAAAAGAAGTTGAAGTCAAATCTTCATTCATTTGTCGTATGATATTCCACTCTGTGTTCAAATTCTCTATTCTGTCCTGAGCACATGGCACCTCCTTTGCTGGTAGTGTCTCACTCCGCTCAACTGTTGGTGTTTTATAGGACAGGGATCTGTAAAAGCTACATAGAGGTTGAGTAGAATCTAGAAGTTGCTGTTGTAGATTTTTAAGAATCAAGTCTGTACTTTTTCAGTTGTCTTAACAAACATTGCTTGTCCTTTTCACGTAAGGATTCAATATAAATGCCTTCATGAGTCAACTTCTGCACTGAAGTCTTTGCTTCTTCCAATACTTTTTCAACGGATAGGTCTCTGATTGATCCAAATGTAAGAGACGGATTGCTGGACGAAGATCTGCTACTGTTGTAGCAGATGCCTGGATGGTATTGTTTAATGACCCAAGTGGTTTCAACAATAGACTTACAGGTGAGGGAATGGCAATAGTCTTCTCTGAACATAGTAGCAAAAGTAATCCACGAGCATCACTACTTAGATCCATCCCATCTTGGTAGATACTTTCCAAAGCCAGTAATAATGGCTGGAGTAATTTTAAGACCACAGCCAAGGATCGCTCATGAGAAAGCCAGAGGGTTTTCCCAAGTTGGACTAATCTGAACTTCAGTCCCAGTGCATCTTCTATATTTTCCAAGATATTCAGTCTTTTTGGACTCTTGCTGAAAAAAGAATATAATGAAGACATTCAATTTATAGCTTTTTTTAATGTCTTTTGAAGAGTCTCACCTTGTACTAGCGCTAGTTGGAGTAGATGGCCTTTCTGCAGTGTGTATAGGAGAGATTAGGGTTACGCTTTTCTCTGAGCAAAGCTTGTGCTCCACCATGTCTTCCAGAGAAGTTTGTACCTCCATCAAATGCACAAGCAGCCATCTGCTTGGGGTCCAATTGACAGACATTTAACTCTTCTTAGATATGGGTTGTCACAGATGCAGCCGATGTGTCTTCTTTAACTTGAACATATAGAAATGCATGTACTGGCCTACCGCTGACATCAAGATAATGTACACAATGACGTAATACTTGATGCCCATTTGCATCATTGCGTTCATCAGCCATGTACGCAAATATTTTGAATGTGGTGAGAGAGTTCTTCACTTTTTCAACTGTTGAGTCTTTCACTGTTGCACCACATGCGTCTAGCCAGTGAGTTGAGTTTCTTGCAGAAAGATAGTGAGCATTTGCTGGTCTTGTTTGGAGCCAGTGTTCAACTTTAGGTTGAACAAGTGACAATGCACTTAACATTGGCCGCCAGTTTGTAGTGTGTGGTATCTCTTGCTTAAAGAAAGTAGGATGCCACAGCCATGTTTGTTCGCATAAACTGTGTTGTGTCTCTAGCATTCTTAACAGCCTCGTTAACTCTCACCAGTGTTGTGCTTGGCCAGTGGAGACTCAGAGTTCAGAGGTGCTTTTACATGAGTTCACCTCCCAGGTGGGAGGCAAAAAGGCACCTTGCTCGTTCCTCCAGCTGCTCACTGTTCGCTCTGGCGACTGGTGTTCGTTGTGCCACCGTTCACTCTATCTCTCTGTTGCCAATGGCCCTGCACCGTCACCTTCTGCTGCCACCTGCCACTGTGACCTCTGCCACTTGGTCTCTTGAGGTCCCAACAGCTCTCAGTGATTTCAGCTGGGCTCTCAGTGGGGGATCCTCGCTGCTAGTGCAGATTGGGCCATCTCTTCCACAGAAACACTGTCCCACAGCTGGTCTAAGCACTTAGACCTGATTATCAGTGATTTCAGCTGTAGTGCTCACTTAACAGAACAAAGACTATCTATGGAGCCTAATCAGCTCTGTCTTTAAACAGTGGAGAGGGGCAGGTGAAATGGTACTTGTGACTCAGGCAGACCATCAAGCAAAACACCTGTCCCCACCCTCTCTCCTGATGCCCTCAATCAGCAGAAGTTAAGTACAGTTCTACTGCCCTTTACTCATACAACAACAACATCATTTCATTACCCCTCCGCATTCAAGTGATTTGTAACCCAGCCCCAGCCAAAATCTATCCCTTGGGTAACACAGCTGTGTTTGCTGGATACCTAGGTAGATTAGGTGTGAATGTAAATACAATCTGGTCCTGAAGCCTTTTCCCCCCAGCCCATCAATAGCTGTTAGGGAGAGCTCATTTAGAGTTTGCTTGCAAATCATCATTTGAAATTATTAGGTTGGCCAACATCATGGAAATGAATGCATGGACATTGTCATAAAAAACAACAGCTGTATAAGGAAGCTAGTCTCGGTTCATACTTTTCAAATCTATTATACTTTTTTTTAATCATACATTTTATATGCTTTTAAAGTGTGTATTAATGTCTCCATTTCAATTCAGATTTCCAAAGAATCACTAAATTGGCAACACTGCATGTAACTAGTTCACAAAACTGGGGAGGCTGTTGTGGAAATTCAGGGGGGGTGTAGGAAAATCCCTGGCTACAGGGGAGGGAATTTGAGAGAATTTGTGTGTGTGAGACACATGTAGGAGGGTAGGTGTCGTCCTTGCATTGTGCAGTGGTGCACAGTGAACCATCGGGGGCCGCATGCAGTAGTGATGCTTCTATATATCCCTTTCAGACGATGGTCATTGTCATGGATTTGCTTTGAGGGCCACTGATGATGATGATGATGATGATGATGCCTGGACATACACATCAGGCTGGAAAGCTACTGGAAAGCCCACACATTGCCTTGCATTAAAAACCAACAGCAAAACAAACCGTACAGTAACATATGTTACTTTTCGTCCTCTCTTTGGGTCTCTAACACACTCCTTTGATTTTTTTCTCTGCAAAGTCATCTCATCGGAACCTTCATCTATCTCATTGGAATGTTCAACCTCTGCCAGCCCTCAGTGCCAGCAAGATGGGTGTTTTCTAATTAAAAATAGATTACGGACAATGCCACTTCCTAAACTCTGTGATTTATCACTTAATAACAAGTGGTTACTCACTTCCTTTTGCAGATGCTTTGGAAATGTTATTCTGTTTTCTCCCCATGCTTCCTTTATTTTATTTTAAGTTCCTTCACATTCCTATGGTCGTGGATTTTTTATTATTATTGTTTGTGTCTCCTTAAAAGTACAACAGTCTCATCAAATGGCAATCATGTTTTGGTTTTAGGGTTTAAAAACTTCGTTAAAATGTTGTTAAGTCTTTGGGATGTGGATTGTCTATATAAATTAATGTAGAGTGTAGTGCTAAGGCCCCTGCAGAGCAAAATATCAGAGGAATCTGTGCATTAGCTTAAGAGTTTTGCTGCATTGGAGGTTAGTTGTAGACTCTGACTGGCAAGAATATGGGGAAGGATGTAAAAGTTGAGAAAGACGATGGCCATGACCCTTACAATGGGTTTGATTTCTACATGCTGTGTACGTGGCTTTGTAAAATACTGAGGCTTAAGAACACTCTTAGCTGCAAAATGTGTTTGCTCACAAATGTATCTTGTGTGGAGCGCAAAGTAGATGAGAGGTTTCAGAGTGCTGTAGCTCACGAAATTTGAGCCTATGCTCAAATAAATTTGTTAGTCTTTACAAGTACTCCTAAACTAGATGAGTTTTTCAGCTCCATCACATCCTGTGATGTACCAATCAATTTTTTTCAGGCCAAGGGGGGTCCTTTTCAAACCAAGCAGCAAAGAGTTGTAGGGTTTTTTTGGGTGTCCTATCACCTCTTACAGCTGACTTAGCATGCAGCCTAGATCAGAATTAATGGTCCGATTGTTTTCAGAGGTGCTCAGTACCTCCAACTTCCGTTTTGCTGGGATTTCTGGGTATTCAGCACTAATGAAAATTGGTCCCGTTAGCAGCAAACTAGTTGTTGCAAAAAGATCCATGGAGATTTGCTAGGTTCCTCTGCTTTACTGGGTTTCTTCCATCCAAATGTGCTAACTTTTCTCAGATAAGCGTTAACTGGCATTCTTTCTTCTTACAAGTTCCTAAGAATTGCATCTCTGGATCTCTCATCTTAGGGCTGGTCTACACTGGCAACTTTAATCAGCATAGCTATGTCTCTCAGGGGTATGATAAATCCAGAGACATAGCTGTTCCAACCTAACCCTGGGGTAGACAGCGCTAGGTCGATGGAATTCTTCTGTCGAACTAGCTACCACCTTTTATGGAGGTGGATTAATTACAGCAATAGGAGAACCTCTACTGTCTCTCTGTAGTGAGTGTTGCTTCAGTCGTGCCACTGTCGCATTTTCAGTGTAGACATCCCTTAGCCAATATGTATTCTGATGTTTCCTTCTAAAGAAGTAGGTTTTTGCTCCTTGAGCCACGTAGGGAAAAATGCCAGGAGATTTCTGTAAAGGGGAGCAGATCTTTTTCTCTTACAACTTTGTTTTTCACATCCAGTTCAAAAGAAGTAAAATAGCATATATGCATGTGTGTTCACTTGCTTGCTTGCTAGGTGACTGGATGCCAAATCAGTTTTTCATTCATTCACCTATTAATTTTCCTCCCTTGACTTTAAGGTGGTAGGTGCTGGCCCTCCAGACTGAACTCCTGTCTTTGCAACTCACAAGTGCGAACTTTCTTTCATCATCTCTCTCCTTTCTCTTCATCCTGGCTACTTCTAGCAGGGGAGGTCAGGTCTGTTTCCATGGCCCATTCAATCATTGGCCTGTTTTGTGAAGATTGCCAACAAGTTCAGTGATGCTGCCAGTCCTCAGGTGGTTACTTTGTAGAGATGCGAACTCTTGTCCACTGGGAACTAGATGGAAATCACCAACTCATTTCTCTCGTGGCACTAATAACCTTCAAATCCTGAGAACTTTTCATTACTACCAACCTGGGCTAGATTTGAAATGGTAATTCAGAAGTCGACCTGCCTAATGAGAGGGCATTATTGTGCAGATTCTCCTTTCTGTCTTTCTCTCTGGTTTGGATCTTCTCAGAAGCATCATTTGCCTTGTGGAAAGGGACATAAGCCATGGAATATTCCCTGTGAGCGATTCCCTTAGAGAGGTGCTGTAATGTACATATAAAACTAGGTACATGTAAGGCTTATATGGCAATGGAAAGGTGTGGGGAGATTGCCCAGGTAGTATGTGGGCTGTTGGGGCTTGTTGTCTGTATTGAGAGGCTGGAGTGAGGGTTGGTTTCTGTTATGTATTAGGAGGGTTGTTGGGCTTTGGATAAAGTTAGGGTTCTAACTTTAACTGAGAATTTAATGGTTTCACATTCTAACTATGGTGCCTTCAGGCTGCAGCGTGTTCTACAAAGGGCTACCCTGGAGATCAGCTTGGGAAATTTCAGCTAGTGCAGAATGTTTTAGTGGCGTTACCCAAAAACGCTGACAGCCCTTGAGTATCCTGATTCCGATATACCTCTGGCTGCTGCCCTGCTCCGTCAGACTGAAGCTGAATTTCCAAACCCCCTGGGTCCAATCTAGTCATTCAGAGTGTCTAGATTTCCAACATACCAAATTGTATGGAATGTGCTGGGATTTGGGAGTAGCTCAACTGACCGCAGATTGGGTATGTCTTGCTGTGATACAGCAAGACCATTTCCTCATCTCTCTCTGAACATTTAACTGTTTGCTCCAAGAGCTGCTTTCCAGCAGAGATAGAACTGCTGGGTGGGGCTAAGTCTTTGTGGTTGGTGGGAGTCTTCACTAGCTGTGAAAGCCTTGATGATTCAAGCTGATACTTAGCATTTAATCAAAAGCATAAGGTGCCTAGTTGGTTCTGCCTTTTGGCTGCTAGTAGCTGGATCCCTGAGGGGGAGGGGAAAGCAAAGCTTTAGCATAAGGAGAAAGGATCAAAGTTATGACTGTATATTCTGTTTTTTAAAATCATAGGAGGTAAAAAGTACCCTGATGAGGAAGATTATAGATAGAAAGACCTACTGGGTTCGCTTGATCATTCTTTTCCAATACAAAATTTCCCCTACAGTATATTAGGATTTTATTGTTTAATACTGTAGGTGTGCATGGTGCTTTACAGAGTGAATGCAGATGTATTCTCTGCCCGGAGGACCTTGCAAACTGGGGGTTTACTTGATCTTAAAATCCCTTTATTTTACAGAGGATTATTGACATGTGACGAAAGAGCATTGAATCGAATTTGTGCCGATCTAGGTTGGATTTAAAGAATGCAGGCAGAAGTGGCATTGCTTGTTTTAAGCAAATGAGAACAAATTGCCATTCATTTCCTCTTGAAACCCTGCCCCTCAAGCTCAAAATGGAATGAAGTAAAATACAGCCACAAAACCATGCTGCAGAGCGCCGAACAAGCTGGCCAGGGAATTGGACTGACTGCAAGGAATTCTTGCTCTGTGTGTACACAAATATCTGAGAGGTCCGAGCGCAGTACGGGGAGTGCGCAGAGCTTGTAGCAGAGAGTATCCTGGAGCCAGGAGGCAGGCAGCATTGTGGCGTATATGAGCTCCAGGCTGGGTAAACTTGATAAACAAGGGAGGAAATTTTTGTCTAGCGGAAAAAAACAGTAGGAGCACTCAAAGCTTACCAGGTTTTTCCGGGAAATATACCAAGCAATTCCCAGATTGCTCATTGTGCATTTTGGCTGAAAAGGCTGTAAGCGAGCCAGTTGCCAGCTGCTTGTGGATGTACTGGGGTGGCATGAGGTCTTGGAATTTGAGTTCTAGAGTACCTAGGGTGTATCACTGGATGTGATCAACAGAGCAGCTGTGTGAGGAGTAAGAGGAGGTGGAATCATGGGGGTTTCCTTTGGGCAGAGTGGAGACCCAGTGTTTGCAAAGGTGAGAGGGTAAATTGAGCGATTCCAGAGGCCATCCCACAAACACTCTTCTTCCTTAAGTGTGCGGCGGGGGCATGGAGACCCACAACTTACAGCTTATGGGATGGGATTTTTCTGAATTTTAATGGGTCTTGTGCTTCAAAAGCTCCCTTAGGTGCTTTTGAAATTCCCACTCTCGGTTGACAAAAGGAATCGTAATGTCTTCCTCTTCTTTCGAAGAACCCTGCAGTCTCCCTAGTGCTAGCTAGTTTGTAAATAGGCAAGTAAAATATAATATTTGTTAAGTTCTGGCTATCATTAGTGCTCCAGCAGTGTGAAAACATGAAATTGGCTACTTACCCTGGTGTCCGATTTCTATGAAAACGCGTAATTCTTGATAACTTAACTGTTGACTTCAGTAGAAGCTGTATGCATCAATGGAAGGGCAGAGAGTACCTCTCTCCGCATGTCCTGGGTAATGTCTCCTCCAGTGTTTTGCTTTTAAAAATGTAGAATAAGTCAGTAGGATTCACTTTGCCACATCGTAAGATCAGATATATTTTGTTTCTCTTTAGTCCATTTATTTTCCCAAACATCCAGTCAGCTTTGATTTATGATTGGCTCCTGCTACTCTTACATGCTTTACCTTCCACAACATGCCACTCACACTCAAAATAAATTACAGCTGTGAAAATTAGCACCACTATTAAAACAGACATTTACAAAGAAATGATTCTCTCAGCACAGATAATATCCTAGGCTAACTAATTGAAAAGCTCCGTGTGTGTAATGAATGGGGAAGACAGTGGCTTGCCACCTACTTGGAGGAGATTGTATAGTCTCGAAACATGGTTTATTTACAACTTGTGCTGTTATCGTCGGTAGTATTTATCCCTCACTCAGATGCGTGGCATTTGTTGTTGTCATCCATATCCTGCTTTCTCAAGGTGTTTCTCTGCACAGTAGTGTGCGCATCACATAGAACTGATCGGACTCATCATGGTCAAGTTTAAATAAGACTGCATCATTGCGCAGGCTGACGCTCAGACCAGCATGGAAAGAGAAAACTCAAGAGACTCAGGCAAATGTAGAGTTCTGCCACTAATAACACCTGCTTCTTTCAGCCCCACTAGGAGATTGCAGCAAATCCTAAAGGGACACTGATGCTACATTTCCAGAAGCCTTCTACATAGAATTTCATGGTAAGGCCACGAGAGCTTGAAAGTTCTGTGGGAGGTTGGAGCTAGACTTTAAGGAATTCTAGGAATCCCTTTGGGTAGGAAGGTTTCCGCCTTCTTGGCAAACTTGTGTGCTGCATCAGTTATTGTAGAAAAAACAAGGAATCCGGTGGCACCTTAAAGACTAACAAATTTGTTTAGGCATAAGCTTTCGTGGGTAAAAAACTCACTTCTTCAGATGCATGGAGTAAAAAATTACAGATGTAGGCATTATTATACTGACACATGAAGAGACGGGAGTTACCTTACAAGTTGAGAACTGGTATTGACAGGGCCAGTTCAATCAGGTTGGATGTGGTCCACTCCCAATAATTGATGAAGAGGTTCCCAATAACTGATGAGGTGTCAATACCAAGACACCTCCTCATCAGTTATTGGGAGTGGACCACATCCAACCTGATTGAATTGGCCCTGTCAATACCGGTTCTCAACTTGTAAGGTAACTCCCGTCTCTTCATGTGTCAGTATAATAATGCCTACATCTGTAATTTTCACTCCATGCATCTGAAGAAGTGAGTTTTTTACCCACGAAAGCTTATGCCCATATAAATTTGTTAGTCTTTAAGGTGCCACCGGACTCCTCGTTGTTTTTGTGGATACAGCCTATCATGGCTACCCCTCTGATACTTAGTTATTGTAGGTCATCCAAATGGCTGTAGCCACCACATGGCTTTTCTCACATGCTGTACTTTCTTTTAGCTCTCAAAGTTGTCTCTTCCATTGGTGGCCCTCATCAAAAGAGGTTTTATCTTTTATGTGGTAGTCTCTCTGTTTGGGTTGTATTCTTTTGTGTCTTCTCATCCCCTAAATCATTTTTTTAAAATTTGCTCTACCCCCAGACTTGTGTAGTCTTCCACTATCTCCGCTTCTCTCTCTCGTTTTAATCCAAAGCCCATGGAACGACTCTTATGAGCGGCTCGATTTCGGTTTGGATCAGGCCCTTTGTGTTTAACTGAGTTTTTTTCCTCACCCTAACTGGATGCCCACCATTCTTGCCAGGATAACCTCATGAAAGCCTGTGTGGACTTGTGTAGTGAACCAGAGGTCTTCATGCAAAGGAAGACAACCTGTGATTTAGGACAGGGCTACACTGGAAACTTCAAAGCGCTGTCGCGGGAGTGCTGGGTGAAAGGTCTCCCAGTCCTCCTGGTAATCCATCTCCACGAGGGGATTAGCTCCGAGCACTGGGAGCCGCGCTCGGAGCCTGTTTACACTAGCGCTTTAAAGCGCTCTGACTTGCTGCACTCGGGGGGGATGATTTTTCACACCCCTGAGCCAGCAAGTTAGAGCGCTATAAAATGTAAGTGTAGCCAAGCCCTTAGTTTTGTGCTGGGTTGCACTGAGAGAGGCATGTGGAGGGCTAGCCGCATTGCATGGGTTTTCTCCCCCTTCTCCCCCGCCGCCCCCCACCCGCCCGTTTATGTTATTGAGGGGAAGATCCTTTAACGCTCTGCTACCAGCCGTCTCTGCAGATGAACAGCAAGTTTGGTAATCCTGAACATCAGTGCTGGATAGTAACTTCTGTGACCAAATTGATACCTGAGTTAAGTGCAACAGGTACCCACGGCCTTGAGCTTGCAGTTCTTTTGCAGCAATGGAGACTTCTGTTGTAGACTTCTTCTCTGAGGCCCAAATCCAGAGACAATGGAGAAACTCCTGTTGACTTCAGGGGAGTGGGGATCAGGCCCTTCTTAAGCAACTAGTAAGAAGTGTCTCTTTATATGCATGAAAAAATATTTCTCATCAGAACCAGTCTGTTTTGTACTCTGGCTTATATACTGCCACAGTTATGAACCAGCTAGTGGAAAATGTTGCTAGTATAAGAAGGAATTTGTATTTAATATTGGGGGAAGAGGGGATATTGTGGTAACAGATTAGAGCACCTTGCTAGTGTGCGAGAATCAGACAGTGAAGCTGACCAGTCACTCACTGTCCAAGCTGAGAAAAGTTCACCATGTGAACAAACAATATAAACTGATGCCTGGCAGATCAAAACATTACTGTTCTTAGTTTTAGTTTTAGCAATCTGCAACATGATTGGTGGTAAGTATACTTCGGTAGTAAATCAGGTGAGGATTTAAAACAATTTTTTTTTTTTAACTTTACTGTCCCTTTATAATTGAATTTCGCAAAACCTGCAAATTGAACTATTTGATTCTGGTTAGTACAAAAGTCTGCACCACAGCACCTGGGAGCTTGCACAATGGATACCTTCCCAAGAGAAGAAGGGGTCGTAACAGTAGAATATTTGTAAGATATGTCTGATGCAAACTTATAGTTTGAGGGTAGAACATGATTAATATCTCTGTTAACATCACAGAGAGAAGAGCTCATATCTCATAGAGCACAGGTGCAACTTTTTGCTTTAGTTCCCACATCTTAAACCCCAAGCACCTCTGAAAGATAGTGATGAGCTGGAAGAGCAGGGTGGGCATTGATATGCTCTCTGAGCATTCCACTTAGTTTTGCAGTTGCCACAGCATGTGTATCATTTTAAGCTGTGGCAGAGTTTACCTAGAGCAAGTCTATGACCTATTGCAAATGGCAACTTGTTTAAAGTCGCTGTTAAAATTCCGTATTTCTGTAACTCACTTTCACTGGTGCAGACTCTGGTGCATTCATCCTCTGCTTACCATTGAAAATGTGAATGCCAGCCCCATGGATGTTTTCAGCTTAGGTTTAGATCCCTTCCTGTTTGCTTCCCGCTATGAAGGTGGCTTCTGGCAATATCTGCTCGTCAGCTTCCTGTCAATCAGAAATTTTAAGTCTGGGTGGAAGAGGGTAGAGAATGGGATATATGCAGCAGGACCATTGTTTTCTTTGGGTGAATGGTCACCCCATCTCACCTCCAGAAAGGGAGTTTTTCCAGGAGTTATTGGACAAAGGGCTGGCCCAGTGTTCAAGATACAGTCCCCCATAAAGGGCACTATAGTTTCTTTCTTAGCACAGTGGACGGGGAGCTATTCAGGGTTCTTGGCTTTTAATCATGGTGCTTTACTGACTCACCGTGTGACTCTTACCCTCTTTTTGTAGTTCAGTTTACACATCTGAAAAATGCAGTGTATACTTACCACACCCATTGTAAGTGCAGTGAAATAGGAATAGTTAGGGAACAATTTTTCTAAATGGTACCTTTGCCTAATCAGACACCCCTTTTTCCTGCATTTAGTCCAGTTGTCCTATGTGAGTTTCTTCATTCCTGGGTTTTAGGCTGTTGCTGTACAGAACCTCACAGTTATCTCCCTCAGAGGCATCGCTCTTGTACGAAAGGATTTTGTGTTTGCGTATATTCTGTTTTTCCCTGTAGCTGTTTATTTCTGTTCTGTGACCTGGTTGCAGAAATGCATGCAGTGTTTTACTGAGATTATTGAGGGAGTATCATCTGCAAACAAGGAAAGTAGCTGGGATACAATCAAATTAGCTTTCTCATATGAAATGATTTGCCTGGGAAAAGAGAGGCAAACTCTGGAATAGGTGGAAAATTTGCCAAGTGATGTGATCTCACCTGCCTCTCTGATTTCAGGGAGAAGGAACGCCCCCAACAGGATGTGTCACTGTAACTAAGCTACAGAAAACAATCCAGCAGAGGTAGGGTGGGTGGATATGTTGATTTACCGGCATTGCTGCCTAACATCAATTTGGAAGGTTCACAAGAACATCGGAGGCAAATACGGATGAGTCATAGGACGTCACCCAGAATCTGACAGATGGTGATTGTGGTGACAGAGCTTATGCATTTACAGCTATCGCTGCTTCGTGTTTTCCACCTGCTTATTTGTTTTCTGAGAGAAATGGTGCACTGCCGATGCTCACTGAGGAGAGCAGGGTAACGACACAGAGAGGAGCAAAGAGCCTTTGCCATAAATGTCGAAGAAGCCTACGACAGTGCTTGTAGTCTGCCCTGATTTCTAAATAACCATCAAAACCGCCTAGCTATCCCTATATTAGAGAGCCCCTCTGTTCAATATCTTCCACTTGACTCCCATCAGCTGCGCCCGTTGGAGCTGCAGATTAGCCTTTGTGTTTGGCTGTCGAGACTGCATGTGATCCCTTCATTGTGAATTGTTGCCCGCTCGCCTCTTTCCCCGTCCCCAAGTTGCTTAATTGACTTTGGCTGGCATCCCAGAACAGCCTCTGAACACACACAAACCTGGAAGGCTAAAATAACACTTTTAAATTGTTAAATAAATAGTGATCAGTCTCTTCAATGGGAAACGCAAGTGAATTCATTATAATTTTTTTTTTCCCTTGGGTGCAAGGTTCTGATTTTTCTTTTCTTCCTGTGTGTGTCTGTGTGTGCGCCCTTAAACCATTTGTTATAGTTTGTAATTTCTGTGTCATGGCCCCAAGTGGAATCAGGAGGGCTGTGCGAATTCTAGAGTTACTAAACACTTACAGTAAAAATGCTGTCATCCTGAATCTATTCCAGAGATTTTAGCCCTTTTTCCCGCCAGGATGCTGCTGCTGCGTCACTCACATTCTTCTCCCTCACCACATTGTTGAAGAAGCAGTCACTGCATGAATCCAGTAACTCTTTCAGTGCTAATCGTAATACTCCACGCTGATGCAGCCCTCCTCCTCTATATCGAAGAGCTTTGCAAAGGAGGGTAAACGTCTTTATAGCTCAGCAGGTTAGTGTCGGAGCTGGGAATACAACCCAGCCCCCCCAGCTGCCAGTCCAGGGCTTTATGCAGTGTTGGAGCCATGGGACTGACAAGACGGGTGAAGTAATATTTTATTGGACCAACTTTGGTTGGTGAGAGAGGTCTGAGGAAGAGCTCTGTAGCTCAGAAGTTTGTCTCTCCCTCCAACAAACTTTGGTCCAATAAAGTATTACTTCACCTGTCTTGTCAGTCCCATGCTTTATCTACTGAACCACATTGCCTCCTTAGATCAGTTACTGGCCGTCTTCATTGCAGGACACTGGTTGTCTTGCAAGCTAGTGACTTCTGTGCTGCTGGTGGACCAGTACCATTGTCATTGCTGGGGCTGGGTCATATTTGGGGGTCAGAGGGGCTTGCAGTGCTGTCGCTGCTGGGAGGGCGGGGGGTGCTTCTTGGGTTTCTGCTGTTTCTTTAGCATTGTTAAACGGGAGGATGTGCCTGTTTTTACAGCACCCCTTGCCACTGCATTGCAGGCAGCCATCCAGAAAGGATGCGTTCCTCCCTGGCATATTTTTGGACTGCAGGCAAAAATAGAATATCAATTCTTGTACTGCAAGAGAACAGGGATCCCAGTGGTGAGCTTTTAATGGGCATTTGGAAATTGTTCTGGAAAACTTCTGCCTGCAAACCCGTGATTGACTAGAAGTGGTGACTGATTTGAGATGCTGGCCGGCTGGGGAGCAGGAGAGCATTAGTGCAAGACAGTTATTGTTATGTTTGAAACCTGAGCAAAACATGCCAGTAGTCGCCTCTGTATCTCAGCCTCTCGTAAGGAACGGAAGGCATTTCCGTAGGGTTGTTTTGATGCTTCCCTGCGTAAGAAGGTACTGAAGCATTGAGCATGGTCTTTCAACCAGGTGTGCACACACCTTATAATAATTTCACCTAGACCAGCGGTTCTCAACCTTTTTTTTTCTCTTTTTGAGGCCCCCTTCCCCTCTCTCCCCCCCCCCCCCAGCTATTAAAAACTCCAGGGCCCGGTGGGAGGGGCACTCAGGGTTTGGGCTCCGGCTGCGGGACGGAGGGGCAGGGAGGGGCTTGGGCGTACGTGTAGTTTGAATTCTGAATACGAATCATCAGTGTGATGCAGCTGCAAAAAAGGGAAGGATAATGTGATTCTGGGGTGTATTAACAGGAGTGTTGTGTGTAAGACGCAGGAGGCAGTTGTCCCGCTCTACTCGGCATTGGTGAGGTCCCTGCTGGTATATGGTGTCTGCCTCTGGGCACCAAAATTTGGGAAGAATCTAGAGGAGAGCAATGAAGATGATAAAAGGTTTAGAAAACCTGATCTGTGAGGGAAAGGTTGAAAAAACTGAGCATGTTTAGTCTTGAGAAAAGAAGACTGAGGAGTGACCCGATAACAAACTTCCAAAATATTAAGGGCTGGTATAAAGAGGACCGTAATCAACTGGTCTTCATGTCTGCTGAAAGTAGGGCAAGAAATATTGGGCTTAATCTGCAGCTGGGGAGATTTAGGTTAGATATTAGGAAAAACTTTCAAACTATAAGGGTGGTAAAGCTCTGGAATAGGCTTCCAAAGGAAGTCATGGAGTCCCCATCATTGGAAGCTTTTAAAAACCAGTTGGACTTGTCAGGGATGGTCTGGATTTACTTGGTTCTGCCACAGCAATGAGGGTTGGACTTCTTGTTGGCTTCTCAAGGTCCCTTCCAGCCCTACATTTCTATGATTTCATGGTGGTTTTGACAGAATTTGCTGTTTCAGCACAATTGAAATGTTTCATAAGAACATAAGAATGGCCCTTCTAGGTCAGACCAAAGGTTCATCTAGCCCAGTATCCTGTCTTCCGACAGTGGCCAGTGCCAGATGCCCCAGAGGGAATGAACAGAACAGATAATCATCATGTGATCCATCCCCTGTCCCTCATTTCCAGCTTCTGGCAAACAGAGGCTAGGGACACCATTCCTGCCCATCCTGGCTAATAGCCATTGATGGACCTATCCTCCATGAACTTATCTAGTTCTTTTTTGAACCCTGTTGTGGTCTTGGCCTTCACAACATCCTCTGGCAAGAAGTTCCACAGGTTGACTGTGCGTTGTATGAAGAAATACTTCCTTTTATTTGTTTTAAACCTGCTGCCCATTAATTTCATTTGGTGACCCCTAGTTCTTGTGTTATGAGAAGTAGTAAACAACACTTCCTTATCTACTTTCTCTACACTAGTCATGATTTTATAGACCTCAATCATATCTCCCCTTAGCCATTTCTTTTCCAAGCTGAAAAATCCCAGTCTTATTAATCTCTCCTCATATGGAAGCTGTTCCATACCCCTAATAATTTTTGTTGCCCTTTTCTGAACCTTTTCCAATTCCAGTATATCTTTTTTGAGATGGGGCAGCTACATCTGCACACAGTATTCAAGATGTGGGCATACCATTGATTTATATAGAGGTAACATATTTTCTGTCCTATTATCTGTCCCTTCCTTAATTATTCCCAGCATTCTGTTCGCTTTTTTTGACTGCCGCTGCACATTGAGTGGATGTTTTCAGAAAACTATCCACAATGACTCCAAGATCTTTCTTGAGCTGTAACAGCTAATTTAGATCCCATCATTTTATATGTATAGTTGGGATTATGCTTTCCAATACGCATTACTTTGCATTTATCAACATTCAATTTCATCTGCCATTTTGTTGCTCAGTCACCCAGGTTTGTGAGATCCTTTTGTAGCTCTTTGCAGTCTGCCTGGGTCTTAACTATCTTTAGTAATTCTGTATCGTCTGCAAATTTTGCCACCTCACTGTTTACCCCTTTTTCCAGATCATTTATGAATATGTTGACTAGGACTGGTCTTACTACAGACCCCTGGGGGACACCACTATTTACCTCTCTTCATTTTGAAAACTGACCATTTATACCTCTCCTTTGTTTCCTATCTTTTAACCAGTTACCAGTCCGTTTCCTGGAGACTGTTCAGTTTTGCCAGAGTTCTTACAGAACTGTGACAGGTTTGTTTTGGAAACCTGCCTACTTTTCTGCCTGCCCACTCACCCAGATGCTCAGCAGCCGTCCTGGGGAGCTTGGGCTTCTAGAGTCCATAGCTGTGGGGTCATCCTGCCAGTTCGACTGCCCTGGCACTATGGCTCCGTGGTGGTGAATTTCTAAAGGTTTGGGCTTTGATTCAAACTGGAATTAAATCGCATCTTGAAATATCAAAATCCTCTGCAAAAGTGCATTACCTTTCCCCTCCTAGCTCTACTTTCAACCCCAAAAGAAATGGAGGTATGGAATCATAATAACACAGGTAGGGAGTGCGGTGAGGTAGCGTTCTGTTGCTGGCCATGCTATTGACATCATTGTCGTTGCAAGTCAGAAGCGAGTCACAATGTCTGACTTGCATATTATCCATAAACTATACTGTATATATGAACTATAGCTGGTAAAATAGTTCCCCCTTGATTTGTTACTGGGGCTGTTTCAGTTGTCTGTGGTGTGAGGAGCTACTGGAGGAAACCTGGTGCTAATAGATGGAAACCTTGTTACCTTACTGTGAGAATTCCAGGTGTCAAATTTAGATTCCATTAGCCAGCTGAGGAAGGGAAGAGAGGCAGTGAACTGGGGGTGGGTGCGTGGGGGTGGGTGGAGTGGATTGCACACAGGTGGTAGGGAAAATCTTGGGAAGTTATCTAGTCCAGCTCCCTGTGCTGAGGCAGGACTAAGTATATGTAGACCATCTCTGACAGATGTTCGTCTGAGCTGTTCTTAAAAATCCTCTAATGCCATAGCGGGTAACATGAGTCCCATTGACTTCAGCAGGACCCTGTATAAGCTTAGAGTTACACTTGCTCAAGTGATCTGCTGTATCGTGCCCTGAGTACATGTACATAACCTGTTCTGATACTAAGGCAGGGGGCATATACTAAAACCTAGATACCTCAGAAAGGCACACATTGACCAGAACTGAAGTCCTCTCCTTAGGACGGGTGCAGCATGGACAGTGAAGGTTCAAACTCTCCTAAAGGCATGCTTCAGATTTAACCTAGCAGGACCAGCTGCTCAGATGGGAATTCAGTCTTTGAGACCATTTAATCCTTGGCTTCTTTTATGAAGAGGGACTGTCAGTTGTGGTGATGAAAACAGTGGGAACTGCACCAAGGCTACTAACCTACACCAGGCTAATCAGTACCCATTGGATAATTTCCTGTGACGATTGATGTCTTTTGGACATGAACTGTCGATGTGGAAGTAGAAGGCTTTACTCTCCCTTTGCCAGTCTCTTGTGCCATCTAATCTGCAGGGTTTACAAAGAGTGCACAATCCTATGAACCAACTGCACCATAGGAATCCCTCACTGTTTAACAGACTGAACAGTAAATTCCACTTTCTCCATAATTAAGAAGGGAAATAAATGTTTCAATCACTTGAATACTCACAAGACCATTTAATGACATGTCTGGGGTAGATTCTGAAAGGCACTCAAGTGTGGTTAGGTGCCCAACTCAAGAATCCAAACTCCTTATGGGTTTGTGTAAAGTCTTCCCCTCTTGGACAACTAACATCAGCTGTCTCATGGTTTACCAGGCAGACAGTTTATTTTATTTAAACTTTTATCAATAAAAGGACTCTGATGTCTGGCGCCCAGGTTTTCAGTTGTTGATATAATAGTAAATATGAGATAGAAGCTGGTCTTAATAGTTTTGTGAATTTACCTTTTACTTACAAGCAACATATTCAAAGATATCAAGTTCACATCCAAAACCGTGAAGAATTCACCATTGCATGTTCCTTAGTGAAATGACATGGCTGCTCAAATTCCATTCTTAGAAAGTACCCAGTTTTCCACAGGAATATACTAGCTGGGCTATCAAGTGGTAGTGGACAATATCATTGGAACCATCCAGTTATTGTGGTTGTCTTGATTTAATTTATCAGACACATGATACATCACTGACCTAAGATTACTATTATATTCAGTAAATAATGCCCAACTGCCATAACTTCATTGTTCTCCTTAAAAAGTGCTTCCCTGTTCATTCTGTAAGGAGATGCTCAAGAGAAGTCTGCAAGACCTGGACATAAAGGCCTGTTATAGGATATTTTAGGATGCAGACATGTTACATGTGCAAAATCCACTGATTTTAGTTTGTGACAAGTTTTGGGCGTTTTGGCAAACCTAAACCATTGGGTTTAGTTATTTCATTAAGCTTGCTTAGAGGTTTTGGTTTACCCCAACCTTGCAGAGCTTGCCTAATTCATTGCAAAACCTTCAAGTTTCATGCACTACTTCCCCCCAACAGGCTCTGTCATCTTTTCTCAGCAGATCCAGATATTTATTTTCCAAGATGGAGGTTTGGTGAACTTACTTACCTCCCTCTATGCCATTGGGTCAGATTGTTGCTGGCATAACTCCATTGCCTTTAGTTAAGGCCTGGTCTACACTGTGGGGGATCGATTTAAGTTCCGCAACTTCAGCTATGTGAATAATGTAGCTGAAGTCTACGTACTTAGATCTACTTATTGTAGTGTCTTCACTGTGGTAAGTCGACAGCTGACGCTCCCCTGTCGACTCTGCCTGGGCCTCTTGCTCCGGTGAAGTACCGGAGTCGATGGGAGAGTGTTCGACAAGATGCGATAAATCGACCCCCGCTGGATCGATCGCTGCCCGTCGATCCAGTGGGTAATGTAGACAAGCCCTAAGTTACAGCAACAGAGACTGGTCCCACTGTCTGAGGAGCAGTTGGTGCTCACCTTCGTGGCTGTCAAGTTCTGACTGGCTGCTTTTCTCAGGGCCCAGCTGCTTCTTGCAAAGCAGATCCCATTAAGAGAACTGGGATGGCCTGTTTATCCCTTGCTCGATAGCCGCTATGCCAGGTCTTGCTGCTGCTGCTTCTGCACTGGCTGTTTAGTGTTGGTGCTAAATGGTGTCCAGAGTCTATGCTGGTACTGGGGAAGCCATTAGACCACTCAGAGAAACTCCACAGACCCACTTGTTTCAGTTGATGTTGGGATGGCCTGGTTGCCATCTTCTCTTGCTTAGCAAAGGCATACTGGATGAGGTGTTCTGAAGGAGAATGGGGATGAAGGCAGGGAAAACCGATGAATGCCAGTGACTGCTAGAGCCTGACTGACCATTGGGTTCAGCAGTGGCTTGGTTATTCCAGGGAATGGTGAAAACTGTCTCCCTAAAATTGAGGGTTGGTTTCTGTTGCACACGGGGGAAAAAAAAACTATCATTACTTGAAGCAAGTATAAGCAAATGCTTTCAAACAGTTGTCATCAGCTTGCATGAGTCTCTCACCTGTTTGCCTGTTGTATCATAGAACCATATTAGCTAGAGATGGAATAGTCCAGTCCATATTCCCTTCCGGGCAATGTGGAATTATCCCAGAGAGTACATGTCCTAGCAGCTAGTTTTGAATGACTCAAAATATAAAATAAAATGAAGAGGCTTGCACCATTTCTCTTGGGAGATATTAGTAGAGCTCATTCTCAGCAATGTTGCTGTTTGTTAATTCAGGGCTGTGCCCTTCATTCAGATGCCTACAAGTCTCCCCTTGTCATTGCTTAGCCAAGTTATACAAATGTAATTCGTCTAAACGTTCCTTATATGTCAGCGCCTTCAGTACTTTAATCAGAGGCTTTGATACCCACTTGGCTGAAAATAAGCTGGCATGGGTGAGGAGTGAGTTGAATTGAGTTGTCTGGTGGGAATGCTCCTGAGAGCAATACCAGTTTATCTGCTAGTGCACTGCAGTTGGCTATATGGCCTCACTCCATGTTTCCTCAGAAACTCTTTTGAACACGTTGGTGTGTACGCCATTGAGGATTTCTGGCTCACGTTCATGTTATCAGACTTGGCATCATTTGTATTTAATTAATACATTATTTGTGGTGCCTGGGCAGCACCATAACACATTACATGGCCATAGGGGCAGGTGTTTGAAAATCAGGTCCAGAAAGCGTACACTAAACTTTCCGTTCCTCTCTGCTCGTCTTCAGCATTGACTGCAACATAACAGCTTCATTTTAATCCCTTGATTTTAAGAAAGGAAGATTGGTCGTCTGTCTGTTTTTTTTTTAATGACTGTCACAATGCAGGGCAACGTACCAAGTGTAAGGTGTTGCTACCAGTCCATTCAAACCATGCCAGATGTTAGGGATTCCCTTTTTTGACTAGCCCATTTGGGCCTGCACTATGAAATTGTCATTGACAGTTTCTCAAATTGTTCTGAGTTAGATGAAAGAGCTAAGCAGCATGTAATACTTAAGGACGAAATTTTCAAACTTAGGTTCCTAAAGTTAAGCACTTGATTCCATATTGAGGAACAAATGTCCTGATTTTTCCAAATCCCCATTGATTGCAGTGGGAGCTGCAGGTACACAGGATCTCTGAAACCCAGGGCAAGCACCTGGATAGCAGTAGTAACAATAATCACAAATACCTGTGTAACCCCCAAGGAGCTTCCCTCGGTCCCTGGGGCCCTTTGTGTGGGTAGCTAAGGTTGAGAGACACTGTCCCTGCGCAAACTCGGAGTCTGCTGGGCAACCCAGAGGGAGAGAAGGGACACTATGTAGAATGCCGGGGCCCTGTTGGCATGGGCGGGGGGGGGGGGGGATTGCAGGTGCGCCTGCTCATTGGAGGGGGTGGAGTCACATGATTGACATGAAGAGCTAGCTTGACCAATAGGGAGTGAGATGCCCTCCCCTGGAGTTAACTTAGGAGTTTAGTATATTTTTGTAACCTGCACCTTGAGCCCTGCACACCTTTGTGGTGAGGGGAAATCCTGGGACTAGAAGCAGCCGTGATAGGGTTGTACCAGGCCAAGATGTCCCCTGCCAGAGGCTTTAGGGTCCTACCACACCCTGTCCCAGAAAGGAACAACAGAGAAGTCCTCCAAATGGCCTAGAGAGGCTGCATGGGAAGTAGCCAGTCAGGGCCCGGTAGGTCATATAAAAGGAGCTGCAGGATGACAGAGCAGGAGTCAGTTGCTGCGTAGAGCTGGAGGAGCAATGATGGTGTTCCTGGCTCCGCTGAAACAACTGCAGA
This sequence comes from Lepidochelys olivacea, assembly GCF_965140295.1. Taxonomy (NCBI): domain Eukaryota; kingdom Metazoa; phylum Chordata; order Testudines; family Cheloniidae; genus Lepidochelys; species Lepidochelys olivacea. The sequence continues at coordinate 19,711,995 of NC_140412.1, read as the reverse complement.
ACCATTGACAAAGCAGTTGCTGACAGGCACTGGGGGAGCAAGGAGGAGCTCCTGGCTGGCTGCTGGGACTCAATGCAAGAGTGAAGGCTGTTGAAAAGGATAAAATGGAAGCCAGAGACCCTGAGCAACCAGGAGAACTGGAGGTGATAAGTCATTGCACTGGATTGGTAGCTAAATGTTTCTACTCCAGCTGAGCAGGGACTCTTACGGCTGACCCATGTTCCGTCTGCACTTTTTTAAACAGAAAATTGGGGTTCAGACTAGATGAAACTTTCTCTGTAAAGTGTTGGTTTTTCGTGGAAGAGTCTGACTTCATCAAACAGAAAACTTTGATTTTTGGGTTTTTGACTAAAATTTTGACTTTTAAGTTTCCCAAGGGGTAGGGGAGGAGAAGAGATGGAGGAAGGGAGAAATCCTGTTTTCCAGCTGGCTCTACTCAGACTTTGCTGCTCTGCAAAATAAGCAGCATGATGAACTGTCATTAAGCATTTTAATCTCAAACAAAACTGAAGAAATGAGTGTCAATAAGGGTATGTCTGCACTACAGAGACTAGACTGACATAGCTATGCAGGCATAGCTCTGTGGTGTACTGTGGCAACGGGTTTCTCTGTTGATGTATGAGAACACCACCAACCTGGAATGATGTTAGTTATGTCGACATAGTGACCGATGGTATAGTGACGGACACAAGGAATAGCCGTCTCAAGAACAACTGAGTGTACTTTCTCACTTCTAGATACAGGTACATTTATATATGAATTAAAGGAGTCCTTCAGGCTTTTGGCAAATTGGCTTCCTTGTCAAGTGTCACAAAGGTTACGCATGAGTCATCCTCCAAAAATCACGAGAATGACTAAAAAATTGCGAGATTAAAAAAATAATAAATATGGGAACTTTTTGGTGTGAAAGACTCAAGGGTTCATGTCTACAAGCTTTTCTCCACAATCAAGAGGGACAGAAACTTAATAAATGACTCTCAGTGAGATTCCTGCATAATCACTTGCTTCCAGGAGTTGGCGCTTTAAAAAATAATCACCAAGTATCCTGATAAACACATGAGTTGGCAACCCTGCACAGAGGTGTCATGTTTTCCTTGACAGCGGAATAGAAGTTGTGGCTTGAGTTCTCCACCAGGAAATGCCGCTGTCCTCGCTGTGCTTTTACTGGGAAACTGGGTCAGTTTCTTCAGACTCGACAAGTTGCAGCAGGCCATTCTGAGAAGCAGCTGTGCTGCAGATGCTGGTTTGCACTCTCAGTATTGCAGCCGTTCTGTACCACAGACTTTACCTACCCAGATGCTATTTCCTGGTTTAAAAAAAAGTGGATCTTTGATCTTCATTAACTGTCTCTGTTTTTACAGGGCTTTATGGGGGGGGGGGGGGGCAGTCCTGCTCCGTATATGCCTGTGCAACTCTGTTGACTTCAATGGGGCTAGCACAGGTGTAGCGGAAGGCAGAACTGGGTCTTACTATTTTAGCATGCTGCATGCAGTCCTTGCATTTATCATGCATAATTGCTTGTTACGCATGCTCTGCTTATAAAGGCCTGTTCAGCTACAGGAATGTTTGATGGGTTCCTGTGCAGCAAACTGTAAACATTTCAGGGGTATCTCGTCAGCTGTGTGATTCATTTTGCTCCCCTGTTGTTGGATTATTAAGTGCTTTTGTCACTGGGAGGTCATAGCAATGAGAAGGACTCGGGGAGACAGTGAACTGTCTTAGTCTGTGAACAGATGGCTCCGTTTTCTAGAATCTAGCAGGGGTGTTTCCTCCCTCTGTGGCGTCCCCCCTCCCCCCATGATGGATAATGCCATCTGTGCAATTAAATTAATTTAGCTGGGGGATTTCCACTGACTACCTCTTTGCTCTGAGCTGGCTAACTGGGATCGGAATGGCACCGCCTGGGGCCTGGAGAAATCACTTTCTATAATTACTTTACATGGCAGTGCTATTCTGAAGAGTCATGGAAATAAGTTTGTGGGTTTTTTTTTTTTATGTTGCAGGTTTGATTTATCAACAGCTCCGTTTAAACCCTAGTGGAACAATATGGGGTTTCCCTGTTAATTGTGAAATGTGGGAAGGAAGGAAACTCAAACCCGACATGGGTTATGCTGGCAAATGGGACGCACACTGCTATAAATGTATTATATTATGTATTTAGTATTGTATTATATTATGTATTTAGTATTGTATTATATTATGTATTTAGTATTATAAATGAGCTTCCACACTGCTAGCTCAGAGGTATAAATCCACTGTGCATGCATGCCTGTGCTGATTTGGATGGATCCTTTTGACTTGATAAGTCATTGTTTGAATACAGATGGCCAGTGTTTACTCTCTTCACCATATGCATTTCAAGCGTCCTGGAGCCATCTGAATGATGGGGGGCATCCCTGCTATGGAAACTGCAGCTGGGAGGCGTGGTTTAATGCTCTGCAGATCACGGAGTCCCTGCGCGATGCTCTGGAACTGCTCCCCATGAAGCCAGTCAGGACTCTGGGGAAGTCTCCTTCTGTGAGCAGCCTGTCTTTAGGACACAAAGCTCACACAGCTTCCACCTTCCTGGGTCTGACCTCGGAGCATTTAGCATCCTCTGCTCCTCCGTGCGCTTCCCCCAGCGAATCCGCCCAGGCGGGGTCTTGGGGAAGCCAGAAAGTCCTGCACCCCAACTCCGCAGTCAGACGTGACTCTCAGCCAGCCAGTAAAACAGAGGTTTATTAGACGACAGGAACATAGTCTAAAACAGAGCTTGCAGGTGCAGAGAACAGGACCCCTCAGCTGGGTCTATTCTGGGGGCAGTGAGACAGACAACCACGTCTGCACTTCACTCCATGTCCCAGTCAGCCCCAAATCCAGTCGGAGAACACTTCAATCTCTCTGGTCACTCGATTTCTGACCTAAAAGTGGTTGCTATTCAACAAAAAAAACTTCAAAAACAGACTCCAAGGAGAGACTGCTGAATTGGAATCAATTTTGCAGATTGGATACAATTAACTTAGGCTTGAATAGAGACTGGGAGTGGTTGAGTCATTACACAAAGTAAAACTATTTCCCCTTGTTTATCTCTCCACCCCCCCCCCCCCACCACCTTCTTGTCAACTGCTGGAAATGGCCCACCTTGATTATCACTACAAAGGGTTTTCTCCCTCCCTCCCCCCTCCCTGCCCCACTCTCCTGCTGGTAATAGCTCATCTTAAGTGATCACTCTCCTTACAGTGTGCATGATAACCGCCCATTTTTTCATGTTCTGTGTGTATATAAATCTCCTCACTGTATTTTCCACTGAATGCATCTGATGAAGTGAGCTGTAGCTCACGAAAGCTTATGCTCAAATAAATTGGTTAGTCTCTAAGGTGCCACAAGTACTCCTTTTCTTTTTGCAAATACAGACTAACACGGCTGCTACTCTGAAAGCTTCCTTTTGTGAATCTCCTACAGTCCTGCATCTCAGTGCCCTGGATTGGCTTCACCCACCAGGGTCTCTGTGCCTTCCTAGATACCATGCCTGGGCAGGGAGTTCCCCCCCCAGTTTGTGGTCCATCAAACCACTTCACTTTCTCATTCAGATCCCTTCTCACTTGTCCCACAGGGGAGTTGATAATATGCCCTACTAGTATTATAAGCTCTCTTTGGGGCAGGGACCATCTTAGTGTGTGTTTGTACAGTGCCTGGCCCAGGAAGGTCCTGATTCATGTTTGGGATCTCTAGACCCTAACTGCAGAGCAAATTAATAACAGAAAAATCACAGCGATCCAAATAAAAAGTCCCAGTCCCTCCCTCTGCTGATTTAAAATGAGAAGTCCAGTACCTGGACTAGAAAGGCAAGTGTACTAAACCTATAGTCTTGCCCTTGCCCTATAGGAATGTGAGATGGAGAGAGAGTGTGCCTCCTGAATACAGCAATGAATAAAAATTAGTAATATTTTCATAGGAATTTAAATGTTATCCCGGAAATGTTTTAGATTTCATTTTGGTTTTACAAAAAGCTGAATTTTTGGATCTTAAAATTGTGACGTTAAGGTCCGTGTTGAGTTTCTAGGAGAAAAGGCCCGACTCCATCCTCCAAGTCTTTTTTACTGCAGTGTCTGTACTAGACTAGTGGCAGGTGAGAACTAGGTCTCTGAAGAGCTAGTGCAAAGCTCCCGAAAGGGGATTTTTTTTTTTGTAAAATTTGAGAATTACGGAACCAAAAGTCTGTGCACCTGCTGCTGTCTAATAGCAAAATAGCAGGGGCACACGATAGAAACTCACTCAGAATATTTCAGTTTCTGGCACTGGCCTGGGAGCCATTGGGGATGTGACCCTTAGTTCTTTGTGGGTCAAGGATTTGATGATGATGGATCCGCCTTTGTGGTTGTCAGTTGGTTTTGTGAATGTGCCCGTCGGCATGTGTGATCGTCGACAAATGTTGCCACTTGCTTGTCACCCTTGTTTAGTTTCAGGGGGGCAGAGGAGAGGGATGAATGTGTTTTCTTCCCCCCCCCCCCCCCCGAAAAAAAAAAAGATATGCTATTTGTTGGTTTTTCTTTGGATTGGGCATTGCAGTGTACTCACCACAGCCTGAGGAGGAAGAGCATAATTATCCTTCTTTTGCAGATAGGAATACTGAAGTACAGAGAGGTTATGTGACTTGCTGGCTGAGCTGTGATTAAACCCACCTGGGAGGCAGTGTCACTTAGTGGATAGTACACTGCAGTGGGAATCATGAGATCTGGGTCTGTTCTCATCTCTGGCACTGGCCTACTGGGTGACCTTCAAGTCACGTTCCCTCTCTGCCTCAGTTTTCCCATCTGTAAAATGGAGATAATGGTACAGACCTCCTTTGTAAAGTGCTTTTTGCTCTACTGATGAAATGCATTTTATGAGAGCTACATAATGAAAACGATATCCCCCAGGTTCTATCCAGTCAGTGCCTTAAGCATCAGATCATCCTTCCTCTTAAGTCAGTGTTACTCAATGAGGAGACATATTTGAGGTCTGCCGGTGAAAAGAAACGGATAAGAGCCAGGTATTATTATTTGGCCATGATCAACCCGGCTTGTTCTTTGAGATGGTGCTTGTTGTTCATAACTGCAGCTGGGTTTCCTTTCCATGCTTTTTTCCTCCTTTAGGTTCTGAGGCATGTACATGTGGGGATGCATAATAGAGTGGGGACTGGGGAGTGGAACCAGGGATTAGGAGATGGGATTCCCACCTTCTATTTTCATTTCTCCAACTAGATCTCTCTGACATCGGGTCAAGTCCGTTATCCCCTCTATACTTTTATTTTTCTGGTGTGCAAGAAGAGTGTGTTACACATCCAACATATAGTCAGTTTCGCACAAACATGTTGCAAGGGCTGATTAATGTTCATAAGGCACTCTGAGATTCTGAAATGAAAATTTGTATTTAATATTTCCAGCTCTGTTTTGACATTATTTCGATCAGGAGGATCAAGTATCCTGCTTTGTCTCCAGACCCTCTCTCTGCAATATTTTTACCTCTGTGCTGCAATCTATCACTGGTTTTTTGTAACAGATTTGCATAATCACCAAAGCAATTTACTAGCCCAGGTACGAGATCTACTTATCCATGTTAAGTATAATGATGATTATATAAATGAATTGCTTTCGTCAAATGAATGGCTGAGTAGAAATTTGGAAGGCTGGATTGTTTAAAAATTGGAAGTGTCATGTGGGTTGTGATGGGTGGGACAGGAGGTTTTCCATTTGTTTCCAACAGCTGAGCAGTTGCCCTTTCAAATGGGAGTCACCCTGAAGGCAGAGAATAAGTATGCAATCTACCTATGAGGCATAAAACAAGCTGTCTGAATGCTCTTTTCTGCCGTTTAATAAATTTACCTCCCATAGTAATTTGCATCTTGTAAATTGATCAGGCTGTAAAGGAGTACTAGTGGCACCTTAGAGACTAACCAGTTTATTTGAGCATAAGCTTTCGTGAGCTACAGCCCACTTCATCGGGTTGAGTCTGATATAAAAAACAACCTCTTTCAAATCAGATGATTTCATGTGGAGGTGAAAAGGAGTTACCCAGAAGGCAAAACTAGTTGCAAATAGGCATGAGTTTTCAAGTGTTATATGCCTGGTGTTTACTAAACAAATAAAAAAGGAGGTGGACGGGAATCTGGGTCCTCTGTTGACAAAGGACTGGGATTGCTATGAAAATTGGGACTCAGAACCCGGGGTTGGGCAGCATTGTAAGTCTGAGTGGAACCTAACTACCTGACACCTGGCGATGTCATTGCTTAGGAACCGTTTTTTAAAGCCAATTAAGTTAAAACTGTGCAATTCCCACCCCGTCTGTCCCTCCCCGAGTGGCTTAAAATTGTTTATATCAGTGCAAGTGAAACTGATGTATAAACAGTTTTACATGAGTATACCTGTGCCCGCACTAAGGTGGGTGGGTGCGGAGGGATGTGTATGTGAGCCCTAGGTTTGGATAGACCTACCAGACAGCTCTGTATTGTCTGGAAGGAAGATTTGGACGAACTGAGGACTATGGGAAGGGTAAATGAAGGAGGATGAAAACAAGTGTTCCCAGCCATACCCAAAAGGAGTGGGAGAATGTAGCTGAAATGCAAATGGTGCTAGGTCAAGTGGAATGAAGGATTGAGACTAGATGAGCTTGAATTCCTCACGTGCTCCCTTGATTCTGCTGAAGCCTAATTTTACAGCTACACATACCAACCATTGCCTGTGTGCTAAATGAAGTTGATTTTTAACTGTGGTTTAGACATGCACATGTCCCTTGCAAAATAGATAAATCTAGCACGTGGACTACAAATGATGTACTCACCCACCTTGCTGCTGTTTTATGACCACGCTTCCATGTTGCCCTGAATCCTGTGTTGTTTCATTGATGTTTGTTAGGTTTGGGTTGTGATTGAAGTTGTTGGTTTTGTTACAGAGAATGTTTCTGCAGAGATCCCTGTAGGAAAACGTTCTCCTTGCTGAGTGGGTTTGATTTTTATTTCAATTGTTTTATAGACGAGCAGTTTTGTCTTTCTAATTTTCTTTTATACACACACAAGCATGCAGTGTGTAATGATAAAAGTTCTTTGAAGTGCCTACTATTTCATATATGCATCCCGTTATTAAGCAGAGTTCTGGTTTTGTGTTTGTAAACATACAAACCTGCAGATATGTGTGTACATACACACACACTGAATACACACATTCACATAGAGATTCATGGCTCTGGTGGCCACAAGGGACCATTAGATCATGTGTTCTGATCTGTCGCATATCACAGGCCATAGACTTCTGTCCAGTGTGTGTGTGTGTCCTGCACTAAAAGGCTTCAGCTTCAGAGCTAAGGTTGCTAGATGTCCTATCCCATCAACACAAACCCCGAAAAGCAAGGAAATAAAGGGCTACGTAATTCAGCTGTTCTAGCTACACTCCCACTCTTGGTTCCTCTCTTCAGTCTCAGGTTTCAGAGTAACAGCCGTGTTAGTCTTTTTCGCAAAAAGAAAAGGAGTACTTGTGGCACCTTAGAGACTAACCAAATTTATTTGAGCATAAGCTTTCATGAGCTCTAAGGTGCCACAAGTACTCCTTTTCTTTCTTCAATCTCAGTTACCTTCCATCTACCACACACAGCCTCCATTTCTCTGCTCTTTTCCGGAACAGCCAACGACCATCCATGTTTATCGGTTAAATGTTCACGTGTTCTGCTGACTAATATAGGGTAGTGTGGCTTTTGTAAGTTACACCGTATGTAGCTCAGTATGGGTTTTTGAATAAGGACGAATGAGGCTTGTGGGCAGATTGTGAGCTGTGGCTGTGAGCGAGATTTTTCTGTTATGTGAATTTGGCGATCAGTGCTTTTTGCTGGAAGTCGTTTTTAGTTAGAAGGTAGAGAATTGAAATCTGTGTGTGTGTGGTGTGTTGGTGGATTTTGTTTATGGTCAGAGTTAAGGCTCATTATGGTCATCTGGTTTTACAGGAAGAAGGTGGAGATGTGAGGGCTGTGGGTAAAGGAAGAGGGGAGTGGCTGAGTCTGAAAAGGGAAAGTGATATCTGAGTTTTCAATAACTGAGCCATTTATCTCTTTGTTTTTTAGGATTTGCGCAGGTGGGACAAGCAGGCCACGTACCTTATCTCAAAGTTAACAAAGATTTCTTCTGTGGGAATTTCTCAGCTTTTTAAATCAAATGTCTGTTAATATTGAAGATTATTTACGTGGATGGCTGTCAGCGGTGATATGTATTATCTCCTATATGTTCTCCTACAGAGCCTTCATATCTCCCATGCCCTCCTGAACATCCACACTGCTGTATTTCTCCCCCATATCTCCCTATAGAGCCTGCTCATGCCCAGGCCTGGATTGCCCCAATGCTTCTCACAACTCTTCAGCATTATCCCCCCATCCTTGCATGCCCTTGCTTCCCTACAGAATACGTTGAATGATGAATAAAAGCAGGATGCAGGGGATGGGTGATTGTAAGCTTCAAGGTTGTGGGTGGGTACAAAGGAGGTCTGGGTGGGAATCTGAGAGGAGCCAGGTTGGGACAGATCATGGGGCTGTAGGGTCCATTTTGTATGTGCAGGAGAGTTGGGGTGCGGGGGTGGTGGTTGGGGGAGCATGGGAAAAAGTGTGGCTTCAGCTTGGAGGAGTTTGGGGGATGGGGGAGGTTGAAACCGGGAGAGGACAAGCAGGGGAGATAGTGGATCTCCAGTATGTCACATGGAGATATCATCCTTCAGACCCTCAGAAATACTGGCTGGTCTGTTACACCTTGGATAGGGTAACATTACGGAACCTTCTTACACCCTTCTCATAGGGTATGTTTACACTGCAGCTAGAAGCATGCCTCCCAGCTGCAGTGTAGACCTACTATAGAGGTCCAAATCTTTCCTTTTGCTGAATTAAAATGAAGAAGGTGAGGTTAGAGAGGGGTTAGATGGTAAAATTGGGTGTAGTCTATCTGCTATAGGAGTGGGTTGGGGATAATATGACTGAATCAGAACCTTGTGTGATAACTGACCATGGTATCACAAGCAGATTAGTGCCACTGAGGAAAGTGACGTGCTCATTTTAAGCTGGAGATGTGAGGATTCCACGTGAAGAGGCTAGCAGATGGGTCCCTAATATCACAGCCACTGAGGCACAAAATGCCTCTGTGGGTAGGAGGATGAAAAGAGAGAGAGAGAGACGGATGGGAAAGTACATTAACCAGAAGCAGGGTCAGGTGGCCCAGTATTTTCCATTCAAGTGTGTCTGCTTGTCAGCCTCTAATGGTCAGTTCTCTCCCCAAAGACCCCAAGGACCTGTCAGCTCTTTTGTTTTACTGCTTAGCCGGACACTGATGGGGTTCAGCTATGAAGGAAGGCAGTCAGTGTCATTTGCCACTCTTTCAGCACGTGGTGTATTGCTCCAAGCAGGTCCAAAGGAATTGTTGAACTGAAGCTAAATAAAGTAAGGATGACTTCCCGTCTTGTCTTTTCTGTTGATCTGCTGAGGTTGCTGCAGTTTTTAGATTGTTATTAACAATACACCAATAATTAGTATTTAATAGAGTGTTTCCCCACTGCAGGAAGGCATTGAATTTACCCTTTGGATAATTATGATGATGATGATTAATTCACTGAGCACCTACAATGGGGCTGATGCTTTACAATTGGCCTTCGCCCCAAGGAGGTCATATCCAAAACCACCTGTTCAGTTACACGTAGCACATCAGATGATTGCTCAAGTTTGAGATTTATTACATGTTATTCCCAAATGCCTGAAAGTGTGTTAGACTAAAGCCAAAGTCCTTTCCCCAAAGATCTTGCCCTTTGTGTATATTCCTACTATTGATTTCCTCAGCATTGAAAGAGCTGGCTAATGGCTGAGTACAACACTACAGGGATTATGGCAAAATAGATTCTGCTCAGATTCCATGTACTAGAAATTGCTCACCGCCTCAGGTAGCCTGTAAAGATCCTCTTTCACACACAGAGATGAGAGAGAGCTAGGAAAAATTGTGTCTTGTTGCTCTTTGATATTTCTGTTGTAATAGCACTCAAAGATCCTGATCAAAGTCTGGGTCCGTTGAGCGGAGTGCCATAAAAATAGTTGAGAAGAAATAGGCCAAGGTTGTCAACAGTGACTAGTGATTTGTTGCATACCTTGATCTTTGAGAGTCCAACTTAAGACACCTAAAGGGGGACTGATTTTCAGAAAACACTGAGCAACACCCAATCTCTAGAATTCAGGACCTTTATGGTGTGTCAAGTTGGTCACCCTAGAGGGAGGCATGTAAAATCACTAATCACTCCTGACAAGCTTGTCCATAGTCCCGGCTCCAAAGAGCTTAAAACTTCATTTACTCTACCTTATAGCATCTTGTTTCTATCAAGCAAACAGTAGGTGGGAAGGGATCCAAACTGTACTGGAAGCTCATGGAATATCTTTAATGGTGACATGAAAAGGATTTTTAAAAAATTGAGTTTCTCCCCTTTGTTGTTTCTTTATACATAAAAAAGATGGAAAGTGGCTCCCTCCCCCTCCAAAATAAGGTGAGCTTTTTTGTTGTTTTTTTTCATACATTCAAACTCCAGATTTTGCTAAGTGGGAGTCCGCTTGGATCAAAGCTGAGAGAGGTTTTCGCACAATCCTGTGAGCTTTATAAGCAGCTAGTGCTCAGAGAGGATATCTCAGAGATATCTCCATGGTTAGGGCATCTGCCTAGGGCTTGAGAGCCATGGGTGTACTTCCCAGCTCTGCTGCAAACTTCCTGTGAGACTGTAGACACGTAGAGTGAAATTTTCAGAAGCATCTAAGTGACTTAGGAACCCTAGGGCCAGTTTGTTCCTAAAATGTCATACTGGCATAATTTTGTCAATAGGGTGACTTTAATTGGAGTTGTGCCCCTAAATCACTTAAATGCTTTGGAAAATTTGCCTCTGTCTCTGAGCCTCACTTCTCCACCTGTGCAATGAGGATAGTAGCACTTTCTTCACAACTCTCCTGTGAGGTAAGATACAGATGTTAGACTGCGAGGCACTCAGTAGAGTTATGCAGGCCACATAGTGCAGGTACATAGTAGATGCTGGGACTGGACGGCAGGGGATGAATCACTCAATAATTGCCCTGTTCATTCCCCTGATGCATCTGGCACTGGCCACTGTTGGAAGACAGGATACAGGGCTGGCTGGACCCAGTATGGCCATTCTTCTGTTTCTTGGGTGTTGCTGATCCTTGCTTTGGCTGGCACTGTGGGAAGTGCTAGTTTTCCAAGGGTTAATGAATTCATGATGAGCCAGTGATACAGGCTTTGAACCCAGTTTTACTGCCATGCTTCACTGCAAACCTTTTTATTTAAGAAGCTCCTTTCATGGAGTTTCAAGTAGCACCCACGTAGGATTGAAATCGAAATCTCCAGGAGAGGTTAGGCCAATTTCACTTGAGGTTTTCATTGTGGTTTCTTTTTTGGGGAATCAAGGAGCTAAAATAACCAAGGTTAGCACCTGGCTTGGAGCTACCAGTTAAGTGCCTCTTGGGGATAGTGGTGTTGAGTTACATTGTGTGTGTAATTCATCCATTGTGACGGTTACTAAATAATCCAGTAAAACGAGAGCAAAAGGGATGGGAAAGTTATGAAAACTTTGTGCTGTAATCCAAGATGAGAAGATTGCTCTTGGAGCTCTGTTTACATTTCAGGATTATCTGTTCTCTCCAGAAAACATATGTTAGAACAGATAATCGTTATCCAAAATCTTGAAGAATAATAATTAATAATAATTTTAAAAAGTTTTAGCTCTAATGAAGAGTGCTCTAATCTTCACCATTCAAACAGACCTCCTTCCATGCCCTCCCTTCATTCCCCCATCTTGTCGATGTAAATTATAAGCTTTTGGGTGCAGTGATCTTGTCTGTAAAGTGACTAGTATACTGTTGGCCATATAGAAATAATAAATATTGTGTAGTATTTTAGTACTGTTTTCCCAGAAGGCTCCTGGAGTGCTTTACAGCTTTTGTATATACAATATGTGCATATGTTTTCTCTGGGGAATGACACCATTCCATGCCAACTGTGTTTTCATGTAGGCAAAAAGGAATTGTCCCTGTAAAGATTTGACCAAGACACTGGGGCTACATCCTTACCTCTTGCTAAATGGGTCAGGGGCTCTTTAAGGATTTTGATATCCGGGCCATAGCTTACATCTTATCTTAAAAATAGTTCCTCCAGCAGAACAGTGCTCCTTGACACCATGCTAGGACAGTGCTACAGTGGTGATGCAAGGGGAGGAATACTCCCTACTGAACCCTAATATCTCTAGCCCCTGTGTTTTCCTTGAAGAACTCTCATGAAAGTACAGATGAGGCCTGACCTTAGCTTACGGATCTGACTAGATCACTGTCCAAGTGGTATGTGTGGCTTCAGGCCAAGCATATCCACATTTTGAAATATGATAGTTACAACTGGAAATAACTTTCCATGATTTCATAATTAGATTTGGTAATCTTCTTTAATTTATTTTTTATCCTCCCCTGCCCCCCCACCCCACCCATCCCCTTATTTTTATCTATATAAAACACCACCACTTCTTGTTCATGCTGTCACTTTGGATCTTGCTGACACTTCGATTGTAAGGATGATGCTTGATGCTTCAAACGTAGGTAGAAGCTCCTTTGTTTGTGCAGCACGAGACCATGGTGAAGTGTAGAGGGTTTACGTCCACCTCTTTCAGTCAGGAAAGATAACAGAGGGACTGCATTGGTGGCTCAGGGAGAGAGATTTGGATGGATGTGGGGTGACTTCTGGCTGTGGAATCGGATGGGACTAAGTGAAGGTTAGGAGAGAAAGATGGTGGGGGTGGGGGAGAGTATGTGGATGTGAGGTTTAGGAAAAGGCAGGATGGAAACAACTCAGTGGAAGCCCAAGAGGGAAACTTTGAATTGGAAGTGGGGGTGGATACTAGTAGGGACCCTGTTGCGTTGTTGTCTCGAAGTAAAATTACAGATCTCATTATTATTCATTTGTATTATGGTAATGCCTAAGGACCCCATACACAGCCAACCTGTTGTGCTAGGCACCGTTCAATGGGCTCCTGCCCCAAGGAGCTTACAATCTAGATCAGTGGTGGGCAGCCTGTGGCCTGTCAGGGTAATCTGCTGGCGGGCCGCAAGACAGTGTTTACATTGACTGTCCACAGCCACAGCTGCCCACAGCTCCCAGTGTCTGCAGTTTGCCGTTCCCAGCCAACGGGAGCTGCGGGCGGCTGTGCCTGCAGACGGTCAGTATAAACACTGTCTCACGGCCCGCCAGCAGATTACCCTGGCGGGCTGCAGGTTACCTGCCACTGATCTAGATAGGCAGAACAGAGATAGGGTTGCAGTGGGGTGGGGAAGGGACATAAGACACAAACAGTGTGAACAATGGGAGGGTTCAGAAATGTCACATTGATTCTGATATTTTTGTTGGTTTCTTGACTTTTTTGGGGTGGGGTTTAGTTGAGAGGGAATTGGGATAAATGGGAAGACAAAAAAGAAGGGAGTGGTCAGAGGGCTTGTGGGGGATGCGGAGAGCACGGAGTGAGGCTGAAGTGAAGTTAGTATGAGTCGGGGTGGGAGGGAGTTGGTGCAAGTAGCCAGTCCGCAGAGGAGAAAGAATGTCCAAGGTATATCACGAAAAAAACCATTGGGCACGAATGACCCTATCAGTGTCCAATGGTCACTGCTGGAGCAGCTTGTCGTTGCTCTTATGGGCTGGACTCTTGGTGACCTTTCCCACCAGTTACTTTCTTCCCCGAGCTCATGTTGCTGGTGGGAGGTAGGATGGGGTGGGGTGAGAGTCTGAGTCTGTCACAGCATTCTGGGGACCTCTCACCCCCCCCCCCCCCGATATTCATGGAAGTGGGAGGTTTTTTTAAGGAGACTGTAAGTGAGAGGAATTTCACAGTGGTCCTAACGTGAGGTGCTGAATGGGGGAATAGAAGTTTCACCAGGCAATGGGTCAAGGTAAGGATGGAGTCTGGCAGTGTGTCAGTAGGCAGGCTTATTGGTGAGGGAGAAATGGAAGGTAAAAGAGCATTCACCAACGTTTTTTTTTTTAAAAACAAAGTAATATATAGAGCAAAGTGAAAGTCTGAGTGGTGTAAAGGGGCTTCAGTGTAGGTGAGAATGTGGCCCACTACTGCTTGTACAATGTACTTCTGTCCTTCAATCATGCTAACACCCTCCCACCCCCCATTCTAGCAGGCCAACATTGCTAAGTTATAGGCAGACAAGGAAGAAACTAGAGTCCTGCATTCCTGTACTGAGTACCTACAAATATGTTACACAAAAAAAGTCAAGAATGGATTCTGGAAAGGTGAAGGGGGTTGATTTGTCTCTGTCTGAGAAAGAGTGTGGTTTAGGAACAGGGGTGGGAGCCAGGAACTTGAGCAAGTCAATTAACCTTTCTAGCTTCATCTTCATAATGACTTTTTTTTTAGTTTTTTTTTTTTTAAACTATGTGCTTAGCTAAACACTTGCAACCGACACATGATAAAATCCTACTAGTATGGACAAGACAGTTGTTGTGTATGTTAGCAGGTCAAGGTGAACGCTATCTGTGTCTGTTAGCCCTTCTGTAAAATTGGTTTGAGACCCAGCACTTAGGGATATTGTGAAACTCTGGGCTTGTGTACACAGGGAAATTTACCAGAATAATTAGACATATATGCATAGTTATGCTGCTGTATCTATACCAGTATAACACCCCATGTGGACACTCTTGTTCCAGAATAAGAGAACCATTTTCCAGTTTAATTTAGGCCATTTGCAATAAGTGTGTCCACATGGAGAGTTATAGCGCTATAACTACCATGGTAAATATCCTCATGTAGACAAGCCCTTAGTCAGCATGAATAGTTTTTGGACATCCTTAGCTGAAGAAGGCTGTTGTGTAATGGTGACAGCTGTGTGCTGTCATGCCGGGGATCCTTCTTAATCCAGAGGGAGCATAGAGCTCATGCTCTGTAAACCCTCCTCTGTCTGTTTTTCTGAGAGCCTGAGGGCTCGTCTACACTACAGTTGCTACCTCAGCATAGCTGTACCAACGTAGCCATGCTGCCGTAGCACTGCGAGCCCAGGCGCTCTCTGCCGTTGGGGAAGAGAGTTCTCCCAGTGGCATAATTACGCCGCCTCCCCCAGTGTCGGCAGCTGTGTTGGTAGGAGAGCTTCTCCCACCAACAAAGCGCTGTCCACACCAGCGTGTAGGTCGGTGTAACTCTCATCGCTCGGGGTGTGTGTGTGTGGGGGTGTGTGTGTGTGGCTTTTCCACATCCCTGAGCGACTTAAGTTATACCGAAATAAGCGCTGGTGTGTACAAGCCCTTCGTCCAGTGGTTCTCAACCTGAGGTGCAATCAGCACACAGCTGCAGCCCGTGTGACATCCTCAGGGCTGTACAGGTCGTCTCGGCTGTGGGCTGCACATGTGGCCTACGATGGTAAATAGGTTGAGAACCACTGCCTTAGTCAGAGCACTCTTCCTCAAACCCACAGAGAAGATGTACAGACTCTGAGGCCGAAGTCATTGTCATTGTATGAATCATTGAGAAAGTTAGGATGAAGGTGATGGTTACGTGTATAAGTCCTAGGGTGTCTCATCTAACATGCACCTGAGATCCAGTAGCTGGTCTGTGGAGCAGACGACCAGTGGTCATTCCCAAAGCTGGCTTTCCCACACTACAGGGCCCAGGGATGTTGCCAAGCCAGTCCAAGTTCAGGGTAAATGTGCTGTTCTGTACAAGGATCTGCTCTGGAGTCAGCTGTCAACCTGGTGATTACCCCACCTCAGAGACAACTTTGAAAATTGTGGTTTAAAAACCTGAGATGTACCTTTGTTCTCAAGCCAAAATCAAATACTTGAAGATGGCTTTAATTCAGCCACCCTCCTGGGTGGAGGGTACTGGGGACTTCTCTAGGTATGGAGTATGTAAAACTCCCCCCACCCTCCAGTTGGCTTTGGCTGATTCTGATTGCTGTGGTGCAATGGGTTGAATGACTGGGATTGGAAGTTTTGCACTTGCATCAATGGCCCTTCTGATTAAACTCAATTTTTTTAACCTTTCCCCTCCTCTGAAATTCCTCAGTAGTTCAGGAAAAGCAACAAACCCCAGCAGCCAGACATCTTTCTCCTGTTGCTAAGGCTGCTTTTCTTCTCGGGGTAACTGTGTTGAGTCTTGCTGTGAAAATTGCAATTTATTTTTCATTCTGAAGGTTATTTTCCCCCCCGTACCCAGTTCACGTGACTCTAATTATGAATAACCATTTCCAAGGCCAATACTGGAGAATTGCCCTTTTCTTTTTTTAAAGCAATATCACTCAAGATCCTAGCAGCATGAAAGCCTAGTACCAGAGGCCTAACTGGATTCCAGCCTCATCCAGCACTGGCTCGACATTCAGAAGAAGACACAGGCCTGGTTTAAATCGGTGCTGAGCACATGCAGTGCCCAGTGATTTTAATTGGTGCTGTGGGTGCTCAGACCCTCTACGTGTATCGTATTATTGATTTTGATGTACACACATTACACTACTCCCATGGAAAGGCAGACCTACTATTTACTTTCATACACCGCTTGGTGGATTAAAACTTTAAAACTAGGGCTGTTGATTAATCACAGTTAACGCACGTGATTAACTAAAAAAAATCGTGATTTAAAAAGTTAATTGTGATTAATTGCAGTTTGAATCACATTGTTAAACAATAGAATACCAATTGAAATGTATTAAATATTTTTGGGTGTTTTTCTACTTTTTAAAGTATATTGATTTCAATTACAACAAGAATACAAAGCGTACAGTGCTTACTTTGTTGTCTTTATTACAAATATTTGCACAGTAAAAATGACAAACAAAAGTAATAATATTTTTCAGTTCACCTCATACAAGTACCGTAGTGAAATCTCCTTATCGTGAAAGCACAACTTACAAATGTAGATTTTTTTGTTACATAACTGCACTCAAAAACAAAACAATGTAAAACTTTAGCGCCTACAAGTCCACTAAGTCCTACTTCTTGTTCAGCCAATCACTAAGAGAAACAAGTTTGTTTACCGTTACGGAAGGTAATGCTGCCCGCTTTTTACAATATCCCCTGAAAGCGAGAACAGTCGTTTGCATGGCACTTCTGTAGCCGGCATTGCAAAGTATTTACGTGCCAGGTATGCTAAACATTCATATGCCTCTTCATGCTTCAGCCACCATTCCAGAGGACATGTTTCCATGCTGATGATACTCGTTAAAAAAAATGTGTTAATTAAATTTGTGACTGAACTCCTTGGGGGACAGTTTTATGTCTCCTGCTCTGTTTTACACCTGCATTCTGCCATATATTTCATGTTATAGCAGTCTCGGATGATGACCCAGCATGTTGTTCGTTTTAAGAACTCTTTCACTGCAGGTTTGACAAAACGTAAAAAAAGGTACCAATGTGAGATTTCTAAAGATAGGTACAGCACTTGACCCAAGATTTAAGAATCTGAAGTGCCTTCCAAAATCTGAGAGGGACGGGATGTGGCGCATGCTTTCAGAAGTTTTAAAAGAGCAGCACTCTTTTGTGGAAACTGCAGATCCTGAACCGCCAAAAAAGAAAATCAATCTTCTGATGTTGGCATCTGACTCATGATGATGAAAATGAACATATGTTGATCTCCACTGCCTTGGATCATTATTGAGCAGAACCCAACATCAGTATGAACACAGGTCCTCTGGAATGGTGGTTGAAGCTTGAAGGGACATTTGAATCTCTAGCACGTCTGTCACGTAAATATTTTGCAACGCCGGCTACAACAGTGCCATGCGAACATCTGTTCTCACTTTCAGGTGAAATTGTAAACGAGAAGCGAGCAGTATTATCTCCTGGAAATGTAAACAAACTTGTTTGTCTGTCTGAGCGATTGTCTAAACAAGAAGTAGACTTGCTGGATCTAAAATTTTACATTTTTGTTTTATTTTTGAATGCAGAGGTTTTTTTGTACAGAATTCTACATTGCTAAGTTGAACTTTTATGATAGATATTGCACTCAATACTTGTATAAGTGAATTGAAAAATACTATTTCTTTTATTTTTTTTAAAGTGCAAATATTTGTAATAAAAAATAAATATAAAGCAAGTACTATACACTTTGTATTCTGTGTTGTAATTGAAATCAATATATTTTAAAATGTGGAAAATATCCAAAAATATTTATATAAATAGTATTCTGTTCTTGTTTAACAGCATGATTAATTGTGATTAATTTTTTAATCGTGCGATTAATCGCGATTAATTGTTTTAATCGCTTGATAGCCCTAGTTAAAACTTTTCTCACTCACACCATTGTAATTTGGGCATACTCCACTGAAATCAGAGGAGTTGCACCCCTGTAAAAATGGTGTGAGTGAGAAGAGAATCAGTCTTGTGAGTTTAACAGTCAATTGGGCCAGGTCTACATTTGAAAGGGTTTCCAGTGTATTTATACAAGCAAACCCATGTAGTGTAGAGACAGCTTGTGCTGACAAAAAAGTGCTTTTTCTGGTGTAGTCTATACTGGTTTCCTGCACTAAATAAGTTACACGGTTAAAAACACTTTTGTCAGTATAACCACATGTACATTAGGACTTTTGCAAAAACTCACACCCCTCACCAACATTGCTTTCCCAGCAAAAGTTTTTGGTTGTAGGTCTAGCCTAAGAAAATCCTACAAATAAAGAAGATCAGCTTCACCAAAATGTGTCATTTTTTGCTTTGTGCGCTCTCTCCATAATTTTGTTTCTGTCTCCAGGTTCATGCATTTCAGGGTCTTTCTGCAAAAGATTTCAGCCAAAGAGAGAAAAAAGAAAATGAAAGTTGCTGAGCTACTGTGTTGGATTCTTTCCTGGGCTGTTTCCCAGTCAGCCAGGTACACTGACCTTGGATCAGCTTTCCATCAGGTAAGAGATTTTGCTCCTGAAAGAATTCAGCAAAGGTGAAAATGTTCTTAATCCCTGATTTTTCTTATGGCAGGATGTTTGTCATTGTCCACTGCTAATTTGAGGAATGCTCAGATAAAGAATTCTGAAAGGGACATTTTGCAACTTCCCTTTTATGTTGGTTAGGGTGTGATTTTATTTTTTTTAGTTATATTGGTACAGCCCAGATACCATATACCGCATAGTTTATTCCCCACCCCATACAGGAATAAACTATACTGGTGTAATTGCACCTACACTAGCTGGGGTGAAGGGGTCTGTGTGTGAAGAGGGGAGGTTATACTGCTTTAGTTAAATTGGTATAGTTAAAGTGGTACAGTTTTTGAGTGTCGACAAGTCCCTGGCTTGCTAAATCCCCTTTGAAGCTGGTTCTTGCTTCTCACGCTTTCCAGTGGCCACACTTTGCATTTTATAGTTTTATGGTTCTCCAGTATGGTTTCCTTTTGGTTGGCCTCTTTTTCTGCGTAATTGCGTCATGATGTGACCAAGAGGTGTCCACAGTTCTGGTGCTAGGGTTTCATTAGATGCTGCTACAGTGAGACGAGGGATTTACAGACTGTATTATCACGAGTCACGCTATAATGGATTAACAGTTTTTGGTGGAGTTTCTGTAAACTTTTTGATTAGGTGGATGGTGGCATGTAAAAAGATCACAGGTATTTTAGAATCTAGAGGATCTTCATCACCAGACTATGATCATTTTAAACCAAAGTCGGTTTTCAAATTTCTCTGCAAACAGTGGACACCGTTTCAGTGGAACTGCTCGAAGAGAACAACTTTTTTCCCCTTGGAATACGTTCGAGGCCCCTCCTCGAATTGAGAACAACTTTTATTAGTAATGTTGGCTGTTCCCATTGAATTAGCCATCCAGAAACATGTAGCAAACTGAATGCTGGCTGGCAAAATGTCCCACATTTCTGGTAGTGTGAATTTCTGCACTGAAAATCATTGTGTAACTTTTCCCCAATCAGTGGGTAAAGTAGATCGAAATAGGAGTGGCAGTTTTTGGCAGTTTGGTGGCTGTTGTCACAAGATTCTGTGTTAGTGATGATAGGATACAGGAAGGGGAAGGACCTGGGGACCCTTTCTGGTTTCTATAACACTGCTATCACTGTAGTGTCTGAGCATTTAGACAAACAGGAAGAGAATGGTGTCCAAAAGAAACTTGCGTCCCTAACCTGTAGGCTCGGTGCAAGCAATATACATGGGTGTACAGCGTATATAAACAATGCCATTTAGACTTGATCAGGGTGCAGAACCTATGAGCAAAAATAGAAGCTCTGGGGATTTTTGCCCCCAGATGTTGAAATGCCTGATGCAATTTCCTGCACTTCAGAAGATCTAAAGACATTTCAAAAGAGGAATTTTATGCAATGTTTTAATGTTTTATGCATTTATTTATCTGTCTGGAAGCAAAGGGTGGGGGACAGCTGTTCCTTTAGATGAGGTGGTTATAGAATTCCCAGCAGGGGATCTTCTCCCATCAGATGCTGCTGCACTACCTACTGATTGCAAAGCTGGGAGCCCAGAAGCTGGCCAGTCAGTCTCCCGCTCCTTTTGCTAACCCCAGATCAGATCCCCCTGCCTGATGAGCTCTCCCTTTATCAGCCAAGGAGGAGGGACGTGGGGGGAGCTGAGTTCACCCAGTTGCTCAGCAGAGGGAGGGGCACATGCTCTCTCTGCCCTTAGCAGGGAAGGGGAGATGTGCTTCCCCGTGGGCGGTACATGAACCGCTGGCTGGGGGAGGCTATCCCACATCCCCGCCCCTTCCACACCCAGACTAGAGGCCCCCCACTGCACCACTGCCCCCCCCCCCCAGCCCCTTAGTACTGGGAGGGCAGACGCCATGGCCCAACCCAAGCCGGGGCCACCACACAGTGGTACTGGAGTCGCATCACAGAGCGGGAAGCGGGGAGGAGGGGGTTGGGGGGAGCATGGGGGGATGCACAGCCTATGGTACCTGCCACCTATGTGCTTCCCCTTCCTTGAACTCTGATCGTAGCTCCTGGGAGATTTTGATTACTAAACAGAGACTGCTGTTTTGTCATCTGTCTGAAATAATCCTGCTCCCATTTGCTTCTCACTATTGAGAGAGAGGGAAATGCTTCCCCACAGTTGTTAGCCCAGCCCTGTGCGCTTTCCACAGATAAGCCCCTCTCAGCATGAGCAAACTCCAGAAGCAGGATTGTGATATCTTGGCATTAGTAGTTGGGCATTTGAGACATCTGGGATGAGGAGTAAAGTGGGTACGGTTTGGTTTTTACTTGTTTGTGAAGGCTAGGGAGGGTCCAGGACCACAACACCCTTATGCTTGGAGGAAATTTTGGTTCTGGAGCCCAACTGAGCTGTGCAGGCCACGGCTAACCCCTGGGTATGAAAATCCCTTTAAATCTGAACTATGTGGAAGTTTGGTTGCAATTCCTGCTCTGAACTCTGCAGCTTAGGTCTGTCTCCAAAGTGTATGAACCAGAGGATTGCATCCAAACTGCCATACTCTGGGAAAGTTCTAATCTGCCAACCCTAGCTCAGGCCTGTCTTTCCAGAGAACAGAATGCAAGCTACCTGTCCAAAACGTCTGGGTGTGGCCCCAGGTTGGGGTATGTTGGATGGATGTTAGTGAAGGGGCAGACATGTCGCATGCCTGCCTTTTGATGGCTGCTCCAAGCCACTATTAGCTTATGGCATGGTGCTGCCTTGGTAACATGTCGCAGCTGAAAAGCACACAATGGTGTTAACAGGATAGCTGGGGCAGGATTTATCTTGTCAATTATCTACAAAGGGCTCAAATTATCAGGTTCATGTTACCATGTTATCTCAACACTTTCTGCATGATGGACCTGGGATTTCAACACTTTCTGAATGATTAGTTTGCCTCAGGCTCTGCATCCTCCTTCCCAGAGCTCCCCTTTGGTCAGCGTCATATTTGTCTGGTTTATTTTTTTGAAAGGAATTCCCCCCTCAATTTCGGCACACTCATCATAACATAAACAAGCTGGTATTTTGTACTGATGAGTGTGTGTGTTCCCCCCTGTGTGAAGTTTATCCACAGAGGACACTAGTCTAGTCTACTACAACCACTAGTCAGGGGATTTAGGACTTTAGCTCAGGATGTGTAGAGGCTCATGTTCTTAGCATAGGTCCTGGGTTTGATCCCTGATGGTGACCAAGATCTTGGTGATTACAGTTGTGCTTTCCAAAACGTTCAATAGATATGGTGTTGATGTTGAATATATTTCCAGACTCAATGTGGATTTATTCTCCTCTGGTAAGTGGAACTTGTCAAGACTTCTGCAAAGATATATTAAAGTTTTACCAAGAATTTTAGGTTGGAACAAACAGATTGCATGTAAAATCCAGGAGTACACTAGCCAAAAATTCTACAAAGAAAACTACTTCGGGGTCAAGGGCATAGCTTCTGTTGAGCCCAGTTACAATGCAAAGCCCTGTCCCTGCAATCAGGTCTGCATGGACAGACCTCCGTCCACACACATTCAATAGCCAGGTTGTCGCATAAATTACCCATGTTTAGAATGAAGTTAAATGTTGCACCACAGCCAAGTCTTTGTCAATTTACTGTCTTGTGTTAATAAAGTATAGTGTCAACTTCTGAAGGCATTAATAGCAGAGACCTGTGTGAAATCCAGAAGTGTCCCGCTTAACTATTTAGAGATGGCCGGGTGTGCCTGTATTCTGCATGCTGATGAGGAACCCTCATTAAAAACAGCCCATTGTTCATTTTCAGAGAGGTGGTCTTGTTTCTGTTAGTGTTAGTGCTGTCCTTTTTCTCACTTTACGCCGGTTTCAAGGTGTGCCATTAGCTTTAGCTTTGGAATGTTTTGCATTTTTAAGAAGTTGGATTAAAACTACACTTCGAGAAGATCAGCAAGTTTGCTTCCAGGGTTTATATTTCCTCCTGTAGAAGCTTTTTGTTAAAATATCATATTTGCAAAAGATGGAAGATTGCTAAGCCCATCTCCAAACCTCCAACGCAACTTCTGTTTGTGGGGTATAGGGCTGTATATTGGCTAGAGCACAGGACTTGGGGCAGGAGATCTGGATTTTTTTCACCCTTGCTTAATGACAGGTTTCAGAGTAGTAACCGTGTTGGTCTGTATCCACAAAAAGAAAAGGAGTACTTGTGGCGCCTTAGAGACTAACAAATTTATTTGAGCATGAGCTTTAAATTTGTTAGTCTCTAAGGTGCCACAAGTACGCCTTTTCTTTTCACCCTTGCTGTTTGACATTGGGCAAGCCACTGCTTGCTGCAGAGTTAACTTGGGTGATTGACACCAGGGTCTGAGTCACCTGGGCTAGCCTAGTTTGGGTATGAGCAGACACGCTGCAAAGCCCTGCCTGGGTTATTCTCTTCACTGATTGCACCCCTGTGCAAGGACTTGTGAGGGCACATCCCTTGGTTCTCTGTACTGTAGTAAGCTGAGCTGCTCTGATTCTTTCCCAGTGAATGTCTGTCCTGCTGGGCACACGGGCAGTTATGGAAAAACACTGCAGGACTGTCCGCACTTAAATGGTTTAGCCCAGAGGTGGGCAAACTACGGCCTGTGGGCCAGATCCAGCCCGCTGGCCCCTCCTGTCTGGCCCCTGAGCTCCTGGCCCGGGAGGCTTGCCCCCAGTGCCACCCTCCCCCCACCCCTGCTGTCCCCCTTCCTTGCAGCCTCAGCTCCCTGCACAATGCTCTGGACAGGGGGGGCTGTGAGCTCCTGGGGCGGGGCAGCGCAGCTGCAGAGCCCGGCCTGACCCAGTGCTCTGTGCTGTGCGATGCGTGGCTGGCTCCAGCCGGACGGTGCAGCTGCCTCCACACCACCAGCCACTGGTGCTCCAGGCAGCGTGGTAAGGGGGCGGGGAGCAGGGGGGGTTGGATAGAGGAGAGGGGAGTTCGGAGGGTGGTTAGGGGCTGGAGGTGTGGATAGGGGTCGGGGAACAGGGGGGTTGGATGGGGCAGGGGTCCCGGGGGGGGCAGTCAGGAAGGAGAGGAGGGGTAGCGGGAGGCAGTCAGGGGCAGGGGTTCCGGGGGCGGTCAGGGGACAGGGAGCAGGAGGGGTGGATGGGGTAGGGGTCCTGGGGGGCGGGGGGCGGTCAGGAATGAGAGGAGGGGTTGGATGGGGTGGCAGGGGACAGGGAGAAGGGGTGGTTGCATGGGGCATGGGTTCGGGGGGGGCAGTCAGGAAGGAGAGGGGTTGGATGGGGTGGTAAGGGAGAAGGGGTGGTTGGATGGCGTGGGGGGTCTGGGGGCACTCCAGAGGACAGAGTGGGGGTGTGTGTGGATGGGGCAGGGGTCCCGGGGGCAGTCAGGGAATGGGGGGGTGGGGTTGGATGGGGCAGGAGTCCCGGGGGGGCTGTCAGAGGGCGAGAAGCGGGGGTGGGGTTGGATAGGGGGCGGGGGCCGTGCCATGCCTGGCTGTTCGGGGAGGTACAGCCTCCCCTAACCGGCACTCCATACAATTTTGGAAACCCAATGCAGCCCTCAGGCCAAAAAGTTTGCCCGCCCCTGGTTTAGCCATATCTTCACTGCAAAGTGGGTGAGTTACCAGCCCAGGTGCAATGCAGTAGCGCAGGATGGGCCAGCTCGCTCAAGTTGGAAGTACCACTAAATTCAGAGGTTTTTGTATGTGAATGGTGACTTGGTTGGGACAACACCTGAGCAAGTGCCTGGGCTTAACTCTGCAGTTAAGACGTACCCTGAAAATAGCCGCGTGCGTCTCCTGCTTTGTAAAGAGAGGATACGTGTCATAACGCTTCCCAGCTTCGTTAAAAGCTCTTTGAGATCCTTCCTTAGGAGGTGCCATTTAAGTCCAAAGTATTACCTGTATTATTTTTGCTCAGGGCATAAAGGGGGGAGACTGTGTGGTTGCATTCAGTCAGGGCACTGAGGAGGTCATTGGGTCAAAACTGGAGCTTTAAATGGAATGTTGGCTTCTCCCTTCATTGTTAGGGCCATGGCGGACGTGAGCAGTGTTCTCCCAGCTCCTGCCCCTGTGTGTGACTGCAGTGATTGCTGTGATGTTCCTGGTGAAATTTCACTGGATCTTGTTTCGTTGCTCACCCTCAGCAGGAGAGGCTAACAGCTTTCTCTGCAGCCAGCCAGAGGACAGGAATGCAGCAATTTGGAAAAGCAAGGCCAGCTCGCTTTGTATTTTGCCCAGACTTCCAACCTGAGTGACCCATGTAGAAGTCAGTGAGGCTCTGCATTGACGTGTTGCTGCACACCCCTCCCCTCCCTCCCCCCTCTCCCCCCAAACACACACTCACTGTTGACTTTGGGGCTTAGTATCTTTTCCCCACTCTTACCTTGATCTGCCGCCTGTATACTTGGATCTGTTTTATTTAGGTATATTTTCCATGCTCATCGCTGGCGTGTCTGGTCATTCTCCCCCTTACGAAGTGCCAAACATCCTCAGTTCTCTTAATTCAAATCCCTCCTCAAAACAAACTTCTTGGGCAAAGGCTTTCAAAAATATACTGCAGGTAGGGAGAAGGCAGTGGATCTCTGCAATGGTATAACCTCGCATCACAGCCATTATGGAATGGGCCACTTTTCAGCCTCTTTTGAAGGTGAATTTGCAAATGAAGTTTGGTTGCGACCAGATAAACATTTTTTCATATATGTGACTTGTCCTAGCTACACTAGATGCAGAGTCTTTTTTCAAATTGTCTTGGTTTAAAACATGTTGGATAATAGGTTTTTAAACATGACCTGTTTTTCTTCTCTGTACACGGTTAGGACTACAGTTCCAGCAAAATCTTGAGGTAGAGGTCTGGGATTAGGCACCGGAACGGACACTAGAGATCTGGGGAGCGGATCCTCAGCTGGTGGGTTTGTGTAACCTCCACTAAGGTCAGTGGAATCAGGACTGTTTACACCAGCTGAGGATCCACGTATTGGGTTCTGGTCTCATCTGTTACATGTGCTTTCTGAGAACCCTAGGGCTTCATCTCTCTGGGATTCAGTTTTCTTATCTATAAAGTTGGAACACTGGCAGCTCCCTACCTCATGGAGGGTGTGCAAGTCTGAGTCCTCTACTGTTTGCAGAGTGCTCTGAGATCTATTGAAGGAAGATGCAGTAGAAGTGCAAAGTGTGTGTGTGTGTATGTATGTATGTATGTATTAATTAATTACCACAATTCTACATACCCATGTATCCAATAATTCCAATTCAGTCTTTAGCCAGTTGGAAGGCCTGAGGTTCTCTGTCTATCTTAAATATTTATATGGCCCCCATCCCCAGAGTATCTGGGCTCCTCACAGTCATTAATGTAGTTATCCTCCCAGCACCCATAGGAGGTAGGGAAGTGCTATTATCCCTGTTTTACAGTTGGGAAACTGAGGCATAGAGAGGCTGAGTGACTTGCCCAGGATCACACAGGGAGTCAGTGGAGGAACAGGGACTTGAACTTTGGGCAACCAGGTCCTAGGCTAGTGCTCATACCATTGCCTATGCATAGAACAGACCGAACCCTTCAACGGTATCCATGGAGCCTGATAAGTTGCAGACCATATTGATTCTATAGCACCCCCATGCCCTTTGTTGTGAATGTAGCACAGGGCTGCCATGACTGTGGTAAAGCTGGCTGAAAACTGGAAACATGAAGAAAATCTTTTTTTTTTTTTTTTAATGGTAGCTCAAACTTAGAAATGCTTGGCAATTTCCCAACCAGTTCTGTTGTGTACCCTTCCCTCAATCTAGCGGTGAGGTGCCAGCCTTGGTGCAATCGCTACCAGGATGCGAGTGGGAAAGAAATAAATGGGGAGGTTTAAAGCCCCATGTCACAAACTAGACGGACCCATTTTTTGGAGAATGGGGCAAAAGAGGGGGAAATACATGATGGGAGCACAAGAGATGGGTGGAATGGGCCAGGGAAGCACTTTGGCTCCAGCAGAGTGTCTATGTGTTAGATTGCCATAGCGTAATAACATTAGCATCCAAGTGTTCTCTGCCAGCCTTTGAAGTTTGCATCTTGTTGAATTGTAAAGAGCAAATGGGAGGTG
The DNA here is from genome assembly GCF_965140295.1 of Lepidochelys olivacea. Classification (NCBI taxonomy): domain Eukaryota; kingdom Metazoa; phylum Chordata; order Testudines; family Cheloniidae; genus Lepidochelys; species Lepidochelys olivacea. Next base: position 19,685,060 of record NC_140412.1, on the reverse strand, counting down.
GAGTTAGCATTTTTGCTGCTGAATGCATTTTTCTGCAAGGCTGGGCTAGCCACGTGGCAG